>NC_072798.1:2500-4802500 GCF_028583425.1 Eublepharis macularius
CTAACCCTAACCCTAACCCTAACCCTAACCCTAACCCTAACCCTAACCCTAACCCTAACCCTAACCCTAACCCTAACCCTAACCCTAACCCTAACCCTAACCCTAACCCTAACCCTAACCCTAACCCTAACCCTAACCCTAACCCTAACCCTAACCCTAACCCTAACCCTAACCCTAACCCTAACCCTAACCCTAACCCTAACCCTAACCCTAACCCTAACCCTAACCCTAACCCTAACCCTAACCCTAACCCTAACCCTAACCCTAACCCTAACCCTAACCCTAACCCTAACCCTAACCCTAACCCTAACCCTAACCCTAACCCTAACCCTAACCCTAACCCTAACCCTAACCCTAACCCTAACCCTAACCCTAACCCTAACCCTAACCCTAACCCTAACCCTAACCCTAACCCTAACCCTAACCCTAACCCTAACCCTAACCCTAACCCTAACCCTAACCCTAACCCTAACCCTAACCCTAACCCTAACCCTAACCCTAACCCTAACCCTAACCCTAACCCTAACCCTAACCCTAACCCTAACCCTAACCCTAACCCTAACCCTAACCCTAACCCTAACCCTAACCCTAACCCTAACCCTAACCCTAACCCTAACCCTAACCCTAACCCTAACCCTAACCCTAACCCTAACCCTAACCCTAACCCTAACCCTAACCCTAACCCTAACCCTAACCCTAACCCTAACCCTAACCCTAACCCTAACCCTAACCCTAACCCTAACCCTAACCCTAACCCTAACCCTAACCCTAACCCTAACCCTAACCCTAACCCTAACCCTAACCCTAACCCTAACCCTAACCCTAACCCTAACCCTAACCCTAACCCTAACCCTAACCCTAACCCTAACCCTAACCCTAACCCTAACCCTAACCCTAACCCTAACCCTAACCCTAACCCTAACCCTAACCCTAACCCTAACCCTAACCCTAACCCTAACCCTAACCCTAACCCTAACCCTAACCCTAACCCTAACCCTAACCCTAACCCTAACCCTAACCCTAACCCTAACCCTAACCCTAACCCTAACCCTAACCCTAACCCTAACCCTAACCCTAACCCTAACCCTAACCCTAACCCTAACCCTAACCCTAACCCTAACCCTAACCCTAACCCTAACCCTAACCCTAACCCTAACCCTAACCCTAACCCTAACCCTAACCCTAACCCTAACCCTAACCCTAACCCTAACCCTAACCCTAACCCTAACCCTAACCCTAACCCTAACCCTAACCCTAACCCTAACCCTAACCCTAACCCTAACCCTAACCCTAACCCTAACCCTAACCCTAACCCTAACCCTAACCCTAACCCTAACCCTAACCCTAACCCTAACCCTAACCCTAACCCTAACCCTAACCCTAACCCTAACCCTAACCCTAACCCTAACCCTAACCCTAACCCTAACCCTAACCCTAACCCTAACCCTAACCCTAACCCTAACCCTAACCCTAACCCTAACCCTAACCCTAACCCTAACCCTAACCCTAACCCTAACCCTAACCCTAACCCTAACCCTAACCCTAACCCTAACCCTAACCCTAACCCTAACCCTAACCCTAACCCTAACCCTAACCCTAACCCTAACCCTAACCCTAACCCTAACCCTAACCCTAACCCTAACCCTAACCCTAACCCTAACCCTAACCCTAACCCTAACCCTAACCCTAACCCTAACCCTAACCCTAACCCTAACCCTAACCCTAACCCTAACCCTAACCCTAACCCTAACCCTAACCCTAACCCTAACCCTAACCCTAACCCTAACCCTAACCCTAACCCTAACCCTAACCCTAACCCTAACCCTAACCCTAACCCTAACCCTAACCCTAACCCTAACCCTAACCCTAACCCTAACCCTAACCCTAACCCTAACCCTAACCCTAACCCTAACCCTAACCCTAACCCTAACCCTAACCCTAACCCTAACCCTAACCCTAACCCTAACCCTAACCCTAACCCTAACCCTAACCCTAACCCTAACCCTAACCCTAACCCTAACCCTAACCCTAACCCTAACCCTAACCCTAACCCTAACCCTAACCCTAACCCTAACCCTAACCCTAACCCTAACCCTAACCCTAACCCTAACCCTAACCCTAACCCTAACCCTAACCCTAACCCTAACCCTAACCCTAACCCTAACCCTAACCCTAACCCTAACCCTAACCCTAACCCTAACCCTAACCCTAACCCTAACCCTAACCCTAACCCTAACCCTAACCCTAACCCTAACCCTAACCCTAACCCTAACCCTAACCCTAACCCTAACCCTAACCCTAACCCTAACCCTAACCCTAACCCTAACCCTAACCCTAACCCTAACCCTAACCCTAACCCTAACCCTAACCCTAACCCTAACCCTAACCCTAACCCTAACCCTAACCCTAACCCTAACCCTAACCCTAACCCTAACCCTAACCCTAACCCTAACCCTAACCCTAACCCTAACCCTAACCCTAACCCTAACCCTAACCCTAACCCTAACCCTAACCCTAACCCTAACCCTAACCCTAACCCTAACCCTAACCCTAACCCTAACCCTAACCCTAACCCTAACCCTAACCCTAACCCTAACCCTAACCCTAACCCTAACCCTAACCCTAACCCTAACCCTAACCCTAACCCTAACCCTAACCCTAACCCTAACCCTAACCCTAACCCTAACCCTAACCCTAACCCTAACCCTAACCCTAACCCTAACCCTAACCCTAACCCTAACCCTAACCCTAACCCTAACCCTAACCCTAACCCTAACCCTAACCCTAACCCTAACCCTAACCCTAACCCTAACCCTAACCCTAACCCTAACCCTAACCCTAACCCTAACCCTAACCCTAACCCTAACCCTAACCCTAACCCTAACCCTAACCCTAACCCTAACCCTAACCCTAACCCTAACCCTAACCCTAACCCTAACCCTAACCCTAACCCTAACCCTAACCCTAACCCTAACCCTAACCCTAACCCTAACCCTAACCCTAACCCTAACCCTAACCCTAACCCTAACCCTAACCCTAACCCTAACCCTAACCCTAACCCTAACCCTAACCCTAACCCTAACCCTAACCCTAACCCTAACCCTAACCCTAACCCTAACCCTAACCCTAACCCTAACCCTAACCCTAACCCTAACCCTAACCCTAACCCTAACCCTAACCCTAACCCTAACCCTAACCCTAACCCTAACCCTAACCCTAACCCTAACCCTAACCCTAACCCTAACCCTAACCCTAACCCTAACCCTAACCCTAACCCTAACCCTAACCCTAACCCTAACCCTAACCCTAACCCTAACCCTAACCCTAACCCTAACCCTAACCCTAACCCTAACCCTAACCCTAACCCTAACCCTAACCCTAACCCTAACCCTAACCCTAACCCTAACCCTAACCCTAACCCTAACCCTAACCCTAACCCTAACCCTAACCCTAACCCTAACCCTAACCCTAACCCTAACCCTAACCCTAACCCTAACCCTAACCCTAACCCTAACCCTAACCCTAACCCTAACCCTAACCCTAACCCTAACCCTAACCCTAACCCTAACCCTAACCCTAACCCTAACCCTAACCCTAACCCTAACCCTAACCCTAACCCTAACCCTAACCCTAACCCTAACCCTAACCCTAACCCTAACCCTAACCCTAACCCTAACCCTAACCCTAACCCTAACCCTAACCCTAACCCTAACCCTAACCCTAACCCTAACCCTAACCCTAACCCTAACCCTAACCCTAACCCTAACCCTAACCCTAACCCTAACCCTAACCCTAACCCTAACCCTAACCCTAACCCTAACCCCACCCACCTTGAATAGCAGACGTGCGATCAAGGAGCTCTCACTTCCTGGTTTGGATTTTCGCTTTTTTTACCTATTATATCTCTCAGAAAAATTTCAATTTTGGTCAGAGTTTGTTCCTCAGGGTACCCCCATCAGGGGGTCCGAATATGGAGGCCCCCCCTCCTGGGGGGGACCCCCAAATGGAGATCGAATTTTTGCCTATAGAAGACAATGGAGACAATGGAGACCATGCTTCCCAGCATGGCCTACAAGAAAAAGGCTTCCAACTTCATCTGCTGCCATCCGCTTTGGCAGTCGTGCTTTCTGACGTCACGGACAGTAAGGATGTTCGAGGGCCCCTGGGGAATATAGACCAGACCCCCAGTTTGGGTTTTGACCCCTCCCAGAAGACCCCTGCCGCTTTAAAGGAGGATTCCTTTTCCCTATTGCTTTCAATGGAACATGCAACAGGACAGGCAGCTGTAACCTTACAGGGGTCTGGGGATGACCTGGCCCTGGACGTGGTGGGTGAGAGTTTGAATGACACCTTTACTCCTGAGGAGACCCGGAGCATTCGGAAACCCGTTACACGTGGCCCTACTCTTGAGGAGACCTTTTCTTCTAAGAACGCCCTGGACTCTGGGAAGGCTGTTACACGTGTACTTACTCGTGAGGAGACCTTTCCTCCTATGCAAGGCCTGAATCTGGGGGAGACTGTTACATGTGTCCTTACTCGCGAGGAGACCTCTGCGCCTAAGCAAAACTTGAATGCTGGGGAGGCCGTTACACTTGCCCTTACTCACGAGGAGACCTTCACTCCTATTCAAATCCTGAATGCTGGGGAGGCCGTTACACGTGTCCTTACTCGCGAGGAGACCTCTGCTCCTATGCAAAAATTGAATGCTGGGGAAGCTGTTACACCTGTCCTTACTCATGAGGAGACCTCTGCTCCTAAGCAAGACCTGAATATAGGGGAGGCTGTTACACGTGTCCTTACTCACGAGGAGACCTTTGCTCCTATGCAAATCCTGAATGCTAGGGAGGTGCTTACACGTGTCCTTACTCACGAGGAGACCTTTACTCCTATGCAAATCCTGAATGCTGGGAAGGCTGTTACACGTGTCCTTACTCACGAGGAGACCTTTGCTCCTACGAAAACCCTGAATGCTGGGGACGCTGTTACACATGTACTTACCCATGAGGAGACCTTTATAAATCAGGAGGCCCAGAAGACTGAGAACTTTATTACACAGGTCCTTACTCCCGAGGAGACCTCTACTCCCATTCCTCATTCTGACTCACCAGTGTGTTGTGATGTGATGGACCCGCTTGCTGACCCAGATGTTGACACGGCTGAACCAGATATGCAATCTATTAAAAGCCGAGATAGACTTCCGATAACAGCTGCTGTGCAAATGGAGAAACAAGGACAGGCCCTTAAACAGACAGGGGGCCCCTCCCACAGCACCGAATTTCAGGAATACATACGGCGGTCAAGACTCTGCCCCGACCAAGGGAGTGAAGTTCAATTTATTCTTACCTCTGACTCCGACCTTGATCTTGGCCGTGTTTCCCGGGTTGACTCTATTGATGTCGCTGTTATCCAACGCCAAAGAGCAGCTTATAAACAATCGAAGGATTCCTTTGTCCTGGGAAAGGGGGATGATTTTTCTCAGCGGCGTATGGACCGTTATCTTGACGAGGTGATGGATTTAGCTAAGTCCCCTATAGCTTGTAGAGCAAAATCGGAACCTGTTCCTTCGGAGATCCCCGTGGAGAAAGACATCGTCTCCTCTAACACAGACTTACCCCGAGAGCCCGAAGAGGAAAGGCAAAGATGGACCGAGGGACTACGTAAAGCTCGTTACCAGCTAAAAGAAACGGAAATTTCCATTCAAAATGTGGATAAACACCTAGTGGATTGTCTGGACCTTGAACGGCGTGCTAAACTCCTTAAACAGAAGGACAGATTTCTTGATATAATACTGAAAGAGACACACAAGGTCCACGTTTATGAGGACTTATTCAAACTGGCACAAGTCGATGAAGACTCTTCAAACATCGTCCCTTCCTCCCGAACGAAATGTTCTAAGGGTGTCATTGACCACAGTTCGTCCCCGGAGGAACAACCGGCTAAAAAGAAGCAGAAGCAAGGGCAAGAATCTCACTCGGCCCGAACTTCACAGGGTGCCCGAGAACATGCAGACCGACAGTCTTCCCAGAGTCTTGAACAAGAAGATTGTTCTACACATATTTATGGACAGCTCTCAGAGGAGCAAAATACGAGTATAGCAAAACAGGGGGTTGGAATCGGGGACTTGTCTCCGGCCCTGTCTCTGGAATGTGGAACCCCAGGGATAGAATCTAATGCTGTCCGGAATGTTAGAGAGATCCAATTGACTAATGCCTGGGAGAAGATAAAGTTTGGTCCCATGTCTAAGGGTCTGGACCTTTTGGTTCCAGAACAAATCAATAAGCTCGATTTGGCAAAGTTCTGGGGTTTTCTGTTGACTCATGTGGGATGGGTGATGGTACCCACACCTTCCTTAACTAAGAGAAGCAAGGACTCGATGATAGACTTGCTTGATAAACAAAGGGAGGTGTTGTTTACCTATCTTACTGATGGAGAGGAAACCGGACAAGAGCCGCCGCCGCAAAATCTTCTTTATGCCAGATCCCTATCGATCAACATCGTTGATAGGCTTGTCATAGGACGTCGGAGTCGTACTTCGACGGAGACCTATCCCTCCTGGTTGACGGAGGAGGGACTTACGAAACTTCTCAAAGGTATCTGTCGTCGTGCTGAAGAAAGACCGCCGGCGGAAGGCACGGGATTTCTTGACGAACCTGGCAAGAGAGCGACAGAAATGACACAAAAAGAATTGATACACTGGTGCGTCCAAGTGTTGCATGTTTTCAAAGTCCGTGTTCAACGACTAAAGGGAGAGGCGGAGACGTCGACTGGAAGGAGTGTCGCGCCCAGGAAAGGAAGGCTTGAACGGAAAACTGTGTCTAAGATGATGACGGATACGACTCAGCTGGCTAATCCTGTGACGATTCCATCGCATGCTGAATTATCTGCCATGATAGCAGCACAAGATGCCCGAATGTGTCGCCAGGGAGACTCTGCTTCGCAGAGTCTCCCGCAAACGGGTGAGGGTCACGGTCGTTTCTGTTCTGTGGATAAGAGGCTCTTTCTAGAAGATGAAGAGGGACGTAGGAAGAAAGGAGAGAGAGGGATGAAAGATGAAAAGGGGACTGAAAAGGAAGGAGAGGGAGGAGATGAGGACAGCGGGGGGTTATCTGGCTTATCTGGCATAGAATCTCTCTCTAGTTCCGAAAGGGAAGAGGAGGAAGAAGAGGAGATGGAGTTAGCCCCTACTAAGGAAGGTGGATGTATATCAGATAGGGATATTAAGAGAAAGGAAGTAGTTTCTTCGGAGAGATGTGGAGGGAAGCCGCAGAGGGAGGGGAGAAGGGAGGGGAGAAGGAAGGAGAGCAGGGAATTAAACTTTAGGGACAAGGCACCCCTGCGGGGGAATGTTTTGCAAGTGGATACTGGGTCTTCGGGTGTTCTTTCTCTTCCCGATACAGCACAGACCAGCCTGTCATCTGAAGGGAAGGGAGAAGCTGTTAGCTTGACCTCAATGACTAGGACTATGAACGAGACAGTTCTACCGATGCAGACAGACATGCAATCAGAACAGGACTCCCTTCTGATCACCGTGCAAGGAAACTTACCTGTGACGACTGAAGATATCTCGATAGGGAACTTCGTCATGGACACGGATTCGGAATTGATTGAACTGCGACTTAATACAGGCCCTGTGAGTAAAGAAAACATACATGAGACATTTGAGACATATGTAAATCCTTCTGCAGGAACTTCAGTGATCTTGCAGGAGGATCCTTCCAATCATGTAACATCAGAGACAAACGGAAAGCGGGAACGTGATACACAAATATCGGTATGCACGGTTAGGGTGGAAAAGGGAGCCCAAGGTTTGGGAATTGGAGTAGGAGATGTTGATGTGTCACAAGGTACGCCAGTGGGGATAGCATTGGGAAACCAAGGAGAACCTAAGAGGGATGTGGTCCTACCGGTTCCTAGGAACCCGGGAGTAACTGTAACAACACCTAGGTTACCTACGAGTAATACTCTTCCTGACGCAATGCCTAAGGTTTCAGCAGCAAGTTTTAGAGAATCTTTAACAACAGATTCTAGGGAACCTCTAACAACGGGTTCTAGCGAATCCTTACCAGCCCACACACCTTCCGTTGGGAGCGCAGGAACGTCTTATGCAGACATGTTGAGGGGAACCGGTAGGAGGCCAAGGGACCCGGGATCACGGAGGGAGGGGGAAACGGATGGAGAACCCCCCCCGCCGTCGGACGGATTTTGAAAAGGAGAGACTGGAGGATGAAGAATTCTTAGAGGATTTCTTCAATATGAGAGAAGATGAAGGAGAATTTGATCCGAGGCAAAGATTTGTTATTCGGTTCAGGTATAAAGGCTCAGATCCACAAAAGCTCACAGAAGAATACATGATAGAGGAGGTGCTTTTAGGGATAATGGGAATTCCACGAGGCGACATACTGGCAGTTATCATGCCGCCGGGGCTTAGGGAAACCGATGTTTGTTTTGTGTCAGAACGAGGATACCAGAAGGGTTGGGGGAGGTTGAGAGAAATCATGAGGTCGACCCCGAATCCCTTTGGTGACTATGACATTATTCCCCTCTTCCGAGGAGAATCGAGGGTTCTGACGGTGGCATTCAGAACGACAAATATTCCAGCAGAGGATGTGGAACAATGGCTGGGCAGATTTTGCAAGGTGTTGTTACCCCCCCAAAAGGCCCTCAATTCGTGGGGCATTTGGAAAGGAGAATATAAGACTGTCGTCTCTTTGCAAAGAGATTTCAGGAGTAAACTACAACATATTCCTAAATATTTTTTTCTGGGAGGAGATAGAGGGATCACCAGGTACAGTGGGCAACCCCCAGCATGCTTCCAATGTGGGGGGTTTGACCATATTAGGCAACACTGTGCCACACCTTTGTGTTCTGTCTGTGGGAGGAGGGGCCATAACTCCACACAATGTACAACTGGAGTGGTCTGTAACCTTTGTGGCCGCCAAGGCCACACGTACCTTCTGTGTCCCGACGCGCATTATAACAAGTGGTATCCAAACTCGTACTCAAAACTCGTTCGCTGTCACCCTCATTTAAATCGAACAGATGAGGATTCATCGACTAGCCAATTTTCAGAGGGTGCTACTGCAAAACACGGGGAGAAGGACAGTAACGAATGTTTACATGAAGGGGGTTGGCAGGAGGTAAAGAGGACTTCGCACGATGTCCTTAGAGGCAGGGTAAGACGGGGAGTGTATAACCCGATACGAACGATGGTCAGCAACCGATTTGAAGCCTTGAATGTGACAGAAGAGGAAGGTACGCAAGATACGCCTCTGGCCTCCTTTACTACCGGATCATGGATCAACCCGGAACAAAAACAAAGAGATGACATGCAGACTGATAGAAAGGCGGGATCGGAGAAACCTAAGATGAGGAAAGAGTCAAGGAAAGAGTCAAGGAAAGAGTCGAAGAAAGCCATATTCCGTACATACGAAAACCTTACAGAAAAGGAACTCCAGGTAATTACTGAAGAACTCAACGAAAAGATCCAAAAGGTGACCCAAGCACTTTCCGCTGCAGAAGGTGCATCTGAGGAGGTACAACTACGTTTAAGTCAAAAGGAGCATTATTGGAGAGATGCGGTTACCTGCATACAACGTGAACTGGCTAGAAGAAGGGACCGAGACCCAAACCTTACCGAGGAACCGTTAAGTGACTCCCAGATGATGATGGTGGAAGAAGCGCCAGAACAGGAGGCGATGCTGAACCAGGGAGACACACAGAACCAGGAACAGATACCTATGTATACAGATGGACAAAGACATGAACAAATTAGAGAGCGAATTGCAGAGATAAGCGAGGACCTTGAAGGAGGGAAGACAGAATCGATGGAGTGGATAAGTGGAATATCATTGGTGGAAAAGAACCCTGTGACAGACGACCAGTCTGACTCTCCTCCTGACCAGGAAAAGGTTCCTCAACAGCACGAGTATCCTCCTCCTGTTAGCTTACCCGACTCAAGGGGAAACATTTTGACGCCGTGCGCGTCATTTCCATGTAAGGCCACGCCTCCTGATCCGCAGGAGGAGGTGGAGACGATGAGTTTAGAAACTGTAGTGGAAGGCACGGAGGAAGACCGGCGAGGTTTGTAGGAAAAGAATAGGAAGAGGAAAGATAAAATGACAGTCGATAAGTTCAATGGAACTGGATTTAAGATGGCTTATGGTTTTATTGCTATTGCTGCTATCTTATATTCATTAACAATACCAATGGAGTTGAACATACTTACCTGGAATTGTAGAGGGCTACGGCAGTCGGTGAGGAGAGAAGATGTTTATTACCACATTAGGAGGCTAAAGGCTGATGTTTTTGTCCTGCAAGAAACTAATATTAGTACTCCTAGGGAGAGGAGTGCAGCGCAGAATTCCTGGACTTGGGGGCCTTCAATTTGGTCTTTGAAAGAAGAGGAAGGAACGGGAGGTGTCGCGGTTCTCTTCTTATGCAATCCTGATCTTAAAGTTGTGAGGACCATTGATGCTATGCCGGGTCATCTTATAATAGTGGACTTCAATCTTAAAAACCCGGCAAAAGCGTTAGACAGCAAGTTTAGGTTGTGTGCCCTCTATGCTCCTGTGAAGGCAATTCATAGACGACAACTGTGGCAAACATTGGAGGATCATATCGGTACAAAGAGGGCTCTACTCGTGGCGGGAGATTTCAATGTTCGCTCCGAGCGAGAGGATAGAATTAATTTGAGAGCCGGTGCTCAAATGGGAACGTCTGCCCTTGTATTTAAACAGCTGACAATGGAGGAAAAAAGACTGAAAGCCCTTCTTAAAGATCGCCTTGGCTTGATGGATGCGGGGCTACAGAATGATGGGGAATTAGATTTTCTCCCTACGCATCACCGGGCAACGTTCCGACGTAAATTCACAGCAACCTTAGGGTGTAAGATGACTTATTATCACCCTCTGTCGACAAGCAGGCTGGACAGAATATGGGCCCCAGCGGCTCTCCCCCTTACGGGATGTAAGATTATTTTGACGCCGTGGTCAGACCACGCTATTCTTCAAGTATTATTTGCAGGACAACCCAATAGGAGGAAACACAAACCAGCTTGGCGACTCAGTGAAGCGGACCTCCGGACCTTTCGGATGGAACCGGAAATTGTTCTGACGCTTGAATGCCAGAAGCGTATAAAGTCTGGGATGGATGTCCTCGATTGGTGGGAAAGGACGAAAGATGCCATACGATATGCTTCGGTTCGGGCCAGGAGAGTGCAGGGCAGTTATGAACTGTCACAATATCACAGAGCGATCCAGAACGTACTTGCATGCAGATGGAGAATGAACAAGGGCCTTGACGTTGACAATGAACGGCTTCGACGCAATCAAGAAGTTATTAAAACTTACCGCCTTACCCAACGTCGACGGCGTCATATGGCACGGGTGGCTAGAGCATCGGGGCCGTTAATTGAGAAGGGAGAATGGCAAAAAGATCGCCTGCCTCGATACAACCAGACTCTGTCCGCGTTAAAAGGAGGTCCGTCAGATGGACTACTTCAAGAACCGGTCCAGATAGCAGAAGAGGTCTCTAGATTTTATAGAGAATTTTACGCGGTTTCGGAAACCTCTCCTGATGAAGTACGCATTCAGTCCTATCTAGAAAGTGCCTTTGGGCAGAAACCGTTACCGCCAAACGAAGAAGATCTTTGCGAACTCTCTCGGCCCTTCGAGCAAGAAGAAATCCAGCGAGCCATTCAGGCGGGTAAACGTAACTCTAAGCCGGGACCGGATGGGTTACCGTATGGGTTCTATAAGAACTTTAAAGATCACTTAGTTCCCATCTTGACGGACGTTTTTAATGAGATGCTGCAGAGGGCGAGGGTGGGACGGAGTTTTTTACACGGATCAATGAGTCTATTGTACAAAGGAGGAGATCCGACTCTGATAGGCAACTGGAGACCCATCACGGTTAACAACACCGATTACAGGATACTAGCAAGGGTCCTCAATAATAGGTTGAAAAAACTGGCTAATGCACTAGTGCAGGTTGGACAAACCAGCTCTGTACCCGGAAGGAGAATGGCGCATACCACCTGTGTTTTCAGACAGATTTTTGACCGGTTACAGCAAGAAAAGGAACATCTATGCATATTGCAGCTGGACCAGAGTAAAGCGTTTGACCGGGTTGACAGAGGCTACATGTGGGCTGTTTTAAAATTCCATGGATTGCCAGAACAGCTGATCAAGCTCCTACAGGCACTTTACATGAACGCGCAGGTTACACCAAACGTCGGAGGGTGTCGAGGG
Organism: Eublepharis macularius; assembly: GCF_028583425.1. Lineage (NCBI taxonomy): Eukaryota > Metazoa > Chordata > Lepidosauria > Squamata > Eublepharidae > Eublepharis > Eublepharis macularius. The sequence continues at coordinate 14,749 of NC_072798.1, forward strand.
TCGCCATTTCCAGTACCCACGGGGGTTAGACAAGGATGCCCTCTCAGTCCTCTCCTGTACGTCTTGACACTAGATCCTCTTCTTAGGGCGTTGCAGAGAGATCGGTTCATCAGAGGAATTTTTCCCCACGGTTGTCCGGAGTATCGCATCACCAGTCTAGCCCACGCTGACGATTGTTACGTCATCCTCCGGAACACAGAGGAACTGCTAAAGGTGCGAGAACATTTACGGCGCTACGAAATTGTTTCCGGAGCAAAGGTGAACGAGCTTAAAAGTCAGATTTACGATCTCGACGGGCGGACGGGAAGAATGGAAGTGACTCCCATGGTGCCTACGGAGAAGGATCATAGAGACCGTGAGGAGCTGGAAGGACAGGTAGAAGGAAAGGAGAACAGACAGCATGACGACGAAGGAGCGAGCGGGACAGGAACGGGGATGCTGTCTCTGAAGATCCTGGGAGTCACCTTTTCTTTGAGAGCTGATGGCTGGAGGGATAATTGGATTGTATGGCAACAGCGAGTGTTGGAAAGACTGGACAAGTGGAAGACATGGAGATTATCCACAGCACAAAAAGTTCAATATTTTGCCATATATTGCATTCCAGCTGGCAATTACCTCGCGACAGTTTACCCTCCGCCGGAATCTACAGTAACCATCATCACCAGAGCGGTTTTTAAGTGGATTTTCGGGACGCTCCACTTACCGCTTGCGAGAGTAGTCGTTCAGAGAGGACACGGAGAAGGAGGTCTTGGGTTACCGGAGATTGGACTGTGGTTCCTATCCATCTTTCTAGTTTTTAACTGTGGAACTTGGCAGCAGAATGCGACGGGCTTGATTACGCAAGAAATGTACACCAGACAGTTCTTTATGGACAGTTGGGTAGACACCAGATGGGCAAAACGATGGTGGAAAGAAGGCTCTCTGCCGACCCGCTTGACGGCTTCGATGAAAGTACAGCTTCCTGACTTTATGGTTGAGGTAGCAAAGGGGATACAGAAACATGGCATCGAAGCCTCAGAAGTCAAGGGAACTAGCCCGGGAACTAAAGGAGTTACCGGAAAGTTGTACTGGACTGTTATGCACCGAAGTCGGTTGGTACCCTATGACGAAGAGAGACGGAAGAAGGAGACGCTTTCTTCGTATTTGAGGAACCAGATCTTTCCTATCCCCACCTTCGGTGACCGGACCATACCTTATGCCCTACGGGATCTTCGTTGGAGGACTTACCATCAGATATTATATGTGGGAAGTAAAAAGTTTGGGGCGACAGAAGATCAACAGCGTTGCCCCAGGGTGCTTTGTAGGTCTTTGAATCCACATACCAACATTCCTGAGACCATCCCCCATGTTGTGAAGGAGTGTGTAGCTGTAAGGAGGTCGTGGGCAGGAGTAGCCAGAGCATTGCAATGGCCTTTTCTGATATCACAACACTGGGAAACGATTGTCTCGGGATTGGAGCCGACAGAAGGGTTTGGGAATCCCAGGGAGCAGGGGGGCTGTCCGGGTGAGAAGGCTGGTATTAAGGTTCCTTGGGCACTGGTTAGGTTAGTGAATCTCATCTTTGTTAGTACTGTGATGAAAAACAGAAGGGAGGAGGTGTATACCAAAAAGGCAGTACCCTTAGTTGAAACGGTACATACTGTAACAGATTATTTGGCGAAAATTAAAAGGTGGGAAGAAAAGAGGATGAAGGGCGTGAAGTGGCTGAGCAGGTGGAGGTGGTTTCATGAGATCAACCCGCCAGTTCCTTGAAGTCAGATATAATTGCTTCCTACCTTGACTTCTCTCAAGTTGGATAGACATCTGTTGTATAACTTAATTCTTCTTTTTCTTTTTCTTTTATTTCCTTAATTAGTAAAAAGTGAAAAGTTGATAGTTAATAGTTGATAGTTGATAGTTCATAGTTCATAGTTAGTAATGAATAAAGTTAATAAAGTTAATAAAGTTAATACAGTTAATAAAGTTAATAAAGTTAATAAAGTTTGAAACATGAACAGCCTGAATGTTGATGGCTTACATTTATGTCGATGCTTGATGCTTAATGCTTTATGCTTAATGTTAAAATTTAATGGTGATATTTAATGCTAGAAATATTTAGATGCCTATATTAATATGTAATATGTACGTATGTAGGTATGTATGTATGTATTAACTGTATTTATTGTTTCAATCGTAATTATGCATCTTGGAATTTGTTGCTTACAGTTTGTTGTAGAATGGTTATTATTAAATAAAAAATCTATTTTCCTAAAAAAAAAAAAAAATCTATTTTCCTAACCCTAACCCTAACCCTAACCCTAACCCTAACCCTAACCCTAACCCTAACCCTAACCCTAACCCTCCTGGGGGGGACCCCCAAATTGAGATCGAATTTTTGCCTATACAAGACAATGGAGACAATGGAGAGCATGCTTCTCAGCATGGCCTACAAGAAAAAGGCTTCCAACTTCATCTGCTGCCATCCTCTTTGGGAGTTGCGCCTTCGGACGTCACGGACAGTAAGGATGTTCAAGGGCCCCTGGGGAATCTAGACCGGACCCCCGTTTTGGGTTTTCAACCCTCCCAGAAGACCCCTGCCGCTTTAAAGGAGAATCCCTTTTCCATATTGCTTTCAATGGAACATGCAACAGCAGAGGGAGCTGTAACCTTAGAGGGGTCTGGGGATGACCTGGCCCTGGACGTGGTGGGTGAGAGTTTGAACGACACCTTTACTCCTGAGGAGACCCAGAGCACTCGAAAACCCGTTACACGTGGCCCTACTCTTGAGGAGACCATTTCATCAAAGAACGCCCTGGCCTCTGGGAAGGCTGTTACACGTGTCCTTACTCACGAGGAGACCTTTGCTCCTACGCAAAACTTGAATGCTGGGGAGGCTGTTACACGTGTCCTTACTCACGAGGAGACCTTTGCTCCTACGCAAAACTTGATTGCTGGGGAGGCCGTTACACGTGTCCTTACTCACGAGGAGACCTTTGCTCCTACGCAAAACTTGATTGCTGGGGAGGCCGTTACACTTGTCCTTACTCACGAGGAGACCTTCACTCCTATACAATTCCTGAATGCTGGGGAGGCCGTTACACATGTCCTTACTCGCGAGGAGACCTTTGTTCCTATGCAAAACTTGAATGCTGGGGAAGCTGTTACACGTGTCCCTACTCATGAGGAGACCTCTGCTCCTAAGCAAGACCTGAATGTTGGGGGGGCTGTTACACATGTCCTTACTCACGAGGAGACCTTTGCTCCCATGCAAACCCTGAATGCTAGGGAGGTGCTTACACATGTCCTTACTCACGAGGAGACCTTTACTCCTATGCAAATCCTGAATGCTAAGAAGGCTGTTCCACGTGTCCTTACTCACGAGGAGACCTTTCCTCCTACGAAAACCCTGAATGCTGGGGACGCTGTTACACATGTGCTTACTCATGAGGAGACCTTTATAACTCAGGAGGCCCAGAAGACTGAGAACTTTATCACACAGGTCCTTACTCCCGAGGAGACCTCTACTCCCATTCCTGATTCTGACGCACCAGTGTGCTGTGATGTGATGGACTCGTTTGCTGACCCAGATGTTGACACGGCTGAACCAGATATGCAATCTATTAAAAGCCGAGATAGACTTCTGATAACAGCTGCTGTGCAAATGGAGAAACAAGGACAGGCCCTTAAACAGATAGGGGGCCCCTCCCACAGCACCACATTTCAGGAAGACATACGGCAGTCAAGACTCTGCCCCGACCAAGGGAGTGAAGTTGAATTTATTCTTACCTCTGACTCCGACCTCGATCTTGGCCGTGTTTCCCGGGTTGACTCTATTGATGTCCCTGTTATCCAATGCCAAAGAGCAGCTTATAAACAATCGAAGGATTCCTTTGTCCTGGGAAAGGGGGATGATTTTTCTCAGCGGCGTATGGACCGTTATCTTGACGAGGTGATGGATTTAGCTAAGTCCCCTATAGCTTGTAGAGCAAAATCGGAACCTGTTCCTTCGGAGATCCCCGTGGAGAAAGACATCGTCTCCTGTAACACAGACTTACCCCGAGAGCCCGAAGAGGAAAGGCAAAGATGGGCCGAGGGACTACGTAAAGCTCGTTACCAGCTAAAAGAAACGGAAATTTCCATTCAAAATGTGGATAAACACCTAGTGGATTGTCTGGACCTCGAACGGCGTGCTAAACTCCTTAAACAGAAGGACAGATTCCTTGATATAATACTGAAAGAGACACACAAGGTCCACGTTTATGAGGACTTATTCAAACTGGCACAAGTCGATGAAGACTCTTCAAACATCGCCCCTTCCTCCAGAACGAAATATCCTAAGGGTGTCGTTGACCACAGTTCGTCCCCGGAGGAACAACCGGCTAAAAAGAAGCAGAAGCAAGGGCGAGAATCTCACTCGGCCCAAACTTCGCATGGTGCCCGAGAACATGTAGACCGACAGTCTTCCCAGAGTCTTGAACAAGATTGTTCTACACATGTTTATGGACAGCGCTCAGAGGAGAAAAATACGAGTATAGCAAAACAGGGGGTTGGAATCGGGGACTTGTCTCCGGCCCTGTCTGTGGAATGCGGAACCCCAGGGATAGAATCTAATGCTGTCCGGAATGTTAGAGAGATTCAATTGAGGAATGCCTGGGAGAAGATAAAGTTTGGTCCCATGTCTAACGGTCTGGACCTTTTGGTTCAAGAAGAAACTAATAAGCTCGATTTGGCAAAGTTCTGGTGTTTTCTGTTGACTCATGTGGGATGGGTGATGGTACCCTCGCCTTCCTTAACTAAGAGAAGCAAGGACTCGATGATAGACTTGCTGGATAAACAAAAGGAGGTGTTGTTTACATATCTTACTGATGGAGAGGAAACCGGACGAGAGCCGCCGTCGCAAAATCTTCTTTATGCCAGATCCCTATCGATCAACATCGTTGATAGGCTTGTCATAGGACGTCGGAGTCGTACTTCGACGGAGACCTATCCCTCCTGGTTGACGGAGGAGGGACTTACGAAACTTCTCAAAGGTATCTGTCGTCGTGCTGAAGAAAGACCGCCGGCGGAAGGCACGGGATTTCTTGACGAACCTGGCAAGAGAGCGACAGAAATGACACAAAAAGATTTGATACACTGGTGCATCCAAGCGTTGCATGTTTTCAAAGTCCGTGTTCAACGACTAAAGGGAGAGGCGGAGACGTCGACTGGAAGGAGTGTCGCGCCCAGGAAAGGAAGGCTTGAACGAAAAACTGTGTCTAAGATGATGACGGATACGACTCAGCTGGCTAATCCTGTGACGATTCCATCGCATGCTGAATTATCTGCCATGATAGCAGCACAAGATGCCCGAATGTGTCGCCAGGGAGACTCTGCTTTGCAGAGTCTCCCGCAAACGGGTGAGGGTCACGGTCGTTTCTGTTCTGTGGATAAGAGGCTCTTTCTAGAAGATGAAGAGGGACGTAGGAAGAAAGGAGAGAGAGGGATGAAAGATGAAAAGGGGACTGAAAAGGAAGGAGAGGGAGGAGATGAGGACAGCGGGGGGTTATCTGGCTTATCTGGCATAGAATCTCTCTCTAGTTCTGAAAGGGAAGAGGAGGAAGAAGAGATGGAGTTAGCCCCTACTAAGGAAGGTGGATGTATATCAGATAGGGATATTAAGAGAAAGGAAGTAGTTTCTTCGGAGAGATGTGGAGGGAAGCCGCAGAGGGAGGGGAGAAGGAAGGAGAGCAGGGAATTAAACTTTAGGGACAAGGCACCCCTGCGGGGGAATGTTTCGCAAGTGGATACTGGGTCTTCGGGTGTTCTTTCTCTTCCCGATACAGCACAGACCAGCCTGTCATCTGAAGGGAAGGGAGAAGCTGTTAGCTTGACCTCAATGACTAGGACTATGAACGAGACAGTTCTACCGATGCAGACAGACATGCAATCAGAACAGGACTCCCTTCTGATCACCGTGCAAGGAAACTTACCTGTGACGACTGAAGATATATCGATAGGGAACTTCGTCATGGACACGGATTCGGAATTGATTGAACTGCGACTTAATACAGGACCTGTGAGTAAAGAAAACATACATGAGACATTTGAGACATATGTAAATCCTTCTGCAGGAACTTCAGTGATCTTGCAGGAGGATCCTTCCAATCATGTAACATCAGAGACAAACGGAAAGCGGGAACGTGATACACAAATATCGGTATGCACGGTTAGGGTTGAAAAGGGAGCCCAAGGTTTAGGAATTGGAGTAGGAGATGCTGACGTGTCACAAGGTACGCCAGTGGGGATAGCATTGGGAAACCAAGGAGAACCTAAGAGGGATGTGGTCCTACCGGTTCCTAGAAACCCGGGAGTAACTGTAACAACACCTAGGTTACCTACAAGTAATACTCTTCCTGACACAATGCCTAAGGTTTCAGCAGCAAGTTTTAGAGAATCTTTAACAACAGATTCTAGGGAACCTCTAACAACGGGTTCTAGCGAATCCTTACCAGCCCACACACCTTCCGTTGGGAGCGCAGGAACGTCTTATGCAGACATGTTGAGGGGAACCGGTAGGAGGCCAAGGGACCCGGGATCACGGAGGGAGGGGGAAACGGATGGAGAACCCCCCCGCCGTCGGACGGATTTTGAAAAGGAGAGACTGGAGGATGAAGAATTCTTAGAGGATTTCTTCAATATGAGAGAAGATGAAGGAGAATTTGATCCGAGGCAAAGATTTGTTATTCGGTTCAGGTATAAAGGCTCAGATCCACAAAAGCTCACAGAAGAATACATGATAGAGGAGGTGCTTTTAGGGATAATGGGAATTCCACGAGGCGACATACTGGCAGTTATCATGCCGCCGGGGCTTAGGGAAACCGATGTTTGTTTTGTGTCAGAACGAGGATACCAGAAGGGTTGGGGGAGGTTGAGAGAAATCATGAGGTCGACCCCGAATCCCTTTGGTGACTATGACATTATTCCCCTCTTCCGAGGAGAATCGAGGGTTCTGACGGTGGCGTTCAGAACGACAAATATTCCAGCAGAGGATGTGGAACAATGGCTGGGCAGATTTTGCAAGGTGTTGTTACCCCCCCAAAAGGCCCTCAATTCGTGGGGCATTTGGAAAGGAGAATATAAGACTGTTGTCTCTTTGCAAAGAGACTTCAGGAGTAAACTACAACATATTCCTAAATATTTTTTTCTGGGAGGAGATAGAGGAATCACCAGGTACAGTGGGCAACCCCCAGCATGCTTTCAATGTGGGGGGTTTGACCATATTAGGCAACACTGTGCCACACCTTTGTGTTCTGTCTGTGGGAGGAGGGGCCATAACTCCACACAATGTACAACTGGAGTGGTCTGTAACCTTTGTGGCCGCCAAGGCCACACGTACCTTCTGTGTCCCGACGCGCATTATAACAAGTGGTATCCAAACTCGTACTCAAAACTCGTTCGCTGTCACCCTCATTTAAATCGAACAGATGAGGATTCATCGACTAGCCAATTTTCAGAGGGTGCTACTGCAAAACACGGGGAGAAGGACAGTAACGAATGTTTACATGAAGGGGGTTGGCAGGAGGTAAAGAGGACTTCGCACGATGTCCTTAGAGGCAGGGTAAGACGGGGAGTGTATAACCCGATACGAACGATGGTCAGCAACCGATTTGAAGCCTTGAATGTGACAGAAGAGGAAGGTACGCAAGATACGCCTCTGGCCTCCTTTACTACCGGATCATGTATCAACCCGGAACAAAAACAAAGAGATGACATGCAGACTGATAGAAAGGCGGGATCGGAGAAACCTAAGATGAGGAAAGAGTCAAGGAAAGAGTCAAGGAAAGAGTCGAAGAAAGCCATATTCCGTACATACGAAAACCTTACAGAAAAGGAACTCCAGGTAATTTCTGAAGAACTCAATGAAAAGATCCAAAAGGTGACCCAAGCACTTTCCGCTGCAGAAGGTGCATCTGAGGAGGTACAACTACGTTTAAGTCAAAAGGAGCATTATTGGAGAGATGAGGTTACCTGCATACAACGTGAACTGGCTAGAAGAAGGGACCGAGACCCAAACCTTACCGAGGAACCGTTAAGTGACTCCCAGATGATGATGGTGGAAGAAGCGCCAGAACAGGAGGCGATGCTGAACCAGGGAGACACACAGAACCAGGAACAGATACCTATGTATACAGATGGACAAAGACATGAACAAATTAGAGAGCGAATTGCAGAGATAAGCGAGGACCTTGAAGGAGGGAAGACAGAATCGATGGAGTGGATAAGTGGAATATCATTGGTGGAAAAGAACCCTGTGACAGGCGACCCGTCTGACTCTCCTCCTGACCAGGAAAAGGTTCCTCAACAGCACGAGTATCCTCCTCCTGTTAGCTTACCCGACTCAAGGGGAAACATTTTGACGCCGTGCGCGTCATTTCCGTGTAAGGCCACGCCTCCTGATTCGCAGGAGGAGGTGGAGACGATGAGTTTAGAAACTGTAGTGGAAGGCACGGAGGAAGACCGGCGAGGTTTGTAGGAAAAGAATAGGAAGAGGAAAGATAAAATGACAGTCGATAAGTTCAATGGAACTGGATTTAAGATGGCTTATGGTTTTATTGCTATTGCTGCTATCTTATATTCATTAACAATACCAATGGAGTTGAACATACTTACCTGGAATTGTAGAGGGCTACGGCAGTTGGTGAGGAGAGAAGATGTTTATTACCACATTAGGAGGCTAAAGGCTGATGTTTTTGTCCTGCAAGAAACTAATATTAGTACTCCTAGGGAGAGGAGTGCAGCGCAGAATTCCTGGACTTGGGGGCCTTCAATTTGGTCTTTGAAAGAAGAGGAAGGAACGGGAGGTGTCGCGGTTCTCTTATGCAATCCTGATCTTAAAGTTGTGAGGACCATCGATGCTATGCCGGGTCATCTTATAATAGTGGACTTCAATCTTAAAAACCCGGCAAAAGCGTTAGACAGCAAGTTTAGGTTGTGTGCCCTCTATGCTCCTGTGAAGGCAATTCATAGACGACAACTGTGGCAAACGTTGGAGGATCATATTGGTACAAAGAGGGCTCTACTCGTGGCGGGAGATTTCAATGTTCGCTCCGAGCGAGAGGATAGAATTAATTTGAGAGCGGGTGCTCAAATGGGAACGTCTGCCCCTGTATTTAAACAGCTGACAATGGAGGAAAAAAGACTGAAAGCCCTTCTTAAAGATCGCCTTGGCTTGATGGATGCGGGGCTACAGAATGATGGGGAATTAGATTTTCTCCCTACGCATCACCGGGCAACGTTCCGACGTAAATTCACAGCAACCTTAGGGTGTAAGATGACTTATTATCACCCTCTGTCGACAAGCAGGCTGGACAGAATATGGGCCCCAGCGGCTCTCCCCCTTACGGGATGTAAGATTATTTTGACGCCGTGGTCAGACCACGCTATTCTTCAAGTATTATTTGCAGGACAACCCAATAGGAGGAAACACAAACCAGCTTGGCGACTCAGTGAAGCGGACCTCAGGACCTTTCGGATGGAACCGGAAATTGTTCTGACGCTTGAATGCCAGAAGCGTATAAAGTCTGGGATGGATGTCCTCGATTGGTGGGAAAGGACGAAAGATGCCATACGATATGCTTCGGTTCGGGCCAGGAGAGTGCAGGGCAGTTATGAACTGTCACAATATCACAGAGCGATCCAGAACGTACTTGCATGCAGATGGAGAATGAACAAGGGCCTTGACGTTGACAATGAACGGCTTCGACGCAATCAAGAAGTTATTAAAACTTACCGCCTTACCCAACGTCGACGGCGTCATATGGCACGTGTGGCTAGAGCATCGGGGCCGTTAATTGAGAAGGGAGAATGGCAAAAAGATCGCCTGCCTCGATACAACCAGACTCTGTCCGCGTTAAAAGGAGGTCCGTCAGATGGACTACTTCAAGAACCGGTCGAGATAGCAGAAGAGGTCTCTAGATTTTATAGAGAATTTTACGCGGTTTCGGAAACCTCTCCTGATGAAGTACGCATTCAGTCCTATCTAGAAAGTGCCTTTGGGCAGAAACCGTTACCGCCAAACGAAGAAGATCTTTGCGAACTCTCTCGGCCCTTCGAGCAAGAAGAAATCCAGCGAGCCATTCAGGCTGGTAAACGTAACTCTAAGCCGGGACCGGATGGGTTACCGTATGGGTTCTATAAGAACTTTAAAGATCACTTAGTTCCCATCTTGACGGAGGTTTTTAATGAGATGCTGCAGAGGGCGAGGGTGGGACGGAGTTTTTTACACGGATCAATGAGTCTATTGTACAAAGGAGGAGATCCGACTCTGATAGGCAACTGGAGACCCATCACGGTTAACAACACCGATTACAGGATACTAGCAAGGGTCCTCAATAATAGGTTGAAAAAACTGGCTAATGCACTAGTGCAGGTTGGACAAACCAGCTCTGTACCCGGAAGGAGAATGGCGCATACCACCTGTGTTTTCAGACAGATTTTTGACCGGTTACAGCAAGAAAAGGAACATCTATGCATATTGCAGCTGGATCAGAGTAAAGCGTTTGACCGGGTTGACAGAGGCTACATGTGGGCTGTTTTAAAATTCCATGGATTGCCAGAACAGCTGATCAAGCTCCTACAGGCACTTTACATGAACGCGCAGGTTACACCAAACGTCGGAGGGTGTCGAGGGTCGCCATTTCCAGTACCCACGGGGGTTAGACAAGGATGCCCTCTCAGTCCTCTCCTGTACGTCTTGACACTAGATCCTCTTCTTAGGGCGTTGCAGAGAGATCGGTTCATCAGAGGAATTTTTCCCCACGGTTGTCCGGAGTATCGCATCACCAGTCTAGCCCACGCTGACGATTGTTACGTCATCCTCCGGAACTCAGAGGAACTGCTAAAGGTGCGAGAACATTTACGGCGCTACGAAATTGTTTCCGGAGCAAAGGTGAACGAGCTTAAAAGTCAGATTTACGATCTCGACGGGCGGACGGGAAGAATGGAAGTGACTCCCATGGTGCCTACGGAGAAGGATCATAGAGACTGTGAGGAGCTGGAAGGACAGGTAGAAGGAAAGGAGAACAGACAGCATGACGACGAAGGAGCGAGCGGGACAGGAACGGGGATGCTGTCTCTGAAGATCCTGGGAGTCACCTTTTCTTTTGAGAGCTGATGGCTGGAGGGATAATTGGATTGTATGGCAACAGCGAGTGTTGGAAAGACTGGACAAGTGGAAGACATGGAGATTATCCACAGCACAAAAAGTTCAATATTTTGCCATATATTGCATTCCAGCTGGCAATTACCTAGCGACAGTTTACCCTCCGCCGGAATCTACAGTAACCATCATCACCAGAGCGGTTTTTAAGTGGATTTTCGGGACGCTCCACTTACCGCTTGCGAGAGTAGTCGTTCAGAGAGGACACGGAGAAGGAGGTCTTGGGTTACCGGAGATTGGACTGTGGTTCCTATCCATCTTTCTAGTTTTTAACTGTGGAACTTGGCAGCAGAATGCGACTGGCTTGATTACGCAAGAAATGTACACCAGACAGTTCTTTATGGACAGTTGGGTAGACACCAGATGGGCAAAACGATGGTGGAAAGAAGGCTCTCTGCCGACCCGCTTGACGGCTTCGATGAAAGTACAGCTTCCTGACTTTATGGTTGAGGTAGCAAAGGGGATACAGAAACATGGCATCGAAGCCTCAGAAGTCAAGGGAACTAGCCCGGGAACTAAAGGAGTTACCGGAAAGTTGTACTGGACTGTTATGCACCGAAGTCGGTTGGTACCCTATGATGAAGAGAGACGGAAGAAGGAGACGCTTTCTTCGTATTTGAGGAACCAGATCTTTCCTATCCCCACCTTCGGTGACCGGACCATACCTTATGCCCTACGGGATCTTCGTTGGAGGACTTACCATCAGATATTATATGTGGGAAGTAAAAAGTTTGGGGCGACAGAAGATCAACAGCGTTGCCCCAGGGTGCTTTGTAGGTCTTTGAATCCACATACCAACATTCCTGAGACCATCCCCCATGTTGTGAAGGAGTGTGTAGCTGTAAGGAGGTCGTGGGCAGGAGTAGCCAGAGCATTGCAATGGCCTTTTCTGATATCACAACACTGGGAAACGATTGTCTCGGGATTGGAGCCGACAGAAGGGTTTGGGAATCCCAGGGAGCAGGGGGGCTGTCCGGGTGAGAAGGCTGGTATTAAGGTTCCTTGGGCACTGGTTAGGTTAGTGAATCTCATCTTTGTTAGTACTGTGATGAAAAACAGAAGGGAGGAGGTGTATACCAAAAAGGCAGTACCCTTAGTTGAAACGGTACATACTGTAACAGATTATTTGGCGAAAATTAAAAGGTGGGAAGAAAAGAGGATGAAGGGCGTGAAGTGGCTGAGCAGGTGGAGGTGGTTTCATGAGATCAACCCGCCAGTTCCTTGAAGTCAGATATAATTGCTTCCTACCTTGACTTCTCTCAAGTTGGATAGACATCTGTTGTATAACTTAATTCTTCTTTTCTTTTTCTTTTATTTCCTTAATTAGTAAAAAGTGAAAAGTTGATAGTTAATAGTTGATAGTTCATAGTTCATAGTTAATAGTTAATAATGAATAAAGTTAATAAAGTTAATACAGTTAATAAAGTTAATAAAGTTAATAAAGTTTGAAACATGAACAGCCTGAATGTTGATGGCTTACATTTATGTCGATGCTTGATGCTTAATGCTTTATGCTTAATGTTAATATTTGATGGTGATATTTAATGCTAGAAATATTTAGATGCCTATATTAATATGTAATATGTACGTATGTAGGTATGTATGTATGTATTAACTGTATTTATTGTTTCAATCGTAATTATGCATCTTGGAATTTGTTGCTTACAGTTTGTTGTAGAATGGTTATTATTAAATAAAAAATCTATTTTCCTAAAATCTATTTTCCTAACCCTAACCCTAACCCTAACCCTAACCCTAACCCTAACCCTAACCCTAACCCTAACCCTAACCCTAACCCTAACCCTAACCCTAACCCCACCCACCTTGAATAGCAGACGTGCGATCAAGGAGCTCTCACTTCCTGGTTTGGATTTTCGCTTTTTTTACCTATTATATCTCTCAGAAAAATTTCAATTTTGGTCAGAGTTTGTTCCTAAGGGTACCCCCATCAGGGGGTCCGAATATGGAGGCCCCCCCTCCTGGGGGGGACCCCCAAATTGAGATCGAATTTTTACCTATACAAGACAATGGAGACAATGGAGACCATGCTTCCCAGCATGGCCTACAAGAAAAAGGCTTCCAACTTCATCTGCTGCCATCCGCTTTGGGAGTCGTGCCTTCTGACGTCACAGACAGTAAGGATGTTCGAGGGCCCCTGGGGAATATAGACCAGACCCCCAGTTTGGGTTTTGACCCCTCCCAGAAGACCCCTGCCGCTTTAAAGGAGGATTCCTTTTCCCTATTGCTTTCAATGGAACAAGCAACAGGACAGGCAGCTGTAACCTTAGAGGGGTCTGGGGATGACCTGGCCCTAGACGTGGTGGGTGAGAGTTTGAATGACACCTTTACTCCTGAGGAGACCCGGAGCATTCGGAAACCCGTTACACGTGGCCCTACTCTTGAGGAGACCTTTTCTTCTAAGAACGCCCTGGACTCTGGGAAGGCTGTTACACGTGTACTTACTCGTGAGGAGACCTTTCCTCCTATGCAAGGCCTGAATGTGGGGGAGACTCTTACATGTGTCCTTACTCGCGAGGAGACCTCTGCGCCTAAGCAAAACTTGAATGCTGGGGAGGCCGTTACACTTGCCCTTACTCACGAGGAGACGTTCACTCCTATTCAAATCCTGAATGCTGGGGAGACCGTTACACGTGTCCTTACTCGCGAGGAGACCTCTGCTCCTATGCAAAAATTGAATGCTGGGGAAGCTGTTACACCTGTCCTTACTCATGAGGAGACCTCTGCTCCTAAGCAAGACCTGAATATAGGGGAGGCTGTTACACGTGTCCTTACTCACGAGGAGACCTTTGCTCCTATGCAAACCCTGAATGCTAGGGAGGTGCTTACACGTGTCCTTACTCACGAGAAGACCTTTACTCCTATGCAAATCCTGAATGCTGGGAAGGCTGTTACACGTGTCCTTACTCACGAGGAGACCTTTGCTCCTACGAAAACCCTGAATGCTGGGGACGCTGTTACACATGTACTTACTCATGAGGAGACCTTTATAACTCAGGAGGCCCAGAAGACTGAGAACTTTATTACACAGGTCCTTACTCCTGAGGAGACCTCTACTCCCATCCCTCATTCTGACACACCAGTGTGTTGTGATGTGATGGACCCGCTTGCTGACCCAGATGTTGACACGGCTGAACCAGATATGCAATCTATTAAAAGCCGAGATAGACTTCCGATAACAGCTGCTGTGCAAATGGAGAAACAAGGACAGGCCCTTAAACAGACAGGGGGCCCCTCCCACAGCACCGAATTTCAGGAAGACATACGGCGGTCAAGACTCTGCCCCGACCAAGGGAGTGAAGTTGAATTTATTCTTACCTCTGACTCCGACCTTGATCTTGGCCGTGTTTCCCGGGTTGACTCTATTGATGTCGCTGTTATCCAACGCCAAAGAGCAGCTTATAAACAATCAAAGGATTCCTTTGTCCTGGGAAAGGGGGATGATTTTTCTCAGCGGCGTATGGACCGTTATCTTGACGAGGTGATGGATTTAGCTAAGTCCCCTATAGCTTGTAGAGCAAAATCGGAACCTGTTCCTTCAGAGATCCCCGTGGAGAAAGACATCGTCTCCTCTAACACAGACTTACCCCGAGAGCCCGAAGAGGAAAGGCAAAGATGGGCCGAGGGACTACGTAAAGCTCGTTACCAGCTAAAAGAAACGGAAATTTCCATTCAAAATGTGGATAAACACCTAGTGGATTGTCTGGACCTTGAACGGCGTGCTAAACTCCTTAAACAGAAGGACAGATTTCTTGATATAATACGGAAAGAGACACACAAGGTCCACGTTTATGAGGACTTATTCAAACTGGCACAAGTCGATGAAGACTCTTCAAACATCGTCCCTTCCTCCCGAACGAAATGTTCTAAGGGTGTCATTGACCACAGTTCGTCCCCGGAGGAACAACCGGCTAAAAAGAAGCAGAAGCAAGGGCGAGAATCTCACTCGGCCCGAACTTCACAGGGTGCCCGAGAACATGCAGACCGACAGTCTTCCCAGAGTCTTGAACAAGAAGATTGTTCTACACATATTTATGGACAGCTCTCAGAGGAGCAAAATACGAGTATAGCAAAACAGGGGGTTGGAATCGGGGACTTGTCTCCGGCCCTGTCTCTGGAATGTGGAACCCCAGGGATAGAATCTAATGCTGTCCGGAATGTTAGAGAGATCCAATTGACTAATGCCTGGGAGAAGATAAAGTTTGGTCCCATGTCTAAGGGTCTGGACCTTTTGGTTCCAGAACAAATCAATAAGCTCGATTTGGCAAAGTTCTGGGGTTTTCTGTTGACTCATGTGGGATGGGTGATGGTACCCACGCCTTCGTTAACTAAGAGAAGCAAGGACTCGATGATAGACTTGCTTGATAAACAAAAGGAGGTGTTGTTTACCTATCTTACTGATGGAGAGGAAACCGGACAAGAGCCGCCGCCGCAAAATCTTCTTTATGCCAGATCCCTATCGATCAACATCGTTGATAGGCTTGTCATAGGACGTCGGAGTCGTACTTCGACGGAGACCTATCCCTCCTGGTTGATGGAGGAGGGACTTACGAAACTTCTCAAAGGTATCTGTCGTCGTGCTGAAGAAAGACCGCCGGCGGAAGGCACGGGATTTCTTGACGAACCTGGCAAGAGAGCGACAGAAATGACACAAAAAGATTTGATACACTGGTGCGTCCAAGTGTTGCATGTTTTCAAAGTCCGTGTTCAACGACTAAAGGGAGAGGCGGAGACGTCGACTGGAAGGAGTGTCGCGCCCAGGAAAGGAAGGCTTGAACGGAAAACTGTGTCTAAGATGATGACGGATACGACTCAGCTGGCTAATCCTGTGACGATTCCATCGCATGCTGAATTATCTGCCATGATAGCAGCACAAGATGCCCGAATGTGTCGCCAGGGAGACTCTGCTTCGCAGAGTCTCCCGCAAACGGGTGAGGGTTACGGTCGTTTCTGTTCTGTGGATAAGAGGCTCTTTCTAGAAGATGAAGAGGGACGTAGGAAGAAAGGAGAGAGAGGGATGAAAGATGAAAAGGGGACTGAAAAGGAAGGAGAGGGAGGAGATGAGGACAGCGGGGGGTTATCTGGCTTATCTGGCATAGAATCTCTCTCTAGTTCCGAAAGGGAAGAGGAGGAAGAAGAGGAGATGGAGTTAGCCCCTACTAAGGAAGGTGGATGTATATCAGATAGGGATATTAAGAGAAAGGAAGTAGTTTCTTCGGAGAGATGTGAAGGGAAGCCGCAGAGGGAGGGGAGAAGGGAGGGGAGAAGGAAGGAGAGCAGGGAATTAAACTTTAGGGACAAGGCACCCCTGCGGGGGAATGTTTTGCAAGTGGATACTGGGTCTTCGGGTGTTCTTTCTCTTCCCGATACAGCACAGACCAGCCTGTCATCTGAAGGGAAGGGAGAAGCTGTTAGCTTGACCTCAATGACTAGGACTATGAACGAGACAGTTCTACCGATGCAGACAGACATGCAATCAGAACAGGACTCCCTTCTGATCACCGTGCAAGGAAACTTACCTGTGACGACTGAAGATATCTCGATAGGGAACTTCGTCATGGACACGGATTCGGAATTGATTGAACTGCGACTTAATACAGGACCTGTGAGTAAAGAAAACATACATGAGACATTTGAGACATATGTAAATCCTTCTGCAGGAACTTCAGTGATCTTGCAGGAGGATCCTTCCAATCATGTAACATCAGAGACAAACGGAAAGCGGGAACGTGATACACAAATATCGGTATGCACGGTTAGGGTTGAAAAGGGAGCCCAAGGTTTGGGAATTGGAGTAGGAGATGCTGATGTGTCACAAGGTACGCCAGTGGGGATAGCATTGGGAAACCAAGGAGAACCTAAGAGGGATGTGGTCCTACCGGTTCCTAGAAACCCGGGAGTAACTGTAACAACACCTAGGTTACCTACGAGTAATACTCTTCCTGACGCAATGCCTAAGGTTTCAGCAGCAAGTTTTAGAGAATCTTTAACAACAGATTCTAGGGAACCTCTAACAACGGGTTCTAGCGAATCCTTACCAGCCCACACACCTTCCGTTGGGAGCGCAGGAACGTCTTATGCAGACATGTTGAGGGGAACCGGCAGGAGGCCAAGGGACCCGGGATCACGGAGGGAGGGGGAAACGGATGGAGAACCCCCCCGCCGTCGGACGGATTTTGAAAAGGAGAGACTGGAGGATGAAGAATTCTTAGAGGATTTCTTCAATATGAGAGAAGATGAAGGAGAATTTGATCCGAGGCAAAGATTTGTTATTCGGTTCAGGTATAAAGGCTCAGATCCACAAAAGCTCACAGAAGAATACATGATAGAGGAGGTGCTTTTAGGGATAATGGGAATTCCACGAGGCGACATACTGGCAGTTATCATGCCGCCGGGGCTTAGGGAAACCGATGTTTGTTTTGTGTCAGAACGAGGATACCAGAAGGGTTGGGGGAGGTTGAGAGAAATCATGAGGTCGACCCCGAATCCCTTTGGTGACTATGACATTATTCCCCTCTTCCGAGGAGAATCGAGGGTTCTGACGGTGGCGTTCAGAACGACAAATATTCCAGCAGAGGATGTGGAACAATGGCTGGGCAGATTTTGCAAGGTGTTGTTACCCCCCCAAAAGGCCCTCAATTCGTGGGGCATTTGGAAAGGAGAATATAAGACTGTCGTCTCTTTGCAAAGAGATTTCAGGAGTAAACTACAACATATTCCTAAATATTTTTTTCTGGGAGGAGATAGAGGGATCACCAGGTACAGTGGGCAACCCCCAGCATGCTTCCAATGTGGGGGGTTTGACCATATTAGGCAACACTGTGCCACACCTTTGTGTTCTGTCTGTGGGAGGAGGGGCCATAACTCCACACAATGTACAACTGGAGTGGTCTGTAACCTTTGTGGCCGCCAAGGCCACACGTACCTTCTGTGTCCCGACGCGCATTATAATAAGTGGTATCCAAACTCGTACTCAAAACTCGTTCGCTGTCACCCTCATTTAAATCGAACAGATGAGGATTCATCGACTAGCCAATTTTCAGAGGGTGCTACTGCAAAACACGGGGAGAAGGACAGTAACGAATGTTTACATGAAGGGGGTTGGCAGGAGGTAAAGAGGACTTCGCACGATGTCCTTAGAGGCAGGGTAAGACGGGGAGTGTATAACCCGATACGAACGATGGTCAGCAACCGATTTGAAGCCTTGAATGTGACAGAAGAGGAAGGTACGCAAGATACGCCTCTGGCCTCCTTTACTACCGGATCATGTATCAACCCGGAACAAAAACAAAGAGATGACATGCAGACTGATAGAAAGGCGGGATCGGAGAAACCTAAGATGAGGAAAGAGTCAAGGAAAGAGTCAAGGAAAGAGTCGAAGAAAGCCATATTCCATACATACGAAAACCTTACAGAAAAGGAACTCCAGGTAATTTCTGAAGAACTCAACGAAAAGATCCAAAAGGTGACCCAAGCACTTTCCGCTGCAGAAGGTGCATCTGAGGAGGTACAACTACGTTTAAGTCAAAAGGAGCATTATTGGAGAGACGAGGTTACCTGCATACAACGTGAACTGGCTAGAAGAAGGGACCGAGACCCAAACCTTACCGAGGAACCGTTAAGTGACTCCCAGATGATGATGGTGGAAGAAGCGCCAGAACAGGAGGCGATGCTGAACCAGGGAGACACACAGAACCAGGAACAGATACCTATGTATACAGATGGACAAAGACATGAACAAATTAGAGAGCGAATTGCAGAGATAAGCGAGGACCTTGAAGGAGGGAAGACAGAATCGATGGAGTGGATAAGTGGAATATCATTGGTGGAAAAGAACCCTGTGACAGACGACCAGTCTGACTCTCCTCCTGACCAGGAAAAGGTTCCTCAACAGCACGAGTATCCTCCTCCTGTTAGCTTACCTGACTCAAGGGGAAACATTTTGACGCCGTGCGCGTCATTTCCATGTAAGGCCACGCCTCCTGATCCGCAGGAGGAGGTGGAGACGATGAGTTTAGAAACTGTAGTGGAAGGCACGGAGGAAGACCGGCGAGGTTTGTAGGAAAAGAATAGGAAGAGGAAAGATAAAATGACAGTCGATAAGTTCAATGGAACTGGATTTAAGATGGCTTATGGTTTTATTGCTATTGCTGCTATCTTATATTCATTAACAATACCAATGGAGTTGAACATACTTACCTGGAATTGTAGAGGGCTACGGCAGTCGGTGAGGAGAGAAGATGTTTATTACCACATTAGGAGGCTAAAGGCTGATGTTTTTGTCCTGCAAGAAACTAATATTAGTACTCCTAGGGAGAGGAGTGCAGCGCAGAATTCCTGGACTTGGGGGCCTTCAATTTGGTCTTTGAAAGAAGAGGAAGGAACGGGAGGTGTCGCGGTTCTCTTCTTATGCAATCCTGATCTTAAAGTTGTGAGGACCATCGATGCTATGCCGGGTCATCTTATAATAGTGGACTTCAATCTGAAAAACCCGGCAAAAGCGTTAGACAGCAAGTTTAGGTTGTGTGCCCTCTATGCTCCTGTGAAGGCAATTCATAGACGACAACTGTGGCAAACATTGGAGGATCATATTGGTACAAAGAGGGCTCTACTCGTGGCGGGAGATTTCAATGTTCGCTCCGAGCGAGAGGATAGAATTAATTTGAGAGCCGGTGCTCAAATGGGAACGTCTGCCCCCGTATTTAAACAGCTGACAATGGAGGAAAAAAGACTGAAAGCCCTTCTTAAAGATCGCCTTGGCTTGATGGATGCGGGGCTACAGAATGATGGGGAATTAGATTTTCTCCCTACGCATCACCGGGCAACGTTCCGACGTAAATTCACAGCAACCTTAGGGTGTAAGATGACTTATTATCACCCTCTGTCGACAAGCAGGCTGGACAGAATATGGGCCCCAGCGGCTCTCCCCCTTACGGGATGTAAGATTATTTTGACGCCGTGGTCAGACCACGCTATTCTTCAAGTATTATTTGCAGGACAACCCAATAGGAGGAATCACAAACCAGCTTGGCGACTCAGTGAAGCGGACCTCAGGACCTTTCGGATGGAACCGGAAATTGTTCTGACGCTTGAATGCCAGAAGCGTATAAAGTCTGGGAGGGATGTCCTCGATTGGTGGGAAAGGACGAAAGATGCCATACGATATGCTTCGGTTCGGGCCAGGAGAGTGCAGGGCAGTTATGAACTGTCACAATATCACAGAGCGATCCAGAACGTACTTGCATGCAGATGGAGAATGAACAAGGGCCTTGACGTTGACAATGAACGGCTTCGACGCAATCAAGAAGTTATTAAAACTTACCGCCTTACCCAACGTCGACGGCGTCATATGGCACGGGTGGCTAGAGCATCGGGGCCGTTAATTGAGAAGGGAGAATGGCAAAAAGATCGCCTGCCTCGATACAACCAGACTCTGTCCGCGTTAAAAGGAGGTCCGTCAGATGGACTACTTCAAGAACCGGTCGAGATAGCAGAAGAGGTCTCTAGATTTTATAGAGAATTTTACGCGGTTTCGGAAACCTCTCCTGATGAAGTACGCATTCAGTCCTATCTAGAAAGTGCCTTTGGGCAGAAACCGTTACCGCCAAACGAAGAAGATCTTTGCGAACTCTCTCGGCCCTTCGAGCAAGAAGAAATCCAGCGAGCCATTCAGGCGGGTAAACGTAACTCTAAGCCGGGACCGGATGGGTTACCGTATGGGTTCTATAAGAACTTTAAAGATCACTTAGTTCCCATCTTGACGGAGGTCTTTAATGAGATGCTGCAGAGGGCGAGGGTGGGATGGAGTTTTTTACACGGATCAATGAGTCTATTGTACAAAGGAGGAGATCCGACTCTGATAGGCAACTGGAGACCCATCACGGTTAACAACACCGATTACAGGATACTAGCAAGGGTCCTCAATAATAGGTTGAAAAAACTGGCTAATGCACTAGTGCAGGTTGGACAAACCAGCTCTGTACCCGGAAGGAGAATGGCGCATACCACCTGTGTTTTCAGACAGATTTTTGACCGGTTACAGCAAGAAAAGGAACATCTATGCATATTGCAGCTGGACCAGAGTAAAGCGTTTGACCGGGTTGACAGAGGCTACATGTGGGCTGTTTTAAAATTCCATGGATTGCCAGAACAGCTGATCAAGCTCCTACAGGCACTTTACATGAACGCGCAGGTTACACCAAACGTCGGAGGGTGTCGAGGGTCGCCATTTCCAGTACCCACGGGGGTTAGACAAGGATGCCCTCTCAGTCCTCTCCTGTACGTCTTGACACTAGATCCTCTTCTTAGGGCGTTGCAGAGAGATCGGTTCATCAGAGGAATTTTTCCCCACGGTTGTCCGGAGTATCGCATCACCAGTCTAGCCCACGCTGACGATTGTTACGTCATCCTCCGGAACACAGAGGAACTGCTAAAGGTGCGAGAACATTTACGGCGCTACGAAATTGTTTCCGGAGCAAAGGTGAACGAGCTTAAAAGTCAGATTTACGATCTCGACGGGCGGACGGGAAGAATGGAAATGACTCCCATGGTGCCTACGGAGAAGGATCATAGAGACCGTGAGGAGCTGGAAGGACAGGTAGAAGGAAAGGAGAACAGACAGCATGACGACGAAGGAGCGAGCGGGACAGGAACGGGGATGCTGTCTCTGAAGATCCTGGGAGTCACCTTTTCTTTGAGAGCTGATGGCTGGAGGGATAATTGGATTGTATGGCAACAGCGAGTGTTGGAAAGACTGGACAGGTGGAAGACATGGAGATTATCCACAGCACAAAAAGTTCAATATTTTGCCATATATTGCATTCCAGCTGGCAATTACCTAGCGACAGTTTACCCTCCGCCGGAATCTACAGTAACCATCATCACCAGAGCGGTTTTTAAGTGGATTTTCGGGACGCTCCACTTACCGCTTGCGAGAGTAGTCGTTCAGAGAGGACACGGAGAAGGAGGTCTTGGGTTACCGGAGATTGGACTGTGGTTCCTATCCATCTTTCTAGTTTTTAACTGTGGAACTTGGCAGCAGAATGCGACGGGCTTGATTACGCAAGAAATGTACACCAGACAGTTCTTTATGGACAGTTGGGTAGACACCAGATGGGCAAAACGATGGTGGAAAGAAGGCTCTCTGCCGACCCGCTTGACAGCTTCGATGAAAGTACAGCTTCCTGACTTTATGGTTGAGGTAGCAAAGGGGATACAGAAACATGGCATCGAAGCCTCAGAAGTCAAGGGAACTAGCCCGGGAACTAAAGGAGTTACCGGAAAGTTGTACTGGACTGTTATGCACCGAAGTCGGTTGGTACCCTATGATGAAGAGAGACGGAAGAAGGAGACGCTTTCTTCGTATTTGAGGAACCAGATCTTTCCTATCCCCACCTTCGGTGACCGGACCATACCTTATGCCCTACGGGATCTTCGTTGGAGGACTTACCATCAGATATTATATGTGGGAAGTAAAAAGTTTGGGGCGACAGAAGATCAACAGCGTTGCCCCAGGGTGCTTTGTAGGTCTTTGAATCCACATACCAACATTCCTGAGACCATCCCCCATGTTGTGAAGGAGTGTGTAGCTGTAAGGAGGTCGTGGGCAGGAGTAGCCAGAGCATTGCAATGGCCTTTTCTGATATCACAACACTGGGAAACGATTGTCTCGGGATTGGAGCCGACAGAAGGGTTTGGGAATCCCAGGGAGCAGGGGGGCTGTCCGGGTGAGAAGGCTGGTATTAAGGTTCCTTGGGCACTGGTTAGGTTAGTGAATCTCATCTTTGTTAGTACTGTGATGAAAAACAGAAGGGAGGAGGTGTATACCAAAAAGGCAGTACCCTTAGTTGAAACGGTACATACTGTAACAGATTATTTGGCGAAAATTAAAAGGTGGGAAGAAAAGAGGATGAAGGGCGTGAAGTGGCTGAGCAGGTGGAGGTGGTTTCATGAGATCAACCCGCCAGTTCCTTGAAGTCAGATATAATTGCTTCCTACCTTGACTTCTCTCAAGTTGGATAGACATCTGTTGTATAACTTAATTCTTCTTTTTCTTTTTCTTTTATTTCCTTAATTAGTAAAAAGTGAAAAGTTGATAATTAATAGTTGATAGTTCATAGTTCATAGTTAATAGTTAATAATGAATAAAGTTAATAAAGTTAATACAGTTAATAAAGTTAATAAAGTTAATAAAGTTAATAAAGTTTGAAACATGAACAGCCTGAATGTTGATGGCTTACATTTATGTCGATGCTTGATGCTTAATGCTTTATGCTTAATGTTAATATTTAATGGTGATATTTAATGCTAGAAATATTTAGATGCCTATATTAATATGTAATATGTACGTATGTAGGTATGTATGTATGTATTAACTGTATTTATTGTTTCAATCGTAATTATGCATCTTGGAATTTGTTGCTTACAGTTTGTTGTAGAATGGTTATTATTAAATAAAAATCTATTTTCCTAAAAAAAAAAAAAAAAAAAAAAATCTATTTTCCTAACCCTAACCCTAACCCTAACCCCACCCACCTTGAATAGCAGACGTGCGATCAAGGAGCTCTCACTTCCTGGTTTGGATTTTCGCTTTTTTTACCTATTATATCTCTCAGAAAAATTTCAATTTTGGTCAGAGTTTGTTCCTAAGGGTACCCCCATCAGGGGGTCCGAATATGGAGGCCCCCCCTCCTGGGGGGGACCCCCAAATTGAGATCGAATTTTTGCCTATAGAAGACAATGGAGACAATGGAGACCATGCTTCCCAGCATGGCCTACAAGAAAAAGGCTTCCAACTTCATCTGCTGCCATCCGCTTTGGGAGTCGTGCCTTCTGACGTCACGGACAGTAAGGATGTTCGAGGGCCCCTGGGGAATATAGACCAGACCCCCAGTTTGGGTTTTGACCCCTCCCAGAAGACCCCTGCCGCTTTAAAGGAGGATTCCTTTTCCCTATTGCTTTCAATGGAACAAGCAACAGGAGAGGCCGCTGTAACCTTAGAGGGGTCTGGGGATGACCTGGCCCTGGACGTGGTGGGTGAGAGTTTGAAGGACACCTTTACTCCTGAGGAGACCCGGAGCATTCGGAAACCCGTTGCACGTGGCCCTACTCTTGAGGAGACCTTTTCTTCTAAGAACGCCCTGGACTCTGGGAAGGCTGTTACACGTGTACTTACTCGTGAGGAGACCTTTCCTCCTATGCAAGGCCTGAATCTGGGGGAGACTGTTACATGTGTCCTTACTCGCGAGGAGACCTCTGCGCCTAAGCAAAACTTGAATGCTGGGGAGGCCGTTACACTTGCCCTTACTCACGAGGAGACCTTCACTCCTATTCAAATCCTGAATGCTGGGGAGGCCGTTACACGTGTCCTTACTCGCGAGGAGACCTCTGCTCCTATGCAAAAATTGAATGCTGGGGAAGCTGTTACACCTGTCCTTACTCATGAGGAGACCTCTGCTCCTAAGCAAGACCTGAATATTGGGGAGGCTGTTACACGTGTCCTTACTCACGAGGAGACCTTTGCTCCTATGCAAATCCTGAATGCTAGGGAGGTGCTTACACGTGTCCTTACTCACGAGGAGACCTTTACTCCTATGCAAATCCTGAATGCTGGGAAGGCTGTTACACGTGTCCTTACTCACGAGGAGACCTTTGCTCCTACGAAAACCCTGAATGCTGGGGACGCTGTTACACATGTACTTACTCATGAGGAGACCTTTATAACTCAGGAGGCCCAGAAGACTGAGAACTTTATTACACAGGTCCTTACTCCCGAGGAGACCTCTACTCCCATTCCTCATTCTGACACACCAGTGTGTTGTGATGTGATGGACCCGCTTGCTGACCCAGATGTTGACACGGCTGAACCAGATATGCAATCTATTAAAAGCCGAGATAGACTTCCGATAACAGCTGCTGTGCAAATGGAGAAACAAGGACAGGCCCTTAAACAGACAGGGGGCCCCTCCCACAGCACCAAATTTCAGGAAGACATACGGCGGTCAAGACTCTGCCCCGACCAAGGGAGTGAAGTTGAATTTATTCTTACCTCTGACTCCGACCTTGATCTTGGCCGTGTTTCCCGGGTTGACTCTATTGATGTCGCTGTTATCCAACGCCAAAGAGCAGCTTATAAACAATCGAAGGATTCCTTTGTCCTGGGAAAGGGGGATGATTTTTCTCAGCGGCGTATGGACCGTTATCTTGACGAGGTGATGGATTTAGCTAAGTCCCCTATAGCTTGTAGAGCAAAATCGGAACCTGTTCCTTCGGAGATCCCCGTGGAGAAAGACATCGTCTCCTCTAACACAGACTTACCCCGAGAGCCCGAAGAGGAAAGGCAAAGATGGGCCGAGGGACTACGTAAAGCTCGTTACCAGCTAAAAGAAACGGAAATTTCCATTCAAAATGTGGATAAACACCTAGTGGATTGTCTGGACCTTGAACGGCGTGCTAAACTCCTTAAACAGAAGGACAGATTTCTTGATATAATACTGAAAGAGACACACAAGGTCCACGTTTATGAGGACTTATTCAAACTGGCACAAGTCGATGAAGACTCTTCAAACATCGTCCCTTCCTCCCGAACGAAATGTTCTAAGGGTGTCATTGACCACAGTTCGTCCCCGGAGGAACAACCGGCTAAAAAGAAGCAGAAGCAAGGGCAAGAATCTCACTCGGCCCGAACTTCACAGGGTGCCCGAGAACATGCAGACCGACAGTCTTCCCAGAGTCTTGAACAAGAAGATTGTTCTACACATATTTATGGACAGCTCTCAGAGGAGCAAAATACGAGTATAGCAAAACAGGGGGTTGGAATCGGGGACTTGTCTCCGGCCCTGTCTATGGAATGTGGAACCCCAGGGATAGAATCTAATGCTGTCCGGAATGTTAGAGAGATCCAATTGACTAATGCCTGGGAGAAGATAAAGTTTGGTCCCATGTCTAAGGGTCTGGACCTTTTGGTTCCAGAACAAATGAATAAGCTCGATTTGGCAAAGTTCTGGGGTTTTCTGTTGACTCATGTGGGATGGGTGATGGTACCCACGCCTTCGTTAACTAAGAGAAGCAAGGACTCGATGATAGACTTCCTTGATAAACAAAAGGAGGTGTTGTTTACCTATCTTACTGATGGAGAGGAAACCGGACAAGAGCCGCCGCCGCAAAATCTTCTTTATGCCAGATCCCTATCGATCAACATCGTTGATAGGCTTGTCATAGGACGTCGGAGTCGTACTTCGACGGAGACCTATCCCTCCTGGTTGACGGAGGAGGGACTTACGAAACTTCTCAAAGGTATCTGTCATCGTGCTGAAGAAAGACCGCCGGCGGAAGGCACGGGATTTCTTGACGAACCTGGCAAGAGAGCGACAGAAATGACACAAAAAGATTTGATACACTGGTGCATCCAAGCGTTGCATGTTTTCAAAGTCCGTGTTCAACGACTAAAGGGAGAGGCGGAGACGTCGACTGGAAGGAGTGTCGCGCCCAGGAAAGGAAGGCTTGAACGGAAAACTGTGTCTAAGATGATGACGGATACGACTCAGCTGGCTAATCCTGTGACGATTCCATCGCATGCTGAATTATCTGCCATGATAGCAGCACAAGATGCCCGAATGTGTCGCCAGGGAGACTCTGCTTCGCAGAGTCTCCCGCAAACGGGTGAGGGTCACGGTCGTTTCTGTTCTGTGGATAAGAGGCTCTTTCTAGAAGATGAAGAGGGACGTAGGAAGAAAGGAGAGAGAGGGATGAAAGATGAAAAGGGGACTGAAAAGGAAGGAGAGGGAGGAGATGAGGACAGCGGGGGGTTATCTGGCTTATCTGGCATAGAATCTCTCTCTAGTTCCGAAAGGGAAGAGGAGGAAGAAGAGGAGATGGAGTTAGCCCCTACTAAGGAAGGTGGATGTATATCAGATAGGGATATTAAGAGAAAGGAAGTAGTTTCTTCGGAGAGATGTGGAGGGAAGCCGCAGAGGGAGGGGAGAAGGGAGGGGAGAAGGAAGGAGAGCAGGGAATTAAACTTTAGGGACAAGGCACCCCTGCGGGGGAATGTTTCGCAAGTGGATACTGGGTCTTCGGGTGTTCTTTCTCTTCCCGATACAGCACAGACCGGCCTGTCATCTGAAGGGAAGGGAGAAGCTGTTAGCTTGACCTCAATGACTAGGACTCTGAACGAGACAGTTCTACCGATGCAGACAGACATGCAATCAGAACAGGACTCCCTTCTGATCACCGTGCAAGGAAACTTACCTGTGACGACTGAAGATATCTCGATAGGGAACTTCGTCATGGACACGGATTCGGAATTGATTGAACTACGACTTAATACAGGACCTGTGAGTAAAGAAAACATACATGAGACATTTGAGACATATGTAAATCCTTCTGCAGGAACTTCAGTGATCTTGCAGGAGGATCCTTCCAATCATGTAACATCAGAGACAAACGGAAAGCGGGAACGTGATACACAAATATCGGTATGCACGGTTAGGGTTGAAAAGGGAGCCCAAGGTTTAGGAATTGGAGTAGGAGATGCTGACGTGTCACAAGGTACGCCAGTGGGGATAGCATTGGGAAACCAAGGAGAACCTAAGAGGGATGTGGTCCTACCGGTTCCTAGAAACCCGGGAGTAACTGTAACAACACCTAGGTTACCTACGAGTAATCCTCTTCCTGACGCAATGCCTAAGGTTTCAGCAACAAGTTTTAGAGAATCTTTAACAACAGATTCTAGGGAACCTCTAACAACGGGTTCTAGCGAATCCTTACCAGCCCACACACCTTCCGTTGGGAGCGCAGGAACGTCTTATGCAGACATGTTGAGGGGAACCGGTAGGAGGCCAAGGGACCCGGGATCACGGAGGGAGGGGGAAACGGATGGAGAACCCCCCCGCCGTCGGACGGATTTTGAAAAGGAGAGACTGGAGGATGAAGAATTCTTAGAGGATTTCTTCAATATGAGAGAAGATGAAGGAGAATTTGATCCGAGGCAAAGATTTGTTATTCGGTTCAGGTATAAAGGCTCAGATCCACAAAAGCTCACAGAAGAATACATGATAGAGGAGGTGCTTTTAGGGATAATGGGAATTCCACGAGGCGACATACTGGCAGTTATCATGCCGCCGGGGCTTAGGGAAACCGATGTTTGTTTTGTGTCAGAACGAGGATACCAGAAGGGTTGGGGGAGGTTGAGAGAAATCATGAGGTCGGCCCCGAATCCCTTTGGTGACTATGACATTATTCCCCTCTTCCGAGGAGAATCGAGGGTTCTGACGGTGGCGTTCAGAACGACAAATATTCCAGCAGAGGATGTGGAACAATGGCTGGGCAGATTTTGCAAGGTGTTGTTACCCCCCCAAAAGGCCCTCAATTCGTGGGGCATTTGGAAAGGAGAATATAAGACTGTCGTCTCTTTGCAAAGAGATTTCAGGAGTAAACTACAACATATTCCTAAATATTTTTTTCTGGGAGGAGATAGAGGGATCACCAGGTACAGTGGGCAACCCCCAGCATGCTTCCAATGTGGGGGGTTTGACCATATTAGGCAACACTGTGCCACACCTTTGTGTTCTGTCTGTGGGAGGAGGGGCCATAACTCCACACAATGTACAACTGGAGTGGTCTGTAACCTTTGTGGCCGCCAAGGCCACACGTACCTTCTGTGTCCCGACGCGCATTATAACAAGTGGTATCCAAACTCGTACTCAAAACTCGTTCGCTGTCACCCTCATTTAAATCGAACAGATGAGGATTCATCGACTAGCCAATTTTCAGAGGGTGCTACTGCAAAACACGGGGAGAAGGACAGTAACGAATGTTTACATGAAGGGGGTTGGCAGGAGGTAAAGAGGACTTCGCACGATGTCCTTAGAGGCAGGGTAAGACGGGGAGTGTATAACCCGATACGAACGATGGTCAGCAACCGATTTGAAGCCTTGAATGTGACAGAAGAGGAAGGTACGCAAGATACGCCTCTGGCCTCCTTTACTACCGGATCATGGATCAACCCGGAACAAAAACAAAGAGATGACATGCAGACTGATAGAAAGGCGGGATCGGAGAAACCTAAGATGAGGAAAGAGTCAAGGAAAGAGTCAAGGAAAGAGTCGAAGAAAGCCATATTCCGTACATACGAAAACCTTACAGAAAAGGAACTCCAGGTAATTTCTGAAGAACTCAACGAAAAGATCCAAAAGGTGACCCAAGCACTTTCCGCTGCAGAAGGTGCATCTGAGGAGGTACAACTACGTTTAAGTCAAAAGGAGCATTATTGGAGAGATGAGGTTACCTGCATACAACGTGAACTGGCTAGAAGAAGGGACCGAGACCCAAACCTTACCGAGGAACCGTTAAGTGACTCCCAGATGATGATGGTGGAAGAAGCGCCAGAACAGGAGGCGATGCTGAACCAGGGAGACACACAGAACCAGGAACAGATACCTATGTATACAGATGGACAAAGACATGAACAAATTAGAGAGCGAATTGCAGAGATAAGCGAGGACCTTGAAGGAGGGAAGACGGAATCGATGGAGTGGATAAGTGGAATATCATTGGTGGAAAAGAACCCTGTGACAGACGACCAGTCTGACTCTCCTCCTGACCAGGAAAAGGTTCCTCAACAGCACGAGTATCCTCCTCCTGTTAGCTTACCCGACTCAAGGGGAAACATTTTGACGCCGTGCGCGTCATTTCCATGTAAGGCCACGCCTCCTGATCCGCAGGAGGAGGTGGAGACGATGAGTTTAGAAACTGTAGTGGAAGGCACGGAGGAAGACCGGCGAGGTTTGTAGGAAAAGAATAGGAAGAGGAAAGATAAAATGACAGTCGATAAGTTCAATGGAACTGGATTTAAGATGGCTTATGGTTTTATTGCTATTGCTGCTATCTTATATTCATTAACAATACCAATGGAGTTGAACATACTTACCTGGAATTGTAGAGGGCTACGGCAGTCGGTGAGGAGAGAAGATGTTTATTACCACATTAGGAGGCTAAAGGCTGATGTTTTTGTCCTGCAAGAAACTAATATTAGTACTCCTAGGGAGAGGAGTGCAGCGCAGAATTCCTGGACTTGGGGGCCTTCAATTTGGTCTTTGAAAGAAGAGGAAGGAACGGGAGGTGTCGCGGTTCTCTTCTTATGCAATCCTGATCTTAAAGTTGTGAGGACCATCGATGCTATGCCGGGTCATCTTATAATAGTGGACTTCAATCTTAAAAACCCGGCAAAAGCGTTAGACAGCAAGTTTAGGTTGTGTGCCCTCTATGCTCCTGTGAAGGCAATTCATAGACGACAACTGTGGCAAACATTGGAGGATCATATTGGTACAAAGAGGGCTCTACTCGTGGCGGGAGATTTCAATGTTCGCTCCGAGCGAGAGGATAGAATTAATTTGAGAGCGGGTGCTCAAATGGGAACGTCTGCCCCTGTATTTAAACAGCTGACAATGGAGGAAAAAAGACTGAAAGCCCTTCTTAAAGATCGCCTTGGCTTGATGGATGCGGGGCTACAGAATGATGGGGAATTAGATTTTCTCCCTACGCATCACCGGGCAACGTTCCGACGTAAATTCACAGCAACCTTAGGGTGTAAGATGACTTATTATCACCCTCTGTCGACAAGCAGGCTGGACAGAATATGGGCCCCAGCGGCTCTCCCCCTTACGGGATGTAAGATTATTTTGACGCCGTGGTCAGACCACGCTATTCTTCAAGTATTATTTGCAGGACAACCCAATAGGAGGAATCACAAACCAGCTTGGCGACTCAGTGAAGCGGACCTCAGGACCTTTCGGATGGAACCGGAAATTGTTCTGACGCTTGAATGCCAGAAGCGTATAAAGTCTGGGATGGATGTCCTCGATTGGTGGGAAAGGACGAAAGATGCCATACGATATGCTTCGGTTCGGGCCAGGAGAGTGCAGGGCAGTTATGAACTGTCACAATATCACAGAGCGATCCAGAACGTACTTGCATGCAGATGGAGAATGAACAAGGGCCTTGACGTTGACAATGAACGGCTTCGACGCAATCAAGAAGTTATTAAAACTTACCGCCTTACCCAACGTCGACGGCGTCATATGGCACGGGTGGCTAGAGCATCGGGGCCGTTAATTGAGAAGGGAGAATGGCAAAAAGATCGCCTGCCTCGATACAACCAGACTCTGTCCGCGTTAAAAGGAGGTCCGTCAGATGGACTACTTCAAGAACCGGTCGAGATAGCAGAAGAGGTCTCTAGATTTTATAGAGAATTTTACGCGGTTTCGGAAACCTCTCCTGATGAAGTATGCATTCAGTCCTATCTAGAAAGTGCCTTTGGGCAGAAACCGTTACCGCCAAACGAAGAAGATCTTTGCGAACTCTCTCGGCCCTTCGAGCAAGAAGAAATCCAGCGAGCCATTCAGGCTGGTAAACGTAACTCTAAGCCGGGACCGGATGGGTTACCGTATGGGTTCTATAAGAACTTTAAAGATCACTTAGTTCCCATCTTGACGGAGGTTTTTAATGAGATGCTGCAGAGGGCGAGGGTGGGACGGAGTTTTTTACACGGATCAATGAGTCTATTGTACAAAGGAGGAGATCCGACTCTGATAGGCAACTGGAGACCCATCACGGTTAACAACACCGATTACAGGATACTAGCAAGGGTCCTCAATAATAGGTTGAAAAAACTGGCTAATGCACTAGTGCAGGTTGGACAAACCAGCTCTGTACCCGGAAGGAGAATGGCGCATACCACCTGTGTTTTCAGACAGATTTTTGACCGGTTACAGCAAGAAAAGGAACATCTATGCATATTGCAGCTGGACCAGAGTAAAGCATTTGACCGGGTTGACAGAGGCTACATGTGGGCTGTTTTAAAATTCCATGGATTGCCAGAACAGCTG
The DNA here is from genome assembly GCF_028583425.1 of Eublepharis macularius. NCBI lineage: Eukaryota > Metazoa > Chordata > Lepidosauria > Squamata > Eublepharidae > Eublepharis > Eublepharis macularius. Next base: position 46,828 of record NC_072798.1, read on the forward strand.
ATCAAGCTCCTACAGGCACTTTACATGAACGCGCAGGTTACACCAAACGTCGGAGGGTGTCGAGGGTCGCCATTTCCAGTACCCACGGGGGTTAGACAAGGATGCCCTCTCAGTCCTCTCCTGTACGTCTTGACACTAGATCCTCTTCTTAGGGCGTTGCAGAGAGATCGGTTCATCAGAGGAATTTTTCCCCACGGTTGTCCGGAGTATCGCATCACCAGTCTAGCCCACGCTGACGATTGTTACGTCATCCTCCGGAACACAGAGGAACTGCTAAAGGTGCGAGAACATTTACGGCGCTACGAAATTGTTTCCGGAGCAAAGGTGAACGAGCTTAAAAGTCAGATTTACGATCTCGACGGGCGGACGGGAAGAATGGAAGTGACTCCCATGGTGCCTACGGAGAAGGATCATAGAGACCGTGAGGAGCTGGAAGGACAGGTAGAAGGAAAGGAGAACAGACAGCATGACGACGAAGGAGCGAGCGGGACAGGAACGGGGATGCTGTCTCTGAAGATCCTGGGAGTCACCTTTTCTTTGAGAGCTGATGGCTGGAGGGATAATTGGATTGTATGGCAACAGCGAGTGTTGGAAAGACTGGACAAGTGGAAGACATGGAGATTATCCACAGCACAAAAAGTTCAATATTTTGCCATATATTGCATTCCAGCTGGCAATTACCTAGCGACAGTTTACCCTCCGCCGGAATCTACAGTAACCATCATCACCAGAGCGGTTTTTAAGTGGATTTTCGGGACGCTCCACTTACCGCTTGCGAGAGTAGTCGTTCAGAGAGGACACGGAGAAGGAGGTCTTGGGTTACCGGAGATTGGACTGTGGTTCCTATCCATCTTTCTAGTTTTTAACTGTGGAACTTGGCAGCAGAATGCGACGGACTTGATTACGCAAGAAATGTACACCAGACAGTTCTTTATGGACAGTTGGGTAGACACCAGATGGGCAAAACGATGGTGGAAAGAAGGCTCTCTGCCGACCCGCTTGACGGCATCGATGAAAGTACAGCTTCCTGACTTTATGGTTGAGGTAGCAAAGGGGATACAGAAACATGGCATCGAAGCCTCAGAAGTCAAGGGAACTAGCCCGGGAACTAAAGGAGTTACCGGAAAGTTGTACTGGACTGTTATGCACCGAAGTCGGTTGGTACCCTATGATGAAGAGAGACGGAAGAAGGAGACGCTTTCTTCGTATTTGAGGAACCAGATCTTTCCTATCCCCACCTTCGGTGACCGGACCATACCTTATGCCCTACGGGATCTTCGTTGGAGGACTTACCATCAGATATTATATGTGGGAAGTAAAAAGTTTGGGGCGACAGAAGATCAACAGCGTTGCCCCAGGGTGCTTTGTAGGTCTTTGAATCCACATACCAACATTCCTGAGACCATCCCCCATGTTGTGAAGGAGTGTGTAGCTGTAAAGAGGTCGTGGGCAGGAGTAGCCAGAGCATTGCAATGGCCTTTTCTGATATCACAACACTGGGAAACGATTGTCTCGGGATTGGAGCCGACAGAAGGGTTTGGGAATCCCAGGGAGCAGGGGGGCTGTCCGGGTGAGAAGGCTGGTATTAAGGTTCCTTGGGCACTGGTTAGGTTAGTGAATCTCATCTTTGTTAGTACTGTGATGAAAAACAGAAGGGAGGAGGTGTATACCAAAAAGGCAGTACCCTTAGTTGAAACGGTACATACTGTAACAGATTATTTGGCGAAAATTAAAAGGTGGGAAGAAAAGAGGATGAAGGGCGTGAAGTGGCTGAGCAGGTGGAGGTGGTTTCATGAGATCAACCCGCCAGTTCCTTGAAGTCAGATATAATTGCTTCCTACCTTGACTTCTCTCAAGTTGGATAGACATCTGTTGTATAACTTAATTCTTCTTTTTCTTTTCTTTTATTTCCTTAATTAGTAAAAAGTGAAAAGTTGATAGTTAATAGTTGATAGTTCATAGTTCATAGTTAATAGTTAATAATGAATAAAGTTAATAAAGTTAATACAGTTAATAAAGTTAATAAAGTTAATAAAGTTTGAAACATGAACAGCCTGAATGTTGATGGCTTACATTTATGTCGATGCTTGATGCTTAATGCTTTATGCTTAATGTTAATATTTAATGGTGATATTTAATGCTAGAAATATTTAGATGCCTATATTAATATGTAATATGTACGTATGTAGGTATGTATGTATGTATTAACTGTATTTATTGTTTCAATTGTAATTATGCATCTTGGAATTTGTTGCTTACAGTTTGTTGTAGAATGGTTATTATTAAATAAAAAATCTATTTTCCTAAAAAAAAAAAAAATCTATTTTCCTAACCCTAACCCTAACCCTAACCCTAACCCTAACCCTAACCCTAACCCTAACCCTAACCCTAACCCTAACCCCACCCACCTTGAATAGCAGACGTGCGATCAAGGAGCTCTCACTTCCTGGTTTGGATTTTCGCTTTTTTTACCTATTATATCTCTCAGAAAAATTTCAATTTTGGTCAGAGTTTGTTCCTAAGGGTACCCCCATCAGGGGGTCCGAATATGGAGGCCCCCCCTCCTGGGGGGGACCCCCAAATTGAGATCGAATTTTTGCCTATAGAAGACAATGGAGACAATGGAGACCATGCTTCCCAGCATGGCCTACAAGAAAAAGGCTTCCAACTTCATCTGCTGCCATCCGCTTTGGGAGTCGTGCCTTCTGACGTCACGGACAGTAAGGATGTTCGAGGGCCCCTGGGGAATATAGACCAGACCCCCAGTTTGGGTTTTGACCCCTCCCAGAAGACCCCTGCCGCTTTAAAGGAGGATTCCTTTTCCCTATTGCTTTCAATGGAACAAGCAACAGGACAGGCAGCTGTAACCTTAGAGGGGTCTGGGGATGACCTGGCCCTGGACGTGGTGGGTGAGAGTTTGAATGACAATTTTACTCCTGAGCAGACCCGGAGCATTCGGAAACCCGTTACACGTGGCCCTACTCTTGAGGAGACCTTTTCTTCTAAGAACGCCCTGGACACTGGGAAGGCTGTTACACGTGTACTTACTCGTGAGGAGACCTTTAATCCTATGCAAGGCCTGAATGTGGGGGAGACTGTTACATGTGTCCTTACTCGCGAGGAGACCTCTGCGCCTAAGCAAAACTTGAATGCTGGGGAGGCCGTTACACTTGCCCTTACTCACGAGGAGACCTTCACTCCTATTCAAATCCTGAATGCTGGGGAGGCCGTTACACGTGTCCTTACTCGCGAGGAGACCTCTGCTCCTATGCAAAAATTGAATGCTGGGGAAGCTGTTACACCTGTCCTTACTCATGAGGAGACCTCTGCTCCTAAGCAAGACCTGAATATAGGGGAGGCTGTTACACGTGTCCTTACTCACGAGGAGACCTTTGCTCCTATGCAAACCCTGAATGCTAGGGAGGTGCTTACACGTGTCCTTACTCACGAGGAGACCTTTACTCCTATGCAAATCCTGAATGCTGGGAAGGCTGTTACACGTGTCCTTACTCACGAGGAGACCTTTGCTCCTACGAAAACCCTGAATGCTGGGGACGCTGTTACACATGTACTTACTCATGAGGAGACCTTTATAACTCAGGAGGCCCAGAAGACTGAGAACTTTATTACACAGGTCCTTACTCCCGAGGAGACCTCTACTCCCATTCCTCATTCTGACACACCAGTGTGTTGTGATGTGATGGACCCGCTTGCTGACCCAGATGTTGACACGGCTGAACCAGATATGCAATCTATTAAAAGCCGAGATAGACTTCCGATAACAGCTGCTGTGCAAATGGAGAAACAAGGACAGGCCCTTAAACAGACAGGGGGCCCCTCCCACAGCACCGAATTTCAGGAAGACATACGGTGGTCAAGACTCTGCCCCGACCAAGGGAGTGAAGTTGAATTTATTCTTACCTCTGACTCCGACCTTGATCTTGGCCGTGTTTCCCGGGTTGACTCTATTGATGTCGCTGTTATCCAACGCCAAAGAGCAGCTTATAAACAATCGAAGGATTCCTTTGTCCTGGGAAAGGGGGATGATTTTTCTCAGCGGCGTATGGACCGTTATCTTGACGAGGTGATGGATTTAGCTAAGTCCCCTATAGCTTGTAGAGCAAAATCGGAACCTGTTCCTTCGGAGATCCCCGTGGAGAAAGACATCGTCTCCTCTAACACAGACTTACCCCGAGAGCCCGAAGAGGAAAGGCAAAGATGGGCCGAGGGACTACGTAAAGCTCATTACCAGCTAAAAGAAACGGAAATTTCCATTCAAAATGTGGATAAACACCTAGTGGATTGTCTGGACCTTGAACGGCGTGCTAAACTCCTTAAACAGAAGGACAGATTTCTTGATATAATACGGAAAGAGACACACAAGGTCCACGTTTATGAGGACTTATTCAAACTGGCACAAGTCGATGAAGACTCTTCAAACATCGTCCCTTCCTCCCGAACGAAATGTTCTAAGGGTGTCATTGACCACAGTTCGTCCCCGGAGGAACAACCGGCTAAAAAGAAGCAGAAGCAAGGGCGAGAATCTCACTCGGCCCGAACTTCACAGGGTGCCCGAGAACATGCAGACCGACAGTCTTCCCAGAGTCTTGAACAAGAAGATTGTTCTACACATATTTATGGACAGCTCTCAGAGGAGCAAAATACGAGTATAGCAAAACAGGGGGTTGGAATCGGGGACTTGTCTCCGGCCCTGTCTCTGGAATGTGGAACCCCAGGGATAGAATCTAATGCTGTCCGGAATGTTAGAGAGATCCAATTGACTAATGCCTGGGAGAAGATAAAGTTTGGTCCCATGTCTAAGGGTCTGGACCTTTTGGTTCCAGAACAAATCAATAAGCTCGATTTGGCAAAGTTCTGGGGTTTTCTGTTGACTCATGTGGGATGGGTGATGGTACCCACACCTTCGTTAACTAAGAGAAGCAAGGACTCGATGATAGACTTGCTTGATAAACAAAAGGAGGTGTTGTTTACCTATCTTACTGATGGAGAGGAAACCGGACAAGAGCCGCCGCCGCAAAATCTTCTTTATGCCAGATCCCTATCGATCAACATCGTTGATAGGCTTGTCATAGGACGTCGGGGTCGTACTTCGACGGAGACCTATCCCTCCTGGTTGACGGAGGAGGGACTTACGAAACTTCTCAAAGGTATCTGTCGTCGTGCTGAAGAAAGACCGCCGGCGGAAGGCACGGGATTTCTTGACGAACCTGGCAAGAGAGCGACAGAAATGACACAAAAAGATTTGATACACTGGTGCATCCAAGTGTTGCATGTTTTCAAAGTCCGTGTTCAACGACTAAAGGGAGAGGCGGAGACGTCGACTGGAAGGAGTGTCGCGCCCAGGAAAGGAAGGCTTGAACGGAAAACTGTGTCTAAGATGATGACGGATACGACTCAGCTGGCTAATCCTGTGACGATTCCATCGCATGCTGAATTATCTGCCATGATAGCAGCACAAGATGCCCGAATGTGTCGCCAGGGAGACTCTGCTTCGCAGAGTCTCCCGCAAACGGGTGAGGGTCACGGTCGTTTCTGTTCTGTGGATAAGAGGCTCTTTCTAGAAGATGAAGAGGGACGTAGGAAGAAAGGAGAGAGAGGGATGAAAGATGAAAAGGGGACTGAAAAGGAAGGAGAGGGAGGAGATGAGGACAGCGGGGGGTTATCTGGCTTATCTGGCATAGAATCTCTCTCTAGTTCCGAAAGGGAAGAGGAGGAAGAAGAGGAGATGGAGTTAGCCCCTACTAAGGAAGGTGGATGTATATCAGATAGGGATATTAAGAGAAAGGAAGTAGTTTCTTCGGAGAGATGTGGAGGGAAGCCGCAGAGGGAGGGGAGAAGGGAGGGGAGAAGGAAGGAGAGCAGGGAATTAAACTTTAGGGACAAGGCACCCCTGCAGGGGAATGTTTCGCAAGTGGATACTGGGTCTTCGGGTGTTCTTTCTCTTCCCGATACAGCACAGACCAGCCTGTCATCTGAAGGGAAGGGAGAAGCTGTTAGCTTGACCTCAATGACTAGGACTATGAACGAGACAGTTCTACCGATGCAGACAGACATGCAATCAGAACAGGACTCCCTTCTGATCACCGTGCAAGGAAACTTACCTGTGACGACTGAAGATATCTCGATAGGGAACTTCGTCATGGACACGGATTCGGAATTGATTGAACTGCGACTTAATACAGGACCTGTGAGTAAAGAAAACATACATGAGACATTTGAGACATATGTAAATCCTTCTGCAGGAACTTCAGTGATCTTGCAGGAGGATCCTTCCAATCATGTAACATCAGAGACAAACGGAAAGTGGGAACGTGATACACAAATATCGGTATGCACGGTTAGGGTGGAAAAGGGAGCCCAAGGTTTGGGAATTGGAGTAGGAGATGTTGATGTGTCACAAGGTACGCCAGTGGGGATAGCATTGGGAAACCAAGGAGAACCTAAGAGGGATGTGGTCCTACCGGTTCCTAGAAACCCGGGAGTCACTGTAACAACACCTAGGTTACCTACGAGTAATACTCTTCCTGACGCAATGCCTAAGGTTTCAGCAGCAAGTTTTAGAGAATCTTTAACAACAGATTCTAGGGAACCTCTAACAACGGGTTCTAGTGAATCCTTACCAGCCCACACACCTTCCGTTGGGAGCGCAGGAACGTCTTATGCAGACATGTTGAGGGGAACCGGTAGGAGGCCAAGGGACCCGGGATCACGGAGGGAGGGGGAAACGGATGGAGAACCCCCCCGCCGTCGGACGGATTTTGAAAAGGAGAGACTGGAGGATGAAGAATTCTTAGAGGATTTCTTCAATATGAGAGAAGATGAAGGAGAATTTGATCCGAGGCAAAGATTTGTTATTCGGTTCAGGTATAAAGGCTCAGATCCACAAAAGCTCACAGAAGAATACATGATAGAGGAGGTGCTTTTAGGGATAATGGGAATTCCACGAGGCGACATACTGGCAGTTATCATGCCGCCGGGGCTTAGGGAAACCGATGTTTGTTTTGTGTCAGAACGAGGATACCAGAAGGGTTGGGGGAGGTTGAGAGAAATCATGAGGTCGGCCCCGAATCCCTTTGGTGACTATGACATTATTCCCCTCTTCCGAGGAGAATCGAGGGTTCTGACGGTGGCGTTCAGAACGACAAATATTCCAGCAGAGGATGTGGAACAATGGCTGGGCAGATTTTGCAAGGTGTTGTTACCCCCCCAAAAGGCCCTCAATTCGTGGGGCATTTGGAAAGGAGAATATAAGACTGTCGTCTCTTTGCAAAGAGATTTCAGGAGTAAACTACAACATATTCCTAAATATTTTTTTCTGGGAGGAGATAGAGGGATCACCAGGTACAGTGGGCAACCCCCAGCATGCTTCCAATGTGGGGGGTTTGACCATATTAGGCAACACTGTGCCACACCTTTGTGTTCTGTCTGTGGGAGGAGGGGCCATAACTCCACACAATGTACAACTGGAGTGGTCTGTAACCTTTGTGGCCGCCAAGGCCACACGTACCTTCTGTGTCCTGACGCGCATTATAACAAGTGGTATCCAAACTCGTACTCAAAACTCGTTCGCTGTCACCCTCATTTAAATCGAACAGATGAGGATTCATCGACTAGCCAATTTTCAGAGGGTGCTACTGCAAAACACGGGGAGAAGGACAGTAACGAATGTTTACATGAAGGGGGTTGGCAGGAGGTAAAGAGGACTTCGCACGATGTCCTTAGAGGCAGGGTAAGACGGGGAGTGTATAACCCGATACGAACGATGGTCAGCAACCGATTTGAAGCCTTGAATGTGACAGAAGAGGAAGGTACGCAAGATACGCCTCTGGCCTCCTTTACTACCGGATCATGTATCAACCCGGAACAAAAACAAAGAGATGACATGCAGACTGATAGAAAGGCGGGATCGGAGAAACCTAAGATGAGGAAAGAGTCAAGGAAAGAGTCAAGGAAAGAGTCGAAGAAAGCCATATTCCGTACATACGAAAACCTTACAGAAAAGGAACTCCAGGTAATTTCTGAAGAACTCAACGAAAAGATCCAAAAGGTGACCCAAGCACTTTCCGCTGCAGAAGGTGCATCTGAGGAGGTACAACTACGTTTAAGTCAAAAGGAGCATTATTGGAGAGATGAGGTTACCTGCATACAACGTGAACTGGCTAGAAGAAGGGACCGAGACCCAAACCTTACCGAGGAACCGTTAAGTGACTCCCAGATGATGATGGTGGAAGAAGCGCCAGAACAGGAGGCAATGCTGAACCAGGGAGACACACAGAACCAGGAACAGATACCTATGTATACAGATGGACAAAGACATGAACAAATTAGAGAGCGAATTGCAGAGATAAGCGAGGACCTTGAAGGAGGGAAGACAGAATCGATGGAGTGGATAAGTGGAATATCATTGGTGGAAAAGAACCCTGTGACAGGCGACCAGTCTGACTCTCCTCCTGACCAGGAAAAGGTTCCTCAACAGCACGAGTATCCTCCTCCTGTTAGCTTACCCGACTCAAGGGGAAACATTTTGACGCCGTGCGCGTCATTTCCATGTAAGGCCACGCCTCCTGATCCGCAGGAGGAGGTGGAGACGATGAGTTTAGAAACTGTAGTGGAAGGCACGGAGGAAGACCGGCGAGGTTTGTAGGAAAAGAATAGGAAGAGGAAAGATAAAATGACAGTCGATAAGTTCAATGGAACTGGATTTAAGATGGCTTATGGTTTTATTGCTATTGCTGCTATCTTATATTCATTAACAATACCAATGGAGTTGAACATACTTACCTGGAATTGTAGAGGGCTACGGCAGTCGGTGAGGAGAGAAGATGTTTATTACCACATTAGGAGGCTAAAGGCTAATGTTTTTGTCCTGCAAGAAACTAATATTAGTACTCCTAGGGAGAGGAGTGCAGCGCAGAATTCCTGGACTTGGGGGCCTTCAATTTGGTCTTTGAAAGAAGAGGAAGGAACGGGAGGTGTCGCGGTTCTCTTCTTATGCAATCCTGATCTTAAAGTTGTGAGGACCATCGATGCTATGCCGGGTCATCTTATAATAGTGGACTTCAATCTTAAAAACCCGGCAAAAGCGTTAGACAGCAAGTTTAGGTTGTGTGCCCTCTATGCTCCTGTGAAGGCAATTCATAGACGACAACTGTGGCAAACATTGGAGGATCATATTGGTACAAAGAGGGCTCTACTCGTGGCGGGAGATTTCAATGTTCGCTCCGAGCGAGAGGATAGAATTAATTTGAGAGCCGGTGCTCAAATGGGAACGTCTGCCCTTGTATTTAAACAGCTGACAATGGAGGAAAAAAGACTGAAAGCCCTTCTTAAAGATCGCCTTGGCTTGATGGATGCGGGGCTACAGAATGATGGGGAATTAGATTTTCTCCCTACGCATCACCGGGCAACGTTCCGACGTAAATTCACAGCAACCTTAGGGTGTAAGATGACTTATTATCACCCTCTGTCGACAAGCAGGCTGGACAGAATATGGGCCCCAGCGGCTCTCCCCCTTACGGGATGTAAGATTATTTTGACGCCGTGGTCAGACCACGCTATTCTTCAAGTATTATTTGCAGGACAACCCAATAGGAGGAAACACAAACCAGCTTGGCGACTCAGTGAAGCGGACCTCCGGACCTTTCGGATGGAACCGGAAATTGTTCTGACGCTTGAATGCCAGAAGCGTATAAAGTCTGGGATGGATGTCCTCGATTGGTGGGAAAGGACGAAAGATGCCATACGATATGCTTCGGTTCGGGCCAGGAGAGTGCAGGGCAGTTATGAACTGTCACAATATCACAGAGCGATCCAGAACGTACTTGCATGCAGATGGAGAATGAACAAGGGCCTTGACGTTGACAATGAACGGCTTCGACGCAATCAAGAAGTTATTAAAACTTACCGCCTTACCCAACGTCGACGGCGTCATATGGCACGGGTGGCTAGAGCATCGGGGCCATTAATCGAGAAGGGAGAATGGCAAAAAGATCGCCTGCCTCGATACAACCAGACTCTGTCCGCGTTAAAAGGAGGTCCGTCAGATGGACTACTTCAAGAACCGGTCCAGATAGCAGAAGAGGTCTCTAGATTTTATAGAGAATTTTACGCGGTTTCGGAAACCTCTCCTGATGAAGTACGCATTCAGTCCTATCTAGAAAGTGCCTTTGGGCAGAAACCGTTACCGCCAAACGAAGAAGATCTTTGCGAACTCTCTCGGCCCTTCGAGCAAGAAGAAATCCAGCGAGCCATTCAGGCGGGTAAACGTAACTCTAAGCCAGGACCGGATGGGTTACCGTATGGGTTCTATAAGAACTTTAAAGATCACTTAGTTCCCATCTTGACGGACGTTTTTAATGAGATGCTGCAAAGGGCGAGGGTGGGACGGAGTTTTTTACACGGATCAATGAGTCTATTGTACAAAGGAGGAGATCCGACTCTGATAGGCAACTGGAGACCCATCACGGTTAACAACACCGATTACAGGATACTAGCAAGGGTCCTCAATAATAGGTTGAAAAAACTGGCTAATGCACTAGTGCAGGTTGGACAAACCAGCTCTGTACCCGGAAGGAGAATGGCGCATACCACCTGTGTTTTCAGACAGATTTTTGACCGGTTACAGCAAGAAAAGGAACATCTATGCATATTGCAGCTGGACCAGAGTAAAGCGTTTGACCGGGTTGACAGAGGCTACATGTGGGCTGTTTTAAAATTCCATGGATTGCCAGAACAGCTGATCAAGCTCCTACAGGCACTTTACATGAACGCACAGGTTACACCAAACATCGGAGGGTGTCGAGGGTCGCCATTTCCAGTACCCACGGGGGTTAGACAAGGATGCCCTCTCAGTCCTCTCCTGTACGTCTTGACACTAGATCCTCTTCTTAGGGCGTTGCAGAGAGATCGGTTCATCAGAGGAATTTTTCCCCACGGTTGTCCGGAGTATCGCATCACCAGTCTAGCCCACGCTGACGATTGTTACGTCATCCTCCAGAACACAGAGGAACTGCTAAAGGTGCGAGAACATTTACGGCGCTACGAAATTGTTTCCGGAGCAAAGGTGAACGAGCTTAAAAGTCAGATTTACGATCTCGACGGGCGGACGGGAAGAATGGAAGTGACTCCCATGGTGCCTACGGAGAAGGATCATAGAGACCGTGAGGAGCTGGAAGGACAGGTAGAAGGAAAGGAGAACAGACAGCATGACGACGAAGGAGCGAGCGGGACAGGAACGGGGATGCTGTCTCTGAAGATCCTGGGAGTCACCTTTTCTTTGAGAGCTGATGGCTGGAGGGATAATTGGATTGTATGGCAACAGCGAGTGTTGGAAAGACTGGACAAGTGGAAGACATGGAGATTATCCACAGCACAAAAAGTTCAATATTTTGCCATATATTGCATTCCAGCTGGCAATTACCTCGCGACAGTTTACCCTCCGCCGGAATCTACAGTAGCCATCATCACCAGAGCGGTTTTTAAGTGGATTTTCGGGACGCTCCACTTACCGCTTGCGAGAGTAGTCGTTCAGAGAGGACACGGAGAAGGAGGTCTTGGGTTACCGGAGATTGGACTGTGGTTCCTATCCATCTTTCTAGTTTTTAACTGTGGAACTTGGCAGCAGAATGCGACGGGCTTGATTACGCAAGAAATGTACACCAGACAGTTCTTTATGGACAGTTGGGTAGACACCAGATGGGCAAAACGATGGTGGAAAGAAGGCTCTCTGCCGACCCGCTTGACGGCTTCGATGAAAGTACAGCTTCCTGACTTTATGGTTGAGGTAGCAAAGGGGATACAGAAACATGGCATCGAAGCCTCAGAAGTCAAGGGAACTAGCCCGGGAACTAAAGGAGTTACCGGAAAGTTGTACTGGACTGTTATGCACCGAAGTCGGTTGGTACCCTATGATGAAGAGAGACGGAAGAAGGAGACGCTTTCTTCGTATTTGAGGAACCAGATCTTTCCTATCCCCACCTTCGGTGACCGGACCATACCTTATGCCCTACGGGATCTTCGTTGGAGGACTTACCATCAGATATTATATGTGGGAAGTAAAAAGTTTGGGGCGACAGAAGATCAACAGCGTTGCCCCAGGGTGCTTTGTAGGTCTTTGAATCCACATACCAACATTCCTGAGACCATCCCCCATGTTGTGAAGGAGTGTGTAGCTGTAAGGAGGTCGTGGGCAGGAGTAGCCAGAGCATTGCAATGGCCTTTTCTGATATCACAATACTGGGAAACGATTGTCTCGGGATTGGAGCCGACAGAAGGGTTTGGGAATCCCAGGGAGCAGGGGGGCTGTCGGGGTGAGAAGGCTGGTATTAAGGTTCCTTGGGCACTGGTTAGGTTAGTGAATCTCATCTTTGTTAGTACTGTGATGAAAAACAGAAGGGAGGAGGTGTATACCAAAAAGGCAGTACCCTTAGTTGAAACGGTACATACTGTAACAGATTATTTGGCGAAAATTAAAAGGTGGGAAGAAAAGAGGATGAAGGGCGTGAAGTGGCTGAGCAGGTGGAGGTGGTTTCATGAGATCAACCCGCCAGTTCCTTGAAGTCAGATATAATTGCTTCCTACCTTGACTTCTCTCAAGTTGGATAGACATCTGTTGTATAACTTAATTCTTCTTTTTCTTTTTCTTTTATTTCCTTAATTAGTAAAAAGTGAAAAGTTGATAGTTAATAGTTGATAGTTCATAGTTCATAGTTAATAGTTAATAATGAATAAAGTTAATAAAGTTAATACAGTTAATAAAGTTAATAAAGTTAATAAAGTTAATAAAGTTTGAAACATGAACAGCCTGAATGTTGATGGCTTACATTTATGTCGATGCTTGATGCTTAATGCTTTATGCTTAATGTTAATATTTAATGGTGATATTTAATGCTAGAAATATTTAGATGCCTATATTAATATGTAATATGTACGTATGTAGGTATGTATGTATGTATTAACTGTATTAACTGTATTTATTGTTTCAATTGTAATTATGCATCTTGGAATTTGTTGCTTACAGTTTGTTGTAGAATGGTTATTATTAAATAAAAAATCTATTTTCCTAAAAAAAAAAATCTATTTTCCTAACCCTAACCCTAACCCTAACCCTAACCCTAACCCTAACCCTAACCCTAACCCTAACCCTAACCCTAACCCCACCTTGAATAGCAGACGTGCGATCAAGGAGCTCTCACTTCCTGGTTTGGATTTTCGCTTTTTTGACCTATTATATCTCTGACAAAAATTTCAATTTTGGTCAGACTTTGTTCCTAAGGGTACCCCCATCAGGGGGTGCGAATATGGAGCCCCCCCCTCCTGGGGGGGACCCCCAAATTGAGATCGAATTTTTGCCTATACAAGACAATGGAGACAATGGAGAGCATTCTTCTCAGCATGGCCTACAAGAAAAAGGCTTCCAACTTCATCTGCTGCCATCCTCTTTGGGAGTTGCGCCTTCGGATGTCACGGACAGTAAGGATGTTCAAGGGCCCCTGGGGAATCTAGACCGGACCCCCGTTTTGGGTTTTCTACCCTCCCAGAAGACCCCTGCCGCTTTAAAGGAGAATCCCTTTTCCATATTGCTTTCAATACAACATGCAACAGCAGAGGGAGCTGTAACCTTAGAGGGGTCTGGGGATGACCTGGCCCTGGACGTGGTGGGTGAGAGTTTGAAAGACACCTTTACTCCTGAGGAGACCCAGAGCACTCGAAAACCCCTTACACGTGGCCCTACTCTTGAGGAGACCTTTACATCAAAGAACGCCCTGGCCTCTGGGAAGGCTGTTACACGTGTCCTTACTCACGAGGAGACCTTTGCTCCTACGCAAAACTTGAATGCTGGGGAGGCTGTTACACGTGTCCTTACTCACGAGGAGACCTTTGCTCCTACGCAAAACTTGATGGCTGGGGAGGCCGTTACACTTCTCCTTACTCGCGAGGAGACCTTCGCTCCTATACAAATCCTGAATGCTGGGGAGGCCGTTACATGTGCCCTTACTCGCGAGGAGACCTTTGTCCCTATGCAAATCCTGAATGCTGGGGAGGCCGTTACACGTGTCCTTACTCGCGAGGAGACCTTTGTTCCTATGCAAAACTTGAATGCTGGGGAAGCTGTTACACGTGTCCCTACTCATGAGGAGACCTCTGCTCCTAAGCAAGACCTGAATGTTGGGGGGGCTGTTACACATGTCCTTACTCGCGAGGAGACCTTTGCTCCTATGCAAACCCTGAATGCTAGGGAGGTGCTTACACGTGTCCTTACTCACGAGGAGACCTTTACTCCTATGCAAATCCTGAATGCTAAGAAGGCTGTTCCACTTGTCCTTACTCACGAGGAGACCTTTGCTCCTACGAAAACCCTGAATGCTGGGGACGCTGTTACACATGTACTTACTCATGAGGAGACCTTTATAACTCGGGAGGCCCAGAAGACTGAGAACTTTATCACGCAGGTCCTTACTCCCGAGGAGACCTCTACTCCCATTCCTGATTCTGACGCACCAGTGTGCTGTGATGTGATGGACTCGTTTGCTGACCCAGATGTTGACACGGCTCAACCAGATATGCACTCTATTAAAAGCCGAGATAGACTTCCGATAACAGCTGCTGTGCAAATGGAGAAACAAGGACAGGCCCTTAAACAGATAGGGGGCCTCTCCCACAGCACCACATTTCAGGAAGACATACGGCAGTCAAGACTCTGCCCCGACCAAGGGAGTGAAGTTGAATTTATTCTTACCTCTGACTCCGACCTCGATCTTGGCCGTGTTTCCCGGGTTGACTCTATTGATGTCCCTGTTATCCAATGCCAAAGAGCAGCTTATAAACAATCGAAGGATTCCTTTGTCCTGGGAAAGGGGGATGATTTTTCTCAGCGGCGTATGGACCGTTATCTTGACGAGGTGATGGATTTAGCTAAGTCCCCTATAGCTTGTAGAGCAAAATCGGAACCTGTTCCTTCGGAGATCCCCGTGGAGAAAGACATCGTCTCCTGTAACACAGACTTACCCCGAGAGCCCAAAGAGGAAAGGCAAAGATGGGCCGAGGGACTACGTAAAGCTCGTTACCAGCTAAAAGAAACGGAAATTTCCATTCAAAATGTGGATAAACACCTAGTGGATTGTCTGGACCTCGAACGGCGTGCTAAACTCCTTAAACAGAAGGACAGATTCCTTGATATAATACTGAAAGAGACACACAAGGTCCACGTTTATGAGGACTTATTCAAACTGGCACAAGTCGATGAAGACTCTTCAAACATCGCCCCTTCCTCGAGAACGAAATATCCTAAGGGTGTCGTTGACCACAGTTCGTCCCCGGAGGAACAACCGGCTAAAAAGAAGCAGAAGCAAGGGCGAGAATCTCACTTGGCCCAAACTTCGCATGGTGCCCGAGAACATGTAGACCGACAGTCTTCCCAGAGTCTTGAACGAGATTGTTCTACACATGTTTATGGACAGCGCTCAGAGGAGAAAAATACGAGTATAGCAAAACAGGGGGTTGGAATCGGGGACTTGTCTCCGGCCCTGTCTGTGGAATGCGGAACCCCAGGGATAGAATCTAATGCTGTCCGGAATGTTAGAGAGATTCAATTGAGGAATGCCTGGGAGAAGATAAAGTTTGGTCCCATGTCTAAGGGTCTGGACCTTTTGGTTCCAGAAGAAACTAATAAGCTCGATTTGGCAAAGTTCTGGTGTTTTCTGTTGACTCATGTGGGATGGGTGATGGTACCCACGCCTTCCTTAACTAAGAGAAGCAAGGACTCGATGATAGACTTGCTGGATAAACAAAAGGAGGTGTTGTTTACATATCTTACTGATGGAGAGGAAACCGGACGAGAGCCGCCGTCGCAAAATCTTCTTTATGCCAGATCCCTATCGATCAACATCGTTGATAGGCTTGTCATAGGACGTCGGAGTCGTACTTCGACGGAGACCTATCCCTCCTGGTTGACGGAGGAGGGACTTACGAAACTTCTCAAAGGTATCTGTCGTCGTGCTGAAGAAAGACCGCCGGCGGAAGGCACGGGATTTCTTGACGAACCTGGCAAGAGAGCGACAGAAATGACACAAAAAGATTTGATACACTGGTGCATCCAAGCGTTGCATGTTTTCAAAGTCCGTGTTCAACGACTAAAGGGAGAGGCGGAGACGTCGACTGGAAGGAGTGTCGCGCCCAGGAAAGGAAGGCTTGAACGGAAAACTGTGTCTAAGATGATGACGGATACGACTCAGCTGGCTAATCCTGTGACGATTCCATCGCATGCTGAATTATCTGCCATGATAGCAGCACAAGATGCCCGAATGTGTCGCCAGGGAGACTCTGCTTCGCAGAGTCTCCCGCAAACGGGTGAGGGTCACGGTCGTTTCTGTTCTGTGGATAAGAGGCTCTTTCTAGAAGATGAAGAGGGACGTAGGAAGAAAGGAGAGAGAGGGATGAAAGATGAAAAGGCGACTGAAAAGGAAGGAGAGGGAGGAGATGAGGACAGCGGGGGGTTATCTGGCTTATCTGGCATAGAATCTCTCTCTAGTTCTGAAAGGGAAGAGGAGGAAGAAGAGGAGATGGAGTTAGCCCCTACTAAGGAAGGTGGATGTTTATCAGATAGGGATATTAAGAGAAAGGAAGTAGTTTCTTCGGAGAGATGTGGAGGGAAGCCGCAGAGGGAGGGGAGAAGGGAGGGGAGAAGGAAGGAGAGCAGGGAATTAAACTTTAGGGACAAGGCACCCCTGCGGGGGAATGTTTCGCAAGTGGATACTGGGTCTTCGGGTGTTCTTTCTCTTCCCGATACAGCACAGACCAGCCTGTCATCTGAAGGGAAGGGAGAAGCTGTTAGCTTGACCTCAATGACTAGGACTCTGAACGAGACAGTTCTACCGATGCAGACAGACATGCAATCAGAACAGGACTCCCTTCTGATCACCGTGCAAGGAAACTTACCTGTGACGACTGAAGATATATCGATAGGGAACTTCGTCATGGACACGGATTCGGAATTGATTGAACTGCGACTTAAAACAGGACCTGTGAGTAAAGAAAACATACATGAGACATTTGAGACATATGTAAATCCTTCTGCAGGAACTTCAGTGATCTTGCAGGAGGATCCTTCCAATCATGTAACATCAGAGACAAACGGAAAGCGGGAACGTGATACACAAATATCGGTATGCACGGTTAGGGTTGAAAAGGGAGCCCAAGGTTTAGGAATTGGAGTAGGAGATGCTGATGTGTCACAAGGTACGCCAGTGGGGATGGAATTGGGAAACCAAGGAGAACCTAAGAGGGATGTGGTCCTACCGGTTCCTAGAAACCCGGGAGTAACTGTAACAACACCTAGGTTACCTACAAGTAATACTCTTCCTGACACAATGTCTAAGGTTTCAGCAGCAAGTTTTAGAGGATCTTTAACAACAGATTCTAGGGAACCTCTAACAACGGGTTCTAGCGAATCCTTACCAGCCCACACACCTTCCGTTGGGAGCGCAGGAACGTCTTATGCAGACATGTTGAGGGGAACCGGTAGGAGGCCAAGGGACCCGGGATCACGGAGGGAGGGGGAAACGGATGGAGAAGCCCCCCGCCGTCGGACGGATTTTGAAAAGGAGAGACTGGAGGATGAAGAATTCTTAGAGGATTTCTTCAATATGAGAGAAGATGAAGGAGAATTTGATCCGAGGCAAAGATTTGTTATTCGGTTCAGGTATAAAGGCTCAGATCCACAAAAGCTCACAGAAGAATACATGATAGAGGAGGTGCTTTTAGGGATAATGGGAATTCCACGAGGCGACATACTGGCAGTTATCATGCCGCCGGGGCTTAGGGAAACCGATGTTTGTTTTGTGTCAGAACGAGGATACCAGAAGGGTTGGGGGAGGTTGAGAGAAATCATGAGGTCGACCCCGAATCCCTTTGGTGACTATGACATTATTCCCCTCTTCCGAGGAGAATCGAGGGTTCTGACGGTGGCCTTCAGAACGACAAATATTCCAGCAGAGGATGTGGAACAATGGCTGGGCAGATTTTGCAAGGTGTTGTTACCCCCCCAAAAGGCCCTCAATTCGTGGGGCATTTGGAAAGGAGAATATAAGACTGTCGTCTCTTTGCAAAGAGACTTCAGGAGTAAACTACAACATATTCCTAAATATTTTTTTCTGGGAGGAGATAGAGGAATCACCAGGTACAGTGGGCAACCCCCAGCATGCTTCCAATGTGGGGGGTTTGACCATATTAGGCAACACTGTGCCACACCTTTGTGTTCTGTCTGTGGGAGGAGGGGCCATAACTCCACACAATGTACAACTGGAGTGGTCTGTAACCTTTGTGGCCGCCAAGGCCACACGTACCTTCTGTGTCCCGACGCGCATTATAACAAGTGGTATCCAAACTCGTACTCAAAACTCGTTCGCTGTCACCCTCATTTAAATCGAACAGATGAGGATTCATCGACTAGCCAATTTTCAGAGGGTGCTACTGCAAAACACGGGGAGAAGGACAGTAACGAATGTTTACATGAAGGGGGTTGGCAGGAGGTAAAGAGGACTTCGCACGATGTCCTTAGAGGCAGGGTAAGACGGGGAGTGTATAACCCGATACGAACGATGGTCAGCAACCGATTTGAAGCCTTGAATGTGACAGAAGAGGAAGGTACGCAAGATACGCCTCTGGCCTCCCTTACTACCGGATCATGTATCAACCCGGAACAAAAACAAAGAGATGACATGCAGACTGATAGAAAGGCGGGATCGGAGAAACCTAAGATGAGGAAAGAGTCAAGGAAAGAGTCAAGGAAAGAGTCGAAGAAAGCCATATTCCGTACATACGAAAACCTTACAGAAAAGGAACTCCAGGTAATTACTGAAGAACTCAACGAAAAGATCCAAAAGGTGACCCAAGCACTTTCCGCTGCAGAAGGTGCATCTGAGGAGGTACAACTACGTTTAAGTCAAAAGGAGCATTATTGGAGAGATGCGGTTACCTGCATACAACGTGAACTGGCTAGAAGAAGGGACCGAGACCCAAACCTTACCGAGGAACCGTTAAGTGACTCCCAGATGATGATGGTGGAAGAAGCGCCAGAACAGGAGGCGATGCTGAACCAGGGAGACACACAGAACCAGGAACAGATACCTATGTATACAGATGGACAAAGACAAGAACAAATTAGAGAGCGAATTGCAGAGATAAGCGAGGACCTTGAAGGAGGGAAGACAGAATCGATGGAGTGGATAAGTGGAATATCTTTGGTGGAAAAGAACCCTGTGACAGGCGACCAGTCTGACTCTCCTCCTGACCAGGAAAAGGTTCCTCAACAGCACGAATATCCTCCTCCTGTTAGCTTACCTGACTCAAGTGGAAACATTTTGACGCCGTGCGCGTCATTTCTGTGTAAGGCCACGCCTCCTGATCCGCAGGAGGAGGTGGAGACGATGAGTTTAGAAACTGTAGTGGAAGGCACGGAGGAAGACCGGCGAGGTTTGTAGGAAAAGAATAGGAATAGGCAAAGATAAAATGACAGTCGATAAGTTCAATGGAACTGGATTTAAGATGGCTTATGGTTTTATTGCTATTGCTGCTATCTTATATTCATTAACAATACCAATGGAGTTGAACATACTTACCTGGAATTGTAGAGGGCTACGGCAGTCGGTGAGGAGAGAAGATGTTTATTACCACATTAGGAGGCTAAAGGCTGATGTTTTTGTCCTGCAAGAAACTAATATTAGTACTCCTAGGGAGAGGAGTGCAGCGCAGAATTCCTGGACTTGGGGGCCTTCAATTTGGTCTTTGAAAGAAGAGGAAGGAACGGGAGGTGTCGCGGTTCTCTTCTTATGCAATCCTGATCTTAAAGTTGTGAGGACCATCGATGCTATGCCGGGTCATCTTATAATAGTGGACTTCAATCTTAAAAACCCGGCAAAAGCGTTAGACAGCAAGTTTAGGTTGTGTGCCCTCTATGCTCCTGTGAAGGCAATTCATAGACGACAGCTGTGGCAAACATTGGAGGATCATATTGGTACAAAGAGGGCTCTACTCGTGGCGGGAGATTTCAATGTTCGCTCCGAGCGAGAGGATAGAATTAATTTGAGAGCCGGTGCTCAAATGGGAACGTCTGCCCCTGTATTTAAACAGCTGACAATGGAGGAAAAAAGACTGAAAGCCCTTCTTAAAGATCACCTTGGCTTGATGGATGCGGGGCTACAGAATGATGGGGAATTAGATTTTCTCCCTACGCATCACCGGGCAACGTTCCGACGTAAATTCACAGCAACCTTAGGGTGTAAGATGACTTATTATCACCCTCTGTCGACAAGCAGGCTGGACAGAATATGGGCCCCAGCGGCTCTCCCCCTTACGGGATGTAAGATTATTTTGACGCCGTGGTCAGACCACGCTATTCTTCAAGTATTATTTGCAGGACAACCCAATAGGAGGAAACACAAACCAGCTTGGCGACTCAGTGAAGCGGACCTCAGGACCTTTCGGATGGAACCGGAAATTGTTCTGACGCTTGAATGCCAGAAGCGTATAAAGTCTGGGATGGATGTCCTCGATTGGTGGGAAAGGACGAAAGATGCCATACGATATGCTTCGGTTCGGGCCAGGAGAGTGCAGGGCAGTTATGAACTGTCACAATATCACAGAGCGATCCAGAACGTACTTGCATGCAGATGGAGAATGAACAAGGGCCTTGACGTTGACAATGAACGGCTTCGACGCAATCAAGAAGTTATTAAAACTTACCGCCTTACCCAACGTCGACGGCGTCATATGGCACGGGTGGCTAGAGCATCGGGGCCGTTAATTGAGAAGGGAGAATGGCAAAAAGATCGCCTGCCTCGATACAACCAGACTCTGTCCGCGTTAAAAGGAGGTCCGTCAGATGGACTACTTCAAGAACCGGTCGAGATAGCAGAAGAGGTCTCTAGATTTTATAGAGAATTTTACGCGGTTTCGGAAACCTCTCCTGATGAAGTACGCATTCAGTCCTATCTAGAAAGTGCTTTTGGGCAGAAACCATTACCGCCAAACGAAGAAGATCTTTGCGAACTCTCTCGGCCCTTCGAGCAAGAAGAAATCCAGCGAGCCATTCAGGCGGGTAAACGTAACTCTAAGCCGGGACCGGATGGGTTACCGTATGGGTTCTATAAGAACTTTAAAGATCACTTAGTTCCCATCTTGACGGAGGTTTTTAATGAGATGCTGCAGAGGGCGAGGGTGGGACGGAGTTTTTTACACGGATCAATGAGTCTATTGTACAAAGGAGGAGATCCGACTCTGATAGGCAACTGGAGACCCATCACGGTTAACAACACCGATTACAGGATACTAGCAAGGGTCCTCAATAATAGGTTGAAAAAACTGGCTAATGCACTAGTGCAGGTTGGACAAACCAGCTCTGTACCCGGAAGGAGAATGGCGCATACCACCTGTGTTTTCAGACAGATTTTTGACCGGTTACAGCAAGAAAAGGAACATCTATGCATATTGCAGCTGGACCAGAGTAAAGCGTTTGACCGGGTTGACAGAGGCTACATGTGGGCTGTTTTAAAATTCCATGGATTGCCAGAACAGCTGATCAAGCTCCTACAGGCACTTTACATGAACGCACAGGTTACACCAAACGTCGGAGGGTGTCGAGGGTCGCCATTTCCAGTACCCACGGGGGTTAGACAAGGATGCCCTCTCAGTCCTCTCCTGTACGTCTTGACACTAGATCCTCTTCTTAGGGCGTTGCAGAGAGATCGGTTCATCAGAGGAATTTTTCCCCACGGTTGTCCGGAGTATCGCATCACCAGTCTAGCCCACGCTGACGATTGTTACGTCATCCTCCGGAACACAGAGGAACTGCTAAAGGTGCGAGAACATTTACGGCGCTACGAAATTGTTTCCGGAGCAAAGGTGAACGAGCTTAAAAGTCAGATTTACGATCTCGACGGGCGGACGGGAAGAATGGAAGTGACTCCCATGGTGCCTACGGAGAAGGATCATAGAGACCGTGAGGAGCTGGAAGGACAGGTAGAAGGAAAGGAGAACAGACAGCATGACGACGAAGGAGGGAGCGGGACAGGAACGGGGATGCTGTCTCTGAAGATCCTGGGAGTCACCTTTTCTTTGAGAGCTGATGGCTGGAGGGATAATTGGATTGTATGGCAACAGCGAGTGTTGGAAAGACTGGACAAGTGGAAGACATGGAGATTATCCACCGCACAAAAAGTTCAATATTTTGCCATATATTGCATTCCAGCTGGCAATTACCTAGCGACAGTTTACCCTCCGCCGGAATCTACAGTAACCATCATCACCAGAGCGGTTTTTAAGTGGATTTTCGGGACGCTCCACTTACCGCTTGCGAGAGTAGTCGTTCAGAGAGGACACGGAGAAGGAGGTCTTGGGTTACCGGAGATTGGACTGTGGTTCCTATCCATCTTTCTAGTTTTTAACTGTGGAACTTGGCAGCAGAATGCGACGGGCTTGATTACGCAAGAAATGTACACCAGACAGTTCTTTATGGACAGTTGGGTAGACACCAGATGGGCAAAACGATGGTGGAAAGAAGGCTCTCTGCCGACCCGCTTGACGGCTTCGATGAAAGTACAGCTTCCTGACTTTATGGTTGAGGTAGCAAAGGGGATACAGAAACATGGCATCGAAGCCTCAGAAGTCAAGGGAACTAGCCCGGGAACTAAAGGAGTTACCGGAAAGTTGTACTGGACTGTTATGCACCGAAGTCGGTTGGTACCCTATGATGAAGAGAGACGGAAGAAGGAGACGCTTTCTTCGTATTTGAGGAACCAGATCTTTCCTATCCCCACCTTCGGTGACCGGACCATACCTTATGCCCTACGGGATCTTCGTTGGAGGACTTACCATCAGATATTATATGTGGGAAGTAAAAAGTTTGGGGCGACAGAAGATCAACAGCGTTGCCCCAGGGTGCTTTGTAGGTCTTTGAATCCACATACCAACATTCCTGAGACCATCCCCCATGTTGTGAAGGAGTGTGTAGCTGTAAGGAGGTCGTGGGCAGGAGTAGCCAGAGCATTGCAATGGCCTTTTCTGATATCACAACACTGGGAAACGATTGTCTCGGGATTGGAGCCGACAGAAGGGTTTGGGAATCCCAGGGAGCAGGGGAGCTGTCCGGGTGAGAAGGCTGGTATTAAGGTCCCTTGGGCCCTGGTTAGGTTAGTGAATCTCATCTTTGTTAGTACTGTGATGAAAAACAGAAGGGAGGAGGTGTATACCAAAAAGGCAGTACCCTTAGTTGAAACGGTACATACTGTAACAGATTATTTGGCGAAAATTAAAAGGTGGGAAGAAAAGAGGATGAAGGGCGTGAAGTGGCTGAGCAGGTGGAGGTGGTTTCATGAGATCAACCCGCCAGTTCCTTGAAGTCAGATATAATTGCTTCCTACCTTGACTTCTCTCAAGTTGGATAGACATCTGTTGTATAACTTAATTCTTCTTTTTCTTTTTCTTTTATTTCCTTAATTAGTATAAAGTGAAAAGTTGATAGTTAATAGTTGATAGTTCATAGTTAATAGTTAATAATGAATAAAGTTAATAAAGTTAATACAGTTAATACAGTTAATAAAGTTAATAAAGTTAATAAAGTTTGAAACATGAACAGCCTGAATGTTGATGGCTTACATTTATGTCGATGCTTGATGCTTAACGGTTTATGCTTAATGTTAATATTTAATGGTGATATTTAATGCTAGAAATATTTAGATGCCTATATTAATATGTAATATGTACGTATGTATGTATGTATGTATGTATTAACTGTATTTATTGTTTCAATCGTAATTATGCATCTTGGAATTTGTTGCTTACAGTTTGTTGTAGAATGGTTATTATTAAATAAAAAATCTATTTTCCTAAAAAAAAAAAAAAAAAATCTATTTTCCTAACCCTAACCCTAACCCTAACCCTAACCCTAACCCTAACCCTAACCCTAACCCTAACCCCACCCACCTTGAATAGCAGACGTGCGATCAAGGAGCTCTCACTTCCTGGTTTGGATTTTCGCTTTTTTTACCTGTTATATCTCTGACAAAAATTTCAATTTTGGTCAGACTTTGTTCCTAAGGGTACCCCCATCAGGGGGTGCGAATATGGAGCCCCCCCCTCCTGGGGGGGACCCCCAAATTGAGATCGAATTTTTGCCTATACAAGACAATGGAGACAATGGAGAGCATGCTTCTCAGCATGGCCTACAAGAAAAAGGCTTCCAACTTCATCTGCTGCCATCCTCTTTGGGAGTTGCGCCTTCGGACGTCACGGACAGTAAGGATGTTCAAGGGCCCCTGGGGAATCTAGACCGGACCCCCGTTTTGGGTTTTCAACCCTCCCAGAAGACCCCTGCCGCTTTAAAGGAGAATCCCTTTTCCATATTGCTTTCAATAGAACATGCAACAGCAGAGGGAGCTGTAACCTTAGAGGGGTCTGGGGATGACCTGGCCCTGGACGTGGTGGGTGAGAGTTTGAAGGACACCTTTACTCCTGAGGAGACCCAGAGCACTCGAGAACACGTTACACGTGGCCCTACTCTTGAGGAGACCATTTCATCAAAGAACGCCCTGGCCTCTGGGAAGGCTGTTACACGTGTCCTTACTCACGAGGAGACCTTTGCTCCTACGCAAAACTTGAATGCTGGGGAGGCTGTTACACGTGTCCTTACTCACGAGGAGACCTTTGCTCCTACGCAAAACTTGATTGCTGGGGAGGCCGTTACACTTGTCCTTACTCACGAGGAGACCTTCACTCCTATACAAATCCTGAATGCTGGGGAGGCCGTTACACGTGCCCTTACTCGCGAGGAGACCTTTGTTCCTATGCAAATCCTGAATGCTGGGGAGGCCGTTACACATGTCCTTACTCGCGAGGAGACCTTTGTTCCTATGCAAAACTTGAAAACTGGGGAAGCTGTTACACATGTCCCTACTCATGAGGAGACCTCTGCTCCTAAGCAAGACCTGAATGTTGGGGGGGCTGTTACACATGTCATTACTCACGAGGAGACCTTTGCTCCTATGCAAACCCTGAATGCTAGGGAGGTACTTACACATGTCCTTACTCACGAGGAGACCTTTACTCCTATGCAAATCCTGAATGCTAAGAAGGCTGTTCCCCGTGTCCTTACTCACGAGGAGACCTTTGCTCCTACGAAAACCCTGAATGCTGGGGACGCTGTTACACATGTACTTACTCATGAGGAGACCTTTATAACTCAGGAGGCCCAGAAGACTGAGAACTTTATCACACAGCTCCTTACTCCCGAGGAGACCTCTACTCCCATTCCTGATTCTGACGCACCAGTGTGCTGTGATGTGATGGACTCGTTTGCTGACCCAGATGTTGACACGGCTGAACCAGATATGCAATCTATTAAAAGCCGAGATAGACTTCCGATAACAGCTGCTGTGCAAATGGAGAAACAAGGACAGGCCCTTAAACAGATAGGGGGCCCCTCCCACAGCACCACATTTCAGCAAGACATACGGCGGTCAAGACTCTGCCCCGACCAAGGGAGTAAAGTTGAATTTATTCTTACCTCTGCCTCCGACCTCGATCTTGGCCGTGTTTCCCGGGTTCACTCTATTGATGTCCCTGTTATCCAATGCCAAAGAGCAGCTTATAAACAATCGAAGGATTCCTTTGTCCTGGGAAAGGGGGATGATTTTTCTCAGCGGCGTATGGACCGTTATCTTGACGAGGTGATGGATTTAGCTAAGTCCCCTATAGCTTGTAGAGCAAAATCGGAACCTGTTCCTTCGGAGATCCCCGTGGAGAAAGACATCGTCTCCTGTAACACAGACTTACCCCGAGAGCCTGAAGAGGAAAGGCAAAGATGGGCCGAGGGACTACGTAAAGCTCGTTACCAGCTAAAAGAAACGGAAATTTCCATTCAAAATGTGGATAAACACCTAGTGGATTGTCTGGACCTCGAACGGCGTGCTAAACTCCTTAAACAGAAGGACAGATTCCTTGATATAATACTGAAAGAGACACACAAGGTCCACGTTTATGAGGACTTATTCAAACTGGCACAAGTCGATGAAGACTCTTCGAACATCGCCCCTTCCTCCAGAACGAAATATCCTAAGGGTGTCGTTGACCACAGTTCGTCCCCGGAGGAACAACCGGCTAAAAAGAAGCAGAAGCAAGGGCGAGAATCTCACTCGGCCCAAACTTCGCATGGTGCCTGAGAACATGTAGACCGACAGTCTTCCCAGAGTCTTGAACAAGATTGTTCTACACATGTTTATGGACAGCGCTCAGAGGAGAAAAATACGAGTATAGCAAAACAGGGGGTTGGAATCGGGGACTTGTCTCCGGCCCTGTCTCTGGAATGCGGAACCCCAGGGATAGAATCTAATGCTGTCCGGAATGTTAGAGAGATTCAATTGAGGAATGCCTGGGAGAAGATAAAGTTTGGTCCCATGTCTAACGGTCTGGACCTTTTGGTTCAAGAAGAAACTAATAAGCTCGATTTGGCAAAGTTCTGGTGTTTTCTGTTGACTCATGTGGGATGGGTGATGGTACCCACGCCTTCCTTAACTAAGAGAAGCAAGGACTCGATGATAGACTTGCTGGATAAACAAAAGGAGGTGTTGTTTACCTATCTTACTGATGGAGAGGAAACCGGACGAGAGCCGCCGCCGCAAAATCTTCTTTATGCCAGATCCCTATCGATCAACATCGTTGATAGGCTTGTCATAGGACGTCGGAGTCGTACTTCAACGGAGACCTATCCCTCCTGGTTGACGGAGGAGGGACTTACGAAACTTCTCAAAGGTATCTGTCGTCGTGCTGAGGAAAGACCGCCGGCGGAAGGCACGGGATTTCTTGACGAACCTGGCAAGAGAGCGACAGAAATGACACAAAAAGATTTGATACACTGGTGCATCCAAGCGTTGCATGTTTTCAAAGTCCGTGTTCAACGACTAAAGGGAGAGGCGGAGACGTCGACTGGAAGGAGTGTCGCGCCCAGGAAAGGAAGGCTTGAACGGAAAACTGTGTCTAAGATGATGACGGATACGACTCAGCTGGCTAATCCTGTGACGATTCCATCGCATGCTGAATTATCTGCCATGATAGCAGCACAAGATGCCCGAATGTGTCGCCAGGGAGACTCTGCTTCACAGAGTCTCCCGCAAACGGGTGAGGGTCACGGTCGTTTCTGTTCTGTGGATAAGAGGCTCTTTCTAGAAGATGAAGAGGGACGTAGGAAGAAAGGAGAGAGAGGGATGAAAGATGAAAAGGGGACTGAAAAGGAAGGAGAGGGAGGAGATGAGGACAGCGGGGGGTTATCTGGCTTATCTGGCATAGAATCTCTCTCTAGTTCCGAAAGGGAAGAGGAGGAAGAAGAGATGGAGTTAGCCCCTACTAAGGAAGGTGGATGTATATCAGATAGGGATATTAAGAGAAAGGAAGTAGTTTCTTCGGAGAGATGTGGAGGGAAGCCGCAGAGGGAGGGGAGAAGGGAGGGGAGAAGGAAGGAGAGCAGGGAATTAAACTTTAGGGACAAGGCACCCCTGCGGGGGAATGTTTCGCAAGTGGATACTGGGTCTTCGGGTGTTCTTTCTCTTCCCGATACAGCACAGACCAGCCTGTCATCTGAAGGGAAGGGAGAAGCTGTTAGCTTGACCTCAATGACTAGGACTATGAACGAGACAGTTCTACCGATGCAGACAGACATGCAATCAGAACAGGACTCCCTTCTGATCACCGTGCAAGGAAACTTACCTGTGACGACTGAAGATATCTCGATAGGGAACTTCGTCATGGACACGGATTCGGAATTGATTGAACTGCGACTTAATACAGGACCTGTGAGTAAAGAAAACATACATGAGACATTTGAGACATATGTAAATCCTTCTGCAGGAACTTCAGTGATCTTGCAGGAGGATCCTTCCAATCATGTAACATCAGAGACAAACGGAAAGCGGGAACGTGATACACAAATATCGGTATGCACGGTTAGGGTTGAAAAGGGAGCCCAAGGTTTAGGAATTGGAGTAGGAGATGCTGATGTGTCACAAGGTACGCCAGTGGGGATAGCATTGGGAAACCAAGGAGAACCTAAGAGGGATGTGGTCCTACCGGTTCCTAGGAACCCGGGAGTAACTGTAACAACACCTAGGTTACCTACAAGTAATACTCTTCCTGACACAATGCCTAAGGTTTCAGCAGCAAGTTTTAGAGAATCTTTAACAACAGATTCTAGGGAACCTCTAACAACGGGTTCTAGCGAATCCTTACCAGCCCACACACCTTCCGTTGGGAGCGCAGGAACGTCTTATGCAGACATGTTGAGGGGAACCGGTAGGAGGCCAAGGGACCCGGGATCACGGAGGGAGGGGGAAACGGATGGAGAACCCCCCCGCCGTCGGACGGATTTTGAAAAGGAGAGACTGGAGGATGAAGAATTCTTAGAGGATTTCTTCAATATGAGAGAAGATGAAGGAGAATTTGATCCGAGGCAAAGATTTGTTATTCGGTTCAGGTATAAAGGCTCAGATCCACAAAAGCTCACAGAAGAATACATGATAGAGGAGGTGCTTTTAGGGATAATGGGAATTCCACGAGGCGACATACTGGCAGTTATCATGCCGCCGGGGCTTAGGGAAACCGATGTTTGTTTTGTGTCAGAACGAGGATACCAGAAGGGTTGGGGGAGGTTGAGAGAAATCATGAGGTCGACCCCGAATCCCTTTGGTGACTATGACATTATTCCCCTCTTCCGAGGAGAATCGAGGGTTCTGACGGTGGCATTCAGAACGACAAATATTCCAGCAGAGGATGTGGAACAATGGCTGGGCAGATTTTGCAAGGTGTTGTTACCCCCCCAAAAGGCCCTCAATTCGTGGGGCATTTGGAAAGGAGAATATAAGACTGTCGTCTCTTTGCAAAGAGATTTCAGGAGTAAACTACAACATATTCCTAAATATTTTTTTCTGGGAGGAGATAGAGGGATCACCAGGTACAGTGGGCAACCCCCAGCATGCTTCCAATGTGGGGGGTTTGACCATATTAGGCAACACTGTGCCACACCTTTGTGTTCTGTCTGTGGGAGGAGGGGCCATAACTCCACACAATGTACAACTGGAGTGGTCTGTAACCTTTGTGGCCGCCAAGGCCACACGTACCTTCTGTGTCCCGACGCGCATTATAACAAGTGGTATCCAAACTCGTACTCAAAACTCGTTCGCTGTCACCCTCATTTAAATCGAACAGATGAGGATTCATCGACTAGCCAATTTTCAGAGGGTGCTACTGCAAAACACGGGGAGAAGGACAGTAACGAATGTTTACATGAAGGGGGTTGGCAGGAGGTAAAGAGGACTTCGCACGATGTCCTTAGAGGCAGGGTAAGACGGGGAGTGTATAACCCGATACGAACGATGGTCAGCAACCGATTTGAAGCCTTGAATGTGACAGAAGAGGAAGGTACGCAAGATACGCCTCTGGCCTCCTTTACTACCGGATCATGTATCAACCCGGAACAAAAACAAAGAGATGACATGCAGACTGATAGAAAGGCGGGATCGGAGAAACCTAAGATGAGGAAAGAGTCAAGGAAAGAGTCAAGGAAAGAGTCGAAGAAAGCCATATTCCGTACATACGAAAACCTTACAGAAAAGGAACTCCAGGTAATTTCTGAAGAACTCAACGAAAAGATCCAAAAGGTGACCCAAGCACTTTCCGCTGCAGAAGGTGCATCTGAGGAGGTACAACTACGTTTAAGTCAAAAGGAGCATTATTGGAGAGATGAGGTTACCTGCATACAACGTGAACTGGCTAGAAGAAGGGACCGAGACCCAAACCTTACCGAGGAACCGTTAAGTGACTCCCAGATGATGATGGTGGAAGAAGCGCCAGAACAGGAGGCGATGCTGAACCAGGGAGACACACAGAACCAGGAACAGATACCTATGTATACAGATGGACAAAGACATGAACAAATTAGAGAGCGAATTGCAGAGATAAGCGAGGACCTTGAAGGAGGGAAGACAGAATCGATGGAGTGGATAAGTGGAATATCATTGGTGGAAAAGAACCCTGGGACAGGCGACCAGTCTGACTCTCCTCCTGACCAGGAAAAGGTTCCTCAACAGCACGAGTATCCTCCTCCTGTTAGCTTACCCGACTCAAGGGGAAACATTTTGACGCCGTGCGCGTCATTTCCATGTAAGGCCACGCCTCCTGATCCGCAGGAGGAGGTGGAGACGATGAGTTTAGAAACTGTAGTGGAAGGCACGGAGGAAGACCGGCGAGGTTTGTAGGAAAAGAATAGGAAGAGGAAAGATAAAATGACAGTCGATAAGTTCAATGGAACTGGATTTAAGATGGCTTATGGTTTTATTGCTATTGCTGCTATCTTATATTCATTAACAATACCAATGGAGTTGAACATACTTACCTGGAATTGTAGAGGGCTACGGCAGTCGGTGAGGAGAGAAGATGTTTATTACCACATTAGGAGGCTAAAGGCTGATGTTTTTGTCCTGCAAGAAACTAATATTAGTACTCCTAGGGAGAGGAGTGCAGCGCAGAATTCCTGGACTTGGGGGCCTTCAATTTGGTCTTTGAAAGAAGAGGAAGGAACGGGAGGTGTCGCGGTTCTCTTCTTATGCAATCCTGATCTTAAAGTTGTGAGGACCATCGATGCTATGCCGGGTCATCTTATAATAGTGGACTTCAATCTTAAAAACCCAGCAAAAGCGTTAGACAGCAAGTTTAGGTTGTGTGCCCTCTATGCTCCTGTGAAGGCAATTCATAGACGACAACTGTGGCAAACATTGGAGGATCATATTGGTACAAAGAGGGCTCTACTCGTGGCGGGAGATTTCAATGTTCGCTCCGAGCGAGAGGATAGAATTAATTTGAGAGCCGGTGCTCAAATGGGAACGTCTGCCCTTGTATTTAAACAGCTGACAATGGAGGAAAAAAGACTGAAAGCCCTTCTTAAAGATCGCCTTGGCTTGATGGATGCGGGGCTACAGAATGATGGGGAATTAGATTTTCTCCCTACGCATCACCGGGCAACGTTCCGACGTAAATTCACAGCAACCTTAGGGTGTAAGATGACTTATTATCACCCTCTGTCGACAAGCAGGCTGGACAGAATATGGGCCCCAGCGGCTCTCCCCCTTACGGGATGTAAGATTATTTTGACGCCGTGGTCAGACCACGCTATTCTTCAAGTATTATTTGCAGGACAACCCAATAGGAGGAAACACAAACCAGCTTGGCGACTCAGTGAAGCGGACCTCCGGACCTTTCGGATGGAACCGGAAATTGTTCTGACGCTTGAATGCCAGAAGCGTATAAAGTCTGGGATGGATGTCCTCGATTGGTGGGAAAGGACGAAAGATGCCATACGATATGCTTCGGTTCGGGCCAGGAGAGTGCAGGGCAGTTATGAACTGTCACAATATCACAGAGCGATCCAGAACGTACTTGCATGCAGATGGAGAATGAACAAGGGCCTTGACATTGACAATGAACGGCTTCGACGCAATCAAGAAGTTATTAAAACTTACCGCCTTACCCAACGTCGACGGCGTCATATGGCACGGGTGGCTAGAGCATCGGGGCCGTTAATTGAGAAGGGAGAATGGCAAAAAGATCGCCTGCCTCGATACAACCAGACTCTGTCCGCGTTAAAAGGAGGTCCGTCAGATGGACTACTTCAAGAACCGGTCGAGATAGCAGAAGAGGTCTCTAGATTTTATAGAGAATTTTACGCGGTTTCGGAAACCTCTCCTGATGAAGTACGCATTCAGTCCTATCTAGAAAGTGCCTTTGGGCAGAAACCGTTACCGCCAAACGAAGAAGATCTTTGCGAACTCTCTCGGCCCTTCGAGCAAGAAGAAATCCAGCGAGCCATTCAGGCGGGTAAACGTAACTCTAAGCCAGGACCGGATGGGTTACCGTATGGGTTCTATAAGAACTTTAAAGATCACTTAGTTCCCATCTTGACGGACGTTTTTAATGAGATGCTGCAAAGGGCGAGGGTGGGACGGAGTTTTTTACACGGATCAATGAGTCTATTGTACAAAGGAGGAGATCCGACTCTGATAGGCAACTGGAGACCCATCACGGTTAACAACACCGATTACAGGATACTAGCAAGGGTCCTCAATAATAGGTTGAAAAAACTGGCTAATGCACTAGTGCAGGTTGGACAAACCAGCTCTGTACCCGGAAGGAGAATGGCGCATACCACCTGTGTTTTCAGACAGATTTTTGACCGGTTACAGCAAGAAAAGGAACATCTATGCATATTGCAGCTGGACCAGAGTAAAGCGTTTGACCGGGTTGACAGAGGCTACATGTGGGCTGTTTTAAAATTCCATGGATTGCCAGAACAGCTGATCAAGCTCCTACAGGCACTTTACATGAACGCGCAGGTTACACCAAACATCGGAGGGTGTCGAGGGTCGCCATTTCCAGTACCCACGGGGGTTAGACAAGGATGCCCTCTCAGTCCTCTCCTGTACGTCTTGACACTAGATCCTCTTCTTAGGGCGTTGCAGAGAGATCGGTTCATCAGAGGAATTTTTCCCCACGGTTGTCCGGAGTATCGCATCACCAGTCTAGCCCACGCTGACGATTGTTACGTCATCCTCCGGAACACAGAGGAACTGCTAAAGGTGCGAGAACATTTACGGCGCTACGAAATTGTTTCCGGAGCAAAGGTGAACGAGCTTAAAAGTCAGATTTACGATCTCGACGGGCGGACGGGAAGAATGGAAGTGACTCCCATGGTGCCTACGGAGAAGGATCATAGAGACCGTGAGGAGCTGGAAGGACAGGTAGAAGGAAAGGAGAACAGACAGCATGACGACGAAGGAGGGAGCGGGACAGGAACGGGGATGCTGTCTCTGAAGATCCTGGGAGTCACCTTTTCTTTGAGAGCTGATGGCTGGAGGGATAATTGGATTGTATGGCAACAGCGAGTGTTGGAAAGACTGGACAAGTGGAAGACATGGAGATTATCCACAGCACAAAAAGTTCAATATTTTGCCATATATTGCATTCCAGCTGGCAATTACCTCGCGACAGTTTACCCTCCGCCGGAATCTACAGTAACCATCATCACCAGAGCGGTTTTTAAGTGGATTTTCGGGACGCTCCACTTACCGCTTGCGAGAGTAGTCGTTCAGAGAGGACACGGAGAAGGAGGTCTTGGGTTACCGGAGATTGGACTGTGGTTCCTATCCATCTTTCTAGTTTTTAACTGTGGAACTTGGCAGCAGAATGCGACGGGCTTGATTACGCAAGAAATGTACACCAGACAGTTCTTTATGGACAGTTGGGTAGACACCAGATGGGCAAAACGATGGTGGAAAGAAGGCTCTCTGCCGACCCGCTTGACGGCTTCGATGAAAGTACAGCTTCCTGACTTTATGGTTGAGGTAGCAAAGGGGATACAGAAACATGGCATCGAAGCCTCAGAAGTCAAGGGAACTAGCCCGGGAACTAAAGGAGTTACCGGAAAGTTGTACTGGACTGTTATGCACCGAAGTCGGTTGGTACCCTATGATGAAGAGAGACGGAAGAAGGAGACGCTTTCTTCGTATTTGAGGAACCAGATCTTTCCTATCCCCACCTTCGGTGACCGGACCATACCTTATGCCCTACGGGATCTTCGTTGGAGGACTTACCATCAGATATTATATGTGGGAAGTAAAAAGTTTGGGGCGACAGAAGATCAACAGCGTTGCCCCAGGGTGCTTTGTAGGTCTTTGAATCCACATACCAACATTCCTGAGACCATCCCCCATGTTGTGAAGGAGTGTGTAGCTGTAAGGAGGTCGTGGGCAGGAGTAGCCAGAGCATTGCAATGGCCTTTTCTGATATCACAACACTGGGAAACGATTGTCTCGGGATTGGAGCCGACAGAAGGGTTTGGGAATCCCAGGGAGCAGGGGGGCTGTCCGGGTGAGAAGGCTGGTATTAAGGTTCCTTGGGCACTGGTTAGGTTAGTGAATCTCATCTTTGTTAGTACTGTGATGAAAAACAGAAGGGAGGAGGTGTATACCAAAAAGGCAGTACCCTTAGTTGAAACGGTACATACTGTAACAGATTATTTGGCGAAAATTAAAAGGTGGGAAGAAAAGAGGATGAAGGGCGTGAAGTGGCTGAGCAGGTGGAGGTGGTTTCATGAGATCAACCCGCCAGTTCCTTGAAGTCAGATATAATTGCTTCCTACCTTGACTTCTCTCAAGTTGGATAGACATCTGTTGTATAACTTAATTCTTCTTTTTCTTTTTCTTTTTCTTTTATTTCCTTAATTAGTAAAAAGTGGAAAGTTGATAGTTAATAGTTGATAGTTCATAGTTCATAGTTCATAGTTAATAATGAATAAAGTTAATAAAGTTAATACAGTTAATAAAGTTAATAAAGTTAATAAAGTTTGAAACATGAACAGCCTGAATGTTGATGGCTTACATTTATGTCGATGCTTGATGCTTAATGCTTTATGCTTAATGTTAATATTTGATGGTGATATTTAATGCTAGAAATATTTAGATGCCTATATTAATATGTAATATGTACGTATGTAGGTATGTATGTATGTATTAACTGTATTTATTGTTTCAATCGTAATTATGCATCTTGGAATTTCTTGCTTACAGTTTGTTGTAGAATGGTTATTATTAAATAAAAAATCTATTTTCCTAAAAAAAAAAAAAAAAATCTATTTTCCTAACCCTAACCCTAACCCTAACCCCTAACCCTAACCCTAACCCTAACCCTAACCCCACCCACCTTGAATAGCAGACGTGCGATCAAGGAGTTCTCACTTCCTGGTTTGGATTTTCGCTTTTTTTACCTATTATATCTCTCAGAAAAATTTCAATTTTGGTCAGAGTTTGTTCCTAAGGGTACCCCCATCAGGGGGTCCGAATATGGAGGCCCCCCCTCCTGGGGGGGACCCCCAAATTGAGATCGAATTTTTGCCTATAGAAGACAATGGAGACAATGGAGACCATGCTTCCCAGCATGGCCTACAAGAAAAAGGCTTCCAACTTCATCTGCTGCCATCCGCTTTGGGAGTCGTGCTTTCTGACGTCACGGACAGTA
This sequence comes from Eublepharis macularius, assembly GCF_028583425.1. Taxonomy (NCBI): domain Eukaryota; kingdom Metazoa; phylum Chordata; class Lepidosauria; order Squamata; family Eublepharidae; genus Eublepharis; species Eublepharis macularius. Next base: position 81,952 of record NC_072798.1, read on the forward strand.
AGGATGTTCGAGGGCCCCTGGGGAATATAGACCAGACCCCCAGTTTGGGTTTTCACCCCTCCCAGAAGACCCCTGCCGCTTTAAAGGAGGATTCCTTTTCCCTATTGCTTTCAATGGAACAAGCAACAGGACAGGCCGCTGTAACCTTAGAGGGGTCTGGGGATGACCTGGCCCTGGACGTGGTGGGTGAGAGTTTGAATGACACCTTTACTCCTGAGGAGACCCGGAGCATTCGGAAACCCGTTACACGTGGCCCTACTCTTGAGGAGACCTTTTCTTCTAAGAACGCCCTGGACTCTGGGAAGGCTGTTACACGTGTACTTACTCGTGAGGAGACCTTTCCTCCTATGCAAGGCCTGAATCTGGGGGAGACTGTTACATGTGTCCTTACTCGCGAGGAGACCTCTGCGCCTAAGCAAAACTTGAATGCTGGGGAGGCCGTTACACTTGCCCTTACTCACGAGGAGACCTTCACTCCTATTCAAATCCTGAATGCTGGGGAGGCCGTTACACGTGTCCTTGCTCGCGAGGAGACCTCTGCTCCTATGCAAAAGTTGAATGCTGGGGAAGCTGTTACACCTGTCCTTACTCATGAGGAGACCTCTGCTCCTAAGCAAGACCTGAATATTGGGGAGGCTGTTACACGTGTCCTTACTCACGAGGAGACCTTTGCTCCTATGCAAATCCTGAATGCTAGGGAGGTGCTTACACGTGTCCTTACTCACGAGGAGACCTTTACTCCTATGCAAATCCTGAATGCTGGGAAGGCTGTTACACGTGTCCTTACTCACGAGGAGACCTTTGCTCCTACGAAAACCCTGAATGCTGGGGACGCTGTTACACATGTACTTACTCATGAGGAGACCTTTATAACTCAGGAGGCCCAGAAGACTGAGAACTTTATTACACAGGTCCTTACTCCCGAGGAGACCTCTACTCCCATTCCTCATTCTGACGCACCAGTGTGTTGTGATGTGATGGACCCGCTTGCTGACCCAGATGTTGACACGGCTGAACCAGATATGCAATCTATTAAAAGCCGAGATCGACTTCCGATAACAGCTGCTGTGCAAATGGAGAAACAAGGACAGGCCCTTAAACAGACAGGGGGCCCCTCCCACAGCACCAAATTTCAGGAAGACATACAGCAGTCAAGACTCTGCCCCGACCAAGGGAGTGAAGTTGAATTTATTCTTACCTCTGACTCCGACCTTGATCTTCGCCGTGTTTCCCGGGTTGACTCTATTGATGTCGCTGTTATCCAACGCCAAAGAGCAGCTTATAAACAATCGAAGGATTCCTTTGTCCTGGGAAAGGGGGATGATTTTTCTCAGCGGCGTATGGACCGTTATCTTGACGAGGTGATGGATTTAGCTAAGTCCCCTATAGCTTGTAGAGCAAAATCGGAACCTGTTCCTTCGGAGATCCCCGTGGAGAAAGACATCGTCTCCTCTAACACAGACTTACCCCGAGAGCCCGAAGAGGAAAGGCAAAGATGGGCCGAGGGACTACGTAAAGCTCGTTACCAGCTAAAAGAAACGGAAATTTCCATTCAAAATGTGGATAAACACCTAGTGGATTGTCTGGACCTTGAACGGCGTGCTAAACTCCTTAAACAGAAGGACAGATTTCTTGATATAATACTGAAAGAGACACACAAGGTCCACGTTTATGAGGACTTATTCAAACTGGCACAAGTCGATGAAGACTCTTCAAACATCGTCCCTTCCTCCCGAACAAAATGTTCTAAGGGTGTCATTGACCACAGTTCGTCCCCGGAGGAACAACCGGCTAAAAAGAAGCAGAAGCAAGGGCAAGAATCTCACTCGGCCCGAACTTCACAGGGTGCCCAAGAACATGCAGACCGACAGTCTTCCCAGAGTCTTGAACAAGAAGATTGTTCTACACATATTTATGGACAGCTCTCAGAGGAGCAAAATACGAGTATAGCAAAACAGGGGGTTGGAATCGGGGACTTGTCTCCGGCCCTGTCTATGGAATGTGGAACCCCAGGGATAGAATCTAATGCTGTCCGGAATGTTAGAGAGATCCAATTGACTAATGCCTGGGAGAAGATAAAGTTTGGTCCCATGTCTAAGGGTCTGGACCTTTTGGTTCCAGAACAAATGAATAAGCTCGATTTGGCAAAGTTCTGGGGTTTTCTGTTGACTCATGTGGGATGGGTGATGGTACCCACGCCTTCGTTAACTAAGAGAAGCAAGGACTCGATGATAGACTTGCTTGATAAACAAAAGGAGGTGTTGTTTACCTATCTTACTGATGGAGAGGAAACCGGACAAGAGCCGCCGCCGCAAAATCTTCTTTATGCCAGATCCCTATCGATCAACATCGTTGATAGGCTTGTCATAGGACGTCGGAGTCGTACTTCGACGGAGACCTATCCCTCCTGGTTGACGGAGGAGGGACTTACGAAACTTCTCAAAGGTATCTGTCGTCGTGCTGAAGAAAGACCGCCGGCGGAAGGCACGGGATTTCTTGACGAACCTGGCAAGAGAGCGACAGAAATGACACAAAAAGATTTGATACACTGGTGCGTCCAAGTGTTGCATGTTTTCAAAGTCCGTGTTCAACGACTAAAGGGAGAGGCGGAGACGTCGACTGGAAGGAGTGTCGCGCCCAGGAAAGGAAGGCTTGAACGGAAAACTGTGTCTAAGATGATGACGGATACGACTCAGCTGGCTAATCCTGTGACGATTCCATCGCATGCTGAATTATCTGCCATGATAGCAGCACAAGATGCCCGAATGTGTCGCCAGGGAGACTCTGCTTCGCAGAGTCTCCCGCAAACGGGTGAGGGTCACGGTCGTTTCTGTTCTGTGGATAAGAAGCTCTTTCTAGAAGATGAAGAGGGACGTAGGAAGAAAGGAGAGAGAGGGATGAAAGATGAAAAGGGGACTGAAAAGGAAGGAGAGGGAGGAGATGAGGACAGCGGGGGGTTATCTGGCTTATCTGGCATAGAATCTCTCTCTAGTTCCGAAAGGGAAGAGGAGGAAGAAGAGGAGATGGAGTTAGCCCCTACTAAGGAAGGTGGATGTATATCAGATAGGGATATTAAGAGAAAGGAAGTAGTTTCTTCGGAGAGATGTGAAGGGAAGCCGCAGAGGGAGGGGAGAAGGGAGGGGAGAAGGAAGGAGAGCAGGGAATTAAACTTTAGGGACAAGGCACCCCTGCGGGGGAATGTTTTGCAAGTGGATACTGGGTCTTCGGGTGTTCTTTCTCTTCCCGATACAGCACAGACCAGCCTGTCATCTGAAGGGAAGGGAGAAGCTGTTAGCTTGACCTCAATGACTAGGACTATGAACGAGACAGTTCTACCGATGCAGACAGACATGCAATCAGAACAGGACTCCCTTCTGATCACCGTGCAAGGAAACTTACCTGTGACGACTGAAGATATCTCGATAGGGAACTTCGTCATGGACACGGATTCGGAATTGATTGAACTGCGACTTAATACAGGACCTGTGAGTAAAGAAAACATACATGAGACATTTGAGACATATGTAAATCCTTCTGCAGGTACTTCAGTGATCTTGCAGGAGATCCTTCCAATCATGTAACATCAGAGACAAACGGAAAGCGGGAACGTGATACACAAATATCGGTATGCACGGTTAGGGTTGAAAAGGGAGCCCAAGGTTTGGGAATTGGAGTAGGAGATGCTGATGTGTCACAAGGTACGCCAGTGGGGATAGCATTGGGAAACCAAGGAGAACCTAAGAGGGATGTGGTCCTACCGGTTCCTAGAAACCCGGGAGTAACTGTAACAACACCTAGGTTACCTACGAGTAATACTCTTCCTGACGCAATGCCTAAGGTTTCAGCAGCAAGTTTTAGAGAATCTTTAACAACAGATTCTAGGGAACCTCTAACAACGGGTTCTAGCGAATCCTTACCAGCCCACACACCTTCCGTTGGGAGCGCAGGAACGTCTTATGCAGACATGTTGAGGGGAACCGGTAGGAGGCCAAGGGACCCGGGATCACGGAGGGAGGGGGAAACGGATGGAGAACCCCCCCGCCGTCGGACGGATTTTGAAAAGGAGAGACTGGAGGATGAAGAATTCTTAGAGGATTTCTTCAATATGAGAGAAGATGAAGGAGAATTTGATCCGAGGCAAAGATTTGTTATTCGGTTCAGGTATAAAGGCTCAGATCCACAAAAGCTCACAGAAGAATACATGATAGAGGAGGTGCTTTTAGGGATAATGGGAATTCCACGAGGCGACATACTGGCAGTTATCATGCCGCCGGGGCTTAGGGAAACCGATGTTTGTTTTGTGTCAGAACGAGGATACCAGAAGGGTTGGGGGAGGTTGAGAGAAATCATGAGGTCGACCCCGAATCCCTTTGGTGACTATGACATTATTCCCCTCTTCCGAGGAGAATCGAGGGTTCTGACGGTGGCATTCAGAACGACAAATATTCCAGCAGAGGATGTGGAACAATGGCTGGGCAGATTTTGCAAGGTGTTGTTACCCCCCCAAAAGGCCCTCAATTCGTGGGGCATTTGGAAAGGAGAATATAAGACTGTCGTCTCTTTGCAAAGAGATTTCAGGAGTAAACTACAACATATTCCTAAATATTTTTTTCTGGGAGGAGATAGAGGGATCACCAGGTACAGTGGGCAACCCCCAGCATGCTTCCAATGTGGGGGGTTTGACCATATTAGGCAACACTGTGCCACACCTTTGTGTTCTGTCTGTGGGAGGAGGGGCCATAACTCCACACAATGTACAACTGGAGTGGTCTGTAACCTTTGTGGCCGCCAAGGCCACACGTACCTTCTGTGTCCCGACGCGCATTATAACAAGTGGTATCCAAACTCGTACTCAAAACTCGTTCGCTGTCACCCTCATTTAAATCGAACAGATGAGGATTCATCGACTAGCCAATTTTCAGAGGGTGCTACTGCAAAACACGGGGAGAAGGACAGTAACGAATGTTTACATGAAGGGGGTTGGCAGGAGGTAAAGAGGACTTCGCACGATGTCCTTAGAGGCAGGGTAAGACGGGGAGTGTATAACCCGATACGAACGATGGTCAGCAACCGATTTGAAGCCTTGAATGTGACAGAAGAGGAAGGTACGCAAGATACGCCTCTGGCCTCCTTTACTACCGGATCATGTATCAACCCGGAACAAAAACAAAGAGATGACATGCAGACTGATAGAAAGGCGGGATCGGAGAAACCTAAGATGAGGAAAGAGTCAAGGAAAGAGTCAAGGAAAGAGTCGAAGAAAGCCATATTCCGTACATACGAAAACCTTACAGAAAAGGAACTCCAGGTAATTTCTGAAGAACTCAACGAAAAGATCCAAAAGGTGACCCAAGCACTTTCCGCTGCAGAAGGTGCATCTGAGGAGGTACAACTACGTTTAAGTCAAAAGGAGCATTATTGGAGAGACGAGGTTACCTGCATACAACGTGAACTGGCTAGAAGAAGGGACCGAGACCCAAACCTTACCGAGGAACCGTTAAGTGACTCCCAGATGATGATGGTGGAAGAAGCGCCAGAACAGGAGGCGATGCTGAACCAGGGAGACACACAGAACCAGGAACAGATACCTATGTATACAGATGGACAAAGACATGAACAAATTAGAGAGTGAATTGCAGAGATAAGCGAGGACCTTGAAGGAGGGAAGACAGAATCGATGGAGTGGATAAGTGGAATATCATTGGTGGAAAAGAACCCTGTGACAGACGACCAGTCTGACTCTCCTCCTGACCAGGAAAAGGTTCCTCAACAGCACGAGTATCCTCCTCCTGTTAGCTTACCCGACTCAAGGGGAAACATTTTGACGCCGTGCGCGTCATTTCCATGTAAGGCCACGCCTCCTGATCCGCAGGAGGAGGTGGAGACGATGAGTTTAGAAACTGTAGTGGAAGGCACGGAGGAAGACCGGCGAGGTTTGTAGGAAAAGAATAGGAAGAGGAAAGATAAAATGACAGTCGATAAGTTCAATGGAACTGGATTTAAGATGGCTTATGGTTTTATTGCTATTGCTGCTATCTTATATTCATTAACAATACCAATGGAGTTGAACATACTTACCTGGAATTGTAGAGGGCTACGGCAGTCGGTGAGGAGAGAAGATGTTTATTACCACATTAGGAGGCTAAAGGCTGATGTTTTTGTCCTGCAAGAAACTAATATTAGTACTCCTAGGGAGAGGAGTGCAGCGCAGAATTCCTGGACTTGGGGGCCTTCAATTTGGTCTTTGAAAGAAGAGGAAGGAACGGGAGGTGTCGCGGTTCTCTTCTTATGCAATCCTGATCTTAAAGTTGTGAGGACCATCGATGCTATGCCGGGTCATCTTATAATAGTGGACTTCAATCTTAAAAACCCGGCAAAAGCGTTAGACAGCAAGTTTAGGTTGTGTGCCCTCTATGCTCCTGTGAAGGCAATTCATAGACGACAACTGTGGCAAACATTGGAGGATCATATTGGTACAAAGAGGGCTCTACTCGTGGCGGGAGATTTCAATGTTCGCTCCGAGCGAGAGGATAGAATTAATTTGAGAGCGGGTGCTCAAATGGGAACGTCTGCCCCTGTATTTAAACAGCTGACAATGGAGGAAAAAAGACTGAAAGCCCTTCTTAAAGATCGCCTTGGCTTGATGGATGCGGGGCTACAGAATGATGGGGAATTAGATTTTCTCCCTACGCATCACCGGGCAACGTTCCGACGTAAATTCACAGCAACCTTAGGGTGTAAGATGACTTATTATCACCCTCTGTCGACAAGCAGGCTGGACAGAATATGGGCCCCAGCGGCTCTCCCCCTTACGGGATGTAAGATTATTTTGACGCCGTGGTCAGACCACGCTATTCTTCAAGTATTATTTGCAGGACAACCCAATAGGAGGAATCACAAACCAGCTTGGCGACTCAGTGAAGCGGACCTCAGGACCTTTCGGATGGAACCGGAAATTGTTCTGACGCTTGAATGCCAGAAGCGTATAAAGTCTGGGATGGATGTCCTCGATTGGTGGGAAAGGACGAAAGATGCCATACGATATGCTTCGGTTTGGGCCAGGAGAGTGCAGGGCAGTTATGAACTGTCACAATATCACAGAGCGATCCAGAACGTACTTGCATGCAGATGGAGAATGAACAAGGGCCTTGACGTTGACAATGAACGGCTTCGACGCAATCAAGAAGTTATTAAAACTTACCGCCTTACCCAACGTCGACGGCGTCATATGGCACGGGTGGCTAGAGCATCGGGGCCGTTAATTGAGAAGGGAGAATGGCAAAAAGATCGCCTGCCTCGATACAACCAGACTCTGTCCGCGTTAAAAGGAGGTCCGTCAGATGGACTACTTCAAGAACCGGTCGAGATAGCAGAAGAGGTCTCTAGATTTTATAGAGATTTTTACGCGGTTTCGGAAACCTCTCCTGATGAAGTACGCATTCAGTCCTATCTAGAAAGTGCCTTTGGGCAGAAACCGTTACCGCCAAACGAAGAAGATCTTTGCGAACTCTCTCGGCCCTTCGAGCAAGAAGAAATCCAGCGAGCCATTCAGGCTGGTAAACGTAACTCTAAGCCGGGACCGGATGGGTTACCGTATGGGTTCTATAAGAACTTTAAAGATCACTTAGTTCCCATCTTGACGGAGGTTTTTAATGAGATGCTGCAGAGGGCGAGGGTGGGACGGAGTTTTTTACACGGATCAATGAGTCTATTGTACAAAGGAGGAGATCCGACTCTGATAGGCAACTGGAGACCCATCACGGTTAACAACACCGATTACAGGATACTAGCAAGGGTCCTCAATAATAGGTTGAAAAAACTGGCTAATGCACTAGTGCAGGTTGGACAAACCAGCTCTGTACCCGGAAGGAGAATGGCGCATACCACCTGTGTTTTCAGACAGATTTTTGACCGGTTACAGCAAGAAAAGGAACATCTATGCATATTGCAGCTGGACCAGAGTAAAGCGTTTGACCGGGTTGACAGAGGCTACATGTGGGCTGTTTTAAAATTCCATGGATTGCCAGAACAGCTGATCAAGCTCCTACAGGCACTTTACATGAACGCGCAGGTTACACCAAACGTCGGAGGGTGTCGAGGGTCGCCATTTCCAGTACCCACGGGGGTTAGACAAGGATGCCCTCTCAGTCCTCTCCTGTACGTCTTGACACTAGATCCTCTTCTTAGGGCGTTGCAGAGAGATCGGTTCATCAGAGGAATTTTTCCCCACGGTTGTCCGGAGTATCGCATCACCAGTCTAGCCCACGCTGACGATTGTTACGTCATCCTCCGGAACACAGAGGAACTGCTAAAGGTGCGAGAACATTTACGGCGCTACGAAATTGTTTCCGGAGCAAAGGTGAACGAGCTTAAAAGTCAGATTTACGATCTCGACGGGCGGACGGGAAGAATGGAAGTGACTCCCATGGTGCCTACGGAGAAGGATCATAGAGACCGTGAGGAGCTGGAAGGACAGGTAGAAGGAAAGGAGAACAGACAGCATGACGACGAAGGAGCGAGCGGGACAGGAACGGGGATGCTGTCTCTGAAGATCCTGGGAGTCACCTTTTCTTTGAGAGCTGATGGCTGGAGGGATAATTGGATTGTATGGCAACAGCGAGTGTTGGAAAGACTGGACAGGTGGAAGACATGGAGATTATCCACAGCACAAAAAGTTCAATATTTTGCCATATATTGCATTCCAGCTGGCAATTACCTAGCGACAGTTTACCCTCCGCCGGAATCTACAGTAACCATCATCACCAGAGCGGTTTTTAAGTGGATTTTCGGGACGCTCCACTTACCGCTTGCGAGAGTAGTCGTTCAGAGAGGACACGGAGAAGGAGGTCTTGGGTTACCGGAGATTGGACTGTGGTTCCTATCCATCTTTCTAGTTTTTAACTGTGGAACTTGGCAGCAGAATGCGACGGGCTTGATTACGCAAGAAATGTACACCAGACAGTTCTTTATGGACAGTTGGGTAGACACCAGATGGGCAAAACGCTGGTGGAAAGAAGGCTCTCTGCCGACCCGCTTGACGGCTTCGATGAAAGTACAGCTTCCTGACTTTATGGTTGAGGTAGCAAAGGGGATACAGAAACATGGCATCGAAGCCTCAGAAGTCAAGGGAACTAGCCCGGGAACTAAAGGAGTTACCGGAAAGTTGTACTGGACTGTTATGCACCGAAGTCGGTTGGTACCCTATGATGAAGAGAGACGGAAGAAGGAGACGCTTTCTTCGTATTTGAGGAACCAGATCTTTCCTATCCCCACCTTCGGTGACCGGACCATACCTTATGCCCTACGGGATCTTCGTTGGAGGACTTACCATCAGATATTATATGTGGGAAGTAAAAAGTTTGGGGCGACAGAAGATCAACAGCGTTGCCCCAGGGTGCTTTGTAGGTCTTTGAATCCACATACCAACATTCCTGAGACCATCCCCCATGTTGTGAAGGAGTGTGTAGCTGTAAGGAGGTCGTGGGCAGGAGTAGCCAGAGCATTGCAATGGCCTTTTCTGATATCACAACACTGGGAAACGATTGTCTCGGGATTGGAGCCGACAGAAGGGTTTGGGAATCCCAGGGAGCAGGGGGGCTGTCCGGGTGAGAAGGCTGGTATTAAGGTTCCTTGGGCACTGGTTAGGTTAGTGAATCTCATCTTTGTTAGTACTGTGATGAAAAACAGAAGGGAGGAGGTGTATACCAAAAAGGCAGTACCCTTAGTTGAAACGGTACATACTGTAACAGATTATTTGGCGAAAATTAAAAGGTGGGAAGAAAAGAGGATGAAGGGCGTGAAGTGGCTGAGCAGGTGGAGGTGGTTTCATGAGATCAACCCGCCAGTTCCTTGAAGTCAGATATAATTGCTTCCTACCTTGACTTCTCTCAAGTTGGATAGACATCTGTTGTATAACTTAATTCTTCTTTTTCTTTTTCTTTTATTTCCTTAATTAGTAAAAAGTGAAAAGTTGATAGTTAATAGTTGATAGTTGATAGTTCATAGTTCATAGTTAATAATGAATAAAGTTAATAAAGTTAATACAGTTAATAAAGTTAATAAAGTTAATAAAGTTTGAAACATGAACAGCCTGAATGTTGATGGCTTACATTTATGTCGATGCTTGATGCTTAATGCTTTATGCTTAATGTTAATATTTAATGGTGATATTTAATGCTAGAAATATTTAGATGCCTATATTAATATGTAATATATACGTATGTAGGTATGTATGTATGTATTAACTGTATTTATTGTTTCAATCGTAATTATGCATCTTGGAATTTGTTGCTTACAGTTTGTTGTAGAATGGTTATTATTAAATAAAAAATCTATTTTCCTAAAAAAAAAAAAAATCTATTTTCCTAACCCTAACCCTAACCCTAACCCTAACCCTAACCCTAACCCCACCCACCCTCAATAGCAGACGTGCGATCAAGGAGCTCTCACTTCCTGGTTTGGATTTTCGCTTTTTTTACCTATTATATCTCTCAGAAAAATTTCAAATTTCATCAGACTTTGTTGCTAAGGGTACCCCCATCAGGGGGTGCGAATATGGAGCCCCCCCCTCTTGGAGGGGACCCCCAAATTGAGATCGAATTTTTGCCTATAGAAGACAATGGAGATCATGGAGAGCATGCTTCCCAGCGTGGCCTACAAGAAAAAGGCTTCAAATTTCATCTGCTGCCATCCGCTTGGGGAGTCGCGCCTTCTGACGCCACAGATGGTAAGAATGTTCAAGGGCCCCTGGGGAATATAGACCGGACCTCCATTTTCGGGTTTGACCCCTCCCAGAAGACCCCTGCCGCTTTTAAGGAGCGACCCTTTTCCCTATTGCTTTCAATGGAACAAGCGACAGTACAGACAGGATTTTCCTCAGAGGGCCCTGGGGATCCTCTGGACCAGGACGTGGGGTGTAAGAGCTTGAACGACACCTTTACTCATGAGGAGACCCACAGCATTCGTAAACCCGTTACAAGTGGCCCTACTCTTGAGGAGACCTTTTCTTCTAAGAACTCCCTGGCCTCTGGGAAGGCTCTTACACGTGTCCTTACTCACGAGGAGACCTTTGCTGTTAAGCAAGACTTGAATACTGGGAAGGCTGTTACACGTGTCCTTACTCACGAGGAGACCTTTGCTCCTAAGCAAGACTTGGATGCTGGGAAGGCCGTTACACGTGTCCTTACTCATGAGGAGACCTTTGCTATTAAGCGAGACTTGGATGCTGGGAAGGCTGTTACATGTGTCCTTACTCACGAGGAGACCTTTGCTCCTAAGCGAGACTTGAATGCTGGGAAGGCTGTTACACGTGTCCTTACTCGCGAGGAGACTTTTGCTCCTACAAAAAACTTGAATGCTGGGGACGCTGTTACACATGTTCTTACTCATGAGGAGACCTTCATAACTCAGGAGGCCCAGAAGACTGAGAACATAAAAATCTTTTTTCCTAACCCTAGTAACCCTAAACCTAACCCTGATTGTCCTGATTTTGATCCTAATGTTTCCGAGGACGCTGAAGAACGATCTCGAAAATTTGAGAAATATCTGGAAACTAATATGGACCTAGCTAAGTCTCCTAGAGATGTTAGGAAGACTTGTCAGTCTCCTGTGTTGAGCAAGACAGCTATAGTTAAGATGCCTACACCAGAAAAGGATAAACTTAAGGTATTGAGAGAACAATACCTTAGAATGAAAGAAGAAGAGAAACGTTTGGCCAGAGAATGTGATGAGAAGACGTCATACAGTTTTGACTTGTATTCAAGGCGAGATGATATTGAGGGTGAGTTGAAGAATTCTACGGACCCTGAGGAGCGGGCCGAACTGATGGAGGAGTGGAAGGAGGTGGATGCATTGATGCAAATGGATGGAGGTACAAAGTCTTTAGTATACGAACTGAGTGTGGCTTGTCGTGAGGAACTGAAGCAGTTAGTGAAAGCATACGACCGACAGGAGGATAGGGCGGCTCGTGAAGAGGCAGCTCAATACCTTGCGCAGAAGAGGATGCGGGTATCCCCAGAGGGTCACCCAGAAAAGAAGAGGATGAGAAATCGGATGACTCAGTCTCCAGTGCCGTCCAAGCAAAATGAGTCACCGGTACCCTCTACAACGGGAACAGATACTGATATGGAAACAGACGGGGAAGTTAAAAATGCATCACGAAATACGAGGGAGGCGAATCTGTTGGAAGCCTGGCAAAAAGTAAAGCTGCAACCGATGTCTAAAGCCTTTGACATCCTAGTTCCCAAAGAGATGCAGAAAATAGATCTAGCCAAGTTTTGGGCCTTTCTGGTAGGTCACATGGCTTTGCCTATAGTGGACACTGTGACGTTGAAGAAGAAGAGCAAAGATGTTATGATTGGTATGCTGGACAAGCAGAGGATAGTGCTTGTGGACTGTTTGACCGGGAAGATAGAACCCGAGCCTCAAGCTTTGGAGAAAGCCGCTTACGCTAAATCTCTGACTGTGAAAGTCGTTGATAGGTTTGTTATTGGTCGGAAAGGTCGTACATCAATGGAAACCTATCCCGATTGGCTGTCTGAAGAAGGACTTAAGGATACTTTGCGGATTTTTCAGAGGTATGCGGAGGAAAGCGTACAGGAAGAGTTTGCGGGCATTTACGACTGCCCCGATGATGAAAACTCTGAACTTACTTATGAGGACTGGGCGGCCTGGTGCGAGCAGGCTTTCTACTGGATCGACGTTCGACTTCGGAAGATGGATCGGGCGATGGAACCCACAGGAACGGAAAACAAGACTGGAGACAAGGGACCATCTGAAGGGAAGGCCGCGGGAAAGACGGATGGTCCGGCGGTCGTTCCGTCACAAGCCCAGATGACCACAATGACTGAGATACAAGAGGCCCAGATTGGAATTCAGGGAGACTCTGGTTTACAGGGTCTCCCGGAAACGGGTGAGGTTTTAGTTGCCGTTTCCTTGCCCAGAATCAGCAAGACGCTTTTTACAGAAAAGGGCGGGGGAGGTCAGGGTGGGAGGGGAAGTGGAATGGACGCTGAGGGCACTAGTGATGATGGGGGTTTGTCACGGGTGGAGTCTGCTCCTGCCTCGGATGGGGAACTGGAGGGTATTCCAGCTTTGGAAGATGAACAAAGGGGAGGGAAACAAGATTGGGAAGTGGAAGGACTAGTCCTTGGGAAAAGAAGTGTGCAAGAGTTTGCTGAGGGAGGGTATGCAGAGAGCACAGAAGGACTAGATATTCAAAGCAATGAAGGAGAAGGTGGGTGTGACAGGGAAGAAAGGAGGGAAATACAAAAAGTGGGGGTACCAGGGTTGACAGAGGCACAACCCCCTCGAGGGGTAGTTGATAGGGAAGATACTGGGCCTGCGGGCGTTTTTGCTTTCTCTCTTACAGTTGAGCCTCGGTTGTCACAGACAGAGGCAGGAGGGAACAGAATTTTGGATGGAGCGGCTCCTGACCAAAAGGGACTAAATGGAGCAATTTCTACTCACGATGAGAGGAACCAAAATAGGATTGCTGACCCTGTGACTACTCCTATTGGGACTGCTGCTCCTGGGACTGCTGCTTCTGGGAAGTTTGCTCCTTTGATTTTGGAAGATGTTGAAAAGACAAATACGATGGGACTGCACGAGACTCGTTCAGGGGAGATAACGGCAATGGACATTAGTTCTACTGCATTATTTTCTGTAAGTAAACTCCATGTGGACCTGCCTGCAAGACCTCTGGGAGCCTTGCAGAAAGAACCTCCCGTGAATAAGGTTAATAATGTTACAAAAGGCACAAAGGCTGGGGAGGGATTGAGTATAGGGTCAACTATGATTACTGCAGATGATTTGAACCCCCAGGCAGTTCCAACCACATCAGGTAGAAGCTCTGTGTTAGCCTCAGGGTCGTCTTATGCCCAAATGCTTAAGGGCCCAGCAGGGAAACAAAAAGGGACAACGGGACCAAGGGGAGGAGAGAATATCGGGGAGCCTCTTAGACGTTGGGTAGATTTTGAAAAGGAGAAATTGGAGGATGAGGAATTCCTGGAAGAGTTCTTTAATATGAGGGAACAAGAAGAGTCTGAATTTGATCCTAGGCAGAGATTCGTGGTTCGGTTTAGATATAAAGGAACAGACCCTACAAAATTGACAGAGGAATACATGATGGATGCTCTGCTAGAATGTTTAAAAGTTTCCCCCCAGGACATACTAGCTGTTCTTATGCCCCCTGGTCTGAAAGAAACAGACGTATGCTTTGTGACTGAGCGGGCTTATCAATATTTCTGGCAAGTACTTAAGGCTTTCCAAAAATCTGAGAGGAATCCCTTTTCTGACTTTGATGTGGTGCCCCTATTTAGAGGCGAGTCGAGAGTTCTCACTGTTGCCTTCCGGACCACTAGCATTCCGGAGGAGGATGTTGAGCGATGGCTAGAGAGACATTGCAAGGTGTTGCTACCCCCCCGGAAAGCCATGAATGCGTGGAATGTGTGGAAAGGGGAGTATAAGGCAGTCGTGTCATTACAGAGGGACCACCGTAGCAACATCAGTCACGTTCCAAAGTACTTTTACTTAGGGGGTGACAGAGGTGTAACGAGATATAGTGGGCAGCCTCCTGCTTGTTTCCAGTGTGGAGGTTTTGATCACATTCGACAAGATTGCACGTCATCTTTGTGTGCCGCTTGCGGAAGGAGGGGCCACGATTCAATCCGCTGTACTTACGAGGTTACCTGTAATTTGTGTGGTGGGGAGGGACATACTTATTTACTGTGTCCAGATGCCTATTATAACCGGGCTTACCCTGAGGTTTACGAAAAACTTAGGCTGGCCCATGTCCATAAACATAAGTCCCCTCCGGATACAGCTACTGAGGAGGAGAGACCCTCTGTGAATCAGGAAAGCACAATGCAAAAACAGAGGCAGGATGACGGGGAGGAGGGAGGATGGACACAGGTGAGAGGATCATCCCGAGGTAAGGTGAGGAGAGGGATATACTCTGTTACCCAGAAGTTAGTACCTAATAACAGAAATAGATTTGGAATACTGGGAGAGTGCGAGGAGATGGAGACTGAGTCACAAGCAGAAGGAGGAAGAGGTGGTGAGATTCAGACGGTGAGGCCCAAAGCTAGAAGGGAGACAAAAAGGGAGACAAAAAGGGAGGCTCAGATTGAGACAAAGAAGTCACTTTTCCGTACCATGGAGGATATGAGTGAGAAGGAACTCGAGGTGTGGCGTAATGAGACTAAGGAGAAGTTGGAGGGAGTGACTCAGAAGCTTCGGCAGTGGGAGGAATCTGGAGGGTCTCAGGAGGAAGGAAAGAGGTTGAAGGACAAACAGGAATTTTGGAGGGATGAGATCAATTTTTTAGCATGTGAAATAGAAAAAAGAATGGAACGAAGGGCGAGAGAAGGTGAATCTTCACAGACACACGAAGTGGATTCGGAGATGGTAGTAGAGGAACAGGGGGAAGAACAGAAGAGAGGTGGAAACAAGGAACAAAGTAAAGACAAGGAACCAAGTAAAGGAGAGGAAAGGGAGCAAAGAGGTGCCTCAGCAGTGTCGTCCCGGGAGTCTTCCCCCTCTGTTAATTTACAAAAGGACTATACGGTGAAGTTCGGACCCTCGCCTCCCCCCCGTAAGACAGGGGAACCCCTTGGTAACCCCCCTGGAACTTAAGTTTACCTTTACCCTTTACTCCTTTAAGTTAGGCCACACCTGCTATGATTTAGTAGGGGGTGGAAATAAAGAGACAGAAGCAGAAAATACAATTAAAGTAAAGTAAGTTTATTCTTACGAGTGTTGAAGTCTTAATGTACTTTCTTTATGTACCTTGTTTTTCTTCAGTACTGTTTTCTTCATTACTGCATTCTTCGTTACTGTAACGTTCAAATTTCAAAGTGTAAAGTGCAAAGTGCAAAGTTTTAATGTTCTTTATTGGTTTTTATTGTTCTTTAATGTTCTTGATTGTTCTTTAAAGCTTTTTCTTGTGTGTATGTAGAATGGTATTTATAAATAAAAAATCTATTTTCCTAAAAATCTATTTTCCTAACCCTAACCCTAACCCTAACCCCACCCACCTTGAATAGCAGACGTGCGATCAAGGAGCTCTCACTTCCTGGTTTGGATTTTCGCTTTTTTTACCTGTTATATCTCTGACAAAAATTTCAATTTTGGTCAGACTTTGTTCCTAAGGGTACCCCCATCAGGGGGTGCGAATATGGAGCCCCCCCCTCCTGGGGGGGACCCCCAAATTGAGATCGAATTTTTGCCTATACAAGACAATGGAGACAATGGAGAGCATGCTTCTCAGCATGGCCTACAAGGAAAAGGCTTCCAACTTCATCTGCTGCCATCCTCTTTGGGAGTTGCGCCTTCGGACGTCACGGACAGTAAGGATGTTCAAGGGCCCCTGGGGAATCTAGACCGGACCCCCGTTTTGGGTTTTCAACCCTCCCAGAAGACCCCTGCCGCTTTAAAGGAGAATCCCTTTTCCATATTGCTTTCAATAGAACATGCAACAGCAGAGGGAGCTGTAACCTTAGAGGGGTCTGGGGATGACCTGGCCCTGGACGTGGTGGGTGAGAGTTTGAATGACACCTTTACTCCTGAGGAGACCCAGAGCACAAGAAAACCCGTTACACGTGGCCCTACTCTTGAGGAGACCTTTTCATCAAAGAACGCCCTGGCCTCTGGGAAGGCTGTTACACGTGTCCTTACTCACGAGGAGACCTTTGCCCCTACGCAAAACTTGAATGCTGGGGAGGCTGTTACACGTGTCCTTACTCACGAGGAGACCTTTGCTCCTACGCAAAACTTGATTGCTGGGGAGGCCGTTACACTTGTCCTTACTCACGAGGAGACCTTTGCCCCTACGCAAAACTTGAATGCTGGGGAGGCTGTTACACGTGTCCTTACTCACGAGGAGACCTTTGCTCCTACGCAAAACTTGATTGCTGGGGAGGCCGTTACACTTGTCCTTACTCATGAGGAGACCTTCACTCCTATACAAACCCTGAATGCTGGGGAGGCCGTTACACGTGCCCTTACTCGCGAGGAGACCTTTGTTCCTATGCAAATCCTGAATGCTGGGGAGGCCGTTACACATGTCCTTACTCGCGAGGAGACCTTTGTTCCTATGCAAAACTTGAATGCTGGGGAAGCTGTTACACGTGTCCCTACTCATGAGGAGACCTCTGCTCCTAAGCAAGACCTGAATGTTGGGGGGCTGTTACACATGTCCTTACTCACGAGGAGACCTTTGCTCCTATGCAAACCCTGAATGCTAGGGAGGTGCTTACACGTGTCCTTACTCACGAGGAGACCTTTACTCCTATGCAAATCCTGAATGCTGGGAAGGCTGTTACACGTGTCCTTACTCTCGAGGAGCCCTTTGCTCCTACAAAAAACCTGAATGCTGGGGACGCTGTTACACATGTACTTACTCACGAGGAGACCTTTATAACTCAGGAGGCCCAAAAGACTGAGAACTTTATTACACAGGTCCTTACTCCCGAGGAGACCTCTACTCCCATTCCTGATTCTGACGCACCAGTGTGCTGTGATGTGATGGACTCGTTTGCTGACCCAGATGTTGACACGGCTGAACCAGATATGCAATCTATTAAAAGCCGAGATAGACTTCCGATAACAGCTGCTGTGCAAATGGAGAAACAAGGACAGGCCCTTAAACAGATAGGAAGCCCCTCCCACAGCACCACATTTCAGGAAGACATACGGCAGTCAAGACTCTGCCCCGACCAAGGGAGTGAAGTTGAATTTATTCTTACCTCTGACTCCGACCTCGATCTTGGCCGTGTTTCCCGGGTTGACTCTATTGATGTCCCTGTTATCCAATGTCAAAGAGCAGCTTATAAACAATCGAAGGATTCCTTTGTCCTGGGAAAGGGGGATGATTTTTCTCAGCGGCGTATGGACCGTTATCTTGACGAGGTGATGGATTTAGCTAAGTCCCCTATAGCTTGTAGAGCAAAATCGGAACCTGTTCCTTCGGAGATCCCTGTGGAGAAAGACATCGTCTCCTGTAACACAGACTTACCCCGAGAGCCCGAAGAGGAAAGGCAAAGATGGGCCGAGGGACTACGTAAAGCTCGTTACCAGCTAAAAGAAACGGAAATTTCCATTCAAAATGTGGATAAACACCTAGTGGATTGTCTGGACCTCGAACGGCGTGCTAAACTCCTTAAACAGAAGGACAGATTCCTTGATATAATACTGAAAGAGACACACAAGGTCCACGTTTATGAGGACTTATTCAAACTGGCACAAGTCGATGAAGACTCTTCAAACATCGCCCCTTCCTCCAGAACGAAATATCCTAAGGGTGTCGTTGACCACAGTTCGTCCCCGGAGGAACAACCGGCTAAAAAGAAGCAGAAGCAAGGGCGAGAATCTCACTTGGCCCAAACTTCGCATGGTGCCCGAGAACATGTAGACCGACAGTCTTCCCAGAGTCTTGAACAAGATTGTTCTACACATGTTTATGGACAGCGCTCAGAGGAGAAAAATACGAGTATAGCAAAACAGGGGGTTGGAATCGGGGACTTGTCTCCGGCCCTGTCTGTGGAATGCGGAACCCCAGGGATAGAATCTAATGCTGTCCGGAATGTTAGAGAGATTCAATTGAGGAATGCCTGGGAGAAGATAAAGTTTGGTCCCATGTCTAACGGTCTGGACCTTTTGGTTCCAGAAGAAACTAATAAGCTCGATTTGGCAAAGTTCTGGTGTTTTCTGTTGACTCATGTGGGATGGGTGATGGTACCCACGCCTTCCTTAACTAAGAGAAGCAAGGACTCGATGATAGACTTGCTGGATAAACAAAAGGAGGTGTTGTTTACATATCTTACTGATGGAGAGGAAACCGGACGAGAGCCGCCGTCGCAAAATCTTCTTTATGCCAGATCCCTATCGATCAACATCGTTGATAGGCTTGTCATAGGACGTCGGAGTCGTACTTCGACGGAGACCTATCCCTCCTGGTTGACGGAGGAGGGACTTACGAAACTTCTCAAAGGTATCTGTCGTCGTGCTGAAGAAAGACCGCCGGCGGAAGGCACGGGATTTCTTGACGAACCTGGCAAGAGAGCGACAGAAATGACACAAAAAGATTTGATACACTGGTGCATCCAAGCGTTGCATGTTTTCAAAGTCCGTGTTCAACGACTAAAGGGAGAGGCGGAGACGTCGACTGGAAGGAGTGTCGCGCCCAGGAAAGGAAGGCTTGAACGGAAAACTGTGTCTAAGATGATGACGGATACGACTCAGCTGGCTAATCCTGTGACGATTCCATCGCATGCTGAATTATCTGCCATGATAGCAGCACAAGATGCCCGAATGTGTCGCCAGGGAGACTCTGCTTCGCAGAGTCTCCCGCAAACGGGTGAGGGTCACGGTCGTTTCTGTTCTGTGGATAAGAGGCTCTTTCTAGAAGATGAAGAAGGACGTAGGAAGAAAGGAGAGAGAGGGATGAAAGATGAAAAGGGGACTGAAAAGGAAGGAGAGGGAGGAGATGAGGACAGCGGGGGGTTATCTGGCTTATCTGGCATAGAATCTCTCTCTAGTTCTGAAAGGGAAGAGGAGGAAGAAGAGGAGATGGAGTTAGCCCCTACTAAGGAAGGTGGATGTATATCAGATAGGGATATTAAGAGAAAGGAAGTAGTTTCTTCGGAGAGATGTGGAGGGAAGCCGCAGAGGGAGGGGAGAAGGGAGGGGAGAAGGAAGGAGAGCAGGGAATTAAACTTTAGGGACAAGGCACCCCTGCGGGGGAATGTTTTGCAAGTGGATACTGGGTCTTCGGGTGTTCTTTCTCTTCCCGATACAGCACAGACCAGCCTGTCATCTGAAGGGAAGGGAGAAGCTGTTAGCTTGACCTCAATGACTAGGACTATGAACGAGACAGTTCTACCGATGCAGACAGACATGCAATCAGAACAGGACTCCCTTCTGATCACCGTGCAAGGAAACTTACCTGTGACGACTGAAGATATATCGATAGGGAACTTCGTCATGGACACGGATTCGGAATTGATTGAACTGCGACTTAATACAGGACCTGTGAGTAAAGAAAACATACATGAGACATTTGAGACATATGTAAATCCTTCTGCAGGAACTTCAGTGATCTTGCAGGAGGATCCTTCCAATCATGTAACATCAGAGACAAACGGAAAGCGGGAACGTGATACACAAATATCGGTATGCACGGTTAGGGTTGAAAAGGGAGCCCAAGGTTTAGGAATTGGAGTAGGAGATGCTGATGTGTCACAAGGTACGCCAGTGGGGATAGCATTGGGAAACCAAGGAGAACCTAAGAGGGATGTGGTCCTACCGGTTCCTAGGAACCCGGGAGTAACTGTAACAACACCTAGGTTACCTACAAGTAATACTCTTCCTGACACAATGCCTAAGGTTTCAGCAGCAAGTTTTAGAGAATCTTTAATAACAGATTCTAGGGAACCTCTAACAACGGGTTCTAGCGAATCCTTACCAGCCCACACACCTTCCGTTGGGAGCGCAGGAACGTCTTATGCAGACATGTTGAGGGGAACCGGTAGGAGGCCAAGGGACCCGGGATCACGGAGGGAGGGGGAAACGGATGGAGAACCCCCCCGCCGTCGGACGGATTTTGAAAAGGAGAGACTGGAGGATGAAGAATTCTTAGAGGATTTCTTCAATATGAGAGAAGATGAAGGAGAATTTGATCCGAGGCAAAGATTTGTTATTCGGTTCAGGTATAAAGGCTCAGATCCACAAAAGCTCACAGAAGAATACATGATAGAGGAGGTGCTTTTAGGGATAATGGGAATTCCACGAGGCGACATACTGGCAGTTATCATGCCGCCGGGGCTTAGGGAAACCGATGTTTGTTTTGTGTCAGAACGAGGATACCAGAAGGGTTGGGGGAGGTTGAGAGAAATCATGAGGTCGACCCCGAATCCCTTTGGTGACTATGACATTATTCCCCTCTTCCGAGGAGAATCGAGGGTTCTGACGGTGGCGTTCAGAACGACAAATATTCCAGCAGAGGATGTGGAACAATGGCTGGGCAGATTTTGCAAGGTGTTGTTACCCCCCCAAAAGGCCCTCAATTCGTGGGGCATTTGGAAAGGAGAATATAAGACTGTCGTCTCTTTGCAAAGAGACTTCAGGAGTAAACTACAACATATTCCTAAATATTTTTTTCTGGGAGGAGATAGAGGAATCACCAGGTACAGTGGGCAACCCCCAGCATGCTTCCAATGTGGGGGGTTTGACCATATTAGGCAACACTGTGCCACACCTTTGTGTTCTGTCTGTGGGAGGAGGGGCCATAACTCCACACAATGTACAACTGGAGTGGTCTGTAACCTTTGTGGCCGCCAAGGCCACACGTACCTTCTGTGTCCCGACGCGCATTATAACAAGTGGTATCCAAACTCGTACTCAAAACTCGTTCGCTGTCACCCTCATTTAAATCGAACAGATGAGGATTCATCGACTAGCCAATTTTCAGAGGGTGCTACTGCAAAACACGGGGAGAAGGACAGTAACGAATGTTTACATGAAGGGGGTTGGCAGGAGGTAAAGAGGACTTCGCACGATGTCCTTAGAGGCAGGGTAAGACGGGGAGTGTATAACCCGATACGAACGATGGTCAGCAACCGATTTGAAGCCTTGAATGTGACAGAAGAGGAAGGTACGCAAGATACGCCTCTGGCCTCCTTTACTACCGGATCATGGATCAACCCGGAACAAAAACAAAGAGATGACATGCAGACTGATAGAAAGGCGGGATCGGAGAAACCTAAGATGAGGAAAGAGTCAAGGAAAGAGTCAAGGAAAGAGTCGAAGAAAGCCATATTCCGTACATATGAAAACCTTACAGAAAAGGAACTCCAGGTAATTTCTGAAGAACTCAACGAAAAGATCCAAAAGGTGACCCAAGCACTTTCCGCTGCAGAAGGTGCATCTGAGGAGGTACAACTACGTTTAAGTCAAAAGGAGCATTATTGGAGAGATGAGGTTACCTGCATACAACGTGAACTGGCTAGAAGAAGGGACAGAGACCCAAACCTTACCGAGGAACCGTTAAGTGACTCCCAGATGATGATGGTGGAAGAAGCGCCAGAACAGGAGGCGATGCTGAACCAGGGAGACACACAGAACCAGGAACAGATACCTATGTATACAGATGGACAAAGACATGAACAAATTAGAGAGCGAATTGCAGAGATAAGCGGGGACCTTGAAGGAGGGAAGACAGAATCGATGGAGTGGATAAGTGGAATATCATTGGTGGAAAAGAACCCTGTGACAGGCGACCAGTCTGACTCTCCTCCTGACCAGGAAAAGGTTCCTCAACAGCACGAGTATCCTCCTCCTGTTAGCTTACCCGACTCAAGGGGAAACATTTTGATGCCGTGCGCGTCATTTCCGTGTAAGGCCACGCCTCCTGATCCGCAGGAGGAGGTGGAGACGATGAGTTTAGAAACTGTAGTGGAAGGCACGGAGGAAGACCGGCGAGGTTTGTAGGAAAAGAATAGGAAGAGGAAAGATAAAATGACAGTCGATAAGTTCAATGGAACTGGATTTAAGATGGCTTATGGTTTTATTGCTATTGCTGCTATCTTATATTCATTAACAATACCAATGGAGTTGAACATACTTACCTGGAATTGTAGAGGGCTACGGCAGTCGGTGAGGAGAGAAGATGTTTATTACCACATTAGGAGGCTAAAGGCTGATGTTTTGGTCCTGCAAGAAACTAATATTAGTACTCCTAGGGAGAGGAGTGCAGCGCAGAATTCCTGGACTTGGGGGCCTTCAATTTGGTCTTTGAAAGAAGAGGAAGGAACGGGAGGTGTCGCGGTTCTCTTCTTATGCAATCCTGATCTTAAAGTTGTGAGGACCATCGATGCTATGCCGGGTCATCTTATAATAGTGGACTTCAATCTTAAAAACCCGGCAAAAGCGTTAGACAGCAAGTTTAGGTTGTGTGCCCTCTATGCTCCTGTGAAGGCAATTCATAGACGACAACTGTGGCAAACATTGGAGGATCATATTGGTACAAAGAGGGCTCTACTCGTGGCGGGAGATTTCAATGTTCGCTCCGAGCGAGAGGATAGAATTAATTTGAGAGCGGGTGCTCAAATGGGAACGTCTGCCCCTGTATTTAAACAGCTGACAATGGAGGAAAAAAGACTGAAAGCCCTTCTTAAAGATCGCCTTGGCTTGATGGATGCGGGGCTACAGAATGATGGGGAATTAGATTTTCTCCCTACGCATCACCGGGCAACGTTCCGACGTAAATTCACAGCAACCTTAGGGTGTAAGATGACTTATTATCACCCTCTGTCGACAAGCAGGCTGGACAGAATATGGGCCCCAGCGGCTCTCCCCCTTACGGGATGTAAGATTATTTTGACACCGTGGTCAGACCACGCTATTCTTCAAGTATTATTTGCAGGACAACCCAATAGGAGGAAACACAAACCAGCTTGGCGACTCAGTGAAGCGGACCTCAGGACCTTTCGGATGGAACCGGAAATTGTTCTGACGCTTGAATGCCAGAAGCGTATAAAGTCTGGGATGGATGTCCTCGATTGGTGGGAAAGGACGAAAGATGCCATACGATATGCTTCGGTTCGGGCCAGGAGAGTGCAGGGCAGTTATGAACTGTCACAATATCACAGAGCGATCCAGAACGTACTTGCATGCAGATGGAGAATGAACAAGGGCCTTGACGTTGACAATGAACGGCTTCGACGCAATCAAGAAGTTATTAAAACTTACCGCCTTACCCAACGTCGACGGCGTCATATGGCACGGGTGGCTAGAGCGTCGGGGCCGTTAATTGAGAAGGGAGAATGGCAAAAAGATCGCCTGCCTCGATACAACCAGACTCTGTCCGCGTTAAAAGGAGGTCCGTCAGATGGACTACTTCAAGAACCGGTCGAGATAGCAGAAGAGGTCTCTAGATTTTATAGAGAATTTTACGCGGTTTCGGAAACCTCTCCTGATGAAGTACGCATTCAGTCCTATCTAGAAAGTGCCTTTGGGCAGAAACCGTTACCGCCAAACGAAGAAGATCTTTGCGAACTCTCTCGGCCCTTCGAGCAAGAAGAAATCCAGCGAGCCATTCAGGCTGGTAAACGTAACTCTAAGCCGGGACCGGATGGGTTACCGTATGGGTTCTATAAGAACTTTAAAGATCACTTAGTTCCCATCTTGACGGAGGTTTTTAATGAGATGCTGCAGAGGGCGAGGGTGGGACGGAGTTTTTTACACGGATCAATGAGTCTATTGTACAAAGGAGGAGATCCGACTCTGATAGGCAACTGGAGACCCATCACGGTTAACAACACCGATTACAGGATACTAGCAAGGGTCCTCAATAATAGGTTGAAAAAACTGGCTAATGCACTAGTGCAGGTTGGACAAACCAGCTCTGTACCCGGAAGGAGAATGGCGCATACCACCTGTGTTTTCAGACAGATTTTTGACCGGTTACAGCAAGAAAAGGAACATCTATGCATATTGCAGCTGGACCAGAGTAAAGCGTTTGACCGGGTTGACAGAGGCTACATGTGGGCTGTTTTAAAATTCCATGGATTGCCAGAACAGCTGATCAAGCTCCTACAGGCACTTTACATGAACGCGCAGGTTACACCAAACGTCGGAGGGTGTCGAGGGTCGCCATTTCCAGTACCCACGGGGGTTAGACAAGGATGCCCTCTCAGTCCTCTCCTGTATGTCTTGACACTAGATCCTCTTCTTAGGGCGTTGCAGAGAGATCGGTTCATCAGAGGAATTTTTCCCCACGGTTGTCCGGAGTATCGCATCACCAGTCTAGCCCACGCTGACGATTGTTACGTCATCCTCCGGAACACAGAGGAACTGCTAAAGGTGCGAGAACATTTACGGCGCTACGAAATTGTTTCCGGAGCAAAGGTGAACGAGCTTAAAAGTCAGATTTACGATCTCGACGGGCGGACGGGAAGAATGGAAGTGACTCCCATGGTGCCTACGGAGAAGGATTATAGAGACCGTGAGGAGCTGGAAGGACAGGTAGAAGGAAAGGAGAACAGACAGCATGACGACGAAGGAGCGAGCGGGACAGGAACGGGGATGCTGTCTCTGAAGATCCTGGGAGTCACCTTTTCTTTGAGAGCTGATGGCTGGAGGGATAATTGGATTGTATGGCAACAGCGAGTGTTGGAAAGACTGGACAAGTGGAAGACATGGAGATTATCCACAGCACAAAAAGTTCAATATTTTGCCATATATTGCATTCCAGCTGGCAATTACCTAGCGACAGTTTACCCTCCGCCGGAATCTACAGTAACCATCATCACCAGAGCGGTTTTTAAGTGGATTTTCGGGACGCTCCACTTACCGCTTGCGAGAGTAGTCGTTCAGAGAGGACACGGAGAAGGAGGTCTTGGGTTACCGGAGATTGGACTGTGGTTCCTATCCATCTTTCTAGTTTTTAACTGTGGAACTTGGCAGCAGAATGCGACGGGCTTGATTACGCAAGAAATGTACACCAGACAGTTCTTTATGGACAGTTGGGTAGACACCAGATGGGCAAAACGATGGTGGAAAGAAGGCTCTCTGCCGACCCGCTTGACGGCTTCGATGAAAGTACAGCTTCCTGACTTTATGGTTGAGGTAGCAAAGGGGATACAGAAACATGGCATCGAAGCCTCAGAAGTCAAGGGAACTAGCCCGGGAACTAAAGGAGTTACCGGAAAGTTGTACTGGACTGTTATGCACCGAAGTCGGTTGGTACCCTATGATGAAGAGAGACGGAAGAAGGAGACGCTTTCTTCGTATTTGAGGAACCAGATCTTTCCTATCCCCACCTTCGGTGACCGGACCATACCTTATGCCCTACGGGATCTTCGTTGGAGGACTTACCATCAGATATTATATGTGGGAAGTAAAAAGTTTGGGGCGACAGAAGATCAACAGCGTTGCCCCAGGGTGCTTTGTAGGTCTTTGAATCCACATACCAACATTCCTGAGACCATCCCCCATGTGAAGGAGTGTGTAGCTGTAAGGAGGTCGTGGGCAGGAGTAGCCAGAGCATTGCAATGGCCTTTTCTGATATCACAACACTGGGAAACGATTGTCTCGGGATTGGAGCCGACAGAAGGGTTTGGGAATCCCAGGGAGCAGGGGGGCTGTCCGGGTGAGAAGGCTGGTATTAAGGTTCCTTGGGCACTGGTTAGGTTAGTGAATCTCATCTTTGTTAGTACTGTGATGAAAAACAAAAGGGAGGAGGTGTATACCAAAAAGGCAGTACCCTTAGTTGAAACGGTACATACTGTAACAGATTATTTGGCGAAAATTAAAAGGTGGGAAGAAAAGAGGATGAAGGGCGTGAAGTGGCTGAGCAGGTGGAGGTGGTTTCATGAGATCAACCCGCCAGTTCCTTGAAGTCAGATATAATTGCTTCCTACCTTGACTTCTCTCAAGTTGGATAGACATCTGTTGTATAACTTAATTCTTCTTTTTCTTTTTCTTTTATTTCCTTAATTAGTAAAAAGTGAAAAGTTGATAGTTAGTAGTTGATAGTTCATAGTTCATAGTTAATAGTTAATAATGAATAAAGTTAATAAAGTTAATAAAGTTTGAAACATGAACAGCCTGAATGTTGATGGCTTACATTTATGTCGATGCTTGATGCTTAATGCTTTATGCTTAATGTTAATATTTAATGGTGATATTTAATGCTAGAAATATTTAGATGCCTATATTAATATGTAATATGTACGTATGTAGGTATGTATGTATGTATTAACTGTATTTATTGTTTCAATTGTAATTATGCATCTTGGAATTTGTTGCTTACAGTTTGTTGTAGAATGGTTATTATTAAATAAAAAATCTATTTTCCTAAAAAAATCTATTTTCCTAACCCTAACCCTAACCCTAACCCCACCCACCTTGAATAGCAGACGTGCGATCAAGGAGCTCTCACTTCCTGGTTTGGATTTTCGCTTTTTTTACCTATTATATCTCTCAGAAAAATTTCAAATTTGGTCAGACTTTGTTGCTAAGGGTACCCCCATCAGGGGGTGCGAATATGGAGCCCCCCCCTCTTGGGGGGGACCCCCAAATTGAGATCGAATTTTTGCCTATAGAAGACAATGGAGATCATGGAGAGCATGCTTCCCAGCGTGGCCTACAAGAAAAAGGCTTCAAATTTCATCTGCTGCCATCCGCTTTGGGAGTCGTGCCTTCTGACGCCACAGATGGTAAGAATGTTCAAGGGCCCCTGGGGAATATAGACCGGACCTCCATTTTCGGGTTCGACCCCTCCCAGAAGACCCCTGCCGCTTTTAAGGAGCAACCCTTTTCCCTATTGCTTTCAATGGAACAAGCAACAGTACAGACAGGATTTTCCTCAGAGGGCCCTGGGGATCCTCTGGACCACGACGTGGGGTGTAAGAGCTTGAATGACACCTTTACTCATGAGGAGACCCACAGCATTCGTAAACCCATTACAAGTGGCCCTACTCTTGAGGAGACCTTTTCTTCTAAGAACTCCCTGGCCTCTGGGAAGGCTCTTACACGTGTCCTTACTCACGAGGAGAACTTTGTTGTTAAGCAAGACTTGGATGCTGGGAAGGCTGTTACACGTGTCCTTACTCACGAGGAGACCTTTGCTCCTAAGCAAGACTTGGATGCTGGGAAGGCCGTTACACGTGTCCTTACTCATGAAGAGACCTTTGCTATTAAGCGAGACTTGGATGCTGGGAAGGCTGTTACACGTGTCCTTACTCACACGGAGACCTTTGCTCCTAAGCAAGATTTGAATGCTGGGAAGGCTATTACACGTGTCCTTACTCATGAGGAGACCTTTGCTCCAAAGCGAGACCTGAATGCTGGGAAGGCTGTTACACGTGTCCTTACTCGCGAGGAGACCTTTGCTCCTACAAAAAACTTGAATGCTGGGGACGCTGTTACACATGTTCTTCCTCATGAGGAGACCTTCATAACTCAGGAGGCCCAGAAGACTGAGAACATAAAAATCTATTTTCCTAACTCTAGTAACCCTAACCCTAACCCTGATTGTCCTGATTTTGATCCTAATGTTTCCGAGGATGCTGAACAACGATCTCGAAAATTTGAGAAATATCTGGAAACTAATATGGACCTAGCTAAGTCTCCTAGAGATGTTAGGAAGACTTCTCAGTCTCCTGTGTTGAGCAAGACAGCTATAGTTAAGATGCCTACACCAGAAAAGGATAAACTTAAGGTCTTGAGAGAACAATACCTTAGAATGAAAGAAGAAGAGAAACGTTTGGCCAGAGAATGTGATGAGAAGACGTCATACAGTTTTGACTTGTATTCAAGGCGAGATGATATTGAGGGTGAGTTGAAGAATTCTACGGACCCTGAGGAGCGGGCCGAACTGATGGAGGAGTGGAAGGAGGTGGATGCATTGATGCAAATGGATGGAGGTACAAAGTCTTTAGTATACGAACTGAGTGTGGCTTGTCGTGAGGAACTGAAGCAGTTAGTGAAAGCATACGACCGACAGGAGGATAGGGCGGCTCGTGAAGAGGCAGCTCAATACCTTGCGCAGAAGAGGATGCGGGTATCCCCAGAGGGTCACCCAGAAAAGAAGAGGATGAGAAATCGGATGACTCAGTCTCCAGTGCCGTCCAAGCAAAATGAGTCACCGGTACCCTCTACAACGGGAACAGATACTGATATGGAAACAGACGGGGAAGTTAAAAATGCATCACGAAATACGAGGGAGGCGAATCTGTTGGAAGCCTGGCAAAAAGTAAAGCTGCAACCGATGTCTAAAGCCTTTGACATCCTAGTTCCCAAAGAGATGCAGAAAATAGATCTAGCCAAGTTTTGGGCCTTTCTGGTAGGTCACATGGCTTTGCCTATAGTGGACACTGTGACGTTGAAGAAGAAGAGCAAAGATGTTATGATTGGTATGCTGGACAAGCAGAGGACAGTGCTTGTGGACTGTTTGACCGGGAAGATAGAACCCGAGCCTCAAGCTTTGGAGAAAGCTGCTTACGCTAAATCTCTGACTGTCAAAGTTGTTGATAGGTTTGTTATTGGTCGGAAAGGTCGTACATCTACGGAAACCTATCCCGATTGGCTGTCTGAGGAAGGACTTAAGGATACTTTGCGGATTTTTCAGAGGTATGTGGAGGAAAGCGTACAGGAGGAGTTTGCGGGCATTTACGACTGCCCCGATGATGAAAACTCTGAACTTACTTATGAGGACTGGGCGGCCTGGTGCGAGCAGGCTTTCTACTGGATCGACGTTCGACTTCGGAGGATGGATCGGGCGATGGAACCCATGGGAACGGGAAACAAGACTGGAGAAAAGGGACCATCTGAAGGGAAGGCCGCGGTAAAGACGGATGGTCCGGCGGTCGTTCCGTCACAAGCCCAGATGACCACGATGACTGAGATACAAGAGGCCCAGATTGGAAATCAGGGAGACTCTGGTTTACAGGGTCTCCCGGAAACGGGTGAGGTTTTAGTTGCCGTTTCCTTGCCCAGAATCAGCAAGACGCTTTTTACAGAAAAGGGCGGGAGAGGTCAGGGTGGGAGGGGAAGTGGAATGGACGCTGAGGGGATTAGTGAGGATGATGGGGGTTTGTCAGGGGTGGAGTCTGCTCCTGCCTCGGATGGGGAACTGGAGGGTATTCTGTCAGCTTGTGGCTAGATAAGGCTCTTCCTACAGGTTCCCTTTCAAAAGCAAACAGGAGTCCATTGATTGAACAAGGAAACTTTACTGCAGAAAAGGTCCATTATAGTCCACTGTCCTGAATAGGAGACTCAGGATGGTACACAGTCATTGTTACCAATGAAGGGCAAAGCATGAGGTACAAAGTAACAATACCCATCTGGATTTGCCTCCCCCCACAGTTCTCAAAACAACATCCTGGGAAGCTGCTCTCCTTCAAGGCCAATGCTTGGTGGAACGGTGTTAGACAAAACAGTCGCCTCCGGTGGGAATGCTGCCTGGGAACTGGTGCACCTGGGAAGAAAGCACTTAAACACTAGAAGCATTAGAAAATGGAGTCAGTACAGTTTAGATATACACTGGACCTGACATTCTGCCCCCCTTAAAACAGATCCCCCCCTGGTTTATATGGGTAGCGAGTATGAAAAGCTTTGGTTAATCTAGGAGCATGAACATGTATAGAGTTCACCCACTCATCGTACCCAGAATCAAAGTCCTTCCATCTAATGAGGTAAAAAAGCTGATTTCGTTTGAGTTTAGAGTCCAAAATTTGTTGCACCTCATAGTGTATTTGGTCGTCAATCAAAGTTGGAATGGGTGGAGCTTTGATGTGCCACTTGTCATCGGTAGGAGCTCTTTTTAAAAGACTGACATGGAACGTATCGTGTACGTGGCGTAAGTTCTTGGGTAAAGTTACAGCAACAGTCACTTTATTTATTATTTTGCGCACAGGGAAAGGTCCCAGGAATTTCAGAGCGAGTTTGCGGCTTGTCTGAGCTAGTTTCAGGTTCTTTGTGGAAATATACACATGATCTCCAGGTTGTAAATCCCATTCGGCCACACGATGGCGATCTGCGTATTTTTTGTAATCCAGTTTGGCTTTTTCAAGATGTTTCTTAATAAGAGTCCATTGTTGCGCCGCCTCCCCCCACCACGAAGATACATCTGGCAAATTAGAGGAATGGAGAGGGGGAGCGTCCAACGGGAAGGGATTGAAGTGAGCTCCATAGACAATTTTGAAAGGGGCCTCTCCAGTTGAAGCGTGTACACTGTTGTTATATGAGAATTCGGCCAGAGGGAGAAGGTCTACCCAATTATCTTGTTGGAAATTAATGTAGCAACGAAGAAACTGTTCTAGTATCTGGTTTGTTTTTTCGGATTGTCCGTCGGTTTGTGGGTGGTGGCTTGAGCTGATGCCTTGCTCAATATTCAACATTCTCAAAAGCTCCCGCCAGAAGTTGGCAACGAACTGTCCGCCGCGATCCGAAATCACCTTGGACGGAAAAGAATGTAATTTTACGATGTGTTTTAAAAATAAATCTGCTAGTTTTCGAGCGGTGGGTATAGCAGTACAGGGAATAAAATGAGCTTGTTTGGAGAACAGATCTACCACGACTAAAATGCAATTATGTCCTTTTGAAACAGGTAGATCAGTGATAAAGTCCATAGATATTATTTCCCAAGGTCTGTTGGGTGTTTCCAATGGTTGCAGGAGACCCGGAGGTTTTCCTTTTCTGGTTTTGGCGCTGAGGCAAACGGGGCAGGAACTAACATATTGGGAAATGTCTTTGCGCATGCCCGGCCACCAGAACTGCCTTTGGATTAGATGCAATGTTTTCAGATACCCATAATGACCAGCAGTGGGAGCATCATGACAGCGCTGCAAAACCTCCAGCCGGAGGCTGTCTGGGACATAAAACTTGCTCCCAGCTAGCCAATCCCCCTGTGGGGATTGGACCAGTTTGTTTCGCGGAGCCTTATCCCCCTCCTTTTCCACCTCAGTTTTAAGTTTCGATTTCCACTCCTGGTTGGCCGGGAGGGGCTGTTTGGCTCGACTGCGAGTAGTCACCACGCCCCCAAGTTGCGTAGGCGAGAAGACCGTGTCGACAGTCTCCTCCCGTTTGCTCCTGTGTTGGGGCATGCGCGATAGGGCATCCGCCAAAAAGTTAGTCTTGCCCGGGAGATAATTTAGAGTGAAGTTGAATTTGGAAAAGAATTCCGCCCATCGCAATTGCTTGGCATTCAGTCTGCGTGGGCTTCGGAGGGCCTCCAGATTTTTATGATCTGTCCAAACCTCGAAGGGGTATCGCGCCCCCTCCAGCCAATGTCTCCAATTAGTAAGGGCTGCTTTTACTGCAAAAGCCTCCTTCTCCCACACATTCCAATTCCTTTCCGCCTCCGAAAATTTTCTAGACAAGAACGCACAAGGCCGCAACTTTCCATCCTCCCCCTTCTGCAGTAAAACTCCCCCTATTGCCGTATCGCTGGCGTCGACTTGCACTACGAAAGGGGACTGTTCGTTGGGGTGGGAGAGGATGGGTTCCGTTACAAATTGCTTTTTCAGGCATTCGAAAGCAGTTTGGCAATCGGAGGTCCATTGTAGTTTGGAGGAGGGTTTTTTAGCTTGGTCCCCTTTATCTTTTGTTTTCAACAATTCTGTTAAGGGGAGCGTGATTTGGGCGAAATTTGCTATAAAGTCTCTATAGAAGTTGGCAAAACCCAGGAAGGATTGTAGTTCTTTACGGGTGGTGGGTGTTTGCCATTCTTGAATCGCTTGTATTTTGGTTGGATCCATTTTTAAACCCTCTTGGGAGATGCAATACCCAAGGTAAGTGAGTTCGGTTTTATGGAATTCACATTTGGACAACTTGATGGGTAGTTTATTATTCATCAAGGTGGCCAGGACCTTTTGTACCATTTGAATATGTTCTTCCTCTGTGTCTGAATAAATTAAGACATCATCAAGGTACACCACCACCCCTTTGTACAGAAATTCGTGCAGAACTTCGTTTATCATGGACATAAATACAGACGGGGCTCCCGTCAATCCAAAAGGCATAACTAGGTATTCATATTGTCCGAGGGGCGTATTAAATGCGGTTTTCCACTCATCCCCTGCCTTGATACGGACGTGGAAGTAAGCATCTTTTAAGTCTAATTTTGTAAAGATCTTACCTTGGGCCACGACGTTGAGAAGGTCTCGGATGAGTGGTATAGGATAGGTGTTGTTGGTGGACACTGCATTAAGTCCTCGAAAGTCCGTGCACAGTCGTAGTCCCCCATCCTTCTTTTTCACGAAGAGAACCGGAGCGGCGTGGGGGCTGTTGGCTGGGCGGATGAACCCTCGTTGGAGGTTGGTGTCGATGAATTTCCGGAGCTCTTCTCGTTCATGGAGACTCATGGGATAGAGTCGTCCTTTGGGCAGTGAGGCTCCGGGTAAAATTTCCACCGCACAGTCCGTTCGTCGGTGCGGGGGTAGAGTATCAGCTTCCTCCTCGGAAAAAGCGTTTAGAAAAGGCCAATACGGTTCGGGTATTTGGTTGATTTCTTCTTGAGTAAGAAGGGCCTTTTCAGTATGAGTTGGATCATTGCCCCAGTTTTGGTTCCAACGGTGATTTTTGCAGTTGGCATGACTGAAGGTGATACATCCTTGTGCCCAGTCTATGTAGGGATTGTGATCACATAGCCACTTGCTGCCTAGAATTAACGGGTATTTGGCAGTGGAGCTGATGACAAAAGACCTCTTTTCCCAATGTTGTCCCATGCCTGTGATCACTGGGATGGTTTCCGTGGTAACAGGGTTCATATTGGTGCCATCCATTTGTTCAAAGATTACTGGATTTTGTAATTCCCGAGTTGGTAAGACTAGTCCATTGACTAGAGCTGGGGCGATGATGTCTCTCGAACAGCCCGAGTCGATAAGGGCTTGCACTCGGATGTGCATTTTTCTCTCTGGGTTGATTAGAGTTACTGGCATGAATAAGATGGACCCAGGCGGCCGGTTCCGTGCAGGGACGGGCTTGGGGCGGATCTGTCGTTTGGGCCCTCTTACGACAGATCCATCTCGTTTCCCGACTGGGGGCTTTCTGGATTGACTTCTGCGTTTGGGGAAGCGGGGTCGTATTCCATAACTTCTTCCGCTTCCAGTCCTCTCTCTGAGGCGGGCCTTTGGGAAGCGCCGCGGCCTCTGTTCGCGCGTGGCGCGGGAATCGGGCGTTGGAGAGTAGGAAATGGAGCAAGGGTTGGGCGCCGTAGTTGAAGCGGAGGTCTTTGCACAGGCCGGTAGGGGCATTGTGCTGCAAAGTGACCGGCTTGTCCGCATTGCAAACACAGCCCTTGTTGCCATCTAGCATCTCTCGCTCCACGGGTGGCGTACCCAGCTCCCCGTCCTCCCTTCTGTAAAGTCAAGGGTCTTCTTTGTCCCGTTTGTTGTTGTTGTTCAACCAAACGGACTTCCAAAATGCGATTCTCAACTTCGCATTTTGGATCCCCGTCCGATTTAGGGGTTTCCGTCGGAGTCTCTCCAGGTACCTCAGCTGGAGTATCCCCGTGCGGCGGGGTTTCGTCTTTTCTAGGGAGTTCCGCGGGCGACTCTCCCGGTTCTCCAGGATAGTATCCCTCACTTACCCAAGGTAAGTGAGTTCGGTTTTATGGAATTCACATTTGGACAACTTGATGGGTAGTTTATTATTCATCAAGGTGGCCAGGACCTTTTGTACCATTTGAATATGTTCTTCCTCTGTGTCTGAATAAATTAAGACATCATCAAGGTACACCACCACCCCTTTGTACAGATTCGTGCAGAACTTCGTTTATCATGGACATAAATACAGGGTCCTAGCCGGCGCAACAATGGACTCTTATTAAGAAACATCTTGAAAAAGCCAAACTGGATTACAAAAAATACGCAGATCGCCATCGTGTGGCCGAATGGGATTTACAACCTGGAGATCATGTGTATATTTCCACAAAGAACCTGAAACTAGCTCAGACAAGCCGCAAACTCGCTCTGAAATTCCTGGGACCTTTCCCTGTGCGCAAAATAATAAATAAAGTGACTGTTGCTGTAACTTTACCCAAGAACTTACGCCACGTACACGATACGTTCCATGTCAGTCTTTTAAAAAGAGCTCCTACCGATGACAAGTGGCACATCAAAGCTCCACCCATTCCAACTTTGATTGACAACCAGTCAATCAACTTTGGTGGGCCGCGCGGTGGTGGGCCGCGCGGGCTTGCCCCTCTCGGCGTCGTGTCTCTGGGACGCAAAGGACTGTGGTTCCTATCCATCTTTCTAGTTTTTAACTGTGGAACTTGGCAGCAGAATGCGACGGGCTTGATTACGCAAGAAATGTACACCAGACAGTTCTTTATGGACAGTTGGGTAGACACCAGATGGGCAAAACGATGGTGGAAAGAAGGCTCTCTGCCGACCCGCTTGACGGCTTCGATGAAAGTACAGCTTCCTGACTTTATGGTTGAGGTAGCAAAGGGGATACAGAAGGGCGGGAGAGGTCAGGGTGGGAGGGGAAGTGGAATGGACGCTGAGGGGATTAGTGAGGATGATGGGGGTTTGTCAGGGGTGGAGTCTGCTCCTGCCTCGGATGGGGAACTGGAGGGTATTCCAGCTTTGGAAGATGAACAAAGGGGAGGGAAACAAGATTGGGAAGTGGAAGGACTAGTCCTTGGGAAGACAGGTGTGCAAGAGTTTCCTGAGGGAGGGTATGCAGAGAGAACAGAAGGACTAGATATTCAAAGCAATGAAGGAGAAGGTGGGTGTGACAGGGAAGAAAGGAGGGAAATACAAAAAGTGGGGGTACCGGGGTTGACAGAGGCACAACCCCCTCGAGCGGTAGTTGATAGGGAAGATACTGGGCCTGCGGGCGTTTTTGCTTTCTCTCTTACAGTTGAGCCTCGGTTGTCACAGACAGAGGCGGGAGGGAACGGAATTTTGGATGGAGCGGCTCCTGACCAAAAGGGACTAAATGGAGCAATTTCTACTCACGATGAGAGGAACCAAAATAGGATTGCTGACTCTGTGACTACTCCTATTGGGACTGCTGCTCCTGGGACTGCTGCTTCTGGGACGTTTGCTCCTTTGATTTTGGAAGATGTTGAAAGGACAAATACGATGGGACTGCACGGGACTCGTTCAGGGGAGATAACGGCAATGGACATTAGTTCTACTGCATTATTTTCTGTAAGTAAACTCCATGTGGACCTGCCTGCAAGACCTCTGGGAGCCTTGCAGAAAGAACCTCCTGTGAATAAGGTTAATAATGTTACAAAAGGCACAAAGGCTGGGGAGGGATTGAGTATAGGGTCAACTACGACTACTGCAGATGATTTGAACCCCCAGGCAGTTCCAAACACATCAAGTAGAAGCTCTGTGTTAGCCTCAGGGTCGTCTTATGCCCAAATGCTTAAGGGCCCAGCAGGGAAACAAAAAGGGACAACGGGACCAAGGGGAGGAGAGAATATTGGGGAGCCTCTTAGACGTCGGGTAGATTTTGAAAAGGAGAAATTGGAGGATGAGGAATTCCTGGAAGAGTTCTTTAATAGGAGGGAACAAGAAGAGTCTGAATTTGATCCTAGGCAGAGATTCGTGGTTCGGTTTAGATATAAAGGAACAGACCCTACAAAATTGACAGAGGAATACATGATGGATGCTCTGCTAGAATGTTTAAAAGTTTCCCCGCAGGACATACTAGCTGTTCTTATGCCCCCTGGTCTGAAAGAAACAGACGTATGTTTTGTGACTGAGCGGGCTTATCAATATTTCTGGCAAGTACTTAAGGCGTTCCAAAAATCTGAGAGGAATCCCTTTTCTGACTTTGATGTGGTGCCCCTATTTAGAGGCGAGTCGAGAGTTCTCACTGTTGCCTTCCGGACCACTAACATTCCAGAGGAGGATGTTGAGCGATGGCTAGAGAGACATTGCAAGGTGTTGCTACCCCCCCGGAAAGCCATGAATGCGTGGAATGTGTGGAAAGGGGAGTATAAGGCAGTCGTGTCATTACAGAGGGACCACCGTAGCAACATCAGGCACGTTCCAAAGTACTTTTACTTAGGGGGTGACAGAGGTGTAACGAGATATAGTGGGCAGCCTCCTGCTTGTTTCCAGTGTGGAGGTTTCGATCACATTCGACAAGATTGCACGTCATCTTTGTGTGCCGCTTGCGGAAGGAGGGGCCACGATTCGATCCGCTGTACTTACGAGGTTACCTGTAATTTGTGTGGTGGGGAGGGACATACTTATTTACTGTGTCCAGATGCCTATTATAACCGGGCTTACCCTGAGGCTTACGAAAAACTTAGGCTGGCCCATGTCCATAAACATAAGTCCCCTCGGGATACAGCTACTGAGGAGGAGAGACCCTCTGTGAATCAGGAAAGCACAATGCAAAAACAGAGGCAGGATGACGGGGAGGAGGGAGGATGGACACAGGTGAGAGGATCATCCCGAGGTAAGGTGAGGAGAGGGATATACTCTGTTACCCAGAAGTTAGCACCTAATAACAGAAATAGATTTGGAATACTGGGAGAGTGCGAGGAGATGGAGACTGAGTCACAAGCAGAAGGAGGAGGAGGTGGTGAGATTCAGACGGTGAGGCCCAAAGCTAGAAGGGAGACAAAAAGGGAGACAAAAAGGGAGGCTCAGGTTGAGGCAAAGAAGTCACTTTTCCGTACCATGGAGGATATGAGTGAGAAGGAACTCGAGGTGTGGCGTAATGAGACTAAGAAGAAGTTGGAGGGAGTGACTCAGAAGCTTCGGCAGTGGGAGGAATCTGGAGGGTCTCAGGAGGAAGGAAAGAGGTTGAAGGACAAACAGGAATTTTGGAGGGATGAGATCAATTTTTTAGCATGTGAAATAGAAAAAAGAATGGAACGAAGGGCGAGAGAAGGTGAATCTTCACAGACACACGAAGTGGATTCGGAGATGGTAGTAGAGGAACAGGGGGAAGAACAGAAGAGAGGTGGAAACAAGGAACAAAGTAAAGACAAGGAACCAAGTAAAGGAGAGGAAAGGGAGCAAAGAGGTGCCTCAGCAGTGTCGTCCCGGGAGTCTTCCCCCTCTGTTAATTTACAAAAGGACTATACGGTGAAGTTCGGACCCTCACCTCCCCCCCGTAAGACAGGGGAACCCCTTGGTAACCCCCCTGGAACTTAAGTTTAACTTTTACCCTTTACTCCTTTAAGTTAGGCCACACCTGCTATGATTTAGTAGGGGGTGGAAATAAAGAGACAGAAGCAGAAAATACATTTGAAGTAAAGTAAGTTTATTCTTACGAGTGTTCAAGTCTTTATGTACTTTCTTTATGTACCTTGTTTTTCTTCAGTACTGTTTTCTTCATTACTGCATTCTATGTTACTGTAACATTCAAATTTCAAAGTGTAAAGTGCAAAGTGCAAAGTTTTAATGTTCTTTATTGGTTTTTATTGTTCTTTAATGTTCTTGATTGTTCTTTAAAGCTGTTTCTTGTGTGTATGTAGAATGGTATTTATAAATAAAAAATCTATTTTCCTAAAAAAAAAAAAATCTATTTTCCCAACCCCAACCCCAACCCCAACCCCAACCCCAACCCCAACCCCAACCCTAACCCCACCCACCTTGAATAGCAGACGTGCGATCAAGGAGCTCTCACTTCCTGGTTTGGATTTTCGCTTTTTTTACCTATTATATCTCTGAGAAAAATTTCAATTTTGGTCAGAGTTTGTTCCTAAGGGTGGCCCCATCAGGGGGTGCGAATATGGAGCCCCCCCTCCTGGGGGGGACCCCCAAATTGAGATCGATTTTTTGCCTATAGAAGACAATGGAGATCATGGACAGCATGCTTCCCAGCATGGCCTACAAGAAAAAGGCTTCAAATTTCATCTGCTGCCATCCGCTTGGGGAGTCGCGCCTTCTGACGCCACAGATGGTAAGAATGTTCAAGGGCCCCTGGGGAATATAGACCGGACCTCCATTTTCGGGTTTGACCCCTCCCAGAAGACCCATGCCGCTTTTAAGGAGCAACCCTTTTCCCTATTGCTTTCAATGGAACAAACAACAGTAGAGACAGGATTTTCCTCAGAGGGCCCTGGGGATCATCTGGACCAGGACGTGGGGTGTAAGAGCTTCAATGACACCTTTGCTCATGAGGACACCCACAGCATTCGTAAACCTGTTACACGTGGCCCTACTCTTGAGGAGACCTTTTCTTCTAAGAACACCCTGGCCTCTGGGAAGGCTGTTACACGCGTCCTTACTCACGAGGAGACCTTTGCTCCTAAGCAAGAATTGGATGCTGGGGAAGCTGTTACACGTGTCCTTACTCATGAGGAGACCTTTGCTCCTAAGCAAGACCTGAATGGTGGGGAGGCTGTTACACGTGTCCTTACTCATGAGGAGACCTTTGCTGCTAAGCAAGACTTGAATGCTGGGAAGGCTTACACATGTCCTTACTCACACGGAGACCTTTGCTCCTAAGCAAGATTTGAATGCTGGGAAGGCTGTTACACGTGTCCTTACTCATGAGGAGACCTTTGCTCCAAAGCGAGACCTGAATGCTGGGAAGGCTGTTACACGTGTCCTTACTCGCGAGGAGACCTTTGCTCCCATGCAAAACTTGAATGCTGGGGATGCTGTTACACATGTTCTTACTCATGAGGAGACCTTCATAACTCAGGAGGCCCAGAAAACTGAGAACATAAAAATCTATTTTCCTAACCCTAGTAACCCTAACCCTAACCCTGATTGTCCTGATTTTGATCCTTATGTTTCCAAGGACGCTGAAGAACGATCTCGAAAATTTGAGAAATATCTGGAAACTAATATGGACCTAGCTAAGTCTCCTAGAGATGTTAGGAAGACTTCTCAGTCTCCTGTGTTGAGCAAGACAGCTATAGTTAAGATGCCTACACCAGAAAAGGATAAACTTAAGGTCTTGAGAGAACAATACCTTAGAATGAAAGAAGAAGAGAAACGTTTGGCCAGAGAATGTGATGAGAAGACGTCATACAGTTTTGACTTGTATTCAAGGCGAGATGATATTGAGGGTGAGTTGAAGAATTCTACGGACCCTGAGGAGCGGGCCGAACTGATGGAGGAGTGGAAGGAGGTGGATGCATTGATGCAAATGGATGGAGTTACAAAGTCTTTAGCATACGAACTGAGTGTGGCTTGTCGTGAGGAACTGAAGCGGTTAGTGCAAGCATATGACCGACAGGAGGAGAGGGCGGCTCGTGAAGAGGCAGCTCAATACCTTGCGCAGAAGAGGATGCGGGTATCCCCAGAGGGTCACCCAGAAAAGAAGAGGATGAGAAATCGGATGACTCAGTCTCCAGTGCCATCCAAGCAAAATGAGTCACCGGTTTTGGGCCTTTCTGGTAGGTCACATGGCTTTGCCTATAGTGGACACTGTGACGTTGAAGAAGAAGAGCAAAGATGTTATGATTGGTATGCTGGACAAGCAGAGGACAGTGCTTGTGGACTGTTTGACCGGGAAGATAGAACCCGAGCCTCAAGCTTTGGAGAAAGCCGCTTACGCTAAATCTCTGACTGTCAAAGTTGTTGATAGGTTTGTTATTGGTCGGAAAGGTCGTACATCTACGGAAACCTATCCCGATTGGTTGTCTGAGGAAGGACTTAAGGATACTTTGCGGATTTTTCAGAGGTATGCGGAGGAAAGCGTACAGGAGGAGTTTGCGGGCATTTACGACTGCCCCGATGATGAAAACTCTGAACTTACTTATGAGGACTGGGCGGCCTGGTGCGAGCAGGCTTTCTACTGGATCGACGTTCGACTTCGGAGGATGGATCGGGCGATGGAACCCACGGGAACGGGAAACAAGACTGGAGACAAGGAACCATCTGAAGGGAAGGCCGCGGTAAAGACGGATGGTCCGGCGGTCGTTCCGTCACAAGCCCAGATGACCACGATGACTGAGATACAAGAGGCCCAGATTGGAAATCAGGGAGACTCTGGTTTACAGGGTCTCCCGGAAACGGGTGAGGTTTTAGTTGCCGTTTCCTTGCCCAGAATCAGCAA
This sequence comes from Eublepharis macularius, assembly GCF_028583425.1. Classification (NCBI taxonomy): domain Eukaryota; kingdom Metazoa; phylum Chordata; class Lepidosauria; order Squamata; family Eublepharidae; genus Eublepharis; species Eublepharis macularius. The sequence goes on from NC_072798.1 coordinate 122,446, forward strand.
GACGCTTTTTACAGAAAAGGGCGGGGGAGGTCAGGGTGGGAGGGGAAGTGGAATGGACGCTGAGGGGACTAGTGAGGATGATGGGGGTTTGTCAGGGGTGGAGTCTGCTCCTGCCTCGGATGGGGAACTGGAGGGTATTCCAGCTTTGGAAGATGAACAAAGGGGAGGGAAACAAGATTGGGAAGTGGAAGGACTAGTCCTTGGGAAGACAGGTGTGCAAGAGTTTCCTGAGGGAGGGTATGCAGAGAGAACAGAAGGACTAGATATTCAAAGCAATGAAGGAGAAGGTGGGTGTGACAGGGAAGAAAGGAGGGAAATACAAAAAGTGGGGGTACCGGGGTTGACAGAGGCACAACCCCCTCGAGCGGTAGTTGATAGGGAAGATACTGGGCCTGCGGGCGTTTTTGCTTTCTCTCTTACAGTTGAGCCTCGGTTGTCACAGACAGAGGCAGGAGGGAACGGAATTTTGGATGGAGCGGCTCCTGACCAAAAGGGACTAAATGGAGCAATTTCTACTCACGATGAGAGGAACCAAAATAGGATTGCTGACTCTGTGACTACTCCTATTGGGACTGCTGCTCCTGGGACTGCTGCTTCTGGGACGTTTGCTCCTTTGATTTTGGAAGATGTTGAAAGGACAAATACGATGGGACTGCACGGGACTCGTTCAGGGGAGATAACGGCAATGGACATTAGTTCTACTGCATTATTTTCTGTAAGTAAACTCCATGTGGACCTGCCTGCAAGACCTCTGGGAGCCTTGCAGAAAGAACCTCCTGTGAATAAGGTTAATAATGTTACAAAAGGCACAAAGGCTGGGGAGGGATTGAGTATAGGGTCAACTACGACTACTGCAGATGATTTGAACCCCCAGGCAGTTCCAAACACATCAAGTAGAAGCTCTGTGTTAGCCTCAGGGTCGTCTTATGCCCAAATGCTTAAGGGCCCAGCAGGGAAACAAAAAGGGACAACGGGACCAAGGGGAGGAGAGAATATTGGGGAGCCTCTTAGACGTCGGGTAGATTTTGAAAAGGAGAAATTGGAGGATGAGGAATTCCTGGAAGAGTTCTTTAATAGGAGGGAACAAGAAGAGTCTGAATTTGATCCTAGGCAGAGATTTGTGGTTCGGTTTAGATATAAAGGAACAGACCCTACAAAATTGACAGAGGAATACATGATGGATGCTCTGCTAGAATGTTTAAAAGTTTCCCCGCGGGACATACTAGCTGTTCTTATGCCCCCTGGTCTGAAAGAAACAGACGTATGTTTTGTGACTGAGCGGGCTTATCAATATTTCTGGCAAGTACTTAAGGCTTTCCAAAAATCTGAGAGGAATCCCTTTTCTGACTTTGATGTGGTGCCCCTATTTAGAGGCGAGTCGAGAGTTCTCACTGTTGCCTTCCGGACCACTAACATTCCGGAGGAGGATGTTGAGCGATGGCTCGAGAGACATTGCAAGGTGTTGCTACCCCCCCGGAAAGCCATGAATGCGTGGAATGTGTGGAAAGGGGAGTATAAGGCAGTCGTGTCATTACAGAGGGACCACCGTAGCAACATCAGGCACGTTCCAAAGTACTTTTACTTAGGGGGTGACAGAGGTGTAACGAGATATAGTGGGCAGCCTCCTGCTTGTTTCCAGTGTGGAGGTTTCGATCACATTCGACAAGATTGCACGTCGTCTTTGTGTGCCGCTTGCGGAAGGAGGGGCCATGATTCGATCCGCTGTACTTACGAGGTTACCTGTAATTTGTGTGGTGGGGAGGGACATACTTATTTACTGTGTCCAGATGCCTATTATAACCGGGCTTACCCTGAGGCTTACGAAAAACTTAGGCTGGCCCATGTCCATAAACATAAGTCCCCTCGGGATACAGCTACTGAGGAGGAGAGACCCTCTGTGAATCAGGAAAGCACAATGCAAAAACAGAGGCAGGATGACGGGGAGGAGGGAGGATGGACACAGGTGAGAGGATCATCCCGAGGTAAGGTGAGGAGAGGGATATACTCTGTTACCCAGAAGTTAGCACCTAATAACAGAAATAGATTTGGAATACTGGGAGAGTGCGAGGAGATGGAGACTGAGTCACAAGCAGGAGGAGGAGGTGGTGAGATTCAGACGGTGAGGCCCAAAGCTAGAAGAGAGACAAAAAGGGAGACAAAAAGGGAGGCTCAGGTTGAGGCAAAGAAGTCACTTTTCCGTACCATGGAGGATATGAGTGAGAAGGAACTGAAGGTGTGGCGTAATGAGACTAAGGAGAAGTTGGAGGGAGTGACTCAGAAGCTTCGGCAGTGGGAGGAATCTGGAGGGTCTCAGGAGGAAGGAAAGAGGTTGAAGGACAAACAGGAATTTTGGAGGGATGAGATCAATTTTTTAGCATGTGAAATAGAAAAAAGAATGGAACGAAGGGCGAGAGAAGGTGAATCTTCACAGACACACGAAGTGGATTCGGAGATGGTAGTAGAGGAACAGGGGGAAGAACAGAAGAGAGGTGGAAACAAGGAACAAAGTAAAGACAAGGAACCAAGTAAAGGAGAGGAAAGGGAGCAAAGAGGTGCCTCAGCAGTGTCGTCCCGGGAGTCTTCCCCCTCTGGTAATTTACAAAAGGACTATACGGTGAAGTTCGGACCCTCGCCTCCCCCCCGTAAGACAGGGGAACCCCTTGGTAACCCCCCTGGAACTTAAGTTTATCTTTTACCCTTTACTCCTTTAAGTTAGGCCACACCTGCTATGATTTAGTAGGGGGTGGAAATAAAGAGACAGAAGCAGAAAATACATTTGAAGTAAAGTAAGTTTATTCTTACGAGTGTTCAAGTCTTTATGTACTTTCTTTATGTACCTTGTTTTTCTTCAGTACTGTTTTCTTCATTACTGCATTCTTCGTTACTGTAACGTTCAAATTTCAAAGTGTAAAGTGCAAAGTGCAAAGTTTTAATGTTCTTTATTGGTTTTTATTGTTCTTTAATGTTCTTGATTGTTCTTTAAAGCTTTTTCTTGTGTGTATGTACAATGGTATTTATAAATAAAAAATCTATTTTCCTAAAAAAAAAAAATCTATTTTCCTAACCCTAACCCTCCCAGTAGAGGAAGAACTGCAGCCACAGATCAGGTTAACTAGGTGCTCATGACTTCGTGTTGTTGGAGGGTGCTCAGCCCCTTGACTTTCTCCCTCACAGGATAACACCATCCCAGAATCGGAAGGGGCCATACAGACCATCTAGTCCAACCCCCTGCCCAGTGCAGGATCAGCCTAAAGCATCTCTGAAGTATTCATCCAGCCTCTTCTTGAAAACTGCCAGGGAAGGGGAGCTCACCGCCTCCCTAGGCAGCTCATTCTACCTTTGAACTACTCTGACCGTGAAAAAGTTTCTCCTAATATCCAGCCAGTACCTTTCTGCATGTAATTTAAGCCCTTTGTTTCGGGTCCTACCCTCTGCTGCCAACTGGAACAGCTCCCTGCCCTCCTCCAAATGACAGCCTTTCAGATATTTAAAGAAAGCGATCATGCCCCACCTCAATCTCCTCTTCTCCAAATTAAACATTCCCAAGGCTCCTCAGCCTTTCCTTGTAGGGCTCAGTCTACAGACCTCTGTTCATTCTCGTTGCTCTCTTCCCCACCCTCTCGATTTTGGCCACATACTTTTTGAAGTGAGGCCTCCAGAACTGCACACAGTATTCCAGGTGCGGCCTGACCAAGGCAGTATAGAGAGGGAATATGACCTCCTGTGATTTCGATGCTATGACACTGTTGATACAATCCCAATGCAGAGCACTTTATTGCCAGACAGTCATGCATCATTTGATTGCGAGTTACACCTGTGACACTGGAGCTGCACTGCTGCTGCTCCCAACCACAGACACCTTCCCAGAACATTGCAGATTGGGTTTGAGCTTCCCTTGGGCCCAGGCTGGGTCACTTGCAACATGTGTGTCTGTTTCCCTTGCAGGCAGGTCACAACTCATCCAGGAGACCGAGAAGCATGCCTGTTCCAGTCATCCTCCGCAGGTGCCATTCAGGTCCAGCTCAGGGAGCAGTTCCCCAAGGCAGCCCACATTTCAACCTTGCCCCTGCGAGAGCAGGACAAGGACTTGATTTTGCAGCTCTGACTGCTACACAAACTGCCTTTCCTCTTTCCAGCCAAGGGACATTGGCAAGACACACATCCAGAGAAACTCTTCACCTTCCCCAGTTCAATAAAGTATGTGTTGGAAAACAAAAAAAACCTGTCTGTTCACTTGCCTGCCTGACGATGACAGTAGCCCCCACCTCAACTCCCTGTAGGGATGTCTTTTCATGCGTCCTGATTCCTGGCTAGGGGGTGGGGTGGATGGGGTGGGTTCTGCTGCCAGAAGGAGCAGGTGCCCAAAGGTGCCTTCGGGACCCACGCAGCTTTCCTGCCCCTTTCCCCCCTCAATATAACTTCAGGAAATGGCGTGAGAAGTGAAGTGTGGCCCATGTATGTCTGGCAGGGCAGGGGCACCACTGAAGACACTCATTCTCTGACAGAAAGAATTGCTGGCATCTGATAAACCAAGCAGATGACCATTGCATGCGGGGGAAGGGGGGCTGCTGCCAGGAGGTGGGGAATGTGGAGTGACATCTTGGGATCTCTGGGACTCCTCCTCCAAGAGGATGAACCACCTCCTTTTTGCTGTTTGTAGAGGCAGGGACAGACAGGAAATTTCACATGGAGTAGACGATGGCCCATGGAGCAGTTTCTCTGCTCCCACAGGCCATCAGTCCACCTCGAGGGGTGTCACCCCAGGACTGGAGCATGGCTCTATAGGTCCAACCCGTGTTCTTGCATCTTTGTGATGCAGCAATGAGTTCAAATGGCACCACCACAAGTCTGTGGGCACTTTTCACTCCCATTACCTCTAATGGGCCTTCTTGACTCTTGTGTGGTTTCCAATGGGAATTCCTATCACTCATTGAAGAATCCACCCCTCCCCCAGGACCTGGGGGCTGATCCCAAGTGCTGTAGGCTGCAAGTGCAACCCTCACCAGGTCCTGCTGCCTTTCTGGTCCCGCTTTTCAGGGAGGAAGAACCTGTTTCTTGCAGCAGCAGTAGAAAGGATTTGCAGGAGCGCGAAGCTGTAATCACCAGCCTGGCCCTCATCAGAAATGGGGGTTGGGTGGGTGCCCTGTCCTCACCTTCAATGTTACCTCTGCCCTCCCCCCCCTGAACAGGAGTGCCTGCTTCCTGACGGGGTGCTGCTCAGCAGTGGGGCTTGCAGCCTCCCCATTGGCTGTGCTGCTGCTTGCCCCTCGCATGCCTGTCAGGGGAGCGGTGCAGCCACTGGCTGGCGTGGGCAGGGTTGCCAGGGGAACAGCGAGTGGGTGCTCTTGGCAGCAGCCAAGCCTTGCCTTGTCAAGCTCAGGTGCTGGTGTGGATCTCCCACAAAAATCCATAGGGAGTGGAGCTGCTTTTACATCAATGTGTGGGCACAGGCGCTGGGTCAGGCTTTTGGATTGTGCTGCCTGGCTCACAGTAAGGCAGGGGACAGTTACCCTTTCCCATTTTACATCTCTTCGTTTATTTCCAGTTAAGACTGAAATTGCTCACAGCTCAATGCAAATCAGACATGCGTGTGTATACTTACATGGGACTCCCTTCTTCAGATGACAGACCAATATTCTCATCTACCAAGGATACCTCAGGGGGAGGTGGAGTTTTGGTAGTAGGTGGTTGGATTATTGGGACTATACAAAGCAGAGTCTGTAACTGATGTATTGAACACATGGTGACTTGCCTGCCTGGTGTGAAGTTTACAGCCATCACGCACTGTCTAGATAGATGGATAAATAATGCTGAGGAGGAGCCAGCAGTTGTGGTGCACTGTCACTCTGCAGACCCTGGAAAATATAGTTGTGTGATCCCAAACAAAAAATTTAGGTTACTAGGCAGACAGTTAAATACCCAGGACCTCAAATGCAGCATTCTCACAATTGCTACCAGTTCCACATGCAGGGCCCGCTATTCAGAAAGGGATTAGGGGTCTCAGTATCTGGATGAGGTGGTGCTGAAAGGATTTAGATTTGTTAGGCACTGCGGAACTTTCTGGAACATGCAAAACCTGTGCAAAAAAGAGAAGGGCTTCACTTGAAACAAAAGCGGACCTCGCTGCAGGCATTGAATACAAAAAAAGGTGGCAGAACAGCTTTTACACTTGCAGAGGAGCAATTTTATCTGATGGTTCTCATTTCTCCTTGCCTTGCCTCTATGTAGTGAAGAACAGAAATGCTTTGCTGTGACTTTGCCTTTACCTCATGGCAGCTGGCCACAATATACAGCCACAAGCTAGTCAGAACCAGCTTATACTAGTACTGTACTACTGACTAGTAGAAGGAGGTTAATGATACACACCTGTGGCTGCCACACAAGCAGCACTTGTAAACAATAAAAAATGATCATGCATTCACCCTGACCAATGATTATTTTATAGCTTTAGTTTTCTGACAGAGGCTACATGTGGGCTGTTTTAAAATTCCATGGATTGCCAGAACAGCTGATCAAGCTCCTACAGGCACTTTACATGAACGCGCAGGTTACACCAAACGTCGGAGGGTGTCGAGGGTCGCCATTTCCAGTACCCACGGGGGTTAGACAAGGATGCCCTCTCAGTCCTCTCCTGTATGTCTTGACACTAGATCCTCTTCTTAGGGCGTTGCAGAGAGATCGGTTCATCAGAGGAATTTTTCCCCACGGTTGTCCGGAGTATCGCATCACCAGTCTAGCCCACGCTGACGATTGTTACGTCATCCTCCGGAACACAGAGGAACTGCTAAAGGTGCGAGAACATTTACGGCGCTACGAAATTGTTTCCGGAGCAAAGGTGAACGAGCTTAAAAGTCAGATTTACGATCTCGACGGGCGGACGGGAAGAATGGAAGTGACTCCCATGGTGCCTACGGAGAAGGATTATAGAGACCGTGAGGAGCTGGAAGGACAGGTAGAAGGAAAGGAGAACAGACAGCATGACGACGAAGGAGCGAGCGGGACAGGAACGGGGATGCTGTCTCTGAAGATCCTGGGAGTCACCTTTTCTTTGAGAGCTGATGGCTGGAGGGATAATTGGATTGTATGGCAACAGCGAGTGTTGGAAAGACTGGACAAGTGGAAGACATGGAGATTATCCACAGCACAAAAAGTTCAATATTTTGCCATATATTGCATTCCAGCTGGCAATTACCTAGCGACAGTTTACCCTCCGCCGGAATCTACAGTAACCATCATCACCAGAGCGGTTTTTAAGTGGATTTTCGGGACGCTCCACTTACCGCTTGCGAGAGTAGTCGTTCAGAGAGGACACGGAGAAGGAGGTCTTGGGTTACCGGAGATTGGACTGTGGTTCCTATCCATCTTTCTAGTTTTTAACTGTGGAACTTGGCAGCAGAATGCGACGGGCTTGATTACGCAAGAAATGTACACCAGACAGTTCTTTATGGACAGTTGGGTAGACACCAGATGGGCAAAACGATGGTGGAAAGAAGGCTCTCTGCCGACCCGCTTGACGGCTTCGATGAAAGTACAGCTTCCTGACTTTATGGTTGAGGTAGCAAAGGGGATACAGAAACATGGCATCGAAGCCTCAGAAGTCAAGGGAACTAGCCCGGGAACTAAAGGAGTTACCGGAAAGTTGTACTGGACTGTTATGCACCGAAGTCGGTTGGTACCCTATGATGAAGAGAGACGGAAGAAGGAGACGCTTTCTTCGTATTTGAGGAACCAGATCTTTCCTATCCCCACCTTCGGTGACCGGACCATACCTTATGCCCTACGGGATCTTCGTTGGAGGACTTACCATCAGATATTATATGTGGGAAGTAAAAAGTTTGGGGCGACAGAAGATCAACAGCGTTGCCCCAGGGTGCTTTGTAGGTCTTTGAATCCACATACCAACATTCCTGAGACCATCCCCCATGTTGTGAAGGAGTGTGTAGCTGTAAGGAGGTCGTGGGCAGGAGTAGCCAGAGCATTGCAATGGCCTTTTCTGATATCACAACACTGGGAAACGATTGTCTCGGGATTGGAGCCGACAGAAGGGTTTGGGAATCCCAGGGAGCAGGGGGGCTGTCCGGGTGAGAAGGCTGGTATTAAGGTTCCTTGGGCACTGGTTAGGTTAGTGAATCTCATCTTTGTTAGTACTGTGATGAAAAACAGAAGGGAGGAGGTGTATACCAAAAAGGCAGTACCCTTAGTTGAAACGGTACATACTGTAACAGATTATTTGGCGAAAATTAAAAGGTGGGAAGAAAAGAGGATGAAGGGCGTGAAGTGGCTGAGCAGGTGGAGGTGGTTTCATGAGATCAACCCGCCAGTTCCTTGAAGTCAGATATAATTGCTTCCTACCTTGACTTCTCTCAAGTTGGATAGACATCTGTTGTATAACTTAATTCTTCTTTTTCTTTTTCTTTTATTTCCTTAATTAGTAAAAAGTGAAAAGTTGATAGTTAGTAGTTGATAGTTCATAGTTCATAGTTAATAGTTAATAATGAATAAAGTTAATAAAGTTAATAAAGTTTGAAACATGAACAGCCTGAATGTTGATGGCTTACATTTATGTCGATGCTTGATGCTTAATGCTTTATGCTTAATGTTAATATTTAATGGTGATATTTAATGCTAGAAATATTTAGATGCCTATATTAATATGTAATATGTACGTATGTAGGTATGTATGTATGTATTAACTGTATTTATTGTTTCAATTGTAATTATGCATCTTGGAATTTGTTGCTTACAGTTTGTTGTAGAATGGTTATTATTAAATAAAAAATCTATTTTCCTAAAAAAATCTATTTTCCTAACCCTAACCCTAACCCTAACCCCACCCACCTTGAATAGCAGACGTGCGATCAAGGAGCTCTCACTTCCTGGTTTGGATTTTCGCTTTTTTTACCTATTATATCTCTCAGAAAAATTTCAAATTTGGTCAGACTTTGTTGCTAAGGGTACCCCCATCAGGGGGTGCGAATATGGAGCCCCCCCCTCTTGGGGGGGACCCCCAAATTGAGATCGAATTTTTGCCTATAGAAGACAATGGAGATCATGGAGAGCATGCTTCCCAGCGTGGCCTACAAGAAAAAGGCTTCAAATTTCATCTGCTGCCATCCGCTTTGGGAGTCGTGCCTTCTGACGCCACAGATGGTAAGAATGTTCAAGGGCCCCTGGGGAATATAGACCGGACCTCCATTTTCGGGTTCGACCCCTCCCAGAAGACCCCTGCCGCTTTTAAGGAGCAACCCTTTTCCCTATTGCTTTCAATGGAACAAGCAACAGTACAGACAGGATTTTCCTCAGAGGGCCCTGGGGATCCTCTGGACCACGACGTGGGGTGTAAGAGCTTGAATGACACCTTTACTCATGAGGAGACCCACAGCATTCGTAAACCCATTACAAGTGGCCCTACTCTTGAGGAGACCTTTTCTTCTAAGAACTCCCTGGCCTCTGGGAAGGCTCTTACACGTGTCCTTACTCACGAGGAGAACTTTGTTGTTAAGCAAGACTTGGATGCTGGGAAGGCTGTTACACGTGTCCTTACTCACGAGGAGACCTTTGCTCCTAAGCAAGACTTGGATGCTGGGAAGGCCGTTACACGTGTCCTTACTCATGAAGAGACCTTTGCTATTAAGCGAGACTTGGATGCTGGGAAGGCTGTTACACGTGTCCTTACTCACACGGAGACCTTTGCTCCTAAGCAAGATTTGAATGCTGGGAAGGCTATTACACGTGTCCTTACTCATGAGGAGACCTTTGCTCCAAAGCGAGACCTGAATGCTGGGAAGGCTGTTACACGTGTCCTTACTCGCGAGGAGACCTTTGCTCCTACAAAAAACTTGAATGCTGGGGACGCTGTTACACATGTTCTTCCTCATGAGGAGACCTTCATAACTCAGGAGGCCCAGAAGACTGAGAACATAAAAATCTATTTTCCTAACTCTAGTAACCCTAACCCTAACCCTGATTGTCCTGATTTTGATCCTAATGTTTCCGAGGATGCTGAACAACGATCTCGAAAATTTGAGAAATATCTGGAAACTAATATGGACCTAGCTAAGTCTCCTAGAGATGTTAGGAAGACTTCTCAGTCTCCTGTGTTGAGCAAGACAGCTATAGTTAAGATGCCTACACCAGAAAAGGATAAACTTAAGGTCTTGAGAGAACAATACCTTAGAATGAAAGAAGAAGAGAAACGTTTGGCCAGAGAATGTGATGAGAAGACGTCATACAGTTTTGACTTGTATTCAAGGCGAGATGATATTGAGGGTGAGTTGAAGAATTCTACGGACCCTGAGGAGCGGGCCGAACTGATGGAGGAGTGGAAGGAGGTGGATGCATTGATGCAAATGGATGGAGGTACAAAGTCTTTAGTATACGAACTGAGTGTGGCTTGTCGTGAGGAACTGAAGCAGTTAGTGAAAGCATACGACCGACAGGAGGATAGGGCGGCTCGTGAAGAGGCAGCTCAATACCTTGCGCAGAAGAGGATGCGGGTATCCCCAGAGGGTCACCCAGAAAAGAAGAGGATGAGAAATCGGATGACTCAGTCTCCAGTGCCGTCCAAGCAAAATGAGTCACCGGTACCCTCTACAACGGGAACAGATACTGATATGGAAACAGACGGGGAAGTTAAAAATGCATCACGAAATACGAGGGAGGCGAATCTGTTGGAAGCCTGGCAAAAAGTAAAGCTGCAACCGATGTCTAAAGCCTTTGACATCCTAGTTCCCAAAGAGATGCAGAAAATAGATCTAGCCAAGTTTTGGGCCTTTCTGGTAGGTCACATGGCTTTGCCTATAGTGGACACTGTGACGTTGAAGAAGAAGAGCAAAGATGTTATGATTGGTATGCTGGACAAGCAGAGGACAGTGCTTGTGGACTGTTTGACCGGGAAGATAGAACCCGAGCCTCAAGCTTTGGAGAAAGCTGCTTACGCTAAATCTCTGACTGTCAAAGTTGTTGATAGGTTTGTTATTGGTCGGAAAGGTCGTACATCTACGGAAACCTATCCCGATTGGCTGTCTGAGGAAGGACTTAAGGATACTTTGCGGATTTTTCAGAGGTATGTGGAGGAAAGCGTACAGGAGGAGTTTGCGGGCATTTACGACTGCCCCGATGATGAAAACTCTGAACTTACTTATGAGGACTGGGCGGCCTGGTGCGAGCAGGCTTTCTACTGGATCGACGTTCGACTTCGGAGGATGGATCGGGCGATGGAACCCATGGGAACGGGAAACAAGACTGGAGAAAAGGGACCATCTGAAGGGAAGGCCGCGGTAAAGACGGATGGTCCGGCGGTCGTTCCGTCACAAGCCCAGATGACCACGATGACTGAGATACAAGAGGCCCAGATTGGAAATCAGGGAGACTCTGGTTTACAGGGTCTCCCGGAAACGGGTGAGGTTTTAGTTGCCGTTTCCTTGCCCAGAATCAGCAAGACGCTTTTTACAGAAAAGGGCGGGAGAGGTCAGGGTGGGAGGGGAAGTGGAATGGACGCTGAGGGGATTAGTGAGGATGATGGGGGTTTGTCAGGGGTGGAGTCTGCTCCTGCCTCGGATGGGGAACTGGAGGGTATTCTGTCAGCTTGTGGCTAGATAAGGCTCTTCCTACAGGTTCCCTTTCAAAAGCAAACAGGAGTCCATTGATTGAACAAGGAAACTTTACTGCAGAAAAGGTCCATTATAGTCCACTGTCCTGAATAGGAGACTCAGGATGGTACACAGTCATTGTTACCAATGAAGGGCAAAGCATGAGGTACAAAGTAACAATACCCATCTGGATTTGCCTCCCCCCACAGTTCTCAAAACAACATCCTGGGAAGCTGCTCTCCTTCAAGGCCAATGCTTGGTGGAACGGTGTTAGACAAAACAGTCGCCTCCGGTGGGAATGCTGCCTGGGAACTGGTGCACCTGGGAAGAAAGCACTTAAACACTAGAAGCATTAGAAAATGGAGTCAGTACAGTTTAGATATACACTGGACCTGACATTCTGCCCCCCTTAAAACAGATCCCCCCCTGGTTTATATGGGTAGCGAGTATGAAAAGCTTTGGTTAATCTAGGAGCATGAACATGTATAGAGTTCACCCACTCATCGTACCCAGAATCAAAGTCCTTCCATCTAATGAGGTAAAAAAGCTGATTTCGTTTGAGTTTAGAGTCCAAAATTTGTTGCACCTCATAGTGTATTTGGTCGTCAATCAAAGTTGGAATGGGTGGAGCTTTGATGTGCCACTTGTCATCGGTAGGAGCTCTTTTTAAAAGACTGACATGGAACGTATCGTGTACGTGGCGTAAGTTCTTGGGTAAAGTTACAGCAACAGTCACTTTATTTATTATTTTGCGCACAGGGAAAGGTCCCAGGAATTTCAGAGCGAGTTTGCGGCTTGTCTGAGCTAGTTTCAGGTTCTTTGTGGAAATATACACATGATCTCCAGGTTGTAAATCCCATTCGGCCACACGATGGCGATCTGCGTATTTTTTGTAATCCAGTTTGGCTTTTTCAAGATGTTTCTTAATAAGAGTCCATTGTTGCGCCGCCTCCCCCCACCACGAAGATACATCTGGCAAATTAGAGGAATGGAGAGGGGGAGCGTCCAACGGGAAGGGATTGAAGTGAGCTCCATAGACAATTTTGAAAGGGGCCTCTCCAGTTGAAGCGTGTACACTGTTGTTATATGAGAATTCGGCCAGAGGGAGAAGGTCTACCCAATTATCTTGTTGGAAATTAATGTAGCAACGAAGAAACTGTTCTAGTATCTGGTTTGTTTTTTCGGATTGTCCGTCGGTTTGTGGGTGGTGGCTTGAGCTGATGCCTTGCTCAATATTCAACATTCTCAAAAGCTCCCGCCAGAAGTTGGCAACGAACTGTCCGCCGCGATCCGAAATCACCTTGGACGGAAAAGAATGTAATTTTACGATGTGTTTTAAAAATAAATCTGCTAGTTTTCGAGCGGTGGGTATAGCAGTACAGGGAATAAAATGAGCTTGTTTGGAGAACAGATCTACCACGACTAAAATGCAATTATGTCCTTTTGAAACAGGTAGATCAGTGATAAAGTCCATAGATATTATTTCCCAAGGTCTGTTGGGTGTTTCCAATGGTTGCAGGAGACCCGGAGGTTTTCCTTTTCTGGTTTTGGCGCTGAGGCAAACGGGGCAGGAACTAACATATTGGGAAATGTCTTTGCGCATGCCCGGCCACCAGAACTGCCTTTGGATTAGATGCAATGTTTTCAGATACCCATAATGACCAGCAGTGGGAGCATCATGACAGCGCTGCAAAACCTCCAGCCGGAGGCTGTCTGGGACATAAAACTTGCTCCCAGCTAGCCAATCCCCCTGTGGGGATTGGACCAGTTTGTTTCGCGGAGCCTTATCCCCCTCCTTTTCCACCTCAGTTTTAAGTTTCGATTTCCACTCCTGGTTGGCCGGGAGGGGCTGTTTGGCTCGACTGCGAGTAGTCACCACGCCCCCAAGTTGCGTAGGCGAGAAGACCGTGTCGACAGTCTCCTCCCGTTTGCTCCTGTGTTGGGGCATGCGCGATAGGGCATCCGCCAAAAAGTTAGTCTTGCCCGGGAGATAATTTAGAGTGAAGTTGAATTTGGAAAAGAATTCCGCCCATTGCAATTGCTTGGCATTCAGTCTGCGTGGGCTTCGGAGGGCCTCCAGATTTTTATGATCTGTCCAAACCTCGAAGGGGTATCGCGCCCCCTCCAGCCAATGTCTCCAATTAGTAAGGGCTGCTTTTACTGCAAAAGCCTCCTTCTCCCACACATTCCAATTCCTTTCCGCCTCCGAAAATTTTCTAGACAAGAACGCACAAGGCCGCAACTTTCCATCCTCCCCCTTCTGCAGTAAAACTCCCCCTATTGCCGTATCGCTGGCGTCGACTTGCACTACGAAAGGGGACTGTTCGTTGGGGTGGGAGAGGATGGGTTCCGTTACAAATTGCTTTTTCAGGCATTCGAAAGCAGTTTGGCAATCGGAGGTCCATTGTAGTTTGGAGGAGGGTTTTTTAGCTTGGTCCCCTTTATCTTTTGTTTTCAACAATTCTGTTAAGGGGAGCGTGATTTGGGCGAAATTTGCTATAAAGTCTCTATAGAAGTTGGCAAAACCCAGGAAGGATTGTAGTTCTTTACGGGTGGTGGGTGTTTGCCATTCTTGAATCGCTTGTATTTTGGTTGGATCCATTTTTAAACCCTCTTGGGAGATGCAATACCCAAGGTAAGTGAGTTCGGTTTTATGGAATTCACATTTGGACAACTTGATGGGTAGTTTATTATTCATCAAGGTGGCCAGGACCTTTTGTACCATTTGAATATGTTCTTCCTCTGTGTCTGAATAAATTAAGACATCATCAAGGTACACCACCACCCCTTTGTACAGAAATTCGTGCAGAACTTCGTTTATCATGGACATAAATACAGACGGGGCTCCCGTCAATCCAAAAGGCATAACTAGGTATTCATATTGTCCGAGGGGCGTATTAAATGCGGTTTTCCACTCATCCCCTGCCTTGATACGGACGTGGAAGTAAGCATCTTTTAAGTCTAATTTTGTAAAGATCTTACCTTGGGCCACGACGTTGAGAAGGTCTCGGATGAGTGGTATAGGATAGGTGTTGTTGGTGGACACTGCATTAAGTCCTCGAAAGTCCGTGCACAGTCGTAGTCCCCCATCCTTCTTTTTCACGAAGAGAACCGGAGCGGCGTGGGGGCTGTTGGCTGGGCGGATGAACCCTCGTTGGAGGTTGGTGTCGATGAATTTCCGGAGCTCTTCTCGTTCATGGAGACTCATGGGATAGAGTCGTCCTTTGGGCAGTGAGGCTCCGGGTAAAATTTCCACCGCACAGTCCGTTCGTCGGTGCGGGGGTAGAGTATCAGCTTCCTCCTCGGAAAAAGCGTTTAGAAAAGGCCAATACGGTTCGGGTATTTGGTTGATTTCTTCTTGAGTAAGAAGGGCCTTTTCAGTATGAGTTGGATCATTGCCCCAGTTTTGGTTCCAACGGTGATTTTTGCAGTTGGCATGACTGAAGGTGATACATCCTTGTGCCCAGTCTATGTAGGGATTGTGATCACATAGCCACTTGCTGCCTAGAATTAACGGGTATTTGGCAGTGGAGCTGATGACAAAAGACCTCTTTTCCCAATGTTGTCCCATGCCTGTGATCACTGGGATGGTTTCCGTGGTAACAGGGTTCATATTGGTGCCATCCATTTGTTCAAAGATTACTGGATTTTGTAATTCCCGAGTTGGTAAGACTAGTCCATTGACTAGAGCTGGGGCGATGATGTCTCTCGAACAGCCCGAGTCGATAAGGGCTTGCACTCGGATGTGCATTTTTCTCTCTGGGTTGATTAGAGTTACTGGCATGAATAAGATGGACCCAGGCGGCCGGTTCCGTGCAGGGACGGGCTTGGGGCGGATCTGTCGTTTGGGCCCTCTTACGACAGATCCATCTCGTTTCCCGACTGGGGGCTTTCTGGATTGACTTCTGCGTTTGGGGAAGCGGGGTCGTATTCCATAACTTCTTCCGCTTCCAGTCCTCTCTCTGAGGCGGGCCTTTGGGAAGCGCCGCGGCCTCTGTTCGCGCGTGGCGCGGGAATCGGGCGTTGGAGAGTAGGAAATGGAGCAAGGGTTGGGCGCCGTAGTTGAAGCGGAGGTCTTTGCACAGGCCGGTAGGGGCATTGTGCTGCAAAGTGACCGGCTTGTCCGCATTGCAAACACAGCCCTTGTTGCCATCTAGCATCTCTCGCTCCACGGGTGGCGTACCCAGCTCCCCGTCCTCCCTTCTGTAAAGTCAAGGGTCTTCTTTGTCCCGTTTGTTGTTGTTGTTCAACCAAACGGACTTCCAAAATGCGATTCTCAACTTCGCATTTTGGATCCCCGTCCGATTTAGGGGTTTCCGTCGGAGTCTCTCCAGGTACCTCAGCTGGAGTATCCCCGTGCGGCGGGGTTTCGTCTTTTCTAGGGAGTTCCGCGGGCGACTCTCCCGGTTCTCCAGGATAGTATCCCTCACTTACCCAAGGTAAGTGAGTTCGGTTTTATGGAATTCACATTTGGACAACTTGATGGGTAGTTTATTATTCATCAAGGTGGCCAGGACCTTTTGTACCATTTGAATATGTTCTTCCTCTGTGTCTGAATAAATTAAGACATCATCAAGGTACACCACCACCCCTTTGTACAGATTCGTGCAGAACTTCGTTTATCATGGACATAAATACAGGGTCCTAGCCGGCGCAACAATGGACTCTTATTAAGAAACATCTTGAAAAAGCCAAACTGGATTACAAAAAATACGCAGATCGCCATCGTGTGGCCGAATGGGATTTACAACCTGGAGATCATGTGTATATTTCCACAAAGAACCTGAAACTAGCTCAGACAAGCCGCAAACTCGCTCTGAAATTCCTGGGACCTTTCCCTGTGCGCAAAATAATAAATAAAGTGACTGTTGCTGTAACTTTACCCAAGAACTTACGCCACGTACACGATACGTTCCATGTCAGTCTTTTAAAAAGAGCTCCTACCGATGACAAGTGGCACATCAAAGCTCCACCCATTCCAACTTTGATTGACAACCAGTCAATCAACTTTGGTGGGCCGCGCGGTGGTGGGCCGCGCGGGCTTGCCCCTCTCGGCGTCGTGTCTCTGGGACGCAAAGGACTGTGGTTCCTATCCATCTTTCTAGTTTTTAACTGTGGAACTTGGCAGCAGAATGCGACGGGCTTGATTACGCAAGAAATGTACACCAGACAGTTCTTTATGGACAGTTGGGTAGACACCAGATGGGCAAAACGATGGTGGAAAGAAGGCTCTCTGCCGACCCGCTTGACGGCTTCGATGAAAGTACAGCTTCCTGACTTTATGGTTGAGGTAGCAAAGGGGATACAGAAGGGCGGGAGAGGTCAGGGTGGGAGGGGAAGTGGAATGGACGCTGAGGGGATTAGTGAGGATGATGGGGGTTTGTCAGGGGTGGAGTCTGCTCCTGCCTCGGATGGGGAACTGGAGGGTATTCCAGCTTTGGAAGATGAACAAAGGGGAGGGAAACAAGATTGGGAAGTGGAAGGACTAGTCCTTGGGAAGACAGGTGTGCAAGAGTTTCCTGAGGGAGGGTATGCAGAGAGAACAGAAGGACTAGATATTCAAAGCAATGAAGGAGAAGGTGGGTGTGACAGGGAAGAAAGGAGGGAAATACAAAAAGTGGGGGTACCGGGGTTGACAGAGGCACAACCCCCTCGAGCGGTAGTTGATAGGGAAGATACTGGGCCTGCGGGCGTTTTTGCTTTCTCTCTTACAGTTGAGCCTCGGTTGTCACAGACAGAGGCGGGAGGGAACGGAATTTTGGATGGAGCGGCTCCTGACCAAAAGGGACTAAATGGAGCAATTTCTACTCACGATGAGAGGAACCAAAATAGGATTGCTGACTCTGTGACTACTCCTATTGGGACTGCTGCTCCTGGGACTGCTGCTTCTGGGACGTTTGCTCCTTTGATTTTGGAAGATGTTGAAAGGACAAATACGATGGGACTGCACGGGACTCGTTCAGGGGAGATAACGGCAATGGACATTAGTTCTACTGCATTATTTTCTGTAAGTAAACTCCATGTGGACCTGCCTGCAAGACCTCTGGGAGCCTTGCAGAAAGAACCTCCTGTGAATAAGGTTAATAATGTTACAAAAGGCACAAAGGCTGGGGAGGGATTGAGTATAGGGTCAACTACGACTACTGCAGATGATTTGAACCCCCAGGCAGTTCCAAACACATCAAGTAGAAGCTCTGTGTTAGCCTCAGGGTCGTCTTATGCCCAAATGCTTAAGGGCCCAGCAGGGAAACAAAAAGGGACAACGGGACCAAGGGGAGGAGAGAATATTGGGGAGCCTCTTAGACGTCGGGTAGATTTTGAAAAGGAGAAATTGGAGGATGAGGAATTCCTGGAAGAGTTCTTTAATAGGAGGGAACAAGAAGAGTCTGAATTTGATCCTAGGCAGAGATTCGTGGTTCGGTTTAGATATAAAGGAACAGACCCTACAAAATTGACAGAGGAATACATGATGGATGCTCTGCTAGAATGTTTAAAAGTTTCCCCGCAGGACATACTAGCTGTTCTTATGCCCCCTGGTCTGAAAGAAACAGACGTATGTTTTGTGACTGAGCGGGCTTATCAATATTTCTGGCAAGTACTTAAGGCGTTCCAAAAATCTGAGAGGAATCCCTTTTCTGACTTTGATGTGGTGCCCCTATTTAGAGGCGAGTCGAGAGTTCTCACTGTTGCCTTCCGGACCACTAACATTCCAGAGGAGGATGTTGAGCGATGGCTAGAGAGACATTGCAAGGTGTTGCTACCCCCCCGGAAAGCCATGAATGCGTGGAATGTGTGGAAAGGGGAGTATAAGGCAGTCGTGTCATTACAGAGGGACCACCGTAGCAACATCAGGCACGTTCCAAAGTACTTTTACTTAGGGGGTGACAGAGGTGTAACGAGATATAGTGGGCAGCCTCCTGCTTGTTTCCAGTGTGGAGGTTTCGATCACATTCGACAAGATTGCACGTCATCTTTGTGTGCCGCTTGCGGAAGGAGGGGCCACGATTCGATCCGCTGTACTTACGAGGTTACCTGTAATTTGTGTGGTGGGGAGGGACATACTTATTTACTGTGTCCAGATGCCTATTATAACCGGGCTTACCCTGAGGCTTACGAAAAACTTAGGCTGGCCCATGTCCATAAACATAAGTCCCCTCGGGATACAGCTACTGAGGAGGAGAGACCCTCTGTGAATCAGGAAAGCACAATGCAAAAACAGAGGCAGGATGACGGGGAGGAGGGAGGATGGACACAGGTGAGAGGATCATCCCGAGGTAAGGTGAGGAGAGGGATATACTCTGTTACCCAGAAGTTAGCACCTAATAACAGAAATAGATTTGGAATACTGGGAGAGTGCGAGGAGATGGAGACTGAGTCACAAGCAGAAGGAGGAGGAGGTGGTGAGATTCAGACGGTGAGGCCCAAAGCTAGAAGGGAGACAAAAAGGGAGACAAAAAGGGAGGCTCAGGTTGAGGCAAAGAAGTCACTTTTCCGTACCATGGAGGATATGAGTGAGAAGGAACTCGAGGTGTGGCGTAATGAGACTAAGAAGAAGTTGGAGGGAGTGACTCAGAAGCTTCGGCAGTGGGAGGAATCTGGAGGGTCTCAGGAGGAAGGAAAGAGGTTGAAGGACAAACAGGAATTTTGGAGGGATGAGATCAATTTTTTAGCATGTGAAATAGAAAAAAGAATGGAACGAAGGGCGAGAGAAGGTGAATCTTCACAGACACACGAAGTGGATTCGGAGATGGTAGTAGAGGAACAGGGGGAAGAACAGAAGAGAGGTGGAAACAAGGAACAAAGTAAAGACAAGGAACCAAGTAAAGGAGAGGAAAGGGAGCAAAGAGGTGCCTCAGCAGTGTCGTCCCGGGAGTCTTCCCCCTCTGTTAATTTACAAAAGGACTATACGGTGAAGTTCGGACCCTCACCTCCCCCCCGTAAGACAGGGGAACCCCTTGGTAACCCCCCTGGAACTTAAGTTTAACTTTTACCCTTTACTCCTTTAAGTTAGGCCACACCTGCTATGATTTAGTAGGGGGTGGAAATAAAGAGACAGAAGCAGAAAATACATTTGAAGTAAAGTAAGTTTATTCTTACGAGTGTTCAAGTCTTTATGTACTTTCTTTATGTACCTTGTTTTTCTTCAGTACTGTTTTCTTCATTACTGCATTCTATGTTACTGTAACATTCAAATTTCAAAGTGTAAAGTGCAAAGTGCAAAGTTTTAATGTTCTTTATTGGTTTTTATTGTTCTTTAATGTTCTTGATTGTTCTTTAAAGCTGTTTCTTGTGTGTATGTAGAATGGTATTTATAAATAAAAAATCTATTTTCCTAAAAAAAAAAAAATCTATTTTCCCAACCCCAACCCCAACCCCAACCCCAACCCCAACCCCAACCCTAACCCCACCCACCTTGAATAGCAGACGTGCGATCAAGGAGCTCTCACTTCCTGGTTTGGATTTTCGCTTTTTTTACCTATTATATCTCTGAGAAAAATTTCAATTTTGGTCAGAGTTTGTTCCTAAGGGTGGCCCCATCAGGGGGTGCGAATATGGAGCCCCCCCTCCTGGGGGGGACCCCCAAATTGAGATCGATTTTTTGCCTATAGAAGACAATGGAGATCATGGACAGCATGCTTCCCAGCATGGCCTACAAGAAAAAGGCTTCAAATTTCATCTGCTGCCATCCGCTTGGGGAGTCGCGCCTTCTGACGCCACAGATGGTAAGAATGTTCAAGGGCCCCTGGGGAATATAGACCGGACCTCCATTTTCGGGTTTGACCCCTCCCAGAAGACCCATGCCGCTTTTAAGGAGCAACCCTTTTCCCTATTGCTTTCAATGGAACAAACAACAGTAGAGACAGGATTTTCCTCAGAGGGCCCTGGGGATCATCTGGACCAGGACGTGGGGTGTAAGAGCTTCAATGACACCTTTGCTCATGAGGACACCCACAGCATTCGTAAACCTGTTACACGTGGCCCTACTCTTGAGGAGACCTTTTCTTCTAAGAACACCCTGGCCTCTGGGAAGGCTGTTACACGCGTCCTTACTCACGAGGAGACCTTTGCTCCTAAGCAAGAATTGGATGCTGGGGAAGCTGTTACACGTGTCCTTACTCATGAGGAGACCTTTGCTCCTAAGCAAGACCTGAATGGTGGGGAGGCTGTTACACGTGTCCTTACTCATGAGGAGACCTTTGCTGCTAAGCAAGACTTGAATGCTGGGAAGGCTTACACATGTCCTTACTCACACGGAGACCTTTGCTCCTAAGCAAGATTTGAATGCTGGGAAGGCTGTTACACGTGTCCTTACTCATGAGGAGACCTTTGCTCCAAAGCGAGACCTGAATGCTGGGAAGGCTGTTACACGTGTCCTTACTCGCGAGGAGACCTTTGCTCCCATGCAAAACTTGAATGCTGGGGATGCTGTTACACATGTTCTTACTCATGAGGAGACCTTCATAACTCAGGAGGCCCAGAAAACTGAGAACATAAAAATCTATTTTCCTAACCCTAGTAACCCTAACCCTAACCCTGATTGTCCTGATTTTGATCCTTATGTTTCCAAGGACGCTGAAGAACGATCTCGAAAATTTGAGAAATATCTGGAAACTAATATGGACCTAGCTAAGTCTCCTAGAGATGTTAGGAAGACTTCTCAGTCTCCTGTGTTGAGCAAGACAGCTATAGTTAAGATGCCTACACCAGAAAAGGATAAACTTAAGGTCTTGAGAGAACAATACCTTAGAATGAAAGAAGAAGAGAAACGTTTGGCCAGAGAATGTGATGAGAAGACGTCATACAGTTTTGACTTGTATTCAAGGCGAGATGATATTGAGGGTGAGTTGAAGAATTCTACGGACCCTGAGGAGCGGGCCGAACTGATGGAGGAGTGGAAGGAGGTGGATGCATTGATGCAAATGGATGGAGTTACAAAGTCTTTAGCATACGAACTGAGTGTGGCTTGTCGTGAGGAACTGAAGCGGTTAGTGCAAGCATATGACCGACAGGAGGAGAGGGCGGCTCGTGAAGAGGCAGCTCAATACCTTGCGCAGAAGAGGATGCGGGTATCCCCAGAGGGTCACCCAGAAAAGAAGAGGATGAGAAATCGGATGACTCAGTCTCCAGTGCCATCCAAGCAAAATGAGTCACCGGTTTTGGGCCTTTCTGGTAGGTCACATGGCTTTGCCTATAGTGGACACTGTGACGTTGAAGAAGAAGAGCAAAGATGTTATGATTGGTATGCTGGACAAGCAGAGGACAGTGCTTGTGGACTGTTTGACCGGGAAGATAGAACCCGAGCCTCAAGCTTTGGAGAAAGCCGCTTACGCTAAATCTCTGACTGTCAAAGTTGTTGATAGGTTTGTTATTGGTCGGAAAGGTCGTACATCTACGGAAACCTATCCCGATTGGTTGTCTGAGGAAGGACTTAAGGATACTTTGCGGATTTTTCAGAGGTATGCGGAGGAAAGCGTACAGGAGGAGTTTGCGGGCATTTACGACTGCCCCGATGATGAAAACTCTGAACTTACTTATGAGGACTGGGCGGCCTGGTGCGAGCAGGCTTTCTACTGGATCGACGTTCGACTTCGGAGGATGGATCGGGCGATGGAACCCACGGGAACGGGAAACAAGACTGGAGACAAGGAACCATCTGAAGGGAAGGCCGCGGTAAAGACGGATGGTCCGGCGGTCGTTCCGTCACAAGCCCAGATGACCACGATGACTGAGATACAAGAGGCCCAGATTGGAAATCAGGGAGACTCTGGTTTACAGGGTCTCCCGGAAACGGGTGAGGTTTTAGTTGCCGTTTCCTTGCCCAGAATCAGCAAGACGCTTTTTACAGAAAAGGGCGGGGGAGGTCAGGGTGGGAGGGGAAGTGGAATGGACGCTGAGGGGACTAGTGAGGATGATGGGGGTTTGTCAGGGGTGGAGTCTGCTCCTGCCTCGGATGGGGAACTGGAGGGTATTCCAGCTTTGGAAGATGAACAAAGGGGAGGGAAACAAGATTGGGAAGTGGAAGGACTAGTCCTTGGGAAGACAGGTGTGCAAGAGTTTCCTGAGGGAGGGTATGCAGAGAGAACAGAAGGACTAGATATTCAAAGCAATGAAGGAGAAGGTGGGTGTGACAGGGAAGAAAGGAGGGAAATACAAAAAGTGGGGGGTACCGGGGTTGACAGAGGCACAACCCCCTCGAGCGGTAGTTGATAGGGAAGATACTGGGCCTGCGGGCGTTTTTGCTTTCTCTCTTACAGTTGAGCCTCGGTTGTCACAGACAGAGGCAGGAGGGAACGGAATTTTGGATGGAGCGGCTCCTGACCAAAAGGGACTAAATGGAGCAATTTCTACTCACGATGAGAGGAACCAAAATAGGATTGCTGACTCTGTGACTACTCCTATTGGGACTGCTGCTCCTGGGACTGCTGCTTCTGGGACGTTTGCTCCTTTGATTTTGGAAGATGTTGAAAGGACAAATACGATGGGACTGCACGGGACTCGTTCAGGGGAGATAACGGCAATGGACATTAGTTCTACTGCATTATTTTCTGTAAGTAAACTCCATGTGGACCTGCCTGCAAGACCTCTGGGAGCCTTGCAGAAAGAACCTCCTGTGAATAAGGTTAATAATGTTACAAAAGGCACAAAGGCTGGGGAGGGATTGAGTATAGGGTCAACTACGACTACTGCAGATGATTTGAACCCCCAGGCAGTTCCAAACACATCAAGTAGAAGCTCTGTGTTAGCCTCAGGGTCGTCTTATGCCCAAATGCTTAAGGGCCCAGCAGGGAAACAAAAAGGGACAACGGGACCAAGGGGAGGAGAGAATATTGGGGAGCCTCTTAGACGTCGGGTAGATTTTGAAAAGGAGAAATTGGAGGATGAGGAATTCCTGGAAGAGTTCTTTAATAGGAGGGAACAAGAAGAGTCTGAATTTGATCCTAGGCAGAGATTTGTGGTTCGGTTTAGATATAAAGGAACAGACCCTACAAAATTGACAGAGGAATACATGATGGATGCTCTGCTAGAATGTTTAAAAGTTTCCCCGCGGGACATACTAGCTGTTCTTATGCCCCCTGGTCTGAAAGAAACAGACGTATGTTTTGTGACTGAGCGGGCTTATCAATATTTCTGGCAAGTACTTAAGGCTTTCCAAAAATCTGAGAGGAATCCCTTTTCTGACTTTGATGTGGTGCCCCTATTTAGAGGCGAGTCGAGAGTTCTCACTGTTGCCTTCCGGACCACTAACATTCCGGAGGAGGATGTTGAGCGATGGCTCGAGAGACATTGCAAGGTGTTGCTACCCCCCCGGAAAGCCATGAATGCGTGGAATGTGTGGAAAGGGGAGTATAAGGCAGTCGTGTCATTACAGAGGGACCACCGTAGCAACATCAGGCACGTTCCAAAGTACTTTTATTTAGGGGGTGACAGAGGTGTAACGAGATATAGTGGGCAGCCTCCTGCTTGTTTCCAGTGTGGAGGTTTCGATCACATTCGACAAGATTGCACGTCGTCTTTGTGTGCCGCTTGCGGAAGGAGGGGCCATGATTCGATCCGCTGTACTTACGAGGTTACCTGTAATTTGTGTGGTGGGGAGGGACATACTTATTTACTGTGTCCAGATGCCTATTATAACCGGGCTTACCCTGAGGCTTACGAAAAACTTAGGCTGGCCCATGTCCATAAACATAAGTCCCCTCGGGATACAGCTACTGAGGAGGAGAGACCCTCTGTGAATCAGGAAAGCACAATGCAAAAACAGAGGCAGGATGACGGGGAGGAGGGAGGATGGACACAGGTGAGAGGATCATCCCGAGGTAAGGTGAGGAGAGGGATATACTCTGTTACCCAGAAGTTAGCACCTAATAACAGAAATAGATTTGGAATACTGGGAGAGTGCGAGGAGATGGAGACTGAGTCACAAGCAGGAGGAGGAGGTGGTGAGATTCAGACGGTGAGGCCCAAAGCTAGAAGAGAGACAAAAAGGGAGACAAAAAGGGAGGCTCAGGTTGAGGCAAAGAAGTCACTTTTCCGTACCATGGAGGATATGAGTGAGAAGGAACTCAAGGTGTGGCGTAATGAGACTAAGGAGAAGTTGGAGGGAGTGACTCAGAAGCTTCGGCAGTGGGAGGAATCTGGAGGGTCTCAGGAGGAAGGAAAGAGGTTGAAGGACAAACAGGAATTTTGGAGGGATGAGATCAATTTTTTAGCATGTGAAATAGAAAAAAGAATGGAACGAAGGGCGAGAGAAGGTGAATCTTCACAGACACACGAAGTGGATTCGGAGATGGTAGTAGAGGAACAGGGGGAAGAACAGAAGAGAGGTGGAAACAAGGAACAAAGTAAAGACAAGGAACCAAGTAAAGGAGAGGAAAGGGAGCAAAGAGGTGCCTCAGCAGTGTCGTCCCGGGAGTCTTCCCCCTCTGGTAATTTACAAAAGGACTATACGGTGAAGTTCGGACCCTCGCCTCCCCCCCGTAAGACAGGGGAACCCCTTGGTAACCCCCCTGGAACTTAAGTTTATCTTTTACCCTTTACTCCTTTAAGTTAGGCCACACCTGCTATGATTTAGTAGGGGGTGGAAATAAAGAGACAGAAGCAGAAAATACATTTGAAGTAAAGTAAGTTTATTCTTACGAGTGTTCAAGTCTTTATGTACTTTCTTTATGTACCTTGTTTTTCTTCAGTACTGTTTTCTTCATTACTGCATTCTTCGTTACTGTAACGTTCAAATTTCAAAGTGTAAAGTGCAAAGTGCAAAGTTTTAATGTTCTTTATTGGTTTTTATTGTTCTTTAATGTTCTTGATTGTTCTTTAAAGCTTTTTCTTGTGTGTATGTACAATGGTATTTATAAATAAAAAATCTATTTTCCTAAAAAAAAAAAATCTATTTTCCTAACCCTAACCCTCCCAGTAGAGGAAGAACTGCAGCCACAGATCAGGTTAACTAGGTGCTCATGACTTCGTGTTGTTGGAGGGTGCTCAGCCCCTTGACTTTCTCCCTCACAGGATAACACCATCCCAGAATCGGAAGGGGCCATACAGACCATCTAGTCCAACCCCCTGCCCAGTGCAGGATCAGCCTAAAGCATCTCTGAAGTATTCATCCAGCCTCTTCTTGAAAACTGCCAGGGAAGGGGAGCTCACCGCCTCCCTAGGCAGCTGATTCTACCTTTGAACTACTCTGACCGTGAAAAAGTTTCTCCTAATATCCAGCCAGTACCTTTCTGCATGTAATTTAAGCCCTTTGTTTCGGGTCCTACCCTCTGCTGCCAACTGGAACAGCTCCCTGCCCTCCTCCAAATGACAGCCTTTCAGATATTTAAAGAAAGCGATCATGCCCCACCTCAATCTCCTCTTCTCCAAATTAAACATTCCCAAGGCTCCTCAGCCTTTCCTTGTAGGGCTCAGTCTACAGACCTCTGTTCATTCTCGTTGCTCTCTTCCCCACCCTCTCGATTTTGGCCACATACTTTTTGAAGTGAGGCCTCCAGAACTGCACACAGTATTCCAGGTGCGGCCTGACCAAGGCAGTATAGAGAGGGAATATGACCTCCTGTGATTTCGATGCTATGACACTGTTGATACAATCCCAATGCAGAGCACTTTATTGCCAGACAGTCATGCATCATTTGATTGCGAGTTACACCTGTGACACTGGAGCTGCACTGCTGCTGCTCCCAACCACAGACACCTTCCCAGAACATTGCAGATTGGGTTTGAGCTTCCCTTGGGCCCAGGCTGGGTCACTTGCAACATGTGTGTCTGTTTCCCTTGCAGGCAGGTCACAACTCATCCAGGAGACCGAGAAGCATGCCTGTTCCAGTCATCCTCCGCAGGTGCCATTCAGGTCCAGCTCAGGGAGCAGTTCCCCAAGGCAGCCCACATTTCAACCTTGCCCCTGCGAGAGCAGGACAAGGACTTGATTTTGCAGCTCTGACTGCTACACAAACTGCCTTTCCTCTTTCCAGCCAAGGGACATTGGCAAGACACACATCCAGAGAAACTCTTCACCTTCCCCAGTTCAATAAAGTATGTGTTGGAAAACAAAAAAAACCTGTCTGTTCACTTGCCTGCCTGACGATGACAGTAGCCCCCACCTCAACTCCCTGTAGGGATGTCTTTTCATGCGTCCTGATTCCTGGCTAGGGGGTGGGGTGGATGGGGTGGGTTCTGCTGCCAGAAGGAGCAGGTGCCCAAAGGTGCCTTCGGGACCCACGCAGCTTTCCTGCCCCTTTCCCCCCTCAATATAACTTCAGGAAATGGCGTGAGAAGTGAAGTGTGGCCCATGTATGTCTGGCAGGGCAGGGGCACCACTGAAGACACTCATTCTCTGACAGAAAGAATTGCTGGCATCTGATAAACCAAGCAGATGACCATTGCATGCGGGGGAAGGGGGGCTGCTGCCAGGAGGTGGGGAATGTGGAGTGACATCTTGGGATCTCTGGGACTCCTCCTCCAAGAGGATGAACCACCTCCTTTTTGCTGTTTGTAGAGGCAGGGACAGACAGGAAATTTCACATGGAGTAGACGATGGCCCATGGAGCAGTTTCTCTGCTCCCACAGGCCATCAGTCCACCTCGAGGGGTGTCACCCCAGGACTGGAGCATGGCTCTATAGGTCCAACCCGTGTTCTTGCATCTTTGTGATGCAGCAATGAGTTCAAATGGCACCACCACAAGTCTGTGGGCACTTTTCACTCCCATTACCTCTAATGGGCCTTCTTGACTCTTGTGTGGTTTCCAATGGGAATTCCTATCACTCATTGAAGAATCCACCCCTCCCCCAGGACCTGGGGGCTGATCCCAAGTGCTGTAGGCTGCAAGTGCAACCCTCACCAGGTCCTGCTGCCTTTCTGGTCCCGCTTTTCAGGGAGGAAGAACCTGTTTCTTGCAGCAGCAGTAGAAAGGATTTGCAGGAGCGCGAAGCTGTAATCACCAGCCTGGCCCTCATCAGAAATGGGGGTTGGGTGGGTGCCCTGTCCTCACCTTCAATGTTACCTCTGCCCTCCCCCCCCTGAACAGGAGTGCCTGCTTCCTGACGGGGTGCTGCTCAGCAGTGGGGCTTGCAGCCTCCCCATTGGCTGTGCTGCTGCTTGCCCCTCGCATGCCTGTCAGGGGAGCGGTGCAGCCACTGGCTGGCGTGGGCAGGGTTGCCAGGGGAACAGCGAGTGGGTGCTCTTGGCAGCAGCCAAGCCTTGCCTTGTCAAGCTCAGGTGCTGGTGTGGATCTCCCACAAAAATCCATAGGGAGTGGAGCTGCTTTTACATCAATGTGTGGGCACAGGCGCTGGGTCAGGCTTTTGGATTGTGCTGCCTGGCTCACAGTAAGGCAGGGGACAGTTACCCTTTCCCATTTTACATCTCTTCGTTTATTTCCAGTTAAGACTGAAATTGCTCACAGCTCAATGCAAATCAGACATGCGTGTGTATACTTACATGGGACTCCCTTCTTCAGATGACAGACCAATATTCTCATCTACCAAGGATACCTCAGGGGGAGGTGGAGTTTTGGTAGTAGGTGGTTGGATTATTGGGACTATACAAAGCAGAGTCTGTAACTGATGTATTGAACACATGGTGACTTGCCTGCCTGGTGTGAAGTTTACAGCCATCACGCACTGTCTAGATAGATGGATAAATAATGCTGAGGAGGAGCCAGCAGTTGTGGTGCACTGTCACTCTGCAGACCCTGGAAAATATAGTTGTGTGATCCCAAACAAAAAATTTAGGTTACTAGGCAGACAGTTAAATACCCAGGACCTCAAATGCAGCATTCTCACAATTGCTACCAGTTCCACATGCAGGGCCCGCTATTCAGAAAGGGATTAGGGGTCTCAGTATCTGGATGAGGTGGTGCTGAAAGGATTTAGATTTGTTAGGCACTGCGGAACTTTCTGGAACATGCAAAACCTGTGCAAAAAAGAGAAGGGCTTCACTTGAAACAAAAGCGGACCTCGCTGCAGGCATTGAATACAAAAAAAGGTGGCAGAACAGCTTTTACACTTGCAGAGGAGCAATTTTATCTGATGGTTCTCATTTCTCCTTGCCTTGCCTCTATGTAGTGAAGAACAGAAATGCTTTGCTGTGACTTTGCCTTTACCTCATGGCAGCTGGCCACAATATACAGCCACAAGCTAGTCAGAACCAGCTTATACTAGTACTGTACTACTGACTAGTAGAAGGAGGTTAATGATACACACCTGTGGCTGCCACACAAGCAGCACTTGTAAACAATAAAAAATGATCATGCATTCACCCTGACCAATGATTATTTTATAGCTTTAGTTTTCTGAATTTTGCACGACGTCAGAACTTGCCAAAATGGGGGGGGGGGGGGTAATTTCTCCTGCAATTTAACTTATCTTTGTAGCCTGACAGAGTGTGGATTAATTTTCATCATGACAAACTAATCCCAGGAGAAAAGCCAGCAGGAGCTAAACAGTCCAGATCAGGAAAACTCAGTCCAAAGGGACAATAGTGCAAGCACTCAGGGTAATAATGCTAGGAGCACAATAGTAACACAATACAATGGCAAAGGAAAGCCACGTGTGGAGACAAAGGGGTTGAGCGAGGAGAGGCATTACAGGTCTCCGCATGCTAATGCTAGAAGACCCCAAGCCAGGATGGGGACCGGGAGTGCTCGAGGCTAAATGACAATTTAGATATAGTGGGCATTTCAGAATCATGGTGGAATGGGGAAATCCATGGGGTACAGTCATACCTGGGTATAAGCTCTACAGGCAGGATAAGGAGGGACATGTTGGGCAAGTTTTGGTGTGGTGGTGAACAGCACGGGACTCTAATCTGGAGAACCAGGTTTGATTCCTCACTCCTCCACTTGAAGCCAGTTGGGTGACCTTGGCTCAGTCACAGCTTCTAGCTCTCTTAGCCCCATCCACCTCACAGGGTGTTTTGTTGTGGGGATAATGGCATGCTTTGTAAACCGCTCTGAGTGGGTGTGTAAGTCATCCTGAAAGGCGGTATATAAATCAAATGCTGTTGTTAAGGTGTGCTATATATCAGAGAGGGCATAGTATCTGATTAGTTGAAAAACTAGGGGAACTAACTCCCCCAAAGTGATAGGAGTGGAAATACTGGGCCCTAAAGGTTACTTAAAAGTGACTGTATTATTATCCACCTAATTAAACCCTTAAGGCCAATCTCAACATGGAGAAGGAAATAAGGGAGGCAACTAAAGCAGATTATGTTGTGATACTGGATGATTTCTACTATCCTCATACTGAATGAGTAAACATGCTCAAAGTCATGCTGTAGAAAAAAGATTCCTTGACATCATAAATGAATGCACTGGAAAAGCTAGTCACAGAGCCGACCAAAGGAGCACTGATCTTCCAACAGGTGCTCAGTGGGGCTCAAGATCTGGTGAAAGACTGTTCCACTAACTGAGAGCCATGGCCACAATGCTATTGAGTTCGGCATTTTTATCCCTGAAGTCCAAAGTCGTAACATTTTGATCAGTGGGTTGCTGTGGGAAGACGATTCCCTGAGGGAATAACACCACTGCCGGGGTGGGGTGGGTGGGAAATAGGACATGAGGCATAATGCAGCAACTCCCAGAAAGCTCCTACTCATGTGTTCATTATTCAACTTGCAATTTACTAGCAGCAGAGAGAAAGAAAGCAATTCAACACAGAAAGAGTCCATTTTATTTCAGTCAAATCCACACGTTTAAAAACTTAATTTAATGCCCTGGACAGGTGACCTCAAGTATCATAAAAATTACAAAGCAATTCAATGCAATGCTTGTTGCAAGGGACTGCCGCAGCCCTTTCCCACAGGGCTGTTTCTACGACCCTCCATAACAGAGAAGTCCAGAGTGTACCTAGAATAGCCGGGTCACCTACAGACCGGCAAGATGAGACTGAGATGCGAAGTCAGCACTGAGTTTCCTCATGATTGCTCCATGGCTCAGACCCTGCTGCGACTGCTTAGCAGAAGCATAGTTTTCTTTCACATACTTTGCAAAGGGAGTTAGTGGTGCTTTAGCTGGTGTGCCATCCTTCCGTGTGGGCTCCCGTAGCACAAGCTGCCCCTTGCACAGCGCACAGACAAAGCGCTGTGTGTCCAGGGACTTGGAGTGACGCCCAATCCTGAGAAGTCAAAAAAGGAGAAGACTCGATGAAGAAGCAGAGACTCCTGATACACAGCAAGGCCAAAAAGGGGCCTGTCAACTATGCAGCACAAACACAGCCAAAGCAGAAGAAAAAGTGCCTCACGAAGGGCCCCAGACCAGCACTCACACCGGTAGGAAAGGCAGGAAGAAAACTAAGGCGAACAAGGAGTGGAAGTGGAAGGCGCAGCGAGGAGCGTCGGAGGAGGAGGACGACGAAGGATTTACAGCAACATTAATTTGAGGGATTTTTGCCCTGCCATCAGTGCTCCCAAAAACGATTCCAAAAGAACCCCCAAAATGCCTATTATGAATCCAGAATATCAAACCTGAAAAACATAAGCGGAAAGACAATTCCGCAGAGCATATCCAAGAGCCAACGCTCAATAAG
Source organism: Eublepharis macularius (assembly GCF_028583425.1). Lineage (NCBI taxonomy): Eukaryota > Metazoa > Chordata > Lepidosauria > Squamata > Eublepharidae > Eublepharis > Eublepharis macularius. The sequence goes on from NC_072798.1 coordinate 153,558, forward strand.
CAAGGCACAACCAGGGCCTTAGCACCAGAAGCACTCCTCAAGAGCAACCGAAACAGAAAAGTGTCACGTGGCAACTTAAGCAGTAACAAAATTTTTAAAGCATTGGTTCTGGTGGCCTACAGGCCACTTCAACCAGGTGCACGAAACGCAGTCCTAGTCAGGAGCGCTTGACTGGGCTAGCCTCTGCGCAGGGATTACAGACTGTAGTGCCAGAAAACCAAAAAGCCTCGTCATTTCCTAGCCATTGCCTATGGCACCTCAGGCAACAGGCCCTTTGCAGCCACTAGGACTAGATGGTGTTTGTCTTTCTTTCGTCACAATTCTCGGGAAGTCAAAATGACAGCCACAATTGCACTGTGTTTATTCTATATCCTGGAAGAGGCAGGTGGCAACAGTCCTAAATAAATGTTTTCTTGTATGATATACGAGGAAGACGATCTCTGGAGCACTGTCTTCAGGTTTGGTAACATAAGGGTCGAGAGACTGGAACATAGTGAAGGCCTAAGAACAATCACTGAAGGCTGCAACTCTACCTCCTGGTAAAGACAGGATCACCACATACAGCAGAAGGGAGACTGTAACGCACAGGTAGATCTCAAGCAAATTTGTTATGAGTCAGCTAGTGCCTGCCGGTCGCTAGAATTCTTGCAGGAAAAAATTAGATTAGATGGGTCTCCATAATGGTTATTCCACATGAAATTCTATTACTTTTTTCTTACATTCTGTAATCTTTCTTGGGTCTCAGCAAATAAATGAAACCAGATTGCTGGCATTTAATATCAAAAAGGTGACAAAAACAACTTTAAACCCAGCTGTTAGGGAAAGCTGACCACACCTAGTTCTAGGTAACATCCTTGAGTTAACTGGTTCAGGTACTCAATATGGGTATGGGTTAGGTCAGTCAGTCAATGATCACCATTGAGAGAGACCACAGGACGCTGGGGAAGCATGCAGTCCTGGGGTACTTCCAGAAGGAAACAAAGTAGATAGTTGGTATGTAAATGCCAGGAGCAGGAATGCTTGGTGTAATGATAAATAAGAACAAAGGTAAGGGTTAGGGTTTTAGAAACCTGGTCAGCAGAGAAAATCAGAAGGAAATCCCTAGATAGAAATGATGTAGGAAGGACAGGGAAAGATGCATCCGAATATGTCACAGAACCCAGTGGAAAATGTAAGAGTAATTTACTCCCCACAGAACCAGTATGGGTAGAAATACCAGATCATAAAGATAACTTTATACTAGGGACATACTGTTGACTGCCTGAGCAAAACTCTGAGGGTGATCCTGAAACAGAAGAACAAATAAGGAAGGCAACCAGAGGAGAAAGAGATGTAATAATGGCTGATTTGAACTATTTTCACATCATCAACTACGCAGATTGTGCCTAGGGTGGGGGGTAATCCAGCTGGCCAGAGGGGAGGTGTCCTTAGAGTTGGTGCCAAGTGGTGCTCAGGACCGACTGCAACTTTCGGTGACAAAGGAAGACAAGGAGATTTCTGAAAAGGTGAATAAATTTTTTGTGCCTGCAGTCACAGTCAGAGATGCAACTTTGTGCCTTTGACCTGGTACTACTGCAATGAGAGAATAAAAGCCATTTGCTTCTGCACAAATACAACCAGACAACACATTGTCCATAGTGAATGCTTTTGTTCAGAAATCTTCCAGAACTAGGGCTTTTTAAGAACACAAAGAATTTTAATGTAAATGCTTCTCGTTTCTCCTATTTATCTTCAAATTCATTACAATGTCTCACTTGCAGTCTTCAAATACTTGTTGCTTCCAATCTAAATTCAAGTATTTGTCAGGTGCTTAGTATCACCTGTCATACTCAGCCACCCTCTGCTGTTAGGACTGTCGCCTAAGGATTTATATGCGGGTGAAATGCTGAGGCTATCCTGTGCTTGAACTGCTTGGGTTAATCAAACTGCATCTGAGAAAACATGCAAGGGAGGTCGTTGTTCCTGCCATTGTCTATACGCTCCCTAGACTGTGCCGGGAGTCTCTCTCCTTAGCCTGGCAAGAGGCACGTACACAGCTTTGGGAAACCCCATACATCGTTCCTGTCGTTTTCCTCGCTTAGGTGCTTTCCTGCCTAACTTAGATGAAAGTTAGACTGGAGGGAGGAGTTCAAGGGGTGCCCATGCTCTAGAAACCTGTATCTGTGTGATGCTTGCATGTAACCGTTATTCCTGGAAAAGATGGAGTAAGATCCTGAAACTGGCAGCTGTTCAATAAAGTGCTTTTACTGATCACAGGGGAGTCTTTTTCAAAGTTGCTTGGCAGATCCTCACAATATTCTCAATTCATCTTTTAAATGTTATACGACAAATTTGATTTAATTGGGGTATCCAAAAGGTATGATTGGGTGTCCATTTGGACACACTACTACTACCAAGAAATATCTTGGTATTTAAAGAACAAAGTAAAGAATCAAGAAATAAATTTCTATGGCTAATTTACAAATTAAAAGTTCATGTTAGTCAGCCCAAATGGCACACATTTGCAGTTGCTAAAAGAACTCTGCTTATTTCCTAGCAAAAATATGCAACTAACTAAAATTTGTGTCATGGTTGTTACATAGCTCTTCACGGCCTTGGCCCAGCATACCTACAGGACCGCCTCCCTCTCTATGTCCCTCCACAGCAGCTTTGCTCGTCTAAGCAGGGTCTCTTACAGGTACCACCCTGCACATGGGTGAAATCAACAGCACTCCGTACATGGGCTCTCTCTGTAGTGGCCCCTACCTTATGGGAAGCCTGCCTGAGGTCAGGAGAGCACCCACCCTCCTGGCTTTCCACAAACAATGCAAAACGAAATTATTCAAAAAGGTTTTTTTACTCATATAGGACGGCTGTATTATAGGGAGGGGGTTTCAGATGCTTCTCTAATGGGTTAGGGACCACAGACTTCACCGCTATGTTGCTTTGCGTATTATCTGTTGCTTTGAATATGTACTCCTATATTCTACCTATGCTTCATGTTAGCTAATGCCAGTCTTAGAATTGATTATGTTCTGTTTCAGCAATTCTTCAACTCTGTATTGGATCTACATAGCTAATGCTATGTTTATGGAAATGTCCTTGATACTGATTGTACTAATCTCATACTATGTAATCCGCCTTGAGTCTCAGTGAGAAAGGCAGACTATAAATGACATAAATAAATATGTTCATAAACTATTTGGAATTGGGGCTGAACAGTACAGGGACCAAGTTTGTAGAAAACCAAACTGATTCTGAAGAGCTCCCAAAGGATCACACTGAACTACGAGGACAACATGAAAAATGAGCATGAGGTCAGAACTGGAAGAGACTGACCAGAAAAAACATCTAGAAGAAAAAGAGAGAAGTGCTTGTGGGTGTCTATTATATATGGTGTGGGTGCGTTTGGCTAGTCACTTGTCTCAAAAAGGACACTTAGAGCTACAAGAGGGGAACTAAAGGGCAACTTAGAGCTACAAGAGGGGAACTAGAGCTACAAGGGCAAACTAGAGGGAAAACTAGAGCTACAAGAGGGGAACTAGAGACACCTAGAGCTACAAGAGGGGAACTAAAGGGCAACCTAGAGCTACAAGAGGGGAACTAGAGCTACAAGGGCAAACTAGAGGGAAAACTAGAGCTACAAGAGGGGAACTAGAGACACCTAGAGCTACAAGAGGGGAACTAAAGGGCAACCTAGAGCTACAAGAGGGGAACTAGAGCTACAAGGGCAAACTAGAGGGAAAACTAGAGCTACAAGAGGGGAACTAGAGACACCTAGAGCTACAAGAGGGGAACTAAAGGGCTTTTTGTACTCTGTATTTTAGATTTTATTATATATTATTGTCTATTGGTTTTAAAGTTGAAATGTTAACATTTTTTATAATGTATATGATGTAATCTGCCCTGAGCCCACTGATGTGGGGACGGCGGAATATAAATCAAATATAAATAAACTGAAATTATTACAGGATTGGAGCATCTTCCCAATGAAGAAAGGCTGAAGCAGCTTTTCCACTTAGGAAAAGGGTAGGATGGGACACACACACACACACACACACGAGATAGAGTCACAAAATTATGCAGGATACGGACACAGAACTAATTCTTCCTCTCCCGCTGGCTTAGTGACCAAGCATCTGTGTGACATGCATAACCTCACAGGTTCAATCACAGGTTTGATTCTGGGTATCTCCCTTTCAAAGCTTGGGGTAATAGGTTATACGACAAACTTCCCAGAGATCCTGGAAGGCTGCTGCCAGAGAAGACAATATTGACCTTCATGAACCAAGGGTCTGGCTTTGGGTAAGACACATTCGTCTGTTCCTACAGAATACGGGGGCCACAAGACCACCTGGCAGGATATTAAGGACAGAAAAAAGGCAGTTCTTCATACAACTTGTTGAATCACTACATTACTTTACAAGAGGTTTTGGTAGACTCATGAAGAGACCATGCATAAACAGTGCATAAACAATGCATAAACAGAACCTGGTTCTGAGGCTGTGAATCTGTGAATCGCAGCACCAGGAGGCAGTATTGGGGAAGGCCTGGCCCCCCAATGCCCTGTTTGTTGGCCCTAATCTGTCATTGTGTAAAACAGAATAAAAAATTCGCAAGTATGTTGCTTTACTTGACTACACTTGTGTTGTGCTCATTTGCAGAGCTTCCTCTTGTTATATTGCATTTTTGTTTTGAGTGTCTACTGTCATATATTGCAGCCCAAAGGTATTTACTTATTTGCTTTATACCCCGCCCTCCCCACAGATGGGCTCAGGGCAGCTAACAACATTCAAAAATACATTAAAAGTTACAAAACCATAAAATCAATAATAATTTTTTAAAAAGTCATTAAAATAGTCCAGGAGCCGGCTATTTAAACAAATATTGGGAATCCGTATATGGGCATAGCAGATGGCCAGGGCAGCCCCAGAAAAAGTAGTGGTCTTTTATCCATTTAGGACACCCACTGGCACGGCGGAACATCCCCGTTTTACAGGCCCTGTGGAACTGTAACAGGTCCCACAGGGCCCAGATCTCCAGCGAAAGCGCATTCCACCAGGCCGGGGCCAGGGCAGAAAAAGCCCTGGCCCCAGTTGAGGCCAGCCGGATGTCCTTCGGGCCGGGGACCACCAGGAGTTGCTTGTCTGCAGAGCACAACACCCTGCAGGGGACGTAATGGAAGAGGCAGTCCTGCAGGTATGCAGGTCCCAGTCTGTGAAGGGCTTTAAACACCAAGGTTAACATCTTGAACCGGATCTGGAACTCCACTGGGAGCCAGTGCAGCTGGCACAGCACAGGATGAATGTGCGCTCAGATTGGCGTTCCAGTAAGGATGCGTACTGCTGCATTCTGGACCAGCTGTAACTTCCAGGTCAGGCCCAAGGGCATCCCAGCGTAGAGTGAGTTGCAGTAGTCTAGCCTCGAGGGGACCGTTGCGTGGATAACTGTGGCCAGGTCCTGGGGTAAAAGACAGGGCGCCAGTTGCCTGGCCTGTCGAAGATGGGAAAAGGCAGACCTGGCAACGGTTTGACCTGGGCCTCCTCAGGTACGCCTGAGTGTGACCACAGTCATGCTGCTAGGCTTCTCAGTGCCCTACTAAGCCCCTCCGCATCATTCTACAAAGAATAAACAGCAGAAAATTGGCACAGTTGTACAGATTTGCTCAATTTCCATTTCAACAGACTGCCAAGCACAGCTGTTCTTGGAACTGATGCTCTCTCGGCAGAAAGCATGCACAGCCCAGCTTGTTCCATCAGACATGAAGCCTATAGTTTATCCCATCCCGAGGAGGAGACTTAGCTGAGTGGCAGAGAATCTGTTTGGCATGCAGGTCTCCGGTTCAGGTAATAAGTGACGTGGAAGACCTTTACTGGAGACCACGGAAAGCCGCTGCTAGCCTTAGTAGACCATACTGACCCTGATGGACCAACATCAAGCAGCTTCATGTGTTCACATATTCCTAATTTCTTCACTTCACACTAGCCCTGCAATGCAGTCCTTGGGAATTCTGACACAGGGTGGAGGGGGCAGCCCCGTTTGGGCTGTTGCAGGAGGCACAGCCAGTCACAAAACGTCAGGGGGCCAAGTCAGACACAATTCTATAGTGATTCATCAACACTGCAGACAGAAGTTGAAGGATGCCTTTAAAAATGAACACGTTCTTTAAAAATACTTCCTTGCATGCACACAGCTTACCTTCCGTCATGCAGTGAAGATTCCTGTGCTGCGGCAGCAATTTGTTAAGAATCTGTACAGCCAATCAGAACCCCCTCCCACTAGGTAAAAGCCCAATTGGCCCCACCCACTTTTAAAAACACTTGGCTGGAGACATGGCGCCCACACGCCCCACACAGAGGACCCAGTTCATGCTGAGGAGCAGGTTCCACCGGGACACAGGTAGATGTGGAACAGGCAGCAGACAACGCATGAGCAACTGTGGAACAAGAACCGATCCCAGGCTGAACTGGCAGCGAGGCAGCCCCACAGGGGAGGGCAGGGAGACAGCAGTCCAGAGCTGGATTGAAACACAGTTTCTACCACTTTGTCTCTATATTTATTATTGTTTTCTCTTCCGTTTTTATCATTTCATTTATTAAAACGTTTTTACCCCCCCCCCTCATGGTCCAAAGGGTATTGATTCTGCCACACTCACTCCTATTGCAGCAGGGATGGAGCAGAATCTGAAAGGAATACACCTTTCCCCCTCAAGCCTTGCCTGGCACCTGCTTTATCTGTCTCTTTGCCCAGGTATTTGTGAAAACGTGCCACCTTTTTAATCTGTTTTAATGGTCTACTTTTAGCCTGAGGGCTGTATCATAGATATCTGTTCAGGATTCTTAATGCTTTTTTAGTGGCTTCTTTCCATTTTTGGACCTTTCTGGTGATTGTTTTATGGTTTTTTCCATCCGTTTTTACTTTGTAAGCCGCCTCAAGCATGTCTCAGGAGAGGTGGCATATAAGCTTCCTAAATAAAATTAAAATTAAAAACTTTAAACAGACCTATTTCAGAACTGGGGGGCTGCAAATGTTATGAGAAAATTAGCACTGGGAGAATCAGAGCCCACCCACTCAAGGGTCCCCTATCGAGCAGGCAGTGAAAAGAGCGCTTTGTTGTTTTCCATGCTGGAAACTTAATGAAGATGCTGAATTGACATTCAGAGAAGTTCATTAAACGTATTTCAGGGATTTCAAACCATATCAACAGGACTAGGTTCTCTGCTAGCCTCAAAGCAGCAGAAAAACCAAAAGTGAAGGTTTGTGCCATGATGTAATGAGAATTTTTGCTCATTCAGACTGACCAAACTTCTGAACAGTTCAGATGACTTGCCAGAAGCAGAGGGGGGAAAGGCTCTTCTAGGGATCCAAAGGAAATGCCACTTACTTGTTTTGGCACTGAGAACACTCATAGCTGAACTTGTATTTAATCTCATAGTTGTGGCACCGCGACACTACGGGGAGCTCTGGGTGGACTGAGGCAGACTTTTTAGCATATAAACTCCAAAAATGGCCATGCCCATCTTGAACTCCGTGGATTAACCATGCGGCTGCATGGCATAATTCATGGATCAGAGTATCCCGAAGTCGATCTAAGCAAGAGACAAAACGGGGGGGGGGGGGGGGGGGGAGAGTTAAAATCCAGAGATTTATTTTTCTGACTCCTAGACAGGGACACAGCTACCAGACAACTCTCTCTACGAGCTCCCAGCCCTGTAGCCAATGCTGGCCTAACCAAGGACTGCAGTGCCCTGAAATGATATTAAACACCTGTGCTTAACGAAAATATTTAAAGGGAAAATTCAGATTAATTCCAACTTAGCAACCAAGAAGATACCTGACTACCAGTCATACCTCCTTAGTACTTACTATGGGTCTGCTCTGAGTTGGTCAAAGCTCTTGGCCCCCCAACCGAGGGGAGAAGTGGAAAGCCAAATGCAGACAACTGATGGAGCAACGCAAAAGCTGAAATATTTCATTAAGAAAATGGAAACCCAAGAGAAGCACCAATGGAACGGAGAATGCTCGGTGTCCTTGATGGATTTCTGTCCAGAGGGACGTGGACTTTTCAACTTCCCAGAAGAACCCAGGGCAGGGCCCAATGATCCTATTTCATTTTGTTTCATTTATTAGACTTATATCCCACCCTTCTCACAAGCAGGCTAAGAGTGGGTCATAACAACACTAAAACGTACAGATATAATTTATAATAAAACAACTTGCATTAAAACAATACTTAAAACCAGTTATATCAACAGTTACAAACACAAAGATGCGTCTGCTATCAGAGTCAGTTTAAGGCTGAGTATTCCATAAAAGCAGCTGGCAGATTAAAATTCATATCCTTGGTAGGGGTGCCGGGACACAGGCAGTCAGGAAGGACCGGTGGTCTCAGCCAAAGGCCCGGCAGAACAGCTCCATTTTACAGGCCCTGCTGAACTGCAGTAGATCTCACAGGGCCTGTGACTAGAATGACAGCTAAGTTTTGCGCCCAGGTGACTGCACTACAAAACAGACCATCCAATACTGGAATGGCCACGAGGGAGTCCCCTCACCCTGATTAAGTTTTAAAGACTTCTGCCTAATTCTTGTTTTTATATCAGGGGAATACAGCGAAACAAAATTCACTCAGGATTTGGTTAAGCTTACCACTATATTGCTGTATTAGGATATGTGTATTGATATTTTATTTGAAGTATATGAATTTTAAACAATGTATTTTATCTTGTTACGCTTTGATTTATTATGTATAGCTGGTCTAAGGACAGTTACAATAAATACCTACCTACCACAGGGCCTGTATCTCAACCAGAAGAGCGTTCCATCCTAGACCTGCACTGGAGGATCTGAACGCACAAAAGAGGGGACCAGGGCCAGCATCAGCACGCAACAAGGTGCGGCAGCTACCAGGGCCCATGGCTGTTGGTGGGGCCCACTGCTGCCGACTCCCAACTCGCGTGTCACCTCGGATGCCTACACTCCCTGCTTGCAAGTGCTTTGTCACTTGTGCTCCTAGACGCATAATGCTGCCTATCGCTGCTGTTGAAGGTGTGGGTGGTGCACAAAACAGTCACTTTCCTGTTGGCTGTGGCACCCCAGCTGCACCCACCGCCCAGCACCACTGGGGAAAGACCGAGGCGGTGGCATTGGCAGCTGTGACTGCAGGTGGTGGGAGAGTTTGCAAAGGGGCAAAGGAAGGACACAAAGGCAGGTGGGGACACATGGGTGAGACAGCAAGGGGAGCACAGTAGTGGGCAGGGCAGCCACTGAGCACTCTGCCCAGCAACCTCTAAATCGTGGAACTGGCCCTATAGAGGACTAAAGGCCCAGTTCAACTATCATAATTTTGCTTTCCAGGTCTCCATGGGAGGGGGCAAGGGGAGGCGAAGGAGGGGAGCCCTTCCTCACCAGGTGCAGCTGGTCCTTCCACAGCACTGCAGATGTTGGAGAAACACAGCATACAATAAAGGCCACAATTCTACACCATCTTAATTTAAAGGGAGTCAGTGTACAATGGGGTGAATTAAGTTGGCCCAAGATGCCAATTAGTATCTTGAAATCAAACTAGAAGCACGCTTTACTGTTTACACACACAGCTCAGCTTCTTCTGTTCTGTAAAGTTAAGCACAGACAGGTTCAGAGACAAAGACAACAAAAGAATATTTAAGGAAGACTATTTATTATAAGCAACACAAATAATGTTTGTCTACAAAGATAGATACACAGATTACTGAAACAGGAGACACACACACACACACACACACACACACACAGCATGCCATCCCAGAAATTCCTGAGTTTCCAATTCTTATTATGAACAAGGTCTGTGAAAGATCCTATGGCCTGCATGTAAGAGCACAGACTGAAGTACTGGAAGCAGCGCCTTGAAAGAGAGGAAGCAATCCACCCTCAAGCCCATTCACTGGATTTAGAAAAGGAGGAGTTTTAGGAAGGTCTTAGCCAATCAAGACTACAGTCGACATTCTTGCATCCAGGCAGACAGTGAAAGCTGAATGTTAGTTAAGAAAATAATATCCTTCTGAAAGAACTGAATTCTCATCCTGCTCCTGTGACCTTGGAAAAGGCAGGGGGGCTCTGAGATTTGTACCTGCAGGTTACCTTGGCAAAAGTACTCCGATAAGAGGGTGGCTCCCTGGCAGAACTGCCTAGTGGCTCCAGTGTCAAAGCGCCCTTGCTCTCCATCTGAGAATGGGAGGCTGGCTAGGTGCTTGCCGCTGCCCACCCCCAATAAGACCAAATGGGATTTCTTCCTCTGCTACCCAGTAGATCATACCAGCATGTAAAGTGGTACCACTTTCTCAGATATAAATAAAACATACATCTGTCTTCCCCATAATAGCTTGTCCTGTACCCCTCCTAGGTATGATGCCTGCATGCTCAATGACCTAAGTCAAGGAAACCATGGAAGCCAAAAGGGCTGCCTGTAAAAAGCTTCCTATAAAAAATGGACAGTTTGCAGAGTCAGCTGAACAGAAAGGAGCGCAGGATGACAAGATGGAAGTTGATAATAAAACAAGCAAAAAGAGAACTGACGGGAAGATTACTAAAAGCATTAAGACAAATATTAAGACCCTTTCTTCAAATTACCAGTGGCTAGAGAAGCAATTGGGCTTTTGCATGAAAAGGAATGGAAGGATTGCTTAAGGAAGATGGCGAGACGGAAGAGAATCTGAATAAATTCCTTGCATCTCTTTTCACTGGGGAAAATGTGGGGCATGTTCCCATAGCTGAGCTGCTGTTTTCTGAAAGGGTGTTTGACAAAACAGAGTAAGTCCCAGGCGAACTGAAATGAGTCTGAAGGTCCAAATGGCATACACTCAAGGATTCCTAAGAAACTTGAGTATGAAATTGTTGACCAACTAATTATTATATGTTACTTGTTGCTAAAAGCCACCTCCGTGACAGAGGACTGGAAAGTAGCACTTATCACACCATTTTTAAAAAAGGGGTTCAGGATGTGATCCGGGGAAGTGATCCGGGGAAGTCAGCATGGTTTTGTGCCTAACATCTTGCCAGACCAACTTGGTTTCCTTCTTTGATCGAGTGACCAGCTTACTGGATCGGGGGAACTCTGTTGACATGATTTATCTGGGTTTCAGTAAAGCTTTTGATAAGGTCCCGCATGACATTCTGATGGGCAAACTGGAAGACTGTGGACTGGACTATAGGACAGTTCTGTGGATAGGGAACTGGTTAGAGGACCACACTCAAAGAGTGGTGGTCAATGGCATTTCATCAGATTGGAGGGAGGTGTCCAGTGGGGTGCCGCAGGGCTCAGTTTTGGGCCCGGTACTTTTCAATATTTTTATCAATGATCTGGATGAAGGAGTGGCAGGGCTGCACATTAAATTGATACCAAATTGGGAGGAGGAGCAAACACCCAAGAAGATAGAATTAAAATTCAACAAGACCTGAATACCCTGAAGTGGGCAGCTGTGAATAGGATGCAATTCAACAAACACAAGTGCACAGTATTACATCTGGGCCACAAAAATGAGAAGCACAAATACTGGATGGGGGATACACTTCTGGGCAGTAGTATATGTGAAAGGGATCTGGGGGTAAGAGTGGACTGTAAACTAAATATGAACAGTCAGTGTGATGCGGTGGAAAAAAAGGCTAATTCAATCTTGGGTTGTATCAAAGGGGCCATAGCGTAGAAATCGCAGGAGATCATAGCCCCTCTCTATACTGCCTTGGTCAGGCCACACCTGGAGTATTGTGTGCAGTTCTGGAGGCCTCACTTCAAAAAGGATGTGCCCAAAATCGAGAGGGTGCAGAGGAGAGCGACGAGAATGATCAGGGGTCTGGAGACTGAGCCCTACGAGATAAGGCTGAGGGCCTCGGGAATGTTTAGTTTGGAGGAGTTTGAGGGGGGACATGATTGCTCTCTTTAAATATCTGAAAAGCTGTCATTTGGAGGAGGGCAAGGAGCTGTTCCAGTTGGCAGTAGAGGGTAGGACCCGAAGCAAGGGGCTTAAATTACAAGCAGAAAGGTACCGGCTGGATATTAGGAAAAACATTTTCACGGTCAGAGTAGTTCAAAAGTGGAATCAGCAGATGCTTTAGGCTGATCCTGCACTGGGCAGGGGGTTGGACTAGATGGTCTGTATGGCCCCTTCCAACTCTATGATTCTATGTATCAGACACAGTCAGAAATATAAATGTTCCTTAGCTGATCTTGCCAAAAGGTCATGGAGGATTCTTCTGCAACCCAGAATCAGAGCTGGCCTAGACTCTTAGCTAAACAATGCAGCATGCCAAATAGAGAGCCCCAAAACCCAGAATAAAACAACTTGGGAGAAGGGTAAAGAACAAATGAGTAACAAAAAAAGTCCTTTACTAGATTAAAAATAATATAGTTAATATCAACAGATATAATATATGTCTGAGTTCAGGTGTGAGAAGCATCTGAGAATGGTAAGAATGTCCAACTAAATATAGAAGAGAAAATATAGTTCTAAGAGAGTGTATTGACTGAACTCCCCCCAGATAATCAGATGAGAAACTTTTAATCCCTATTTTTTATATTTTTTGGTATAATAAAAAGTAGCAAGATTGAATCAACACAGCTCTTCTATATTTTAAAAGACATTTGAATATAGATAACTTTGTATTGTGCTGGAACCTAGGCATGACAACCAGGTTGGTGGAGGAGTTAAGAGTGTGCTCCGCAGTTACCTCTGCAGGCAGCACCAGGCCCTCCCTGTGCCTGAGGGCCCTCCTGGTTCCCCGGACTTGGCTCGTCTCTGAGCCCTGCAAGGCAGAGTCACCAGCCTGGAGAGAAGGCTGGTCAGGAGGGGGTCGTGAGGGGGTCGTGACACTTCCCAAGTTTATCCCTATGACCGTATCTTTAAAGCTTTTGATCCTGAAAAGGCATTTAAAAATATTTCTTTTACTGATGAAACATCTTGAAATACCATTCCTGGAGGGAAAAACAGAAAAGCCTCCTGGATGAGGGGATATCTGGGACCAGACGGTGCCCAAGCCGGTACCCAGCATCATCAAGGATGCAGCCTTCAGACCAGCTAGAGCAGAGGCAGCTGCCCAATTGTGGGGAGGGGGGGGGGCGGGCACAGGCAGGCGGGCAGCCTCACACCTTAACCCTAAACACTGGTAGTTCTGCCAAGCACAACGTTCTGATGGCTCCCAAGGACCATGACGTTCAGGAATTTTGGAAGGCCCAACCAATCCGCTTCTGTTTATCAAGCTCATGTCCCTTTCTGCTCCTCCTCCGGCATTCTGGAATTTTTAACTTGCTCTAAGACACAGAAGTAAACAGAGGCTTGAAAAGAGGAGCACTAGAACGTCTGCCTCTGTCCCCCAGGCAATCATTACCGAAGGCAGCTTGAAGCAGAACGTAGTTTGGATCACGGAGGCAAACTCTGGGCCGTACCTGCGGAGTCACAAACTTTCTCCGACAGCATTATTCGGGCATATCGCTGTCTCGAGCCAGGTTCTTTCAGCTGTCCAGTTATACAGCATCCTGCTGTTTTCCGCATCTTCTTATTCCAGCTAATTTCCATTCTTTCTGGCAACTGAAAGAAACGGCAGGCCACGTGACTGAGGTCTTAGCCACCTTTCAGGGACAGGCGGAAACAGCCTTTAGGACAGACAGCAGAGCCACCAGAAAAAGTTCCTGAGCTGCAGCTGCAGCTAATATTTAACAGTGGTGGGAAAGGGTCGGTTCTGACAACACACACACCAGTCGTAAGAAATAACCCAGTGGCAAATACCCCACCCCATTCCCCTGAATCCACGCTCAGCTTACGAGAGAGAAATCTCTCCTCCTCTCCTCTCCTCTCCTCTCCTCTCCGTGGTTCTCCACAGAGGACAGAAGGGATGCTTTCTCCATGCACAGGTATCTTGCAGGAAGCAGGAGAAGCACTGCATGAGGGCAAACCTCTCTCCCTTCCCTCCGTTCTCCACACACGCACAGAACTGGGGAAGCAAGCCATCAGTGGGGAGCATAAGTCATAGCCCCGTGTTTAGACCAATGAAGGAACACACCCACCTTCTGCTCAAATACAGTGCTGTTATAAAAAGCATAGAGACTTTGTGCCATTTCTTCCTTCTTGGTGCGGAACTGCTTCACTTGCCAGGATTTGGGGTCCGAAAGCTCTTGCAAGAAGCAGCCCTGGATGTTGCAGGAACTCCTGCAGACACAAATGCAACAAACAGCAACACTAGCAGAGAAAACAGCCGCGGACTTGCCAAAGGAATGAGGCTCTAACACCACACACAGCGATTATCTGGGGGCACAGGCTGGAGCCCCGTACACAGACAGCCTCCTTATCCACTGGGATCAGCAGTTATGTTTCAAAGCATCACCTTGGAAACTCCTAGAACTTCAGTTGGCAACAACGGAGCATGCGAAGGCTTGCATTTGAGGTACCCTTAAGATTTCCAGTAACAGCATCTCAAGAGCCACTGGAAGTCTGGGTGATAATCTGTCAATTAGTTGATGACCCCCTACTACGTTCAACTGAAGCAGTGACATCTCTGAATGTCCGGCTGTGGTCAGTAAAGGCCCAGATGGGAACAAACGAATAGAACTGTTCATAGTGCATGGAGAGGGAGGGGGAGGGGAGAGGGGGGGAGGGAGAGAGAGAGAGAGAGAGAGAGAGAGAGAGAGAGAGAGAGTCTCTCCCCCCCCCCGGTTTGTAGTTTGGGAGTACTCTTGGGCCCCTGCATTGCTTCTGGATTCTGGATTCTTCAGGAAATGCAGCAAGGCAAGCTATTCACCAAAGTTTAAAGAGCTGGTTAAGATAACACGAGACAGACATATCTGTAACACAGTATTTTCATCATCAAACACACCACCTTGACACAGCTTTGACTCCCAAAAGCTTACACACAAAAATCTTGCTGGTGTTTCAGATGCTGTATTCAAATCCTGCTGGTCTCTGAAGCGACCCAAAGCATTAGCCAGTAGAAAATTTAGAGGTTCACTGAGTTTCTTTCCCTTTCCAAGAACTCTGAATTCATCACACTCATTAAGGACAAGTTGTTCATGACACAGGTTTTAAGGTAAAAATTGCTGTTGGAAATGCTGAGCCAGTGGTTCTTATTTCAGCGATGCCCTAAGAGCCAGGGTACTTTAGTGGTTAAAGGGCTGGACTAGGATCTTGGAGACCCCGATTCAAATCCTCACTATGCCACAGAAGCTTACTGACACACCCTCAGCTGACCCTACCTCATGGGGCTGTTGTGATGATAAAATGGAAAAAAGGAACAATGTCAGTCTCTTTGGGTCCCTATTGGGTTACTCACTGGCCAATCTTAATTTAAACAAACAAGAAAGCACTCTGTCCCCCAGACACACTAACTGCCAGGAAACTGCAATTTCTAGCAAAGACGCACTGAGCAAGGATTAGCTTGGATACAAGGGAAGAGAAATAGACGTCCCAGGTAGCCACAACAGTCCAAAGAAAAATCCAAAACCAAAATTCATTTTCCCAAGCATGGTCCAACATACTAATCAAAGAAAATGCTTTTCTTATTCAGGGCAGAGCAGCTAGCAAAAGGACAGGTCGGGATTTTCCTTCCCTTCCCAATTAATCCTAAAGTGGTATAACCCTTTGCTCTAAGACATGCAGTGCAACTTGTCTGTCCTCAAGTCAAAACCAAAAAACAGCAAGTCTCCTTCCTAAACCAAAAACAGCAAGGAGACTTGCTGTTTTCCTAAAGAACAGGGAGGCTGCCAGCTCTTGCAAAAACCTCACCTTCAGAGACGTCAACAATCACTTTTTATCTCACACTAAAGACCACTTCAGCCACATTTTCCTTTGAGGCTATGAAGAATGTGAGAGACAATAAACTGAAACAGCGAGCTGTGATTCATGAAATCTCATTGAAATAGTAAAGAGTCCAGTAGCACCTTTAAGACTAACCAACTTTACTGTAGCATAAGTTTTCGAGAAACACAGTTCTCTTGGTCAGATGCATCTGACTAACAGAACTGTGTTTCTCAAAAGCTCATGCTACAGTAAAGTTGGTTAGGCTTAAAGGTGCGACTGGACTCTTTACTATTTTGCTACTACAGACTAACACGGCTAACTCCTCTGGATGATATTGAAATGAATGCTTTAAGGTGCCACTAGACTTATGTTTTCTTTTGCTACGACTGACTAACATGGATGCCCTCTGCAAGCGTACAATTATATAGGAGTAAGCACTGTTCAACCCAGTGGAAATCACTTCTGAGGGGTCATATCATAGAAAAAGAGCTGGAGGGACTCATTAGCATAACTAATTAGCATATGCCACGCCCCTTGCCAGCGCTGGAAGTGTGTCATTAGCATAACCGATTTGCATATGCCACACCCCCTGACATCACCTATCCTGGCTGTTTTGGACCCAATCCTGGCCATTCAGGGCCAAAATTGGGCCCAAAATGGCAAATAGGGGGTGAAAATGGCCAAAAAGGGGCCCAAAATGGTCAGGACTGGGCTGCTGCTGAGCGGGAGAGTGAACCACCACCCGTCATGTGACCTCATTGGGGAACTGCCGGAACTGCGTCCCTGTGCATTCCCCTCAAAATGAGCCCTGCGTCTGAGTAAATATCTATATGATCAAACTGAAGCTGCCAGACAATTGGCTTAAAAACCTTTTTTGCAGAAATCAGAAACCAATTTAATCTAAGCTGTTAATAAAGATCAACTCTCAAATCAACTGCTATATAGCAACCATAGTTTTAGCATTGTATCATTAAAAAATCAAAGATAGGGTTTGATTTAACACCATCCAAGAGCACTTACTTTGAAAACAAGGAGCCAAAACAAAACGTTTCTTAAACTTTAAAGGCGTCAACAAGAATAAATTACTTCAGTCCACCATGATGAACAAAATTCAAGGTCTGCAGCTTTCAAGAGTCAAAGCTCCCATCATCAGATATGAGAAGTGGAAAAAAGGCAGGAATCTGTATAATCCAGGCAAGGGATGGGAGGGGTATTGCAAATTAGAGTGTCAGAAAGCTAGCTATAATACATGTCATAATTAACTTGATAAAGCAGGAATGCAAAGTGCAGTAAATCAGCATCTTTAATGCAAGAAAAATCTGTCCCATTTCAGTCTTGGGGGATCCATTGTTCCAAACTTGCAAGTAAACTGAATTTCAGCAATCTTGCACGGTAATTTTGGTTTGAAGTTTATCCTGGAAGTCTAGTTGGTCTCTAAGGTGCTACTGGACTCAAATCTTGCTTTTCTCCTGCAGACCAACACGGATACCCACCTGAATCTATCCAGCATTATGTCAATTTATCGGACTTAGAAAAGTCCAATAATTCATGAATAAAGACTTCTTTCTTTCACCACTCCTCATATACGATGGAAGGAGTTTTGACTGTTAAAAGCTCCTATCCTGGAAATCTAGTTGGCCTGTAAGGTGCTACTGGACCCAAATCTTGCTCTTAGGAAATCAAGATCAGAGTCCATATGTCGGTTTCAAAGTAGCAAATCTCATAAAGGCACAGTTAAATCCAAGTTAAAGGAAAAGAACTTACCCTTCTGTTCTTGTGACAGTGGGAAAAAGTGACAGGGAGGCCATATTGCCACACATGAATCTGTTGCAAAATTGACTTGCAAAATAGAAGTCCAGTAGCACCAACATGAGAAGTCCAATATCAACTTTCATGGGTCATCTTTGAGCGTGCTGGATGGTGATGTTCAAGGGAGTAATCCTATGCAGTTCTATCGAAGTATGTCCGCACAGAAAGTGGAGCTTACTTCTGACCAGACTGGTCCTGCCCTCTACTTTGCTGTTGGGCCAGCTGGTCCTTTTTGTCTTTGAGGCAAACCCCAGCAGAGGAAGTTTAGCAATACTTCACTGCCTGTTTGGGCTTTTCCCAAATCATCCATCACAACAGAGTTGCAATTGCCAGGAGTCAACCTGAGGTTGCCATTGTAGCCTGATGCCTGGGGTTTGTGGAGGCCTGGGTTAAGACAGTCCCCCTTTCTCCCTGAACCAGGTTCCCCAAAACGCCTCTGCAGTTCCACCTCCTTTTGCCGGAGGGGCTGCCTGGCTGGGGTCTTGGCATCCCTACACACATGCTTGCACAGCAATGCAGAATGGCTGCATGAGAGGATGGCCTTTGCACACTCTTCAGGAAAAGAGGCTGCCTATTTTGACAGACTTCACCTTGTACCAGTTAATTTGTCACCAGGCAAAGACCAGCCAAGAATCAGAGAAAGACAGTAGCCAGGACCCACCTCACTGGCATCCCAGGTACCTGGATAGCATCAGAGAGCACCTGGCTCTTGAGACTCTGTGGGCGAACTGGAGATCTGAGCAGCCTCTGAGGGGCATTCCCACTCTTCACAGCGGTCTGGGTGTTTTCACAGGAAGACTTGAAGCCTCTCCGTCCTATCAATCACAAACCAAAAGTTAAATGCAGAGACAGACAAAGCCCCAAATCAAACCAGAGGGGCCGACTTTAGATCTTTGGCCTCTTAAATATGAGCCAGGGTGGCGTGGGTGTGGTTTATTTTTCTTTAAGAGGGCTGTATATAAGCCAGGGGTAGGAAGTGGGAGTGATGGCAGCTGGAGGATGTGTTTTAAGTTTGTGTGACTGAGACTAATAAAGACTGATTTGGAGACTAACGCGAGGGGCTCATTTGAGACACAACAATGGGTTTAAAGGCAAGACGCTCACTCAGGACCCATCTGATTCAAAGACAATTTCCCAAGGTCCAGTAATCCTTTTGTTATTCAGTAAACTTTTATAAGCTTCTTTCCTCCCTCCACGTTCCTTTTTCATGCTCAGGATTCTGGGCTTTATTCAGGGGAGACACGATTAACTTAACTCTGAGATAATAAGTAACTGAATATGGTTACTTCTTTCCCCTATTTTATTTATTTATTTTATCAAATTTATATCCTGTCCTTCCCACGAAGACAAAGGAAAAATGGAAAACAGTTTAATATTAAAGTGTTCATACACTGTAAAACATGAAAACTGCGCAAAAATTAGAACTGAATTTTATAAGTATCAACACAGAAATTCATCCAAAAGATTAGTAGAATATTGATATAAATGCACAACCTCCACCAGCTGACAATTACACAACCCACTGTGATGGAAACCAAGGATTCTGTGCAGTTTATATATGGAATTTATAGATAAGTTTGAGAAGCAAGGCTTGATTGCGCTTTGTTTATAGCTTTGTTCAGGTTTCCTGTGAAAGTTAAAATTTCACTATTCCTTTCTTCAGCCTTGAACAAGCAGGCCAAAGGGAACAGATTAATTGTTCACTGTTAGCATGAGCCATGAAAGGATGATCTTCTGCCAAGCTAGCTCTCAACACAAAGAACAACGCCACCCAGTTTGATGGCAAAAAGCCCCCATTGTGATAACAGTGCTCAGAGGCATATCACATCATACCTTCAGAGGTCACAAAGCAGAGAGTTCAGTACAGTCAGGTGTTAGCCACCTATGTAAGAGCATTTATATTATCTGACCACACCCATAATTCCTAAATCTCTCTGGTCAGGAATTCAGTGAAATCCGTTTTCCCCGCTTTGGGCAAAACCCTCATTAAGCAGCTTAGAAATTTAACCTTTTTTTCTTAAAATGAATATAAGCAAGAAATAATAATAATAACAACATTCAATTTATATACTGTCCTTCAGGACAACTTAATGCCCACTCAGAGCAGTTTACAAAGTATGCTATTATTATCACCATAACAAACAACCTGTGAGGTGGGAGGGGCTGACAGAGCTCCTAGAAGCCGTGACTCACTCAAGGTCACCCAGCTGGCTTCAAGTGTAGGAATGGGGAATCAAACCTGGTTCTTCAGGTTAAGAGTCCCACGCTCTTAACCACTACATCAAAATGGCATATATGTTTATACAGATTAAAGTTCTATGGGATATGCTAGTGTTCTGTATATGTCTTCAACAATGTTTTATTCAATCATACCCAGAGCTATATTAACTTATTTTTTCCCTTTGGATTTCTATTCCACCCTCCCCATGAAGGGCTCAATTATTTAAAATAGTTTATGGTTGTTGTGGGTTTTCCGGGCTGTATTGCCGTGGTCTTGGCATTGTAGTTCCTGACGTTTCGCCAGCAGCTGTGGCTGGCATCTTCAGAGGTGTAGCACCAAAAGACAAGAGATCTCTCAGACACTGAAAGATCTCTGTCTTTTGGTGCTACACCTCTGAAGATGCCAGCCACAGCTGCTGGCGAAACGTCAGGAACTACAATGCCAAGACCACGGCAATACAGCCCAGAAAACCCACAACAACCATCGTTCTCCGGCCGTGAAAGCCTTCGACAATATATAAAATAGTTTACATATTTATTTACTTTATTTATAGTCTGCCTATCTCAGTGAGACTCAACGTTGCATTACCAATTTGTCACCAAAATATTATGCAGAACCTTACCAAAAGCTTTACTGAAATCAAGACAAACTATGTCCACAGCATTCCCCTAATCCAACCAAGTAGTAACTATTAATAAAGGAGACAAGGGGGGCATGGCGTTGGAGCCGAAGGAGATGGACACTTGCCGAGACTCGGCTCCATCTCTCCCAAGCTCAAAACCTCAGTGCAAAGTCCAACAACGTCCCTATTTCATTATCTGTTATGGCCAAACGAGAGAACGAAAGGAAGAAGCTACCCAGCAGAGCTGTAAAAAAATCTTCAAGACTACTTCACTCCCTCAAATCAAGCTGAACTGCAGGAGAAAAACTCCAGTGAGCTTTCCAGGATAGCAGGTGAGCAAACGACAAATGCAGGTAGTCTGCAAGAGGCTTTTGATCCCACTCTTTCACCACAACTTGCTAAATTAGAAACATCTTAAACCAAACAGCCCTTTTAATTCAGCCACTTGCTGCCCAATTAGCAGACGTTAAATCCGAACTAAACAAAACGTTAAAGCCGAAAACGCCCTTAAGATCAGCACTTTAATGCAAAATGAAGTGAAAGCCTTACAAAAAACAAATGACACTCTTCAAGAAAGAATTGTTAAATTGGAAATAGCTGCCAAACAGAGAAACCTTAAATTTAGAGGCAAAGATGAGTCCCTAACAACAAACGAAGATCTCCTGATTTTTCTGGCTACTTGGCTACCAAACACACTTCATTTGGAAGAAGGGGAAGCCCCAATTATTACAAAAGCTTATCAAGCGGGCTCAAAAGAAAAGCGCAATACCCCAACAGACATTATTGCAGAATTTCCTGACCAGAGAGCATGTAAAAGAATAACTGATGAAGCAAGGAAAAAAGGCTCAATCTTGCTTAAAGGTTCTCCTATCACAGTCTTTACTGATTTGCCTAATAAAGTACTCATTAAGAGAAAGGAGCAAAAAAGACAACAGAAAACTAAGAAAAGCCAACATTCCATACAGATGGGTGGATTTTGTTAAATTGCTTGTGACTTCCCAAGGAAAACAATACTATGCTGTGTGTGTGTGTGTGTGTTATGTGCCGTCAAGTCATTTCCGACCTATGGCGACCCCATGAACGAAAGACCTCCAAAACGTTCTCTCACTAACAGACCTACTCAGATCCTGCAAACTGGAGGACGTGGCTTCTTTTATTGAGTCAAGCCACCTCGTTTTAGGCCTTCCTCTTTTCTTGCTGCTTTCCACTTTTCCTAGCATTATTGACTTTTCCAGAGAATTTGTCTTCTCATAATATGACCAAAGTACGATAACTTTAGTCTTGTCATTTTAGCTTCTAAGGAGAATTCAAGCTTGATTTGATCTAGGACCCACTTACTATGGTACAGACTCAGAATCAGGATTGAATCTTCAGCAAAGCATTAACTTACAGGCATCAATGGAGTTCGACAAGACTTCACAAAAAAGAAACTACCTCCTTCTCCAATAAAGGAAGCAAAATCCCAGTGCGCTTCAATTGAAGGCACAACAGAGGACTCTTTATTAGGGTTATGTTATAATTTGGAAGATCCTACTACTGTGTGTAACTGAGGCTTTCGGGTACGGAGAGAAAAGACCTCCCAAAGTTTGCCTCCTTCGTTTTAGTTTCAGTTCAATGGTATTGGTACAAAACCAATAACTGGTGTGTGATTATTAACAAACCAGTTGCAGTGAGCTGTTATATCAGTCTATTTTGTGTTCACTTATAGTCAGCTTGAAGAAAAGGGTTTAAAGAGGAAAGGGAGGGTGGGAGATTATAGCAAGCTAAGTATCCTGAATAGAAAAATAAGGGAGGGTAGAGTGGGTGGTAAAAAGGGGGGTAAGGGAGTAAATATAAAAAAGGGGAAGGAGGGGGAGGGAGGTAGTAAGGGGAGGGAGTGTGAATTTAACAAGCTTTGAAAATACTTCTATTTATAACCAAATAAAGTATTAATCATTGTTTGTTCCAATATAACCCTTATTCTAGATACCAAAAGTCTATTGCAGTATTTTCAACAATAGTCTTAAAAAAAAAAAAGATTAATACTCTTTATATAGTACGATACAAAAAAAAATTATAATTCTGTGATATTTTAGTTCTATACAATGCATTCAAGAATCAATGTCATTTCCTATAATGTGAGAGGTCTTAATCATGTTAGACAGAGAAAAAGAATCTTATCAAATATAGTCCATTTAAGAGCAGATGTCATTATACTCCAGGAAACTCATTTAAATCCAAACTGCAAGGGAGTTCTGAAAGCCAATTGAATTCAACAACAATTCCATGCAAAGGGAACCTCCAAGTCAAAAGGCGTTTCGATCATAATTTCCAAATCTGTTGGTTTCCAACATAAAGCAACATGTTCAGATCCCAGTGGCAGATATTTGTTTATTAAAAATACACTGGAAAACCAGCCAATTATGCTTGCATTGATATATGCCTCTAATTTTAATCAGTTAAATTTAATAGACAAAACCCTTAATAAATTAAGTGAATTCCAAGAAGGTGCAACAATCATTAGTTGTAATATTAATTACATCAGAAATCATAGTCTAGACCAGCGATGGCGAACCTATGGCACACGTGCCACAGCTGGCACGCAAAGCCCTCTCTGTGGGCACAAGAGCCAAGTCGCCGGATCGCTATGTCCAGGGTTCATTTGGAGGAGGAACGTGCTGCAATGGCATTCCCATAGCTCTGAAAAGTGATCACGTGGGATTTGGCCCTGCCCATGTGATTCCTTTTCCTCAATGCTGCCTCCCTGCTGCCATTCTCTTTAGCAGCAGGAAGCGGAGGCAGCAGCCGGGCTGGTAGGCCTGGCTTTCTAAAGGAGGGCAAGCTGCTTTGATTTAACTTGCTTTGCTTCCATCGTGACTCCTAAGTGAGTGAGAGAGAGAGTGCTTGCAAGACGCTGCTAGTGTAAAGAAAGGCAAGCTGCTTTGATTTCACTTGCTTTATTTTCGTTCGTGGCTCACGAGTGAGTGAGAGAGAAAGAGAGAGATGTTAATTAGTTCAGACAACTGTATGAGTTGTTTTTTCTAAACTAAAACCTCAGTATTCAGGTTTAATTGCAGTGTTGGCACTTTGAAATAAATAAGTTGGTTTTGTGTTGCAGTTTGGGCACTCAGGCTCAAAAAGATTTGCCATCACTTGTCTAGATAAATCCCACCACACTCAAAACCCAAAAAGAAAAAAGCAAAATACCGCTTTGGCTGACATACTAAAATAATTTCACCTAATAGATATCTGGTGTTTAATGCACGATCAGGAAAAAGACTACACTTACTTTTCATCCAAACACAACACCCACACTAGAATCGATTATATACTTGTCACAGAAAAACTAAAAAATGTAGTGATCAATTCACAAATTGGCAATATCATACGGTCAGACCATGCCTGGGTATCTTGCCTATTTTCCTTTGACCCACAAATTACCTCAGAGAGACACTGGACATTAGATAAAAAATTACTATACGGTGAAAACTCAGTTAGATTAATTGACCAGGCCATATCACATTTCCTTAAAGATAATGAGACACCTGAAGTTTCACCACATATAAGATGGGATGTGTTTAAAGTTGTTCTGAGAGGCCATCTTATCTCAATTTCAGCACACCTAAATAAAAAGAAAAAAGATCAAAAACAAGTAATTTTAAATAATATTAAGCAACTAGAACAACAACAAATAGAAAAAGGCAGCAAAAAAACTTATCGTAAATTATTTTATGAATGTAAATTACTAGAATCAATAGAAACCACTCAAATTCAAAAAAAACTTTTTATATCTGAAACAAAAACAGTGGTTCCACTCCCCAAAATATCTCAAATTTTTAGCATGGAGAACAAAAGAAAAGAGAGCTTCCAGCATAACATCAATACAAGACTAAGGGAATTACCCAAAATAAACCTAAAAATATCACGCAAACTTTCAAAAATCCAAGAAATGATCCCAAAGTTAAAAAACAGTAAGGCAGCAGGTCCAGATGGATTTCCCCAAAAATTTTATAAAAAATTTAACACATCTTTAGCAAATTTATTAACAGAGGTATGTAATAATTTATTGGATACAGGACTACAACCACCCTCTTGGAGCAACACTACCATAATTGTCATTCCAAAACCAGGGGGAAATCCACAAAATCCTGCTTCATACAGACTCATCTCTTAATTAAACCAAGACTAATAAGATCTTTACATCTATTCTTACTCAACATCTTAACATTTTTATAGGCCATTTTTTTCATTACGACCAAGCCGGATTCATTCCAGAAAAGGACATCACTGACAATATATACAAAATACTGAACTTAATAGCAACCTATTAAATATCAACAAACAGAAACGCTTCTCTTATCACTCGATATAGAAAAAGCCTTAGATTCCCTAGAAACTTCGTATCTTCAATTGCTATTAATACACATGGGGTTTGGGAACAAATTCACTCGAGCTATCAACTCAATTTACTCGCAGGCAAAAGCTCAAGTTAAAATAAACAATACTTCATCTGATGAAATAAAACTCAATAGAGGAACGAGACAGGGACGAGGTGAAATTGACAGAGCCTTGCTTTCAGAAGAGCTTACTGCCACTATAGATGTGGAGGAAAACCAGGCCTGGCCCCTCGTTTTGGATAAGAGATGCTGTAGGGAGGCAGCTGAGCAGGAAGGCAAGGCCACTGGAGAGGAATCTCCTCTGCGCTCCAGAAGGAATCCCGTGCGCCAAGAGAAATACTGGCCGGAAGAATTGCTTCGAAACGAGCAGAGCAACAAAAGGCCGGCGAAGCTTGTAGCCAGCTTTCAGGAATGCCAGCTGCCCGGAATCCAAGCCAGAGCTCTCCCCACTCTTCCACTTGAAGCCAGCTGGGTGACCTTGGGTCAGTCACAGCTCTCTCAGAGCTCTCTCAGCCCCACCCACCTCACAAGGTGTTTTGTTGTGGGTATAATAATGGCACACTTTGTAAACTGCTCTGAGTGGGCATTAAGTTGTCCTGAAGGGCGGTATACAAATCGAATGTTATTATTATTATATTATTATTATCAATGTCCAAACCCAAAATAATTTCTGAACAAGCCAGAAGAGGTGGTGTCTCCTACCAGTGGTGCTGTTTTGGACGTCGGTGCTCTTGGTGGCAGGAAAGACCATTCTTTGCTTCACACGAACAATTAGACTATCAATCTCATCATCGGAGCTATCGCAGCCAAACACGACACTTGGCCTTGGTTGCTGGGTTTTGCCTTGAGTACACTCCTGTGTGGAACCTTTTTCTTCCACACTTTGGGAAGAATTTGGCCTGTCCCTGGATGCGATAGTCTTGTCCTGTGAAGAGGGAGATAGCACGTTCCTCCCGTTTCCCTTCCGCCAGTCCACTTGGATGGACTGGGATGTAGTCCGCGGTGCGTATTCGCCAAAGACGCTATCATCATCATCATCATCGCTGTCACTAAACACTAATGGAAACAAGCATAAGGCAGAGTGAGTAATTCCCCTTCCTGAAACCACAGCTTTGGGGGGGGAGGTGAGCATGACTTGTGACCACAAGACATGTAAACTGTCCATTTCAAAAACTTCTTGAATGTCAAACTGCATAGTCATAATTACAACAAAACAATGATGATGATGGTAACTGCGCTTATATACTGCTTTTCTAGACATAGTGCCCCACCCAGAGTGGTGAACAAGTTAGTATTATTATTTCCACAATGCAGCTGGGGCTGAGAGGAGTGACTGACCCAAGGCCACCTACTGAGCTCATGGCAGTAGTGGGATTCGAACCAGTAGAGTGCTGATTCGCAGTCGAACCACTTAACCACTGGGCTACAGCAGCTCCCTACTTCTTATTTAGAGAATATGACAGTGCCCAAAGGGAAAAAAGGCAGCATCAACACTTTATCCTTTCTCTAAAGTACTGTAACGTAGATGAATGCATGCATACACACACATACACACACAAGGTCAAAACATAAGGAAGGTGCCAAAAAATCCCAGCAGTGCTGTGAGACAAAGCTCACAGCTGTAGACCTCAGCCTGCTGCATCATATTAATGCACACTGTCCCATGCTTCCACATAAAAGGAATCAGATTTCATGTGTAAGTCCCAGGATCTAAAATTTAGCACAATTACTCCAAACAAGAGTTACACCTCTATCAAAGCTAAAATGTTCCTTTGTCTATACAGTATGGGGGTGGCAGGCAGGTGGGCTTTGGGAAGCCGTTCAGAAATAGCATCCCAAAGAGGACTTGCCTCCTCACTTCTGGCTGGATGAATAGAAATGGCACCTCCCTCTAGGAGTCTCTCTACAAAAGACATCTGACATGAGATCGCTCAAGTTTAAGGAGATGCAATGCAAGCTGGGAAGCATAGTTTAAAAGACTGCCTTGAAACAATTATAATGACAGATCTTCACAGGATCCTGATATCTCTGAAAGCCACTACTTGCGCGCTCGAACCTCACCCATCTTCACTGTTAAAATCAAGTAAAGACCATAGGCAAAGCACTGAGGTCTACTGTAAATCAATCACTAGCCCAGGGCATCTTCCCTGTCATGTGCCCACACCCATGCCATTGACGTATTCTCTAATCTGATGCATCGATCTGATCTGATCTGTTCACTGTATTGATCTACTGTTTGATTTCATGCCATGCTCACATAGTTGTGCTTTGTAAGGTAGCCACATAGTCATGCCATTCTGGGCCTGCCTGAAAACGAAAGTGCTAATGCTGATTTCACAGGGAAGGTAACCAGTCTGTTATCTCTGAAAATAGGCGGCGCTGGCCTTGCATCTGGAACTAGAAATGTAACCATTTCCCAGGGGAGAGAGAAAGCCTTCGTTTTTTTTGTAATCGTCTGCCGTTTCTATCCAGACTACGCTATTGTGTTCTCATGCAACTTCTTAGGTTTTCGTGCTTAAATGCAAACTGCTCCAAGGGAGGGGGGAATAGTACTCCCTATATCAAGAGTGCCTTAGCCTGTATAATCATTCCCGCCAACTTTCCCATCTATGGATGTACCCATGAACTTAATGGACCTCTAAATAATCATCCTTTCAACCAACGCACTGGAGTGCTTGCTGTGAGGGGTTTGGGGGTCCATCTGCCATGGACTGCCATCCCTAGAACGGACGTTCCCCCAGCTACTCAAACAGGTGGTTTATGTTCACTAAACAAGAGTAGTGAGGAGGTTAGTCTGTGGGCGATCATTAGGATTAGTGTCGGTGATGCTTCAGGGGGTATAAATAAGTGCGCCAGCTGTGACTAGGCCTATACGGCTGACAGAGGAGTAGGCAATAATTGCTTTTAGGTCTGTTTGTTGTAGACAGACGAGACTTGTTATAATCATACCTCACAGGGCAAGCACGATGAAGGGGATATAATTTATTTGGGCAGTTGAGGTTAGAATGGGGGTGATGCGGATAATGCCGTATCCCCCAAGTTTTAGTAAAACAGCAGCTAATACTATTGAGCCAGCGATGGGGGGCTTCGACGTGGGCTTTAGGGAGTCAAAGGTGCAGGCCGTATAGTGGTATTTTAATTAGGAAGGCTAATCAGAGTATAACACCAGATGTAATTAATTTTTATATAGTGGGTTATATGTGTGAAATGTCTTAGACGATCTGTGCTTACAATTGTAGAGACATTAGGATCGTAACACCAGATATAATATATAATATAGTGGGTTATATGTGTGAAATGTAGAGAGGAGGGATTGACAGAGCCTCTGGCTCTCTCTTTTTAAACCACGCTTCCCAGCTAACATTGCATCTTTCCCTTCACTTGAGCGTTCTCGTGTAAGATGTCTCGTGTAGAGCAACTTCCAGTCACTACAGAATTGGTCCACAGGCAGCTGCTCTCCAGCGCTATGCCAGCCCAACTGCCTGTGAGCCTTTTGTTACTTGCCTTTTTTACTGGTGAAATTCGAGAACAAGTTTTCCTTGGAGCGATTCAAACTAGGAGGGAAGAGAAAAAGACTCTCACTGGAATCAGGAGGCATGTCAGTTGTAGAAGTGGCCCGTGAGCCACCAAGACAACATTCTGGCTCCAGCAAAGATTGAGTATCAGAACGTCAGGAGAACACACTGCAAAACAAAGAAGGCGCGATCCTAAGCAGATCTACTTGGACGTAAGCCCCCCTTTATTCAGTGGGGATGTGTTCTTTATGCCACTCTTTTTTATTAGAATATTTATACTACATCTTTCCTCTCAGTTCAAGGTGGACAAGTAATAATTAACATTACAAATTAAATTAAAAAATTAAAAACCGCAAATACCTCTCCCCACCCAAAAGATGCCTGCTATGTTCTTAGTATATTAACAGTGCAATCCTAAAGCAGCGTTACTTCAGCCTAAGCCCATTAAGTCAATGCGCTTAGACTGGAGTAACTCTGCTTAGGATTGCACTGTAAGAGTAATAGCCAAGATCCATAAGCCTGCTAAACAAGAGACATCCTATTTGAACTGACCCGTTTTGTCACCCTTGGGCAGGCAGGCCACGTCCTCTGAAAGCGGAATGTCAGAGTGCCCCGCATTGCACACCAATGTAAAACAGACCCACTTTACAAAGATACCCATTTCTCTCTGACCCCAGCTGCGTGTCCTGTACATGCCCTTGCCCTCCTGGCCCCCATGTTGGTCTTGTGGCGCCTGGAAGACTAACACATCCTTATTCCAGATGAGATTTTTTGTTGACCAGAGCACGTGTCGTCAGACGGCTGAGAGGCAGTGGGCTCTAGCCCACAAAGGAAGTTTACGGTGGAATAAAAACATGCTGCTCTTTAAAGTCCTGGAAGAGTTCTGCTTTCCCCCCTTGCTATAGACTAACACAGACACTCAGGAACTTTGTGATTATGATAATGCAGGCACAGGCATGAAGATGTGGCCTCGGGCATGTGATAGAAAACATGTGATCACACAGTCTGACGTTGGTCTCAAAACCTGTATTTAGAAAAAAATACCTTCACGTAGATTTTCACATACAATTCTCAGAATCACATCTGCCTGTCGCTGACAACAGGCACAGTCCAGCGCATCAGGTTCACTCACACCCTCCAAATTCACCCACTCAACATAGGCAACACTCTGGCCCTGCAATTACATTTCCAGTACAATGAAAGCCCTTAAGGCTTAATTTGGGCTGGCGCGAAATGTTTCCATTTCATTTTGAGAAAGCTGTCTGGAAAAACACAACTACATTCCACTTGGGAGTAAGTAAATAAAGTGGAGCAGGCTGCGTTTTGTGTTTCTTAATGCAACAGCTGCATCACCCTCCTCTGCTGAGTGCCTTCACTTCACTCACAGACCTCACATCTCATGTTGATAGAAGAAAAGATTCACTGGCAGAGGACAGAGAGGAGGAAGGGTTTGATTTGTGCCAGGCTACTCTGAGCTTAGCTTCAGTGCCTTCACCAGCGGCTTCAGGCCCGAACATGTGTGAACTAATGGCAGTGGAGGAAGTAGGATAGGAAGTAGGAAATGTAGGAAGTAGGACAGGAATTAAAAAATGTAGGAAGTAGGATAGTCATGAAGGGATAGACAAGACTGCGGGCACATCACCAGTGCGGTGGGAGAGAAGCAGCAGCTGTTCCTTGTTGCATTTCTTCAAGCAGTTGCTGCAGGTGCTCAAGGTTTGGGTTTCCTAAACTGAACAGGGGTAGGGGAGGACAAAAGGACTGATAAGGCTGTGCCCAGCAACTTGAGGGCCAACATTTTTTTTCATGTTGCATTTCTTCACTTGAGTCCATATAATGGTTCTCTATTACAGCGTTACAGTACTGCTGAAACCTGAAAAATATCATTGAAGTCCATCATTTCTTCTGTGTTACACCCCCTAACATACATATGGTAAAACCAAGATTCTTGGGTATTTACTCACTTGAGAGACATGGGCTTGAACCGCTAAAGGACACTGAAATATTTTCTCGTGGGAAAGAATTCCTTACATTTAACACACTTAGCTATAGTTGCATACTTAAATCAATCCATATAAGAGGTTTTTTGTCTGCTACAGATCCTGATTAAGGCTAATATGGTGAATTTGGAAGCGTACCTCTTATTCTCTGTCCTCGGAGTGCAACACGTGGCTGATTTGGGAGTCTTCATTCTAGATAAAACTAAGGCAATATGAAGGAATAAACAGTCAGTTTTTGCTTCCTGAACACTATTCACCCACAAAGATGACAGCTTGAAAACAATCAACTTTCTGACGACCTAAATTTACCAAAATTGAAGTAGTAATTTGTTCCACATTCAAACAACTCAAATCTAAGCAGAAACTGCTCGCAGCAGAAAACTTTAAACCACCTATATTAATAAGAAAAAAAGATATTTCAGTCATTTACCTGACCTTATGTGTTACTTATCATTCTTTCAGGCTGTCTGTACTCCTGCTCCCAACAAGAAACTGGGTTGAATCCTGCAACCTGTCGGCATTAGGGTGCTGAAAGTTATGGATCTTTCTTGCATCCCCCTGCCCAGTCATTTCTGACCCCTGGAAAGCTTATTTCTAGTGCCACAAGATCTGTGTCATTTAATAGCCAGAAAGGCCAAGAGGCTGCAGTGGGATGCAGATGAAACGGCCACGTCACTCCCATCAAGGGAAGAGAGAGAAGGTGGTTCTGCCCCTTCCCCCCTCAGCCTCCCAACTGGCCACACCTGAGGGAAAGAGCTCTGATTGTCGAGAGCTTACACCCTAAAAATCTTGTTGGTCTCTAAGGGGCTACTGGAATCACATTCTGCTCTTGGACCAGATGGGTCATTTGACCATGGGAACAAACTTTCCCAGGATGGGAATGGAGTACTGCTGGCAGGGGGGCAAACACAGGAAAGTTCTGTGATCTCGCATCCACGGAATCTATCTTTTAGCCACAGGAGCATATCAGTTTACATACATTCAGGTTATTAAGAGTACAGTCAATACTATGGTCTCATTTGAGTATCAGGTGCAGTTCTGGTCACCGTATCTTCAAACGGACACTGCAGAGCTGTAAAACATAAAGAAGAGGCTAACCAAGATGATTAGAGTGTTAAGCACCTTTCCTATGAGGAAAGGCTAAACAATCTGGAAATTCTCAGTTTAGAAAAGAGACTACTAAGTAGGGACATGATAGAGGTTTATAAAATTGTGCACAGGGAAGAAAGAGTAAAGAAAAAATTTTCTCCCACTCCTAAAATAATAGAACTCAAGGGCACCCCAGTGAAGCCATTGGGCTGTAGATTCAGGACAGGCAAAAGGAAATACTACTTTACACAATGAGTGACTGAGATGTGGAATTCACTGCCAGAGAATAGCCACAGGCATAGACAGATGTAAAAGGGGGTTAGACAGATTCATGAAGGACAGTTCTATCAGTGACTACTAGCCATGGTGAATACAGGAACCCCCACATTCAGAGGCAGTCAACCTCTGAGTACCAGGGACAGGAGGCAGCATCAGAGGGAAGGCCTCGGCTCCTCTGCTGAGTTGTTGGTCCCACAAGAGATTCCAGATTGGAAGCTCTCCGGGAACAGAAAAACCCCCATTGGGCATTCTGATGGGAGGCAAACTGTTCCACTGGGAGAAAAACCCCAAATGTGGAAAAACAGGGTGCAAGCAGCACTCCCTGAGAGACAAGTTGTGCTCTGTGCTTGCCGGCTGCCCCTAGAAAGGTCACCCAATGCTGTACGCACGAGGCTTCTGTGCTGAGCA
Source organism: Eublepharis macularius (assembly GCF_028583425.1). Taxonomy (NCBI): domain Eukaryota; kingdom Metazoa; phylum Chordata; class Lepidosauria; order Squamata; family Eublepharidae; genus Eublepharis; species Eublepharis macularius. The sequence continues at coordinate 185,611 of NC_072798.1, forward strand.
CCAGAGAGCTGGTGCCTCCTTGCTTGTTCAGGCAGGAGGCCACTGGGCGTTGTCTGTTGCTACCAGAACCCGCTTGCCTTGAAGAAGAGCTGCAATGGAAATCCAGGCATATCTGACAGCTGACAGTTCTAGCAAGTTTTTATGCGTAACTTACTTTCACTCACAGACCAAGAAGAACCATTAGCGTAACTGCCCTTGCAGCATGCCACACATCCATGCAAGGATGAGTCCAAGAAGACTTCTATGCCATGATGCTGTGATCCAAAATCCAAACCTCGAAGCAGGTTGAGATCACTGGACCACCACATCAAGGACTGTAAAATAGATCTGGGGAGTGATCGCTTCATCCCCTGAAAATCAAGGTAAGCATTACACTTGCAAAGAAACCCGTTCTGCAGGGCTCTCGTGTGCAACCTAGCAAGAGGCATCACTGCTGTGGCTGAGGCTTGGAGGCTGAGGAGCCCCCACCATCTGAGGGTGGAGGTTCCTCAGCCTCAGACCCAAACCACCTGAAGCCTGAGGCAGAAACTGGCTATCATGGCTTGGACAAAGCGTGCCCCGTCTTGTGACAGGAAAGCCTTGCCCTTCAGAGAGTCCAAGAAAGCCCCAACAAACAGGAACAAATGGACTGGCTGGAATGGCAACTTTCCCCAGTTAACTACCAACCCCAAATCTGACAGGGTCGAAATGATGAGGTGTAACTGCTCATGCAGATCCTGCTCAGAAGGTGCTGTGAGGAGCCCATCATCTAAATCAGGGAATATGGCACAGCCTTGTAAACACAGGCAAGCTACCACCACCAAAATACACTTAGTGAAGACCACAGGGGCCACAGCTGGGCCAAAAAGGAACGCTACAGGTTGGCAAAATAGAAAAGAGTCCTGTAGCACCGTTAAGACTAACCAACTTTACTGTAGCATAAGCTTTTGAGAATCACAGTTCTCTTTGTCAGATGCCAAAGAGAACTGATTCTTGAAAGCTTATGCTACAGTAAAGTTGGTTAGTCTTAAAGGTGCTATTGGACTCTTTTCTATTTTGCTACTACAGACTAACACAGCTAACCCCTCTGGATCTACAGGTTGGCAGTGGCCTATGCCACACCAGCTGCAAAGAGACTTTCGACAAGCCGTATGAATGGAAATGTAGAAATGGGTATCCTTTAGAACTAACACAAAGAACCATGAATGTATTTCCAATGGTGAGAGAACATCATGAACAGCAACCAATCTAAACACTGAGATCTTTAAATGCTTATTCAGAGCTCACAAGCCTAATACGCCCCTTTTCTTTTTATCTATTAGGAAACAGCATAAAACCCTTCTGTAACTTTTGTGTCAAACATATGTTGTATGGTGCCCTTGTGAAAGAGTTGTGCAACTTCTTCCTGTAATTGGGGGGCGGGGAAGAGTGGATTTAACAGGACCTCTGCCAAATGGCAACACAACTCCAACTAATAAACATTTTTTGCAATTGATAGCACCCAGGCTTGTCAGCAGTGGGAAAGCCTGTCTAGAAGCCATGTCACTAGTATTGCTTGATCTTGTCAGATTGACTAGAAGAAGGTTGTGTAGCTTGTTTGTTCCTACACTTCTGTTGTGATTCTCTCTCTACTCTCCCATGACCCCTGCTCATGCCGTCTATCATGACAAGCCTTTGACTTGAACTGCTGACACGCACTGCAGGCCGCCACATTGCCCTCTCCAAGGCATATAAGGATCATATCATAGTCACCCGACCGCACCATCTTTATACTGCACTCAGTACACTTTTTTAAAAGCACCATACAATTGGTAGAATTTTTGTCCTTCAGACAAAAATTTCCCTCAGAGTAGTTAATGGAAAAGACTGAACACCGATCCAATCTCCACAGCAGTGAAGAAAGGACTGAGAGAAGAGTGATTCCCCGTCTGCCGCCCCCCCCCCCCGCCCGACACACACACACACACACACACACTGATTAGAGTGAGAAAATTCTAGCTGAGGCCAGTACTGGGGACTCCGTGCGCCTCTGGGAAGCACCAGAATTCTTAAATCTACATTGCCATGGCTGGCCTGCACATGTACAATCCCATGTGGGACTGCACAGAAGCCACAGAGATTAACATAAATCTTAACAAGCATTTTAAATGTACACATATCTCTTACCGATGAAACAATGGCTGGCTCTGTATCTCACATTAAAGGCTTACTTCTGAAATGAATTCAGTTTACCTACCAACTAAGCATGGAAATTTCCCTTTTCTTCTCATCCACATATAAAAAAATCTTTGCCTGCCTGTTGACTATCAGCTGTTGCTCCTAGAAAGTTGTGGGTCATTAGCTGCTTTGTTTTACGCAGACACATACAAAGGCACAAGGTTGCCACAAGTATGAGTTTTGCGTTCTGCGTTTAAGAGGCCACAAGGGGACTGGACCAAGGCAGAGGGCAGCAGCAGCAACACACACTGGAGAGAGGAGGCGGCCACTGGACTCAGGATGCAGTGCCCTGGCCTGCCACATTTTGCCATAAAGAAACTGCTTCAGCTTCAACCCTAACCCACCCCCATTTGGGAACACTTTGAATATACTTCTCCTCTGGATACAAAAAGAAAGTACATCAAATGTAAACTCTGCAACAGAGATGAGTCTAGTTGCAAGCATGGAACGTAACGAAAATGCTATTTATGTACATTATTCACCTTTCCCACCAAGATTCAAGGCAGATTAATTGGAAGGAAAGGACTGGGTGGATGAAGATTTGGACATGTCAGAACACTATGAATGTACTGGTTAACAGAGTCAACTTTTGCTAAACTCTTACTATGCCTTTTATTATGATTCATTAATTAAATCTCCAAGCTGTTTTACTATGCTGCTAGAAAAAGTTTATTCATTAATCCTTATAGCTAAGTTTTCTTTCTAAAAATGCATCTAGAATTTTGATCACGATAGTACATAAAGATGCAGTAACAGAAATACAGGATTGCAAGGGGGCATCACTGTTTAGAGGGAGCCGTGTCCCTCGTTTAGAGCATACGGCGCTTATTTTGGAGCATCACGGGATCACACCAATAGATCACAATGGGGAAAATATAAATCTAATCTATTTCAGAATATCTCATCCTTACAGAACAAACACAGGTAGCTTTATTATATGCTTATTTCCGCAAAAGTAAAACTTTCTCAAAGTAAGCATGCCTAGGAGGCCAATCAGTTTTTGTAACTGGAATCTGGTGTCCTTACTGCATTGCTCAAAAAATGCAAATGAGAAGATTCAGAATTCCTTGTCATTTTGTTTTAGGATGCCAGTAAAGCACAAAAGACTATGGCTGTCCTGCCTGCAACTTCTTCAAAGTCTCCCACTGGTACTTCCAACATAAACATACTTTAGACATTTTTGAGGTTTCTCATTCATAGGATTGCCATCGGTGCGACTTGACAGCACATAACACACACACAGATCCAGACAATAATTTGATCAGTAGAAATCAAAGCTTTTTTCATTCATTCAATAAAACCGTCAAGGATGGTTTTGTTTAAAGAACCAATAGACATCAGAGATGAAAAGATTATTTGGTTAATTTATACTACAAATTCTCCTTGTATTGTTTAAAACTGTCAATATATCCCATTATCAACATGGGCAAATCTATGGATGCTTAACAAACAAGCAGAACGCTTAACCTATTCTTAATTGCCAACATAAGAAGCAGACAGTCAATGTTTAAGATTATTTAAATAAAATATACTACATACTATTCTGTGTGCAGTTTACTTCCCATTAGCACTTCTAGCAAAATTATCCACTCTGACATGAGGAAAATCTCTCTTATGCTTAAATTCCATATGCAAGGCAATAGCACAAGACATTTGCACCAAGTTTTGGTGGCCTGAATAATCTCTGCAGAAATCTCCACAGAAATCTTCTTCCTATCAACTAGCAACCATGTATTTCAGACAACCAAACACTCCACACTGCCAGAGAGAACAAAGCAGGCACGAAAAACAAGAACAGAACAAACACACAAAGTCTTGTGTCAAGAAAGCACAAAACATTTATACTCCTACAAAACTTAAAAGAGTTCCACAGGCTTTAACTTACACTTTTCAAATTCATCATCACTGCTTGAAGATGAACTGCAAAACAAACAAAAAACGTTATCGATCCATTCTATAACTACATTCAACATTAGAAATTAAAATGGTACCTCAAAAATTAGACTGGTACTGAGCACAGAAAAGTGCCACCAACTTTTGACTCTGCACTTGAATATCACTGAATTAGACCATAAACATATTACCCATTCTCAATTTACCAGAGGTGGATAGTTTTTAATCGGTTTAATGCAAAATGCTAGAAGGATCGTCTCACCATCTCATTGTCCTTCTCCCCATTCCCACTGCTCTGCCCCCTCCAAGATGCACACATTTTGCAAGGGAAATATTCACAAATAAAACCGAGGGGGTCAAACCCTCTCCCCCCACCACCATACATGTGCACACACACACACACACACACACACTCATAACTATTATGCGACTGGGACATTTTTAAACCCCTTATTCCTTTCCCAGTAACAAATCAAGCTCCCACACAAAGAAAATAGGTGAGGAAGCCATTTCCACATTCCCAGCACAGCCTCACAGTCAAAACTATAGCCTTGCATCAGAGCCAAAAGAATATCTGCTTGATTGTAATAGCCAGATGAAGAAAATGCTCAAGTATAAATTGTAGTCTGTGATTGCCAAATATGGCAGGCTAAGCTTCAATAATTAGAGACTACTCTCATTAACGTTCAGCAAAACTGCTTTGAGAGTTCCCAGCGCTGGCAAATATTTTCCTACCCAAATCTGTATGCAAAATTTCCTCCTTAGTTTTATGGCCAAGGGCATTCTCTTTAATGTGTTCAGCTTGCCATGTTGAAACGGCACGCACAGGTAAAAAGGCCTGTACTTGGAACTCTCTTTCTCCTTATTATTTAGCAAAACCAGAGTCTGAATAACCTAGGCAGAAATGGGGGGGGGGGGGGAGAATGCTCAATCTGTTACGCTAAATTATCAAAATCAAAGAGTCCAGTAGCACCTTTAAGACTGACGAAGAGAACTTGATTCTCGAAAGCTTATGCTACAATAAAATTGGTTAGTCTTAAAGGTGCTACTGGTCTCTTTTTGATTTTGCTACTACAGACTAACACGGCTAACTCCTCTGGCTAAATTATCAATTATGTATGTCACATAAATAACGAGACACATTTATGCCCATGATAATTTTCTCCCTTTTTATCTATGCTGTTCAATGCACTTGCTTTGTGAGTTGGGGTTTGTCCAACCCCCTTTTCAGCACATTTAATGGTTATCAGTTCCACATGTCAATCGGAACGCTACTTCCGTTAACCTGGCTTCAGTCTAGCGCCAACCAGTTTCACAGATTGAGCCCAAGTTCCAGCATTGTTGGGGGGGGGGGGGAGAGCAGGTTCTCTCTATTCACTCCCTCTACATCCTGTATAATTGTGTAGATCTCTGTCACATCACTCACCAATCCTTTTTTTCCCTAACCTAGGAAACCCCAGATGATTTAGCTTTGCCTCAGAGGACAGGCACTCTAACCTTGAGATCAGTTTGGTTACCTTTGTCTGTCCACAGACTTTCAGAAGGTATATGGAAACCTTATCTTCAATTAACATTTGAAAATATACAAGGAGACATATGACAGAGAGAACAGTTATATTCTGGAAGCATTTGTTATTCTTTTTGCAGAGATCCAAATCATAATCCCACTCCTTTAGAGATTAATATGGATGAGCCCCATCAATAATTTTCTTTCATTTTAAATGTTTTTGACTATATTTTCTTAGACAGCAAACTATGATTTGAGCTCAATTGCACCATCTCTAAAGGAAAGCTGGATTCGAATCTTGCTCTTCTACTGCAGACCAACATTTCTACCCATCTGAAACAGGAGCCTATGTAATATTAAAACTACAACAATCTAGTGGTAAGTGTTATACTAGAATCTGGGAGATCCAGGTTCGAATGCCCACTCTGCTTGCTGGGAAGCTTGCTGGGTGACCTTGGGCCATTTACACACAGCTTAACCTACCTCACAAGCTTGTTGTGAAGATAAAATGGAGGAGAAAATACCGTAATCCACTTTGGATCCCCATTGGGAAGAAAGGAAGGGTATAAATAAAATAAATACACACAATCATAAAATCATCATCAATAAAAACAACAGCCCATATTAACAGTCCACACAATGCAACCAAAACGGTAGTGAAATTTGGATGGTACTGGTAACTGATATAAGTTTAACAAGGTATGATTTACTGAATTATTTTATTAACACGTGACAGTGCTGCATTTTCTGATTCTGTCAGTTACCCTTAGTTCATGAGAAGGGTAGGCGATAAAAATTCAAAACAAATGGCCTTCTGAAAGAATATAGTTTTACAGGCTCCCCCCAATAGAGGTATGAAGCGTACAGCACTAATCTTTATTAGCAATCCATTCTAAAGTATCTGAGCAACCCCTGGAAATCCCAGCAACAGATTGCTGCAGACCAAACCTTTCTCAGTGAAGAAACAATGATGTGAAGCGTAAAACAGACCCAATGGGGTTTATACTCAAAGAAATGGCCCTTCAGATCTAGGGGTTTGATGATGCGGGGCTTAAAAATGGCACTTTAAAAGTAAATGAGAAACAAATGCAATCATTCTATACTGGGTGTAACAAAGCAGATACTTCTTTGGGGCCACAAATGAACAGGCATGTTCTGAAACAATTACATTTCTTGATGACAAAATGACTGGTAAACAGGGGAGATCCTACTGCTTTTTCCTTTAGGAACTGCTCACCCTTTGGTCCTCTCCAGAATGCATTCTGTAGATATTCTGTGCTGGGCCATTTGACCTAAAAGTAGCCACAGGAAAAAAAAAACATTTTAGCGTAACGCAGTTTGCGCCTGAGACTCGAGCCCCTCCTAGCCCAGTTTCCCTTTTCCCATCTGCTCTCCCAGTTCTCCTCAGGCGAGGCAACCTTTCCTCGTTCCCCTACCCGGTTTCCTTTTCAACTGACGGTGCCAGACGGTGCCCCACCCCCACCCGGCTCCCCGCGGCCGTCGAGAGCGCGGCCCGTTCAGGCTCTTCGATCCCACCACCACCACCACCACCACCCCCCGCCCTCCCCTCGGGAGCCCCTCGCCGCCTCACAGGCCCCGCCGGGGGTCCGCTGGCTGGCCCGTCGAGAGAGCCGCGGCTTCCCTGGGCAGCAGCCCCGCCGGCCCCCCCTCTTCGACGCCCCTTCCTCATCCCCGGCCTGGACCGCCCCCGGCTCTCCTTCGGGCCCCTTTTTGGAAACGCCGCCCGCCCGCCCTTCCCTGCGCAGGCCGGGCTCGGGCGCCCGAGGCGGCGTCGGGGCTGCAGACTCGCCGCCCCCGCCCCCGGACCCCCTTCCCGAAAACGGGCCTCGGGCGCGGCCCCGCAGACGCCCCTTCCCTTCCCTCCGCTCTTCTCGCGCGGCCCCCACCCCTCTCCAGCGCGCGAGTGGCGGCGGACACGCGCAGGGCCCGGTGCGCGCGATCCAGGCGGGGGCCGAGGGGGGGGGGGCGCAGCGCCGAGGCCGCAGTTGGAGGGGCCTGCCCGGCAGGGCGCGCCCACCCCACCCGCGCAGGGCCCCCGGCGGCTGCTGCTGCGGCGGCGCCCCCCCGAGGCTCACCGCCGCGCCGCCCTCGGGAGCGCCTCACGAAGGCCGCCGCCGCCGCCGCCTTTCAAGCTTCCCGCCCAGCCGTCCGCAGGGGTCGTGGAGCGCGGGCCGGGCGGGGCTAGAGCGGCCCCGGCTGGCGCCCCGCCTCTTCCGGTCACGGCGAGCGGCCCCGCTGCGGCGGGCGGGAGGCGCTGAGGGGGAGCGCCGCGGGAGGCCGGGCCAGGTTTAGGGTCAGGCCTCCGCCTCCGCCCCAGGCGGGGCGGGTTGAGCCCGAGGCCCGCCCTTCCGCCACGGCCTCCGTGTCAGACCCCCACCCACACACCCACCCGCCTCTGAGGCCGACCCCGGGGAGGCCGCCCAGGCAGGGCCCTCCGCCCCCGGACGAGGACCCCCCTCGCCACGGCCCCGGGCAGCCGCGGCCACCCTCGGGCGGCTCCTCAGGGCGAGGAGGCTTTCCCAGCGCCCAGCCGCCGCCCTCCTCCTCCGCCGCCAACATGGGGCGGCCGCGTCTCCCAACTGACCACTCCCGAGGTCCCCTCGGCCTTTCCTCGCAGGGCTCGGTCTCCAGGCCCCTGACTCTCCCCTGGTCGCCCTCCTCTGCACCCGTCCCAATTATGGCCGCATCCTTTTTGGAGTGAGGCCCCCAGAACTGCACACAGTACTCCAGGTGGGGCCTGACCAAGGTGGTACATACTGGGACAGTGACATCCTGTGATTTGGATGTTATGCCTTCGGTGATACACCCCAAGATTGTGTTTGCCTTTTTCGCTGCTGCATCACACTGACCACTCATATTTCGCTTCCCATCCACCCGTATCCCAAGATCTTGTTCACCTACACTGCTACCAAGAAGTGTATCCCCCATCCAGCATGCTTGCTTTGCATTTTTGTTACCCAGGGGAAAACCTGGCACTTACCTATGTTAAATCACATCTTATTCAAATCTGCCACTCTTCTGGTGTGTTCAGATCTCCTTGAATTCTATCGGGGTCTTCAAGGGTGTTTGCTACTCCTCCCAGTTTGGTGTCATCTGCAGATTTAATGAGTAATCCCTTCACACCGTACTCCAGATCAAACCTAGGTAGTAGCTAGTTCCCTTTATGCTAGAAGAACAGCTTTGAACAACCCCAAATTCTTTCCATTTTGGGTGGCTGTACCATGCAAAGTGACACTTGTGGTAACCTCCCCCCTCCTCTTGCCTTTACCACAGAGAATGAGGGGCTTACTCTGTGGGTCCTGGACCTGGTCCTCTCAATGAGGATCCTCCTCTTGGCTTATCCTCTCATCTTCACACACGCCATATTCTCTCTACTACCACGATCCGGAGAAAAATGGGCAACTGGCTGGCAACTGGAAGCCAGAGTTTTTATGAGCATCAGAATCTTCTCTCCCAGTCTGCAAGGTAGGAAGGAGCAAAAACTTGGGAATGTTGCTTGTTAGAGATGCTTCCAGGTATGCAAGCTGTCTTTTACTATAAAAGCATGAGTCAAGGCACAAGGCTTTTCTTAGGGGCAGAGACCAAATGATTCAAATTTCAGAAAAAAATAAGGAATTTTAGCTTTAAATACAAAATACATAAGCATCCCCTGGATACAGAACTGATGAAAAAGTACCATTGAACAGCAAAATACTACAGCATCTGAGCAAAGGAAGAAATCCAATAGGTGTAGACCACTCCCTAGATCTACAACTTATCTCTGTGCAGTTAAAGAGAGAGACAAAAGTACCTTAGTAGTTTCTGGCTGATTCATGTCCGATTAGCCATTTGAAGAGAAGGTAGCCTCTCCTCACCCTAAGTCCTGAGACAAAGCTGTGTTAAAACCTATCAGTTATTCTAAAGCAAGTCTGTCTTTTAAGACTGGCATCTTTATAACAGATCGGGATTGTAGACCAGTGCAATTATTATTGTAGGTATTATTGTGATCCCACGTTCTTCCAGACAGTTGTGCTGGATGACTCTGGTAGGGCCTGATTCAGATATATGCATGCTCTTAAGAAGCCCTACATATTTAGTTAGCTTTCCTATATCAGATCATATAATTCCTGGAAAGAAGTACACCTCAGTAATGTTTTAGTTTAGTTACTGGACATTGAACGCAAGTAAATACTATTATAGAATCTGTGCTTCCATTCTAAGCCTTTATTAAAATGTGATTATTTAGCATTCTTAATATTTGAATCACAGAATCATAGAGTTGGAAGGGGCCATACAGACCTTCTAGTCCAACCCCTTGCCCAATGCAGGATGAGCCTAAAGCATCCCTCACAAATATTCATCCAGCCTCTTCTTGAAAACTGCCAGTAAAGGGGAGCTCACCACCTCCTTAGGCAGCTGATTCCACTTTTGAACTACTCTGACCGTGAAAACGTTTTTCCTAATATCCAGCCGGTACCTTTGTGCATGTAATTTAAGCCCATTGCTTCGGGTCCTACCCTCTGCTGCCAACTGGAATAGCTCCTTGCCCTCCTCCAAATGACAGCCTTTCAAATACTTAAAGAGAGCGATTATGCCCCCCCCCCTCAACCTCCTCTTCTCCAAACTAAACATTCCCAAGGCCCTCAGCCTTTTCTCGTAGGGCTTAGTCTCCCTGACCCCTGATCATTCTCATCACTCTCTTCAGCACCCTCTCAATTTTGTCCACATCCTTATTGAAGTGAGGCCTCCAGAACTGCACACAGTATTCCAGGTGCGGCCTGACCAAGGTAGTATAGAGAGGGGCTATGACCTCCTGCGATTTCAATGCAATGGCCCTTTTGATACAACCCAAGACTGAGTTTGCCTTTTTTTGCCACCACATCACACTGACTGCTCATATTTAGTTTACAGTCCGCTCTTACTCCAAGATCTGTTTCACATATACTACTACCCACAAGTGTATCCCCCATCCTGTATTTGTGCTTCACATTTTTTGTGGCCCAGATGTAACAGTATGCACTTATCTATGTTGAATTGCATCCTGTTCAGACCCGCCCACTTCTCCAAAGTTTTCAGGTCTTGTTGAATTTTAACTCTATCTTCTTGGGTGTTTGCCACTTCTCCCAATTTGGTACCACTAGCAAATTTAATGAGTAACCCATTTACCCCTTCATCCAGATCACTAATAAAAATATTGAAAAGTACCAGGCCCAAAACCGAGCCCTGTGGCACCCCACTGGACACCTCCCTCCAATCTGATGAAACACCATTGACCACCACTCTTTGGATGCGGTCCTCTAACCAGTTCCCTATCCACTGAACTGTCCTATAGTCCAGTCCACAGTCTTCCAGTTTACCCCATGTCATGGGGAACCTTATCAGAAGCTTTACTGAAATCCAGGTAAATCATGTCAACGGAGTTCCCCCGATCCAGTAAGCTCATCACTCGATCAAAGAAGGAAACCAGGTTGGTCTGACAAGACCTGTTGGGGACAAAACCATGTTGACTTCCCCAGATCACTAAGTGGTCCTAAGAATGAACAGAAAATAATTCCATCCATTATAACTACATAGATCATTAAAGGAGAGCAATTACACGAGTCCAAGAAAGTATCTTACCCCGAAGACAAGCAGGTCTCAAGCAAGTAGATCCTTCTAAAAAGGAACTCCCACTCAATTCAGTGTTGCATATTTACAGGATTTTAGCACCACCCCCCTAACAATTCTGAAGTGTCCCACTTGATAAGGGCACACATTCTTGGCCAACTACCTTATAGCTTCAAACACTATTCAAGGTATCTACACTTGAAATGTCTTCTTAGGATATATAAAAATAGGTCATCCTTGTTACTTTTTATCTTAAAGTCTGTGTAAAATTAGTAATTGCAAGTTTCTCATATATATGAATATTTTTCGGTCCTCCTTGAATCATATGTTCACTTCTGTGAAGCTGAACATCTCTGCCATTCTCAGACACTATCTGCACCTGGACCTGAACACATCGTATCTGTTAATATGGATTAGATGGGTCTTCTAATTGACACAATGCTGTTCAATCGTGTTACGCCTCTGCTTCATGCCCCCCTCCACAGTTGTTCCAACTGGGTCTCTAGGCTCCCTTCATGGCGTGTCTAGCTGAGGGGCCAGACCGGCCCTGTCTCTACGGGCAAAGACATCCGTGATCTTCTTGACCAAATCCGGCAATATGTCTGTAGGGGGTATGGACCATCTACCCCCGATATATGAGCGGCCATGCATGGTTAAGCCGCACCTCCACCTCCGTCAGACGTTATATGGTTTTTATACAGTGAGCAGGTGTTTTATTAGAAAGCCGTGTTAATTTATTGTGATTTTATCTTGTATATTTTATCTTCTGTTGTCACCCACCCTGAGTCCGCTTGCGGGGAGGGCGGGATATAAATATAATAAATAATAGTAAAAATAGTAATAGTTGCCCTATATTTCTGGCTCTTTCTGCGACACAGTGATCAGCAAAATTGCTGAATTGCCTAGGCAAGTGTGTGGTGTTTAGAAGAAACGTATGCTCTTCAAGCGATTCCTCTTTATTCTCCTCCAAAACACCTTCCAAGACTCAGGGGGTGTAGCAGTAGGGAATCTGCTACCACCCCAAGATTAAATTACTCTCCCTGAAATCCTCCTGATGCTTGGGAACACCAAGAAGGGTCGCATGTATACCTGAAATGAGCAACTAGGCGTATCAGTAGAGACATTATGCAGTCTCACACGCACTGTTTAATCAAATAAGTTTATTAAACTAACTGCATTCTGTTCAAAATATCCCAGTAAAGATCTGCTTCCCAAGCCCTGCTGTTTGTGCCCCCACCCTGGGCGGTGAGGCAGGGGACTACCAGAGACAGAGCTTTTTCAGTAGTGGCACCTTGCTTATGGAATGCCTTTTCCTTTAGGCCCACCTGGAGTGCACGTTGCGTTCTTTTAGGTGCCAGGCCAAAACATTTCTGTTCACTCAGTCTTTTAATTAAAGGGTTGCTCTTTTAAAATTATTTTTGTCTAGAAACCATTATTTTAAGCTGTCAGTGGTCTCTTTGTATCATCAATGTTTCTGTGCTGGCTGTTTAATTAATACATTTTAATGTTTTGTTTTCATTATTTTGTAAGCTGCCTTAGGCAAGTTCCTGGAGAGGCAGCATAAAAAATATCTACATAAATACCAACACACATGAGTCTAGGAAACATCAGCTTGCAAAGGATAGTTTCTAGTAAATAAAACAGAAAAGAGAAATATTTGCTGTCTAGTAGAGATGGGCACAGGCCAGAAAACAGACCAAAATTCTGCATGGTTCAGCCCAGTTCATGGTTCGCAAACACACAATTCGTGGACTTACCTTTTTCACGAATTTTGGTCTGTCTGGGCCAGTCCATTGGTCCATTGTCCGTGAGTCCAGACATCCTGGCATCGATCTATCAATTCCATAGGCAATGGAGGGCACATCTGCAGAGCTTTTGCCGCCCTTAAAAACTTAATAGGCAGCTCTGCCTGCCAAGCAAAGAGCTTGCATTCTGCAAGGGAGGGTGGGACATTCTGCAGCCAATCTTAGCCTTCAAAACCTTGATAGGCAGCTCTGCCTGCCCAGCAAAGATCAAGGGAGGGCACGAGCTTTCTGCAGCCAATCTCAGCCCTCAAAACCTTGATAGACAGCTCTGCCTGCCAAGCAAAGAGCTTGCATTCTGCAAGGGAGGGTGGGACATTCTGTAGCCAGTATGCAAGCAAGGAGCAAGGATTAATTCCTTAGGCAATGCCTTGGAAGGTGTCTGTGTGGTGAGTGAGGGGGCTCTTCCCCCTCCCTTTTTTGTCTCATTTGGCTCTTTGCAACATGCAAGTCAATTGGCATTTGTGGATCTAGTATCTACTGGAAGTTTCCTGGGGGTGGCTGCTTTGAGGGTCTGTAACTTGGATGTCCGAAATGCAATCTTGACCAGACTTGGAGGGTGGCTGGAGGAGAGGCTGCTGAAGATTTTCTGCAAGTTTGGGCTCTCTGGGGTTTGTTTGTTTTTTACTGAATGCACCAAATGGGATTTATAACTGTTTTCCCATGGTAGCATGTGTTTTCCAGGGACTGAACCTGACTAGCCATTGATAATGCGCTTTTGCAAAGCAGAGGGGCTTTGTTTGCTGGGCTGTCACATGGAGGGAGTTGAGCATTCAGAAGTAGCAACCCACCCCCTCCTCCAGGCTGAACTATGCTTTCAACCAAAGTCTAGAGAATACTAATCTTGACAGACCAATGGCCAGATTCTGAATAAGGCAACTTTATGCGTTCGGCTTGGCAACCATGCAATTCTTCGCCAAGCAAAGAGGGAGCTACAGTGTTTGGTTCCATCTCCTGTGGCAGCCATTTGGTGTTTGCCCATTTTGGTATGGCGCTCACCACCTCCTCTCAAAATTCCTACCATGCCTGTGGGCTCAAAAAGTGTGTGGGCCCTGGTTTAGAGAGTACTTTTGCCTTAGGTAGTTTGCTGTCTGCATTGCTTCCGGATTCTGTAGTCCCAGTCCTAGCACTGTTCATTGGTAGCCTTATGCTTTCTGATTGCTCTGCTTCGTATCCTGAATCCACCTTGACTCTCAGCGAGACAGGCAGATTTGGTGTGCAGCAGAGTGAAAAAGGCAAGCTCCATGCTGGGGATTATTAGGAAAGGGATTGGGAATGAAACGGCCGATATTGTAACCCTCCTGTAAAGAGTCATGGCGAGGCCTTATTTAAAGTACTGTGTGGAGTTCTAGTCCCTGTATCTCAAAAAGGATATTGCAGCCCTGGGAAAAGTACAGGAAAGGGGAAACAAGATGTTTAAGGGCACCATTCCTACGAAGATGGAAAGGCTGAAGAGTCAGGGCCTTTTCAGTTTAGAAAAAATATGAATAATTAGGGGGAATGTGGTAGAGGGTTGTAGAATTATGTACAGAGTGGTAAAAGAGGATAAGGAGAACTTTTTCTTCTCCTCCCATAATACTGGATTTGGGGGCACCAATTAAGTTGATTAATATCTTCAGGATTTTATTTTTTTCCAAAAGTTTATTAATTTTTATAGAAGATATAAGCCTTATATACAATAGTTAAAATTTGACAACAATGGTAACAGGTCTACATGTAAGCTTCTATAAAAGGTGTCCAAATTTTATTATTATTATTATTACTGTGCTTATATACTGCTTTTCTAGACAGATTAGTGCCTCACCCAGAGTGGTGAACAAGTTAGTGTTATTATTATCCCCACAATGCAGCTGGGGAGCTGGGCTGAGAGGAGGGGCTTACCCAAGGCCACCTACAGAGCTCCTGGCAGTTGCGGGATTCAAACCAATAGAGTGCTGATTCGCAGCTGAACCACTTAACTGCTGTGCTGTATGGCTTTTAGTTATAGTAAGGATGTAGGGGGTTCATTTTCATTGACCATCAGTTAGCCTCCAGGAGACCAGTAAATAGTTTAAAAATACATAACCATCCTAAAAAAAAACAATAGTCTAATACAAAATTAATATAATAATAACAGCATTCGATTTATATACCACCCTTCAGGATGACTTAACGCCCACTCAGAGCGATTTACAAATTATGTCATTATTATCCCCACAACAAACACCCTGTGAGGTGGGTGGGGCTGAGAGAGCTCTGGGAGAGCTGTGACTGGCCCAGGGTCACCCAGCTGGCTTCAAGTGGAGGAGGGGGAATCAAACCCGGCCCTCCAGATTAGAGTCCCGCACTCTTAATCACTACACCAAACTGGCTCTCGTGAGTATGAGTAATGACTTCCTCCCAGAAAGACTGGATGGACAAAAGGGAAGTACTTTTTCACCCAACAAGTACTTACATTTTGAAATTCACTCCCAGCGGACATAGCGATAGCCACAAGCATAGATGGCTTTAAAGAGGGACAGATGGATTCATGAAGAAGGCGTCCATCAGTGACTACTGGCCATGTTGGTTAATGGGACCCTCCGTATTCACGGGCAATCTACCTCTGAATCCCAGTGCTGGGGGTCAACACGGGCTTCTATGTCCTGGTTTTGGCCCTCCAGGAGAAGGTAGTTCACTGCTGTGTGAAACAGGGTGAACCACTGGGAAGACTCAATGGGGCTCGAACGTCTCTCTGTGTTTGACTGGAGGACTAGCCATGTCGTTCTTTAGAATTCTTTTTTTATTCACAATGTTTGTGAGGACAGGGGAGGGAATTATTCTGTAACCAAAAATCCAGTCACTTGGTCTTTTTAAAAAGAAACTTACCCTGACTTGCTCAGTGTAGCTGATGACCTGAGCCATATTACAAAGCCAGCCCATAAATAGAGCACTTGGTGTGTGTGTGTGTGTGTGTGTCTGGGGGGGTGGGGGTGGGGGTTGAGCTGTCTGTAGTCCTGGGTGGTGCTCTGCCTTCACCCATAGCTGTGTGGACTATTGGGGTTCATGGGGGAGGAGTCGGGGCGTCTTGACTGGCCCTTCAGCTGCCAGAGTCGATGGCTGAGATTCTGCACTTGGCAAGTACCCAAGACACAGCCGATGCGCATCAACTGAGCTCGCTGGAGACGGGCAGCTGCGTGGCGCTTTCTGCGGTGGAACGCTGCCCATGAAGTTCGGCCGGAGTGGCTGCTGGTGAGGTGCTGAATGTCTGGTCTGCTTCTGGGGAGGGCATGAGGGTCCAATTGGCCGGCTAATATCTCCAGGCGTTGTTTACCAGTCAACCATGACTTGACAGCATTAGAAAAAGGCACTTCTGTCGTCAACCTCTTCTGCAACCAGGCTGGATACTGGTAGCTGTCCGAAGGTATCCTGCGACAAGCAAATACAGACGTTACGTGGCACTGACCTTACCCTCTTGCAACACAAGACAAACAGGCTTCTAAGAGTGGAATCATGAATACAAGAGACGAATGGTGCAATCCTAAGGTGAGTTACTCCAGTCTAAGCCCATTGATTCAATGGGCTTAGGCTGGAGTAACTCACCTTAGGATTGCACTGTAAGACCTGCTCATTGATACAGGTGGTGAACTTGGGTCTGGATTGCCCTGTTTCATAGTGCGAGTGGGAACTTAAATTGATGAATGCTCATTCATACAAAGTAATTCCCTGCACATAAATAACTATCATGTCCAGCATAGCCCTCTGTGCTTTATTTCTATTTGAAGGGAGGGGTTTTTTTGTATGAAGAGACTAAGGGATATCCAAAATTATCCAAAGCATTCCCAAAATTCCAGGAGTAGTGGTCATTTATCTCCCAGAATATTGGGAGTGTTTTAGGAGGGGCAGGAGCAGGGAGAGAAAGAGAGGAAGTGCCCCTGGCAAGCAGGTGTTCCAGTCCACGGGCTCTTTAACCTTTAAAGGCCCATTGCCATTACTTATTATGGGAAGACCTGGCCCTCAGACTCCAGAGGCCAAGTCCACGCCAATAGAAAGCAAAGGCCGCCACACCGCTGGCAGCAATGTACATACTGAGCAGTAGTCCTCCACTCCAGAGTACAGAGTCTGGCCTGAGGTAAAGCGTGCTGTCAAGTTACTACTGACTCACAGCAACCCCACTGAGCTCTGACTCACGGGGTTTTCAAGGCAAGAGGCGAGCAGGGGTGGTTTGCCATCACCTGCCTCTGCACAGCAACCCCAGGCCTTCCTTGATGGCCACCCACCCAAGGACTGGCTACGGTTGACCCTGCTTAGCTTCCAAGCTCTGGCAAGATCAGCCAAGTCTCAGCTCTAGCTGCTAGAGGCCAGGTATTTGCCCACGATCTTCAATGTGTGGTAAACCTGGTCTCTGGAGTGTGGTGTTCAGGTCTGCTCACACTGAAAATAAAGGCCCTTAAGACGTCTAAAGCAACATTCCCCTGCCTCTCACCATGTCCTTTTACATTTTGAACACTGTCCCACGGCGGCACTGGATCTCTCGTTGGTCTTGAAGGTGCTACTGGACCCAAATCTAATTAAGGTAATTAAGAAGAGGGTAGATGGCCACCTGATAACTAATTCTATGACTCATTATGAACCGATGCAGATAGGGCGAATTCGAGCATGAAGGGATGAGAGCCTGTTTGGTGTGGTGGTTAAGAGTGCGGGACTCTAATCTGGAGAGCTGGGTTTGATTCCCCACTCCTCCAGTTGAAGCCAGCTGGGTGACCTTGGGTCAGTCACAGCTCTCTCGGAGCTCTCTCAGCCCCACCCACCTCACAGGGTGTTTTGTTGTGGAGATAATAACGACATTCTTTGTAAACCGCTCTGAGTGGGCATTAAGTTGTTCTGAAGGGTGGTATATACATCAAATGTTATGATTGTTAGGAGCCGGTGCTAAGCTCTTGTGGCCCTTATTACATATCCAAGGTAATGCCAATTGTCACTTGGGGCTCAGGAAGGAATTTCCTCTAGGCCAGGCTGGCCAAAGATCCTGGAGGCATAGGTGAAGGTGGGGTGAAGACAGCTGTGAATTTCCTGTATTGTGCAGGGGGTTGGACTAGATGACTCTTGGGGTACCTCTCAGCTCTATGTTTCTATGCTTAAGGGGACTTTATTTTCAGTGGAAGGCAGACCTGGCCACAGACCTGAATGTACCATCTGTTATTTACAGTGCCCCCAACTGCTGAGTGGTTTGTTTACCCTTTAAATTGTAAAGGACTATTATTTTCAGTGGGGATAGATATGGCTTCCAGAATTCAGAAGGCAGGTGTTCCCAGAAAAAATAGCACCCCTTTAAGATGGGAGGAAGCTACGAGGGGTTCGGCCATACTAGACTTGATATTAACCAACAGGGAAGAATTAGTAGATGAGATGAAGGTGGTGGGGACCTTAGGGGGAAGTGACTATGTCCTTGAATTCCAGTTGCTGTGGGGAGCCAAGGAAGTTCGTAGCCAGACTCGTAGGTTAGATTTCCGTAGGGCCAACTTCGATGAACTCAGAGGCTTGATGAGAGTCATTCCGTGGGGGAGTGTGCTGGAAGGAAAAGGAGCGAGTGAAGGGTGGGCCCTTCTCAGACACGAGCTTTTGCAAGATCAAGCCTTCACTATCCCAGCAAGACGGAAAAATGGTAAGGGCTCCAAGAAACCGATGTGGATGCACAGAGAGCTCCAGAATAAGCTAAGGGAGAAAAAGGAAATGTTCAGGAAATGGAGAGAAGGACAGGCCTCTAAAGAGGAGTATATGAGGGTTACTAGGTACTGCAGTTCAGCCATCAGAGAGGCCAAAGCTCAGTACGAGCTGGGTCTGGCCACGAGGGCTCGCTACAATAAGAAAAACTTCTACAGATATGTGAGAAGCAAACGCAAGGTAAAAGAGGCAATTGGACCACTGTTGGGAGTAGATGGAGAAACTCTGATGCAGGACAGAGAAAAAGCAGACAGGCTTAATGACTTTTTTGCCTCTATTTTCTCCCTGAAGAACTCAGGCACATCTAGAGATAGTAGAAAATGTGGCAGGACACCTGAGTGGCTAATTGACATTGACAGAGAGGTGGTGGAGAGGCATCTGGCTGCACTGGATGAATACAAATCCCCTGGGCCGGATGGGGTGCACCCAAGAGTGCTGAAAGAACTTTCCAGAGAACTAGCAGAACCCCTGTCCATCATCTTCAAGGCCTCCTGGAGGACTGGGGATGTGCCACAAGATTGGAGAAGAGCAAATGTTATCCCAATCTTTAAGAAAGGGAAGAAGGATGACCCAGGAAACTACAGGCCGGTCAGTCTGACTTCTGTTGCTGGGAAGATATTAGAACAGATTTTAAAGGGATCAATCTGTAAGCATCTGAAGGACCGCGCAGTGATCCGGGGAAGTCAGCATGGTTTTGTTCCTAACAGATCCTGCCAGACCAACCTGGTTTCCTTCTTTGATCGAGTGACCAGCTTACTGGATCGGGGGAACTCTGTTGACGTGATTTATCTGGATTTCAGTAAAGCTTTTGATAAGGTCCCCCATGACATTCTGATGGGCAAACTGGAAGACTGTGGAGTAGACTATAGGACAGTTCGGTGGATAGGGAACTGGTTGGAGGACCGCACTCAAAGAGTGGTGGTCAACAGCGTTTCATCAGATTGGAGGGAGGTGTCCAGTGAGGTGCCGCAGGGCTCGGTTCTGGGCCCGGTACATTTCAATATTTTTATCAATGATCTGGATGAAGGAGTGGAAGGGTTGCTCATTACATTTGCTGATGATACAAAATTGGGAGGGGTAGCAAACACCCAAGAAGATAGAATTAAAATTTAACAAGACCTGAATACTCTGGAGAAGTGGGCAGCTGTGAATAGGATGCAATTCAACAAAGACAAGTGCACAGTATTACATCTGGGCCACAAAAATGAGAAGCACAAATACTGGATGGGGGATGCACTTCTGGGCAGTAGTATATGTGAAAGGGATCTTGGGGTAAGAGTGGACTGTAAACTGAATATGAGCAGTCAGCGTGATGTGGTGGCAAAAAAGGCTAATTCAATCCTGGGTTGTATCAAAGGGGCCATCGCATCGAAATCGCAGGAGGTCATAGCCCCTCTCTATACTGCCTTGGTCAGGCCACACCTGGAGTATTGTGTGCAGTTCTGGAGGCCTGACTTCAAAAAGGATGTGGCCAAATTCGAGAGGGTGCAGAGGAGAGCGACGAGAATGATCAGGGGTCTGGAGACTGAGCCCTACGAGGAAAGGCTGAGGGTCTTGGGAATGTTTAGTTTGGAGAAGAGGAGGTTGAGGGGGGACATGATTGCTCTCTTTAAATATTTGAAAGGCTGTCATTTGGAGGAGGGCAAAGAGCTGTTCCAGTTGGCAGCAGAGGGTAGGACGCGAAGCAATGGGCTAAAACTACATGCTCAAAGGTACCGACTGGATATTAGGAAAAACGTTTTCACGGTCAGAGTAGTTCAAAAGTGGAATCAGCTGCCTAGGGAGGTGGTGAGCTCCCCCTCCCTGGCAGTTTTCAAGAAGAGGCTGGATGAATACTTGTCAGAGATGCTTTAGGCTGATCCTGCACTGGGCAGGGGGTCGGACTAGATGGTCTGTATGGCCCCTTCCAACTCTATGATTCTATGATTCTAAGATTTAAAAGGCACATACACGGCCTTAAATCTCACCACGGTGAGCCATGCTCTGAGCACATCCAGATTAGATTGCTATAATGTCCTTTATGTGAAGCTGCTTTTAAAAACAGTCTGGAACCTTCAGTTAGTCCCAAATGTGGTAGGCAGGTATTGTTAGGGCCTAGAGAGAGAGAGAGGGATCATAGCCCCCCCCTGCCCCCAACCCCCCCCCTCTGTTGAAAGATCTGTTGTCAGGCACAATTCAAAATGCTGACTTACTTTAATGGCTTCAGGTGCCTTGGGGGGCAGGGCCCTTAAAGGACTGCCTCCTCCCACGCTGTCCAAACCCCCAGTTCAGTTCGTTTCCCCATGCCTTGTTCTCTGGGCCCTTCCCCGTTGAGGTGAGGGGGTGACCAGATACAGGGCTTTTTCAGTGGTGGCACCTGGTGTGTGGAATGCCCTTCCCACAAAGCCTCACCTGGTACTTACCTGTCTTTTGTCACTAGACTATCACTTTCCTTTTACCTGGGCTTATAATTAGGGGGTTGATCTTTAAAACTGTTCTTTCAACCTGCTTCCAGCCTGGTTCATAAGACTCATTTTAGGTTGCTAAATGTTTTGTTCTGTTTTTTACTCTGGGTTTTGAGTAGTTGTTATTTTTTAATCATTTTATGTTTTTTTATTATTCTGTTGTATTTTACTTTGCAAGCCACTGCAAACAGTTTCTCTGGAGCAGGGGGCTTCCACAACATGGCCTGCAGCATCCCCCTCCCCATATCTTCTTCTGTTTCCTTGCTTAGCATGCAGCCTGGTGAAGAGTCCTGCTGAACTCGAGCGCTTTCTTCTTTAAGTTATTCCTAGTACAGCGATTACCTTACAGCAGTTTATTTACTTCAGTTGTGCAACCTTGAAAAAGCAATCTATTACTTTCTCAGCCTCTTACCATTAGGAAAGGCAGGGCATGTGCTGCTTGGCTGAGTGTTGTCTGAAGTTGCATCTCCTTTCCTCCCTCCCTCCCTCCCTCCCCACAGACAGGGCCAGCCCATCCACTAGGCATACCTATGAAATCACGGAGGGTGCCAGAGGTGAGGGGCCACCAAGCAGACCTGTTGTTGCCCTGCCCACCCCATCATCACAGTCTGCCATGGTGGGGGGGGGGGGAGTGACAAAGGCGGGCAGCATCTTTCTGGCTCCCTGCAGTGTGGGAAATCATGAGAGGGGTGAGCTGCAGGCTTGCCATCTCTGGGCAGGGAAATTCTTGGAGATCAGGGGGTGGAGCCTGGGGAGCGTGCGGTTCAGAGAGGCCCCTCACCGGAGTCCATAGAGGCTTTTCTTGCAGCTGCTGCTGCTGCTGAAGGGGCTGGAGATTTTCTCCTGAACGCTGGTGTCCCCATCCCCCACAGCTATGGAGAGTGCCCGTGGTGTTGCCCGGAGGCAACAGGCAAGTTGCTTGCTGCTGGTCCCTGTCGGTGTTTCATCTCCACCGGGCCCCGTGGTGTCTTGAGGCACTGCCCACTTTGCCCCACTGCCCTCCTCTCCCAACAGTCCTGCTCTTGCCCTCCTCTTCCTCTGCCCTTCATCACAGACAGTTCTTGCCTCTTCCTCGGTTTCTGAGGCCCCTTTAAAAAATAGTGGGCAAACTGTCACACGAGGAAGGAATGTCAGGATTGCTCAGGTAGCTCTATCAGGCAAGCACAACTTGCTGCGCTGGTTTTAAATAGGCCTGGGGGGAGGCAAGGAAGCCTGGCAGTGGGGGCGGGTGGCTAAACCAGATTCCCCGTGCAGAGCTCCTCGCAGCAGGTCTGGGATGACAAAAACCAGCCAAGGCAGCAGCCACTCAAGGGGAGGAGGCTTTCCAGATGATGCAAGAGGCTTATTGCTGCAGTCGTAAGGCTGCTTACCTGCAAGCAGCCCTGCATGGGCAAAGCCAGATGGTTATCCAGCCTTTGGAAATACAGGCAGATGAATGAACGAATGAATGCTGCTCACTCCGTTAAAGACCAGGGCAGTTTTCACTTCGCTGCACAATGCATTGTTCCCTCTTCCTGTTTTTAAATCATTTGCTATGTTGCGGGTAAGGTACTAACTATTGGTGTTTTCTTTTAAAAAATAATACTGCTAGACATTTCAGAGTCTTTCTTCCAGCCTTTATGATATGGTGCTTTCTGTGAGTAATGCTGCAAAGAGCAGAAGGGCAGGAAAAGCAGCACAATGGTCTCTTTCAGCGGGGTGTGGGCTTGGTTCCCGCTCCGAGCCCAGAGAAAGGTTAGCGCCACAAGCCATATTGCAACCAGTGGTAAAGTTAGCATCGTTTATATATATTTAAAGTCCACCTGTTTCAGCATAAGACTTCATAAATGCCAAGCAAGTCTATTTGGACTTCTACAAGTGGGGGGCACCTAATGCCTTGTTAGGGCCTCTCCTTTCCTCCACTCTGCTTTTCCTGAAAGCCCCACAGCCTCCCCCCTTTTCCTGCATCCTCCTCTCCCCCCATCCTTCTCTGCCCCCATCACCCAGCCTACCTTTATCTGCACTCATGATCTTCAGCTTTCCTTCCTTCCCTCCCCTGGCAGCCTCTCCTCAGGAAAACTGGCTAAGTTGTGCAGTGCCAGTCACTGAGCCCAGTTGTGTGGAGCCAGCCAAGCTGGGCTCAGCTGCACAACAGGAAACCTGCAATAATGACTTGTTGGAGGCTCTTCAGTTTCCCCTGTATCCCCCTCCCCATAATATCTCCTCTGTCCCAGTTCCTGGAAGCTTTACTGGCTGCCCATCAGTTACTGGGCTCAAGTCAAAGAATTGGCTGTCATATATAAAGCCCTTCATAGCCTCAGTCCCTCATATCGGCTTCTCTCCCTGTGCTCCACCATGGCCCCTTTGCCCATCTGAGCGGGGCCTTCTGCAGGTGCCACCCTGCAAATGGGCAAAACCAACCACTGCCCCTACGCACGGGCATTCTCTGTCGTGTCCCTCGCCTTGTGGAATGGCCTGCCCGACGAGGTTGGAAGGCCCCCACACTCCAGGCTTTCCACAAAGTATGCACCACTGAATTATACAGGAGGGCTTTTTTGCTCTGATGGTAAGATTGCACTGTAATGAAATGGTTCAGAAATATGCTTTGGTAAAGGGACAGGGACTTTGGACTATACAGCTGTATAATGCCTGTTGCTGTATGCTCGTACTGTGTAATTTCTGTATAGTTCAACACATCATGTTTAAATGTGTTTGTTTTGTTACCAGGTTTGTTTCAGCTAAGGTTCAGATTTCTGCAGTCCAGACCATATTGCACTGTTTATTGGATGTCTCCCTCCTGTTGATTGTATTTGACTTACATTACATAATTCACCTCAAGACTCAGTGAGAGAGACTATAAATAACATAAATATAATAAAAAGTCAACTTTCCCTTGCTTTCTTCTCTCCTTCCCATCCACCCACCTACCTTGTATCTGCCCCCCATCTTCAGCTTCATGATTTATTTACTCTATTTATCCCCCTCCTTTCTCCTCAATGGGAAACCAAAGCAGCGTACGTCCTCCTCCTCTCCTCCATTTTATCCTCTCAAGAACCCTGTGAGGTAGGTTAGGCTAAGAATATGTTGTTCACCCATGGTCACCCAGTAAGCTTCAACAGCAGAGTGGGGAGTCAAGCCTGTCTCCCCCAAACCCCTGTCTGAAACTCTGACCACTACACCACAGTGCCTTTCATGGGGTGGCTGCTGTTGAGCGGCAGGAAGCAGCCGGGCCAGAACGAGTCAGGCAAGTCACGTGGCAGCAGGGCGCCCACAGGTTGCTTCTGGGCCTGGCCCCACGATTCCTCCCTCAGAGGCCAAAACAGCCCTGGAAAGGGCCCTGCTCCCCCCCCCCCCCGCCCACCCGCCATGCCTTTCACTGGCAGAAACCAAGCCTGGAAGCCTTGGCAATACCACTGAGAGCATTTCTTACAGATGCTGCTTCTATTATTTTGGCGGCGGGGGGGGGGGGGTTTAACCCCAAATGTATTTCTTCTAGATTGCAGATTTTTCTGCAAATCTGGGGGTTTTCTCATGTTTGTAGAAATACCTACCTTCTCGGACCATGGCTCCAGTCTCCTGATTTAAGTATCCACAGATGGAACCACGTTGAGAATGAGATATATTGCTGTTTTCCTTGGCCTCTTTGAGCAACAGACATATCGGCTGACCTTCAGGCTTTGAAGGAGTGCCAAGAGACCAGAATACACTCCGAGTTCTGCCTGGCAGGATGGAGCACCCTCCTGCCAGCATGGCTGCGGAAACATGTCGAGGTGCCACCATTTGAGGACCTCCTCTGAGACAGCCATGAGGCCGGCTCTCAGCTACGAGGAGCAAGAGTAGATGGCGTCAACTGTGGCCTCCTCCTGGAGAGGCAGGCCTGAGGGAGAGAAGGGAGTCCCACAACAGGTGGGTTGTGCTCTCACTGGATTGATGGATTCCAGAGGGTGTTGCTGGCATGGGGGTGCTGCTCAGGCCCATAGCGTGTTTATGCTGTGCAGCATGACGGGGTTGTCCTCTCTCTCTCTCTCCGGCCTTCCTGCTCTTTGACATCTACCTAAAACCACGGGGAGAGATCAGCAGGGGCTCTGAAGTAAGGGGCCACCCATATCTGTGTATGACAGCCGGCTCTGTGGGTCTGCGGCATTCCATAGCAGATGCCTGGAGGCAGTTATGGAATGGATGAGGGCCAAGATACTGAAGCTCAGGCCGGACAAGTTTGAGATGTTTTTGGTCAATGACAAAGCCGTTCGAGGACAGAGGAGCCAGCTGGCCGGGAGGGGTTGCAGTACCCTGAAGAGCAGGTCAGTGGCTTGGGGGGCTTCTGGGTGGTGGGAGGCCCAACCTTCTCTGGGGGGGGCACAGTGCTTTTGATCAGCTTGGGGTGAGACACCAACCACAGCCGTCCCGCAGAAAGCAGGATCAGGCCGTGGGGATCTATGCTGTGATTTTAGCCAGGATAGAATCCTGTCACGTACTCTACACAGGGCCACATTTCAAAGCAGTGCAAAAACTTCAACAGGATAAAGAGATTTTCCCACTCCGGTGCTGAAAAAATCTACACTGAATGCCCATTTATTTCCAGGCTCCTTTCAAAGTGCTGGTTCTTGCCTTTCAGGCCCTAAATGGATTGGGGCCGGCCAGGGTACCTGAAGGACCACCGCTTCCTCCAGCCTGCCAGTGACAACCTGCCTCACAAGACCCGCTCTCTCTCCGTGCCCGCGCCTTCAGAGGCGAGGCGGGTGGCAACCGGAGGCAGGACTTTTTCAGGAGCAGCGCTGTGCTTAAGGATGTCTTGCGTCTGTCAGGCTAGACTGGCACCTCCGTCACTCCTTTTTAGGCACCAGGCAAAAATGTTTCCCTTTACCTGGGTTTTTACTTAAGGAGTTGATGTTTTATCACCATTTTAATAGTGGGCTTTAGTTTGAAAACTAGAATTCATTTTAAGCTGCTTAATTACCTGTGCTTTTATGTTCTATTTGGTGGGTTGTATGTGGGCTTTTAATGAAGAATTGTATTGTTTTATGCATTTATTGTGGTTTATTTGGAAGCTCCCTTGGGCAGGTTCCCCAGAGAGATGGCATAAATTTTTTCTAAATAAATAAAAGCAGGCCCGTCTGGGCTCAGAGGAAGAGACCTCTCCCGGGGCAGGCCGCGGCTCCTTGCCCGCGCCTCCGCAGCTGCATGCAGCGACACACGTATCAGTCGGGGGAGGGAGCGACCCAGCCCGCTGGGCCACCGCCTGTCATCTAAGAAGGCGAGGCCAGGGGAGAAGAGGGCGGGCCGGGGGGGGGGGGAGGGCGGACTGCCGGCTTCTGCAAGGGGAGCGGGGCCGGGGCGGCTGCAGAGACGCCTCCTGGGGAAGGGGAGGGGGGCAGAGGGCAGCAAAGGCGGGCAGGGCGGAGCGCGCTCGGAGGCCAGGAGCGACCTGCCGCAGGACACGTCCGCCGCCCGCAGAAGCCCTCGGCTTCGGCACAGCCCCGTCCCTCCAGGGAGCAGCCTGGAGGCGGGGAGGGAGGCAGGCGGGCAGGCAGGGAGCCCCGCCGCAGCCGGCCAGGGCTTGCGAGAGGCGCGAGGGCCGCCTTGCTTGCCCAGGCTGGAGGGCGACCCTTCCAGCCGAGCGTCCCGCTCCCCGCAGTGGCCAGCAACTGGTTCCGGCGCCGCACAACCGCTGGGCCCGTGGAGCCCGAACGGCTGACGGATCGGTCTGCTCTGAGCACCTCGAAGCCCATTTTGAAGTTCCCATTTCACTCTTGCGGCAGCAAAGGCCATAAACGGGTTACCGCAGTTGTATGGAGAAAAGTGTTCTTCGTTGAATCTGCTACTACCCAGCAGGAGCGTTAGGAGCCTGTTCGTGACCCTTTGCTCCCCATGCCCCCACCCCACCCCACCCTAGTGATGAAGAGCAGAAAGATTTCTCCCCAACCTCTCCTGATGAAAAGGTGCTCCACCCATTAAGCACCGCTGCCAAGTGATGTCCCTTCCCCGCCACACCCTTCCGCTGCTGCTATTTGGCTGAGTTCAGAATGAATCACGCACACACACCGCCCCAGTAATGGGTTAGGGTTAGGGTTAGCAGATGTCACCTGGCACACTTTGGCAATTCCTTCCTTCCTTCCACTGTTGGTTTACAAATAATGACCCTTCCGGTCATGGCACGTGAGGAAGGCTGGCTGATGCAATCGTCACAAGCCCATGAGAGACGGGGAGAAGACTGCAGAAATAGGGGTGCATCGATGAATACGAAAGATCACGTGGAGTCTCTCAGGAATAAAGCCGAGGCAGGCAGTCCCCGGCATGCATGCCAAACAACTGCATACCAGACCACGGCACACCACACATGGTCAGTTCTCCACCCGAGGGAAGCCATGGGAAAGCTGGCAAAGCCATGGGGGCCCAGCTTGGCCATGGACAGCCCTCATCTCCCTTGCGTTGCCTGCACCTCAGTCATCGTTACAGCTAGACACCGTTAGACATGTGCCCCTGCAACGAAACATAATTATGCCGTAAAACAAGATTGACTGGGGCAGATTTATACAGCAGAGATTTGGGTTCCCTTGCTCCGTTCAAGCTGATGCTCACGGGGGTCCCTTTGGGCCAGTCACCCTCACCTGCCCGACGGCACTCACAGGGACAAAAGAGTAGGCTGGAAATGCCATTACAGAACGTGCTTATAAGCAGTCAGAGGCATTCACGGGGATGTGACTTGGTTGCATCTCAGGGCCAAGCTACAAGTGACGCCTGACACAGGTTGGACACTTGCCAGCTTCCCTCAAGTTTTGGTGGGAAATGTAGGCAGCTTTGCGGAATGTGGGACAAGTGACAGTTGAAAAGTCCGTTAGACAGCAGTCGGAGAGTCAAGCTGCAAGACCAGGACGCCTACATTTTCCATCAAAACTTGAGGGAAGCTGACAAGGGTCCAACCTGTGTCAGGTGTCACTTGTAGCTTTGCTCTCAGTTCTGTGCTGGTAAATCAAGCACCAAGTGGGTTGCCAGCAGCAGGAAAAGGTCCTGTCCCTTTGAATAGAAGCTTAAAGGAAAAGTTTCTAGCAGACAATGTTAATTGCCTCCTTCCCATCTGTTAAAGAGCTGTTGACAACCTCGGTTAGGTTGCCTGTCCCTCTCCTCTTTGACCACAATCTGCTCCCTTGCTGACCGGAGGGGTGATAGTGGTGTTTGGATACATTGGGCCAGTTAGCCTAAAATCTGTCCTAGGCAAATTAGTAGACTGTAATCAAACACAGAATTATCAGGCACAGAGGAAACAAAGCCTGCTGAGGGAAAATCAGTATCGCTTCTGCAAGGCAAGTGTTGCCTTCCCCAACCAGTTGTCACTGAGAAAATGAAGATATGTGTCCATTATTTCCTTGGACTTTCAGAAGGCTTTTTGATAAGGGTCCTCCCCAAAAGCTCCTCTGTAAACTTAGCAGTCATGTGATAAGATGGGTCCTCTTATGGATAAACATTGGTTAAAAGACAGAATTGGCTAAACAACAGGAAGCAAACAGCAGGAATCAATGGACACTTCTTGCAACGGACGGAAGTAAGCAGCAAGGTCTCACAAGGCTCAGCGAGGGGGCTGGTGGTGCTATTCAATTTGCTCATAAATGATCTGGAACTCGGGGTGAACCATGTAGGGGTCAAGTTTGTAGATAACACAAATTATTTGGGATGGTGAAAATTAAGGTTGACTGGGAAGAGCTCCAGGGGATCTCCACAAATTAAGTAAGTGTGAGCAAGAGTGTGGCAAATGAAGTTCAGTGCCGGCAAGTGTCAGGGGATGCAATACTGGAACAAAAATTCCCACCTTCAAGTACATGCTAATGGGGCCTGTGCTTTGTGAAACTGAGAGGGAAAGAGACCTTGGGGTCAGAGTGGTTAGCTTTATGAAAATGTCCACCCAGTGTGCACAGCAGTGAAAAAGGCAAACTCTATGCTGAGGGAAAGAGATTGAAAATAAAATAGCCAATATTATAATGCCCCTCTTTAGATCTACCCCCGTTAGTCTCGCCTTGCCTCAACCAGGACCAGGGCCTTCTTGGTCCTGGTCCCCACTTGGTAGAGCTCTGTCTATGGAGACCCCGTGATCAAGGCGGGCCGTGGAACTG
This sequence comes from Eublepharis macularius, assembly GCF_028583425.1. Lineage (NCBI taxonomy): Eukaryota > Metazoa > Chordata > Lepidosauria > Squamata > Eublepharidae > Eublepharis > Eublepharis macularius. The sequence goes on from NC_072798.1 coordinate 214,826, forward strand.
GCCTCCTGCCATGGGGGGGAGGGGGGAGGCAGTGTTTACTGCCCCACTGTTTTGCTCACATCTAGCAGTTGAGCCACCCAGCCCTGTAGTTTGTTGTTATTGCTGGATCGCGTGATGTGCGTGCTGCTGCCATCTTTTAGAAACAGCTGTTTTGATGTTTTTAGTTGGTTTTAAACTACATTGTTATGCTGTTTTATATTTGTTGTACTCTGCTCGAAGCCTGCTTTCAGGAAGAATGGACTAGAAATATAATAAATAAGTTAGAGCTCACTTCCTCAAATGAAGAGCTCCATTAGGCTCCATTAGACTTGGTTAAATCCAGCAGAAATTATTGTGTGGGGGGCCGTTCCAAAAAGAAGGTGGTATGAACCAAAATTCAATCAAAAGAATAATTATTTCACCCAGTGCTAGCATGAGATCCCGTCAACCAACAACAGCAGAATAGACTACAAATCCAATGGATATGGACAGGATCCTGGTATCTGTAAAGGATCTACTATTGCACTGGATCCTTGCCAATCTTGGCTGTTAAAACTGTGTAAAGACCTCATAAATCAGCCCTTGATGTCATAAATCAGTCACTAACACAACAAGGTACCTTCTCTCAGCCACTCAAAGAGGTGGTTACCTGTTCACAACTTTTTAAAAAATCCCTAGTCAAAATGATGTGGCCAATTATTGCCCAGTTTCTAATCTGTCCTTGCTAGACAAAGTGATAAAGAGACAGCAGCAGCAACCCACAATCAAGTCTTCTGCGATAACGCTGGTGCTCTGGACCTTTTTCAGTCTGGGCTCAGGCCAAACTATAAGGCAGAGAGTGCTCTGGTGGCTTTAGTTGATTACCTCTGTCTGAATGTAATAATAATAATAACAACATTCAATTTATATACCGCCCTTCAGGATGACTTAACACCAACTCAGAGTGGTTTACAAACTATGCCATTATTATCCCCACAACAAAACACCCTGTGAGGTGGGTGGGGCTGAGAGAGCTCCGAGAGAGCTGTGACTGACCCAAGGTCACCCAGCTGGCTTCAAATGGAGGAGTGAGGAATCAAACCTGGTTCTCCATATTAGAGTCCTGCACTCTTAACCACTAGACCAAACTGGCCTTTGTAGACAAAGGCAATGCTTTTTGGTTGTTCCTTCTGGATCTATCTGCAGCCCTTGATACAGGCTACAACTGAAGTGTATGGAGGCAGAAGTGCGTATTGAGACATGCCTTGGACTGTTTTCAATCATTCTTCATTGAAGGGTCGCTGTTGGACAGCAGCTATCCTCAGTGTAGGAACTGTCTTGTGGAGTTCCACAGGGCACAATCTTATCCCCCATGTTATTCAACCTCTGCGCAAATCCTTTAAAAGAAATTATGTGTAGCTGTGGATTTGCTGTCATCAGTACGGGGACACCCAGCTATGTCTCTCAGTATATGCAGTCGAGGTCTTGAGTTGCTACTGACTGCTGTGTTCAAATGGCTGAAAACAAGCAAACTGAAACTGAGCCCAGACATTATGGAGGTGGTCCTGGTTGGGAAGGCAGAGATCTTGGAGCACACTCTGCTCTTCACTTTCAACAGGGTTCACTTGATCCTTGCAAACTTGGTTAACAGCCTAGGAGCCATTCTAGATCCAGCACTGCTGCTAGATAAGAAAGTTAACGCAGTTGCAAAAAAAAGGGTCTTCTCCACATTCAGTCTATCCCAGAAGATGTCCCCCTATTTTAACACCAGCAATCTAGCTATCTAGATCCACGCCACAGTAACATTGAGACTAGACTACTGTAATGTACTCTACATAGGCCTTCCCTCAAAATCAACGTGAAGACTCCAGTTGGTACAAAACGCTGCAGCTTTGTTACTGTCTGGAGCTGGACGGAACATGCATATTACTCCCATCCTGCAGTTACTCTACCGGCTTCCCATGAGTTACCAGGCTCTATTCAAGGTTTTGGCTATCACATGCAAAGCCCTTCATGGCCTTGGTCCATCATATCAACAGGAGCGCCTCTCTGGGCCATCTTTTGGGCATGGAGTAAGGGTCACTGGGTGTGTGCGTGAGGGAGGGGGGAGGTATTTGTGAATGTCCTGCATTGTGCAGATGGTTGATGACCCTGGGGGTCCCTTCCAACCCTCTGCTTCTGAGATTTTCTCCCTGTGCTCTGCCATAGCAGCTTCACAGAGCTGAACAAGGCTCCCTTGCAGGGGACAAAATCAGTATCTGCCTGTCCATGTGCTTCCTCTTTGGCAGCCCCCACCTTACTGCATGGTCTGCCTGAAGAGGTCCTCGCTTTCCACAAACTAGGTGCAGCTGAATTATTTTGGATGACTTTTCCCACAGGTCATAGGGCTGTACCGTAAGGAAACAGCTTCAAGAGACACTAGGAAAAGAGGTAGAAACCACAGACTATCCTACTGGGCACTGCCCGCTGCTGTAAATTTGCTCCTTCTGGAGAGTTCCATGTTGCGTAAGAGATCATGTCAGTTTGTTTACGTTTTATTTCAGCTTCTTTACAAATTCTTGTATCTTTACCTATTGTATTGTTCAGGGAGTGACCCAGCTGTTGATCGCACGACTCCTACACTGTCTAATCCACTTTGAGTCTCAGAGAGAAAGCAAAATAGTAAAGACTCCAGTAGCACCTTTAAGACTAACCAACTTATTTGTAGCATAAGCTTATTATTATTATTATTATTATTATTATTTCAATTTATAAACCGCCCATCCTCAGGGGCTCAGATGCATCTGAGGAAGAGAGCTGTGGTTCTCGAAAGCTTATGCTACAAATAAGTTGGTTAGTCTACAAATAAGTTGGTAATGCTACACATAAGTTGGTGCTACTGGACTCTACTATTTTACAACTACAGACCAACAGGGCTCACTCCTCTGGAGCAGAGAGAAAGGCGGACTATAAATAACATCGCCCAACCAACCCACCCTGCTTGATAGCCTTGGCCACCCAACGGTGCTGCCAAAGGTTTTCGCGGCCAGTCGCCCTGTTGCATAGGGGCGGGGGGGGGGCACCTCGACTGAATGCCTCCTCTGTCGCAAGCGGCTCGTGGGCGGGGCAAAGTGGGCGGAGGGCTGCGAAGGAGAGAGGCGAACAACCGGGACGTCCCCAGCGCCTCAGGCGCTGCCGGGTCCGGGCGGAAGGACGGACGGCAGGCCGGAAGGGGGCGTGCGAGAGCAGCCGCCCAACGCCAGCCGGCCGAGCCGCGCTGCAAAGCAGCCGGGCGCGCGGCAGCTTCGGAGCGCCCCGACGGAGGGAGGCGGCCCCGCTCGCGCCCTTTCGCGGCAGCCCCCGCCAGCCCCTCGGCCCCGGGCTCCGTCCAGACAGGCCCCCGCCCGCCTGCGAGGGATGGGCGGGCGGCGGCGGCGCTCACCTGGGCCCGGGCGGCGGCGGCGGCGGGCGGAGCCCCGACGGAGCAGGCGCGGCAGCGGGCCGGGCGCCGGGCAGGCGGCACAGCAGCAGCGGCGGCAGCAGCAGCAGCAGCAGGCGGAGGCGCAGGTGGCCGAGGCCGAGGCCGGGCGGGCGCCCCATGGCAGCGCAGGGCGGCGGGGCTCCCGGCCGGCGAGGGGGCGCTTCTGCCGCCCCGCGCTCGCCAGACGAAGAGGGCGGCGTCGCTGCGCTTCCTGACCCGTCCGAAGCGCGGCGGGTCGGTGCCAGCGGACAGGCAGCCGGGCGGGCCGGCGGCTTAAATAGCCCACGAGTGCCGCCGGCCGGGCCGGGCCGGGCTGGGCCGGGCCAGCCCAGCCCCGACGGGGCGGGACCGGGCGGGCAGCCTTCCCTTGGTGCGGCTGGAGAGCCGAGCGGCGAGTCAGGGGCGGCCGGCGCCGGGAAGAGCCGTCCTCCCCTTGCTTCTCTGCGACCGCCCGGCGCTGAGGGGCCTCCCAAACTCCTGGGGCCGGCAGCCTCGCTCAGGCCGTGCAAGCGGGGCGACTTGCTCCGCTCGCCGCGGCCCTCTGGCGCCCGGGCGGCCTCTTTGCCCCCCGCCTGCCCCTTGCCTCGCATTGCTGACTTGCTCAGGGAGTCTCGGCTCCTCTCCTCTGGGCGTGGCCAAAGCAGGGCAGCCTCAGGCCTCCTGGCATGTCACCTTGCCGGAAGAGTTGAGGCTGTCCTCTGGGACCCACTTGGGTATCTTTTTGGCCGTCCCTAAAACTCCCCTCTGGCCACCGCCCTTCAAATGCATCGATTTTCTGCCTGTCAGCTTTCCTCGTTGTCCCGCTTTGTATCGTGCTGCACTCTGACTCTTGCTGTAAAGCTGCTCCTCGATGACAGTTCAGTGCTGTTTCACGTTTTGCTTCAGCATTATGTTTTGCTTTTGTTGTTCTTTAGATCGCTCTCTGATTTCTGACTGTGTTCACCTTTCTGCTATCCTTGCCCTAATATATTGTTCATTGAATGTCCCAGGCATTGATCGGATTGACTTTTACTAGGCAATCCATCTAGAATCTCAGTGAGAAAGGTGGACTATAAATGAGTAAATGAACGGGCACAGCTATACACAGTAATGGGGAATCCCACAGAATGAATCACCTTGACCTTAGTCCCCAGAGAAGCATCCTTGTATTTAAGGACCTGTTCTAGCCCCCTCACAGCTGCTCTTCCAAGTCTCAGCCTTCTCGTGGTTTCTTGGTTGCAGTCTCCCTTTAGGTTGATAATTGAGCCACAGAACTGAAAATCTTGACAATTTCAATTTCTTCACTATCAACCTTAAAATTGTGTAATTATTTGGTGATCATTACCTTTGTATTCTTGGTTTTCAGATGTAATCCTACCTTGGCACTTTCTCCTTTAACCTTCATAGGTAGTCATTTCAAATCTTCACTACTTCCTGTGACCAATGTGGTGTCATCTGCATATCTCAGCTCATTAATTTTTCTTCCACCAAATTTCACTCCACCTTCTTCTGAATCTAACCCAATGTTCCCTATGATCTGCATATAGGTTAAACAAGCTCTGGAGTCAATCTACATCCTTGTCTGATACCTTTGCTAATTGGAAACCATTCTGTTTCTCCATTTTCTGTCCTAACAGTAACCTCTTGTCTAAAGTACATGTCATGCACCAACACAATCAGATGTTGTGGCACACCCATTTCTTTTAAGACTCTTCATTGCTTTTCATGATCAACACAGTTGAAAGTTTTGCTGTAATCTATAAAACACAGGCTGATTTTCTTCTGAAATTCCCTGGTATGCACCACTAATCATTGTAAATTTGCGATATGACCTCTAGTGCCTCTTTCTTTTCGGAATCCAACTTGAACATCTGGCATTTCTCATTCCATATATGGTACGGGTCTTTCTTGTAGAATTTTGAGCATCACTTTGCTTGCATGGAAAATTAATGCAATGGTCCGACAGTCACTGCAACCTTTGGTATCTCCTTTTTCCAGAACTGGAATGTAGATTGAGCACTTCCAGTCTGTGGGCCGCTGTTTTATTTTCCATATTTGTTGACAGATTCTTGTTAAAATTTTGATGGACTCAGTTTCTGTAGCCAGAAATAGCAATATTGGTATACTGTGTATTCCTGGTAATTGTTTCTCCCAGGCACAGCTTTCACTTCACCTTCTAAAACTGCAGGCTCTTCATCCAAAGGTTCTTCTTTGAAGGAATCTGTTATCCTTTCTTCTCATCTGTATAATTCTTCAGTGTATTGTTTTCATCTTTTGTGGTACTGGAGTCCAGTCTCAACTTGAAGACCAACAACATTTTCATGGTATATTCTTTCGAAAGTCAAAGCTCCCTTTTTCAATGTTGGTCTTCAGCATCCCCAGATATGGCTTGAATTTACCTTTGGTTTCCTGGATCTGGTGGAACAGATCTCTTGTTCTTCCTTTTTTCTTGTTCTTTTCTATTTCTCTGCTCTGGCTATTGTTATAGTTCTCTTTGCCTTTGTATGTAAGTTGCAGAGCAGCCACATTGCCACTGTGTGCTCCCTTGGCAATTCCCACTGGAGGCTCAGAAAAGGACTTGAGTCCAGCCAACCCCCCCCCCCCCGGCCACTTCCTGCTGGCCAGAATTAATTGATGATGGCCTGGCTAATAGGATGGCAGCATTAGTGACAGCTCATGTGCTAGGTGTACTGAAAGTCTCAGGTTCAACCCCTGGCAGCATCTTCAGTTAAACAAAAACCCTGCACATGGATCCGACGATGAGAAAGTTTTCTGCCTGAGACCCAGGAGAATGGTAGCCTGCCCACAGAAACAACACTGACCCTGAGAGGCCTACGACCTGCCCTAGGAACACGGAGCCTTGTGAGTTCTGCCTGGACTCATCACTGACAGAAAACCAAAGCAGGCTTTGTTGGGGGGGGGGGGTGGGGGGGCAACCAACCTCCTCCTCCCTGTGTCCCTTCGGATATTCATTTGCTCCTAGCAGCCGACTGGCCTGCCTTGCCCTTCCTGGGCTGCAAGCAGCAGCTCTCCTCCAGCACCACGACAGACCTCCTTTGGCCTCCATCCCTGCCATGGAATGGGAAGGGGGGGGGCGCTTTAAGCATTTGACATTTTGACATTTGTCCATTTCAGCTCCCAGGCAATTCTCAAGAGGCCCATAGCCCTCGTGCAGGCAGTAAAGTTGCAGACAGCAAACCAGATCACAATAGGCAACCATACGCTGTTGTCATTTTTCATCTGTTCAATATTAAGCTTTCTGGCTAGTCAAAATAAATGAGTTAAGTAACATAAAATCTAACCCATTCTGTTATGCCATATACTGATTGTCATATATCAGATTTATTTATTTACTACATTTACTTATTTACACACATCAGATTAGCGTTCTTTTGTGCAAATTAAGAGTATATGATGTAAAGCCGTCCAAGAGCCATCTATTAAGCAATGCCCAGTTCAGGCCTGGGGGCAGGGGGCTGAAAATGCTGAGGGCCTTTTATGTTAAATGAGTGGATCTTGGGAGTTATGCTAGTATATCACAAAGGTGTAGAGGTGTTCGCAGACTCCATTTATTCTAGAATATCCCGAAGGTATGGGGGCGGCACAGCTAGCCATCAGTGGGCCCCCATTGCTGTCTGCCACCAGAGATATCCCAGCATACTCACCACATTGGCGTAGAAAGGGGTGAGCCAGGGGGCCTGGCAGAAGTGTTGGCTCTCTAAGCCTCTCCAGCCCAGGAATGTCCCTCACAACCTGGCTAAAGTTACGTTAAAAAGTGTGGCGTGGCCCATAGGTGCCTATGCAAAGGGAAAGGCAGAGCATGCCCCAGCCACGTTCCCATCTACAAGCTCCAGCATAGCAAAGAATACCAACAGCAGGTGCACCCAGTTATATCCCTCCCCAGTTGCCAGGCACATTTCCCCCCACCCAATCACAGCCTTACCACTGCTACATGAAGCCCAGCCAGGATGCCCCAGAGCTCAGACGACAGGCTGCCTGGCATGGAAGTATGCATCTCAGGTCCCTGATGTGCACACTTGGAGCTCACAGCAAGTCTGGTTGCAGATATTCAGGGGCCTTGGGCATCCCCCCCCCATCATGCCCACTACTAGGCTCCCCTTCTTGTCCTCCCACCCATGTACCTCCACCTGCTTGGGCACCCTTCCTTTGCCCGTTTGCAAGCTCTCTTACCCCTTCAGTCAAGCTACCTACGCTGCCTGCATACCCTTTCCCTGATGGTGCTGGGTGATGAGTGCAGCTAGGAGTGCCCCTGCCATGGCCACCAGGAATGCTGATGCTTTGGGCACCACCCACATGCTCTTCTCCAGCAGTGCTAGGTAGCATATGCAGCTTGGAGCACTCACAAGCAGGGAGTGGAAGGGTATGAGTGGAGACATCAGAGGAGATGTGTGAGTAGGAAGTCAGCAGCAACAAGCCCCACCAAAAGCCACAAGCCCTGGCAGCTGCCCCATCTTGCCATGTGCTGATGTCAGCCCTGAATCACAGCACTACATGTTTGTGGTGAGGGAATGCACTTTGCACCACAGAGGGCAGCATCTAGCACCAAGACCTAAGGGGAGAGCAAGCATCCTTGCTTTGTGACTAACACATCTAAATCACAAAGCCTCTCTTGAGAGCCACACTGAAGGGGGACCCCCCTCTGCTCCAAGGGGGAGGGCCGAACACTGTACCCCTGGCAGGTGAGCAGCGTTGGGGATCCAGCAGCCTCAGCCCAGAAATCCCCTCCTATCTCTCTCCCCCCTTGCGCCCACCCAGATGCTGCCCACTATGCCCAGAGGCAGCGTTGTGAGAGCAGCTCGAGGCAGCTCCACCCGACTGCCCTTCCCACTGCAGGCCCAGTGCCCTAGTCCCAGGAATGTGTTTCCAGGAGTGTTGCCAATGGTGCCAATGGGTGGGGGTGGGAGGTGGGGATGTGGCAGCCGTTTATGATGTTACCCAAATGAGGACTCCTTGCAAGTTGGGGGGAATTAGCAACAAGGAGAGGCTTGTGAAAGGAAAGGTAACTTAGGGATCTTTTAGTCTATGTATACAGGGATTGTCCCCGCTGGAGAGCTCCTTCAATAAACAAGCAGAAGTTCAATCAAAAGGGGTTTTTTATTTAAAATAATAAAGGTCAGTTGCACACAAGACACACAGCACACACAACACGCATACAGAGCTAACTAGAAAGCAGTGGTGAAAGTTTGAGGGTTTGGGTGATATTTACCTATCCAGACACCTGAGAGAGAGGAGGAGTGATGAGCAATGAGCAGCCTGTGCTTCTGGGCGGAAGAGATTTGAACAGAGGTTCGAGGGTGGGATGCCAAATCCAAGCAGGTGTCAGGTTCAGAATGCTTCTCTATATGTTGTAACTAAAGAAACTCCATTTTAATTCTGTTAGTGTTCCAAGTGCTCTATTCACAGGTGCCAAGATGTTCCCTAGCAGCTATCTCTCAGAAGAGGAATGTTTTGGCTACAGCTTTTCCAGCCCTGGGAAACTTTCACTGTCTCAGCTTCAAAGGGATTGTTTTGAGAACTGGGGGGGGGGTGAGGTTGGGCCTACTGAGTCTTGATACTTTGTACTGTATTCTTTGCCTCTCATTCGTAACAATACACGTGTACCAGCCCAGATATTGCATCTGGGCCCGTGGACTATAATGGTTGCATTTTTCAGTAAATCTTTTGAAAACAACGGACTCTTGTCTGATTGCAGAAGGTAGTCTGGATACAACTATTATTTAGCCACAGATCTGACAGCAGGCACACAGCTTGGGGCCGAGGGGCAGCCTACTTTATACCACGAGTCCTTTCTTGGGGCAAGATTGCATTTTCTACCCCCAAAACAAGGGCTTGAATCGTTGTTCCTGGGGTGGAACAAATGATTGTGAAGTTGTCTCTGGGGTGAGACAAAGAACTGGCAAACTGTTCCCAAAGTGGGACAATAAGCTGGCAAACCGTCTCCGGGGTGTAACAAAGAATTAGGAAGGTTTGATCAAGTCTTCCCTGTTGGAACTAAAGTTATCAAATTATGATGGATGACCTGCGAGGTGTATGGGTGAGGCTATCAGTCACTTAAGAATAGGAAAGTGGTTAAGGTGAGATCACTGGGGTGGGATGTGCTGATTAATTCAGGAACTCCGGGAAGCCCCTATCGGATCAGGATCCTTAGTGTGCCTCTGGGGCGTGGGAGGGGGTCGAGCTGGCCTCACCTGTCTCTCCCCATGTTTGCACGTTTCATCTCCCAGGCAGGATCTGGCTTGCCTGCTTCCATGTTGTCTGCCTGCTTAGGCAGTAATTTTAATGTTGGAAGCAGATTTAGAGAAGGGGTTCATGGCAGATCCATAACCATACGCCTTCTAATATCATGGGGGCAGTTCTGACCACTAGCAATGGGACCATTAGCATTAGCCAGTGGGGGACGCAGGGGGAACTATGCCTCATGGAAGTGATGGCCAAGCACTTGTAGCACCTCCCTGGTTTCCCGGCTCAAAGCCCCATGCGGTGGCCACAGCAGATGGAGTGGATGTGGTTGTATGGCAGCTCCACACTGGATGGACAAGTGTAGGCTGGATGGCCACGCCAAGCGCCCCAGGATTTGTGTGGAGAAGCCCAACCGATGGAGACCTCCAGGGGCATTGCCACTACCTGCCACTACGCCGTTTGTCAGGGCCATCACCGATCATTGCCTAGGGCTGCAATCCCAAGAACAGCTTCCTAGGAGTAAGCCCTCCAAGTAGACCCACCTAGGACTGCCTGTTATATCCATGTCTAGCGCTTGTGCAGGTGAAGTCCAAGAGGGAGTGGACCGTGGTGTGGCCAGGCTGCTGCTGCCAACGTGAATCTCTCCGCTCTTTGCCAGTCCCATCCCAGTTCCCACAGCATCCTGCCTGCTCAGCCAGCCAGCCAGCCAGCACGGCTGTTCCATTCACAAGCATGCTGTGGCAGAGACGGGTTGCCCAGTCTCCCTGTGGCCTCTCTGAACAGCCTGCAAAGGCACAGGAGCTGTCCTGGATAGAGGGGGAGGCAACCCCATTCACAGGCAACCATCACAGCTCCCCTTCTGCTGTTGCCCAGTCAAGTGTGGCATATCACACAGCAGAGTCCCTGCATAACAGATGTTGGGCAGGTGAGCCTTCCTCCCCGCTTGCACTCTGCTTACTGCTATGGGCACCTCACACAGGGAGTGGGATAGGTATGCTGTCATGGGGGTGGGGAGGGAGGTCTCTAGATCAGACCTGCCCCCATAGCACTGCTGGCATCCGATAAGCCATGTGCTTTGTGGGACCAGGCTCGGCAGGGACAAGTGCTGGGGCAAACGGCAGCTGATGGCAGCGACAGGCCCTCTGAGTGAGAGAGGGAGACCACACAGAGGGGCACGTCAGCACAGGTGCCTGGGAGAGCTCATTAGCAGGGCTGACAGCCTCCCCCATTTTGAACTTCACAGGGGCCAAACTTCATCTCTACGTGGCTGGAATGACTCTGGGTTCTCCTCCTGCAGGGATCGAACCTGGGGCCCTGCCGTGCCACTGGGCCGCCACGCCTGGCTTGGGGATGTGCCTTGCCCAGCTCCACATGACCGGCTATGAAATCAAGGCTGCAGTGGAATGCCTCCTGCCCCGGACCATTCCTCCTTTGCCTGCCTGCCTGCCTGCCCAGAGGTTAGGGTGCTCCCTCGGGTATAGGGGGTGCAGCTTCGAGCCTGGCCTCTGCCTTGTGTTGTGCTGCCACCCAGACCATTGCTGGGGGGGAAAGCTCAGTTTGCCTTTTGGCTGCCTCCCTCCCTGGGGCTCAAACTCATGCCTCTTGACACACAGGCATGCCTCACCAGTGCCACACAGGAGGGGGTGCTTATAACGTTAGTCAATATGGGAACAAAAATTCCCAACTTCAACAATATGACGAGGGGGTCTGAACTTGGTGAGACTCAGCGGGAAAGAGACCTTGAAGTCATAGTGGTTAGCTTTATGAAAATGCCCACCCAGTGTGCACAGCAGTGAGAAAGGCAAACTCTGTGCTGATAGACTGGAGAGTAGTAAACAGTACACCAGGTTTTTAAAAGGGTTCAAGAGGGGAACCAGGAAATTATAGGCCAGTTAGCCTAATAGCTGTCCCATGCCAATTAGTTGAAATTGCAATAAAAGATAGAATTATTAGTCACACAGAAGAACAAAGCCAGATGAAGAGAAAGCAGCATGGCTTTGGCAAAGGGAAGTCCTGCCTCAACAACTTTTGGGAGTTCTTTGAGAAAGAGGGCAAGCATGTAAATAGCGACCCAGTAAATATCACATACTTGGACTTTCAAAAGGTAAGGTACATCACCAAAGACTCTTGAGCAAGCTTAGCAGTCATGGGGGAAATGGACTGTCAGGTGTGTTGCCCACTGTCCCTCCATACTGTTACCCAGCTTAAGATACCTTGCTTTGAGCATCTGTTCCCTTGTTGCTTTCCAGATTCCAGGACGGTCGAGCCCTTCTCTTGGATGGCTCACTGCAGCAGCCTTAGGACAGCTCCTTCCGTCCCGCTACTGATTATGTTCAGCTGGGAGAGCTGGAGAGGTGGGGGGACATGTGTAAGGGTTGATATAATGTATCCTGTGCTCAATGCGTCATTCTTAACAAGAGACCCGTGTACAGCCAGACACCCTTAATTGCTTCTCTGTAACCTATGGACATATGTATGGCGAAGCCCATGATATCTCAATAAAGACCCATTTACTCAAGAGAGCTTGGATTTCTTGCTGCAAGGGTTGGGAGTCACCTTCAACATATCCTGTCTTCCACAGACTGGTGCGGACAATTCTCTCAACCGAGGGAAGTGAGCAGTGGGGCCAACAAGGATTGGTACTGGGGTCCGTTGTATTTAACTCGTTCATAAATGGTCCAGAACGGGGGTGAGCAATGTAGTGGCCAAGCTTGTGGATGACACAAAATTAGTCAGGATGGTGAAAATCAAGGTTGACTGCGAAGAGCACCAGGGGGATCTCCACGAATTAGGCGAGTGGGCAACAAAGCAGCAAATGAAGTTCAGTGCAGGCAACTGTCAGGGGATGCAATATTGGAACAAAATTTCCCAACTTCAACAATATGACGAGGGGGTTTGAACTTGGTGAGACTCAGAGGCAAAGAGACCTTAGGGTCATAGTGGCCCACCCAGTGAGCAGAGCAGTGAGAAAAGCAAACTCTATGCTGATAGATCCAGAGGAGTTAGCCGTGTTAGTCTGTAGTTGCAAAATAGTAAAGAGTCCAGTAGCACCTTTAAGACGAACCAACTTTATTGTAGCATAAGCTTTCAAGAACCACAGCTCTCTTCATCAGATGCATGGAGGGTATGAAGAAACTGGCCAGAGAGATATTGGTGGTGAGGGGGAAGGGGGTGTAGTTGCAAAAGTCATGAAAGAGGTGAGGTGCAGTAATCCAGGCTGGGTGTGACCCCTCCCCTCCATAGCTGAATCGGAGTGGAATGCCTGGAAGGCAGTTACTGTCAGGGCTTGCCGCCGCCGCCGCCACTGGGCATGGCACTGGGCGGTCTGCTCCTGACATCATGGGGCCAGGGATGCTGCAGGACCCTGCTCTGTGGAAGGAGGGGCGGTATACCTCACCCAGACTCCCTCTCAGTCCACTCGCTGGCCTGCTCAACCTGGCCTGCTTGCCCCGTGTCCTTCTTCATCCCCTCCTTCCAGAACTCTCCTCCAAACCTCCACTCTTGCATTGCACTGCTCTCACTCCACATCATCGCTCCTTACTCACATCCACCACCCCAGGGCTCTTCCCAGCCAGCTTTTATAGGGCTTCCTTCTACTGTCCCACCCCTCTTCCAGCCTGGTCTTGGGCTGCACCAAGCAGTTGCAGCTGGGGTAGCTGATCTGGCCCCACTGACCAGCACCAGCTGTGCCTTGTTCCCTGGCTCCCCAGCCTCCCTGCCTTGGCTGATTGCTGAAGGCCTGTCCAGCTGCAGTTCCCTGGCTAGCAGCCCGGCCTCCCTGGCTGAGCTGATGGTTGAAGGTGGGACCAGCTGCGGTTCCTTGGCTGGTTGCCCAGGGCTTCATGCAGAATGCCTCCACTAGCCCCACCTGGAGTGGCTTGGCTTTTGGCAACTCCTGGGCCAGGCTACTATTTTCTAGCTGGGGCATGGCTTTGGGTTGTTGGGGCTGCTGCTGCTTCTCCTCCTCAGGTAAGGCCTTTGGGTGGGTGACTGCTGGGCCCCCAATCCCTCTGCCCTTGCCCCCTTCTGCCTTGCTTAGTCCCCTTTCCTTCCCTAGGGGAGTGGGACTCGCTGGCCTCTCTCTGTCTCCCCCTGCCTCCTGAGGCCCTGGGCCTTTGCCCCTTGTCCCTGGCACTGACAGGTTCTGGCCCCATTTGCCCATGGGAGGGGTTGGCCTGCTGTCCCCCGGCTGCCCCCTCTGCCTGCCAGTCAGACCGGTTGACCTGCTGTCAGCTGGCCGACCAGCTGACCTGCTGTCTGCTGTCTGACCAGTTGGCCTGCTGGCTGCTGGCTGCCCCCTCTGTATACCCGTCAGACTGGTTGACCTGCTGTTCCCTCCTACCAAGTCTGGGGCTGGGACCCAGACCCCGGACAGTTACTTCTGGCAATGAGATAACCATCCACAGTCCCTATTCAATCCAAGTCTGACTGAGTCAAATTTACATATGAATTCCAATTCAGCAGCTTCCCATTGGAGTCTGCTTTTGAAATGTTTCTGTTGAATTATGGTGACCTTTAAGTCCTTGATGGAGTGTCCTGGTAGATTGAAGTGTTCTCCTACTGGTTTCAGGATATTGCCATTTTTTATGTCAGATTTGTGTCCATTTATTCTTTTGCTCAGAGGTTGGCTGGTTTGTCCTATGTACAGAGCAGAGGAGCATGGTAAGGGCATATGTCACATTGGAGGATGAGCAGCTATAAGAGCCAGAGATTGTGTAGCTGACACTATTAGGTCCTGTAATTGTATTTTCTTGGTAAATATGTGGGCAGAGTTGACATATGGGTCTGTTGCAGGGTCTGGTACCTGTGTTGGTGACTCTGCTAGCCGGTTCATGGTTGTTAGTGAGAAGTTCTTTAAGGTTGGGGGGCTATCTGTAGGCAAGGAGAGGTCTTCGACTGGTATTACTGACCGGCTGCCGAAATTCATCAAGCCTGCTGATAAGTACCCATTTGTGCTGATTCATGTGGGAATGAACGGCACGGCTGCAAATACTGTTGCAAGAATTAAAGAGCATTATGAAGCCCTTGGAAGGCAGTTGAATACACTGGGGGCTCAGGTGGTATTCTCTTCTATCCTTTCAGTCACAGGAAGAGGAACACGCAGGGAGCGGACCATACTTGAGGTGAATCGTTGGCTGAGTTGGCGGTGCCGGCAGGAGCACTTTGGGTTCTGGGACCATGGGATAGGTTTTCTTAGAGAAGGCCTTCTAGCACATGATGGGCTTCACCTCTCAAGGGCAGGGAAGAAAATGTTTGGAACGAACCTGGAGAACTTCATCAGAAGAGTTTTAAACTGATGTTACAAGGGGAAGGGGACGATCGACATGGTGATTTCAATGACGAAGTGAAAACAGTGGGGACCCACCTGGGTAGGAAAGGTCAAACAAAGGTACAAGGCTACAAGTGTCTATATACCAATGTCCAAAGTATGGGTAATAAGAAGGAAGAGCTTGAGTTTCTCTTGCAAACAGAGGGCTACGATACAGTAGGAATTACTGAGACTTGGTGGAATGATTCCCATGACTGGAATGTGGTAGTGGATGGGTACGAGTTGTTCAAGAAAAACTGGAAGGGTAGAAGGGCATTGTGCGTGAGGAGAGGGCTTGATTGTCAGGAAGTTCTAGAGAATGTGGTTGACAACCCAGTGGAAAGTACATGGGTGGAAATAAGGAGAGGAAGGAGTCTGCTATAGACTGCCTGACCAGGGAGAGGAAATGGATGCTGTCCTCCTTGAACAGATTGGTAGAGTATCTAGACATCAGAACCTTGTAATTATGGGTGACTTCAACTTCCCCGATGTATGCTGGGAGACAAGCTCAACAAAGCGACAAGAATCATGAAACCTCCGGACCTGTCTGGCTGATAACTTCCTTTTTTGGTGGAGGAAGCTACGAGGGGCTCAGCCATACTAAATATTAACCAACAGGGAAGAATTGGTAGATGGGGTAAAAGTGGTGGGGACCTTAGGGGGAAGTGACCATGTCCTCCTTGAATTCCAGTTGCTGTGGGGGGGGGGCCAAGGAAGTTTGTAGCCAGACTTGTAGGTTAGATTTTCGTAGGGCCGACTTCAATGGACTCAGAGGCTTGATGAGAGTCATTCTGTGGGGGAGTGTGCTGGAAGGAAAAGGAGCGAGTGAAGGGTGGGCTCTTCTCAAACATGAGCTTTTGCAAGCTCAAGCCCTCACTATTCCAGCAAGACAGAAACATGGTAAGGGCTCCAAGAAACTGATGTGGATGCACAGAGAGCTCCAGAATAAGCTAAGGGAGAAAAAGGAAATGTTCAGGAAATGGAGAGAAGGACAGACCTCTAAAGAGGAGTATATGAGGGTTACTAGGTACTGCAGCCATCAGAGAGGCCAAAGCTCAGTACGAGCTGGGTCTGGCCAGGAGGGCTCACTACAACAAGAAAAACTTCTACAGATATGTGAGAAGCAAACGCAAGGTAAAAGAGGCAATTGGACCACTGTTGGGAGTAGATGGAGAAACTCTGATACAGGACAGAGAAAAAGCAGACAGGCTTAATGACTTTTTTGCCTCTGTTTTCTCCCTGAAGAACTCAGGCACATCTAGAGATAGTAGAAAATGTGGCAGGACACCTGAGTGGCTAATTGACATTGACAGAGAGGTAGTGGAGAGGCATCTGGCTGCACTGGATGAATACAAATCCCCTGGGCCGGATGGGGTGCACCCAAGAGTGCTGAAAGAACTTTCTAGAGAACTTGCAGAACCCCTGTCCATCATCTTCAAGGCCTCCTGGAGGACTGGGGATGTGCCACAAGATTGGAGAAGAGCAAATGTTATCCCAATCTTTAAGAAAGGGAAGAAGGATGACCCAGGAAACTACAGGCCGGTCAGTCTGACTTCTGTTGCTGGGAAGATATTAGAACAGATTTTAAAGGGATCAATCTGTAAGCATCTGAAGGACCGCTCAGTGATCCAGGGAAATCAGCTTGGTTTTGTCCCTAACAGATCTTGCCAGACCAATCTGGTTTTCTTCTTTGATCAAGTGACCAGCTTACTGGATCGGGGAAACTCTGTTGACGTGATTTATCTGGATTTCAGTAAAGCTTTTGATAAGGTCCCCCATGACATTCTGATGGGCAAACTGGAAGACTGTGGACTGGACTATAGGACAGTTCGGTGGATAAGGAACTGGTTAGAGGACCGCACTCAAAGAGTGGTAGTCAACGGCATTTCATCAGATTGGAGGGAGGTGTCCAGTGGGGTGCCGCAGGGCTTGGTTTTGGGCCCGGTACTTTTCAATATTTTTGTCAATGATCTGGATGAAGGAGTGGCAGGGCTGCTCATTAAATTTGCTGATGATACCAAATTGGGAGGAGTAGCAAACACCCAAGAAGATAGAATTAAAATTCAACAAGACCTGAATACCCTGCAGAAGTGGGCAGCTGTGAATAGGATGCAATTCAACAAAGACAAGTGCACAGTATTACATCTGGGCCACAAAAATTGGAAGTACAAATACTGGATAGGGGATACACTTCTGGGCAGTAGTATATGTGAAAGGGATCTTGGGGTAAGAGTGGACTGTAAACTAAATATGAGCAGTCCGTGTGATGCAGAGGCAAAAAAGGCTAATTCAATCTTGGGTTGTATCAAAGGGGCCATAGTGTCGAAATCGCAGGAGGTCATAGCCCCTCTCTATACTGCCTTGGTCAGGCCACACCTGGAGTATTGTGTGCAGTTCTGGAGGCCTCACTTCAAAAAGGATGTGGCCAAAATTGAGAGGGTGCAGAGGAGAGCAATGAGAATGATCAGGGGTCTGGAGACTGAGCCCTACAAGGTAAGGCTGAGGGCCTTGGGAATGTTCAGTTTGGAGAAAAGGAGGTTGAGGGGGGACACGATCGCTCTCTTTAAATATTTGAAAGGCTGTCATTTGGAGGAGGGCAAGGAGCTGTTCCAGTTAGCAGCAGAGGGTAGGACCCGAAGCAATGGGCTTAAATTACAAGCAGAAAGGTACAGGCTGGATATTAGGAAAAACTTTTTCACGGTCAGAGTAGTTCAAAGGTGGAATCAGCTGCTTAGGGAGGTGGTGAGCTCCCCCTCACTGGCAGTTTTCAAGAAGAGGCTGGATGAATACTTGTCAGAGATGCTTTAGGCTGATCCTGCATTGGGCAGGGGGTTGGACTAGATGGTCTGTATGGCCCCTTCCAACTCTATGATTCTATTCTATGATTCTATGACCCAGGGATTGTGAGACTGAGGCATCATTTTCAGGATGGGCTGTAGATTGCTGATGATACATTGGATAGGTTTGAGCTGGGAACTATAGGTGACAACCACTAATGTTCTGTGGTTGGTTCGTTTTGGTTGGTCCTGCAGCAGGCTGTTTCTGTGTACTAGTCTGGCCCTGTCAATTTGTTGCCTCACCTCATTTGGTGAGGGGAGGAAAATTTTACAGCAAGCATTTTTGGGTCTACAGTAGCCACCAAATGAGGTGAAAATCCCCAGGGCTGACTTTAGGTCCCTGCAACTGGCAAAAGGGGAAATTGGACGACTAGCCAGTAGGACACCCCCGAGAGCCAACTCTTTGGCTGGGAAGGTGCTCCACACTCCCAGCCCCTACTACATGCATGGCAGCGGATCCCCATGGCTTCCCTGCCCTGGCTGCTGAGGCTTATTGCCCTAGGGGTGTGGGGGGGGCCTGCTCCCCCCAGCATGGCCACACTCCATCTTGGACCACCCACTGGCCCATTCATTCCCTGTGTAAGCCAGGAGGCCAGCAGAGGGGGGGGGAGGAAGGGGGGGTCAGCCTCCACGGCGCCCCTGGACCCTGCGGTGTGGGTCATGTGCTGTCAAGTCGCGGCCAACCTATGGCGACCCTAGGAATGAAAGGCCTCCCAAACGTCCGGTCCTTAACGGACTCGCTCAGATCTGGGTCACGTAGGGGGCTTTGGTCACATTATGAGACGACGCGAAAAGTCAAGAATGCTTGGGAGAGGGGGAGGCCGCAGGGAAAGGGGCAGCGGGCCGAGGAGGTCCAGGGGCGCCTCCGGAACCCAGCCCGCCCTGCGCCCCCTGAGCCCAGCCCGCCCGCCTCGGCGAAGGGGCAGCGCCGCGGGGCATCGCAGGGACGAGCCGCGGCGGGTCTCGGCCGCTCGCAAGCACACCCGCGGGAGAGCCCGGGCGCCCTTCCCGCGCCACTCGTGGGCCCAGCCACCGTCTGCCTCCGCCGCGCCCGCTGCTTCCCGGGAAGGACGGAAGGCTTGCAAGGGGCAGCGGCGCCCCAGCAGAGGGCCGGCCCGTTTCCCTGCCGCGACGGCAGCCTCCGCCGCAGGAGCCCCGAGGGCGCGGCACGGGAGGCGATTCCGGGCGCCCCCGACCAGCCAAGGGGCCCTCCGGCGTCCGAAGCAGCGCCTGCGACCGCCTCCCCCAGGGGCCTTGGCCGCCGCCGGAGCCGCTCCGGGTGTGGGACCCGCCGGCCCGTTCCTCCCCGCCCGCCCCGCGCCCTCCGCGGCAGCTCCGGCGGGGCCCGCAGCGGGTGGGCCAGGAGCGCCGCCGCCCGCCCCGTCCAGGCAGGCAGGCAGGCAGGCAGTGGAGGGAGGCCTCGCGGGCGGCAGCCCCGGGACTCGGGCGGGGCAGGGAGGCGGCGCCCCTCGGGGCTGCGGGCGGGCGGGCGGAGCTCATCCCGCTCGGAGGCGGCGCTCGCTGGGGCCACGCGGGGGCGCTGCTGAGCCGCTCCCTCTCTCCGCTTCCGGCTCGCCCGGGGGAGAGGGGGCGACGGGCGGCCAGGAGCACGCGAGGGGGCGGGCCAGGGGGCGGGCGGCGCAGGAACGGCCAATCCCCGCGCAGCCGCCGGCGCCGGCGCGCGGCCATAGGCGAGCGGGGCGAGGGGGCCGAGCGCTGGGCGGGCGGCGGCCAATGGGAGCGCGTCACGGCCGCGACGCCGCCTGCCATTGGCTCCCGGGCGCCTGCGCCCGCCGCCCGGGCTGGGCCGTGTTCCGCCGCCGAGGCAAGATGGCGGCGGCTGAGGCGGCGAGGGCCGGAGCGGGGCGGGCGGCCGGGCGGGCGCCGAGGGGATGAGCAGCCGCCCCCGCGCCTCGCAGCCATGGCCCGGCTGGCCGACTACTTCCTGGTGGTGGCCTTCGCGCCGGGCAAGCGCGGTGAGTGCGGGGAGGCGGCGGCGGCGGCGGCGCTTCCCCCTCGGCCCTTCGGGGCCCGCCCGGCCCGGAGCTTGGCTGGCGGCGGGCGGCGCTTCTGCCCCCGGGCGGGCAGGCGGGCGAAGGGGCCCGTCGGCGGCGCCGCTCCTGGGCCTGCCGCGGCGGCTCTGCAGAGGACTTGGCCTGGCCTGGCCTCCGGCCTTCCTGGGCGGCCCTCCCGCAGAGCCCCCCCGGGGCGGGATGGGGGCGGGAAGGGGGCGCGGGCGGGCCTCTCTGCCCCCCCCCCCCAATAATTCGATGGCAACGACGCCCGGAGCCGCCCGTGGATGTCGCTCCTCGCCCGCCTTTCTCTCCAGGAGTCCGGCCGGGACGGGGGAGCAGCGTCCCGGCCGAGGCTTCGGGGCGGGCAGGGCCAGGAGGCGCGTCGGCCGCAGCCCCTTCCCGGCGGGCGCCCCTCCGAGCCCTTTCCGTGGGGAGCGCGGGGGCCTCCCTCGGGCGGGGGCGGCTGCTGCTGCTGCTGCTGTTCCCCGGGGGGGGGGGTGCCCCCGTCCCGGCCGGCAGCTGTGGATCGGGCGCCTGCGGAGGCCGGGCGGCGCTGCCCTGGTGGGGGGCCGAGGCCGCGGAGGGCCCCCTTCTCTGCCTGGGGTCGTCCAGGCCTCGAGTTGAGGGAGGGGGGCGGGCAGGCGGAGGCCCCCGAGAGGGTCTCCCGGCAGGGTCCCCCGAGGCCGAGAGGCGCTCGCCTCCCCCTGTGCTGAAGGGGCGTCGCGGGTCTTTTCTCCCCTCTCGCTGCGAGTGAAGACGCCGGGCGATTTAAGGGCCTCCCCAGGGCTTTGGAGGCCGCGGGTGCTTTGTTGTCAGGAAGGTCAGCGCCTGTCTCCTGGGTGGCCCTTCTGCCTTGCGGGCCGCGCTCTCGGGCCAGACCTGTTACCACCCGTGCCAATTTTCTGGTGGGAAGTTGTGCTCTGTATCATCTTTGAGCTTCGGTGAGAAAGGTGGCCTGTATATCAAACAGGGCAGGCACCTTCCAGAAACGAGAGAGACGCATGGGGGACCTGCATTTGGGCAACACCTTTGGCTAGTTTGTTTTTGCTTTGTTTTCTTTTTAATGGACAAAAGTTTATCACCTGCTGATTGCATTTTGTCTGGGGAGGGATAAAATTTGATTGTAGCTGTGATTGTTTATGGTGTGATGTATTGGCCTTCAGCTAGGCGGTTACATCTCAGCCTAAGATGTACTAAATGAATAATGCCACCCAATTGTCTCTTTGCCTTTATTTAAAGAGAGAGGATAGCCTGGGAAGAGAGGGTGAGGTGGTTTTCGTGTTTTCTGAGAACATTAGGAGAATCATGGATAGAGTATTGCTTTGGCCCGGGAGCCCTCACAGTGCAGCTAGATTTGAGTCAGTTAGTGGGTCTCAGACTCGCCTTACCACAGAGCATGTTGCCAGAAAAAAGAAAGCCAGTTTGGTGTAGTGGTTAAGAGCAGCAGGACTCTAATCTGGAGAGCCGGGTTTGATTCCCCACTCTTCTGCTTGAAGCCAGCTGGGGGACCTTGGGTCAGTCACCACTTCTTGGAGCTCTCTGAGCCCCACCCACCTCGCAGGGTGTTTGTTGTGGGGATAATAATGACATACTTTGTAAACTGCTCTGAGTGGGCATTAAATTGTCTTGAAGGGCGGTATATAAATTGAATGTTATTATTGTGGTTGTTGTTATTATTATTATATGTGTTGCCTTAAGATGAAATATAAATCATGGGATAAGTACCGCTGTGCTGCATAAAGGTTTGCCAGGCTCAACTTTCTGTGTGAGTAGTTGTGTTTCTTTGGAATAGGAGGTGGCTGAATAGTTGGGTGGAGATGCATTTTTACTGTGGAGATGGAGGAAGGAGTTGCAGGTGACTGTCAGGGTAAGACAGGCCAAGTAATAGTCTGACTGGCCTTCTCTCATGCATTGTTGCTTCTTGTCAGCTGAAGGCTTGCCTTCTGTTTCTTAGTACTTTTGAATCCGCAAAGGAACAGCCGGGCACCCTGACATGTCACTTGCAGGTAGGTCCCAGCATGCACTGGAGGCTGAGCGGCTAAACCTTGTGGTAGTTTGAGAAACAGTTGCAGATTCCACTGCCACATGCCACCATGGATCTTAATTTTTGTCATCTGAGAAGCAGGAAGAAAATAAAAGTGGAGGTAGGAAATAAATTCTGTAGTAAACAAAAGAGAGGGTATTATTTAGACAGAAGCACTCTCATGGCTGAATATTTGTCAGAGATGCTTTAGGCTGATCCTGCACTGGGCAGGGGGTTGGACTAGATGGTCTGTATGGCCCCTTCCAACTCTGTGATTCTATGATTCATACAGTTGCAGTAGGCAGCATATTTGAATATTGAATTAAACTTTAAAACACTGAAAACACATAACTCTAATAATTTATTAATAAACACATTATAGCATATTAATTGTTGCCAAAATTATTTATATTTAAACTAAAAATGGTTATTGAAAATGTATGTTTACAGTATTTATAGGAATTAATAATGCTGTACATAGTTTTTTATATTGCATGTTTTGATAGTTTCATATTACATGTTTTGATTAAAACCTTGTATTTCATTTCAATCCGAAAGGGGGAAAAATCATTGGAGTTTTTTCAGCATTACCCAAATATCCTTAGACCTTTTCACGCTATATATTTGGAATAAATAGTAAAAAAGTCCAGTAGCACCTTTAAGACTAGCCAAATTTATTGTAGCATAAGATTTCAAGAACCACAGCTCTCTTCGTCAGATGCGCATCTGACAAAGAGAGCTGTGGTTCTCAAAAGCTTATGCTACAGTAAAGTTCGCTAGTCTTAAAGGTGCTACTGGACTCTTTGCTATTTTGCGACTACAGACTAACACAGCTAACTCCTCCGGATCTATGATTTGGAATGAATGAAATTCAAAAAGATAAAATATTTCATAGCAGGTTTTCTCCCCACCCCCACAGTTAAACCCCCAATTGTCCACATTTACTACTGGAAAAATGTGAACGTTCTCCAGACTCCCCCCCCCCATTTTTATCTCCGCCCCCCGTCCCCCAGACTTTGACACATTCTCAGGGAAAAGATGTTTAGGTTTCTGTTGCTGAAATTGCTCTAGTGAAAGAAGTATTTAAAACATTTGTTCCTACAAGCACAAAAGTGAAACTGGCTTCGTCAGACAGACTTCAGTTTTACTGTTGACGGAGCTGCTTCCGAGTCCTTTTTTGAAAGAACAGACATCTGCCAGTGATGCTTTAAATAGTGTAGAACTGCAGATCTAAAAGGATGCTAGTGAGTCAGTTCTAGCCCAAGCCCCAGACAGGGATGTTTTAGTTAGATTCAGCACTGCAGACTTCCTCTGAAAACCTTTAAGGATAATATGTTGCTAGGCATTTAAATCCAGCCAAATTAAATCGTTAGTCAAGTTTCTAATGTAGAAATCCATGTATGTTGTGGACAAATATTATAACTGCTCTAGCAATTACATTTACTGATTTGCAAGTAAATAGAGCCTCCCATGTGACCTTAAAACGTAATTGAAGCTTCTGGCCCGTGTCTTTCATCGTACGTAGGTTTACACACAGGAGAGCAGCTGTGAAATTAAGGATTTCTCTTTGCCTCCTCCTGTATAGAGGCCAGCACACCATGTAAAATAATTATATTTATTTATTGAACTCCCCCCCCCTTTCTTTCTTGAAATTCAGGGTGGCATACGTATGGTTCCCAGGTAGTCACCTATCCAGGTGGTGACCAGACCCCCAAGCTGATTAGTTTCAGAAAGGGGGTTAATAATGCGACCAAAATCAGGCAGAAGGTGCCTAAAACTTTCCAGAAGTGTCAGGCAGAAGAGTGTATCTGAATATTCATATTTGCCCAATGATACAATAAATGAATGTATTACATTGACAGGGCTTGATCTCTGATGCAGTCGCTCACGAGTTCCTCAGTCTTTGAGATCTTCTGAAGAGGGCTTGTTCCGGTGTCTTTTCCAGAGATCTGCTAATAACCAAGGCCGGGCTTTCTCTGTAGTGGCACTGCTGTGCTGGAACGGCCTCCCTCTCAGGCCATCTCCTTGCTTGCTTGCTTTCTCATATGTAGCCCCCCGGTTTCTTGACACTGGGGTCCCAAAGCACCTTATTTATTTTATTTATTTATTCAATTTATATACCACCCATCCCAGGGGCCATTCTCCATCTTCCATTAGGCTGAGTATGTGTGACTGGCCCAAGGTCACCTGAGAAGTTCTGTGTTAGGGTTCGGGGATTTGACCAAGGGTTTCCAGTTCTTCAGTCTGAACCTCACTGCAGAATTTTGTTTTACTAGCCATCTGTTGTGTTAGATTAAAATGTTACCATATTTTGAAATCTACTTGCTGGTTGAAAGTATAGGTTTGTTCATGCTTGAAATCTGCCTTGCATCCTTGTGTCTTAGGTGGATTGTAAATAATAACAGTGCTGTTGCTTGTGGGTTGTATGGGCTTCCAGTTTGTTTGAGTTCAATTCAAGGTGCAGGTTGTTAGTTTTAAAGCCCTTCACAGCCAGGGACTGAGCTCTCTGTGGGGCTGCCGCTCCTGATACACACACCCTATGCGCACACTTCCCTCGGACTAGTGCGCCTGGCTTCTGTGGGGATGTGTGCATTCTCTGGTATTAAAGGATCCCCTTTTACTTCACAGCCACCCCACGTGCTGACAGTTCTGTCATTCTACCATATATAGCAAAGCCTTCCTAGACTAGAAATCAGACTCAGAGAACTAAGGCCTTTGGTGGCAGCGAAAGCCTTTTGGGAACACCCATCGGAGGTGGCATAACACAGGCCATTTCAGAACCTTATAGAGAGGTACCTTTATAGGTGTTACATAGCGCAGGTCTCCTAGAAGGATAAAACACCACACAATAACTCCCGTGTCATTGTGTTAGTGATACTGCATAACACCTCCTGCCCCAGCCTGGTTCACAAAGGGTGTCTGAGCCGTCAGCTGCCTGGCCTCCTGCATTAGATTCTGCTCAGTGATTTGTGGGTTGTGAGCAGGTGTTTGCTTCCTAAAGGAGACAGGATGGGTTGTCGGTTCTTCCATGCTGGGCTTGGACTCTGTCGTTTTTGAAGTCTTAGTCTTTGTCCCTCTTCCTTGTATCTTTTTCTACACGTAGAGTCCAAAACCTACAAGAGCACCTAATTTTAAGGAGTCGCACCTCTTGCATAAACGTGTGTGTGCTTTGTGGTTCTGGTCAAGGCTGTACCATAGATGTGTCTCTGTGCAGTGGCAGGCGGACAGCGCAGGGCTTTTCAAGACGTCGACGGAAGGAGTGTCGCTGGGGACTTGAGGAGTCAAGGCCCTTCTGATGCTGCTGCTGCTGCTGCTGCTGCATCGTATGGGGAGCGGAGTGAGCAGGAAGCTGAGGGTTTCCGAGGCGCGCATGATGCTGGTTCTTTTCCCCTTATATAGAGAAACAGCCTTTTGCACCTCCCGTGGTTGTGGGTGACTGTGACTCACTGGGATGTCTGCTGAGCTTTGGAAGGCTTTCAGCATAAGACCTGCCTTGTTGAATCAGGCCAAGGTGGTTTTATCTAGGTCAGTATTCTGCAAGGTGTAAAGGCAATGGCCTTCCTCATGTCTTGCGCTGCACGGTGAGGTTCAGGTTAGCCATCCCAGGCATCTATGAAATGTGGCCGGGTTTTGGTAGCCTTTCTCTGTTCCCTCGAGACAGCTGCAGAGTCCAGCCCCACCACCACAGTATTACTTCTGTTCTTAGACTAATCAGACCTTATCCTGTGTCAATAAAAGGAAGACAACTTAATCTATCTTCCCTGATTTGCTGTCTTCACTGTCATGTGAATTAAGGAACACATGAAATGATTTTTACTCTTCAGCTTTGATTAAGATTCTAACTTTGTCTCTTTACCATTTCACAGTTTTCAAACACAAGTAGTATTTGGGCATTTTAAAAGATTAACACATTTTTGGTGGCCAGAGAGCATGGAATACAGTCTGTTTTTCCAGATGAAGTTTTTTCCCCAAGTTTAAAAGAGGAGGGAATAGCTCAGTGGCGGAGTACTGGCTTTTCATGGAGAAGGTAGCCATGTTCAGGTCCTGGGATTTCCAGAAGGAGGAGTTCTGGTAACAGGGCAGGTCGTTATCTGTTGATAATCCCCTCAGACCTACTGTTCAGATGTAAAATGTGGAGCCATGGAAAATCCACATTGTATTCAGTCCCCCCCCTCTAAAAAAATGGAAATGGGGGGGGGGGAGAATTGGAATATATGTAGTACTTTCCTATCAAACCATTTTTACTCAGCCTGAATCGTAAAAGTGTGGCTTTTAAAAAGTTAGTTTTTAAGCTGCCAGAAGGCACTCTTTTGATCGTCTTGATTGTCATCACTGAGAAAAAGTTATCAGTGGTTTTTAGTCTGTAAATGGGGCCTCCATGGTCGGGCAGTATAATTCTAGGTGAGAGTTAGTGAGGGGGAGAAGGGGAGCGGACAGGAGGAGGAGGAGGCGATGGCTGTGTCCTCTGAGAGCCTTCCAGGACACCTGGAGGACTGTGGTGTGGGAAAGGGGGTTCTGGAGACCTCACTCTGCTGCATGTCTAGAGCAGGCCAGAGGTGATGGCGGGTTCGTCAGACTCGCCAAAGGAGCGGCGCTTGGACCTTGGGAGTTCTTCCGGATCCGGGCCTTCCTGCCTTCTCTCTCCAGTGGCAGTTGTGGCCAGGAGAGCCTCTTAACTATTCACGTTTTACTTTATTTATAGTCTGCCTTTCTCACTGAAACTCAGTGCCACGTACTTAGGGTAAGTGAATAAATGTCCGTACAGAGAGACCTCTAATAAGCACAAGGTAGGCCGATACAATCAGTGAGAGGAGTGTACTAGGACTAAGGTTACCAAAATCTGAAGGAGTATAGCATATTAGGCACGACACACAAACTGGATGTAATGAAGAAAAACGACAACAGGGTGCTACATGCAGCAAACTGATACACCCTATGCATGATATAATCCACAATCCCTTTCCCTTTGTAAAGCACCTTCCTGAACTACTCTGTTACCCTGATAGAAATGCCATCTTGAACAACTCTTTCACTTATTTTATGGAATGGCAGGAGCACGGGAGCCTTCCTGACCTCCTCAGGCAGGCCACGACAGGGGAAACGTGTACAGGCCATTGATCTTGCCCACTTGCAGGCTGGCACCCCTAGAAGGACCTGCTCAGAGGACTAAGGCTGCTGTGGTGAAGCATAGGAGGAAAGGCAGTCCAGGAGATAGGAGGGCCTAGGGCCATAAAGCACCTGGAACGGACACATTCAGAGCGCCTTGAATAGAGCCTGGTAACTTATGGCAGCCAGTGGAGTGGCTGCAGAATGGGTGTGGCGTGCATGCTCCATCTAGCTCCTGATAATAACCAAACTACGACACTCGGAGCCGGCTGGAGTCTCTGGGTTGATTCCAAGGGCATTACAGTAGATTGATATTAATGTTACTCCATCACAGGTGGGAAGTACCGTGTCCTGCCAGGCTTCTACCTTGAATGAATGAATGAATGAATGAATGTTTTGTATTTGTCCAAATTGACAAGTGGGATCCCGCTCAGAATCGCATCCCAGGTGGATGTGTGAGGAGCAGGGCCTTTTCAGTGATTGCCCCCATTCTGTGGAACCAACTTCCCCCAAAGGGTCCTCCTCTTTCTACTTCTCTTGTCCCCTTTCGAAAGTAGAGGTAAAGATATTTTTATTCTGCCAAAATTTTGGATCTGGTACCAAACATTGATTTTAATTTGATCGTTGGACTACTGCTGTTGGTTGTCTCAGGGGTCTGTTTAGACGTGGTTTAGAATTTTAGAGTGTCAGGGTTATAGTGGAGAGCTCGATGAAAATGCCAGTTCAGTGTGTGACGGAGACGAAAAGGGTTTTTAGGAAATAATAAAACAAAACACAAGAGTCATACTGTGATGCTTCTGAGTAGATCTTTGGTGCAGGTGAATTTATAGTATTGCGCTCAGTGCCATGTCTCAAAAAGGATATTGAAGAACTGGAAAAGTACTGAAGAGAATGAGAAATTGGAGCAACATTTGAAACAGGATGCTGTTCTCAATGAGCTGCTCTTCTGATCCAGGAGGGCTCTTCTTAGGTTCTTCTATGAAATTGGTAATGCCTTTGAGAACTTTCTTAACCCAAAAGCAACACTGGAATATTTTAGATAAATAAAACCTGTTATGCCATGACTGCTATACTTTATTCAGGAACCTTTGAGAAAACGTGCACATCTTTTACAAAATTCAAGTATATCATAGCGCTTTGTGTAGTGTAGTGTAAATTTTGGTTGGTACATAAAGAAAAGGTGATAATAAAAGTGACACGCATGGAAGTGCAGCCAGTTTAGAGAGTGCCCTGTGTGCCTCGGAGTCTAGTGATTCTTGCTGTGGAAAAGAGCGTATTGGCAGAAAGGAAAGACCTGGTGGAGCACGGCTTGGCTGTTCCCTTTCCAGGAAGCTGCTATGTACGGCTGGTCAGCAGTGAAGCCCCACACGGGTGGTCTCCCAACCCCTCCAGACCCAGTCTTCAGTCACTTGTGCTGTACAACATGGTTGGGGTTTTTTGCCTTGTGCCGGGCATCTGTTTAAAGTTCCGCTCCTCAAGTGTGCGGGGCCAGATCAGGCATGCCCTGTCTCAGCCACTGGCACTGGCTGCTCCGGTGGGGCATGGCACCGAAGTGTTCTTATGGCCCTGCTTTCAGGCCTCAGGTGTGCATTTGCATATTGCTGTGTTGGCAGCAGGCCAGCTTTCTCTGGTGGGCCAAGCCCATTGTTTCTGAGCACTGGGCTGCAGCCTCGAATGATACTCAGCCAGAAATCAAGCACATCTGGGAGAACATAGGAGCCCTACTGATCCAGGCCAGCTGTGGAGTGGTGCTTCTAGGCCAGCGGCCTGTTTCACACGGTGGCCCTGTCTACCCTCAAAGGCCAAGAGACTGGGTCAAGGTTGTCTCTGATGCTGCCTGCTGGCCCTGGGATTCGGAGGTTGACTGCCTCTGAATGGGGGAAAATAGTAAAGAGTCTGGTAGCACCTTTAAGACTATCCAACTTTATTGTAGCATAAGCTTTCGAGAACCACAGCTCTCTTTGTCAGATGGTTCTCGGAAGCTTATGCTACGATACAGTTGGTTAGTCTTAAAGGTGCTATTAGACTCTTTACTGTTTTGCAACTACAGACTAACACAGCTAACTTCTCTGAATGGGGGAAGTTCCCCTTAGTCACTGTGGCTCATGGTCACGGATATACCTCTCCTCATGTGTCCTCTGCCATTTTAATTAGTTGTTGAATAATGAAGTTCTTTTTGTCTATACTGAGTCTATTGGTGTCCTTGTGTGCTATTCTACAGTAATATGGAAGCACAGTTTCTCTCCCCAGTGTAATTGTATAAACCTCTATCATGTCTCCAATTCTTCACCTGGCCCCATCTGTGGATACTTAAATCTGGAGAGTGAAGCCATGAACAGACAAGACAGTGTTTCATAACCCCAAGAAAAGGCACAAGTTTGCCGAAAAAGTTGAAATTAAAAAAAATATGGGGAGGAGGCACGGTTTGGATGATGCAGGCTGATTTGGGGGCAGTCAGACACTTGTCTTAACCTACCTCATAGGGTGGTGGTTGTAAAGATAAAATAGTATAAGACCAGAATGATGCTTTGGGTCCCCCATTTGGAGAAAAGTGGAGTATAAATGTAGTAAACAATACATTTATTTTTTGAGAGACAGTATTGTGTAGTGGTCAGAGTGTTCGATTAAGACCTGGGACAACCATGGAAGCTTGCTGGCTGACCTTGGGCCAGTCACACACACTCAGCCTAAGGTGGTTGTGAGGTTAAAATGGGATGACATGAAAATGCTATAAGCCACTTTGGGTCCCCATTGGGAAGGAAGGTGGAGTATAAATAAAGCAAATCCATAAAATTTGGGGTCTGCAAGAAGGAGAGAAAGAGGAAATTGTGTAGTGACGGAGATATGGGGGAAATAACCACCTCAGATCCTTGCAGGTTTCTTGTTTATCTTTTTCTAAACTTGAAAAGCCCCAGAATTTTTAGTCTTGCCTCGCGGGAAAGTGCTCCAACCCTTTAATCATTTTGTTTGCCATTTTGTTTGCCTTCTTTTGTACTTTTCCAACTATGCAATACCTTTTTTTGGACCTTGTTGATCAGAACTATATACAATCTTCCAAATGAGGCCACACCATCGCTCTGCAGAGACACACTTGTGTGTGTTATATGCCGTCGTCAAGTTGCCTCCGACCTCTGGCGACCCTACGACTGAAAGACCTCCAAAACATCCCATCATTATCAGACTTGCTCAGACCTTGCAAACTGGAGGACGTGGCTTCTTTTACTGAGTCAAGCCATCTCGTTTTAGGTCTTCCTCTTTTCCTACTGCGTCTTAGCATTACTGACTTTTCCAGATAATTTTGTCTTCTCAGAATGTGACCAAATTATGATAGCATCAGTTTTGTTATTTTAGCTTCTAGGGAGAATTCAGGCTTAATTTGATTTAGTACCCACTGATTTGTCTTTTTGGCTGTCCATGGTATCAGCGGAACTCTCCTCCAGCACCACATTTCAAATGAATCCATTTTATTCCTGTCAGCTTTCTTCACTGTCCAACTTTCACACCCATACATCGTAATGGGAAATATGCCTGGCTCGGGACCACCCATCAGAAATTAAAAATGCTGGGCTTCTCATTTGAATCTCTACAGATGATGGCCGTGGACCAGGCAAGGGCTGTGGTCAAACAGCGTATACTGGATGTCGAAAGACAGAGGGATCTTGCGAGGGTCTCCAATTTCCTAGCCCCCCCCTGCAAACAAGATATGTGGTTTCTCCAGCCTCTTATCTATCACGCCTGGAGTTCCCGTCCCACCGTAGGGCTTTCTCATTAGCCCGATGTAATACATTCCCATCTGCCGTACTTGAAGGCCGTTATAAGAAGGTCCCGATGGCTGAGCGAGTTTGTCCATGCAAGGCAGGGAAAGTAGAAACAATTGAGCACCTCATGCTTGCTTGTAAATTCTACCATGAAATACGTATAAAACATATCCAACCTGCACTGAAGAAGCTTTCGAGCCTCCCTGACACTGAGCAAACGAATAAGCTCCTGTTAGGTGCTGACCCCCAGATCACGTTGGCTAGTGCCAGATTTTTAGCCACGGCTTGTAGAATCCGCAGGGAATGTGCAAAGTAACATCTGCTTTTATTTCTAACCCTGAAAGCCCACACTTTTGTACATATATTGCCAAATTTTTATATAATTATATATTTATATAATTATTTTTATAAAGTGGTGTATTTTGTGTATGATACTCACTTATGTTTTTTACAAGTCTGTACTGGTTTTTAACTAAATAAATCTGACTGACTATACCATTATTTGAATTATCTTGATCTTGGTTCCCAGAGAGACATCGTTATTTTTAAGGATCTTCCAAGTCTCAATCTCCTTCTGATTTCCTCATTGCAGTCTCCCTGTTGGTTGATGATTGAGCCAAGGAATAGAAAATCTTGGACAATTTCAATTTCCTCATTGTCAGTTTTAAAATTGTGTAAGTAAAAGTCATTACTTTTGTCTTCTTGATGTTCAGATATAATCCTGCTTTGGTGCTTTCTCTTTTAACCATAAGTAGTTGTTTCAAGTCTATTTTCTGCCACTAATGTGGTGTCATCTGCATATCTCAAATTGTTAATTTTTCCTTCCACCAATTTTTCACTCCAGCTTCTTCTAGACCTAATCCAGCTTTCCTTATGATATGCTCTGCATAGAGGTTGAACTGGTAAGGGAGATAATATGCATCCTTGTCTGACATCTTTTCCAATTAGAAACCATTCTGTTTCCCCATATTCTGTCCTAACCGTAGCCTCTTGTCCAGAGTACGGGTTGCACATCAAAACAAATGTTGTGGCACCTCCATTTCTTTTAACACTATCCATAGCTTTTCATGATCCAGACAATCAAAAGCTTTGCTGTAATCTAAGAAACGCCTCCTGATTTTCTTCTGAATTTCCCTGGTGCGTTTCATTAACCATTGTAAATTTGCATTGTGATCACTGGTGCCACTTCCTTTCCTGAATCCAGCTTGAACATCTGGCATTTCTTGTTCCGTACATGACAAGAGGCTTTGCTGTAGAATCTTGAGCATCACTTTGCTTGCATGGGAAATTAACGCAATGGTTTGATAGTTGCTGCACTCTTCGGCATCATCTTTTTTTGGAATGGGAATGTATACTGAGCATTTCCAGTCTGTGGGCCGTTGTTTTGTTTTCCATATTTGTTGACAGATTCTTTTAAAGATTTTGATGGACTCCATTTCTGTAGCTTGAAATAGCTCTATCGGTATTTCATCTACTCCAGGTGCTTTGTTTCTCCCAATTGTTTTTAATGCAGCTTTCACTTTCTATGATTTCTGATTCTTCATCAAAGGACTCTTCTTCAAAAATATGTCATCCTTCCGTCTCTTCTGTATAGTTCTTCAGTGTATTGTTTCCATCTTTCCTTTATTTTGTCCTGATCAGATACTGTATTTCTGTGTTGATCTTTCAGCAACCCAAGCCATGGCTTGAATTTCCCTTTGATTTCCTGGATCTTGCGGAATAGAGTTTTTCCTTTTTTGAGTTTTTTACACACAACCACCAACAGTGTATAAAAGTGTATAAAAGTTCCAGTTAGACCTCATCCTCTCCAACATCTGGGATCATCATCCTTCTTAAAATAGTGTAGATTTAAAGGTGTGAGGTACCACCTATTGGTTACGCTGCCTACCACATGCCCCCTGGACCCGTGTCTATTGTGGCTGGTAAAAGCCAGTGTCGACGGACTACAGGATTCCTTGGAGGCTATTGTAAACTTGTCCTTAAGCTCTGGAGTTTTACCTAGGGCATTAAAGGAGGCTGTGGTATGGCCTCTTTTGAAGAAACCATCATTAGATCCCACCGACCCGCTCAGTTACTGCCTGGTCTCGAACCTCCCGTTTCTGGGTAAGGTGGTTGAGCGGGTGGTGGAGAAACAACTGCAGAGTTTCCTGAAGGAGACCTAGGCCCTAGATCCCTTCCAGTCTGGTTTCCGCCCAGGACATGGGGTGGAGACACTGCTGGTCACCCTCACAGACGATCTCCGCAGGCATCTGGATTGGGGTGGATCGGCGCAGCTGATTTTATTGGATCTTTCAGCAGCGTTCAATACGGTCGACTATGATCTTTTTACCCACTGCCTCACCGATGTGGGGATTCAGGGGACAGCGCTGCAGTGGCTAGTTTCCTTTCTCCGTGATCGCGGACAGAGGGTGGCGCTAGGGGAGAGGCTATCATCCCGTAGGCCACTAGTATGTGGTGTACCACAGGGAGCGATACTCTCCCCATTATTATTTAATATCTTTATGCGCCCCCTCGCCCAGTTGGTGCGGAGTTTTGGGCTTGGGTGTCACCAATCCGCAGATGACACCCAGCTTTATCTGTTGTTGGACGGACGGCCTGGATCAGCCCCGGATGTCCTGGAGCATGGTTTTGAAGCTGTGGCGGGATGGTTGAGACAAAGTCGGCTGAAACTGAACCCTACGAAGACAGAGATAATGTACTTGAGTCGTGCAAGTGTGGATTCGGGACCCCGGCTTCCTATACTCAATGGGGGCAGTGCTTACACTGGCTCCGAGAGTTAGGAGCCTGGGGGTGATTCTTGATTCCTCTCTGACAATGGAGGATCAGATTACTGTGGTTGCCAGGTCTTCCTTTTACTATCTTCGACAAGCCAGGCAACTTGCCCCCCTATCTATCGTCCCGCGACTTGACTACAGTGGTCCAAGCAATGGTCACCTCTAGATTGAACTACTGTAACGCACTCTACACTGGGCTTCCCCTGAACCTGATCTGGCGATTACAGCTGGTACAGAATGCAGCGGCGTGGGTCAGTGCCAGAACACCGATATGGGGGCATATAACACCAGTATTGTGCCAGCTGCATTGGTTACCGGTGGAGTACCGAATCAGGTTCAAGGTTTTGGTACTAACCTATAAAGCCCTATGTGGACTGGGACCAATGTATCTGCGGGACCGCCTCTCCCCCTATGAGCCCCAGAGGACTCTTCGCTCAAGCGGTAAACATCTATTAAAGATCCCTGGCCCTAGGGAGGCCCGCCTGGTGTCGACCAGGGCCAAGGCCTTTTCGGTCCTGGCCCCAGCCTGGTGGAATGCTCCGTCTTATGAGACCAGGGCCCAGCAAGATTTGTTAGCATTTTGCCGGGCCTGCAAGATGCAGCTGTTCCACCAGGCATATGGTTGATGCTAGGCAGTGCCCCCCCCCCTAGTCGGGGGGAATAAACTATATGCCCTCCCGTCCAACGTCACCTTCCATCTCCCACATATTTTTCTGGTAAAAACGCTTTAGAGACGGTGAAAAGGTGATTGTCTAAACTATGTGCTGCTATGCTTCTTGTTTTTATATTTATATAGATGTGGTATTTTAAATGGTGGTATGTAGTATTTTATGTTTTTAATGGTACTGATGGTTGAATTGTGCAATGCGTTTTAAGCCTTGTTGTGATCTGCCCTGAGCCCGCTGGTGTGGGGAGGGCGGAATATAAACGGAATAAATTAAATTAATTTAATTAATTTAGAAGGCTTGCGATCTGATGTTTAGAAATTTAGATGAATTAATATTAGAATTCCAAACTGATTTCCAGTTAGTTTGGTTTAATATTGTCTTGCAGTCTTTTTGCCATTTTTTTTGCTGCAGAGTAACCCTTAACCAATATGTTTGATTTGTTTGTTTATATATAATTGAAATTGATCCTTTGGTTTGAATATCTTTGCTTTTAAATCAAATTTCAAAAGGATTAAGTTCCCTATCAATTATTTTTGCTAAACCCATACTGGTTACCATGTGGTGGACTTGATCATACTGCAACCAAGGTAATGTGATGTTATTTTGGTGTTCTGTTTGAGTCTTTGGCATGATACGTCCTTTTGGGGTTCTGTCACATAGTCTTGTTATACCTATTTTTGTCCATAATTTATAGGCTCCTGGGTTTCTTCCAGGCTCAAACCAACATTGGCCTAGGAAAGGAGCGATTGGTGATATTTCTAGTGTTAACAGATTTCAAAATTTGTCCCATATTTTGAGAGTTGAAAATAAGTATGGGTTTGATTTAGTGTTTTCCGGTCTTTCATTTGGCTTGTTCCACACTATCTCCTGTAGGTTATTTGGAGTTATGTATGAT
This sequence comes from Eublepharis macularius, assembly GCF_028583425.1. NCBI lineage: Eukaryota > Metazoa > Chordata > Lepidosauria > Squamata > Eublepharidae > Eublepharis > Eublepharis macularius. The sequence goes on from NC_072798.1 coordinate 249,808, forward strand.
TACTCTATTTGCACCCAGTCTACTGTATTGTTTTGGTTGGTATAATTTAAGATATTTTTCAGATGTGCTGCTGCATAATAATGGTACAGATTTGGAAGTCCCAATCAACCCTGGTTTATAGGGCATGTCATGTATATGAAGTTGACTCTTGGTTTTTTACTGAACCAAATGAATTTATTCAGTTTGATTTGCCACTGTTTGATTTCCCTTTGTTGTAAGATAATTGGCAAGTTTTGGAATAAAAACAAAAATTGTGGTAATATTGTGGTTTTAACAAGTTCAGTTCTTTCTATCCATGTTAAAATTGTTTTCCCCAGTCTTTTAGTATATTGTATTGTCGAAGGCTTTCACGGCCGGAGAACGATGGTTGTTGTGGGTTTTCCGGGCTGTATTGCCGTGGTCTTGGCATTGTAGTTCCTGACGTTTCGCCAGCAGCTGTGGCTGGCATCTTCAGAGGTGTAGCACCAAAAGACAGAGATCTCTCAGTGTCTTTTGGTGCTACGCCTCTGAAGATGCCAGCCACAGCTGCTGGCGAAACGTCAGGAACTACAATGCCAAGACCACGGCGATACAGCCCGGAAAACCCACAACAACCATCTTTTAGTATATTGTTTATTTTTGTTATTAGAGGTTTGTCGTTATAATCAAATAGGTTTTTCAAGGTAATTTTCTAGGTAATTTTAATACCTAGATGTCTCCATGTCTTTGAAATCCATTTATACTGAAAGTCTTTAGTAAGTTTCTTATGTGTGTTTGGTGATTGGATATATTTCTGTTTTTCTTTTATTAATGTTGAGTCCTGATACACTGGCAAAATTTTGAACTGTACTCTCTAATCTATGTAGTGTTTGAATTGAATTACTTGCATATATCACTATATTGTCTGCAAATAAACTCAATTTGCATTCTGAGGCATTGATTTGGATGCCATTAATTTTTCGGTCCTGCCGTATTGCCCAGGCTAGTGGTTCTAAGGAGATAGCAAATAAAATGAGTGAGAGCAGGCACCCTTGTCTAGTTCTTCTGGACAGAACCATAGTCTCTGATCTGTAATTTTTTTTTCTTTCAGACTTTGGATTTGAGTACAGTGTCTCTATTATCTGTAAAAAATGTGGGCCAAAGCCCATGTATTTTAAAATTGCCTTTAGGTAACGTATTCCTAATCTGTCGAAGGCTTTCTCAGTGTATAATGCCACAGTGACAGACTCTTAAGTTGTTTTGACGACAGTAGTGAATAATACTTAGGGTTTTCCTGATATTATCTGTCAGAGATCTTCTAGGTGTCATGTTTGTACCCATACATCCATGCCATTGTCTAGTGCTTACCTAATATTTTCCATTGCTGTTGCTGTACTCTGATGTCATATTGCTAATACCATAACTTGCTTCCACAGGCTCTCTGAAGTTGCAGGTGTCTTATCTAATGCTTTGAAGCTCTCAGTGCTTCTGAACTTGTACGCTGCTCGCTCCCATGAATTACTGTGTTTCAACTTTAATCTAATTCCTTCTTAGTGTCTAGACTTGACAGGTAAAATATGTGAGAAGTTCTCGGGATGCTAGAGAAGTTCTCGGGATCAAGTTGTTTCTTATTTTCTTTTGCCCTGGTGCAATTGAAATCAATTTGCCTCTAAGTACAGCTTTAAATGCATCCTAGATTTGGTTTTGGGCTACTCCACATTCTGCATTCATGTTAAAATAGTTATTAATGTCTTAGGAAATTTCTTTACATATTTTTTCATTTAGCAGTAATAATTTGTTTAAGGACCAATTTGTTCCTTTACCATCTGAAATTTTGTTTGTTATTTGGCAGGAGACCCATGCGTGGTCAGATAGATTTCTACTGCCAATTTCTGGGAAGGATATTTGGTTTAATAGTGTTCCAGATGCTAGAAGAAAATCCATTCTAGTGTATATATATATGAACTGGAGAATAGTACTGTTCTTTCTCTTGGGTAGATTTTGCCTTTAATCTGCCACCAGGAGTATTATTCCAAGATATTTTATTTAAATTTCCCCTTTAGTAACGTGCCCAAGCGTCAGGCTCCTTCGTGGTCTATGTGGCCCTGAGGATAGGAATGGGATATAGCAATGACAGATACTCCAGGATATAAAAAAACAAAGTATACTTTTATTTTTTTAAGAAGCATATTGGTTTCATGTTATTTCTAAAACTTAATGGTTTCAAAGAGTAGTTCTCAATTCTTAAAGTTACTTGCTTAAACCCAGTCAGACAGATCTTTTCTGAGGCGTCACACACAGCTAGCCTCTCTTTCCCTGACTGAATGTTCTTTCACAAACATACTCAGTTCAGGCTTCCACATAGGTTATATTTCTCTCAGTAGTACTTAAACCTGCTCAGGCAGCGCACAGTTTGCCTCTCTTTTCCTCATTCAATATTTGTCTCAGAACTGCTTAAAATTGCTCAGGCTGCACACGGCTTGCCTACTTTCTCCTGCCTGAATGTCCTTTCTCCACTCTCAGTCTCAAACTGCCTTCACTCCACCCACACTCTCAGTCATCGATCAGTCATCTCACTCACTCATCCCTCTCTTTCACCCTCACTCTTCATGTTTAAAAGCCTCCAGTTTGTCTCAAATATCCTTTATAAAGTTGATTTGGTCAGAGTTAGGGATGTAAATTGATGCTAATGTGAGAGGTGAGCCATCCAGTTCTCCTTTTACAAATGCATAGCGTCCCCTTGGATCTGTTTGGACCTCAGTACTTTCAAAGGGATCTTTTGTTGCCACAAAGATAGTGACTCCCCTAGCTTTAGATGAGCCAGGAGCTTGGAAGGTGTTACTAAACCAACTTGAATTTAATATACTTCTACCTTTAGATTTTTTGTGTTTCCTGGAGGAAGACAAAATGAGGGAGCCCTTCCGTTAGCTCATTTGAGATCTTTTTGAGCTTTATAATATTGTTAAGGCCCCTACAATTCCATGTGGTTGCTTTCCAGTTTGTAGTCATTTTTTTATTACTAACTAATTTGAACGCACCCTTCACTCCAGTAGAACTTACTAACTTAAAACTCCAAGGTTTTTGAACAACAAATAAAGAAAAAACTTTTGCAGCCTTAAGCCACTTACCCTATTGTTAGGGTAGGTATCACGGGGCCTCCTATTTAAGGAGGCTCAGGGAGGAATATATCAAATCCTCCTTGACCTGGGACCTCTTATACAAAGGGGGGGGGGAAGTGAATAAAATTTTTGCATGTATCTCATTTCCCCCCACTCCTCCTGATATAGTTATGGAGCCTACAAAAATAGGCTCCTGATATTAAACGAAACACTTATTTTACTACATACCTATTTTAACCACCTTAACTAGTTTGCTTAACTATTTAATACAATTATTAACATTTGAACATATATAAATCTTTCAAAGTTCTAAATCTTTGAAGAGTCCTGGTGATGAATTTCAAGGTTGTTCTCTGACTCACGTGTCTTTAGTGATCTTTGATTTGAACTTTCAGTGCTTCTTTTGGTCTTTAGACAGCTTTCCTTCTTCTATATTTGTGTGGATTTTCAGAGATGATAGAAGCTGTTTTCCTGTCTCTGTATCACTTGCTTGATGCACACCAGACCTTTCTGGAATACAATGACGTTGAAGTTGGTGCTCCACTTGAACTTTATACCCTCCTTTATTAATACTGTTGTAATTGGTTTTAGTGTTCTCCGTTTCTCCTAGGCTTCTGGAGGGAGATCAATGAGGACTAGAACTTTTCTGTCATTATAAGTCAGTGTCCCCTTGATTCTTGCCTCCCTCAAAATTCTCTCTAGTTCTGGTGTATAGAAATTGGACCAGAATGTCCCGGGGTGTGTGTGATTTGGATGAGCTGCTTCCATGGGGCCAACACGAAGGGCTTTTATGACAGTAGCTGCTACTCACTCCTCGAGTTGCTGCACGCTCACTTGCTAGCCATTTTGATATAAAGAGGGCTAAATCAGTATTACCGTCCTCGTCTTCCAGGATTCCGCGAATTTTAAGATTGCGTTGCCGTGCTTTGCTCTCAAGCAGAGATAATCTATCATCTATAGACGTTTCTTTAGTTTGGATGCTTTTAATTTCCTCCTGTAATGCCATTCCCAGCTCCAGTGCTGTTTCTGCCGCTTGGGTTGCTTCTTTCAGATTTTTGGTTAGCTCCTTGATTTGCACATGAATTGGTGCTAAAAGTTCTGCTACTTTATTTGCAAAAAAGTTTTGTAAGCCCTCTTTGATCTCAAGTATCTCTCTCTTGCTCACTGGTTCTCTTGTTTTTCCGGGGGCTTTTCTGCAGCTGCCATTATTGGCTTGGCCACTTGCATTTGCAGAGTCTAAAGTCATTTGCTCTCCTGGCTTCAGAGAGGTTTCCAAGGACCCTGATTTTTCCAGAGCTGCTTTATTTTTAGTTGTTGTTTGTTTTCTCCTTTCAGATGGGTTAAGGTTGGTTGTTTTCACTGCGTTTTTCCCAAGGGAGGATAAAGGGTTGTGAGAGCTCAGCTTTCACGTGTGTGTCCCCCCCCTCGTCTCCTGGCGTTGCTCCACCCCTCCTTACCTGGACTTTGAATTCTTCAGGAATAGATTGTATTTTGGCACTATGATTCTTTTAGTGTTTCTCTTCAGCTTTATTCTAATTTTTGATATTAGCCACTCTGATCTCTGGTACATTACATCAGCATATATAGGGTTCACAAACTGCAATTTTCTACTAGCTGGTTGTAAAATCCAGTCCCACCACAATATTACCTGAAGCAATGAGATCATTCCTAGCCTTTTTAGATCTGCTACTAACTGGGCTAATAAAAGAGGAACAGTGATTAAATTGAATAATGAAACTTAACACATTTAGTACTTATTAGGAATGCATGCTGAGAAGAATTGTTTGGAATTTTGTGTTCAGGAGGAACTTCTTGCTGTGATTGCTCACTTTCATGTAGGACATTGGTTTGGGATTCAAATAGATATGGTTTGTTCAGGTTCTGGAGCTAAAGATAATAGCACCAGATTTGCACAGAACAATCCCCCCTCTTCTCTAAAGACCTCCAGAGTTTTGAGCAAATTGAGCCAAGGGGTTTGATTTTACAGAACCCCACAGTAGGTGCCTCTGTGCGCAGATGCTCTTTTCTCTACTGACTCCTATTTGTGGGAATTTGAGCCTGCCACTGACATTAAAAAAAAACCCTAATCCTAACCCTACATTCATACCATTTTTCTACTTTTACAGTGACTGAATGGCCTTTTTAAAAACTTGCTGCTAAAAACTCTGTGTTTGCAATCCTTCCTTGTTGTGGTCTGTTGTTTGCTTTCACAATGTGAGGAAGACTTCTTTGCAGAGACCCCCCCCAATCCCATCCTGCTTCTCACCTATTATTCCGTATGTGGGACTTTTGGAGAGGGGTCTGCAGTGGCTGTTCTTCAACCAAAACTGTAGAATCAAAGAAAAACATGAGCGCATGCTGAATTGATTGTAACCACCCCAAATTTGGCAAAAGTGGGAGGGGGATTCAGAATTCCAAAGAATCCTGTTTGGGACATCATCATCCTAATGACCCGAACCAGTACTTCCTGTGTGTAACTTTGGCTCAGGAATTTTGTAATGCATGTCCCTAAGTACTTATGGTCTCTAATCTTACTGAAATGAATGAACATCGGCTAGGTATAGAAAAGCTTTTTAATCGAATCAGAAGCAAGTCAGATTTCCATTTGAAAGAAAGTCTTTATTCTTACTTGCTAGATACCCAAAAGCAGGAGCAAAACATGGTTTTTCAGTTGTGGTCCTGTGACATTTAACATGTTCAAAACCAACTTTTCCAAAGTGCTGAAATGAATTTTAAACCATCTGTAAGGATGCCCAGCAACTCTCAAGAGACTTCACTTCATGAGTAAAAGTTCTTTATTGATAAGATGCCAGTATCATACCCTTATGCCATCCTTGCTAGGACTGGTGGCTACAGACAAGTATCAAGCAGATACAGGTTCCCCAAAGCTACTCCTAATCCCCCTTCCCTTTCTCCTAACAGTCCTCTAACTCTGCAGACAGGAAAACAGGCTGTGTGATTCATGGACTGCTCAAGGTCAAGCAGGCTCCCAGACTCGGGAAAGATATTACAACAGGAACAAATACCTCCCATTCTCAGTTTCTCACCCTGGGTTCAAATAACAGAATCACCCCAACAGCATCAGCTTCAGCTGCAGGGGGGTACTGAATGTTACAGGTGATCCTGAGCACCTGACACCACCAGAATTTCAGGTCTAGTCTGCATGTTCAGCCACAGATTATATGGGTGGGGTGAAGTGGGGGCAGGCTTTGAATTTAACTAAGACCATAGTTTGTTTGTTTATTTATTTTATTGGATTTCTATTTTGCCCTCCCTGCAAGCAGGCTCACAAGCTGTCTGGCCTCATCCCAGATGATTGAAAGGAGAGGGAAAGGTTTGTGGCTACACTGTGCTGTAGCACAGTGGTTAAGTGGTTCGACTGTGAATCAGCACTCTACTGGTTTGAATCCCACTACTGCCATGAGGTCAGTAGGTGGCCTTGGGTAAGCCACTCCTCAGCCCCAGCTCCCCAGCAGCATTGTGGGGATAATGCTAACACTAACTTGTTCACTGCTCAGGGTGGGGCAGTAATCTGTCTAGAAGAGCGGTATATAAGAGCAGTTGTTGTTGTTGGTTTGCAGAGCTTAACAAATCCAGGCACATATTAGAATTACCCTGTGGTGCCTGAAGCTCTGAGCACCCACCCACCCTGTTTTAAATATAACCTCCTCTGGCACCATAGCCTGCTTAGAAGTAAATATGGGTACTTGCAAAGACTATGGAGCTGCCTCATAGCTGAAAGCCACATGGAGGAAGTGGGATGAGAGCCAATGAAGGGGACACCTGAAGAGATGTTTGTTTGCTGACACTGGCTGAGTGTCAGATAGGCCTTTAGCATATCTACCATGCATCAGATGTGTTGTGATAGTATTGTGCCTCTGAGTACATGCAAAGTAAAACCAGCATTCTGTTGCTTTGTAGCTAACTGCTTATCTTCCAGGCAAGGTGTTTTGGTTACCAGTTCCTGCTGAAGCCTGAGAACCTGACCTTGGACTTAACACAGAGACTGAGCAGAGCTCCTTTCTCCCCCCTTTCCCTTCTTCCCAGGCAATGTGCCCGCCAAAACCTCCAACGGCCTCTCCTTCCCACTGTGGGGTGGTGGTGGGGGTGGAGACAGTGTCCTATAATTTACCCTGCTTTACTACCTTTAGGCATTCCGGTCAATTCCATTGTTACAGCTTCTTGAACGGATATCTTTCCTTAATAAAATAATCTTTAACTCATACACCAGAGTGATGCAGTGAAGTGATTGGGGAAGTACCTAGCAAGACCTGACACTGAGGTTCAGATGTGCAGCTTGTTAGAGGAGGAAAAACTAACAATATTCTTATTTTCCGTTATTGTAAAATTGTTTTCTGGCCTCTGGAGCTGGAATTAAGTCAACAAAGCAATGGGATTCAAGCATGAGTATCTTATCTGATTTACAGCCCAACCCTGTGCATGTTTACTAAGGAGTAAGCCTCAGTAGACTCATTTGGACTGACTTCTGAGTATAGCTGAAGAGGCTCCAGTTGCTTGGCTGCCTGCAGTCATAAGCATATTTACTGCTTATGCATATTTTCAGCTATGATAAGACTGTGGATTTCACCCACCTACCCACTTCCAACAAAACCAACAACGCTGGCTTTGGGATAAATACTCCTAGGATTATGGTGTTTGCTCAGATTTTAAGGGCTATTTGGTGCATGTATTTGATTCATTCCAGCTTTTCTTCTCTCCTGGAATCTATTCTCTCCCACTGTTTCAATTTTGATCATAAAATCCTTGCAGCATAGATGTGTCCTTAATTTTTTCTGCTGATTTTTATGCTGTGAGATGATATATTTCTTTAAACATTATAAAAGCAGAGGAAGATGATCTCTTTAAAAGGAACACTTTTAACACCCTCATATCCACACTTGAAAAAAGAGAACAGAATCCATAATGTTCTTGTTGTGTAGCGGTTAAGAGCGCGGGACTCTAATCTGGAGAGCCGGGTTTGATCCCCCACCCCACCACTTGAAGCCAGCTGGGTGACCTTGGGCCAGTCACAGCTCTCCCAGAGCTCTCTCAGCCCCACCCACCTCACAGGGTGTTTGTTGTGGGGATAATAATGGCATACTTTGTAAACTGCTCTGAGTGGGTGTTAAGTCATCCTGAAGGGCGGTATATAAATCAAATGTTGTTGTTGTTGTTATTATTCCCAAATATATACAGAATCCTTGCAGTTGCTGCAACGTTTGGTGCCTCCACTGCTACATTTGAGTCAGCATTTTATTTATTTATTTATTTCATTTATATTCCACCTTTCTCACTGACACTCAAGGCGGATTACATAGTGTGAGATTAGTACAGTCAGCAGCAAGGACAAGGGCAGGCATTTCCATACAGTGTCAAGAACATTTCCATAAACAATGTCGTGGGGTAAATGAATATAAGCTTACAAAGACATAGTATTAGCAAGGATCCAGTATGGGGTTGAGGAATTGCTGAAACAGAACATAATCAATTCTAGAACTTACATTAAACAACATAAAGCACAGGCAGTATACATAAGTACATATTTAAAGCAACAGGTAATATGTAAGGCAACATAATGGTGAAATCTGTGGTTTCTAACTCATTAGCGAAACATCTGGGGACCCCTTTCCTACAATGCTGCCTTCTTAGCTGAAAAAAAAGGCCTTTTTGAATAATTGTTTGGGAAAGCCAGGAGCAGGTGGCGGGGGGGGGGGCTCTCCTGACCTCCTCAAGCAGGCCATTCCATAGGGTAGGGGCCACCACAGAGAAAGCCCGTGTATGGCTTTCCACAAACTGCTGTTGATTTTGCCCTTGTACATGCTGACACCTGCAAGAGACCCTGTTCAGATGAGCGAAGCTGCCGTGGAGGGACATAGGGAGGGAGGCGGTCCCGTAGGTATGCCGGGCCAAGGCCATGAAGAGCTTTGTATGTAAGAACCAATACCTTGAACTGAGCACAGTAACTGATAGGTAGCCAGTGGAGTGACTGTAGGATTGGAGTGATGTTCATACTCCTGCTCGTTCCTGATAATAGTCGAGTTGCAGCATTTTGCACCAATTGGAGCCTCCTAGTTAACTTAGATGGGAGACCAATGTATAATGCATTGCAATAGTCAAGTTTTGATGTTACCATAGGATGGATCCAAGTGGCCAGTTCGGCTGCATTGAGACAAGAAGCCATTTTCCAGGCTGGTTTGTAGTAAGCGTTTTTTGCAGCTGCCTTAACTTGTTTTTCTAGCAGTAGCGCTGTCATGCTACTACTTAATGCTGACCTGTTGTTTGCTGACCTGTGGTTTCTGAACCAGTGTTTCATGCTATAACTTGATGTTATATTGCCAGTGCCGTAACGGTTTCCTTTCACGGGCTTATTGAAGCTGCAGGTGCCTCATCTAACGGACTGTAGAAACTCTGCTTCTGACCTTGTATGCTGCTCACTCCTATACACTGCTGTGTCTCAACTTTGATCTCTTGCTTTCTCAGTTTCTGGACTTGATAGTACAGATATGTGCCAAAAGTCCTGTTTTACTGTTGGGAGGGGGAAGGAGCAAACGTGTGTGTTAAGAGGAAGGATTTTCCTACAGGTTACCATTCCTGTCAACCTGTTCTTACTGCTTAGATGCTTACCTTGCTTCTGAGTAATTCTATGGACATATCTGTGGAAACAATCTGATTTCTGTATAAAGCCATTTAACCAAGAGCCTGGATTTCTTGCTGCAATGGTGCAGGGATCTATCTGCCATAGCCTGTCATCCATAGCCTGACAATAGCATGGACCCATGTGGCCAGTTTGGCCGTATTGAGACAAGGAGCCATTTTCCAGGCTAGTTTGTAGTAAGCGTTATTTGCAGCTGCCTTAACTTGCTTTTCTAGTAGTAGCGCTGGATCCAATATAATCCCCAGGCTATTAACAGAGTGTGCAAGGGTCAAACGAACTCCATAGAAGGTGGGAAGTACAATGTCTTTCAAGATCTCTGGCTTCCCAATAAGCATCACTTCAGTCTTGTCTGGGTCCAGCCATTTCACTATGGGTTTCAGGCAGCGAGCTTCTAAGATTTCTACTGCATCCCGTGGGGACCTGGCTAGCAAGATATAGAGTTGGGTGTCATCTGCATATTTATGATGTCCAACTCCATAGCTACGAATGAGTTCTCCTAAAGGCCTTACGTAGAAGTTGAATAACATGGGAGATAAGATTACACACTGCAGGACCCCACAAAATAATTCCCATTCTGGAGATAGCTGACCTCCAACGGCAACCCGTGTCCCAAGAAAATCTGGAGTTGGTCAGCTACTGCTCTCTCAATCACTTTGCCCAGAAAGGGCTGATTAGAGACTGGACAATAATCGGCCACATCAGTTTTGTCTAGAGATGGTTTTTTATCAGCAAAAAACGTAGCTAAGGCCTCACAGCTCATTGTCTGTTCTTGGGACTGTAAAGGTTCAGATTTAGGGGTTTAGAAGGTGTCTGGATACTCTAAACAATTGGGACGGTCGTGAACTAGCTGACACAATGGTTGCAGAGAAGTAACGTTTCTTTGCCGCTTTCATTTCTGCTTCGTAGATCCTCCAATGTGTTCTGTAGCAAGTTCTATCAGTTTCTGTGTGTGTTTTACGCCCACGTCTTTCTAGACATCCTCCAGCCCTCTTCAGGTCAGCCAGCTCCGTGGTAAACCATGGTGCCAGCTTTCGTCCCAAGGGCCAGAGAGGTCGACAAGGAGCAATGGTGTCAGTAGCTTCAAGGAGTTTTGCGTTCCATGCTCCTACAGCAACTGTGTCTGGAATTCTAAAATCCCCCAAGGCATTTTGGAATCTGGAAGGGTCTATGAGCCTTTGTGGGCAAATCTTTTTAACTGGACCCCCTATTTTGTGGGGTGTTGGGGGCATATTCACTTTTGTCTTCAGCAGATGATGATCTGACCATGGTTGAGGCCGAACCTCCAATGCTGAAACAAGGTTTTCTCTTAAAGGCTCAGTGCAAAATATTAAGTCTAGCATGTGGTCTTTTTCATGTGTAGGGCCTGTCACAATTTGCTAGAGGCCCAGGGTTGCCAGGGAAGCTATAAATTCCTGAGCCGGGCCTGACTTGGGACACTCTGCATGGATGTTGAAGTTTCCCAGAACAATAAGTCTAGGTTCTCCAATACCATGTCTGCCAGCAGCTCTGCCAACTCAGAAAGGGGGCTTATGGGGGAGTTGGGTGGTCTGTAAACAAGCAAGATACCCAGTCTGTCTTTAACTCTCAGAGACAGGAACATGCAGTCAATACCAGATATAGCTTGACTGGAGATCTGCGGAAGTTGAAGGACTCATGAAGAATGATAGCAACTCTTCTGCCCCGGCTTCCATAGCAAGGTTGGTGTACGATTGCATAGCCAGGGGGAGTTAGTTGGGAAAGACACACCTTGTCATTTTCCTGCAGCCAAGTCTCTGTTAGGCAAGCCACATCAATTTTCTCATCCTGCAACGTCCCAGCAATGCATGCAACCTTGTTCCGAACAGATCTGGTATTATATAATATTAGTGTAGCGGGGGTGGTGGTGGAAGTGGCCCCATCATCAGTAGGGAGAATGCTAGAGAAGTTGGATAAGCAGCGAGCGTTACTGCTTGAGGCTGGGTGCCTTTGGTAAGTCCCACTGGAATAGCAAATGTGCTAGACATTTTCACCAAGCAAGTAAATAGTAAGAAGCCGTTCTGTTTTACATAGTTTGAGGAAAGGCAATCGTGGGAGCCTCCTTGACCACCTCAGGCTGGCCATTCCACAAGAGAAGGGGTCACAACAGAGTTTAGGCATCTACAGGAGTTGTTGATCTTGCCCATTTGTAGGGTCCCACCCCCAGAAGACCCTGCTCAGATGAGCAAAGCTGTTGTGGCAGAGCATAGGAGGAGAGGCAGTTTTGCAGGTTAGAGAGTCCAAGGCCCTGTAAATGATAGTCAAAACCATGAATTGGTCAGTTCATAACTTTTGAATGTTTGGAAGGGACAGAGCAAGGCGGTTGTGATTGGTGGATTATTTGGATGTTCCTCTCGGCTCCGAGAAACATGGACTAATGGGACGGATTCTCCCATGGGATGTTTCTCGCTGCCAGATCCTGATGCTGCTGCTGGTATTGTCTGGAGTGTATGGCTTTGACCAAATGCAGACATTCGGTGTCCTGGAGATTTGGGCACTCGATAACAGTTACTATCCAGGGTATATTATCTCTGAATTCTGTAAAGCTGAAGGATAGGACTGAGAAACCTGTGCTGGTCTGTGTATGCATCGTGACTTTTCATCCTCCTCTCCTTTTTAAACATCAGGGCTTACTCAAAGGGCTCGGTTGAGAGAAGGTGAATTTCAAAGGTCTGGCTGCAGAGGGGTGTTTGCAGAAGTAGCTGCGATTCAGTAGAGGGCAGGAACTTGGGGAGAGAAGGTCCACTGTAACCTTCAGGTCTCTCAGCATCTGTTCCGTTATGAGCTTTTGAGAGTCAGAGCTCACACTTCTGCAGATACAGTGTGCATCGGAGGAGGAAGTGAACTGTGACTCAGGAACGCTCGAGAGGTATTAATTGTCAGTAAGTCCTTAAGGTGCCACTGTTTTGTTTTGCTACAGTAGACTAACATGGCTACCCCTCTGGACTTAGCAAGGGCCCCCAGCTTTTCTTCGTGCGAGCACGCACACATGCACGTCTTTGGCCCAGTAGGGAAGTCTGGCATCTCCCACTAACTGTGACTGAGACTCTTCCATGGTTTGGGTGTTTTGTGTTTGCATTGCTTATTTAATTGTTATTTTAATGTTCCAATGTTTGCCATGTTGGGAACCATATTGGGGTGGAAAGGTGGCGTAATTTTGTTTTAAATAAATAATAAACAACAATATTCAATGTATATACTACCCTTCAGGACAACTTGATGCCCACTCAGAGCAGTTTACAAAGTATGTTATTATCCCCACAACAATCACCTCATGAGGTGGATGGGGCTGAGAGTGCCCTGAGAGAGCCGTGACTGACCCAAGGTCACCCAGCTGGCTTCAAGTGGAGGAGTGGGGAATCAGACCCGGCTCTCCAGATTAGAGTCCCGCTGCTCTTCACCACTACACCAAGCTGGCTCTTAGTTAGCACATCAGCATCCTTCCTCATTTTTATGTTTTCTCCCCTTCTGAAATACAGTAAGAGAATAAGTTTAAGTAGTATGCTTACTTGAGAAGTGTTAATTAGCCAATTAGTTTTGACACCCCCCTGGTCTTTGCCAGCACTTCTTACCTGAGGTCCCCTCTGTAGAGATGCCAGGGCTTGAAGCAGGGCCCTGCTTCATGTGAGCCTTTGAGTCGCATCCCAGCTTTCTCTAAGGAAAGGGGTTGGTTTTTCATCTCTTTGACTGATTTGCTTTAGAGCAGAGAGTGGGTACACGATTGTGGTAGCAGTGACGAGATTTCTGCATTGTACTACGGTGGGGATCCTCCTATAACCTGATGGCAGCATAACAGCAAGATTCAGGTCCCGTAATGCTTGCTCACCCGGGGGCAGCTGGTGAGTCCCCTGCTAGAAGGAGAAAGTATCGGTGCTGTGGTCTGAATCTTCCTATTTGTCTTTTCGTATGCAGGTAACGGGGATGGCCAGGGGCAGATACTCCAGCGCTTTCCGGAGAAGGACTGGGAGGATAACCCTTTCCCCCAGGGCATTGAACTGGTGAGTTATCGATGGCGCTTGTGGCGAGGATGCCAGCTCAGGCTTTCCCACCACTCAACTCCTTTGTTAGCACGAGAATGGGAAAGGTAGGTGTATTAGGCAAATGGGTCGTGTAAACAGAGCAGGAGCTTTTTATGGCATCCATTCTCACAGTACTCAGGCAATTATGGCTTCAAGTTTCTAAAAATTATTTTATTAAAACAGAAAATAGCATTGAACTGTAGAAAAAATATCAGAAGGATATATAACAGAAAGTGACATTAAACAGTCAACATAATATCGAAAACAGAATATGTAACTACATAACAGTATCACAAAAATAACATTAGAGAACAGACATAATATCAAAAACAGAATATATAGCAGAATATTATAGCTACATAATATTTCTCTTCTCCATCCCCCTGTTGCACCAATATAGATAAAAGCACATGACAATAATCAATACTGAGCCATATTAGGCCAAGTACTTGTATTCTAGATGAACTTTCAGACTCTGCATTTTTCCTATGTGTTATAGGATTTCTATTAATAACCATTTATATTTTGATTACTTGCTTCATTAAAAAAATTAGGGTGTATTTTCAGTAAAGTGAAATAAACTCTAGACCGGTGTCTGTGTGTTTGATAAAGAATTGCAAAGCAATGTTGAACCTTATATGAATAAATGTACTGATAAACAGGTGGTTCAAAGAACTTACCTGTTTGACAGGTCTGAGAACTAATTGCTGAAAGCTTTCCTAGAGAAAAGATACATCTTTCTTTTGGCTAGTAGAAGCTTAGTTTCAGACACGGGCAAAAGCTCATTACACCCCTACTTATTTATGTTAAAATACATTATACTTGCCATTTTATATTCAACATTTTAAGCAAAAACTTTTCTTACCTTTCAGCCACATAGTAAAAAAAAAAACCCTTTCCATTTTTCCTGAAATTGGCCTATTATGCATATTAGAATTTAGCCATTGATACATAAACATACAATCTATTCATCCATTCAATCACATCTGGAAAAAGTTCCACCTTCCATTTTGTTGCTTATACTATTCTCGCCACTGTCACCATATATTTAAAGAGTTCAGTGTGTTCACTTGCATTAAAGAGGAACTTTAATATCTTTTACATTTCTTCATGTATTTTTATCCAATATCTTCTCGCTTTCTTGCATGCCCACCACATGTGATAAAATGTTGCATTCATACATGGACATTTCCAGCGCCTTCCACTATAGTCCTTATTAGTTTTTGCAAATTCCATAGGAGTAATATACCATTTAAAAAACATTTTATACCAGTTCTCCCTTAACATTTGACAATTCATAAATTTAATTTCTTTAGCCCATGAAGATTCTCATTAGCTCATAGAGATAGTTTCTTCAAAGTTTTGCATCCATTTTATCATATAATTTTAAACTTGTTCTTATTCCGTTTCATATTACAATAAGATTTTATATATTTTTCCTAACAAGTGATTTGAATCTCCACTGATCAGTTGTTCAAATACTGTTTTTTCAAGTTTTCATTTCAGTCTCTGCGTCCTCTTTAGAATCTCACTGTAGCAGGAATGTTGATTACATCACGTGTGTATTTTAGTGAACTGCATATGAACTTTAATGTAGTTTGTCAACAGGTTGTATAATAACACAGATATTTCTTTTATCCTTGGCAGCCAATTAAAAGTAGTGGACAGTGGTAGATGAATGATTCTCTGATTCCTAGAATGGACCCATAAGCAGCTCACTTTTTTGGGTCAAATTTTAAAGATTTATGAAGCTTGTATCTGCATCATGGCATCACTTTTGGCTTTGACAGACTGTCACATGATTGAAAATCTGAAGAATCAGCTGAATCTAAAGCCAATCCTATTTTTATAGTGTTGTCAGGTGTGAAAGATCCTTTCATAGCACATGTCAATTGTGCTGTGGAAGTGCTGATGAGGCATGGGTAAGACATTCCATTGCAAATGGTGTCCATCGCCTTTTACTCTCCATAGGGTTCACCCTTGACGGCCTTCTTCCCGGTGCAGAATAACCCTGTAGGCCATGAGAATCCGAAAGCCTGAGGCTGGCACATCTCGGTCTGCAGCACTCATCCCTGTTACCGCTTTGGGTTGCGTCTCCCCACCCCGCTTGCCATTGTTGAAGCCTTAGCTGGCCATTGTGTATCTGGAGCGAGGGCGAGGGCTTCCCTCGCTGCCCTCTGCTCTTCTCAGCACCAGGCACAGCAGCTCAGGAGAGGGAGGGAGGTTGCCCAGACACCCGGAAGAGAGCAAGCTGGTCATGGAGAAAGGGAAGAAAACCCCTTGCTCTTTTTCTGGGTGGATGCCCCTCCCCCTCTCTCTCCCTCTCCCCCCTCCCTCCCCCCTCTCTCTATTGTTCTCCTTTCTCACTGAGCCTCAAAGCAGATGACACAGTGTGAGGTTAGCGCAGTCAGTGGTTTTACATTCTCTTCTCTGCAGCCAGCATCCTCTCCTCCCAGTGGGTGCTGGGATGAGAACATGGGCTCTGGAGAAGGGTGTGGGGGGGTTGTTGGAGAGGAGGGATGCTTTACTTCCATCCCTTAACTAAGACCTGCTCTCAGAGCGGTTTACAAAGTATCTCATTATTATTATCCTCGCGACAATCACCCTGTGAGGTAGGTGGGGCTGACCCAAGGCCACCCTGCCAGCTTCAAGCAGAGGAGTGGGGAATCAAACCTGGCTCTCCAGGTTAGAGTCCCGTGCTCTTAACCACTACACCAAACTGGTGTTATGCCAATATAGATTAAAATCATATGCCAATAATCAATACTGAACAATACTAGGCCTAGCTTCTATACTCTCTAGATGAACTTTTAAACTTTACATGAACTTTCAGTGTATTTTTTCTATGTGTAAGGTAATTCAACAGGTGTGCTTTCATCCTTTGACAATTAATTAAAATAGTGGACTCTACTGAGATTGATGTTCTTCTATCAGAGATTCAACCAATGGTGATCGCCCAACTTAACTTTTCTTGACACTTGTTAGAGATGTATAGTTTTCTTTTGCAGTTCTGATTATGACATAATTTTTTAACTAATTGGAAGGCTGTACTATGAAATTATGAATATTAAGTGAAGTGTCAAACCAATCAATATTTGCATATGATTAGGTATATAATTGCAAACACAGAAAGAATAAGCAGGGTACTGATGGAAGAGATCTCTTGGGAGAATCTAGGTGAGAAACTATTTTTACCTATGTATTTCATAGAAACTTTGAGCAATGTTAAACTTAGGATTTATTGAGAAATGTTAGTGAACTTATTTCTTATTGCCTTTCTATGTTCTGTTGTTATAGGATTCATATTAATAGCCATTTATATTTTGATTGCTTGCTTCATTAAAAAACTAGGGTATATTTTCAATAAAGTGAAATAAACTCTAGATTGGTGTCTGTGTTTGATGGGGAGTTGCAAAGCAATATTGAACCCTATATAAATAAATGTACTGATAAACAGCTGGTTCAAAGAACTTATCTGTTTGACAGGTCTAAAGACTAACTGCTTTCGGCTTCCCCGGAGAGAGATCCATCTTTCTCCTGGCAAGTTGAAACTTGGTTTTAGACACGGGCAACTGTCCCGTTACACTGGGGCGGTGAAATTGACAGAGCCTTCGGGGAGTTGAAGTTTACAAAAGTGTGTTATTTTCTGACCTGTTTATTTAGAAAATGTATGTGTCTCATCTAGAGACCAAGTAAGTACTTGATCTGGAAAGTAGGAGTGGAACCCCTACGGCATGGGCCCTATTCTGTGGATGGGAGTTACTCAGATGCTGGCCTCATCCCAGTTTGTTTGCTGGAAGGGGCGATCAGATCCCCAGTTGCACTGAAGGGGCAAAGTGACAGTTTTGAGTGTAACGCCATCACTTGGGGCAGCTCAGAGCAAGCACTGGATTGTGGTCTGAACTGGTCTTTTCCGGGAGGGGGAGGATCTTGCTCTAGAGCCTTGGGCCAAATGGAGTGGCCTGCATGCCTCCGATCCATAACGGGATCAGTTAGGGTAACTGCTGTTTGTTCAGAGAGGGTGTGTGTGTTCCCACTCTGGTCTAAGAAATAGCAGTGTTCAACTACATGCACCTTTTTTAAATGGAATAATTTTGAGAGCAAACACAAAGATTATTTAGTTTTATTCTCTATAGTACAAGGAATTTTGGGTAATAACTCTTAATGTGACAGCAATTGCTTGTCTTCGTTCCAACAAATTAAGGGGAATTCAGTCTCTTACCTGAAACACTGAAGCAGATACATACATAGAAACATAGAGCTGGAAGGGATGCCAACGGGCCCAGGGTCTTGATACCTCCTTCAGTGACCCCTGCTCTAGGCCCAGAGGAAGGCAACCCCCCCCCCAAACCCTCCAGCTTCCCTGGCCAATCTGGCCTGGAGGAAAATTACCGTTGGCATATCAGAAGGGGCCACGAGAGCCCAAGCACTGATTTTGTGGAACATTAATATGAAGTCAGAGACTTCATAGCTGTCAGATGACCCTTTAGGCTCTTCTTGAATACCCCCAAGGAAGGAGACCCCACCACCTCCCGAGGAAGCCTGTTCCACTGAGGAACTGTTCTCGCTGTCAGGAGGTTCTTCCTAATGTTTTACCAAAATGCTTTTGCTTTAACTTCAACCTGTTGTTCCTGGTCTAACCTGCTGGGTCAACAAAAAGCAATTCTGCTTCATCTTCTATGTAACAGCACTTCAAATACTTGAAGAGGGCTGTCATATCCTCTCAGTTGCCTCCTCTCCAGGCCAAACATCCCCAGCCCCTTCAACCTTTCCTCCTAGGGCTTGGTCTCCAGGCCCCTCTCTGTCATTCTTGCTCTCCTTTGGACATGTTGCAGTTTGTCATCCTTCTTAAACTGTGGGGCCCTAAACTGTACCCAGTACTCCAAATGAGGTCTAACCAGAGCAAAGTAGTGATCTGGACACTATACTTCTGTTGATACAGCCTAAAATCACATTGGCCTTTCTAGCTACAGCATCACATTGCTGACTCATGATCTTGGAGTTAGCCCTGTTAGTCTGTAGTTGGCAAAATAGTAAAGAGTCCAGTAGCACCTTTAAGATGAACCAACTTTATTGTAGCATAAGCTTTCGAGAACCACAGCTCTCTTTGTCAGATGCAACTTTTTTGTAGCATAAGCTTTCAAGAACTACAGCTCTCTTCATCTGATGCATCTGACAAAGAGAGCTGTGGTTCTTAAAAGCTTATGCTACAATAAAGTTGGTTAGTCTTAAAGGTGCTACTGGACTCTTTACTATCATGATCTACTAAGATCCCTAGATCCTCATCATATGTACTACTGCCAAGACAGGTCTCCCCCCTCCTATAAGTGTGCCTCTGATTTTTCTGAATTTATCTCTGTTAAAGTTCATTTGGTTGGTTTAGCTCAGTTTTCCAGCCTGTCAAGATCACCTTGAATCTTGCTTCTGTTTTCTACTGTGTTTGCTACCCCTCCCAATTTAGTATAATCTGCAAATGTAATGAGCATCCCATCTATTCCTTCATCCAACTCATTTATTAAGATATTTAACAACATACGGCCCAGGACAGATCCCTGAGGCACTCTGCTTGTTATTCCTCTCCAAGAAGATGAGGAATCATTTACAAGCACTCTTTGGGTGCAATCTGTCAACCAGTTACAAATCTTTCTAACAGTAATAGGATTCAAGATGCATGTTACCAACTTGTCAACGAGACTATCATGTGGAACCTTATCAAAAGCCTGAAATCAAGATAAACTATGTCCGTAGCATCCCCTGGTCCACCAAAGTAGTAACTCTCAAAAAAAGAGAGATAAGGTTAGTCTGACATGACTTGTTCCTGAGAAACCCATGCTAGCTCTGAGACTCAAAACAGACGTGATGAAATACCTAGGTTCAGCTTGTGTTCTCTTACCTCAAGGTTTGTTGGGAAGTGTAGGTGTCTTTGCAGCTTAAAGTTTAGCATTTACAGAGCAGCAGGGAGGGAAGTGTAGGCGTGGGGCACCTTTCCTCCTGCTCTCAAGGTGCATCGCGGCATTTTCCCTTCCCCTCACCTGGCCTGGCCCTGCAGAGCGACACCTGGCTGCACCGGGAGACTTTAAGCTGCAAGGAAGCCCACACTTCCCTCCTTGCTGCTCTGTAAATGCTAAACTTTAAGCTGCAAGGACACCTGCACTTCCCTCCCTGCTGCTCTGTAAATGCTAAACTTTAAGCTGCAAGGACACCTACACTTCCCGACAAACCTTGAGGTAAGAGGACACGAGTTGAATCTAGGTATTTCGTCTCGTTTGTTTCGGCTCTTAGCAATCACAGCTGTCTTTTCTAAATGCTCAAAGACTGATTGATAATTGCTTAAGGACCTTGCCAAATATGGATGTCATGCTGACAGGTCAATAATTACCTTGCTCCTCCTTTTTCCCTTTCTTGAAGATGGGGACAACATTTGCCCATCTCCAATCTTCTGGCATCTTATTTGTACTCTTAAGAATTCTTAAAGATATTTTCACCTTTTCTTTGTTCCCTTGCTCAGCCTGAATCCCTGAATTGGAGATGTGTATTCTCTTTATTTGTTTGTTAAACTTTCTTATATTTTGAGTGTTGCCATCAGGGTGTCAGGGGTAGGTCTTTCACATCACCTGCTTCTTGACCCTTTGAACTGGAGATACTGGGTACAGAATCAGAGCTTGCCTGTAAGGCACATGCTCTGCCTCTGAGCGATGGTGCGCCCTCATGTTTATGTTCACACATGTTGGGGCCCTGCCTAGTGATGTCAATGGAATTTACTGCAGGTTTATAGATTTTGTTTATATATTTTTGCCCCGCTTTTCTTCCCAGTAAAAACCTAAAGCAGTTTACAAAAATACAGTTTATGGAAACAAACAACACAATGCACAGTATCCATGTTATTTATGTATTTATGTATTTACTTATTTATTTATTGTATTCAATTTATATCCCGCCTTCCCCGCAAACAGGCTCGGGGCAGGTCACAACAACATAAAATCATTTTAAAAGTCCAGCAGTGCCTTTAAGACTAACCAACTTTATTGAGGTGTAAGCTTTTGCGAACCATAGCTCTCTTCATCAGATGCAGGAGGAGGAAGAGCCTATGGCCATTCCTAGAGCCTATGGCCATTCTGTGCACAGGAAAGCTCTGCCCTTTCAGTGGGTCTCATGGGGGGGGGGGCCTGGGCTGCTTGGACACTTCATCCATCTTGTCTGTGTTGCAGGCCACGGCAAATGCGATGGGGGCTGCTTCTGGTCGGCTCTCTCCCTCTCTACCAGTTAGTGGCCCACAGAGGTCTGTTCATATAAAAACTTCCATTTGGGACTGCAGAAATAAATCATCTCAACTGGAACTTGTGTGGAACTTTAGGAAAGAGCTACAGTGTGAAAATATGTTTGTGTTTGGCCTCTTTAAGTGTTGGCATGTACAGTGGTGGAAGAGATCTATCTGCTCTGCTTTACAACCACTTTTCTGCCTTTTTTCCTTTCAGTTCTGCCAGCCAAGTGGATGGCAGCTCTTCAGTGAGAGAAGCCCCCCAACTTTCTTCATTGCTGTCCTGACAGACATCAACTCAGAGAGGCATTACTGTGCCTGTTTTACATTCTGGGAGGCTGTTGAGAGTACTCAGGTAACAAGATGGCACAGAACACAGCAATAAGTGTATTGGGGCTGAGGGCGGTGGCTCCTTATAACAACAACAACATTCGATTTATATACTGCCCTTCAGGATGACTTAACACCCACTCAGAGTGGTTTACAAAGTATGTTGTTATTATCCTCACAACAAAACACCCTGTGAGGAGGGTGGGGGTAATATGCTGTGTGGTCCTTATGTTGTTTGCTACCTCTTAGCTTCTGGGCATGCAGTAAGGGTCTCTGTGTGTGTATGTGGAGCGGGGCGGGGGAGGTAACTGAATTTCCTGCATTGTGCAGGGGGTTGGACTAGATGACCCTAGAGGTACCTTCCAACACTATGTTTCTATTGCACCAGCCCGTTGTGGGACCACGTGACCTCTCTCTCCCTCCCTCCCCCAACCCCAGAACCGTTTGAGGAGTGAGGAGGAGGAGGAGGAAGTGGCAGCTCTCATCCCACCTGCTCAGCTCTTTGCCCCCAAGAGTTTGGTGCTTGTGTCTCGGTTGGACCATGCTGACGTCTTCCGGGTAAGGTGTTCTCTGGGTTGAACATACGGCTGAAGAACCCTTTTCCTGTGGGTGGTGGCTGAAGCCAAGTGTCTCATTTTCCAGAGTTGGAACTCCTTTCCCCCTTCTCAGAGCCTCATCCATCAGCCGTGGGCCCTGCCTCTCCTGTGGCCAAATGCAAGGACAGCAGTGCTTCAAGCCAGTTCTGAGACCCGTGTGAATCGTTTGCAAATGTTCACTTAACTCCCACAGTGAACACTGGAAACTGCCTTTTAAAATCAGATGGCAAAAGCAGTTGAAGACCTAGAATATAGAAATGTAATGTTAAATTATTGATAAAGCTGGAGGAGGAAGGGGAGTTTGGCTGAAATTTTTTTGTTTGGGCCGTACTCTTTGGGCACCTAGTGCAAAATACCATATATAAAAAGGTAGCTGTGGAAAAATAAAAGCTGATCATTCTGTTGTACCACAAACGCATCATACAAAGTTAATTCCTGTATCATTTAAACTGTACTGCTGTCAAATACATCACTTCAGCAGCAGCGAAAAGAAAGAAAAGAAAAGAAAAGAAACTGCCTTCGGTCCATCTGGCCTAGCATTTTCCCTCTGACCGGTAGCAGCTTCCCACTGGAAGATCATTCCCAGCCCTGGGGACGAGCTCAGGACCGCCTGCGTGCCAAGATGGACTTTGCCCCTGAAGGCAGGCACTTGCGAGTTTTCAGCTCTCTTCTTTTGGGAGGCTGTCTCTCCCCCCACCCCCAGGTCACCCCATAAGAGATTGCTTTATGCTTACTACTGAATGAGGCTAAAATATAAAATCCCAAAAGGAAAAAATAAAGCTAATTCTAAAAATGACAATCAGAACAGAGTCTTTGGAAAGCAAGATGAACCAGAGAAGTTTTCTCCTATTTGAGGAAAATAAGAAGGGGTGATGGCAGGGGCAGCACCTGCTTCTACGAGAGCCAAGGGGCCCCCTGAACTAGAGCCCCCTTGGCAATTTTTCATGGGAGAAAGAGACCCTTGAGATGCCCAGGACCGACACCATCCCGGGATTAATGGTCCAAAACATGCACTGGGAACCAGGACTGGAAACACACTGGTAGTCACTGTAACAGTTTAGTAGGGTGTAGTATGGGTGTGCTGACTTCTCCTCACACCAAGGCAGTGGAGGCATTCTCTGCCAGTTGGAGATAAATCAAGATGGGTAGACATGTGAGTCTGTCTAGAGCAATAGAAAAGAGCAAGAGTCCAGTAGCACCCATAAGACTAATAAAATTTATGGTAGGGTATGAGCTTTTGTGAGTCGCAGCTCACTTCTTCAGACTAACAAAAGCTCATACTCTTCCACAATTTTTGTTAGTCTTATTTTGTTAGTCTTTTCTACCAGTTGGAACTTCTGAATCTCTTTGTGGGCAGTCTTGAGAGAGAGCACTGAAGTTTCCTCACATAGAAGTCACCGAGGTAGGAATGACTGTGGCCAGGTCTCTCCGAAAGGCACTTTGAGTCACCGCTGACATCGGAGGAGGCAGGAGCAACACAGAGCTTAGAAATACTCTGCTCTGGTCAGACTTCACCTAGAGTACTGTGTTCAGTTCTGGGCACCACAATTTAAGAAGGATATAGACAAGCTGGAGCGTGTCCAGGGGAGAGCAAGAAGATAGTGAGGGGTCTGGAGACCAAGTCTTAGGAGGAAAGGTTGAAAGAGATTGGTATGTTTAGCCTGGAAAGGAGATGACTGAGAGGTGGTATGATAATCATCTCCAACTACTTGAAAGACTGTCATATAGAGAATGGCGCGCTGTTGTTTTCCCCTGCCCCAGAAGGTCGGAACAGAACCAACGGGTTGAAATTAAATCTGAAGAGTTTTTGGCTAAACATTAGGAAGAACTTCCTGACAGAGCGGTCGCCCAGTGGAACAGGCTTCCTCGGGAGGTGGTGGGCTCTCTTACTTTGGAGGTGTTTAAGCAGAGGCTAGATGGCCCTCTGACAACAATGCTGATTCTGTGAACCTGGGCAGGACATGCGAGGGAGGGCAGGAAGGGGGTTACATCAGGGCTTAGTTCTCATGGCCCCTTCTTACAGGCCCAGGGTAATGCTGATGGCCACTTTTGGGTCAGGAGGCAATTTCCCCCAGGTCAATTTGGCTAGGGATTCTGACGGTGCTTTGCCATCCTCTGGCCATGGAGCAGGGGTCTCTGGGTATGTGGAGGGGGAGGTAGTTTCCTGCATTGTGCAGGGGGTTGGACTAGATGACCCTGATGATCCAACCCTATGATTCTATGAAATACTCCAAGCAGCAGACCTGACCCTTCCGAGAAAGTGTGATCCCATCTAAGACAGGCTGCTCCTCTGTAAGCTAGTTCTCTATGTCCCCCACTATTCCTGTTTCGAGGTCACTCATTCTCTAGCTGTTATGAAGTTCAGACATGAGTTTCTGTGCCCCACTGCCTCTTTTGACATAGGAAAGAAGGAGTTGGTGTTTTTAGTGTATGGATGACACCATACCTTAGGATTCCAAGTGATACTAAAAAAACAGGGGACAAAAATTGACCCTTCAAGTCAGTCCTATTGGGAAGGCCATTCCTCCACCTACTGGAATCTGCTTTCCAGGAAGAAACAGAGCCACCATCCAGTGATGCATCTGAGAGGTGTAGAGTGCTAAAAGACAGTAGAGTTCAAGAACGACTCGGGGCCCTTCTGCATTTGCTGCAGGCACTTCGCCCCTGAGCTGTGCCCCGGATACCGGCTCTCGGGAGACGTCCTGCCTCCTTGGTTACGCTCGTGTCAGGATCCAAATGGGAAGTTCTCCACTTTACACATCGGCCTGGCTGTTTTGAGGGTCTCGGACTCTCAGTTTTGCTGGTCAAAGGAAAAAGCATACAGTGCAGGATTTGGAGTCTACTGTTGTAGTGATAACAGCAAAATCCAGCGATTATTGAGCCCACTGTTCACAGAACCACAGAGTTGGAAGGGGCCATACAGACCATCTAGTCCAACTCCCTGCCCAATGCAGGATCAGCCTAAAGCATCTTTGACAAGGATTCATCCAGCCTCTTCTTGAAGACTGCCAGTGAAGAGGAGCTCACCACCTCCCTAGGCAGCTGATTCCACTTTTGAACTACTCTGACCGTGAAAAAGTTTTTCCTAATATCCAGCTGGTACCTTTCTGCATGTAATTTAAGCCCATTGCTTCGAGTCCTACCCGCTGCTGCCAACTGGAACAGCTCCTTGCCCTCCTCCAAATGACAGCCTTTCAAATATTTAGAGAGAGCAATCCTGTCCCCCCTCACTCTCCTCTTCTCCAAACTAAACATTCCCAAGGCCCTCCGCCTTTCCTCGTAGGGCTCAGTTTCCAGACCCCTGATCATTCTCATCACTCTCTTCTGCACCCTCTCAATTTCATCCACATCCTTTCTGTAGTGAGGCCTCCAGAACTGCACACAATACTCCAGGTGAGGCCTGACCAAGGCAGTATAGAGAGGGATTATGACCTCCTGCGATTTTGACGCTATGGCCCCTTTGATACAACCCAAGACCGAGTTTGCCTTTTTTGCCACCGCATCACACTGACTGCTCATATTTAGTTTACAGTCCACTCTTACCCCAAGATCTCTTTTGCGTACACTACTACGCAGAAGTGTATCCCCCATCCTGTATTTGTGCTTCACATTTTTTGTGGCCCAGATGTAATACTGTGCACTTATCTATGTTGAATTGCATCCTGTTCACAACCGCCAACTTCTCCAGAGTATTCAGGTCTTATTGAATTTTAACTCTATCTTCTTGGGTGTTTGCCACTCCTCCCAATTTGGTATCATCAGCAAATTTAATGAGTAGCCCTTCATCCAGATCATTGATAAAAGTATTGAAAAGTACTGGGCCTAAAACCAAGCCCTATGGCACCCCATTGGACACCTCCCTCCAAACGTCATTGACCACCACTTTTTGAGTGCGGTCCTCTAACCAGTTCTCTACCCACCAAACTGTCCTATAGTCCAGTCTGCAGTCTTCCGTTTACCCGTTAGAATGTCATGGGGAACCTTATCAAAAGCTTTACTGAAATCCAGGAAAATCACATCGACAGAGTTCCCACAATCCAATAAGCTCATCACTCGAGCAAAGAAGGAAACCAGGTTGGTCTGACAAGATCTGTTGGGGATAAAACCATGTTGACTTCCGCAGATCACTAAGTGGTCCTTTAGATGCTTACAGATCGATCCCTTTAAAATCTGCTCTAATATCTTCCCAGCAACAGAAGTCAGACTGACCAGCTTGTAGTTTCTCAGATCATCCTTCTTCCTTTTCTTAAAGATTGCGATAACATTTGCTCTTCTCCAATCTTGTGGCTAGAGATGGGCACAAAACGAACTATGGAACAAAATTCCGTATGGAATGGCTGGTTCGTTTGCATTGAATGGAACAAACAAATTTTTCCATCCGTTCTGTGGCTGGGTTCAGAGTTTCACAGACCTTGCACCAGTTTCAGCCCATCGGCTGAACCTAGTGCGGGGTCTGTGAAACTGGCAGCCCCTGTGCAGGAGAAAGGGGTTGTCAGTTTCACAGACCCTGTGCGGGGTTCAGCTGATGGGCTGAAACCGGCGCG
Organism: Eublepharis macularius; assembly: GCF_028583425.1. Lineage (NCBI taxonomy): Eukaryota > Metazoa > Chordata > Lepidosauria > Squamata > Eublepharidae > Eublepharis > Eublepharis macularius. Next base: position 276,302 of record NC_072798.1, read on the forward strand.
GGGGTCTGTGAAACTGACAGCCCCTTTCTCCTGCTGCCCAGGCAGTCCGTTCATCAGTTTCACAGATTCTGCGCTGGAACCCCATGCTGGGGTCTGTAAAACTGACAGCCCTGGCAGCAGGAGAAAGAAGCTGTCATTTCACAGACCCCGCGCCATTTCCAATGCAAGGTCTGTGAAATGACAGCTTCTTTCTCCTGCTTTCCCCCTGAGGTTTGATGGGCTGTAGGGCCAGGGAGGGGCCAGCAGGAGTCTTGGTATGGGACACCCTTCTTCCTGGACTACAACTCCCAGCTGCCCCAGGGCCAAAAAAGTGCGGGAAAAATAAGGGGTGGAGCAGCCTGAATGGAGATACCCAGCCCATCCTGAGGGGAAAGTCGCCTTCTTGGCTGAAGAAGGGGAGGCTCCTGCTGCTGGGGGAAACCCGGGTACCTGGGCCCTAAGTGTGGAGGGCCTGGGAGGCAGCAGAAAGGGAATAAAGAGAGTCTCCTTCTTGGTTGAGGAAGGAGAGGCTCCCGCTGCTGGGTGAGACCCGGGTGCCTAGGCCCTAAGTGTGGAGGGCCTGGGAGGCAGCAGAAGGGGAATAAAGGGTGACCCTTCCCTCAGACCCCCACCCCCCTTAAGGTAGAGTAGGGAACAGTGTGGTAGGGAAAGCAGACGGCGGTTCTCTTCAGTTTAATTTCCTGCCCTGTGGGGTTCTGAAAAGGGGGGGGTCTACCCCTATGTGTGGTGCCTTTACCTGCTTTGTTTATAGTGCTCTGTATATAGTTATTAAATTACACTTTTTTTTAATATAAAGAACCTTGTGGTGCTCTGACTACGTAACCTCCCCCACTTGGCACGCTACAAGAAGGGAGGGAGCCCGGAAGAAACTGATAAGGCCAGACCTTGGTGGGTTGCCAATTCTCCAGGGCCCAACCAAAGATTGGGTAATTTACTTCCCAGTACAGAAATTCAGCCAGAGGGGTCTCATTGCCCCTCAGTCAGGCGGTGTACAAATCAGTGAGTGGTGGCAGTGACGGAGAGTGTGAGCCACGCCCACCAGGGATGGTGGGAGGCGGATAGCGGGGCTAGCAGGCCATTGACGGTGGCTCAGTTGCCTGGACTGAGAGCCAGCGCCCGTTCCGCCACAGTTTGTTGAGCTTGTCTCCCAGCACACATCGGGGAAGTTGAAGTCACCCATAATTGATGTCTGGATACTCTACCAATCTGTTCAAGGAGGGCAGCATCCATTTCCTCTCCCTGGTCAGGCAGTCTGTAGCAGACTCCAACAACAATACCCTTCTTTCCTTATTTCCACCCATGTACTTTCCACTGGGTTGTCAACCACATTCTCCAGAACTTTCTGACAATCAAGCCCTCTCCTCACGCACAATGCCCTTCTACCCTTCCAGTTTTTCTTGAACAACTCGTACCCATCCACTACCACATTCCAGTCATGCGAATCATTCCACCAAGTCTCAGTAATTCCTACTGTATCGTAGCCCTCTGTTTGCAAGAGAAGCTCAAGCTCTTCCTTCTTATTACCCATACTTCGGGCATTGGTATATAGACAGTTGTAGCCTTGTACCTTTGTTTGATCTGTCCTACCCAGGTGGGCCTCGGCTGTTACCACTTTTTCATTGAAATCCCCATGTTGATCGTCCCCTTCCCCTTGTGGCATCAGTTTAATAACAACAACAACAACATTCAATTTATATACTGCCCTTCAGGACAACTTAATGCCCACTCAGAGCGGTTTACAAAGTGTGCCATTATTATCCCCACAACAAAACACCCTGTGAGGTGGGTGGAGCTGAGAGACCTCCAGAGAACTGTGACTAGCCCAAGGTCACCCAGCTGGGTTAAAGTGGAGGAGTGGGGAATCAAACCCGGCTCGATTAGAGTCCCGCGCTCTTAACCACTACACCAAACTGGCTCTCCTGATGAAGCTCTCCAGGTTCTTTCCAAACATTTTCTTCCCTGACCTTGAGAGGTGAAGCCCATCATGTGTTAGAAGGCCATCTCTAAGAAAACTTATCCCGTGGTCCCAGAACCCAAAGCGCTCCTGCTGGCACCAGAACCCAAAACGCTCCTGCTGGCATCACCACCTCAGCCAACGATTCACCTTGAGTATGGTCTGCTCCCTTTGCATTCCTCTTCCTTTGCAGGAAGGATAGAAGAGGATACCACCTGTGCCCCATTGTCTTCAACTGCCTTCCAAGAGCTTCATAGTCCTCTTTAATTCTTGCAATGGTATTCGCGGCCATGTCATTTGTTCCAGTGTGAACCAGCACAAACGGGTACTGATCAGTCAGTCTGATCCGTTTTGGTAGTAGGTCTGTAGTATCCTGTATTCTGGCTCCTGGCAAGCAACACATCTCTTGGAGTAGGGGATTTGGACTGGACACATGACATTCCATACCCATGAGCAGAGAGTCCCTGATGACCACCACCTTCCGTTTTCTTCCACTTCCGTGTGGCCCCATACCCTCTTCACTCCCTCCTCCAGGTTTTTTGGTTCTCCTTCCACTCTTGTCTCCATCACCATCTCAAGTGCTTCAAAATGATTCTTGACCTCCAGTGGACCAGAGCATCGCCTTAGTCCACGTCTTCTAGTTTGTACTGCAGAACTGAGAGGAGGCTCAGAAGGGAGATCGACTCTTCCTTCTTCTCTTGGAATTATTTCTTCATGCTTGTGCAGAGCCCCCAGGCTCTTCTCGGTAAAATCCTCCCCTTCCTTGATTTCCTGAAGGGTGGTGATCCTCTCCTCCAGGCTCTGAATCTTCTCCTCCAAAAGCCTGACCAGCTTACACTTCTAAATACAAAAAAGGCCAAGGAATAGGGGATAAATATAAGTAATCGCTAGCAAAGGTCCCCTATAACAAATTTAAACGTTAAATTGGTCTCAACAAATCCTTTTTAAATTCAAAGTGCAGTGTGTGCAAACATTACATCCACAACAATTTATTACAATTAATACAATAACATTACAATAACATTTTACGAGCTCACAGATGCGTGTAATCCATCAGCGCCTTCTGATGTTGTTTGGAGCAATAAGTATAAAGTTAATGTCCCACTGTAAACATAAGCACTAAGGTGCAAGAGGTGCTGTGCAAATAGCAAAAAACAAAAGCCAAAGCTTCTGTCCGTGCTGTCTGATGGGCAGGAACATCATTTGTAGACAGCACGGACAGAAGCTTTGGCTTTTGTTTTTTGCTATTTGCACAGCACCTCTTGCACCTTAGTGCTTATGTTTACAGCGGGACATTAACTTTATACTTATTGCTCCAAATGACATCAGAAGGCGCTGATGGATTACACGCGTCTGTGAGCTTGTGAAATATTATTGTAATGTTATTGTATTAATTGTAATTAATTGTTGTGGATGTAATGTTTGCACACTTTGAATTTAAAAAGGATTTGTTGAGACCAATTTAACGTTTAAATTTGTTATAGGGGACCTTTGCTAGCTACAGCTTACACTTCTGACAAGTGGAGTCCGCCTCTTCCGGGAGGAAAACAAACATGGCACACTCCATGCAGGTGACCGGAAAGGGGCCTTCTGTCGCCATCATTGCCTTTCAAGTATATTCTGAGAGTACTCTTCTAGCTGCAGGTCCCTTTTCTTCTCCTCCTCAGAGCCCGGATGGCTGTGATGTGCCTCTGGTGAGGAGGAGCCTAATTCAATCGAGGCTCACTCAGTAAAGGGTGGGGCCAGCAGTCAGCCCCGGGCAAGACAGACACTCTCCAGTTAGTAGTAATCCCCCTCTGCAATCAGCTCCAACTCAGGCAGAAAGACAAACAGAAACACTTACTCCAACTGGCACCACTTTACAGCAGGCTCTACACACTCACACAGCCCCAAACACTGTCCTCCCACACAGTAAGCTCAGCAAATTCCCCCAGCAGTTAAGGCAGGCAATAGAAAAAGACTCACCGCTCTAGCAGCTCCCTTTCCTGCTCCTTCTTAGAGCCCAGGTGGCTGTGATGTGCCTCTGGTGAGGAGGAGCCTAATTCAGTCAAGGCTCCCTGTCCTTCTGTCAGGACTGGTCATCTTCTGGGCACCCTTTGTCAGTGGCTATTCACACCATCAGATCATCTCCCTTGGGGCTGAGATTCTACTGGATCAGTCCTCTCCTTTTGAGAGGCTGATGTTCTGTTTTTGGGCCTCCAGCTCCCACTTGTGGCTGGTGACTAATTCTGCCTGAACTGCAATTTGTCTCCCTTCACCTGCAGAACTGCTTGGGGCTCATTTATACCATCTACGTGGATGGACTGGGCACCTCCTTGGAGACTGTCATTGGGAACCTCTTGACCTGCACCATCCCCATCACAGGGGGCACCCAGGTGGGTTCTTCAGGCTCTCCTGCCCTCTGTTTCAAGCTGCATTCCAGCCCTTCCATCGGTGACCTTCAGGACAAAAGATGCTCTGTGGAGAGTGCCTTGCCTCCTCCATGCATCTCCAGGGGCATTTCCTAGATGTTCCTGGGGCGCTTGGAATCAGGAAGAGCTGAGTGCTGCTAAGCAGGAAGCTGTGATCCTTGCAGACCAGCTAAGAGGGAGCTGCTCGGTGGCCAGGGACAGCGCGCTTGTGTGTTTGCTGGTTTGCAAGTTTGGCTTTTCAGGGCTCTATAATGCAGCCCATGTTTGGAAGGGAGACTTCCATCCCTGGGATGCTTGGATGGCATTTTCCTTTCCAGAGGCAGGCAGCACTGGCTTGCCAGCCTGGCATACTGGCAGCAAGAGACCTGGTGAGCCGGGAGGTAGGTAGATTGTGTTCGGCTGGGGTCTTGCTGTGCAGGCAGGTAGGTCAGTCCCTCCTTTTCCTTCTGCTGCGTCTCAAGGCCTCCTCTTTGGTGCTGCTGGCTTGTGGCAATCTGCTCCTCGGTGTGCTTGTCATTCCCTGTTGGTTAGTTCTCTCCTCTCATGACAGTGACACCTGGTGGACAGGTAGGTAGGTAGGTAGTGTTTGGCTGGGGCTTTGCTGTGCAGGCAGGTAGGTCTGTCCCTCCTTGTCCTTCTGCTGTGTCTCAAGGCCTCCTCTCCAGTGCTGTTGGCTTGTGGCAATCTGCTTCTTGCTGTGCTTGTCTTTCTCCATTGCTTGGCCGTCTGTCTGTGCTGCACTGTGTTTCTAATTGACTGTGCAATTTCTGTCTGTCTCTCTCTCAGCCTGACGCAGAGGACGAAGGAGTGGTATGCACCTCTTTTCTCTCCTTGGGACTTTCCTCTCCTTCCATGGGAGGAGGCTTGGGGGTTGAGATGCCTTCAGAGAGTCCCTCCCAAGAGAAGACAGTGTGCAGCTCACCTCCCCAGCTGATACAGATAGCAGTGCATCTGAGATAGGGAGTGGGTAACCCCAGAAAGAAAAGCGTGCACCCGAAGATCTGGGTTGGGGAGATGGTCTTCTTCCCAGTGCCTACCTCTGTTCTAGTGACAGAACCTTCCCCCCGTTGCAAGGCAAGGGGCACTGGAGATTGTGCCTCCTACAAGGACGCTGAGAATGCAGGTCTGCATCTGTACTTGGTGCTCCTGTCACAGGAGCCCTGTTCTGGCAGCTGGCCCAGGAGGCAGGGTGCCGTTGTGTTGTGCATCAGAGTGGGCGAGGGGGGGGGGGCGTTCTGCCTTTCCGCAGGGGTCTTGCTGCTGTGGAGAAACATGAGAGGCAAGGGGTTTTTTTTCTGGCCAGGGAGTCAGCTCCAAACCCTCTGCTGACAGTGTCTGGCTGAATCCCGGTTGTGGGTTTGTCATTTTGTCTCTTGCAGAGGACAATCTCTCTCGGTGCAGGTGACAGGCAAGTGATCCAGACTCCTATCACCGACTCTCTTCCAGTCAGCAACTGCAGCGTGGCACTTCTCTTCCGACAGCTTGGTGAGAGGTGGCTCAGGCCAGCCTTTGTTTCTCTGGAAGGCCCTTTGGCCCTGTGTGCATCTCCTTTCCTGCTCTCATTGGGCTTCCAGGAGTTCTGTGAGAGCTCTAAAAACCAGATGCTGCCGCCAGCTTGCCCACGCTTTGCAGTGGGACCTTTTCCCCATTGGCTGCCATTGTGGCCCCCGTCCCCTCCACAGCCATGTTCTGGCTTCTTAGGTCCATGAAAGGCTCCCGCAGGAGATCAGGAGCACCTCCTTGGGCTGCTTCAGGAAGGCTGCGCTGCAAGCCTCAGAGGAGCCACAGAGAGGCCTTCTCAGGGTCCCTTCCTTCCGTGTCTCCTTCCCAGGGATCACCAATGTGCTCTGCCTCTTCTGTGCTGCTCTTACTGAGCACAAGATCCTGTTTCTGTCCAGCAGCTACCAGAGACTGACGGATGCCTGCAGGGGCCTGCTTGCCCTCATGTTCCCCCTGAAATATAGGTGAGTGGGTGGGGCTCCAAGCAGCTGAGGCCGCTGACCCCTGGGCTGAAAGCCAGCTTGCCTTGCCTTGCGGTGTTGGGTAGAACCCACCTTCCCCCGGCTCCCCTCCTGAACCAGAGGGGGCCAAGCGGGTCCTCCTGGAGTAGAACAGAGTCTTTTCTGGCGTTCTGCATTTGGAGGCCTTGCTTTGGACAGGCTGTGCTTCTGGTTTCTTGGTTTCAGCTTCACATACGTGCCCATCCTGCCAGCTCAGCTCCTGGAGGTCCTCAGCACACCGACCCCTTTCATCATCGGTGTCAGCTCCGCCTTTCAGTCTGAGACACAGGAACTGGTGAGCCCACATTGTCTGTCTGTCTGTCTGTCTGACTGTCTGTCTGTCTGGGCAGTGGAGGAGCCAGGCGTCCTGGGTCCAGTTCATTGGGGGGGGGGATGGGTTGGGGGGGGATGGGAGAGCAGAGCCTAGAGGTAGAATGGGGCTTTTAATTCTTTTAGTCTTTCCGTTTTTCTCCCTCATCAGTACTGAGTTGGCACTGCTGACTGCTGGCAGGCTTCTGCCCTGAGAAGGGGTTTCCCCCTCTGCTCCTGTTGGGTGGGCTGCTTACTTGGGCCTCCCCTCTTCTTGCAGGAACGGGAGGTGAATTTTTTGAGCAAATAGTTGCCTTCTGTCCTGGAACTGTGAGTCGGGTTGAGGCTTTTGCTGTCTGAGCTCGATAGAATTGCCTGTTCCCAAGTGCCCTCAGCCCCTCCTCCCAGCCACTCAGCGCAGAAAAGACCCTCGTCTATGGTGTGCTTGATCAGAAGACTTAGATGTAACTTTAATTTTGAATGTAATTTTGAACATAGAAGCTCTCTTGGACCAGACTGATGTCCCATCTGGTCCACAACCCGGAGGGCCAACGAACAGGGCGTAGCGGCCCAGGCCTAACCCTGCTGCTGCCCTGCCTCCCAGCCTTGGTCTTCAGGCGTTGGCCACCTCAGTAAATGAAGGCTAGTAGCCCTTGACGGGTATGGAGGTTCCCCTCTATCATCCAGCCACTGACAGATCTCTCCGTCGAGAATTGGTCTGTTTCCACAACAAAACGTATTTGGAGCAGACTACCATTAGTAGAGCCTTTTATAAATTCTACGCTAAGCTGTATAATAAAAAAGAAGTAAACAAAGAATCAATAGCGTCATATTTGGAGAAAACTAAACTTCCAGAAATCTCGGAAGCTTGGAGAAATAAGTTGAACAGTGAAGTAACTGACGAGGAAATAAGTAAGGCAATACAATCTGCAAATCTAGGAAAGGCGCCAGGGCCAGATGGACTTATGGCTAAATTTTATAAGACAATGGCTAATGAACTGGCACCATTCCTAAAAGAGGTGATGAATGGGGTTTTAAGGGATCAAAGGATTCCAGACACTTGGAGTGAAGCGAACATATCATTGATCCCAAAAGAGGGCCAAGACCTGACTAATGTGAAAAATTATAGACCTATATCGCTACTCAATAATGACTATAAAATTTTTGCGAAGATATTGGCGGAGAGATTGAAGGGGTGGCTCTCGGAAGTCATAGAGGAGGAACAAGCAGGCTTTTTGCCAGACAGACAAATAAGAGACAATTTAAGGACAGTGATCAATGCTATTGAATATTATGACAAGCGTTGTGACAAAGAGGTTGGTTTCTTCTTTGTAGACGCTGAAAAAGCGTTTGACAATTTAAACTGGGACTTTATGTTTGCCACTATGGAAAAGCTACAATTGGGAGAAAGATTCATCAGAGCAATTAAGGAAATTTATAGAGACCAGACTGCAGCAATCGTGGTGAATGATGAATTGACCAAGAAATTGACGATAAGTAAAGGAACAAGACAAGGTTGCCCGTTATCTCCATTGTTGTTCATTCTAGTATTGGAGATTCTGATGATACAAATACGTCAAGATGAGGAAATTCGTGGAATAAAAATAAAGGACTATTCATATAAGGTCAGAGCATTTGCGGATGACATAATGTTAATTGTAGAGGACCCATTGGAGAACATGCCAAGAGTGATAGATAAGATCAAGGAGTTTGGAGACTTGGCAGGTTTCTTTATTAATAAAAAGAAGTCAAAGATACTATGCAAAAACATGACTAAGCAGAAACAACAATTGTTAATGGAAACAACGGATTGTGAAGTAACAAGTAAAGTGAAATATTTGGGAGTCGAATTAACTGCAAAGAATATAGATCTATCCAAAAACAATTATGAAAAACTATGGACTCAGATAGAGAGAGACTTGATTAAATGGAATAGACTGAATTTGTCATGGTTGGGTAGGATTGCAGCAGTTAAGATGAATGTGTTACCAAGAGTAATGTTTTTGCTACAGACAATACCAATCATCAGAGACTCTAAACAATTTGAAAAATGGCAGAGGAAAATATCAGATTTTGTTTGGGCAGGCAAGAAGCCTCGAGTGAAAGTGAAAGTTTTACAAGATGCAAAGGAAAGAGGCGGAATGCAACTGCCCAATCTGAGACTATATCATGATGCAATCTGCCTAGTTTGGTTGAAAGAATGGATGACATTAAAGAACAAGAAACTACTAGCCCTAGAGGGATATAAAAAAATATTTGGATGGCACGCATATTTATGGCATGACAAAGTAAAGGTCAACTCGATGTTCCTGCATCACTTTGTTCGGAGAAGTCTATATATAATCTGGAAGAAGTATAGAATTTATTTACAAGAAGGAACTCCTTTGTGGGTGGTTCCGTATGAGGTGATAGACCCGAGAGCTGTTGATAATGAACAACAATGTTTAACGTATAAAGAAATAACTAAAACTGAAGCATCCAAACTCAGAATAAAGACACAAGAGGAACTATCACCTAACTACGACTGGTTCCAGTATAGACAGATCAGAGACTTATATAATTCGGACTCTGTAAAGGGAGGTATACGAATAGAGAATTCGGAACTAGAGCAGACCCTTCTTAAAGAAGATAAGAAAAGAATATCCAAGGTATACCAAGTACTGTTGAAGTGGTATACCGAGGATGAGATAGTTAAAATACAAATGGTGAAATGGGCTATAAACTTTAATAAAGAAATAACAATGGAGGCATGGGAATACTTGTGGAAAACTACAATGAAGACAACGACATGTACTAATATCAAAGAGAACATCTACAAAATGATCTATCGTTGGTACATGACACCAAAGAAGATTGCGCTAGGGAATTTGAACACTTCTAATAAATGCTGGAAATGTAAGAAGCATGAGGGCTCCCTCTATCATATGTGGTGGTCGTGTGAGGTAGCCAGGCAGTACTGGGGTGAAATAATAAGAGAAATGAGTGAAATTTTACAATTTCAAATTAATAAGAACCCAGAACTCCTGCTACTGAACTTGGGAATGGAGGGAATTCCAGCCCAACACAGGATGTTGATATTTTATATGACAGCAGCAGCTAGACTTTTGTATGCGCAAAAATGGAAAGTACAAGAAGTGCCAACTATTGAAGATTGGACTTACAAATTGCTGTATATGGCTGAAATGGACAAGATGACAAGAAAACTGAGAGATCTGGACTCAGGGCAGTTCAACACAGACTGGGAGAAGCTGAAACAATACCTGGAGAAGAAATGGGAGGTGGGAGGAAAACTGTGGCAGTTTGAGAACTACTGAAGTACTGAAGTAGAGGGGGGAGACTTTACCGGGGGGAGAAGAGATAAATGTGAATTAATAAGCAGTTAGGTTAATAGATTGATATATATATAGATATATATAGGTTAATAAACAGAACATAGAGAAAATAATTAACTATAAGGATTAAATATAAGGATTGATTAACTAACAATATTTTCTTTCTTTTTGATAAGTTTTGTACCAAACTGAATGTCTGAAGATATAGATGGGTCAAATTGATTGACTACGTGATGAGAGATATATAGAATCATTACAAAAAGATAGAACGAGTAATATATAGAGAATAAGTCAAATTGTTTGATATAAATGAATGTATGATTTATATGGTTTATGATATATAGAAATATTTGAAATTGAAAAATGGGATAAATTGTTTATCTAAGATGGAAACAAAGACTTACAGTTTGGGCATACAATGTTAAAAATAGTTAAGGATGTACTGCTTAGAATAATGGAGAATATATCTTTGTTTTAGATAGAGGAAGCTAATAAAAACAAGGGAAAGGGGACAAAGGGTGGGAAAGCTGTTGGAAGTCAACAAAAGGGGGGGGAAAGGGAGGGGGTTAGAGATGAAAAAATTGGGGAAAATTGAATGTAAATGCAAAAATAATGTTCTAACCCAATAAAAAAATTTTCAAAAAAAAAAAGAGAATTGGTCTGTTTCCTTCTTAAAGCCTTCTGTGTTCATGACAATTGCCACATCTTAAGCCTTTTTATCTTTTACGGCTTCCCTTTAGACTTGGTGGTACCTTTCCTATATTAAGGCATGCATTCTATCTGGTTCTCAATTAGTGTGGTTTTAAATAGTCTTCATACTTCTCGGGGAGATTTAACTCTCCTTGTTCTCCTATTTAATTTCCTTCTTAGTAGTCCTCCCAGTTTGGTAGAGTTCCTTCTTTTGAAGTCTCTTACAATAGTTTTGGACTTTGGGGCAACTTTTCATTGACACGGACCCTGAACTTTAAAGTCTCTGCCTAGTTATTGCACCTCCCACTTCACTCCTACCAGCTCGCATGGGGACCATCTATTGAATTTTCATGCTTCAGGAATGGTGAGCTCGGCCTCTGAGCGTTCACAATATAAGAAATGTTAATAAATAAATAGATTACACATGGTCTGTACGTGCATCGGCTGAGCAAGGATAAAAAGAAACAAACACAGGCCTCTAACTCTGTCCTTAGCCTAAACAATGTTAGCTTTGTAGAATGGTTATTTATGAATAAAAATCTATTTTCCTGTACAATGTTAGCCTAAACAATGTTAAATTAGGATAGTCTAGTAGCTCTTGAAGTAGCAGCACTTAAAATCCTCCCTCACCTTAGTTCTTAGACCAAGATGGAACCCCTCAGTAAACATTTTAGTCCTCCGTGGTTTGTGCCCGTCTAAAGAATTTGAACCAAGACAAGAGATCACCCTTCCTGTGTCCTTAGAACTATAACCTCCCTTTGGGAGCCCGCCCCCCCCCCCCTGTACCTTTCCTCTTTACCAGCTACGGACTTGCAGCCTGGCTTCCGTACATGGAGAGAGCGCAGTCTCAGTTATTGAAATGTCGGTGGGACTTTTAGGATGGAAGGTATTTCTCTACAATGTGTTTGATAAACTGAGGAGCACCACCCTCCCTATCCTGCCTAGAGTGTTCATATCCAGTGATAACTTTATCTCACCTATTTTCTCCAGTCCACCATGTTTCTGAAATGCCTACAATGCCTAAATTATCATTTAGCACCAAGCATTCAAGTTACCCCTATCTTGGCTTTGAGGCTTCAGACATTGGCATGGACACACCTTGCCTTGTTTCCCTCTCGAAGGCCCTCCACATCACTCAGCCTTTAAAGGCAGAATACTGCAGGCGGGATGTTGACTGGAGAGGGTTGTAGGGACCGTATCACTCCAGTCTTGGCCCGTCTGTTCCCGGGCTCAATTCAAGGTGCTAGTGTTGACCTTTAAAGCCCCTGTATACACCTTGGTCTCACAGACCAGGAGCTATGATGTGTCAGCTTAGAGCCCTGACTTATTAAAAATGATCTCATATTATTATTATTGATAGCCTAATAATTTTTTAGTATTGTTAATGTGGGGCCATTAATACTGTACATAACTAAAAGCATGGGTGAGCCAAGTCTCTGTTCTTTCCTCTTTGGTCTTTCTCTAGCTTGTTGGGATCATGGCTGTTTTTTTTCTTTCAGCTGGATGTGATCATAGCAGACCTGGATGGTGGGACAGTTACAATCCCTGAGTGCATTCACATCTCATTGCTGCCTGAGCCACTTCTCCACCAGACACGAGACGCCCTTTCAGTGGTAAGTCGGGTGCTGCAGAACTCTGGCTTGGGTGTCACAGCCAATAGGTGGGATTGTGTGACATCACAGGACTCGTGCAAACAGTCAGGTGGACACTTACAACAGCTGAACTGAGTTTTGTACTTTCTGTGCCTAGATGAGTTGTGTTTTTTTCTCTGAATCAAGGTGAGTGCCTTTGGTAACTGCTGCAGGGATGGATAGAGTAGCTCTCTGCACATTGAGTTGAAAGAACATGTCAGGTTCTGGCAGTTCGATCCCCGTAGTACTCCACTGCACACACTCCAGGGTATGAGTTAAAGTAACTTTCTTAGAGATCTATCAGTATCAGCATCCTCAGGCAAGGTCATTGGCAGAAGTGATGTATGGGAGTTTGGATGGGTCAGTTATAGGGAAAGTTCCTACCTTTGGGGTAAGGACGGTTGAGATTCTGGCGTGAAGGAGTCCGGAGGGGGAGGAAGGGCTTTCGAGACAGGAGGGAAGAGGGACTGGAGGAGAGAAGCAAAAATGAAGTCATTTTCAGTTCCCAGGCTCAGCCGGCCTTCAAGGATGCTCTCTCAGGCGGCTGTGAAGACGAAAGTAGACGCCACCCTAGGCACCTGCGAGATAAGCAGCTCCTAGCCAAGCAGGCTATCAATAGGCAACTTTGTGTACTCTCAGAGGATCATAACCCCACACAGAACATAGAAAATACTCATGGCATATATGTAGGCAGACATATATGACAGAACATCTGGTTGATTCCTGTGGGGCTTACTTCAAGTAAATTAGTGTAGGATTGGAGTGTAGCTCCTGCATCAATTACTCATTTTTGCATTAACGCTTTTGTGCTGGGAATGAAGTGTTCCCTTAATAGGGCACAACTGCACCCCAGCAACCTCTGAGCCCCAGCAGGTGGAGACTTGCGCTGTGACCTTCACATGCCTTGCAATATCATGCTCAGCCCTGTGGTTCAAGCGGACTAGTGGCCCTAGAGGAGTAGTAAAGTAAGCTCTCCAGAACGGAGCCCATTGTCCTCCTGGTCTCGACTAAAGTAGCAAGACAGGCACCCTGCAAAGCCCACGAGCAAGGCTTGAACGCCCCGGCACTGCGGTTCTGAGGGTCACCGACTCTCAGCTGGCGATGTTTGCAGTTGGGAATGATGGTGAATAACCTCTGGTGGACCTGTTCTCCCTGAATCTGGCTGGCTTCCTTTCAAGTCCCACTGAACAAGTGGTGGTTCGCTGCCTTCTGCGGTGGTGAACTCCACAAGATAATTACTTTAAAACAGAAAATCTTCTTTTTGTCTCTCCTGAACCTACTGCTTATCAGCTTTGTGGGTGTCCCCAGTTTTGTTTTTCTCTCCATTTCTCCACTTCATGTATATTTTTAGAAACTGTTACGATCCCTTCTAAACTCCAGTGCGTCAAACACTTCAGCTGTTCTTCACAGGGAAAGTGCTCCAACAACTGAATTAATGTGAATGTATTTTTTTACACCTTTTACAGTGCTATAATATCCTTTTTGTGATGGGGTTACCAAAGTAGTACACAGTGTTATAAATGCAGCCTCGCCATAAATCTACATCAGGGCTTTACAGTACCAGCCATTTAATTTGCAGTCACTTTCCTTCTGATCCCTGCCATAGAATTTGCCTTTTGCACTGTTGCTGCACACGAGTTGAGTTTATTTTATTTATTTATTTTATGTCATTTATAGTCCGCCTTTCTCACTGAGACTCAAGGCGGTTTGCATAGTGTGAGATTCATACAATCAGTAGCAAGCCCAAGGGCAGGCATTTCCATACAGTTTCAAGGACATTTCCATAACCAATGTCATGGGGTAAATGAATACAAGTTTGCAAAGACAGAGCATTAGCAAGGATCCAATGTGGGGTTGAAGAATTGCTGAAGCAGAACATAATCAATTCTAGGACTTACATTAAACAACACGAAGCACAGGAAGTATATAGGAGTACATGTTTAAAGCAACACATAATATGTAATGCAACATAATGATGAAGTCTATGGTTTGTAAATCATTAGTGAAATATCTGAGACACCCCCCCCCTACAGTACAGCCCTCCCATCTGAGTAAAAAGCCTTTTGGAACAATCCGGTTGTGCATCATTTGCAGAAAGCCAGGAGGGTGGGGGCTCTCCTGACCTCCTCAGGCAGGCCGTTCCACAGGGTTAGGGGCCACCACAGTTCCTTCCTGGTCAGCCTTGGCCAATTCAGACTCCTGCAGCATATCTGTGCTGTTAGATTTTTTTGCCCCCCTGTGCGTCGCTGTACACTTACAGCGGACCTCTTAGCCATATTTTCACGCACTTTGAAGAGATCCTTTTCCAGCTCCTTTCTATTTACTTTGTTTTTCACCATCCTGAACACTTTGGTATCATCTGCAGATCATCTCATCCTGGATTCCCCAGTGTTCATGAACAAATCAAATTGCTTCAGTCCCAATATCAGTCTCACCGGGGGGCTGCTTCTCTCTTACCTCCTTTTCAAAAAGTTCCCATTTACTCCTAATGTTTCTGTCATTTAAAGACATCAAGTTATCTTATAACTGCTAAATTTACTTAAAAACCTTTACTGAAGGTCAATATCAAATGTCTTTGAAAGTCCAACCACCTAATGCCTTACCATGTTGCCCTTGTGACAGATGGTTGGTTGGAAAGGCAGCATATAAATATCAATCTTCTCAAAGAAATCCAAGAGGCTTTTGTAATGGGACTTCCCTTTGCAGCAGTCATGATGCCTCTTCCTCAGTTAAAGCTCATACTTAATTCTGTATTTAAATACTTTCCACCAGTTCACTTGAGAACATTAGCAGAGCCTTCCAGACCAGACCAGTGAGGGTCCATCTAGTCCTGTTGCTGAAGAGAGGAGTTCTGACTCTTGGAAGCTCCTGCCCTGGGAATCTTGTTGGTCTCTCAGGTGCCCTTGGACTCCAGTCCTGGTGTTCTGCCATACACCAACATGGCTTCCCACCTGCAACTGTCTTCATATGTGATGGAGCATTCCCAAAAAACAATCACTTGGAAATTAAAGATGTCTCTTCGGCTGAATTTAAGCAACACACAAACTCCTAAGTCACTGTGCTAGGTGAGTGAACTCTCCCTTTAGAGTTCACCACTTTCCAATACCAAGTCCTCTGGCTTTAAGGGAAAATCAGAAGTTTATTTATTCATTCCATGTTACATGTGAAAAACTTGTCTATTCCAGCCAATGATCGCATAGCATTCTAGTTAAAAACATTCTTTAAATATTATCTAGCTAAATGTGAGAAAATGAGATATGAAAGAATCAAAGGTACAAAGATCACATTGGCATATCTTAAAGCTATTAAAAATAAATTAATGTACGTGATATTCCTGCTACACCTAAATTAAATCAAATGAATTAATCCAATTTCTCTTACTTTTTATATGCACATGGAGGGCACCCTCACTGAATTCAGATCTGAGAAGTTCATATGTCACAAAGCAGTGTGGCAGCTTATGTAGAGAACATGTAATGTGAGCAGTTGTGTTTCTACCAAATTATCTATTTTGTGATGTTCCTCTGAGAATACAAATTTATACCTGAGTTTTAACACTAATGATAAAGGCAAGGTGCCAATTACTGTCTTCTTTTTCATATTATTGCAGAACCGATTAGTGCTAGCTGAATAACTTCTCAGGGGCGCTAACTGTGGATCAGAAAAATAAGACTGAAAAATTTCCTGTTGATGTTATGACAGGAAGTCATAAGCAAATTCAGTTAGCCGTTACCAGTTGAGGCCAATTAACGAAGCACGGTCAATAAAATTGCATACATTCTTTGAGGACATATGATTTCCATTAAATTCCAGAAAGGCTAGGGATCTCTTCCGTGCTGACCATCCTCTTGTCTGTGTTCAGGTCTTGGACCCCGAGCTGGAGATTGCAGACCTGGCCTTCCCCCCATCAACCATCTCTGCTTCCTCCCTCAAGATGCAGGTAAGAGGGGCCAAGCTGTAAACTTCAGATAGTGACTTGTTACCTGAACAAACGGTACTATAAGTGCACTTATTGCTATACATCTTGTCCCTCTTCATACGGAAGGGATACTTAAAGAGCTTAAAGGTAAATGAAAATAGATTTGCCAAAGCAGGCAACAGCGCAACTTAGTGGGAACAATGTCCCCCGTAGGCCGATGGGGGAATGTTTGTCCTAGTAAGTGGCAGTGGTATACCTGAAGCAGCCTCTTTAAATACAAAGTAATCAACAGGACAACGTTGCCAAAGTTTACATAAACTTAAATTTATAATTGTTAAATCGCGAATATAGGAATCAGTGTCAAGACATTGGATTAAATAATTGATATCTGATGTGTGAATTTAAATTGGAATAGTTGGGTATCTAAATTAATATCATTTGAGGGTAACAATTGTTCATTTACAGTCTTCAGTGCAGTCCCACATTGGGGACTCCGCTTGCACAGACCAGCCGTGGGGAAACAGGATTTTTTCTAGCTTTTAGGCTGTTCAGGGGGTGACCTCCCCCTCGGACCGCTCCAAGCCGGTTTTTCCCACTGAAACAGTCATGTGGTGGGAGAAGTCATCCCCTTTCCCTCGGTTTGTTTTTTGCTGCCACAAAGAACAGACGTCTTTTGGAGTTTAGCATAGTTTTTAAGTTTGTTAACAGTTAGAAGTTGTTGTTGGTAGTTACAGTTAGTGTTATAGTTGAATCAGCAGAATCCGTTCATGGGGACTGAGCTTCGAGGGTGAGTTTAAAACGCCTCCAGCTTAACTTGACCCTGCGTTGGATCCTCCCACCACCATGGCCCTCAGCGGCTGGGATGGCGGACAAATCCCTCTTCAAAAAACATGAAGAGCGCACCCCTAAGATGGCGAAGACAGACAGACACTCTAGATGCCATGTGTGCCTGGGGGAAGGTCATGTTGTGGAATGATGCAAACCATGTCAAGTTTTTACCCCAAAGGCAAGAGCTGATCGAGCAGTGCGATTAAAGGCCACGCTGCGGGAAAAGGCCACGTCTAGCTCCACAAGCCCGGCAGCAAAGAAATCTGCCCTGACGGAGTAATCACTGCACCCAGTACCCAATGCAGGGTCGGAATCAGCATGACCATCAGTTCCGAGACCAACAGAATCGCTGAAGGCTTGGAGCTGATCATGCTCTACGGCTTCGATTCTAGCAGAGAGTGGTCAACCTGCTCCGCTGAGCAGAGCATCAAGATCTCTGGTTCCAGTCAGAGTTGATGCAGATGTCGTCAAACTTCCGAAAAGCAAACATAAAGACAAGAGCAAGAGTTAACCTTGGTGGCGAGAGGTTCCCTTGGAACTGGTCCAATTGCCAGATCTGGAGGAGCAACTACTCTTAGCACTCGGCCAGCTAGAAGATCACATTCCATCTCTCCATCATTAGACAACGGAGATGAGAATGTGGCAGAGGCTTACCCAGGAAGGTGATCGAGTTCAGAAGAAAGACCAAGCATTGTGGTACCCTCCGTACCCCCTGCCAAGATATCCACATGAGTGGGAGGGCTACCCGACCTGCCTGTTCTCGGCACCAGGTTCCTCTGGAACAGTGCTGAGCAGGTCGCGTAGGTCTGATCGAACGTGGTACCCTTCAGCCTTTCCATTGATGTTGAAGGGAGGATCTAACTCAGGGTCAGACGCAGAACCTTTTGGTTTGGAACGGAGCCCTGGCTGCACTTCAGAACCGTCCCTGGAAGAGACGGTGGGGGAGTTGGACCAGAGGTCACCAACGGTTGATTACAAGTTATGTGCAGAGCAAATGCAGCACATGGCAAAGTCACTTGAGATAGATACTTCAGTGCCTCACCAAAGGTGAGAGACAACGTCTTAAAACACAGGTGGTAGCCTTTCTCCCTCTGAGGCAGAGGACATGTTGGGTGTTTCCCACCTTCCAGTCAGGGAGGCAGGAAGTTAAATTTTCTTCCTCTTTCCTGTTGGCGTGTGGCCCACCCCTTCTCTCGGTTCTTTCCTGCCTCCAGGGAGAGCAGTAGCAGCAGCAGATCTCTCTGCTGCCTCTTAGGCCTTTTTTCCACTTTCGCCTGTCTGACTCTTGTTCTTCTTCTCTGTACTGCCTTTTCTTTTGTCTTATCCTTCCTCCTCCTCTGCCCTCTATACCTGCCTTCGGTGATCTATTCTATGAGAGTGCGCATGGCCCCTCTATGGAGCCAGCAGACTCTGATGGAAGCTTCTTGGGAGAGGAAGACAAGGAAGCGGGCTTCGCTGCTGCCACCGCTGCCTCAGATTCCAAGCCTCCCGGTGCCATGCTGTCTTCGCGGCTGGAGCGAGCTCCTGGCAACTTTCCGGCCTTAGAGCCATGTGCCCCAAACGGGTCCGGCAGCAGCAGGCAGAGGCCAGATCTTCTATGCAACTCTGTCTGGAGGCTGAATGCAGTACTAGCCAGTAGGCCGCAGAAAAGGCAAGAAAAGGCGGCAGCAAGCGCACCAAGCCCCGCATGCCTTCAGATGATGTGCTGGCCAACCTCCCGTCGGAAGACACTTCTGCAGGCCCTTCCTGCTCGGATTGGCACCTGCCTTTGAATGAGAGTGGCTCTACCAGGATGGGTAACGTACCTGGCGATTTCAGCCCCATGTTTTTCAGCTGACCGTCTCTCTTTATTAAAGCAGACCATGAGAGATGAGCTCTCCAAGTTGTGTCAACCTTTTCCCAGGACCAGCAGTGAATTGTCCTCCCAGAAGGGCGGCAGCCCAAGGCAGCCCAAAAGTCCACCAAAGTCAAGGATAAGGACAAGGGGCTCTGTTGGGCTGGAGAGATGTCCTCTGACAGTGATGGCAGGGAGGAGGGCGAGTTCCTCTCCAAGGAGGGGGAAGAGGTCACCATTCTGGAGCAGCCAGACAGGCTGTTTAAAATGGAGGACTATCAATATCTCCTCTCAAGGTCCCTGGCAGCTCTTGACCTGCAAGGAGTATCCCAAATTGGGCAAAGCATCTGCAAGGCTCAAAGGGTGAAGGGAATTCTTCCCTAGGGGAGACACACCAGAAAATGTCTTTCCATTCCCTGAGTATTTTGAGAGACAAATGAAGGCTGAATGGGAAATGTCATGGGCCAGTAATATTCTAATGCAGCAAAGCCTTTCCATTCTTTACCAGTGCTGAGGATCGACACCCCAGTGGCTGATCTGCAGTCCTCGGGCCTCCTATCAGAGGATGGCCAGGGATCTGTGAAGGACAGCCTGGACAGGGAAGCGGAGATTGTCCTCAGGAGAGCACACGAAGCCTCGGCCATGGCCATGGCCATTAGAGCCTCCGCCACAGCCTCCATCATAATGAAAGCTTCCATGGTGTGGATGTATAAGTTACTGCAACTGCTTCTGGGAAACAGCCAACGTCTCTCGGAAGGGGCTAGTAGTCCTTTCGTTCCCACCACTCCCTTCTGCCCTGACCCCAGTCATGCCAAGGAGAAAGAGTGGCGCTGTCTGGATGTCAGGAGAGCCCTCAAGGCCTACCTCACCAGAACCAAGGCTATCAAAGAATCAGATTCACTCTTCATAAATGTGGGCCCCCTAACGCTGAGAAGAGAGTGGCTGATTCCGCACACGTTGGATAATGCACTTTCAATGCACTTTATCAATCGTTTGAGGTGGATTTTTTGTTCCGCACGTGAAAAAATCCATTCCAAATGATCTATAAAGAGGATTGGAAGTGCATTATCCAACGTGTGTGGAATCAGCCAATGTCAGCAACATCTATTGGCAACAGCAATTAGGTCCTGCGTTGCAGAAGCATACAAGGCATCCAACAAGGAGGTACCTAAGGGAATTATTGCTCACTGTTTGAGAAGTACAGCAACTAATGCAGCATTCAGAAATAACGCGTCCGTGGAAGAGGTCTGCAAGGCCGCCACTTGGTCTTCATTCCCCAACTTCGTGAGACATTACAGGCTAAACCTCTATAATTCGGCAGATGTAGCATTCAGAAGAAGAGTGTTGCAGCATATAATTCAAGATGAGGGCCATATCCCACCCGAGTAACTGCTTTGGGAGCACCCAAGATGTCCTCCGCCTCAGAGGGAGAACAGACCTTTGGACACTTACCATGAAGGCTCCTTCTACTCCCAGGCAGCATCTACGTTCCCTACATTGGTAGACAGACATTAACAATCTGCCTGGAGGAATTCTATTAGGGTTACTCACGCACGAGGTCACTCTGACCACTGATGTGTCCCTGGAAGGATGGGGTGGCCCCTGTGAGGAGGTGTCTGTCAATGAGCTTTGGTCAGGCAGTGGAAAGGAATGTCATATTAATTTTTCTGGAAATTAATTACCTCAGCAGACCAGGGAGCACCCATCATGAATGGGTTCTGAGCGACAGATATATACAGGAGATTTTCAGAAAATGGGGGCCACTGGACATAGATCTCTTTGCCACAGAAGAGATTACGAAGGCTCTTCAGTTTTGTTCCAGAGGAGGCATTAGCAGGAATTCACTGGGAGACACTCACCAAAAGAGATGAGTACCAAGCAGACCAGACTGCATGTATATTGATAGCTGCATTTTGGCCACGACAGCCTTGGTTCCACACACTCAAGAGCATAATTAAGGGGAAATACATACATCTCCCAATAGTGCCAGATTCACTTCATTTTGGACACACACTACATCACAACTTGGACAGGTTGCATCTAACTGCATGGTTCCTAGAACACTAACCATGCAGTTTTCTGATGCAGTTGCAAATATTTTAAGTGTACACAGACCCTCAACTAGGAAATCATATAACTTGAAGTGGAACAGATTTGTGTTTGGGGCGAATGCTAAAGGCATATCCTCTGGATCTTGTCCCTTATCAGACATTTTTGACTTTGTGTCCTTACAGAGGTTGGATCTGGCGTTGTCCTCTATTAAAATTCATTTGGCAGCAATATCAGCTTTCCATGCCAATTTAGATGGAAAACATTTTTTCCCATTTTTTTTATCTAAACTGTTCCCAAGGATTATATAACCTTTATCCACTAAGAGCTCAAGTGGTCCCACAGGGTCCTTGTCGCTTGCACTGTTGAGTTTAATACTCATGCTGTAGGCTCTGGTATATCTTAGGAATGATCTTGAGTCTGATTAAGGAGTGAATGAAGAGAGTTTATTCAAGAACTACAACTTTGACAGAAAGGAGAGAAACAGAATAGATACTAAGTAAACAGGGAGGAGGGACTTCCGGGAAGAAGCAGGAAGTAGCCTAAGAATTCCGATCTGGAGGCATGCAAGAAGGACAGAAGAGAGGAGGAAAGAAGGATCCCACTCTGCCATCTGTCTGACTGTCAGACCCACTGCCCCTTGCAGGTATTCTGTCTCTTCTGCCTTCTCTGTACACAAGACATTGCATTTCCTACACAAACCATTCGAGTCTCTGGGAACAACATCTGCCAGAAGAGTCAGTGAGTTACAAGCATTAAGGGTAGACGCACCCTTTCTCCATGTTTTTCCAGCGTGGTACTGCATACTAGCCTTTGATGCCTACCTAAGGTGGTTCCCTGGTTTCATGTTTCACAAAGTTTATCCCTCCCAGTGTTCTTTCCCAACCCTACCTCACAACAAGAACACACATTTCACACCTTAAATCTCAGAAGAGCTGTTTTATTCTACATGAATAGAATGAAGTCCTTTAGACAGAGCCAAACATTCTTTATTTGCCATTCCGCCCCGAACAAGGACAAGGTTGCGTCATAGCAGACCACAGCACGATGTGGGGTGACAGCCTAGATGAGCAGCAGTTACAGGTAAGTGCTACTCTGTTTAACGACATGATTGAGTGTTACTGATTACACAGTTGCCTGTAAAGTTGGAATCTCACTTAAGCCTTGTTTTTAAGTCTCAGAACTAAAAAAAAAGAGAGAAGTGGGAAAAACAATATTATAAGTGAGGGGAAATACTTGAAGCCTCTAATTTATATTATAAAGAAAGATGCTATAGGGAAAACCCTCATGAAATACTTGAGATTGAAGGGACTGAAGATTCTTTTGTTTCTTTAAGTGAAGTTAGAGAACTAATAGTCAGTTAATTTAGAAACTTTGAGAGTAGAATAATTATAACCATAGGGAAAAAAGATTGAATCTCTTGGCAAAAGAAATAAAAAAGACAGAAGAGATGTTAGGAGTTGAAAACCCAGGAGTTCATAGTGCAAGTAAAGACCAGGATCGAATCTCTGAATTCCAAATATGCCATGATTGAGGAAACAACTGATAAAAATGAAGAAAAAATTGAATTAGAAAAACAAAAATCAAAGATCTTGATAACAAACTTCATAGAAGTTCTCTAAAAGAGGTGTTAAGGAAAACAAAGAAGGGGAACATTTGATAGACTTTATAGAAAAATAGTTTGTAGGCATTCCTGGCTTTGATTTCAATAATGATATTAAAATTGTGCATGTTTTTAAAATAAATTCTCAGATGATTTGGAAAAGACAAGTATGCTGTGACATTATTGTAACCTGTGAAAAAGTTCTCATTAAAGAGTAAATCTTACATAATATTTGGGAAGCTCAATTAGAGTTAAATGGTGAGAGAATTCAAATATTTTCTGACCTTTAACTCTTCAAAAAAAAAAAGAGGTATTTAAGATTATTTACAGATAGATTCAATAAAGTGAATAGGGTTTCCTTTTCAGTCTTTATTTTAAATTTCAAGGGAAAGCTTATATATTATGAACACCTGAAGAAACAGAAGAGTTAATAAAACAATTGTTTACCAAGTAGCAGGCTATAAAGAGAGTAACCTTGTGGCAGCATGGACCAAATAGAGTTTTTGGCTTGAATGATTGTATGAAAAGAAGGAAAATATTCTCTAAATTAAAAGAGAATGTAAATGTGATAATACTTCAGGAAACTCATATTAAAAACTTTCATCATTCTTTACTGAAGCAATCTAAAATATGTGTCTTCTTCATCACACACAAAAAAGTAAAGGGATTGCAATTTATAGAAATAGCCTACTTACTGAGGTTTTGGGCACCTTAGCAGACATACATACTAGATTTTTTATTTTTGAAACTGAGGATAAAAGAATTTAAAGTCACAATAAGTAATATATATTTCCAAAAAATAATCAGGGCAAGTTCTGTCAGGAGTTTCAATATGCTATTCTTAATTTTACGACAGGTGATTTGATTTTGGGTGGAGACTTTAATACAGTTTCAAATAACCATCTTGATAGATCTGAAATAAAAAATACGGGAAAATCTCTACCACAACTTTTGAAAAGAACCTTTAAGTTTTTAAATCTTCAGGATGTATTCAGAATCCTGCCACTAGAGATTATATGTATTTTTCAAAATAGTAAAAAGTCCAGTAGCATTGTTAAGAGACTAACCAACTCTATTGAGGCATAAACTTTCAAGAACTGCAGCTCTCTTCATCAGATGCATCTGATAAACAGAGCCTGTGGTTCTCGAAAGCTTATGCCTCAATAAAGTTGGTTAGTCTTTACAATGCTACTGGACTTTTTACTATGTTGTAACTACAGACTAACATGGCTAAGTCCTCTGGATCTATGTATTTTTCTGTACTGCATAAATCATACTCTCAAATTTATATTTTTTAAATTTCAAGTAAGCTGATCAGGTTTGTTTAGGAAGCTAAAATAAAAGTTATGTCATATGCTTATCATCCTTCAATAACTTCGAATTTTAAGTTTGGGGAAAGCTATAGAAGGTGTTGGCACTTTAACACAGATCTTTCGAAGAATCCTGAGGTAAAGTCCAAGTTAGTTATACAAGGATTTATTTCAGTTTAACTCAAGACCCGAAAAGTCTCCCATAACGGTCTATTTCAGATATACAGCCATGTTGGTCTCCAGTAGAATGTCAGGGTTTGAGTCCAGTAGCACCTTGCAGAGCACCTTCGAGCGCCTGTTTTCAAGAGACAAAACTTCCTTCTTCAGATATCATCTCTCGGAAGCTTATACCTTGAAAATCTTGTTGGTCTCTAAAGTGCTACTGAACCCAAATCCTGCTGTATAACAGACCAGGAAGCCAGTAAGGTATTTTTTAGGGGAATTAAGATAAACCTGTTGGCTAAGATAAAAAAATAGAGAAAAACAGAAGCAAGAATATATGAAAATACAGTACAGAATAGGCTGCAGAAATTAAAACAAGCAGAAATTCATGTTAAAACAAAACATAAGCAATTTGACGTGACGTATTAAATGACGTAGAAATTACCAAGTAGGAACAAATTTACAGCAGTAGATAGTACACAGTAGTATAGTCTACATGCAGTCCCTATCCTTAAACCAAAGCATTTCTGTGAACCGTTTCTTTGCAGCATATCCCTATTGCCTATGTTAAAAGGCTCTCCTGAATAAATCAGTTTTGCATAGTTTGCAGAAAGCCATTAGAGAGGGAGATTTCCTGGCCTCTTCGTACAGGTCATTCTATAATGTGGGACCACCACAGAAAATGTGCATGTTTTCAAGAATCAAAACAAGAGAGCTGCTGTAGCACAGCGGTTAAGTGGTTCGGCTGTGAATCAGCACTCTACTGGTTCGAATCCCACTACTGCCATGAGCTCAGTAGGTGGCCTTGGGTAAGCCCCTCCTCTCAGCCCAGCTCCCCAGCTGTGTTGTGGGGATAATAATAACACTAACTTGTTCACCGCTCTGGGTGAGGCACTAATCTGTCTAGAAGAGCAGGTATATAAATGCGATGATGATGATGATGACGATGATGTTGTGCGGGCAGCTATTGAGTTTGCCTATTTGCAGAATGGTTCCTGCAGAAGGCCCTGTCCTGATGAGTGAGGCTGCCGTGGTGGAGCACAGGGAGAGAGGCAGTCCTATAGATATGAGGGACCAAGGCCATGAAGGGCTTTGTATGTGATAGGGTAGAGTGTAAATAACATAAATACCTAGCTAAAACCTTGAATTGTGTCTGATAACTGATGGGTAGCCAATGGAGTGACTGCAGAATGGGAGGGATATGCATGCTCTGCCCAGCTCCTCTTAATAACTGAGCTGTGGCATTCTGCACCAACTGGAGTTGACTTTGAGGAGAGATCTATGTAGACTCAGTTGAAAAAGGCATTGATTGCAGCTACATTAACTTATTTCTCTAGTAGTAGTGCTGTGTACAATATAACCACTAGGCTCTTAACTGAGTCTGCAAGTCAGCTGAACCCCATCAAAAGTTGGGAGCACAGTGTCCTTCAATATCTCTGCCTTCCCAACCAGCATTGCTTCCATCTTGTCTGGGTTCAGTTTCAGTTTGTTTGCATTCAGCCAATTGACCACAGCTGTCAGTTGAATGGCTTCAACCTTCCTTTCCGGCCTGCAGGACAAGGAGATCCGGGCTGTTTTCCTCCGCTTGTTTGCACAGTTGCTGCAAGGCTACCGCTGGTGCCTGCACATCATCCGCATTCATCCAGAGCCCGTCATTCGCTTTCACAAGGTAAGACTGCACAGCCTTGGTGGCCTCCCTAGTGGACCTGAAGTAGAGCAAGACAGGCACGGATAGTGGTAGAGTGGCCATCCTATTGTGCTTACAGAAAGCAGGCAAAATTGGTGCTCGTCCCAGCATAGCTGGTGCATGTGTGTGTGTGGGCGGGGGTGTATCTGTTCTGTTTGAAACAGGACAGATGCTGCTCAAGATTGCTTCCTCTGTGGAAATGTCTCACCAGTTGGCCCTGCGCTGGAGAGATCCCATCTGCTACGGCAGATACTTTCCTCATGGTCTCTGTGGGCTGCTGGTAAATCCATCTGTTATGTCCCAAGGCAGTGGTGGCATGCACCCCTAAGGCTCTTGGACACATTTCTTTGTGTTTCTGCCTCCAGAGAGATGCAGGAATGTTTGTATGAGGGGGTTTAATGAAAACTAGCCCTTCTGCCAAGACCTTTGCTCAGAGCAGCAAACTCTTACTTGTGGCTTGCCCCAGACTTTGTGGGCTGCCTGCCACACGTGTCCCAGGAAGGAGACCGTGGAAAGAATTCTTAAGATGCCTGTTTTTCGTTCTAGGCAGCCTTCCTTGGGCAGAGGGGACTGGTGGAAGATGACTTCCTCCCAAAAGTGCTGGAGGGCATGGCATTTGCTGGGTTTGTGACAGAGCGGGGTCCCCCCTATCGGGCCTCCGACCTGTTTGATGAGGTGAGAGGGTGTTGGTGGCCTGCTTGGCTCTGTTGTTCTGGGAGCCTTGAGAGGCGGGCACGCTTAGGCCACAGGCAGCCTTTCAGACTTCTCCTTCCTCCTTCCTAGCTGGTAGCTAATGAAGCAAAGCGGATGCAAGCGGACGAAGGGAGCAAGGCCAGGGTTCTACGCCACATCAAGGAGCTGGCAGAGCAGTTGTACAAAAACGTATGTGCCGCTTCTCCTTTGCGTGCTTTTTGTGTTGCGGCAAAAGCAACCTTTCCTTTGGGGTGGGGGTGAGGGGGTGCCAGGTCTTTTGCTGAAGCTCCTTTTGTCTCTGAAAGTGGGTGTGTGTGTGTGTGAGTCCCTCCCGTGTGCTGTCTGAGCACTCTGGGGGGACCTGGCTGGAGGAGCCAAGGGCCTTGGGCCAGACTTTGGGATCTGCTTGCTTTGCAGTGGAGGATAAACTGATCTTTGGCCTCTTTGGCACAGGAGAACCCGTACCCTGCAGTGACAATGCACAAAGTGCAGAAGCCTGCGGAGGGCTGCCACTTGCGCTTGCACCAGAGACCTTTCCCTCGTTTGGATGAGGGGACCATTCAGTGGATTATCGACCAGGCAACAGCCAAGCTCCAGACAGCTCCCCCGGCAGTGAAGGCTGAGAAGAAGTGCATGGTGCCATCTGGACCTCCCCTTGGTACATTGCCTTTCTTTGCCATTAGCTTGGGTTGGTCTCGGGATGTGTTGTCTTTTCTTCTTTCTAAAGGTGTGTAGGAGGCTGTTGCCTGGCAGGACATTTATTGATTTTTTTATTTACTTATTTACGTTATTTATAGTCTGCCTTTCTCACTGAAACTCAATGTGGATTACACAATGTGAGTCAGTACAGTCAATTTCAAAGACATTCCAATAAACATGTAATGGATATAGATCAAGATATCTGTAGCAGTAGAAAAGAGCAAGAGTCCAGTAGCACCTGTAAGACTAACAAAAATTAGGGTAGGGTATGAGCTTTCGTGAGCTGCAGCTCACGAAAAAAATATATTGAGTTATATGGCCTAAAAACACACATGGTTTGGATTCAAATTGAACAAACCTATATTTTCTCTAATTATTTACATGAATTATTTTGGGATAGACCAAAAGAGAGACCTCAAAAAGTTCTATCCAACCCCTTTATATTAACAACGTTAAATTTATGGGGCAAATATAGGAAAATTCTGACACCTACTACCTCTCTGGTGTCAGCCTTCCTGGGACAAAGTTTGTTTGCACCTGGAAGGGATCCAGAATCTTTTAAGGAATGGAAGGGGAATGGGGTCTTTAGACTGTGTGACATTAGTTAAAAAGGACAGATTTGGTCAAAAACACAATTAGAAACAAAATATAGCTTTAAAATACCATGGTTCCAATATCACCAACTACACCATTTGTTTGTAAAAACAGAATTGGCCACATTATTGAATAGAGCGCTTACCCCATTTGAATCCCTACTAAAAAATAATCCTTCTGGCTCCAAAGGTAAAATCACTGTTCTTTATACATTGCTAAACAATAAACAGTGGTCACTAATGACAACACAACAGAAGGCATGGCAAATAGACTGTGGCATAACAATGAATGAAAATCAATGGATTTTAATATGGCCCTCAAATCTCCATTCTTCTAAAGTGTTATTAAGTTACAAGCCTTTAAATTAAGAGTGTGGGACTCTAATCTGGAAAACTGGGTTTGATTCCCCACTCCTCCACTTGAAGCCAGCTGGGTGACCTGGTGTCAGTCACAGCTTCTAGGAGCTCTCTCAGCTCCACCCACCTCACAGGGTGATTGTTGTCGTGGGGATAATAATGACATACTTTGTAAACTGCTCTGAGTGGGTGTTAAATCATCCTGAAGGGCAGTATATAAATTGAATGTTGTTGTTATTATTTAACTCCTTTAAAATTATTTTATTACAAATCGAACAATGATCCCAGGTGTTGGAAGGGCTGTGGGCTGCTGGGAACATTTGTACATTGTTGGTCTTGCCAAAAAATCCTGCTCTTTTAGGATATGGTGCTTGGTATAGTTGAAAAAATTATAGGATATCAAATCCCGAAATGCCAGGAAACTGTATTACTCAGTTTCTGGAATAGTTCACCTGTACCAGCCATTAGAAGAGATGTTGGCCATTTTCACACTGTCTATAAATCTTGCAAGACTTGGGGAAGGCTTTCTCCCGCGAAAAATTGCGGAGGAAGCCGGCAGCCTTCCGTGAGTCTCGCGGGATTTATAGACAGTGTGAAAATGGCCCTTATCTCATTATTGCGAGTAGCAGTCAAATTTATGTTAGCTTAATGCTGAAACTCTGAAAAAATACCCTCAGTAAAATAATGGCTACATAAGGTTTGGGATTTGGTTGTAATGGATAAAATTTAATCACAAATAGCAGTAATGCATAACCCAACATACCAATCAAGCCATTTGGAAAAATGCTTTCCATTTTTTGATTATATTTCAAATAATGCTTCAATGGATACTTCCTTACCAAAGAAATATATTGATTTCATATTTTATTAATCATCATGTATTGTTTAGTACCCTTCACTAATCATAGAATCATAGAGTTGGAAGGGGCCATACAGACCATCTAGTCCAACCCCCTGCCCAGTGCATGATCAGCCTAAAGCATCCCTGACAAGTATTCATCCAGCCTCTTCTTGAAAACTGTCAGTGAAGGGGAGCTCAAACGTTTTTCCTAATACCCAGCTGGTACCTTTGTGCATGGAATTTAACCCCATTGCTTCGGGTCCTACCCTCTGCTGCCAACTAGAACAGCTCCTTGCCCTCCTCCAAATGACAGCCTTTCAAATATTTAAAGAGAGCAATCATGTCCCCCCTCAACCTCCTCTTCTCCAAACAAAACATTCCCAAGGCCCTCAGCCTTTCCTCGTAGGGCTCAGTCTCCAGACCCCTGATCATCCTCGTCGCTCTCCTCTGCACCCTCTCGATTTTGTCCACATCCTTTTTGAAGTGAGGCCTCCAGAACGGCACACAATACTCCAGGTGCGGCCTGACCAAGGCAGTATAGAGAGGGGCTATGACCTGCGATTTTGACGCTATGGCCCCTTTGATACAACCCAGGATTGAATTAGCCTTTTTTGCCACCGCATCACACTGACTGCTCATACTTAGTTTACAGTCCACTCTTACCCCCAGATCCCTTTCACATATACTACTGCCCAGAAGTGTATCCCCCATCCAGTATTTGTGGTTCCCATTTTTGTGGCCCAGATGTAATACTGTGCACTTGTCTTTGTTGAATTGCATCCTATTCACAGCTGCCCACTTCTGCAGGGTATTCAGGTCTTGTTGAATTTTAATTCTGTCTTGTTGGGTGTTTGCTACTCCTCCCAATTTGGTATCATCAGCAAATTTAATGAGCAGCCCTGCCACTCCTTCATCCAGATCATTGACAAAAATATTGAAAAGTACCGGGCCCAAAACCGAGCCCTGCGGCACCCCGCTGGACACCTCCCTCCAATCTGATAAAACGCCGTTGACCACCACTCTTTGGGTGCGGTCCTCTAACCAGTTCCCTATAGTCCAGTCCACAGTCTTCCAGTTTGCCCATCAGAATGTCATGGGGGACCTTATCAAAAGCTTTACTGAAATCCAGATAAATCACGTCAACAGAGTTCCCCCGATCCAGTAAGCTGGTCACTCGATCAAAGAAGGAAACCAAGTTGGTAAATAAGATTACTGTTAATGTTAAATAACATATGATAATGTTATGTAAGGTTATTATATTGGAAAATTAAAATTAACAGTTTTTAAAAAGCTTTGCTGTGATTTATAAAACACAGGATGATTTTGGTTGTTGTGGGTTTTCCGGGCTGTATTGCCGTGGTCTTGGCATTGTAGTTCCTGACGTTTCGCCTTTCCCAGAGGATGTAACAGCCTTATTCCACCATTGCCTGACAACCAGTTACTTCCAATGGGACAACGAATTCTATGAACAGATGGATGGGGTGGCCATGGGGAGCCCACTCAGCCCAGTTATAGCAAACTTCTACATGGAACATTTTGAAAAAACAGCTCTAGAATCAGCACCCCACAAACCTAGTGTATGGTTCCGGTTTGTGGATGATACATTTATCATTTGGAGCCATGGGGAGGAAGAATTGATGGGGTTTTTGAATCATCTCAACAACATCCACCTGAACATACAATTCACCATGGAGAAAGAAATCGAGGGAAAACTCCCATTCCTGGATACCTGGGTCATCCGCAAAGCAAACTTTCAGTTAGGTCACAAGGTCTACAGGAAACCAACTCACACTGATCGGTACCTACACAAAAAGTCCAATCACCAGCCCCGACAGAAAAGAGGCATAATGAAAACCTTAGTGGATCGTGCAAGACGGATATGTGAGCCGCACTTTCTCAATGAGGAAATTAATCATCTAAACCACGCACTTCAGGCAAATGGCTACTCCAGAAATGAAATCCGAAGAGCAATCAAACCCAGGATGAATCAAACAACCAAAGAAAAACAGTCTCCCACAGGAAAAGTGTTTTTGCCATATATCAAAGGAATTACTGATCAGATGGGAAAGCTTATGAAAAAGCATAACCTTCAAGCAGTATTCAGACCCACCCGAAAAATACAACAGATGCTACGATCAGCAAAAGACAGTAGAGACCCCCTAACCTCTGCAGGAGTATACCGTATACCCTGCAGCTGTGGACAAGTTTACATCGGGACCACAAAGCGTAGCATCCAGACAAGAATAAAAGAACATGAAAGACACTGCAGACTTGGACAACCTGAAAAATCAGCAGTGGCTGAACATAGCCTAACTCAAACAGGGCACAGTATCTTATTCCAGGACACCAAAATACTGGACAACACTTCCAACTACTTTGTCAGACTGCACAGGGAAGCCATTGAAATTCACAAGCATAAGCAAAACTTCAACAGGAAAGAAGAAACCTTAAGAATGAACCGAGCATGGTTGCCAGTTCTGAAAAACACCAGGCTAACAAAACACTCTACACCCGACAATAGCCCTGCAGAGAAGATTAGCACATCAAGTACCAATCCATATGCAAAAGAACCTCCTCAGGATACAGTGAAGCCTCCCGCCATTAGCATTCCACACCCTGGGAAACTCTTACAGGATGACTCAGCTCAACCCCACCCCTCCTGAGTAGATACAAATAACCTACATCTTTTCCACACTGTGACACTGAGAGATCTCTGTTTTTTGGTGCTACACCTCTGAAGATGCCAGCCACAGCTGCTGGCGAAACGTCAGGAACTACAATGCCAAGACCACGGCAATACAGCCCGGAAAACCCACAACAACCATCGTTCTCCGGCCGTGAAAGCCTTCGACAATACAGGATGATTTTCTTCTGAAATTCCCTGTTATGTTCCATTAGCAATCGTAAATTTGAAATGTGATCTCTAGTGCCTCTTTTTTTTTTTAATCCAGCTGAACATCTGGCATTTCTCATTCCGCATATGATATGAGTCTTTGCTGTAGAATTTTGAGCTTCACTTTGCTTGCATGGGAAATAAGTGCAATCGTCCAATAGGCACTGCACTATTTGGCATCCCGTTTTATTGGGATTGGAATGTAGACTGTTTCCAGTCCGTGGCCAATGTTTTGTTTCCCATATTTGTTCACAGATTCTTGTTAAGATTTCAATGGACTCCATTTCTATAGCTTGAAATAGCTCTATTGGTATTCCATCTACTCGGAGAACTGAGTTCAAATTCACACTCCCCTGTGATGCTCATTGGATGACCTTTGGCCAGTGGCTCACTTTTATCCTCACCTACCTCATAGGGTTGTTGTGAGAACAAAAAGAGGAAGGGACAACCATAGCTGCTACTCTGGGGCAGCAAGGGAAGGAGGTAGTTGTGAATTTCCTGCATTGTGCAGGGGGTTGGACTAGATGATCCTAGAGGTACCTTCCAACCCTATGATTCTACTCTGAGTATCTTGGAAGAAAGATGGGATAAGAATACCCAAAATAGATTTACTAGCTGCTGTCCAGCTGAGGTCTAGTGGATAGCCTGTCCCACTGCGCTTTGTGTCACAGGAAGCAGTAGACTTACCATTTCTTCCTGCTCCAGGGGATGTCCCATATGGGTCAGTGAATGAGGGCAAGAGGCTGTGAGTCTTTTGTGGGTAGTGACTGGCATTTTTCTCCTCCTCCCTCATAAATACTAGGTGCTATCATGGAGCGCAATGGCATCGTCTTGGCCAACAGTGCTCGTCGACTAGAGGTGGTCAGGAACTGCATCACTTACGTCTTTGAGGGCAAGATGTTGGAGGCCAAAAAGGTGAGATGTCAACCATCTGGGGATTTTTCATCTTTGTTGTGGGCTTGTTGATCATGGGTTTTGTTTGCAAAAATGCTGAGCAACTAGTCGGCACCATTGTGGTAGTTAGAAAGACCCTGACTTTGAATGTTGAGCTTTCAGTCATAGTCGTAATGGACAATGGCCATTAATAGACCTATCGTTCTGCAGTCTGCAAAACTTTCTGAAATGTATCAGAGAAGTGGCTATCACACAACATTCTGCAACAAAGAATTTCTCAGGTTAACGGTATTTCCTAGAGAGCCAGTGTGGTTGTAGGGGTTAGACTGATGGACTGGGATCTGAGAGACCCAGATTCAAAGTCCTAGTTTGCCACGGAAGCTTGCTGGGTGACATTGGGCCAGTCAGACACGCTCAGCCTAACTGACTTCATGGGAGAGGAGAATCATGTCACGGAGTTTGGGGTCCCCACCAGAGAGGAGGCAAGGGATAAATGAGGTGAATAAATCATTGCAATTAGTAGTAAAAACATCTCAAACTCTGCATCAAGAAAGATGAACTCACTTTTTAAAAACTCTTTTATTAAAATGTTAAAATATTTAACAGTAAATGAGGTTAAGCACTCTCTGCAAAGGAAGAGAACCAGGAAGCTGCATTTTTCCTGTTCTCTATCATTTTGTTAAGAGAACCGAGTGCATCCTGAGTATAGTTTAGGTAAGGACAGTTCGATACCGAAATTTCCTCAAAAGCGTGTTAATAATAATAATAATAATAATAATAATAATAATAATAATAATAATAATCATAGAAGCATAGAGTTGGAAGGGGCCATACAGACCATCTAGTCCAACCCCCTGCCCAGTGCAGGATCAGCCTAAAGCATCCCTGACAAGTATTCATCCAGCCTCTTCTTGAAAACTGCCAGTGAGGGGGAGCTCACCACCTCCCTAGGCAGCCGATTCCACCTTTGAACTACTCTGACCGTGAAAAAGTTTTTCCTAATATCCAGCCGGTACATTTCTGCATGTAATTTAAGCCCATTGTTTCGGGTCCTACCCTCTGCTGCTAACTGGAACAGCTCCCTGCCCTCCTCCAAATGACAGCCTTTCAGATATTTAAAGAGAGCAATCATGTCCCCCCTCAACCTCCTCTTCTCCAAACTAAACATTTCCAAGGCCCTCAGCCTTTCCTCGTAGGGCTCAATCTCCAGACCCCTGATCATCCTCATCACTCTCCTCTGCACCCTCTCGATTTTGTCCACATCCTTTTTGAAGTGAGGCCTCTAGAACTGCACACAGTATTCCAGGTGCGGCCTGACCAAGGCAGTATAGAGAGGGGCTATGACTTCCTGCGATTTCGATGCAATGGCCCTTTTGATACAACCCAAGACTGAGTTTGCCTTTTTTGCCAGCACATCACACCGACTGCTCATATTTAGTTTACAGTCCACTCTTACTCCAAGATCTCTTTCACATACACTACTACCCAGAATCCTGTGTTTGTGCTTCCCATTTTTGTGGCCCAGATGTAATACTGTGCACTTATCTATGTTGAATTGCATCCTGTTCACAACTGCCCACTTCTCCAGAGTATTCAGGTCTTGTTAAATTTTAACTCTTCTTGGATGTTTGCCACTCCTCCCAATTTGGTACCATCAGCAAATTTAATGAGTAGCCCGTTTACCCCTTTATCCAGATCACTGATAAAAATATTTTAAATAACAACAGTGTACTTACATACCGCTTTTCTAGACAGATTAGTACTTACTCAGAGAGGTGAACAAAGTCAGCATTGTTATTATCCCCACAATACAGCTGAGGAACTGAGCTGAGAGGAGTGACTGACCCAAGGCCACCTGCTGAGCTCATGGCAGGAGTGGGAGATGAACCAGCAGTGCTGATTCACAGCATGACAACTAAACTACTGTGCTCCAGCAGCTCTCTACAGGAGTAATTTGTGGCCAGTGCATTATGTCCTGGTCTAATGTGAAGGAACGGGCTTGCAAATGCTCCCCTGCTCCTCTGGATCGGACCCCTGGGAGCTCAGAGGGACCTCGGGGGGGGGTGACAATTACCAATGGGGTAACCACCAGATGCCCCCCAATGACTCTTAGGAGTATCTCCTGCTGGACAGAACCACACATCTAACGCTGAACCTCTGTTGCTGTGTTGAGTGTAATGTATTCTTAGCCATGTCTTACTAAGGCTTCCATTATCTCAGATTAAAGATTGATCTTTACTCTTGGACAGCTTTCAGCACTTAGTTAAGACCTGCAAAACAGAACTGGCTTTCTTAGCAGTGCTGCTTATCAGTACATTATTTATAGGGTTCTTCTTGCAAAGCTTTTCCCCATCAAGACCCACAGAGTCCTTCTAGAGTTTCTTTCTTTTTATTGAACTACACCCTAGTCTTTTAAAGAAGCAAGATATCAAAACATAAATCCTACAAAGATGGAACACAGAAAAGCAATAAGAATGAGGTTTGCTAACATTTCCTAATTAACTCTCAGACAAGTTTCTCTGAAACCCATTACGATTCCCATAGCATACAATACAAAGGTAAGATTCTCTCGGTCCTCATGAGATTTCTGACATGGCTATCTGAGTTGGCATTTTTATAAGTTATCTTAATCAAAAACCTAAGATCTTTTTCATGTGATAGCACAGATAAACCATGATTGGTTTAATGCTTAATTCAATTGTATAACATTCTAATTAGCCAATAAGTGATGTTATATCCAACTTGCAAAATAAAACTATAAATCTGTGAAAAATGACAGGAAGAGTTAAGTGAGTAGATCAGCATCGGTCCATTCTATGACTGGAAGACATTAACCTAGATACTGTCCACTATTTTTAATTAGCTGTCAAAGATAAAAGTACACCTGTATTGGTTATACAACATGTGAGAAAAAAATACAAGACAGTTCATGCCAAGTTCAGAAGTTCATTAAAATACCTGTATTTTGCTGTAGTGCAATGTGCTTTAATCTATATTACTATAACAAGGGGCCCTGTCTAGCTGCTGCCTTTCCACCAGCTAGCATGGGATAGATCTGTCACAGCACTTTATGGCTATTCTGCTCCAGGGATGGAGAGCTCTGCTCCCCCTCCAACTGTTTAGATAGCAAGACCCAGTGGACATGGTGTTTTTCCAGAGATCAGACTTAGAGCATTTAGAATATAAGAAAGTTTAACCAGTGAATAAAAGAATACCTACATTCTGCTTGAGCTATTCAGGTTTAGCAAGGGAACAAAAAAAGTTCCCTTCACTTGAATTTGCAGAAAGTTGGCTTAGATTTCCAGGCTGGGACTCATCTTCATTGCTCCCTGCCTCGTGGAAAAGGTGGAGTCTCTTCCTGAAAGCTTGTCCATCATGGCTTGTGGGCATCGGAAGAGCTGCTCAGAATGGAAGAGGCCTGTCTCTCCCATGTCCAGGGTTTTTATAACCTCTCTTCCTTCCCCCAATTCAGGGTTAGGGTTAGAGCTTTTAAAGCCCTGAATGTCTTGGGACCTGCATACGTTAATGGCTGTCTACTCCCATCGGAGCCTCCCTGACCATTCGTTACAATCATCTTTGGGGGCCCTGTTTTGAGTGCCCCATCATATGAAGCCAGACAGGCAGGGCCTTCTCGATTATGACACCTTCCCCAGGATCAGTCATTCAAGATAGTTGGTTTCCACCAGCAGTAAAAGACCTTCTTGTTCCGTTTGGCATTCCCTCACTAAATTTTATTAACTGTCCTTGCTGTTTGTGTATTTATATATTTTATTTGTTTAAAATATTTTATATATATTGGTATTTTAAACTCTGTTGTAATGCTTGAAATATTTTCATGTTTGCTACCTTGGGGACCCTGAGCAGGGTGGGGTATTTTAAATAAATCTATTTATTTATTTATTTGTTCGATTTTTAGCCCTCCCTCCCTCCCTGCTTACAGGCTCAGGGTGGGGTACAATAAAATGCTGAATGAGCATTTAAAATATATGACATATATAAGTAAGATTTAAAATACTAAAACTTAAACACATAAATACCTAAAACAACTTATCAGATGGCAGCCCCCTCCAATTTCCCCAATCTGAACATATAACAATCCAAGAGGAGTGGGTGGGGGGGCCATGGTTGATCGTATTATGGTGACAGCACTTATGGCGGGCAGATGACTTTGTTGCCCCCCTAGCGGGAGACCAGTAGGGAGGCACCTAAGCAGTCAGAAGGTCAAAGACCAGCCTCAGCCATATGCCTGGTGGAACAACTCTGTCTTACAGGCCCGCCAAAAGGACATAAGATCTTGGTGGGCCCGGGTGTCTGCTGAAAAAGAGTTCCACCAGGTTGGGGCCAGGACTGAAAAAGCCCAGGCCCTGATCCTGGTCGAGGCCAGCTGGGCCTCCCCGGGGCTGGGGACCACCAGCAAGCTCTTATTTGCCGATCTTAATGCTCTCCGGGGTACATGTGGGGAGAGACGGTCCTGCAGGAATGCTGGTCCCAGTCAGTTTAGGGCTTTAAAGGTTAAAACCAAAACCTTGAACCTAATCCGGAACTCTGTGGGAGCCAGTGCAGCTGCTGCAAGATGGGAGTAATGTGTGCCCTGTATGGCGTGCCCATCAGAACGCGTGCAGCAGTGTTCTGGACCTGCCGTAATTTCCAGGTTAAGCCCCAGGGAAGCCCTGTGTAGAGCGAGTTACAGTAATCTGTTCTGGAGGTGTCCGTTGCATGGATCACTGTAGTTAGGTCGTGGGTTGACAGATATGGCTCAAGCTACCTGGCCTGTCGAAGATGGAAAAATGCAGACTGGGCAACTGCCGTGACCTGGCCCTCCATCGATAAGGAGGAATCCAGTGTCACTCCAAGACTCTGGTCCGATGACACAGGCACTATCGGTGCCCCATCAATGGTCAGGAGCCGGATCCCCAAATCTGGCAATCCCTGGCCCAAGTACAGGACCTCCATCTTTACTAGGTTCAGCTTCAGCTGACTCTGCTTTACCCATCCAGCCACAGCCTCCAGGGCTCTCACTAGGACTTCAGGGGCAGAGTCAGGCCGGCCACCCATCAGCAGATACAACTGGGTGTCATCTGCGTACTGGTGACAACCCAGTCCGAAACTTTGCGCCAGCTGGGCAAGGGGGTGCATGTACAGGTTGAATAGCAAGCGGGGAGAGTATTGCCTCTTGCTGGACACCACGCACCAAAGGCTGGCGTGTGGATAAGCTCTCCCCCAGCACCACCCTCTGTCCCCAACCATGGAGAAAAGAGACAAGGCACTGCAGGGCTTGTTTTCTAAAGCCTGTTACAATACGTGCAGAGGAAGTACTTTGGCCGTCCATCCCGTCCAGCTTCCTTGTCTCACGCAGTGGCCAGCTGGTTGTTGATGGAGGGCCAGCAACAGGGCGGAGGCGGAGGCGGTGGCCTTCCTCTGAAGTTTGTGCACTGGTGTATCCATTGTTCTCACAAGGACTAAAATCCTGGTTCTAAAGTGAAAACTGTGATCACTAGCAGAGATCAGAGCTGTGTCCGCTGCAACCATATGTATGGTTGTGGTGCTTGATGGACTGCAGCCATTTGTCCTTTGTCCTGAGAGTCCTGTTTATCCTTGTGTCTGATTGGAAGGGTATGGGTTCTGGTGTTTGTGGGGGAGAGTGCAAAGACGGTTTTGGCCTGTAGCACCCATCCTTGCAGGGAAAGGGACCTTTTCCCGTCACTGTTTCTTGAGCTGCTGAAGTTCAGGGTCTCTCTGACGTGCCATCCTTGACACCCTACAGCTTCTCCCCGCTGTGCTGCGAGCCATGAAGAGCCGGGCTGCTCGGCACTGTCTGACTCAGGAATTGAACCTTCATGTGCTGCAGAATAGAGCGGTGCTGGACCATCAGCAGTTTGACTTCATTGTCCGCATGATGAACTGCTGTTTACAGGTTTGGGGCTGCAGATACAGGGGGCCGGGAAGGAGAGAACTTGCATGGGAACCTAGAGCTGGAAGGAACCCCAAGGGTCATCTAGTCCAGTGCCCTCCACAACGCAGGAAATTCAGAGCTATCTCCCCACCCCCCTGGCCGGTAAGGGTCTGCCAAGTAACCTTCTGGAGACTCCACTGCCTGTTAGTAAGAGCTTTATTGAAAAGTTGCTTGTTCATGATCTTACGAGGGTCATTGTCAGGAACGAAGCACAACAAAGTATCGCGAGCATCTGTCACTCACAGGCTGGCATCCCACTCCCTCCTCCCTAGAGAAGGGGGGGACTATCCGTGCAGAGGAGGACACGGGGTTCAGGGTTCCTTCCCAGTGGCTGGGAACAAGTGTAGCCTGAGAGGGATAATTCCAGCAAGAATACACATCCTGGGAGAGTTGAGAACCACGGCTGCAGCAGATAAACATCATAACCTCATAACCTCCAGCCTCAGCCCCCCCACCCCCAGGTATGGGAATGGCAGATGCTGCCAGCCTCCTGACACCCCCACCTCCCCCAGTGACCCCTGCTCTATGCCCAGAGGAAGGCAAAAAAACCCCTTCAGGACCCTCAGCCAATCTGGCCTGGAGGAACCCAAAGTGGCCGTCAGCATTACCCTGACCATGTAAGGAAGGGCCACGAGAGCCCCGCTCCACCTCACTCTCTTCATGCAGCCCCTCCCCTGATCTGTGCACATTTGTATTGAGTCAGAGAATTATCATCGCTGTCAGGTAGCTGCTGCTTAAGGACCAAGGAAAGAGAGCCTGCCGTCTCCCAAAGAAGCCTGTTCCAATGAGGAACCAGCTCTCTCAGGAAGTTCTTCCTAATGTTGCTTTAATTTTAAGCCATTGTTTCTGGTCCAGCCCTCTGGGGCAACAGAAAACAACTCTGCTCCATCCTCTGTGTGACAGCCCTTCTGATACTTGCAGAGGGCTTATCATATTGCCTCTCAGTTAACCTCCTCTCCAGGCTAAACATGTCCAGATCCCTCAACCTTTCCTCATAGGACTTGGTCTCCAACCCATCACCATCTTTGTTTGCCCTCCTTTGGACACGTTTCAGCTTGTCAACATCCTCCTTAAATTGTGGTGCCCAAAACTGAACTCATTACTCCAAGTGAGGTCTAACTACAGCAAAGCAATATCATCACTTTGCATGATCTGGACACTATACTCCTGTTGATACAGCCCAAAAATCACATGTGCTTTTTTAGCTACAGCATCACACTGCTGACACGTGTTCAGTGTATGTCCTACTTAGACCCCCCAGACCCTTTTCACATATACTGCTGCCCTCAGCATATAATTATGCCTTTTCTGTTTCCTACCCAAATGCAGAACTTTACATTTATCTCTGTTGTAATTCATTTTGTTAGTTTTAGCTCAGTTTTCCAGCCTGTTTACCTGTCTGGATTCTCTAGATTATCTGAAAATCTTCCTGAGGTGCTTTGATGATTCTCTCTGTTCTGTGCTGACATTCCTCCGTGTCTGTCCTCAGGACTGCAGTGCCACAGATGAACATGGGGTTGCTGCTGCACTTCTGCCGCTGGTCACCGCTTTCTGCCGCGTGAGTAGCCTGTGGGTACAGGGGCCAGGTAGGCGAGATCAAGAAGAAGCCTTCTGGGCGTATGTGAAAGCCTCCAGCCATCCCCTGTGGGCCATGGTGCCGGGTGAAGAGCCAGGCCAGGGTGAGCTGGTGGGCCTGTCGGGCTTTCTGCTGGGTCCTTGTGCAAACTCTCTGTCTGCCTCCACTCCCCCCAGAAACTCAGTCCTGGGATCACACAGTTTGCCTACAGCTGCGTGCAGGAACACTTGGTGTGGACCAACATACAGTTCTGGGAGGCCATGTTCTACTGTGATGTGCAGAACCACATCCGGGCTCTCTACCTGGAGGGCGCGGAGGAGAATGGCGTGCAGAAGGTGAGGGGCCAGGCAGAGCCATGGGCAAGTAGGGCACACCCTTCTGCCTGCAGCCGCAAAGAAGGGGCTCCCCCCTCCCCCCCAGGCCCTGGCTTCAGACTGAGGTTGGTGCTGTTCTCTGACCTCGCTAGGGAAACGACGAAGGGCCACAGAAAGAAAGGGCTGCCCTGGAGATTGCCGCAGAGCAGTGCTGCCACTGGCCCACCCTCAGCCGCGAGAAGCAGCAAGAGCTGATCCAGAAGGAGGAGAGCACCGTCTTCAGCCAAGCTATTCACTATGCCAACCGCATGAGCTACCTGCTGCTGCCCCTGGACACCAGCAAGAGCCGGCTGCTGCGTGGCTCCGGCCTGGGGGATGCAGAGAGCGTCAGCAACAGCTTCATCACCAACAGGTGTGGCTGGGCAAAGAGAGGAGGAAAGCAGCCACAGGGGAGAGCTCATGTGGGAACAGCAGGAGAGAGGGGGGGTCAGCTGGAAGGTGGGGAGGAGGAGAGGGGCGTTAAGGCAGCAGCGGGTAGTGGGGGAGGGTAAGATGAGAGGCGGGGGACTGACAAACCCCGGCTCTTTGGAAGGAGGGCCTCGGGGGCCTCGAGGGAGCTGGCTCAGGGGCGAGGGCGGGAGGGAAGCCGCTGAAGAGGGCCGTGGCAGTGAATAGGGAGTTGTCAAGTGAGAGCTTGGGGTGGGAAAATGCTGGGAATGGCGAGGGAGGGAGGGGGGTGGAGGGGGACGAGAAGGCTAGTAGGGTTTCGTGAGCAGAGAGGAGGTTGGTGAGGGAGCTGCCACGGCTGGACTCTTGAATGGGGAGCGTGACGGGTGACTCCTTGGAGGGTCTGTCCAGCGGGGCAGGGAGGAAGAGGGCAGTTCCTGAAGGAGCACTCAAGGAATAGAGCTGGTGGGGTGGGTGGGGGGGGACCGGAGCAGGTCCTGTTTCAGAGCAGAAGCGTGAGCTTTATTGCTGTGCTCCAAAGCATAGTCTTGGAAAAACAGAGTTAATTTTAGAGGCTTGGAAGTCTTCCTTCTGACCCCCCATTTTGTGAACTGTTGGTCATGTGCTTTAAGAAGAGGGGGAGGGGGTGCCACAGGTCGTGCCCGTCAGACTGAGGATGTGGTCCTGCCTTCCCTTGTTTGACTTTGGGAGGGGGCTGGGGCGCGCTCTCCGACCGTTCCAGCATTCTTCTGGATATTTCGGAATGGGCTGTGCCTGGCAGGGGTTTCCCATTTCCTTTGTCTGCACACTGTGAGCTGGCACAGGGCTTCATTCTTTTCCTTAAAACTGTATTGTACATTCTTTTGGCTCACCAAGGGTGGAGGGGGGGGGGGTCTGTGCCATGTGGCCTTGGAGATGAGTGCTTTCTGGGGCAAGAGGCAGCCGGACCTGGCCAGATCCAGTCCCTTGGAGCTGCCTGCTTCACAGTTCAGGGCTGCGGCAATGGTTTCCTGCATGGCGAGAAGAGGGCCCAGATGAGCAAGTGCGTGCATATACCGGTGCCAAGCTACATCTTATGGGAGGGAGAAGGCAGCCCAGAGATAAAAGAAGTTCATGCCCGCTGCTTCCTCTCCAGCATTGCCGGCAGCGTGGCTGATAGCTATGACACGGAGAGTGGCTTTGAGGAGGCCGAAAGCTCGGATGTTGCCAACTATGTGGTACGATTCATCAACCGCTTTGTGGACAAAGTCTGCACAGAAAGTGGTGTCACCAACGAACATCTCAAGGGGCTGCATGTCATGATTCCGGGTAGGTCCTTCCCCATGTCCTGATGCATAGGGGTTGGGGGTGAGGTTCAGATTCTCTTGAATGGTGACTCTTCTCTCTCTCCCCCCCGCCCCCTGCCTTCCAGACATTGTCCAGATGCACATTGAGACCCTTGATGCAGTGCATAGAGAAAGCAAGAGGCTGCCTCCAATACAGAAGGTGAGAATTGGCCCGTTTATGGGAGCTAACATTTGCATGTGCGGGCAGTGCTGAGAAGGCTGAGCCTCCTATACTGGAGGAGGAGGAGGACAGAAAGGAGTGTGACTCTGACCGTTTGTGTGGGGAGGGGGCAGCACGTTCCCTTGATGGAGCTGTGGCATGTGGGGTGTGTGTGTGGAGCTCTGCTTCCCAATCAGCAGGGCAGCTGAGGGCCGAGCGCTCTCTTTCACGCTGTTTCTTTCAGCCCAAGCTGCTCCGGCCAAGTCTGTTGATAGGCGAAGAAAGTGTGATGGAGGGTCTTCGCGTGTATCTCATGCCTGATGGGAGGGAAGAAGCTGCGGGTGGAAACATGGGTGGCCCACCTCTGCTTCCTGCGGAAGGAGCCATCTTCCTCACTACTTACCGCATCATTTTCAAGGGCACCCCAACAGACCCATTAGGTACTGGCTTTCCTGGGAAGGGCCTGTGACTCAGTCTGCTGGCAGACACAGCAGGGAGCCTGTGCCCACGGGGGCACTTCTACCCTTCCACCAGGCAGCCATTTGTGTGCTGGGTGGCGATCATTTCCCCACGGTACACCTAATGCACCCTATTGTTTTGCTCCTTCCTAGTTGGGGAGCAAGTGGTGGTCCGCTCTTTCCCCATTGCTTCCCTGACCAAGGAGGAGAAGATCACAGTCCAGGCCCAGGTGGATCAATTTATCCAGGAGGGTTGCGCTCAGCTCCAGCTACGCTCCTGTACATTCCAGGTGAGAGTCAGGAGGAGGAAGCAGGCTTCTGTTAGGGGTGGGATGGAGGGGAGGAGCATTTCGGCCCACACTTGGAGGATAGATTTATCAAGAGAGGTTTCAGCTCCTCCTCCTGGGGCAACCAGCTCTGCCAGGAATGCCCCTGGCTTAAGAGACTAGCTTTTGCTGTTGTTCCGCAGTTGCTGCGCATTGCCTTTGATGAGGAGGTAGCTTCCGAGAGTGCAGAGGTCTTTAGGAAACACCTGAACAAACTGCGCTACCCACAGCACGTCTCTGACACCTTTGCTTTCACAGCGGGCCAGTTGACCAAGCAGACAGTGCAGCCCAAGTCCAAGGAGAAGAACCCGTCACTCAGGTAGGGACAGAATCCTGGGGACAAATGGCCCAGGGCCATTTTTCTCCCCGCATTGGCAGAACTTGGATACAAGATGACCCTCTTTGGGAACATCTGTGTGAAGATGAGAAAGAGAGGGAGGGACTTCAAATTGAACATCTGCCTCCTGTGTCCCACCCCAGGTCTGGGTCCTGACTTGCCCAGTTGGTCAGAGTAAATGGAAATGATTTATTAAGCATAATGCACAGCCTAGGAAATGAAGTATCACCAAAGCAATAAACTCTTCAAATCTAAAAAAAAATACAAGACCACATAGAACAAGGGCAATGGAAAAATGTGCATGATAGCCTAAACTCTGGATGATCTACGACTAACCCCTCTAAGTCATTGGTTCCCAACCTTTTTGATTTGGTGACTCACAAGTAGAGGTGTGCCAAAAAAAAAAAAGAAAGATTCAGCTGATTCAGCTCAGTAATGCCAAACTGGGGGAAAAAATGGCATTCTCCAAATGCCGAATTCATTCCACAGTTCGGCTCAGCTATCTAAAGTAAATTTCGTAAAATTATGCTTCCCCCCCCCCGCCCCAAAAAAGAAGGTGAACCCAGCCACCTCCAATCTCTATTAATTACCTATTGGAAAAATGAGGGAGGCTTTCTAGGAGGCTGGAGGTGGCATTTTGCATGCAAAATCCACCGAATTTGGAGGGGACTCACTCCTACCTGTCCTCTCAAGACCTTCCAAAGTTCATCTACGGTTTTCCTGTGCAGGCACACATGGGTCTGTGCACACGCAGGCCTGCCGAGTTCTGAGATTTTTATAGCTCAGAAGCACCAGGGGGCACCCTCGCCTCCCAGCGCGCATGCACGGCCGTCTTTCCCGCCAAGACAGCCACTAAGAGGCGGGGCGCCCCCGACATACCTTCAGTTCCTCTTTTGCCGCCAACTCTAGAGGTTCTAGCTCATTCTTCGTTCGTAGATCGAGACACTTTCTTCACTTCAAAATGTCGGAGAAGGCTTTGTTTAAACGTGTGTCTTGTGACAGAAAAATGACTCGCTCCGATGGCCACTCTAACTGCCTGTACTGTCTGGGAGAGACCCACAACACGCAGGCTTGTAAGTACTGCTGCACCTTCACCCCAAAGTCCAGAGCAGAACAGGCGGGGAGATTGCAGATCTCCTTATGGCAGCATATTATGACGGCAACGGATTCACTGGCTGCGGCAAAGATTTCTGCCTTGT
Source organism: Eublepharis macularius (assembly GCF_028583425.1). NCBI lineage: Eukaryota > Metazoa > Chordata > Lepidosauria > Squamata > Eublepharidae > Eublepharis > Eublepharis macularius. Next base: position 321,086 of record NC_072798.1, read on the forward strand.
CCGGTTTGACTACCCAACCTGGGCCCAAGTCTTCAGGAGCCAAGACACTTCGCTCCTGCTCTTCACCGGCCCACTCCGAGTCCCAACTGCCTTTGGATCCGACCACTTCATTGGCTCGGAGTGTTTCGGAACCAGCAATACTCACCCCGTCAGATCTGGGTCCTTCGGAATCGAGGTCTCAGCGCAGCAGAACTTCCTCGACACCAGTAGTGGTCCCAGACCGGTCTCCTCGTACCCGCCAGGATGAGACCATGGCTTCGAGAACATCGGAACTGAGAACTCCTCGGAGTGGAACAGCTTTGGAGCGTTGATCACCTCGGAACTGACATAGTGACCCTTCGGTTCTGGAACCATCAGATCTGACTCATTCAAACCTGTCTGGAACTGGTCAAGAGAAGAAAAAGAAGAAGAAACATCAGTCTTCAAAGTGGGATAAAGCGATTTTGGAGAGTGTAATCTCCCCTCCGCAACCTACAAGACCTTGGCCCGAAGTCAGATCCGAACCTCCCAGCAAGAAATGCCGAGGATTGGGTGACCATTCCTCTTCTCACAGCACCCCCTGCTCCAGTAGCTGGATTTGAGGAGGATGTAATATTGGTGGAGAAGCCTCCTACCCCTTTGGGTAGGTCTAGATCACCCTGTCAACGTTCCTGGTCCCCACATTCATCCTGTAAGGAGAGAGCACTCTGGGCGCAGGGACAGTCCATACACCTGTAGAGAAGACAACCCCTATTCGAGAGACCACCATTTTCTGGATGAGCCAGCTCCCCGCAGTTTCCACAGGGAGGATTCCTACTGCTCGGACCGATGTTTTAGGAACCGCTCCAGGTCCCCCTCCATACGAGCCTATTCCTACCCTGGTTCCAGGCGCACTCCACATCTATCTGAAGTGGGTTTGGAGGAAGATCTCCAATACCAGAGGTCCTAGGATATACCACCCTCTGACTCTCCCGAGGGAGCTATTGGTCTGACAGAAGAGGCCTCACCCACGGATGACTTCCATGCATATAATGAATTACTACAGCGCATGGCCAAGGCACTAGAAATTGACGTGGTCTCCTCAGAACCACACTCACAGGACAAAATCCTAAAGCATATTTACTCTGGGTCATCCCCCGCTGTGACCTTCCAGGTGATTGAAGGTTTTGTTGAGCTTCTGACTGGCTTCAGCCTGAAACCGGTCTCCTTACCTGCTACAAACAAGAAAGTAGAGAATCTCTACGGAACCAAGGATGACCTCTGCCCCTTTTTGTCGATGCATCCTCCTCCTTCTTCGCTTGTCACTGAGGATATGCTAGCTAGACCTAAACAGGGATCCTTATCTGTCCCATCTGACAAGCAGAGCAGAAAGATCGACACTATGGGCAGGAAGATTGACACTTCTGCAGCCTTTGGCATAAAGATTGCCAACTACACTGTAATGATGGCAGCTTACTAGTTGCTGCTCTGGAATAACCTTCATTCCGCAGTTACCTGAGGACCAGAGAATCTTTCTTAGGGTCATTCAGGAAGAAAGGGTCCGTTTATCCTGCCACTAAATTAATGTTGGCCGCAATATGGCGGATACTTCAGCTAGGTCCCTTCTCTCGGCCGTTGTCCTCCGCAGATTCACATGGTTGAGGACCACAGCGTTGCCGATGGACACAAGGAATAGGGTTGAGGATCTCCCTTTTGAAGGGCATACTTTATTCTCCGAGAAAACGGATGAATATTTATCTAAGAGACGAAAGGACAGACTTACGGCTCGATCGTATGGCGTCCTTCCACAACAGCACGTCTTGGGCAGGTCACAGTATAGATCCTTTACAAGGGGTAGACAACATTGCTTCCACCCTTACCAGGGGTATGCCTACCAGCCCCAGCGATCTTATCAAAGCCTGCAGTTATCCTTTTCTAGAAGGAAACAAGGCTAAACAGGGAGCTCACCAGCAGCAGCCTAAGGAGCAGACACATGCTCACAAGCAGTTTTGACAATTACAGGATCCTGACCCGCTGTTTAGAGTCAGACTAAGTTCTTTTTTCTCTGAATGGTGTAAGCTCACCTCTGATGTTTGGGTTTTAAAGATAATTGAAGTTGGATAGAAAGTTGAATTTTTACAGTTGCCCAGTTGCTACTTTCTCCCCTCAGGGGTCTCAACTGGGGTATTAGCTGAATTGACAGCCCTTCTAGAAAAAGGGGCCATTGAGGAAGTTGAGAATAGTTCCTCACTCTTGGGGTTTTATTCTAACCTGTTTGTGGTGGACAAAAAGGATGAGGGTCTCCGTCCTATCCTGGACCTCCATGAGCTGAATAAATTTGTCCGGGTACGTAAATTTAAAATGACTACCTTACAGGCAGTCCTAACCTTAATACCGTCACAGTCCTGGTTCGCAGTTATAGACTTAGAGGACGGCTATTTTCATATTTTGATTTTTCAGGAACATAATTTTTTTTTACATTTTACTTATGGTACCCGTGTTTTCCAGTGCCGGGTTCTGCCCTTTGGGTTGCCTATTGCTCCGCGAGTATTCACGAAATGCGTAGTAGTAGTTATCGCCGCCTTAAGGGTTCAGGGATGTTGTATCTTCCCGTTTAGATGATTGGCTGATTGTGGGTCAGTCAGCTGATGTGAGCAGGCAGGTTTCCCACTACTTTATCCACCTGCCTTAGCCTGGGCCTTTTTGTTGATCAAAAAAAATCCGAGCTTACCCCTTCCAGAGTTACTCAATTCTTAGGAGTAGTCATTGATGGGATCCAGGATAAAGGGTTCTTACCTACAGCGAGAGTCATAAAGATGAAAACGTTAGTTAAAAAGTTTAAGAGATGCAGATTCCAGCCTGCCAGACTAATTCAGACCCTATTGGGGTATGTGGCCTCCACCACTGCTGTAGTGCCTTTGGCCAGACTGCGTATGCATCCTCTGTAGCTTTGGTTATCTCGACTTTCCTCCCAGAGAGGGATTCCCAGAGTAAGAGACTTAGCATCCCCTGGTCAATGCTTTTATCCTTAGACTGGTGGATGGATGACCGTGACCTGTATAAGGTTATAGGCAGCCTGATATTTCTGTCACGACTGATGTGTCCAATCTAGGTTGGAGCGCTCACTGTGAAGGGTCCTATGCACATGGAGTGTGGGACGATTCTGAATGTCAGGAACATATCAGTTTACTCTAACTGAGAGCTGTGTTGTATGCCTTGATCTCCTTTTCAGATATCATAAAGAACAGGACCACCCAGATAGTGACGGACAATACAGCTGCTGTGTTTTATATAAACAAGCAGGGAGGCACATTGTCTGTGACTCTGTACTGGGAGGCAATGAAAATCTGGAATTGGGCCATAGACCGATCAGTCTGTCTACAAGCCATGCATATCCCAGGTATAGATAACACAGTGGTGGATCACCTCAGCAGGTTGCAAGGGGACAACCACGAGTGGTCCCTCGAAGACGTTTACTTACGTCCTGTCTTTACCGAATGGAGTTTTCCCAACATAGACCTGTTTGCTTCGGAGGAAAACCACAAGACTCCTCATTATTGCTCCAGAGGAGGACTAGGCCTCGAGTCTCTTGGGGACGCATTTCAACTCTAATGGTGAGGCCACCTGTTCTACATATTCCCTCCGTTCCCGCTCCTAGCCAGGGTCCTCAGCAAGGTTCAGGCAGACAAGACGTCAGCCATTCTGATGGCCCCGTATTGACCACGACAGCCTTGGTTCCACACTCTCATGAGACTAAAGATCCGAGAACCAGTTCCCGATAAGGCTGGATCTGCTGTCATGGAGGGGAGGTTCACCACAGAGTAGACAGACTCAAACTGACGGCCTTCTCTGAAGGAGTGACTCAAGTACTGGAGAACGCAAGGCGTCTGTCTACTCGCCAGTCTTATGCGCTGAAGTGGAACAAGTTTTCTATTTGGTGTCAGGGGAGAGGCTCGGATCCTCTAGTTTCCCCCCTGGCCAAAATTTTGGATTTCCTGTGGGAACTCAAACAAGGGGGGTTGTCTAATTCGTCTATCAAGGTGTACCTGAGCGCCATCTCCACCTTTCATCTTCCGGTGGACCAGAAGTCGGTTTTCTCCCACTACACATCTAAACTATTTTTGAAGGGATTGAACAACCCGTTTCCCCCTGTAAGGTCCTTAGCCCCTCAATGGTCATTACCTTTGGTCTTGACCAGACTTATGGCCAAGCCTTTTAAGCCGTTAGCCACTTGCCCTTTACGCTTCCTCTCTGTGAAGGTTGTATTCCTAGTGACCGTTACTTCGGCTAGACAGGTGGGTGAATTAGCAGTGTTATGCCGCGAGCCCCCTTACTTAAAAATACACACAGAAAAGGTAGTCCTCTGAACCAAGCTCGATTTTTTTACCAAAAGTGGTTTCTAAGTTCTACCTGTCTCAGGAAATTTCCCTTCCATTTTTTTTCTGTGATTACACCACAGAAACTGAGAGGGCCCTACACACCTTAGATGTGCATAGGGCGATCCTCTTTTATTTGGAACGCATTAAGCCCTTTAGGATAAACTCCCACCTTTTTGTGTGTTTTTCGGGCCAGAGCAAGGCCAGTTCGTAGACTATTTTATTATGTTATAAGATGGCTGACTTACCTTGCCCATTGGAAGTTCATGCCCATTCTACTAGGTCCCACGCGTCTTCAGCGGCGCTCCTGAGAGGTTTTCCCCTCCAAGACACCTGCAAGGCAGTGACCTGGGCCTCAGCTGACACGTTTGTCAAGCACTACGCTTTGGACATCCTAGACAGGAAGGAAATGGCAGTGAGCACAGCGGTGCTGCAATCGATCTTCCTGTGACTACTCTTGGCTACCAGGTATTTAAGCTTTGTAATCTCCCATGTGGGACTGCACAGGAAGACCGTAGATGAAAAACAGAGTTGCACTTACCTGTAACTGTTCATCTAAGTCTTCTGTGCAGGCACACATGCCCTCCCTTCTTCCCCGCTAATGCTCTTGGTACTTACCTTGGCATACAGCAGCAAAAGAGGACTGAGGGTATGTCGGGGCGCCCCGCCTCTTAGTGGCTGTCTTGGTGGGAAAGATGGCTGCACATGCGCACTGGGAGGCGAGGGTGCCCCCTGGTGTTTCTGAGCTATAAAAATTTCCGAAGTTGGCAGGCCTGCGCATGCACAATCCCATATATATACAGTTACAGGTAAGTGCAACACTGCTTTTTCATGAAGCTTGGACACCGGGGGGGGGGGCATTTTATGGCCCCCCAAAGAAGGTGCCCCCAGCCACTCCATTTTCTATTAAACTCCTTGCAGCACTTCAAAAAAAGGCACTCTCCTTCTCGAGAATCCGATTGGCCCAGAGCAGGAGAGTTGCTGCAAGGATTGGCTCGCACTCCCCTCTCCTTCCTTCCTTCCCCCTCCTGCCTCTGACTCACTCAGACTTCCTCCACCCTCCTCCCATCGGGTAAAAAAAAGGTGTGAACTTCACAAAACACTTTTTCTTGTTGTTTCTTAGCAAAGGAACAGCAAGGAACCGTGCTGCTGCAGCTCCTCAAGTTTACTGGATTTTACCAAATATATCTAGTAAACTTGAGTTCGGTATTAGGTAAAATCCAGTATTTTTGCTGAATTCCGAACCTGAATTGCACATCGCTGACTCACAAGTTCAAATGTACTCAGTATGGTGTGACCCACTGATTTATTGTCGCAGGAATTTTGAACCATAGGTGTTTTACAGCCATTGTTCTCAAGCCTTTTAATGGCAGATTTGTCTGTTTTATAACCATTACTTAAGTTATCCAAGCAGAATGCACCTACTAATGTCGATTTTTTTTGAAATACTTATTGCACTCACAAAGCTATTCACCATTTTCTGATGTGAATGTGAGTACACAGCTATCTAATTGCAGGTTATAGCTTCATGAACTATAAAAACTAATCTAAAAACAGTTGTGCAGTGTTCTGTATAACAAACTTAAAACCTTTTAATAGTTTTATACATAATAAAGTGATCTTTAGCTATTATCAGTGGGTGTGAGCATAGGATTGCCTTGTGAGTAAGCCCCATTGAATTCAGTAGGATTTACTTTAGAGAAAACACACAGAAACAGAGCAGAGGGGTTTGGGAAGTTCCTCACCTAGGCATATAGAGCCAAGGTCCCAGTCCTATCAACTCTACTTATTTTTTCTCCAAAGAAGAGACTGAGAAAACAAAACATGGAAAAGAGCTTACCTGGGTTGCTCCCTAGTTTGCTGAAAGCTCTTCCTGTGTGTGTGTGTGTGCGTGTGTGTAATTATGTGTTTGTGCAAAGCAAAAAAAAAGAAAGAAAAAAGAAACGACAAAACAATGCAGATGAATCTATATAAAGTTTCTATAAAAGGTCTCCAAATACTTAAAAATAAGTCCATACGCAATTGTTGTCTATGTGTGATATGTTCAAATATCAATAAGTTTATAAAGTCCTCAGTCCAGTGAGTTAAAGGAAGTGGGATTTTGTCTTTCCAGCATCGTAGTATAAGTTTTTTAGCAACTGTAAGGGCACAGAGGGTCTAGCTCCATTGAGCATCAGTTAGGTTCCATGAAACAAATAATTTAAAAGTACATAAACATCGATGTATACATAAACATCCTCAAAAATAAATTAATATTCTAATACAAAATTAATACAAGTAATGACTTCCTCCCAAATGACTGGACGTGTCCAAAGCATATGCTTAAGGGACGTATCTTGTAAGTTTTAATGCCAACAATTGGACACTATACTTAATCTTTTTCTAAAGAAGTATTATGGTGTCCAGTATATCCTAAATATAATTTTTTGTTGGATAAGTTGCAGCTTAAGATCCATAGAATCAACGTGTATAGGTCTTAAAGCCATATCCCATTTCTTTTCTAGAACTAGATAATCTAGCTCACTGTTCCATTCATCTCTGAGACTCTGCATATCGTACTTATTAACTGACAGCAAGTATTTATAAACAAATTGGTTTCTTTTTCTGTGTTGATTCAATGAGAGTTTTGAAAAACGAAGAAGATTCTGCAGCACTCTAAGCTGCTGTGCCATATTTGGACACCAACAGTTGTTGCCATTGTAAATAAGCCTATAAGGACTATTCAGCAGAAGGAGGTAAACCATATCTAGAAACACCTATTTTCTGATCATCAGCTCCGACCATCTATCCTACCTGGTTGGGGGGGGGGCATCAAAGAGATCCTTCTAAGATTGAAAAATAATATCAGAGGAAGGTACAAGAAGGTCATTCTGTTCCTCCACCAGTGCTACCACACTGGCCTCACCCAGCAAAATGGCTGATGTTGGATCAGCTGGGATCCCTGGCCAATCTGATCTGGAGGAAAAGTCCTTCCTGACCCCAGAGTGGTGGTCAGCATTACCCTGGGCCTATAAGAAGGGTCCACGAGAGCCTCGCAGCAGCTCATCCCTTCAGGCCCTCCCTCTCCCGATCTGCGTATGTTCATATTGAGTCAGAGAATCAGCATTGCTGTCAGGTGGCCATCTAACCCTAAATACCTCCAAGGAAGGAGAGCCCACCACCTCCCAAGGAAGCCTGTTCCACTAAGGAACTGCCACAACATCAGGAAGGTCTTCCTAATGTTTAGCCGAAAACTCTTTTGATTTAATTTTGACTCGTTGTTTCCGGTCCGACCCTCTGGGGCAGGGGAAGACAACTCCACGCCAGCCTCTGTGAGACAGTCCTTCAAATACATCTCGATAAATGACTTGGATGAAGAAAATAACATTATGATCAAAGGAAACGGGGGCAGGGGAGCATGGTCAAAGAAAAGGCAAAAAGCAGCTTTAGTCAGAAACACAGTAGGGCAAGCAATTCCGGTCTCCAAGGAGCCCCAACGACCCAAAGAGGCCCAGAACTTAAGACTACAGCCAAGCAAACTCCCCCCTCTCAGGAAATTAGTGCAAGATTGTGGTTATTGAAGCCCTAGAAGCTCTGGGACCTCATGGTGCTCAAACCAATGACCTTCTCCACTATTAAGATCTTCTGGACAGGACCTTCTGCATGTCTACACCCATCTTATGTTACATTCAGATGTTTTTATCAAACTATGTAACTCTCTACCCCCATGGAAGTTCCTTTTTGGCTTACTTTTCACCTCCTCTTTGCCCTAGCTTTTTGTTGAGTTCTTTCATTCTTCTCCTACCAAGATAATCAGCCGCCGCCTCAGTGGCTGGAGTTGCTGCAGGTGGCCCCGGTGTGGAAAGGCCTGTGGCTTCTGGCTGCCTGTGAAGAGCCTCTGCTTGGGGAAGGCGTGGGTGGGAGAATGAGTCCTGGCTACTCTGGGCTGATGCTGGAGCCTGCTGTGGGCACGGAGTGGGGTTTGCCGGGCACTGGGATCTAAGCCTTTCCGTTGTGTTGTGGTAAGCATGATATGTTCTAGAGTGTGGTGGGGGGGGGCACTTCCTTGGGGCTTCACATGAAGAGTGCCGTGGAAGTGGCAGGGGCTGTAGAGGAAGCATGTGACTCACGCGATGGACTTGAGTGCTCCTGAGGGGTTTCCCTTTTTGCGGGCCATGAGCAGCCTTCCCCATGAGCCTCTTGGGCAGCCCACCCACTCTGGTAGTGTGTGCGCATGCCAAGACCACGCATCGCCAGCTTCCTCTCACAGAATAGTTTCCCCTGACCTGTGTGAGTTTTAGGGGCTGCTGACTGTTTGCCACTTGAGGCTGGGATATTGCTGCCGGTTGTTTTTGCAGTCTGCTGTGGCAGCTGTAACGATAGCATCTGCCTTGCAGTTGCCTGACTGAGTTTTGTGCTGACCTTTCTCCTTCCCAAAGGTTGGTTGTGAGCTTTGTTCTGTCCACAGTAGTGCTGTGTGTGGCGGAGATGTCTTACACAAGTGGACAGGGCCGGCCTGTCCATTGAGGCCAGTGAGGCAGCCGCCTCAGGGCGCTAAGGCGCTGGAGGGGCGCCGACCCGGGGCCAGGGGCGCGCGCCACGGAGCTGCTGCCGCTGCCGCCACCGGCCAGCAGTGTGTGCTGGCGGTGGCAGCGTGGGGCAGCTGAGCGGGCAGCCTCCCGTTCAGTTGCTCTGCAGGCCAGGTGCAGCCGGCGGCCAGGGCGGCCGGCTGCGCCTGGCCCGCAGAGCAACTGAATGGGAGATCTGGAAGGCTCCTCGTGCGTGTGTGTGCATGCGCATGCACACACGCACACAGAGGCAGCATTAAGCTGCCTCGGGTGCCGGCGACGCTGGAGCTGGCCCTGCAAGTGGACCCTGGTGGTGGTAGCAGGGTCTTCCTGGAGGAGAGGGGAACAGTTTATTATGCCAGAGAACCCTGTTGCTTCCCTTTCTGCACGTAGAACCTGGCTATGCCTGTAGCCACAGCTGGAGGCTTCCTAATATGCCATATCCGTGCCTGAGGCTGCCTTGACCTTGCAAGCCCTCCTCTCTTTTAGGTCCATCTCCAAGATCCTGGTGAAGAATGCGAAGAAGACCATTGGCCGTCAGTATGTCACACGCAAAAAATACACCCCACCTGCCTGGGAGCAGCGTGGTAGCCAGCAGCATTTCCCAGACGACCATGAGGATGAGATATCAGGTATATTTGAGCTTGGGGGATTTCGGAGGCTGGGCCAGTCTTGGTTACAGAGGTCACAGCTTGAGGAGGAGAAACAAGAACCAGCGAGGGATAGTGGTTAAAATGTCAGGAGAGCTACGTTTGAATTCCTGCTCAGCCCCAAAAGCTCACTGGTGACCTTGGGCCAGGCTGACTCTGCCCAATTTACCTCATAGGGTAGTGGCTATGAGGAAAAAACAGAGGAGGGGAGAGAAAGATTGTAAGACCCTTTGGGTCCCCGTTGGGGAGAAAAATGGGGTATACAAACCTAAATAAATCAACATTTTCTGCATTTGTTGTTGGCTACTGTAGTGTCTGAAGAAGTGGAAAGAAGTACCTTGACACCATCCACCACCATCAGGCCCTCAGACAAGATGACCATGAGCCACCTAGTAGAACGAGCCTGCTGTCGGGATTACCAGCGCCTGGGATTGGGCACGCTGAGCAACAGCCTCACCCGCTCCAAGAACGAGCCCTTTCGCATCTCCACGGTCAACCGGATGTACGCGATCTGCCGGAGGTAAGTGTGGCCATCCAAGGGCCGTTAAAGTCCCTGGGATGTTGCCAGCAGGTTCACGTTCTTGAGGCAGAAGGACAAGTCAGACATGGTCGACAACAAAGAGTTATGGTTGTCCTAAGAGTCTTTTTATTTGGTCTTTTTATGTGACTGTGTTCCCTAGTTCTGTGTTCCATCACTTGCCGCCAGCAATCAGCCAGATGCCCTAGTGGAGGCTCCCATGGGAAGAGGACCACTGGTTGAGGCCAAAGATCCATCCAGTCCGGCCTTCTCCCAGCTCCCCACACCCATTATTCAGTGATAGACTTACGTTGGAAATTTAAGGCTTTATTTTAGGTTTCAGGACTAAGAGGCATTGATGGATCTCTCTTGTCCGTGAATTGATCTAGTCCTTTAAAAACCACTTGTGCTAATGGCCAAATGAGTTCCGTAGCAAACTATGCATTGTGTGAAGAACTTCATTTTGCCTGTTCTGAATTGACCACCAGGTTGCTGGGACCCCTTTTTGCCAGGCCCTGCATGTATTAGAAGAAGAAAAGAAGTGCCCTATAGAAGGCTGAGCAGTGTTTCTTCCAGGCCAAACCTATTTAATCCCTCCCCCCCTCCCCGCCTGCCTGAATGATCCTTCTTCCTTCGAGGCAGTTCCTCAGAGGGGTAGTTCCTCCCTTTTAGGTCCAGTAGGCAGAGCCAAAGGTTCCTCTTGGAGGTGGGATGCTCCCCTTTCTCTGTCATTTCCTCTCTCTGGTTGCAGGAGGGCAGAGTTCATCTGAGAAGAGAAGCCTCAGATCTCACCGCGACCAGCAGGAGTGCTCTGGGGATTGCTGCCCCTCCCATGCACGTCCGGCCCATAGGGAGGGCTCAGGCAGATCTTGCTCTTTCCCATAGTCCTTTTGTGAGCACCATAGCAGCTCCTCAGAACGTTCCAGGTGCACCCTGGCTTTGACTTCTGCAGCTAAGCATTGGATGCAAAATAATCAAAGGCATGCCTGCCCACAAGCCTCCATTTAATCCCTCAAGCCCTGAGAAGGAAGGGGATGCCTTCTTTGCTGCCTACTCTAGAGTAGGGAAGGGTTAGGGCACAGAGGGAGTCAGTCTCTACCCCTAGGGGACTGTTTTTCCCCAGAGGATCTCCCCACCAAAGGGAATGTGGCTATGCTTCTCCATCAGCCTCAGTCCCCTCCGTCAAGGAAGAGAAAGAATAGCTGTGGGGGCTGGGCGGGGGGCAGGGAGTAGCTGCAAGTCCAAGGACAGAATCACCCACCCCACAAGCATTTCCCAGAGTTCTTGAATATGCCTGAAGAGAAAAGAGCTGCCATCTCATCAAAAATACTTCTTGGTCTTCGGGCCTCGATCCACCTTCCCATCTGGACCTGCCTCCATTTCCACTGTCCCCTTTCCTGCTTCCTTTCGATCCTCCGTTTACGGCAAGAGTGCCTGAGCTGTTCATGTCGAGATCTGCCCCTCGTGTATTTGAGAGGATCCGTTGTCTCCCCACAGGTCATTATGGGCGAGCTGAATGTCACTAGATTAGAGAGCCTGTTGCTGACCTCACTTCAGAAATGTGTTATTGCTCCTGACTGAGGGGAAGCGCCTTCAGGTCAGAGTGAGCGGCGCTCCGAGATTGCCTCGCAGAAGGAAGGCTTTTGACTCAACGTGCCATCCGCAGCTCCTCCTCTGTATTTGCAAGAGCAAAAGCAGCCTCCGTGGGTGCAAGTGGGCTGCCCTGAAGCCCTAAGAACCACTGGATGGAGGGGGCTGGGAAGGCTCGGTCTTGCCTGTCAGGGACTGCCAGTTTAGGTCTCAGTCACTTCACTGCACGAGTCCATGGGAGACATGCATTAAAAGTTTTATTGAGAATCTAATAGTACAGCACCGCAGTCATTTCTTGTCAGGAATAACTTTCCCTCCCCCTACAAGGCATATTAAACCCTTCAAGAACAACCCACTCTAATCTACCGCCCCCTCCCCCCAGCTATGTTCCCACCTATGCAGCAAAAGAAAGTAAAGTGAAAGAAAGTAGAATTGTCCTGACTAGGAATCCAGGCCTTCTGGAGCCATCCGGCCGTATCTCCTTGGCAACGCTGATAACCACATTCCTTCTCTGCTTCACACAGCTTCCCAAGCCACTTCCCCAGCAAGTGTAATGCACCGGGGCCTAATAGCGCTCCCAAAGTATGTCGCAGAGGATCAGGTCTACAGCCCAACAGTGAACCCCAAACAGAGTATGGCAGGGGCCACGACCCTGACATTGCCTTACTGGCCCCTGTCCTTCAGTTCTGTGCAGGGGCTCAGGAAGGCATAGATTGGGAGGGGGGGCTTGGGTTGCTTTTAATGCCTACCACGCAGCTCTGGTATTCTCCAGCCAGAAGCCTATTCAGTCAGCCCCTTGTTCTGACACTTGTTCATGGAGGTGAAGGCCCCCCCCACCCATAAAGGGATGATAGGAACTCCTCTAAATTCCTTTCATTGTTACTGTTGTCATGTCTGAGCCCCATCCATGCCAATGCTAATGCTGGTTCATGCTGTACCTTGACTTCCTATTATCAGTGCCATAAATGTTTCCTCTGTTCAGTTCTCTCACAGAATGATTGCAGGTGTTTATCTAACAAGCTGTAGAAGCTTTCAGTCCTCATGACCTTGCATACTACCCGCTCCTGTTCATTGCCGTGTCTTGCTTTCCAGTGTCTCAACTTGATAGTACAAATATGTGAGATGTTCTCACACAAAGTGCCCGCCAAGATCATGTTTATTGTTGGGAGGGGGAAGGAGCAAACGTGTGTGTTAAGAGGAAGGGTTTTTCCACAACTTCCCATTCCTGTCAATTCCTTGCATTTGCTGCTTAGATGCTTACCTTGCTTCTGAGTAATCCTACGGACATATCTGTGGAAACGATCTGATTTCTGAATAAAACCATTTAGCCGAGAGCCTGGGCTCCTTGCTGCTGTGGCCCAGGGGTCTGTCTGCCGTAGCCTGTCCCCCATGGCCTGACAACTGTTCCCAGACCAAAATGGCCAGCATCAGACAGGTTCAAAACTCATTTTTTTCTCAGGATTGCACGGGGAAAAATTCTCTACCAGCCCTGCCTTAATTCAAACTCTCAATGCCCAGTTCCAAACTGTCTGGTCCCAAACCATATAGGCTTTTCAGCTCAATGTCAGCACCTTGAATTGTGCCTGGAAGCAAATGGGAAGCCAGTGCAGATGAGCTACAGCTGAAGTGATATGATCCCTATGACTTGGTCAACACACTGATTGCAGCGTTCTGCGCCAGCTGAAGTTTCCAAACACGTTTGAAGGGCAGCCCCACATAAAGTACATTGCAGTAATCTAATCTAGATGTAACCAGGGGGCATGTAACACAGTGGCAAGTTCTTCCCTGCCCAGGAAAAGCAGCTGACTAACCATTTGAAGGTGTTAAAGGGCACTCTTGGCCACAACTGCCACCTGTTTATCCAGCAGTAGGCCTGGATACAGGAGGACATTGCTACAATCATAGCTGCCTTGGTCAGATTGGCTTTCTGAAGGAATGGCTGCCGTTGGTGAATGAGCCTAAGCTGTAGAAAGGCACAGCTGCTTCTTCCATCTGTGTCTTGAATGACGGAGAGGCATCACAGAGTGTCCTTTTCAGGAGGAGCGCACTCCGTGTAGAACAGGCTGTACTCCTACCTGCTCTTGCCTAAGTCTTGCGACTAACATCCCAGCCCTTCTCTAGATTTTATATTCACCCACATCCACTTCCTCACTGCTTCCAGGCACAGGTCCAGCACTTCCTGTCTGATTTAGAAGGACAAGACAGACATAGCTAGTCTCCCACATGTTGGTAGCACCGTGCTCAAATCTCTGGCTCATCTCTCCCAGTGATTGCATTTAGTTATTACAATGAGCAGGACTGAGATGGTACCCCATAGGCCAATGAACAAGAGATCAAACAGAAATCACCCAGACGTACCTTCTGAGAAATGCCTTTGAAGGAAAAAACAAAACCAGTGAAGCTAATCCCAGAAGGGACCGTGCTGCCTGGAGTTCTAGAAGAATCAAAGGATGCACGCTCTCCTGGTCAGTCGCTGAGCGCAGATCACCTGGTAGAACAACCAAGGAGGTTTCATGATCAGGTTCACAACTGCCACACTGAGAATCCTCCGGTGATCCTTTTCATCCGCTGCCTCAGAAAGTCTGACCAGAACCAAGGGGTTGAAATTAATACGTTAGATGAGCTTGTGGATGATTGGCACGGCCGACTTTCCGAAGCCCTTGACGTTATTGCTCCCTGCCGTCCTCTCCGAGCCCGCAAACGGGTAGCTCCTTGGTTCACCGAGGAGCTTCGCCAGATGAAGCCGTCTCTGAGACGACTAGAGCGAGTGTGGAGGCGGGGGCGCAACGAAGAAGCAAGAACGTCTTATAGGACGTTTATGAAAGCCTATGAGGTGGCAGTGAAAGCAGCAAAGAGGGATTTCTTTGCTACTTCCATTGCGTCCGCTAGCTCACGGCCGGCTCAATTATTTCGAACAGTTCGGTCCTTGGTCTCCCTCTCTCAGGGAGACCACCAAATTCTTAATTCAACTATTGGCTGCAAGGCTTTCGCGAGCTATTTTGCGGGCAAAATCCTGTTCCTTCGCCGTGGCCTGCCGCCCACTGTTGATACCGTAAGGGAACTGGAGACCCCTTGGCCGTCTTCTGGGTCTGTATTAGATGATTTCAGGCTGCTCTCCCGGGACAATGTTGACAGGATCCTGCAGGGGATGAGGCCAACCACCTGTCCTCTGGACCCCTGCCCATCCTGGCTGGTGAAGGCCAGCTCGGAGGGGCTACGGGACCATTTGGAGGCCATTGTTAACATCTCCCTGAGCTCTGGGGTTTTTCCAGGAGTGTTAAAGGAGGTGGTAGTGCGGCCCCTCCTGAAAAAAACATCTTTGGACCCCACCAACCCATCCAGTTACCTCTCAGTGTCGAACCTCCCGTTCCTGGGCAAGGTGATTGAGCGGGCGGTGGCGGTACAACTGCAGGAATTCCTGAATGATGCTGTAGTCCTGGACCCATTCCAATCTGGCTTCCGTCCTGGCCATGGGACGGAGACGGCCTTGGTTGCCCTCACAGACGACCTTCGCAGGCATCTGGATCGAGGCGGGTCAGCGCTGCTTGTGTTACTCGATCTCACAGCAGCATTTGACACGGTTGACTATGATTTGTTGGCCAGCCGCCTTGCCGACGTGGGGATTAGGGGGACAGCCTTACAGTGGCTGGTCTCCTTTCTCCAGGGTCGGGGACAGAGGGTGGCGCTCGGGGGAGATCTATCGCCCCGTCACCCTTTGGTGTGCGGGGTTCCCCAAGGGGCGATACTCTCCCCGATGTTATTTAACATCTATATGCACCCCCTCACCCAGTTGGTGCGGAGGTTTGGGCTGGGTTGTCATCAATACGCGGATGACACCCAGCTTTTTCTGTTGATGGACAGCCGGCCAGACACGGCCCCAGACAATCTGGCCAGAGCTCTGGAGGCTGTGACGGCATGGTTGAAACAGAGCAGGCTGAAATTGAACCCAGTGAAGACGGAGGTCCTGCAGCTGGGACGGGGGCTGCCAGATGTTGGGATCCAGCTCCCTGTCCTGGATGGGACACCACTGGCAACTTTGCCAGTGGTGAAGAGTCTGGGCGTGCTCCTGGATGCCTCCCTATCGATGGAGGCCCAGGTCACGGCGGTTGCCAAGTCTGCATTTTTCTATCTTCGTCAGATCAGGCAACTTGCTCCCTACCTGACGCCCCTGGACCTGGCTACAGTGACCCATGCAACGGTCACCTCCAGGCTAGATAACTGTAACTCACTCTACGCTGGGCTACCCCTGGGCCTGATCCGGAAACTACAATTGGTCCAGAATGCGGCAGCGCAGGTCCTGACTGGTATATCTTACCAGTCACGTATCACACCTGTCCTGCGCCAGCTGCACTGGCTTCCGGTTGAATTCCGAATCAGGTTCAAGGTGTTGGTTCTTACCTTTAAAGCCCTGAGCGGGTTGGGACCGGCATATCTTCGGGACCGCCTCTCCCTGTACGTTCCCCGGAGACCGCTTCGATCAGCGGATAAATGTTTACTGGTGGTCCCCGGCCCTAAGGAAGCCCGCCTCGCTTCAACCAGGGCCAGGGCCTTTTCAGTCCTGGCCCCAGCCTAGTGGAACGCTCTGTCAATGGAGACCCGGGCCCAGCGGGACATATTATCGCTCCGCCGGGCCTGTAAGACAGAGCTGTTCCGCCAGGTGTTCGGTGGTTGAAGGGGGCGGTGCCATGTCGGCCTCCCACCTTTGGGGTGGGGGAGGGTTCTCCCCACCACTGCACTTGGTTAATTTATTTCATTATTGTTTTGTATATTGATTTTAGTATTGTTTTTTGTTTTTATCCATTTTAAACTGTTCACCGCCCAGGGCCCCTGGGATGGGCGGTATATAAATTGAAATATAAAATAAAAATATAAAAATAAAAAATTAAGTCAAAAGTGTTTTTGGCTAAACATTAGGAAGAACTTCCTGACAGCGAGAGCGGTCCCTCAGTGGAACAGGCTTCCTCGGGAGGTGGTGGGCTCTCCTTCTTTGGAGGATTTTAAGCAGAGGCTAGATGGCCAACTGACAGCTATGATGATTCTGTGAACCTGGGCAGATCGTGAGAGGGAGGGCAGGCACCTTTCTAGAGTTTATTATTTCCTTTTATTGAAATATACCCTAGTTTCTTAATGAAGCAAGTTATCAAAATATATATTGTTATTGATACAAATCCTGCAAAAACAGAACACAGAAAGGCAATAAGAATCAGGTTTGCTAACATTTCCTAATTAACTTAAGTTTAAAACAAAGTTTCTAGGAACTGCATTACAATGAACAAATGAATTTCTCACCTAAATCCTTATGACATTTCTTCCAAACAGAACTCTAACATACTATCTGAATTTGCATGTTTTATAGATTATCTTATGCGAATATCTAAGACCTTTCACGTGTTAGCATAAACAAACTATAACTGGTTTGATGCTTCATCGAATAGTCATAATTTCTATTGTATAACCTTCTAATTAGCCAAAAAATGACGTTATATCCAACTTGCAAAACAAAACTATAAATCTCTGAGGAATGACAGAAAGAGTTAAATTGGTAGATCACTGTTGGTCTGTTCTCTGATAAAGGAGCATTAATCTAGATAGAGGCCACTATTTTTAATTAGCTGTCAAAGATGAAAGGGCACCTGTTTTGGTTACCTAACATTCTGAAAAAACATACAGACAGTTCATACAAAGTTTAAAAGTCCACACAGAATACAAGTGTGCTGCTCTCTATTGCTTATTATTGCTTACTGTAATGTACTTTTAATCTGTATTACTGCAGCAGTCCCTTCCGGCCCTGTGATTCTAAGTGTGCTGGGTCGGTGAATTAGGAGCTTTGGGGGTGGTTCTGCATGGTTGCTGGGGGGAAGGGGGGGGGATTTAACTCTCTTGTTCCCCGCATCTTCCTCATTTTAAATAGCCCTCTGAAGCTGCAGGTGGAAAAAAGACAGGTGCAATGTTTTTACTTCAGGAAGGTTTAATGTGTAGAAGAGGCAAGTAAGGAAAGGGTTAAATGCCACCAGCCCTTCTGATCCGTAGCAGCTTGTTCTGCAGCACCTGCCCTCTCCAGTCTGGACAGAAGCCTTGAGCCTGGAGGCAAGTGAGTGACAGACAGGTGGATCGGATGAGGTCCGCTGGGCTCCCCCACAGGCCCTGCAGCCAGCCACACGGGGGAAAGCACCAGCAGCTGGTTTCAGAGGCAGAGAGGAGTGCGCCTGTGTTGGGGGAGAGTGCTGCGGACGCACTCTGGGTGTCAAGTCAAGGAAGAGAGTAGGGATCCCTGTGTGGGATGTGAACTGGGTGAGGGGGCATGTTGCCCCCCCCCCCCCGCAGTTCAGGTCACCCTACGGCTGGATTTGGGAACTCCTGGTCTTGCCCCTGCCCAGTAGCTTGGGATCGCTTTCCAGGGCAGGGCCCTGCAATGCCTGTCTGTCTTCCTCCCCCTTCAGTCTGTGGTTAAAGCCCCTCGGGTTTGTCTCCCTGCAGTTACCCAGGGCTGCTCATCGTCCCCCAGAGCATACAAGACAACACCCTTCAGCGGATCTCACGCTGCTATCGTCAGAACCGGTTCCCTGTTGTGTGCTGGCGGAACTCGCGCACCAAGGCAGTCCTGCTGCGCTCAGGCGGGCTGCATGGCAAAGGTGTGGTGGGCCTCTTCAAGTCGCAGAACGCTCCCGCCACAGGTATCCCCTCGTGCACGCTCCAGCGCAGCAGCGAAGGCTGCTCTGAATGGGACTGTCTCTCAGGGCAGCACTGAGGCTACCCCCCTCGCCCCCCGCCCCCCTTGTCATTGCAGGCCCTTCTCAGGCAGACTCCACCAGCCTGGAGCAGGAGAAGTACCTGCAGGCAGTAGTCAATTCCATGCCCCATTCCGCAGAGGCCGGTGGCCGCAACACTCTCAGTGGCTTCACTTCCGCCCAGATGAGCAGCGCAGGTAAGGGGGCCACTTCAGGAGTCACTGCTACCCCTCCCCCCGCCCCAGCTCATGCTTCATGGGACTGGCCTGGGCTTGGAAGTTGCGGGAGGGGAAGTGGGGAGAGCATCAGCCAGGCCTCTCAGTGAGGAGGAGCCGCCACCAGGTGAGTCTGGTGGTGCCATTTGCAGCTGGTCCATCTCCCCCCGTCCATCTTCCATGCTAGGCAAGCGGTTCTGCCTCCCCGCGCCAGCAGCTGCATATAGCCTGTTCACCCTCACTCATTGTCTGTCTTGACCCTCTGGGGTGCCCTGCAGAATCAGTGCTGAAGCTACAAAGAGAGGAGACCCTAGACACTGGCCAACTCCCTGGAGCTGTTCTCTGCAGCCGGGGGGGGCGGGCGGGGGGGTCCTGGCTCCTGTGCACGGACTGCTGCCCGTTTAAGGGGCAAGAGCCGGTGATCCCAGGGCTTCTGGAGGAGGAACTGGGGGGTGGGGGGCTACCAGGCTGCTTCCCCTTCTTCCTGCCTGCAGCCCAAAGGCCAGCGCCCACTCCTTTTCCCCTGTTGCTGGCATGGAATGTCCCATTCTGTTGGTGCTACAGATTCTTCTGAGAAGCGGCAGCCCAAGCTGGGATCCCTTATGAAGCAGGTGATGGGAGGGAAGGACGAAGGGCCCGGCCCTGTTAGCCGTGGAGGTGAGAAGCGTTTGGCCGCTGGTAGAGCAGATGCATCAGCTTTCCTTCCCAGGGCAGGGCTGCATCTCCTCGGGAGGGGGCAGAGGGGGGCAGGGTCCGCCCACAGCTCTGCACCTCCATCTTGTTTGCCCTTCCTGCATCCCATCCCTCTGTCCATGAGCGTAAGCATCTGTCAGTCATACCATCCCTGCCTCTCCATCCTGTCCCCTTTCAGCACCAGGTCACAGAGCTAGGGTCATTACCCTCTCCAGCCCCAAGAGCCTGTCGGCAAAGGGACGCAACTCCCC
Source organism: Eublepharis macularius (assembly GCF_028583425.1). Classification (NCBI taxonomy): domain Eukaryota; kingdom Metazoa; phylum Chordata; class Lepidosauria; order Squamata; family Eublepharidae; genus Eublepharis; species Eublepharis macularius. Next base: position 340,611 of record NC_072798.1, read on the forward strand.
TCGAGGTACTGTGAGGGTTCGTGGGGCATTAACACAGACCATGTGACATTCAAACTGCTAACTCCCCCGAGTATCCCCAGACAGGCAGGCAGACTAACCAGCCCCTCTGCGCTAACTGTTCTGCAGCCTTACAGCATGCCCCTGCCCGGCGTGCCGTGCCCCTCACCCCTCTTAGGTAAGGATTAGTGGGTCTGCTGTGCTTTGCCCGTCTGGGTGAGGGTGGCAGGGCCAGAGTCTGGTCTTCTGCTCTGCAGGGGGTGATGGAATGGGTGGGGGCTTCAGGCAACAGGCCTGGACCCCAGCTGGCCGGGTCTGGAACCAGTGAGAAGCATGTGTGCCAGAGAGCAACTGCCCATCTGTTACAGTTGAACTGACCTGCCATTCCTCGCAGGCAAGTGGGGCAGCATCCGAGCCAGTGGGCGCATGAGCAGCTACGCTCTCAACATGGAGATTGGTTCCCGCTTGGCGGGGAAGGAACTGCTGAGCATTCCGCCAAATGGGTCCCCCTCCGAGGCCAGCTTCCTGCGCCAGCACCGTGCTTCGCTGTACATCATTGGAGACAAATCCCAGCTCAGGGTACTGTTCTGTTGGGCAACGAGGCTAGAGGGCAGGGCCAGGTTCTTGGAAAGCTGCTCTTTCCAAGCCTCCAAAGGGGCTCCCTGGGCCGAGCTTTGGGTTGTGTTGGGGGCTCTGCAGAGAAGCTGGATCTCCCTTCCTTACCCTCAAATGTAGGGAGTGAAGCCTGATCCGTTGCAGCACTGGGAGGTGGTGCCCATTGAGGTTTTCGAAGCGCGGCAGGTCAAGACTAGCTTCAAGAAGCTGATGAAGGCCTGTGTGCCTGGCAGCCCCTCTGCAGAACCTGGCGTAACCTACCTGCGCTCCCTGGAGGAGTCGGAGTGGCTGGTGCAGGTCAGTGCTTGGAGGAGGGAGGTACTGGGATGGATTTTCTCAAACACCTGCCTTGCTAGTTAAGCTTCTCAGTCACTAGAGCATTTGGGGTTCTGCACCCCAGCCCGGTGCCCTGGGTGGACTTCCACTAGTCCCCTTGGGTCATTGTTCTGCATACGTGGTCGCAAGCAATTCACTGTGTGCTTGGGCTCCGGGGGGCGGCGGGGGGGGGGAGCCAGCCAGCCAGCCTGCCTGCCTGCCTGCCTGCCTGCTCCGCAGTGGCCTGGTGGCTTCTCCCCCTCCCCCCCCCCCAAAAAATCCCAGCAGCTCTCTGCCAGCCCCCTCCCCCTGTCTCCCTCGACAGATTCACAAGATCTTGCAGATCTCGGTGCTTGTCGTAGAGCTGCTGGACACAGGCTCCTCTGTACTGGTCAGCCTGGAGGACGGCTGGGACATCACTACCCAGGTACATCTTTGCCACTTTCCCCCTGTGGATTTTACCCCCCCCTCGCCCCCCCCCCTGGGTAAATGTTGACGGGCCTCGTCCCCCTTCTCCTCAGGTGGTGTCTCTAGTGCAACTGCTGTCGGATCCTTACTACCGTACCCTGGAAGGATTCCGGCTTCTGATTGAGAAGGAGTGGCTGTCCTTTGGGCACCGATTCAGCCACCGCGGGGCACAGACCTTGGCCAGCCAGAGCAGCGGCTTCACGCCCATCTTCCTGCAGTTCCTGGATTGTGTCCATCAGGTGAGAGCCAGCCCCAGCTACACCTGTGGGGCCCAAGAACCCTGGCTCCTCCGGGTGCGTCACTCAGCCTGGTGTCTTGCCCCACTCCGCAGATCCACTTGCAGTTCCCCCTGGAGTTTGAGTTCAGTCAGTACTACCTGAAGTTTCTCAGCTACCACGCTGTGTCTGCTCGCTTCCGCACTTTCCTGCTGGACTCTGACTATGAGCGGCTGGAGTTGGGTAAGGCTCAGGGTCAGGAGTGTGGTGGGCTGGGGGTGAGCAGCTCTTGAGACAGCAGCACCGCCTCCAGCCTGTGCCCTTTCTTGGCAGGCCTCCTGTACGAGGAGAAAGGGGATCGGAAAGGGTCCCCCCAGCTCTTCAGGTCTGTGTGGGACTACATTGACCGCCTGAACAGGAAGGTGCCCATCTTCTTCAATTACATGTATGCCCCCGAGGATGGGGAGGTGAGCTCAAGCTGTGTTTGCAGAACGGAGATGGAAAGCCACTGGGCTGTCCTTGGCTGGTTCCTTCTGGCAGGAATGGTGGCTGGGGGTGGGGCATTGTCTGCCTTCAGAGCCGGGGAAGCAGTCACGTTCTGGCTTTGTCCTCAGGTACTCCGTCCCTACAGCAACATCTCCAACCTCAAAGTGTGGGACTACTATATACAAGAGACCCTGTCCGAGGGCCCCTCGTATGACTGGGAGCTCGTGCAGGGCCAAGCGGAGCCCAGTGAGGAGGCTGGGCAGCCGGACACGAACGCGCCGCAGAGCAAGCGCAAGATCATCTGGCCCTGTTACGACAACCGCAGCCGCATGGAGCCTGATGCCATCTCACGGCTGCTGGAGGTTGGTGGTCTGGGGCGACTTGGCAGGATACAGCTCTTTCTTGACCCTCTCTGGGAAGAAAGGTGTTCTGGACTGCCCTCTGGGGTTGGCCTTGTGCAGCTTCCAGTCCCTTCATGCTCGAGTTCTGTTGTGACTTTTGACTGAATTGGGTGGCTTGTTGGAGAGAAGGGGAGTTGGTTACGCCCCAGCGCAGTGGGGAGAGGGCCGGCCCACGGCTGTGTTTAGGGGCATTCTGACTGAGGCTCCCTCCTGCTCTCCTTTGCCACCTGAGGAGTGTAGCTTCCTGCTTCTGAACTTGCCATCTTGGCAGGCAGCGCCCCGTGGTGTAGCAGAACTGAGAGCCCTAAACCTCTGCTGCTGACGACGACCTCCTGGGCCTCTTGGTGGCTTTCTGGACCAACAGCCAGGCTGTGGGGGACCCCTCCCCTTTACCCCCAGGGAAAAAATGGACATGATGTGAAAAATTGGAATATATGTGATCCGTTCCTATCATGCCAAAACCTATTTTGCTGCTTTAACAACACAAAATGTATCATTTATAATTTACTTAGGATATACAATCGTATTAATGGTTATATTTATGGAATTTAAAGGTATAAATGCCTTTGTTTCCTAGAAGCAAAATTGCAAATACAGCCAATAATAAAGCAAGAGGGATGCAAATTAGTGCATTCTTTGAGATCTTAGCATATTTCATTCATTCCAGAAAGATTTTTTGAGGGCTGAGGTCTCTTCCCTGACATAAAGCCTGTCATCTGCTTTGGCTTATAATGCTGGCCGTGTCTCAAAAGCATGGCCTGGTCCCAGTGGTCCATACTCTGTCCACATCCCGCCTTTGAAAACTGCCTGGAAACTGCACTTTGTCCAGGTTATTGTCAGGAACTGGCTACGGGTTGATTGGGTCACTCCTGGGCGTGGAAAATCTGCACTGGCTGCCCATCTGTCGCTGGCTACAGTTCTTCCTTTTAAGGGTCCCACCCCGTCTGTGGCCAGGGCACCTGAGCGCCTTCCACCTCCCGTACTGCCCATCCTGTGTCTTACCTGAGGGCTCTCTCGGGGCAGTGGTTTTCAGTTTTAGACTTGGCTTGTGTTTAATTTTATGGCTAGTTTTATGGGTTTTATGATTAGTCACATTTATGACATTTTTGTGTTTTGTTTTGTGAGCCACCTCGAGCCGGTCTCTGGAAAGGCAGCATATACTTTCCCCTAAATAAATAAAAGCAGGGCTTGCTGGCCCAATTCCTAGAGCCCTAGATTTTGTGTCCAGTTGTGCAGACTGGCCTTGTCTGCATTCAAGGAGGCCTTGGAATTGCCTGTGTCGGTAGTGGGCTGACCTTTCCGCCAGGGAGATCAGGATTGGTGGTAACTTGAATCAGTTCATTGGCTGGCTGGCTGGCATTGTTGCTGCTGCTGATACTCAGGCCCTTTCCCTCTCTATCACTATCACGCTCACAATCCCCAGCAAGACCCCTCATTTCGCTCAGGGCACCCTCCACCACCAGCAGGCTGGTTCTCAGAAGTTTCGTCCAGAGTGAGGGTTTGCATGCCCACTCCCCGCCCCGCCCCGCCCGCCTTTGCCCTCTTCAAAGGCCTCAGTACCACCTCTGCATCTCCCTTTTTCTCCAGATTGCTGCAGAGGGGATTCCCCCCCCTTTCCTACGTGAGCTCTCTAGAACAGGGCTTGGCAGCTGCTGTCCCCCCCTGAACTGGAAATGGAAAGGAGTTTAATGAGCAAATTAAAAGCGCACAGTGCACAGGCAAACACGACAGACTGAGCAAAGAAAAATCCGTTCTTTAAGCGGCATTCATTTTGGCCCCTCCATTGCTTTGGCTCCAGCAGTCGAGGGACATCCCCCCTTGTTTTCTCAGGACTGTGTGCTTGTGGCTGCGGCTCTGTTGGGCTGAGGGGGATGCCTCTCTCTCCTCCTGCAAGTTTGTAAATTGGCCTCCTCCCTGGACAAGCTGTCAAGGCCCCTCCCCAGCAGAGTCCTCGTCTTTTCCTGCCTGCTGAGAGAGCCAAAGATTCTCTCTTGAGCTCCCATGTGATTTGCCTGCCCACTGCCCTCCTCTGGCTGGGCTCATCTTCCATTTCCATGGCTCTGCAGTAGGGAGGGGACGCACCAGCCTAGTTTTCAGCTTTCCTCCTGCTAACCAGCAGCAAGTACCTTGCAGCTTCTGTGGCTACACTGAGTGCAAACGGCTGCTCTCCGGAGCTGTAGGTGCTGGCACCGGACTTTGCAGGCGGAGGGTGTTTCTCCACAGACTCACCTGCTTGGTCCACTGGGATAGGTGCTTCTTGCACTTGCTGGTGCTCTGCAGGGGCCAGCTGGGCTGTCGCTGGTGCAGGGAAGAGGCCGGTTGAGGACTGTGGACCGCATTCAGAACTGTCCTCGAATGAGTCTAATTGAGCAGCTTATCGTGTACACTTGAAACCTTGAGTCAAACCTTGGGCTTCAGAGGCTTCCCTGGGAATCTGGCCTTGTTCCCAGGGGGAGGAGGGGCTCTGGAAGGGAAGAGGTGCTTTCGCGCCTGCTTGATGCTGTGGGGAAAGGAGCAGTGCCCGTGCCTCCGCCTTGGCCTGGCTCTGGCGGACTCTTGTTTGTGAGCTAGTGACTTTTTTCTAGTCAGTCCTTCAGCAGTCTGGCCTGCGGGTGAAGAGTGACTTCTGGAAGTGATCTGCATACACCTGGCAGGGGAATGGGCAGGGGGCACGTGCAGCGGCCAGTCAGTTGCCTGGACTTTGGCCAGGGCATGGGGGGGGTGTTGTAATCCTCGTGGGTTGCTTGAATGGGGGTGGCCAGTGGATGTCGCAAAACCCTAGCGTGGAGCTCAATGCCCTATTAGGGGCAGGGCTTTGGCGCCCCCTCCAACTTGAGAGACATTCTCCACCAGAAATGTGGAAGTTTCGCTCCTCCAGCACACTAAAGGCAAGGTGACAGGAATTTTTAAAATAGTGCTCTGCTGCCAATTATAAATATCCTTACTGTCACTTACCCAAATATATTTCAAGACTCCAATCACACTGATACAAAAGAAATATGAGTTTTATTATTTCCAAATAAAGCTCATATACATACTCTCTTTAGCTCATATGCATAAAGTTACATTAGAGAACCTTATATACCGTAGCACGAATTGTTTACAGAATAAAATATCAAAATGGTTAATACAAACATCTCTTCAGAATTACATTTCCCAGGATACATGGCACCAGACAAGCTTGAGTGACAGGTCAGTCATACAAACATTTCAAAAGCTGGAGCCATATTTTTGTTATGGGTTCGAGACACTTCTGGGAAGCAGCTCTAGTTTTTTAGATATGGAATGAAAATAGAAAAAATGTTTACAGTTGCCAGAAACTTGCCCGCTCGCTGTGAGTTCAGGCTGACCGGCATTCCTAACCTCAGCAGGGAGGGAGGAAGAAAGATGCCACTGAGGCAGGTTTGCCTCCCGCGTGGGTGTTTAGCTTGACTAATGCTCACGTAGGATTTGGGGAGAAGGGTCCCCAGAAAAAACCCTTTAACACAAGGCGATGTGACCTGTTGCACAAATTAATCATTGGCCTTTTGTTGTTTAAAAAGGCAAGTCCATGAAGGAAGGACAGAGATAGCCAGTACTTGGCAAAGCAAAAAGGGGCTGAGGGCTGAGCTGAGCTGTCAGCAGGGATAGATTCAGGCTCCTGAAGGACTTTACCACCCCACTGGGCAGAATCGCTTCTGCAGCAAAAGCAGCTGGGCTGTTGGTTGGTGGCGACTTTCATGTACTGAGTTGGTGACTGAGAGTTAGCCAAAGAGTTCTGACTACAGTTTCCATCTTGCAGGAGCTACAAAATCTGGAAATGGAGCTGGGGCAGGTTCCAGAGCGTTGGAAAGAGACATGGGACAAAGTGAAGACCTTCCAGCGGTCAGAGGCCCAGGCAGACTCTAGCAGCCGAGTAAGGCGTCTCAAGCGGGGTGGTCTAGGGGTGGGACTCTTGCCGGGGGATGCCTTTGCCACCCAGGTGATGCCTCCTGTCGCCCCTTCACTCACAGGTCGCAGCCAGCTCTTTGCTGATGGCGTCCAGCCTGCCACACCAGCGGCGCTCTCTTGGCGTCTACCTGCAAGAGAGTGGTGTTAGCTCCACCATCAACCTCAGCCTTGACAGTGATGCTAGCAGCACTTCCACCCCCTCCAGTGGGAAGCAGGGGGGTCGCAAGAGCACGAGCACGCTCTACAGCCAGTTCCAGACAGCCGAAAGCGAGAACCGGTACGGAAGCATCACCACAGAGGATTTGCACAGGGTTTGCTACGCTGAGATGGGGGTGTCAGTTTGTGAAGAACCTCCTGCCCTGCCATGTTCTCGCCACGCTGAACAACCTTTGTCTTCTGCAGTTCATACGAGGGATCGCTTTATAAAAAAGGAGCTTTCATGAAACCTTGGAAGCCGCGATGGTTCGTGCTGGATAAAACAAAGCACCAGGTAGGAGAGGTAGTGGAAGGGGGACCTACCCTGGCCGGGCACGAGGGCAGAGGTGTGGTTCACAGTGCCTGTCTTGCAGTTGCGGTACTACGATAACCGTCTGGACACAGAGTGCAAAGGGGTCATTGACCTGGCAGAGGTGGAGTCCATCACTCCAGGCACCCCCACCATGGGAGCTCCAAAAATGGTGGATGAAAAGGCCTTCTTTGATGTAAGTTTTCTTTGTGGGCCGCTGGTTTTGCTTGTGTTAAGGAAATGGTACAATCTTTGTGCTGCTGCTGTAGTGGAATCGGAATGAGCCCAACAGTAGCAGACCAGTGATCCCATCTAGTTCAGCGCCCTGTTTTTTACAGCTAACTAGGTGATCCAGAAGTTCCACAGCAACGGGCTTTCATGTCCCCTGTCTCCAGGCAGGGCCATCCTGTTCAGCTGCCAAGGCTTTTGACAGAGAATTCCTTCGTCAGTTTTTCTAATCCTCTGTCAAGTGATCTGAGCGAGAGGTATCATCCCATCCCCTAACAGCGAGCTCCACAACTTAGTGATGCGTTGTGTGAAGAAGTACTTTGTTTTGAGGGCTTCACAATCCACTTTGATTTTCATCATTTTGGTCAATGATGTCCTCTTTGCATTTGGACGCTTCCGCTGTTTATCCTGATTGATAATCATTTATTAACTAATGGAATAGCTCCAGTCCTTACAGAGATCTCTCGTGGATTGCACTGTTGTTTTTCTTCCATCGTGAGAACTGTTCCTTTACTGCTACTCTCTGCTTCCAGCCATTTTACCGCTTTCTAATGCATAAGAGGACTCGTCCTCATCCCATGACTAAGTTTGTCCTGGAACTTTTAATGTCAAAAATGTTTTAGAAGGTAAAGTACAGGGCTTGCTCTTCTATGAGCTTGGTAACTGTCTTTAATAGTAGTTTTTAAAATTTTATTGATGTCATTTATAGTCTACCTTTCTCACTGAGACTCAAGGTGGATTACACTGTATGAGGTTAATACAATCAGTATCAAGTACGTGTCAATACAATACTATAAGGTAAACAGATATAAGTTTGAAAGACATCGCATTAGCAAGTTTCCAGCAGTTTACTCAGTACACGGAAAGCCCATGAAGCCAGATAGCCCAGCTGAGTAGCAAACAGAGAAGTGGCTTTTTCAGTGGTGGCCCCTCACCCATGGCACATCGCCCCCCCATGAGGTTCCCCTGGCCACCTGCCTTAATGTTCTTTAGGCTACTGGCCAAGCTTTTAAGTTAGAAGCTCCATCTTTTTAGCTGCTCTGTTTCTTGCCTGTTGGCATGCCCTGCTTTGGTTTTGATGGCTCTGTTATTGATCATCCTTGTGCTGTCTCTTTTCTTCTCTGCAGCTGAAGACGACAAAGCGTGTTTACAATTTCTGCGCCCAGGATGTGCAGCTGGCCCAGCAGTGGATCGACCGCATCCAGAGCTGCTTGTCTGACGCCTGAGCCTGCCCGTTGCTGCACATCTGGGCCTCAGCAGGGGACACAGAAGTTGTGCCTAGGCCATAAGGACAGGATTAATGGAGGGACACGGCGGGAAGAGAAGCCCCTCTCTGCACCCCCAGGCTGCATTCCCTGTGTGCTCCGCAAGCCTTGCTGGGCAGGGACAGTCCGGCACGTCATGGTCAGGACAGGCTTGGAGCAAAACAGCAGGAAGTGCAAGTGAGGAGCCTCCCCTTTCCCCAGCACTGCTCTTGAGGCTTCTGCTTCCGCACTTGTGGGGGAACATGGTGGAGCTTGCTGGCTCGTTCGCTGAGAGAGCCCTCTGCTCTGGTGGAGGAGGAAGGGGCCGAGTGTTTGACCGTTCTGCTGCTGAGGAATGGGGCAAAGAGGACCGCCCGAACAGTATTAGAGTCCTGAAGCACCCGCTTCGAGTGCGTGACAGCGCCAGCTCCTGCATCCACAGCTCGGGACTCTGGGCCTGGGGAGGGTCCACTGCCAGAGCCGGCACTGTCCACCTCTTCCTTCGGGGCAGTGTCGTCTGATACCAGCTGCATGAAAATGGATGCTAGTCTGGGCAGGGCAGTGGGGATGGCGAGCCTTGGCGTGGCTAGTCCTGAGAGGATGCCCTCCAAGGGACCCGCTGGAGACAGCCGTGTGCCTGCGGTCTGTCTCTCTCACACCCACCTCCCCTCCCCTCTTAATGCAGCAGGGGTCCCAGGACAGTTTGCCTCCTTTCTCCACCTTTCCTGTATAATATAATATCATCCCAAAGTAAATCATGTTCAATGCCTCTTGTCACGGATTGGGGAACTTCCTTCTTCCACTTGCATTTGACAGATAGCGCAGCCTCCCCTTTTAAAGGAATATTTTATTTCAAGCCCCAAGACATTGTACATAACCTTCTGCCTCCCCCCTCCTTTTTTTAAGTTGTACAATAAAGACTGAGGCAAGGTAGTGCAGGCTGTTGTGAAGTGGAGGGTTTTGTAACTTACCTACGCGGTTGTAGATTATTGAACTTTCTGTACATTGTGTCAAACCTACAGAGTCCTTGTATTGTATTGTGCCTAGAGGAAAAAATATATGAAGAGGAAGAAAAACTTAATTGAATTTAATAAAAAAAAATAAATACCATGTCTTTGGTCAGGTATGAGTCTCTCTTTTAGAGGTGGGCTGCTTTGCCAGTGCCCCACCATCCTTTGGAATCCTCTGCCAGCTTGCACAGCCAGACCACGGTTGAATCTCGGGGTGTGTGTGTGTGTGTGTCTGCATTGGTGGATGGCTGGAATTGGTAACCAGAATGCGGCAGGTAGCTATCATGTGATACCAGCCAAGTGATGTACTTCTCTGTAAATGTCAAGGACACTTGGGCTGGCACAGTGAGTCAGCATTGTGTTGGGATAGGCTACTAAGTAATATATAAGGATGCAGAGTCTTTCACTGTAAAGAGCTCCAGCTCTGCGGGTTGCTGGCAAAGCATTTTGTCAGTCAACGTAATAAGTCTGTAATGTGTCCACCTGTAAATTGTATAATACGCCATTTGTACTGAAGCTTGGCGTGTCGTGTCTTCTCTTGAACCCACCACTGAGGCCAGTGCTAGCATAAGCAGACTGCGACATGAAGCTGTGATACACAGTGCAGATGTGCTGTGTTGGTTCCTTCAGTGGGTTGAGACTATTTGACAGGAATATCTTAGAATCATAGAGTTGGAATGGGCCATACAGACCATCTAGTCCAACCCCCTGCCCAGTGCAGGATCAGCCTAAAGCATCTCTGACAAATATTCATCCAGCCTCTTCTTGAAAACTGCCAGTGAGGGGGAGCTCACCACCTCCCTAGGCAGCTGATTCCACTTTTGAACTACTCTGACCGTGAAAACGTTTTTCCTAATATCCAGCCGGTACATTTCTGCATGTAATTTAAGCCCGTTGCTTCGAGTCCTTGGTGACAACAGTCTCCAAGGTGTAAACCTTTTGTGCAAACCAGGCTGTTGCCTGAGACAAAAGGCAAGCTGGGTATAAATCTTTTAAAAAATGTTTATTAGACACCAGTGCAGTCCACTGCATGTTTTTTTTTCAATTTTTTGCAACCCACTTTTTGTATTGTTTATTGAATGTTCCAGTCATTGAGCATTGACCTATACTGTGTAAAATAAGGCAGTTTCAGTGAGAAGGAACTCTAATGTAAACAAACAAATCTAGAAACTGATTATTCATTGTCAGTTTTTTGTGCATTTCCACATGGGACTGCGCTTGCTCAGGCCTACCAACTGGAGGATCTGTAGCTAATTTTTACCACTAGAGGGCGCTCGACGCTTCCCAGAGCGCAGGCACAGCTGTTTTCCTGTCAAAACAGCCCCTATCCGAGATGTGCGGAGCCCTCTGCCCCCAGTTCCTCTTTTGCTGCCACCATGAGAGGATCAGTAGCTAGAGCTGTTCATGAGTTCTTTCTGTCTTTATCTAGGAGAGAGGATTATTCTTGAGTAGAACTATGGCTGATAAAGGCCTGTTCAAGCGTTGCTCTAAATGAAACACCAAAATGGCAAAGACAGATGGGCATTTGCTCTGCTTCCTTTGTCTGGGCGAGGGGCACAATGGTCAGGGCTGCAAGATCTGTAGAGCCTTCACTCCAAAAGTGAGGACGGAGAGATCATCCCACTTGAAGCTGGCTCTTTGGAAGAAGGCCATGGCTTTGGAGTGTCCAAAGCCTAAGACCGTGGGAACCACCCCGGCCAAGAGTGCTGCGGGACCATCGGACCTGACCCCGTCCCCGTCGCCCCAGCCGCCTCAGTCGGAACCAGTGCCAGTTCAGATCTGTATGTTCTCACAAAAGATGTTGAGTCAGTCCAACCCTGGTCAGAACCGTAAACGACAATCGGAGCCGAGATTGCCAGCGCACTCAGAGCAACAGGTGTCTTGGAGCCAAAGCTCAAAGTTGATGGACTCGGCTCCTCTAGTGCCTTCGACACCCACTCCGGTGCAGGCTCAGGCTTCGGCCTTGACTTCAGCTCCGTCTGTCTCGGAACTGAGAAAGAAGAGGGCTAAAACTAAGCACTGCTCTAGCAAGGAGCTGAGCAGAACCGAACCAACGAGGGACTAACGTTCATCGGATCTGGAGATACTGGAGCCTCCAAGGACTCCTTCACCAAGATCTAGATCATCCTCTGTGACATCTTCTATGGAAGAGGGAGAGATATCACTCAGGAGGAGGAGGCACCACACCCATTCAGAATGGGACTACTTGGGTGAACATTCTTCAGTTCTCTATCCCACTCACTCTATCCCAGAGTTTGCAATGAGCTACCAACAACAAGACCTGGAACCCGAACCCTCTGGGGGCGAGGCAACCCCAGGAGATCTGTCAGATCCATCCTCCGATGAGAACTTGGGGGACTCTGGCGAACATTCTCCTACTGAGGACTTCAGGTCCTACACTGAGTTGCTTCAGAGGATGGCCAAAGCGTTACAGATATTACATATCTGGACAAGATCCCGAGGCATCTGTATTCGAGGTCTCCAGTGAATGTGACTTTCCCTGTCATTGAGGGCTTCGTGGACCTCATGAATTCCTTATACGGGAAGCCAGCCTCAAATCCACCTTCAGCTAAGAAGGTGAAAGCGCTCTACAAGATATGGGATGACTTGTGCCCCTTCCTCTCAATCCACCCCCCTCCATCGTTTGGTGACCAAAAAGATGCAGTCTCACCAAAGGTTGCACTCGGTGCCTTCAGACAAAGAAAGGAGGAAGTCGGATGCTATTGGCAGGAAGATCTATGCATCTGCTGCCCTAGCCCTCAAGATTTCCAACTATGCTGTGATGATGGCTGCCTATCAGATTTCCTTATGGGAGAAAGCAGCGGTTTTCCATGACAAACTCCTGGAGGAACAGAAACCTCTGGCCAAGGTTATTCAAGAGGAAGCCCTGCGGTTAGCTGTCAGATGTGCCCTGCTAATCTGCCATGTGTGCCTATTATTCTCTGCACTGTTTGGGGCCTCTGAGAATGTGTAAAGAACTGTTTGTGTAGCTGTCTAACTGTGTAGCCAGGAGCCGCTTACCTTGCAGGTGGCTGCTTTCACTTTCTCGACTGGCATGAGAAAGTGTCCTTGAAGTGTCAGCCAGAGCTGTATCTCCCCCGAGACATGAGATGAGCTCATTCTTGCCTTCCCCTCCCCTCCCCCCTCCAACCTTCTAGGCCCTGCGTGCCTAAATTCTAACGGTCTCTATCCCAAGGCAGGAACGCTGCCCTATAACATTGCTTTCCCCCCTTACGTCACTTCTGCCAATGTTGCTGTCTGAGTGCACTGATACTGATCTCTAATGAAGAAACTTTAACTGGACTCTTGAAGTATCTTCAGTGAAGTAACTGGGGATCTAACTGGCAGAGCCTGACATTTTGGCAGAAGTCTTGCTGTTCCTTTGGAACTGAGGGCTCAATATCCGCTACCTGCACCATGCCAGATGAGACAGGTATGGGACCCAAAAAGATACCAAAGAAGTCTTCCACCCTCCCCAGGAACAAGGTTCGATGGGGGAAGAGGGATCAGGATGATTCCAAAATCTGGGGCAATGCATCAGAACTGGCTGTTGACCATCCTGCATGAGTGGGTGCCCTGAAAGTCGGAGACTCAAGAGGACAAGTTAAGGCAGTGAGGCAAATTATTCAGCCGCAGCCTAACAGACCTGATGAACCTGCTGGAAGAACTGGTTAAACCTGAGGAACTGGTGGAACCCGAGGAAGTCCCCGTCAAATCCGATGATGAGGGCACGGAGGACGAAGAGAAGGGGATGTCGGTGAACCAGTCGACCCCAAGAAAACCCCTTCCATCCACTCGGATGAGGATGGCAAGAAGAGAGATGATATCTCAGAGCCGGACCAAAGTGACCCCCCAAACCTGCAAACCCCGTGGGAGTTGGAAAGCTGTCTGTGCCAAGATGCGAGCCATCCAGGGAGAGCTGTATGACCTGAAGGACGGCATTTTACAGGTGATGGGAGGACTACAAGTGCTGATGCAGCGACTGCCTCCTGCTGGGGGACCAGCCGGTTGGGCCAGATGGAGATGAAACAGTACCTGGGCCAGGCCCATGAGCCATGCTGGCTGGGCTGCCAGTGATCCCTCCTGCAGCTCCCTAGCCTTGAGGAGCACCCAGCTCCCCTCATGCCACCCCAGTGCTGTTCTGTAAGAAAAAGGATGGGGTATTGGGACTATGTACGGGTTACCGAGGGATTAATGCAGTCTCGATGTTGAATGCTTACCTCCCTTCCCCTCATCCGGGATCTAATTAGGGTGGTATCCCAGGGGAAGATTTTTTCAAAGTTGGATTTAAGATATGCGTACTTCCAAGTGAGAATAAAGGGGATGAATGGAAGACCACCTTCAACACCCCATTGGGGCAATTTGACTATCGGGTGATGCCTTTCAGATTGCAAGGAGCTCCGGGGGGTTTTATGACCCTAATTAATGAGGTTCTACACAAGCACCTATACAAGGGGTGGTGGTGGTTTATCTTTCTTCAAAAGACTATGAATCACGTGTCATTAATACGGGAGGTACTACAGACTGCGGGACCACCACATGACAATTAAAACTGTCTAAATGTGAATTCCATATTCTAAATGTGGAATGGGTAAAAGCTACTGATGTTAACACCTCCCAATTGGTACGCAGATTTCACAAAGCCTACCCAGAGAAACCGGGTCCCCTGTGAGGGGAGGGGCAGCATGTCAGAAGCGCCTTGCTTATTTGCCATGCATGTCTATTATTCTCTGTATTCTGGGCCTTTGAGAATGTGTAAAGAACTATCTAGGTAAATGTCTTAACTATGTAGCCAAGAGTAGCTTATCTCGCAGGTGGCTGCTTTCGCTTTCTCAACTGGCATGGGAAAGTGTCCTTGGAATGCCGGCTGGAGCTGTATCTCCCCGAGACATAAAATGAGCTCATCCTTGTCTTCCCTTTCCCTACCCTCTCCAACCTCCTAGGCCCTGCGCGCCTAAATTCTAAGCGTCTTTATCCCAAGGTGGGAATCTTGCCCTATAACTAACATTGCAAGGAAGTTTAGAATGTTGTCATTAAAAGATGTTTTACCCCTCTTAGACAACCACTGTTGGTTCATTACTATAGATTTGAAGAATGCTTACTTTCATGCCCCAATAAATGTCACAGGAAATATCTGTTTCCAATGTGGTTCCGAAGGTACCAATACAAGGTCCTTCCTTTTCGCCTTTCCTCTGCCCCTTGGGTTTTCACCAAGGTTATGGCAGTAGTGGTCACACACCTCGGGTTGCACCATATTTCCTTATCTGGATGACTGGCTTATTGTGGGCCAGTCTAAAGAGTCTGTTTCTCATCACGCCTCGTCAATACTGTTAATCCTTCAGCTACTGAGTCTAAGGGTCAACTTGGAGAATTCTTCCCAGGTTCCACAGCAGAGGGTAACATTTGTGGGAGCAGTGATGGACTCCACACTAGCGTGGGTTTTTCCAACCAAGGAACCCATAACCCAGTTCCAACTCACTTTGAGCAAGGTGTGCTCTTTCAGACCCCAAAGCACAAGGTAAATTCAAAAATTGTTAGGTTTTATGGCCTCTCTGACATTAATAGTACTACTTGCCAGGTTCCAGCTCCAACCATTGCAAAATTGGTTTGTCATGGTTTTTCATCCACCCTACCACAACCCATACAAGTGGTTCTCAGTTCTGAGGATTGTTCACAGATCCGTCATGGTTGAATAACAAATGAAACGTAATGGTAGGGGCCCTGTTTGGATCCAACCCTATTCACCTCTCCATCTTTACAAATGCCCCCGTTGGGTTGGGAGGCTTACTCCGGAGACAATCAGTTGAAAGGTCTCTGGTTTCAACACGAGTCAAAGTCACACACCAACCTTCTGGAGCTGAGAGCTTTATACAGTTTGCTCTGAAAGTCTTCCTCCACCTTGTCAGAGGCTGATGATTATTATTTTATTATTGTGGTCCTTAGACCAGACATACAGAAGAGATACATATTTAAGAGATTTCACAATTTGGATAAAAAGATAAAAAACATTAAAATTGATGACATCTAAGTATCATAACATTTTCTTAACCTGAGTATTGCCATACAGAAATTGAAACCTGACAAGTGATCTTTGCATCTTTGTCTGCTAAAACAAACTCGAGCTTAAGTTTTTTTAAGAGATCCGTTTTTTCCCCGAACGACACGCCACCTTATAGTGCGAGCATGGGGGGAAAAACGCGTGTTCCATAGTGTCCATCTCTCTTGACTGGCAAGTACAAAGCGTTTCAGTAAAGGGAATATTCTTATACTTACCTTCGAGTATGGCAGAAGAAAGAGCGGAGCACCTGGCTGAAGTGAAGGCCCTTCTATGCTCTTTTACTTTCAAAGATGTTAAATAGTTTGCTGGTTCAGCAGAATATTTGATGTTTACCCAAACCTTTATATTTTGTAAACTAGAGCAGTCAGATTGACATTCAATATCTTTGATTCTCTGCTTAACTCGTTTTTTTTTTTTTTTTGCATTCTCTACTCCACCAGAAAGAATCATTTGGGGAAAAAGGCCAATTCTCAGCAGGTATCTCTGAACAGCCTTCAGCCAGTTTGATTGATAGTTATCACAAAATATCCGGGGGAATAGACCTTGTGGGTTGAGATGTACCTTTAACCACAGAGGCAAGAAGGTACAGATATGCATGGATAACACAACTGCCTTGCATTATCTGAACAAGCAGGGGGTCACAGTCTCTCTGTCCCTCTCCCAAGAGTCCTCCCTGATTTGAGAATGGGCAATCCAGCATCAGGCTTCTTTGAAAGCCATCCATATTGGTGGGGAAGACAACACTCTGGTGGATTCCCTGAGTCGGTCCAGGGACCTCAATTATGAATGGTCCATCCATATGGATTTCTTTCAACCTTTACTCCTATAGTGGGGTTTCCCACCATAGACTGCTTTGCTACTTCGCTCAACAAGAGGCGCACCCAATACTGCTCTCGAGCAGGCAAGGGGAAATGGTCCCTAGGAGATGCTTTTCAGATTTCTTGGTCAGGCGATCTACTCTACGCCTTCCCTCTTCTCCCTCTCATGACTTTGACACTCAGTAAAATGATGATGGAGCAAGTATCAGCAATTATAACCGCCCCCTCTACCCTGTCCAAAATGTCACAGGGAAGGATGTACCGGTGTCCGCTGTCACTAAACCTCCTTCAGGACATGGTTCTTCACCACAATTTAGAAACACTTGAAGCTGACAGCTTGGCTTGTGTCCCCTCTGGAGTAGAATTCTCTTCCCCAGTCGGGAACATACTTTCACAGGCCAGAAAATCTTCCTCCCGGAAGTCATACTCTTGCAAGTGGAAATGTTTCTCTTTGGACTTTTGAACAGGGCTTAGCCCCTTCTTCGGCACCCTTGCCATCCATCTTAAGACTATCTGGTCCTTTTAAAGGAACAAGGACTCTCTTAACCACTCGGTGAAGGGCCATCTGGCAGCCATTGCAGCATATCATAGGGGGGGTGACGCATAGGCCCCTCTTCTCCTAACCTGAGTGAGAATCCTTCCTTAAAGGTTTGGCTAATGCTTATCCTCCAGTATTCAAACCCACTCCTCAGTGGAGTCTCTCTTTGGTTTTAGCAACTCTCAAGCATAAACCTTTTGAGCCTCTAGCTACCTGTCCTCTCAAATTTCTCATAGCCCAGATAGCCGCCTTAGTGGCCATAACAGCAGCTAGGTGAGTGAACTGCAAGCCCTGAGGTATAACCTACCTTTCCTCTGAATTTTTGCAGACAAAGTGGTTCTCCGGCCCAGCCTCCAATTCCTACCCAAGGTAGTCTATGCTTTCCACCTCAACAAAGACATTATTCTGCCATACATTGGATGTCAAACGTACACTCTGTTTTTTCCTGGGCAGGACTATTGCCTTCAGAAAGGACCCTAACTTATTTGTCTCCTTCAGGGGATTTGTCTCCTTCAGGGGATCTAAAAAGGCAAAAAGTTACTCTTCAGACCATCTCCATCTGGTTGGTATGGCTCATTAAAGAGTGTTATAAGCAATACAAACAACCTTGCCCTTTGAACATCGGGGCGCATTCTACAAGGGCCCAATCTACCTCATAGGCATTTAGCTTGGGCATTTAGCTTGCTCATGGACTTATGCAAGGCCACCTGGTTGACACCATCCACTTTTATTAAGCACTATGCAATTGACATAGACTCCAGAAGAGATGGTGAAGTCAGCAAAGCAGTCCTGAAGAGTCTTTTTTTTTGATGAAGAGCAAACACATCTACCTCCTGGGTAAGTTAGCTTGCTAATTTCCCATGTGGGACTGCACAAAAGACATGATAATGAAAACACGTAATTGTCGTTCATCGAGTGTTCTTCTGTACAGGCACACATCCGTCCCTCCTTTTCCCAGTGTGTGTTCTGTAACAACAGTTACAGGCAGGTGCAATCCTGCTTTCTCCCATCTAGTCCTCAACAGCAAGGCTCAGCAGAATGTGATTATCAAATCACCAGTTGTATAGAGATTCTACTCTTAGCAACTTAATATGGCTCCAAGTCTGTACCGAATAATCACTCCCAGAGAGATTTCCTACTGAAAGTTTGTTCCTTGTAGCAAGTCACTTTGGCTCTCAAATCAACCAAGCTATTTGCTCCCTTTTCATTGCTCGCACAAATTAGATCTGCCACCTAAATCATGTCTATTCTTGAGTAGCCCTGATTTGTCTAGTCCAGGTAAGCCTGATCTGACCAGCTCTTTGAAACTCAGCAGGGTCAGGCTTTGTTAGTAATTGGACGAGAGACCTTCAAGGGAGACCAGGATCGCAATGAGAAGGCAACAATGGCAAACCACTTGTTAGTCTCTTGCCTTGAAAACCCCAGCATTTATTGATTTATTTAAGAACAACTATGAAAAGCAATGGCAACAGATTGATAGAGACTTGATTAAATGGAATAAATTAAATCTGTCATGGCTGGGAAGAATAGCAGCAGTTAAGATGAATGTGTTACCACAGATTATGTTCCTATTACAAACAATTCCAATTATTAGAGATACCAAACAATTTGAAAAATGGCAGAGGAAGATCTCTGACTTTGTGTGGGCAGGCAAGAAACCTCGAGTAAAAATGAAAGTTCTGTGTGATGCTAAAGAAAGAGGTGGACTGCAGTTGCCGAATCTTAGATTATATCATGAAGCAATATGTTTGGTTTGGCTAAAAGAGTGGATGTCACTGAAAGACCGCAAACTCTTAACATTGGAAGGTTTTAAGAAGTTGTTTGGATGGCATGCCTATTTGTGGCAGGATAAAATAAAAGCTGACTCTATGTTTTTGCACCATTATATTAGAAGGAGCCTCTTCACGGTCTGGAAAAAATATAAAAAATATCTGGGTGAAGGTATCCCCTCTTGGGTGGTACCATTTGAAGTGATCGATCCGAGAGCTATCTATAATGAAGAACAATGTTTACCATATAAAGAGATACTGATTATGGAACAAAAAACGGTAAGAATCAAAACAGAGGAAGAGTTATCCTTCTGTTATGGATGGTTCCAATATAGACAGATTAGAGACTTTTACAACTCGGATTGTTCAAAAGGAGGAATCAAATGGAAAAACTCAGAGTTGGAAGAGACTATACTACAAGAAAGTAAAAAGAAGATATCTAAAATTTATAAAATACTTTTGAAGTGGTATACAGAGGATGAGACAGTCAAAGGTACATTTCACACTCATTTTTTAGAGCGCGTTTGTACCTGCTCCACATCCCATGTTTGCAAGGTTTTCACACTTAAAAGCAGTCATGGGATGCAGTCTCGCTTTTTGTCCGCTGTATCCCCGATTTTTCCCCCTGCGGACATACCCCAATGTTTTTTTAAGTTCGCTGCTGACTGGCAGCTGGCCCGCATTTTGCCAATGTGAACACTTTTGCCTCCTTTTTGCTTCTCTTCCCCCCCCTCCTTTTCCCTGGGAGCTGATTGGTTTGTGCAGAATTAACCACTCCCACCCTCCTCAGCTCTCTGAACTCCTTGTCCACCATTTTTTTTAGTAAAGCGAGCTGAGGGTCATAAGGCTGCTTCTTCGTTGGTTTCCTTCCTCCCGGTATGCATGCTGTTTTATTTTTTTTCAAAAGCCAGGAATGATTCCTAAGCTTGCTGCTAATTCCCTGCTAGCTTTAAAATCAAGGAAAGTGTTAAATAGCTGCTTTCTCCTTCCTCCCTTAGGGTATGCACACACATTCTTTTTTTTTTTTAAAGACAAGAATGGGTTGCAACGTTGTAATGTTCCTGCACTTTCTTCCTGGCTTTAAAAGCCAGGAAAGGATTAAACGGCTGCTTTTCCCTCCCTCCCAGGCATGTTTCAGACTTTGCCAAAGAGGGGGAAAAAACCCAAGCATTTTGCACAGCCCTTTGGAAACAAGCCTCTGCTTCCTGGGAGGAGATTAATCGGTAGCATTTTAACCCTTTCCTGGCTTGATTTAAAAAAATGAGAGTGGTATATGTTTTCCCCCAGAACTCTGCCACCAATTGCCTCTCCGGTGGGCAGGGGACAGCCCAATCAGCAAAAAGGGGGGAAGGGTTCCAACATTGCAACGTTACTACGCATGCTCAATTTTTTAAAAAAAAGTGTGACGTGAATTGCAAGGCCCCAAAAGCCCAAAATTGCACCGAGGTTTTGAAATGAAGCACAGACACCAAATCGAAATTGCAGTGGACAGTGTGAAATGAACAGGTGCAATGCCGAAGCCACTGCGACCGGGGTGAATGCTCATAAATGGCGGTTTAAACCGTAAGTGCGAAAAGGGCCAAAGTACAGATGGTGAAGTGGGCAATTAACTGTCACAAAGAAATAACAATGGAGTCATGGGAATATTTATGGAAAACTACATTGAAGATTTCAACTTGTACCAGTATTAAAGAGAATGTCTATAAGATGATTTATAGATGGTATTTAACGCCTAAGAAAACTGCGCTTGGAAATGCAAATATGTCAGATAAATGCTGGAAATGTAAAAAGCATGAAGGATCATTGTATCATATGTGGTGGACGTGTGATGTAGCTGGACAGTACTGGGTAGATATTTTAGAAGTAATAAATGAGATTTTGCAGACCCAAATAAAGAAGAACCCAGAGCTATTGCTACTGAATTTAAGTATGGAAGATGTTCCTATGCAATACAGAACATTACTATTCTACATGACGACAGCAGCAAGACTTTTATATGCGCAGAAATGGAAGGTGCAAGAAATACCAACTATTGAAGACTGGATATATAAATTGCTGTACATGGCAGAAATGGATAAAATGACAAGAAAGCTGAGAGATCAGAATCTGGCAGAATTCTTTACTGATTGGGGAAGACTGAAAACATTTAGAAAAGAAGTGGGACGTGAAAGGGGAACTATGGCAATTCGAAAATTATTAGAATGGGTTTCTTTTTATTGGAAGAGATGGAATCTTTACCATATGGAGTGAAGTATTAGCTAATTGTTAGCTTAAATTTAAGTGGATTTGGAGTTAATAGATATTGGTAAAATTAATAAAGTAGATATTTTGTTAACTTAAGCTAACAGATAGTAATAGATAACAGATTTTAAGTTAATAATCATAGATCTGAAGCTAACAGATAGAGCTTAGCTTAACAAAGCAGAATGTAAACACGATATAATGAGTTATAGAAAAAGGGGATAGATTAGGAATAGATTAAGATATAGGGTTGGAAAGCTGTTGGAAGTCCTGAAAAAGGGGGGAGGGAAAGGGTGGGGGAAAATGATACTGAGATGTTATTTGAAAGTTGTATGTATTAATATTCTCACCTAATTAAAAAAAAATTTCAAAAAAAGAAAGCCCCAGTATGGGTTGCCATAAATCAGCTTGTAATGGGAATATGGATCATAATATCCTCTAGTTACCTGTACATTTTAGTGAACTGTATAAGAACATCAAAGTAGTTTGTCAACAGGTTGTATAACACAGACGTTCCCTCCAGTGTTCCCTCTAAGTTGTACAGTGTTGTGAGCCAAAAATCTACTTCATGAGCTGAAACAATAACGTGCATTAAAGTTGTGAGCATGCCTTTTAAAAAAAAATGTATTGCAGTCTACAAACATACAAACAAACTACAAACTAATTTGTATTGTCTCTTGCTTAAAAACAGTCATTCATACATGGTTGTGTATTGTGTTCTCTCCCTCTTGCACCCAGTAATAATGTGGGTGACTAAGTTCAGTGGTATAAATGCTGCAGAGATTCAGGCCACTGTCCTGTAGTTAGAATGCACAGACCTTTGCCCACCCCAACAATTATTTTCACAAACACCCTTGTTTCACCTGTGGTTCCAATTCCAAATCACAACTTTTTAAGGTTGACATTCAAAGATACCATAGTTGATATATTCAAATGTGTTTGTGAGAAAGCAAGAGAGATTCAATACACCTGAATAAAACAGCTGAAGCCTATTTGTATACTGCCACAATTTTGCTAAAGAGAAGCACTGCATGACATAGTGACATGGCTGAAGATGATGGAACAGTAATTAAAGGACTGAAATTGTCAATAATAACATTGGAAGCAAGCCATGTTGGTATGGAAGTTGTCATGACTTGGAATATTTCATGCTGTAGGTGGTGGTGAGCCTGATCTCATCAGATCTCAGAAGCTAGGCAAGGTCAGCCTTGGTTATTAATTGGATGGGAGACCTCCAGTGAAGACCAGAGTTGCAGATACAAGCAACGGCAAAACCATCTGTGTTAGTCACTTGCCATGAAAACCCCACCAGGGGTTGCCATAAGTCAACTCTGACTTGAGGGCAGTCTCCACCACTCCACCAGCACCACCAGGTTTTGTCTATGGGACATGTTTCCCTAAGTTGATAAGCTTGACATCAGAACCATCAACAAGCTGCTGTTTCTACTGGCGATTTAAAAATGAATGTTGGTCTGATATATCAAGGACAGTCATGGATTCCTGACAACTGCAAGTTGCGCAAGGAAAACCCTTCTGTAAAATGCCCATGACCTCCTTGGCTTAGGTTCTTTTGTCTTTTAACCCTGATAACTACCCTGGCAGATACCATTACATTTCCATTGTTTTAAATGGTAAAATTTGTTATTTAACTACAAATAGAAAGAAATGGAAATAACTGTAGTAAATACCACTTAACATGTAAAATGTCTTTGGGGAAATGGTAACATTATAATGAAACAGACTTACATTGACATAGCTATGTCTCACTGCTGCCGCCACCTCCTCCAGCTCCCGGCACAGGGATGGAGAGTGGGCTCCGCGTTGAGGCCATGTGGGTGCCCCGCCACCACAGCCTCCTCCAGTTCCCAGTGCTGGGATTGAGGGACCCCTCGGGCTCAGTGAATAAGCCACACAAGCGCCCGCTCACCGCAGCCACCACCTCCTCCCTCCAGCTCCCGGCACTGGGACTGAGAGGCTGCTTGGCAGGCAAGCAGAGGCCACGCGGGCGTCTGCCCGCCGCCTCTTCCAGCTCCCAGCGCTGGGGTGGAGGGACCTCCCCAGCAGGCACGGCGGAGATGCTGTGTGGGTGCCTGCCCATCACCGCCTCCTGTAGCTCCCAGCACTGGTACTGAGGACCTGCAGCGGGCGTAGTGAAGAGGCCACGCGAGCGCCTGCTCAGCGCCTCCTCCTCCTCCTCCTCCTGGCACCAGGACAGAGAGACTGCTTGGTGGGTCAGCAAAGAGGCCGTGTGGGCGCCCACCCGCTGCTGCCACTGCCGATGCCTCCTCCAGCTCCCAGCGCTGGGATGGAGGAACCCCACAGTGGGCGCGACAGAGAGGCGGTGCAGCCAGCCGCCAATCGCCGCCACCTCTAGCTCCCAGCACTGGGACAAAGGGACCCCGCGGCAGGCATGGCAGAGGCTGTGCGGATGCCTGATCACCCCCACCGCCTCCTCCAGCTCTCGGCACTGGGATGGAAGGATGGCACAGCGGACTTGGAGGGGAGGCCAGTCAGCTGCCCTCCTACCATCACATTCTTCTCTGGCTCCCAGCACCAGGACTGAGAGGCCAAAGAGGGAATTCCTCCATGCCAGGGCCAGAGTCACACCAAGCCCTTGGGAAGGTGGGGCCCAGCGCTAAGTTATAAAGACACACAGGTTAGCAGGAACAGTGGTTCCCTCTACTTTTTTTTTTTTTTAATAAAATTTTTATTGGAATTAGAATAATTTGATTTCACAATACAATCAATTCCCGTTTCCCAATTTCTAACCCCCTCCCTTTCCCCCCTTTTTTGTAGACTTCCAACAGTTTTCCAACCCTTTGTCCCTTTTCCCTTACTCATTTTAAATTCATCTATCTAACAAACATATACTTTCCCTTTAATCTAAGCAATAATTCTTTAACTATTTTTAACTCTCTGTACCCTATCTTTGGGTCCCTTCTTCCATGTTAGACAAACAATTTGTCCCTTTTTCCATTATTTCATAATTTTCTGGTTTCAAATATTTCTATAAGCCATATACCATATAAACCATATAATCCATACATTCATATAAGTCAACCAATTTAACTTATATTCTGTATATTACTTTTTCTACATATCTTCATTCTACTTTAGTTATATTTAATTATATTATATTATTACTTCCTCTTTCTTTAATTATACATCTATATAACTATCGTGAAAAATTATCAATCAATTTGATCCATATATTTCTTCAGGTAGACTTATTCAGTTTAACATGTTACACGTTTATACCAGAAACAATATTAATTAGTCGGTCCTTATAGTTAATTATTTTCTATCCATATTCTATATATTTTTCTATATATAACAATCTAACAAAATAACTGCTTAGACATTTTCATTTCTCTCTCTACCCTCTGGTAAAGTCACCCCCCTCTACATTTTGTCATATTTCAGTAGTTCTCAAACTGCCACAGTTCTCTTCCCACCTCCCATTTCTTCAACACATATTGCTTCAGCTTCTCCCAGTCTGTGTTGAACTGTCCTGGGTCCAGATTTCTCAATTTTCTTGTCATTTTGTCCATTTCGGCCATATACAGCAATTTGTAAGTCCAGTCCTCAATAGTTGGCACTTCTTGTACTTTCCATTTTTGCGCATACAAAAGTCTGGCCGCTGCTGTCATGTAAAATAACAATGTTCTATATTGGGCTGGAATGTTCTCCATTCCCAAGTTCAGTAGTAGGAGTTCTGGGTTCTTATTAATTTGAAATTGTAGAATCTCACTTATTACTTTTATTATTTCTCCCCAGTACTGCCTAGCTACCTCACACGTCCACCACATATGATACAGAGAGCCCTCATGTTTTTTACATTTCCAGCATTTGTTAGAAGTGTTCAGATTCCCTAGCGCAATCTTCTTTGGTGTCATGTACCAACGATAGATCATTTTGTAAATGTTCTCTTTAATATTAGTACACGTTGTAGTCTTCATTGTGTTTTTCCACAAGTGTTCCCATGCCTCCATTGTTATTTCTTTGTTAAAATTTATGGCCCACTTCACCATTTGTACTTTAACTATTTCATCTTCAGTATACCATTTCAACAGTACTTGGTATACCTTGGAAATTTCCTTCTTATCCTCTTTTAAAAGTGTCTGCTCTAGTTCCGAATTCTCTGTTCTTATGCCTCCCTTTGCACAATCTGAATTGTAGAGATCTCTGATCTGCCTGTACTGGAACCAATCATAGTTGGGTGATAACTCGTCCTGTGTCTTTATTTTAAGTTTGGAAGATTCTATTCGGGTTATCTCCTTATATGTTAAACAGTGTTGCTCAGTATCGACAGCTCTCGGATCTATTACTTCATATGGAACTACCCACATGGGGGTTCCTTCTTGTAGAAAGTCTCTATACTTCTTCCAAGTTGCATATAGGCTTTTCCGTATATAATGATGTAGGAACATAGAGTTCGCTTTTACTTTGTCGTACCATAGGTATGCATGCCATCCGAATATTTTTTTATATCCCTCTAGGGCCAGTAATTTCTTATTCTTCAGCGTCATCCAGTCTTTCAGCCACACTAGGCAAATTGCGTCATAGTAAAGTCTTAGATTGGGCAGTTGCATTCCGCCTCTTTCCTTTGCATCTTGTAAAACTTTCATTTTCACTCGAGGCTTCTTGCCTGCCCAAACAAAGTCTGATATTTTCCTCTGCCATTTTTCAAACTGCTTAGAGTCTCGGATAATTGGTATTGTCTGTAACAAAAACATTACTCTTGGTAACACGTTCATTTTAACTGCTGCAATCCTTCCCAACCATGACAAATTCAATCTATTCCATTTGATCAAATCTTGCTCAATCTGAGTCCATAATTTTTCATAGTTGTTTTTGAATAGATCTATATTCTTTGCAGTCAGTTCAATTCCCAAATATTTCACCTTAGTTGTTACTTCACAGTCCGTTATTTCCATTAACAGTTGTTGTTTTTGCTTAGTCATATTTTTGCATAATATCTTTGACTTCTTTTTGTTAATATAAAACCCTGCCAGATCTCCGAACTCCTTAATCTTCTCTATCACTTTTGGCATATTCTCCATTGGGTCTTCCACAATTAACATTATATCGTCCGCAAATGCTCTAACTTTATAAGAAAAGTCTTTTATTTTTATTCCGCGGATTTCTTCATCTTGTCGTATTTGTATCATCAGTATCTCCAATACCAAGATGAATAACAGCGGAGACAGCGGGCAACCTTGTCTTGTTCCTTTACTTATAGTCAATTTCTTAGTAGTCTCATCATTCACCACAATTGCTGCATTCTGGTCTCTGTAGATTTCTTTAACTGCTCTTATGAATCTTTCTCCCATTTGTAGCTTTTCCATAGTGGCAAACATAAAGTCCCAGTTCAAATTGTCAAACGCTTTTTCAGCATCAACAAAGAAGAAACCAACCTCTTTGTCACAACGCTTATCATAATACTCAATAGCATTGATCACTGTCCTTAAATTGTCTCTGATTTGTCTACCAGGTAAGAAACCTGCTTGTTCCTCCTCAATAATTTCCGAAAGCCACCCCTTCACTCTCTCTGCCAGTATCTTCGCAAAAATTTTATAATCATTGTTAAGTAAGGATATAGGCCTGTAATTTTTCACATTAGTCAGATCTTGGCCCTCTTTGGGGATCAATGAAATATTAGCTTCCTTCCATGTATCTGGAATCCGTTGGTCCTTTAATACTCCATTGATCACTTCTTTTAGGAATGGTACGAGTTCGTTGGCCATTGTCTTATAAAATTTAGCTGTAAGTCCGTCTGGCCCTGGCGCCTTTCCCAAATTTGTTGATTGTATTGCCGTTTTTATTTCCTCATCCGTTACTTCATTGTTCAATCTGTCTCTCCACGCTTCCGAAATTACTGGGAGCTTCATTTTCTCCAAATATGTCGCTATTGATTCTTTATTCACCTCTTTCTTATTATACAATTTAGCATAAAATTTATAGAACGCTCTACTAATGGATGTCTGGTCCAAATACGTTTTGTTTTCTTCACATATTTTATTTATTATTTTCTTTTCCTTTCTCTTTTTCAATTGCCATGCCAAATATTTCCCAGGTTTGTTTGCGCCTTCAAACCCTTTTTGATTCAGTCTTTTAAGATTCCACTCCAATTCTTTATTATTCATTGCTGTCAGCTGTTCTTGTAATATTTTAATGTCCTGATAAATTTTCTTTTTCCCTGGTCTCTTCTTTAACTGTATTTCCTTGGCTTTTATTTTCTCCATAATCTCCTGTCTCTTCTCCTCTTTCTTTTTTCTGGCTCTTCCGTTTAAGTCCATTAGTATGCCCCTAATTACCGCCTTATAAGTGTCCCAAAACTTGTTGGTTGGTACTTCTTTATTCATGTTGTATTGTATGAAGAACTTTGTCTCTCTTCTCAGCACCTCCATATTCTCTCCCTCTTGAAGTAAGTCCTCATTTATTCTCCATCCTTTCCTTTTGCTCCTTCTCCCCAATTTCCACATAATTGGATTATGATCCGAGCCTACCATCGGCATTATTTCCGCTTCCTTAGTCCATAACGCTAAGTCTTTTGAGGCCCAGATCATATCAATTCTCGATAGTGTAAAGTGTCTTGCGGAGTAGAACGTAAATTGTCTGCTTTTCGGGTTTTGTCTTCTCCATACATCTTCTAAGGTTTCCTGTTGTATCAATTCAAAAAACAACTTTGGTAACAGTCCTCTCTTCTTTTGTGCAGTTGATGATTTTTTGTCTAGATCCAAATTTGTCACTCCATTGAAGTCTCCAGCAAGTATTATCTGATCATATGAAAGTTCATCTAATTGCTTCCTTAAGTCCTCAAAGAAGCTTTCTTTCGCTCCATTGGGTGCATAAATTCCAACTACCAGCACTCTCTCTGAATTCCATTCGCATTCCACTGCTATAAATCTGGCTTCCACATCTTTCATTACAAACTTTGGCTGCAGCTCCTCTTTAATGTAAAGCACTACTCCTCTTTTTTTCTTATTGGAGGCCGCTGCAAAATCATTGCCCAATTTTTTTGATTTTAAATACTTTACATCTTGTTTTCGAATATGGGTCTCTTGCAAACAAACAATATCACATTTTTGTTTTAATAGCCAGTGAAAAATGCTTTTTCTTATTCGGTGAATTAAGTCCATTTACATTCCAAGATAAAACTTTACACTCCATAATCATAATCTGGTTGCTGGTAAGTCCTTTTCATTGTCTCTTATGAATCGCTCCATCTCTCGTTCAGATCCGATGCGTTTTTTGGCCCCTCCAAATTCAAAGGACACTCCCTCTGGTAATTCCCATCTGTACCTGATTTTCATGTCCTTCAAAATCTGAATTAGCACCTTATATTTTTTCCGGTCCAACAACACCGATCTGGGTATTTCCTTCATAATAATAATCGTCTTGCCGTCAATCTCCAATGGATCTTGAAACTGTTTAGTCACAATCTTCTCTTTCATATTTTGGGTCGTAAATTGCACAATCACATCTCTTGGTAGTTTCCTCTGGGTCGCAATTCTTGAGTTTACACGATATACCACGTCCAGGATAGCCACAACTTCCTCCTCCTCCTTCCCCAGGTATTCAGCTAACACCTCAGTCATCTGTTCTTGCGCTGTCTTTCCTTCCACTTCCGGCAAACCGCGAAATCTTAGCTGCTTCTCCATGTGTTTACTTTCCGCAACCGCCATTCTCCCCCTCATCAGCCTCATCTCTGTTTGTTGCATGTCAGCCAAATTCCCCACCGCGCCTTCTACTACTTTAACTCTCTGCTGTGTTCCTTGCAGTTCATTTTGCATTATTTCCATACCTTTCTTTACTTCTGACAGCTCACTTTTCACTGTCTGTTTAACCTCTTTGATCAGCTCCGGTTTCATGTCCTTAAGTTCTTTAATCACTTCTAAGAGTTTTTTGTCTAGGTTCTCTATTGCCGATTGCCACTCTTTTTTCGACATCGTGGGGCTTGCCTTAGCTCGCTCCC
The DNA here is from genome assembly GCF_028583425.1 of Eublepharis macularius. Classification (NCBI taxonomy): domain Eukaryota; kingdom Metazoa; phylum Chordata; class Lepidosauria; order Squamata; family Eublepharidae; genus Eublepharis; species Eublepharis macularius. Next base: position 369,427 of record NC_072798.1, read on the forward strand.
ACGAGTCCGCCCTCTTCCTTAACTCCGTGGCGTGAAGTTAAGCGTCTTTTTAATTTTTAATTTAAATGTCCCAGTCTTTTTGCAAAGGAAAAACTTTTAGAAAATCCAAAATGTCGGGCGTCTTTTCTCTATGGTTCTTCTATGGTTTTTGTAATCCAAAATGGCTTACTTCCTCTTCTGCTGAAGCCGCGGCTTTTCCCCTTTCAAAGATGGCGATTCCCTTCTTCCTGCCCTCCGGCAGGAGCCGCTTCTCTCCAGCAACTCTATTGTTATTACATACTTCCTGTCTCCCGACTTCCCACAGTAGCTCTCGCGATGGCAGAATTTTCTCACAGCTCCATAACCGCAAGTATTCAAAACAATAGTCCAAATTCTTTAATAACTTCTTTAAACTTGGTCTTTTTTCTATTTCGACTCTTGCTGAGTCTTCTCCTCCTTATAATTAGCCTGTTGCAGTTTTAAAATCTACTTTTATTCTTCTTTACTTTTAACAATCTGTCCCGTATCAGAAGATAGTGATCTTTACCTTCCCATTCACTTTCCGTGGGTTGTAATCACTGTTTCAATCTTCGTTTCTCCTCCACTTCTCTTTCCCCTGTTGAAGCTTGGGTACGTAGGTCTTATGCCAACCGCATTGGCCCCGAAACTGCCGCAGAGATCTTTGCCGACCTGTCACAGGGTGGGACCTCAAGGGTCGTGAGGGGGCCCGTCGCGTAGAGCCCCCCCTCGCCCGAGATCAACGTGCCCTGAGGTCTTGAGCGTTCTTTGCCTGCTCTCCGCCTGAGAGCAGTCGGCCGCGGGCTATTTTGCCCCCTCCGGCCGCTTAAAACGGCAGTCCGGTCAGCTCCACAGTTGGAGCTGCGTCAGACCTCCATGAATCCCAAACCGGAAGTCGGTTCCCTCTACTTTTGACAACTAATTCATAGTAGCGGGCAGTGATAAATGAGTCTTTAATTACTAGAATGGACCAATCATAACCAGCTCACTTTTTGTGTGTCAATTTTTAAAGATTTATGAAGCTTATTTTATATCTGCATCATGGCATCACTTTTGGCTTTGGCAGTGTCACATGATCAAAATTCTGAAGAATCAACTAAATCTACAGCCAATCATATTTTTATAGCGTTGTCAGGTGTGAAAGATTTCTTAGTAGATAGAACATGCCAATGAGTATAAAAAATGCCATCCAGGTTGCAAGAAGTTCCCAGTCCAAACCCAGGTTTCGGTAAGAATGGCTGAACCTGTGTTCAGAGGTGTGTTTTCAGGCTCTGGCTGAGCTGATTAATGACACCTGCGGAGCAGACTCCGAGTTCCCTAGGGATTTGACCTTGGGAGGTTGTTCTCGGAGATGCTCCATGTTCACTCCCTAGATTTTCACGCCGCTGAAACGCCAATTAACAGCTTGGTCCTGATTGACTCTTGAGTTGCCGGGTGATGCACTGAACCCTAGAAAAGATGGCTTCTCACCTGAGGCCCTTTTCTTTTTTCTTTTCATCTCAGCATGTCCCTACGCCAGACCAACCAAGCATTGGAGAGGGCACATATTCTACCAGAGACATAAAATGAGCAAGGTACGAATGCCAAGTAGAGAAGCTTGGCTCAAGTTTTAGACAGGCAGATTTTATGTAGCAGCAGCAAGGTTTGTTTTATGTCTGTTGCCTGTATGAGAACGTTCTGCTTTTGCAAACACTCCTTAAGCCAATAAATCTAATTTTAATTAAGCCAAATCTGGAATTCATGACTTGGGCACAAGTAGACCCTGGAATGAACCCGGAGTTTGGAAAGCCAAGGTGGAGCTTTCAGTCTCACAAATAAAAGGAAGCACATGCCACCTGCCTAATGGTTGGAGTGGCTGTGGCCAGTGCCCAGAATCAGGAGGACTAGGGCAGCTATCCCTGCATGGGTTACGACAAAGGACCTCTCATGAGGATCATCTAGGTGAGAAATATATTTGTCCGCGTGCTTAGTGAAAATTCACTGTATCTCATACATCTGATTTTAAATCAATCTTAGATCTGTTTGAGAGATGTTAGGAGAACTAATCCTTGTTATATGTTTGTTCGTTAACTATAGATTTCATCTTGATAATCCTTTATGTTTTAGTATCATGCTTAATCTTAACTTTTATTTAAATAAAGATTAAACTTTAAACTCTAAAAGAAATTTCTATGTGCCTTGATGGAAGGTGTTAAAACAAGGAGAACCCATACAAATTATTTGTATTAAGTAACAAGTTCTTTAAAGGTGGATCCCTGTTTTTAGGTCTCATTATTTAAAGTCCTCTGAGCAGTTCACAATTGGAATATAAATCTCAGAACTGGATGGTTTGGAAGCTTTAATGAGGCATGGGTAAAACATTCCATTGCAAGTTATGGCTTGAAGGCACTTCCCACTACGTTCTTAGTAGTTCTTACACCTAAGTTCACTGGCTAGTCATGATGAAAGCAGTCCTTGATCGTTCATTATAGTAGCTGAAAGAATATCAGATTTATTGCTCTTTTAACTGCAAGAGCCAAATTTCGCCTTCTTAATGTTGCTGCAGAAATTAATGAACAATATCAGATTTATTTTAGAGCAACTGTTTTTTTAAAAAATCTCATAGTCACTTTGGGGACCAACATTTTATCTAGAGGACGTTCACATGTTAAAATGATAAAGATTAGTCTTAGTTTGTGGCTGCCACTTCCTTCATAAAAAGTGTCAGCAGAGTGCCCAGGTGAGCCTGGTCTTGTCAGATCTCAGAAGCTAAGCCGGGTTGGCCTTGGTTAGTAATTGGATGGGAGACCTCCAAAGACGGCCAAGGTTGCAGAGGCAGGCAATGGCAAACCACCTCTGTTAGTCTCTTGCCATGAAAACTACACCAGGGGTCACTGTAAGTCCGCTATGACTTGAGGGCACTCTCTACCACAGAGAGCTAATCAAACTTCTATTGATGGGACTCTCAGAAAAGTTATTTTGTGTGTGTAGATGGGCTTCCAAAAACTCCCGTAACATTTTGGAGGTATTTAGCTGAAACTACATTCACATATTCAGTTAAGACAGAGAAATGCTAGTCAATTTCTTATTGCATGTATTTTTTTTCAACCATTTTAGTTCAATTGGCATTTGTATGGACCATTTAAACACTTGTCTGAAAGTTTTTGCTTGGTTTGCTGGTAAAAGATCAAATATTGAACCCACTATATATTCATTGTACTATAAATATAGTTCTCTCAGGTCTGTCTACACAGATGATATTTGGCTAATAAAAACCTGTCTCACCAAGTTAAGTGGATGTGAACTAGTAAACTTGTTATATATCCCTTTCTTCTGCAAGCACAGAAGAGAGTCTAACGGCAGGAGCCACATATGGCTGTATGACGACAATGGGAATCATTTCTTGCTGCTACCCCCGCCCAACCCTCCATTAACTAAATGGCATCAGGAAGAAGCCTGAAGCTTTATACACTGTCCGACAGAAATTGTTACTTCATTCAACAAAGGCATATTGAATCCCCCTAAGAGCTCCACCAGCCCACGAGCATCACTTCTATCTTAGCCCAGATTCCACTTCACCACGTTCTTCTCCATCCATTAGACCACTTACTCTGGTCACTGAGCCAGGGCAGAGCTGCAGTATCCAAGTGTCAGGTTAAAGAAACATCACCGCACTGATGACAGGCAACTCCTAAATTAAGGATGAACTTATTCAAACCCATACTTGTACACATGTAAAACAGCACTGGAGGCAAGGACAGAATGGCGTGGGATGTCACAGTTCACTTTCCGGGCAGAAGAATCCACCTCTGCCATCTGAGCAAAACATAAGACTGCAAACAAAACAGGATAATACTCGTAGTTCCGCTCAAGTAACAAAGCTGCCTCCAGGTTTGCTTCATCTCAACTGAAAGATGGTAGGCCTTCTCAGCAGCTCTGGGACCCAACCTTGCCAATGTGAGGTTAGGGAAGAAACTGGGGGGGGGGGGGGGAGCTTCAGTGCCGTTGTGGAAAATAGGTCAGGGAGTCCAAGAAGCTAGACCCCCTACCACAGAAGGGGGGGAAATCGCTCCGTGCAAGTGAAGACCCTTTAACTTCAGCAGAGCTCACTGTTTACCCTGCCTGGTGCTGAAATCTGCCCTCCTGCATAGCCCAGGAACAGAGAAACTGAAATCCTAAACTTCCAAGTAACTGAGAAGGGCTAAGTAACCAGGCCCCAACTCCAACAAACACAGCTCAAGGGAGGAGCCTTTGCCGCAAATCTACTAATGTTTAATGTAACTGACACCAGGACCTGCTAGAAGCTCGTTCTTGAGTATATAATAAACGCTTACTTTTAATAAGTTTTGTTGAAAACTCTCAACAAGATTACACGTTTTAACTCAGTTTTAATTTGACCCCACCATGAAATCAGGAAAATGCTTCCCCCCCCGCCCCCCCAGCACAGGAAGGCCATCCTGCATCCTCGGCATGGGCAGCAAGGGGCCCTAGAGCCCTCCCTCCCTTTCCTCTCCCTGCCCAGCTCTTCCAGAACACCGAGGCACTCTTCTGCTCTCGCTGCCTTGTCCTGAAGGGGACCACCCAGTTGGACTGGCAAACGACTCCAGAAGCAGGTCAGAGAACACCTGCCGCTGTCAGCCTCAGCCGCCGTTCTCAGGCCCGCACAGCCTCACTTGACACACAGAATCTGTAGAGTGAAAGGTACCGTAATCATACAATTTAAGGAGGCATTCCTAAGACGAGGGAGGGCAGAAGACGGGTGGGCAGGGGTGCAGGCAGGCCGCACTTCTTAGCTGCCTTCGCTTCCGCAGCCCTCCCTCTGAAACCAACCCAGCTTCCTTCCCCAAGGCCAGCTTAGTTCTGCCGCTGGCAATCAGTCGGCCTCCATGGGGCTCTGCAAAAAAAGGGCGGCCTCCGTCAGCTCCTGAACAGGCCAGCCAATGGAACCCCAGCCTCCTGCAGCGTCGCCTGGAGGCAGAGCGTCCTGCTGAGGAAGGGCCCGCCCAGGGTGGCAAGAGGGGTCAACAGCTGCCAGTTCCAGCCTGTCGAGGGGCGCCTCCGGTTCTCAAGAGTCCTTTTGGCAGGGATTTTCTATGGCACCGTTCCCTCCAGAACCCAGGCAGGATCAGATACAAAGTGCAAAGTGTTGCAGTTGCTGCATCCATCACAAACGCCACGAAACAAAATAAGCCAAAAGAATCCAAAGAGACCCATCTCCAGAAGCCCGTTCCCATACCCTAGGCACCTGGCCACCCCCGCAGTCGTCTTGTGGAGTGGCCACTCTCCTCTCTCCTTTCCACCCTCCAAAGCCCAACACCAGGAATGCCATCGCAGAAGTGCCACCCAATGGCTCTGGGAGGAAGGGAGCCATTTCTTGAAGGCAGGATGTTGTGCTCAGGGCAGACCCCCACAAACAACACTCCACAAACAAAGGCAGCGGGGCAAGAGGACCCTAACCCTTCAGTCCCTTGCTGGGGAAACCCTCCCCACCCCTCTCCCTTCTGCCTCAGCCCAAGAGAGAATGTTTCACAAGGCGTTATTGCTGTACAAAAGGGTGTCAGGTGCTGTCCGCTTGGAACGCCCCATCATGGGCACTGGGCACTGTTCTCCAAAAAGAAGCCATGACGCCGGACTACCCCTCAAAGAGCAGAACCGAAGAGGAGTTGCTCTGCAGGAGGGACTGGGGGCTCCTTTCGGAGGCAGGGGGAAGCAGCACAGCCGACCGCTGCTGCACACTGGCCCTGGAGGTCCTTCAGAGCAGAGCGGCAGGTGCAGAATTAGCATCACGGCTCCCTCCCCAAGGCAGCATCCACCACGAAAAGGAAGTTCTGTGTCAGAAACGGGCCTCGGGCCTCATCCCAGGCAGCTGCTGGACCAGCTTCAGGGCAGCCGACTCTGGCCACTTGGGTCACACCGGACCGTTCAGGGCGGCCTCTGATCCTGGCGGGAGCTCCCCTTTCCTGCAGAAACGTAAAACAGAGAAAGGAGGATTCTGTCACATCTTCTGTACCGGGACTGTGTGGATTGAGCCCTTCAGCGGTGCCCGAGAAGTCCTGCAAAACTGTTTGGGATTTTTATGGCACACCGTACCTTTACGCAAGCAACACCAGCCACTCTCAAGTCTGTCTACCCGTTATCTGGTTGCGTGCAGGAAACCTGCAGAATCCTTCCATTTTCCTCCGTATTCCCTTTCCCACACTATTTCCTTTTCGTCTCCTCCTGACAGTCCCGATGTCACCTGCCTTTCCTTTGCTTCCTTTTCTCCTTCCCATTCACCACCCAACCTTTCTTTTTTCTCTCCCCCAGTCGACACCTGTATTTATTATTGATTTGCTTTTGAGAGATTGCAGTTGGCACGAAGACACCCAGTGAGCTTCCATGTCAGAGTGGAGATTCGAACCTGGGTCTCCCAGAACACAGTATGCCACACTAACCACTACACCACACCAGGTTTCCGCTTTCCCTCTGTGCCAGGGAAGATACTGGAGCAGATTATTAAAGGCGTCAATTTGCAAGCATCTGACGGACAACATGATGATTCAGAGCAGTCAGCGCATGGATTTGTCCCTCACAGGTCCTGCCAGACCAACCTCATCTCCCTCTATGATCGACTGACAGGCTTAATGGAATGCTGTCAATGGAGTTTATCTGGATTTCACTAAAGCTTTTGACAAGGATCCTCTTGCTGTTCCGAAGGGTAAACCGGTGGGCTGTGGACTAGGATGGTTAGATGGATAAGGAACTGGCTGGATAACTGCTCCCAAAGAGTGGTTGTCAATGGCATCATGTCTGATTGGAGGGAGGCGTCCAGTGGGGGGCCACAGGGCTTGGTCCTGGACCCAGTGACCCAGTCCTGGACTCTTTACTATTTTTCTACTACACACTAACATGGCTAACTCCTCTGGATCTACAAGCAGATGAGTTGCACAATAACATACGAAAAGTACTTGCTGATAGACAAGTCTTTATTGGTCAAAGTAAAATTAGTTCTATCCAGGGCTTCTTTTCTGGGAAAAGAGGCGGTGGAACTCAGTGGTGGAACTCAAGTCCGCACAATGATGTCACTTTGGGTCAGCTGGAACGAGGGGGGTGGGTTAAAGTTTAAATCGCCCTCGCCAAAAATGGTCACATGGCCAGTGGCCCCGCCCCCTGATCTCCAGACAGAGATGAGTTTAGATTGACCTCCGCGCCGCCCGTTAGAGCATGAAGTTAAAGGGAAGCTGGACCAACCACCGTTCATAAAAATGAACAAGCCAGATAATGGGAATATACCAAATGCCACCCCAAGAGTCGAGAGGGGATCCAGGAAATTAAAAGCCAGTTAGCCTAATATCTATTCCAGGTAATGGTTGTTGTGGGTTTTCCGGGCTGTACTGCCGTGGTCTTGGCATTGTAGTTCCTGACGTTTCGCCAGCAGCTGTGGCTGGCATCTTCAGAGGTGTAGCACCAAAAGACAGAGATCTCTCAGTGTCACAGTGTGGAAAAGATGTAGGTCATTTGTATCTACTCAGGAGGGGTGGGGTTGAGCTGAGTCATCCTGTAAGAGTTTCCCAGGGTGTGGAATGCTAATGGCGGGAGGCTTCACTGTATCCTGAGGAGGTTCTTTTGCATATGGATTGGTGCTTGATGTGCTAATCTTCTCTGCAGGGCTATTGTCGAGTATAGAGTTGTTTTGTTAGCCTGGTGTTTTTCAGAACTGGAAACCATGCTCTGTTCATTCTTAAGGTTTCTTCTTTCCTGTTGAAGTTTTGCTTATGCTTGTGAATTTCAATGGCTTCCCTGTGCAGTCTGACAAAGTAGTTGGAAGTGTTGTCCAGTATTTTGGTGTCCTGGAATAAGATACTGTGCCCTGTTTGAGTTAGGCTATGTTCAGCCACTGCTGATTTTTCAGGTTGTCCAAGTCTGCAGTGTCTTTCATGTTCTTTTATTCTTGTCTGCATGCTACGCTTTGTGGTCCCAATGTACACTTGTCCACAGCTCACCTCTGCAGGAGTATACCGTATACCCAATCCATATGCAAAAGAACCTCCTCAGGATACAGTGAAGCCTCCCGCCATTAGCATTCCACACCCTGGGAAACTCTTACAGGATGACTCAGCTCAACCCCACCCCTCCTGAGTAGATATAAATTACCTGCCAACATCTTCTCCACACTGTGACACTGAGAGATCTCTGTCTTTTGGTGCTACACCTCTGAAGATGCCAGCCACAGCTGCTGGCGAAACGTCAGGAACTACAATGCCAAGACCACGGCAATACAGCCCGGAAAACCCACAACAACCATTGTTCTCCGGCCGTGAAAGCCTTCGACAATACATATTCCAGGTAAGTTAGTAGAAACTGTTATAAAACAGAACATTATTAAGGACCATTGAGGAACAAATTCTGTTCAGAGAAAATAAGCAGATTTTCTACTACCGCTCCCCCTGACACCTCCTCCTCCTCCTCCAGTAACACACCACCTTTCTCCTCAAGGGTGATCCAAAGTGACTTGCGTTGCTCTCCTCCACTTACCCTCACAATAGCCCTGTGAGGTAGGATAGGCTGCAGGGGTGTGACTGGCCCCAGGCCACCCAGCGAGCTTCCAGCCAGGGCAGAGTGGAGATTTTAACCTATCGGAACGATCCTAGACAGGCACAGGGAAGTCTCGGGAAGCCAACCAACCCCTACACTGACATATCCCCGAGTTACACTGGCATAAGTCTGAGTTGCGCCAGCACAGGTCCCTGGCACTGCCCCTCTGAGTTGTTGCACTGGTGGTACCCCACCTCAGCCAGTGCTGGTGTGGGAGTAGGCGGGCCAAGGGGCGGGCTGGGAGTCAGTTGGCTCCCTAAGCCAATCCAGGCTGGGCAACACCCCCAAACAGTAGTGGAAAGTTATGCATATCCCACAGGCACTCATGCAAAGGCAAAAGCTGGCCACCCCTTAGCCACGCATGGCCCCACCCAAATGGCCCGACAGCACAGGATGCCGAATAAAGCAGTGTGGACGAGCTGGCCTCGCTGTCGCTGCATGTCTGTTTCCCTTCAGGCAGGTGGCGATCCAATAGGGAGACTTGAGAGCAGGCATCCTTTCAGACTGCGTTTCCAGCCTGCCTCCAGGAGCAATCTCCCTCAGGCAGCCGTTAGACCGGCGAGCAGCACAAGGGATGGCTCGACCTGCCTCCAAAAGGCCTGAGAGCAGCGCGCACAGACCCCATTGCCATACCAGGAAAAGGGAGCGGGACAAACACGGTTCCCCACAACTGTCATCCTCAGACATTTTCATGCTGTACGTTTTGGAATAATTAAATACTCTGAAAATAAAAGTGTTCCTTACACAAAAAGAGAAAATATTTCATAGAATGGTCTTCCAGCGCTCGTCTACATCTCCTAGTTTTTTCCACTGGAAAAACTGAAAAAGGTCTCAGACTTTTTCATGTTAATCATTTTGACAGTGAAAAACCTTGCCTTACAAAGCATTTTTCTTATTCTGAAAGTAGGAAAAATCATAGTTTTTTTCAAATTTCCCAATAGAAAAAACTGAAAAAGAAAACTAAAAAAAGGGATTCCTCCCAATCCCCCCCCGAAAAACCTTCACATCATTAGACAGGCTTCAGGGCACATATCACTTCAAGAGAGGGTGCTACCAGAAGCCCTGCAGCAGGCAGTGCTCTCCGTCAAAGTTCAGAGTGGCAGAGAACCACCCGGGGTCCAAAAAGCCAAGCTGGTAGCCTTGCGTTTCACAGATTTCTCCCGTAACCACCAAACGAAAGAAATGAAACTGAACCCTAGAGCCAAAAGCAGATCACTATACTAAGTGAACTAAACTAGGCTTGTGTTCCTATAACTGGAAGGGCATTATGCAAAACTTAAACAAGGGAAACGCACTGCCTGCAACAGTCCAAGCCATAGCCACGGCTGCTGTGGGTGATAAACACTATCCAAGGATCAAGCGTGAATCCTCTTGTGCCATCACTTGGACTCCCCCACCCCACCCCACACACACACACTGTGCCTTCTCTGCAGCAGACACACCGCTGGATAACTTGAAGTGCTCGGTCTAGAGTCTACAAGCATGACGGGGTCACTGTATTTTTGAAAATTATCTACCTAGAGAGAGAGTGTGTGTGTGTGCATAAACAGAACTGGAAGACTTTGAACACACTGGAAAAGTGGGCAGATTTGAGTAAGATGCAATTTAACATGGATAAGTGCCAGGCTCTCCACCTGGGTAGTAAAAATGCAAAGCAAGCATGCTGGATGGGGGATACACTTCTTGGTAGCAGTGTATGTGAACAAGATCTTGGGATACGGGTGGATGGGAAGCGAAATATGAGCGGTCAGTGTGATGCAGCAGCGAAAAAGGCAAACACAATCTTGGGGTGTATCAACAAAGGCATAACATCCAAATCACGGGATGTCACTGTCCCAGTATGTACCACCTTGGTCAGGCCCCACCTGGAGTATTGTGTGCAGTTCTGGGGGCCTCACTTTAAACAGGACATGGACAAATTGGAACAGGTGCGGAGGAGAGCAACGAGGATGATCAGGGGCCTGGAGACCGAGCCCTGCATGGAAAGAAAGACTTCAGAATGCCCAGCCTGGAGAGGAGGTGGTTGAGGGGAGACATGGCGGCTCTCTTCAAGGATTTAAAAGGCTGTCACTTAGAGGAGGGATGGGAGCTGTTCCAGTTGGCAGCAGAGGACAGGACTTGCAACAACAACAACAACAACAACAACACCTACGGTACTGAAAAATTCAAGAAGAAAGACGAATATAAATATGGTATGGATTGACTACAAAAAAAGCATTTGATTCACTGCCACACAGTTGGATTAATACCTGCCTAGAAATTTTTGGAATTAGTGAAAACATCAAGCTGTTCCTTAAGGAAAACATGTGAAAATGAAAAACCATGCTAATGGCCTGTGGTCAAGAAACTGGGGAAGCTTGTATCAAAAGAGGCATATTTCAAGGGGACTCCTTCTCGCCTTTATTATTCAACATCTCATTAATCCCCTTGACAATGGTCCTAGAGAAAACTAAAATGGGTTATTATATTTCTGATCAGGCTGGGAAAACATGGATGATTTGAAATTGTATACAAAGAGTCCCACTGAACCTGAATCATTGCTTAATACAGTGAAAATGTACAGTGATGATATTCAAATGAAATCTGCCTTAGACAAATGTGCAGTACTCTCCATGAAGCGTGGAAAAGTAAAAAATATTGACGGAATAGAACTTGAAAATGGCGACATTATGAAATCATTATCAAACAATGAAAATTATAAATATCTTGAAATATTAGAATTAGATAACATCCTGCATGTGAAAGTAAAAGAACGGACTCGGAAAGAATATATCAAGAGAGTATGAAAAATTCTGAAGTCCAAATTAAATGGTGGAAGTACAATCAAGGCCATAAATACATGGGCAGTTCCAGTGATCAGATATCCAGCTGGAATAATAGATTGGACACAAAGCGATTTAGAAAAATTGGACTGAAAAACACGAAAACTAATGAACAAGCATCACTCTTTACACCCAAAAAGTGATGTTGACTGGCTATATTTACCACGAAAAATTGGTGGAAGAGGACTGTTACAAGTACATCAGGTAGTAGAAGAAGAAAAGAGAGGCCTGAATGATTACATTAGTAGAAATACAGAAAATTTACTTCAGGCTGTGAAAACAGAGAACATATTGAAAACAACCGAAACAAAGAAACAGTTTGAGAATAGATTAAATGGCTGGAAGAACAAACCCTTACATGGGCAACATCTAAAAAATATTGAAGGAAAAAGTGACAACAGCCTAACTTGGGCATAGCTAAAGATGGGTACAATCAAGAAAGAAACTGAAGGTCTGACCTTCGCAGCACAAGAACAAGCGTTGCAAACGAATGTTATGAAAGCCAAAATTCAGAAAATCAGTAAAAATTCAAAATGTCAACTTTGCCAGGAAAAAGATGAAACTGTGTCCCACCTTATCTCTGAATGCAGCAAAATTGCACAGACGGACTACAAAGCTGGAAATGACAGGGTCGCAAAGCTGGTCATTGTGTAAAAAGTATAATTTGCCAGTATCAAAGAATTCATGGGAAGATCAGGTAGAAAAGCTGCTAGAAAATGAACAAGTCAAGATCTTGTGGGATTTCAGAATTCAAACTGATCAGCACCTTGAACATAATACACCAGACATAACAGTTGTGGAAAATCGAAAAGTCTGGATAATCGACATTACAATTCCTGGTGATGCCAGAGTCGAAGAAAAAGAACAAGAAAAAATGATTAAATAGAGAGATCTGGCAATAGAACCCACCTGACTACGGAAGAAGAATGCAACAGTAGTCCCCATTGTCATCGGGAGACTTGGAACCATCTTGAAAAACTTTGCAATTCATATGGAAAAACTGCAGCTGACATAACACCTACAGAACTGCAAAAGACCGCGCTACTTGGAACAGAGTACATATTACGCCGATATCTGGTTGATACTTAGGTCTCCGGTGGAAACTTGTATCAGCTTAGCAAGGCTAATCAGTAATAATATGTGACCTCTGCTTATTGTTGATTGTGTTTCAGATAATTCAAATAACAACAACAACAACAATAAATAAATTTATATACTGCCATTGGGGCAATTTAACACCCACTCAGAGCAGTATACAAAGTATGATATTATTATCCCCACAACAATCACCCTGTGAGGTGGGTGGGGCTGAGAGAGCTCTGAGAGAGCTGTGATTGACCCAAGGTCCCCCAGCTGGCTTCAAGCGGAGGAGAGGGGAATCAAACCTGTCTCTCCAGATGAGAGTCCTGCCACTCTTAACCCCTATACCAAACTGGCTCAATAATAAGTAAAAACTATAGGCGGGAAAGTATCGGCTGGATGTTGGAAAAAACTTCTTCGTGTTAAAGAGTAATCCAGCAGTGGAACCGGCTGCCTGGGGACGTGGTGGGTTCCCCCCCACTGGCAGTCCTCAAGGATCGGCTGGATGAATACTTCTTGGGGACGCTTGAGGCTGTTCCTGCACTGGGCAGGGGGTTGGGCTAGGTGGCCCTGCAAGGTCCCTTCCAGCTCCAGGATTTTGTGACTCAACACAAACCAAAGTGATGACAACCACATTCAAGCACTTAGACATCTTACCTCCCCCCCCCCCCGCACCCTAGCGGCTTTCCGTCCTCCCATCATGCCCCACGAATTTTAATAGGCTACTATGACCTTCTTTGGCAGCTCCCTAAGGAGACCTTGAACTGGAACAACTGAAATTAATCTGAACAGCTTTCAAGACCACCTCAGCAGCCAGTCCTTCTGTGGAAAAGAGATGGGACACAGAAGACAACACCAATTTGAGAGATGACTATCCAGTTATCAGACATTCCAAAGAAATCAAAAGCTTTTCATGCCTGGGGGGCTCCCTTCCTCTTTCCCAATTCCAGCTTTGGCCACAGGCTACAACGGAAAGAAAGCTCAGCACCAACAGAAACAGGCAGCCTCTGCCAGCTTCTTGTTCTTCACAGCTTAAGACAGAACTGCCCTCACCTGTCAGTCAGGGGAGGGGGTCCCCAGAGTCAGATGAGCATGTCATGTAGTGCAGGCTTGGGACGGACACACTCCCCAAGTCTCACCTTTCCACTACTCCACCGCAACCATGACTGTGCTGGGAGCGTGAAAAAGGGAAGGAACTGACAGCCAAGCTGCCCTGGCCACCAGCTTTCACAAAGGACACTGAAGCCAAACGGCTCTCCTGCACATGCCACAAACTGCAACGCTGAATCTCTGCAATGCACGACCAGAACAACGCGTATGTAAAGCGATAAAGAGCCCGAGTCAGATTTGATTGTCAAGTATACATCAGTGGTTTATTTCCTCCCACAACGTCTCTTGCTTTTGCAGCCATCGCATCTCAGCAGAAACGTGTGGGGTTTGGCACCCTCACCGCCACCTGGGAGCTTCTTAACCATCAAGCTAGGCTCTGGAAGAGCTCCTGAGCACTACGCAGCTGTTGCTGGCAAAAGGCACACCCTAATTGAGGGAGATGGCCACACCCTTCCCGACAGCCTTCCTCGAAACTCCCTCTTCCTGTGGATCAATGAGACTCGACATCCTGTCAAATCACCGTTTCAGAAACATCCATGATCCTCAAGGCTTGGCACTCTTAAACACTCACAGGCAATCAAAGCGGAAGCAACACCTTTGGGAACACCAGCCTCTTCCCCAGCCTGTGCGATGTGGGCGTTCCAAAGGAACAGCTGTGATCCCCCCCCCTCCAATCCGCACTCACAGCCCCCTCTACCGGGCCTCGCTACAGGGTGCTCCAGCCCAGAAGTGCCTGTGCAGGACGGCCTCCTGCCGGAGCCCCTCTGCAGCGGCCGCTGGCCCAGCGCCACCTGAAGGACATGCGCCTGCAGAGGCTTGCCTGGTGTCCCCTGGGACCCACAGCCGGCAGCATCAGCCACTCCCACCCACACGGCCCTTTCTAGCCTGCCCACCGTCGACTCCTTTCGCACCTGGTGTAAACAGCCTTCTCATTCTTAGTATCCATGGTCAGTTGGATTTTTTCCTGGCCTGAACCTGTGCTGAACGTTTCTGTGACAACATCTTTCTCTTTCTCTTCCTCTTCCTCGCTGTCTGGGCCGCCAAAGGAGCTGCTGTCCGAGGCTACCAGAGGTGCCTTCCTTGCCACGCAGATGTTCCAAACACAAGGAGAGGCAGCACTAACTGCACAGGAAGAAAACAGGTTAAATTCCCCCCCAGAGGACTTGACTTTTCCATGCACAGGACCTTGCCCTCCCTCCGTAGTTCCTGACATAGCTCCACAGCAGCCCAGCAGCACACACAGGATTTTATGGGTCTAGGGTGCGCCTCCACAGAATGGGAGCCCAGCAGAACCTTCTCTCGTAACCAGCAACCTCTCATCCGAACAGCATGCATGGGCAAGAACTTCAAGCAGACTGACAGTTGCCGAACAGTCCCTTTGGAGATCATTTCTAAAGGACGACAAGCTCTAAGTCTCTGCAGAAAATAATTTAAAAAACACTTCAGCTGGGGGGGTGCAAAGAGGGGAAGGGTCATAAAATTTCTTCATTCCCACAAGAAGGTAATATCAGGTAGGTAGCCATGTTAGTCTGTAGCAGCAGGACAGAATTAAGAGTCCAGTGGCACCTTAGAGACCAACGTTTCCCAGGATACCAGCTTTGATGAGTCAAAGCTCACTTCACCTGATACAAACGAGAAGGGAGATCCATCAGCCCTTATATCCAGGTCAGAAGGTAGGAGAATTGTTAGCAAGAACACCAGATGGAGTCAAGCTACAAAAGAACAATGCAAAGGGTAACTAGCTTGGCTGGAGCAAGGAGATCTGCAGAGAGGCGGGAAATGCAGAACAGCATCGGGAAGGAGGTAAGGAAACAGGATGGTGCTGTGACTGCTGTCCATCGACTGCCTTCTGTGCAGGAACACACAGGGACTGAGCAGGCGCAGGCCAGCTGTGGAGGAGACTCTTCCAGCTCAAATAACCTGAGGAGGGAGGCGTCCCTCCCGCCTGGCACACGGTGGTGACATTTCCCACCCAAACTGTCACATGCTGTGAGGGAGCGGTGCCCTTTTCTCTTTTCTGTTTGAATTTTCTTTACTTAAACTATAAACTACACACCATAACATAATAAACAATAAACACAGAGAATAAGAAAAAAAAGGTGCCCCTTTTTCTCAGTTCTTCTAAGCTGCCGCAAGCTCAAAAGAGGCATTAAAATATGAGAGCTTACAGCGGGGCAGGAGGGAGGGCATGTGTGCCTGCACAGAGACACTCCACGAACGGCAGTAACAGGCAAGTGCAACCCGGATTTCATCTTTGGTCTTCTGTGCCGTCCCACATTGGGAGAATGACACGTTACTCACTCAGGAGGTGGGATGAGCCTCTTACTCAAACAAGGAGTGCAACGCAGCCCTTGCCGATTCTTGCCTTGCATCCGTGTCGTCAGAATAGTGCTGGACAAAGCTGTCAGAGAAGGACCAGGCAGCAGGCCTGCCCAGCAACGGAACTCCACAGAAGAATGCAGTTGATAAAGCCTGGCCCTGGTAGAACGAGCACGAATAGGGAGAGCACAAGTTGCTCCAGCCTATTGGTAACACAGGTAATTGGTTGACACAATCCAATGAGAGACAGTAGAAAAGAGCAAGAGTCCAGTAGAACCTATAAGACTAACAAAATTTGTGGTAGGGTAGGAGCTTTTATGAGCCACAGTTCACTTCTTCAGATACCTTGCAGAGGTATCTGTGGTACTCTACCACAAATTTTGTTAGTCTTATAGGTGCTACTGGACTCTTGCTCTTTTCTACTGCTACAGAGAAACTAACATGGAGAGACAGCCTGAGAGGAAGCTGAGTGGCCCTTGCAAGGTCCACAGTGGCACACAAACAGGCTTGAGATTTGTGTAATAAGTGTGATCTTTTAAGACAAAACACTAACACACATTTACTGTCTCAACTGTGTAGTTTGCATTATGCATCTGAGGATGGAGGTGGAAAGAATACAGGTAACATGAGAGCTTGTGCTAGATGGAACCCAGAAACAACCTTTGGGAGAAATTGGATGCTGGATGCAAAACCACTTTTTCAGGATAAAACTGAGTAAAAGGACTATCAGCCCACAGCACTGCCGATCCCCCCACCCTTCTGCTGAGATAATGGCCATCAAAAAACTACGTTTTGAACAAGAGAGGCAGAGGCTCAAAAGGAGCCAGCATTAACCTCAGCAAAACCAAAGACAAACTCCTCTGAGGAACAGTAAGTGGCCTGGGTTGGAAAAGGTTGGCCAAACCTTTGAAAAATTGGTTACAAACATCAGGAGAAAATACAATCTTCCCATCTACTGGTTTGTGAAAAGCCTGAATGGCTGCTAAATGCAGCTTCAGAGGCGAAGAAGCCAAACCAGAAGACTAAAAGGCCATCAAAAGGTATGATGCAAGAAAAAAGAGAGCCTCCTCAATTAAAGGCACCCCAAAAGAAAATCTTTCCCATTTGCAAGCACGGGACATGTGTGTGCAACATTTTCATGCATGAACTCTCAGAAAAAGGTTAGCTTGGACGGTTTAGAAGCCATGCTGTCTGAGCTGTCTGAGTGATACGAGACAAAATACACTCAAATTACAAGGGTAATTCAAGTGTATTTTGTAATTCGAGTGTATTTTGTCTTGTGTGGTTTGACCCTAAGAGAACATTGGAGAGAGACAGAAGGGGTGGGTATAAAGCACCCTTGCGACACTGATGTATCAGAGATCGAGGGAGCCCCTTCCCATAGTCCTGGAAGCCCTGCTACTAGGGGCCTTGGGTGTGACTTGTTGGCAGTGCCAGCAAGTGGAGACTCGGTGCCCCTCTCCAAGGCACAAAAGGCAGAGAGAATGCTGGTCCCTGTGGGTCATGCTGAGCACACATCTTGAGAAGAGCTTTTTGAGGCATGCCTGAAAAACAGATCAGACAAAGAACAGCGACACGGAGGGAACGGAGAGAGAGAGAGACAGATGGAAGGAACTCTTCTCCACAGTGGTAAAAAGAGAACTGAGGGAAGGGCTGCTGCTCCCTCATAGCACATGACAGTTCCGGTGGGGCGGGGCGGGGCGGGGGGGATGCCGTCTCTGTGTGATGTGGGGGGGGGGGGGTGCTGGCCCTCAAACTATTTGAGCTGGAAGATTCTTCTCTGTGGCTGACCTGTGACTGCACAGTCCCAAGCAGGACTGTACAGAAGACCGAAAATGAATCCTATGTTCTTGTTTAAGCTCGGGGGGAGGGGGGGTTACCATTGTCCTGAGCTTGCTGTTGAATTAGAAATCTTTCTCAAGTTCAGGTCAATGGACTCCCCAGGGCTGAAGAGGGACATGGGATTCTTACAGATACTAACTTGCTGCATTCCTCATCTCTATGCATATCTCCTTACTCTAATCAAATGGATTACCCTTTGCATTGCATCTCTGACTCCAGACTCCCAACTGGCCCTTCTTGGCAACAAGCAGCTTTTGTAGCCTCCCGTCTTCTGACATGGATGTCAGAATTTTTACTTGTTTCTGTTGGAGCTTTAACGAACAAGAAGTTATATATAAGGCCTCTAAAGGCAGTCCTCAAGAATCTTTCGTCCAGATACGACGAGTCCTCTCAAAATGAGCCACTGGCTATGCAAGGACAGTATAACTGGCAACTTAGGGCTGCCCCTCTGGTAACAGAGAGAAATCAAACAGGCAATGATTACTGGTGATTGATGACTTGCATTTTTATGAATTTGAAGTGGTTCAGAATTGAAACTTCTTTGTTTCGAACGCAAGCTTGGAATCATTTTCCTTTCCTGCTTTGAAGACAGTTGTTGCTACTGAAACGCCAAAGCATTTCACAGCCAAGCCATCTTCCTTGGCCTATCCAAGCTTCTGAGTACAGAGCTACTGTTGATATGTACTGTGGAGTATAAGCGCTGATATCTGGGCCAGGTGAAGCAACCATCAGGATAAGACTCCTGTAAAGATTGTCCAAGAGGCCAGAAGACAGCTGATCTCCCAAGCATTCTGTGGCAGGGAAAGGGGCAGCAGCCTTCCTAGCTCCAAGTGGAAACTACTCCTAGTACAACTCGCTAAGGCAGCAGGGGAGAAACATTTGCAAGAAGCAGAATGTTAACGTTCCTTCCGCCCACCCTCCTCCACCAGACAAGAAGGACACCCAGTGCCCCAGAAAGGGGCGTCATCAGCCCTCCTCCCAGCAGAGGGGGCTCAAGCCATCAGCTGCCCTTTGGTTTGGACACAGCCCTTCCTCTCATGGCTCAGGTGATCACCACTTACAGTTCTTGTCTTGGCTCTGCTTGGGGTTTCCTTCCGAATCGCTGCTCTCTGTGTCCACAGGAGAACTGCACCTGGGGCCTGCCTCGGAGCTGGAAGGGAAAAGGCACCGAAGCCTCCATCCAAGGATCTCTCTCAAGTTGTTTCACGCTTGTGTAGCCTTGTGACCAGGGTGGTTTTGGGAAAGCAGCCTATCGGTACCCCATGGGAGACTGAGGCTGCATGCGCGAGCAAGCGAGACAGGCAGGAACGGTGCAGGTGAGCTCGGCATGCTGCTAAACAAAGAGCTTGCAGGAAAGCAGGAAACGGGATCCTTTAATGGATGGCCTGTAATGGACGGCCTCTAATTCTGCCCTCCAGATCCCACAGCCAACCCCTGCTAGCTTCCAGCAGCATCAACCAATAGGAGGCTGCAGGCCCTCTGACAGAGGGGGAAGGAAAGGAGTCTGGGGGCAAAGAAAGGCTGCCAAAGCCTCAGGCAGGCCTTGGCAAGCAAAGAGGTGAGGAGAGACAGAAAGGCGTCTCCGCTGGGAAGGACCAGGGTGTGAGGCACTTTGTGCTAAGCGAGGCAGACTCTCTCAGGGAGCGAGGTGTCAGGCGGAAGGCATGGAACCAGGGTAAGGCCCAGGAGTCAGCAAACCGGGTCCTACAGGCAAGTGGACCAGGGAACTGCAGGGACAGGACAGGGGTAACGCCCGCCCTTCTGGCCTCCACGCCCAGCATTGTGCAGGGGGGTGGACCAGATGACCCCAGAGGTCCCCTTCCAGCCCTGCGATTCTAGAGCATTATTTCCCAACCTTTTTTCCCATGAAGGAACCCCTAACTCAATTTTTCAAATCCTAAGGAATTCCCACCTATGAAAACATTTGCAGGCCAGAAAAAGTTAATGGCAGGGAGCACAATTCAATTATGGATAAATTATTGTCAAGAAAATTTATTTATTTTCAAATATGAAGATACTAAATCAAAATAAAGTTTACTGAAACATCAAAATAAAGTTCACATCCAAAGTCAATATCAGGTTTGATTTCAATGTGATATTTGGGCTTTTTCATGGTACTGGGGTTTTTCAACATATTTCAAAGTTTTTGCTTATTTATTTCACAATTTCGCGTAGAACTCCAATGATGTCCTGCAAAACCCTGGCTGGGAAACACTGGGTCAGAGGCAGGCACCACAGGAGCAGGTCTTAAGGAGGCCTGAAAGCAAGCCCCTCTCTCCTGAGGGTCCTCATCCGGGAGGGCGCAGTGCAAGACTGAACACTGCAAAAAACCCTGCCATTCTACTTAGCTGACAATATTGGGGACACACTTAAGTTATAATGTCCGACAACCAAAATAAGCTTTTACTCTTCTTCGGAAGCGACAATACACTTGCAATTGCTTTGTCAAATTAAAGGTGACTGCAAGAGCCACCTGGGGAAGGAAGGAAGAAAAATTTACCTCAGAAACCAGAACTTGCTCTGCCCTGATCTACAATTGACCTCAGAACAGTATATAACCATCAGTATATATAACTGACCTCTAGGCATTTATTGTACACTAATAATTTATTTGGGGGCACACAGGGACACAGAAGTGTGCTTTCTCCAACCGTCAGAATCACCAACGGATGTCTGTGGTAGGAAAGGAATATTAATTAATATACAAACTATCAGTGATGGACTTTAGAACATGTTCATGATGAACTCGTCTCGCCTACTCGGAACAACACAAGAAAATTCAGTCAAGAAACTTTCAGATATAAGCCACAGAAGATGGGATGAGTGCGGGGAAAAAGCATAGCAAAGATTTTAGGAACGGGCAGTTCAGGAGAAAAGACCTAAGGAAGCCGTTCGTTCCAAGGCTGATGCCGTGACCAGGCTCCACACGCTGCCAGGTTTTCCTCTCCATGCAAGTTGTTCCAACCTATCCCCACAAAGTATTTGTGTGAAGAAAACGCAGCGTGTGGACTGGCAAGACACAGGCCTCCTTAGCGAGACCTTTTATGAGAGCAGCAGCAGCTGGAAGAGTTGCAGGGACACTCCCCGAAATTGCTGGTGGACCACTGTTGGCGCATAATTCAGGAACAGCAAAGCAAGTCAACCATTAAAGAGGCTGCGGCAGAGACATGTGACAGGATGATCAAAATGGAGACTTCCTAGCTTGGGCCTGTTTTTCTAAACATTTCCTTTTCCTGACAGCAAGTTCATCTTTGGGTTCTCTTTAAGCGGACTGGCCCTGGAGGCACAGTAAACCTGAGTTTCTTTTATAACGAATCTCGTGGAACAAGCCATTGCAACACGTTTATACAGATGAGATTTTTCAAGACCAAGATCCAGGTAAGGACTGCAACCTGCACTATCCTTCGCAAGCCGTGACCTATTTATGATGCACTGTGCTTTGGGGGAAGCAAGTGACCAATTGTGAAGAAAATGCCGTGTACTGTTTTATACAGAAGCCATCTTTTCTAAAACTTTGGTCAAGAGATCTTTTGCTCGGAAAATTCCTTTCCTCCACACTCCCCCCTTTTCCTGCCAGAGGCCTCACTGAGAAACCAGCTGTCTTACAGCCTCAGCATTCAGCAGCCTTGAGATAACACTTCCAGCTCGTTACCAATCGAGCCTCCACGGCAGAGCTCTCCTTGAAGGAATTACGAAACAATTTGCACCTGCAGAATTGAGTGAGTGTGCCAAGAACTGCAGGCTCGGTCTCACTCCCCCTCCCTCACGTACGCACCTTCTTTTAGGTGACATCAGCACTTGGACACCTGCCTGGCTAACAGGCCTGGGTCACTCTGGTTTCCAAATGACACAAAAGTAGCTACTCAACATGGAGACCTGAAGCTCTGGGTGGGTTTCATTGACTGCAACTTGTCCACTGCTTCGCTCCTGGCTCGAGAACTCCGAGAGGGATGCTGAGGTACCCATCTGTTCACTTTGCTGAGATGCCTAACTGATCTGACTTCTGATCAGAGGCTCTGATTCCTGCACCTCTGACCACATTTTGTTTTGCCTCCTTTTGGAATCCTGTGGTGTGTATTAGCAAGTGCTTACATGCTTTAGGATTTGTTGTTTTATCCTCACATTGTGTCTTGTGTTTTTAGATAACCTTGCACCTTAAAATAAATAATTGTATTTTAGTTCTGTGTGGGTTTATTGACTTTGAAGCTTCAAAGCTACAGATCACTCTGTTGAACTCACTTTTTGAAGCTCATGAACCACCTACCATAACAATATATTTTGTGAACTCTACTTGCAAGCCACCCTTGCAAGGTACACTTCTGTTTGGTTTAGTTCCCTAATAGGCTTGGAGCTTTGTCCCTTTACTCTGGTGCCTTGGGATAGACAAAGGGACTGGTGGCAGTCTACTAAGGCAATTTTGAGACTTTCTCTCATTGCCAGTTTTGTAATCTGTGTGAAATAAGTCTATAGGGCGCTGTGCGGCTCTTCCTCTCAGCTGGGTTGAGGTGGTGGTGCCCTGTAGCTTTGACACCAACGAAACAGAAAAACAGTGTTGCACTTACCTGTAACTGTTGTTCATTGAGGTCTTCCATGCAGGCACACATAGGACTGTGCAAATTCAGGCCTGCCAATTCGGAGGTTACTTTAGCTGAAAATCCACTAGCAGGCGCTCTCACTCTCCATTGCGCATGTGTGGCCGTTTTCCCACCGAAACAGCCCCTAGAAGGGCAGAGTGCCCGGATACCCTCGGTTCCTGTTTCGCCACCATACCACCCCCAATTGGAAGGCTCAGCAGGGAAGGCGGGTATGTGTGCCTGCACGGAAGACCTCGATGAACAACAGTTACAGGTAAGTGCAAAACTGTTTTTCATTGTTGGTCTTTCTGTGCAGTCCCACATGGGAGATTAACAAGCTATTTACCTGGGTGGTAGAAATTGTCACAAAAAAATTGACTGTATTACTGCTGTCCCCACCACTGCCTCTCTCCTGCCTAGGATATCCAGGGCGTGGTGCTTCACAAAGGTGTTGGTTGAAGACCAGGTCACTGCCCTGCAGATGTCTGGCATCAGCATTTCTCTCAACAACACTGCTGATGACGCCTGTGACCTGGTGGAGTGAGCATGCACCGCCAGGGTACACAGTAAGTTAGCGTTCCTATAACACAGTCTAAGTGCCTGTACGATAGTTCGAGCACTGGCTTTCTTCCCCTTGTTAGGACCAGCAAAACAGACAAAGAGTTATGAATCAGGCTTAAATGACCTCATACGGTCAAGGTAAAAAAGGATCGCCCTTCTAAGTGTGGAGGGCTCTTTCTGCCTCATTGGATTGTTCCCTGAAAAAAACAGGCAGGACTATTTCCTGTGGCACATGGAATTTTGATACAATCTTAGGCAGAAACTCCAATTTCCTCCTCAGTACCACCTTATCAGGGTGTACCTTTACAAAGGGTGGGTTTGCGCTCAGTGCAGCTAACTCACTCACTCTCCTTGACGAAGTGACTGCCACCAAGAAGGCTACCTTCATGGACAACCATCTCAAGTGACATGTTGCTAAGGAATCAAAAGACTTATTCAATAATTTTGTTAGAACTAACTGAAGTAACCACTGGGGCACTATCTTCTTAGCAGGGGGAAATAAATTGTTCAGACCCTTCAAAAACAAGTTAGAAGTACGGTGGAAGAAAACAGTCTCATTATCTACTGGCGCATGGAAAGAAGAAATTGCTGCCAAGTAAACTTTAACAGAGGAGTTGGATAACCCTGTGTGTTTTAGTTCCAACAAAAATTCTAAAATTGTAGTTAAAGGGCCTAACCGGGTCTAATTCCTTCCGTTCCACCCAGACTCTGAACCACTCCCATTTCAGACTATACGATTGTCTGGTCGACAATCGCCTGGCATTAAGAATGACGCGCGTCACTGGATCAGAAAGCGACCCGCCTATGTTATCAGCCAGGCCGTCAATTTGAGTCTCTGGATCTCATGGTGAAGGATTCCGTTCCACGACAGGAGGTCTGGATTCGCAGGAAAGTGATGAAATTCCGTTCTGTGACAGGAGGTCTGGATTCGCAGGTGACGAAATTGACTCTTCAATTTCATCAGCAACTGGAACCACAGTTGCCTTGGCCAGAAAGGGGCAATGACTATTGCTCGTGTCCTGTCTGCTTGCATCTTGCAGACCACCCTGGTCAGTAAGGGTATAGGTGGGAAAGCGTAGTAGAACTTTTTGGACCACTGTATCCGGAAGGCGTCTCCCAGAGACCCCAGCCCGTGACCTCCCCTTGAGCAATACAATTTTGTTTTTCGGTTCCCTTCTGAAGCGAATAAATCCATGTCGGGCAAACCCTAACTTTGGAAAATAGTGTCCAAGTAAGTGTCCTTTATTGCACATTCATGTGCGTCTCTTCCTACTCTGCTGAGACAGCCTGTGATCACATTGTCCACCCCAAGAATATAGACTGCTTGCAGCCAGGAGGAATGACTGATAGCCCAAGTCCAAATATATATATATATTTTTTAAAAAATTATTGGTGAGTTTATATTTCATATTTAATACATACATTCCCATCATATCTAATTTACTCTAACCCCCACCCTTTCCTCCCCCTTCCTTATCGGCTTCCAACAGCTTTCCAACCCTTAACCCTTATTACTTAACTTGACTTCACTTATATTCTTCTATAACACATATATCATAATATTTCTTACTCTAAGCATATTCAAATTGTTTTATATATATACTATATTAAAATCACTAATCCACCAATGTGTCCGTTTTACTCTTCCTTGATTAAACTCTATATTCTAAATAAGATTTACTTAAACATAATACTAGCTTAGATTGTAATAATTAAATTCCCCCTTAGTGGTAAAGTTGCTTATCTCTTCTGTTTACAACATCACATTTTAATAGTTCTCAAACTGCCACAGTTCTCCTTTCACATCCCATTTTTTTCCTAAATATTGTTTCAATTTCCCCCAATCAGCAATAAATTGTCCTGGATCAAGATCTTTAAGTTTTCTTGTCATTTTGTCCATCTCCGCCATGTACAGCGATTTATAAATCCAATCTTCTATAGTTGGTATTTCTTGTATTTTCCATTTCTGCGCATACAAAAGTCTTGCCGCTGTGGTCATATAAAATAACAATGTTCTGTACTGCACTGGAACACCTTCCATTCCCAAGTTCAGTAGCAACAATTCTGGGTTCTTATTTATTTGGATTTGTAAAATCTCATTAATTGCTTCAATTATATCTCCCCAGTATTGCTTAGCTACCTCACAAGTCCACAACATATGATATAGTGACCCTTCATGCTTTTTACATTTCCAACATTTGTCTGACATGTTATTGTTTCCTAGTGCAATCTTCTTTGGTGTTAGATACCGTCTATAGATCATTTTGTATACATTCTCTTCGATGTTCGTACAGGTTGAAATCTTCAATGTATTTTTCCACAGGTGCTTCCACGCCTCCATTGTTATTTCTTTATTGAAATTTACTGCCCACTTCACCATCTAGACTTTTACTATTTCATCCTCCGTATGCCATTTTACAAGTACTTTATAAATCTTTGAAATTTCTTTTTTGCCTTCTTGTAATATCACTTCTTCTAATTCTGAGTTTTCCATTCCTATTCCTCCTTTTAAACAGTCCAAATTGAAAAGATCTCTGATCTGTCTATATTGAAACCATCCATAACAAGGAGACAGCTCTTCTTCTGTCTTTATTCTTATTGTTGAATATTGTATTTGTGTTATCTCCTTGTATGTCAAACGTTGCTGTTCATTGTCGACAGTTCTCGGATCTATTACTTCGTAAGGAACCACCCATGAAGGAATTCCATCTTCCAAATAAACCTTATACTTCTGCCAGATTGTGAAGAGGCTTCTTCGAATATAGTGGTGCAAAAACATAGAGTCTGCTTTAACTTTATGATACCACAGATAGGCATGCCATCCAAACAACTTTTTGTGTCCCTCCAAAGCCAGCAATTTACGGTTTTTTAATGTTATCCAATCTTTTAACCATGCCAGACAAATTGCTTCATAGTATAGTCTTATATTGGGCAGTTGCAAACCACCTCTTTCCTTCGCATCCTGTAATACTTTCATTTTCACACGTGGTTTTTTGCCTGCCTACACAAAGTCTGAAATTTTCCTTTGCCATTTGTCAAATTGTTTAGAGTCTCGGATAATTGGGATTGTTTGCAACAAGAACATCACACGTGGTAAAACATTCATCTTTACTGCTGCTATTCTTCCCAACCATGATAAATTCAATTTGTTCCATTTTATCAAGTCTCTCTCTATTTGTATCCACAATTTCTCATAGTTATTTTTAAATAGATCTATGTTTTTCGCAGTCAGTTCAATACCAAGATATTTTACTTTTTTGGTTACCTCACAATCCGTTATCTCCATTAGTTCTTGCTGCTTCTGCTTGGTCATATTTTTACATAGTATCTTCGACTTTTATTCACATAAAATCCAGCCAAATCTCCGAACTCTTTTATTTTGTCCATTATTTTAGGCATATTCTCAATTGGATCGTCTACTATTAACATTATATCATCCGCAAATGCTCTGACCTTGTAGGAAAATTCCTTTATTTTTATGCCTCGAATTGTATCATCCTCACGTATTTGAATCATCAGTATTTCCAAAATCAAAATGAACAACAACGGAGACAGAGGGCAGCCCTGTCTTGTACCTTTACTTATTTTCAACTTTTTAGTTAAGTCGTCGTTCACTACAATCGCTGCACTTTGGTCTCTATAAATTTCTTTAACTGCTTGTATGCACTTTGCTCCCATTTGCAGCTTTTCCATAGTGGCAAACATAAAGTCCCAGTTCAGATTGTCAAATGCTTTTTCTGCGTCCACGAAAAAGAAACCAACCTCCCTATCACAGTGCTTATCATAGTATTCAATAGCGTTTATTACTGTCCTTAAATTGTCTTTAATTTGTCTATTAGGTAAAAATCCAGCCTGCTCTTCTGCAATAAATTCCAACAGCCATCCCTTTATCCTTTCCGCCAAAACTTTTGCAAATATTTTATAGTCATTGTTCAGCAACGAAATTGGCCGATAATTTTTAACATTGGTCAAATCCTGTCCACCTTTCGGAATCAGTGATATGTTAGCTTCATTCCATGAGTCGGGAATCTTATGGCCTTGCATAACTTCACTCATTACCTCTCTCAAAAAAGGTGCCAATTCGCTAGCCATCATTTTGTAGAACTTTGCCGTCAGTCCATCCGGTCCCGGTGCTTTCCCTAATTTCGTGGATTGGATGGCCTCTTTTATTTCTTCCTCTGTCACTTCCCTATTTAATTTTTCTTTCCATTCCTCTGACATTGTTGAAAGTTTCATTCTTTCCAAATACTCCGCTATTGAATCTCTATTCACTTCTTTTTTTTGGTACAGTTTTGCATAAAATTTATAGAAAGCTCTACTAATAGCTGGTTGGTCCAATAATGTTCTGTCTTCCTCTCGTATTTTAATTATGGTTTTCTTCTCTTTTTTCTTTTTTAATTGCCAAGCTAGATATTTGCCAGGTTTATTTGCACCTTCAAATGTTTTTTGATTCATTTTTTTCAAGTCCCACTCCAACTCTTTGTTATTCATTGCCGTCAATTGCTCCTGCAATATTTTTATATCCTGATATATACGTTTCTTCCCTGGTCTTTTCTTAAGTTGTATCTCTTTGGCTTTAATTTTTTTGGTTATTTCCTTTCTTTTTTCTTCTTTTCTCCTTCTGTCCCTTGCATTCAAGTCCATCAATATTAAGTCCAAATATTTATAGCCTCCAAGCAGAGGCTTCCTCAACATTGTGTCTCCCTGTTTGTTGATATAAACTTTCCTGTGAGTCCCTGTCACTGTGGAAAACTGAAATAAACCATAACTGTAAGCGTCTCATTTTCATCCTAGCTAATGGTACCACAGCTGTGGTGGAAGCCATGAACTCTATCAATGTTTGTATCTTCTTTGCGGATTGAAATCTGCAAGCCAGTTTGGTGTAGTGGTTAAGAGTGCGGGAGTCTAATCTGGAGAGCTGGGTTTGATTCCTCACTCCTCCATTCGAAGCCAGCTGGGTGACCTTGGGCTAGTCATGGCTCTCTGGAGCTCTTTCAGGCCCACCTACCTCTCAGGGTGTTTTGTTGTGGGGATAATGAGAGCATACTTTGTAAACTACTATGAGTGGCCATTAAGTTGTCCTGAAGGGCGGTATATAAATCGAATGTTGTTGTTGTTGTTGTTGCATCTCTGGAACATTCTGACCATCCCTTTGATCTTTTGAACCCTGTCGGGTGGAAGAAAGACCTTATTCAGGTCTAAATACTACCCTAATGAATTGGACCTCCTTAGAAGGTGTCGATTTAGACTTCTTTTGATTTAGGAACAACCCAAAACTCAAACAAAGTTGGAGTGTCAAAGAAACTTGCCCCTGGACATCTTGTTCAGACTGACCCACAATTAAACAGCCATCCAAATATGGATACATACAACATCCCATCGATCGTAAATGAGCTATGACCACTGCCATGCATTTAGTGAATACACGAGTGGCTGTAGAAAACCCAAAGGGTAAGACATGGTACTAGAGATGGGCACGAAATGGGGAAAAAAATGAAACGACCGTTTTGTGTTTCGTCGCATTCCATTAATCATGAACTTTCACGAAATTGTCCTGTTTCACGAAATGATTCATTAAGTTTCATGATTCGTCAGAACTCAGGGCACTTCAATGGCCCCTCTCATATCCAGAGATGCCAAACTCACAGGGAGACTTCAGCAGGCTCTCCTCCATCCACCCTCACCCAACAAGCCAGCAAGAACAAATGCTCTAAATAAGGATATAAGCAAAGAAAATTAAAGGGAAAAAAGTAGGCCTCAGTCAAGCTAGGCCCTAGAGCCAGGCAATGCCCTGAGACCGGGGTTGGGTGGGGTGAAGGAAAGAAGGCACCCTCATTCAACCTTCCCAACAAGGCCAAGAGCTGAAAATAAGAAAGAGGCTTTTCAGTCTTTAAAAGCAACAGCAAATCCAGCCAAAAGCTCCCAATTTCACCCTCTCACTCCAAATCCCAGCAACAGGTCCTCCCTTTCCCTGTCTCCTGGAACTGAAAAGCACGTGCCAGACAGCTGTGCCTTATATAAGAAATGCTCATATTGAGCAGAACAGGAGGTCTCTGGTTGGCAGACAGACCTGCCTAACAGGGTTTGGAGGGATGAGATTGGTGTTCCCATGGCTGCAGAAGGCCCATCTCCTCAGTTGCCTGGGGGATTAACCCCTCCTGCTCCTTGCTGTATAGAGCAGAATGGAGGCTCTCCAGTTGGCAGGGAGAGCTGCCTATCAAGATTATGTGGGCTAAGATTGGAGTTTCCAATGGCAACAAAAGGTCTGCAGACATTCCGGGCCTATGTTGCCTAGGGAATCAATGGATTGGAACCAGCCTGTCTGGCATCAAGAATCATTCACGAATCGAACGAATCGGCCCCAAAAGTCATGAATTTCATGAAAACCGTGGCCACACGAAACATGTTTCGTGAAACACGAATCGGCCCGATTTGTCACGAAATTTGATTTGTATTTCGATTCGTGCCCATGTTTACTTGGTACTGATATATTTTTTATCGTACGTGAACCTGAAATACTTTCTGTGTGTCTCACAGATGGAGATGTGGAAGTACGCATCCTTGAGATCAAGAACAGTGAACCAACACCCTGGCGTGAGTAGTACCATGACTAGGTGCAGCGTAGTCATATAAAACCTACGAACAAAAATAAACTTAAGTTCCCTCAGATCCAATATTGGTCTTTTTCCTCCATCTTTTTTATCAACCATAAAGAATCTGGAGTAGAAACCCTCCTGAGATTCACTCTCCCCAACTCAACGTACCACCTCCTTATTGAGCAGGGCCTCAAATTCCATCCCAAGTTCAGGGCATGTGTGTGCATCTGAAAAACTAGGAAGACCCAGACGAGGGAAACTTTCAAACTCAGCTTTATAACCTTGATCAACAATTTTTAGAACCCACACATCAGAAGTAATAACACACCAAACATAATAACAACTATTTAATCTATTTCCAAACACTGGCTCTGGCCCTTGATCTAGTTTGATCTAGGACAGCCAGTTTGGTGTAGTGGTTAAGAGTGCAGGACTCTTAATCTGGAGAGCCGGGTTTGATTCCCCACTCCTCCGCTTGAAGCCAGCTGGGTGACCTTGGGCTAGTCACAGTTCTCTGGAACTCTTTCAGGCCCACCCACCTCACAGGGTGTATGTTGTGGGGATAATAATGACATACTTTGTAAACCGCTCTGAGTGGGCATTGTAGTCCTGAAGAGCGGTATATAAATTGAATGTTGTTGTTGTTGTTATTATTAGTCAGAACTGTTTCTGGCCATTGTTATGCTCCTTGGGTTGCAACTGCAGCCCCTGCCTTTGCCTGTGGCTCTGCTTCCTTCTCTGGAAGGTGTTCTGCGATGCTGGATAGAGCCTTTGATTAGAATACGTGTATCCTTGATACGGTTGGTACTGGTATGCCCTACTTGTATACTGGTGCTGCCTGAATTGTCCCCTCCCTTGCTCCTGTTGGGCATAAGGGATTACTCCACAAGATTTAGCCGTTAGGCAGTCCTTTCGCTTCTGAGTTAAATATTCGTCTGTTTTCTCAGAAAACAAGGTCTTGCCCTCAAAGGGTAAGTCCTCCACTTCATTCCTGATTTTGACAGGAAGTGGTCACTCTCAGCCAGGCATGCCACCTCAATACCACTGCTGAGGCCATTGTCCTCACTGCTGTGTCTAGTGCATTCCCGCTTGCATTAATCTGGTCTTGTGCCAGCTTTGTTGCCTCCTCCTGGATGACTTTTGCGAAGGATTTCTCTTTGTCTGGCAATTTCGCATGGAACGCTGCAGCCTTACTCCATAGGAAGATTTGGCATGCGGCTCTCATCATGGCCATATATTTGGTCACCTTAAAGCTCAAGGCCGCTGAGGAACAGACTTTTCTGCCCATAGCGTTCAATTTCCTCCGGAATGGCTCTTCAAAGGTCTCCAGCTCTGGCAATTGGTTTGCCATCCTAGAGCTAGAGAAGGAGTGGAGTCTACTGACTGGCTCTGGTGAAGGTTCTCTATGCAATATGTTATCAGGAAAGTGTGCCTGGTGTCCACTTGGTAATCGAAAGGCCTTCCACAAGACCAGAAGCTCCTCTCCCTAGAGTGGTAGCTGTCTCTCGGAGACTGGTGGGATCTCTGTCTCCTGGGGGGAAGTTCGCCTTCCCCTTGTGAAGAGTGGTCCGACCATGATTTGGATCAAGTGGAGTGTGACTTCGATCCAACTGATGGTGTACACGAAGGGTCAATTATAAGTACCTCATGCTCCATCTATTGTTCCCTCGGAGTTGATGATGAGGACTCCTGGGCATGCGAGCACCTTGACTTCTTGGATTTCTTCTGAGGGGGTTCGCCCTCCTTCGGAACCGATCAAGCCTCTTTCAGCCTCTTCTCCTTTGTCTTTGTTGGGTTTCGGTCGCCAGATCCGATCTGACTGGTGACCTCGGTTCCAGGTTTGGTTCCCGAGTCAGTTCCATTGCACCCAAGCTAACAGCCAGAGTCGAAGGCTCTCAAGGTCTTGGTGTCTTTGAACCTGAGCGGTTCGGATCCAACTGCCTCACAGCCTCTGAGAAACCCGATGGGGCTGGTGCCGGAGTCATTGTCCGATCTGAGGCCTCAGAACCACCGGCCTTGGTGTCATGAGTCAGCCTCAGCCTCGACTGGCCACCTTACCTCTTGCCCCAGAGTCCTCCTCAGAGGATGAGCAGGAAGAACCAGCAGGGGCTACTCTAGAGCCAGAGCCAGCCATGGAAGAGCCAGCAGGATCTACTCTGGAGCCAGAGCCAGCCGTGACAGCGGCTGCTCTGAAGGAAACTCAGCAGGAGCAGCCAGAATCCTCTGCAGAAGCTGTTGGAGAAAAGGAGCAGCCAGAAACCTCTGGAGAGGCTGTTGGAGACAAAGGCTCCCCCAGAGCAAAAGAGAAACCTGGGCACCTTGGGCCAGCTGAGAAGAGGAAAAATAAGGCAAAGACAGCTCTGTTGGAGAAGAGAAAAAGTGGTCGTTTGCAGGCACAGCACTGGCTGGGGTTATTAGACAAAGAGACAACACCTGCTTCTCATTAGGACAGTATAAGAGAGAGAAGCTGAAGAAGCCAAGTGTGGAAACAACTCAGCTCGCCACTCCCTGTGACCAAAGCTCTGCGCCTGGAAGCTCCTGACCTGCCCTTGCCTTGTGCACTGCTCTGCTTCTCTATTGATCGGACTCTGACCTCGGCCTGCCTTCTGACTTCCCTTCTGCCTGCTCCCCTCTCTGACTGACGTTTTGGCTCTGACACTTGGCCTGACTTCTGGACTCTCGTTTGCCGGCTCCTTGACTACTGACTTCCTGGCAACTAACCATGGGACCATCTGCAGTACCAGTGAGCCACCTGCCTGTTGTGGCCAGCCCCGAGAGTGACACTTGGCGGTTTTCTTAGCCTCTGCTGGGGTCTTGGTTGCGTCTAGCACCCTCTTCCAGGGGGAGGCTTTCAAATGGCCACCTTTCTCAGCCCTCGCCTTAGGGGTGAAATTAAGGCAGTGTCTGCAGGATTGGGTGTTATGGGTCTCCCCTAGGCACATCAAGCACAAGGAATGACCATCTCTTCTGGCCATTTTTCCATTGCAGTGCGTACAGTGATTGTAGAGAGACTTCTCAGACATATTGTACTGAAACGTTAAGATAAGAAGCAAAAATTCAACTTATCCATCTGTTGTATCAGCAAGAACCTCTTCAACTGGCAGCAAAAGAGCGACTGAGGGTATCGAGGGTGCTCTGCCCTCCTAGGGGCCATTTCGGTGGGAAAACAGCCATGCACGCACAATGGAGAGCAAGAGCACCCCTAGTGAATTTTCAGCTAAAGTAACCTCCGAATCAGCAGGCCTGCGCGTGTGGGACTGCCCAGGAAAACCGACAATGAAAGGCCAGTTCCCAGAAGGATCTATACTGGGACAAGTACTATTTCATCTGTTAATCAATGTTCTGGAGCCGGGGAAGACAGCAAGGCCGCCAGGTTCTGAATGACACCAAATCACTCAGGACACTGTGACTTTGCATTTTCTAAAAAGCATTTTATAAGCTAAGCAAGCAACCTAACAGAACAACAGATGTGATTCAATACAAGGTAACATAAGCAGGACAGTCCGATATACTGTAATGGCACTATTAGCTACAAAAGCTAAAAATGGAATCCTTGTATAGCTCTGATTACGAAAGGATTGCTCAGAAAAAGAACTGGCTTATGTTATTATGCCTCAGTTATGTGTTCACCAGATACGTGGTCTGGCCACTGACAAGACACAAAATGCTGGACTAGACATTCTCATATTCTTGCTTCCGCAGGCACGTTCTGCTCACCATGCCTCAGGAGACAACAGTGGTGGTTGCACCCCTATCCCACTTACCAACAGAATGGTTGGAAGTCCGCAAATGTGGCCCAGCCCCTCTCCTCCGAAGTCTTAACATCGGGGGCTGCTGAACCCCACGCACTGGATCCTACATCCATGGCCACGCACGATCCTGGAGGCTTGACACTTACAGGTTCAAACACAGCTGTCCACTCAGATACTGGAGAAACACAAAGGACAGCCGTGTGTTAAGCCAGAAGAAACCCAAGTCTGCAGCAATCCTTGAACACAGTGTTGGTACTTATTGTAGAGAGTCCTTGATGGACAGAGGGAATCCAGGATGGGTGACTTCACCCATTTTTCTCCACATGCAGGCTATGCTAATTCAGCAAGTCTTTTAGTAATCAGGCAGGCTGGGGGGGTGCAGGAGTAGAATCCCAGTTTGGGCCATGGCCACGATTTGACAAGCCATGCGCAAAACTCTTCCTTGTACAGAGGAGAAAAGAAGAAAAGGGCACTCAGTGGGCACAGCAGGAAATTCACCCTTGAATGGGGATGTAAGCAAACCCTGGTCCATGCCACAATCTTCATGACTATCATGAAGCCCTGGATCTGAGATCGGCTGCAGCCTTGGAGGTGACAGCTGTGACTGCAGGTTACAGTTGAATGATGGAGAGGGTGCATTTCCTGGGACCTCTTGGCAACTTCCGATACTGTTGACCCTGTTAGCCTTCCAGAGAGGCTGCTGCCTAGGTCGGGAGTGGAAACATCACTCCTCAGTGGTTCTGCTCTTACCCTGTTGGCTAGTTCCAGAGAAGGATACTGCTATATGCTCCTGGACCCCACGGCATTTATGCTGTGAAGTCTCATAGGAGTCCATTTTGTCACCCGTTCTGTAAACTGCTCGGATTAATCAGGGATTAATCACCAATATGCAGATTACACTCTGCTCCCTTTCTCCCAAACAGCTGTGCCAGATGGGTCTATCTAAGTTCTGATCTAGTAGCAGGAGTGGATGATAGCCAATAAACCAAAGCTTAAGACCATGGTGTTGATGATCAAGGATAAAGTCTCCTGAGGACCGAGGAGTCAGCTATTCCTAAAGGAGGTTGAATCCTCTGAGGGAAGAGTTTTGTAGCTGGAGGATGCTGTTCAAGGTCTTCAGATACAAGAGCATGCAGAAATGACACTGGGCGTGTCTGCAGAAGGCAGCAATTATTGCCTGCCATCTGCAGCAGGTTCCCAGGGACCGCAAACCAACAGGATACCACCAGAGTGCCATTTACCTTCAGAAGAGAAGTCCGAGCTCTTCTGCTCAAAGAGGCTGCAGTTGTCCTCAGTGCTGACCGCAGTCGAGAAAGATGCCTGGCCTGTCTCCTCTCCTCCTGTCTCCTCCCCTCCTCCTTCCCAGTCCCCACGGTCACCATGATCGCCATTCCGTAAGTCACTTTCTGAAGAGCCCTCAGAGGCATGAGACACTCCAAACCTGAAGCACAACATCGGAATCAACAGCATAATTAGGATTGTTCTAATGACTTGTGTTTGTTATAGACTCATAGGGTTGGAAGGTACCTCCACGGTCATCTAGTCCAACCTCCTACACAATGCAGGAAGTTCACAACTACCTGCCCTCCCCATACACCCCCAGTGACCCCTGCTCCATGCCCAGAAGATGGCAAAACACTGCCAGGATCCCTGGCCAAACTGGCCTGAGGAAAACTGCTACCTGAATAGTTAGATAATATACGTCCTTGTCTGGTACCTTCACCAATTGGAAGTCATTCTGTTTCCCCATATTCTGTCCTAACATTTTTAATGTTTTTATAATGTTTTTATTGTTTTAAGCTGCTGTTAAACCACCCTGAGCCCATCTGTCAGGGAGGGCGGTCTAGAAATGCGATTAAATAATAAATAGAATCATAGAATCATCCACCCCACCCCACACACACACACCCAGTGACCCTTACTCCATGCCCAAAAGACGGCAAAACTCCATCAGGATCCCTAGCCAAATTGGCCTGGGGAAAATTGCTAACTGACCCCAAGGTGGCGATTGGCATTACCCTGGGCATGTAAGAAGGGGTCACGAGAACTTAGCACTGATGTAACTCGTTCTGTCCTCCCTCTCATGCCCTGCCCAGGTTCACAGATTCAGCATTGCTGTCAGACGGTCATCTAGCCTCTGCTTTAAAACCTCCAAAGAAGGAGAGCCCACCACCTCCCGAGGAAGCCTGTTCCACTGAGGGACTGCTCTAACTGTCAAGAAAAAAGAGTAGAAAACTATTTTGATTTAATTTCAACTCGTTGGTTCTGGTCCAACCTTCTGGGGCAGCAGAAAGCAACTCTACACCATCCTTTATATGACAGCCCTTCATGTACTTGAAGATGGTTATCATATCACCTCTCAGTCGTCTCCTCTCCAGGCTAAACATACCGAGCTCCTTCAACCTTTCCTCCCAGGACTTGGTCTCCAGACCCCTCACCATCTTCGTTGCTCTTCTTTGGACGTGCTCCAGCTTGTCTGTATCCTTCTTAAATTGTGATGCCCCAAACTCTAACCCAGAGTAGATGGATACCATCACTTTGCGTGATCTGGGCACTATAGTTTTGTTGGTACAGCCCAAAACTGCATTTGCCTTTTTAGCTACAACATCACACTGCTAACTCATGTTCAGTGTATGGTCTACTAAGAACTCTAGATCCCACCCCACATCCCAGCCAGCTTCACTCCACAGCTGCTCCAAAACAAAGCGGGCCATGACTGTTCTGTCAATGTGGCAAGGCGTATGTGATAGTGAGGGTCTCAGAGCATTCAAGACCACCCCCTGCCTCTTCAGCCCTCAGCAAAGCTGTCCTTGGCAAGCAACTGGCTATAGGTATTTGCAGGGCTTTTTTCTGGGAAAAGAGGTGGTGGAACTCAGTGGGTTGCCAGCACAGGGGGCAACTCCTGGCGGGAGGTGGTGCCCCTGGTACCACATGTGTGCGCGCGAAGTATGCCCACGCTCCCAGGACCGCACAATGATGTCACTTTGGGTCAGCTGGAACAAGGGGGGAGTTTTTTAAAGTTTAAATTGCCCTTGGCGAAAATGGTTACATGGCCGGTGGCCCCCGGCCATGTGACTATTTTCAAGAGGTGCCGGAACTCTGTTCCACCGCGTTCTAGCTGAAAAAAAGCCCTGGGTATTTGTGAAGCAGCAGATGAGGAAAAGCCCCAGCAACACAATCAAAAATGGAGACAATACCCTAAGAGCCTGGGGGAAGGGTGTCATGCTGGTTCCCTTTCACCTTACCGTGTCCTGGACTTGACCTGGGTTGTATAGGTTATTTCTTTCTCCTCCCAAATATCTTCCTCCTCCTCTTCATTATCATCGAACTGCTGGATTCGTTCACTGTTGCAAGCTTCAAACAGAGAGGCACTGGGCTACAAAGGTCAACAAAGGGTTACAACTGAGGTGACCTTCTGGAGAGAAGCAAGCAGCAGCCATAGCAAATGCCCAGGGAGGGGGGCAACATCTGACTAAAGAGGCTCCCCAGGATGGAGCCTTTTGTCTTTAATGCAATCTAACAGGTTTCACAAGATCAGAGGCAAAAGCAGCAGAAAGACCACAGGAGCTAAAGAAATCAGTCATTCTGAAGTGGTTCTTAACCCTGGGTGGAAAAAGCAGAAACAGGCACTTGCAGATCTTTTGGGAGCCCCTCAGATCAAGGGCTGCCTCTCCAGTGGTTCCTGAATTAGCTGTTCCAGGAAAAAGTCACACAGACCCCTGGGATATTTCCTGTACCACACAACTGGAAAAGACAGGTTCCTTTTCCGAAACTGTTCGAGTGATCGTCTGTGCATTCACACTGATGGGTTTTGTGCCTGCAAAGCACACAATCTCAGAAACATCTAGAGCAACAAAAAAGTGTGCCCCCCCTCCCCGAGCACATGCTCAAGGGGAGGAGTTGTCCCTCTTCCATGCAGTTCCTTCCAATTTGAGAAAGCCGCTAAAAAGTGAGTACCTCTGTTTTGTGCGTCATGTGAATGTACAGAAGAACAATTATTTCAGGTAAGCAACATGTCTGGACTTCTTTGTGGCCTTTGTCCATCACACTGATTGATGTAGACTAGCAAGCTTGCTTACCTAGAGGTGGGTGTAGGTGCTACTTATGAGAAGATGGACTGGAGTACCTATTACTCAAAGCATGGAATGCTGGCCACGGCATTCCTTGGGTCATGGTGATGGCAGTTTATGTGCTAGCTGGTACTACAACTAAATGGTATGGGAGACCCATCAGGTTCGTTGCTGTGAGGACACAGGTTGACCCATATGCCTGCTGGCATAACAAAATTTCTTACATGAGACCTGAGGTGCGGTCTATGTTGAAAGCCAGTTCCCTCCTCACATCAAGTACATACCGGGTCATCTCTGCATTGCTGGTAGTAGCAGCATGATATTCCGGACCAGATGAAAGTACGAGGTGACTTTATGGCTACAGTCATCTAATCTACCTCCTGATGTACGGTCTAGAACTGAAGCCTTCCCCTTTGATGTGGGGAGGTTCTGATGGGTGAAGAAGATGGAAAGCTCCCTGAAAAGGATCCAGAAGCTCTGCAATAATGGGCCTTGCCTCTTTTCATCCAGGCTGCAATCTTCCAGGCGTTGGAGCACTAACCAGTGGAATGTCAAACAGTCATTCAAATCATACCCCATTTGGAGTGCCATCCAATCCACACACAGCTCATCTGTTTCCAGAACCAAATTTCAGTCCTCTTGCATTCTAAGCAATCCTCGAACACCAAGAAGGAGTTTTGAGGTTCAGCATTATTTTTCTCCCCTTTCCATTCCCATGTAAGTCAACACCTGCATGCACGGGGCCCCATCACTTCTAGCCTGCAGCCCTCACCATCATTATACTAGGAGATGCAAGAGAATCTGACACTGCACCAAAAATGCACGTTTCCACCTTCTTCCCTCTGCCCCACAATCCTCTGTCAGGAGACAGAAAACCTCCTGCTCGAGCACGTGATGGAGCCCCTTCCCTGCTTTCTGTGAAGTTCCTACTCTCAATCGCTCACTAAGCCTCAGAGGAATGACAGACCTTGGCGCATCAATGTCATCACACCACAGAAGCTCAGGAAGACTGCAGTGGCCTCCACGCCCCCCCTCCTGCTCCAAGGAACATGATTCACATCCATATACCTAAAGGATATGAACGGCCACACTGCAATCACGCCTCAGCATCACCAGTTCCTCAGTTTTGGCATGGCCAACCACCATTTTCAGTACAGGGTGTTGTACTTTGGCCACTGAGCCTTTACCAAATGCATGGTGTTAGCTGTAGCTTACCAGAGATACTTTAGTATAACAGTTCCTGTGCCTCAAGGACTCCCACCAGGATAAACAGTACGTCATGGCCAATGCAGCCTCCAGAGGGCGCCACCACAGCAGGATGGCCAAGCAAGCCGTGCCGTCCCTCCAGAGGGAGCCACCTGGGGGGGGGGGGGGAAGCCAGGCGAGCTGGCCCATCACTCCAGCTGGACATTAGGAAAAACTTTCTTCAGCATAAGAGTAATCCAGCAGAGAAACTGGCTGCCTGGGGACGTGGTGGGTTCCCCTTCACTGGCAGTCTCCAAGGAGCAGCTGGACAAACTTTTGTCGGAGAAGCTTTTTAGGTTGTTCCTGCATCGGTCAGGGGGTTGGACTAGATGGTCTGTAAGGGCCCTTCCAGCTCTAGGATTCTAAGCAGGTCTCTAGAGTATGTGGGCTGTGCATATAAAAATTCACACTGCATCGTAAGCTGCCATGAGCAGTTGTGGGAAAATGGGATAAGAATGTTTTGTAGGTTACTGAGCTGTGCAGACATATTTGCGTTCATAACTACCCAGTCCAGCACCTGCTTCCAAGAGGGAGCCTTCGACTGGGTGATCCACAGGAACACTCAGCTCTGTTTGCAGCAGGACCCATCTCAGGAACCGATCAAGGGATGCAGGAGGCGGAGCAAAGGAGGCTCTGCCCGCCCTTAAAACTCACTTTGTGTTCAGTGAAACATGGGCAAAAGGCTCTTCAGTCTCTGCCCAACTCTGCAGAGGCTCTGGCACAATTCTCTGGAGTAAGGCCAACTGCCAGGCCTAGGAGCGCAGAGCAGCAGAGAGCCTGAGGTAGAGAGCTTGGAGCCTGGAGCTTGAGCACAGGGCTTGTACCTACAGGACAACGCAGCCTTCTCAAGCCGCAGCCTGAATAGGCTGGGAGTCAATCAGGCTCAGCCGCACTTGCTGGCAGGTGCTGCCGCTCTGCCCAGGATGCTGCAAGGAAGTTCCAGTCTTGGCCATCTGCTCTGGATCTACAGGGAGGTGGTGGCCAGCCAGTCTGGCGCTTCACCTCCTTTGTGCCATCTCAGCCTGGGCCTTCTGCCACTGCCATCCTGGTAGAGTGGCAGAGGGTACTACGTGCTACAGGCCCAGGTACGTGTCCTGCCTGGTAGACGCCTAGTGGTCACTTCTCACCAGTGGCAGGCTCTGGCAGAGAGGCCTCTGGTGCAACTGGAGGTGGTCCCTCTGGCCTCCTTGGCTCTGCAGGCTCTTCCTCTGAGCACTCTGAGTCAGTCACTGGGTGGGCCAGAGGGGTCATGGCAGTGTCCAAGTGAGCAGTTCACACTCGGGCGGAAAGGGCGATGAGCCCTCGGTCTCTGATCACACAGGAACAACCACTGGGGGGGCGATGATGGGAGCCTGGACGAGCATTCAAGTGGCCATCTTTTCTGTGCTTGTTGCCCATCAAAAATAGGGAGGGGAAGAGGAGCGAGACCATGTACAAACTGTGAAGTCACTCCTCCCACCCAACTCACAAGGCCAGCACTGCCTCCTGGCAAAAGGAACAGCCCTACTACCATTCCTAAAGAGGCACTCACCACCTCTCTGGCATGTTGGAGGCTTCAATAAATAAAGCTGTTCCTTCTACAAATCAATATATCATTTCTGTGGATCCACCCAGAAGAGATACTCACCCTGTCATCATCTGCACTGATATTGAAGCTGATCTCCGCAATCCTGTCAAATGGTGCACTAGAGAAGGAGACAGAATTGTAAGGGGCAGCAGCAGCAGGAACAAGGTGCAGGACTGCCCCTCTCCATTCCCCCCATACGAAGGCTGCCAAGTAGTCCACCACACTCTCCAGAGACACACACGCACACACCACGCTTCAATAACCTGGACCTGAACTGGGGAGAGGAAGCAGTGGGGCCCCACAAGGATCTGTACTGGGATTGGTGCTCTTCAATTGGCTCAAAAATGATCTGGAACTTGGGGTGAACAGTGTAGTGGTCAAGTCTGCAGATGACACAAAACTACTCAGGATGGTGAAAGGCAAAGCCAACTGTGAAGAACTCCAGGAGGATCTCCACAAACTGAGTGAGTGGGCAACAATGTGACAAATGAAGTTCATCATAGAATCACAGGGTGGGAAGGGACCTCTAGGGTCATCTAGTCCACCCCCCTACACAATGCAGGACATTCACAACTACCTCCCCTTCCTACACCCCCAGTGATTCCTGCTCCATGCCCAGAAGATGGCAAACACCTCCAGGATCCCCAGCCAAACTGGCACACTGAAAGAACTCCCAGCTTCAAGTATATGCGAATGGGGTCTCAACTTGTTGAGAATGAGAGGGAAAGAGAGCGGAGGGTCATAGCTCAATGAGAGTGTCAACCCAGTGCGCTGCTGAAGAGAGAAAGGAACTGAAAATAGAACAGCCAATGTTATAATGCCTCTGTACAAATCTATGGTGTGGCTTCATTTGGAATACCGTGTATAGTTCTTGTCACCATATCTCAGAAAGGACACTGTAGAGCTGGAAAAAATATAGAACAGGGCAACCAAGACGACTAGTGGCTCGGAGCATCTTTCCTAGGAGGAAAGTCTGAAAAGTCTGGGACTTCTCAGTTTAGAAAAGACGCAACTAAGGGGAGACATGATAGAGCTTTATAAAATTATACATGGGACAGAGAGAATGGAGATAACTTTTTTCTCCCTCTTCCAAAATGCTACAGCTCAAGGGCATTCAGTGGAGCTGATGGGCAATCGACTCAAGATGATCCAAAGGAAATACTTCTTTATACACCAAGGGATTAAAACACGGAATTTGCTGCCAGCAGACGTAGAGATGGCTGCAGGCACAGACGGCTTTAAAAGGGGATCAGCTAAACGAATGGAGGAGGGGTCTAGCAGTGGCCACTGGGCATGGGGACTACAGGAGCCTCCGCCTTCAGCCACCCTATGAATCCCGGTGCCAGGAGGAAACTTCAGGGGAAGGCCTCGGCCTTTGTGCCCTGCTACTGGCCCTCTAGTCTCCCTGGATGGCCACTGTACGAGGCAGGATGGACACTGGTCTGGTCCAGCAGGGCCCTTCTTGTTTTCTGAGGCTGTG
Source organism: Eublepharis macularius (assembly GCF_028583425.1). Classification (NCBI taxonomy): domain Eukaryota; kingdom Metazoa; phylum Chordata; class Lepidosauria; order Squamata; family Eublepharidae; genus Eublepharis; species Eublepharis macularius. The sequence goes on from NC_072798.1 coordinate 410,995, forward strand.
GAACAAGCGCAACATTGCTACTCCCCACAGCCACATCCAATTTCCGGCATCAGAAAACTGCCCGTCCACCCCAGTGATCACGTACAGGCAGGAACTGCAAGCAACCGCCCACCGTCAGCAGCTGGAACCTCTGCCCTCATCCAAGAACCTTCTTCTGTCCGCAGAGGAAGCCAAAGAGTCTGAGCAGCTGTCCAAACCCTTCTTCCACCTCCACATTCCTGCCTCTGGAGGCAGATCTGAATTTAAGGGAACCCCTTAAAGGAGGTGTGGCTCACTTGATATTGTCATCCTGGTCAGCGAACTCTTCGTCACTGAAGCCGAACTGATCCACAAAGTTGGCCGTCATCTGCTGAATCTGGTACTCCGAGAATGCCTGAGGAAACAACTAGGCCATCACTGCAGTGCCAGAATCAGTTCCACCCACTGTGGCTGTCTTGGGACGCTCCACCTGCTGAATCGCTCTGTGACAAACCTGTTAACCCAATTGCTGCTGATGCCGATAGCAACAAAAGTCCCCTCTGACACCCACCCAGCCTGAAAAGGAGAGCTGTGTTATACAGATGTTACATATTTATGGGGTTCTTATAAAGGCAGAATTGCATTCTGAAGACTTCAGCAGACAGGGGTTTGTTTCTAAAAACACATTCCTAATCTTCTGTCTGTCAAAGCTGGCTTAAAAAATAAAAATTCCAAAAGAAGCTGTTTGCAGTCATGTGGGTCCCAAAGTAAAATCCAAAAAACCCCAGGACAGAATTCTACCTAATGCCTTTTATTACGATCAATCAAAGGAGTCGTAACAGTGTGTGAGGTTTTGAGATCAAAAGAACTCTTCAGTCTGGACGTTTCCAATTTTTTTTACAAAATTAAACAAAAAAAGGTAACATACCGCCAATGAAGAGTGCTGACGAACTCAAAGGATCACACATTCTGATGTGACATTTGGTGGGCCCTAATACCAGGTATCACACGGATTGCGTTGCTGCTGCTTGTAAATAAAAACCAGGGCAGCAGCTGGCGAATCCTTATCAGGTGGGGTCTGCACGTGCAGAAAAGTACACGGAATGAGCACTCCAGCTGATCTGAGGAGAGGGCTTCGGCAGCTGCCCACCTCCTTATCCTCCCCCCCCCCCGGTTCCATTATGATCCCTAAGCAGGGGCTACCTGCAAGAGTCCAAAACACAACAAGCTTCGTAATGCCTCGGTCACCACACTGCACCACGCAGACACCAGTGAGGAGGGTTACCTGCTGAAGAGAGAGCTCGTTGGGGAAGGCTGCCTCAATATCCTCATCCTCGCTGGAAGGATGCAAGTGGTGGGTGCTCACCTGGAAGGAGAACTGACATGAGCATCAGCAGTCAGAGGAGCAGCCAGCAGCGCCCGGCCTCTCACTACCTCCCCCCCCCCACCCCATAGCTGCTTCTACAGGAACAAGTCAGAAGAATCAGCTATCAAAGCCCAGCTCCCTCTATTGGAAATGGAGCCCCAAATGCTGTTGTTCAGTGCAGAATCACACCCCAGAGAAAAGCCCCCAAACAAAGCAGCTTCGAATACAGCCAAGCGGAGCCGCTGCTCTCCCACGGGGCCTGCTGCCCCCAGCCTCACTCACCAAGTCCACCGTGTTCCGCCGATTAGCCTCTGTCAGAGTCTCCCCCACAAAGCTCTCCCACCGCCCTCTGCAATCCTCAGGAAGCCCTGAAAGAAAGGGAAGGCTGTGCCAGTGCTCAGAGATACAGGACACGGGGCCGAGAAATCCCTTCCAAGAGAAACCTCTACGCTGTTAACTGACTGGATCACTCAAGCCAGAAGAGACCGGACTCACTCTGGCCAAAACTGTACCCTCCCCAGTACTATGCGGCCCTTCTAAGTAAAAGAGGAAATCATTTGGGAAGGAAAGCAAAAGAAAAATATTAAGTATCATTCTCTTAAGCATTCTGCAGGAACTGAATGTGTAGCTTACTATCCCCTATAAGTTAGATCAAATCCCAGGACTCTCCCAGACTGTGTACAGTCCAATAAACTCCCAACAGCCCCCTGTCTGACAGCCTGGACTGTTTACGTGGACACAACACAAAAACGCAGGCCTCTGTACACACAGGGTATATTAATATGGACCCCCTCTCCTTCTGAAGGACAGAGGCCCACCCCACTCACCTCAGCCTGCCATTTTCCCAACAAGAGACCACCAAGTCCAGTCAGCCATACGCAGCTCCCAAGGCCAAGATGCATCAACTACTCTGCTGTTATTTTACCATATTTTTGTATTTCTCTTTTTCAGTTATTTGCAAATTCGTATGTTGCATTTAATGAGACAAAGTTTCCAATGCTCTTTACAACAGAAGAAATCTTAAAACTATCCAAGCATGGATACAGGACAGTATCCAACAAAAATAACCCCAACCCATCCAAAATGTTGTCAAAAGCATCATTAAAACTGTTGTACCATGTTGACACAGATTATGTTCTGCACAAAGCCAAGCAGGAAGAGGTGGTCTTTAACAGGCCTCCAGGCTGAAAGGATGAAGAGGCAAGATCGGATCCCTGGTGCTACATCAATGGTTGAGAAGGCCTTGTTCCTAGCCAATGCCAGCCCCGCACGTCACCATAGGATGGAATCTGGGGAAGGGCTTCACTGGAGGCCTTCGGAGCAGGCGAGTTCTTATGGGAAAAGATGCTCCCAAAGGAAACCATCTAGGGATCCCAGAGGTGAACCTGGGCAGATCATGCGAGGGAGGGCGGGAAGGGTTACATCAGGGCTTAGTTCTCGTGGCCCCTTCTTACTTGCCCAGGGTAAGGCAGACAACCACCTTAGGGTCAGGTAGCAATTTGCCCCAGGCCAGTTTGGCTAGGGATCCTGACAATTTTGCCATCTTCAGGGCATGGAGCAGGGGTCACTGGGTGTGTGTGTAAGGGGGGGGGAGGTAACTGTGAAACGTGCATTTTTGGTGCAGTGTCAAATTGCGCAGGGGGTTGGACCAGATGACCCTAGAGGTCCCTTCCAACCCTATGATTCTAGGGAAAACTTTCATTATAAATATATGTATGAGCCCACCATAGTCATCTTAACTGAAAAACCCCAGATTCATAAACTGAACTCAAGAATCAAGAGACTCACATCCCTCCAGGATGCTTAGAAGTTAAGTAAAAACACATGAACTGAAGGCCAGACAGAATACCTGTCTCGGATTCGGAAGGGGGCCAGGTTCTCTGGAGAGGCAGCATAGAAATGTCCTAAATAAGTAAATACCCTGAAGTATCTTGCTGTCGGTAGGCCTGCGCATGCCTTGTGGGACTGCACAGAAGAACGACGATGAACCTCAGGATTGTCAGTCTAACCCTGCTAGGCACCACCAGTTCTTTACGTAGTCACGCATCCATACACCTCTAGTTTGAAGGTGTCGCAACGAGAATGCCATCAGGGTTGGCTGGCACTGTGACATCCGCCCTGAATTTTAGCAAGGCAGGCAGGCTATGCACGATGTAAATGAACAGGACTGAGAGCAGGAAGTGCCTGCAGTCAAGGGCCTGGGACAGGCTTTGCCCCAACGGTCTTCTGCTGCCCGCCTGGTCACACTGTCAGGTCAGACGTAAGAAGGGAGCTGGACTGCACGGCCTGGGGCCAGGAGACCCCCCAAAGCCCGCTATTAACTAGTTGGGAGTTGTTCCCCGACTACATCTCCCAGCCCCAGCGCTGATACTGGGGATCTAATTTCTCGACAGCGTAAAGTATGTGACCAAAGGCTCCTCCTCTTTCCAGCATTGTGAATCAACAGGGAGAGAGAAAAGGGTCCGTGTAAAAGCAGACCAGCAGCCAACTGCGCCATTTCTCAAGAAGGGCACTTCACTCCCTTTTCTTCCCTACTTCACACTGCCCCATGGGGCAGCCCCTCCCACCCACCCCCGCCCCCATCTCTTACCTCTAATGAACTCTCTGATCTGGATCTGACCAGGGCCCTTCTCCATATTCTGCACAACAGCATTGGCAATTCGGGTCAGATGGCCCATGTGGCCTCTCCGCATCCCACCATCTGCCCTGGAAAAATAAGAAGTCAGGCAGACTCAGGACGCCAAAGGCAAGCCACTTGGGGTCTTCAGTTTAGGACAAGGAGCAGATGCAGAACAGCAGCCGGAAGCTCTCCGCATCGCACACACTGAACTGCACAAACTGCCCAGTGAGAAACAGCCGCAGCTGTGAGCAAGAAGGACACGGAGCGGACGGCCTGGGTTTCTCTCAGCAAAGAGAAGCTAAGTCGCCTTGCTGTCCTGGGATAACGCGGCTGTTCCCAATGTGTCACCAGCACAGCCAATATGGTGTAGTAGTTAGGATTTCAGACTAAGACCTAGAAAAGCTTGGTTCAAATTCACTCACTGCCATGAAGCTTGCGGGCTGACCTGAAGGCAGTCACGCCCAGCATAACCTACTCTCCAGGGTTGTTGAGAGAAAGTCAAATGAGGGACAGTCATAAACGCCTCTCTGAGCTCCTTGGAGAAAGTGGGATAAAATATACTGAAACGGTACCCCTGAAGCTGGTGGCCAGGAGCAGACAAGAGGGAATGCAGCAATCTCGGGGGGCGGGGGGCGGGGGGGGGGGCGGATCCAGCACTGGCACAAGGCTGGGCAACCGTCGTTCCCTTTCTTCCTGGAGCTGGAGGCAGATGTTTGGGTGACTCTTGCACAGGCTGAAGAGTTCACTTGTTCTGGGGCCAACTTTTCTCTCATCTCTTTCAAACATCTACATGAAATGAGTGGGAGAAATCATCCGATGATCCGGAGGAGGGTCATCAACGCACTGATGACACGCAACTCCTTCCTTCTCCTCTAAATCCAGGGAGCAGAGCTCCCTAATTAGTGGCGTAAAGAGCTGGAGGTGGCAAACCAACAGAAACTTAATCCAGGTAAGACAAGAGTACAGCTGGCCAGTCAGAGAAAAGCCAAACCAGGAGTAGGTACATTGCCTGCTCTGGATGGGGTTGTACTCCCAGTGAAGAGGCAGGTTCACAGGGGAAGGGGGCTCGTACACACTGGATCATGTTCTGAAAATTTTGTTTGAAATGTTAATTGCGAACAGGCTGTCAAGGCAGCAGCCCCATACCCTGACTACCTCCATCAACATGAATACCCTCATGTATAACAACAGAATCACTCCCTAAGTTAGAGAGGGCCTCTGAAACAGCCTCCGACTGCAGATACAGAGAGCTCCATTTGTGACGAGGGCCACTGCCGCCTGCCTTCCTGTGCCTCAAGGCAGAGATCTGTTCAGGGGCCTCTGCAGCTGGCACCTTATCTATTCATTTTAAATAATTATATCCTACTTTCTTCTTTATCAGTGGGACTCAAAGAGGCTCACGTGACATTAAAAACAAATATAAATGCCAACAGAAATACAAATTAAATGAAGCAGACAAGAACCTCCATTCATGGGCTACTAAAAGCAGGCCAGAAGACCTCTGCCTTACAGAGCCTCTAAAGTCTGTGCCAGTTTGGAAGCTCCCTTGCGTTCTCATGACATTGACTGCCTGGCAAAGGTGCAATCACTGGGAAAGCACGCGTGCCAGCCACAACAGTACTGACAGACCCAAATGGAGGAAGTGGTCTGATCAGCGCAGCTGCCTTGCGGACACTCGAGGGTGGAAGTGGTCCTGCAGTTACAAGGGCTCCCATTCGTGAAGATCATTAAAGGCTGACACAGAAAATGGGGCACAGAAGCAAACTGGCAGCCAACGTAGTGATTTTAAATTCAGGAGTCTATATTCAGAAATCTCAACTCCTGCTACCCTCTCCTGCATCAATGGCTTCTAAACATTTATGCTGCTTTAAAGGACATCTTACCATTCTTTACCCAGGTAAAGCATGTCACAATAATCTAATCTTGAGATTATCATAGCATGGGTTATCTGCTTTTCCAGAAAAAGAACATGAGCCAACAGAATAAAACATTGAATCACGAGGTCTTTTTCTCATCATGGGCTGGAAGGCATCCTTTCACAGTGGGCTTATACTTTCCACTCCCGCCACAAGGCAAGGCATGTGTACATGAAGTTGTGAGGCTGTCACATCCAGCTAGAAGTGGATCTCCAGTTCACGGCTTGCCAAGTTTCAAGATAGGGAATCACCTGAACAGAAGAACCAATCCCAGGAAGAATGTTTAACAACCAGAAGCACAAAGGAAAAAACTGGAAAAGACAAGAAAGGAACCCTATTGAATCTGAATCAAAAACTATTTCATGAAAATTCCACTGTACTTAAGAGGGTGGCAAGAACAACTTCCAATCCACTGATGAGAAGAAAACCCCTCTCGGTCAAATGTTTCATTCTCCATTGGTGGAGGAAGGTATCCTTTAACAATGGGATGTGAAGAAGCAGTGCCGTCCGGGGTGGGAGTGTGTTATGTGCCATCAAGTCGCTTTTCACTTATGGCAACCCTATGAATTAAGGATCTCCAAAATGTCCTGTCATTAACAGCCTTGCTCAGGTCTTGCAAGCTGAAGGCCATGGCTTCCTTTATAGTGTCAATCCATCTCATGCTCCGTCTTCCTCTTTTCCCACTGCCTCCCACCTTTCTTGGCATTTTTGTTTTTTCCAGTGAGTCTTCTAAGATCGTGATGTGGCCCAAGTACAATAGCCTCATTTTAGGTTATTGGGAGAATTCAGGCTTGATTTGATCTACAATCCACTTATTTGTCTTTTTGGCCATCCATGGTATCCACAAAACTCTCCTCCAGCACCACATTTCAAAGGAATCCATGTTCTTCCTGTCAGCTTTCTTCACTGTCCGGCTTTCACATCCATAACACAGTAATGTGGAGTACCGTCGTAAGAATGTTCTTGATCTCGGTCCCCAAAGAGACATCCTTCTCCTTAAGGATCTTTTCTAGTTCCTTCACGGCTGCACATTCTAGTTTCAATCTCGTTCTGATTTCTTGGTTGCTGTCTCCCTTTTGGTTGATGATTTGAGCCAAGGAATAGAAAACCTCCAACAATCTCAGTTTCTTCATTATCTATCTTAAAGCTGTGTAATTCCTCGGTAATCATCACTTTTGTCTTTTAGGGGGGGAGACTGCAGCCCAGTGGTAGAGCCCCTGCTTTGAATGAAGAAGGTCCTAGGTTTGATCCCCAGCATCTCCAGTTAAAACGACCAGGAAGTAGGTGATGTGGCCTCTGCCTGAGACGCTGGATAGCTGCTGCCAGCCTGAGCGGACAAGACCAACCTTGAAGGATCACTGGCCTGACTCAGTATAAGGCAGCTCCACGTGTGCTCATGCGTGAGTTTTTGATTTCAGCTGTAATCCTGCTTTGGCACTTTCTCCTTTAACCTTTATCAGAGGTCATTTCAAGTCTTCACTATTTTCTGCTACTAACGCGGCATCACCTGCGTATCTCAAACTATTAATGTTCCTTCCACCAATTTTCATTCCACCTTCATCTAAATCTAATCCAGCTTTCCTTATGATATGCCCTACGTATAGGTAGAACAGACAGGGAGATAATATACATCTTTGTCTGACACCTTTGCCAATCGGAAACCATTCTGTTTCCCCATATTCTGTCTTAACAGAGGCCTCTTGTCTTGAGTACAGATTGTGTGTCAACACATTCAGATGTTGTGGCACACCCATTTCTTTTAGCATCATCCATAGCTTTTCATGACCCACACAGTTCAAAGCTTTGCTGTAATCTATAAAACACAAGGTGATTTTCTTCTCAAATTTCCTGGTATTCTCCCACCAGCTCTGGGTGGGAGACAATGAGGAATTGAAGAACCTGCTGCCCCTCTATCAAGACAGTCTCAACTGGGGCAAATACTACTAAGGCTGGACTACTTCCTGGGGGAGAGATTCTTCAGTGGCTCTCTTACAGATCTTCTCCAATGGTCATATAGGTGGAACAGGTGGCTGAAAGGTGAGCCCTTTATTTTACTTATTTATATCCCACCTTTCTCACTGAGACCCAAGGCATGAGTTCATTTACTCCTAATGTTTTCTGTCATTTAAAGAGTTTCTTTAAAGTGGTTCTTACATGATTTTACCAAGCAGGAATGACAAGGATCCAACACAAAAGTAGTGACCTTGTCGATGTCTGTCACAGTAATTGGGTCAAAGAGGCCCATAAGCAGACCACGAGAAGCACTAGGCATTTCTTATCTGACCTATATTACAGGTAGCACTCAGATCAGAAACTACTCATGTTACTAGCAAAAAAAAAAGCATCATAGCTAACTGCCCGCTCCTGAGATAATAAAGTGTCAGATTTTGGCGTCTACATACTTAGAAACTGGGGAAGCCACGAAGCAGCTGATGCAATGGTTGCAGAAAAATAACATTTCTTTGCTGCTATCACTGCTGCTTCTTACGTCTGTCAATAGGCTCTGTAGCTTGATCTGTCTGATTCAGCATGCGTTTACTGCCAGCATCTTTTTCGACATCTTCCAGCTCTTTAGGTCACTGAGTGTCTCTATACATGACACATAAATTACAAAAAATTACAGAGCCTTCCGATCTGCCTTTTTTTTTTAAAGCTTTCATCAGCTTTACCTCTCTACAAAGAGCCGGAGTTCGCTCCTCAGAGGGTCTGTTATTTCTCCTTCTCTTCCCCCAGGCTATGTTCCTTTCACCTCCCAATCCAGGAGGCAAAGAAGAAATAAACAAACTCTCCGAGGAGCGAACTCCAGCTCTTTGTAGAGAGGTAAAACGGATGAAGCCTTTGGCTCCATCTTTTAAATGCCTACATTTCCCAGAGAGCGTTGCATCTCCCTTCATTTGAGCGTTTTCATGTAAGAGAGCTTGTCTAGAGAGACTCTGAGCTGACTTCTACCCCAAGGGTAGGAGAGGACCACAAGGAGCAATTTTGTTCACAGCTTCAAGGAGCTCTGAGTCCCTAGCCCCTGCTGCAGCCTCAACAGCACGTGTTTGGAATCCTAAAATCATCCAGAACATTTTGGAGTCCAGAAGGATCCAAGAGCCTCCATGGGTGGACCATTTTAACGAGTCCTCTCTTTTTGCAGGGCACTAGCATTACATTCACACTAGATGAGCAGACAGCAGTCAGACCATGTGTCAGGCTGGATCTCCAGCCTGAATGAAGAGCTCCCCCGGCAAGAACTAATGTCTGAAGGATCTTGTGGCGGTCCAAAGATGGGAAATTGTGTGGAGTGGGAGGAACAGAGATCAACACTCCATTACAAAATCCTTTGGTGCAGCTATGCACAGAGAGGGGCTGGCCTTCCATCAGGTCGAGGACACAGAGAAGGGGCAGTCAGTGCTCGAGAGTGCTGAGCTGGCCTATGCATCTCCAATAGCACATGCAACAGTTTATACTTCCAGAACCCTCCCTGCTTAGGAATTAAAGACCTTTTTTTGCTGCCCTATTATGACTGCAACTGCCAAGCAATTGCATAAGCGCACCTGCGGAAGATCAGCTGGAGAGCATCTATGTATCAATGAATTAAGCTGGTTAACGGAGGAAATCAGAATTCTACTTTTAATTTCCAGGCAGAATGTCATGGCTGGGGGATAGCCATATTGCTCTGTAGTGGATGTGCAACATTTGGGTCCAGAGGCTCCTTAAAGACCTACCTGATTTCCAGGGCATGCCCATTCGAGAGTCAGAGCTCCCGGGGCTCTGACTCTCAAAATATGGCTAGTGGAGTGGTTGAGAGAGACTTCTGTGCCCTTGCTACTAGATCAGAGATTCCAGGGGCCACTTGGCCTGCAGGGAGTGATGAACATTTCTTTCACCACCACCACCCAACTAAACCTGCTGAGGGCAACAGAGGAAGAGTCTGGGAAAGGTCTAGTGCAGGGATCCCCGGCATGGTCCCCGGGAGTACCCACAGACCTTTTCTGGTGCCCACCAAGTTCTCTTAGAAAGTAGGCGGAACAAATTGGGTCTTTTGCCCAGCAAGGCTTATGATCAGACATTGGGGATTTGATTGGCTATGCAGTTTTTTTAAAAAAACTGCTTTGGCAGGAGCCACTTCCACAGCACAGTAACTTCACTGTGCAACTGAAGGTAAGGCTGCAGCAGCCACTGTGTGGCAGCCATAGTGTGGGGGCACCCAACACTCTCCAAGGGTGCCTGCAGGTTCAAAAAGCTTGCGGGCTGCTGAAATAGAGGATGTGTGGAGACTTCCAAACAGTGACAGCAACTTCTTCCTTTGACTTCATGTGACGAGAGTAAGAGCAGAAAATTTGTTGCGGCATAAGCTTTCAAGAACCACCGTCAGATGCCTCTGACGAAGAGAGCTGTGGTTCTCAAAAGCTTATGCTACAATAAAGTCAGTTAATCTTAAAGGTGCTACCAGACTCTTTACTATTTTGTGACTACAGACTAACACGGCTAATTTGTCTGGATCTATGAGCAAAAAAATTGGAAATTCATTGTTTGCTAGAATTGATAACTGGTCCAGATAAGGCGTGACTAGCTTCCTGGTGACAACATGAAAGGCTCTGGATTGCAGGACTTACTGCTCTTGGTTCTGGTCATGATGATTATGCCAAACAGCCTTCAGGTACTAAAAAAGCCCTGAAGGGATGCAATATGGGCCTCCACCTGGACAAGCAGTTCTAGAGGCTTTACTGAAAAACACGGGACATAAAGAAACCTCTGACGGACAGTCAAAGACCTAAATCCTAAGGAAATGCCATCTCCTTTTCCTGGGCACAGGTGAAGGCTTGAATCATTTGGAGAGCAGGGAGTGAGGGTGGGTGAAGTACGCCTTGGCTAATGATTTGTGATGCTCACTTGTCACCAGTGGATTGGAACCATACCTTGGCAAAGGCTTGCAGATGGCCACCTATGAAAGTCCAAAGAATAGAACAGTTCCTTGCAGATATGATGGGAAAGATCTGGATGTTGGAATTGGGCTCAAAGGGAATCTAGAATAATTCCTGGAGGACCAGCTGAATCTGGACCCCATGCTGTCTCCACATTGAAATAAGCTACAGTAAAAGCAAGAAGATTTAGACGGACAGATAATTCCAGAGTAATAGCCACGTTAATCCACAGTAGCAAAATAAAACTGAATTCCGACAGTACCTTCAAAGACTAGCAGCGTTTATTCCTGCGTGAGCGACTGTAACACAGAGCTCAGTTTTTCAGATTCTTATAGGCTGGAAATCATTTTGCTCAGTTTTACAAAAGAACGTTATAGAAGAGAACGGAGAAGGAGCTAGGGCAGAGAAAAGTCTGGTGTGAATCCTGCCACACCTTCTGTATATAAAGGAGAAAGATTCTACATGTCCGATAAGCTCTGGCCTCAGGTTACCACAGGTCACTATATAAGCTCTGCAGAAAATGGAAGATTTTTATATCCCACCTTTCTTCTGAGGTGTACAAAGTGGCCATTTAAGCCTCACCACTACACTGAGAGGTGGGTCAAACCCAGAGGAGCTCCATCAAATCAAATCCTCACAATGGCCCTGTGAGGTGGGAAAGGCTGAGGCAGAGCGATGGCCCGAGGCCAGCCAGGAAGCTACATGGCAGCGTGGGGACGAGAACCCGGGAATTCCAAGTCCTAACTGAATCCTCTCACCACTGGACCACCCTCATTCTCCCTACCAGGAGGGGTAGAAATGGAGGCAGCCTTTCCCAAGAAGCAGGAGAAGGCCACAGTCAGGGGAGACTGGTGGAGGCAGCGCTTGTGGATGGCAACCGGTTCTTCTCCCAGCCGTTCCCGCCGCCGCCGCCGCCCCCCCAGCCCCGGCCCCAGCCAGACCAAGCAGGATTCGAAACATGGAGATCCAGCCCAGAGTGGGCACTGTGGCAGCAGAGGCCTGGGCTGAGATGGAGGCTGCATTTTGAGGCTGGCGACCGGAAAACGCCGTGGAGCTCCTGCATGGAGAGGAGGCTTGGGGTCTGGGGAACTGAGGCATATTCTTCCTCGGTTATTCAACCACAGCTTCCAGACAGCACAGCGACAGCTCCTTCTGGAGGATTGTTCAATATGGTGCATAGCTGGGTGCCATCAGCAAGTTAATACAACTAAAAATGTAAAATTTCCAGAAATTTTGAATTTTTTTTTCCTCAAAAAAATCCAGAAATGTTGGGAAATATTCAAATTCATGCATTACCTACTTTTCTATCTCATCTAAACTTTTTTTTACTGATTTAAAAACATAAAATGCAGCATTTCTAACTTACCTAACATATAACACTATACTGTTTGATATATTTATGGAATTTAAAAGATAAATGTCTTTGTTTTCTATAAAAAAACCTGCAAGTATGCTCAATTCTTAAGAGTTGAACAATACTGGATCCTATGCTACCATAGCATATGAATCTTAATCTGAAAGTCCCCCCCCCCCCCCCGCTTTCAGATTAAGATTGAAGGTAGAAAATAAATATATATATGGATATTGTTAAACTTTATAATGTTGAAAACACTGAACTGTCATTAAACATATTTTAGCATATCAGTTGCCAAAATTATTTATATTTACAAAAAAAAATTAAAAATGTTATATACATCTATGGTATACGCAGTAATTATTTAATGCTGTAGATTGTCTTACATAATAATTTTCATTCTATACTTTTTGAGTAAAATCTTTTCACTCATTCAAAAAGGGGGAAAAATCATTTTTTTTAGTGCTCTCCCCCACATTCTAATTTTTGTTGGGGGGGGGGGTGGATTAAAAAAAAGCCCTTGGGGGAAACGTCATCCCCCTGCCCCCCATTTCCCACTTTCCTCTAGGCCTGTACAGATTCTGGGTGACAGCTCTTTCCAAAGCTTTAGACCGCCTTAGCCGGGGGTCTCACCAGATACTAAAGCATGAGTGAGGGAAGACAGAAGCCCTGCACGGTTCCCACCTGGCAGCTCCTCCGCAGCAGGAATTTTATCATCAATAAGCACTTTCTGCACACAGTCAGATAAAAAAAGACCGAACCCATCTCAATCCCGTTAAGTCCGATGCCATAAGTCTAGCAGGGTTAATGAAGCAGGGCTGCCCTGTCTACTGGGACGTGGAGACCACCCACCAGAGCTCCTAATGCTGTCTCCATTCAAGAGTCGGGCCTGCAGACTGACTGAAACGGCTCGAGGGCAGACGACTCCTCCTCCAGAAAACCCTGGCATCGCTCTGCTACCACGCGCTGAGCAGGATCCCGTTGCCATCCAATGAACCCCTGCCTCTTTCAAAGGTCTGGGGAAATCACTCTACCAAAGAGGTCTTTGATAGAAGAAGTCTGAAGTGCTGTCACTGGAGGCTGACCAGCCCATAATGCCCATCCAAGGAAGGGTAAGGAACAGTAACCCACCCCTTGTGACACAATTTACGGCAAATAAACCCACAATCTAGCCTGTAACATCCATACAATTCAAGTGTGGCTAAAGAAAACTTTTTCTCACTTTCCCCAAAATACCAGAACTTGAGATCACTCAGCTTCACTGATAGGCCACAATGATGGGAGAAGACAAAACGAAGTGCTGACAGCTGCGCTGTTCTGTCTACCTTCAGAATGAAACAGCCTCGTCCTGCACTGACGTACCCATGGCCGCTGGCCCCCATGCACAGAACATGCCACTGAACACTCGCTGCTGCTGCCGTTGCTGGGGTGCAAAGCGTGGAGGAGGGCTGGGGGCCTTCGTGCTCTGCTTGCGACTTCCGGGGGCACAGGGCTGACCCCTGCGGGAAACCTAACCTGCTGCTCTTGCGAGTACTGGAAATTATTCAGAGCCCACTACCTGGTTGATGTGCTGCTTTTAAGCTGGGCGGGTAGTTGTTCACACTCCATACAGATTTGGCACATGGGCAAAATCACCATTTTTAAAAAATGGAAACAAAACCTCACTTCTGGCCTGAACAGCAAAGAGTTTTCACTGTTCAGATAACAGAGCTTTCTTGCCCCTTCCTTCTGGAGTCGAATCACTTTTTAAATTGAAAACGTCACTCATTTGAACAGTATTTGTATAGTATTAATTCATAAATTTATATATTGCCTATAGCAAACCTACCATCTTCATCCTGCTATTTAACTACCCCTTTTATATTCCATCTCCACAAAGAGAAAAAAAAAAACTAAAACAAAACAAGAAAATGGAGAACGTTTGTGAGGAAACACAGGGACACACTCAAAGGATTTCGTAATGGGGTGGTTGGTGGCAGGCCTGGGGCGGCTGTGGCAGTTAGCACGGACAGTTTGGGCTGCCCTTTCCCATCATGCATGCTTCTACTTGACAAAGCCACGTTTGACTACGGTTCACAGGACAAAATTTAGAATTCAGAGAAGGTGCAGCTCCAAGCCCAGAGCGACAGCACAAGCAGAAAGAGCCTTACTGTATTTTGTCGTTTGCCTCCCAGGCATCCAGGATCCTTTGAACCAGGCAGCATGTCTGGAATAACTGGAGGGGGAGAGGAGCACAAGATCCATGAACTGCACAGCGTGCTTATGACCACATCCGGAATGAAACTCGGGACAGGCATGAGTCCCAAGAGCACCTGCATTTTGAAACCACATTTCCCTCACACCCCTGCAGAGAAAGCCTAGCCACACAGGGAACAGGTCTGCTGGAATGTTCAGAAGGCGTGGGATTCCAGGAGTGGACACAGTCCCTTTCCGTACATCAGCCATTCCCTTCTCCCCTGCAGATCTAGCACACACTGCCAAGCGTCATTACACAACAGTTAGCAGCAGGGGTACCACAGCAGACGTGCTGGGTCTCTGGTGGGAGAAGCCAGGATTGAAGCTCATTCAGACTTCAAGACAAGAAACACATCTAAATAAATCTTCTAGCCAGCAACAGCTGACCTTTCCATAGCCTTGGACCAGTAAGACTCTCTCAGCATGGTTAAGAGAATCAATCAATTTTCCTTGGATTTCAATGGAGGGGCATTTTGCCAGATCGCTTAAGCAATAGCTGTGAGGGTCAGTGTTTCCCGACTCTTTTTTTCATGGAAGAACCGCTAATTTTTTTTCCCAAATACCGAAGAACCAGTACTTATGAAAATGTTTACAGGCCAGAAACAGCTGCAAGTGGGGTGCGCAATTCAGTTACCGCTAAATTATTGTCAAGAAAATGTATTTGAAAAGAGCTGCTATGTATGTTTTTGCATGTGTTTTTATATATGTGTGCGTGTATCAGCTTGCATTGTAAAATACAAAGGAAACATTTTTCCTGTTGTTTATATTATCTTTTTTTTTCCAAATATATTTATCAAAATAAAATTTCTGTAAACATCAAAGAAAATTTGCATCCAAAGTTGATATAATGGTTGAGTTCAGTGTGATATTTGGACTTGCTTATTTTTGCACAAATGTTGAATTTCTGGATACCTGGAATTTTCTGCAGGATTTCAAAATTTTTATTTATTTATTCCATAATTTCTTGCAGAACTCTGGTTGGAAAACACTCGCTTATTTGTGGTGTAATTTCTGCTACATTGTGGCTCAAAAACAAATTTTAAAAAGCGTGCAGAGGGGTGTTTAGGTGTTCCGAAGTGCTAACAGCCTGTGGACCTACTGGCCGGGCAACCATCAGGGAGAGAAGGCTTTCAAGTCCAGAGCAAGATTTGGATGAGGAGCAGTGGCACAGGCAACACATTAACTCCCTTCCCCCCACTTCCAATTTGTTTTAGCAAATCCACTGATCTCTGATTCATTGGCCAACTGAAATGACAGTCTTTGGAATTGTTATTCCAATTAAAGAAATTAGTTTGTAGTATTATGGCTACATCTAATAGGTCAAAAACCATTAAGGAAAATAACTGAGTTTTGGGTTTGCAGGTAATAATTGCCTTTAGATCTAAGTAGTACCAGAGCAGGTCTGGGGTTTCTCTTCATTTAAGAGATTCTGATAATGTATCCAGGCAACAATAATATTTTCATATTACTGACTGAGAAACCTCATATTTTCCGTCTTGGGGAACTATCTGAAGATAGTCTTGGCTGGAACCGCAAGGCCTGGATGAGATAAGGGATAACGGCAAGTGCCTGCAAGGAGTGGAGATACCGAAGAAACTGGTCGCATGCCCCGCAGTTGATCATCTTATTAACAAGCTGTCTGCCTGAATGCTGGAGCAAACCACCCGATGTCGGGCTTGTGGTGGCTGGGCAGTAGAGGCACTGTCTCCCTGGTGTCTACCTACCTTCCTTCCTGGAACTGAATCACTATGGACTCAGGGCCATAAGGAGGCTTGGTGGAAACTGGAGTTGTGGGCCTGCCAGCTGTTTCTGAAAAATCAGTAGGGTTGTGCCTTTGGGTGGTTTGATGTTTTTTAGTTGTACTTCCGCCCGATGTATCTGCATTATTTTTAGCTGAATTTGGAGGATACGGGGCAATGATGTTGTGCTGCTATTGTATGTTAAATTGTGAGGTGGGATTTGAGGCGGGTAGTGGATATGAGGGAGGAGAATGGGGTGGGGCTGGGGATCCCAGCGCTCTGGGGTCGAGGGAGGTATGGCGGTGCGACATAAGGGTAGAAAGGAAGGTTGCGGAGACATGGTAGGGTTAGGGTTCCCTTCCAACTTGCATCCCATCCCAAGACATGCTGGTAGTGGGGCTAGAAGGTGTAGTCTCCCTCCGGCACTGATATTGTGTAACGCCAAGTCCATTAATAATAAGACCAAAACGCAGCAAGATTTGATTGCAGCGGAAGCAGTGGACCTGGTATGCGTGACCAAGACCTGGGTGAGGGAGGGTGAGATGGTCACCTTGAAAGACCTGGCTCCCCCAGGGTTCTTGGTCCTTCATCAGTCCCGGACAGATGGTTGGGGTGTGTGTGGTGGCAATACTCATTCGAGAGTCTTTCTCCTTCAGGACATTCCTTGCTCCAAAGATCCCCGGTATTGATTGTGTTGGCCTGGCATGGGATGCTGAGGAGAGTTTGGATATCTACTTGGTGTACCAACCACCTAGCGCACCAGTAGCTACCCTGTCGAGTTTGTTAGAGGTGGTATCGGGGTGGGCATTGGATCATCCTAGACTGTTGGTTCTGGGTTATTTCAACATCCATGTTGATGATGCCGCCTCTTCTCAGGCTACGGACCTGGTGTCTTCCATGGTAGCCCTAGGACTCTATCTGTTTCAGCTCCTACGCATCAAGTAGGCTACATGCTGGATTTGATCTTTGGGGCAGGGATTCAGGTGGACCTGGACACTATTAAAGCGGTGCCATGGTCAGACCACCATGACCTGAGGGTTCGTCTGGGTGTACTGGCCCCCTCCTGCATGGGCGGTGAGCGGATTTATGGTCGCCTGCGGAGATTTATGGATCCAATTGGCTTCCAGAATGCTTTGCGGGATCCGATGCCCTCTGGAGGTTCGTTGGATGAGCTGGTGGGGGACTGGCATGACCGTCTCTCGAAAGCCATGGACGAAATCCTCTCCGTCCCCGCATCAGACTGACTCCCTGGTATACAGAGGAGCAACGTCTGATGAAACGGGAACTGAGATGGCTACAGCGAGTGTAGGGGCAGAATCGGGGCAAAGAGGCGAGAACATCTTATAGAGCGTTTATGAAAGCCTATGAGGTGGCTTTGAAGGAGACAAAGAAGGAATACTGTGTCGCCTACATAGCGTCTGCAAGCTCACGCCTGGCTAAATTGTTTCAGGTAGTTCGGTTCTTGGTCTCCATATCGCAGAGACCCCGTCAAATTGGAAATTTGGCTATTAGCTGTGAGGCTATTGGGAGCTTTTTTGCAGATAAAATCTCATCCCTCCGTCGCGATCTGCCAGCCACGATTGATACAGTAAGGGAACTGAAGGCCCCTTGGCCAACTTCCGGCCTATTTTTAGAGCACTTCAGCCTGGTCTCTCAGGAGGAGGTGGACAGGATCCTGTGGCTGGTGAGGCCCACTATGTGCTCCCTGGACCACTGCTTGTTGTGGCTGGTGAAAGCCGGTGCTGATGGGTTGGGGGCCCAATTGGAGGTCATTATTAATACATCATTGAGCTCCGGGATTTTTCCCAGGGTACTAAAGGAAGCCATAGTGAGGCCTCTTTTGAAAAAAAAACATCTTTGGACTCCACTAACTCATCCAGTTACCACCCAGTATCGAACTTCCCGTTCCTGGGAAAGGTGATTAAGTGGGCGGTGAAGGATCACCTACAGGTGTTCCTGGAAGAGATCTCTGTCCTGGATCCATACCAGTCCGGGTTCCATTCGGGCCATGGGACTGAGACAGTATTGGTCACCCTTGTGGACGATCTCTGTAGGCACCTGGTTCGGGGCAGCGCTGCTCATCTTGTTATATCTTTCAGCAGCGTTTGACACAGCCAACCATGAGTTGTTGGCCCACCGCCTTGCCGATGTGGGGATTCGTGGGATGGCCTTGCAGTGGCTTGTCTCTTTTCTCCACCGTCAGGGACAGAGAGTGGCACTGGGGGAGAGACCGTCCGCACGCCAACCTTTAGAGTGCTGCATCCCACAGGGGGCGATACTCTCTACCCTGTTGTTCAATCTTTATATGCGCCCCCTTGCCCAGTTGGTGCAGAGTTTTGGACTTGATTGTCAATATGCAGATGACACGCAGTTGTATCTGTTGATGGGCAGCCAACCTGACTCTGCCTCTGACAACCTGTTGAGAGTTCTGGAGGCCGTGTCTGGGTGGGTAGAACAGAGCAGGCTGAAGTTGAATCCCGTGAAGACAGAGGTCCTGTACTTGGGCCATGGGCTGTCACAGGCAGGGATCCTTCTCCTGACCTTTGGTGGGGGCAATACTTGTGCCCATACCATTGGTTAGGAGTTTGGGTTTGATTCTGCACTCCTCGTCTATGGAGGGCCAGATCGCAGCTGTGGCTCGGGTGGCCTTTTTCCACCTTCAGCAGGCCCGGCAACTGGTGCCCTACCTCTTAGCCCAGGACATAACGACAGTGATCCATGCAATGGTCACCTCCAGGTTGGACTACAGTAACTTGCTCTACTCAGGGCTGCCCTTGGACTTGATCCAGAGACTTCAACGGGTCCAGAACGCTGCTGCACATGTCCTAACTGGAGCTTCGTGTGGGACACACATTATGCCTATCTTGCAGCAGCTTCACTGGCTCCCAGTATAATTCCGGATCTGGTTCAAGGTGTTGGTTCTGACCTAAAAAGCCCTAAACCGACTGGGACCAGCAAACCTAAGGGACCATCTCTCCCCATATGTACCCCAGAGAGCACTCCGTTCAACTGGAAAACATCTATGGGTGGTCCCTGGTCCTAGGGAGGCTTGGCTGGCCTCTACCAGGGCCAGGGAGTTTTCAGTCCTGGCCCCAACCTGGTGGAACTCTGTCTGAGGACACTCGGGCCTGCCAGGATCTTGTATCATTTAGGTGGGCCTGTAAGACAGAGATGTTCCACCAGGTATATGTTGGAGGCGAATTTTAGTTCATCATTGCCGAGCCTTCCACCGGTCTCCCTCTATGAGGGGTTATGGAGAGTCCACTGCTGGCTGCCCCAAAAAGTCTTCTATCTGTCTGCTACTACCTCCTCTTTTTGCATGCTGATGGACAGGAGTGCAGGACTGCCCCGTCTTGGAATGGTTTTATTGACTGCTTTTTTTTGCTATGATTATTGTTTTTATGTTGTATTTTAATCAATGTTGTACCTTGCCCTGAGCCCACTTGCAGGGAGGGAGGGTCAAAAATATAATAAATAAATAAATAAATAAATAAATAAATAAATAAATAAATAAATAAATAAATAAATAAATAAATAAATAAGATGGTCATGTCAAAACCAGAAAGCTACTGGATGCCTCTAATCACATTTGATGTATGTGTTTATCTGCATTTGAACTTCATACTCCTTTGTCTACAAAAGCTCAAAGTTTTTACACAGAAAGAGAATCATATTC
Organism: Eublepharis macularius; assembly: GCF_028583425.1. NCBI lineage: Eukaryota > Metazoa > Chordata > Lepidosauria > Squamata > Eublepharidae > Eublepharis > Eublepharis macularius. The sequence continues at coordinate 430,769 of NC_072798.1, forward strand.
CACTGTAATTCAGCTCCACTTTCTAGCGCTTAGCAGTGCTGACTGCATCCAAAGTAGAACAGGGACCATGGGGGGAGGGGAGTCGTGCCTGGGATGGGCGGGCACTGCTGAGACCTGTCTCTTAGTCAAGGCCATTTCTGCCAGGTCACACAAGCAGCCGCTGGAGGCAACTTGTGAAAGCATCCCATCCTTCTCCAGGGAGATGAAGCGTCCACTCAGTGGATTCATCCCGTTTGGAAAGCCTGCTCAGCCTCTGCAATGTTATTGTAAAAGATGGCAGGAAGCCACCTGAGAGACAAATTCTCTGTTGGGTCGTTGGGATGTCCACTGAGCAGATCAAGAAATCTCTTGTCTGTTGGTTAGTTTTATGGACTTTGAACAGTACATTGCTTTTATCATTCCTCTAACCCACATTACTTCTCTAAAGCTCCTTTTGGTATACTTCCTGAGCCCTACAACTAAAGAAAGAAAATGAAAAGGGAGAGGTCTGGAGAAGGAAATCAAAGCTGTGCCTGAGTACCAGCCATTGGGGGACAAACCCTTCCTTGGCCTGTTTTCTTACGTTTTGTCACGGCCCCTTCTGACCAGCCTGAGAGGGCTCAGAGGAAGAGTTTGAAGATCCAAGCCAGGAGGCCAGGGAGGGCCTGATGTCCCAGAGGCAGTCCCTGGCTGTGCTCCAGCAGTGCCAGAAGCCATCCTGCCACAGCTTACAAGGGAGACCTTGCCACCAAGCCTCGGATGGGCGGGATACACACCTGGGCCCACAGCCCCACTCCACAAGAATTGCACGGGTAGGCGGCCAGGGCCAAGGCGGCACAGAGGAGGTAAAGGGCCAGACTGTCAGCATGCAATCCCAGCCGGGATCCAGCTCTGAAAGGATCCTGGCGAAGTACAGGGCAGCCTCGGGAGCCTCTCTACACCTGCCAGCAACTAGAGCCAAGCCAGACTGACTCCCAGCCTATTTAGGCTGGGGCTTGACAAGGCTGCGTTGCTGGATCAGCCCTGTGCTCCAGCTCCTTAGCTCCAGCAGAGATGCCTAAGCCTGCCCAGCTGAACCCGAGGCCTTACTCCAGAGGAGACTAGGCTGCCTGAAGAGTGCAAGACACCTTTTGATAGAAAGTGCAAAACTTATTCCTGAGTCAAGAAATATTTGCTTTGCACTCTGATTCTACACACTCAGAAGCAAGCTAAATGTCAGTTAAACTCAAGTATTTGGGAAGCGGGATTGCAGTTTATTCAACCCAACTCCCACGCTCAGGATATGCTGGGCAAGTGGGAAATTTAAATTTGTTTTCTCATTTCCCCCACAGTGCACTTGCAGGCCTTCCCACCCTCATACCCCCCCCCACCCCACTTTCGCTGCTTCTTTTCTTCTAGTGAGCTGGTGCCCATCCTAGTCCCTCCTCCACAACCGTAAAAATCGGTAATGGAGTGGACAACAGTAGCGATGGCAGCACCGAGAAGGAGAGGGACAGGGGGCGGCTGGGCAGGTGCCTGCATCCACACACCGGTCCTGGCAAGCAAGTCTCCTTCCACAGACACATTCATCCAACTACAGTGCATCTGCTGGCACCGTCCACCTGGCAAGGAGCTCAGTCCCAGGGCTGGGATCTCTGCTTTTCACTCACCTCCCCCTTGGCTGCCCAATGTAACCTTTCCCCAAATCTCTAGAATTTGGCAATCTAGTGCATATTTTTTTCAAAGCAGAGATGTCACTACTTTACTAAAAATGGAGGTGGTCATTTGGTGATAACATGAAGACACTTTGCACGTGTTCTGAGACATGCTTTTGAACTATTCTTTCTTCTTGGAACTTCTAAACAGTATTGATTTCCAAAAAAGATGCTGGGGTTCGTTTTCTTAAAAGAGACACGCCTCTCTCAAAGCTATCCTCTACATGTTCAGCGGGTGGCAATTTCTCAGTGGTAGGCATGGCAAAAGCTCTCTCAGCATGCCTAAGGCACTCTTAAATTACTGAACTCCACAGCTGAGCCCTGATGGAAAACAAGCCTTGGGTAATGCCTGGCGAGCCTCGTGCGCATGAAGATGCTTCTGACTGGCAGGCTGGCAATGGCTGCCAGAAAGAGAGACCGGGATGCCTTCCGATTGTTTAGCCAACAGTGAGGTGAACAAGGTTGTCTGAGAGGCACGCAAATCTCTACACAGCCTCAGGCTATGCCAGTTGGGAATGGAGCAGGTGTCTGCACCTGGAAAGCATGCTGTGCAGCAGGCCAGGCCAAGCCAAGTTTGTGCAAGGACACCTGCCTTGACCAGGAGCCGAGAACGGCTGCTTCCCCGCAGGCTTTCTGAATAGGTTTGCATTTTCTGGTGGGCCTTCTATGAGAAGTAGGGTGGCATGGGGAGTGGCACGACTGGGACACTGTATGGCACTCAATGAACAGATCTTTATTTTTCTGAGTGACTTTGCATTCAGTTACTGTGCTGTAAACTAATCAAACAACTAACGTATCCGCCTGAATTCTTTGAGAACAGGACACTTACCATGAGGGTTCCTTCTCATCTGTGGACGAAAGGGTCCCTGAGATGAGTCACACCTCCCCACTTGTTTCACAGCAAAGCTTAGGCCACATTTTCGTCGCAAGACCTTCCATATCCCGTTGAACCCCAGTCCATATAGCTTGCCATGCCTGAAGCCAAAGTCTCTTCCCAGGCAACAGTCAGAATGGGCTGACAAGCCTCAGAGATAAGAGGGGAAAAGATTCTAGAGGGACACTCGAAATAAGACCGGAAGTCATGGAAGAAAAGAAAAACCTCTCGGCAACTCAGAACCCCACCCTAAGGAGCAGAAGTGCAATAGATCACCCCCGTGTTAACTAGTATGAACAAAGCAGGAGAGGCAGCAAACAGGTTGAGCTTTTAAATGGCAAAGCAGATACATAGTCTTAGAAGTACAAATATGCCTGTGGGAGATACTCGCTGACGTTTGTTGGAAGCAGTGGTTACTACCCAGAGAAAAGTAGGTGCCCTGGGGGAAAGGGGGCACACTGCCAGGTGGAGACCTGGGACAGCTGTGGAGCTTTACCAAGCTCCCTGAACAAAGAGGGAGTGGGGCTTGAAAGCCTGATCCTTCACAATTAGGACACAAACATCAAGGTTTGTGATGGTCATGACTGGCCTGGCTGGTGCAAAGGTCGCGGGCATTATGCACTCTCTCGATAGGCTGGAAGTGCTGGGAAGAGCCAGGGTCATGTGTACATTGACACTAAAGACACTGGGAAACATAGCCATGGGTTGCTGGGGGATGAGGTTACCAGGCAACAGGTTAAAGGCCAGGACCCCCAAGGCAGCCTTCTCAGAACTGCTGCCCATTCCATGCACAGGGCCAGCTAGAGAGGCACAGATTACGGGCTGCAGCGTATGCATGGGGAAGTGATGCCAGGAAGAAGGGTCAAGGTTTCTTAGGTGCTGGGGAACTTCAGGAACAAACCCGACCTGTACAAAGGAGACCGGCACCTGGAACTTAATGCCAGGAAGGCGGCATAACAGTTATTAAACTAAGACCTGTCGGAAAGCTGCAGCGCCTCGCATTGAGAATGACTCATCCCAAAACGATGGTTTGTTTTATTTACTTCATTTATACCTCACCTTTCTAATCATCAGGGACAAAAGGTGGCTTGCATAATTCTCCTCTCCTCCATTTTACTCTTACAACAACCCTGGGAGGTAGGTTATAGGTTGAGAATGTCTGACTGCCCAAGGTCACCTTGTGAGATCCCGCGACAGAGTGGGGATTCAAACTTGGTTCTACGAGATCCTAGTCTAACACTCTAACCATGACACCACATTGATTCTATTTAGAATAATGAATAGAAGTTCATGCGGAAGTTCTTAGTTGTATGAATAAAAACTTGATCACTGCATCTCCCTTTCCACCTATCTACGCATTTTATCACATTTCATTTTTATTTTGTGCAAAGCAGCTGTTGCTACCAACAATTTTCAGACAAAATGTTCTATGAACAGGAGATATTAGTGGGAGCATGAAAGAGCTTGAGAGTGACAATGGGTGGGAAAAGGAGGGTTGTCAGCAGAGACCAAAGGGACAAAGGATCACTGCAGAGGTGTCTTCAGGTCAGTGCTAGTACCCAGGATGGGGGAGCCAGAGAACTTGGTGCTAAACAACCATTTAGATATAGTATAGCCATGGTGGAATGGACAAAATCAATGGGATATGATAGTCTGTGCTAGGAGTATGCAATTTGGGTTTCCAGTTCTGGTAAAATACCCGAATCAGACACGATTTGCAAAGATTCAGGATTTCTGGATCAGGCCCAGCATGCTGGGCCCGATTCAGAAACCCCGAATCTAAGCTTCTTGAAGCGATTGGTATCACTTCGGGAAGCTTCGGGTCAAGGGGTTTAATAAATGCCCTTTTCCCATGCTGCTTCACAGCTGATCCAACCCCCAGATCAGCTGCTTGGCAGGGAAATCCTCAGCAAACAAGAAATCCAAGCTGGTGAGGGGGTCAAATGTCCCTTTCTGTGACGCTTCACAGTGGCACAGAAAGGGGTATTTAACCTCCTGGATAAGCTGCTGGGTGGGGAAAGCCCCGCCCAGCAGCTGATCCAAGCTGGTGGAGGTGGCACTTCTCTCCGCCACCCAGCTGGCCCGAGGCAGTGGTGCAGCAGCTCCCGGCCTTCCCGCTGCCTTGATGGCTGGCGTAGCAGCTGCATGGGCAGCGGAGGAGCTGGCTCCAGGCCTTCTTGCCTCCCAGCTGGCTGGCGCAGCGGTGGAAGCAGCAGCAGCGCGCCCTTCCACCACCCAGCTGGGCTTCCCTGCTATCGGAGAGGTTAAGTGGGGTGGGTGGGCTAAGTAGAGTGGGAGGTTGGGACAACACTTCCCCCTTCATGTTGGTATTCCCCAAATCTTTATGGAGCATACCGAAGCATTTTAAAGACCCGAATCTGGAAGCGGCTTTCTGCTTCGGGATTCAGATTATTACGGAATACGGGATTCGGAATTATTACGGTAAACCTAAAGCAGGAAACGTGAATTTCCCCCCGGTGCACACCCCTAGTCAATGTACATAAGCTCTATAGCCAGGAGAGGGAGGGACGAGTTGAGGGAGGTAAAGCAAAGAGAGCATAACCTAGATGAGCTTGACTAGACTCAAAAAAGCTAAAAAACTGTAGAGGAATAAATCCGCCCCCCCCCAACCAGAATTGCTATGGGTGGAGATCCTGGACTCCAAGGGTTATTTAAAAGTGAGGGTATACTATTGCACTCCAATCAAACCTTTGAGGCGGACCTTGAGACAAAGAAGGAAATTATGGAGGTGACTAAAGCAGAAAACATTACAATACTGGGTGAAATAAAGTTCCCGGGCATCATAAATGACTGCACTAGAACCACTGGTTACGGAGCAGTTCAAAAGGATAGTGAATAAATGAAGTTTTTTCAACGGAGGGAAGTGAGCAGTGAGGTCCCACAAAGATCTATATTTTGAGAATTCTTGGAGAACAGGTGAGGTGCCAGAAGACTGGAGGCAGGAAAATGTTGTCCCCATCTTCAAGAAGGGGGAAAAGGAGGTTACAAGTAACTACCGACCTGTCAGCTTGATGTCTATACCTGGAAAAGTTTTGGAACAAATCATCAAACAATCAGTCCTTGAGCATTTAAAAAGGATGGCTGTCATTACTAAGAGCCAGCATGGGTTTCTCAAGAACAAGTCATGCCAGACTAACCTCATGTCCTTTTTTGAGAAAGTCATTACTTTGCTGGTCAGGGGAATGCTATAGACGTAGTTTATCTCGATTTCAGTAAGGCTTTTGATAAGGTTCCACATAATATACTTGTTGACAAGTTGGTAAAACGTAGTTTGGATCCTACTACTGTTAGGTGGATCTGTAACTGATTGACAGATTACACCCAAAGAGTGCTCGTTGATGGTTCCTCATCCACTTGGAGAAGAGTGACAAATGGAGTGCCTCAGGGATCAGTCCTGGAACTTGTTCTGTTCAACATTTTTATAAATGATTTGGACGAAGGAATAGAGGGAAAGTTTATTAGGTCTGCAGATGATACTAAATTGGGAGGTTGAAGACAGTCTGGATCCAGGATAATCTTGACAGGCTGGAAAATCGGGCTAAAAGAAATAAAATGAATTTCAACAGAGATGAATGTAAGTTCTGCTTTTAGGTATAAAAAATCAAATGCACAATTATAGGATGGAGGAGACTTGTCTTGACAGGAGTACGTGTAAAAAGGATCCAGGGGTCTTAGCAGACCATACGCTGAACATCAGTCAGCAGTGTGATGTGGTAGCTAAAAAGGCAAATGCGGTTTTGGGCTATATCAACAGAACCATAGCGTCCAGATCACAAGAAGTGATGGTATCACTCTACTCTGCTCTGGTTAGACCTCACCTAGAGTATTGTGTTCAGTTTTGGGCACCACATTGTTAGAAGGATATAGACAAGCTGGAACGTGTTTAGAGGAGGGCAATGAAGATGGTGAGGGGTCTGGAGACCAAGTCCTATGAGGAAAGGTTGAAGGAGCTCGGAATGTTTAGCCTGGATAGGAGACGACTAAGAAGTGATACGATAACCATCTTCAAGTACTTGAAGGGCTGCCATATAAAGGATGGCACAGAGTTGTTTTCCACTGCCCCAGAAGGTCAGACCAGAACCAACGGGTTGAAATTAAATAAAAAGAGTTTTTGGCTAAACATTAGGAAGAACTTACTGACAATTGGAGCAGTCCCTCAGTGGAACAGGCTTCCTCGGGAGGTGGTGGGCTCTCCTTTTTTGGAGGTTTTTAAGCAGAGGCTAGATGGCCATTGACAGTGATGCTGATTCTGTGAACCTGGGCAGATCCTGAGAGGGAGGGCAGGAAAGGTTACATCAGTGCTTAGCTCTTGTGGCCTCTTCTTACATGCCCAGGGTAATGCCGATCGCCACCTTGGGGTCAGTTAGCAATTTTCCCCAGACCAGTTCGGCTAGGGATCCTGATCAAGTTTTGCTATCTTCTGGGTATGGAGTAAGGGTCACTGTGTGTGTGGGGGGGGGGGGGGTAATTTTGGGATTTCCTGCATTATGCAGTGGGTTGAACTAAATGATCCTAGAGATTCCTTCCAACCCTATAATTCTATGATTCTAACTCCAAAACAAACCGGTAGCCAGTTTAGCTGTTCCGAATGGGCAAAATACATTCCCATCAGCCAGTTTCTGACAATAATGGGGTTGCAACATTCAGGACCAGCTATAGTTTCCAGGTTGGCTTCAAGAGCAGCCCATTGTAGAGCATGTTACCGCAATCTCAACATGATGTTACAAAAGCATGAATCAGTGTGGCCAGATCAACTAAGAAAGGAGAAAGCTAGTAAATCAGGATGCATCTGTCAGAAGGCACTTTGGGTCACCGCGTCATCCTGCTTTTCAAACAGCGAGACTAGATCCATAAAGAGGCTGGATCTCTTAACCTGATCCGCCGCAGCCAATTCCACTCCATCCAAGACAAGTGTACCCAGCCTCTCTGAAACGTCACCCTTCCCAACCAGCATCCCGCCCATCTTGTCTGGATTCTGCTAACTGTGCCTTAGCCTCTTGACCACAGCCTCAAAGCACTGGCTCAGAACAAAGATGGGTGCATGGGAACGTCTGGATAATGAAGGGCAGATCTGGTGTCATCTACCTATTGAAATGAATAAAGGTGCATGGACGGATGTGGAAGCCCTGCAAAGAAGATCTGACGGTGCCTTGACTGCAGAGCCCGTGGGAGGCAAAACCCACCTCAAGGAGACCTTCCTCCACTGACGGAGAATGTGCATGGCGCCTCTGATATGAACTGTAAAATCACACTAAGTTCCCAGAACCACCTACACAAGACAGTTAAAAAATTCTATTTCTACACTTTGTTCATCAATTGTTTTACTATGTATTCTGAAATGCAAATCCTTTCCTCTTAAATTGTTGTTTATCGAGTGGGGGGGGGAGCTCCAGGCTTGGTCTGAAGGGGCATGGTTTTCTTAGACGTTAGACCTGTAGAAGCTAAAGAGGTCTGCTTGGAACCCTACATATGCCACCTTGAACCCATGGTGTAAAAAGGGTGGGACAGAAAAACAGTTATAAATACAATTTTTTTTCCTGAGGGGTTTCTTAAAACAGCTTTCTGTACTGTATTACAGTACTTCTGATCCATTCAGCCATGCCATGAAGACGTGCAGCTGAAATTGTGGGTCAGGCTGTCTGGCTACACACCCCTACACCTTCACACACAGGTTTTTATTTCAGTCTGTGAAGCCAAGGAATGTTAATACTCATAAAAGTTGCTATGCTAAAAATGAAAACTATCCCAAGAGGTTGTGAGAACTTTCTCATGAACTCTCTTGTGCTGTTTAGAACTAATGGCAGTGGTAAAGCATGGGGCGGGAGGGCGAGTACCTTGCATGGTTTAAACTTGGTTTAAAGGGAGAAGGTCGCGGAGATATGGAACGGCTCAGTGCCCTTCTAGCCTACGTCCCATCCTGAGGTATGCTGGTGTTGGAGCTAGGAAAAACTCCCCTTCAACACTGATGTTGTGCAATGCCAGGGCCATAAACAACAAGACAAGAACACTGTGTGATATTTTCACAGCAGCCAATACGGACCTGGTATGTGTGACCGAGAGTTGGGTGAGGGAAGGCGAAGCAGTTGCTCTGGGTGAGCTGACCCCGCCCCCGGGATACTCATTCCTTCATCAGTCGCGAACAGGGGGGAGGGGGGGAGGGGTGGCTATCCTCATCCCGGAGGGATTCTCCTTCAGGCCGCTTCCCATCCCGAAGATCTCGGGCATTGATTGTGTGGGCCTGGTGTGGAATGCCAAGGAGAGTTTGGCTGTCTGTCTGGTGTACCGACCGCCTAGCGCACCAGCAGACGCCCTGCCGCGCCTGTTGGAGGTGGTTGCAGGGTGGGCCTTGGAGTACCCCAGGCTGATAGTGCTGGGGGATTTCAACATCCATGCTAATGATGCCGCCTCTATACAGGCTGCGGACCTGGTGTCAGCCATGGTAATACTGGGACTTTCCAAGTTTGTATCGGCACCCAAATGTGAAGCAGGCCACACGCTAGATTTGATCTTCGGGATGGGATTGGATGTGGTTCTGGACAGAATAGAGCTAGTACCATGGTCAGACTACGCGGTCCTGGATGCTTGGCTGGGTGTGTCACCAGCCCCACTCCCCCTGCAAGGGTGGTGAGCAAATTTGTGCTCACCAGTGGAGACTTATGGATCCAATTGGTTTCCAGAATGCCCTATGGGAACCGATGCTCCACAGTGGTTCATTAGATGAGCTAGTGGAGGACTGGCAAGTCCGGCTCTCCAAGGCCATTGATGAAATCACTCCCTGTCGTCCTCTTCGTTGCCGAAATCACCGAGCTCCTTGGTATATGGAGGAGCTACGGTGACAGAAACAGGAACTAAGACGACTTGAGCGAGTGTGGCAGCGATCTTGTGACGAGGAAGCAAGAACATCTTATAGGTTGTTTATGAGATCCTATGAGATGGCAGTGAAAGCTGTGAAGGAATACTATACGGCTTCAATTGCATAAGCTAGCTCACGCCCAGCTAAATTGTTTAATGTGGTTCACTCTTTGGTCTCCCAATTAGGCAGAGACCTCCAAAATTCAAATTCGGAGATAAGCGGTGAGGCTTTTGCGAGCTTTTTTGTTGGTAAGATCTTGTCTCCGCCGCGATTTACTGGCCACAGTTGATATGGTACATGAACTAGAGGCCCCTTGGCCGTCTTTGGGGTGTATATTTGATCATTTCAGCCCCCTTTTCGGGGAAGATGTGGACAGGATCCTGCAGCTGGTACGGCCTACCACATGCCCCCTGGACCCGTGTCCATCATGGCTGGTAAAAGCCAGTGTTGACGGGCTACGGGATTCCTTGGAGGCTATTGTAAACTTGTCCTTAAGCGCTGGAGTTTTTCCTAGGGCACTAAAGGAGGCTGTGGTACGGCCTCTTTTGAAGAAACTATCATTAGATCCCGCCGATCTGCTCAGTTACCACCCGGTCTCAAACCTCCCGTTTCTGGGTAAGGCAATCGAGTGGGCGGCTGAGAAGCAACTGCAGAGTTTCCTGAAGGAGACTTCGGCCCTAGATCCCTTCCAGTCTGGTTTCCGCCCAGGATATGGGGTCGAGACACTGCTGGTCACCCTCACAGACGATCTCCACAGGCATCTAGATCAAGGGGGATCAGCATTTCTGATTTTATTGGATCTGTCAGCAGCGTTCAATATGGTCGATTATGGTCTTTTGACCCACCACCTCACCAATGTGGGGATACAGGGGACAGCGTTGCAGTGGCTAAGCTCCTTTCTCCATGATCGGGGACAGAGGGTGGCGCTAGGGGAGAGGTTACCGTCCCGTAGGCCACTAGTATGTGGTGTGCCACAGTGAGCGATACTCTCCCCGTTATTACTTAATATCTATATGCGCTCCCTCGCCCAGCTGGTGCGGAGTTTCGGGCATGGGTGTCACCAATATGCGGATTATGCCCAGCTTTATCTGTTGTTGGACGGCCAGCCTGGATCGACACCAGGTGCCCTGGAGCGTGCTTTTGAGGCTGTGGCTGGATGGTTGAGACAAAGCAGGCTGAAACTGAACCCTACGAAGAAGGAGATCATGTATTTGAGTCGTGGAGGGATGGTTTAGGGACCCCGGCTTCCTACACTCGATGGGGCAGTGCTTACACTGGCCCTGAGAGTTAGGAGCCTGGGGGGTGATTTCTGATCCCTCCCTGAAGATGGAGGATCAGATCACTGTGGTTGCCAGGTCTTCTTTTTACCATCTTCGACAAGCCAAGCAACTTACCCCCTATCTATTGTCCCGCGACTTGACTACAGTGGTCCAAGCAATGGTCACCTCTAGGCTGGACTACTGTAACGCACTCTACGCTGGGCTTCCCATGAACCTGATCGGTTACAACTGGTACAGAATGCAGCGGCGCGAGTCATCGTCGGAGCACCTCTATGGGGGCATATTACACCGGTGTTGCGCCAGCTGCATTGGTTGCCGGTGGACTACCGAATCAGGTTCAAAGTTTTGGTACTAACTTATAAAGCCCTACGCGGACTGGGACCGACGTATCTGTGGGACCATCTCTCCCCATATGAGTCCCAGAGGACCCTTCGCTCGTGTAATAAACATCTATTAAAGGTCCCTGGCCCTAGTGAGGCCCGCCCGGCGTCGACCAGAGCCAGGGCCTTCTTGGTCCTGGCCCCAGCCTGGTGGAACGCTCTGTCTCATGAGACCAGGGCCCGGCAAGACTTGTTAACATTTCGCCGGGCCTGTAAGACAGAGTTGTTCTGCCAGGCATATGGTTGATGCTAAGCGGGTGGGGGGGGCAGGGTAAACCATATGCCCTCCCATGCAATGTCGTTATCCATCTTTTTATACTTTTGTTCTGGGAAGAGCTGTTGTATGGAACGTCCAAATCAAATTATGTGCTGCCTTGTTTCTTTGCTCTCTCTCTCTCTCTCTCTCTCTCTGTGTGTGTGTGTGTATAAATGTAATTTTAATGATAAGATGTAGTATTTTTATAATTTTAATGATAGTTAAATATGTTTTAAATTGTGTTGTTATCCGCCTTGAGCCCGCTGATGTGAGGGCGGAGTATAAATCCAATAAATTAAATTAAAATTAAAATTAAATTAATGGAATGAAAAAAAACCCCTTGAAACCACCCCCTTCCAATAGCCCTTGCTAATATTGCCGCTCTGATATAACAACATAAAGAGCCTTACGTGTGTCACCATGATGTTCTCAGGACTGCTGCCTGGGACTTCCAAATCCTCCGAAGCCACGCTCCCATCCAGTGCCGCCTCATTCTCCGTGGCTTTTGGGGCCGATTCGCTTTCATTTGTAGAGTGAGCCAAAATAACGGCTATACACAATTCCACTTGGAAGTGCAAAAAGTTATTCCAAGTGTATTTAAAAAACAAGTCCTGGAATGGAAGGAGGAGAATTACGTTCACTCAGGACACCTTTGAGAACAGAAGAGCAGCCCTGCTGGATCAGACTAGGGAGGCCCATCGCATCTCGCAAACTGTTGCACACAGAGGCCAGCCAGCTGTCCTGGAGGACACAGCAATCCTTTAGGCACGAAAAGATTGTTCTCTGAGCTTAATGGCAGTTCCCTTCCACATGGATTTTTCTGGGAACAAGCAGGAGAAAAACCAACTGGAGTTCCACCTACGTCACAAGGGAGCAACTACCAAGGCAAACCAACGCCAACGGAAGATGGCCTATTCGTTTTCACACATGACTCACCAGCAACAAGCCCACGGTGTTCAGGCGGCACAGCTCCTGGTTGATGCCAGCCGAGTTAGTCTGCAGAAGGGCAGCGATCAGGCGAGCACCATGAAGGCGGGCATTGCCCAGTGGCTCTTCCAAGACCCCAACGGTAGTCAGGATGGAGCTCCTCTGTCACACACAAAGGGCGATCATCTCTTTAGGGCTCCGAGTTTGGCGCAATGCTATGCTCAAGCAAAGAGCACCTGCCCACCTCTCCCCCACCCAGTATCACTACTGATCAGCAAACCAGAAGGTTAAAGTATGCCTATTTGAATAATTACTCAAGGGACATGGAAATGGAGCAGAGGCAGCTGTCTGCCGGCACAGAAATCAAACTTGCTTCTTAGCTCAGAGTAGACCAAAGGCTGGAGGGGAGGGCACAGTACAGGAAAGGTGATATTTTTCACTGGGCCAATTTCAGCTGGAATAAAGCATGCAAGCTTTCAAATTTTGACACAATGAAGAAACTGAAAATGACGAGTCTCAAAAGCTTACATGACCCTTCAACCCCTTGAGAGACTTTTATTTTACGTCTTTTCTTCCACAAATGAAGACTCACAGTTCTACCCAAAACAAACTAGCCTCCCACTCTCCCAAAAGCTATTCTGAATTTCCTACTCCATCCCGATTCCCCACACCACTAGCTAGAGATGCATCTCCCCCCTCCGTCTCCAGCCTACAGAAAGCATTCACAACAGAAGAAACTAAAGACTGTCTATGAGAAGCAAAACCACCTACCTTGGGAGGGTTGAGCAAAAGGCGATGGAAGTCCTCCAGCCGTGCCTCAATGCCAGTCAAGATGCTGCTGCTGCTGCTGACAGCGTAAGACCTTTCAAGCCCTTGAGAGACAGAATCCACGAGCCCCTCCATTCTGCACACAGAGAGGGAGACCCCCCCATCAGCCACAGAACCAAGCCAGCCCCACAGCAACCCCTGCCCTGCAGAACCTGCCACCTGCACAGCCAGAGTCCAAAAGCTCTCAAGAAGATCTTCAAGCCAGCACCACTCGCCCCAAGGAGCGGGGGACAGGGGAGGTGGTTCCCCTTTCCTCCCTGTATCCTCCCCACAGTCCTATGAGGGTGCTGCAGCTGAGAGAGCACAGCTAGGCCAAGGTCACCTAGCATGGTTCACTGAAGGGTGGGAAAGGACTCTGCAGGAGAGATCTAGACAAACCTCACACAGCAGGGTGGAGGGCAGAAAACCATTCAAGAGCATTTGGGGAGTAAAATTAAGAGAATGAGTTGTTTAGCTCAGCTCCTGCACTCTTAATTTTGTGCCTTTAAACTTGCATGGCTTCTAAAATCTAAAAACAGAATCAAAAGCATACACACCAAAACAGCAAAAGTAAAATCAGCTATAAGCCATATAAAGAGCACAGAACAGGGAAAAACCCAAAACCTCCTGCTAAGCAACGTAAAACACTGAGCCACCCACGGCAGTCTACAAATGCCTCAAAAGGGTTCTCTCGATGCCCAAACGCACTCCATTCAGTGCCAAACAAAGAGCTGCAGAGGCGCTGCTCCATGGACAAGGCGCTACAACACAAGAGGCCCCGCCTGTCTTTTATGGCTCCATTAACATCTGGGATTTTAGTCACTATGCCACAGGACCCCAACACCGGACCCACCAACCTCTTTCCTGGTGCCCACTGAGTGTTTTTTAGAAGGTGGCGAGGAGAGGCAGGGCTTTTCCCCAGCAGGGCTTCTGATTGGCTATGCAGATTTTTAAAAAACTGCTTTGGCAACATCTGCCCACACAGCTCAAGGATGTTCACCGTGTGACTGAAGATACACTGTTTGCAAGCAAGAACGTATTTTTAAACAATACATCCATTTTAAAAGGCACCCTGTGAAACAGAGCTTCTTCCTGAATGCTAAAGAGTATCTTTCCCTGACATCTTATGGCTAGCTCCACCTTCTACGCAGCCATTTTCTGGCTGTGCCAACCATCTCATGTCAGAATTCCAAAAAGGCTGGGAACCCCCGGTTTACAGCAGAAGCTTTGATACTCAAATTTTCTCAGATTATAATCCTGTATCTATGACTTGTAAGGGGAAAATGGGTACCTTTAGGTGGAGATTAAATGAAGCTGTGCTACAAAATGAAGGGATTGTTAACGACTGTAAAAGTAAACTAAATGAATTTTTTGAATTAAATTAAAATAAGGGTACAGTCATGAGAGTGGTCTGGGATGCAAATAAAGCTTTTATTAGAGGTTATTTAATTCAATAAAATGCTCAACTGAAGAGAAAGAAAAAGCAAAATATTCTAGATGAGATAAAGAGGAATGAGGAAGAATTGAAAGGAGCTCCTGGAAATACAAATATTTTGCAACAAATTAAGATTTTACAACAATTATCGATGTTAATGTCAAGAAAAATGGAAAGAAAATTGAACTATGCTAAGCAAAGAACGTTCAAACATGCAAATAAGCCAGGGAAATGGCTGGTATATAAACTGAGAAAGGACAGAGAGGAGAATACTGAAAACAGGCAGAGACTGTACTCACAGGCACTTCAGACATACAAGAAGCATTTTATCAATATTACTCAAATCTGTACAGGAGTTGTGAGGTATCAGTGGGAAAAAAGATGAATGTTGGTTGTTGGGGGTTTTCCGGGCTGTATTGCCGTGGTCTTGGCATTGTAGTTCCTGACGTTTCGCCAGCAGCTGTGGCTGGCATCTTCAGAGGTGTAGCACCAAAAGATAGAGATCTCTCAGTGTCACAGTGTGAAAAAGATGTAGGTCATTTGTATCTACTCAGGAGGGGTGGGGTTGAGCTGAGTCATTCTGTAAGAGTTTCCCAGGGTGTGGAATGCTAATGGCGGGAGGCTTCACTGAATCCTGAGGAGGTTCTTTTGCATATGGATTGGTGCTTGATGTGCTAATCTTCTCTGCAGGGCTATTGTCGGGTGTGGAGTGTTTTGTTGGCCTGGTGTTTTTCAGAACTGGAGCCCATGCTCTGTTCATTCTTAAGGTTTCTTCTTTCCTGTTGAAGTTTTGCTTATGCTTGTGAATTTCAATGGCTTCCCTGTGCAGTCTGACAAAGTAGTTGGAAGTGTTGTCCAGTATTTTGGTGTCCTGGAATAAGATACTGTGCCCTGTTTGAGTTAGGCTATGTTCAGCCACTGCTGATTTTTCAGGCTGTCC
The DNA here is from genome assembly GCF_028583425.1 of Eublepharis macularius. Taxonomy (NCBI): domain Eukaryota; kingdom Metazoa; phylum Chordata; class Lepidosauria; order Squamata; family Eublepharidae; genus Eublepharis; species Eublepharis macularius. The sequence continues at coordinate 446,215 of NC_072798.1, forward strand.
AAGTCTGCAGTGTCTTTCATGTTCTTTTATTCTTGTCTGGATGCTACGCTTTGTGGTCCCGATGTAAACTTGTCCACAGCTGCAGGGTATACGGTATACTCCTGCAGAGGTGAGGGGGTCTCTGCTGTCTTTTGCTGATCGTAGCATCTGTTGTATTTTTCGGGTGGGTCTGAATACTGCTTGAAGGTTATGCTTTTCCATAAGCTTTCCCATCTGATCAGTAATTCCTTTGATATATGGCAAAAACACTTTTCCTGTAGGTGACTGTTTTTCCTTGGTTGTTTGATTCATCCTGGGTTTGATTGCTCTTCGGATTTCATTTCTGGAGTAGCCATTTGCCTGAAGTGCGTGGTTTAGATGATTAATTTCCTCATTGAGAAAGCGCGGCTCACATATCCGTCTTGCACGATCCACTAATGTTTTCATTATGCCTCTTTTCTGTCGGGGGTGGTGATTGGAGTTTTTGTGTAAGTACCGATCCGTGTGAGTTGGTTTCCTGTAGACCTTGTGACCTAACTGAAAGTTTGCTTTGCGGATGACCAAGGTATCCAGGAATGAGAGTTTTCCCTCACTTTCTTTCTCCATTGTGAATTGTATGTTCAGGTGGATGTTGTTGAGATGATTCAAAAACTCCCTCAATTCTTCCTCCCCATGGCTCCAAATGATGAATGTATCATCCACAAACCGGAACCATACACTGGGTTTGTGGGGTGCTGATTCTAGAGCTGTTTTTTCAAAATGTTCCATGTAGAAGTTTGCTATAACTGGGCTGAGTGGGCTCCCCATGGCCACCCCATCCATCTGTTCATAGAATTCGTTGTCCCATTGGAAGTAACTGGTTGTCAGACAATGATGGAATAAGGCTGTTACATCCTCTGGGAAAATCTGATTAATCAGTGCAATAGTGTCTTTTACTGGAACCTTGGTAAACAGGGATACAACATCAAAACTGACAAGTATGTCTTGTGGATTGAGTTTCAGAGAACTGATTTTCTTGATGAAATCTGCTGAATCTTTGATGTAAGACGAGGTTTTCCCGATGTGGTCCTGCAGGAGATCTGCCAGATGTCTAGCTAATTCATATGTCGGTGAACCAATGGCACTCACAATGGGTCGGAGTGGGACTGAATCTTTATGTATTTTGGGGAGTCCATATAGTCTAGGTGGCTGTGCTTCAGTCTTGCATAGTTTTCTGTGCATGTCGGGATGTAGTGAGGAATTCTTGATCAGCGCATTTGTTAGCCTGGTGATTTTGCAAGTGGGATCTCGTTTTAGTTTTTTGTAGGTGGAGGGGTCCAGGAGTTCCTTAATCTTCTTTTTGTATTCCTCCGTTTTCATGATCACTGTAGCATTGCCTTTATCAGCTGGTAGAATGATGGTGTCTGGATCTGCATTGAGGGTCTTGATGGCATTTCTCTCCTTGCGTGTTAAATTGCTGGTGGGAAGCTTTGCCTTTCGTAGAATCCTGGCTGTCTCTCCTCTTATTTCCTCAGCTTCCTCTTCCGGTAGATGACGGATGGCAGCTTCTACATTTGCAATGATGTCTTCCACAGGAATTCTGGTGGGGGTGACTGCAAAGTTTCCTCCCTTTGCCAAGATGGAGGTTTCTTCTGGTGAGAGTTGACGGTCTGTCAGATTGATGACAATGCGTGCATTGTCGAGCATTGGGCTTGTCTGTCTTTTTTCCTGTAGTTTGTTAAACTTCTGCTTCTGTCTGGATGTGTGGTTGGTAAACACTTGTTCCATCTTCCTGTAGGTGAGATTATCGACCTTGTCCCAATCCTGACTTCTCATTTTATGGCTGGTGTTGATATGCAAGCAAAATAGCTCCTTGTCTGTGGCAGCAAGTTCTCTGCGGGTAGTGTGGATTCTCTCACGTAAGAGGGCCTGTTTTAGACGGTCATAAATGCGGTTCGCCTGTGTGGTTTTGAAGATTCTTTTAGTTGTGAGAAAAGATGGAATGGTTCTTGTGTCCCTGCAGCGTAGAAGAAAGGTCAAAGAACAGAGTAGATGTGCTTTCTTGTTCCGAAGTGTTTCCAATCTTCGGGTCTGTTGGAATGTTTCCTCCCCGTAGAGGTGTTCGATGTATTGCCATTGAAATTCACAAGCATAAGCAAAACTTCAACAGGAAAGAAGAAACCTTAAGAATGAACAGAGCATGGGCTCCAGTTCTGAAAAACACCAGGCCAACAAAACACTCCACACCCGACAATAGCCCTGCAGAGAAGATTAGCACATCAAGCACCAATCCATATGCAAAAGAACCTCCTCAGGATTCAGTGAAGCCTCCCGCCATTAGCATTCCACACCCTGGGAAACTCTTACAGAATGACTCAGCTCAACCCCACCCCTCCTGAGTAGATACAAATGACCTACATCTTTTTCACACTGTGACACTGAGAGATCTCTATCTTTTGGTGCTACACCTCTGAAGATGCCAGCCACAGCTGCTGGCGAAACGTCAGGAACTACAATGCCAAGACCACGGCAATACAGCCCGGAAAACCCCCAACAACCATCGTTCTCCGGCCGTGAAAGCCTTCGACAATACAAAGATGAATGTATTAGTAACCAGAAGTTACCCAAAATCACTGAACAACAAAGACAAATGGTGAATGGACCCGTAACAATAAGAGAAGTGGGGGATGCTACAAAAAAGAGCAAGATGGGAAAAGCGCCTGGGCCAGATGGACTCCCAAATAGTTATTATAAGTGTTTTGAGAATGAACTTTTACAACCTCTACAAAAGACGATGAACACTATCCTAAAGGGAGGTAGAAGGCCTGAGCTGTGGAAGGAAGCCAATGTAACACTTACACCAAAAGAAGGACAAGATCAGACACTGCCGAGAAATTATAGGCCAGTATCACTACTAAATATCTACTATAAGCTGTTTGCAACGATACTGGCTGGAAGACTTACAAGTATTCTTCAAGACCTTATTCATGAAGATCAAAGTGGATTCCTACCTAAGAGGCAGATGAAGGACAATGTAAGAACAGTATTGGATATTTTGGAGTATTTGGAAAGACTTAAGGAAAAACAAAATGCTTTAATTTTTCTAGATGCTGAGAAGGCCCTTGATAATTTAAACTGGAAATTTCTCTTTAAGACTTTGGAAGAAAAGGACTTTGGAGAAAAATTTATAAAATGGACTAACTGGATTTATACATCCCAGTCAGCACAAATAGTTGTTAATGGGGAGTTAAATAAAGCATGTGGGATACAAAGAGGTACAAGACAAGGTTACCCACTGTCACCCTGGTTATTTATACTGGTGACTGAAGTTTTGAACAGAAATATAAGACAGGACGAGAGAACTGGAGGTATAAAGATGACACAAGAGACTTACAAGTTAAGAGCCTTTGTGGATGGTGGTGTTGGTTTTGGAGGACACCCTAAAGGGAATTGAAACTCTAATGTTAAAAATGAAAGAATTTGGTGCAGTGGCTGGCTTCAAGGTTAATAACCAGAAGACCAAAGTGTTAACTAAAAATATGAAAATACAGAATCAAATAAAATTGGACAAAAGTCAGGGTTTAAAATTGAGAAAAAAGTAAAATACTGGGTATTACTTTGTCAAATATGAATTGTATGTTATTCCAAAATAATTATATTAAGACCTGGAATGAAATTAAAAGGGATATGTTAAGAGGGGATAAAATTCAACTATCACTGCTGGGAACAATGGTGGTGGAGAGTGCCTTCAAGTCACAGCTGACTTATGGCGACCCCAGCGGGGTTTTCATGGCAAGAGATTAACAGAAGTGGTTTGCCATTGCCTGCCTCTGCAACCCTGGTCTTCGTTGGAGGTCTCCTATCCAATTACTAACCAAGACTGACCCTGCTTAGCTTCTGAGTAACTTGGGCTATCCAAGTCAGGGTTGTTGGGAACAATAGCTACAATTAAAATGAATGTTTTACCTAGAACGTTATTCTTATTCCAGACAATTCCAGTTTTGACAACTGAAGCACCATTTAAACAATGGCAGAAGGATATATCGATATTTATATGGCAAGACAAAAAAAAACAAGGGTTAAATTTAAGGTTCTGCAGGAGGCAAGGAAAAGAGGAGGTTTGGGTTTATCAGATTTGAGATTATATTTTGCTGCTAACTGTTTGGTTTGGATGAAGGAATGGATTTTGTTAAAAACCAGAAGATTATTGGACCTCGAAGGGCATGACTTAAAATTTGGGTAGAATGGATACCTATGGCATGATAATGCTAAGGATAATGCAGACTTTAATAATCATTACATCAGTTGTGCTATTTTGAGAATATGGAATACATATATACTTAGGTTTGTTCGAAAATACCTCTGTGGCTATCATCGCAAGAAGCACATTTTAGAAGGTAAATGGCGAGTCCAGTTAAATGGTTAACTTATTGTGATTTGTTGGAATTTTCTCAAGGTCAAGTTAAAATTAAATCAAGAGAGGATTTAGTAGCAGGACATGTTTGCCAATGGTTTTCTTATATGCAAATCTTGGAGAGATTTAAGTTAGTACAAGGCAGCCCATTGAACCTCACAGCCACCTTGTAATGTAATGCTGTCGGGGGGGGGGGTGACGGGGAAGTAGCAGCTGTGAATTTCCTGCATTGTGCAAGGGGTTGGACTAGATGACTCTTGGGATCCTTTCCAGCTCTATGTTTCTATGATGGCATGTTTAGATAGTTCTCCTTCTCTCATTTAATCCTCACAATGCCCCTGTGAGGTGGGAAAGGCTGAGGCAGAGCGATGGCCCGAGGCCAGCCAACAAGCTACATGGCAGCGTGGGGACGAGAACCCGGGAATTCCAAGTCCTAACTGAATCCTCTCACCACTGGACCACCCTCATTCTCCCTACCAGGAGGGGTAGAAATGGAGGCAGCCTTTCCCAAGAGGCGGGAGAAGGCCACAGCCGGGGTAGACTGGTGGAGGCAGCGCTTGTGGATGGCAACCGGTTCTTCTCCCAGCCATTCCCGCCGCCGCCGCCGCCCCCCCCCACCCCCAGCCCTGGCCAGACCAAGCAAGATTCGAAACACGGAGATTCAGCCCAGAGTGGGCACAGTGGCAGCAAAGGCCTGGGCTGAGATGGAGGCTGCGTTTTGAGGCTGGTGACTGAAAAACGCCCATGGAGCTCCTGCATAGAAAGGAGGCTTGGGGTCTGGAGAAGTGAACCCAGAGCCTTCCGTGGAGAGATGGCCAAAGCAGCAGCGTATCTGGGCCCCAAATTGTGCTGGAAGAACCACACCCCTTTTCCTTCTACTGCCGCTTTCTTTTTTGCAGGGGCTCCTGAACATCTTGCACAGCCCTTGCGTGATCCAGGAGCAGAGAAGCCCCCTCTGTATTGGAGGTGGGGGTCAGGAGGGCTACAGGCATCCAAGGAGACCCCTGCTGGGAGTCCTGCACCTCCCTCCTAGCCTCCCAAAGTACTCAGAGCACGGGCTTCCACTAAGCGTGATCCTCCACATTCTGGAAGCTCAGAGGCAGAGGGGATAGCTAGAAGAGATCCCCAGAGCAGCTGAAGAGGCTGGGGAGAGGCAGCAGCTCCCAAATGACCCCTGGCGCTGGCTGAGGCCTCCTCAATAGGCTCTTGCGAAGACCCTGGATGAGAAAAGGGGCTTCTGAGCGCTCCCCTTTTTTGCTGAGGATTCAGCAAGGGGAGGGAAGGTGATGACGGGTGTTGCGCAGGGCCATGAATGCTGTCAGCCTTCTCCTGCTCCTCAGACCCGTCCTGAGCCCGCTTGCAGGGAGGGAGGGCTAAATACCAAATAAAGTAAAGGCCCAGGGAGCTGGCAGGGGCAAGCACAAAGATGTTGATGCCAGGCTCTATTGCCTCCTTAAAGTTCTCTCACTGGGGCCGGCTGCAACCGAGGCTTTGGGCAGGGGAGGACTGGCCACGCGCTCCTGTCCATGCCAGGGCCTTGACAAGGGGGAGGAGAGCAGCGGCAATAAAACTACCGCTGCTGCTTCTAAGCTCTCTCATGCGGCCCCCTGCCACCAAGGCCTTGGGGCCGGGTAGGGCAACTGTATAGCTACCGGTCCTCCTGCCAGGATCACGGCCAAGAGCAGCCACAGCAAGCTCCCCTGCCCGTTCCTGCTGGAGTCTGGTTGATGGTGGGCTGCTGGACCCTTTGAGTATTCTTTTACATTGCCTGGTCCCCAGAGAGAAAAGGGTGCTGTGGAAGTGCGTCCTACGACAAAGCAGCCAAGGCATGTGGGGGGGGGCACCTCCAGCTGGATGTGGAAGCCTTGCAAGTTCATTTGTATATGCCCCCCCCCACCTTGGAAGCAAGGGAGAGGCCTAACTCAAACAAGGAGGCCTTCCTCCACTGAGGGAGGGAGCCTGATTTCAGTTCTTCCTTTTTCCTTTCATCAAGCACCTGCCTGTGCCCTACAAGGGCTATGAGCGTAGCACTTAATTATAAACCGCAGGGGCCAGATGACTTCTGAGAAAATGTGCCATGACTGTTTACACAGAAACGCACACAAAATCTTAAGTACAACAACCACCTTGATCAACCAGTCCTTCTTACCCAGCACGCCTTGGCTCAAGCAACGTCAGTAAAACCTGAGTGCCATTCACAAGGCAACTTTCAGTCTGTTCCCCGTCAAACATGTTCTTCAAAAGTTGTTCCACACACTCCTGCCTGGGAACATCAAACACAAGTCAGAGCTGCTTAGACAGCTGGAAACACTGCACATCCTAATGCAGGCAGACAGCAAACGTCCAGCTGGCACACACCACCCACAAGCACTCCTCTGCATCAGGAAGCTGTGGCAAGCCCCATCCCTCCTCTCCTTTCAAGCCTGGCTTCTCCCCCCAATCCACTGGTCTGGCCTCCTGCTGGGTAGGCAGGGGACCACGATCGCCAGGAGCACTTGTCCTTAGCTTTGGCTGGTGAGCAGGCTGCAGCCTTTCCTGGCCTGGCCACCACAGCGCATGCCCTGGGAACATTTAGATTAAATTTCTGCCATGCAGTCCAGCATGGCGCTACCCTCAAAGTGTGTCTGGAAACTACCCCTTGATATGCAATGCTATGGCAAGAATGCTAAGTGGAGAGGGTCACAGGAACCGTATCAGTTCAGTCTCATTCATCTAATCTTCTGCCCGTGGATGAAGGTCTTTTTGTTTTGCTTGGCTTTCCCTTACTGACCCTCCTTCCTGTTGGAAGTTTTTAATGTCCGTTATGTATGTGCAGAGGAGTTAGCCGTGTTAGTCTGTGGTAGCCAAATCAAAAAGAGTCCAGTAGCACCTTTAAGACTAACCAATTTTATTGTAGCATAAGCTTTCGAGAATCAAGTTCTCTTCGTCAGATCTCTGGTACAGAAACTGGTCAAATATAGAGGAGGAGGGGGGAGGAGGAGAGGAGAGAGAATTGCCTCTTCTCTCTCCTCCCCTCCTCCTCCCTCCTCTTCTATATTTGACCAGTTTCTGTACCATGCATCTGACGAAGAGAACTTGATTCTCGAAAGCTTATGCTACAATAAAATTGGTTAGTCTTAAAGGTGCTACTGGACTCTTTTTGTTATATATGTGTGTGTACTCTTTTTAAAATTAGGATTTTTTGGTAACACTATTAGCAATTATCTATGTAAAACAGTAACGACAACAGTAGTAACACATGTGGCGTTATGCTTTCCATTCAACAATTCAGCTCAATATTTCAGACACTGGGACTGCAGCCTGTCCATGAGTAGGAACCCAGCTGGAGGGGATGTGTGGAAGGAAGGAGCCACCCAGCTCCAAGCACAGAGCCCTCGAATGCTTGGTGATGCTAAGGACTCTGGCAGAAGCAGGACAATGGTCTACCATCCCACACCCTGGCGGGAAGGTGACACACCCAGGGACAGAGAGGGAATCAGATAAAATGCTAGAATGCAAACTCGTCCTTAGGAACAGGAAGGGACTGTTGTGTTTTGTCTGACATATACCCCCATAACTGTTACTTGCCCTCCTCCCGAGTTTTGGTGTGAATTATTTGACTGAATTATTTTTATATAACATTTTTAATGTTGTTTTAATGTTGAAATGTTTTGATGTTTGCTGGATGAAAAGGTGTCAGAGAAATGTTTTAAATAAACATTTAAATAAACAAACAAACACACTCTTAGCTTCTAGCTTCTAACCAGGGAGTACAAACTATGCACTAAGATTTTAAAAGGATTCCCTCTTGTCCACATAGCCAGGGACAACGGAGAGAAGACCCTGCTCAGACAACCAAGCTAATGCTGAGCTTTAAACTCCTTCATCTTCAAAAGGTGGCTACTGGCTAGCGTGTCCTAAACATCTTTTAGGATAAGTTCTGAGTACAGGGTAAGGGGACTATTTTTTTCACCTTTTCTTTGTACCCTCTGCTCAGCCTGAACACTTGAACATGTCATGTGCAATACTTCTTTACACAATGAGTGATTAAGATGTGTAGTTTACTGCAGAGGATTTAGTGATGGCCCCAGGCACAAACAGTTTCAAAGGGGAATTAGACAGACCCATGGTCTACCAGTGGCTAATGGCCGTGGTGACTAAAGGGAACCTCTGAGTCCCAGTGCCCGCAGGCAACTTCAGGGGAAGGCCTCGGTCCCTATAGCCTGGCCCTGGCCCTCTGGAGTATCTGGCTGCCTACTATGTGAGACAGGATGCTGTTCTAGATGGATTACTGGTTTGATCCAGCAGGGCCCTTCTTATGTTCATGTGTATTCTTTTTATTCTTATTTATTATACACTTTTTAATATTTGGAAAGCTCTAAACTTGATCCCTGGAAACAAACCGTAACTATCCAGACTTACTATCTAACAGGGAAAGGCAGCGGATAAGCTCAACAGCGTATCCATCTCTTTGGACATTAGTTGTGTAAGACAGATTACTGATACATTCATCACCTTGAGGGCCCTAACTGGGTGGAAAGGAAGGAAAGCAAACAAATGATCTGGGGGAAAACACGTGGAGTCACCCGTGCTATTCCAACGCAGAGGGCACCAATTCTGCCAAATGTCGACTGGCTGGTCAGCGCTTCAGGTACCAACCCTACCTGTATCCACATGAATGGACCAGCAGGGACCAGCAGGGAGCAAGACAGAACTCAGAGACCAAACTGAAAAGAAAAGGCCGCACTGACCTTGCTGGCAAGGAGGCGCAGCTGTGAAATGCGAAGCCGATCACCCGGAGGAGACTATCAGAGCTCTTCTAAAGGTTGTATTAAAGCACCTTGGGGCTAGGCCGTTTGTGCCTCCTGTGTGATTCGCAGAAACAATCAACGGCACGAGGCTTTAACGGCATGTACTTACGACTCCAACACTGCAAGGAGCGGATCAGGCTCAGCCGCCTCCTGGAGTTGGTTGCTCTGATCTCTGCTCAGCCGGATGAGATCACACAAGGCTTGAGAAGCATTTGACTGCCTCTGTAAATAAGGAGACACGGTCACTGCAGGAATGGCCTGCGGAGCACCATCAGGGGGGCCCCTCCTCCTGGACGGCGAGGGGGGCGCCCTCTACACACAGGGGCAGGAATTAGGCTGCAATTCATGGCTCCACCAATCAGGGAGCCCGTGTCCTCCTGCAGTCCGGAGACTTCTGCAGCTGTCTACCAACTCCTACAGTCCTAGGCTGCCGTAACTGAACCCAAGCCCCAACAAATTTTCTTCGCCTGTAGGAAGCAGCCCAGAAATATAGGAGCCAGAATTATTTTTTTTTCTTTTTTAATTAAGAGTTTTATATAGCAAAAGAACAAACCTAAAAATCTACAATTACACAAAAACTCATGAAACAAACAAAAACTGCTAACCAACATACAGGAATAACAAAATTTACAGATAATACATAGAAACAACATACAAAGAAAGAACAAACAATATAAATTTTTAAAGCTTCCTATTTTCTCCACAACAAATATTAGTATCATTTTCAAATTTACGCTTATTCCAAGTGATGATTAAAAGCTCTCTTTTTTCTAATGTTCAAATTCCTTAGTCCACAAGAAGCCAGAATTATTTTTCAACCTTCAGGGTTTTGTCTGTGAATGACCATGTTTTCTTGTTATTGTTACCACAAAATCTAGTTCTTTTTCACAGCTCCTCATAATTTCAGTTCCTTTTCAGAGTTCCAGAAACTGTCTCTTTATGACAAAAGTATTGTGTATGAGATACTCTTGGCTGTCATCACCCCAACAAAAAGCTAACCTATAATCCTAGCCTAACTTCTCCCAATTTCTAGTAAGTTCATTACTATCCTAAAAAGTTTCATTTAACTGAATACTGGAGTCTGTATAGAAAGCAATAGATCAATAAAGACTTTATCTTCTAGTGTATAATTAACAAGTAAGTAATGATAAAAACTTCACACACGTGCACTTTATGTCATACAACAACACAGTCTAAAATGAAACTATAAATAAGCTTTGTACTCCTACCAAGGACTTTTGATAAATAGTACAAAAATATAATAAATCTCTAGGCACCAAGATGACCTGATACCTGGGATGCATCAAGCCCTGACTGAACCAGTAACAGTAACAGTGAAAGAGAGAGAGAGAGAGAGAGAGAGAGAGAGAGAGAGAGAGAGAGAGAGAGAGAGAGAGAGAGAGAGAGAGAGAGAGAGATTTTGTCTCTGCTTCTGGTGGTGTCAGCCGTGAGTCTCATTGGATAGACAACAGACCCCCCCCCCTGCCCTGAAATAACAGCACGGGCCACTTCAAGCAGAAACTTTCAGGAAGGCAGCCCTGTCAGCCTGCAGTAGAATAGCAGGATTTGAGTCCAGTGGCACTTTAGAAACCAACAAGATTTTCAAACCCTGAGCTTTTCGATAGTCAAAGCTCTCCACACTTCAGATAAAAACAAGGTATCTGAAGAAGGGAACTCTGACTTGTGAAAGCTCATACACTAAAAATCTTGTTGGTTTCTAAGGTGCCACTGGACTCAAATCCTTCTGTTCAAACAGAAGGTACCTTTTTAGTAAGCATTTGTGTGTGTGTTATGTACGATCAAGCCGCCTTCGGCCCATGGTGACCCTATGAATGAAAGACCTCCAAAATGTCATTAACAGACTTGCTCAGAACTTGCAAACTGGAGGAATAATAGAATCATAGGGTTTGAAGGTACCTCTAGGGTCATCTAGTCCAACCCCCTGCAAAATGCAAGAATTTCACAAATATCTCCCTCCTCCCCCCACAGGGCATGGCTTCTTTTATTGAGAAGCCATCTCGTTTTAGGTCTTCCTCTTTTCCTACTGCCTTCCACTTTTCCTAGCATTATTGACTTTCCAAGAAAATCTTGTCTTCTCATGATATGACCAAAGTACAGTACCATAGTTTTGTTGTTTTAGCGTCTAGGGAGAATTCAGGCTTGATTTGATCTAGTACCCACTTATTTGTCTTTTTGGCTGTTCATGGTATCCGCAAAACTCTCCCCAGCACCACATTTCAAATGAATAAATGGTCTTCCTGTCTATCTTTCCTCAATGTCCAACTTTCATGTCCATACATAGTAATGGGAAACACCATCGTTTGGATTATCTTGATCTTGGTCCCCACAGAAATATCCTTATCTTTAAGGATCTTTTCTGGTTCCCTCACAGCTACTCTTCCAAGTCTCAGTCTTCTTCTGATTTCTTGGTAACAGTCTCCCTTTAGCTTGATGATTAAGCCAAGGAATAGACAATCTTGAACAATTTCATTTCCTTACTGTCAGCTTTAAAACTGTGTAATTCCTCAGTAGGCATTACTTTTATCTTCTTGATGTTCAGTTGTAATTCTACTTTGGGACTTTCTCCTTTAACCTTCATCAGTAGACGTTTCAAGTCTTCGCTATTTTCTGCCAGTAACATGGTGTCATCTGCATATCTCACATTGTTAATAATCCTTCCACCGATTTTCACCCCACCTTCTTCTAGATCTAATCCACCTTTCCCTATGATATGTTCTACATACAAGTTGAACAGGTAGGGAGATAATATGCATCCTTGTCTTATACCTTTGCCATTTTCCCATATTCTGTCCTAACTGAAGTGGGCATCAAAGGATGTGCCCTGGACTGGTTTAAATCATTTCTCTTGGAGCGGACTTAGAGGGTGGTCATTGGAGATCAACTATCTCCAGAATGGGAACTACCTTGCGGGGTTCTGCAGGGAGCAATCTTATCTCCCATGTTATTCAACCTCTACGTAAAACCTTTAGGAGAACTCATTCACAGCTATGGAGTGGGATGTCATCAATATGCAGATGACACCCAACTCTGTATCTCGCTATCCAGGTCCCCACAGGATGCAGTAGAAATCTTAGATCGCTGCCTGACAGCCATGGTGAAATGGTTGAAAAGTAACAAATTGAAATTGAACCCAGACAAGATCGAAGTGAAGCTTCTTGGGAAAGCAGAGATCTTGAAGAACACTGTACTCCCCAATTTCGATGGAGTTCGTCTGACCTTTGCAGACTCCGTTAAGAGCCTAGGGGTTATACTGGATCCAGCGTTATTACTAGAAAAACAAGTTAAGGCAGTGGCAAAAAATGCTTACTATAACCTCACTCTAGCCTGGAAGATGGCTTCTTATCTTATCTTGACACGGCTGACCTGGCCACCTGGATCCATGCTATGGTAGCATCAAGGCTTGACTATTGTAATGCTCTATACATAGGTCTCCCATCTAAGTTAACTAGGATGCTCCAATTAGTGCAAAATGCTGCAGCTCGACTGTTATTAGGAGCGAGCAGGAGCATGAACATCATTCCCATCCTACAGTTGCTCCATTGGCTACCTATCAGTTACCGTGCTCAGTTCAAGGTATTAGTTATTACATACAAAGTTCTTCATGGCTTTGGTGCGGCGTACATACGGGACCGCCACCCTCCCTATGTTCCTCCATGGCAGCTTCACTCATCTGAACAGGGTCTCCTGCAGGTGCCAGGCTGCACACGGGTGAAGTCAGCAGCAGCCCATACATGGACTTTCTCTGTGGTGACCGCTATGCTGTGGAATGACCTGCCTGAAGAGGTCAGGAGAGCCCCCACTCTCCTGGCTTTCTGCAAACGATGCAAAACCGAACTATTCAAAAAGGTTTTTTATTCAAATGGGAGGGCTGTATTGTAAGGAAGGGGTTTCAGATGCTTCGCTAATGAGTTAGGGACCATAGACTTCATCACTATATTGCCTTACATATTATCTGCTGCTTTAAATATGTACTCCTATGTACCACCAGTGCTCCATGTTGTCTAATGTTAGTCCTAGAACTGATATGTTCTGCTTCACTATTTTTTCTACGCTGTATTGGATTCTTGCTAATACTATGTCTTTTAAACTTGTATCTATTTACCATATGGTATTTTTTATGAAATGTCCTTGATACTGTATTGAAGTGTCCTTGATACTGATTGTACTAATCACACACTGTGTAATCCGCTTTGAGTCTCAGTGAGAAAGGCAGACTATAAATGACATAAATAAAAAATAAATAAATAAATAAAACAGCCTCTTGTCGAGAACACAAGTTGCACATCTAAACAATCACATGTTGTGGCACATCCATTTCTTTTAACACTCTCCAAAACTTTTTTAAACCAGGTTTAAATTTTTATTTTATTGTGGAAAAATTAAAAAGAAAAACAGAAAAGAAAAAAATACTTAAGACTAATAAAGGCCTAGAATGGCCTTTACAAAGTGAACTAAAAAGGAGAGCTAACTCATATTGTTAATCATTACAGTTTTTCCCCTACAACACTTTACTCTTCACATCTGTCAGGGCTTGCCACCGCTGCCACTGGGCGTGGCACTGGGCGGTCTGCTCCTGACGTCATAGGGGGGCCAGGGATTCTGCAGGACCCTGCTCTGTGGAAGGAGGGGCGGTATACCTCACCCAGACTCCCTCTCAGTCCACTCGCTGGCCTGCTCAACCTGGCCTGCTTACCCTCTGCGTCCTCTTTCACTTCTTCCTCCCAGAGCTCTCCTCCAAACCCCCACGCTTGCATCACACCGCTCTCACTCCACATCATCACTCCCTACTCACACCCACCACCACAGGGCTCTTCCCAGCCAGCTTTTATAGGGATTCCTTCTACTGTCCCACCCCTCTTCCAGCCTGGTCTTGGGCTGCACCAAGCAGTTGCAGCTGGGGTAGCTGATCTGGCCCCACTGACCAGCACCAGCTGTGCCTTGTTCCCTGGCTGCCCAGCCTCCCTGCCTTGGCTGATTGCTGCAGGCCTGTCCAGCTGCAGTCCCCTGGCTAGCAGCCCAGCCTGCCTGGCTGAGCTGATGGCTGAAGGTGGGTCCAGCTGCGGCTCCTTGGCTGGTTGCCCAGGGCTTCCTGCAGAGTGCCTCCAATAGCCCCACCTGGAGTGGCTTGGCTTTTGGCAACTCCTGGGCCAGGCTACTATTTTCTAGCTGGGGCGTGGCTTTGGGTTGTTGGGGCTGCTGCTGCTTCTCCTCCTCAGGTAAGGTTTTTGGGTGGGTGACTGCTGGGCCCCCAATCCCTCTGCCCTTGCCCCCTTCTGCCTTGCTTAGTCCCCTTTCCTTCCCCAGGGGAGTGGGACTCGCTGGCCTCCTTCTGTCTCCCCCTGCCTCCTGAGGCCCTGGGCCTTTGCCCCTTGCCCCTGGCACAGGCAGGTTCTGGCTCCATTTGCCCATGGGAGGGGTTGACCTGCTGTCCCCTGGCTGCCCCCTCTGCTTGCCAGTCAGACCGGTTGACCTACTGTCTGCTGGCTGACCAGTTGACCTGCTGGCTGCTGGCTGCCCCCTCTGTTTGCCCGTCGGCCCGGCTGACCTGCTGTTCCCTCTTGTCAAGTCTGGGGGCTGGGGCTCAGACCCCGGACACACACCCCCACTTGGCTTTGAGTTGTGGGGGTCCGGTTCAGCCTCGAACATGCGGGACATGAAGTCCGCGTCCACATGCCGTGCCCCCTGGCGGTATTTGATGGTGAATTGGAAAGGTAGGAGGGAGAGGTACCACCGCAGCACCCTGGGGTTGTGTGCCTTCATGCGATGGAGCCACTGCAGGGGTGCATGGTCTGTCAGCAGTACAAAGGGGTTGTTGGCCAGGTAGTACTGCAGGGCCCCCACCGCCCACTTGACCGCTAGGGCCTCCCGCTCCACCGTGGCATAGCGCTTCTCGGCGGGCTGGAGCTTCCGGCTTAGGAACAGAATTGGGACATCCACGCCATCCCGCTCCTGGGTCAGCACAGCCCCGAGGCCGGTGTCCAAGGGCTGGTCAAAGTCCGGGTTCCATAAGGCCGTGGCATTGGAGAGGGCTAACCGCAGGTCCTTAAAAGCTGCCTCTAGTTCTGGGGTCCACCGGACTTGGTTGGGCAGCCCCTTCCTTAAGCTGTCCGTCAGGGGCGCCGCTCGGGAGGCAAAGTGGGGGATGAACCGCCCGTAATACCCCAGCAGTCCTAGGAATCGCCGAACCTGCCTCTTGGTCTTGGGCTGTGGGGCGTCGGCTATTGAGGCCACCTTGTCCGGTGGTGGCCTGACTCGTCCTCCCCCGACCACAAAGCCCAGGTATTGGAGTTCCTGGAACCCCAGGTGGCTCTTTTTTGGGTTTGCCCTTAGTCCAGCTCGTTGGAGGGCCCTTAAGACGGCTTCCAGGTGTTGGAGGTGGGTGGGCCAGTCGGGGCTGAAGATAATAATATCATCAATGTACGCCATGGCGTATGCCCGGCACTCTCCCAGCACCTGGTCCACCAGCCGCTGAAAGGTGGCTGCTGCCCCATGCAGGCCAAACGGCATCTTCTTGAATTGGAAGAGGCCTTGGGGGGTGGCAAAGGCCGTCTTCTCCCGGTCCTCCGGCCGTACGGGCACCTGCCAGTAGCCCTTTGTTAAGTCCAGGGCCGACAGGTAGCGGGCGGACCCCAGGTGGTCCACTAGCACGTCTGCTCGGGGCAT
Organism: Eublepharis macularius; assembly: GCF_028583425.1. NCBI lineage: Eukaryota > Metazoa > Chordata > Lepidosauria > Squamata > Eublepharidae > Eublepharis > Eublepharis macularius. The sequence continues at coordinate 462,061 of NC_072798.1, forward strand.
GGGGTAGGCGTCGAACTGGGCCACCTTATTCAGTTCACGATAGTCAATGCAAAACCGGGTGGTCCCATCTGGCTTGGGCACCAGGACCATCGGGCTCCTCCAGGCACTTCGTGAGGGTTCGATTACACCCAGCCGGAGCATCTCGTTTGTCTCCTTCTCCACTGCCTCCCACCGCTTCCTGGGGATGGGGCGCCAGGTAGCCCGGGCTGTCTGCCCCGGGCTGGTCGGGATGGCATGTTGAATCAGGCTGGTGCTGCCCGGCCTGCGGGAGAAGACCCCGGTAACCCGTGCACAGAGGTCTCGTAGCTGGGCCCGTTGAGCTGGATCGAGCTGGGGGTCTACCTTGGGCTCCTCGAACTCCGGGGCTTCGGAGGTCCATGGCAGCTCACTGTCAGGAAGCTCCAACGGGTCCTCGGCCACGCCACACTCCTCTTCTGGGCGCTCATGCTACCGCTTCAGGAGATTCACATGCAGGGTCCTCCGCCGACGCCGGCCAACCCCGCACTGGACTTCGTAAGTAGTGGGGCCCAGCACCCTCCGAATCGGGTAGGGGCCCCTCCATGGGTCCCCTTCCTCTCTGGGGAATACCGAGTGGTGCACCAGGACCTTCTCTCCCGCCTGGAAGGCCCTCATCCGTGCACCCCGGTCGTAAGTGGCCTTCTGCTTCGCCTGGGTGCGAGTCAGTCTGCGGTTCGCCTCGGCTTGGGACTGTTGCACCCGGTTACGGAGTTGGCTTATGTACTCCTGTGTGGTGGGCGCAGGGCTGCTGGCCTGGGGCGCCCAGCGTTCTGTCAGCCGGGAGAGCATCCCTCTTGGCTTGCGCCCATACAGCAGCTCGAACGGGCTGAAGCCAGTGGAGGCCTGCGGGGCCTCCCTGAGGGCAAACATGAGTGGGTCGATGTACAGGTCCCACTGATGAGGCTTCTCCTGTGTCATCTTCTTCAGGGCCTCTTTGATGGTCTGGTTCAGCCGCTCTGCCAAACCGTCTGTCTGAGGGTGGTAAGCCGAGGTGAACACCTGCCGGATCCCCAAACTCTGGCAGAGTTGGCGCATGGCGGTGGCACGGAACGGGCCTCCTCGATCTGTCAAGATTTCATCCGGCAGCCCCACCATCGCGAAGAACTTGGACAGTGCCCGGACCACCCCCGGGGTCTGCATGGTCCTCAGCGGGATGACCTCGGGGAACCGTGTGGCGTAGTCCACAATCACCAGGGCAAAGCGATGGCCCCGGGGTGTGCGTGGCAGTGGTCCAATGAAGTCCATCGCGATGCGTTGGAAGGGCGTCCCCATGACGGGTAGTGGGGAGAGGGGGGCCTTCGGTGGGCGGCGGGCTGCCACCCGCTGGCAGGTGGGACATGAGCGGCAGTGGGCCTTCACGTCGGCATTCACGGAGGGCCAGTAGAACTGCTCAAGGATCTTCTTCAGGGTCTTGTGGTGCCCCAGATGCCCGGCCCACGCATGCTCATGGGCCGTGCGGAGGACTTCGGCCCGGTAAGCAGTCGGCACCAATAGCTGGCGGACCTCCCCCTGGCCACTTGGGGCGCGAGCTACGCGAACCCAAACCCCTCCTTGCTTCTCGATGCGCGGGAGCCATTGGGACCTCCGCTCATCCCGCACTAGCTCCTCCTCACGAGCTGCCATCTCTTGTAAGCGCTGCAAGGACTCATCTGCCCCTTGGGCGTCACAGAATGGGCGATCGGCCGGGGGCCCAGCTGGGTCTCCAGTCCGTGGTTCTGCCCCTGGTCTGGTGGAGGGACCCTCTCCCAGGTCGTCGGCCTCCTCCACTTGCAGAGCGGTGTCAACTTGGGGGTCTGTCAATTCCCCTGCCGCCTTCAACCGAGACCCGGCGATCCCTGGGGTGTCTCTTCCCAATTTCTTCGCTGCCAGCTGGAGGAGCCTGAAGAACCCCGGGGCATCTCTTCCCAGCAGCATTGGCACGGGTAGGTGAGCTAACTGGGCAACTTCCATTTGGTGGCGGACCCCTAGGTACTCTATCATGATTAGGGCCGTAGGGTACGGCTGGGTGCGGCCCATCACATCTGTCACCGGGATCCAGCAGTGCACTGGGGTAGCAGCTGGGAGGAGCTGGGGCCGAATTGCTGAGACTGCACTCCCAGAGTCTAACAGGGCTTGTAGGATCAGCCGGCCTATCTTCACGGTGGCGCATAGACTCTGCACCTGCTTGCCAGGCAGTGGGTTATTTTCCCAAACGAGGGCACAAACCCTTGGCAAGGCCTCTGTGAGCGCGCTGGCTTGCAACCGCAGCTCCGCTGTCTGTGCTAGTCCCACTGGAGCGGCTGGGTAGGCTGCCTCCAGCTTTCCCCACATCCTATCCTGGCGTTCCTCCAGCCACAGTCCAAGCTCCGCTGGGGCGGCGGCCTTGGGAGGCCGCCCCTTGACTGGCGCCTGCGTCGGAACATCTCTCCCCGTACGGGCCACCAACTTGTCAGGGCTTGCCACCGCTGCCACTGGGCGTGGCACTGGGCGGTCTGCTCCTGACGTCATAGGGGGGCCAGGGATTCTGCAGGACCCTGCTCTGTGGAAGGAGGGGCGGTATACCTCACCCAGACTCCCTCTCAGTCCACTCGCTGGCCTGCTCAACCTGGCCTGCTTACCCTCTGCGTCCTCTTTCACTTCTTCCTCCCAGAGCTCTCCTCCAAACCCCCACGCTTGCATCACACCACTCTCACTCCACATCATCACTCCCTACTCACACCCACCACCACAGGGCTCTTCCCAGCCAGCTTTTATAGGGATTCCTTCTACTGTCCCACCCCTCTTCCAGCCTGGTCTTGGGCTGCACCAAGCAGTTGCAGCTGGGGTAGCTGATCTGGCCCCACTGACCAGCACCAGCTGTGCCTTGTTCCCTGGCTGCCCAGCCTCCCTGCCTTGGCTGATTGCTGCAGGCCTGTCCAGCTGCAGTCCCCTGGCTAGCAGCCCGGCCTGCCTGGCTAAGCTGAATGCTGAAGGTGGGTCCAGCTGCGGCTCCTTGGCTGGTTGCCCAGGGCTTCCTGCAGAGTGCCTCCAATAGCCCCACCTGGAGTGGCTTGGCTTTTGGCAACTCCTGGGCCAGGCTACTATTTTCTAGCTGGGGCGTGGCTTTGGGTTGTTGGGGCTGCTGCTGCTTCTCCTCCTCAGGTAAGGTTTTTGGGTGGGTGACTGCTGGGCCCCCAATCCCTCTGCCCTTGCCCCCTTCTGCCTTGCTTAGTCCCCTTTCCTTCCCCAGGGGAGTGGGACTCGCTGGCCTCCTTCTGTCTCTCCCTGCCTCCTGAGGCCCTGGGCCTTTGCCCCTTGCCCCTGGCACAGGCAGGTTCTGGCTCCATTTACCCATGGGAGGGGTTGACCTGCTGTCCCCTGGCTGCCCCCTCTGCTTGCCAGTCAGACCGGTTGACCTACTGTCTGCTGGCTGACCAGTTGACCTGCTGGCTGCTGGCTGCCCCCTCTGTTTGCCCGTCGGCCCGGCTGACCTGCTGTTCCCTCTTGTCAAGTCTGGGGGCTGGGGCTCAGACCCCGGACAACATCAATCATTCTTCTTCTTCAGTCAGAGAGAGTCATCCAGGGCTTCCAATTTGCTATGTATATAAAAATATTTTTATCTCTTTACAATTATAAGTTTGACAATCTCAATTAGAGCCCACATCATTCAAATCCAATCCCTCCACTAACAGCAGATAAGCCACTTTAACATTTCCCAATATAACATTACCAACAAAAAACCCCACCATACTCTCTTCCCCTTCTCCCCTGTCATATTTCCCAACAGATACAACCCTGGTCTAAACTAAAAATTGATCTTTCAAATACACATTAGCCACCCAAAGTAATACAATAATACTTCTATTCCTCTTCTTTTGGGTCAACTGTCTGATGTAGATGCCGAACAGTCCAAGTCCATTCTTTGGGTATATCATATGAGGCAAAGAGAAACCTCAACCATTCTTTTCTTTTTCTTTTTTTATCAGTCCCTTAAGTTAAATTCTTTCCCTATTCAGTTCCAATAAAATCCAATTATTTTAATGTAATTAAAGTCCAATTTCAGAGTTTTCATAATATTATTTCGCATAGATCCAGAAATTAGTGTTATTGAGCCAGAGTTCTATAGCCAAAAACATAAAATAATTTCAGAGAAACAGGGGCCTCTCAAGATTTGTTGTCATTTAGCCGGCTTATCTTCAAGGCTGTTACTTCGCACTACATTCCAGCTTGTCATGCCAGATTGCTTACCTTATCAAGTCGTAAAAAAGACACACAGGCTTCCACACACACATAGCAAAAAAGTCACCCCAGGTCCGTTTGAAACTTTCTTCTTCCAATATAAATAAAACAAGCTCTTGTGTGTATAATCATTTCTTCTCATTCTTGTTTTCCAACATATAAAAGACTTCCAAGCTAGACAAGAGTTAAGTAAGAGAAATTTTCTCACCAAAGCTGCACAGAATCATTCTGTATTGCAGGTTCCAAACTGTAGTTAAGAAATCGAAGAAAGCAATTAGTGGGTAAGATTGGGAGGGGTCACTGTTCACTCCAGCATAGCTTCTAACTATGTTGCATTCCCGGTCCTCAGCACTTCGACATCGGACACTACCCTGACATAGTCTAGGGAGTAAATCTTTCCGTCAAACTCACCAAATGAGGCACAGATGGGTATCTTCCTATCATTCTCTTATTAAGAATGATAAACGGCTGAAGAAAGACTCTCTAGCCACAAAAAGCAGCTGCATGTCGCTCCCAGACATGGGAGTGTCTGGATGCCATTGCCTCCCGAAGGGGCAGGCAACACTCTCCAAAACTTTTCATGATCCACAGACAAAAGCTTTGCTGTAATCTATAAAACATAGGCTGATTTTTTTCTGAAATTCCCTTCCATTGGCTATTGTAAATTTGTATGTGATCTCTAGTGCGCCTCTTCCTTTTCTGAATCCAGTTAGAACATCTGGCATTTCTTGTTCCATTTATGGTAAGAGTCTTTGCTGTAGACTTTTGAGCATCAAGTTGCTTGCACAGAAAACCAACACAATAGTCTGACAGTTGCTGCACTCTTTGGCATCCCCTTTTTTTGGAACTGGAACTAGTGTTTTCAGTCTGTGGGCCATTGTTGTGTTTTCCATTTGTTGACAGATTTGGTAAATACAATGGTCCAATTCCACTGGATGAAGGAGAAGGGTAGCCTTGTGTTATGTCCACTATAGAGGTTTGGGGTTTTTTTTGTTTTTTAAATATCAAACGCTGCCAATAAGGCAATGCTCTTGAGCAAGTGTGTTGATCCTTCCAGGGTATTGTTGTTCCTATGAAACTTGTACCAAGCATAAACATTTTCTGGAGACACGACTTGTATCTGTCCAAAATAAAGAGTCTATTCCTGAAGTATTTCTGTACAAAGAAAACTTTCACCCAGATCTATTTGACAATGACTGAGCCAATCTGCTAGAATACTGTTGAATCTCCTTAGTACAGATGTGAAAGCTCAGAAGAAACCCCAGAAAAATTAGGAGAAAAGACTAACACACCCATTCCCTCCAAAGGACTTTTTTTTTTTAAGGTGGGGGGCACTGAGGGAAAAGCTCCTACAGAATATATTTTCTTTTTGCGTAGAACATTTCACTCATTCCTAAAGTCAGAGGATTTTGTTTCTCATATGGAAAAAGTGGTAAATGTCGGGGAACACTGAAAAGAAACTTTTTCCCTTTTACAATGAATTAAGTCAAGGTTTTACTCAAAATGTATAGTATGAAGTTTTTATGTAAGAATCTACAGCAGTAGATAATAATAATTCTTAGTTATTTACATACCTCATTTTAAAGAATATTTTTGTCTATAGCATTCAATATTACCAAAACTATTTACATTTAATAACACATTAAAGAGTTTAATGTTTTTAGTTTTATGTTTATTTTAATATTAAAATATGACAGTCCTACCTATTTTGACTGTATGAGCGCTTCTCTTTGAATACATTTTCTTTTGTTTACTACAGAATTTGTTTTCTACTTTTAACTTTTTATTTTTTCCTACCTCTCAGATGGTAGAAATTAAAATACGTGTACTTTGGTAATATAGCAGTTTGCAACTCTATCAAGTATGGGGTATAACTGGGTATACTTTCATATAGAAAATGAAAAAAATACTTTTATAAAGTCCATAGATATGCCAAATAGCACTCTGTCATACAAGAAATAATTTCTATATGATCCATTTTATGTTGTAAAATCAGTAAAGAAGTTTAAGTTTGATAGGGAAGTGAGTATAGGTTTTTTTCCAGTTTTTTCCAAAAGTTTTCCTTACTCAAACTAGAAACCCCCTATCCCCCGGCTTCAAACTTTCTGAATATATGACATCGCTAGCTCTCAGGGGGCTAGATATTTCTCGGCTCATGGACAAACATACTGCGCTTCTTGTAATATGGTCCTTGATTTTGCTCCATCACCCCAATGGTACAGATGAGCCCTGGCTGTCACTTTTTCTGTCCTGATGCTAACCTCTAGGTGCTCAGCGTTGGATGGGAAATGAAGCAGGCAGTCGCCCCTGGTGGCAAAGATCAAAGCTGCAACCTAATTCTTGCCTCCAGGGCATGACGGAAAGAACAGCCTCATCTTTACACAGTGCCCTCTCTCTCCTCCAAGTGAAAGGCAGCAGAGCAGCAGATGATCATGCAAAAGTCCACATTATGGAGCTATAGCAGGCTTCCCTAGAAGAACCAGTGTCCTACTGAATAACCTTTCATTTCCAGTTTAAACTCTTATATAATCCTCTAGAATAGAACAGCTACCAAGAAGTAATTTTAAAAATCAAACGATAATGCATTCCCCATGCTGAAGCCTCTGCTAAAGACAGCTCAGCTGCCCTTCCCACCCATGAGCACCCCTTCCTTAACACACACATATCCAAGGAGCTAGTCACAGGGCAACAGCCAGTCTGATCAACACAACAGACAGACGCCGAGGAAAGAACTGGCTCCTTCCAAAGACTATTGAACAAAAACCTGGAAAAGAGATCTATGTATTGCATTTCATTGGATGAAAGTATTTATAGATCAGGTTTCATCAAGTCAATATGTGCAATAGTGTGCCTTCCCTCCCCTTCTCTTAACACCAAGAACCAATGTACAATTCCAAAATGCCTCTTCTGGCAGACACAGAACCAGACAAAGTCATTAGTGGGGTCACACTCACATCCTCTTCTTGGCTTGGACAGATCAGCTCCACGAGTCTCTGAATGACCTTCGCTTCATTCAGCCACTGAAGGGACCAAAGAAAAAAAGGATATAGACCTGATGGTTATTCTACAGACACCCCCAAAACCAGAACACCCTTTTGGAAAGGGAGTTTCTCTCCCTCAACAGCAGACACTGTAGCCCATACATGCAAGTAGGGATTCTCACCACCTTCCTCACTTCTCGCCACAGAGTGGAGACTTCCTCAGAAAAGTCATCACACACCTTACACAAAGACAATTTGACCCCACTGTCTCCTGCCAGGCCACCCCCAACAAAGGCCAGCATGCAACAAGCAGAGAAAACCCATTGCCCTGCAGGAAAGGAAAGGCAGCCCTGCCAGACCAACAGCTGCAGGTGACTCACCCCAAGAAACCAAGCCCTGCAGGAAAGACGAGCATCTCCCAGGGCCCTTCGCTCTCACTCCCAAACAGGGCAGCTATTCAACCTAACCCAACAAAATATGCTCTCCAATATCCAGATTTAAACAGGACCAGGGTGTTGAAACACCTGAGGGACACAAGAAGCCTAGGTAACCACTGGCTGAATGGAACAGGGTGGGGCCCTTCCTGGACTCCAGTGGCCACGTTACAAGACCGCCCCTCCTGTCTATTCAACGTACAGCTGGGAAGCCGCCTGCAGAAAGGGAAGGTCCTGCTCCATCAAATGGGACAGAACACCAACTGCAGCCCCTGTACAACAGTGCCCTTTTGCAAGCCTTGGCCACCAAAGAAGCTGGCGCAGAGCCCTGCTTTCACTCTCTCCTGTTGCATAAAGATGAAACACACACACACACACACACACCAAGAAAGAGTTCTAGTTGCCTCCAAGACAAAAAGCAGCGCAACGCAACACAAGTCCTCACATTCAGCACTTCCTGCCGCAGCTGGGCTGGCTCCACGCAGCTGACGAGTCGCAGGAGAAGGTCCATCATGGCAGAGGCATCGATGTGTTTCAGCACCAGGTCAATGAACTTGACTTTTTTTCTCAGAAACAAAATCATCTAAAAGAATAAAGCTCAGCATGAGTTCTTTTTTTGTTTGTTAACCATAAGCTGCTGTACAAAACAGCAAAGATCCAGACAGACAGGAGGAAACAAAAACTGCTTTTAAAAAACTCCACGAGAATGCATACTTTGGGGGGGCGTGGCGTCGATGGAGAGGAGGAAGGACGCTTAGTGCAAGAGCTCCGTCGTCCCCCCCTCCAATTTCTCCTTTAAAATCATCACAACAAAAAGAAACACACTAATTATGGGAAAGCAGATGTCCGAGAAAAAGAGGCACCAGGTAAAAGCGATAAAAAACTTACAGAACTTTTTTACAAGCCGGGAAACAGCATTAGAGTCAGGGAGACAGCAGGGAGAGGAAGACAAAATGGCGGACGCAACTAAACCGGCCGAAATAAGCTCACCCTCCCAACAGGACAGCTTTACTGAACTGATAAAACAAATGGAACAAAATCTGCTTGACAACATAAAAATGTTATCACAGCAATTTACAGCACAATTTGCTGAAATGAAAATCGAAATAAATAAAGCAACTCACAGTGCTAATAAAGCGGTGGAAATAATGCAACTCAGATAGAAGTCAAAGAGCTTCAACGTATAAATACTTATCATCAGGAAAGATTATTAAGGTTGGAAATGGCTATAAGACAGAGGAATGTTAAATTTAGAGGATTTAAAGAAAATATTGATACAAATGAAGAGTTGCCAGACTTTCTGTTCTCATGGCTAACAAAGCAGCTGCAGTGGAATGAGAATGAAGATGAGCCTTTAAAAATAGAAAATGCTTACAGAGCGGGATCAAGGAACAGCGGAAGGAACAAATATTCCAGGGACATCATAGCTACTTTTCAAGATGGGAGCATTAAGAAAAAAATTCTTGCAACAGCTAGAGCGAGGGGAGCACTCGATTACAACGGAAACCCAATATTAGCCTTCACTGAGCTACCACCAGAAGTACTGAGCAAAAGAAGAGAGCTGAAAAGAACAACTGAGGCTCTGAAGAAAGCTCATATCAACTATAAATGGACTAATCTTGGTCATCTAGAGGTCACACATCAAGAACAAATCTACAGAGCTATTGATCAAGAGTCTGGAGAAGCACTTCTTAGAGCCATTGGAATTGACTCCACAATAGAAATGGAGAGGAACACACAGAAAAGAAGAAAGCTATCTGCCTTATCTCCCATTAAGAATAGCAAAATACCAGTTCGTTTGAATTAGAGGATTGTTCTCAATAAGCAGGACATAATTTTTCATGTTGTGAATTTAAAAAAACAAGCATTTAATTAAGATACTATAGGGGATTGGGGTGGTAGGGGGGATAGGGGGTAATTGCATTGAGCCCTCATTGTCTTTTCCTGCTCTTGGAATTGGTATTTTTATACCAATAACCTGTTAGGTAATTACCTACAGGTCACCGTGTCAGGATTGTCTATATGTGGGGTTAGGGGAATGAAAGAAAGGGGGGGAGGGAGGGGGATGAAGAGGGAGGGAACTGCAAGTCAGGAGAATTTATGATTGATAACTATCTTTAGGGGGGAAAGAGGGGGGAGGGGGGAGGGAGGGGGATGAAGAGGGAGCGAACTGCAAGTCAGGAGAATTTATGATTGATAACTATCTTTAGGGGGGAAAGAGGGGGGAGGGGGGAGGGAAGAAGGATTTGTTCTTGTAATGTTGTAGTGATTCAATGATAGTTATGTATTATTGCCTTTTTTCCTCACTATTTTCAAGCCCAAGTTTATAACTAAAGTTTGTCTACCTTTTGTGAAACAATTTTAGACTATCTACTAGAAAGATACTTTATGCAGTATACCACAAATGTCTCACTAAGAACATTTATCTATTAGTACTTTTGGAATAGTTATCTCTAAAAGCTTTGTAACTATTTTGTATTTGTAAGCATTATTAATTTAAAAAATTTTTTAAAACAAACAAAGCAGTAGCTGTTGAAAATGAAAATGAAAAGAGAATGCACACACTGAATGGGAGGGGGAACACTGGCCCTCTACCTGCTCGGCTTTCCTTGCGACGAGGTTGCTCACGGTCTTGCTGAAGAAACTGGCAAGCAGAGGGTTCAGCGGAGGCTCCTGATGCAGGAAGTCGCAGAGGATGTCCAGTAAGGCCTCATCCCCGCCAAGCCGGTCACTGATCTGTGGCACGTCAGAGGTCAGCAGCTCGCAGGCCGTGTTGGGATACCTGCGGGAGGGAGCCGGTGCAGCTATTGAGGCTGTGACACAGCCCTCAAGCGGTGCATGAGCGCTCCAAGCTGGGCCCCTCCCCTGCCTACCCATTCCTGACCAACGAGGGTGGTCAGGGCTTCCACCCATCCCCGCAGCAGCTGGATCAAGCCACACAGTGAGAACAGCAACCCAGTCCTTCCAACTAAAGGGCAGCTGTAGCTTGAATTAAGGTTCTAGTAGGACAAGTAGTCCTTGCTGGGGCGATTCTGGGATTGGCCAATTTACAGCCGCATGTGTGGCACACGCGAAAGGCAGCTGATGAAAAAGGCTTCTGCCCGCCTAAGCTGAAAACCTCAAGTTCAGCTATTGCTTCTGGGCCCAGTGGAATAAATCTGCAGTAGAGGGAGAGCAAACGTGCTTGAGAGTGCAGCAGCTGCATGAGTTACAAAGGAGAAACCAGGAAGGGAATCGGAACTACATCTCTGGAGGCTGCTTTCTCGGTCTCTCATACGGGCAGTGACTCTTCTGTCAGCCTGTGTGGCTTCGAGCCCACCGCACCTGCCCCTCTTGTAGGGGGTCCCCTACAAGGCCTGGCATGGAAGGAAGGCTGCTGAACTTGTCTTAACGCACCACTCTCTCCCTGGAGTGAGGCTGCCTCCTTTTCTGGCAGGTACAGCCTGATCTCCAATGTAACCCAGAAAGCAGCCCTGAGTCAAGAGCCGTGTTTTTTTGGCACCTTCGTGACTTCCCAGGCCAAAGGCTAACTGAGATTGCGGGAGGGAGGTCGGCCACAGGAAAGCTGACTCACTCACAGGGATGCAGTCATGTCCCCCCACGGGCCAAGACACTCCCTTAGGAACAGCCCCTATCCTTTGGTTTCCTAAGGGCTCATCACGAGTCAGGTCATGTTTAAAAACCGAAGTCTGCTGGACAATAATTGACCTCTAGGCCTATTCAGTGAGCTGCACCACAATGAAGAGCTTCCTGGAAACCTCATCAGAAGGGAGGCCAGGGCTACCAGCCATCCGCTCTGTGTGTGATGGGCCACCAAGTCGCCGCCGACCTAGGGCGACCCTATGAATGGAAGGCCTCCAAAACGTCCTCTCGTTAACAGACTTGCTCAGATCCTGCCAGCCTTTGCTCATCAGGATTGTCACCGAGATAACTCAGGTCTCCGCTCTGACTCACTGCTTTGAGGTTGTGGTCAGGAGCCTAAGGCGGAACAAGCGGAAGCTAATCCAGACAAGGCAGAGGTAATTCTGGTCCAGGAGGCTGATATTCAAGGGGGTCTGGATTCACGTGCCCTATACAAAGTAACATTGGCTTTTTCAGTGCAAGTTAAGAGACACTGGGGGGTGGGGGGCGGGGTCATGGACCCTTTTAGAAAACCAGGCTGGCACGGTGACCAGGAGTGCTTTCTATCACCTGCATCTGGTTTACTAACTCGTTACCTAGGATTCATGCTTCTGGAACTTCAGGGCTGGATTACTCTAACAAGGTCTACACGGGGCTGCCCCTGAAAACAACCCATAAACCACAACTGGTCCAGTATGCAGCAGCCTGACAATTGTCAGGAGCATGGTGCTGGGAAAATATGCTGCCCATTTTGAAACAACAATGTATCAAAGTATCGTGATGTTCTAACGAAATAAAGTACTACTACAACAGTTACAAAATAATTAACTTGTTCTTATTTCATCTGTGCACAATTTACCATCAACATACCAGTACACGCAATCTTCCCACCTTCAGACCTATACATAAAGTGCTAGTGCATTTAATACAACTGATGAACAGTCATTTAACAACATTCAATATTGCCGAAGGCTTTCATGGCCGGAGAACGATGGTTGTTGTGGGTTTTCCAGGCTGTATTGCCGTGGTCTTGGCATTGTAGTTCCTGACGTTTCACCAGCAGCTGTGGCTGGCATCTTCAGAGGTGTAGCACCAAAAGAGAGATCTCTCAGTGTCACAGTGTGGAAAAGATGTTGGCAGGTCATTTGTATCTACTCAGGAGGGGTGGGGTTGGGCTGAGTCATCCTGTAAGAGTTTCCCAGGGTGTGGAATGCTAATGGCGGGAGACTTCACTGTATCCTGAGGAGGTTCTTCAGGCACTTCAGGCAAATGGCTACTCCAGAAATGAAATCCGAAGAGCAATCAAACCCAGGATGAATCAAACAACCAAGAAAAAACAGTCTCCCACAGGAAAAGTGTTTTTGCCATATATCAAAGGAATTAATAATCAGATGGGAAAGCTTATGAAAAAGCATAACCTTCAAGCAGTATTCAGACCCACCCGAAAAATACAACAGATGCTACGATCAGCAAAAGACAGTAGAGACCCCCTCACCTCTGCAGGAGTATACTGTATACCCTGCAGCTGTGGACAAGTTTACATCAGGACCACAAAGCGTAGCATCCAGACAAGAATAAAAGAACATGAAAGACACTGCAGACTTGGACAACCTGAAAAATCAGCAGTGGCTGAACACAGCCTAACACAAACAGGGCACAGTATCTTATTCCAGGACACCAAAATACTGGACAACACTTCCAACTACTTTGTCAGACTGCACAGGGAAGCCATTGAAATTCACAAGCATAAGCAAAACTTCAACAGGAAAGAAGAAGCCTTAAGAATGAACAGAGCATGGTTTCCAGTTCTGAAAAACACCAGGCTAACAAAACACTCTATACTCGACAATAGCCCTGCAGAGATTAGCACATCAAGCACCAATCCATATGCAAAAGAACCTCCTCAGGATACAGTGAAGTCTCCCGCCATTAGCATTCCACACCCTGGGAAACTCTTACAGGATGACTCAGCTCAACCCCACCCCTCTTGAGTAGATACAAATGACCTGCCAACATCTTTTCCACACTGTGACACTGAGAGATCTCTGTCTTTTGGTGCTACACCTCTGAAGATGCCAGCCACAGCTGCTGGCGAAACGTCAGGAACTACAATGCCAAGACCACGGCAATACAGCCCGGAAAACCCACAATAACCATCATTCAATATTGCTTTTTGTAAACAATTCTTGATATAAGGTGCATGAAGTCCATCAATGCCAACTGTAGGTCAAGGTGTGCAGGATGGAAAGGAAACCATCTAACGGGCTGACCGGTTCGCTATAGGTCCCGCTTCAGTTCTTTGTCAAAGATGGTCAAAGAGCCAAAGTCAATTTCACCATTCCTGAAACCATTCTATTCAATCAGTAGTAAGCCAGACGTCAGGTAATGCTCCTAAGAACCTGTCAGCCTGTTTCTGAGCTCAATTCAAGGCGCTAGTTATGACCTTTAAAGCCCTTCACAACCTGGAACCCACATCTTTGAAGGAACCATCTCCTTCCATATGTCCCTGTGCACCAGCTGTGGTCTGCATGCAGCCCTCTGCCTGATATCTTACCTCTCAGAGTGGCCTATCTGTCTTCAACCAGAGCCAGGGCCTTTTCCACTGTGGCCCCTGCTCTGTGGAATGGGCTCCCTGAAGAGGTGAGGGTGTGGGAAATGGATTTAATGAAAGAGATTTTATATACCTTTCTGTGCCTTTCAGTATTATGCACTTTTACTATTCTCAGGAGCTAAAGTAGAACTTGCAAGAAAATGAAACTTGAAACAAAAGACCAAAGAAGAATGTATGTAAATCACTGTAAAATGTAAGATCAAAGCACTGTGACGCTTGCTATCAGTAGATTGTGCGCAATTCATTTGATGAGCACCTGTTGATTCCTGACACCTGTTACTTACTTGATACAGAAATCCCCTTTGTAGAACTGTCTACGCAAAATGTTGCAATAAAAGCAAGCTAGGATTAGAAACATCTCTCTCACAGCTGAGAGAGAGAAACTGCAAAACTGGAGCCAGGGGCTGTAACCACAAGCGCATTCCAATAGCGCTTTTCCACCCACGGAACCCAGCTCGCTTGAAAGCCCCCAAGGTTGCAAGAAGCGACTCCGGGGCGCCGCTGTTAAATGTTACATTGGCCAAATGAGTGGGCAGGAATAAGCCCATAAGAGGAGACGTGTGAGAAAGGAAGATGTTCCTTCCAGAGATAACACCAAGGACAGATAAGGAATTGCAATCTTGCAATTTCTGTAATTATGCTGCTGACCTAAGTTGCTTCCTCCAATCAGAATGCCCCTGGACATTGTGTCATGATAGGTGGTCCCCCCTTCTTTGCCAATGAGGGACCCCTGTATTCTGCGAGCCAATAAGATAACAAATATGATAATTAACCAAAAGGTATGAATTGCTTTGCACTGCTATTGTAGCTCTGATGAGCTTTGGACACGAGGAGACCTTCTACTCCCGGTGTAAATTGCTCCTCCATTGTTTAATAAACAATTTTAGATTACTTCCTCTACAGAACTCCGTGCGTTTGTGTCTCTTATCAAGATTGGCCAGAGGGACATTCAAGGTACCTAATTTGTACAAACAAGGGGAGCCCCCACCTTGGAGATCTTCAGGAGGCACTGCAAGGTCTGTCTGTTTGCAAGGGCTTTTGAGGGGGTGGTGAATGGCATGCACTTTTTAAGGGGGTGGGTGGAATTTAGGGGGTTGTTATTTTGGTTTTAGTTGCAAATGGCAGCTCTCCGATAATTGCCCCAAGTTAACTTTTCTCATACCGAATATGGTTGACCATACCCATATGTAGAGCTCTTATTACATTCTACTCCCGTAAAATTCAAAGCCCAATGTTTCAAAATTCCCATCAAAGGTAAGACTCAGTGTCAAGCCTTCATCTTTCTACCTCTGTTTTTGTACTGCTACCCAATAATACAATCAATACGCTTCCAGTTCTATCCTTCTCTCTGGATAACTCACCCGACTTCCAACTCTTTTATTCTCTGTTGCAATCCTTTGTGTTATGAAAAGAACCCATGTTATCCTGCAGCTCCCAACCTTCCATATAACCAGCCTTGCAGGTAGGTCTGTGTCCATATAACCAGCAAGAACTCTGAGATCAGCCCAAGCCAATCTGCTAAACATACCATCATTTGCAGACAATCGTTTGGCATGCATTCAGAGCAAGTGTTGCGGCAATGCCCTCCCTTGAGAAGCTCACTTAGTTCTGACTTTGAGATCTTTCTGAAGATACACAAAAACGTTCTGTTCTACCAGGCCTTGGGGAATGGAGACCATATATTCCTAAACTTGTTTTGTAATGTTTTTGTGGATTATTTTTTGTATTCTTAACTGATTTTAGGATTTTATTTATCTTATTGCAACCCACTTTGGAAGCAGCTGTTGACAGACACCCTGCTATCTCTGCCACCAGTGGGCCAAGCCCCCAGCCATTCCCCTTCAGGCAACGCACCCAATGAGCTGCCCAACACAACAGGACTTCTGGGAGCCAGCAGTCCTGAAGAAGCCAGGTACATACTTGAAGCGGACCTTCTCATCCATGTCCCAGGGTGGCTCATGAGTGACGAGGCTGACCAGCTCCTCCAAGCAGTGCTGCTGACACAGGAAGTCCACCAGCTTGCGGTTCTGCGCTTTGCACTCCTGGAGAAGATCATCTTCGTCCATTAGCTCTTGTAGCGTCACATCTTCCTTGTCTAGCAGCTTGTCAACGTGTGACGTCGTATTCAGATCAAATTTCCAGAACATGGTGAGGACACAGACCTACCTGCAAGGCCAGGACACCAAAAGTAGGCCAATTACTAAGCTGTGATTAGTTTTCTACTTGCCGTTCATATTCCAAGCTGCGCTCAATGTTGGCTAAGCACTGGATCCTCACAGCAGCTACACATTCCAGGGAAACTGGAAAACACATGGTCCTAGCCCCATGAACTAGAGCGTCATCTCTTGCTAGTTAGGCAGACACCCAGTGTTAATCGAAGTGAAGGAAAAAATTAGTCACAGGAGAGCCCACAGAACTCCATCAGCAGGAGCCCCAGGCTGACGCTTCCCTATGCGCTCTCACCCAGCCTCCAGTTTCCTCTCACCCGCCTCTATGCAAAAGGAAATGCTCAGTTTTAGTAAGACAAAATGTTCCCTTCCCCTACTCCCTCCCAAAGGCAAAGGGCTGAGTTTGTGTACACCTACTGGTGAAAACAAGGACCTACCCAAGCTTTTACTGAGCAAGTTCTTAACCTGAGAGCAACCTGATTCTGGCTTCCCACAATTCTGAGGCTGCATGCACCACCCTTCCCCCACCCCCACAGAAAAATAACCAAAATTGCAATCTCAAGATAATGTGATGCTGGACAGCTACTACTTAGCACTCCTTAACTGTTCTATATTGCTACATTTAACTTCAAAAAAAAATCTCAAAATGTGAGGATTAATCAAAAGAAAGTTAGCAAGTTAACAGTGCAATCCTAAGAACAGTTGCACCCTTCTAAGTCTATTAACTTCAACGGAGTGAGAAAGATGTAATAGTGTTTGCGACAGCACTGAAAATCTCTTGAGGATATTCCTATCTTCTTCAAATTCATATTAACTGAAGTTCACATGGCACACATACCACACTAAAAAATGTTTAGAAGACGTATTAGCAATACCCCCACAAAAAGTAATGAAGTACAGGACAGGAAGAATATACCACCAACGGGGCAAAAGGCAAATATGACCTTAATATATAAAGAAGAGAATGATCCATTATTACTGTAATCATACAGGCCAATCTCCCTATTGAATGTGGACTACAAATTTTTTACAACGATAATGGCAGAGAGACTAAAAAAACGTATTCCAGATTTACAGTGCAATCCTAAGCAGCAGGGTGGAAAAGCACATAGAGAACTAAGGCTTGCGCAGGCATAAATGGCACTTACATGGATGTAACTCCTGCTTCGCCGGCGCCCGCCCGAGGCACACTACCACAGATGGGTCGCCGCCAGCAGGCACGCTTGGTGGCCGGGCGGAGGTGTAAGTGTGGCGCAAGGTCCCGCGCTGGCGCTGGAGGGCACAGGGCAGGCCGCAAGTTAGTCAGCTTCCAAAGCCGCTCCAGGCCCAGGAACGCCCCCTGAAGCTGTGGAAAGTTATGCCACAAGAAAAGGAGGTGTAGCCTATAGGCGCCCATTGAACGGGAAAACTTGGGCCCCTCTCCCTGCACCCAGCCCCACCCCCGCGGCCTGAAGGAACATAGGATGGGAAATACCACAGGGGCCAATCCGCGTGCACTTCACCTGCCCATGCACCCTACAAAACCTCCGGCTGCGCCGCTCATGAACTCAGGTAGGTGAGCACACAGCCGGAGGATCTGCCCGTCAGCCTCCTGCCAAGGGGACTTTGTGTGCGAGGCAGGAGAGTGGGCACTCATGATGGTGGGCCATTAATGCACTGGGGGGACTTGGTGGAAAATTGGGAGCACTTTGCACTCGCTCAAGGGAAGAAGGGCAAAGTCTAGAATGTCTGACCAACTAACGATAACCACTCAAGTCCCCTTGTAGGTTATTTGACTCTGGTGTCCCAGCTCGAGAAGGAGCAAGACAGCACTGACAAGTAAGAAGGAGCTGGGGGGAGGGCGGCTGGGGGGGGGGACAGGTTGCTTAGATGTTTGTAACACCCTGTTGCTGGAGGGTGCTCAGTCCCTTGACTTTCTCCCTCACAGGATAAGATCATCCCAAGGCAGAGCACTTTCTCACCAGAGGGTCATGCATCATCTGGTCATAAGCTGCACCTGTGGAGTTGCTGCCGCTGCTGCTCCCAGGCACTGCAGGTTGGGTTTGACCTTGGCCGTGGACTGGGCTGGTTCACTAGCAACACTTGGGTCTGTTTCCCTTGCAGGCAGTCACAACTCATCCAGGAGACCATGGAGCATGGCTGTTTTAGCCCCAGTTATCCCCTGGGCATGCAATTCAGGTCTGGCCCAGGGAGCCATTTCCCAAAGCAGCCAGCCTGGCTCCAGCCGAGGAACATTGGCAGGAAACACACCCAAAGCGCCTCTGCACCTTTTCCAGTTTAATAAAATATGTGTAGAAAAACAACAAACTGCCTGTCTTTTGCTTGCTTTCCTGACATTGACAGTCCCCCACCCCACCCCCAACTCCCCGCCGGGATGTCTTCTCACACATCCCCAGAAAAGTTTCTTGGCTCGGGGCTGGGATGGAAGGGGTGGGCTCTGCTGCCAAGAGGAGGTGTGAAGTGGTGCCCCATTCGGCTTCCCTCCTCCTCCCCCCCCTCAATGTAATTTCAGGAAGTGGGGTGGGAAATGAAGTGTGGCCTGTGAATGTCTGGCGGGGGGGGGTGCTCCACTGAGGACTTTCATTCTCTGTCAGACTGAGCTGCTGGCATCTGATAAGCCAGGAAGACGGTCGCTGCATGCGGGAAAAGGAGGACGTTGCTGCCAGGAGGTGGGGGATGTGGAGCAATTATCTTCAGATCTCCAGGGCTCCTCCTCCGGGAGGATGGACCACCTTCCTTTTTGCTGTTTGCAGAAGCAGAGATGGACTTGGGAAATCTGGCCCGGGGAGAGAGTGGGCAATGGCCCCCAGAGCAGTTTCTCTCCTCCCGCGGGTGTCATGGGCTAGGACAGCCCAAGCAGAGTTGTCCAAGTCCGGTCTGAGGTCAGTGTACAGGTCCAAAGCCAGGAGTGAGTACCGAGTTCAAAGTCCAGAATCCGAGAGCCGAGTCAAGAGGTCCGTAGGTCAGTTACCAATCCGAGCAAGGGCGATCCAGAAACAAGGTCAAGGCGCAGTCCAGAGGTCACACGGCAAGGCAAGAACAAGGCAAGGTTCAGCAGAGTGGTCGCGGTCAGAGCAGGATCCTGACGTGTTGCTTCCCCGCCTCCTGGTCTTCTGGGGCTGGGTTTTATAGACAGGCTGGGCTTGCAGCCAGCTGCTTGGGAGCTGTTCTGTGCTCGCTCCTCATCGCTCTCAACAAGCAGCTGGCGTCTGGCCAGGAGGTGTGTGCACTCTGCCGCCTTTCCTGCAGCTCCACACACTGCTTTTGTCTGCGGCGCTCTCTGGGCGAGGCTGGAGGTTTTGGCATCCTTGGCTGTGCTTCACCAGTGGTGTTGGCGCCGGAGGGCATTGGTGCCTGTGACTCAGCTGCTGACTGAGGACTTTGGGCAACTGGTGGCTGGGCTTCACTGGTGGTGTTGGAGCTGGCTCAGCTGCTGGCTGTGGACTCTGATTAGCCAGCAGCTGCTCTTCCTGATCACCGGCTTCTGCTGAGTCAGGGCTGGCTACACGGAGCTCCTCTTCTCCTGAGGACTTAGGACTGGCTACACGAGGCTCCTCTCCTTCTGAGGAGTCCTCACTCTCAGTGAGCCCAGACTGGCCCATGACAGCAGGCTTCAATTCACTCTGGGGGGCATCACCCCTGAACCGAGGCACGGCTCTCAAGGTCCAACCAGTGTTCTCGCATCGTCGTGATGCAGTGATATGTTCCAATGGTGCTGCTGCAAGTCAGTGGGCGCTTTTCACTCCCTTCTGGCCTCTCGCGTGGTTCCCAATGGGCATTCCTGTCAGTCACTGAAGAACCCGCCCTCTCCCTCCCACCTGCCTCTCCAGAACCTGGGGGCTGATCCCAAGTGCAGCAGGCTGCGAGTGCGACTCTCGCCAGGTCCTATCGCCTTTCTGGTCCCACTTTTCAGGGAGGGGAAACCTGTTTCTCGCAGCGGCGGCGGCGGGGGGGATTTGCGCCGAGCTGCAGCCACCAGCCTGGTCCTCAATGGAAATGCGGGCTGGACGGGTGAGAGAGTGGGCGTCCAATCCACACCTTCAGTGTTACCTCTGCCCCCCCCCACCATCCCAGCAGGGAGGCCTGCTCCCTGACGAGGGGGTTGTTGGTGGGTGGCGGGGATCGCGGCCTCCCCACTGGCTGCACCGCCACTTGCCCCTTGCCCGCATGTCAGAGGAGTGATGCAGCCATTGGCTGCTGTGGGCGGGGTTGTCAGGGGAACGGCGGGTGGGTGCTCTTGGCAGCGGCCATGCTGAGCTCTTGCGCCAGCAGGACCCTCCGGCAAAAGTCCATAGGGAAGCAGCAGAGGGGATGTCACATTTACGTCAGAGATATACGAGGGACAATAGCAGGTATCTACTAGATGCAACTGAACATTCAAGGAGGAAAGAAGAAGAATGGCATTTATGTTTTTGGATGCCAAGAAAGCCTTTGACAATGCGTCTGGAAAATTTTTGATGAAAGTATTACAAAATATGAACCGTGGGACTGAATTCATAAATTGGATGCAAAGTATTTACATTGATCAGCAAGCTAAAATCCCAGTAAACAGCTTCCCAATGGAAAAAATAGAAATAGCAAAAGGAACTCAACAGGGATGTCCAATATTTCCATTACTGCTTATTATCATATTGGAAGTGCTGGATGTGAAAATAAGGAAGGACCCCAGAACTGTTGGAATAAAAGAAGGCAAAGAATAATATAAAATGAAATACGTAATGGAACAAACAGAGGCTGCTCTAGCAGACCTGAAAAGAGTATGGAGGAGGGCAACTAAGATGATCAAAGGGTTGCAGCACCTGTCTTGTGAGAAAAGGCTAAAGAGACCAGAACTTTCCAGTTTAGAAAAAAAAGATGGTGGGGGGGGGGACATGATGGTAAAGAATGCCACCAAGTCATAGCTGACTTATGCCGACCCCTGCTGGGGTTTTCAAGGCAAGAGACTGAGGGGGTTTGCCATTGCCTGCTTCTGCATAGACACCCTTGGAAGGTCTCTCATCCAATTACTAACCCAAACTGACCCTGCTTAACTTCTGAGATCTGACGAGATCAGGCTTGCTCAGGCGATCCAGATCAGGGAAGGAACCTGACAGGGGTTTATAAAATCATATGTGTGTATATATAAAATTTCCATATAGATTATTACATAGGTAATTGAACATTAACTAGGAATAAACAGGAATATGAGCTATTAGTTAACAAGCACTACACCAAGGAACAGAGAAAGACTCAAACCATAAATTATTACTTCATCACTAGTGAGTTAGGAGAATTATAAACTTAAAGTATTGTCTAGATATCTACAAAACAAAAAATTAAGGAAAATTTATCGGGCAGCCCAATCCTAAGAAGGGCACGGAAAGTGAACAGGAACCGAACTAAGGCTTGCGAGGGCGCATCTAGCCCGTACGCCCGCGTAAGTGGCCCTCCGCCCGCGCTGGGACGCGGCGCTGGCCCGCCGGCGGGCCAGCACCGGTGCAAGCCACAGGCGCCCGGGCGGCAGCGCAGAAGTGGCGTAGAGCCCTACGCCGACGCAGGGGGGGGCGGGGAGCAAGGCGGGGTCGGAGTTAGTCCGCTCCCTAAGCTCCTCCAGAAGCGGGAACGCCCACAGCGGCGCAAAAAAGCTACGCCACGGAAAAAGAAGGCGTAGCCCATAGGCGTCCATGGAACGGCGAAAAATCAGCCCCCTCTCTGAGCGCCCCGCCCCGCCCCTATGGCCCGAAGGAGCATAGGATGAGAACTATCCCGGGGACCAATCAGCGTGCGCGCCCGGCGTGGACGAGCCCCCCTCTCTGCACCCAATCACCTGCGACCGCGCCCTACAAAACATCCGGCCAGCGCCGCCCAAACCCCCAGGTAAGGGAGCACTCGGCCGGAGGCTCTGCCCGTCTGCTGAGTGGCATTGCCCCTTTGAAAACCGAAACGGGCTGAGGGCATTCACATTGGCAGGCGCAGAATGCACTTGGGGGACTTTGCGAAAAACTGGGGGAACTTCGCATAAAAGGGAAGAGGTGCAAATGTCTGCCTAACTCTCTTTCTACCGTGATAGAAAGAATGACTCCACAGCTAACTGATGCATGCTAGTTGCTTCTAACTAAGCACAAACAAACTAACCCTTCCGTGGCAGAAGGGAATGACACTTTGCAAATTAACCGCATGCTCTCCCGTTTCCTTGCAGGTGCCCTGACTCTGGCGCTCCCACCTGGTGATGACCGACAGAGCGCTGACAGGTAAGGAGGAGGTGGGGGGGGCATTCCGCAGATTAGTGCAAACCGCCCATTCACCTGAACCCACCCGCTCACTTGCCGCTTTGGGTGAGGCCCAGCAGGGGTGGGGGGCAACCATGGCCGCCCCTGGCTGCCTCAGAGGCAGGCGCCTCGAAAACCACATGTGGCCAGGTGTTTGTTGTGACCAGCTCATTCCCTCCCATAAAGGTAAAGGCTTCCCAAGGCTGAGTGCATCCTCGCCAGACTGTCAGGCATCAGCTGCTGCCCTCGACCATGTGCAACCCCCCCCGGATGGCGGAGTGTGGGGCTTGCCTTGCCAGTGGAACGAGGCAAAGCTCACACGTGTCTTTTTCCCCCACAGGCACGTCCAGGGCATGGCTGCTCCCCCGCGCCCCGCCCTCCCCAAACATCTCTGACGGACGGTTGGCTGCAGCCCAGGAAGCACCGTCGCGCCGCGGCCTGCATCCCAGCCCCGCCCCTCCGAGCGGGAAGGAGGGCTGTGTGGAATGCTCCAGCTCCCTCGCCAGCCTAAACGCAAGCCCGCTCTTTCCAGTGCAATAAAACGAGATGTACAACAACTGTTTTCTGTGTCTGCGAGTCTGACTTCGTCCTCCGCCCCTCCCCCAACACTCCCGTCACATCTCCCCACCTGCACATTGCCACAAATGTATCCGACACACCCCGTCTTGCCTCCCCGCCCCCTCCCTCCCTCCTCCTCCCCCCCTCCTCCTCTGTATTTGACCAGTGTCTGTACCACCCATCTGCCAAAGAGAACTTGATTCTCAGAAGCCTATGCCACAATAAAATTGGATAGTTTTAAAGGTGCTACGGGACCCTTTTTGAATTCGCTACCACAGGCTAACACGGCTAACCCCCCTGCATCTATGGCCAGGTAGAGGGTTGGGGCGGGGCATGTGAGCGGGGGGGGGATCAATCCCCGGTGGGGAGAGTAGCTGGCACCCGATAAGCAAGGGAGAGGGTGGTGCGAGCTGCCGCTGCAAGGGGGCGGGAGATGGCAGGGGAAACGGTCCACTCGCGGGAACCCTAGCCCCCACCAATGGAGAATCCAGGGTAGTGGCAGGCGGATGCCATATCCCGGGCAGGAGGTCTCGCGCGCCTGGGGAGGGTCGCCCCCATCGCAGCCGCAGCCCCAGCAACACAGTCCCATGAGCGGCCGCCTCCCAGAGTGGGTCCAGCCCCTCGGGCGTCTGCAGCAGCCCCATTGGTCATTCCAACACCTTCCACCCCAGGGCGTCCTGCCTCGCATCCAATCCCGTGGAGCAGTTGCCAGCCTCCCACGCCAACAGGCCATGGTTGTTGGGAGGGGTGGGGTGTGTCCGAGGCTGCGCGTGGCTCCGCCCTGGCTCGGCGCCGTTTCCTGCGTTCAGCAATTGTGGCCACTCGCGTTGCCCTGCCGGGGGGGGGAACCACTCCGAGGCTGCCAGCCCCGCCAATCCTGCAGGGAAGGCCGCTGGCCCCGCCCACAGGGGCAGTGGAAGAGCGCATCAGCTGCGCAAAGTGGCTAAAATGCGGGAGCCCGAGGCCTTCCGGCTGGCTGCCACAGCGTGCCCCTTCCCCGGCCGGGCCATGCAGGCTGGGTGGCCACCCCAGGCCCGGGAGGGCCCCCCGATGGCAGGTTGCGTGACTGCCCCAGCTCAGGGCGGCATGCCAGGCAGGGCAGGTGCGTTAGGGCAATATGGAAGACATGCCAGAGCGGCCCCTGGCCAGTCCTTGTGCATCCTAAGCCCCCCCCCCTTGGAAGGGATGCGCTGTCACCGCGGGCCTGGTCATGCGCTCATGGTGCCAGGGCAGGATATGGCTGGCAGTTCACCAAAGTATCGCAGGCAGACATGGGTCCATGTGTAGATGAGCTTTATTCCCAGTCCCACGGCGCAACGTACAGCCAGGCCCAAGGGTTCACGTCCCGCAAGGATGCACTTGAGCAGCACAGCATCCCCGCAAGGGAAGAGGGCCCTGGGGCCATAGGAAGCCAACCACCACGGCCCCCTCCCCTCCAACCCACAGGTCTGAGACGGGGGGGGGGCTGTGCTGAACCTATCCATGAACTATGCAGCTGCCAGACAGAAGATAGGGAATTGTTACATCTCAGACCCTCCAAGGTCATGCCGGCGGGCGGTGTAGTTCGGTGGGCAGCACAGAAACACTATACCCACAGCGGTCCCGGCTGCATGGAGGGCGACGGGTGGCGGGAGCAGTGGGCGGCCAGGCTCGGGGCCCAGCTCATTGCCAAGGCAGCCGGGAATGACCTCCTGGCAGATGAGGGTGCGATGACTGCGCGGCCAGTTTACCTGGAGGAGCTCTTCCCTGGCCGTGCGGAGGAGGCCCACCTCATACGAGCGTGGCTAGACACGGCGCTGTGCGAGGTGGAGCATGACCTCCTGGAAGAGGAGGTGGCTGCGGGCCCCGCGCGCAGTAAGTCAGGGTCCTCGGCGTCATCCAGGGAGCCTCCTCCGCTGCCACAGAGGGCAGGCCGTAAGGGCCCGGAAGCGTCCCAGCCACTTCCGTCGAGGCGCAGGTTGCAGGTGCTTGCAGCAGATGCCGGGCTGCCACCAACGGGTGCCCCCCCTCCCTCTCTCCCCCCTCTGCAGGGACCATCAATGACAGGTGGATGGCTGCCATGGACCGGGTTCACGGGGCATTCCAGCAGGCGCGGGCAGCGGCACCATGTGAGTCTCGCCAACAGGAGGGGCACGGGCATGTGGGGTGGGGCGGCCTGCGGCCGCGACAACAACCCCAGAGCCCACAGGGGCCCTGACGCTCCCATCCCCCACCTCTTGCCCCCACAGCGGCGCCCGCCCGGAGCCCCTCGCCAGATGAGGAGGAACTTGGGAGGGGCTTCACCGCCTGGTCTCCACCCCGCTAACCGCCACCCGCTGAAGACCCAGAGGGTGACTCAGTGGAGGGGCCTGGCAGGAAGCGGCCGAAGCTGGAGCCCGTCCCCGC
Source organism: Eublepharis macularius (assembly GCF_028583425.1). Classification (NCBI taxonomy): domain Eukaryota; kingdom Metazoa; phylum Chordata; class Lepidosauria; order Squamata; family Eublepharidae; genus Eublepharis; species Eublepharis macularius. Next base: position 487,282 of record NC_072798.1, read on the forward strand.
AGACGGCCGGGCAGCTGCCGATATGCCATCCCAGGCACAGGCATCTTGGACCCCAGCCGGGCCCCTGCTCTGTAACGGGGATGCCGTGGCGGGGCCGCTGGCCTCCCCCTGCTCCGACGCGCTACCTAGCCCTCACCCTCCTGGCTGCTGAGGCCGGGGTTCTGGGTTGGCAAGCTGCTCTCTGAGCGCCTGATGCGGCCCTGGAATCGATTGGGAATAAAGCCAAGTTCGTTAACCGCTTTTCCCGTGCAGCCCGTCCATGGGGGGCGGTGGCTGCTGGCCGGGGCGGCTTTCCCATGCTCTCTACATGCAGGGGTTGAGGGAGCGGGGACTCAGAGGGGCCGCCTGGGACACCATAGGGGCGTAAAGGGCGAGTGTTTGGCCGGCCGAGCCCCCCATGGCCAGGCATGGCCCTCAGCGCGCAGCATGCCACAGGTGCTCCGCGACCCTGTCTCGCACAGCTCGGTCATGCTCCTGGGGCTCTGCAGGGGCGTCAGGAGAAAGGCGACCGGCGGGCGGCAGCCAGGGGTCCTCGCCTGGGCCCTCTGTGGCTGGCAAGGGGAGCTGCTGGCGCACGGCAATATTGTGCAGCATGACACAGGCAGCCACGAGCTTGGCGACGGTGAACGGCTGCATGGCCAGGCGGCCGCCCGTGTGATGGAGGCATCTGAAGCGCATTTTCAGCTGACCGAAAGCACGTTCGATCACCATCCTCGTGCGCCGGTGGGCCTGGTTGTAGTTGGCTCTGTCGGCGGGCTCATCCGCAGGGTATGGCGTCAGGAGGTAAGGCAGCAATGGATAGCCACGGTCACCTGCAAGGGGAGGCGGAGTTAGGATCTCCCTTCCCATCCCCGTCCCCTCACAGCTCCCCCACCAACTCCTGACCTAGGAGCCAGCCTCTCCCCTCAGGCCATGATGACAGGAGCCTGTTCAGGCCGGAGGTGGTGAAGATCTGTGCGTCGTGGACGCTTCCCGGGAACTTGGCAACGAGGTCCGTGAAGATCCCCTGGTGGTCACAGGCTGCCTGGACGTTGATACTGTAGAACTGGTGCCGATTCCTGTAGACCTGCGGCTCCTCTCTGGGAGCGCATATGGCCACATGCGTGCAGTCGACTGCTCCAATCACATTGGGGAAGCCTGTAAAGGAGGAGAAGCCAGCCCGGATGGGTGCCAACTCTGCCTCCGAGGTGGGAAAGTGGATGTGCTCGCGGATCCGACCAACTAGGGCGTCCAGGAAGGCATGCAGGCAGCGGCTGGCGGATGACTGGGAGACCTCCAAGGCCTCAGCCATGACTCCCTGGAAGGAGCCGGTCGCAAGGTAGCGGAGGGACAGCAGGACCCTCTGGAGGACGGGGATGCCCCGGGGAGCCGCAGCTTGCCCCTGAAGGGCGGGGCGCGAGCTCCTCGCACAGAGCCTGTATGGCTGCCCTGTCCAGGCGGAAGCGGTCCAGGCAAGTCATGTCGCCCAGGAGCAGGGATGGCACCCTGGCCTGGAACCGGCGGCGGCGTCTGAGGCGGCGCCGCCTGAGGGCCGCTCGGACAACCACGGCTGGCAGGAGGTGGCTGGTCCGGATGGCTGGGAGCCGCGGCGGCAGTGGCGGGCACCAGGCGGGGATGATCAAGGTCCTGCCTGGAAGGAACGCAGGTTGAGTTCCAGCACCCTGAACCCCCCCCCACGCACAGCAGCAGGCCTACCAGTCTCAGCGGCCCGTTGCAAGTGGTGCTCAGGAGCAGGTCCTCTGTCCGCTGCATGGGCCGTCCCAGCCACCCTTCCCGGTCCTGCACCCCCTGTGCCCTCCTCCATCTTGCCGAGGGGATGGGTGAGCACATGACTAGGTGGCTGGTTCCCACCACTTATCTCGGGGACCGGACATTCCAGCGGGCACTACCCCCATGTCTGCTGAGAGCACTAGTGGCGGCGGAAGCCAGCGCCAGGCAAACTGGACAGAGGCCGAGAGAGTGCTGCTTTTTGGGCTCGTGGTGGAGAATGCGGAGGTCGCCCTGAGCACGCACAGGGGCGCCTCGTCCCGGTCTCGACGACGGGCATTCTGGCAGATGGCAGCTGACAGGGTCTCGGCTGTGGGCAACGCGCCCCGCACTGCTCACTCGGCAATGAAGCGCTGGAATGATTCTTTCGGGCCCGCGCGCAAACGAGTGCGCCTCCTCATGTCTCAGGGGGTTCCTTATGAGCGGGCCCTTGACGAGGGGCTCCCAGGCCCAGAGGCGGTCATGCGAGCGGTCATCCCGGAGGCGGTGGTGGGCGGCCTGGGCGTTGAGGTCCTGCCCGGTTAGTATTTGTGGATTCAGGGAGGCGAGGGGGGGGACGTATGGATCGTGGCACATGTGTGACAGGGCCTCTCCCGTGAGTAGGCACGGCCCCTGAGGGTCCAGACCCAAGCCAGGCGGAGGCAGAGGCAGCGGAGTCTGTGCCCCCCCTGGCAGAGAGCGGGGCCCAGGAACCGGCAGCCCTTCCACCGCCACAGCAAGCCCCTGCTGCCAGCGACGAGGAGCCTCAACCGGGCCCGTCGGGGGGCATGGATCCGGAGCACGGTATGTATCTGTGGCCCTGCTGCTGGTGGGGCCAGGGACCGGCTCGGCCGCCGGCCTCGGCCACACATCCGAGGCCACTCATGGCGCCGACCGGTCTCAAGACGAGGGGCTGCGGCCGCAGTTGGAATGGGTGTGCTTGGCCCGGCTCGGTGGCCTGTGGCAGCCCATGTTGGGCCGCTGCTCTTCCCTCCCTGGGGCCTCTTCCCACCCATGTCTCGCTCCAGCAGGGACCATGCGCCTGGAGACAGGCGGGGAGGTGATTGCCCAGCTGCGCGAGCTGCCACCCTCCCGGAGGACCTCTGCTGCCGGAGCGGCTCTCCTGCAGTCGCTCGGCTTCCCTGTGTCGGTGGAGGGTGAAGGTGGCCCTGGGACTCCGCCGGTTCAGGACACCTCATCGACAGAGCCGCTCGAGGAGCTGTCCCAGCATGCAGCACCATCCCCTCCAGCCCCCCCGCCCCCGGGTGCCATGGGCCGTGTGCGGGAAGGACCTGGCTCCGCCTCTGAGGGGGAGGGGCCCATGGAGGGGATCCTTCCAGGCGCACGGGCTCGCGGCCCCCGCCCTGCCCAGCGGCTTCCCCCGACACTAGCCGCAATGTGGGCGGCGATCGAGAGGGAGCGGCTAGAGGTGCACGCTGCATGGGAGGAGGCGAACAACCGCGGCCGGGAGTTCATGGCTGCGGTACTGGAAGTGGGGGAAGGGGTCCGTGCCTCTCAAGTCCGTGCCGAAGCCCTGCTCGGGCGGCTCGTCGCCATCCTCGACCCTCCGGCCCCACCCGCTGCAGCAGCTCCACCCGCCCCAGAGGCACCCCTCCCTCGGGCCCAGTTGCGTGCGAGAGGCCGTGCCCGTGGACGGCCAAGGGGGTCCGGCCGCCGGCCTCACCGGTGACCGCCGCTGCCGCCTTGGGGGTGGGGTGGGGTGTTTTGCTGCACAGACGGCTCTCCTACATGCCTCCCCTTCCTCACGTCTGCTGGGGGAGGTGGGATGATATAATAATAAAGGCTGATTTCTGTGCAATGTTCTTTGCCTTGGGATGGGGACGAGGGGGCAGGCCCGCTGTGTCTGCCTCTTGGTGGCGGCCTCAGGCCAGCCCTCCCCTTCGGCGCCACTTGGGGGCTGTCCCCTGCTGCCAGAGACTGGCTGCTGCCCTGGATTCCTCATGGCAGGGCGCCTGCCAGTCCCATGCCAACCTCTCTGGATGCGGCCGCCACGGACTTGGTGCTACATTGGGCAAACGGGGGAAAGGCTTCTCAGACTACGCCCACCCCTCTCCTTCCCGACTGCGAGCCCCGCCCGACACACGAGCCGAGGCAGTCTGCCGGCATGGGCGCGGTTTGCCTGCTGCTCTGGGGCCTGGCCGGGATCGCGTGCTGCCCATAGGCTGCGCCTTTCCTGGCCCCTCCCCCTGACGCTTGTCAGGAACAGCGCCCTTTGGCTGCTCCTGGCGGCGGCCGTGCATCAGACCCGCCCACAACACTTTCTGGTTCTCCAAAATTGCATCTCTGCGCTGCTGCGGGCGCCGCTGCGGCCACACTTTGCTGGCACAGGATCCGGCCCGGCGCCGCCGCCACACCACCAGTGCAGCCGCGTCGGCGTTGGGGCCGGCCATAGGATTGCGCTGTTAATCTTCCCCAAATACATAATTGCCATCATTTAAAGGGATATATATTCCAAAAAAGAATTTATCATAAACATTCAAAACATAGACACCTCTAAAGGCTCAAAGTAAATATAACGTTAAGCATCCACTTCAAGTATTCTTCCAAAACATAATGAAAAAGTCTGTTTTTCAAGAAACTTGTCAGATAATAAATACCAAACACTTATTACTTATTGTGCATTTATAATAACTCGTTTTGGTCAAATATGCAATATACCAAATTATATACATCCATTCTGATACTGTGGTGGCCCCTACCCTATGGAACAGCCTGCCTGAGGTCAAGAGAGCTCCCACGCTCTTGGCTTTCCACAAACAATGCAAAACTGAATTATTCAAAAAGGCTTTTTTACTCAGATAGGAGGGCGGTATTGTAGGGAGGGGGTCTCGGATGTTTCGCCAATGAGTTGGGAACCATGGGCTCCACCATTATGTTGCTTTACGTATTATCTGTTGCTTTGAATATGTACTCATATATACTGCTTGTGCTTCATGTTGTCTAATGTCAATCCTAGAATTAATTATGTTCTGTTTCAGCAATCCTTTAACCCTGTATTGGATCCTTGCTAATGCTATGTCTCTGTAAACTTGTATTCATCTACTCTATGACATTGTTTATGGAAATGTCCTTGACATTATATGGAACTGATTGTACTTGCTACTGATTGTACTGATCTCACACTATGTAATCCGCCTTGAGTCTCAGTGAGAAAGGCAGAATATCAATGACATACATACATAAAAATATATTTCCAATAACATGCTATGCATACTCACACAGAATTTCCAAAACCTTTCAAGATCAACATCATGGACTATACAAGATTTCAAGGAATAATATATTCAGTGATATATATTAAATCTAATATTGAACTCTAAAACATATGCACCTTTGTTTAGATAAATCAACATATAAAACAATATTGAACTCTAAAACATATGCACCTTTGTTTAGATAAATCAACATATTTCGTTTAATTTTCCCCCTTCCCCCCCTCCTTTCCCACTTCTCTTTTCCTTTCTATTCCCTCCTCCTCCCTAACCCACCCAACTTTGCCCTTTAAGTCTGAATTAGCAATACAAATGAGCTTTAGAAATTTCTCCCCCTCCCTTGATGTTTCCCTTTCCCTAGTTATCTTATCTTTCCCTCCCACGGAACTCTTGGTTGATTAGCTCTAAGATCACAATAATGGGAGATCTATTTCAAATCCTTTCCCTCCCACAAATCCCCTGGCCAGTTGTTACAAACTGCACAAAAATAATAGATTTGTTCCCCAAAGCCCTTTTAGCTAGTGTGTTCTATTCACACACTAGTTTGGTATATACCAAAACTTACCGGGCTTAACTAAAAAAGGAGTTACATTGAAAGGACCGAACTCCCCCCTCCCTTTCTTACCCCGTTTTGAATCTTCAATAAAGAGTATTATGATAACGCTTCCCTTAAATTTTAGCATTGTGGCTAAGTGTCTAAATCAATTGTCTCTTATTGGAATTTTACTTCCCTTCTGAGGGGATGAAGAAATTATTACTGAGAAAATTTTCTTTTTTGACTTGGTTTGCTTGTTTCCATCGGTTCTTCTAGGTTCAGTTCATTTAACATTGATGCTGCAGAGTCGTAGTCGGAAGCGATAAGACGATGTCCTTTGTGATAGACCAGTAGTTTCGTGTAATTCCACCATTTGTATTGTACTTTCGCTCTCCTCAAAGTCTCGGTTGTGGGTTTAAGTTCTTTTCTCTTTAAGAGAACTTCATTACGCAGGTCGCTGTATACTTGTATCTGGGTGTTATTGAATAATAGAAAGCCTTTGGATCTTGCTTCATTGATTATTTTCTTCCTGATGTTAGTATCTGGTACTTCAATAATGATATCTCTCGGCATATTTCTTTTTTTCTGCTGGCTTAAAGATCCGATGCGATAAGCTTTTGTTATGAGTTGGTTTGTGTCTTCCTTAATGCCCAGCAGCTTAGATAGCCAAGGTGTTAATGTTCTGATTATATTTTCGTTTTCTATAAGGGACTCTTCAATCCCACGGAGCTTGAGATTTCTGTAACGAGCTGACACTTCCAGGTGAAGAATTCTTTCCTCCTGCTGTTCTAGTTTATTATATATTTCTCTTACGTCTCTTTGAGACATGATACTAAGTTCCATAGCACTTTCAGCTGTTTGATTTGTCTTTTGAAGTTCTAATTTGATTTCTGTTAATTGTGTAGATAGCGGTTGGATGAGCAGCGTCATTTGCTTGAGCAGGTTTTCTTCAAATTTTGCAAACTGTGCCTCGAGGGAGTGATTATTAGTTTTTGCCACTGCGTTTGTTTCTACAAGTTTCCCGTCGGCCATTTTGGATAGCTCGGCCTTGCTGTGTTCCTGAGGCATAGTTTGGGTTGTGCTGTAAAAGAACTGCTGCAAATTTCTTGCCGATTTTGGACAGATCTTCTTTTCCCTCTGCGTCTGCTTTCTCAAATATATAATGCAGGGTAAGCGATATCAGCTGTTTTCCGGGGTTTACAGAGAGGAAGGAGACGGAGATCTTTCAATGTGCGTCCATACCCAAAGGCTCCGACGCCACGCCCCCCAAACATATGCACCTTGACACAATCCCAAAAAATATGACATAAATCTGCACAAGCAGGTGTATGCTTTCAACATTTATCACTTGGTATATCCTAAATCCTAGACAGTTTATGTGTAGATACAGGCGAAATAATAGTGTAAAGAATTCCCCCCCCCCCCGCCAATATCTACCCAAATTAATTTTGGCAGTAGTTTCACAAATCCAGCGTCATTCATTGATAAAGATTTTTCTCCAATATCATTTCCTATTTTAACAAGTAATTATTCAGTAACTATATGATTCAAAATCAATAAATACAAATAAAATTTTTTCCAGATATCAGTCCCAACATGATTGTTTCATAAGGGGTTTTTAAAACAATGCTACTGACATTTACTATGAAGTACCATTACAATATGTCTTATCTGAAGATATCTGAAAACGTGTCTCATCCATTACCTGTTCAAAAGACAACATAGTGATACGTATATATATCCCCCAGGTTTAGAATGGCCCATTTCTTCATTATAAAGAAGTTAATTCATATAGCTCATATTCCTGTTCAGTTAATGTTTGTCTATGTAATCTATACAGAAAATAAAATTTGTGGAGAAGGCGATCCGTGGTGACTGACTGGGGGACGCTGTCCTCCTATCCACTCGCCCCTGCCCGCACCAGCCCTGCAGCAGCAGGCACTGTCCTCAGGCCCTGCAGTACCACCTCTGTTAGTACCTCAGCTGCAGGTGCCTCTACGGAGCCCCAGGCCACCTTCACCATTAGGACAGCAGCAGCCAATGTCCAGGCACTACCCAGAAGGACAGCCTGCAGCCGCCCAGCAGACCCCCCTTCTCCTGCAGTTGCCTAGGCAGCTCAACTTCAGCCAGGAGATTGTCAGCAGCACAAGCCAGGCAAGCACAGACCCCAAGCTGCCAAGGGAGCCACTGGAGGATTCAGAAGCAGCAGGGGCGAGCCAGGCAGAGAACAGAACAAATGCCCCACCCTAGGCTGGGATGGAGTAGGTGGGGCCCGGAAACTGCAGAGTCTACCCAGCCCTCCCATCAGATAGGCTGGGAGAAGGGCCACTCAAGGAGGCTGGGTGAGGATTGGGAGAAGATCCAGGGAGGTGGGGTAAGGGGGATCCTTTAAAGGCCGGCTAGTGCTGTCACTCTCAGGGCAGGAGAAGGACCAAGGTGGGGCAACCTCCTTCCCTGCCCATCTGAGGCCAGAGGACACTTGCCTGGGGAGCTGCCAGGTGGGGGCACCGGTGAGGGAGGAGCAGCCTCACACAGGGCTACTAGCTGTAATGACTAAAAGGAGCCTCCACAGCTAGTGGTAACAAGTCTCTCAACACCAGGGCTGAGAAGCAGCATCAGGGGAAGGGCTCGGCCTGCCAGGGCGACTGGTTGGCCCCTGTGTGGAACAGGATGCTGATCTAGATAGACCATCACAGGTCTGATTCCACAGAATTTACATTCTAACCATGAGGTATATTTGCAATTTTGCTTGTATAAATAAGACGTTTGTGGCATTAAATTCCATAAATATGCCAATTAGTACAATTTGATATGTTAACTAAGTTATAAATAATGGGTTTTATGTTATTAAAGCAGGAAAGTGTGGTTTGATAGCAAATTAAGCATTGCATATATTTAATTTAACCCCACGTTCTGTCCCCCCCCCCCCGAGATTTCAAAACTACTGGAAATTTTACATCTCTAATTGTTCGATATAAATAATACCTCCAAGCTTGCTTGTGGCTTGAGGAATGAGCTTGAGGAATGTATCCTCAAACCTCAAAAGAAGAAACTGGAACCACTGGTCCTACCCCTTGCCCCAATGCTGTTTCAGAAAGATGTCCTCCACAGGCCCATTTGGATCCCAGCTCCGGCAACGCTCGCCACCTTGAGAATAAGGGCCATTTAATCCAAAGCGTCTCTTGATTCAATCTCTGAGGGAATAAAAAATATGAAAACATTATAAGCAAACGAACTCAAGTCACTGATGTAGCAGAAGGCATTTATGGGTGAATTCATCCGCAGAAGAATTTGCACTAGGCATGAACAGAGCAGCCATAAAAATCTGAACCAGAAAACAGGGTCCCAGGGCAGGCACAAAAGCGATCTTAAAGATAAAAGAGCAAAGCACACGCCCCGCAATAAACACTTTCAGGAGAGTACAGCCAATAATCCGATGCCTGTTTCCTCAGGAGTAAGTGCTGCTGACCCGGCTGGGATGGCCTCTCAGTTAAGGGTGCACAGGATGGCAGCCCGGGTAATTCAGCTCAAGAAGAACCATCCAAAGGAGGTCTGCTCAGAATCTCACACAGGTCTCTTCAGCGGGGCTTGCTCCCGACGCCGCCCTGCACACGGGCGAAGTCCACAGCCGCCCACACGCGGGCTTCCTCTGCGGTGGCCCCGACTACCCTGCCGGAGGAGGTCAGGACCCGAGCCCCCGCCCTCCGGGCTTTCGGCAAACGACGCAAAACCGAATTATTCCGAAGGGCTTTTTGCTCAGCCGGGGGGGGGGGGGGGGCTTGTATCGCGGGGCGGGGCGGGAACGGGGGGGGGGTCCTCGGGTGCTTCTCTAATGAGTTCGGGGGGAGGGGAGGCAGCGACTTCCCCGCGACGTCGTCCCGGAGTCCCGCTAACGACGCGTCTCTGGGAACGCGCGTGTCGGGCCGTGGCAGAGGGAGGCCCCCGCAGCCTCGCGGCCAGAAACCCACCGGCGCCGCGGACCCCCCGCCCCGCCCCGCCCCGCCCCGCCGCTCCTGAGGGCCGCCGAAAGGGCTCCCGGGCGCGCCTCCCGCTCTCCCGGGCGCTGCCGCGGCCTCTCCGCCGTCAGGGGGCCCTGAGGGCCCGGCCGCGCTCCTGCCCCGCTCCCTGCCTGCCTGCGGAGTCGGGCCTCACCTGGGCCGGCGGCTGCGGCTCTCCCGCCTCAAGATGGCGGCGCCGAGGGGGCGGGGCCTGCGGGGCAGCCGGCCGGCCAGCCGGCGGGACCTTGCGCATGCGCCCCCGCGCCTGCCCCTAGTCCGCCTCTCTCGCGGAGGCGCGCGTGGGAAGCCCCTTCTGCGCCCATTTGCCCAGGGTTCAAGCCAGCGGGGGTCCGATACGGCCCGAGGCAACGCCGGCACGCGCGAGTCTAGCGCCGCTCAGGAGGACCTGCCCAGCAGGGTCACTCTCAGAGCGGGCGGGGGGACGCCAGTGGGCGCGCCTTCTCACCCCGCCCCCCCCCCCCGCCTCGTGCGGGAGCTCTCCAGACGGCTTCCTTGCGGCGCAGCAAAAAGCCCAATACGGAACCATTCGGTTTCGCGTGACTTGTGGACGGGGGGGGGGGCTTCCGAACCTCTTCAGCTGGGCCGTTCCATAAGGGGGGGGGGAGAGAATGCAGCTGTCCAGGCCGCGGTGGCTCTGGCCCCCGGGCAAGCGGGCTCCTGCCGCCAGCCTGCTTCAGCTGAGCCGCCCGGTAGCGATGAGGGGCCAGAGCAATGCAGGCCTCGGCGGGCCACGGCCAAGAGACGGCCTTCTTGTACCCGGCGCCGGACACGCAGCCCGCGGAAGGCCTGCCGAACGGGCGCCACGGTCCTGCTGCTGCCAGCGCCCCACCGCCACAGCTGCGCCTCGGCCTCCGCTTAGAGGGGCGCCGCGCCTTGCAGCCGTCGCGCACGGGCGGCCTGGCTCCGGGGACCCGGTTCGCCGCCTCGAGGGCGGGGGAGGGAAGCACTTTTGCAGCGGCGGTGCGGCGGGACCCAGGCTCACCCGCCCCCCGGCTCCCTGCCCTCGGGGCCGGCATCTCTTGCGGGGCGCGTTTGCTCCAGACCCCCGGCGCCGCGCGTCGCTGCCCCAGCCCTGCTGCCGCCCAACTGCACCGCCGCCAGGCAGCCTCCTGGCGGGAGCCGTCGGGTGCCGGCGCCAGACAACGCGGGGGCTGGAAGCGTCGCGGCCGGCTGATTCCTGTGTTTTCCCGGAGCAACAAGATGCGGGGAAGCGGCCTTACCGCGCACTCGCCGCAGACGGCCCCGACAGGCGCCCGCGGCAGGGGGGCAAGGAGGGGGCGCGCACGGGGTCCTCCTGGCGGGGCAGGCAAAGGGCCTTCCGTCCCTCCGTTTTTGCGGCCAGCAGTCCGGAGGGCATGCCGATGGCAGCGCCTGAAGGAGCCGCGGCAGCCACGGGGCTCGAAGCTCCGGCGGGCGGAGAAGGGCTTTCGCGCCTCCCGCCCCGTCCAGCCCCGCCGGCTCTGCGCTGCCCGGGCCGGCCGCCGGGGGCGCTGCGGGGGCCGCGCGGGGCGGAGGCGCGCAGGCCGGGCGATGGCGGGGGCTGCGGGCGGGGCGCGGCGCTGGGGGGGCTTCTCGGCCTGGCTGGAGTGTGTCTGCGCCGTCACCTTCGACCTGGAGCTGGGCCAGGCGCTGGAGGTGGGCGGCGGGGCGGTGCAGGGGGCTGGGGCGGGGGTCCTGCCGGCGGCCTCCCACTGACGCCCTCCCCTCTCCCCCCCAGCTGGTCTTCCCCCCGGGCCACGCCCTCAGCGAGAAGGAGGTAGGCGGGGGAGGGGCGAGGGGGAGAGGCGGGGGAGGGGAGGACCGGGCCGACCCCCCTGACGCCCCCCACCCGCGCGTGTCTTGCAGAGGAGCAGCGTCTGCTTCCTGGCCTTCCCGGACTCCTTCTCAGGTGAGCGGGGAGGGAGGGGCTGGGGGGCGCCCGAGGGGGGTCCAGATGCCCGCGCGCCCCTCCCCCCGCTGAGCCCCTCTCTTTCCCTCCCCCTCTGCAGGCTGCCTGGGCGACACCCAGTTCTGCTTCCGCTTCCGCCAGTCGGGGGGGCTGCGCGGGACCCCCCAGGCCGTCAGACCCCAGCCGGACGCGCCGCCCGCCCTGCAGGTCAGGCGGGAGGGGGAGGGCCCGTGGGGGAGGGGAGGGCCGCCCCCGCCCCCGCCCCCGCCCGCCCTGGTCCGACTGCGGCTCTCTCCCCGCCAGCCGGACCCCGCGCACCGCTTCGGCTACGTGTATTCCCGGCAGGTGCCCGACCGCTCGGTGCGGCGCGGCTACTTCCAGAAGGTGAGCGGCGGCGGGCGGGCGGGCGGCGGGCTTGCCGTGCTTGGCCTTCGGTTGCATGAAAGCAAAAGCGCCCCCCCCGCCCCCTCCGTGCGCCCGCGGCGGGAGAGCGGGAGTGCTGCCGGCGCGCCTGGGGTGCCCGAAGGGGAGGCATGTCCGAAGATGCGTGAGAAAGCCCCGCATCAGGCCGGGGAGGGTGCGCCCGCGGCTGGCCGGGGGGGGGTGTGGTTCGCAGGGACCGGGCCCTCCGGCTGCTGGGCGGGGCGCCGGGGGGGGGCTCTGCTGCCCTGGCTGCCTGGCCCAGCGCAAGTCCCCCCCCCAGTGCTGTGGCGATTCCCTGGGCCGGCTTCTGCAGTCAGGGAGGCAGGCGGGGGCCCCAAGGAGCAACCTGCTCAGTTGCCTTGAGGAGCTCCGCACCCCAGGCAGAGCCGGCCTTGGGATTTCTAAAGCCCCCCGCCCCCCCCCCCGCAGCCTTGGGGAATGCAGAAGGGCCCCTGGCGCCCAAACCCTGGCGCTCCCTCCCGGAGGGATTTGTCCCTCCCCTTCCATCATCCGCAGCACGTGAGGCTATTTCGGTTTTCTGGGGCCTCCCTTCAGAGATCAGCCTGGCCTGGCCGGGACTGAGCCGTCTGCTGGGCCCTGCTGCCGCCTTCAGACACCTGCTCGGGACTTTCAGACCCACCACTCATCTGCTCAAGAGAAACTGAGTGTGTGTTGCATCATTTGCAAATGCTATAGCTTCTTTCACAGATTGTGTTATGCTATACGTTTTAAGTGAGTAAAACTTTAAAAACATTTCAGTCATTCCAAAGGGAAACAGGAGTTTGTTTTCCATACTCCCCAAATGTCCCAGTTGCCCCCCCCCCCAAATTGGGAATACTGAAAGTAGTGTAGCGTTATAGCAGGAGCAGGCAGTACTGCCACCTGCACACAGGCCACCCATTCTTGACGGGGGGGGGGGGTGTTCCTCTCTCTTTCAGTCTCTTGTCCTGGTGTCTCGCCTGCCTTACGTGAATCTTTTCCAGCGTCTGCTGCAGCTCATTGCTCCCGAGTATTTCGACAAGCGGGACCCATGTCTGGAGGCAGGTGAGGAGCTTCGGCACATGTTTTGGCGTTGCTGAGAAGCGTGCTCTGAGTGAGCACACCCAGACCTCACGCATAGTGCCGGATGCGCTGCCACGTCTGCACTGAGGTGGCGGTGCTTCCTTGTTCCCTCCCTGGAGGAAAGATGCCCGGCTTCCCCCCTGTACAGGCAATTGTGTTTTTGCAAAACTGCATAGGAAGACGGCCAAGACATCTGTGTGGCTTTGCCTGTTATCTCCTGCCGGCAGCTGGGGGTCATCCACTGGGAGCCCAGATGTAGAAAAATGCTTTGCTTGACCGTTAGATAAAAGCTCAGCTCCCACGTGGCTCTGGTGTGCTCTTAGAGCAGTGGGATGCTGAATTCGGCCACCGGTGTCGGTGCACTGGAGGCATTGCCTGCCTTCTCCAGCAGCCCAGCCAGCCAGCGGAGGAGCAGAAGCCTAGGTTCCCTCCTTTGCCTGGCAGGTATTTACGGTGTATTTTCTAGCTGCCTTTTCTGCCAGGTTGGCTCCAAAGTGTTTTACCATTCCCAAGAATTGTTCATGTTGCTGTGGAGACGGCGGGGGGGGGGGGAGGGTTTGAAGTGGTGCCCCAGTGGGGGCTGCAAGGGCGCTGAAGCGGCCTGTTGTGCTCTGGGGTTTTTCAGTGTGCAGCGAGATCGACCAATGGCCTGCTCCAGTACCTGGCCGGACTCTGAACCTGCCCGTGATGGGTGTCGTCATTCAGGTATCTAGTGGGGATCCTTCCTTTCCGGGGGGTGGGGGTGGGGGTGGGGGGGGCGACACATTCTGCACGTGTTTTTGCATTCTCACGATGGCCCTCACTTTCTGTCCTGTGCTTTGTCACACAGTTGCGAGTTCCCTCAAAGGCGGACGAACCTGGCTCCAGCCCTGAGCAGCCCGTCAGTCAGGAGGTGAGAGCTTGCCGGATGGATCTTGCTAGGCTGCAGGGGGCTTCCCTGAATGGCTGTGGATTAGCCTGTGTGTGGGATGGATGAGGGCCCCTGTGGGTTGCCTTCCACTCGTCTGTCCTGGGTGCTGAGCACCTGCTGGTTTCCCTGGGTGAAAGGGCACAGGTGTGTCTGGGGAACGGCCTTGTGTCTGGAAGAAAGGGGCAGCAGAGAGTCTTGGCTTCGGGTGAGTTGAGTTGGCTGCCTTCTCTTTTACTCAGAACCTCGTGCCAGCCCCGATCGTTCTCACCAGTGTCTGTGAACTGGACCTCTTTCGGTAGGTGCTTCGCTGCCTCTCCTCCTGGAATCTACTGCGCAGGTGACAAGGGTCTGGGAAGTGAGGAAGTGTGGGGGTCAGACTTGGGGCTAGCCCAGGGCATAAAGCATGAAGCTGCTCCTTCGGCGGGGCAGGGGCAGGGGCAGGGGCTGGAGGGGGGCGGGGTGAGCGACGGCCAGCAGTGCTCGTGGCTTCTCCTCTCTTCGGGCAGGGAGATCAGGCACGGGGGGCTCAGGGAAGGCCAGGTGCCATCTCCTAGTGTGGTTCTTCCGGACTCATTTGGTCAGGCCAGTTTGCTTCTGAGGCAAGGTGGACGTTTTTGGCCCACCAGGCAGGGGCTGGAGTGGTTTGTGCCCAAGAGGGAAATGGCCCGGGGCTGGGCTGGAGGCCCGTCTGTGGGCACGGCCCCCTGGCTGGAGGCCCCCGTGCTCCTTGTTGGGCCCAGGCAGGGAAGCACGAGCAGCAGCCTTCCTGTTTGCTAACTGGCTGCCTGGATCACGCCAGTTCCACCAGCTCAATTGAGACATGGAGCAGCCTTGCACGGGGTTGGAGCGCTGGCCCATTTTGCTCAGCAGGTCTGCCCTGACTGGCAGCGGCTTTTCCAGGCCTGCCAGCAGAGATTTGCTGTGGCTGGCAGTATTGGGGATTGAACCTGAGACGTCAGGTATGTGATGCCGTTGATGTACCCGCCCCCGGGGCATATGATGCTTCCCTCTAGGCAGCCGTCTTGTTTGGTCTTGTCTCCTCTGACGGGCTGCAGCTCTCCTGGGTCTTGGGCGCAGGGGGGGCTTTCCCTGCTCCCAGCGGTTCTTTAATGTGAAGCGGTGCCAGAGTTTGAACCCTGGGCCAGCTACACGTAACATCCGAGTTTTACCGCTGAAGCTGCAAGGTAGTGCTTTTCCAGGGTGCTTGTGAGTTGCCTGACCGAGCTAGTGAGGACTTGGCCAGAAGCCCTTTCTAGTCTCTGTGGGCCTGTCCGTGCCAGCTGGAGGCGTGCGGGTTGTCTCTCTGCCTGGGCCTCATCACACACACGCACCCCCTCACCCGTGTCTGTGGCTGCAGGTGTTTCCAGCCAGTGCTGGCCCACGTGCAGATGCTGTGGGAGCTGCTGCTGCTGGCGGAGCCTCTGGTCGTCATGGCCCCGTCGCCCGCCGTCTCTTCGGAAACGGTTCTGGCGCTTACCGGGTAAGTAAGGGGCTTGAATTCTGTGCCTGACTTGCCCAACTGACCCCAACCCTGCGCTTTGCTCTCGGCGTTTATTCAGAGCCGCTCTGTTGGCCTGCTGTGAGCCTGTTGTCCACAGGGGCTGGTCGGACGGACTGCAGGGGCGGAAGTCGGGCCAGCCCTGTAGCCAGCGGGCAGGCTTTCTCTGCCCGGCCTGTTTGGGAACGGCACTGCTGGCCCTGGCCCCCAAGAGGGTGCGTGCCCCCTGATGCGCTTCCCTCCTCCTCTAGCTGCCTGGCTCCTCTGAAGTACTGCTGTGACTATCGTCCCTATTTCACCATCCACGACAGCGAGTTCAAAGAGTACACCACCCGGACGCAGGCCCCGTGAGTGCGCTCCGGCCAGAGGACTGGCTGTCCTGTGGCTGTGGGGAGGGCGGAGACATGGGGCTTTCTGCTGAGGATTCCCCCTCCCTCTTTCCCTCTCTGGCCTCTTCCTCCTCAGGCCGAACGTTGTGCTCGGAGTCACAAATCCATTTTTTATCAAGACGCTGCAGCACTGGCCCCACATCCTCCGGCTTGGAGAGCTCAAGATGGCTGGTAAGAGGGTGTTGCGGAGATGCTTCTGTCAGGACAGAGAGTCAGCCGGGGCTGCTTGGAGAATGGCCCCTGGGCATGGGGGAAGATAAGGCAGCCCCCTTGATACTTCATCGTGTCGAGGAAAGAGAAAACCCCGCTGAGTAGCCTGCGAAGGACGGCTGTGCCGGGAGTGGGAGACGGGGCTTGTGTGGGTGCGAGCCGTTTCTGTCTTTGGCTTTCGAGCAGAGTGTGCGCGGATCTCCCTGTTCTCAGGCGAGATCTGTGGGGGGGGGGGGAGGCCGCTGGGCTCTGCATGCCGGACGGAGCTGCCGTGATCGTGGCCTGGCCCGGCCCATGCTCTGTCTTGCCCTGCAGGGGAGCTGCCCAAACAGGTAAAGCTGAAGAAGCTTGCCAAGCTGAAGTCGCTGGATGCCAAGCCAGGTACCGCCTGCTTCAGGCAGAGTCTTGAACTTGCCCTCCTTCCCCAAGTGCTGGGCTGGGAACGACGCACAGCAGCCGAGCGTGTGGTTGCTCTGGGTCCATCCCCTCCTGTCCCAGGGAAGGGCTTTTTCTCTGCACTGTTATCTGCAGAAACCCTTGTAGGTTTTATTTTTATTTACTTAAAACATTTGTTTTCCCTCCCAGTTAGAGCTCTCTAGGCAGCAAAGGACACAAAAATCAACTTTAAAAACAATACGTAGATATAAAACAACAAATTAAAACATGCAAAGAGAAGGGTCAATAAGAACACCAAAGCAAAGAAGAAAGTCTTCAACTTCAGATGGCCGATAATGGATTAAGGAGTCAGATTAATCTGCCTGCGGAAGGGAAGCCGCAGTTCTGGTGCCACAGCGGGGGAAGGCCCTTTCTCAGCTCTCCAGCCATCTAGCCTCCCATGACGGGGGCCCCGAGCAGGGCCCCCAAAGACACCGGCAGTGGCCGGGTAGGTCTGTGGGGAGTAGGCAGTCCGTCCGTCCGTCCCTCGGCTGTGCTGGCAGGGCAACGGCTTTCAGCAGAGACGCTCTGCACTCTGTGGGCCCCCCCCAGGACTAGCACTAGGGCAGCTTCGATGCAGAGGCTGGCTGTTCCGGAGCTGGTCACCGCCCTTCTCCAACCCCTGGGATGACGACTGCTTTTTTCTCTTTCTGTTGCTGCTCGCTGTATCTAGGACTTTACTCCTCGTATAAAACATTCTTGCACAAGGACAAGGCCCTCATCAAGAGACTCTTAAAGGTGAGCGCAAGCCAGGGCCGGCCGTTGCCACAGCCAAGCCTCCCCGCTCCGTTCTTGGTGCCTGGCTTCCATCTGCTGCTTCGTGCCCAGCCTCCCATCTTGTGGGGAAGGCCGGAGGGCTTAGAGGTGTGGCCTTTGGTGTAGTCAGCCCACCCAGGTCCTTTTCCAGTTTTGTAGCAGCTGAAGGAGGAACGGGCAGGCTTTGTCCGCCCCGGCTCAGGGTGTCACGACGAGGGGCACTCCTCTGAGACGTACAGAATTGAGTCAAGGCTGTGCTGTGGCACTCCTTGCCTGGGGGGTCTTAAGCTTTTCCCAGAGCTGCTAGGAGCAGAAACTTAGACATGCCAGATACCTGGATTCTCTGGGAGAGGGATGGGCATCTCCGTCAGCCTGGAGACCAGGGCCGCCACCCCCCGCCCCCCGGCCGGCCGGCCTGCATTCATGAACTTGCCTCACTCTGTGGTGCAGTCTTGTTCCCAGAGTGAAGGCAGCTGCCCCAGGATAAAAGGAGAGGGTGCCCTAGAGAAGAAGGGCTCTGGGGTGTGCCCTTCTTGGTCGCCTGCAGACTGGAGAGCATTGCTGCCAGTGCCTGCGCAATCAGCACTGCCTTTCCAGCGTAGTGCGCCAGGCGCCATTTCATACCTGTTGATAGCCGCCTGGCATTCCCAGCCCCGGACGGGACTTTGTTACCCAAATCAGTCCCTTTGTCGAGCCTGCTGCGTGTAGATCGCTCTGCGTGTGAAGAGCCAGTGCTTGCCTTCCAAGACAAGTGATCCTTTCCATATGTTGCGTACATGGGTCCCAGTCTGGCACAATAAGTCTTAATGAGAGAAAACTGGAAAGGAGACGGCCACTTAACCAGTAAGTAACTTTATTACAATACCCAGAGAGCAGAGCAGAAAAAGGGGGACCAGACCAAAGTACAAGGTAGTGTCACCGGACTGTTCAGTTGCAGTAGGACCACAGCAGTTTAGAGACGACATCCAGTAAAAAAACCTTTCACATGTGCCCAGTCCTAGTATGGAGTTGCATGACTTCTAGCCAGAAAGCTAATTCGAAGTTTTTCCAGATTATGTTCCTCCCCTGTGGCTGGTCCAGAGCAAATCAACCTGGAGAGAAGAGAGTTGCCCCAAAGGGATAATTTGGGGAAGGAGTCCTTGGCCTGGCAGGGGGTGGGATAGGGATGGACGGGCTGTCAGTAGGGCAAACCCGCCAAGAGCAGGAGGTGGGAGGAGCCAGGCACGGGGACTGGGCAGAAGGACGGGGAGGGTTAAGTTCAAGAAGGAAGGCAGGGTGACGGGAAGGCGGGGCACACTTTGCTTGCCTTGACGTGGAAGGCGAGGGGGGGAGGTCCAGTGATTTCATGCTTGTAGTGCTGGAAGAAGGCTCTGGAGGGGCACCAGGTGAAAGTATAGGGGTTGAGCTGCCCCTGGGATGCCCTGGTGCCAGCGGCGGGGTGGGGGTGGGGGGCTGCCATTGGCCCAGTCTGGTGCAGAATCAGGATGCCCAGTGGCAATGGGCCAAAGGGGCAGGACCCAGGTGCACCGCGGTGCAGCTTTCGGGCTGTTGGCGCCGGGCTCTGAATCTCAGCTGCCAGAGGACGATCCAAATTCACTGTGTGAGAGAGGCTGGATATGCGGGAGCTGGGCCTCCTTGCAGGGGAATGGCAGGAGCTAGGCGGCCAGGCATGATTCGTACTTGCCAGCCATGGCCAGCGATGGGCTGATGGTCTTTCCCGGGCTTACGATTAAATCACCCGGGAGGCTGTATTGTGAAGGAGAGTCAGGGAGCTTCAGTTGTTGTCCTACAAAGGTGGGGCTGTAGGCCGTGGTTGTAAGGAGCTCTGGAGCGCTAAACAAGAAGCCTTGGTGAATGTGCTCCTGGAGCATTCAGGTAGTGGGGCAACATCCTCTTGCAAGTGCCTAGCAGAATCCCAGCCTTAATTGAGGGACCCTGCCTCAATCTCAAGCAGGCTGGACTTCATCCACAACTCTGACTCCTGAGGGCCGAAGTAGTGTAGGGGTGCAAAAGGCACGGGGCCCGGGAGAGGGGGAGGCTGCACCCAACGGCATGTGGGCTTCAGCTCTGGGTGTCGTCCCAGAGGCTCTGGGGGTCCGTTCCCAGTGCTGGAGTGGGACGAGCTGACTGTAAAGGATGCTTCCTGAGTGGACTAGAATTGCTTTAGGAGAACATGCCCGGGAAGCATCCAAGGCCAGGCTCCACGCAGTGAGGAAGCGAAGGGGTTCCCGGAGCCTGCCTTGCTTCAGCACTGGCTGGGCAGAGGTTCCGCTCCGGGGACGGAAGCAGTGCCACGGGCTGCAGTGGTGTTGCCTGGGCAGCCGTGTGCAGCCACCCCCTCTCAGCGGGCAGGTGCTGCGAGGGTTGCTAGTTGGCCGTCCCCAAGCCAGGCAGTGCTGAGCGCGACCCTGAATTCCTCGCCGGGTCAGGTTCCGTGGCCAAATAAGCCCTTCAGATGTGTGGGGGCCAGGCCTGAGGTCTCACCTCGTGCCCTTTGCCTTCCCTTGTCCCGACCTGCAGGGCATCCACAGGAAGTGTCCCTCCGAGGCCCAGAGCGCCCTGCTGAGGCGACATCTCCTAGAGCTCACACAGAGCTTCCTCGTCCCCTTGGTGAGTCGCCGGGGCTGCCTGCAGGCAAGTGGCTGCTCCCTCGGCCTGAACGGCAGCGTCAGGGAAGGCTGCCCTGCCACTCAGGTCACAAGGGAGGACCACTAGCCACCCCCCCGGGGGGCATCCGGCTGCATCCCCCCCCCCCGAGGGGCAGCTCTTGTGCTGTGGGAAGCTGCCCTGTCCGGTGTGAGGAGCTCTTTTGGGGCGACACCTGCCCACGTGCGGGCCTGGGAGCAGCCGAGGTGCCTCCCTGTGTTCTGGGAGGGTGGCCTGGGGTGGCCCTGACTTCCTCTTCTCCTCTTCTTCCCTAGGAGCACTACATGGCCAGCCTCATGCCCCTGCAAAGAGCCATCACGGCATGGAAGGTGTGGGCCGCCTGCACCTCTTCTGGGCTGCTGCTGAGAGTTGTCCCGTGGGGGAGTTGTGGGCCTTTCTTCGGCTTCCAGATTCTGGGCCAAGGCAGGCCCGCCCTGCCAGCCCCTCCGCCCAAGAATCTCTGCTGCACACGTGGCTGTGCTCTGGGGCCCCTGCCTGAAGCGCGTGTCAGTGGGTGCCAGTTCAGCAGCAGCTGAGTTTTCTCACCGCTTCTTCTTCACCAGGCTGGTGCTAGTATAGAGTACAACCATCCCCCTCCTGCCACCACACACACGCAACTGGGCCTTTTTCCGTGGAAGGCCGGGGGGGGGGGCTTGCTTGAATCTAGTTCACAGGGACATCCCAGCAGACTCGGCGTATGCAAGCTTTGCTCTTACTCCTTCTGTTTCCCCCTCACCCAGAATCCCCCTCAGATCCGCCCGTTCCATCAGGAAGACTTCCTCAAGACCCTTGAACATGCTGGGCCTCAGCTCACCTGCGGGATTAAAGGGGACTGGATTGGCCTGTACAGGTAGGCTGTGTATTGCCCCGCGGTAGGCAAACAGTTCAGAACAAGCGGGTCACATAGCCCTGGAGGCACTCTACCACGTGGGATCTTGTGGGGCCCCTAGATATGCACGGGAAGGAACAGTCACTCCTGGAGCCAACCAATGGGGTGCAGTGACCTTGGACTAGATTCTGAACTCGCCAGTTTGTACATGACACTAGATTATTGGGAGTGCTTAGCAAAAAGAAACGGATTCTGAACAGCTCCAAAAGCATCTCTTCCAAGGGGGGAAATGGGCATTCAAACGGCAAATAAGGTTCAGTGTAAAGGGAATGCATATTGGTTCTAAAAATCCCACCCTCACAAATTCCCAGGGATCTGAGCTCCAGTGACAGGTGAGGAAAGAGATATAATAATAACATTTGATTTATATATCGCCTTTCAGGACAACTTAATGCCCACTCAGAGCAGCTTACAAAGTGTGTTGTTGTTATCCCCACAACGACAATCACCCTGTGAGGTGGGTGGGGCTGAGAGAGCTGAGAAGCTGTGGCTGAGACAAGGTCACCTGGCTGGCTTCAAGCAGAGGAGTGGGGAATCAAACCCGGTTCTCCAGATTGGAGTCCTGCGCTCTTAACCACTACACCAAACTGGCTCTCTGGATCTGGTGGGGTTGGGTGGACAGCCTGATGAAAATGTCAATCCAGTGTGTGGCTACCGAGGAAAAGGAAAATTCCATGCTGGCCATAATTAGACAAGGAATAGAGAATAAAACGGCTGCTATCATACTCTCCTTATGCAACTGTAGGGCAAGACCACGCTTGGGATACTGTCTGCAGTTCTGGTCACCACACCTGAGAAGACGTTCTGGAGCTTGAAACAGTGAAGAAAAGAGCAACCAGAATGATCAGGGGGCGGAGCAACTGCCCAGTGGGGATCAGGCCAAAGGCTTGGGCCTGTTTAGCTGGGCAGAAAGGCAAGGAAGAGGAATATGACTTCATGTTGCGGGGAGAGTGCAGGCAGGGAAGCTTTTCTCTCTCCCCTGCGATGGCAGACTGCAGTGTCAGTCACCCACTGAAGCTGGGAGATTCAGGACAGATAACAGGAAGTACTTCTGCACACAGCACATAGTTAACTTGTGGAACTCACTGCCACAGGATGAGGTGATGGCCACCAACTTACAAGGCCTTAAAAGAGAGTGGGCAAATTCATGGAGGACGGGGCTGTCAATGGCCACTAACCATGATGCGTCCGTCTCTTCTCCCTCCAGCAGAGACAGTTTACCTCATTTGCTGGGAGCCTGGGTGGGAGGGCGCTGTTGCCGTCGGTCGTCTTCTGGGCTTCCTAGAGGCAGCCAGGCAGCCACTAACAACAATAATCATCTGGGTGGACAAGAGGACTGGCCTAGATGGGCCTTTGGTCTGATCCCGCAGGGCTCACGGCCTGGTGCAGTGTGCGGATGCTGTTTTACCAGTTGAGAACAAGGGGACTGCAGCGCTGTTATGTGCAGCATTCGTGTAAGTGGGAAGCTGCTCCCCCATTCCAGAAGTGTTGTGTGAGGGGATGGTCTTTTGAGCCCCATTCCTGTGGCTTCCTGGGAAGTCGGAAATCTGCACAACTGGCCC
This sequence comes from Eublepharis macularius, assembly GCF_028583425.1. Taxonomy (NCBI): domain Eukaryota; kingdom Metazoa; phylum Chordata; class Lepidosauria; order Squamata; family Eublepharidae; genus Eublepharis; species Eublepharis macularius. The sequence continues at coordinate 509,483 of NC_072798.1, forward strand.
AGTGCCCCTTTCCTCACTGCTGTGGGTTCCAAAACCAAACCGGACTGCAACTGCTGCCACCAGCAAATCAAAGTCTCTCTCTCTCTGGGTGGGATTGGCACAGCTAGCAACCTGATCCAGGCTTGGAGCATTCAAAATAAAAGGAAGTTTTATGAACAAAACCAAAAAAGGTCTACAGGGCCTGTTCAGGTATCAGGCAGAGCAAGAGTATGAAGGAAAGGGAAAATGCAGTCCTTTCAGTCTACATTCAGTACTTAACCTGAACGATGTTTAATTAAGACAAGTTGGTATCGATTGAAGTTGTGTAGTTAAGTTCCCTTAGTTCTGAGAGCTGGGACTCCCCCCACCCCACCCCCACCGTCCTCACTACGTGGGCAAGATGGAATCGCCAGATAAAGGCTTAGCCCTTCAGGGCCTGTGCCTCCCTCGTCAGAAGCCGTAAGATGGGGGAGAGCTCCTTTCCCATGGCCTGGGAATTTATAATCTGGCCTTGGAAGTCAGCCCCCCCCACCTCCAGATCTTCCTGTCTCAAGAGGAAGAGAAAACTTGAGCCATTTGTCTGTCCGTGACTCTGTGCCTCGAGATGTGACATTCCAGCAAAGTGGGCGATGCAAACCCGCATCACAGTGCATAGCCAAGAGATGCAAACCCGCATCACAGTGCATAGCCAAGAGATGCAAACCTGCATCACAGTGCATAGCCAAGAGATTGGCCCCACTCTGTTCTCAGGGGCCGGGACGCGTCTTTCCTGGCCCTTTCCTCTCTGCCAGCTATAGAGTTGCAAAGGAGCTCCTGCCCTGTGACAAGCAGTGGAACCCAGTGGATAAAAAATTGGGGTGACTTCTGGAACGGAGGACATTTCTCCACATATCATGTATCACTTTAAAAGAAACAAATTCCACACAAGTAGTCATGTGTCTGTCCTGAATTTCCTGCCCAACACTGGATGTTCTCTCTCTGCAATACATAGTTTTTTTCCTCCCTCCCACTTAGTCATTTTCTGGCACCCAGACCTCTACATCCCATTCCAAACGTAGCCACTCGAGTGTATTGCACTCTTCTAAGGACTCTTGTCAATCCCATCATAATAGCAGGCTGCCAAGATGTCCGCTTCACAACTCTCCAATTCCAGGTGACTTGTGCACCGATTAAATGGCACCTGGTCCCAATATAGTTGCAGTGAGTTTTCCCCAGCGTACTTCCTAATAGCTGAATTGAGCCTCTGTTCAGGGGTTGCTATATTTCTGGGTTTTAAGATGCTGGGAACAAACAGGCCGCAGCCCTCCGTTCCTAATCACGCTGCTAGAATTCCTGAGGCTTCTGGCTGGTAACTTGTGCAAAGATGCCAAGCAGAGGTCCCCGCTGCTGAAACCTTGGAAGGCTGCTTCCCCCCCCCCCCCCCGCCCCTGTGCCAAGGGCAGGAGGCGCTCTGTGCCGCCTGGCCTGGCCGCCTCGGGGTGACGCCTCCCCCTCCTCCCCCAGGCGATTCTTCAGGTCACCCAACTTTGACGGATGGTACCGCCAGAGGCGCAAGGAGATGACACTCAAGCTGGAGGCCCTGCACCTGGAGGCGATCTGTGAGGCAGTACGTGGGGAAGGGGGTGGAGCGGGAGGGGGGGGCATCCTGCCTTCCACCTATCCTCTGCAAGCCAGCCCTTGCCCAAGGATTCCTCAGCCCCATGTGCTTGCTCCCGCTGTCTCCTAATGGGTCTGGTCCTAGCAGTAAGCCTAGTTGCTTGCCCTTGGAGTAATTGTCAAGAGACCCTGAATATGACACAGCCAGGGTCCATACCCAGGATCCCGTAACAATTACTCCACAGTAAGTGGCTGAGTTGCAGAGACAAGAATGTCTCAGCCTGTTGATGGATGGTCTCGGTGCCCACCTCGCCCTGTGTTCTGCAAAACCATCTCAGCAGTTGGGAGCTGTGGGGAGGGGCCCTCCAGGAAACAGCCCTTGCTTCCATGTTTCCTGCCCAGCCCCCTGGTCTTGCGACCAGGGAAATGGGGGGCGGGGCGGGGGGGCCCTTTCCTTCTAAAGTGACTGCTCTTCCTGCAGGACATCGGGGCCTGGATGAAGCACAAATCCGAAGTGGAGCTGGTTGACCTGGTCCTGAAGCTCCGTGAGAAGCTGGTGAGCTGCCTCTTCCCCCACAACGGGGGCATGTGCGATTGCCTTGCCCTGAATAACTTGAGTTGGGCCCCCAAAGCAGCCAACGACAGTGTTCTCCCTTCTGCAGTACTATCTTTCCAATAGCAACCTTGAGAGGTAGACGAGGCGGAGAGAGAGAGAGAGAGAGAGTGTGTGCACAGCTACCCCAAGGACCCACGGCAGAGGGGGGGGATTCGAACCTGAGCCTCTCAGACCTTAGTCGAACACTCACCCTGGATTTGTGCCCATTTGTGTTCTCAGAACCTGGAATCTTTCTGGCACTGATGAGTGTGCCCAAGGGAAGAAGTGGGCAGAGGTTAGTTCAGCCCAGTTCATGGCGGAATCGAGGATGCCTTTTCCTGGGTAGGAGCACTTCAGGCCATCCCACGGGGGGAAAATGCTTCCTTGCCTAGAGAAAACAAGCCTTGAGGGGGAAGGATCCAGCTGAGCCTCCCTGACATGACTGTGTGTCATATACCGGAAGTGTTCCTCCTGTGGACGCATTAGAGGATGCAGCCAAAGAGCCTTTTCAAGAACACTTGAACGTACAATAGCACGGGCACATCCGTTCAGGCCGTCCTAGCTAGACACTGCCACCTTCTGTCCAATATTCCCAGGTGCAAAGATCCCCACCCACCCACCCCTTGTTCACAGCGAAAAGAGCAAAAAACCTCCGGGACTTATTAGTCAAGAGTAAACTACCAGAGGCGAAGGACAGCAGCTGTGGAAGTGGGAGGAGAGCGACAACAGGGGTTGCTTTCCTTGTCGACACTGTGCTGGGTGTGGTGGCTCTGCGTGTGCCTAGAAAAACTTTTCATGATTCACCAAATACTAAATCATCGTTCCAAGGGGGGGGGGCATTCTAGCCTTGGTGCCCAAGAGTTCATTTTCCCTTGTGCAACAGTGGAAGTTCAGGGTGCTCCAAGCAAGGGCAGCTGAGCCACACCTGTCCTTCGGCAAGGCTTCAGCCTGTCTGCTGGGACATGCCCGCCCTCCAGTTTTGCAGCTGAAGCACTGCTAGAGGTGGCTGTAGCCATGAAGCGTGGAGTACGTTCCAAAGCCCCAGTGACAAGCCGGTGCTCCTGGCAGCCTTTCCCAGTGCCGGTTGGAACCGTTGGTTCATGCCCTGGGGAGACTAGATGTGCTGTGCTCTGCCTGCCTCTTCCTTTTGTGCTCCTCTCTGTGTTTGGTCTCCCCTTGCAGGTGCGAGCCACGTGCCATCACTTGCCTGTGAAGGAGGAAACTGTCCAGCGTGTGACCCAGTACATCACCACCATCATTGGGTCACTGCCTGAGGATCTCCAGGCAGTGCTGTGTCCACAGTAAGCGGCCCACCGCAGCAGAGCTGGGCTGCCGGTTTGGGGGGCTGCCTGTGATGCGTGGCCCGGGCTTTCTGAGCGGCTCTGGAGGGGCAGACCCTTCTGCCAGACTCTCTTCCTCTCCCCGCTCCCTGAGGTCTGGCGCTCTCTTGCCTCAGTGTTTGCTGGATGATGGAGCCCTGTACCAGCAGCTGGAGGCCTCCACCTGTTGGGCTGAGGAAAGCTCGGAGACTCCCTGATGCCCCCCTCCAGGTCGCCATTCTGGAAAGACCAAGGAGGGTGCTGCCCAGCTCTCCTTCCATGGGGGGTAGAGCGCCCTCCATAGCCCCTGGGCCTGGGCAGAAATGGTGGCTGCCTGTCGTCGTCCCCCCCCCCCCGCCTCTGGCCCCAAGATTGAGTGTTCCTTGGTGTTTGTGCCTCTGCCCTGCCTAGTCCTAAGAACGGCTAGTAAATGTTAAATGTCTGGAAGGCTTGCTGCTGCGTTTTGACCTGGGATCTGTGTGTTGATTTTTACAGCACTTGAGCTGCGCTTGAGAGTCCCAGGGCCGATGCTTCCCAAGCCAGAGAGTGTGGGGCTTGTTTCTTGGCGTCAGGCCCAACTCTGAACAAGGCCCTGCGTTGCCGCTAGAAGGGCGATGCCGTTCTGCAGGGGACTTGCGGAGCACAGCAGAAGCGGGGGGGAGCCTCCTGTGCTGCGCCCCGGCAACTTCTTCCCCGCGGATCCTGGCCCTCCTCAGACGCCACCCCTCCTCCTCCGAAAGGGCGGAGTGCGGAGATGAAAGGGCAGCTGAAGTAGCAGGGTTGGGGGGGCGGGGGGGCGGCAGGAGGAGGAGCGCCCGCGTACCGGTTTGGCAGAAGGCGGGCAGGGGAGGCCCTGCAGGGTTCACTTGAGATGTGGCCCTGCTCCGCCTTGCTTCTGAACACTGAGCGGGTGGCTGGTTGGTTTACTCTGCAGTCGCTGCCTCTCCCTCCATGAATAAAATCATGGCGTTTGCAGTGTCTGGACACAGCGTATTATTAGTGGGTGTTAGCTACAGATGGAGCATCCACGGTTAGCTGCAGTATACCTCAATACTCCATATATTAGAAAGCCAATGGGGTCAGCTGCTGCTGTCATGCCCTGCTGATGAACTTTCTCGACGCCTTTGCCTGCCTACCATGTAAGAACTGGTTGCGGGATTAGATGAGCCCACGTGGGTCTGGTAGAGCAGGTGGGCTAAGACCGCCAACCTGACAACTCTCTGGGCACCTCAAGGGGCTCTGGGTCCAGGGCTGGTGGTTCTGCATGGCAGTTCCCTAGGGCAAGGAGGTAAGGCTGGAGAAGGACCCCGAGAGAAGCGTTTTGGAGCCCCGAGGGCCAGGCTGGGGCTGCCCGCCAGTCAAGCCGTCCCCTTCTGTCCAGCCGGGACGGGCACTCGCCTGCGTTGGTGGTTAACCTAATGAAGGCCAGAGGCTGAGCGCAACCTCAGCTCTTACTCAAGGCCACTCAGTGCTCTGAGCAGTGCTGCTGGGGAGGGTGGGGGGGAGTTCCCATATAGCTTCCTGATGGAAGCTGTCTTGCAGCCGTGCGTACAGCAGGTTGTGCAGGAAGCCTGGCGGGTCTGGGGATGTGTGCGCGTGCAGGTAGGAGATCTGGTATCTTCAGTAGATGAGGAGGGTGGCTGAGAGGGGCTGCAGCCCCCTTTCACCTCCACTGCTCTTAAATGTGTGTATTGAACCTTTATACCCCACCGGCATATGGAGGGCCCGGGGGGAGTGTAGCAGGGCCCTCTGCGAGAGTGGCTCTGGGCACTAGCAGGGCTGTTCGGCTGCTCTCCTCTGTGCTGCCCTCCCAGGGCCTTGTATGTGGCTGCAAACTTCTGGGGGAGCTGGCCAAGGAGTGCTGGACAGTTACGGGCCTGAGCTGCTTGCAGGGTAGCCTTCGGGCCATTGTCTGCACTTAACTTGCTCCCTCATTACTAGATGACTTGGTTGCACAAATGGGCAGTCGGAGGGTTCACCCAGAGGGCCTCCCGTGCAGTGTGTTTCAGGGCAGCTGACACGTTGATCAGATTCTTCTATGGAAGCATGCAGCTTTTTGACAAAAGGTCATGTGACAGCTTGATTTCTGTTTTTATTTTTTAATGCATGTACAAGCGTAAGCAAGTCAACTGTAAATAAGTCAGAATACAGACTCTGCAGGAATACTATATAATCGTCTGCTTGTCTGCCTGAGTTATGTATAGGGCATGTATTCTGATTTACTTAGGCTGCTTGCCAAGTCATTAACTCCAATTCATGGTTGCCTTCACCCACTTCCTTTTCATGCTGCTTTAAAAAAAAAAAGCAGTTGACTATATCAAGGTCTGTGGAATTCTTTTTTCCAATATTAAATGTTTCCAGCTCCCTGAGAAGTAGGCTCAGCTGGCCTGATAAGTGTCTTAACCTGACAAATTCAATCGGTTTACACAGCGTTCTTCTCTCTGACTTCCTTTACCCAGAATTTAATATTCAAGCTTTATCTTCTTAACAGTCCTGTGCAAGTAACATGTTTGCGGCATTTGAACGATCAAGAACTACGCCCTTAGATATTTCCTGGACACAACTGGGGAAAGAGCCCTAGTAGAAAATGCCTTGGGTGGTTTGGAATTGCTCTGTTTGATAATTTCATTGAGAAGAGACTGCCGAAAATGTCTGACTACGGAGCACTTCCTAAACTTGTGCCTGAAAGAGGCGGCGGCTGGTTTTCCAACACATCCCAATTCGCACGATCCATCCAGTTCAATTGGAAACATCAAATACTTTTGCTATATTACTATGCAGAGATTCTCTTCAGCGAAGAGGCAAAGCTCATCTATCAGTCACTTTCAGCTTCACATACAGCTTCCCCCATAAAATGCATAGTGCCCAAGAGTCTCCTAGGGGCACCCTAAGTTCTCTGGACGGCTCTCCGCCCATGCGCACTCTGGTGCCTAGGAGCCAGACTTCCTCCCAAGAAGGCTCGTGCACGAGGCCTGCATGTCTTCATGTTCTTTATTGTCAGAAAAGGCCACATGCCCAGAGCGCAAATCACAGAGGCCCAGGGCACAGAGGTCTGTCTTTCGCATTATTACCCCGCGCTGCCTGCAAGTAACCAAGGGTGGCAGAAATGGTTCTCCTTCCTTTTATCCCCTCAGTAACTCTGAGGTAGGCTAGGCTGAGCGGATGTGCCATTGTCGCCCAGGATGTTTCGTGGCTGAATGGGGATTTGAGTCCTGCTTCCCCAGTCTGACCCTCTAACCACCATACCACACAGGTACACCCCCCCCAACCTTGTAACGACCTTGGAGGCAGGCAGGGGCCTGAGGCCAAGCGGGTTCAGGTGGTGCAGGGCGCAGGGTGATGCAGACCTTACCCTGACCCTTCTTGTCCGTGAGTGACCGGGACCAGGCTAGAGCCACAGAGCAGGGGCTGGCTGGGCCCTGCAGCCAGAATTTGGTAGCCTTTGCCATTGCCCCCCCCCCAGCTGCAAAAGCGCACCCTCCATTGCAGGCAAGCTCCAACCAAGGCTGGCGCCCTCGCCTTGCCCACTGGAGACCGCTCCACTGCTGCCCAGGAGCGCAGGAACGTTTCAAGGGCAACAAGGACTTGGCCCAGAGGATGGGCAGTCGAGGCTCTTTTTATTACCCAATCACAAACAGGGAAGAACGCCATTAGGGTTCAAAGCATTCCCCCTCCCCTTTCATAGCTGGTATAGTTAAAGCAAGAAACAAAAAGAACTCGGAAAAATTCACCTGCTCCTGAGCAGAGGCCCCCTTAAAGATCTCCGGGAAATCCTGGGGGCAGGGAAGCCCACCCCACAGCCCGGCTGCACAACCTGCAGCTCAGCGAGGGGGGGGGGCAGAGTTGAGGTGGGCTGGTCCCAGGGTCATCTCCCCTTCCCCACACCCCTCATTAGAATGGCAACCATCCCCTGGGTACTGGCCCAGGGAGGGAAGCTGCTCCTTTGGCCCAGCGGAGGGGAGCTTCATCTCTTCCCCGAGGGCCACCAGCTGTGGCTGCCCCCCACGTGTCTCAAAACCACCTGCCTCTCCTCGGGGCTAAAGTGAAGGATGGTCAGGATGGCCGTCAGCGTTTGCTGCCGACCCAGCAAGTCTGTCAGGGTTAGGAACCGATAGAAAATGTTTTTGAGATACTCCAGGTTGGCCCCTTCCCTGCTCCGGTCCCTGCAGCCCTTCTGGATGTGGCTCTGGAGAGCGGCGACCTCCTCCTTGTGCTTTTCTCCTTCCTCCAGGAACCTCTCCTGGAAGTGGTGCACCTCTGCCTCCAGCCGGTGCTTCTGTCTCTTCAGGGCAGCCACTTCCACTTCCTTCCGCGCCAGCTGCTCCGTATATAAGAGGAAGCTGGGCTCGTTGGGGGCCGTGAGGCGCAGTGCCTGGGTGAGGGTCTCCAGGGACTCTGCCCCCAGCGGGTCAGGGCTGCTGCTGCTGCTGGCTGGGAGGCCTGGCCCAAGGCCCCTTTTGGCTCCCTGGAGGCCGCAGGGCAAGACCACGGTCCTCAGGTGCTCCAGCTCCTGGTCCTTCTCTGCCAACACAGCCAGAGCTCGGTCCCGCTGCTTGTGCATCTCTTCCTCCACTTTGAGAACTTTCTCCCTGTGGCCCGCCTGGCACCGCTCCAGCTCCTGCCTGTGGACCTGCTGGAGACGGGAGATCTCTTGCTTCTTGGCCTCCAGCTGCTCCTGGTGCTGCTTCTCCACCCCCTCGCAGGAGAGCCGGAGGGAGATGTACTTCTCCTTCAGCTCTGCCAGCTGCTCCTGCGCGTCCTCCAGCTCTTTGGCCAGGCTGCCATCTTTGGCCGACTTGTTCTTGAGGACCACCTGCGCTCTCAGCTTGTACCTCTCAAACTCTTCTTTCAGCTGCTTCAGCTCCTGCTGGTAGTAGGTGGCCGTGGCCTTCTCTCCATCCCCAGCCTCTGTGCCCTTGGGCAGTTCCAGCTGGCAGAACGCCTCCACAGCCGGGAGGGACTGGCCGTGCTTTGCAGCCACCTGCACCAAGTGCCTCAACTTCTCCATCTTCTCCCGCAGGACGTTGACATCCAGGTTGCTCTCCTCCAGGGGAACGTCCAGCGGGGAGCGGCCGGAGGCAGCCATGGCCAGCGTCTTGTTCTCCAGATCCAGCTGGGCAATTCGGTCCTTCAGCTTGTGGATGGTCAGCTGGTCCTTCTGTTTGGCCTTTTCATAGGTCCCCAGAAGTTCGGACACCTCCGACATCTGGGCCTCGAGGCTGGTCACCCTCTGCTCGTCCACCTGGACACGCTCCTCCGCCTGAGCAGTCTAAAAAGAACAAGGCAAACAGGCACTGCTTCATACGGCTCCACTCAGACAGAGCCTGGAGGGGGAAGGGAAGAGGGGTCCCTTTGGCTCTGCCTGGGGAGTGAGAAAGGGAAACGCACATGCCGGGAAAAGGGAGCAAGGAAGGGGACTTTTTTTCCAATTTGCAAGCTTGTTGGGATCCTCAGGAACCTCCATGTTAGCATCCAAAGATTCAAACAGCTACCTGGATGAAAACGGTCATGCCCATCAGAATATCCCAGGTTAGGTTTAAGCAAGCAATCCATGCTGGGGCAGCCCCTTCCTCCCATTCATGGATATACACAGACGGGGTCTGAACACCTGGGACTGAGAGAGAAAGAGAACCTGGCGTGGCAGTGCTACTATTTTCAGGAAGGGAGCCTGAAGGACTGGGTCAGACTGAGGTGAGGAGAGATGAAGTTCTAGGACTACTGGCCAAACTAAAATCCATAAATGTTCTGGTCCACACAGCGTGCATTCCAGGATCCACAAAGAACTCAGATATAAAACTTCGTTTTACATCTGCCCTGAGCCTGCTGGAAATGTGGGGAGGGCGGAATAAAAATCGAAAATAAATACATTCATTTACAAACTTGGGGGTCCCTGGACAGAGTGCTCAAGAGCCCCTTCCCTTCTGCCACCCTGATCGCACCCCTTCCCATGCCCGTTCTCGCCTTCCTGTGTGGCCCCCCACCACGGCCCATGGCCTGTCCTTCCGCTGAGACCTCCCACCCATCTGTGCATCACCTGGCGCGCCCCTTCCCCAGCGGTGGTGCAGGGCAGCTTCATGGGCAAGGGGGGGGCAATGGCTGTGGGCCCTACTGGAAGGTCTGGGCAGCTACTCTACTTTCGGGTGCGCTGATATCAGCCCCGAGCGCCGCCACATGCCACTTGTTGCTGGAGATTAGCAAATGTTACACTGATTTTTTTTTACAGCTGCCCAGAGGGACCCAGGAAATCACACGCCACTGGGCCTAATGTGTGTCCCAAGCCCATTAGTTGAGATGGTAATCAAAGACAAAGTCATTAGGCGCATCAAGGAACAAAGCTGGATGAGGAAAGGCCAGCCTGCATCTGCATGCAGATAACGGTGATTTGACAGACATTATGTACTTGGATTCTCAAAAGGTTTTGACAAGGTGCTTCTCCAAAGAGTTAAGCTTACCAGTCACGGGACGGCGAGTCCTCTAACGGCTCAAAAATTGATTAAATTGCAGGAAACCCAGAGTGGGAATAACTGGTCAGTCTCTGCAGCAGAGAGAAGTGAGCAGTGGCTGGTACTGGGACCGCTCCTGTTTAGTTCATACATTGCCTGAAACTGAGGGGGGGGCACTTTAGGGGCCGCATCTGGGGTGGCGCCAAATAATTCAGGACAAGGACATACAAGGCAGACGGTGAAGAGCTACAGGACGCTCTTTCCACACTGGGGGGGGGGGGAGTGGGATCAGCATCACAGCACTGTGTTTACACACAACTGTTCTGGGCAGAAGACGAGGGCTCCACTCAGAGCGGTGAACAGAGTCAGTGTTGTCATCATCATCCCCACAATGCACCTGGCGAGCTGGGCTGAGGAGTCGAACCAGCAGAGTGCTGATACGCAACCCAAACACTAGCTGCTATGCTACATCAGCTCTCTACATGGCAAATGAAGTTCAATGTGGCTAAGCGCAAGGTCCTGGAACACAAAATCCTGGTTTTAAATATGTGCTGATAGGGTCTGAACTGGCCAAGACTCAGACTGAATGATTTGGGAATCGTAGTGGAAATCCTGAAGAAAACATTGACCCAGAGTGCAACGGCAGTGAAAAACGCAAATGCTATATTGGGAATGATTAGGAAAGTGACTGAAAATAAGAAGTCTATGTTGTTATGGCCCTGTATAAAGCTACGGTGTGGCCTCATTTGAAACACTGGGTGCAGTTCTGGTCACTGTATCACAAAAAGGGTATGGCAGATTTAGGAAGATACAAAGGAGGGCAACCAAGATGATCAGGGGGCTGGAAGACCTTTCCTATGAGGAAAGGCTGAAGAGTCCGGGACTTCTCAGTTTAGAAAAGGGACAACTAAAGGGAGGTGCCAGAGGTTCATACCGTTATGCACGCAGCGGAGGCTTTTTCTCCCTCTCCCATTAGATTAGAACTCGGGGGTAGATTCAGGACAGAAAAAAGGAAGGAGTTCTTTACTCAAGGAGTGATTAAAATGCGGAATTGGCTAACAGAGGATGTGGGGATGGCCACAGGCACAGATGGTTTTAAAAGGGAATCAGGATTCGTGAGGATGGCGCTGTGTGTGTGGTGACTAGCCACGGTCTCAAGGGAACCTCTGCATTTTGGGGCAGTCAACCTCTGAATACCTGTGCAAGAGACAGCACCAGGAAAAGCCCTTGGCCTCTATGCCCCACTGCTGGGTCTCAAAGAGCAACTGGTTGGCCACTGGATGAGAAAGGAGGCTGGACCGGGTGGACCCTCACTGGTCTAGTGGAGGAATATTTTCGGCCTGGATGCAGCAGTAGTGGAAATAGCAAACTCCACGCCAGGGACGATCAAGGAAGGGACTGGAAACAAAATGCCCGGAGAGCTGCCTGCCATTGCTAGGGAGGCCTCAGTGGAATCACCAGGAACGTTGGGACTTCAGGACCCCGATCGGGACCCCCCTCAACATCACGACCAACTTCACGAAGCCTCGCCTGAGGGGGGAAACCAGAAACTGGCCTGAGTGCAAGCCAGGCGAGAGCAACCTCTGTGGCCCTGAGCAGTCCCCAGGCACCCAAGGGGGCCCCAGGGCCCTCCCTTCTCCCCGGGGCGGCACCAGCAGCACCTTTCTCATCTCCTGCAGCAGCTGGGCCTGGAAGTGGCTCTGGAGGGCAGCCATCTCGCCCTGCAGCTCCTGCAGCCGAGGGTCAGGCCTGCGGTTCTCCTCCTGCGAGGCCTGCAGCGCTTTCCTGAGGCTCTCCACCTCCTGGGCCAACTGCTTGGCGTGGCGCTCACAGCCTTCCACCCGGTCAGCCGCCCCTGCTTTCCCAGCCAGCGCCTCTCTGGTCTCCTCCAAGTTCAGCTCCGCTTCCTGCCGCTGGGCACGCTCGCTCTGCAGGAGCCTCTGCAGCTCACGCAGCATGACCGCGTGGTCGCTTTGCTCCTGAGCCCGGTCGTGCTGCTGCGTGATCAGGCGGGCTTTGACCTCTGCTAGCTGCTCCTGGGTCCACTTCAGCTCGCACTCCAACCCACTTCGCTCCTCCTCCGCCCTCCTGCTCAGCTCCTCCGAGTCCTGCTTCATCATCTTCTTGTCTGCTTGGTAAGAGGCCTCCATGCGCGACTTCTCCTGGGTGACGGTGGCCAGGGCGCTGGTGACAGTGGCCAGCTGGGCCTTCAGCTGGAGAAGCCTCCGGTCGGCCTCGCTGGGGTCCCCGCCGCCAGAGCTGACACCGCTCTCCGAACTGCTCGTCTCCTCGAGCTTGGGGGGAGAGGCCGTCCCGGCCACCCTCTCCTCCTCTTGGCCAGGCTCCCCCCTGTTGCTGGCCAGGCTGGCAGCTGTCCCCGCGCTGTCCTCGCTGTGCACAGAAGTCCTGTCGTCACTTGGGTCTGGGCTGGAGCCAGCCAGTCCCAGAGGGTGGCCCACCCTCTGGCCAACGTCCGCCTCATGGGACACAGACAGCACCTTGAGGCTGGCCTCCAGGGCTTCCTTCTCCTTCAGCAGGCTCTTATAGGCCCGCACCACATCCTTCAACCGCGCCTGATAGTAGAGGAGCTCCTTCTTCTGTGACTCAATTGTCTCCAGAAGGTCTTTTTTACTGGGACCACCACCAAAATTCATGCCAAATTTCTCCATAGCTCATGAAGCTCCGCCAGCCCTAAAAAGCCAATGAGAAGAAATGTAAGGTGCAGCAGGCGGAGGCCGGGATGGCCAAGACACCCCTACAAACCCTGCTTGAGAGGCGCCTCTGGGCAGAAGGCCAGGCAATGCAGCCCCCAGAATGCTGCCCTCCAATCAGCAGGATTCCCCCAAAGGATTCCCCAAAGCAGACTGTTCAGTGGCCTCCCCCCAGCCCCTGTGCTGCATGGTCCCAATCCTACCTGCTTCAGGGAGGCTGAGTGAACCCAGCCAGGGTCCAGGAGGGCAGCAGCTCTTTCTTCACCTGCAGTGGCACCTCCCATCCCCACAGTGTGTAGTGACCAAAATGAAACACGGCCGCCTTAAACCCGCCTTTGGGTGCAGAAGGCTTCTCTCTCCTACTGAGCCTCCCTCTCTAAAGCAGCAGGATGGAAAGAGCTTCCCAGGAGTGAGCAGGCTCTGCTTCCATGTTTCCTGGGGAATGAGAGGGGCTGCTTGCAGCTCAGGGATGTCACTCGCATGCGCGTGAGAGTCGGGGCCTTTGGGATGTCCAATATTCAAATGGGAACCCTTCCCTGGCATTTCAAGGGGTGGGGACTGCGCAGAGGGTCCTGTGAAGACCCAAGGTGAGGTGGTCTCTGCCGGGTCTGCCTTGCTACTTTCCTCCCTGCAGGCAGGGGAGTTGCTGCAGAAGACAACTCACACGCAGCTCCGCCACCGCCACCACGAAACCCCTGGGCCCATACTGAGCAGAGGGTGCTGCGGCCCAATGCAGAATGGCCCCCTTTCCCCCCTCACCGTGCACCGGGGGGCCGGGAGCATAGCTGGGGACCGGCCTTGGTCCTCCCCAGAGATTCTTCTCCAGGCAGGCCCAAGGGGGGGCCTGCAGAGCCATTCTGAGTTCAGCCGCGTGTCACAGCGGCCAGGTGGGCTCCCTCTGCCTCCTCCCTCTTGGAATGCCTTCTGAGCCTTCCAGCCTCCCAGGGCCCAGCTGGGCCAGACCACTGTGGGGCACAAGCGGCCTGCCCGCCCGCCCGGCAAGGCATGCAAGAAGGTCCAATCAACTGGACAGGCGGCCACTGGAGTGCTGACTGGGAGCAGAAGCAGGTCACGAGCAGGGAGGGCATCTGGGATGAGGGGCTCCCCAGGCACTCGGCAGAGCTGGTCCCTTGGGCAGCAGCAGGAGAGGAACCTTTTGGTGGGCTTGTTTTATTGCAAACCTGCAAGTGTTGCAGCTGCACCCATTTCCCCTCGGTAAAGTGAAAAAGGAGGAGGTGCCGCCTTGCCCCATCCTGCACAGCTCCGGATGCAGCGTCTGAGGCTGGGGGCCTTTCCTGCCTCGGAGACTGCAGGCTTCGACGTTCCCGGCACCTTCAGCTTTCCTTGTAGAACCCCCAACCGACCTGATGTCAGGTGCTCAGGATCACCTGTCCTATTCAATACCCCCCTGCAGCTGAAGCTGATGCTGTTGGGGTGGTTCTGTTATTTGAACCTGGGGTGGGAAACTCAGAACGTGTTTGTTCCTGTTCTAATCTCTCCTGAGCCTGCTGGACCTTGAGCAGTCCGTGAATCACAGCTTGTTTTCCTGAATACAGAGTTAAAGAGCTGTTAGGAGGAGGAGGGGGATTAGGAGCAGCACTGGGGGGGCCTGTATCTGCGTGATGATTGTCTGTAGTCGCCAGTCCTAGCAAAGATGGCGCAAGTGTGCGATACTGGCAACTTGGCAACGAAGTCTCTTGAGTCTCTTGCCTGGCATCCTTACATTTGACTGCTCCCCCCTGAATGCACCTTTCTGAAGGAGAGCACCAGACACGGTGCGCTTCTCCCCCCTTTGGCTTTACCATTCCAGGAGCGGGCATGCCAAGATGAGGATGGGCAGACTGGCCTCTGCACCTCACCCCGCCCCCCGCCCCCATACTACGATCTTAGCTCCTGAGTGCTTTGCCAATTCGCCTCTTTTGGTCCCTGCAGACCTGGAAGCTGAAGGTCACCACAAAGCAAGGGAAACAAACCGTGGTGGAGCTGATAGGGCATCAGGGGCAACCCCTCTTGGTGGATGCCGATGGCACAGTCCGGTGCGCTCCGCCCGTGTCTGAGCAGCAGAGGCAGTTTCTGCTGGAGGTGCACCCAAGTGGGGCGTGGACCCTCCAGCACATGCACAGCAGGAAGTACCTGGAATCTGACGGAGAAGATGTCTTCTGCATCACCCGGGGCCTGGCCTCCTACCACAGGTGGATGCCCCAACTAGCCATGCACGTCCACGTGGTCTTATTCAACCCGAGCGCTCAGCTCTACGCCCGAGCAGATCCCGAGCTGAATCGGGTCTAGGTCGACACGCCGGTGCCTTACCTCGAGGAGTGCAGCTTTATCCTGAGGTTCAGGAGCGGGGTGTATCATTTGGAGACCTCCAACCGTATGTTTGTCTCCAGATCAGAGACGCTTGTCACGAAGCCATCTGCAGAGACGGCCTTTCACCTGACTCTGAAGCCAGGAGGCCTGGTGTTCCTTGCAGATAGGGAGGGACGTATCCTGTATCCGCATGGCAGTCGTGGGCTCCTGTGCCTCGGAGACAACCCTGCTGATAATGAAGAGTGGTTTGTTATCCAGAGGTGTCCACAGTGGGTCAGTCTGAGGACGAGAACCAAGAGATACATGACCCGTCACATGCAGCCAACCTTGCTGGGAAAAGACCGCAAGAGGCGGGATTGGGGGTGGAGGGTGGGGGAGATCCTCATTCACAAAAGCTGACGGGACCAGGTGGACTCAGCTAGCCAGTGTAGAGGGGTGGTTACAGTGGTGGAGACTCAGGTTCAAATCCTCACTCAACCATGGGCTTTGTGGGGTTAGTCTCAGCCTAGACAACTACCTAAGAGTTGTGGGGATAAACATGGAAACTTCAGCTGAGTGCTGCCATTAGGTAACTACCCATTTTACACCATATGATCATATAACACCTGAGCTTTGGCAGCCTCATTGGTTATCAGTTTGTTTGCATACATATTTCAAGATCCCGGGTGTTATCTTTAAAGCCCTTCACAGCTCGGGTCCCACACAGCTAATAGACTGCCTTTCCCCATATGAGCCCATCCACCGACTGCGCTCTTCAAACATCTCACTTCTGATGGCCCCTTCTGAGAGGTTCATTCAGCTACACGCTCATTTTCAGTGGCTGTGCCTACACCTTAAAATGGCTTGCCAGACACGGTGCAGAAAATCCTACACTCCCTCCCTTCCTTAAAAGGCACAAAGTGGAATTACTTTGCTGCATCTTCGGTGGAAATAACTAAGCAACGTCTCTGGCAATTGGTAGAGCATGTTTATTTTTTGTAAGCTATCTTGGGCACTGAGAAAGGACGGGATATAAATATTTTAAACAACTAAAGTGGAGGGAAAGAGAACTACGACTGCCGCCCCACTTAGTAGAAGGGTACGCTAAAACGAGACATGCAAAGTGGAGTCCAGCGCAGAATTGTGGTCACTCCATGAGTCTGCGTATGGAACTGGCGCAAGGGCTGGATTGTAACAGATTCTTTTATCCTTGACTTACTAAGGATCCCACCATCTGAGAAGAAAAATGTATCTTTACTCTTGGATAACTTTCATCAATTAGTCAAGACCTGCCAAACAGAGACTGTTCTTTGAACAAGTTCTGCTTGTCAGTACATTATTTATAGGGTTCTTCTTGCAATTATTTTCTCACCAAGGCACACAGAAACCTTCTAGAGTTTATTTCTTTCTTTTTATTTAAATTACATTCTAGTCTTTTAAAGAAGCAAGGTATCAAAAATATGGTTATTAATATAAATCCTACAAAAAATAGAACACAGAAAAGTAGTAAGAATTAGGTTTGCTAACATTTCCTAATTAACTCTGTTTGAAACAAATTTTCTATGAAATGCGTTAAGATTCTCAGAGCATACGATACAAAGATAAAAATCTCACCTAGATTCTCATGGGATTTCTTCCAATCAGAACTCTAACATACTATCTGAATTTGCATGTTTTTTAGGTTATCTTATGCAAACATCTAAGATCTTTTTCATGTGACAGCATAGATAAACTATGATTGGTTTAATGCTTAATTAAATATTTGTATTTTCTACTGTATAACGTTCTAATTAACCAAAAAGTGCCATTATATCCAACTTGCAAAACAAAACTATAAATCTGTGAGAAATGATAGAAAGAGTCAATTTGGCAGATCACCACTGGTCCATTCTATGATTGGAGAACATTAATCTAGTTAGTGTTCACTATTTTTAATTGGCTGTCAAAGATGAAAGCACACCTGTTTTAGTTATACAACATTCTGGGGAAAAAACAGACAGTTAATGCAAAGTGCAGAAGTTCACTTAGAATACAAGTGTACTGCTTTATGTAATGTGCTTTAATCTATATCACAGGAAGAGAAAGCACAATGCGCCGCGACCAACTAAATGAAGAAATTACAGTCTAATAAATAGCAATAAAAGATGTCTCGTGGTTAATCAGTATCTTCAATTTCACATATTCATTTAACATCCACGATGACTGCCAAAGTAACAATACAGAACTCAGAGGACGTCACGTACAATCAATCAATCAACAACAGCAATCTAGGCCACAAGATCACAATGTTAAAGCAGAATACTGCAATAAAGTGCTAGATGCTTGTATGCAAGAAATAACAGAAAGAAGGTGACCAGTGCTTACAGATGTAAAGCGACAGTGCCTCGAGTTACAAAGCAGTCAAATAATCCTGTTATGCCATATCTACAAAATTCATGAGGAAACGTTCATTCAGTCCAAGAGAGGGGACATTATTCCAGATATGACGTGTAACCGCAACGGATGTGCTAGCATTCACGTCCCGTTTCTGATATCCTTCTTCCAGGCAGCCTTAAGAGTACGCTTGATACATGCAGGGGATGTTCCTTATTATGAACTGTAAATTTCCATTCTGATAACTGCCTGGAGTGGCTAGACGGCCCTCTGACAGCAATGCTGATTCTGTGAACTTGGGCAGCTCATGAGAGGGAGGGCAGGAAGGGTTACATCAGGGCTTCGTTCTCGTGGCCCCTTCTTACACACCCAGGGTAAGGCCGATCGCCACTTTGGGGTCAGAAGGCAGTTTTCTCTAGGCCAGTTTGGCTAGGGATCCTGACAGTGTTTTGCCATCTTCTGGGCCTGGAGGAGGGGTCTCTAGGGGTGTGGGGAGGGTAGGTAGTTGTGAATTTCCTGTGTTGTGCAGGGGGTTCGACTAGATGACCCTGAAGGTCCCTTCCAACTCTACGATTCTGTGAACTGAGATGATTAGGGGCTTAGAGGACCTTTCCTTTGAGGAAAAGCTGAAGAGTCTGGGACTTTTCACTTTAGATAAGGGCATTATTCTACTTTAGGAAAAAAGTTACCATGACATAGGTTTATAAAACTATGCACAGAGTAGAGAGAGTAGACAGAGAGAATTGCATAGGGTAGAGAGTAGACAGAGAACTTTCTCTCCATTTCCCAAAATACTAGAATTCTGGAGCATCCACTGAAATTGATAGGCAATAGATTCAGGACAGAAAAAAGGAAGTACTTCTTTACACAGTAAGTGATTGAGATATGGAATTCACTGCCAGAGGACACAGTGACGGCCACAGGCACAGACAGCTTTAAAGGGGGGGGGGGGTTAATCAGATACTCGGGGAACTGGTCTATCAGTGGCTACTAGCCATGGGGCCTAACAGGAAGCTCCACATTCAGAGGCAGCAAACCGCTGGATATATCAGGGCCAAGAGGCAACGTCAGGGGAAGCCCTCGGCTGCTACGCCCTGCTGTTGACCCTCCATAGCAACTGGTGGGCCACGGCGAGAGATTAAGGTGCTGGACTAGCTGGCCCACTGGTTTGATCCAGCAGAGCTCTTCTTATGTTCTCCTTAACACATTTAAACAACCTAATCAATGATGACGTTAGTATGCTTAGAGAGGGATAGGGGCTATCCAGAAACTGCAGCCAGTGTCATGACAAATTGTTGGTGTGTGCAAGGGAAGGTCAAGAAAAGGCCAACCCCATTTACAGTAGCAGTCATGTATTATAATAATGCATTTTCCCTGGTTAGCCCTGCCATGGCAAAGAAATCATGAGTAGGGACATGCACACTGGGTTTCGGACTCGGGTTTTTAACCCAAATCGGGCCCAATTTGTAAGACAGAGACGTTTGTCCGTAAAACAGAGATGTTCCGTCAGGCATATGGTTGAGGCTAGACTAGTCCTCCACCGGCCTAAATAGAGGAAGAGAAAGGAAGACCGAGCCCTCTCTGCTAGGGGGATTGTGTGAAGCGAGAGGTGAGGCATTTGAAACTTAAAGCCACCCTTTTCGTGTCACTTCCCTCCTCCCCCTCCCATCAGGGAAAAAAGTGGTAGGGCGGGAAGTTTAAAGTAACACTTTTCTTGCTGCTTGCAAGAAACCTGAAGCGGCTTGCGGGTTATTCTGAATCTTTTTTCGGTGCACGCCCCTAATCATCAGTCTTTGCTTGGGTCTTAAGAAATGTACTACAGTTTCTGGATGAATACTAGTTCAGCAGTTTCAGGCTGGATGGAGCCTGTCTTGGAACGACACAAGCTTCTTTGGGTCCCCCTTGGGTGGGAAGGGAGGGAGGGTCAATCAGCAGAAGTTCACCATACTGCTGTAACTGGGATGCAAGGCCAGGGGCCACTCCACACGCTTCTGTTCTGAACAGGCCCTCTGGCACTCGCCTGCAGCTGCACGGCCAGCCTAGAATTCTGGGGGCACAGCTACAGACCAGCAGCTAACCAGGGGCCTCCAGTTCTTTGCTCATTTCGTGTCTGTGTTTGGGAGAAACTGCAGCTTCCCCTTTCCAGTTTCCATGATAATAATAATAGTAACATTTGATTTATATACTGCCCTTCAGGTGGGGAAGGCAATGGCAAACCACTCTGTACCAAAAAGCCTGCCAAGAAAATGTTGTGATGCAACATCCCCCTATGAGTCAGTAACGACTCGGTGCTTGCGCAGGAGACTACCTTTACCTTTACTGCCCTTCTGGACAACTTAACACCCACTCACAACACAACAAACACCCTGTGTGGTGAATAGAGTCCAGTAGCAAGGTGCTACTGGATTCTTTTCGATTTTGCTACTACAGACTAACACGGCTGACTCCTCTGGATCGATGACCTGTGTGGTGAATGGGGCTGAGAGAGCTCTGAGAGAGCTGTGACTGACCCAAGGTCAGCCCGCTGGCTTCAAGCGGAGGAGTAGGGAATCAAACTCAGTTCTCCAGATCAGAGTCCTGCCGCTCTTAGCCACTACACCAAACTGGTTAGATTTTTTCCTATGGCCACCTTATCCATAAAGCAAACCCTCTCCTCAGCCTGTCCCTCCAGCCTTCCTTGACACCTCTATTCCTACCTGAAGAAGCGAAGAGCAAGTTCTGCTGTTGACCTGCATTCAGACACAGCGATTCACAACATTCCCCAAAACATTCCCCACAACATTCCCCTATTTTTAAATTATTTTTCCCATTTGCGACTAAGAGGAAGAGGAGTAAACGCCAGACCCTACCCTTCCACTCTCTCCTCCAGACTCCCCAAGTGGTGCCCCCAGAAAAGTTCTGGGCTGACGGGCGCCGGTGGCACTACCTACCACTTGCCAGGCTGCCAGCAGAACAGGGATCCTTCTCCAAACTGCGGGTCTGGCGTCTTCCCAGTAGCGGAGGGGTTGGCTGGCCTTGTCGCAGCGCAGGACCCTGTGCCGGAAAGATACGTATTCGCGGAAACAACTCACCTCCGGCCTTTTCCCCAAAACAAGGCCCCCCCCCCCCCAGGCAACGAAAAACAGGCATCACAGAACGTTGAACCGACATACAACAGAACAAAGCGACACAAACGCGGACACACTCGGGAGGGGCACCCGAAAGAGGGCACGGCCCAGAGCGGGGGGGGGGGGCCACCAAGGGCCGTTCGCGGGTCGCGCCTCCCGCAGAGGGCCCCTCGCCCCGGCCCCGGCCCGCCGCGCTCAGCGCCCGACTCCCAGCGCAGCCCCGCCCGGACCCTCCGCCCCGCGGGCGCCCCGGCGGTTCCCGGCAGGAGAGGCCGGCCGAGCCCGGCGCGGCTTCCGGAAGGGGCGCGCGGAGAGGCCTCGGGAGGCGCCCGCCCGCCCGCCCGCCCGCCTCCCTGCCTCCCTCCCTGCCTGCGGGGCCCGGGCCGGGGGCGCGGCGAGGGGGGCCTGAGGCGGAGGGGGCGCCGGGCCGGGCCGGGCCTCACCTGGGCTGGGCTTGGCCGGCGGCTGCGGCTCTCCGACCCCAAGATGGCGGCACCGAGGGGGCGGGGCCCGCAGGACGGCCCGCCGGCGGAATCCTGCGCATGCGCTCTCTCCGCCCCTCCCCGTGGCCTTGGAAGGGCGGGGCCTGCGGGGGCGGGGCCGCCTCGGCTCCCTCCGCGCCGCCGGCGGGGGCGGGGCCGGCGGGGCTCCGGGCTGCAGCCCCGCCCCCTGCGCGCTCGGGCCGGCGGAGCTTCGCCGCGGCCGTGGGCGCCCGAAGAGCCCGGGGCGCGGAAGGGCGGAGCTGCCTGTGCGGCCAGGCCAGGCCCGGCCCGGCTTCGGGCGGAGGGCTCCGCGGGAGAGCGCTGCTCGTGCAGGGGCGTCTGGGGCTCCCCGCCGTCGCTCGCGCCGGCCCGGTGGGCGCCTCCTGCCCTCCTGGAGGGAGCCGCGGGCGAGGCCGGGAAGGACGGCGCCGGCCCGAGCCCCGCCGAGCAGGGGGCGCTGCGCCCAGGCGGGGGTGGGTGGGGTGGGTTGAGGCCAGCCTGGGTCCCCCCCCCCCTCCCGCCCGCCCGGGACTGGGGCTGGAGGGCCCTTGTGAGCTCAGCGGCGTGTCACAGAGAGGCGGCCTGCGGGCTCCCCCCCCCCCCGCTCCCCCCGGGGCCCTCCCGCCTCCCCGGCCCGGCCCAGCCACGCCCCCGGCAAGGCATGCAGGTGGGGCTGATCTGCGGGGCCGGCGGCTACCTGACTGCTGGACGCTACGGGGATGGGGTCACGGCCTTGGGGAGCTCGCTGGGCAAGAAGCAGGTGACAGGCAGGGCAGGGGTCTGGGGCTGATGAGGGGCGCCCCAGGCACTCTGCAGGGCGGCGGCGGCGGCGGGGGGGGGGGGCGCCTACCGGTGGGCTGGTTTCCTTGCAAACCTGCAAGTGTTGCAGCTGCGCCCGTTTCCCCTGGGCAAGGTGAAAAAGGAGGAGGTGCCGCCTTGCCCCATCCTGCGCAGCTCCGGACGCAGCGGCTGAGGCTGGGGGGCCTTCCGTGCCTCGGAGACTGCAGGCTGCCCGGAACCTTCAGCTTTCCTTGTTGGACTTGGTTTCCAGACCCCACAACCAGTTTCATTGCTCTCCCCTGGACCGTTTGAATGCCTCTTTCTGAAGGAGGCGCCCTGAGAACCAGACACACAGCTCTCAGGGTCTCATTTAATTCAGCATAGATAAGTGCACACTGTTAACATCTGGGCCACAAAAAACGTGAAGCACCAATACTGGATGGGGGATTCACTTCTGGGCAGTAGTGTGTGTGAAAAGGATCTTGGGGTAAGAGTGGACTGTAAACTGGATATGAGCAGTCAATGTGATGTGGTGGCAAAAAAGGCTAATTCAATCCTGGGTTGTATCAAAGGGGCCATCGCATCGAAATCGCAGGAGGTCATAGCCCCTCTATACTGCCTTGGTCAGGCCACACCTGAAGTATTGTGTGCAGTTCTGGAGGCCTCACTTCAAAAAGGATGTGGACAAAATCGAGAGGGTGCAGAGGAGAGCGACGAGGATGATCAGGGGTCTGGAGACTGAGCCCTACGAGGAAAGGCTGAGGGCCTTGGGAATGTTTAGTTTGGAGAAGAGGAGGTTGAGGGGGGACATGATTGCTCTCTTTAAGTATTTGAAAGGCTGTCATTTGGAGGAGGGCAAGGAGCTGTTCCAGTTGGCAGCAGAGGGTAGGACGCGAAGCAATGGGCTTAAATTCCATGCACAAAGGTACTGGCTCGATATTAGGAAAAACTTTTTCACGGTCAGAGTAGTTCAAAAGTGGAATCGGCTGCCTAGGGAGGTGATGAGCTCCCCTTTACTGGCAGTTTTCAAGAAGAGACTGAACGAATACTTGTCAGGGATGCTTTAGGCTCATCCTGCATTGGGCAGGGGGTTGGACTAGAAGGTCTGTATGGCCCCTTCCAACTCTGTGGTTCTGTAAAGAGATCACAGTGGTTATATCACAGTTTGCTTTTTAACTCTGATCTAGCAGAGGAGACCCCCCCCCCCCCCGGCTCCCTTGCTGAGTCTTGGTCTTTTCACATAGGTTGTGTGTGAGCTTCCTAGATCTGCTCCCTTCCCTTCGGGCTGGGATCTCTAGTGAAGCAGCCCCCACTGCCTTCCATTGCTCTGAACTGGCCATGAAGTCGGCAAGCAGGTGCTCTGCCCGTGTGTGACTACTCTTGAGAAAGGAATCCCAGGAGAGCCAAAGAATTCTGCCACTCGCTCAGTGTGGCCCAGTGGGAACGAGGGCCCTTGGCTGCCTCTCGGAGTGAGTCACAGCTCTAGTGCCAGGGCCTGCGGGCTGTCCTGCATTCTTGTAGCACAGCTTGTGTAGTCTTTTGCGGTCCCTTGCCAGGCCCACTAGTACCCGCATCTGCCACTGCCAGGGCTCCTGCTGCTGGCAGTGCCATGTGAAGGGGAGAACCTGCTTCTCCCCCCTTTGGCTTTACCTTTCCAGGAGCAGGCATGCCAAGATGAGGATGGGCAGACTGGCCTCTGCACCTCACCCCGCCCCCCGCCCCCATACTACCATCTTAGCTCCTGAGTGCTTTGCCAATTCACCTCTTTTGGTCCCTGCAGACCTGGAAGCTGAAGGTCACCACAAAGCAAGGGGAACAAACCGTGGTGGAGCTGATAGGGCATCAGGGGCAACCCCTCTTGGTGGATGCCGATGGCACAGTCCGGTGCGCTCCGCCCGTGTCTGAGCAGCAGAGGCAGTTTCTGCTGGAGGTGCACCCAAGTGGGGCGTGGACCCTCCAGCACGTGCACAGCAGGAAGTACCTGGAATCTGACGGAGAAGATGTCTTCTGCATCACCCGGGGCCTGGCCTCCTACCACAGGTGGATGCCCCAACTAGCCATGCACGTCCACGTGGTCTTATTCAACCCGAGCGCTCAGCTCTACGCCCGAGCAGATCCCGAGCTGAATCGGGTCTGGGTCGACACGCCGGTGCCTTACCTCGAGGAGTGCAGCTTTATCCTGAGGTTCAGGAGCGGGGTGTACCATTTGGAGACCTCCAACCGTAAGTTTGTCTCCAGATCAGAGACGCTTGTCACGAAGCCATCCGCAGAGACGGCCTTTCACCTGACTCTGACGCCAGGAGGCCTGGTGTTCCTTGCAGATAGGGAGGGACGTATCCTGTATCCGCATGGCAGTCGTGGGCTCCTGTGCCTCGGAGACAACCCTGCTGATAATGAAGAGTGGTTTGTTATCCAGAGGTGTCCACAGTGGGTCAGTCTGAGGACGAGAACCAAGAGATACATGACCATCATATGTGGCAAGTAAATTCCATTTTCTAGTCCAACGTTGCTGGGAAAAGACGGCAAGAAGAGGCGGGATGGGGGGAGAGATCCTCGTTCACAAAGGCTGACGGGACCTGGTGGACTCAGCTAGCCAGAGTAGAGGGGCGGTTACAGTGGTGGAGACTCAGGTTGGAAACTTCAGCTGGTTCAAAGAGTGCTGCCACTAGATAACTGCCCGGTTTACACCTGGGTGGTGGGAACCAAAGCTCAGCCTCTGGATATGACTGGAGGAGATGAACAGGTTCATAGGGGAGAAGGCCGTCCTTCGCATCGACTGCTTCATGGACAAAGGCAAGTCCATGTTTGTTCTGGACCTAGAGCACCGCTCTGCGTTTCACAAGGGGCAGTTCTAATTCAAACCTGCATTTTAAATGGCAATCAATGAATGAACCGACTGAAGCAATTTGTGCTTGTGGGCAAGAGTGGAGAGTGCTCCACTAGCCGTCTTGTGAAGGCTGAGGAAACATTTTCTTCCCCCCAGATTCAGAAGTTTATGCTGGCTCCAAGAAGGTGACCCCGATGTCTGTCTTCCACTTGGAAGTTAACTCCGGTGCCAAAACTGTGCAGTTAAAAGGCATCAATCACAGTTACCTGGCTCAGGTGAGTCACACAGGCATGGACTGATTTGTCATTAAAAACTGTATATGGGGGGGGGGGGGAGGCTTTGATGTCAACCTGCCTCAGCAGCCCGAGGAAAGGAGGGTGCCTGTGGTTCTGCTCGGGTGGATTCTGGGCTTCTTGCCTGGAAGGGGGTGGGAGGAAGTTTCTCCGGGGCTTGCTCTCCTTCCTGCGGCTTCTGGGCAGCTGGGGAGGTGTGAGCCTGATCTTCGTTGCACAGAAGCTGGCATCTCCCAGCCAGGTATTTCAAGCCCAGCAATGCCAGCCTCAGCCTTTCAGCAGTGCAGCGGATAGAATGAGCCCGAGGTTGGGTATGTACACACACACACCAGCCCCTTCAAGAGCTCAGCATAGTGCCCCAGGGCTACCTGGCCCACACATGGCATTGCTGTTGCCCAGGAGGCTGGCAAGGCAGTGGGAGGGCCGTCTTATGGGGGGGGGATTCCCCAGCCTGGGATGGCCTCTTCAGGAAAGCCAGAGCTGAATGGAACGCATGTGGAGCCAGGGAAAGACCAGTCTAGCTGTGCTCATGGGGCAGCTCAGCTCTTTCCTTCAAGTCCTGGGCATGGTCTCCCTCTTCCTCCCCAAACAAAGTCTCCCCAGGAGGATGCAGGTGCTCTTCCAGGTGTAGAAGGCACCGCGATTCCCGTGCCCAGCTTCCACGGATCACAGCCTCCTCACTGCCGCAGGTCAAAGAACCACACAGAGTCATATCTCTTTATAACCCAGAGCTTTAATAATGGTCCTGGCTCTGTGGCTTAATGGCAGTGGGGTTTATTGTGGCTGATAGAATTGAGGGATGCAAGGAGAAATGGTCATAGGACTAAGTAAATTAAATTAGGCAAGCGCAAATTAAAGATAGCAACTTCAAAACAAGGAAGGAATTATGTAAAATTGTTGATGGGAAAACGGAATATGTTTCATTACACTGTCAGATACGCCTCCAGCATATCGGTCATGTGTTATGGATTCCTCGCTGCAGTGTGTAGTGAGAAACATGTAGAGGGAACCTCTGAGAACATGCAGAGGGAACCTGTTTTGCTGACTGGTTGCTAGCTGCTTATCTTGCAGATGTTTTGGTTACCATTTCCTGGCAGGCTTGTGAACGTGGCCTTGAAGTTCCAGCAGAGACTGCACCAACCTCCTAACAGACTGAGCAGAGCTCATCCTTTGCCTCCCCCCCTCTTCCCTGACTCCCTGGCTCAGCGCACCAAAATCCTAATGGACTTTCTTTCCCACTGGGGGGCGTGGACTTTGTCCTATAATTTACCTTGCTTTGCTACCTTGAGTCACTTCAGCCAGTGATCCTGTCTGACCATCTTGATACTGGTATTCTTCTTTAATAAAGTAACTCATACACCTGAGTGATGAAGTGAAGTGCTTGGGGGGGGAAATACCTGGCAAGACCTGACATTTTGGCTGAAGTCCTAAAAGTACCCCTGGAACCAGAGTCCTGAACTTCACTACCTGTGTCATGGCAGACAAAATGGATAAGGGATCTTATGAGATGCCAGAGGGACTACCGTCCAGCCCAGCACAACCACAGGGCTCTGGAGGTGAAGTGCAGAAAGGGTTGGGGGCACGCCCCAAGTCGGGGACCAACTACTTGAACTGGCTGACCGCAACCCCCCAGGAATGGGCAACGCTGGGGCCTGACGGCCGCCGAAGCCAAGAAGAGAAAATGAACCGAAGGGGTAAGTTGTTCAGACTGAGCATGAGCAACCCTACCACCATGCAGGAGGAAGCACAGCCCACCCCAGGAGACAACGAGCCGGAAGGAGATGGCTCTGGCTCAACAAAAGATGAGCCTGAAGATCTGGACAAGCACGAGGCCCACCAAGATGTTACCGAGGAGATGCGTGCCCTCTGGGGGGAGATACATGGCATTAAAGAAGGACTGGGAGAACTACTGGATGGCTTCCGGGAGATAATGCGAATCCTGCCACAACCCGGGCCACCTGTGGGTCCCCCTCCGGATGGCGGTGTGCCAGGTCCGGTCCCAGGACTGTGAGACACACTGGCATTGCCCACACCTCAGCCACAGGGGTGGTGCAAGCTGGACGCCCAGTTGGAGGGAGATCTCAAGGAACTAGGTTTCTTCCTAGTGCAGGCAATGGAGTTCTTCTGAGAGTAGGGTCCTACCTTCCCCAGTGAAGCTAGCCGAGTGAGTTACTTGGGCTCACGGTTGGGGGGCCCAGTAGCAAAGTGGTACATGACCCTGTATGGGGCCCACACCCCAGAACTGTGGAGCTTGGATGCATTCGTCTGAGCCTTAAGAGAGCAGTTTGAGGACCCGCTTGAGGAGGAGAGGGCAAGGACGAAGCTGAAATGGATGTGACAGGGCACCCATCCCATGCGAGAATACGCCGCAGAATTCCGATAGTATGCAGCCAAATTGAGGGACTGGACTGAGGGAGTAAAGATCGAATTCTTCCGGGCAGGCCTGAACCCAGACTTGGTGGCCAAGGCTTTGGTGCAAGACGAGCCCCCGACCCTGCTGGGATGGATTCAACTCACCTGCGAGATCGAGAATCAGGACCAAATTGTCAAGCTACTGCGGATGCAGCACCAAGTGGGTCAGCACAGACACACACCCCTTCAAACGCTGGGGCTCAGGAGAGGAAGCACTCCAGAAGCCTCCTCCCGGCAGCTGAGCGGGCCCTCCACCTAAAACGGGGCCTCTGCTTGCCATCCGTGGGGTCGGGCCATTTCGCCACCGACTGCCCAGGGCCAAGAGCAGAAGCTTCAGAGAGAGGGCACAAGGCTTGGAGGAGCCCAGCGGAAGCTTCAAAGGTGTTGTGGGCTCTGATTCCTCGGAGGATGAAGACTTCGTGGAGGACGACAGGGGAGAGAGTATTCCAAGCTCCTCAGGAGTCAGGCACGTGGAGGACCAGCAGGGAGTGGAACAGCAGGAGCCCTTGCCAGAGCAGGCTGAGGAATCCAGGGCAGACTCAGAGCCAGAAGCTGTTCCCTTACCTGCACCAGCATTTGAGACCAGGGCAACATCCCCACCCAGCTCCCCTGAACCTGAGAGGCAGCACAGGGTGCAGCAGCGTCTTGTTGTACAGGAAAGGAGACAGAGTGCAACGCTTCAGGCACTCAAACAGGGGCGTAGTGACCTTGAGTCCTAGCAGGATGCAGCACTGCCTTGGAGGTGATTGCTCTTAAGCCAGGACGCCCTTTCCCTCATTGCAGAAGCACCTGTGCAACGACCCGCCCGGCTCTACTGCGACCCAGCTCTGCTCTATCTGCTCTCTTGGCTCTGACCTTCTGGACTCGGCTCTCTGGACTACGCTCCCTGCTTTGTTCTTTGGTCGGCTTCGTTAAACTCCGGACTTTAGTGAGGCTTGTGTCAGACTCCCTGCCCGCATTCCAGCACAAAGGGTCACTAAGAAGCCAGCACAGCTGAGGAACGAAGCAGCCATGATGTTAGAGAGTCGTCTAGCGGAGACCCATCTGGGGCTGAGGAAGACAAGAGCCCGCCGGTGGGAAACAAGGACAACTTGCTGTAAGGAGGCCCCACCAGCAGGTCATGGAGAAAGCAGCACCTGAAGAGACAAGACCCAAAGGGGCCTTGTTCTATTTGCCGGTTACCCTAGTGAACCCTCAGAGGGGGACACACATCAAATACGAGCTCCTCCCATCCCAGAAGGTGTGCTGTTGACTACAGAGGAGACACAGCAAATCCCCCCCTGAGTATCGGGACTTGAGCCAAGTGTTTGATGAAAAAGAAGCAGACGAGCTTCCCCCCCCCCATAGGGCCATTGAACTGATCCCCGGACAAAAACTGTCAAAGGGGAAGATATACTCTGTGAGCCCTAGGGAGAGAGCTGAGCTACGGAAGTTCATTGACAAAAATCTGGCAAGAGGTTTTATTAGGCCTACAAGCTCTCCCCACGCCACCCCAGTGCTATTCTGCAAGAAAAAGGGTGGGGGGTTGAGGCTGTATAGACTATAGGGGGTTCAATGCAGTCTTGATGTCTAACGCCTGCACAAATACCTGTACAAAGGGGTGATCATTTATTTAAACAATGTGTTACTGTTTTCTCAAGATTATGAGTCGCATGTGAAATTAGCACGGGAGGTGCTGAAAACCCTGCAGGCCCACCAGCTGCCAGTTAAATTGTCCAAGTGTGAATTCCATAAGAGAGAGTTGGACTTTTTGGGCTACCGAGTCTCAGGTCAAGGGCTGAAAATGGACCCAGCGAAGGTGCAAGCCATGGTGGGGTGGGAAGCCCCCAAAACCCAACAGCAGCTGCAGTCGTTCCTGGGCTTTGCTAACTTTTACCGACCCTTCGTAAAGAACTTTGCCCAAATCTCCTTGCCGTTAACTGACCTGTTGAAAACCAAGCGGAAGGGACCCCAGGGAATAAAGCCTAGTGCTAAACTACCATGGACTGCCGAGTGTCAGGAGGCTTTCAAGTGCCTAAAGCAGTTGTTCACCTCAGAGCCAGTCCTGCGCCACCCAGATGAGACTCGCAAGTTTATAGTGCAGGTGGATGCTAGCGACCTGGCAATGGGGGGGATGATTCTACAGGAGGACAATGAGGGACAATTACACCCCTGCACCTACGTGTCGAAAAAATTTTCGGACTCTGAGCACCACTGGGCGATCTGGGATAAAGAGGCAGCGGCAGTCAAACTGGCTTTGTACACTTGAAGACATTGATCGGAAGGTGCTAAAATGCCATTAAAGGTGTGGACTGATCATAAAAACTTGGAAGTGTTATGCGCCCCTTGCAAATTGGGTGCCAAGCAGTTACGGTGGGCGGAGTTTTTCTCCCGATTCAATTTTATATTGAAGCACCTCTTGGGCAAATCGAACTTCCTGGCTGATGCCCTTTCGTACCTCCCCCAACATGACAGTCAAAAGGAGAAGGTAGTGGACACTCTGTTTTCACCCACTCAGCTGGGAGGGGCAGTCGTTACTAGGCAACAGGCGAGGAGCAAAGCAACGCCGCCTGTTCTCACGGAGTGGGAGGAGAAAGTGAAAGCTGAGGGGGAAAAGGAGGGGGAGGAAGTACCCAAGGAGGAATTGGAGCAGGTCGGGCATGGAGGCTGGTGCCGGCAAGGCAAACTATACGTTCCTGCCAGCCTGAGAGGAGAGGTGCTGAAACGTTGCCATGATGCCAAGTTGGCTGGGCATTTCGGGTACTTGAAAACCTCACACCTACTGCAAAGACAATTTTGGTGGCCCAAAATGAGGCATGATGTGTCGCAATATGTTTCCACTTGCCAAGTGTGCCTGATGGGGAAGAAAAGGCGTGGGGGGGGAAGCCTCCCGGGTTACTGCAGCCGCTTGAAACTCCAGCCCGGCCATGGGCCACAATTTCTATGGACTTTACTACTGACCTTCCCCCCTCCAAGGGAAAGACGGTGGTTCTAGTGGTGGTGGACTTATTTTCAGAACAGGCCCATTTCATACCGTACTTCAAACTACCGACAGCTAAAAACTTGGCCGCTTTGTTTATGCAGCACGTGGTCTGTTTGCACTCGTTTCCTGAGAAGATAATTTTCAACTGGGGTACAGTTCGTGGCCAAGTTCTGGAGGGAGTTGTTGCAGGTGGCGGGGATAGAGCAAGGGTTAAGCTCCTCTCATCATCCCAAGACCAATAGACAAGCAGAAAGGGTTAACCAGGTGTTGGAACAATTTCTAATGTGCTACATTAATTATCAGCAGAATTATCAGCAGAATGGGTGGACTTTCTGGTTTTCGTAGAATATTGTTACAACGATAGCATACACGGCTCCACGGGAACCTCCCCTTCAAGATTGCTCAAGGATTTGAGGGCAAAGCCATGCTGTTCATATGCACCCAGGGTGAGAGCAAAGGGGGATCTGACTGAGTGGTAGACTAAATTAACTGACCAGTGGGACATGATCAAAAGGACGCTGGACAAAGCCAAAGAGGACTATAAGAAGCAAGCAAATCGGAAAACCACTGCCCCCTGGAGTCTAAAAGTGGGAGGCCAAGTTTACGTTTCCACCAAAAATCTGTGGGGGGAGCAGCCAAGCAAGATGCTAGGGTGGAAATATTTGGGACCCTTCGAGGTCACCCGGGTGATCAATGATGTGACTGTGGAAGTAAAACTGCCAAAGAACCTAAAAAATGTTCACCCTGTATTTCATTTCATCCTCCTGAAGAAGGCTCTGTGCCCTGACGTGTGGAACCCAGATCCGGGGGTCCCACCCACCCCTCATTGTGAATGGCCAACCTCACTACAAAGCTGAGGAGGTTTTGGACTCTTAATTGAAATGTGGGGCATTGCATTACTTAATTCAATGGGTTCATTTCAACAAGAGTAATGTAGAGTGGGTAAAAGCTTCTGATGTGAATGTTCCTAAGCTTGTATATCAGTTTCAGAAGAAGTACCCGGAGAAACCCGGGGGAGGGGGTCAATTAAGAAGAAACAGGGGGGGAAGTATGTCAGATACGCCTCCACTATATCTGTCATGTGTTATGGATTCCTTGCTGTAGTGTGTAGTGTACCTCTGAGAACATGCAGTGGGAACCTGTTTTGCTGACTGGTTGCTAGCTGCTTGCAGGTGTTTTGGTTACAATTTCCTGGCAGGCCTGAGAACGTGGCCTTGAAATTCCAGCAGAGACTGCACCAACCTCCTGACAGACGGAGCAGAGCTCATCCTTTCCCTCTTCCCCTCTTCCCTGGCTCAGTGTGCCAAAATCCTAATGGACTTTCTTTCCCACTGGGGGGCGTGTCCTATAATTTACCTTGCTTTGCTACCTTGAGTCATTTCAGCCAATGATCCTGTCTGACCATCTTGATACTGGTATTCTTCTTTAATAAAGTAACTTTAACTCATACACCTGAGTGATGCAGTGAAGTGCTTGTGGGAAATACCTGGCAAGACCTGACATACACATACAAAGCAAAACACAAGAATAAATTCAAAACCTTTTGGAATTATTTATTTATTTACTTTGTTTGTAGTCCTTTCTCACTGAGACCTGTCAGATTGCACAGTTTCAGTTAATAATGGCTTAAGTATTCAGTAACAAGGCAATAGAGCGTGGACTGCAGAAATGTGAGCACAAACAGAAATCCAACACGGAGCTGAAACAAAGCATAACACACGACATACTAACTTATGCAGAAGTTGCCCTGTAAATACACAGTACAAAAGTTCACAGC
This sequence comes from Eublepharis macularius, assembly GCF_028583425.1. NCBI lineage: Eukaryota > Metazoa > Chordata > Lepidosauria > Squamata > Eublepharidae > Eublepharis > Eublepharis macularius. The sequence continues at coordinate 541,428 of NC_072798.1, forward strand.
CCCTGACCCTTAACCAAAGCACCTGAATCATTTCCATACTGTACAGCTCTCCCACCTCTGTTTAAAAAAAAAAAAAGGCCCTGCATAAATCATTAAGGGCGAGTGGGAGCCCCCTTAACCTCCTCAGCAGCCATTCCGTGCGGTGAGGGGCAGGTACGGGCAGTGGTGGGATTTTGCCCAGTTGCAGGGTGGTGCCATCAGAAGGCCCTGTTCAGATAAGCGAAGCTGCCCTGGTGGAGCATAGGGAGGGGGACGGTCCTGCAGATATGAGGGACTGAGGCCGTGAAGGGCTTCCTTTGTGACAGCCGAGACCTTGAAGCGAGGCCAGCAGAGTGACTGCAGAATGGGGATGACGGACATGCTTCACCTGGCTCCCAATAATAACTGAGCGGCGGTGTTCTGCACCAACTAGAGTCTCCAAAGGGCAGTCCCATGTCGAGTGCATTATGGTAGTCTAGTCTTGATGTTACCGTGGCATGGATTCAGGTGGCTAGATGGGCTGTGTCAAGGAGAGGGCCTTTTTTAGGGCTAGACTGCATTGTAAGGTGGTCTTTTCTGCAGCTTTACTGCTTCCCTAGGAGCCGTGCCAGATCCAGTATTACCCCATAGCTCTTAATCGAGTCTGCAAGGGTCAGCTGAACCCCTTTGAAAGTGGGGGGCACGGCACCCTTCAGGATTTCTGCCTTCCCAACTAGCACCCCTTCCAACTTGTCTGGGTTCATTTTCAGTTTATTAGCTTTCAGTCATTTGACCATAGCTGTCAGGCAGCCACCCAAAATCTCTACTGCATCTCCCAGGGATTTGGAGACCAAGATACAGAGGCTGGGAGTCATCTGCATATTGGTGGCATCCAATTCCATAGCTATGAATGATTTCTCCTAAAGTTTTTCCAGAGAGGTTGAATAACATGTAGGATGAAATTGCACTCTGTGGAACCCCACAAAATAATGGCACTGGAGATAGCTGGTCTCCAGCAACAAGCCTTTGGGTCCGTTCTACAAGTAACGATTTACACCAGTCCAAGACGCATCCTTTGATACCAGCTTCTGCCTCCACATTCCTTAACAGGATGGCATGTTCTACACAATGCAAGTGAAAAGCCAACTAAATCCACTGGAGCCAACTCCGCCTGAACCCAGACTGGAAAGGGTCCCGAGCACCAGCATTATCCAAGAAAACCTGAAAGTGGTCCGCTACTAGTCTTATCACTTTGCCTAAAAAGGACAGATTGGAGAAGGGGTGATAATTGGCCGCGTTGTTTTTGTCTAGGTATGGGTTTTTAGGAACTGGACAGATGACCACCTCTTTCAGTGGGCAAGGGAAGGTGCCCTGAGTTAGTGACTGATTTATGAAAGACATCAAGGGCTCCTTTGTGGCCTTGCGAGATTTTAACAACCAAAATGGGGGAGGATCCCGTGTGCAAATAGCGGCCTTCACAAGATAGCAGGACTCCACCAATAGCCATGATTGTAATTGGGCCCAAATGGGCCTTAAATGAACCAGAGAAGAGTGTATTAAGCATTTCTTCTGCCTCACCTGTATTAAAAGTGGCGTGCAGGTCAGAATGCATTCATGCAATTTTATCGGCAAAACGAAGGGGTGTGTGAAATTCCTGGGGCGGGGGGGGGGGGAGATGACCTCATGCTCCAAGCAGCGCTCTCACCTCTGACCCCTGTCTCCCCTCTCCAGAGAGAGTGCAAGAGCGTGGTGGCCGATGGCTGCTGCAGGGAACCAGAGACCAGCTTCCACGTTCTGTGGCATTACGGGAAAACCTTCCTGCGAGCTTGCAATGGCCGCTACCTGGGCACGCTTCCTGTTGGGTTGGTGGTAGCCAGAGCTGTGCACCCAGGTGAGAACAGGAAGGACACCCTAACCCTTCTGCACCCTTCCGTTACTCTCCAGCCTCACTGGGGGGCAGGATTCGCTGACGCCCTCACCGCTGCCAGTGCTGCTGCTCACCTTTGGGAAGAGGGTGTGCATGAGTAGGAACAAATCTGGACGCCTCCTCTGCCCCCCTCTCTTGCGCTCCTGCTGCCCCTGGATGTCAGCCTGGCTTGCTGTGAAGCATGCTGCGTAAGCCCCCCTCCCCACCCCCCAAAGGCAAGGATAGCCGTGCCCCACCCCCGTCTTCTCCCTGGAGTGGCCTTGCTGCCCCTAGGAGCTCTCCTCACAGAAAGCCATGCAAAGGGAGGGAGTAGCCTTCCTAGAAGGGAGGCTCCCTGTGGTCTGCTCTGCCCCTGCCCTGTTGCCTGTTGGCTTTGCTCTTACACATCTGGCCTGCTGTGGCTGGGCTGCGTCATCCCTCCCTTGTGCGCCAACTGTCAAGAGAGCCTATCAACTAGAGAGCTTGGAGCAAAAAAAGTCAATGAGATATAACAGTTTTGCAATGCTCAGTTTAATTGTTTACAATCCAGAAGAACTCTGGGCTGAAACCAGAAGTATTATCAAAGAAGAATGTGCAAAGATTATTCCTGTAGCCAAAATAAAGGAGGAACATAAATGGATGATGACTGAGGAAATGGTGACAGAAATAGAATTCTAAATGCAGCTTTTCAGAGACTTGCATGCAGAGCGAAAGAAATCTGACGGGCAACATGGTGAGATGAGGAAGTGAACAGGGATTTGTCCCCCACAGGTCTTACCAGACCAACCTCATCTCCTTCTATGATCGAGTGACAGGCTTAATGGATCGCGATAATGCTGTCAATGCAGTTTATTTGTATTTTAATAAAGCTTTTGACAACGTTTCTCATCATATTCTGAAGGGTAGACCGTGGACTGGACTGTAGGATGGGTAGATGGACAGGGAACTGGCTGCAGAACCACGTATTTGTCAGTGGCCTCACATCTGGTAGGCGTCCGGGGGAGCGCCGCAGGGCTTGGTTCTGGGCCCAGTGCTGTTCAGTATTTTTTCAGATGGTCTGGAAGGGGGGGGGGGGGTGAAGGGATTACTCAGTAAATCTGCAGATGACACCAAACTGGGAGGAGCAGCAAACACCCTTGAAGACAGGGATAGAATTCAACAAGAACTGAACACACTGGAAAAGTGGGCAGATTTGAATAATATATTGTCGAAGGCTTTCACGGCTGGAGAGCGATGGTTGTTGTGGGTTTTCCGGGCTGTATTGCCGTGGTCTTGGCATTGTAGTTCCTGATGTTTCGCCAGCAGCTGTGGCTGGCATCTTCAGAGGTGTACCACCAAAAGACAGGGATCTCTCAGTGTCACAGTGTGGAAAATAGATATAAATGACTTGCCAACATCTTTTCCACACTGTGACACTGAGAGATCTCTGTCTTTTGGTGCTACACCTCTGAAGATGCCAGCCACAGCTGCTGGCAAAACGTCAGCAACCACAATACCAAGACCACGACAATACAGCCCGGAAAACCCACAACAACCAGATTTGAATAAGATGCAATTTAACATGGATAAGTGCCAGGCTCCCCACCTGGGTAACAAAAATGCAAAGCATGTATACAGGATGAGGGATGCACTTCTGGGTAGCACTGTGTGTGAACAAGATCTTGGGATACGGGTGGATAGGAAGCTAAATATGAGCAGGCAGTGTGCTGCAGCAGCAAAAAAGGCAAACACAATCTTGGGGTGTATCAACAAAGGCATAACAGCCAAATCACAGGATGTCATCCCACTGTATACTGCATTGGTCAAGCCCCACCCTGGAGTTCTGTGTGCAGTTCCGGAGGCCTCACTTCAAAAAGAATGTGGACAAATTGGAACAGGCACAGAGGAGAGCAACCAGGATGATCAGGGGCCTGGAGACCAAGCCCTGCCAGGAAAGACTGAGGGGCCTGGGAATGTCCAGTTGGGAGAAGAGGAGGCTGAGGGGAGGAGACAGGATCGCTCTCTTTAAGTATTTTAAAGGCTGTCACTTAGAATCATAGGGTTGGAAGGTACCTCTAGGGTCATCTAGTCCAACCTCATGCACAATGCGGGAAATTCACAACTATCTCCCCTCCCCACACCCCCACTGACCCTTGCTCCATGCCCAAAAGACGGCAAAACACCATCAGGATTCCTAGCCAAACTGGCCTGGGGGAAATTGCTATCCAAGGTGGCGATTGGCCTTATCCTGGGCATCGTAAGAAGGGTCATGAGAACTACGCACTGTTGTAGCCCTTCCTTCCTTCCCCCTCATGATCTTCCCAGATTCACAGAATCAGCATTGCTGTCAGATGGCCATCTAGCCTCTGCTGAAAAACCTCCAAAGAAGGAGAGCCCATCACCTCCCGAGGAAGCCTGTTCCACTGAGGGACTGCTCTAACTGTCAGGAAGTTCTTGCTAATGTTTAGGTGGAAACTCTTTTGATTTAATTTCAACCCATTGGTTCTGGTCTGACCCGGGGCAGCAGAAAACAACCGTGCCATCCTCTATATGACAGCCCTTCAAGTACTTGAAGATGGTTATCATATCACTTCTCAGTCATCTCCTCTCCAAGCTAAATATAATCTCTGGACATGCTGCAGCTTGTCTATATCCTTCTGAAATTGTGGTGCCCAAAACTGAACACAGTACTTTAGATGAGGTCTAACCAGAGCAGAGTAGAGCAATACCATCACTTCTCGTGATCTGGACACGATGCTTCTGTTGATGCAGCCCAAAACCATATTTGCCTTCTTAGCTACCATATCGCACTGCTGACTCATGCTCAATGTATGGTCTACTAAGACCCCCTAGATCCTTTTCGCACATACTACTGCCAAGACAAGTCTTCTCCGTCCTATAATTATGCCTTTGATTTTTCTTACCTAAATGCAGAAATTTGCATTTACCTCTGTTGAAATTAATTTTATTTCTTTTAGCCCAGTTTTCCAGCCTGTCAAGATCATCCTGTATCCTGACTCTGTCTTCGACCGTATTTGCTACCCCTCCCAATTTAGTTTCATCTGCAAATTTAATAAGCATGCCTTCTGTTCCTTCATCCAAATCATTTATAAAAATGTTGAACAGAACAGGCCCCGTGACCGATCCCTGAGGCACTCCGCTTGTCACTCTTCTACAAGAGAATGAGGAACCATTAACTAGCACTCTTTGGGTGCAATCTGTCATCCAGTTACAGATCCACCTAACAGTAATAGGATTGAAACCACAGGGAAGGGAGCCGTTTTTCCTGTTGGCAATGGAGAATAGGACTCGAAACAATAGGAGGTGCCACAACATCTGATTGTTTTGATGCACAACCTGTACTCTGGGCAAGAGTTGAGAGTATGCAACCTGTACTCAGTGCGCAACCAGTTCAAACCGGCCATGGCCATCTGACAGCAATGCTGCTTCTGTGATTCAGTGTGAACTGAGGCAGATCGTGGGAGGGAGGGCAGAATGGGTTACATCAGGGCTTAGTTCTTGTGGCCCCTTCTTACATGCCCAGGGTAAGGCTGATCGCCACCTTGGAGTCAGGTAGCAATTTCCCCCAGGCCAGTTTGGCTAGGGATCCTGATGGAGTTTTGCCGTCTTTTGGGCATGGAGTAAGGGTCACTGGGTGTGTGTGTGCGGGGTGGGGTAGGTGATTCTATGATTCTACTGTTAGGACAGAATATGGGGAAACAGAATGACTTCCAATTGGTGAAGGTACCAGACAAGGACGTACATTATCTAACTATTCAATCTATGTACAGAACATATCATAAGAAAAGCTGGATTAGATTTAGGATAAGGTGGAGTGAAAATTGGTGGAACATTAATAGTTTGAGATATACAGATTGACACCATGCTTGCTACTGGCAGAAAATAGCAATGACTCAAAATGAATACTGATGAAGGTTAAAGGAGAAAGCGCCAAAGCAGGATTACAGTTGAACATCAAGAAGACAAAAGTAATGATTACCGAGAAATAACACAATTTTAAGGCTAACAATGAGGAAATGGTTCAAGATTTTCCATTCCTTGGCTCAGTCATCAACCAAAAGAGAGACTGCAGCCAAGAGATCAGAAGGAGTTGGAAGCCATGAAGGAGCTAGAAAAGATCCTTAAGGGTAAGCATGTATTACTGGGGATCAAGTTAATTCACATTTTGGTATTCTGCATTCTATGTAAGCAGGGCTTTTTTTCAGGGGGAATGCAGTGGAATGGAGTTCCGGAACCTCTTGGAAATGGTCACATGGCCGGTGGCCCCACCCCCTGATCTCCAGACAGAGGGGAATTGCCCTCCGCGCCGCTCAGCAGAGGGTAATCTCAACTCCCCTCTGTCTGGAGATCAGGGGGCGGGGCCACCGGCCATGTGACCATTTCCTCCGAGGGCAACCCACTGAGTTCCACCACCTCTTTCCCCAGAAAAAAAGCCCTGTATGTAAGGATGTGAAAGTTGGATAAAGAGGAAAGCTGACAGGAAGAACATGGATTCCTTTGAGATGTGGTGCTGTCGTACTTTGGTCACATGAGAAGACAAGACTCACTGGAAAAGACAATAATGTTAGGAAAAGTGGTAGGAAAAGAGGAAGATCCAAAACAAGGTGGAAGGACTTAATAACAGAAGCCACATCCCCCAGTTTGCAGGATCTGAGCAAGTCTGTTAATGAGAGGACCTTTCGGAGAGCTTTCATTCATAGAGTCGCCGCCATAGGTTGGAGGCAACTTGACAGCACATAATACACACCCGTCTAATAAAATATATTAATTATAACTATATTCAATTCCCCTTTTTCTGTCCCATCCTCTCTGGTTACCCTTCTCTGGCAGGGGTGTGCTTTGCCCCTCCTTCTCTGTTGTCCTTACTTGGGACGAGCCAGGGGCCAGCGGCCCACTTCCGAATGGCCAGAACACCCGCGCAGAAGGCAGCGGCTCCCCTTGCTGGTTCTCCCCCCAGCAGGTGGCTGTCAGAGGTAGCCTGCCTCTCAGCCTGGAGGTTCTGTCTAGCTGTTGTGACGCTTGACTGCTGGTAGCCTCCTGCTCCGTGAGCGCATCTTCGAGAGCAAAGGGAGCGGCTGCAGACACCCCTTCTGACTGTGAATGTCACGTGTGAACGTTGCCTGCCCTGGCCTATCTGGCTGGAACTGGGTTTCCCCGGGGCATGCTCCTGCCATGCCCTGACGCTGCAAACCGTGTGCCAGGGGGCTTCTACTGCCTGGGCTGTTCTTCTTGCTGCAGGGCCCAACGAGGAGTTCAGACTGCGCCTCGCCAACCGCTCCTTTGTGATGCTGCGCGGCCGGTACGGTTATGTGGGGAGTTCCGGTGGCCACCGGGTCCTGCGGTGCAACCTCCTGGAGCCAGACTGCATTGAGCTGCTGCCCTGCAAACGTGGCGTCTACCACCTCCAGAGTAAGCATGGGGAGGTGTGGGGGGGGGTCCCTGGTGGCCGTGACACTTCCTGCCACCCAGAGGGAGGCCCTCTCCGCGCTCACCTGGCCCCTGCGAGGGCCCTCTTCCTTCCCCATGTCTCTACGTTTGGCTGTGCAAAAGCCCCCACCAGACCCGAGATAGCCACTCTCCCAGGTTGGGCATGGCTGCTTCTTTGCAGAAGCTTCACCCCCCCAGGTTACTGCATCCCCATAAGCAGCCCACCTATCAGCAGGGCCCTGCATCAGCCTCCTCAAAAGGAGCCTGGGTGGTGTTTCCAAGGGATCAGTGGAGATGCCCAATCTCACTCGTTCCTGGCACACACACACATACCCCAAGCCTGTTCCAGCTGCATATGTGCCAGCTGCGCAGCAGCAGTGGACCCTCTAACCCCCCTTGCCCATCAGCTGGCTCTCAATTCCACACCCAGGGCAAGGAAGAGTGAGGCAGCCAGGGGACCGCTTGAGAGCCCCCAACTGGCTGCTCAGAGAGGGTGGAGGGAAGCCATTGGCTTGGGGGGGGGCAGAGCCATTGGGTCTGGGCCAGATCTGGCTAGAAGTCTCTAAAAGCTGGGGGGGAGAGGGGGAGAGGCCAAGGAGGCCACACAGGCTCCAGCTCCAAGACCAGAGGGAAGAGGAGTTGGACCTGGGTGGCTCATCTTGCCCACCCCTCTTCACCTGAGGCCATTGGGGGGCACCTCTAAGCAGCCGGGGTGTGTGTGGCTGGGCTCCGGAGTCGGACATGATGTCTGCCATCTCTTGGCCTCTGCTGGGAACCACAGACAGCCTCCTGCAAAACACAGCTGCCAACGGCAGGCAGAGAGTCTGTTTTCCCTTTGTGCAATATTGTTTCTGAAGTAAAATGTCTGTTTTTGCTGGGTGTGAAAGAGAGAGAGAGAGAGAGAGAGAGAGAGAGAGAGAGAGAGAGAGAGAGAGAGATCTGGGTCACATTTAGCTGTCTGCAGCTTTTGGGGCTGCATCCCTGTAGTCTCTACGGAAGAGCAGGTCAAGAACCCCTAAGCTGGGTTCCCAGGTTGGGGGAGTCTATCCAGAGCACCCCTGCAGCAGAGGTCAAGGGCTGCCATCAGGTTCCCTGCTAAGTCCTAGCAGTGGGGGGGGGGGTGTTGGGGAGCCACACTCAGGCCTGCCTGTACTTGGAGACCGCAAGCAGCCCCCCCCCCCCTCGCAAGAGTTCCCGAAGGCAGCCCTGGGCCAGACTGGCCAAGACGTTATTTCGGAGGGAAGCAGTTAAACCAATGAAACAGCAACCAGTTGTAAAATACGATTTGTTTATTAGTAAGTGTTTAAGATGTTAAACTGGAAAGTGTGCATAAAGGGTAGGTAAAATAACAAGCTAAGTAACCTGGCATCTAAACGTCCCTGACAGAATCTTTGTGCAGAATAACACAGAGTTCAGCATCAGAGTTTCCAGGACTGTAAATCCAGGTGGCCGACAGCTGAAGTCACACCTAGACCCCAAACTCAAGCGGAACTGAACCAACCTTTATTCCCTGAAGCCCAGCAAGGGGGCAAGATCAGTCAGGACAGGGCCGTCACGTAAGGACATGGGGGCTGCAGCTGAATCAGGCCCCTCTGCCACGGCCCACCCTCCTCTCGAGAACCAAGCTGGTGCAGCCAAGCCAAGGAGAGTGGTTGTTGCCCAGCCACCCCAGTCTCGGCTCCCCTCTTAGCAGTTTCAAGGCGCCTTGCACCTGGGGCAGACAACGAGCCTCGAAATGTCTCTGGAAATCTTCTACTGATGCTTACCCAGAAAATCTTTTTGACCATCTGGTCAGGCAGGCAGCAACTTTTACCATAACTGACGCCCAAAGCAGGCCTGGTTCTTCATGGAGGCATCACCTCCAAGCACCTGGGAGCCTGAATCAGCTTTCAAGTGACGGGTGCCCATCCCTGGGTGTTCTTTACTCTAGCCCCCTCCCTTTGGCACCGTTCTTTGTCCTTGTATGCATGTGGGTCACTGTGGGCAGCTCACAGCTTGTTTCTTTCTGCAGCCCGTGGCAAAAGCTTTTGGTCTCTGACTTCAGAAAAGACATTTAAGACTTGGGGGAAGTTTGCCTTGAATTTCTGCTTGGAGATCCGAGGGAACAACCTTCTGGCTATTCTTGCCCCCAATGGGTACTACCTGCGCGGGGACCGGGAAGGTGCCCTCGTGGCTGACAGCGAGGAAGTGACTGGTGAGAGCATCTGGGAGTTCTAGCTCTAGGAAGGTAACGGGGCAGAGGGCAGTTGGGAGGACCAGCTCCCCGCCCCTGGAGGTGGCCAGTGGATCCCTTTGGGTCTTGATCTGCCCAGCTCCCTTAGCAGCCACTGCAGAACGATCTCTGTCGGTTAACATGGAAAACTTGCCTCGATACCTGGATGTTTAAAATAAGCTTTATATGCTTATCTACAAAATTTCTGAAGCTTCTTTTTAACACTCAAAGCACTGTTTAAATTTTTTTTGAAAAATCAAGATGAATGAAATGGAACAGTATAGTAACTGAAACAAGAGGAGGAGCCAGGAAGCAGCCTTTGAATAGCCCTCCTAGGCAAAAGAGGTTGATTGACGGTCTTGTTGTGCGGTCAACTTTGCCTGCCTGCACCAAAAGGCACATTTTGCAAGAACGGCATGGTTCAGCCCCTTAGAATCCTAGGGCTGGAGGGTATCTCCAAGGTCATCTAGTCCAACCCCCTGCACAATGCAGGAAATGCACGACTACCTCTCCCCCATCACACACCCCCAGTGGCCCCTGCTCCATGCCCAGGCGATGGCAAAACACCTCCAGGGTCCCTGGCCAAACTGGCCTGGGGAAAATTGCTTCCTGACCCCAAAGTGGGCCAGGAAGCCTTCATCAGGCCTCTCTTTCTGAGCAGAATCCCAGGCAGATGGGCTCTGTCTGACCCCTGATCCCTGCAGGCTGACTATGTTGCTGTTGTCCACAGGTGCTGAAGGGGACGAATCATGCAAGAGACCGCATGGGTTGTTCACATATGCCTCGGACTTGTCTCTGGACACTTCAGCCAGAGGAGCTGAGGAGGGGTGTGTGTTTGCTCTTCCACCACCCCACTACACCCCCCCACCCCACCCCCGCCCTGCTTCTGCCAACAGCAGTCAAAGGCATTGACTCTTCCCTTCAGGGCCTCGCCATCCTGGGCTCTGAGCGCTCTCGCCAGTGGCCTGGAATCCTCCCTGCGCCCTCGCATTGCAAGAGGCCCCCTGTGCTGTTGTGGTCCTTCGCCATCCCTCCTTATGCCAAATGCAGAGGTGAGGGCGGAGCTGCGTGGGCGCTCCTCAGTGGGGTGGCACGGGCACAGCCGCCTTTCAAGGAGCAGTGCGGAAATGGAAGCTCAGTCATGGGGGGCCTGTCTGCTCCTGTGTTTTCTTCAGACCATGAATGTTATGGGCTGGAAGCAGAGATACCTGCTTGGTGTTGGGAAATTCAGGGAGATTTGGGGTGGAGCCTAGGGGTGGGTGGGGTTTGGTGAAGGGACCTCAGTGGGGTATAATGCCAAACTGTCCAGCCATTTTCTCCAGGGGAACTGATCTCTGGAGTCTGGAGATCAGGTACAATTCCTGCAGATCGCCAGGCCCCACCTGGGGGCTGGCAACCCTAGAGAGAAGAGGTCCCCCATTGAGTTGGGAGCTCCAGCACGTGGCCTTGTGACATGAGAGGCAGTCCTAAATAAGGCCTCTGAGAACGTACACCTGCTCCTGTGTGGAGAGCCAGACCTGCATCCCCTCAGAACAGGATGCATCCTGCATCCTCCTGGAACGGGAGGGCATTCCTTGTGGCTTCTCAGCAGGCTCCCTAGACTAGCTAAACCCTGGGATGTCCTGGGTTTAGCCTGAAATGATGCCTGGCCATTTACTCCCAGGAAATTCCAGTAGAACAAGGTTGCTTACTCTCCCGGAGGCACCCAAGAGCCTCCTTCATCACAGCCTTCTCCTCTACCCCTATCCCCCCCCCCCCAGAAAACATATGCATTATGACTTGGGATGCTAGTCGTTGTTCTATGTTCCACATTTGAATACAATATTGGAAAGGGGCTCCAGGGGAAGAGAGGCGGGCAGTAGGCAAATCACTAACTCCCTACTGGGGCCCAAGTGGTGTAAACTGTCCCCGTGGAGACGCCCCTTAAGGTGGGGCCTTAGAATGGCAACTCAGGGAAGGGAGCTGGGAGCACCGGCCCTCTCAGCAGACAGTTACTACCAAGGCCAGTTGGTGGCAGCCGCACCAAAAGAGAGAGAGAGCAAGAACCCCTCCGAGGGTCAGGAGAGCTGCGAGAGCGGCAGGGTGGCCGGAGACTTGCACGGCCGCCAGTGCAGAGACATCGTGGAGGGCAGGACAGTGGGGTTATGCGATCACAATAGGAATAGAATCGGGGGCTTCAGGCACACTCCTGGACCACGGGTCCTGTCCCGCTGGAGGTTAGTGCCAAGAAAGAAAGTTCGACTGTCAGCCAAGTATGCAAATCCAGCCAAAAGCCCCGTGAAGACCCTTTTGGGAGGCGAGCATCCCCCAGTGGAGTTCCTAGGAATCCTGAAGCCGTGCAAAGGGGGCTGGCTTACATTCCAGAGGCATTCAACCCGAAGGCCGCCTGGCCATATAGCATCTTGTTAGCTGTCTTGCTGGGCAGGTGTTTTAGAAGCCCTTTACACTAGGGCAACCTCTAGAAGAATTAACTCTGGTCTTGGGGCAGATGCAGAGTTCCAGAAGCAAAAGGCACTGGTAGGGAGGGGGGTTCCGTGGCCCCAGATGGCTGAAGAGGGGAGGCTTCCAGGGCGGCTGGTGCCCATGCTGGTCTCCTGGGTGGGAGAGGCAGTGTTCCTCCAGCAGCCAGCCCTGGGGACAGAGAGCGAGAGATCAGGCACGGCCCAGGCCTCGGGGCAGAGCTCCCTACAATGGAAGCGTGGCCCTCTCTTGCTCCTGGTGCCCCAACTGGCAAGAGGCGTTTGCAGAGTTTCTCCCACCCCTTCCACTCCCACTGGACAACAGACCACCGGAAGGCCACTCTTACCACGGAAGGGCTCATTGCAGGCCCAAGGTGGGGAAGGGGTCAGGTGCAGATGAGATACCGTTCCTAGGTGGAGGCAGACGGAGTTGGAGTCTTGGGCTTCTGGGCCAGGCACGGGGCTCAGCTGCAGAGGGTGAGAACAATGGAAGGGGGGGTGGCAGCCACGGAGGGAGGTGGTGGATGGCCAGGCATCTTTGGCAGAGGAGCTCCTGCTGCCAAGGAAAAGCTGCCACAGCTGCTCCGGAACTTGGTTGTCCCATGAAGAATTCCCAGAGCTCTCAACAGACTGCAGTGGTCAATGGCTCCGTTTGAAGGAAGCTGTGACTGGCAAGCTGAGCTACTTCCAAGCGCGCCCTTCACACTGGCCCTGTCTGCATGGCGCAGGCATCAAGCAAGCACACTGTGAAGCCTCTGCCTACCTGCTCAAAGAGGGCAGCAGTGCTCCTGTGGACAGCTGAAGGAACTGGAGCCCAGCCATGGGCTGCTGGTGCAAAGGAGGCTCCTGGGGTGGAGACGGAGAAAGAGAAGGACCCTTGCACAGTCGCTCCCTGGTCAGTTGGCAAAGAGGCAGTGACCGCCTTTGGCTGGCAGCAGCCTGCAGCCCAGGTGCTTGTCCCCTCCCTCTCCAGGGGTGTTGCTCAGTTCCCCCCACCTTCAAAGCCTGGGGCGGGCCTGGGCACCTGGGGCTGTGCAGGGCAGCCAGGGAGCTGAGATTTCAGAGTCTCCCGTCGCCATCTTGCTCTCCGATTTGAGAACCAGACCTGGTTGGCAAGAAGGAGAAGGAGACAGGCGTCAGGGGAGGGGTGAGGCTGCGCCCTGGGGCCGCACTACATGTTCAGCCCTCGACTGCTGAAGGGCCAAACCACGTTCTTGGGAAGCACCCCCGGCTTTAAGACACAGCCCGGCCCCTGTTGGCTCCACTAACATTGATTCCACACACACGCACACACGTCCCTAACACCCCCCAACGTGGCTGGCATGACTGGCTCTTGCTGATCTGTTACCCTCCCCACCCCACCCCTACACTTGATGAGCAAGCCAACCTGAGCCACCACCCGAAGGAGAAGTGGGTGGCCCTGGAAGCTTTGGAGGGAAGCTGCTGCTGCTGCCTGGCGTGATGCAGAAGCCGCAGTACAGATGCCGGAAGGAATCACTGGGAGGGTGGCTGAGGGCAGTGCAGAAATGCTGGGGGGGGCCCTGTACCCTCACGGCTGGGGCATGGACAATCATGCCTTTTGCACGGCAGCGGAAATCCTACAGAGCCTGAGTGATGCCCTCAGACACAGCCCTTGAAATGGAAAACACTTTCCTGGGAGAATATTTCGGTGCAGAAGGAACCGAGATCCTCCCCTGCTGCCACCCCAAGAAATGTGGCGCAAAGGAGAGATCGAGGGATCTCTCACAGCAAAGACGTACCTTTGTAGGTGTAACCTTGCCATCTAGGAGACCGGGGGCTCCCGGGCGGGAGAAAACAGAAGGACAGCCAAGTCGAGGAGGAGGACAGGGTCCAGAGCCGCTGAGAATCGCTCAACAGGGGGCTGGCTGTTCTCCTGTTTCAACAAGCTTTTTCAAGAGCGTTCAAAGACAGCCCTATTCTACGTCTCCAGTTTGGTCAGATACTGTACGTTCAGCAGTAAACAACCATAATAGGTACCCAGATACAGAGTGAGCCCCCCCGGTCTCCTAGACGGCAAAGTTACGCCTACAAAGGAAGAAGAAAGAACATAATGCGTCATGAGAATTCTGCTACGATGTAAAGGACTTCCCTCAGGTGGTCTCTTATCTAACATCATTAGCACTTTCGGCCGGGCAGTAGAGGAGTACTACCTGACCACATGATCTGTGTGAATTGTGATGGGTTGTTGTAAATTATTGAATGTGCAATTATTGATGGATGTGAACCGTATACTGTTATTTGATAATTAATTATTTATTGTTATTTATTGAACACTGTGCACCTTGCACTTTATATTTAAATATATAATTATTGAGTACCAGTTGGTTTTGCATGGTGCACTTTAACAGATCATAAGCACTGTAAGTCTTTGCCACGGGAGATTCCTCAATCTCTCCTTCGTTCCACATTCTCTGCGGCGGTTCCCCTCTATTGTTTTGGCCCACCCCAAGAAACAGCAGTGGAAATGTCAGAACCCACCACAGAGGCCGATCAAAGGACGGGGGCTGTAAAGAACCTCCAGAATTCAAGGCACTCTACCACTGGCTGCTGGATGCAGAGGCTGTGCCTTGCCCACCGGCATCTGGCTGGTCTGCTGGAAGTGAAACGCTGCCCTTGGTGGACCCACCATCTGGGTCTGACATGTGTAGCCCAGCCCAGCCCAGCCCAGCCCATGGTTTCTCACGCTACCTGCAGACCAGAGGCTGGGTTGTGCAGGGCTTGTGCCCAGGTTGGTTGCTGCTGACCTGTCCACTCATGCCCACGTCTTCCTCTTACAATCTGGGCAGGTTGCACGATTTAACTTCGGGCAATGAGTCTGGGATTTCTAGCTAGGGGGTGCTTTTTGTCTGGGGTGGGGGAGGAGGCTTCAGGGCACAAGGTCTCTGTCAGAAAGGGAGACCGTTTTCTCCGTGGTACAACTAACAATACATGTCCCAGGTCCATCCAGGGCTGAGAGACCAATCCGTGAGGTGAATGCAGGGCCAAGAGGAGTGGGTGCCAGTGCAGAAAGCACGGCTGGAGAGAGGCGCAGAGCGGAGAAGCCGGAACCCGGGCCAACATCCTAACCCAGAGAGCCCTAAAGGTTGGGCTGTCAGTCCTGGGACTCCAATGCCAGAGCTGCATTTTTACAGTGGTTCTGTTCCACCCTGGGGGGCCTTTGAAACCTTCTGAGTAGCCCAGCAAAGGATGTGAAAAATTCCACCACGTGCAGAGTCCACTTTTGTCAGCATAGAGTTGGAAGGGTCCTCCGGGGTCATCTAGTCCAACCCCCTGCACAATGCAAGACTTTCCCAACTACTCCCCCCCCCCCCACACACACACGCACGCACGCACCCAGTGACCTCTGCTTCTTGCCCAGAAGATGACAAAAAACCTCCAGGATCCCTGGCCAATCTGTGACCCATTGTGAGTTGAGGAGAGTACATAAGCTTGACACCAACCAAGTCGCTGGAAGCGTGTATGTGCATGCGTGCGTGCGTGTTTGGTGCATGCTTGCATTGTGCTGCTCTGGACTGACGCTGTTATGTTTGCCTAATCAGCAGACGTGCCGCCTACCTGTTTGCATTTCCAGATAAGGCAAGCTCCTTTCTCCTCACCTGTCCTGGATGCTTGTTGGTGAGGTCAGGGCTAGTGCCCTTGAAACTCCTGGCCAGAGAGAGATGGAAGGCAGGGCAAGGGTGAACTTCTGCTTAGTAGTGGCCAGCTACAGGGGCGAGGGGGGCAGAATCCTGCAGACTCAGGCCAAAGGCTGGGAGCTTTCCTCCCCATGGGCATCGGTGGCCATACTCCAGAGGAACAGCTTTGGTTTCTGGCTGTGTAGGGCTCCCCTCTGGGCTTGTGTGCAAATGTCAGTCTGTGCAATGCTACTTCTGGGGACAGTTTTACTCACACGGATGGTGGCACTGGGCAGCTGAGTCACAGCCGAGAGCTTCTCCCATGTCGCCATCCCTGGGTACTGCCCTCTCAGGAATTCTGGAAGGGAATTCGAAATGCAGTCATCCCTCTCACCCCGGGCGCCAAAGCAACATACTGAGGCTGACGGAACCCATGGAGAAAGACGGTCCCCCCTCCACTGAAGAATGCAGAATTGGTGAGGGTGGCCAAAGCCCACTGAGGCGTTCCCATGTCCCAGCAGTGAATGCATGGGCTTGGTGTAGCCATCTACCCCCGGCTGTTGCGAGGGGGCCGTAGATCGCCCCCCGGCACCGATGGCTCAAAGCCACAGGCAGACCCACCTCCAGACATGCACGGCTGAATGGGACATAAACCAAGCGCCGGGACTGCATCAATGCTTCCCAGGGACATGATCAACGCATGACGGCCCATTGAGCCACAAGCTTCCTCGGGCTGCCTATTTCACTGCCTGATCACAAGAAGCAACATTCTGGGGAATGACCCTTTCTCTCCCTTGAGCTGTTCCCTTCATCCCATTCATACTTTTGTGGTGAGGGGAGAGGGGACACAAATGCCCAAGTAACTGAACCCCTGTCATGTTCCCCCGTCCTCTTTCTTCTGGACTAAGAAACGCCAAAGCCCGCGGCCCCTTCAGCTAGGGAAGATGCTGGAAAGCGAGAGGCAGCTGGAGCTGTCCACGGCAGAATGCGGCCCCCCGCCCCCAGCCCATTCCTGTCTGTGTCTGCTCTCCCAAACAACATGCTGCTTTGGTGGCCGATGGTTCTGCCCTTCTTTATAGGAGGAATGGAAGGAGCAAGGGGGGACCCTGGGAATCAGGCTGCCTCCACCCCATCAGTGGCCCCACCAGGGCCCAGCTTATGTCTGCAAAATGTTCTCCCCAGCTGCCCTCCAAGACCCAGAAACGTTGGCCTTCTGCCCTGACCTCACCCTCCACCTTGGGCCTGCAGGACTCTCAGCCCTGCCCAGGCCTGGCAGTCACCTTCCTCCAAGGCCTCCCGTTGCTGCTTGGAAAAGGCCGTTCTGTTCCTACTGCTCCCCCGGCTCTTGGCTCCCTCCGGCAGGCCTTGGATAGGTGGGGGCTTTGGAGCCTCTAATAAGGCCTTGGTGCCTCCTGTCCCCAGCAAGGAGGGCCCTGCAGAATGGGATGGGAAATACCTGTAAGCTGTTTTTTCTCTTAGACAATGGAGACCCTAGTCAAGAATAAAAACACTCGTATATAACCAGAAATAGAAAATAAACATCAAAAGCATAGACATTAAAACCCAACGTGAGCTGCCCTCTTCACAGGCCAGTTCCCAAGAAAGGGCCCCTTCTCAAGCACAGTAATATATCACTTCTGAAAGGAGGAATGCCTGTGCCAGTTTGGGAGTGTGTTTGTGTCACAGAGATACAATTTTATCTTTGACAACCAATTAAAATTATTTGGGACAGGAGAGATTAATTTTTTTCATTGTTAAGAAGAAAAAGAGTGTAATCTCTTTTTAACATCTTTTAAAGATTTGTGGATTCTTATCTAGGCAGGTGCCCTATGGCCCCCTAGCTGGCCTTCGCAAAATGCCACATGATTACAAATCTGAAGAATCACCTGAATCTAAGACCAATCACATTTTTATATTGCTGTCACCTGTGAAAGACCTTAGAGATGTCTTTCTAGACAGTAAATGTCATCTTACTACCTAATTCAGTAAGCGGGTTTCCGACGACTCGCCCCGTTTCCCAGAGCGCAGGCGTGTTAGTGCGCCCCTAGCGGGGATAAGGGGGAGTCGCTCCCGGCAGCGCCCACCACCTTCTGCGACCGATCCAGCGCACATGGGGCTGAAATGGGTCGAATCCACATTCACCCATTACCCGCATGTTTATCGGATATCTTCCGTTTGCCTCCAATCCGTGATTTTTTTCTCTTCGTTCACATCCCTGCTTCCAATTCGCCTTTCTCGCGCGTCCCTCCGGTCACACGGCTGCTCGAAAACTGCTTTTTTGGGCGGGACCTTTTTTCCCCGCCCATTTTTTAAAAAAATTTTTGAGCTCACTTTTCCGTTATTTCGATCTTGTGTTATAAAGAAACATCATTGAAGATAATGATGCCTCTCTTTCCCCCACTGACAGCACTGATGGCTCTTCCGTTTCTTTTTTGGACATTCTGAAGCATGCGGGAAGCTTTCGTGGGCATTTCCTATGCAGGACAGTTCAGTGCTCGAATTTTACTGAAGTTTCACAAAGCCAAGCTTTGGGCGGGTTCAGGCCGGTCAGTCACTTTGGATGAAGAGGCTGGTTTGAAAGGTGGTTTGAAAGGTGCAGTTTGAAAGGCTGGTTTGAAAGGTGCGGGTTGCATGTCTGTGCGAGTGGAGCGTGCCGAGACGCCACCCAGCCGTCCGCTCCCCCTTCCCCCCTCTCCAAGACTGGAGCGGCAGCGCCTGCGGGGTCAAGCCAGCTTGGTGGCCAGAGGGCCGTTTACCCCAAGGGGGGAAGGCTGCGCCCCCTCCCCTCCCGCGGACCGCCGCGCTGATGGGCGACCTCGCAGGGGCAGGCGCCCAGCGAGCTGGGCCTCTGCGTGGCGAGCGCCTGAGCCGGAGTGCCCACAGTGGAGAGGGCGCCTCGCAGCGCAGCGCATCCTCGCCCCCCGGCAGCGCAGCACTGGCTCACTGCAGAGAGAGGCTTGGAGGGACGCGGCTGTCTCCTCGGCCGGCATCCCCGGCCCGCCGCCGCCGCTTCTCTCGGCAGCAGTTTTTAAAATCCCTGTTCATCTTCAGCCCCCCTCCGCGGATGTGCCAGCCCACGGGCCAAGCCACCTTTGCTGTCCCCCCTACACTACACAACCAAAAAAACTCACCCCAGGCGGAAAATTACAAATTCATGCAATTTAAATGTGTAATTCCAGAAAGCAATAAATATGCAATATTATTGTCAATAAAGGCTGAGGCAATTATAATCCCCAATTTCATGGAAAGGGCAACAGTTCTAGTAGACGTGTATACCAGCCGTAGTCCAACAAGCTGTCCCGGTCCAATACTTGTAGAACCAATTTAAAGACCACTAAGGCAAGATAACGTCCCGGTCCGACGCTAGTAGGAGCCGCTGTAGAAGGAGCGGGAACAGATGAGTAAGGCACAAGGTCAAACACAAAACAAGCCGTCTCAATCCGACGCTTGCAAGAGCCGCTGCGAGGTGAGCGGAAACGGAGAGCTGAGGCAACGAGCAAAAGCCGGCCAATTCTTTCTCTTTATCTCGTTTCAGACCTAGATATGTCTTTCATCAGGCCATAACGTCTAAAAAGTAACATAAAGCAATAATATGCATCGAAGTTAAAGAGAAACATGCTATTACGTAAAATACCCTCCCCCAAAGAGGACATATGAGAATTACTTACAGCATAAGTTACAATTGTGAACTCCCAGGAAATTATCCAACATATGCGGAGTAACGGGGGGTGGGGTAATACAACCACTTAAATATATATCAGGGTGGGACCATAATACATCCAAGTTAAAGACACAGTACAGTAAATTATTTTAAAAGCACAGAGCAATAAATAATTATTCACAAGATAGTTTAACATGTTAATATACAAGATACTATTCAGTAATGATAAATTCCGACTGTCAGCCAAGGGAAGGGGGGGGGAGGGGAAAGGGAGAAGGAGGGAGGAGAAAAAGGAAAGGAGAGGGGGAGGGAGAAAGGAAGGGACTAACAAGCCGGGTAGCTGCCGATCAGGGAAATACCGATCATAAAAAGGAGGAAAGTTCCAAATGGTTATTCAGACCATGTGGGATCATGGACCGAAGTCTAACGAAAAAAATAATTTCAGTAAAGACACAGTACAGTAAAATAATTTACTGTACTGTGTCTTTAACTTGGATGTATTATGGTCCCACCCTGATATATATTTAAGTGGTTGTATTACCCCACCCCCCGTTACTCCGCATATGTTGGATAATTTCCTGGGAGTTCACAATTGTAACTTATGCTGTAAGTAATTCTCATATGTCCTCTTTGGGGGAGGGTATTTTACGTAATAGCATGTTTCTCTTTAACTTCGATGCATATTATTGCTTTATGTTACTTTTTAGACGTTATGGCCTGATGAAAGACATATCTAGGTCTGAAACGAGATAAAGAGAAAGAATTGGCCGGCTTTTGCTCGTTGCCTCAGCTCTCCGTTTCCGCTCACCTCGCAGCGGCTCTTGCAAGCGTCGGATTGAGACGGCTTGTTTTGTGTTTGACCTTGTGCCTTACTCATCTGTTCCCGCTCCTTCTACAGCGGCTCCTACTAGCGTCGGACCGGGACGTTATCTTGCCTTAGTGGTCTTTAAATTGGTTCTACAAGTATTGGACCGGGACAGCTTGTTGGACTACGGCTGGTATACACGTCTACTAGAACTGTTGCCCTTTCCATGAAATTGGGGATTATAATTGCCTCAGCCTTTATTGACAATAATATTGCATATTTATTGCTTTCTGGAATTACACATTTAAATTGCATGAATTTGTAATTTTCCGCCTGGGGTGAGTTTTTTTGGTTGTGTAGTGTATGGTTGAATTGTGTCTAAGCTCTCCACCCCCCTTTGTACTTGTTCTACCTTTGCTGTCCCGGCAGCCCCCGCAAGCCCTGCCGTTCGGCTCAGCCGGGGATGCCTCGGCCAGTCCCTTCTCCGCTCTGAGCTGGGAGCCTCCAGCTGCGCCTGGGCTTCGACTCGGTCTGCCGGGCACCTTCTTGACCCCGGCGGGAGAGGAGGCGAGTGATGAGCCCGCCGGCTTCCCAGCGCCTCCAGCCCTGCCGCTGGGGCGGCCCTCGGCAGCGACTGTTTTCTTTATTTTGAATGATTGATTCACTGTAATTTCGATA
This sequence comes from Eublepharis macularius, assembly GCF_028583425.1. Taxonomy (NCBI): domain Eukaryota; kingdom Metazoa; phylum Chordata; class Lepidosauria; order Squamata; family Eublepharidae; genus Eublepharis; species Eublepharis macularius. The sequence continues at coordinate 562,169 of NC_072798.1, forward strand.
TTACAGTAATATAAAATTAAAAAAATAAAAAACAGTTAAAAAGGAAGTTTTGCGAGTCCGTTCTGATGATGGATTCACCCCAAAATGATTTTTCAAACTACCAGATTTGATTCAGAAACAGCATAATCAATAAATCCAATGCTATGAAGTCAAAAACAGTCTTTTGCAGACTACGGAGCACTTGCAAGTTGAATCAGCCAATAGGAACTCTCGGAACGGCCGGAGAGACAGGAAGGGGGGGTGGTTTTTAAAAAAACCGCGTAAATTGCGCATTGGACTGTTCACGGCCACCGTGAAACTCCCGTTGAAAAACTGTGACCACATATTCGGGAGAAATGCGAATGAAATGCGTCTGTTTAATGAGGTAATGTGACCGGCACTCAAGATTGCGGGGAGAATGCGGGGAAAACGCAGAAAAAAAGAAGTAATGTGGATTTGGCCATGGATAGCTGCCGGGCGCACAAGCCCACGAGAAGCGCTGCGAGGCGGCCTGAAGGCAGGCAGGGGAGAAGCCACACTGCTGTGTCCCAGCTGCCAGGCAGGCAGGCAGGCAGGCAGGCAGGCAGGCAAGCAGGCACCTGGCTCGCCCCGCTGCCTCCTGAAGGCAGCCAGGTGCCGCATGCCCCCACTCGCGCGTGCGCCCAGCCGCCAGGGTTGTCGTGGCAGCGACTCCGGCTCTCCCCACCTCCTGCAGAGCCCCTCGGAGTGCACAGATCCGGGCCCGCCATAGGACAGCCCCGGGCGGGCAGGAGCCACTCTGCCTTTAACCCTCCCGGCGCTGGGGCTCCTCCTGTGTCAGGGGGCCAGCCGACCAAGCTGCAGCAGAGGAGAGCCCAGTCGGGGGGGCGGGGGGTCTGTGAGGCTGTGCTCCCCCACCACATCCGCCTGGCTGGGGTTTGAAAGGCGGCAGGAGGGAAGCTGTTGGGTTGCCAGCTCCAGGTGGGGAAATTCTGAGGGACGGGGGGGGGGTGGAGCCTGGAGAGGGTGGCCATAGCAGCCCTCTCCTCCAGTGGAAGTGATCTCTGTCAGCTGGAGAAGCTGGGAAGCAGGGTTGGCAGCTTCAGGCTGGAAAATTCCTGGAGAAGGTGGCGTTCGGGGAGGGATGGGATATAATGCCATAGAGTCCCCTCTCCTAAGCAGCCCTCTCCTCCTGCGGAAGGGATCTCCCCCAGCCGGAGTTCAGTTGTAACTGTGTGCACCCTTCTTTTTCTGAGATAAACTTATTCACAAAGTGCCTGGAGCGAAGTGGTGCAGTCGCCGCTATTGGTCTTCGGGGCTCAGCTAGTTTCCCAAGTTCACTGGGGTCTTGAGTGTGCACGTGGGAATGCGCTTAGACGTAAGCCCCACTGCGCACCGCAGCATTTAGTTCTGCGTGAAGGCCCAGTGCTCCAAAGGGTCTTGCGGTTGCAGGGTGGTACTTGCAGAAGGCTTTGGTCAGATGAGTGAAACTGTTGCAGCAGAGTGTATTGGGAGAAGTAAGAATGAGTCCCAGACCATGAAGGACTTCTTCTTACCTCTAAGGAACTTGAATTGAACCTGAATATGAACGGAGCAGCTGATCAGTTGGTGCGATGGGCCTACTCAGCCTAGCAAAACTATAGTCCCATCCTAAGGAGAGTCACCCCTTTCTATGCCCGTAGACTTCAGTGGACTTAGAAGGGTGTGATGGTTGTTGTGGGTTTTCCGGGCTGTATTGCCGTGGTCTTGGCATTGTAGTTCCTGACGTTTCGCCAGCAGCTGTGGCTGGCATCTTCAGAGGTGTAGCACCAAAAAGCTATGGCCAGCCACAGCTGCTGGCGAAACGTCAGGAACTACAATGCCAAGACCACGGCAATACAGCCTGGAAAACCCACAACAACCATCGTTCTCCGGCCGTGAAAGCCTTCGACAATACTTAGAAGGGTGTGTTTAGAAGCGCACGGCTAATCTCCTTAGCCTTGACTCTTGGGGAAAGTGCTCCAATCTCTTGATCATTCTGGATGGTTTTTGGCACCCTTTCCAGCACTACAACCACTTTTCTGAGATAGAGCAACTAGAATTGCACACAGTATTCCAAATGAAGCTGCAGCATAATGCCATAGAAAAGCATTACGATATCGCCGCGGAGGCGGCAGGGAGGCCCGGCTCAGCGCATCCCTCCCAACCGTTTGCTAGAGCCCGTTGCATTTTTTCACGCAACGGGCTTTGTTGCTAGTTTAGTATAAAAGGATGTCACTAAGGTAAGAAACGAAGGGTTTGATGAGGGAGATCGCTAGCAGAAGATTTTAGGTGAGAAATGTATCTGTCTGTGGGTCTATGGAATTTCCAGTGCATTTCATAGTGGTTCATAGATCTGATTTTAAATCATTCTTAGCTTTGATTGAGAAATGTTCAGAGATTTACTTTTCATTTCATGCATATGTACATCAATTATTGGATTCATTTTAATATGCCTGTATATTTTAGCATCTTGCTTAATTAAAAGATTAGGGTTTATTTCAATAAAGATTCTCTTTGTGCCTTGAGGGGAAAGAATTAAATGAGAAGTAACATATATCATTCGTACTGAGAAGCTGGCTCTCTAAAGAGGAATCTCTCTTTTCAGACCCTTTCTGAAGCTTTGAGCTTACCAGAACTTGAGATATAAACCTCTGAACTGGACAGTTAGAAGGTCTAATGAGGTACGGATAAATTACAGGCTCTCCTCTGTTCTCCTTGGAGGTCACAGAGCAGGTGCAGCTATTGAACAAGCCGAGGAGTAGGTGGCCAAGGATCACGCCTGGCCGTAGGCGGGGGGGGGGGGGAGGAAGAGAAAGCAGCCGAATGTCGCTGCTGTGCTGAGTGAACTCGCCAAAACCTCCTTACAGAGAAGCCCACCTGCCTTCTAAAAGGGCATTGGAAGTTGTATGTTATTTTGGCTGAAAAGCAGAGCAATAGCAGGTCATGTACGTTCTGAAGAGAGAAAGCGTGCCCGTAGAATAACACAGTCTCCACTGTGGGATGGGAACAATGACATCCTAAAGCAGCACCTCCGGAATGGAGGACAAGGACCGAATCCTGGGCTCATCTCACCGTTTGGCAAAGCGGTCAAAGGAGCTGGAATGGATCACTTCTAATTTTCCTCCATGGCACCATAACCTCCATTATCCAAACTTCTGAAACAACTAGTCAAGAGCAGGCTCCAAGGGTATCTCTGAGCCTGCAGCCCCATCTCTGGTTGGGTTGGAAAGGAAACTCTATAGAATTGTTAGCTTGGATTGGGCTTGGGTGCCACCGATATCAAAGGCAGGCCCTGTCGGGCTATGCGGAGAGGCTCCATCTTGGACCCATTCCTAGGAAGAACAACATCAAGGCTCTTTTCTAAGATAGGATTAACCAGCAACGTACCTACCTATTGATTCTTTTTCTAGTGTTTGTCTATAACTTTCTGTCTACTGATGGTTCTGAATTATTAATAATTTGAAACAGGGCACCGCATTTCATGCCAGATCGTCATTGGGCTCCCCTCCTTTCATAAGAGTCTCGTCTCACAAGAGTTACAAGAGGTCAGGACAGGGGAGTGTTGCCCAAAGTGAGCCTGACATAGATCTGAGCTTCCTGGGAGGAAGCAGCAAGACCCCCAACGAAGCATGACATGTAATAAATAAATAAAATGTAAGGCTCCGGAGTGCGGGGTGGCCTGAACCACACTACAGGTTGGTATTCAAAGGCCCCAAGACTCAAGCGAGCAGGAAGGGTCCTTGCGAGGAGTTGGCTGAGACTCCTCCATTGAGTAACCCCTTTGTGCTTGATGCAAGTGTCTTGTGCCTTGGTCTGATACCAGGCGAGGGAGGCCGTTGAGCCTTTGGAAAAGGAAAGGAATGAAAGGACTGGCTTAGAAAGATGGGGAGATGGCAGAGAAACCAAAGCAACTCCTTGCAATGGTTTTCACTGGGGAAAATGAGTGGCACGAACCCACACTGGAGCCACGGTTTTTAGGAAGGGGGTCTGAAGGACTGAGAAAAATTAAGGTGACGGAGATGAAGTTTTAGAACTACTAGCCAAACTGAAAACCTGCAGATCCAGGTAGCATACATTCAAGGAGTCTAAAAGAACTAAAATATAACATTGCTGTTCTACTAACTAGTATATGTAACTTGTCGCTCAAGTCAGCCTCTCTGCTGGATGAATGGAAAACAGAAAATGCCACCCCCGTTTTTAAAAAGGGATCCAGAGAGGAACCAGGACGTTATTAGCCAGTTAGCCTAACATCAGTTCCAGGTAAATTAATTGAAAAACTGTTCTTAAAGGAGACGTATTAAGCGCAGTGAGGACCAAAGTCAGCTGAGGGGAAATCAACGTGGCTTCTGCCAAGGGAAGTCCTGCCTCACCAACCTCTTGGGTTTCTGAGCACTTTACCAAACCTGTGGGCAAGGGTGATATAGTAAACATTGGGACAGGTAGACGTGCTCGTCTGTCTGTAGCAGTAAAAAAGAGCAAGAGTCCAGAAGCAGCTAGAAGACCAACAAAATTTGCAGTAGGGTATGAGCTTCCGTGAGTATCTGAAGCAGTGAGCTGTGACTCTTGCTCTTTTCTGCTAGTAGGCATTATATACTTTTGAGTTCTAAAAGGCTTTGGAGAAGGTTCCTCACTAAAGACTAGCAATATTAGCAGGCACGGTGTAAGAGGATGGGTCCTCTTATGCTTTAAAAGTTGGTTAAATGACAGGAAGCCGAGAATAGGAAAAAACAGACAGTCCTCACATCTGAGGGAAGTGAGCAGCAGGGTCCCACAGGATCAGTGTTGGGACTGTGCTATTAATATCTTGGGCTGAGCCGTTCTGGGGCCAAGTTTGCAGATGATACCCAGTTATTCAGAATAGCGAAAGCCAAGGCCAACTGGGAAGAGCGATAACTTGTGTGAGTGGGCAGCCATGTGGCTAATGAAGTTCACCGTGGGTAAGTGAACAGTGGTACCCACTGGAACAAAAATGCCGCATTTTAAATATATGCTGAACTGGCTGCGGCTGAGATTTCTACAGATCTTGGGGCTGTTGTGGAAAGCTCAATAAAAAGGTTGACTCGGTGAGCAGCAGAGAGAGCAGCAAACTCCGTGCCGGGAATTATTAGAAAAGGGAATGAGAATAAAATGGCCGGTGTGGAAATGCGGTTACAAGAAAGCTATGGTGTGGCCTCATCTGGAACACTGTGTGCAACTCCGGTGACCAGGAATCGACGACAAAGGGGAAGAGGGGCAGCACCAAGGCAAAACGAAGAAGAGGCGGCAAGTGGTGGTGCCATTGTACAAATTGTACAATTATTGTGCCATTATTAAAGACTCTTCTCTTTGCTCCACTTAAGAAGAAGCAAGTGGAGCAAAGAGAAGAGTCTTTAATAATGGCACAATAATTTGTTTTGCAATTTTGGTGCCATATCAGAGATATGAATCCTATAGATCTGGAAAAAAGTACAAAGGAGAGGCACCAACATGCCGAGGGGGTTGGACCCCCTTCCTATGAGGAAAGGCTGAAGAGTCTGGGGCTTCACAGCCTAGAAGAAAGACAGCTGAAGAGGGAAGGGACATGACAGAGGTTTATAAAACTGTGCATTGGGCAGAGAAAGTGGATCGAGGGAACATGACCTTGTACTTAGGGGAGACTTTAATTTCCCTGATGCATGCTGGGAGACCAGCTCTGCTACCTGTCCCAAGTCATGCAACTTCCTGACCTGCCTGGCTGGCAACTTCCTTTCTCAAATGGTGGAGGAAGTGACAAGGGGCTCAGTTATACTAGACTTGACATTAACCAACAAGAAAGAGTTGGTTAATAGGGTAAAGGTGGTAGGAACCTTAGGGAGAAGTGAAGACGTCCTCTTAGAATTCCTTTTGCTGTGGAGTACCAAGGGAGTTTGTAGCCAGATTTTAGTTAGGCAAACTTTAATAAACTTAGAGATATGATCATAGAATCATAGAATCATAGAGTTGGAAGGGGCCATACAGACCATCTAGTCCAACCCCCTGCCCAGTGCAGGATCAGCCTAAAGCATCTCTGACAAGTATTCATCCAGCCTCTTCTTGAAAACTGCCAGTGAGGGGGAGCTCACCACCTCCCTAGGCAGCTGATTCCACTTTTGAACTACTCTGACGGTGAAAAAGTTTTTCCTAATATCCAGTCGGTACCATTGTGCATGTAGTTTTAGCCCTTTGTCTCGGGTCCTACCCTCTGCTGCCAACTGGAACAGCTCCTTGCCCTCCTCCATATGACAGCCTTTCAAATATTTAAAGAGAGCAATCATGTCCCCCCTCAACCTCCTCTTCTCCAAACTAAACATTCCCAAGGCCCTCAGCCTTTCCTCGTAGGGCTCAGTCTCCAGACCCCTGATCATCCTCATCGCTCTCCTCTGCACCCTCTCAATTTTGTCCACATCCTTTTTGAAGTGAGGCCTCCAGAACTGCACACAATACTTCAGGTGTGGCCTGACCAAGGCAGTATAGAGAGGGGCTATGACCTCCTGCGATTTTGATGCTATGGCGCCTTTGATACAACCCAGGATTGAATTAGCCTTTTTTTGCCACCGCATCACACTGACTGCTCATATTTAGTTTACAGTCCACTCTTACCCCAAGATCCCTTTCACATATACGACTACCCAGAAGTGTATCCCCCATCCAGTATTTGTGCTTCTCATTTTTGTGGCCCAGATGTAATACTGTGCACTTGTCTTTGTTGAATTGCATCCTATTCACAGCTGCTCACTTCTCCAGAGTATTCAGGTCTTGTTGAATTTTAATTCTATCTTCTTGGGTGTTTGCTACCCCTCCCAATTTGGTATCATCAGCAAATTTAATGAGTAACCCATTTACCCCTTCATCCAGATCACTAATAAAAATATTGAAAAGTACCAGGCCCAAAACCGAGCCCTGCGGCACCCCGCTGGACACCTCCCTCCCTCCAATCTGATGAAATGCCGTTGACCACCACTCTTTGGGTGCGGTCCTCTAACCAGTTCCCTATCCACCGAACTGTCCTATAGTCCAGTCCACAGTCTTCATGAGAGCTATTCCATGATGAGAGCTATTCCACGGACAAGAATGCTGAAGGGGAAAAGAGCGAGTGTAGGGTGGGCTCTCCTAAAAGAAGAGCTCTTGCAGGCTCAAGCTGTCACCATCCTAGCAAGACAGAAACGTGGTAGAGGATCTAGGGAGCCCACGGGGACGAACAGAGAGCTCTGCAATTAGCTAAGGAGGAAAAAGATGTTCAAGGAGCGGAGGGAACAAAGTGCCTCTGAGGAAGATGGCTGGGCACTGTAGGGCAGCTGTCAGAGAGGCCAAAGCTCAGAATGAGCTGAGAAGGGCTAGAGGGGATTACCGGAACAAAAAGACGTTCTTCAGATATGTGAGGAACAAATGGAAGGTGAAGGGGGTGATTCCCCCATTGCTGGGTGAAAATGGAGAAACTCTGACAGAGGAAAGAGAGAAGGCAGAAAGGCTCCATGCTTACTTTGCCTCATTTTTTGCCCCGAAGGAGAGAACAGGCTCACCTAGAGATAATGGTAGACCAAGCATGGCTTCAGGGCTGCTGGTTGACATGCGCAGAGAAGTTGGGGAGGAGCACCTGGCTGCACTAGGTGTGTACAAATCCCCTGGGCCAGAAGAGGTGCACCCAAGAGGGCTTAAAGGACTTTCGAAAGAGCTTGCAGACCCTTCGTTGATCATCTCCCAGGCCTCTTGGAGGACAGGCGATGTGCCGGAAGACTGGAGGAGGACAAGTGTCATCTCAATCTTCAAGAAGGAAAAAAGGACAGTCATGGGAACTACAGGCCAGTCAGCCTTACCTCTGTCCCAGGGAAGGTTCTGGAGCAGATATTGAAGGCATCAGTCTGCAAGTCAGCACGGATTTGTCCCCCACAGGTCCTGCCAGACCAACCCCATCTCCTTCTATGATTGAGTGACAGGCTTAATGGATCGCAGGAACACTGTTGATGGAGTTTATCTGGATTTCAGTAAAGCTTTTGACAAAGTTCCTCATGATGTTCTCATGAATAAACTGGTGGGTTGTGGACTGGACTTTAGGATGGTCAGCTGGATAAGGAACTGGCTGGATAACTGCTCCCAAAGAGTGGTTGTCAATGGCATCGGGTCTGATTGGAGGGAGGCGTCCGGTGGGGGGCCACGGGGCTCGGTCCTGGACCCAGTGCTTTTCAACATTTTTATAAATGATCTGGATGAGGGTATGAAGGGTTAGGGTAGATGATACCAAACTGAGAGGAGCAGCAAACACCCTTGAAGACACCGATGGAATTCAACGAGATCTGAACTCACTGGAAAAGGGGGCAGATTTGAATAAGATGCAATTTAACACGGATAAGTGCCAGGGTCTCCACCAGGGTTACAAAAATGCAAAGCATGCATACTGGATGAGGGATAGCAGTGCGTGTAAACATGATCTTGGGATATAGGTGGATAGGAAGCTAAATATGAGCAGTCAGTGTGATGCAGCAGCAAAAAAGGCAAACACAATCTTGGGGTGTATCAGCAAAGTCATAGCATCCAAATCACAGGATCTCACTGTCCCAATATATACCACATTTGTCAGGAGTATACCTGGAGTATTGTGTGCAGTTCTGGAAGCGTCACTTCAAAAAGGAGGGCAGTGGCCACGAGCAGAGAGAGAAATTCATGGCGGAGAGTCCCATCAGTGGCCATTTGCCGTGCTGACTAAAGGGAGCCTCCAGGTGATCTGGCCAAAGGGAAGAGCTAGTTTGGGGCAATGAAGCCACCAGTGCGATCATGTCAGCAGCCCGAGAGAGACAGGGGGCGGGCTTTGGGGAAGAACACCCAGCGGAGACCTCCCACCCACCGAGCGACCCTTAAAATTACTTCTTCTCCCTCTGTGGTGGTGGGGGGGTGGGGGTTTTTTTGAGGGTTTGTGGGATGAAGTCATGCCCGTTCTTAGAGGGGCAGCCATTCTCTACGTGGTCAAACATGCTTGAGGCACACAGAGGCATGCTAGAGCCTCTGCGGGCACTCTGAAGGAGCCCCACTCCAGCACGTGGTCTGGAGAGAGGGGACCAGCCAGATGGAGGAAGAAGACACTGGAGGCAGGACTGAGATTAACCGGGTCTGAACCACAAACCCAGGACCCCTGACCCATTTTTGCCTTTCTCTTTAACAGAGAGAAGTTTTAGACCTAAGAAAAGATGACTGTTTCATTTTGCTCTGTGCTCAGGTGCTGTAAACTTTTGCTGCTCAGCTTGTAATACTAGTTATATCCATTGAATGTCTATATTCTTAAAGATAACATTCTCCTTTTTGGAACTTGGAGTTATTGGGTCTTTGCAACACAGGAAAATCCTTGTGATTTGGTTCATGCTTAACAAGTATAAGAGAGAAGTGGAGAGAGAGACCTGGGAATAACTCTAACCGGAGAGATTTCCAACGTGCCTAAACCTAGGAGGGGGGCAATGGAAAGCACCCGCCTCTTCCTCCTCCCCTCCCTTGTAGCTTCAGGCTGGGAGGGAGGGGCACACAGAGCCCTGGTCCTGCTCTCCTTCATGCCCTCTCCACCCAACCAGGAGTGGGCAGTTGAGTGCCCTGCATGGAAGAGCCCCTTCTTTTGCAACAGGTCAGGAAAACCCTCCCCTTTGGACCTGATGCGGTCTTTCTCTTCCCAGGAACTGCTGCTTAGCTGAGCTGAAAAGCGATGGCACCTCCAACACAGAGGAGCCACCACCCTCTCCCAGACGAACTTACAGAAGGGGAGCCAGTGGCCGGGAAAGGGCTCGTCCTGGCAGCTGGCAGGCTTCCTCTTGCGCATTATACATGCATCATCCTTTGCCACACGATGCAACAGTCCTGAGATATCTTAGAAAGTGCACAGTTGGATAGCCATCTTTAGGGCACTGGAACAACATGGACCCTTCATTTAGGCCATTCTTTGACTGTCAACAAGGCAGTGCAACTCAAGAGGACGGCTTTATCTGCCTGAGAGAGGGGATGCGGGAGGAAGCAATCGCCAGGCTTTCCCGCATGGGCTTGGCTTGCAGTGCCATCCACACTGAATAGACTTGAGCAGGACTCTGAGTGGACCTGCTCCTATCTGCTTTCTTGGCCACTTACTAACCCAATGGGTGCTCCGCGAGCCAGCATGTGCAAGGCTAACTTGTTCCTCTGACTAGTTCTGCTTCATCCAGCATCAACTCTGCTTGGCATTTGGAAGAACTCATTTTGGTCTTCCAGAGCGAAGCAAGCAGCCCAATAACTACACGGACTGATGGGGTCTGATCCAGGCTGGCCTGCGTGGTCCTGGCGATGGTCTGCCTGTTGCAAAGGCCAGAGCTGCAGCCATGGTTCGCAGGGAGGGGACCGCAGCCCCAGGGACTCCCTGCTTAGGCGGCCCCTGATGGGAGTCTTTGCCTCGCAAGTGTTACCTGACGGCAGAAGGGCAGCCAGGCAAGCAGGTTGGCCTGGGAAAGCCATGTCCCTTTCCGGACCCCTCAGGATGCGGTTGATGGAAGATACCTGGGGGGGACAAGAGCAGATTGGGGCAGACATAGGCACAAGGCATTGGCTGGACTGTCTCGCTTTCGCCTGAATGGCTGGCCCAGAGTCCACGGCACTGCCTCCCAAGTGAACTTGCCGAGGGCCCCTTACAGAGGCAGAAGTCTCTCTCGGTCACAGTTTTGAAACAATGGCTCAGGACTGGCCAGAGTTCAGTACACAAAAAAGCCAGCCCTGCAAGGACCGCTCCCACCTCTTTTCTTCCCTTGGAGGATCGAGCAGCCCTCCTCCCCGCTTCCCTGCTGCTTCCCCCACCAGGTCTCTGCCCTTCATTGCTGAGTGGGAGTGAGTGCAGGTCCCTCATGTGGCGCAGGGGGCCCAGGAAACAGCAGGCGAGAGGGTCGGCCCAGGAGCTGGAGGGAACATCCCTTGGGAGACCTTCAAATGCGCCAGCGAGAGCACAGAGGCTCTACCGGCCCACAGGAACCGGAAGCAGCAAATCCGCACTGAGATCCAAGGTGGATTACCCAGCGCGAGGGAAAATACAAGGGACTTAGACCAGGAAGTCTCCCCTTCAGTTCTATGACTACAAAATGCCTGTATCCTCCACCACATGCAGCTGTTGGGCTGGGATGCCTCGTACACCACACCGGAAAATGCCACACGGAAAGGAAGAAGGACACAATCCCAGCAGACAGGTGGAAGGCCGAGACTCCTGCGGCTGCCAAACCCAAAGCATGTTGGCTGGCCTCAGAATGGCACGCCCACATTCCCCGAAGAGTGTTGGCTGCCCAGGAGAGGCCTTTCCCTCGCACACCTCCCGGTCCTTTTCTCAGGAGATGCCACCAGGGGCTGAACCTGAGACTCCCCTCACGTCAAGCAGATGCTCTGCCGCCGAGCCTCAGCCACCAGCCCTGGTCCCCACATGCCACCCAGAGGCCCATTCAGGTAAGCAGTGAACTACTCACACTGGGCACCCTGTTGGCAGCACAGACCCCCTCTGCCTTCAGCTTCCTTCTGATCTCACAGGCAAAGATGGACGGCTGCGCTTGCTTTAGCTGCACAATCCGGGCCACCACCTGTGGCGTGGACATGCGTGGCTGGCTGCCGCCCATGATCTTTGGCTGGATCACTCCACTCTGGTGGTAGCGAGTGAGAATCTTGCTGACGCACCCGTTGGAAACCTGGAGATACAGAGAGCAGACTGTGTTCGTGTGTGTAGGGATATGGACAGGAGTGGTCAGGCGGCTCTCCTTGGTTCACTCAGCTGAGGAGCCCCACAAGGTTTTCCCTCCTGGATTCTCCAGCCGCACCCCTGACCAGACTGCTCCAGTGGGCTTCTCTTTGGCCGGGTGCTTTAAGTCTCTCCCACATCTCCCGCCCCCCCCCCCCCCGCGCACACTTCTCATGGGAAATGCCACAGACACCTTCCTCCCAGCCTCCCTCCTTCCGTGTTATTGTTACCTTCAGGTGGCGTGAAATGTCCGAGGCCCGCAGTCCACATGAGGCCAACTCGACAATTTCCTTCCTCTTGGAGATGGGGAGGGGGCAGCCATTCACAAAGTGCCCACCCAGCTGGTTCACCCCGGTGGCCCCTGCAAACAGCCCAATATGGCGGGTCATCCAGAGCGTGCAAGGAACTCAGCCCCTTCCGGGGCCCATCTGGAGACGGGGCAAGATTCTGGGGCCACAGTCAACGTGGGCCAGGATCCCAGACGTACAGTAAAAACAACTGGTGAAAGGTGCTCTCGGATTGGGTGCCTCAGAGAATCCCAACGGAGACTCTGTGGCTTGTGACCTCCAGTTTTTGCTGCAGAATATCACGAGTCACTTCTTGCACCGTGTGAAGGGCATTCAGCTGCTGCATGAGAAGCGGGTGGCCGTGGCCGTGGCCAGGCCAGAGTACCACTGGATTGGCAATGTCTCCACCTACTCCGTGCTCAGGCATCTGGTGGAGCAGACTATCCCCCTGCATCGCGTGGCCTTGGAAGCCCACCGTGGGTGCAGAGGGAGACTGCTCAGCCACAGCCAGTCGCTAACTCTCCCCACACGACTGAGCCACTCAGCCTCTACACAGCCAGCTTGGGCCAGCCCTGAAGTCATGGGCTAAAGGCGAAATTGGTCTCCATTTGTGATCCAAGTTAGGGTGGTGTCTAGCTCCTTCCAGAGGAAGAAGCCCTGATGGAGATGCTGCAAAGGAGCACTGAGGCCAAGCTGCAAACTCTTGTCCAGAAGAAGGTCTCCATGTTGGTGAGATCAAGGGCAGCAGCATTGCCTTGCATGTCGATGCTCTCATTCACCGGAGAAAGGGGCTCTGCCAGTGTGAGGCACCTGCAGGCCAAGAGGGGCATGCTGGCCTAGCAGAAGAGCAGGAGGCGGGAGGGAGGAAGCAGTAGCCCCCCCCCAGCCCCCCCAGCTCTTATGCTGGACAGTTTGCCTCTCTCGCCACTGTGGGCACAGCCGGCACGTGGTTGCAGCTCACTGGGCAAGTGTTCCATCCCGGTGAGAAAAGGAGGCAAAGACGGGAGGGTCAGACAGAAGGGACGGGGCGGGGACTGCCTCGCAGGACCTTATGGGTTGCCTGACACGGATCCTTGGAGCTATTGGGGCCCAGAAAGCCACGCTGCGGCCAGGCCTCACTCTTGTAGCCCAGGAGCTCATCCCTTGCCCTCGGAGCATCGTGCAGCGGGAATGGGCCTTTGCCCAGATGGCAACATTGCCAGCCCTCTCCGTTCACGTCTGCTGCCTTGGAGGGTGGAGGAGCTGCCTTTCCTGAAGGTCAACTTGCCACTCTCCCACTGTTCAAACTGGCCTTTGAAAATGAGTGAGCTGAGTGGCATGTGGCCTTGCCGGCCCCTCTTGATCTCTTCGCCAGGGTTGGGGAGAAGAGAACCCTTCTTGTCTCGTCTCTGTCTCACTCTCTTCCCTTTCGGGGGGGGGGGGGGGCGTGTGTCTCTACAGCACCTTAAAAGGCTTTCCTAGAGCAAAGTTAAAAGAAAACCCACGGGGGATATTTGTACTCAAACACGTTTCATAAGCTGGGGTTAAAAAACCAACCCCCACGCCAAAGTGCATACGTAGATTTTCAGGGCACCTCTTTTACTTCAGGGCCTTCTCTGTTTATAGAAAAGACTCTGTAAATGGAAAGTGGCTGCCTTTACTGTGGGAAATACTTTAGAAGAGACAAAAGGATCTAGATCCATCCTGTTCTCTGCACTCTGTGGGGGGAAAGGGGGGGTACAGCCAGGGGGTTTGATATGTGCTGGATATAAAAAAACCTGAGTGATTTATAGTGTTTATTATATGTTTACTCTTTCTTTTCTTTTGATGTATTCATAATTGTGCTATCATTTTTCTTTTTTCTGTCCTGCTTATATTTATAAAAATAAATTCTATATTAAAAAAGAATTTATTCATTGCCTTAAAATACCTATGGCTATAGCTCACGCTAAGTAGCATAGTCCTTAATGCTGGCTGGTGGCAGTCACTTTCAATGTAGCAACAGCCAGATTGCAAGGCCTCAGTTGGACATAATTGCAACATAATTGCTTGGCTCCAATTTACATTTGGAAAACAAAACAATGGCCCATAGACTGGAAACATGGATGTGAAAGTTGGTGAGTGAAGAAAGCTGATAGGAAGAAAATGGATTAATTTGAAATGTGGTGCTGGAGGAGAGTTTTACAGATACCATGGACAGCCAGAAAAACAAATAAATGGGCACTAGATCGAATCAAGCTTGAATTCTCCCTAGAAGCTAAAATGACAAAACTGAGGCTATCGTACTTTGGTCACATCATGAGAAGACAAGTTTCTCTGAAAATGTCAATAACGCTAGGAAAAGTAGAAGGCAGTAGGAAAAGAGGAAGACCTAAAATGAGACGGCTCGACTCAATAACAGAAGCCATGCCCTCCAGATCGCAGGATCTGAGCAAGTCTGTTAATGATAGGACGTTTCGGAGGTCTTTCATTCTTAGGATCGCCATAGATTGGAAGCTACTTGATGGCACATAACAACAACAAGACTCCCCTTCTAACGCTGTCCCTTTCCTCAGGTTTCAGAGGGGGAGAAACTAGAGAGTTAGAAAGATAGACAGGTCAGGGCATCTGTTTACTGTTTACTCCTTTACTACCCTGAACTATCCTTTGATGTGTAGATTGCTAATCCCAGAACTTCCTCCTCAGGAATAGACAGGAATCTGTCTCGCCACATTCCTATGATAAAGAACTCTTACTTCTTTTTTAAAACTAAGCATACGTTTGTTACTTTCTCTTTCACACTCACACCAGCCAGCATGCTCCAACCACCCATTATTATGTTTTCTCTGCAATCAATGCCACTCTGTTAAGGAACAGTTTCTGTTCCTTTTAATAGGGAAAAAGTGAGTCTCTACTTTATTTTACTTTTCAGTTACTTTATCATTACATTGTATTTTGGAAATGGAATACTGGGAAAGGGTCGACCCTATGTTTCCTTGTTGGAATAGCATTGTGTTTTTGTTTTCTTGCTGTTTAGGGGGGAGTTGGGTGTGGGTTAGGGTTATGGTTAGGGAGAACAGTTAGTTTTTTCATGGTAGTGTGTGTGTTTGTGTGTGTGTGGGGGGGTGCTTCAGCCACTCCTAAGCTCCTCTTTCAATTTCCATTCCATTTTTAAATGGAGAGGTGGTATCTATTGCAGAAAAGCACAATTCCTAAAATGGCAGCCTGAGTGCTGTCTCTCTGAAAAATGAGAAAGCCCATCTGCATGAACAAGATTTTGGGGGTGGGGGTGTGCAGATCAGAGCCCTTTAAAAATTTCCTTTTGCCCTGTGTTTTGCAGCCTGGAAATAATGTTGGCAAGGAATGTGCACTTAATTATGTGATTTTGTTAATAATGTGTTCTGGATGTCTGTATTTTTAAGGTCGAATTTTTAAGCAGTGTGCTAAGAAGGCAAGGTATATACAATCCTAGGTAGTATAACTGTGAGTTTTCTTTGGGGTCATGACTAGCACTGTTCTGAATTGCCTCAAAATGTGTTTCTATTCAGTTTGAAATGATAAGGAGATTGCTACTACTCTGAACTTTGTACATTGCTCAGAAATCGAGTGCATAGCAACAGTTTTGTATTCTTCCCTGGTTCAGACTTCAACCACACATTTACCAAGTGAAGGCATCTGCGATGCCACAATTTAGTAAATTTCAGTACTAAGTCACTCTTATGAATAAGGCAGAATCAAGACTCCTGTAAATGAACATCCAGGAAAACTTAAGAAATGTTCCCTTACAGGCTTTTCTGTGTTGACTTTCTTAGTGTTAAATCTGTGACCATTAGTTTGTCCTATACATGTGGTATGTATATTTTTAGATCTTAAAGTGACTATCCTAAAAGTGAATTTCAAAAACAGGACACAGCAGGAGATGGCTAAGATACCACTATTACCACTGGCCAACTCCCACCGTTTTCTAGGTTAGGCCCAGCCCAGGGGCATTGTTAGGGGGTTCACCATGGGTGCCTGGGTCCCACTAAATTTTTGGGAAGCCTCTCCCTAAATCCCCCATGGCCCCGCCTCCATAGATGGTGGCAATGGAAGCCCCTCCCTGTGATGTAATTGGCTCCTTCCTATGACGTCACTGCCCCCCCCCCGTTTGTTTAAGGATGGGATATACAATGCCTCTGGCCCAGCCCGCCCCCCCCACCTGTGGAAATTGGCAAGTCTACGCCCCTGCTGTGGATGTATGATTTGGAGTGGCCCAAAGTTTATTTGGGGTGCAGAAGGGATGCAGCTGTTCTAGTTCCTTATTGAACATGTCTTATCTATGCAGCAGGCTTTGGGCTGGGGAACTGTTTGGGTCCCCTTGTAGGAAATGATTAGTTATGATGGGCTTACCTTGATGTATGGTCCAGCTCCCCCCAGTTTCTTAAGTTTCATTTCATCCCGAGTCCTGGAGCCATTAACTCTAAGACAAGCCTTTGGGCTGAGGAACAGCAGAGGTTCCCTGGTACGGCACAGCCCCCTTATCCTGAGGTATATTCTTTGGGGTGGTCTAATCTTATTTTTAAGTGTCAATATTTGTGGCTGAATTCATGAATAAGGAACTGGAAACCACCTTTCGCCTCCTAGAGAAGACCAAACTGGGGAACAGGCAATTCAGACAGAGAAAGCCTCTGAGATGAGATAAAAGATAAGAGAAAGCAGAGCAAGAAGGTCAGAGAGCTGAGGCTCAACATGGTTTGACTTGCTAGCTGAAAATGACAGTATTATTGGTAGCCGGAACAAAGAGCTACTGATGGGGGGGGAAGACTTCTGGCAAGCAACGCTGACCTTAAGAACAAGGCCGAGGCTTCAAGCAGAGAAGGCCAGAGTTTGGCCTCGGTTGTTTTTTTTTGAAAAGTGTATGAGTAAACCACAATTTGTAACGGCTGGCTTTCATTACCAGCTGAAGCCCTACCCTTTGCTGGAGGAGCGAGCACGGCTTTGTTAACCCCTGAGGTATCTCGCTGGCTGGAAAGAAAGCCCTGCTCAAATCTGGGGGGCGGGGGCGGGCGGGACTCCCAACTGGCACCAGCCTCAGGGGCTCCTGGCCTCAAGGTACCCAGAGCCTGACCCCCCCTCCCTGGTTCTCCATGCTATAGGGGTGGGAGGGAAGTCCTGGCTGCCCCACGGGGCCCAGGGCATTGCTTACCTTGGTGCTGCAGGGTGTGAAGAATGCTTCCAGGGCAGCTGCTCTGGGGCTTCAGGGACTCTGCCGGAGGAGAGAACGGCTTTTAGCTGTGGAGTGGCAGGTCTCAACGGAACGAGTCCAGCTTGAGACCGCCGGAGGGGCCGGGGCGGGGAGGCCCTGCCCAGATAGCCCTCTCCGGCCAGAGCAGAAGAAGCGCGGAGCCTAGGCTGAGCCGGCTGAGTCCCGGGCCTTGGAGAAGGCCTAACCGGACCCTGCGGAAGGCCACAGGCCGGCCGAGGAGGGGGGCGCCGGCAGGAGGGGGCCGCCTTGCGCTGCCTAGCGTCCCCAAGGCCTGGCAGGCAGGGGACAAGCCCAGGCAAGCAAGGAAGCGGCCGTGGGCTGCCACCAGCCCTGCCAAGAAACGGGCCTCCAGGCCCACCGCCTCGCTCACCGTCAATGGAAGACATGGAGCGCCTTCTCTGGACCGCACTTTCGATGAAGGAGGGCCGGGGCGGGGAGGGCGGCAGTGACAGCCCTTGGAAGGCCGGGCCGGGCCGGGCCGCGGGGCGAAGCAGAGCCGGAGGGGGAGCAGCGCCCCTTCGGCAGAGGCAGAGGGCGAGCAGCCGCGGTGGGAAAGCGGCCGCCGGGGGCCCCGGAGTCCGCGCCCGGAAAGGCGCCGGGCGGCAGATCGGGCGGCGGCGTTTCAGCACCGGCGCGGCTGGACAGCGACCGCCCGGCGGCGCGCCTGCCGGTCGGTTGGCTGCGGCTGGGGGCTCGGGGCGCAGAGCGGCTCCGGGGCGGGGGGTGGGGGGCGCCGGCCGGCCGGCCGGCCGTTTGAGCGCAGTCCTCGGGGCAGGCAGGGGCCCTCCGGGGCCAGGCTCGGCTCTCCTCCCGGGCGCGGCGGCTCCCGCCGGCCTGCAAGCGCGCCCGCAGCCCTCCGCCGATCCGGCGCTGAGATCCCACCCTGGACGGGCGCGCGTCCCTCTGCCCGTTCCCCGCCGGGCCGGCGCAGCTGGGTCGGCCGTAGCAGGGAGCCTTCTGCTCAATGGCCGGCACCGGAATGACCCGCCGGCGCCGCCCGGCCCCGCTCCCTTTATTGTGGGTGCCTTTGCCAGGCTGCGCCGAGCAAACAGAAGGCGCTGGGCCCGGGGCAGGGGGGGCGTCCGCCGCCCGCCCCAGCCCCCGAGCCGGCCCAGATGGCCCCCGCGGGGCAGGCGAGCAGAGCGCGGCCCGGCAGGCCGGCGGAATATTTGACGAGCAAATATTGGGCCCGGGCCGCGCTGCTGGGCCGGGGCGCTTGGCAATGGACCCTGGCCAGCCCCCGCCCTCGCCCCCGCCCGGGCTCTGCAGGCTGCCGGGGAAGCGGCCATCTGGCCCCAATTATCCATTAACCACGGCGCCCTCCCGCTGCGCCCTCCCCCAGAGGCCCCAGGCAGCGCGCCAGGCAGCTCCCGCTTGGCCCCGGAGCCGCAGAGGGGAGGGCTGGCTCGGACCCGCCGAGCGGCCGGGCTCTCCGGCGCAGCCTCCGCCGCGCTGCCCTGCGCCAGGAGCGGCCGGGGGGGCGGCCGGGGGCGCGGGAGGGCGTGCGCAAAGAGGCCCGGCGCCGGCCCAGGGGGCCGCCCTGCCAACGGACGGCCGCTCTGCCCGGGAGAGCCCGGGGACTGGGGCCCGCCGCATTCCCTCCCCGGGAGAGCCAGGGCCCCTTCAGACGCTGCGCGGCGGGCAGCGAGACGGCCTGGACGGCCTCGGCGGGGCCAGAAAGGCAGGCGCGCTCGGCTCTCCAGAGCGCACGGCTCCTGCCCGCCCAAGCCGGCTCCGCCCGCCTCTCCGCCCCCCGGTCCCGCTCCGCGCAGAGCCCGGCCCGGCAGAGCCCTGCGGACAAAGGGTGCCCCCCCCCGCTCGATTCGGGCGCAAGAAAAGCGCCGGGCGCCGCCAGCTCACCTCCGAGCTCGGCCAGAGCGCGCCGCAGGGGAGGGCGGAGGAGCCCCCTGCTCTGCTCCCAGCGCTCCCCGGCCCTTCCCCGACGGCACTCGCCCGCCGCCACCCCGCAGCCCCAGCCCCCGTCCGGCCCGCCGGCCCCTGGCTCCCCGGCCTCGCAGGCCTCCGGGGCAACTCTCCGCCCTCCCAAAGCCGTTGGCCCTCCGGGCAGGCCAGGAGCCGGCCCAGGAGCGAAAGCGGGCGGTGGGCAGAGCGGCCCAGGCGGAGCCCCAGGAGTGCCCCCTTCCAGGGGAGACCAGGCGGGCGGGGGCAGATCCCGGCCCTCGGAGAAAGGCCTGCGGGCCGCTCTGCCGCAAGGCGCACCGCGTTCCGCCCGGGAGCCCTCCGGCGGGAAGGCTGCACGTGCCGGCAGGAGCAGCGTCTCCGACGCGGGGAAAGAAGCGCCCGGGCGCAGCGGCAGCTGCCTTCGGGGGCCCGGCTCGTGGCCTTGCAGGCATCGGGGGAAGCCGAGCGGCGGTTCGGCCCCGGGCTGCCCGCGCTGGGAACGGCTCTTCGCTTCCTTTGAACCTGCCTCTCTCTCCAGTGGGGAGGGACCCCACGAGGCCTCCTGCAGGGTATCCTCGCCGCCGCCCCCGCCACCCCCCTGCGCTGCGGGAGTGCCTGCCTGCCTGCCTGCCTGGGGCAAGGTCCCCGGCCAGCGCCCCCGCCAGAGCAGCGGGTCCGAAGCCAGGCCACCACCCGGCGGGCGCGGCGCATCCCGCTGCCAGTCAGGCCTTCGACAGGAACCCTTGCCGGGCGGTTCTGGGAAGGACCCGGTTGCCCCCACAAGCCGGCGGGCTCTGCCCGGGACGCAGACCTGGGGCACCCCGCTCCCGGTCCCGGCAGCTTTGGGGCTCCCGGCCGGCTCCCGAGGGTGCGCGCGCCGCTGCGGGCTGGAGGATGCACCTTCTCCTTGCAGAGTTTGCTTCGGCCAAGGCGCGCTCTGGATTTGTTCCCCGCGTGGCAGCAGCACCGCAAGCATCGCTCAGACGCCCCCGTGAAATGTTTCGGCAAGCAACGCCGCCGCAGAAGCCCCCGGGCAAGGGAACCGCCTTGGGGCAGGCGGAGGGGGCCGAGACTTCCCGCCCGGCACCTCCAGCTGCGAGGGCGCGCGGCGCCTGGTTGCGGGGGGGGCAGGAAGACCCCCCTCTGGTGCCCCCCTGCTCGCTCTCGCTCTCCGCCCGCGCCCGCCCGGCCCGCAAAGGGGGTGCCCCCTCCAGGGAAGGGCGACGCCCATTCGGACGCCTGAGCCTCCAGGGCAGGCCCCGACTGCGGGGAGCTGCGCCCGTAGGAAGCCCCGGTCCTGCCTGGCCGGGGAGCGGCCCAGCCTCGAGGCGCTGCCTGAGCCGCCAGAGAACCGCTCTTCCCCGGGTCACTTTGTTCAAAGCCCCCGCGGAGCCGCTCTTCCAGGCCCGACCCCTGGGCCAGCCCTGCCTCTCCAACCAGCGGCAGAGGGCGCCGCCAGGGAATGGGCGCTCGACATCCAGCCAGGGCGCCACGAGAAGCCGGCCCGCTAATGCGGCTCCCGCCGGAAAGGGTCCCTGGGGCGCCACCGCTGTGCAGGTCCCGCACTCTGTGCCACCGCGTGGCCAATCAGAAGCCTCCTCGGGTCCTTGTGAGGAGAACCACGTCAGTTGCTTTTAGTCTCCACGGGGGAGAAAAGCAAACAAAGAATACCTTTAATAAAGCACTTCACTGAACGCCTCCAAGTTCGAAAGCCATGCTCGCTTCACTTTCTACCCATCACACATACCGCTGAAAGGTTTCGCTCCTTTCCCCCCTCCTCCCCCCTCCTCGTTCAGGGTCAACCCGCCCCTGAATCCCAGAGCCAGGAGGCAGCTTCGAGGGAAGGGCTCAGTCTTTGTTCCCTGTAGTTGGCCCTCCACAGCAACTGGTGGGCCACTGGGCGAGACAGGGTGCTGGCCTAGGTGGACCCCGGGCTGATCCGGAAGGGCCCTTCCTGCGTTCTCTTCCAGGCCAGCGGCTCCCAGGGACTCTCTCCCCGCAGGGGGGGGGCATGCTGACCTTCCTGTAGCTTTCCTCCATATTCCTCCCTGCGTGCTGTCTAGGATCAGCCTCTTTCTCCTCCCTTCAGACAGCTTATCATAGAGCACCAAGAGATGCGAAGACCATTTCAACTGCTCTTAGCAAGCTCCAATCTTGGAAGGTGCCTAAGAGGAACCAGATGGAGTGCCTCACTGTCTCCGGACACCAGAGGGGAGGAAAGCAAGGTTCCAGTGCAGAAATCCCATCAAGTTCAGCCAGGAAGCTGAGAGGGTGACCTTGAGCCAGTCCTGCTCTCTCCATGGCATGAAAGGACGGGTGGGAAGATAAAAGAGATCTGGGTGCTTGATGCCTGGAGAGGTCTGGAGGCACACACAGGTAGGCAGCAGGGCAGGGCTTGGTTACACTGGATTGCTAGGTCTGCTGACACTACTGTGTGGAGAGTCAGGCTGTTGCTCAACAGCTTTGCAAAAGGATGTTTTGACATCCCACAAAAACCAAGGCAAAGATTTCTGCGTTAGCCCCACTGGCTGCCTATCAGCTACTGGGTTTGATCTAAGGTATTGGCTATCACACACAAAGCTCTCCATGGCCCTGGTCATGGCCCACCTTTCTCTCTATGTTCTGCCTTCTGCAGGTGCCACCTTGCACACGGGCAAGATTAACAGCTTGGCTTCCACAGGCTGAAAAATGGAGAAAATGATGAAAAATATAATCTGAATCCCTCCCTACTAAGGTTGTCCACCACCTTATCCTGTTGAGTTGTATCTGCTGCTATCGATTGCCGCCATCTAAATATATATCTGAATATATTTATTTTATATGTGAAATATGTTATAATATGTTTTTTATCAATCGATTTGTGGTTTTTAACTCTATAAATTGATGTGTTTTAATGTGTTGTAATTCGCCCTGAGCCCTTTGTGGGGAGGGCGGAATAGAAATCCAAAGAAAATAAAAAATTGTATGTGGGCTCTCTCAACCTTATGGAACAGCCTGCCTGAAAAGGTCAGGAAAGCCCCCTCCCTCCTGGTTTTCTGCAAAGGATGCGAAACTGAATGATTCAAGAGGATTTTTGGCTCAGATAAGAGGGCTGTTCTGTAAGGAAGCGGTTAAAGACGGAGGCATAAGTAAAGGGATAGGGCCTGTAGACTTTACTACTGTGTACTGTGTTGCTGTAAGTAAGATCCTATAGGATAGCTTATATGTTATAACAACAACATTCGATTTATATACCGCCCTTAACGCCCACTCAGAGCCATTTGCAAAGTATGTTGTTATTATCCCCACCACAACTATCACCCCGCAGGGTCTCTTGGAAGGGCCGGCCACGCGCCCCCCTCCCCTCGGGCAACGGGAGCGTGCCGGAGTCGAGAAAGGCCCCGCCTTTCGGTCCACGTGGCCGCTGGGGATTTCCCCGGGATTCCCAGCTCTTCCACACATGCGCAGTGGGCCGCGAGGAAACGTCTGGCCCCCGCGGCCGCCCACGTGGGGCTGCCGCGCGTGCAGCTCCTTGCCTACGTGTCCTTCTGACGACGCGACCCGGAAGTCCCTCCCCCGGCGCCCCGACGTCGGGGTTTGAACGCGGCCTGTTCCCTCCACTGCGGCCGCCGAGCGCCGCGATTGGCCCGCCGGGGGCCCGAGGGGCGGGGCTTGCTCAGGCGCTCGGCGATTGGCCCCGCGCCGCCAGAGGGGCGGGGCTGCTGCGGCTGCTGCGCGTGCGCGGGGCGGCGGGAGTAATAAATGCCCGCGCGCCGCCGCCCCGCCCCTTCCCCTCCGCCGCTCCGGCCGCGCCGCTTCCCTCCGCCCAGCCCGCCTCGCCTCGCCTCGCCTCGCCCGCCATGGCCGCCTCCGCCGCCGCCTCCGCCGCCCCCGCCAGCGCGCCCCCGGCCCTGCAGCGCGGCATCGTCAAAATGGTGAGCGCCTCTGGGCATGTGCAGAGCGCCCGGCGCGGGAGGGGAGGGGAGGGGAGGGGAGGGGGGTAGCGGCGAGCGGGGCCTCCTCGAGGGCGGCGGGGCTGACCCCTTGCCTGGGCGGCAGGCCTCCCCGCCAGCTCCGGGCCCGAGCGCGGCCGGGGGAGGGAGAAGGGCGGCCCGGCCCGGCCCGGCCTTCCGCCTCGGTCCTCCCGCGGGGCTTGGCGAAGGGGCCTGGCCGGCTCCTGGGCGCCTCCGTCCGCAGGGCCGGGCCGGGGTCAGGGCCGGAGGAGCCTGCGGAGGCCTTTGGCCGGGAAGGCGCGGGGTCTCCGGCAGGCCGGGGCTGGGGTGGGGGGTCGCCCTGCCTCGGCCTGTCTCTCTGCCCCACCAGAGGGTCCCGTGGGCTGCCTTGACTCCCTTTGCCCCCCCCCCCGGCCTCTGGGAGCCCCGGAATGGCGCGCCTCGTCTCCCCCCCCCCCCAGCCCTCCGCCGTCTCCTCACCACAGCCTTGCGAGGTGGGCTTGGCTGAGCGCGCGCTTGGCCCAGGGCCGCCCGGGGAGGGGGCTCGCGAGGGCCCGCTCCCGGATCCTGGTTGGCCACGGCCCTCGCGGCACCAGGCCGGCCCCCGCTGTGATTGTTCTCGCGGCTTTGCTTCGTCTGGAGCTTGTTTGTAAGGCTGTGAGGGTGGGCTGCCTGTGGTGCCCCGGGATGACCCCTGGAGATATTGCACCACACCTTAAGCTAGATTTTCTGACAAGTTCTTTAACAGGTAACCTGGCTCTTTAGTATACCCATCAAATATGTTGATTAAAGGGTTTTTTTGCACTAAATAAAATTAATCTTTTAAAAATATTACACCAAATTTTGTTTCTGACTGGTTGCATTCCCAGCCCTATCAAGGGGCTTTGGCAGTCTTGGCCGGCAGGGGGATTGGGGAGTGGGAGAAGGACAGCTGGTGGCCGAGGGTCTGCATTCTTCACTGGAAGTACCCGGCTCTCCTCTCCTGCATCAGCTGGGAACCAAACGTGTGTTTCTGGGCATCGCTGGGAGTGGCGGGCCTGGCCATCTGTCTGGGGATCAGAGCTCCAAACTCGTGTCTGTGGGCCTCTTCCACACAGGGCTGCCCTCCACAGGTGCAGTATCTTGTGAGCGTGTGGCAAGCCTGCCCGTGTCTCTGCTGAGTGTGCACTGGTCAGGCTCTGTGCCACAGATCCAAACTGATGATCTGGGGGCAGCAGGTGACTTAGCCCACAGGCAGGGGCTGGGGGGGGTGCCGAGGGGGATTTGCTTCGGTATTGGAATGTGCGGTGAGGACCATGTGCTTGTTATAATTAGCTACCGCACTGTCTGTCAGAGATGTGGACGCAACTCTCAGAGCCACCCATGGTACATGCACCCACCCACCCCCCTTTTGTGGCTAGGATGGAGTGGTTTCACAGGGGTACTCATGCAGCAAAGTTAAAAGTATGGCAGTGCCGGAAGGACTAGCAAAATTTGTTTCCGCATGAACTTTCTTGTGTCCGAGCTTCTTTGGAATCATTTGAGGGACGGGGGAGCTGGAGCCGAGAGAGCCTAGTTTGAATCCTGCCATAAACCTTTCAGGTGGGAGTCCCTGTATCAGGGGCAAGAATGATTCATTTGCTGAACATAATGGGAGCTGAGAGAGGTCGGCGGTTCCGGTCTCTCCGATGGAGAGGTGGTGGAAGTAAAGTGTGATGAAGTCAGATGACTGACTGATCAGGGAAAAAGCAGCTTGAAGTGCAAGTTAATATCTGTAAAGGGTTATCCTGTGTGGTAACGTAAAAACGAGTAGCTGTGCTTGCACAAAGAGGACCCTGAATGGATGATGCCCCTTTTAAAAAGAGATTATACATAAAAGCAGATGACCCTGAATATAGAATGATCCCTCCTAAGATAATTTCCTTTTTTGCATCTAGAACATAGGGTTCGAAGGGCCCTCTAGGGTCATCTAGTCCAACCCCCTGCACAATGCAGGAATTTCACAACTACCTCCCCCCCACACCCAGTGACACCAACTGACCCCTCCATTGGAAAGAGTCACCCCAGTGACTTCGCGTTGTGAACTGTTCACGAGTCATGCTGGCGTGTGCTGTTTCAAATTTTAAAAGGCAAGAGATTATCTTTTTAACCCCGCCCCTAGAGGGGAACTGCTATGCAAAGGTTCAGATATTTGACCACCTAAAAAGAATTGCACCCTTCTAAATCTTCTGAAATCAGAGAACTTACAAGGATGTCGGTCTCTTTAGGAATGTGCATTACCTCATTCTGTGCATTTCACAATGCTTTCTGTAGGCCAGGAAGTTACACTTTTCTAACACACGTTCTTCTCCAATCCGGCAGGGTGTTTAAATGCCTTATCCTTCTCACTCTAAAATGTCCACAGGCTCAACAGCTGTAGCTTCTGTTGTGCAAAACTGCTGTATACCCACCAGCTTTTGGAGTTTTCCTTTCTGGAGGGGGAAAAAAGAGTTGAACCGCAAAGCAACTGGCTTGAAGCACAGGGCAAGAAGCCGAAGCTGGTGCAGCATGCTCTTCTGAGCCAAAAACCATGGGGGTCAGTAGAGGAGCTGGCCCCGCCCCCCGCCCCCCCCCACTGTTCCTGCGCTTTGCCACCTGTTAGGCAAGGAGCTGCAGTTTCTGAAGCTGGCCAGTGGTCCCTCCCTTCGAAAGTCGAAGCAGCTTAAAAGGCAGTATCGGCAGAGTCACGGCCTTGCTCTCCCTGTCACTCTTCCCAGCGGGGGAATGAGTCGGCGTGCTTTCTTTTAAGCTCTCCTTGTGTATGCAGTGAATCACCTTTCACACTCAACAAATCTGCGCGCGGAGTGGGAGATGCCCCCCTTTTTAGGAAGCCAAAAACGATGTCTTTTGAGTAAGTTACAGTAATTAAAGAAACTAAAAAGTGACCTTTGTTGAGCTATTAGAAATCACAGTAAGGAAACAGAAGTCTTTGTTTATGCCGGAGTGACCAAAGGGGTTTAATTACTTGATGCGTTCAAATTCAGCACTTTTGCATTATGTATTCCGTTTGAAGATGCTTTAGTAGAACAGTGACTTGCAGGTCTACAGCAGCAAGTCCAGGAGGGTTAAAACCTTCCCATGCTGGATTCTGAATGTTGGGATTTCTAATGTCAAATGAGTGGAGCTGTTTGTTGAACGTAGGAGTAAAAAGGCACAAGACGGCGTATATTAAGTTGGGTAATAGACAAGTGGATGTGCCCGAGAGATGGCTGACAGTAAGCCTCGTAACAGTATTGCCTGAGTGCTTTTGAGGCAGCAGGTATGGCCGGGAGCGCCTTGTCCTAGCTTAGGTTATCCGGTTGCAGCCTTTCCTGGTAGAAAGACTTGCCCACGGCGGTCCGTTCCCTGTTTACACCTAGGTTAGATTACTGCACTTTCCTCTATGTGGGGCTGCCTTTGTGAAGCGTTCAGAAATTTCAGTTGGTGCAGAAGGCTGTAGCCGGGATGTTGAATGCTGATTGCAGCGGTCTGGATTGATATGGTACATATGACCATCCACACAGGCACCTAATATGTTTCTGGGTACAGTTTAAGGTGCTAGTGCTGACTTTTAAAGCCTTACATGGCTTGGGGCGTACATGTCTCAAAGACCATCTAATATGAATTCTCCTGGCCAGTGGGGTCATCTTCTGAGGAGGCCCTGCTTTGGGTGCCCCACCCGGGCGAGGGCCTTTTTTGTTGTGGCTCCCTAAACTTTGGAAGTCTCTCCCTGGGGAGACTCCTCTGGCCCTTTCTGTCACCATTTTCTACCGGCGGGGGGGGGGGGGAGACTTCTTGGCTTTGTGGCTCCCTCAGTGATCCCTTCTTGCCCAATGTTTAGTTGATTTTATGGGGTTTTTTTGAGGCAGAAGGGTGAGGTATAAAATAAAACTGGAGAGCCAGTTTGGTGTACTGGTTAAGAGTGCGGATCTGAAGAGCTGGGTTTGACTCCCCACTTCTCCGCTTGAAGCTGGCTGGGTGATCTTGGGTCAGTCACAGCTCTCTCAGAGCTCTCTCAGCCCTACCCACCTTGCAGGGTGATTGTTGTTGTGGGGATAATAATGACATGCTTTGTAAACCGCTCTGAGTGGGTATTAAGTAGTCCTGAGGGACGTTCTATAAAATGGATGCTGCTGCTGTTAAAATGGATATATGAGGACGAAGTTGGCTTCTAGGTCTGTTGCAGGGCTTGGTGCCTGGATTTCTCTGTCGATAGCAGCCATTGTGCTTATTCTCCCGAATCTTTCAATCTGAAGTATTGGAAGTTTTGTGGCACGATCACATAGCTGACCTATTGTCTGCATTTTACTTGAATTAAAAATCACGCTAGCGGAAACAGCCTGACTCTAAGATAACCATGATTCTTTGCTTACTGTTTTTGTTCCTTTTGAAAAACCTGCTGCCTCTTGCTATTGGGCATGTCATGTTTTGCATATCATTGTCTGAGTCGTTTATTTCTACTTGCTAATGCTGGGTTTTTAAAGCTGTTGCTGTGAGTTAAAGTGCAGGCCTCTGAGGTAAGACAGGGGGGTGGGGGGGGCGGGCGGGGGGGTGAGTGGAGCCCAGTCTCATGGCCAGCAGATGTCTGGGGGGGGGGGCGGGGGCCGCAGAGGGAACTGCAGGTTTTAGTCAGTGCCGAGGGGAAGTTTCCCCCTCAGCTTCAGCATATCTTGGAGGCGATTCCAAGTGTGGCGCCTGATCGTCTGTCTGTGTTTCTGAGAGAGGTTCTGAGGGGCTCTTCCTGCGAGCGTCTTTGGGGGTCTCCGAGGAAGGATTCCGCCGAAGTCAGGCGAGCTGGGGGTGCGCCTGAGGGAGGCGTTATTCCCCTTAGGCCAGGCGAGCTGTGCGGAAAGCCCTGAGTGACTCTGTGCCTGTGTGGATGAGAAGAGAGTCTTGCTGTTAAGGAAGGCACTTGGTGCGACTGAGTCTGCGGAAGAAGAAAGACTCATATTTGCAAGTGCCAGGCTGAAGAACCGTTTGTGCTTTGTGCTGAGGCCTCCTGGCCTGTGGGGTCAGGGGGGTCCTTGGATGGGTGCCGCTTCAACTGACTCCTCCCTTTCTCACCCACCTCCAGGTCCTCTCAGGCTGCGCCATCATAGTTCGAGGCCAACCCCGGGGAGGCCCGCCTCCCGAGAGGCAGATCAACCTCAGCAACATACGTGCCGGAAACCTCGCCCGGCGGGCCGCTGCGGGTCAGCCAGAGGCCAAGGACACCCTGGACGAGGTAGGCGCTGAGCTCCGCAGGCCCAGGGCGCTGGCTCCTGGAGGCGAGAGAGGCAGCAGCTGTGGCTGGCTATTGCTGCCTTCCTGCTGCAAGCAACAGTTCGGCCGGGCGCTTTCCTGGGGAGGAGGCAAAAGTGCCCCAGGGAGCGGGGTGAGGGTGGCCCTGAGAGCACTTCGCAGCAAGAGCAATCCTGTGGTGGCCAAAACGGGCTTACCAGAACCTGGGCTTCTGTCTAAAGCCGGAGGGTAGCGGGCCTCAGTTCCCTCCCGTGGTGGCAGGAGGGGTGTCTCCCCCCTGAGCAGAGCTTGCGGCTTCTGGTCCTTGTAATCTTGAGAGTTTTGTCTCACGTAGATTGCTGTCTTTACTGTGCCAAGCTGCATGTGGCCATATGTTGGAGGCACCACAAGGAATGGGAAGGCTATCCTGACATTCGCCTTGACTCTCGGGGGGGGGGGGGAATAAAATAAGTAAATAGGGAAGGTAGAAGGGATGCTGTCTTGGATGGGTGCCTCTCTCTTCTGTGGCTGACCAGAGATCCATCTTTGTTGCTTCTGGCCAAGCACAATAGTCCAGGGTGCTGAGATGGTGTCCCAGAGTACGTTTGCTGTGCGGGAAGTGTACTGCCATTTTAGAGTATACTTTGTTCTGAGCTGATCTGAGAGTTAAGTGACAATAAAGAATTGATTTTGCTCTTTAACCAATGCTCCAGGCAGTTGTGGTGCCAGTTCTGTGTGAGTGTCTCATCACTTTAGAACCTGTGCTGCTGCTGTTAGGTGTGGGCCCATTCTGTGGCTCTGTGCTCTGCGTGGTGCAGGGTAGACCGTTTCCCTTTGATGAGAATTACATGCCCTCTGAGATGTCCTGTCTCCTGGTCTTGCTGCCCTGAAGTGAGGTTGTGTTGGGATTTTTCACCGTCCTTTGCCTGTTCCAACATCTGGCTCCTTGAAGAAATCATTGGGGTAGAGGTGCCTTCCTTCTCTATGGCAAGACGTGGTGAAGGTGGATTTCAGTATTTCAGTATAGTCTGTTAGTTATAGCCATTAAGC
This sequence comes from Eublepharis macularius, assembly GCF_028583425.1. Taxonomy (NCBI): domain Eukaryota; kingdom Metazoa; phylum Chordata; class Lepidosauria; order Squamata; family Eublepharidae; genus Eublepharis; species Eublepharis macularius. Next base: position 591,449 of record NC_072798.1, read on the forward strand.
AGGGGAGGTGAAGGGAGCAGCTGGCAGCGTCCTGCTCCAGGGGCCGTTGGTGGGTTTCCCACAGCAAGTGCGGTCTCGTCCAATGGGCCAGAAGGGGCAGGGCAGTGGCTTCTTCTGCAGGTGACGTGTGCGTTGCTTTCTCCTCACAGCCCTGGGGATTTCCAGCCCGTGAATTCCTGCGGAAGAAGCTCATTGGAAAGGAGGTTTGCTTCACAGTGGAGTACAAGACTCCCCAAGGCCGGGAGTATGGAATGGTGTATCTGGGGAAAGGTGAGACTGGCTGACTAGATGGCCAAGCAAAGCTCTGCCGGGCTGACCGTGGTCTGCTCAGCCCCCTCTTCCCTCCTGCAGCTTGAGGGCTGGCCGAGGGGTTGGGGCAGAAGCCTGCCTGCTCTTCTGGGAGCGCTTGGGTGCGGCTCCCGGGCTTGCCTTCTGCAGCAGGCACCGTCAGCAGCATCTCTGGGCCCAGGGGGGCAGCTGAATTCCATCTTGCCTTTGGCACTGCTCCGAGTTGGGTGTTCAGCGGAGACCCAGCATTGATTCTTCAAGATACCTGTAGCTTGCTTTCCTCCCCAATGGAGACCCAGAGCAGCTGCAAGGGTCGTCCCCCTCTCTTCCTTTTATCCTCACAACCACCCCCTGGTGAGGCAGGTAGGTCAGGCGGAGGGTGGCCCAAGGCCATCCAGTGACCTTTCCTGGCAGAGTGGAGGATCGAACCTGAGCCTTCTAGATCCTAGTCTGACGGTCTCGCTATACATTTTTTTCTTCTTTTATATTCTACCTTTCTCCCCCAGTGGGGAGTAGCTCACATCTTTCCTCCATCCTCCCCCCCCCCCCCCCGGACACAGTCAACCTTGGAGGCAGAGGAGGCTGAGACCGTGTGCCTGGCCCGAGGTCGCCCAGTGAGCTGGCAGAGCAAAGCAGGGCATCAGCTTGGACCTCCCAGGTCCATGTCTGTTACTTGCCACTGGGCCACCCTCTTTTTGGCTTCCTGAGTACAATTTATTTTCTCTGGTATATTTCTCTGAGCCTCTTCCCTACATGCTAGGCTGGATAGATGTTACCCAGTTTTCCGTAACACCTGGCTATTTCCTCGTTTTGTTACTGTGCTGGAGGAGCATCTTCCAGCAGGTCAGTCTGGATTTCGTTTGTTTATTTGCCATTTATATGCTGCTTTTCTCTCCTATAGGGACCCCAAATAGCTTGCATCATTCCCCTCTCCTCCATTTTTTCCTCACAACAATCCTGTGAAGTTGGTTAGGCTGAGTGTGTGTGACTGGCCCAAGATTGCCCCTTTTCAGGAGGTCCCTGGATGCTCGCAGCTGGTTACCAGCGGGCTTTCCAGGGAACACTTGTTCTAAGCGAGTTCTTGGCAAAGGAGGCCACACGCCCCGCCCCACCTAACCGTAACAATTGCTGCTGCTGCTCCGTGCTGGCTGTGCTGGGGTCAGCCATCCTGCAGAGGTGAGCCCCCCCCCCCCAGGTAAATTACTGCCAACCTCCATGCTGAGGACCATCCAAGGAAGGTGCTGTGCCTGTTGCCTTGCTGACTTCTTCCTGTTATAAAGTCCTTCCCAGTATTTTCCTTCTAGTTTAGGGATCAGCAACCTTTTCTAATTAAATAGCAATCCTATATAAAAATCAGAGCAAGGGCCAGTAACTGAAAATATACACCTTAGTGTTACTGATGGTTGTTGTGGTGTTGAATAACGTTCAAAGTTTCTGCAGCCCAAACTCTGGCAGGCTGAGGTAGTTAGGAAATAGCACATAATAAATACATACGGGAGTGCCCTGTGCAGTTGTTTTAGCACACTGGGATAAATCTGCGCATGGTTCCCACTTGAATTGGTGGTCTCTATTCGCTTGTGATCTCTTTCTATAAAGCCTCTCCAAGAAATCCTTTAGTGCCCTGAAAACCTGCCCCTGCCTTCAGGGCCGGCGCCAGAGGTTTTGGCGCCTGCGGCAGCGTGCCTTGCGCCTCTGCGCGGCGTGATGACGTCATTGCAGACGTCATCACGCGCCGCAGGGGGGCTGGGCGGCACGCTGACCGCCGAAGCTGCGGGCTCCTGCTGGAGCGGCGCGCGGAGGCTGCTCCGTGCGCCGCCCCAGCAGCAGCTCATGGCTTCTGCGCTCGGCTGGGGCGGAGGAGTGCGCAGTGGAGCTGAGGTGGCTGGCTGCAGCAGTAGCTGCAGCCAGCCAGGCAGCCCCGTGCCGCTGCCGCCACATGCCCCAGCCGAGCGCAGAAGCTGCGAGCCAGGGCTGGGGCGGCGCGCGGAGGCTGCTCCGTGCGCCACCCCAGCAGCAGCTCACGGTTTCTGCGCCCAGCTGGGGTGGAGGAGCGCGCAGCGGAGCTGGCGTGGGCTGGCTACAGCTGCTGCTGCAGCCATCCAGCCAGCTCCGTGCCGCCGCCGCCGCACGCCCCAGCTGGGCGCAGAAGCCGCGAGCCGCTGCTTGAGCGGCGCACAGAGGCTGTGCCCGGCTGGCGTGTGTGGCGGCGGCGGCGGCAGCAAGGGGCTGGCTGGCTGGCTGCAGCAGTAGCTGAAGGCAGCCCAGTCACTCCAGCTTCGCTGCGCGCGCCTCCACCCCCAACACCCCCTCCAGCGCCCCTCCCGTGCACACGCGCCCGAGGCCACAGCCTACCTGGCCTCCATGGGCGCGCCGGCCCTGCCTGCGTTGCCAGTCTGTTCGCATACTGGTTATTCTGGCATCTCGCCAGTCCCTCCAGTATATCTTACTTTAAAATAAGGCCCCTTTTTGGCCTCGGAGCCATAGATGGTCGAGCCCTGCTGCGGCTGACCTTCAGGACTATTTCTCTAGGAAAATGTTATAGATATTTTATTTTGATCATATATACTTAAGTTATACATATGCATTTTTGTAAACTTTGTATGAGTTTTAGTTTAGTTTATCAGAATAAAAAAGTACAAGTGTCCTTTTATCTTTGACAACCAATTAAAAGTAGTTGAAAAGAGCAGATAAATTATTTTTAGTTGCTAGAAATGACAAAGTGTAATCTGTTAATCTAGCTTCAAAGCTTTATATGAACCTTATCTGTGCAGGTGCGCAAATGTTAGCTTTAGCAAAGCATCACGTGATAAAAATGGAGACTTGGTTAAATTTAAGACCAATTACATTTTTATATTATTGTCACATGTGAAAGATCTTAGAGGTGTCTTTATAGATATAAATGTCTATATATAAAAAATATGTCGTCAAGATAAAAACTTGAGCATTTTGACATAAGAAATCTCCTGCAGATGCTTTTAGGTGAGAAAAATGTGTCTATGGAAATTGCAACGCATTTCATAGTAGACCAAGTAGGATCTGATTTTAAATCATTTATATTAGTGATGTTTGAGCACTGTTAAGAGATTTAATTTTTATTGCATGCGTATGTTCATCTCCAGATGGATTTAGTTCAATATGCGCTTACCTTGCTTAACTAAACAGCTTAGGGTTTATTTCAATAAAGATTTAAACTCTGAAAGAAGTCTCTGTGTTGCTTGATGGGCAGGCGTTAACAGGGAGATCCCCCTTACAAATACTTTGTCCTGGGAAGCAGGTTGTCCAGAGAGGTCCTTGTTTTCAGACCCGATTCAAAGCTCATTGATGCTAAATTTTGCTGACTGGACAGTCCAGGAGCTTTAATTAGGTACGGATAAATGAGTCCATCATGCAGAGTCTACCCTTGAACCTTTCGAAAGGTCATATTGCCCGGCACACCCCTCCGCAGGAGCTCTGGCTAGTGTGCACTGATGCCCCTTGGTCTCTGGACAGAAGGGAGAAAAGGGCCTCCCCATTGGTCCCCAGTAGAAATGACCCCTCAGGGAGCCTCCCCAAGGGCCTGACTCATTTCCTCCCCCTCTCCTCCTGCTACCTCCTCCCTCCCCTTTCAGCCTTTGCCTGGTTGAGGGGTTGAGGGGTCTTTCTTCCAGGGCCTGTCCATGCTGATGAAGGTCCCTGGGGAGCCGAGGGTGGGCGGGGCCAGGAGCAAGGTCAGCCTCTCCTGCTGCTGCTGCCGTGGATTCTGTCACGTGCAGCCCTTGGCTGTACATTCCCAGTGCAGGCCTTGGGTCCTAGGCTCACCCTGCGGGGGCGGGGTGCAGGGAGGGGGTCTGATCCTGGCAGGAATGGGGCTGGACTGAAAAGGACCGTGAGGTTCCCTGAGAGAAGCCGCCAGGCTGCCAAAGGTGGAATTTTCCTCCTTGTAGGTTGCAGGGCCAGTAAGCAAAGATCATTTAAATACGTTTCAGTCAGCTGTGGCTGACCCTTCTTAACTTCCAAATTCTGACAAGCTGGGGCTGAGCTGGCTTTTCACATTTAAACAATAAAGTTTAAATAATAAAGTTATCCCTTAATCACTTTGAATATGCCTTACAGAACCTTACAGAACATTTTTCAGACTGTATGTGAGTAACACCTTGTCTTAATAAGTATCTCGCCTGTTCTAAAAGGGAACAATCTTTCACACGAGATTTTTTTCACTGCTTCTTCAAATTTCTCAAAGAATGTCAGAATAAATTGGGGGGGGGAAAGTCTGGTGGGGGAGGAATTTTAGTCATGCTGGAATCCTCTTCCTGTGTTTTCTCTTGTAAAAACCAAGAGAGGTGCTTTAATGCGCAGGCCGCTTGCAGCCTCACAGTGGCGGGGTGTGTGTGCTGCTCTTTCCATAGTCTAGATCAGGGATCCTCAACATGGTGCCCGTGGGCGCTTTTCCGGGCGCCTGCCCAGAATTTGTAGGAAATGGGCAGGGCCTTTCCCTATCAGGCTTCCCCATAGTTCATTACCAAGCAGATTAAAAAGAAGTTCTTTGAGTGGCAGCCACCACACTAGAGAAGCTGTCTGCCTTGGCCGTTACCTCCTTGCCCCCCCCCCCCCGCCCCATGGGAAGAGGGAGAGAAAAGCCCTTTCCTCCGCACATGAGTCGGCCAGGCTGTTCTAGTCTTAGGTGCCCCCCTTGCCGCCAGGGGCACGAGCGAGCCCCTCTTGGGTGTAAGCCAGCTGGCTCTCTTTTGGCCCAGGAGCTGCCGCTGCTGGGATGGTATCAGACTTCCCTCTTCCATGCAAGCTGGTGGGATTGTTCTCACTCAGGCGCTCTTCCCTCTGCTGTGTTTGTGCTACTGCCAGGACAAAGCTGGTGGAGGAGGTGCGAGGAACGCCCCGGACTGAACAGCCAGAGGAAACCCTTCTCTCTCTCTCTCTCCACCACCATTGGGGCTCACCTCTCCCCACCTTGGGCCTTCGTATCAGTTGGTTCTCCCCCCTTTCCCCTCTTCCTTTTAATTTCTCTTCTACCCCCCCCCCTTTTTTTTTGAAACACACACTCGTGGTGTGTGTTTGTGTGAAAGATTTTGTGGGGTTTGTATAATCATAACAGTTTATCATGGTGTAGACCTGTGTTGAGTTTTTGATGTTTATGGTTTAATGCTGGCAGCAGCTTTATCTAAAATAATGGTTTTCATCTCTAAAACTGAAACTACACTAAAAAACACAGTAGGGCTTGCTTTTAACTAAACTGGATTGGACTGCCCATTTGAAATTCTTAATGCGCCTACTGGGTCTTCTATGGAGCATCGGAACGGCCCACAGTTGACTAGCAACCACTGGCTTGGTATCCCATTGAACAGCACTTTGCAAGAACCTTGCCTGAAACGCACGGCTGTTGATTTAGTTTATATCCACTTTCCTCCTCAATAGGAGCCCAAAGTGGCTTACAACAGTCTTCCCTTCTCTATTTTATTCCCACAACGAGCCCGTTAGGCTGTTCCCCAGTGGCACGTTGGAGGTTCAGAGCTGGGAGACCTAGTGTCCTATTCTAGCCGCTGTACCATCTTGGCTCTCATATTGAGGAACTGCTGTCAGAGTTGTGCCTAACTCTCCCTCTGACCTTTTGTGTGGCTGGCCGCATCTCCTACAGAAGCCATTCTGGGGAGGCGCCTACAACATTTTGTCAAAATGCCAATGGTGCCCGCAGACTCGGGGGACCCCTGTCCCACACTAGTATTGAAGCAGCATTTAAACCCCTGTGGTTCTGAGCCAATCCAGGAGTGGTGGCTGTGTCTTCTAGAGCTTGAAGGCACAGCCCGTGGAGAACAGGCAACACCACCAGTAGCCACTTGCTGAATGGCAGGGAGGTAGTGGCAGCTGGCCGTGTCCACAGCAAATCTCCCTGTTCAGCTTCAGTATTTTTATTTGTTTCAGGCCTGCCTTTGCCATTGAGAGTCAAGCTGGATTACAAAATACAGAAAACAGTTCAGACAGCAGCTCACCTCCAATAAGCAACACACTAGGACTAGGGTTACAGAATTGGGTAACAACGCAAACAAAGACCAGTCTAAGGCACGGCACAGAAAGTGGCCTATGCAATAAAAGCAAGGCTATACATCCAATAGACCACAACCCTATTCACTTATAGTAGCGCCCCCTCAAGCTGCTTCATGACACTCCTGCCATCTTTCCTGTGGTGGCGGCAAGAGTTGTTAGCTGCCGTCCGATCTAAGAGTTCCGTTCTGGTTATCTGTCCACTGATCCCTGCTACATTCGGGACTTTTGTGCTGCCTTGGTGGGTCTTACTGCTCTTGTGCGACAGCAAAAATTCAGATGAATAGAGGGGTGGTTCCCAAGGGATGGGGCATGCAGAGCAACCCCCCCCCCCCAGCATGCCAGTGGAACAAGGCAACTTGGCAATAGCAGAGTCTGCATGCCGTACCCTGCGGGGGTGGGGGGGGGGTCGGTAACTGGTTCCTGCTATGGAGAGGCTGGACGCCTGCCCTGGTTTGCCCTTTTCCAGGCTAGCTTCTCATCCCAAGGAGGGTCCCAGCAGCATGAGGTCACCTGACCGAAGGCCCAGCTGTGCTGTGGGGGGCGGTTGTACCAAGCCGCTGGTGTGGCCATCAGTGGCGGTTTCCTTCCTGCCCTCCAGCTCCTCCTCGGCTTGGAGTCTCGGGCTTGTGGGGGAACGCTGGGAGGCCCCGGCAGGAGCGGCTCCTTTGGGCCACGCTCCCCCTTTGCTCTCCTGTGAATTCTGCTTTCTTTTCTCACCAGACACAACAGGGGAGAACATTGCTGAGTCGCTGGTGGCAGAAGGCTTGGCAAGTCGCCGAGAAGGAATACGTGCCAATAAGTACGTTGCCCGGCACCCAGGGAAGGGTCTTGCCGCTGGGTTCTTCTTACGCTTTTGGCTTGGGGCTGGGGTGCCATTTCTCCAGGGTTTGGTGTGGAGTTGGGCATGCGGGTGGGGTCTTGGAGCTCCTTCCGAAAGCCAGCCCAAGCTTTGGCTTGCTGCTGCTGGACAAAGGGGGCTGGAGGCCCTTCTCACCCCCTGCTGTTTGCTTCCTCGGGGGACTGGCTCAGGTTACGGCTTGGTGTCACCTGTGAATCCATCTGATTGGCTTCTCACCTGAGCAGGGGGATTTTGGACTGGTGAGCTTTCCTTTGGGCTGGTCGCAGCTTGGACTGAGCATGGCCCGAGGGGAGGAGGCCGGCCTTCTGTCCTGCTGGTCCCGCTCCTCTGCTGCGGCCGTGGCAACCTGAGAGCCCCGAGAGGCTTCTCTCCGTTTGCTTTTTTCTTAATATTTTTCAGCTACTTGAGGATGGCACTAAATGCTATCCTAAAGTACTGAACTTAGCTGAAGGATTTTTGAGAAATTGTCAACAGAGCTTCAGAGTAGCATTTAGTGCCATCACTAAGTGACAGAAAAATGTAACAAACTAATAGGAAAAATGAACTGTGGAGGAGGAGCTCGTGGCCCAGGAAACTGGCACGGTTGGCTGTGTGTGTGTGTGTGTGTCTGTGCTCACAGCTGTTGGTGGAAAACGCCTCTCTGCTTAGAGTTTCCCCCTCAGGGATGGAGCTTTGTTGTGTCTCTGCAATGAATGCTTTAAGTGCTGCCATAACCTTGCAGTAGCTAAAAAAAGACAGTTCCCTTTGTAAGAGAGCAGCGCGCATTTGATTCCCGGGCCCCCTGGCAGAAACTCACGAGGGAGGTGTGCTGGAAATTGGCTGTTTGCTGGAAGGCTCTCCTGCGGATTGGGTCCTCGTTGGGTTGGAAGGCAGGGAGGCCAGCTGGATGGTCTGTGCCTGCCTGTGATGCACAGAGACCCCACCCAGAGCACAGAAGGGGTTTCTCGCCCTTAACTGGCCCAGCTTCTTCCCTCTGGGCATGGTCAGTTCAAGCCGTGACCAAGTGGGGTGGAGGAGACCTCTGCACCTAAAAGTAAGCTCTAGAAATTGGTGGCTCCTCACTCTGCAGGCGCAAAGCTCATTCGTGGTGACGCACAGGTGTGATGCACACAAAGAGCAACTGTTACAGGTGAGCAACCTGTTTCTGCCGCTTTGTCCTGCAAATCACAGCAGCGCTTGCTTGCTTCGTTGTGTCTGCAGAGTTTCTATTATTGGTTACGCTTGTGGGAGCTGATTCAGACCCATCACCCTTGGCTTGGTGTGGCTGCCTCTGTCTTGGGGGTCTTGGGCAACAACCCTTGTTGTTCCTGTAGGCGAGGGCCGCGTTCCCCTTCCTCTGCGCCGCTGAGCATAACGCTAAGCGCGTGAGCCAAGGCAGCGTGGCTGCTGGGGCGGGGGGTGGGGGGAGGCTTTCCCCCTGCAAGCACAGGTTTCTGGCAGACTTTCCTGTTGCAGTGCTTAACATACGCAGGACTCAGGAGTGCCCGAGGCTGCGCAGAAGGCCCTGCCTTGTCCCAGCCTGCGGGATCGGCTGATGTGTTGAAGGCCTCGGCCCCTCTTGCTGGGCTTCCTGCCGCCCAGTTCCCCCCCCCCCCCCCCCCGAGGCCGCCTCTTGCCTGGCTCACGTTCAGCCTGACTGGGCCTTGCGTATTGAGGAGGGGGCGGTCTGCTGGCCAAGGCCGGGCAGTCCTCTGGAAACACTCGGCTTGCCTGATGCGCAGGCTCAGCAGTGCTGGAAGTGTAGGTGGTGCCCGAACACGGCCTCCGTTTCTGGCCTCGACGGTTGGTGCTCTTACAGCCCTGTGGGCAGGGAAGCCTCAGGAAATTCCGTGGTTCTGAACAGAGGGTGGAAACTTGTCCCTGGCCCACAAATGGCAGCTGGTCCAAAAGACCACAGCCCAGCAGTTGCCAGGAGCTAGTCTATGGGGACGTCTCTTGCAAGTTTTAAATTCCTTCCTAGGCTGCCAGTTGACGTCTGGGTTCAGTTCAGGGTGCTGGGTACGACACGCCCTTCGTGGCCTCGGATGCGTATTTGAAGGACATTCTTGCCCCTTATGTCCCCGTGTGCCAGTTACAGTCTTTAGACTGTATCTGACGAAGAGAGCTGTGGTTCTCAAAAGCTTATGCTACAGTAAAGTGGGTTAGTCTTAAAGGTGCTACTGGACTCCTTTCTGTTTTTCTACTACGGCTCACTCCTCTGAGTCTTTAGACAGTATCTAAGGGTGTTCTTCGTGTCCTCACTTAGGGCCTGTGTTTGCTTTGGAACTGCTCCCGGGCTATGGAATGGGCTTCCCAGGGTGGTGAGGGAAGTGCCATTCTTGGAGACTTTTAGAAAGTTCTGCAGGGCTGTTCTTATTCACCAGAGTGGTTAATAGTGGGCAGGTTGCAGGCCCTGTACTGGGGAGGGGGTGGATTTGGATTTTAATTAAGTATTTTAAGCTGCCTTGATCCTTAGGGAGAGGTGGGATATATGCATGTTTTAATTTAAAAACCCTAACCTGGTTCCCCATTCAGCATGTCTGCTGGTCTGTCTCTCTTGTCCTTTTCTTGGAAATTCGTTCAGGTTGCTGATGAGGGGGACTGATTCTTTTGAGCAAGGCAGTTCCTTGTTTTGTTATCCACTGACCCTGATGAAGCGAGGAGCGGGGTGGGGGCATGGCTGTGGGATGGAGATGATCTACTGTGTGCAGGAGGCGTCCTCAGTCTTGGATTCAGGAAGGTCTCCGGAAGCAGGGCGAGGGCAAGGCCATACTTGCTTGGGGGGACGGGTTCTCCTCCCTCCAGCCCCTGCCTCGTGTTTCTCCGTGTGCGGGGGTCGCCATCTAACAGAAGAATTTCTGCAGCCCTGAACAGAGTAGATTGGCTGAGCTGGAAGATCAGGCCAGAATTGCCAAGAAGGGCATGTGGAGCGAGGGCACCGGCTCACACACCGTTCGTGACCTTAAGTACACCCTTGAGAACCCTCGACACTTCGTTGATTCCATGCACCAGAAGCCTGTGAATGGTGAGTCGTCTGCTCTGGCAGGGAGTGGCAGTTTGGGCTGGCTGTGGTTCGGGGCAGGGGTCAGTGGAGCTGCTGGGGCTCGGAGTCTGCTTTCCCTCGGCTCTGGGTGCGGTGGGGTGGGGTGGTGGGAAGCCCTGGGACAGCAGGGCACTGAGCATCCTGCTTCTGTTCCACAGCTATCATTGAACATGTCCGGGATGGCAGCGTCGTCCGAGCCCTGCTCCTGCCTGACTATAACCTGGTTACAGTCATGCTCTCTGGCATCAAGGTGGGTGGGCATGCTCTTGCCCCTGACTCTCCAGAGCCTGCAGGTGTGTGGTAGAAGGGCAGGGCTTGCCTGGTCTTGGAAGCAGAGGGGGGGGGCGGTGTCTAGGCTGCCTTACTGACGGCAAGTGACGTTCTTCGTTCTGCTGCATTCTAGCAACGTGGAATCTAAGGTGAAGTCCTGTTGCTGTGGTGCGAGGCGAGTCCTGCCCAAGGAGGGGGAGTGTGCCCTGAGGGGGGGTGGTGGTGGCTGTGAGCCCCTCCAGCCGGTCTCTGCAGAGGTGGCATCTCAGTTTCCTCTTTTCTGTCTGTCATGGGGGTCTTCGGGTGTATTCTTCACTTTCCCATTTCAGTGGCGGAACCAAGGCGGGTGTAGGGGCAGAGTTCACATTTACCTTGCCATCAGGTCGATGTGTTTCTAGGCTCTCTGGCTGCACTGAGCCCCACTTCCTGTTGATGGGGAATTGTGCCCAGTGCCCGGAGAGCCTGAATCCAGAGGGGCCAGCAGCTTAGGCCCAGCGAGCTTCCGGTAGGCCTGGTGCTGGCACAGGTCTCGGGTTGCAAGCAATGGGCCTCTGGCGCTGCTGCAGGGTGTGCCGTGGAGAGCGCTGTCGTCCTGTGTCGGAAGCCGTCTCCAGCAGTCTGGAACGGTCTTTCCTGACTGAACTCGTGCACGAATTGGAGGCGATTCATGGCCGCCTGTATGCGCCAAGCTGCTTTTGCGAGGAGGTGGGAAGCGTGGAGGGCTGGCTGCCTTTGAGGGGCTCCTGACCGGATCTTGCCGGTCTGTTGCTAGTGCCCCACGTTCAAGCGGGAAGCGGATGGCACCGAAACACCGGAGCCGTTTGCAGCAGAAGCCAAGTTCTTCACCGAGTCCCGGTTGCTGCAAAGAGACGTGCAGATCGTTCTGGAGAGCTGTCACAACCAGAATATCCTGGGCACCATCCTCCACCCGGTGAGTGGGGCGGGGAGTGGGGAGGCTGGGTGCTGTGGAGGCGGGTGCAGGAGGGCGTGGCTGCTGAGCTGGCGTCCATCCCGGCTTTGTGTATGTGGCGTGGAGGGGAAGGTGAGGGCAGGCCAGGCCCTGCTTCCGAGGAGCTCATGTTCCCTGTGATGGAGGGCAGGGGTGCCTGCGCGCAAGATGCTGCTGGGTGTTCTTTAGCCGAGAGTCGAGCGTGGGCTTTTAGGGGGTTAGGACAAAGCCTTCTTGCAAACGGTCATATTTCTGGAGCGATCTGGAGCAGGGAGGGCCATCAGTTCCATGTTCAGGGAAGGGGTTTGGAGCCTGGGGGCAGCAAGAGAGTCTAGGTGAGGTCACTGGAGCCTGTGCGGCTGGGCAGAAGCGAATGTTCCAGGCAGCCTGGGGCTCTCCTGTGGCTGTGCTGGGAGAGAGGCCCAGGGAGAGGAGTGGTGGGTGTCCCGAAGAACAGAGAGCACGGCCCTGTTTGCAGCCTCCAGTGAGCAGATGCGGGCCCCGAGGCCAGCCCTCAAGCCCAGCTCAGGATAGCGAAGCGTGAGGAAAGCCTGCCTGCCTGCCCAGCCCAAGTCAGCTGCCCCTTCTCTCTGCTCAGCCCCCCTCCCCAGTTGGGCAGTAGCTCTCCAGGGACCTCTCCATTTTGTGTCAGCAGTGTTTGTCTCGGCTCGTTCCCGGAGGCTTGTAATGTTGAGAGTGCCCCCAGTGCATGTGTGGTCAGTCCATGTTGGTGGGTTTCTGCAGACCGGGGAGCGAGCTCAGAGACCCTGGGCGGCTACCCAGGCAGTGCCAGATTGCAGATACAAAACACGACAGTCCATTAGCAAAATGAAAACGACACACGTACAGCAGGTGCCGCCACGTCAGCTGGAGCCACTTATCATTCACCGAATGCCCTCTTTTATGTGACTTGCTGAAGGGAGTGGAGGCCCCTCCGCACCCCCTCTGGGAGGCCATTCCGGAGGACTGGGCCTACCATAGGGAAGCCCGTGGCCTTGCTTATGCCAGACACACTCCTTGGCGAGACTGCCGTAAGGGGAGGGAGGTCTGGAGGTCGTAGCTGATGCACAGGAGTACTCCAGCAGCCGTGGGTGGGGCTGGCTCCGTCTCTGGACTCAGGTTGCTTTATGGCAGGCAGAGTTCGGTCTGGGGCCATAGGAAGCGCTGCCTTCTGGAGGCCCCTTGCAGCGCAGGGCTCTGCCCTGTGGTCTTCCAATCTGGATGGACGTGGGGCGAAACTCCTCCCCTGCCTCCATTCCAGCTGTGCTGAGTTTCCAGCCGACTCACCTTTTTGCTGTGGCTCCTGGGGGGCGGGGGGAGCACTGCCTGCGGAGCCCTGAGTGGCCCTGGGGGGGCCCAGCGTGGTGGGAGTGGGTTGTAACTGCTGTTCTCCTGGCTTCAGAATGGGAACATCACGGAGCTGCTCCTGAAGGAAGGTTTTGCTCGCTGTGTCGACTGGTCCATTGCTGTCTACACCCGAGGAGCTGAGAAGCTGCGTGCGGCGGAAAGGTACCCCCTGGCTGGCCCCCCTTGCTTTCGTTCTTAAGTTGCTGGGCTCAGGTGGCTGGGGGCGGAGGGGGGACACACACACAGAGACTTGCAGCCGCAGGGGGGTTGGTTGCTCCTGGGGAGCATCTGAGAGACCTGGTCTGCAGCCTTCCTGTCTGGCCACTAAAGAACGGCGGTTTGGCGGAGTGTTGCCCTCAGGCACGCTCAGGTCTCCCTAAAGGAAGGGGCCCAGTGGAGTCCCCTCCTGCCCACTCACTGGCAGAGCCCCAGCCCATCAGTTCGTAGGGAGCATCGCTCTGTGCATGAAGGGCTGGGCGGAGGAGAGAGCCTGGCAGGACACTGTAGGGTGGGGTGGGGTGGTGGTGTTGGGGGCAGAGCAGGGGAGAGGACCTCTGAGGTCGGGTGGCCCCTGAGGATATCGGGCCACGGTGGCCCCATGCTCAGCCTTCATGTATGCCCATCTCGTGCCAGGTATGCCAAAGAACGCAAGCTGAGGATCTGGAGGGACTACGTGGCTCCAACGGCCAACTTGGACCAGAAGGACAAGCAGTTTGTAGCCAAGGTGGGTGTGCCGTGTGTCGAGGAAGGTCGCCTGGTGAAGCCCCAGCAGGCACAGCTCTGCTGGGATGGCCGTTGCCCTTGGGCAGCCAGGGCCGTGGCACAGAGGCTGGGCCCGCAGGCCTCCAGGGCTCTCTGCCCAGGCTTGGGGTCTGCCTGCCTTCCCTTTGCCTGGCGTGGCTGGAGGCGCTGGGCTCCTCTTTGAACTCCACCCCCCCTTCTATACGGTTGAAGCAGACCTCTCTGTCCGAATGGATCGCTCCGTTGCTGCCCTGCCCAGGTCGGCTGCACATCTCAGCATAGCTGTGGGAGTTGGCAGCAGCCCATTTCATGCCGGGTATATGCCAGAGAACGCAAGAACAGCAGCCTCCCCAGGACAGCCTGGCCAGGGGGGGGGGGACATGTTTGCATGCGCTTTCAAGCCTTATGAGTCTCTGCTGCCCTTGTCGATGTTGCAGCAGCAGCCCCCAGCGCAAGGCTTTTGTACCTCTGAGTACCTGAAGCTCCAGGGAGCTCCAGACCCCGAGTCATACAAGAATTGCCTGAAATAGTGCCTGAGACATGGCCACTAGGTGGTGCTGTTGGCCCACCTGGCTGTGCATCAGGAGGGAGGCCTCTTTGTTCCCCTTAAGCGTGAACTGGGGCTGGCGCTGAAATGCCGAAGAAAGGAGCAGTCAGACTTGTTGGAAAGCTCTCTTACCCCCCCTGTCCCCCCCTCTGCTTTCTAGGAGCCTTCCCACAACCCAGAGGACTCCTTTGATGCCCCTGCTGGGTCTGGGGTGCTGGCCAGGGCAGGGACCTCTGCTCGACCCCCTGCCGCAGGGATGTGGGGACAAGCTGTGGGGCAGCTGTCGGGTTGTCAGGATGCTGTGACGGGAGTGAATTTCCCTGCTTGTGTGGGCAAGTGCCAGGCAGCTGCCGCCCTGGGGCCTGTCCTTGCCCTGCTTGGCACTCCTGGCTGGATCCCTCCTGCGTGGCGATGGAGATGCCACTTGGCAGCTTCTTCACCCCGAGGAGTGGCCCGGAAGCCTCTCCGGCCCGCTGATGTGCAGCAACTCCCCTACATGCCCCGGCCCTGCAAGATGTGGGACGCCTCTCCCGCAGCAGCAGCAGCAGCAGCAGCAGGGGTCTCCCGGGAGCCATTGCTTGCCTCTCCGGGAATATGGCGGGGGGCTTCGGGGGGGTGCTTGCTATAGGGCAGGCTGCACGCCCCCTTGGCTGGGCTGGCTAGCCCAGCAGTGGTGCTTCTGGCAGCGGGGATCCTCTGGTGGTTGCCGCACAAGGACCGCTGCCTTTGGAGAAGTAAGGCCTGTGCTTGCTGCCAGGGCCGGGGGACAGCTGTGTTCGGCTTCTGCAGCCCGTGCTGGTTGCGGAGGATGCCTCGGTGTCTGTAGGAAAGGCCAGTGCTGTTTGCTTGCAGAATCGTGGCAGGTGGGCCAGAGGGCCAGGCAGGCGGGCTGTCTTCTCCTGGGTTTGGTGTGTGCTCCCTGGAGGAGGAAGCGCTCGGGATTTGGCCCGTTCTTGCTGTCAAGCACGGCAGTGATGAGCTCCCCTGAGTCCGATCCCCATGTCCTGAAATCCTTCCTTGGGCTCAGGACTGAAAACAAAACCGGCCCTTCAGTGCAGCTGCATTCGGAAAACACTGTCCAGTTGTGGTCGCCCCACCTCAAAAGAAGAGCGCGTAGAGCGGGAGGCGGTGCAGAGAAGGGCAGCTGCAAAGCAAGGGCTTAACGCGCCCGCCTGAGCCTGGAAGGCGGACGTGCTTGGGGGCCTTTCCGCTGAGGACAAAAGGGGATGGTGGAGGGGGGGCTGGTGCCGTGGAAAGGGGCGAAGCGTTCTCCTTTTCTTATAACTTTGGGACCTGGATTTGCCCCTTGAGGGTCTGTGCTGTTGATTCAGGACTGCCGAGTGGAGGTGCTGCGCGCTCATGCAATTCATGTCAGGAATGCGTTGGTGGGCGGCTCTGTCAGTGGCCGTTATTAGGCGACGGGAGCTCTGGCTGTGGCTGGCTGCAGTTTGGGATGGGACGCTGGCCGAGGCGGGCCCTGAGTTCGCTCCTGCAAGGCTGCTTTTGTATGTACAAAGTCCTTTCCGTGCCGATCTTGGTCTTCAGCAGCCCCACTACTACCCGAGAGGTTGGAAACGGCAGACGAAGTGGATTGGAACGGCTTCCTTTGGCATGCCTGGCGTGGGTTGTGCCACTGAAGCCCAGCCAAATTTGCTCGGCTGCCGGAGAAACTAGGCAAATGCCCCTTGTAATTTCCTTCCTCTCGTTTCCCAGACTTTGGCTTTCCAGGTTTTCAGCCTTTGGGGTTGTAGGAGGGTGTTTTGGGTTTGTGTGTACTTGGGGGCACAGGAACCTAAGTGGGGCATAAGGGGCTGGTTGGATCAGGAGGTCTGAAGGCTCTCTGGGGTGATTTCCTTCAGTTGTTGTGAAGAGAAGCAAAACTGCTTTGCTTGCAGTCTCCAGCACTCCAGCAATCGGGTGCCTCTGGGAGCTGGCCTGCGCCCAGCCAGCGTGAGCGGTCGGAGGCACATCTGCTCTTGGATGGGATGTGAATTGCTGGTGCCCCTGGGGTTCCCAGCAGGTGCTGTGCCAGGCTTCTCTGGCTGTTGGGCAGGCTGGCAAGCAGCAACCTCCTCTAGGGGCACATTCAGTTTGCCACAGGGAAGAGTGACCTACGTGGTGTGGCTGGTGGTGCTGGCTGCCACCACCGCCGCCACCTTTGGCCGGAGCTAGGGCATTCTTTGCATGGGCCTCCGTGTGCAGGTGTGTCAAGGTGGGCTCCTGGGTTGGCATCCTGGGGTTGTAGTGCTGCTTACCTAAGAAAGGGAGGCTGTTCCTTCTCTGGAGTAGGCCTGGCCTGTGCAGGTCTTGGGCTCTGGGTGATGTCATGGCCTCCACAGCCCCCCCTCCCTGCCTTGTGGTTGCTCTTTCCTCCCCACCCCCCCATGCTGAATCTTGGACAAAGAGTGCATTGCCTGTGACGGAGGCAAAGGTGCTCTGCTGTGTTTTGGCTTGCTGCAGCCTTCGCGTAGCAGGCACCTGTGTGCTCGAGGCGCCTGCCCTGTGTGGGCCGAGGGGGCTACAGCCAGGCACTGACTCAGCTTAGCCAGCAGTTGAGGCTGACTCCGTCCCAACTGAGAGCTCTTCCTGCCTCTTCAGCTTAGCTAGGCAGCCTGTGAACCTCCGAATGATTGGCTGCCCTTTCGTCTGAGACTTTTCCCCCTGCCACGGTGTGCCTGCTCTGCTTCTTTCTCTCTGTCGTTTCTACTGCGGACAGTCCTTTTCTTCCATATGGTCCCTTAGCAAGCGTATGGCCCTTCCCCTCCCCGTCACTGAAAGAGCTCTTCTGAGGGTCTCTTGGGTGCCCTGGAGGAGAGGGGAGCAGCAGGCCTTCTGCATACGCTGTTCCTTGGCCTCCCAGCTGCTCAGCTGATGGTCTGGGGGGGAGGGGAGAGTCGGGGGGGGGAGGCAAAGACCTGGCTGTTCTGGATCACCCTCTGGGGAAAAACCGAGGGCACCAGCTGCAGCTGTGGGGAACCCGCCTCCCCACAGCTCCCTCCACAGGACAATCGTTGAGACTGTTCGTCTGATGTGGGGCGGTGGGGCCCTGGGCTCGGACGCTTGTTTGTAGCAGAGGCCATTTGTCCTGGAGGTGCCCCCAGGCTTCCTTGCAGGCTTCTCCCTTTCCCAGAGGACCCCCCCCCCCCCCGTACCAGTCCTTGCTTTCTGCAAGCCACCAGATGTGTGGCTGAACACTTGCCAGTCGGGGGTTTATTCTGTTGCTTGTCAGGTGGCCTCTTTGTGCCGAATCTGTAGACGTGTGTGTGTGTGTGTTACCTGCTGAGGAGTCCACGGGGAGGGGTTTGTGGTTTGGCCATGTGGTCAGGAGTAGGAGGTAGGTTCCACTGAGTGCTGAACTGCTCAGTGTTCGTCTGTCCTCCCCTCTCTGGATGGAGGCTTCCATAGCTGCTTGAAGTGGTGGAGAGGAGAGGCCAGCGGCTGAGGAAGACATCTTGCAAATGTGCCCTTGGGTGGCCTCATTTCCGAACGTCAGTTTTTGGTCCCTCTCTGCTTCACAGTGAATTGTCAGTGACAAGGAAAATCAGGGGAGATGTCTGAGAGCCTTAAAGTGCAAATGAGCACACGCCGCGCAGGGCTCTTTAAAAGCCTCCTGCGGAAGGGACTCCATCAGCTTGAATCAATCTTCATGATGGGCTTAAGAGGCCCTTTCCGACTGAGGAGGGCAGAATTTGGGCCTGGCAGGAACCTGGGCCCCCCACTGACAGCCGAGCTGGGTGCAGATGTGGCAGATGTGAATTGCTGCGTCTGCATGTCAGGCTGATGAAACTGGACAAGCCCGTGCGGCACAGACAGCCGGCCTGATTGTGGGGGGGGGGGGGTTGTTGCTGTTCTTAGCAGGGAGTGGAGGGAGGGGGTGGGGAAATCCCCTTCCCAAGGTCTGCTCCAGAGAGCGTAAGGCTCTTAGCTCTGCGGCGGGGCAAGATCCGGCAGGCTCCTTGGGTCAGAGAGGCCGTCACCTCACCTTCCCGTTGCTTCCCAGTTTAACGCAGCAGGTTTGGCATCTGGGAGGACCCCCCATTCCTTTTTCTGTAATGGCTCCCACCTTGTGAAGCCGGGTGCCCGGAGGTGCTGAGGAAGGCATCCTCTTTAGAAATTGTTAGCAGGTTCTTTCTTTGCAGGAGCTTTTCAAGGGGGGGGGGAGTTTTTAGGGAGGGGGGCCTTACTGGAGTTCAAGTGTCATTTAGGTTCTTAACCTTCTAATTGCAAGCGGCCATGAGCCACAAGGGAAAGGCAGGGTGTATATTAATAAATAAGGCAGAAGGGAGAAGTCGATGCCGGAAGGGCAGTTGTGAACCCGGCCATAAATCGGCAGAAGTAGCAGTTACGCGTGGATGGTGGATGGTGGAGGAGGTCGGCTGTTGCGTGCCAAAGGCGGCTACCCAGCTGGCGTGTGTGAGGAGAATTTCCCTCTTGCTTGAGTTGTCGTCTTCCTTTGTAGTGTTTTAAGATTCCTACACTAGGAATACAGACTGTGCTTTGATGTATTTAAATTACTGTACTAATTTGCTTTAAAATAGAGTCATTTTAAAAGGAAACCACTTCACAGAAATGGTGCAATAATAAGAAACCACCAAAAGAGCCCAAAGAGGCTGAGAGCGGAACCTGGGTCTCCCAGATCCTACTTCGGATCTCTTAAGTTCTCAGCTTCCCCTCCTCCTGGGAAAAGCTGAGGCAAGTGCCCAGGTGAGTGGTGTGGTGGCAGGAGACTCAGGCGGGCCTGGGGCCCCCTTCTAGGCCTGCCCACTTTGTGCAGAGGCCGCCTCTTAGGAGTGGAAACCAAAGCTTGGTGTTGTTGCCAAGCAACCTCCACAATGACCGCAAGGGCACACATTTTTAAAGGTTTTAAAGGTCTCTGGAGTGCTGCTCGTGCGGCTTTTGGTCCAATTCATGGTGGGCTCCTTGGCCATCAGCGGGGGACAGTCTGCCCCTGAGGACGGCGAGCAGGAGGCAGCCATTAGGCTCTTAACCGTGTTTGTGGCTGCCCCTGGGTGGAAGCAGGATGCTGTGACGGTAGAGGTTGAAAGCACCAATTAAAAAGGTGTTCTTAGTCCTGGGGGGAGCCCTGCTGCTGCCGCCAGAGCCCCTTAGCGGGGCATCCGCTCAGGCCCTTCTTGCAGGCAGATTGGCAGGGGCTTGCCAGCACTTGCTTGGGTGGCGACAGTTGCAGGAGAACTTCATCAGCGGCCCAGGAACTGGCAACAGAAGGGGATTGGTATCTCTTAACAGGTGACCCGCCAAATTAAGCGTGCCGAGCCCAGGGTTGGATGGAGACAGTGTGGTGCAGTGGTTTGCGCGTCAGGCTCAGATCTGGGAGACCCTGGTTCGAATCCCCACTCTGCCGTGGAAACTTGCTGGGTGACCTTGGGCCAGTCCCACGCACTTAGCCTAGCCTACCTCGCAGGGTTATTGTTGAGAGGATAAAATGGAGGAGAGGGAAATGATGTCAGCTGTTCTGGGTCCCCCTTGGGGAGAAACATGGGGTATAAATGAAGTTAAATACAGGTCAAGAAAGAAAAGAAAAGAAAAGAAAAGAAAAGGCAGCCTTCTTGCATGAATGGCGTCACGTAAACCAGCCTCCCGTGTCGTCTGCTGGCTGTGTCTCCTGGTGGTTGCAAGAACAGAAGGGTGCGCAGGGGCCTCGGCAGCCCCTGTGCGTGGCTGTTTGGTGGGTCCTGGTGGGGGTGGATCTGCTTCAGTGACCTCCTCCTCAGGCCACGGTGATTTTTTTCTGCCTCTCGGACAACGCTCATTCCCCAAAGCAGCAGGCATCAGTTCGGAGGAACAGGCTCCTGCCCTTAGCTGAAAATACATGCAAGGGAGGGGAAATGGGATGGAAAGTTGGGGGGAGGGGGTTCCTCCTTTGGCAGTGCCAGTCTTTATATTCCTTGGTGGCCAGCCTGTCCTGCCCTTGGTGGTGAGGTGGCGTGCAGCTTCCCCGTGGCTGGAGGCAGAGGCCACCGTGCCCATGGGCGGTTTGCTCTGGAGGGCAGAGCGGGGGTGCAGCCGCTTTCCTGCCACTGTTCAGGCTCTTCCTGCTGGCTGGGCCCGTGCTGGTCTTTCCCTTGATGCTCTTCCTGAGGCGAAGGAGGTGCAGCTCTCCCTTTGGCCACTGGCACAATGCCCCTCCTCCTGCCCATGGGCGAAGCCCTCTTTCCCCAGAGCGCTGTATTCCGTAGGGGCTGCATTTTGCAGGACTGCAGATGCCCCGGCCCCCTGGGCTGTCCTCTGCTGTGCTTGACCAGCCAGTGACAGGCACCTGTCTGGAAGTGGCACCTGATCCTCTTGCCCCTCTGGCTGAGCTTCTTGTGGGCAAGGGGGGGCGTGTTCCGGGGTGGAGGCAGCGTGCCTTCCTCTTACCTCTCTTCTTGGCAGTTTTTTCCCGAGACCGTTAGGAACCTTTCTGGGTTTGTGGAGGGTGGGGAAAGAGGGGTCTCTCTTGCCCTGGGCACCTTGGCTGCTGCTGCCCAGCGTGCTCTCCTGGGCCTTGGCTGCCACGCTCAGCAGGAAAACTTCTCATTCATTGGCCTGTTGACGTTTTCGCAGTCGGACCCAGCCGGGGAATGCGGGTGGTGAGAGTTCCTTCCGCACAAGTGACAGGCCACACAGATGGTGCAAATGTGGCTAACAAGAGGGAGCAGCTTTCCTGGGGGAGGGAGCAGCAGGTTGGGCTGCCTTGCAGTCCCAAAGTACACTGGCATGGAGGACTGGCGGGGAGCCGGTGGGACCAGGGGAAGGAGGCAGGCAGGAGTGCATGTGCGGAGCAGTTGGCTGACCCAGCAAGGGAGGGGAAGGGAAGGGAAGGGAAGGGAGGGGGGGTGTCCTCTGAGCCCACTTGGAAGGGCTGGCGTGTTGGGATCTGCTGGCTGGCAGAGGCTCATGCCACGACTGCCCCAAGGGACTGGCCAGATGGGGAAAATGGTTCCTGGAAGGGGGAAGGGGGTGAATGCTGGGCATGGGCTGTTTCTAAACAGAAGGGGAGAAATCCCACAGAGCTCCGGGTGGCATTTGGATTCCCCGTCGATTCCTGTTCCTCTGTCTCTCCTCAGGTGATGCAAGTGCTGAACGCAGATGCCATTTCAGTGAAGCTCAACTCTGGTGACTCCAAAACTGTTCACCTCTCCAGCATCCGTCCACCTCGACTAGAAGGCGAAGGCTCTCAGGTGAGGCACCCGCTGCAGTGGGTGGGGTGGGAATGGCTGGTCCAAGCTCCTGCGGCAGTTGGCTGGTTCAGAATGCCCTCGCATTGCTTTAGAAGTGGCCCCGTGGCAGGTCAGGTATGAGTCCTTAAGGGGCCATCTCTGGCGTCCTTCTCCCCTTCTGTGTGAATACTGCTGGGCAGCTGTTGGGGCCAAACAAGTGGAGACCTTGATTTTGAAGAAACGCAGCGCCTATGCCACCTTATTTATTGATAACCCTCTGTCCCCGCGTTTCCTTCAAGGGCTCAGATCAGCTTTTTCCGTGGTCATCTGCAGAAGCCTTTGGGTCAGAGCCCCTTTGTCCTGAGGAAGCGTGATCTTGGGCCCTGCAGGCACAAACTGGGGCGCTGGCTGCTGGCTCTTCTCTGTCAGTGTGGGCGGTGATGGTTCCTGGGGAGTGCAGACCTGCCTTTCCTGCAAAGGAGAAGTTGGGGCGATGTCTGCTCTAGTAGAGCACTCAAGGAGCTGACGTGGTTTATTTGAAGTTCAGAGGGGTGAGATGCAGAGTTTGAAAACTTGTGTGTCCGTGTGTGTGACTGCAAGATATTGAAGCGTTTGATAAGAGTGCCTTTGACATGGTGCCTTAGCCACTGGCGTAGCCTGCCGTGGTCACCCCGGGGGTCCTCCAGATAATAAGCTGCTATGCACATCTGGTTTAATTTCCATTCTCTTCGGCCTGCTTGTGTTTCTCTTCTGAAATGAGCAGAGCTCTGCCAATGTGGCTGTGCCTTAGTGAAGGAGAGGGATTGCTGTTGCCTTGGGACCAAGCTCTGGCTTCTCCTGGCTGTCTTTCTGGCACAGATTCTCTGCCTAAGGGACCGTTGTTCATCTTTGGTTTTTGTCTGAAGACAAATTGTAGGGAGAAGGGCCAGTTCAGCACCAGGGACAGCATCAGATACATCGAACTGCCCTGTTGCGTGTGCGTAATGGTTGCCTTACCTGCACAGACATAGAACCACAGAAGGGGACACAGGAAATGGGCTGGGCGGGTGCCCCTCTGCTCCTCATTCTGTGTGTTTGATAACTTGATAACAGGCTCTTCTGCCAGGAAAACAGCCTGTTCAGCTTCCGTGCAACTGAGATCACATCCCGATCTTGGGTAAGGCAAACAGTCTTCTAGACTGTCCGTGTAACAGGCAGCCTCTACTGGGAATGAGATGGGGAAGCGTGACCCCGTTTTTCTTGGATCTCTCCGGCTTTTGAGACTGGAGCCTGCTCGTGCAGGGGATGCTCTGAACCATGACGGCTCGAGGACCAGCCGCCGGAGCTCAGTCCGGGCGAGAGCGGCTGTGGGGGCCAGTGACGCAGCCGGCCGGAAGGCAGAGGCAGCCTCTTCTCTCTCGCCGGGGCTGCGCTTGCCCCCCCTCGGGGGGGGGGAGGAGGAGGAGGATTGCCGCTTCGGGGGCACTTCTCATTCCTGGCCTTCCTCTGTGCACCATTCTGTAGCACCATTTGCTGTCTTCCATGGCCGTGTCCTTCTCTTGCAAGGCACGATTTGGCCACGCTCGGATCACGTCTAGGGTAGATTACTGCCACGTGCCTTCCAAGGGGCTGCCTTTGAAGACTGGGCCCTTGGGTGTGGCTGTCGGCTGGTACCTCTCCTGCTGGGGCATTATAACCTGCCCGTTTCGAGAGAACTGCCTCTGCTGCCTGTTTGCTTCTGTGCTCAATTCCAAGTTCTCTTTCTTGCTTTGGAAGCCACAAGCCGCCTGGGGCTGAGTCACCTGAACGGCTGCCTGCTTCAGTGCGTGCCTCCTGCGCCACGAACGTCGCCCACGGAGGCCCTCCTCTGCCCCCTTCCTTTTCCTGAGGTGAAACAGGGCCACTTTGGTGGTTGCACCCTGGTAATGAAAAGCCGTCTCCTGAGAGCTGTTCACCTGGCGCTGGTTCCTTGGATGTTCTCCCTCTGAGGCGGAGGACATCTTGAGATGGGTGACTCCCACCCTCTGTTCAGGGAGGCGGGACTGATGTGGACTTCCTGTCTTCCAGTAGCTGTCACTCTTCCCTTCACTTACGGTGACCCCAACAGGGCCTGAAAGTGGTGGCCAGGTGGCTGGGGCAGAACGGGCTGAGGCTCAGTCCAGACAGGATGGAAGCAGTGCTGGGGGCACCGCTCGTGCTCTCACTGCTCCTATTTAGAAGTGAATGTGAGGCGGGTTTTTTTGCTGGCCAGTTACGGGCTTTTGAGTGTTGAAGTCTTTTCTGCAGTGAAGGTCTTATGGGTAGTTCCTTTTGAGCTTTTCAATAACAAAAGCGGGTGTTTTTAACGTCGTTTTGCCGCCGTTGGCCTTTCTGTTATAAGCTGTCTTGGGCCCGTTCAGGGAATGGCAGGTGTGATGGATTTCCTGGGGGTGGGCGCCGCCTTGCCGGATTTCCCCCTCTGCCCCGGCATCACCAGCCAGCCTACCCCATTGCACCTGGATCCCCAGCAGGAAATCAAAAAGAAGGTTTGCGGGGTGGGGGATAGGATCTGGGCCTGAGAGTAGACACCCCCCCCCCCCCAGGCCTGGGTTGATAACTGAGGGAAACTGACTGGCTCGAGGAAGTTTGCCATTCAGAGTGAGCAAGAACTGTATTCAGAACAAACACACAAGGGAGGCAGATACCGACTCTTAACCTGGAATTCTGGGATGTTAGGTTTCAAACTGGACATGCCTCAGGAAAACCTTCTCAGGCATGTTTAATATGGTATCACTGCAGTCCTCTGCTACAACTAAGTTATACGCCAGACATAGCCAAACCCTGCCTGGAATGCCGTGGTATGACCCTCGATTCCCCCGAAGAAGGCGCCTTCCTTAAAGAGCTGAGGTCGCTTCAGACCACCAGTTCATATTCCTGCTAGGGCAGCCCTGTGCTCTCCACCCTCATCGAGGCTCTGCTCGGCTTGCCTCCTGTGCCTCTGTGCACTCTAAATACTATGAATGAATGAAATTAAACAGGCAAGTCCTGTAAAACCCAAGAAATAAGTGGGTCAGATAAGAGCATAAAAGCGATCCAGCCAGTGATCCCCACAGAAATGGAGCTGGGGTGCAGCCCAGAGCAGGCAGGCGGCGAAGATGGCCCTGGCAGACATGACGCCATTTAGTGTCCCCAGGTATGCGCTAGGAACAGTTTTTGCTCTGCGCCGTAAGCGAGGGCCCAGGTTGCCGACTCAGCTTCTCTGGCAGCAGTTCTTTGTCCCTCTGGATGAAAAAGGCAGAAGCCACCGGGGGAGCTGCCCCTTTAATACCTGCACCGCTAGGACCAGAACGGAAGAGTTTTACCCTTCTTACGGTAATAGAAATTGTCCCCTAGATGAACTGAAGTTGCCTCCCGTACAAATCCAGGCTGGAAGCCAGATAAAAATAGGTCAAGGGCAGGTGCCTCCAGGTACAGCTGCCGATGCTCTGCTCCCGTTCTCTTGATCACCTTATCCAAGAAAGGAAAATTGGACGGCAGGGTCTCTCATTGTTCCCACCCGCCTTTGCCAAAGAAGGCTTTTTAAGCAAAGGTATGTTGGCTGCTGCCTTGAGCACTTTTGAGAAATCTGTCGTTTAAGGGAATTGCTGTGTGCGTTGCTGCCATTTTTAAAAGCTGTTTGTAGATTCTTGCTGGTCTCATAATAAAAATGCAAATGTAAACTGTATTGTGGTTCAGCTTTTTTCTGGTTCTGTAAGTTTTTTTCCGCTTTCTGTAAGCTAAGTTGGAAAAAGTGGCAGGATGGAAATGTTAGTAATAAAATATACATTAAATGAGGTGGATCCTACCACGCCACCAAGCAAAGTTTTTTTGGAAGGAAGACCCACTGAAGTGGGAGGCAAGCTCCTTGGAGGATCGTTGGATCCACCGAAGTATAAACTCACATAAAAAATAGTGCCCCCCCCCGACTGTCAAACAGCAGCAGGAAGAAGCCATTTTTGAATGGCTGAAACTGGAGGGAGGCGTGGGAGGCTGCACTGGTGGTGAGTGAGGCAGGGCCGCTGCCGAGGATGCCTGCCCCACGGAAGGGCCCTGAAGCCCTCCAGCGAGGGGAGGCAGGCAGGCATCTCACGCTTTCAGCATCCCTCTTCCACGTGCAGTTTTCTCAGGTCTCTTCTGAGTAGAGCCACACCCCTTGCACCTCATGAGGTGGGGATGTGGTGAAGCCCACAGGAAGACGACGCTTCCGCAGTTCGGGTGGTGATAGGGGGCATATTTCGCTGCGTAACTGATAACGAGTGTACTGTTGGGACAGCAAAAAGTGCAGAATTAATTGTGTCAGGAGCTGAGAGGCCGTAAACTTGTGTGTATATACTGAGGAAGATGGGAGAACAAAAAAGGGGAATTTTATTGGAAGGTAAAGGCCATGTTGATTCCCCCAAACGAAAATAATTAGCCATTTTTGAAAAGCAGATAAGCAGGAACCCTTTGTCACTTCTGAGCATGGAAGGGCCACCTCTGTCTGGAGCAGGGCAGCCTGCAGGCGGCCTGTCCCGAGTTCTCAAATATTTGTCTTCTGTGCCCCCCACCAGTTTCCTGTTACTTCTGTTCCCTCATTGTTTTGTTCTCTTTCAAAACATGGTTGTGGTTTTCCTTGGGTTTTCTGGACATTCCTCTTCTGGAAGGATCTCATCTAGGAACTCTAGAGGGAAACAAAGTTAGCCTTGCGGTCTACTTTAGAGTAAGGTGCAGATATTGGGCCACTTAGAGAGCTGGCTTCAGCGGATGGGGCTGGAGGAGACGGAAGGGAAGGCCAGCTGTGTGAGTTCATAGAATCCCAGGGTTGGAAGGGACCTCTGGGGTCATCTAGTCCAACCCCCTGCATAATGCAGGAAATTCACAACTAACTCTCCCCCCCCCCGCCACACACCCAGTGACCCTTACCACATACCCAGAAAATGGCAATTTGTTGTTATCTATGTGTCATATTTGTCTGCCTTCACGTCTGGTGTTTCTTTCATTTATGATTTGTGTTGTTCCTAATTCATTTTAGTTAAATTACTGGATCTGTGTTCCTTACTGATCTGCATTTGTGCACTGGGACAAGTGAGGATTTAGGTAGCCAGGGATGAGAGAGGCTCTCTCAGTGGGCTCTTGGCATTAGTGGGTGGCCTTTCGAGGCAGCGCCGGGCACTCTCCTCACTCATCGAGGCTCTGCCCTTGGGCCTCCACAGCGAGACCCCGGTCTGCCCCGTCCCGAGATTAGGGTTCCTGTAGCAACTTCAGGCCATCTCTTCAGTGTTATCCTCCTTGTAGGCTTAAGAATAGGCACTCAGAAGGTTTCCACGTGGACAGTGCTTAAATAATCTTCAGTATGTGTGTTCAGAAGCAGGTCCTTTCCTTCAGCGAATGTGACGGCTGACGGTAGGTGTGCTTCCTTCCACGAGGCAGCTCTTGTTAGCAGCCTTTTCCTGTTGGTTCTGCAAGCAGCACAGGCAGTGCCTGCCGTCAGATGACAGAGGGGTGTGTGTGTGTGTGTGTGTGTGTGAGTGCGTCGGGGATTCCTTCGCTAGCAACTTCAGCTTAACTCTGTGTTGCTGGGCTGTATTGGAGCAGCACCGGGAATGGGATCGCTCCTTGGGGCTGTTGAAGTGAATCCTTGTGTCCCGTGGCATGACCGTCTGTCTCATGGGTGAGTAATCCACAGAGGCTGGAGGATGTCGTGTCCCCGCCTGGCTTCTCAGGTCAAGATGGCATGAGACGGGGGCTATTTGCCCTGCTGTAGGACTGCATGTGGACCTCCTGCAGGGAGTGCAGCACAAACAGTGCCCCCCCTACCCCACCCCCAGCATCTGCCATCAGCTTGGGGAAACTCTGTGGGAGGGAAGGCTGAAGCTCTTCTCCACCAGCGCTATGCCACCAAACAGAACTGGTCCTGGAGCTCTGGGGAGGCACTAGTTCCTCAATGGCATGTCTGGCTTAAAAAAGAACAGGCCTGCCCCAACGCGTGTCAGATGTAATGTCTAGTTTGGACCTTAGTTTCGTTTCAGTATACCAGTTGTCTCCTTCTGCCTTGTCCTCCATTCCGGGCTTTATTGCTGGGGGCACCAGCTCCTGCAGCTGCAGAAGAGGCAGCCTTTCACCTTCATTTAGCTTGGAAGATAGTCCCCATCTTGACTTGACTGAACTAGCTACGCGGAGCAACACGATGGCTGCCTTGAGGCTAGGCTATTGCAATCTGCTCTGCATGGGTCTGCCCTGAAACCCAATTCAGAAACTGTTTGGTGCAGTTCAGGTGGGTAGCTGTGTTGGTCTGCAGTAGAAAGGCAGGATGTGAGCCCAGGGGCACCTGAGAGACCAACCAGATTTTCAGGGTCTGAGCTTTCGAGAGTCAGAGCTCCCTTCTTCAGACAGCATTTGGGGCAGACTGCTGCACCCTGGTTACGATGAGGCACGGGGTGCGCAATATGAACGTCGCATCCATTCTGCAGATACTCCATTGGTTGCCGATCAGTTACCAGGTTCAGGTCAAGACTGTAGTTATCACCTGCAAAGCCCTTCCGGGCTGTGGAACTGCATATCTGCAAGACTCTGTCTCCTGCTCTGCGGGTACTTTTTGCTCAGTGAAAAAGGTGGGCTTGGATGTTCATTCGTTCGTTGGTTTTTGGTATTTCATAGAATCATAGAGTTGGAAGGGGCCACCCAGACCATCTAGTCCACCCCCTGCCCAGTGCAGGATCAGCCTAAAGCATCTCTGAAAAGTATTCATCCAGCCTCTTCTTGAAAACTGCCAGGGAAGGGGAGCTCACCACCTCCCTAGGCAGCTGATTCCACCTTTGAACTACTCTGACCGTGGAAAAGTTTTTCCTAATATCCAGCCGGTACCTTTCTGCTTGTAATTTAAGCCCATTGCTTCGGGTCCTACCCTCTGCTGCTAACTGGAACAGCTCCTTGCCCTCCTCCAAATGACAGCCTTTCAGATATTTAAAGAGAGCGATCGTGTCCCCCCTCAACCTCCTTTTCTCCAAACTGAACATTCCCAAGGGCCTTAGCCTTTCATCGTAGGGCTTAGTCTCCAGACCCCTGATAATCCTCGTTGCTCTCCTCTGCACCCTCTCAATTTTGGCCACATCCTTTTTGAAGTGAGGCCTCCAGAACTGCACACAATACTCCAGGTGTGGCCTGACCAAGGCAGTATAGAGAGGGGCTATGACCTCCTGCGATTTCGATGCTATGGCCCCTTTGATACACCCCAGGATTGAATTAGCCTTTTTTTGCCACCGCATCACACTGACTGCTCATATTTAGTTTACAGTCCACTCTTACCGCAAGATCTCTTTTGCATATACTACTGCCCAGAAGTGTATCCCCCATCCAGTATTTGTGCTTCCCATTTTTGTGGCCCAGATGTAATACTGTGCACTTGTCTTTGTTGAATTGCATCCTATTCACAGCTGCCCACTTCTCCAGAGTATTCAGGTCTTGTTGAATTTTAATTCTATCTTCTTAGGTGTTTGCTACTCCTCCCAATTTGCTATCATCAGCAAATTTAATGAGCAGCCCTTCCTCTCCTTCATCCAGATCATTGATAAAAATATTGAAAAGTACCAGGCCCAAAACCGAGCCCTGCGGCACCCCACTGGACACCTCCCTCCAATCTGATGAAATGCCGTTGACCGCCACTCTTTGAGTGCGGTCCTCTAACCAGTTCCCTATCCACCGAACTGTCCTATAGTCTACTCCACAGTCTTCCAGTTTGCCCATCAGAATGTCATGGGGGACCTTATCAAAAGCTTTACTGAAATCCAGATAAATCACATCAACAGAGTTCCCCCGATCCACTAAGCTGGTCACTCGATCAAAGAAGGAAACCAGGTTGGTTTGGCAAGATCTGTTAGGAACAAAACCATGCTGACTTCCCTGGATCACTGCACGGTCCTTCAGATGCTTACAGATTGATCCCTTTAAAATCTGTTCTAATATCTTCCCAGCAACAGAAGTCAGACTGACCGGCCTGTAGTTTCCTGGGTCATCCTTCTTTCTTAAAGATTGGGATAATATTTGCTCTTCTCCAATCTTGTGGCACATCCCCAGTCCTCCAGGAGGTCTTGAAGATGATGGACAGGGGTTCTGCAAGTTCTCTGGAAAGTTATTTCAGCACTCTTGGGTGCACCCCATCCGGCCCAGGGGATTTGTATTCATCCAGTGCAGCCGGGTGCCCCTCCACAACCTCTCTGTCAACGTCAACTAGCCCCTCAGGTGTCCTGTCATGTCTACTACCATCTCTAGATGTGCCTGAGTTCTTCAGGGAGAAAACAGAGGCAAAAAAGCCATTAAGCCTGTCTGCTTTTCCTCTGTCCTGCATCAGAGTTTCCCCATCTACTCCCAACAGCGGTCCAATTGCCTCTTTTACCTTGCGTTTGCTTCTCACATATCTGTAGAAGTTTTTCTTGTTGTAGCGAGCCCTCTTGGCCAGACCCAGCTCGTACTGAGCTTTGGCCTCTCTGATGGCTTGGATGTTCATTCGTTCGTTGGTTTTTGATATTTATAACCTGCCTTTCTCACTAGGACTCAGGTGGATTACACAGAGTAAGTCAATCCAGTCAGCAGGGTGGGACATCCCATAAACAATGCATTGGGAGTTGTACTGTAGAAAGTGGGAACTGACCAGGAATCTAAAAACAGAACTAAAGCAAAGCATAAGTATTAACATGTATCAAATGGTGCAAAATTGCGTCGTAGGACCCTGCTGAAGCAGTATGAGCTGTACACATTTATATACACCATAGTCCCTAAGCCTTTAGCCAAGGAGCTTTCTAAGCTACTGTGTACAGTACAACCATATATGTGCAGAAAAGCACCCTTGAATAAATCAGATTTTCACAGTTTGTGGAAAGCCAGGAGAGTGGGAGCTTTCCTGGCCTCCTCAGGCAGGTTGTTCCATAAGGTGGGGGCCACCACAGAGAAAGCACTTGTGCGGGCAGCCGTTGATTTTACAGAGTGTGCCTGCAGAAGGCCCTGTTCAGATGAGTCGGGCAGTTATGGGGAGAGGCAGTGCTGTGTGCATGAGGGACCAAGGCTGTGTATGTAGTAGCCAGTACCTTAAACTGAGCCCAGTAGCCAGTGGAGTGACTGCAGAATGGGGGCAAGAGGCATGCTCTGCCGAGCTCCCAGTAATAGCCAAGCAATGGCATTCTGCACCTACTGGAGTGTCCAAGTGGAAATGAAGCTAATGATAGTCAGCGCCCTCCTGGCAGTCAGGGAGACTGTTGCTTAGTGGGGGAGAATGCAGGGGAGCTCTTGATCTTGTAGATTGGCTCCCAGAGATGCCCAGTTCCAGGCAGGGAAGTGCTGACTCCTGCAGTCCAGGTAGCCTTCTTGGTCCTTAGGAGCCTCTTCTCAGGGAGCCCTGGCACTGTAGGTAAGGCTTTCAGCCTTCACAGCACGGCGAGGGAGGTGCCGGGGATGGGAAATTTGGCCATGGAGTGCTTCCAGTGCGGCTAACAGAGCAGAATTGGAAGAGGCATCTTCCTACAAAAGGTGACTGTGGAGCTTTGCCTGAAGTCAGCAGGGCTCCTGGCAGCCAGTGTGTTAAGTTGCTCTGGTAGCTGCTGTTATTTCGGGACCTGTGTCGGTGGGGAGCTTCTCTGTGAATAAGCCAGAGCATGGGGGAGACTCTGGGAAGGGCCCCTGCAGCAATGCTGAGAGACTTGGGCTGTGCAGAGTTGCACTGGAGGCGCCTGCATGTTCTGCTCGATGCTTCTGTCTCTGCAGGAGAGCTGCAGCCCGTCTTAAAAGGGTCGTTCTAGACAGAGGCTGGTTGCTGGTGTCGGGGAGGGGGGCCATGCCCATCTTATTCCAGTTGGAAGTAAGGAGGCGGGGCTTGGATGCCCGGGGTCAGGTGGACTGAAGAGGCTGCCTGCAGTGAGTGGGTGTCTTGGCTAGTTCTGCTACGGAGTTCGTGGTGTTCCTTGCAGGCAGCAAGACTGGCCTGTTGGTTGGGTTTAGAGCTGTTGCACAAAGACATTAAGAAACTTGCAGAGCAATAAAAGATGAATGAGAAACGGAGCCATGAGGCGATCAGCATCTCGTCTTAACTAAATGGTGCTACAAGATCACAGGATGTTGTTACATTTATAGTGTAAGAGAGCTAATGGTTGCATCCTCGGAGCCGACTCACTGCATGGTGTGGCTCTCTTGGCTGAGCATCGCCCTGTGAAATGCTAAGTGCTCATAATGCACGCTCTGTCTGTGCCAGGATGTTTAGGGGCTCCAGAAGAGAAGGGTGTGTGTGTGTGTGTGTGTGTGTGTGTGTGTGTGTGTGAATGGTCTGCGTCAGCAGCAGCATCAATATTTAAGTGGTGTCAGAACAGCTTTCCAGGAAGCCGTGCACAATCAGCTCTGTGTGCTGTCAAAACTGGGCTGAGCCCTGGGGGCCAAATGCTGTCCCCACTGGTAAGTTGATTGGCCCGTGGACCTCTCCAGTGCCCCTAGCCTCTCTCTGCATCAGGAAGGAGGGGTCTTTGGCTGGGTGGGCGTTTGGCTCTTAGTTGCTGGGATGCGGCCTGGGGCCAGGGAGGGGGGCTGCCATCTGGACTTGTGGGGATGAATGAGCTGAAAGAAGGGCTGCCAAGGGGTTTGGGTTCTGTGTATCAGCGGACTACGTGATCCACTGTGGATTTTTTTTGATCTGCTGAGAATTGTGTGGGGAAAAAGTGGCCAAGCCATACCACGCAAGCAGAGCTGTGTCAAAATGGTCGTGTTGAAGAAGAATCCTTTGGCCCTTTTGGATGGTGCAGAAGAGCAGAGGGACTTCCCGGCAAAAGGGACAGGACAGTTGTGCACATTGTGTTTCCGTCCGGCATTGTGGAAAGGAGCTCTAGCCTCTCCTAAGCATTTTATGCCCACTTCAGTCTCACAGACATCCAGATTATCTGCAGAATGAGTCGGGAGAGAAAGAGACTCTCTGACCTTCTGTCCACGCAGTCCTGCCACCTCATTATTTGCTCTGCAGATGAACGTACAAAGCGGTCAGGCCAGTGGCTCTTCTAGCTGCATGTGATCTGTTAGTTGCACGGGTGAGACGGTCGGTTTGAGTTAGAAGGCAGGAGTTGTTTCTGTTGAGACTCCGGTATCAATGTTCTAACATACAGGAAGGGTACGTGGCTCCATGGTAGAGTGCCTGCTTAGCATGCAGATTTCCAGTCCCGAGGACCAGATGGCGGGCAGTATGCAAGGCCTCAGCCCAGCCACCCTGCAGACACTGGCCTTGACAGGTCGCGAGGGGGCCCGGCTGGCCAGCAGGCAGCTTCCTGAGAGCGGGCATTGTGGCACTCACTTCTCCCGTTGCCTTGCCTGCGTCCTGAAGTCACTTGATCACCTCTGAGCACCTGTGCCCGGCACAAATCATGACGAAAGCCCAAGCCAGTCTTGCGTCTGGAATACAGCAGATGTGAATGGAATGGAACCGTTTCCGGATGACACGGCAGCTCCTAACGGCTTCCTAAGTTCCCCCCGTTTTCTGAGCATGTCTCAGGTTTTGACAAATGTGGGGGCCAGATCTCAATTGCCCTTTGCTTGAGGCATCTAATTCCAGGGCATCACCCCAGGGGGGGGGCCTGCTTGGATGTGAGCAGAGGTGCAAGTGACGAGATAGTTCTTCTCCAAAAGCTGCTGAAAAGGAGTGAGGACCGGCAGAGCATGGCACCCAGGGAGAGGCGGTTGCTGAGGGTCAAGAGAAGGGATCGGCACAGTGTCTGCACACGGGCACCCGTGTCTATCACAAAAATACGAAGGTCTGCCACAAGGGCCTTCATGTTGTTTCATGGTGCAGTGGAGCAAGGCAATTGTTGCTCTGCATGTGTGGTTGTTTGGTGAGTGTTGGAGCAGGTGCATAGGGTGAGCTCATTCTCCAGCAGGCGGGGTGATGGGAAGAGAGCCAGCGGTTGGCAAGCTCTGCCTTTCGGGCAGCATTCTGTAGTGGGAGGGGTGGGGCTCCCTTTGGGATCAGGGATCCCTGGGACGTTGTGAGATGCGGCAGGAACGGTGAAGTGGTGCGTTTTAATTATTTACTGCTCTCCCCCGTTTCTGTTCCAAAAGAGCACCCAAGGCACTTGCTGAATACTAACCATCCCAACCGAAGACAAATGTTCGGTCATCAGTGGGTCTTTGAAACAGAAGGGCAGGAAGAGGCTGCCATCCTAGGCATACTTGCAGGGAAAACAGCACGCTTAAATTGGCCTGCAGCGCTCAGTAGGAGAAGAGCTGGAAGGGAGGCGGAAAGAAGCCAAGGATGTATTTGCCGCTCCCCATCTCGGCCAGGGTGCTCCTCCTTGCTCCTGCCACCTCCAGAGTACCTTCTCTCCACCCCCCCCCCCCCCACGATAAAGGCCCCATGTGCCTGGGCTTATGGACTGCCCAGTGTTGGTTCTGCCTGGCTTTCTCTGTTGGGGTCCCCAGCGGGGCAGAGACTTGTAGCTTTCGGAATTGGAGAAATATCTGTAAGCTTGGGCGATTTCGCTGCTCCCTCTTGCACTCTCTCTGCTCTGTGCTGAACCAGGGCAAGGCCCCAGCTGCCTGTCTGGAACCTCCTTGTGGGGCACTTGTTGCACTTCACCAAGGGTGTGGGGTGGGGGAAAGGTGGGCAGCCGCCGCCTGGACCCCAGACATGGCAGCTGCCCCAGCTCTGCGCAGGCCTTTCCCTCCTTCCTGTGGCTTAAAATGTGAATTGCATTCCTTCCTTTGCCTTAAAATAGGTCAGGGCATGGGCATGGGCTGCCTTCTCTCCTACTGGCTTGGTTTGAAAAAGCACGACTCAATAAAACCACTGAATGCCACGGCAGCCAATCCCCACCCCACCCCCGCCCAGTGGTCCTCATCTCCCCCTTAATTGTTCTGTTGCCTTTTGCATTGACGGCCCCTGGACACCGGAAACCGGAATGCGCGCCTGCTGGAAGTCCTGGCATTATTCTGACTTGAAAGCGTTTTAAGATCCTGATTGCTGAAATTTTCTTTCCCCCTCTTTTATTTTGTAGTGTCTGGCCTGATGGAGAGTCCTGGGTAACTCCAAAGCTTGCGCACTGTTATGTGTGCTTTGCTCTGTGCTTGGCGCTGCTGCAGCCAACACCGTGCCCACACATGGTGCCCGGGCACCATGAAGTCCAGGTGGCGGGCGGCTCTAAATGCCAGTGGGGCCATGCGGTGGGCCTTCCTGGGCTGGGGGCGCTGCGAGCTGGACGGTGCCTGCATGTTCACCAGATGCGAGTCGGAGCGCACTGTGGGCGCCCTGCTGGCTGCTGGTCCTGTAGTGCCAGGGCTGGGTGGGCCCTGGGAGCAAAACCTCTGAAGGCTCCTCCCTGCGGATGAGTGAGGTGGGCATGTGCCCGCCCACGTGCCTTCTCTTCTTGGGGAATAGCCTGCCTGAGGAAATCAGGGAGGCTCTTGCAGAAGGTGCAGAAGGTGCAAAACAGAAGAATTCAAGCGGGCGTTCTTGGAATGGAGTGAGAACTGCAGTAGGAGAGAAGGGGCCGGAAAGGGGCCCCTTCAGACAGCAGTGGGGGGTGGGCCCTGCCTTGCCTTGTACCTTTGCAACCCCACATTCTGCTTTGCTTGCACTACGCTGGCCTGGGCAGTTGGCTGTTCAAATGGTCATTTAATTTTTCTAATCCTATTGCATTCTTCATTGGGTGTCTTACACTGTCTGATTGCCTCTTTTTCTTTCTGTACTTTAATCCACCCCGAGTCTTTGTGAGAGGAAGTAAATAAGCTACAAAAAATAAACACATGTCATTGGGTTGGTTTGAATAAAAGGTGTTACATCAATTGGGAAAGGATACTACCCCAGGGGATAGATCTTAGAAGGACAAGGGGCCTAGTTGGCAGCATTGGGCGGCAGGGGGGAGTTCACTTTCCCACTCACTGCTTTACAGCCAGGAAGAAGGCAAGGGATGGCTGCGAGCCTGGCGCATTTGCTCTGGAGCTGTCCGGTTTCCATCCTTAGATTTGCAAGTAGGCTGGGAAAGGCTTGGTTTTGAGAAACATTTTCCTGCCTTTCGAGAGCTGCCAGGCAAGCCTTCCTGCTCTTGAAAAAGAGGCTCTGCGGTGAAGAGAGCATCTCGGCAGCCATTTTCTCTTCTTCACCTGTCCCATGGCTTTTGCAGCTGCAGAAGATCATGCTGTGTAGCTTTGGGCAAATCTGAGGTACTGTTAATCTGCCTCAATTTTAATCCAGTCCTTCCTCCCACGGAGGCCAGAACAACAGATGCATTTCCAAATGTGAGCATTTAGAAAGGATCCAGTAGCACCTTTAAGACTAACCAATTTTATTGTAGCATAAGCTTTCGAGAATCAAGTTCTCTTCGTCAGATGCATGATACAGAGACTGGTCAAATATAGAAGAGGAGGGAGGAGAGAGAAGAGGCAATTAGGGGGGGAAAGGGGAGGGTGCAACCAAAACATTTACTAGCAAAGGAATGTTTTGGTTGCATCCTCCCTCTCCCCCCCTAATTGCCTCTTCTCTCTCCTCCCCCCCTCCCCCCTCCTCTTCTATATTTGACCAGTTTCTGTACCATGCATCTGACGAAGAGAACTTGATTCTCGAAAGCTTATGCTACAATAAAATTGGTTAGTCTTAAAGGTGCTACTGGACTCTTTTTGATTTGGCTACTACAGACTAACACGGCTAACTCCTCTGCATTTAGAAAGGATGGCAGTGATAACTAAGACTCAGACCGAAAAGGGAAACCTCCTGATATAACCGTCGTCAAAAAAAGCCGAAGCTCAAGGAGGTGAAAATTGGGGTTAATTCAAACACCCTATACACATATATCACTTGTCAATAACAATGTAATGTACCACGCAATATGTGTCTATTACCATTTCACTACATATAAACAATCCCCAAATGAAAGCGGTACTCGGAGGTATGGGCGATCTCAGCTACGAGCTTTGCCGGCTCCTTTCATATTGGCTAGTTTCGAGTGTTGTCTTCTTCTGGACAATATATTTATTCCTTTCAGCAAGCCTTTCTCCAATCTCCAAATGAGATTGATAGCACTTTAGCCCGGATTGGAGAAAGGCTTGCTGAAAGGAATTAATATATTGGCCAGAAGAAGAGAACACTCGAAACGAGCCAATATGAAAGGAGCCGGCAAAGCTCGTAGCTGAGATCGCCCATACCTCTGAGTACCGCTTTCATTCGACAGCACCGGAGGAATTCCAATGACTGACGTTTTTATGCTGAGCTAACCTGTGTGTTTGAGGAAGGCAACACAAAAATGGGCATGAGTGATGAAATAATCAAATGAAATCTACCCAGTATTTGAATGGGGAAGCGGTTTATATGTAGTGGAATAATCAAATGATGTTTACCCAGTTAATTGAATGGGGAAGCGGACAATGTGATTGTTTATATGTAGTGAAATTGTAATAGACACATATTGCGTGGTACATTACATTGTTATTGACAAGTGATATATGTGTATAGGGTGTTTGAATTAACCCTGATTTTCACCTCCTTGAGCTTCGGCTTTTTTTGACACCAGTGACAACTAAGAGCCAGCATGGGTTTCTCAAGAACAAGTCAGGTCAGACTAACCTCGTCTCTTTTTTGAGAAAGTTACTACCTTACTGAATCGGGGGAATGCTGTAGACAGTTTATCTCAATTTCAGTAAGGCTCCACATAACATCCTTATTGAAAAATTGGTAAAATATGGTTTGGATCCTATTACTGTTAAGTGGATCTGTAACTGGTTGACAGATCGCACCCAAAGAGTGCTAGTTATTGGTGTAGTTAAGAGCGCGGGATTCTAATCTGGAGAGCCGGGTTTGATTCCCCACTCCTCTGCTTGAAGCCATCTGGGTGACCTTGGGTCAGTCACAGGTTCTAGGAGCTCTCTCAGCCCCACCCACCTCACAGGGTGATTGTTGTTGTGGGAATAATAATGGCATACTTCGTAAACTGCTCTGAGTGGGTGTTAAGTCATCCTGAAGGGCGGTATGTAAATTTTTTATTATTATTATCATCATCATCATCATCTTCCTCCTCCTCTTGGAGAAGAGTGACAAGTGGAGTGCCTCAGGGATCGGTCACGGGGCCTGTTCTGTTCAACACTTTTATAAATGATTTGGATGAAGGAATAGAGGAAATGCTTATTAAATTGGGAAGGGTAGCAAATATGGTAGAAGACAGAGTCAGGAAAATAGGTTGGAAAACTGGGCTAAAACAAAATGAATTTCAATGTTCTTTCTGGTGTGTGTGTGTGTGTGTATTTATTGAATTGTTTTAAATACTATTTCAAATGTTATTTTACGTTTAAATTATTTTAAGATGTTTTAAATGGTTAATGTTCTATGACTTGAGGACCCTATTCTGGGTAGAAAGTCTAAATACGGATGTTTTAAATAAATAACATACTTTTAAAAAGGAGAGACTATCCTAGCCAAGAGGCTATTGCAGGAGGGCATACAGTATAAATTGGGTTTTCCATTTAATGATTACATTTTAAGATGAGCTATTTATGATAAAACAGGAGAAGAAGCAAGGAAATTTTTTATTTGTGTTGAACTCTGAAAATGAAATGTTGGCAGAAATACTTAAACTCAATTGGTCAAAGATGTAGCACAAAATAGGAGAGAATCAGTTACATTAAATAGATCCTTCTCTTACCAGCAGGAAAGAAGATTGATATTTAATAAAGGAAATTCTTTTAATTTATTTATTATAAATTTGACCAACAAACATGAGTGATTTTAAGTGGTTTTGAATGTGAATAGCTTAAGCAGCCCTAATAAAAATGTATAATTATACTTAAGAAAGCAAATGTAGATTTTTTTTCTGCAAGAGACGCACATTGAATATGAACATAAAAATATTTATCCTTAAATTTTAAGGGGCAAATTATACATGCTGTGCCTCCCAGTAAAACTTATGGTTTGATGATGATTACATTTAGTAAAAAGATGTTTTGTTACAACCTCAAAAATTAAAGATCAGAACAAAGTTTATTATTTGTTGATAGGAAGCTGAATGGCTGGAAAATTATTTAAGGTTTAATATATACTCCTAATTCAGGCAAACAAAGTTTTTAAATAAATGCTTAAGACAATAGGTAATTGGGTAGAAAGGGAGGTAATGATTGCAGGTGATTTTAATATTGTGTTGGATTTGCAATTGGATACTTCAGCAGAGATCACTCATGTTTTTTCTAGAAATGTATGAAGATGGCTTCAAGAAGTTAACCTTAGATGTATTTAGATTCTTTTTTCCAGGTCAAAAAGAATATACTTTTTTCTCGTATGCAAAGAAACCATATTCACGTGGATGATATTTTGCCTCTTTCAGGTCAGAGCAATTTTAATAATAATAACAATAACAACAACTATAACAACAATAACAACAACAACAACATTTGATTCATATATCGCTCTTCAGGACAACTTAATGCCCACTCAGAGCAGTTTACAAAGTATGTCATTATTATCCCCACAACAAAACACCCTGTGAGGTGGGTGGGGCTGAGAGAGCTCCAGAGAGCAGTGACCAGCCCAAGGTCACCCAGCTGGCTTCACGTGGAGGAGTGGGGAATCAAACCCGGCTCTCCAGATTAGAGTCCTGCACTTTTAACCACTACACCAAACTGGCTCCTGTTTTGGGTAGTCGGGAAAACTTTCAAAACATGCCCGTGTGGGCTTATAATTTTGCAGCAAGACAGTGTCAGTGAACGTAATAACAAAATTTGGGATGAGAGTCTTGCCAGAATTGAAAAATAGTTTTTAGTTTGAGAATCCACCTAGATGAGGCTGATGCATTGAGGAGATCTGAACGTCTTGATGCACGTGGAGCAGCTCAGTTGCCTTTAACTGGGAAACAAACTGCTTAGAAGAACCCCTCAGCAGGGGTGGGTCAATGCATGTGGGATTATCAAATTATGCAAGGGAGATGATCGGAACTGAAGAATCGGTAAGGAATTTTAAAAAATCCTTTTGAGTTTGTACTTGGCTGAAACTGTAGAAGACGCAAACGTTAAAGGTTATTGCAAGATGATTAGACAATAGCCAGAGGAAGGTGCATCAGTTCATAGATAATCCTATTCAAATACAGGAAATTATAAATAAAATAAATAATTTGAAGTTTGGGAAAGCACCTAGTCCTAACATACTGGTCAGTGAACTGTGTGTTATCTTTAAAGTGGATCAAGTTCCACATTTATTAAAATTATATACATTTTTTCTAAAGTGGGGGATTTTCTCAGAATTGGAGTATATTTAGGTAGATCAAACAGGCTTTCTATCAGGTCACTGAATGACAACTAATAGAAAGTTGATTAATATGATGAACATGGTAGAACAAAAACATCTGTCAGAAATTTTTTTGATGCTGAAAAAGCTTTTGGTAGATTTAATTGGTACTTTATGAAGGAAACAACTAAACAATTTGGATTTGATTCTAATTTTTCTGAGTGGATAGATTAGAGATGTGTGTGTGTTATGTACCATCAAGTTGCCTCCAACCTATGGCGACCCTATGAATGAAAGACCTCTAAAAGCCCTATCATTAACAGACTTGCTCAGATCCTGCAAACTGGAGGAAGTGGCTTCTTTTATTGAGTCCAGCCATCTCCTTTTAGGTCTTCCTCTTTTCCTACTGCCTTCCACTTTCCCCAACATTACTGACTTTTCCAGAGAATCTTGTCTTCTCATGATGTGACCAGAGTACGATAGCCTCAGTTTTGTCAATTTAGCTTCTAGGGAGAATTCAGGTTTGATTTGATCTAGTACCTGCTTATTTGTCTTTTTGGCCATCTATGGTATCCATAAAACTCTCCTCCAGCACCACATTTCTAATGAATCAGTTTTCTTCCTGTCAGCTTTCTTCACTGTCCAACTTTCGCATCAATACAGAGTAATGGGGAATACCATTGTTTGGATTATCTTGATCTTGGTTCCCAGAGAGACATCTTTATCTTTAAGGATCTTCTTTTGCTCCCTCACAGCTGCTCTTCCAAGTCTCAATCTTCTTCTGATTTCTTCATTGCAGCCTCCGTTTTGGTTGATGATTGAGCCAAGGAATAAAAAATCTTGAACAATTTCAAATTCCTCATTGTCAACTTTAAAACTGTGTAATTCCTCAGTAGTCATTCGTTTTGTCTTCTTGATGTTCAACTGTAATCCTGCTTTGGCGCTTTCTCCTTTAACCTTCATCAGTAGTCGTTTCTAGTCTTCACTATTTTCTGCTAGTAACGTGGTGTCATCTGCATATCTCAAATTGTTAATGTTCCTTCTATTTTCACTCCACCTTCTTCTAGATATAATCCAGCTTTCCTTATGATGTGCTCTGCATAGAGGTTGAACAGGTAGGGAGCTAATATGCATCCTTGTCTGACACCCTTGCCATTTGGAGACCATTCTGTTTCCCCATATTCTGTCCTAACCGTAGCCTCTTGTCCAGAGTACAGGTTGCGCATCAAAACAATCAGATGTTGCGGCACCCCCATTTCTTTTAACACTCTGTAGCTTTTCATGATCCACACAGATCTGAGATATTCTATTCCAAATGCTCAAATTTTCTTAGGTGGTAAATCAACAAAGAAGTAAAGAGTCCTGAGGCTATGCTACAACAAACTTGATTAGTCTTAAAGGTGCTACAGGACTCTACTATTTTGCAACTACAAACTAACGCAGCTAACTCCTCTGGATATCAACAAAGTTAATCTTTCTTGAGGAACATGGCAGGGTTGCCTACTTTCTCTTTAATTGTTTAGTATCTTTATAGAAAGATTAGCTGTGCAAGTTAAAAAAAAGAGCTCGATTTCTGGTTTTCCTACTGCAATGGGAAATACTATTACTTTTAGATGCAGGTAACATAATTTTTTACGTTAGGTAACTAAAGAAATCCTTGGTGCTGCAATTAAAGATTTTGGAATGGTATCAGGATTTAAAATCATTCTGGAGAAATTGGTGTTGATGGATTATAATATATCTGTTGAAGGGGAAAAGATAATGAATTTTACTAGTTCAGCTTGGGCCAATCAAAATGTAAGTTATTTAAGTATAAATTTTGGTAAGGACATCAATGAATTGACAATTAACTGGACTATTAAGGTTAAAAGGGAACATGACCTTGGCATTTCTATTTCATTGAAGCAATGGGGGGAAACGGTTTAGAAAAACTACTAATATCTTTAAATATAAATATAAGAGAAAACTGTCTATAGATGTATTTTCATTGGTACTAACCCTGGCTCCTTTTGCTAAAGTCACAGGCTAATTAAATGTGGTAAAGAAAAAGGCTACTTGTTATGTTTATGTTAGAACTGTGCTTTGGTTAACTACTGGATGTGAGTTCAATAAGGGCTGGTTTGTGATGGTTAGGGATAAAATCAATGATGTTTTCAGTTTCACAGATCTTGGTTTGCTCATTCATAGAAGTTTGCTTATCTTTAATTTTTGAAATCACCAATATCTCACTCTAAAATGAGAGAAGAAATGCTATAAGGTATTTGATAAGGATCAACTTACAAATGTATATAGGAAATATAAGTGTAACTTTTTAGTTATAAGGGACCTGATAATAGGTAATATTTGTTAAGGTGGTTGTTTTATATACTGGCTGTCTCACTGACCTTTATTTATTTTTTATTTAAAGCCCTGTGATCTCACTGAAATAATCCAATAAGTCTGTCTCTTTAAGTGACTATGCAGCATGTAGATAGATGTAGAGGTTGTATATATAAGGATAAAAAGGTTTTAATTTATTGATAGATTTTAAAGTATCAAACCAATATGAATGCATCAGAGTCTGTTCTTCCTAGCCGTGTTCCCTTTGCTTTACTGTCTAATGTCTAGATTTGTATACTAAGTTTGTTTTAAAATTAATTAAAAAGAGCTATAAAAAAGGGGACAGCCCTGCCGTTTGCTTCCCGCCAAAGCACTCGCCCTCCTGCGTGTCTCAGTGGCTCTTTCCTTGCCCAGTTTCCCCGGCGATTGCTGCTGCATCTGTGAACTTGCCGTGGTCCCGCAGCAGGCCCCGATGGCAGCTCAGCCTGTCCCCTGGCAGAGCTGGTGGGTGTGACGGGCGGAGGGGGCTGCCTCGGTCCTCGGCTTCTGCAGCTGCTCCTTCCCATGCGTGGCACGGACCCGGGTGTGCGGCTTTCATTCCTCGGTGAGGGGCCGGAGTGATTTTCTTTGAGAGCAGCCCCCTCCCACTTGAGCGCCCCCCCCTCCGACAATTGCAGGCCGGTGACCCTTGGCCCCTGGGTCTCTTGGCCTGTAAGCCCCTCTTCCTGCTTCATCTTAAACGGCCAAGGGGAAAGGGACATGGTGGCAAAGCGAGTGAACAAAGCGTGGCCGCCATCGACTGGTTCTTCCCAGAGCTTGTGCTGCTGATTGGACCCCAGCAGGAAAGTTAAACTTGTGGCCTGCGTGCCTCTCGCCAAAGGATGCTTGCAAGGTTGTAGGTTGTAACATCTCGGCCTGATAAAATCTGCTGCCCGCTCCTATCTTCATCCAGCCTGATGAAGAGTTGAGGTGAGCTTGAAAGTATTTCTCCATTGAGTTTTTTAATGGTCATTTTTATGCAACATCAGGGGCCTCCAGCGTGGTGCCGGTGGGCCCTACGGCTCTCCTCAGCACCTTTTCTGGTGCCTGCCAAGCCTCTTTAGAAAGCAGGGGCTGGGCCAGGTCTGGGGCTTTTGCCCTGCAGGGCTTCTGGTTGGCCACTGGAGGTCTGATTGGCTGCGCAGATGTTTGAAAACTGGCTTTTGACAGCAGCTGCCGCCCACCACACAAGGATCTTCATTGCCTGACTGAAGGTAAACTGTGCAGTGTATACAGGAAAATACCTTTAAAACCGTTTGTTCATTTAAAAAGTCATCCTGTTAAACAGAGCTCTGCCTGAAATGCTGAAAAGTTACAATTAGTGTTATGTATGACCTCTTTTCCTTATATTTTGTGGTTGGCTCCGCCTATTGTGGCGGCCATTTTGTGATTGGTCCCATCTCTTGCAGCAGCCATTTTATGGTTGTGCCCCCCCACCTTGTTGCAGGCTCTTGTCTGAGTCAGATATTGGTTGAACAAAAGGGAAGCAGGCCTGACCATGGTTTTATTTTCATTGTTGTAAGGCGTGTTTGCATAG
This sequence comes from Eublepharis macularius, assembly GCF_028583425.1. Taxonomy (NCBI): domain Eukaryota; kingdom Metazoa; phylum Chordata; class Lepidosauria; order Squamata; family Eublepharidae; genus Eublepharis; species Eublepharis macularius. The sequence goes on from NC_072798.1 coordinate 634,756, forward strand.
CTAAGTTGTGTGCATGCTGGATAAAGATAAGGCACAATGGTTGGAGGGCAGCCTGGACTAATCTCCTCAGCTGGTTCCGAACTGGAACTAAGTTGGTTAGAGTTGTTTGTATGAGAAAAATCTTCAGCACAGAAAAGACCACGTGGCGTACCAAGGGGGAAGTGACAAGTGGGAGGCTTGTGCAGTGTGGTCATGGGGGTTTCGTGTCATTGCGCCTCTGCCCCAAAGGCACCGAATCTCTCTGATGTGGGTTGCATGGGAATATCTGATCTTTCAGAAAGCGCTCTGGTGAGATTCTTAAATTTCCATTTTATATTTTAGATGTAAGATATATAGGATAAGGGATTATGGCATGATATCTCCTTCGGATTTCATTTATATATGGAACTGTAACTTGTATCTTTGATCTCTGTATATTTGATTATTTGAAGATTGATTTCAAATAAAAGTCTTAAAAGGACAACTGTGAATGATTTCTGGAGGGGATACATTGCTGAATCTGAATGGAATGACGGAAGGCGGTCAAATAATGGCAACGTCCAGAAACCAGTGGGAGAACACTTCAACCTACCAGGACAATTCCATCAAGGACTTAAAGGTCATCATAGCCCAACAGAAACATTTCAAAAGCAAAATCCAACGGGAAGCTGCTGAATTAGAATTCATGTGTAAATTTGACAGTCAGACTTGGATTGAATGGAGACTGTGGATGGTTATCTCATTGCCAGAAGTAACTGCCTTCCAGGCATTCCACTCCAATTCAGCTATGGAGGGGAGGGGCCACACCCAGCCTGGATTACTGCACCTCACCTCTTTCATGACTTTTGCAACTGATTTACATGGCCCTCATTCCCTGCACCTTCTCCCCTCCTCTCACTACCTATATATCTCTGGCCAGTTTCTTCGTACCCTCCGTGCATCTGACGAAGAGAGCTGTGGTTCACGAAAGCTTATGCTGCAATAAAGTTGGTTAGTCTTAAAAGTGCTACTGGACTCTTTCCTATTTTGTTATTTTTTTAACATGGTAGCTGGAATGATGATTGGTGCTTTTCTTAAGTGGCAGGTCATTTGTAGGTGTCCCAAGTATTACTGTCCTATGTCTCTCTCCCGTGAGTAGATGGCCCTAGGAGGGGATGCTCTCTGACAGGGGTCTCTGCCTGATCACCATGGCCTCTCTTCATAATACAAGGCCAGACCGGTATCTTCAGAGCAGGGCAGCCAGCCACTTGATTTTTTTCCAAGAGCCTTGGGAACTACTAGTCACAAGACAACTGCTCGGTTTGGTGGGTGGAGATAGTCAAAAAGTGCTGGCTTGTGCAACATTTATGAACAGGGCTTGGGTGAGGAAATCTCCTCTTCTGACAAAGGGCGGCCTCTCCATTATACCTTGCCCTGCTAGGGGAGAATATTCAGGTGCCTCTGTTTTCCTTGGAAGCTGCAAATGGCAGCTTTGATGCACGGGGAAAGACGGTTCTGGTAGTTGAAGGGGCCCTGCAGGCAGTGAGGGTTGTGGCCGGGGTAGGCAGGGTGCCCTTTGGCCAAACGGTGCTGTGCAGGGAAAGCTGAGCTCCCTGCCCCAGGGAAGCTGCCTTGTGCTTGCCTCTGAGCATACAGCCAGTACTGAGAGGATGGCTCGCGGCAGTGAGCACTGCCGCTCCGCAGCTGAGTTTGTCTCCTGCCGAGAGGGATGATGGGGCAAGGCGGTGTGGGAGCCGGATGCACAGTGGGAGCAAGTGGGTTCCTCCTGTGTGGGCTGGTGAGTGGTGCTGTGCTGACAGATTTCAGTCGCTTTGCCATCCAGGGAGCACTGATGCCCTCAAGCGGCAGTAGATGCCAGGGGGACCGATGTGCCAGGAGAAGGGGAGTGCGCTTCCGCCTGCCGAGCTGTGCCTGGTCCTGCTTGTAGCGCATGGTCCTGCAGAGGGAAGTGCACTCTCATCCGTGAGCCCCCCATAAACTCCTCGTCCTATGCTCTGGGAAGGAAGTAAACACACTGGATGCTGATAAAGGGGAGGGAGACCGCAGACCGTTTGGCCCTGCTGCCATTGGTGGGGCAAGAGGCGTTACTTTTAATATCCCAGCCTGGAGCACTAAAAATCAGTCGTGCGCTATATGATGTGATGGGTTAGATGCAGGCTCAGCAAGAAGCGGGTAACTTCAGTACAGGATTGGTCCCACAGAATTCCTCCTCGCTGGGCAGAGCGAAGGGTCCCATGCTCGGCTCTCTCGGCGCATGTGCTCCAAGGATAGGAATGGGGAGGAACGAAGCCAATGCAGGAATATCCACCCTTCCTTCAAATTTCCTGTTTCGTGTCTCCCATTACTCCCGGAAAGATGCAGAGGGAAGCCAGTGGCCAGTGTGACTTGGCCAGGAGTCTCTTTTGTTCTAGTTTTCTAGCAATCTGAAGCTGGCCTTCTCCACACAGTGTTGTGCTGCTCCAAGGGCCCAATCTTAAGAACATCCAAAGAGTCCAGTTGGATCAGGCCAGTGGAGGTCTTTCTGATCTAGCAGCCTGTCTCACCCCTTGGCCAACTGCTTGCCCTGGAGTACCAATAAACGACTGCAGGTCAAGGCCTTCTCCAGATGTTGCCTCCTGGCCCCGGGACTCAGAGGTTGACTGCCTCTGAATGCGGAGGTTCTCTTTAATCACCATGGCTCGTAGCCACCGATGAGCCTGTCCTCCCTGAATCTGTCTAATCCCCTTTTAAACCTGTCTGTGCTTGTGGCCGTCGCGCCGTTCTTTGGCAGCAAATTCCACCTTTCAGTCTTTGGGATATTGCAACCAGCAGCATACGTAGTATTTCAAAGGACGCCACACCATCGCTCTATACAAGGGCATTAACAAGCGCGGTCTTTTTATTTTCATTTTCATTGAGGGATCCTCTCCAGTCTCAAGGTCTCTCTCAGTCTCAGCCAGTTCAGACCCCAACAGCATATATAGTTAAGATTTTCATCATTTTACACTTGCCTGCGTTCAGCTTCCTTTGCCATGCTGTGGCCTACTCTCCCAATTTAGAATGATCTTCCTAGAGCTCCGCAGTGTCAGATTTGGTTTTCACCGTCTCGCATAATTTGGTGTCACCTGCGAACATGGTAACGGCTCTGCTTGACCTAAATTCTGAATCATTTATGAACAAATTAAATAGCACCGACTGCAGCCTGGAACCTTATGGGACCCCACTGCTCGTCCCCCTTCATGGCAAGAACTCTTCATTTATTCCCACTCTTTGCTTCCTATTGTTTGACCAACTTTCAGTTCATATGTGGACTTTTTTCCTTTTATCCCGTGGATTGCTAAGCTTACTCAGGATTTTTTTCTCAAAAGCCATTTGGAAGTCCAAGTATATATAAAGCCTACTGTGTCAGCCTTGTCCACAGGCCCATTAATTCTAAAAGATTGGAGAGGCAGGACTTTCCTCGGCAGGCTTTGTTCCTCTACGCACTTCATAATTATCTCTTCAATTAAAATTCCTACTAATTTACCTGGAACAGATATTACATGGAGGCCTGCAATTCTCTGGATCATTTCTAGACCCCTTTTTAAAAATCGGTATGGCACATGGTCAGGGATCCTGGAGATTTTTTGCCATCTTCTGGGCATGGAGCAGGGGGTCATTGGGGGTGTGGAGGAGGGGGAGGTCGTTGTGAATTTCCTGCATTGTACAGGGGGTTGGACTAGATGACCCTGGGGGTCCCTTCCAACCATATGATTCTCTTCTATGATTTGATACTTTCTAGTTATCCACCACAGCGGCTGATTTTAGCAACAAATTACCCATGCTTGTTAGTAGTCCACAGTTTCATATTAGAATACCTTAGGAATCCTCGGGCGTATGCCATGCAGACCTGGAGACGTAGGATTTCCAGTTTGTCTAATAGTCCTAGAACTTCATCTCTCATTGCCTTGATTTGACTGAATTCTTCAGTCCCTCTTCCTACAAACAGTGGCTCTGGATTGGTATGTGCCCCCCATTTCCCCCAGTGGAAACAGATGCAGAAAAGTTCATTCAGTTTCTCTGCTATCTCCCCATGTTCTTTAAGCAATCATTTGATTTCTGTCTCCTCCAAAGGCCCAACTGCCTCTGTAGTGGCTATGGTTTGTCTTAATGTTCCTCATTTTTTCCTTCGCCTTACTGTCAACTTACATTCATTTGGCCAGAGCACGTGCCCCCCCCTTCTGTTCTCCCCAGTCAAGGAAAGCTTCCACTTCTTCAAAGAAGCCCCTTTGCCTTTTATGGCTACTGTGATCTGGACTGTTAGCCACTCGGGCGTTCTTTTACACTTGGTGGTGGCCCCCCTCCTGATTTCCTGTACTTGTTCTATCTGGGCCTCAATCAGCATCATTTTAAATCATCTCCAGCATTCTGGAGGGATTTAACTCTCAATTGTGCCTTTTAACTTTGTTCTAATCCCCTCATTTTCGCAACTCTTCCTCTTTTGAAATAAAAAGTGATTGTTTTGGACTTTGGGGGTATTGTGGTCACTGTTCCCAGTTAATGCAACAACCTGTACATCACCTCGCAGCAGGCCTGCTCAGAACGGAGCTCAGAGTTGCTGCGCCTCTGGTTTGCGCTGTGACCAGCTGTTCCAACGCACCGTCATTGGCGACGCCTGGAAGCCGTGTTCCTACAGCAAGATTCAAGCTCAGATTTGCCCAGTCGATGTGAGGATAGTTGAAGTCACCCAGTATTATGCCTGCAGTATAGTCACGTCCCCGATTTCCCTCTCCGTCTTGAGATTTACCTCTTGGATTTGATGTGTGGGGTGGGGGTGGGGAGGGGGTAACAGAAGAGCTGCCAGGGGGAGGGTTGGAAGGAAAACGGAGCGCTAGCCCGGTTAGAACGTCAGAGAGTAAGATTTGGGAGACCAGGTTCAAAAATGCCCAGTGGGCCATGGAGTCCTTCTGGGTGGCTGTGAGCCAGTCACACGGTCTCAGCCGAATCTGCCTCACAGAGTTGTGCGTATAAAATGGAGTAGGGGAGAGTGAGGTGAGCTGCTTTGGGTCCCCATTGTAGAGAAGGGTGGGGTAGAATTGAATTAAATAAGAAATAAAGCTGAAGGTGGGGACACTGACAAAAGAAAGGTTCATTAGCGAGTGGGAAGGAGAGAAAGAAGCAACGAAAAAGGGGGGGGGGAATTGGGGCTGCCAGGAGAAGGGAATATAGAGCAAAACAAAGTGGCCCCTGCACGTCCGGGGGCGGGGGGGGTGTCCTCACTTGTATCTAATGCTCACCATGGCCCTGGCTGCGGGTTCTAAAAATCTAGCATTTGGGGCCATGTACAGCTTCTAGGTGGGGCGGGGTGGTGGTGGTTCCAAAAAGCCTTTGGATTGGAGGCGCAGTGTCTGCGCTTTCCCAGGCATCATAACTGAATCAGTGGATCTCAAAGCACCATTTTGAGTAGGAACCTCTATAAACAACTAACGAAAAACTCACTGGGTGGTCAGGAAGGAGGGAGGGCCAGCTGCAGCCCAGTGCAACATCCTGCCCAGCTCCGTGCTTCAGGTCTCTCTTCCATACAGCAGCGGCAACTGCAGTGGCGACAGAGGCGAGAATGGATGCCCCGAAGTGCTGGGCTGCCCATGCTGCTGTGGCCCTTAAATGGGAATGATATGGTGGGGAGAGGATTAATGGGAGGGCTTGTGGTGTGGGGGAGCAGGGAGACTTTCTTTGTCAACACTCCTGTTCCCATAAGGCAGCTTTCTCTGCCCAAGAAAGTCTTGGGCCTGTGAGAGAGCGAGCGAGCGAGAGAGAGAGAGAGAGCATGCGCAGGCACGCAAAGGAGCATGCAGCGGGGCAGCTTTCAAGGTCTGTCATTGCTGGGCCCAGCGCCTGGGGGGCTTTGGCTTTGCTTCTGCCTTTCTGCTGTGATTCCTCTGCCCCTTTTGAACGCCCCCCCCCCCCTGGCCTGCTGATCTGCAGAGGTGCCCCTCCTGTCTCCCGGGCTTCTTGATTGGGCCAGAGTTTGCCTCCTCACGCTGCAGCCTCTTCTGCCCCCCTCCCCGTTCCTTTGCCCTGGCAGTGCTGAGGGGCCTTGCTCCTCCGTGGCTGCGGCTGTTCATCTCCTCCTCTGCCGGTAGAGCCTCTTTGCGGCACAGGGGGAAGAGGCTCCCAGCCGGGAGCCTGCCAGCATCCGATAAATTGAATTCTCTTCTAGGAGCTTTTATTGCCTGCCTGCCTGCCGGTCTGCCCTCCTCACTATTCTGGAGCACAAAGTGGAGTCCTTAGCAGCAGGCAAGGGAAGAAATCCATTTCCTGGCTGGGAGGGGGGGCGTGTGTGTGTTTTGCCTGGGGAGTGCTGGCACTCTCTGCTCGTTGGGAAGGCCGGAGAGAGCGGGCACTTGGGCTTCCGCGGGGGGGGGGGGGGGGTGGAGGAGGCCTGCTTGGGAGCGGAGTTGTGCCGGGGTTGTGCTCGCCAGACCTTCCGAAGTGTGGCAGCTGGGCCTGGCGATCCACAGGGATGCCTCTCGCCAGCTAATTTCCTTCCGGCCCCAGCTCATCACACCCTCTCTGTTGGGTGCCATTCTGCCCTGGCATTAGCAGCAACAGAGGCTGTCCTGCTATCCTGTGCTGCTGGCAAGCTGCCGTGCTGTGTCTGGTTTGGGTGTCTGGGGGATGGGGAGGGGTTTCCCCCCGTTGAGACTCTGTAGGGCTCCCCCCCCCCAGCATGCCCGCGTGGCTCACGTGGCAAGGGTTGGGGACTTTGTCCCAGCTCCTGCCGCTTGCCTTGCTGGATCCTAGGCCGAGCCTTGTGGGCACTTTAGTCCAGGACTTGCAGCCAGTATATACCACACTGGTGCTCTCAGAGCTCTCGCTCCTCTTCCCTTCCTTCGAAAGTTTGCCTGTCTGTTTTTTCTTCCATGCCCCACAATTGCCACTCCTGCCACCCTTGACTGCATGGCACTGACGATGCTGCGCCCTGAAGCGTGCCACTGGGGGTGGCTCCCCGCAGGCTCATGCTTCCCGAAGACCCAGGCACAGGGAGCCAGCTGGCTAATCAGCTGCGCTGCCTCCTCCGGAAGGTGGCAGGGGCTGGTTGGCGGCGAGGCTCCCCGTGGGACAGCAAATTGTCATGCCTCTCCCGGTTCTCTAACAAGGTGCCACGACGCTTAACACAAGCTGACAAGAGAAACAGCTTCATTAATTTGTGTCTGCTGCTGCTCCGGCACGGGGGATTCTGCTGCCTCTCGGAGTCTTGTGGACGTTGCCATAAATGGAGCTCCGGGAGTTCTAGCTGGTGGGCGGGGAGGGGGGGGAAGAGGCCTCCTGTCCCCCAGGCTCTGGGCTTTCTGCTCCAGCCAATCAACGACAGCTGGAGAGGAAAGAGCAGAGCAGCCTGGGGGGGTCTGAGAGTCTTGCCGCCTGTCTGTGCCAGCAGCGGAGGCATTGGTGTCCCAGTGTGCAGTGTAGGCACACGAGAAGGATGGTCGTGGCGGGGCTTTGCCTGCTGCTGCTTCTGACTGCTCGGCAGCCCTGGGGCTGCTGCGTGGTAGCAGAAGCTTCTTTGCCGCTCGGCTAGGGGCCTTTGGTTCCTTTGCCTCTTTTCTGTCCAGGGACCCCCTCTCCGTGTGTGCCCGTGTCATTGCTGTTTGCTCGCCTGCAAGAGCCTGGCAGGGCAGAGCAAAAATGTCCTTCATCCGTCTCTAGGAGGGGCTACATAAGGCCATCCCCCCCCCCCAAACTGGGGTAACTTCCAGGAAGACCTTGCTCTTAGTGGGTGTCAGCCTCATGTCCACAGAAAGTGACACGTTGAGTAGGGTCTTGTTGCCAGATTTGAATTCATGGAGAAGTGCATATGGCCGGGGATGGGGGGGGCACTTGTGGGCCTGTAGGACTGGGACACTGCGGGAGTTCCTTTTGCTTGTTTGTGTTTGAATCTGTGAGCATCTTGCCGCATGAGACTGGGCATGCCCGGAACGTGCCGCTTCTTGGACCAGAGACGACTCCTGTAGTGATGTGCTGCCAATGCCTCTTGAACGGCGGCCTGCTTGCTCGTGTGAAATAAGGAAAGGATCCCCCCCACCCCTTTGGAAATATGGCTTGGGGGAGGGAAAATAACCCAGAAGGCCTCTCAGCAGGCTCGAGTGGGAGTGGCGCCGGCACGCCCCTCTCTGTCCCCTATTGCTTCAGAAACAGGGATTAATTAATTTATATAAATTATCTGTTAACCAGACTGAAAAGGGTCCAGAGCACCAGAGTCATCCAAGAAGGCCTGGACTCTGCCTGCTGCTGCTCTCTCAATCACATTGCCTAGGAAGAGAAGCAGCGTGGTCGGCGGTGCCCGGCAGCTGCTCTCCAGGGCTTCAGGTGGGAAAGGTAATCGGAAACCCTTTAAATGGGAGATGAATCTGGGCTCTCTTGGAACGCGCAACATGTGCTCTGCCTGCTGCCGACACTCTAAACAATGCTGACCTCTGTGCCAGGAAGCATGGTGGCCACAAGAATCCAGAGGTGTGACAGTTGTGTGTGTGTGTGTGTGTGTGTGTGTCAGGAAGTTGCAGCTGATTTACGGTGACCCTAGCAAGGGGCTTTCAAGGCAAATGACAAGTAGATGTGGTTTATTTATGTCATTTATTGTCTGCTTTTCTCACTGAGACTCAAGGCGGATTATAAAGTGTGAGATCAGTACAATCAGTATCAAGGACATTTGTATAAACAGTGCCATAGGGTAAAATAGATACAAGTTTATAAAGACAGAGCATTAGCAACGATCCAATACAGAGTTGAAGAAATGCTGAAACAGAACATAATCGAGAACTGACATTAAACAACATGAAGCACAGGTAGCACATAAGAGTACATATTTAAAGCCACAGGTAAGATGTAAGGCAAACACAGTGAACATAAGAACATAAGAACATAAGCAAAGCCATGTTGGATCAGGCCAGTGGCCCATCCAGTCCAACATTCTGTCCCACACATTCTGTCACACATCCAGTGCCATCTAAAGGACTGTCAGTGAGGCCAGGACACCAGAATCCCTCCCACTGCCTTCCTTCCAGCACCAAGACAACAGAGCACCACCTCCCCACAAAGAGAATACCATCTATCTCCTGTGGCTAATAGCCACTGATGGACCTCTGCTCCATATATTTGTCCAGTCCCCTCTTGAAGCTGGCAATGCTTGTAGCTGCCACCACCTCCTGTGGCAACGAATTCCATGTGTTTATCACCCTTTGTGTAAAGTAGTATTTTCTTCTATCTGTTCTAACCCGACTGCTCAATAATTTCATAGAGTGCCCACGAGTTCTTGTATTGTGAGAAAGGGAGAAAAACACATCTTTCTCTACCTTCTCTAACCCGTGCATTATCTTGTAAACCTCTATCATGTCTCCCCTCAGTCGTCTTTTCTCCAGGCTAAAGAGCCCCAAGCGCCTCAATCTTTCCTCATAGGGAAAGTGTTCCAACCCTTTAATCATTTTAGTTGCCCTTCTCTGTACTTTTTCCAGTGCTAGGATATCTTTTTTAAGGTGTGGCGACCAGAACTGTACACAGTACTCCAAATGAGGCCTCACCATCGATTTATACAGAGGCATTATGATACCGGCTGATTTGTTTTCAATCCCTTTCCTAATAACCCCTAGCATAGCATTAGCTTTTTTTATGGCAGTCGCACACTGTGCTGACGTTTTTAGTGAGTTATCTATCATGACTCCAAGATCTCTCTCTTGGTCAGTCTCCGCCAGTTCAGACCCCATCAACTTGTATTTATATTTTGGATTTTTGGTTCCAATGTGCATTACTTTGCACTTGGCTACATTGAACCTCATTTGCCACATGGATGCCCACTCTTCTAGCCTCGACAGATCCCTTTGGAGTGCCTCACAATCCTCTCTGGCTTTCACCACCCTGAACAATTTCGTGTCATCTGCAAATTTAGCCACTTCACTGCTTAATCCCAATTCCAAATCATTAATAAACAAGTTAAAAAGCATTGGACCCAATACCGACCCCTGTGGCACCCCACTGCTCACCACCCTCCACTGTGAGAAGTGCCCGTTTATACTCACTCTCTGTTTCCTATTAATTAGCCAGTTTTCGATCCACAAGAGGACTTGGCCCTTTATCCCATAGCTACTGAGCTTACTTAGGAGCCTTTGATGAGGAACTTTGTCAAAAGCTTTCTGGAAGTCAAGATAAACAATATCTATCGGGTCTCCCTTGTCCACTTGTTTGTTCACTCCCTCAAAGAACTCTAACAGATTGGTGAGACAAGATCTTCCCTTACAGAACCCATGCTGAGTTTTCCTCATCAGCTTTTGGTCATCAATGTGCCCACTAATTTTATTTTTGATAATAGTTTCCACCAACTTACCCGGTATTGACGTCAGGCTGACTGGCCTGTAATTTCCCGGATCTCCCCTGGAACCTTTTTTAAAGATGGGGACAACATTAGCTACCTTCCAGTCCTCAGGAACAGTGGTGAGGTCTCTGGTCCCTAACTCATTAGCAAAGCATCTGAGACCCCCTCCCTACAGTACAGCCCTCCTATCTGAGTAAAAAGCCTTTTTGAATAATTCGGTTTTGCATCATTTGTGGAAAGCCAGGAGGGTGGGGGCTCTCCTGACCTTCTCAGGCAGGCCGTTCCACAGGGCTGGGACCACCACAGAGAAAGCCCGTGTAGGGGCTGCTGTTGATTTTGCCCACGTGCAGGCTGGTCCTCTCTGGAGACCCTGTTCCCCATTGCCTTCCCCTGCAGAGCTTCCCTGGGTGATGGATGGCCCACCCAAGCACTGACCCTGCTTAGCTTATGAGCTCTGATGAGATGGGGCTGTTCCATGCTGCCTCTCTCCCAAGTGTCCCAGTTACAGATGTAACATTTCTGGAAATTCTGAAGCCATGGAAATAAAAAATGGGATTTTGAGAAAAATAGAAATATATGCAATACTTATTTCTTATCAAATCTAAACTTCTTTTACTCATTCAACAACATAAAATGCATCACTTACAACTTAGCATATAAAATTGTGCTATTTGGAATATTTATGGTATTTAAAAAGTATAACCATTTTCTATAAGAAATATAGCCCAAAATGACTGATATGTGAGAAGGAGTTACATACTGCTGCACCCTATGCTACTGGGGCACATAGTATCTTAATTTTTCCATCTGAAAAGTGGAGGCAGAAAATAAATTCCATAGTAAACAAAAGAAGGTGTATTTTTTGGATCTGAACACTCTCATCAAGTCACTTATTTGGATAGCATGTCAAACCATAATATTGGAAACACAATTCTTTAATAGTGTATTATATTTACATATTAACTGTTGCCAAAGTTAGTTCAATTTAACCAAAAATCCTTGAAAATATTGTATATATCTATGGTATACATAGGAGTTATCATTAACATGGTCAAATCTGTGGATATTTAGATCCTTGAGATGGGGATCATGGACAAAATAGGTGGCTCTTTCTACAAACCTGAGGAAAACCCCAGATTGGCAGTAAAATTTGAAATTAAAGTAAGATTTGGCCAAAGAAAGGCGGACTACAAATGACATACATACCTACATACCTACACACATACATACCTACATACATACCTAAAAAGGTAGAATTTGTTGCTGGGCAGATGTCTTTAGGAAGGCAGTTTGATAGATGTGGTACCACTAGCAAAAAGTCGTAAGTGGCTGCCCATCTCCATCTGGCAGGCAGGTCTGCGCTGAGACGCAGACAAGCAATTCTTTTAGGGTCCCCAAATGTTTAGGGCTCTAAAGGTTACAGCCAGCACCTTAAATTGTCTCTGGAAACATACTGGAAAGCAATGCAGGCTTCCTCGCACTGGGGCCAAAACGATGACTGGGAACCCCTCTTGGCCTTGCTCCCTCGTATCTGTTTCTGCTCTGTGTCAGATGCAGATTTCTGCACCCCACACCTTATTGTGTGGTGCATTGAATGTGCCAGCTATTGATGCTATTGACTGGCGCTATGCAACCTGCCTTGAGTCCCAGTGAGAAAGGCGGGCTATATATAATGGTTTGGGCCATCTGCTCGACCTGCTTCCCTCTGTTCCTTGCCTCCTCCTCAGCTTGCATTTGTTTTGCTACAACCTGTTTTCTGTTCTGTTTACCTTGTTCAGGCGAGGTTTCCACTTTTTAAAAGGAAGCCCTTTCGCCTTTTGTGACTTGCTTAAATTGAGTCATTAACCACGCAGGCGTCCTTTTAGACCTGGTGGTTCCTTTCTTGATTTAAATTAGTCTTTCTCTTTGGACCTCAGTCAGCTGAGTTTTCAGTAGTTTCCGGTCATCTTGGAGTGGTTTGATTCTCTCAGTTCTCCCTTTGAACGTCCTTCTGCAGTCTGCTCGGTTTAGCAAAGCTCCGTCTTTGGAAATCAAGACAGCTGGTTTGGGACTGGGGCGTGGGGTGGGGGGTAATGCGGCAGGGGTCCCATCATAAAGTGCCACAGCCTGGATGGCAAAGGCAGAAAAGATAGTTGCTGTGGGTTTTCCGGGCTGTATTGCCGTGGTCTTGGCATTGTAGTTCCTGACGTTTCGCCAGCAGCTGTGGCTGGCATCTTCAGAGGTGTAGCACCAAAAGACAGAGATCTCTCAGTGTCTCCACACTGCCAAGACCACGGCAATACAGCCCGGAAAACCCACAGCAACCATCGTTCTCCGGCCGTGAAAGCCTTCGACAATACGCAGAAAAAGGCTTTCACGGCCGGAGAATGATGGTTGTTGTGGGTTTTCCGGGCTGTCTCCACACAATGCCACAAGTGGGCATTGTCTCCACACAATGCCACAGTGGGCAAGTGTCTCCACACAATGCCACAATGCCACAAGTGCCACAGCCTGGATGGCAAAGGCAGAAAAGATAGTTGTTGTGGGTTTTCTGGGCTGTATTGCCGTGGTCTTGGCATTGTAGTTCCTGACGTTTCGCCAGCAGCTGTGGCTGGCATCTTCAGAGGTGTAGCACCAAAAGACAGAGATCTCTCAGTGTCACAGTGTGGAAACGATGTTGGCAGGTCATTTGTATCTACTCAGGAGGGGTGGGGTTGAGCTGAGTCATCCTGTAAGAGTTTCCCAGAATTGATGGGGTTTTTGAATCATCTCAACAACATCCACCGGAACATACAATTCACAATGGAGAAAGAAATCAAGGGAAAACTCCCATTTCTGGATACCTTGGTCATCCGCAAAGCAAACTTTCAGTTAGGTCACAAGGTCTACAGGAAACCAACTCACACTGATCGGTACTTACACAAAAACTCCAATCACCACCCCCGACAGAAAAGAGGCATAATGAAAACATTAGTGGATCGTGCAAGACGGATATGTGAGCCGCACTTTCTCAATGAGGAAATTAATCATTTAAACCACGCACTTCAGGCAAATGGCTACTCCAGAAATGAAATCCGAAGAGCAATCAAACCCAGGATGAATCAAACAACCAAGGAAAAACAGTCTCCTACAGGAAAAGTGTTTTTGCCATATATCAAAGGAATTACTGATCAGATGGGAAAGCTTATGAAAAAGCATAACCTTCAAGCAGTATTCAGACCCACCCGAAAAATACAACAGATGCTACGATCAGCAAAAGACAGTAGAGACCCGCTCACCTCTGCAGGAGTATACCGTATACCCTGCAGCTGTGGACAAGTTTACATCGGGACCACAAAGCGTAGCATCCAGACAAGAATAAAAGAACATGAAAGACACTGCAGACTTGGACAACCTGAAAAATCAGCAGTGGCTGAACATAGCCTAATGCAAACAGGGCACAGTATCTTATTCCAGGACACCAAAATACTGGACAACACTTCCAACTACTTTGTCAGACTGCACAGGGAAGCCATTGAAATTCACAAGCATAAGCAAAACTTCAACAGGAAAGAAGAAACCTTAAGAATGAACAGAGCATGGTTTCCAGTTCTGAAAAACACCAGGCTAACAAAACATTCTATCCCCGACAATAGCCCTGCAGAGAAGATTAGCACATCAAGTACCAATCCATATGCAAAAGAACCTCCTCAGGATACAGTGAAGCCTCCCGCCATTAGCATTCCACACCCTGGGAAACTCTTACAGGATGACTCAGCTCAACCCCACCCCTCCTGAGTAGATACAAATGACCTGCCAACATCTTTTCCACACTGTGACACTGAGAGATCTCTGTCTTTTGGTGCTACACCTCTGAAGATGCCAGCCACAGCTGCTGGCGAAACGTCAGGAACTACAATGCCAAGACCACGGCAATACAGCCCGGAAAACCCACAACAACCATCAATACGCAGAAAAGATAATCCGTGTTCTGCTCACACTCAGGTTAGTTGATTTTAACGCATCTTACGTAGCACTGCCTTTGAAGACTCAAAAGTTTCAAAATGTCTTTGTTTTAAATATTTCATTTTTTTCTGAGTTTCTTCTATCTCTAATAAATCCAGTTGGTTCTTTAGCTTTCTTTCCGTATGTCTTTATCCCTTGTTATTTTGTGTTCTTCTTCCAGTTTCTTCCATTTTTGGGTTAAATGATCCATGGCTCCCAACTTTTTTTTCTTTTTGGATGCCGCTGTTAACAAGGCCCCTCTTACATGGGTTTTGCTGGCTTCCCAGATTGTTATTGGATTAGCATTCATTGTGTGATTTATTCTGAAATAGTCAATCAATTATTTTCTACATTTTTGTAATACATCTTCCTGTAGCAATAGAGCGTCATTTTATGCCCATCTTCTTATTTTCTTATCTCCACTTTGACAAATTACCTCTATCGGGTTATGGTCTGTTAGAGTCCTAGGGAGAATTTCTGCTTTGTCAAGAAGCTTTTGAATATCCAACACATATCTGTTGTGGAATACATTTGATGCTTGTCTGAGAAGAATGTTTAGTCTCTTTCCTTTGTGTGTAACCGTCTCCAAACATCTTCCAATGCCAAAGTAGACATATAATTAGGTACACACTTTGGGAGATTCCCTCCAACCTTGTAGATCTATCTATTTTTGGATTCTAGGACACCATTCATATCTCCAAAAATCAGAATCTCTCCTTCTTGAAAATCTAATAACGCCTGGAAATATCGCTCATAAAACTCCTTTGTGCTATTATTTGGTGCATATATTGACATTAATGTCCATAGTTGTCCATCAGAAAATCTTATTTTTAAAATCAGGTATCTTCCCTCCTCATCTTTTAATTCTAGGAGTATCTGCAGGCTCTGGTTATTGATGTTTTTCTTCGCTTGGGATAACGATGTATAACTGATTTTTTACAGTTTAGTAGATGTTCTTGATCTTTTTAAATATGGGTTTCCTGAATACATACAATGTCTGCTTTGAATTTACTCAGTTGATTGAAACTTCCTGATCTTTTAGAGGAAGACCATTCACATTTGCTGAGATTATCTTCATTTGTCTTCCTTTTTTTCCCTTTTTCTCTTTTCGCTCGCTAATTGTTCCTTCTTTCTCTCTAATTGAAGAATTGACATCTTCTGAGCTTGATGCTTGATCACTGCTGTCCGATTCTAAATCTTGTAGAAGTGCTTCCACTTCTGTAACTGATGTTTCTGTTTTCTTACCTTGACCCAAGAAATATTTCCAATCCACAAGGGATTTTCCAGTGATAACTTATTTCTTTCTGCTGCTGCACTCAGGCTCCCAAATTCTTTTTGTTTCTTTATTGTGTTTGGTTGTCGATTTTGGAATATTTGTATTTCTTTCCCTTCTACTTTCAGTGGTTCCTTCCTGTGTTGTAGAAGAATGGTGTCCTTTGTTTTCTTGTGTGAAAAGGTGACCAGTATAACTCTTGGCACCTTTTGCAGAATTGCGTATTTAGAATTAATCCTAAAGATTTGTTTGGTTTCTGGGAAGTCACCTCAAACTTTCAAATATTTCTGAGTTAACTTTCAGAATTCATTCTCTAAATCCTAGTCCCCAAACATTTCCGAAATTCTATGGAATCTTAAATTTTTGCTTCTGAATTTAATTTCTGAAGTCTCTATTCTTTGGTCTGTGTCTGTCAGGGAACTTGTCTGCTGTTGTTGTGAAGCTTCAACTTGCCTCTTTCAATTCTTTCCGTTAATATTAAATTTCTTGAATACTTTGCTAGTTTTCCTCCATTTTTGTTATTTCTTGCAGTCCAGTTGAAACTTCAGTCCTTAAATTTTGTATGTCCTTCCTGATTTCTGAGAATGTTTCTTCTGTCTTCTGCTCTGTTTTCTGTAACTGTGTTAAGATACTCCTGGTCTCATGTTGCACCTCTCTGACAGTGTCCTTGGACTTCTGTACTAGTTCTGTAGTTAGGGTCTGAAACAGCTGTGTGAGAGAAGACCTTTTCCGCTATTAGTTCTATTTCATCTTCAAAGTTTGAGTTTGCCTTTTCTTGTACTTTTTGCCATTCTCGTTAAGTTTTGCCAGCCTCCTTTGTCTTCTAATGGCTGCTAACAATCTTTCCATACAGCAATATACTCCAAACAATATGCCTCTGCAATCCCACCAACCACCAATCTGTTAATCAAATAGCAAAGCTGCTAGACATCCCACTCTTTAAATTATTAATTGAGTTCTTATACACTATGGGTACCAAATACATATAAAAGGCTTAGATAGATAATAATAACCAAAAAAAAACCCTGTATAAACAGACTAAGTATTGAATAAAACCAACAGAAAACAGGTGTTAGATGCCAGTTTTCTCTCTGGAAAGAACGATGTTAATTCAAGTCAACTTTAATAGTCAATTCTTCATATACACAGCAGATGGCCGGAGAGGGCTATTTATTAAATTGTTAAGTTAGTTAAATCAGTGGTTGGCCATTTTTGCTTTGCTTTGTCTTCAAATAAACATCAACCATTGGTATGCGGTGTCCCCCAGGGGGTGATTCTCTCCTCGTTGTTCAATCTGTATATGCACCCCCTCACCCAGCTGGCACCGAGTTTTGGACTGGGTGGCCACCAGTACGCTGATGACACTCAGTTGTATCTGTTGTTGGACGGCTGGCCTGGCTCAGCTCCAGAAGCCCTGATTAGAGCTTTGGATGCCGTGTCTGGTTGGGTAAAGCAGAGCAGACTGAAGTTAAATCCTACGAAGACAGAGGTCCTGTACTTAGGTCATGGGACGCTAGAGGTGGGGATTCAGCTTCCGGCCTTCGATGGTGCACCACTTGTGCCTGTTTCGCCAGTCAGAAGTCTTGGCGTGATGCTGGACTCCTCTTTATCAATGGAGGACCAGGTCGTGGCAGTTGCCAGGTCTACTTTTTCCCATCTTTAGCAGGCCAGGCAGCTTGCTCCCTGTCTCTCGACCCGTGACCTGAAAACAGTGATCCATGCAATGGTCATCTCCAGATTGGATTACTGTAACTCGCTCTACACAGGGCTTCCTTTGAGTCTGACCTGGAAATTACAGCAGGTCCAGAACGCTGCTGCCCATGTCCTGATGGGTGTGCCTTTCAGGACACATGTAACTCCAGTTCTGCAGCAGCTACACTGGCTTCCCATGGAGTTCTGGATCAGGTTCAGGGTTTTGGTATTAACCTGTAAAGCCCTAAACGGACTGGGACCAGCGTACCTGAGGGACTGTCTCTTCCCATATACTCCCCAGAGGGTGCTGAGATCAGCTGGTAAGCACCAACTGGTGGTCCATGGCCCCAGGGAGGCTCGATTGGCCTCAACCAGGGCCAGGGCTTTTTTGGTCCTGGCCCTGACTTGGTGGAAATTTCTGTCTGAGGACAACCGGGCCAGACAAGATCTTGTCTCCTTCAGGCAGGTCTGTAAGATGGAGGTGTTCTGCCAGGCATATGGTTGAGGCCATCAGGGTTTCCACCAAATGAGCCTCTCTCCCGGTCTCCTCTATGTCTGTAGGGGGTATTGACCATCTATCCCACATATATGAGTAGCCATGCATGGTTAAGCAGCACTTCCACCTCTGTCAGATGTTATATGGTTTTTATACAGTGAGCAGGTGTTTTATTAGAAAGCTGTGTTAATTTATTGTGATTTTATTTTGTATATTTTATCTTCAGTTGTAACCCGCCCTGCGCCTGCTTGCGGGGAGGGTGGGATATAAATATAATAAATAATAATAATAACAAGAATAGATATTTTTAATGTCTTGGCAAAAGCAATAGTGTATCTTCTAACAATGACTTTATAAGTAAAACTAGGCTGAAAGGGCAGCTTTTTACTTATAACAGGAGCATCTTAACACAGTTACAGGAGACAGAGCAGAAGACACAAGCCGATCTGTCTGATGGCGCCTGAATTTTAATGTGTTAATGTTAATAACTGTTTATTATATTTTAACAGTATATTTGTTGGAAGCTGCCCTGAGCCCGCTTGCGGGAAGGGAGGGGTGTAAATTGAATAAATAAATAAATCCATTCTTGATGTCAGTTTTTGTAATCCAAATAGTCAGTCGACTTTTGTAATCCCCATAATGTTTGTATTCCAAACAGGAGGTGAAATTTTTAAAAGTAATTTGTAATCCACAGATGGCAAAGAAAAGGAGATCAAGGGGTGGGGAACCTTCTTTTAGCAGAGAAAATAAGCCAGCAAAGATGCCACTTGTTGGCTAGGTTCCCAGACATTTTTAAAATAGTTCTTTAGGGGGTTGCCTACTCTCAATAAAAACTTCTTTCTATTAAGGCACTTGTATCTCCATTCAGAATTAAAACAAGATAATGTAAGAACTGTGAATCCAAACATGAGTGTTTCCATGGAGAGAACTTGATTTTTGCAAGTTCTGTCTCCCAAACAAGCAGGTAAACAGTGCTTATACCTTTCTGTTTGTTCCTTATATAAATTTCTTATATGAAGTGAAGAATTACAAGAAAGAAAGGATCTTAGCACAGTCTAAAAAGTATCTATTAGAAAAGTGTAGAAATGATCCAGGCGGACTTACCTGGCTTTCTCCACCAATTCGCTCTGCTCCTGCTGGTTGTTTTTGTGTCTTCGGAGTTCCGGGGATTCTTCAGCCCTCTCATTAGAAAGAGCTAAATAATTCCCCAGATGGAACTGGAACACACAGCTTGCTGTGTCCCTTATCAGTAAGGGGCAGGTTTCAGGTTGTTTTTTTCGCAATCCTACCTGGCTATACAGTCCAGGACATGAGCTCCTTATCAGTCACCATATTGGAACGAAGCTCTAAACAAACCTGGAAGATATTTAGCATACTGTTTGAGAAAAGAGAGAGAGAAAAGAACGATACTGGGAATTCGGAATGGCAATCAAGACATCTATAAAGAGCAAGAAATGAAAGACCAAATTGGAACTTTCTTTTCCAACCTCTACAAAGAAGGAGCCATAAAAGAATTCATGCATCTGATGAAGAGAACTGTGGTTCTCAAAAGCTTATGCTACAGTAAAGTTGGTTAGTCTTAAAGGTGCTACTGGTCTCCTTTCTATTTTGCTACTACAGACTAACACAGCTAACTCCTCTGGATAAAAGAATTTGAGATGGAGAAATATCTGCTAGAGACACCAATCAAAGAGTTTATGACCGAGCATAGGAATATTCTAAATCAAGCAATAACAATACAAGAGATTAACTTTGCCATAAAAAACCTAAAGGCAGCAAAGGCTCCCGGTCCAGAAGGATTGATGGCTGGCAATTATAAATGCTTTGAGGATATATTAGCCATACCTCTGCAAAAAGTGATGAAGGAGATACAAGACAGGAAGATCCTACCACAGACATGGCAAGAGGCAAATACACTTTAATACATAAAGAGGGGAGCGATCCATTAATTCTACAATCATACAGACCCATCTCTTTACTGAATGTGGATTATAAGATATTTACAACCGTAATGGCAGAAAGATTAAGATGTATCTCAGAAGTAATTCATGAAGATCAAACAGGCTTTGTCCCAAAGAGATACATGAAAGATAACATCAGATATCTTCTCAATGCAATTTAATATTCAAGAAGGAAGGGTGAAAAACTGGCATTCATGTTTCTAGATGCTGAAAAAGCGTTCGGTAATGTGTCTTGGAAATTTCTTATGAAAGTACTGCTAAGAATGAATTGTGGAACTGAGTTCTTGAATTGGATGCAAAGTATCTACACCAACCAGCAAGCCACAATCCTGGTTAATGTTTTGTTTACAGAGAAAATTGAAATAACAAAAGGAACATGACAGGGATGCCCAATATCACCATTACTGTTCATTGTTGCCTTGGAAATTCTTGTGGTGAGAATAAGGCAAGACAGTCGAATTGATGGAACGAAGGAGGGGAAAGAGATATATAAACTGAAAAACTATGCTGATGATATGGTTATATCAGTGAAAATCTAAACAACTCTCTGACTTATGTAATGGAACAAATATTAAAATTTGGACAGTACTCTGGATATAAGTTGAACAAAAAGAAAACAAAGATAATGTTACAACGACAGAGGAACGAGAAGAGATTGAAAAAATAATGGACTGTGCTATCACTACAAAGCCTGTGAAATACCTAGGAATTAATGTATCAGCACAAAATGAGAACCTATATAAGAATAATTATCAAAAAGTGCAGACAAGCATTACTGAAGACTTGCAAAGATGGGAAAAATTTAATATTTCATGGCTAGGAAGAATTTCTGCTGTTAAAATGAATATACTACCAAAATTGAATTTCCTGTTTCAGAAGGTCCCAATTCATATAGATCAAAAGATTTTAAACAAGTGGCAGAAAGTAATAAATGACTTCATATGGAAAGGGAAGAAACCAAGAATAAAACTTAAAGTATTACAGGATGACAAAAAACGAGGAGGATTGGCAGTACCGAATATTAAACTGCACTACCAGGCAGCTTTGGTTTGGATAACCGATTAGATTATGAATCTGAGAAGAAGACACATCAAATTGGAGACAACTGATGCTAAAGAAGGCATTCATAATTATTTATGGCTTAAGAAATCACTAAAATCCATTCAAAAGCAGCATGGGGTCCATATACTAAGAGATGGACTATTTAAAATATGATGGTTGTTGTGGACTTTCCAGGTTGTATAGCCGTGGTCTTGGCATTGTAGTTCCTGATGTTTCGCCAGCAGCTGTGACTGGCATCTTCAGAGGTGTAGCACCAAAAGACATTTAAAATATGGTTTCAATATAGAAATAGATTGAGCCCACCAATTTTGCCACTGATGTCACCAATAAACATTCACTGTGATGCCACCACCAGAAATAGAATTATCAGTTCAGCTATGAATCTATGATAGACAAGCAAGGAAATGTGAAAACTTGGCAAGAAATTCAAGCACAAGGGAAAAATATTCCATGCTTGATGTATCACCAAACAGTATCTAGGCTTAAAGAACAAACTCTTAAAGAAGGTGGCAGTTTAAGAGAAAAAACAGAATTCGAATTATTAATAAGCGGTGACCTGAAGTATTTATTAAGGAAAAATGCATAAAATTTTACTGCGATACCACATAGAAATGGAGCAAGTTAAAAATTGTATGTTAAAATGGATGAAAAACTTCAGAGAAACCATCCCTATGAATCAGTGGGAAGATATATGGACTAAAGATATTAAATTTACAGATTGTCAGTTGTTAAGTAAGAACTGGTATAAAATTGCTCTTTAGATGTTATGCTACCCCCAAAGACATTGCGAGAATTAGTAAGGACTATAGTGGACTGTGTTGGAAATGTCAATGCATGGATGCAACATTTTATCGTATGTGGTGGACATGTAAGGAAGCATGAAGGTACTGGATAAAGATACATGAAAAGAGTCAGAAGATTCTCAAGCTCAGGTTTGAGCTAAACCCAAAAAACACGCTACTAAACATTTAACTGAAAAATGTTACAAAAGAATAGGGAGATCTTTTCCGGTATGTGGTGACAGCTGCAAGAGCGCTGTATGCAGCGAAGTGGAAAACAGATTCATGCCCTGACGTGCCAGAGTGGATAGACAAGATGGACGAGTATGCATCAATGGCCAAATTAACTTCCTTTGTGCACAGTAGACCAATAGTGGAATTCTGGAAAAAATGGAAAGATTTCTTTGATTACTTAGGTTAAAACTAAGATAAATTAAGATAATTATGTTACAAAGATAAAATACAGGAGAAGTGACTGATTAAAAATTGACATTAAAGTTTGGGTATAAGCAACTAAGGGAGAGGGAATGAGAGCTGTTATACAATTTAGTTGTTTTGTTATATATTCTGAATATAGCTTTCTATTAGCTTAAATTAAATTCAAATGTAGTGCTTGTATAAGTTTATGCACTTTCTATTGTTATATCTTTTCTTTTTAAATAAAATCTTTACTTTAAAAAACCCCTCAAAAGTTCATTTAGTACAAAAAGCTGGCAGCTGCCTCACCATCAATATGGAGAATGTTTGGCTTCATTGGGCTTTGTGCTGCTGAGTGACGACTTTACCTGGCCTGTCTTTTTTGAACTATCAGGGAGGTTCGTTACTTTTCCCTTGGCTATTTCAGTTGTTGATCACCTTGACAATTGTATGTGGCTTGCTCTTGTGTGAGCTGCCTGAAGCAGTCTTGCCCTGGAGAGGTGGCAGAGGAATAAACGTATGGGGAAGAGCTGAGCCAGGCTGTTGTCGTCTTTGCCACGGGACCTGAAAGAAGCAGCACCATGGAAAAGAACAAGAAGAAGCCCCCCAAAGTGCGTGTTGCGCATCTCTTCCCGGGCAGGGGCCGGGGCAGGAGGACTGGGAGCTGAGAAGTGCCGCGTTGTTATTCAGTAGAAACGTCTTCCGTGTTCCCCAGGAGCCCTTTTCCAGGGGAGGCATAATAAGCTTAAACAAGGCTGAGTGAGTTGGTCAATCAGCCCCCAAGGACTGCAGCTGAAGCTTTGGAACGCCACGGTCAGACCGTTGCCTCTCAGACCCGGCCGCCTCTCAGACCCGGCCGCTGAACACGCCTCCCTGTTTATAGAAGTGCGCTTGGAGTGGGGAAAGCGGGCAGAAGAAGGAGCCTTTCCTCCCTGTCCCATGAGACCGGCTCTCAAGGGCAACCAGTGAAATTGCTAGGAAGTAGGTTCAGGCGAGACAAGATTACTGAATGGATAATTAAACTGTGGGATTCCCTCCCTGTGGAGGTAGGGATGGTGGCGAGCAGAGACAGCTTCCAAAGGGTGCCCACCAGTGGCTGCTAGCAAGCCTCGCAGTGCCAGGAGGCAGCTGGATGGGGAGGCCTTGGCCTGAATATTGTTTGTTGGCTGCTGTGTGAGATGGGAAGGTGGGCTGGATGGACCAGTGGTCTGATCCTGGAAGAGCCTTCTTATGTCCTTGTTGTCTAAGCAAAACAGGGATAGTTTAAACACTGCCTGTAGGGCCAGGCACTGCAGAAAGCTCCTCCACAGTCTCCTTTGGGCTGCGTCCTGCTGCCCTGTGGACCCCTCCCTTGCCTTCCTGGCATGGGTCTGGGGCCTAATTCTGGCCTTCTGATGGGCAGTTTCTATTCCATTCCATCCCTGGCAAGCTCAGACTGCAGGGCAGCTAGTGGCTGCCGTGAGCGGGTGGGAAGGGGAGAACCTCGCTGAAGCAGGCTGGTGGTGCAGATTAAAGTGAGCCGCAGGCTGGCCTTGTTCTAATGCAAGCAGGAATAAACTGAGCAGGATTGCCATATCAGCGAGGAGCGAGCCACCTTTTACCACTGAAGAGCCAAACTAAATCAACATTCAGAGCAGGAGAGCAACTGAGTGCCAGAGGAAGAGCCCCTTTGCAGAACTGAAAATGCACAGCTCAGCGTTACTGATCATTGGCGGATTGATAAATAACTCACCAAGTTTCCACCGCCCAGCACTGATTGTTGCCAGTCTTTTTTTAGGAAGTGGCACACGTGAGGCTGCATAATAAGTAATAAACATGAACAGGGGCGCCCTGTGCAGTTGTTTTGGCGCCCCGGCATAAACCTGTGCACGGCTCCTACTTGGATTAGTGGCACCTGTTCACCTCTGTGATCCCTTTCTGTAAAGCCTCTGCAAGAAACCCTTCTGTGCCCTGGAAACCTCTGCCTGCCATTCTTGTCACATACGGGTTATTCTAGCATCTCGCCGACTCTTCCAGTCTCCTTTAACTTAGCGTTTCATCTTCTTTTTTAAAGAGCCAAATTTGGTTCTGTATGGAGCTGCAAGTTGCAGACCCCTGGTGTAGGTTATTGGAAGGGGTCTGACAACGTAAAGCACAGTCTTCAATTGCCTATGCCCTCGCAAGACTGTCTGTATCCAGAACAGGAACGCTGTGTGCCGGCCGTGGCACTTGAAGGCGATGAAGCCCAGCCCCGGAGCCGGATGGATCCAAAGTGCTTTCTGACGGCTCCAGGGGATGTTTCCATTACAGCTGGCCTTTTCTGTCGAAGCCTTGATCAACCTCTGGAACGAGGAAAAAAATGGGTGGTTGAAAGATTGCTCCCAGGTCTCGAAGCCCAAGTAGCCCTCAGTATACGAAGGAGCTGCAGGCTTTGAAAGCCCAAGGGAGATGGCTGGAGCAGCAGCAGAGAGAGGCTCGTGGCGAATCGATGGCGTTCCAACAATCCAGATGGGTGACAAATGCAGGCTAGAGGTCTGTTTATATTTATTCACGTTATTTCCAGTTGCCTACTCTGTGCGGCTGGTGAAGAAATGCTCCTTCTGTAATGATCCTTTGCTTATGTTCAAAGTAAGAAAAAGAGCAAGACATGGTAGGCCCATTGCAGGGACAGGAAAGTGAAATTGTAAAAGGCGATGAAGAGAGGGAAGAACTGCTCGACTCCGACTTTTCCTGTCTTCTCCTGCGAGGGAAATGGTGCTCAGCGTGGCAATGAACAGTGCATGTTGTGTAAGGATACCAGGCAACTCTCAAAAGGCTTCACTTCTGGAGTTAAGCTTCTTTATTGATAAGATGCCAGTTTCATGCTCTTACGCCATCCATGCTAGGACTGGCGGCGACAGACAAGCCTAAAGCAGAGAAAGGTTCCCCACGATTCCTCCTGCTCCCTCCCCCTCCTTCTAACAGTTTTCTGCATGCAGGAAAACAGGCTGTGGGACTCACAGACTTCTCAAGGCCAGGCAGGCTCCCCGGCTAGGGAGGGAGATCAGAGCAGGAATCAACCACCACTTCCCGTTCTCAGTTTCCCACCCCGGTGACAGAACCACAGGCAGAATCACCACAACGACTTCAGCTGCCAGGGGTATGACGGGGGATCCTGAGCACCTGACATGTTGAGGGGAAGGAGATTTCAGCCTGGGATCGGCATAGGGGTGGTACGTAAACACTTAGTTTCGAAGTCCTCAGGACCAGACGAATTGCACCCAAGGGTACTAAAAGAACTTGCGGGTGCAATTTCTGAGCCTCTGTCCATCATTTTTGAGAACTCTTGCAGAACAGGCGAGGTGCCAGAAGATTGGAGGCGGGCAAATGTTGTCTCCATCTTCAAGAAGGGGAAAAAGGAGGTTCCAGGTAACTACTGACCCGTCAGCTTGACGTCTATACCTGGAAAAGAACAAATCATCAGTCAGTCAGTCCTTGAGCATTTAGAAAGGATGGCTGTGATTACTAAGAGCCAGCATGGGTTTCTCAAGAACACGTCACGTCAGACTAACTATCTCTTTCTTTGAGAAAGTTACTACCTTGCTGGATCAGGGGAATGCTGTAGACGCAGTTCATCTTGATTTCAGTAAGGCTTTTGATGCGGTTCCACATAATATCCTTGTTGACAAGCTTGTAAAATGTGGTTTGGATCTTGTTACTGTTAGGTTCATCTGTAATTGGTTGACAGATCACACCCAAAGAATGCTAGTTAATGGTTCCTCATTCTCTTGGAGAAGAGTGACAAGTGGAGGGCCTCTGGGATTGATCCTGGGACCTCTTCTGTTCAACATTTTTATAAATGATTTGGACGAAGGAATAGGGATTATGGAGGAATTTTGCCATCTTCTGGGCATGGAGCAGGGGTCACTGGGTGTGTGTGATGGGGGGGAGGTAGTTGTGAATTTCCTGCATTGTGCAGGAGGTTGGACTAGATGACCTTGGAGGTCCCTTCCAATTCTATGATTCTCTGCTATCATTGTGTCTGCATAGTGTAGGCCTGGGGAACTCTTCTGGGTGGGTAGGGGACTAATGGGATCTGGCCTTTGAGAGGAGATCGACTTCTTGGGGGATCAGCTGTGACCAGTTGGCTCAGCACGTTGCAGGTAAACTCTCTCACTTCCGTACAGATTTGGACTCTACTTCAGCAGTGACAGAGTCAGGCGGTGCCAGGGTGCTGATCTGTTGAATTGTAAGTGACACCTTTCAGTTCATTCAGTCTGAGGATGTGGACAGATTCTTGGAAGTCCCGTCAGCTGCGTGTATGACCCTTGCCCCTTCTGGTTGCTTAAACCTGCTGGGCAGATTGGTTGACTGTGTTCGGAGGCAGTAAACGCGGTCACTGCAGCCTTGCAACAGACTGTGACATGTCCGCTCCTGGACCTGTGCTTTTGGGGGATAGGAAACAGAAGCGTTGGGGGAAATTGAAATATATGGAATACTAGGCTGTCCCGTTAAACCTGAACTAATTTTACTGCTTTAACAACATAACATGAATCATGGAGTTGGAAGGGGTCTTACAGACCATCTAGTCCAACCCCCTGCCCAAAATGCATCATTTATAACTTAGCATATAAAACTGCATTATTTGACACATTTATAGAATTTAAAAGTTACAAATGCCTTTGTTTTCTATGAGTAAAATTGCAAATATACTCAATACTTGAGAGAAAACTGCAAGCTAACGCAACCTTAAAAAAGGTAAAGGTAGTCCCCTGTGCAAGCACCAAGTCGTTACTGACCGGGGGGGGGGGGGGGATGTCGCATCACGACCTTTTCTTGGCAGGCTTTTTGTTACGGGGTGGTTTGCCATTGCCTTCCCTGGTCATCTACACTTTACCCCCAGGAAACTGGGCACTCATTTTACCGGCCTCGGAAGGATGGAAGGCTGAGTCAACCTTGAGCTGGCTACTTGAACCCGGCTTCCGCCAGGATCGAACTCAGGTTGTGAGCAGAGCTTGGGCTGCAGTACTGCCGCTTGCAACTCTGCGCCACGGGGCTCCTTCAACCAGTGCAACCTATGCAACAACCTGATGCAACCTATGTTACTGATTTTTGCTATCTGAAAACAGAAAAAATAGGAATGAAAGAGAAAAGCTTTTGTGATAAATAAAATATATTATTTGGTCAGAAAAAGTGTCACACAAAGGGGCAGTAATGATACCTGCACAGCTGTGTGCCGTTCCAGCCAGACGCCGCCTTCTTCCTTCTGCGACTGCTGGCGAGAGAGAGAGAGCTTGGGACGAAAAGCCGTGTGTGTCTACGGCACGTCCGTTTTGTCTTTAAAAGCATTTCACTCATTCCGAAAGAGAAAATACTTCATAGGAGTTTATTATTATTTTCACTCGCACTATGTAATCTGTCTCGGGTAGAAAGGCAGACTATTAACAGCAACTACTACTACTACTACTACTATTATTCCAGGACTCCCCCAAATTTCTACTTTTTCCATTGGAAAAATTGAAAAAAGCCCCCAGGGCAAAAAGCCACGGTCCCCACACCACCGTTTGGAAAATGTATTGTTTTTTCCCCAGGCCTTCCCATCTCTACCCTGGATGTCCTGGAGCATATTCAGGGAACTCTTTGCAACTGAAGATGAACTACAGCAGCATCCCCCCGCCCCCCCGCCAGGCCTGTCTAGCCCCCTCGCTCTTCTTTGGACCGGCAGCCCCTGCCCAGGGTCTCTGGCGGAGGCTTTCCATGGCTGCCATCTCTCCCCCCCCCCCCCCCGCTGGCAATGCCGAGGATCTTCCGCTTCCCATTAAATTGTGGCCCAGCCAAAGGGATGGCTGAGCAGATGGGGGCCGGGTAGAGAGGGCAGCTGGGCATTGCTGTGGGGCTGCCCCACGCCAGCCTTCCTAATGGCGGTGGTGCCTGCTGTTCAGGTGCTGTGTCGAGCAAGAGCCACTGGCGTGCAAGGATGGCAAGAACTGGCAACGAGGAGGAGGAGGTTTGTGGGTCTGGATTGCCAAGAGACTTTGATGGTGCCGGCAATGATGCTGAGCAGAGCTGGGAGTCTGGGAGGAAAGCTTGAATGCGAGAGTCTGGGGTGGGAGGGGAAGCTTGGAGGAGGAGGAAGAGGAAGAAGCTGTCAAGCATCCCTCACCCTTGGGAATGCTCTGAGGAGACCAGCTGCCGAGAGAAATCAGACATGCGCTGCAGATGTGGCAAGTTTGGATTTGCAAGGGAACATTTGACGAAGTTACCCATTAGTGGCTAATGGCTGAAGCAGCAGAGCTGAGGTCTGGGGTGTGAAATGTGCTAGAGGGAAAATGGATCTAAACAGATGGCACCACCAGCAACCGGGGAAAAGCTGGTGGGGAAATGGGATGAGTCCCTGGGGGGCGGAGGTGCCAACAGCCAGCAGAGAGCTGCAGCAGTAGAGAGTGAACGGGGGCAGGGAGGGTGGCACTGATGCCCGCCAGTCTGGGGGCTTCTATACAAACCCCCACCCTCTGTGGTGCCTAGGGTTCACCGATTTGGAGTGAGTGACATGGTCTGTTTACCCGGCTGCCTGGGTTTGCTTTCCTCCGCCTCCGTGGTTTCAGATTGGAAAACTCCTTTTTCGTGTCCCCTGTAAATCCCCTCGGAAGGATCTGCCGCCGCAGCGTGTCCCTGTGCCAGTAATCTGTGGCCAGGCAGTACCTGGGCAAGGAAGCTGTGAGCCTAGGGCGTGTGCCTTCTGCCCCTTCTCACTCCACCAGCAGCTGGCTGTGCCTCTACCTGTGAGATTTTCTGCTGCCAAAGGAAGTGACAACAGTATCTCCTCCCCCCGCCCCCCATCTTGCATCGCTTGGCCTCCTGTGCCACTTCGACTTGTTCAATTCTGCTAATTATTTAAGAAAATATGAGCGTCTTAATTAGCTCATGTGGCAAATGGAGAGTTGTCCACCCACCTGCCAGGTGGCCCACAAAGCTGCCTCTGAACAGCCTCCCTGTTCTTATCGAGGGGGGGGGGCTGCCAGCTGGACCGCCGATGTCCCACTTGAGCCTGTTGTTCCTCAAGCCCTTTCTCCGCAGCTCCGTGCGCCGGGAAGGGGGCCCCATTTCACAGAAGGAGAATGAAGCCTGGTTCTTCTAGCTTGCCTGCCTGCCGCTTCCTTTTGGCTTTGCACTGGGAGCAAGGAGTTGCTGCGCTTGCCGTGGTGCAAGTGGGGTGGAGACCCTCTCTGTCAGGGGAAGGGGGTGGTCCCTCATGGGTGCTTCCTCTAACATTTTTTGTCTTGTGGTAATCCTGGCGCCTTCCAGTCCTGCCCCTTCCCGAAGAGGGTGAGGGAGAGGAGAAATTGTGACCCCCCCCCAAGGGTGGGCTCTAGCCAGAGCGGATGAAGTTGTGTTGGCCTTGCGCTACCGAGGCCAGGCGCTGGGGCAGGCTTTAGAGCCCCAGAATGAGGCGTGGCGTCCAAGCATGGCTTGCCCTACGTGCCAGCGAGCAAGGGCTGCCCGTCTCCAGAGGGGCTCAAAGGAGGCCCGGCTGCTGAGGCTGCCCAGGAGACGACAGCTGAAGAGCGTCACTGGTGTGAATCTTAATTGTGCTTCTGGCCTCTGCTGCCTTTTAATAAGTTAGCTCTACTTGTTGTTTGTTCAGGAGGGGAGGGGGGGGGGGTCTGCTAGGCCTTTTTGACCTGCCCCAGGGAGTTCACAGAGACGTCCTGTAGTGCTAGCCAGCTTTGGGGCCATTACTGGCAGTTGCCCCGCTCGGAGCCCCCTCTGTGAGAGACAATGTGGTTGCCAGGCCTGGGGCCTCTGCAGGTCAAGGTGTGAGGTGGCGTCGTAAGGGAAGGGAAGCGGGCAACCAGATGGGTTTCAGCCACCGGTCATGGGTGTTGGATGCTGCGGGAAGGGACTGCTGCGCTCGGGTCTCCTGAACGGAGAGGCACGGGCATCGGGTGTGGGAGCCCCCCGGCACTGGCGCTTCTTGACTCTCAGAGCCACGTTCTGCTTAGCGGTGCCTCCGGTGCTCTGGCCCTGGCATGGAGCATGTGCCCATGGATTGGACTGAAGCCCCCCGAGTGTAGAGCAGGAGATCTGTGGAGGCACTGTGGCTGGCTGTGTGGCTGGCTGGCTCTTCCTTCCTTCAGAGGAGAGAGTGAGTGGGGGGGGCCCTTCAGCCTTGGCCCCTCCACCCACCCACCCACTCCCTTTAGTCTTCACTGATCAGCAGCAGGAAGAGCGTCAGTGTGTCAGTGTCGAGGCAAGTTGTGCGGTCCCCTCCTGCTCTGGTTTCTCCAAGTCCGTTTCAGATCAGCAAGAAGTTGGGACAGGCCTGAGCGCGTGCGATGCTGTGGCATTATTAAAGGTAAGCTGAGTCAGTGTGTGGATGGGACAACACGCCGAGCCCCACGGAAACTACTCTGACCTCGCTAAACGAATTGCAGCATTTTCTAACCTTCCAGTGGCTCCACAGGGGGCGACGGGGGGGACTAGAAAGCCCCTCGTGGCTCCTCCCGGCTTTCTCTGCGAGGGCGGAGGGCCCTTTCTTTTGCTGCATGATTGTGTTTGAGAAGGAGGACTGAAGGGAGAGCTTTGCCTGGACGTGGCTGCCGTCTGCTAGGGCAGCTCAGCCTGAAGTAGGAGGTGCAGCACCGGGGTGGAGTGGACGAAGGGGTCTCTTCCAGAAGCCTTTATCATGTAATGTGGGTGGGTGGGTGGGTGGCCCTTTCTTCCTGCCTGGGCACAGCCGCAAAGCGCCCCATGCATGTAGGTCGAGGTCCAGGCCCAGGACTTCCGGGCGGCTGGCTGGGAAATAAGACATTCCTAATGCTCGCTTGGATTGTCCCACAGCATTGCTATCCATCCCTCTCAGTCCGATCTTGGGGCGCTCCAGGCATCTTGGTCTCTCCCCCGCCCTTGCTCTTAAATGATGTTCATTTGAATTGATTGGGTGGTTTTCTGCTGTGGGTAACAACGTGCTGTGGGGGGGGGGGGGCGGGGGAGCTGGCTGCACCCCTCTTGCCTGCACGCCTCCCCTTCCTCCTCCAACTTTTCAGAGCATTGAGGCCTTATTAGGGTCTAATGGGTTCTACCCTGAGAGGGCTGGACAGTTTTGTGACTGACAGGTCCCTGACAGGTTCCTGGTGCTGCGCAGCATTTGGGCAGGTATGATTGGCATTCTTCCTCCAGCCAGCCTGCTTCTGGAGAGGCGTGTGCTGCTGTGCCCACTTGCCTCATGCCATTAGGGTGGGGCTTTTTCCTTCTCAAGCAGATCAAATCAGTCCATCAGATCTCAGGCCACTAATCAGCTAAGATGGCTTTCATTTGACCCCATCCAGGCAGCTTTTTCTGCTGGCAGTTTTTCCAGAGGAGGCTGCCTCTTGCTCCCAGGGAGCAGCGCCCGCCTCCATCTCTGAATGTTCGCCACGCCTTCCGCTAGCGATGCGCAGGATGTGCTGGGCTGCCTCTGCCCAGTGGAGGCTTTGGTCCAGGGCTTGTCAGAGCTCCACCCAGCCTCAGCGGCGAGGCGAGGCTCTGGCTCCCCAAAGGAGGAAACTGGGTTGTGTCTGCCGGGGCTTTTCCTTTCCATTGAGGTGTTCCATACCTCTACCCCTACCCCACGGGCCAAGATTACTTTCTTCTCAAAAGGAGTGACGGAAGCCTTCTGGGAAAAGGGGGAAATGCCCCCCCTCCCCCCTCGATTTCCTCCTGTCTGTTCTGTCTGTTGGTGTTTGAGAGCCGTGCAATAGCTCCCTATTTGACAGTGGCAGAATTTAGCAAGCCTCCTTGCTGTTAGATTGATAGTTAATGTTTATTTGCCAAACCTCAAACCGTGCCTCCAGATTCTTCAGTGGCTTCCCAGATCACTGCCTTGCGTGTTGCCCCCTGATATGAAACATCATTTTTGCTGGCTGGCAAAACGGTATTTAATGGCGGCTGGCGGGAAAGTGTTTAAGGGCAATATGTATTGGACACTTAAGTGTTTCTATTATCTGTCTCCTGGCACAGACCATTGAGTTTTGCCTTGTTCTGGGGACAACAAAAGCCTCGCTTTCTATCAGCATCCGGGAAGACGGTTGCTTTTCCACCTCGTGACCCTCCTCTTTGCTGTGCTCTGCCCGCCTTTCAGGCATGCAAACATTCATCTCGCCTTGGGAGCTCTTTGGAGACAGCTACTGATGCTGAAGCTGCGGCGGGGGGCAGCGGCCCCCAAGGGATGTGTGGACTAAACCAGGAGTTTAATTCTGTGGAGTGCCTGGCTCCACGGTGTGCTGCTAGCTGCGTTCTGCTGGATCCGTGCCATTCCGGGAGTTGCATAAGATGCCGCTGGGCTTCATTCAGAGTTAGCTTTATATAGCTGCTGAAGGTTGGCTTGAGGAGATGCTGCGGGTGGGACGAGGCTGGTTTGCAAGGCAGATTCAAAGAAGCTAATGGAATTTTTGAAGCATGGGAGAAATTATTGCTCTTTCCAGTCCAGGGAATAGGAAGAAGGAGCGGGGCGGGGGGGGGGGGGGGACTGTGAAAGGGACCTCCTCTGATGGTGCCTGCCTTGACTCATGAAACATCTGGGTAATGCCATCTCCCCCCAAATCTGCAAGCCAGGTTTGGTGTATCTGCTCCCTGGAAGTCTCTAATTTGGCTAAAAGATGGGAGGGGCTAATGCCAGGGGAGTCAAGGATCTTGGAAGGTTTTGTGTTGGTTGGTTTGTTGGTTGCTTGGCGTGCGCCAAGTAGGGACTGCTGGGGTTGAGCCTTTTAACTGGGGAACTCATCAGGGGTTTGGTGTGGCTACCCATAATACTCACATTTGCAGTGGATGTGGGAAGGCTGGTTTGTCCGTGTGGAAGGAGATTCCTCAGGTGAGCCAGGGGGATGGAAGGGGGGCTGCCAGGCAGAGCCCTTCTTCTGCGAGTGCTACAGCCAGGCTGAGCAGAGAATGGGGGCGGGGGGGGGGAGAAGAACTCCTCTCCAGAGAGCCCCGTGCTGTGATCAGCCAGCCAGAGGTTCCGAGAATAGCCCTGAACAGGAGCCTGTATGCCACCCCCCCCCCCCCGGCCTCATGGTGCCCTTATCACTTAAGCACGGTGGAGATGTGGAGGTTGCTGGGCCTGTTGCCTCCCCCCCCTGGGCAAAAGAGGAGGCCCCCCCCCCCGCTCAGTACAGGGGATCCATCCCTAACAAATGGCGGTTGGGCCTCTGCTTTGAAGAGCAGGAATTGGGCTGTCAGCCAGAATATTTTGGAACTGATTCAGTGCATCTGATTTTTAAAATTTATGTATGTTATTTATAGTCCGTCTTTCTCACTGAGACTCAAATTTCGATGTGATCACCGTGGCCAGAGCACACTTCGTGGTGGAGGGGTGTGGCTGGCGTGTCGGCTGGAGCTCAGCCCAGGCACTGGACGCACCCCTAACTGGAGGTCCGGAACCAGCAGCACCCCAGGCTATGAACCTGCTTGGTGCGTGCGCGTGCGCGTGCACCACCCTTCCAAGATAAGGAGTTTCCTCTGTCCTCGAGTATCTTCTCAGTTGGCCTCAGTCGTGTCTGGACTGAACTTCAGCTTTCGGCCCTCAGTCACTCCGTTGCCTTCTCCACACACCTGTTCAGGACTTCCACAGACCCGGCTGCTAAGGAGAAATGGAGCTGGGTGTCGTCTGCATGTTGGTGGCTCCGTACTTGGAAGCCCCAGGCAACCTTTCCCTGGGCTTTCAGGTAGATGTTAAAATAGTATGGATGCGTTGGGGGGAGGGCATAGATCCCTTTGGGACTGTGTAGCGTAAATGCCAAAGGCCAAGCAGCCGTGCCCTGGCACCGCCTTCTGGAATTGGCCAGCCAATGAAGAACAGAACTGCTGAGGCAGGGTGCCCCCCACTCCCAGCCCATCCAGCCTCGCCAGACAGATACCATCGGGCATGGGACCAAAACTTGCCAAGAGGTCTAGGAGGATCAGTGGGCGTGCACTCCCCCACCACTCTTCTGGCGAAGAGCTTCAGTCAGGGCCATCAAGACTGTTTTGTCCCCAAAGCCAGGCCTGGATCCAGATCAGAACGGGTCTAGAACATCTGTGGTTCCCTGCACTGCCGAGAGCTGTGAAGCCACCATTTGATGGCGTATCTCGCCCCCAAAAGAAATGTCAGCCACTGGGCAGTAGTTACTTAGGCTGTTCAGGGCCCAGGATGCTTTCTTTTGGGGGGGGGGGTGTCATGGCCACTTTCAGAGCGGTCAGAACGACCCCTCCTGTGGAGAGGTGTTTATTATCTCTGCCCTCTGGACAACCCAGCCCAGCTTGAAACCAGCGGCCTCGAAGGGCACAGGTTGGGCGTCCAGGGGGCGGGTTGCACACTGCGGAGCAGCTTGGCCACATCTTCAAGCCTCGCCAAGAGACCCCCATCCACAGAACTAGGACTGTGCTGCAGTGGCGTCCCGGGACTGAACGAGGTCAGGCACGGCATAAGATTAACCCCAGCAAATGCCCTCAGAGGCAGCAATCGGAGCTGCCAGAGCCAAGTGGATCTCACCAGCTGGGCTTCTGACCCAGGCCTGACTATCAGGGGCACGTAGGGGCACGGGGGTCAGGGCAGGTTCTTCAGCCCGGGGGCAGTCGCGTCCGGCTGGGCTGGGCTGGGCTGGGCTGGGCTGGAGCTCCAGTGCCTTTGTGGGACTCGGCCCAGCCTCCTGGCTCTGGCTCAGGAGAGGAGAAGACAGCTGTCTCTGCCCCACAGGGTTAAAGCGCCCCGTGATCTGCCACCTCCAGGGAAGAGGGAACTGAGCTGGCTTTTATGTTCAGGCAGCAGCGTTCGGGGGATTTGTGGGGAAATACACACGTGTGTGATTTAAGCCACGGGGGCTGTTAAGCCAAAGAAATGTGCGCTGAGGGGAAGCCTGCCCAGTGCCTTGCAACCGCATAACTCAGGTTGGTTTGGGAGCGCTGCATATTTACGTCTCTGTTTGACAAGGGACGTGCCATCCGGCTATAAATTCTTCTGGCACCATTTAAATCACGCCACTGCTTGCCCCGTCCCGTTCTCCTTCCACTGCCAAATTGCGTAAGGCAGGGGGGGGGAGGTCTCGCATGAGGCCTGGGGGTTGCGAGGGGAACTTGCTCGGGGGCCTGGTGGAGTGGGAAGCTTCTCCTGCCCTCCTGGCTTGCCCAGGTCGGGAGCCTTTGCGCCGACTCAGGCTGGAGCTGACTGAGCAGGGGTTGTTCTCGCTGGGAAAAGCGAAGAGCAGGAAGGCGGATGGTTCCCCTAGTGCCTTTCTGGCTGCTCTCGTCACCCCTTTGGGGCAGACCCCTCAGCCAGCCTTTCAGTGCAGCAGCCATATTATCTCTTCAGCCCTGGCCAGAAGGGAGAAAAGGAGCCCCCTCTGCCCGGAGGCCCCCCATCCTCAGCTTCGCTGCCTTCTCTGAACCATGAGAGGAGGGCTGGTCCCCGAGTCTCCGCTTCAGGTGGGTGCTGATGAACTCTGCAGCCCGCCTGTGGTTTGCCCTGAGAGCTTCTGCCCACCCCACCCCATGCCACCCCCCCCCCCCGCCCAGCCCTCCTGTGGAAACCACTTCAAGCAGAAGCCTTGCTCGAGGCCCCCTGGGCCAGCCTGCCCTTCCTCTTCTTGCGTCTCCCCCCTGCCCTCTTTCTTAGGCAAGGGCTGTCCCTTCAGTTGCCTCTTCGGCCTCTGGGGGAACGCTTGAACAGCCGCTGCAGTGCTTGCTGGGGCATCTCTCGATCCGACTGGGGAGGAACACATTGGCCCGGCAGAGGCAGAGTTGTCTTGGCTCTCGCTCCAATTCCTTGGAACTGGCTTCCTGGGGAGGGGCGTCAGCCTTTAAGGAAGGGAGGGTTGGCCTCTGCCGGGGTCCGACTGCAGTCTGCTCAAGGCGAGGGGGCCCGCCGCTCCCAGTGCCGCCTGTGAGGGCTGCGGCTGCTGTTTGCTCCGGGCAGGCAGGGCAGGTCTTCCATAATCAACGCAGGCAGAATGCTGAAGGGTAACGTTGGCGCCTGGTCTGTCTTGGGGTATTGCCAGTCCAAATCCTTTTCTTAAAGGCTGGCAGTTAACCGTTATAGTTCCAGAGAGACCAAAATATTTGCATAGTTAATGAATGTGGTAAACTGGGATTTGTTGGTTTAATTCACAGTACCTTCAGCTCTTTGTTCCTGCTTCCCTGTGAGTCCAGAGAGCTGTTTTGTCTACAGAAGGGAATTCTGTGTTCCTGCGTGCTTTCAGCAGTTTCTCTAGGGAAGAATGCAGGCAGAGAGGTGGCCACATTGTCTGGCAGGGCTTGGGGGCTGGCGCGCAGCTCCTTAGTTGGCAGAACCAGAGGCAATTTGGGGGTGGGAGAGAGATTTACAAATGCACTCAGTTTCTCTCTTTCTCTCTCCCCCCCACACACACTAAAGCAGTGCCCAGAGATCTACTTTGAAAGGTGGGTTCTGTCACTACAAGAAACTATTTCACGCCAGATAGGCTTTAGGTTCGTTTCTTGCCTATAATGTTAGTCTGTAACGAGAGTGCGGTCCCTCCCTCCACTGCCAAGCATACGGAGGCCTTCCACTGGTCTTGTGCAGGGCCTGACCTTTGATCCTGGCGGTGTCTGGAGGGCTGCCCCTGCGACTGCCACTGGCGCTGGGCTGCTCGGATACGCTGGGTGGCAGAGGGGTGCCCACATGCTGCCCCTCGGTCAGTTCAGCCCGTCTCTCTCAGGCATTCTCTGTGGGGGCCAAGCAGCTCTGCTTATGGCTGGGACAGGGGAGGCAGGGGGCATAGGCGATGGGTGTGGGGTCCCTGCACCGGAGGGTTTGGGGGTTTGGGGGTGGGGCGGCATTTGAAAGAACCCCAGCGAAGTCCTGAGCAGTTTCAGGGTGCTTGGTGCCGGTCTCTGAAACGGGTGGCCTGGACAGCTGCTTTGCTCTCCTGAGAGGGGAGGAGCAAGGATGGTCAGGGCAGCCATCGAGGCCGGTGGGGCCCCAGAACCTTCCCCAGCGAGGGTGGCAGCAGGGGCAGGGAAGGAGGAGCTGCGGGGGCTGACCGGTCCGTCTGTGGTCGCCTTCTGTCTGCTCTCCGTAGCCTCGTGGCCTTCAGGGAACTGCTCGGTGGCGGCCTGCAAGTTCCCCTTACTTTAGGCAGGCTGGGGGTGGGAGGCCAAAGAGGCCAAGCCTGGAGGTGACCCCCCGGCTCAAGTTCCACCACCAGCCGAAATTCTGGGCACGAGGGATCCAAAGGTCTCGGCAGCCAAGGAATCCAAAGGCGGAAGAGCAGTGGGTCTGGGAACAGG
Source organism: Eublepharis macularius (assembly GCF_028583425.1). Taxonomy (NCBI): domain Eukaryota; kingdom Metazoa; phylum Chordata; class Lepidosauria; order Squamata; family Eublepharidae; genus Eublepharis; species Eublepharis macularius. The sequence continues at coordinate 671,918 of NC_072798.1, forward strand.
GCACCCTACCCTTCGGGGGGTACATGGAGATGCAGGGCTTGAGCTGCGTGCCTGCTGCTCAGGCCCACGCAGCACCCCAAGACGTCCTTGCAAGGGGACAAAGGCGCACCAAGGAGGTGCAGCCAGAGTCCAACTCAGCGCCCTCCAAAGTAGCCGGTCGGGGGGGGGGGGAGGGCGGGTGATCCAGAGGGAAAGAGAAGCAGAGAGACAGGGTGGTGCGTAACAACAGGGCCCTTCCCTGGGACCAGGCTGGGGGTGACAGATGGTGGCCAGCGTGAGGCCTGCAGAAATGGGCAGATTAGGGCAGATTCTGGCTTCAGTTATACATTTAGAACGAAGACGAGGTTCTTTTTCCAGGGCTAGAGGAAAGGGGAGGGGAATCCGGGTGAACTGGCCGGTGTGCTCCCCGGTTGGCTGCAGGGGAAGCCATTGTAGAGGCAGTCAGGTGACCTTCCTGAGCTGGGCTTAGTGGCAGGAGGACCTTAAAGCAGAGAAGGCGGCTGGGGGCGGGCTGAGTTCTTTCGAGGGCTTGGCTGTCAAGCGGACACATCCTTTGTACTACAGTACACAGAAGCACTAAGGGGCCCTGACAAATAGCACGGGGGGCTGGAAAGAGCGAGGGGCTGCCTTTGCTTCTGGGTTGCCAACATGGGCTGGGGGGGAGGAGAGAAAGAGAAGCCGTGGTGTGCCGCCAGCTGATCTTCTTTGCTTTCCCATCATCCCCAGGACAAGAACCGGAAGCTCCGTCCTCTCTATGACATCCCCTACATGTTTGAGGCCCGAGAGTTCCTGCGCAAGAAGCTCATTGGGAAGAAGGTAAGCAGCTCTCTTGGCTGTGGGCTTCTGGGTTTCCCCCGGTGTGCATCAGGCCAGAGCATAGGAGAACCTGCAGCTGCGCCAAGCGGCTTGTTTGTCGTGCACAGTTCTGTTGCCTGCTTGCCTCTCATCGCTCTCCTCGGTGGCTTTGTGGTTTGATTTGTTGGCTTGAGAGAGCCAAGGACACTGAAGGGCCTTTGGAAACACCTCTCTGGTCTTTGTGGAAAGGACACATAGGAACACTTGAAGCTTCCTTATACGGGCTCTGACTCATCAGATGCACAGTCTTATCCTCCATGTGATTCAACCTCTATGTCGTGCCTCGAGGAGAGATTTTTTGCAGCTTTGGAACTGGATGTTGTCGACACATGGATGACAACCAGCTCTATATCACGCTATCCAGATCTCAGGTGATGTGGTAGAGATCTTGAGTTGCTGTGCGACAGCTGTGGGCAAATTGCTGAAAGTGGACAAATTGAAACTGAACCCAGACAAGACAGAAGCGATGCTGGTTGGGAAGCCAGAGATATTACAGGACGTTATGCTCCCCTCTTTTGATGGGGTTCAGTTGACCTTTGCAGACTTGGTTAAAAGTCTAAGGATTATACTGGATCCAGCACGGCTGCTAGAGTAGCAAGTTACGGCAGCTGCCAAAGTGCCCTCTTCCAACTCAGCCTAGCCTGACAGATGGTGCCCTCCCTTGACATGGCTGACCTGGCCACCTGGCTCTGTCGCTGGGCTCCTGTAACGCCCTCTACAGAGGCCTCCCATCAGTGGCCGCTTGGAGACTCCAGTTGGTGCGGAACGTTGCCGCTGGATTATTACCAGGAGCCCAGGAGAGCGTGCGTATCCCTCCCATTCTGCAGTCACTGCATTGGCTTCCCAAAAGTTACTAGGTGCAATTCAAGGTCTTGTCAGGTGAATCCCCGAGCACTTCACTGCATCACCTCAGGGTACGCGTTAAAGGCACTTTATTGATGAGATATACCAGTATCAAGATATTCAGACAGGAGCGTTGGCAGAAGTGACACAGGGTGGAAAAGCAAAGTTAATTATAGGGGGACGTTCCCGCCCCCGGAAAGAAAGTCCGTTAGGATTTTGGCACAAAGGGTCCAGGATCTCGGAGAGGAGGGGGAAGGGGGAGGATGAGCTCATCCCAGTCCTTAGGGAAGGTGATAGGGCTTCAGCTGGAACTTCAAGGCCACGTTCTCAAGCCGGCCGGGGAATAGTAACCAAAACACCTGCAAGATAAGCAGCTAACAGCCAAGCAAGCAAACATGTTCCCTTTGCATATTCCCAGAGGTTTAGAATATTGTGCACCAAGACAATCATGGCAGATATACTGGGGTGTAAGTGACAGGTATTGGCAATCAAATGTAAAGCCCTTCATAGCCTTGGCCCTTCATATCTACATGACCACCTCTCTCTCTCTCTACGTTCCACCACGACAGCTTCGCTCATCTGAACAGGGCTTTCTGCAGGTACCACCCTGCAAACGAGAGAAACCAGCCCCTGTCCATGCGCATGTTCTTTGTGGTGGCCCCCACCTTAGGGAATTGCCTGCCTAAAGAGGCCTGGTAAGTTCCCACTCTACTGGCTTTCTGTAAACTGAGCAAAACTGAATGATTCCGGATCAGGAAAGCTTTTTTTTTTTAAACACAGGTAATAGGGCTGCGCAATAAGGGAATGGTCCAGAGAGATGCTTGGGTTGAAGAGGCAGGAGTACGTGTGGACGATACCACTGTCTTTCGCTGACCGTTGCTCCCACAGGATGGTTTCTGCGTTGTTCGATGTGTCATGACCAGCTGTGTTATGTTTTGTTTCAGCTGTGTTCCGTCTCTGTATTGGATTTCTTCTTGTTTTCAAATGTCTGCAGTCCATATCCTATTGCACTGTTGATCGAATGTCCCAGCCATCGATCATATCGACGTCTGTTGTGTAATCTGCCTTGACTCTCAGTGAGAAAGGCAGGCTATAAATAGTGTAAATAAATAAAACGAAGGCGTTGCCTGCTCCGTCTGGCAGCGGCACTCCAGGGTCTCACGCGAGACTTCCCACGCGGCCTGCGGCCTGGTTCTGTTCTCTGGAGATGCCGGCTGGGGCCTTCCACGTGCCAAGCAGACGCTCTCCCCTGAGCACAGCCCCTCCCTGACAGAGACGTGAACCCTGTCTGGGCTGCTGCTCAGCACCACTCCAGGAGAACGGGTGTGGCCACCTCCCTCAGGCCTAGGCAGTGGGGCAGGGTCCGGGACTATGTGGCAGAGCGGGGGCGGGCATGCGGGAGGCCCCAGGCTCAGTGCTCAGCAGCATCTCCAGCTGAACGGTTCAGGCAGTGGGTGATGTGAAAGAGGATCAGAGAATCAGAGGGTTGGAAGGGGCCTCCAGGGTCATCTAGTCCAACCCCCTACACAATGCAGGAAATTCACAGCTACCTCCCCCTCCTCCACACCCCCAGTGAGCCCCTGCTCCATGCCCAGAAGATGGTAAAAGCTGGAGAGCTGATGCCCATCAGAGGAGAGGAGAGGAGATGTGCCCTGAGGGATCAGCTTCACGTGCCACCCAGGACGTGCCTGGCTGCTCTTGGCATGAAGGGCCAGGCCTGTGGGGAGCGGGGGGCCTGGGGGTCATTCCTGTAGCCCCTTGGGCTTTCTTAGGACACAGTCCTGTCTTTCTTCGTAGACAATCCGCAGGAAGGACGATTCGTGGATAGTAGTTCAGTTTCCCATTGAATGGTGAGCTCTGCAGGCGATTTGTGTCAGCAAGCTGTGGAGTGGGACCAGGGAGGGACGGGTCACAGCCTGGTTCTAGGAGTGCTAGTGCAAGGGGTGGGGGTGGGGGTGGGGGGGTCCAGGGTGGCGCCAGGAAGTCCCAGGGCTGCAAGTCTGCTGCAGTTCTGCCGCCGTGCAAGGAAAGCTTGCAGTAGGGTCTGGGAGGGGTGGGGGGTGCTGCTTCCGGAGAAGGAATCAAGCAAACTCATTTTCTAGCCAAACTGGCAGCAAATTAGTCAGGATGTTGGAAACCTGAGTGGATGGCAGGGACCCCACAAGGGTCTGGTTAAACGGGCAAAGATCTGCCATGCGAAAGTCTGTGTAATTACGTGCTTGGATGCTTTCAGACGACAGGGCTGTGGCAGGCTATGAGCCGTGAGTGCCCAAGGGGACCCTCAAGTGCTAAGCCTCTGAGTGTCGGAAGCCAGGGAGCCGTCAGCAGGGGAGGGCTGCGGTCCTCAGGTCCTGCTCGAGGGCTCCCTGGTGCCGGGGCTCCGCTAGATGGCCCCTGCTGGTCTGTTGCGGCAGGGCTACCAGACGTCCTTATGGAGCCCCTGTGCAGAAATGCAAAAAGAGGGTGTAGAGTCTCTGGGGGCTGGGAAGGGCCTCTGGGCCCAGAAGAGTTCTTAGCTTTTCTTGCAGAAGCAGTGGATGAAATTATACACATTGTTCAATTTGCATAATCTTGGCAAGTCCCATGATCACACTTTTCTAGGTCAGAATTCAAATTTCTCTTTTGTATGGAATAGATGCGGCCTTGCAGCTAGAAAGGGGTGGCTGGCGATGCAGGAGTACATGTGGACTGTACCACTGAGGGCCAGCCTCGGCGTTGTGTGTTTGCGAGCAGCAGGAGTGACCACTCAGCCCTGAGGTGGATTTTTGTGGGCACATGCGGGAGGCTCTTCCGGTTGTTGAAATCCTCACCAGAGTCTCCTGGCTCAGTGTGGTGTGTTTTGTGTGCAGATGGCACGAGGCTTGTGCCATCCTGCTCTTGAGAAGTCTGTTGTGCCTCTTCTGGAGCCAAAGAGGGGGCTTGAAGCGCGGATTGTGAGACCCCCTGCTGGGGGCGGTGGGCGCTTTGGGTGGCAGGCAGGGGTCGTCCCGGGGTCCCAGGGGCTCCTTGGCGAAGCGGTTCGCTGCACTTTCCCCCAGAGGCAGCCTAGGGAGCCTCGCCCCCCGTTGCCTTTGGTGCCGCAGAATTTGCTTTCTAAATATTGTCTTTGTCAGCACTGCATTTTTCACTTCCGATTAATTTGATGGATTTGAGCAGTGAAAAAGTCCTTTACGTGAACGATCAAACAGCCCCTGGAGGCTGGAGCTGCCTTTGGACTGGAAGGACGAGCGGAGCCGTGGCAGCTTCGTCCTTACTGTGCTGCCGCCATCCGTCTGGGCTGCCGGCTCTCCTGTTCCTCTGAGCTCATGCCTTCCAGTCCTGGGCGTGGATCGTGTGGCTCTGAAGGCCCCCCTGTCCCCCCAGCTGGTCTTCTCCTCTGCACAAGCCGTGGCTGCCTTGAGGGACCCCCCCCCCGCCCCAGGAAGCAGGGGCTGCAGAGGGTTGCTCGGCTTTGCCTGTGGGGCCATGTTGGCAGGCGGGTATTGCTGGCTTGGCCCTCCCTCACTCACTGCAGATCCATGCCTGTGGACGGTTTGGACCCTGGCCCGTGGAGGGCCAGCCCGGGGGCTGGGGCGGGGGAGACTCCTTTTGGGTGGAGTGAGGTGGGGCGTCTGTAGCTTTCGCAGTTGAGGAACTGGCTTTTATGGCCTTGGTTTTATAGTTGCCTTTGGAAGAGCTGCAGCTTGCCGAGGACTTCATGCGTGTGTGTCAAACTAAGAGGGCCACCCTGGGAACAACCAACCGGCTATCCAAAAGCAACCCCTTCCCGGAGCTAAAGAATATCCACAAAACTATTTGCTTCGTTTATATAATTAATTTATACTTGAATAAAGCGCCCAAGTGGAAAAAGTGCTCAGGAATAAGTATAAGAATGCTGCAGGTGCTTTAAGGAAGGAAATCGTTGATTAGTTGGTCTGTCCACGCCTGATCGTGGCATCGGACCGTCATTATATACCGACATGGTGATGAGCTACTGAATGTTTTTGTCTCTGTGAAAATGTGATTTGTATGATTTTCCATGGTAGCTGGTTAAAGGAGTGGCCATGAGTGCAATTGTAATTTTTATTATAGAGTGTTCATTAAAATGGAAGCCTATGAAGAAGTGATAATACAAAACGGGATTGATGCATGCGGGCAAAGCCCGTTGGCGTCTTTTGCATTTTTGCACTGGATTGCACTTATCTTCTCGGGCGTATGAGCCCATGAACTGTAATACAGAAACATACGGACATATTAATGCATACTCGCATTGCATGAGAAGCTACTACAGCGGAATACACATCATTACAGTACGAGGACTTACCTGCTGTTATTTATTCAAGGAGATTTTTCCTGTACAGACTGTATTTCTCCACCCGTTGGATTGCTGTAGTATTTAATAGAATGAAATGGAAATGTATGTATTTTTATAATTAAATTATGTATGTAATATTTATTGATGTATTTATAGTGGAGAATAGATGGAATATAGTATATGGTTAATTGGATTGTTATAGGAAATATTGAATAGTAGTGGAGCACTTTTTGCTCTTTGGCACTCTATTCGAGTATAAATTAATTATATAAATTAAGCAAATGGTTTTGTGGATACTCTTCAGCTCTTGGAAGGGGTTGCTTTTGGCTAGCCGGAAGACATCGTGCACGCAAAGTGCCGAGCTGTGGCCTTGTCTGGCAGTGGCCCTGCTGGATGAACTTGTCCTAGGAGTGTACCTCTTCCCCTGGGACAAGGGCCTTGCTGCTGCTGGGGCACAACGAGACAGGCCTTGGGAATAATACAGTGCAGGCAGAGGAGGGTATCTTGGTGCAATGCCCTCCCTGCTGGCTACCCAGGGTGAAGGTGCTCCTACGAGAGGCCTGTGTACGAGAGGCCCCTCCATACAGCACCAGGGGACACTGTACTGCTGTAGGACAGAGAAGCCTGAATGGAGGGGGTGACCGCTGCCCTTGATTAGTAATCTGGTGGCAGTTCATTTGGGCGTCTTGGCTGGGCTAACAGCTCTTCCTGCCTTTGGCAGAGAAGTGCTGCTGCTGCTTGCAATGCCCTGTTGCCCCGGAGCTGCTTCCCGGCGGGGGGCGGGGGGGTTGTCCTCAAGGCAGCCACGGCTCGTGCAGAGGAGAAGACCAGCTCAGGGACTGCTTGTCCTCTGGCCAGGGCTAGAAATGCTGCCAGGAGGGTCTGGCTGGTGGCCTGGGATCCCTCCTCAATCCGTGCCATCTTAGGGGGCCTTGGGTAGGCTCTGGCTGCCCCCATCACAGACTGCTAGTGCTGGCAATCGGGAGGCAGCACTGGGGTGGGGGTGAGAGGGTCTGCACAGAGTCCTAGTTCCTGGCTCACCTAACCTTTTCTCTTTTTCTCCTCTCCTTCCACTTTTGAAAATTGGGGGACCAGGGGTGGGGGTGGGGGTGGGGAGAGATAAGGCCAGATGGCATAAAACTCCTTGGGCTTGGGAGGCAGGAGAGAGACTCATGAAGGTTGCGTTTGGCGTGTGCCATCCACATTCTTTAGTCAGCCTTTTCCTTGTGGTGCTGCCATTTCCCAGGCATTCTCCGTGGCTGCTCCCGTCCCCTGGGCTGGCCTCCTTGGGTGGGTCCGGAGGGCCCTTTTGCTCCCTGTAGGCAAGTAATTCTCTTCTGTTCCAAATCTAATTTGGTGATGATAAACCATTTGAACTGCATTTTTTTTTCAATTCTGCACTTTAAAATCTGTAGCCTGAGAATTTTTGTTAAAATCCCGTGTGTCTTTAATCTGTGCATGTTTTGACAACTGCCCATGGGACTGTTGGGTTTGGTGCTGCCTTGAGTCTGAGGAGGGAAGGTGGGATGTTATTTCTTGGAAACATTTAATAAATGTTAATACTCCTCTTGCCTCCTCGGTTGTTGCTTTTTTAAAGTCTGTATTCTGGTTTTCAAGGAGGTGGGGGGGGGTTGGATGTCCTCTGCTGCTTCCGGTTGCTCTCTCTGACCTATTTTAACACTTTTGCTTTACCAGATTGTGCCCTTGGGGCACGGCTGCGCGGACTGGTTCTCTTGCTTGCTATTTCCAGTGGGGTAACCCTGTTAATCTGTTGTAGCAAAACAAAACCAAAGTCCAGGTGAATTGAGAAGCTGAGTGTCTCTCCGGTCTGAAAGGTGCCGCTGGACTTCTCTCTCCATCTCCTGCTTGCTGCCGCTCATTTCTCCGGAGGCTCTTCTGCTGTGAGGAATCACCTGCCACAGAAAGGATGACAAATCTTTCTGCCCAGCCAGCCGTTCCCCCTAACTGCCGGGAAAATAAGCCACCCAATGACTGGATAATCAGGCAGCAACTCGAGGAATTCTTTGGCTGACGGGAGTTTCTTGCTTGGTGGAGCTGGCTGTGTCCCCTTCCAAAGCCGCCTCCCTGTCCCTGTCCAAAGGCAGGCCTTCCCGGCGTTCCTTTGGGCCTGCCCTGCCTGTGCCATGAGCTTGATTGCCACGTGGCGTTCCTTTCTAAAGAGGCATTCTTTGTGGTTGAGGAGCCTCCTTCCAGCCAAATCTTGGCTGGTGCTATCTCCTCCGTGGGTGGAAGAAGCTTCCCATGCCCTGTCGCTGGGTGTGATGGGCACTGAAGGTGGGAGCTTCTGCCTGCGCACCAAGTCCTGCCTCCACCCTTGCTTCCCAGTCCCTGTTTTAACGAGTCTCTCTGAGGATCATGTCCCCAAAGAAGGGCACGGCCACCTTTTGGACATTATTTATTATTTATGTCATTTATAGTCCGCCTTTCTCACTGAGACTCAAGGCGGATTACACAGTATGAGGTTAGCGCAATCAGTATCAAGGACATTTCCATACAGTATCAAGGACATTGCCATAAACAGTGCCACTTAGGGGCCTGCAGCTCTGCACAGGAGAGCAGAGGTCTCTGGCTCTCCAGAGCTGGCCCGTGGCAGAGCCGCTCCCTTGCGGAAGACCTTCTGGCCCTCTGTCCGGGCTGTGGGGGGAGAAGTGCCTGCAGCCTCCGCTCTTGGTTTGGGGACCCCAGCAGATCCGTCCTCCCCGGCACTAGGGGCTTGGCAGCAGAGATGGGAAAGGCCTCTCTGTGCCTGAGGCTTTGGGGAGCAGCTGAGAGTCGGGACAGGCAGTGCCTGGGGAGGTGGCCCAGGAGCCTGGCTCAGGGCCGGGCAGCCCCATGGACTCGCAAGGCTGCCCAGCAAGAAGGGGCTGGGCTTGGCCCCCTCTCTTTAGGAATGGGCTCTGTCCCTCTCGCAGCCTTGGCTGCCAACCTCGGGCCTGGGGGCAAGGTTGATGTTATGGGCCTGGGCTGACAGAGCGAGGCCTAGTGGCTCCAGGGAAGCCTGTACTAGAGTGACTACAGGGCCTACGTTTCCCCGGTCCCCTTTGGGCCCTGTGATTGGTTAAGAGGGGGTTTGGCGGGAAAGATCACACCAATAGGGAAATGGGGGGGATGCCTGGGAAGGAGGGATAAAAGGCCTGGCCTCAGTGGTCGGGGTTCACCCCTGGGGAGCAGAGCTGGGGGGAGGCTGCTGCTGCAGGCGGAGGGACCCTCGGCCAGAAGGGGTGAGTCAGAGCGAAGCCAAGAGACAGCTAGGAACGGTCTAGGTAGACGCGCTAGGGTGGCTTATTTTGTTTGTCCACCCCCTTTTACTGTTCTCGCCATTCTACAAAGTTTTGAACACCAGTTGTTACGAAACCCTTTTAATTAAAGTTGTTTATTATTCTGCTTGGGTCCTCACGCCTCATTTGGTCACATATAAAGTAAAACCGACTGGGAAAGAATAAACAAAAGGGGTTGGTTGGGTGTTCCGGGCCCTTCCGAGGAAGCCTGTACCAGACTGGTGGCAGCCTACAGAGAGCTTCCCTGGCCCCTGGCCTGTGACAGAGAGTAATGCTGGAATCTTCCCGGCTGGGCTGGGCTGGGCTGGGCTGGGCTGAGTGGGAGACAGGGGAGCTCTTGGTGCTGCACCTGCTGTGCTGAACCCTCTGGTTGCCCTGGCCGTGTGTGTGGCTGACCCTGCCTGCGTGGGTGTGTGTGCCACCTGCAGCCCTTTCAATAAATTAATTTATTATATTTACATTATATACAGTCAGCCTTTCTCACTGAGATTCAAGGCGGATTGCACAGTGTGAGCCAGTACAGTCAGTTGCAAAGGCATTTCAATAAACAGTGTAATCGGGGCTATAAATGCAAATTTGCAAAGCTTTAAAATTAGCAGAGTTGAAGAAATGCTGAATGTAGGAACTGTCCAGTAGGACCGTACTTTCAGCAACAGACAGTGCATAGATGCAAAGTCTATAGTCCCTACCCCTTTACTTCTGCATTTCTTTGGGACCACTTCCCTACAGCATAGCCCTCCTGTCTAAGTAAAAAGCCCTTTGCATCATATGTGGAAAGCCAGAAGAGTGAAAGCTTTCCTGACCTCTTCAGGTAGGCTGTTCCATAGCCCTTGGCCTGCCAGAGGTCCAGCTCCAGACCAATAGCCTTCCACTGATGCGGTGTATGTATTCTTGTATTAACAATAGAGAATAAATTATATGGCCCATGAAACAGGCAGAATAAATAGCTAGCAGGCCAGTTGGCCAATTTTGCTTGTTGGCCCACAGTTTGCATACTGCGTGGCATTCTCCACCACCATATCTTCACACCGGGGGGGGAAAAAAAACAGGACTTCATTATTCATTTGGACTATATTTCTACACAACACTTACCTTTTATCTGGTCTGCTGTAAGCCGTTTGATGAACCCTGTTGAAAAGAAAAATATGGGATTGGCGTATGGTTAATTTCCATTTGCTTTGCTGTTGATTTTCTGTCTGACAGGTTATGATAATAGGATTGTTGTCCATGAAAACTATAGAATTTTATTATGGAATATGCACTTATAGCAGTTGCACTTTATTAGTACGAATCTGAAAAGGATATATTGAGTCTATTGTTTTAGTCTCCAGTGGAGGTTTCCTCTGTTGTTAGCTTGTTACCTTACAGGGACCCCTTCCTCTTTGGTTCTGGTCAGTGTTTAGAGCTTGGTCATGCCTGATAACACTTGGACGGCCACATTTTGCATCTACTGAAGTTTCCAGATGGTCTTCAGAGGCAGCATGTGTAGTGGTTAGAGCGGTGGAGATCCCCCAGCCTTTTTGAGCTTTCAAGCACCTTTGGGATTTAATCCTCACAGCAGTCCTTCTGGCTGAGGCCAAGAGATGACTGGCCTAAGGTCACCCCTGAGCTTCTGTGGCTGGGGGGTGGAGGGGGGGTGTTCGAACCTGAACCTCCCCTTTTAGAGCACTCTGGCCACTGCTTCACCGTGGCTTCCTCGTGGGATTGTGTCCCTTTGAACTTGTCCTCAGTCCCTCTGACTGCTTCTCACCAGCTGATTCTGTTGTCCAGGGGAAGGGTCCTCTTGCTAACCCTCCCACCTCTTATTCGCCAGGAGGGTTCCTGTTGGGCACAGGCAACAATGAGTAAGCATCTAAGCCAGTGGCCCTCACTACATCTGGTGGCAGTGAGTTTCAAAGACCAGTTGGTACAAAGAAGTCCTTCTTTGCTGTGGCCTGAGTCTGCTGCCCATCAATGTCATTGGGTGACCCAAGTTCTAGTAATTACAGGTTGAGGAAGAGGAGTTTTCTCTCCACTTTCTTCATGCCACAAGCAAGCTTCATCCAGCTGAGTATTGTTGTGTGACATGCAGAGACTGGAGGAGGGGGTGCAGCTGGAGCCGTTCTGAGAACATCCTGAAGGGGGCTGAATGGCCCAGAGGTCTGGTGACGGAGTGCCGGCAGCCTGAGCTGTGGCAGGGCCCTTCTGTGCATGCCCAGAGCGGGTGAGGCTGGGCACTTGCTGAAGCCCAGGAGAGGGAGCATGCCACGCTGGCCTTTCGTGCTTTGTGTGTGCCCAGCCACCTGAACGTGGGGGTGAGTACTGATCTCTTCCTCCTGGTTTTCTCTAAAGCTGGAGCCGGAGTTCCCCGGAATGGCTTAGGTACCCTTTTTAAACAAATCAGCACTGTGACATTTTCCAGGTGCAGACGTCCTTTCCTCCCTTTCCAAGGCTGATTTAGAGTGAGGGTTGGCCCCCGAATTTTTATTTATTTGTGTCGTTTATAGCCCGCCTTTCTCAATTTTTCGCTGCTGCTGCAGGGCTTGCGAAGGCAGAGCGGGTTTTATTCACCCACTCCTGGCTGGTTACTGATTGGCCACCTCTCCCCCCCCACCCCCCCTCGTGCTCATTGGGTTACAAAGCTTGAGGACCAACAGCATCTTAGGTAGCTTTGTACTGATTTGCCTTGGAGAAGGTCAAGAGAGGAGGTTTGAATGATGAGAACAGCCGATGCTTCCCCCTTAGAACTGCTGCTGCCGAACTCGGTGTATGTACGTGCACACAGTTTTTGTTTTTACTGACAGACAATTTTCTGTTTGGTACTGACAGTCTGCAAACTTACTGACAGTTGGCAAGGCAAAGCAGGGTTGCTCTTGCAACTTAATAATGACAGCGTGTTCCTCTGATTTTTGCAAGCCCTTCCCCCTGTTATCCCCAGAGCTCCGTCAGCCGCTTCTGGCTCTTTCCCGGATTTGGGATCTGAACTCAGATGTCGGTAGCCTTCATAAGGGTCCCCTTTTCCATTTCATGGACAGCTGCAGCTGGGCCTGGAGCTGGGCAGTTGAGGAGCAGGAGGTTCTGAGGGCAGCTGATCAAGTCCAGTTGCTAGGACTGGTGGGCTTTGGGTGCGGGGAGAGGCTGTTTGCCTCACACCATTCCGAGGAGTCAGGGGGGTTAATTTTGGCATGAGGACCCCATTCCAGGGCAACACAGCACTCTGAAGGAGCTGTCAGAATGAACGGAAGGGAAACGCGCAGAAGACTTTGTGGCAGACGCTTTCGTGTGCAAGAGCCCTCCTCTCCCTCCAGAGGCACCCAGTGGTGAGCTCTGGGCCGGCTGATGTCAGGGCTTCTGGTGCACAATAGATCCATTAGCTTCTAAGGTGCCACAGGGCTGCTTATTTTGCCTAATGCAGAACTACCCTTATGACCTTCTATTGTACGGTCAACAGACTTTTATAATACAGACACTAAAATGGAGTAGCAGATACTATAATTTTGACGAGCAGAGTTTTTTCTTGCCAGTGCAGAATGGGAAATGCAGTATCTCCCTTGCTCGGCACCTAAAGAACCTTGTCAAAAGGAAGGCAACTCAAACAGGGCAGGATTCACTTGTAGCCATGCTTCTGAAAGTGCTCAGGCTCATACTTTGGGGGGAGTCCCTGGACCGCGGGATGCCAGAGATGTGGGGCAAGTACCCAGAGTGCCCCTCATCTTGCTCAGCAGTTTCAGTCTTGGAATGTGAGTGGGGTAGAGCTGGCATGGCGAAGTGCTTAGAGTTCCAAGCTGGGGCAACTGGGTCGGGGTCTCTGCGGTGACCCTGGTTCTGTCCCAGTTTCTGAGCCTAATCTACCTCACAGGGTGGTTGTGAGGATAAAGCGGAGGAGGAGAGAATGATGTGATTAGCTGCTTTGGGTCACCATTCCAGAAAAAAGTGAGATATAAATAAAAATGAGGCAGTTAGAGGACTGTCACAGTTGCCTTCAGAGAACGTCAAGGGTGGGGGGGGAGGGCTGTATTTAGCATCTCTTGAGCCACTGGGGAGGCACGTGGGTGCGGACGGAAAGACTGTGTGTTTATTTAAAATCCACTGCATGTGGAACTTGACAGTAGAGGCTAAACAAGCATCGTTGGTTGAAAAAATGGTTATCCTACTTTTGGAGTCCACAGAAGCTCATGACTAACTAGTTCCAAAAGTTTACCAGCTTCAGCCACAGGCGTCATCTCATCTTGCCTGGATAAAATTCCCGCCTCGACCGTTCCACTGCTGCCTTGGCTGAGAAGAGAAGCAGATGTGCCAGGGTGCTGAGTCCACCCAAGATGGAGCTGAGTGCCATCAGCATCTGAATGGCGCCCTCCAGAACGCCCAGTGCTCTCTTGAAAGGGCTTCAGCTGGGGTGGGGCATGGCTCAGCTGCACAGCACTTGCGCTGCATGCACAAGACCCCCTGGTTCCCGGTTTCATCTCTGAGGTATCCAGCAGGGAGCATGTATGGGGAAGGACCTCTGGCTGCCTGAGCAGCTGCCAGTCAGAGGAGACAATCTGGAGCTCGGTGGCTCAGTGCTCTGACTCAGCAGTAGCGGCTGCATCTGCTCATCTCAGCAGCATCGATGGCACAGACACATGGTGCCTAACAACCCTTCTGGGGTGTGTGTGTGAGAGAGAGCTGCGGTGTGTGTGCTGACACAAAAGAACAGAGCCGAATGAACAGGTTCCAGACTCCTGCCGGCCCTTCCCACCAGCTCCACGGACTTACTCACTGTGCCAAAACCTGCAGAGCTCCAAGTGGATTGAGAGGGGAAGTTCCATTTGTCAACTTTCAACCAGGCCAGAAGAAGCCCAGTTACGAAAGGTGTTGAGGAAGTATTCTCCACTACCACATTTCATTTCCCAGTCCCCGAACGGTTCAGATTCCAAGCGAACTGAATTTGGAATTCCCTGAGTTTACTTCTTCAGGTTCTCTGTACACTACACTGATGTGCAGAGGCGAGATCCCGAAACTTCTAAAGCTTGCTTCTAGATGTGGAAGGTTCCCCCTCCTAGACGCAGCTTTGGCCTGTGCATGCCCCGAAGAGAGGGAGGACATGCCCTTTCCTGCTCTGCTTTCATTTGTCTGCCGCAGGGGAAGTGAGTTTCAGGTAGGGAGCCATGTGGCAACAGGAACCGCAGGATCTGAGTCCGTGTCATCTGGGAGATTTTGGGGGTTTGAGCTTTCGAGAATCAGAGGTCCCCTCCTCGGGTTCCGGAGTTGGAGCTTGCCACTGCAGTTTCTGACATATTTGGTTGGTAAGAAAAATTAGTGGCTTATAGATATGGAGTTGCCTGTCATTCTCATTGTAGTGGCTGAGGTAATACTGGGGTAGAGAATTTCTCTCTTCACCAGTGGTGTTTAGCCACTGATGGTGCAAAAGACTACCTTTAAGAGTGGAGGAAATCTCCCTTCTTTGGACGGCCACAGCCATGGCCTTCTTTGTTTGGGAGAGCAGCACAAAGTAGACTCCTTTGGCTGAGTATTTTCCTGAAACATCTGTACCCTCCTTCTGGTCGATACCTGTCAGTCTGAGGCACAGAGACTGCAAAGAAGTCCAGACAGGCCACTTCCATCCACACGGTGCTCCCATCCCTTCACAACCGTTGCTGCCTTGACTTGCTGTGGGGGGATGTGACTGCTCCTCTGCTCCCCAGTCCTGCTCCGCTGAGGGGGAGGTTTTCATCCCTAAAAGTCCCACAACTTCTGGTTGTCCAAATGCAGCATCCAGGCTTCACTCAAGGGCAGGACACAGAGACTGAATCCTCCCCCTGCTGGAAGAACCGGGCTGCCTTCTCGTCTCTTTGTGGACACAACTGAGCCAGTTTGCCGTAGTGGTTAAGAGCGCGGGACTCTAATCTGGAGAGCCGGGTTTAATTTCCCACTCCTCTGCTTGAAGCCATCTGGGTGACCATGGGTCAGTCACAGCTCTCTCAGAGCTCTCTCAGCCCCACCCACCTCACAGGGTGTTTGTTGTGGGGATGATAAATAACATACTAAGTAAACCACTCTGTGGGTGTTAAGTTGCCCTGAAGGGTGGTATATAAACTGAACGTTGGTTGTGGTTGTTGTTACGAGTCGAAGTGCTGCTTCTCACCTGTGGGGCCTTAAATGGCTTGGGGTCTGGGTACTTGAAAGACCATCTCTCCTCGGCTGACCAGCCGGCCAGCCCTGTTCTCTGTGCCTCTGCCTGCACTGAGAGGGCAGGTGGTGAGTAGAGAGGCAAGATCTCCTGGAATGTTGGAGCCAGGGGAGGGAGGGTGGCTGGGAAAAAACTGAAATATGTGCAACAACTTTCGTGTCAAACCTGTACCCGTTTTAATACTTTAACAACCTAAAATACATGTTTATGATTTAGTAGAATATTAAATGGTATTAATTGACAAATGTAAAGAGTTTACAAGCAAAACTGAAAATACAATGAATACTGAAGTGACAGAAAGCTGCAAACAGCCACACCCCACAGAGCATATTTCATTCGTTCAAAAAAAAAAAAAAGGAGTAGGGGGAGTTTCATAGGCTGTTTTCGAGAACTCCTCAAAGTCTCCCAATTTTTTTCCGATGGAAGAAGAAAAAAACGGAGCCATACATTTGGGGGTGAATAAAGCCTTGTCTTAAAGGGCCTGTTCCACTCAGTCCAGTGATTTTCCAGTGGTTCCCAGAACTCCCCAGTGACCCAATACCCTACAGTTTAAGTGAGTGGAGCTTCCTGTGAAAAAACATTTCATTCATAAAAAAACGTATTTCATAGGAATTTTTTCAGTGCTCCCCAAAATTTCTGTTGGCCAAATAAAAAAGAGTCCTTATACTTGCATGTTCTGTATTTTGAGTAAGTAAAACCTTGCCTTAAAACCTTGCCTTTCACATATTTCAAAGAAAAATCCTATTCATATGAGTTTGTTTCAATTATCTCCTAAGTTCCCCACTGGAAAAACTGAAAAAATATCATCAAAGAAAACCAGCCCCCCCCCCCTGGATTTTCCCATTTTTTTCACAGGCCTTCTCGTCTCATTTGGCAACCAGACACCGGGCTTTGTCCGTGGTGCACGCCCTTCCTCTTGAGGCTGGCCTGCTGCCCTCTCTACTCTCTTGTAGGTTCCAGGCCAAATAAAATAAACGATAAGTCAGAGCAAGTTTTAGACGTTTCCAAATCCTAGCTGTGGGCAGGTGCAAACTCATCCTTGTCGACACACAGAGCACAGGCTGGTGGGTCTCTGTGCAAAAGCATGGCTCAGAACCGGTCGCAGAGGGCCTGTGTTCGAGCTGCATGCCCAGGGTGCACTGAGCGACTCTCTCCTAGCCAGTGACCTGTGGTAGGCAGGAGAGCGGCACAGAAACAAGAGGGGAGAGCGTTCTTCTGGGTGACCGAATTGCAGGCTGGGCTGGGTGACAATTGATAGTGGATTCCATGTCTGCATTTTCAGGGTCTCGAGTGCTGAAATGTTCAGGCTCTGAGAAAAGCAGGCTGAGGCCAGTCATAACATGAAGCTCTGGCTCGTGATTCGCAGGTGCCTCTGGATGGAATCCTTGGAAGATGATGAGAGGCAGTGTTCATAGTGGTTAGACCGTCAGGTTAGGATCTGGGAGGCTCAGGTTCGAATCCCCACTCCCTAACCAACCTCCGCAGATTGTTGTTGGGCGGCTATAATGGAGGCAGGGGGAATGACGTTGGAAGCTGTTTTGGGTCCTGACTGGAGGGAGAAGCAAGATCTAAATATCTAAGGGAAATGCTTGTAAAGGGCCTGATCTTCTCACTGTTGCTGACATGTCCCATTCCTCCTTGCCCATGATGAAAACACTGTCAGAGAAATCCAGACCAGTTGGGGAATGGGGCGGGAAGAAAGAGCAGCAAGTTCACTTCCAGTCTGCCCGGGACATGACTGGGCCTTCCTTCACTTCCTCAGGGACAGCCTCTCTGCTCTCTGGCTTAGCACAGACAGGAAAGAGTTTTAACTTCTGCAGTTCACTTACAGGGAAGCAGGACTGAGTTTTCACTAACGGAGAGGAAAGAGTTGGGCTAGCACAGCCCCGTCTTCCCTGGCCCAGCTGAGCCCACCTGGCAGGGGAGGGGAGGGTGGAGGTAGGAGTCTGACAAGAAATGCTGCCTCGGGTGGACCTGGCCGGACATAACCAGCCATGGCACCGGCCACCTCAAGGTCTCCTGAAGCAGAAGAGCGAATGCCTTCAGTATTCAGCTGCGTAGACAAGATCATTCCGTTAGGCCGTGCGGATTCTGCACGGCTGTTATCACAGGCAGCTCATTTTCCTGCAGGCGGCAGGTTGAGGCCTGGCGAGAACGGGCAGGAGGTAATCATAGACAATCATAGAATCAAAGAGTTGGAAGGGGCCATACAGACCATCTAGTCCAACCCACTGCCCAGTGCCAGGAGCAGGTCAGAGAGCTGGCCTTGCCTCGGCCACCTGCTGAGGCAAAAAGCTACAGTCACAATGCTGTGCAAGGGAACGTTACCCAAATAGGAGGTCTCTTCAATTAGCTGGGGGAATTAACATTGAAGGAGACAACCCAGAGGGGCAACTAGGAATCTCCTCCAATATTTATAGGGATTATTCCTTAAAGGAACTCTCAAATGAATCAGGCAGATGTTCAACTGGAAAGGTGGTTTTTTTTTTTATTAAACCGAAATAAAAGGCAAATGTACTGCAGACCACACACAGCACACATACAGGGCTAACTTAAGAAAATCAGGGAGGAAAGTGGGAGAAAGCAGCTTAGGGAGACTGATCATTACCAGTCTTGAAGAAGTCTGTGGAAGCAGCAAAACCGCCCGCACTTTATGGAGTGAAGAAGAGGGAAGAGAAGGTCCAAATGAATTTGGGGGTGCATGGATGTGTCCCAGAACACACAGCATGTGGCTGGGCGGCCCAGTTAGAGGGCAAAACTGACGTCTGGCTCAGAGCAGTGGCTTGATGGCTGTCCCTGGAGGCAGGCAAAAGAGTTGGGAGAGGTTTGAAGCGACTATCCGGGATGGACTAGAGGTGAGAAGAGTGCTGGATGACCTGGTGAGGACTGGATGAATGGCCTTGATTAGGGTGAGTGGGTGAGGGGGGAAGTCAAGGGAGGTACTGATGAGATCAGGCACGGAGTTTTCTCAGGAAGCCTCCTCATCTCCACGTCTCTCCAGGGTGTGGAGAGATTCTGACTCGTGTCCCGGTAACTTTCCAGTCCTCCTGCCCAGCTGGCATCCGCTCTGGGCCAGGCAGTGCCTTGGACTTACGGCATGTGGGGAGGGGGTTATGCTGTTTCATTCATAAACTGCTCTCTCTATGTGGAGAGGGGGTTTGACTGCTAATAGTGGAAGGGCGCGCTTTCTTTGCTAGCAAAGACCCATTCTGGCCTGTTATTCTTAGGTTGTGCAATATGTGTGATGCTGTCTTCTGTATTGTTGTATTTATTGATGTTTTTGTCTGATTTTAAACTAACGTGTTCACGTTGACTTATATATCCTGTATTCTGCTCTGAGCCCGTTGGCGGGGAGAGCGGATTAGAAAAAACAATCCAAACCATAGCTGGGGTTGGCTGCTTTTTAGTGCCCTTATTACGGAAGCGTGTCCCTTGGCTAACCGGAAGGAGGTTGCCCAGTGGGCCTCCCTCGGGGATCCCCGGCCCTGCGGAGCCTGCAGGCTCTTCTGGGATCTCTCTAAACCACCATGGAATGGCTGCCTTGGCAGGCCCTGACCTGCTCCCACACGTGACTTGCAGGTAAAATTTCCATTAACCGGAAGAGTTCAGCTTTTGTAGGAAGCCGGGCAAGCGTGCCCTTTTGCTCCCCCAAAGCGTGCAGGGAGGGAAAGGCTGAGCGAATTGGACTTCATGCAGATGTGAATGCCCCTCTGCTCACTGTGGTGTTTTCGGGTGTGTGTGTGCGTGTGTGTGTTGGGCGGGCACAGGTGTATGCGCCCCGGCCCACAACCGCTGCCCCTAGAAGGGCTGGGGGAAGAAAGGCGGGATTTCTCTTGGCCGCTTCCTTGTCCCTCCTGCCCCAAGAAGGGCTCCGCTCAGCTGTGGCCCAGCATGCTTCCTGTGGCCCGTTCCAAGCCTGCCTTTGGAGCCCTGGCCGTCTCTTTCCTGGGCACGCTTGTTATGACAACAGTTTCTCTGCAAGGAATTGCTTTCACCCCTGCCCTTAATTGGCTTTCTCCTGACAGAGCTCTCTTTTCTGTGCCTGGAACATGATTAGATGTGTCTTGCGAGTGAGTGATCTGCCAGCAGGAGTTTTTGAGGCAGTGCTACCTCTTTGCATTTGCATGCTCATTTAAAAGCCAGGCTTGTAAAAGAGGAGACAGTTTGAAAGGGTTTTAAAGATGCTCTTGTAACATTGATGAGGCTGAAGCCTGTCCGTCTGTGGCTGCCTCGACTCCCTCAGCTGTAGTGGGAAGTGTGCTGTGGGTGGCGCAGTCCCAAAGGACAAGGAGTGAAAGAGATGGTGTGTGGTGTGTCAGCACCGTATGCTCGGGGACAGACGGACATGTTTTGGAAACCCTGTTCGCCGTGTGATGCCCCCTTTGCCCCTGGCAGCAGAGGCTCACGAGGGGGTCCCTGAAAAGGGCTTGCTGAGGCAAGGCCCCGGCCCCTGTGGCCACGTCCCGTTCCGTTCACACAGCTCTGCTTACCCAGGTGGCCTCCAAGAGGCACAGGAACTCCGGAGCTCTGGGCTGCGCTTGCAGAATCCTGTGCTCCGTCAGGGTGGGAGAATGGCGCAAATGGATGGTGGCGCAAGCGTGCCAAGGGGTGGGTATGGATTTATGGGAGTCTCAACAGCTTTTGGGAAGTTGAGGAATCTGGGCAAGGCAGCTGATTTGAACGTTCAAGCTAAGGTTGCCAGCTCCGGTTGGGAAATACCTGGGGATTTTGGGAGTGGCGCAGGGTTTGGGGAGGGGCTGTAGATCGGCAGGTTATAATGTTACCCCCCGCCCTCCAAAGCAGCCATTTTCTTCAGGGGAACTGATCTCGGTCATCTAGAGATCAGTTTTAATTCCAGGAGATACCTGTGACCCACCGGGAGGCTAGCAATCCTAATTTAAGCATGAGAGTCCAGCAAACAAGATTTCTATTAAAAGAGAAAACTAATCTCCACTATTATTTGAGAACCTGTGAATGCAGCAGGCTCATTAAAAAAAGTGGGCCCTGTGCACAACCTCCTTTGCCTGGTTGTGTGTCCATGTGTGCCTGGATCCTACCCGCCTGTGCTGCGCATGGGGTCCTGCATTTGGCATTGAGTTAAGACGGTCTGCGCGGTATACAAGGCAGTGAGCGTGTGCCTGTGTTGGCAGGTGCGAGTTGGCAGCACTTGCTGGCAGACCAGTTTCACGTGTCCTCCCTCACGGTTTTTGTGGAGGCACACCTGACAGCTCTGCTAAGACTTCTGCAGCTCCTCCACCGCCTATGAAGGAGGGTGCTAGTCCCTATGGGGTGGGTGGATGACCCTGCTGTTCAGCATCGGTCTTCTTCGACTTCTGTGGCAGCCGTGTTGTTTGGCACTTCCTCCACCTCAGATCATGGGTGGAATTCATCTGTTCTTATTCTTCCAGTCTCTCCTCCAGGTTTGCTTCTTTTTCGTCTTGTGAGCTTTTTGTCTTTGCCTCCTGCATTGTCCATTCACGCATCCATGTCACAGTGCTTGCAGTGTGGTGGCAGGTTGCCTCGCCCTCCCCTGGTTCCGTTTCGGTGGCGGACAGAAACGCGGATCTTTAGAGATTCACAGGGCAGGCACATTACAAAGGTGCTGTCTGCCTTAGAGCAACTCTACGGGAACATGTTTAATTAGGGTTGGACACTCTTAGGGGAATTTTGATCATTATCAAGCCTTTAGCTAGAAGTTTCCCCCCGAGCCTAGTCCTTTCCCTAGGGCATCAGGGGCATGAGGCTCGGCTGCCTCCTTCCTGGAGGGCTCTTTCCTCCACTTCTGTTGACTTTCTCTAGAAACTGCCAGGTAAGGAAATCATGGATGTTCCCCTCTTAAAGAGAAAGAGAGGTGTTAGATGGGTGCTAAATTACACCCATGTCGTTTATATGACACACCATCTTTTTAGAAATTACTGACTTAAGCTTCTTGGCTTTTGTAAACTATTCTGCTTTTTAAAACAATTTTCTGATGACTTTGTTTGTAAGAAGGTATAAAAATGGGTGATTTCCTTTCGGGGCAGCACTTTGTCAGACTCCTCTGAAGCGGATCAGTTTATTTGAGTGTTTCTCTCTAAGATCCAGTGTCTTGGAAAGGCTCCCCCCCTCCCCCAATGGGGACACTGGCGGTTCTCCCCTCACAGGCACCGTGGGTCGTGGTCTCCGGTGGCACCGGCTTGTGCCGGAGTGGGCTGCTTGGAAGGCCTCCTAGACTGTGTGAGTCTTGGAGAGGTCAATCCCCAGGAATCAACCCTCACCCAATACGCAGAAGATTTCAGCGTCTCTCAGCCTTACAGCAGAACAAGCTGTTGCTCGTTGGCCTTTCTCATGTTGCTGTATTTGGAAACCACCACTTCGTGGTGTTCGCTGCTGCTCCTTGTTTTGCGGTCTGGTCTTTCCCTTGATGTGCTGGGGCCGTGTGCCGCCCGCAGGGCTCTCCCCGGGCCCTGGACACTCCGAAGCTATTTATGGAGGTTTTGTCAATATCGGTTGCTGCTTTGGGAACTGATAGCTTGGGGGTGCTGGGCAGAAATGTTTGGAGCAGCAATGCTCCTGCCTTCCCTCTTCTGGATTAATTGCTGTCATGGATCAGAACGGTTGATGAGGGCATGTCAGGGCAGTGCTGCCGTTCTGGACCTCTGTGGCCAGCTGCGCTGCTCCTGCGAGGTTTTTCTCACTCCTTGGCTACCCATAAGAACGTAAGAGAAGCCATGTTGGATCAGGCCGGTGGCCCCTCCAGTCCAGCGCTCCGTGTCACACAGTGGCCAACCCCCCCCCAGGTGTCCTCAGGAGGTGTGCCAGTGGGGAAGGGGCACGAGGAGCCCTCCCTCTACCCTGCTCTTCAGGCTGTCCGTTGCAAGACTTCACCACCTTGTACCTTTCATTTCAGGTGAACGTCACCGTGGATTACATCCGGCCAGCCAGCAGTGCAACAGACACCGCACCTGCCTTCTCAGAGCGCACCTGCGCTACGGTCACCATTGGCGGCATGTGAGTAGTTACCGGGGCACCCTCAGGCAGACCTGGGGCATCCGCAGACCCAAACCAAGAGCCTTTGGAAACTGTTGCTAGGGGCCAGTTGGGAAGGCGCCTCCCGCCCTTCTTGGCACTCTGTGTGGATTGCCGGTTCCTCTCCAGCCCTGATTCAAAGTGTTGAAGCCCGGCATAGTCTGGGGCCACAAGAATTGCCGTCTCTCCTGTAGTCCTGTTTGGGCATCGCAGCGCATTTTGGGTCCCCCCCCCACTGTTGAGAAGGTGTGTGTGTGTGGGGGGGGAGCCTTAGGGGAGAGGCAGCACGGTGGTCTTGGCGGTGGTTCCGTGGCTTTCCCTTCTAATGGGAGTTTGTCTCTCCATGTCTTCTTCCTATCATTTAATAAATTCTTAATCCATAAGAGGGACCCCTGTGTGGCAGAGTTTGAAGCCTTCCCACCACTTCCCACATGCCCCTGCAGGGCCTTGAACTCGCATATCTGGAGCACCTCTTACTGTGTGTTCCGCCAAACGGCTCTGCTTATCCACTCAGGGCCTTGCGGGGGGGGGGCGCCTTCCAAATGGGCAAGATCAACAACAGCCCACGCGCACACCTTCTCTTTTGCGGCCCTCATCTGGAGACCGTCGTGCCTGAGGAGATCAGGAGGGCCCCCCCACTCCTGTCATTCCACAAAATGCGTAAAACAGAATGGCTCGCAAGGGCACTCCGTGAAGGCCGCAGGGCTGTCCTGTGATGTGGCAGTTCAGGAAGCCTCTTGAGAAAGGAAAAGGGACTGTGGATTACACCACTGGGCAAAAGACAAGCGGTCAGTTTACTGCCCATGTTATCAACCGGTTGCCATTTCATTGTTTTCTACTGAGGCGGGACCATTTTTCCTTATATCCTCATTCTGTATCATGCTCAACACGCTGCACGCATTCAGATTCTGCTCATCCTAGTCCTACTACACTGCTCATTAGATGCCTCTCCATATTGATTGGGTCGACCTACCCTGCCTCTTGGTATGGAATGTTATCGATCCACAGGGTGTAATCCTCTTTGAGTCTTGGAGAGAGTTAGTAACTGAGCAAGTGAATAAAATATCCCCTGGCTGCCAAGCTTATGCAGGAGACTTGGGAGTGGGCCTTTGTCAGAAGCTTTTGGAAGTCCCAGCATGTAATGCCCACTGGGTCACTCTTGTCTGCCTGCTGATTAATCCCAAGAGACAGCTGAGGCAAGACTTCTCGTTGCAGGAGTCATTCTGATCTTCTTTCAGCAGGCTTTGTTCCTCTGTGTACCTAGTAATTCTGGCTTTGATTGCACTTTCTGTTAATTTGCCTGGACCAGATATTAGGAATAACTGGCCTGTAATTCCACGTATCCTTTCTAGACCACTTTTTAAAAACCAGGGTGGCATTTTCTATTTTTCTGTCATCTGGCATGGAGGCTGGTTTTAACAGCAGCAGCAACAGCAACAACGTGCTTTTATTAGTGTCACGCTCAGAGCAGTGAAGAAGTCAGTGTTGTTGTTATCCTCACAATACGGCTGGGGAGCTGGGGCTGAGAGGAGGGGCTTCCCCAAGGCCCCCTGCGGAGCTGAAGGCAATCCTAGGAGTTGAACCAGCGGAGTGCTGATTCACAGCCCAGCCACTTAACCACTATGCTACAGCAGTTAGATACATTTGTTAGTATATCAAGCAGTTTTGAGTTGTTTTAAGAACCCCTGGGTGCGCGCCGCCTAGACTTGCACACTTGTGTGTTTCTCGTTTAGCTGGTGGTTGTAGAACTTAGTCTCTTGCAACCACAGTCCAGCTCGTTTCAGCCTTCCCAAAAACACCGGCTCTGGCATGGGCACATGCCTTACATTTTCCAAATTGAAAACAGATGCAAAGAATTAATTCAGTTTCTCTAGCATGTCCCCGTCTTCCTTAAGCAATCATTTTGTTTCTTTGCCATCCAAAGGTCCAGCGGCTTCCCTGTATTTATTTATTTATTTATAGTCCGCCTTTCTCATTGAGATCCAAGGTGGATTTTGCAGTGTAAGTCCATGTGATCCACAGCTGGGACAGTCAGTAAACAACATAATAGGAGATGAACGCAAGAAGGTTGAAACGAAGCATACAGGCGGAATGCGGGAAGACAGAGATGAAACATGGCTGAAACAAAGCATAAGTAATTTGAGGTGGCCTATTAAATGATACAGAAGTTACACGGTACTATCATTTCTACATCCACAAACAGTACCTGGTAGTATAGTCTACAGTCCCTATCTGTTTACCAAAACAGGTGTGAGGGACAAAGGCCATGAAGGGTTTTGAATGGTGGTAGCCAGAACTTTGCACTGAGCCGTCTGACTGATGGGCAGCCAATGGAGTGACTGCAGAACAGCAGTGATGCGCAGTGCCCCCTGGTTCCTGGCAATGATTGAGCAGCGACGTTTTGCACCCGCTGGAGTTTCCGAGAGGACTTTGAAGGGAGGTCTTTGCAGAGTGCATTGTAGTAGTCTAGTCCTGATGTTAGCAGGTGGCCAGAGCAACTGTGTCCGGTTAGGGGGCCATCTTGCAGGCTAGTCTGAAGCATGAGAAAGCCTTTTTTTGCAGCTGCATTTCCTTGCTTACTGTGGCAGTGCTGGAACCAGCGTAACCCTTAGTCTCTTAACTAGGGTCCGTTGAAATTGGGGAGCAGAATGGCCTTCAAGAGCTCCGCCTCCTCAACCAGCGTCACTTCCATCTTGTCTGGGTTCAGTTTCCATTTGTTCACTTTCAGCCATTTGACCACAGCTGTCAGGCAGCAGCTTAAGGCTTCTGCATCACCAGGGGCTTTGAACTGTGAGATACAGGCCTTCTCTAGACGGGCGGTTTTTGCCAGTTCCGGCCCCATGTTGCTTCCAGTTTTTTTCTGAGTTCCGCATGCTTAACTCTGCCTTCAAATTTCAATGTGGCATTTTCAAGATTTCTCTTTGAATTTTCTGCCTGCACTTATTCCCCAGTGTTTTTCTTGATGTGGTTTTGAATCAGTTTTTTAAATTGTGCAGAATTTTCCTTTTGTTTCCCCCCCCCTCTGCCCTCTGTTCTGCCCTTTGCCCTGCCTCTGCAGGACACGTCTCGCTGCCTCCATCTTTCTCTCAGCCTCTCACTCCCCCTCCTTTCCCAAGACACACCTTTTTTGGGAAGAAAACTTTATGATATTATAATGTTGTTACTGCATTGTGTCGCCCAGCTCTGGGTCAGCCCAGGTGGGGCTCTCTGGTTTGGACTGTGGGGGAGGGTGGTCATAAATCCTGAATAAAAATGTGTACTTGGAGCCTGGCTGTCATGTATTGGGGATTTTTTTTAAAAACCAAGCATAATAATGCTATAATGTTTTTGCCCCTAATGTTTTTTAGCTTATTTGACTTGGCAGCGCTGCCCAACATGTCTCTCCTGCTCCAGTCTATAGAGTTGATATCCAGGGATAAGAGTGTCCCGATGATTTTTCCGTTTCCACTAGGTTTCTGAAATGCCCTCTGTATCTGCGTTGTCAGTTATAGCACCAAGCATTCCTGATCTTGCAGTGGAGACTTCCAGCGTCGGCATATAGGCACCTGTATCTCACTTCCCCCTCTAAGGACTCACAGGGCTCTCCTACTTTCATTCTCAAGTTCTAGCCTGCTCCCACCAATATTATATCAAGATTTCACTACACCATCCCTTTGAAATGAGTTGTTCTAAACCAGACACATTCCAGCTCCTATGGGCTGGAAATTAGTTTAAAAGCTGCTACGCCATTTTTTTTTTATACTAAGTGCCAGCAATGTTGTCCTCTTTTGGTTCAGGTGAAGCCTGTCTCTTTTACTCGGCTAGTCCCAGAAAGTTCCCAGTTCCCACAATATCAAAACTCTTGTGAGATTACACATAATCACAACTCTCAGAAACCAGTGGGAGAACGTTTTAATCTTCCAGGACTTTCCATTGCTGACCTATGAGTGGCTGTCCTCAGACGAAGAATTTTCAAGAGCAGACGGCCAAGTGAGCTTGCGGAACTTGAGTTCATTCACAAGTTCAGAACAGTGGGCTGAATAGATAGGATTCTCGTTTCGGCACGGATGCTAATTTCTGCTCTAATCAAGCTGCATTGTCACATTGTGCCTTTGCACCCTGACTCCCTTCTTTGCTTCTCCCTTCCTACCGCCTGACTGGGATATAAAGGCTCAGGGACCACCATTCCTACTTGTGTCTGAAGAAGGGAGCTCCGACTCTTGACAGCTTATACCTTGGAGATCTAGTTGGTCTCTCAGGCGCCACTGGGCTCAAATCCTGCTGTTCTGCTTCAGACCATCGTTGCTCCCCACCTGGATCTGCACTGTCATTTAGAGGCTCCGCCAGGTCGCCATGACTTCAGCTTCATTCCTTCACACAAGCGCAGGGATGATATCTCACGACTGCAGTTTTGCGCTATTGTGCTCCAAAGATGCCGAGCTCGCCTGCTGCCCCTCATCGTTACTGCACTTGAGATAGCGAGACCGCGTAGCTGTGATGTGGTTACAGAGATTAGATTTTGAGCATTCGAAATATAAGAATGTTTAATGCATGAATAAATCGAATGCACGTGGTCTGCACAAGCAAGGGTACAAAGAAAAGGTGGTAACGTGCAGCCCCCTTTCCCTGTACTTGGTACATCTGCTAAACAGAGTTTAAATAGTTTCAGGTGGGTAGCCATGTCGGTCTGTAGTCGAAGAGCAAGACAGGCCAGTATGACGTGAAGGTGCAGTAGTTTAGAGTTCAGCATTACCTTGGTTCTCATGGCTGTCATGGATGTCTCCCCATTGTCCCTTGCTGCCTGGACGAGAGAGAGTCCCTTGGTCAAAGCTTAGTCCGGCATGGCTTGTGCCTCTCCAGAGAGCAGTTCCAGAGGGCCTCCCCTCCTCCATTCTCCGTGTCCAGAGAATGTATAATCTCCCCTTGTGAGAGTCTTCCCCTTGTTGTTCAGCCCTTCCTGCTTCACGAGGGATTACTCTCTAGACATTTGGCCCTTAGCTGTATCTGTCCCTCTTGGTGTCGCATTTTGTCAAGGAGCGCAATGGCAAACCACTGTCTTGCTTCCACCAGAGCCATTTGCACGTGCAAGTTCTTGGAGTTTGGGCCCCTCTGAGTTTGGTGCTGGCTTTGAACACACTGGGTGCAATCCCAAAGACTGCAGTGAATTCTTGGATGGAGGTCATTTCTCCACACCTCTCAGCCTCCGGATCGTCACTCTCCATGCCAGCAGAGAATCCTTCTGCGCAAGAGTTTAGTGCGGCCCTGGTCTAACAGGATCCTGCGTGTTTCGTCCACATCCTTCTCTGTTTCTCTCAGCTTCTCCTGCTCAATTACCCCAGCCTCAAGGGAACTAACCGACTCCATGGGAGCCAAGAGCTCCGTGCGTCAAGCACACACCCACAATTTCTGCCCAGTGGGCAGATAATTGCACTCTTGGCAGTCTTTGTGAAACATTGGATAGCCTTCCCCACCAGCATTCTAAGTTTGTAGCTGGTTTGGATGTCTAAGGGGGTTACGGGTAGGAAGGGGTCCTTACCTGAAGCTATGCCGGTTTTCATATCAAGAGAGGCTGTCACCCTTGGCTATGCCGAGAACTCGCACAGGCGTTTCAGGACTGAGGCCTTGTGGCTGGTCCCTGGTTAGCTTGTGGTGGAGGGCGCTGCTGCTCATGCTGCTGCCTGCTTCCAGGCAACCTAGCCCATGGCTCGGAAGCCGCCAGATGCAAGGCCTGAACAGCTGGGTGGAGCGGGATCCTTTGGAAAGCATCTCCGCTGGCTGTGGGCAGGAAACGGAGAAGTGTGTCCCGCACGTGTCGGCCGCTCCTGCTGCACTCCGCTTTGAGCAGCAAAAGCCCCATTTCACGGCCTAGCAGGATCCCCTTGCTCCCTCCTTCCCCTGCCCGCAGCCTTTAAAGCCGCGCTTTCCAAACCCCCTTCTTTCCCGCGGGTTTCTTCTGAAGCACCACCTGCTGGCCTTTGTGCTCCAGTTGAGGCCGCTGGGCTGGCCGCTCCAGCAGATGGCCCAGCAGTGGGCCGGGCCAGGTTTGTGCTGGGCAGTCTCCGTGTGTGCCCCCCGCCTCTCCCCCCTCAGGCTGGACCGTCTGCCAAGAGCAGGGTTGTGTGCTTGGCCTCAGGACCAGGTGCTCAGGCAGGTGAGGGGAACTTGTAACATATCTAGACGCCTGCGTGAAGGCTAATGGGGATGAAACCAGTCCCATGCGGAAGACGGGAGGCAGTGGAGGGAGTTTCCTCTCCCGTTGCTGCCTTGGTGAGATTGCAAGGCAGGCAGCCGCTCTCCTGCCAGGGGCTTAGAGAGGAGGGGGCAGAGGACTTCTGGGGCCGGGACCCTCTGCTTCAGCCCAGGCCTCTGGGGCAAGGCCCTGCAGGGGCACGGCAGCTGCCCTCCTGCCCCTTGCAGGCCACGCGGGCCTTTTGCACGGCATCAGAGTCTTCTTTGCAAAGGGGGCCTCTGGACAGTCTGGGCCTGGCTTATGAGGCACTCCCCTCCTATTCGCTCACTCTGCTGCTGCATACATTGCTGGCACCCTGGCTTGGAAGGGAATGGGGGCACGGCTGGGCTGGATCTCTGTGCCGGTGGGGGCGGGCAGAATGCCCGGGTCTCCAGTTCTTAATACTATTTCTGGTGGAGGTTGAGAAGCTAAGAAGCCTAAACTGACCTTTGTAAGTTGGCTTCCTCTGCACCACTAGACCCCAGGTGCATAAGAATATAAAAGGAGTCCCTGGCCCATCAAGTGCCGCGCCCTGTCTCACTCAGCAGCCAGACTGCGTTACCGTGCTGCAGAATTCTGCCATGCTTAGCACAGAAAACATCCCCTCAGCCTCCTGCGGAGTTCTCTGGGCTTCCCCATACAGAGAGGTGATGTGATTGGTGTGTGTGAGTGTGCGCGCGCGCGCGCGTGCGTGCGCCCGCGATTGGGGGCGAGGTCAGACCTTTGCTGCCAAGGAGTGGCTGCCTGGTTTGTAAAGAGAAAGCTCACAGGCCAGACCCCAAAGAACTGTTAACAAAATTACAACAGTTTGGAATGCGTATTATATACAATACAGTTATTTCTTACACTCTCTGCAGTATATAAGCATAGCAAAAAAATATAACAACACAGAGTGTATGCAGAACACGTCCACCATATTCCTGTGTTGGTGCCTGTTTTGTAAGCCGAGGGAGGGAAGAATTGAATTGAATTGTGTCTCTTGCAAGTTGATATGCAGGGAGTCCCAGCTTGAAGAGTCTGGGATTTTTCAGTTTACAGAAGAGGCAGCTGGTGGGGGGGAGGGGGGGGCGCATGACAGAGGTTTATAAAGTTATGCATGGAGAAGAGAGAGTGGTCCGAGGGAACTTCTTCTCCCTCTCCCAAAATACTGGAACTGGAAGGCATCGAATGAAGCTGATTGGCAGTAGATTCAGGAGGGACAAAAGGAAATGCTGCTTTGCCAATAAGTGATTGATTATTATTATTGCATTTCTGAGATGTGGAATTCGCTGCCAGAGGACTCAGTGATGGCCACAGGAACAGACCAGGTGCCAAGAGGCAGCTCCGAGGGAGGGGCTGTGTGTGCTGTTGTTGGCCCTCCGTAGTAACTGGTTGGCTACTGAGTGAGGCAGGCTGCTGGAACTGATGAGCTGCCGGTCTGATCCAGCAGGGCTCTTCTTCAGGAAATGTCCGCTTCGTAGAACACGGTGCAGGAGATGGAAACAACTGGACTTTTTCTGCAGCCCTGCACTTTGGGCTCTGTAGGGTCGTCATAAATTCTGCTGAGAATTTATGTATAGAGAAGGGCTATGACCTCCTGCGATTTCGACGCTATGGCCCCTTTGATACAACCGAAGACTGAATTAGCCTTTTTTGCCACCGCATCATACTGACTGCTCCTATTTCGTTTACAGTCCACTCTTACCCCAAGATCCCTTTCACATAGACTACTGCCCAGAAGCGTATCCCCCATCCAGGGGGATGAGTTCTCACCTACCTGCCGGTAAGAGAACCCTCCCCCACTCCAGCTCTTTGGGTCCCTGGTGCTGGCTGTGGAGGGCTTTTGCCCTTCAGTACCCCACCAGGTGTGGACCAGGTGGCTGCCACCATTTGCAGATCTGGTGAAAAGCCAGACCCTGCTCTGCAGGCAGGGCTAGAGGGGAAAGTGTGAGGGCGCTGTGCTCCCACCCTTAATCTGGTGCAAAAGGAGGGCACTCTTACGGCTTGGGGGGGGGCGGCATGGCTCAATGGAAAAGCAGCCACTTTGCACGCAGAAGGCCAACCTGGGTATCTCCACTTCTCTTGAAGGATCAGGAAGTGGGTGATATGGAAGACTCTCCCAGAGACCCCGAAGAGCCAATAATCGGACTCGGCTGAAGGCGGCTGCGTGTATTGGATGCCTGTGGTGTCCTATGAGGAAAGTGTGTGCCCCCCCCCGCTTTCACTCTTGCCCCTTAGTGGTGCCTTCCGAGGGGCTCTGAGAAGAGCGGTCTTTCTCTCCCCCCCCCCTCAAGTCCTCCTTGCTGGTCAAGACAGCCCCCTCCCTCTTCCTGGTGCTGAATGTAGGGCTCTACTGCTGCAGCCTGTCCTGGCGCAACCAGCCCCTTCCTCAGCTCTCCTGTGATGTTGTGTGTGTAACTGGACAGTGTGGTATTGAGCCAGAAGCTGCCTGGCTAGAGCTCTCCGGGGCTTGTTGAGTGAGGGCCGTCTCTGCTGCTCTGGGCAGGAGTCCGAGGGTGCTCGGATTGGAGAGGCCTTGTGAAGGTTGCCTGAGAGTCCCGTCTGCACTGGCAGTTTCGAGAGTTGCAGGACTGTTTGTCAGCCGCCTCTCAGTGCCCTGCGCAGCCCCCTGTGCCGCTTGCAAGTCTTTCCAGAGGCCAGCAAGGCTTGTGTGCGTGCCTGTGAGTCTGTAAAGTGCAACATGAAAAGGACGTGTGGAAGCCACTGAGCATCCCCCGGCATCCTGTGCTTGGGGGTGGACTGTCACGAAGGGGCGGGCAGCAGCTGTTGCACGCTGCCTTTCACAGCTGCCCATCGCAGGCGAAACCAGCTTAGCGCTGCTGCTTCCTTTTGGAGGAGGTGGACTTTTGGTGTGTTGGGGAGGGAGGGGACCAGACTCACTGGGCTCAATGCTGCTCAGGGGGCTTACGGGGGGCACGGTTAGCCCCCTGCCACTTTGCTGCTGCTGTGCACGACTTCTAGACTCCTGGGAGGTGGAGAAGAAGGGGGCATGGGAGGCCTGTGTGCAGCCACTAGGCCCTTCGATGCTGCCTGCAGAACCTTGCGTGCAGGGCCTGCGGTGGCTCTTGGGCAAGCAGGTGCCGTGGTTGCCTTGGGGCCAAAGAGGTTCCCTTTACCCCTGCCAGCTCTTTGGCTCGTGCCTCTCTGAGCATGCTGAAGGAACAGCGAGTGTGGCATCCGCCCCTCTCACATCTGCTGGATTATAAAGCCCTGCTGTTTGCGGTGCGACTTTGGGCCAGTCACTTTTAGCCTGGCCCACCTTACAGGGTTGTTATAAGAATATAATGGAGGAGGGGAGGACCCTGTGTTACATCCTGAGATGTAGAATAAAAGAGGGAGGGAGAGAAAAAGGAGAGAGAGATTTATATGTCGCACTGTTAATGTACAAGGGCTCTGGAGAGGCAGTTTCCAGTATAAAAGAAAGAGCGATAAATACAGACAAAACCAATTAAAAAGAACCACAATATAATAAACAGCCATAAAACTGAATTGAGAGTGGTGAAAAACAGCAGCAGAAGACACTTTTGCTGCCTGGGGAACAGCCATGAACTCTGAGCCGTTCCCGGTCCCTGTTGGGGCAGCACCCAGTGAAGACGCAGCCACTCGGTTGTGGAGCAGGCTCCAGGTTCCAGAGTGCCCGTCACTATTAATTACCCTCGGAAAAGTTAGCGGCTTCTGTTGAATGGAGTGGAGTTGGCCGCCCTCTTTGTGAACATGGTTCCTTGCAGACTACGTCACAGCCTTGCACTGGCACAAGGTGGGGCATCCTTGGCAGAGGGCTGTTGCAAGGCTGTTTCTCTCTGTGACCTGACCTTTGCTCTCATTCCCTACTCCTGGCACACGGTGGCCTTTGGAAAGGCTCTCTCTGTCTTTGTCTAGAGCCTTTCCCTTGTGCAGCATGTAGGAAAGGACTCCAGGGGAACCTGTGGCTTGTGGCTAGGACAATGGCGTCTCTTTTTGGGCCCAGGGGGGAAATTGGGCATGCCGAGACTGGCAGGCACTACCAAGCTCTTGATCTGAAGACTGGAAGCCCTGCGCCATCTCCCGACCTCTAGGTGTTCTAGTTCAGGCAGGTGCCCAGGGCCCAGGAGCAGCCAAACACATCCTCCAGTCCGCATTTGGGCCCAGCTGGCCCTACTCTTTAAACTACAGGAGGGAAGGTGCTGGCTGGATATCAGGAAAAACTTTTTCACCTTAAGAGGAATCCAGCAGTGGAACCGGCTGCCTAGGGATGTGGTGGGGCCCCCCCTCATTGGCGGTCAGGGATGTTTTAGGCTGCTCCTGCTTTGGGCAGGGCGTTGGACGAGATGGTCTGTAAGGCCCAACTCTAGGATTCTATGAAAAGCTCGCATGGCGCTGCTGTGCTATAGTCCCAATTGTAGCCATTTTTAAACAGCTCCTCCAAAATGGCATTAGCGGCTATGAAGTGGACCTGTGGCTGCTGTCCCGTGTAGTTTGCCCTTTGACCCAGGTTTTTAAAAAAATGCATGAGGCTGGAGAGGCAGAGGCCGTTCCTTGCTGCATCGAGAGACAGCTGACTCCTGCGTGTGAATGAATAGAACAGGTAGCCGCAGGTCAGGATGGAGGGAGGAGGCCAGCTCAAACGGGCTTTCTCGGTGGTGGCCCCTACCCTGTGGGCCTGCCTGCCTGAGGCAGTCGGGAGAGCCCCCACTCTCCTTGCTTTCCGAAAATGATGCAAAACTGAATTATTCAAAGAGGCTTTTGTATTGTGGGGAGGGGCACTCAGATGCTTTGCTAATGAGTTAAGGGCCATAAACTTCATCACTGTGTTGCTTTGCATACTACCTGTTGTCTTAAATATGTGCTCCTATGAGCTCCTTGTGCTTCATGTGGTCTAATGTCAGCCCCAGAACTGCTTATGTTCCGTTTCAGCATTTCTTCAACTCTGTGTTGGATTCTTGCTAATGCTCTGTCTTTGTAAAATTGTGTTTATTTACCCTATGGCTTTGTTTATGGAAATGTCCTTGCTACTGATTGTACTGATCTCACACTGTGTAATTTGCCTGGAGTCTCAGTGAGAAAGGCGGACTATAAATGACATCAATAAAAAAATAAAAATGATAAAAAACTCTTAAGAGGAGGGCACGAGTGAGCTCTCAGGTGCAGGAAGAGGAGGCAGGGATGGCTGGAAAGGTTGGCAGGCATCTCTGCAGCCTTGGAAGCGAGCCCTTGGTTTGGCTGTGGTTGTCTCCTCCTATTCCCTTGGCAGAGATTTCTCTCCCCCCACCCTTAGTTTAAATCATATTTTTTCTCCTTTGCATCCAACGAGATGCATCTGTCCCTGGGGAGGAGATTGACAGCCATTTAATTAAGAGCCTCTCCAGATGTTGCCCAGTCCCATGTGGGCAGGGCATGGGGAAGGGGCTCCGAGTCAGAGTCACGCTCGGCAGCATCTCTGGGGGCCCAGCCACAGCACTGCTGTGCCTCGGCTTCACCCAGCTGTTTCTCCAGAATGCAGAAAGTGATGCCGTCTCTGCCTGGAAGACTAACAGATGACGTTGCCCTGGGGGGCTGCTAGAGTGTCTGGGGGATAAAGGGAAGCAGAGCCTTCTCCCCCCACCCCGCTCCTGTGGCAGGGTTGCTCTTTGCTCCTGTGCCTTGCACAGTCTCCTCTTCTGGGGGAACTGAAGGACCTGTGCCTTCAACCAAGCAACTCCAAGGGCAGAAAGACAGAGGTCGGCCCACTGACTGGGGTGAACCACAGCACCTTGAATAGCAAGTAGAAAAGATGGGAAATGGCACCGGTCCCTTTTTTAACGGGGCGGGCGGGCTGAGATGCAGGCCCTGTGAGGCATGGCTAAAGCTTCGGGGGCTTCTTAGTCTCAACCAAAGGCGACTGAGAGAGGCCACATTTTCTCCCTCTCCCACAATATCACAGTTGCTGGTCACCCTATGAAAATGATCAGTGAACTTGAGACAGACAGATGAAGGGCTTCACACAATGAGTACTTGGTGTGTAGAACTCACTGCCACAAGATGAGTTGAGTGCCACTGGCTTAGGTGGAGCTTAAAGGGGCTGGGGGAGACTTACGGAGGGTAGATTTGTCGCTGGCTCTGTAACATGACAGCTGATGGGTCTTCTGGGTTGAGAGGCAGAGAGTCTCAGGTGCCAAGGCAGACTGTGGAGCGCAAACCCTCCTTGGGGGCTTCCCTGTGGCCTCTGATTGGCCACTTCTGGAAACTATGCTGGATTAGACCCCGCAGGGCTGTACTCCCGTTCGGAGGCTATGAAAGAAGCCGGCCTCTCCTGGGCAAAGACCTGCCCCTTGATGTATTGTCGAAGGCTTTCACGGCCGGAGAACGATGGTTGTTGTGGGTTTTCCGGGCTGTATTGCCGTGGAATACAGCCCGGAAAACCCACAACAACCACCTGCCCTTTGGCTCCCAGTTCTTGCCTGGAGGCAGAATAGTTTGTCTTTCAGCTCTTCCCAGGGAAGGTACTGGGATTGGTCAGGGATGGCTGGCTGGGTACTCGTCAAGGCAGAGGGAGGCTGCTGTAGGCAAACCCCATTCCTTAGAGCTCTTCTTACTTTGACTAGGAAGGTTTAATTATTTAATTCAGAGTTGGAAGATACCCCCCTGGCTCATCTAGGCTGGCCCCCTGTGGAATCAGGTACTACAACTATAATATTCCTGAGAAAGGTCTCCAACGGATGCTTAGAAATTCCCAACAAAGAAGAACCCACCATCTCTCCAGTGTCAAACACATAGCACCATCAGGAAATTCTTCCTCATACTTAATCCAAAGCTCCTTTGCTGTAATTTAGATCCGTAGGTCCGAGTCCTGTCATCCAACCCAACTGAGAACTTTCGTCCCATTTTCCGCACAGCAACCCTTTAGGTGTCAGAAAGTGGCAATCATATCACCTCACAAGTGTACTGGCCTGCTGGCTCCCAGTACTGGGGCTGGGAAGCAGACTGGGCTCCAACACCCAGTCCAAGGCTGAGACTCCAGGGGCCAGGCAAGGCGCGGTCGTTCAGTCCAAGGCCGGGGTTCCAGCAGGCAGGCTAGGCAGGGTCAGGCAGTCCAAGGTCAAGAGTCCAGCAGGCAGGCTTTCTGGCAAGGTAAGGCAGAGCGAGCGGCTTCACAACGATTGTACGCGTTGCATCCACGCTCAGCAGCCTCGCTTGACTGGTTTTATAGCCCCAGGGCTAAGGGCCATGAATGCAGCCAATTGCTTGGGCAAGGATCCTGCACCTACTCTTGCTCATCATCAGGAGCCAGCTGGCGCCGGCCCAGGAGGAGGCGTGCACTTGGCCTCCTTGCCTGCAGTTCCCTTCTCAGCTTCCCTCTATGGCCCTCTAAGGGTGGAGGTGAAACTGGAGGGCTGGGGCCAGCTAACTGAGTCTCACCTGCTGGATCAGAGCTAGAGGGCGTTGGCTCTGCTTCAGGTGTGGGTTGTCCCTGCTGATCAGCACCCTGCTGGTCAGCTTCTGCTAGCCCCCCTTCTCCTGAGGAGTCCTTGCTTTGTGGCAGTTCCAGGCTGGCTGCACGGGGCGCCTCTTCCCCTGAGGAGTCCTCACTATCGCTGAGCCCTGGCCGACTCACGACACCAGTGCCTCTGCTCCAACATTAATATTCTCAGCTCTTTCAGCCTCTCCTCATAGGATGTGGTCTCCAAACCCCTCACCAGCTTTGTTGCCCTACATTGGACTCATTCCAGTTTATTGACATCCTTCCTAAATGGCGGTGCCCCAAACTGAACCCAGTGCGCCAAGGGAGGCCTAGACAAGGCCACGCGCACCAGCACCAGCACCAGCGCCTTGCGAGACCTTCACTCAACACGGCTCTGAACGCAGCCTAAAATCATATTAGCTTTTTTTATCACTGCATCACACTGTGGACTCATACTAAGTTTATGGTCCCCTAGAACCCTCCTTTTCACAGCTGGTACTACCCAGCCAGATTTCATCCATCCAATATTTATACAACAGATTTTGATTATCCAAGTTCAACACTTTACACTTGTCCCTGTTAAGCTTCGTTTTATTTGTCAGGGCTCAGCCCTCCATCCTATCCCAAGACCAGCTGCACCCTATTTCTGCTTCCCCCCCCCCCAGTAGTCTGGTATCTTCCGCAGACTCGATAAGCACATTCTGTCCTCGCTCATCTGATACTTTATAAAGATGTTGCAGAGCGCTGGGCCCAAAAGAGCCCTGGGGCACCACGCTGGTCGCTATCCTTCCAGGAGCCACGAACGATCTCCCTTTGGGTGGGTCTGCCGGCCAGGGCTGAATCCCTCTGACAGCAATAGGGTCTGTTCCGTATCTCACCAACTTCTCCACAAGAAGGTCCCAGGGGCACCCTGTCAACAGGCAAGGAAAAGTGGGCTGTTCAGTCGCGAATTACTCATGTGGTCTCCCATCCCAGTGCTGACCATGGCTGACCCTGCTCAGCTTCCAGGCCTGACGGGACCAGGCTAGTCTGGGCTATTAGGCAAAACAATTTACTAAAATCCAGACAGACCACATCCGAAGCATTTCCTTGATCTGCCAAACTAGTCACTGTGTTGAAAAAAGCAAATAGATTGGTTGGATATGATCTATTCCTTAGAAAGCCGTGCTGAGACTTAACAATCACGCTGTCTCTCTCCGAAAGTTCATAGACGTCTTAATAATCTGTTCTAACATCTTTCCTAGAACTGGCATCAAACGAACCAACCGTTAATTCCTTGGATCGTCCCTTTCCCCGTTCTTAAACATAGGCGCGCTTCTCCTTCGTCCCCTGGCAAAAGAGGAGCTGCTGGGCCGAGTTGGGGCTCACGCGAGTGATTCCCTCCTCCCCCCCCCCGGCTTGTGCCCCGCTTGTTGTGCTGCCCGTGGCAGGAAAGGAACGCAGGTGGGGGGTGGGGGGCTGCGAAGCCATTCCTGGCAGTGCTGGAAACGAAGACCTGGGGCTGGACCCAGGAGGCGGGGCTGCCTGCACGCCTAGCACAGCTCTCTGCTGCTCTTCCTGTTATAGGGGCTCTTGGCTCTGGCAGACTTCCCGAAACCTGGCTGGGATTCTCCTGCCTCCCTTTGGCTCTGCGTGGGGAGGCTGTTTTGCCCCTCTTCCCCAGATCTCCGGGAGTACAGGCCCGGTGCTGGGTGGAGGCAGCTGGTGCTGCGAGGTGGTGTGGGCTGCCGGTGTGAGGCTGCCGTCTGCCTCCTGCTTGCCTCAGATAGGGGAAGGCTGCTTATTCCTGGTTGCCTGGCATTTGGAGCTGTGCGTCTGCAGCTGCCCCTCTCTTTCCTCCTGGCAGCTGATTTCCTCCGTTTCTGATTCTCTGATGTTCTTCTCCCCCATCTCTGCCCGGCCTATTTTTGGCTCTCGGTAACAGCTCTGGTTGGCCTCCTCCCTTAGCGGAGGCAGGAGCTGGGGAGAGCTGGGAGCTGCTACAAGCCTCTCCCTTGAGTTTGGATATGGCCGGCTTGAGGTTATGCCCTGCCTGAGTAACTGTAGGCCGATTACAGAGGCGCCCAGTGAAGGAGAATGAAGGAATTTGCTTAAAGCTGTGCAAAACAGAAGGACTGTCAGTTCAGCTGGCAATTTTCTGGTTGCTGACTTGCAACTGGCATTCCAGGCTCCAGGGGAAAGGCCACCTTCGTGGGGCAGCCCTCAGCCCTCGTGGCTGACAGGTCACATTTCACCCTGGCTGGGCTTCCTCAGGAGGTGGGGGTGGGCTGCTTCTAGGTGAAGTGGGTTACTGTAGGCCACCAGTAAGGTGTCCCTTCGGCTGCCAGGTAAAGGTCTGTCAGATGACAAGAAGAATAGTGTGTGCGTGGATGGACATGGTTGCAGGGGACGGTGAAGAAGTTTGTCCGAACATCCAGCCAGTTCCTTCCCTCCTGTAGCTGAAACCCCTTGTTTCGAGACCTATCCTCTGTTGCCCACAGGAACAGCTCCCTCCTCTCCCCTAAGTGACAGCCTTTTAAATAGTGAAAGAGAGGAGTTATGTTTCCCCTCAAGCTCCTCTTCTCCAAAATGAACATTCCCAGGTCCTTCAGTCCTTCCTCATGGGGCTTGGTCTCCTGGCCCCTGGTCATCCAGGTCGCTCTCCTCTGCACCCTCTCGATTTTGCCCACGTCCTTTTTGAAGTGAGGCCCCCAGAACTGCACTCAGTAGTCCAGGTGGGGCCGAACAAACGTAACACATGATGGGAAAACCGACGCACCGTGATTCGGATGCTCCTGATCTCTGCCATTTCACCAGGTTGGTTCTAGGAGGACATCATCAGACTGGGGCTGCCTTGGTGGTCATGTGAGTGGCAGAGAGGGACACGGGCAGGGCTCGAGGCAATAATTTATATCGTAAGACAAATACAAGTTTTTTTCTACTTGCATAACTCTAGTGAGGATAGAGGTTACAGAACTATGGTGCAGACTAATAAAAGAACCGAAACAGATTGCTAACCTCAGCACCTGAACTCCTCTCCCTGTTGGGAAGTTTAAATAGCTGCATGTCCAGAGCGGCTGTTGTTGTCCTTGGCATGGTCTTGCCCCCCCAGTCATCCTCCCCACAGATGGAACAGCTCCCTTTCTCCCTCCCGTGTGTGTAAAAAGGTCTTAGCCAGTCGGGTTCTTGGGTTCTGGCAGCCTGTCAGAACCGACTTAGCCAATAGAGAGGAGATCCCACGTTTCCCTCCCGGCTGCGAAAACCTTGCCTGTCTGGGCAAGTTGAGGGTTCCCAGCCCAGCTGTCAGTACAAACCCGATCCATCTCAATACATCTCGGCTTCTCCTGCCCTCATTCGTGATAGTCCCAACCTTGAGTAGTATTAAGGTAATGGTGGACTTTCAAATGTTGCAATGTCAAAAATGGCTTGCGTTTCCTAGTAAAACGTTGTTTAGGGTAAGCACAGAGTGCAGGGTGATGTGCTTTCACCTTTTCTTTACATCCTTGCTCAGTCTGTTGCTCAAAGAGACCCTGTATGCTCCCCCCCCCCCATAAAACCTCCATACCTTTTGAATTCTCCGAGCCTGGTCTCTAAACACACCATACTTATTTGGTCATGCTCTCTAAATAGCGGTGAAGAGGAGGGGCAGCAGGGGGCCGCTCCATCCCTTGAGCAGGATAGCTTGACATTGCGATGGTGCAGTCGATCATCCTTGCAGTAGCTTGTAGGAGAGAAGTGGGAGATTCAGCAGCTTGGTGGAGCCTCCAAACGGCAGTGCGGTCCCAGAGTGCTGCACGTGCAAATCCAGCCAGCCAGAGAGAGCCTGTGTTTTGCGGGTGGTGGTAACAGTTACTCTCCAGTTTGGTTTTCATGGATCCTCTCTCCGTTGTCACTGGCCATGTAGACAAGATGGAGTCTCTCAGTAACGCTTAGTCCTTCGTGGCTTGCGCGTCCAAGTCAAGAGCAAGATGCAAGAGAGACCTCCTTCTTCCTCACGCCCTGAGTTTAAGTAATCTCTGCCTTTCTCCCTCCCCTCTCTGGCTGAGCTGACGGCCCCTTCCTGTCGGAAAGGAAGAGTTGACATTCTGGTCACTTGGCTCCTCCCACTCTGTTCCTGGGGGGTCACTGTCCTGCGGGCTGTGGGGTGGTGGACCCTTCCCTTGCTTCTGCCAGTGGCCCTTAGCATCACCCAGTGTTTGAGGGCTCTGTGCTTGGAGCTGGGTGGCCCCTTCCTTCACCCCGCCCCGCCCCCTTCAGCCGGGTTTTTGCTCATGGACAGACTGTCGTCATAGTGACTGAAATACTGGGCTGAATTCTTGGGTGAAGAGCGCATGAGTCCACCCAGATAAAATACAAAGTACAATAAAATAATTATCAACTTGTTCAAAACAGAAGCGTTCAAAGATAACATGATTATACTAGAAACTATGTCACCCCCACGGAAGCTCCTATCACTGGTGGTGGGGGGCGGGGAGAGACTGGCCAGTCAGCCCTCCCTGAAGCCCTCCGAAGGTCTGGGAAACTCCTGGGCCCGTCGGCTCCAAAGGCCCGTGGCCTGGTGAGCAGAGGAGGGGACGGCTTTCTGGATTTGTGGGGCCCTGCAGTTATCTGCCTCCCTTCCAAATCCATGGGGCAGAGGAGCTGCTAAAGAGGCCCTTACATGGCAGGTGAGCTCGAATCTGAGGTGGTGGCTCTGCGGGAGTCCAGGTCCCAGACTCTGCAGAGCTTTGAAGACCACAGCCAGCATTTGGATTGGGCCCAGAACCTCATGGGGAGTCAGAATCCCTCTTTTGAAAGTGGCAAGGTTTGTTCCTGTTGTTAGTGTCAGCTCTCAGTCTCGCTGAGGCTGCCAAGCCAAGGAGTCTCCCAGGGTAGACCCAGGTAGAGCTCCTTACAGTAGTCTAGTCTAAATGCGCTCCGAGCATGGATCACTGTGGCTGGATCACGCTTTTCTAGGAACTGTTACTTCTGGTGCTCCAGCCAGAACTGCTCTGAGACTCTGTGCCACGGAGGAAATCTGGGCTTCCCACTGCCAGCCTGGGTCAAGCAGCACCCCCTGCCCCAGCAGAGAAACCTTTCCAGACTTGAGTGGACTGAGAGGGGATGCGAGAAGCATCTGCAAGTACTTGAAGAGAATGGCGCAGAGTTGTTTTCTGTTGTCCCAGAAGGTTGGACCAGAACCTTCTGGGGTTGAAAGTAAATCTAAAGAGTTGTTGGCGTTATTCAACCTCTATGCCTTTAAGAGAACTCATTCGCAGCTATGGAGTTGGATGTCATCAATATGCAGATGACACCCAGCTCTATATCTCGCTATCCAGGTCCCCACCGGATGCAGCGGAAATCTTAGATCGCTGCCTGACAGCCATGATGAAATGGTTGAAAAACAACAAATTGAAACAGAATCCAGACAAGACTGAATTGATGCTTGTTGGGAAAGCAGAGGTCTTGAAGAACATTGTGCTCCCCAATTTCGATGGAGTTCGTCTGACCTTTGCAGACTCAGTTAAGAGCCTAGGGGTTATACTGGATCCAGCGTTATTGCTAGAAAAACAAGTTAAGGCAGCGTCAAAAATGCTTACTATAACCTCACTCTAGCCTGGAAGATGGCTTCTTATCTTATCTTGACACGGCTGACCTGGCCACCTGGATCCATGCTATGGTAGCATCAAGGCTTGACTATTGTAATGCTCTATACATAGGTCTCCCATCTAAGTTAACTAGGATGCTCCAATTAGTGCAAAATGCTGCAGCTCGACTGTTATTAGGAGCGAGCAGGAGCATGAACATCATTCCCATCCTACAGTCGCTCCATTGGCTACCTATCAGTTACCGTGCTCAGTTCAAGGTATTAGTTATTACATACAAAGTTCTTCATGGCTTTGGTGCGGCGTACATACGGGACCGCCACCCTCCCTATGTTCCTCCATGGCAGCTTCACTCATCTGAACAGGGTCTCCTGCAGGTGCCAGGCTGCACACGGGTGAAGTCAACAGCAGCCCATACATGGACTTTCTCTGTGGTGGCCCCTATTCTGTGGAACGGCCTGCCTGAAGAGGTCAGGAGAGCCCCCACTCTCCTGGCTTTCCGCAAACGATGCAAAACCAAACTATTCAAAAAGGGTTTTTACTCAAATGGGAGGGCTGTATCATAGGGAGGGGTCTCAGATGCTTCGCTAATGAGTTACAGACCATAGACCTTCATCACTATATTGCCTTACATATTATCTGCTGCTTTAAATATGTACCACCTGTGCTCCATGTTGTCTAATGTTAGTCCTAGAATTGATTATGTTCTGTTACAGTATTTTTTCTACTCTGTATTGGATTCTCGCTAATACTATGTCTTTTAAACCTGTATCTATTTACCCTATGGCATTGTTTATGGAAATGTCCTTGATACTGATTGTATTAATCTCATACTGTGTAATTCATCTTGAGTCTCAGTGAGAAAGGCAGACTATAAATGACATAAACAAACAAACATTAGGAAGAACTTCCTGACAGCCAGAGCGGTCCCTCAGTGAGACAGGCTTCCTTGGGAGGTGGTGGGCTCTCCTTTTTTGGAGGTTTTTAAGCAGAGGCTAGATGGCCCTCTGATAGCAATGCTGATTCTGTGAACCTGGGCATGAGGGGGAGGGCAGGAAGGGCTACATTAGTGCTTAGTTCTCATGGCCCTTCTTACATGCCCAGGATAAGGCCAATCACCACTTCGGGATCAGGAAGCAATTTTCCCCAGGCCAGTTTGGCTAGGGATCCTGGAGGTGTTTTGCCATCTTCTGGGTATGGAGCCACTGTGTGTGGGGTGGGTGGGTGGGTGGGGAGGTAGTTGTGAATTTCCTGCATTGTGCAGGGGGTTGATGACTTTGGCGGTTCCTTCCAACCCTAGGATTCTGTGATTCTGTCACTATTTGTTCCCCAACTGGACCAGCAGCACCTCAGTCTGTCTGGGTCTGAGCCTCAGCTTTGTTTGTTTGTTTTACTTACTTCATTATACCCTGCCTGTCTCCCCAGTGGGGACCAAAGTGGCTTACATCATTTTCCTCTTCTCCATTTTATCCCCACAACAACCTTGTGAGGAAGGTTAGGCTGTGTGACTGGAGAGATCCAAGAGTCATTCTGCAGGTGGTGGCAAAAGGCTTCCTCTAGTGGAACTAACCATCCATTAGTGGCTCTTGTGGCTCAGCTCTGAGCTGTCCTGGCAGGAAGCAACTGGGCAAGCCCAGCAGCCACGGCGGTGGCTGGGAGCCTCTCCCTGGTCGGAATGGATCAGGCTAGTATTGCTACCGAAGGTTCGGAAGAGGCTTTAGCAGCAGTACTTGGGAATGAGGGTGGGGAGCTGTAGCTTTTCTGCCTGCCTGTTGGTG
This sequence comes from Eublepharis macularius, assembly GCF_028583425.1. NCBI lineage: Eukaryota > Metazoa > Chordata > Lepidosauria > Squamata > Eublepharidae > Eublepharis > Eublepharis macularius. The sequence continues at coordinate 715,332 of NC_072798.1, forward strand.
GGCTCCTGGCCATGTCCCAGTTTGACCTGGCTAGCCCAGTGCAGGGTCCCCCTTGATGCTGTTCTTGCCTCCATCGGTTTCTCTCTTTCCTTGTAGCAACATTGCTGAAGCCCTGGTCAGCAAGGGCTTGGCGACCGTCATTCGCTACCGCCAGGATGACGACCAGCGTTCCTCACACTACGATGAGCTGCTGGCGGCTGAGGCACGGTGAGTAGGCATGGCTAGGGGGTCTGGGGGTGGCAGCAGGGGGCTGGGTGGGCTTCCCAATTTCCAGGAGCCTGGCAGTTCCGGAAGGCAGGATTCTTCCTGGACGGAGGACTCGTGGCTGCTGGCCATGGGCTGGAGGGTTCTTCCGGCTTGCAGGAGGATTAGCCACTTCAAGGTCCTTCTTGGATTCTACCTAGAAAAGAAAGGGGGCTTGAACCAGGCCGGGTGGTAGCAGAATTGCCAGAGGGGTTCTCTTTGCCTGAATGTTTGCCTCCTGGCATTTCCCCTACCTGTTGAGGGGCCTGAGCATGGCCTGCTGCTGCTGGACAGGTGGGTGGAGGGGCTGCTCTGGCTGGACTTCTGCAGTAGCACGGCCTCTTCCTACCTGGATGGAAGGGTGCCAAGGCTGGGGGTGGGGGCAAAAGCAGGGAAGCTGTGGAGGTACCCTGGAGACCAAAGGGCAGGCAGCAGTACCGGGTCCCTCGGTCCCTCACCGCAGAGCCCTGCTGCTCTGGGGAATCCATCTCCCTTCCAGCAAGGGAGGAGGAAGAGGCAATGGTGGTCCCAGCCTGTTGTGTGGCTGTCCAGGCACAGGCCCTTCTGGCATGCTGGTGCTTAACAGTGTGCCTGGAATGTCCATGTTACTTCTGGAGCGCCTGCTTGGCGCACTAAAGAAGGCGATGTGTCCTGCTGCCTCTGTTTTGCACACGTGTGTGTGCGCGCACTCCTTGAGTGACAGTACAGCAGCCTCCCTGCAGGGGAGCCCTTTCTCATGGGCTGCCCTGCTCATGTAGATGCCAAGCCCTGGGGGTTGGGCTGGGCATGATGTGACAGCGCTTTGCTCCCCAGGCCAGTTGTGAATATGAGGGGCAAGAATGGGAGCCAGGCAAGAATGGGAGCCAGGCATCTTCCTGGCCAGGAAGTCCGGCAAAAGGGCTTCCGGGACTTTTCAAGCTCCAGAACTTGCTTCTTCTCAGTCTCCTGTCTGGAAACCCTGCCATGTCCCATGAATGGAGGCAATGGTCCGCTCAGGGTCTGGCTGGGGCCAGGTAGCAGAGGTCAGCCTTGCCTGTTCGAGCCTGCTTGGTGGTCTGCTAAGGGAAAGTCCCTGAGAAGCTGGCAATGTCCTATGCTGCTTCCGGGCCTGCTGCTGGCCCTGCTGGCTTTCCCAGCAGTCCTTCCACTCTCTTCCGTTGCTTCTTCCCTCCTTCCTTTCCTGGAGCCTCCAAGAGTGGTGCTGGGTTCACTCACAGAACCACAGAGTTGGAAGGGGCCATACAGACCTTCTAGTCCAACCCCCTGCCCAATGCAGAATGAGCCTAAAGCATCCCTGACAAATATTCATCCAGCCTCTTCTTGAAAACTGCCAGTCAAGGGGAGCTCACCACCTCCCTAGGCAGCTGATTCCACCTTTGAAATACTCAGACTGTGAAAAGGTTTTTCCTAATATCCAGCCGGTACCTTTGTGCATGTAGTTTTAGCCCATTGCTTCAGGTCCTACCCTCTGCTGCCAACTGGAACAGCTCCTTGCCCTCCTCCAAATGACAGCCTTTCAGATATTTAAAGAGAGCAATCATGTCCCCCCTCAACCTCCTCTTCTCCAAACTAAACATTCCCATGGCCTTCAGCCTTTCCTCGTAGGGCTCAATCTCCAGACCCCTGATCATCCTCATCGCTCTCCTCTGCACCCTCTCGATTTTGTCCACATCCTTTTTGAAGTGAGGCCTCTAGAACTGCACACAGTACTCCAGGTGCGGCCTGACCAAGGCAGTATAGAGAGGGGCTATGACCTCCTGCGATTTCGACGCTATGGCCCCTTTGATACAACCCAGGATTGAATTAGCCTTTTTTGCCACTGCATCACACTGACTGCTCATATTCAGTTTACAGTCCACTCTTACCCCCAGATCCCTTTCACATACACGACTACCCAGAAGTGTATCCCCCATCCTGTATTTGTGCTGCACATTTTTGTGGCCAAGATACAACACTGTGCACTTACCTATGTTGAATTACATCCTGTTCACAGCTGCCCACTTCTCCAGAGTATTCAGGTCTTGTTGAATTTTAATTCTATCTTCTTGGGTGTTTGCTACTCCTCCCAATTTGGTATCATCAGCAAATTTAATGAGCAAACCTTCCACTCCTTCATCCAGATCATTGATAAAAATATTGAAAAGTGCCGCAGGGCCCTAAACCAAGCCCTGCGGCACCCCACTGGACACCTCCCTCCAATCTGATGAAACACCGTTGACCACCACTCTTTGGGTGCGGTCCTCCAACCAGTTCCCTATCCACCAAACTGTCCTATAGTCTACTCCACAGTCTTCCAGTTTGCCCATTAGAATGTCATGGGGAACCTTATCAGAAGCTTTACTGAAATCCAGATAAATCACGTCAACAGAGTTTCCCCGATCCAGTAAGCTGGTCACTTGATCAAAGAAGAAAACCAGGTTGGTCTGGCAAGATCTGTTGGGGACAAAACCATGTTGACTTCCCCGGATCACTAAGTGCTCAGATGCTTACAGATCGATCCCTTTAAAATCTGGTCTAACACCTTCCCAGAAGTCAGACTGACCGGCCTGTAGTTTCCCGGGTCATCCTTCTTCCCTTTCTTAAAGACTGGGATAACATTCGCTCTTCTCCAATCTTGTGGCACATCCCCAGTCCTCCAGGAGGCCTTGAAGATGATGGACAGGGGTTCTGCAAGTTCTCTAGAAAGTTCTTTCAGCACTCTTGGGTGCACACCATCTCGCCCAGGGGATTTGTATTCGTCCAGTGCAGCCAGGTGCCTCTCTGCAACCTCTCTGTCAATGTCAGCTAGCCCCCCAGGTGTCCTGTCATGTCTACTACCATCTCTAGATGTGCCTGAGTTCTTCAGGGAGAAAACAGAGGCAAAAAAGTCATTAAGCCTGTTTGCTTCTTCATTTCTCCTTCCACTCCCAACAGCAGTCCAATTGCCTCTTTTACCTTGCGTTTGCTTCTCACATATCTGTAGAAGTTTTTCTTGTTGTAGCGAGCCCTCCTGGCCAGACCCAGCTCGTACTGAGCTTTGGCCTCTCTGATGGCTGATCTGCAGTACCTAGTAACCCTCATATACTCCTCTTTAGAGGTCTGTCCTTCTCTCCATTTCCTGAACATTTCCTTTTTCTCCCTTAGCTTATTCTGGAGCTCTCTGTACATCCACATCGGTTTCTTGGAGCCCTTACCATGTTGAGCTTGCAAAAGCTCAAGCCCTTAGCTCAGCTCAAAGAAAGGCTTCCCTGGTGGGGCTGAGAGGCCTCAGCATCTCTCCAGGGTGTTGTGAGCTTTGGCAGCTCCTGGAAAGCAGCGAGGGCTCTAAAGCTGTCCCGCTGGGGAGGGGCAGGCTCCATTGCAACCAAGGCTAGCTGCAATGGGTGCACCTCTGGCTCCCCAGAAGGGTCCCACGCACACAGGGCCTGTGCAGGAGGGAGGGAAGGGCCTGGGCTGACTTTGTTTCAGGGGCCTTTGGTCCAGGGTTGCTGGTGGTGGAGCTGGCTGGCAGTCTTTCAAGCAGAGTGGTTGTGGTATCTGTGTACATGAAACTGTCGCGTTCAGCTTCGTGCTTCTGAAGTCAGTTCCCAGGCCAGCGGTGCTGGTTCTGTGACGGGGACTGTGCTCACTGTATCCTCAGGGCAGCCGCCGTCCGGAAAGCTCCTGGCCCTTGCCTCCTTGCAAGGAGGCAGACAGAGAGGATGCCGGGGCCACGCTGAAGGAGGACCCGCAAAAGGCAGCCCCCTCTCCAGGCCACTGAAGGGGGTGCCTCTCTGAGGCTGACGGATGAGTTGGTGGCACCCTTTAAATGTGATGGGCCTTCTGACGTCCCCTGGAACTGCAGCCGGAATTTCCCTGTGGGCGGGGTTGTTGGATTCTGTGTGCCCCGCCAGGGTGACCTGGCAGCCAGTGGGCACACCGGTCCCAGCATTTCCGGGTTCAGCTCTGGCAGGGCGAGCTCCTCTTCCCTCGCTCCCTGCCTCCCAAGGCAGGCGGGGCTGCTGAGCCGGCTTCCCTTCCATCGCCTGCTTTCCTGCAGGCAGCCGGCCCCCCGACACACCAGTGAGCCCTGCCTGTGATTCGGTGGGCCGGCTGGCCAGCTTTCCTCTCCGAATGGAGTGGCCCTCTTCATTGATTCCACCACAAAGCCCCAGCAGGAGCCCCGGAGTCCTTTGTGAGGCTGGACTGGGCTGAACAAGCAGTGACCCCTGGGCTGGGAGTGGCCATTAAACAGGCCCAGCAGGAGCAGCCAAAAGGCGGGCTCTGCTTTTGCAGGACTGCCGGGGCAGCCAGAACCCAGGAGGCAATAGTGGTTGACTTGGAGCAGGGCGGGGGGCGGGGGGGGGGGGGTGAAAGCAGGCGCTTGCTCTGGAGCCCTTTTATGTAAGCAGCCGTGCAGCTCCTTGTCAGCAAAGAGAATGCAATTAAAAGGAAAGGTTAGCAGCTGGCCATGCTCATGATTTGGCTGTGGGGGAACAGCCTGCCTGCAAATTGAAAATTACCGCCTCCCCCTCGCCCCCCGCCCCATGCTCAGGCAGAAGGACAGCCTTGGGAGCTGGAGTCACAGGGCAGGGCGGGGGGCTGAATGCCCTTCTCCCCCCTCCGCCCCAGCTTCTGGCTTGCTGTGGGGGCCCCTGGCCCGCGAGGCTCTCTTCTCTGGGGCTTTGGGCAGGAGCGGATGGCAGCCCCCTTTCCGAGGCTTCTCTGCTGTTAGTTTTCTCATCTGTTTATGGTAATGGCTCAGTGTTGCCAATGAGCCGCCTTGGAAAGTGGGGCATAAATCTTTGAAATAAACCAGGGCTGGCATTCTCTGTGCTCTGACTGCTCTTCCTTCCCTGCCCACAGGCAACTGCCGCAGATCCCCCGGGCTGGGAGCAGCTGGGTGGTGCTCTGCCGCCACAGAGTGTGGGATCCTCAGCTGCCCCACTGTCTGGGCTGGGGAGTCTGCTCGTGGCTTCCTTCTCTATTGCCTGCATGGGGAGGGAGGGGGCAGGGCTTTGGGGGCCTGTCCTGATAGGCCGGGGGCTCTGTGCAGTCTGTGGTCTGTGTGCTTGCATTTCCCCCTTCCAGATCTGACAGAGATCTTCGCCTCCTGAAAACAGCCAATTTTACTCTGGGGAAAAACTGCGGCAATGAATAAGCCAAGCTTCTGCGGCAATGAATAAGCCAAGCTTCTAGCCCATAAGGCTTCCATCTGTGATGGGAAGAAATGCTTAGCAGAATTACAAAAGCTGTAAGATGGCGGGTGGGGGGGGGGCGGGCGGGCGGGGGGGGATGACCAGTGCTTGGGGAAGGGGGCCCCGCCTCCAGTGTGCTCCACGCAGCAAGTATGTCCTTCTTCAAGCCCAGCAGAGACGGGGAAACCAGTTCAGCCTCTGGGACGTGCCTCAGCGTCTTCCCGCCTGGCTGCCTTCTGCTTTCAGGCATGACTTTCACACACACACACACACACACACACGCACACCTGCACATCACTACCCCTCTCTGTAGGCCCCCCCCCCCCCGCCTCTGGCCCACGGGCAGCCTTCTGAGCTGAGAACTTGCTCGGAGTCCTTCTGAGCAGCGGCTTCAAGGATTCTCCTGTCGGGCGCCTGCCTCTGCGTGCTTCCCTCCTGCCGGGGGTGGGGGTGGGGGGAGGGACGAAGGGGAAGAGAAGAGCTTCTTCAGCAAATGGCGGCAGCAGCATGGCCTGTGGCAAGGGAGGAATGGCCAGCTCGTTCTGCAGAAGGCGGGCTTGCACTTTTCTCTCTGCCTCTTCCTCTCTGCCGCCAAAGACCTTTTGGGTGCTTGGGCTCCCGGCATGTTACTCTCACCATCTCCTCCACCCTGCCCGCCTGGATTTTCTGCCATCCCGTAGAGCGGGGGATGGTTGGGGCTGGCAGCGAGAGTTCTCCCAGTGCCCGCTGGGGAACCGGGCTGCTGGCCCAGTGGGAGTGCACTGCAGGGAATGCTCTGTGGGGCCTAAACCCGGACAACCCCAGAGAGGCGCTGTGGGCCAGGTGCTTTGTACATGCAGGGGGTTGAGGGCTAAGCACAGCCTGGCTTCTCAGCTCTGTGTCCAGCGTCAGTCTTCCTCTGCATGCCAGGTGCTGGGGACAGTCGGTGGAGAATGGGGGGGCTGCTTCTTTGCTGCCCTGCTTGTAGGCCTCTGTTGGAACCGGAGGCTGGGGCAGAAAGCCTGGCCTGAGCCAGCCCGGGGGGGGGGGGGGGTTCTTAGGCTCTTCTCCCCGTTGCTTTGCATACCTGGCTGTGTTGGCTGAAAGGGGGCGAGGGAGGGGCTGCTCATTGTGGGGTTTCTCTGCACAGCAAGCAATTGCTTCTTGGGGACTGCGGCGACAGGGCAGACTCATCAGTGCAGAAGAAGAGCCCTGCTGGATCCGAGACGCGGTTCATCCAGGCCAGCAGCCAGCTCCACACGGAGGCCAAACCAGTTGCCTGGAAGGCCAGCAGACAAAGCGCAACGGCCAAGGCTTCCCCCTGGTGCTGCCTCCTGGCCCTGGGTTCCAGAGGCCGGCTGCCTCTGACCCTGGAGGCTCCCTCTAGTCGCCACGGCTAGTGTCCCCTGACAGACCTCTCCACCACGCCCCTTCCCAGCCCCTTGGTCGCCAGGGTGGCCCTCTTTGGTGGCTGCATCTCACCTGCTGAGAGGGGTCTTTCCCGGGGGGCGGGGGGGGGGGGTCTCTGGGATGCTCCCTGCCGGTTTACAGGAGGGCAGCCTCTTCCTCTGAAGGTCCCCTCCAAGTGCCTGCCTGCTTTGCCCGGAGGGGAGATGGCTGAATGCCCTGGAGGTGGGAAGTGGGAGGGGGCTACCCTGTCCTCTTCTGAGCTTTCACTCAGGGAAACTAAGGGCAGGGGGTAGAGTTTTCACTGCTGCTGCACCCACTGAGCCCTGGGGCTTGTGGAACAGTTGGAGAGGCTAGGACCAGAGTCCAGGGGCGCTGGTGGATTTCTTCCGGTGTGACGTGCTTTCCCTGCACAATACGGCCCCATTCAGGCGACGTCTCATTTAAGAGCAAATCCTGGCAGGAACTGATTTCCATTAGAATTGAAACAGTAGTGGTGTAGTTTGAATGTAAATGCTTCATGGGATTAAGCGCTGAAAGAAACGTTTATTACTTTTGATGCTTGCTGTCCTGTTGACTCTTCTTTTTGTGCTGGGAACAAAGCCGTTTAATGTCAAGCAGTGCCCAGGCCTGCTTCTCTCCTGGAAGTGCCTGGTTTGGAGTCCATACCAGGTGAGCACCTGAAGTGGTGCTCCTTGATATTAACAAGCACGCAAGGCTGGGGCTGCCCCCACCCCCCCTCTTGGCAGGCTGCCTGACAGCAGAAGGGGGCAGAGCCAAATTTGGGGGCTTCTCTCTGACCATCTTATTGTTTCCCCACCAGGGCTATAAAGAACGGCAAAGGACTGCACAGCAAGAAGGAGGTCCCAATCCACCGAGTGGCTGACATCTCTGGGGTAAGCAGAACTTTTTTCAAACCAAATCTGATTTGTGATGCAGTAAGATCCAAGGGGGAGCAGGGGAGGGGGCTCTTGATTGCAGTATTTGAAGAGTGGGGGGGGGACGTGATCACATGACCCCTCCCAATCTTTCCAGCTCTCTGGGTCAGCGTTTCCCAACTTTTTTTTCCCATGGAGGCACTCCTAAATTCATTTTCCAAATCTTGAGGAACCCCACCTATCAAAACGTTTACAGGCCAGAAAAAGCTGATGTTGGGGAGCACAATTCAATTGCTGCTAAATTATTGTCAAGAAAATTTATGTGTACAAACTTCACATCCAAAGTCAATACAAGGTTTACTTTCAGTGCTTGTTTATTTTTGCACAAATGTTGAATTCTGGGCTGAATTTGGATATTTGGCATTTTTGGTGGTATTGCAAATTTATTTATTTATTCCACGATTTCTCATGGAACCCCTGACATGTCCGGTGGAGAACCCGGTTTGCACGGCACCCTGGTTGGGGGAAACTGCTCTAGATAAAGGCCTTGGAAAAGGAGCCTCGCATGTGGCAGATATTCTCCCTGGGAGGCCCCTCAGGCGTGGGGGTGTGAATGAAATCTGCCTTGCTGTCTTATTTTTGTTTAATTGTTTGTTTGTTTAAGACACTTATTGGCCCCCTTTCCACCTAGAGGAGCTCAAGACAGCTTACATATACATCAAAAACAGACATTACATTACATTACAATACAGTTTTAAAAACTATTCCTACATTAAAAAGTAGCTAAACAAAAGCTGTCCTAAATTTTAAAAAAATCTTGTTCCTTTCCCCTCCTTCAATAAGAACACTATTGCTGCTGCTGCTGCTGCCACCATCGCCACCAGACATTTGTAAAGAGAAGCCAGTTTAGGATCCCTTCCTAAAATTAAGCCTCCCCCATTGGCCTATCCTGGTCATATGACACAGAAGACTGGGCAGTCTCATGTCTTGTGGCCATTTGAATCTGGGCCTCTCCCCACCTCCTCTCTCAGCTTGGTATGCCTGGGTCAAATTAGATTTTTCTGTGGGTGCAGAAGAACTCACAAATAAGGCCAAATTCTTCACAAAAGGCAAGTTTTAACTTCACTTGCAATTAACACCATTGACTACAAAAAGGAAGAACATGGATTAACGCAAACTAATAACCAGTGGCAGGATCAAGAACCGTGACCCTGAAGCCGCACCGGGACCCTTCACGTTCCAGGAATCCAGGCATCCTCAGGTTTTGCTGAGCATCCTACAACCTCCCTTCAGAGCTGGGGAAGATCGTGGTCCCGAGACTCCAGAGATGTTCCAGGGAGGAGCTCTTTGAGGGGGTGACATTTTGGTTGCTGTCCCTGCCTTGCTTCTTCTTCAAGCAGAAGGGGTGCTAGCCAGAGAGGCTTCGTCTGCAGCCTTTTGCCTGCATGGAGTGAAGGTTTCTTCAGCTCCTCTCCCTCATTTAAGGCGATCCTCGTGCTTGGAAGGCTGCCCCAGGCCCAGAGGGTGGAAGTGTCTTCCTGATGGTCAGGAGGGCCAACCAGCCAGCACTCCCTGCAGAGAACTGCTCTAGAGCGCCCATCATCAGCACTGGCACGAGGCCCCCAAAGCCCCTGGGTGTCTACTTTTACATCAGGGCCCCCTGGGGTGGGTCGGCTGTCCCCGCCCCTCCCAGTCCGCTCCTCTGGTGTTCGGCTTTCTAGGTGGAGGTATTTTTTAAGGAAGGGCCATTCAACCATAGGAGCCCCCCTCTTGCAGCCCAGGGGGCACTGCCTAGTCCCCTTGGTTGGCTTCTGCCAAAGTCGGGGGACGGAATGGGCTGGCAATTTGGCCTGCATTTAATCATGGCCTCTGTAACGAAATGGTTACCAGGGATGAGATGAGTGCTGGTTGCAGTTAATCTGTCTTAAAGAGAAAAATGTTCCCCCTGAGGTTTGATGGGCTGTAGGGCCAGGGAGGGGCCAGCAGGAGTCTTGGTGTGGGACGCCCTTCTTCCTGGACTACAACTCCCAGCTGCCCCGGGGCCAAGAAAGTGCGGGAAAAATAAGGGGCGGAGCAGCCTGAATGGAGATACCCAGCCCATCCTGAGGGGAAATTAGTCGCCTTCTTGGCTGAAGAAGGGGAGGCTCCTGCTGCTGGGGGAAACCCGGGTGCCTGGGCCCTAAGGGTGGAGGGCCTGGGAGGCAGCAGAAAGGGAATAAAGAGAGTCACCCTTCTTGGTTGAGGAAGGAGAGGCTCCCGCTGCTGGGTGAGACCCGGGTGCCTGGGCCCTAAGTGTGGAGGGCCTGGGAGGCAGCAGAAGGGGAATAAAGAGAGTCACCCTTCTTGGTTGAAGAAGGAGAGGCTCCTGCTGCTGGGTGAGACCCGGGTGCCTGGGCCCTAAGTGTGGAGGGCCTGGGAGGCAGCAGAAGGGGAATAAAGAGAGTCACCCTTCTTGGTTGAAGGAGGAGAAGCTCCTGCTGCTGGGTGAGACCCGGGTGCCTGGGCCCTAAGTGTGGAGGGCCTGGGAGGCAGCAGAAGGGGAATAAAGAGAGTCACCCTTCTTGGTTGAAGGAGGAGAAGCTCCTGCTGCGGGGTGAGACCCGGGTGCCTGGGCCCTAAGTGTGGAGGGCCTGGGAGGCAGCAGAGAGGGAATAAAGAGAGTCACCCTTCTTGGTTGAGGAAGGAGAGGCTCCCGCTGCTGGGTGAGACCCGGGTGCCTGGGCCCTAAGTGTGGAGGGCCTGGGAGGCAGCAGAAAGGGAATAGAGTCACCCTTCTTGGTTGAAGGAGGAGAAGCTCCTGCTGCGGGGTGAGACCCGGGTGCCTGGGCCCTAAGTGTGGAGGGCCTGGGAGGCAGCAGAGAGGGAATAAAGAGAGTCACCCTTCTTGGTTGAGGAAGGAGAGGCTCCCGCTGCTGGGTGAGACCCGGGTGCCTGGGCCCTAAGTGTGGAGGGCCTGGGAGGCAGCAGAAGGGGAATAAAGAGAGTCACCCTTCTTGGTTGAAGGAGGAGAAGCTCCTGCTGCGGGGTGAGACCCGGGTGCCTGGGCCCTAAGTGTGGAGGGCCTGGGAGGCAGCAGAGAGGGAATAAAGAGAGTCACCCTTCTTGGTTGAGGAAGGAGAGGCTCCCGCTGCTGGGTGAGACCCGGGTGCCTGGGCCCTAAGTGTGGAGGGCCTGGGAGGCAGCAGAAGGGGAATAAAGAGAGTCACCCTTCTTGGTTGAAGGAGGAGAGGCTCCTGCTGCGGGGTGAGACCCGGGTGCCTGGGCCCTAAGTGTGGAGGGCCTGGGAGGCAGCAGGAAGGGAATAAAGAGAGTCACCCTTCTTGGCTGAAGAAGGAGAGGCTCCTGCTGCTGGGTGAGACCCGGGTGCCTGGGCCCTAAGTGTGGAGGGCCTGGGAGGCAGCAGAAGGGGAATAAAGAGAGTCACCCTTCTTGGTTGAAGGAGGAGAAGCTCCTGCTGCGGGGTGAGACCCGGGTGCCTGGGCCCTAAGTGTGGAGGGCCTGGGAGGCAGCAGAAGGGGAATAAAGAGAGTCACCCTTCTTGGTTGAAGGAGGAGAAGCTCCTGCTGCTGGGTGAGACCCGGGTGCCTGGGCCCTAAGTGTGGAGGGCCTGGGAGGCAGCAGAAGGGGAATAAAGAGAGTCACCCTTCTTGGTTGAAGGAGGAGAGGCTCCCGCTGCTGGGTGAGACCCGGGTGCCTGGGCCCTAAATGTGGAGGGCCTGGGAGGCAGCAGAAGGGGAATAAAGAGAGTCACCCTTCTGGGTTGAAGGAGGAGAAGCTCCTGCTGCTGGGTGAGACCCGGGTGCCTGGGCCCTAAGTGTGGAGGGCCTGGGAGGCAGCAGAAGGGGAATAAAGAGAGTCACCCTTCTTGGCTGAAGGAGGAGAGGCTCCTGCTGCTGGGTGAGACCCGGGTGCCTGGGCCCTAAGTGTGGAGGGCCTGGGAGGCAGCAGAAAGGGAATAAAGAGAGTCACCCTTCTTGGTTGAAGGAGGAGAGGCTCCTGCTGCTGGGTGAGACCCGGGTGCCTGGGCCCTAAGTGTGGAGGGCCTGGGAGGCAGCAGAAAGGGAATAAAGAGAGTCACCCTTCTTGGCTGAAGGAGGAGAGGCTCCTGCTGCTGGGTGAGACCCGGGTGCCTGGGCCCTAAGTGTGGAGGGCCTGGGAGGCAGCAGAAGGGGAATAAAGAGAGTCACCCTTCTTGGTTGAAGGAGGAGAAGCTCCTGCTGCTGGGTGAGACCCGGGTGCCTGGGCCCTAAGTGTGGAGGGCCTGGGAGGCAGCAGAAGGGGAATAAAGAGAGTCACCCTTCTTGGTTGAAGGAGGAGAAGCTCCTGCTGCTGGGTGAGACCCGGGTGCCTGGGCCCTAAGTGTGGAGGGCCTGGGAGGCAGCAGGAAGGGAATAAAGAGAGTCACCCTTCTTGGCTGAAGAAGGAGAGGCTCCTGCTGCTGGGTGAGACCCGGGTGCCTGGGCCCTAAGTGTGGAGGGCCTGGGAGGCAGCAGAAGGGGAATAAAGAGAGTCACCCTTCTTGGTTGAAGGAGGAGAAGCTCCTGCTGCGGGGTGAGACCCGGGTGCCTGGGCCCTAAGTGTGGAGGGCCTGGGAGGCAGCAGAGAGGGAATAAAGAGAGTCACCCTTCTTGGTTGAGGAAGGAGAGGCTCCCGCTGCTGGGTGAGACCCGGGTGCCTGGGCCCTAAGTGTGGAGGGCCTGGGAGGCAGCAGAAGGGGAATAAAGAGAGTCACCCTTCTTGGTTGAAGGAGGAGAAGCTCCTGCTGCGGGGTGAGACCCGGGTGCCTGGGCCCTAAGTGTGGAGGGCCTGGGAGGCAGCAGAGAGGGAATAAAGAGAGTCACCCTTCTTGGTTGAGGAAGGAGAGGCTCCCGCTGCTGGGTGAGACCCGGGTGCCTGGGCCCTAAGTGTGGAGGGCCTGGGAGGCAGCAGAAGGGGAATAAAGAGAGTCACCCTTCTTGGTTGAAGGAGGAGAGGCTCCTGCTGCGGGGTGAGACCCGGGTGCCTGGGCCCTAAGTGTGGAGGGCCTGGGAGGCAGCAGAAGGGGAATAAAGAGAGTCACCCTTCTGGGTTGAAGGAGGAGAAGCTCCTGCTGCTGGGTGGGACCCGGGTGCCTAGGCCCTAAGTGTGGAGGGCCTGGGAGGCAGCAGAGAGGGAATAAAGAGAGTCACCCTTCTTGGTTGAGGAAGGAGAGGCTCCCGCTGCTGGGTGAGACCCGGGTGCCTGGGCCCTAAGTGTGGAGGGCCTGGGAGGCAGCAGAAGGGGAATAAAGAGAGTCACCCTTCTTGGTTGAAGGAGGAGAGGCTCCTGCTGCGGGGTGAGACCCGGGTGCCTGGGCCCTAAGTGTGGAGGGCCTGGGAGGCAGCAGAAAGGGAATAAAGAGAGTCACCCTTCTTGGTTGAAGGAGGAGAGGCTCCTGCTGCGGGGTGAGACCCGGGTGCCTGGGCCCTAAGTGTGGAGGGCCTGGGAGGCAGCAGAAGGGGAATAAAGAGAGTCACCCTTCTTGGTTGAAGGAGGAGAAGCTCCTGCTGCGGGGTGAGACCCGGGTGCCTGGGCCCTAAGTGTGGAGGGCCTGGGAGGCAGCAGAAAGGGAATAAAGAGAGTCACCCTTCTTGGTTGAAGGAGGAGAGGCTCCTGCTGCTGGGTGAGACCCGGGTGCCTGGGCCCTAAGTGTGGAGGGCCTGGGAGGCAGCAGAAAGGGAATAAAGAGAGTCACCCTTCTTGGCTGAAGGAGGAGAGGCTCCTGCTGCTGGGTGAGACCCGGGTGCCTGGGCCCTAAGTGTGGAGGGCCTGGGAGGCAGCAGAAGGGGAATAAAGAGAGTCACCCTTCTTGGTTGAAGGAGGAGAAGCTCCTGCTGCTGGGTGAGACCCGGGTGCCTGGGCCCTAAGTGTGGAGGGCCTGGGAGGCAGCAGAAGGGGAATAAAGAGAGTCACCCTTCTTGGTTGAAGGAGGAGAAGCTCCTGCTGCTGGGTGAGACCCGGGTGCCTGGGCCCTAAGTGTGGAGGGCCTGGGAGGCAGCAGAGAGGGAATAAAGAGAGTCACCCTTCTTGGTTGAGGAAGGAGAGGCTCCCGCTGCTGGGTGAGACCCGGGTGCCTGGGCCCTAAGTGTGGAGGGCCTGGGAGGCAGCAGAAGGGGAATAAAGAGAGTCACCCTTCTTGGTTGAAGGAGGAGAGGCTCCTGCTGCGGGGTGAGACCCGGGTGCCTGGGCCCTAAGTGTGGAGGGCCTGGGAGGCAGCAGAAAGGGAATAAAGAGAGTCACCCTTCTTGGTTGAAGGAGGAGAGGCTCCTGCTGCTGGGTGAGACCCGGGTGCCTGGGCCCTAAGTGTGGAGGGCCTGGGAGGCAGCAGGAAGGGAATAAAGAGAGTCACCCTTCTTGGCTGAAGAAGGAGAGGCTCCTGCTGCTGGGTGAGACCCGGGTGCCTGGGCCCTAAGTGTGGAGGGCCTGGGAGGCAGCAGAAGGGGAATAAAGAGAGTCACCCTTCTTGGTTGAAGGAGGAGAAGCTCCTGCTGCGGGGTGAGACCCGGGTGCCTGGGCCCTAAGTGTGGAGGGCCTGGGAGGCAGCAGAAAGGGAATAAAGAGAGTCACCCTTCTTGGTTGAAGGAGGAGAGGCTCCTGCTGCTGGGTGAGACCCGGGTGCCTGGGCCCTAAGTGTGGAGGGCCTGGGAGGCAGCAGAAAGGGAATAAAGAGAGTCACCCTTCTTGGCTGAAGGAGGAGAGGCTCCTGCTGCTGGGTGAGACCCGGGTGCCTGGGCCCTAAGTGTGGAGGGCCTGGGAGGCAGCAGAAGGGGAATAAAGAGAGTCACCCTTCTTGGTTGAAGGAGGAGAAGCTCCTGCTGCTGGGTGAGACCCGGGTGCCTGGGCCCTAAGTGTGGAGGGCCTGGGAGGCAGCAGAAGGGGAATAAAGAGAGTCACCCTTCTTGGTTGAAGGAGGAGAAGCTCCTGCTGCTGGGTGAGACCCGGGTGCCTGGGCCCTAAGTGTGGAGGGCCTGGGAGGCAGCAGAAGGGGAATAAAGAGAGTCACCCTTCTTGGTTGAAGGAGGAGAGGCTCCCGCTGCTGGGTGAGACCCGGGTGCCTGGGCCCTAAATGTGGAGGGCCTGGGAGGCAGCAGAAGGGGAATAAAGAGAGTCACCCTTCTGGGTTGAAGGAGGAGAAGCTCCTGCTGCTGGGTGAGACCCGGGTGCCTGGGCCCTAAGTGTGGAGGGCCTGGGAGGCAGCAGAAGGGGAATAAAGAGAGTCACCCTTCTTGGTTGAAGGAGGAGAGGCTCCTGCTGCTGGGTGAGACCCGGGTGCCTGGGCCCTAAGTGTGGAGGGCCTGGGAGGCAGCAGAAGGGGAATAAAGAGAGTCACCCTTCTTGGTTGAAGGAGGAGAGGCTCCTGCTGCTGGGGGAAACCCGGGTGCCTGGGCCCTAAGTGTGGAGGGCCTGGGAGGCAGCAGAAGGGGAATAAAGAGAGTCACCCTTCTTGGTTGCAGGAGGAGAAGCTCCTGCTGCTGGGTGAGACCCGGGTGCCTGGGCCCTAAGTGTGGAGGGCCTGGGAGGCAGCAGAAGGGGAATAAAGAGAGTCACCCTTCTTGGTTGAAGGAGGAGAGGCTCCCGCTGCTGGGTGAGACCCGGGTGCCTGGGCCCTAAATGTGGAGGGCCTGGGAGGCAGCAGAAGGGGAATAAAGAGAGTCACCCTTCTGGGTTGAAGGAGGAGAAGCTCCTGCTGCTGGGGGAAACCCGGGTGCCTGGGCCCTAAGTGTGGAGGGCCTGGGAGGCAGCAGAAGGGGAATAAAGAGAGTCACCCTTCTTGGTTGAAGGAGGAGAGGCTCCTGCTGCTGGGTGAGACCCGGGTGCCTGGGCCCTAAGTGTGGAGGGCCTGGGAGGCAGCAGAAGGGGAATAAAGAGAGTCACCCTTCTTGGTTGAAGGAGGAGAGGCTCCTGCTGCTGGGGGAAACCCGGGTGCCTGGGCCCTAAGTGTGGAGGGCCTGGGAGGCAGCAGAGAGGGAATAAAGGGTGACCCTTCCCTCAGACCCCCACCACCCCCTAAAGGCAGAGCAGGGAACAGTGTGGTAGGGAAAGCAGACGGCGGTTCTCTTCAGTTTGATTTCCTTCCCTATGAGCTCTGAACGGGGGGGGGGGTCTACCCCTATGTGTGGTGCCTTTACCTGCTTTGTATATAGTGCTCTGTTATATGGCTATTAAATTATACTCTTTTGAATATAAAGAACCTTGTGGTGCTCTGACTACGTAACCTCCCCCACTTGGCACGCTACAGGAAGGGAGGGAGCCCGGGAGAAACGGATCAGGCCAGACCTTGGTGGGTTGCCAATTCTCCATGGCCCAACCAAAGATTGGGGAATTCACTTCCCAGTAGGGAAATTCAGCCAGAGGGGTCTCACTGCCCCTCAGTCAGGCGGTGTACAATTCAGTGAGTGGTGGCAGCGATGAAGAGTGTGAGCCACGCCCACCAGGGACAGTGGGAGGCGGACAGTGGGGCTAGCAGGCCACTGACGGCGGCTCAGTTGCCCGGACTGAGAGCCAGCACCCGTTCTGCCACAGCCTCCTTAGCTGCTCAGCTGTGTGTGTTGCAGGGCTGGAGCACGGCAGGCAAACAGCCAACACAGAGGCCCTGCCACGCTGCTCTAACAGCCACACTCCACCCTCTGCAGGGAGCCTTCCTCCGTGCCTCTTGCCTCTTCTCCTTGAGGGCCCTTGGTGGCATTTCCAGGGCTGGGCTTGGGCAAGTGACGGTGCCGCTGCTCCAGTGAAGCCAGCCTAAAACTGCACCGTGGCAGGTGATCTCATTCCAGAGCGGTGCTTGTGGGCATCTGGTTAAATTCACTGCTGTATCACCTGACAAGCTGGTGGCAGCTGAGCTTGTTGGAGGGACTGCCAAGGAGGGTGGTCTTCAAACCCCTGGGAAGCCCCCTCCCCCCACAGGCAGGGCTTGGAAGAAGAGAAGCCTTTGCCCGGCAGGGATACCCCGCTGCTGCCAATGGCCCCTCTGCTGTCCTGCCTGTCTCTCTTTCCTGCGAGGCGCAGAATCCTGCTCTGGAGTAACTTACTGAATAATTTAAGGCATGTAAGACAAATCTGCACTGGGGAGCGTCATACTTTAAACATTGTACATTCCCTCATGGGCTTGCGAGAGCCACAATCAGAGAGTGTACGCACACTCCTGTCCTCCCCCAAGTCCTTGCATAATTTTGCATAATTGCCATCTCTGTATAAAAGCAGTGTTGTGATTCTATTTTTCTCCATTCTATTTGTGCATAATTTCCTTTCTGTTTGAAGATAATTAACACAAGAACGCTGCCTGCTTCTCCTCGGCTAGGAAGCAGCCGGGTCCTCCTCCCTCAACATGGAGCTGGAAAGGGGGCTGACGCCACCTCTTCTGGGGCAGCCCTGCAGCCTTTGGGGGGAGGAGCCAGACGCCCTCCCAGGGCATTTCTCCCCCACAGTCTGCAGCCCGTCAAGCAAGAGTTGAGGGGCGGCAATGGGGTCTCCACGTTCCTGGGCAAGTCCTGGGAAACTGCGTCAGCAGCCGTGCCGAGGACAAGAAGGATGCCCTGTGGAGCTGCCCTTGCACATCCGGTCCCTCTGTTGGGCTCACGAGCCTCGCCTGGTCTCCCCTGACCAGCTGCAATGCTCCAGGGTGTCATGCAGAGGAACGTCCCTCCTGGCATCTTATGCCTGAGCCTTCTTGCTAGGGGGGCCGGATCAGCATTGGTTAGGACTTGGATGGGAGACCTCCAAACAAGACCAGGGCCTCAACGCAGAGGCAGGCAATGATTGATTGATTGATTGATTGATTGATTGATTGATTGATTGATTGATTGATTGATTGATTGATTGATTGATTGATTGATTGTGTCAGTCTATGGAGTTCAAGTTACTCTGATTTCATCTCCCACCCCTTGCAGCAAGAAATCCAAGGACTCTTGAGTCAAAGGTTATTTATTGAGAGAAGGTATTCATAGTACAAGTGTCCATAGGTATCCAAAGGCTAGGCAAGCTTCTGGCTGAACACAAAGTCTTTGTTGAGAATGACGTGTTAGTCTCTTGCAACGGTATATCAAACCCTCCTTTCCATCCCCCCCCCCCCATGCCCCATTAGTATAGACAAACTGGGGGATGTGAAAGTGATTGCTCCAAGGTCTCTGCAGTGAGTCTCCTCAGATAAGGCTGTCTTGGGAGCCACATCTGTTCCTGTGAACCTGCACACAAAACAACACTGGAAAGTTAACAGCAGAGCAGCAGTGAGAAAGCGATATGGCAGTGCGGTGGGTAACAGACCTGACAGATTGATTCGATTTTAGTCCGCTCTCCCCATGAACGGGCTCAGAACAGAGTAACAACAGTTACAAATTACATTAAAAGCATACGTAAGATACTGTTCTTACAATAATAAAACTCTAGAGGACGGTCCCTGTGGCGGAACGGGCGCTGGCTCTCAGTCCGGGCAACTGAGCCGCCGTCAATGGCCTGCTAGCCCCGCTATCCGCCTCCCACTGTCCCGTCGCTGCCAGATAAGCAAGGTGATGAAGTCTACTCAGGAGGAACTATTCTACAGTTTAAGTGAAAATTAACTGATATTGGTAACAAGGCTAAGTAGAACAGCCAACTAAAGTTACGAAGAAGTTGGTCCTGTTAGAGATTGTGGTGACTAAGGAAATCCAAATATCTGCTTAAGGCAGGATGGCATGTAGTGTGAATTCCTTGATGAGTTCTAATTCAGCATTTTATCGTTGTATATTCCTTTTGAAGTTGTTTTTATAGAACCGTGACTTTCAAGTCTGTGAGTGTGTACAGAGAGATGAAAATGTCCCCCGTTGGTTTTTGGATGTTGTGATTTCCTTTGTCTGATATGTGTTAATTGATCCTTTCCCACAGAGAGTGACACTTTTGTCCAGTGTAGATAGCAGACGAGCATTGTTGGCACATGGTGCATATATTGAATGGGATGATGTGCATGTGAAGGAGCCCAGGTTGGTAGCTGATGTCATTAGGTCCCATAACAGTATTGTGTGTGTGTGTGTGTGTGTGTTGTGTGATGATATTAGAATCATAGAGCTAGAAGGGGCCTTCCAGACCTCTAGCCCAACCCCTGCCCAGTGCAGGATCAGCCTAAAGCATCCCTGACAAGGATTTGTCCAGCTGCTCCTTGGAGACTGCCAATGAAGGGGAACCCACCACATCCCTAGGTAGCCGATTCCACTGCTGGATTACTCTTAACATGAGAAAGTTTTTTCTAATGTCCAGCCGGTACCATCCCACCTGAAGTTTAAACCCCTTGTTTCGAGTCCTGTCCTCTGTTGCCAACAGGAACAGCTCCCTTCCTTTCTCTAAGTGACAGCCTTTAAAATACTTAAAGAGAGCGATCCTGTCTCCCCTCAACCTCTTCTCCAAACTGAATGTTCCCGGGTCCCTCAGTCTTTCCTGGCAGGGCTTGGTCTCCAGGCCCCTGATCATCCTGGTTGCTCTCCTCTGCACCCATTCCAATTTGTCCACATTCTTTTTGAAGTGAGGCCTCCAGAACTGCACACAGTACTCCAGGTGGGGCCTGAAAAACGTGCTATATAGTGAGATAATGACATCCTGTGATTTGGCTGTTATGCCTTTGTTAATACACACTGCTCCCCAGAAGTGTATCCCCCATCTAGTACGCATGCTTTTCATTTTTGTTACCCAGGTGGAGAGCCTAGCACTTAGCCATTTTAAATTGCATCTTACTCAAATCTGCCCGCTTTTCCAGTGTGTTCAGTTCTTGTTGAATTCTATCCCTGTCTTCAAGGGTTTTTGCTGCTCCTCCCAGTTTGGTATCATCTGCACATTTAATGAGTAATCCCTTCAGACCATCGTCAAAATATTGAAAAGCATTGGGCCCAGGACTGAGCCCCGTGGCACTCCACTGGACACCTCCCTCCAATCAGACCCGATGCCATTGACAACCACTCTTTGGGTGCAGTTATCCAGCCAGTTCCCTATCCATCTGACCATCCTAGAGTCCAGTCCACAGTCCTCCAGTTTACCCATCATAATATTATGAGGAACCTCAGTTCCTCTTTCACCGCTGAACGAAGAGGTTCTGAACAGCTGGCGTTCCCATCGTCATCTTTTCTTCGATTGAGAACGACCTTCATCTGCAAAATAATGGCAGAAAAGGCTTTATTTAAACGCTGCACAAAGTGTTCTACCAAATTGACCTGAACAGACGGTCATGATTTATGTCTTCTCTGCCCAGGAGAGGGCCATAATGTGCCCACATGTAAGCATTGCCAGAAATTTACATCTAAGGCACAGACGGAGAGGGAGGCGAGAATTAAGGCATCACTATGGAAGCGGGCGCTGTACAGATCCTGCTACTGAAGTGGCAAAATCCTCTGCCTTGTTGGAGGTAGCCACGCGCTCGGATCCGATCCTGTCAGAACCGTCGAAGATGTCTGTAGACATGATCTCGGATCCAACTGGGCATAGGAGTCAGAAACACCGAACTCTAAATGTTTCATCTTCACCTGCCATGCAACACCCCTCGGATCCATCTAACCCACCTTTATACCAACGCCCATCCTCTGGGACCCAAAGCCCACATGACAGACCAGCGAGCCAGCAATCCCAATCAGCCCTGCCTTTGCAGGATTCCTCGGATCCGACTAAGGCTAAAAAGGGCAAAGATCGCTCGGGTTTGACGTGTCAACACGAACTGACACCATTGGCCACAGCACTCCCGGATCCATTGTCAGAATCAGGTCTTCAGCCTGCTGAACTGCCTAAGAAGAAGGCCAAATCCAAGTCTCATGCCCACAAGAACTCACAAGTGACTACGTCTTCAGCCACAGAGGTTCTTCTGCCAGAACCACACCTCACTCAAATACCGAGGAGCCCATCGGTACACTCGGCATCTCACTCCCCATACTCATCCGTAGAGGAGAGTGAATTACCCAATCTGCCATCTGATTGGCTGAGCTGTGACCAAGGTCCTGCATCTTCTCAATCTTCCCATACCGGTAGTCCCTGGTTTTGCCAGCATGCCACTTCTGCTTATGGCATTGACGTGGGAGAGCTTTACAGAACTCACTCAATATCCTCTGCTTATGAGGAGCCCTCTCCACCTAAGCGACACAGAAAGCCTTACTACCTTCCTAAGTCTTCTATGTCATTTTGACTACCGGACCCTGCTCCCGACCCACAACAGGATAAGAGCCCAATCATGTCTTTGGGACGGGCAGCAGATGAAGCACTAATATCTGATCAACCGTCCTCTTTGACCAATGATTTTCGCTTTTCAGAGCAATTAGTATGTATGGCTAAATTCTTAGACTTTGATATTTCAGCCTCGGAATCAAAGCCTAAGGTCAAAATACTGCAATACCTGTATTCAT
Organism: Eublepharis macularius; assembly: GCF_028583425.1. Lineage (NCBI taxonomy): Eukaryota > Metazoa > Chordata > Lepidosauria > Squamata > Eublepharidae > Eublepharis > Eublepharis macularius. The sequence continues at coordinate 736,359 of NC_072798.1, forward strand.
TTACTCCATCTACTATAGCCTTCCCTATTATTGAAGGCTTTACTGAACTGATTTCTTCATTACACGAGAAGCCAGCCTCATTACCTGCTACCTCAAAGAAGATAGCAGGGTGGTATAAAACTAGAGAGGACGCCTGCCCCTTCCTCTTCTCACCCCCACCCCCTTCTTCCCTGATGATGGAAGAACTCCAGTCAAAGCATCATCGGGGTTCCCATTTAACTCTTACTGATAAAGAGGGCAAGAAGTTAGATGGCCTGAGCAGAAAGATTTATACCTCTTCAGCCCTCAACATAAAGATGATGAATTACATCGCCATTATGGGGGCCTATCGGATTTTTTTTAATGGAATAAGAGAACACCATTTCTCAATAGCCTACTCAAACACCAACAGTCACTCGCTTGGGTGCAGCAGGAGGAGACCTTACGACTTTCTACTCAACAAATTAATACTGGCCATAGTGTTGCAGATTCTTCCACAAGAAGCTTGGCATCTGCAATCGTCCTCAGGCAACATGCATGGCTGAAGTCCACCACACTGCCACGTGAAACGAGATCTAAAGTTGAGGATTCCCCTTTGAGGATCAGACTCACTTTTCTCAAAAAACTGATGACTTCCTATCCCAGAAAAAGAAGGATAGGCAGACTGCCCGCTCGTATGGAGTTTTGCTGCCATGACAGCAGTCAGCACAGTACCAGCCATATAGACAACAATACAAGCAACAACCTTACCGGAGTCATTACTATAGATACCAGCCTTACCAGTATCTGCAGAACCGACAGAGCCCTGCCCAGCAGGGCACCTATCAAAGATGGAGGTCTAACCAGAAACAAACACAAGGCCATAACGCCTCCTTGAACAAGGACCCTAACCAACATAACAAACAATTCTGACTAGAATTGGGGTGCCCCATTGTATTTGGGGACAGGCTGTCGTTATTTTTGGCTGAATGGCTTAAAGTTACTTCTGATGTTTGGGTTTTGGATATAGTTTCATCTGGTTATAAAGTTGAATTTAACACTTTCCCACTTCTGAGTCTCCCTCGTCACTCTACCCAAGTGTCTTCCTCAGAATTGACACGGGAGTTGGCAATACTATTAGAAAAAGGGGCAGTCCAATGTGTTCCCCTAGATGACAGCCCTTGGGGCTTTTATTCCAGGTTTTTCCTGGTACAAAAGAGGGATGGTGGTCTCAGACCTATTCTGGACCTCAGGGACCTAAACACCTATATATCTCTGTCTGTAGGTTTCAAATGGTTACCCTGCACACGATCATGCAATTACTGCCACCAGATTCAAGTTCGCAGTGATCAACCTAAAAGATGCTTGCTTTCATATCTCTCTCTCAGGAAATTCCTGAGGTTCACCCTTGACAGACATATTTATCAGTACCAGGTTTTACCCTTCGGGCTTGCTACGGCACCCAGAGTGTTCACCAAATGTTTAGCACCTGTTGTTGCCTATTTGAGGACTCAGGGTTGCTCCTTCTACCCGTATTTAGGTGACTGGCTCATAGTCGCAGCTTCTGAAACCCAGCTACGATCCCATGTACAACTTATTATACAGCAATGCCAGAACCTTGGACTGGTTCTGAACCTAAAAAAACCCTCACCTTGATCCAAGCAGGAGGGTCCAATTCATAGGGGTCATCTTTGATGGGTCTCTCAATAGGGCCTTCCTGCCTCCAGATAGGGCTAAAAGAATACAAGATATGGTTCAAGTTATATGCAGGAGGAATAGATTTCAGCCAGTCATCACTATTCTGACCCTTCAGGGGCTCATGGCGGCCACCATGGCTGTAATCCCACTAGCAAGACTACACATGAGAACCCTTCAACTTTGGTTTCTCTCTGTTTATAAGCCTCTCCTATATTCCCATAGTAAGACATTCACCATACCTAGGTCAGGATGACCACCTTTTTGCCGGGGAAAGCTTTAGGTCACCAGGCATTGATGTCACCATCACGACAGATGCTTCCATGGTAGGTTGGGGTGTATTCTGTGGCGACAGTATCACGCACATGGATTGTGGCAGTCAGACGAAAAGAGATTGCACATTAACGTGTTAGAGCCAAGAGCCATTCGCTACGCCCTTACCTTGTTCTCAGATATGGTGACAGGAAAGAATGTCCTCATTCTCACTGATAGTTTGATGGCGATGTTCTATGTGAACCGTCAGGGTGGCACGACGTCCAGGACACTCTGCAAAAAGGCCGTTCTCCTGTGGAAATGGGCCAGCAACAGACACACTACCCTGCAGATGTCGCATATTCCAGGGACAGACAATGTCATCGCCAACAGGCTAAGCAGACTGGCATCATCCAAGCACACGTGGTCCCTGAAAGACCAGTACATACACAAGGTTTTTAAGATGTGAGGCTTTCCCGATGTGGACTTGTTTGCCACCGAGGAAAATTGGAAGGCACCTGCCTTTTGCTCCAGAGGGGGGCCTAGAACCACCTCTTTAGGAGACGCCTTCCAGCTCACGTGGACGGGCAGGTCTCTTTTATGCCTTCCCTCCTATCCTCCATATCACAAGAAATATAAGCAACATTCAGACAGACAGAACCAATGCCATAGTTGTCACTCCCTTCTGGCCGCACCAGCCATGGTTCCACTGACTAGTTCAGCTGCCCAGGGACACCTTCAGACATTTACTGCTAGTTCCCGATCTCTTAGTCTTCTGAGGCGTGCATCATCACGAAGCGCACAGGCTCAAACCGACTGCCTGGCTGATCACCCAATAGGCACCTTCTCTGAGGGAGTGGCAGAGGTCCTTTTAAAGGCTAGGAAGCAGACAGCTAGGAAATCTTACTCTTACAAAGGGGACAGGTGTGCAGACTGGGCCGCCAACAGGAACATAGACCCATGCAATTGCCCTCTCACACATGTTTTAGAATTTTTGTTACGTTTCAAACACGAGGGATTGTCTAACTCCTCCATCAAAGTTTATTTGGCAGCGATATCAGCCTTTCATGCTCCCATTGACAAGAGAACCATATTCTCGCATCACGCAGCCAAACTGTTCCTTAAAGGTGTGCAAAACATGTTTCCCAGATTGACACCTGTAGTACCTCAATGGTCCCTGTACCTAGTCCTGGCTAAATTAATGCTCCCACCTTTCAGACCACTGGCTTCATGCCCTCTATGGTTCCTGACGATGAAACTAGCATTTCTTGTAGTCATCACTTCAGCTAGAAGGGTAAGCGAACGGGCTGCCCTTCATGTCAACCCACCCTTCCTTCAAATATTTAAAGAAAAAATGGTGTTTAGACCCAGTTTAGAATTTCTTCCCAAAGTTGTCACTAACTTCCATATGTCACAGGCAATAGTTTTGCCAATATTCTTTCCATCCCCGGATTCGGAAGCATAAAAAAGGTTACATACCTTAGACATCCACAGGGTGCTTCTCTTCTGCTTGCATCATACCTTGTCATTTCAGAGGGATGAGCGTCTGTTCGTGTGTTGCGCTGGACCTAAAAAAGGGAAAGCAGCTACGTCTCAAACTATTGCCAAATGGGTCATTCATGCCATACAACTCTGATACAAAAACTCTTAACTTACCTTGTCCTTTGACTATCCATGCACATCCAGCCACGTCTCAGGCAGCCTCGGCAGCACTCCTCGGAGGGGTCCCTCTTCAGGACATCTGCAGAGCGGCCACGTGGGCATCTCCGGACACCTTCATCAAGCACTACGCACTGGATGTCGCTAACAGGAAAGAGGCTGCGGTGGGCCAAGCGGTGCTCCAGTCTCTCTTCAGGTGAGAACCTGCCCACCACCCTAGGTGGGTGGCTTGTTAATCTCCCATGTGGGACTGCACCAGAAGACCGACCGTGAAAACAGAGTGGCACTTACCTGTGGTGTCTGTTCATTGAGGTCTTCTGTGCAGGCGCACACACCCCTCCCTCCTGCCCTGCTAGGTTCTCTCCTCTACCATTGGAGAGACCGGCGGCTCCAGAGGAACTGAGGGCATGGGGGCATCGTCCTCCCGATAGGTGGGCGTTTTCAATGGGAGATGCTCATGCATGCACCTGGGAAGACGGACGCCCCCTTCATAGTTTTTAAAGCTATACGGACCTCGCTGTTTGGCAGGTCTGCATCCATGCTTAATTTTATAAACCTCTATCATGTCTCTCCTTAATAATCTTTTTTCTAAAATGAAACTGTCCCTGGCTTTTCAGCCATTTTATTCTTAATCCCTGTAGTAATAATTACACAGCATGGAGCTTGCCTTTTTTATGAGTCCACATTTTCATCAAGGATTCTACTAAAGCCTCAAGATTTCTTTGTGTCTCAGTCTCAGCAGTTCAGACCACATCAGAATAAGTTTAAAGCTAGGATTTTTTGTTCCAGTGTGCATCACCTTGCACTTACCAACGTTGAACTTCATTTGTTATGTTGTTGCCAACTTCCCCATTTAGAGAGATCATCCTGGAGCTCTTCACAATCATTCACCATCACAGAATCACAGAAGAGTGGGAAGGGGCCGTACAGACCATCTAGTCCAAACCCCTGCCCAATGCAGGATAAGCCTAAAGCATCCCTCACAAATATTCATCCAGCCTCTTCTTGAAAACTGCCAGTGAAGGGGAGCTCACTACCTCCCTAGGCACCTGATTCCACCTTTGAACTACTCTTGACAGTGGAAAAGTTTTTCCTAATATCCAGCCAGTACCTTTCTGCATGTAATTTAAGCCCTTTGTCTCGGGTCCTACCCTCTACTGCCAACTGGAACAGCTCCTTGCCCTCCTCCAAATGACAGCCTTTCAAATAATTAAAGAGAGCAATCATGTCCCCCCTCAACCTCCTCTTCTCCAAACTAAACATTCCCATGGCCCTCAGCCTTTCCTCGTAGGGCTCAGTCTCCAGACCCCTGATCATTCTCGTCGCTCTCCTCTGCACCCTCTCAATTTTCTCCACATCCTTTTTGAGGTGAGGCCTCCAGAACTGCACACAATACTCCAGGTGTGGCCTGACCAAGGCAGTATAGAGAGGGGCTATGACCTGTGATTTCGACACTATGGCCCCTTTGATACAACCCAAGATTGAATTAGCCTTTTTTGCCACTGCATCACACGGACTGCTCATATTTAGTTTACAGTCCACTCTTACCCCAAGATCTCTTTTGCATACACAACTACCCAGAAGTGTATCCCCCATCCTGTATTTGTGCTTCACATTTTTGTGGCCCAGATGCAATACTGTGCGTTTATCCATGTTGAATTGCATCCTGTTCACAACCGCCCACTTCTGCAGAGTATTCAGGTCTTTTTGAATTTTAACTCTGTCTTCTTGGGTGTTTGCCACTCCTCCCAATTTGATATCATCAGAGTAGCCCATTTACCCCTTCATCCAGATCACTGAAATGTATCAGGCCCAAAACTGAGCCCTGCGGCACCCCACTGGACACCATCCTGAATTATTTGGTATCATATTTGGCCGATACGCTGCTCACCCCAGGTCAAGATCATTTATGAACAAATTAAATAGCACTGGTTTCAATACCAGTCCCTGTGGGGCGCCGCTGCTCACTTCTCTCCATGGAGTGAACTGTCCATTTATTCCTACTCTCTGCTTCCTGTTTAACCAATTTTTTATCCATATGAGGACCTGTCCTCTTCTTCCATAATATGAAATAAAGTATATATAAAATAAAAATTCAGTAAAACAATAGAAACAAACACACATAACAATAAGGCAAGAGGGCCAATAAGAGTTACTTGGGGTACTCCAAACAAAATGAAAAAGCTGTATTGTCGAAGGCTTTCACGGCCGGAGAACGATGGTTGTTGGGGGTTTTCCGGGCTGTATTGCCGTGGTCTTGGCATTGTAGTTCCTGACGTTTCGCCAGCAGCTGTGGCTGGCATCTTCAGAGGTGTAGCACCAAAAGACAGAGATCTCTCAGAGAGATCTCTGTCTTTTGGTGCTACACCTCTGAAGATGCCAGCCACAGCTGCTGGCGAAACGTCAGGAACTACAATGCCAAGACCACGGCAATACAGCCCGGAAAACCCCCAACAACCAAAATAAAAAAGCCTTCACCTGCTGGAAGAAGTCACCAATAAAGGGAGACAGACGAGTCTCCCTAGGGAGGAAATTTCAGAGTTTTGGTGCCATGACTAAGAAGGCCCTTTTCTGAATTGCCAGCCACCTAATGTCAGTAGGTGAGGCCCCTCAAGCAGGGCCTTGAAAAATGACTGTAGTAGTCAGGCAGGTTCGTAAAGGTGGTCCTTCAGGTACGTTGGTCCCAAATGATACAGGGTTTAAAGATCAACACCAGCACCTGGAATTGTGCCCAGAACCAGAGAGGGAGCCAGTGTAGATGAAACAATACTGGAGTGATATGATTGGTCCTGGGGGGGAAATTGGCCGAAGACCAGGGAGATCCAGTTAATCCACTGGGGAGGCCACTGAGTTTGCCCAGCGAAGCAGCAGAGCGGGAGTCCTTTTCTGTGCTGCAAAAAAGAGAACTTGGTCCAGGGCAGCCCATAGCAGGCGCCTCTAGGATGTCCCTCCTTGGGCCGCTCGTTTGGGTCCTGCGTGCAGCGGGATATGTGGGAATGAGTGCAGAAGGCCAGTGACTGCCAGGGGCCTGGCGGGGTGGCCAGCCAAAGAGCTCTGTGCAGCCCCGGCGCTAGGGTTTCTGGTGCCCGAGGCCAGCCTCGCGCCCACGCACCTGGACCGTGTGTATATGACATCATCACGTGATGATGTCATCGTGCAGGGCTGCCGGCAGGTAGCTGGGGTGGCGCGCGGAGGCTGCCCGCGCGCCACATGCCGCCCGGGCTGCCCTGGCCCGTGGCTGCTGTGCCCGCCCAGGGGCGTGCGGCAGAGGCGCAGGGCTGGCCGTCGGTGGCACAGGACACGCGCCTCCACCCCCGGCACCCCCTCCTCCGGCCCCGTGGCCCCCGCCTCAACGGTGGCGCCAGCCCTGGCTCTGTGGTGCCCCATCCCTGGTGGTGGGCTACTGGTTGCCTGCTCCGGTTGCCAGTGCTGTCTCCCTGAGACTGCCTCCGCACTGCAGGCTCCACATCCTGCCAAATGATGGCCTTGTGCTGCCTCTTGACTTTGCTAGTCTGGCCAGGTAGCGTCTCGATGAGGTGGAGCCCGGCTGTCGGCCGTGGCAGGAAAGTTGCCTTGGCTGCAGCAAGTTCCCCTTCACCTGCTTCCCTTTGCAGTTCATTTTTCTAAATTAAGGCAAGAGCAAAATAAAAAGCCACCTGGCTCCCCCGCCCCCCCGGTTAACTAAACCAGCAACTGGCAACATTCACCATCTTTGTTCCTGGAGAAAAATAGACTGCAGAGCTCTGGGCTGCTGTTCAAAAGAAGTCAATAGGCGAGCAATTGGAGACTGCCAATAGGAGACTGCATTCCTGAATGCCCTTCCTGGCCAGCGAGGAAACGTGAATGGCCTTCATCGGGTTGTTCTCTGCATCCCAGAAGGCTGAGGGAGCCGCCCTGAGGAGGGGGCAATTCCCCACAAGCCTCGGCCCCTTGCCTCTGTGGTGCCTCAGAGCGTGGCAGGTCGTGGCCTGGCAGAGCCCCCCCCCCCCCCGTCTCCTTCCCCACAGCAGCTGGTCAAGCCACCCCAGGCAGGAGGGAGACTGCCTTGCAGGTGTGCTTTGCAGAATATCCCTTCCCTCCCTCAAAGTCACTGGCCACTTGTTAATTTTTTATTAATGCGTTGCCACAAAGGTAGAGAGAGGTTGCTTGTCACTAGAAGCAGAACGAGCCATAAAATGCAGGTGTTGGATGGAGTAGAGGGGAGGGGTCTGCTCCCGGGAGATCCCTAGATCCATCTGTGCATTGGGAAGGGGCTTGGGGCGGCAGGCATAGCCCTCTTCCCGCACACAGCCCTGCAACTTGCTCAGCTTCAGCGGAATGGGAACCCAGTCACTCTAACCACTGTACCACACAGATCCTGTGTGTCAGTCCTTGGCAGGGAGACCCCCCAAGTCCCTTACAGCAAGCACTCAGGTGCATTGGTTGAAGTAACTTTTATTAGAGATCTATACAGTCCAAGTGATCTATACGAAGGCATTGGCAGAAGTGACTGTTCAAAAAGGGATAGTGTTAATTACAGGGAATCTGTTGACATTCTGGTGTGAAAACCCCAAAGAGTTACAAGGGAACTGATTGGTTTAGGCTAGACAGAGTACAGAATGAAATCATCTCAGTCTCAGAGAAAAGATACGTTGCTCGCTGCCCGCAGCTTGCGTCCAAGGACACTTGCTGGAGAAGCGATGAAAGTAAATACCCTCAACAGGTAACAGACAACCCCCACTGGCTCCCCTGTACATTTCACGTTAGCAGTTTACACACTCTCAGATAATCAACACAGTGTACAGAATATAATCTCAGCAAACATTTATGATCAGCACAAAATGCAAAGCACATTAATGGCAGGTATGCGGGCAGGCACACATGACACTGTGCGGGTGAGGAGAATTGGCCAGGATGGGCCGGTTCCAAGCAGGCCGTGAGAGGGGCTGTGGCTCAGGGGAGGATGCTGTGCTTTGCACGTGGAAGGTCTCAGACCGGTTCAGCCTGAGGCACATGGAGGGGTTGTGGCTTGTGCTCCAAATCTTCACAGGGCCTGTGGAGTTTGGGGGCTGACCAAGTGCAGCCCCTGAGAATACACGCAGCTGCACTAGCGGAAGGCTGACTTCCCTCCCCTGGTTGGGGGGGCGGGGGGGCAGCATGTGCCGCGGGTCCTGATTTCCGGCTTCCTCTCTTCTCTTTCCCCCTCCCTCTCCCCAGGACACCCAGAAAGCCAAGCAGTTCCTGCCTTTCCTGCAGCGGGCTGGTCGGTCGGAGGCTGTGGTGGAGTTCGTCTTCAGCGGCTCCCGCCTCAAGTTGTACTTGCCAAAGGAGACCTGCCTGATCACGTTCCTGCTTGCAGGTGAGTGGGAGGGGGCAGGGTTGGAGTCAGAGGGGGAAGATGGCGGGGCACGTGGGGACGTTGCTGGGGCAAGCTGGCTTGGGGACCCATCCGACCAGACTGTGCTTCTTGGCGGAGGGCATCAGGTGGGCTCTCGTTCTTCTCCTCCTGGCAGGTGCTGCTGAGTCACCTTCCTTTCCTGGGGGCAGGAGGGGGGGGCAAATCCTGCATTGCAGCGGCTCTCCTCCGTCTTAGGCAGAGAGAGGTCTTTGCCCAACCGGAGACTTTCACTCAAAGATGTAAGGCAGGCCCTTCTCCTAGCAAGGCACGCCTCCAAACCGGCTTGGCCTTGGGATTACCAGTATAATTCCCCAGGACTGTCTCTCTTTGGCTGGCTGGCTGGCCCATGCTGCCGTTCTGTGGTGGGAGGGCCCATTCAGCATCCTTAGGCTGCCAACTGAGCTTGGCCCGTAGCCCCCCCAGGAGCCCTTCTGAAGCAAAAGCTGCCGAATTCGGCCTTCGGCTTGGAATGAGCGAGCGAGGCTTCACAGTCGTGTGACCGCCTCCCCAGCGGGTAGTTGAGGGGTGGCTGTCCGCAGATTCATCCTACTTCACCCCCCCCCAGCCCCCCACTCTGCAACCAAGAAATCAGAAGGAGACTGAGACTTGGAAGGGCAGCCTTGAAGGAACTAGAGAAGATCCTTCAGGAGACGGGGGTGCTGCTGGGCGCCGTGTTGTGGTATTCCGAATTACTGTGCATGGATGTGAAAGCTGAACGCTGAAGAGAGCGGTCAGGAAGAAAACGGATTCCTTTGAAATGTGGTGCTGGAGGAGAGTTGTGTGGATACCACAGACAACCAAAAGAAGTGGGCCCAGGATCAAATCAAGCCTGAATCCTCCCTAGAAGCTAAAATGATGAAACTGAGGCTGTCGTACTTTGGTCACATCATGAGAAGATAAGAAAAGGCAGTAATTGCTGGGAAAAGTGGAAGGCAGTAGGACGAGATATCTAGACTCAAGAAAGGAGACTGAGGATAGGATGTGTGTGGGAAGTGGTCGATGCACAGGGGGTGCCATAAGTCGGAAGCGATGTGATGGCACATAACACACACACACACACCCTACTCCTGATTGGCTTGAACCCACCCACTGAGTGTCTCTCCTGCCCTCCTCTTCTCTTCCCTCTTTGCTTCTGTCGTTATCCTCCGCTCAGAAGGAGTTCCATGTATGCGCTCACAAACAGGCGCCTTCGTGTCTTTTCCCATTGGCAAGCATGCATTTATTGGTTTGCTCCCCTAGAAGGCTGCTCAGCCCCATTAAGTGGGCTACGGGTCCCCTCCGGCCTGCAGCGTTGCCTGGGCTGCCGTGGAGTGTCGTTCTCGAGCATGTGGTGGGCTTGGCCACTGCAAGGGCCCCCCTTCTCTGGCCAAGGAGCACAGAAGTTCCACAGAGCAGCTCCTTCTTTCCCGCCGTTCTCTAGGGATGTCCCACCTGGCGAAAAGAAGCGGGTGCTTGTGTTACAGAGCATCTGGCTGCACATCAACTTCTCTCTGTTTGATTAACGCGCCACCATTTGCACCTCCTGTTGAAGTGCATCTCTTCCCTGGGCCAAGTCGGAGTGAAGGGAGTTGCCCCCCCCTCAAGCTGCTGCCTCTCTCTGGGCCAAGGTGGATTGCGAAGGAAGTGGTGGCTGGATTGGGGGGGGGCAGCTAGAGCTGTGCAGGGGGTGGGAGCTTTGTTGGCCTGGACTTAGGGGCAGGGCTGTGGGGCCTGAGGTGGTCTTCTCTAGCTCTCTGGGTCTGACGCTCGTGGCCCACCTTTTGAGGCTTGAGGGGTGGGCGGGCGGTTGTGGCTTGCTGGGCTGGGTGTGCTGGAGTCTTTGGGCCTGGCTGGCTTTGAGGTCCAGCCGCTGAGACATACCAAAGTGTAAAGGGGCGGTGGAGGCTGCCAGCCCAGCCCAGCCCAGCCCAGCCCAGCCCAGGGAGACTCTTTTGCTCTTGGGCCCACCTCAAGGCCCAAGGTTCAGGGGGCCCAGCCCCAGCACTGCCCTCGGGAAGCCTCGGAGTGGCCCTGGGTGGGTGACTCATGAGCGGTGGGCACGTCCTCTGCTTGCTGGGACTGGGGGGGGGCTTTGGGGACCCAAGGAGGCGGTGCTCAGCCCCTCCTAGGCCTGCTTGGAGGTGCTGCCCGGGGCGCCCTTTCTCCAGGGACAGCCACCTCTGAACTTCTGCAGGGCTGCGCTCCCAACCCTCACCCACCCCAGTGGCTCTCTGCCCCAAGGGATGTCCTTGGATATCTGACTATAGGGGGACGTCGGCTCGCTACTCTTTCTGTTGCTATGGCAATCTCTGTAGTAGAAAAGATGGCCCTGAATATTGATTGGTCTCCATAGTTGTGGGGGTTTCAATAGAAACACAGCGATATCCTTGGGTTTGGTTGTTCCCCCACCCAAGCTCATCACGCAGAGAGTGGGGTGTGTGTGTGTGTGTGTGTGTGTCTTTACCTTTCTGACTTCCCAGAGGCACGCAGAGCTGCCCCTGGGCTGGGCCTTGTGACTTCTCAAGCGGCCAGAGTTTCTTCCTAATTATCATCCCGTTTGAAGTCAGTCCCCCCCCCCCACTGGCAGCGTCCACTTGGCGCAGGTCTCAGCCAGTGGCTGGGTGTGGCTGGGGCTGCCCAACATGTGCCCCTGTGTGGTGCAGCTCCTCAGAGCGTCCCAGGCCAACCCACTGCCTCGTGGCTGTCCAGGCTGTGGCGCTGGCTCTGTGGCAGGCTGGCCTGTTGCCCTGGCCCAGCTGAGTGGGTTTCTCCCTGTCCTCCGAGGCAGAGTAGATGCCTGGGGAAGGCCTTTCCTTCAACGTCCTGGAACGAGGACTCGGGGTTTCCTTTTTCTTTTGCTGATGACTGGCTGCTATCTGCAATCTGGCTTAGGAGTTTGTCTGTTTTCAGTGTTAGAAATTGTACCCTTTATTGTCTAAATGGAATTCTTCTTCCCTCTGGGAGCCTCTTCCACTTCCTTCCGTGCTCATTTGCATCTGTGGTACTTGCGCCTCCTCAGCGGCACAAGGCCACCTGTTCCTGGCTGCACATGAATTTCCCACTAGCGCCTCATGCCCAGGGGTGGCGGTGGGGTAGGAGAGTTCTTGGGCCCTTGCTGCTGAGTAGTGGGGGAGGGCCCAGACGCAGGGATGTGTCTCTCACTGTGGCTGCCCCTCCCAGGCTCAGGCCGGTCCTGGGGCTGCTGGTGCAGCATCGGTGTGGCCCCCCTTTGATTGGTGCTGAGCTCCTGCCCTTGCAGTCGTTGGGATGTTGGCTATCCCCAGGCTGAGGCAGGGGGCTGTGAAGAGGCAGCCCCCAGGGCCCGTGGCGTGCTGAGATTCCCACCCTTGGCCCTGGTCCTCAGCTGTGGGCAGCCTGCCTGAGCCCCGGGGCTCTCACGTGGCATGTGTGTAATACAGAGCTAATCCCAGCATTGCATTTATAATTAATTGTTCCTAAGTCAGCTGCGTAAGACAAGAAAATGAGACTCCTTGTTACAGAGCCTGTGATATTTTAAAATTTTAATAAGTGCTAAAACTCCCACTTACGCTAAAAAATAAATAAGAGATGCCACTGCAGAAGGGCAAACTGCTGATGCCTCTGACCTAGGAGGGTTCTCTTGGCTGCTTTGCCTTGCAAGCTGCCGAAATACCAAATCCGGGGTACGCAGGCAGCCCTGGGGATGCTCCCACTGCTGTCGACTTGTGTGTGCGTGTGTGTGTGCACGCGTGCGCCTCTCCACTCTTTGGAGCAGAGTCTGTGCTGTACTCCTCTGGCTTTTGCGGGGTGCACGCTGCAGCTGGCTCATTTCTGCACACTCGTGGATCCCCTGCAGGAGAAGGCATCTTGGGGAGGGGGCACACATGGGGTGTGTTCAGCCGAGAAAACTGCCTCTTGCTCATCCGGGTGAGCCAGGAACACGCAGGGGAAGGGGGCCTCTGCATCTCAGCCCCCTCCCCGTACCTAAGTGGAAATCCCACCGGATGATGATCACCGGGGCCTTAATGGCTCAGCCAGGGAGTGTAATTGCGTTCTTGGCGTCCCAGTCCTTAATTAGGCAATTAGCAGGGCTGTGGAGACTTATGAATTTGCCTTGCTTTCTGTAATTGAATTGCAGTTTTATGGAAATCCAGAAGGGCTACTCCGTCTCCTACCAAATTCCTGCCTCTTCCAATGATGCCATGCCAGCTGGGTCCGGGCTGTGGGGGCGTGGAAGTGTGGAGAGGAGGGGACAACCAGACTCTCCCAGTCTTGACTGGGTACATTTCATGATTAACTAACTACATTTGTTCCAAATTATGTGGTTTTTAACCTTTCAGGATATAGTAGTACTAGCAGTAGAACCATAGACTCAGAGGGTTGCAAGGGACCTCCAGGGTCATCTAGTCCAACCCCCTGCACAATGCAGGACATTCACTACTCCCTCCCCCCACACGCCCCCCAGTGACCCCCTGCTCCATGCCCAGAAGATGGCAAAACACCGTCAGGATCCCCAGCCGAAAGGGCCCAGCCTCTTGATCAAGTAATCCTGGTTTTATGAAGAAAGGGTGGAATGACTTGTCATTGTTAAGCGGTGGCTGTCACCAGTTTAGGTTCCAGTATCAACAGGCATCCGTCTCTCCTTTGGGGAGTTTTCTCCAGTTTACGGCACTATTGGTGGGTAGTAGAGATTTAAAACATGAAACAATTAAATGTATAAACAACCAAGGTCTATTCACCATTTGCTGTAAATGTGTAAACAAGACTGGCAAAACCATTTTGTAACTAGCCACCTTGCATTGTGGAGAAAGGGGCGCCCTGGGGGCTTCCCAACCCCTGGCAGACCTTGTCCAGGGGCACCCCCCCCACACACACACACACACTTTGGCCAAGGCGGCCTCTGAGCGTGCCTTGTATGGACGCGTTGCGCTTGAGCAGGAGCACTCCTTGCGGGCCCTGTGGCGCACTGTGATGACAGCTCACGACCTTTGAAATACGCGAGTCCCTTCCCACATTTCCCGCCTGATCAGATTCCTTCGCAGCCAGAGCGTCACGGGCCCTGTATCGGGAGAGTTTCCGTCTGTGCTAGCAATCGACCCGGTTCTCGACTGCTCTGGCTTGCGGGGGAATTGGCTGGAAGCAGTGGCTAAATATATCCCCACCCACCCCGTTCCCTCTCTTCCTCTGTCATGCAGCAGGTGGGGGCATCATCGGTTGTGCGGGTTGTCTTTGTATCGTGGGGCTAATTGTGGCAGCGGAGAAATTATGGGGAAGGCCCGAAGCCCTTGTGAGGTGAGCAGGCCTTGCCAGGAGTTCTATTTAAGCGCAGTTGCCATAGGAACCAACGGGCACCTGCTCAGGAGTCTGTCTTTACCTGCATGTAATTCTTCAAGGAATATTCTAAGGCTTTTCCATGTACAATCCTCCCCCCCACCCCCGCCTTGCACACACATGCACCCCGTGGGGTGGGTGGGCATGGCCCACTGAGATCATTCATCAGTATATCCTGTTTTTATCCAACTTTCCTCCCAAGGGTGGTGGTTCAACTTTGCCAGCAATACTTGGAAGTGGCCTAAGCTGATCAGGCCCCCCTCGGACTCCCGTCCAGACTCTTGCAAGGGGGGGGGTGCTGCTTAGAGCGGTCCTGCCAGGTGCCTTTCTGTCCCTTTCCCTGCTCTGCTTGGCCTCCAGCCCCCTGGGTACTGCTGGCGCCTGGCTTTCTAGGGGTCCACACGTAGGGCTGTCCCAAGATCGGAGTGACCCAGGAGGCAAGGACTCGCCTGCAGGGCTTTCCTCTTGCCCAGCAGGGGCTTTCTGCTGGCCAGCCACTCATGCCACGCTGCTGTGCAGCGCCCGCCCTGCCTCCCTCCTCTGGCATAGCTGCTTTGCTCTGGAGGCGGCCAGCTGGCACGCCAGCCCTGTGGGGGTCCACGTTCCTCTGACGGGTGATGAGACGGGCTCTGGAGTCACGGGGGCGGGGGGTTAGCTGCAGGTTGTGTGCCTTGTGGAGAATGACTCTTTGCCCCCCAGTTTTTCCTTCAAGTTCCTCGTTCTTGGCCTTCCTTGCAGGTTTTTTGTAAGAAATCAATGTCCATCTCGCAGGGCTCATAAGCCACTAGGAGCAAACCAGCAGGCTGTAAACTCTCCACCCCTCTCTAAGGACAGTCAATCCAGTGGACATGCAAATGGGCTTGTGAAACTCAAGAGGAAGAAATCCCACCTGGAGGGTGGCACCAAAGGATCTCGGGCATCCCAGCGAGGTGGGGGCAGGGGCGGGGCTACAGGTTATACGTTAGCTGGTCACGAAAGGGACTTCCTCCATTCCCCGCCTCTCTTGCTTTGCTCTCATCTCTGGACTCGGACCAGCTGGTATGAAGGATTTTTGACCCTGTGTAGCCACAGAGTGGGAAGAAGCCCAGACTTCAGCATCAAGGTGACAGAACTTCTGGGACTTCCGGTTTGGGATTCATGGAGGTCTGAAGCAGCTCCATTTGCGGAGCTGACCGGACTGCCGTTTTAAGCGGCCAGCGGGGGAAATTTAGCCCGCGGCCGACTGCTCTCAGGCGGAGAGCAGGCAAAGAACGCTCAAGACCCTAGGGTGTGTTAGATCTCGGACGAGTGCAGGGAGGAGGCAGAGCTGGCCTGAGGATCCGGAGGCTTAGGGGGGAGAGCCCTCCTCCCGCCAGTCATACTCTACTAATGGAGTGGGTGGGGGCAACAGCCAAAGAAAGGCTGAGCCCAGGAGCGGAGGGAAGTGTGCCTGTCCCCTGTAGCGAGTTGGGACAGCCTGGAAACTTCTCGACCCCCCATGAGAAAGCGGGGTGGGGGTGATCTTTCCACGTGCCTTAACTTGCTTGTTGCCAGCGGGGCCCTGCAGGTGAGGCAGCCCATTTGGTGAGCACCCGAGGCCACTTGGAGGGCGGGGTTTTCTTGGGCCCCTTTTGAAAACGGCAACAGATGCGCTGGAGCACTGGGAGGGCTTTGACCTTCTCTTTTCTTGCTTCTGCAACTTGGAGGAGAAAAAGCTTTTAGCTGCACTTGGGAATTTTTAAAAACTGGTTGAAAAGCTGCTGGCCCAGCCTCTGGAGGGGGGCCCATCTAAGCCCAGGCAAGGCTGGCATGGTTTTTCTCAAGCCTCTGGGGCAGCTTGTGGGGGGTGCTGCCCCCCCCTGCCCAGTAAGTGGTCTTGCTTGCAGGAAGCAGGGCTGCCCCTCCCAGCCCCTTGCTGTTGCCAAACACTCTTTCCACGGGTGCCTTCAGCAACTGGCCCGGGAGCCCGAGCAGGGAGCGAGCTACCAAGGCAGCTTCTCTTTCAGCTCACGCGTGGGCAGAATGGAAAACCTGCCATCATGGGGCAGTGGACAGCCCCCCCCCCACCCCCACCCGTTGGTGACAAGAGGCAGCCTGTCGCCCCCGAGCCGCTCGTGGAGTGGAGCGGCTTTTGGGCCTGCCGTCCTGAGTTCCGTGGTGGAAGGGAAGAAAGAAGGAGACTGGTAATGCCAAGCTCAGTGGGCAGGCTGGAGCCCTCGGAAGGCCAAACCCTGGGGGGAGCCTGCTTCTCCCCCGCACGCTCTCCTGGGAGTCGCCTTCAGTGTCCCTCCCGTAGTGGCGACTGTGAAATGAAGCCCGTCAATCAATATCCTGGGCAGGCCCGTCTGGCTCAAGGGCTTGCTCAGCTGGGTCTCCCTTGGGTGGCTGGGGCTGGACATGCAGCTCTCTCACCCACGAGGCCGGCGGGCCCCTCTGGCAGGGTGATGATGTCGTTGGTGACGCAGCGACGTCACTTCCATGATCGTGTCGGGACCCTCGCGATCGTTGTTTCCTGCTTTTCTCCCAGCGAAAGCGGGATCCTAGCAGTCCTGCGAGTCCCCCAGGCATAGCCCTGGAATGCAGCCAGCCCTGCCAGGAGCACAGCTGCTGCAGGTGGGCTGAGAGTGGGCGGAGAAGCCTCAGGGCCCCCTCCCCTCAGGTGCACCCCCCCCCCCAGAAAGCCTTCTGGTCCTGTGCTGTTCTGGGGCGGGAGGGGGGGTGTTTGATTTCTCCTCTTCCTCTTCTTCCATAATGTTTAAATTGGACCATGGGATCTGCAGGCTCCCATTGCATGAGGTCTAGCCCCTTTGATGTGATGCCCAGATCATCTTCCCGTCAGTGATGCTTCTGACTTCTCGTTCACTTGTTAGCATTTTCATTTTAAGGTGCAAGGCACCATTCTGGGCTGCTCTTGTGCTGCCTATGGCGGGCATGGCTGGCATGAGGTGTGTGTGAATGGCAGCCAGGCTGTGTCCCTGCCTGCTGCTAGCGAGGGGGCCACAGTCCACGGGCTGCAAGGAGAATGTGGCTGACCAGAGGGAAAGCCGTTCTGGCACAGCGTTTCCAGCCTTTGGAGCTCCTCCGCAAGTATCCCTAGACTGCTGCCCTCTGGCACTTGGCGGGGCAGAAGTTCTGGTTTGGTGAGAACTGAGCTCGAAGGCATCCTGAGGACCTCTGGTCGCCATGGGACACCCTCTCCCCCCAGATCGTTTGGGGGCCCTCGGTGCTCCCCGTCTCTGTGTCCTGCGTCTGCTGTGGGGAATCCCATCAGGTTCCGGTGCTGATTTTTCTGCCTCAGGAGGAGGCCAGGATCCTCCCTCCCTCTGGCGGAAGCAGATGGGGCCCAACCGCGGCCCCGGTCTGGTTGGAGTCTGCCCATTCTGAGCCTCAAGCCACCGGGCTGCTGCCGGGCAAGGCCTTTGCCATTCCCAGGTCAGAGGCGTCCCAGCCTCTGCGTGCCATGGGGTCCCGGGGGGGCCAAAAAAAGAGGTATTTATAGCAGCGACGTGGGATCTGGTGTGGCTCGAGAAGAGCTGGAAGAGGAGCCCCTTCCCAGTGGAGCCATCCCTCCCTCGGCCGTCAGCTGCTGCCTGTGCCCGGGAGGATTTCTGGCTGCCGTGAATTTCTGAGGCACGCCTCTCCTACCAGGGCTGACCCAACCCCCTAAGCAGGCCAGCCCGGGAGTCCCATTGTCCACAGAACTTCCCCCACAGGGTGCTTGCAGCGGGGCAGGTTCCCTTGGTGAACCCCACGGCATGGTTTTCATTTATAATGGTAATGAGTTGTCATACATTCAGTAAAAGTATTCAGAAAGGTTTCTATTAATGTGAATGACTCATTGAACTGTTCTAAAAGTTTTAACCTGGAACTCCAGGATCACCCTACAGTTTCATTTTAAAAAAGAAAGAAAAGAAATTAAAATAGAGATAGATCAGATCCACCGTAAACTGTCTTTGGTCTTCAGATAAAGACAGGCACGCCAAGAGACCCATTCTTCCTGCTTCCAGGTGCCTGCCGTTCTCGCAAGGGGCCGTCGGTAGGACACATTTTTGCCTCCGCTTCCTTGCAGTGTCCCCCTCCTCACGTGCTGGAGGTGCTCAGTTGAGAGGGTCTTCCCTGCACGGCCTGTGGGCTTTGGTGCTGTGCTCTGGGCAGCAGACCCCTGCTCCTGCGCGAGTCTGGACTGGTGCACTGGGCTGGAAACGGCCTTGGGGGGGGGGCTGTGCCTTGGCCCCTCCAAGTGTAGAGATGGGATGCCTGGAAGGAAGGGCTGGTGGGCGGAGGTGTCTGCCCTTTGCCCCGGAGGGGGCCACCTTTGCCCTTCCAGCCTCCCTCCCTCCTTTCCTCCAAAGGCTGCTGCCCCTGCTGGGCTCCTCATGAGCCCCTTGATGTGGCAGGGCGGGAGCTTCCTGGTGGAGCGTCTGGTGGGCGTGGCGTGCAGGAGGCCCCGGGATTCAGCCCCTGGCAGCATCTCCAGGTGGGTCAGGGGCACGTCAGATACGTGCCAAAAGCCGTCCCCGTTCTCCTTCCCGGCTGGAGCGCCAGGCTTTTCCTGGGACATGCCCGTCCTGTTCCTTGGGCTGCTGGACTCTCCCTAGGGCCATGCAGAGTGGCCCTTTGGCCCCACTCTTCCCCCCCCACCCTTCCACGGGTTGGACTCTGCCCGTGGCTCTCTCTCGCTTTCCGAGTGGCTCCGACAAGGAATTGTGCATTGTCTGGGCTAGTGGCCCAGTGAAGGTTTTTGTCTGGAGAAGGGTGGGTGGTGATGGATGGAATTGCCCTGAGTAATTGCACCCTGCCCGTAACGCAGAGGGTTCATCTCCACAAGTCCTGTGGGAGTGCTGGGGCTGCAGGCACCGGGAGAAGCCAGCCCGTCTGATCCAGCAGGGGCCGTGATGGGGGGGGGCCCAAGGGGCCACCTGAGGCTGGGGCTCTCACCCACTCCCTGTTTGGGGCTGAATTCTGGGCCCTGCTTCCAACCATTGGTTGACGTCCTCCTGCTCCCAGAGTCCACCAGTTGACAAGCCCCAGAAGCAGCACCTGACTGGCCAGAGGCCCCTGTCGCTTCAGTTGGGGTCTCTGCAGCCCCTCTGGCAGCACCTGGCGGAAGGTCTCAGTCAGCTCATTTTGGCTCCCCAGTTTGGGGGCAGCTTTCCTTCCGGAGCTGCCAACGGCTCTGCAGTTCTGCAGCGGCTTTGCTGGCTGGGCAGACCATGGCAGGCTCCACTGCAGTTCCCCATCCCCGCAGGACTGATGATGTTTATCTGTGCGATGAGGAGCTGGCACATATATCTTGCCTGGGTCTGTAAGTTATCTGCGGAGCAGTGCCTGGAACCATGATTCACTCAGCCAAGCTCCCTGCAGCAGGAGGGGAGGGCCCATCCCCCCCCTGCTTCTCTCTCCTGGCTCAGGGGAAGGGTCTGGGGGGAGTGGGAGTGGGCTTTGCTGCGGGAGGGGTGTCCTTGACAGCCCCCAGGGTCCCTTGCATTCTGGCTCATCTGCAGAACATGGGCGCACAGTTCTGGCTGCCTCTGGGTCACTCTGAGAATAACAAGGCCCAGAAGGATTCTTCAGCCAAGTAAGTGCCTGTGAGCTCCGTTGCCCTGCCTCTCCCAGTATGGCCTGTGGAGCTGCTATTGAAAGCCCCATACCCACAGGGCCACCCCAGGTCCATGGCCTGTTCTGCTGGATGAGAGTCCGTCATCTGGCACATGGCATGGTGCCTGCCTGCTTCTGCCTCCAGTGCTGCTTCCCATTGCCTGCTGGAGCTGGGCCAGTGAGTGACCCCTGCTGCACAGAGGGCACGAGGGCCTGGCTCTCTTGGGAAGAACTCCTGCTCTGCTGCTGAATGCTACCATTGAGGCTGTGTGCATTTTTTAACAAGTAGTGCACTTGTGTGCCCCAACACAAATCTCTGTACTGTGTGCTTGTCTGGAAGCGTAGCTGCTGGGATTCAGGCTAAGTTGTCAGTGTGAATAACAGCCAATGTCTGGTAAGTGAGGGGAGGTGCAGCAGGCCACAGCAGCTCTGGCCTCCACTGTTATCCAGGGAGCCTTTGCCCCCCTCCAGTCCCCCTCAGGTGCTAAGCACAGAGGCTGCCCTAGCAGGTTAGTTGCCTTCGGTTCAGCTCTCGCTTTTGACAGAGCGCTTCTGGCAGGGGCTGTGCGTGTGGCTGGGTGAGCCCAGGGGGTGCGCCTCAGCATGTGCACGAGGAATCTCAGAACCCAGAATGCAATCCAGAGGAGAACCAACCAAAGGACACTTAACAGTGTTCAAGCTTTCAGGTTCTCTAGAAGTCTTACTCAGGCTGTTTGGCACAAAGAAAATAGGAAAAGGAAAAGACCCGTAAAAGCAGCAGATACCCTGTCACACCAGCTAGAGGTGGTAGCGGGCAGTTATATCTGCTGATGGACGGCCGGCCTGGCTCGGCCCCGGATGTCCTGGGGCATGCTTTCGAAGCCATGACTGTATGGTTGAAGCAAAGTTGGCTGAAATTAAACCCCATGAAGATGGAGATCCTGTACTTGAGCCGCGGGTGCATTGATCTGGGGCTCCGGTTCCCGGCCCTCAATGGGCCATCGCTTACGCCAGTTCCGAGAGTCAGGAGCCTGGAGGTGATCCTAGATGCCTCCCTGAAAATGGAGGCTCAGGGTCGCAGCAGTTGCCAGGTCTTCCATCTTCGACAGATCAGGCAGCTTGCCCCTTCTCTCTCGACCCGCAACTTAATGACAGTGATCCAGGCAATGGTCACCTCTAGGTTAGACTACTGTAACACGCTCTACGCGGGGCTTCCCTTGGGTCTGATCCAGCGGCTGCAGCTGGTTCAAAATGCAGCGGCACAGGGAGTGCCTGGCAGGGTACATATAACACTGGTATGGCACCAGCTGCATTGGCTGCCAGTGGAGTACCAAATCAGATTCAAGGTTTAGGTACTTACCTATAAAGCCCTATGTGGACTGGGACCAGCGTATCTGCGGGACCGCCTCTCCCTATATGTGCCCCAGAGGATGCTTAGATCAGGTGCCAAACAACTGTTAGAGTTCCCAGACCCCAGAGAGGCCTGCTTAGCCTCGATCAGAGCCAGGGCCTTTTTGGTCCTGGCTCCAACCTGATGGAACACTCTGTCCAATGAGACCAGGGCCTGACAGGATTTGTTATCCTTCCGCCGGGCCTGCAAGACGGAGCTGTTCCGCCAGGCGTAAGGTGGAGGCTGAGCTGGGCCCCCACCGGCTGAATAGAGGAGAACGCCCTCCCTACTAGAGGCATTTGCCATCAAACCAGAGAGCCAGTTTGGTGCAGTGGTTAAGAGCGCGGGACTCTACTCTGGAGAGCCAGGTTTGATTCCCCACTCCTCCGCTTTGAAGCCAGCCAGGTGACTTTGGCTCAGTCACAGCTTCTCAGCTCTCTCAGCCCCACCCACCTCACAGGGTGATTATTGTGGGGATAATAATAACATACTTTGTAAACTGCTCTGAGTGGGCGTTAAGTCATCCTGAAGGGCGGTCTGTAAATCGAATGTTGTTATTATTATTATTAAACTGTTTTAACCTAATATGGTGGAGCAGGTGGCAGACTGATTTATCAACTGACTACTCCTGCACTGCTTTTTCTTTAAATATTTATGTTGCACTGTTTGATATGGTTGTTTTAAAATTGTAAAATGTAAGTTTTTAGTGTGTTGTTTTGGGGAGTGTAATCCGCCCTGCGCCTGCTAGTCAGGGAGGGTGGAATAGAAATCGGAGGCCAGTCAGTCCGTCCGTCAGTCAGTGAATGGATCCTGGTGGGCATCTGCCTCGTGCTACAGATGTCGCACGTGTCAGGTCTGGTGCTGCCTCCGGTGCCACCCAGTTGAATGAGCGCCAAGATGGCTTTTATGGATCCCAAGCACATGCGAACAGCAGCTGGATCAGACCCGTGGCCAACCAGTTGCCGTGGCGGGCCCAACAGGACAGGGGCAGGGGGCCCTTCCCTGTGGCTGCCGGCTGGCGCTGGGATCCAGAGGTGGGCTGCCTTTGTAGATGGAGTCTCCTTTCAGCCACCAGGCTGGTAGCCATTGACACTTTAAAGCCATCCAGGCTCAGGCCCCAGGGCAGCACATTCCAGAGAAGGATTTCCTTTCGCCTCTCCTGAACCTGCTGCTCGTCTTCTTCATTGGGCGCCCTTGAGTTGTGGTCTTAGGGGGGAGGCAGAAGAAGCTCCCTCTACACTTCCTCCACTGCAGGCATAATGTTATAAATGCCTGTGTGAGAGACTGGAGGAACAAGAGCCCCTGCCCTGCCCTGCCCTGCCCTGCCCTGCCCTGCCCTGCCCTGCCCTGCCAAGCAAAGCCCTTGCGCTTATGGGCACCCAGTGAAGCTCATGGGCAGCAAATTCAGGACTGACAAAAGGAAAAGCTTCTACAAGTGATCCAGAGACTTGGGTTGAGTTGCCACCAATATGCGGATGACGCTCAGCTCTCTCTGGCACTTCCAGCGGGTCCCGGGGAGGCAGTGGAGAGTGTGGACAGGTGCCTGGAGGCCGTTTGGGAGGCAATAAGGGCCAACAAGCCAGAACTGAATCCTGACAAAACGGGAGTGCTGCTCATGGGGAGAAGGCCTGACCCGAGATTCGGGAGGTCTTCTGTGCTGGATGGAGTTGCCCTCCCCCTTAAAGGAGCCAATTTGTAGCTTGGGGTAGCAGCAGGACCCAGGCCTCCTGTCGGATAAACACAGGCATGTTCCTTGGCTCTGGCCCTTCCTGGGCAGGCGTGATCTTGCCAGTGTGGTGCGTGCCCCGGTAACATCCAGATTAGACTTCTGCCGTGCTGTCTTTGTGAGGCTGCCCTTGGAGACTGCCCTGAAGCTGCAGTTGGTACAGAATGCTGCAGACAGAGAGTGTTGGCTGGAATGGGTTGTAGGGACCGTATCGCTCCAGTTTAGACCCATCTTCACTGGCTTCCAGTCTGCTTCTGGGCCCAGTTCCAGATGCTGGAATTAACATTGAAAGCCCTCCATGGCTTGGGGCCAGGGTACCTTCAGGCCTCCCTGCCCACACCAGTCATCTCCAGAGGCTTGGCTTTGCTCCTTCTGCCATCGGCGGCTAGCGGGGCGGCAACCCAAGAAAGGGCCTTCTCAGTGGTGGCATCAGAACATGGGGGCTCTCTTCCCGGGGAGGTTTGCCGGCCTCCCTCTGGCAGTGGCTTAAGACTTTTCTCTCTCGTTTCACATACCCCCAGTAAACTGTTACTGGCCTCCTCTCTGGTTTGTGCATGTGTTATATTTGTATTGTATTTATATATATATTTTGAATGCTACTTTAGGTTTTAATATCTGTTGCTTGCTGCCTTGGGCACCCTATTTTGAGTGGAAAGGTAGCATATACATACCTGTCTTAAACAAACAGAAACAGTGTCACTCCCTGCCAGTGCAGGCAGTGATGGCCTTGAGCCTCGATAGCTTTCAAGGGGGCAGGACAGATTCCCGGGAGAGAGCTCTCTTGGGGGGCTACTAGCCACCCACCGCCAGCCAAAGGGACCTGCACATCCAGCGGCAGCTCCCCAGTGCCGGAAGGCAGCAGGAGGGGGAGGCCTGGGCCTCGATGCTGGTCCCTCCAGGCGGCTGGCTGGCTGGCTGGCAGGCCGGCCTCTGTGTGAAACGGGGCTCCGGACTAGGCAGGCCCTCGCCAGTCGGCTCCACCAGCATCGCTTCGTGTTGCAGGGCCCTGTGGCTTCCTTAAGCATCCTTGGCATTTTCCGGGCAGGGGGGGCCAGGAGTGTTCAGGACCACTGATTGGTGGCGGAGTTCTTTTGAGACCCTGGGGGAGACTCAGCGGTGGCAGGCAAATGCCGAGGCTCTTTAAACTGCATTGCTCATCAGCACAGATTAAGACATGACCAGTTCCTGCTCAGATCGGGGAGGGGGGCAGAGGCGAGTGAGGGGCGCCAGATGGCTTGCCTCTCTCATCCGTGTGTGGAGGGGGCAGAGAGGACCCCCTTGGATTTGGATGGCTGCTGAGGGCCCCCTCCTGCCCCTTCTCCAGATGTCAGCCAGGATATTGCGTGTTTCTGGATCCTCCCTCACTCTGCCATAGACTGAGCCGCCAATGCTGGAGGTGGCCGGGGGAGCCGTTTCCCACACAGCAGCACAGAGCCCGTCACAGCCTCTGTGGGCAACAGTTTGTCCCATTTTCTGCCCGCCCCCCCTTCCTCAGCTAGACTCTCCAGGGCTTGCTTTTTAATTTGGCTTTTTGCTTGAAGGGCTCCAGCTTTTGTGCAGCTCCTTCTAAAGATTGCTTTCCTTTATTCCTCCTCTGTGCTGCCTATTGTCAGAACCACTTCAGAACATAAACAGTTTTACAGACACCGTGGAAGGTGTGTAAAAAGATAGCCAGGTGCCATCCCAGATGTTTCTGCTTCCATGTCCCCATGGTTGAGGAGCTGTGGCTCTGGGCACTGGGCAGGAGGCAAGGGATGGCCCAGGCTCCCGGTGCCGCCGCTTGACCCTCCTAGTACCCACATCAGGGTCTTTGTAGGGCTTGAATGCCACAGCCCCTGCTCAGTTCATCAAGGCACTGAAGAGTTTAGTACCGTATTCTCCCACCTGCCCAACTGGCATTTGCGGGGGGGGGGGGGAGGTGAGCCGTCAGGCTGCCTTCTCCTGCTCTTGGGATCTTGGACTCATTCTCACCCCTCTCTGTCTCTATCACACAGCACCAGCCTCTCACAGCCAAGGGCTGCCATTTTCCTGTGTAGTGCACAGAGAGAGCAATGGTGTGCAAAGCACATGTGTGCGTGTACGTGCACATGCACACACACAGAGACACGTCAAACTCATAGCTCAGGAAAAGATGAAATTGCCATACCAGCAAGCCCTTCTGCTGCTTTTGGAGGGACTGATACAAGTCTGCCTGCCTTGACTTGCCATATTGGCGAGGGCTGCCACCCACCCATGGGCTGTGGAGCAACTTCAGAGCTCTTCCTCTGGCTCTAGAGCCCCCCTCCTTCCACTCACACAGCATGCAGGCAGCTGCAGCGGGAGAGCTAGGAGGACAGCAAATGCTGCCGCGTTCAGTTGCATTCCATGTTCATGAATGGGCAGGTGGTCTTGCCTGGGGTGTCCCATCAGATATAGAAGTGTCTCTTAAAACCGGAAGCTTTGAAATCCCAAGAGCCGGAGAAAGAGGGCAAAGTGGTGCCGGGCTGCTTCTCTGCCTCAGCTCATGCCCAAGAAAAAGCCATCTGAGGAGGGACAGATAGTGGTTGAGAATCCCTCAGTGCTAGATCTATGGAGGGGCCACACCAGCTTGTCCAGAGCTAGACCTGTGTCTGGTATGTTCCACGGTTCTGTGGTGCTCCGCATTGTGGATTTCAGTAATCCTTCCCTCTGCCCTGGGCCTGGAGAGTCTGGATCTGCCTGCTTTGGGCCCTTTGGTGCAGCTCAGCATCATGTTATTCCCAGCTGTCGGGACGCGTGGATCATCCGGAAGCAGCACTGAGTTCTTAATGGGACCTGTTGTTTCTGGTTTAGCTTCCTTTGCACAGACCGGGCGGATTTCTCTTGGAGGCTCTGGTGATTTGTCCACAGGCAGCATTTCATACATCGCCACTTCAGAGGCACCGACTTCCCTTTCAGCTGCATGCAGCGACTTGGGGGTGGGCATGAATGCCTTGTCTCGGGTAAGGGAGGAAAGCGCTAGACCAGGATCTTCAGCCAGTGTGATGTGCAGAAGCCTCGGCATGAGCCGTGTGAGTACGGGGCAATCTGTCACCATTTCACAATTTCGAGCTATCCTGTTTCAGGGATGGTTGCTGAGCTGCTGCTGCCTTTCCCCTTTACTACACCGGGTTTGATTCCCCACTCCTCTGCTTGAAGCCAGCTGGGTGACCTTGAGTCAGACACAGCTTCTAGGAGCTCTCTCAGCCCCACCCACCTCGCAGGGTGATTGTTATTGTGGTGATAATAGTGACATACTTTTTAAACTGCTCTGAGTGGGTGTTAGTTGCCTTGAAGGGCGGTATATAAATTGATGATGTTGTTATTGTTGTTATTACTACTACTACTATTACTTCAGATGGGAAGACCAAGCAGGCACGGTGTGTTTCCAGAGACCAGACTTAGACCATTCAAATATAAGAGAGGCCAATAAATGAATAAAAAAGAATATATGCAGTCTGTTCAAGTGTTCAGGCTGAACGAGGGTACAAAGAAAAGGTGGAAACATGCACTCAGTACTTAGCCTGGTTGTATTTAATTGGTAAGGCTGGCCTTGCTTCAAGTTTAGCATGACTTTTTCGTTCCTGTGGTTGGCTTCCTCCTCCTTGTCCCTTGCCATCTGGACAAGATGAAGTCCTTAGGCAAATGTTCAGTCCTTAGGCATTTCTCGTGGCCATCCAAGGAGCTGTTCCACGTGGGAAAGGAAGAGAGCATCTTCTTTGCACCCAGAGAATTTGTGGTCTGCCTTGGGGAGTCCGTCCCGCCAGGGGGGTCGTTTAGACCTCCCTGGCTCAGGAGGGAGAGAATGCGTTCGAGCCATTCTGCTGTTTGCCTCTCAGCCCCCTTTGGGTGGCACCGTCCTGCAGGGTGCAGAGTGCTGAGCCGCCATCCTGCTCGGGCCTGGTCCTTAGCATCCCCAAGCGCTTCAGAGCTCTGTGCCTGGAGCTGGGGGGCTCCCTCCCCCAACCGCCTCCTTTCTGCCAGCTACGAGTTCGCAGCACACGGAGAGTGTTGTCACAGTGCTCCGAATACGAAGAGCTCTGCGGGGATGCTCTCCCTGATCATAGCCACCGCTTTCAGCCCGGTGACATGCCATAGTCTTCTGGGCTTCTGCACACAAGGAGAGCTCTTCCTGGCTGGCTTTGGGAGGGTGGAGATCTTGTCCTTCAGGTGACTGAAAAACCAACTGACCTTCCCTTCCTCACAGGAGGCAGCATGGAATACAGCAGTAGAGGGGGACAGACAAATCCCTGGAGAGGGAGTCCTAAAGTCCTGGTGCCACAACTGAGAAGGCCCTTTCTCAGGTTGCAACCTGTCTCACCTCAGCTGGTGGGGGCGCCTGGAGCAGGGGCTCTGTAGATGACCAGAGTGGATGGGCAGGTTCATATAGATAAGGCAGTCCTTCAGGTATGCCAACCCCAAGCCATATAGGGCTTTAAAGGTCAATAACAGGACCTTGAATTGGGCCCAGAAGCAAAGTGAGAGACAGTATAGGTGGAGCAAGACTGGAGTGGTATGGTCCTTATGATCCACTCCAGTTGGCATTCTGGCCACAGTATTCTGAATATTTCGTTGGCTGTTCTCTCAGTCAATCATAGAATCATAGGGTTGGAAGGGACCTCTAGTGTCATCTAGTCCAACCCCCTGCACAATGCAGGAAATTCACAACTACCCCCCCCCCCCCGACTGCTCTAGTGACCCCTGCTGCATGCCCTGAAGATGGCAAAACACTGTCAGGATCCCCAGCCAAACTGGCCTGGGGGAAATTGCTATCCGACCCCAAGGTGGCAATCAGCATTACTCTGGGCAACTAAGAA
Source organism: Eublepharis macularius (assembly GCF_028583425.1). NCBI lineage: Eukaryota > Metazoa > Chordata > Lepidosauria > Squamata > Eublepharidae > Eublepharis > Eublepharis macularius. The sequence goes on from NC_072798.1 coordinate 764,075, forward strand.
GGCCACAGGAACTTAGCACTGATGTAACCCATTCTGTCCTCCCCCTCGTGATCTGCCCAGGTTCACAGAATCAGCATTGCTGTCAGATGGCCATCTAGCTTCTGCTTAAAAACCGCCAAAGAAGGCGAGCCCACCACCTCCCGAGGAAGCCTGTTCCACTGAGGGACTCCTCTAATTGTCAGGAAGTTCTTCCCAATGTTTAGCTGAAAACTCTTTTGATTTAATTTCAAGTCGTTGGTTCTGGTCTGACCTTCTGGGGCAGTGGAAAACAACTCTGTGCCATCCTCTATATGGCAGCCCTTCACGTACTTGAAGATGGTTATCATATCACCTCTCAGTCATCTCCTCTCCAGGCTAAACATACCGAGCTCCTTCAATGTTTCCTCCTAGGACTTGGTCTCCAGACCCAAAACCATCTTCATTGCCCTCCTCTGGACACCTTCCAGCTTGTCTATATCCTTCTTAAATTGTGGTGCCCAAAACTGAACACAGTACTCTAGGTGAAGTCTGACCAGAGCAGAGTAGAGCGATACCATCACTTCTCGTGATCTGATACAGCCCAAAACCGCATTTGCCTTTTTAGCTGCCACACCACACGGCTGACTCCTGTTCAATGTATGGTCTACTAAGACCCCTGGATCCTTTTCGCACATGCTACTACCAAGACAAGTCTCCCCCGTCCTATAATTATGCCTTTGATTTTTCTTACCTAAATGCAGAAATTTGCATTTATCTCTGTTGAAATTAATTTTATCAGTTTTAGCCCAGTTTTCCAGCCTGTCAAGATCATCCTGTATCCTGACTCTGTCTTCGACCGTATTTGCTTCCCCTCCCAATTTAGTATCATCTGCAAATTTAATAAGCGTTCCCTCTATTCCTTCATCCAAATCATTTATAAAAATGTTGAACAGGAAAAGGTCCCAGGACAGATCCCCGAGGGGTCCAATGGCGGAGGATGAGCTGAGCAGCAGTTCTGTGCTCCGAGTGGGACTTTTGGCTGCCAAGAGGCTGTGACCTTGGGGGGTGGGGGTGGGGACTCTCACTCCAGACTATTGCCCAGTTTTCCCCGACTGCCATGGCTGCCTCCCCCCCCCGCCCGCCGGTGCTCTTTTTGATCCTGGTTAGGATGGGGGGGGGTGAAGTTGCGTTCTCTCCCTCTCCACTAGCAGTGCTTTCTGGGCCTCAGCACTAACTCGTCAATATACCGGGGAGCTTTCGATGTGAAAGGCAGCATAATCCAGCTTCCCCCAGGGTCATTCCGACGTGGCAGCACACGGGGTGCGGCAAGTTTGCTGCACTAAGCACTTTCTCCTCTGATTTATTCCCCTATTTCTTTGCAGTGCTTTTCTCCCAATTTCCCATCTGAGAAAACTGTACCGTGTGCTATATATATCTGCACCAGGGCTGCCTGGCAGCTGGAGGGAGGGGGCATGTCTGCCTGCTCAGATCTAAGGGGCAGTTGCCCCTTTGTAGTCCAGTGGGTAAGGCTGCGACCCCCACTGGAGAGCACCAGGGCAAGTGGGCCTTTGGCCCCAACGCCACTGGAAGCATTTACGTGCCGTCCTGCAGCTCCACAGGGAACTGGCCCCATCTAGATCCTCTCAGGACGCAGGCACTGAGCATGCCCTGCATGCCCCGCAGGGGCACACCTGCAGCTGGCGGAGGATCTCGTGGCTGGCTTGCCCCTTGCATGGCCTGGGCTGAATGGTGGCGCTTTGCCTAGCCTTCGATTGCCTGCAGGGATGGCTGTGCTCCTTGGGACTCCCCCCCCCCTCCTCATTCCCCTCTTTGGCGTTTCCTGCCTGGCTGCTGTTTTGGCTTCCAGAGAGCAATGGAGGCAAAGTGGGTTTTGAACTGTGCCTGCCCCTGGAGGGCCTCCTCTCCCTTCCTGACTTTATGAGTCTGCTTAAAAAGTGCCAGAAGGCGTGGGCGGTGCTTTGCCTCTCAGGCCTGGTGAGGCCTTGTTCAACTGCTGGTGGGTAGTTTACCTTTGCTGTGTGCCTCTGCAGCCTTCTTAAACGCCAGCCACTGAGAGCCTTGCGAGAGTGTGTTTTAATCCAGTTGTCACCTGTGCCAGTACCAAGGCTAAGAGACTTTTAACCTTGCTGCTCTCTCCGCTGTTTTCCGAAGCCATCATCCTTCATGCTGTGATGGCCAAAAAATGAGCTCAGTCCGTCAAATGGTGCGAGGTTAGAGCTGTGGATCATGTTGGCTGACAGCCGAGTGTGGCCTGCTCTCCCTCCCTCCCTCCTTGGGATCCTGAGCTGCCTTTTGGCTGCCGGCTTTTCTGGCTGTGTTGCAGAGGGAACGGCTTCTGGCCCAGTGACCGTTCCTGGAAGCTGGCGCTCCTGGTCTTTTCTCAGGCACCCTCCAGCCAGTGGCTGCCACTGTGTCTTTGGAGAGGCATCTCAGCCTTCACCTGGGGCCCTGCGAGGGAGCATGTGGTACTTCTGGCCCAGTGCAGCCAACCCGACCAGGGGGTGCCAGGTGGGGGCAGGGGTGGGGAACAGTGTTAAGTCAGTGAGGCCCAGAGAACCACCTTTGCGTTGGGATGCAGCACTAGGAGCTGCAGGAGAGGAAGCTGCTGTACGTGGGGGCAGGGCAGGAAGCAGGCCTCCCTCTCCCTGGCCGCAGCCGTGCTCCCCACAAGGAGCCTGTTGCAAATGTTTGTCTGCAGCGCTGCGTCCAGACAGCACAGCCGCTCAGAGGAGAGAGAGGTTTGGCTGTCATCAGGGCGGGCGGGCGGGCGCATGAGCTTACAGGGACGCATTCAGCCTGCATATCGGGAGGCTGGAGAGGCAAGGAGGGCTCACATGGTGTTCGAGCCCCTCTGTTTAATTAGAGGAGGCTGTGGCCTTTCCATCTTGCTTCAGTTTGTTCTACTGAGGAACTGGGCTTTTGTCCAGCGGCCAGCCCTGGTTTGGCTAGCCAGCAGCAGCAGAGCTCCAAGGCTGGGCGTGGCCTCTCGGAGAGGGGAAAATGGCAGCGAAGCTGGGACCTGGTCTGGGGAAGCCCACCTGCGATTGGTCCCCGTCTACATTTTGGGGACTGTAAGCTGTCCCTTCTTTGTTCAGACACACCCTTTTGAATTGGGGGAAAGCGTCTCAAAAAGCAAGGGCGGGCGGGGGGGGGGGAGTTCTGAACTCTAAAGAGAAGGTGAAACGAAGTTGAAGTCTTGCGCCAAGTCAGCAGGTCTTTGGATGAGTCGGTGAGCAGGGAAACCCATGGAGCCTGAGGGCCGCGCTCCTCCCTGTGGCGGACTGAAGCAGGAGCTCAGCACTCCTCCTCCCACGAGCCCAGGGACCCATGTCTGGAGCTGAGGGCGGCCTGGCTGGCACTCTCTCCCCCAGCAGCTGGGCATGCCCCGGATGGTCTGCTGAGGTACTCCTGGGACTGGGAAGGAGCTCCTGACTCCCCCTTTGGCAAGATGGCTCTCGGGTGCTGCTGGGCCATAAGACAGGTACCCAGAGTATCTGGAAGCCTCAGGCAGAGACCACAAGCAGTGGGGAGCCTGGTCGGAGACTGCCCACTCCCTCCTCTGAAGTGGGTGCAGGATGGCTGCTGTGCTGGTCTCCAGCAGAACAGCAGGATTTCCGGGGCCTGAGCTTTGGGTCGTCCAGGGATTTCTACTCATTCTTGGATCTGACAAAGGGAGCTTTGACTCTTGAAAGCTCATACCTGGAAAATCTGGTTGGTCTCTGAGATGCCACCGGACTCAGATCCTGCTGTCCTCTGAAATGGTTCCTCTTTATTTATTCATTTATTTATTTGTCGTTCATGTTGTTGAGACTCAAGGCAGATTACAGAATTAGAAAACAGTGCAATGAAGACCAGTATATTGCATACAATACACGAAACAATAAAACTGGATTTCACAATTAGAGTATAATGAAATAAAGACGCCGCAATGCATCCAGTAAGCAATGCCGTATGAAGGGGGAATAACTGCAGACAATTAAAACTGCAGCTCTTACTACCTTTATAAAAAGCGCCCCCTGCACGATTCCGTTTACCGCATCCCGATTCCTTTTGCAGGAATGCCCCCTTGAACAGTTCCGTTTTATGCGTTCTGCACCGTGAAGGTGAGCAGAGCGCACCCCGGACCTCTTCAGAGAGGCCATTCCAGCGGAGGAGGCCCAGGGACCAGCCGCGGCCGCTCTTGCCCATCGGCAGGGTGGCACCTTTGGACGGTTACTGCAGCAGAGGTCTCCGGAGAGGTGGTTCCCCAGACGCGTGGGTCCTTGGCCACGAAGGGAAATGATGGCATCGTGAATTTAGCCTGACCATTGGTCAATAACCAGTGGAGCAGCTGCAGAATAAGTGTAATGTGCATACTCTGCCTAGCTCCCTCTTTTTAAAAAATACTTTGTTTTATTAATAAGATTAAAAGCCCAATAAAAAGGTCAGAGGGAAAAAAAGAGAAAAGTGAGGGGGAAAAAGAATAGAAAAGAGAAAGAACAAAGAAAAGAATTTTTTTTAAAGAACGTGTTTCATTTTCCGTTTTTCTCTACAACACCTATTGTATCTTTACAGACAATATAGTTATAGTTCTGATACCTCCAGAATTTAGGTTTTCATTATTGCCCCCCCCCCCACAATATTTATTTTCCCCAAATTGATCTTCTTAGCTTCTGATAGTAAATGGGTCACAGCATTCAGTAGAAGGTCCCAGGATCGATCTCCAGTTCTAAAAAAGGATCCAGTGGCAGGCTACCTGGGGATGCGGGGGATTCCCCCTCTCTGACAGTCTTCAAGGAGCGGCTGGACAAATCCTTGTCGGGGATGCTTCAGGTTTGGGCGGGGGTTGGGCTAGGCAGGCTGCCATGCCCCTTCCAGCTCCAGGGCCCTGTGCAGTGAGAGGCCTTTGCCTGGGCCCCCGGAGAGGTGCTGTGGCTCTTGCTGACGGAGGGCCTGATTCAGCGGAGGCTGGTTCCTGTGCTCCATGTCTCCGTTGGAGTTCTCAAGTTGTCTTCCTGGGTGGGCCCATGTAGAGGGTCTTTCAACAGCCTTGAGGTTCCTGTGGCCTGGCCACAGCAAGGTAGGGAGTCGCTCTCTTTGCTACGTGAAGAGGGAGGAAAGCATTTTTCACAGCTGAATGCTCCACCAGCCTGGTTGGGTCCAGTCGAACCTCCAAGTCACGCAGGGTCAGCCAAACCCCAGGAAATGTGAGCAGCACAGACCCTCCAAGCCGTCAGCTTTCCTGAGCAGCATCGCCTTTGTAGTGCCAGGATTCAGTTTCCGCATGCTTGCCCTTCGCCACTGGCCACAGGCGCTTGGCACTGCTGTGGCTGCACTGAGCCAGTGTCAAGCAGTCCAGACAAAGAAATCGACTGCTTGGTGTCATCAGCATTTTGAAAAATGCCCAGCTCCAAAGCTGTGAGTGATCTCTCCCAAAGGCGCCGTGTGGAGATGGGAAATCGCAAGAGAGAAAACTGGGTCTCGTGGAACCCTGCCGTGCAAGCCCCACGCCGTGGAGAGCTGGTCTCCCACAGCAACTCACGGGGCCCCGCCTGCAAGGAATGGTTCGAGCCTTTCCAGAGCTGTGCCCCAAGATGCAGACTTCTGCCTCGGGGCATCTCAGAGGGATGGAGGGCGTGCTCCAGGGGCGGCATGCGGATGGAGCCATTGGCAGCAACCCAGACGCCCAGGTGGATGGCTGAGGAGGAATGCCCTGAGGTGGTGGCTGAGGGTGTAGGCAGGGTGTAGCAGCCTCCTCTCGGGTGCCAGTCGGCACAGAAGAGGGCACCCTCAGCAACGCCTTCTGTGGTACACCGTGATGAAGCCAAGCGTGGCAATCCGCTGGTGCCAGGCATGCAGCTGGGCCCGTGAGCCCCACTTAGCCAGGTCTCCCGCCTGTTAGCAGGCCTCGTCTGTTCCGGATGGAGAGAACTCTGAGCTAGGCTCGGAACGAGTTGAGCTCGCCGCTTCCGAGTGGGGGAAGGGCACTGGCAGTTGTTACCTGCCTTCCCCCACCCCCCACCCCAAAGCTGGGACGGCCCCACATAGAGGAACCACGCGCGTGCCCCGGCTGCTCCTTGGACGCGGCGCTCCCTTCTGCCAGCCGAGCGTTTGCCCCCCCCCCCCGGATGTGCAGCCTGCTGCCTCAACCTTCTCCTGGACCCTGGGGTGGAACGTTGATGGGCTTCCCTGCGCTCACACTTCATCTGCCCTCAGTGCCATTGGCTCACCAGGGCTTGTTTTTGACCAAGTTCAGTGGCCTCCGCATCAGAGAATCCTAGACTGGAATGGGGCCTTACAGGCCATCTAGCCCAACCCCCTGCCCAATGCAGGAACAGCCTCAAGCTTCCCTGACAGGGATTCCTCCAGCTGCTTCTTGGAGGCTGTCAACGAGGGGGGGGGGAGCCCACCACATCCCCAGGCAGCCGGTTCCACTGCTGGATTACTCTTAACACGAAGAAGTTTTTCCTAACATCCAGCCAGCTCCTTCCCTCCTGTAGTTTAAATCCAACGTTTCAAGTCCTATCCTATGTTGCCAACAGGAACAGCTCCCTTCCCTCCTCTGACAGCCTTTAAAATATGTATTGTCGAAGGCTTTCACGGCCGGAGAACGATGGTTGTTGGGGGTTTTCCGGGCTGTATTGCCGTGGTCTTGGCATTGTAGTTCCTGACGTTTCGCCAGCAGCTGTGGCTGGCATCTTCAGAGGTGTAGCACCTCTTCAGAGGTGTCTACACCTCTGAAGATGCCAGCCACAGCTGCTGGCGAAACGTCAGGAACTACAATGCCAAGACCACGGCAATACAGCCCGGAAAACCCCCAACAACCAGCCTTTAAAATACTTAGAGGGAGCGATCCTGTCTCCCCTCAAGCTCCTCCAAACGGAACGCTCCCGGGTCCCTCAGTCTTTCCTGGCAGGGCTCGGTCTCCAGGCCCCTGATCATCCTGGTTGCTCTCCTCTGCACCCGTTCCAATTTGTCTGCGCTCTTTTTGAAGCGAGGCCTCCAGAACTGCACACAATACTCCAGGTGGGGCCTGCCCTGTTGGGCTCCTTGGCGGGAGCTGGGGGGCCTCTCTGCCTCTCTGTTGCCTGGCCTGTCTCCTTCTGTGGGGCTGCAAACAACTTCCGGCCACCTCTTTCTTTTGGGACACTGACTGGTCCAGATTCCTGCTCAGAGGTGAATGTTCTCGATGCTCCATTGTTGAGCAGTGACACCCCTGGAGAGGGGCTGGTTTTGCTCTCCTCTGGACAAGCCTGCTTTGCTGAACCCAGGCAAGGGCCCGCCTGCCATCAGAGAGGACTTGGGGTGGGTTGACAAGAGAGGTCTGGGTGGGCCATTGCCACAGGTGTGTGTGTGTGTGAGGGGGGCTGTGGCTCTAGGTCAGGAGCCAGCATGATGAGTCTGGGGAGAAACGTCATTCCCACAAGCCCTGGCCTGCCTCTGGGTTCCCTGCCCTCTCTGGTAATGAACTGCTGCAGTCGAGTAGCCCAGCCGATTCCTCTGTCTCTCCCCCTTCCCTTGTGCCCCCCACCCCCCCAGGGCTTCCTGTGTAGGCGCATCCCCTTGAAACTTGCCCAAATGCCTGGAGTGAGTGTCCAGGAGGGAACTTAAGGTCATCCTTCCTGGGGCCTCGGGCCCTAAAGCAGCATCCGGGAGCCCCGGTGGGTCTTCTTTCCCAGAAGGTTCATAGCCCCCGTCCTCCGCTTTGGTCCCCTGTGCTCGTGGCCCTCGGAAGGGGCGCCCCCACCGCAGCAGTGCTGGAGGCAGCACAACACATTTCTTTCAGGCCCTGCCCCAAGGGAGGGACCCCAGTTGGGAGAGCTCAGCCAGCCTTTGGAGAAATATTATTGGGACTCCAATGAGGTCTTTCTAGCTGCTTAAAAAGTCGGTTTTGTTTCGTGGTGCTTGAGAGCATGCCAGGAGCGCAGGGCTGAGACTCATTAGGCGGCGTCATACGGGCAGCTTCAGAGACTGGGCAGCTGACAGTTTGGTGCTGGAGCCCGAGGTCTGGGTCATCTGCGACGGGAGCTGGGAGCCCTGTTGGGCCAGGAGCTCTTGGCTTGGCGGAGAAGAGCACAACGAGAAACGGGGGCGGAGGGCTCTGGGCTTCCGCAAGAGAGGACTTCCGCGCTCCAAAAGAGAGACCTCCCTCAACGGACTCGTCTGCTTCCTCGAGGTTCCCTGCCTCCTGCCTCCCATCACTCCTTGTGTCCTGGCCTGCCTCGTCAAGATAATCCAGGGTCCCTGGCTGCTGCAGATCTCTCCTGCAGGCCCCCTGTCCAGCCCCTAACAGGCTCTCCTTCAAACCTCTAGCGGCTTCAGCCTCCAGAGTCTCTGCTTCCAAGGCCCCGGGACCTTGTGCCAGAAGGGAGCCGAGCCTTCCGGCAGGGGCCTTCTACTTAGCTAGTGACTCTGTTTTGGGCAGCTGTGTCAAGTGTCTTTATGGACTCCATTCTCCATTTTTTCTAAGGCAGCAATACTTTCCCCTCCCTAAACCTTTCTCTCAGGTTAGGTCCCAGTGGGCAGTTTCATTGCTTTTTAAACAGTGTTGGCAAAAGCACCTTCCCGTGCCATGGTCTCTCTTTGTCAGCTCTCAGCCCTCCCCCAGCCAACTTGAGTGAGCTTCCTTGGCGGCTCTGGCCCTCATCTGATCAGCATTCATCTGGCTGAACATGCAAGCTGCAAAGGAAACGCTTCTCCGCCTGCTCGCTCACTTGTGCGCCGCTTTTAAGGAATTAATAGGGATGTGTCTGGTGGCCCCACAGGGGAAGGCGCTGCCTGCACAGTTGAGACGGGCACTTCACAGCTGAGATGTCCAGTGATCCCCCGCCCCATCTGCAAGCTCCCCTCCTCCCAGAAGCCAGGCGCTTGCGGGCTAATTGGGGGCTCTCCTTTGGGGTCCCTGACAAGGCAGCAGCTACCCCCGAGCTCGGGAGGTCACAAAACGGCCTTCTCTGCAGGCTGTGAGTAAAGGTGCCTGGCCGTGGATCTTCGCCTGCGCATCAGCCCAGGCGGGTTTGCTCGCTTCCTCCTCCACCTGCACCTTGAGCCGCCTCCTTCCTTCTGGCCTCCAGCTTCGGGGAACAGGGCTGGGACCAGCGGCAGGCCGCCTGCTTTGCAGTAAAATCTTTCTCAGTCTGAATCGCTGGGGAGCTCTGGCAAGTCAGAGTAGAGAGGCCGGAGCAGGGGTGGGGCTCAGGACAAGGCTGCCCTCTGGGCATGCACTTCTTCCTCTCTGCTTTTCTGGAAGGCGCCAAGGTCACAGGCACAAGTGCCGCCCCAGGCAGGCAGGCAGGCAGTCTGCTGAGTAGCCCTTGCCTCCCTGCTGGCTGGCTTGCTTTCTTCCTTTCTGCAGGGCTGGTTTTGTTTTTTAAAGCCTTGTGGCTGAAACAAAGATGTTTTCTTGAAGCAGTGCTCCCCTTGTCCCTGCAGTCAGCAGGGCCTCTTGCGAAGTCTCTCCAGCCCCAGTCTTGGGTGCCCCCCTGCCCCTCCCCCGCATGCAACCTCATGGGCTCGGCTTTGCCGTCTTGATTTCAGCCCCATTCCAAGGCACATCTCAGAAGTCCATGAAGTAATAAGTGCCTCTAGCGGGTGTGTGGAGTCTTTATTTTTGTTTATTTATTTATTGAAACATTCTTTCCCTGCTTTTCTCGCATATCCAAGGGACTCCGACGGTTTACAAATAAATGCACAAGTCTGCTTTAAACGAACCCACACGTATGCAGCAATACAGGGCTCAGGCATCCGGGGCTGGCATTGGTCTGTTTTCCCCGACAGGCACTTCTTGTGCCAAGGCTCAAGGCTGGCGGTTGTGGAAAAACGGAAGCGCCGCCCAGACGCTGGGGTGAGGGCCGCTTTCAGCGGAGCCAGGCCCAGGCCAGCCTAGTCTGCTCAGACTGGCAGCGGCTTTCCCGCCGCCTCCCACCTGCTCCTTTCGGCTGCAGGTGCTGCTGGGGATTGAGCCGGGAGTCCTCTGCTCTGCCGCTTTTTTGGCAAGACTGGGCCAGACGCGGCTGTTAAGATGTTCCCAGCCTCTCTCTGCCGGGCCCTGAACTAGAGGCAGCCTTCACCTGCCTGAAGCTAGGGGAGGGTTTCTGGGGTCAGTAGGCTTACCTCCCAAGCAGACTGCGTGCTCTCCATTGGCACATGTGTTCCAGATGTGCTGATAGCTCTCCAGTTTGCATCGGGGAATCTGGCCTTCTGTTCGGCTGGAGCCGGACTTGATACTCCCCTCATGCACCTTCCAGCCCTCTGGTTCTGTCACTTGGGCTCCACTTCAGCCACCACATTTCAGCCACACATCCTTCCAGGAATGAGGCGGGGCCCGGAGACCCTCTGTGCAGCTGGGTTAGGGTTGGGGAGTTTTTGCTGGCATCTCTTGTGTCGCTGAGGAAACTGCTTAGAACCCCTCTGACTTGTGGCCTCTCTCCTCCCTCAGGCATCGAGTGTCCCCGTGGAGCACGCAACCTCCCGGGCCTTGTCCAGGAGGGGGAGCCCTTCGCCGAGGAGGCCATGCTCTTCACCAAGGAACTGGTGCTCCAGCGAGAGGTAGGACTCCTGCCGCACCACACCGGTCGTCCTCCATGCCTGCTCCCTTGAAGGGGAGGGTGCCCAGTGCACGCCCGTCAACACGGGCAGCTGCCCCCCAAGTCAGAACCTTGGTCTGTTGAGGTCAGGATTGCCCACTCTGGTGGTGCCGCCCTCTCCAGGGCCTCAGACCTTCCTGCCCCCCCAGCCCTGATTCCCTCTTGGGGTTGCCAGGTCCAGGTTTGGAAATTCCAGGAGATTTGGGGAGTGGAGCCTGGAAAGAGGGGAGTTTGGGGAGGAGAGGAGCCCTAGTTGGGTACAATGCCACAGAGACCACCCTCCAAAGCAGCCATTTTCTGCAGGGGAACTGATCTCTGTGGCCTGGAGACCAGTTGTCATTCCGGGAGATCTCCAGCCACCACCTGGAGGCTGGCAACCCTATTCCCTCCCAACTGCAGCAACTGCCGGGGAGTGGACCTGAGGTTGTTCTCCCACTGGGCCGTCAGCCTCTGGATTGCTGAGGCATCTGTAACAAAAACTCTGGATGGCCCATGAAGGCCAGGGGGGGTTGCAACAAAGCAGGGAGGGGGGGCTGCTATTTTTTAAAGCCTGGAGAAGGAACAGGAAGAGAAGGGAGGAGCAGAGTGGAGAAGGGAGGAAGCCCCATAGGGCCTGGGGGAATCCGTGGCTTGCTCTGGTGTGAGGAAAATTAGGCACGAGGCTTTGGAAAGGGCCCTTGGCCCATCACCCTGCTTTGCCCATGGCCCCACTTCCTGTGGGTTTGTTGGTCTTGGAAGGATGGTTCCAGACCTCTGTCGGTTGTGTGTTCCTTGCCAGGCAGGGACTTCGGGTGTGCCAGGCTGCCTCCTCCCCTTTGGCCCAACCTGGTGGAGGAGATTCTCCTCCCAAGCCCTACTCTCTGTGCCCCGCCTGCAAAGGGAGGGAGTGGCAACCAGAAGCAGGGCTTCTTTCGTGGTGGCACCTCGCTTGCAGAATGCCGTGCCCCTTGAGGCTTCTTTGGCATCTCTGCTACCGTCCTCTAGGCACCAGGCCAGGAGTGTTTCTTTTTACTGATGGATTCTGTCTTTTAGTGTTTTTATGGTCATTTTCTTCTTGCCTGAGGGCTGCTCTGGACTGCTTAGTGTTGTGTTTATATGGCTTGCTTTAACAGTTATAACTTTATACATTTTCTAGAGGAATAACAGGCAGACACTGGCGGGGGGGAGGGGGAAGTCTGGTGTGTGCCGCTGCCTACCCCCTCCTGCTGAGAAGCAGCTACAGAGTTTCTTCCCATCACTTGCCTCTGCCCCCAGCTGCCCTCATCTTCGGGAGCACGGCATTGCACTGTGGCCATTTGCCACCCCTCTTCGGAAATGGATGGTTTGTTTTTATGAGCTGGGCTTGTTCTGCTCCTGGCTACAAGCAGAGGAATATTTATGTATCACTGTTATGGCCTCTCCTTTTATTGCACTTCTTAACAGTTAGCCTGCAATTAGCTTCAGAAGAGGGCTGCCCACTCGAGAACTGGGTGGGGCTGAGAGAGCTCTGAGAGAGCTGTGACTGGCCCAAGGTCACCCAGCTGGCTTCAAGCGGAGGAGTGGGGAATCAAACCCGGCTCTCCAGATTAAAGTCCTGCTGCTCTTAACCACTACACCAAACTGGCTCTGTTAATGATTTAAATGAGCAGTAAATGTATAAAGTGGCAAGTGCTACAAAACTGGGTGGAAGTGCAAATCCTACAGAGGATTGCCAACAAAAATGAAATTCCGTGACATACTGGGTTGGAGGGAGCCTTGGAGCATGGTTCAGGCTTTGTATAACTGGCTAGTTAGCAATCCAGGAAGATGAAAGAAAGTTAATAATAATAATAATAATAATAATAATAATAATCTCTATACGTAATTGAGAAAGCGTGTTCCTGACGACTCACCGTGATTCCATTGCACAGGCATGCTCTTGCATGCCCCTAGCTGGGGATAAGAGGTGAGTCGCAGGAGAAGGCCAGGCTGCCTTCTTCCCTCCCCGCCCTGCTGGAGCTGCACCCATGCCTACCAGCCGCCCAGTTTCCAAGTGGCTGGCAGGCAGGGGCATGCGCCCGACTGCTTTCTCCCTGTGCCCCGCACCTGCCAACTTCCCAGTTCCGGGTGGCTGGCAGGTGGGGGCACGTGCCCCACTGCTTTCTCCCCTTCCTTTCCCTGCGCCCCCGCACCCTACTGCAAGTATGAGGGAATGTTGATCCGTGGCAAAATCATGTAGTCCCTCAAGCAGGCTTTCAAGTGCTCCAGAAGTGTTTGTTCGGCAGGATACGTGGCGGGGAAGGGGCGCTCTCTCTCAGGCCACGCTCTTCTTTTTGGAATTGTGTCCAGATGCTCTGTGATGTGCAAGACCCGCCCCCCCCCCCCCGAGAACTGGCAGAGCGGCTGCCAGCCAAAGCAGACCAGACGGACCGATGGGGGGGGGGGGGTGTTACATGCATTATGGCAACCCTAGGAAGTAGGAGCCTCCAAAACATCCTAACATTGACAGCCTTGCTCAGGTCTTGCAAACCCAAGGGCGTGGCTTCCATTGCTGAGCCCATCCAACTCATCTTGGGTCTGCCTCTTTTCCTGCTTCCTTCAACTTCTCCTAACATTATTGTCTTTTCCAGCCAATGGGCTGGCTGCATATAAAGCAGCTTCATGTGTGTTCAGTATTTATTTTATTTATTTACATTATTTGTAGTCTGCCTTTCTCAGTGGGACTCAGTAGGTCAGTGACATTTGATAACTGACATTTTAGTAGTTTAAAATCAGTAGCTGAAGTATGACTACAGCCTGATTTTATAGTAATTTGTCAGTTACTGGTTTGTTTTTTTAATCTGGTAGTTGGGGAGGGCAGGTGCTGGGGTAAGGTAAAATGGCACAGATGTGGGCAGGTCTGGCAACAATGTGCATGTCCTATCCCCATGGTGTGGTGCACAAGCACTTTCTGACTGCAGTCATTCCCAAAAGATTGCGTCAGACCAGGTCTGGGAAAGATTGGAGCAAAGCAGCGGAGAACCTGGAGAGTGGCCAGTAAGGTACGATGTCACACGTGAGCTTGCGGAGAAAACAGGCTGGCGCCCAGCCTCTCTGTGGAAGCGTACTGAGCAGCTCTTCTGCTAGCAGGACCAGAAAGCCAACTGGGGGGGGGGGTGCTGCTGCTGCTGCGCAGATGGTTTTTTCTCCAGTTGGAAGTGGCTTGTTCTTTACTGGCCAAATCCTGGCATTTCCAGATCAGACGAAAAAAGCAGGCAGTGGTGTTGATCCAAAGCAAAGTCCCAAAATAAAAACCAAAAAGAGTCCAGTAGCACCTTTAAGACTAACCAATTTTATTTTAGCAGAAAGCTTATGCTAAAATAAAATTGGTTAGTCTTAAAGGTGCTACTGGACTCTTTTTGATTTTGCTACCACAGACTAACACGGCTAACTTCTCTGCAAAATAAAAACCGTGCGCTACCTTGTGCTACCGAAAAAATGTGTGCTACCATTACAACGCAGTGTCATTTTAGGCAGGTCGTCATGGTGGCCAGTGGGCAGGTGTCTGAAGAAGGGAGCTCTGAGTCTTGAAAGCTTACATCCTGAAAACCTCGTTGGTCTCCAAGGTGCCACTGGACAACACAGTGTGCAAGATTCATGAGTTTTCCAGAATTCTTCATCAGGTTGGGTGATAATTTAAAAAGTAAAAATCAAACAGCCACCTGGTGGTGAGCAGCAGCTGGCCTTGGTAGGTCCTGGTACCTGCTAATGATTCCAGACCTTTACAGAGAGTGCCGAATGCAAATTGCTGGCTGCTCATCCAGCACAAAGAAGGCCTTTCTCGGGGCCAGTGCGGCTCAGGCGGGTGAGATTGGTGGGCAGGAGGGGTGACCTTTGCCTGCGGTTTCTGGGCTCCAGGGGTGCTGCGTGCTGGTCTCCTTGATGAGCGCGTGGAGAGGAAAGGCGTGAAGCCCATGCCTGTCATATGCAGAGGGACCCGTCTTTCTCTCACTTTCAGTCCAGCTTGGAACGTGAGCTCATTAAAGAGGACGCGGGAAGAAGAGCTGCTAATGAGGGCACAGCTTCCCTGATTGAAGCGGGGGCTCGTCTCCCGTCAGAGGCATTTGGTGTAGTTCTGCTCTGATTTGTAATTCCAACATCAACCCAGCCATGCCTCTTCAGCCTCCTCGCTAAACGACCCCCAGGGTGGGAGGCGCATCCGACAGCCCTTTCTCCTTGGGCACCTGCAGCAAGCATGCAGCTCTTTGGGTGCCGGGATCTTCCTGCCGCTTGCTTTGCATTCAGCGATGTGTTTGTGTAGGGTGGACCTTGCACCCCCTCCACCCCTTGCCTCAGCCCCACTGCAGCAGGCACCTGAGAGCTTCAGGCAGGAGCTCCCTCTGCCCCCATCCCACCTCCCTGTTGCTTGCAAGGAGAGGCCAGGCGTGGAAGGAGGAGGAGGCAACCCTTGCATGTGCTCTGCTACCAGAGGGGCCGAGAGCACTGTGTGAGTTAGCCCTGCCAGAGAGAAGCAGTATCGACTGCCCCGTCAGCAGAAAAGCAGGCCCTGCCCTGCCCTGTTGGCCGTGGGGGCTTGGGGCTTCTTGCATGCCCAGTTTGTGTGCTAGGGCAGGTCAGTTGCATTGCCCAGCCCTGCCTGTGCCCTCCTGGTGCTCAGCCTGTGGCTTCCACACCCCACTGAGTGCAGCATCGTCGCAGCTGCTGTAGTGCCGTCATTTGGCACGGAAGGCTGCCCCTGCATGGCCCCTTGCTCCTGCTCGGGACACCAGTTGTAAAGGGGGGCCCGCGGCTTCCCCCTGACATGTTGTTTTCTAGGTGCACAAGGGGAGCCCTCCTAAGCTGCAGCTGAGGGTCTCGCTAGACAATGCCCGGCTTGCACTGGCTTGAACGGGCTCTGAGCACTCAGGCATCAAGACATCAGCTGAAGGGAACGGCTTCTTTCTTCAAAAAGAGAGTTCATGCAAGCTCAGAACGGCGCCCCCAGGGGAGGGAGAGCGCTCCTGCCTCCCCCAAGCCATTTTCCTGCACTAAAACAGCACGTGACCGGGGGGGGGGGAGTTCTTTTACTGGTTTTGCAAGAGAACGGCATTTGGGGGTGGGCAGGGTCCTTTCCTCCCCCCCCCCCCGAGACACTGTTCTGAGCTCATTTGAGTCTCTCTTTTTTTAAAAGAAGCAGATCTGCTCAGCTGCCATCTGACTGCAGGGAGCGCATTAAAGCCAGTGCAGAAACGTATTGTCTTGCGAGGTGCTGAGGGTCAGGCAGGCCCGAGAAAAGAATCAGTGGCCTGCATTCTGTGGGCTTCTAGCCTGGTCACCACATGCCACAAAATGGGCTGGGAGAATGGACGGCTTCTTGGAAGCCCTGCCTGCATGGACATCTTCGGGCACAGCAGGCGCAGGGCTGGGCAGCAGTTCTTCCTCCCACCTGGGCTGGATCTCTCTTTGCAGGGAGTGGGCCTGAGCCGCCATTGGCTTTGATGCATGAAAGGGACTGGTGCCTTGTTCTGGAGCATGAGAAGGTGTGGAATGAAATGTGCAGGCTCAGCCCTTTGCCGGAGACATCTGTCACTTCCGTGGTCATGCTAGAGCTGGAAAACAGGGATCGTGGCCCCAAAGAAGGCCCTGAGCTGGTGCTTGAAAATCACAGGGCAGAGATGGTGGCCAGCATTGCCTCCTGAGCTGCATGGCCAAAAACTTGGTTGGAGGACTTCCGGGGGTGAAGAGGAGGCATGTGACGTGGTGCCTTCCAGGGCAACCTCCCACGCTTGCTAGATCCTGGGTAAAAAAGCCAGTTCTCCACCGCAGGGGTTCAGAACTGAGCAGCTCAGTTTCAGTGCCGCACCCTTGACACCCACTGTCATGTTGTTTCAAAATTGCAAGAAGGAAATCTGATCATGGGGAAAGCTGGCGCGGCAGACCTGGAGTAAAGCAGGTGAAGCAGGGCATATGGCAGCAATCCCATCTTCCCTGTTTCGTCTCCTGGGGGGCTCGTCAGAGCCATGGGTGACAAGGAGCAGTTGGATGGGTTTCTTATTTCCAGAGGTCCCCTCGTTTTCTTCTTGCTGCCCATGGAGATGGAGCGCACTGCATGCTATTCTGTCACCCCTGCGCTGCTGCACTGGCTGTGTGCAGGTATGCAAGAGAATCGCGGGGCCAGTTCAGGGAAGCCCCTGCCTGCCTGAGCCCCCTTGGCCTGGCTGCCAGCCCCCCTGACTTCGGGTGCCTGGTCAAGCGGGAGCCTGAGCTAAGCTCCCACTGTGGGAATGTTTCCTGCTTAACCCGCCAGCCCTTTTGCCTGCTCTGGAGAATCCTTGGGCCTCGGTGAGAAAGATGAGCCATAAAGGAAGCAGATGCAGAAGTGTTTTGCGAGCGTGTCTGACCAGCATTCAAGGCTTCCCCAAGGCTGTCTGGTCTGAGCTGCCTGCGTGCAAATCTTTGGGGATGCCGGACTGGAAGGCCAGGGGAGTGAGAGGAGGTGGAAGGCAGAGGAATGGCTGGGGGTGGAAGGAGGCCGGGGAAGGGGCAGCCTTCAGAGCTCCCGAGACGACCCGCAGGGCTTGCAGGCCTTCCCTGCTTCTCTGCAGCCTCCCTCTGTTGGGCCTGCGGAGCCCGACATTCCCCGTCTCCTCCTGACTCAAAAGCCGTTTCCGTTCCGTGTGCAGCCTGCCTGCTGCTGCTGGATCTCTGGGGCATCTCTGTTAATTAAGGGCTGCTTTCCCCTCAGGACGCAGCACAGCGCACCGAGTGCCACGTCCCACCCTCCAAGCAGGCTCTCCAAGCAGGAAGCTCCGGGGATGGCCAGGGAAGCGAGTTTGCTTTCTAAGGAGGGCCCAAGAGCTGGCTCTGCCCCTTGGGGGACCAGGGGTGGGAGTTGCAGTGCCCATGCAACGTTCAACTGCCGGAGCGTAGACGCTGCACTGCCAGCCCCATCCCTGCTGCTCTCTCTCTCTCTCTCTCTTGGAGTTGACTGGCTGTCTGTAAATGTAGCCGCAGCTCGCAGTTGGTAGCATCTGCCCAGCCTCCTCTGCTCCCGTGGCCTGCTGCCCACTCCAGGCACCTGGCAAGAGGACCCAGGCCCAGCAGTGCTCCCGTGGTGCTTGTGCCCAGGCCCCGCCAGCCACCCTCAGCGGTACCTCCTGGCAACACATTTGAGGGTGATGAATGTGCTGGCTTCTGCGGCGCCGTCTTAAAGGAGTTGCCATCACGCCACGCAAGTCTTGCAAACGTTGCCTCTGGAGCAGGCCTGCGGCTTTAGATAAGGAGATGTGCCCTGCTCTCCAAGGCCGGAGAGACGGGTGGATTTTTGGCTTGGGGCTAAATGGCAATTTTGGAACAGGGCCAGCTCTGCCTTTTTAGTGTGGGCTCGAGGATTGCCCTCCTGCTGATCTCACACTTTCATCTTTGCCTTCTGGGGCTGAGGCTGCCTAGCTCCCGGGCTGGCCGGCACGAGCTTGAAGATGCCTGCCGTTCGGAGGGCTGCAAAATCGCCCAGCCTGCCTCGGAGCGCTTCCTGATAATCATCGCAGCCCTTCAGCCCCTGCCAGGTCAGCAGCTCACTGCTGGCTCCCCCAGGAATCAGGCAGAGAAGCTCTTTGGCTTTGTTTTTCGCCTTGTTCATCGGAGTTCAGTTTTGGGCCCACCCGGCCACATAATGCTCGGCAGGCTTTCTTAGCGGGTGGGCAGGGAGGCCGGGCTGGTTGCTGAGTCTGCCCTGTGGCTGAGGGTTAATCACTGCCCCTCTGGAATCTCTGGGGTATGTGCACACACGCGTACTCTCACACGTATGTGCCTGTGTTTGTGCTAAATGCCCCTTTCGCCATTGATCAGTTACATAACACATTTAATTTTGCACATTTTGTTTTTTATCCTCCTCAGTCTAAGGTGCTGCTGCAGAGCTTCCCATCTCTAGATTTTGGTTTCTGCTGAGCTGAATGAGATCTTCAGGCTCCCTTCCTGCTTCAGGGGGGCAGCCAGAGACAAGGGCTGTAGTGGGGGGAGGGTAGAAGTGGTACCAGGGGGACAGACCAGGTCTCTCCAGAAAGCGTGGACGGTTATTTAAACTCCCAATGATCAGGCTGCGTTTCTCAGATGAGGAAGGAGGTAGTCTGTAGTAGCAAAATAGTAAAGAGTCCAGTAGCACCTTTAAGACTAACCAACTTTATTGTAGCAGAAGCTTTCGAGAGCCACAGCTCTCTTCGTCAGACGCATGGAGGGTATGAAGAAACTGGCCAGAGATATATAGGAGGGGAGGGGAGGGGAGGGGGTGCAGGGAGTGAGGGCCATGTAAACGTAAATAAGTTACAAGAAGTCATGAAAGAGGTGGAGTGCACAATCCAGGCTGGGTGTGACCCCTCCCCTCCCCTCCACGCCAGAATCTGAATAGAATGGCTGAAGGCAGCTACTTTGGTGATGACGTAACCCCCTCCCCTCTTGACAAAGTCCCTCCCCGAAGGCTCCCAGGTGACCCTTAGCAGTGGAGGGGAAACGGACTGAGTGGTGCAGCGCACAGGGGAGGAGAGAAGGGGCTGCTCTCACGAGGAGCAGGGTTGGGGCCAGCGCTGTTAATGATCTGGAACTGGGGAGTGATCAGGGTGGTAGCGGCGGCCAGGTTTGCAGCTGACACAAACGCCAGGGCTGACTGGAAGGAGCTCCAGAAGGACTTCTCCGTCCCGAGCGAGTGGGCAGCAGTGGGGTAAACAAGGTTCACTGTGAACGAGCCAAGTGAAGGGAACTGTGGCACCTCCCTCCCCAGATCCTACCCCTATGACCCCAGGATAGAAACAGCTGAACAGAAAAGAGAAAGTGAAAATGGTGACGCTGTACGCAGCAGTGGGGAAGAGGCTACATTTTGTGCTGTGGGTTATTGGGAAAGGGACTGGAAATAAAATAGACAGGCTCTTTATAAACTTGAGCGAGCCCCTTTTAGAGTGCCAGTGCACTGTGCAGCGTCCCAGAGGCCCCCTTTCAAAAAGGATGTTGGCCGAGTGGAATTGAACAGCCTCCGTGATCAAGGAGTTAGAGCTCCTCAGTTTATCGTCAGAAGACAGCCAGTATTGTGCAGAGGCCAGAGGGACGGACTAGGGCCTGGGCGACCCAGGTTCGATTCCCCACTCTGCCGTGGGAGCTTGCTGGGTGACCTTGGGCCAGTTACATACGCTTAGCCTAACCTACCTCACGGGGTTATTGTTGAGAGGATAAAATGGAGGAGAGGAGAAGAGTGTAAGCTGCTTTCTGTCTCTGTTAGAGAGGGAGGCGAGGTATAAATGCAGTAATTTTTTTAAAAATATGATGGAGATTTATAAGAGTCTGTTTGCTGGGAAGAACTTTGCACCTCCCACAGCACTGGGGGCGGGGGGGGCGAGCAGGCTGCCCTCCGTCCCTGCAGCAGTGTGGCAAGCCCCGGTGCCTGCAGGTGTCGGAGGCAGAGTGCCTCGGCTTTGGGGCAGAGAGAGCCCTTGGGGGCCTGCGGTGGCGGTCTTCTGCGTCTGGGTTGCTGGCAGCGTAAAGGTGCCTGGGCTGCTCCCGGTGCCCTGTCCACGCTCAGGGATTACTCGAGAAGAGGAAACGCTCCCTGTCCCGGGGCACCAGAGGCCCACATGGCCCCACGCGGCACAAATTCCCTTCCTGGGGATTGGGATCCCTTTCGAGCCCAGTCCTTTGCAGCTAAGCAGTGACGCCTTGCCATTGGGATGCTGGGCAGGGGGAGCAGAGCACGTTGTGCGTTGTGATGGGGGGGGCGGGGGGGAGCCATTCTCCTTGTGAAAGGCGAGCATGGCCGGAGTGGGGGCCTGGGCAGGACTCGGAAAGACCCACGAACAGGAGGCCTTGGGAATGGGGCCTTTCCCAGCTGCCACCTCCCGAAGGACCTGATTAATTTCCAGAATGGGAGGCGATGGCGCTTCCTCCCCCGCAGTGAGCGGCAGTGTTGCAGCCAGCCCCCCCGGCCCAGGTGTCGTTCTCCACCCCCACCCCACCCCCACACGCCCTAGAGGAGCATCTGGATGCCAGCAAGCGCGTGCCAAGGGGAGCCCACGCCCGGTGCCTCCACTCTGGAGTGTTCCTGTGATGCTGAACTCCGATTCACCGTCCATCTTCCTCTTCCCTCTTCTTGGCTTCATGGTGCTGCCGCTGGGGGAGAGGGGCGCCCTGCAGCCTGCATGGGTGGACCGCGTCACGGGAGGTTGTTTCTCTTTGCCTGGACTAGGAGCAGGGCCAGCGGCAGTGGGAGGCTCCAGCCCGGGGCTCCTGCGACTCCGTCCCAGCCCTGCTCCCTCCGGGCCCCTTGCTGTTCGTTGGGCAGGAGGCGACGTCTCTGTTCCGCCGTCCCTTCCCCCCCCCCGCCACTGCCCACCCTCCCTCCTGAGAGTTGTGCTTCACCCAGCTGCCTTTCCGTAGAAATCTGCCTGGGCGGGTTGGTCCCCTGATGCCCCCTGCGTAGTTGCGCCTTCTCACTTCTGGCCCAGGTCTGAGCTGTGGGGACGCAGCAGGAGAGCAACTCCCGGGGACGGCCCAGTCAGTCTCCTGGCCCTGGGACTCAGTGCGGGGTGTGTGGGGGGGGGGGGGCGCGCGCAGGATCTGCCGCGATAGCCGGGCCTCCGCTTCCTCCCTGCCCTGGGCCCAGCGCCTCAGGAAGGAGACTGCTCCGCCTCTGCCAGTGGGAGTGAAAGGGCCCGCCCGTTCCTCCTGGGCACAGGAGCCTCCTTGCTTCCTGTGGGGCGGGACTCTCATAAACTGCCTGCCAGCAGCATCTCCTGTGGACCCACCAATGGAGGCGTTTCCCAGAGAGCCCGGAGGGGGGGCGGCTTCCCCCCCCCCCGCTTGCCTGCGACGTGTACTGCAGCCGGTTGGGAGGTGTCCCCGGGATCGATAGCAATTCACTCTTTCCCCTGCATTGATCAAAGTGACGGGTAGAAACAAATGGCCAGCCTTTGCTCATTTCTCATTTAGCTCTTCTGCCAGAGGGGAGGAGTGGGGCTTTGCCCGCCTGGGGGCTGGGTTGGGCCCCTATTAGGGACACAGTGAGGGGCGGGGGCAAAGAACCAGGAGGTCCAGAGAGGCAGCCAGGAGAGGGTGGGCTGCGGGGGCGGTGGCAGAGAGGCCACAGAGGAGGCACAGAATGACCCGCCTGCCCTCCAGCTGCCAAGCTGCATGGGCCCCTGGGAGGCAGCCCTGGGACCGGGGGGGGGCGCTGTGAAGCTGCCCCCTTTCCAGAGCCAGGGCCGGCCATTGTGAAAGTCACACTGTCCACTTGAGGGAGAGAAACTGACTGGCACAGGCTGTGCGTTCAGGTCAGGAGGGTCAGGCGCTCCTGCGAGCCGGGGGTGGGTGGGTGGGTGGTTGTCCAAGCAGCACTCTCCTCCGGGGGCTCTTGCCCCTGCTGCAGCCCAAACAAGGGGGCCCAGTGGTGCCTCGGAGGTGCCTCCAACAGACAGGTGCCTCCTGTTGCCCTCTGGCTGGCTCTTCTCGAGCTCCCTGCAGGTGCTGCTGGGCTTTGGGGCTGGAGCCCTGGCCCGTCAGTGTGCCTTGATGCCCAGGGACCGGGCAAAGGGAATCCTGCTTGGCTGGCTGGGGCTGGGGGCGGTGAGCAGCGGGTCTCCCGGGGCTGCCCCGGGGCCCTTCCACAGGCATTTGGGGAGAGTGGCTTGTGGCTCCCAGGGCGACTGGCGCCTCAAGGGGAGCGTGGGCCCAGGACTGCCCTTTGCCCCGGAGCACCAAACGAATCCAGCAGGCTTTCTAAAAAGTGCTTGAATTGTGCAAGGATCCTGCTTGCTGGCTTATCATCAAAGAAAAGGTGAGGTCACCCCATGCTCCGGCTTAGATCCAGCAGGTGCTTGAGCCTGAGACTTCCGCTTGACTCACCGGAGCAACCTTGCATGGGGACAACCTGATCTCCCCCCCCCCAAGAGGTAGGAATCCAGTCCTGGGGGGCTGCCTGCCTGCAAACAGACCCCCTGGCTAATTGCTAGACCTCGCTGCTATCCCCCATCACCCCATAACACCACAGTGCTGGGACCCCCCCCCCTTCCTCTGCAAGGAAGGGGGGGTGCAAACGAAACCACTTTCTCTGAACTCGTGGAACGGGGGGGGGGCTCCTCTTCTGCGATTCCCACCGGATGAGCAAAGTGTCGGGCGAGGAGCTGCGTTGGTGTGCGGTGGCGCAGCAGGATTCCGGCCCAGGGGCACCTTGGAGAGCAGGAAGGCAGGGCCAGAGCTGCTTCCTTCAGGCACGAGTCCTTGTGGGGGAGCCTTCGTGGCTCGTGCAGCTTCCTCTTCCCAGCTGATGGAGGGGGGGGGCTACTTTCTACCTCAGCCTGCTGTCCACGGAACACCCCCCCCCCGCCCGCCCGCCCGCCCCATGCAAAGGGAGGGGTCTGTGGTGTCCCCTGGGAAGGCAGAGCGGCTGGTTGCGGGGAGGGGAGGTGTCTGCTTGGCCCTTGGGGGGCTCCTTCCCTCTTCTCCGTGCCTTTTGTGTAATCATTTGTCCACAATCGACCAATTCCAGGCCACGCTGCTGGGGCTGCCACTTCCTTTCCCGCCCAGCTTCTTCACTGCTCCGGGTGCCGGCCTCGTTGGCACCACCTGGGAAATGATTCATCTGTGTGGGTGAGCAGAGCAGAGCGGAGTTGGTGCTGGGTAGGAGGCTGGCCTGGCTCCTGCCCAGATGGGCCAGAGGTTTTGGCTTGCTCCCCCACCCACCCACCCCGCTGCAGTTGCCGGGGCTCTGTATTCCTAGCCATGGGCTCCCAGTGCCCTGATGGGGCTGGGGCTGTGCAGCGCAGCTGCTAAGGAGCCAGTGGATATGGGCAAAATATCCGGCGGGATATTTTGGCGGGGCAGGTGACAAAGCCGGGTTGACAAGAGAGGAGGGAGGAAGCCAGAGAACCCAAAGACCTTCTCATTTTCCTGTACTTAAAAAACATTGTTTCAGGCAGCTGACTCAGCCCCACCAGGTGAAGCTGCAAGCAGGTCTCTGACTAACTCAGCGCGGCCTGCTTGCGGGCGGTGGGAAGGGAGGAAGGACGGGTGCCCTTTGCCGCAAAAGCAGCAGGAGCTGGGAGGAGCCCGTGCTTTAGCTCCTCAGCGCCGAGTCCTCCTTGAACAATTGCCTGCAACTGTAGAACTGTAGCTGTGCCTGAGTGTGCAAGCACACACTGGGAGAGCTGATTGTGGGTGTGACACCGACTTGCACTGGGACACTTTGGCGTGCCTGTTTTCCCTCTTGCATGCTGGCTTTGCGTGTCTCTCTCCTTCCCTCTTTGCCAGCTTTGTCTGTTCTCCGAGCCTAGAGAAAGAGCATCCCAAGCAGGGCCTCGTTTTTGAGGCAAGACTGCCATTCCTCCTGTCTAGTGTGGGCAGATTGGCACACCCTCGATGCTGCTTCTACAGGCCACCGGCCCTTTGGGCACTGCAAGCCCATACCCCAGGCACCGGGGTTTCTGCTCCACTCTCCCCCCCCCTGCCTCGGGGGTCCTCGGGCGCTGCTTACAAGTCCTGCAGCTTCTGTCCAGGGCCTTCGGGACTCTCCATGCGCAGAGTGTTTGTGCTCAGGGCGAGTTCTGCTGTGGAGCAGGTCCGGCGGAGTTTGGGACTGGCAGTGAGCTTTGTGGCAGAGTGGGGATTTGAATCCAGGTTTCTCCACCCCAGCTGTTAAGCCGGTGAGGCAGACAGTCCCTGGCAGAAACCTCCTCTGTGCCACAAACTCTCCATTCACTCCTCTTGGCTGTGGCCTGGCCACCCTCGCAGCGCTCCTGTGAGGATTCAGGGGACGTGATTTGAATGCTCAAAATGTGCCACAGAAACGCCGCCGGAGAGTATCAGGAGGATGATTCAGTGCCTTTCAAAAACCCCCGATTCTGTGCCGAGTGACGCGGCTTTCTGCTCCTGGGAGGAATGTGGCCGGTGCCTGGCAACGGGGCTGCTTCTCCCCGCAGCTCAGGGGTGGGATACCCTCTCCCCTCCCCCCCTCCCCCCCCAGCTGCCCTGCCGTGCCTGTTCCTGTGGGCTGCCTGCCTGTGGGGCTGCCTGTCTAGTCGGTTCTCATCCCGCCCCTCCTTTCAGGTGTCCAGGGAAGCGTGCCCAGCCCTTCCTTCCCCAGTTTCTCCTCACAAGGACCTTGTGGGGCAGGGGAGGCAGAGCGGGAGTGGCTGGCCCAGGGTCACCCCGGGGGGGGGGGGGGGAGGCGCTGAAGCTGGGCCCCCAAGATCTTGGTCTGGTATTTTAACTGCCACGCTAAGATTTTCTGGGTCTGAAATCTGTATTCAGTCCCAGATCTCCTCTTGCAGCCGCCCCCCCCCCCCCCGCCCCCGCTTTAGGGCAGGAGAAGGCCAAGTTAGGCCAGAGCCAGAGGGGAGAGTCCCAGGCCAGTCTAAAGCTCCACACCAGGCTCGGAGGAGCCCCGTGTCCTCTGTCCTGCCTCTGCAAGCAGCTCTGGCTCGGTCAGTCCTTCAGGGTCCCTTTTGGTGAATGGGGCGGCCTTGGAGGTGACATGGTTTGTGTCCGGCCAGGCCCCCCAGCCCCAGCCTGCTCTGAGGAACTCATTTGGACCTTCGCTGGGCCCTCTGCTGTCTCCCCCTCTTCCTGGAAGCCAGCCATGGTGGGAAGTAAAACATACGCCTGTGCAGCATGCCTGGGAGTGAGGGAGACCTGGGGTAATTAGTAACTCATTAGCACTATACTCTGTTTCACAAAGCACGTTCATTACTACAGGCTTGGTGTTTTAGCAGCCAGCGTGTGAAACGGCAATTTTGTTAGCATTCCTGTATTAATATTTATATGGCTACTAATTAAAGCACTGTGTACTTTGACGAGCTTGTGGATGGGAGTATTGCGGTCCCTTCTGGGGTGATGCCGGGTGGTGGCTGCTGGGCCCAGGAGGGCCGACGGGCAGCAGGCAGGGAAGCTTCGCAGGGCCAGAGCGGGTCCCTTCGAGTCAGGGAAAGGCCGCAGGGCCGCCTTTCGAGAAGCCCTGTCCACTTTGGGGCGCCACTGTGCAGCGTCCAAAGTCTGGAGGTTGGGCCTTGAATGGCAAGGATGGTAGAGATGGGGGCAGGGCATATAGGGCCATTTGTGCTCTGCTCTGGGGCTGTGTCAACCTGACAGTTCCTGGAAGTTGTCAAAACTTCCATCGTAACAGTAAAAAAAAGGGGGGGGTGCAAAACCTGGGTGGCAGCCTTGCAGACACTCTGGCTCTTGGTCCCAACGCCCAGTCTTCATGCCCCTGCCCTCTGCCATCCCCAGGAGAGACCCTCGTCTGCGGGAACTGACTCCCTCATTGGAACTCCTGTCACTTAAAGAGCTGGCGTGAAAGCGTCGTCTGAAAAGGTGGCGCTCCTTGCTGGGTGCCATGGCAACCCGACCGATGGGTTCAAATGCCGGGCTGTGGGTGGGCAAGAGGGCTTCCCAGCAGGAGCGGAGTGTGTGTGTGTGTGGGGACGGGGGGGGGGGTCCAGTACTTTAAGCCCCCTTGGCCTCAGGGCAAAGGAGAACTTGCTTCCGGTCCCCGGTTGACAACCTGGCCAGGAGACAGAGGTTCCTCATGGGGCCCTGGGGCAAGAAGCCCCCCTGTCCCCTTCCTCCTTGGCCGCACAAAGTGGGGGTGCCAAAGGGCCAAATGGGGTGGCCTCGCCTCAGGCCAGATGCTGGTTCTCTTGGAAAAGGCGAGCGGCACGCAGACCTGCCGCTCAGCTCCCCATTTCCATTACCAATAATTTTTAAACGGGGGGAAGTTCTCCCAGGCCAGGCTGCCTCTCTGTTCATTTGCCTCTGCTGCTGACCTCCCGCGAGGGCATGTGGCACACAATTCTCTCACGCAGAACAGGTCTCTGCCAGGCGTTCTCTCTTCTGAGCATGGGCCCAGAGAACTGACGTTGTGGTTGAGGGAATGAGCAGGGAGCCAAGAGGCCCCAAACCTATGGAGTCTGCAGCCCCTTGGCCAGTGTGCCCTGCCCAAGCCTAACCGAGTGCCTCTCCAGAGCCTGAGCCCCCCCCCCCCCGGCTTGGCTGCCCACTCAGCAGGTGGCCTCTCCATCCCAGCTAGTCCATTCTCATCCTGCCCTTCCTTTAAGGTGCTCGGAACAGCCGGCCCAGGTCTTGCTTCCCCAGTTTATCCTCACAAGGACCCTGGGAGGCAGGGGAGGCAGAGAGGGAGTGACGGGCCCAGGGTCGCCCGGGGGCCCTCCTAGTGGGGCGGGAGCGGGAGGCCGGAACTCTCTGGGCTTCCTCACTCCCTTGGCTGCTGCTTCTGGCATTACAAAGCTATGGGAGGATTATGGGGATGAGGGGAAGCAGGACTGAGAAGCTCAGGCTGCATCAGGCCAAGGGTCCTTCTGGCCCCTCCGTCAGTCCCAAGCACAGCAAGAGGGAGGTCCTCACGCCTGGCAACCCCAAGAGACAGCCAGGGCTGCGCAGGGTGGATCAGTGGCAGGCGGGCTCTGAGCCCCCGCAGTGGGTGGAGACCCTTCAGCCCTGCGGGCTTTTATCCATGTCTTCTCCCCTCCAGAGCGGCAGGCTAGGCCAAGGAGGAGTGAGGGGTTGGCCCCGGGTCAGCCCACGGGCCTCCAGCACGGCGGTCAAGGCAGACTTTCCTTTTGCCCTCGGAAGTGCAAGCGAGCCCCCCCCCCCCCGCCCCACTCAAGCCTTTCCTTCGCGAGAACCCTCAGCAGCCCCCCACCCCCCCGGCTTTGGCCAGCATAAGAACAGAAGAGCAGCCCTGCTGGGTTCACCAGGAAGGGCCCGTCTCGTCAGGGCAGCCCATTTCCAGCAGCGGCCAGTCAGACGCCACAGGGAAGCTGCCCGGAGTGGCTGCCAGGGAATGTATGCCGCTAGCCTGGGCCCATCTGCGCAGACTGCGAAATGGTTTCCAGGCCCGATTCACAGTGCCAGGGTTGGCCTTTAAAGCCCCCTTTATGATGAGCTTGGGGCCGGCCGAGCTTCAGGACCACCTCCTCCCATATGGCCCTGCTCACCCGCGCCAGTCGTCTTCTGGGACCCTCCTGCCCACCTTCTGAAGCTAGACAGGTGGCAGTCCAAGAAAGGCCCTTCGCTGGTCATGGCACCAAACCTTTGGAACTCCCTCCCCAGGAAGAGGCGCCTGCCTCCCTCCGCCGCCGTTTTATGCCAGCCCGGGTGAAGACTCCTTTGTGATGTCTGATATTCCCTCAGCGGCCTCTCTGCCCTGCCCAATGTTTTAATGGCTGGGTCTGTGCTGCAGCACCTATATTTTACTGATGTTTTCATGAGTGTTTTAAAATGCCCTGCTTTCAATTGTTGGCTGCCTGGGTGGCCCTGACTGGACAGAAAGGCAGAATATCAATTCTGTAAATAAATGAGCCCTCAGGAAGGCCCTGTAGGCCACAGCCTTGCCCAGCTCTGGAGGCCACGTGGTGGCCCATTCAGAGCTGGTGGCAGATCTACCGGCCATAAATCTGTCCGAGCCCCTTTAAGCTCCATTTACTCCAGCGCCCATCCACCCCGACCCACCTCACGGCACTTCCAGAAGCTAAAGAAGTCAAGAGCACATTGCAACACTTTCCCCTGGTTTGTGGTGTGCTTCCTGTTTGGAATGACATGGCCTGGACCTGGGACCCTGTCTCAGAGAAAGCCTCCTCTCATGGGGGCGGGAGGGGGGGGGGCGTGCTCGGTGGCCGGGCATCAGCGTGGCCTGCAGGAGGTCTGCAGTTCAGTCCCCGGCAGCATCTCCAGCTCAAGGGGGATAGGGAAGGCCTCCTCCCTCCCCCCCCCCGAGGCTCTGGTGAGCGCTGCCAGTCAGAGGCCAGGTGTGCTCTGGGAGACCCAGGAAGGGCCTGACTCAGCAGAAGGCCACTTCCTTTGCTCGTGTCACGTCCTCCTCTCTGACGTGGAGAGCGACCTCTGAGGCCCTCCTCTGACCTCCACCCTGTGCGGACACACGAGGCCCTGGCTCTCCCTGTGGGGCTCCTGCCGGGCTCCCCGCTTCTCTGCTCCGCCTGGCCAGGGAGGTGAGCCTCGGGCCTGCACTTTAGCCAGCTGCTGCGGAACCTGCACACGTAGATTTTACTTCTTTCAAAAGTTTGTTTTGGAAGTCATTGTCTTGGATGTTTTATATTGGAGAACACCAGTTAAAAAGCGGCACGGGCATTTACTGAACAAAACAAGCCCCCTGCGGCCGAGGGGAGTTCCCAGGCCGTGTGTGTGGAAGAGGAGCACGGGGGAGTGGCAGCGTGTGGAAGTTGGACCCCAGGCAAGCGGAGAGGGACTCGGCAGTGTTGGGGCTCCCCTCCTCCTCCTCCTCCATCCGACAGCCCCTCTCCTGGCCCCACATTGGGCTCCTCCAGTGCGAGTCTGGGGTGCTGCTTGCCCCACCCTCTTAGGTCCAGCTCTGACGGTGCCTTGGCAATTCATCCTGATACCTGACAGAAATATAAGAGAAGGGTTTGCGCGCGGGTGAGGATTTGGGGCTGAGGTGAGGCCTGAGGGGGAAGGGAGGAGAGAAGTGGGGCGGCCCTCCACGGCCCCAGGATCTGCAGAGCGTGGACATGCCCGTCTAGTGATCTGCCCCTCCCTGCACCCCTTCTTCCTTTCCTGCCCGTGGACCAGCTTCGATCTGGAGCTGTGAGTCGTCTTGGCAAGAGGTGTCCCGCAGCTCCCTTCTGGGACTGCCTCTGAACTTGGCTCAGCAGAGAATTTTCCGGGGGCATTCTTGCCACGCCCGGAGACACACCATTGGACCGGAGATGGCTGGGTCTTGCCAACAGCCCAGCACCTTCAACCAGAGGCCATGTCTCCTACCCAGGGCAAGGGCTCCTCCTGTGCCCAGCCCATATGCAGAGGCCTGGTGTGCTTGGCTTCCTCTTGCAACCCCCCCCACCCCCAGGGCACTCAGCTCACCCTTCAAGGTAGGACTCCCCCTGGCACACTGGACCTGCAGTTGCTTCCCTCTGCTCATTTGAGCTGGGCTCAGCCAGGAGCGGTTTTCCAGCTGCACCTCCTCCTCTGATCACAGAAGTCTGAAACGGGATGGAAAGGGGGCCGCATCCAGCCATCCTCTGGCAGGCCACACACAGAGGCACACAGGACTGCTCCTCACAAGTCTCCAACAAACAGCATGAGTCTCATTCGCCCCCCAGCCCTGACCTGTGACCCCTTTCTGGGATTCCCCCTCTGAGGCCACCTTGCCTGGGTTTTCCCATTTCAAGTCCCGTTTTTATCAGACTCTTCCTCCCAGGAACTCGGGGTGGTCCGCTTTGTTCCATTGTCTCCCGCTTAATCCTCAGACCACCCCTGTGAGGTAGGCTAGACAGAGTGGCGTGCTCAGGGTCACCCTGCGACCTTCAGGACTGTGTGATTTTTAGCCGCACTCCAATTACACCACCACCACCACCACGTGGGCTCTCCGCCCTTCCTCTAGGTTAGCTCTTGGCCAGCAGGGCACGCACCCTTTTGGGCGACTGCACAAGTTGCTGCTCTGGTTTGAAAGCGGCTGGATGGTTCTGGATTGGCAGGAGAGGGGCCAGGCAGGGCAAAGGGCAGGGGCTGGTGCAGCTTCACCAGTGCCTGTCCAGGGTCCCCTTGACTTGCCCCGTCTGAGAAAGGGGGCAGAAGCTGGCCCCGGGTTCTGAAGCCGCACCTGACCCAGGACGCGGCTGGGGAGGGCCCAGGAACGGTGCACAGAGAGGGTTTTTTTTCCCTCGGATGGTGAGCACTCAGGCTGAGCTCAAGGGTGGGTTGGCTCTGATGCCTGGGTGGGTGTGGTCACCTTGGCCTCTGCCCTTGGCCTCCCCCTGGCCTCCCTTTTCCTTCGGGCTCTGCTCTGCAGACGCCCAGCTTGTGCACAGCCCCCAGCGTCATCCCTGTTCCACTCTCAACACAGACAGAGCTGGACAGTACAAGGAAAGACGTCTACTTGCCACCCCCCCCCCCCCCGTCTTCGCGCCCTCCCCTCCTGCTCTCGGCAGTCACTTCGTCTCCTCGCTTCATCACATCTTGCTTTCTGCAGCCCCACATAGCTTGAGCACGCTGTATAAACATCCACCCATGGGAGGATTTGCCCAGTAGCCCCGTTGGCTTTTTAAAGGATTAATCGGAGGGATTGCCTCTCAGCAGCTGCTGGCCCTGATGCTCGGCATGGGGCCTCCCATGTCCACAGACAGTGGGCCTCTGGTCCCCAGGGGCAGGGGGCAAGCTCCCGGGTTCCCTCACCGCTGCCTGCTGGAGAAGACCCAGAGCCGCTGGGGGGCAGAGCCCGACCCATTCGGGCAGTTCTCACCACGGTGTGCCCCCTTTGCCATGCGAGTGTCCCCAGGAAGCCTGCTGTTGCCAGCGACTGCAGCTTCTCGTCCCCTGGGCAGGGCACGGTGCAGATGTTCGATGGGCACTAGCAATGTTCGTCACTTCCCTGCCTTCAGTGCTTGGATGTAGATGCTGTGCATGCTTCAGTCGTTTATCTATTTGGCTTAACTCTTGACTTCATTTTTGCCCCACCTTTCTCCCCAGTGGGGGCCCAAAGGGGCTTACCTCCTCCTCCTCGCCTCCATTTTATCCCCATAACAACCCTGTGAGGTAGGCTGGGCTGCGAGTGTGACTGACCCAAGGCCCCCCAGGAAGCTTCCATGGCAGAGAGGGGATCTGCACCAGGGTCTCCCAGCTCCTACCCGAACTACCCCACCACACCGGCTCCCTAGATTCGTCTCTCGCTGGTTTTGCCGTACTAGTAATGCGCTTATAACAGCAATTCGTGGTTTCCTAGCTCTTGGCATCCTCAGCTGCTGGGAGAGCTCTGCCACGGAGCAGGGCAAAATCGAAGGCCAGTTAAAGTCGTGGGGTGGGGTGGGGTGACAGCCCCTCCAAGAGGCCTTTTCTGCCCCACGGAGGAGGTGGCCTGGCAAGGAGGCCTACCTGGCCTGGCAGCTTGGAACCCATATGGGGAGGGAGGGAGGGAGGGCGCACTGGGGCACAGAGAACGCTTCCACCTTCCTCCGAGTTCTCCTAGTGGCCTTTGGTGTGGTTGCTGGCCTCAGTGCCCCTTCCAGGGACGTGGTGGCCTGTTCACGTGGTGGGCCGTGCCCCGGGGGCCTCCCACTCCCATGCCCCTAGCAGCCTCTTCACCCAGAGGGCCCCTCTGTCCCTTGCTGCCCAAGCACCGGTGCTGATGGTCAACTTTCCACACTTTCAAAACACAGCAAAGGAGCTCTGCCTGGGAGTGCGTGCGCGTGTCTGCACACGCGCACACAGAGGGGCCTCCGCCTCCCCTTCCCTTGTTTCTTCGTACAACTGGGTGCATTGTTGACTCTGGTGTTTTAACAGAAAGGCAAAATTAAAAGCCCAGCATTTCAGCCCAACTGCAGCTATTCTCGCCTGGTCCTTTTCTCTTTCCTTGTCTCTCAAAAGGGTGAGTGAGGTTCAGGGTCTGGGGAGGGGGCGGCACATGGACAGAGAGCCCCTGGGCAAAAACCTCGCTGGCGGTGGAGCTGCTGCTGGAACTGCTGCGTTTTCATTCGTGGGCCCTTCCAAGCGATAAAAGCCAGTGCCACAGGGAAGAGGCAGGCTGTGGGTTTTCATGGCGTGGCTGCTGCTTTGCGCCGGCTGCCTCGCATCCCCTCCCACATGTCGTTGGGCCAGAAAGGCAGGCCCTGGAGACTGGCCGTGGGTCAGTTCGGCAACCCCCCTCCCCAATGGGAGCCTTGGGGCTTTTAAAGCCAGAGCAGGGCTGGCTTCAATACTGCCCAAGAGCCGGTTCAGGACGGTGCCTGGTGCAGCCCTGGGCCCATGAAGAGGGAGGGGCCTTGCACTTCACACGCCTGGGCCCCTGGAAGTGGTTTGGGGGGGGAAGGGGGCATTGAACTGCTGCACTGTGGACAGAAATACAGTGGCTGCACAGGAGGGAGGAAGGGAGCTGGCTGGGTAGCGGTGGAGCTCCTGGGGCAGCTGGATGTTTTACATGCAGGGATCCCACCCCATGTAGCCATGTGCTGACAGCAGGCAGGTTGGCTCACTTCCAGTTCAGCTCAACGCAGTTTCATCCTTGAACCTGCACGGCTGCCTCCTGGCCTAGGGGAAGGTGGCTTGGTTTGCTTCCTTAGCTAGGGCCACCCGTTGCCCTTTGCCTGGGAGCTGCCTCCCCGTCCCTGCTGCCTCTGGAGCTGCTCCTTCCTTCATTCCTCTATTCCTCCCCCCACCTTTAACGACAAATTAATATTTTAGGCAAGGAAACCCGTAAACCACAGCTTAGCTGTTGCTTTCCTGCCTATTGCTTTCCAAGCATCCCCTCCCCTCAGCCCTGAAACTGAAGAGGTGTTCTTGGTGGGCCCATGGCAGAAGAGCCGAGGGTTCTGCTTAAGACCCTTGGGGATTGGGATATCCAGAGAAGATTCCTCTTTGCAGGCAAAAAAGCAATGTTGTGAAAGGAGATCTCTTATTTGGTGTTAGGATTTAGTCTGGGAGGACAACAGTGCGATTGGTTTGGCCTAAGGCAAAAAGCTGGGGGACATGCCCCTCCCCCAACTCTTCGACTGGGGTTGGCCAACCCCCAGCGTGGGATCTGCACTCCAGGGGTGGGGGGAGAAGGGCAGGCTCCTCTGCGCGCGTCCCAGGGCAGAGTCTGAGCAGGCAAAGGAAGGGGGCGCGAGTCTCCTCCTCTGCCGCTGGGGTCACCTTCCCATTCCCAGCCCAGCCGCCCCTGCTGCTGCTCCCAGGCCCTCTGTTGGCTCTAGAGATGCCCCCTCCCAGCCTCAGGCCTGCAGCAAGTGTCTGCCTGCCTGGCCTCCATGGGGGGAAGAGGGGGGGAGGCTTTGCTCGCCTCTGCTGACTGCTGCTAACGGGACTGGGCCTTGAATAGCTGGGCAGTTACCCTGTGCCCACGCAAAGGGGGGCTGGGCAGCTGTAGCTAGCGAGGCTTTTCTGGGGCTGGGGGAGAGAAAAGGCCACCGCCTTCATCCTGGGTGTGGAGATGCCTCCGTGAGGGCTCCACCAAGCATCCCTACTTACGCCCGCCCCCCCCCAAAACACACACACGGAGTTATGCACCCGCCATTCCCAAATGCCTAGCTAGTCCCAAGCCCCTCGCTGGCAGGGCTGCTGGGAGAACCTGCCCCCTCCTACATCGCAACGGAGCACCCTTGTGTCCGTCTCCGGGTTCGATTGCTTAGTGGGCGTGCGGGGGAGGGAGTGGAGGTGTTTGGCGTTTGGGGTTCTGCCCCACTGTGCCCTTGGAGGGGAACTCAGGGTGCAGGGGGCCTGCGTGCCCCTCTCCCAGCTGCTGCGCTGGCAACAGACTGGACGTCTATGGCTGATTCTAGCACTTGAAATGGTTTTATTTTAATTCAAGGAGAGGAGATTTAAACCAATATAAAATACTTCTTGGCAAGGAACCCTTTTTAGCTTCCGTTGCCCACCCCCACTCTCCAAACCTTTTCAATGTCAGCACTGCAGCGAAGGAACGCTCCCCATACCCCCTCCGGAAACGTGGCTGGGGCTTTTATTCTCTCTGCCTCCCCAGTCCCCCACCTCCAGCATTCAGTGTAACCCTTTAGGGACATTGCGTTATTACAAATTTTAACAATATTTATTAAAATACAAAAATACACTTGTCTTAGAATTACAGTCAGATTATTCTGGCTTTTGGATTGACGCGCCCCCGCCCCCGCCCCCGCCAGGTTGTCACCCTTTTGGCCAAATCTCCAGTTCTTAAAAGCTGAAATGAGCAACCAAAGTCATGAGGGTGGGTTCGGCGGACCAGAGCGCCCCTCGGCCTTCCCCTCCCTCCCTCCCTCCCTCCCTCCCTCCCTGGAGGGAGGCGGCTCCATTCCCCCCCCCTGCCCCATTGCCCACCTGGCCTCCTGTGGCACCTGCTTGCATGGTCACAGGAGGGGACACTTGTGCCCTCTGCTAACGCAGCCCGCTGCTGAGCCCCCCCCCCCTCCTCGGGAGAGCCAAAGCACCAGGAGGGATGAGAGCCCCGGCTCTCCCGCCACATGGTGCCCTTCACCCTTGCGTCAGCAAAAGAACGAACAGAAAGCACAACATCGTCGTTTCACGGTTCTACAATCATCGGTCAAACTGCCCGCAAGACTGACCGGCACAGGAGGAGGGGAGGGTGGCTGTTCCCGTGTCCTTGCTCCACATTTCTTTCCTCCTCTCTGCCTGCTTTGCACACCCAGCTTTGTGCACAGAGGGTTAAATGGACTGCAGGAATGTGGTGCAAAGTGAAGCCACCGGTCTGAGCGCAAAGCGGGTCTGCTTTTCAGTGGGGGGAGAGGGCTGCATGCCATCCAGCAAGGCCAGCCCACCCACCCCCCCTTGGGCCTTGGCACATGGTCAACCACACAGCCACACTGGGAGAAGGTGGCGCAGATGCTTGCTGGTCTTGTGCGTGTGCGTGAGAGTGTCGTTTGCTGTTTAATAGATTTCCCTTGTGGTATTTCTCTCTCCCTCTCTCTCTCCCCCCCCTCTCTTAAAAATGGACTTTTATTGCATTTGTAACATTTTGGCACAGTACAAACCCTTGGTGCGCATTTCTGTAAATAAGATAACTCTGTAAATACGGGGGGGGGGGGTTGTCCCCCCCCCGGGCTTTCAGAAAGTGTCTCTATAGAAACGAATTTGTTTTTACTGCATTCTAAGTAGCATCTTCTAAAAAGGACACACCCCACCCCTTGTGAGTCCCTCGGATTTTGCAATGTTCTCTTTTATCTCTCGATTTTGAACAGCCTCACTCCAGAAAGGCTCACTGTCAACTTGCCTTATTTTGAGGAGTGATGGTGGCATGTAACTGCTTCCTCCTTTTCAATAGAACGGACATGTTAGAAAATAGGGATTTTTTGACGCTTTAAAGGTCATTTGCTTTTCTTCTCTCAGCCCATAGACTTAATATATAAGCATATACAAGAAAAATTCTGCCCCCCCACCCACCCTCACCTTTCTGTACAAAAGTTGATGTCGTTTCTGTGTTGTGCATCCTATTGCATTTTGTTCAATAATGGGGGGGAGTCATATTTGCGTTTCCTGCACTTTCTCCTTGGGGTGGGTCTGAATTATATAAGGTTCGGCAATAGTTGTGACCGTGGGGTGCAGCGAGTTCCCCAAGCAGTTTTCTGTCCAGTGGGCCCCGTGGGATGCTTTGTAAGTATTGTAGTTAATGTGGTCATGAATAGCTGGCAGTACAACTGCCCCCTCACCTGATCCACCCGCCGTCCCTGAAGTGGTGGCTGCCGCCGCCGCCGCCGCCGAGGCTGGAATGTCTTCGTCCACTTGGATGATCTCCACAGTCCTGGCAGAGGTGACGGTGCTCCGTTGCTGGTGCCTCTTGCGAAGTTTGTAAAAGACAATCAGCATGGCTGCCGCCAGCAGCGTCACAGCCACAAAGCAGCCGATGATGATCTTGGTGGTCTTCATCACCTCGTCCAGGCTGGTCTGCATCTGGTCGTGGCTGTCGGAAGCAGGGTCTTGCCTGGGCGGCTTGGTGGTCTGGATGAGCACGGTGGTGGTGGTCGTGTAGGCCGGCTGATACCCCGTGGACGTGGTGGGCACTGGCTTGGTGAACTTGGGGAAGATGTCCTCAGGCGAAGTCTCCGTGGTTTCCACCGTGACGGTGGTGAAGAAGCTGTAGTTGGAAGTGTTGAGCTCGGCTGTGCTCACGTTGAGGTAGGCCGAGGCATTGGAATTCCCTGCCACGTTGGTGACCATGCAGGTGTACACCCCCGTGTCCGTGAGGAACACTTGAGAGAAGTTCAAAGTGCCGTCATTGAGGACTGATATCCGGGGGTGGTTGGAAGCGTGGCTCAGCACGGTCCCGTTGGGCAGCAACCACCGGACAGAGGACATGGACGGCGTACGGCATTTGAGCTCAGCCACCCTCCCCTCAGAGATGTTTAGATCTCGAGGGGCATCCATGATGAAGGGGGCCGAACACTGGAAAGCAGTTTGGTCCACTTCCACCAGGAACTTGCCCCGCAGGTGGAGGGGCGCGTGGCAGCGGCCGCAGCAGGTGGAGTTGGTGGGGATGTACTCCCTCAGCCACCACGACAGCCACAGGATGTCACAGTCGCAGCTCCAAGGGTTGTGGTGCAAGTGCAGCTCCACTAGATACCTCAGAGGGGCAAAAAGGTCATGGGGCAGAGAGGTGAGGTTGTTGTGGGCGAGGTTGAGCTCCACCAGGGCCGTGAGGTCATCGAAGGCATTCCGCTCGATCAGGCTGATCTGGGAGCTCATAATCCACAGCTTTTTGAGGGACTTGAGCCCGTGGAAGGAGCCCGGCTTGATGGCGGGGAAGTGGTTGCCGGACATCTCCAGCTCCTCCAAGCCCACCAAGGGCGTCAGGTTGGGCATGTCCTTAATGTTGCACATCCCGAGGTTAAGGTACTTGAGGTTGTACAAGCCCTCGAAGGCCCCCTCGGAGATGTACTTGAGCTTCTTGAGCTCCCCCAGGTCCAGGCGCATGAGCGAGGGGACGCGGTTGAAGGCGTAGGAGGAGATGCTCTCGATGGGGTTGTTGCGCAGCCACAGCTCCCGCAGCTTGGAGAGGTACTCGAAGGCCCCGCTGGGGACGACGGTCAGCCAGTTGTCGAAGAGCTCCAGGGTGTTGAGGCTGGCCAGGCCGTTGAAGGCCCCCACCTCGATCTGCCGGATGGCGTTGCGGCCCAGCTGCAGCACCTCCAGGTGGTGGAGGTGCCGGAAGGTGTCGGCCTGGATGCGCTGGATGCCGTTCTCCATCAGGTTGAGGTGGCGCGTGCTGGAGGGGATGCCCGGGGGCACCTCGGCCAGGCCGCGCCGCGTGCACACCACCTTGCTGAACTGGTTACTGCAGGAGCAGGCCGAGGGGCAGCTCTGCGGGCCGGCCAGCGCGGCCGCCGCGCACCCCAGCCACGTCTGCACCACGAGGGAGAGCACGGCGAGCGGGGCGGCGTTCCAGGCGTGCGGCACCGGCGCCTGCCACAAGAGCTTCATTTTGTGGCACGTCCATAATTCACCATGGCTGGCGAGGTGGCGTCCGGCGGAGAAGCGGCCCCGCGCCTCAGCCCGCCCGCAGCGCGCCGCTCGCCATGGGCCGCCGCCGGGCGGGCGCGCTGCCCGCAGTGCCCTCCTCGGCCCCCTAGGCTCGCCCCATCGGGCTTCCCCGGCAGGCGGCGGCGGCGCGGCGCGGCACTGCGCGCAAGATGGAGCCCTCTCCGCCTCGCCTCGCCTCGCCTCGCCTGGCCTCTAAGTGCGCCTCTGCGGCGCCCCGGACGCGGCTGCCTTCTGGCCGGGCGCGGGGCACGGGTGTCCTTGGGCCGGGCCGCGCTGCCGGCGGGGAGGCCGCCCCATGGCGGCGGCGGCGGCGGCGGCGGCGGCGGGCCGAGGGCGGGCGGCGGGCGCTGCGGCGGAGGCGAGCTGGCTGCCGGCGCGGGCCGCCGCGCTCCTCCCTGCCTGCCTGCCTGCCTGGCCTGCCTCCGTCAAGGCTGGCGCGGCGCCGGGGCGGCCCCGGAGGCGGCGTCGGCGGGCTGCGGCAGCGGCTGGCCGGGGCTGCCTTCAGCGCCTCCTCGCCGGCCGGTCGACTGCGGCAGCGGCGGCGGGCGGGGCTGCGGCGGCGGCGGCGGCGGCCGGGACCATCTCGCGCCCCGCCGGCCGCCTCCTGCTGCTGCTGCTGCTGCTGCTGCGCCTTCGCTTCCTGCTGCTGCTGCTGCGGCTGCTGCGGGGGGTGGCGGCGGCGGTGGCGCGGGTGCAGGCGGCAGCCGCCCGGGCGGCTCTCGCATCCTTTTGTCCTTCACTCCGAGCGGGAATGTGCCGCCGCCGCTGACGCATGGGCTTCTCGGGCGGGCTCCGTTCGCCGGCCCGCCGGCCCTCCTCTGCCGCCGCCTCCGCCGCTTCCCTCCGGGGCTGGGTGGGCGCGCCCGCGGCCGGAGCGCTGCCTGCCTGCCTGCCTGCCTGCCCAGGGGCTCCCGGCGCCCCTCGCTGGCGGGGCGGGGCGGGGCTGGGCGGGCAGGAGCGCGCGGGGCCGGCTCCGCCGCCGGGGGTGGGGCGCGCTGGGCCACGAGTGCTGAGCTGGCTTCGCAGCCGGCGGGGCGGGGCGCGGGGCGGAGAGCCCGCCGAGCGTGCGGCCGCCGGCCCCGCTCCCCGGCAGAACAGAAGCCGGCCGGGCGCCGCGGGAGGCGGGAGCGGCCGGCCCGGAGCGGGGCCTCCGCGGGACAGCCGGCACGGGGGGCTCTGGCTCGGCCCCTGCGGCGCTCGGGGCTCCCTGGCCGAGCGCGGGGCCGGAGGAAGGGGCGTGCGGACGGAGCGGCGCCTCTGCGCTCTCGGCAGAAGCCAGCCGGGGCTTGGCGGGCCCGTTGCAGGCGGCGCGGGACTCGGCTCGGCAGCCGCGAATAAGCCCTGGCTGGGTGGGGGCTTCCCTGGAGAGGCCCCTCCTGGCCCGGCGGAAAGAGAGAGAGCCCCGGCTTGCACCCGCCCGGTGCGAGGGGCCCTGCTGCCTGCCGCCGCCGCCGCGGTGGGTCCCGGCAGCGCTGCTCTTTCGGGCGGCGTGCCTCGCTTGGTTCTGGCGCAGGGGGCTGTGGCGCGGACTGCTGTGGGGCCCGGTCCGGCCTGACTTTGCTGTCCTCGGGACTGAGCGCCTTGGCGCCCCTGAGCCGCGGCCCTTCCTGCCCCCTCCCTGGGTACAGCTCCGTCTGCAGGGAGAGCCCTCCCCCCCCCCCGGGGGCCGTGCCCAGAGCTTGGCTGGGGCTGGGGGAAGAGCTGGGAGGGCTTCCCCCACGTGCCTCAGCAGCCTGCAGAGGACCAGGGCTCCCCCCTCCCCCCCCCGGTCCTCTGGCAGGCAGGTGCATGAACGAGAGGTCAAGGAAGACCCCCTTCGAAAGCCTGCCAGGAGGGCCACAGGAGGGAGGTATCCGGACTAAGGCCTTTGGGAGTTGATTTCCTGCTCCGTCTGGTGGGGAAAGGTTTGCTCTTTGTGATGAGCGGAGGGCTGTTTGCTAGAGCAGCAGCATACCTCTGGGGGCCAGCTAGCTGCCAGGGGCCCAGAGTTGCCTTCTGCCTTGCTTGGGGCCACGTGGACGTACCTGGCTGGCCACTGCTGGCAACAGGATGCTGGTCTCCGTGGGCACAATGGGACCTGATCCTGCAAAGCAGTAGCTCTTGCACAGAAGTAGGAGGCTTGGATTCTCGTTGTGGCCCTGCTTTCTGCCACTGGAGGTCCCTTATTTGCCAGAGAGAGGGAAGGGTCTTCTCAGGGAAGAGGCAGGGTGGGGGGCATGCTGGCCTGTTGGCGTCCCCCTTGTTCTCCTTCAGTTTGAGCTCCATAAGGAAGCTGAGCGGAAGGGCTGGTGCCTGGCAGCTGCACCGTGGCCCTCTGTGGGCTGCAAGGGAGCCTGGGATTGCAAAGGCTGTGGGCCCCCCTCAGCCACTGTTCCCCACAGTCTCTGGGTGAGTTTTGGAAGCCCTCAGTGCCCCACTGCCTGTGGCCAGGCATCCAAGGGACTCGGGGAGTCTTGAAGCGAAGCAGGTCTCTGTTTCCTGTCCATTTCTCATAGTCATGTTTTTACCCCATGCTTCCTGCGTGGTGCTTCAGGTAGCGAGCATGCGTCCCCTCCCCGGGAGAGTGACAAGTTCAAGGTCCCCAAGGAGCTTTGTGACTGAGCAGGGACTTGAACCCAGATCTCCCAGAGTTCGTTTTGGAATCTTTTGCCACCTGAGTGGTCGGGGTCAGGGGTGTTGTGTTGGCACCCAGCAGGCATGTTCCGTGGTGTTGCTCTGATTTGCCACTAGATGTCAACAGTGCCCCACTCTCCAGACGGGTGGGGGCGGGGGTAGGAGCACTGCAGAGTTGGGAGGCTCACGGGGGGGGGGGTCTGGGGGCCCTGGCAGGCCTGTCTCAGTCCGACTGCAGGCTGCATCTGGACAACTTCCTTTTTCCAGTTGAGTGTTGAAAAGCGCTCCAGGATGGCAGGTGACCCTTGTAGCCCACGGGGGGGGGGGAATAGCTCAGCTGGGAAAAACCCAGGAGACCTCATCCCCCCCATCCCCCCCCCCCCGCCGTCCCCATCAGACCCAAAGCTTTGGGTGGCTGGCATGGGCCAGCTTTTAGCCTCTCGGGCCCCTTCAGGCAGCCCTGGGGAAGGGGTGGGAGGGGGCTCCGTGTGCAGTTCGTCCCCCTCCTTTCCCACGGAGAATCTCCCCTCTGCCCCAGAAAGGGCAGCCAGCTCTCCCTGCCAGGCCTGCCTGCTGGCGGCACCAGAGCGTGGCTAACCTGAGCTGATTTCTGGAATGAAAACTACCCCTGACTTGGCTGCTGCCTGATGCTTTCCGGTCAGACTTTTCAAGGTGGGGGCTGGGCTCCCTTCCCCCCACCCCACCCCCAGCTTCTGCACCTGCGAGGCCAGCTCTCATTTGCTGGTCACTTCTGCTGCCCCCCCCCCCACAGCGACCCTAGGCGTTGTTGGCTGCAAGGCAGCCAATAGCAAAGAGGCCTTTAAAGGCCATGCAGGATGCAAAAGGGCATATTTTACAGTTGGGCTGGCCAGTGACAGCCGTGGAAAGCCTGGTGCCTGCGCAACTTTAACGTGCTCCTTGCGCTGGTTCCTGAAGGTTCCCGCTGCAGAAAAAGCTCCCCTGAATGCCTCCAGCAGGCTGTTCTGGAGGTCTGGGGAGGGGGTTGCACCCGTGTTCTTCCATGGATGAGGCACAGAAAGCAAAAGCTCCCAGGAGGAGGAGGAGGAGGGGGGGGTTTTGGAGGAAGAAGTGGCCATGAATTGGGGGGGGGGGCATCTCCTGTGTCTCAGCTACAGACTTGAAGCTTAAGAGCAGGTCAGGCGTCCCACCTGCTGCTCAGACGAGTGCTTAGCTGCTGCCATCATTTACCATTCGTATTGCAAAGCCCCTTTCCTCTGTGTGATGTTGGGCTCTGGGACCCCTTCCCCCAACACGTTCCTTCCACTGCCAAAAGAATCCGCCAGGTGGGAGTGGCTGATGCAGGTCAGGTCCATGGCTGCTCAGTTTTTCTCTCTATGCCCTGGCTTTCTCACAAGGGCGATTACGCAGTGTAAGTAAATGCAGTCAACAATATTAGACATCTAATAAACAATGTAATAGGAATAGGATTAGCGAAATCTGAAGCAAATGCATGAAGTATTAAACATGTTATGTTAAAGAATGCAGAAGATGATACCGCATAAGCGGAGAACAAGGCAGTGAGAGCAAGGTAAATCATACAGCAAACATAATATGTACTATTCCCAGTGGTCTAGTCCCAGCCCTGTTCTCTGTATAAAATCACCTTCCTGAACCGTTCCATAAAAGTGTAGCCCTGTCACCTTGATAGACATACCCTCCTGAACAGTTCTGTTTTACATACTTTGTGGAATGACAGAAGTGTGGGAGCCTTCCTCACCTCTTCAGGCCGGCCACGGCAGGGAATGCGCACGTGTGGGCTGTCGTTGATCTTGCCCGTTTGCTGGGCGGCACCCGCAGAAGGCCCCAAACACATGAGCAAAGCTGTCATGGCAGAGGAGAGGCAGCCCAGCCGAACTGAGGTCCAAGGCCATGAAGCGGTACATGTGTGACAGCCAGCACACCTTGAATGGAGCCCAGGGGGTGGCTGCTGAATTGGTGTAATAAGCTAGCTCCACTGAGCTCCTGATAGTGACTAATCTGTGGCATTCTGTGCCAGCGGGAGTCTCCAAGGGCAGACCCATATAGGGAGTATTACAACGCTCTGGTCTCGGTGTTCCGTGGCATGGATCCAGGTGGCCAGATCGGGGAGCCATCTTCCGAGCTAAGCCATTGGAAGAAAGTAGTTTTTGCTGCTCTTCCTTC
The DNA here is from genome assembly GCF_028583425.1 of Eublepharis macularius. Taxonomy (NCBI): domain Eukaryota; kingdom Metazoa; phylum Chordata; class Lepidosauria; order Squamata; family Eublepharidae; genus Eublepharis; species Eublepharis macularius. The sequence goes on from NC_072798.1 coordinate 806,329, forward strand.
TCTAGCAGTACTGCTGGATCCAGTATTACCCCTAGACTCCACAGTCAGTGAGGGTTAGCAGCACCCCATCAAAAAGTGTCCATCAGGATCTTCCCTTCTCAATCAGCATTACTTCTGGTTGTTGTGGATTTCCCCGGCTGTATAGCCGTGGTCTTGGCATTGTAGTTCCTGACGTTTCGCCAGCAGCTGTGGCTGGCATCTTCAGAGGTGTAGCACCAAAAGACAGGGATCTCTCAGTGTCACAGTGTGGAGAAGATAATTTATATCTACTTATATCTTGAGTAGATATAAATTACCTGCCAACATCTTCTCCACACTGTGACACTGAGAGATCTCTGTCTTTTGGTGCTACACCTCTGAAGATGCCAGCCACAGCTGCTGGCGAAACGTCAGGAACTACAATGCCAAGACCACGGCAATACAGCCCGGAAAACCCACAACAACCATCGTTCTCCGGCCGTGAAAGCCTTCGACAGCATTACTTCTGTCTTACCAGGATTTCGTTCCAATTTGTTCACTCTCAGCCATTTAACCATAGCAGAGAGACAGTGGCTCCAGACCGCTACTACATCACCAGGAGATTTGGACAGAGATACAGAGCTAGGTGTTGTCAGCATATTGATGACCCCCAGGTCCAAAATTAGGAACGATTTCTTCTAAGGGTTTTACATAGAGATTGATTATGGTGGGAGACGGGACTCAGCCCTGTGGGACCTCACAGGACAAAATCCCTCCTTGATGGTAATTGGTATCCAATGGCAACCCCTTTGAGTCTCATCGATAAGGCATGATTTAAACCCACCCAGGGCATCCTGTGTCACCTGCTTCTACCTCCAAATGTCTCCGCAAGGTGGCCTGGTCCACTGTATCGAAGGCTGCAGATAAATCCAGTCGGCGCAGTGAAGAGGCATGGCATTTGTCAATGTTCAGGCGGAGGACCTTGACTAAGACCACCAATGCTGCCTCCCTCCCAGAGCCCAACCTGAAAACAAACTGAAAAGATGCAGAGCGCACGAGTTGTCCCGGAAGGCCTGTACTTGGCCTGCTCCTGCTTTCTCAAGCACCTCACCCAGAAAGGCCGATTAGGGACTGGGTGAGAATTGACCTCATTCTTCTGTAGGAATAGTTTTAAATTGTGGGTGGACAACTGAGTCTTTGAGAGGCCAAGAGTCAGCACTCTTGAGTCCATAATTGATTTGTGAAGGACATCCGCAACCTGTGAATACATAATCCTTACCATATTAACCAGTCTGGATAAGAATCCAGAGCCTTCATAGATCCCAGGAATTTGTCAACTTCCATCATGGTACCTGGGTCAAAACTGTCCATAAACAGACCAGACGACAGACATTTTTTCTATCTAAGCCATGTTACAACCAACATCCAAATCAGAACATACTCAAGCAGTTTTATCAGCACAAATTTTTGCAAAAGAATCAAAACTAAGAGTCATGTTTCTGAGACAATAAAGGCTGTGGTTTAGGAGTAAGCAGATCCCAAGATACCTTAAATAACTGTGACGGTTGCGCACTAGAATAATAGAATCACAGGATTTGAAGGTACCTCTAAGGTCATCTAGTCCAACCCCCTGCACAGTGCAGGAAATTTACCATACTTCCCCACATGCTCACCCAGTGGCCTCCATGCCCAGAAGATGGCAAAACGCTGTCAGGAGGATCCCTAGCCAAACGGGCCTGGGGAAGGTTGATGCAGGGCCCCCCCCAAGTTGATGCAATGGTAGCAGAGAAGTCACCTTTCTCTGCTGCTGCCACTGCTGCTTCAAAGGGCTTCCAGTGAGCTGCATAGCACACTTCGTTGGATGCAACACAAGTTTTCCACCGGTTATACTCTATATATCTCCTGGTCCTCTTCAGGCCGTTCAACTGCATTGTAATTCATCTCCATGTGCCATTTCCATGGTCTTGCACAATAGATCCTCAGCATTACAGGTGGTTTGTTATTTCAATATTTATACTCTGCTTTTCTCCCCAAAGGGACCCAAAGCAGTTTACAACAGGAAAAAACCCAATTTAAATAAACCAGTGAGCAAACAACAAACTCTCTTCTGGTCTTGGGCTGGTCCTGGGCACAGTGGCTGGCTCGCCGGAAGGCACAGACCAGGATCCGAGAGCCACGCTGAAGTCTACTGCTGAGAAAGATGGAGCCGCACGCCTGTGCCTCAGGAAGCCCGCTGGGCTGCGGTTCCCTGTCCGCGGGCCCCACAGCCATGACTGGAAGCGGGGGCAGCGGGGGGCTGCAGCATCAAAGCAGGGCTCCCTCCTGCCATAGAAACCAGCATTTCTGGAGCCCACCTCCTGCTCTTTCTGTTTTGGAACCGCTTGGGGCTGGACTTGGACTACAGGAGGCAGGAGTGCCAGGGAGGCAAAGCTCAAAGGCAGAAGGGAGGCAAAGCTCAAAGGCAGAAGGGAGGCAAAGCTCGACGGGGTGGTGGGCAGCAGAATTACTTACGTGGCTGCTGAGAAGAGGCAGCAGTGGGAGGCAGTGGCGAGCTCTCCTGGTAGGTGCAAGCAGAGCAGAGAAGCTGAGTAGGTAACGTGGGCCAGGCTGGGCTCCCCCTTCGGGCGCATTGGCAGGTGACGCTCACCGGCCTGCTTGCTTTGCCTGGAAGCACTTAGTAAGCATGTTTGGAGCAGAATTCATTCTGGCCCAGTTGTGCCCTGGGGAATCGGTGCCGAGTAATTGGGCACGGGGTGGTGCTGGGGCTGGCAGATCAAGCGTCTCCGCAGAGCCTGGACTGGCATTTTCTTCTAATTAAAAGGCATTTCGGAAATTGCAGCAGAAAGCACGAAAGTATGACCCATTACCTCAACTTATGAGGAGTCAAGCAAATTTATGGGCTGCTATAAATACCGCTCCTCGCCTGCCCGAGAGTTGTAACTCAGCCGGGCCCATCGCATCTCCAGCCCCAAGTGAGGGTCTCTCCATTCCTCGATGGGGAGTGGGGGGGGGTTTCTCACGGAAGGCACCAAAAGCATCTGCTGTAAGGCGGGAGGGGGGCTGACAGGGGGGCCTTTGCTTTGGCAGATGACAGGGAGGCAGGTGCCACTCAGGGCCATCAGTGGCCTTCCCTCGAGATAGCGAGGGCATTTCTCCCCTCCTGCTGCTGACTGCGGCCCAGCGGCCAAGCCTGAGGCCGTTTTGCCAGCTGACCATCTGAGGGCCGGCTCCCCTCCCTCATAGGCGCTCTCCTAGGGAAGTGCACAAGCCCTTCCCGGTGCTGGAGACGGGCCTGAGGCTGCACCATGGCTTCTCCTGCTTCCCCTTTGGCCTCTCAGGGAAGTCAAAGAGCCCCCTTCCCTTTCTCCAGTCTGTCCTCCTGCCTTCTGAACCCCCACCCCACCCCAACTCAGGACACTGCCAGGCCCTGCCTGGAGCTTGAAGCACAAACGAGGAGGCGGAGAGAGGGGCCCCTCTTGCCCCCGGGATGCCGCTCAAGGGGAGCCTAAAAGAACCCAGGTGAATGCTGAGCAAGCAGGAATTCCACTTGGAGCCTTGGGAAAGCAAAGTCCTCCTCCCCCCCCCCGCCCCCGCCTGTCCACTCCTGCGGCGCTCCCCACATGCGCTCGCTGCCTTGCCGGCTGGGCTGGGCCTGCTGCGTGTGGACCGGGCCCTCCTCTCTCCCGTCCAGGCCTCGGTCTGATCTGGCGGCCCAGGAGCCAGTGTGCTGCGGACTGAGGGATTCTGCAGTTGGTTCCCCCCCCCCCACCTTGCTAAGCCACATTCCCAGTGGGGGTTGGTCAGCTGGAGCTGTTCGGCATGCCAACTGTGTGCTTGCTTGGCTGGCCAGCTGCCACTCTGGGCATGGCTTTCAAAAGGGCCTTTGTGTAAGCCCCTTCAGGGGTGGTTGCTGTCATTGGGGGCCCAGTTGCCAGCTCCTGGCAGGGCTCGAATGCTCTGACACTGAGCAGGGTAGCAATGGCTGCCCTGCGCCGCCTCCTGTCCTGAGCCAAGGAAGATGCTCTGTTTTCAGGGAGCCCGGCTGCTTTTTCACGCACACGTGCTGGGTCAAGCGAAAGCTCCAGCATCTCCACCATCGCATTCCCCACAGTGCTGACCCACAGCAGGGGTAGGGAGGGCCAAGTCTCCAGTGCTGGTCCCGCCCCCCGCACACACAAACCTTTGCTGTGGCAGCAAGGGGGTCCAGGCAGGCCAGGTCAGCCCTGGGGGAACTTCATGCCGCATTCTCTACTGGCGCCTCCCTTGCCGGCGAGCCCAAAGAGGGTGGATCCCACAGCCCCCTTGCCTGCCTTTGCCTTCTCATTTAGGCTTCTCTCCCTCTCCATAATCGGGTGTGGAAGGGAGATGCCCAGAACCTGTTGCCCACCCCTTCCTTTCCAGGCTCCCTTCTTGTCTTCCTGGCGCCTGGTCGTCTTCTCCCCTCCAGACGGAAGGAGAGAGAGTCTTTTCTCCTGCTTTGTCCGAGGCTGGTCCTCGCCTTCATTGATCCTTGCAGGTCTCCCCACTTCCGGGGGGGCAGGGGGGGCCTGTCCTGATCAGATAAGGGTGTAACAGGAGGGGACAAGTGGCAGAAGCCCCCCTCCCATCTCGGGCTGCCCCCCACCAAGCAAATTGTCCTCTTGCAGAGAAGAGTCTGGACCGTCAGGATCCTGACCGGTGAGGCCCCTCCTGTTCCAGCTTTGCATCCCTGACTGTCCACAAGAAGCGATGCTGGGAAAAGCCTTGGGAGTGCCGCTGGGCGTCTTGACGGCTTCTGCTGCAGCAAACGTGCCTGCGGCGCCACAGTGCCCAGATCTTCCCTTTGGGAAAGGGTCCCACGGGCAGGAAGCCTTGAACGGAGCAGCCCTCTGGCCCTGTTCCCAGAAGCTTGGTTGCCTGGCCTGGCACAGGAGGAGACCTGAGGGCCAGCGCTCCCCTTTGCTTCTGGCAAAAGGCCGCCCCAGCTGCCGTCTTGCCCTGGAGGCCTGGTCTTCAGCAGAGGCCGAGGCAATTCCCATGGAAAGGGCTTTGGATTTGGGTTCTTTTCCCAACTAGATGGAAGGTGCAAAGCAGGCAGGAAACGGGCGGGGGAGAGAGAACTCTTCCCAGCATCCTGAGTTTGGTGCACAGGCTGAGCCATTCTGGGCAATGCGGAGTCCGCCCTGTCCCCAAGGGAGACCGTGTGGGGTGGCTTCCCAACCAGGGGCTTAGGAGGCACCAAGCCCCTCGGCTGCCTTGCGTAGCAGTGACTCGGGAGGCCTTACGTCCTTGGACTTCCAACAGTCTTTTGACAAGGTACCTCACCAAAGTCTCCTTAGCCGTCATAGGGTAAGATGACAGGCCCTCCTATGGGTTAAGAAATGGTTAAATGACCGGGACCAAAGAGCAGGGGGAAATGGAGAGTCTCCGCAATGGAGGGAAGTTAGCAGCGGGGTCCCAGAAGAATCGGTACCAGTGCTGTTCGATTTGCCCGTAAATGATCTGGAAGGGGGTGGGGTAAGTAGCGTAAAAGCCAAGTTTGCGGATGATGCCAAAAGCCAAGGTGGATTGTAAAGAGCTCTAGGAAGAGCTCCATAAATTGAGTGGATCATTGATAACATGGCAAATGGTGTCCACTGCAGCGACGCAGGTTATTGGTGCACATTAAGAATAAATCTTAACATGAAATATATACTAATGGGATCAGAGCTGGCCGAGACCAAGATCAAAAGAAATCTTGGGGTTCAAGTGGAAAACTCAGTGAGAATGTCAACTCATTCTGCAAGGGTTATTAGGAAAGGAGTGGAAAATAAAACGGCCCGTATTGTAATGCGCTTGTCTACGTCTGTGATGCCGCCTCGTTTGGAGACTGTGCAGTTCTGGTTACTGTTTCTTTAAAAAGATAGATTTTGCAGCGCTTGAAGAACTGTCCAAGAAGGCAACAAAGACTGGGGCCCCTTTCCTGTGAGAAAAGGCCAAAAGAGTACGTGGGTTTTCAGTTGCAGGGGGACTGCTTAAGGGGGGACAGGACCGTGGTTTACAAAAATCGTGCATAGGGTAGAGAAAGTGAATCTAGGGAGCTTTTTCTCCCCCTCCCATAATAGCTAGCAATCAGGAGAGCACTCAGTGACATGGTTGGGCAGCAGGTTTAGGACAGACAACCCTTCTTTACTCGAAGGGTAATTCAGTTGTGGAATATCTCGTGGCTAGAGTGATGCCCCCAAGCGCGGATAGCTTTGATGGGGAGTTCGGTTCATGGGGTAGAGGTCTGTGGCAGTCAATAGACCCACCTGCCAGGGGGCATTACTTTGAACAAACGCTAAAACCTCTCTGGCTAAATTAAAGGCATGCATTAGTCGCTGTAAATCACAAGGCTGCGTGTCAGAAGAAAAATTCCTCTGATTCTCACCTTTTGCAGTTCCTCACCTCCAAACCTGAGGAAGGTCAGGAATCTGTTTTTTAACCCCAGGTACAGAATGAAAATCATTTGCTTCCCAAGCCAATAGTCACTCAGTGATTTAGATAATTCCTGTATTTAAAATCAGTCTTAGTTTTCTTGACATGGTTAAAAAGGCAATAATCCCAAAAATACGGATTAAATTTGCATAAGTCATAGCAATGAGGACTCGATGAGCAGACGTGGCCTTTACACTCTATGGAGTCATCGAATGAACTGAAGTCTTTAAGATTCTTACGCAGAGAGAGCAGGTTTCGTTGAATTCCGGGTCTGAGAAATGTAACTACATCACAAGATGTTACCAGCTTTATTTTCCCCCCTCCTTTTATACCCTGCCATTCTCTACAGTGGGGACTCAGAGCCGCTTCCGTTGTTCTCCTCTCCTTGATTTTGTCCTCACAAGCATTGTGTGAGGGTTAGGGTTAGGCTGAGAGGGTGTGCCAGGCCAAGACCACCCAGCCGGCATTCATGGCGGAGTGGGAAGGCGGCCCTGGCTGCTCACCACTAGACCACAGTGCCAGTGCTGACGTGGGCAAACACTTGTCGATCGCATTCCCTGATCTTTACCGGCTAGGGTAGGATGTTGTAACAGTGCTATTCAACAGGTAGCCGCTTCTGTCTGGAGATTTTCTGGGCCTAGGGCCGTAACTCGTCGTAACCCCCTGCACAACAGACTTCCGTAGTGAGAAGCAGATCTGGTTACTTTTCTTTCTCAGGGCTAGAAAATTGAGAAAGGAAAGGTGGCTTCTGACAGCAGGGAGTTTGCAGTGCTGAGAACCAAAATAAGTCCAAACCTGTCAACGTTCTCATAGAAGCAAACTTAGAAAATATGCGCATGTGAACTATGTAGCACAAGTTATCAGCAGTAAATGCCTCCGTGTTTGGAGGCCACAAACTCAGTATGCAGTGCCAGGAGGGCCCGTGGAGGGAGGGTCTGCCCTCTGTCATGTGCTTCTGGCTTGTATTTGCTTGATGTGGCTCTTTGGAGCCAGGTTTCCTCCAACAGAGGATTGCAATGTTGCTGGCTTTGGCGCTGTTGCTGTTTTATCTATAGAAGTGGGGCGGGGGGCAATCTTGCCCCTCCAGGGTTGCGTATGTTCTCAAAGTTTAAACAGGCTGAGTTCTCTCCCCTCCCTGCCCCCTTGCTTTCCTTTAAGTGACTCTCAACTACTTTCAAAATGTTGTCCCTTCTGGAGCATTTTGAATCATTGTGTAAGACCGTTTTAAAAAGGTTTCTGGTTGATTTGCAAACACGTATTTTTCCGTGTACAACCCCCACCCCCACCCCATACTTTTTCTGAGGCACTGAGAGTTTTACTTGAGATTCCAGGATTAGTAAAGGTATTGGGTGGCAAGAGAATGCCGGCAGAGTTCTTTTCTGAATGACCGGGGCGGGGGGGCTGTGCCTGTGCCTTCTGCCTGCAGCCGCCCCCCATTGGAGGTTCACTTCTTGAGAATTTCTTTTGTGGTAGCTGATCTCCCCCTAAGCCTCATGCCAGCACACCTTCCCTTCTCTTTCACACTGTGGGGAGAAAGCTGGGCTGGCTCACATAGGTTACGAAGAGGGTAGACGGCTGGCTGCCCACTGGCTGAGAACGGCGGATGTGGCCGGAAGTTGGCCTGCACCAGAGGTGGCATGCCACAGTGCCTGGCTGTGGAGAGGATCACACTGCCCTGGGCCGGCATGGCGTTCACAAGAGTGGGGTGCATCAAGCGCCCCACTTCCAGTGGGGCCAGATCCAGGTCAGGAGCACTGTGCCCCTCTCTCCCGCTAGCATCCCGAGCTGCCTGCCTGGCACCGTCCGGTCCCTTTTCGGTCTCTCCGCACTCATTCGGTGCAACGGACCTTGCTGCTTCAGGCGTCCCGAGTCCCTCCAGAGCCTCACGAGGTTGCTTACTTTGCTTAACGAGAGCAGTTTTGTGTCTCCTTGGATGCTCTTCAGCCGCCAGCGCAGCAGTTTCCCCAGCCAGGGCTTTGGGGCTGCATTTTGGGTTTGATTCAGGTAAATCTGAGGGAGCAGGTCAGGTCAGGTCAGGTGGGGCCAGGGGATAGCAAAGCCCCTCAAGAAGGGGCCTCCAGACCTTGTTCTGCCCACAGTGATGTAGCCAGCCACGGGGTGGAGTGTATGCACTCCTGCGCTGGAGGAGCGTGTGCAGGCGGCATGCAGAGCTCTGGTGCCACAGGAGGTCTTCCTTCGGTGACCGCTGTGAAGTCAGCACTGTAGGTGGCTAGAGGCGGCCGCCGCTCCTCCCCACTCCCTCCCGTTGGCCTGATTAGTGGCGGCCTGAAGAGAGAGGAGCACCTTGTTGACCCAGCGGACATTCTTCTTGCTTCTGCCCCTTGCATCCCTCCTCAGCCAGATCGTGTTTGGGCCCCTTGCCCGCCCGCCCCTCCCCCAGCATCCCACATGCTTTCTGCATGGGCTGCAGTTGGAGGCCTTGAATGGTGCCGTTCCTTCCACACCTGCCTTTGCGCACTTGTCCTTGTCTGACTCCCACCCTGCCCCGACAGCTGAGTCCTCAAGATGCTCTTGGCTCACCTGCCTCTCCCGATCTGTGGATGCCAGAGCTGGCCACGGGGTGTCCTTGGACACTGTTGGCTGGGGAAACGGATGCCCCGCTGAGTCAGCTCTTTGCCTCTGGGCAGGCAGGTGGCTTGTGCTGGAGGAGCCTCTGATGCCGCAGCAGGACGCGCTAGGAAACGCACTCCTGATGCGAGGTGGTCTCTGGCCTCTGCTCTGTGCCTCAGAGGATGGGCAGCTCTCGTGTCAGAGCTCCTTGTGATGGCGGGTGGAGCGGAAGTGCAAGTGAGAAGGACTGGCGTGTTGTTCTCAGGGGACTGGCTCGTGTGCTCTGTAGGGAGCTCAAAGAATATTTGCTCCGTGGGACTCCTTCCCCACAGAAAACGGAGAGGGGGACTGGATAACAGCTCTGGCGCTGAATCTATGGAGGGCCCAAGATGCAGGCAGTGGGGCTTTACAGCCTGACCTGAAAGTTCTTGTGGTTTGTGGGTTTGGGATTTTGTGTCAACCGGTCATTTGAGCTTATTAAGGGAGGGTTGAAGCTTCAGTAGCACAAAGGAAAGAGCGCTTCCAGAGAAAGGTGGTGCGACGTGTGCAGTGTAGGCCCCACCCGTGGGATCTGCAGCCGTGGACCAAAGCAGAAGCCAAGAGTTCCGGGGTCTGGGCCTTGAAATCAGGGGCTCCTGGTTTCTGCTTGGTCCTCCCGCCCATCAGGGTGCATCCCTTGGATCTACACTCATTCCCTTGGGTGGATCTACAGGTAGAGCAGCTCTCGGGGGTGGGAGGTTAGAACAGGTTGTGTCAAGAAGCATCCGCAAGGCTTACCACCATACAGGATCAAGTGGAGCTCGCTCAGGGGAGACTCCGTCCCAAGTACAACCATTCCCACCCCTGAGACAAAGCGGCTGATCAAGAGCACGCCCTCCTTTCCACTTGGCACAAGCCGGGTCCTTCTTTGCAGAATGCGTTTGTGCTGTTCCAACCAGACCACCCCCACCCACCCCCAGTTTGGTCTGAGAGGTGGCTTGCTTATCCAGATCTTTTGGTGAGCTTATATGCACCTGCCCCCCCCCATGTGCTGCTGCTGGCTCGAGCACCGCAGACTCCTTCTGGGCAGAGAGAGGGGTGTGACAAGTCCCGGCTTACTGCTGCTGTGAGGGACACTGCCTGTGCTGTGGACGGAGCACTCTCAACACCAGGATGAGATAGATATACACTCTGTTTCGGATACGAGACTTGTCAGGGGAAAGGGATCGGGGTACATGGCAAATCCCGTCAATCACTTGTCATCTTGAAGGTTTCTCTGCTGGGCCAGCTGAGCATTGCAGCTGAAAGCAAACCTCTCCGTCTGTTCTTCAGGATACTGAGGGCCAGTGGGAGACACGGGCTAGGCTTTAAGACCCCTCTGCAGGATGAGGGGGTGTCAGTGTCAAGCCCACCCTTGCTGGTGCTTCAGTCTCCGCGAGTGCTCTTCTTTTCCATCTGTTCCCTGTGGTCTGGACTTGTGTTTCTCCAGCTATGTTTTTCTCACCTCTGGGAGCACAAGAAGGGCCCTGCCAGATCAGACACAAGGTCCATCTGTTCCAGCATCCAGGTTCCTACCCAGGTACTCCCGGGAAGCCCCCCCCCCTGCCCAGCATGAGGACCGTTCCCCTCTCCTGCGGTTTGCTATTTGGAAGTATCCAGCCGCTGCCTGGATTGAGAGCCATGGCTGGACCTGCCTTTCCTGGGAGAGCCTTTAGCCTGTTCCCTACACGAAGGATGCCGTCTGGAGAGGGCGTTCTTGGTCTGCCTCTCACTCTCCTATGAAGGCTCAGGTCTGACATGGTGATGGGGGAAGAAAATGGCCTCTGCCGCCTTTCCTCGGACCAGGCACCGGTTTGTGCTCCTCTGTCATGGCTCCCTGTTGTCTTTTGTTCCTGGACCAAGACCCCCAAATGCAGCCCTCCAGACTCTTTATTGTTCTGTTGCCCTTAGCTGCCCTTTTCCAGGCTCCCAGGTGTCCTTTCTGAGAGCGGGTGACCAGAACGGCACAGAATCCCAAATGCAGCTATACTGTGGCTCTACAGGAGGCCCTTTTACTGCCAGTCCCTCCTTTCCCAAGCCGTTCCTCATGTAGGATTTCTCTTCTTCTTTGCGGCTGCATGCTGAGTCACTGTTTTCTACAACTCAAATGCCTCTTTCCTGGTCAGTCTTTGCCAATTCATCGCTATATATGTGGCTAGGATACGGGGGCCCAGCGTGCAGCATTTCCAGCCCACTCACACTGAACATCATGCACACTCACACTGTGTAGCACTTGTCTCATTGTCAGCCACTCTCTGAGTCTAGAGAAACCCTCTGGGAGTGTTTCGCAATCCGCTCTGGTTCTCTCGGTCCAGAAAGATTGGTGTCATTGGCAAACACGGACCCTTCACAGCTCACCCTGCATTGCAGACCATTTCTGAGCAGATTGAAAAGCGCCATCCCTTGGAAGATCGCTGGGAGACCCCCACCCCACCCCCCACCTCGTGAGAACTGTCCCGTGAGGCCTCCTCTCTGCTTTCTGTTGCCCAGCCGGTTCCTAGTCCCTGAGAAGTCTATAGGAATGTCTATAGGAATGCAGTGTGAAATTACAGAGGCCTTGGATCTGTGTGGCCAGATTGGCTGGGTCTGAGAAAGGAGAGTCAGCGAGCCAGAGGTAGCTGATGGAAGGCACCTTTGGCCATGACACACAGCTGCTTTTCAAGCAGCAAGGCAGGGACCACGAGGAGCCACCCCCAGGCTCCCCCCACCGGCTCTGAAGGCAGCAGCCCCGCTCCATCCAGGACAGGGGATCCAGCCCTCCGGAGCATCAGCCTTCCATGCCAGCGTCCCCTCTGTCTCGTTTGGATTCAGCGTCTGCTTGTTCTTCCTTAGCTGCTGGACCACACAAGCCCTAGTTCAGAGCTGTGGGTGGGCTTCCCAGGTGGGTCTTGGAGTCCTCCCAGAATCACAAGTGGTCTCCAGAAATCAGTTCCCCTGGAGGAAATGGCTGCTTTGCAGGGTGGACTCTTGCCAAGTTACTTCTGCTTTGTCGCAGCAGTGCTAAGGCACTGTATTTGGAACTGTGCTTGTTTGCCTATTGTATTGTTTATTGAATGTCCCAGCCGTTGATCATATTGACTTATGCTGTGCAATCCACTTTGAGTCACATTGAGAAAGATGGACTAGAAATAACAGATTTAAAAAAATTAATAATAAAACTGCACCCCTGCTGAACTCCCCCCCCCAAACTCTGGCCTTCTCAGGCTCCATCCCCAAATCTCCAGGAATTCCCCTACCTGGGGCTGGCAAGCCGAGCGTCATCCATATCCACCAGTACTAGACCAACTGCCAGTGTGTTTCTGGGCTAAGACCATGTGGCGCTGCTTTTGACCTTGAAAAGCCTGCATAATCTGGGACCCACGAATGCACAGGGCCTTCTCTTCCCGTGTAGCTCCAGCCGGAACCTGTGCATTTCTCAGCACTTCCTCGCTTAGAGAAAAGTGAACATGGCTGCAGGACATGGACGGGCTTCCCTGGGGCGGTGCTGTTTGTCTGGAATGGGCTGCTATAGGCGGAGCATGCCACTTCCTCTTGGCTTAGATGGTTCATGCTTTGGGGCATGGTTGGAAGGTACATTTTAAGAGAACTGTTTTTAATGGCATTTGTATTTAATATTAATGTAAACTGCCTTGATCCAGAAGGGGAAGGCAAGGAATGTGTCATAAATTCCACAATAAAACCTTTAGCCTCCTCCTGATCTCACCCACCTCAACCACCAGGACAAACAGCCAGCCACAGCCACACACACACACACACACACAAACTTTGGCATGAACTTGTTTTTGAAAGAGCAACTGATGGTCCAATAGAAACACAAAGCTGGAGGTGTTCCAAGGATCATCTAGTCCAACCCCCTTGCACAATGCAGGAAATGCACTCCCCCCCCCGCCCTTCCAGTGACCCCTGGCAAAAAAAATCTAAGATCCCTGGCCAATCTGGCCCAGAGTAAAATTCCTTCCTGACCCCAAAGTGGTGATCGGCATTACCTCGGGCAGGTAAGAAAGGGCCATGAGAGCCCAGCACTGGCTCATTTCTTGCTCTCACAATCTGCCTCAGTTCATGCTGAATCACAGAATCAGCATTGCTGACAGATGGCCATGTAGCCTCTGCTTAGAAACCTCCAAGGAAGGAGAGCCCGCCACCTCCCGAGGAAGCCTGCATCACTGAGGGACCGCTCTACCAGGAAGTTCTTCTTAACGTTCAGCTGAAAAATTTTGAAAACTTTTGCTTTAATTTTGACCCAACCATGTAGGGCAACAGAAAACAACTCTGCGCCATCCTCTATATGAAAGCCCTTCAAGAACAGGATTATCGTATCCCCTTTCAGCCGTCTCCTCTCGAGGCTAAGCATGCCGAGCTCCTTCCGCCTTTCCTCCTAGGACTTGGTGTCCAGATCCCTCGCCATCTCTGTAGCCCTCCTTTGGACATTTCCTAACTTCTCAGCATCAATAATCTCTGAAGCTCTTTACCTGGCCACTCAAATATTGCTTAAAAGTCAGTCCAGCCTAAAACACCAGCTGCTTGGCAACCAGCATCACTCCCCTCTTGTCTAGATGCCGTTTCGGCTCCCACAGCATCCAACACTGGCTCTCCAGATCCAAAGAGACCAGTGAAGACCATGCATCTGACGAAGAGAGCTGTGGTTCTCCAAAGCTTATGCTACAATAAAGTTGGTTAGTCTTAAAGGTGCTACTGGGCTCTTTACTATTTTGGTCTCTCAAGGTCATTCTTGTCTCCTCTGACTAAGAGCGGCTCTCCAGGGTCTCAGGCGAAGGAAGGTCTTTCACATCACCCACTGCCTGATCCGTTCAGCTGGAGATTCCTGGGACCGGACACAAGACCTTCTCCATGCCAAGCACATACCCTGTCCCACAGCTCCTCCCCCAACTAGCTTGGTCCTGGAGACCCCCGGACTGATAGGCCAGCTCAGGATTTCTTGAGACCCTCCAAGGGTCTCACTCAGGTGGTGATGTACCCGCCTCTTAAAATGGGTGCCCTCTGCTCTTAAATTTTTTCCCCTAGGTCTCAGGAGGTTGATCGGCTTTGGTGGCTGAAGGCTCAGCTTGTGCCGTGGCCCAACCACTGCTTCCTCAAGGCACGGGTGAATGTGGTGCTGACCCTCTGTAGGAACCAGGGGCCATGACAACAGATCTGCCCGTGGAGATTCCTGGAGCCTCCTGGATGCAGGAATGCTCTGGTGGGTTTTAGGATCCCGTACGGCAGCTCTGCCAAGTCCATGGAGGGAGCTTGGAACCCGAAGCTCTTAGAAGCTATTGCTGAGGTGGCCTCCTGGTGCAGAATCCAGCCCCCTTGGCTTATTAAAAAGCTGCAAGATGTCTCCAGTGACACTGGCAGAAAACTCGGAGCGGATCTGACGAGAGCATTGCTGCAGAGTCCAGTGGAATGCCTGTGCAGCGGAGGGAAGGGAGGCGAAGAAACGGCGTTTCTCCATCTCCACTACTGTAGTGCGCCAGCAGCCTTGTGCTGACTCAGTTGTTTAGGCTGTTTTGACACCTATCAGTTCCTAAGTCACAGCCTTTAAACCGTCAGGAGCTGGTGATGGGATAACTCGGCAAATTTCTTATGATAAAATCTCTCAAATACATTCTGATTTGGATGCTGATTATAATACAGTTTTAGGTGGGTGGCTGTAGCTGTTGGTCTGCAGTAGAAGAGCAGGACATGAGCCCAGTGGCCCCTCAGAGACCAACCAGATTTTCAAAGTGTAGGCTTTTGAGAGTCAAAGCTCCCTTCTGCTCTGACTCTCAAAAGCTCACACTGTGAAAATCTGGTTAGTCTCTGAGGTGCCACTGAATTTAAATCCTGCTGATTATAATACCGTTCAGGACGGAGAAGTGTCCCGTGTCCCATCTGATCCATATACGGATCATTTCAACCTGATTATTGTGACCATGTTGAGAGGATGTTGGGATCCATGAAGGCTACCACAGGTTCTCTTGACCCTTATCCATGCTGGTTATTGAAGTCCTGTAAGGAGCAGATTAATGAGCCGCTGATGTGCGTATAAACCAGTCTCTGTCTCAGGGTGGAGGCAGTTACCAGTCTGTTACTGTAAAGCCCACCACTGGAGAAGAATGTTGCAGCCAGTTACTGTTGGTCTCTGACCTGCCCTTTCTGGGCAAGCTAACGGAGAGTGGTTGCAACAGCTGCCGAGTTCCAAGATGACGCATCTGCCGTAGGACCTTTTCAGTCAAATTTCAGGGCAGGTTGTAGGATGGAAATGGCTGAGGTGTCTTTAGTTGATAATCTCTTGGCCAGTTGCTTGGCAGTTGCATTCCAGTCCCGCCTTGACTTTATTGGGTTCGTCTGCTGGTTTCAGAGTTAGCCTCTTCTGTACTGACCCAGGCAGCTTGGACAGCTGGCCACAGGTTGCTTCATGGACACCCCCCTACCCCGCTTAGTGGTTAGACACGGATTGCAATCACACTTCACAGGGAAGCTCCCTGGGGAGCCTTAACGCCAGTCACTTTCAGCCTAGGCTGCCTTAAGGGAAACTCACTGGAAGCCCTACTTTCTTGGTGCTGGGATGGGGGATAAGATTTGCGCTGCAGTGTGGGGAGCGTGTCTTTTCCTCTCGCCCCATGCCAGCCAAACACCGAGAAAGAATACTGACTGGCTGTGCTGGATTCATATGCCGGCTGTCCTTGGGTCAGAGTGTGAGTGGAGGGCCAGCCCCGTGCATGGGTGAGCCTTGTTTTGCTGAGTAGGGGAGTGGCACCTCTCCCTGAGTTGTGCCTTTGACAGTCTTTTACTGGGGGGAGGGGGGGTCTGGAGCAGCCCAGGACAGGCAGGGGGGTGAGGAGCCATAGGCCCAAGTCCCTGTTTTATCTGCCTCTCTTCCGTAGCTGTGGCCCTTGGGGGTCAGAGTCCTTCAGGGCCCCCGGGCCTGGTGTTCTGTGAGGTGGAGGTGGAGAACAAGAGGGTGGCAGTGCCTGGTTGCTCCATGGCTGCTGCCCTCGAGGACGGCCCGTGGAACAGCACCTCGGGGTCTTGCCCAGCTCTCCCCAGCAGGGGTGGAGCTCGCTGGCCTCGTTCCGCCTCTGCCAGCGCTGTGCTTGTGCCCTTCTTGGCAAGTCTCATCACATTCCGGAATATTTAGACATCCATTTTATTGCTTAATGGAGCTTGAAGCAGTTTAAATGAATACAAGTGTTTGTTGTCCTGAGGGCAGAGCTTTATGGCCTTGGAGCAGAGGGCTCCTTCTCTACCAGCTTCGGCATCCCAAGCAGAGTGGCAGCACACACAGACTGAGACCAGGGCACTAGAGTTTGTTGCCCTGGGCAGGGGGGTGCCCCAGGGCAAGCAACCCAGGTCCCAAGGGTTACCTTCACCAGCCCCTTGTCTCCCCACTGCTAGGCGTCATTTTAGAAATGGGGTGGCCCCAGGTTTCTCTGCTGCCCCCACACCCACTTGCAAGACCCATGGCATCTAAAATGCATCTCCAAAGTCACAATAGCCCCGAAGCTCACAAAAGTGCCCATCTAGCAAGCATCTGACGGAGGGCTTAAGCAGGGAACGTCTCCGGGAGGCCTGGATGGAAGGCGGGCTTCTAGGCTCATCTCTGGGAGCACTCTTAGGAGGCAGCATGCAGCGACCACTGGGTCCCGCTGCTCTCTTGCCAGTGAAGCAGGCAGCAGGTCCCTCCGAAACCCTGCCTGGTTAAATGTAGGCTGGTCCAAAGCCCGCGCTGGCGTGTCTGTGTGCCCTTGTCGCCTGTGGGCATGTGCCTCACCGCCTTGCCCTTTCTTTCTCTGGCAGGTGGAGGTGGAAGTGGAAAGCATGGATAAAGCCGGGAACTTCATTGGCTGGTTGCACATCGACGGCGTCAACCTCTCGGTGGCCCTGGTGGAGCAGGCCCTCTCCAAGGTGCATTTCACAGCCGAACGCAGCAATTACTACAAGCCCCTCGTGGCTGCCGAGGAAGCTGCCAAGCAGAAGAAAGAGAAGGTACGCGGCTGGTGCTCACACCCACTGCGAGGCCTGGAGGGGGTGCCCCCGGTTTGGGCCTTCAGGGGGAACCATCTCTGAGCTTAGGGGCTCTCCCTTCTCCAGGCTACGGGGCTGTTGGGGGACGGGGGATGGCGGGGGCTTGGGGAGTGGCAGCAGCAGCAGCAGTTCTTTGGAGCCTCTGGCAAGCAACTGACTCCCTTCCTAGCTTTGGGAGCCTGTGGCCCTCTCCCCTCCTGCTAGATCTTGCTGCCCTTTACCGAGTGTACCTCCCCTGTGTGAGAGCTGCTCCCCCAGCTCCTCCCACAGGGGCCGCAGCTCCCCCACCTGCAGCTGGGTTCCCCGTGTGAGCCACAGCTTATAATTGCTCCTTAGTGTTTGCATTTCCCCTCCTGTCTCTGCTGTTTGGTTCACAGCTTCATCCAGACACAAGTTGTGTTGAAAGCTGGGGGGAGGGGAGAATGCCTGCCCCCCTGGGGAGACGGAGGCCTGGCAGTGGTGCAATGGTGCCACCTCAGTTTGGAGATTCACCTTTGTGCATTGCTGCCCTGGAGGCATTGTGGCATGGGGGTGGGGGAGGGCTTTGGAGGCTACAGACCCCACGAAGCCCAGCTGCTAGGTGCAGCGCACCGGTCCTGCAGAGACCGGACTGTTCATGTCTTGAGTGCGTTTTCATCCCACCCTTGCTCCAAGGAGAGCAGAGGAGATGTTTCCTCACAGCACCCTTGTGAGGTAGGCTAGACTGAGAGGGAGGGACTGGCCCAAGGGCACCCAGCCATTGTCCGTGGCAGAGAGGGGGTGGGTGGGGTTGAACCTGGTTCTCCCAGGTCCAAGTCCAGCACTCTCACCACTACACCACACTGGCTCTCACTGGCTGGCTTCAGTAGTTTTGCCATAGCTATGTCTTTCTGGCTACCTGTGAGCAAACCTCAGCTGCGCAAACAAGAGCTCCAGCAATGAGTGATGGAAACAGCGGCTGAACTGGGGTGTTGGTCGTGCTGAAGAGGCCGGGGGGGAGAGGCCCTGGTTCAAGTTCAGCCACAAGCCACCAACACCAAGGCCCTGGACGCTCTTCCTCTCTGGCTTGGGGAACTGCATCACTCCAGATAAACACCTTAGCTGCACGGCGGACAGCACTGGAAGACGGAAGCCTGCAGGGGCGGAGGTGGGGAACGACTCTAGCGTAGCCTGTGGGCCTGCAGTGCGTGTTGGGAGTTCGAGAGTGCACCCTGGAGGCTAAGATTACTGACCTGGACACGGTGAGGAGGGCGGAGAGGCTCCTGGCAGAGACTTTGGGGGAGCTGCCAGCAGGGCTCCCCTCCCATCGCCACGTCCCCTTTGCTGTCCAGGAAGGGGCGTGTGTAAGGCCGAGGAGCAGGAGCGACCCCGATCCTGAACTGAGGGTGCCGCTCTGTGCTTGAGGAGGGGAGGGCTTGCTGGAGGGGGAAATGCGATCCTTAAAGATGTACAGCGGGGTCTACTGGTGACTGACCTGCCTGGGGGAAAGCTACCTGCCATACAGACCGGCTGAAGAAGCAGAAGGCGTGGTCTGCTTGGCCCCCAGGATGTTGGGGAGGGTGGCCCCAGAGGGACACTGAGGCTGCTGTGCAGGAGGTTCAGAGAGGGCTCGCCAAAGGGCTGCCACGGGTGCCACGTGCCAGGCCAGCTAGACAGGAAGAGGTTAGGCAGTTCCTGGATGGAGCTGTCTCAGCCAGCTCAGAACAGCTGCAATGGCTTCCAGTTTATTTCTGTCTCAGGGGGCTGGTTATGCCCTTTAAAGCCCTCCCCAGCTTGGGACCCACATATCGGAAGGACGGCCCTCTCCCATGTGCCCCTGTGTGCCAACTGTGTTCCTCGGGCTGCTGCCTACTAGCGGTTCCCCCGCTTAAGATAGGCTGCCTGGTGTCAAGCGGCACCCGCCCCTTTTCCACTGTAGCTCCCCCTTTGTGGAATGCACTTCCTGAAGAGGTCGGGGGGGCGGGGGGCAGCGTCTCTAGAAATCTTCAGGAGGAGCTGCAAGGCCATTTCACTTGCCAGGGCTTTCATGGGATGCAGACTGCAGGACTTTGTTGGTGGCTCTGGTTTGTGTCTTTTAAGTTGTAACGTTTTAACTGTGAGCTGTCACGAGGCAGGGGCAGGTAATGGCAAACCCCTTCTGTTAGTCTCTTGCCACGAAAACCCCACCAGGGGTAGCCATTAGTTAACTATGTCTTGAAGGCGCTCTCCACCAGGAAAGATGGGATATGAATAAACACACAAACAAATGGGCAAGGGGGTGATGCCAGAGGAATGATTTGGTTGGTTGGGCACTGGGGAGTTTTTAGGGACAAGCTGAACCTGTACAAAAAACACAGGCTTCATCAGAACGGAAAGGGAACCAGGCTGCTGGCGGGCAGAGCAGCTTTTAAGCTAACTCCTGGGGGAAATCCTACTGGAGCTGGAGGGCCTTTGCTTCAAGGTGCTTCCTTCCTTCCTTCCTTCCTTCCAAAGGGAATCTGGATGGGAATGAGCTAAATCTTGACAGTGAGGGCATGTTGGAACGGAAGCGGCTGAAGGGGACCAAAAGAGGAAGCGCCCACATGCCAGAGCCCTCTGAGCCAAGAGGGAGGCTTGGTGTTAGAATGAGAACGTGGGCGCAAGGGGGCTTTCAGAAGCCTGGTGGGGCAGAGAAATCCGTCGGGGGCAGCTGCCCCTGGCCATAAGCGAGAACGGAGGGCGTGTCGGGGTGGAGTGCCTCTGCAGGCAGGCAGAAAATCCAGCAGAAGGCTTGAGAGGAAGGGCCCCCCACGGAATCACTGGGGTGGAAATGGCAGGGCTCGAAAGGAGGCTTGTCCCGGGAACATCCTCTCAACAGACTGAGCAAAGGTCTGAAGCGATCTTCGAACGGAGGAAGAACAAACAAAGGCCGCCAACCTGAGGAGAAAGTTGGGGTAACAGTGGCTGACTTGAGGGACCCTCCCATTGGACAGGCAGATGCGCGCTCCTGAGGAAGAGCAACGATTCCTAGATTTTCTGAACGGTTGTGCCTCGTAGCCCTCAGTCATAGCCAGTCCTGCATTTGGCCTTGAGTGGTGCTCAGCACCTGTATGAGGTGCCAGCATTGTTGCACTGACTGGGAACAGCGATCACACATTTGTGGGAAGCACAGCCCCCTTTGATTTCAGAGCAGGAGGCTTTGTGTATTTACAGCATTTGTAGTCCATCTTTCTCACTGAGACTCCAGGTGCATTGCAGCTAAAGACAATGCGCTAAGAACAGTATAATACACACAACCAAAAGATTGGAGAATGTTGCACAAAGAACAAAGCAGGCATTACAAGATTGGAGAATAATGCAGCGAAACATTTAGAAAAGCTAGATAGATTACAAAATTAAAGAACAATGCTCTAAAAACAGTGCAGTGGTCTGAAATTCAGCATAACGTTTTCCACCTGAAGCATAAATATGCCGGTACTTCTAGTTGGCATTCCAATATCAGACCATTAATCTTCCGGCAAGAGTCGCAGTCAATATTGTCTCTGATTCATGTAGGTAGAGTTCACACATAAATACTATTAAAGAATATTTGCCTACGTTTCATCCTCTACTAAACATATCTGTAACACATTTGACATTCACTTACAAGTCTATGAAAGCACCAGCAGTTAATTCTCCACAGATGATTATAAAATCAAGAGAGCTTTCCACGAGTACAGTATGTGCCTCTCCCAACAGTGGGTAGATTCAGAAGGCAAAGCTCTTTGGGACACGCATACTTGTGCGCTTTCCAGACACCCCTCATCCCCAACTGCCCCTTCGTTCTTGGCTGATTAACTATTTCTTAGGCTTCCAACATCTTACAAAGTTTTCTGGGCTCATATATCCCCTAAAATGAAATGAATGCTTTCTTGCTACTTTTAATCACAATGAGTTTCTCTTCAATCTGCCTGTTTCTGAGCACTGGCCCCAGATCGCAGATCAAGAAATCTGCATCATGGAGCCATGTGCAGACCCCCCCCCCGGGGGGGGGGGTTGCAGAAAAATCCAAAAAGTAGAAAGGGAGTGAAAGGGAGGTGAAAGCTCCCCAATTTAAAGAGAAAAATCTTCTAAGATAGAATCACAAGCTTGCAGTTGCCATTATGGGGGTTGCCAAGCAACCCCCATAAGCAGCGCCACAGTGTGCGGTGGTGGTGGCAGCCAGAGAGGAGGAGGAGGAGGAGGAGGAGGAGGAAGCTGCAGTTTGATGAAAGAGAGAGAGAGAGGCCACAGCAGCAGGATAAACAGAGCTGAGCGGAAGAAGAGGAAGAGGAGGAGGTAGCAGCAGTGGCGGGGTGAAAGAGGCAGCGGGAGGAGGAGGAAGGGTCTTGCCCCCTCAGCACGTTCTGTTTCCGCCACCCTGGTCTCCTTGTCACCACGGCCCAGGTGAGGGAGATGCTTTGCCCTCTAACCCACCCCCATCAGCTGCCCAGCAGGTACAGTGAGCAGCTTACAAAAGAGAGTGCCAAGCCTTTGGCAGGGACGGGCATACTCCCTGCCCTCGGTTCCCAGCTTCTAGCCATCACTGCCTGCTGGCTGATCGGTGTGCTCCCCCACCCTTCCAGCAGATGGCAGCAGCAAAAGGCCTGGAGACTGGGGACAGAAGGACAGAAACGTCAAAGGGAGAGAGAAGGAGAAGTGGCAGTGGGAGGGCTGAGGGCAAGCCGGAGGGGAGGGGAGGGGATGTCCTTGCACGCCCACTTGGCCAAATGGTTCTCGGATGGCCACAAACCATGACATCACATATTTGAACTGTTTCGACGATCATCCTCAATTAGGCCCTTCTCTGAGATGCTTCTGAGAAGAGACTAAGACACAGCCATGTCTGTCTTGCGGGTATTGATTGGAATCTGACTGTCTCTAAATTGCCTCGAGGTCCTGCTCTTTGGAGTTCCTTTATTCTTTGTCTTCCTCCAAGACCTCCTTTATTCTTTGTTCAGCATGTCCAAGTATCTGCTGGAGAAAACAGGCCACCTCTGAGTCTGCCTCCACCAAGGTGCTCTTGGTGATTTTGGTGCTCAAGACCAGCAGCTGCTCCTAGTATTCTTTGCCAGATATGCCACACTCTAAAAAGGGACATTCTTGCCCAAGCAGGGCAAGCAAGGAAGAGTGCCAACTCTCACACAACAAACGTAGATTGCTGATTAGGTGAGCAAGAAGAGACTATGAGTCACATGTTGCTAGAAACAGGTGAACTATAAGAATGACTTCCAGTGCATCAGGAGTGGGGAAGCGGCCAGAGAGGCAGCAGGAGCCTTGAGTGACCAGGGGATGGGAGGTCTGGTAAAGGAAGAGGGAGACTGCAGAGCAGCAGGAGAAGGCATCACACCTGTAGTCACTATGGGAAGTGTGGGGCAGTTACCTACATCGAAACTGCTTTCGTTGGGAAAGGTGTCAGTAGAACTGAGTCAAACGGAGAGGAGAACTGATGAAGTTCTAGAGTGGACAAACATGTCAAGAAGAGCACGCTAGCAGGTCCAGTTAGCATACACCAGAGGGTTAATAATAATTATAATAATAACATTCAATTGCCCTTCAGGACAACTTAATGCCCACTCAGAACAGTTTACAAAATACGCTATTATTAGCCCCACAACAAACACCCTCTGAGGTGGGTGGGGCTGAGAGAACTCTGAGAGAGCTGTGACTGGCCCAAGGTCACCCAGCTGGCTCCAAGAGGAGGGGTGGGGGATCCAACCTGGCTCTCCAGATTAGAGTCCCACGCTCTTAACCACCACACCATACTGGCTCTCAAGAAGGTAAAATAAGAAACTCAAAGGTGAAATGGTTCATCTTACTAAAACTGGCCTCACTTTTAAATGTAGTAAATGTAACCACAGTTCTTCTTCAGAGAACTATGGTTCTCAAAATCTTACGCTACAAAAAAGATGGTTAGTCTTAAAGGTGCTACTGGACTCTTTGCTATTCCACGTTGAGAGGTCTCTGAAGACCAGCAGACGGAGGGCACAGCAGGAACTGGAGGGGCCGTGTGCGGTGGAGCTGGTGTGCTCACCCCTCCAGCGTGTGCCAGTGGGGGCGGGCAGGAGAGTCTGGGCCCTTGCTCTCTTGGCCAGCCTGGCCTGTCAGGGCTCTGCCTGCTCCGCTTGGTCCCCTGCCCAGTGGCTGTCTCTTGGAATGAGCTCCTGTTGTCCTCTGGCGCAGGGGCAGCCAGCTTCTTTTCCTGAAGGCAGGCCTGATGCGTTGCGGGGCACAGTCCTCCCAAAGCTTAATTTGGCTCAGCCCAGTAGGAGGGAGGCTTGTTCCTCCATTCAACTGAGTCGGGACTCGAACGGTTCCTCCCAGTCAGCCTTGTCTCCTCTGGCTGGTGGCACCTCAGGAAGAGGACGGTCTTTTGTCAGAATGTTAGAAGAGCCCTTGGGGCCAGATCAGTGGTCCATGTGGACCAGCATCCTGCTTCCTACAGCAGCCAAGCGGTTGCCCAGTCAGCGGCACAGAGGCCAAGCGGTTTCCCCTGGTGTCGCCTCTTGGCACGGGGATTCAGAGGTTCCCTGTGAACATGGAAGGTTCCTTCAGCCCCCATGGGGCCTCCATGAGGGACCTCTCTCCTCCACGGGTCTGTCTGGACTCCTTTTAAAGCCATCTGTGCCTGCGGCCTTCGCTGCTTCCACTGACATTGAATCACACAATTTAATTATTTATTGAATAAAAAAGTACTCCTTTTATCTGTCCAAATCACATCAACTTCACTGGGTGCCCCTGACTGATACTACTAACAGAGAGGATGAAAACCTCTTTCTAGCTACTTTCTCCACCCAGGTATGATTTTATAAATCTCCATCAGCCCCCCCCCCTTTTCTAAACTGAAAAGCCCCCGACTCTTCAGCCTTGACTCGCAGGAAACGCTCTTCCACCCCTTAGTCCTCTTGTTTGCCCTCTTCTGCCCCTTTTCCAACTCTGCAGTGTCTCTTTTGAGATACAGTGACCACAACTGCACACAGTATTTCAAATGAGGCCACATGCTGGATCTATACAGGGACATTATAATATTGGCCTTTTAAAATTTTCAATCCCTTTCCTAATTACCCCCAGCATGGAGTTTGCCTTTTTCACCACAGCTGCAACTGAGTTGACATTTTCATTGAGCCATCTCCCGTGACCCCAAGATCCCTTTCCCATTCAGTCTCAGCAAGTTCAAATTCCATTAGCATATACTTAAAGTTGCTTGTACCCATGTGCTTCGCCTCACATTTACCTACATTGAACTTCGTTTGCCACGCCCCCACCTGCTCTCCCAGTTTTGAGAGACCCTCTGGAGTTCTTCACAGTTAGCCGTGGATTTCGCCATCCTGAATAATTTTGGGTCATCTGCAAACTCGGCCACGACACTGTTCACCCCCCCCCCCCCGTTCCAGATCATTAATGAACAAATTAAACAGCGCCTGCCCCAACGCCGATCCTTGTGGAAACCCACTGCTCACTCCCCTCCATTGAGCAAACTGCCCGTTTATCCCTACGTTGTGCTGCCTGCCGTTTAACTAATTTTTACTCCCCGAGAGGACCCATCCTTTATCTCATGAGTTAAAGCTGCTCAGAAGTTTTGGGTGAGGTGAATTTTGGAAGTCCAAGATGCTCATAGAGGAGACAGAGCTGACCTGAGAAAACCAAACAAGGAAGGGGGCCAGTGGTTCAGTGGAAGAGCTTCTGTGTGGAAGTGCCCGGGCTCCCTGCCCAGGCTCTCGAGCCAAAAGGGTTGCGTGGGAGAGGACGGGAAGCGCCTTCCTCGCCCTGAGACCCGGGGGAGCTGCTGCCAGCCTGAGGAGACAAGACGGATCTGGATGCACCCCGGGCTGGAGTCAGGATAAAGCTGCTTCGTGTGTTCAGAATATCAGCCGGGTCGTCCTCAGACACACGCTTGCTAAGCCGCCCGCAGGTGGGGGTGAGGCAGATCGTCCCTTCTCCCTCAGCAGCTGTCTCATTCCACACGCCTGATCATTCTGTCTTTAATAACTCTTCTGTAGTATTTATTGGGGTTCTTAATGCTGTAAACTGCTTTGGGCCTCGTTCAAGGGAGAATAGCAAAGAGTCCAGTAGCACCTTTAAGCCTAACCAACTTTATTGTAGCATAAGCTTTGGAGAACCACAGCTCTCTTTGTCAGATGCTGTCTTAAAGGTGCTACTGGACTCTTCACTATTTTGCGACTATAGACTAACACGGCTAACTCCTCTGGATCTATTCAAGGGAGAGGCGGTATAAAAGTCTAATAAACCAACAAGCCTGGGACAGATGTTACACTAGCTGGCCTGTAATTTTCTGGATCCCTCTTGTACCCCTTTATAAAAAATGGTGTCATGTTTGCTTTGGCATTGGAATCTGACTGTAATGACCAGTTGTATACACTAGTTAATAAATCGATACTTTTAAAAATTTGAAACATAGACTCCTAGGGTTGGGAGGGGCCTTACAGGCCATCTAGTCCAACCCTTGCTTAATGCAGGAACAGCCTAAAGGATGCCCAACAAGGATTCGTCCAGCCACTCCTTGGAGACTACCAATGAGGGGGAACCCACCACGCCCCCAATTGCAGTGCTGGAATACTGTTAATGTGAAGATGTTTTTCCTAACGTCCAGCCGGCACCTTCCCTCCTGCAGTTTCATCCCCTTGTTTCGAGTCCTGTTCTCTGTTGCCAGCGGGAACAGCTCCCTTCCTTCCTCTAAGTGACAGCCTTTTAAACACTGAAAGAGAGCGATCCTGTCTCCTCCCCTCAGCCTCCTCTTCTCCAAACGGAACGTTCCCGGGTCCCTCAGTCTTTCCTGGAAGGGCTCGGTCTCCAGGCCCCCGATCATCCTGGTTGCCCTCCTCAGCGCCCGTTCCAATTTGTCCACATCCTTTTTGAAGCGAGGCCTTTAGTGGCACACAGAACTCCAGGTGGGGCCTGATCAACGTAGGATATAGTGGGACAAGGACATCATATGATTTGGGAAAACCTTCCAGCGTTTGGATGAAGGCTTCTTGCCGTCTGTGGCTTCCTTGATGGGGTTGTTAACGACGTGGGCATCCTTTGAAATCGGGGGTAGTTTTGGACTCTGCAGGCCTCTTTCCATCAGCACGAACACTGAACGTTAATAGCCCTGTGATTCCTGCTCCCGATTGGTGCAAATCCTGTCTGCATCTTGCTTCGGATCTTGAGCCCACTCGGAACCAAGATCACCGCCCCTCTGTTTGGCTCCGTGACCAGGGGCTCCGATGCACAGTAATTTGTGATGTCTAGGAGCCTCATCGCTGTGGCATGACTTGAGCACATATTGGCCCAGTCAGTCTGAAGTTGGTTGAAGTCACCCAGTGTTACAGCATTTTCTGCTTTCGTCACCGCCCTTATATCCTTCTCCATCTTTCACTTCATCAGAGCCTTTGAACTGGAGGTGGTGCCAGAATTTGAACCTGGGACTTCCTGCTTACAAACCACTGAGCCCTGCCCCCTCCTCTCCCCTCAAACTGCCACACTGATCATCTTCCAGTGGGCTACTGGTCAGTGCAGCCATGTTCGGACTCTAAGAGCTCTGTCCTGGGAGAGGGCAGGCACCCACGGAGGCTGCAACGTGTGCTGCATGGCTGCCCCCTAAGCTAGGCCCCGAAAGAAGAGAGGGCTGCTGGAGCAGTGGGCTGGCTAGCCACTCCCGCCTCCCAGCAGGGCCCCTTCCCTGGGCCTGGGCCAGCCTGCCTCCCTCCCTCCTTGCTGGAACTCTCCGTTCTTCCACAACCTGCCTGCGCCTCCCCCTCCCCTGCGCCCCAGTCCCCATGTCCTCTGCTGAAATTCAGAGGGGCTGGGGATGAAGCAAGCGGGGTGAGGCAGCCCCAGAGCTCTTGCTGCCACCCAGCCTTTCCCCCTCCTGGGGCTCCGCATTTGGGGGGCGCAAGTTGAGAACTGGGCTGAAGCAGGCAGAGCACGGCGGGGCAGGGGGGTTCTGTTTGTTTTTAGCTGACAGGTTGGATGTTCGATAGAACATCTTGATAGGGTTTGGGGTTCCAGCTTCTGGAGTGAGATCGATCAGCTGTTCACAGAAAGAGGCTGCCTCCCCCCACCCACCCCCACCCCGACTGATTCTGGCCTTGCTGGGCGTCTTTCACTCTCTCCCATTTCCGCGGCATCCAGGATCTCTAGCCTCACCCCGTGTCCTCAATGACACCACTGCATATGATACCAAGCCCCCTTTCCCCTTTCCAGGTGTGGCTGCAATATGAGGAGGCCCCTGTGGAGGACGTGGTGACGGTCCCAGAGGAGAAGGAGCGCACAACCAGCTACAAGGCCGTCTTTGTCACCGAAATTACCGACGACCTGCATTTCTACGTTCAGGATGTGGAGACGGGTAAGGGGGAGATCCGGTCCAGATCTGGGGGGAGGGTGTGCCATTTGGCTGATGGGCAGAGAAACCCGGAGACGGGCTTGAGAGCCACAAATGGCTCTCCCACTTGCCTGCATGGGCCTCCCAAAGCGTCTGGGACTAGGGCAGTGCCCACCGGCCCATCGGCTGCTTCTGCCACTTGTGGGCCAGGGATGGCCCAACCCCCTCCCTCCCACAGCCACTCCCTGGCCCTTCCACACCTGCTTTGGGGGAACCATCAAGGGCTTTGGAGGTCTGGGGCTCCAAGGCTTGGGTTGCACCCTTCTGGGTTCAGGGGCACGCAAGAAAGACGAGCAAGTTCTTTGTGCCGTTTTGGGGCAACGAGGCCCCAGAGTGCATCCTGGGTGGGAAGGGGCAGCTGTGTGGTCCTCTGATTTGTTTCACCCTCATCTGTGCCCAAAGCTGCTCTGGGCTCCTTGCCTGTCCAGTGACGAGAAACCTTACTACCTGGCTTGAGAAGGCAGCGAGGCCTCTTTGCCAGTTTGAGAGCCAGTTTGGTGTGGCGGTTAGGAGTGCAGGACTCTAATCTGGAGAGCCGGGTTTGACTCCCCACTCCTCCGCTTGAAGCCAGCTGGGTGACCTTGGGCCAGTCACAGCTCTCTCAGAGATCTCTCAGCCCCACCCACCTCACAGGGTGTTTTGTTGAGGGGATAATAATGACACACTTTGTAAACTGCTCTGAGTGGGTGTTAAGTCATCCTGAAGGGTGGTATATAAATCGCATGTTATATTATTATATATTTGCATGCATCTGTGCGTGGCCTGGAGAATCCCTGCCATGGGCGCAGCTGGGGCTGCACTAGCAGGACATGCCCTGCCCGCCGAGGCCCTCTTCCCTTCACACACCTGCCCCTCAGCTTTCCCTCTTGGAGCCCTCAGATGATCCAGCTGCCCTTCAGAGCTTCATGCACCAGCACCAGGGCGGATGGGGCCATGGCCCGGAAGCAGGTCCCCACGCCACAGGCCAGGGTGGCCACCCGCAGGCCCCGGGGTGCCCAGCCCCTCCCATGGCACTGCTCAAGCAGAGCCAGTGTTGAGCCCTCCTGGGTTATCCAGGTTACGCTTTGCCCCCAGGCACCCCATCTGGTCCCCAAGTGGGAGGGGTGAGGGCGGCTGCATGGGCAAGCAGGTCACCCACACGGAGGAGGGGCCGAGCTCACTGCTGGAGCCGGGGGCGGCACCGCACAGAGGAGGAGCGTCCCTGGGAGCCTTGGGATGCCCCCTGCACCGGTCGTGGTGGGCCAGGCGGGAGCCCTGGACGTGCGTCTCTTGGCTTGTTTGATCAGAGTGCCTCTAGCCCACCTGCTGGTAGGCACAGGGAGCTCAGGAAAGTGGCGGCCCAGTGAAGTCTCAGAAACCAATGGAAGACTGAGCAGGCCTTCCGCTGGCAGCCCCCAGAGTGGTCCCTCCCAACCCTACTCTGTGGGTGGTGCTGATCGGAGAGATTCGCCTGCCCTACTCTGTGTCCGGCTGTCTGGGGGACAGAGGGGGCTCCCTAGCTGGCTCTTGCCTGCCCATGACCCAGGGCTGTTTTCCCTGGCCGGCAG
Organism: Eublepharis macularius; assembly: GCF_028583425.1. Lineage (NCBI taxonomy): Eukaryota > Metazoa > Chordata > Lepidosauria > Squamata > Eublepharidae > Eublepharis > Eublepharis macularius. Next base: position 835,204 of record NC_072798.1, read on the forward strand.
GAACGCAGCTGGAGAAATTGATGGAAACCATGCGGAGCGAGATTGCTGCCCATCCGCCTGTCGAGGGCTCGTACTCGCCTCGCCGTGGAGACTACTGCCTTGCCAAGTTTGTCGACGGAGAATGGTGCGTGGGTGGGGTTAGGGTCAGCAGCAGTCCTTGAGTATGGAAGCCAGAGCCGAGTCGGAGGACGCCACAAGCCACATCTTGGCTGCTTCGCCCGCATGTCCACCCTGAGGACAGCTTGTTCACGTCTGAGTCTGCGTACTCACAGCAGCAAGGCAAACCGCGGTTCATGCCCAATGGGATACAACCCAGAATGGCTTTTGAAATGAGGGAGGAATATACAGATGCTTCCCTAACAGACCGGGATGGATGTGTTGTGTGTGTCTCTTGTGACGCAGGCTCTGCATGGCGGGGTGTGGTCAGGAGAGACCACCTCCTCTGCCCCCCCCCAGTTTTGCCCTCCTATCACCAGCATCTGTCCTGGGGGGGGGGGTCATTAACTCTTGCTCATGTTCCAGGGTCAGCAGGGTGTTCCTCCTCTCTCCCGTCTGGTGGCTGGAGGGGGTCTCACCTCCCCCATTCCCAGTTTGTGGCTAAACTCACTATTATAACTTGTGTGAGGCAAGGCGTACACACACCCCATTCCCAGCCAGCGACTCCCGCCCGCACAATCTCTCTCGACTGCCCTCATCATTTGCAGCTTGACGTCAGTTTGTGAGGGAGGGTCCTAATTCCCCTCTCCTCACCCCTCCAGGTACCGAGCTCGTGTGGAGAAGGTGGAGTCACCGGCCAAAGTGCATGTCTTCTACATTGACTATGGCAACGTAAGTGTGCCCAGGGGGCTGGCCTTTTGAGTGGAGGCCAGGGCTTCAGTGGGCACTGGCCGGGTGGTCGGCCAGTGGTGGAAGCCTTGGGTGTGATGCTGGTGCCCAGCTCTGGGTGTGCTTGAGGTGGCGGGCAGGCAGGCCCCCTCGCCCCCGCCCCCCGTGTTCCTAAGCGCCGCTCTGTGGCGGGGCTTGTCTTGGCCCAGGGAGCCTCGCGTGGGGCTGGGAGGGAAGGACTTCATCTGCTGAGGTGGGCGAGGCTTAAGCTTGGCCAGAATTCTGCCTCTCCTGAGTCACCTTATTGTAGCATTCCACTGAGGAATCGGGTGTGCAAAACCAAATAAGCACTGCAAGCTTCTAGCCCTTCGGACTGCTTGGTGCGCGGTCAGAACGCCAGGGCTTCCAGGGCAGGGGCTGCTGTTTCTCTTTGCCTCCTCCCTTGGCTAACGAAGGGAGAGGGACAGATGCAAGAAAAACAACTGGGGGCCAAGTTTCAGAATGACCTGGGGATCTGTAGGACTGCAGGATTCGCTCAGCACGTGGGGGAGGGCAGGGTAGCCCCAGATTAGCCATTCTGGAATTGAACGGTGCAAGAGGCTTGCGGGGGGAGGGTGGGTTCAGGTTCCCTCCCTGTCCAGCACTGGGGCGTCCAGACCCCGCGTGCCCTGCCTCTGCGGCAGCAAACCCCACACAGCGGATACGATTCTAGGTCCAAGACCTGGGCGGGACCCCAGATGACGGCTGGAAACCCACATGCCCCCGGAGGAGGGGGCAGAGCAGGGCCCTGGAGGGCCAGTGGGGCTTCCGGGGGCTGCCAGCAAGGCTGTTGCGGAGGAGCCCCCCGGGAGGGCGGCAGGCCCGGCAGTTGGACGTAGGCATCTGCCCTGCCTGGGAGTTGCTGTCAGGGCCTCCCGTTCCAGGCAGTTGGGGGGCGGGGGGGGGGCAGGAGCAGTCCCAGTCAGGGGAGAGGATTGCAGCCGGGGCAGCCCTGGGGCCGGCTTCACTGCGCCCAAACCATTCAGATTCTGCCCTCTGAGGGGCAAGTTGGCCGCATGGAGTTTTGCTGCCCATTCAGCCAATCTGCCGGATTTATTTGGGGGAGGGGGGAGTCCTGGAAAGGGCCAGGAGCTCTGCAGGGCAGTGAATCACCCACCCACCCACCCCCCAAAAAACAATCCAGACTGGCGCTGTTGCTGCAACACCCTTTGCCCGGCCAAACCTCCCACCACTTTCCCCCACCACTTTTTCTCAGGCAACAGGACTAGAAACTTGCTGCCCCTTGCTAGATTTAAAAGCTGAGAGGAGCCCTTTCCACAGTTTGGACCTTGGGGGCGGCGGGGGGGATCTCAGCATAGGCCAAGCCCTGGGCATGCTGTGGGTGTAGGGTAAGGGAGGGTACGCACCTCAATGGCTGCAAGAGACCTCAGAGCATGTGGTGAGTGGGGTGGGGTGGGGGTTAACCCTGGCTACTCCTTTCCTGACTGCTCCCTTCCCTTCCCTTGCAGAAGGAGATGCTGCCCTCCACCCGGCTGGCCGCCCTGCCGCCTGCCTTCAGCACTTGCGCCTTGCCTGCCCAGGCCTCCGAGTACAAGTTTGCTTTCATCCAGGTACCCCAAGATGTAAGTAGCAGGGCTGCGGCCAGCTAGGGATGGGGGAGTGCAAAAATGCACCCGGGTTCTGCTTTCTGCTGCCCTGGAGGGAGAGGAAAGAGCCACAAAGTCCAATCACTAAAGTTGGGAACTGTGCAGTAGGGAGCCCTGCCGGAGCCGAGGAGCAGAGCTTCTGCCGTTTGAGTTCTTTGCTTGAGAAAAACTCAGCCCAAGGGGGATACGATAGCTGTTTCTCAGCTACTTGAAGGCTGGCGAGGGGAGCCATTCTGTCTCCATCTAAAACTACTCACATTGGACAGAAGTCGGTTCTTAAGGGAGGTGGTGATTAGATGGGGAGTGGGGAAGCTCCTGGAAGAGCCCATTCGTGTGGGCTGCACGGACCCTCGTTCTCCAGCACCTGCACGCTTGCGGGGCAAAGCAGGGGGCAGCCCTGCAGCTGAGCTCCGAGACGTGGCTGCTCTGGACCGTGGGCTCTCTGTGTCTATGTAGGAGGAGGCAAGGGCGGACGCTGTGGACAGCGTAGTACGGGACATTCAGAACACGCAGTGCCTGCTGAACGTGGAGCATGCCGGGGCCAGCTGCCCTCACGTCACCCTGCAGTTTGCTGACTCCAAGGGCGACGTGGGGCTGGGGCTGGTGAAGGAGGGGCTCGTCATGGTGGAACCACGCAAAGAGAAGCAGTTCCAGAAAGTGGTATGCCTGCCCTGGCAGGGAGGGCGGACGCGTGGGGCCCTGGCCTTGGGCATACTCTGACGCCACATTTCCTTGCAGATCACTGAATACCTGAATGCACAGGAAGCCGCCAAGAGTGCCAGAGTAAGTGGGCAGGGGGCACTTCCCTGGGGCGGGGCAGGGCGGGGAGAGACTTCAGTGCCCCTTGGAAGGGGGTGCCGTGGCCGGGGAGTGCGTTGCCTCCAGTGCAGCGGCAAAGGGGCTTGCCGGCTCAAGCACACGCACGCTTCCAGCTGCTGCTCGTTCCACACTCTCATCTCCTCTTGCAGCTGAACTTGTGGCGCTACGGAGACTTCCGGGCCGATGACGCTGACGAGTTTGGCTACAGCCGCTAGATGCAAATGGTGACAATCCAGACAGCCCTCCTGAGTCCCAGCCACGCCCCCTCCCGTGCAGAGCTCCGTCCTCTGCCCGGCCCCTGGAACCTCCTGGAAAGCCAAGCAGGGAGGGGGGAGCTCAGCTTCCAGGAGTAGGCGGGCTCAGTGGTCCTGGACCGCAGGGGGGGCGAGGGGCTCTGCGCTGCAACCGGGGCTTCCCCTCCCCACACCGCCAGCCTGCTCCTGTCTCCAGGCGAGTGGGAGGGGAGCAACACTTGTAAAGCTTTGGAAGCGAATAAAGTAGCCAGAAGCTGGGCCAGGCCCTGTTCTTTCAGGCCACGTGTGTGTGTGTGTGTGTGGCGTCATTCCTAGGCGGGCACACAGAGGGGCCCCTGGAGCACAGCAGTCACTCTCCCCCCGCCCCCCCCATGAGCTCTACTGTCGCCACCTGCCCCCCTCCCCATATGGGCGTGGCAGAGTGAGTCACGTCCCTCGGGGAGGTGGGCCACGAGGGCCTCTGTGCCACTGCTGAATGTCTCCATAGCCAGAGCGGCCCACTAATTGGCTCTGCTGGAGGGAAAGAAGCGTCTGGGGCAACTGTAGGAGAGAGCCAGACCTGGCTTAGGCAAGAGGCTGCTCCTGAGCCAGACAGGGCTTGCCTGGGTGAGGGGCCCCTCCCCACTCCCCAAATACTAGAATTCAGGGGTACCCAGTGAAGCTGGAGGTCAGAGAGCAGTCCAGTTAACCAATGGAACTCTTTGCCACAAGACACAGCAATGAGCCCTGGTTTAGATGACTGTGAAAGAGGTTATCTGGGGGTCGGGGGGAGGCCCCTCGCTGGCTGTCAGCCACGATGGAATCCCAGGGCAGGGAGCCAACTGGAGCAAGAGGCTTCGGCCTCCATGACGTGCCAGTGGGCCCTCCTGGGGCGGGGGCACTGTGGGAAGCAGGACGTTGGACTAGATGGACCCCAGGTCCGCCGGGACCTCTCTGGCATTCTTGTCTGCAGTGAACAGGCACACAAGCCTCTGGGGTTGGAATGGAGGGAGAGGGAGCGCACAAGTGCCCCCCGCCCCCCCCCGGAGGCCTCCTTCTGTCTTGGAGCACATCTGCAAAGGGCACCTCCTACTGGAGGAGAGCTCTGTCCCAGCATCTCTGCCCCCTGCCCCACAGGCCGTGCAGGCTCTCCTCAGTGGCCGGAAGGCAACCCCATGGAGACTGTAGGGGAGGTTGTGGCATAGGGGGGAAGGGCCTTCTCTGCACACCACACTGGGGCCTGGTTGGGGGGCTCAGAGGGCAGCACCCTACGACCCACAGGTAGGCAGCGCTCTTCCTGGGTGGGCCTGGCTTCCCTCCAAGTCCAGCTCTTGCCAGCCCCACTCCTCTTGAGCAGGGGCCTGGCACCTTGGCTCCCTAGAGCCCCGTTTCCCTGAGGCAGCAGCAGGCTGGACATGCCCCCCTTAAAAGGCACCAGGGAATTACACTGGAGCCAGGACAGTCCCCCCGCCCCCCCCCCCCCGCTCACAGCCAGTCTTGGGGGCTTTCAGCACAGCTCTTGCACTTCTTCAGGCAGCTGCTGCTGCTGCTGCCATGTTTTGGCTTGGATGGGAATGGCAGGAAACCCCTGAGCACTGCAGGAGAGTTTGGGGCGGACTGCTGCTGGGCCCCTTTCTGGTTTTGTTCAGCGGCTCTTCCATATTCTCCAGTCACTTTACTATGAGGTTTAAAACTTGTGTGAGCTTCTGAGTTATTCAAGAAATGTGTAAGAAAAGCTAAGGCCCACGGCCCGTGAATACTGTGCCCTACCTTGAAGGCTGGAAGCCACTGAACAGCGCACGTGTCCTGGATACGTGGCAATTGATTTCAGACACAGGAACAGACATACAGGGCTGGAAGGGCCCTTAGGGCCATCCAGTCCACCCCCTGACCAATGCAGGAAATTCATGGCTCTCCTCACTCCCCCCGCCCCCCCCCGTGACCCCTGCTGTCCGCCCAGAGGCAAACCTCCACGATCGCTGGCCAGTCTGGCCTGGAGGGAAATGTCTTCCTGGCCCCAAAGTGGCTCAGCATTTGTAAAATGTGGACACCCCAGAAATCGAAAGCACGGCAGAGAAAATAAGGAGGGACGCCCTCAAGGAGCGCCATAAGGAGACGCAGAAGGACAAGCAGGACCTCTTGACTGCACGGCCCCATGTGGCCCAGGGGTGGGGGTGGGGTGGGGATTCCTCTCGGGCAGGAAGGAAGTCGCAGTGCAGGGGAGGGCTCCCTCGCCCTTGCCAGGGAATCTCTGCGGGGATCGCCCAGGCAGCAGGTGTAGACAAATGCGGGGGGGGGGGGGTTCCTCCGTGTGTGTGCGTGTGTGCGTGCGCGCGCGCCGGGTGCCGGGTGCAGTTCTGGTCACTGCATCTCAAAAGGGATATTGCACAGCTGGAAAAAAATGCAGACGAGGGCAGCCAGGAGGATCACCTTTCCTATGAGGACAGGCTGGGGAGTCTGGGACATGTTTATCGTGCTAAGGGGGGACCTGGTAGATTTTTATAAAATCATGCTTGGGGTGAAGAAGGTAGTTAGGCAGAGCTTTTTCTCCCTCTCCCATAATAGCATTGGAGGCACCCAGTGAAGTTGATGGGCAGCAAGTACAGGACAGACAGAAGGAAAAGCTTCTTTACTCGGCCAGTAATTGAGTGGTGGGATGCACAGCCGGTGGGTGGAATGAGGGTTATGAGCACCAAGAGCTTTCAAAGGGGGTCAAACAAACTGGAAGGCTACCAAAGGCCATGGTGAGTTAAGGGAACCTCCACGTTCGGAGGCAGTCAACCTCTGAATCCCAGTGCCAGAGGCAGCGTCAGGGGAAGGCCGGGGCAACTGTTTTGACCTCTGTGTAAGAGACAAAGCCGGGCTAGAAGGACCTCTGGTGTGATCCAACAAGACCCTTCTTACGTTCTTAGGATCGCGAGTCCAGTTCTGCACACGTCAGAGCCCCCAGCGGGAGCAAACGGCAAGCCCGCGGCCAAAGCCAGAACGCAGGACAGAAGGCAGGCATTTGCTTCTCGCGCACAAAGCCGGGATGTGGTGCCCAGGAGGGGGCTGTACCCTCGTGAAGATGATTGCTTCGGGTGTAAAAGCCTCTCTTTTTCCATTCCAGACTGGCTCATCCCTAACCCTGAGGGCTTGACGGTGAAATAAGCAGGGTGAAATCCAATATTGATTACCGAGCAAATTCCAGCTCGCTCTTGTTACGCAATCCAATTGGTTCTTAATTGAATGTTTGCAGTATCTGGTCACTGAGGTGACTCCTGCCTGTGCTGTGTGTTTGCGCTCTCTCTGCCATAGCATCTGAAGCTCGCCCCCCGCCCCCCCCCCCCCCCCGCGCATTCCTGCCGGAAGCCTGGGCACCTCTGTGTGAAGATTGTGTGCTGGGAGCCGGAGGAGGTCCCATTTTCTGGCTGAACTGGTGCAGTGCAAATGGGGTGTGTGTGAGGGGGGGGGCGGTATGGCATAGCTTGAGACTTGCTGGAGGGGAGGGCTGTTGTGCTGCTGCGCGGCCTCCTCTCCCCCCCTTAAACAGCCCTGCCTCTGCAGAAGGGAAGACCAGGCAGAGATGGAAATGCAGTTAAGTGCGGGGGGGGCAGGGGAGGCCCTCCATGGTGGCGCCTGGCCCCTTGCCAGGGCTTCCTTAATGAGCTGGAGAAAAAGCTGCTCGCCACAGCTGCAACTGGCACCGAACTGCTAGTATTTGCAGCCCCCTCACAGGATGGGATTGAGGTTCCAAATTACATTGGAATCCTGGACATAAAAACAGTCCTGAATCCACACAGATGGAAAGCCATTAAAGCGGAGAGGAAGAGGCCGGTTCCAGAAGCCCAGGAGGGGAGGCCGGAGCCGAGAGCCTCGCCCTCTGGAGTGGAGCCGGCCTCTGGGTTGCTCTCCCTGGTGCTGATCCAAGGGATTGGGGGCTCCTTGAGGCCAGGCGCTTGCTCCCCTGGCTGCTCTGGTATTTCCGGAGGGAGCGCTCTAGAAACACCAGCTGGCCTCAAGCCCAGCGACCTGAGCAAGAGGGGCTGTGGGTAGGGCAGTCCCTGGCACAAGCTCCCTGGAGTAAGTACTGGCCCCGTACTGGGCCAAAGATCTTGCCACTGGCAAAAGGCCACGGGTCTTCCTTTCTTCCGCTCAGGGGCCAGCAAAGAAGTGGAGCCTTGCGGTCCAGGGGCGTCACCTCCAGCATGAAGCAGCAGGGCAGAAGCCCCCTGGTTGGCGCCATGCCTCCCAGAATCATGGCAAGGTCTTGGGGTGTGAACATTTTGGGTGGGCAGGCTGGAGGGTCACTCTTTGAGTGGAACCAAGGAGACGGCTAGCTCAGAGGAGGACTTATGCGGACATCCTGGGAGTAGCGAGATTTGGTGCGTGAGGATTGCCAGTCCTGGGTTGGTGCTACCTGCCGGAGAGTCTGCTTCTGTGAAAAGCACCTTCTGCGTGCTGGGAGGGTCAGAAAGCGGCAAGCTGAACGGGCAAGGCCGTAGTTGGACCGCTCAGACAGGAGGAGTTCTCTAGATGGAGAGTCTGGTGTGGCCGTGGAGGTGGCTGTGGCTGTAAGTGGCACCTGCCCTCCACTCACCAGGCCCTGCCCACCCGTCCGGTAGCCTCTTTGGTCTGCCCCAAGGCAGGTCTGCTCCATCACCACCTTGCAGGCAGCTCTTCCAAGGGTTTTGTAAATATTATTCCAATTACAATGATGTGAACACAATAATTATTGAAGCATGCCCTCTGTTGCCCTATACTGTAATTGTGTTCAAATTAAATTAGTGTAGCCCTATGATTAGTACATCAATACCAGGCTGCTGTGCCACTCCTGGGCTGCCCCCTCAAGGTATTCTCCGTAGCAGCCCTCCCTGTTCAGGGATCCAGCCAGTCGAAGAAGCTGGGACAGCCCCCCCACGAGGCCCTCATCCAATGGTCTGGGAGTGGGACGAGGAGGGCCCAGAGGGGAGCGGGACCCCGGTTGGTCGGTGCACAACTTCCGCTGGGTCTGGTCAGACATGCTGCATCCACTTCTGATAGCGAGGCCTGTGGAGACAATTCTTCGGTGTGCCACTCGCCAGAAAGGAGAGGAGCCCAAAAGAGCCTGGAGCCCGCCCACCCCGTGGTGCAGAAGAATGGGGGGAGAACTCCAGAGGGGAGGGGTCTGCGCCTCCTCTTTGCACTGGGCTGTCATTCCTCGCACAGTGAAGACATGAGAGGCATTAAAGGTATGCTCAGGACAGGCAGAAGGGAAGCGAGGGAGGAGAAAGTCACAGGTGCCTGGGGGAAAGGCAGCAGGTAAGGGGAGGGCAAGAGGCTTTATAAAAAGACGGGGAGACGTAGCCCTCCCCCAGCCGGCCTGGCTGCCTCTGACCACCCAGTGGCTGAACAGAGCGGAGGATGGGAGTGCAAAGAGGACCCTCTGCTCTTTCCTCCTCTGTACGAGTGAGGGTCACGACGAAAGTGATGGCCAGTCGGTTGAGGGCGGCCGCAAGAGGAGGGCTCTTTGTGAAGCGCAAAACTAGCCTGTGGCATTCCCAGCCGCCTGCGAGATGAAGGGAAGCCCACAAGTCTAGCCATGGATGGAGGATGGTCTCTCTATGACGACGAGCCACAAGAGGGACCTGGATCTTCTTTAGCCAGAGATGGCACACCCTCAAGGATGAGATGCCACTGGAGGAGGACCACCCCACTCCATGGCCCACCGGTATGGCCACGTCAGGATCCACCCCACTGACTCATTCCGGTGGCCTGCAGGAGCCAAGGGGAGCTGCCAGCCCTTCTTCCGAGGGCAGGGTCTCCTGAAACACTCCCGCTGGGCCTGGGGAGGGCTTTGCAGGCCAGTGCCAGCATGTGCATGTTCAGTAGAGTCCCGGGCATCAAAGCAGCCCCCAGAGACAACCATGTGCTTGTTGTTGCCTGGCACTCGAGTGGGCAGGCATGGCTGGCACTGGCTCACAGGGCACACACAGACTAATGCTGCTGCTGCTGTGGGGCCTGGCATGGCAGTGCCTCTCTCCAGGGAGACGCGCGGCTGTCTCTTGAGGCGGGCAGGCACCTTTCACAAGAGTAGACGCAGCTATGATTGGTGTGATTTCTCCACAAAATGTATACCCTGCCTTTCCGCCCTCCTCAGGGCCACCTAAGGACACGGGTTCAAAATGCAGTCGCTGCCTCTGTGCTGAAGGCAAATCCTCAATTTGAATTTTGAACGGGAACATTCGCCCCAGACTGAGGGCGCTGCCGGTTTTCTGACGTCTCGGGTTTTATGCATAATTCCTAAGCTGCGTGTTTTGTAGGTGTGCCTGTGGGGGCTTTGTATGTAGATGATTTCTACCCAAACCTTCTGTCTACAAACAAACAACCCGTGACTTTCAATCTTAGAGAAAAATCAATCAAAATGCATGGCAGCGGACCCCATCACGGCTCCAGCTTTTTAAAATCTAATGGACAAGCCGTAGCAAACTTGCAGGCGAGCTGCCCCCAGCCAGCCATTAATCCCAGAAAAAGGAGCACGGGCACCGCGGCAGGGAAACGGCAGCAGCCGTGGATCTAATCCCCCCCCCGCCCCAAACATGCAAATGTGAGACTCAGCCCAAGGAGGGGGGCGGGCTGGGCTCTTCCTTGCCATCACAGCCACAGAGCCCCTCCCCTGCCTGTGGATCCCACTGTGGGGGGGAGCACCTGTGGAAATGGGAGGCTGGGCTGGTAGGGCACGTGGGGCCATGTCCTCCAGCCCAGGCCCCTCTGGACTGTGCTCTCCAGGTGGGCTAAGGGGTCAGCCTGCCTCTGCCGTGTGTTTGCCCAGGTCAGCATTTCAGACAAGCAAGTCCCTCCCTACAGAGGGCTTCCTCCCCACACCAGTACAGTGTAGGATTAATTCACTGGGCAGGGTGGCTGTTGCGTGTGGCTCCTCTGAGTCCCTGATGAGAATCGGAGGGCTGGAAGGGAACGCCAGGGTCCTCTGGCCCAACCCCCCCTGCACAACGCAGGAAACTCACAACTACCCCCCCACCCCAGTGACCCCTGCTCCATGCCCAGAAGAGGGCAAAACACCTCCAGGCCTGGAGAAAACTGCTTAATTGGTCAAGGGATACATAAGAAGCCCATCAATCTTTCTCCTTTGCCTAGAAGGAGGGAGGGGAAGGAAAAAAGACCAAACGGGGACTCTCTCGGGTGGCCCCAAAGGGCTGGTGCCCTGCCTCCACAACCTCCCCCCAATTCAGAACCAGGCCCATGCAATAGGGGGAATTCAGCGGGGGGGGGACCCTCCTGACGAGAGGGAGCACAAAGACCCTTTTCTGTTTGTAACAGGGGGAGCCTGGGGGGGGGGGAGGATGCTGGTGGGGGCGGCAGCAGCGTGAAGTGTGTGTGTGTGGGGGGGGAATGTTGCCCTTCAGCCTTTTCCCTAGCTCTGGGATAGGGTTGCCAACCCCAGGTTGGGAAAGTCCTGGAGATTTGGGAATGGTGTCAGGCTATGGATGACAGGCTATGGCAGACAGACCCCTGCCCCACTGCAGCAAGGAGTCCAGGCTCTCAGTTAAATGGTTTTATTCAGAAATCAAATCGTTCCCATATATATGTCCATAGGATTACTCACAAGCAAGGTAAGCATCTAAGCAGTATGAGCAAGATTGACAGGAATAGTAATTCTTGGGGGAAATCTTCCTCTTAACACATGTTTGCTTCTTCCCCCCCTCCCAATAGTAAACAGGATTTTGGCGTGAGTTTGTCCTGAGAACATCTCGCATAGCTGTACTATCAAGCTGAGTCACTGAGAAAGCAAGACGTAGCAATTCATAGGAGTGAGTAGTCTACAAAGTCATGAACACTGAAAGTGTCTACAGTCTGTTAGATAAGCACCTGCAAGCAGCCTGTGAAAGAAACAGTTATGGCACTGGCAATATGACATCAAGTTACAGTATGAAACATTGGTTCAGTGTTAGCATTGGCATGGATGGGGCTCAGACATGACAAATGGAGCCTGGGGAGGGACCATTCTGTGGGGTATAATGTCACAGTGCCCCCCCTCCAAAGCAACCATCTTCTCCAGGGGAACTCATCTCTGTCATCTGGGGGTGCTTTGTAATTCTGGGAGATCTCCAGGCCACCCCTGGAGATTGATAACCCTGGAAGCCTGAGAAGCAAGGGGTGGAAGGTCCTTCCTTCAGCGACTCGGCAGTTGGACAGAATATTGTAGAGTCATAGAACCCGGGGGCTAGAAGGGGCCCTGCATACCATCTAGCCCAACCCCCTGCCCAATGCAGGGTCAGCCTAAAGCATCCCCAGCAGAGACGCTTGGAGACTGCCAATGCGGGGGAACCCACCGCCGCCCCAGGCAGCCGGTTCCACCTTTGGACCACTCCTAACGTGGAGAAGTTTTTCCCAATGTCCAGCCATGCCGTGCCTCCTGTTCTGAGTCCTAACCGCTTGTCCACGCATGCCCCCATCCAGTATGTGTGCTTTGCGTGTTTCCTACCCAGGTGGAGAGCCTGGCACTTACCCATGTTAAGTCGCATCTTATTCAAATCTGCCCCCTTTTCCAGTGTGTTCAGATCTTGTCGAATTCTATCCCAGTTTTTATGGGTATTTGCTGCTCCCAGTTTGGTGTCGTCTGCAAATGTAAGGAGTAATCCCTTCGCACCCTCAACTAGATCCTTTATAAAAATACTGGGCAGCACTGGGCTTAAGGGAAAGGTGGGCACCCCTCTCCAAGTGAACATCTTTGCTGAAAGAAAACCATGATTTCAGCCCCGTTCACACTCTAGCCTGAGAGTGAATTGTAGTGGACGCAGGAGGACAGGTGTCTGCCTAAACCTGCTTAGGACTCTTCACCTGCTCTCAGTTGTTTTGTTGCCAGAATTTCTGGACAATGGAAAGGAAAAGGCGCTGGACTCTTTTTCTGGGACTGGCTTCCCTTAATCTGTTTGGGGCCCGTGTGTGGCGTTCATTTCCCGGTGGCCAGGGGACACTCTTGGCTTCTCCACGGGGCCAGAGGCCTCCTTGCTTTGTGCTGCTTTACACTATGGAGAGGGCGTTCTTTGAGCCAGGGGGCTGGTCTGTCCTGGGTCAGAGTGAGACCCAAACTGCTCTTTGTTGCCTCGTAAACTCTCTCTCCTGACTAGTGTTTAGGTTTTGGGAGGGGGGGGCGCTGTGACAGGATTTCTTTCCTCCATTGTGTATGCCTACCATTGCAAAGGAGAGATCGCCTTCATGTAAGTGTTGAGAATGGTAGTGCTGTGCCAAAATGCTTTACACAGAGAAGGGAAGTCCAAGATTCCCAGGCTCTGCCTGTCATCGGCTCTGCCTCGGCAGCTCGCCTCCCCCAGGGTGGAGAAGCCTTGCCGGAAACCAGCCAGATATCAGAGCATGACGCTCCGTGCGCAGTGCCCCCCACCCCGTTCCTGCTCTCATACAAGCGTTCTGTCGCTCCCAAATATTAAATCTCCTCCGTCAGTTACGAATAGCCTTGCAAGTCAAACGGCAAACAAGGAAATCAAACAGCACTGGATAGCGCAAAGACGGACAGCAGCGATTTGATCAATATTGGATAGAATAATTGCATCCTGCTCTAGTTTAAACTTGCAGTTCCCTGCAGGCTGTCCCAGGACGGAAGGGCAGTGCTGACCTTCAGCCACTTGACTGGACTGTGCCGCCCATTCGCTCCCTCTGAGGGGTGGCACAAATGCCTGACAGAAACCAGGAGCCAAGCCGGCCTCCCGGGGACTTGAGAGAGCTGGTCTTGGAGCTGGACTGTAATGCTGGGAAGACTCCCGTGTTCCTGAGAGCTCTGGGGGAGATCGAGCGAAGTTTTCTTTTGAGGCCCACGATATTGAGGCTACGCACTTGCGCTGCTGCTGCTCCTCCCCTGCCGGGATCTTGCCTTGGCAACCCACGTCCTTTGGACGCTGCATCCTCACGTCCTCCCCTCCAGCATCCCAGGACACCTCCCCCCCCCCCGCCACTGCCCCATAACTCATTCTGTGCCACGTCAGACAGGTTTTCAGAAAAATCCAAAGATGGAATGTGATGGCAAGGGAAGGTCAGGGGAGGGGGCACAGGTCTCGTTTAATGCACAGACCCCACTGAAGCCCCATGTTTCAGGCCTTGTGAAGTTCTGAGCTTTCCTGGGAAGGCTGCTAACAGCTGTGGGGAAAACGGCAAACGGGCCCCCTCCGTGGGGTCAGCCGGAAGGGCGAGAGAGACCCGAGTGTCATCCGCCTGTCAGTGACAACCCGGCCCAAATCTCTGGGTGATCTCACCCAGTGCTTTCATGGAGGTGTTAAAAAGCTTCGGGCAGGGGGGGGGCTGGTGGAACCCTGCAGTGCCCCACAGGCCAAAGGCCTGGGGCTGAGCAGGAGTCCCCAGCGCCACCACCTGACACGTGGCCTCCAGGAAGTGCCGGGAACTCTCCAGAGTGGTGCCTCCCAATGCCAGCCTGAAAAGGTGGTCCAAAAATATGCCATGATAGATAGTATCAAAAGCCACTGAGAGGTCCCTCTGCCCATCTCCCAGGGCCAGTCATCTGCCAGGGCGACCAAGGCGGTGCCAGACCACAACCAGGCCTGAAAACAGGTTGGGAAGGATCTACGTAATTTGCCTCATCCACAAGTTTAAGGAGCAGATTGGGGGGGGGGAGGGGGTTGACCTGCAACAATTTAATACTGCTGAGATGAGGCAGTCAAGAAGCAGAACCAGGAACCCGAACCCTGATCCCGCTGGAGGAGGACTTCACAGAAGGACATGTGCTTGCGACCGCGAACGGAAGGATCCCTCCACCGCCTCCTCCTCGCCTTTGATTTCTCCCGAATGCTTTTGAATTGATGGAGATGAGAGCCCCTCATGGATAAAAAAATCTGCTTCTAATCTTCACGCAGGTAACAAGGAAGGAATCGGGGGGGGAGCGGGGGGGGTGAAAACCCCAGAAGCTAATTACAATTAAAAGGGATTTGAATAATTTGCCAGGAGAATCAGGCAGCAACTGAAAAGGCAAAATGCAAATTGAGAAACCAGACATCAAACTGATGCCTGGAGAACGGATGGGCACCTCCGCCTGGAAGACCAAACGTGGAGAGGGGGGATCTCTGGAGAGAAGAGGGCCAGGCCTTTGTCGGGCTAAGTCCCTGCTGGGGCCACAGGCTGTCAAAGTCCCTGTTTGACCTGAGGGACTTCTGCCAGCCCTTTGTTTGCCAGGAGCCCCTGGACCGAAATGTAGGAGCCTCTCCAAAACTCAGTTTTCAGGATTTGGTATTTTAATGGAGATATTTCCAAACTTCAGTCCTTAGATCTTCACAGGGTCTCATAATGCCACAGAGCTAACTCTTGAAGATAATTGGGGGGGGGGCTTCTTTAGCCTGAGCTGTGTGCAGTTCCTGTAGCAAGCGCTTCTCTTTTCCTCCTGCTGCTCCTCTGAGCCTGCTACACAGACTAAAAGGCCTCCTTCTGGGAGGACAGGTCATCCTCATTCTCTTTTGACTCCAGCACCCCAAGGGGGGGTCCTATTGCCCTCCCCTGATCAATAGCTTGTGTCAGAACTTGAGACGGAAGTAAGGGAGGTGCCTAAATGGGACATGTTGTAACAATGGATCACTGAAACTGCCTTCACATCGACTGGGCAAATGTTGCTCGAGTCGTGCTGTGGAAAGAAGACTTCCAGACATCATCATTTCACGTGGGTTGCCGTGCTAGACTCAGCAGAAGAGAGAGGTTTGAGTTCAGTAGCACCTTAGAGACCAACTAGATTTCCAGGGTATGAGCGCTGACACTTGAAATCTAAGAGTCCAGTAGCTCCCACAAGGCTAACAAAATTTGTGGTTGGGTTTCAGCTTTCGTGAGCCAAAGCTCACTTCTTCGGATATCTGGAAATCTAGTTAGTCTCTAAAGTGCTACTGGATTTGAACCTTGGACATCCTAAATGACGGTGCATTAGAGTAGCTGGTCACGGAGCCGGCCGGGGGCGGAGCAACTCTGGACTTGCTTCTGAGTTGGGCTTGAGGCCTGGGGGGAGACGGAGACGTGGCTGCACTGACTGGGAACAGCAACAGCGATGCCAGTAAGTGCAGGATTGGTGCCAATGAAAGGAGGCCCCCAGGGCCAAAGTCATCACTTTTGATTTCAAAAGAGGAAGCTCTGCTAAAGGAGGGCACTAGTTGGAAGGAGGTTAAAAGGAAGGAATAGAAAAGTCAAATAAATCCAGGATGACCGGAAACTATTTAATGCTATACTAATTGAGGCCCAGATAGAACGCAAACCTCAAATCAGGAAAGGTACCACGAAGTTTAAAAGGATGCTTGTGTGGTTAACGACAAAAGTCAAGGCAGCCGTAAAAGGCAAAAAAGAGCTTCCTTTAAAAAACTGAAAAGTTTTCTCAAATGAGGTGAGCAGAAAGGAGGACCGTTTCAGGTGGGTGGCCGCGTTGGTTTGTACTTGAACGCCAAGTTTCAAATCCGGTAGCACCGTGAAGACCAAGATTTTCAGGGTATAAGGTTTCAAGAGTCGACGCTCCCTTTGTCAGATATCAGCTGGAAAGGAGAAAGGAGGTCAGGTTTCGACAAAACAAATGAAAGCGGACAATAAAACAAGCAAAAAGAGAATCTGAGGAGTGGATTGCTAAAAAATTAAGACAAGTAAGAACTCTTCCTATAAATATATCAGGAGCAGGAAGTGGGCCAGGGAGGCAGCCGGGCCTTTGGATGACAAAGGAATGAAAGGGGTGCTTCAGGAATTCGAGGAGCCGGCAGAGAATCCGAAAGCATTCTTCGCCTTTGTTTTCATTGGGGGGGGGGGGAATGTAGAGACATACCCATGCCAGAACGATTGCTTTTGTGAAGGGTGTTTGAAGAACTGAGTCAAATTAAAGTAACAAAAGGTGACGTTCTCGGATTACTAGCCTAACTGAAAACTAGTAAGACTGCATGTCCAGATAGCAAAACTTGACGGTTCTTAAGTAACTCAATTATGGACTTGTTGACTTATTAACCAGAACATGTAACGTTGCTAACATCTGCCAGAGGACTGGAAAGTCACAGGCATTAAAGGGAGAATTCTTACGCACACCGAGGAAGGAGAATCAGCACGGCTTCTGTCGAGGAAAGTCCTGCTTCGACGACATTTTGGAATTATTTCAGCAAGCCAATAAGTATGGGGCTAAGAGTAGACAATTATATACTTGGCCTTGCAGAAGACTTTTGACAAAGTACCTCCCAAGATCCTGGGTAAGCTTAGCCGACATGGGATAAAAGGGTGGGTCCTCTTAGGGGTTGAAAATCGGTTAAATAACGGGAAGCAGAGAGTAGGAATAAATGGACAGTTCTCTCCATGGAGGGAAGCGAGCAGTGGGGGTCCCACAAGGACAAGTACTGGGGCTGGTGCCGTTTATTGTGTCCATTAATGATCTGGCATTGGGGTTAGCAGTGGAGCGGCCAGATTTGCAGATGTCACAGAATTATTCAGGATGGTGAAAAGCCAGGCAGACTCTGAAGAGTTCCAGGAGGATCTCTTTAAATAGGGTGAATGGGCAACCACGTGGCAAATGAAATTCAGTGTGATTAAAACGATGTACATGGGAACAAAAAATCATAACTTCAACTATATGCTGATGGGTTCTGAAAGAGATTTTGGGGTCATAGTGGACAGCTCAATGAAAATGTCAGCTCAACCTGTGGCAGCTGTTTAAAAGGCAGAGGCAGAGGTGAAAAGGAATCCCTTATTAGGAAAGAGATTCAAAATATAACAGGGAAGAGAGAGTGGTCAGAGAGAACTTTCTTCCCCTCACAAAATACTGGAACTGGAGGGCATCGAGTGAAGCTGGTGGGCAGTAGATTCAGGAGGGGCAAAAGGAAATACTTCTTTGCACAACTAGGGATGAAAATGTGGAATTTGCTGCCAGAGGATGTAGCGATGGCCACAGGCACAGAAGATCAGACAGACTGATGGAGGAGAGGGCTAGCGGTGGGCGTGGAGACTGAAGCGAGCCTCCATATGCAGAGGCAGTCAACCTCTGAATCCCAGTGACAGCAGGCAGCATCAGGGGAAGGCCTCGGCCCCTCGGCCCTGTTGTTGGCCCTCCATCGCAACTCAGTAGCCACTGTGTGGGGTCGGGTGGGATGCCTGATGAGCGGGACCCCTGGGCTGGCCCAGCAGGCCTCCTTTTATGTTCTTACGTTCCCAACGGCCTGTGTGAGAACAGCTCCTTACAGCGTTTGCTTTCTCACGCAGATGTCTCCAGAGAGCCTGCCTCCCTGGCAGGGAACGAGGCTGAAACATACCCGCTTGTCTGACATCAGGCGGCCACGACAACAAAGGAATGAGGAGATTAGGTTTAAGACCAGAACGTGCCCAAGTTCTCTCCATGCTTCTTCATCTGCCCACAGAAGGTATTGTACCGGGGAGCCAAGATATCTGCACCAAAGTCGAACTTCAAATGGCTGTTTGGGGGGTTCTGGTGTCCATTCACTTGCCAGGCAGCAAAGGAGTGAGGTGGACCTGGGCAATTCTGTGGTACTTTGTGTTCAAAAACAGGCTCAGCCAGAGTATCAGGGCTGAGCGGAATCTCCTTCCTCCGTTCCAAACCAGCCCCCTTGCTGTGGTTGTCAGCCAGTCTCTCCTGCTTACTGCTGAAAAGTGCAAAGTACACACAAAGTTGCGGAGGTGTTTGGGGTGAACATACAAGTGCAGGGGTCAGGAAGGAATTTCGCTGCAGGTCAGACTGGGCAGGGATCCTGGAGGATTTTTGCCTTCCTCTGGGCATGGAGCAGGGGGGTGGGGGGAGCTGTGAATTTCCTTCATTATGCAGGGGATGGGACTCGATGACCCTTGTGGCTGTCCTTGGGGCAATCTGTCGATTTGGTTGGTCCGAATAAGAGGTATATCATGGATTTGGTTCCTCCATCTTGACTAAAATACCAGGGTAGGCTGGGCCTTTAACACCCTGGGAACGTTGCCCCTGGGCCACTGCCTTGGAGGCCACCGGGCTGGGACTTTGGGCTGGTGGCAGCACCGGAGGCCCTCTGGATTCACCACAGCAACGGCAGTGGGCGAACCTGCCCCTGTTGTCGTCATGGCTGCAGCCCGGGACTGGGCTGAGTGGCCATGCGGCACTGCAGGAATGGCGGGGGCCACGGGGCCCACCGGTGCCAGCCTGCTTTGCCATCCCAGGCTCCCTCTGCTGAACTCTGTCCACCTCCAACACGGAAAAGCTGGCCAGCTGGCTGCGCGTCTGGCCAGGATGCTCCCGAAAGCTCTTGTCGCCTCTCTAGCTGACTCCCTGAAGTGCATTTAAATGCCATCCAAACATGAGCAAGCACACTTGACACACACACACGCACGTCGTCCTCGAGAGGCACTAAACTCTCAAGAGCAGCTGGAGGAGGTTCCAGAGGGACTCCCTGGGTCCCAGGATGATGGCACAACGTCTCTCAGGACCTCCGGCTCCATCTGACGGGGAGCAGGATGCAGCCCAGCGGGCAGGCACTGAAATGCTGACGCTCTCCAGCCCCATACGCAGCCGGCTTCATCCCCAGGGACTGCTCAGCAGAGGAGGGGAGCAACACGCCTCTGGCAGCCGGCTTCCAGGGAGGAGGGGCAGGAGGACCCCCCCCATTTCCCCTGCAGGCTCTCTGCTCCCACCCCACCCCCAGGCTACAAGCTTAAAGCACTTCCCCTGTGCCGGAGCCTGGGGGTTGTTGTGCTGAGGAGGACTTAGGAATCTCCCAACAGGCGGTTCTCAGCCGTGGCATTGCTGCGGAGCCTCAGCTAAAAGGCGGTCAAACAGGTTGTGAAGGAACAGACTGGCAAGCGCTGTTCCTTCTGGCTCGGGGTGGCCAGAAACCCTGCAGGGTCCCCCACGGCCCTTCTCCTTACCCAAACCGAGCTGGGCAGTAGCCGCTGCCAGCAGGAAATCCGAGAGTCGCTCCTGCTGGAAGGATTTGGACCTCCAGCCCTCTGGGTCCGCACGGCCATTGAGAGGCTCCGCCTGGCTGCCCTGTCTCTGGCACAGCTCCTGCAAACAAGCACCGGGGGGGCGGGCGGGGGGGGGCATCCAGTTTTATGTATTTCTTTTATTTATTTAAAACATTTATGTGCCGCTGTCCCCACCCCCACAGGGCCCCCAGTAGCATCCCCTTCTTCACAGTTTTGAGCCATCCCAGCACTGTGCCCACTGCCCCCCTCCCCGTGACTGGTTGAGTGTGTTGCGTGCCCTCCAGCTGCGTCCCACCTACAGCAAGCCTATGAACACATGGGTGGGGAGGGGGCCAGGTGGAGCCCAACCTTGTCAGCTCTCAGAAGAAGCTGAGCAGGGTGGGTCCTTGACCACTGGGGAAGACTCTGCAGAGGAAGGCAACGGCAAACCACCTCTGCTCACCCTCACCTACCTCGAAAGCACCACAGATGGGGGTCACCATAAGGCGGTTGCAAGTGGATGTCACACATACACAGACATGAATCAATGGCCTGCAAAACATCCTTTAGTCGACAGGCTTGCCCTGGTCTTGCAGACTGGAGGACGTGGCTTCCTGTGCTGACTCCAGTCACGTCATTTTGGGCCTCCCTCTTTTCCTGCTGCCTTCCACTTTTCCTAGCATTATTGACTTTTCCAGAGAATCTTGTCTTCTTATGATGTGCCCAAAGTACGACAGCCTCAGTTTTATCATTTTAGCTTCTAAGGAGAATTCAGGCTTGATTTGATCTAGTATCCACTTATTTGTCTCTTTGGCTGTCCATGGTATCCGCAAAACTCTCCTCCATCACCACATTTCCAGTGAATCCATGTTCTTCCCGTCAGCGTTCTTCACTGTCCAACTTTCACATCCATACACACGAATGTGGAATACCGTCGTAAGAATGCTCTTGCTCTTGATCGCTAGCGACACAGCCTTATCTTAAGGATTTTTCCTAGATTCTTCACCGCTGCCCGTTCTAGTTTCAATCTCCTTCTGATTTCTTGGTTGCAGTCTCCTCTTTGCTTGATGATTGAGCCAAGGAATAGAAAATATTTAACAATTTCAATTTCTTCATTGTCAGTCTTAAAGTTGTGTATTACTTTTGTCTTCTTGATGTTCAACTGTAATCCTGCTTTGGCACTTTCTCTTTTAACTTCCATCAGTAGTCATTTCAAGTCTTCACTATTTTCTGCCAGTAACGTGGCGTCATCTGCATATCTCAAACTGTTAATGTTCCTTCCACCAATTTTCACTCCACCTTCTTCCAAATCTAATCCAGCTTTCTTTTTGATAGGGAGAAAAAATACATCCTTAATCTAACACCTTTTGCCAATAGGAAACCACTCAGTTTCCCCATATTCTGTCCAAACAGTAGCCTCTTGTCCAGAGTACAGGTTGCACATCAACAAAATCAGATGTTGGGGCACCCCCATTTCTTTTAACACCAGCCATAGCTTTTCCTCATTCACAGTCAAAAGCTTTGCTGTAATCTATATAACACAAACAAATTTTCTTCTGAAATTCCCTGGTATGTTCCAGTAACGATTGTACATTTGCAATATGATCTCTAGTGGCACTTCCTTTTCTGAATCCAGCTTGAACATTCCATGTTTGATGTCAGTCTTTGTTGTAAAATTTTGAGCATCACTTTGCTTGCATGGGAAATTAATGTCATGATCTGACGGTTACTGCATTTTCTGGCATCTCCTTTTTTGGGATTGGAACATGGATTGAATGTTTCCAATCTGTGTGCAATTGTTTTATTTTCAATATTGGTTGGCATATTCTTGTTAAGATTTTGATGCACTCAGCTTCTATAGCTTAGAATAGCTCTAGTGACATCTCATGTACTTCTGCTGATTTGTTTCTCCTAATTGCTTTGTGCAGCTTTCACTTGACTTCCTAAAACTGAAGATCCTTCATCAGTAACTTCGCTGAAGGAATCTCTCATCTCTTCATCTCTTCTGTACAGTTCTTCAGTGTATTGTTTCCCTCTTTATTTTGTCCTGATCAGATAATATATTTCTGTGTTGATTTTTCAGCATCTCGAGCCATGGTTTGAATTTCCATTTGATTTCCTGGATCTTATGGAACACATCTCTTGTTCTTCCTTTTTTGATGTTCTCTTCTATTTCTTTGCACTGGTAATTATAATAGTTATCTTTTTCTCTATGTGCAAGTTGCTGCATGAAGAATTCTTACTCTATTTTTGTCGCCTTTTGCTTCTCATCTTTCTTTAGAAATGTTAAGAGTTTCATCAGTCACCCACTGAGGCTTTTCATTTCTTTTGGCTACAGGAACAGTCTTTGCAAATTCTACCTTGCTTCAGTGGTTCATGTTCAGTTGAACTTAGTACTGCAAATCAGTTCTTTGCATGGCCTTTAAAGTCTCCGTTTTACATTTGCGCACGCTGATTGTTTTAGTGTTTATCTTCAGCTTTATTCCAATTTTTGATATTAGCAATTTGTGGTCTGTTCTCGCAAAGAGAACAGAGCTTCTCCATCTTCAGCTTCCAATTATGTAATCTTTCTCATTTCTGTATTGGCTATCCAGTGACATTCATGTATACAGTTGTCTGTTTGCTTGCTTGAGGCATGTGTTTGCAATAAACAAATAGTTGGCTACAAAATTTTATGAAGCGCTCTCCTGCTTCATTTCATTTCTTAATCCTAGTCCAGATTTTCTGACAATATTTGATTTGTTTCCCTCTTTTGCATTCCAGTCACTTCTGATTATCAGCAAGACCAAATATTTGTGGTGTGTTTCCAGAGGTCAGGCTTCCAGCATTCAAAATATAAGAAAAAAAAAATTGACTTCCGGTTTGGGGACTTCCGGTTTGGGATTCATGGAGGTCTGAAGCAGCTCCATTCGCGGAGCTGACCGGACTGCCGTTTTAAGCGGCCGGCGGGGGAAATTTAGCCCGCGGCTGACTGCTCTCAGGCGGAGAGCAGGCAAAGAACGCGCAAGACCCTAGGGTGTGCTAGATCTCGGACGAGGGGGGCTCTGCGCAACGGGTCCCCTCCCGATCCTTGAGGTCCCACCCTGTGACAGGTCGGCTACGATCTCTGCGGCAGTTCTGGGGCCAATTCGGCTGGCATAAGACC
The DNA here is from genome assembly GCF_028583425.1 of Eublepharis macularius. Taxonomy (NCBI): domain Eukaryota; kingdom Metazoa; phylum Chordata; class Lepidosauria; order Squamata; family Eublepharidae; genus Eublepharis; species Eublepharis macularius. Next base: position 857,754 of record NC_072798.1, read on the forward strand.
TACATACCCAAGCTTCGATTGGGGAAAGAAGTGGAGAGGAGAAGTTATAATCGAAACAGCGATTACAGCCCGAGAAAAGTGAAGGAGAAGGTAAAGATCACTATCTTCTGATACGGGACAGATTGGTAAAAGCAGAGAGGAAGAAAAGTAGATTTTCAAACTGCAACAGGCTAATAATAAGGAGGGGAAGACTCGGCAAGAGTTGTACTTGAAAAGAGACTAAGTTTAAAGAAGTTATTAAAGAAATTGGATTATTGTTTTGAATACTTGCGGTTATGGAGCTGTGAGAAAAAGATACCATCGCGAGACCTACTGTGGGAAGTTGGGAGACAGGAAGTACGTAATAACAATAGAGTTGCTGGAGAGAAGCGGCCCTTGCCGGAGGGCAGGAAGAAGGGAATCGCCATCTTTGAAAGGGGAAGGGTCGCGGCTTCAGCGGAAAAGGAAGTAAGCCATCTTGGATTACAAAATCATAGAGGAACCATAGAGAAAAGACGCCCGACATTTTGGACTCTTTAAAAATTAATTTTTGCAAAGACCGGGACATTTGAAATAAAAAGATATCTAAATTTTACGCCACGGAGTTAAGGAAGAGAGCGGACTCGTGGGAGCGAGCCAAAGCAAGCCCCACGATGTCAAAAAAAGAGTGGCAATCGGCAATAGAAAACCTGGACAAAAAACTTTTAGATGTGATTAAAGAACTTAAGGACACGAAATTGGAGCTGATTAAAGAGGTTAAAGAGGTCAAACAGACAGTAAAATCGGAGCTGTCAGAAGTGAAAAAAGGTATGGAAACAATACAAAGCGAACTACAAGGAACGCAGCAGAGAGTTAAAACAGTAGAAGACGCAATGAAGAACTTAGCAGACACGCAACAAACAGATGAGACTGATGAGGGGAAGAATGTCGGTTGCAGAAACTAAACACATGGAGAAGCAGCTACGGTTTCGTGGATTGCCAGAAGTGGAAGGAAAGTCAGCGCAAGAACAGATGACTGAGGTGTTAGCTGAATACCTGGGGAAGGAGGAGGAGGAAGTTGTGGCTATCCTAGATGTGGCATACCGTGTGAATTCGAGAATTGCAACCCAGAGGAAACTACCAAGAGACGTGATTGTGCAGTTTACGACACGAAATATGAAAGAGAAGATTGTGACAAAATAGTTTCAAGATCCATTGGAGATTGATGGCAAGACGATTATCATAATGAAGGAATTACCCAGGTCAGTGTTATTAGATCGGAAAAAATATAAAGTGCTAATTCAGATCTTGAAGGACATGAAAATCAGGTACAGATGGGAGTTACCAGAAGGTGTGTCCTTTGAGTTTGGAGGGGCCAAAAAGCGTATCAGATCTGAGCGAGAGATGGAGCGATTTATAAGGGACAATGAAAAGGACTTACCAACAAGATCATGAGTATGGAGTGTAAAGTTTTATCTTGGAATGTAAATGGACTAAACTCACCAAACAAGAGAAAAAGTATTTTCCACTGGCTATTAAAACAAAAATGCGATATTGTTTGCTTGCAAGAAACCCATATTCGAAAGCAGGATGCAAAATATTTAAAAATGGGGAAACTGGGCAATGAATTTGTAGCGGCCTCTAATAAGAAAAAAAGAGGAGTGGTGTTGTATATAAAAGAGGAGCTATAGCCAAAATTTGTAATAAAAGACGTGGAAGCCAGATTTATAGCAGTGGAATGTACATGGAACTTAAAAAAAGTATTGGTAGTCGGAATTTATGCACCTAACGGTGCAAAAGAGAGCTTCTTTGAGGATTTGAGGAAGCAATTAGAGGATCTTTCATACGACCAGATAATTCTTGCTGGAGACTTCAATGGAGTGACGAACTTGGAACTAGATAAAAAGACATCAACTGTACAAAAGAAAAGAGGATTGTTACCAAAGCTTTTTTTTGAGCTGATACAACAGGAGACCTTAGAAGATGTATGGAGAAGAGAAAATCCTAAAAGTAGACAATTTACTTTTTACTCTTCAAGACACTGTACACTATCGAGAATTGATATGATCTGGGCCTCAAAAGACTTAGCGTTATGGACTAAGGAGGTAGAAATAATGCCGATGGTAGGCTCAGATCATAATCCAATCATGTGGAAATTAGGGAGGAGGAGAAAAAGGAAAGCATGGAGAATAAATGAGGACTTGTTACAGGAAGGAGAGAACGTGGAGATGTTGAGAAGAGAGACAAAGTTCTTCATACAATATAACGTGAATAAAGAAGTACCAACTGACAAAGTTTGGGATGCCTACAAGGCGGTAATAAGGGGCATACTAATGGACTTAAATGGCAGAGTGAGAAAAAAGAAAGAGGAGAAGAGACAAGAGATTGAGGAGAAAATAAAAGCCAAAGAAATACAGTTAAAAAAGAGACCAGGGAAAAAGAAATTATACCAGGAAATTAAAATACTTCAAGAACAGCTGACAGCAATGAATAATAAAGAATTGGAGTGGAACCTTAAAAGACTGAATCAGAAAGTGTTTGAAGGAGCAAATAAACCTGGAAAGTATTTGGCATGGCAACTAAAAAAGAGAAGGGAAAAGAAAATAATAAACAAAATATGTGAGGACAATAAAACGTATCTGGAACAAACTACCATTAGTAGAGCCTTTTATAAATTTTACGCTAAGTTATACAATAAGAAAGAGGTGAATAAAGAATCAATAGCGACATATTTGGAGAAAATGAAACTCCCAGTAATTTCGGAAGCTTGGAGAAATAGACTGAATAATGAAGTAACGGATGAGGAAATAAGTAAGGCAATACAATCTGTAAATTTGGGAAAGGCGCCAGGGCCAGATGGACTTACGGCTAAATTTTACAAGACAATGGCCAATGAACTGGCACCATTCCTAAAAGAGGTGATTAACGGAGTTTTAAAGGATCAACGGATTCCAGGTACCTGGAATGAAGCGAATATATCACTGATCCCTAAAGAAGGCCAAGACTTGACAAACGTGAAAAATTATAGACCTATATCGTTACTTAATAATGACTATAAAATCTTTGCGAAGATACTGGCGGAGAGACTGAAGGGGTGGCTTTCGGAAGTTATTGAGGAGGAACAAGCAGGCTTTTTGCCAGATAGACAAATCAGAGACAACTTGAGGACAGTGATAAATGCTATTGAATACTATGATAAGCGTTGTGATAAGGAGGTTGGTTTCTTCTTTGTTGATGCTGAAAAGGCGTTTGATAATTTAAACTGGGACTTTATGTTTGCCACTATGGAAAAGCTACAAATGGGAGAAAGATTCATTAGAGCAATTAAGGAAATTTACAGAGACCAGAATGCAGCAATTGTGGTGAATGATGAAGTGACTAAGAAATTAGCTATAAGTAAAGGAACAAGACAAGGTTGCCCGCTGTCTCCGCTGTTGTTCATTTTGGTATTGGAGATCCTGATGATACAAATACGACAAGATGAAGAAATCCGTGGAATAAAAATAAAGGATTATTCTTATAAGGTCAGAGCATTTGCGGATGACATAATGCTAATTGTAGAAGACCCAATGGAGAACATGCCAAAAGTGATAGAGAAGATTAAGGAGTTTGGGGAGCTGGCAGGTTTTTATATCAATAAAAAGAAATCAAAGGTATTATGCAAAAACATGACTAAGCAAAAACAACAATCGCTAATGGAAATAACGGAATGTGAAGTAACAAATAAGGTGAAATATTTGGGAATTGAACTGACTGCAAAGAACATAGACTTATTTAAAAACAACTATGAAAAACTATGGACTCAGATAGAGAGAGATCTGATCAAATGGAACAGACTGAATTTGTCATGGTTGGGAAGGATTGCAGCAGTGAAGATGAATGTGTTACCAAGAGTAATGTTTTTGCTACAGACAATACCAATCATCAGAGACTCTAAGCAATTCGAAAAATGGCAGAGGAAAATATCAGACTTTGTATGGGCAGGCAAGAAGCCTCGAGTGAAAATGAAAGTTTTACAAGATGCAAAAGAAAGAGGCGGAATGCAACTGCCCAATCTAAGACTTTACCATGACGCAATTTGCCTAGTATGGTTGAAAGAGTGGATGACGCTAAAGAATAAGAAACTACTAGCTCTAGAGGGATATAAAAAAACTTTCGGATGGCACGCATACCTATGGCATGATAAAGTAAAGGCAAACTCGATGTTCCTGCATCATTATATACGGAGAAGTTTATACATAATCTGGAAGAAGTACAGAATCTATTTACAAGAAGGAACCCCTTTGTGGGTAGTTCCATATGAGGTGATAGACCCGCGAGCTGTTGATAATGAGCAACAATGTTTAACCTACAAAGAAATAACTAGAATTGAAGCATCTAAACTCAGAATAAAGACTCAGGAGGAACTATCACCCTACTATGATTGGTTCCAGTACAGACAGATTAGAGATTTATATAACTCGGACTCTGTAAAGGGAGGTATACGAACAGAGAATTCGGAACTAGAGCAGACCCTTTTTAAAGAGGACAAGAAAAGAATATCCAAGGTATACCAAGTACTGTTGAAATGGTATACTGAGGATGAAATAGTTAAAGTACAAATGGTGAAATGGGCCATAAACTTCAATAAAGAAATAACAATGGAGGCATGGGAATACTTGTGGAAGACTACAATGAAGATAACGACATGCACCAGCATTAAAGAGAATATTTATAAAATGATTTATCGTTGGTACATGACACCAAAGAAGATTGCGCTAGGGAATTTGAATACTTCTAATAAATGCTGGAAATGCAGGAAGCATGAGGGCTCCCTCTATCATATGTGGTGGACGTGTGAGGTAGCTAGGCAGTACTGGGGGGAAATAATAAGAGAAATGAGTGAGATTTTACAATTTCAAGTAAATAAGAACCCAGAACTCCTGCTACTAAACCTGGGAATGGAGGGAATTCCAGCCCATCATAGGACATTGATATTTTACATGACGGCTGCAGCTAGACTTTTGTACGCACAAAAATGGAAAGTACAAGAAGTGCCAACTATTGAAGATTGGATTTACAAATTGCTGTATATGGCAGAAATGGATAAAATGACAAGAAAACTGAGAAATCTGGACCCAGGACAGTTTAACACAGATTGGGAGAAGCTGAAACAATATTCGGAGAAGAAATGGGAGGTGGGAGGAGAACTGTGGCAGTTTGAGAACTATTGAAGTATAACAAAGTGCAGAGGGGGGTGACTTTACCGGGGGGGAGAAGAGGTAAAAATGAACTTCTAAGCAGCTATGTTATTAGATTGATATATATAGAATAATAAATAGAATATTGATAGAATATAATTAATCATAAGGGTTAACTATAAGGATTGACTAACTAATAATATTTTCTTTCTGATTTTGTATAATATATCAAACGGAATACGTTTATATGAAGGTATATATGAGTCAAATTGATTGATTGATATCATATACAGATCTATGATTGAAGGGAATAGAAATATCAATGTAAACAAATATAACTAAAACAGAAAGAAGAAGATAGAATGAATAATATATAGAGTATAAGTTAAGTTGGTTGATTTATATGACTGTATGGCTTATATAGTTTACATAGTTTACGTTATACAGAAATATTTGAAAACGGAATTATGGGATAAATTGTTTATCCATTATGGGTACAGAGCATTAAAAATAGTTAAAGAAGTATTGCTTAGAATAAAAGGAGAATATACATTTGATTAGATAGAGGAATATATAAAGAGTAAGGGAAAAGGGACAAAGGGTTGGAAAACTGTTGGAAGTCAACAAAAAAGGGGGGAAAGGGAGGGGGTTAGAAATTGGGAAATGGGAAAATTGACTGTGATGTGTAAATATATGATCCTAACCCAATAAAAATTTTTTCAAAAAAAAAAAAAATATAAGAAAAAATTGATTCAGTTTCGTTTTCTCAGCCATGTCAGACGCTCCTCTCCGCAGGTCTGGGAGGAAGCGCCTGAGCAGCCTGACCGGGCGGCTGATCTGCGAAGATTAGCCCCCAGGACTCCCAGTGAGGGAGGCAGGGTCCGGGACGTGGCGGGAAGAGCCCCCTGAAATTGATGCAGGGGGTAAATTGCCCATTTGTTCCTATGGAGGCCGGCAGACGTGCACAGCACCTCGAGTGCTGCCGGGCCATGGAAAACGACAAAGAGCAGAACTAGGCGGAAGCCTGTAAGTAAGCGAATCCCTTCTGTTATTACAAGCGCACGTGAAGGAGTGGTGGGATCTGAAGCTAAGAAGACTCGGATTTCTTCCCCCTCGCTGAGTTTCAGAATTTGGTTGGCGGTCCCCCCCCCCCCTAAAATGGCAGCGAAAAAGCAGAGTCCCGCTTTGGGCAAGTCAATTTTGGCTGCCCTGCAGGCGAAAGGAGAGTCGCTCGAAGACTTGGTGAAAAGGTCGGTTATCGAAGCCATAAAGCCCTTTGTTAACAAGCTGAATGAAACAGATCAAAGGGTGGGCTTAATTGAGAGCGAAGTGAAAACCATCAAGGAAGCAGCGGGGGGGGGGGCAGAGAAGTCTGCCCGGGAAAATGCATCACTCGTGAGGGCAACGAATAAAGAGTTAAAGCTAGTGGAGAACCAGCTGATCGGGCTACAAGTGGAACGAACACAGACAATTTTGCGCCTCCAGAACATGAAAGAGGAGGAAAATGAGGATTTATGGGGGTCTGGCCTCGGAACTATTGGCGACACCCGCGAGGGCAACTAAAGAAGAGGTAAAAAGCGCCATTTTGGAAGTCCATCGGGCTTCTTCAAAATATGCAACGAAGCGTCAGCTGCCTCGCGAGATCATCATCGAGTTTTCATCTAAAAGGATCCGAGACACTATCCTATATAACTCATATAATGCGGATCTGGATTTTCTGGGTAATAAAGTCAAGATACTGAAGGACATCCCATTTTTAGTTCGGAAAAGAAGATTTAAGTATAAAAAACTCGCAGCTCTTCTGAGGGAACGTGGAAAAAAGTACAAATGGCTATTTCCAGAAGGTATTTGGTTCAGTTACAAAGATCAAGCTTACAAGATAACATCAGAAGATCAATTAAGGGATTTTGAGGACAAAAATCAAGAATTTCAGCAAGACACCAAGCAAGAAGAAAAGGCGAAGTCTGAAGGGGGGGGAGGGAACGAGCACTGCGGCTGCAGTTGCTCAGAGAGAATTGCGTCCGAGGCCCGGGGGGGGGGGGAGGAAGACTTAATTTGAATTGTAATTTGTATTTTGCAATCAGCCACTCCATCAATATCATACAAAGTTTTAATTTTTTAATAATGGCAGTATGAAGGGAAAGCATTATGTGTAGTGTAGTGTTGTTATATGTTGCTGTTTTTTTTTCTTTCCCCTGCCCCCCTTCTCTCCCTTTGTATTGTTAGTCAATGTAGTTAATAAAAAAATAAAAAATCTTTAAAAAACAAAAAAACAAAATATAAGAAAAATTTTTAAAAAACAGTCTGTACAAGCATTCAGCCTGAACAAGGGAACAGAGAAAAGATGAAAACGCACAATCCTCTCACCAAACACTTGCTACTTTTCCTAAAAGATGTTGCTAGGATAAACGAGCAATTCTGGAAGTTGCAGCACCCTGGCCTTGGTCTCTTAGAACTGGGACTTCTCTTCCTCGTCACTGAACACGTGGGCAGGAGGGAGTTCCTCGGTCCTTAGTCTGTTTGGCCTCCTTGGGCCAGAATCATCTGTAAGCCCTAAACGACTCTGTATTTGGGGCACAGCCCTTGGCCCCTCTTTCCTGCCAGCTATGAGTTTGCAGCCAGTTGCCCACTCATCTTTCGCAGAGTGTAGTCACCGGGGGCTGCATCGCTGGGAGGAGTTCTAGGGTGGAGGGCGTTTCTCCACACTGGTCTTGGCGTGTCATGTAGATGCGCCTGTGTCTGGGACGGTGGGCAGTGGAATCCAGAACTCTCCTGGCTGCTAATGAAGAGAAGGGAGCACTCAAGGGACTGGCGTTCCTGCCACAGTCTGTGGGTGCCCAGCCCACCTTTTGTTCTGGGAGGGAGTAGAATCAGGTGTCAAGGGCTTTTCCTGTTGGATGCCTGGCTCCCTCTTTTACTTGGCAGAGAAGCAGAAGAACCCCTGAAAAGCATCCTGGGGGGGGAAAGGAGATGGTGCAGGCAGAATCATTACGATACCAACTGGAGGTTTGTTTTTAGCCTTTCAAATCATCATCCCCACAAAGCTAATAACACGAGAAAGTCTAATTAAGAATGCCAGGTGCCTGAAGCACTCTGCACTGAGTGGAGGCACCAGTAATTTGCATTTCTTGGGGAGTGTAATTGAGCTGTAACTGAGCCCTACTAACACCGTCCTCCTCCAGCGTAAAAAATAAATTCCAGGTTACTCTTGCAAGGCTGTAGGTATTTGTTGTTGCAATCAAGCTGCACCCGTCTCTCCTGGAAGGATGCCACAGCTGGCTGGGCCCAGGAAGAGTTGCCAGCCACCTCCCATGCCACAACTGGCTGGGAGGCAGCTGCACCCTGCACTGTGTTGGCGGCACCCTCCTCATTGTGTAGTCACTTCCGAGGCTGTGCTGTAGAACCAGCCTAGAGGCCTGAACATTTTGTCACGAACATTTAGCTTTTGCTGCTCAATCTGATCCCAGAGGTGCTCTCACAATCCTTTGCAAGCCTCGGTATATTGTATATTGTGACCTTAAGAAGATCTCAGTTGTCACTTGGGGCGCTTGGCGCCCTCCCTGTGTTGCTATAGCCTGCACCTCTATATGGGGGGAAACACCCCAGAAAAGACCTTTCTTCCAGAGTCCCCGGCAGCATTTCAGCCCAGGAACTTTGGACCTGAACAGATGGCTGGAATGCAAGGCGCCCCCTCCAAAAATCCTCTGGTCAGGGCGGGAAGACCTCTCTTGGTTTCACAGCAGAAATATCCCAACTACCGAGTGGCAAACAGGATCTTCGGCAGGAAAGGCTGTTTGACACCTCAAGGGCGGCAGGAAGACATCTGAGCAGGCTCCTTTGAGGGTCCCCCTGAACTCCTCACACCTTTGGACTCCTGTACAATGACCCAGGTTTGGAATTGCCAATGGGCCCCCCAATCACACAGCCCTGGCCCATGGGAGGGGTCACAACAGGGAGTCTGACCGCTGGCCAGGCTTTGCAATTGAAGCCCGGGAAAACTCAGGCCCATAAGAAGGGCACACCGTCCCTCTCAGGCTGTGCGGGTGGTCTCATCCCGCCCTCTTCTGTTACTACAGCGCTGCTGCCACCTCGGATCCTCATGTCTTCAAGACAGGCAGCGAATGGCCTGTTCTCTCCTCTTTTGCCTCCCTTCTCTGGTTTAGCCTATTTTCTCGTTTTATCCTGGACTTCCTTCCTTTAGCTACTCCTTCTCTAGTTCAGGATCGGTCTGCCCTCCAGCCAGCCAATCTCTCCTCATACTCAGCCGGGCAGGGAACCCTTCCCTTCTTACCAAAGCTCCGTCCCGTTTTCTCCACCTCACTTTTCAGTCCCATCTCGGGCAACCCATTGATGATGGAAAGTGCCATCAAGTCATGGTTGACTTATGGCAATCCTTTATTGGGGATTTCAAGGCAAGAGACTAACAAAAGTGGTTCGCCATTGCCTGCCTCTGCAGCGCAACCTATTACCTCTCTCCTTTCTCTGGCTGGACTGATTTGCCAACTGCAAGGAACACAGTTTATTGAGTAACATTCATTGTGTATAACACCCTTAGATTTATTGGATTTGCATGCTTTATTGGTCTTGTTTTATATTATCACCCATTGGCTTGATTTTCCTTCTCTTAGTTTCTAATCTGTATCTCGTTAGGGTAATAAAGTTACTCGCTGGTTGACAGCTTTGTCTCCCTTCCACCTTTTCTTGTCTCAGAGATTTTCTGCATGACAATAGACTGGATCATTCCAATTTTGGCCTCAGTATTTGGTGCTCTTACTGTACATGTGCAAAGGGGACATCCTGATACGACAGACGTGGCGCTGGGACTGATTTGGGTAGCTCAGGGTTTGGCTAATGTTCTACTCACTGGTTGGGAGCTGTGAGCCAAGGACTGGGGAGCAGCTTGGCTGTTCTTAGGGAGGCTGGTCCTGCCAGACCAACCTCATCTCCTTCTAGGAAATAAAATTGTGTTTATTTACCCTACGGAAATGTCTTTGAAACTGACTATGCTAATCTCACACTGTGTAATCTGCCTTGAGTCTCAGTGAGAAAGGTGGATTATAAATGACATAAATAAAATAAATAAATAAAATATGATCGAGTGACAGGCTTACTGGATCATGGGAGCGCTGTTGATGTGGTTGATCTGGATTTCAGTAAAGCTTTTGACAAGGTTCCTCATGATGTTCTGATGGGTAAACTGGAGGACTGTGGGCTGGACTCTGGGAGGGTCAGATGGACAGGGAACTGGCTGGACAAACACACCCAAGGGGCATCACGTCTGATTGAAGGGAAGCATCCAGGACTTGGTTCTGGGCCCCCTACTTCTTAATATTTTTATAAATAATCTGGATGAGGGTTTGGAGGGATTTTTCATTAAATTGGTAGATTACACTAAACTGGGAGAAGCAGCAAACACCCTTGAACACAGAGATGGAATTCAATAAGACCTGAATGCACTGGGAAAGTGGGCAGATTTGAATGAGATGTGATTTAACAAGGATAAGTGCCTGGTTCTCCACTTAAGTAACAAAAATGCAAAGCATGCGTACTAGATGGGGGTACACTTCTGGGGAGCAGGGTGTGTGAAAAAGATCTTGGTATATCAGTGGATGGGAAGCTAAATATGAGCAGTCAGTGTGATGCAGCAGCAAAAAAGGCAAACACAATCTTGGGGTGTATTAACAGAGACAGCCTTTTTCTGGCATACTTATGGGACCGCCTCCCTCGCTATGCTCCTCCACGGCAGCTTCGCTCTTCCAAACAGGGTCTCCTGCAGGAGCCAGGCTGCACACAGGTGAAGTCAGCAGCAGTCCGTACATGGGCTTTCTCTGTGGTGGCCCCCACCCTGTGGAATGACCTGCCTGAGGAGGTCAGGAGAGCCCCCACTCTCCCGGCTTTCTGCAAACAATGCAAAACCAAATTATTCAAAAAGGCTTTTTATTCAAATGAGTTAGGAACTTCAACACTAAGTTGCATTGGATTCCTGCTTGTGAACTTGTATCTATTTACCCTGTTGGTATCGTTTATGGAAATGTTCTTGATATTGACTGTACTAATCTCACACTGTGCAATCCACCTTGAGTCTCAGTGAGAAAGGCGGACTATACATGACATAAATAAATTAAATAAATACACCCCTCTGCTGCATGCTCAGGTGTTTGTCAGAGATGCCAGTTACCATAAGGAACGTGTGCAGGGATTCTTTTCTGGAAAAAGGGGGTGGTGGAACTCAGTGGGTTGCCCTCGGAGAAAATGGTCACATGGCTGGTGGCCCCGCCCCCTGATCTCCAGACAGAGGGGAGTTGAGATTGCCCTCCACGTCGCCGAGCAGCATGGAGGGCAATCTCAACTCCCCTCTGTCTGGAGATCAGGGGGCGGGGCCACCAGCCATGTGACCATTTTCAAGAGGTTCTGGAACTCCGTTCCACTGTGTTCCTGCTGAAAAAAAGCCCTGAAGGTGTGCATTGTGAAGTGTGCCCTGAAGACAGCCCTTTGAGCAGGCATTTCTGCGCCAGTGACCCAGAAGTGTTCATCCAGGCCATCTCGTTGGCTCGAGATTACTGTGAGGCTACTGGTCTGAGTCTGAGGTGTCCCCAGGTCACTATGGAGCATTCCTGCAGGAGGAATGGGGCCTCCTTCAGAGAACGATTGCGTTGGCTACTGAGAAGCTCTCGGTTCCTATCACATACAAAAACTGTGTTTTCCCAGAAATCATCAAGACTGTAAAATATGCTCAGTTGCTGGAGAAGGCGGGTTGCCAACTCCTGGCTGTCCCTGGTCACACAAAAGAACAGAAAGGACCTCTTGCTAGTGTGGCTTCCTGGGAGCACATACAGGCTGTGAGCACGGCTGCAAATATTCCTGTGTTTGCAAATGGAAACATCCAGAACCTCAGTAACGTGGAACAATGTATGCAGAAGGCAGGAGCTCGTGGAGTCAGGAGTGCGGAGGGCCAGCTTCACAATCCAGCACTCTTGGTGGGAAGAACCCCTGGGGTCTGGGAAATGGCTGAGGCACACCTGGAAATGGGACCACAATATCTTTGTCCGCTGTCCTACATCAGGGCTCACCTCTTCAGGCGGTGGCATCACACGTTACAAGTTCACCAGCAGCTGTGTGATGAACGGGCAAAAGGAGAGGCATTGGAAGGTCTGGTGGCCACCAACGAAGAGCTGAAGTTGCACTGCCAGGAAGAAATTGCCAGTTTGACGGAAGAAGAGACACTCAAGGGAGGATTACCTGTCTCCCATTGGATTTAATAACAACAACAACAACAACAACAGTGCTTATATACCACTCTTCTAGACAGATTCCCACCCAGAGCAGTGAACAAGTTAGTGTTATCATTATCCCCACAATGCAGCTGGGGCTGAGAGTTGAACCACGGTCAGCCATACATAGTGCAACACAACCTCAGAGCAGGAACCACAGCTGGAGTTTCTCTGCAAACCTGGAAAAACCAGCCTGGACGAGGAACGCCTTGCCCTTGGCTGCGTGAAAGGTTGAGGGTGCAGCCGTCCAAATTCTTTCCCAGGCCCAGCAGCTCTGAGTGGGGGCACGAATGGTGGCCCACACAGGGCCCTGTGGTGCGGCAAGCAAGTCAGGGCAGAGCCATAGCTTGGCGACTGGGGCAACAGCAGGTGGGCCTGTCATTGAGAGAGGGGTTGAAAACAAAATGACGGGCGCGGGTGGATGGTGAAGCCACATTCGGAACGCAGCGTCCAGCCCAGCTCACCTGCCCCCAAAGGGCATTGCAGCAGCAGGAGAGGCGTCGCACAGGGCAACCAAAAGGAGTTGGGGCCCCTTCCCTATGAGGAGAGGCGCAAGGCTCCAAGGATTTTTGGTTCCGAGAAAAGGTGACTAGGATGGGGCAGAGAGAGATCCCATTGAGCACGAGGAAGAGAAAGCGGAGGGAGAGGATGCCCCCCTCTCGCCCCAGAGAATGGAATTGAAAAAGAGTGGCAGCAAGCCCAGAGCCGGCACAAGGAAGCCCCCGTGGGCTGAATGGCCAAATCATCACAGGTTAGTAATGGGGGGGGGGATAGCTGGAGTGCAGCCAGCGTGTCACTGCGGGGAGCACTTGGGGGCACAGGATTGAGCGCCCAGCGCTGTTTTGGGGTCTTCGGGCTAACAGGCCCTCTCTTTGAGGGCTGTGCTCTGCTGCACTCCCTCCTTCAGGGCGTGTTTGTCTTCTGCCAGAAGCTGGAGAGGAGGCCAAAGGGTGCAGGAACACTGCCCAGTACCTCCTCAGCACTCCCCGCTCCACCAGGCTCCGTCTCCTCACCACACATTGCCTGTCACGCAATCCCCACACCCAGAGGCATCCTCCAGCTCCTTCCAGGGGGTCCCTTGAGGCTGGGGGGTCCTGCCAGGCCCCCTCTGTCCTCAGGTGTCCCCTGCTGCTGGCAGACCTGCCAAAGCCCTCCAGAGAAGGCAGATGAAAGCCAGGCCAGGCCAAGCACATTTCATTTCCCATTATGAGTTCAGGAAGGAAATGACCCCTTTGTGGAACTTTCAAAGAGATTGTTTTCAGATCCCATTAGCTCCCTGAAAAATAACGTGTCGGGCCTGATTTGTGGCGGCGGCTGCTCACAGCCGCTCTCTGAGCTCCAGCTGCCAGGCAGGCAGGCAGGCAGGCGGCTCCAGAGAGGGGGGAGGAGGCAAACTCCCTGGGCCCCGACTCCTGGGAGGGGGCAGCTCCAGGGCATCGGCTCAGGCACAGGAGGCTGAAAACTGGGCTGGACGCACCTCTGTAGCGTCTGGACATCCATGCCTAGCTTCCACATGGGCCGTGGCCACTGCAGGGCCCGCCCGCCAGGACCCTTGGGCAGCCCTTGGGAATGGAGAACAGCAAGGCAGGGCGGGCAAGGGGGGGCAGAAGGAGACCTGCAGGGCTCTGCTGTGAGCGGGGGGATGGGGAGGGTGCTGGAGAAAAGGAATGCAGCCCCCCCCAATTGCATTGCTGCAATTGTGCTGTTGAGATTCCATCCCTGGCAAAGGCACTCCCCCTCCACTCCTTCGACTGGCCTGCTCCAGCTTCTAGGTGCTCAGCCGGGTGCCTGGCTGCTTTCTTGTACTTGGGGGCTCGCAGGCTTCTTTCCCAGAAGGAGCTCCCAGCAAAGGAGGCGAGGAGGCTGCCCTCCCTATTCCTCTGCAAATGCCTTCTGCACAGGGCAGGGAGCCATTTCCTAGCTCTCCGCTCCTGGGCAGGGCCTTGAAGCGGGGCGGGGGGGAAGAGGGGGGTCTTGCCTCTGCCAGAGCCCCTCCGCCTGGGGGGGGGGCTCTGCGTGCGTCACGTTGCCTGGCTTTTTCCTGCAGACACAGGGCCCCCACCGTTCTTCTCACCCAGCCGGATGGAGTTGCTTCTGGAAACTCAGTGCTCTTACTAGCAAGTCTCCCCTTGGCATCACTGGGGGGCGAGAGAAAGGGCTGATCGCTTCCTCCAGTATGGATCCTCTGCTGCTGGCCTCTGGCCTGGGGGAAATGAACGGTTCATCTACGGTCTTCCTGTGCAGTCCCACATGGGACTGCGCACGCGCAGGCCTGCCGATACCGGAGATTTTTATAGCTCTAAACCCCTAGGGGGCGCTCCAGCCTCCAATCGCGCATGCGCGGCCGCTTTCCCGCCGAAACGGCTCCTAGGAGGCGGAGCGCCCCTCACATACCCTCAGTTTCTCTTTCGCCGCCGATCGTTGAGGTTCTTGCTCTTCCTTCGTCGCGATGGCTGAGACGGCCTTGTTCAAGCGTTGTGAGACCTGTAACCGCAAGATGACAAGGTCGGATGGCCATTCTATTTGTCTTTACTGTCTTGGAGAAACGCACAATGTTCAGGCGTGTAAACATTGCCGTGCGTTTACCTCCAAGGCTCGGGCCGAGCGGGCGGATCGTTTGCATGCCTCCCTCTGGCAGCGGGCAATGTCGGTAGAAGATCCTCCGCCGAAGTCCTCTTCTGCACCGGCTGCGCCCTCCCGTCCTCTCTCGGAGACGTCGGTTGCTAGAACTCCGCGTTCCAATCCGTCCCCGAGTCGTTCGGCCCCGGCTCGGAGTTCGTCGGAACCGACAGCTTCGGCTCCGAGAACCGTTCGGAGTCGACCTCCTTCAACTTCGTCGGCGGTCTGTACTCCACCTACCCGTGAGGTCAGCGGTGACAGGGCTACCTCGAGTCCGAAGACGATCCCACTGGCTCCCCGAGAGATATCGGATCCGAGAGCTTCGGATCCGACTTCGAAGTCACCTACCAGAACCGAGCCTGAAAAGAAGAAGAAGAAGCGTAAACATTCCAGCAAACATGATAGGGCAGTGTTGGAGACCCTGCTTACCTCTTCGTCCTCGGTTCCGACCGGTCCTACCCCGGCTCCGTCGGAGAGACGCGATGAGTCCGCTGTCCGCCCGCCTTCCAAGACTCCTCCGCCGGAGGCGATCCAGGAGGTGGATGTGGTTCCGATCGACAGGCCCCCTACACCATCGGGTCGGCCTCGATCGACGTCGTTTGAATCGGGCTCGATTCGTTCCACTGGGAGCCGACAAGCCCGCTCCTTTGACCGGAGTTCCCGCCGCTCTTATCGAAGCCGGTCTAGAGGTAGTCGGGGCCGGGACGATCCAGGTACCCGCTCTTATACTAGAGAAGACTCATACTTCTCGGACCACCGTTATCGGAGGATCTCTCTGTCGCCGTCACCCAGAGCCGGTTCCTATGCTGGTCGTGATTATACACCCCGTCCCTCGGAGGTGGTGTCTCCTCGGAGCCGAGCTCGGTACAGTGAATCCCCGTTGTCGGACTCTCCGGAGAGAGAAATTGGGCCCTCGGAGGAGGCTTCCCCAACCGATGATTTCCGAGCCTATAATGAGCTTCTTCAGAGAATGGCCAAGGCTCTGGATTTGGAGGTCACGTCGACTGAATCCAAATTTACCGACAAGATTCTACAGCATATCTATTCGGGGTCTACTCCCTCGATTGCTTTCCCCCTTATTGAAGGGTTTGCTGATATGTGGAAAAAACTTCAGTCGAGACCGGCATCAGCTACCGCTACTAACAGAAAGGTGGAGAGCCTTTACAAGACCAAGGACGATGTGCATTCCTTTCTAGCAGTGCATCCACCTCCGTCGTCACTTGTGACTGAGGAAATGCAGGCTCGTTCTCGCCAGGGTTCCTCTTCAGCTCCAGCTGATAAGGACAGCAGAAAGATTGACAGTATGGGTAGAAAGCTGTATACCTCTGCCACGTTTGGCATTAAGGTGGCTAATTATGCAGCCATGATGTCGGCATACCAATTGTTTTTGTGGAAAAAGGTGGCTTCCTTCCTTCCTAAGATTCCTGAGGAGCAGCGTACTCTCCTTAGGGTCATACAAGAAGAGGCTGTCCGTGTGTCCAGGCATCAAATCAATGCTGGCAGGAGTATGGCGGACACAGCTGCCAGATCTCTTCTCTCCTCTGTGGTCTTGCGCAGGTACGCATGGCTTCGTACAACTGCCCTCCCTGCTGAGACGAGAAATAAGGTGGAGGATTTGCCGTTCGAAGGCACCACGCTGTTCTCGGAAAAGACCGATGAATATCTTTCGAAGAAGAGAACCGACCGCCTGACGGCTCGTTCGTATGGGGTACTACATCAGGCCCCACAGCAATCCTCTCGTCCGTATTACCGTTCCTTCCAGCGTGGCAGACAACATCGTTATCAGCCCTACCAGGGGTACGCGTACCAGCCACACCGACCCTACCAGAGCCCGCAGGCTTCCTTCCCTAGACGGAGGCAGGGCCAGCGTCCTAGGACTGGCTCTCAGCAACATCAACCTAAAGATCAGAGCCAATCACAAAAACAGTTCTGACAATCACAGGGACCTGATCCCTTTTTTGGGGACAGGCTTAGCGCTTTCTGGAGTTCCTGGAATTTGATCTGTTCTGATGTTTGGGTTCTTTCCATAATACAGTTTGGTTATAAAGTTGAATTTGTTGGTTTACCCTACCTGTGTCTCCCTGTTTTTTCTTCGGATGTTCCGCGGTCAGAAATCTTGGGAGAACTCTCAGCTCTTTTACATAAAGGAGCGATAGAGGAGATTCCTGCAGAGTCAGCTGGGTTGGGCTTCTACTCCAACCTGTTCCTAGTGGAGAAAAAAGATGGGGGGCTTAGGCCTATCCTGGACCTCCGGGGCCTAAACGAATTTGTACGGATCCGAAAATTTAAGATGGTCACATTGCAGATGGTTTTGACTTTGCTGCCCCCTTTCTCTTGGTTTGCAGTCCTTGATTTAAAGGACGCCTACTTTCATATTTCTATTTTCCCAGACCATAGAAAATTTTTGCGTTTTACCTATGACCATCGTGTTTTCCAATACAGGGTCTTGCCCTTTGGTTTAGCCACTGCCCCCAGAGTATTCACTAAATGTATGGCAGTGGTAGTAGCCCACCTGCGTCTTCAGGGCTGTTGCATTTTTCCGTACCTGGATGACTGGCTTCTAGTGGGTCAGTCTGAGGCGGATGTGTCCAATCAGGTGGCTCTCACCCTGGACTTATGTCTCCGTTTGGGTCTTTTTGTTAATCAAAAAAAGTCTAAGCTGACTCCTGTTCGCTCCATTCAGTTCATAGGGGTGATTTTGGACGGCGTGCGTAATGCGGGTTTCTTGCCTGAAGAGCGCGCCTCTAAGATTAAGAAGCTCATTTCCACCCTTAAGAGGTGTCGTTTTCAGTCTGCTAAGTTTGTTCAGACTTTGTTGGGTTGCATGGCTTCTACGACTGCAGTGGTCCCTTTGGCCAGGCTGTTTATGCGACCTCTCCAATTATGGTTTAATTCAGTTTTTTCCCCGAGTAGTGATTCCCAGAATAGGAGATTGTCAGTCCCTAGACGGGTGGTATCTGCTTTGGACTGGTGGTTAGAGGACTCTAACCTATTTGGAGGGGTGAAATTTGGGCATCGCCAAACCCATTTATCTGTCACGACCGATGCTTCTTTATTTGGTTGGGGGGCTCACTGTGACGGAGCTTATGCTCATGGGTTATGGTCTGGGTCAGAACGTAGGGAGCACATTAATGTCCTTGAATTAAGGGCAATCTTTTATGCTCTGATCTCCTTTTCAGATGCGGTCCAGAACAAGTCCGTCCAAGTCCTGACAGACAACACGACGGCGATGTTCTATGTCAACAAGCAAGGGGGCACGGCGTCTGTGGCACTATGCACCGAAGCGATGAGGCTTTGGCAGTGGGTATAGACCATGCTGTGTGGTTGCATGCTGTTCACATCCCGGGAGTAGAGAACTCTATGGCGGATCAGTTGAGCAGGATAAAAGGGGACAACCACGAGTGGTCCCTTCAGGACATGTATCTTGCTCCGATTTTTTCCAGGTGGGGGGATCCGGAGCTGGACCTGTTTGCGACAGCAGAGAATCGCAAGGCCCCATGTTTTTGCTCCAGGGGAGGCATAGGCCTAGGGTCACGTGGGGACGCATTTCAACTAAGTTGGTCAGGTCCCCTGTGTTATGCCTTCCCCCCATTCCCGCTGCTAGCCAGGGTGCTCAGCAAGATCCAGAGGGACGGGGCGACAGTCATCCTGGTGGCCCCGTTTTGGCCGAGGCAACCCTGGTTTCACTCCCTCCTGAGTTTGCAGACTCAGTCCATCAGTCTCCCAGTAGTTCCAGACCTTCTGTCCTGCGAGGGGGTGTTTCACCACAACATCGGGAAACTCAGACTGACAGCGTGGCTGATCAGGCCGGGGGTTCCTTTTCTTCAGCAGTAAAGCACGTCTTGCTTAACGCTAGACGTCTGTCTACGAGACAGTCCTATGCTTTGAAGTGGGACAAATTTTCGGCCTGGTGTCGACAGCGAGCCTTGGACCCTTTTTTGGCTCCTCTCTCTGACATATTGGAGTTTTTGTGGGAAGTTAAACAGAAAGGCCTGTCTAATAGTTCAGTTAAGGTTTATTTAGCAGCTATTTCGGCTTTCCATCCTCCTATTGATAAGAAATCTGTGTTCTCCCACTACTCTGCACGTTTGTTTTTACGAGGGTTGAATAATTTGTTTCCCCCCATTCGGGCTCTGATCCCACAATGGTCATTGCCTTTAGTTTTGGCTCGCCTAATGTCCAAACCGTTCGAGCCGTTGGCCTCGTGCCCGTTACGTTTTTTATCCATGAAAGTAGCCTTTTTAGTTGCGGCCACCTCGGCCAGAAGAGTGGGGGAGTTGGCGGCTTTATCTTGCGAACCGCCTTATCTAAAGTTACACCCTGAGAAGGTTGTTCTTCGTACCAAAGTAGAGTTCTTACCTAAGGTGGTGTCTCGTTTTCATCTGTCCCAGGAGCTGATACTGCCAGTTTTCTTTCCAGTTCAGAACTCGGAGGCAGAGAAAGCTCTTCATTCTTTGGACGTCCGCAGAGCTATTCTGTTTTATTTAGATAGGGTTAAGTCTTTTAGGCTTGATTCTAACTTATTTGTTTGTTTTGCGGGGCAGAATAAGGGGAAACGGGCTACGTCCCAGACCATCTCGAGATGGGTGGTCCAGACTATTTTGACTTGTTATTCTGCTGCTAACTTACCTTGCCCCTTGGAGGTGCGTGCCCATTCCACCAGGTCCCAGGCGTCGTCTGCGGCTCTTCTCAGAGGTGTTCCTCTTCACGACATCTGTAGAGCGGCAACGTGGGCCTCGGCGGATACCTTCGTGAAACATTATGCGCTGGACATCCTGGATAGAAAGGAGACAGCGGTGGGCACAGCGGTTCTCCATTCCATCTTTGTGTGATGCTTTGGCGTCACCTCCACCCAGGTATTAAGCTTTGTAATCTTCCCATGTGGGACTGCACAGGAAGACCGTAGATGAAAAACAGGTTTTACTTACCATAACTGTTGTTCATCTAGGTCTTCCGTGCAGGCACACATGCCCTCCGTCCTTCCCCGCTAACTCTCTTGGTACTTACCTTGCAGGGGGTGGCGAAAGAGGAACTGAGGGTATGTGAGGGGCGCTCCGCCTCCTAGGAGCCGTTTCGGCGGGAAAGCGGCCGCGCATGCGCGATTGGAGGCTGGAGCGCCCCCTAGGGGTTTAGAGCTATAAAAATCTCCGGTATCGGCAGGCCTGCGCGTGCGCAGTCCCATGTGTGCCTGCACGGAAGACCTAGATGAACAACAGTTATGGTAAGTAAAACCTGTTTTTTCTGCCTGCAGCCCAGAATCAGTGGGGCGGGGAGGGGGGGAGAGGAGGATTCAGGAGCAGACAGATGCCAAGAGCTGGAGCAAGAAGCACCCTCTGGCAGGGTTGGCTGGAGGCGTTGCATTGCCCCAAATAAGGCCGGCCACCTCCTCTGGAGTCTGCTCTGCTCCAGTGCCACAAAGCCGGGGACCTGGCAATGGCTGCCCAGGAGCAGAAGGGGGTGCCAGTCCCTCCCCCCCGCCCCGCGGCACATCAGTGCCCTTCTCCTTATGCCAAGGCCAATGTGCTTCCTGCCGAGGTGAGTTCCACCCCCTTCTTGGCCATTCCGGAGGCTCAGGTGCCCCTCCCAGCCGCTCGCACCCAGGGCCAATGCTCAGGGCTCTTCCAGCACCCCCACTCGGGAGCAGCAGGGGTTGCTCCCAGCTCGGAGCCTCTTTCTTTCGTCCTCTTTGCTTTCATGCTCCCAGGTGGACCTCTTGATGCTTTCTAGGCATGATAAGTTGCTGTGGCTTTCTCTACAAGCACCAGCATGCATCTGGGGCAGGGGGCTGCTGCGGTCTAGGAGCAAGCAGGGCTGAGGGACCACGGCAGTGCTGCCAGCATTTGAACTCGAGCCACAGGGAGGACGATAATTGTCATGGTTGAGTCCAGGGCGAGGGGTCCTGCAGCACTTCCAGCACCTTGGTGATAGATCCAGGTGGGCAGCAAGAGTCCAGTAGCCCCTAGAGGCCTGACAGCATTTGTGGCAGGGCATGAGCTGTGGCTCACGGAAGCTCAGCACCTTGCTGGGCAGTGGGCAGTGGGCTCTGCTTGCCCCGGGGCTGCTTTAAGGCCCCACCCCCTCCCTCTCCCCCAGCGCAGAGGAATCCCAAGGCCCTGTGATTCTGATTGGTGCCGACACCCCCTGCCTGAAGGGAAAAGGGCTGATTGCCAACTGCCTACCCAGACTTATGGGAATCAAACCAGGCCCGGCCATGCACAGCTGGTAGCTTGGTTACGTTAGTGGGCAGGGGCCAGGCAACCCAGTCCTATGGAAAAGTGGCCTGGAAGAAACTGGGCAAGCAGCAGGCGGTGGCCTGAACCAAGAGGCTTCTCAAAGAGGCAGAGGGTGCAGCGAAGGCATCCAGTCAAGAGGAAGTCTTCAGGGCGAATGAGCCTTCACAAAGGGAGTGCTTTTGAGATGCCATTCTTTCCGGTGCTGAGTTCACATGTTCAGCTGCCAGTCACGAAGAGCAGAGGAGGCCTGGGAGGGCCATGCTAGCGCGAGCCAATCCTTTGCGAATGAAAAGTACAAAAAGTGTTCTGATTTCAGAGCCTCCCGGATTACAGGGGGGTGAAAATTCAGCTTCCTGTCTATTGTGGAAGTGCTGTGACTTTTTCAGACCCCTGTTGGCAAGAGAGCCTCCAGCCCGGTTCGAGAGGGTTGCGTTGGCTGTGTGCAGCCCGGCTCCCCCTCCACAGGAGACAAGCAGGCCCCCTCCCCTTTGCAGGGCCTTGTGTTGGTGCGCCTGAAGGCACGGTGGCTCACGGTGGCCTGCCTCACAAGGCAAAACTAGTCCAGCGCCTGCTGCCAGCGAAGGTACAGAAAAACATTTTCAACTTGGGTTGTCATCACAACCAGGAGCGCCAATGTTTTTCCCTCTGTAAACCACCAGACGATCAAGAATTAAATCAAAACAAGAACATAGAAAGGCTTTCTGTGTAACAATATTCCCAGGGCTAAGCAACCATTTCAGCTCCGAAACCATAACTGCAACGGAGATGTTGCAATGGGCGCCCCTCCCTTCCGTGAAAACGGCCCTGCTGAGGCTGGGAAGAGTAAAGAAAGCGGAGCAACAAGCTGGGCAGAGAGAGCAACAGGTTCCCCTGCGGTGCCTGCTACGGACCACTTGCTCTGGCATCCTCTCCCGTTTGCTGTGTGAGGACCGACTCAGCCAAAGGACAGAGCCAGCAGGGCCAACACTATGCCCAGGGGCACTTCTGCAAACAGCTGGCCACAAGCCACTCTGCCTGGCCTTGTCCCTTGGCCCAGAAGCTGGCATCTCCCGGGGGACATAACATCTGTGTTCGATGCCCCTCGGCTTAGCAGAGAGCCAACTAATGGGTAGAGAGAGACACAAGGAGAAATATGTGCATGGGGGAAGAGGGAGGATGGTGCGTGGGGCTTGCAGATATGCAGCACAGGTATGAGGGTGGGGGAGGACGGAGTGGGGGGGGCGGTCGTGGGGGGGACAGGAAGAGGGCCAGGACACAGGGAGGGTGTGCAGGTGCATGCCGCACCACGGCAGCCATGGGGAGTCCCCTGGCAAACCCTCCAAGGAAGCCCTTGCCCTGCCTTCTTCACAAATTGCCCTCAGGGCAGAGCGGGGCTCAGGTGACTCATCTCAGCCCAACAGAGTGGGCCACGGACAGTTCACACGCCTTCTGGCAGCTGCTGGATCCAGATGTTTCCAGGCAGCCTGTGGGGGTCAGGGGGGGAATCGGGTGCTGGGAAGTTTCATATCACTGCCGTGGTTTGGTAGCGCCGTCTGTGGTGCTTGCTTTCATGCAGGGGAACTCTGCAAACTCACCAGTTTAGGCAGGATTTTTATATACAGGGATTAGAACTGTAGTAGACTGGATAACACGGAAAGTCACTTTTATAAGGGAATTGTACTCCGTTGCAACTTTTTTGAATGTATCCCCTCCCTTTTACTGCACTGTCTTTCACCTTTCTTATTCACCCTCTGCATTATAGTACGTCTAGCCTTAGAGAGGTTTTTGTTTTGTTTTTTTGCTCACTTGTATCTTTTGTTTGCGCTGTGATTCTAGTCTTCGTGTGTGGTTTACTGGATGATATATCCTGCCTGACTGAATTTTTAATTTTTTAAAAATATTTTGTAATCCACTTGGAGCCTCAGTGATAAAGTTGGGCTGTAAATGAAATAAAATAAAATAAAATAAAATTGCAGTATATAAGAACAGTTATTACTATTTATTAAACTATCTAATATTTTGAATTCTCTAAATGTCTAATCTCTGGAACCACATCACAGTTATTTGGTCACTCTTAATATCTGAAGTAATAGGTAATGCAGAGGGCTGCAGGTCAGGTGCCATCTCTGGAGCATAACAACTCCAAATGGCGGTTGTGATAGATCTCCCCCCTCCCCCATACTGTAAGCTGTAGGCCTGGCCTCTGTCTTATTTAATAGTCATTTAACATGGCTACCTGTGATATAAAATCACAAGGCCCTGGATTAAAATGGCAGTTTGGATTGCAGCTAGGGGAGTTCCAGCTAACAGTTGCTGAGTCCTGCCCAGGAGACACAGGCATGAATGGAATTCCGCATAGGAAAGCGGAGAGATTTGGGGTGATTGGTTTTGCAGTCTCCCCAGCCCCTAAGGAATCCAGAGCAAAAAAGGTCTCACCCCCACTTAACACATTCCTTTCCCTCCTTCCATGATGAGATCTCCCATCCATGATTGAGGAGAACATCAACTAGCATTCATAAGTAGTTATAATTAATTCCTGGGAAGGTACATTCCCCAACTAAATTCATCAACTTAGCTCCAGTGGACTTCATTAACAAGCTGCCCTTTTGTGCAGAGTCAGGACAAGTTTTGCATTCTCTTTCACACACCCCAGCAGCTACCAATCATGGTAATCAAAACCTTTGTTACTCCCAGGAACTGACCGTGGAGTCTTTGTTCCAACAGCTAGGTGACCACCTCACCTCAGGGCACGTTTTACCCTATGAAGTAGGGACCCTGGTCCCATTCAAACTGTGCACACTTATTGGATCTGAAGTGCTGCTCCCCTGAGGTTGCTCCAAGCCTCTTGTTCTCCTGGCAGAGAACGCTGGCATTTGCAGCTCTCCGCGGAATTCCCTGCTCTGCGGAAAGGTAATTATTGCCTTGCAATCCCTCAAATCTATTCTACCTTCACCACTGTTTTTCCTAGACCTCTTGTGTGTTTGTGTGCAATTTTGTGTGTGTGTATGCATTTGTCCCTTGAATAAAATTACCCTTTAATTAAGAACACCCGCTTCGTATGCATCCTTAAGATAGGACCCCGTAAATTACTGGTGGAGATCCCGTTGTTACCGCCTCTCACTTAGCCATCCTTCTTGTTGCTTGTTACTCACAAGGACACATTCCAGGTAACAGTACCAGCTGGCAGGAGCAGAAGTGGGAGGTGCAGGAGCGGCAACTAGGCAGAACTTCTAAATGGCATCACAGGTACAGTGCACTAGACATGCAGCTCCATTTAGCAGGAGATACTCTGGCAGCAGGTAAGCAAGGAAAAGGGGCAGGGTCACCAAGAGGGATGGCTGGGGGCTTAAGACCTCCTGGAGAACAACCTGAAGGAAGAGGGAAGGCTTCTGAGCCCATTCCATCACATAGGTCATAGCAATAAAATGTGTTGACTGATATGCTTACAGTATATATACACTTTTGAATGCAATGCAATAAAATACTTAAATAACTTGGAACCCAATGGGTGGGGAGGACAACTGGAAGTTGTTTTGTTTGTAAAATTGGTCAGTGGAGAAAGAGTTAAACACCAGCCCTGCTCCTGCACTTGAAATTGCCCCACCTGAGACCACTTTTTGTTTCAACAAAACAGGACATCATTACGTACATTTTCAAGAAATGTATAGTTTGCCCTTATTGAAATCTGAAACGACATTTTTAGAGACAAAAAGCTTAGGAGAATCCTTTCTTCTTGCTGGACACACCACAGGAAATCCTTCATATGATGCATAATTCGCCTGTGGAAGAGTCAGCTCTGCTCAAGCCGCTCCATAAACATCACGTCATCGTGGCATTTCAACACCTGCAAGTTTGGATGTAGATTTCAGTATGTTGCCAAAATATTGTGAAGCAGAGTGAAGGAAGGAAGGGTGAATAATGTGAATGAGGAGCACTGTCCTGGCTACAGACACACACAGGCAGCAGGCAGGGGGGAAGTCCCAAGTTGTCAGGGCAGCACAAACCACGGTGCCACGGCTGAGGCACAGGTTAGACGACTCACAGCTTTGAGTCCAAAGGGGGTATATTCCAGAATCAAGTCCACAGTAACAGGCCGAGGTCAGAGATGAGGAATCGGTTCCAAGCACCACCAGCAAGGTCAGTAGTAAGGAGCAGCACTGCATCCATGCAGCCACTCCCTTCTCGGCTGCTTTTAAGCCTCACGTTGCATCTGAGTCAGGTTTGTCAGAGTGCATGAATGGCGGGGGTGGGGGGCAGCTTGCATAGCCAAGAAACAGAACCCAGGATGCAAAGGGTGGGAGGGAGCAGATTTTTAAAGAACAGGCTGTAACCACAGAGCACCGGTTCTATGCCAGAGCAGGCGGCTTTTTAGGACCCCAGGAGTCTGGGAACGTCAAACTGCCCTGGCAATCACCTGATATTGCCTGCATATTTGTTTGTTTGTCTCGTAGGTAAGAGTTGCACAAGACTGCCACTGAAACAGCCAACTAATAATTAAGTGCCACCAAATCTGGGTTCCTCCTCCTGCCCCCAACTCAGAGTCAGCCACTGTCCTGGTCACTGACTCACACCGTTTCCTAGTTGTCAGAGCAGGTCGAAGCACAGTTCCAAGGTTCAGGCACAAGTTAGATGACAATCACAGCTTTGGGTCCAAAGGGGGTATTCCAAAATCACAATAACAGGCCGAGGTCAAAGACGAGGGACTCCGTCCCAAACACAGCAGCAAGGTCAGTAGTAAGCAGACAGGCTGCTTCCACACAGCCACTCCCTTCTCTGCTGCTTTTAAGCCTCACATGGCGCCTGCCGGCTGTCTCAGCCCTGCTCCCGCAAGCACTCCTCATCACTGACCATGCTGGGCCGGTGCTGCGCTGCTAGTGCTGGGCCTCCTTCTGGCTTGGAGGGCTCTCCTTGCCCTCCTCTGACGGTGCTCCCGAGGCTCTGGTGATGACGGGGGAGAGCTGGCTGGTGCCTGGCTCCCTGTTGCCGGCCCACGGCTGGGACCGATGTGCTGCGGCCTGGCTGTGGGCCTATATCTGATCCTTCCGAGACGGCCTCCCCCTGCAGTGCCTCTGGTTCAGGTTCGCCAGCTGCCTCTCCCTCAGAAGAGTCCTCTGTGTCTCTCTCCTCGGCTGGGCCAGGCTGGGCCATGACAAGCACTGTGAATATTTTAATTATCTTTCTTGTCTGCCCCAGTTCAGTCCACACTGACAGTCGACCCTCCCAGTCTTGCCAAAGTGCACCCTCATCCAGCACCTTGAATGTTTACAGCGCGATCCGGTGCACTGTTACACCCTTCTAAATCTATTGACTTGGATGGACTTTCTCTGCTTACGCTGCACTATAAGTTGCTCTGTATTGTATCACCTGGACCCTCCCTGTTGAGTAGTGGGAGTGGGGAGAGAGAGAGAGAGAGAGAGAGAGAGAGACTTGCCCAAAGCCACAGGGGGGGGGTGTGGAGGGGGAGGGCAAGCTCATGAGACCGAGGTTTGTGCTCGACTCCAGCCAGTTCCTTGGCCCACTTCCAGTCTCAGAAATTACCTGGTAGAAAGAGGAATTCCTTGCAGGTTATGTTGCTACTATTTATTTATTTATTTATTTATTTATTTATTTATTTATTTATTTATTTATTTATTTATTTATAGTCTGCCTTTCTCACTGAGACTCAGGGCAGATTACGCAGTATGCGATTAGTACAATCAGTATCAAAGATGTTTCCGTACAGTGTCAAGGACATTTCCATAGACAATGCTACAGGGTAAATAAATACAAGTTTTAAAAGACAGAGCATCAGCAAGAATCCAATATAGAGTAGAAGAAATACTGAAACAGAACACAATTCTAGGACTGATATTAGGCAACATAAAGCACAGGTAGTGCATAGGAGTACATACTTAAAGCAACAGATAAGATGTATGGTTTATTCTAACTCATTAATGAAGCATCTGAGACCCCCTCCCTACAATACAGCCCTCCCATTTGAGTAAAAAGCCTTTTTGAATAATTCGGTTTTGTATCGTTTGCAGAAAGCCAAGAGAGTGGGGGCTCTCCTGACCTCCTCAGGCAGGCCGTTCCACAGGGTGGGGGCCACCACAGAGAAAGCCCCTGTAAGGGCTGCTGCTGACTTCACCCGTGTGCAGCCTGGCACCTGCAGGAGACCCTGTTCAGAAGAGCGAAGCTGCCGTGGAGGAGCATAGCGAGGGAGGTGGTCCCATAGGTATGCCAGAAAAAGGCATGCAGCTCCATTTAGGGAGGTGGTCCCTCCCTCTATCAGAGCAACCCTATGCAAAGTTACTCCAGATGGACTTTGCCTAGGATGGTCCTGTTTGTTTAACTGATCGTGAATGTTCATAGGATACTGTTACTGGCTCTGACTTTCCCAGGGCCTTGGGATGTGGCGGGCTATACTCCTATGCTTTTAAAGAAAATGAATAGTCCGCAGGCGTGCCATAATCGCCCCCACACTAGAAATCCTCTGGCTGTAAAGCAGAGTTGGAACCAACCTTCGAAAGGGAAGCTGCGGCCTTCCCATTTCACAGCCTCTTTGGGGCAGATCTTGATAGGGCCATTTGGGCACCTGCAGGTATGAAATCTCAGCCACCAGAAGCCCCACCAAGGCCTGCCCTCTAAGAGACGTCAGAGGTCAAACACTGATGCCAAGTGCAGCTACTGGGTATTTGGGGAACACTTGAGGGCCCTGAGGAGGCACAACACCCTGACGCTCTGACAGAAGCCGCACCAGAGATTGTGAAATGTGCCCTCAAATCAGAGAAGACATCAGCAGAGTTAACAAGGGAGCTGAACAGCTGGTCAATGAGTGGAAATTGGCATCAAAGGCAGAATTATTACAGCCTTCCAAGGAACAAGCCCTGCTGAGGAAGGATCAGCTTGGATTCTGGACAGGGAAGACCTGCCTCCCCAGGTTAACAAGCAGGGTCCAGCAGACATTGCGCTCATCACAGACATCTTTCTGTCCAAAATTGCTGAATGGAGCCTTAATGCATTTCAGCTTCCAGAAAGCTTCTGCCAAAGTCCCTCACCCCGAAGAAGCAGTCCTGGGATGAGAGGGGTTGTGGGTTCATGGCTAGGAGGGTCAGTGTCTGTGGCTCAGTGCCGGTCGAGAGCACCTGCCTGGCATGCGTAAGGTCCCAGGCTCAGTCCTCGGCATCTTCATTTCAAAGGACCAGGTGGGTGATGCAGAAAGAACCACGGCCAGAAGAACCACGGCCAGCCAGAGGAGACAGGACTGAGTTCGATGGGCCAAGGCCGCTTTGTGTGTTCATGTGAATCAAGTGTGTAGTAAGCTGCCCAAACGGTGGGAAACCGGCAGCAGCGGTAGAAGGACCATCCTCACCATAGAGAGGAGGACGGAGTGGCGTCCCATGGGGGGGGCAATGTGGCGGAACGGGCGCTGGCTCTCAGTCCGGGCAACTGAGCCGCCGCCAATGGCCTGCTAGCCCCACTATCCGCCTCCCACCGACCCTGGTGGGCGTGGCTCACACTCTCCGTCGCTGCCACCACTCACTGAATTGTACACCGCCTGACTGAGGGGCAATGAAACCCCTCTGGCTTTTTAGAGCGAGTGTAAAACAACGCTGCAGAATTAAACGCCGAGCTGGTTAGAGAGGCAAAAGCTTTATTTGAGGAAGTTACATACTTGAGGGAAAGGGGGAGAGATAGATCCTAGCTATCTGACTACATCTTGCAGAGACAGAGTAGAAGTGTGGAGCAGGAGAGAGGAGAAGCAGGATATTGCCCTGTTTAGCCCAATAGGAGACAAGACAAGGAAATGACCCCCAGGAAACAAGAGAGGTGCTACTCTCGCTGTCCTAACTAAATGTTACACTGTATGGAAATGTTCCACTGTAGTGATCCTTGCTGCCCCCTGCATGGAAGGCTCTTCTTACCTTCTGGCTGCTGCAGTACACCAGACATTGTTATTTCTAACACCCCTTCTCAATGTCTGGTGTACAAAGTCCACAAAGTTCAGTCTTTCACGTAGACTTTGAAATTTCTCTTTGGCAAGTGGCTTGGTGAGGATGTCTGCTATCATTTCTTCTGTAGGGCAGTACTGTAGCTCAACAAGCCCTTCTTCTTGCATATTTCTCACAACGTGATTCTTTATGTCAATGTGCTTGGTTCTTGATCCAATTCTTTCTGTATTTGCAAGCTTTATGCAAGATTGATTATCTTCAAGGAGTTGTATAGGTTTGGGTTCATTTATCCCAAAGTCTTCTAATAGTTGCAGAATCCACTTAAGTTCTTGGCATGCTTCTGCTGCTGATATGTATGCAGCTTCTGTAGTTGATGCCGCTACTAGGTCTTGCTTTCTGCTTGTCCAACTGATTGCTCCTCCACCATAAAAGAATACTCGTCCACTGGTAGACTTTCTGTCTGTGATGTCTTCTGCCCAGTCAGCATCCATGAATCCCACTAGTTTGGGATTGTCGCTTGCTGGTAGCTTGGTGAAAGAAGGTCTTGTGCCTTTGGCTTGAATACAGCAAACACATTTCTCTGCATCAGGACATTTTCTCATTTGCAAATCATTAGTCAGATTCTGCCTTTCAAGCTGATATATATAATCCATATTAGCATGTCCAAGCCTTCTATGGATAAGACTAGTACAATTCTTGTGAGTGCACTTTTCAATTAAATTCACTGCGCCTTCAGAGCAATCCAGCATATACAGGCCATCCTCTAATGTGCCTTGTGCAATTAATTCACCTTCATTGCTAATAAAACATTTCTCTCCTTTGAATACAGTTTCAATTCCTCTCTTGGCCATAACTGATACAGATAATAAATTAGTTTTAACTTCAGGTATGTAGAGACAATCGGTGATCTGCACTTCTCTAGTTTGGCCACTGGGCAGCGCACAACATGCAGATACGGTCCCTTGTCCCCGCGCTGTTAAAGCCTCTCCATTTGCCGTATACAGTTTTTCGTGACTGTCATTCATCTCATTAAAAAACTTCTCATCTTTGCAAAGATGGTTAGTACATGCACTGTCAATTGCCCATTTGCATATGCTTTGATCATTTTTACCAACATTTAAACAATTCTTATCAGATCTGTTTTTCCTTTGACCATCGGCATTAGGTGACTTAATGGCTGCATTAGCATTCCTAAAGCCTTTTGTTTCCGTCCCTCATGGCGGTTTGCTCACTCTCTGTGAATCACGAAACCAACAGTCTTCCTTTAAATGTCCTTTCTTTCTGCAGATGCTGCAGATGAAATCATTTCTTGAACTGACTCTTAAAGCTAGCCCTTTTGGCTCATGTTTATAAATCTGTTTGTTAAGACTTTCCTCTTGCAGTCTTGCAAGTACATAGTTTAAGCTTAGACTTTCATTTCCAAAACAAGCACAATGCTTGTATAAGATTGAGGAAGGCTGCTTAGCAGAATTATAGCCAAATCCTCATCCTGGATCTCCTTTCCAAGGGATCTTAATTTCTGTGTTAATTCCATGAAATTTGCAATATGGTCTTTTAGTTGTTGCTGAGGTTGCATCTGAATCCAATACAATTGCCTCATTAGCAAAATTTTAGTTTTAATTGATTCTTGACGGTTTATTTCTAGAAGAGACGTCCACATTTGTCTGGAAGTGGGCTCATGAATAACTCTTATCAATTGTTTATCACTTAAAGCATTAATGATAATAGATCTTGCCTTATTGTCCTGCTTGACCCATTTGGCTTCCTTCTGTGGATCTCCAGTCGGTTTTTCATCTGTTACTGCAGACCAGATGTCCAATTGTATGAGGTGCACTTTTATTCTTTCTGCCCAAAGATCGTAGTTTCCCCCGTCTTGTAGTCGGTCGACCTGGAACCCCTGCTGTGCACTATAGGAGTCGGCCATCTTTCCTCTATTGTCTGCCCTCTGTACTTTAGCCTGCGGCTACGGCAGAAGTTTTATTGCTCTCTCTTAACTTCAGCTTGCGTTAATTGCCTCTGTGGCCAATTACCCTGTTAGAGCGAGTGTAAAACAACGCTGTGGAATTAAATGCTGAGCTGGTTAGAGAGGCAAAAGCTTTATTTGAGGAAGTTACATACTTGAGGGAAAGAGGGAGAGATAGATCCTAGCTATCTGACTACATCTTGCAAAGAGAGAGAAGAAGTGTGGCAGGAGAGAGAAGAAGCAGGATATTGCCCTGTTTAGCCCAATAGGAGACAAGACAAGGAAATGACCCCCAGGAAACAAGAGAGGTGCTACTCTCACTGTCCTAACTAAGTGATCCTTGCTGCCCCCTGCATGGTAGGCTCTTCTTACTTCTTGCTGCTGCAGTACACCAGACATTGTTATTTCTAACATGGCTGAGGTTCCTTACTGGGAATTGAATTCCCCAATCTTTGGGTGGGCCCTGGTGAATTGGCAACCCACCAGGGTCTGGCCTGATCAGTTCTCCTGGGCTCCCTCCCTTCCCGTAGGGTGCCAAGTGGGGGAGGTTACGTAGTCAGAGCACCACAAGGTCCTTTATATTCCAAAAAAGTATAATTCAATAACTATATACAGAGCACTATATACAAAGCAGGTAAAGGGGTAGACCCCCCCCCCCGTTCAGAACTCACAGGGCAGAAAATCAAACTGAAGAGAACCGCCGTCTGCTTTCCCTACCACACTGTTCCCTACTGTACCTTAAGGGAGGGGGGGTCTGAGGGAAGGTTCACCCTTTACTTCCTTTCTGCTGCCTCCCAGGCCCTCCACACTTAGGGCCCAGGCACCCGGGTCTCGCCCCGCAGCAGGAGCCTCTCCTTCCTCAACCAAGAGGGAGACTAACTGACATTTTTCCCCTCAGGATCAGCTGAGTCCCTCAATTCCACTCCACCCCTTATTTTTCCTGCCCTTTCTTGGCCCGGGGCAGCTGGGAGTTGTAGTCCAGGAAGAAAGGCGTCCCACACCAAGACTCCTGCAGGCCCCTCCCCGGCCCCACAGCCCATCAGACCCCATGGGGAACATTTCCTCCCCCTTCTACAAAGACAGATCAACAGCAACTGGCACTCATTTCACCCCTGGCAACCATTTTGTTACAGGCAATATAAGGATTGGGCGACTTCGTTTCTTCGTCATTCGCTTGGAATCAGGTGAGGAGGTGCAAAGTGAGCGAGTGGCCACAACAGTATAAGTCAGCTTTAATGCAATAAAAAGGAAAAGCAGAACGAATGAACGAACGAACCCTACTCTGTAAAAGGCAAGCCGTATTTGTGACAACTCGCCTTTTATCCCTGCACAGGGGTACTTGCAGGCCCCTCCACAGGGATAAAAAGTGAGTTGTCAGCAACACAGCTTGCCTCAGAGGCCCCGAGGAGGCTACAGTGGCAGTAGGAAAGCCTGGTGAGGCAGCCCTCCCAAGTCCCCGCAGCAGGGGCCCACTGAATCAGTTTTCTAGAGCCTGCGGTATTTTCCCACCCAATGGGCTCTGTTGCTAAGGAATGAATAAATCCTAAATTCCCATTGCAGGAAAGAGATTTGCGGGTTGTGGTGGGTAGTTATTCTGCGTTGGGAGTTGACTCTGTGTGAGGCAGTGGCGAGCAAGGCCAGTGGAATCGTGGTTGTTGGGCTAGCTTTCGGGAGACCCAGGTTCGAATCCCTGCTCAGCCATGGAAGCCCGCTGAGCAGTCCGGGGCAGCCACACCCGCTCGGTCCAACAGACGTCACAGGGGGGTTGTGGGGATAAAAGATGGAGGGGGGGAGGGGAGGGGGGGCACAAGCTGCTTTGAGTCCCCATCGGGGGAAAGCTGGGCCTGCACGTGAAGTCAATCACAGAAGGCTGCAGCGGCGTCGCCCAGACCGCCCTCTCCCCCCCCCCCCGCCACTCTCTTCAACCGCCTCCAGTGCAGGAAGGCCGCCCCTGAAGCTCCTCCCACTGCCCGAGGCCGCCAGGCCCTCCAGGCCGGGCTTGCCTGCTCCGGCGGGCTGGCAGCTGCTCTCCAGGGCCGCCGCGGGTGGGGAAAGGCCTCCCCCGTCGCCTCCCGGGCCGCGCCCAGAGCGCCGCGGGCGGAGCGGGGCCCAGCAGAGGCTCCGCCAGCCGCCTCCAGCCCCGGCCCGGCCGCTCTGCCGCGGCTGCGGAGGGGGCCTCCGCTCGAGCCCTGCCGGGGCCCGTCGCCGGGCTGCCTCCGGGCTTCGGAGCTTCACCCGGCCCGGGGCCCGCCGGGGCTCGCGCGGCCTCTGCAGAGGCGCGGGCGCGGCGCGGCTGCATCATTCGCAGGCCTGGCGGCTCCCTTCCGGGCAGCTTCTCCCCGGCGGCCGGGCGGGCCTCGACGGCCCGGCTTCTCCCTCCCGCTCAAAGGGCGGCCGGGCCGGGCCGGGCGGGGCGTCCGAGGCGCTCCCTCTACGGGCTCCCGCGGCCCGGGCTGCCGCGCGCAAAGCGCGTCCCCACGAGGCGCGTGTCAAGCCCCGCGGGAAGGCGCGGCACCGGTGGCGCAAAAGCCTCGGCGCAGAGCGGAGACTCCGGACCGGCCCGAGACTCTTGGCCCGCCCGGCCGCCCCGTCGCGCCAGGCAGAGCCGAGGAAGGGGAGCGTCTGCCCAGCGCGGAGCCCGGCCCAAGAACCGCCCCCCCCCCCGGCGCATTTGGGGCCCGGCACACCGACGCCGCCCAGCCGAAGAGCGCCCGCCCCGTCGGGGCCCCGGCCGCGGAGCTGCCCTGGCCCGCCGGGAGGCGGAGGCGCGCAGGAGGGAGGCGGGCGGCCCCCGCGGGAGCTTCTGACCCGCCCGGCGCGCCAAACGGATTTCCCGAACCCGGACAGCGCCGGAGCTTCTCACGAGGTCGGCCCGGGAAGCGCTCCGGGCGAAGGGATTCTTCCCTCCCGAGGCGCACCGCCGGAGCCGCCTTTCGCGTTTCCGTCTTGATCGAGAGAAGCCCTCGGCCTTTTAATTAAGCAAGACGCTAAAATATAACTGCAGGCTACGTTAAATCCGACCGGAGACGAACGAACGAATGCAGGCAATAAAAATTCAATCTCTTCTCATTTCTCTATCACAACTATAAATGATTTAAAATCCGATCACCCTTAGGCCGCTGCGAAACGCCCCGGGGTTTCCCTAGACACACAGAAACGTGCATTTCCCACCCAAAAGTCTTCCTCTTGAGATTCCCTTAGTCAAACCCTCGGTTTCTTATCATGGTGGCATTCCTTTATACTCAATGACTCTTGCTATCTGTAGTAACAACTCTCAGAGCCCTTGCAGGTGACAATAATGTGAATAAAATATAAATTAAAAAAATATTAAAAAAATAAAATAAAAAATGTGATTGGCCTCCAATTTAGCTGATTCTTCACGTTTGAAATCATGTCACGTTTTACTAAAGCCAGCTTGCCACACCCCTGCACACCTACACAGGTAAGATTCTATAAAGGTTTTATTTAACAAGGACTACAAGATAGATTATACATAGTCTTTTCTAGCAACTAAAAATCATTTATCTGCCTTTCCCCAACTACTTTTAATTGGTTATCAAAGATAAAGAAGCAACTGTATTTTCCCACAACCTGCTACTGAACTGCGTTAAAGGTCATACAAAGTTTACCAAGATACACGCACATAACTGGAATATATATGAGTAAAAGGAAATCTTGATAATAGGGGAACTGGACTAAATCCCCTGCACCCAAGAGGAGGGAGCCCGGATTGGTTGCCACTGGAGGAAGAGGGGAAAGGCGGGAGGGGGCACGTGCAACTGCCCTAGCCCTCCAGATGTGTGAGGGCCAGATGTGGGGGACCAGGAAGCGTTCTGTTCTCGGCCAGAGGTGCTGCCCTAGAAGGGAGGCGTGCTTCTCTGCCTGGGGTTGGGGGAAGGGGCTGCGCGGACCCGCGAATTGAAAAGGGCAGCGTGCGTGCGTGCGCGCGCGTGAGAGAGAGAGAGAGAGGAGAAAAGAGAGCGAAGCAATTGCTCTAAGGGGGGGTGGGGGGGTGGAAGCAGAACGGAGATGAGCCGGGAGCAGACCGCTCGTCAGCGCTGGCCTGTCTCCAGCTCCCGCAAGCGCTCCGGGCGAGGGATCCTGCCGCAGGGCCGGAGGGCCTTTTCCGGGTGGCTGCGGAGGCTGAGGGCAGAGAACAGCTGAGCCGGGAGTGGGATTTGCTCTTTGCTCCTGTTCGGAATATTGATGCCGGGAAGAAGAGATCTCAGGCCAGGCGCTGCCGGCCCCTTTCCGGGCTTCCTGAGGAGGGGGCGGCGTCGCTGCCAGGCCCCCTCCCAGCTCCTTTTCTGGCCTGCGCAGATACGCCCGGACTGGAGGCGGCTTCTTCAGGCGGCAGCAGCAGCAGCACCACCGCCACCTGCCGCCGCCTCTCCGGGACAACCGATCCCTGCCCCGCTCAGGCCGGCCAGGCTATAGGAAAGAGGACCCCGTTGGTGCGCTCCCTGCCAGCCCGATCCAAGCTTACTTACCTCGCTGGCGGGGGTAGGGGGCTGGCTGCAAAGGGGGCCTTGGTAGGACGCGTGCCCCGCAGGCCAAGGCCTCGGGTGGAAGGGCCGCCCCCCCGCCCGCCCCCTGAGCCCCCCCCCCAGCTCTGCCTTGCCCCTCTTGTACGCCGTGCTCTCGGTGTCTGCCGGCGGAGAGGAGGCGGGCAGGGAGACCAGAGGAGGGGGCTTCTTCGGAGGCGGCACCTGGGCTCCAGGCCCTCCCCCTCGAGGCCTGCCTGGCCCCCACCTGAGTGTGATGCGCTGCCAGGCCAAAGCGTTGTTCTGTGCCCAGGCCTTTGCCTGGAGGGCTGGCTCGGCCGCTGCGTCCCTGTTTCTACGGCTGCCTCTCACCGGAGGGCTGTTTCCCGCCTGCTGCTCTGCATTTGCTGCGCAAGCAGTTCGACTGCGGTCCGAATGCCCTTTTGTGCGGCTTTGTGCTGCTGTCGCCTCCTGGGGGCCCCTCTGCTCCTTTTAATGCTGGTTTTATTTTTGATTGCTTATTACTGAGCTGTTTATTCTTGAACTGCTTTTTGTCAGCTGCCTCCAATGGCTCGCTGGAGAGAACCCCGAAGACGCGCCTGTCCCTTGGGGCCTCCCCCCCCCCCAGATTATGCAGGTGGGGGCCTGAGGGGGCCTTCTCCGTGGCGGCACCGGAACTCTGGCTCTCTCCCCCAGGGAGGCTGGCAGCCCAGCACCGTCGGGCCTCTTGGGACGCGCCTCTGCCGCGCCGCGCCCGCCGGGCTGCTCCTTCCGCGCTCTGCCGCCGGCTCTGCCCTCCCCTCCGGCCCGCCCCAGCCTGCGCCCTCCTCGGCCGCTGCAGCCCGCCGGCCCTGGGCAGGGCAGGGCAGGGCCTCCCAGTGGGCCGCGGGCCCAGGCGCCCCCCAGCAGCCCGGCCGCAGGGCAGCCTCCCGCGCCAGCCGAGCCCGGGGAAGCGCCCCCTGCCGGCGGCGGAGGCGCTGCGAGGAGCGCTGCGGGCGGGCCAGGCGGGCGCGGCGCCCGGGGAAGAGCCCTGCTGGGGCCGGCCGGGAGAAGCGCCGTCCGCCCCCCCCCAGCGCCTCCAGCGGGCAGCCCCTTCGCCGTCCGCCCGCCCGTCCGTCCGAGCGAAGCCAGGCGGCGCTGCGGCGCTCTCTTGGCGAGGGACGAGCCGCCTGGCCCGGAGCCCGCGGGGAGCCCCGGGCGGGGGGGCACCCGCAGACGGGCCGGCAGCCCCGGCCAAAAGGCCCCTCCGGCTCGGGCAGGCAGGATCCTGCCGCGCTGCCCGCCCGCCTTGCTCGGGGAGGCGCCGGGCTGGTTCCCAAATGGAAAGGCGGTTCAGGCAGCGCAAGACGGCGGTCCCCGAAGGGAGGACGCGAGGCTGCCAAGGCCGGGCCTGCCCTAACCAGGGCGGAGAGGGCGAGCGGGAGCACGGCCGGGGCGAGGCGAGGCGAGGCGGCGGGCAGACGCAACACCGCCGGGGCTGCGACCCCCTTCGCCTCTCAACGCGGCCTCCTGGCCCGCTGCGTGCTACTGAGACCCCAGCCCCTCTGTAAAAAGCCCCCCCCAACACTTCTGCAGAGCACATTTTGCAGAGTTGGAGCCTTTGTCATTTTGCAGAGTGGACCTTGTCAAAAGCTTTACTGAAATCCAGATAAATCACGTCAACAGAGTTCCCCCGATCCAGTAAGCTGGTCACTCGATCAAAGAAGGAAACCAGGTTGGTCTGGCAAGATCTGTTAGGAACAAAACCATGCTGACTTCCCCGGATCACTGAGTGGTCCTTCAGATGCTTACAGACTGATCCCTTTAAAATCTGTTCTAATATCTTCCCAGCAACAGAAGTCAGACTGACCGGCCTGTAGTTTCCCAGGTCATCCTTCTTCCCTTTCTCAAAGATTGGGATAACATTTGCTCTTCTCCAATCTTGTGGCACATCCCCAGTCCTCCAGGAGGCCTTGAAGATGATGGACAGGGGTTCTGCAAGTTCTCTGGAAAGTTCTTTCAGCACTCTTGGGTGCACCCCATCCGGCCGAGGGGATTTGTATTCATCCAGTGCAGCCAGATGCCTCTCCACTACCTCTCTGTCAATGTCAGCTAGCCCCCCAGGTGTCCTGCCACATTTTCTACTATCTCTAGATGTGCCTGAGTTCTTCAGGGAGAAAACAGAGACAAAAAAGTCATTAAGCCTGTCTGCTTTTCCTCTGTCCTGCATCAGAGTTTCTCCATCTACTCCCAACAGCGGTCCAATTGCCTCTTTTACCTTGTGTTTGCTTCTCACATATCTGTAGAAGTTTTTCTTATTGTAGTGAGCCCTCGTGGCCAGACCCTGCTCGTACTGAGCTTTGGCCTCTCATATACTCCTCTTTAGAGGTCTGTCCTTCTCTCCATTTCCTGAACATTTCCTTTTTCTCCCTTAGCTTATTCTGGAGCTCTCTGTGCATCCACATCGGTTTCTTGGAGCCCTTACCATGTTTCCGTCTTGCTGGGATAGTGAAGGCTTGTGCTTGCAAAAGGTCGTGTTTGAGAAGGGCCCACCCTTCACTCGCTCCTTTCCCTTCCAGCACCCACCCCCCACGGAATGACTCTCATCAAGCCTCTGAGTTCATCGAAGTTGGCCCTATGAAAATCTAACCTGCAAGTCTGGCTATGAACTTGCTTGGCCCCCCCACAGCAACTGGAATTCAAGAAGGACATGGTCACTTCCCCCTAAGGTGCCCACCACCTTCATCTCATCTACCAATTCTTCCCTGTTGGTTAATATCAAGTCTAGTATGGCCGAGCCCCTTGTAGCTTCCTCCACCTTTTGAAAAAGGAAGTTATCAGCCAGGCAGGTCAGGAAATTGCGTGATTCATGACACTTTGCTGAGCCTGTCTCCCAGCACACATCGGGGAAGTTGAAGTCACCCATAATTACAAGGTTCTGATGTCTGGATACTCTGCCAATCTGTTCAGAGAGGGCAGCATCCATTTCCTCTCCCTGGTCAGGAGTTCTGTAGCAGACTCCAACAGTAATGCCCTTTGTCCTTCCTCCCCTTATTTCTACCCGTATGCTTTCCACTGGGCTGTCCGCCCCATTCTCCATAACTTCTTTTTTTAATTTTTTTTTATTTTTAACATCTAAAACAGTAAACCACAAAAAACTACAATAGTACAAGGGGAGGAAAAGAAGGGGGGGAAAGGAGAGGGGGAAGGGGGGGTGGAAGAAAGGGGAAGGCAACATACAAATACTAAACACTACACTTCAATGCTTTCCCTTCATACTGCCATAATTGAAAAAAGCTTAATAAAGTAATGATGGAATGGTTAATCTTACAAAATACAAATTACAGTTCAAATTAAATCTCCCCCGCCCCCCCCGGGCATCGGACGCAGTTCTCTCTGAGCAGCTACAGCCGCAGCGCTCGTTGCCTCCCCCCTCCCTTCAGGCTTCGAATCTTCTTCTTTTTGCTTGGTGTCTTGCCCAAATTCTTGATTTTTGTCCACAAAATCCCTTAGCTGATCTTCTGAATTAATCTTGTAAGCTTGATCTTTATAACTAAACCCGATTCCTTCCGGAAAAAGCCATTTGTACTTTATGCCACGTTCCCTCAAAAGAGCTGCCAGCCTCTTATACTTAATTCTTCTCTTCCGAACTAAAAATGGAACATCCTTCAGTATCTTGACTTTATTTCCCAGAAAGTCCAAGTCCGCATTATATGAGTTATATAGGATGATGTCCCTGACCCTCGTAGATGAAAACTCAATAACAATCTCGCGAGGCAGCTGCCGCTTCATTGCATATTTTGAAGATGCCCGACGGGCTCCCAAAATGGCGCTTTTTACTTCTTCTTTAGTTGCCCTCGCAGGTGTCGCTAAAAGTTCCGAGGCAAGATCCCTTAAATCCTCGTTTTCCTCCTCTTTAACATTCTGGAGACGCAAAATGGTCTGTGTTCGCTCCACTTGCAGCCCAATCAGCTGGTTTTCCACCAACTTTAGCTCCTTGTTCGTTGCTCTCATAAGTGATGCATTTTCCCGAGCAGACTTCTCTGCCCCCCCCGCTACTTCCTTGATGGCTTTCACATTGCTCTCAATTAAGCCCACCCTTTGATCTGTAGCATTCAGCTTGTCAACAAAGGGTTTTATGGCTTCGATAACCGACCTTTTCACCAATTCCTCAAGCGACTCGCCTCTTCCCTGCAGGGCAGCCGAAACTGACTTGCCCAAGGCAGGACTCTGCTTTTTCGCTGCCATTTTAGAGGGGGGGGGACCGCCAATCTTCCGAGACTCTGCGAGGGGGAAAAAATCCGAATCTTCTAAACTTCAGATCCCACCACTCCTTCACATATGCTTGTAGTGACAGAAGGGATTCGCTTACTTACAGGCTTCCGCCTAGTTTTGTTCTTTGCCGTTTTCCGTGGCCCGGCAGCACGCGAGGTGCCGTGCACGTCTGCCGGCCTCCATAGGGACAAACGGGCAATTTACCCCCTGCCTCAATATGCCAGAGGGCTCTTCCCGCCGCGTCCCGGACCCAGACTCCCTGCCTGGGAGCCCTGGGGGCTAACCTTTGCAGATCAGCCGCCCGGTCAGGCTGCTCGGCCGCTTCTTCTCGGACCTGCCGAGAGGAGCGTCCGACATGGCCGCGAAAACGAAACCGAATCTCATTCTCCATAACTTCTTGACAATCAAGCCCGCTCCTCGCATACAGTCACACCCTCTCAGCCTCTCCCACCTCACAGGGTTGTTCTGAGGATGAAATGGAGGTGAGGAAAACAATGTGAGCCACTGTGAGTCCTCACTGGGGACAAAACCATGGCAGGCAGGCGGGCTGAGCCATGGGGCAGAGCGTGGCAGCCTTGGGCCACCCAGCCACGGACCCAGGGCCAGGCAGGGCTTCTGGCGTCCAGCCGGGTGTTTATTCACCTCAGCTGTGCAGTTGAAGAATAAAAGATGGGTGGGGGGATTTAGATGACTCAGCGCTGCCCCTTGCTTTCCTCCTGCTCCCCTGAACTCAAGACCCCCCTTCTGTTCAGCCCAGCACCCTAGACCAAGGCCCCCCTTCTGCCCATTTCCCATTCATACTGGCCCTCCCAACCAGTCCTCCCAACCACAGCCTGTGAAGCAGCGAGACCAGTTCATACATACTTGGCGCACGTGTGTGTGTGTGTGGGGGGGGAATGTGTTCAGCTCCTTGGGATGGGCCTGCTGGATTTCATCTCCCTGGGCTGCCTATGGAAGAGGTGTCAGATAAGAACGGCTTGGTTTAAGTGCCAGTTTTGGGCCCATTAGCACCTTATAGACCAACTGGATTCCCAGGGTCTGAGCTCTGGAGAGCCAGAGATCCCTATGTCAGAGATGAATCTTGCTCTCCTACTAGAGGCCTACACAGCTACCCCCTGAAACTTGGCTTTAAATGTGATGCTAGCCAAGGCAAAAGAACTCTTGTCCGTTGTGGGACTTTGTGTGGGCACAGTGGCTGCTACCCAAGCAAAATCAAGCAGGTGGGCCCAGGGAAAAAGTGCTTTGCAAGAGGCCTGCGCAAGGAGCTACTGGTGAGCTGGGGTTTTTTTTCCTGCATGCCTCTGTCTTCCAGAACCACAGATGGGCTGGGTAAAGCTGCCCAAAGTGCCCTCATCTCAAACACTTCCCAAGAGCAGCAGCTCATTGCAACAGTAAGACACTGCCCAGGAGACAGAACAAGGAGGCGTCTGCCTGGACCCCAGGCAAAAGCCATCCAGGGCAGAGGCACTGGGAAGTTGGCTTGGGGTGTGTGTCTTGTGTGTGTGTGTGCGTGCTGATCCAGTGCTTCCAAATGTCAGTGCGGGGGTGGGGGGGGGGAGAAGAGAGGGAGACTTTGACCTTAGCCCCTGGGAGAGTGGAAAGGGCCATGCCAAGTCTCCACCTAGTTGCTGTACCTGCCCACTTCACTCCCCCCGCTGGCATGCGACCACTTGCTGCAGCTCTGCAAATCTAAGCCATTGTCTCCCAGGGATGGTCAACTTAGATGTTGCCCTTGCTTTTACCGCTCTTCAAATAGCAAGACCAAATGGGCTTAGAGCATTTAAAATATAAGAAAGTTTAATAAATGAATAAAAAGGTTGCGTATACATATTATGTATCTTTTTAATCTCTTAGTTACCTCGGTGACTGTAGTGAGGGCAGAAATGTGGGGTATACATTTTGTAATGAAAAGAAATAAAAATTAGGTGGCTCAGTGATTGTGTAACGAGACGGTTGCCCGTGTCTAAAACCAAGTTTCAACTTGCCAGGAGAAAGATGGATCTCTCTCCGGGGAAGCCGAAAGCAGTTAGTCTTTAGACCTGTCAAACAGGTAAGTTCTTTGAACCAACTGTTTATCAGTACATTTATTTATATAGGGTTCAATATTGCTTTGCAACTCCTTATCAAACACACAGACAACAATCTAGAGTTTATTTCACTTTACTGAAAATATACCCTAGTTTTTTAATGAAGCAAGTAATCAAAATATAAATGGCTATTAATATGGATCCTATAACAACAGAACATAGAAAGGCAATAAGAAATAAGTTCACTAACATTTCTCAATAAATCCTAAGTTTAACATTGCTCAAAGTTTCTATGAAATACATAGGTAGAAATAGGTTCTCACCTAGATTCTCCCAAGAGATCTCTTCCATCAGTACCCTGCTTATTCTGTGTTTGCAATTATATACCTCATCATATGCAAATATTTAGGGTCTGTTCACACGATAGCACAAACAAATATTGATTGGTTTGACACTTCACTGAATATTCACAATTTCATAGTACAGCCTTCCAACTAGTTAAAAAATTATGTCATTGTCTGATCTGCAAGAGACTACTATAAATCTCTGACAAGTGTCAAGAAAAAGTTAAGTTGGGCGATCACCATTGGTTGAATCTCTGATAGAAGAACATCAATCTCGGTAGAGTCCACTATTTTAATTAATTGTCAAAGGATGAGAGCACACCTGCTGAATTACCTTACACATAGGAAAAATACACTGAAAGTTCATGCAAAGTTTAAAAGTTCATCTAGAGAGTACAGAAGCTAGGCATAGTATTGTTCAGTATTGATTATTGGCATATGATTTTAATCTATATTGGCATAACAATTGGCCAGGATGCCTCCGCGTTGCCCTGCTGGCTATCAGCTTGTCTAATTTTTATCAGCAGATGTATTTTGGTGGTGGTGTATTTCCCTCCCAAATCAATTATTGCTCTGGATTTGGGGGGGGGGGTGGAGGGGTGCAGATTTTGGACCAAGTTTTTGAGGAGTGGTTGATGCGGACTTAGTTTGTCTTGGTTTCAGTCAGGTAAGGTTCCACATGATAGTCTGGTTGACAAGTTGGTAAAATGTGGTTTGGATCCTATTACTGTTAGGTGGATCTGTACCTGGTTGACAGATGGCACCCAAAGAGTGCTAGTTAATGGTTCCTCATTCTCTTGGAGAGGAGTGACAAGCAGAGTGCCTCAGGGATCGGTCACGGGGCCTGTTCTGTTCAACATTTTTGTAAATGAATTGGAAGAAGAAATAGGGGGGTGCAAACACAGTAGAAGACAGAAGCAAGATTCAAGATGATCTTGATAGGCTGGAAAGTTGGGTTAAAACTAACAAAATGAATTTCATAGGATCATAGGATTGGGAGGGGCCTCCAGGGTCCTGTAGTCCAACTCCCTGCACAATGCAGGAAATTTGCAACTACTTTCTCCCCCCGCACACGCACACACACCCAGTGACCCTTACCGCATGCCCAGAAGATGGCAACAGAGATAAATGTAAAATTCTGCACTTAGGTAGGAAAAATCAAAGGCACAATGATAGGATGGGGGGAACCTGTCTCAGCAGTAATAAAGGTCATCTTGGCCTGTCCAGGTCACGTGAGGTGATGGTCTTGCTTTACTCTGCCCTGGTTAGGGCAACAAAGATGGTGAGGAGTCTGGAGACCAAATCCTAAGAGGAAAAGTTGAAGGAGCTGGGGATGTTCAGCACAAAGAGGAGGCAACTGAGAGGTGATATGATAGCCATTCATGGGTACTTGACGGGCTGTTACATGGAGGATGGAGCAGAGTTTTTTTCAGTCGCCCCAGAGGGTTGGACCAGAACCAATGGGAAAAAATGAAAACAAAAGAGTTTTCAGCTAAACATTAGGAAAACCTTCCTGACATTAGAGCAGGCCCTCACTGGAACAGGCTTCCTCAAGAGGTGGTGGGTTCTCCTTCCTTGGAGGTATTTAAGCAATGCTGATGCTATGACTCAATATGAACATATGCAGATTGTGAGAGGGAGAGCTTGAAGAGATGAGCGGGTGCTGGGTTCTCAGGACCCTTCCTTACACACCGAGGGTAATGCCGGTGGCCACTTTGGGGTCAGGAAGGAATTTTCTTCTGGTCCAGATAAGCCAGGGATCCTTCCTCTGGGTGTAGAGCAGGGGGGCACTGGGGTGGAGCGCAGGTAGCAGTGAATTTCCTGCATTGTAGAGGGGGTTGGACTAGATGACCCTTGGGATCCCTTATGTCAAGAAGGGATGGAGTGCCAATCAGAGTCTTGTAATAAGAGTGGTGTCAGTACTGGAGGTCTCAGTGTATTGGGGTTTTAAGCAGTCACACTTTTTAGGTTGTTTATGACTGAAGTTTGTAGACTGCTTTGGGTCTTGTGTTGCAGGAGAAAAGCAGCATATAAATATTCTAAATAAATACATGCATTGCACCTTCCGATGAGCCGATGCAAGACCAGGAGGAGGGCAGATGGAAGCCCCGAGGCACCACAGGGGGGGGGGAATCACACTTCGCAGAGGGGATCCCAAAGAAGGGCTGCAGGTGTCTCTCAGATGGAGCAATTAATGGCAGAACAATTAGAGAGAACTTTATCCTGTTTGCACACAGCAAACATGTGGAGATGAAAGGCAAACCATGAACAAACATGGCAATAAATATTTTCTTCCCTTTAAACAGCTGTAAAATTAGACTCTCCTGGAGAAGAAAGAGCAGCCGCTGCTTCCAGGGAACCACCGGACTG
This sequence comes from Eublepharis macularius, assembly GCF_028583425.1. NCBI lineage: Eukaryota > Metazoa > Chordata > Lepidosauria > Squamata > Eublepharidae > Eublepharis > Eublepharis macularius. Next base: position 902,367 of record NC_072798.1, read on the forward strand.
AGCTGCGGCTGCACCTCTAGATTCCCTTTGCCTGCATTGCTGCCCCAAAAGAGAGAGGCCACCACCCCAGATCCGAGGGACTCCACTGCCCCAAAAGAGAGAGGCCGCCACCCCAGATCCACGGGACTCCACTGCCCCAAAAGAGAGAGGCCGCCACCCCAGATCCGAGGGACTCCACTGCCCCAAAAGAGAGAGGCCGCCACCCCAGATCCGAGGGACTCCACTGCCCCAAAAGAGAGAGGCCGCCACCCCAGATCCGAGGGACTCCACTGCCCCAAAAGAGAGAGGCCGCCACCCCAGATCCGAGGGACTCCACTGCCCCAAAAGAGAGAGGCCGCCACCCCAGATCCGAGGGACTCCACTGCCCCAAAAGAGAGAGGCCGCCACCCCAGATCCGAGGGACTCCACTGCCCCAAAAGAGAGAGGCCGCCACCCCAGATCCGAGGGACTCCACTGCCCCAAAAGAGAGAGGCCGCCACCCCAGATCCGAGGGACTCCACTGCCCCAAAAGAGAGAGCACCGTTTCCCTGGCAGCTCCCAAGCCCAGAAAGAAGGCATCCCGGCTGGCACTGACCTGCGCCTTGTGGTGCCCTCCCCCACCATGTGTCTGCTGCCGCATGTGATTGTCACAATGAGAGGAAAACACACTTAGGCAAAGCAAGTTTAAAATACTGCACAGGGTAAAATGGTCACTACCCCTGATTTGCCCTTTTCAGAAATCAGGTCTTAGTTACTCTCCTGAGACTGAAGGGAGTCAGTTTCAGGTGGGTAGCCATGTTGGCCTGCAGTAGAACTGCAGGATTTGAGTCCGGGGGCACCTCAGAGAAGGACAAGATTTCCCGGGTGTGAGCTTTTGAGAGCCAGGGCTCCCTCTTCCAAATACAGAAGGGAGATGGGGAAGCGAATGCCCAAGGGAGGAAGGCTCGTGTTCAAGTCAATCTTTTCTGCATCTTCCAAAATGAGGACAGCCCAAGCCGAGTCTCCTCTGACCATGGTGATGCTGCACAAAGGAACGCTCGGAAGGAGGCGCTCCTTCAGGTAGCAAGACGAAGCCCTTTAGGCCTTTGAGCACCGGGACCAGCACCAGGAGGTGTGCTCGACACCATCAGGCAATCAGTGCGAGACACTGAGATTGGCATCAGGGCCCCCGGGGTTAATCCCCCCCCCCGAGCTGAGGCCCTGTAGCCTGGACAGTTTCCAAACCCTTTCCGAAGGCAATGCCACATTACAGGAAGGCTACCAGGGCGCTTCTTGGAGAGTATCAAGGCGGGCAGCTCTTCTTGGGCAGTACGGGGCTCCTCTGATTCACCAAGGGCATCTGCGGAAGGTGATTCTGGTAGCCTCCAGGCATCCAGTAGCAAAGCTGGGTCCAGGAAGACGGGCTTCTCTGCCGGAAGAGGCAGGCCTTTCAAAACACACTCAGCGTTAACCGAGATCCATGTGTGTGTGTCCTCCATCAATTTCCCATCTTCTCCAGATGAAGTTTTGGCCCATGCATTTCAGAGTTGGAGGCCTACGGGCACCTCACTGAACCCAAAGGGTCCATCTACCATCTTCTACAGGTTAACTTATAAAGTGGGTCAAAAGAAGGAACAGTCCTTCTTATATAGGCCAAAGGGCTTGAGGATATTCACACTAGTGCAATGCAATGGGTGTGTGTGTGTTTGTGTGACAACCTATGATCCTAGCCAGGGGGATACAACTCCCCCCCTCCAAATAGTGTTATCCATCAGATGCTGAGCACAAGCAAAGTGACCCACGGAGTCATTCCAAGAGGAATTTTCATTGGCCTGTCCACTAGGCAGCCCTTCCCCAGAGAGGAAGGTATGGCAACCAGCCCTGACGCCCCTACCCACCCCCCTGCCTGCAGAGCCCAGAAGGCGCCCCTGGCCCCTGGGGGTGGCAGGCAGGGAGCCTGACTCTTCTTCTGCTCCTTCGCCCCCTGCAGTGGGTGAGCGTGTGCTTGGCCCAGCCTTCTTCCCCCTTCCCTCACTGCCTCATTTCACTTGGGGGGGGAGGCAGGCGGCAGTGTCCTGCCATGCTGCCGCATGAGAGAGGGGGCAGGGAGGATGGGCAGCCTCCTAGGCTTGCCACCTGCAGGCCTCACCACTGCAATCAGGGCGAGGAGGGTGGGTGCCACCTCACCCAAGTGCAGGGGGGATGAAGGGGTGTGCCATCTTCCCCCTCCCCATGGCAAGGCAAGGCAGAGAGGTGAGGAGAACGAGGGGTGCGTGGGTGGGTGGGGTGCCCTGACCGAGGGCACTCAATAGCCTTAGGTGGGCTGTGGGGCTTGTCTGCTGGGATTCCACGAAGCACAGTCCTGTCCCCCATGCTACCCAATCTTTACCTGAAGCCCTTGCAAGAAATCATTTGTAGTTTGGGAACTGGGCCTCATCAATATGCTGTTGACACCCAGCTCTCCATCCAGATCTCCTGGTGTTGTGTTAGAGCTCTTGAGTCGCTGCCTGAGTGGTGAACAAATGGCTAACAATGACCAAATTGACACTGAATCCTGACAAAGAGTTTTCGGCTAAACATTAGGAAGAACTTCCTGACAGTGAGAGCAGTCCCTCAGTGGAACAGGCTTCCTCGGGAGGTGGTGGGCTCTCCTTCTTTAAGCAGAGGCTAGATGGTCATCTGACAGCAATGCTGATTCTGTGCACCTGGGCAGATCATGAGAGGGAGGGCAGGAAGGGCTACATCAGGGCTTAGTTCTTGTGACCCCTTCTTACATGGCCAGGGCAAGGCCAATCACCACCTTGGGGTCAGGAAGGAATCTTCCCCAGACTAGTTCGGCTAGGGATCCTGATGGTGATTTGCTTTGTTTTGTTTCTGACAACCAACACCCTGCCGGGAATATAGCAATATATATCAATTGTATTAAAGTGCATTAAAGTGCAAATGCAAATACAGTGTAAACAGTGTACAAAAAGTAATAAATATATAATTTACAATACAACTCCGTTAATGTCCGTATACATATATATTCCACAATGGGAGATCCAAGGAAGGGGAGGTGGAGTTCAAGTTGGAGAATAAATATCCAGGGTAGTTCATAAATAATTATAAAAAATCATAGTCCATGCATGATGAAACCATTATTGCCGATAGGCAGATATGTGCACTGATGTTCCAAATCCCGTTTCGTGGCAAAAAGACACTTCCTCATGGGCATATATCTTCAGGAAATTAATCACTCCCAGTCCAACACACTCCCGGATCAGTATACACACAATTAGTAAGGCATGGAATCACTGAGGGTGTGTGGGGGAAGGGGAGGTAGTTGTGAATTTCCTGCATTGTGCAGGGGGTTGGGCTAGATGACCCTGGAGGGCCCTTCCAGCCAGATGACTCTATGATTCTAAGGTGGAGATAATGCTGGTTGGGAAGCCTAACACCTTGAATGGAAGGGAACGGAAACACCCGAGTTCAGATATGGAGCCTCCGTGCATGCTGGGTGGTCTTGAGCCAGTCATTCCCTCTCAGCCTAGCCTCCCTCACGAGATTATTGTTGGAATAAAATGGTAAATGGAGACCCTTGGAGAAAGGTGCCTGAGGAGAAATGCATTTTATTTGGAGTGAGTTTTAAACGTTTTTTTCTCTCTCAGCTGGAGGCAGACAGGAATTGCATTGCCAGATACCAAGCACCAGAGCTTTGGAAATGCTAATGGCCATCCTGGTGAGAGCCAATGAAATGGCTCCCTCACACCTGGGCATCTGACCCCTGGGAGGGACACAGAGATTGGGGTGGGAGGGGCTCTGCTTGACTGGATCTTCCTAGAGATTTTAAGAGAAGATCCTTTGACCCTCATGGGGGTGGAAGAGTAGACGAGAGAAGATCCCCTGGCATGGAGGGAGATGGGTCCATTTTGGCAGTGCCCATTCTGGAGGAAGGAGCTCTCACACCAGAGCTCCAGCTGATGGCTGCCACTGTCACGTGGAGCAGGCAGAGGGCTGCCTGCCCGGACAAAGACTCCAAAGCACTGGGAAGCTCTTTGGAAACTGTAACCCCCAAGTTAAAGAGCCTGCCTTAGAATAAGGTCTGCTAGGGCATGTGCAGAGTGAGAGACAGAGGAATTGCCAGTTTGCACCTTCCTTTGCTATCCTTGCTCAACATGTGGCTGTGTAGAGAGTATGGAAGTGGACTTTTTACATTTAATAAAGTCTTCATGATTTTGAATGCTGGTAGTTGCTTTCCATACCACATAGACCTCCACCATTTGAATGCGGTATTCAAACAGACGCCTGGGGAAGGAAGTCAGCCAGGTGCTAAATCTGTTTCCCACAGGGTGCACAGCTGCGGCAGGCTGTCCCTATGCTAACCAGTCCCTGGGGAGCAGAAAACGCAGGCCTTAGAGCAGCACAGAAATCTGTGGGGCTTATTTCTGAACGAGCATGTGTAGCGCTGTGCTAATAAGAAAGCTACATCTAGAGAGAGACAGTAAGAGCTGGGGGGGGGTAAACCTCTCTAGGGGCCTGGACTGGATCTCCAGGAGAAGCAGGAAAGCCCCGCAGAAGAATCAGGCACTTGGCGAAAGAGCTTCCTCTTCCTTTAGCAACTAGCACCAAGCTCAGAAGTTCCAGAGGAGACCCTGCTGGTCTGAGGCTTGAAGGAGGAAGAAGTGGGCCACCAGAGTTTTTACCTCCATCCCCATCACAGAAATAGCTCAAGCCAGGGCGAGCCTAGAAGAAAAGGACCCGGGCTATGTCCCACTAGTCTCTCCCAAAGGCCTGCTCCCTCTTCTCCAGCAGCTGAAGCCACAAGCCCAGACGTGCCTGCTTTGATAGTCTCCTGTGCCCAGACGGGAATGAAACGGTTTTAGTCCCTTTTCCCACGACCTTTTTCTGTGTACCATGCCGGCGTGGCTTCACATTTGTTGAAACGAAGGGAGAGGGTTTGGGGTCCACTTGAAATGGTGGGATCACCTCTCTCTCCGTCTGACCCAACACTGAGCAGTGTTGAAGCAGGGCCACAAAAGGAGGGTGATGCCTGGGAGAATGGCTGCAGATGAAACTCAATAGACCCAAAGAAACATTTTGAGGTTAACAGATTTTATATTGGTGTGTTTGAGGGGAAATGACACCACAACCCAGGTATTTGTGTTGTGAATGTTGTGTGTATACTCTCTGAGCACTCAGGGTTCATCTCAAACTTCCCTTGTGCGTAGTCTAGTAAGGAGAAAGAGTGTCTTCTCTAAGGATGCAGTAGAAACCAAAGGACAGGATAATTTCTGTACCTGTTTTGGTTTTATTAAGGTGCTGTATTTGTAGCAAAAGAGGCGGGTGTAATACGAGTGCAGATTGTCGTTGTGGTTTCTAACAGGAAACACATTGGAGGGTTCTGTGAACTTGGAATCTTGCGCCTGGTTGGTTAAATGGAGCTTGAGAGAGACACAGCTTATTCCCAAAGAAGTTTCGTTCACTCCAAGCAGGTAAAAGACTGGTTCACCAATACTGGGCTCAAACCTGTACAATGCAAGTTGAGAAAACGTTCCATTTAATAGTTCAGTCACGGTTGCCCTCAGACCTCTGGCTTTCAGCCAAAGTATCTCAGTAAGAGCTTGATGCTTATTGGAATGGGCTCATGGTTTTTCCTTCTCCGAAGGAAAGCCCTTCTAATTCCCTCCTTGGCCTGAGGAATTGTGCGGTAGATCCTGATTTCTAATGCCACCTTTTTCTTTTTACCTGCCCCTATTTGGCAGCTTAACTGGCTGTTTCCACTATCAATTCCCCCCTCTCTCCTGATTGGCTGGTTCCTTGCTGAGTAGCGATTGGTGGAGGTGGGACATGGCTGTGATTGTCACAGTCCACCCTCCACGCACACACTTTCTCCAGTCCAAGTTGAAGAATGTGGCTGTCAAGACATTCGTACACTATGGAAAGCAATCCTGTAGCCAGGACTAGACGCCTGGCTGCAGGAAGGCAAGGGGAGCCCCCCTGAGCCTGAGAAGAGACCCGAAGGCTTCCTTCCCTCCCTGGTGAATGTACAGTGGGACAGATCTGGGGGTCTGGCTGGTGGCCCTGAGGAGAAGGGTTAGGGTGGACATGCTGGAAACTCTGTGGAGATTGTCCTGGAGACAGCCATTGGCTCATGGTCTGAAGTGGGGGAGAGGGCCCTCAAGTCATAACTGACTTATGGCGACCCCTGGTGGAATTTTCATGGCAAGAGTCTAACAGAGGTGGTTTGCCATTGCCTGCCTCTTCAGCCCTGGCCTTCGTTGGAGGTCTCCCATCCAATTACTAACCAAGGCAGACCCTGCTTAGCTTCCAAGATCTAACGAGATCAGGCTCACCTGGGCTATCTCCCGCAGAGGGAAATGAAACAGTGAGGAAAGAGGGAAGTAGGGGCATACAAAACAAATTAGCTGGAAATACACCCAGAATTCACTGTTTCACTTTCTTTCATGGCTTCAGGATTTGGGAAACAAAGTTGTAACAAGTCCCCATCACCACAAAGTTCATGTGTTTCATTTCATTTCTTGCCACACACTGGCAGTGCAGGCAGGCACTGGGCCGGCAGCATCTTGTTTTCCTTAACGGTAAGTGCCAACCTCGCCGTCAGAGGAGCCGACTCGGGGGCTTGCTGCTGCTCAGCCCCTGTTGCTCCTTCTCTGCTGGCCAGATATTCAGTGGCCTCCACCACCCCCGTTCCTGCTGCCCGTCAGTCTTGGCCATCAGCCGCACAGATGGGTGTGGCAGGAGGAAAGCAGAGCCCGATGGAGGGCCTGCCTGCCTGCCGCATCCTGTGTGTTAGGGCCTGCTCCCATGTGTGACCAGGAGGTAGAAGAGGGAGCTGCAAGCGAGTCAGGGCCTGGGGGCTGCCACATACTCGTTGCAGGAGACAGGGCACTTGTGTGTGGGGGGGGAGCTTTTGGAGGGCTTCCCTGCTGGGTGTTCCTTCTTAGTGTTTCTGCAGTTCTGGTGATTGCCCACTGTCTGCAGTGATGTCAGGGGCAAGTGGGCGCCTGAGTTTGGAAGGATGGGAATGGTTTTTATTCTGGTGTTTTGGGGGGAGGAGTGACTTAAGGTGGCAGGACGCTAATCGCAGCTTTGGTCTCTACTGATCTTTTTCTTCACTCTATCCTCTCTAATCTCAGGTTAACTCATGGGAGAAGGTGCATATTTGTGCCTTCTTCCTCTTATCAGGGCAATGATAGCAAACAGGCAGAAATAAATGGGAAAGGCTTCTTCCGTGCCTCGTGTCTTGGGCATGCCATTACGTGGGTTCTAGGAGGGTTAGGGTCTCCTACAGCCTCTGAGTCCTGTTGGTGGGACCACAGCCAGGGCAGGGCTCTGCCTTTCCCCTAGCATAGGCACCTATGGTGGCATAACTTTACCCAGGTTGTGAGGGGTATTCGTGGGCTGGAGAGGCTTAGAGAACCGACTAACTCCTAACCCTCCTCCCTTTTGCACCAGTGTGGCCGGCGCACCAGCACATCCAAAGCACTGCACCAGCATCACTCTGGGATGTGCCAGCATTTGAAATATCTGAAATGGGCTCCCTGAGTGAAATCTGAAATGGGCTCCCTGAGTGAAATTTGAAATGGGCTCTGTGGCAGAACGGGCTCTGGCTCTCAGTCAGGGCAACTGAGCCGCCGCCAATGGCCTGCTAGCCCCGCTATCTGCCTCCCACCGTCCCTGGTGGGCATGGCTCACATTCTTCGTTGCTGCCACCACTCACTGATTTGTACACTGCCTGACTGAGGGGCAGTGAGACCCCTCTGGCTGAATTTCCCTACTGGGAAGTGAATTCCCCAATCTTTGGGTGGGCCCTGGAGAATTGGAAACCCACCAAGGTCTGGCCTTATCAGTTTCTTCCGGGCTCCCTCCCTTCCTGTAGCGTGCCAAGTGGGGGAGCTTACGTAGTCAGAGCACCACCAGGTCCTTTATATTCCAAAAAAGTATAATTTAATAACTATATACAGAGCACTATATACAAAGCAGGTAAAGGCCCAACACATAGGGGTAGGACCCCCCCCCCCGTTCAGAGCTCATAGGGAAGGAAATCAAACTGAAGAGAACCGCCGTCTGCTTCCCCTGCCACACTGTCCCTTGCTCTGCCTTAAGGGGCTGGTGGGGGGGTCTGAGGGAAGAAGGTTCCCCCCTTTTATTCCCTTTCTGCTGCCTCCCAGGCCCTCCACATTGAGGGCCCAGGCACTTGGGTCTCACCCAGCAGCAGGGGCCTCTCCTTCCTCAACCAAGAAAGAGACTAACTGATGTTTTTCCCCTCAAGATCGGCTGAGTCTATCTATTCAGGCTCCACCCCTTATTTTTCCCGCCCTTTCTTGGCCCGGGGCAGCTGGGAGTTGTAGTCCAGGAAGAAGGGCATCCCACACCAAGACTCCTGCAGACCCCTCCCTGGCCCCACAGCCCATCAGACCTCATGGGGAACATTTCCTCTCCTTTCTTTAAAGACAGATTAACAGCAAGTGGCACTCATCTCACCCTTGGTAACCATTTCGTTACAGGCTCCCTGAGTGGCTTTTCATTCCTGACCCCCAGGATGGCTCTGGAGTCTGAAGATTAATCTTCAGTTGGGAGATGGAGGGGGGGGGGGGAATTGAACTGGATATGAATTCAAACAGCCCCAGGGCTTATGGAATCAGACCAAAGGTCCTTCTAGCCCCGCATCATTTCCCAAAAGCCCCCCCACCCGCTTTTCTTCTCCCACAGCCAGCCTTGGTAGTCTATTGCTTCCGAACATGGAGGTTCTATTCAGTCATAATGGCTAAGGGAACGTGCTTGATCGCCGTTAACGGAATCTAAGTCAGTAGCTATCGCCACAGTGTGGCTGTGAGTTCCATAAGATTGATTTATTTATGTTTTTATTTATTTTTATTTACTTCTGTATTTCTGTATTGAGTGAAATAGGACATTCCTTTTCCTGTCACTCATCTATTCTGGAAGAAGGTCGGATCCAGAAAGCATTTTGTGTGCCCTTATTCTCGGACTGGCTTGTTTGCAGCCTCTCCAGAGACCTGCTTCCTGCGCCAGGTCAGGCCTCGGCGCAAACTCCCCAGCTGCATGAATCAGCACCGCTGCCGGCAAACTGCCTCCTCTCCTCCCTCAAATTAAGCCACAAATGGCTGGACTGGAGGCCCGCTTTGGTGCAAAGGTGCCCAGGCGAGGGCTCCTGCTTCACGCTCCGCTCCCCACCGGTCTCGTGGGCATCCACTGGCCGCAGGCCCTTTCCAGGGCCAGGACTGAGCTCGACTGGTGCTGCTGGGTCACTCGTGGCCGGAGGAGGCCTGCTTGCAGCTGCTGACTGAGCTTGCACAGAGGGCAGCCAGGAATTGCTTTGGGGCCTCCGAGGTGCCATTTCTTTAGCTGGTAAGTGCAAGCATTATATTAGTGGGACAACATTAGAAGCCCCGACTTTGCCTTACGCACGGAGAGCAGCAGCAGAAGGGGGAGTGGACCACACCAGTGCCTTCCACGTGGGGGTGCCACGGGAGCTGCACCACAGAAGCAGGCAGAGAGAGGGGGGGGTTGGGGTTGGGGAGGCTCAGGTTGATGCGGCCCCACCTGCCCCAAGAGGGCAGGAAGGAAGCGAAGGCTTCCTTGGGTTAGGGCACTTCCACATATATGTTGCAATGTTGCGCTGTTTTGTGGCGAGGGGGGAGTCTCTGTTTCTATTGCGTGTCCTCAGCCTTTGATGGCCTTTCCCCCCTTCTTTTTCTAAAGAGAGGGGGATGCTGGTACGCATCATATGTGCTGTGTTGGGGAACCAAGCCTGCCAGCCTAAAGAGGGCCTGGTGCTGCGGATTGGCACATCCTACCAGAAAAAAACGCTGGCCTTTGAGATGGGGCAGGCTAGGGATGGAAAAGCTCCCCTTCTCCCATGTCCCAGACCGCAGCTCGATGGGCAGCCAGCAGCAGATGGATGGCTTTCAGGAATGAGAGTCGGAGGTTGCAGTTTCCAAAGACAACCCTTTATCAATGCTGACTTGATGGAATTTGTCACGGCACACGCCTGTGCCTCTTTCATCAAAACATGCTGGAAATCCAGGTCGTAAAGAGTTCCAGAAAGTACAGCGAGAGCGCCTCGGCTTCTGTGAAGGCTCAGCTTGGCCTTCTCTGCATGCAGAACAATGCTGGGCCATTCAGGCTGCAGGGAAGCTCTTTCCAAACGGTTTCATTTTAAGGGCCACAGAAGCACCCCTCACCATGCACACTTAGCAGACCCCCCACACACACTGACCCTGGGGTCAGGAAGTGCGTCTGATTGGGAGCACGTGGGAAGGCAACGGGTGACCACCTGACAGCGAGACTCCCTGCCCACCCGGGCCAGAAGGAGCTGTCCCAGTTGGGTCTGAACCTGCTTCTCAAGCCTGCCGTCGGAAGAGGCTTGGGCTGAGGTTTGTCTTAGCCTGATTACACCAACTGGTGCTGTAGCTGAGAAGCTGCACAGCAGATGCAGACCTGGACAGCTGCTGGGAAGCCATGCCACTGGGGACTCATCCTGCCATGCCAAGGCCCACTGTGAACAGAAGGAAGGGGGAGTCCAGTCTGCCGTCTTCCCTCTGCTCATCCTCTCTGAGGATGTGTGTGTCGGGAGCTGCGGAGAGTTGGCCGTGGAGATTACAGTTCTCACTGCAACCCCCCCAAGGGAGGGGGCTAATACTTCATGTACCTGTGCCTAGAAATATTATGTCATTCCTAACAAAGTCTTCGTTATACCATGAACTGGAATTTTTACAATAAATCTTCATATAACCCACCAGTGGAGTCTTTTGTGAATTTTCTTGGCAAGGTCCTGACATCGGATGGCTTTCAGCCCTTGCCCTGCTGGGGAGATGTCTGCAAGCAGCTCGTAGCTCTTGAGAGCATTTCGTGCTCTAAGCTGGGCCTGGACTTTCCGTGGGCGCTTGTGTGCTGTGGGTTTGTGTCGCGGGTGGCCCCACCTGCCTCCTGCCCCTGACACAGCCAGAGCTGTCCAAGAGGGTCTATCCCATACTGTGTGTTTTCTCTGTGTGCTCATCACTTGGGAGTGGCTGGGAATGGGCAGGGCTGGTGGCAGAGTTTCTGGCGCCTGAGGCCGGGGGCAGCTTCAGGGCTGTTGCCGCCCCCACTGCGTGTGACGTCATCACGCAGCATGCTGCTGCGAGCCAGCCCCATTGGTGTGGCAGGCAGCTGGGACGGCGCATGGGTGGCCTCCCACTCCTCCCGCTCAGTTGCCCCGCGCCGCCCTGGCCGCCTGCTGCGCCTGGCCCACAGCTGTGCGCAGGTGGCGGCAGCAGCATGGGGCAAGTGAGCGGGAGGGCTGGGACGCTGCCCACTCAGGCTGTCCCGCACTGACACCACCAGCACGTGCTCCTGGCTGGGCGCAGCAGCGGCGGGCCAGGCACGGCAGGTGCCCGGGGCAGGGCGCGGGCGGCTTCCCATCCCCTCTGCTCAGCTGCCAGTGCTTCCGCTGCCAGATCCGCGGCACAGGCCCCCACCCCCGGCACCCGCTCTGGCTCCTCAGCACTCAAGGCAGCTGCCAGACCCGCCTGCACGGACGCGCCAGCCCTGGGAGTGTGGGCTCGTCCCCCTGCACAGGCCTGCCCTTTTAGGAAGACAGATGCTAAATGCTGCAGCCTTCCCAGTTTGCTCTCCAGACAAAAACCACTTGTGAGCGCTGCACCGTGCCAGTCTCTCTCTTGCCTTTCAGCCAAATAAAAATTAAGACACGTTTGTCGCTCTGTTTCCCCCTTGTGTTGGTCTTTCCCACTGAGCTGCATCGCCTGCCGCACGTGGCCTCCTGTGACCCGGCTGCAGCAGGAGTGCTTCTCTTTCCTTGCCCGTGCTGCCAGTCCCCCCACTTGCAACAAAGAATGCCTTCACTCATACAGATGGTCTCCTGCTCACATTCAGGGCCTGAAACCAACCCAGGACTTCAGTCCTTTCTTAAAGGGTTCCTTCTTTCAACCCAAGGGCCACGGCCAAGGGCATGCGGTGTGTGTGTGTGATGGCTTGGCTTCCTCGTATCCATCCCTGAGGGCTCACTGTCTCCCTCTGTTGTGGCAGAAAGTTGCAAACAGCAGGGTCAAAATGTTGAACAAACAGGGTGAGCCATAATTTGGTAAAATTCAAATGTAATGCAGAAAAGTAAGCAGACCATTCGCCATAGCAGCAATTGCTGACAATACGGCAGGGCTTACTTTTGTTAAGCTGGTGATGCCTGGGAATGACTGAGGCTTCTTTGGTATCAGAATATGGGCTCCAACTGGTTGCTGAATTCTGATCCATCAGTTTCCCAGCGTAGTCTCCATATCCAAATGATGTTTTAAAAATGCCGGGAGCTTCGTCTCTGAATGCCTGGCGTGATGTGCCAACTGAGGCTCTTGTGCAGCTCGGAGGGGCGAGGGGTCCCTGGCTCTTCCCGGTTGCCTATTTATGTGGTGACGGATAGCAAGAAGGTGACAGATACGCCAAAACAGTTAACAAACACCTCCCCTCCCACGCACAAGCCATCATCTAAGTTTATGCTAATTTGTGTTATTACAAGGAAGGATAAACTTCTCTTCAAAATTATCAGTAAAGGAACTGGCTCTTCAGGGGACAACACTATTCCCTTAATTTGCGGCAAGAACTAACTTTGTAGCAAAGGAAAAGTAAATTTTACTTAAAACATCTTCTGCCAAAGCCAAGAGAGATGCAAGATGGGGCCTCGTTCAGATTGTCCTCAGTATCCACTAATGCTTTCTTCTGTGGGATGCTTGTGTAGAGAGCATTAACATCTAAATTAACTAGAATATAATCTTCATCAATCTGTTTTATGTCCTTTAGCATGTTGATAAAATCTGCAGAATCCCTAATGAACAATTCCAGAGCAGAGACAGTCAGCCCGAGAAGATCAGTTCCGCACACCACATCAGCGGATCTCACACAGCCCGGCACCAGGGGCTTGTGGGGTGGCATACAACTCCTTTGTGAAATTTGGGGAAGACATTAGAAATGGGCATTCTATGCTTTTCTTGCAATACAAAATTATATTTCTGAGATGTAATAGACCATATTAACACTCCTTCGAAAAACAATGCTAATTGCATTTTATAGAAGTCAAAGGATTGTAAACACAAGAAATGGTTAAAGGGTGTGCTTTAAATCTGTCTTACTGCCGCTTTCTAATAAGGAACTACTTCTGAAAATAAAACAACCAGTTTCATAATGTCCTTGTATAGATCGACAGTGTGGCTGCATTTTGAACGCTGCATATAATTCAGGTTGCTGTACTTTAAAAAAGATGGTGCAGAACTGGAGAAAATGAAGAAGGTAACCCAGATACTGAAGAGGCGGGAGCTCCTTTCCTACAAAGAAAGGCTACGAAGCTTGAGGCATTCTCTTTAGAAAAGGCGCATTGCAAAGGCTTATGGTACGGAGAAAACGGAAATGGAACTTTTTCTCTTGCACCCGGAATAATAGAACCTGGGGGCATACAATGAAATTGATTGGTTCTAGATTAATGACCCCCAAAGGGATATACTTTACACCACACATAAAGAAGTAAATTAAAAAAATCAATCTTGTGGAACTCACCGTCACACAACATGGTGGTAACTACTGTCTTGGATTCCTTTAAAAGTCGGTCAAGCAAATTCTCTTAGCCATTACGGCTGAATAGAACCTCCATGTTCAGAAGCAACAGACGCCACTAGCACTGCCTGGGAATAGATGAAGGAAGAATAGTAAATAATAAAATAACCATAATAAATACAGATGAGAATCATGTCCCCTTCCAGATGGCAAGCAACCCAAAAGCTGGCAGCACTGCACCACAAGAGAATAAAAGGTTTCTATCCTGTCTATGTGATAAACATATCTAGGCTTCAGAGCACTTCTGCCACCAGGCTAGTGAGACTGTCAAAATGTTTGCAGGTCCCCAATCCCCCCTTCCCCCACGCAAGCCCTGCAACTTTAGAGGCTCCTTGGGAGGCAGTTAAGACAGATTAAGGGCTCTTCCGCCATACGACAAACGTAAAGACACTTGCTCTAAAATGCAACCTGATGCCCACCTCTCTTCCTGGAGTCCCTGCTGGTGCTTCTCTGCCAGATCTCGCCGGAGCTGCTCCTTCTCCGGGGCACGTTTATCCACCAGGATTTGCAGCTGCTCACAGAACCCGTGCTCCAGCTCGGCTTTCTCTTCTTGGACAGTCTGTGCCATGGACCTCATTTTTCCTCCATCCAAACCCCGGCCTGTATCAATTCCTCCCTCTCTCGGTGAAAATTCTCACATGTCTGGTTGCTGGAGAAGAAAAGTGGGGAGCGCCTGTTGCCTGCCTCCAGGCCCAGCTTCCCACTTCTCCAAGACACTGAGCCCCCGCTGGTGGGAGGTGGTGCTGGGCTTGAAGGGACTTTGCTCAGGGTCTGTGGGCTCTGCAGCTGCTTGAATTCATGCCCAGCTCCCCCCCTTAATCTTCAGACCACGGAGCCATCCTGGGGGCCAGGGGCGCAAAGCCACTCAGGGAGCCGACTAGGTGTTACAGCAGCATCTTCGGGATATTTTGAATGCTGGCGGGCATATAAGCTGGTGCAGTGCTTTGGAACTACGCGCTGGTGCACACTGCCTGCATGCCCTTTCCCCGAGGGTGCTGGGTGAAGGGTGCAGCAAGGAGTGCCACTGCCACAGCCACCAGGAATGCTGAGGCTTCGTGCACCACCCATGTGCCCTTCCCCAGCAGAGCTAGCTAGCCTACGCAGCTGGGAGAAGAGGGGACAAAGCCCTCACAAGCAGGGAGTGGAAGGGTGTGAGTGCAGCCACCAGAGGAGATGTCTGAGTAGGGGGTCTGCAGCAGTGGGCCCCACCAAAAGCCACAGGCCTGGCAGCTGCCCTAGCTTGCCCTGTGCTGAAGCCTGGTTTCCCCATGGCCTCTCCGTACAGCTTGCAAAGGCCAGCAGCTATACTGGGCAGAGGGGTGGCCTCCCTCCATCAGCCACCATCACCATTCCCTGTTGCCGCTGCTCAGCCAAGTCTGGCCTGTTCTCCAGTGGAGTCCCTGCGTGACGGGGGATGGGCTGGCGAGCCTTCCTCCCCACTCACAAACACTGCTTGCTGCTGTGAGCACCTCCCACGGGGAGTGCGCTGTGTGGGGGAGAGAGTTATGTTGTCTCTGGGTCATACACTCCTCCATAGCACTGCTGGTGTCTCATAAACTATGAAGCTTTGCAGGAACAAGCTTGGGGTGGGGTATAATCTGTATGTGGCTGGAATGACTCTGGGTTCTCCTCCTGCAGGGGTCAAACCTGGGGCCCTGCCGTGCCACTGGGCCGCCATGCCCAGCTTGGGGATGTGCCTTGCCCAGCTCCACATGACTGGCTATGAAATCAAGGCTGCGGTGGAATGCCTCCTGTCCCGGATCATTCCTCCTTTGCCTGCCTGCCTGCCTGCCCAGAGGTTAGGGTGCTCCCTCGGGTATAGGGGGTGCAGCTTCGAGCCTGGCCTCTGCCTTGTGTTGTGCTGCCACCCAGATCATTGCTGGGGGGGGGAGATGCACTTTGCCTTGGGGCTGCCTCCCCTCCCCAGGGCTTGGACCCACGCTTCCTGTGGGTCACACGGGCTCCTCTCCTCCATGAACTATGAAGGGAAGGAAAATGCTTTGCTGGGGGTGTCCCTCTGTGCTCTCCTCTTGTAGCCCTGGTGTTTGCAGTCCTCTTACATGGCAAAGAGAACTTAGCAATGGGCTGGGACTCGAACACACGTTTGTGAGGCACCCTGGAGTGTTTTGACTCTGGGGCTCCTGACAGTTGCCCTACCAGCCTCCATTGGGGTTGTGGTGCCAGTGGGTCTTTGGGGCTCCGCCTGTGGGTGGGGGCAGCATGACATCTGGAGGCCATGGCCACTCTGGAGGGTTGCGACTGTGTGCCACTCAGAGGGATGCCACCAAGCCCCACTCTGATTTGTGGGCATTCTCGTGCAAGCACTGTGTGGTCTCCGAGTTGCTTCCCCTCCTATGGAGCACCCACAGGGAAGCCACCTGCAGCTCGTCTCCGTGGCACAGCCACATCAATGTAGCTACACTACAGCCAATGGGCTCCCAGGACTGGGCTGCCCAAGAACTTACCGTTATTTGGAAGAAGTTGGAAGTTAGCAAAAAGCCTTTACCTACACAAGCCCATATTCTTTTGACTCTTATAATTACAACAACAACAACATTCAATTTCTGTATTTATATACAGAAAAAAATGTAGCAGGTTACTGATGAGAGTTGAATGGACAGACAGATCCAGAGAAAAGTTGTCTCTCTCAGTCTGGAGGACCAGATGCAAACCACAACCAACGCAAAACCCATTTGCCAAACGTTTGCATTCCCCGATCGTATTTTATATTCGGCAGCCAGCGTCTCTCCAGATTCCATCGAAGCATATCTTGCTTCTGCTCAAACGCTCCAACTGAAACCTGAAGACGGAGACTTTTTGAACGCAGCTATCTTTGCTGAGGAAGTTGCAGCAATAACTGAAAATCTTAAATGAGGGAGACTGTGGGGACTCGATGGTTTCCCAGCTGAGTGCCACAAATCCTTTGCTGTTCTTCTTACACCCCATCTAACCATTTTATTTAATGAAGTGTCAGAGCAAGGCACCACCCCACTCTCTTGGAACAAGCACAGCTTGTTCCAAAACCAGAGGGAGATCCTACAAGCTGCAGCTCTTTTGGGCCCACAGCACTTTTTGGTCAAGGCCATAAAATATTAATCACAATGCTTGCAAATGGTTTTAAATCATATCATCTGTAATTACATTGACGGGGATCAGGCAGGTTTTATGACTCAGCAGACGATGTCAGGCGATTAATTCAGTTCCTAAAGGGCAGCTCTCAAGCGGCTGTAATCAGAGGAGCGGTCCTGGAGCATCTTTGTGGCCATCGCCTTCACTATGGGATGGATCTTCATAGGTGGCAGCCTGCTTTCTTGTTTAGCTTTTAACATTTAGATACATGCTGTTTTTCTCCCCCGTGGAGATCCAAAGCATCTTATAATACAAAGGAGTGGTGTGTGTCTTGGCTAAGCACACCACAGCATATTCCTAAGAAACACTCAAGTCTCAAGGACTTTTTGTAATTTGTGCCACTGAATGTGGAGACGATATTTTTGGATTGGCAGTAGCATTTATTCACTGTATACTTATTTATCTATCAGTGTCTATATCTGCAAGTACTCAAATAACATGCTCTATGTTGGGCTTCCCTTGGGTCTGATCCGGCGGTTGCACCTGGTCTAAAATGCAGCGGCACGTGTCATCACCGGAGTGCCTGGTACTGCATCGGGATTGCGCCAGCTGCATTGGCTGCCAGTGGAGTCCCTCATCAGATTCAAGGTTTTAGTACTAACCTATAAAGCTCTATGTGGGCTGGGACCAGCGTATCTGCGGGACCGCCTCTCCCTATACATGCCCCAGAGGATGCTCCATTCATGTGATAAACAACAACTCGTGGCCCCTGGCCCCAGGGAGGCCCGCCTTACCTCAACCAGAGCCAGGGCCCTTTCAGTCCTGGCGCCAACCTGGTGGAACGCTCTATCCAATGAGACCAGGGCCTGGCAGGATTTGTTATCTTTCTGCCAGGCCTGTAAGACGGAGCTGTTCCACCAGGCGTATGGTTGGGGCTGAGCTGGGCCCCCACCGGCTGAATAGAGGAGAATGGGCCCTCCCTACTAGAAAGAACCCACCGTCTAATTTTTCTAAGCAATTTTTAAGTGAACAGTTGGGTGACAGAATTGAATTATTTCTGTGCTGCTCTTTTGTATCTTTAAAATATTTATATTGTATTACTATAGTTTTAAATTATTAATATGCAAGTTTCATTGAAATGCTTTTATGGAATGTAATCCGCCCTGAGCCTGCTGGTGCAGGGAGGGTGGAATAGAAATCAAAACAAACAAAGAGAGAGAGAGAGACTAACAAAATTGGCGGTAGGTAATGAGCTTTTGTGAGCCACAGCTCACTCCTTCAGCTCACTTCTTCTTTTGTGAGCCACAGTGAGCTGCTCCTGTGCTATGTGCCATCAAATCGTCTCTGACCTATGGTGACCATATGACTGAAAGACCTCCAAAACGTTCTATCTTTAACAGACTTGCTCAGATCCTGCAAACTGGAGGACATGGCTTCTTTTATTGAGTCAAGCCATCTCATTTTAGGTCTTCCTCTTTTCCGACTGCCTTCCGCTTTTCCTAGCATTATTTACTTTTCCCAAGAATCTTGTCTTCTCATGATGTGACCAAAGTATGATAGCTTCAGTTTTGTTATTTTAGCTTCTACGAAGAATTCAGGCTTGTTTGATCTATTACCCACTTATTTGTCTTTTTGGCTGTCCATGGTATCCGCAAAACTCTCCTCCATCACCACACTTCTAATGAATCCATGTTCTTCCTGTCAGCTTTCTTCACCGTCCAGCTTTCACATTCATACATAGTAATGGGGAATACCATTGTTTGAATTATCTTGATCTTGGTTCCCAGAGAGAGACATCATTATCTTTAAGAATCTTATCTAGCTCCCTCACAGCTGCTCTTCCGAGTCTCAATCTCCTTCTGATTTCTTCATTGCAGTCTCCCTGTTGGTTGATGATTGAGCCAAGGAATAGATAGTCTTGGACAACTTCAATTTCCTCATTGTCAACTTCAAAATTGTGTAATTCCTCAGTAGTAATTACCTTTGTCTTCTTGACGTTCAGCTGTAATCCTGCTTTAGCACTTTCTCCTTTAACCTTCATCAGTGGTCATTTCAAGTCTTCACTATTTTTTGCCAGTAAGGTGTCATCTGCATATCTCAAATTGTTAATGTTCCTCCCACCAATTTTCACTCTACCTTCTTCTAGATCTAATCCAGCTTTCCTTATGATATACTCTGCATAGAGATTGAACAGGATCATTTGCATCCTTATCTGACACCCTTGCCAACTGGAAACCATTCTGTTTCCCCATATTCTATTCTGAC
Organism: Eublepharis macularius; assembly: GCF_028583425.1. NCBI lineage: Eukaryota > Metazoa > Chordata > Lepidosauria > Squamata > Eublepharidae > Eublepharis > Eublepharis macularius. Next base: position 921,279 of record NC_072798.1, read on the forward strand.
AGTAGCTTCTTGTTCAGAGTACCGGTTGCGTTTCTTGGATACACTCCTTAACGTGGTGAGGGCGTTTGAGTGTGTCAGTGAAGCTGAGAGCAACACCGTCAGGAGCACAGGCTCGGTCAAGAGTCTAAACTCCCGGAAGAGTCACTCAAGGCAGAACTGTCAAAGCTGAGGCCCCAGACGAAGATGCCTCCACCCCCTTCAGGAATCAACGGTCATGTCAGCAGAAGAGAATTGAATGTCCCGATGGTGATGGGAGCAGAAGAATCCTTGAAGGTCAGCCACTGGGCAGCAGCAGTAGTGGAAGGAGGCACTGGCAGAGAATCTTTCACCTACAATGGCTGTATCACTTTAACTAACCCTGGTTCATACTGCAAAGTGGAAGAAGGCAATAGTAAACCACTTCTGCTAATCTCTTACCTTGAAAATGGTATGATGAGACGAAAGCTACGCCCTCCCACTAATTTTGTTAGTCTTCTGGGTGCTACTGGACTCTCGCTTTTTCCACTGCTACAGGCAGATTACCCATCTTGATCCTTCAGGCAGGTAGCCGTGTTAGTCTGCAGAAGAGCAGCAGGATTCAAGTCCAGGGGCACCTTAGAGACCAGCAAGATGTTCAGAGCATGAACTTCTGAGAATCAGAGCTCCCTTCTTCAGACACAAGTGGGAATGGGGTCCCTGAGCCTTTATAGCCCTGTCAGGAGGTAGGAAGGGAGAAGCAAAGAAGGGAGTCAGGATGCAAAGGTACAATGTGACAATGCAGCTTGATTAGGGCAGAAATTAGCATCTGTAGTGAGATAACAATCCTGTGTCTTTATTCTGCTCTGGGGATTTCTACTGTTCTGAATTTGAAAATGACTCATGTTCAGCAAGCTCACATCGTAATCTGCCCTTGAAGCGTCTTTGTTTGAGGACTGTTACTGTTAGGCCAGCCACGGAAAGTCCTGGAAGATTGCTCTCCCACCGGTTTTTGAGTGGTGTGATTTCTAGTGCCAGATTATTGTCCATTTATTCTTTTGTGTTGGAACCAACCTGTTTGTCCAATGTAGAGAGCGGAGGAGCTCTGCTGACACTTGGTGGGAGACAAAACAGCTGAAGACATCGCACATAAGAACATTCTGCAAGCAAACTGGGAGTGGAATGCAGTGGCACTTATTTTGAACCAACTGCAGTTCGTTTCATCCGGCAGCCCCTTCTCCAGAATCAGGCGTTGGTCAGCTTAGCCCAGGACAGTCTGCGGTGACTAGCAGAGGTGACCATTTGGCTCTGCTGCCCCTCAGACCCTCATCAGCTGATCCTCCTCTGACTGACATTTCACCTCTTCGGTCTGTAGCTGCCGCTGGCAAGTAGCACTCAGAGCCACGCTGACTCCAAACGGGGACACTCCATTCAGGCACCAGGTCTAAAAGGCCCTGGTGGACCTTCTGCTCCGTGCACTGGTCTCTTCACCTTTGGAAAGCCATCTAAACGAATAGGGATCACCAGACGCCATGCCTATGAGTTCCACCTGTTGTTGGAAGAAATACTTCCTGTGCTTTGCCCTCAATCTTCTGTTGTCACCATCAGGTGTCCCCAAGACACGGGAAAGGGAGGAAAAGTGTTCTGGGGCTGCTTCTCCACACCATGCAGAATTTTAACGCTCCCCCCCCCAGTCTTTTCCCTCCTCTAAACAAAAAAGCTCCTTCGCCTTTCCTCCTAGGGAGGCTGTTCCAACCCCTTGGATCATTCCTTGGATTGCCCCGCCTTTTCCAGCTCTGAAATATTTCTTTGGAGGTGTGGTGAGCAGCGCTGCCCCCAGCAGTTCAAGCGTGACTGTCCCTCAGTCCTGAGGCTCGGGGAACAAAGGCAGGGAACTTCTGGCCATTTCCTTTCCATCCCTTTGCTAAATATCCCTAGAGGGATTTTCCTTTTTCACTGCGGCGGCACACGAGGTTCACATTATTATTATTTTTCTTATTCATTTAGGAAATTATCTGCTGCCTTCCCGGGGATTTGCTCAAAATGGCTCTCAAGGTAAACACAATTCATCGATAAAATTCTAAAAACAACAAGGCATAAAAATTATAACACTCAAAGGGACATAAAACCAGCACAAAAGCAAAGTTTAGGAGGATAAACAAACAATTTTAGCAGGGAAGATCAGATCCAAACAACCTGATTTGACCCCTTTCAACCTCCCTTTCAACTTCTTTTTGCTAAACCTCCCACTTTTGAGAAATTTTCTCTTTCGAAACCAAGTGTTGGACTTTTAGAGAAAGGTTTCATTTAGGAAGGAGTTTTGTGGCACCTGAAAGAGTAAAAGATTTATGACCCTGACATATATATCAGCAAGCACTCATGAGCCAAAGGCCACTTCATCAGGTGCATGATGCATCCCACAGAGGGAGCTCTGCCTCGTGAATGTTTATGCCATAATAAATTGGTTCCTCTTTAAGGTGGCACATCATGCTTTTATTATGTTATTATCTTAGCTGAAGGAGACGAACAGTGCAGTCCCTAAATCGTACAGTCCAGTCCAGTCCTGCGCCAACGGTTTTATAAAGGTGCAACATGGTTTGGGATTGCCTGGCAACCGGCTTCTTTGATGGAGTTTTCCATTTCCGGATGATGAACTTCATAGCCCTGAGGCTATTGTTCCCAAATGCCTCGACATCAGGTCCTGAGCGCCGCTCCAGATCAACTGCAGGAGTAGCTCCCTTTCAGTCAGCTCCATGACGAGTTGCTCCAAGGCACTCAACCGTTCATGGCAACTTGAAAAGGTGTCCCTTTGTCGTAACTAGAACACGCATCAACCCAGAAATGTGAAGGGAGTCAAAGTCAGCAGTTTTTCCAACCTTTTCCAGTTTGATCACCTCTTCTCAGCCCTCGGAGTTCTGGTCTGTGCGACAGAGCATCCGTCTCCTGATGTATTTGGCTTCTGGCACCTCCACCTGTGGAAATTCTGTGGGGAAGCTCATTCCTCTCAGGAATCCCAGCTTATTTGATCACTCTGTGACTTTGACAGGAAGAGCAATAGCAGCCCCGACGTGCCTTTTCTGTGGCGTTTCTGTCCAGGGACAACAGCTGCCCACTGGTTTTCCCATTCCACCTGGTTTCTGAAATTAGCTTCCCCCTCTGGCCTCAGAGACATTTCTCATTTGCACCTGGACATCTGCCCCTTGCTCCCCTCTCCACGTGTCCTCAGTGTCTATCCTTCCTCTGCCCCCCTTTATCAGTTGTCGGTCCCTGCCACACTGTCCCACTGTCAAGGCTGAACTCGTCTCATCTGCATAGTTAACCATCACCCCACAGCCACATCACCCTGAACGGGCTCTTCTCCAGCCTCTGTTGGTTTCCCCCAAGAGCCGGTTTTCAAGCTCTTCTGTCACCATCTTGGGAGAGAGAACCCCTGGTCTGGTTCCCTTTTGGCTCAAACAGAGCCTATCTCTTTTGGACAAGGGTTGGCTCATCCCAAAACATTTCCCAGTGCCTATCGAAGCCCAACCCTTCCAATGCCACTGTCTTGTCCCTGCACCAAGTCCCCCCCCCCCATCTCTACCTTATATCTAGCCCTGTGCGTCGAATAGCCAGGCAACATTTCTGAAAAGATACACTCCCCTCTAAAGCCATGCTACAAATTGCTTTTGAGACTCCCATCAGTTTGGAAAGTGATTGGCCAAATCTATGGGGTAGCAGAGGCTACTATGGTAAAGTCAAGCACTAGGCACCTCGGCATTTCCCTACCCCCAAAGGCCTCTGAGAGAACCAAATATCTGTTACATTTTCAAGGAAACAACCTCTTTGCTTTTGGAACTGCCCATGGAAGGGCTCGCTGCAGCTTGGGTCCTGCTAGCAAGAACTGCTTGGAATCTAATTGTTATGGTGCCTTCATTCATTAGCCTCCTGCTTCTTCCTCCTGAGCAATAAACATCCTCCGCCTGATGCAGCATTTCCCCACTCGGACGAGGAACTGCAGGCCTGAACTGCTTGAGAGCTGCTTCCGATATGCTCAAACCTTTTCAAGCTTGGCTATGTTCTAGGGAGGGCCACTCCTTCCATATCCATGCCAGTGTTGCGTGATCTTTGCTTCCAATATTTGGCAGAATTTGACAGCTGCTTTGCAAAGCTCTTTGCCGAGCTTAATTAGTAGCACTAGTAGTTTTTGAATTATTTGGTAGTAGCATTTCGCTGAATGATATAGTCTGTTGTATATCAAGGGGGGAATTAATAATAGACCATAAGTTATTATTTTGGGCTCAGGGTGGCTGTGGCGGAACAGGCGCTGGCTCTCAGTCTGGGCAACTGAGCCGCCGTCAATGGCCTGCTAGCCCCGCTATCCGCCTCCCACCAGCCCTGGTGGGCGTGGCTCACACTCTCCGTCGCTGCCACCACTCACTGATTTGTACACCGCCTGACTGAGGGGCAATGAGACCCCTCTGGCTGAATTTCTGTACTGGGAAGTAAATTACCCAATCTTTGGTTGGGCCCTGGAGAATTGGCAACCCACCAAGGTCTGGCCTTATCAGTTTCTTCCGGGCTCCCTCCCTTCCTGTAGCGTGCCAAGTGGGGGAGCTTACGTAGTCAGAGCACCACAAGGTCCTTTATATTCCAAAAGAGTATAATTCAATAACTATATACAGAGCACTATACACAAAGCAGGTAAAGGCACCACACATAGGGGTAGGACCCCCCCCCCCCGTTCAGAGCTCATAGGGAAGGAAATCAAACTGAAGAGAACCGCCGTCTGCTTTCCCTACCACTCTGTTCCCTACTCTACCATAAGGGGGTGGGGGGGTCTGAGGGAAGAAGGTTCCCCCCTTTCTTTCCCTTTCTGCTGCCTCCCAGGCCCTCCACACTTAGGGCCTAGGCAACCCGGTTTCACCCAGCAGCAGGAGCCTCCCCTTCTTCAACCAAGAAGGCGACTAACTGACGTTTTCCCCTCAGGATGGGCTGGGTAATTCCATTCAGGCTGCTCCACCCCTTATTTTTCCCGCACTTTCTTGGCCCCGGGGCAGCTGGGAGTTGTAGTCCAGGAAGAAGGGCGTCCCACACCAAGACTCCTGCAGGCCCCTCCCTGGCCCCACAGCCCATCAGACCTCATGGGGAACATTTTTTTTTCCTTTTTAAAACAGATTAACTGCAACCAGCACTCATCTCACCCTTGGCAACCATTTCGTTACAGTGGCATTTAACATTTAAAAAAACAAGATGCTGGAATCCAAAGTGGAAGCTGCAGCTGAAGTGGCATAAAAATGACAATACGAAGTCCCAATTACAATAGACAAAAAGTAACGAAGCACTAAAAGTAGCACTGAAGCATGCAACAGCCTCCACACTCAAGCCAGATAAAATAAAAAGAGCCACAAAAACCCACCTTGGCAGAGGGATTGGCTGCTAACAAACCAAAGTGTTGCCTTCAGCTCCCTTTAAAGGAGTAACACAGTCTTAGCCACCCGGCAATGAAGGGGCTGCCCAGGTCTCTGCCTGCAGAGGGACCCCTCTCCCACGTGCCCACAACGGCTGCTTCTTTCACTCCGAGGGCCGCCTGCAGCAATGGATCTTCAATGCTGGGGGAGGTTTGTATGGGTGAAGGCAGGCCCTGGGCACACCAGCCCAGGGATCTTTAGGGCTTTCGCAGTCAATGCCAGCACTCTGGTTTGGGCTGCCACCTGGGGCCACTGAAGCAAAACCAGGCAAATGCTGCCCTTGTGGTGCACCATCAAAGCTTCCGAACCATTTTCCAAAGCAGCCCCTCTCCAACAGTGTGTTACAATTGTCTCGCCTGGAAGCTTCCAGGGCATACACAACAACCAAGGCCCCTGAGGCCAACCATGCCCAGGCTGTGAGCTGCCTCGAGCTGGGAAAAGGCATCCCGTGACACCCCAGTGGCCTAATCTTCAAGCAGCAGAGCAGTGCCTAGTAGCCACAGAACCTGCCTGTCAAGCTCCCCCTGCTCCAGGTCAGAGTCTGGGGCTGTGGCGCCTTCCAGCATCCCCTTTTCTTAGTCCAGTGCGGATGAGCCTTGAACCCTGGAGAGGAGGGAGATATGGCAGCGCCCCCAGCACCCACCCCACCAGAGGCCTCTCCCAAAGCCCCCCAGAAGCTGCCTGGCCCTTCCTCCTTGGCCCTCCCTGGGCCAAGCTAATAAAGGATTGTCTGGGGGTGGGCTGACCCTGGACTCCCCCAATGCCCTCTCTTTGAGGACAGGCCCAAGGTGAGTGAAAGGAATCTGGGCCAATGGCCTCCCTGGCTGGGCCCAGCCCTCACCACGGCTCCTGCCCAGCCCTCCTCAGAGGTTATAAGAGGCTGCGCTGCCTGCCTGCCCAGGCCCCAAGAGGCCCCAGCTGCTGCTGCCGCCGCCCTCCCCCTCTGGCCCATCCCCAGCTGCAGTTGGCTACCTGAGCCCCCCTACCTGAAAGTGAGGGTATGTGGGGTGCCAGGGGGTCCTGTCCTGTCCTCACATGCACGCATAGCTTGTACTCTGCAGGCCTCCTGATGGCGTCGCTTCGGGTTTAAGCCGGATGGTCCCGTGTTTCAGCAAACTCCAAACAACTTTTTCACTGTGTTTTGGGATGGTTGTTAGAGAATTGTCCCCTGCTGAGATGCTGAGCTTGGAAAGAGCCCCTCAGCCTTCTTTGCCCAGTGCATGCCCGTAATCCGTACCTTATGGGATGGAAAAGGCAACACACAGCTTGCTGGTGAGATGTGCCTGCTTACGTCCCCTTGAGAGTTAGAGCAACGCTAGTCTGGAATGGGAGCTGTCCTACAGCCGTTGGGGATATACAGGCGAGCCCAAAGTGATCTTTCCTTCTGGGAGACAATGCAGAGCTGGTCCCAAGAGCCTTTGTGTGTGTGTGTGAGAGAGAGAGAGAGAGAGAGAGAGAGTGTGAGTGAGAGTGAGAGTGAGAGTGAGAGTGAGAGTGAGAGTGAGAGTGAGAGTGAGAGTGAGAGTGAGAGAGACGGGGGGGGGAGGGAAGAACTGGCAGTTTCACAGACAGTAAAACCCATCACAGGTTACTGGCCAGCTGGTCTCCTCTGCTTGGACCACAATAAATGGCATCTATTGACAGGAGAGAGAGGAAGCAGCCCAAGAAAAGCAGAGGTGCAGAGGAACTCCTGAGCTGGTCCTTCCTCTGGCCCCCGCAGCCCCTGCCCACAAAAGGCTACCCTGGCTGTGGACCCCTGTGGCCCCTCCCAGCCCTTTGCTCTCTCTTCTCTTTGGCCTGGCAAGGGGGACCCAGGCAGGCTGCTAACATGCCTCTCATTCAGGCCCCACAACAGCCCTGTGAGGTAGGCTAGGCTGAGAGGGAATGACTCACTCATGGACACGTCCAGGGACCTTCAGGAATGAGGCAGGTTCTGCAGGCAGGCAGGCAGGCAGGCAGGCCCGGGCTCTGGAATCACTAGGCCAGCTGGCTCCCCGGCCTGCCTTGCTCTTGGCCGAGCATGGACTCCTTTCACCCCCGCAACTGAAGGTTCGGGCAGCGGCTGTGGCGAACGCCGTGTCTCTGCCCGAGTCCCTGGACAACAGCCCGTGGGCTCGAAGGCTGCTCGCGCTCTGAGGTTCTGGCACTCCAGGCAGGCGGGCACATCCTTGGGGCTCCTGTGATGCCCTGGGCCCCATCGCCGGGCTCCGGCTGCCAGCCTTGGGATAGCTTTGGCCAGGAAGTGGCGGAGGGAGGAAGCGCACAGCCTGGGGGCAGAAGCCCCAAAAGATGGGGGGGGGTAGAGGCCTGGGGATGGGGCAGGAGGCGCCGGGAGCCCTCGTGCCTCGCCCGGAGCTCTGCCTCCCGCGCCTGCTCCTGGGCAGAGTCGGAGGGAGCCGGAGTGCCTCTGCTCTGAGGACCCGGCCAGGGGAGCGCAGCCGGAACGCGCAGACCCGCCAGAAAGGGCTAGGGGACTCGCCCACCTGGGGAAGAGGCCGGGCTTCCCACGCCTGCCGGCGGTCCCGGTTTCTCCTCCGGAAGGGCCCCTCGCTGCCTCTCGGAGCGGACGGGACTGCCGAGGGGAGGCTCGGACTTCGGGTGCAGCTATCGGGCCCAGGGGGCCCTCCCCTCGCGCCCTCTCCTCCCCTTGCCGGCTTGAGCCTGCCCTGCCGAGGGGCCCGGGGACGCGCGGCTTCCTTGGGCGCAGGGCGAGACCGAGTGCCAGCAGCCTTCGAACCGCCCGGGCACCTGTCCAGGGACTCAGGCAGAGACACGGCGTTCCCCCCGCCGCTGCCTGGATCGGGCCGGCCGTGCCGCTGAGTCAGAGCCCTTCCCGGCCTGGCCCGCCCGTGGCCTGGCGGCGCTGCCCGGAGGAGTCCGGGCGGGCGGGCGGAGGGGCGGCTCCGGGCTGCGGGCTGGGGCCGGCGAGGCGAGCGCGCTATTTTTAGCGGCTCGTGTTTCCAGGGGAAACCTAATGACGCAGTGACGTCAATGCAGGTCAGCGGCGCGGGGGGAGCGCCAGCCAGGCGGGGGCTCCGCGCAGACCGAGCCGAGGCGGCCGGCAGGCCCGGGCTGGAGGGGCGCGGCGCAGCCCGGCCGCCCGTCGGAGGAAGCCCCAGCCCAGCCCAGCCACGACGCGCGCGGGCCGGCCGGCCAGCAGGTAGGCGCGCCCCCGGGGCCGGGCGGGCGGGTGGGCAGGGGTGGGTCTGGGGGCGCGGGCTGCTCCGAGGGGTCGGGGCTGGCCGGGCTCAAGCGGGCGCGCCGGGGTCTTCGCTTGTGCAGGCCGGGACGGCGACCCGCTTCTGCCGGGAAGGCGCCTGGCAGCCCGAGCCGCTGCTGTTCCGCGCCCGCCGTCGGCCCGACTGCGGCGTCGGGGAGCCCCGGCGGCGCTCGCCCCTCCGGGTGCTTCTGGTTCGGTCCGAGGCACACCGGGCCGCTCCCTGGGCCGCCTGGGCTGGCAGCCCGGAGATGTTCGCCTCCTTCAGCTCCACGGGGTGGGTTGGGGCCAGGAGCGCCTCCCCGCGCAGCAGACCTCTCGGGGCTCTTGTGGGGGGTGAAAAGTTCCTTCACTCCTCCCCGGAGGGTTCGCATTGGGTCCCCGAAGCGGCGTGCCCTGCGGACTCTTCGGGACTCCCGTCCCAGGCGCCCGCTTGGAAGCCCAGAGAGGGAGGGACCCCTTCGATGCTGCTGTTGCACGAGGAAGGCTTGGAGCTGCACGAGGAAGGCTTGGCACCGCTCTTCCCGTCCAGCCCCCGTTTCTTCCCGGGAGAGCTGGGCAACCGCGAGATCGCCCCGGGCTGGGCCGTCGGAGCTGGGATGGCCGCAGCCCTTCAGGAGCCTCCTTAGGTGCCCCCTCCCTTGCCGGCTCTTCCCGAACAGACCCCTTCCAGGCTCCCCTCGCATCGGAGAACAGTGTCGGTGCCTTTCCCCGCCGGAGCTGCGCCAGGAGCCACAGCCGCGAAGCAGGGGCGCCTCGGAGGGGCAGCCGCTCTCCCCGCCGCTTCGCAGGGTGGCTGCTTGTGTCAGCACCGGGGACGGCGGACAGCTCCCGCCTGGCCGCGCCGGCGCGGAGGGCGTCGCAGAGCTGCCCCACCCCCGGGCCCCGGGGCCCCCCAGGCAGGGAGCCGCCTTCGAGCCGGGGCTTCTGCTGCTAGCGATGGCTGCCAGGGGGGTAGGTCCCGTCCGGTGTGGCAAAACTGAAAAAAAACCCTCCTTTTAAAATGCTCCCCATTTGATCGTTGGAGTGCTTGAGAAAGAAAGGTAATCCAGACAGAAGGGCAATAAAGTGGGCTGCACCCACCACTGGCGTGGCCAACGGGTGTCGGCTCAAAAGGACGGCATCTTGCGGGGGGGGGGGGACGACCTCCGGTTGTGGGCAACCTGCTCTCGCCTTCGGTGTGAAGCCTGAACCCCGTCGCCAGCCTGGCCAATGCAGTTCCGGCTGCTTCTTCTTCAGCTCGTGCGGTGTACTTCTGGTGGCTTGCAAAACGCTGAGCGTAAAGGCCTAGAAAGGTATTTTCTTGCCTAGTGTTTTGGCTGGAGGGCGAACAAATAGTGAAAGGATGACTTTGTTGTGTTGTATGATCCAAGAAGACGGGTTGTAGCTCTACAAGACTTAAGCTGTTCTAGATCTGATTGGTACCAGTAGGATCCGTCTTACCCAGGGGCATTGTCTCAAAACAGAGAGTGCCACACTGAAAATGTCACCGCTGCTGTGCCCTGTTCATGCCAGGTAGCATTTGACTCAGGCTGGTATCAGTGAAGCTGCCACGGTCTACAGAACACGCGTGAGCCACTGAACATTGCCTCCAGAAGGCCAGGGCTGCCCAAAGGAAAAGGAGGAGGGGAGGAATTTCCGTCACGCGCAAGAGACGGAGGGTCAGAGGGGGGTTGTGCTTCCTTGGGCTCACCCTGGATTTAGGCAGTGCCAGATCTCGCCTTAGGAATCAAAAATACCCATTTCTGTTTGTGCACCAATAAGCCACGGCTGGCCTCCCCCGCAGCTCAGCTCAAGGAGAGCTGCAACGTGCAAAAGTTTGCCAGCACCATGTCTGGAAATCCTGCAGACTCATTCGATGGTGGAACAGCCAAACGTGTTGCGAGACAAAGGCTTGTTTTTCTGTCCAGGCCTTCTGCCTTCGTAGCTGTGCCTTGCGCATCCAAATGTGCTGCAGGTTGAAACAATATTTATTGAAGCAACCAAGAGGGCTTTGTTGCCCCAGCTGCCGGCGGGGCAACAAAGGGTCTGGGTTCAGGACAACAAGATCCTTTCCTGCGCGGCTCTCATGTGGTGCCACCTTTTCAGGTGTTACGAGGCAGCCGGGTCCCTGTGATGCATCACAGCCTGGGGAGGAATCAAAGCACTTGCCGCCCCAGCCTGCACCACCACCCCCCCGGTTCTCATCTGCCCCGGGGGTTGCTTCCATGCAACATTCAACCAGCGCTTTGTTTGTTTGTTTGTTTGTTTGTTTAAATGGGTGCGGAGTGAGGAGCAAGAGGATGCTGTGCCAAGGGAGAGGCTCTCACTCCCCACTTCTGCCACAGTCGGGCCTGCCCTTTGCTCCGGCCTGTAGTTCACACTGATGTGTTGTGGAAGCCGCCCAGCCCCTCTGGAGCGTGAGTACTTCTGCTGAGACACAGCCAAGAACGTCTTCAGGAGAGACCTGCTCTCCACGACGCATGGGCACACTCTCTGGTGCGCCGCTGCTGCTTTTACTCATTTGTGTTTTGTGGGCAGGGTCCCCTGCTTCCCCGAACAGCAGGAAGTGCCAGCTGCTCCAGGATCCCTGTGTGGAAGCTTGTGGGATGTTATTGACAGCTGCTTATTTACAAGTATACATGACTGGCATGAGCAAGCAGAGAGGCCTCCGGACAGCATCAGCTCATTCTTCCAGTTTGTTGCAACCCACTGACCTGTTGCTCTTCCACTGGCTCTGATGAATCTCGTGAATGCTTCTCTAGCCTACACCCGAGCATGTGGTTTGTGCCCTGAATGGGAAGCCACCACTGCAAACACTCTTGGAAGAGAGACCTCTCACCTATTCCAGCTTAGCAACGTAGCCCTTCAGCAAGCTCCACGGCCACCGAGCAAACGTGCCCCTAAACAAGCCATTAAGTTAACAAAATATGGGGATTTCTTCACTGGGCATACGGCAGTAGCATTTCCTATGGTGTCTTTTAGTATATGAAGTAGTTTGCACCGCTTATGGCATCCTCCACACATAACCCACAGCTGGCACATGGAATTTGCTGCCAGCAGTGGCTGTGGGCAAATTCTTATGTTGGCATTCTTGCTGTTGCCTTGTGGGTGGGTATAGGAAACCATTTGGGCAATGTTTAAAAAGGGGGAGAGTGGGCAGAACGAGGCAGCTGCCCCACTGGCAAATTTGGGGTGCCTTTGACGTGGGAGAATACTTCCTTCCTTCTATTGTAATGCATCTCAGTTCATGAGCCAAAGTGGTGGAGGCTGGATTGAACTATGATGCAAGTGAGGCAAAAGCATTCATCCCTCGTTGTTGCACTTGTAACGCATCACATTTAAGCCGGGCTGCTTCACGTGCAAAGGAGTGATGCAGCAGGCCTAATCTGGGCCCTTTTGGGGTGTGTAGCTCCTTTACGTGGGTAGCAGCCCCGTTTGTTTCTTCGTTTGCTTATGTGAAAGACGGATATGCCTCTCTTTCTCCAGAACAGTTCAGGGCCCAAGTTAGGTAACAACCATATAAAATACAATGAACCTATGTACTATCTCAAAAATAAAATAAATATTGAAGCAATAAACATGTTAAAACTACATTACCACAGTAACCTAAAAACACCTTATGCCCAGCTAGCAAGCGATTCCCCCTTTGCCCAGACAGGCGGTGCCCCCGAACTCCCCCAAGCTCTGCTTCTCAGCCCAGTTGGAAAGCCAGGAGAGTGGGAGTCCCCCCTCTTCCAGGGGGCTGCTCCAGAGTCACAGGGCAGAGCCCGGACTGCTGCCGAACATGCCTTAGGCAAGGGCTGGGCAGCGGGGAGGTGGAGGGAGGGGGCTGCCAGTGGACCTCACTGGGAGGGACAAAGTTGCCACCTGGGAGCCTGCGGAGGGAGCTGGCCCGCCAGGTACGTGAATCAGACCCTGAACCTCATGGGCCGGCCATAAAGGGGCTTCGGCACAGGATTAACGTGGCCCTCCCGGCTCACCCCGCGACCTCATTTTGCATCTGCTGAAGTCCCCAGACAGTCTTCAGAGGCAGCGTGGTGAAGTGGTCAGAGTGGGACCCCCCCCCCGCCGCCTTTTTGAGCCTTCAGGCTCCTTTGGGATTTCAAGAGGTGTGGTGAGTACTTCTCCAAAATGGCTGCCACAGGAGGCGGAGCCAAACACAATACCGCCCTTCTCATGTTGCAGAAGAATTGCAGGAAGAGAATAAAAGAAATGAAATAAAGCCTGGGGGGAGGGAGAAGGGAAAAAGAGTGAGGGGAGTAAAAAGAAGGGAGGCCTGAAGGAGGAATGGGACCGCAAGCCTGGATGCTTCATCCCCCACCCCACCCCACCACCCGTTGCAGCCATGGAAACCCCTTTCATTTGATTGAGGGTAGCCAATCACAAGCCCTGCCTTGCAAAGGCCCCGCCTACTTTCTGAAAGGCTCCGTGGGCACCCTGTGAGCCCCATGCTGGCGAACCCTGGGTGAAAGAGTGCTGGACTACATGTCAGCTGCCAAGGGCCTCTCCCTCTGCAACCTTTTGTGAGCAATCTGGCGGAGAGTGACGGCACCATCTCAGCCCTGTGGTGCCCACCCAGACCCCCCCTTACATTCCACTGCTGTGCCAAAGGCTGTCACCATACCGAGTAACAACAGCGGAGATGCGCTACCGTTATCAGTCTGAAGACAAAGGTTTCCCCCCCAGGCCACTAAGGAGAGAGAGTGTGCAGGGGCCAAGTCCCACGGGGAAGAGCTTTTGCCTTGCCGGAGTCAGGAATATCTCAGACCTCTTCCTGGCCTTGAGGGAAGACCCTGTGAAGGGCCCAGACGCCACGCCCCCTTTCCCTGGGAGTGGTGGCATAAGAAGTAAACATATTTCAAATTATCGTCTCATTTCAAGTGGCCAAGGGGCAGCAAGACCCACCTCGCAAAAGAGCTGTAAAAACCAGCCTTTAGATGCCTGGCCAGATACCTCAGCCACGGGCACTGATAATGGAGTAAAGCCGTGATGATGAGTCAGAACCTCCATGTTCAGCAGCAGTCTATCTTGGAGTCTGAGAGGCTGAGTGAGAAAACAGGGTTCTTCTTCTAACCTGGAGCTGATTTTGGAACATTGCATCTTCCCTCCCTTTCATTTGTGGTCCCCAAGGTCACTTGAAGTCACTGGAATTAGGGCTGGAAACAAGTTATTGACTCCTCTGAAGTTGCGTGAAAAGTCCCAGAAGCTTCATTTGGATGCAGGAAGGAATTGCAGCCTGAAGTCAAACACAGGAGTGGGGCCTGTGCTCAACGCCATCACTCCTCAAGGAGCCCTGCGGGAGGAAGAGACAAGGGAACTGTGGCTGGCCACCACAGGGGCGCCTCTGTGTAAGATGTCTCGTGTAGAGACTCTCAGTGGCACATGTGACAAATGCGACTTTGGAAACATAAAACAGAGAGCTGGAAGGGACCGCAAGGGTCTTCTATTCCAAGCCCCTGCACAACACATTCCTAGCCCCCCTCCACTCCCCCAGGGACCCCTGCTCAATGCCCAGGGGAAGGCAAGAACCCCCAGGGTCCCTGGCCAGGGAGCGTCGGGCAGTAAAGGAGAGCCATGTAAAGGGGGGGGCATCTGTACAGAGCGGCCCATGGTAGGGATGCCCAGGCTAGAACCGCCGAGCCAAGCTGGGGGAACTGGAGGGATGGTGTTCAGTGACAATATGCAGTAGATGTGGTGGGAGTTTCAGAAACCTGGTGGAGCAGGGAACATCTATGGGATACGTTTATGTCATTTATTTTTATTTATTTATGTCATTTATAGTCCGCCTTTCTCTCTGAGACTCAAGGCAGATTACCCAGTCAGTACAGTACAGTCCGTAGCAAGGAAATTTCCCTAAACAATGCCTTGGGGTTAATAGATACGAGTTTACAAAGACAGAGCATTAGCAGAGGGGAACCGCAGATAGATGAAACACGCCCAAAGACCCTGGAAACCAAGCCTCGGATTTGTTGAAGATTGGAAAGATTTATATGGAGAATCTAGTTCATTTTGGAAAAAAATTCTGTAGAATACTATATCCAGTGAAGATCATTGTGTGGGTGTGCACCACTGCCAGCTGCAACAATTTGAATCACACCACACAATACAAGAGGTAAAATTGGTCTCGTGTTTTTCTATAAAATATTTCTAGAGTATAGTGGCTGCCAACACTAAAAACGGTTTTTCCCTCCCACTTTTCTCTTTATGCATTTTAGACAAGAGCATCGGGAGCATTTTTGTATCGGTTTCTAAATGTGTGGGTGTGTTTTGTGCAGTTGACCCCTGAGGGAGACCTGAGGGCCAAAAAGCGTCTGGTCTGTCTTTGGGCTGGTCATTGGAGGGTGGCATCATCTGTGTATGGAGAATGTTTTAGTTACTTTTAACAGATGCCTGTAGCCTGTAGTTTAGGCCCTATGTTTTTAATTTGTTTTTAACTACAACCTATTTACACATAATAAATATTTATTTGGAATATTTTTATTTTAGTTTGTAGCTTCACCCCTGTATTTTCCCTAGCCTTGTTTGGGTTGAGCCTGTGAGGGCTTCCCCCCACCCCCTTTTCTTTTTCATTGTTTGATGGATCTGGAGGCCAAGTCCTGGGCGGAAAGGGTGAAGGAGCTGGGAATGTTTAGCCGGGAGAGGAGACGGCTGAGAGGGGAGATGATAACCACCTTCAAGCGCTTGAAGGGCTGCCCTGAGTTGTTTTCTGCTGCCCCAGAAGGTCAGACCAGAACCAACGACTTGAAATTAAATCAAAAGAGTTTTCAGCTAAACATGAGGAAGAACTTCCTGACAGTTAGAGCGGTCCCTCAGTGGAACAGGCTTCCTCGGGCGGTGGTGGGCTCTCCTTCTTTGGAGGTTTTTAAGCAGAGGCTAGATGGCCCTCTGACAGCAATGCTGATTCTGTGAACCTGGGCAGATCGTGAGAGGGAGGGCAGGAAGGGGGTTACATCAGGGCTTAGTTTTCATGGCCCCTTCTTACATGCCCAGGGTAATGCCGATTGCCACCTTGGGGTCAGGAAGGAATTTCCCCCAGGCCAATTTGACTAGGGATCCTGGAGGTGTTTTGCCATCTTCTGGGTGTGGAGCAGGGGGTCACTGTGACAGTCGGGGGTGGGGGTAGTTGTGAATTTCCTGCATTTTGCAGGGGGTTGGACTAGATGACACTAGAGGTCCCTTCCAACCCTATGATTCTATGATTCTAAGTCTAAAAAGTCTTTTAAACCTGTATCTATTTACCCTATGGCATTGTTTATGGAAACGTCCTTGATAATGTATTGAAATGTCCTTGATACTGATTGTACTATTCTCACACTGTGTGATCTGCCTTGAGTTTCAGTGAGAAAGGTGGACTATAAATGACCACAACAACAACAATAACAACAATAATAATAAAGGATCCCTGCATGGTCAACCACCCAAGTCAAGGAAGCCGCAGAAGGCCAAAGGTCTTCCTTTCCAAAAGCGGGCTTCCCCAACCACAGCCCCTCTGCGAAGGCTGTCCATTGGCCAGGTGGCAGCACGTCCACGGAAGCCTTTTGCTTTCTCCTCCCGGCTGTCAGGTCCTTTCTGAGCCTCCTGCCTTGCGTGAGGCCCAGTTCTGTGGTGTCGGGAGAGAAAGAAAGAAGAATCCCTCTCCCTTAAGCTCCCAGAAGGTCATCCCTGATTTTGTAGCCTCTGTGTCCGTTCCTCTCTGTGAATGCTGCCAACCAAAGAGAAAGCACAGACAAGCTCAGACACCTGGTGGGTCAGCTCACCTGGCGGCTCACGCGTCAGGATCCCTGGAGCTGCACGTTGCACAGGCTTTTGTCTCCTAGGCATGACATCTCTGCAGCCTAAAATGGCGTGGATAACCTAGGCCAGACGCAGGCTGCAAAACATCTGAAAAAGAGGAACCTGTCAGTTAAAAAGGCACAAAGCTCACCCAGCATGGCCTTGGGGCTTGTGTCAAGCAGCCAATGAGGAGACCGAGACAAACCAATCTGAGGCTCAACTCATGAGTAGGACGTGGTGGTCTAGCAAAGAATGTTTGCCCGGCAAGCACATTCTCAGCATGCCTCACTGGGAGCTCGAAAACCCTGCTTTGTTTGGGGCTGGCGGGCTCGTCCTTCAATTGGCCCTCACTGTAGACAAATCCCAAATGAACAATGCAAAGCTCATGTAATTCTGTTTTGTTCAGTGAAGTAGGGAACTTTGATTACTTCCTTTCTAACATCGCTAATTACAGCTTCATTAAGTAGGAGAATCAATAGCAAAATACCAATTAAAAAAAAGTGAAGTAGCAACGTATCAAACAACCAGAGAACTGAGCAATCAATCCATACATTAATTAGCATTTTTTAAAAAAATGACCAGAATACTTCCGGGTGGAAGCAAGGCCCAGATTGTCCCAACTGGATTTCATTTATGAATGCCACCAATTAGGACTGGATTTTTAACTTAAAGGGGCATTTGCAAACTGGAGAAGAGGGCTGGATATTAAATTCACTTCTCATCCTAATTAATAGTTCAGTGGAGCTCGAAATGAAATGACGTTTGATTTTGGGAACAAAATGCAGGCGTTTGTGCTTTGCAACAAGCACCTGCTGTTAAAGAGACAACTGTCTTTCCCTCGGCTTGCATATCCTCCATTCCTCTCCATCCCCTATCAGGGTTCCTTATGAGCAAAAGGAGGCCCAAAGACTGGTTGCCTTCGGATTCTGCTGCTTGCCCAAAGAAAAGGGATCAAGCAAAGGTGAGGAGGCCACAGTGCTAAGGGGGAACCAGAGAGAGCTTTGTGGCACTTAGGAACTAACATCTTAACCATGTCATCTGCTTTGGTGATCTCTAGGCCATGAAAACAGATGTCATAATACATCTGGAAGCCCACAAAGTGCAACATCACTGCTCCCCACCACTGCACGAATCCTAAATGTGCACACCTGAAAGCATCTGTGGGTGACCTTGTTCAGATCGGTTTGTGCAATATTCGCATGTTGTATTACAAACAGAGCCAGTTTGGTGTAGTGGTTAAGAGCGGCAGGACTCTAATCTGGAGAGCCAGGTTTGATTCCCCACTCCTCCTCTTGAAGCCAGCTGGGTGACCCTGGGCCAGTCACAGCTCTCTCAGAGCACTCTCAGCCCCACCCGCCTCACAGGGTGTTTTGTTGTGGGGATAATATGACATACTTTGTAAATGACTCTGAGTGGGCATTAGATTGTCCTGAAGGGTGATATATAAATCGAATGTTGTTGTTGTTGTTGTTAAATCACTCTTGGGCATGCAAATGACTTTGGCAGATTGGCCATCACTTGATGCTGGAGAAATGGCTTTTGAGTCGTGATCCACGGCTACTCTGGAATTTGCCCCTGATCCTGCCTGCTGGGATGGAACCACTTGTGCCATTTGGCCTGCAGGGAAAAGTGCGAATTGTGCCCTAGCAAAGGCGGCAAAGAGGTCCCTGTCTGGAGGAAGCGCCTGCTTGGATCCTGGCTGCTGCTGGGGAGGAAGATGCAGGGGTGGGGAGCAGCAGAGTGAAGGGGGGGATGTTGCCCTTCAGCCTTTTCCCTAGCTCTGGGATAGGGTTGCCAACTCCAGGTTGGGAAAGTCCTGGAGATGTGGGAATGGAGCCTGGGGAGGGAGGTGTTGTCCCACTATATACCACGTTGGTCAGGCCCCACCTGGAGTTCTGTGTGCAGTTCCGGAGGCCTCACTTCAAAAAGGATGTGGACAAATTGGAACGGGTGCTGAGGAGGGCAACCAGGATGACCAGGGGCCTGGAGACCGAGCCCTGCCAGGACAGACTGGGGGACCCGGGAGCGTTCCATTGGGAGACGAGGAGACAGGGCTGCTCCCTTCAAGCATTTAAAAGGCTGTCAGTTAAGGGGAGGGGAGGGAGCTGCTCCTGTTGGTTTGGGGAGGGACCATTCTGTGGAGCTGAGTCTCATAGAGTTGGCCCTCCAAGGCAGCCATTTTCTTCCGCAGAAGGCATCGGTGTCACCTGGAGATCCTTTGTAATTCTGGGAGCTCTCCAGGCCATGCCAGGAGGTTGGCAACCCTCATCCAAGAAGCGGAAGGCACTGGAGGTGGAAGGGCACTCCTTCAGAGACGTGGTGGTTGAACAGAGTATCTCCTTAAGGGAAAGGCGCCCCCCCCCCACGAGCATCTTTGTCCAAAGAAAACGAACCCCCTTCAAGCGGGGATCCTGACCCTACTCGCCCTCTAGCCTGAGAGTGGATCCCCCGGACCAGAGGAGGACCTATGTCTGCTCAAAGCCATGCAGGATTCTGCACGTGCTCTCAATTGTTTTGTTGCCAGCATTTCCGAAAAAATGGGAAGGAGAAGGCGCTGGGCCCCGGAGCCTCTTTTTCTGGGGCCAGCCACCCTCCGTCTATTTGGGGCCAGTTGTGTGGAGTTCGTTCCCCAGTGGGGAGGGGAGGGGAGACCCTTGGCTCCTCCCTGGGGCCCGAGGCCTCCTTGCTTTGTGCCACTTCATGCTGGGGCATCTGCGCTGCGCGTATGCTTTTTGCCTCTTAAATATTGTCTTCTGGTTGGCGTGCTGAGGAGTCGGTTTCAGGAACGGGCAAGTTGTGGCAGGCTGGTTTGGGCTGCTCCTCTTTAGCGAATGTCTCCTCAACGCCCCTGTCCTCCTGCCAGGCTGCTAAGGAGGAGGGTGGGGGTGAAGCCAGGATCAGTTGGCTCTGCCCCCCTGACCTTTGCCCCCCCACCCCACCACAATGGGGACCAGCTGGCTCTGGAGCTGGGGGAGAGACGGCAGAGAGGAGCTGCTCCTGGGGGGGGGGGGGGCTGTCCATGGTGGTTCTCAGCAGCCCTGAGTTTAAGGAAAGGAAGCCCCCAGAAGCTGCCTGGGTCCCAAGGGGAACAAGGAAACCAGGGCCACCTCCAGTCCCGTCTGCGGCTGCCCTTCTGGAACCTGCAGGGAAGAACCTCCAAGGAGGCAACCGGGCCTGTAATGCAGCAGTGCGGCAAAGACCCGTGGAACTAATTCCGGGGGGGGGGGGCAGGGGGGGCGTTCCTCGGGCTTCCTGGCTCCTGTTCGCAGCAGGACCGGCTTCTGCCACGCGGCTTCTAGGCAACTGCAATCAGGCCAAAGAGGCCTCAGAAGGAAGGGTCCTTTCGGTTCCTGTCAGTTTCCTGACCCTTTAGCAGGATCACATTTTCAAAGTTTTCTCTGCAACCCTGAAGGCTAGAAAACGGCTTTTTTCAAAAATGAAAGCTGGAAGGTCGTGCTACGAACCCTGCACAGCTCGTGAAGCATTAGAGCTGACACCTCTGCAGGGAGAGAGAAGGGGAATGGGTGCCCCACGCAGCACCCGCTTCCTTCGGGGGGGGGTCAGGAATGATCGGCGAGAGGCGGAGGTGACGGCTCTTTTGCCAGTGGAGAATCTGCTTGTTCTGGGCCTGCGCAGGGACCACCACCCCCCCAGGCAGAAAGCAGGTCCTCTCCGTCCCAGCAAAACCAGAGGAAGGGCGTGCGGAAGAGGCAGGCGGGTGGGGCGCCCCCTTGCGGGCTACGGGGCTCGACCTCTCATTCGGCCACTAAGCGCCTCTGCTGGAAGGCCAGCCTGGAAGGTGCATTCAGAAAACTGCCCTGGCACTCCACTGCCCCTTATAAAAATCAGGACTGGAGTCCTTAGAGACCAAGAGGATTTTCAGAGTGCAAGCTTCGGAGACTCAGAGCTCCCTTCTTCAGACAGGAGTCTTTATAAAAACATTCACAATAATAATGTCCATTATCGATAGAATATAAATTATCAATAGTTAAATTATGATATAATTGAAACAAACACATACAGAGGAAACAATATAACCCAATTTATCTCTTCAAAATGCCACAATAGTATCAATTTTTATACATTTGTGAACCTGAGAAACAATTTGGTTTTTCGAAATAGGTTACTGTGGTTAGATCCAATCAGAGAGCAACAGGGAATCCACTCGTCCCCAACATGGCAAGGCCGTGCCAGCCCTTGCAGTCATTTTTTTAAAAAAGGATCATCATTAACGATAACCATAAAATCAAATCTTTCAAGTTGTGATAATGATTTTGAAGCATTTTGCTTATAAGAGGGAATAAGAAGCAAACTGGGGGCAAAATGGTTTGTCTCCCTGCCACCTCCCTGCCGTGGCACTGAGCCTCCCCATTGCCTCAGGGCTGCCAAGGAGCCATGGCGGGAAGGCTCAGTGTGGCAGCAAGGCCCTCCCCACAGAGGCCAGGGGCACGGCTGCCCGCCATCTCCACGGGGCCTTGGGAGTGGCAGCAGAGGAGCCGCAGGAGGAGCGGGGAGTCCTGATCTCTTCCTGATCTTTTCCCAATCCCCCTTCGACTGATGCCATGGGGGGAAGCTCTCGTGGATCCCTTTCCGCCCCCCCCCCCGGCAGTGCTCCCACCCCCATGCTGGGGAGATGCAATGCCTAGCCCGGGCCCCCTTCCCTCCCCCCCGCCAAGATTGGGGCACAGGCAAGGCAGCAATGGCCAGCCCGACTGCCCTGCACTCCTCCCACCCAGATATGCCACGGGGAAGGGTCAATGCCTGGCCTGGCCTCCCTGCCCTCCCTGCCCACATGGGCTGCAGGGGAGGCAGCAATGCCCGGCCTGGCCCCCCTGCTCTCTTCCCAGCCAGATGGGGCACGGGGGGGGAGGCAGCAAGGACTGGCCCGGGCCTCCTTCCCTCCACCCCCATCCCCACCAAAAGCAGGGTGCAGGGGAAGGGTCAATGCCCGGCCCGGCCACCCTGTGCCCCCCCCAGCTCGATCGGGACATTGTGGAGGTGCCAATGCTCAGCCCGCCTGCCCTGCCCTTTCTAGAGCCCCTTGTATTTTCCCCCACAATGGGCTTTGCTGCCAGTTTTATGTAAATGTATGATTTACCCCCTTAGCAGTGTGGACTCTGCCACTGCACCCTGCCGAGCCTCCTCCTCTCCTCAAATCCCGCCCTCTCCAGGCTCCACCCCCCAAATCTCGAGGAATTTACCACCTTGAAGCTGGCCACCCTAACACCAGCACAAATATTTCGGATCAAAGGGTTAGTATGACATACAGGACCCAAGCATAAACCTACAAGTGATGTGAGCTGGGAGAAAAAGGCAGGAGGAAGTGATATAAGATGGGAAATTTAAATTTAAAATATGAAATTTGGCGACCTCTAAGGAAGGGGAGGAGTTGACCTTTGACCTGGATATGCCATCACAGGATGAGAGGTCATGAAACAAAGAAATGGAAACCTAGAGCTAGAAGTTACCTCAAGGGTCATTTAGTCCAACCCCCTGCGCAATGGAGGCCATTCATAGCTACCTCCCCTCGTTGCTCAGAGGAAGGCAAAAGGTGTGAGACCACATTCCTGCTGATCTCCCTCCTCTCCCCAATTCCGCCCTCCCCAGCACCACCCCAGACCTACCGGATTTCCCTGAGCTGGAGTTGGCAAGCGGAACCGTAACATGCTTCCATGCTTGCACATACCTCTTGCGTGCACACGCGTTCTAACGCCAGCAAGGCACAACAATGCCAGCTCAGGGCAGGAGACAGACCAGTGCAACCTTCCAGCACCTCCACTGGCAACACAGAGATATCAAGGCCGGTGGTTCTAGCCCAGCTTTCCCGACGTGCCAGCTGCCTGTTAGCATGGCGAGTCTCCTTGGCACTGAGCGGCTTTCCAGTAGGTCCCCCCCTCCCCAAGCATCTTAAGGTGATTCCGGCCCTGCTCTTGTTGCCAAAGGCCAGACTTATTTATGTGCACGATAGTCATTGTTGGCTTGGGCGTGCGCATGGCCTCTTGCGGAAATGTCTTTCAATTGCCCAGATTTAGGGGCTGCATCTCAGTGCAGAAAAATCCTGCAGAAAACAATTAGTCCAAATGAAGGTTAACGACCAGGAAATGTGCTAAGTTAACATTTTGAAAGCCATTTGCAAATTGAGGCATTTTGGATTCAGAGAGACGAGTAATATCCGTTTGTCATCCCTCATTAAGGCCCTTGACAGAATATAATTTGTTTATGCAATTTAGAGCAGATCAATGGGAGTGGAGAGTTCAGTGATGCACAATCAGATGAAGCAAAGCCACCCCCTCCAAGTGTGGCTGCCGCCGCAGGGGAAGCGGGCAGGTTACTCCCAGGGGGTCTTGGATAGTCTGTAACCAGGAGATGACAGGATCTCGCGTTTTTAAATATAAATTCTGACATACTCTTTCTTCACCACAACTTTCCCCACACGGTTGAACTTATTGCCATTTATTTAAAATGTTTTGTATCAATGCAGTGTAAATGCCATATAGTTCCGACAAGGGCCCTATCCTGCCCTGCAGCCAGAGGCCTCCTCTCACTTGGCCCTCAGGGCTGGCTCCATTTTTCAGTGATGGGGCCGGCGTGGAGCTTTGATTCACACAGTAAAGGATTCACAAGTTACAAGAAGGTAGGAGGAGAATTGGGGGGGGGGGGAGAGGGATTCACGGACGTGTTTTTGTAAGGAAAAGTGATTTATTTCCTTCATTTCTTTTCTGCCTTTCTCACTCAGATCCAGGGTGGGAAATGAAGGGGAAAGCAGGAGGCGCTTCGTATTTTTCTTTAGTTGTAGCTTCCCGGCAGTGGATGTGGGGTCAGTGATGAATTTTAAAAGCAGGAGGAGGGGCTGGGTCTTGAATCTCTGTGGGAGACGCCCCCTCGCACTGTGAACCTTCCTAGTTTTAAGTATATGGGGAGGGGAGAGACTGCAGCAGTTCAGTGGTGGGCATATGCTCAGACACACACATTTATCTTTTCTTTCTTATTTCTGTTGAGGAATTTTTAGTGTGAATTCAGTGACTGGTACTGAGTGGAGTACCTGCTTCCGCCTCTCAGAGTTTTCCATCTGCAAAACAGTATGGCATTTGTGTCTTATAAATGGACCCGTGACTATGCCTTCCACCAAGTCAGGCCCTTGATTGGTTCCTCGGGGTCTCGTGACTTTCAGGGCTCTTTCCATTCCCCAGCTATCGGATCTGTTTCACAGGAGGCGCTGAGGCTTTCTGCATGCAGAGCAGATGCTCGACTCTCCCACATGCACCCAGGTCGCCTGCACGCAAGGCACGGCGGTCACTTGCTAGTTTGCCCTGGCACTGGTGTTCAAAGGTATACTGCTTTTGGAGATGGAGGATTTGTTTGTCAGTCACGGCTAATAGCCATTTATAGCGACTGAGAGGTGATATGATCAAGTATCTGTTGAAGGGCTGTCACATAGAGGATGGAGCAGAGTTGTTTTCTGTTGTCCCAGAGGGTCAGAGCAGAAGCAATGGGTTAAGATTAAAGCAGGAGACTTTTCGGCTAAACATTAAGAAGAACTTCCTGGCAGAGCAGTTCCTTGCTGGAACAGGCTTCCTCGGGAGGCGGTGGGCTCTCTTTCCTTGGAGGTATTGAAGAGGCTGGATGGTCATCTGACAGCTATGATGATTCTCTGCCTTAATGTGAATGTACGCAGATCAAGAGAGGGAGGGCGTGAAGGGGCGAGCCAGTGCTGGGCTTGCCTGGCCCCTTCTTGCATGCCCAGGGTAATACTGATCGCCACTTGGGGGTCAGGAAGGAATTTTCCTCCGGGCCAGATTGGTTAGGGATCCCAGAAGTTTTATAACTTCCTCTGGGCATAGAGAGGGGGTCACTGAGGGAGGTGAGGGGTATGGGGGGGAGATCACTGTGAATTTCCTGTATTGCGCAGGGGGCTGGACTAGATGTTTCTATGAAGAGTCCAGAAGCAACTTGAAGACTAACCAATTTTGTTATAGCATAAGCTTTTGAGAACCGTGAAGTCATGCATCTGACGAAGAGAGCTGTGGTTCATGAAAGCTTATGCTACAATAAAGTTGGTTAGTCTTAAAGGTGCTACTGGACTCTTTACTGTTTTGCAACTACCGACTATGTTTCTTTGTTTCTATGTTTCTTTACTCACCCTTGGGATAATTTTCTGCAGTGCAGTCATGCCCGATCATGGCCCTCTCCCCGCCCCTTTTCTAAACTGAAGAGTCCCAAACTCTTTGGCCTTTCTTCATAGCAAAGGGGGTCCAACCCCCTCACCACCTCGCTTGTCTCCTTTGTACTTTTCCCAGCTCTGCAATACCCTTTTTGAGATACAGCAACCAGAACTGCACACAGATGAGGCCACACTCCAGATCTATAAAGAGGAATTTATTTTCAATCCCTTTCCTAATTATCTCTAGCATAAAATTTCCCTTTTGCACTGTGGCCACACACACTACAATTCACTCCCATTTTATAGGTTGGGAGTATGGATTTAATTCATAGCCTGGATGAATCTCATTAACCCGAGTCCTCCGTGTCACTGAGTTTTGAAAGCAGCTTAGTACTGTGACTAAGGCAAAGAACGGGCATTTCTCTTTCTGCTCAGACTTCCCCACCCCCAGCTGAGGCCCCTGGGCTCCTCGCCAAGCGCTGGCTTTGAGGGAGACTCTCCGTTTATACCAGGGCCCTCCTGCCCCCCCCCCGAGGCTGAGCTCGGTTGGCAGGCGTATGCGTGTGTTGGCTGGCACCGGCTTTCGCTGAACTGAGACAGGGAAATGCGGGCCCTTGTTCCAAGCTACGCCTCCTCTCCTCTCTGAAATAAAGGGGCTAAAAGGTCTTCACCATGGGCAAGGCCTTCTTCATCCCCCCCCGTTCTTCTCAAGTTGTCCTAAGGAAACGCGGCTGTCAGGACAGGGCTGCCTTTAGCCAGCGCAAGATGAAGCTGTGCAGGATGGCCGGATTGGGCTGCCCGGCCTGTTCTACCATTTCATGGTTCAGAGCAGCACCCTCGTCTTTGGTGAGAGCAACTGTGGTGGGTTCAGCGCTCGGGTCTGACCCTCTCTTTTACACCCTGTCAAGATCTGAAGGTTTAAACCCTCTTTGCCATCTTTGTCCTAACTGAGATGTGGCGAGCCCTGCAAGGAAACAAAGCCTGGCTTCTTACTCTCTCTCTCTCTCTCTCTCTCTCTCTCTCTCTCTCTCTCTCTCTCTCTCTCTCTCTCTCTCTCTCTCTCTCTCTCTCTCGGCAAAGGACTTCACAGTCGTCTGCCCTGCGCAGAATATTTCACAGGTAATAAACTCTCAGCATTTTAAACGTATTCTTTGGAGCAGCTTGGGGGGGGGGGGTGTTGGAGCACCAAGCTTGGCTTGATTGCGCAGCCTGATTCTTCTTCTGCGGTGAGATTTTCACCCCCAAGATATCAGCGTTGGACGCCATGCAAAAGTGGCGGGAGGAGGAAGTAGACCGCCTGCTGCACTTCCTGCTGCTGCACCTTCTGTTGTGCCCAAAACTGGATTTTTATTGAGACCACTGTGACCGGGGAGAGGGTGGCACAGAGCGGCGATTCACCACACCATTGCCGGTCGTGGAACTGCCGGGGTAACAAATGAATTTACTAAGGTCGCCTACAGAGATTCAAATCCATGTCGCTGCTGAATCTTCCAAAGAAATTCTCTGGAGGCCAGACAGGGGACCCTCCAGAGGTTTTCGGTGACTTTTCTGGTGTCTTCAAGAGAGGCCCTCCCAAACTTGCTCAGAGCACACACACACACACACACACACCCTGGACTTTCCCCCATCAACACCTTTTTCTGGCCGGAGTCTTTCAAGTGCAACATCCACCTGCCAACGTGGTGTAGCTGAAGAGCAGCGGGGGGGTGGGGGTGGGGAGAATGGTTGTGCTTGGCCAGACACAATGCACAGGGAGTAGATACGGCTGGTTTTTATCATGGGGGGGGGGACTAAAATAAAACTTCTTTAGAAACGGAAATCTGAGACACCCGTGGTTTGCTCTCAGCGTGTGGCGATTATCCATGTGTAGGGTCTGGTCCTAAAACATGCCTGGCGAGTGGTTCCTGGTGGCTGCCAGTCGGGTGCTTCCGCTCGGCATTTGCTCCTCAGGCTCCTGCTGTCTTCCCCTCTCCCTTCCGCCTCCCAGCCGCAGCCTGGGCCTGTGCCACCGTCAGGGAGCAGCTCCGTGGAGCTCTGTGGTGCGGCCCTGCAAGGCACACCTGCCGGAGACTACCTGCCCCTGAACAAACAGGGCTATGCCCTGATACCGCTTCACCTGTTTTACAGCCTGCAGCCCTTCTCCTCCTTACCTGGGTTGTCTTGTCCAGCTCCCTGCTCTCATCACCTGTAATGTTCCTCTTCCATTGCTCGGAGGAGGAGGAGGAGGAGGGCTTTCTGCTTCCTCGTATTACTTCTTTCCACCCATACAAGCGTGGCCTGCTCCAGCTGCCACGATGAGGCTAGTGGTGGGGTAACTCTGTCTGAATCAGTCCTGATGAGCTGCAAGCTGTGGAGAGCGTGTGCAGGGACGGGGGAAGGCCGCAGCCCCGTCTTCTCAGCTGGGCCTTACAGCAAGCTGGCCAGGGAAGCCTGAGCGCCTCTTTCAAGCCAAAAAGGGAGGCCTGCTCAAGGGGTTTTGTCACCCCCAAGCAAGCGGCACCCGTCACCCCCCCTGGAGTGCTGCTGGCCAAGTCTCGTCCGACCACCTGGGGCAACGCCACTGAGACGTGGCCAGCAGCAGCAGCAGCAGCAGGGCCCGGGAGACAATGCCACACAAGCTCCTGCCTCATGAACGGCTGGGGGCAAGCCAGGCCCTGACAGTGCATTGGCACCGCCGTCAGTGTGCCACCACAAGTAGTCCCCTGCGTGGCGTAGCTAGACAAAGGGCCGTACTGGCGCCACCCTGAGCACGGACAGAGGAATCCCATTCCTCTCTCTCTCTCTCTCTCTCTCTCTCTTGCATCCTCCACTGAGTTTTCACTTTTTTGCAGATCTGGAGGGGATCCTGCTGCCATCACTCCTGGCCTGTTTCTCTCTTGGATCTTTTTGCGGTCTGGGCTTGCTGTTCCTCCAATCAGTAGTCAGGAAGCCCTTACCCCAAAAAGTATTTGCGAGGGATCAACTCAGCACAAGCAACAAAGAGGCCCGGGGGCTTGCAGGTAGGTGAGGCGCCAAACTCCGATGTCGTCACAATGAGCAGGATGCAGCAGGGAGGTCCTTTTTCCAGGCCGCAAGCAAAAGACGACTCCTTTGACCTCTGCCAAAAACAGAGTCTCGGCCCTTCAGACCTGCACCACAGATCATCCCACACGGTCTAGGCGCCAGCCAGCAGAACGCTGCCCTGGTTGAGAAAAGGAGCTTGCAGAACAAATAGCTGAGTCAAACAAGTGAGCCAAGGTGCACACAACGATTCCAGTGGGGTGGAGGATTGTTTCCGATCTCCTGGTATTGCAACTCTGCGATCAAGTGAGCGCCACCTGCTGGTCTCCCAGTGGCTTCATGGCCTGGACGTTGCTCTTTGCAGGACAGCTGGCTCTAGAAGAGAAAACGCTCCTCCTGACGCCCACCTTGAAGTGGTTCCTTCAGCGTATCTTTAAGGCCACAGCAGCCCTTCATGCTAAGTGGCAAGCAGGCTCCCCCCCCCACACTCTCCTGAACCCCCAGTTGGGGTCACAGCTGCCCCCTCCCCCGCTGCCCCTCCAAGGTCGCTGTCCCGGGGCTGACCACCCCCACCCCCATTCAGGTCACAGAGCTCTTTTCTGAGCAGGCTGCTGCCTCTGGGCAGCTGAGAGTAATTGGATCCGGCATTTCAGAGAGAGGCGAGACAGAGGCCAGCGAAAGGGCTTCTCACCCTTCAAAACAAGCAGTGGCAGTTTTTGTGCAGAAGGTAATATCTGACAAATGGCTTGGCCTAGAAACTTCACATGCGGTTTATTCAGACGTCCTCTATGGGCACAAATGCCTTTGACGGGACCTGTGGAAGGCAGGCTGCTTAACTCTGCAGTGACTCGCTTGCAGCTGCTGCCCGTGCTCAGCCCAGATTCCAGGGAGCAAATGAGCAAGAGGGGAGCAGGACGTTGGCTCCGGCCAGGCCAGGCCAGGCCAGGCCAGGCCAGGCTGCACAGGAAGGGGGAACGGAGGCCCAGCAGGGCGTAAAGTGATTCTGGCCAAGGGGCAGAGCTGCCAGCCTCAGCATGCCCACCTTTTCCAAGGGGCGTTTGGGGGCTGTGAGCCAGGAAAGCCACACGCTGCCATTCCGCGCCTGTTGAGAGGGACACTGGCGCACCAGCCGGAAACCTTGCTTGCCGGGCAATCCAGCCTTCTTGGGGGTTGTTTGAACCCATTTCCTTGGCAGTTGTCAAGGGCAACAGACCAGGTTCTTCCCATTCCACGCCCAACCCACCTGCATAAGGTAACTTCGGCACCCTACGGGCCTCTCAAGGAAGGCAGCAGAAGGCTTACAAGGAGCTTTGCTCAGTGGAGCAGGAGAGGTGGGCTGTGGGCAGACACATTCCACTGACTCTGGGGTTCCAGGCGGGAGGGGCATTGCATCACACAAGCCTGGCCAGGCAGGGGGAACCCCCGAGAATATAACGTGAAGGCCGCAGACGTCAGACCTCATGGGGGAGAGAGGCAGGGTTCGAGCAGAGCCCGCCAACCCACGAGGCTTAGATCACACTCGCATATTCTTCTGGGGGCTTGGGTTGACTGCCATTCTGTTCTGAGAGGTGCCTCAGTGTCAGCACTGGCTGCGGTGAAGCAGAACACACACACACACACCCATGAGCAGAGAAGCGGGTTCTGTGAAGCCTCTGCTCAGCTGGGCCAGTTTCTTGAGGAGCTGCTCCGAGGGGATATTCTGAGCCTGCAGCCGAGCAAGGGCTTTAGCTGGGCACCCTCTCGCCTGAGCGTCTGTTATTTCCTGCAATGGCAGCAACTGGTAGCAGGCGCTTGCCGTAATGCTGGAGGCACTTTCCGTTTAGCCCAAGAGCGGTCCGGACGGGTGTGGTTTTGCCTGCAGTCCACTGGCCAGTGGCCTGTAGCACCCCGGAGTGCTCAAACAGCCTGTGCAGGCAGGTCTAGAAGGTCCAGAGCCAGCAAATTAGGGCAACTAATAAATAACAGGTTTTGTTTTAGGAAACGGAATCGCTTGGGATTCAAGCATTTTAAAAAAGCGATTTCTTTGTCTCTGTGTGGGGTGGAGCTGGGGTACAGTGGATGTAGGAATTCATCATCGAGTTTTAAGAGTCGCAGTCCATTTCCAAAGCCGTATCCCGGCCTACAAAGCAGAGCCCAGCTTTCGTCCTCCAGCACACGTGGCCACAAAACAAAGGACATAAACTTGGCCCAGGCCAAAAGAATTTCCTGGATGCCCCTCCCCCCTCCCCGGGACTGCAAAAAGCAGAGCTTGTTTTTAAAAGTCCTATTGGGAAGCTTATCCGAGGATATTTACTGGCTCAACCTATTTGGAATAAAGCAGTCTAAATGCTGAACCATTAATTATGCTGGGAAAGAATATTGATGGGCATTTCAAGGCGACTGGGCAGCTTGAAGCTGGCCCTGATGGATTGGAGGGAGAGTGAGACTTTATTCTCCTGGTAATAGACAGAGGAGCAGAGCTCGGGGGGGGGGAGGCTGCCTGCCTGCCGGCCATTTCCCAAAAGAGTTTGCTGCCCTTGTTAGACAGACACTGGCCCAGAGTCGCTCAGGGTGGCCACAGGAGGCCAGCTGCATCCTGGGCAGTGCAGGGGAAGGGCTGCCTGGGTGGCATTATCAGGTGCCCAGGAAAGGCATGCAGGGAGTGCTGCCTTTGTTCCATGACCGGGCACTGACTCCCTCTCCTTCCCTCCATCTACAGCCTCTCCCTTCTCTGGCCAGCTGACCTTAGCAGGCAGGTTGCCCCTGGATCACCTTCAATCTGCAGCATTGCTGTCCATGCCATGGGAGGGCCAGGCAGGCTAGAGGAGGCCTGCCGAAGAGGGCCAACCCTTCACCCAAAGGGAGCTCCAACAAGCCACTGCCAGGCAGTTCTCCGCTGATGGAAACCCCTTCCAAGTGGCCTGGCAAGACCCCGCAGGGAGTGCCGCGCCTGGGCTCCTTGGCCTGGGCTGTCCTCATGCTTCAAAGTCCCCACAGGGGGGGGGGAATCAAGGCTATGTGGCCTTCCCTGACCGTGCAGAGTCAGTCCGGTGTGGCTCTTGGGCTTATGGGCAGGTCTGCTCCCACAGGCCGCCCTGAATCTCCCCCTGAAATGGGCAGAGGTGGGAAAACGAAAGAGCACTTATTTTTGAAGCGTGGGTTCTTTAATACTGTAATTAAAGCAAATTGTATGAATATCAACCCAAGTGTCCTTTTCACTGCTTTAAATGGAAATGCATTTTCCATATATAGCTCCCCCCACACACATTGAGACAATCCTCTTGATAGCTCAGCCCCTGCCCAGTGGCGCCTCCTGGGCAAATTAGAGAGGAGGAAGCGCCTCCGTCCTCCAGGCCATTAACAGGCTGTCTGTCTTGCATGGCTGGCCCAAGAAGTGCGATCTGGAGTTTAAGTGCATTCCCCCCCCCTCATGCCCTGGATTGTCCAAGGGGCATGTGTGTGTGTGTGTGTGTGTGTGCCAGCGCACCTGCTTTTATTTAAAGGGCATGCGGGCAAGAGCTAAATGCTTCCCCAGGCACCAATTTTTGCTGCTCTGAGGTGCTGTCCACTTATTCCTCCCTGTCTTGCTTCAATATTGACTCAGCCAGGCTGGGGGAAAAAATGCAGACAGCATCGGAATCAGGCCTGGCCTGGAATGCAGCAGAACGAAGTGGTAGAAGCCTAAGGCAGGGCAGGGGGCTGCGTCTCTGCAGACTGTAAGGGCACGTGTGCCACAATTTTCAGAGCCCACACACACAAATCTTTGCCAGTAAAAAACTACAACATGAGAAAGAGAGATTCTGATCCAACAACTCCCAGCTCTTCTTATTTCTGTTTGCTAGCAGTTTTCTCTCCACAGAAGCATTCCGAGTGTGTCCCCCACCAACTTAGGATCCCCACGTTGGCCAGCAATCAAAAACATTCCAAGCTTTAAAAATACATACGCTAACACACACACACTTAAACAACCATTAACAAAACACACAGGCATGGAGTGGGGGTCACTGGGTGTGTGTGTATGTGGAGGGGGGGGGGAGTAGTTGTGAATTTCCTGCACTGTGCAGGGGGTTGGACTAGATGACCCTGGAGGACCCTTCCAACCCTCTGAGTCTATGATCCTATGAACACATACGTGTGAAGGAGAGTCGACACAAAAATGCCACACAGAACAAGAAGTCTTTGCCTGCTGTTGGAAGACACTGACAGGAGGGGGCAGATGAACTTCCTTGGGGAGAGAGCACCATAATATTGGTGCCATGCCCGAGAGGGCCGTGTCTGGCCTCAGGTGGTGGGGGCGCCTGAAGCAGGACACCAGAAGAGGACCGGAGGAAATGGTCATAGGGAAGAAGGCGGTCCTTATAGCCATGCAGGGCTTTAAACATCAATACAGCTACCTGGAAGCAAATTGGAAACCATTTCGGGTGGAACAAGACAGGCGGTACAAACACACGCTTTTCTCGAAAGGAACAGTCGCCTGCCTTTTGCCACCTGGGGGGTGGGAGGGGGCGAGATGAAGTCCTCCTTCCTCATCGCTGAACTTTTGCATCTTCTCTCTTTTTGGAGTGTGTATCTATTGCTAGGGCCGTCTGGGCCCTGGTCTGTCCCGGGGCAGGAGGGTGTCTGTTGCAAGGAGGCAAACCCCAGACCTGGGCCTTCATGCCACGGAGTTGCACCAGCCCAGCCTGCCCGCCAAGCATTTCTCCCCATGTCCGAGCAAAGTGTTCAGGCTGGCCAGGGTTACTGACCAAGGCTGAGGTCCGTAACCTGCACTTGAAACTCTCTGCCTCTGCCTCCCTCCGCCGGCCGGTCTGCCCTGTCCGCCAGCTCCTGTGGCTGCTGTCTGTGGGGTTTCCTCCTGGGAAGGCAAGAGCTGGTTGAGGACTCAGGGGGCGTCAGGACCATGGCTAGCTCACACCGAAGGCGGCCGACAAACTTCCTGGTTATCAGGAAACAGACCCCGCTGCTGGTGCAAAGCTAATCTGCAGCCAAACCGAGGGCTCCATCGAGTCACTCCGCGGACGGGGCTGTGCTGGGAGGACGCTGCCGGGAGCAATAGAGAATGCGCTCCTTAGAGTGGGCCAGCTCCTCCACAGGGCTGCGGTACTTCCCAGCGCCTTGGGCCTTGGGCCTTGGGGGTGCTGGAGGCCTCTCCGGAGCGGCACGTGGCTCTAGGGAGCCTCACTGGAGTCCCGGAAAGAGCCCAGAGCCGCCTTCCCAGGAGCTGTCGGGAGGGATTTCCCTGTCTCTCTCTCGGGGCTCCTGCTCTCTTGGACGTGGCTGCTTCCATGACTCCCTCTTGGGCTGGTTCTTGGGTCCTCCATGACAGTGAAGGGCCAGGTTCTTGGCCCATGAGTGCCTATGAGTGCTGGTGAGTGCCACCTCTGCACCATGGCAGTGCTGGAGTAAAGTCAGAGATCAGGATCTCTGCGTCACTTTGCACAGCCAAATGCTTATCACGGGAGGCCCGACCATTGTGCCTGTCTGAATCAGGCCCCTGTGGGCTCTGCCTGGCTTCTTGTGGTTGCACGCAAAGGACATCCCTGCCTTCATCATCACATGTCATGACCTGCCCAGACATGGGGGGATGATTCCTCAGAGAAGGAGGGTCTTCTCCAGCCTAGGCTGAGAGTGGCTGCCTGCCAGAAACACCAGGCCTTTTCTCTGGTTGTCCAGGCAGAGCAGAATAGTAAAGAGTCCAGTAGCACCTTTAAGACTAACCAACTTTATTGTAGCATAAGCTTTCGAGAGCCACAGCTCTCTTCGTCAGATGCCTGCATCTGATGAAGAGAGCTGTGGCTCACGAAAGCTTATGCTAGAATAAAGTTGGTTAGTCTTGAAGGTGCTACTGGACTCTTTACTGTTTTGCAATTACAGACTAACACGGCTAACTCCTCTGGATCTATGACCAGGCAGAGCAGGACACACAGCCTTGGAGAACATCACAGCTCAGGCAATGTGCTTCTATAGGATCGGAAAGCTCCCCCCAAGGCAGTGAGATAATGTACATAATTGGGAGGAGGTGGAAATGCTGCTCAGAGAACGTGATTGGGGTAATCCTTTTTGGCAGGGACATGGGCTAACTGTTCTGCTTGGACAAGGGCCTTGTCAGAGCGGTATCTGCTGAGTCGCTTCCTCTCTCCTTGCCGTTTCCCCGGCTCCTAGTCCTGGGGAAATGAAATCAGACAACGCAGCACAGCAACAGCTGTCAAGTTCCTGCCAGCTCGCGAATGTCAGAAATGGTTTCCCCCCCTATTTGGATCACTTTCTATATTTCCACATTGGACAAGGCTGAAGTCAGATCATGAACAACAAAGAAGAAAAGGGTGGGGAAGGCCCCCACAAGCTGGGGGGAAATTAGAGGGGTCAAGTTACAACCTAAAATGTAAAACATATTCCAAGGAAGTATTTATTATGGATGTGCACAAAATTAGGTTAAAAACAAGTCAAAAACATAAGGCTTGAGAGGCTGGCTACGTGCATGTGTTAAAATTCGCTAAAACATTCTCCATACACAGATGATGATGATAGAGTTCCGTGACCAACACAAAGACAGACCAGACGCGTTTCGGCCCTCAGGCTTTCCTCAGTGGTCAATTGTACAATATTTATAATCAAACACACCCACCCATTCAGAAACCAATACAGAAACGCTCCCGATGTTTTATCTCTTGCATTGTGTGATATAACACAAATGTTACTGCAGACCAGGACTGCACTCACACAATGCTCTTCATTTGGTATTGTATTCGGAGGCTTGGTTTCCAATGTATGTGGGTGTGTGTCATCAATCTGCAATTGAAATAAAGTGGGCCACACCACACAATTCCCGGGTGACCAGAATCTTTTGATCACACAAGGGCAGCAGCGCAAACTTCCCAAGTGACAGTTTGTAATCCTGACAAAAACAACGGAAAGTGTACCCATTTGCCACAAAATGGCTCAGCTGAGGTGGGACGGAATAAAGCCTCTACTCTTGAGGAGTCATCTCCATTCTGTCTGCAATCTTATGCTTCTGCAGAACGCCAAATATTTGGGAGGGAGTCCAAGGAGGGCAACGCCGCAGGCGCGGCTCAGTGGGGGCAGAGCAAACGTCCTCCTCTGCAAGGACTGGCCCAGCATCTTCATCTCCAAACCTTGGAGAGCAGCTGCGAGTCAAAGCAGAGGGCTTGGGGCACGATGGACCACTGCAGCAGCCCAGCAGCTCATTTTCCATAGGCAGAGAACAAGGGGCTTGTGATGAACTGGGTGGGCGCACAGCACCCTTTCCTGCCTGCAATCTTACCCAGATGAAAGAGGTGAAGTGGTTTAGGCTGCCATTAATCTGCATCATGATGGGAAATCTGGCTGGCTGGTCACCAAGGAAGAGGTGGAGAAGAAGCTGGCTGGGGGCCGAGAGCGAGAGGGCAAAGATCCCGCCATTTCTTGCTGGAGAACCGTTTCCCTGGAGGAAGCTCAAGGTCACTTCCAGGGCAGGGCTTTAGAGCCCTGACTGAATGGGCCAGGTTAGCTTGATCTTGTCAGGACTTAGAAGCTAAGCAAGGCCGGCCCTGGTTGGTTCTTGTATGAGAGATCGCCAAGGAAGGCCGGGGTGGCTATGCAGAGGCTCTGGCCCTGGAAACACTATGGGGTCCATAAGCCGCCTGCACCTTGGTGGGCATTCTACCCTCAGAGAGACTGAGAATGGCTGTTAACACCGAGGCTACAGGAAAAGCAACACGAGCAAAGAAGGAGTGCTACGGACCACAGCAAACGAATGGGAAGCTGGAGAGGCCCTCCCCGACAGGCTCGCCCAGCTGGCCCTCCCTGCTTTCTCCCAGGCCTCATCCTTAAACTCTTCTGAGCAAAGCTCTCTGGTCACCACGGGTTTCCTCCTGTCATGTGTGCCAGCATCCCTGCCACGGTTGTGTTAGATGCCATCACTGTGCTCTTTTTACACTGCTGCATTTCACATCAAGTCAAATCCTGCATCTTATGCCTTTTATGAGAAGATTCCTGAGGGTGTCCAAGCTGCTAATATGAATTGCCGAAGGAGCTGGCAGGCTCCTCCTTACCTCTAAGAAACAGGCGCTTCCATGTCTGTGTGGCCTTTGCTGAGAGCTTGCCGCTGGGTGCTGAACTGTATCTGCTTCACAGGAGAGAGACTCCACCGTGTACCTTCTCTCAGGCTAAGCTGCTTTTTGTTCCCATGCGACTTTTAAGGCTTTTGCGCCTAAATGCAAAGGGGGTTTAGGAGAACGCCTCTCTGTATCAGTAGTCCTAATGTTTTAGTTACTTCTGTCAGCTTTTCCCTATGAGTGAATACCTGAACTGAATGGATCTCCGAATAAAGTTCTTCAACCAATGCCTTTGTTTGCTTGCTGTGAGGGGCTTGGGGATCTCACTGCCAGGGACTGACACCCGAGGACTGGCACCTCCTTCCCTTGCAATGACCGTGTGATGCCAGTCGTGCCTGGACTGATGTGGAGGAGCGCAGGGCGCAGATGTGCATTCCCAGTGACACACCCGTGTTAGGCACAGGGCAGGAAGACAGGTTCTTTCTGGCCACTTCCAAATGTTAGTGCTAAAGAGATTAAAAGAGTAAGAGTCCAGTGGCACCTAGAAGACTAACCACATTTGAGGTAGGGTACAAGCTTTCACGACTCACAAAAGCTCCTACCCTGCCACAAATGTTGTTAGTCGTATAGGTGCTATTGGACTCTTGCTCTTTTCTGCTGTGACAGACAGACTGACACGGCTGCCCATCTTGGTCTTTCCCCTAAAGAGACGAAAGAGAAGCTCCCAAAGGGACCGGCTTGGCTCCACCTGCAGCCGGTGCTCTCTGGTCTCCCATCAGTCTGGCCAACTCACCGCAATACCAGGCCCAGGATCCTCGGCCAGCAGTGGGGCTTCCCTTCACGCAACCACGGGATCATTTGGAGCCCCCACCCCTGCCCCACCCGCCCCTGCCCCCGGGCGGGCTCCTCCGCGTTCTCATCTGACGCCTGGAGCGGGGCCTTTCCCTTCTCTCTCCGTGCACCAAAGGCTTCCCTGCAACGCAAGCGCGCATCGGGAGGAGGAGCTGGGGACTCCAGGGGCAGAGGGAGCCTGGCGCGCATCCGCGGAGAGGAGAGAGCCGCTCAGAGGCCCAGCACGAGGCTACGGCTAGAGGCTGCTGCTGGGCCCAGCAAGGGCAGCATGCCTGTGGCGGCGAGTGTGAAAAACGGGATTCCCGTTTCTAGGGGCTAGCCAGGGGCTGAAGGGAAGGAGCAGCGGCTCCCCCTCCCCCCCGGACTGTGAGCTGGGCTAGTGATGCGAGCCACCGGGATGCCCAGGGGAGATCCAGAGGGAGTCAAGCCAGACGACTTGGAGCGTTGGGCTTCTGTAAGATCCGCTCCCTCTGGCTTTCCGCTCTCAGCACTTACACCCAAGGAACACCAGTGCGGGATTCACATGAGAAGTGATAGAAAGGGGTGCTGGGCTCCAGGGCTTCCGCTGAGCCCCAGTTTCACCCTTTAAATGCTTTACTCAGCGCTTGCTCTCCGCTGAGGAATGCATGACAGGATAAGAGCGGCAGGAGGAAAGAGAGATGAGAGTATCTGATCAGGGCCAGGGAGACGCTCCTTCGTCCCCTTGGTGATCTTTGGCCAGACCGTCTCTCTCTGCCCAGCCTGCCTCACAGGGTGGTTGTGGGGACAGAAAAGGGGAAGGAAAACCATGCCCCCAATTTTTTTGAAGAAAGGGTAGGATTCGTATGCAGAAGATCTTAATAAAAAAGCACGGGAGGGTGACCCTGAGCGCAGGGAGGTGCTCTTCCCTCCCCTCCCCACTGAGTGGTCTTAATCAGCCTCAACATTATCAGGGCCAGATGGAATCAACGGCATTCCTACTATTCTGCTGTCTTGCAAACAGAAAATGGCCCGTCGCTGCGAGTCTGCTGCAGCCCCATTTCCAGGAGAATCCGAGAGCGCCAAGAAGGTCTCGCTGACTGTTCAGATACACTCGGTTTTAAAAGAGGAGCAGAAAAACTGAAGGAGAAAAGGCCTGTCAGCAAAGTGGCTAAGAGTGGAACCTCCATGTTCGGGAATAGTGTACCTCTGATTATTAAATATTGGGGACAATTATTTTACTTTGTGGATATCCCTCCTTTCTCCCCAATGGACACCCAAAATGGCTGACCTTGTTCACCTCTCCTCCGTTGTCTCTTCCCAATAATACCCCATGAAGTGGGCCAGGCTGGATGAGGGTAACTGGCCCAGGGGCACCCGTGGCAGAGAGGGGATTTGAGGCTGGGGCTCCCAGATCCTGTCTGACACTCTAACCACTACACCACACTGGCTCAAACAACTGAAGACCACCATCCACCCCCACTTTACCCTACTTGGGAGGTTTCGGAGGCATCCGCGTGGCTCGGAGGGCATTCTTGTTTTCTTCAGGCATTCCATTTTCTGTACTGGAGAAGGAGCCTGCCGAATATCTAATGCTTGCCAGTCTCCAGCAACAAAGCGGAGATGCCAAGAGGAGGGTCTGGCAAAGATAATTTTCCTGACACAGAACTTGGCTACAGCGGCAGTTCAGTCGTTCCCAGTGTGCTGGCAGGCTAGTGAGGGCTGGAGCAGGCAGCCGCGGGCTTCTCCTCCACAGCCTCTCTGATTCTGCCTGTTGGGGCTGTCGTTGCTCTTGCCCCACAGCAGAGTCCCAGAAGAGCGGCAGGAGTGGAGCTGAGCACCAATGCTGTCTCCAGAGCTAACAGAGAATATTTGAGGAATAAACTGAGGAGCAATTATTGGTCTCTAAGATTTGATTATCCCATTAGAGACCCATTCTCCACCTCCGACTGCCTCGATCAATCTCACCACAGTGGTGTTTAGGGAAATGAGATCCCACACACTGCCGCTGCAGCGAGGAGAGAAGGAAGTGCCCGCGCCAGGCCAAGAGGCTCTTTCCGGTCTCAGGCCTGCCTGCCCTCTTCCTTGCCCTGTGTCTTTGGCCAGGCAGCCAGAGACCAGGTGTGCAGCACGGCCCTGGAAGTGTCATGTTAGCAGGAGGACAAGGCCCAGGCCCGGCCCCCGCCCTGCACTGCCCTTCAATGGGGGGTTTCCACCAACCTGCTCCGGGGGCTGGAAATCAACACGAGCATCATCTGGGACAAGCAAAGAGTCAGGGGAGGGGAGGGGGCAGCTTTGAAGACCCCCTCGTGCCCCGGATTCTCTCAGGGGCTTCAGCAGCCCACCCACCCCCAATCCATTCAGCTCATTCCCAGCTGCTCTCAAGATCCCAGCCTTCCTGGAGTATTCGGCCCCCTCCTCAGGACTGGCTCCCCTCTCGTTCTTTTTCTCTTTCAGTTAATTGGCCAACACGTTTTTTCTGGCCCCGTCCCCTGTTGGCGGCTCCATTCTGCAGCATTTGACCTCCATGCTGGGACCCGGCGGCCCATCATTAGCTGCCCCGGGAGACCTTGAAGGCGCTTCCCACGGTCACATCCCTGCTGCAGCCTTCCCAACAAGCTGGGCGGGGGGGGGGGGCTTCCAGAAAGGAGACCCACAACTGGCGAGCCATCTCGGAAAGGGAGAAGAACCCGGCGCCCAGCTGCAGAGGGCCAGGGGGCCAGGAAAGGAGGCTGGTCTTACACTCTGGCATCACTGGGCCAGAACGGAAGCTGCCCGGGCCAGGCCAGACCCCTGCTCAGGGTCAGGATGGGCTGCTCTGACTGACAGAGCCTCGGGTCGAGAGTTCGAGTCCAGGGGCCCTTCAGTCCAAGGAGACGTCCAGAGTGCAAGCTTCCAAGAGCCTCCACTTCTCCCTCCAGGGCAGGGGCTTTCCTGTCACCTGCTCATTTGGCAAGAGAGGGATCGAACCCGGACCTTCTCCGTACGAAGCAGCTATTATCCTGCTGCTGAGCTGCGGCTCCTCTCCTGCCCCGGAGGCGCAGCTTTCAAGACGTGCCAGAGGCAGCCGGAGAAGGGCGAGATCAGGCCCGGCTGAACCTTTAGCAGCGCAGCTCCCGCTTACGGCATATTCGCTCTCTCTGCTCGAACGCGCGGCAATAGCGCGGCAATGCGCGGCCTGCGGAGACTCAGGGGACGGGGGGGGGGTCTTCATCTCCCCCCCCCGCCGCCATTTCCCGTCCTTCCGGGTCTCTGCACTCACGGGGCTCCGAGGGCCTCTGCCACGAGGGGGCGCCGCCGACCAAGACGGGCCGCGTGCCCGGCGGGCTGAGCGAAACGGGGCTTCCCGGCCGGGTCCGGCGCGGCGAGGCGCGCCCGGCGGCACAAGCGCGGCACGAGAGCGGCGCCCGGCGGCCAGAGGCGGGATTGCCGGGGCGCAGGGGCTGCGTCTCCAGACCGGCCTGCGCCCCGACGCGCCCCGGCTCCGGCCGCCCCCCGCCCCGTTCGTCTGCATGCGGCAAGAGGCGCCCTCGACACGCAGGACGGGGAGCCGAGCGAGGCGGCCGGGACGTGGCCGGGGCTTCGGCCGCCTCCGCCTGGCCCTCGCCCAGGGTTCCCTCGGTCCGGCTTGGGCGGGCCTCTGGTCCGGCCCCACGGCGCCTGGGGCTGTCCTCTCCCGCCCTCTGGGTTTGCAGCCCGCCTGGGTGCCCGGAACCGGGCGGGCCAAAGCATAGGTGTAAACTACGGGGGGGGGGGGGGCTGAGGGGCTCAAGCCCCCCCGGATTTGGCCAGGAGGGGCTGAGCCCCCCCCCCGGCAACCGGTGAACTACATGGGGGCTGAGGGGCTCAAGCCCCCTTGAATTTGGTCAGGGGGCAAGCAGTGACTAACTCACACGAGGGACTCAGTTATAATGGCAGATGAAGCACAGGACTGTCCACCCCTCCTATTTATCATGTTACAATTTCCGTGATTCTTTGGGGCTTCATTCCTGTTTTTTGCCCTTATGTATTTCTGTGTTTATTAAGAATTTATTATTTTTAAAAGGAGTTGCAGTTTATATAAACAATTTACAAAGAAATGCTACAGAAGAATTAAGAGACTCTGACAGAAGATACATAATTCTGAAAATCAGGCTCCTGGAAGGCAAGATTTACACACAAGCAACAATATATGCGCCAAACAATGCAAGAGAAAACTTTTATGAAAATGTTTTCCAATCCTTTTTCGATTTTCAAGCAGATAATGATCTTTGGAGATATGAATGGGGTAATGGATCTTTAAAAAAATGATAGGTGAAAAAAACCAAAGAAGGCGAACTTCCCCAAAATGTGTTTAATTATGTGGCAATGTTACAATTGGAAGATGCTTGGAGGATCAAAAATCTGAATACTGGCGACTTTACTTTCTTTTCTGACAGATGCCAAATGCATTGAAGGATTGATATATACTGGATATAAAAAAACCCTGAGTTATTTATATTGTTTATTATATGTTTACTCTATCATTTCTTTTTCTTTTGATGTAATTATAATTGTGCTATCATTTTTATTTTATTTTCTCTGTTCTGCTTATATTTATAAAAATAAAATTTTATATAAAAAAGAATTTATGCAATGCCTTAAAATGCCTATGGCTATGGCCAACACTGAGTAGCTTAGGCCTTAACCCTGGCTGGCTCCACCCACATTCAATGTAGCAACAGTCAGATTGCAAGGCCTCTGTTGGACATAATTGCAACATAATTGCTTGGCTCCAATTTACATTTTTAAAAAAAACAATGGCCCACAGACTGGAAATGCTCAGTCTACATTATAATTCCCCAAAAAGGCGATGCCAAAGAGAGCAGCAACTATTGAACTATCATGTTAATTTCCCATGCAAGCAAAGTGATGATCAAAATTCAAAACCAAAAACTCTTACCATATATGGAACAAGAAATGCCAGATTTCAAGTTGGATTCAGAAAAGGAAGAGGCACCAGAGATCACATTGCAAATTTATGATGGCTAATGGAACATATCAGGGGATTTCTGAAGAACGCTTGTATTTTATAGATTACAGCTAAGCTTTTGTCTGCATGGATCATGACAACCTACGAAGACTGTTAAAAGAAATGGGGGTACCATAACATCTGATTATTTTGATTTGCAACCTGTACTCGACAAGAGGCTACTGGAAGGACAGGACATGAGGAAACAGAATAGTTTCCAGTTGGCAAAGGTGTCAGACAAGGATTCATATTATCTCCCTACCTGTTCAACCTCTGTGCAGAGCATATCATAAAGAAAGATGGATTAGATCTAGAAGAAGGTGGAGTGAAAACTGGTGGAAGGAACATGAACAGTTTGAGATATGCAGAAGACACCACGTTACTGGCAGAAAATAGTGAAGACTTGAAACGATTACTGATGAAGTTTAAAAGGGAAAGCGTTAAAGCAGGATTACACTGAATATCAAGAAGACAAAAGTAATGACTACTGAGGAATTACACAATTTTAAAGTTGAGAATGAGGAAACTGAAATTGTCCAAGTTTTTCTATTCCTTGGCTCAATCATCAACCAAAAGGGAGACTATAATGAAGAAATCAGAAGAAGATTGAGACTTGGAAGAGCAGCTGTGAGGGAGCAAAAGAAGATCCCTAAAAATAAAGATGTCTCTCTGGGAACCAAGATCAAGATAATCCAAACAATGGTATTCCCCATTACTCTGTATTGATGCGAAAGTTGGACAGTGAAGAAAGCTGACAGGAAGAAAATGGATTAATTTGAAATGTGGTGCTGGAGGAGAGTTTTGCAGATACCATGGACAGCCAGAAAGACATAAAGGTGGATACTAGATCAAATCAAGCCTGAATTCTCCCTAGAAGCTAAAATGACAAAACTGAGGCTATTGTACTTTGGTCACATCATGAGAAGATAAGACTCTCTGGAAAAGTCAATAATGCTAGGAAAAGTAGAAGGCAGTAGGAAAAGAGGAAGACCTAAAATGAGATGGCTTGACTCAATCAAAGAAGCCACATCCTCCAGTTTGCAGGATCTGAGCAAGTCTGTTAATGATAGGATGTTTTGGAGGTCTTTCATAGGGTCCTCATAGGTTGGAGGCAATTTGATGGCACATAACAACAAGACTTCACTTCTAATGCTGTCCTTCAAGTTTCAGAAGAGGAGAAACCGGAGAGTTAGAAAGATAGACAGGTCAGGGCATCTGTTTACTCCTTTACTGCCCTGAATAATCCTTTGATGTGTAGATTGTTAATCTCAGAACTTTCTCCTCAGGAATAGATCGGTAGATAGAAATTTTCTATCCACTTTCCTAACAAAGTACAGAAATCCTATAATAAAGAACTCTTACTTCTTTTCTAAAACTAATGCAAGTATAAGTTTGTTATTTTCTCTTTCTCTTTTACACTGACACCAGCCAGCATGCTCCAACCACCCATCATCACGTTTTCTCTGCAATTAATGCTACTCTGTTAAGGAATAGATTCTGTTCCTTTTAATAGGGAAAATGAGTCTTATTTTATTTTACTTTTCAGTTACTTTATCATTACATTTTATTTTGGAAATGGAACACTGGGGAAGGGGTAGACTTTGTTTCCTTGCTGAAATAGCTTTGTTTGCTTGCTTGCTTGCTGTTTTTTTGTGGGGGGGGGGGCTGGGTGTGGGAGAACAGTTAGTTTTTTCACGGTAGTGTGTGGGGGTGCTTCAGCCACTCCTAAGCTCCTCTTTCAATTTCAATTCTATTTTTAAATGGAGAGGTGGTATCTATTGCCGAAAAGGACAATTCCTAAAATGGCAGCCTGAGTGCTGTCTCTCTGAAACAATGAAAAAGCCCACCTGTATGAACAAGATTGTGGTGGTGGGGGGAAATGCAGATCAGCCTTTTAAAAATTTCCTTTTGCCCTGTGTGCAGCCTGGAGAGAACATTGGCAAGGAATGAGCACTTAATTATGT
Source organism: Eublepharis macularius (assembly GCF_028583425.1). Taxonomy (NCBI): domain Eukaryota; kingdom Metazoa; phylum Chordata; class Lepidosauria; order Squamata; family Eublepharidae; genus Eublepharis; species Eublepharis macularius. Next base: position 964,611 of record NC_072798.1, read on the forward strand.
GATTTTGTTAATAATGTGTTCTGAATGTCTGTGTTTTTAAGGTGGAGTTTTTAAGCAGTGTGCTAAGAAAGCAAGGTATATACAATCCTAGGTAGTATAACTGTGAGTTTTCTTTGGGGTCGTGACTAGCACTGTTCTGAATTGCCTCAAAATGTGCTTGCACTCTCTTAGTGGATATGAGTTGAAATGAGAAGGAGATTGCTACTATTCTGAACTCTGTACATTGCTCAGAAATCGAGTGCACAGCAACTGTTTTGTATTCTGCCCTGGTTCAGACTTCAGCCACACATTTACCAAATGAAGGCATCTGCAATGCCACAATTTAGTAAATTTCAGTACAGGAGTCACCCTTATGAATAAGGCAGAATCAAGACTCCTGTAAATGAACGTCTAGGAAAACTTAAGAAATGTTCCCCCACAGGCTTTTCTGTGTTGACTTCCTTAGTGTCAAATTTGTGACCATTAGTTTGTCCTAAAGTGACTATCCTAAAAGTGAATTTCAAAAACAGGACACAGTGGAGATTGCTGAGATAGCACTATAGCCGCTGGCCAACTCCCACCGTTTTCTAGGTTAGGCCCAGCCCAGGGCATTGTTAGGGGGTTCCCCATGGGTGCCTGAGTCCCCCTAAATTTGTGGGAAGCCCCTCCCTAAATCCCCCATGGCCCCGCCTCCATAGATGGTGGCAATGGAAGCCCCTCCCTCTGATGTCATTGGCTCCTTCCTATGACATCACTGGGCCCCGGTTCTTTTAAGGACCAGATATAGCAGTGCCTCTGGCCCAGCCCCAGCCCCCCCCCCCGGGGAAATGGAAAGTCTACACCCTTGGTCCAAAGGTGAGATGCGCTTCCTGGACAGGATCCTGCCCGTCGCTCCGTCAGTCTCGACTCTTCTTCTCCCTAGACGGGAAGGGGCGCTGGGCGCGAAGCTCTGCTCCCCTCCACAGCTGGGCTTTGTGTGGCCACGGGCTCGGTTTCCTCCCGGTAAGCAAGCCTCCAGGGGCCCCAGCCGGCCCGCCGCCCTCTCCCCGAAGCCTTTCCCATTTAGCTTGTCTTTGGGTGAGACGCTGTAGCGAGGCGGCTGTGGCAGCCCGGGCTCCTTGCTCTGCGCCTGCCAGGCCCGCCATCCGCACCCTTCGCCCCATACCAGAGCTTGCCTTTGTGGCCCCCAGGTCAGAGGCCCAATGGGCAGAGACCACGGGAGGGCTTTACTGGGGGAGATCCGGTAGGTGGCTCCGGTTCTGCTTAGGCCAACAATAGAAACCTAGAGCTGGAAGTGCCGCCAAGGGCCATCTATTCCACCCACTGTGCAATGCAGGAGATTCACAGCCAGGGCTTTTTTTCAGGGGGAACACAGTGGGATGGAGTTCTGGAACCTCTTGAAAATGGTCACATGGCTGGTGGCCCCGCCCCCTGATCTCCAGCCAGACGGGAGTTTAGATTGCCTTCCGCGCCGCTGAGTGGCACGGAGGGCAATGTAAACCCCCCCTCTGTCTAGAGATCAGGGGGCGGGGCCACCAGTCATGTGACCATTTTCTCCAAGGACAACCCACTGAGTTCCACCACTTCTTTCCCCAGAAAAAAAGCCCTGTTCACAGCTATGCCCCCGGGGACCCCTGCTCCATACCCAGAGAAGGCAAAAGGCCTCCAGCTTCCCTGGCCAATCTGGCCTGGCGGGAAATTCCTCCCTGACCCCCCCAGTGGAGATTGATCCGTGTTCCCCTGGGCATGTAAGAAGGAGAGAACCGAGAAGCACCAGCTCCTCCCGCCCTGCCTAAATAGTCCTTCACCTGGTGTGTGAGATCCTAGGCAAGCCACACCTGGCAGCTCAGAGGCATCTCCGTCTCCTTGTGCCTGGCGTCCCCTCCTTTAGTGGCAGCCGGACAGGGGCCTGCTGTGTTGAGGATTATCACATCAAGACTCAAGCCACGCCTCTGTCATGTTGGTGGTCTGTGTGATCAGAAACCCTGACGTGTAGAGCAGGATTCGAGCCCAGGGGCCCCTTAAAGACCCACAAGAATCCCCAGGTAGAAGCATTTGAGAGCCGAGCTCCCTTCATCAGATACAAGTAGGAACGGGAGCTTGACTATCTAAAGCTTCTGCCCGGGAAGATCCCATTGGTCCTTAAGGTGCCCCTGGGCTTGAATCTGGCTTTTCTACTACAAACTGACATGGCTACACACCTGAAACTGCCTGAGAGGGAGGGGTGCCTGAAGGCAGAGCTGCACACGCTTGAGCCCCTCAAGCCTGACTTAAAGGCCTTGCTTTAGTTGAGATTTAGCATGTGGTCTGCGGTCAGTCATGAAAGTGTTAAACTGTTGTTGTGTTGCTCAGTTAGTAAACTTATTTGCATAGGACCATTTAGCTGTCCAGTTAAAGTTCCCGCCATAGAAAGGGGACTCTTTATGATTAATGAAGACGACCTGGGATTCACTACTGGGCAACCAGTTTATGGGGGGGGGGGGGGAATTAGCTAGAAACAAATGCTAAGGTTTTATTGCTCTTTGTCTTCAGTTCAGTTCAGTGTCTGAGTCTTTACATCTGACTATCAGGATGTAGCCAACTAGACAGCTATTCTTTGTTTTCTTACCAATGTAACCTTTTTACCCTGATAGGCAGTAAAGTATTTTTCTAGAGCTTAACATGGGAGCCTGTTCATTTTGTGATCCATTGCACAATACTTACCTCTGCTAATTAATTCCTGCAGCTTTGCCCCTTCTGTGCTCCTGAGCTCTTACTGGTGTCTGGGAACATTGTCTACAAGGAGAAGGCATAAAACCCCACTTCACCCCAGACGTGGCCGTGTCAGGCCCACAACAGCGTGACACGGCCCACTGGGAGTTCCTTCCAGACAATACACATGCACGCGCACACACACACTCCTGAAATCAATGGGAAATGCACCAAACTGCGGCAGATGAACATGGCGCCGTTTTACAGAGGGCCCCCACCCCGCTCTCTTTCTCTGCCCCTCTGCCGTGTCTCCTCTTCAGATCCTCCGGCCTGGCCCAACGCACGCTTTCTTGCCTGTCTGCCGGCAGCCTTCTCCTCTTCCCCTTTCTGTTCCCTGGAGGGGCCACCCTCTTCCCTGCGTTGCAAAGCCCTTCCTGGAGCACCCACTTTGCCCTGTCATCCGACAGCCCCCAGTTTGTCAGCCTTTCGCTCTTCTCGAGCCCTTGCCTTGTTTGCCTAAAACAAGTGAGAGCCGCATTCTGTGCCCGCCTGGAACGGTGCTGGGTGTTGCAGCGACAGGAACATCCTGCAGAAAAGCTCCAGCATAACATTTTCGTCTTCGATGTATTGTCGAAGGCTTTCACGGCTGGAGAACGATGGTTGTTGTGGGTTTTCCGGGCTGTATTGCCGTGCCGTGACACTGAGCGATCTCTATCTTTTGGTGCTACACCTCTGAAGATGCCAGCCACAGCTGCTGGCGAAACGTCAGGAACTACAATGCCAAGACCACGGCAATACAGCCCGGAAAACCCACAACAACCATTTTCGTCTTCCTTTTCTCCTTCCGAGGCCCTGCCCTGCCACCAGAGGGCAGCACTGTGCACCAAGCATCAACATCCTGTCCTGTCCTGTGAAGCAGGACTCCTCTGCAGTAAAAGACAGAGCAGCCCAGGCCTCATCAGCCCGGCCTCCTTTGAGTCTCTCTGCACGTTACTAAGTATCTAGGGATGCTCAAGTGCAGGACTGGATGTGTCCTCCTCAATTCACCCGTCTGGGGCACGTGACTGCCACTTCCACGGGAGCTCCCTTGGCGTGATTACATTTGCAATGACTCCAGCAGGCAAAGTGCCAATTCAGCTCTGTTTTCACTGCAAGAACAAATACTGGAGGCTCCTTTGAATTGCCAATTTGCATTTCTTTAAGGAGTGAGAAAGTGTCAAGATCTGCATTTTAATGAATGGATGTGGGGGAAACTGCGATACTTTTAGCGGTTGAGGAGGAACTGATATCAAATGTGTTAATGTATTCACGTGGAGCAAATTGAAGTGTGACTGAGCGAGTGAGCACATGGGAAGTTGGAGGGGGGACACATGAAATGAGGTTCACTTGAGCGTCGTCCCCAGGTACTCCCTGTCTTGTAGAGAGACTCTTTGTCTGGAATCTGCAGGGCTTGAGAATCTCCTGCCACTGAGTCATACCTGGAAGGTCAGCATCCCCGTGGCTTCATCTGTGAGAATGAAAAGAAGGTTAAAAACGCGCAGAGGAGGGTTCTATTGGGATGCTCCTTGGTTCAGCCTGTGCTGCAGTCCTGCACAGGTACTGGCCTGGAAGCAAATCCCGCTGAACACGGAGCAAGTTGCTTCTTGGTCAGCATATGCACAGTATGCCCAACAGCCCCCCCCCCCGCACACACACACAGCTACTGAAATGCTGCCAGCTTGGAATGGCTATAAGGAGACTGCATAAACGCTGATCAAAGTAGAGGTGAGCCCGGGTTGATGATTTGGGTGGGAATTCCAGTGGCCAGTTCCTAGAGGAACTTTTATCTGCTGGGGAAGGAAGCAGATTCAATGTCCCTGAATGGCTAGAGAGGTCTTCCTAATTGTAGACACAATAGAGTCGGTGGAAGAATTGATAGAGAAGATTTCATGATGCCCAAATGTAATGAGCATTTGCCCGTGTCTAAAACTAAGCTTCGACTAGCCAAGAGAAAGATGAATCTCTCTCCTGGGAAGCTTGCAGCAATTAGTTTTAGACATGTCAAACAGAGAAGTTCTTTGAACCAGCTGTTTATCAGTACATGTGTTTATATAGGGTTCAATATTGCTTTGCAACTCTTTATCAAACACACAGACACCTGTCTAGAGTTTATTTCACTTTATTGAAAATACACCCTAGTTTTTTAATGAAGCAAGTAATCAAAATATAAAAGGCTGTTAATATAAATCCTATAAAAACAGAACACAGAAAGGCAATAAGAAATAAGTTTGCTAACATTTCTTAATAAATCCTAAGTTTAACATGCTCAAAGTTTCTATGAAATACATAGGTAGAATAAGTTCTCACCTAGATTCTCTCAAGAGATTTCCTCCATCAGTACCCTGCCATACTATCTGTGTTTGAAACTTTATACCTCATCATATGCAAATATTTAAGGTCTATTCACATGATAGCACAAACAAATAATGATTGGTTTGACGCTTCACTGAATATTCATAATCTCCATAGTACAGCCTTCCAATTAGTGAAAAATTATGTCATATTCGGATCTGCACAACAAAACTACAAATCTCTAACAAGTGTCAGGAAAAGTTAAGTTGAACGATCACCATTGGTTGAATCTCTGATAGAGGAACATTAATCTCGATAGAGTCCACTATTTCAATTAACTGTCTAAGGATGAAAGCACACCTGTTGAATTACCTAACACATAGAAAAAATACACAGAAAGTTCATGCAAAGTTTAAAATTTCATCTAGAAAATACAGGAGCTTGGCCTAGTACTATTCAGTACTGATTATTGTCATGTGATTTTAATCTATATTGGCATAACACACAGGTATAGGCAGGTTAAAAGGTGATCAAACGCATTCATGGAAGAGAGGTCCATCAGTGGCTGCTAGCCATGGGGACTAAAGGGAGCCTCCATATTTAGTGGCAGTCAGCCTCTGGACCCCAGGGCTAGCAGGTCGCCTCAGTGGAAGGCCTCCGCCTCTGGAACTCTGTTGGACCTCCAGAGTAGCTGGTTGTGAGATGGGCCCAGGATTTGGAAGAGACGGACCACCGGCCAGACCCAGCAGAGGCCTTGGGATGTTGAATTTCTGGTTTTGGAAGTGTTCAGCAACGTTCACCTTTCCGCCCTAGGTAAGGGTCTCCAGATGCAGAGCCATGGGTCTCCGGGCACTGCTCAAGCCGAAGCTGGGTAAGGAAATGACTTCTATGGAAACCGTCATGAAAGAAGCTTAGGCACCCTTTGGGGGAGGGGGTCGGAACAATTTAACCCACCGGCTCTCTGGCTGCTCATCGATTTTGTGGTTCATCTGCACAGCTGAGAACCTCCAGTCAGCCTGCGCTGAAGCCCACGAAGTACAGCAGACAACGGCTGCATTAAATGCAGGGCACCCGTTCCCGGGTCACGTTCCCGGCGTGACGGTTTGCCTCTTGCATTCTTGCTCTGGCTTGGCTGGAGATGGGAAATGGTCTGCTGCATTTTGGGTCTTCCTTGGCTGGTACCCCAAAGGCTTCTTGATTCAGAGATTTTTGGCCCCTTGCCCATTTTCAGGCAGTCCAGCTGACTGTGAAAATAGTAGCTGGTGGGAACATCATGAGTCAGTGTGTTTGAACACATGCATACCTGCCTGCCTGGGCGAATCAGCCGCACACCCGTGTTCAGCCGGAGGGCTTAGCCCATGTACCGAGGGGGGAGGGGGGGAGCATGTGCCGTGGGGATTCGCATAGCACAGACCGGTCAGGCTTTGACTCAGCAATTATTATGCCTAACTAAGCACTAGCAAGAAGGAGCTGATTTCCAGTGACAGCGGGGGCCTTCCAGGTTGCTGTCTCAGAGGAATTGTGGCACACATCGGCCAGCAGTCGTGGAACCTTCCCTTCCTTGGGAAAAGCACCATGCAGCTGGAGGCATCTCTGCGTATGTGTGCAAGTGTGTGTGTGTGTGTGTGTGTGTGTGTGTGAGAGAGAGAGAGAGAGAGAGAGAGAGAGAGAGAGAGAGAGAGAGATTCCAGTACCGTGAGCTGAATCTACACTCTGGGTGCCAAGGTAGCCCAAAACAAATCTGGCATATGGAAGGTAACAATTTGCCTGGGGGGTCACCAGCCAAGATGAAGCAAGGCCATTTCAGACTTCTTTGAGGGTGTAACGAAATGGTTGCCAAGGGTGAGATGAGTGCTGGTTGCAGTTAATCTGTTTTAAAAAGGAAAAAAAATGTTCCCCCTGAGGGCTGATGGGCTGTGGGGCCAGGGAGGGGCCTGCAGGAGTCTTGGTGTGGGACGCCCTTCTTCCTGGACTACAACTCCCAGCTGCCCCAGGGCCAAGAAAAGTGTGGGAAAAATAAGGGGTGGAGCCTGAATATACCCAGCCAATCCTGAGGAGAGAAAAGGAAGTCACCTTCTTGGTTGAAGAAAGAGAGGCTCCTGCTGCTGAGTGAAACCCGGGTGCCTGGGCCCTAAGTGTGGAGGGCCTGGGAGGCAGCAGAAAGGGAAAGAAAGGGTGACCCTTCTTCCCTCAGACCCCCCCACCACCCCCTAAAGGCAGAGCAGGGAACAGTGTGGTAGGGAAAGCAGACGGCGGTTCTCTTCAGTTTGATTTCCTGCCCTGTGGGGTTCTGAAAAGGGGGGGGGTCTGCCCCTACGTGTTGGGCCTTTACCTGCTTTGTATATAGTGCTCTGTATATAGTTATTAAATTACACTTAATTAGACAAAGAGAATTCCTGAATTCAACTTTGTGTGCAGAATCTGACATACAATTTCAGTGTCATTAAAGCAGAAGACTTAGGGGGACACCCTTGCCTAAGATGTGTCCGGTCTCATTTCCCAGCGCTGGAGTTTTCCTTTGTAAGCCTGCACTTGCAGCCAGCTGGGCTTCCATTCAGTTCAGCAGGTGACCAGTTTTGGAGGAGGACAAGTCCACGCGGCAACATGAATGATGTTGCAGGGGGAGGGAGGAGCCAGGGCCACTCCTGCTCGCCTGCCAAGCAGCTGAGCTGGGAGGAAAGAGTCCTCCTCTTGTGTTCCTCTGCGGGAAGAGACTGCAATGCATTCACTGCAACTGGAAGTGGACTAATCACTGCAGAAGGCCCCAGTTAAAAGAATCACGGTGGGGCTGGGCTGGGAGGATGTGGGATGAGCCAACTGAGATTATGCTCAGCAAGGTGGGCCAATGGAGTGACTCGGGGGAAGGCTGTGATGCTCGGGAAGCAACATAAACCAGGCGTATTTCCTTCAATGGGACTTACTCCCAAGAAAGTTTTCTGAGGATCGCAGTCATGACCAGCAATTCAGCATGGATCTTCTGCAACATCTTTCACAACTACGGCAGTGTTTAATGAATTAGTTGATTTTTTCTGTATTTTTTTCTGGATTTGCCTTAAATGTATTTTGGTATTTAAGAATACTGTGTTTTGCTTCTGGAGTTTAGTGCTTGGGCAGCCATTCCCCTGGTTCTCCTACGGACAAAGCCTGAACATTTCATAAAGCAAGTGTGGTGTAGTTGCTCAAGCATGGGACTAGGATCTGGGCGACCCAGGTTCGAATCCCCATGCTGCAATGAAAGCTTGCTGGGTGGCCTTGGGCAAGTCACTCACCCTTAGGCTAACCTACCTCACAGGGTTCTTGTGGGGATAATTTGGAGGAGAGGAAAATGATGTAAGCAACCTTGGGTCTCCGTTGGGAGAGAAATGGAATATAAATGAAGTAAACATGAAATAAAATGTCTGTGTCCTGGTTTAAATGTTACTACAACAGAAGCTCAGTTTTACTCATTTATTTTATTTTTTTTTACTCCTTTATGGCCTGCCTTTCTCCCCAAGTTCAAGGTTCCAGGTTAGGACAGAGGGAGGGAGGGAGGGAGGGTGCACATTTCCAGATGCTCGGGGTGGTGTCGTGCCTGGGAATAGCTTCTTAACAGGGTGAGGTGAAAGACATAAGCACGGTTCAATGAGTTAGGAACAGTCGCCACAGTCCTCTCAAACTCCGAATGTATGCAAGGGGAAATTTGCCCGGGATGTTTCATACAACCACATTTAATTCCAAAAGAGGGAAGGTATTTTTAAAAGAAGAAGAAATGAGATTTTTGTAAGTTGAAAGAGACACACAGGAAGAGTCTCTCCAAGGACCTTGGAAGTTATTTAAAAGCACAATAATCGGAGCTCAGAATTTGTGGCCCAGACAAGGAAAAGCCTAAAGAGGGCAAGAGGGTGCCAATGCAGTTAGTGAGCAAAGTCAAGGAAGTTAGACAAGGCAAGAGACTCCTTGGAGTCTCAGCCAAAGAAGGAGAACAAGAGGGGACAAAAGTGCTTACAAAACAAATGTAGGATGACAGTCATATATTTTAAAAGTATCTCTTTAAATAATCAGAAGCAGGAAGGCTGCTGTCGATGTCTTAACAAAAATATGTGGAAGGATCACTTTGGACTCTGCCAGAGCATTTTTTTCTTTAAAAAGAAGTGCCGACTCTCATGTTGCCAACAGAAAAGAGAGAGAAATTTCTCGTGGGAAACAAACCAAGAATTAATATACTTTTTATATGATATTATAAGGTAATTTCAAAGGCAATTGCACGAAAATTATACAAACTGTTTATATATAGCCAATAAAGATGTCCAGAGAGTCTATCATCTGTGTGTATTCCTCAATGTGTATTCCTTAATCGCAGTAATATCACGGTATGCAGATGAGTCTTCACAAAGTCTTCTCATATAAATTCAGCCAAACAGCTTCTCATATGCATTCAGCTTGGAATATAATCACAAAAGTCTTCTCATATAAATTCAGCTAAACAGCTTATCATATACATTGCCACGCCCAATCTGGGGCCGGCTACAAACAGATTTCGTCCCCTTCTTCAGGGGCGTGGTTTATAGCTGTAAAAAACAACATTCTTACTTTAATATACAATAACCAACATTTAAGTATTATTGCAATCCCCCAAGCGGAACTGACCTGTTGTATTCACACAGCATAGGGTATTTGAATCAATAATTATTGTGGAAACGTGTGTCTCCAGTATCACAGTCACAGCAGCTGTATCTTCTCCTGCTTGTGGCCAAACCCTTCAACTGCAGTTTAAATCACATACTCATTATCCAATCTCAAAACTTTAAAGCAACATAACTGATTATAAAAAACAATTCAATGATAGTTCCGTATTGAGGCCGTGCGGTCTGATCGTCTGCAGAAAGACAATCCAAAATGCTTCCCTCCTCAGTAGCTTAATTTGATTTGCATGTCCCTTAGTTACAACCTCCAGTACCGCTACTTTAAAGGAATTTTCTTCATGGCGATGCTCGATAAAATGTTGTACCAGGGGTGCTTCCATTACTCTGTGCCTAATTCTAGACATATGTTCAAAGATCCTAGTTTTCAATGGTCTTATCGTACAACCCACATAAAAAAGAGCACAGGGACATTCAAGTAAGTATATCACACCCGATGTGTAACATGATGCAAAGTGTTTAACTGTCAGTTTCCGTTCCTTAACAAAAATCTCCTTCCCCTCTAGCATAAATTTACACAAAGTACATCGTACAAGGGATGATTTAGTTCATGCTATGATGCGCACTCAACTTCAGGAAACATCATTACCTGTGGGAAATTTTAAATGTGGCCGATGTACTTTGTGTAAATTTATGCTAGAGGGGAAGGAGATTTTTGTTAAGGAACGGAAACTGACAGTTAAACACTTTGCATCATGTTACACATCGGGTGTGATATACTTACTTGAATGTCCCTGTGCTCTTTTTTATGTGGGTTGTACGATAAGACCATTGAAAACTAGGATCTTTGAACATATGTCTAGAATTAGGCACAGAGTAATGGAAGCACCCCTGGTACAACATTTTATCGAGCATCGCCATGAAGAAAATTCCTTTAAAGTAGCGGTACTGGAGGTTGTAACTAAGGGACATGCAAATCAAATTAAGCTACTGAGGAGGGAAGCATTTTGGATTGTCTTTCTGCAGACGATCAGACCGCACGGCCTCAATACGGAACTATCATTGAATTGTTTTTTATAATCAGTTATGTTGCTTTAAAGTTTTGAGATTGGATAATGAGTATGTGATTTAAACTGCAGTTGAAGGGTTTGGCCACAAGCAGGAGAAGATACAGCTGCTGTGACTGTGATACTGGAGACACACGTTTCCACAATAATTATTGATTCAAATACCCTATGCTGTGTGAATACAACAGGTCAGTTCCGCTTGGGGGATTGCAATAATACTTAAATGTTGGTTATTGTATATTAAAGTAAGAATGTTGTTTTTTACAGCTATAAACCACGCCCCTGAAGAAGGGGACGAAATCTGTTTGTAGCCGGCCCCAGATTGGGCGTGGCAATGTATATGATAAGCTGTTTAGCTGAATTTATATGAGAAGACTTTTGTGATTATATTCCAAGCTGAATGCATATGAGAAGCTGTTTGGCTGAATTTATATGAGAAGACTTTGTGAAGACTCATCTGCATACCGTGATATTACTGCGATTAAGGAATACACATTGAGGAATACACACAGATGATAGACTCTCTGGACATCTTTATTGGCTATATATAAACAGTTTGTATAATTTTCGTGCAATTGCCTTTGAAATTACCTTATAATATCATATAAAAAGTATATTAATTCTTGGTTTGTTTCCCACGAGAAATTTCTCTCTCTTTTCTGTTGGTACTATTTGTGGGGATAGCCTTCATTTCTTGTTTTTGACTCTCATGTTGCCAGCTGCCTTGGAGGCTCAAGTCCACTGGCAACAAGAGGTGCCGGTAGAATGATAGAATCAGAGGGCTGGAAGGGACCTCTAGGGTCATCTAGTTCAACCCCCTGCACAATGCAGGAAATTCACAAATACCACCCCCCCGACTGCCCCAGTGACCCCTGCTTCATGCCCAGAAGATGGTGAAACACCTCCAGGATCCCTAGCCAAACCAGCCTGTGGAAAACTGCCACCCGACCCCAAGGTGGCAATCGGCACCACCCTGAGTATGTAAGAAGGGCTATGAAAACCAAGCAGTGATGCAACCCCTTCTGCCCTCCCTCTCACAATCTGCCCAGGCTCACAGAACCAGCACTGCAGTACTGCGGGAAGAGATGCCCTACTGCCTACTGCCAGGACAAAAGCCCTGGATTCTGCAAAGGAAGTCCGGCCTCATCATCCTTTTGAAGGCTTTTGACAATGTAGGTAAGTAAGAGGATAGTGGTGATGTGTGGCGTAGAAACTGTCAGAAGCTGACAGGCTTGTGGATACCACCAAGTTATCCAGTTGAAGTGGATGAAGAAGAGCTCCAGAAGGGTCTCTCCAAGCCAAGTAAAAGGGTGACCGGGGAACATCAGAAGCTCCAGGTAACTATACAGGGACACAAAGAATCTCATTTTTCAAAGAACAGGGACAGGGTTTGTATTCTCAGTGCCTAGCCTGGAAGGGAACTTTGGGCCCAGCCGGGGATCACTGTGAAAAACCAGATCTGTATGTGGGGGTGGGGGTGGTAGAGAGTGCCCTCAAGTCAGAGTTGACTTATGATGACCCCTGGTGGGGTTTTCAAGGCAAGAGGCTAACAGAGGTGCTTTGCCATTGCCTGCCTCTGCCGCCCTGGTCTTCGTTGGGGGTCTCCCATCCAAGCACCAGCCAAGGCAAACCTTGCTAAACTTCTGAGATCTGATGAGATCAGGCTCATCTGGGCTATCCAGGACAGGGCAGATCCATATGTCAGGGCGATGGAAAAGCCGGTGGCATGACTGGCAGTGCCAGGAAAGGGACTGGAAATTAAGAATGCCAGCATCTTAATGCCATTACTTATGATATTATTTTGTTTTTGATTTTTATTCCACCCTCCCTGCACAGGCAGGCTCAGGGTGGATTACACTCAAATAAAAACATTACAATATGGTTTACGCTTTAAAACAATTTAAAATGACAATAACAAACAGTCCGATATAAATATTTAAAAGAATATAAAATAGCAGCACTCAGCCAGTAGGAGGGACTCGATCTACCGCCTACTATCACTTGAAAAGGACTAGGCGGTGGAGGCCTCGAGTGGGGAGGGCTCCGCTTTCCCCTGTTCTGTTCTGGCACAGCTGCATTTGGGATGCTGTGTACAGTTCTGGTCACCGTATCTCAAAAAGGACTTTGCAGATCTGGGCAAAGTGCTGAAGAGGGCAACCAAGACCAAAGGATTAGAGGAAAGGCTGGAGGGTCTGGGGCTGGTCAGGTTTTTAAAATAAAGATGAATGAGGAAGAAAAGAGAGGTGTTTATAAAATTATGCATGGGGTGGAGAAAGTGAATAGATGCAGGTTTTCCTTCCTCTCCCAGGTCCTCGAACTTTCCCCTGTGATGTTGATGGGCAGCTCATTCAGGAAAGAGGAAGAGGAAATGCTGCTTCCTAGAAAACAGTTTACAGACATTTGGTGCCAAAAGCTATGAGGATACCAGCCTCTCTTCTGGGAGCAGCTGAAAGGACAGGCTGACTCCCCGGTTGCTTCAAGGCGCTGCCTCTTTCAACCCAGATTTTAAAGGAATCCTTACTTACAGTTGGAGCCAGTAAACAAGACATGGTTCAGTCAGAAGCCAGAAGTACATCTTCATTGGTCCAGATTTATTTGTAGACTAGCGGTACATTCACGATGGCCTTTTCATCCTTGCTTGAGGGAGCAAGTTGCCGAACAAAAGGGGGAAGAGAGACCATAAAACTACACTTTAACAGGAAGACCTACCATAAACTTCTGTGTCGGAAGGGGGACTCCAGTTCCCAGGAGTACCAGTTGTTAAAGGGACAGCACATACTTCTGACTACGCAGGTACAGGGGCTTTCTATGCTGCGGTTACAGTACAGCCTCTGTCTCCGATGGCTTTGAAAGGACACTAGACAATGAGGGGTGGCCAAAAAGGCTCCCGGTAACCAGCACATTGAGAAGCCGTGGGCTACTAATGCCAATAGCTGCAGGGCAGCGATTCCCAACAGGGTCCCCCCACGTGTGTTTCTGGGTACTCACTTGCCTCTTCCCCACAACGTGATCTCCCAAGTTTCTCTCCACTTCACTGCACTGGAGTATTAGGGGCATCAAAAGAGGCGAAGAAGCATCCATCACTTTGCGCCTGCGGAAGAACCTCTCTAGAAACTGCGGCCTCCACTGTGGGAGGCGATTTCATTAGCATCCCCCTAACATTTGGACTATCATACTTTGGTCACATTATGAGAAGAGAAGAGAAGATTCTCTGGAAAAGTCAATAATGCCTGGAAAAGTGGAAGGCAGCAGGAAAAGAGGAAGGCCTAAAACGAGGCGGCTTTGTTGCACCAATATAGATAAAAGCACATGGCAATAATCAATACTGAGCCATATTAGGCCAAGCACTTGTATTCTAGATGAACTTTCAGACTTTGCATGAACCGTCTGTGTGTTTTTTTCCTATGTGTTAGGTAATTCTAACAGGTGTGATTTAATCTTTTGACAGTTCATTAAAATAGTGGACTCTATCGAGATGAATGTTCCTCTATCAGAGATTCAACCAATAGTGATCTCTCAACTTAACTTTTTCTGACACTTCTCAGAGATTTATAGTTTTGTTTTGCAAGTTTGAGTATGACGTCCTTTTTTACTAATTGGAAGATTATACAATAGAAATTATGAATATTCAATGAAGCATCAGACCAATTATCGTTTGTTTGTGCTATCATGTGAATAGACCTTAGATATTTGCATATGATGACTTATAAAATTGCAAATTCAGATAGAATGTCAGAGGTCTGATGGAAGAAATCTCTTGAGAGAATTTAGGTGAGAACTTATTTTTACCTATGCATTTCATAGAAACTTTGAATATGTTAAACTTGGAATTTATTAGGAAATGTTAGCAAACTTATTTCTTATTGCCTTTCTGTGTTCTGTTTTTATAGGATTTATATTAATAACCATTTCTATTTTAATTACTTGCTTCATTAAAAAACTAGGGTGTATTTTCAATAAAGTGAAATAAACTCTGGACAGCTGTTTGTGTGTTTGATAAAGAGCTGCAAAGCAATACTGAACCCTATATATAAATAAATGTACTGATAAACAGGTGGTTCAAAGAACTTATCTGTTTGACAGGTCTGAGAACTAATTGCTGAAAGCTTTCCTAGAGAAAAGATACATCTTTCTTTTGGCTAGTAGAAGCTTAGTTTCAGACACGGGCAAAAGCTCGTTACAGCTTGACTCAGTAAAAGACGTGACATCCTCCAATTTGCAGGATCTGAGCAAGTCTGTTAATGAGAGGATGTTTTGGAGGTCTTTCATTCACAGGGTCACCATGGGTTGGGGGTGACTTGACGGCACATCACACACAAACAGCATTTGGGTGGCTGGCCTGTGACTGGGCTCAGCCTGCCCCGTGGCTGCCCCATTGCTTGGGGTCCACTGGCACCAAGCAATTTGGTGTCAAAATTCCAGATGTCCCTATAGGCTCAGTAAATCTGGGGGTGCCTGTGTTACGGCAGCATGGGGGGAGCTGATGCTTCTGCACTCTGCTTTGAGGAGGCACTGAGCTGCTGGGTTGGATAGACCTTTGGCCGGAACCAGCAGGCCTCGGAGCAGGCTTATGGCCCACAGTAATCCGTATTAAAAACATGCCTTGGGTCCGAATGTGGGAAGTGAATCATTCAGCCAATCCAGACCACAGCATGTGACAGTTTCAAGGCCATGGCTTCTAAATCCATACAACTTGTAATAGATTTGCCATTTTAATAGGACCCCCTCCCATACACACACACACACACACATACTGTATGCAGCATTATTCAGCGAATGTCCTAGCTGTCGATTATATTGTATTTGCACTTGCTTTGCGTAATCCATCTTAGATCTCAATGAGAAAATCAGACAAATAAATAAATAAATAAATAGTATTGAATAAACAACAGAGGATAAGGCAGATGTTCCTGAAAGGCACCAAATCACTCAAGAAACCCAAACTGGAGGCCAAGCCCAGCCCACCCCTCTCAGATCTTGCGCTCATTCTTTAATGCTGCTAAAAATATTGGCATCTCACATGGATTGGTGGGTTGCTTCTACCCTGTGGTCTCCTGCCTAAGAGTGGGGGGGGAGGGGACCCAACCTGGACGTGGTTGTCCTCTGCATACGGATCCTTGGGATGGACGCTGCAGGGTCTTGCCATTGCGACAAGAACTCTTATACTGGGTGTAACGAAATGGTTGCCAAGGGTGAAATGAGTGCTGGTTGCAGTTGATCTGTCTTTAAATAAAGGGGAGGAAATGTTCCCCCTGAGGGTTGATGGGCTGTGGGGCCAGGGAGGGGCCTGCAGGAGTCTTGGTGTGGGACGCCCTTCTTCCTGGACTACAACTCCCAGCTGCCCCCGGGGCCAGGAAAGTGCGGGAAAAATAAGGGGTGGAGCCTGAATAGAGATACCCAGCCGATCCGGAGGAGAGAAAAGGGAGTCGCCTTCTTGGTTGAAGAAGGAGAGGCTCCTGCTGCGGGGTGAGACCCAGGTGCCTGGGCCCTAAGTGTGGAGGGCCTGGGAGGCAGCAGAAAGGAAAGAAAGGGGGGAACCTTCTTCCCTGAGACCCCCACCAACCCCTTAAGGTAGAGCAGGGAACAGTGTGGTAGGGAAAGCAGACGGCGGTTCTCTTCAGTTTGGTTTCCTGCCCTAGGGGTTACGAAAGGGGGGTCTACCCCTGTGTGCTGTGCCTTTACCTGCTTTGTGTATAGTGCTCTGTATATAGTTATTGAATTATACTTTTTGAATAGAAAGAACCTTGTGGTGCTCTGAGTACGGAACCTCCCCCACTTGGCAATCAAAAAGAAGGGAGGGAACTCTGGAGAAACTCATAAGGCCAGACCTTGGTGGGTTGCCAATTCTCCAGGGCTCAACTGAAGATCAGGTAATTCACTTCCCAGTACGGAAATTCAGCCGGAGGGGTATCACTGCCCCTCAGTCAGGTGGTGTACAAACCAGTGAGTGGTGGCAGTGACGGAGAGTGTGAGCCATGCCCATCAGGGACGGTGGGAGGCGGATAGCGGGGCTAGCTCAAGGACAAGGAGCCCAGAACCCTTGCTGAGGCCACTGACCTGGCAGACAAGCTGGTAGCCAACCGAGAAGGGGTAGAGTGGGAAAATGTGGCAGGGGGGAGGGGCCCGAGGGGTGGAAAACCAAGCCCTCCTCCTTGGAGAAGGGAGGTTACTACCCCAGCAGGCCCTAAGAAAACCCCAGAGATACCCATGAGAAACAAAACCCCTAGTTGAACGTGTTATCATTGTGAGGACCCAGGGCATATGAAAATGACTTGCTGTAAATTGCAAACAGCATCTCCCAACCCCACTCCTACGGTGCCAGCTGTCTCAAAGGTGAAAGAAGGGAAGGTGGCACTAATCCAACATGAATGCCTCTTTGCCACAATGAAGGCCCTTGATGATTGGGCTGATTTTGTAGAACCAGTGAGGGTGAAAGACCAATTGGTTCTCGGGTATGTCGATACGGGTTCATTCATCTCACTTATAAGGTCTGACCTGGTATCTGACGTGGATGTACTACCAAACAAGGTTTTTAAGATTGTGGGGGCTTGTGGAGGATCTCAGACGGTACCAGTGGTAAGGGTGCCCCTGGAATGGAGGGGAAAAGTTTACCTCATGGAGATGGGGGTGAATGCAGACCAACTTTACCCAGTACTGCTAGGCAGGGACCTTCTGGCAGGCCAATTTCCCATAAACGTAGTGACCCACAGCCAGACCGTAAAGGGTGAAAAACAGCTGGCCCCAGTTCCAGGGAGAAAAGAGACCCATGGGGAAAGTGCATCGGTTAACCCTGGGGGGAAGCCTGAAGGCGTAGGCCAGGTACCCTTAGAGAGGAAGGACCATCCCATCCCTGATCCAGAAAAAGGAGGCAGCTGTAACCAGCTCCAGGGGGAGGCAGGGGAGGCATCAGACACAGAAGGTCTCCCATTGGACCCCCCCTGAAGCACTAGATGATGCGATAATGGGAGGAGAAAGGCTCATACGGGAGCCACAAGACGATGACCTAGTAGAAGGAGTCAGCAGGGAACAATTTACAGGCAGTTTAGGAGATCCAGGGGAGTTCAAGGAAGAGGCTCAGAAGGATCCTAGCCTGGAATCCCTTCGACAGGCTGCTATAGAGCAGGAAAGAGAGCCTTCTGAAAATACTACGGATCAAATCGTATGGGACCAAGGGAAGCTGTATAGGATGTGGTGGCCACAAGAGAATCCAAATCACGGGCAGGTGGTGAAACAGCTAGTAATACCAGCCAAGTACAGAAGAGACCTACTGGGACTAGCCCATGATATCCCTTGTGCCGGGCACCTAGGTGCCAACAAGACAAGGCAGAGGTTGCGATTGAATTTCTACTGGCCTAAACTGGCACAAGATGTGAGGGAGTATTGCAGGACCTGCCTAACATGCCAGAGAGTGGGTAAGGTGGGGTGTAAGACCAGAACCCCCTTACAGCTCCTTCCTATTATGGGAGAAGCCTTCCAGAGGGTAGGCATTGACATTGTGGGGCTGTTCCCAAACCTCACCCAGAGAGGGAAGAGATACATACTGACATTATTAGATCATGCCACACAATATCCAGAAGCCATGCCTTTAGCCTCCACTGAGGCACCAGTTGTAGCTGGGGCTCTAGTTAAGATTTTCTGTCAGCTGGGCTTTCCCACAAAAATTTTAACTGATCATGGCCAAAATTTCCTGTCCGACCTAATGGAGAGTCTATGGAAGTGTTGTGGGGTACGCCATTTAAAAATGACTGTGTACCACCCTCAGACCAATGGGTTGACTGAAAGGTTCAATGGTACCTTAAAGGGAATGTTGAAAGCATATGTGAATTCGCATCCTCATGATTGGAACGAGAAACTGCCCCAACTGTTGTTTGCCTACCGTGAGGTACCCCAAGACTCAACCGGCTTTTCTCCCTTTGAACTGATGTTCGGGAGGAAGGTGCGGGGGTCACTGGATCTTGTAAGAGAGAATTGGGAGGAGAAAATCTCCACGGCTAAGCGGTCAGTAGTAGACTATGTCCTTTCTTTCAGGGAAAGGTTGAAAGACATGATGACCCTGGTAAAGCGAAATTTGGCCAAAGCCCAAACCCACCAGAGTCACTGGTATGACAAAACTGCTAGAACCAGAACTCAAGGCTGCATGGGAGGAATCCCATGTGCTGGTGGACTAACTGGATGACCTTACCTATGTAGTAGAGATGGGGAAAGCTGGAAAAGGGGCTAAAGTGGTGCATATAAACATGATAAAACCCTTTTTGGGAAGAGAAGAGGTGCTGACTATAATTGGCCAAGACTTAGAGGAGGAAGGGACTGGGGAGGACCCCCCTGATGTGTTAGCATACTTTAATGAACCGGACCAGTGGGAGGAGTTGGTGTGGCTGACAAATGTGTCCCTCCGGGAGAGAGAGAACCTCTTGACAGTCTTGCACAAGTACGAGGATCTTTTTAAAACTGAGCCTGGAAGAACCAGTGTCGCCAAACATGGAATTGATACTGGGGATCAGGGGCCTATTCGGTGTCCTCCTTACCATGCCAACGGTCAAGTGCTAGCCAACATACGGAAGGAAGTAGATGAAATGCTCAGGTTGGAAGTAATCCAACCCTCCTCTAGCCCATGGACTGCACCTGTGGTGTTGGTGGCTAAGCCTGAAAAGACTATTCGGTTTTGCGTGGACTATCGGAAATTGAATAGCATTACAAAGTCGGATGTCTACCCTATGCCTAGAGTGGACACCCTACTAAATGTGCTGGGTACAGCAAACGTGATTTCCACCACTGACTTGTGCAAAGGGTACTGGCAAATGGAACTTGAACCTGAGGCCGGACCATAATCAGCCTTTAGAACACCAGATGGGCTATATAAGTTCAACGTCCTTCCATTTGGGCTTAAAAGTGCACCCGTGTCCTTCCAAAGGCTGATCAATAACTTGCTGTCTGGTATGTCTGTGTATGCTGTGGCATACATTGATGATATTGCCATCTTTAGTTAGGACTGGCAATCCCACCTAGAACATCTGGAAAGTGTTCTGAAGGTCCTTAAGAAAGCCGGGCTTACGGTGAAACTGAAAAAATGTCAATTTGGACTGTCTAAGGTTGTGTACCTAGGACATCGTGTAGGGAGTGGGACAATAGCCCCCCTTTGGGACAGAGTAGAGGCCATCCAAGATTGGGAACCACCTAAGACTAAGCGTCAAGTGAGAGCATTTCTGGGACTTGCCGGATACTACAGAAGATTTGTTCCTAACTTTGGGGCTGTTGCAGAACCACTCTCTTTGCTCACTGGAAAGCGACTGCCAGACAAAGTAGAGTGGATGCCAGCCTGTCAAGACTGCATTCAAGGGGTTGAAGCAGGCATTGGTGTCTATGCCAGTCTTAAGAGCCCCAGATTTCTCTAAAAGATTCTTCATAGCTACAGATGCATCTGACCAAGGAATTGGTGAAGTGCTGCTACAAGACTGGGAAGGGACTAAACACCCGGTAGCCTACCTTAGCCAAAATCTCATCCCCAGGGAAAGAAACCTATCATCGGTCCAGAAAGAATGCCTTGCAATTGTGTGGGCTTTGGACAAACTGAAACCTTATGTCTGGGGCCAAGAGTTTACTTTGTTAACTGACCACTCTTCTCTCCAGTGGCTACAAATGATGTAGAACACCAACTCAAAGCTACAACGTTGGTCCTGGAAAATCCAGGAATTTGACATGAAAGTGGAACACATCCCAGGACGGGACAACGTAGTGGCTGACTCCCTATCCAGGAAGGATGACAGAGGCTGAAGGGACTATATCCTCTTGAGTAACAATGTTGTTAGGGTCCGTAGGTTATATGTTTGTTTTGATGTTGACACACCGGTTAACGTGTTTGGCAGCCATGATACCCACTTTTGGGGAGATTCGGCTCCAGTCCCCCCTTCTATGGAAGAGGGGTCCTCCACGTCGAATCTGAGGAGAGGGACGTGTAACGAAATGGTTAGCATGGGTGAAATGAGTGCTGGTTGCAGTTAATCTGTCTTAAAGAAAAAAAAAAGTTCCCCATGAGTTTTAATGGGCTGTAGGGCCAGGGAGGGGCCTGCAGGAGTCTTGGTATGGGACACCCTTCTTTCTGGACTACAACTCCCAGCTGCCCCGGGCCAAGAAAGTGCGGGAAAAATAAGGGGTGGAGCAGCCTCCACAGAAATACCCAGCCCATCCTGAGGGGAAGTTAGTCGTCTTTTTGTTTGAGGAAGGAGAGGCTCCTGCTGCTGGGTGAAACCCGGGTGCCTAGGCCCTAAATATGGAGGGCCTGGGTGGCAGCAGAAAGGAAAGAAAGGGGGAACCTTCCCTGAGACCCCCACCCCCTTAAGGTAGAGCAGGGAACAGTGTGCTAGGGAAAGTAGACAGTGGTTCTCTTCAGTTTAATTTTGTGCCCTATGGGTTCTGAAAAGGGGGGTCTGTACCTAAGTGTTGTGCCTTTATCTGCTTTGTGTGCAAGTGCTCTGTATATAGTTATTGAATTATACTTTTTGAATATAAAGAACTTTGTGGTGCTCTGACTACATAACCTCCCCCACTTGGCACGCTACAAGAAAGGATGTGGCCAAAATCGAGAGGGTGCAGAGGAGAGTGACGAGGATGATCAGGGGTCTGGAGACTGAGCCCTACGAGGAAAGGCTGAGGGCCTTGGGAATGTTTAGTTTGGAGAAGAGGAGGTTGAGGGGGGACATGATTGCTCTCTTTAAGTATTTGAACGGCTGTCATTTGGAGGAGGGCAAGGAGCTGTTCCAGTTGGCAGCAGAGGGTAGGACGCGAAGCAACGGGCTTAAATTACATGCACAAAGGTACCGGCTGGATATTAGGAAAAACTTTTTCACGGTCAGAGTAGTTCAAAAGTGAAATCAGCTGCCTAGGGAGGTGGTGAGCTCCCCCTCCCTGGCAGTTTTCAAGAAGAGGCTGGATGAATACTTGTCAGAGATGCTTTAGGCTGATCCTGCACTAGGCAGGGGGTTGGACTAGATGGTCTGTATGTCCCCTTCCCACTCTATGATTCTATAAGAAAGGACGGAGCCCGGGAGAAACTGATAAGGCTAGACCTTGGTGGGTTGCCAATTCTCCAGGGCCCAACCAAAGATTGGGGAATTCACTTCCCAGTAAGGAATTCAGCCGGAGGGGTCTCACTGCCCCTCAGTCAGGTGGTGTACAAATCAGTGAGTGGTGGCAGTGACGAAGAGTGTGAGCCATGCCCACCAGGGATGGTGTGAGGCAGATAGCGGGGCTAGCAGGCCATTGACGGCGGCTCAGTTGCCCGGACTGAGAGCCAGCACCCGTTCTGCCACACTGTGTCTCAGGACAGCCTCCAGAAGAAGGCCCCAGGGTCTCTCTTGCCAATAGAGCATGGACTGTAGACTAAGCTGGCCCTGGAGTTGCCAACAGCTTGTGTACCACCTTTTGCTTAACAGGGGGCAAGAGCACCCCTTGGGTTCCCCAGGACTTCCTTCTGGACTGAGTGGCTGAGTCAGAGAAGGCTGCTGCTGTAGCCCTGTGAAGTATGTGATCACATAAGAGGCAGGCTGACCAATTCCTGGCTGCTTCTCTGCTTCACTGCAGCCGTCCTTCCCGTAAGGATTAACGGGGCGACAAGGAGTGTTAATCAGCAGAATGCCGCCTGATGATGGTTAGAAGACCCATTATGGGAACTGGGGCGAGACAGAACAAGGCCAGGAAGCCAGGCAGCATTTCAAGCGGCTCTTCATTCCAGACGGGGGTAAAGAGGCCGAGGCAGAAGGAGCCAGAGAAGCCCAAGGGAATTTTCCCACCAAACCGAGGAGGCCAGGCAAGGATGAGAGCTTTGGAATAACACAGCCTTCTTTGGGTTTAAGGAATGGCCAGGTTGTGGGCTAAATAAACAGGGATATGGTCCATAAAGCAAGTGGCACCTAACAGTCACGTAAAGGCTGGGCCCCATGCGCTAGTTCAGGGGAGCTGCCGAGTGAAGAATTGCCTTCTTAGGTCAGCAGGAATTGAGTTCAGTGGCACCCTAGAGACCAACAAGCAGGGCTTTTTTTCAGCTGGAACGCGGCGGAACGGAGTTCTGGCACCTCTTGAAAATGGTCACATGGCTGGTGGTCCCGCCCCCTGATCTCCAGACAGAGGGGAGCTGAGATTGCCCTCCGTGCTGCTCCAGCAATTTAAACTTTAAAAAACTCCCCCTTGTTCCACTGACCCAAAGTGACATCATTGTGCAGTCCTGGGAGTGTGCAGGCACTTTGCATGTGCGCATGTGGTACCAGGGGCACCACCTCCCACCAAGAGTTGTCCCCTGTGCTAGCAACGCACTGAGTTCCACCCAGGGCCGGATCAAGGGGGGCAGTGGGATAGTCCGCCCCCGGCACCGCCAGTGAGGGGGCGCCAGGAACAACTGCCAGAGCATGCAGGTGGCAGTGCGGGCAGCCTCACAGTCCCCTGCGCTGCCTTTCGCCTGCCCCGCAGGCCAGGGGGCGGCCAGCTTGTTGCGTGCCCCCTGTCCTGCAGGGCAGGTGAAAGGCAGTGCGGCCACCCGCACCATTTGCCTGCCCCACATTCGCCCAACATTTGCCCTGCCCCGCAGGACAGGACAGAGCCAGCCGCCCCCTGTCCTGCGGGGCAGGCAAATGGCGCGGGCGGCCTTGCAGCCCCCCACGCTGCCTTTTGTCTGCCCTGCAGGACAGGGGGCGCGTGGCAAGCTGGCTGCCCCCTGTCCTGCGGGGCAGGCAAAAGGCAGTGCGGGGGGCTGCGAGGCCGCCTGCGCCATTCGCCTGCGGGGAGGCGAATGGCGCGTGTGGCTTCCCAGCCCCACACGCCGCCTCCGCCGCTCCGCCCTGCATGATGCCATCACTGAAATGATGTCATCACACAGCGCCGGGCACACGAGAGGGCGGACTAGGGTTGCCCCGGGTGCTGGCAACCCTAGATCCGGCCCTGGTTCCACCACCTCTTTTCCCAGAAAAAAAGCCCTGCGAAGAAGATTTTCAACTCCCTTCAGGGACTTCTGACTCTCAAAAGCATCTTGTTGGCCTCTAAAGTGCCTCAGAACTCAGTTCCTGCCGTTCTACCACAGGCCAACATGGCTACCCACCGGAAACTGCCCTCCCAGGTCATCCCCTTAAACTCCAGAGTTTAAAATAAGAGAGCAGGCAGGCTCACCAAGAAAGGGGGGGGGGGTGGAGAGAGGCCCCTGCCAGCAGGGGGTGTTGCAAATGGACCCTTCCAGACACAACCTGGATAAATGCAACATGAAAAGGCTGAAGGAGGCCAGCAGGTAAACAAACTGGGCTCTGTGAAATCAGGGCCTGCCTGGAACAGCTTTAAAGGAGCCCTTTCAAACAATGAATTGCTCCATGTAATGAAGGAGTGGCCGGACAGGCGAGGTGTGGAGGAGGAGGCCAGCGCCCTTTGTCAGAAGTGATTTGTTATTCATTTGTTCCCTTGGGAGGGACACAGAGTCCCTCAAGGAGAAAAGGGGACAATCTAACAGGGGGGAGAAGCGAAGGAATGCGGTGGACCTGGACCCAGGGGGAGAAGGGGGTGGGGGTGGGGGGTGTTCTGCTCTGTTCGTGGCTGTTCCAGTTTCCTGCCAGGTGGCCGAAGGGGCTGGGCCAAAAGGGTCATAGGAAGTGCCTTCTGGGGGGGGGGATTGGAAGGAAGGGGCGCTTGCAGGCTCCTCGGAGGTGGTTGTGAGGTCGAGGGCAGCAAAGGGGAGCCAAGGGGGAGCGGGCAGAGCCGTCGGAGGGAGGCGGAGAGCTTCGAGCGGCTGCGCGGTGCGGGGGGGGGAGGTCGCAGGCCCGCTCCGAGATCAGAGGGTCTGGGGAGGCCCAGGGGGCTTTGAAGGCGAGGAGAAGGGCCAGGGGCCGGGAGGCCAGGGCAAGGCTGCAGGGGGCCCGGCTGAGCCCAGCGAGAAGGAGCCAGTGGGGGGTGGGTGGGATGGAGAGGACCCCGGGAGGGATCGGGGCCCGCCCGCGGGGTCCATCGGCAGGGGAGGAAAGGGCCTGCGGGGCTGGAGGGAAGAGGGCCAGGAGGGGAGCGAAGAAGGTGCCCGGGCGCTCCGGGACTCTTCGCGTGTCTCTCGGCGCCTAACCGAGGGCGAGAGGAAAGGGGCCCTCGTGCCTGAGAGCCGCTGCTACGACCCCGGGGAGGCAAAAGCCCCCTGCCCCGAACTCACGGGACGGAGGACCTCGAAGGCTTCGTGGCAGGGGGGCCTGTTGCGCAGGGAGGGCGACGGCGGGTGACCTGATGTGTCCATGTTTGAAACCCCTTCCTAGACGCTTCTGCGGGGACTTGCCAGCATCGCTTCTCTTGGGGGTTTGTTTCTTCTTTTGTGTCGCACCAATAAATACTTATTTTTTAAAAGGCAGAAGCTGTCCAGGCGGAAGTCTCGAGGGAGCGGGCAGAGCTTCGGGTTTGTCGCTTGGGGGGGGGCGACCGGGGAGAGGACGGGCCGGGGGGGGCGGGGAGGGAGGAGGGCAGACGGCAGAGCCCAAGGAGCCGACGGAGGGGAAAGGCCCGGAACCCAAGGCCTCCACGGCGGGTCGGTTCGGTGCTGAAGGGGAGGGCGGAACAGCTGCGGGGCGGCTCGGTGCAGAGAAAGGACCCGGAGGGCGCCAGGGGGCGTCGGCCTGGGGAAAGGAGGGGGGTTGTCAGAAAGGAAGGAGGGCCGGGGGTCCCCGAGGACAGGACGGCGTCCCAGAGGGGACCAGAGTCAGGGAGAAGGAATCCGAAGGCTGGGGAGCCATGGGACCGCTGTGGGCAGGGTCTGCAACCGGCCAGTGAGGCTACCGACCCCCAGGTGAGGGCTGGAGCTCTCCCGCAATTACAGCTGACCACCAGACTACGGAGATCAGCTGGGGGAGGGGGCTCCATGGCACCGCATCCCTGCCAGCTTCCTCCCCTCCGCCCCCAAATCTCTAGGAATTTCCCGTGCTGGAGTTGGCAACCTTAGCCCGCCACTACCACCGCCTTCGCCTTCAGCACCAGGACTGCGAGAGGAGAGACCTTCCAAAGAGCGGACTGTGCCAGGGTACCCCTTTGGGGGCGGACAAGAAGCCGGAGCCGTCGGAAGAGGGCAAGGTCCGGAGGGGGAATCTCCGTCTCTCTCTGCGCGCCTCTGTTTTCGGGGTGATGGAGCAGCCCCCCATCGGGAAGGAAGAGAAGGCAACGAAGGGGCGTGAGATGGGGGGGGGGGCGATGCTGGAAAGAGTCGCTGCGAGGCCGAGGAAGGAAGGAGAGCTGCCGGCCATTCCGAGCCCAGGAGGAATGGGGGGGGGCGCTCCTGGGACCAAGCTGCCTCGTCCCCTGACCAGTGAGGCGGCTGGCCTGGTGACGACCCCCTTTTTCGAGACCCTCCAGTTCGACGAGTCTCCTTACGTGTGGCCAGGAGAGAGCGAGCCTGGCACTGAAACGGGCCGATCGAAGGTCGCAGCCCAGCCTTTGAGGACACGCGGTTAGCCGAGAGCAGAGCGGGTGGGATTGGGGTTAGGAGCGGGGCGGAGAGCCCGGGGGAGAGGCGGGGAGAAGGCCGGCGATGTCTTGCTGCAGACTGAGGGTGGGGGTGGGGGCGCTCCTGTGTCTGGGGGCGCAGGGGTCACCGGACAGTTCGGCGGAGAGTTTCCGTCCCTCCCCAGACACATTTTCCCGGTGGGTGTCGCGCTCCGGTCCTGCCCTCCGACCCGGCCACTGCGGAGCAGGCGGGGGACTCGGTGTTTGGACTCCCGCCCCGAGAGGTTGGCCTGATTCTGTCCGGGTTCCTGAGCCCCGCTTGCGGCTCTGCTGTCTTGCGCTTCGGGAGGGTTCCCTCGCCTCCCTTCCTGAGGAAAAAGCCTGCGAGGACCGAGGCTGGCTCCGATCGGTTTAGGGAAAACAGCCCCTTGGAGCCGCCCAGACCCTCGAACGCCGCCGCTTCCGGCTGCCCCTCCGGCTGAAGCAGGGCCAGCCCCGCGCTCGGGCCCGGACTTGGGCGGTTTCGGAAAGCGCCTCTTGGGCGAATGCGGCCTTCCCAGCTAGCCGTGGTGGGAGTGCTGGACCCGGGCCACTGGGGCTCGCCTTTCGCCGCCCTGCCGAAGGGCCCTGGCTCTGCAGTGGCCTTGGGCCTCCTCCCCGGGTGACCTGCACCGAGACTGCGCGTCGCCCAAGCTAGCCCCGGCCCCGGGCTCCTCCTCGCCGCACGCGGTGTCTCTGTCAGCGCGGCGGCGGCAGCACCTCTTCATGGCTGATAGTTGTGTTTGGAACACACGTGTTCTGCACGTGTGAAAGGCAGGGACGAATCCTTCTGGCAAAAAGACTTTGGCGGGGAGGGAAGACCAGGGAGCACCGGGAGGAGCACCCGAAGAGCGACCCCACTCCGTGCCGGCGCGGGAAGGGCACCCCCGCGGGGTGAGGAGCCGGGGTCCCGCTCGCCCTTTCCGAAGCCATTTCCGCGGGGACTGGGCCGCCTCTCGGTTCCGTCGTTGAAGGAAAATGACGGGCGTTTTCTGAGGATTAATTCGATTCCTTCCCGGCCTCTCCAAATGTGTCGGTGGAGCCCCGGTGGGCGGCGCAGGGGAGGGGGGGTCATTGCACTGCCCAACCGGCTCGGCCACTGGAAGGCTCCCTAAACCAGGTTGCAGAGAGACCGGGGCCCCCGGCCGGTAGCAAAATACGAATAGGAGGAGGAGGAGGAGAGCGGGAGAGGAAAGAGCGCAGGGGA
This sequence comes from Eublepharis macularius, assembly GCF_028583425.1. NCBI lineage: Eukaryota > Metazoa > Chordata > Lepidosauria > Squamata > Eublepharidae > Eublepharis > Eublepharis macularius. The sequence goes on from NC_072798.1 coordinate 991,985, forward strand.
AAGAGCGCCTGGAGAGAGACGGAAAGGAAAGGAAAGGAAAAAGGAAAGGAAAGGAAAGGAAAGGAAAGGAAAGGAAAGGAAAGGCAGCCACTGCGGACAGCGACGGGGCCTCCCTCGATCAGCGGGTGGGGTCCGGGGTGGGATCCCGGAGCTGCCCGCTCGAATACGCCTTCCGCTGAAGGCCCGGCCCGGCCCGGCCCGCCGGTTGAAGGCCTCCCGCCACCGCCTGGCGGTTCCGCGGAAGAGGGTCTCCGGCTCTTCGTCTCCCGGGTCCGTCCCGCTTCTCCCGGCGTGTGGCCGAGCCGAGGCCTCGCATTGAAACTATTGCACCGTTAACCGAGACAAAGGTCGGGGGCGCCACAAGGAAGCCCTTGGGAGTCTGGGCGCGAGCAAAACTAACGCGGGGCGGGGCGGGGCGGGGCGGGGCGGGGGGGCTGGGATGCTGACGACCCCCTTCTGGGCCTGGGGCTTCGCGCGAAACGTTTGTTGCAGACCCGCGTCGCTGTCGGAGGCGGCCGAGGGGCGCCTGCCCCCGCCTCTCTCCCGCGGCTTCTCGGGGCGTCAAAGGGCCGCCCGGCCCCACGTCTCGTCCGCGGCCTCCCCGGAGCCGCCTTGCCCTGCCCGCGCAGCGGAGCCCCAGCCGGGCAGCCTCCTCGCCGCGCCCTCGCGTCGCCCCGAAATGGGGCTCTTCCTTCCCGGCTCTCTGCAGCGGCTCGTTTACCGCGGCCGGGACTCGCCGTTAGGCAAACGAAGGACGCCAGACCCGGGATCCCGCGGAAGGGCGGAGAGCTTCGCAGCAAACTGCAGGCGCGGGGCCCGGCCGGTCTGCGGTCGTCGAAGAGCAGGATCCGGCCCAAGAAAGCGCCTCTCTCGCGCAACCGAGATGCCGACTCTGCCCCCCAGTCCCTGGACCGCGCGGCCCCGGCTGCCCCGTCTCCGGCTCTGCCGCTCGTTCACCTTCCGCTCGTTCAAGCGTCAGCAACGCCCGTCAACTCTCTCTGCTGGACCCGCAGGTCGGTCCCTTCCCTAAACTGACTTAAATCTGAAATCAAAAATCACAACTTTTAAAAAATGGGAGAACTTTTTAACCTACCAGGAAATTCTATTGCTTACCGAAGAGTAGCAGTTCTCAAGCAGAGAAACTGCCTCGAGTCTCAGTGAAGAAGGTGGACTAAAAATGACACAAACGAAGAAACATACAAGGAAAGTTACCGCGGGAGATTGGCGGAATTGAGTTTATTTGCATATCTGGAACAATGGAACACCCCCCCCCCCCATTGAACCGGGACATCGGGTTTTTCTCGCCCGGCAGATGCTACTTTTCCGCACTTCGCCCCCAGGCTCCGTGGAGCGGGCCAGGTGTGTCCCCGGCAGCTTCCTGCCCTCTCGTGTCGCGATACCGCTCCGCCCTCTGCTCGGGCTTCCTCTTCGCGTCCCTGAGGAAGGCAGCCGCGGCTCTCCAAAGCCAGCGGGGGCTTCAGGCGCCAGCTGGGCCCGGATCTCGCTCTTGTTGTAAGCACCGACACAGACAGAAACGAAGCCGGGCCCCCGAACGATTTCCCGTTCCCTTTTCGTTCTTTTCCTTGGATAACGAAAAACGGTCGTGGAAGAGGCGGCGCATTTCGTTAGACTGCCCCGCAGGACGCAGCCCCTGGGCTTCCTTCTCCGGGAGAGAGAAACGAGCGCCGCAGAATGCCGCCTCCCCCCCCCTCTAGAAAGACGGACGGGGGTCGATCCAGTCCCGCGCCGCGTTTCCTGCGCCGGGCAGGCCGCAGCACTCGCGAAAGCCAGAAGGCAGCAGCCTCGCCGCTCCCGGTTCCTTGCCGGTGACCGGCGCCGAGGCGACGGCCAGTTTGCCTCGGGAGAAGCCAATCTAGCTCGGGAACGCTTCTGCCGGAACCCTACTTGGGGGGCCTTTCGGGGGGCCACGAGGCCCCTGTCGGTTGGTACTGCAAGGTTGTTTGGGGGGGGCGGATTTCCTTTTCCGAAATTCACTTTTTTAGATTTAGCCATTGATCCTCTTATTCGCTTTTCCCCTCTGTTAAGAGCAGCGTTTCTCTTTCATTTCTCTTCCGAGACACCAAGGGGCCCTTCTATAGCTGCCAAGCCCGGGCCGTTGTTTTACGTTACGCACCCCCGGGTGGTGCTCTCGAAGAAGGACGGGAAGGCTTGGAAGCCACGGCCTGCCTCTGAGCAGCTACAGAGCGAGATTCTGAAACGTTGCGGAACCGCCTGTCCTGCCCCTCCTCTCTTGGATCAAAAGGGCTAGAAATGGACGCCACATTCCTAAAAAGAGGAAACGGATTGTCGGAGTTCAGCAAGAGACTGGACAAAGAGGAGCGAAGAGAATTTCCCTACTGTGAGATGGACGCCCCCCTCGGGCATCGCCCCCTCCCAGTACTCTCTCCTCTCCTCTTTTCTTTTCTTTTTTAAGATACTTTATGTTTAATACATCTAAAAAAATATGCATACACAAAGAACTTAGACATGGAAAAAGCGTCAGTTCAACCCTAACGAGTCTACAAGAATTAGAGCCCGGGAAGACCGAGAAGTATTAAGCCGGAGTATCGTTCCGGCAGGGATCCTTGCGAACTCTGGAGTCAAAGACCCTCGAAGGACGCGTGTTATACTGCAGACACCTCCTGGGCAGGCCGAGCTACGGATGCGCAATGCACGTCTAGGGGGATTTCCTCAGGTGGTCCCCACGGCGCCACACGGAACATCTCCCCCCTCCCCTGTTTTTCCTGAGAGGAGGCATGCCGCACTCCCCTTCCCCTCCGCCGAAAGTTCACACGGAGCCGTTCTGTGGCACCGATAAGCTTCTTCGCTTCAGCCACGTTACCCGGACTCCCTCCCCGCCCCCTTCTTCGAATGGAAGTGTTCCGCCCACTCGCCCACCCAGGAATATGGGTCGCGCTTTTGAGCACCCTTTTCCAGCCCCACGGATCGTCTTTCTTTGGGGGGGGGGCGGAAGAGGGGAGCTCTGCAGGAGGTGCGTGCCGGGGGCGGGGGCACCACCAGACTCGGTGATTTATGTGCAATCTTCACGTTCAGAGTAACCCAGCAGCGGCACCGTCTGCCCGGGGATGTGGTGGGTCTGGCGGTCTCCAGGCAGCGGCTGGACTCTTCCTGCATCGGGCAGGGGCTGGCCCAGGTGGTCTCTGAGGCCCCTTCCAGCTCTCGGGTTCTCTGCTTCTCTGGTTCTGACCTGCTGCCTAATAATGCCACGCACAGAACCTTGTCACTTTAAAATGGTTTTTAAAACTTTATTGCGAAACCCTGATACAAATAGATCAAGATGGGCGGCCCGGTGAGTCCGTCTACAGCAGCAGAAAAGCGCCAGAGCCCAGTAGAGGCTATCAGACTCACAATATTCGGGATAGGGTGTGAGCTTTCGTGAGCCGCAGTCACTTCTTTGGGTACAGATATCTGAAGAAGCGACTTGTGGCTCACGAAAGCTCACACCCTACCACAAATTGCGTGCTGCTGGACTCTTGCTCTTTTCTACTAACACAAATACAATATAATACAAGATACTCTTATCTTTCCAGAACATGAAAAGACAACGGGGGAGGGAGAACCGGGTGAATACATCATCCCACCAGTACTGCTGGGTCTTTCCAGAACTTCAGAACCTGTATTGGCGATTGCGGTTTATTTGACATAAAAGAGCTGAAGCCGGAAAGCGGCCTCAGAGAGCCAGAAGGGCTCGCCTAGCCCAGTAGCGGGGGGAGGGGGGCACATGGGCACGTCCCGCTCCCCAGCGCTAAAGCGCCGGTCTCAGCGGCTGGGGCTCCTGCCAAGGCGGCGGACCCCCTTCCCGGCGCCGGCTCTTCCCCCTGCTTCTGGGCCTCGGAGAAGTCCTCGGGAGGGCGGCTCGGGCGGGGCTCTGCCTCGGCTTCCCTCCCCGCCAGAAGGGGCGGGCCGGGCTCCTGCCCTCCCCCTCGTGCAGCCCTCCTCCGGGCCCGAGGAATAAAAGGGCGGCGGGGGTGATGGAGCCGCAGAGCCGCCGGCGGGGAGACGGCAGCAGCAGCGGCAGGAAGGTGGGTAAAGGCCAGGCCCGGCCCGGCCCCAGAGCCGGGTTGGAGAGCGCATCCCAATTTCCTGCCTCTGAGCGCGTGCAAAGAGCCCGGCCACGGCTGCGAGAGAGGCGGGCGAGAGGGATCCCGGGCGCCTCGGCAGGAAAAGGGAAGGCGAAGGGCGGGACGTCCCGGCCCGCCCTGGAAGGGGCTGGTGACTCTGGCCGGGGTCCACTCCTGGGACTCTGGCCGGGGTCCATTCCGGAGCCCCCACCGAGATGCGCCAGGAGTCTTCCCTTCCGAGGCCCCGGCCCTCCACGGCACGATTCCCCGCGCTCTTCCATTCCTTCGCCCCCCCCCGCCCCACAGACGCCAGAGGGGCTCTGCCTCCCCCCCCCCCCCATGGCAGGCCTCTCATTGTCTCCCTTCCAAAGGGGCCTCCGGGGGAGAGGCGGAAACGGCCATCTCGGGGGGGGGGGCGCTGCCCGGGAGGACGAGGCAGGCTCCGGCCTCCTGGGACTAGGGCAGCTCTTGAAAGCCCGGCAGGTGCCGGTGGGCGCCTGGGAGGGAGACGAGCCGCCGGCGCGGCCAGCCCCTCGGCCTTCCTCCTTGGGGAGCCCAGCAGAGCCTGGCCGCCAGGAGGCCGCCAGGAGGGGGGGGTGCCCTCTCCCTCGCCTCCCCCCTTCCCGGTCCCTAAGGCTTGAAGTCAGCTCGGCTGCAGCTGCCCCGAGGGGACCGAGGGCCGCCCTCTCCCGCCTGGCCCCTGCCCAGAAGACCCCCCCCCCGTTCGCCTGGCCCACCAGGCAGGGACTGGGCGCTCCAGACAGGCCCCGGAGCCTGCCTGCCTTCCCTCCGGTTTCTCTCTCCAGCCGCGGCCCCTGGGCTCCAGGCTCGGGAGCGAAGGAGGTCCGCAGCCGGCCCAGCTGGGAACCTTCAGCCTGGGAGGGCCGCGCACTGCCGGTGCCTGCAGCTTTGCCGGGGTTTCCGGGCAGAGGCTGCGCGTGGCGCTCAGGGCCTGGCAGGCGCGACCTGCGGCTGGCTGCCCTGGACCGGCCTCCACTGGCTCTTACCGGGGGCAGAGAGCGCGTGGGAGAGCGCCGGGAAGCCCGCGGCCCTCCGGCCGGGCGCTGGAGGCAGGACCCTTCCCCTCCCCGCGGGCCTGGGCCTGGGCGCTCCCCGCCCCTTGCCTGCTGCCCAGGGCAGGCCGGCTGACTGGTCTCCCTCTTTGCCTGCGCAGGGCCCCGGCAGAGGATGGGCGCCCCCGGCATCTCCGCGCGCGGCCTCCTGTGCCTCTGGCTGGCCTTCCTCTGCGGCCGGCGGGTGGAAGCCGATCTCAGCTCCGACATCAAAGTCCTGTCCGAAATAACCATCTCCAGGGTTCAGCAGGTACGGCAGGTGTGGGGGGTGTGGGGGGGGGGCGGGAGAGGACAGGATCCGGCCTTCTGCCCCTCGGCAGCCCGCAGGCAGCCCGCCCCCCAGCCGGCTCCAGGCTCCCGAGGTCTCTGCAGGGCTGGAAGGGGTCCCGGGTCTCCGCTCCCACCGCTCTCCGACGAAGGGAGCCTTCGCTCTCCAAGGCCGCATCTACCCCGAATCGCCGTCTTTGGGAGTTCGGATTGACGAGGACGCCGTCCCGCCCTCTGCCCAAGGAGCAACAGGCGTCCCCGCGGCGGACAGTATCCAGGCAGCCGCCCCTGGAGCAGATGCGATGCCCGGGGCGTGGCCGGCCAGAGGTCACCCGGCGACCATCCAGGCCAGAGCGGAGACTCATCCGGCGCGCAATACGCTGCCCCAGCAGGGTGAGGCCGGCGCCAAGAGGAGTCCCAGCTGCCCGGGCCTTGCCAGCTGCAAGAGGCCGCTCGGGCTCCGCTCCGCTCCCGGGGCGGCAGCGCCAGCAGGCCGGACCCTCCCGCCACCAAGCGAGGGGCTTCTTCGGGGCACAGCCCGGGCTCCTCGGGAGCAGCCGCGCTGGGGTAGGAGCTCCCCCGGGAGGGCGAGGGCGGCTCTCCGGGGGGCAGTGCCGGCGCATGAGGCTGAGAAGGCGGGCGAGGCAGGTGCCCGGCCGGCGGCTCCAGGCGCTCCTGGCCCGCCAAGCCTGGGGCGGGCCTCTCTGCCCCGAGCAAGGCCCCGGCCTCGCTGCCCCGGCGGCGCGGAGAGGCAAGGCCCGGCCGGCGCGCTCACGCCTCTCTTTCCCGCGCAGTTCCCGGAGCTGAGCCTGAAGATCAGCGGCCTGGAGTTCATCCCCGAGCGGCCGCCCGCCGCGCGCCTGGGCGCCATCGACCAGGCCCTGGAGCGCTTCCAGCAAGTCCTCGGCCAGCTGCTGGGCCAGGCTCCTGCCGCCCAAGTCTCCAACGACGTGGAGAACCTGCGCAGCCTCCTGCGCCGCCTGGCCGCTCGCCTGGGCTGCGCCCTGCACACGCCCTCCTCGCGGGGAGACCTGGGCGATCTGCGCGACAGGCTGGCCGACTCCTCCTTCACGGTCGTCTCGGTGACTTTCGACCGGCTCCGGGAGCTGCTGCGCTTCATTCAAGAGCACGTGGACGACGTCCGGAGCTGCTACTAGGCGGCCGAGTCCCCGCCCGGCCCGAGGGAGAGCCCCCCGCCCTTGCCGGCGGCGGCCCAGCCGGACTGGACCCCCGCGGCTCTCCCAGGGCTGCTTACCCGGGGCGCGCGGCTGAAACGCGCCAGGGCTGCGGCGAGGGGCGCGGGGCTCCTGGGCATGACGCCCCCGGCCCATTTCCCCGGGCTGCATTCTTAAGGGACTGCGAGGAGAGAGCGAACGGAGCCGGCTCTCCCCAGCGCTCTGGCGCCGACAGGGCCATCCAAGCGAGCCTCTGGTGCAACCCCCCCAAGCTTTCCTCGGAAAGAGAAAGAACTTCTCAGCCCGGCTGGCGAGCGCGGGACTCGGTGTCGGTCTGCCCCGAAGCCCCAGCGCCAAAGCCCCGGCGGAAGGCCCTTCGCCAACGCGCGGCATCTCCGCCGGGCTGAGCCTGGCGGGGCTGGGGCTGGGGCTGACACTGGGCCGGGCCCCCCGGGCAGATTCCAGCTACCTCGAGAGCAGCCCAGCGCCGCAAGGACAGCTGTTGGGCAGCGGCACCAAGGCCCTGCTTCCCGGAGGTGCTTTTCAGGCAGGGCCGCTGAGGCTGCTAGTCCGCAGCGCCAGCCCTGGCCGGCCACTCATTCCCGGGGCAGCTCCACCTTCCGTGCAAAGGGCCGCACGGGTTGGGACGAAAGCTGCCCCCCAGGGCCCGGAGGCCGGTGGGAAGAGCAGGGGGCGCGCGCCTGTCTGGGGGCGCCCCCTCCGCAGCCCCTCCCAGCTGCTTCTCCGCGGGGGGGGGGCGTGTGTGTGTGTGTGTGTGGGGGGAGGTTCCAGGGGCTTGCTTACTGGCGGAAACCAACCCAGCGGGAGAGGCGCAGCTCCGTCCAGCCACCGCGCCCAGTCGCCCGCACAAGCCTGCTGAGGCGGAGGGAGGGCGCCTGGATCTTGGGCGGGGGGGGGGGCGGAGGGCGCGAACCGAGGCGAGCAGGGGACGCCACCCTCTTGGTGATCCAGGTGGTGGGAGGGGGTAGGCTCTCTCTCCTAAGGGGGCGAGCAAAGCTAGTCCTGGCCCAACCAGGCGCCCTTGCACGCCAGAAGCGGAGCGGGGGTCTTCTGATGATTCCGCACACATTGGATAATGCACTTTCAATGCACTTTATCAATCTTTTGAGGTGGATTATTTGTTCCACACACCAAAAAATCCGTTCCAAATGATCTATAAAGAGGATTGGAAGTGCATTATCCAACAGTGTGCGGAATCACTCTTCGTTTCGCCTGGTGGAGCCGGCTGCTCCAGGGAAGCGGCGCTTTTGTAACGGCTGGGCGGGTCCGCCAGCTGTGGCGCTCCGGCCGCGGCCAAAGTCTCTTTCTGCCGGGCCGCCGCAGTTGCTGACAGGAGCCCCTCTTGGTCTCCGCTCTTCCTGCTGCTGAGGCTGGGGGGGGGGTGGCAGACTGGCCCAGAGCTGCCCCTTCCCCGGCGGGAGAGCGCCCGACAGGTCCCGCGCTTCCTCTGCAGAGCCAGCGCCTGGAAAGAGGCGCCGCAGCGTTTGCACAGCCCGACGGCCCAAAGGGTTACAGCGCAGAGCCACGCCGGGTCCCGGACGGAAGCCTCCCGGGAAGAAGCACTCTCTCCGGGGCAGGCGGCGCTGCCAGCGACTGAACCGGTTCTATAGCGCCGATGGGAAACCCTGGGCACCAGGCCCAGCGGTTAGAGCAGACTCTCTGGTCGTGATAAGAGTTCATGACAGCTTTACAAAACCAACACAACCTCGACATTTTTTATTTTTATATGGCTCCTGTGGACTGTCAGGTGAATAAAGGCAGACCTCCCTTCTAGACTCTGCGTCGCTCTCTGTCTTGGGGGGGGGGGGCTCGAATGGGCGTTGGCGCTGCTGCTGCTCCGTCTGCGGTGTAGGAGGAGCTTTACCGAGACTCGCCGAGACTCTGGTGGGCCACCCAGACCAGCCAAAGGAAATCCGAAGAGCCCCCACTGCCAGCTGCATGCCCCCCAGGTGATTCCGCTGACAAAGCTGCTCTTGCCGTTCTTTATTTATTTAAAACTATCACTGCCCCCTTCTTGCCCGGGGCAAGTTTCCCAAGGCGTCAAAGTAAGCTTTTGAAATACATATAGTTTCAAAACGCAACGAAACAAAACACATGCGCAACTGAAACCTATTCGGAAGTTCCTCCTACTGTTCACTCCAGCAACTTACCACTTGCGTAGCCTGCAGGGTCTGCTCCTCTTAAAACTGCATTCGCCTTTCTTGCAGCAGCATCACACGGCTGGCTCACTTTCAGCTTGAGATTGCCTGCAGCCCGGAGTTCCTTTCCCGAGCTCTGCTGCCAAGCCAGGAACCCCCACTTTCACATTCTCCCACTTTGAAATACTGGGGGGGGCGATGCTTGAGGGAGGGTCCGGCCTCTGAGCACTGCTTGTAGACCTAATTTATTTATTATATTTGTTTAGAAAATGTATTCGCTGTCTCTTCTGAGAGGTGCTGAGGTGGCTTACAGCTAAAATAATAAAACTATTAAAACAACCCCATTAAAACAAAGTCAGTAAAAGACAGCTATTTAAAACAAAACAAAACAAAAACACAGGCAAATGGCATTAAAACCAGCTGTCAGTCCTTGGCAAATAAATCCCCAAGTTCTCCACATCAATCACACAGTGGCTTTGGTTGAAGTAACTTTTATTAGAGATCTATCAGGTTCAAGGTGCTCAGACAGTGGAATTGGCAGAAGTGAGGTATTGAGGGAAAGCCTGGTTAGTTATAGGTATCAGAGTTTAGACTACGATAGGCAACAATAGCAAGTTGGAAATGAAATCATTCCCTTTCTTAGGGAAGACAGGATTCAGACTGGCTGCATCTGGCCTCATGGCCGTTGGCTGCAGAAGTGAAAGTGTTTAACTTCAAAGCGGGAGATGACACACTGAACTTCCAAATAACAGGCACTGAAAGGTACTCAGACCTCTCCAGTGTCAGAGGATTAATAGGTTGCACATAACGTATCCATGGCATGTGATGCACCAGCCAGGGCATAACACCATAGAAGTATGCAGACAAAATGATCCTTCAGCTCGAAGCAGACCATAAAATGTATTGTCGAAGGCTTTCACGGCCGGAGAACGATGGTTGTTGGGGGTTTTCCGGGCTGTCTTGCCGTGGTCTTGGCATTGTAGTTCCTGACGTTTCGCCAGCAGCTGTGGCTGGCATCTTCAGAGGTGTAGCACCAAAAAGCTATGGCCAGCCACAGCTGCTGGCGAAACGTCAGGAACTACAATGCCAAGACCACGGCAATACAGCCCGGAAAACCCCCAACAACCATAGACCATAAAATGTCTGAAAGGTAAAAACCTCTCCATTAAAAGCCTGGGTGAAAAGGAGCGTTTTAGCCTGGCATCTAAAAAGAAGCCAAACAGGCACCAGGCAAGCCAAGCCTTGCGGGGGGAGCAACCCAAAAGTGAGGGGCCAGCGCTGCCTCTGCTTGGCCCCTGCCTCACCTCCGCAGGGAGGGGCCGGCGAGCAGGGATTGAAAAGAGGGTCTCAGCTGGAGAGCCGAATCAGCCTACTGGGGGCTGTAAAGGGGAGAAGCAGCCTGGTGTAGCGGTTAGAGTGATGGGCTCAGATCTGGGAGGCCGAGGTTCAAATCCGCTCTCCTCCACTGAGGCCGCTGGTTGACTTCGGGTCAGTCACACGCTGTCAGAAGAGCCGAGCGCACCGGGTTGCTGTGCGGATAAAATGGATTCTTAAAATTTATTTACCTTATTTATAGTCCCCCGCTTCTCTCTGAGACTCAGTGCGGGTTACTTAGTGCCAGTTAGTGCAGGCAGTCAGTTTCAAAGACATTTCAACAAACAATGGAAGAGGGTATATAAATGCAGACTATGCAACGCTCAGTTATTCGGAGGGCTTCTCACTCAGGCAGGAGGAGGGCTGGGCTGCAAGGAAGAGGCACCGGCAGACAGGGACTGTAGACTTTGCCTCTAGGCACTGCCTGTTGCTGTAAGTGGGGTCCCGCTGGACAGTTTCTGTGTTGCTTCAGATGTCAGGCGCGGAACTGCTCGTGCTCGGGGCCGCATTTCTCGAACTCGGCGTCGTTATTCACAGTTCGCTCATCGCGGCGAGGCTCAAGAGCCGCGGTCGCCATCGCCATCGCCATCAGTCTCAGTCTCAGTCTCTCTCTCTCTCTCTCTCTCTCTCTCACACACACACACACACACTCACACATTGTTTGTGGGTCAAGGTTTAGGTGGGTTTTAGCAGGTTTTGAATCTGCGGCAGCTTAGAGACCAACCAGATTGTCAGTTAGATCAAGATGGGCAGCCAGAAAAGAGCAAGAGTCCAGTGGCACCTCTAAGACTAACAACATTTGTGGTAGGGCAGGCGCTTTCGCGAGTCACACAGCTCTCTGCTTCAGCTGCCTGACCACAAAGCCGGTCCGCCTCAAGGCGCTCCTGGCCTCTTGCGCTTTCCCGCTGCTACGGATGGTCCGGCTCAGCTGCCGAGAGTCAGAGCTCCTTCTCCGGGCACCAAATCCTGCGGCAGGTGCCTCAGGCACCTCGCACCGGCCCCAGCCCGGCCCCGCAGCCGCCCCCTCTCTTCTCCCTCCGCAGCTGGGGGGAGGGCCGGGGGGCCGGGCGTGCTTCAGGCCTCGCCCTCCGATTGGCTCCTGGCCCCGTCAGCCAAGCCCTCCCCGGCCAACCCGCCCCCAGGCTGCTGCTCGCCGCGGCCAGAGGACGTCGCCGTTTGGTCCGCGGGCAATGCGGTTGCGCAGGGGGAAATTGGGAGCTGCTGGCAACATCTGGATCCGTCAGAGTTACCGAAGCGCATCGCTCGGTCTCCGGCACGCCGGCAGGCCTGCACACGCCGCTCGGCCTCCTGTGCGCCTTCGCTGCGGATCCGAGCGCCGAAAAGAGCCGGGGAGGGGAGTCTGGAAGAGGCCCGCGGCGGAGGAGCCGCCCATCTGCCCCCAACACCCTCGCCTCTTTCGAGCCAGTTCTCTTGGCTTCCCCCCCCCCCGCCCAGTGCGGAGGCCTGCTCTCCACCCCCCACCCCCCAGGTGCTGCGGAAGGGGTCCCGTGGCACCGCAGAGACCGAAACGATTTTTCAGGGCAGAAGGTTCCGAGAGCCACAGCTCCCTTCTTCGGGTTCTTCGGGCTGCTGGGGGGCAACTTTCCCTCTTTTCCGCCCACAGCTTGCTGGGGAAACAAGTGGCGGGCACTGCCAGGTGCTGCGGATGATGCATTTGCCTGGCGCTTCACTGGCACTGCCTCTCCTTCCCCCTCCTGCCTCCCAGTAATGGAATTGGGCCCTCCACCCTCAACTCTTTCTGGCTTGTAAATGTTTTCCTGTGTAGGGGATCTTTGGGGATCTGAAAAAGTAATGTAGGGGTTTCTCCATGGTTGGAAAGCGCTGCAGTAGGGTATGGATAGCAGAAATCCGAATACAAGTATAAATCCACAGACAGTACCCAGTAGTATAGTCTACAGTCCCTTTATCACAAGCATCTCCCTGAGCCCTTTCCTCACCAGACAGCCCTGTTATCTGCCTTGAAAAGTTCTCCTGAGTACTTCAGCTTTGCATCGTCTGCAGGAAGAGTGGGGGGGCAGGGAGGCTTCCTGACTTCCTCAGGCACAAGGAGGGGCCACCACAGAGCAGTACAGGCAGCTGTTGTGCTGGCCCATTTGCAGGATGGCACCTGCAGAAGGCCCTGCCCAGAGGAGTGAAGCTGCTGTGGCGGTGGTAGAGTGAAGCTTGTGGCTGGGGAGAGAGGTCCAAAAAGGGATGGGCAGAAGGGCTTTGAGGACTGGGCTGTAGCCCTAGAGCGTGGGCCTGGGGGGCAGCAAGGGCGACGTGTCCTTCTTGACAGTCAGGGCCTGCCAGACTCTGCTTTTCAGTCCGTAGGAGACCCAAGGCGAGGACAAGTCACTTGTGATGACAATGGGGTTTATTAAGGTCTAACCAGATGTTATAAGCAGGGTGGTAGTTACACAACAAGGCCAGGTTAAGCAAAGACAGGCTTATGCCATCCCCTTCTGGTGGCACCGGAGGAAGCCTGACTGGGCCCTTGAGAGGTCACTCTGCAGGGCAAATGGCTGGTCAGTCAGCCACGGAGACCCAAAGACCTCGTGGCTTTTCACAAGCCCTGGCTGCCTACTTGGGAGCAAGGGCCGGCTGGCCGCTGGCCTGGGATGGTCTCCCACAGACAAGGGGTTTACTGCCTTCAGCATTATCACTATACACAAATCGGCAGGGAAATTGGCAGTGCCTAAGAGAGCATGAAAGAGGGCGCCAGAGGGAATCCATGGGGTTCTGTAAAGATCCACATCTCCGTGCCGTACAGTGGATCTGCATGGAAGTCCAATACAGGTAGCATGGAAGTCCAATACAGGGGTGGGCTAAAGGCCACAGGGAGCCTCTAGTCCAGATAAACCATAGGAGTATTCACTGGCTGGGTTTTTGGCCTTGGGAATCGACATCAGCAGAGACTCTGTCTCCTTAACCTCGGTGGTGACCTCAGCTGCACCCCAGAAGCCCCCCTTGGTTGCATCTGTCGGCCTTGGTCGCTTGCCAAAGGAAGACGGCGGTGGGATGTTCCAGCCTCCCGGCGGCTCCTCGCATCCCTGCCCCTCCCTCTCCTCAGTGCTGACTTGGCAAATTGCAGGGGGCTTGCCTGAAAGACATCGCTTCCCCTCAAAGGAGACAGGTTCTGTCTCGGTTCCAGCAAGGGCCCCGGGCTTGGCAACAGCCCAAGGAGCTACTCACACCCACGTCCTCCCATAACCTTCCCTCTTGAGCATGGGATGCATTTCATGTCACAGCAAGAGGCCAAGTGGGGACTTTCTTGCACCTGGGGGGAAGGACTCCCGGCTGATTTTCTCATTTCTTGGTGGGACATGGCAAATCAGCGCCCCCCCCTGTGCCCCATCAGTGGTGCATTTACATACCTTTAGCCTATGTACATCAAGCCTTATGGGACCCCCTTTTGATATGGCAAGGTAGATTTTGAATGCAAAGCTACAGGTTTTGCCCCCACCCCCCTCAAGCTGGGGACCCCCGACTTCTGCTCCAACTCCGGCCCTGCCGGTTCTGTTGTCAGCCCAGCACAGAGGCAAGCCCTGGGGGCTGCAATGGGGCCAATGAAATGCTGGGGGACACCTGGAGGGAGTTCACGGGAGGAGGCTGGAAGGGGCAGTCTGACACGCCCCCCCCCTCAAGACCTCCCCTCCCGGGAGCTCTTTCCGTTGTCCACTCAGGTTTTTATCATTCTTTTATTTCCTTCATTTATAGCCTGCCCTTCTCCCCAGTGGGGGCCCAGAGGGACATACACCCTTCTCCTCCCCTCCATGTTATCCCCACAACAACCCTGGGAGGTAGGCTAGGCAGAGAGAGGGTGGCTGGCCCAAGGTCACCCAGCAAGCTTCCGTGGCAGAGTGAGGATTTGAACCTGGGTCACCCAGATCCTCGTCCGACACTCTCACCACTACATCCCACTGGCTTTTACCTGCAGCGAAAGAACAGCTCAAGAAAGGTGTTCCCTGTTGTTGAAAGGAACTCATGCATCGAATAGCCCCTCTGCAGCGGTCCCAGAGGCTGCCAAGTCCTTTAATGATGGAGAGCAGAAGCTGCCTGCCTTTGGGAATGCGGACAGTTCCTCCTTTATTATTGTTGTTGTTATTTTGCCCGGTAAACCACACTTGTGGGCTCCAGGGAAAGGGTTCTCCAAACTAGGAAACTAGGACGTTGACAGAGAGGCAAACTGGTTGTCCTAAATCAGACATCAAAGATCACAACACTCAGTAACCAGTGGGAGAACGTTTTAATCTTCCAGGAAATTTAATTGCTGGCCTAAGGGTGGCTGTCCTCAAACAGAGAAGCTTCAAGGGCAGATTGCAGTGGGAGATTGCGGAACTGGAGTTCATTCACAAATTCACAACAGTGGACACCTCAGGGCAGATGGAGGATTCTCATCTCACTACAGATGCTGTTTTACTGCATTTCCACACTGGCTGTAATCAAGTTGATCACATTTTGCACTGTACCTTTACATCCTGACTCTCTTCTCTGCAATACCCTCCCACCTTCTGGACGGAGATAAAAGGCTCCAGGTTCTCCATTCTCACATGTATTGGACAAAGGGAAAGTGAAGGGACTCTTGAAAGCTTATTTCCTGGGAATCTCGTTCATCTTTAAGGTGCTACTGGACTCGTATCTTGCTGTTCTGTGGCAAACCAATGTGGCTGCCCACCTGAAACCTCCCTTGCCCTTTAAAATGATACCGAAAAAAACAGGGTTGCACTTACCTGTAACTGTTGTTCATCGAGGTCTTCCATGCAGGCACACATGGGGCTGTGCATGCGCAGGCCTGCCAAGATCGGAGATTTCTTTAGCTCAATAGCCACTAGGGGGTGCCCCTGCCTCCCAGAGCCCCTGTGTGGCCGTTTTCCCGCCGAAACAGCCCTCTTAGGAGGCGGGGCACCCCCTTGCACCCTCAGGTCCTCTTTCGCCTCTGTGTCCCACAGGCAATCTAAACAGACACAGTGGGGAAGGAGGGAGGGCCTGCACGGAAGACCTCGATGAACAACAGTTACCGGTAAGTGCAACCCTGTTTTTCATTATCGGTCTTCCTGTGCAGTTCCACATTGGAGATTAACAAGCTATTTACCTGGGCGGTGGAGCTTGTACTGTTCTAGAGGAAGACCGACTGGAGCACAGCTGTACCCCCTGCAGCCTCTTTCCTATCCAGGATGTCCAGATCGTTGTGTCTGACAAACATGTCTGCTGACGACCACATTGCTGCCCGGCAGATGTCCGGAATCGGAACGCCTCTAAGCAGAGCCACTGAAGACGCCTGCAACCTGGTAGAGTGGGCATGGACACAATCGTAACAGGACTTGATGGCCTGAACCACCACCTGGCTGTTGTCTGCGAACTTGCCTTCTTCCCCTTGTTGGGGCCCGCAAAACAGACAAACGGGAGTCCAGTCTAAATGACTTAGTCCTATCCAAATGAAAAAGGAGCACTCCCCGAACATCCGAAGTGTGCAAGGAGCGCTCTGCTGGGTCGCATTGGTCCTTAAAGAAAACAGGCAAGATTATCTCCTTTGACATGTGGAACTTGGAGACCACCTTAGGCAAAAACTCTAATTTTGTCTGCAGAACCACTCTGTCTGGGTGAACTTTCAGGAATGGTGGTTCACAGCTTAGCGCAGCCAACTCACTAATACGCCTGGCCGATGTGAGCGCTACCAAAAGAGTCACCATCAAAGATAGGTATCTGGGGAGACAAGTGGCTCAAAGGGTTTACCGATCCATCTCGTAAGTACCAGAGTCAGGGACTGTTGGGGGACCACCCTACGAGCCGTCAGGAACAGATTCTGGAGACCTTTCAAAACATCTTAGATGTGTAATAGGAGAAAACAGTTTTGTTATCCACAGGGGCATGAAAAGTCGATATTGCTGCCAGGTAAACCTTGATAGACAAGTTTGATAACCCTTTCTGTTTGAGTTCAAACAGAAACTCCAAAACTCTACTCAAGGGGCAATCTATAGTGTTCAGGCCCCTGTCTGACATCCACAAATTAAACTTCTCCCACTTTATTCCATAGGATTGCCTGGTTGAATGATGGCTGGCATTCAGGATGACGTTGGCGACACCCTCCGACAACGTCCCTGTTAGAGGATCAACCATGCCATCAGTCTGAGTTTCTGTATTTCGTGGTGGAGAATCCCATTCCAGGACAGCAGGTTCGGTTCTGCCAGAAACTGATGGACCTCCCTCGCCAATGTCATCAGCCCGTGGAACCACGGCTGTCTCGGCCAGTAGGGCGCTATCAGAATCGCCCTCGACTTCTCTGACTGAAGTCTGCTCATTACCCTGGCCAACAGAGGGAGGGGCGGAAACACATATAGGAAAAGACCTGACCAGGACAGCTGGATCCCCTAGGGATCCCCCTAGGGATCCCCTAGGGATCCTACTCCTAGGCCCCCTCTGGAACAAAAGAGTTCCACCTTTCAATTGTCCCTGGTGGCAAACAGATCTATATCACAGTTGAAACACCACCTTCAGATATTCGTCTTTCACAGGCCATTCGCAGGGATTGTCTGCCAGTCGGCTCAGGCGACCTGCAGTGTCCTGGAATATGGACAGTGCTCAACTGAACTCCGTTCTGTATGGCCCAAGTCCATATGGCAATAGCCTCTGTGCAGAGGCGCGTAGAAGTAGTTCCCCCTTGCTTTACTATATAAAACATGGTAGCGGAATTGTCCATGAGGATTAATACAGGCTTGTGAAGGACGTTAAGGCATTACGCACAGCTTTTAGTTTGAGGAGGTTAATATATGCCTCTCTATCACCATCCTCCCACAGCCCATGGGCATATAACTCCGCACAGTGTGCCCCCCAACCTAGGTTCGAAGCATCTGTGGTGCTGGACAGGTCTG
The DNA here is from genome assembly GCF_028583425.1 of Eublepharis macularius. NCBI lineage: Eukaryota > Metazoa > Chordata > Lepidosauria > Squamata > Eublepharidae > Eublepharis > Eublepharis macularius. The sequence goes on from NC_072798.1 coordinate 1,008,987, forward strand.
AGTGCAAATGTCCAAAAGGAACTCTTGTTGTCAAATTGGACTCTGTCCGCCACCATAGCAAGGACCGAACCACAGCCCTGGGGACATTGAACGTCCTCATCTGAGAGTCCCTCTCGGAACCATAACTGCAGTTCTCGCATTTTCAGGTGGGCGTATGGGACCACCGCAGTAGTGGAGACCATCATGCCTAGTAGTGCCTGGATCCTCTTAGCTGATTGAAAGCGACAGCGGTGGAATAGCCCCACCAGTCTCTCAATCTTGTTTATCCTGTCAACGGGCAGAAAAGCCCTGTCCTCGCTGCCATCAAGTATGGAACCTATGAACTGCACCCTCCTAGCAGGAGTCAGCTTGGATTTCTTCTGGTTTACCAACAAGCCCAATTCCATGCAGGTACGTAACATTAGCTGAACTTGTCCGTTTACGTCCTCCTCTGATCGGCCCGTTATCAGCCAGTCATTGAGGTAGGGGTAGATGCAACAATCTTTGCTACGCAAGTAGGCTATCACCACCTCTTCACATGTTGTAAAAACCCTCGGTGCTGTGGATAACCCGAAGGGCAACAACCTGTACTGACAGATTTTACCATCAAATGTGAACCCCCGAAACTTCCTGGGTGATTCGTGTATAGAAATATGGAAGAATGCGTCCTTGAGGTCAAGGACTGCAAACCAGCAACCAGGGGTGGGGAGAGTCATCACCGTCTGTACGGTAGTAATCCTAAACTTACGGGTGGGAATAAAACTGTTCAAATTTCCTAAGTCCAAGATGGGTCTGCTGCCACCATCTCTCTCGGTCGACTAGAAGAAACTTGGAGTAAAACCCCAACTGAGGGTCCTCTTCCTGCAATTGTTGAACTGCACCCTTGTCTAGTAAGGCCTGTAACTCCGCCCCTAAGAGGGGGCACGATTGAGATTCTGACAGGTTAGGAAGAGCCAAAGTCGGGTACGTTTCAAACTCTATTTTATAGCCAGGTCAAATAATTGTCAAAAACCAAACACCAGAAGTAACATGCTGCCAAGCAGAAATATGACTATGCAGCCGATCCCCAAACAGAGGGGTTGGATCTTGGCCTAGTCAGAATTGTTTAGCCCCATGCGCTTGCTCCTTGCCCTGATGAAACCGGGAGCCAGGTCTCTGTATCTGTCTCCACTTGGGGAAGGCACCTTGACTGCCCTAAGGTGGATGCTGGGTAGGAGATGAACAAGCCTGATAAGGCTGGTATCTGAAGGATCTGCCGATACTGGGTACAACCCCCTGGCTAGTTGGTAGGAAGGTCTTCCAGGTGCCTGCAGCTGTACAGAAGCTGGGGCAAGATATGTTGGCAGTCCAAGGGAGGGACACCCACCCACCTCCCGCTAGGGTCAAGCCAAGCCCTTTGGCCACTTCACAGACTTGGCCCCTTGCCAGGACATGATTCAGACCCAGCGGAGGTGCCTGTCGCCTCCCATGCCGCTGAGAGCAGGTCGTGGCCCTCCTCATGCCTCTCCTGGCAGCCTCTTGGGAGCTTCAGCTGGAGAACGGGCTTTGGCAGGGCACGTCCCACCAGGGTCCACCTCCAAATGCCAAGGAGCCATGCAGTGCAAAGAGCCACAGGCCCTGCTGTGCAGCACTCCCATGGGGGACAAAGAAAGAACAGGCGCTTTCTGAGAAGATGGGCAGCGACCTGGTGCCCATCCCAAAGGAGCTGCTGATGCCTGCTGGATCCATGTGAGGTGGGTAGGAGCAGCAGTGGGGCCTCTGAGCATCAAGACCAGACAGACATGTGCCAATCCAATGGTTAGACTGCTGATGTCTCGGTAATGGGCCAGGATGATGGTGGATTTATTCAACTGTTTATTTGCTTCATTTATACCCCAGCTTTCTCCCCAGCCCACACTGCAGGGCTGGAGTGAGGCTGGGGGGGAAGCGTGTTTGCCTGGGACCGCCCTGGGAGTTGGTGGCTTAGCTGAAGTTTCGCAGGAGAGCCCTCTGCTCCTGCCTCGTCTTCCCCCTGGGCATGAGCTCTGACGGGTGGGAACTGACTCTGCTCTTGGGATGTTTCACGCTCTAGGTTAGTTCCAGGATGCTGGAATCGGGAGTAGTCCCAGCCCAGGTTTAGCTTACGGCTGGGTAAGCTGCCTCTGTTAGGTCTTGCGTTCTTCTCTGGGGTCTGCTGAACAAAGTTACTTTGTGAGGATTAAAAGAGACCCTCTGCTTAGTCCTGAATGAGTGCAGAATCTTATGACACTGGCAGCCATTGATTTATTTAGACCCCCCTTTTCTCCCCCAAAGCAATTTAGATCATTCCCTCCTCCTCCTCCATGTTACCCTCTTGGCAACAACCCTACGAGGTAGGCTGGGCTGAGAGAGAGACTGGCTCAAAGCCACCCAAGCAAGCTTTCATGGCAGAGGGGAATTTGAATTTGGGTTTCTTAGACCTCCAACCAGTGTCTAACCACTGCACACACCACACCATTCAGTAAGTAATTCACCAAGCGTGAGTTTTTCCCTGGGCTCTTCCTTTCCGACGCGAGGCTTCCCTGCTCCCCGGCTGGAGAGTGCGCAGGCCTCCCTACCTGAGTGCACTCGGAGGAGAGGGAGGCCAACGCCAGAGGGGAGGTGACATCAGTAGGCGAGGGGGAAGTTGCAGCTGGCGTCGCCACGGCAACCCCCGCCCGGGTCAGAGGAGGACAGGCGCGTGCCTGTCAGCCAAGCCCTTCTTGGCCCCTCCTGAGGATCCTGGGGAGCCTGTCAGGACAGCGCCGGCGGGACTGAGGGGAAGCAGGAGGCCCAGCCCCTGCTGAGCCAGGAATCAAGGCCTGTCACAGAAGACAGCCGGCCCGGGGCTGCTCCACCTCTGCCGCCTGCCCTGGGGAGAGCACCTGGCGTGGGCGGGAGCCAAGGAGTCCCAGAGACTGTGCCAAAGTAGCGGTGCTGGAGGTGACTCGGGAGGGGGCACCGAGTCACCCCTGGGCCCCCTCTGCCCCCCCCCAGCTTCCACAGTTCCAACCTTTCCCCTTCCCTCCACTGTGCTTCTGCCCATCTGGGCGGAGGCTCTCCCAGAATGTTTGTTGCTTTCCCAGCTGTCAGGATCTTGGCAACAAGAGGGCTTTGCAACCTTCAGCGAACAAGAGAAGCCCCCCCCCTCCAGTGCTGCAGGCCAGGCAGGGCCAGGCCAGGCCAGGGGGCCGAGGGGAGCGGGGCAGCGGCTCAGTGGCATGCAGGGATTCTCCCCCCTGTGCTACTCAAAGCAGAACAAAGGACGCAAACGCAGCTCCATTCTGTCCTGTTCACACCGCTTGGCAGCCACAATCCTGCCCTTAGGCTGGGGGCAGCAGCCCAAGTGTTGCTTCCAGGCTTGGCATTGAGTGGGGGCCACACAGGACAGCGGCCCTTTGCCCGTCTGGACCAGGGACCAGGCTGGGAGCTGGGCCTGGCTTTTGATTCCTTATCCGCCTTCCCTTCTTCCTTGCCTAGCCAGAGTCTCGCTGGGCTCCTTTCCTTTCATTGCAAAGAGAACCGTTTCCCAGTCCATAATCTGTCCAGTTTCTAGTCTGATGCAGCCCAACCAGGTGGAACGGAGCATTGTCTCTACTGCAGGGTGGGGGGCGGGATTCCATTCGGAAGAGTCACATGGAAACAAAAGAGTCTCTTTGCCTGTTTTAAAGAAGCAAATCTCCAACCACTAAACCACAGAGCTGTATTTAAGGTATCTGTTCTTTCCCACAGATTATCTTTACAGGGAGAGCTGAGAAGTTATTTATGCCAGGTATGACGTGAAAACCATGTTTCCAGCCAATAATCACTCAGTATTGTCTTTAAGACATCTATTAAAAATCAATCTATTCAATCTTGAAACAATCAAATATACACAGATCACAAAGATCTATATTGCAGTTCCAAATATAAAATAAATAAGAAGCAAAAAAAGTATACATGTTATAATCCCTTATCCTATATATCTTAGATCTAAAAGATAAAATGGAAATTTAAGAATCTCACCAAAGCACTTTCTGAAACTCAACTCAGGTTTGATAGATCCGGGGATCTTTGGGGTGTGGCTAGCTAATATAATTTCAAATCCATAGGACCATACCAAGATGAACCTCTGATTTGTTGCTTCCAAGGGCCTGAGACAAGTTTCTATCGGAGTTATGGAACAGATGTTCCAAATCAGTGATCTCTTTTTTCTTCATATTGTAAAGTTTTATTCTGGGAAACAATCTCACTATAGAAGTTTATCTGTTCAAGAATGAACAGCAAGAACTGAATAAATGAAGTGCCTGACAAACATAAAAAAGAAGCATTTGTCAAGCCTGCTTTCCTTTCTGTACCACCAACACTTTTATTGTTGGAGAAGAGTCTGCATCATAGACACGCACGACCTGTGACCGGGCAAAGGAAGGGGCCGTGGAACTCACCAGCCACCCCTTCCCAGTTGCTGAAGCCGAGGCAAGAAACAGAAACCACCGCTGCTGGGCCATCCCACGTGCCTGATGAGCAGCGTTGGGCTCAGCTTCATTCAGGCCTCCTCCACGGACGAGCACCAGCCAGATTTGGGGCCCTGGGAGTGCTGAACGAGCCGAGAACTGAGCACCCCAGAAAGACAGCCGTGTTAGCCTATTCCTGGATTTGAGTCCAGTGACACCTTAGAGACCAACAACATTTTCAGATGTTTTCAATGTTAGCCTATTGTAGCAAAGCAAAACAGAAGTCCAGCGGCATCTTACAGTTTGACAACATTTATTCCAGTATGAGCTTTCTTGAGTCAGAGCTCACTTCTTTAGATACAATGGAAAAACAGAAAATCAATTACCTCATTTAAGATGCAGAAGGGGAGAGGGAAAGGGGGAGTAATCTAGCCAAGTGAGGCTTCGTCTCACAAATCTGGTACGATTCATGCTGCGAAAATAAACAGAAGAGCAATAAAACGGTAAATAAACTAATTAAGGAAGATGCAATTCAAAGCATGAGGAAATTGACCAACATCAGTAAAGAGTACAATACAACATACTGAGAATAGTCTATAAAAGTTTCTAAAACGTGAGTCCAATTGGGTTACTACAAGTCATAACAAGTGAGGAAGCCCAGGTCTCAGTTTAAGCCAGGACAACAGAATGTATTTCAGTTCTTAAAGAGTTCTAATTTAGGACTTTCACACTGTACATTCCATTTGTAGAACAGTGGTGTGCAGCTCTGCAACAATATGCCCAGAAACATTAAAATTTTCCCATAATGGTTCATAAATGTGGCAGTTTTTTATGCCAGGTTTGCATCCATTGATTCTCTCACACAGGGACCAACACGTTTGTCCACTGCAGATCTGGTGGGCTTATAACGGCATACATTATATTGGATGATGTACAACTGGTGAGCCCAAGATGGCATCAAAGGATGTGCCCTGGACTGGCTTAAATCGTTCCTCATTGAACGGACTCAAAGGGTTGCTGTTGGAGATGAGCCATCTCCAGAATGGGAGCTATCTTGTGGGGTTCCTCGGGGCACATGTTATTCAACATCCCATGTTATTCAACCTCTACATAAACCCTTTAGGAGAACTCATTTGCAGCTATGGAGATGGATGTCACCAATATGCAGATGACAGCCAACTCTATATCTCACTATCTAGGTCCCCACCGGATGCAGCAGAAATCTTAGATTGCTGCCATACAGCTGTATTGAAATGGTTGAAAATGAACAAATTGCAGTTGAATCCAGACAAGACTGAAGTGATGCTTGTTGGGAAGGCAGAGATCTTAAAGGACTCTCTACTCCCCACTTTTGACAGAGTTTGTTTAACCCTTGCAGACTCGGTTAAGAGCCTAGGGGTTATACTGAATCCAGTGCTACGGCTATAAAAGCAAGTTAAGGCTTCCTACAACCTCACTCTAGCCTGGAAGACGGCTTCTTACCTCGACACGGCCAACCTGGCCACCTGGATCCATGCTATGGTAACATCAAGGTTTGACTATAGCAATGCTCTATACATAGATCTCCCATCTGAGTGAACTGGGAGACTCCTGCAGCTCGGCTGTTATCAGGAGCAAGTGGGAGCATGAATATCACCCTCATCCTGCCGTTACCGTGCTCCATTCAAGGTAATTTTATGGCCTTGGTCCTGCATCCCTATGGGACTTCCTCTCTCCCTATGTCCCTCCACGGCAGCTTCATTCATCTGAATAGGGTCTCCTGCAGGTGCCAACCTGCACATGGGTGAAATCGACAGCACAGAGGGAGGGAGGGGGGGAGGGATGATATTATTGGATCTGAATGTATATGGGGACAAAGTTAGCATCGAGATCTCAGTGCAGGGCTTGGTTCCTGGGTCTGCTTCTCTGCTGGGTGGTTCACTGATGTAAGTAGAAAGCAGTTTTAAGTTGCGAAGCTGTCTCTAAGCAAGGAACGGCCTGTTGCCCAGAGCTGGTGAAAGAGAAATATCCCTTAGGCAGATGATGCCTTGAACTAGTTTGCGTTTCCTTCCTTGGGTCTGTCTTACTGGGAATTGAGGCTCACAGGTGGAGATGGAGACCAGGGTACCTGCCTTGCCGGGGCCTGCACAGCCTTCCTTGAAAGTTCCTCCCGGCACCGTGACAGAGGCAGCTGCGTTGTTCCTCGACAGGTTCCTACTTGGAGGGGGGGGTGACTCCTTGTCCTCAGGCTTCCCCAGCCCAGGCAGAAGTGGGGGTGGGAGGGGCTGGGTTCTGAGGAGGAGACTCTGCCCTGGGGAGATCCTCTGGCAGGCAGCAAAGGAGGGTTTTAATGAGGCAAAGCAAGACAAATAAAACGGGGAAAGGGCTGACGTCAGCTGCGATGCAAGGAGGAAATCACTGGGGTGGGGGTTGACCCCAGCTGAACCACAATCTGGTCGTGAGTCAACAGCCATTTCCCCGGCTTGCTGGGACGGGGCTGGCCACAGATAATCACATTTGGCCTGGCAGGGAGCCGGCAGTTCAGCCAGGCTTTCCTGCAGATGTACCCTCCACCATTTTCCCTAGGCTGTCAAAACCAGTCCTGTGAGTCTGGAATCACAGCATTTGATGTGGGGGGGGGAGCCCACCTCCAATCCCCCTCCTTCCTCAAGCCACACAGAGCTGGCACAGAGGTGAGGCGGCAAGGTTGCCCTCCAGAGCGCTCCAGAAGTGAGCCCAGACCCAAGCAGCCAGCAGCCCTTCCAGGCCCCCCTGCCCCATACAGGAGAGGAGAATCTCCAGATGTGTCACTGGGAGGCTGTGTAACATCCCCTCTCTCTCTGACTGTTGGGCAAGAAGTTGGCAGGCAGAACTGGACAGCGTTGGACACAGCAGGCGCCACATTTTGCAGTCTCTGACAGCTGCCGTGCATGGTAATGTAGTCCAGGATGGGCACTGGGCTTTGTGAGTCAGGCTGAGCAGCTGCATGTGCCCCCCCCAAGAATGCCTTCTTGTGGGGCAGCTGCTGAGAAGAACTTGGCTGTGCCCTCCTTCTCTCAACTAGGCACCACAAGGGCCCTCTTGATAGCTCTTGGGTTGCAATGCCCTGCTTAGGTGTAGACACAGTGCCCGATAGACTCCGTCTGCCAGGTCAGTTCTTGGGGGGGGGGGCTGTGAAAAGGAACACATGCAGGCCTCAGTGCTGGGGGGGGCATGACTGACCACTCTTCCCTCAGTGACAGGAATACCTACTGGAGGGCAGCCAGTCATGCCCCAGCCCTGCCAGGCACTCCAGCCTCCTTGCATTTGCGTTGACTGATAGCCCCCAAGAACCAAACGGACAGCCCTCCTTGACCATTTCCCTCTTTCCGAGCCTTGCATCAGCCCCCTCTTAATTCAGCAGGGAGGGACAAATCCAAATCTTGGGCGGGAGGAGAAATGAACGTCTCTTCCCAGGCCTAGGAATGCCCCTTCCCAGAAAGTTGGCAGAGGCACTAAGCCTGTGGGAAATACTCGTGCGTAAGAGGTAGTAGCTTGCCAAACGGGGGCCAGCCAGCCAGAGCGATGACTCGGTTCGCCATCACTTCTCTAGGTCATCCTGAACAACCACTTCTAGAGCCATTAAACACAGAGACAGCAGCCAGCAGCAGTCTTCTCGGAAGGAGAGAGATGGACAGCCGGACAGTGCATGGGAGAGGAAAGGCAATAGAAGCCCAGCTGGGAGGGAAGGCTGCTCAGAGACAGGGCCAAGAGATGCAGGCCGACAGGCTGGCTTTCTGGCCTGGCCAGAGCAAGCAGTGCAGAACGGCTGGCCTGCTAGCAATCCCCGAGGGGAAGGCACCAGCCAAGCAACTGGGGCAGGCTCGAGGGCCAAGACACCCCCTGAGAATTTGGTGCGCCTCTCTTTTGTACAAACCACCACGTGGACATTTCTTCTGGGTGTGGGATGGACAGACGTCCAGCTGAAGGGCTTTTGAAACATATGCTCAGAAGTCACATAGCTGATGCAGAAGGGAATGTTTTGCTCCAAGCTCTGTTTGATTGTGGGTTTCGTTCTTTGGCAAGGATAGCACACTGCGAGTGCAGTGCCAGCAGGTCAGGCAAATTGGGTGGGGTCGAAGGCACACAAAGCAAAAACAGGGAGAACTTTCCCCCACAGCCGCTGACTCAACCATCAACCACACGTCTTAATTGTACAAGTTTGTTTCAAAATACATCCGGTGGGGACTCCTCCGAGGTGCGTAAACATTTGTATATGGTAATTTCCCAGGAAAGCCACGTGTCAGTCAACTTTACTCAGGCAGTCACTGGAAATGGCTTTGGGGGAAAAGGTGGACAGAACCGCCCTCTTTCAGAACTTTGAGAAGACAATGGCTGTTCTCCGACACGCCAAGCAGTATTTCTTGAGTCAATCTGTTCATTAAAGGGCTGGTTTTTAAATACTACTTTAATCTAGAAAGTGTTTTTTAAAATTGTCAGTGGTATGTTTCTGTGGTCTACCTTATGATAGCGGGCTTGGTTTTAAAATGCCGGGTTTTAGTTAATCCCTGTTAATATTTTGTTTTTAAGAGTTATTTTGTAAGCTGCCTCGGGAAGGTTCATGGAGAGGTGGCATAAGAGTTTTCTAAATAAATAAATCTAAGATAAAATATTGGATGAGGGGGGCTCTTTCCCTCACTCTTGCTGAATTGCACATCTCACTTCTTAGTTGTCAAGGTACAGTGGCCATCCCTTCCCTTCGTCTGAATTTTCTTTAGTTCATTTATAGCCCATCGTATGTGCCGAGACTCAAAGTGGATGACAGAATATAAAGCAATCAGACAGCAGAGAACTCCAGTTAACACTGCAGTAGGCCTCTGATCACCGAACTGGACAAGAACACACACACAAAGAGGAAGAAGGCAGGACATACCATAACCAGGGCTTTTTTTCTGGGAAAAGAGATGGTGCAACTCAGGACCACACAATGACATCACTTTGGGTCAGCTGGAACAAGGGGGCAGTCTAAATTGCCCTCGGCGAAAATGGTCACATGGCAGGTGGCCCCACCCCCTGATCTCCAGACAGAGGGGAGTTGAGATTGCCCTCTGTCTGGAGATCAGGGGGCGGGGCCACCAGCCATGTGACCATTTTCAAGAGGTGCCGGAACTCCGTTCCACCACGTTCCAGCTGAAAAAAAGCCCTGACCATAATACAGCAGGTGGGTAACAAAGGCAGAAGATGATGCAATAAAAATACACAACCCCTCTCCAGAGCTGTTCCATTCTACCAGATCCGATCCCTTTATCAAAACACCCCCCTGAACCTGTTCTGCGCATTCTGATGCACAACACAAGTGTGGGGCCTTCCTGACCTCCTCAGGTGAGCCGTTCTGCAAGGGGAGAGCCGCCACAGAGCAGGTCCATTAGTTGCTGCTATTACCCGTTTTCAGGGCAGCCCTGAAAACGGGTAACAGATCAGTTCCCCTGGAGAAAATGGAGGGTGGGCACTATGGCATTATACCCCATTGAGGTTCCTCCCCAAACCTCACCCTCTCCAGATTCCACCCCCCAAATCTCCAGGAATTTCCCAACCTGGAGCTGACAGCCCTCTTTTAAGGGCAGAACCAGGCAGAGTGCATGACAGCAGTCTAGCCTGGAGGTAACCATGACAGAGACTCATGTGGCCAGATCAACGGAGTCAAGGCAGGAGGCCACCTTCTGTGCTAAGTGAAGCTGGTAGGAAGGTTTTTTGTAGCTGCGTTAACTTGCTTCTCTAGCAGTACAGCTGGATCCCTTGTAACCAAGCCCGCGAGCATCTGCTGGACCTCATCAAAAGCGGCAAATCCAGTTATCTTGGAGACCTCGGCCTTCCCAGCCAAGAGGCTTCCCCACGTGCTCGCTTACAGCAGGATGCGTGCGGCCCACAAAGTTCAAATCCTCTTTGAGCCTCTGCAACTCCACACTCGAGGGAGTCTCTGGTTTTCATTTCTGCAATTAGAAAAATGCTCCATTTCTGCTGTGGGCTTTCTGGTGGAAGGCGACCTCAGCGGTTTCATCACCATGCCCATTTTTTTGTGCATGCATTGCAACGTTGTTACGCTGGGACTTGAGAGAAGGTTGCGGTTAACCTCTACTGCATCCTGTAGTTGTCTGTCAATAATTAGATGGTGTTATTTGAGCTCCAAGTTTAACATATTTCAGTGTGTTAATTGACTGAGACAATTAACTCCTTCACAAAACGTCTTCCTAAGTAGCTTGTGTGGGTGAGACGACCATTTACTGCTGAGGTTAGCGTGCACACACAACACATTTTTTAGAGGATGAGGGCTGAAAGTGGCGGGGAAAGAAAGGGAGGAAAGGGTGTGTGTCAGGGAGTTGCCCCCTTGTCTCTCTCCCACCCCCCACCCCCAGTCAGCAGCTGGCTGCTCAGGGTCCTGGGAAGTTCTGGAGATGCAAGGGGGTGGGGGGGGGCTCCACTTACCAAGGCTTTTCAGCCTGAGGAAGGACGAGAGCTCGCCCAGGTGACAACAGTATCCAGCGCTAGAGACAGTGAACCAAGACAGGCAAAGTAAAGGTATTTTTATTCTAGGAAATTCAAGAGGGCCAACACAAAAAGCTGGTGTTACCCAGTCAAACTTTGCAAGCATATACATACAATAACAAATCCTTACGGAGACTGAATTAATTGAATCACTTGAACTGGCTGACTATTAATCCCACCGCTGGGCCTCACCAAGAGCAGGGCAAGCTGGTCTTGCAGAACTGGAAGAAAGACACTACCAATGCAGTTGGCGGAGCCTTCCAGGTACCAGCGTTCAAGTCAAAGTGGTGGTCCAGCAGTAGCAGCAGCAGCAGCAGCAGCAGGGAGGTGAGCTGCGCCCGATAGCTGGAAACAGTCACAGCTTACAGCAAATCCAGCCAATCAGGGCAACACAACACTTGACAATTACTGCCCTGAGAAACTTCTGAGAAGGCATGCCGACACACAAGCAATGCCAAAGTCACACAGGTGCTGGCAATTTGCCTGCTGAACCCCCTCTCAAGCATGTGAGACAGCTCTCATGACAATGTATTTTCTCAGGCTTAGGTTCCTTTCCTGACAGCGTGGTTCCACATTGCTGTTCAATCAATCAGGATGCAGGGGGCATAAAGGGGAGGACAAAAGGCACAGCCACTCGTTACACTGAAGAAAACCTTTTGCACTTCAAAAAAGCTGTCTTTTAACTTGGCTGTAAAAAAACCTGGGGTATCGGTGCAGAGAGCAAAACTGCAGAAAACCGTGGGGGAATCAATAAACGTTGCACTAAACTGGCTTTATAACTGGCTATGAAAAGCCAGATTGCACAACTCTACTTAATTCAGCCATTGACATGTAACCACAGCAGAAAGTCACGGCTTCAGGACCTCTACAGCATTACCCGACAATTTCGTGAACCAGAAGGGCCTCCTGACTATAAATGAAATAAAATTAAAATGTATTGCAGCCCAAGAGTGAACACGTTCAATTTAAGCCTTTGAACTCAGTTTTATAACAAAACAGTTGCCCAGCTTCAGTAAGGCCTTCCTGGAAGCAGACTGTTCACGGGTTCCTCCTGGAGTTAGAACGAGACAAAAAGGGGGCTTCTTTGGATAAGGCTTACTTGGGACATGGTAATATAATACTCTCTGAGTGGGAAATGTCTCCGATTGCTTTGGGACTTGGCGAGTAGGAGGGAAGAAAAAATTGCAGCAATTAAAAACAGAATCCTGGAATGCATTTCTCTCTGGTGAAGTCAACTGTGTCATGTAACTGCATAATTTGACACACGCAAAGAAGGATCCTCAAGGGGTGGGTGGAGGAAGGTGGTTGCAACATTGACCTGTCGGCTCTTGGAATTTGGACATGTCAGAGTGACTGATCAATTGCTCAGAATAGCTGAACCAGCGGCCAAAAGGAGAGCGACATTCTGATTCTAAGAGGGCGGTAATTTCATTGGAGTTAATGGCTGGGTTATTAGCAATTAGAAATAGATCATAAACAAGGGGCAGTTTGGTTAATGAGATCTAGTTTCTAGCCTCTGAAGTCTAGGAGCGCACAAGTTTCCCCATGGATTCTACTTGATGCTGAGGTGGTTGAAGGGAATGCCATTCTCAACAAGCAGCTGCTTTGGAATAGGTAGCTCTGGGCTTGCTTTTGGGAAAACGAGTCATAAAACACGGTTAATGTAAGAACAGGGAGGAGCAGCTGAATTCTGGGAGGCTCTGGGATTATTAGGTGACTGGGGGCTGCGGTGTGTGTGTGTGTGTGGGGAGTAACCAAGATGGCTTTTTGCAGAGTGCTGCTGACAGGGTGCTGTTCGCCACGTGCTAGAGCAGGAGCTAACCTTTAAAAGCCTTTTAGAAGTCTTCATTGTCCTGCACAGCTCCAAAAAAATTCAAAGGGGAAGGAGGAACTTCATGCAGCCCTCTGGCTCCATTTTACACCAGTGGAAACGGCCACAGAGCCCCTTTGCCCCTCCTTTCTCCTTGCAGTGTTTGAAGCTACGCAAGATGAAGACATTTTAAAAGTTAGTCCCCATTCTAACATGGGACGACGAGCTGGGCCGGGCCCCTGTATGGCGGCATGTTCCAAACGCAATGTACATTTTGGCCCTTAGTTAACGGGGTGACTAGATGGGGATTGTCAGCAGGCAGAAGACCCCCCTGCTCCCGAGCTAGGGATGACCTCCATAAAGGGCTTGATGGGAGAGACTCTCAACCCCTGCAGCTCTTCCCCCAGCACAGATGTGCTCTGCAACAGGCGTGGATGGACCCCTTCAAAGCCAGCTCTCCAGCCCGGCACCAGTTGTTTAAGCCTCTTCAAGGGCTCGTAGCAAGAGCCAACTCAGCCACCAGGGAGAATTCAGCACAGAGCAATACAAGCCCCTCGCTTCTTCATAACTCTGGAAACAAGATGAGGCTGGCCAGCTTCCAGGCTGATCAGAGCCAGCCCAGCTTTTAATGCCATCCTAGATGGATGGTCTACAAGGCACCCAAAAAACTGGTGCATATTTAAATTGGGAATCCTGGGAGGAACAAGCAGAAGAGATGGAACAAACACATCTAAGGCTGAGGTGCTGCGTGGAAAATGTGCCCCAGACTTTTAAAGTGAGCCCTTTTGCCTTTTATGGCGACCTTGACTTGAGTCCTTAACCACACGTCCAGAGGAGTCAGCCGTGTTAATCTGTAGTTGCAAAATAGTAAAGAGTCCAGTAGCACATTTAAAACTAACTAACTTTATTTAGCATAAGCTTCCGAGAGTCACAGCTCTCTTTGTCAGATGCAAAGAGAGCTGTAGCTTCCACACAGGCATCCTTTTAGACTTGAGGGTGTGTGTGTGTGGTGTGCTATCAAGTTGCCTCTGACCTACGGTGACCCAATGAAAGAAAGACCTCCAGAATGTTCTATCCTTAACAGACTTGCTCAGATCCTGCAAACTGGAGGGTGTGGCTTCTTTTATTGAGTCCAGCCATTTTGTTTTGGGTCTTCCTTTTTTCCTACTGCCTTCCACTTTCCCCAACATTACTGACTTTTCCAGAGAATCTTGTCTTCTCATGATGTGACCAAAGTACGATAGCCTCTGTGGCGGAACGGGCGCTGGCTCTCAGTCCGGGCAACTGAGCTGCCGTCAATGGCCTGCTAGCCCCGCTATCCGCCTCCCACTGTCCCTGGTGGGCGTGGCTCACCCTCTTTGTCGCTGCCACCACTCACTGATTTGTACACCGCCTGACTGAGGGGGCAGTGAGACCCCTCTGGCTGAATTTCCCTACTGGGAAGTGAATTCCCCAATCTTTGGGTGGGCCCTGGAGAATTGGCAAACCACCAAGGTCTGGCCTGATCCATTTCTCCAGGGCTCCCTCCCTTCCTGTAGCGTGCCAAGTGGGGGAGGTTACGTAGTCAGAGCACCACCAGGTCCTTTATATTCCAAAAGAGTATAATTTAATAGCCATATACAGAGCACTATATACAAAGCAGGTAAAGGCACCACACATAGGGGTAGACCCCCCCTTTTCAGAACCCCACAGGGCAGAAAATCAAACTGAAGAGAACCGCCGTCTGCTTTCCCTACCACACTGTTCCCTACTCTACCATAAGGGGGTGGGGGGGTCTGAGGGAAGAAGGTTCCCCCCTTTCTTTCCCTTTCTGCTGCCTCCCAGGCCCTCCATATTTAGGGCCCAGGCACCCGGGTTTCACTCAGCAGCAGGAGCCTCTCTTTCTTCAACCAAGAAGGTGACTTCCTTTTCTCTCCTCAGGATTGGCTGGGTATATTCAGGCTCCACCCCTTATTTTTCCCACACTTTTCTTGGCCCTGGGGCAGCTGGGAGTTGTAGTCCAGGAAGAAGGGCGTCCCACACCAAGACTCCTGCAGGCCCCTCCCCGGCCCCACAGCCCATCAACCCTCACGGGGAACGTTCCCCGTTTCTTAAGACAGATCAACTGCAACCAGCACTCATTTCACCCTTGGCAACCATTTCGTTACAGCCTCAGTCTTGTCATTTTAGCTTCTAGGGAGAATTCAGGCTTGATTTGATCTAGTACCCACTTATTTGTCTTTTGGCTGTCCATGATATCCACAAAACTCTCCTCCAGCACCACATTTCAAAGGAATCAATTTTCTTCCTGTCAGCTTTCTTTACCATCCAACTTTCACATCCATACATGGCAGTGGGGAATACCATAGTTTGGATTATCTTGATCTTGGTCCCCAGAGAGAGACATCTTTATCTTTAAGGTTCTTCTCTTGCTCCCTCACAGCTGCTCTTCCGAGTCTCAATTGTCTGATTTCTTCATTGCAGCCTCCATTTTGGTTGATGACTGAGCCAACGAATAGAAAATTTTGATCAATTTCAAATTCCTCATTGTCAACTTTAAAACTGTGTAATTCCTCAGTAGTCATTCGTTTTGTCTTCTTGATGTTCAGCTGTAATCCTGCTTTGGCACTTTCTCTTTTAACTTCCATCAGTAGTCATTTCAAGTCTTCACTATTTTCTGCCAGTAATGTGGCGTCATCTGCATATCTCACTTTGTTAATGTTCCTTCTACCAATTTTCACTGCACCTTCTTCTAGATCTAATCCAGCTTTCCTTATGATATGCTCTGCATAGAGGTTGAACAGGTAGGGATATAATATGCACCCTTGTCTGACACCCTTGCCAATTGGAAACCATTCTGTTTCTCCATATTCTGTCCTGACAGTAGCCTCTTGTCCAGATTACAGGTTGCGCATCAAAACAATAAGATGTTGTGGCACCCCCATTTCTTTTAAGACTCTCCATTGCTTTTCATTATCCACACAGTCAAAAGCTTTGCTGTAATCTATAAAACACAGGCTGATTTTCTTCTGAAATTCCCTGGCATGTTCCTTTAGCCATCAAAAATTTGCAGTGTGATCTCTTGTGCCTCTTCCTTCTCTGAATCCAGCTTGAACATCTGGTATTCCTTGTTCCATATATGGTAAGAGTCTTTGCTATAGACTTTTGAGCATCACTTTGCTTGCATGGGAAATTAATGCGATTGTCTGATATTTGCTGCACTCCTTGGCGTCCCCTTTTTTGGGGATTGGAATGTAGACTGAGCGTTTCCAGTCGGTGGGCCATTGTTTCCCCCCCCCATATTTGTTGACAGATTCTTGTTAAGATTCTGATGGACTCCATTTCTGTGGCTTGAAATAGCTCTATTGGTATTGCATCTACTCCAGGTGCTTTGTTTCTCCCAATTGCTTTGAGTGCAGCTTTTACTTCACTTTCTACGATTTCTGGTTCTTCATCAAAAGATTCGTCAAAAGTATCTGTCATCCTTCCATCTCTTTTGCATAGTTCCTCCGTGTATTGTTACCATCTTTCCTTTATTTTGTCTTCATCAGATACTGTATTTCCATGTTGATCTTTTAGCATCCCAAGCAGTGGCTTGAATTTCCCTTTGATTTCTCGGATCTTTTGGAACAAATCTCTTGTTCTTCCTTTTTTGTTGTTCTATTTCTTTATGATCTGTATTGCAATCAGACCCTGGTCTTGTTTTAGCAGAGAGAATAGAGCTGCTCCAACTTCTGCTTCCAATTATGTAATCTATTTGGTTCCTATAGCAGCCACCCGGTGATTTCCATGTATACTGTGGCGGAACGGGCGCTGGCTCTCAGTCCGGGCAACTGAGCCACCGTCAATGGCCTGCCAGCCCCGCTATCCGCCTCCCACTGTCCCTGGTGGGCGTGGCTCACCCTCTTCGTCACTGCCACCACTCACTAAATTGTACACCGCCTGACAGAGGGGCAGTGAGACCCCTCTGGCTGAATTTCCCTACTGGGAAGTGAATTCCCCAATCTTTGGGTGGGCCCTGGAGAATTGGAAACCAACCAAGGTCTGGCCTGATCCGTTTCTCCCGGGCTCCCTCCCTTCCTGTAGGGTGCCAAGTGGGGGAGGTTACGTAGTCAGAGCACCACAAGGTCCTTTATATTCCAAAAGAGTATAATTTAATAACTATATACAGAGCACTATATACAAAGCAGGTAAAGGCCCAACACATAGGGGCAGACCCCCCTGTTCAGAACCCCACAGGGCAGAAAATCAAACTGAAGAGAACCGCCGTCTGCTTTCCCTACCACTCTGTTCCCTGCTCTGCCTTTAGGGGGTGGGGGGGTCTGAGGGAAGAAGGTTCCCCCCTTTCTTTCCCTTCTGCTGCCTCCCAGGCCCTCCACACTTAGGGCCCAGGCAACCGGATTTCCCCCAGCAGCAGGAGCCTCTCCTTCTTCAACCAAGAAGCTGACTAACACTTTACCTCAGGATCCGCTGGGTATCTCTATTCAGGCTCCACCCCTTATTTTTCCCGCACTTTCTTGGCCCGGGGCAGCTGGGAGTTGTAGTCCAGGAAGAAGGGCATCCCACACCAAGACTCCTGCAGACCCCTCCCTGGCCCCACAGCCCATCAGACCTCATGGGGAACATTTCCTCTCCTTTCTTTAAAGACAGATTAACAGCAACTGGCATTCATTTCACCCCTGGTAACCATTTCGTTACATATACAATTCTCTTTTTAGTTGTCTGAAGCATGTGTTAGCAATGAAAAGGTTGTTGGCTTCACACAATTCTGAGTTGCTCTCCTGCTTCATTTTGTCATCCTGGTCCAACTTTTTCCAACTACGTTTGATTCTGCTTTATTTCCTACTTTTGCATTCCAGTAACCTATGATGATCAGCATATCTTGTTTAGGTGTATAATCATTTTTTTCTTCAACACATGCATAAAAGTTTTCAGTTTCTTCCTCCTCAGCATCTGTAGTTGGAGCATAAACTTGAATGATGGTTATGTTAATAGGCTTTCCCTGAAGTCTCATTGATATTACTTGGTCAGACTTTGCATTGTAGCTCTGGACTGCTTGTGCTATGTCTTGCTTCACTATTAGCGCAACACTCTTTCTTTTGAGTTCATTTCCGCATAAAACACTGCATGGGTTTCTCACTGAAAATATTCCTGAGTCGGTGTACATTTTATTTATTTAATTATTTGTTTGATTTACACCCCACCCTCTCCACAGATGGGCTCAGGGCAGCTAACAACATTCAAAAATGCATTAAAAGTCACAAAAACATAAAATCAATAATTTTTAAAAAGTCATTAAAATAGTCCAGGAGCAGGCTATTTAAACAAATATTGGGATTCCATATACGGGCATAGCAGATGGCCGAGGGCAGCCCCAGAAGAAGTGGTGGTCTTAGATGGAAGAATATTAACATTAATATTCATTAATGTTAATATTAAACATTAATTCACTCACACCCAGGACTGCCATGTTTAAACATTCAATTTCTTGTATGATTTCTAGCTTACCTGGCTTCATACGCCTCACATTCTATGTTCCTATTATATGTGTCGCACAGCTCTGAGCTTTCCTTTTGCATCTATTCACATCAGCAACTGGACATCCTTTCGGCTTCAATCCAGTCCCATCTTGAAGAACAGCGCCATTCGTACTTGTCCTTGGCTCTCCCCTAGTAGCCAACTGAGTGCCATCTGACCTGGGGGTCCTATCTCCCAGCACTAGATCTTTTTTCATTCCGGACTGTCTCAGCATAGGGGTTTCAAGGAAAGAGATTACCAGAGGCGGTTTACCATTGCCTTCTTCCGCTTTGCAGTACTAACCAGGGTTAGTTGAAGTGACGCTGCCGTGGTCTGTGAGAGATCCTCCGCCAGTGCCCCCTTCCACTACTGCTGCTGCCCAGTAGGTGCCCTTCAAGGATTCCTCCGCTCCCATCACCATCGGGACATTCAATTCTCTTCTGCTGACGTGACCATTGATTCCTGAAGGGGGTGGAGGCATCTTCGTCTGGGGCCTCAGCTGTGACCCTTCCGCCTTGAGTGACTCTTCCGGGAGTTTAGACTCTTGGCCAAGCCTGTGCTCCTGACGGTGTTGCTCTCAGCTTCACTGACACACTCAAACCCCCTCACCGCGTTAAGGTGTGTATCCAAGACTTGAGGGTACCTTTTCTGTTTTGAGGCACGCACTCTCTCTGGGCCTCGGGCAGCATACTTCTAAACCATTTCCAGGCATCCTGGAGGGATTTGGTTCACTTAGTTCTCCCCTTTAACCTCCTTCCAACTAGTGCCCTCATTTAGCAAAGCTTCCTCTTTTGAAATCAAAAGTGATGACTTTGGCCCTGGGGGCCTCCTTTCATTGGCACCAATCCTGCACTTACTGGCATCGCTGTTGCTGTTCCCAGTCAGTGCAGCCACGTCTCCGTCTCCCCCCAGGCCTCAAGCCCAACTCAGAAGCAAGTCCAGAGTTGCTCCGCCCCCGGCCGGCTCCGTGACCAGCTGCGTAGTCATTGATGATGTCTGGAAGCCTTGTTCCTATGGCATGACTCGAGCACAAATTTGCCAACGCGAGGGTAGTTTTAGTCACGCATTGTTGCAACATGTTCCATTTAGTCACCCCCTCATTTCCATCTCAAGTTCTGCCACACGATTTTGATCGGGGGGGGGAGGGAGGGGGAAGAGATACTATGCCCTCACGTTTAAGTCGCTGTGTTTTCTAGCTTGAGACTTACGTTTTCTTTGATATGCAGAGCAACGCTGCCCCCAACCCATCCTTCCCTGTCCTGCTTATAGAGTTTATATCCAGGGACAAGAGGGTCCCCGTGATTTCCCCAGTTCCAAGCTCCCTCCAGCATTGGCATACGGGCACACCTGTACCTCACTGCCCTCTCCAGAGATCCGCCCCCCCTCCCCCCCCAGCCAGGTGTCCTCACATGGCTCTCCTCGTCTGCCCTCTCAGCCTCGTTCTAGCCCACCCCCAGCAATGCTTTCCCAAGAATTTCTCTCGCCCTCTCTCTGGGATGAGACGCTCCACCCTGGAGGCTCTGCAGACCCTGTCAACTTCCCGCCTGGGATTAATTTAAATGCCGCTCTGCCACTTCTTTGATGTTAAGGGCCAAAAGCCGGGCTGCTTTCAGTCCGAGAGAAGCCTCTCTCTCTCGTATCGGTCCTGGTTATCCTAGAAAGCTCCCTGGTGCCTAACTAATCTAAACCCTTCCTCCCAGCACTATTTTCTCATCCACACATTCAGACCAGTCACCTGCACCTGTCTAGCTGGCCCTACCTGTGGAACAGGTAGCAATTCTTGGAAGACTGCCTTGGCTTTCTACCTTCTGCCTAATGACTTTTTCCTCCAGGACTGCCGAACTCCATCTCCCAAAGTAATTGGTGGGCATGCCTGGTAGGCAAGATGGGAAAGGGGGCTCAGTGGGACGCTCAAGTGGAGCGCAGGGCTTGAATGAACGCAGGAAGCTCCCTTTTACCAAGGCTGGCCTGGCCCGTCGAGCCGCACTGTCTCCTCTGGCTGACTGCAGCTCTCCAGGTGTGAGGCACAGGCACATTTCCTGATTCTGCTCGCAGGGATTCTTTTTACCACAACTTGCTGGACCTTTTTGCAGGCAAAGAATGTGCTCTGCCCTGCGTGATGGGCCCTTCATGCTTAAGCGCTTGCTTGTACATCTTTCTTTCTTTCTTTCACCTGACATGCCACCAAACATCTGGGTTTTCAAGTGTGCCCTGCATTTCCCAACCCTTGACATTCTATCAATACATTCTATTACTAAATTACCAAAACTCTATTACACAAAGCCTCTTATGCAAACTTTGACACAACACCTTAACGGAAGACACAGCCCTCTAGCAACACGTATATCTTCAGCTTTCAACAAAACTTTCAACTTCTGAAAAGTGGGACCATCTGGACTGCTTCTGGAAACCCACGGCAGTGACGGGTGGGAGCACCCACCGAACACACTTGGGAGCAGGTCCAGACAACCAAACCCCACCTGACGTTCGGACTCCTTTCATCAATCCAGCCTGCGATTTGCCCACAGCGATCCACACTCTGGTGCCACCTAGGTTAGATCCCTGGAACGCTACATGCAGGGCTGCCTCTGGAAACGGGAAGCTTCACTTGGCCCAGAATCTGGCCCTGAGCAGCAGCCACTCATCTCTGCTCCGTGAAGCTGCAGGCCAACCTCAACCCATCAGCACTTGCAGTACTGGAGCCCCAGTGGAGGGGCTACACCCTGTGTGTGCTTCAAGGAGGGGCAGTCCAGCCTGTGTAGACCCCTTTGAGTTGGCAGTGGGGAAAAAAGCACCCCGCACCTGAGCCCCACGGGCATAATGCTGTCATGTCCTGCACGCAGTGGGCCAGAGATGTTACTTGTTATTGCCTGTGCCTCTCTTTAGTATCTCAGCGGGGAGCAATTCAACAAGGCAGCCATGGTGGACAACCGTCTTAGCATACAAACTGTCTGCAAAGCCACAGCACGCCCACTGGCTGCGGAGACCAGCATGGAGCACACGGCTCGGCCCGGCCCTGGGGCTGCCATCCGTGATGGCGGCCCAGCCCCTGTGCCACCCCGAGCTGCTCAAACAGCTGTCCCTCTCCCAAGCAGGCAGGGACTGAGACAGCACGGCCTCTCTCCGTGGCACAGGGGCCACACCCAGCAGACAGCAATTCAGCGGGCTTGACTACAGTCTCCCTGCCGCTGCTCAATGAAGGCAGGAAGGGCTCTGCCCACTGTGTGTCTGGGCCAGCTGAGGCTTGCTGCCAACCCCCATCTCTACGGGGGTCCTGTCCCTGCCAGCCAGCAACCCCTGCTGTCTTAGCAATGTTCCCTGCTTGGCTCCACGTGGCTGGCAAGGACATCAGGACTGCCTCGGAAAACCAAGCGTCTTCTCCTCTTTCTCACATTTCTACCTCACCTTTCCTTCTAGTCCAAAGCCACTTAGAATAACAGATTAAAAACATTTGCAACTAAAACCACAATCAAATAACCCCCCAAGTCCCTCCCTCCCTCAAAAGGTGCCTGCCACTCAACCCCCCTCGAAAGCCCTGGAAAGCAGCCAAGCCTTGCCTTGCAGCGGCTCCTGAAGACCTCCCCGGTGGGGGCTCCCCTCCCCTCTTCAGGGAGCCCATTCCACAGAGCAGGGGCCACAGTGGAAAAGGCCCTGGCTCAGGTCTACAACAAACCAGCCACCCTAAGAGGTGAGATCTCAGGCAGAGGCCTGCATGCAGACTACACACGGTGCACAGGGACAGATGTATTTACGAAAACATTTCTTCCCTTGTCTTGAATGACAAGAAAAGGTGGGGTAGAAAAGTTTAAATAAATCAATGAGAGGGAGGGGGATACTTCTTTGTCTTTCAAGATTCTTCTAGACTTGGATATCATTCTACCATTACCTAGTTTTGTTCTAACAACACGGCTGCTCACATGGAACATTTAGCACATGCCCCCTCCTCCCTGCTTCCTCAGTGCGCTACGGCAGGGACGGAGAAGCCAGCCAGAGGTGCTGCAAGCAGGGCCTTCTTGACCCCACACCTGAGCAGCTCCCTGGAGTGCTCCATCTCCAGGGCTCCCACCGCACACACCACAAGCCTCCTGAAGTGGCGGCAGGCTGTTCCTCTGTCTTCTGTCTCTGCGCTGGGGGTGGCACGCCATTGCTCTTGGGTGTGCTGTGTGGAGCGCTTACACAGACGGTAGCAGAGTGCTGTTGCTCGACTGGCAGATGCTGCAGGCGTTGCTAGGGGCGCTAGCAGGCTCACTAACCGATTTGGGCCGCGTGGAGGGACGTTTGCTGTTCCTCTCCCCTCTGTGGAATGGCCCGTGATGGCAACTCATGATGTCTGTGTCACGGCGACCTGTGGCACACTGCAACCAACAAGGTTTCAGGCTGGGGTTTCCCACTGGCAAGATCTTTTGCCATACATGCTCCACCGCTGCCAAGAATTCCTGTCTAGCAGAGAAGAACAAATAATTCTGACAAGTGGTGTTTATTCCCGTAAGAACGACTCGCCCACCGTGGGTGCAGACCAGCTGCCACAACCTCAAGAGGCCCCCTCTGCCTTGGCCTCTGAGCGATCTGAAATCAAACCCCCTCCCTCACATGCTGCCACGCTATGGAAGATGATTTTGCTAACTGAGATAAGGAGTGGAATGGTCAATAAGGCCAAACAGAACCCCCTTTGCCAAAAGCAAGCGCCTGCTTTAACTCCTGGCAGTGATTCCCTTCCAGGCCAACGGAACAGGGTCCAGGAGGCAGCTTTCTGGATCTTTGGACTGCTGGACTGAGAGCAGGGGGAAGGGTTCAAGCAGCCCTTCGGCCACAAAGCTTACTAGGTGACCATTAGCCAGTCTCAGTGTTTCTGCCTAACCTACTTCAGGGCTGGTGGGAAGAGAAAAGGTGTGGGTCTCCACATGTGGCACCTGGAGCTCTTGGGAGGAGAGGGGGGGAGGAAAAGGCAACTAATCCGGTGCACAAGGCAGGGGCAAGAAAGTTGCTGTAACTCCTCACAGCCAAGGGCTAAAGCAGAAGTGAGGAAGGTCAGCATCCTGGTTCGTTAAGGGACACTTTTTAAATCTGGGCTGCTGAATGGGAAGGGGCGTGCGCGGAGTTGGTGGAAGATGCAGCCCCTGTTGCTACAGTGGCAAAGCACACCCCGAGCCACTGCCACTTGGAGCTTCCGGCTGCCGTTGCGGTATGGACAGCAGCAGCAGCAGCAGCAGCAGACAGGCTACCTGGAGGTCAGGCTCGGCACACTTGGGGATGGGCAGGGAAATGGCCCTGACCGCAGCCCCGCCCCCGCCAACAGGAGCAGAAGCCAGGGCTTCTGGGACCCATCGGGGGTGGCCTCCCATTCACCCCACCCACCTGCCCCGCAAGGTGCTCCAGTCCCTCCTCACTGGGAGGTGACAGGCAGGCACGCGAAAGGGAGCCCGGCCACCCACACAGAAGCACCACCACTCTTCCCTGGGTGAGAGCACGGAGGGCTCCACCCAGGGCAGGAGGACGCAAGAGAAGCCCAGTTGTTGCTGCTCACACCACACACAACGAGGCCCGCAGCCAGGCACACTGCAGACTGGCCCCCATACACCGCCTGCAAGCAGGGACTTGGCCCCACCCCCGTGGAGCGCTCTAGCCCCAAGCTTCCTGCAGCAGGGGCAGGCCGTTCATGCCTGGCTCCTGTGTGCCTGTCTGTGGCACCCCCCCCCCCATGCCCAGCCTTTAAAGGAAGTTGCCCCAAGAGCAAACCGCAGACCCTCCCCCATGAAGGCTAGGCACCACCCTCCTTCCGCTTGCCAAAACAAGGGGGACACGGAGGCTTCCCCAGTCTGCAGAGGGGCTGCCTTCTCGCCAAGGGCGCCTTGCAAGTTCCCAGCCCAGCACCTGCCAAGGCCTTCCCACCTGTGTGGCACTGCCATAACCTGCACAGACCTTGCCTCCGCTGCCACCTTTGGCACTGGCCTTCCCCCACAGAAAATTCAAAGAACGGCTCTAAAATAGAGGTATGTATATTTAAATAAAAGACGTCTTGTTTAGGGACAAGCCCGGCAGTCTCTGCAGCACCACCGAGTCCTTGTGGCACTGCGCGCTTGAGAGGAATAACGAAGGAAAGCCTGCCCACTTCTGCAGAGCCTCTCAGCTCTCAAACCATTTGCCCCTCTTGGCTGGCAGCGAACTCTTGCTGGTGCCCAGGATCTTGCGCTTGTATTGCTCCACCAGCTGCTCAAAGTGGGCCTCGCCGCGGCTCCCTCTTGCCTGCCGTTGCTTCTTGGGCACCTGCAGGAGGAAAAGCATTGGCGCTTCAACCCATTCTGCACACCGAGGCACTGGGAGAGAAGGGCACTGGCACCCTTTGGGCAAGGGCCAGAGAACTGCCAACTCACCTGCCTGGGCACCTTGTGGCGCTTCTCCTGCCTCTGGGGGATGCTTGGAGCCGTCAGCTTTTTGGCAGTGGGCAGCTTCGCTTTGCCCGTATCACGCTTTCTGCCGGGGGAAGGAGGGAGATAGAGTGTGTGCCTCGCCCAGTCAAGAGACACAGCCAGCTGCCCTGAGCTGCAGGCCTCTCCTCTGCCGGCTAGCCCCTGGCTGCCTAGGCAACCCCACTGTCTGCCCCCCCCCCCGGGAAGGAGGAGGAAGATGGCTACTACTGCCACCTGCCAGGTTCAGTGCCCCTCCCCTTTGGTGAGCCTTTCCTCTGCCTGGCTCTACTAGACAAAGCCCCAGCTGCCCTCCAACACACCCTCCCTCCGCTTGCTTTCTCCAGCTCAGTGCTAGGTGCTGTACTGGACAAAAGAGCTCCAAAATACCCCCTCCCCAATACCACCAAATGAGGCATTTCTAGAACAGCACTGGGAAGGGGCTGAAGAGGAGAGCGGAGAGGAGGCCTGACAGGAGGGGCTTCAGGAGAGGCCAAGGAGCGGGGAGCAGAAGAGCGGGTGGAGAGCAACCGAGACAGCCAAGGAAACAAGGCCAGAGGGGAGGGTCCGAGCAGGCCGGGACGGAAGCAGCAGAGAACCCGCTCCCTGGCACGGCGTGCCCCCTCTTTGGACCTCCCGCTTTGGGCCGGGGAAGCCCTTCCCTACCTGATCTTGGGTCCGCGGTGAGAAGGCAGAGCCAGGACCTTGCGGCGCTTCTTGCCCCCCGGCAGCTCCACGTACTCCACCTCTGTCTGAGTCTGGAAACCGGACCAGGGACCGGACCCTCCTGCCGGCTGCTGGGGTGGGCCTGGGGTGCCCCCGCGCCCCTCGGCAGGCTTCCTGGGCCAGGTCTGGGGCGCCCCTGCTCTTGGCTCCGAGGGCGGCTGCTGTCCCTTGTCCCCCTTGACAGGGGGGGCCGCCACGGCAGAGGCAGCCTTTGGCCCCTCAGCAGCCTGCTTCTGCCTCAGTTGTTGCTGCACAGGAGAGGAGGGAGTTTGTTCCAGCACCAGGAAGGGAGAGCGGCCAAGGAGAAAGAACGAGGCGGCCAGGGAACGGGGCAGGCCCCCCACATCTCCCCTCCCTCCCAATGTTTATGTCTGCCAGAACTGCGAATTCTGTACCAAGGAAAGGCAGAGGGCGTAGCGGGCGTGAGGGTAGCGTCCGCCCTTGAAACTCGAACACAGACTCTTTGGCCCTTGCCCTGGGAGGATCCAACCAGCACGTAATCGGGGCGGGGGGGCGGGGGGGGGGGGCTCCTGAGCTCACACCAAGTAGTGCTCATTTCCACAGGTTCCAGGACTCGGATGCAGACGGATACTTGCCAGGTACCCAATTCCAGACTTGCCGGGACGTGCAGGAGACGCACGGCTCCAGCACAGCGCCCAGAGAGCTGAGCTTGGCTGGCGTGCCAGGACATGGGACTAAACGCCTCCGACACTCATGGGAGAGTAGTCACAACTCTGGGCTCATAAGACAAGCAAGAGGGAGCTGCGCTCTCCGTGGAGGGGGGCTACTGCATTCCCCACCCCCACCCCCCGCCCAGAAGCTACCCCCTGCACCAGCCCGCCTTCCCCAGTCGCAGTCTCCTACCAGGCTGCGTTGAGCTCGCTGCTCCTTCAGCTTCAGCTTCCGTCGATCCTCAAGGGAGAACTCCACAATGGGCCTCTGTGGGAAGACAGCAGGGAACAGAGCCTGGCGTGAAGGCAGCATTCCTTGCAAGGGGCGCAGCCTCGCCCCCACTGGAACGTCGGCCCGCTGCTCCGGCAGCCACACTTGCCACCCTGGCCGCCTCTCTCCCTCGGAGGAGCCAGAGCCGCCCTGGACCCTCCACTGGAGACCCTGCTGCCCCCGGGAGGGGCCACGTGTCAGGCGGTGCTCAGCATTGCCTGCCATGCCCAGCAAGGCCCTGTGCAACGGCTGTGCTCCGAGGCTAGGGGTATAACTGAAGGGTGGCACGATTTCTTAACGGTGATGTGAAAGTACGCAAGGCAGGGGGCTGTCTCTACTGTTATCTGTATTTTCTTCTAAACTCCTCTCTCCTTAGCCTGGGAAGAGATTCTCGCAGGGACACTCACGACCTTGAAATGTCACATACATCAGCTCTGCTTCTTCCTGCCTAGATGCCTCCTCTCGAACTTAGTTGACCGTTACCTCAAGGGGGTGGGGATCTAGGAATTCAGCCGCGCTTAGAATCCTACATATGTCTTGTGCTTGTAGACGTCATTCCTGGCCAAGATGGAGTAAGATCCTGACACTGGCAGCTTACCAACAAAGTTCTTTAACTCCTGCAGTGGAGTCTTTCGGAGGGTCACCGGGCAGACCCTTACCCCATGCTGGTCAACCCCCTTGCAGAACCAAGGGTGGCGGTGGCGCAACACCCTCTCTTCCAAGCGTCTTCCTGGGACTGGAAGAGACTCCACTTCTCTGAAGCCTTGGGGGAGAAATATTCTGCCCCTCTCCCAAGCACTAAAACCAAGCGAGGGGGCTGTCAGGCTCAACCCAATGGACCTGATGGACCGGAGAGCCCTTCTTGATGCACATTTTAACTCAGGGGATTCCCTAACACAGGATGGAGGTAGCAAAGCACTCGCTGAGATGGGCTGTGCACCAAAGGAGAACAGGTCCCTCAAGGGCTCCTGGCCATGATGCCTGAACAAGGCCTCCTCGTTCAGAGGCACAAAGCCCTCTGAGCCGAAGCTGCTCGGGGGCCAAGAGCACCGGGAGCTGGGCCTCCGGCTGGCCACGGCAGGAAACAGGAGACCCCTCTTGGGCTGACCCAGGGAGGCTCCTCTGCTATCATTCACCCTCCTTCCTCCCCATCGAACACACACACCAACTTATTCAGGCAAGCCCCATTCTGAAGGGGTACCGGGGGGGGGGGCCCTCACCTTTTGGTCCCCAAAGATCTGGGGGTTGTTGTTGACCTGGCGCAGGGCGGCCAGTGCCTGCTGGTGCTCCTGGAACTCCACGAAGGCATAGCCCAGGGACTGGCCCTGACCCTTCCCAGCAGGTGCCTTCCGGTCCCGCATCACCCGACACTGCAGAGAGGGGAGAGAAGGCCAGGGGACAGAGTGGCTCCTCTGCCCGCGATCACCGAAGGACGCACGGAGGCCCAGGAGCCAGAGAGGGGCAGGCCGGAAGCTGAGCCATGAAAAGGCGGGTGGCTCTCGGGCAGCTCCTCCCACCTCCCCAACCAGAACAGACACATGGCAAGGACAGGGCAAAACCGCCTGAGCATGCCAAAGGAGAGGCGGGTTCCTGCAAGCTGTCACACGTTCAGATCTGCCCCACTGAACTCACAGAGGGGGCAGCCCTGCTGACTCCAATCACGGAGGCACATCCAGAACTCTTCTCTGTGGGACTGCCAACCAAGCCGGGGGGAGGGGGGCCTAGAGAACCCCCCCTTTTCTTCAAAGGAGATCCAATGTAGGGAAGCGTTAAGAGTGCGGGACTAGAATCTGGGAGGCCCGGGTTTGAACCTCCACTCTGCCATGGAAGCTTGCGGGGTGGCTTTGGGTCAGTCTCTCTCAGCCTAACCTGCCTCACAGGGCTGTTGCTGGGGTACAAAGTACATAAGAATAAAGAGAGAAAAGGAACCAGTTCCTCGCCTTGGGGGCCACAAAGGAAAGTCTGGGAACGCATTGGCTGGGGGGGGCGGGGGGAGGACAGCGGCAGCTCCTGCCCAAAGAAAAGGGACCGCGGCCAATATTCTGGCAATGCCCTTCTCTGAGGCCTGGCTCACCTCCTTGATCCGCACGCTGGGCGGTCCACCTGCGGCATGCAGCATCAGCCTCCGGAGCCGGGCATCATCAACACTCTTGGGCAGATTGTGCACACAGAGCCGCGTGCGAGAGACGAAGATGTTCTGATCCTTCAGCTTCTGGGCCTTCAGCTCCTCAAACTGGAAAGGAGGAAAGGGGGCCATGGCTAGGGAGGGGAGGGAGGAAGCACCCCACGGCCAGGGGCCTTCATTCACCCAAAGCGCCTGTCCACAGATGGGCAGCCACACTCCAATGCGGGGCCTGAGGAGCCAGCGCAGGCAGGGGGTCAAAGGCGAAGCAGAAGGCCTAATGGCCAGGCACGGGGGGCTCTGAAAGAACTCCCCCAGGAAACCCCTCCTCCTCCTAGTGCTGAAAAGCAAAGCTTTCCTCTTTCGGCCTGGCTGGTTTTTAAATTCCAGCCTGCTGCTGCTTTCAGGATGAAAACTCAAAACTTGCACGCTCTCTTGCACTCGTTTCGTTGGCCCTAATAAAGGCCCTGCTTCTGGATTTCCCTAGGAGGGAATTTTGAAGAGCTTGGGCCCTTTATTAGCTTCTATTATGCCCCTTCCCTTTAATCATATATTTCTCAAAGCTAAATATGATTAATGCGGAAGACATGATAGAAGTTTATACAGTTAAGCATGGTTTGGAGAACATGGAGAGAGAAAACAATTGCTCCCTTCCAGAAATAGTAAGCTACGCGCACCTGATATATATATATATATATATATATATATATATATATATATATATATATATATATATATATATATATATATATATATATATATATATATATATATATATATATATATATATATATATATATATATATATATATATATAAAAGAAACTGTTGAGCAGCAGATCCTGGAAAGGCCGAAGGAAGCAGTGTGGGTTTCACTGCCCCGGGGTGTGGTGGTAGCCCCTGTCTTAAGTTGGCTTTGAAAGAGGAGCAGACAAATGCATGGAAGCTGGGAGGACTAAGTGGGACTCCCTGAAGACCAGTGCTGGGTGGGGGCAGCTGGAGCCTTTGCACTCCCCCTTCTGGCATCTGCTCAGCTACGGCAGGGAACAAACAAGGGAGGGGGCGCTGGACTGGGCCTGCCGTGGAGCTAGCCCACCCCTCCGCACAACACACAGAGTGCTGGCCCAGGCCCTGGGGAGCCAGGTTGGCCTCTGTGCCCACTACTCACCCGTGCTCTCTTGGCTAAGTCGGCTGGGCTCACACCTTCAGCAGCTTTGGTGCCTGCACGGATCACTGCAGAGGAAAACAAAGGATGCCAGCTGTAAACATGAAGTGGCTCACTCCAAACGGGAAGGGGGCCCCCTCAATCTTCACCTTCTGAGCCCCTTCCCCCTTTCCTTCCAGCCCTCCCCAGGAGGCCCACCAACCCAAGCAGCTGATCCTGCCCCCCCCCCCGCAAGCCTGCTTGTTTCACAGGCACATCAGTGACCCCTCCTTGATTTACTTCAGCATCTAAAAGACAGCCCAAGCCCCCCCCCCTTTCTCAAAATGCAACAATCCTATGAAAGCAGTTCAGAGGTTCTTTGTCTCCAAGGGGAACAGGGGGAAGGAAAAGGAGGCCTCTTGCAGTTCGAACACATCACACAGGACAGTTGCCAACCTCTCTGAAGGACAAACGAGAGTTCCATCCCCCTGGACTCTATGGCATTACGTCCCTGCCGCCCGCCCTGCCCAGATTCCTCCCTCTCCAGGCTCCCCCCTCAAATCTCCACTAGTCCTCCAACCCAGAGTTGGCAGCCTGAGCACATGGCCAAGGGCACTTCCGCCAGGCCTTCACCACTGCAGCACAATGTAAGAAAGGCAGTTCTCCAACCTAGCTGGGGCTTGGTCAACACCAGTTTTAATGGCACCCCAAAACATGCCCTGTATGCATACTGCAGAAAGCTTCCTTCCCTTATTTATCTAAAACATTGCATGCTGCCTTTCTACCCAAAATAGGGTCCCCCTACTTGGCTGGAAGGGAGCAAGCTAGTCGGCCACATACTGACAAGGCGCAGTCTGGCAAACTGGCCTTCTACTAGACTGCCCTGCCCCGCACACATGAAGCTGGCTGGCTGGCTGGCTCCCAGGGGGAGCTGAGTGCAAAGGACGATGATGATCCCTTCTCACCACCCCCTTACCTACCACTGTGGTAGGGGGAATGTGAGCGTAAGCACAAACAGTAAATGGCTCTCCTCCTACAACAGACCCTGAATGCACCCATGGGAAAGTGCTTCCCAGTTCTCTGCAAGCCACAAGCCCTAGTTCAGCACCAAGACAGCGAGGGTCTGCTCCTCCTCCCTGCACTCCGCTGCTCCCAGTACTTCCCTTCTAGCCTGGCCCTGATGCTGGGAGGCTACGAAGGCAGAGGAGGGGACAGGGCCTAGCTCCCCTTGCCCCCTGTGCCTGGATCACAAGGAAACGGATAACCCTCACCTTTGCTTTAGACGTGAGCAGGGGGTGAGACACACACATACAAGCCTTGCCCCGTTTGGCTGAGTGACCACCCCCCTTCCTTCCCCTCCCCTTTTTACTGCCCCAGCCCTCCTGCACAGCTTGCTGCCTTTCCTCATAATGCCACAGAAAGGTAGAAACTTGCTGTGGTCAGCTTGTGGCCGGGGGGGGGGGCAGCTGGACCCACTCCCCAATTCTGCTCTCACAGCTGGTGTTGTCCAGGATGCAGATCTGGGTCTCCTTTCAGCCCCCAAACCGCCCACCGATGCACAATTCACTCACAGCCTTCACGTGCCAGGTAGAGATTCCGGGTGCCTGTGGGTTTCTTTGCCGCTTTGCTTCGTAGTTGCTGGGCCTCCTCACGGCTAACTGCAAGGTCCACCCGGAGGTGGCGGCCCCCGAGACGCAGCCCTCCACCCTTCCAAGCAAGGAGAGGCAAATGAAACACACAACAGGACAGGAGGGCAGCTGGGAGAGCAAGGGGAACCCGGACCCCGCCAGTCCCAGGGGAGCTGGGAGGAGACCGTGCTCCCTTCTCCCCTTGCCCCACCACAGCCCTTACCTCACTTCCACCCTGAGCCACGTGAAGACACTTCTGGGCCGCCTCCTGTGTCAGGAACTGGGCAAAGGCACAGCCTGTCGAGGGAGTGATAACAACAACAACAACGTATTGTCGAAGGCTTTCACGGCCGGAGAACGATGGTTGTTGGGGGTTTTCCGGGCTGTATTCCCGTGGTCTTGGCATTGTAGTTCCTGACGTTTCGCCAGCAGCTGTGGCTGGCATCTTTTGGTGCTACACCTCTGAAGATGCCAGCCACAGCTGCTGGCGAAACGTCAGGAACTACAATGCCAAGACCACGGCAATACAGCCCGGAAAACCCCCAACAACCAACAACAACAACATTTGATTTATATACCGCCCTTCGGGACAACTTAATGCCCACTCAGAGCGGTTCACAAAGTGTGCAGGCAACCTGCTCAGGTCAGCAGCCCCGGGGACAAAAGGCCCCTTGCTATGGGGTGCCATTTGCTCAGACAGGGGGCTGCTCTTCCTGTTCAACCAATGAGGGATGCAACCGGAGCCCAGAGAACTCGCCCGAAGCCATGCCATGAGTCTGGGGCAAAGGCTGCCCCCCCATCACCCCCCAGGCCTGGCTGCTGAGTCAAGCCGGCTCAGAAACAGGCTGCCCAGCCCCGTCACCAGACGGAGGCCGGTTACCTTTGGAGTGCTCCGTGTCTGGATGCAGCACAACCCGCACGTACTTCAGATCTCCAAACTGCTCCAGCAGTTCACCCAGCTCCTCCTCCTCAGTATCAAAGGACAGATTCCTGGAGGAAAGAAGAGCCCACACGCTAACCCCAGGGCAGGAGGCACACTGGAGTCAAGGCGCCCCACAGCAGTCCTGCCCTGAAGGCCTCTGCTAGGCCTCAGCCCCTTCAGCGCCCACAGCAGGGCAGCCTCACCCCAGCAGACAGGCACACCCGAGGCAGCTCCTTGCCCCCTCAGAGTTCTCCTGTGGGGCCCAGGCTTCTCTCCTGGGATGGAGGCCTCAAAGCCACCCCTCAGAACTGAGGCCTAAAACCCACCTGATGAAGACGGTTCTTCCTTCCGAAACGTCTGATGGGAGCTGCCGTCTCTTTGCCTGCTTTGAGGGGGCATCGGCGCCTGGATAATAATAATAACATTCAATTTATACACCGCCCTTCAGGACGACCTAATGACCACTCAGAGCGGTATACAAAGTGTGTTATTATCATCCCCACAACAATAATCACCCTGTGAGGTGGGTGGGGCTGAGAGAGCTCTGAGAGAGCTGTGACTGACCCAAGGTCACCCAGCTGGCTTCAAGTGGAGTCCCGTGCTCTTAACCACTACACCAAACTGGCCCTCTGGAGGGGGAAAAGGCAGAGGCCTCTTCACTGAAAGAGGCCTTCACAGTTCTCCTCGCAAGGCAATTAACTAACAACACGCTTGACAGGGGAGCAGCTTCTTCTGTGCCCACGTGGCGAGTCTGGACGCCAAGAAAGGGAATGCCCCAGAAGAGCCCCTCTCAGAGATGCCCTCCAGAGCTGCTCTGGGCCTCCACCTCCACGGGGGATTCACCTCCACCCCTACCAGCCCCTGAAGCTGCCCAGTCCATGGCTATCACGGCGGTACACCTTCAAGGGCTGCTGGCTGGCTGGGCTGCCACCTTCCCGTGCCGTCCGGTGCCCTGGCCTTCGTGGGGCATGTAGTGGGGATGCTGGACAGGCAGGCAACCTCTTCCGACGTCCTTGGCAGGAATTATTTTCCAGCAGTGCCCGCAGCTCCTCAACCCCAGCTCCTGAGAACCCCTCAAGCCAACCTTTCCCTCGCTCCTCAGAGTCGTCATCATCACCTTCCTCCTCCTCCTCCTCCTCGCTGTCCCCTGCCTCTCCATCGGAGCTCCCTGCAGGGCTGGGCTCCTCCTCCTCCTGCTGAGCGCTCTCTGCCCCGCTTGCGGGCTCTTCCTCCTCACTCTCCACAGGGGGGGTTTGGCATTCAAAGTACCTGCATGGGGGGTGGGATCATGTGAGCCGAGGCCCTGATCCCTGCGAGCCTCTTTAAGCTTGCGGGAAGCACCTCCGTTATTTTCACCACCAAGCACAACTGCTGCTCTCCCAAAAGGGAATTCACTAGCGGGGGGGGGGGGGGGCGGGGGGGGCAGGAGTGCTGCTAACCTGCCCTGCCCCACGGGATCGGCTGCCCCCGGTCTTTCTTCTCCTTCTCCCTCATCTTCTGTGCTGCTGTTGTCCTCCTTGTAGCTGTCTGTGTCCTCCTGCACAGCCTCGCTGAGTCGTTTCTTGGGCAGCCCTTGGGGGAGAAGTCACAGCGACACGTGAGCAAGGGGCTCCTCTGCCTACTCTCCCCGCCCGACCCCCCGCACCCCCCCCATAACCGAAGGGCGCTCACACCCCTCCTCTGGATCCCCAGGAGCTCGACCATCCGGCAGAGACGACTGAGCATCTCGTCCAGAAGAGGGGAGCCAGTCCACAATACAACTGGCAGAAAGCCAAGAAAAGGGCCAAGAGAAAACACAAAGGCGTTGGCTGGGATGATCAGGACATCGCCACGCAATCTCCTGAATCAAGAACATGCATCCAAAATGCTGAAATGCAACAAGATGCCAGAAAAGACCCCTGTCTCCGGACTGGCGCTTCACTGTGTGACTTTTCTTTATTGTTCGCCTTTCTCACTGAAACTCAAGGCAGATTACACAGCGGAAGTCATGAACTGCTACGGCAAGCACCACAAGCTCCATTCAGATCCAAAAATCTGAAGAGATGTTCTGAGATTCTGTTCCCTGGTACAAAATCATCAAGGCTGGTTTAAATATTCCAACTTGTAAGTTAGTACCTAATTAACAAAGATGCTGTTAAGAACTATATCTGGTTAGTTGTTGTAGATTTTCTGGGCTGTATGGCCATAGTCTTTGCATTGTAGTTCCTAAAGACCATGGCCATACAGCCCGGAAAATCTACAACAACGAACGTTCTCCAGCCATGAAAGCCTTCGACAAAATATATCCAGTTATTTTAGTTAGTTTAGTTGGAAAAGGTAGTGGAAGCCCACCAAGGAGGCGATTCAGCAAGAACCACCCCATCCCTCCTATTCCGAAACCAGGAATGTTACAAAGAAGAACCCGGGACCCACCCAGTGGCCAAAGCCTGTGCATGATGGATTTGGTCTGTTTCAGTCAGTTCATCTTTGCACCAAGCATTTTGCTTGAACTGCAATGAGATTTCTCATGTGTAAAAGAATGTTAGAAGTTTGGTACTTTAATTTTGGAAGGTTTGAGGCAGGGCAGGTGAAACAAAACAAGCGCGCACACAAATACAGAGCTCGCTTCATGTCTAGTCTCCAGGGGATTTGCTCAGTGCTTCAGGGCCCTGAGATAGCCACACATGCAACTCCATCACTCAAGAATCGACTTTAACTGGATATAACTCTTAATATTTTTGTGATTAACTGACTTTATAGTCCACCTTTCTGGCCGAGACTCAAGTTGGATCACGCAATGTAAGCCATGTAAATAGACAGCACAAGGCATTCCATGAACAATGCAATAGGCTTAGGATTACGAAAGGGGGGGGCGCAGAAGGAAAAAGGTATAAGACATTTTATCATAAAAAATGGAATTACAAGTAGGACAACGCAGGAGGAGCAAATTAAAAAATCACAATAAACCTTGGAATAGACTTCAGTCCTGTTCCTTTGATAATAAAGCATCCTCCTGAACCACTGCATTATAACACAGCCCTCTTCCCTTTGTAAAAATGCCCCCCTGAACCGTTCTGTTTTGCACATTCTGCGGAATAAGCAGGCTGTTTCCCAAGGCAGGAGCAGCAGTTGGCCTGCAGGGGGCGCTTTTGCACAGCGGGAGAGAAGGCCCTGCAGCATGTGGGCCATGAAGGGCTTTGCAGGTGGCCGTCAGTGCCCTGAACTGACCCCAGCAACGGCTCATGAATCAACAGAGGGGCTGCCGGATTGGTGCCATTTGCATCCTCTGCCCATCTCCCAGCAGTAATAACAGCAATGTTCGATTTATCTACCGCCCTTCAGGACAACTTAACGCCCACTCAGAGTGGTTTACAAAGTATGCCATCATCATCACCATCATTATTTACTATTATCCCCACAACAATCACCCTGTGAGGTGGGTGGAGCTGAGAGGGCTCTGAGAGAGCTGTGACTGACCCAAGGTCACCCAGCTGGCTTCAAGCGGAGGAGGGGGGAATCAAACCCGGCTCTCCAGATTAGAGTCCTGCCGCTCTTAACCACTACCCCAAACTGGCTCTCTAGTAACTAGACTGCAGCATTCCGTACCAAATAGTTTTCAGTGTTGACGCATGTAAAGTTCATTGCAATAGTCTAGTCTCAAGGTCACTGAGACACAGACCCACACTGCCAGATGGGCCAAGACAAGGTAAGGAACCATTTCCAGGCTAAATGAAGACACCAGAAAGCATTTTTTGCAGCGGCATTCACTCACTTGGGTCCAGAGAACCCCCTCGGTTGTTAACAGTCAGGAAGGGGTGGGTGGATCCCATCTAGCATGGCAAACACAACCTCCTTTAGGACTTTGGCCTCCCCGGCCAGCATCACTTCCGTCTTTAGTTCCCGCGTGTTCACCCACAGCTATTTACCCACAGCATTTAGCCAGTCACTCAGGACCTCCACCACATCACTTGATGGTTTGGCTAGAGAAATACAGCGCTGGCTCTCGTTCTAAGGGCTTTCCACAGCAGCTGAATATTATAGGATATAGGACTGAACCTTGCGGAGCCTCAGAGAATACGTCCCACACTGACGGCAGCTGGTCTCCAGCTAGTCAGTCCATAAGAAATGATTTAAGAAGAACATGTGGTTGGGTTACAACTGAGTCACGGGGCGTTCCAGGCAAGAGAACAGCAGCGCTGGTTTGCCGTTGCCTTCCTCTGCACAGCAGCCCCAGTCCTCCCTGGGGGGTCTCCATCCAAGAACTGCCTGGGGCCAACCCTGCTTAAGCTCCCACGGCCTGACAAGCCCAGGCTAAGCTGTTTGGGCTCCTAAGACACAACGTAAGACGCTCCAAAACACAGCCCTTTGGATCTGCTTCTACCGCAAAATGTCTCGGATGGTCCACAGTATAAACGGCCATTGATAAATCCAGTGAGAGCAACCAAGAGGCACAACCAGTCAGAGACCGTCACCTAAGTGATGATGTCACCAGTGCTGTCTCCGTCCCACAGCCTGACCGGAAACCAGACCGAAAGGGCCAGAGCAGACGGACCACCCAGGAAGGTCCGGAGTTGTGCTGGTGTCATATTGCCCCAGAAGGGCAAACCAGACACCAAGCAACAACTCGCTGCCTCATCCTTCTTTCTCTAGTGATGTCAACTGACCTGACTGAACCTTTAAACCAACTCTGAGGCCACGCAGAGGGATTCCTACCCCTTGTGCAGCTATTTGGATTTGAATGGAGATGCCGCTGTTTGCCACAGCCATTTAGGAAGCTTTTTAAAGAAATCTGAATCTTTTAAAAATTTTAAAAATCTTTTTAAAATCCTGCATGTGAGGCATTCATTCATTCCATAGATTGCCCACTGCAGTATTTCTCTCTCTCGGTCCTCTCCCTGCTCTTCTACACGCCTGGCCAGCTGCCTTTCATTGAGGTGCTTAAATGCCACCCCAAGGCAGGCCAGATGAGCAGCCCCAAACAGCCACACAACAGACACAAAGCCTCAAGCAGAGGCGGAGCATCTCGGCTTCCAAGTCCGAGCTGGGCTGCAGCCAGAGGCCCGCGGGCCCAGAGGACAGGAGCCGCGCCAGGGGAACCATGCAGGGGACTGTTTAGGACAGGAAAATCCGTAAGGAAGGGGGGGGGAGTTTTCCGGGTCAGTCACCTGACTGCTCTGCAGCCAAGCACCAGATGCCCTCTTGACCTTCTCCCCCTTCAGGGGCACAGCTCACCCAAGCCCTGCCAAAGCAAAATGCCATCAAGAGCCCACCTATCAGCAGATTGCCAGAGGGGGCAGCAGGAGCCAAGCCTAGCTTTACCACCACAACCAGAGCCACTCACCAGGAGGCAACACTACAGCCTGCGCCGCTTGGTACTTCTCTCTGGCCACGGCCCAGTCTACAGCCACGGGGCGTTCTGAAGGAGAAGAGGAAAACAGCTGAGATGAGCTTGAGATCAGTGCTTGCACATATGTTGCAAGCCAGAGACACGATAACAACAACATTCAATTTATATACCGCCCTTCAGGACAACTTAATGCCCACTCAGTATGTCATTATTATCCCCACAACAACATTCACCCTGTCGGGTGGGTGGGGCTGAGAGAGCTCTGAGAGAGCTGTGACTGACCCCAGGTCACCCAGCTGGCTTCCAGTGGAGGAGTGGGGAATCAGACCCGGCTCTCCAGATTAGAGTCCTGCCGCTCTTAACCACTACCCCAAACTGGCAGGGGAGAAGAGAAGACAGTCAGGAGTCAGGCATTTCACCAGCCACTGCCTCTCAAGAGGGTCTTTTGCAGACCCTCTTATAGATTAAATGTTGGCTAAATGCCAGGAAGCAGGTCGCAGGAATAAATGGACAGTTTGCTCAATGGAAGGAAGTGAGCAGTGGGGTCCCACAAGGCGGGTGCTGGAGCAGGTGCTATTTAATTTCTTTATTAAGTATCTTGCATTGTGGGGGTGAGCAACGTACTGGTCCAGAGAGCAGACAATACCCTATTATTCAGGATGGTGAAAACCAAGGTGGAGTGTGATGAGTTCCAGGAGGAACTCCACAAAACTGAGTGAATGTCAACTCAAGATGCAGCAGCAGTGGAAAAGGCAAACTCCATGCTGGGAAGGATTAAGAAAATGACTGGAAAACAAAGCCCCCAATATTATAATGCGCCCACATTTAGAATA
This sequence comes from Eublepharis macularius, assembly GCF_028583425.1. NCBI lineage: Eukaryota > Metazoa > Chordata > Lepidosauria > Squamata > Eublepharidae > Eublepharis > Eublepharis macularius. Next base: position 1,047,249 of record NC_072798.1, read on the forward strand.
CGGTGTGCTGTTCTGGCCACCATATTTCAAAGACAGTACTGCAGGAGCTGGAAAAAGTACAGGAGAGAGCAACCGAGATGTTTAAGGAGTCTGCAGAACCTTTCTGATGAGGAAAGGCTGAAGAATTTGGACATTTTCAGCTTAGAAAAAGGGTGACGTGGAAGATTTATAAAATTATGTATGGGGTGGAGAAAATGGATCGAAAAAGCTATTTCTCCCTCTCCCATAATAGGACTCAGGGGCACTCAAATGAAATTGATAGGCAATCAATTCAGAACAGACAACAGGCAGAACTTTTCCCCTCAACGAATGATTAAGTTGTGTAATTCGCTGCCAATGGACGTAGGCATGGCCCCGAGAGCAAATGGTGTTAACAGGGGAGAAAAGGTCCCTCCATGGTGAATAAAGGGAACCGCCATACACAAAGGCTGCAAGCCTCTGAATCCCAGTGCTGGGAGGCGGGGCCTTGGTATCCAGGAGAAACAAGACGGCTGGCTGAGGCAGAGCACAGGCCTGACCCAGCAGAGCCCCTCTGCTTGGACTCTGCCGGGCCAGGGCTCTGCCAACACCACCTGATGCCAGTGCTAGAGGAGGAGGGACTCAGGACAGGCAAGCTGGAAGGGCTCGATTCCAAGCACGGGACACCCCCCCCCCCCGCATTGCAACCCTCTCAGAAACCGGCCAGGCTCACCCTTAATCTCCTTCAGGTTCATTCCCTTCAGGGCCTTCCCTGCTTCCAGGATGTTCCTGAACTGCACAAAAGCAAAGCCGCGCATTTTCCCATCTGGAAGAGAGAGACAGGCATCAGGGCCACGCTCAAGATCAGCCTCGGTTCCCAACTCTGTGGCCAGGACGGCTCCAGCCAGCGCAAGGCTGCTTGAAGTTCCGGCCTCCCGGCCTCACACCCTGCTCCAGGTTCAGGGGCTGGAACGACTTGAGAATGAGTCTTCCCTCACTCCAAGCATGAAAGAGGCGCAGGGCTCCCGCTTTGTGACGCTTGAGACAGCAAACGGCAGCGGCAGCAGCACCGTGAATGATTCAAGATCCTCGGCGTCAGTGCTTGTGTCTTAAACAAGCCAGAACATTTCTTGCTCAGACCCAATGTGTCAAGGGCAGCTCAGCTTTAGCCAAGTCAGCTGCCATCTCAGGATAGCACCCTCAAACCTGACTGTGTGAATGAGCTCCACACGCAGGCTGAGCACGCTGCGGCGGGCACTACCTGGCTTCCTGGGGAGAGACACCTCTACAATGGTGCCAAACGGTGCAAACGCTGCCTTCAGGTCTTCCTCTGAGCACTAAGGAGAGAAGAAGCGAGAGCAGAAGTGAGAGGATGCATCCCCCCCCCACACACACCCCGTCCTCTGGCTGGCCTAACCCAAGCAGCCATTTGGGACCGCTGCAAGGAAGACCACAAGGGGTCTCCCCCTACGCCTGCTGCCTTTGGAGCCCTTGAACTGAATGACTGGTTGCAATGCCCACGTGAATCTATCCAGAAATACCAATCACACCCTCAGGGCCCTGCGTAAAATGCAAGGAAGCTCCAAGTACCACGAGTCCCGCTACTTGACTGCAACGATCAGTATAGTGCACACTCCTGAAAAGCAACAGGGCAGCTCGGCAGCAGAACCCCGTGGCTGTCAGACTCACCTCCGCGGGAGCAGGAAACACCCCCGCCCCAGCCAATACCTTAAAGCTTAGGTTGCGAATGATCAGGCGGGCCTTTCGGGAGGTCCGTTTTGCCTTTGTCGGCTTCTCCCCTTTCCCAGGCGCCTCTGCTGCATCTGAAACCAAAGATTTGCAATAGAAAATCTAGCAGGGCTCAGCAGGGCACATGAAGCACACACACACCCTCCACTGAGGTGACCCAGTTATACTTGAAAGAGACACCCAGGAAAAGGTCTCTGGGCGGGGGCCGTCTCACTTTGCAAGCATCGCTGAAACGGGGGATCAGGGATGGGCCCTGGGCCCTGCGTTGTTCAACATCCTTATAAATGACCTGGATGAAGGAATAGAGGGGACGCTCATGAAATCTGCAGATGATACTAAATTGGGAAAGGTCGCAAACACAGAAGCAGCCAGAAGCAAGATTCAAGGTGATCCTGACAGGCTGGAAAACTGGGCTAAAACTAACAAAATGAATTTTAACAGAGAGAAATGAAAAGTTCTGCATTCTGCAATGAGGAAGAAAAAAGCAAACGCATAATTATAGGATGGGGGAGATGTGAAAACGATCTAGGGGTTTTAGTAGACCATACATTGAATACGTGTCAGCACACTGATGCAGCAGCTCAAAGGCTGACTATGGTTTCAGGCTTCATCAACAGAAGTATAGGGTCCCGATCACGTGGAATAGCATCACTTTACTCTGCCCTGATTAAGCTTCCTCTGGAGTACTGTACTTAGCCGTGGGCACTTGCTGATAAGCTGCAAGGTGTCCAAAGGAAGGCTACAAAGATGGTGAGGGGTCTGGAAGCCAAGTCCTATGAAGCAAGGTTGAAGGAGCTGGGTGTGTTTATCCTGGAGAGGAGGTGACTGAGAGGTGATATGACAGCCCACTTCAAATATTTGAAGGGCTGTCACCTGGAGTGGGATTGTTTTCTGTTGCCCCAGAGGGTCAGACCAGAACCAATGGGTTAAATCAAACCAGAAGAGTTTTCAGCTAAACATTTGGAAGAACTTCCTGAGAGTGGGAGAGGTTCCTCCATGGAAGAGGCTTCCTCAGGAAGTGGTGGGCTCTTCTTTGGAGAGTTTTAAGCAGAGGCTAGGTGACCATCTATCAGCAATGCTGATTCTGTGACTCAGTATGAACTTTGGCAGATCATGAGAGAGAGGGCAGGAAGGAACGAGCCGTTACTCTGCTTTCATGGCCCTTTATTATATGCCCAGGGTAGTGCCAATTGCCACTTTGGGGTCAGAAAGGAATTTCCCTCCAGGGCAGAGGCCAGGGATCCTGGAGTTTTTTTTCCTTGCAGGGGTCACGGGGGGAGGTGAAGGAGGGTAGCTGTGAATTTCCTGCATGGTGCAGAGGGTTGGACTAGATGACCACTGGCCTACCTTCCCACTCTGACTCCTTGATTCTGGGTGGCTAGAGATGAGGCCAGGACTGGGCACTGTTTGTATGTATTATACAGAAAATGCACAGCCTGCTTTGTTGGTTTGCCTGCCCTCCCCGCATCCTAACTGCTGCTGCTTCTTTTTTTTAATAAAAATTTTTTATTAGGTGAGTACATGTCTACAACCAATATTTCAATTATCAAACCTAAATATCAAATTTCCCCCACCCTTTCCTCCCCCCTTTTTCCGGTGACTTCCAAGTTTTCCAACCCATATCTTATTGTATAAGCTATTCTTCTATTCTCCCTCTATATAGTAACTTTTTTTTTACATTTATAAACTAGATACTTTCCATTATCTTTGACTCTATCTAAAGTATAAATTCTACCGTAATTAAGATTATTCTTTAAATGGTAAAGATTACTGTCCCCATTAAGTTTCTCTAATAACTTTCAAATTGCCACAGTTTCCCCTTCACGTCCCACTTTTTTTCTAAATACTCCTTCAGTCTACCCCAGTCCTTGAAAAATTCTTCAGCATTCTGATCTCTCAGCTTTCTTGTAATTTTGTCCATTTCCGCCATGTACAGCAACTTTTGTATCCAGTCTGCAATAGATGGTATTTCTTGCACTTTCCATTTCTGCGCATATAAAATTCTTGCCGCTGTTGTCATATAAAATAGCAATGTCCTGTGTTGCATAGGAACATCTTCCATATTTAAGTTCAGTAGTAGGAGTTCTGGGTTCTTTATTATTGAAATCTGCAAAATCTCCTTTATCATTTCTAAAATATCTCCCCAGTACTGCCTAGCTACCTCACAAGTCCACCACATATGATACAGTGATCCTTCATGCCTTTTACATTTCCAACGTTTATCTGACATTTTAGCATTTCCATAAGCTATTTTTTTTGGCGTCAAATACCACCTATATATCATCTTAAAAACATTTTCTTTAATACTGGTACAAGTTGAGATCTTCATTGTATTTTTCCACAAATATTCCCATGACACCATTGTTATGTCCCTTTGACAGTTTATAGCCCACTTCACCATCTGGACTTTAACAACTTCATCCTCTGTATGCCACTTCAAAAGAATTTTGTAAATTTTTGAAATTTTCTTCTTACTTTCTTGCAATATAGCTTCTTCCAATTCCGAATCTTTCCATTTAATTCCACTTTTTAAACGATCCGAGTTATATAAGTCCTTTATCTGCCTATATTGAAACCATCCATAACATGAACCTAACTCTTCTTCTGTTTTGATTCTTAACATGTTTTGTTCCTGAATGAGAATCTTTTTATAGGACAGACACTGGTCTCTATTGTAAATAGCTCTCGGGTCAATAGATTCATATGGTACCACCCACGAGGGGATACCTTCGCCCAGGTAATTTTTATATTTTTTCCAGACTGTGAAGAGACTTCTTCTCACATAATGATGTAAAAACATGGAATCAGCTTTCAATTTGTCATGCCACAAATAGGCGTGCCACCCAAACAATTTTTTATAACCTTCCAAAGTTAGTAGCTTACAGTTCTCAAGTGACATCCAATCTTTAAGCCATACCAAACAAATTGCTTCATAGTATAGTCTGATATTCGGCAATTGCAGTCCAAGAAGCATCCTAACTGCTTCTTGATGTCCAGAACAGAGCTGAAACCGCAGAACTGGAAGGGAAGGTCTTCTTCCCACAAGACATTCCAGACAAATGCAGTACGGACCCCTCCTCAACTGAAAGGACATTCCACAGCCTCCCTAGGCAGCTTGCTCTGTGGCTGAAGCACAATGATCATATTAACATTTTATCCAGTGAGCCTCTGGTACTTCAAAGCCACTGCTTCCTGTCTTTTCCTTGGCACCATTCCTTCTCCTTCATAAAACCCATCAGAACATCTTGAAATGGCCCATGCAGCCCAAGAAGAAGCAGAGTTTGCTACCTGGGCCACAAGCAGCAGCCAAGGTCTGGGAACCACAAAGTTAGCCCCCATGTTGCTCACAGGTGAGCTCCCATTTTTGCACCTGAATGCAGGTGCAAAAAGGCACAGATCCTGCATATCCTCTCTCCCAACACAAACCCCTTAACTCACCATCTTTTTTCTCTTTTCGCCTTGCCTTTGGCTTTGCGAGAGTTACGCTGATCTTCCGGCCTGCAAAGGTGGTGATCTCTTGGATGGCTCTCTGAGCATCCTCAGCCAAGGAGAAGGTGACAAACCCAAAACCACGACAGGACTCGCCACCTATTGAGAGGAGCTGCAGTTAGCAGGAGGGACCAAGAGACGGGAGTGGAGAGGCCCCAGTGAATGGAACTAAAGGGGGAGTGGGCACAGGGCCAAGAGAGGGCTGGGGAGACCCACAGCCAGACCTCTCCTCCACCACTACTGATTAAACAACCGTCACACTCTGTCCTTCAGCTGAACAAAACCAGCCCTGAATCAGCCTCAGGAGAAATGCCAAAAACAATAAAATCACCAACAAAGCAAGAAAGACATCAGGCCAAGACCTCACAGCAGCCTGGAAACAATGTTACAGCTCCAGAAGAGAAATCAGACAAGATTAATAACAGCCAGGAAGCTGGTGATAAAAACAAATGAAGTTCAGGAATGAAGCCATTAAAAGTCTTCTGGAACAAGGCAGGCATCAACAGCTACCAGAAGTAAGAGGGGACAGTGACTGTCCAGGGTAGGGAGTGCCATAAGCGCCACCCAAAAGGCCCCATTCTGGGAAAGTGGACCTCTGAAGGCACCCAAACCAGGATGCCAGATAACAGTCTGAACTCATCCAGGCCAAGGACTCCAGCCAGGGCACTTGCTGAAGCCTCCAGATCCAAAGAAAACCCCATGCCAAGCATGCCACAGCAATCTAGACTCAGTGGAATTCAGGTAGGTGCTGCTGTGGCCAAAGTAGCTCAGCCAGCCCAGCAACAATTGATGGACTCGCTAAAGCAGGCCGACATTCTCCAGAACTGCTGCTTCCCTGAGAAGTTTTTATTCCAGTTTTGTACCCAAACCAGAGCAAGGTTGTGTTATTTGAGAGCATCCACACAAAACTGTCACCTGATTTTTACACTTTGCATATTCCTCATTTACTGGGATTTGTCCCAAACCTGGTTTGGTACAATCTTTCTGAAAAGACTGTAGTCAAAGTGCATTCAAGTGTCATGCCAACAGAAAGGTGCACAGTTTGAAAGGTGCACCATTTCCCTTGCCGTAGTCCACCTTAAATTAAAAAAAAAATACCAGCAGCGGATGTATCTCTATTTATCTACTAGTTATTCCCAGCTTTAATTTTTTTAAAGTAAACCTGTTGCAGAGAATACAACTTTACCCTTTATATATCTGCAACAATAGGGCTAGGGAGACTTAAGAGAGTTTCAGGTGGGGTCTGCAGTCAAAGAGCAAGATTCGGGTCCAGCAGCACCTTAGAGACCAACTAGATTTCCAGCGGGGTAGATCAAGAGAGGTAGCCCTGTTGGTCTGTTTGTGGCAGAGGAAAAGAGCAAGAGTCAAGTAGCAGCTATAAGACTATCACAATTTGTTGGTAGGGTGTGACCTTTCGTAAGCCACAGCTCACTTCTTCAGATACCCAAGATGGGTAGCCGTGTTAGTCTGTTTGTGGCAGAGGAAAAGAGCAAGAGTCCAGTAGCACCTATTAAGACTAACACAATTTAGGCTAGGGGATGAGCTTTAGTAAGCCACAACTCACTTCTTCAGATACCAGTGAGCTGTGATGCAGGAAAGCTCATCCCCTATCCCACATTTTTCAGTCTTAATAGGTGCTACTGGACTCTTTGCAAGATTTCCAGAGGGCAAACTTTGGAGAGTCAGAGCTCCCTTTGTCAGCTACAATGAATGGGGGAAAGAAAGGGTCCCCTGGATGACAGAGACGCCTTCCTTTCTCCGCTCCTCGTACCTGACCAAGGGAGCTCCGACTCTGGCGAGCTCAGCCCTTGGGAATCGGGCCGGTCCCTGAGGTGCGGCTGGGAGTCCTGGAAAGCTGCCGGGGCCTCCGAGCGACACGGGGGCCGGAATGCTGAGCCCGGGGAGGCGAGGGGGGCGCCCAAGCCACGCGCAGCAGGGCAGCCCCGGGCAGCCGCCTCCACTCGGGCGGGCAGCCCCAACGGCAGCCCCGGGGAGCGAGCGGGGCTGAGCCGCCAGCGCCCCTCGCCGCCTCTGGGGTTGGCGCCCCCCGCGCCCGCGGCTCACCGGGTTTCGTGACGGCCACCGCCCGCCGCACCGGCCCCGCCTGCCCGAACTCGCGCTCGAGGTCCGGGCCGCGGGCCGAGGCGGGCAGGCCGCGCACCAGCACCGTCCGCGCCGAGCCCTCCGCCGCCGCCGCCGCCATCGGGCCCACAGTCCGGGCGGGTCTCACGCGGGCGCGGGCGCCGCCATCTTGGTCCGCGCGCAAAAGGCTCCGGCGGGGAAGGCGGCGGCACTCGCGGGTTCCGGCCGCCCGGCGGGACTGCCAATCAAGGGCTCGCGGCCACGCCCCCTAGGCGGAGCGGGCGGGATTTCTGCGCATGCCCAGAGGCAGCCTGGCGCTCTCCGGGGACGAGCGGGGCTGGCGTTCTCGTCCCCCTTTGCCGCGACTCTGCTGCTGCCGGCCCGCCTTCACTCCGCGGCGGGAGACCCTCAGGAAATCTCATAGGCTTCACCGCCTATGTCGCCTTAGGTACTGGCTGTCGCTTTCAGGCTGTGCTCACTGATCTCGCCCCGCGTAATCCGCCTTGAGTGAGAAAGACGGACTACAAGTGACATAGATAGGTCCATGGAAAGACGCTGGCGAGAGGCTCCCAGGGGCGCTGCTAGGGCATGCGACAGAACACGCTGGAGGCCCTATGAAGCGGAAGTGGAAGCAGCAAAGAAACGCAACCAGCCCAGCTGTTCAGGCCTTCGGGACACCCTCGAACCGCTAAATCTGAACCTTTACAGGCCCAAGAACCGACAATTAGCCTTTGCTAAGTCTTTTGCTGATAAAATAGCACGAATACACTCTGATCTAGATGCTGGCTGCAATGCAAACGAGACAGGAGAAGTGCTTAGTGCATCATCTGGCCTGAATCTGGACTGCTTTAAACCAATTACAATGACAGACCTTAACAGGATCCTGGCATCTATGAAAGCCGCTGCTTGTGAGCTCGATCCTTGCCCGTTTTGGCTGTTAAGATCAAGGAAAGATCGCACAAGTGAACCGCTGAGCTCTATTGTAAATCAGTCGCTAACTCCGGGCTCCTTTTCCCTAACCCTAAAAAACCATCCCTGGACAAAAGCGAGGTGGCCAGTTTTAACCCAGTCTCTAATCTGCCCTTTCTCGGCTAAGTGATTGAGAGAGTGGTAGTTAACCAACTCCAGATCACCCTCAAAAACTCTAGCGCTCTGGACACTTTCCAGTCTGGATTCAGACCAGGGCATGGGACAGAGACAGCACTAGTAGCATTAGTGGATGATCTCCGTCTGAATATGGACAAAGGCCACGCCTCCTTATTGTTCCTCCTGGATCTGTCTGCAGCCTTTGGCACAGTAGACCAGGCCATCCGGTTGAGGCGTCTAGAGACAGAAGTGGGCATCAAAGGATGTGCCCTGGACTGGTTTAAATTGTTCCTCGTGGAATGGACCCCAAGGGTGGCTGTTGGAGATCAACTATCTCCAGAATGGGAACTGTCTTGTGGGGTTCCACAGGGCGCAATCTTATCTCCCACATTATTCAACTTCTACGTAAGGCCTTTAGGAGAACTCATTCGCAGCTATGGAGTTGGGATGTCATCAATATGCAGGTGATACCCAACTCTATATCTTGCTATCCAAGCCCTACAGGATGCAGTAGAAATCTTAGATGGCCGCCTGACAGCCGTAGCTGAAAAATAACAAATTGAAATTGAACCCAGACAAGACTGAAGTGATGCTTGTTGGGAAGCCAGAGATCTTGAAAGACATTGTACTCCCCACTTTCGATGGAGTTCATCTGACCCTTGCACACTCTGTTAATAGCCTAGGGGTTATACTGGATCCAACACTGCTACTAGAAAAACAAGGCACCCACAAAAAATACTTACTACAACATCACTCTACAGTCACCCTACAGTCACTCCAGTCCAGGCAGTTCCCGTGCTCAGTTCAAGCTATTGGTTATTACATACAAAGCTGTTCACGGCCTTGGCCCAGCATACCTACGGGACCACCTCCCTCCCTATGTCCCTCCACGGCAGCTTCGCTCATCTGAACAGGGTCTCCTGCAGGTGCCAGCCTGTACATGGGCAAAATCAACAGCTGCCCATACACGGGCTTCCTCTGTGGTGGCCCCTACCCTGTGGAACGGCCTGCCTGAGGAGGTCAGGAGAGCCCCCACCTTTTTGCAAATGATGCAAAACCAAATTATTCAAAAAGGCCTTTTACTCAGATAGGAGGGCTGTACTGTAGGGAGGGGGGGGTCTCAGATGATTTGCTAATGAGTTAGGGACCAGAGACTTCACCACGATGTTGCCTTACATATCATCTGTTGCTTTAAATATGTGCTCCTATGTACTACCTGTGCTTCATGTTGTCTAATGTCTGTCCTAGAATTGATTATGTTCTGTTTCAGCAATTTTTCAACTCTGTATTGGATCCTTGCTAATGCTATGTCTTTGTAAATTCCTGTGACATTGTTTATGGAAATACCCTTGACACTGTATGGAAATGTCCTGATACTGATTGTACTGATCTCACACTATGTAATCCGCCTCGAGTCTCAGTGAGAAAGGCGGACTATAAATCTCCCTCCAATCACATAAATCTCCCTCCAGAACTGGCCCCTCCCCTCTGCAGCCCATAGAAAGTTAACTCCACAAACAGAAGGGTGTTTCTCCACAACATAAATAAAATAAATGAACACATAACATTCTTCGGACACCTGCAATGGTCCCCCTTCTTTCCCTTCATCGCCACCAGTGGACCAAGCCCACAGCTCATGCATCTGACCAAGGAGTCTGTCTGGTTCTTGCTCCTGCGCGCCTTGGGGGGGGGGGTTCGGTTCCCCTGGCAGTAGCAGCTTCGTCTGGCTGCCCCCCGCCTGTGGGTCTGATCTTTCCATGGAGTTTCTGCCAGGGTGGGCAGGGATCCTCTCGCTGTGCGTGTCGCAGGCTGGGGGTCCTCTGGGGTATTCAATGAGGCAGCTCCAAGGAGAGAATCCCCTTCTGCCTGCAGCCTTTTCCTTGCATTCCAGTGCAAATGCAGCCCAGCGTTTTCCTAGCTCCTTTAGGCAGGCTGGGCTTGCAGGACGAAGCTGTTGCTTATTACATACAAAGTCTGTTGCAGACGGGGCCAGAGGTGGCTACTGGTGATCGCTTCTGCTTTGGGGCTGGTCATCTTGAAGCAGCAGCAGGCACAAGGGTCTCCCTGTGGCAGAGGGTGCCTGGAAGCAGATACTGCAGCAAAGCAGAGAGGACCCCCCCCCCACACACACACACACTCCCGCAGGTACCTGCCGAGGGCTTTGCCTGACCCTTGGCCTGGCAGCCTCCCCTTCCTTCAAATGCCACCACAAAGCTGCCTCCAGCGGGTTCCTTTTAGACAACAAGCACTTTTTCTCCCAAGCCGCCTATGATGGAAGCGAAAGAATACCCCCAGTGGCACCAGGGGGCAAATAGGGGGCAGCAGGCTCAGGAGTCGGCAGAATGGAGAATCCGCAGGCATCGCCTGGTGTCCAAAATAAGAAAAGAGAAAGAGAAGAGCAAAGCAGAATTGTGCACGGCCTTGGAAAGACAGAACTGGGTTGGGGAATGGGCACATACACAGCAGAGCCAGCCCTATCCTTACCTCCTGGGGTCAGAGTCCGGCTTTTAGCCATTCCTTGCAGATTTCAGCCCTTCGTTCTGCAAACATTTCCAAATATGGCCCAGCCATGTGCCCTGCCTGCGCAAGTTGGAGAAGAACCAGACAAGCGGGAGGAAGTGTGAGGGCCGCCTGGCCCTTGTGATCCGGAGGGCTGTACGTTGAACAGAGGCGGTTCTGACCCGCTGCACACCGACCGAGGGCAGGATGGTGCTTCGACTGCGTTCCTACATGGAGGCATCAAGTCAAAGAGGGGGAACACTCCTAGCCACCGCAAGCGGTGGGGGGTGGGGGTCGGGGACCGGAGAAACAAAACATTTCAACAGGTTTTCTAGCAAGCAGATAGACTTTAGCCCTAGCTTTAAAATGGAGCCTGTGCAACTTTGCTAAAATGGGAATGGCAAGTGCTGATTTGGGCTCCCTTCCGCTGCAGAAGCTGCTCTCCAGCTTCCTTGCACGGAGTGCAACGGTGGGGAAAGGGTTATTACTGTCTCAGCATCTTCTTGGAGCTCCGAAGGAAAAAGACTCTCTGCATCTTGACTTCTCGCAGGTCCCATTTCCCATTTGTCCTTGCAGCTTCTGTGCCTGGCACGTGCCTGCCTTGTCCTCATTCAACACGGAGCCCTTTACCAGGCAAGCGGCGCTCTCTGCACCCTGCCTGCCTGCCTGCCTAGGAGGGGCTCAAAGGGCAGAGCGGACGGGTACGCAGAGGAAATCTTCCCCTGCCCTGTAAAAACCTCTCCGTAAGCAAAAGAGGAGCCGCAGCTTCTAGACCAACCTGCTCTCTGTCGTGTTGCTCTTCTGCTTGGGCCGAGTTTTTATTACAGAGAGGAACAGGCTCAAAATGTGCCCCCCCCGCATTGCTGTCAGAAATGGGTCTCTCCTAGCTCTGACACCGCAGGACTCTTTGCCTGCTGCGTGCCTGGCAGAGACTGCTTTGCGGGGTCCTCCTCATGAGGCTATTTTGAATTCAGGGCATATTGCAAATGTGCGAGGATCAGAAGCCCACGCGGTGCAGTACTTAGAGTGCCAGACGGGGATCTGCCGGGACGTGGTTGGCATCCCCTCTCTGTCATGGCAGCTCGTTGGGTGACCTTGGGCCAGTTATGCACTCTCAGCCCAGCCTACTTCACAGGGTTGCTGTGAGGATGAAAGGGAGGACAGGAGAACGACGGGAGCCGCTTCGGGTTCCCACGGGGGAGAAATGTAGGGTGGTAATGAAGTCGATAAGTAAATAAATAAACTTGCCCCAAAACTTTGGGTGGAAAGAAACCTCACAGAACAATAACCTGGGCCGATTCCAGACGACTAACCTGAAGGCGCTGCATGCCGCCATGTTCCGGATTGCGACGGGGAAAACGCGAAATATCGCGTTTTCCCCGTCGCGATCCGGAACATGGCGGCATGCAGCGCCTTCAGGTTAGTCGTCTGGAATCGGCCCTGATTTCTAGTTCGCTGCAGGCCACAGCAGATGGGAAGAGGGGCTGCTCCTGGCAGCAGCCTTTGCTTCCAGAAGAGGGCAGCAGCACCACGGGGGCTGCTTGCTGGGCAACCACAGGCCTCCCTCCCTCCCTCCCTCCCTCCTCTGTGTGCTTGTGTGTGCTGGGGTGCCTCACATCATCATCATCATCATCATCATCGTCATCCTTGTGTGCTAATATACTGCTTTTCTAGACAGATGAATCCCCCACTCAGAGCAGTGAACAAAGTCAGTGTCATTATTATCCCCACAATGCAGCTGGGGAGCTGGGCTGAGTGGAGGGGCTCACCCACGGCCCCCTGCTGAGCTCATGGCAGGAGTGGGAGTCAAGCCAGCAGAGTGCTGATTCGCAGCCCAGCCACTTAACCACTGCGCTACAGCAGGTCACCTGCACGTGCACACCCCGGGATGACATGGTCGGCTCCTCCAAGCCAGAAAGGAGAAGTCCTTGGCTGCCCTTGGGGCTTAGACTCCTTCTGCAGCTGGTATGGTGGGCTGGTCATTCTTTCAATGGAAATTTCTCAGCGCGATGCTTTCCTAAGAACCTGCAAGAGCTCCGCTACATCAGACCAGCGAGGGCCCACCTAGTCCAATATCACATTTCACACAAGAGCAAAGCAGCGGCCAGGGAGGGCCAACGAACCCGGCCTGGATGCCGAGCCCCCCCCCCAACGCCACCTCCTGGCCCAGGGGTCCAGAGGTTTGCTGTGAAGCTTCCCTTCGTCCCCACGGCCGGATGCTGCTGGCAGACCCTCCTCCTCCAATCTGCCGGATCCCTTTTTAAAGCCGCCTGTGCTCAGGGCACCCCTACCGAGAGTGGCAGTAAATGCCACAATAAGGTCCTTCCTTTTCCTGTCTTGAACGGACTGCGCGGCAACTGCAGGGGTTCATCATGGGGAAAGTGGGCTGCTGGCAGCCCAAGGAGGGCCAACTGCAAAACGGGAGGCCTGGGATTCCAAAAACACGGGCTCCGTTTGTTTGGGGCTAGGAGTTGAGAGGGGAGGCGGGACATGACTGTTCCTGGGCAGCAAGGAGGGGGTAAACTGTGGATGGACAGAAAGAGGGATTGCAGCCCTCTTCTGGAAGGGCACCGGCCCTGATCCAATCACCCGTGCTTGTGGAGTCCATGGAGCTGAGCTTGGGAAGAATCGGCTGTGCCCAGCTCTGAGTGACCGGTACATCTGCCGTTACTGACCATTCCCTGAACCAGATTTTTAAAAACAATAAAGCTTTGGATTTTAAATCGGGAAACAGTGCTTTAGAGAATGTCAAGCCCAGGTGGGTAGCCTGCTTGAAGCGACGGGGAGGGGCAGAAACAGCAGCTGGGCCATTTCCACACTACTTACCTTCATCCGGAACGCTGTGGAACATCACGGAAAAAACACAGGAGATAGCGTCTTCCACGTTTTTTCTGTGATGTTCCACAGTGTTCCGGATGAAGGTAAGTAGTGCGGAAACGGCCCTGGTGAAGGCTGAGCGGGAGGGGAACCTTCCTTTGCCCCTGAAGTCTCCACTGGGGTGGAAGAGGGACCAGTGCTCGTGTCAGTCTCTGAGACCAGAGGGAAGGAGTCCAGAGGGAGTGGCAGCAGGCAGAGTCCACTCCGGGCAGCCTGCCCTGGGCGGCGGTGGGGGGGGGGGGCTTCTGTGGGTAGTGGACTATGCCATGGCAGGAATGAGGGAGGCCCGGGTGGTGCCGGCCTCTTTTCTTTGTCCTTCTATTCAGATGGAATAGCAGGACCTTTTTTCCAGGGGGAATGCGGGGGAATGGAGTTCCGGCACCTCTTGAAAACACTCGGCAATAGTGCTTGAAAATAATGTGATTTCAAAGAATCCCGTGTGTTTCTTCCTCATTTCTCTCTTGAGAGTTCTGCCACCTCTTTTCCCAGAAAAAAAACCCTGTGGAATAGTATTCACTTTGCATCTCAGTGAGAAAGGCAGACTCTAAATACAGTCCATAAATAAAGAAGTCTTCTGAATGAGCAGGCAGAGGGGGGTATGTGGTGCCTTCCCTCCCGCCCCCCCCCCCCCCCGTGGAGCTCCCCTGTCTGCCCTCGCATGGGCCGCCTGCCCCAGCCCAGAAGAGGCCGGAGCCAGTTGCTTTGCTGGGACCCTGACGCGGAGACCCAGAACCTCCTTGTTCCGAGATGGACCCTTCACCGCAGCCTAGGACGGTTGTCAGAAACGTCTCCCTGCCCCCGAGCTCTCTTCCCCTGCTGCTCTGCCCCTGTTTGCACAGCCAGGGGAGGTGCCGCCCCGACCGTGCCCTGCTGCTCTGCTGCCTCCTGGTCCTGCCCCCACCCCCCGGATGCCACCCTTGGTCCTCTCTCTGGAGTGGTGAGTCACTCTGTTCCCAGCCAGCCGGCCGGCCGACCCGCCTGCCCACCCATTCATGCTGGGGCTTCCATTGTCTTTTGCTTCCAGTGAGTCTGTGGAGCAGGAAGTGAGGCCCGAGGTTCAGATCTGGCAGAGGGGTGGGCCTCTTTGTTTCCAGCCCCAAACGCAGCCCGGCCAAGAGCAGGTGGCAGCCCTGAACCTCCCTGGATGAGGCCAGGCACGAATGTCCCCTTGAGGAAGCCTCACAGCAGCAATCCCCCCTTGGGGGGTGGAAGGGAGCCACGGAACCTGGGGGATTCCTTGTCACTAGACGTGGCTGCGTGGACTGGACAGACCCCTCAGCAATGCCCCGCAGTGTTCAGAGGGAGAGAGGACCCTTGTTATGAGTTTTGCAGATGAGTCTGGGGGGGGGGGCTTGCTGTCGCTCTGGCTGGCTGCTGCACTGGGCCAGAGCCTGGCCTGAGGCCTCACATGTCTGACAAATCTTTTGTGGAGCAAGAGAAACAGACCCCCCTCCCCGTCTCCCTCTCCTGGCTGCCTGCCACTCCTCTGCACTGCTGTACCCCTCCCTGTCCCTGCCGGGCTTGTTTGTGGGGAGGGGAGGGGGAGGGAGGCTCACAGAACAGAGAATCAAACGGGGCTCCTGTTGGGGGCGAGTGGAGATGGCACCTCTGGCAGCCCAGCAAGCAGCCCCCACCTGCACACCTGAAGAGCAGGTGACTGCCATTGAGCAGCCCTCACCTGCTGAGCCTGAGGGCCAAAGACCCCTGAGAAACTCAGAGGGCCTGGGGTGGAGAAGGGCTGGAGAAGGGACCCTGCTCTCGAGTTTGCAGGAAAGCGGTTTGGGGGCTCAGGTGGATAGGAGGGCCAAGATCCAGAGGAGTGAGCCGTGTTAGTCTGAAGTAGCAAAATAGTAAAGAGCCCAGTAGCACCTTTAAGACTAACCAACTTTACTGTAGCATAAGCTTTCGAGAGCCACAGCTCTCTTCGTCAGATGCAGGAGGGCTGAGGAGATCTGGGTGCCTGCTTCAGCCTCCGCTGATCCCTTCCAGAGCCCTGGAGAGCCCCGTGGCTAACGTGGCCTTCGTGCAAATAGGGGAGCTGGGGAGGGGGGGAAGCAGAACACCGATCTGAAGATCCTTCGGGAGCAGAGAGCCGGTGCCAGCCTGGGGTTCAGAGGCGAACCCCCCTGTACACGGGCAGGAGGTGGGATGCAGCCCACAGAACCCCAAGAACGAGCGCCTTTTCATCCCGCTGCCAACCTCCATCTCATCTTCCAGTTATGAGATTATTTGGACTTTCCAGTTCTGGCAATCAGCCCAATGGGCAGGGGGACTCAGTCTGCCCTGGGGCCAGTGCAAGTCACGTGGCCCACTCCCCAGCACGGCCCCTGCCCTTCTTGGCAAGAGTTGCCTTTGATCAGCATAAGTGGCACGTGACACCCTCGGCCATTTCCCAAGCGCCAGGGTACAAAGCCTGAAAACATGGCCGCCAAGCGAATCCTTCTTGCTGTGAGTCCATCAAGGTCTGTCTTGTCTCCTGTGACCGCCAGCGGCTCTCCAGGATCCCACGGAGAGGCCTTTGGCACACCCTAAAGCCCGATCCTTTTCAGTGGCATTGCCAGGGTCTGAACTTGGGACCCTCGACATGCCCAACAGGGGCTCTACCACTGAGCCACTGCACCACAGCCCCTGCGCTTGTTTGCTTGCTCACAAGACCCGCTTCAGTGCGCTGTCACGAGTGGGGAGGGGATGTGGTTGCACATACTTGGAGGCACTCGCCTTGAGCGAGGACTCTTTCAGCAAAAAGCCCTCCTCCTCCTCCTCTTCTGTACATGCTCAGAGGCAAGAACTTATATAACCAGAAGGTGGCTTCCTTAGTCAATCTGAGTGTGCTTGGCTATCATTGGGGGAGATAATCCTGACCCATTTCCACAGCAATGTGGGTTTCGATGGCCATGTCTGCACAGCTATCGAGAAGCCAGTTGGGATCCATGGATCTCTGCCATTCACGGCACACTTGCTCTGGCCCCAGCAGGCGTGGGGATCCCATGTCCCTTTCAGGAGAGGACGCGTGCAGGTGAGGGCCAACTCTGGTGGGAGGCGCCTTGTGCTGGGATCCGGGGTGGGGTGACACCTGCCCGGCTGGCGGACTGAGTTGGGGTGGGGCCATGGCTCTCTGGCAGAGCATCTTCGTGGCCTGCAGAAGGTCCCCGGATGAGTCCCCGGCAGCATCTCCCAGTTAAAGGATCTGGCAGCAGATGATGTCAAAGACCCAGCTTGAGGTCCTGGGGAGACGCTACAAGTCCAAGGAGGCCGGATGGACTTTGAGGGATTCCGCTGAAGGCTGCTTCGCGTGTTCCTGTGGCCCTGGAAGTGGTGCTGCGGACCCTGGATCTGGGGGACTCTCACGGTGCCAGTGAGCCCTCTTGGACTGGTCCAGCTCAGGACTTGGTGGCTGCCGTGGCAACCTTTGGACTGTCCGGGTCGTGTTGGCCCCAGCACACGGGAAGCATCGTGCGCTGCGCCTCCTTCTCTGCGCTGGGGCCTGATTTTCACAGCCGGTCCCTCACCTGCTGAAGGGAGAGCGGGGTCTCTTCCCCCCCCCCCCGCAAGGGTGAGAGACTGGTTAGGATGGTTCAGCCCTAGAATGGCGGGTCCAGTCGGTTTCCAGTCAGCCTTAGGGGGCTTTGAGAGCCTGGGCAGCCGCTCAGTAGGAGCCCTGGCGGCCACAGGGAAGGCTGGTTTGCTAGGTGCTCGCAACCGGGATTCTGCAGTGCAAAGTGTATCACAGCACTCTAGTCTCAGTGTTACTGCAGCAAAATAGTGTTTGTTTGTTTGTTTATTTATTTGGATTTCTATTCCGCCCTCCCCACAAAGGGCGCAGGGCAGATTACAGCATAACTAAAACACATTAAAATTAGTTTATACAGTTAAAACCATAGATTGTTAAAAATATAATATATTCGCGTATAAAATATATATTCAGATGGCGGCAATCAATAGCAGCAGAAACAACTTGACACAATAAGGCGGTGGGCAACCTTAGTAGGGAGGGATTCAGATTTTATACTTCTCCATTTTTCAGCTGGTGGAGGCCAGGCCTGACCTCAGCCTTATGCCTGGCGGAACTTCTCCGTCTTACAGGCCCAGCGAAACGTTAAAAAATCCTGCCGGGCCCTTGTTTTTAGTGGACAGAGAGTGCCACCAGGCTGGGGCCAGGACCGAGAAAGCCCCGGCTCTGGTCGAGGTCAGGCGGGCCTCCCTGGGGCCAGGGACCACCAACAGATGTTTCTCTCCCGATCGGGGCACATATGGGGAGAGGCGGCCTCGCAGATACGCTAGTCCCAGTCCACATAGGGCTTTATAGGTTAATACCAAAACCTTGAACCTGATCTGGTACTCCGCTGGCAGCCGATGCAGCTGGCGCAATATAGGTGTTATATGCGCTCCAGTTGGCGCTCCTGCAATAACACGCGCTGCTGCGTTCTGAACCAGCTGCAGTTTCCGGGTCAGGCTCAAGGAAGGCCCCTCGTAGAGCGAGTTACAGTAGTCCAGCCTAGAGAGGACCATTGCCTGGATCACTGTAGTGAAGCTGCTGACTGAGAGGTACGGGACAAGCTGCCTGGTCCGTCGCAGGTGGAAAAGAGAGGACCTGGCTACCACTGCGACCTGAGCCTCCATTGTCAAGGAGGGATCCAGAATCACCCCCAAACTCCTAACCGACGACACTGGCATAAGCGGCGCCCCGTCGAGGGTCGGGAGTCGGAGTCCGGCACCTAACCCCCCGCAACTCAAATACAGGACTTCCGTCTTTGTAGGATTTAATTTCAGTCGACTCCGTTTCAACCAACCAGTCACGGCATCAAAAGCACACTCCAGGACATCCGGGGTCGAGCCGGGCTGGCCGTACAGCTGGGTGTCATCTGCATATTGGTGACACCCAAGTCCAAAGCTCCGCACCAACTGGGCAAGGGGGCGCATATAGATGTTAAAACAGATGGGGAGAGTATTGCCCCCCGTGGGACACTGCATACCATAGGTGGGCAGGATGACAGTCTCTTCCCAAGCGCCACCCTTTGTCCCCGACCATGGAGAAAATAGTAAAGAGTCCAGTAGCACCTTTAAGACTAACCAACTTTATTGTAGCATAAGCTTTTGAGAACCACAGCTCTCTTTGTCAGATGCATCGTCAGATGCATCTGATAAAGAGAGCTATGGTTCTTGAAAGCTGTCAATGCCTCTGATTAAGAGAGTTGTGGTTCTCAAAAGCTGTCGATGCATCTGACGAAGACAGCTGTGGTTCTTGAAAGCTTATGTTACAATAAAGTTGGTTAGGCTTAAAGGTGCTACTGGGCTCTTTACTGTTTTGCGACTACAGACTAACACGGCTCACTCCTCTGGATCTCTGTTACTGTAGCGTGGATCCAGGGCCTGAATCAGCGTCAAGATAGGGAGGTGTCTTCAGTGCGAGACTGAACGGAAAGAAAGAGATTTTTTGCCACTGCGTTAATTGGCTAGGTTCACCATGTTGTTGCAGTGCAGCCCCCTGACCTGCCTCCGGAATAATTCAACGTCGAATAGTTTGTGAGAAGCCAGGAGAGTGGGACTCTCCTGACCTCCTCAGGCAGGCCGCTCCATACGGTGAGGGACGCCACAGAGAATACGCATGCGCAGCAGGCAGCTGTTGATTTCACACATTGGCAGGGTGGCGCTTGCGGAAGGCCCTGCTCAGCCAAGTGAAGCTGTAGCCGCGGAGCATGGGCTAGGCTGTGTGTGTGAGAGGCAGGGAGGGAGGGGGGAGTGGAAGGTACAGGGTCTCCAAGCAGGGGAGAGTGAGTGGGCGTTTCCCCCTTGGTCCCCCCCCCGTTCTAATTCTACAGTCTGACCACTACGCCACGTGGGATCTCGAGAACCTTCTCGCCCACTAATCAAAATAGTCCCTGACGTATGAATCTACGGAGAGCCCCGCCGGCTCAGGCCAGCCATCTCTCTCGTCCAGCAACCTGTCTCACAGAGCAGCCAGCTGGTTACTCCAGAGGGTCAACAACAGGGCGCAAAGACTGAGGAGGATGCAGAGGTTGACCGCCTACGGAGGTCCCCTTGAGCCCCCCTGGCTAATAAACTGCTGGAAGATCTCTCCTCCGTGAGCCGATCCAAAGGAACTAGCTGCAAGCCACGGGCTGAGAGCCAACGGGCCGGGCAAAGAGCCCTTTCACTCACGCCTCTGGCCGTGCCCAAGCTTTAGAGGAAACTCTGAAACGGAAAAGGGGGGGGCGCCGCTGTTCTGCAAGCCCTTGCAGCTGGCCCAGCTGTTCTTGCCCTTGCCCTCCCATGCAGGGAGTAAAGCAGAACTCTTTGTCCTATCATGGCAAGAAAGGTCCACAGGGCTGTGCCCACTAAACCCAAAGCCACACGGCAGCCTCCCTGAGCGCCAATCAGTATGAGTCAGGGCCCGTCTTTAGCATGGGATGCCAGGTGGAGAGACTGAACATTGCCCACTCTGCCTCTTCAGGGCTGGCATTTGAAAAGCAATCCCAAGCTTGTTCTGGGGCTCAAGTTTAGCCTGGCCGGGCAGTTTCTAGAGGGCATCGCTCATGTTTTGGCACCCCACTTTCAGCTGCCACACCTTGTCCTAACAGATGCCACATGCCAGCTGAGGGTGAAGCTGACTTCCCAGGGCAAACTAGTTTACCCAGGGAGGCAACATTTGCGGTCAGCTGGAGGGCCAAGCTACCCAAGGGCATGCCACCAGCCAGCTTAGGGGGCCCATTTGATAGCCTGGCACTCAAAGCCGCTGGCCGCAGGTCATTCGCCACAACCCAGGCGGCGCCTTCCGTCACTCACGGGCCTTCTCCACAGGGCACAGGAAGGCCTGTTTCCATCAGTCCCTCGCAGGCGGTTGGGCAGGACAACAGAGGTCCTGGGTGGATCTGCCAGGGGCCCTGGGCCAATTCCAGCTACTTGGTTGTTCCACTCAAGGCATGCCCACCTTCCCCTGCTGTGGAAGCCGCCACGTGCTGAGCCCAGGAGCGGGCTGGGGGCTTTCTCGAGTCTGGCCAACACTGCAGAACAGGGCTTTATGGCCACTGTTTCTTCCACGGCCTGCTGGGGCCGCAGGAGTGGGCGGAAGGCCCGTCAGGGTCGGAAGGGCATCAGGAGGCATCTGCTGGGCCTGATCGAGGTTCCGCCCAGCCCAGCCAGTCCCTTGTTTCCAAGAGTGGCTACAGGCTTCCTTCCCCTGCCATTCCTCCATTGCCGGCACCAGCTCTTCCCTCGGAATGTGGCTGCACCATCAACTTGCCATGGCAACAAGCCTGTGATGGGCACGTCCCCCAGCCCAGGACTGGTCTCATTTCCTTTTGAAAGTGATTGAAATGAGCAGCTATCACCAAAGTGTGTGGCCGTGAATCCCAAAAGCAAACTGTGCGCTGTGTGAACTTGTCTGTTCTGCATCTGTTTATTTGCGTCTCCTTGAGTTCTAGGACCATGAGCAAGGGAGAAAACATCCAGGGGACCTCTCCCTGCTTTCGGGGGGGGGGGGTGGTTCTTGCAAGGTCTGGGGTCTCCTCCGGCGACTACTTCGGCTCAAGTTCCGAGTCGGACTCCACACCCTGCCTCCAAGGGTCGGTCCTAACAGCCCGCGCTCTGCTCCTAGTGTGGGGGAAAGCCCTCTGCACATGCTCGGAGGCACTTTTCTTTCCTGAGTCTTGCGCACTGAAAGCTGCCGGCCCCACAGTCCTAGTCCCACCAACCTTTTGCAGGAGCATCCCACCCGGAGTTTGGCTGAGTGCAAGGTTGCCCTAGGGTTGCCAACTCCAGCACGAGAAATTCCAGGGGGTTTGGGGGCAGTGCTTGGGAATGGCCGAATTTGGGGAGGGGACGGAGCTCGGCGGGATGCAACGCCCCGGAGCCCGCCTCCGAACCTGCCGCTTCTTCCAAGGGAACCGGTCCCTGCAGACGGGAGACCCGCGGTAGCTCTGGGAAAGGCGCAGGCTCCGCCTGGAGGCTGGCGCTGGGAGCCCAAGGCTGCGGCCTGCCCGCCTGCCCGCCGTGCGCTCGGAACCCGAACGGTGTCGGAGCTCTGCCTCGGCGCTCCCGCCCGCTCGGGAGTGCGCGCAGTCGGGGCTTCAGTGCGCGCCCCTCCGGCGGGCGGGCAGGGGAGGAGCCGCCGCCTCGGCAGAGCCAGCGGGAGCCCAGCCGAGCCGCAGCAGAGCCCACGCGTGCGGGGAGCGGCAGGAGCCAGCCCCGCCAGGCCAGGTGAGCGCGGCGGACCGGCGCACCCCGACGGGCGCGGCGGGCTCGGCGGGACCCGGCGCGGAAGCCCCCCGGAGCGCGCGTGGAGGGCGCGTCAGACCGCCGCGTTGCCAGCGGGCGCCCCCCGGGCCGGAGACGCGGGTCTCTGGGCGCTCCCCGGGGCAGAAGAGCGGCCCGGCGGAAGGGCTGCCCGCGTCTTGGGGGCGCCGCCCGGGTGCTCGTCCACACGTGCGCTAGCGAGTCTGCCGGAGCGGGGCGGGCGACGCGGGGCTGCTCTGCGGCGCAGGGTGCGCGGGCAGCGGGGGCGACGTGGTGGCGGAGCCCCTCCTGCCCGCCGCAATCCCCGGCACGGGCGCGCGTTGGGCTCGGGGCGCCCGGGCATGCCAGCTGCGTCCTGCCGGAGCTCGGGCGGCCGTCCTGGCCGGGCTCCGGGGCGCAGGGCCGAGCCCCGCTTTGCTCGGGGCGCGCCACCTGTGTCTGGGGAGGGGCCTCCTGGGCCAGGGCGGGCGCTCTGCACACGCACCGAGGCGCCCTGCCGCGGGGGCCAAGCGGGCGACCCCGGCCGACGCGCCCTGCTGGGAACGCGCCCGGCCGGCCGGCCGCATCTGTGCGCTTAGACGCAGGCGCTGGCGGGAAAGGGCTTTCGCCCCCGGGGCGAGCGGAGGGCTGCCTCGGGGGGAAGGCGCGCAGGCGGCAAGCCCGCGGCACGAACTGCCCTGCGGCGCCAGCAGAGGGGCGACTGGCACCCTCCCCTGCGGGACTCGTTATTGGCCAGGCGACCTCTCGGAGCGCGCAAAGCTGCGGCCTGCGCCAGCCTCCGCGCACGGCTGGCCCGCGGCTTGTGGCCGGCGCCTTTCCAAGGCGGGCCCCGGGTTGCCTGCGCGAAACGCCTCCTGCTCTGGCGCCCCCCCCCCCCCGCGGCGAGCGAAAGCCCTCTGCCCATGCACAGAGGCAGGCTGCCAGGCACTGACTCTGCGGCCGCCTCGTCCCCACCTGGGTCAGGGGAAGAACCGGACCGGCTTCCTTGGCTCCCGCGCCCCAGTCTCAGCGAAGCTGGACTTGCGGGTGGGGAGGGGCCTGCGGGGTCCAGCTGCTCCGGCGGGTGACTTGGGGGGCCGCTTGCTTTGTCTGTTGCTTAGGGCTATGCAGGTTGAGATCTGAAGCAATGAGCCATGCCTGGGCGGGGTGTGTGTGTGTGCTTTCACCCGGGTTTGGAGCTTGCCTTGCTGAGCGGGAGCCTCGGAGCTGGAAGTCCGGGCAGGCCTGCGGAGCTGGCTTGGGACCCTCCGGGCTCTGGAGGGAAGCCTCCAGGCTGGGGTCTGGGCAGGGGGAGGGCCAGCTCCCTGCAGCCGCCACGTGAGTGCTGCGCTCTGCTGGGACACGGCTGCGGCCGGGGCTCCCTCTTTCTCTCTCCCGCCTTCAGTCAACGCAGCCCCTCCCTCACTAAGGCTGGCCACAGCCCCCTCTCTTCTCCCTCGGGGCAGCACAGCAGCGGGGTGGGGTGGCGGGCAGCACAGGGCCAGGGGCTTCATTCTGCCCTGCAGTGACACGCCAGGACACCCCGTTGCCCCCCAGGTCGAAAGCAAAGGGCATTCCGTGGCCCTGGGGTGCTGCCTTGTGCTGCGGTGGTCCTGGGCCTGCCCTTCGGGGTGCTGGCAGAGCCTGGGCCCTGCTGGAAGGGAGGCACCAGGGCTGCTCCTCTGGTGCTGAGCTGTGGGCGGCTTGCAGCCGGTGAAGAGGGCTTGGTGAGCATCCAGTGCCCCCCCCCATATGGTTAGACTGTCTGTAGCACATGGAGGTGGGGGGAGCAAGAGGGCATACAAGCTAGGACCTCCTTGCGTGTAGCAGAGTGGTCCAGGCCCAGCCTGGAGGGAAGGCGGGGAGCCGTCCTCTCCAAGAGCCCCCTGGTAAGGCCGAGAGTCAGCCCAGCACAGCCTGGACAGGGACTGCCCTGACTGCGCCTTGGGCGCCTGGCGCATAATGCGAGTGACACCCATAGGCAGGCCGAAATGGCCCGGTGGGTCAAAGCTGGGCCAGGGCCTTTCCCAGTCACTGCTCCATTCTTGCTTCTTTCCCCAGATGTGCAGAGATGCCGGCTATGCCTAGGGCTTGTGTCTGGCACTCAGACCTTATGCTACGCCCCATAGCAAAAGGCCGGCAGCGAGACCCCATGGGATGCTTATGGGGGGGTGGGGGTCAGTGTCCCAGGCCACCCCTGTGCTACAGCTGGCCTGGAGGGAGGGGTCCTCTTACATCCCCCTACCATAATTTCCCCACCCCACTAGTTCAAGGTTGCTACAAGTTTTTATGGGCAAGAAAGCTAAGGGGGGGGCAGGGAGAATTAGGACCTGTGGAAAATCATTTCCTCCACACCTAATTAATCCCTCTCTCTCTCACACACACACATGCACACCCTGAGGCAGAACTTTGAAGAGCTCATTATATCTTAGTACGTGTGCAGAGTGAAATCAGGGTAAGAGTCTTCAAACCCCATTCTCCCCCCCCTCCATTGGAGAGGGAGAGGTTAGGATCCCTTCCTGTCCACTTGGCCTAGGACACCCACCCACCCTGTGGCAGCCAAGGTGCTGTGCCTGGAGCATCGGCAGCCCCAGAGACAGCTGGGCAGGAGGGGTGGGAGGGACCTAGCCAAGAATTTGGCACTTGGGGGGAGATTTCCTCCCCAGTCTCCATGGACTCCTCCATCTGCCCAAGGCTTGGCTCCTAAGTTGCCAGGCCCGGCTGGAGAGGAGCCAGGCCCCTTTGGGCTGCTTCCCAAGGGAGGGGCTGAGTGGCACTCCAGGGGCTCCGGCTGGCCTCGGTCCCGCTTTCCCTTTCTGAGGTCCTTTATAGGGCAGGACTCTTTGCAAGGAATTCTAAACTCCAGCCCAGCCCTCTCTGCGTACCTGAGAGGAGGATAACAACCACAACAACATTCGATTTATATACCACCCTTCAGGATGACTTAACACCCACTCAGAGCGGTTTGCAAAGTATGTCATTATTATCCCCACAACAATCACCCTGTGAGGTAGGTGGGGCTGAGAGAGCTCTGAGAGAGCTGTGACTGGCCCAGGGTCACCCAGCTGGCTTCAAGTGGAGGAGGGGGAATCAAACCCGGTTCTCCAGATTAGAGTCCTGCACTTTTAACCACCACACCAATCTGGCTCCACAGCCTGGGCGTGGCTAATCTGACCCAAGAGCACCGGCTGAACTTCTTGGAGAATCTCTGTGATCCCTGTGGGAGGGTTCATGCGGCCACTTCCTCTGTGTACTTTCAGGTGTGTTGGGTAGCTGTATTGGGTAGCTTCTCCCTCTGAAGAAGGGAGCTCTGACTCTCGAAAGCACACACCCTGGAAATCTAGTTGGTCGTTAAGGTGCCACTGGACCCGAATCTTGCTCCTCCTCTGGGGGTGGGGTTTGGAGGCGAGAGGGGGCAGCCTGTTCGCTTTTTCCTGCTCTCCCTCTCCAGTCATTCAGGGAACACATTATAGGTCTGTGCCAGGGCTGCAGGAGCGGCCACGTATGGACTGTTCAGGCGAGGCCATCCACGTGAGCAGGCGCTGTGTTGGGTCCCAGCCTGTCAGCTCAACTGACATCCTGTCTCCACACCTGTCGGCTAGCCAGCAGCCACAGGGAAGAGTGGTGTCGAGATGCCAGGCTGCATTGGGGCCTGTCGCTTCACATCCCTCCCTGCCTGCACCCAAGATGGGCACCCTGGTTGTACCGATGTGACACAGCAGAGAGAGAGCTTGTCGGAATGCAAACGCCCTGGGCAGAGCCCTGCCCCGCCCCTCCACGTCTTCAGTCAGGCTAGCGGGGAGGGAGGGCCCAGATGACGGGGAGAGGTCTTCCCACTGCAGGACCAGTTTCCTCAAGAAGCCTCCCAGCTTTGCACTGGACAGTGGAGTCCAGCGATTCAACCGACAGCAGGGCAGCCGGGCCCGTTTCTCTGCCTCCTGCAGGGGTGGATTCAGATGGCCAGCCAGGGGTGGCAGAGCCAGAGCCAGGGAGAGGGAGGGGCTGGGCGTGGTGGCTGCTCTGAATAGACGCTGCCGTCACCTCCCGATTATGCCTCCCCCGTTTTGGAAGTATTTGTGGAAGTGGCAGGTGGCAAGCCACGAGGCTGTAACCTAAAGACAGCATTTCCCCGGAGGGTCACTGTGGCTGAGGAGCAGGGGGGAGAGGGACACAGTTCGGTGACCCATGGCAAAATAAGATGGGCCCTCTTCATGCCGGGATCACGCCCCCCCCCCAGGAAAGGGGTGTGTGTGTAGGGGGAGCAATCTTATCGTTGGGCTTCTCTCTGGGTGGCCCTGCAGTGGCACATGGGAAAGAACACGCCTCTGTCCTCCCAAAGCCCTCCAATGGCAGGCAGGCTTGGGCAGGCGGGCAAGAGAAAGGCGGGCTGGATGGACTGCTGATAGGGGAGGGGTTCCGATGGCCCAGCTGGCATGGAGTCCCTCCCTCCCTCCCTCCCTGGGCTCAGAGGCTCCAGACCTGCTCTGGGTCGGATCTGGCAGAGGGGGACTGAAGACACTTTTCCGTGGTGGTGCCTCATTTATACCCACTCCCCAAGACATGTCCGGGATCCCCAGCGAAAGCCTGGGTTATTCTCCGGGGAATTCATTGGTTCATTTTGGCTCTAGGCCTATCTGTTGCTGTTTTTTAAAAAAATAATTTCCATTCCTGATTTCTTGATTATTTTTTTATTGTTTATTGAAAGGAAACGACCTTTCAGGTTTTTACATAAAAGTGGGATGTTCATTTACTTACTTCATTTATAGCTTGTCTCTCTTGCTGAGACTCAAGGTGGATTACAAAATACATTTTTTAAAAAAACATTTACACTGGACTGCACAAATCATCCGGTAAAGAATGCAGTGGGTATAAATGTTTAACTAAGATGGATGCTCCCATTGAGTGGGCAGGGCTTGAACTGGGGCCCTTCCTCTGAACCAATGCTGGGGCACCCCCACCCCGACATGCACCGAACCGTGTGGCAGAGAACCTCTGAACCCCAGTGCTAGGAGGGAGTGTCCTGGAAGGGCCTCGGCCTCTCTGTGTGCCTCTTGGACCCCTCCCCGGGCACCCAGTTGGCCACTGTGTGAGACAGGAACCAGGAACAGACAGCCCGTTGGTTAGATCCAGCAGGGCTCTTCTGGGAGGGTGGGCTGTTGCTCGGCAGTAACGAAGTGAACTCTGCAGACACCCAGGGCACTGTCTCAAAGGAAGCCCCGCTTCACAGCCACGGTGCGCGGCTGGCTCTGTGTTGGCCCAGAATGCTGCGGAGTCCTTCTAGTTTCTTTGGGGTGAGGTTGGGATGGGGGGGGGCTGCTGAGCCATCCTCCCCTTCCTTTAAAAAGCTCCATTTGTGTTTGAAGACGTTCAGGTGGCATCTTAAGACTTTGTTCAGACATGCAGCCAGGAATTTCCCCCCGAGACAGGCTAGGGAAAGTCGGCATCTCTCAAGGGGACGTCTTGACTGTTGGCTAAAGCCCCTTCCATACCAGCTCTTGAGCCCACTTTGGTTTCTGAAGGCAAGTGGATTTTTAAGGATAAAATGCTGTCCTCTCACAGTTAACGAAGCCCTAGTCCAGGGTCTCCAAAACCTCTTTTGATCTCATTTTGGTTTGGGGTGGGAGAGTTTGCTTTATCCTTGTGTGAAGCCTTTACAAAATCCATTTTTCTTCAGAGGCCAAAACAGGTTTAAGAGGGCGCATAACAGGGCCCGGAGAGGTGCATCCGGGCTTACCAGCTTCTGCAGATCACCAGCTGAGCCCAAGGCGGGGCACCTTTGGGAGTTTGTCGGAGGGCCGGCAGATACCTGTGGCATTGGAAAAGGGAGGCCGTCCCCTCCCAGAGAGGCTAGCCAGGCAGCAAGCCGTGCGTGCCCCGGGGGAGCCCTTCCTTCAGCTTCTCAACCCCATTTCCCCGATCCTTCTGCCTCTCCCACTAGCAGGCTGGAGCCTGTGTGGCCGATTCCACAGACTACCATTTTCAGGGGCAGGTTGGCCCTCTCCCTGACCAGAAGAGCTGCTTGTGGGCCACTGCCCTGGAAGGCTGCTAGCCGGCAGGGGCAACTGCGCTGGCAGCACCACAGGCGACCTGTGCCACTTGTCCCTGGTCCCTTTGAGTATCCCTGTCTGCTCCGGATTGTTATTGTGGCGGCCCTGACCCAAGAGTCCATCCTATGGATTCAGCTGTTAGGGCTGCGCTCTGTCTATGAACCGGAGCCTGCTTGGCTGCAAGTTCGCAGCTGGCAAAAGGGAGAAGTGCTGAGGGACGAGGCCTCAACCCCCAAACCAGACCCCGTCGGTGCTTAGCTGTGCAGATGGACCAGGCTGGCTTGGGACAAGGGGCTGATTATCTCACACCTTGCTAGAATGTCACACCTGAAGGGACACCCTTATTTTTAGCTTTTGGCCAGGCAGGTTCAAACCACAAAGAACTAAATCTTTACAAAGAGTAAACCTGTACAAACTTTGCGCACGTGGGGAGAAGTCCCAACTCTGAGAATCAAAATAATTAAGGACCGTTAGATGCTGCAGCTTCAGGAATTTCTAGCCTATCCTATTTATAAACTGCCGTAGCATTGTGATTAAGTGGCTGGACTGAGAGTCAGCACTCCACTGGTTCAACCCCAGGACTGCCACCAGCTCTGCAGGGGGCCTTGGGTCAGCCCCTTCTCCCAGCCCAGCTCCCCAGCCGTGTCGTGGGGATAATAACAACACTGACTTTGTTCACCGCTCTGAGTTGGGCACTAATCTGTCTAGAAGGGCAGTATCTAAGCACACTTGTTGTTGTTGTTGTTGTTGTTATTCACATTGTTTAGGATAAGCATTCGGGTTTAGAGGGGTGCATGTTTTCACCTTTCTTTATATCCTTGCTCTTCCTGATGCTTGTACAGACCATTTGCACTCTCTTTGTTTTTTAATTGTAAGTTTGCTCATATTTTGAATGGTTGAAGCCTGCTCTCTGGAAACACACCCTGCCTATTCAGCCCTGCTTTCCAAAGAGCAGTGAAGAGGAGGGGCAGTGGGCGAGTTCACCATCCCTAAGGCATGAAAATGCAAACATTAGCCAGTCTGAGCAAAGCAGGCGAAGGGGTGTCTCAGCGGAGCCCTTAAATGGCAATGCAGATACAGAGTGCCAGATGTACAGATCCGTCAAGGGGGAGATACTAGTTCAGATTTGTTGGTGGCAGAGACAGAAAACAGTGGTGCGGCGGGAAAAGGAGTTCTATTCTAAAGAGCTTGTTTTTCAAATTTTCTGCTACCATACCATGTGGTATCTCTTTCCACAGGCACGCAGCACGGCTAAGGAGTCTCCCAGTCTTTCAGAGTGCAGGACTTGAAAATCCAGAACTTCCCTGTCTGAGGCAGACGCTGCCAAACTGGGGAAGGGACAGGGGAATCCTGGGGCAGACTGGTGAGACTGGGACGGCAGCCCTCCAGAATGAGGCTGGACTTCATGGCCGTGGTTTGTCTTTCAAGGCCCAGAATGGCTCAGTTCAGCCCAGGCAACGAGTTTCTAAGGTCACCTGAGCTACACACCTGATGGCAGCTGAGCGAGTTTCTCCTTGGCGCCATTCAGTGTGAAGTCATGCGTGATCCCCAGTGGCTGCGGGAATTGTCTACCACGCACTGACTGCAATTTGGGGGCTGGAGCAGAACCTGTCGCCAGGCAACTTCTCTCTCCCTCGTTGTCACATCGATAGCACGGCATCTCCTTCCCGAGAGAGCTTGAGACGAGGGTTCTGCCTTCCGGCCAGAATGCTTGGGGATGAGGGTGGAGGCCAGCACTGTGGGGCTGCTGTCCCCTAGACAGAGAAGCCGGCTTCCCAGCGAAGGAGACCCCAGACGTTCTTGGACGTCTGGTGCGCCTGTGGAGAATTTGCTCTTCACCCTCCCTCACAACAGCCCTATGAGGTCAATCACAGTTATTTCCTCTGTACGGATTGGAAACGGAGCCTGAGAAGGGGGGGGGCAGCCAGGCAGGCTCAACAAAGCCCCTAAAGTGAGCTCTAGAAGATAGGAAGAGGCAGCTTAGATCAGTCCAAAGTCCATCTGGCCCAATGTCCTGTTTTCAATAGTGGCTGGCCAGATATCCGCAGGAAGCAACGTAGGGACACCTATTCTTACCACTAACGGGAACTCGGAGGTTGGCTGCCCCTGAGCCTGGAGGCTCCATTTCGCTCCCACTGCTCACAGCCTCTCTTTGTCCATGCAGCTGTCGAATCTCCCTTTAAAACCATCTAAGCTAGTGACTATAACCACATCCAGTGGCTATGAGTTCCAAAAGAGGCACCATTGATGAAGTCCTTTCTTTGGGCATTCCTAAGGGTATGTACCACCAGTTGGCCTAGTTGGGTGACCCCAATTTCTCACGTTCTCCCCACTATGTTCAATGTTACGAATGTTTGCCGTGTTTCTCTTTAGTCACCTTTTTACTACCAGAGCCTTTGAGTCCCGAGTAGGGCAGAGATCCGCACCCGAATCTTTCCACTCTCGTAATACGCAAGAAGGAAAGACGGGCCTTGCTGGGTCAAACCCCTGAGGGCCCATCCGGTCCGTCTCACGCAGTGGCCTGCCGGTAGCCTTGGGAGGTCAGTGAACAAGGCGAGGAGGCGGAGGCCTTCCCCAATGTTGCTCCTGGCATGGGGATTCGCAGGTTGACTGCCTCTCACCCTGGAGGCTCCCTCCAGTCTCTAGGACTAGTAGCCACTGATAGATATAAAAGGAGACCATAAAAGAGCCACGTGGAGCAGACCTGAGGGGGCCTCTTCTGGCCTTCTGTATCGCCAAAGTCCTAGAATGGATTAGGTTCTGTTTCAGCAATTCTTCAACCCCATATTGGATCCTTGCTAATGCTCTGCCTTTGCAAACTTGTATTCATTTACCCCATGACATTGTTTATGGAAATGTCCTTGACGCTGTATGGAAATGCCTGCCCTTGTCCTTGCCACTGATTGTACGAATCTCACAGTGTGTGATCCGCCTTGAGTCTCAGCGAGAAAGGCAGACTATAAATGTCAATAAATAAATAAATAAATAAATAAATAAATAAATAAATAAATAAATAAATAAATAAAGAAAGAAAGAAAGAAAGAAAGAAAGAAAGAAAGGAAGGAAGGAAGGAAGGAAGGAAGGAAGGAAGGCCCCCCCACCCTGCCCTCTTTGGAGCTGCTGTGCTGCCGAGGCCAAGCCGTCTCTGTAGCCCTCCTTCAGACCCACTGCGGGGCTTTTTGCTCCCTTGCATGAGCCGCCTGCTCCAGGCTGGGCCTTCCCCCTTTCTGATGTTCTCTAATGAGCCCCTCAAGCCCCCGATTTTAATTCCCCATATCCTGCCATTTCTTACCGTCTGATTCGATCACCCAGGTCAGAATCTCTGGCATGGTTGTGCTGCAAATGCACCTTTTTACAGACCCCCCCCCCAGGGCATGTTGTGCATTCCTGGAGCATAACTAATGGGTGGGGGTGTGTGTGTCAGAAGAACGTAACTGGGCCATTGCATCACATTGTGTGGGGGGGGGGGCAGGGCGACCCAGAGAAATACAGATTTGTCTGAAAGATGCTGTGACACGTCTGCCCCTTGAAGGCAGACGCAGAACGCCCCCCACTGGACACAGCTGGCAATCTCCTGTGATCAGCAGGCACCCAGGAGGCAGAGGCAGGCGTGTCCCAAGAGACCCCTCCCATGGCCAGAGGTCTAAGCGCGCCTTCCTAAAATGTGTCCTAAGACCTGAGCTGCACATGCTGCCGGCCACAGGAACGCATGGGAGGGGCTGAGCACTCCAACCCACCCCCTGCTTCAAGGAGCTTATCCCGTGCACTGGCACAGATGTGTCTGCAACGGGCACCACAGTGGCACATCCACCCGGGCCGCTGCCAGTAATGGTGTGCCACCACTTCTGCCAAGTGCAGGAAGTGCATTTAATAGTGACCCCCCCCCTGAGTGAGGGGGGGGACTCTGTGTGTGTGTGTGTGGGGGGGAAATGCTTATGTAGGACCCATAAATAAATCGGCTGCCTGGGCATGTGGTGGGTTCCCCCCATGGGCCGTCTCCAAGGAGCGGCTGCTGAATCCTTGTCAGGGATGCTTTAAGCCCTTCCTGCATGGGGCAGGGGGTTGGGCTCGATGGCCTGTAAGGCCCCCTCCAGCTCTCGGGTCCTATGACCCTAAATCAAGAGGACAACATTGCCAAGCTCTTGCATTCCACTGTTTGCCATGCTTTCCCTCAGATCATTTTAAAGATGAGGTTTGCGGCAGTGCTTGCTACTTTAAATGCAAGCCCAATTGGTTACCATGGTTGGAGGAGTGGCCCATGATGAGGCAGTGGGAGAGGTCCTGTTTGATTCTCTGCTCCCTCCCGCTCTTCCAGGACTGAACTCGCCTTTCCAGGTTTCCTTTTTCACCAACACCCCCCCCCCCGCTCAGCTTAGCAACAGAATTCTACTGGTTGTGGTTTGGTAACCACCCACAGCCACAGAGACCCACCCTTGGGCAGTGCTGCTGATGCCAGCGCCACCCCCACTCCTTGCCGCCTGCTGTTCCTCCTTCCCTTTGCTCATTTGCTCTCTGCCTGCAGGCAGTAAAACAAGCTCTGGAACCCTCCGATCAGCCCCGGGGAGGTCAGAGGCAGCCACAAGCCCGGGAGGTGGCAGCTTGGGGCACACCACCAGCAGCAAAGTGCGCCGGACATGAGAACAAAAAGGACATGGGAGGGGTTGTGGCTCAGTGGAAAAGCTGCCTTGCATGAACGCCCCAGGCTCAATCCCCGGCACCTCCAGCTCAGAGGAAGTGGCCGGCGGTGATGGGAAAGAGCTCGGCCTCAGCCCCTGGGGAGCAGCTGCTGGGCTGACCTCGAGGGACCAGGGACTGAGTCGGTGTGAGGCAGCCTCGGGTGTCCATGGCCACGCTGGGAAAGCGGCAGAAGAGGGCAAGCAAGGCGGGGAGGGGCTTGGAGCCTAAATCCTCGGAGGAAAGGCTGCAGGGTCCAGGGCCCAGAGCGCCTGCCACTGCCCTGCTGGCTGGCTGGCTCGAAAGGAGGGCCGGAGAAGTGTGCTGCAGTGTGCTTGGGAGACCCAAGATCAAACTCTCCCTCAGCCATGGAAGCGTGCTGTGTGGCCCTGGGACAATCTCCCCCCCCCACCTCGGCCTCACTCACCCCACAGGGTTGTTGTGAAGGAGAATCATAGAATGGAATCCTAGGGTTGGAAGGAACCTCCAAGGTCATCTAGTCCAGCCCCCTGCACAGTGTAGGAAATTCACAACTACTCACCCAGTGACCCTTGCTCCATGCCCAGAAGATGGCAAAACACTGTCAGGATCCCAGGCTGAACTGGCCTGGAGAAAATTGCTTCCTGATCCCAAAGAGGCGATCGACATTACCCTGGGCATGTAAGAAACAGCATTACTGTCAGATAGTCATCTAACCTCTGCTTAAAGACCTCCAAAGAAGGAGAACAATGTAAATTGTTTTGGGTCCCTGCTGGGGGGAAAGGTGGGGTATAGGTTACGGAAAGAAATAAGGACACCGGACTTGAGCATCATTTTGATGTACAGATGGAGAAATGCAGAATGAAATTTTTAAAAATAAGATGGCCTGGGGACAAGGGCTGGGAGTCGGATGCCTGTGGCAGAGCAGGCGATTATGTTGTTTTGTTTCCCCTTTGGTTTCATGATTCATTTATGGTTATCTCTTCATTCATCTGTCATTTCCCCTTCTTTGCCGAGTGGGCAGGGCCGGCAAAGGGCCAGGGCCGGGCTGGCACCACAGGAGGCCAATGTGAGCAGAGTCGCCCCCCCCCCAGCGCCTCTCCCGGTGCTCTGTTTTTCCCCTAAAGTATCTGGGAGGCTGTGCCTCTGTGCAGCCTGGGAAATGCAGTCCCTGGGCGCCCAACAATAGCAGTTACTCATTTAAAGCATGCTAGGACTACATTTCCCAGGGTAGACCAAGACGTGGCTCCTTGAGCACATCTGTCAGAGGAGACCCAGCGATTCTGGCCCATGCGGACCCCCCAAGCAGACCTGACTGGATCAGCAAAGGCCCTGGGCCCAGCTCCAGCGCATGCCCGGCCCACCCAGCACTGGGGGCACGGTGGGGAAGAGGCAGGCAGCCCCACGGCAGCCACATTCTCCCGCCCCCCTCCCTTTTCTCCTTGTCGCAAAGCGTCAGAATAAGAACAAGGCATGAATACCAATGGTTTCCTTTCATAACGGTATTAACAAAAATGGCCTTCCGCTTCGTTGTTTGAAGCCTGGGCAGTGCTAAAGGGCTTGCATCTGGAAAGGGCCGGGGGCTTTACTGGCATGCAGCAGCCCTCCCGGAGAGGGTGCGACTGGCCCCAGGTCAGCCAGGAAGCGTCCGTGGCAGGCAGAGTCCACCTCCAAGCCCCGTGTCCAGCACTCGGCCCACTTTGCCATGCTGGCCACCGGTCCCTCCCATCAGCCCAGCAACGAATCGCCGGGAGCTCACGGCCCTCCCAAGCTGCCTTGGCCCATCTGGCCCTCTGCCCAGCCCTGGCAGAGGCTCTCTGGGTGTCTTTGGCAGGGTAAGGTCTTTCTCGGTGCCCATTGCCCAAAGTTGTTCAGCTGGAGGTGTGGGGGGAGCTGAATCTGGGACCATCTGAGTGCCAAGCTGGGGCTCCGGCCCTTCCGTGCTCGGTCATCAGCTGGTTTGTAAGGCTTGGACACACAAAGCTGTCGTCTTCTGGGTGTGTGTGCGTGTGCGCCCAGGGCTTTAAAAATATTGTTTGGTTTTAATTTGTAATGTTTCAAAATGATTGTGCATTAGCTGCCTTGAGCCAAGGAGGATGGTGGGGTGCAACTCAGTCGATGGAAGAGGCTTCCTTGGTCTGCCTAGCCTGCCACGTCTGGCGGCAAATCTCCAGGATCTCAGGCCCAGGCCCTCCTTTCCTAGCCTGCTCCATGGAGAGGGCAGCAATGGAACTGGGTCCTCCTTATGTGCAAAGCACCTGCTGCTCCCCAGATGCTCCCTCCTGTTCCGGGGGGTGGGTGCGGGGTGGGCTTGGCACTGAAACCAGGGATGTGCCAAGAAGGTTCCCCTTAACCCGCCTCCCTCCCCCCGCCAATCGCTTGCAGTCCTGCAAGAGACGCTTGGCGCAATTCTCGGATTGCAGAGAGGCAGGATGCCCCCCTCAGACTGGGGCACCCAAATGCCTTGCTCGAAACGAGGCTGCTGGGGCTTAGATAGGGTTGCCAACCTCCAGGTGGTGGCTGGAGGTCTCCCAGAATTTCACCTGATCTCCAGGTGACGAAGATCAGTTCCCCTGGAGACAATGGCTACCTTGGAAGGTGGACCCACTGAGGCCCCTCCCCAAACCCCACCATTTCCTGGCTCCATCTCTAAATTCTCCAGGAATTTCCCTACCTAGAGTTGGCAACCCGAGTTAGAAATGCCTGGAAATCGGCCTCAAGTGCATCCGTCTTTAAAGTACAAAGCTGCTGCGCCTGCTGAGGGGGGGCCTTCCTTTGTTCTCACTCAGGGCCTTTGGCTGTTGTCTCCGTTGCCCTGCCTGACCTTGTCCCTCCTTTCCCCCTCCCAGGCGCGTCCTGCTTGTGGCTGCTGGATCTGGAGAGAGGAGCCAATGTGGATTTTCCTTGTCCTGCTGGGCCTGCCCTGCCTGGGCTCCAGGATGCCCCCCAACGCACACCACCCCTTGGCTCTCTCGAAGAATGACTCCAGCCTGGCGCTCCAGAGCAGCAGCCCCTCCCCAGCCCTACCAGCGACTCCCACTGCACTGTCTACCCACAGCGAAGCCCCCGCCTTGTCCCTCAACCTGGGGCTCAATTTTAAGATCAAGGTGCGGAGTCAGGGGAAGGGGCAGCAGGGCGAGGGGCCAAGAGGAGCCACCCCCAATCCTGGGCCTCCGCCCACCCACTCCCAGGCACCAGGCAGTCGGCTCTGGGCTGAGGCTCTGGGGGGGTCCGGCTGGCTGGGCCCTGGCCCTGCAGATGAGCTCCCTTCTGGCCCAGGGAGGTGGGCCTGGGAGGGCTCTCCGGTGCACGCGGAACCCAGCCCCCTGGCCTCTAGCCCCACTCCCCAGCTCCCCCTCTCATTCTGGCCACGACTTACCAAGAAAGGGCTGGCAGTGCCCGCCGCAGGGGAGGACAGCAGAGAGCTGGAGCTCAAGATCGACATCGATCTGACCGCTGGTATGGGCAAGGAAGGCAACCTGGCACCCAACAGCAGCAGTCACGGCAGGCACCACCCGCTCCTCCCTGGCCTCCGGGTTGGGATTGCAGAGATCGCCAGCAAACTCCAGGGGGTTCCCGGTGAGTATTTCGTAAGGGCCGAGCTGGGCTGAGAGCACACAGGGGATAGCCATGGGGCTGGGGGGGGTCTTAGGGATTTGGGGGTCATGGAATCACTGCCACCCCCCCACTGGCCCCCCCTGCCAGGGCCAAAGGAAGGCTGCCCCCCCCACTGTGCGAGGTGTGCAGGGCCACCACTGCAAGGGAAGCTGGCTGCTGGAGCCTCGGGGCGGCAAATGGCTCTCGGGGGGCGGGGATAGCAGCTGCCTCTGTTGCCCCTTGGCTACGACTGCTCCTGCAGGTGCAAGTGGGGGGGGGGAGTGCAGTGAGGGCCGTGGAGGGCCGCTGCCCTGCAGAACGCTCAGGAGTGCGGACTGGAACTCGGGGCCTGCCCGGCACGTTGGGCTCTGCGGACACAACTAGGGAATGCAGTTCGGAGGAGTGCTGTGCAGGCAAGAAAGGCCTGCTTGTGAAACCCGCGGTAACAGGCCATGTTAGGGTGACAAAACACCTCCAGGATCCCTAGTCAAACTGGCCTGTGGGAAATTGCTACCTGACCCCAAGGTGGTGACAGGAGGGGGGGCAGAGTCTCAGCCAGAGGTGGGGGTGCTGCTGTCCCCCCTCCCTTCCCCACCTAGTGGAAGCAACAGCACCAGCCATTAGTGGGGGCATAACTCTCTTTGGGGTGCCCCGGAAGCTGCCAGAGGCAGAGCCCATGGGGCAGGGAGGCCGGGGTTCCCTTTGCCCTGCCAAGGTGTGGCGGCGAGTGCCCGCTGCCTCTTCTGCTGCCCGTATGACTGCTTGAGTAGGCTGTGCGGTGGGTGTCTTGGCCAGCTTTGCCACTGCCCGGGGGCAGAGACGCCAAGGCAGAGGAGTTACCCAGGCAAGATACAGACCTTGGTTTGGGGACTCCCAAGGACTGGCACCCAGGCAGGGATCTCACTAGTCCAGGGCATGAGCTGGCCACGGACCCCATTCAATTCTCCCCTTTTCATCCAGGCCTCTTTGGATCCAGGCTGCCCCCAGTGACATGGGAGCCACCGGCGAGGAATGCCACAGGGAGCGTCTGGGAGCCACCCGGGGACTCTTCTCCGACCCCAGAAGGGGCCTTGGAGCCAGGTGAGCATGCCGGAGCAGCCCCTTCGGGAGAGATCTGAGCCCCAGGCAGGGGGCGGGGTGGGACCAGAGGAGCTGGCTGGGTGGGTCAGGCAGCAGCCAGGAATGTGGCTGGCCCAGGCTGGCCAGGTGGTTGTGCTGGTTGGTGTCTGCGTGGGTGGGGGAGTCCCGTTTCCCCCGAGCTCGTAGCCTTTTGGCCTGAGTTGTGGAAGGGGCCACCCTCACACAGTGTCAAAGCGGAAAGGGAGGCCCAGCACACCGTACTGGGGCATCAGGAAGATCACCCCCCCCCCCGCTCCCCTCGTGGTTTTGCCCTGGCTTTGGCACAAGAAGCCATCGTCTCGAGGTTTCCTGTGGGCACCCTTTGCTTTTGTGGGCTGGGTTGCTAACCTCCAGGTAGGGCCTGGAGATATCCCAGAGATGCAAAGGATCTCCGCAAGACCCCGTTCCGTTCCCTGGGAGAAAAGGGCTGCTGTGGAGGGTGGACTCTGGGGCATTAGACCCTGCGGAGGCCCCTCCCCTCTCCAAACCCTGCCCTCCCCAGGCTCCACCCCCCCAAACCTCCAGGAGTTTCTTAACGACCAGTTGATGATCCTAGGTGGAAAGAGTCCAGTTGCACCGTAGAGACCAACAAGATTATCAGGGCGTAAGCTTTCAAGAGTCAGAGCTCCCTTCATCAGATACAACACAGCTACTGACCTGAAACTACCTAGATGGAAAGGGAACCACCAGTGCATTTATCTGATGTCTGCTTCCCCCCACCCCACAATCACCAACGCTTCTGCTACCCTCAGCCTCCCAGCCCAGTGGCCGTTTGAAATCTGCTGTAGTTTTTGGGACAGTCCCCCTCCCACTGCCAAGTAACTCCACAGTATTTCCCCCCCCCCCCGGCAATGGAAAGTTCAAGAGTCTCCCGTCAGTTAAATCTGAGTTTGCATTTCCAATTCTTAGTCTTTATCACTACAGGACATTCCTGAGGAATGGAACCTTTTGCACGCTTTGGGTGGGCAACGGCCCCCCTCCCCCCACACCCTCGGGCCTCCCAGAGCTTCCTCTTCAAGCTCACCCCGTTCTTCTTTCGCCTGCAAGAGAACCACTGGCCCCACCGGGGTCCCGGCCCACAGCGCGAGGACCATCGAGCTGCCCCGGTGCTCCCAGATGGCCTCAGCTCTTTGGGTCCTTCTCTTGGGGATCGTCCTGACCTCCCCCCAGGGACTTTGCAAAGGCGGCCCTTGAGCTGAGGTGGGGAGAGGGCAGCGTGACCCTTTGCAGCCGGGGCCTGCAAAGGGAAAGGGCCCAGCCAGGAAGGCCCTCTGCCGCTTTGCCCCTCCCCTCCAGGAAGCCTCCAAGCCTGGCTGCCCGCAGGATGCAACAGGCCGTCCAGATTGCTGGACATCTGCACGTGCGCCCTGCGACTCTTCTCCTGGCTTCCAGGAGCAAGAGTTGGGATCTCTCTGTCGGGTGTGACAACTCTGACAGTACTGTCTGTAAGGCAGGCAACATCCCACTTTAAAAACACAGTTCAGCGATACATTCGAATGTGTTCAGAAGTCACTTTTAATGTCCAGAGCTCGTGTCGTTCTCTCACTCTTTGCCCCTCTCACGCCTCAACAAACTCATAGGAGGGCAGGCATGCTGCCCACTTGCCCCCAGCGTTTGGGGGGCCAGGCACACTGCCATGTACAGCCCTGCAAAGGATCGTGTGTTGCTTGTGGCTCGCAGATTTTGAGTGGCCCTGAGGGGCACAGGAGGGACCTGGCACCCCCTCTGGGCCTACACCGCCATGGGCTGGGTGCAGGCTGAGCCCCTGTAGGCAGCAGGGACTGGGGGTGTTCTTTACTGGAGAGACAAGATGCTTGAACCGGTTATTAAGCAAGAGCTCTGCCCGTCCTAGCCGACAGGTGGCGTCACCCACGGTTGCCATGCCCACTGCCTGGAACCTGGCAGGGCTACGCTGCCCAGTGACCGGTCACAGTCTGAGGGGCTAAGAGAGGATGCCCAGGGGACCACCCGCCGGCCCACTCCTCCCTCAAGAGCCACCTGCTCTTCTGAGTCTCTCTGCAGAGTGAGGTGCCTCTCGAGGTTTGTGAGGGGGCACAAGAGAGCTGGGAAGGAGTCTGAGGATACGGAGCCCAGCCTCAGGAGCAAAGGGCAGGCGCCTCCAGGAGGGCCCTTGCGGAGCCGAGCAGCCCAGGAGGGCCGCTCCCCTAGCTGCCTGCAGGCCTCGCACCAGAGGGATTCTCATCCGCCTGAAACTGGAGGGGGCCCCGTCATTAACCCCCAGTCCCCTCCCAGATCTCAGGCAAGCCCTGCCACTGTCTAGGGGCCCAGCGTGCCTCGCCTCTGCAGCAGCCTTCCGAGGGCAGGGAGGGATGTGCATCGTGGGTGCTTGGGTCCCAGTCCTGTAGCCCCACAGCTGTGCTCCAAAGCCCTTCCAAAGAGCAGTTGATCCCCAGGCTGTGCAAAATAATGGGCTGCGACATGCACACACGGACGCACACACCAACACCAATTAAAACCACATCACCACAATTTTCAAAAAGGGGTCCAGAGAGGATTGGGGGAATTGCAGGCCAGTTAGCCTAACATTTGTTCCTGGTAAATTAGTAGAAACAGGTTTTTAGACAGAATTATTAGGTTAAAAAAGCCTGCTGAGGGAAAACCCAAGGGAAGGAAAGTCCTGCTGCACCCTCCTTTTTGAGAAAGTGAGCAAGCATTTAGATTGCGGCAGCCTGGTAAACATTGTACATGTGGACTTTGAAACAGCTTTGGATGATGTTCCTCATCAAAGACTCCTGGGCAGGCTTGGCAACCACGGGACGAGAGTCCCAGTCTTCTTGTGGACTGGAAATGGTTTAAACGACAGGAAGCAACGAGAGGGAAAGAGTGGACGGATCTCGCAATGGAGGGACGTGAGCGATGGGGACCCACTCGGATTTGTGCTGGGATTAGTACCATTTAATTTGTTCAAAAATGGGGAAGTGGCCAAGTTTGCAGATGACAAGTTTGAGCAGGGAAGTGGCCAAGTTTGCAGATGACATGAAACTATGCAGGATGGTAAAAAACAAAACCGACCGTGAAGCGCTCCAGGAGGGTCTCTACATAACTGAGTGGGCAACAAAGGTGGCTCATGAAGTTCCACGTGCAAATGGAAGGTGATCCCGACATTACGTGAATGCTCGTGGGCTCGGAACTTGCTGAGCCGGAGGGGCAAAGTGACCTTGGGGTCACCGTGGGTAGCTCAACGAAAACGTTGACCCATTTGAAAAAGGCAAACTCTACACTGGGGATTATTAGGAAAGGGGTTTAAAATAAAAGCCAGTATTAAAACGACCTTGGATGGAATCCTGTGTACAGTTCTGGTGACCATATCCCCAAAAGGACCTTGCAGAGCTGGGGGGAAAGTATAGAAGAGGGCAGCCTAGATTCTTAGGGAGCTGGAAGACCTTTCCTATGAGGAAAGGCCAAAGAGTCTGGGACTTTTCCGTTTAGAAAAGAGACAACTAAGGGGAGACATGATAGAAGTTTATAAAACTATGCATGAGGGAGAGAGAACTTTGTCTCCCTCTCCCCAAGTTCTGGAACTCAAGGACACCCAATGAAGCTGATGGACAGTAAACTGAAGAGGGACGGAAGGAAATGCTTTACAGGAGGAGTGATTAAAATGGGGCATTTGCTGCCAGAGGGCATGGTGGCGGCCCCAGGCACAGGCAGCTTCGAAAGGGGGTGAGGCAGATCCATGCTCTCTCAGTGACTAAAGGGAACCTCCATGTTCAGAGGCAGTCAACCTCTGAATGCCTGTGCCAGGAGGAAGCTTAATAATACTAAATGATAGTGACTGCACTGTCCTACCGCTGTTCTCGACAGATTAGTGCCCCACTCAAAGCGGTGGACATGGCCAGTGTATTATTGCCCTCACAATTGGCCAGGAGAGCGGGGCTGAGAGGAGGGGCTTGCCCAAGGACTCAGGGGAAGGCCTCGGCCTCTGTGCCCTCCTGTTGGCCCTCCATAGCAACCAGCTGGCCACTGTGTGAGACAGGATGCTGGAGCGGACGGGCCACCGCTCTGACCCAGCAGGGCTCTTCTTACGTTCTCAGGCGAGTCCGCTGTATCCAGAGGAGGCCCAAGTCAGAACTCTCTGCTGTTAAGGGACGATGCGGAGAGGTTGATGGCCGCCCTTGGAGACTCTCCAGTGGGGTCTGAGTCTTTGCTGAGAAGAGTGTCTGCCTGCCAGAGGTCTTGGAAGGTGGAGGATCGGTTGAAAAGTCACCGGATCCCTTTGACACGAAACAGGCGGCTGCGCTTGCTGGCTGCTCCTCTGCCGGTTCCAGCAGTGTGCCAGGCCAGAGGCGGAACGTATGTCTGTAAATTTATTCCTAGCTTTACACACGTTTATAAGTCACGGAAGAGTTGATTTATTACACAACAAATATTCAAGGACTTTTCATTCTGTGAACTCTGCGGTCAACTGACAAGTACTATTGGAATTGTACTACCGCATGTTTGGAGCATTGGGTGTCTTGGAGATCGAGTGGCATTATGAGGACTGGTGTTTGTATGGTGCTAAATGAGCATTGGCACTTTATGTATCTGTGCAATTAGAATGACAAATGGCACTCTGGGGACTCGGCACTTTATTGTTATTAATGTGGAGAAGATATTAGACGCCTGAACAAATACAACTTTTGACTTGTTGATTCATCACATGTGTTTTTTTCCTATGATATTTATTAACTGACTTATATACGTGTGTAAAGCTAGGAATAAATTTACAGACGTAAGTTACAACGTGGGTGATTCAATTCTTTTGTGCAATTTAGGCCTGAGGCGGAGGCTCGGGAGTCAAGACAGGCTGCTCTCGATTCTTGAGGTTCCTCCTGCCCGTCACGGGGGGGGGGGGGCTTTTGCAGGAGGCGTCCAGCTGCCTCCCGCCACGGTGGGTGTGAGGGGCCCAGCTGCTCGCCCCTGCTCTGAGTCCACAGCCTCTCTCTCTCTCTGACCAGGAGGAGACTGCAGGCTGGCCCACCAGGACACTGCCGTGGGACGAGCATTAGCAGATCGTGGGTGCAGAGTAGTTCAGAACGCCCACGGATCCGGCAGGGCTCTGCAACATCCCTCTTTGGGGAGATAGTTGTGGGGGGCGTGCATGCATTTGTGTGTGTGTGTTCTTTCCCCGTGCTACTTCCAAGGACTGTGACATCACCAATGTGCTGCTCAGAAACCTTGGAATGCGAGTTCCTTTTTAGAATCTGGCTCAGCCAGACGGAAGCAGGGTGAGATGGACGCCACCAGCAAGCCCCACCAGATCCCTCCCGCGATGGCGCTCTATGCCGAGAAGCACCGCATCTTCCAGCTCATGCAGGCCATGCTGGAAGCCGTCCTCATCGCCCGCCCACAGGATCCCATTGAATTCATGATCGAGCACCTCCAGAAAGACAACGATGAGGTGCCCAGGGTCTTTGTCCTGGGGCCCCCCGCCTCGGGCAAGACGACCATCAGCCGCTGGATGGGCAAGCACCTGAATGCCACCTACCTGTGCCCCCAGGACCTGGTGCATGACCGGAAGCTCAGGAAGTCCAGGGAGGCTCTCGCCCGCCTTG
Source organism: Eublepharis macularius (assembly GCF_028583425.1). Classification (NCBI taxonomy): domain Eukaryota; kingdom Metazoa; phylum Chordata; class Lepidosauria; order Squamata; family Eublepharidae; genus Eublepharis; species Eublepharis macularius. Next base: position 1,090,174 of record NC_072798.1, read on the forward strand.
GCCCGCAGGAGGCCATTCCCGATGAGCTGTGGGCCTGCCTGCTGGAGGAGCGCCTGTCTGCGGAGGACTGCACGGCGCTGGGCTGGGTGCTGGACGGCTTTCCGGAGACGAGGCAGCAGGCCCTGCTGCTGCAGGCCAAGGGCATCAGCCCCCAGCACGTCCTCGTGCTCTACGCGCCGGACACGGTGCTGGTGGAGAGGAACCTCGGCAAGCTGCTGGATCCCATCACCAAGGAGGTCTACCATGCCACCTTCGACTGGCCGATGGACTACATGGTGCAGAGGCGCCTGGTGACCCCAGAAGGCATCTCAGAGCAAGCGACCGCCACCCGCCTCCTGGAGAGCCATCGCAGCCTCCCGGGCATCGTCCAGACGTACAAGGAGAACCACAAGGCCGTCAACGCCGACCAGCCCTGCGCAGACGTCTTCGCCCAAGCCCTGAGTTTTGTGCAAAGCCGCCCTTCCTCCAACGCGCCCTTCACCCCCCGGGTTTTGCTCCTGGGCCCTCCTGGGAGCGGCAAACGCTTGCAGGCTGCTCTGCTGGCCCAGAAGTATGGGCTGGTGAGTCTTCGCTTGGGGGAGCTGCTGCGGCAGCAGGTGGCTGACCACATGCCGTTCGGGGACCTCATCAAGCCCTGCCTCGGAAGCGGCTACCCGGTGAGCGACACCGTCGTCCTGAGCGTGCTCAAGGAGCGGCTGGGCCAGCAGGACTGCGTGAGCCGCGGCTGGGTGCTCCACGGCTTCCCTCGCGACATCGACCAGGCCATTCTCATGAAGCACACCGGCTTCAAGCCCAACCGGGTGTTCTTCCTCAACTTGCCCACCGAGGTGGCCTTGCAGCGCCTCTGCCAACGCGCCACAGACCCCGTCTCAGGGGAGAGGTACCACGGCATCTTCAAGCCACCGACAGACACAGAGGTGCACAAGCGCCTGCTCCAGAACCCCCGGGACCGGCCGGGCAGGGTGGAGGAGAAGGTGGACATGTACAACCGGCAAGTGGCTATGCTTGAGGATTTCTACGATGAGGGCATTTCCCTCAACGCCGACCAGGATCCCTACACCATCTTTGAGTACGTGGAGAGCTGCCTGGTGCAGTCCTTGCCCATTTTAAGACAATGAGCCGCCTTCGTGGGCCCCGGGAGTCGGTCCCCTTCTGTGCTCAGAGGAAGTCTGGAAGGAGGAGTGGGCAGGCAGGGAGCATTCGCATGGGCGGGGGGGGGGGGGTAAAGCTGACAGAATAAAATGTTTGGTTTCTGCAGGGGGTCTGCTGCTGCTGCCGCCGCTGCCATTAACCAGGGATCTGCACCATCTGGGACTCTGCCTGAGGCCCTGCTAGCTACTCGCTTCTTCACCTTGGGGTTCAAGGCTGTCTGGAAACGCCCCCCCCCATGGGGATGACCAGCCACCTGCCTGCCAATTCCTGGGGCTGGCTACAGTTGCTCAGTGGGGCAAGGAAGCGGCTCTGCACATGCTCAGAGTAGGGTCTCCAGGATTGTTGGAAAGGGGGAAATGTCTGGCCCTTTGAATGGAGGCTGAAGGGGTGGGATGGGGGGCAGTAACTAGCTTCCCCTCTCCTGGTCATGAACGTCCCAACAAGCCTCTGTTAAGGGGGCAGGACGTTTTGTGTCTCCAGTCCCAGAGCTCAGAAGCCCTGTCCTGCCACCCGCCTCACTTGTTCTAGGGACTCACACACAACCACAAACTGGAGGTGTGCCAAAATTATGAACACATTCATCATTCATTTAAATATTAATTTATATTTTCCCTGAAAAGTGCAAAGTGCTAAAGTACTCGACGTGTGTGTGTGTGTGTACAAACACACATACAACCCCCTGATTTTCTGATAAGAAAAAGATATTTTGGATATTGGTTTAGATTTGCATATATTATGTAAACATATCTGTAGACACTGAACCTGGCCCTCGGGACTCTGTCTACAGATACGTTTATATAACATATGCAAATCTAAACCAAAATATCATTTTCTTATCAGTCAATAAATAACACCTCTCTTGTCGTATGATAAATAGCAAACAAAAATACTTCAGGTCTTAATAGAAATTTGCTATTACAATCGGAAGTATTTTGTATGCTATTTATTGTACAACATGAGAGGTGTTATTTATTGACTAATAAGAAAAAGATATTTTGGATGTTGGTTTAGATTTGTGCGTGTACATACATACGTACGTACGTACATATACACAAACACCCAAATACATACATACTTGTCTAGCACTTTTCAGGAAAAATATACATTAATATTTAAATGATTGATGAATGTGTTAGCAATTTTGGTATACCTCTGGTTTGTGATTTTGTGTTAGCTGGCAGCTCTTTTGGTTCTAGAGGAGCCCTCCTGTGTTTTTTTGTTATGTCCCCTTGTCCTAGGAACAAGCCCTGCCCTTGAGCAGCCTTGCTGGTGCTGAATTCTGCCTTTGCCCCTTTGCTCCACGGGAGCCTCTAAAGAGCCAGGCCCCTTCTGCAGCCCCCCCACCCCTGGCTTTGCTGGATGGCTTGTGCCCAGGCCCCCCCCCCTCAGGACAGCCACAGAGAGTCGGACGGCTCGGGGGCTCTGACCCTCGAAAGCGCCTACCCTGGAGATCCAGTTGGTCTTTGAGGTGCTCCTGGACCCGAATCTTGCTCTTTCTCCCTGACTCCCTCCTGAACCATCTACCCATCAACTTCCTCACCCAATCGGGAACAATCCTCTTGGAGTTCAGGTCCACGTTGGTTGTCTCCATCCTGAGTAACAGACAGTACAATCCCAAGCAATGTTGCACCCTTCTAAGTTCACGGCCTTTAATGGGCTCAGAAGGGCTTAGCTCTGCTTAGGATTGCACTGACCCTCCGCAAACGTGGCCACATCACTGCTCACCCTCTGAGTAAGCAGCACCGGCCCCACTCCTCGCTCTTGCTTATCCCCCTCAGTCACGGAAGTGGTCTGCCTGCTTCCCGTCGCTTTTGATCCACCAGAGGCCTGTTCTGCCATCCCACAACTGCTGTTTCCTCGGGAACCTTTGAGGAGGAATGCCTGAAAAGCTTTTCTAGCAATCCATGTGTATCCGCTGAATCTCCCCTGCCCATGTGATCATTCGTCCTCGGCAAGAATTCTGAATGTTTGGGGAGGCGGGAATTTCTGTAGCACCAAAAGACAGGGATCTCTCAGTGTCACAGTGTACAGGATGACTCAGCTCAACCCCACCCCTCCTGAGTAGATACAAATGACCTGCCAACATCTTCTCCACACTGTGTTTAACACTGAGAGATCTCTGTCTTTTGGTGCTACACCTCTGAAGATGCCAGCCATAGCTGCTGGCGAAACATCGGGAACTACAATGCCAAGACCACGGCAATACAGCCCGGAAAACCCACAACAACCATCTCCCTATCTTCCTTCAGCAATCCTTTCACCCTTTTGTCACCTAAGAGTCCCACTGCCCCCTTGCTTTGGGTGCAATTGAGGCTGTTCTTATAGTTCATTTGAAGGCTATACGTGCCCCATATTCTCCGTCCTCTCACCTTGTCAGCACCTACGCTCTTTCCCATGTCACTCCATTTTGGTGACAATTCCATGTTTGCAAAGAAGCCTTCTTTCCTTTGCTTTTGGGAGTTTGCTGCCATTCTTACATATGGTGCTACCTTTCCTAACCTGTGATATACATTCCACCTGAATTTCCATTATTATGGATTTAAATAACATTCCCACATCTCTTTACCTTCCCTTTCAGCTTCCTTTTGCTTAATAGGAGCCTCATTTTTCTCTTCTGAAATTAAATGTGGCCATGCCAAGATCTCAAGGGCAACTTTCCATTCCCAAAAATGCTGAGCTTAAATAGCATCATCACCATTGTTCCCGATCAGGGCAAGAACAGTACATCTTGAACTAGGAACTGAGCACCGCTCAGGGCTGGCTCCCTGACCGAGGGCTCTAAGGCACGAGCATTCATGAAATCCAGGCATTCCGTCTCTCTGTGGCAGGGCTGGGTGGTGCCCAGGTAGTTTGGAGCTCTGGGCCCTTGGGAGGTAAGGCAAAGGTTCAGACGCCGGGGCCCCCTTCTCCCCCAAGAACATGCCGGACATACCAGTCAGTTTTTGGGTGGATGTTTATTCAGGGCTTTGTACAGTCAACGCAAGGAAATGGTCAGCAGCACCCCTCCCGCAGCCTGTCCCGCTCCCCTTCTTCTTCCTACATCAGCCACCCCGAGGAGCCTCCAGTTGCTGCCGTCAAGGCCTCTCTCCCCCAGTAACCTGGCCTGCCCGCCTCGCTGCTCCACTCTCTCCTGCTGCTGATCTCCGCTGCCCTGCTCGAGTCCAGGGCCCTCAGCTCAAAGCTGCTCCTCCGGAGGCAAGCTCTGCCCTCCGAGGTCAGCTGCTCCATGCTGTCTTTCCCTTCCCTTTCCCTTCCACCTGCAACTCCTGACGGCCTGCAGGCTGCAGTTCCTCTGGTCTCAGCTGGGCGTGGCCTTCCAGCTGGCTGAACCCGTCACTCTCTTCCTCAAGAGCGCTCCTTGGCCCAGCCAATGGAAGCCAGCCATTGTTACCCCCCCCTTTCTCCTCTGACTGCCGGCCTTCTTTCTTTCTCCATTTCAAGATCAACCGCAGGCAGTCGGCAGCATGTCCCCAGCACCAAGTTCCCTTTTGGGCCTGGCATTTCCACCCTCAGCGCTCCCGTGGGTGGCTCTCTTTCTCTCAGGTTTTCTGCCTACTCATATTTAGAGAGCTGCTCTGCCCCATCCGTGCCCCTCCTATATTGCTTGTGGCCAGGGACGGCTTCAGCCCACTGATTTCCCTGCCCCACTAGGTGTCTGAAATGCCCCGCTTCTATGTTCTCATTTCCACTCCGAGCCCTCCAGCTGCCCCATCTTGGCTTAGAGGCTTATGAGGCGCCTGTGTGCTACTTCCTTCTCCATGTGTGACTTTGGCATGTACATCCCCCCCCTTTGGTCTCTTGAAATGGCCACCATTTTCCCAGATCCCCCTTTTGTGAAGTCTAACACAAACTGAGAGCCAGCTTGGTGTAGTGGTTAAGAGCGGCGGGACTCTAATCTGGAGAGCCAGGTTTGATTCCCCCCTCCTCCACTTGAAGCCAGCTGGGTGACCTTAGGTCAGTCTCGACTCTCTCTGCCTCACCCACCTCACAGGGTGATTGTTGTGGGGATAATAATGACATACTTTGTAAACCACTCTGAGTGGATGTTAAGTTGTCCTGAAGGGCGGTATATAAATTGAATGTTGTTATTCTTATCTAAACTGCTGTCTCACCTCCACCTGGGAATGTAAGTCCTGGAGCTTAATGGCCAGCGTGGCGATCTAATTTTTCCCTCCGACTCCTGGCCCAGACGTCTGCACTTCTCACGACCACAGGCTCCTTCCCTGCTCTGCCCACTCTATTTCGACAGTGCGCAACGTCTGCAAAAGCTTCCCTGCCACCATTTCCAGAGGGGCATCTTTGGCTGCAGGCTTCAAGCACATTTGCTTCCCGCTTGCCTCGGTTGCAGCTGTTTTAGATGCTTTTGTTGTTTTCAGCTGACTGGTTGTTCCGAGGGATGGGTCCATTGGGAGGTCTTTTGGTGGCTGCTGATTGGCTGCCTTGTGACTGCCTCGTGCGCAGCCCTGCGGAGAGACGGCTTGTAAGTGCTGGCCTGCGTCCCCATGCGCCGCTCAGCCACGTGGGAAGCCTTCCGCCAGCCTCAGACCCTTCCGCCAGCGGAAGAGCCGTTTCAGCCTCAGGCTTCCGGCTCAGGCCACTTGTCTGGGGGGTGGGGAGACACAGCCGCATGAAGTCAGGAGGCAGGACTGCCACCCCGGGGGGAACTTCTGCAGAGGGGGACTGGAGACAGACACTCACGGGAGTGCGGGGAGGGTGCATACGTGTGCATGCAACATCCTGCGGTGCCAACATTTGTGAGGCTCACTTTGTAATGTGAAAGTTGTTGGTTCAGCTTGGGGCGGGGCGGGTTGTGATTCACAGTCCAGACAAAAAGCTCCCCCCTCCCCCTTTTTCATCCACTTCTGTCTGCCTGTTTGGAGCTGCAGCTTCCCAGTCTGTAGCTTTTGCGTCTCATTGATTTTATGGGAAGAGACGTCTTCAACATTTGATCCCAGCCAATCAGCGATCACATCTCGTGATTCAGCCACACGAGGGTCTCCCACACTGCCCAGGTGAGAAAGGGGACCCTATTGGCTGGGCAGCCGGGTGAATGTTCCTCGCCTGGCTCTGCTGCTGCAGCGGTAGTTTGACCCCTTGCCAGTGCGAAGCAGCAAGACGTTGCCCTTGACCCCATTCTAGATGGGCATAATCAGGACACAGGACTAGTTGAAGCAAAATGGGGAGGGGGCCGTCCTCAGTCCGCTAATTGCCTGGAGCAAGCCGGGTGTGGGAGCCGAGGGTGCAGGTGCCTTGACGCGGGAAATGCATTCCTTCCTCTTGCTCCTCACAAGACGGGGGGGGGGGGCGGGGGGTGCCTGAGCACTTGCCCATTCAGCTCTGGTTCGCTTGTTGTGAGCAGGGCCTCCGTTTCTTGACAGGCTGTTTAATACTGTTCATCCGTTTCATTTTTCATATTCAAAAAGTACAGCACAGCGCGACTGGCAGCATTTGACACTTTGCACGCTTTCACACAGCCTGATGGAAGTCCCCTTCCCGCCCCCCCAGCTCCCCCCCCCGGGGCTCCCCAACCGGAGGTCCCTCTCTGCTCAGCACTCACTCGGCGGGCAACGGCAGGAATCAAGTTAGCCAGTCCCTCAGCAAGCCAGTGAGGATGAACGCTGTTGTTTTGAAATCTATATTTGGTATTTGAGTCCACGTATCATCGCCGAGTCCATGTCACGTGTGTGCGTTTTTTGGCCATAGTACCCTCTCCCCCCCCCAATGCCATTATACTACCAGCCCCAACCATTCAGGACCCCAGGCAAGAATTGATCTCCCTGCTGTGCAGATGCAAGCATGGCTGGTGAGGCACAAGGAAACAAAACATCCCCACTAAATCTGCAACACAGCCACAAAATTGTGCAGCAGCTGTTTGGAGGGGAGGGGAGGGGAGAGGGCAGGCAGGCAGAGCAGAGGCTCCGCTGAACATGGGAAGGCGGCTGTCCAACAGGGCCACGTTCACCCTCCAGATCTGTTCCCTGCCAAGTCTGCAACCTCCCTGTCCCAAGCCATCCCCTTGCAAACAGGTTTATACCTTCAATAAAAATTGATCCCAAGTAGCAGCACGCACAGATTGGCAGGGGCCCAAAAACGTCTCTCTCCTGTTTCAGCCCCATAGTGGTGCAACCTGCCAACGCCCCAGAGCTCTCTGAGGTGGGCCTTGTCCGGCAGGCCACAGCCCCCTGCCTCTGGCCCGCCACCCTCCTGCTTCACTTTATTCCTGCCCTCCCTCTCGGGTGCTGGGGTGCGTGTGGACAGAGTCCTCTCCTCCTCCACGTTGCCCCACGAGAAGCCTGTGGGGAAGGCCAGCTTGAGAGAGAGTGAGCAGGCCGGTGTTTCCCTGTGAGCTTGCCTGCACGAAGGTGTTTGGAACCCAGACCGTCCAGGTCCTCCTCTCCATGCTGGGCAGAGGTCTGTGCAGTTCCGTGGGGCTCATCAGCACCCAGGCATTCATTGTGTTAATTGCCGAAAGAGAAAGGCTCAGGGGGTGCTTGCTCAAAGGGGGCCTCGTGCAGCTGGAGGCGGGCACCCGGATGCTTCCAGAGGGGGAGACTCAAGCAGCGGCGGCATGCTGTGCTGCTGTCAGGGGGACTTGGGCATGCTTGTTTGGGGGTGGGTGCCGAAGACCTCGTATGTCCTCCCTGGACACAAACAGAGCAGCTGTGCTAACGTTACTTGCTTTGATGCCCTCTTACTGCTTGTTCAAGCAGCAATCATGCTTACTGCAAAACCTTTGCCCCCCCCCCCCGTTGCCTTCCCCCGTGAGCTGGGCAGCATCAGGGGGCAGGGGTCTTCCACAAAACCGTGGCTCTCCAGCCATGATGGGAAGAACAGAGCCTTGCCATCGTCCTCAACAGAGAGGGGTCAGCAATCCCCTTCTTCACTACTCACATGAGTAGACAACTTGCGCAAGCTCTCTTGCCAAGGGTAATCAGCCCAAACTAGCTATAAGGAATATCCAAATCGTGTTAACAACAATACAGTCAGACATTCTTACGTTCTGCTCCCCCGCAACCATGCACATTTCTGTTCTCTGTGGCTGTGTTTGCATATCTAGAAAACTTCCCTCCCAGCCACCTTTTGACCCAGTTACGGGCCCACTTCCAATTCCTTCCCGCAGGATTCTTGGGACTGGAAGGGCAAGCCAGGCAGGTACCATGGTGTGGCCCAGGTGCGTCTGCTTTGTCCTTCCTCCCTGCTCACTCTTTGAATCATTAACCTGTGGAAGAGTTCTGAGTGACTCAAAAGCCTGCATCAAGCATTTTAACTGCTATTTGGTTCAATGAAAATTGCACAGATAACCGGCTCCCTCACCCCCACACAGTCTTAATCTCCAGCCACACAGACCCAGGCTGATAAGTCTGTAGCAAAGAGGGACTAATCCCTCCAGGGCCATTGCAGACATCAGGGACTCCCAGGCAGGCGCCAAAGGGCTCTACTCCACTGTTTGTGGAGGGGGGGAGACGTGACTGTCCAGGCAGCCTTAGAGGGAGGGGGAAAGGGGGGAGGGCTTTCCGGGCAAGGGCAGATGTCAGCTTTCTCTGCTCAGCACCCCACCAGGAGCAAAGGCTTGATCTTTCCCTCCCCCAGTGCCCCAGAAGTTGCCGTTGAAGAGGCCCGTACACACGCAAGGAGAAGCCGCTGCGGGGGCTGGCCTATCCGGGCACAGCCGGGCCTGGAGGTCTCCTTCCCTCTGTTGGTCTGTCATGTATTCAAAAGAGCCAGGAAAATCCGGGCCAAGTGCCCTGCCTGCCTCTGTCTCCACATTATCCTGTTCGTTTGCCTTCATCTGGCAAGACATCGCAAGGCCTGCCCCCTCACCCTTTCCAGGCGTCCTCCTGGACCCAGGAGTGCTGCTCAGGGCTGAAGAGCTGCTGCCTGCACAGAAGCCAGATGGAAGGGCCAGTGGAGTGTCCCACGGGCCCAGAGTGCTGACCGTGGCATGGAGGTGTGTGGAGAAAGGCTTTCAGGCCCAACCAGCCTCCCCAGTCACTCATGGGCCACGGGCGAACCCCGGTTTGTTCACGCCTCTCTCCCCTTAGTCATCTTTCTAGCCCAATGGACATATAAAGCACTTTAAAACCAAAACAATTGTAAAAGCACCTCAGATACCAGGAAACCACCACAAAAAACCCAAATGGAGCAGGATCCAGATTACACCAGACACAGGTGGTATGCCAAGCCAAAGGATCCGGTAGCACCTTATAGATCAACAAGATTTTCACGGTGTAAGCATTTGAGAGCCAGAGCTCCCATCTTCAGCTGTCTGAAGAAGGGAGCTCTGACTCTCAAAAGCTTTCACTCTGAAAAATCTAGTTGGTCCTTAAGGTGCCACTGGATTCAAATCCTGCTGCAGGCCAACACAGCTACCCACTGAAACTAACCTGAGATGGAGACCAGTGCAACCCCCTAAATCTGTGAAATGAGACCTCCTGCCCACCCACCCCCTTTTGCCAGGTAAAACTCAAAAGCTTGCTCCACCTGGAAATGCCCTGCCCGTGGGTCCATGTATGTGTCCCACCCTTTTCGAGTGTGTTGAGCTGGGAGACAAAAGTCAATCTGGAATGCGTTCCTGAACGCTGTCACCGTGGGAAGGCAGCCTTGAGAATTATGTGCTCGTTTCTTCAGTACAGGCAGAGGGAAACGCAAGCGATTTCTGGTCTGGTGGGGCCAAAAGCATGTTTCGTGGCTGCTCAGGAGGAGAAAGAGCAGCTGCTGCCCCCTCCTCCCCGGGCTCCAAAAGTGGCCCTGGCCCTCCTGGTGGGCACTCCGGTTTTTCCCCTAATTGAAGTGAAAGAAAACTGGAAAGGAAGGTCAAGGCTGTCTTGACTGACAATCAGCCTGCCTGGGCTGTTGGCCAAGTCCTGCGGCCTCCGCAAAGCACACAGAGGCTCCACGGAGCCAGGGATCCCAGCAACCCCACTCCGGACTGGCTCACACAGAGGAGGAGGAACGGGGCTGCCCCCAACCCCACCGGCTCAGCAGAGGGCAGCGTCCCACCTGGCACGAATAGTGTTCCTGTCCTGCAGGAGCCAGCAGCCAGATGCCACTGGGAAGCCCACGAATCAGGCAGGAAGGCATTGGCCGGCTCCTGTTAGCCACACACACACCCATTCCAGGAACTGAAATTCAGAGCTAGACTGCCTCTGAATATAGAGGTTTTGTTTCGCCCTTACGGCTCTCAGTTTATTGCAAGATTAGGTGAATGAGCCCCCACAGGCAGGTGAGAGTCCTACTCGTGTTTTGTACCACCTGGTTGCATTTGGTAAGGCAGACAGAGGGTGGCGCTTGGGGAGGAGTTGTCATCCCACCACCCACTAGTATGTGGTGTACCGCAGGGGGCGATACTCCCACCACTATTGTTCAACATCTATATGCGCCCCCTCGCCCAGCTGGTGCGAAGCTTCGGGCTTGGGTGTCATCAGTACGCTGATGACACAACCCAGCTATATCTGCTGATGGGCGGCCGGCCTGGATCAGCCCCAGACGCCCTGGAGCATGCTTTTGAAGCCGTGGCTGGATTGTTGTGGCAGAGTCGGCTGAAGTTAAACCCTTCGAAGACGGAGATCCTGTACTTGAGTCGCGAGAACGTGGGTTCGGGACTCCGGCTCCCTGTACTCGATGGGGCTGTGCTTACTCCGGCCCCAAGAGTGCGGAGCCTGGGGGTGATTCTGGATGCCTCCTTCAAAATGGAGGCCCAGATCATGGCGGTTGTCAGGTCGTTGTTTTTCCATCTTCAACAGACCAGGCAACACTCCCCCTATCTCTCGACTCGCGACTTAACTACAGTGGTCCAAGCAATGGTCACCTCTAGGATAGACTACTTTAACACACTCTACACAGGGCTTCCCCTGAACCTGATCCGGTGGTTACAACTGGTCCAAAATGCGGCGGCACAGGTCATTACCAGAGTGCCTTGCACTACACATATAACACCGGTATTGTGCCAGCTGCATTGGTTACCAGTAGGGTACTGGATCAGATTCAAGGTTTTGGTACTAACCTATAAAGCCCTATGCGGACTGGGACTGGCATATCTACGGGACCATCTCTCCCTGTATGAGCCCCGGAGGATGCTTTGATCCAATGACAAACAGCTGCTACTGGTCCCTGGCCCCAGGGAGGCCCGTTTAGTGTTGACCAGAGCCAGGGCCTTTTCGGCCCTGACTCCAACCTGGTGGAATGCTCTCTCTAAAGAGATCAGGGCCCGGCCAGATTTGCTATCCTTCCATCGGGCCTGTAAGACACAGCTGTTCCGCCAGGTGTACGGTTGACGCTCTAGGCCTCCCTGCCGGCGACCTAGAGACAGCTGTGCCCCTACGAAGGGATGTCTGCCACTGAGCCTCTGCCATATATTTCTGGAGGTGGTTGGGTGGTGGTTGCTGGTGAAACCTGCTGCTGTGTTGCTTGTTGTGTGTGTTCTTTTTTAAATATTTAAGATGTTTTCTTGGTTTTAAAGATATTGTATTTTATATTATTCGATTAATTGGAATCCGCCCTGAGCCTGCTGGTGCGGGGAGGGTGGAATACAAATTGAATAAAATAAATAAAAAAGAAAAAGAAAGAACATGCATTTTAAAAAAATAAAAAAGGATCCTGCAAGATAGCAGGAAAGACGGCTGAGCAGATCCTTGACCTCCCTCCCTCTCTGGCCCCTTGCTTGCCCCGAGGAAGAGCTGCCTTTGAAGTCCTGCAAGTGAGGGCGGATTGGGTGGCCTGGTCCAAGCGACAGCGAGAGGAAGGCTGTGAAGGCTGCCGCCTTCACCGCCTTCCTCTCGCTGTCGCTTGGACCAGGCCACCCAATCCGCCCTCACTTGCAGGACTTCAAAGGCAGCTCTTGGGAGGGGCTTGCTGAGAGCATCTGCCAGCTTCCCGTGATGGGCAGTAGATCACCCTCGCAATGGTTTCCTCGTGCAGCTTCCTCAGCCCGTGATCCTTGACGCCGGTGTGTTCGGTGAGCTGACTGATGTCTTCTCTCTGATCGCTTCATGCAGCTTTGGTTGTCTTCATAGATCTAAATGGGAAGCAGAACGTCCATGCCAAGATCCCCCAGTCGTCAAAGAGGCTGTTCTCTTTCTTGACAGCTGACTCCCGCAAAGAGGTGTCCAGCTTCAATGGCTGTCTGGGTTGTCTTGCTTCTTGCTTGACCAACTTATCATTCCACCGCCATAGAAGATGCCCACTGGTGGATTCTCTGGTTTTCTCCCTCATAGTCAGTGTCTGTGTACACAACTAGCACAGGTCAGCTGGTAGCCTGAGCTTGAAATGTGTGGTGCCTTTCAGGTCTCTGACTAGTCTTTTATTGCGTTTCAGTCTGTTGTGGTTGGTGCTGAAGATTTCTGCATAATAAACCCAGTACAGTGCTAATGTCGGGTCTTGTTAGCGGGCTGATGTCCAGTAGCTTGCCTACAGCTGCACAACACTTGTCGGCTGGGAGCTTTTCAGCGTCATCCGGCCACTTTACATAGGTTATTTCCCAAGGAGTTACAACTGGGAATGCCTCTTCCACGTTCATGAAGGTTACAAGCTGAACTTTTGTTCTTGGTTGATAAGCAAACTTCCATCTTCTTCTCCGCATACTTGCATGCCTCGTTTGTGAGTAACATTCCCTAGTTGCTTAATTTCAACACATTTGCGCAGATGTTGCATTGTTTCTTTGCTGTCACTTGGATTCTCACATGCTAGACTCAAATAAGCAACCTAGGTCAGTATGTGCGTCCATTTGCCCTCTTTCGGTCTGGTGTGTAGACAAAGACCGTTCTCGCGCTTCTTGAAGCCTGCTTGAAGGAGCAAATCATTCCGTTTCAAGGGCCAGACTCCAGCTGCTTGCCCAGGCCCTTAGATGCTTGTTTGTCGTCTGCACCCCAGTCGTTCTTTGCCGGGTTTTACAATTCTGGGTTGAGAGGATTGCAAGTAGATTTCTTCTTCTAGTTCACCGTGCAGAAATGCTGCCTTCACATCACGATGCGCCGCATACATGCACCTGCTTGCAGCAACACTTAGAAGCGTTCTCCCTGCGGTGTGTTTGACAACTGGTGCAAAAGTTGCATCAAAATCTTCTCCATTATTTCTGGGAGTGTCCTTTTGCGACTAGTCTTGCTTTGTACCTTTGGACATTGCCGTGCTTAATTCTGAAGGTCCACGTGCAACCCACAGTCTTCCTCTTGTGAGGCAGCTGTGTGAGTGTCCACAGGTTATTCCTGTATAGAGCCTCAAGTTCCTTTTGCGCAGCTTGTCTGAACTTCTCTGCTTCCTCTGATGGTAGCTGAGATAGTTCGTCCCATGTTATAGGTGCAGATATCTCTGCTGTTCTTGCAAGGTAGGACAGCTGCTGAGCTGAATGCCTGTGGCTGAGCGTGTTGGTCATCTTGGCTGCACCTCTGGTTGCTCAGGTGACTCTGGTGAAGCACTCGGCACGGATGGGATGCTGACTAGGATCTGGTTCTGGGGATTCTTTCTTAGGGCAGTTGGTTCAGGATACACTAGTTGGCTGTTCACTTCAGTGTGGGCCCCCTCTACATGCGTGGCGTTCTCACTTTCATTGTACTATACAGTTCTGCGCATGCTGGTCTTATTGATGGGTGGATCAAAGATTCTGTATCTTTGCTTTGTGGTGAATATCCTACAAAAATTCCTTCTGAGGCTCTATTGTCTAGTTTGGACCACTTCTCTTTTGGAATGTGTGCGCGGGCTTTGCTTCCAAATACTCTTAAGTGTTGCACTTTTGGTACATGACTGTGCAAACATTCATATGGTACAACATTAGTAGCTTTAGAGGTCTTAGTAGATCATACATTGAAATAAGTCAGCAGTGTGATGTGTTAACTAAAAAGGCAAATGCGATTTTAGGCTGTATGAGCAGAAGTACAGTGTCCAGATCACGCAGCGTGCTGGTTTCATTTTACTCTGCTCTGGTTAGACCTCTCTTGGAGTACTGTGTTCACTTTTGGGCACCATAGCAGAAGGAGGGTGTTGACAAGCTGGAAGGTGTCCAGAGGAGGGCAATGAAGATGGTGAGGGGTCTGGAGACCAAGTCCTAGGAGGAAAAGTTGAAGGAGCTCGGAATGTTTAGCCTGGAGAGGAGGCGACTGAGAGGTGATATGATAACCATCTTAGAGTATTTGAAGGGCTGTCACACAGAGGATGGTGCGGAGTTGTTTTCTGTTGTCCCAGAGGGTCAGACTAGAATGGATGAGAACAAATTAAAGCAAGAGAGTTTTCAGCTAAACATGAGGAAGAACTTCCTGACTGCTAGAGCGGTCCCTCAGTGGAAACGGCTTCCTCGGGAGGTGGTGGGCTCTCCTTCTCTGGAGGTTTTTAAGCAGAGGCAAGATGGCCACCTGGCAGCACTGATGACTCTATGGCTCAGTATGAATGTGCACAGATCGGGAGAGGGAGAGCAGGAAGGGATGACTGGTGCTAGGCTTCCTGAGCCCTTGCTTACATGCCGAAGGTAACATCGATCCCTACTTTGGGGACAGGGAGGAATTGCCCTCCAGGCCAGATTGGCCAGGGATCCTGGAGGTTTTTTGCCTTCCTTTGGGCATAGAGCAGGGGGCACTGGGGGATTGAGGGGGGGAGATAGCTGTGGATTTCCCACACTGTGCAGGGGGTTGGACTAGGTGACGCTTGGGGACCTTCCAGCCCTGTGTCTCTATGTTTTGTTGGTAGCCTGTTCTGTGTATATATAGCAGCCATTATAGCTTCTTCCCAAACGAAGTTAGGCAGCTGAGCATCATGCAGTGTTCATCTTACCATATCTTGTAGCATCCTATATTTTCTTTCTGCTACTCCATTTTGTTGTGAGCAATACACGACACTGGTTTCATGTTGGATTCCTCCCTCTCAGGAACTGAGGTATAGCACGTGTCATGTATTCTGCGCCATTGTCTGAATGCAGGATCTGTTTCCTTCCAAATTTGTTCTGGACCACAGCTGTATAGTCCTAGAAATCGTCCAGCATCTGGGATTTTTCACTGAGGAGACAGATTACTGAATATTTGCTGAAATCGTCAAAAAAATCAAGAAGTATCTGTGCTTTCCCAGAGTCTGCACAGAGAGCGGGCCACAGACATCTGTATGCACAGATCAAGTGGCTTCTCTGTCTTGCGTTCTTCGTGCTTTGGAAAGGGAGGCCTTGTTGCCGTGGAAGAAATGCAGCATTTACATGTTTGGTTAGTTACGTTGCAGTGTTCTAGATCAATCGCACAGACTAGGCCTTGTTCCTGCTTTTGCAGAATGCGTTCATGACTGCCAAGACCCAGCCTTCTATGCCAAGAACGCAAGCAGGTTCTGCACATGAAAACTGAAAGGTTTGCTTGCTGCTGCAGAGGCCCGTTGTTCTCTCCTAGATTATAGAGGCCTTTGTGCCAGGTCATGGCCACAGCAGGAATCTCTCCGTTTAGTGACATTTTACATGCTCCGTTTTTGCAGTTAAATTCACAGCCTTGCAAATCTGGTTCTGCCTGGGGTATTAAACTGGATTCGAAGCTAGGTATAGGAAGTACATTCTTTTAAAGTAGCTCATGCATTTCTCCATTAGGACGTTTACAGCACAGCACACCATTTCCTTTCTTAGTTATTTTATATGACTGGCCATCAGCAGTCTGTATAAATTCCTGTGGTATATTTTTCAGTTCAGTAAAGAAAGATTCATAGTTTGATATGTGACTTGTGGTCCCTGAATCCAGTATAAACTTATGCATAATAATACCAGCATGCATAACATGGTATGATTTATGGAAGGAATTTGTCCTCTGAAATTTCCCTTTGTCTGATCTATTTCTATGGTTCACAGAATCACTGGTGGATTTCTTAGGACACTCCGCCACCCTGTGACCAAAACTGTTACAGCCGTAACATTGGACTGAGTTCTCTGTTGAATTTACACACAGAGCCAGTGTGGGAAGAAGCCAAGCTCAAGTGGTGGGATACAGGCAGGCAAGCAGAAGGGATCAGATTTCAGGGGAGGATGCCCTCAGAGGGTCTTGGCCGTTTATGTGAAGTGTTTCATCTCTGAACTTCGTCCTTAATTTCTCTGCTCGCATTAGGAAAAGACATAATTTTACATGTTTCAAGGTAACTAATTACACTGGCAAAATTGCTGGGGAGAAATATTAAAAGAGCAGCAATTTTCTGTTGCTCCTCCATGGGAGACTCACAGTCTCTTACCAAAGGCAAGAGTCAGGCAACATGCTTATCCGTGCATTCTCCTTCTCTAGAACGGATAGATGCTCCTTCCCTTTGCAACTGAGATGCGGCCGCCCCACCTGGCCACCTGTGAGCCTGTTCCAGGAGCTGGTAATTCTCCTTGGCTGTTTTAGCATCGCTAATCTGTTCCACGTAATTGTCAGAAAGTGCCCCACTCATCAAATAAACTGCCCTCAAATCCAGCAAATCCCACGCTAGCTTTGCCTCTGGTTCGTGGGGAGGGTTCTCTATAAATTACCTTCCACAGACCTTCAGTTCTGAGAACCAATTCCAAATGCTCCTTCCAGATGCCAAAGTTTCCTGAGCCGATGCCCGCCTCCTGGCAGCAGAGGTCCTGGGTCCCTATGCTCAACCGCTCTCTGGCTGGAGGGGGCATGCTGGGAGCGCCTGCAGCACGAGCGGAGCTGCCTGGAGCAGCACCATTCGAAGACTTTACCCTTTCCCGTTGTTCTCTGCCCCTCTCCCTAATCCCCCCTGCTCTCCTTGGTTAGTTGCATCAGCCAGGGCTCTACTGACCCTACAGGTGCCAGTTATAACTCAGTGGTTAGCAGAGCATCTTATTTAATCCCCCAGCAGATCTTCTAGAGCTCCTGGAGCACAATGTATTGTCGAAGGCTTTCACGGCCGGAGAACGATGGTTGTTGGGGGTTTTCCGGGCTGTATTGCCGTGGTCTTGGCATTGTAGTTCCTGACGTTTCGCCAGCAGCTGTGGCTGGCATCTTCAGAGGTGTAGCACCAAAAGACAGAGATCTCTCAGTGTCTCTCAGTGTCTCTGAGAGATCTCTGTCTTTTGGTGCTACACCTCTGAAGATGCCAGCCACAGCTGCTGGCGAAACGTCAGGAACTACAATGCCAAGACCACGGCAATACAGCCCGGAAAACCCCCAACAACCAACACTCCTGGAGCACCTTAATCTGGCCCCCATAACCAGTTAGCAGAGTTGCATCGTATGCAGTGAAGCCTGTCTGCTTGTGAGCCTGGACTCCAGGGAGCGTGCGTGCATGCGTGCGTGCGTGTGAGAGAGAGAGTGGAGAGAGAAACAAACATACACTGAGAACCTGGGCTGAGCTTTAGAAAAGAGGCGAGGCGGCATTTGCTGCTGGGACTCTGGAGAGGAGAGGCGAGGCGAGGGCAGAGAGGTCTCTTGCTGGGCGTCTCGCCTGAAGAGGCTGGTGGATGCCCGCATGTGTCCTGCATGCAGGGTGACGAGATGGAGAAGAGGGAGTGAGAGAGGGAGGAGGAGATGAGCTGTAAGAAGAGGAAGTCCCCGAGAACGCCACCTCCTCCAGAGTACAAGGAAGCCAACAGAACAAGCAAACGACTGTCTCGGAACGTTTTCTGAGCAAAATGCAGACAAAGGCACATCACAAAGACCCTCTGGAAAGAGGCCAGAAAGGAATAGCCGCTCGAGATGTGAAAAGAACAGTGGGGTGTGTGTGTGTGGGGGGGGGTGTCCCCTGGGCTATGCAAGCTTCGGTAGCCCACCAAGAAGCTAATAAGAGCCCCCTCCCTCCTTGTCTCTCTGCAGGCCCGGAGTCCAGCAGCCTGGCTGCCTCGCCAGGGAGTGGAGGGGCCTTTGTAGGCCTGCCTGGCTGGCTGCCTGATCGCCCCCAGGACTGCGGCTCCCCCCTGCCAGAACCTGATGCCCCACCGCTGTCCTCACTGCTCCTCTTCGTGCCGCTGCAGTCAGACTGGAACGGGGCCCAGGCGGCCTGGGGCCTGGCTTGGGAGGCCCACGCCTACGGGTCCGGCGCCCTCTTTGCTCTTCTCGCCCTGCTCGCGCTGCTAGGCCTGGCTTGCTTGCCCTGCCGATGCCCAGCTGGCTGCAAGCTGCTGGCCCTGCTGCACCTGCTGCTGGTGGGGACAGGCGGGGCTAGGGCCACGCTGCTCTTGGGCGAGGCCTCCGGGCAGCTGGCCCCCTTCCCGGACTTGGCAGTGCAGCTGCTGCACGAGCTGGCGCTCCCGTGCCTGACGTCTTCCCTGGCCCTCAGCTGCCTGCTGCTGTCGCGGCACCCCCAGGCCAAGCGCTCTGGCTTCCGGCACCCTTGCTGGCTGGCCCTCCTGCTGCCCCTGCACTTCTCGGCGGCCACAGGGGCTGTCCTGGCCACTGAGTGGCTACCTCAGTTCCCTGCCCTGCTCCTGGCCTCCCGGGGCGTCTTTGCTGTCCTGGCCGCCCTGCTTTCCTGCTCCTCCTTCGCCTTCTACTGCTTGGCTCAGACCTCCGACCTCCAAGGCAGCGCCCTGCCAGCCTGCCAGTGTCCCTTCGCCGATGCCCGCCAGTGGGGTCGAGCAGCTCGCACAGCCCTGCCCGCTGCCTCCTTCGGACTGCTGAGTGCCGGCCTGCATGCTTACACCGTTCTGCACGCCCTGGGCTATGGCCTGAACCCGGAGCTCTTCAGTCCCTGGCCCTGGTGGGCCCTGCAGCTGGCCTGCCGGCTCTGCGAGGCCGGCATGGGCCTGCCCTTGGCCCTCCTGGGCCTCTACCCACTCTTCTGTGCGCCCTCCTCGGAGGCCTGGTGCCGATGCTGTGGCCTGCTCTGCTGCTGTTGCTGCTGCTCCCCAGAGCGTGCGGCTGTGAAGGCAGCCCCGATCCTGCCCAGCAGCTTCCTGTGGGCCTCATCCCAGCATGAGAAGCTCGTGATGTGCGACACTGTCTTGACCCGCAGCGCATCCGACTACCTGCCTCTATACGCCCTGCCTGCGGAAGAGCCCAGCGGCTCCATCGGGGGCTCCGGTGCCCGGGCCCCGTCCCTGCTCAGCATCGCTGTGGCCGCCAACGACCCAACGGCTGACTTCTGCCCCCCCTCGCCCATTGACCTGCGGCGCAGCATTGACGAGGCCCTGGGCTGCGAGGGGTTGTTCCCGGGGGGCAGGCCCCTCTCTGCCTCCAGCCCCCTCTCTCTCCAGTGGGCCAGGGAGCAGCCTTCGGAGGGCAGCCCTCTGTGCCTGTGCCGCACTGCCTCTTGTGTGGAGATGGTGGGGGCCAAGCCCCAGGGGGAGGCGTCCCTGCAGACCAGGGGGGCCAGCTCCACCCTCCCCTCCCCGGAGCCCTGGAAAGGCAGCAGTGGCGCCAGTTCACCCTTCACGCAGCACCCCACGGACAACTCCTCCCTGGCGCTCTCCCCCAGCCCCGAGGCCCACGGGAGCCCCCCACGCTCCCCTCCACCCCCAGGCCGCCAGCGCTGGGTGCTGGCCCAGCACTCCCAGGAATCCCTGGCCTCTGTGGGGCAGCAGGGGGCAGAGACGGCCCTCCTGCAGGCGGAGTTCATGGACGTTTGCCGACAGATCGACGCACTCAGTGTCAGCAGCGACACCATAGACTTGTAGGGCAGCCGTTCTGGGGCCGCAGGGGAGGTGCGCTCTCCGCTGCTGCTGCTGGAGCAGGAGGCTGCTCTCAGCCCTAGAGGGGAATCCCCCCACAAAGTGCAACAGGGTCTCCCTACGGGGTCTCGGTAGGGCGTGGCCGGGTTTTTTGTCCTGCCCCTTTCCCAAAGGCATAACCGTTGCAATAAACGAAGGACCCCCCCCCCCCGCTCCCCCACAGTGCGGCTTCCCAGCTCACGTCCTGCTGAGGTGTCTCCACCCCTCCATTCCTGCTCGCCCCCATCTCAGGCTTCTCTGCACAGGGGACTTGCCTGCGATGGGATTGGGGCCCCTTTTACGAACAGAGGAGAAGCTGGCTTTGCCCTGTGTGGTGGAATGAATAGCCAAGGACGGTTTTCCTCCGAGCAAGAAGCAGAGTTTTAACCCTTAAATTATCAATAAAAGGATTTTACCTACAAGAGTGCCTGCGTTTCCTGGGGGTGGGGGGCTGCTGGTCTCTTGTCTGCCCTCCTCCCCGGTTTTTGCTCCAGCCTGGCAGGACCTCTTGCACCGCCACAGTGGCCTGATGCTGGCAAGCACGTTGCCCCTCTTCTGTGGCATCCCCCCATTTCCTGCCCGGTGCCAGGTGAAGCCAGAGTCTCACCCCAGGAGCTCCAAGGAGGTCCCCGGCCAGTGCCAGGTGGGGGCTTTCCTAGACAAGCAGGCAGACTTTGAGGGGGCTCTTATGTGGCTCCTTTGCTTGTGGCTTCACTTCGGGGAAGCACACCGGGAGGCAGTGCAGTGCAGTGGTTAGAGCACCAGACTAGGATGTGAGAGGCCCAGCTTCGAATCGCCACTCCGCCAGGGGGGCTAACTGGGTGCCCTCTGGCCAGTCCCTGCACGAAGCAGAACCTGTGACGTTAAAATGGAAGAGAGGAGATCCAAGCCCTTTTGGGTTCCTGGGGGGGGGGGAGAAAAACCGAGTCGATGGGAGTACATGAGGTCTCCTGAAAGAAAGGGGAAGCTTTCCATCTGGGGTGAGAAGCTTTGGGGCACGCCCCCCATCATGCCCCGCACAACAAGTGGCTCCCCGAAGACCCCGCTGGGGTTTCTCATTTTAAAAAGTAGCTTCCAGGCTCAACCTGCAAAAGGAAAAGAAGGGGGTCTCCTGGGGAAAGTGACCCCCCCTGCTGGCAGGCAGCTCTATGGGGCCCATTTGGCGGGCAATTGGCCCTTCTCAATTCTACGACATGGCTTAGCAGGTGACAGGCTGTGGTGGCCGGATGGGTTAGCTTAGACAGAATCAGGCCTCCAGCAATGCAAGGCAGCAGGGGCTTTGCGGGGGCCGCAGGCAGGCCTCTGTTGTGGCACTTCCCAGAGTGGGCCTCCTGCTTCTCTTGCCCCGGGGGGGGGGGGTTGTCCGCATAGGGGTGGACTTCGTTTCCCCATTGCTTCTGCTGAGAGAGTTGCAATAGCCTCTCTCCACCACCCCACCGCAACTGGAGCTTTTTAAAAAACAGAAATTTAATATTGTTGTATCATAACATTATAAGGATTGGTGTATTAGGTTAGCCAAATTCTCAAACGAAAAGCTGGGAATACAGAGACTCTGATACAGAGAGAGGTTTAAGATGGTAGCAACATTCAATTGCCAGTTAAAGTCCCTCTTGCTTGGATGCTCACCTTGATGTGGGGAGGGGGGGTTTGAGCAGGTCAGCGAGGCTGAGAACAACACTGTTGGGAGTGGCTGTCACAAGTCAATCAAGCTGGAACACCAGAAGAAGCTGCAACACCAGAAGAAGATGCATTCCTCTCCCCACACACACTTTTGGGAATCGGGTGACGAGGGCAGAGGGACCCTTGAGGGTTTGCTACTGTGCAGCCGCAGTCGTGGAAGATGGCCCTGGCGGAGGACCTTTGTAGACGACAGCGAGACTTTGGCTAGCCCTAGTTAGCACTGCACAAAAGGCGGCAATGGTAAACCATTTCTGATCAACTCGTACCTCAAAACGCTATGATGAGAAAACCCACAACAAAAGAGCTCGTGGTGGAAGACGGGACCCCGAGGGCAGAAAGCACTCGGCTACTGGGGAGGAGCAGAGAACAAGGCCAAAGAGCATGCTTCTTAATGGCACGCCCGGACTAAAACCGGGACGCCCAGTTGCTGATGTGAAGAGGTGCAAAAGGAAGTCCAAAGCTGTGCAAAGCGTATAAAAGGACCACGGAACGTGAGCAGTGCAGGTCAAGGTAAGCTTGAAACTGTAAAGCAAGCAAGGGAACATTTAAACATTGCCAATCCCGGGTGTGAGCGAACTAAGGTGGACTGGAGGAAGAGGTTTTCGTCCAGAAAATTGCCAAGTGCTTTACTGGGAAATGACAAACTAAGTAGTGGTGGTCTACCAGTGAGGAGAGGCCGAACACAAGCTGTATACAGCGAGTGACCAAGAAGTGGAATGCATGGCCAGAGACTGCAGTGAGGGGGGCACAGGCACAGCTGGCTCCCAAAGCGGGTTCAGACGGATTCCTTGGAGAGAGGTCTGTCAGAGGCCACGAGCCACGGGGGGCTAAAGGGAACCCCCACATTCAGCAGCAGTCCGCCTCCGAATCCCAGGGCCAGGAGGCCACTTCGGGGGGGGGGGCTCGGCTGCTCTGTCCGGCTGTTAGCATCCCCCTCCCCCCAGGGCAACGGCTTGGCTGCTGTGTGAGACGCAGCTGGCCCTGAGGGCCCTCTGCTCTGGTCCAGCGGGGCTGTTTTGTCCTCCTCAGCCAGGAGGATTGGAGAAAAGGCCAGGCAGGAGGGACGGCCTTGGCACAGCTGCCTGTCAGGGCAGACCTCGGGCTGGAGAGCCACCAGGATTCCTGCCTTCCAGGAGATGGATGGGCATGCCTCGCTTGGAGGTGCTGGCAAGGGTGCTGTGGGGCACAGCGTGACTGGTGTTGCCAAGTGCCCGGCTTGGGGGGGGAGACAGGATAAGCAGCACAGCCAGACAACACCCACCCCCCACTCCTGCTTCCTCTGCAGTGCAGCTGCTCAGCAGTGCCCGCCCCCCATTAAGAGAGAGTCCAGGAAAGCCCCTTTTGCCAGGAAGAAGGTGGCACAGCTGCTCAAGCCTCAGGACACTCTGCTTGCAGCTGCTGCAGGCTCCTCAGTTGGGAAGATGCAGCCCCCTCCCCTTGCAAGCAGGAAGAGCATGCCAAGGCCGTGGTGCGCACTGGCCAAACCCGCCCCTCCAAAGCAGGAGCCACGCTGGGCTCTTGCTGCAGTAATAGGGATTAAAGTATATTGCAGTAAGCGATACTAAGCGGTATAAAGCAATATGCTAGGATTCTAGTTGAACTTCTCAACTTTGCATGAACTGTGTTTTTTTGACAGGTAGGTAACAAAAGCAGGAGTCTTTTTGACCTTTGACAGCTAATTAAAAATAGTGGACTCTTATCTAGATTAATGTCCCTCTATCAGAAAATAAACCAATGGTGATCTACCAACTTAACTCTGTCATTTCTCACAGATGTACAGTTTTGTTTTGCAAGTTGGATATAACATCATTTTTTGGCTAATTAGGTTATATAGTAGAAATTATGAGTATCTCATGAAGTATCAAACCAAACATAGTTTGCTTACGCTATCACGTGAAAAGATCTTAGATATTTGAGTGTGATAACCTATAAAACATGCAAATTCAGATAGTGTGTTAAGAGTTCTGATTCTAGGCGAGATTTTTATCTTTGCATTGTATGCTCTGAGAATCTTAACGCATTTCACAGAAACTCTGTTTTAAACATAAGAGTTAATTAGGAAGTGTTAGCAAACCTCATTCTTATTGCCTATGTTGTTTTTGTAGGATTTATATTCATAATCTCTATATATAATTGAGTAAGCGTGTTTCAGACAACTCACTTTATACCCTGGTGCACCACCAGAGGGCGCTGCTGCAAAGGAAAGCCCAGGTAACTCACCATATCGCCCCAGAAAACATGCCATGATGGGAGGCCCAGGCAGAGAACAGGAGCAGAGCAGGTGGCAATGCCCACCCCCTGCTTTAACACAGCTGGTATTAGGAGCAGAGCAGGTGGCAATGCCCGCCATTGCCTTAAACGAGCTGGTATTAGGAGCAGAGCAAGTAGCAATGCCTGCCCCCTGCATTAACCCAGCTGTTAGGAGCAGAGCAGGTGGCAATACCTGCCCCCCTTCAGCCAGCTGGGATCAGGAGCACAGCATGTGGCAATGCCCTCCCGTTTCACTCAGTTGGGATCAGGAGCAGAGCAGGCAGATATGTCCACTCTCCGCCTTAACCCAGCTGGTATTAGGAGCAGAGTAGATGGCGATGCCCGCCCCCCTTCAGCCAGCTGGGATCAGGAGTGGAGAAGGTGGTAATGCCCACCCCCACTTTAACCCAGCAGGTATTAGGAGCAAAGCAGGTGGCAATGCCCACCCCCGCCTTATCACAACTGCCATTAGGAAACAGGTGGCAATGCCCATTCCCCGCCTTAACCCAGGTGGTATTAGGAGCAGAGGTGACAATGCCCGCCCCCCTTTAAGCCAGCTGGAATTAGGAACGCAGCAGGTGGCAATTCCCGTACCTGCCTTAACCCAGCTGGTATTAGGAGTGGAGCAAGTGGCAATGTACACACACACCCCACCCTTAACTCAGCTGGTATTAGGAGCAGAGCAGGTGGCAATGCCCACCCCCTCCCTATCACAACTGGCCTTAGGTGGCAATGCCCACCCCTGCCTTAACCCAGCTGGTATCTGGAGCGGAGCAGGCGGCTGTGCCCACCCCATCGTCTCCCTGTCGCAATCAGGCGCCAAGCAGGCAGCAATCTCCACCCCCCCCTTCAACCTGCCAGAATCATGTTCATGTTGCTGAGATCAGGTATGGAGCAGGTGGCAATGCCCCCCCCACTCCTTCACTGGCCAGGATCAGCAATGGGGGAGGGCATGCCTGCCTGTCCGCTCTCCCCTTTCTAGAGCCCGTTTTTTTTCCCCCCACAACGGGCTTTGTTTCTAGTCATATATATATTTATAACTGGCTTCATTAAGAAACTAAGGTATGATTTCAGTAAAGGAAATAAACTCTAGAAAAGTGTCTGTGTACTTTGATGAGAAGGGGCAAAGTGGTAAGGGCCCTGTATAAATAAAGGTACTGATAAGTAAATGGTCCAAAGAGCATTTCGGTTTGACAGGCCTTACACTGCTGAAATCTACCCAAGAGTAAAAGACAAATCTTTCTTTTGAGATAGCAGAATCTTTAGCAAGGTGCGGATAACGTGTCCCTTACGCTCTCCTTGGCAAAAAGTGTGTGTCTGTGTGGGGGGGGGCCTTGTAGCTAAGCTTCACCACATGGCTGCTATCAGGGGGGTGGGTGGGTAGCAGCCATCCTGGGCCACAGCTCCAGTGGGGAGGGAGACCCTCTTCTCATGCTGCTGCTTCTCCCCCATCACCCAAAGCAAAGGAGAGCTTGTGTGCGACCCTGGGAGGGAGCCCAAACCCGGCTGCAGCAGCGCAGAGCAAGTGTCAAGGCAGCTTCCATAGAGGACGCGGAGTTCAGGGCCGGTGGACGGAAGGGCCCAGCTGCTCTTCTGGTGCCCAGGAAAATGGACAAGACCAGACCAGCCTGGCCCGCACTTCCTGGCTCTTCCTGGCACAGAGGCAGCAATTTTATCAGGCACAGAATGATGGGATAAGTGACCTTTGGGCAACTGCTGGGCCCGAAAGAATTCACTGGAAGGCAGCCGTGGTTCTCCAGCTCTTCTCCCTGGGCCCTTTTGTGACTCCGGGCTGCCCCGCAATTCTCCCAGCACTGGACAGAGAGGTTGGACGGTGCTCCTGCTATGGCCTCCTGGAGCAAGGTGGGGGGGGCGTCCTTTGGCCCTTTGCTGTTCTCTGCTCTTCTTGTCCCTGGATTGGCAGCAACAGAAGACCAGCCACGGCGGCCTGCTAGACACTCTGGATCTTTATTATTTAGTAATAACACAGAGACACAACAGTGGACCCCAACATGCGCAGAAAGTACAGCCTTTGAGGCGGCGGGGGTGGGTGGGGAGAGAGGCTGACCTGAATCTGGCAAGACCCTGCAGAGCCCTGGCAGTTTGCAGCAAGAGAACCGGACCCCCCACCCCAGCACCCAAACGCGGGGGAGTGGGAATAACTTCCAGAAAGAGTTTGACTCCCGGGGGGGGGGGGGGATGGAGAGCCCAACACTTCTCTCTAGGCGAGGGTAATTTGCAAGGGGGAGAGAGAAGAGAGGCCCTCCACACGGCAGCACCTGGCCCCCCTGCCCGAGGAGAGCTCAGCTCCAGCTGGCTCGGCCACTCTCCGGAGGGTCCCCCCTGCTCGCCTCCCCCAACAGACGCACCTTGCCACGAGGGAAGTGAGTGGCCGGCCTGAGAGTGGGGAGAGGCTACCAGGAATCCACCAGGGGCTGGGGGGAGCGCAGACCCGGCCACTTCCCACCTCCACCCGGGATGCCATTTCCGAGGTGTGAAGGCCTGGGGGAGGGGCTTAGGATGATGACTCAGGAGCCCACCCGGCTAGCAGAAAGCCTCGGAGGGAGGGCTGCCCCCCATCACCCAGGAGCAGCCCGGGCGGCTGGGTTCACATCACCCAGGTGAGATCTGTGCTCCCAGCAGGTTCTGCCCATGACGGAGTTTGTCCCCCCTGCACAGCCCCTCACACCGGCTTGGAGGGACAGGGTAGTCCGTAGTGCAAGTCTCTGCCCACAGGCACGGCCCGGATGCCAAGGGGCAAGGAGCTCAGCTGCGGCGGCAGCCAGTGGCGGCAACGGGGGCGGGGACGTTGGGCGTGGCTCGCTGGCTGCTGCTCCGGGAGGCGTCTTCAGTACAGCCGCTTCTCGTAACTGGGAGGGGGAGGAGAGAGAGAACAGAAGGGTCAGCCCAGCCCTCCCTGGCAAATCCATCCCCTGCAAAGGACTGGCAGGCAGATATTCTCACGCTCCCTCAGTCCAGCTCAAAGCCAGACTCCTGCGCTCTCAGTTCGAGAACCCGGAGCCAGGGCCGGCAGCACAGGGCAGTGGTGGATGCTTGGCTTCCTGCCTGAAAATGGGGGGGGGTCTGTGTTCCACTCCAGGAAAGCCAAACCGGACCCCAGTCCCCAAGCAGGGCCTGCTGCGTCCGCTCCTGCCCTCTGGAAGCATCCTCAGGCCCCAGGCCAGCTTGGGCTGGCTTCCTGAAGGCCCCCCACTCACTATGAGGCCATCCAACCGCCCCCGCCTCCGCCCCACCCCCCACCCCAGGAGAACTGTGGCAACAAGCCAAGCAATGGGGGGGGGGACTGAGCAGTTCTGAGCCCAGAGGGCCAGGGGCCTCGCCCCTCCTGTGGGCTCTTCGCCTCTTCCTGTGGGCAGGAGTGGAGCCCTCTCGCAATCCATGCCCTGGCAGTGGCTTAAGCCAGGGGGCTGCGAGGGAGAGAGGCAAACGCCCCCCTTCTCTCCAGGCCGCCATCCTACCTACAAACGGAACAGAAGCCAAGGGCCTTGGGCAGCAACATCCCTGCAGCCCCTTCCACCAGCCCGTCTCACACGTACATCCAGAGCCACAAGGGCTTCCCCTTCCACCCTTCTGGGTCCTTGGACCAAACGCCCCCGACCAAAACACACCAGCAAGATGACCGACAGCGCCAGAGTCCCCCTTCCCCCAGAAACAGCGTCCATGCCAAGAACTGCCCACCCCACTCGCACCGAGGCTCATGTCAGAGGGCCAGGGGGAGAAGCCGCTCTCGCTACCAAAGCAGCAGCCCCTGAAATGGTGCAGGGCCTGTAATTGACCCTTATAAGCACAGGCACAAATGCGGTTTTCATGAGGGGAGAAGTGGAAGGTTTTCGTGCTTCCAGGGCTGTGCCTCGATTTCTACATGGGGCACTGGGCAGCTCTCACTGTAGGGGGAGACACCTTTGCCACCCTAGTCGTAAAATTCCCCCTACATTCTTACCCAGAAGGCAACCCTCTTAAACTCTGGCTACAGGCCAAGCGCAGGGTCACACCTGCAGGCCTCCCCCCAGGGCAGCCCCACTACCCTCCCCACCCCAGTGTACGCGGCCACCCATTTCAGGACCCCCAAGGCAGGTATTTCCCTTCCAGAGATGGGGCAGCAGCAGCAACTGCAAGGAATAACGGGGGCGGGGGGGCCCAACCCCAGGCAGTCTTTTCCCCCTCTGCTGAGCTTCAAAATATGGTGAAAAGAAATGGGGAGAGGCGGAGAAAGTTTTGCAATGGGAAATTCATGGGTTTGATGGGGGAAAGTCCCCTCCGGTCACCATCTGGTAGCCCATTCTTGTTGCTGCAAATACAGGATCGGGGCAAGGGCAAGGGCAAGAGAGGTCCCCCCCAGAAGCAGGGGTTGCCACATGGAAGGGCTCTGAGGGCAGTGGCTGCAGTTCCCCCCCAGGTGGGACAAACAGCCCCGGCGGCCCAGGGCACTGGCCCTGCAGAGGTCCAAAGACACCGGGCTTCAGAGAACTGGGGGGGGGGGTGTTATCTCTGCCCTGTGAATGCGATCCACGCGAGCTCATTGCAGATCCAGGGTGGGAAGATGGGGGGGGGCAGGGAAGAGCTTACCAAAGTGGGGTGGGGGGGAGGTGTGAGGGGCTACAGTGTATCCAGGCCACAGCTCTAGCCATCATCCCAAAGTGAGGGGGAAGTGTCCGAAAGGAAGACCGCAGCAGCTGCCCCCTGCAACACGCGCTAGGGTGGGGCGGGGCGGGACACAGCTGTGGATTCCAGTTACTTACATGGCAGAAACGTAAAGCTACAGGAGAGCCACGGCGTGGGCAGGAGAGAGAGAGAAGGTTACACGGTCAGCACCATCCGGCCCCCAAAGTGTGTGCCCCCTGCTGCCCCTCCCCCACAGCACTGCCACCTCCAAGCCCAGCCGCCACCACCATGCACAGAGGCGTCCGGGCACTCACTCCCCAGCCCGAAGGAGAGCCAGCGCTCTGGGCCCCGCCAGCCCTGCCAGGCCCCTCTAGCCAAACTACCAGCAAAGCTTGCAACTCCCACCTGCTAGCAAAGCCCCGCCCTCCGTCAAGAAAGAGCAACTCCCCCCCCATCTGTTAAGGGCTCCCTTGTCTTAAGAGGCCTGCTTTGTGCCCCCCCTGCCAGTGGGGGCCAGGGAAGCCTACTGGGGGAGGGGGCTCTCGAGGTATGAGCTGCCTCACCAGGGCCTGGAAGACAGAAGAGAATTTGCATTTTTTTCTGGGCTCTCAAACGTTACCCCTGTTCAATCTCCAGCCTCTCTGGTTAGAAAGGATGAGAGCAGAGTCTGGGAGGGACCCCCTGCTGGACCCCCCCCAAAGGCTCTTTTCTGCATTCCGCTTAGAGAAAATTCATCACCAAGTCCAGAAGAACGCAAGGCCAGGCTTTACACAAGAGACGGTGACTCGCAAGCTCTCTTTGGCAAGGTCTGGGGAGGTTGGAAAGGGACGGGAAAAACTCCCACTTGACCATCCTCTACCGACCCCGGCTTCTGCGATTCCACTAGCCACTGCCCACATATTTCAAGCACCTGCTCATGAGGACTGGAAACCAGATGAGTTCCAGGCGGGAAACCAGCAAGTGCGTGACTCGGTGCCCGCCCAATTCCACACACACCATCTAGGAAAACCCATTCCAATCCCCCGTCACAACATACTTCCAGCTACAGATAATGCCACATCTGCTATGGGGACCTGGGGTAATCGCCAAACCCCAGCTGACACCTTCTGCCGGCCTTGGACACCAGAAGGAAGAAGGCTGGACTGGGGTGGGGCCCCATGAAGCCAGAAGGCAACCGCTGCAGGGCTGGGGAAGAGCCCCCAGGGAAACGCAGCCAAGGCCCGAGGCAAAGGCCCTCCCGGTCGCCGCCAAACCTGCCCCACTCGCCTCTCGTTCACCACTTGGGGCCCACCAGGAGACTCACGGCCCAGGAGCCACGGCTGCCTGTGGAAAGCCCAGCTGGGTCGCAACCCCCCCCCCCAAGCAGCCTGTCCAGCAACCCGCCCCGCCCCCCCAAGCAGAGAGAGCAGCCAACCCAACGTTCAGCGCCAGGACCAAGTGGCAGGTGCTGCCCCCTTGCCGCCCTGATGCGTCTCCCCCCCCCCCACTTCCTCCCACCCTCGTGATCCATTTTCTGCTTCTTGCCCAATGGTTTCGTTTGCCAGGGGCACCGAAAAAACCATTTACTGAAAACATACTTGCCCCCAAATTATCTGGCGGCTTACTGAAGGGTGAGCTTTGTTTTATTGAAATGCACCAGAGAAAGGGGGCCTTTTAAAAAAATCCACACCGAAGGGAAGGGCCTTGCTGCGGAGCCCAGCCCAAGCGGGAGGCCCCGTCTCCTTGCTGGCCATCCTGCTTTCCAGAAGAGCTGACGCCAGACGAGATGGGACCCCGTCACGTTTCCGGGCAGGCACTTTCCCATCTCAGGAGAGGAAAACGGAGGCTGCCCATTCAGACCCACCATTCAGGACCACGCCAGCAGCCCACGGCCACCCTCGGTGCCACAGAAACATTTAGGGAGAGGGAAAAAAGAAGCAGAGCTCAAAGCCTCCTAAGCCCAAGAGACCGTCAGGCATCTGCAAAGCTCCTTGGAAACACCACAAAGCCTTTGCCCGCCCCCAGCCCTTGGCTCCTGCACGGCCCCGCCTCCCCTGCAGCTCCCAGCCAAGGTGTCAAGCCAAGCGTCTCGCCCTGGGCCCCCCTGCTCCTGCAGACCCTCCCTGCTTCCACAGCACACCTGCCCTTTCCCTGTGCCGCCCCCCCCCCGCCCCGCCTGCTTAGAGACAGCAAGAAGAGTCCGCCGGGCCCAACGTCAGCAAACACTGCACCCCCACCCCTTCAGCCAGGAGGGAGGCAAGGGGGGGGGCGCTTTCCTGTACTAAATTGACTTTTTGGAAAAGTATGTTTTCAAAGAGCACTGCCTGCCCACGTGGACGAGGCTGGGGGAGGCGCCCTTTCTACACTCACACACACACACTCCCCAGAGCTTGAACTGCGCCTCGTTCTGCCATCGGCCCCTTGGTGGAGAAACCAGAAGTTCTTCCCTTCCCATTCCAGCCAAGTCCAAGCCCAAAGCCCAACCAGGACTCTACGCGCCTTCCGAGAGCAATCTCACCTCTCTGCAAATGCCTGCAGGAGTGACCTGAAGAAGCTGACCCCCCCCACCCCCTTTCCAGAAGAGCAGCAGCCCCCGGGAAGAACCAGGTGAAGCCAGCGGAAGCCGGCACTTGCCCTCGGCCCTTGCAGTGCAGGACGCAGAAGACCCCAGCCAGCCCTCAAGAGCATGGGCTGCAAGAAAGCTGGCGCCAGGCTTGGGGAAGGGCAGGCCAGTCCAGCCCACGCGATGCCCCCAGAGCCCGGGACGAGGAGGAGGAGGAGGAGGGGCAGAGCTCGGCAGCCGCCCTCATCAGTGGCAGCCGCCAGGCAGTGGAGGAATGATGGGATTCACTCTGCCCTACGGCAAGTGGCACAGCAATGCAGAAAGCGCCTCACCCGACACTGTCATGAAGGGCTGCCACAGGCTCCCTGGCCGCGGAGCCCTTTTCTAAAAGCGGGCGCCTCGGCCCAAGCCACGCAAATGAGGCGGACGCCCCTGGCACTCCCTCCCAGGAGGACTTGCACGGAGGCTGCTGAAGCACCAGCCGGGCTTCGTGAAGCACGTCACAGCAGCCCCTCCAAGCACCCTGCGCACCTCACTTGGGGAAGGGAAGGGAGAGGAAAGAGGTCCCCCCCCCTTCACAAAAACCCATCTTCCAGCCAGGGATCTTTCCGAGCAAGAGCCAGGAAAGACACTGGCCAGTGGGAAGGACTGGTACGCCTCCTGCAGACAAAGGGCACCAGGAGATCAGACGGAAGAGACCTCTTCCCATTGGACAGTTTCAGGGGGTGGCCATGAGGGTCTGCAGGAGAAGAGAAGATTCCCGTCCAGCAGCACCTTAAAGACCAACTGGAGGGCCAGTTTGATGTAGTGGTCAAGAGCGGCAGGACTCTCATCTGGAGAGCCGGGTTTGATTCCCCACTCCTCCTCCGCTTGAAGCCAGCTGGGCGACCTTGGGCCAGTCACAGCTCTCTCAGAGCTCTCTCAGCCACATCCACCTCACAGGGTGGTTGTTGCGGGGATAACAACAACACACTTTGTAAACCGCTCTGAGTGGGCGTTAAGTTGCCCTGAAGGGCAGTATATAAACTGAGGATGATGACTGAAGTGCCAGGGTAGGAGCTGTCAAGCGCCAGGCTCCAAAATCTTGATGGTCTTCAAGGTGTTGCTGGGCTCACACCTTGCCCTCCCACACGCCTCCCCCTGCCACAGACCCAGGAAGGAGATTCTGGCCCCGGAGCTGCCAACCGGCCCCTCGCTCTGGAGCCAGAGCGAGGCCTGCCTGAGGAGCCCGCCCCCCTCCTTCTCCGCACCAGGGAACCTCCAAGGCCTCTGGGGATGGTGCTCAGGCCGAAAGGGCTGCCTGGAGAGAAGGGGGGGGGGGTCTGGCCCAGCCGCCGCAGGGACACTTACGAGTGGAGACCGTGGACACCCCCCTCGATCTGGGCCGACATGGTCCGCTTCTCAAACTTCAGTTCCCCGGAGTACATCATGGACCTGGCAAGAGAACATAGGGGGGGGGGGGGCTCAGCCTGCCACCCCTGTCGCTGCTACCAGAACCCCCCACCCCCCACATTTCCTTGTTCTTTTCAGCCACCCCAGAAAAAGAGGCACGTTTTAGAGCATTTTAAATCAACTGCAACTCTTTTCGAGTTCTGCTTTAAATAAAGACATGGTACAAATCTGGGGGGTGTTGCGGGGGAGGCAGGTAGCTTCCAGAGAGGCTTCCCAGTGTGCCCATGAGAATCAAGAATGGAACCCCCATGTTCACGAGCAGTGTATCTTGGAACGTTCCGTGAGGGCTCTTTCCACGGGGTGGGGTGGGGGGCTGGAACAGAGAGGCATCTTCCGCCTCATGCAACGGAAGGGCAGCTCCCACCTCGCAGCCCTCAATCCAAGGGCTGTGCTTTCGGGGTCCGGGGCTGTTTGTGAGGAAGGGGCTCCTTGCACTCTCAAGCTCACATGTGCCAGCGTGGTGCAGCGGTAGAGATTTGGCGAGGATCTGAGAGACCCCGGTTCAAATCCCCACAAGGCCATGGGAGCTAGCTGGGTGATCTTGGGTCATCCCATGCTCTCAGCCTAGCCTACCTCACGGGGTTGTTGTGAGGGCTAAATGGAGAAGGGGAGAATTCTGTAAGCCACCCTGGGCCCCCAGCAGGGAGAAAGGTGAGGTATAAATGAAGGGTATCAATAAATGCAGGGATCCCAGAGGAGGAGCAGCCACAGAGAAGGGGAATATAGAAGCACACAAACCCAGAGAAAGGTGCAAAAGTGCAGGCAAGAGAGAGGGACGTCTTTTTGACACTGGTTTCCTAAATTGCAAAAATAGTAGTAGAAAAAAATACTCATTGGTCTCAAGGAGTCCCCCCCCCCATACGTTTTCATTCATTCCTCCCCAAGACAAGGAAGAGATGTTATAGCAAAAACCTCTTCTGCCTCCATGCCGGTCTGCTGATGACCAAAGCTGGGGGGAAGCGAGGGGGGGCAAGCACCTGCCAACGGCCAATCCTTGAGCAATTCTACAGCCAGTCGCTGGGCATGCAAATCGCCTTGGGAGGGGGCAGCCCCACCCTGTGGCTTCCTCACCGCAGCACAGAGAGGCTTTTCGCTCCGATGTCCTGGCAGCCGTGCTGGATGCCAGCAATCAGGTAGGGCACGAACTTCTGGATGGATCCCTTGTCCTGGATGGAGCCCGAGACGCCCTGTGCCACCTTCACCTTGTCCCCCTCACTGCAGGGCAGGGAGAGACGTGGCAGAGTCAAGCATCCAATGACGGGAGCGCTGCCCCCGAAACGTTGGCTGGTGTCCAACTGGGCCAGTCTTTAAGGTGCAGGAAACTACTGCTGCTACTCAGAGTAGCACAGCTTCCCACTTGGGAATGAAGCCACTGTGAGAATTCCCACCTGCAATCTGAGAGGTCCCCGACGGAGAGGCGCCAACAGCGGAAGCATGTGGCCAAAGCAGGCCCAGCCCTGGAAGGGGCAGCAATGGCATTCGTGCCCCAGACACAGCACCACGCCCCAAAGCCGCCTTGCCTCCCGCCAGCCCCGCTTCCCGGCTTCCCTGCTCCATTCCAGGATGCTGGCCTCAGCAGAGGTGCTCTCTGCACTCCCCCCCCCTCCATCAAAGCCCTGCGGCCCCTTCAGGAGGGCACACAAGACCCCCAGACACACCTGAAGTAACGCTTCTGGCTGCTGCTGTTCTTCTCCATGGCGTCAAGAGACCCCATCCCTCGGTACTTCTTGAGCCGCACCCCATCTGAGAAGAAGTATTCGCCTGGAGCCTCCGTTGTAGCAGCCAGCAAGGAGCCCATCATGACTGGGAGAAAGAAGAGGGGGCTTCAGAGGCCGAACTGGCAGCCTCTCTCCCGCCAGGCCCAAGCAGGTGGCTGGTTCTGACCCTACGCAGCCTAGTCCCACCCCCACAGAGCCCTGCCTGGACCCCCCAGCCCTGCTCTGCACCCCTGCCCAGCCTTGCCTTATGTGGCAGGTGCCCAGGAAGGGCAGGGCCTGCTCAGTGGCTGCCCCTCCTCTGCTTAGGCAAAGCCCTTCCTTCCGCCTGCATCTTGTGGCCATCAGACCGAGATTATTTTTACTTCAGCCGGACTTTAACTGAAGGCAGTTCAATTCATTCAGCATCTTTTGGTCCCCCTCTTACTCTTCTTTCAGTTTCAAGAAGCCACTGCAAGTTTTACTTCAATTATGGCTCATCTTGTTCTTGCTGTGCGTTATTTATTGCTGGTTGCAGAATTTATGTTTTTAGGATCAGACGGATTTTATTCTCTCTGGGATGCAGCAGGATTTCTTTCTATTCCATCGACTGCCCCCGACGGCAGAGGCGGAAGCCCCTCCCCCCCATTTTGGAGCTTGGTTACCCGTCTGCTGGGGCTCAGCCCTCCTTAAGCCCTGCACCCCCCTCCAGGAGCCTCACTGCAGCAGCCCCAGATTTTTTGAAGGGGGGGGCAGGGCCCCAATCACCAGCAGATGAAGAAACCAGCAGAAGATGCCAAATGCAGAAAGGTTTCATTTATTTTGCAAAGAACACCCACAGCCATTTTAAAGACTTAAAAGAGGAAAGAAAATATGCCTGCAGCATCTCAAAAAAAATGGGTTCTGTGCTGGTGTTCATCAAGCGCTTTCCAGTACATTTTTTTGCAATGGGGACTTGAGGCTGCCCTCTTTGGGGTCCCTTCCCCCCGCCCCCCCAGACAGAGGCAGAAGCCTTTTGCATGCCGAGAAGCCGTCACCTGTGGAGGCTCCTAGCGAGAGTGCCTTCACCACGTGGCCCACCGTCTGGATGCCGCCATCAGCGATCACGGGCACGCCGAACCTGCGGGCGTACTCGGCTACTTTGTAAACAGCTGTCCCTTGCGGCCGGCCACACGCCATCACTGAAGGAAGAAAAGGGTCAGCCAGGGCACGCAAGAGGCAAGGCCAGAAGCAGCAGGAATCCAGCCGACAGACCCCCCCCCCCCCACCCTGGCCCTGCAAAGAGTCACTTCCGTGCCCCCGCTGGAAGGTCTAGAGCGGCTCTGACTGCAGAGACTGGGGAAGAACAGACAAACGGGGCCCCGCTAACCAGAAGTGCCACACTCGGTGTACACACGGGCAAACTTTCAAACAACACCAGCAATTTCCTCAAGGGGATTTTTTTTTTTTGTTCCCTGGATCTGCCACCAGCAGCAAAGGTGACCTGGAGTGGGAACTGCAAGCACCCAGGAGGGGCATTCCATTCAGCTGTGACTCATTTTGCCTGCAATTTCCATAAACAAGCAGTCTGCAGCCAAAAGGGCATGCCCTGGGCCTTATACTCAAAATCGGCTTTGTTTTTTAACTCATCACGGCGTGGCAGAAGTTGGTGGGCTTCAGCACCTGGTGTGGCCAGCATCCTGGGACAGAAAAACAGCTGAGAGAGACACTGCCTGCCCGCAGGACGGTATCACACTGTTACAGGCATTTGATTTTAATCATATACACTCATATTACATACGTGCATTTCAGTAAACTTTGTATGTCTTTTAAAGCAGTTCATTAACAGGTTGTGGAAAAATAAAGGTGTCCTCTTATCTTTGACAGCCAATTAAAAGTAGTTGGAAAAGAACAGATAAATGACCTTTTAATTGCAAGAAAAATCTAAATATAATCTGTTAATCTAGTATGTAGCTGTTTTTTATACTTTCATGCTTTCTAAGAAACTATCTTGTGCAGGTGCACAATATTGTATGTTCGCTTTAGCAAAACATCACAATTAAAAATATGAAGAATCGGCTAAATTTAAGACATATCGTATTTTCATATTGTCACATGTAAAAGATCTTAGTGATGTCACTAGAGGTAGCAAATGCCATTAAATATGAAAGGATATCACCACGATAAGAAATTAAGGTTTTGACAAAGGAACCCTCGCTTAGAACATTTTAGGTGAGAAAAACAAGTATCTATGAAAATCCCAGTGTATTCACAGAAGTTTAAGTGTGATCTGATTGTAAATAATTGATATTTAATTATGTTTGAGCACTGTTAAGAGATTTAATTTTTATTGCATGCATATATGTTCATCTCCAGTTGGATCTAGTTCAATATGCGCTTATCTTGCTTAACCAAAAAGCTTAGGGTTTATTTCAATAAAGATTTAAACTCTGAAAGAAGTCTCTGTGTTGCTTGATGGGCAGGCGTTAACAGGGAGATCCCCCTTACAAATACTTTGTCCTGGGAAGCAGGTTGTCCAGAGAGGTCCTTGTTTTCAGACCCGATTCAAAGCTCATTGATGCTAAATTTTGCTGACTGGACAGTCCAGGAGCTTTAATTAGGTACGGATAAATGAGTCTGTTACAACATTGGGGCTCTTGGATTTGTCCCTACACCAAAGCAGATACCCACAACCTGCAGGCCCGGGCTGCTGGTACCAGCTCCTCTGCAGTCCAGCAGTACCAAAGGAACAATGGGACGCTTACATTTCTTTGGTTCAATATGAAAAATCAGAGGAATACATATCATGACGGAGAACGGAACAAATACCACCACTTTGACATGTGACAAAATCAGCCCCAGAACAACTCTTGGTGACAAAAATCCACAGCAAACAGCAACACACCTATCCGAGTGACAACTGAGGGCCAGACACAATTCGGTTGTGCCTCAGCCAACACTCACAGGGAAACGTGGCTACTTTCAGTTTCACAATGAGTAGAAAACTCCCACAGCGACAGCCCGGCAAGCATCACGGGCCAGTGCTGATTACGGGTTACTTTTTGAAAAGCTGAAGGCCAGGCGCCACAGCGGACCAGAGGCCGCACAGCCTGATCCCAGATGGGTGTGCGTGTGCAGCAAACAGATGGCCTGTGATTTTTCAGTGGGGAGGGAGCTGTCCTCTGCACACGCCCAGAGGCAGCTTCATTACTGCTGCCCTGTAGTCTGAAGCTGAGCTCGGCCTCTCCCCCTTAGAGGCAAGGCAGGCCACCTCCCACTCCCCCCGGACTCACCTTCTTGTGTGATACAGATGGAGCCGCAACCCATGCCCACACGCAATGCGTCCACCCCAGCATCGATGAGGTTCTTCGCCTGGGCGGCTGTCACAACTGTGCATCCAACAGGAGAGAAAACAAAACATCCTATGAAACATCTGGCCTCTGGATGTGCTCGAGGCTGGGCAGGAAGGCTGCCAGGGGTGGGGAGGAAGGCGGGCAAACTCCCCAGCACAGAAACTGAGAACTCTGTGGTGGTGAAGCCCCTGGGAGACCTCCCCCCGCCCCCACACCCCAATCTGAAAGTGCTCCCTAGCTCTGGCCCAAGCGCGCTGCTGCCGCACCACAGAGTTAAGCCCTGGGCACACCCCACTGTTTCTATCTGCTGTGGAGCATTCTGCATGGCTTGAGAGAAATGGACACACAACACACACACACACACAAAATTCAAGAAACAAAACTGCACACAAGTGAGCCAGGAGTTCCCTCTCAGCTCGTGGGCACATTCTGTTTTGGAAATCCACAAAAACTGGAAATTACAAACCAGAAATTGCAACTTTCAGACACAGATTTTGACTTAATAAAAGGTACTTGAGCCAAGCTGGTCTTTTCAAGCATCTCTTATTAGTAATTTTTTAAAATATTCATTATATCCTAGTGTTACACGCTCCCTGCCCCAACGATCTCCCACCAGAGGGAGGCATCAGGGCCCAGCGGGTGAAGACATGCTCTGCAGGCAGCAGCCCCCCCCCCCCAGCGCAGCCCTGACAACTTCTCCACCTGGGCCTCCTGGGGTGTGGCCCCAGAAGCCCTTCCCCTGCTACCGTCTGGGCAGAGACAGTCCCTGGCTCAACAGGCCAAAGGCCAGACTGGCAATCAGAGAACTTCTGCAGCCAGATGCACACACACAAACACACAAACACACATCCGGAAACAACAGGCCTAAGAGACTTATTCCTAACCACTGAAACACAGTACCCTTCTGGCTGAGGGGGTCTGGCTTTGCCTAGTTACCACAGGGGCTGCTGGTGGGCAGCTGCTCAGAAAATCGGTCAAAATATCTACCTTTATGGCTAGTGCTTAGTTATGTTAGAGAGAATGGCCATGGAAGTCCCCAGACAGCGGCTGGTCTCAGCAGTTTTGGGGAGAGGCTGCTGTTTTGTGCTGCACCCCTGCCTTCTCCCTGGCAAAACGCTCCCATGCTATACCTTCACACACAGTGGCACCCCCTGGGCAGCAGGGCT
The DNA here is from genome assembly GCF_028583425.1 of Eublepharis macularius. Classification (NCBI taxonomy): domain Eukaryota; kingdom Metazoa; phylum Chordata; class Lepidosauria; order Squamata; family Eublepharidae; genus Eublepharis; species Eublepharis macularius. The sequence goes on from NC_072798.1 coordinate 1,128,636, forward strand.
CCCGCACTCCTCCTCCGTGCCAAGCCCCAAAGCAGGCCAGGCTGCACAACAACTGTGCAGGCACAGGCCTCCTCTGTGGGCCCCACGCCCCCAGCTGCAGACCCAGGGGCCTCCCTCTGCCCCAGGGGAACTGCAGGGGAACCCTAACCCCAACCCAGCCTGGCGGTGCAGAGCCAGACACGGCCACCGGGCAGCTCTGCTGCAGCCCAGCTCCTCCTCTGGCCTGCAGTCCCCCTGCTGCCTCAACACGGCAGGCCTCGCCCTGGCTCGCCTCTTGTGCTGGGAACTCCCCGCCCCTACAGTGAAAGCCCATGTTTGAACCTCTCGCTATGAAAATGCAGTAACGTCGAGACCATTTATTATTCTGAGCCATCAGTCCAACATCCTTTCATCCATCAGTAAGGGGGGGGGGCGGATTTAGGCAAACCCAAGGAGGAAGAGGAGGAGGAGGAAGAGACATCAGCCAAGATGGCTAAAGGGAATCTTCCTTTCTGGCCCTCTGCTTGAGCATCACGCTGGTTTGATGGGCCGAGAGTCTGATGCAACAGAGCAAGTCTGAGCACGGTTCATGCTGACGGTTCCTGGCCTCTCTGCCCACAACCCCCCTCCTGCCAACGGGTAAAACCACATGCTTCATCACCTCGGAAACACATTTTCAGGCAAAGGGGGCTGCACTGTGCAGTCCCACAACAGAGAGACACACAGTCCGTTCCATGTTGTTAAAACGGTCAAAGGCCACAAGCACCACGCTTGCTCCCCTTATTCCCCAGGGAGCTCTCTGTGGCTCCAACTTCCCCGCTGCCCCATCTGCATGCACTGGAACGCCGGCTTTTCTCTGGGGCACTTCCAGACCCCCTGCAGCACTGCAAGTGCCCACTGGGTGACGCCTTCCGAGACGAGCGGGGCTGCTCCACAGAATGCCGCACCAGCACTGGAGACTGGCACGGGTCGATTGGCACTTCCTCCAAAGTAGACGCCGGACCCCACCGAGGGCCTGAACCAGCAGGAGCAGCCACAGCCTCCACACCTGCCTTTGGCGGGGAAGCAGGGAGCCCCCCACCCTCCACCTCCCAGGCCAGCCCAGCAGGCCGCGCTGCCTCCCCTTCGGAGGGGGCCCCCTGCAGAAGGGCCGGGCCGGGAGCAGCCGCCCCCCAGGGCTAGCCCCTCCCGAGGCTCACCATTGCCACCGATGACCTGAAGCTCCGGGTACTTGTTCTTGATGTGGTGAATCATGCCGATCTGGTAGACGGAGTTGCCCTGAGAGGAGTCCTGTGGGGCAGCGGGGGGGGGGGGGCAGAAGAGACGGGCCCCTGAGAGCTGAAGGGGGCGTGGGGGCCAGACTCTCCCTCCTCCCCCAGAAGGACTGGCACTCCAGGGCCCTTCGCAGATGGCAGGACACGCGCACACGCACCGTGACCACAGACCACACTCAGGAGGGCTGACGGCCACGCACGAGGCTGTCCCCGAGGCAACCAGAAACAGCCCAGGACTCGGCTTGCCGGCAATCTCGGGATTCAGCCTCCCGCTCCTTCCAGGGCAACACGGGGCTCCTGCGGCCAAACCCACCCGGGCCCTGGAGCAGCTGAAAAACGAAGCCATTTCCTTCTCTTGCAAAAATGCCTGAGGGGGGGACAGAACTGGACAACCAATCTGGGGGGCTTCTCTGCTCTTCCCTGCTCCCAGTGGTTCTGGTTTTTTATACTGTTTTAGTGGAATTCTGCGAGTCAAATATTTTCTTGCAAAGTGGGACAGAAAATGTATTTTAACTAAATACATAGAGAGCAAGTTGCACAAAAACGTGAGCCCCGGAGAATAAAAAACGTGGACTGAAACGGCCTCATTTTCAGGCAAGTTGAGAGCTTTCATTTCTCCCAAGCACCACAGCCTCCGCCCCAAGATTCTCCTGCGCAGTCTCCGGCGCCTCTTCATGCCAGGCAGGCCAGCAGGTGCCCAGCCGCACTCGGGACTCCAGGCAGGCCAGCAGGAGCCAGACTGCAGCCAGACATGCCAAGCCTCACCCGCCCCCCCCCCCATCCTCTAGGGCAGCAGCCAGGACCCACCAGCACGACCACGTCCACCCCCGCCTGCATGAGGAGGTCCAGGCGATACTTGTCGTCCTCGCGGGTGCCTATGGCTGCCCCGCAGAGCAGCTGCTTGCGTGCGTCCTTGGAGGCCAACGGGTAGTCGCGGTTCTTCTTCAGGTCCGTGCGGGCAATGATGGCCACTAACTCGTCCTCGTCATTCACGATCGGGAGCTTTCCTGAGGGTGAAGCAAGCAGTCAGAGGGGTGCTGTTTGTGTGGGGAAGCGACCCTTCCTGCCACAGAGCTGGGCGGCGCCTCCCTGGCTGTGGCCCCAGCATTCAGGGGCTGACCCCAAACGCCTGGCCTGAGTGGAGCCCGGCACTGACAGCCCCCCCTCTGGCTGCCCCCCACAGAAGGAGAGGGGGGACCGGGGCCACCCCAGCCAGCAAAGTACGGGGAGGGGAGGGCAGCCCCCCGCCCCCAACGTGCCCCAGCAGGCCTGACGGTCGTCTGCTGCCCACACTAGCAACTTCCCCGCGGTACCCTTTTTGCTCCGCTGAAGAATCTCATTCGCCTCCTTTAAGGTGACGCCAGCTGGAGCCACCACTAGCTCATTGCGCTTGGTCATGACCTGCATGGGGGGAAATAGGGCGGAGAATGGGGCGAGCGCCAGCCCCGCCCCCCATGGGTCTACTATGCCCGGCCAGGCTCTATGCAAGGAGCTGCCCCATCCCCCCGCCCCTTGTGCCCACACAGGAGGCCCCGCGGGCCCCACCCCAGCCACCTCAGGAGGGCAGGGGGCCACACTGGGACATTTTGCAGGGCTCTGGCACGTGGGAAAATGCAGGGGAGAGAGGGGTCACCCCCCGGAGCAAGGGAGGCCCACGGTTCCCAGTGCTGCCGCCATGCCCCCCGCCTCACCCACCTCACTGAGGGGGGTGCCGTAGTCCTTCTCAGAGAGGAAGTCAATGTCCCGCGAGGTGACGATGCCCACAAGCTTACTGCCCATCTTGCCAGTCTCAGTGACCGGGATGCCCGAGAAGCCGTGGCGGATCTTGGCCTCAAAGACGTCGCCCACCGTATGGGTTGGGCTCAGCACCACTGGGTCTGTGATGAAGCCCTGCTCAAACTTCTGCAGAAGGGAGAGAAGGGGAAGAGAGGTCTCCGCTTCAGGAAGAAACTGGAGCTCCCCTCAGCAGTCGCCACCAGACCCGCCCTCGCCTTCGTCCCCACACAGACCCAACGATCTCGCATCCTCCCACTGCCCGAAGAAGCCTTTGCCCCCCACGTGCCAGAAGCTCCCACCCCCCTGCCAGACCTTAGACAGAACAGCCACCCTTGCTCAGCACCCCACACGTCACAGGTGACGCCCTTCCTCGACTTCTCGGGAATCCCCCAAGTTGCCTCCCCTCCATAACGAAGCAAAGATGCAGAAGCCCAGTCCGTTCAGGGCCGGGGCCGGCTTCCGGCACCTGGGGGTGGGCTTTTAGCTCCCAAGCCCCACGGCTGAGTCCCTGTCGCTCTGCATCTTTCATGGACGGCCGGGGCTGGGAGGAAGGACGATTCTCTCCTGGGCTCTTGCCCACCAACCTCACAAACCGCCCGGCTGCTGGTGAAAGCACCCGATGGAGGGAGCTCCTTTCCATGCCCGATTTCAAATGCAGTATTTGGGTTTCCCAGTGAGAACAGAGCGGGTGAGAAATTTGTTTCACTTAAAAGTGAAAGTTTTGCTAATCTGGAAGTTTACAGGAGCTGGCCGATTCAGACCAGGGGCATCGCCTGCGCTCGGCAGGCCAGCTGCTGCACTCTGGAGGGCATTCACCACCACAGGGACTTCGAGACACGCAGAAAACTTGGGAGGCACTCTTGTTCAGGAGATCTGTCTAGACGTTTACATCTCTCTGTCCTCGCCAGGCCAGATCCAAAGCGGATCTTACAAGCATCTTTCGCCCCCACCTCCGTCTTATTCTCATCACCACCACCCGGTGAGGCCGGTGAGGCAGATGTCAGAGTTTCCCTGGCAGATAAAGACTCCCAGATCCCAGACCGACCCCTTTAACCTTTATGCCACGCGCTGGCATTGGGAGAGGGCAGCACCTCTCACCAAACCTGCACCGCCAGTGGCCGAGGCCCGCCAGGCGTCATCCCCTGAACTGGCGCGTGGGATCGGGGCCCACCCCCAGCACTTCCTCCCTCACCATTCTAGAGGGCACTCGGCTGCACCCCACCTCACGAGAACGGCTAGGCCAAAAGCAAGGCCAGGCTCAAGGGACTCTGCCTGCCCCTGGCACAGCTAGCAGCCCCGCCGCCTCCCCCAGCTGTGCCGCTGCAGGCCAGGGATCAGCCAGGCCGGTGCTGCCCTCAAGCGGCTGCCCAAGCTCTCAGTCACAGAACTGGCCCTGGCCAAAAAGGCTTTGCAAGAGCTAGCCCGCAGGCAGGCACTACCCTCGCAAGACCCGTGAGTGAGGGGCCAGTGCCCTCTCCACGGCTCTGCCACAGCCGACTGCACCTGCGGGAGTCAGGCAGCTGGGGGGAGGCCCCCCTCTCGCCTAGGGGAAACAAGCCCCCCCCCCAGCCTGGACACTCACAGGAGGCACCTACCTTGACCTTACGGACCTCGTTGGCCTGGAATTCGGGCGTGCAGTTGTGATGGACAATGCCGATCCCTCCCATCAGCTGCAAGTGAGAAAGAAGCAGGGAACCCTGAAGTCACCGGGGGGGGGGGAGCCGAGAAAGGCCCCCCCTCGGCAGGGCCACCGTTTGGCTGCTCCTGCCCTGCCCACCCCCAGAGCTCCGAGGGCTGCAGGCAAAGAGCGGGGAAGCATGGGCAGAGGGGCCAAGGTACATCCTGCATGGAGGCAGGGCCCTCACGAGCCCACCTGCCCCAGGGTTTCTCTTGGCAAGAGGCCCCGACCACACGCGGCCAAGGAGGAAAAACCCTCTCAGGCCCAGTTCTGCTACTGTGAGGGGAAGCGGTTGATCCTTCCTCTTCTGGCGGTCTTGAATGGCAACTAGGGATCCATTCGCCCCCGAGGCAGAACCACCCCCTCCCCGGACCACCTCCCTTCCCAGAGACCGCCTGACTCGGCGTGGCTAGGAGGGCTCGGCACAGAGCTGGGGGGAGGGCTCTTGTCTGGGTGTGGGTGGGAAGAACAGGCGACTACTGTGCCCCTCCCCTCCCCACTCCACGCCACCTGCAGCCCCTCCCTGACCCTGGGGGAGAAAGCTGTCGCTCACCGCCATTGCGATGGCCATATCTGACTCTGTGACAGTGTCCATGGGGGAAGAAATGAGAGGGGTCTTCAGGGTGATTTTGCGGGTCAGTGCCGAGGTCAAGTCCTGCAGAGAAGAGAGGAGGGAACGGTTCTTGTCTGAACAACAGCCCAGCAGGGCCTAGCAGGGCCAGCTGACTCTCCACACGTGTGACCATTCACGGAAGCTCAAGCGGAGCGGGGGGGGGGAGTGTGTGTGGAAACTGCACTGCAGGCACTGCCCAAGCCTCTAGGCAGCTCCATCTCCCCCCCCCCCCGCATCTCTCCAGCCCTCCAAAAAGCACAAGGCACAAGGTGTGTGTGTGTGTGTGGGGGGGGTGACACTCCAAGCTCATTCCCAGCTAAGGTGCCCCCCCTTCTGCTCCTACTGAGGCCCTGGCAAGACAGCCAGCCTACACATACTGCCCCCCCCAGCTGCAGCCGCTCAGCCTCCCCCCCACAGGGCCTGACCTTCACCAGCCCAGCTGGGAGATTAGGCCCACCCCCCAGCCCCCAGCCCCGCCTCGCTTCTCTCTGCAGGTCCAGGTTTCAATGCACAGACCCACAACCGGCTTTGCAGGACGGCTGACTCTTCCATACCCGCTCTTTGCGTGGTGCTACACCGAGTATCATTCACTATAAAAATCCAACGCAACGCGGCTCCCACCCCTCCCCCTCAGCCCCATTCCTCCAGTAAACTCTGCCCCAACAGCTCAGTGAGGAGCGGCCCAGAAGAAGCGCAATCCACGAGCGCGGGAAGCCGGGGCTGGGGCACAGAGGTGACTCAGGCTTCCCAACACTCTCGCCTCCTGCCTGGCCTTGGGCCATTCCCAGGTACACTCCCCTGCAGCCACGCTCAGAGGAACAACAGATGACCTCCCCGGGGACATTACGAAGTCCCAGTTGAGGCACCGGCACGCTCAGAGAGGTCCAGGCACAGAGCGCAGCACCAGGCCCTCTCTCCAGTCACAAGGGGAAAGATGAAACTACAAATGGGGGGTGGGGGTGGGGGTGGGGGAGAAAGGTCTTCCACAAGGACATTTGTTGCAGGGGCAGGGGAGAGAAAGCCGCATTCCCTGCAGGTGCGGAACAAAGGCCCACCCTGGGCTGCACGGCAGTGGGAAAGGACCCGCAGGCCGAGGTGGAGAAATGCCTCTTCGCTTGGGGAAGAGAGTAATTCTCGAAGGGCCTGCAGTTCTCCCTACAGAGCCAAGCTGCAAGGGACATTTTTCACGTGGAGGACACTTGATGGTTTTCGCAAGTCTTTCTGGGAACTGAAGTCCCTCTCCCCCGCCCCTCTTCCTTCTGTCCCTTCCCTTCTCTGTTAGAATTGCTGCCTGAAGAGCCAGAGAAAAAGCCTGCGGCAGCAGCAGCTTTTGCGAATCGTTCCTCCAGTCACAAGCCTGCTCTCAACGATCTTTGGGGGCGGGCAGCTGCAACTCTCTCCCTGGACGTCCTGCTCAGCTTCACCGACATGTCAGCTTTCTCCAGAGCAGCTCCCCGGGAGCAAGACGATTTGCAAAAGCTGCCGCTGCCGCTGGCTTTCTCTGGCTCTTCAGGCAGCGATTCTAACAGAGAGGGGAAGGAACAGAAAGAAAAGGGGCGGGGGAGAGGGACTTCAGTTCCCAGAAAAACTTGCGAAAACGATCAAGTGTCCTTCACGTGAAAAATGTCACTTGTAGCTTGGCTCTGAGGCTGCTTCAGCTCTAGGAGGCACCACAGCCCTGGCGTTCAGACCCCTCCCCCACAAAGGGCACACGGAGGAAGGAGGACAGGGCACAGAAGGGGAGGAGCCAGAGCTCAGAGGCCAGGCACCTGCTGGGCACGCGCAGCAAGGGCCTGCGGAAGGGCCAGTGATGGGGCACCCCAAAGACATACAAGGCTGCATTTCAGGCGGCCCTTTCCAACGTCCCCAGCTTCACCCAGCCTGACCAAGACAGCCCTGGCTCACAAGAGGCCCCTCCCAGGGTAATACTTTGTCTGACCAAATACGATGCAGGGCCAATGCTGCTCTGGGATCTTGGGCTCGCCTGGGCCTAACAAGGCCGCTGCTCGGGGACTCTGAATGCCGAAAAGGGCTCCCCCCCCCAACTAAGAAAGGCCGCTCTGGGGGAACCCACAACGCTCTGCTGGAGGAACCTGGCTCACTGCCAGGCAGCTCCAGAGGCCCAGAAGATCTTCTGACACCACAGTCGGGCAAACGCTGGCAGAAGATCGGAACTCACCACCTCGTCTGCAGTGAAGTCGATGAAGCCCGGAAGGATCAGAAAGTCGCTGTGGAAAGAGAAACGGGCAGCCGTCACCAGCAAGGCCAGGAGGACACGCAAGAGGGGCCAAGGGCCAGGCCCACCAGCAGCTCTCAGGAGAGACACCTGCTGTCCCCAGCACAACTGGCGCAAGCGGTGCCAGGCGCTGGACCGGGGAGGGGGCCTGGCAGCAGCCACAAGAAGGGGCAAGCAGACGACAGCCGCAGCAGCCCCACCCCACCCCACCTCCAATTCACTAACAGCCACCAGGTGATCAGTTCCACAGACTGCCCCAGGACGGTGCCCTGCAAGGTCACTAAAGGGGTGGCAACTGGTTGGCACAGGATGACCCAAACTGTGCCAGCTAATTGGGGGGGGGGCGTGCTGTTTTTCATCTCTTCTTGGTACAAGAGCTCAAAATGAGTGTGGAGGAGGGTGCAAGGGAACGGGAAGTTCTGTTCTTTGTAAAAGACCCCCCACTGGGGGGGGGTGAGGGCTGGAGGAAGCCCCCACCAAGGCCTTTCTAGACAAGGCCTACCAGCACCGAAGAGCTTACCCAAGCACGGACACAGAGGGCCCTGTGGACTGCCACCAAGCACTGGCCAGCCATGGGTTACAGGGGTGTTGAGATCTGGCCTGCCAAGATTTCAACCTCGTTTGCAGGCAGAGAGATTTCAACTGGGCACAGAAACACACAGCTCAGCCACCACGAGGCCAGACACCGCCAGGAAGGAAAGCAAAAAGCAGGGCTGGCATCTCAACAGAGCCGGCCTCTGCTGCGCCAGTGAGAGAGGGGCAGCTGAGGAGCGCCAGATCACCCAGCCACTTCTCACCCTATGCATAATTTTATAGACTTCTATCATGCCCCCCACTCCGTTGTGTTTTTTCCTTTACAGAAAAGCCCCAGACTCCTTAGCCTTTCCTTACGGAGCAGCTGATCCATCCTCTTGGTCATTGGGATTATCCGTTTCTAGCACTGCAATATCCTTCTTGAGATTCAGAACTGCGCACAGTATTGCAAGTGTGCCGTGTGCAGATCTAGACCACAGCCTCAGGATAGGGGCCCTTTCACTTTCAGCCCCTTTCCGACATCTCTGATGTCCATGAGCAAATTAAAGAGCCCTGTCCCCAGGACCAATCCTAGTGGGACCCCTGCTCACTTCCCTCCAACGCAAGAATGGTCCACTTAAGTCTTACTCTCTGCTTCCTGCCATTTAACCAACTTTCAATCCATACAAGGCCCTGCACTCTTATCCTCTACTACTCAATACAGAAGTGAAGGCCTAGATAAAAATCAGAAAATTTTGAAAAAAAATTTACTTTTTTTCCTGAATTCTAAGCCCCCCCCCCCCGCCCCACTATGTCCAATTGAGAAACTGGAAAATAGTGAAACAGATTCCTATTTCAGAATTAGTGAAATGCTTTTAAAGACAAAACGGACGTGCCGTAGACACACACAGCTTTTGGTTCCAAGCTCTCTCTCTCTCGCCAGCAGCCACAGAAGGAAGAAGGCGGCGTCTGGCTGGAACGGCACATAGATGTGCAGGTACCATTACTGACCCTTTGTGTGACACTTTTTCTGTCACATACAAATAATATATTTTATGTTATTTATCACAAAGTTTGTTTTCTCCTTAACTCCTATTTTTTTCACATAGTAAAAATTAACAGCTTGCAGTTTTCTCTCAAGTATTGGGTATATTTGCAATTTTGCTTGTAGAAAATAAAGCCATTTATAACTTTAACATTTTATACATCAACTACTGCAATTGTATATGCCAAGTAAGTTATAAATGATGCATTTTATGTTGTTAAAGCAGTAAAATTATTTTAGGTTTGATGGAACTGTAAGTATTGCATTTCCCCCCAAAATTTCCACCCCTCCCCCCAACCTATGCTTTTTTCATGGCTTCAAAATTTCCAGAACTTTTACAACACTTCTACTCAAGAGTCGTGGGGAAGGACCCTTGTCAAAAAATCTTTTGTTAAGTCCAAGTGCAGGTCGTCTGCCTATCAGCTCTCCCTTGCCGCATACATGGCGATGCAGCTGGCTTCCCTGCACGGGCGCCCTGCCGATTCCTCTTCAGCGGGGCCTGCGCCATTAGATGTTTGCTCATTCTCTCCCCAATGACAGTTTCCACCAATTTACTAGGAACCGACGTTAGACTAACTGATCTATAAATTCCATTGGTATTGTAGTTGCAGCAGAAACACAGGGGCCAGGAGTAGCAGCAGGAAATTTGGCAAGTGCCAGAATTTCAGGGACTGGGGGGGTGGCCACACTTTGGCAGCCAGTCTGGCCTCGATGCCCTCCCCACCAAACGGCTGTGCCCTCCATAAAACGAATCTACAAAACTGACTGCCACAGAGATGTTCTAAGCAGCTGATTTGAAAACACCACACATTTGGCAGAGAGGCGTCTTCCATGGCAGCCAGGCACTGTCCATCACACCCTGGGAGAAAAAGCAAGGAGGTGGTAGCCATCCTCAGAGGGCCAATTCACCCCAAAGGCATTTAGCATGGTTGGTCATTCCTGGAAGAGCCATTAGCCACGCAGGCTGTGGCACAGATCCGCACCTCCGTTCCTGTCCTTCTTAGGTCTGGGCTGTTTGCTAAAGAAAGCACATGGACCTCAAGGTACCTATCAGAGGGCCTGCTCCCAAGCGCTCAGTCTTCATCTCGCGTGCCGCTAGAGGTGTACGATCTCCAACCAGAATGCCACTAGAGGGGTAAGGTGTTACTATTTTGAAGCCACAATGGAGGGGGAACGCTTTTTCTCGGGGATGGGAGTAACTGCAGGTAAAAATACAGAAACTGGGAAGGAAACTGAAATATATACAATGCTTACTTTCCTATCAAACCTGAACTACTTTTCCCAACCTAACATAAGAGGCATCATTTAGCATATAAAATTGTACTACTTCGCACATTCATCAAATTTAAAAGTAAAAACATCTTAATTTTTGATTAAAAAAATTACAAGTATATTACTTGAGAAAAGCTGAAGTTGGAAAACAAATTCTGCAGTAAACAAAAGGAAGTATTATTTGAACAGAAGTACCCTCACACAGTCACAACAGGTAAGATACCAGAATATTTGGATACCAAGTTAAACTATTATTGAAAACACTGGACTCTTTACTAATGTATCCTCATTAAATACATTATAGCACATTGTTACCATAATTATTTACATTCAAACAAAAAACATTCTTGAAAATATTTTTCCTGTGGAAAAACTGAGGAACTCCTCAGACATTTTCGGGCTATACATTTTGAGTTCAAAAAACCCTTTTCTGAGAAAGCATTTCACACATTCAGAAAAAGAATATATTTCATAGAAGATCCTCCTTCAGTCTCCCCCCAGCTTTCTTAATTTCTCCTTTGGAAAAAGTCCACAGGAAAAAAATCCCCCCCTCCATTTTCCCAGGCTTTCACATCTCCAGGTGCCACACAGCTGGCTCTGACACACACCTTAGGACTTGCCGCAGTCAGTGGGGCAGGGGGTGGCTGCGTGGCAGAGCACAAAGAAGGTCCCCGGATCACTCCAGTTAAAGGGACCAGACAGCAGGTTGTGTGAAATCTGCACGTGGCACCCCTCTTTCACACCTGCCCCTGCACTCTGCAGAACTCCCCCTACCCCAGTCTACAGCTAGGCTGACGCACTTTGCGACTGCCCTCCTCCACTGGACCCGCAAGGAGCATTCATGCTACTTTCAGAACCACGTCGGAATAACCTTGCTGCGTCACATCAGTGCGGGTCCATCCAGTCCAGCACCCTGCCTCATGTGGCTACTCTGGAGGGCCAACAACAGGATCCAGAGGCTGAGGCCTTCCCCTAACCCTCCTGGCCCTGGGACTCAGCGGCTGACTGCCTCTGAAAGTGGAGGCTCCCTTTAGTCCCCATGGCGAGTAGCCACTGATGGGCCTCTCCCCCCGTGCGTCTCTCTAATCCCCTTCTGAAGCTGCCTATGCCTGTTCGGCAGTAAATCCCACATCTCAGTCACTCACTGCGTACAGAAATATTTCCTTTTGTCCCTCTTGAAGCTACTGCCCATCATCTTCACTGGGTGCCCTCCCGTTCCAGTATTTTGGGATAAATCAAGTATTTTGGGAGAAGGAGAAAAAGCTCTCTCTGTCCACTCATTCTAAGCCTCTATCATGCCCCACCTTAGCCGTCCCTTTTCTACACTGAAGAATCCCAGCTCTTCAGCCTGCTGTCATATGCCTATCATAAAACACAGGGATCTTCCATCGGCCGACACTGAACTATTTTATAATTTAGCTGCCCTGGTACATGCTTGCAAGTACGTAGCAGCCTCTCTGAACCACAAACTGGATTTCTCGGCCATTTCACCCACATGCAGCAGAGACAAACTGAAATATGCCAAGATTTGAGTCCCGTGTCTGAAGAAGGGATCTTTGACTCTCCAGAGCTCATGCCCTGACAATCTCGCTGGCCTCTTGGGCCCTACCAGACCCCAATCCTGCTGCTCTTCTGCAGACTAACAAAGATCCCTACCTAGAACTATCACATAGGCCCATAATCCGTCCCGCTGAGCCTCTCAGCACCATTCCTCCATGTCTCATGGCCTCCCTGCAACAGTCCTAAGTATAAGCGAAGAGCCGTTTGCTTCTTAAACTTTGTTTGGCACTTTAAAAAAGGGGGCACACGATTGCCCCCCCCCACAAAACAGATCTCTCCCCCAGTCACTGCTTAATTTTGAAATGGGGGGGCACCCACAGAAGAACCTCTTTAAAAATGAACTCAGTGGGTGGGCAGGCTCCACCAGTCAGGTCCACTCCAAAGGGCACCAAGAGCCCCTGCAAGCCCAGCCCCTGGCCCAGTGCAGCCAGCATCAACCCACTCTGCCTAGCAAGGCTCCTTCAAGGCCTCAAGGAGAGAAAGGCTCTCCAGAAAGCACCTGCAACCAGGGAGCTTCCAGCCAGAGGTGCCAAGAAGCACACCTGGGACTTGCCACACTCCAAGCAGGCCCCCGTGAGCAGCAGCCCTTTCCCCGTGTTTCACGAGCGATGCAAACACCCAGCCTTTTCACCACGCTGTCTCTCAGGTGCAAAGGGCTGCAACTCAGACAAGCTCCTGCGCACAAACCACTGAGAGACAGTCCGTCCCCCCCCTCTCAAGCCCTGCCTCCCCGCCCCCAGATGCAGTGGCTGCCTGGGAGCCTCCTCTGGCTGCAAGTCAGGCTGAAAACTGGAAAGGAACCCAGGGCCAGGGCAGAAGACGACGGCAGCCAACTGCTGAGTCAGCCCTGGCGGTTGAGGCACCTGGCTGCAGCGTGCGCGGGGGGGGGGAGCCCAAAAGACAGCCGTGACAGCCGCACGAGGCAGAAAATGCCCCCAGGCAAAAAGCAGGAGCTGCCCCTCTCTCAGCGTCAGGAGACGACAGAACTCCCCAGCGCAGGGAAACAACAGCATAAATGGCATGGAGACGGCTAAGAGAAAACGGCCTCTCCCTCTCCCGCAATGGAAGAACTCAGAATCACCCGGGACCCAATTTTTGGAACTCACTGCCACCAAATGCACTAGACGAACCGGCAGAGGTGGCTTCAGAGGCGGACAGAACAATGCATGGCGGGGAGGGAGGAGGGGGAGGCACTGGGTTGTGGGTTGTCTGGACCCAACGCTGAACGGTCCTTTCTGACCAGGCACCTCCGGCCGCCCCACAGGCCAGAGGCAGGAGGAGGAAGGCGCAGGGGTCCATTCCAGAGACCTCCTCCGGGAGAGGGAGGGGGGCGGCTGAGCTGGTCTGCAGAGGAGCAGCAGGACTGGAGTCCAGTGGCACCGCAGAGACTGGCAAGATGTTCGGGGCCTGAGCTGCCGAGAGTCAGAACGGAGATCCCTGAGCCTTGATAGCCCAGCCGAAGGTGGGTGGGGGTGTTGCAAGGGAGGGCAGGCCCAATGCAGCTTGATCAGAGCAGAAATTAGCATCTGTCCTGAGACGAGAATCTTCAGCCCCCAAAGGGGTCCAGGGTCCTGAATTTGTGAATGAATCCATTTCAGCAAACTCACGTTGTAATCGCCCCTTGAAGCTTCTCTGAGGACAGCCACTTTTAGGTCAGCAAAAGAAAGCCCTGGAAGGTTAAAATGTCCTCCCACTATTTTTGGAGTGTTGTGATTTCTAAAGTCAGATTTAAGTAGCCCATTTATTCTTTTGCGTAGAGACGGACCTGCTTGTCCAGCGCAGAGAGCGGAGGGGCCTTGCTGACCTTTGACAGCACATGTAACATTGGAAGACGAGCAAGTGAATGAACCTGAGATGGTACAACGGGTGTTGGCATAAATGTGGGTGCAGAGCTGGCATCTCCCTTTGTTGTAGATTCTGGTCCCAGGATCCATGTCAGTGCTGGGAAGTTGTTGATGGTTAGGGGCATGTCTGTGGGCAAGCAAAGGTTTGCCTCCCAATGCTTGGGAGAGAAGAGTGCCACTGTCCAGCGTAGTGCAGAGAGCTGCAGGTGACCCCCCCCCGTGAGGGGGGGGCGTGTTCCGTTGCGGCTCCGTTTTCTGGCAGCTGATCCGGGTCAATCCTGTCGGGTCGGGAAGGTGCCACTGGACTCCCATCGCGCAGCTCCGCCGGGAGAGGCAGCAAGAGGAACCGCCGGCTGCGGAGCGAGGAGACGGCAGCCCAGCCGGGCCCGGGGCGGCCTCATGGGGGCTGCTGCTGCGCCCCCCGCCGCTCCCCGCGGCAGCCTCCCCGCCGGGTTCCTTCCCAGGCGGCGCCGGGCCCGCCCGCAGCAGGCTCCGCTTCTCCGGGGGGGGGGAAGGGGGCGCCTGCGCCTGCGCCTGCTCCGGGCGCGCCGAACCCCCCAGCCCGGCCCAGCCGCCTCGCCCCCGCCCTCCGCCCCCGGGCCGGGCTGCTGCACTGGAGGGCGGCGGCGGCGGCTGCGCCCCGGAAGAAGCCCGCGCCCCCGCGCCGCAGGGAAGGCGCCGCCCGCGCCCCCGCCCCGCCGCCGCTTACTTGTAGGTGAGGCCGTCGGCGATGGCGAAGAGCTGCTGCGCCGTCAGGCCGTCCTCGGGCACGTAGCCGGTGCCGCCGCTGATCAGGTAGTCGGCCATGCTGCGGACGGAGGAAAGCGGGCGTCAGCAGCGCCGCCGGGCCGGGCCGGGCCGGGCCGAGCCCCAGCAGGCCGCGCCCGGCAGGTGCGCCACGCAGCTCGCGCCGAGGGCCCGGCGCCAGCCCCCGAGAGGCGCCTGCAGCGCGGCCCCGCCTGGGCGGCCGCTCTCGGCCCGGCTCCGGGAGGGAAGCGCCGCCTGGCCCGGCCCGGCCCGGCCCCTCCTCCGCGCCCGCGCCGCCGCCGCCGCCGCCGCCTCCTTTCTGGGCGCGGCGCTCCGGCCTCCCCTGCCCTCGCTCCGCTCCGCTCCCGCCCCGCCGCCGCCTACCTGAGCGGCTCCCCCTCGCCCATCGCGCCGCCTCGGGCGCGGCTGCCTCCCCGGCGTGTGCGCGGCGCGCCCTCCTCGGCCGCCGCCGCCGCCGCTCCGGGTCCTTCTGGCGCGCCACGCAGCGGGGCGGAGCCGGCTCGGCCCACTGGCCGCGTCGCCGCCGCGCTCGCCGCCCAGCCCGGCCCAGCCCGGGCGCGCCGCCCTGCCGCCCGCGGAGCCCCCTCCCGGCTGCGGGCTGCGCTCTCGCCCCGACCCGCCGCCCGGGCCCACGGCCCCCCGCCCGCCGCTTGGGCCCGGGGCCGGCTCCGAGGGCGGGCGGGCCTGCCTGGGCTGCGGGCGGGCGGGCGCTCTTCCGCCGCGACCAGAGCCGGCGGCGAGGGGGCGGGAGCGGCGGGGGCCCCTCCCGCGCCCCTCCCGCTCTCGCGCCCCTTGCAAGGAAGGCCCCGCGGCCCCGGCCGGAGGCTGCGGCGACCTGCGCGGGCGTCAGGCCCCGGCTTTGCAGCGGGGCCCTCCCCGCCCCCCTCCCGGGAAGGCGTCCCTCGCGGCCGGAGAGCCAGCCAGCAGAGAGCCCTGCCCGCCCGCCCCCCCCCCGGCAGGGCACAGGCCCAGGCGCTCCCTCGGACTGCTGCCACCTCCCCGCTGCCTGGGATGCCAACCTCCCCGCAGGCCCCCTCCCCTCACCATGCACACCCAGGCGGAGTCAGACCCTCGGGCCGGCAGAGGCCTCCGGGGTCTCTCCTCTCCAGGGTGGAGCAGCAGCGGAGCTTCGCGTGACCGGCTGCCTGGATCTTTGAGCTGGCGCTGCCAAGGGTTGGGCCTGGGCCGGCATGGCGAGCAGATGCTCTGCCGCTGAGCCCTGGCCCCGCTCAAGAAGAGACCACGGGCCACGTGAAGGGTCTCGAGCCCAGCAGGTGAGCTCCTCTGCCGCAGGCCCTCCCACCCCGGGCCAGCCAGAGCCACAGTTGTGGAACCCACCCCCACCCCCCAGAACCCTGCAGGGGGCAGAGATCAGCTGTTGGGCGCCCATCCAGGCCCACACATGGCTGTTGGGGGGACCCCTCTGGACATCTGTTGATGTGCCACCTTGGAGCTGGTCTCCAGACCCACCCGTGGCAAGTGCAGGACTAACTCAGCCCCCCTGGGCGCCTCTGCCCGGCTCCCTGGTCTTCACTAACACTACAGAGAGTGGTTAAGTGGCTGGGCTGTGAATCAGCACTCTGCCAGTTCGACACCCGCTCCTGCCATGAGCTCTGCAGGCGGCCTTGGATCAGCTGCATTGTGGAGATTGTAGTAATAACGTTGCGTCTCTTCACCATTCTGAGCAGGACGCTAAACTATCTAGAAGTGCAGTTGTTGTTGTTGTTTCTACTAAGACCACACAGGCCTGCCCTCCCAGTGGGGTTGTGCCACTGCCAGAAAGGTAGAGATGCTGGGCTAGGGCAGGCATAGACCATGCCATCACAGCAGTGCACAAGCACGCGGAAACAAACTTTAATGGAATCCCAACCTACACACGAGTGAACATCTCACAGCACAAGGGCTCACCCACGAGGGAAGGGGGTGGGGGTGTCCCAGGGGAACAATGTCTCGGCCAGACAGGCATCACCCCTCAGCGACTGGCCCTGCAACACTCCCCACCCTGTGGCTCCCGGAAAAAGTCCAACTGCCCACGCGTGGCCCTGGCCAGCTGCTTCGAGTTCCCCGGGATGACCTCCGGGCCCAACGGCCAGCAGCAGGCCCACAGCAGCCATCTGGTGGCGCAGGAGATGGCGTGTGCTGCGATGTCGCCCCTGGTCCAGCCTGGCCTTGCTGTGCTGCGGGCCTGCCAGAATGACCACCAGCGAAGGCCCGGTGGGGAGGCGCAAAGCTGGCCCCAGGACCAGCTGGACGTGACCCTGTGCCTCGAGCGCCCCCCCCCTGCCTCACGCCCCAAGTGAACAACAGATCTTGGGGGAGCGGATTGGGGGGGGGGTTGTTCTATTATCCTCATTTTAACTAATGGATAAAAATGTATTTTGTAAGCTGCCTCGAGCCCCCAGAAAAAGTGGGGTAAATAAATAAATCTGGCACTCACTGAAGGGAGGCCCTCGCCCTCAATGGGGCGGAGCAGTCTCACGGCCACAGAGAACGCCCAGCTGGTGGGGGGGCGCCCTCCCTTGGTGACTCCTTCCTTCCTTCTTGCAGGGGGGGAGGCTGATGCTAGGCTGTCCGGTGCTCAGGCCGGGGGGGGCAGGGCTGCCCCAAGGCTTGGACATCACAAGTCCAGCTGCACGCCTGGGGGACGAGCCCCTCGGTGCCACCTGGGCCCCTCGACTGCCCTGGGAGGCTCCTCTGTGCCCCCCACTCATCCCGCAGTGGAGAGTCAGGAGGGGTGGGAGGTCCATGACGGTCCAGCCACCCTCAGCGTGACAGCTGCAGGAGCACCTGGGGCAGAAGCGAGGGGGCTGTGGACCCTGGGACGGCAGTGGGCCTGCAAGAGGTGCGGGCGGGACCTGCCAACGGATGCATTGTCCCCCTCTTTTCTTTTGCCCCAACAGAGGAGGTCAAGGCATTTGTGCGCCCTTATCCTTTCGAGATGGACCATGGAGGCTGGTCATCCTTCACAACTTCGGGGCAAGTGGCTGACGGCAGGGCATCACGGCAGGCAGGCGCCACCTCCTTGGACAGGGGGCGAGGGGGGCGCCAGGGGGGCAGAGCACCCTGGCATGGCCCAGATGCTGCGGCTGCCGCAGTCCCCCTGCAATGGGGCTGGGGGTCTGGAGCCACAGCCAGGCCCTCGAGCACAGGACAGTGCACCCCCCGCTTGCCCATGGGGGTGGCCATTGAGGGCGCGAGTGGAGGGATGCCACGCCTCAGGGTCCGCAGTGCTTGTGGCAGCTCAGGTGGTGCCTTCTGGGCACCTGGAGCAGCAGGCAGCTGTTGCCAGCAGGCCCACATAAGAGGGCTGCTCAGAGGGCATCCGTGGCCTCCCCCTGTGGCCTCGTCCCATTCCAGAGCTGCAGAGTTGTTCTGGCTGGCCTGGGTACCGTGGCCGTGGTGCTGGGAGGTACCCCTGCTGGTTACCACCAGGCCCTGTGTCCCTTCTGCACTCCACATGCTACTTTTGGGGGGGGGTTCCCCCATTGCTTTGCATGGAGCTTACTCCTGAGGGAACCTGCTTGCGGGTCCCTCCCAGTGTGCAGAGGGTGGGCCCCCTCCCCCTTTTGTGCTGATGCCTCTGTTCTATTTGGCAGGGACCTGTGCCTTCAGAGGGGCGGGGCGTGTGCCAGGCATGTGGCCCAGCAATGCATGCCCCCTCCCACTCCTCTGCTCGTGTGTCCACAAGGCTGGGTGCCCATGGCTGGAACCCTCCGAA
Organism: Eublepharis macularius; assembly: GCF_028583425.1. NCBI lineage: Eukaryota > Metazoa > Chordata > Lepidosauria > Squamata > Eublepharidae > Eublepharis > Eublepharis macularius. The sequence continues at coordinate 1,146,912 of NC_072798.1, forward strand.
CAGCTGGTTCCCACCTGTCTGTCCTGAACATGCAGTCGCACCTCTGTGATACCTCGTGCGCATGACAGGGAGATTGCTGGGCGCACTGGCATGGCCCTGCTGCAGGGGAGGGGAGGCCTCGGCCCCTCGGCCCTGTTCGTTGGCAGTTTTATTGCAAAACCAGATGCCCCACTACTTACTTACTTACATTCGCTTTTCTCCCCAGCGAGCAACACAACAGACGCCAACAGGACGTCGTGTGCATGTGGTGGTTGGGGGGGGGGCGCTTCTGAGTGCCAGAAGGCCTTTCCTCTTTCAGCTCGCGGATCTACCAGCCTTCTCCGGGCTCAGAGGCAAGGCACCTCTGGGCATGCTCGGGCCTTTAGTTTCTGGGAGCAGAGGGGTCAACCCTGCAGTGAACAGAGCAGGACACCAACAGTGGAGCCTCTGCCTCTGCTTCCTTCGCTTCCTTCCACTTTGAGCTAAAACTGAGAGTCGGCAGTGTAGGAATTGCTTATGTGAATGCAGAGGGAACGGCCCTGGTGCCAGATAGGCCCGGCGGGGTCCGCACTCATCCCCGCTCAGGTCGCCTAGGGTGATTCTTTTTGCTCTCCTGGGCTCAGGTCATGTGCCTTTGGAGAGGCCGGGACCTCCATACAGCTGTCACACTGACCACGAGGAGGTGCCGTGCCTCTCTTCCGCCTCTCTCCTTTGCCGCCTTCCGCCCTAGATTTCGAACCGTGTCATAAGATTCCAATCTGACTTTTCCAGGCAATGAATTGCACAGAACTTCCAGACAAGGCGTTCCCAGGGACCCCCTGGTGGGTGATATCGAGGCCTGCAGAGGCCCAGGAGAATCCTGCGCTCCCCCTCCTCCCTCAGCACCCCAGCCAGCTGGGATGGCGGATGGACAGCCTCACAGAATGACCGTTCCTCTGCAGGGGCCCTTTTCTGCCCTGCCACCTGGGAAGTATTTCCGCATTCCAAGCCCTGTGAGGCGGGTCAGGCTCGAGGGGGGTGCCTTGCCCAAGGCCCCCCTCACTGGGCTTCACGGCTGCACAGGGATTTAAGCCCTGGGTTCCCATGTGCAAGCCCAGCACTGTAGCCTTCATTACAGGAACGGAGGTGCCCATTTTCAGCTCACAGTGTTGATTAGCCCACAGGTGGCATCAGGGGGGAGGCCGGCCTGGGACCCTTCCAGGCAGCCCCATCTGGGCTGTTTTCCAGTTTCCGTGCACTCGGAGAACGTGGGACCTGAACGTAGAACAGAGAGAAGCTGCAGGTGTGCTTTACTGCTGCGTGCATTAGACGCAGCAGAGGGAGCTTGACTCTTGCAAGCTGGTCCCACGGAACCCTTGTTGGTCTTTAAGGTGCCCCTGGACTTGAGCCTTGCTCATCCATGGCAGGCCAACACAGTCCCCCCCACCCACCACCCTCCTGGAATTACTCCTTGTGATGGGTGCCTCCTGGCAGCTTCCCAGTCCTTGTTTATTGCAAGCTTGCTTTCCAGAGTTAGGAAGAGAAAGAGACCAGCCCCACCCACCTCTGCCCCTATCGCAGGCGCCCTACTCCTTCAGCCCTTCCATAGCACGGGAGAGGCACTAAAGGGCTGTTCCGTTGTGTTATGAAAACACCACAGCAGCACACACTCCTTAACAGCTGTTGAATAATCGTGGGCTGAAGATTCCTGTGAAACAAGATGCCTGGGAGAGGGGAGCCAGTGTGGGTGAGCGGTTAGAGGGCCAGGCTGCAACTGGGGGGCCTGCCCCACCGTGCCGTGACGTTCATGGGTGATTCTGGGCCAGTCACTCTCAGGCTAGCATGCCTCCCAGTGGGGTGGTTGGGATAAAATGTGCCGGCAACCCCACGTCTCTTGGTGAACTGGTGGGCAAATACCAGTGGGCAAATTCTGGTGGGCAAATTCCTGATAATCACTTGTCTGTTCCCCTTTGATTTGGGCCCAGCACCGCCCTGCGTGCTGCAGAGATGGCAAAAAACTGGCTGCAGCTGAAAGCGTTCAGCCTTTGGTCGCTGACCGCATTGCTGATCGCCAGACAGCTGATCTAAAGTCACAGCTGAAGATCACTCCTGCCACATCACCTGTCCTGCCCTGGGGCTGAGCATTGGTGCCGAAAACCACTTCCCGCTCAAAGCGCTGGTGCAGTTGGGCTAACCAAACCCTCAACTCTACACCCAACTTGGGACAATTCTCTCCACCATTACTCCTGCGCAAATTTCAGGGCTGCCTCCTGACCTGCAGGCAGGCTCTTCCGATTGAAGGGGCTGAGTTCCAACCCCATTGGAAAGAGTCCCGGGATTTCCCCTCCAGACAGACACTCAAAAAGCGACCCGAACTCTTGCTGAGTGAAGCCTGCTTGCGCACACGTGCTGGGTGTGCCTGCATTTGACGGGGGGTGTTTGGGGGGCAGGCGTGCTTGGTCCTCACCTGTTTTCAGCAGGTCCTGCTTGGCCTGGCTAGGGTGGAGGGGGCCAGCAAGCCCGCTGGTCCTAGAGGGCTCCAGAGGCTGCAGAATTAAGGACATGTCCGCGTCTAATAGATGTAGTGTATAATGTCAGAGGAGGATGTATGTATGTTTCCAGCAGAAGTGTACAAAGAAGTCTTTGGGGAGGGGGGGGTGAGGGTCCCTCTTCCACTGCTGCGCCGGAGGAGGCTGGCAGCAGGGAGGCCAAGTCAGCCACAGGTCCTCTAATGCCCGGGCTACTAGAAACCAATAAAGCAAAAAAACCCAAAAAAATGAAAGCCGTTGTCAGGGAGTTGTGAAAAGAACCCTCGGACTGGCACCTTGGCCCGGTTGGCCTTGGGTGACCCCAAAGCGGCAAGCGGGGCCTTTCCTGAAGCAGCTGGGCCCGGGGCTGCCTCCCCTGCCTTGCCCCCTCCCCCGGCAAGTTGCTGAAAGCCACTCTGGTGGAAGCTGCCCTTCAAGGGGCCTTTGTGGCCCCCCCTCCCTGCAGCCTCTGCTTGCCTCCCTCACGGGGGGTTCTGGGGCAGGGGTGTCACGCCCCCCCCTTGTGCATACAAAGCTGGGGGGGCACAAGTGAGAATTCTTATACACACTGATCACGTGTGAGATTTCCCCCCACTTGGGGATGCGGGAAGCGCATTTGGGTTCCGCTTCCCCTGAGCCCCGCCTCCGCCTTCTCTCCCTCCAGCTCCCTGCCGCCTCTTCCTCCCTTCCAGCTCGGCCTCACACAGCTCCTAGGCCATTCCCAGGGGTCTCTGTCAGCCGTTGCTGCGTCCTTGCTGGCTGCCAGAACTCTTCCCCAGGACCGGTGAGGACAGACGGCCTGCTCTGCTGGAGGGTCTGTCCCTCAAGCCGCCTCAAGCCACGCTGGTCTGTTTCCCACCATGTGGCTCCCAAGACTTCAGGGCACTTCAGCTCTCATCAGGGGGCTGCTGAGCCCCCCTCCTGCTGCAGCCCTCTGAGGGCCCCCCCCCAATCCTGTCCCTGGTGGTCAGCAGACACTGGCACACCGGGGGGGGGGCAGAGTGGGCAGAAATTGTCACCTGGAGGACTTCAGTGTCCCGATGCCTTTGGAATGGGTGGCTGTGCCCACTGGCCTTGGAGGCAGCTTACCTGGGCCAGTCGGAAGCCTGCCTGCTACCCTTTTCTCTATTGCTGCCCAGGCAGAAGGATGAGTTTTACCTCCCCTCATTGGCTCAGGCTCACAGGGACGCACGGAACTGCCTTCTCCCGAGTCAGCCCCTTGACCGGTCTCTCCGGATCAGTACTGCCTGCTCAGACGGGCGGTGGCTCTCCAGGGGCTCACACAGGAGGTTTGCCACATCACCTGCCAGGTGACCGTTTTAGCCGGAGATGCCACCAGCGGTTGATGCCGGGGCCTCGTGCCGGCCAAGCAGGTGCTCCTCCTGGCCCTGGCCTCCTTCCAGTTGGGGGGCTGCTCTGGCTCCCTTTCAGCCTCCCGAGACTTTTGCAGCCAGATTAAGCACGACAGAAGGAGCAAAGGGAATGTGCTGAGCCTGTGCCACACACGCAGACCATGCACATGTGCATGCATGCTTTAAACAGCAGCCTCCCATCCGCAGCTGTTCTGTTTCTCAGCCATCCACGTCTACGAGCCCCTTCACCCTGATTGGTCCCCAGAGAGCATAAATGCACGCAAAGACTCTCCGTCTCCTGACTGAGGCACCTCTTCCTACTGTGCTGCAAATGCTAAAATGGGAAGAGTTCTGGCAAACCAGTCGGCAGGGCCAGGGCCGGAGCGGAGGCAAGGGAGCCCTGGCTAGGTGGGGGCCTCTGGAGCCCCACCCTGGAAAGAGGGTCCTGGTTGCAGCGGCGCCACCTTGGTCTGGTCTAGCAGGGCAAGCAATAAGCCCCCGCCCCTTTGCCCTCGCCATGCCTGTGGCAGGAGAGGTCCGCTGACGGAAATGCCTCCCTGCCGTGCTGGTTCCTCCTTCAGGGGAGGGCTGTCCACTGGGTCTGTGTGTGGCCGCAGAGAGGCCGGGGGGTTCTTCCTCTCGCTCATCAAGGGTCTTGTTCGGGGCCGGGACGTCCCCGTCTCGCTTGCCCTTAGAGCCTCAAGGGAATATTCAGGGAGGTGGTTTGTGGCCTTCGTTCCCCGTTCTGGAGAGACCGGCTCATCCAAGTCCCGGCGCCTCTCGCCAGGCTCTGCAGACCTCGCAGGCGGAATCCTCGCAGGCCCCGTCCTCCTCTCTGGGGTCCAGTGGGCCACTTCCGGTGGAATCCTCCCCAACGCTTCCCTGCTGCTGCGGGAGGTCACGAAGGAGCACTGCTGCTTGTGGGGCTGGCCGGGTTTCTCCTAGATCCTGACTGAGTCCCTGACTCGCCCACATCAGGAGTCCCTGCACCAGAAACCGGGGGGGGGGAGGGGGGCATCTGAAGGGGAGGCTGGCGGGCTGGCAGGCTGCCCCTTGCCTTTGGGGGGCAGCAGCCCGACTCTTCACCCTCCTGTGGTTTAGGAAACCAGCCTGGCTCTTGTGCCTTTACCCGCAGTCTGGCCAGTGCTGCCGGGCGGCAGATCCCGTGCTTGGCAAAACAGCCAGCCACAATGACTGCCTCCTGGCTGCTGCTTGCCCAGCCCGGGCAGGCTGGCTCTTTAACTCCCCAGCTGGCTGCTGCCTCGGAGGACCAGTTGGGGGGGAGGGCCCATTGGGCCAGGAACCAGCCAGCAGCAGTGGCCGGGGGCACTCAGGCTGTTCTGGCTTCTCAGCCTGCCTCAATTCAACCTCTCCTTCAGGTTTCCAAAGCAGGAGATCCAGTGCTCCCCCCGCCCCTCCGCAGCAGGGGGCAAGTGTGCTCTTTGCAAACCTTCTCCCCCACCTTCCATTTAGCCTAGCCGAGCAGCTGTTGGGAGGCACGGCCGGAGCAGCAGTCTTCCTGCGGGCCCTTTGTGACCTTTGCTGGCCAGGCAGGTAGGCAAGAGCCACACCTTTCCCATCCCTGCATCTTCTTGTTGGGAAAACGGATGCCTGCCGCGCTTCTCTCTCTCTTGCAGCTTGTGGAAGTGTAAGAGCTTGCCCATTAAAGGGCGGGGGGCATGGGGCAACATTGATCTACTCAGACCGCTTTTGTCCTCTGGGTCCAGAGCTGACCCAGAAAGGGCTGCACACCCTGCCTCGAGAGCCCTAGCAGGCCCCTCACCCTGACCGCTGTTTCCCCGGCCAGTTCCAGCCCTTGCCCGCACCCTCGGGCTTCCCGCCTGCCCTGTGTGGTTGAGACCCTCTGGTTCTCGCACAAACAATGGCCTGAGAGCTGGAGCTGAAGGGCAGGCGTGTGACTCGCCGTCTACAGGAGAGGCAGTCCAGACACATCAGGCAGCCTTCCACCGAGATGGCCTTTGAGAACACGGGATGCCCCGGGATTCACTCCCTGGTGCTGGGCATGCGTGCAGCTCTTGTCCATTCTTGAGATGCCCGGGGTCACAGGAGCTTGGTGGGTAAGCAGCTATGCCCTCCCCCAACCCGTAATTGTCTCTGGCACAGGAAAAACCTCTCCTGCTTCTTGTCTTTGGGTCAAACTGCTCTTGAAGGCAAAGAAACTCCGCTGATTCTCTGGATCCAGAGCTGGTCCATACATGGAACATAACCAAGAAAACAGCCTTGGCAGCCTGCAAAAAAAGGTGGCAATGGAGTAGGGCGGGGGGGGGGGGGGTCTGCTGATCTGCTGGAACAGCCTTGCCCTTCAAACGCAGCTCTGCCTCTTGTTTCTGCCCTCCCTCCAGTTTTCAGAGAGGACAAAACCAGGCAGCCCCAGACCCGCTGGCTGCAAGGCGATCACGCCGTGTCTGCAGGGCCCTTCTGGGCTCTTGTTCACTCCCGGACCACCCAAGGGCCGTCTTTGGGTTGGGCTCCCCAGGGGTGCAGGGGCAGCAAAGCCCTCCTTGCACTCCTGGACTGGAAAGAGCTCTGTGTGTGCCTCATCTTGCTTCCTCAGCTGGAGCAAGGCCCTCCCAAGGGCATGGAACAACCGGCACGGTTTTAATGACTCCCCAGGAGAGGGAACGAGCAAAACAGCCCCATGGCTGCCTTTGTTTTTTTGCGGCGGGGGGGGGGGGATGAAGCTGCTCTGACGGCACCTGGGGCGGGAGGATCAATCGCCTGGGCTTACCTGGCTCGGAGAATCTGCTCTGCTCAGAGGTGTGTGTGTGGGGGGGGGGGGGGTTGAGCTGGAACTGGAAGCTGCTACCCGTGCGGGGTGTGTGTGTGTGCAGCTGCCTGAGCCCCAGCTGTGGCCCAGTCGGCTCCGGAGAGCACAGCAGGTGGGGCCTGCAAGGGAAAGGAAAGGCCAAGGCAGGAGCAAAGGGCGGCCGAGCATCACCCAAGAGCCTGAGGCTGGTGCGGAAGCCGATTTGTTCCCAACCAGATCCCCACCCCCATACTATAAACCCTCTTTGAACATATAAATATTTCCAAAGCGTGTGCATTATCCAGTGTCTTTAATGGACATGGGAGGAAAGCTGATTCCCCAGCATTGGACACCCAACAATATGCCATCCTGGCCCGGCAGCAGAATTTACTACTTGAGCACATCGGCCCGGGTGTCTCTCTGAAACTGCTCAAGGTCAAAAGTAAACATCTCAAAGGTTTGACATCCAGATTTAGTGGAAAATGTCACTTTCCAAATGCGAGCGGTAGAATTTGGGCAACTTTCAAAGAATGGCCTTTGCTCCCGTTTCCCCCACCCCTGAAAACCTTTAGCTGGCTCACCTCATTACTTCCTCTGGCCTGTTGCTGGCCCGAGGCTGTCTTACCAGCCTGACTGGCCACCCCGTGAAGGTGGCCTGCCTCAAGACCTGCCTGGCACCCCTCACGTCCACCACTGCCTGCCTCTCCTTCCATGGCCCACTGCAACAGCTTTGCTCTTTTGAGCAAAGCCTTCTGAAGGCGACACCTGCAGGTAAGTGAGATTGGTAATGGCCCATCTCCACACCTTCTCTGGGGTGGCACCCACAGACCTGTCATTCCACACAATGCATACAACAGAGTTGCTCAAGAGGGCATTTCTGTAGAGGGAACAGAGATGGCCCAGAAGGCTGCTTTTCTAACAGGCTCTTCCACACATTATTCCACACATTATTTTGCTCCTACTTCATTGTTTCCCACTTTTATAATTCTATGTTGGCAGTGTTTATGGCATGTGTGCTATAATCCATATGTATTTTGTTTAATTGCTTTAAATATTTTATACGTACTTGCATTTTTAAATCCAGAAGAGTTAGCCCTGTTAATCTGTAGTTGCAAAATAGTAAAGAGTCCAGTAGCACCTTTAAGACTAACCAAGGTTATTGCAGCATAAGCTTTTGAGAACCACAGCTGTCTTCGTCAGATGCATTGACAGCTTTCAAGAACCACACCTCTCTTTGTCAGATGTATTGACAGCTTTCGAGAACCACAGCTCTCTTCATCAGAGGCATCGGCAGCTTTCAAGAACCACAGACTCTTTACTATTTTGTATTTTCAAATGCTGTTTTTAATGTTTGGAATGTTTTAATATTTGAGTTAATTAAATGTTTGCCACCGTAAGGACCCTGAGTTGTATTTAAAGGTGGTATAGAAATGCTTTCAATAAAAAAAGCAAATAAGTAAATAAAATGTCGAAGGCAAGTAAATAAAATATTTGGTACTTTTTTGCATAATTTTTGCAATGCTGCTCCTCTTGGACTGTTGGTTGGATGTCTCATGCTGTTTGACTGCATCGTTTTACGTCGGGTCATCTGCCTTTCAGCAAGAAAGGTGGGCTATAGACAAGTACGTAGCAAGGCAGCCGCCCACCAGATAGACCAGTCGGTGGCCATTGGCTTCTGGGTGTACTTCAAAACACAGGCTGTGGACTGGGCAACAGGGAGTTCAAAGGGCCGCAGACCAGGATCCTCCAGGGAGACCCTTCTCTGGACACTGCTGCCCGAAGGAAGATGTCGGGCTAGCCGCACGGCCCCTCTTCTGTGGAGGTGCTGAGACTCGGGCATGCCTGGCAAACCCAACTGGGCCAATGTTGGGGGCCACGATTTTTCTCTTGAACTTTGGCCAATTTTCTTCTGTTGTTGCTACCTATCAGGTCTTGCTTTAGATCTCAACGTTTTGCTGAAAGTATTATTTATTGAATTTTGAACTCATGCATTATATTTAGGAGCCTATAATCTTTACAGTGTATAATCTTTACAGGAAGAAACAGGAAATAATCCCGCCAAGGAGAAGGGCTGAGGCAAAGAGGGGCCAGGGCTGCCTTCAGTGAAGGATCATTATAGCTCTCCACCAGAGCTGCCTGCCACTTCTGATTTGGATCTGATCAGGGCTGACATTAACTCCTGTGACGAGATCAAGTGCTGTCTTGTATCCCAGAATAACTGGCATATGCGTGGGCCCTTTCTCACTGGACGGCGAGCCAGCCCAGCCCACCAGCACCTTCCAACCAGTCCCAAGGCAGGAGGGTGGGGTGGAGGGGGAGGGACTTGGTCCTTGTGTGCTGCCCCCCCCCCCAGCACTGGTCAGGCAAAGGTGACACAGGGATCAGCCCCGTCACAGCGAGACCCCAATTAGCGGTGACTGGCAGAGCGCTGGAGATTAGCGGCCACACGTCACTGCTCTATCCGGCTGGGGCAGAAATAGCCTGGCAAGAGGCAGCTTTGCACACAGAGCCCTTCTTCTGCGTGAGGTGTGTGCGCGTGTGTCAGAAATGCCCGTGCACCGGCTCTTAACACATCTGTGCATGTGTGAAACGCAGAGCCACGCTGCCTCAGAGTATGTGTTCTCCAGGCCTAAGGAGAAGTCCTTACTCTCTTGTAAAGATGTGGAGACCCAGGAAGAAATGGGGAAAGTTCAGGAGGAAATTGGTCTCCTCCCCAGGATGTTTATCTTTCGGCTTTTGCAGTTTTGAAAATGAGAAATTTAGGGAACCAATTTAAAAAAAAAACAGATAGTCTCACACAAAAATTTTCAAGCTACATCATTAGACAATGAAAACGTCCGTGTATTTTGGAGACATATGGCATTTTCATTTTTTTCAGCAACAATTAATATATGCTATAAAATGGTTAATAGTAACATGTTCAGTATTTTCAATATTATACATTTTAGCATAATATGTGAATATGTTGGTAGGCTATTCTAACTGTATGGGACTGTTTCTGTCCAAATAAGACACTTTCTGTTGTTTACTACAGAGTGTGTTTTTACTCTCATCTTTTATTTTTTCCTATCTCTCAGATGGCAGAAATTATGACCCCCAGCCTATAGTAGCCAAGGGTGCTGCAGTCTGCATGTTGGGTAGTCTTGCATTGTTCTTATAGAAAACAAAGATATTTATACTTTGAATTACCATAAATAAAGTAGTGACATTGTGTCTACTAACCTAAATGATGCATTTTATGATGTTAATGTTAAATAAGTAAAAGAGGTTTAGGTTTGATGAGAGCAAGAGTCCAGTAGCACCTATAAGACTAATAAAATGAGTGGTAGGGTATGAGTTTTTGTGAGTCACAGCTCACTTCTTCAGATAAAGCTAGAATGTGAGTCCCTCTGTCCTCATATATTGGAGAGTGGAGTGATTTCAGATGCTGGTAAATGACAATCGCAGGCATAATTGGGTAGGGTGGGGTGTGCAGAGGGGTGGTGGGTGTGGAGAAGTCAGCATGGGTAATGAGACAGGAAGCCTAGGCTGATTTCTATGCACCCCCCACCCCTCTGCATACCCCACCCTATCTAATCACACACCTGCTGTGGTCAGAACTGGAGGAAGCCTGTTGCCAGCAACACTGTGATGACCTCGCCCCGAAGACCAATGTGAAGTAGCCGCAGAGCATGTGTGGAAGGACAAAGTAGAGGGAAAGACGGAGGAAAGGGGGCTGAAAAATCCTGCACATGGAAGCTCTCTCACCCTGACGCACACCTCTGCACTCACAGTGGCAACGGAAGCAGGGTGGAAAATCCTTGCCATGTGGAAGAAGCCCGGTGTTGCATTTAAAAAGCTGGCGGGTGCAATAAAATGTACTCAAAATCCTCCACCCGGCTGCCATTATCTGGCCCTGCCCAGGTCCTCTAGGCCTTCTACAACTGATGCAAGCCAAGGGGTCTTCATTTCCTACATTGACATGTATCAGACCCCTCAGCCCGTCATGCTTTCCACCCCGTAATCCCCTCTCTGCGTGCATCCACCACCCAGGGAGGCTCTGCCAAGCAGGATGGCCCCCCCCTGCCTCCTCCGCCTGGCTCCTTCCACGTGGAATAGCCAGCCTGGACAGGGGCCTCTGGGGCACCACTCCCGGGGCAGCAGAGAGCCAGCAGTGGGGAGGGCAGGCATCCGGGGGGGGTACACCCTGCCCTCCTCGCCACTGCCTCTGGCCGCAGGTTGCACGAAGGGTGTCCGAAGTCATTCAGGAGCCTGCAAAACATGTTGGACCAGAGGATGGGAGCAGGATAAAAGGGACCTCTCCAGGCCTTCGGACACGGGGTCATTTTAGGGGTCTCTAAACCCCTCGGATGCCCTGTGGGGTGCTCATGTGGCTGATCCCAAAGGGAGCCCCACAGTCTAGCAGCTCCGTTTTGGACTTGGCTGGGAAATGCGCCTAAGCACATGCAGGCCTTCCGCAGCCGTGTGCAGGTTTGGAGCACGCAGGAGCTTGGCTTCCTGCTGCTAACAAAGCCGGCCACGGCCCGGATGCAGGCGCCTTTGGCGGATGCCCCCTCCCGCCTGCAGCTGCTGTGCCCATCTGAGCACCGTCTGCCCGGTCCACGTTAAGCTTTTGAAAGGCATTATGTAAGTGCTCAGACACTCCCAGCGAGTGCCACTAGCTGCCTTCTGACCTGCTGGCCCAGGCGCTGCTGCACCAGCAGGTAGTAAAACCAGCCCCACTTCCGAGGCGTGGATCCCTTAGCCAGGCTCCGTCCAGGCCAGCCTTCCCGGCGCAGTGAGGGAGAAGCCAAGGCCCCTGCAGCAGCATCCCCCGGCCTCCAGGCATCCCTTCCCACTGGGTGGGGACACAGCCCCTCCCCGGCCACACATCCACCGCGGCTTCCACGGCGCAGAGCAGCTCCTGCCTCCCTGCAGGCGAGCAGCTTCTCTGGCAGCGCGGCACAGCCGGAGCGAGTCCAGACGCTCGGGGCGGCCTGGCTGCTTTGGAGTGGCCAGGAGGGGACCGGTTGTTGGGAGCGCGTCCCGGCCAGCGGGCAAGGCCAGGCCAGGCCACACAGGCCTCCAAGCGCAGCCGCAGAGGCCCAGCATATCGCGAAGGCCGTATTGATCCGAGGGGAAAGTCCGCGTCTTGGGGGCATCCGAACAAAGCAACAGCTGCTGGGCAGCCCCCAGAGAGCAGGTCGTGTCCTATAAAACACGCGCCCGAAGAAACGTTTGGAGAGGCAAGCAAATGGCCCCCCGTTATGCCCAAACCCAACACCTTCAGGGTACCCCGCGGCCAAGGTGGCACAACGTAGGCCTCTTGATGCGGGGGGGGGCACATCCATATTCTGGATCAAGATCTGGGGTTGAAAATTCGATGTGTGTGTTTTTAAGCGCCTGTCCTGCCCCGGGGCCTCTGGGGAGGGGGGGGGGTCATTCTGCCCGCCTGGCGGGTCCTGGCACAGAGTTGTGCTGCCTTTTCTGGCACCGGGTGGTGCTTTGTTTTTAAATTGCGGGGCGTTTGTCTTGCAGTCTGGCTCTCGTTTTCCCCACCTTCACTGGAAGAAGAGAGGCTAAAACTGTCCCCAGCAAACCAATCAAAAAGATCAAGTTGGTGAAGGTGGCACCATCCGTACCCAGCCCCTACCCCCCCCCCAGTAGGGTCTGGGCAGGGGCGACGGAGCTCTGGCGGCCGACTCCGCGGGGCCGCTGCAGGCAGCACGCTAGAAGCAGCCCCCGCCGAGCGCCCGGGGACGCGCCAGCCTCACGTCGGAAGCCCCGGAGGCGCCCCGCTCCCTCCCTCGGGAGAAGCTGGGATGGAAACCGCGGAGGCAGCCGGAGCAGCTCCTGGAAACCGGCCTGGCCGCGGCGGGATCTCCGCTCCGCCGCAGCTGCGCCTTCCTTGCGGCGCTCCAGGGAGCCTCCCCCGGAGGAGCCCGCGGCTCCAGCGCCCTCGCCGGAGCCTCCCGGCCGCCTTCGCCACAGCCCCGCTCCGGGCCGTCAGTTACAGGCCAAGGCCGCCGGGCCGGTTTCCTCCCGGGGCCGCCAGCTGCCCCCGAGAAGCCCGAAGCGGGCAGAGAGGCGGGGCTGCCGGTGCCCCGCGCTCTGGCTCTGCCCTGCGCCGTGCCCGGAGGTGGCGGTCCCGCGGACCGTCCTGGCCAAGCCCGTGCAGAGCAAAGCCCCGTCGTGTTTTACCCTCGGCCGTTTGCGACGAGCCAGGCGCGCCGCGCTCGCTTCGCTGCGCCAAGGGGAGGGCGCCGCCAGGGCTGGCAAATTCGGGGCACCGGAGAGGGCGCGGCGGGCCGACCGGGCGGCAATGCTCCGGGCAGGCGACGCGCTCTGGCTGCGGACTTCCCTCCGGGGGCGGGCCGGCCACTGCCATGTCCTGGGCCCGCAGTCCTGCCCACCTGCGGCGGTGCTTGGCGCGGGGAGGCGGCTGGGGCGCCGGAGAAGCGCCGCTGGGACCGGGAGCCGCTCCCCGCGCTGCTGGGCTGGAGCGGGCGACGGAGAAGCGGCCGGCCTGCAGCAGCCGTCCGGGGAGCCTGCAGGCGCCGACGGCCACGCGCTCCCGAGAGCCCCGACGCCGCCCGCCCGCCCCCCGCGGCCCCTCACCTCTCGGGCTCGTAGCCCGCCTGCAGCAGCCGCGCGCTGTACCGCTGAGCCGCCGTCTCGTGGCCGGCGTGGGACGAGGGGCAGCCGTTGGGGGCTCCTCCGGGGCGCCGCCGCCTCTGCCCGGCCAGCGCCGCCTCTCGCAGCGGCCCCACGATCGGGCTGTAGTCGTAACGCGCCCCGCCGCCCGGTTCCGCCGGCCCGTCCATGGCCTGCGGGCGCCTGGACGGGGCGCACGGCGGCGGCGGCGAGCCCGGCGCAGGTGGTGGCTGGCGGACTCTCGGCAGGCCGGGAGAGGCGGCGGCCCTGAAGATTTGCCCGTCCCTCCGCCTCCTCCGCCTCCTGGCTCGGCACACCCAGCCCTGCCCGCGCCTTCTCCACCCCCGGCGAGAAGCCGGCCCGGCCAGAACCAGTCTGGCCGCGGGGCCGTGCAGAGCCGGGGGCCCTCTGCCCTGCCCCGGCGCAGAAGGCTTGTGGAGGGCAGGGGGCTCTCTGCCGCCAGCAGTGCCGCCCGGGACCCCCCCCCGGGACCCCCCCGGGACCCCTCCCCCCCGAAGCACGTCGGGCTGAGGGTCAGAAGAGCAGCCGGCCGGTAGCCCTCCTCGCTCACCACCGTGTTTCACACCCCTGGCCGGCCGGATGCCCCCCCCGCCCCCCTAGCTGCTAGCTGGGCCAAGGCCTGCACCGGTGCTGGAATCCAGGGGTATGCTGCCTCGGAACATGGAGGTTCCATTTGGCCATCCTGACTACGAGAGGCCTCTTTTTCTATCCCGCCTCCAGGCTATGCATGTCAGTGACCATCCCGACATCAAGGTGGGCAGCAGTCGAAAAGAGCGAGAGTCCAGCCGCACCTGGAAGACTCGCAACATTTGTGATAGGGAAGGAGCTTTCGTGAGCCACTGCTCTTCTGTCTGAAGAAGGGAGCTGTGGCTCACAAAAGCTCATACCCTACCACAAATGTTGTGAGTCTTCCAGGTGCGACTGGACTCTTGCTCTTTCCACCGCTACATCCTGCCGTAGTGAATTCCAAAAGTTAGCTGCTGCTTTGGCCAAGCCTTTCCTTCCGACCAAGAAATATGGGGCTCAGGTAAAGAAGGGCCAAGGAGTCCTCTGCACATATACAGAGTGCCTTTCCCTGCTAAAGCTGCTGGGATTAAGGCTAGCAACCCAACACTTCCCGCTCCAGAAAATGAATGCTGGTAGCTGACTTGGGGGCAGAGCCCAAGCCCCTGCCACTGCCCCCCCCAAAGAGAATACTCCGCTGGTGCTCCACACACGCCCCATCCAAGAATTGCCCTGCGAAGAAATGATGAAGACAGTGTCTCTGAGCATATACCAAGTGCATATTCCTCACCACATCACATCTCACTCACTGGATGAGGAGGGGGTCCTCAGCTCAGGAGCCTGGCTTGCAGCCCCCCTCCCTCTGCTCCTGAAATCTCAAGAATTTGGGGTGGGGGCACACAGGCCCTTTCACAGCTCCCTGCCCTCACTGGGTGCCTCGTTCTCTACAGGGCCTCGCGCAGGCAGGCAGCATCCAGCCAGGCAGGAGGAGGCCCTTGTGGCAGCAGAACAGCCGGGCCAGTGGGAGGTCCCCACCCCCCCCCGCACCCGCGGGACAGTCCTCACGCAAGCACCGCAGGCTTACCTGGGGCACAGAGAAGCCTCCCCCCTCCCCCTCCCTTTCCCTGGGATCCTGCAGCATCCCTGCGAGGGAGGGGCGTGTGTGTGTGTGCCTCGCCCTGCAGCCCTAGGCTCCTGCCCCTGCCCCTGGCCCCGCCCCCCCTTCTTCATGGGTGGTTGGAGGTAGTGGGCCCACTCAGGGGGCTCCGGGTCCACTTGTTCCCCCTGGGTCTGGAGTGGGAGCCAGCTGTGGAAGAGAAGGCAAGGGCTTCTCCTGGTGGCTTGGGGCTGCAGGGGGCCTCCAGGGAGCCACAAGGCGCCTCCTCAGCCAAGGAGCCTCCCCCTCCCCCGAGCGGGGCCAAGGCAGGGCCGCACACAGGAGGGGGTGCCAGGCCAGTGGCCTTGGGGACCAACAGGGACCCTCGGCTGGCACCCACTTGGGCCTCTCCCTTGGTGGCTGCTGGGGGGGGGCTCTGCCCACTGCTTGCATGGTGCTCGCACAGGACTGTGTTTCAGGCAGGATGGCTCTCCCCCCCCCCACACCCCCTTCCACCGCTTTTGCCCCCACAAATGTCTGCCTTCCGTGGGCTCCTCCAGATGAGCCTGCCTCTGGGGTAAAGGGCCACGGGCCCGAGTCCAGTCCTGGGCCCCCACCAGGGGGTCTTTTCTACCTGGGGGTGCTGCAGAGAGGGGCCTGGGAGTGAGGGGGCTGGACTAATTGAGCGTGGCTGTCCGGGAGCCTCTCGGGTGGCCTGTTTTTTATTGTAGTTTATTGATGTCATTGATAGTCTCACCGAGTTTCTCACTGAGACTCAAGGTGGATTACACAGTGTGAGATCAGCACAGTCAGTAAGTGGCAAGGACAAAAGGCGTATGGTTTTTTGCTTCGGGATCATTCCAGCTCCGTACTGGATTTGGGCTTGTTTTGAGGTTCCTGCAAGCCCATACTCTACTGCCTCACCTTAGGGAATATGTCACAGGCATTGACTGACCCTGTTGTCTCCTGTTGTAATCCACCTTCAGTCTCAGAGAGAAAGAGGAAACATAAAAGAAATACCTCCGGACTCAACAAGTGACTTACAATGAAATCCTAAGCAGAGATCCTCCCTTCCGAGCCCATTGATTTCTGCTTAGGACTTAACTGTAAGTTGTGGAATTCACCGCAAGGGGGCGTGGTGGTGGCCCAAAGCACCGGCGGCTTTAAGGGGACTCCCAGTGCAAGGAGGCAGGGGCCAGGGCGGGCCAAGGCGGGCCAGGGCTCCTCTGCCCTGTTTGTAGGCCCTCCTGCACGAAGAGGATGTCGGACTAGATCGATGGGGCACTGGCTCAACTGAGCAGGGCTCTTCTCAAGAGGAGCTCTCTGGCCCCTGCCCCACCCCTCAGCTGCAAGTTCAGAATAAGGCTTCTGATCGGCCTCGCTGAGCGCCTCCTGTGGCAAGCATTAGTCTTCCAAGTGTCAATTGTCCACACAAAGGGGAAAGCTGGTGTAGAAAGGTGTGGAGCCTCTCATCAATCTTCAGTGTGAATCCTCTCTGTAAGCAACTAGAGTAGAATTAGTAGTTAGCAGCAGTGCTGGAAAGCTCTGATTTTAAAAGCCTGCAGCAGGAAGTAGATAGCAAAACCATACGGGAGAAAAACAGAGAGAGAGAGAGAGAGAGAGAGAGAGAGAGAGAGAGAGAGGCTAAGGAGTGAAGGGGCAAAAATTGTGTTGCATATTATTCATCTACTTTATTTGCAGCCCGCCTTCCTCACAGAGACTCAAGACAGAGGATGAGACATCCAAGAAGCAATGCAATGGGAGGAGGTTTACAAAAGTTTGAAACAGAACAAAAATTCATAGACATGAAATGTCAAAGTGCAGAAAACTGTATCACCAAAGTAGAAAGCAATGCAGAAAGAGCAGGGTGATGCATACGTCAAAGAGATAATACATGCAGGGATATTTACTTTTTTAAACTTTTTACTCAGATAGGAGGGAAGTATTGTAGGGAAGGGGTCTCAGATGCTTCGCTAATGAGTTAGGGACCAGAGACTTCACTACGATGTTGCCTTACATATCATCTGTTGCTTTAAATATGTACTCCTATGTACTACCTGTGCTTTACATTGTCTGATGTCAGTCCTAGAATTGCTTATGTTCTGTTCCAGCAATTTTTCAACTCTGTATTAGATCCTTGCTAATGCTATGTCTTTGTACAATCCTGTGACATTGTTTATGGACATGTCCTTGACACTGTACGGAAATGTCCTTGCTACTGATTGTACTGATCTCACACTATGTAATCCGTCTGGAGTCTCAGTGAGAAAGGTGGACTATAAACAAACAAACAAACAAACAAACAAACAATAAATAAATAAATAAAAAGTAAGTAAGTAAGTAAATAAATACACAGCCCTGTTCCTCTTATAAAAGCACCTTTCTGAACTATTCCATTATAGTACAGCACTACTACCATGACAGAGAGGCTTTCCTGAACAATTCTGTTTTACGTCATTTGCAAAATGACAGAGGCGTGGGAGCCTTCCTCATCTCCTCGGGCGGGCTGTTCCAAAAGTCCAGGGCCACAAAAGAAAATACATCTGTGTGGGCAGTTGTTGCTCTCACCCATTTGTAGGGTGGCATCTTTAAAAGGCTTGAGTTAGTGATTTACGATGTATTGTCGAAGGCTTTCACGGCCGGAGAACGATGGTTGTTGTGGGTTTTCCGGGCTGTATTGCCGTGGTCTTGGCATTGTAGTTCCTGATGTTTCGCCAGCAGCTGTGGCTGGCATCTTCAGAGGTGTAGGAACTACAATGCCAAGACCACGGCAATACAGCCCGGAAAACCCACAACAACCATTAGTGATTTACTTCTGTGCCCAATTTGTGAATCATTATAAAAGTTTTTATCACTCTAACTTGCATATTGGGGTGTCTCACTTGCCATCAGTTTAATAACTTCTGTATTCTCTTATCCAAAAAACAGAGGAATTCATATCTAGAACTGGACTCCAAGAACTGCTCGTGCAGAACTGCAGTAGAATTTGCAGTGAAATGAAGCAACTCGTCCTCCAGACCTGGGCCCAGAAAATCCTTCATGACCTTGGCTTTCAAATTACTCCAAAACAAAATTTGGATGCACCCAATAGAGCCACAGCTGGTGTCATGGGCATTCCTGGCTGGAATACTCTCTTTCCAGTAACAGCTTTCTGCTTCCCTTGCAGAAAATTTATGAAGGGAAGAGAAAAGGAGGCTGTAATTACAGTTTTCAGTTTCAATAACTGGAATAAAGGCTCCCACATTTCTGTAACTCTGCAAACTGTGTAAAACAGAGTTGTTTGGGAGCAGGGGCATAGACTTCCCAATTTCTGGGGGGGGGGGCTGGGGCTGGGCTGGTCCTTAAAAGAAGCGGGGGGGGGGGGTCCAGTGACATCATAGGGAGGAGCCAATGACACCACAGGGAGGGGCTTCCATTGCCACCATCTATGGAAGCGGGGCCATGAAGGATTTAGGGAGGGGCTCCCCACAAATTTAGGGGGACTCAGGCACCCATGATCATTACCTGCTTGAAAATCGAAAAAGGATTGGAAAATGTTTTCATAAAAATTTTCTCTTGCATTGTTTGGCGCATATATTGTTGCTAGTGTGTAAATCTTGCCTTCCAGGAGCCTGATTTTCAGAATCATGGATCTTCCGTGAGAGTCTCTGAATTCTTCTCTAGCATTTCTTTGTAAATTGTTCATATAAACTGCAACTCCTTTTAAAAGTCATACATTCTTAATAAACACAGAAATACATAAGGGCAAAAAACAGGAACGAAGCCCCAAAGAATCATAGAAATTGTAACATGATAAATAGGAGGGGTGGACAGTCCTGTGCTTCATCTGCCATTATAACTGAGTCCCTCACATGAGTTTGTCATTGCTTGCTCCCCAAATTCAAGGGGGCTTGAGCCCCTCAGCCCCCATGTAGTTCACTGGTTGTGCGGGGGGGGGGGGCTCAGCCCCTCCTGGCCAAATCCGGGGGGGGGCTTGAGCCCCTCAGCCCCCCTCCCCGTAGTTTATACCTATGTTTGGGAGGACATTTTTATAAAGGTAACGGGGCAATGGAGAATCAACTGTAGGCCGCTGTGTGTTATCCATTGTATATCTATTGTGCTCTTACTTGATTGTTTTCTACTTTTTTCATTCCATTTTCTGCATAGCTTGACATGTGCTGAAACAAAACACAAACTGCCACAACATGTTAAACAACATGACCAGATTTCCTCCCATTTTTCCTGTGTTTTTTCGATATTGCAATCCTGATGCCATTTGGATTGGCAAGGTAAATCAGTACTTTTTAAACAAGAGAGCAGAATAGCATATAGTTTGCTATATCTTCAATATTTACATCAAAAGTAATTTCTGTAAGACTCCAATCGTTTAAAATTATTCACAGGTGGCACTTGACGCCTAAAAGATTGTCTACAATGTCATCCTCTTGCTCTCCCCTGTGTTGGAAGGGTTGTAATGAGGTAGGATCCTTCTCTCATTGTTGGTAGGGTTGTTCACGGATAGCCACATTTTGGAAAGAAATATTGGAAGTAATAAAACAGATAACGAATTACGATATTCCATTATCACCTTCAATTATATTTCTAGACCAATGGAATATTCCACAGATCCCAAAAGCTATCAGGAATCTTATAGCAATATTTTTAGTTGCAGCGAAATCAGCGATAGCTTCAGTCTGGAATCTGAAGAAAGTGCCAACTAAAGAGATGTGGCTCTCTAAGATATGGGACCATTTCATCCTGGATAAAATTAATGATAATATTCTCAATGCTGAACGCTTTCCCGCCAGTTCCAATTTCTATGAGAAATGGTTCCCTTTTCTTGAATTTATAGACATGCACGATTTACATCCCAAAATAAGAATTGCTCAGACGTTGACTCAGTTTTCTGATATTTGGTAATATTATGTATGCTTTGTTTAAAAGTTGTTGTAATGTTCATATTCTTCAAAACTTGTAAACTATTGTTGATTAGTAGTTGTGTTACAGTTAATGTTCATTGTTGATTTCTATTTGTTGTATGTTATAAAGCTTAATTAAAAAGTAAATTAATTTAAAAAAAAACATGGAAACTATCCACTAGGTGCATACTTAGAGCAATAGACAGTATGCAGTAGTATAGTCTACAGTCCCGATCCGTTTACCAACACACCTTTCTGAACCATTTCTTCACAGCACAGTCCTATGACCTATGTAAAAAAGCCCTCCTGAATAATTCTTTTTCACACAGAACGCAGAAAGCCAGGACAGGGGGAGCCATCCTGAGCTCCTCAGGCAGCCCATTCCATATGTGGAATCTGATCCATTTTTCACTTTCCTAATTTTTGTGAGCTTAGTCCTATTGCATTGTTGTATATGCAAGTTAGCAGACTTATGCAAGGTAATAGATCTCTCATGCTATTTGATTACATTTTACACCATATAATCTGCCTTGAGCCACAGAATCAGAGGGTTGGAAGGGACCGCTATGGTCATCTAGTCCAGCCTCCTGCACAATGCAGGAAATTCGCAACTACTTCCCCCACATCCCAACTGACCCCCACTCCATGCCCAGAAGATGGCAAAACACCACCAGGATCCCTATCCGAACTGGCCTGGGGGAAATGGCTCCCTGACCCCAAGGTTTAGCATCAGCATTACCCTGGGCCTGTAAGAAGGGGCCATGAGAACTAAGCACTGATGCAACCCCCTTCCTGCCCTCCCTCGCATGATCTGCCCAGGTTCACGGAAGCAGCATTGTTGTCAGAGGGCCATCTAGCCTCTGCTTAAAGAAGGCGAGCCCACCACCTCCCGAGGAAGCCTGTTCCACTGAGGGACTGCTCTAAATGCCAGGGAGTTCTTCCTAATGTTTAGATGAAAACTCTTTTGATTTAATTTCAACCCGTTGGTTCTGGTCTGACCTTCTGGGGCAGCGGAAAACAACTCCGCACCATTCTCTAAATGGCAGCCCTCCAAGTCTTGGTGAGAAAGGCAGACTGTAAATAAAATAAATAAGCCATGACAAGCTGCCCTCTACTGTACTCATTTCCCCCCCTAACAAAAATGTTCCGGGCGAGTGACATGCAACTTGACCCATTTAATCATTTAGAAAAATCAGCATGATGTGGTGAGTGCCCTCTCACTGCGCTCGTTTGACCCCTAATGAAAACTTTCTGGCTGCAGGCCTGTCCTTGCAGATGAGAAATTGGGATGGCCACCTGGCCAAAGCCTCCCAGAGGTTTCCCCGCTGACCACTGGCCTCCTCCAGGCAAGACCACCTCCAGTTCCAGCTATTCTCCCACATCCTTGTGGGTCCACCTGGCTTTGGCTATTCCTTTCTGCCTCGTCAAGAGCGCCACGTTTCCCCAGAACAAGGATCATGCCGGCCAGATGCACCGACCCTGGGCTGGCCTGGCTGAGCTTCTCGGTGCCAAAGGCGCTCCTGCCTCTTCCTAACACATGGAATATTTCACTGTTTACAAGATGACCTGCTGTCCCCCCACCCCCACCCCTCGCCCCAGGAAAAGAGCCTGCAAATATTTGCACATTGACTGCATCAAAACTATTGATTGCGCCATGGCCAGAACACAAAGCTAAAGGCAAGTCAGAATGAATACTGGACTTCTCAACCCCACCATACTGGTGTCTATCCAGCTACTTCCGTTACCTGATTACATGGGTAGCCTACCTTTCCCCATAGATTTAGAACTGGCAATCCGATCAGAAAACATGCAAAAACTTTCTGCTGTGGGCAGCGATCCAACATAAAAAGGTATGAAACATTGTCTCAGGGGTCGGAAGGCCAGGCTGCCCTTGAAGCCAGGGCCACACGCCCACCAGCCAGGAGGGTGGGCAACAGGCATCGCCCGTTGCCAGATTCGCAGCTGGATGCCGTTGCCTATGCTGGAGAGCCAGCCACGCCCGCCTGAGTCTCTGGCTCCCAGGCAGTGGTATATATTGCTACATACAATGAATTGAGGCCCAGGTGCAGAGCGCGCCTGAGAATAACAAGGATGTCTAACTGCATAGAAGCTGGAGATGTTATTCAAGGATGGAGGTATATTGGCGAAGGGCCAAAAGGTACTCCTGTGTATGGGAAACATATGTAACCACTGATTTTTATGGACAAGTTTTAAGGACTTTGTTAAGACAAAATGTAACAAGAATGAACTAACAATTTTTATATATTTCAAGAAGATGTTTTAAATAGGGATAACTTTGTCTGGTAATTAGATAATTAGTTAGCCAAGAACATGCGCCCTTTGAAGCTGGTCAGTGGGTTATTGCTAGGAGATGGTTCTGAAAGCCAGTAAATATGAGATGCCGGATTTATCGGGAGCGCCTTCCGAGGAGGGACTCCTTGCCTGTGACTTGCTTATCTTCAGGTAAGATACCTTTTTGGACTTGTGTAATTGCTCTCCTTTAACGATCAGCGTAGAAGTTATAATGGGTGGCATGATTTTCTGTTGAGTGAGCCAATATTGAGGGCTGAATAATCATGTTTTATTGATAAAGGCTTAGAATGAAAGCAGAGAGTCTGTGAAAGTATTACTTGTGTACTATACGCAGTAATGAACGTAAAAGATTATTTGTGGTGGGCTTCTTGCCAGGAATTAAATGATTCGATAGAGGAAAGCTAACTAGATGCTTACGGCTTCTTAAGTGCACGCCTGTATCTGGATCAGGCTGAATAGTGATCCGGACAACGGCACATCTCTTGATAACTGATGCAGGTTGTTTGCCCTGGGTCTGGTGCTTTTGGGAAGCCTTTTCCCCTGTTTCTACACAGCATCCTGGTGCATGTGTGCGCCTCCTGGAGTTTTCCCAGCTCTTCCCCCTTTTCCAAAACCTGTTTTGCTGTTTTGGGGGAAATCCCAGCAAAGGCTTGATGGCTGCCACATGGGTGAGAAATTTGGGGGTTTCCCACTCCCACCCACACGGTAGCCATTTCCCATGCCCCTATGCCTTCAGGGGCCGCCCCCTGCCAAATTTTTGAAAATTATTTGTTGAATATTGTTACAACATTATAACGGCCTGTGTACCAGGTTCCGGCAAATCCCGACTTTCATTTTTAAAAAGCAAATCCTTAGCCCCTTTTCATTACAGAGAGAGGCCTTTCCTCTTATATCTCTGCATCAGAAGGGACAAGAGACTTGCGTCTGTGTTTAAATGGAAGCTTATAATTCAGAGAACCTGAACCACAGATGTTATGGCATTATAACATTTTTTAAAAACTGGAAAAGCCCTTGTGCCATAGGGGGTGGGAGGGAGAAGGAATGGCCACTGCCAGGGAAGGGACTGGGGCAGGAAACTGTGGGGCAACCTGCCGTCTAGGAGCCCCACTGCCTCTACGTTGTGTCAGTAGCCATGGAGCAACAGGAAACCCACAAACCTGTTGCTGTGTGCAAAACACCCTCCTCGCCCCCTTTTCATGAGCAAACCTGCCCAAAGTGACTTACACACGTCTAACACACAAGCTGTAAGTCACACACACCATCCCGCAAGCACACCAGTGAGTGAGTACAGGTGGAGTGTTCCTGGGTTATGTTCCAGGACGTCCCCACGTAAAGCACGCGACAGTAGTCCAGCCTGCAGGAACATCCACGGGAGAGAGAGCCCCAGGCTGCGGCGACGAGGGACGCTTTTGAGCAGCTGCAGCTGCAGGGACCTCGGCCACCCCTGGCCCAAGGCAGCCATCCAGCCACCCAACTACCAATCACTTATTAAGAAGAGTTTTCATGCTTAGCATTATTTCTCGAGAAAGGGGTGGTTTTGCTAAATGCCTTCCACTGCCCCCATCCCAGGTGGGCAAGCCCCCCCCCCCGCCCCGCTCCTTGTTCACAGCTCCCCTGCCTGCCTGCCCCATAGCTCCTTAGCCCCTCCCAGCCCCACTCACAAGGCCTGGACACTTGCTAATGGCTCAGATGGGGGGGGGGCGCAAACCAGTCCTTGCCAGCCGCTCCTCACAGTGGAGGGGGCTGGTCAGAGTGACCAGCAAGCTAGTCTGAGAGGATCTGGGCGGGCACATTTTGGGGAGGAGGAGGGAGGGGCAGGGAGCAGGCAGGCAGTTGGTGCTGGAGCTGCTCTGGGGATGGCGGCAGCAGGAGATCCGCTTGTGGGGCGCAAACCAGCCCTCACTCAGCACCTGCCCCGTACCGGGGGTGCCAGAGGCTGGTGCCACTCCTGTCGGTGCCCAGGCTCCCCCACCTGCAGGCCCCGACCACTGACCCAAGGACAGCCTGGCAAAGCGGCCCATGCTCTCAGGGCATTGGATGCAATCTGCCCCTGCCTCAGTGTGACAGACCCTCCCCAGGGCCCTGCCTCGGAAGAGAGTGCCGCTGCCACTGCCGCGCGGCGCTCTCTGGGCTGCTGCTGTCTCCGTTGCACTTCTGGGCCAGGATTAGAGACCGACAAACCCCCCCCCCGGCCAAAGTGGCTGCGAGCCCAAGCTTCTTAGAGCAGCAATCTGGGCTAAGCGGCCCTTTGCAGGCCAAGGACGCTTGCAGGGATTACGGGCTGGCAACCAGCCATGGGGGGGGGGGGGGCGGACAAGGCCCAGGCTGCGCTGCTACCCCCCCCCAACACACACACACACACACACACCTGGGCACGCTGGCCTCAGCTGGAGCCTTTCGCAGGGTCAGGAAGTGTGGGGGGGGGCAGCTCCCGTGGGTCGGGTGCTGCCATGAGGAAGACAGGACCACCGGATGGTGTGGAGCTGCGGCCCCCAGAGCAGACACGCACAGGCTGCGATTCACGTGGAGAAGCACAGGACTCCCAGTTCCCAGAGAGGGCCCTGCCATGGGTTCAAGAAACTGCCTGGGGCTGAGGGGAGGAGGGGCCCTCAAGCACCTCTGCGGGGGGGGGGGCTGCGTTCGGTGTGCGGAGCAAGAAGTGGCGCGGGTTCGCAGGAGAGGCTTCTTTGGGGCAAAGCTTTCACCCACATACTCCAGACCTGGGAAAGACTACCAATGCTTGCAAGAAATCTTTCTGGGACCCGGGAGATGCACCAGGCCGGGACAGAGCAGTTTTGGGTGGGTTCAGGGATGGAGCTCATTGTTAGAAACATAAGAGGTAGAAAGGGCCCAAGGTTCATCTACTCCACCCCCCTGCACAACGCAGGGAATTCACAGATATCCCCCCTCACCTATGCCCAGAGGAAGGCAAAGATCCTGCAGCATCCCTGGCCAATCTGCCCTGAAGGAAAATTCCTTCCTGACCCCAAAGGGGCAATCGGCATTACCCTGGGCATATAAGAAAGGGCCACGAGGGCCAAGCACCAGGTCATCCCTTCCTGCCCTCCCTCTCCGGATCTGTGTACATTCATGTTGAGTTATAGAATCAGCATTGCTGTCAGAGGGCCCTCTAGCTTCTGCTTGCAAACCTCCAAAGAAGGAGAGCCCACCACCTCCCGAGGAAGCCTGTTCCACTGAGGGGCCGCTCTGACCGTCAGGAAGTTCTTCCTAATGTTTAGCTGAAAACTCTTCTGCTCTAATTTTAACGCTTTGTTTCTACTCCAGCCTTCTGAGGCAGTAGAAGACAACTCTGCACCATCCTCTATGTGGCAGCCCTTCAAGTACTTGAAGATGGTTATCATATCCCCTCTCAGTCGCCTCCTCCTCTCCCGGCTAAACATTCCCAGCTCCTTCAATCTTTCTTCATAGGACTTGGTCTCCAGACCCCTCATAGAATCCTAGGGTTGGAAGGTACCTCTACGGTCATCTAGTCCAACCCCCTGCACAATGCAGGAAATGCACAACTACCTCTCCCCCACACCCTCCCAGTGACCCCTGCTCCATGCCCAGAAGATGACACAAAACTAACAAGGGCAACCCTAGTGCAAATTAGCAAAGACAACAAGCCAGGGCTACGGTATAGTCAATAATTGGAGTATAATCTATTATTCACAGTACAAAGTGCAAAAGTGCTATAAATACATACATGAATTATAAGCCAATTTATACAAAAGCAATCACAAGTGCATAGATACAGGTAAGTAGCAAGTATATAATTGTGCAAAATGTCACTGTCCGGAACAAATCTTATCAATTAAAGTGCAAATGCCAAAAAAGTCAAGGAAGAATCGGTAGGTGGGAGCTTGTGCCAAAGGGATATTAGCAGTCCATAGAATCAAAGTATATATAGAAGAAAACGCCGACGGGGACTTGCAGGCAAATAACATTAACCCGTTTCGTGAGGATCACCCCTCACTTCCTCCTGGGCGTGTAGCAATTCGGACTGTACACACTGTGAAGGAAAATTAACAATAAACAAACATACATTCAATTTTAATAAATATTTAAAACATTTTAAATATTTAAAATATTTACCTTTATGGGTACACGTCCGTGAATTGCGTGTCGGAGGAACGGTGGGAGAATCTGTGGTGCTATTTTCATACTGTGAGTCTGTGGTTTGCTGTTTTAAATATTTATTAAAATTGAATGTATGTTTGTTTATTGTTAATTTTCCTTCACAGTGTGTACAGTCCGAATTGCTACACGCCCAGGAGGAAGTGAGGGGTGATCCTCACGAAACGGGTTAATGTTATTTGCCTGCAAGTCCCCGTCGGCGTTTTCTTCTATATATACTTTGATTCTATGGACTGCTAATATCCCTTTGGCACAAGCTCCCACCTACCGATTCTTCCTTGACTTTTTTGGCATTTGCACTTTGATAAGATTTGTTCCAGACAGTGACATTTTGCACAATTATATACTTGCTACTTACCTGTATCTATGCACTTGTGATTGCTTTTGTATAAATTGGCTTATAATTCATGTATGTATTTATAGCACTTTTGCACTTTGTACTGTGAATAATAGATTATACTCCAATTATTGACTATACCGTAGCCCTGGCTTGTTGTTTTTCCATGCCCAGAAGATGGCAAAACACCATCAGGATCCCTAGTCAAACTGGTCTGGGGAAAATTGCTTCCTGACCCCAAGGCGGTGATTGGCCGTACCCTGGGCCTGTAGGAAGGGGCCACGAAAACGAAGCACTGATGTAGCCCTTCCTGCCCTCCCTCTCATGACCTGTCCAGGTTCACGGAATCAGCATTGCTGTCAGAAAGCCATCGAGCCTCTGCTTAAAATCCTCTAAAGAACGAGAGCCCACCACCTACCTTTAGCATATGATCTACTAAAACCCCTAGATCCTTTTCACATCTACTACTGCCAAGACACATCTCCCCCATCCTATAATTATGCCTTTGATTTTTCCTTTCTAAATGCAGAACTGTTGAATTTCATTTTCTTCATTTTAGTCCAGTTTTCTAGCCTGCCAAGAGCCCCTTGAATCTTGCTTCTGGCTGCTTCTGTGTTTGTGACCCCTCCCAATTTAGTATCATCTGCAAATTGAATGAGCACCCCCTCTGTGCCTTCATCCACGTCATTTACAAAGATGTTGAACAGCATAGGGCCCAGGGCTCATCCCGGAGGCACTCCGCTTGTCGCTCCTCTCCAAGAGGATGGGGAACCATTTACAAGCACTCTTTGGGTGTGATCTGCCACCAGGTACACATCCACATAACAGTCATAGGATCCATTCTACAACTTGTCAACAAGAATATCATTTGGAACCTTATCAAAACCCTGACTGAAATCAAGATAAAACTATGTCCACAGCATTCCCCTGATCCAACAAAGTAGTAACTCTTTCAAAAAAGGAGATAAGGTTAGTCTGACATGACTTGTTCTTGAGGAGCCCAGGCTGACTCTTAGTAATCACAGCCGTCTTTTCTAAATGCTCAAGGACCGAATGTTTGATTACTTGTTCCAAGATCTTTCCAGGTATGGATGTCAAGCTGACAGGTCAAGCTGACAGGTCAAGCTGACATTGTTACCTGGCTCCAACTTTTTCCCCTTCGTGAAGATTGGGACAACATTTGCTCACTTCCAGTCTTCTGACATGTCACCTTCTGTCTGTCTTCTGACATGTCACTCCAGCAATTCTCAAAGATGATAGACAGAGGCGCAGCAATTACACCAGCAATTTCCTTGAGTACCCTAGGGTGAAATTCATCTGGTCCCGAGGATGTGATTTAATTTAAAGAAGCCAGGTGTTTACGTACCACCCTGATGTCTATCCTAGGCTGCAATTCCATTTCTTCCTCACGTGTTCCCTTTTTGCCAGGGTGAGCTCAGTTCACCTTGCAAGTGAATACCGAGTGAATACCGAGGGGGAATTCAGCAGTTCTACCGTCTTACTACCTGTTAAAATCGCACTTTCCTCACCTTGCAGTGGGCCTAACACTTCCTTATCCTTTTTCCTGCTCCAAACATAACCAAGGAACCCTTTTTGTTGTGTTTAGCCTCTCTCGCTAGCCTAAGCTCATATTGAGCTTTATTAGCCTTTCTAAAACTCTCTCTGCAAGCAGCGGAAAGCTGTTTATATTCATCTTTGGTTATACAGCCCTCCTTCCAGTATATATGAATTTGGGGCACAACACAAACCCGCCTCTGTCCCATTGGCGCCCCAAAACAGAACCAAATGAGCCAGCACTTGGCCTATGCAGCTCTCCAGTGGACATGTGTGGTATTGCAGCTCTGAAAGATTAAATCACCCCAGACCGGAGTTTAGGGGTTAGGTTGACCAAAAATAACAATAGAATAGGAAATAAAAATAAATAGGAAATACAAAGGTCCACTATACATCCTGTACTGGGATATTTAAGGACACACCATATCGCCCTCTGGCCCACACCCAAAGGCACGCACCTCCAATACAAACCAGGCAAGAGGAGGAAAACAGATGCTCAGCATGGGTCCTAAACAAGTGGCAGCCGTCTTCCCACGCCCCCCTGCCCCCTGTGCTGGCTTGGGGCACCTCAAGGATTAACTAAATGTATCCAGGAGAAAGCTTTCATGAGTCAGAGGTACAGTTGCTAATTCCGGACTGGGAAATTCCTGGGATTTAGAGGCTGTGCCTGGGTAAGGCAGATTTTGAAGAGAGGGGGGAGCCAGCAGGGATGGAGTCCGGCACTGAGTCTGCCCCCCCATCTCCAAAACTGCCACTCCCCTTCAGAGAAACTGATCTCTGTCTCCTGAAGACCAGTGGCAATTGCAGGAGGACTCCAGGCCCCCTAAGGAGACTGGCAACCGTAGGCAGAGCGCACCGCCCTGTGCACCCGGGAAGGCCCATGGCCGTATATTAAAAGCTACAGGTAACAGCATTGAGGCAACAGGTAGTGTGTGTGTGTTACAAGGAGAGGTTAATTTAAAACAAGATCCAATCAAAGGAGTCTTCAAATCAGTCAGAACATGGGGTAGGGGAACCGCTCCCAACTGCTGACATACAAGGTAACATTAACAGAAAATCAGATCTAATCAAAGGAGGCACCTTGTGAAACATGATAAGCCACTGGGCGGCTATTGAATTTTGCAGCAGCTGAACAGCACAGCCAGAGACTGCAGCAAAAAGCCATCATGGCCCACGGCACACAGTGCCAGAGGCACGGCTAGCGGACTGCCAGGACGGCGGGATCTGCGTGCAGTGGCACCTTAGAGATCCACACGATTTTCAGAGTGTAAGCTTCCAAGAGTCACAGCTCCCTTCTTCAGACACGAGACTGCCAGAAAGCACATACGAGGGAGGGTACAAGCCGAAGAAGGGGTGGGGAGGAGGCCCCACAAACCCAGCAGCATGGAGTGCGCCGCGCCATTGCAGGGCCCTGGGCAGAGGAGACGGAAGCCACAAGGAAAGGCTGAACAACGCCCCCCCACCACGAGAGGGGCTGATTCAGACCCAGAGCAGAGGCCGGATGCAGCGGTCAGAGACGGGGCGTGATTCTCGCACTTTCTGACCGGATCTTTTCCTCTCTCCAGACTCTGCAATGAAAAGAAGAAGAATTCCTTTCTGGGGGGACTTAGTCCTGCCCAGCCCCTGCGGAGCCTAAAACCTGCATCAGAACTCCACCCCAGAAGCTTCGCCCCCTCTGAAAAGGGGTGCCAAAATGCGGCACTTCCAAGACTGTCCCAGAATGCCCTGGGTGGCTGTCTGGGTCCATTTAGTATCTGCCCTGGAGATGGTCCAGTATGTGGCGGGGGGGGGGCAGGCGTGTCCGGAGGCACTGCTGGCACAGGAGGCGGAGCAACCCCAGCCAGTGCATTTCACACCCCATGCTTAGTGTGGCAACGGTGCCCCTCCCTGCGGACACTGGACCTCAAGCCCCTGCCAGGCACTGGCTGCCCCAGAGCTTCCCGCAGTACTTCACCCTCCATCTGTCTCTTGGGAGCATCGGGCAGGCAGGTGCTGAGCCACGGTGAGGAGGGGCAGGGGCACGCGAACAGCAAGGCCCAGCCAGCAACTCAGTGCGAGGGAGAAGCTGTCCCTGCCTTCTGCTACAGACCCCCCACCCCACCCCAGAGACAGCCTCCAGCTGGTCACCCCTGCCCCTCCCACTGTGAGGGAGTTCTCCCGGTCTGCCCTGGAGGGACTGGCTTGGCTTCCACCAGCCTCTGCTTGGGATCAGCCTGTTGAGGGAAGACGGTGTGAAGGAGGCCAAGCTGACATGTTGTCTACCTGGACTCCAGAAAGCTTTTGATAAGTTCCTCATCAAAGGCTGCTAAGTAAGCTCAATAGTCATGGGGTAAAAGGACAAGTCCTCTTGTGGATCAAAAACTGGCTGATGAATAGGAAGCAGAGAGTAAGGATAAATGGGCAATATTCACAGTGGAGGGTGGTAAACAGTGGGGCACTGCAGGGCTCAGTATTGGGTCCGGTGCTTTTTAACTTGTTCATTAATGATTTGGAGTTGGGAGTAAGCTGTGAAGTGGCTAAGTTTGTGGATGACACTAAATTGTTCAGGGTGGTGAGAACCAGGGAGGATTGTGAGGCACTCCAAAGGGATCTGTCGAGGCTGGGCGAGTGGGCGTCAACGTGGCCAATGAGGTTCAACGTGGCCAAGTGCAAAGTAATGCACATTGGGGCCCAAAATCCCAAATAGAAATACACAATGATGGGGTCCATACTGGCCGAGACTGACCGAGAGAGAGATCTTGGAGTCGTGGTGGATAACTCACTGAAAATATCAATACAGTGTGTGACTGTATTGAAAACAAATCAGCTAGTATCATAATGCCCCTGTAGAAATCAATGGTACGGCCTCATTTGGAATAGCGTGTACAATTCTGGTCACCACACCTCAGAAAAGAGATTATAGCCCTGGAAAAAGTGCAGAAAAGGGCAACTAGAATGATTAAAGGGACGGAACACTTCCCCTATGAAGAAAGGTTAAAGCGCTTGGGGTTCTTTAGCTTGGAGAAGCGACGACTGAGGGGTGACATGATAGGGGTTTACCAGATTATGCATGGCATAGAGAAGGTAGAGAAAGAAGTATTTCTCTCCCGTTCTCACAATACGAGAACTCGTGGGCACTCAATGAAAATGCTGAGCAGTTGGATTACAACGGAGCAAAGGAAGTCCTTCACCCAAAGGGTGATTAACACATGGAATTCACTGCCACAGGAGGTGGTGGCAGCTTCAAGCATAGACAGCTTCAAGAGGGGATTGGATCAACATGTGGAGCAGAGGTTCATCAGTGGCTCTTAGCCACAAGGTATAGATGGAGCTCTCTGTCTAGGGCAGTGATGCTCTGTATTCCTGGTGTTTGTGGGGGGGCAATCAGTGGGAGGGCTTCTAGTGTCCCTTCCCCACTGGCAGACCTCCTGAGGACACCTGGGTTTTGGCCACTGTGTGACACAGAGTGTTGGACTGGATGGGCAATTGGCTTGATCCAACATGGCTTCTCTTATGTTCTTATGACATCTCCGCCATGGAGGACTGATGTCTGGTGGTTAGCTGAAGCTTGGCTTTCTGGAAGCCAGGCGGGAAATGGCAGTCCCCACAAAGTGTGCCTCTCTAGTCCCTCCCCACCCCGGAGCTGCTCCCCCACACTTTGCTCTTCCAGAAGTTCCCTTTCAAGGGTAGTCTTCAAGGAGAGGCCCCGCAGACAACAGTGATCGGGGCAATGCCTGATTCCAAATCGGAAAGGGAAGTCCCCGGGCTAACTGACCTCACAGAGTTGTTGTGAGGAAAAAATGGGAGGGTAGGAGAACCCTCACTGCAGCCGTATGCCAGTTGCTGAAGGCCCACTTGCCAGGCTATGGATGACAGGATATGGTAGACAGTGTAGGAAAATATAGCAGAGATTGTGCAAAGATTGCGCACTGGAAGTAATGAGAATAGATTCACAAACACACACTCCAGTGTAGCTCTGTAAGAATACTTTACTAAAGGCTAAAAAATTAGGGTTACATTTGGAGAAAATAATAAATTGCTAAGCTGACTACATCTTGCTAGATAAGTGACTCAGAGTAGAGACAAGAAGAAGTGAAGAAGTGGAAGTGGAAGTGAACAAAGAGCAATAAAACTTCAGTACGTAGCATCCATTAATGGCCCCCAATAAACAAACTGCCCAATAGAAAATCCGAATCCTACTTCATTATGCTTAGTGACTCCCCTTTCTATGGCGGGAATCTTATGCGAAGCTCCAATGGTTACATTCAAAGTATGTTTACTAATTAAGTAGGTAACACAAACAGTTTAACTCTTTCATGACTGAAATGGAAACACTTGCCAAATTCCCACAGACAGATCCGTGGACCATCGCAGCGAGACACGGGTTCCCGGTTAAACGGATTTTATTCAGAAATCCAGTTCTTTCCATATATATGTCCATAGATTTGCTCAGAGGCAAGGGAGCATCCAAGCAGTGCACGCTTCCTTGATAGGAACAGAGACTTGAGGAAAATACAGTTCTAAATACTCAAACGTTCCCCACCCCCCACCCCCATCCAGACCACAGAACTGGGAGGGGAACGAGTCTGGGAACTTCTTCTGGAGTTTAGCTGGACAAAAAGGCGTACAGAGAAACGGCAACATTTCAGACAGTACAAGGTCATTTCAGTGAACTTCAAAGAAAGAGATACCACAGCTGTGTTCTCAGGCTGGTAGAGGGAGAGAAATGAAAGTGATGATTAAAGCATTTGCAACCTGAAATCAAGGCACAGTATTAGCAACGGTGCAACACGTAAGACAACAACATGAATGCAGGGTGCAGACATGACGCTACCTACCGCCTATTCACGAGAGACCTAGGTGTTCTCCCACAGAAAACGGCAGCAACCAGCCGGGAGACCTGCTCGGCTGCCACCTGGCTGTGCCAAGAAAGGAAGACAGATTTGCACCCCGTCTTCCTCACTAGGCCCGACCTTTGGCTGCCTCCCATCCCATGCCTGACGCAGGCAAAACGGAAGGGAATCAACGCAGACCGTGCTCCTGGTGCTCCTGCAGAAGAGAGCAATGCGGCAGGCCTCCTGCTGCGTGGGCTGAAGGCAGGGCAGGGCAGCCCCCTCCCCATATTCCATCAGGCGTGGCCGGGCTCACTGGCCTTCCTGCCCTGCTTGGTGAGAGAAATAGCCAGCCTGTCTGGGTCAGGTTTGGCTGCCTGTCGAGATGCCCGCCAGTTGTCTGGGTCGGAGGGCCTCCCTGGCGCTCAGAATGCTCATGCAAAGTCTTAGGAGCCAAGGCCTGCTTGTGCCCAGCCCGGGCGGGGGGCAGTTGCCCTTCCAAAGCAGAGCCGAGCTGGTCTTCAGACTGAAGTTGGGACAAGCAAGGGGTGGGGTGGGTGTCTTACGACTGGGAACTGCACCCATCGCTCCGTGGCAGTGATCGCAGAGTGCTTGGGTGCTGCTCCACAGCACGAGGGCCACTCTGCATGTCCCTCTCAGGTCTTTGGCTCTCTCTGCCCCGCAGTCAACCCACTTTCTGCTTGACACACACTGGTGTGATTGTGGCACCAGGTGGGCTGAAAGGGGGCAACCCTCCCTTGAGCCGGGAGACACGTGGGCTTGGCGGACACTCCCATCCTACAGCCCTGTGCCGAGGAGAGAAGGCGGCATCAAGTTTCTTTTAGCATCAACCTTCTCCCAGACCCCAAGTGAGGATGCCGAGGCTCTTGTGCGGAGGACGAGCTGTGCTGGAAGAGAGCAGCTGCCTAGGATTGGGGCAACCCCACAAAATATACCTCCAGAGCCTGGGCAATACCACAGAGGGTGCCAGGGGCAGCAAAGCATGAGCCAGCCCCTTGGGTGGCATGGGGAAGGCCCCAGAGGAGAACTGCTTGGGTCAGGCCCTCCTCCCTTTGTGCTCAACCTCAGGGGCTGTCGGGGCATGTTCACTCACATGTGGCACAGGGGCCCAATGCAGCGGTTCGCACGCACGTGGAATCCCACATCCTGCCATCCTGTAGTCCCCTCTCAGCAGATGGGCTGGGGGGAAGAAGGGTGGACATCAGCCGGCAGGGTTCCTGCAGACAGGAGAAGAGTCGGCCATCAGCCGATCTCCCCACCCAAGGAAGTGCTTGGGGGGACTGCACAATTGGGGAGGCCCTGGAAATGCCTCTTGCAAATGTTAGGCCATTGTGGGAACCTAAAAGGTCATCTAAGCCTGGCTTTGCCAACCAAAAATGGCCCATCCCTTTAATAGAGTTTAACACAAAGAAATGGGCAGGGGAAGCTTTTCTTGGATGCAGCTAAAGAGCATCACCGGAGAGTTGCTGAAGGACCACCTGACATCAGCGGAGCAGTCCAGGAGCCCCTTCACAAGTGAGCCACCCCCTGGCCAGCTCTTTAGGCGGCAGCCCCCCCCCCCCCCGCCGCAGCTCCTCTGGGGCTGCTCTTTTATGAAAACTCAAGCAAGGGGCTGCTGGATCAGACCAGGGAGAGCCCATGGGGGCCAGCGTCCTGCCTGACACGGTGGCCAACTCTGCAGGGCCAACAGGGCACAGAGGCCGAGGCCTTCCTCTGATGTTGCCCCTGGCACTGGAATGCAGAGGTAGACTGCCTCTGAATATGGAGGTTCCCTGTAGTCCCCGTGGCTGGTAGCCAGCCACTGGTGGAGCACGGACCTGCCCAATCCCATTCTAAGGCTCTCCAGGCCTGTGGCCGTCTCTGCACCCTCTGGCAGCAAATGCCTCCCTTTTAACCACTCGCTGAGTAAACCGGTCTTTCCTTTTGTCTTCCCTGTACGTATTGCCAATCAATAGGCACCCCCAAGTGCTCGCTATCACAGGATAGCCTCTGCAGGCTCCTTGGGTCAGACTGGAAAGTTCCTGGTTGCCACCACCCTGGAGGGACCCATCTGCGCTGTCCTCTGGCATGCACCCATGCAGGGTCCCTCGTGCCACACACACACTGCTGTGTGGCTCCATTCACTCCAACCTGGGCCTGGGCTCCAGGGAGCAGCAGGCGTCTCCCAGGCTCCGTCCTTCACAAAGGAGGCCACATGGCTGTCAGTGGCAGCTGGAGCATAGCCAATGGAGGAGGCCTCCAGAGAGGTCACGGGGGGGGGGGGGGCGGCAAGGGGCCCAGGAGCAATTTGGCGGGGGGGGGGGGAATCGGCTATCCATGCCCCAGAGTATTTGGCATCTGTGCAACTTGGCAGTAACACACACATCTTCAAAGGGGCTCCTTCGCCCACCCAGCCCTGCTAGGATGAAAAGGCACATGGCAGCCAGAGAGAGAAAGTAAGGCAAAGGTCAGCCCTGGGGGCACGGGCTGAGCAGGGGCGGGGAGGGGCTTGAGAACGCTTCCCCCACCTATGTAAAGGCCCAGCTCTCTCCTCGCTCTTTTTACGAGGCAGGATAAAAGTGTCCTCTTAAGGGGCAGCTGCAGTCTTTGCATCTTAAAACCAATACCGGGGCTCTGTGGCAGGTTTTTGTGCCCGCAACCAAGGCTCCTTCCGGAGGCGCCCTTTGCCCCGCATGGCTGCTCCTAATGCCCTGGAAGCCTTCCCAGAGGGTTTAAGACCACCTCCCCCCCTCCGAATTCCATTCAGCTGCTCTGGCCCACCCAGCACAGTTTCCACTCTCTTGCATCAGCCCGACCAGGAAGGGCGGGGGCTCAACAGGTGAGGAGTCCAGCCCCCCCCAGCCCCTCTGCTCCTGACTGCACCAGCCTGAAGTGGGCTGTTGTTTGCATCACACCCCCTGGCAGGGACTCAGACCGGCTTGTGCCAGACTGCAAGTGACGGAATGTTCCTCCATTCAGAAAAAAACAAGATTCGCCTCTCAGGGAGAAGAGGCCTGGCCTGGCGCGGCCTGCCCTATTCCACCTAGATTGTTTATGTGGCGGGAGCAGCATCCATCGTGGGGGGGGGGGGCTCCACCTGCGCTCCTCAGACCAGGCCCAGGAAAGCAGCTCCAAACTTATTTCTTTAATCTGATGCGGCGGTGGGGGGGGGGGATGACCACACAGGAATGGAGGAGCAGCCAGGCCAGCGGGAGAGCCTGTTTTGCCTGCCCCCCCCCCCCCGGGCTGCTTTCTGATCAAACGGGCTCCCCTCTTCTGCTTTCTCACAGGCAGGGAAACCAGGAAACCAGCAAGCCATGGCTAGCCTCGCCGGCAGAACCAGGCCAGAGGCCCCCCCCCCCAATATTTCTTTATAGAGGATATTTCTATGCCGCCTCTTGAGCATATTACATCACTGAACATAAACAGTGTGAAAAGGATCCCGAAAAGAGAAGCAGGGCTTGGGGGGAGGGAAAGTCCCTGCTCGAAAGCCTGGTAAGACGATGTGTTTCTGAAGGACTTGGCGGCGTCACCTGGCAGAAAAATCCAGCTCTGGGGGAGGCCCGCAGGGACAGGGGCCAAGAGGGGCCTGCGCAAGCAGCAGCCCAGACCCTGCCCTCCGAGCTGCACAGGGCTCAGCTGCCCTCCCGCTTCCTCATCCGTGCCCACAGCTCCAGGCAGTCTAGCTGAGGGGAGATTTGAGCTGGCGCAATGCGCGGGAGCAGCCTTCCCCCTTCCCCAGCGAGTGTGCCCTTCCCTCCGGGTCACTGGGAGCTGCTGGTTCCCATTTGCACCTCCTGGTGGGTCACTGCGCATCACCTGGTGGAGGGGAGAGAGATGCCATGGCGGCGACAGTGGCCGGCCTGCCCTCTGGCGTGGGTTCTGGCCAGCAGCCGGGGTGGGGGTGGGAGCTTTCCTGGGCCTGCTGCCCCTCAAAGGGCTGCTCGACTGAACCCCTCATGCCAGTCCATCTGCTCCAGGAAGAGGGGAGTGCCAGGCCGGGCGGGCCCCGACCCTGCCAGGGAGGGTCTGCAGCCGGCTCTGCCCTCGCCTGGGGGCTTCTTTCCAGGCTGGCCTGAGTGACCAAAGCAGGGATGCCCCGCCGCCCTGGGAGACGGAAAGGCCGGTGGGGGTTAAAGGGCAGGGCGGGGATGTAGGCGAAAGGCCCTGGGAAGGCCGCGGAGGGTCAGCGCAAGGCAGGAAGCCGCTCCGTCAGTGCACTGCTGCGGCCCTTTGCCGGGACGGGGTGGCCGCGTTGGCTGGGGGTCCCCGGGAGGGGGCCCCACTAGATTAGCCTTCTGCCAGGCCGGGAAGCCGCCGCGGCAGCTCCAGGCAGGGCAGCGAGAGGCGAGCCTTCCCCCGCCGCTGGCCAAGCGCCCAGTAGGCGCAAGGTCACCGCCGGAGGAGGAGGAGGAGGAGGCAGGCAGGCCCCGCAGCCGCCACGTCTACCCAGCGGCTGGCCCTGCCGGCGTGCGGCACGTGCGCAGCGTGGCCCCTTGCCGTTTGCGGGCGCCCCTCCCTGCCCCGGCGGGCGGCCCGCCCGGCGCCTCTTTCCCGCAAAGCCCTCGACGGGCGCCCCGCCCTCTTCCCCTTTGCTCCGGCGGGCCTATAAAAGCAGGCGGAGGCAGCGGGGAGGGTCGCTGCGTGGCGCTGGCGGGAGGCCGAAGAGACGCCTCGACGGGCTTCTCGGCGCCGGTGAGTGCCCCCACCTCCCTCCCTCGCGGCCGGGCAGGCGCCCCTCCAGCCCCGGAGGCAGTCTATCTGCGGGGAGGAGCCGCGCAGCTCTCCCGAGCGAGAACAGGAGCGGCGCCGGGCAGGCCCTCGGCACGTGCTCAGAGGCCGGCCCGCCGGCCCTCCCTGCAGGCGCCTCCGCGGGGGCCTGGCTGCGCGCTCCGGCTCTGCGGCTCCGGGCCCTTCTTCGCGCCGCCTCCGGCAGCCGCCCTCCCGCGTCCCTCTCTGGCTGCGCGGCTCGGCCGTCGGGCTCTCCTCTCTCCTGCGCGCCTCCCCTCTGGCGGCCGGCAGGTCTTGCCAGAGCGCCGCCGCCGCTCCGGTGCGCTCGAGTAGCGCGGGGCGCCGCGCCTGCCTTGCCCTGGCCGGAGCTGGCCCTGGCGCCCGCCCCGTCTGAGGCCGCCGCCCCTCCTTCTTCTTCGTCTGCAGGAGCGCCGCCCCGCCTCGCCTCGCCGCCGGACCATGCCGTGGCTGCTGCGGCTGTACCTGCTGGGCCTGCTGCTCTCCCTCCTCTCGGTCCTCTTCGGCCTGCTGAGCTTCCTCGGGGAGCCCGCGCCCCAACGGTGGCCGGAGCCCTGCCTGGCTGGCCAGTGGCCCGACGTGAGCGGTGGCAGCCCGGGCCGTGTCCTCCCCAAGGCCCTGCCGCGGCAGGCCAAACTGCGGACCCACAAAGCCATCGGCTCCTACTCCTGAGCCCGGGCAGGGCCAGGGGGTGGGGTGTGTGTGTGTGTGTGTGTGATGGCAGGGCTCTGGGACCAGGACGGAGCAGCGGCAGGAAGACTGAGGCTTGGAGGCCCAACTGGGAGTGACGGTGACCCTCTGGGCTCCTGTGCTGCCAAGGACTCGCTCTCTGCTGGTCAGCCAGGCCTGCCTTGCAAGGTTGTTGCTGATCTGCTGCAGGCCGTGCCGGAAAGAGGACTGTAGATAAGGACTGCTGGTCTCCCCCAGCCCGGTGGCATCCATTCCTGAGGACTTCCCTGCCGGACCTTGCCGGATTCTCACCAGACTGCCCAACCGTGTCAGGCCTGCCAAGGCTTTTCCCAGGCCTTTGCTGTCTCTTTAAGGCTCTGCTTGCAGTGCGGGCTGGGCTGGGAGAGGAAGGGGCGGCAGCGGAGGAGAGGCCCTCCCTCCCGCCCGGTGTGTGGCTGGATGCGGGTGGCCTGGCCCTGCTTCTCTGTTGCTGTGGCCGAGCGTCTCGGGGGTGGTTGGCGGCCAGGCCCAGGCAAGGGGCAAGTGGGCTGGGTGCCAGGGAACGGCCAGAGGGGTCATTTCCGCAGTGGAGTGTGCTTGGAATGTTGTGGGGGGGGTTAGTACCACCGAAATCCCACCCTTCGAAATCGCTGCCTCACCTGACAGCAAAAGGGGGGGGCTTCTCCCACTGAAGCCATGGAAGACAGGCCAAGAGGGCCTTTAGAACAGCTCGAGCTGGTGGGATTTCGTTGGGGGCGGCCTTTCGTGCAGCAGGTGGTCTTTGGTGCCCCCCCCCCCCGCTCCAGAAGAAGCCAAGCTCCCAGGCTCCAAACGCAGGAGCTGCTGCCCTGATGCAGATCTGTGGGGCGGGGCTGAATGGGGCCTGGAGCAGTTAACCTTCCCGGGCTCTGCCTGGCTGAAGATGATGCAGGTGGGGCGGGGGGGGGGGGCGGAGAGGCCCCTTCTTGCTTGGGCCTTCCTAAGGAAGGAGATGACTCACTTCGCTGACATCTACCGCGGTGTCATTTGTTACCTTTAAATAAATGCTTGTTTTTAAAAAGGCTTTTGATTTCCTGGGTGTGATTGGGCGTGGCGTGAGTCTGGTAGGCGTGAATAAAAGTCCTCCAGTCTGAGTTCGCTTTGAAGTGAAAAGATGCCGTTGTGGAAAAATAAGACTCCACTGCAGGGGTGGGGTGCACCTGGGTGCCTCTTCTGCCCCCCCCCCCACTTCTGTACTCCTGTTTTTAGAGTATTAACCAGGTACATGACTTTTCTTTTGAATTACTGTTTGCCACAGAAGAACTCTGCCTAACCCGCAAGCTTATTTCTAGCATTCTGAACCAGGCAGCGCCCCTCTCCAGCTACTCCTTTGCCGTCTCCAAGGAGAGCCAGCTGTCAGTGTGATGTCACAGTCCCAGCCAGCTAGCCCCGCCCCCTTGCCTGGGGGACTGTGACACTTGCTACAGCCCCCCCCCCCCGTTGGCTCTGCCCCTGATGGCTGGCGAGCTCAGCTGGAGAGGACCCAGGTGGGAGCCTTCAGCAGAGGGCTGTGAGGCATGCCCCCCTCTTGAGTTCTGCCCCAAGTGCCCCCATGGCCAGTGGGGTCTCGGCTGGCAACACCGCTGCTGGCCGGAAGCTTGCCTGGGAAGGAGGACAGCTTTGCCAGTTGCTCCGTTCACCGGATTACAACCTTTTCCCCAACTCAGCTGTCTTTGAGAGCGACTTTGTGCAGGTATTTCCCACCCCCTTCTTGCACTCTGTTGTCGAGTTAACACAAGTGGAAGGACACAAGGTGGATTGGGGGTCTCTGAGTCCCAGGTTCTCTTCAGTTTCCCTGCAGGCAGTGCCCAATTCAGACTACCAACGGGGCATGGGAAGAGGGGGGACTTCACACGCACCCCTTTTCTTGACCTGAAATAGTCCATGAATGGGGGCTGTTTGGCTGGATGGGGGTGGGGAACCCACAAGTTCCCCAATGGGTCAAACCATGTCGGCTTGCAGAGGAAAATGGCTCAGGAAGGAGGGCCAAAGCCTCTTCACACATGCAGCAGGTGTCATCCAGATCGCACTACGCACACAGCAACTGAGGACATGCAAGATGTGTGGCTCTTGCATAGGCTGGGGGTCCCAGATCCATCCTGGGCCCCCCAAATCTGCTTTCATTGTCAGTCTCAATGTAAGAGCCCTGCGGGTGGGTGGTTTGGGGAAGATGCTGTTCCCCTCTGGGCTGCTGGGTTCAAAGTTGAATCAGGAATAAATGAGTACAACCAGCCTAGGAAGAAGAGTTCATTGTCCGTTGAGCACAAGAAGAACCCCGCTGTATCGGACCCGTGGTCCCATCTCTTCCCACGTCCTCTATTCTTGCACAGTGGCAAGCTGCTTATCTGGAAGGGCCGGCAACGGGGCGCAGGGGCTGGGACCTCCCCCTGAGGTTTCCTCCTCGCGTCGGGGTTCAGAGCTTTGCTGCCTCTGAATGTGGAAGCTCCCTTGAGGCCCCCCCCCTGTGGCTGGCAGCCCATCGTTCAGCCCTCCTCCGTGACTCCGTCTGGCCGCCTGAGAAGGCTGCCTGTACTTGTGGCCACCACCACTGTGTCCTCTGCTGAAAACGCCACATCTTGTTGAATAAAGGATTACTTCCTTTTGTCCCTCCTGAATCTACTGTCCCTCCACTTCATTGGATGCCCTCGCGTGTCAGGATCTTGAGAGAGGGAGGAAAAGGTCTTTCTGTCCACTCTCGCCTCCCTGCATAATTTTATAACCCCCCCCCGTCTCTTTTGTCCCAGACTCTCCAGCCTATGAATATGTTCCACCCCCTAATCTTCGTTGCCCTCGTCTGCACTTCCTACAGGTTGCATTCTGTCAACGGGCTCAGCAGGGGCTGGCGTTCTCCATGGCCCTGAACGCCAGTCGGTTGGCTGGGCGCCGATTGCAGGGTGTCCCAGGTGTCGGGCACCCTCCGTGCTATCACAAGCGCAGCAGACCGGTGGCTGGTCTCATCAGCACGGCCCCTTCTCCCAGTCTCCCTTTCCAGTTCACATGTGCAAAGATGAGATGGAGTGCAGGACGGTTTCCGCCGAGGAGGCGGCCTGGAGCGGCTGCCCCACAGGCAAGCTTCTCCTGGCTGAGGTGGCTCTCCCTGCTCACGGCTCTTCCTTGGATGGTCCCGATATTGATGGGGGGGTGGGGCTCTTTCTACAGGTCACAAAGGCTGGAAAATGTGTGGACTTCACCAATATGCCCACCGTGGTCTCCATGGGGGTGACCTCTTCGGACCCCTGCCTCCCTCTCCCTAACGTGCTGCTGATGGCCAGGCGCAAGGTGCTGGGCAAAGGCTTTGTGGCAGGCAACGGGCAGAGCTCGGAGCTGCCTGTGCTGGACTTGAGCAGGTGAGTGGGGGCTGTGCTGACGGGGGACGCATCCCCTTGGGCCCTGCGGCTTCCCAGGGAGGGCACTGGTGCACCTCAGGGGTGCTGCCGCTGGGCAGAGACTCAGGTGGATGCAGTGCTGTACTTTGCACCGACCAGCCTCTTGGCACCTGCCTCCCACCCACCCACCCTGGGGTGGTCCTTAGTGTTAGCTGATGGTGCTGGGCTGCTCTGGAGGCAAATCCAGGGACTTTGGCCCCTTCAGAAGTGAGCCCTTGCCTGCCGTGTTCTGGCATCCTGCAGAGGGAGGGGCGCTCCTTATGTGGCTGCTGTTGACCCAAGAGATTCTAAAGGGCCTGGGCCCAGAGCCCCCCCCCCAAGCCTGCCTGCCTGTTCTACTCTGTGGACCAGCAGGCTGTGCCACATCGGGAGTGCGGGAATGCACAAAGGCCTTCTGGGTGGCTGTACAGGAGCTTCGGAGTTTTTGCCCCCGTAGTGACTTGCCTTGTACGTCTTTGGGGGGTGGTCTTTGTTCACGCTGGCTTCTGGCAGCCAGGCTAGTGGGTATGGGCAAAGGCTCTTGGGCTGCCTGGAGAGGCTCCTTCTGCTTGTCTCAGCAGCAATCAAGGGGTGGGACAGCCCCTTCCCACCCTGCTAGCCTCCCCTGGGCTGTAAGGCCAGCCCCGGCACGCAGAGAAGGCCCCCTCTCCTGAAGCGCTGTCCCCTTCCTTGGCGGAGACGGCTGCCAATCTCAAGCATGCCACACAGGCAAGGCCTGCCCTTGTTAGGGTCTTTCAGCGTTTCTCCAGCCCCCCCTCGCCCCCCCCAGTCACTGCACTCCTCAGGGGTTCCTGTTTCTTTGCTCCCTGATCCCCCAAGTAGGAGGAAGGTCCAGAAGGGGCGCTGTGGGCTTTTGTCCTGTTCTCTTCGGTGAGGGCCTGACTGAGCCCTGTCCGAAGGACGTGTACTTCATTTCCAGAGAAGGCCGACAAGCACCCCTACAGCAGGCAGTAAACCCACCCAGCTTGCATCAGATTCCCAGGCAGCCTCTTGGCACCCCTCGGAGCTCCACTGGCCGCTGCTCACAGCTTCCCCCTGACCGTTGGAACTGCTAAGATGTCTCCAAACTGGCAGCAGTTGCCTTCCCTTCCAAAGCCCGGAGAGCGGCTTGTGGGCTTTAATTGCACTTCCTGGTTAAGTGTGCTGTTTTCTTTTTACCCAGGCGGCAGCCGTCCTTCCTTTCTGCTGAAGATGGTCTAGTGACCATTTCAGCCGTTTAGAGGACAAAAGGGATGCTGTAAATCTTGGGAGAGCCCACTTTGTCCTGTGCCACTCTTTCCATGCTGCCCCCCCCACTGCCCCCTAGACCAGGAAGAGCCTCCCCCTCCCCACTTTTCTCAAACCCTGATCCTAGGCCACCCTGGCCCCACAGGGGCCACCTGGCTTTCTCCTCCCCTTACTGCGATTAACACCTGTTCACTCCATTGCCTTCCACTCCTTCTGCCTTTGGCCCGTGAGATTTGCAGTGCGTGCCCTTCAGCCAGGGGTTGCAGTGCAGCACATGTGCAGTGCAGTGCGAACAGCGGTTGCAAGAGGCTCTTGGGTGCAGAGGGCCAAGCCCACCGGTGACCTTGCGCGCAGCACTCGACTCCCCCTTCATGCACCTGCAAAGCCAGGCCGGGTGTGACTGCAATGAGCGCCTCCTGTTGTGCGTTCCTCAACTGGGGG
Source organism: Eublepharis macularius (assembly GCF_028583425.1). Taxonomy (NCBI): domain Eukaryota; kingdom Metazoa; phylum Chordata; class Lepidosauria; order Squamata; family Eublepharidae; genus Eublepharis; species Eublepharis macularius. The sequence goes on from NC_072798.1 coordinate 1,190,332, forward strand.
TTTGCTGCCTGGAAGGGCGGATGGAGAGTGCCCTGTCAGGGGGCAGCCTGGGCACCTGTCCTTCAGAGCTCCCTGGAAATGTCTTTCCAGTCACCTGGGTGGGCTGCACCTTGGAGCTCCCCCGGGCACAAGGAGGTCGGGGCCTTCTCCCTGAGACCCCCTGCCTTGCTTTGTCCCAGGCTGCTGCCCCTCCGCTGTGTCAAGCTGTCTGTCCACCACGCAGCGCAACGGATCCTGTGCCTTCAGACGGTGACCCGGAAAGTGTATTACCTGCAGCTCCACCAGGGTTATCCCAAGGCCGTCTTTGGGCTGTGGAGCCGCTTGGCAGACATCCTGCAGAGGGGCCTGTCCATCACCGCCAAGGACCCCGCAGTTCACATCCGGCACAGCCTGGTGCCCAGCGGCAGCAGCCCCTCCAGCAGCTCCTCGGGGGAGGTGAGGCGCTCGCGCGTGCGGCGGCGGCGGCGGCGGCGGCGGCTTCCGAGGGAAGGGCCGGAGCAGGGGGGGAAGGCAGGCGGGGGCTGGGAAGGGGCGGCGCTGTGGGCAGAAGGGGGGGGCGAGAAGGGCGGTCGGGTCGCCCGGGCTGGGAGCGGCGCTGGCTGCGAGGCACGAGGGCTCCAGGGGGAGGCGGCGCGGTCCAGCCACGGGCGTCGTCCGCCGTGGAGGGCTTTGGGCCTGCATGGGGGGGGGGCGGCACGTGAGCGTCCAGCCTTCGCCCCCACGCAGCCGCCCAGGCGCCCTTTGTGCCGCGCCGTGCCCGAGCACGGGGCGGCTCGGGCGGCTTCCAGGATGCCCCGCTGGGTTCAGCCCCTGGCGTAAGAGGCGCCCCGCCTCGCCCAGGTGGACGAGTCACGGCGGGGCTTCGCCGCGGAAGGCGCAGAAGGAGCGCCCCCTACCCCCCCGCGCCCCCTTCCCCGAGCGCTGAGCCTTCCGGCGCTGCTGCAGCCGGGCCCGCCTCGCAGGGGGGCGGCTTTCCCGGAGACGCTCCGCCGGACTTTCCCGCCTCCTTTGCGGGACCCCACCCCGACGCGGCTTGCTCATTTGTCCTGCTGATATCCGGGCGAGGGCGAGGGGGAGGGGCAGGAGGGGGGCCTTCTCCGCAGAGCAGCCCGCGGCTGACCGCCTCCGCCGGGCGCCCTGCAGCCGGGGAGCGGCTCGCGGAAAGACCCCCGGTGCGCCCTCGCAGCCACTGGCCCGGCGGCGCCGGCCTCCCCAGGAGCGCCTTCGCGCAAGAGCGGCCCCCTGCACGCCTGCGGGGCTTCGGCCAAGCCTCGGCCGGGCCAGCGGAGCGCCTCGGCGGGAGACGTGCTGCGCTTTCCGGCGCGGGGCTCCGGGAGGAGGGGACGGGGAAGCCGCCCTCGAGGGCCCGGCCCGGCCCAGCCCAGCGCGCCGGCGGCGAAGAGGCGCCTCCAGCGCGCTCCGCTCTGCCTCTTTCCCCGCCGGCAGGTCTCGGACGCGGCGGCCTCCCGCAGCCGGCGACGGACGGAGCCCCGGGGCCAGAAGGGGCCGCCCGCCCGCCAGTCGCCCCCCGGAAAGGCGCCGTGGAGGAGAGGGAGCCCCCCGGCCGCCCCCAGGAGGTGAGTGGGCGCCGATGGCCGGAGGCCGCCTCCTGGCACAGGCCGGGCGCTTCCTCGGGGGCAGGGTTGCCAGTCTCCAGGCGGGGCCGGTGCGCCGGGCCCCTTCCGGAATTGCTGCCGATCTCCAAAGCACAGAGATCGCCCCCCCCCCGGAGAAAAAAGGTTGCTGGGGGTGGGTTCTGTGGCGCTATGCCCGGCTGGGGCCCCTCCCAGGCTCCGCCCCGAATCTCCAAGAAGTTCCCGACCTGGAGTTGGAAGCCCCGTCGGGTTGTGTGGCTGAGATCCATCCCATGAGGAGGGACGGTCGGGGGTGGCTTGGTCTCCATGGGTGACGTGATCCCCCTCCTCTCAACAAGGAGCAGGAGGGGAGGCTCAAAACTATTGATTAGGACGAGCTGCCCAATGGTCAGAGCAGCTGGAAGAAACAGGGAGGGGGGGGGCTGGTCAGGTGCTCGCCTGGAGTTCTCACCACAAGCTGCAATTCTGAAGGAAAGGGGGGTCTCAGAAGCCGACATGACTGGCCGGGGTCTTTGGCTGGAGCGGCCCCCCTCCACCCGTGCAGTGCGGGGACAGGCAGTGGCCCTCCTGCGCTAGCCAAGCAGGAGACGAACCACAGCAACTCCTTGGCCTGTTCTGTGGCCTCCAGGGCACCCCTGTGTTCCTGTCGCCTGGAGCTCGCTGTTGGCTTTAGAGCAGCCCGCAGTGGGCCCGAAAGACAGGGCTAAGCACGGGAGAGTCAGAGCTGCCTTGAGAGTTCCCAAGTGTGTGTGTGGTGGGGGGTGGGGGGCTTCATTGCTTCCTCGGTCCAGTTTCCCTCTATCTTCAACATACAGCTACGCAGGTGGCGGCAGCCAAGGCCCCACCGGGGCAGGTGCTCCCTCTCCTGGACCACAGTGACGGTGCTTCCTAGGGGATCAGACCCTTTGGGACTTGATAGGATTTACTTCTGGGTAAACATGGTTTGGAGCAGGCTGGATCGCCATTATCAGCTTCTCTGCAGATTACGGCTTCTGTGCAGCTCGGAAGTTTGCATTCTGTACTGCTAATTCCTAAGGCAGATGTCATTTCACTTGTCTCTGAATGTTCTTAAGAAGATCCCATGGAGCGGCCTGAGTTTGAAGAACAGGCAGCGCTCCTAAGCTGTGCTGTGATCCTCTCCCTCCAGAGTGTCCTTCCAGGAGCTTCCAGCCCAACTCAGAGCAGGTGCCCGTGGAGACGTCTCTGCTGTCCACAGTGGCGCTCTAGGTAAGAGTCCAAGGTAAGCAGCTCCCCGGTCCCTCTTTTGCCCTCTTGGCACCCTGCAGCTCTGCCACAGTGCCCAGTCCCAGGTGTTCAGGGGAAGGCTGGGGGGCTTAGCTACAGCTCGATGGCCGGGAGCTTGTAGTCCAGGACAGGAGAGAGAGACCCACACCAGCTTCACACCTGGAGACCAGGAGCTGCTGGCTTGGAACAAGGCCTGTTGGACAACGCCAGCCTCGGCACCTCAGGAATGCAGCCCTGGACTGTTGTGTGTTTGCTGGGAATGCACTAGCATGTTAAACGTGAGGTGTTTTAAGAATGGCTTAGTGCTTCTGGAGGCAACCTTTACCTGGAGTTGGATGGCTGGTGAACGCACAACTCCAGTTCAGATGGGAGCTGGGAGAAGTGGGGGTGGAATTTATCAAAGGTGGCCAGTATCTGGGAAAGGGTTCGCTGCCTTGACAACGCGAGGGCCCCTGTTTCCCCCACCTCTTTGCTAATATGTGCAGTGCTAGATTGGTCAGGCACAAAACTACAGGCCGTGCTGGGTGGGCTGTTGCAGCAGGAGGAAATTGCGTCATGCAGATGGTGGTTAGAGAGGAGGGGTTGCCATTACCCTCCGGGAATCCTCCAACTTCCACCGACCACCAGTGCAAACTATAGCTGGCACTGACTGTGTGCTCCTTATATTGGGAACTAAGGACAGGTGAGGCATTTTGCTTGTCTACCACCTGTCCAGTTTGCCAGTAAGCACCCCTTCTGAGTTGGCAGAGGGGCTCTCGGACACGGTACCAGAGGCACCCAAACTGATTGTGCTGAGCGACTTCAGTATCCATGCGGGATGTTCCCAGCCAGGCATTTCTATCTTCTCTGGCTCTCCTGGGCCTCTCAAGTGGTCACAGGACCAACACCTGAAAGAAGCCACCCCTTGTGCTTCGTCTTCTGCACTGAGCCTCTGAGGGGAGGTCTTCTTTTGGGACTGGAGATTCAGCCTGAGCCCTGGACTGGCCACTATCTACGGACGGCCAGGGGGAACATGTTCCCAACCCCTTTCCAGGGCCGGATTGAGGGGGGGCAGGGGGGCAGTCTGCCCCCAGTGCCACCAAGGAGGGGGTGCTGGGCGCAGCTGCCAGCCGCTGGGAGCGCACGGGTGGCCTCCCAGCTCCCCGTGCTGTTTTTTGCCTGCCCCGCAAGACAGGGGGCAGCCGACTTGCCACGTGCCCCCTGTCCTGCGGGGCAGATGAATGGCGCGGGCAGTTTCCCAGCCCTCCACGCTGCCTCCACCAGCTCCGCAGCGCGCCAGGGCACCTGGCTTGCAGCATGGGCAGCACGCTCTGCCCTGCGTGATGACGGCACGGAAGTGACGTCATCACGCAGCACCAGAAGCACACGCACAGTTGCCCTGGGCGCCGGCAACCCTAGATCCAGCCCTGCCCCTTGCAAAACAGCCCCTCCCCCCATTAAAAGGGTCTGCAAGCTGATCTGCCTGAGCAGGCAACACGGTCTTTGCTTGGGGGGTCTGGCTGGGCAGAGGCGGCTTCATGTGTATTCGTCTAATGGGATGCATGCAGCGTAACGCTCACCCCGGCCCCACATGCCTCCCAAGGTCTGCCTTGCTCCATCTGGCCCAGGTGGCTCCATTTAATTCTGGGAGTAGCGTGAAAGTGACAGCTCCCACCCCGCCCCCGCCCCCGCTCTCTCTGCAGCACTGCCCAGGGCTCGAAGTTGTGCCTCCGTTGAACTTCCAGCCTCGCTTGGCTGTCACAATTAACACCCCCCACCTCCTCCCTGGCAGGCCTGGTTTTAACCCCCCTCCCCTCTCTGGCTCCAGTGATGAGTAAGAGTGTTAAACAGGATCTAATCGTTTCGGGTGATCTCACATACATATCTCAGTGCTGGCTCGGTGCATGTGCTAGATCCCACTTGCCTTTGTTCTCTGCCTTGCAGGCCGGCTTCGTAACGTGCCTCCGCTTCCAGGGTGTACACGATGCAAAGGGCAGCTTCCATGTCCCAGCGGGGAACCCCCGTTCTCTGGGCAGCATCGGGGTGTCTCCGGGATCAAACAACAAGGACCAGTTTCCTGGCTGCAACCACTTTGCCGGCTCCGGCGCAGCAACTTGGAAGATGCTGGAAGGAAGTAGCGCCCCTGTCCCCCGTCCTCGGCCATGGTGCCCAAGCCCTGGTCCACGCCACACCACTAGGAATACGACACAAAAGACTATAGTGAGACGTGCAAAGAGTAATAAATCTGTCAGGCTGGACGGGAGCTGCCTTGTGGGCGACACTCTGGGCTCCTTGGAATCTGTCGGGTCCGATGCCAACTCTGGGGGAGAGTGGCGGTGTGCAGAGGAGGTGGGCAGGACTCTCATACCTGAGCGCTGGGTAGCGGAGGCGCGCCCTCCTCTCCCCAGTGCCAGGGGGGGATTCTTGGTTTGGCAAGCCAGGGAAAAGAGAAAGGGCATGCCTCTGCCATCAAAGCGACACAAGCAGATTTGACAGGTGCCCCGCCCTCTTTCTGGGGCCTAAGTCCCGCCTCCCTTTGCCCTGGAACTTCTACTCCGTGTGGGGTGAAATGCTCCCCTGGCCCGTGTGACCCCAAGAGCTCTCGAAGGGTGTCTTGTGTCCCCTCTATAAACTTGTCTCAGCACCCCGGGCACACAGGAAAGGGTTTTGAGTTTATGGGATATATAGGTGAGATGTTGGGGGACCATTGTGAACCCCCACTTTTGGGCAGCTGCTAAGGTGAGCATGTGACCTCCGCATGAACTTATCTCATCGCTCTGGACCAATAAGAAAGGGTTTTGAGTGGGACACACGGGGGGGGGGGGAAACGTTGGGAAATAGCACCCCGGTCTAAGAGGCCCCTAAGGTGGGGGGGGGGGGTTGAGAGATTCCTCTGCTAGCCTGATCCCCCATCCCAAACCAATAGGAATGAATTTCTGGCGTGCACAGGTGGGAGGCGATATGGCAGGTGCCCCAGGTGGGGGCTGTGTGACCCTTCTATGAACTTTCTCCATCCTTACGGACCAAAAGGGAATGGGTTTTCAATTTGGTCAAGTGGGAAGTAAAGCTAAATCCCCCCCTGTTGTCCCCCAGTGAATTCCCTGAAGGGTGCCTGTGACCCCCCCGCCCCCCGTGAACACATCTCCTTGCCCTGGACCAATAGGAATAGGATTTGAGTTTGTGGGATGCGTGGGGCAGAGAGATCTGTGTATCCCACAAACACTCCATCCCCACAAGACATCCACTCAGGGGTGTGACCCCTGGAAGCACTCTCATCACTCTGGGCCGACAGGAAAGGGTTTTGGTTTGTTGCATGCTCAGTGTGCTGTGAAATGGAAGGGCACCTCCCCTCCCCACCCCCAGCGGCCCCGAAGGGGCTCCGGTGAGGTCCCTAAGAACCTTCCCAGCTCACCTCCACCCAACAGGGAGGATCCTGTTGTTGTTCCGATATGCCAGACGATGAGCGTGCACTTCGCTAGAGACTTAAATGGGGGGACCTTAGACATGTTGTAAATAACTACTTGATTTGTAAAATGAAAAACTGTAAAGATTCTTCAAAGATTTGTGTCTTTTTAATACCACGCTAATTTTAAAAGAATGTTTAAAAATAAACCTGACTTTTTATATTCTCACCGGCAAGTGGCTTTTAGTTTAAACAGGCATAGCAAAGAAACAACTGTAGAGACCTCCCTCGCAACTGACTCTCAAAGATGAGCACAAACTGTCTAGCAATAAGATCAAGATGGGCAGCCGTGTGAGTCTGTCTGTGGCAGCAGAAAAGAGCAGGAGTCCAGGAGCACCTCGAAGACTGTCCTGAAGGACAGACGGACTCCCATGCTAGCTGCATCCAAAGAAGTGAGCTGTGACTCGTGGAAGCTCCTACCCTACCACAAATGTTGTTAGTCTTATAGGTGCTACTGGACTCTTGCTCTTTTCTACTGTCCCTTGACAAGAAGGCAACACCTGTCGCTCCCGTTGTAGCCTCGTACCGAAGCAGCAATGATGCAACTCCCAGAAGATACGGAGCACTGAACAATAACCTCTTCCCTCTGTTGCATTGATGTTCATTCTGTAAGACAGAAAAAGAGCATTTTAATTTGATCAGAATTGTACTTTCCATCGGAAACATTCTGAAATTCCTAATAATGCCATGTGTTCCTGAAACATCTGCAGAGTCTTGGATCCCAGAATAGTAAAGAGCCCAGTAGCACCTTTAAGACTAACCAACTTTACTGTAGCGTAAGCTTTCGAGAACCACAGTTCTCTTCATCAGATGCATCTGATGAAGAGAACTGTGGTTCTCAAAAGCTTATGCTACAGTAAAGTTGGTTAGTCTTAAAGGTACTACTGGACTCTTTACTATTTTACTACTACAGACTAACACGGCTCACTCCTCTGGACCTTGGACCCCAGAGCAGCTCCAGATGTGGCCTGAGTGACTCACCTCCATCAACCTCAATAGATTGGGCACTAACTTGCCAATGCCTGTTGAGGAGGAAACCGTCTTTCTAGCCCTGTTCCTTGGAGTTCCAGAAGATCAGAACAGCTCCCAGTCCTGTGTTGGGTCTCTGCCCCACGAGGCAGCCCTCTCCCATACTCCTGGGATATCAGCTTCTTTCTGGGTAATAAGTGCTGCCATAAACCAACCTGAAAGAGCATCTCCTGGTGTGAGATGGAATTTGTATGTTTAGTGCACTGCACCTGCGTTGCTGTTCAAAGGCTCCACCTCGTGGCCGTCTCTCCCACTTCAGCCTTGCTGGCGTGGCGGGGGGGGCTGACCTCGTGCCACGGATCGCCCTTCTGAGCTATCACACTCAAAGGACGGCGAGCTCAACTGCAGCCCCTCCCCTTTAGCGCTTTTTAGAAATGGGGAGCAAATAGACACGGAGTGGGTGTTACGAAGTTTTATCTACTCCTGGGGGGAAGCAGTTACCTTAACACAGACACACGGGAAGTTAAGAGTCTCTTTGAGTGTGTAGAACAATACATGAGCCACTAAACCACAAGTCTGTATTGAGATTATTATCTCTAATAATCTCTTAACAGGTCATCAGCCCTATGACTGAAAAGAGATCAGTTCTTCAAGGAGTCAAGTGAAAACTCAGCCAAAGATCATTCAATATTACCTTTTGAGAGTTGTATTTAAAAGCTCTTCAAATTATTAAATAGAATCACGATACCAAAAGCACTAGCATATCTCAATGAAAATTAGAAATAAAAGGTATGTGTGTCATCCCTTATCTATTTTAAATTTAAGAGATAAAATACGTTTTCTAAGGTTCTGGCCTAATATTTTCAGAAAAGATAAGAGAGTCTCCCTGCATCCCAAATCCGAGATGTGGTTGTGGCTACCAATAACATGAGCCTCACATGGTTGCATTAAACCACCTAATTTGTTTTCTCTGAAGGCATGATTTAATACACCTCTGAACATTGATGATATTTATTTGAAACTCTGTTTGGCTTGTTATCAGATTTATTCTGGTCATAAAACCCTTCATTCTTAAGGATGAGACAGTAAGAACATTGCTGAAGCAGTAAGAACATGTTTGCAGATTTGAAAAATAAAGGCAAGTCCATAGATCTACTTTGTTCAAGAATCTATGCCGTTAAGGTCAGAGTCTTTAACATGGGTACAGAGTAGGCTTTGAGCACTCAAAATGTAAATTTAATAAACAATTTTTAAAAAGTACACATGGTCTGACCAGCACCAGGCTGAGAAAAGAATAGATAGAAAAGGTGAAAACAAGCAGTTGTCTAACTCCCTAAGCTTTATACCTGTCTTAAACAATGTTTAATTAGAATATGCTAGTCATTCAGGAAGTTGTCGCATTTAAAAGTCCATTATCATCTTAGGTCTCAGAGTGGGATTTCTTCCGCTGTCCTTCCGCTGTCACCTGGTCAGGAAGGACTCCCAATATCAAGGTCTGGTCCTTTATGACTAGAGCCAAGAGTAGGAAAGAGCTTCCTGCCAGAGAAAAGCCAAGCCGTATTGGTGACGACTCGCTTTTTATCCCCATACAGCGGGGCCTGCGTGGTGGTGACACTCTTGAGAGCGACATTGTCGTGCTGGGAATGCATGCTGGGTGGCCCACTCCCACGCCTTTCTCCCCACCAGCCAAGTGAGTGGTGGCAAGGGGGGGAGGCAGGGAGGGGGTTTCCCTCTTTGTCACCAGGGGAATGGCAAATCAAGGCTCCCGAGGCTGCCCTGTGCTTTGCCAGGATCCCGTAAGCAGTAGTGCTCTCAGAACCCTGGATCCCAGCTGCGATCACAAGCTGCCAATCTGGCACTTCACCTCCTGTGATGGAAATATAGATTAGAGCACGTTATACCTTAGCAACACACGTGCATTCTGGTGAAGTTTGTACGAACTTTAATGTCATTTTTTCAACAAGTGGTATGGCCACGCTGATGTTCTTTTCCTTTTTGACAGCCAATTACAAAGAGCGGAGATTAGCAGATAAATGTTCTCTAGTTGTTAGAATGGACCAGTGATGATCTGGCTCGCTTAACTTTCCCTGTCATCTTGAATTATACAGCATATCTTGCAACTGGGCATAGCATCACTTTTTGGCTAGGTAGAATGTCACATGATTGAAAATCTGAAAAATTAACTGAATCTTAAACCAGTCATAATTTTATATTGTGGTCATGTGTAAAGGATTTTAGATTTCTTACCAGATATCATATATCAATCACTATAAAAGATCCTACCCAGATATGGAGTTGGGATCTTGCTGAAAGAAATCTCACGGAGACCTGGGTGGGAACACTGTAATTATCTGACGGAACATTCAGTGCATTTTATAGTAAACTTGATTTTGGATCAGTTTTAGATTTAATTGAGAGATGTTAAGCGAATTAATCCTTGTAGCTTGTATCTGTTCCATTCTTACTCGTTCTACGTTAATAGTAATTTATATTTTGATACCTTGCTTTATTAAAAATGTTAGAATTTATTTCAATAGAAAAGGAACATTAAACTCTCTCTGTGTGCCATGATTGGGAGAGTTAAAACAAGAGGAACCCACACACATTTTTTGTACTAATTGGCAGGCTCTCCGAAAGGGAGACCTCTGCTTTCGGTCCCAATTCACAGGACCTTGCAGCTGCTCAGAGCTGGGATATAAATCTTGGTGCTGACCACTGAGCAGTCCTCAATGAGACGCAGAGAAGTTTTCCATGACGCTCCTTTGCGCTACCTCAGCCTTGGCCTTCCACCGCTGCTGTTCCTGTGAAGTGGGTCCAGGGGCGCTACGGGCCCGGGTCCACGTCCTGCCCAGCAGAGGCCTGGTGGCTCTCTCGGAGGCCGGCACTGAGGTCTCCCTGGCAGGCTCTGGTGAGTGGCCTGGAATGGGGTCAGCAGACCCTTCCTGGTCCCTTTGGCCCTCAGCCACCACCCTTGGCTCCTCAGGCTGCTCCTCCAAGGGCTCTGAGCTGGAGACACTGGGCTGGCCAGAGGGAGTTGTGAGTGACAGCTGTGATGTTCTGGAGTGCACAGCAGGGGGGGGGCAAGGCTGCCTTTGGGCTGTGCATGCGCACGCGTGCGCGTGCACACACACACACACACCATAGTTGTCAGCTGAGTTCAGTGGAGAACGCACCCTCAACAGAATCGTTACATCTTTCCCTCAAGGGAGGGGGCAGGTGGCCTCACCTCCTAGTTGGGCTCCCAAACTATTTTGGAAAATCACAAGCGCTGCCTATGCAGGCCGCTTCCTGCCACCAGCATTCTCTTCACAGCTAGTTCACTTCCCCCCTCCCATGACAAACGTTGCTGAGAGAAAGCGAAGACTTCCCCAGGAGCAGAAGCACTGGGCGAGACGAGGGCCAAGGAGGCACGAGGGGACAGGGTGGATGGGTGGGGCCCGGGCGGTCGGTGGCTCGTCACCGGTGGGTTAGAGTGCGAGGGCACAACCGACGACGCGGCGTTACCCAGTGGGCTTGGATCAGCACCCTGCCCAAATCTCTCTCAGCCCAGCCTGATTCCCAGGCTTCTTGTGAATACAAAATGTGATTCCTTCTCTGGCGTGCCAGATGTCAGAGCTGAAGCCTAGAGCAGGTATCACCTGACAAAGATCTGGAGCATTGCGGGAGCTCTTTTGCAGCCACCCGGGGCCCCCGTGACCAGCACCAGGCGCCCAGATCCAGGCCTGGCATCGCTTTCTGGGGGGACCTGGACCAGGCAGACAGAGAGGGAGTGTTGAATGCCCTTGCGAGTGCGTCGTGTTCCGATCCCGTCCACGTCCCTGGAAGGGGCATTTTTCTTTCCCCAGGGGCCAGAGGAGACATTGCATTTGTGCCCTCAGAATATGGTTGCCAACCTCCCAGTGGGGCCTGGTGATCTTCCAGCATTGCAACTGATCTCCAGACCACAAAGATCAGTTCCCCTGGAGGAAATGGCTACTTTGGAGGGGGGACTCTTTGGCATTATACCCTGCTGTGGTCCCAACGCTTCCCAAACCCCACTGTCTCCTACACATCTCCAGGAATTTCCCATCCCCAAAGTGGCAACCACATGGAGCTGGACGATTTCAAGCAGGCCTGTGGATGGCACTTCTGGGTGCTCACAAGCAAACCCCGATGCCAGCTCCAAGTCCAGCAGCACCTTAAAGACCAGCCCCAATGCCTTGACCTTTCCACAGCCTCTCTGAGGAGCCAACCCTCCGGAGGGTCATGCCGTGCAATGGGGGCCGGGCAGCTGTGGAGCTGGGCCTGGGAACAGGAACCTTATCAGAGGGTCAGCACGGGAGAGGGTGGCCTTCATTGCCCCGCTAGCCGCCACACTCTGCACAGACAAGCACCTTTGCCGAGACAAAGTCTGGAGTCGTCTGGGGGTGGCTGACCTTTCAGTGGTGCTTCTGGAGGCTGGAACTGGGCCCAAACATGGGGAAAGAAATGGACTCAGGGGCGCCAAGATCCAGGGGGGCCTGGCAGGGGACGCAGGATGCCTTCTACTGAGAGCATTGCAGAAGTAAAATAGTGGTCTGTAGTCCATTTCCTTACCCGCCATTTGCCCTGGTTTCGAGGCTGTTGGGAAGTGTGTGTGTGTGTGTTTTCCCCCCTGGCATTGTGCTGCAACCGTGCACCTCCTGGACTCGTCTCCTATTTTTCTCAAACTTGCTTTGCTCTGAAGTTTTGGGAACAACCCAGCAAAGCTTGGGGCGGGGGGGCGGGGGGGCTGCCGTGTGTACAGGAACCTTCCGAGTTTCCTGGTCTCACTGGCAGTCGCTTCCTCTCCCCACGTCCAGGAGGCTTTCTATTTTAAATTGGCAACACACTATTACTATATTGGTATAACATTATAAGAACATGTGAAACTGATTCTCTGAATTCCCAGCTTTCATTTTGAAAAGTCAGTCTCCAGCACTTCTCGTTGCAGAGTTATCAGGGGAAAGGCACAACAAATGGGCTGGAGGCTTACTTCTTTAAAATGAATGTGCACAGGGAATTCAGAGGAGCTGTTACACATGTTGTTATAACATTATATCATTATAACATTCAATTGCCAACTTTGAAAAATAAATTGAAAAAGCCCTGCTGGGAAGTGGGGGGGGGGGGGGCTGGCAGCTGCAGCAGCAACTCGGAACCTTGTGGGCAAAACATGTTGTACTTTCAGGGTGATGTACTGGTTAAGCGTGTCAGACTAGGATCTGGGAGACGCCGGGCTGATTCTCCGCCCTTCTGAGGAAGTTGGCTGGTTGACCTTGGGTCAGCCACACACTCAGCCTAACCCTAACCCTCCCAGTGTTGTTGTGAGGATAAAACAGGGAAGTGGAGAATACTGTACGCCTCTCCAATGGACAGAAAGGCAGGGTATAAATGAAATACATTATTTAGCAATATAGGAGGGGGCAGTGTTTTCAGGCGGCTCCGGGCCCAAAGGATGATGCCCAGTTCTTGCCTGCAACGTGTACCATCCGGCCCAGATGCTGCCCTGTGAGTTATCATCAGCCACCTCCTTCGTAGCTTCACAAATGATCCAATTTCACTCCTCTAACAGACTGGGAAAGGCGGAACGGGGACACACCCGACTCTCTCGTCTTTATTTTAGTTCATTCCTTGCTCAGATCCCACCACTTTTCTCCCCAGGGGACCCAAAGCGGCTTACAATGCCCAAAAGAAACTACAGTAAAAATAAACAGGAGGAAGGGTGGGGCAAAGCGGCTGAGTAGGGAACGGGTCCTCCCCCCTCCCCCCACAGCAGCTCCTTCTCCCAGGCAGGCCTAAAGTTCCTTCAGGGGAGTAAAGGAGAAATAAGCTCAGAGCCAAGCTACAAGTGATGCCTGACACAGGTTGGACACTGGTCAGCTTCCCTCAAGTGCTGATGGGGAATGTAGGCATCCTGGTCTTGCAGCTTGGCTCTCCATTTAATTGAAGTTTACAGAACCCCCCCCCCACACACACACACACCGCGAGGGGAAGGGGGGGCTCCCGGAAACAGCCTGACGCCTGCACTCCCCTCCCGACCGCATGTTCTCCCTCCCATAGACTGCCGCTCTGTAAATGTCAATTAAATGGAGAACCAAGCTGCAAGACCAGAACGCCTACATTTCCCATCAAAACTTGAGGGAAGCTGACAAGTGCCCAACCCTGTGTCAGGCGTCACTTGTAGCTGGGCTCTCAGCCGGATCTTCCCCAGCTGCTGCTCGCAGGGCTTCCCCTCTTCCCCCTGCGCTGCCAGAAGTCAGAAGGATCTTAGGCTGGCTACAGATTGTAACGAATCTCACTCTTCAAGGCTGCTTGGAGACTGCTGGGGGAACTGCAGCAGCATTCCCAAGGGAGCGGGGAGAGTCCTGGCTTGCTGGCCAGATCTCCCAGGCTCCGTCGGGGCATCTCCAGTTCAAGGGTCAGGAAGCAGATGACAGGGAAAGACCCCCCCAGAGCCACTGCTGTGTCAGAGCAGACAAAGCTGGGTCTGGGCAGGCCAGGGGTGACCTATCGGCATGGAATGGAAGATTCAGCTGCAATCCTAAACCTCTCGCATTATGATGTCATCAGGAAAGGGGGGAAAAGGAAAGAGGGCATGGGTCAAGTTAACACAAACATGCACATATCCCTCAATAGATCTACTAAGCCCTCCAGTGTTATTTGGAAGATCTGTTCCATCATGACAAAGAACTGCAAGCATGCATTCTCCTGTGGCTGCGACTGCAGTCCTTTGCACATTTGCCTGAGGGCGAGTTCTACTGAGCTCAGTGGAATTTATTTCCAACTAGACCTGTCTAGGATTGCCTTGCTACCCGCATCCCAACATGACTTGCATTTCCCCAGTTCCCCAAACCATGCACAGCTGTTCCAATTCCGCACTCTCAGCCTGCCAGTAAAGGCAGGCTCCCTTGTGAGCATTACCACATGCAGCTTCTTCTAAAGAGTATCTCCTCCCGAGATGCCTGGGTGCATGTTTGTCAAGTGCTGGGAGACGCCATGTTAGCCAGGAAGTGTAGTTTTAAAAGACAGAGCTGGCAGAGATCATTCTGGAGGGGATAGATTCTCTCACAGCCCTCTGCCGCCTCTAGCTTGCCAGACCGTCTCCCCTTTGCTCTGCTGTCTTCACTGCTTAAAACTTTGAATTAACCAAGTCTCGGCAGGGCAAAGGCTCTGGAAGGGGAGACGGTCTGGAATCCTTACTGGATCTATGTGAGATAAACTCTCTGAGAGAGACCTGTCTTTTATATGACATGTTAGGGTCTTGGCATCTGATATTTTGCAGCAGAACAAAGAACTTCTTTGAGTTAATGATTTTGTTTAAAATAAGACGGGGAGGGCAGTCTAGAAATGTAATAAATAAATAAGACACAACTCTTTTTATTAGCAAGAAATTCATAAACAGATATAGATTCTACTTAATAAATACAAATACAGAAAAAATCACAGGCAATAAAAATCAAGTCTCCTAACATTTCTCAAACTTGGCTAAATACATGGATTATACGGCAAGTCAGGTTTTAGCTGACTGGTAGAATGCTCTCTAAAGTTTCAAAGATATCTCACCTACATTTTTTTCTGACTGGAAGCTGCTAGCAGAAAATCTGATCAGACCCTTGCAAGACACATTTGCTAGAGAAAATTAACCAACATCAGTAAAAGATTAATGCAGCAGATAACATGACAAAATAGAAAACAAGGCAGTAAGATCAGGAGAACACATACCATGCTCAAAACATGTGCAGTCAGCCGGCTCTGCTCACCAGTGTATCAATGGCGCTTTGGCTGTGAGGTCATGCTGCAAAACTCTGGGCCAGTCTAATTTTGATGGGGTTGACTTATAAAAAGATTATGTTAGTAGTTAATTCTTTGGTATTTGAGCGCTTTATTCTTTTTGATTTACTGTCATTATCACACTGTGTTGTGTATTTATATTCATAGACTCATAGGCTTGGAAGGGACCTCCAGGGTCATCTAGTCCAACCCCCTGCACAATGCAGGAAATTCACAAATACCCCCCACACCCACAGTGACCCCTGCTCCATGCCCAGAAGAGGGCAAAACACCTCCAGGATCCCTAGCCAAATCGGCCTGGGGAAAACAGGTTCCTGACCTCAAAGTGGCGGTCGGCATTATCCCGGGCATGTAAGAAGGGGCCACGAAAACCAAGCACTGATGCAACCCCCTTCCTGCCCTCCCCCTCATGATCTTCCCAGGTCCACAGAATCAGCATTGCTGTCAGATGGCCCTCTAGCCTCTGCTTAAAAACCTCCAAGGAAGGAGCGCCCACCACCTCCTGAGGAAGCCGGTTCCACTGAGGGAATGCTCTAAGAGTCAGGAAGTTCTTCCTCATGTTTAGCCAAAAGCTCTTGATTTAATTAGAGCCTGTTGGTACTGGTACTGGTCTGACTTTCTGGGGCAGCAGAAAACAACTCCGCGCCATCCTCTGTATGACAGCCCTTCAAGTATTTGAAGATGGTTATCATATCACCTCTCAGTCATCTCCTCTCCAGGCAAAACACACTGAGCTCCTCCAACCTTTCCTCATAGTACTTGGTGTCCGGATTCCTCACCATCTTCATTGTCCTCCTCTGGACACGCTCCAGCTTGTCTATGTCCTCCTGAAAATGTGTTTCCCCAAACTGAACACAATACTCTAGGTGAGGTCTAACTAGACAGCCCTTCAAGTACTTGAAGATGGTTATCATATCACCTCTCAGTCATCTCCTCTCCGGGCTAAACATACCGAGAGCTCCTTCAAACTTTCCTCCTAGGACTTGGTCTCCAGACCCCTCACCATCTTCGTCACCCTCCTCTGGACGCATTCCAGCTTGTCTGTATCCTTCTTAAATTGTGGTGCCCAAAACTGAACACAAGTATGCCTCGGAGACTTACCTGAAGGGAGGCAATTCCTGCTCAGCCAGTGCAAGAGTCCGGCAAGTTCCAGAGCCCGGGGGGTCCATATTAAGTTGGGCCGGCAGGACTGAGATGCCTCAGCAAATAAATAACTTTTGTACCATTTAAAAATGTGTCGGAATCCAGATGTCTTTCTGGTCCAGAATCTGAGTCATGTCAGTGCAGAATTATCATTCTTTCATTTTATTTGTGCAGCATCTCACTGCCTACTTTTGATCAGCAACGACCAATTTTCTCTACACAAAGAGCTGCGGCTCAGGGCCAAGCTACAAGTGATGAATGACACTTGAACGGCAAGTGGATTGAGTGGAGGGCAAGTGAACAGGGAGAAATACACTTGCCGTTCAAGTGTCATTCGTCACTTGTTGCTTGGCCCTCAGTTGTCAGACTTTGAATGTATTTGGGATGTAGAAAGATGTGGTTGAAACCCTGGAATCTCCACTTCAAAGGTTCTCCGGATTAGGAAACGGCTGCTGCCAGTTAGAGTAGACCACCTGGGGCTGGATAGTTGGGTGCTGCCGAGAAGCTTTATGGGTCTCCCCTAGAGTATCCCAGTGTCACTACTGCAGCAGTACGCATGTCAATCCTGCCTTGGCAGCTGATGTCCCCCTCAATGCTGCTTTATGTTGAAATGGGTGCTTGGTCGCACGCCCAGGTCTTTGGAAGGCTGGTGACATAAGAAGAGAAGAAGGGCCCTGCTCCATGGGCTCAGTGATCCCCCTTTCAAACCCTCTCTTCTCCAGTGGCGGCCTCCAAATCTCCTGGAATTTCCCAACTCTAACCTTTCCTCCCAGTCCAAGGCCTTCCTCTGATGTTGCCTCCTGACTCTGGAGATCTGCGGTTTCCTGCCTCTGTGGAGGCTTCCTTCAGCCCCCGTGACTAGTAGCCACACCCAATCGTTCTCTTTTGTGCCCTTTTTGAGATACAGTGACCAGAACTGTACAGAGCGCTGCAAATGAGGCCACTCTGTACAGAGACATTAGAATACTGCCCCCCCCCCCCCGCTCCTTTCTTGATCATTCCCAGCCTGGAGTTTGGCTTTTTCTCTCCTGCCGCAACAGTTAAGAAGTAGACCAAAGACAGAATAGACGTCGAACTGACAGGGAGATTATTTATAGGGCTCAGAGCCAAGTTACAAGTGATGAATGACACTTGCCTGGCAAGTGAACAGACTCACGTATATTCTTCCCTGTTCACTTGCCCTCCACTTGCCCTCCACTTGATCAAGTGGAGAGCAAGTGAATGGCAAGTGAACAGGGAGGAATCCACGCGAGTCTGTTCAGTTGCCAGGCAAGTGTCATTCATCACTTGTAGCTTGGCTCTCAGACCCAAGCTACAAGTGACGCCTGACACAGGTTGGACACTTGTCAGCTTCCCTCAAGTTTTGATGGGAAATGAAGGCATCCTGGTTTTACAGCTTGACTCTCTATTACAGCTGCAAGACCAGGACGCCTACATTTCCCATCAAAACTAGAGGGAAGCTGACAAGTGTCCAACCTGTGTCAGGCGTCACTTGTAGCTTGGCTATCAGTTTCCCAAAGGGTGAAATACAATTCCACTGTGCAGACTTATTTGTGAGGCCTTTCCTTAAAACAAAGCCTTCACACAGACTGCCCGCAACCAACCTTGTGGGCCAAATGAAACCCTGGGAAAGTTGCCCTCGTCTTTACGGGCAGGGGCTGACAAGAGTAGTATTGCCCTGTGTGAATGCCCAGAGAAAGAGACCTTTGGAGTTTGGGAAGGATTTCCTTGATATGCCTGATCATGAGAACGTTTGCTACCAGAAGTTACAAAATGGCACCTTTGGGTCATGTGTGAAAACAGTCCATTGCTGTTCTCTGCCATGGGGCCCACCTGGTTTCAGGGAGGTCTGCCCTTGTGAGTAATTCTGCACATGGAGCCATCTCCTGTTTCATCTCTTTCAGACCTTTCGTGAGTCACAGCTCTCTTCTTCCAATCCCCCACCACAAAATTTGTTGGCCTTCTAGCTGCTCCTGGACGCCTGCTTTTTTCTGCTGCTACAGACAGACTAACACGGCTGCCCACCTTCATCTTTCAGATCTGTACATTTTTCTTTGAAGTAAACCAGTTAGATGAATGAGGAAATACAGTTGTTTAGCTGCCTTCCCTGGATTGCTACTTTATCTGGTCTGCTGAACACCTTTGACAATATTAGCAGTCTGCTAAGTTTTGTGACAGCTGGTAGTTTTAAGCAAGTATATTTAATATCGATACGGCATGAATAACTTGAGAAATCGGAGCGTTTTGCGTGGTGTATGTATCTTAATTCTTTTTGAAATTCATGTTGGTTGTTTGTATCAAGGGTGGTGTGGCTTGCCTGGCCCCAGGGAAAGTCAACGAGAAGAAGAGCAGGGCTGCCTCTGTGCCCCAGACCTTCAGGACCTGCACTCGGGCCTTTCATCGCAGGCCGCTTCCTTTGATCTCCCTGATAAGAGGACAGCCCCGGCCAGACCACTTGAGGGGTGGGCAGAGGCTCTGCAATCTTTGTTTACCTGGGAGGGTGGGATGGGTCTGTCTGCTACCTGGTTTGCAACCCCGCCCCTTCCAGGCAGGACCTCACCCCAGGTGGCCTATAAACCCTCTGGAATTTGCCAGCCTCTTGCACTGCCTGAGCAGGATTCGCCTCCCTTCAGACAGAGACAGACAAACAGGTAAGTCTCTGCTGCGTGCTTAGCACGGCCTTACTTATAGCTGCAAGCTTAAGACAGCAATGCTGAGCTGCAGATTTTTTTTTAAAACGCAGACCAGGAATTCGGTAAAGAGGAGGCTTGTGGCATTTCAAGAACAAGCAGAAGCAGTTAATTAGTTAATTAACTGAAACATTTTAACCCCCCCCCTTTCCTCTGGTTCAAGGTGACTTTCAATAATAGATTAATAGTGTCTGAAGAAGGGAGCTTTGACTCTCAAAAGCTTATTCCCTGGAAATCTTGTTGGTCTCTAAGGTGCTACAGGTCTCAACGCCTGCAATAATAGATTTAAAACATTTACAGTTAAAATAAAAATAAAATAACAGCCCCCAAACAGCCTCCCCCCATTAAAACAGGCTTGTCATTCACACCCCCTCAAAAGCAAAGACAAGGCAAGGGGGGTGGGCAGGAGCCCCTTCCCTGAGCTCTGTGACTTCTTCAGTTCTGCTACGCTCCACCTCTTTGCTCTCTTAACTCTTGAATTTACCACAAAACTTTTGCTGGTTTAAACTGCAATAGACATAGTTATCCCTTTGGGATCAATTGATGAATGTTTCTCTCCTTTGGAAATAGACCCTGCCGCCAGAGATCCATCTTTATTTGGCCCGAGGGCTCAGATGAAGAAAAGTATCAGTTAAAATGCCCAAAGCGCCTCTTTCTTGGCTTTCCTTTGGCGTCAGGACCATGGCCAAAGCCTGAAGCCCCCCAGAGAAGGTGGGGAGCGGGAAGGAAGAGAGAGAAAGCAAAGAAAAGGTTGTGAAGTGGGGAGTCATCCCACAGTAGGAGCAAAGCTTACTACCTGCTGCAGATGTCTTGACAATGGCAGCTTTTGTTTTATAAAAGAATCCAAAGTTATCTGATTTCTCAAATCCCCTTCCCCCAGAAGCCTCCGAAAGGGAGTTCAACAGATGATTGCAGTACATAACTGTAGAGAGCAATTCCTCAGCTACCTGCCAGGCAGTTAAGTGGAAAGGCCTTGTGCTGATTAAGAATTCCCTTCAGGTTTCCTGGGTAAGCTCCTTGGGGCAGAGGCCTCCACCTCCTTCACATGGCAACAGGAGTCCCGCGTCTTGGGCATGCTCTGCCACTGATAGAAATAAGACCTTCTTGCCATGGCAGAGCCCCTAATCGCTGCTGCAAGCCAACTCCAGTGGAGATGCCAGTCTGCCCATCTCAGCGGCGAGGGCGAGAAGATCCTCGCGGAGGCTGTGGCAGGCAGGCAATCCCACCAGGGATGCCACAGAAGCCTCTGGGGGCAGAAGCGGGACCAAAGGTGCCAGCAATTGAGGGGGGGGAGCGAAGTCTGCAGTGACCCCCACCGACACTCGGGAACAAATGCACACGAGCCAGAACGCTGCACACGGCTGGCCTGGCTGGACCAGCCCCCCTTCCCAGGGGTCAGTGGGGGGGGAGGCATTGCATGTTTGATTGACACCCCTTTGCACCTCACATTTACTGCAAGGCGCTCTTCCTTCCCAGGTGAAGGACTGGGAGGATGGCGCTAGCTGCCTGCTTTAGCTTGGGGCTACTTGCTTGCCTGCTGATTGGACCCTTCACGAGAGGTGAGTCCTGGATTTGGGATCCTGCCATAACTTCCCCTCCCCCCCTTTTTGGGCATCCCACATGGGACCAACCCAGTCCAGCCTGGCAAGAAGTGGGAGACGGCCAGTCGGAGGTCTGGAGCTCTTTGCCCAGGCAGTCAGGAGAGGCCAATCCCCCCTTGCTCTTCCCTGGTGGGCTGGCTGGCGGGGGGGGGGCTGGCAACATGTGCCCACATGCAGGGCTCTCCTCTCACCACCCCTTCTGTGCCCACAGGTGCCCATGCTGCTGACTGCCCCAGGGACTGGCTCTCCTACAACCACCATTGCTATGGCTACTTCCCCCGGGAGCTGACCTGGAGGCAGGCACAGGTGAGTGGTTGAGGGCAGGGCCCCTGGGCGGGAGTGAGTCCTTCGTATGTGGGACCCTAGGCTTGCCAGCTCCGGGTTGGGAAATTTCTAGGGATTTTGGGGTGCAGCCTGGGGATGGCAGAGTTTGGAGAGGGGATGTGGTGCTATAGAGACCACTCTCTGGAGCTGCCATTTCCTCTAGGGAAAGAGATGGCTGTCGCCTGGGGAACAGTTGTAATTCCAGGAGACCTCCAGGCCTCACCTGGATGTTGGCAACCCAAGGGTACACTTGGCACAAGCTCTGTCCACCCTTCCCCACCCTCCCAACCAGAGGCCACCGGCACTGCTACTGGGACCCCCCAGAAGAAACCCCTCTCTATTCTGCCCCCCTCTGGTCTCTGGGGTGCGGGTGGGGGGGGAGATTTGGGGAAGGACCAGGGTCTATGTGTGGGGGGCAGCTGGGGAGGGCAGCTGCATAGGCTTCCCAGAATCCTCCCTCAGGTTGTTTGCAGAAGGGACTGAATCGTGTGTCCAAATCCAGGGAAATCAAGTGTGCCGTGCCTACAAGTGGATATTTCCAACTTATCCAAGCCCTGTTCACAAGTCACCGCAAACACATATACAATCCATGTACAGCGGACACTTTATTTGTGTACACTTGCTGAGTAAGGGGCTCTCTAGACATGCAGGTTTTTAAAGAGCTGGTTCCGGGTTCCTCATGTCCAAATAGCAAATGTGTGTACATGCAGGGGTTGCGTGCATTCACTGCAACTTGCGAGCTGGGCTACGAGTCTTCCCAATCGCAAAGCCAGACAAGTTGCTGATGCTCTTAACAACTACACAGGGGTGATCTGCTGTATTCAAATGAAATGTGTGCGTGCGTGTGTGGTGGTGGTGGTGGTGGTGGTGGTGGCAAGCCCCCGTTCCACGGCTAGGAGCAAACAGACTTGTTGTGAGGCCTTTGGGTGGGGGGGGGGGTAAGTGTGTGTGCATGTGTGGTGAGGGACTGGTGTCTTGGGAAGGCACCTTGAACTGTTGATCAAAAAGGTCCTCTCCGGCTGGCCCCGCTGATGCCGTGGGCAGGGCAGCTTGGCAGGACCCACCCTCCCTCCTCTCTGCCTCCACTGCCCAGGCTCACTGCCAACGCCACAAGGCCAACCTGGCCTCCATTCTGGACGAGGACGAACACTCCGCCATCGCTGACTTCCTGCACCAAGTCCAGTGGGACGACGAGGACGTGTGGCTCGGGCTGTCCCTCCCTGCGCGGGTGAGTGAGGGCTCGTTTGGGGCTCCTAGCGCTCCCCTGCAAGTGCTGCTCAAGCAGGCTGCTGGCCCCAGAGGCGGCATGCACAGCATCCAGGAAGCAACCATCCCTCCGAAGGGAAACAGCATTGCCCAAGAGGCATGCATGCAGGGGGCAAAGAGGGTCGCAGGGCCCCCTCTACATTCCTGCCCTGCTGATGCCTGAATCGCACCCTCTTCCCTCCTCAGGGCCAGAGCTGGGCCTGGGCAGATGGCAGCCCTGTGCGCTACACAGCCTGGGAAAGGTTCAAGCCTTCTCGTGCCTCGAGAGGTGACAACTGCGCCCAGCTGGACGAGGATTCAGGTGCGGAGGGGCTGAGCAGACCTCAGGGGGTGGCAGGAGGGCTGCTTTGGGTGGGGGGACGAGCCTGTAGAACTCACTGCCACTTAATGAGGAGAGGGCAATTCACACAAAGCACAGGACCAGAGAAGCAACCGCTCCGCATGATACACCCCTCACCCCTAGCAAACAATTCCCCCATATTGTGTGTCAGTTGTCATTGCAATTTGGAGAAGCCCCATGGATACTGGAGGGGGAGGAAGGACAAGATCTGGGAGAATTACAAAGTGGGCAGGCCCTGGAGGGGGGCACACCAGCCCAGTCCTCGAGGGCACCTCCCAGTCATTCCCCTAAACAGGCATCTTGAGCCTTTGCATCAGGTCAGGACAGGCAGCAATTCAAGCTGCATTGGAGTGGGCCCCTGGGTGAGTTTTTCCTCTGAAAGGGCTGCAAATGGCACTGAGGAAAGGAAGCAAAGGGAGGCAGGCAGCCACCTCCCCCTAAACACGTCTGGCCTGCAGAAATGGGCCGCTCGGGTTTGTAGAACGGCCAATCCAGCCCCCTTTGCTCTGGAGTCGCTCTGTAGCCTTGGGCATATCTTATTATTTATTTTATTTGCTGTCTGATACCCTGCCTTCTCTCCAGTGAGCACCCAAAGCCGCTTACGTTTTTCTTCCCTCCCCCATTTATCCTCAAAACAGCCCTGTGAGGTAGGTTAGGCTGAGAGTGAGTGACCACCTCAAAGTCACCCAGCAAGCTTCCACAGCAGAGTGGGGATTCGAACCTGGGCCTCCCAGATCCTAGCCCAACATTCTTAAGCACTACACAACTCTGACTCTACCCCACACAAGTCACTCGTTTCTAGCTGCAATTCTCTATGGGAAAAGCCGGCATAACTCCCAGGATGGAGCACACAAAGGGCTTTGCAGTGGATAAACGGAAGCCCCGGGGGGGAAAGGCCCATGGCTGGGCTCGGAGGGGGGCTTGGACAGGGGCCCGCTTGTCTCGTGCTCTCTGGGTTGCTCTGGGCAGGCGTTTGGGGGCAGGTGGACCTGCTCTCCTGGGCCAGGACTGACCCTGCTTTCTTCTTCCAGGTTTCATGCTGTGGGACAATGACTCCTGTGACGACAGGAACCCCTTCCTTTGCAAGCTGTAGACCAAGCACGGGCTCAGGGCCGCCACCCTGTCCTGCACGTGACCCCGTCCCCGACGGTGCTTCGTTGTATCACCACTCCCTACACTTTGCTCTCTTGCTCTGCCCCAACCCCTCACTTGAGGCTGAAAATAAACGACAAGCAGAACATGCCTGGCTTCTTCACCCCCCGCCCCATGCATTTTCTGCCTGGCGAAAGGGCATTTCAAACTCTGGCTTAGGCCACGACATGCTGGCACTCGCTCCAAGGCTGGCCCTGCGAGAAGCTAGCTTGCTGTCTGCAATACCTTTTATCATCAGACCAACCAAACTGACCCAAAACGTTGGTGCAAGCTTTTGAGCTCACTAGTACTCTTCATCAGGCTGGATTATGCTTGCCAGCCTCCAGGTGGTGGCTGGAGATCTCCCGGAATTACAACTGATCTCCAGGCCACAGAGATCAGTTCCCCTGGAGAAAATGGCTGCCTTGGAAGGCGGTCTCTATGGCATTAGACCCCAGTGAAGTACCCCCCCCACCTTCCCAAATCTTGCCCTCTCCAGTCTCTGCCCCCAAATCGCCAGGAATTTCCCAGGCAGGAGCTGGTAACTCTACACTGGAAGTTACCACACTGAAAAGAATCAGCTATGGGAGAGACAGAGAGTTCCTGTCTTGGCAGTTAGACTTGCCTTGCTGGCATTCTCTGTGAGAGGCGAAGTAGCTTCACTTTAGTGCTGCCCTTCAGGCAGAAGAGTTCTGGAGAGCTCAAAAGCTTGCACGGCTGTTGGTGTTAATTTGGTATTACGTGGAGTTTGTACCTGCTTGTAGATTTAGCAGGGCCAGTATGGCTGATTACAATTTTTCTTTTTCTTTGCAAGATGCCTTTGCTCCCCAGGAAGGCGGGGTAGGGGGCAGACTGGAGAGTTTGGGGTAGAAAACCAGAGGGGCTGATGGCATTCTGCAGGGCGGGAGAGCATCTCTGTGCCTCTGGTGGGTGAAAATTAAAGAAACATATCTTTACCCAACCTTGGGGGCAGCAAGGAAGAGCTGCACAGGTTGGATTTCTGTCTGCTGTGCAGCTGTTCAAAGCACAGTGTGTGTGCCAAGAATGGAAGGCGGCCAACACAACTTCTCCGTGATGGTACACGAAGAGGGGATCTTGGCTCCCCAGGCCAAAAGTCACGAAGAACGTTCCCTAGAACTTTACTATGAAACCCAGAGGAGGAGCCCTACGCTAACTGGGTTGCAACTGCAGCTTAAGGGGGCTGTTAGGGGCTTCCTTTGGGCACCTGTGCACATTTTGCAGTCATGCTCATTGACTGGCCACGCACACTCTCTCTTGTTCGGAAGCCTGATCTCCTGCAGCCTCCAGCGTCTGCCCCAACCTCCTCTGCTCTCAGCCTCCAGGGGCAGCCAGGGAGGGCGAGAAGCCTCTGCTGAGGCCTGGGCCTCTGTGCCTAAACAGCCCAGGGACATCTTCGCTTCAGAGCGAGGGGCCGGGCCAGACACCCAGGAGAGCAGCACGCGCGGCATCTCTCGGGACAGTCCTACTGCTTAAAGAGGAAAATGCAGGAGTGACCAGGTCTAGACGGTATAACCCAAGAGTTCTTAAAGAACTCCAAAGTGAAACTGGTTTTCTTCTAACAAAAGTATGTAATTTAACATCCACTCTGTGCCAGAGGACTGGGAAATATCGAGTGCCAGATGGATTTTTAAAAAGGGATCCAGGCTGGACCCAGAAAACTATAGACTAGCTAGCTGAATATCTGTTCTGTGTCACTTGGTATAAAATGCTGTTAAAGACCAAACGGCTAAAATGCATAGGAGGGCAGACGGGGCTTGCTGAAGAGGAATCCACTGGCCTTCTGCAAGGGCCAGTCCTGCCCCAGCCGCCTCGGAGAGTCCTGCAGGGGTGACCCCGAGCACACGGGCAGGGGTGACCCAGCCAGCCAATACGGCACGCCTGGACTTCCCCCGAACGTCTGACAAGGCGCCTCACAAGCAGCTGCTGGCTCAGCACTCATGCAGGGTGTAAGAGAACGGGGTCTGGTGAAAGCGGGGTGGGGGGGGGAGTGTCACAGAGGAAGGGGTGAGCAGTGGAGTCCCCTGGGGTTGTGTGTTGGGACTGGGGCTTCTCCTTTTGCTCATAAACGGCCTGGAACTGGGGCTGAAGTCTGTGGATGCCGCTACATTGCTCAGGGTCCAAGAGGATTGGGACAGGCTCCAAAGGGGTGAGCGGCCAACCAAATGGCAGATAGAATCATAGAGTCATAGGGTAGGAAGGTACCTCCAGGGTCATCTAGTCCAACCCCCTGCACAACTCAGGAAATTCACAACTACCCCAACCAGTAACCCCTGCTCTGTGACCAGAAGATGGCAAAACGTGAAATGGAAGGCGAGCACAAGGTGGCCCACGCTGGGGCGACACTCCCCTCCTCCGGTTTTGCCCACATGCTGATATTGCCCAAACTGGTGCTGACAGTCCGGGAGAAAGACCTTTTGCTTGCGGTGACAGGCCACTGGAGACGTGGGCTCAGGGTGCGCACTGGTGGTTTTAAGGGAGGCCGTCTCAGCACCTGGGATCGGAGGAAACTGCCACGGCAGTCGTGTCCTCTTACAATCCCTGTGGCCGCACGTGGCCTACTGTGGCTAGCTCTGGTGGCCACACCTCCAAAAGGATATCCCAAGGGCTGGGGGAAAGGCAGAAAAGGGTGGTGGCGTGGGGGCCCTGCTGGGGGCCTCCCAGTGGCGTAGGTGGCCACTGCTGGAAATAGGGTGCTCAGCTCTAGGGACCCATCCTGGCCTGTCCCTGCAGGGCTCTTCGGATATCCTCTGACGTTCAGCTGCCAGAAACCCTTCACAACTTCTTTCCCACAAAAACCAGCCTGCTCCCCCTCCTCCTTTGCTGCCTCCTGGGACAGGGAGCGCCCACAGAGAGACCCGCCAATCACCTGCTCATCCACACACCTGCAGCCAGAAAGAACCCTCCTTTATGCTTTGACATCAGAGCAACTCCCCCCCGCCCCCCGCCAGGCCCTCCTCCTGCCCAGCCTCTCGGGTCCGTTGCGGGGCGCCCTGCGGGAAGGGGAAAGACGTGCGGAGGCTGAATTCTGACACGGGGTCCAAGGACCAACTTCTCCTTCAGCGGCTGCTGAGCTCTACAGCCAGTGGCAGCTTTCTCGTGGCTGGGGTTTTCTTCAGTGGCACAGGGGGGGGGGAGGCCTCAGTTGGCCATTTTTCTGGACGGGGTGTCGAAGAGGGCTGCGATGTCCAGCATCGCCTGGCAGATGTTCCTCCCAAAGCGCTTGGAATCCTGCAGGGAGGGAAAGAGAAGAGAAGGTCTCCAGCATCCCCTCCAGAGCTCTCTCAGGGCCACGGAGATCGACTACTGAGATCGCGTCAGCCACGTACCCCTGCAGGGCCAGCAAGTATGGCCTAAATAGCACCCAGTCCGGCACTCACAGTTTCAGGCTGACCGGGTTACAAGAGACCCCGAGGCTGGATTGCACACACACATACACACACACACACATACACCCTCTGTTTGCACACCAGCCTACAAAACACATCATATTCATTTGGAATATTTTCCTCCTGCTTTTAGATTCTGGTGGGTGAATGGAGCAGCAGACATCGCATTAAAGAGTGCATGCCAGAGCTGAACACCACCGGGGGGAAAGCCCTTAGGAACAAAACTCTGTGGTGCTGAGAGGCAGGGAGCTGCACAAGTGAGGGGCCACCACTCAAAAGTCTCTGTGGTTTTAAGCAGCCACTCCACCTCAGGGACTGGAAGAACATGGAGTGTGCCCCCTAGAGATGATCTGAGAGTGCTGGAGACTCGTGGGGGAAGGAAATCCTCGAGGGCTGCAGCCGCAGGGCGGTGAGATCGCAGCAGAGTGGCCTCACGCATGCAAGGAACTGAACAGGCCCTTCGTGAGCTGCACTGTGACTCTGGCCACATGCTCCAGGGAGCGCTTTGCTCTTCCACTTGCTGCCCTGCTCTTGGCCATTCTGCCGACAGCAGCACGGGGGCGGGCGGGGTGGGGGGGAACAGGGGAAAGCAAGGCAAGAGTCTATAAGGTGGGCCATGACACAGCCAGATGTCAGGATCCTCCAGGGCAGAAGGAGAAGAGAGGAGATCTGGGAACTGGCACTCGATGCGGGCTGTCTGGAAAATGAGGGCACTTCAGAAGCTGTGCTCCTAGTCTCAGGACGGCACTGCCACAGCTGCTGGGACTTCTCAAATGGACTTCTCAAATGGCACTGCCAGTCCCAGAGAGAGCCCACCCCCCACCCCGCAACCTTGGCTCCGTAGCTATTGGAAGTCCCACCAGTGCCCGGCTGCTCTCTCACACCAACTCACCGTTTCTGGGCTGGAGCGCTTGCTAGAGACGTGGAAGGTGATGAGGTGTTCGCCTGCAATGATGTAGGAGACCCCGTAGCCATCGTTGGCCACCTGCAGGGACAGGCAGGGAAGCAGGGAGTCAGGCCCCAGCCAGAGGCATGGCCTGAAACGGGGAGGGGGACCCTCTCCGGGCTGAGGGAGGGGTCCCAGGCTGGAAGGCAGCAGGCATGGGAGGCAGAGAGCGGTACAAGCTCAAGCTGGAGCACGGAAGAGGCTTCCCAGGGAAGAAAAGCCTCTGCGCTTCCTTTGGCTTGAGAGACTGCAGCCCGCCCCCCCCTCCAAGCTTCATGTCTGTGTAAAACACGACCGGGGCACTTTCAGGAGACGATCTCAAAACAAAGAGTGTTTTGTTTTCTGTGCAGACACCCGTCCAGCCCCAAGTGGGTTTGGTGGGGGGCAGATCCAGTCCCATGCTCTGGCACGCCTGCCCACTGAGGATGAGCCCCCAGGGCTTGCTGTCCTTTCCCCCAGCTCTGCACCCCCTCCCCACCCCCTTGCAGTGTGCTGTGCCTGTGGTCTCTCTCTCTCTCTCTCTCTCACAGACCTACACGTGGGGCCCAGGGAAGTGGCGCAAGTTGGACTCACCGGCCCGAAGCCACCACCAGAGGAAACGTGATCCGGATTGGTTTCCAAGTCGAACATCTTGATCTGCTGCTGGGGCGTCTGGCTGGTGGAGAGGCGCCAGGGCTCAGACAGCACCTGTGAATGCAGGCAGGGTGAGCGCTGCCTCGGCTGGAGTGCCTCTGCCCCACCCTGGCCCCCCCCAAATCACATGGGGCAAAGGGCCTGCAAGGACTGGACCTTGCCCGGCCACCTCAGCTTGCCAGACCCCCTCCAGGCATCCCCTTCTGCCTGGGCTGAGCGCTCAGCAGGTGGAGTCCATTGAGAGGCCAGCCCATACAGTGGAACAGCAGGGGGAAAGGGGCAGCAAGCCGAGGGGGGTGGGTGGGCGATGGCTGCACCTTTCCTTGGACCAAGCGCCATTTGTGTAGAGCAGACTGCGCCTGCCTGCAAGCTCCAGGCAGGCGGGGGGGGGGGCGGGGGGGGGGCGGGGGGGAGAAGAGAGCAGCCCTGTTGGTTCAACCTGCTCCATGATCAAAGCAGGGCCAAGGCAGGCCCAGGGCCCGGGGCTCTAGCTCTGCTCACGGAGGGATGTGCAGTGACCCCCCCTGCCCCACTTGGCTTCATCTTTGATCCTGACTGGTGGGGAGGGCAGGGTTCGGGGAGAGGGGGGACCTCAGTGGGGTCTAATGCTCTGGAGGCCACCCTCCAAAGCAGCCATCTTCTCCAGGGGAACTGATCTCCGTGGCCTGGAGATCACTTGCAATTCCAGGAGATCTCCAGCCAAACAAGGTTGGCAGTCCTAACTGTGAACTGTCTACCAACTTGCAGGGATGGATAATTCTGGAGAGCGAAAACAGCAGCTGCCCCACCCTGGGCAAGGCTGCTTGTGGGACCCCCTGCCCACCCGGCCGGAGGGCGACTTCTGGCCCAACGCTTGCTGAAGGGGGTCGAGAGGCAGACCTCACAGGGGTCCTCACCTGGGCCAAGAAGGGCGAGTCCACTCCCAGGTAACGGGACACCACGTAGAGGCAGAAGAGGTGCCTGTCGATGCCGGCCCCAGTCATGGCCAGGCGGTACAGGAGCTGGTGCTTCTTGGCTGCCTCCCGGAACAGCTGCAGGCACTCCGAGGGCTGTGGGGAAAGGCGGAGGGGGCTCAGGGGCCGGGCCTGGGCTCCTGGAGAAGACTGCTGGGCAGGAGCCAGAGGTCCCCCCTGCGAATCCCTTCCTTGCGCCTCTCCCTCCCTCCCCAGGTGTGGCACCTGTATTTGCCTGCTGCCTGCTGAGGCTGGTGTGTGTTTGGGGGGTGGTTCGGAAGGCCTCTTTGCAGACCCTGCCGGCCTCTCAACCCCAAAGCCCGGGACACTGGAGCCCGAGGCCCCCCTCCAAGGCCTTCTGCTGCCTTCACACCTGGGCTCGCCTTTCCGATTTCAGAGCAAGCCCTCTGGGAATGGGAGCCATGGCTACTGCGTTCTGATGCACAGCGCCTGTGCCCCCCATAAAACAGAGACTTTGGGGCATGTGAAGTCCCCAGAGGAGGCGAAGGGCCTGCCTTGCCTCTGGCTGGCACATCTGGTGAGCTGGAATGCTTGCACAATGCTTTAACTCAAGCTGGATGTGAGATTGGGTGCCTGTGTCGGGATGCTGCATGACCCACCACAGCGGCCCAACCTTTTCCCCTTCAAGGATCACACTCTCTGCTTGCCTGCTTTGCCACGAGCCCCAAACCCTACAAAACCACGGCTGGGCTTCTGGGGCTTGCAGAGTCAGAGCTGAAGCCCACCTGGCTCAGCACCCCCACCTCCCACAGCAGCGAGCAAAGGAGAATCTGGGAGCCGGAGGGGGGGGCATCTCTGCTGAAGACCTTCCCGGCTCCTGTCTCTGCCTGGGCTCTTGCAGAGGAGGTTTTCACGCCCCCCCCTCCAGTGCTAGGAGCCCCCTTTCCTGCAAGCCCACCGATTCTCACCAGCCTAAAAGCCCCCCCCCCACCCCGAAACAAAGAGCTGCAGAGCTGGGGAGGCGCTGAGTCCCCTCCCAGCAGTCATCTGTGGTGTTCCAAGTATATTCTTTATGAGGTTTCCAGAATTCAGCAGGGTTGGACTTTAGGCAGCTCAGAGCATCTTTAGGACAGAGATGGCCACTCCCTCTGTTGGTTGCATGGAATTGGCTGCGAGTTGCAATACAAGGAATTATTTCAGGCAACCAGGCTGCGACTTCTGGCATCTTTTGCAACTGGCATATGGGACAGTGAAGCGTAGAGAGCGCATCGGTGATATTCTGGCCCTCCACCTGGGTTCTTTTCCTTCTACCCCATGAGACAAGAAAGCCACTGCAAAACAACCTGCCTGTTGCGGACCTCTGTCAGCAGGGGGCACCTGGGGAGGGGTCGGGCCAAAGGGATGAGGAGGGGCCCCCAGCCCAACTGCTCAGAACTCACGCTGGTGTACGGGTCCGCCATGCTGCGCACAAAGGCTGTCGACTCGCGGGTGCAAGAGCGCACCGTCTCTGTGCGGCCCTCCCGGAACATTCGTGTCATGGAGGCCTCGTAGGTCAGGCAGAAGCAGGCTTTGTCCTGCAGCAAGCAGCAGTGAGAGACGGGGAGGTGAGGCTGGATCTAGCCGGGAGTCAGAGAGAGGCGAAGAGGTGGCAGACCTCGTCTGGGGGTTTTCCTGGGCTCACGGGAACCAGGGTGCAGCCTAGCATTAAAGGCACCGGCGGAGAGGCACTCCCCACGTGGAGCGGAGGCGCTGGCAAGAAAAGGCCTGCAAAATCATGGCCCCAAAGCCCTCTTTTCCTGGCCCCCTGCCCCCCATTGAGCCCCTCCCCCTGCACAGCTTCTTCTGGGAATTCATGCCCCCTGTGGGGTTTAGGAAGGACACACACTTAGCTCTACTCCCCCTGGACCATATAAATGCAAGGCTTAATCTAGGCACTGAGATTATACCAGCCAGCTGGAGAGAAATACGGGAAGGAAGAGCACTGGGATGTGTGCGTGTGTGTGTGTGTGTGGTGGGGGGGGCACAGTGGAAGTTACCCGGAAATGTGCCAGCTGCAGGGCGATCTGGATGAAGGCGTCGGGGCTGGTCCGGCATTTCTTGATGCGCCCTTTGCCAAAGTCTACGAAGCGGAAGCAATGGAAGTCCACGTCGTCAGCGAGCGCTTTGGCCACACTGTAGGAGGCATCTATGACCAGCCTACACTGCACAGAGCAACCCGGGATGAGCACGTGAAGGGGCACGCCCACCCCAGCCCTCTCCCCGGCACAGGGACCAGACCGGGCGCCGTCTCCCCTCCCCTGGCACAGCACGTCCCGTCACACCTCTGCCCGTTCCCCCAGGAATGCAAGCGAAGCTCAGAGCAGCACGGAGAAGATGCAGTGAGGCATCGGCTGGAGAAAGGGGGCAGCGGTGGGGATGGGGCCGTCTTCTCAGCAGGAGGACTCCTGACTCTAGGGAGCCCCCCCCCCCGGTGGCCCTCTCACAGCCTAGGGCCAGTTTTCTGTCTGGGCCTCTCCGTTGAGCAAGACCTGGGCCCAGTGCTGGCAAGAAGGGCTACAGGCATAAGAAGACAGCCTCGGACTGTGCTCTTGCTTCTCTGGGGAAGGGGCCAAGGCCTTCTGGGCTGGGCTGGCTAAAGCCAGCAGCAGCCCTGCCCAAGCTCCCCTGCTGCCATGGAGCCAGCAGGACCAGAATCAGCCCCCCCCCTTCTTGATCTGTGTGGCCTGCCCATGGAGCCAGTGAAGAGGGTAACCCTCTTCTGCTGGGGGAGAAGCAACGTTCCTGACAGCTGGCAGAATCCCAGAATCTCAGGAGTTGGAAGGGGCCATACAGACCTTCTAGTCCAACCCCCTGCCCAATGCAGGAGGAGCCTAAAGCATCCCTGACAAATATTCATCCAGCCTCTTCTTGAAAACTTCCAGGGAAGGGGAGCTCACCACCTCCCTAGGCAGCTGATTCCGCCTTTGAACTACTCTGACCGTGAAAAAGTTTTTCCTAATATCCAGTCGGTACCTTTGTGCATGTAGTTTTAGCCCATTGCTTCGAGTCCTACCCTCTGCTGCCAAGTGGAACAGCTCCCTACCCTCCTCCAAATGACAGCCGTTCAAATACTTAAAGAGAGCGATCATGTCCCCCCTCAACCTCCTCTCCTCCAAACTAAACATTCCCCAGGCCCTCAGCCTTTCCTCATAGGGCTCAGTCTCCAGACCCCTGATCATCCTCGTCGCTCTCCTCTGCACCCTCTCGAGTTTGGCCACATCCTTTTTGAAGCGAGGCCTCCAGAACTGCTGACATTTTTTCTGATTTGAAATGAGGGGCATTCATCCTTCTTACCTCCCCAAACTGCCACCCTCAGAGGAGCCAACCTCTATATCTCTGCATGTTCGATGGCTCTGAGCCTATCCCTAAACTGGAAGGAGAAAAATGACGGAGCAGGGACCTGTGCAAAGCTGTGACAGGCACCTGCCCAGAGGTGGGAAGGGGCAATTCTGTCTCCGCGCTGGGAGGGAGCAGTTGAAGGGTCCAGTTGTAACAGGAATACAGAGATATCAGAATATCTTCTCATTATACTTGTGTATTCTATGGAACTGTGTATGAACTTTAATGTAGTTTTTCAACAGGTTGTATAACCACACAGATGTTCCTTTTAAATGGACACAAATCTGACATTAAAAATGGCAACATCCAGAAACCAGTGGGAGAACACTTCAATCTACCAGGACATTCCATCAAGGACTTAAAGGTCGCTGTAGTTCAACAGAAACCTTTCAAAAACAAAATCCAACAGGAAGCTGCTGAATTAGAATTCATATGTAAATTTGACTCAGTCAGGCTTGGATTGAATAGGGACTATGAATGGTTATCTCATTATCAGAAGTAACTGACTTCCTTAACAGAAGCAAACTGATCTCCATATCAGAAGCTACTGTTTGCATCTACTCCGCCCTCCCCTCTCCACCTGTATATCTGACCAGTTTCTTCTTGCCCTCCATGCATCTGACAAAGAGAACTGTGATTCTCAAAAGCTTATGCTACAATAAACTTGGTTAGTCTTAAAGGTGCTACTGGACTCTTTTTGATTTTGCCTTTTATCTTTGACAACCGATTAAATTAGTGAACAATAGTAGACATATGGTTCTTGAATTACTAGAATGGACCAATTATGATATGTTCATTTAACTTTTCTGTCACCTTCCAATGATTTATGACATACATCCTTCACCTGCAACAGGGCTTCACTTTTTAGCTAGGTAGAATTTTACATGATGGGAAAGCTAAAGAAGTGGCTAAACCAAAGACCAATCATGTTTTTATATTGTTGTCATGTGAGAAAGGTCTTAGATACCCTAATAGCTAGCTCAGTTAATTAGTATAGAAGATGCCGCCCAGACAGGAGACGAGGGCTTTGCTGAAAGAAATCTCATGCAGATCTACGTGAGAAAAATATATTTGTACACGCGCTTATTGAAAATTCAATAATTTCATAATACATCCAATTTTAAATCAATCTCAGATTTTTTTGAGAGATATTAGGAGAGTTAATCCTTGTTGCGTGCACTTGCTCATTACTTATGGGTTTTATTTTAATAAATCTTTATATTTTAGTATGTTGCTTAATTAAAAAGATCGGAGTTTATTTCAATAAACAGTAAACATTGATTAATAGTTTTGGACAGATTTGTCATTGTAGAAGTATTTTAATAAATAAGGTAAAATATTTTATAGATGATCTAATAATGAGATTTAAGGATGAAAAGGAAAAATATTTTTGAGTATGGTTGTGTTATAAACGTGAAACTATATTTTAAAGGCCAGACGGATGTTACATTCTCGATAGTCCTTGTAATACATATTTTTAATTTTCATTTCACTCTAATCTCTGTATTTTTTGCTCCCTCCCCCCTTTTTCCTTCTGTGCCCCTTTATCTGGTTTTAAAAAATAATATATATATATATATATATATATATATATATATATATATATATATATATATATATATATATATATATTTTAAAAAAGCCTTTGGAGCTTATCAGAGTTGGACTATAAATCTCAGCACTGGATGACTGGGAAGCTTTAACAAGGCATGGATAAATAATCCTTTGCGCAGCCACAACTGATGCTGAGATGTGCAGCAGCATCCCTTGGCCCCAGTGGAGCCCGGGAGGCGAGGCCAGAGCAGGAGCTCAGGCAGCGTTACGATGGCGGCATCCCCCTCTCTTTTAGGATTTCTTTGTATCTTGCAACACAGTGTGAGAATTAACGCCTTCGACCCGTATAGCATTATTAGATTCCTATTCCTCCCTTCTTCCCTCTGTAGAACTCAGGGAAAGATCGTGGCACTTCGAGCCTTCTCTTATTTCTGCTCAAAATGCTGGTCCGGAAAGCAGGGAAGGTGGACCAAAGGCCTAGAGATGCACGTGCCACGGTGGGTGTTCTCTGTGACGACCGACCGATGCCCAAAGCACCTCCTGCTGCTTGCCACAGAGCCCCTTCCAGGGGCTTTCAGGGCTGCTTTTCAGGGCCGGGTTTAATAGTGACGATTATACAGAGGACGGCCGGTTGTATTGCTTTTGCCCTGTGAGCTGCCTGGAGCAGGACAGCCCTGCGGGGCCAGACCAGCAGTCCATCTAGGCCAGCGCCCTCCTGGGACCAGCGTGCTTGGGACCCAAAAGTAACCCCACAGCCCCCTCAACCTTCCATAGCTGAGCTCTACCCAAGGCCTCCGGACGGGGGACTGCGTCACCCCCCCACACACACACACACACACTGGAAGTAAAACACTTAGGGGGCACGGAAGCAAGACCTACCTCCACAGGAATGTCCCACTGCAAGCGCTGGGGCGGGGGCAGTGCTGTGTTGGGCTCCCCCTGGCAATGCCCGCTGCCGCAATAGCCCAGCTGGAACTGGTCTGTGGCCAGCATGAACTGGGGAGAGGGAGGGAGGGAGGGAGGGAGGAGGCGGGGTCAGGAGAAAGGCGTGCCAGAGGCAGAGCAACAGACCGCGAGACACCCAGGGCCCTGCGCCGTTCCCTTGCGCCCGCGGCCAAAGCAAGGCACCCCACGGGCACAGCCGTTCCCCGGCTGCTTCTCACCTCCCAGAGGTGCCCTATGATGGGGGCATCAGCCCACGAGTGCTCGGCATTGGCACCCAGCTTGCCGTTCCGATACACCACCAATGTGAAGGATTTGTCAAACCACCTGCCAAGAGAACAGCAAACATTTCAGAACTGACACACGGAACTGGGTGAAGCGGATTGAGAGCGTCAGTCGGTTGACCACTGCATGGCAGGAACAAGGGAGCCGCAGGAAATGCCCGGCTGTATTCCTCCAGGGGTGGAGCTAGGGTGGAGCTACCCTCTGTGGGGGAGGGTAAGAGAAAGAGCTAACGGTGGGGGGGGGGGTCCCAAGCACCTTTTGGAAAAAGAGTCAGTTCTCCGTTTGTGCATGGAAAGGGAATCCCGAAATATTGCTTCACAAAAAGTGTCCGAGCAATCCACATACCCCCCTCCGTCAGCCCCATCCGAGCCTCTCCCCTCTCAGCTCCTCAAGTGCCCACCCAGTCCTGAGGAAGCGGAGCTGCCACAAGCCCCCCTCTTTCCACCAGCCAAGGGGGACACGTTCAGGCCCCGGGACCAGGCAGTCCAGAGGTGGGCGTGTGCCGGCACGGTCCAAGCTGCCCTGAGCTTCCCTGCTGGAACTGCTCGGCTGACCCATGCTACGGAGGACTGAAAGCACGCACGCGCACACACGATTTTTAGAGGTTTTTTTGCTGGAAGGGACCGACCCTGAGCAAGCGTAATGCAAGAGACGCAGGCAAAGCCAGCCAGATGCTTTGGGCATGCACACCAAACCACATCCAGAGCTGAGGGAAGGGGCTCCCTGCCCAGGGGGGTTGCCATCCTCTTGGTGGGGCCTGGAGAGCTCCCAGAATGACACCTGATCTCCACTACAGTGGCTGCAGTGGAGGGTGAACTCTATGGCATTACGCCTTACGGAGGTCCCTCCCCTCCCCAGGGCCCCACCCCCAAATCTCCAGGCATCCCCCAACCTGGAGCTGGCAACCCCCAGGAGGATCACTCCCTCTGCAGGCCTCACTGAAGAGGAGCAGCAGCAGCCGCAGCAGCAGCTTCTCTAGCAGCCGGCCAGGCCCAGAGCCCCCTCCCCACGAGGCCACACCTGTCATAGCAGCGCCCGTGCAGGAGGCTCTTGGCAAAGCTGTCCAGGCTCTGCTCCTCCTCCTCCGGGTCGTAGCCACAGGCCTCTTCGTCCAGCGTCAAGAAGAAGGCTGCTCGTTCAATGCAGTCCAGCGCCACCCGGTTCTTTCCTTGGCCGAAGTACTTGGCTCGCGCTTCGGCCCATGGAGGTCTGAAAATCCCAGAACAGACTGAGCCTCCCAAACAGGCTCTCCCCGCCCCGCCCTGCCGTTGCCCACTCCCAAGACCGCTGGCCTCTTCTGGGGAAGGGCAGGATTCCCTCTGAGCTAGGGAGAGACAGACGCCCGCCAGCCCTCCGGTCTCCCGCGCTCCCGTAACCTTCCGCAAGGGCTACCTGTCCCCAGCTGTGAGGGCCGCCAGCTCCTTCTCTCCAGGCTGAGGCAGGGACGGGTCATCCAGGATGCGCTGGAACTGCAGCTCCAGGTCTCGAGGGCCCAGCAGCTTCCCCGCCTGGTACAGCCACACCTTGTAGAAGCGGCCTTTGTGGTAGACGGCCAGGTGCCTGCTGTCCAACAGGTGCAGAAGTGAATCTGCAGAACAGCAGAGCAACTCAGCTGAGACCCCAGAGATGCTGGAAGTGGGACTCATGGGGGGCGGGGGGGGGGTCATCAAGCTCACGGGGAGGGGCGGGGCTTCTCCTCTCTGACAACTGGGTACCTCCCGTCCAAAGATTTCTGAATTCTTCTCGCAGCCCCAAATCATACAGAAGGAAGGGGGCGGGGGCTCTGGTGAACTCTGGGCTCAGCGCTGGGGAGGCCTCGGGGGGGGGGGCCCAAGCACAACCCTGCCAGCCACCCTGGGGGCCACCTCTTCTCTGCCAGGAGTGTGGGGAAGAAGGGCAGTGCGAGGAATGCCCTCTGCGGTTGCTCAGAGGCTCAACTTGCTATTAATTCAGATCTCTAGACTCCTCTTTTCTCCCCAACGGGCACCCAAACCTGCTCACATGGTTCTCTCACCCGTTTTACCCTCACAACGACCATATGAGGTAGGTTAGGCCGAGAGGGAGAGCTTCCGTGGCCGAGGGAGGATCCGAACCTGGCTCCCCCAGATCCTCGTTCATCCCATACGCCACACTGGCCCTCATTCGATATCCCCCCTGCGCACCCCAAACACCATGTAACCATCGAATTGGCTTATGCAGCTGAGCTCAGATTAAGCCCCCCCCCCCCCCCGCTCTTTCAGGCAGATGTAAATCTTCAGACCCCACCTGCCCTTCTCCCCCACGGAAGGCACAGTCCCTGGGCACCTGCCCTGTGCAAGCCCCAAAGAAAAGAGCCTGCAGGCCTCCAGGGCAGCCCCCCTGCCTCGAGGGGAGCCCCTCCCGTTCTCCCACTTCACGGGCCCCACAAAACGCCTCTGGAGCGTTTCAGCAGCCGTTCTCTGGGCCAGACGGACAGTCTGAGTGAAGGACCAGGAGCCCCTCGGTCTGACCCTGACCTGAACCACCAAGTCACCAGGTAGCCTTAGGAAGCCCCCCTCTGCTCAGCCCCCAGCCCCCCTGCAACCTGGGCCAATTGCACCATCCTGCCCCGCAAGGCAGTTCTCTGGACGACAATGAAAGTGCTGAACGTTCACGAGTGCTCCGCCTACATGTGGTGGATTGGGGGGGGGGGTCCGCTCTCCCCTGGCACGGGCTCTGCCTCTCTTGGGCGGCTTTCCTTACCCCACTCACCTGCCTCCTTGCCAGGAATGCGAGTTGTGTTGAAGATCCTCTCCATCTGGTAGGAGCACATGGGCACCACGCCAAGCGCCATCACCTGGCGGCAAAGTGGGGAGGGGGGTAGCTCTTAACAGTGCCTACATCTTCCTTCCTAGACGGCACTGCCCAAGCCCGCCAGGAAGGGTGCCCCTGCGCCAGCTCCAGCGGGTGATGCTTTTGTGACCCCCACCCCACGTTGCAATGAGCCCGTGACCGCCAACAGCTCTGCCTTCCTCTCTTTACATGGCACTCCCGAAGAGGGCCAGAGGCAGCGGGAGGGGATTCTTGGCTCAGATGCCTTTGCGACCTCAGGCCCGTTGCCTTGGAGCCCCCAACATTTTGGAGCCTCCCCATGCGCCCCACTCACAGGGGCCAGCTCCTCACGGTCCAGTTTGCGTCGGTATAGCAGGAGGGAGTGCACAGCGTTGCCCGCCCGAGCAGCCTGGAGCGGAGTGGGTGTTGCATACAGGAAATCCTAGCCAGAGAGGCAGAAGAGTCACCAAGAGGCAAGCCGGCGTGTAGTTCTTCTCAGCTGCCCCACTGAGCGCCGCTGCTGGCCACTGGTCAGGGCAGGGTGTGTGTGTGTGTGTGTGTGTGTGTGGCCCCACAGCCCAAAGTGGGTCCACACACACAAAGTGGGTCCAGGGGCCTCAAATCACGGTGAGTGAGACCAACCAGATTTTAGAGGCCAACCAGATTTTCAGGGTGTAAGCTTCCGAGAGTCAGAGCTCCCTCCTTGGTGTCTGAAGAGGGGGGTTCCGAGACTCGAGAGCACACGCCCTGAAGATCTGGTTGGCCTCTAAGGTGCCCCTGGACTCCAATCCTGCTGTTCTGCTGCAGACCAGCACGGCTCCCCCCCCCCCCGGAAACTCTCTTTACTCACCATGACGTAGTAGTTGCTGTTCACCATGATGGGGCCTCTTCCCCGGAGGTAGATGTATTCCTCCCACCAGTCACTCACCTGTCAAGCAAGGACAGTCTCTCTCAGGGGAGAAGAAGGGGAGACAGAGGAGGCCAGCCGGCGGCACCCAGGGAGCGCCGCCAGCTGGGGAGGGGAGGGGAGTCGGCGGGTTGTGCCCGGGAGCCAGCAGAACCCAGCCCCAGGGACGCTTGCAGGGCCATGAAGGCACCGCATACTCCGCCTGGGCGGTGGCCCTGTGGGAATATTCCTGGTAAGCTGAAGGGCCAATCTGCCCGCAAGGGTAGGGGACTCCCGCCTGGCCCAGCTGTCTCTTTCGGAACATTCCTTTTCCATGTAAAGAAACCGTATGCTGTCTTTCCAGGCCTGCTCTGGGTGACTTGTAACAATGAAAAAAGCAGCCAGTAAAACCCATTAAAAGAAACGACACCAATAAAAACATATCAAGACCAAGTCAATAAGAAGCCCAGTCAAAGCAGCCAATAAAAGCCACCCGAGGCCAACGTAGCAGCCCGTGCAGCAGAGCAGCCCGCAGGACAGCAGCAGGCACTGCGACAGCTAGAAAGGTGGAGCCCCTTAGCTAAAAGCCTGGCTCAAGAGATGTGCTTCAGCCTGGCACCTAACGAAAAGCACAACAGGCGCCTAGCAAGCCTCGTGGCGGGAAGTCACGCCACAGGCAAGGGGCCACTGGAAAAGCCCCCACTCTGGCTGGCACCTGCCCCACTTCTGCAGCCAGGGGCACAGCGAGCAGGGCTCGAGAAGAAGATTTCAGCGGGTGGGCTGGGTGGAGGCGGGCCTCCATGTACACTGGCACAGAGCCATTTACGTCCTTAAGGGGAAGAACCGGCACTCCGAATTGTGCTGGGCAGCCCGTGCAACTCTTTCAACACAGGGGTGATTTGATCTCCGTATGAATCCCCCACCGGGCAGCAATAGCTGGCGGCTGCGTTTTGAACCGGCGGAGGGTTCTGGGCTGTTTTCAAAGGAATGTCCGTCCACGCTGGGCGGTGGGGGCAGCCAACAGCCAGCTCAGGGCTGTGAGGCCAGGGGGGCCTCCAGGGCATGGGGAAGGGGAGGGAAGAGAAGCTCAGAAAGGGGCGGGAGAAGCCATGCTGGGGAGTGGAGGGTGCAGAGGAGCTGGAGGCACCCATTGCGGGCTGGGCTGGGCAGGGACTCACGTAGTTGGAGGCCCACCAGGACTTGAGGATGAGGTACTTCTGGAGCCGAGGGGCCTCCTGCTTCTGGAAATCCCTGGCCAAGGTCTCCATTTGGCTGTACCTCTCGGCATCCAGCAGGTGGTGAACAGATTCCAGATACTGCAGAGAGATGGAAGCAACCAGTGTGTGCGGGGTGTGTGTGTGTGTGTTGCACTTCTCCCAATAGAGGCACATCCTTGGAGCACAAGAGCTGGCTCGAAAGCTCCTACCCTGGAAATTGAGTGGGTATTCATGGCTCCCACATGAAACGATCCCTGGAGCGCATGCGTTCTATGGAGCGGGGGGGGCACAATCCCCCCCCCCCGATGGTCCTAGGAAGCTTCCGAGACTGGCTGGATAAGAAGTCAGGGCCAGCACATGCAACAGACGCGGGGAGGAGGGACTTGAAAAGTCCCCTAATAACCTGAGATAGCAGCGCTGGCACAGGCCGTGGGGACACACACGCACCTGCGTTCCACGGACTCAGACCCTTGGCCTGCCCAGGTCAGTCTTGTCCATTCAGGCTGGCTGCAGCTCTCCAGGGACTCGGGGGGGGGCTTTCCCATCCCTTCCCGCTGGATTGAACGGAGGCCTCCTGCGTACCAAGCAGGCGCTCCCCCATTCAGCCCTGGCCCCTCCCTGGCTGCACCTTGGGGAATTCCCACGGCAAGCCCCTCGCCAGACATGACCTCCCGGAGGGACTCATAGCCAGGGTTGGCTGTCCGGCCAAGTCACCCGAGCACGGTGAGGAGGGGCACTGCAGGGGATGGGCTGGCTCCCTGCGGGGCTGGCAGTGCCTCCTGGGCTCGTGCTGCCAGTGGCAGGACCCAAGATGCAATCTGACAGGAACGCTTGAGGCAACCTGGCCGGGGGCAGGGGGGGGGCTGGGCCCAACCAGCCTTGCTCAACCGCAGCAGCGGTGCCGGTCTTAGATTTACGGCCACCCAGCCCGGGCTTCCCCAGAAGAGCCGCTGCCCATTTCCCTCGGCATGGCTCCTCCTCACCGATTAATCCAGCGGAGCCCCCACCGGAGACTCTGATCTCCCCTTCCCCCAGTTTGCGTCCCAGCCCCTGCTGTGCTCGGGAGCGGCACGGCCCCCAAAGGATCTGGAGACAAAGAATCCTAGAACGCCTTGCTGAGCAGCGGCAGGCAGGGGGCGTGGGAGTGCCGGGCAGTGTCGGTGTGCTCCCCCCTCCCCGAGAGAGCCAACATGCCAGCCCCGCTGCCCTGCCCCATCAGTGCCCCCTGAGCAGCAGCATGCCCAGGGCTCCACTTACCCTCTGGATGGTGTCCTCCACTTTGGGCACAGGCAGTTTGGGCAGGGAGGCCTGGAGGCTGTACAGCATGGGCTGGCGCCCAGACAGCACTTTCACCGTGGCCTGCACCAAGACAGTGGGGGGGGGCAGGGGCGGGGGGGAGGAAAGGCGGACGTTATTGGCAGCTGAGAGCACAACACGCTTGCCCTGGGTGCTGCCTGCTGACTCCAGCATCCGCAGACAGGAGCCTCCTGGCCCAGGTAACTCTGGATTCCAGGTACGTACACAGGAAGCTGCCTTAAGCAGCCTCTGACTGTTGAGTCCATCAAGATCAGTCTTGTCTTCTCAGGCTGGCAGCTGCTCCCCGGGGTCTCGGGCGCAGAAAAGTCCTTCCCGTCACCTCCTATCGGATCCTTTCCCCTGGAGATTCTGAAGACTGAACCGGGGGGCCTCCCGCAGGCCATGCAGAAGCTGCGCCACGGAGCCACGGCCCCCTCCCCAGGTCTGCTACGTTGGTCTGCTGCCAGCTCTCATTCGCACACAAGCTCAGGGCCTCCCACCCTTTGTGGGTCTTGGCGTTCAGACATGCACCAGGAGTTCTGTGCTTGGGACGGCTGTTCCAGGCGGGCGCAGAAGCCCATTCAGGTCACAGGCGCGCCCAGAGAGGGCTTGTGCCTCCCCGTCAACCCGAGCCAGTGTCCTGGCCTGAAAGGGCCCAGGGAAGGGGATGCTCTTCACCCCTGTGGGGAAATCTCACGTTCTGATGGGCTGCCCTTGTTTCCCCAATGGGGAAGCAGCACCCCCCCCCTCTCCCAGGCAGGAAGGTTCAAGTCCCCTCTTTGAATGGGCCACGGTCCCAATCCAGAGCAACCCTACATTCCACACACAGATCTTGCAGCAGGGTCGGGTCACCAAGGCCCAGACCGGGCAGAAGGAAAGCCTTCCCTGTACGTAAGACCTCTCAGAGGACAGCACGCAATGTTGACGCAAACAAACAAGCCCCAGAGGGCCTGGCCAACCCCTGGCCCCACTTCTGCAGGGCGGGGCTCCTCCCCAACAAACAAATGACTCACCGCCCAAATCTTGGTGGTGCTGCTGGTCCTGCCGTGAGGCTCAAACATCCAGCCATGGTAGGAGAGCAGCAGTTTGAGCGTCTTCCGGCAGAGCAGGACGCCCGAGATCCAGACGCCGGAGGAGAACAAGATGGTGCTCAGCAGGGTGCGGTTGCGCAGGCTCCAACAGCCACTGCAGGAAGAGACAAGAGGGAGGTGAAGCCGCCCCGGGAGGGAGCGCAGCGGCTGACGGAGCCAGGGACGCACCCCTTCCAAGGGGTATTTCTCCCAAATACACAGGTGACACCCCCCCACACACATCTCCTGGCACACCCAGCTGGCCCCTAAGGGAGGCAACAATGCTCTAAGCTCTGACTGAGCAAGGGCAGAAGGGAGAACAAGTGTGCTGGGAGGTGGGCAAGAGATGCAGCCCCCCCACCCCCAGGCAGGCAGAACCAGCACGAGGGTGTCCGGGGCACTGCTTTTGGCGGAGGCTGTGACTGACACCATTTCCTGTCTCTGCACAACCGATGTGAAGGTCAGCGCTGGGTGTGTGTGGCTTTGTTCTTGTATACTGGTTTTGATAAGATATTCTTTGGCACTGGAGCTGAGCACCAGGGAAGGCTAGGACAAAATACACCTCCGAAATGAGGTGGGGGGGGGGAGATGCTGAGATTTTAGCAAGTGCCTCATGTTCAGTCATGTGTTATATTGTTGTTGTGTTACTTAGTTAATCAACTCATTAGCACAGGACCACTTAGCTGTCGAGTTAAGTTTCCCACCATAGAAAGGGGAGTGTAATAAAGATCCGGGATTCACTACTGGGGAACCAGTCTACCGGGGAGGAGCAATCAACTAGCAACTTATACTGAAGGTTAATTGCTCTTTGTTCAGTTTGGTGTAGTGGGGCAGCGGGACTCTAATCTGGAGAGAGCCGGGGTTGATTCCCCTCTCCTCTGCTTGAAGCCAGCTGGGTGACCTTGGGCCAGTTGCAGCTCTACCAGAGCTCTCTCAGCCTCATCCAACTCACAGGGTGATTGTTGTGAGGATAAAAATGACATACTTTGTAAACTGCTTTGAGTAGGCATTAAGTTGTCCTGAAGGGAGGTATATAAATCAAATGTTGTTGTGGTTGTTGTTGCTATTAGTCAGTCTTTTGTTCAATGTAGTCACTCTTTGTCTTAGTATATTTTTAGTCTGACCATCAAAATGTAGCAGATAGTTAGATAGATA
The DNA here is from genome assembly GCF_028583425.1 of Eublepharis macularius. Lineage (NCBI taxonomy): Eukaryota > Metazoa > Chordata > Lepidosauria > Squamata > Eublepharidae > Eublepharis > Eublepharis macularius. The sequence goes on from NC_072798.1 coordinate 1,234,342, forward strand.
TTCCTTATTTTATCATTAATGTAACCTTTTTATCCTGATATGTAGTAACGTATTTTTTCTAGAGCGAAACACTGGGGCCTGTTCTTATTCTATTCCAATGCTCAATAATGTACTCTGCTGATTAAAGCCCTCCAGAAGGCAGCTTTGCCCCTCCCTCCGCAGGGCACAAAGGTCCTTCCGAAGGACACCAGGCACACGCTGGCGCCTTCCGTCGCTCTCCACGCTGTGCTAGGGAGGGGCTGCGGCTCAGTGGCTGAGCATCCGCTTTGTGTGCAGAAAGTCTGCAGTCAGCTTGAGTGTATCCAATGAGGTTGACGGGCAATCGATGGAGGACAGACCAAACAAAAGATGGTTAAAATGTGGCATTTGCTGCCAGGTGATGCAGGGATGGCCACAGGCAGAGAGAACTTCAGGAAGGGACTGGACGGATTCGTGGAGGAAAGGCCCACTGATGGCTACTAGCCATGGGGACTGAAGGGAACATCCACAGCCAGAGGCAGTCAACCTCTGAATACCGGTGGTGGTGGCAGCACCAGGGGAAGGCCGTGGCTTCTCTGCCCTTCTGTCAGCCCTCCAGAATAACTGGCTGTCTGCTGTCTGAGGTGGGATTGGGCACTCGATGGGCCTCTGCTCTGACCCAGCAGGGCTCATCTGATGTTCTTGTCTTAAACAAAATCAACTGGAGGTTGCAGCTGTATAAGCTAAAACATTCCCAGAGCTGAGCAGAACAGATCTCTAGTCTAAGTGCAAATTAGATAATTCATCACAAACTGATCTCTGCAGTCTGGGAACCACTCATTCCTGGAGATCTCCAGTCCTCACCTGGTGGTGGTTGGCAAACCTATAACGCAGGCTAGAAGCAGGACTAGCCAGGGCTCTCAGCTGAACATGCCAAATAAAGAGTCCAGAGACCCAGAGCAGAACAGCCTTGGAGAACGGCAAGGAACGAAGAAGTAACAAAACAGCAAAGAGTCCAGTAGCACCTTTAAGACTAACCAACTTTATTGTAGCATAAACTTTCAAGAACCACAGCTCTCTTTGTCAGATGCATCAATGGATCTGACAAAGAGAGCGCTGGTTCTCGAAAGCTTCTGCTACAATAAAGTTGGTTAGTCTTAAAGATGCTACTGGACTCTTTGCTATTTTGCCACTACAGACTAACACAGTTAACTCTTCTGTACTGTAGTCTGGAAATCAGTTATCACTTCAGGAGATCACCAGACTCCATCTGGAGGTTGGCAACCCTAGCTTACCACCAAACTATAGCCCCTTCCAGGTTAGGCTCCTGATGGTCGAAACTTGTGCAAAGGACAGATCTTGCAGCAGAGGGTGAGAAAGAGGATTCTTAATCCAGCTTGGGCTTTAGGGTTTGGACAGACACATTGGCTATTATGCATATTAATTTTATTGTATCAAATAAATACCAGTATTAAAAGTTTACAGCAACATTTGAAAGGGAAGGGCAAGTTTGGCTGGCACCTGAAGCCTCATTTGGGAACGCCAAACCACTTATTGGCCAGAAGGCCTGGCTAGCAGGGAGTCCAGAGGCAGGGCGGGGGGGGAGGGGGGAGAAAGTAAAGCTGGCCTCCCAGGCCAGGGATTTCGACCTGGGCAGAGCCCCCCATGATGGCAGCGCCCCTCCCCTCTGTGGCTTATTATAGAAAGCCCCGAGGCCCCTCACCTCCTGGCGTTCGGAGCCCGATTACTTGCCACTGGGAGCCCAGCCGCCTCCCGCTGAGCATGCCAAGAAGATGGAAAGTGACTCACCCCGTGGGCAGGCGTTCTCGGATGCAGAAGATCAGCCCCAGGGACACATCCTTGCGGAGGTACAAGGAACCCAGTGTGGCTATGAAAACCGCCAGCCAGCCCGAAGGGGTTCCGGGATACACCCCTGTCAAGATGCTGTTCTGTGGAAATCAGGCGTGTCAGGGGAGGCCACGCAAGCAATGGGGGCAGGAACAGGCAGAACTGGTTCTGGGCCTAAGGGGCTTCAGCCTCTCTCTGCCGCATTTGGCACCTGTGGGCACCCCTCTCCTCTTGGTTCTGCTCCAGCCTGCCTGCTGAGCCTCTTCCCTCTCCTCCCGTCTAGGCTGTCCCTCCCCTTTCCCTGGCAACTCCAAGGGACCTTTCTTGCTCCCCTTTCCAACCTTCCTCTTCCTAGCAAAAGGCCACCACATGTAAAAGGACTTTGAAATGCACAAGGACCGCTGCACCTGCTTGCTAATTGCACACATGCAGCACCATAAGGAGGCACAGCCCTTGGCTTTGAGGGGCCAGGAGCTGCCGGAGCTGCTGCCCAGGAGAGCCTCAGAGGGGAGGGCTGGCCTCTCCCAGGCTGCAGACGGATTCCCACCCCACCTCGTGCGTGTCGGGTGCTTTCGCTGACAATGGGACTTGTACCTGGGAAGAGAGTCCAGAAAACCCTCCAAGCGTAAGCCCCTTTTCAGTCTTCCCTGCATTCTGTCAGTCCTTAGACGGCTTAATGGGGCCTTCCCTGAGAAACACACATCCCCCAAAGACCCCCATCCCGCACAAAGCCACACAAGGCCACGCAAGGCCACTCCTCACCTTGAGGCGGATAAAGCGCTTCTTCCAGGAGGAGATGCCTGACAAGTAGATCTGCTTAAGGGCCTCGCGGCTCAGCCGGAAATCCACACCCTCGGGGGTGACTGTGAATTGGAAGGCAACGGCCTGGTGGGCTTCCGCCATCTTGGAGGGTCTCTGAAAATGGGCAGAAAGCTGAGATGGGAGCCACACCAAGCACAAAAGGTCTGGGAAGCCAGAGAGGGCCATGCTCACCCCAATCCTGTCACTTCTGGCACAGACTGCCCCAGAAAGCATCACCAGCACCATGCATGGAGCTTGCGCAAGGGAGACACACTGCTGGGCTCTCCAGCTAAGCTCCCCCTGAAGCCCCACCAAGGCCTGGCTCTCTCCCAGCCACCAGCAGCCTGGGAGGTTACTGCATCCCTTCCTTGATACAGGCCACACACACACCCCGGCTATGTCCAGGCCAAGCCCCTGTGGCAGGCAGTTTGACTTTAGCCAGCAACGGACCACAGGGGCGGAAGTATCTTGAACTGCCCTGCCACAGACCACCGTAGAGTGGTTCGACAAGGGGGAGGAGGCAATCCCAGGTGACAATCAAATTGAGGAAAAAGAGATCAAAAAGAGAACAAAACATCAAGATCTAAGATTTGAAGTTCACCATCTCTGGGAGAAACATACAGCTGTTATTCCAGCGGTGATGGGAGCGCTAGGTGCAATTCATAAAGGACTAACTAAACATCTAGGTCATATTGGCATAGGCAGGGTAATAACTGGACAGTTGCCAACAGCCACACTACTTGGAACTTGCCACGTACTAAAGCGAGAGTTCATTGACTCCTAGATTCTTGGATAAAAACAGAGTCAACGAGGGACTAAAAAATTCCCAACCAAATATCTGATTGTGATGACATCTGATGTTATAGATCTAGCATCTGATGAAGAGAGCTGTGGTTCTCGAAAGCTTATGCTACAAATAAGTTGGTTAGTCTTGAAGGTGCTACTGGACTCTTCACTATTTTGCATCTGATGTTGTGTCTTTGTAAACTTGCATTTGTATACCCTTAGGCGTTGTTTACTGAAATGTTCTTGATAGTGACTGTGCTAATCTCACACTAAGTAATCCACCTTGAGTCTCAGTGAGAAAGGCGGACTACAAATGACATAAATAAAACGATAACGATGATGATGATAAAATTTGAGGGGTGCAGTTGAGTTAATCTGGAGCAGCAAAATCCAAGAGGGGTCTCCACCACCACCGCTTAGAGTATACACATATTTGCCTTACAGGTGCACTTTGTGCATCTGATCAAGTGATCTGACTCACAAAAACTCCTGGTGCCTTTCAGGTGGACTCCGGCTTTATTTTGACACCTGGAAAGGGAAAGGATGCTCTGGCCGACCCCCACCTGAGCCCCTGCAGGGTCTGAGAGTGGAGTCCACGGCTAGGGTGGTGATGACTAGGCACAGGGGGAGCTGCCTTGGGGGAGAATGTGGCTGCCCCCCCCGAGCTCTAAGTCGGAGCCACCTGGTATTTCGCCCCTTCCCTCAGCTCGGCTGCTCCAAGGCCCTTCCCCTTAAGGCCTGAGTTCTAGAGCAGGATCAAGAGACAAGCCCCCTTTACGTGACAATAGAAAGCTCCACCATTTCTGCCTGTCTGCTTCAATTCCTGTCCACGGTGCCGAGGAAGCAGGCAGAACTGCAGGGAGTGGAGCTATTCCCACCTGCCACGAAGGCAGCAGCCCCAGAGTATTCTGAAGGGCAGCCCGGCAGGAGAAGGCGCAGTTTCTCCCTGTCATGTAGCGGCCATAGGCTCAGGAGCCCTGCCAGGGAAAAGGAGGGCAGCCCTGGCAGTCCAGACGCAGACATGGGCCGGCACCACAGCACCAGGGGGCCCAGGTACGCAGGGGAGACTCGAGGCACCCTTGATGGATCCCAGCTCTCCACCCGGGGCAGCCAATGCCGCCCTTGTGCCTGGTACACAGAGCTTCACCTGGGGCTGGACGCCTTGCCGAGGCCTCCCTCTGAGCCCCCAACTGCCACGGAATCCCCAGAGCCGGGGTCTTCCATTTCAAGCCACCTGCAACTGCCCCAGCAGAATGTGGCGCTGCCACCCTTGGCAAAGGAACGGCGGCATGACAGTGGAAATCCAGCAGGTAGAGCTGCTGCCCTCACTACACCCCTTTGCCTTCTGAATGCAGAGCCCCTCCCTCTGTAACACAAGAAGACAAGCTGAACTTCCAGCAGAAGTTATTTGCAGCCCGACTCGCCCCCCAAGGCCTGGGGGAGGTCAGCAATATTACCAATGCAAAAGATCCCGCAAAAAGCGAGAGACATACTCAGTCCTGGCTTACGTTGTGCTGGACTCTACCTGCCGAAGGACAGATCAAGGCGGGCCGTTGTGTTCGTCTGTCTGTTGACAGTAGAGAAGAGCAAGAGTCCAGTAGCACCTCTAACAGCTGTGACTCACGAAAGCTCATACCACAAATGGTGGTAGTCTTATAGGTGCTACTGGACTCTTGCTCTTCTCTACTGTCAACAGACAGCATTTTAAATCTGTTTTTCCTCTCACTGTCCTCCTGTCAAACTAGGATCTGGAAGACCCGGGTTCGAATCCCTCCTGCACCACCTTAGGCTAGTCACCATCTCTCCACTTAACCTAGGGTGTGAGGATAAAAGAGAGGCCGGGACGACGATGCTGGAAGTTGCTTTGGGTCTCCCTTGGGGGCGGGGGGGGGGGAAGCAGGGCTGTCTGTCTAAATCAGGAGGTTCCTCAAAGGAGGAATCGCGCATCTGCCACGCCCACCAGTCTGGCAGGCATCTGCGCCCTCCTGATTGGCGCGTGCAGGCCTGTGCTGAGCCGCCTTTTAAATCACGTGACCGCCTCTGCAAAGCCAGCCTGTCCAAGGCGGCTGTCAAGAAAACAGCCCCGCACCCCGACTGTTTCCATCTTGCCCCATCCTCAAGGTTTAGGGCGAGACAATCCCAAAGCATTCCCTGCAACGTGCAGACAAGACCCGGCCAGAGCCCCCACCTCAAGGCCACCCCACCCCCCTGCCCCGCCCCCTCCGGCCAAGCAGAGGAGCTCCCCGTTGAGGTCCCCAAGCGGCGCCCCCCCCCCCGCCTCCTGAGTACCCGCTTCTTTCACGGCCGTCTTTGCCCTGCCGAAGGGCCCTGGCGGGGGGGGGGGGGTCTTCTCGCCCCTTCCCCCTTCTGCTCTGTGTCGCGCCCTCCTGGGAAGGCGGCCGCCCGGCCCTCTGCTGCGGAGGGGCGACTCCCGGAGGGCGGGCAGGGGCCCTTGTCGATGCCTGGCGGGGGCTTTGGCAGCGCGGCTTCCGTCACGCGGAGCGGGGCAGGGGCCAAGCGCGAGGAGAAGGCCCGGGCCGGAGCCGAGGGAGCCCGGGCGGGGGGGGGGGGCGGCGGCTGGTCCCGCACGGAGCTTCTGCCCCGGGCGGCTCGCTCGGCCTCCGCGCTGCAGCGCCGTGTTCGGGACTCGGGAGGAGCAGCGCCCCGGCCTCCGGCCGCCCTGCTGGGCCCTCGCCTCCCCGCAGCCTGACCGGGCACCCCCTTTCGGAGAGGTCGCGGCCAAAGCCCCTCCGGGCGCCGGGCGGGAGGGCAGGGCAGGGGCTGCCAGCGGGGGCGGCGGCGCCGGCGCGCCTCTCCGGGCCTGGGAGGGCACCTTGACCCGCCCCACGAAGCGGCCCCGAGGGACGAAGCGCCGGCCGGCGGGACAGGCGCTGTCCCTCCGCGGGCTCTTCCGGCGCCTGCGAGGCGGCCCCCGACGGCCGGGCCCGCGCCGTCCCCCGAGGCGCAGAAGGCCGCTCGCTCTGCTCGCAAGGCCGTGGCCGCGGGGCAGCCAAGGGCGAGGCGGCGCCACCCCGTCAGCTCGGAGGAGCGGCGGCCGGAGCCACAGCCCGGCAAGCGGCGCTCAGGCAGGCCGCCTCGCAGCGCGGGAGCTCCATGCCGCGCCCGAGGCCCAGCCCGGGGCGCCGCCCTCCGCCGAGGCGCCTTGGCCCGCTGGGGAGCCCTCGAAGCCCGCCCGGCCGCGGGCCGCGGCAGGAAGGCAGGCCGACGCCTCCGCCGCCCGTGGCGGGCCGGGGGGCGAGGGGCTGCCGCTCCTCCGCCGGCGGGGTCGCGCCGTCTGGCAGGCGGCGGCAAGGGAAGCGCCTGCAGGGGCCGCGGCGGCTCTCCTGCTCTCCCCGCCGGAGCCTACCTGCGCCCTTCCCCTTCGCTCCCCTGGGCCGCGGGCGAGGCAGCTGCCTGCAGCCGGGCCCGTCTCCGGAGCGGCGGGAGGCGGCCGGAAGGGCGTCTGGAGGAGGCCGAGCCCCGTGGCCCCGGCCGCAGGCGGGAGGGGCGCCTTCAAGGGGCCAGGGAAGCCTCCCGCCCCCGTGGCCCTGCTGGCCGCAGACAAGCCTCCTCCGGGAGGGGCCTCGGCAGCCGGCCGAAGGCGCTTCGGAGACCCTGCCCCGCCGGGCCGCCCTTGGGAGGGGCCCTTCGGCCGCTCAGGCTGCAGCCCGGCAGGTGCGGAGCTGGGCCGGCCAGCCTGCCCCCCGCCCCACCAGGGGTCTTTTGCCTGGCCCGGCCCAACCTTCCGGCTTTGTCTCCCCCCCCCCCCCCAGCATTTCCTCTCCCTCGGTCTGATGCAAACAATTTTGCCTGTCTTGCAGCTGGCAGAAGTTCGTAGGATAACCAGAGGCAGGTTGAAATCAAGAAGGCTTCGCTTTCCCTTCCGGATGAAAAAAGGAGCCCGCTTCCAAAACTGGCCCCCTTTGGCCCTCAGGCGGGGCGGGGGGGGGGGGTGCTTGGGTGCCTGCAGGAGCGGGAGGCCTCGGCTCACCCTGACCTGAGCTGAGAACGGAGGGAGGTGGCCTTTGGCCTCCCACCTGGCAGCCGACTCGAAAGGGTTGTTGTGAAGGCACGCGAAGTGCTTGGGGGCGCTCGAGGCCCTGCCAAGGGAAGGGACTCGATCGGTGCCGCTTTACAAAGGCTTCGGTTCTGAGCCTGAGCAGCGGGCCTGCTCCTCCTCTGGCCAGCCGCGCAGTGGCCCAGCCAGACACAGGAGGGAGCAGGGCTCAGGATGGCCTTGCCGTCTTCCGTGGAAGGAGGAGGCCCCCCGCCCCTCGCCCCGCCCGCTGCAGCAGCTTGGTGTAGCCCTAACAGGCCAGCTCAACCCGGACAGAATTTCCGGGCCTTTCCTATTTGCAGAGAAGGAAGACTTTTGGCCAGGGCTGCTTCTCTCACCTGCCGGTTGGATGCTTGTTGGTTTGTGACCCTCTTGTGGTCCTCCCTGGGCTACTGGACAGAACATGCACAGCACTTACCAAATACCAAATTCTGCCTGGGAGGGCCAGGGCCAGAAGCTGAGCAAATGGGGGCTCTGCTCCCCCCCCCCCCGAGAAGTTAATGCAAGTTTCTTGGGAGGGAGCAATGCAATCCGCTGGCTCCCTCCTGGGGCTTGGATTCTGCGCAGTGCTGGATCCCTTCGCCTGGCTCAGTGGCGGCCTTGTTGCGAAGAGTGGCCAGGAGGGACCTTGGGAAGTTGTGAGTGTGTGTAGTGCGTGCAGGGAACCAGGGCCTGCTCACAGCCAGGAACACGGGGGGGGGGAACGTGTGCTCACCCAGATTGTGAGGCCAGGGCAGCCTCTGAGGACTAGCAGCTGCCTCGGAAGGCCAGGGCTATAAATAGAGGCTGGTATTTGGGTGAGAGGGCACAGGAGCGGGGAGGGAGGTAGAGGCTGGCTGGCTGGCTGGCTGCGGTCCGGCCAATGGCACAGGCTAGGGCAGAACTGAGAGCCAGCACGGAGCTGTGCCTCTCTCCACTGAAGCGCCAAGGCAGCTCTTGCAGGGGTGGCCCATGGTCCTCCCTCACGCTGAAGGGGCGGGGCGGGGCGGTGGCTGCTTCTCCTGCAAGCTTTCTGCCAGATTAGAGACTCTAACAGAAGAGCCCAGCTGGCTCCCTGGGTTAGTCAAATGCCTTGAGAAAGCTCCCCTGCAGAGCAGAAAGGCTGTCCTGTTGGTTAGCCCCAGCACCTGGTGCTCAGAGGTAGACTGCCTCTGAATATAGAGGTACAACTGGGCCATCATAACTAGCAGCCACAAAACAAAGAGGCAGGACAGGCATTGCCGCCCCCCCCCCGCCCCCTCCAGTGCTCTGAGCAGGATGCCGCATCAGCTGGGGCTGTTTCAGCCTGCTCCTAGAATGCCTGGGGGTGGGTTGGGGGGGGTCTCCAAATAGCTGTAAGAATCCAGTCGCCAGGCTGTCAAGAAAAGCATGTTTCTGTTGTCCTTTGCCCAATGCTGAGGGCCGGAAGTGGCTTGATGACACCAGCCATGCCTGGGGCCGCCTGGACAGGAAGAGGAGGCTGCCTGCGGACCTGCCCCACCTTTGGCAGCAAGCCGGTGGGTGCCAGGACGGGAGAGCTCTGCCGAAATCCCCATTTCACAACGGATCTCCTTGAGTGATCTTGGGCAGTCCCTCTCCCCAGCCCTACTCGGCTTCACAGGACTTGTGAGAACTAAATGGAAACAAGGAGAGTCATACACGTTGCCCCGAGTTTAGTGGAGGAAAGGTGGCATTAAATTTTTTATTTATTTTATTGATTTATGTCATGTATAGTGCGCCTTTCTTACAGAGACTCAAGGTGGATTACAGAGTGTGAGATTAGTAGAGTCAATTTCAAGGGCATTTCCATAGACCATGCCATAGAGTAAATAGATACAAGTTTAGAAGACGTAGTATTAGCAAGAATCCGATACAGAGCAGAAAAAATACTGAAGCAGAACATAATCAATTCTAGGGTTAACAGACAACAGGGAGCACTGGTGGTACATAGGAGTACATATTTAAAGCAGCAGATAATATGTAAGGCAATATAGTGATGAAGGTCTATGGTCTGTAACTCATTAGCGAAGCATCTGAGACCCCTCCCTATGATACAGCCCTCCCATTTGAGTAAAAACCCTTTTTGAATAGTTCGGATTTGCATAGTTTACGAAAAGCCAAGAGAGTGGGGGCTCTCCTGACCTCCTCAGGCAGGCCGTTCCACAGGATAGGGGCCACCACAGAGAAAGCCCTTGTACGGACTGCTGTTGACTTCACCCGTGTGCAGCCTGGCACCTGCAGGAGACCCTGTTCAGATGAGCGAAGCTGCTGTGGAGGAACATAGGGAGGGTGGCAGTCCCAGAGATATGCCAGACCAAGGCATTGAAGAGCTTTGTATATAATAACCAATACCTTGAACTGAGCACGGTAACTGATAGGTAGCCAATGGAGCAGCTGTAGGATGGGAGTGATGTTCATGCTCCTGCTCGCTCCTGATAACAGTCGAGCTGCAGCATTTTGCACTAATTGATGGGTGGTTAGCAGAGGCAGGGCTTGGTCGGTGGTGGCACCTCAGCTATGGACTCCCTCCTCACAGATGGTACCCAGCCTGCTGAAAGGCAGTTGCTCATCCAGGCTTCAGGAGCTATTTAATTTTGCCCCTGCTTGGCTTTATTAACTCGGCCCTCCCTTTTCATCTTTTTTTTGAGCCAATTGATTTTTGGGCTGTTCCCTCTGTCTTTTATTGATGTCAGGCTGTATAGGTGGTTTATCAATTTTGTTTTGTTTGTTAGCTATTTGGAGGACATCTTTGGTTGAGAAGAACAGAATAACTCTTTAAAATCAGCACTCTGCTGGTTCAAATCCCACTATTGCCACAAGCTCAGCAGGAGGCCCTGGTAAGCCACTGCTCTCAGCCCCAGCTGTATTGCGGGGATAAGAACAACACTGACTTTGTTCATCCTTCTGAATGGGGCACCAATCTATCTAGAAGAGTGGTATGTAAGTACAGTTATTAATTAATGACAACGACAAGAAGGCAGTCTGTGAAACAGTCCCTTCAAAACACCCCTTTCCCCAGAAGCCTGCAAGCACAGCATTCCCGGGCGATGTAAACTTGCACCATCGCAAGAGTTCTTGCTCCCCTAGAAAGCCAGCAGGTGGACGGGCTTGGATGTGGGAGAGAGCGCATCGTTTTAGACTGCAAAGCACATCGCTAGTTGAAAATGCTCCGTACGCGTCAAGCGAATGTCAAAAACTAAAACATGCCCAGAGACCTGTGAACTCCCATCAACAAACCAGAGCCTGACGGTTGTGACTGTTGGCAGGTAAAATCCAGGACTGATTCACTGTGTGCCAGCAACCCCCACCCCCCAAGAACTGACTCCATGCAAAGTGATGATAAAGGGAGCAGGATCCTGTCATTTCAGTGGACGTGGCGCCCACCGAAGGGCCCGGGGCTGCTTGCTGTGTGCCAAGAAATGACGTCGCTCCGTTATGTCAATTTGATCCCCTGGGAAAGAGGTCCTGTAAGTCTTGTAAGCGAGCAGCCTAAATAGCTTGAGCTACGTAGGGGCATCCGGTCAACTACGACCATTCAAGGTACTGGGAGCTCACAAAAAGGTCGACTTTGCAACCATGATGGGCAAGAAGCCACCCGCCGCAGTTTGTGGCCTCAGACCGCCCAGCCCCTGTTGTGCGTTTGTGGTGCGATAAGGGTGAATGGGTCTGGCGGGGGAGGGGGGGCTTGGCCATCAAGTGCCATCAAAGGGGAGGGCAGAGGGGAGGCGGCAGGGCACATCTGCCGCCTGTAGCAGCCACTCCTCCCCTCCAGTGATGTCTGCTTGTGCATTTGTAGATAAAGCAAACCTAACAGATGCTGCCCATTCTCAGTGCAAAGAAAACCAGCCATGAGTCAAAATGGGCCAGGAAGTGGGGAGCAGTCCTGAAGAAGTGTGTGTGTGGGGGAGCTCCCTTCACCTCTGGGGATCCTCCTCGCCCTGCTCAGCTGCCCTTTCTCCAGTGGTGGCAGCCTGGGGGAAGTGAAGCAGAAAGAGGGCCTCGTAGCAGAGGGGAAAGGGGGGTGGAGGCAGCAGCAGCCAGCAGGCAGGCCTGCTCAGGTCTGCTTGCAATATGGCCCCCAAGTCAGGGGAAGCCATGTAGAGAAGCCCCTCCCAAACCAGGCCCTGCCCAGCCAAGCTGCACTTGGGCAGAGATCGCACAGGGCCCCACTGGTGCGAAGCCACGCTGAAAGAAGTCACCACGTTGTCCCGAGAGCTGCTGCCCACCACGAAGAGCGGCTCTGTGCCACCCAGGAAGTACAGCCCAGGCAGGTCCGCATCTGCCCGCGTCAGAGTTGGTAGGAGCTCCTGCCAGGTATCTGCAAGGAGAAGACCACCAGGCAGTCATCCACCAGGCTAGGCCCCCCAACCCCCCACCCAGCATTTTCTTGCTTTGTCCCACCATCTCTCTCTCACCCCCCACCCCCCACCCCCTGTAGTGCCCAGGGGTCTTTCTTTGCTCACCAGCTGCCTCTTTGAGGCTGGACTACTTTGCCCCTTCCACAAACCTCAAGGGGTTCTACTAGAGCCCACCATCAATGGGCAGCCGGGGGTACTTTAAATATGACAGTGGTGAATTGTGAACACTGATGTGCCCCCCCCCCCGTTTTGCAGTGCGTCAGTTTACTAGAAAACTTGGCAAGGTCTGGGGTGGGGGACTCAGGCACACCCTCCCCCCTCCCCCCTCCCCCAGACATGCTCGGGCTCCGTGAAGGCAGCTGATATGCAGACTGAACATTCCCGACTGGTTCCAGCTGGCTCTCCTCTGTGGGCTGGTAGCCATTAGCACGGGCCCACCTGGATTACAGAACCCAAGGAAAAGGCGTCCCCCGGGCTCTTGGAGAGCACCAGGAAACTGCATTGTGCGGGCCCAGAGATGGGCCCCCAAAGACCTCAGGAAGAGAAGCCACCAGTTGCTTGGGCCAGCCTCCCTCACCAGTGGCCACGTCGTAGCACAGAAGAAGTTTCTCTCCAGTGCGCTGCACAGTGCCCAGCGTGTAGATGGACCCGGCGTGAGCTGTGCAGAGTGGCAGGTCATGGGACAGCGAGATGGTGAAGGAGAAGTCCCCCATGGGCAGCGATGAGACAAAGGCCCAGCTGTCAGTCCAGGGGTCATAGCGCTCGACGGCTGTGTAGAGGCAGGTGCTGCTGTCTGGAGCCAAAAGGGAATCTAAATACCAGCCGCCGATGGCGTAGATGTGATGCCCAACAACGGCAGTGCTGAAGTGCCGTCGGCGCTGTGGGAAGATCAGGCAGTGAGGCATTGGAGCAGGCAGGAAATATGCCCAAGGCTGGAAATGCGAAAAGCTTGCTTGGCCTATCAAGCCCAGCTATGAGGGGGGACAATGCTCCGTTAAAAGAAAATCTGCAACTCCACAGAGCTATGCAGCAGTAATCTGGGCATGCCATTACAGCACACCTGTGCATTCTCCTAGGGCAGCAGTGCAGGCTTGCAGTCACGTCCCATGACATGTAGAAACCCACCCAGAGTGGCAGAAAAGCCCCTGAACTGGAAGACGGACAGCCAAATGGGGAATGCATGCATTTTTGAACTCCACAAAGCTGCTGCTGAACTGTATGGTTGCACATTTTTTTAAAAAGCATTGAATTTGGGGGAGGGGGAGGGCTAAGAGGGCTTTGAAGACCACAAGGGTCACAGGGAGGGGGCAGCAAGTAGCTCCTTTGATGCCCGCCCTTTGCTGCCGAGCTGCTGCTGCTTCCTGTGCGTGGGCTAGAATGGCGGGAGGATTGGCGGCGGCGGCGGCGGGGGGGGGGGATCGGATGGCCTTATATCCCTCCCAGTTGCATCGCTTCCCAAATCTTGATTCTTTGAGCGCCCCCCCTTCCCCACCCACCCCCAGCCTCTAAGTCCCAGTTCTGGAGCCACATGCATTTAGCTTCTTTGGCTAGGAGAACAGCCCACATCATGTGACTCGGGGGAACTCCTTCACACGCACAAATGCAAAGAGCCATATGGCTTTCTTAGTGGTCCAGGAAGGGGAAGCAGCTCCCAGGTGTGGGCTAGAAGCCTGAAGGCAGGGAGGGGACAGTGCAGATGGGCTGGTCTCGGAGCGTGGTCTGACCTTCTTGGGAGGGGCAGTGGGGTGCCACACGTCCGTCAGGGGATTGTAGCGGAAAGCGGCCATGCGGAAGATGAATCCACGAGCCCCCCTCTTCTCCCGGTAGCCCCCCATGATGAAGAGGTAGTTCAGAAGCTGTGCTGTGCTGAAGCTCCACTTTTCAGCCTGGAAGGGCAGGTGGGTGGCACAGTGCCAATCCCCCTCCTCCGGGGGCAGGGGGCGGCAGTAGAGGCCACGCAAGGGTGGCAGTGGGGCCCCACTCACGTTCTCCTTCTGGAGCACACAGAGCCTGGGAGGGCCATCCAGCCGCAGCCGGGCCAGCTCTTCTTTCATCTGTGGGGCCAACTGGTGTGTGACAGGCCTTGCCAGTTCCAACAGGTGAGCGCTCAGGTACCTACACACCTCTGCCCGCAGCTCAGGACAGCCCACCGCCTCAGCAAAGTGCAAGTAAGAAAAGCAGTTTTGGGGGCCCAGCAGCGGGCGCAAAGCTTCCCAGCACCGGTCCAGGAATCGCGGTAGCAGCAGGTAGCTGGCAGCCTGCACAGCTGGCAAGAGCTCCTCTTCTGCCAGACTGAAGCGCCCTAAGAAAACCCACTGCAGGATGGCATGGAAAGCCCCTGAGGGCACGTGGTCCAGGTGAAGCTGCCCGCCTGCTGCCTCCTGCATGCGGGACCGAGAGAGGGCCTTGAAATAAGCACTCTCAGCCGCCAGCCAGGCCAGGTCAACCTGCCAGACAGGGAGAAAGAAAGACAGCAGCAGTCAGGAGCCTGGGTAGGGTGTGTGTGCGTGTGTGTGTGTGTGTGTGGGGGTGTTATTAAACTGATCTAGTGGGGAGAGGGAGGCAGGGAAAGGGAACGTTGGAAGCACCCTGCTTGCAGCCAGAAGGTGCAGAGGAGCAGCCTTGCGGGTCGAGCTCCAGCCAGGCCTGGACTCGTTCTCCTCTCCTGGGCCCTTTGAAAAAGAGGAGGCCAACTACTCAGGGATTGCTCACGGCTCTTTCCCAGCCTGGCCTCCCCCTGCCCCTCAGCATACCTGAAAGGAGCAGGGCTTGGTGTAGACGGTGAGCAGCTCAGCTTCGGCATCTCCTCCCCTGTAGATCCTCCGTTCGGGGCAGCCCTCCCAGGGCTCAGGAAGCAACACCGAGGCATCACCAGGCCTTTTCCAGGGGTACAGCACAAGGGCGCACAGGCTGCAGAGGGCACGGCACAGGCAACCCAGCCCACGTGTGACAAGAGGGCCCCACGCCAGCCAGGCAGAAGCTACAGAGAGCCCCCGCAACGAGGCGGCACGCAGGCCCCGGCAGGGCATAGCAAGCCTGGGCATTCCCAGGTGGGACGCTCCCTGTGCCTGGCACGCAGGCCAGAAGAGGCCTCTGCTCAAACACCGGAGTTATTTTTAGCTGGACTTCACAGCAAAGCAAGCCAAGTCCCTGCCCTCCCCAGCTCAGCTGGGCATCCATCCCCTGCACCACGCGCAGGGCCCACCCGAGGACCAAAGGTGTCTTTGGGGCCTGCAGGGAGAGGTCAGCAATCTCCGGGGACTGCGCCCCGGGCTGGCCTTGAGGGACGCCCCCCCTCCAGCTGCTTGAACCTAGCCCTGTCCTCCAAAGACCTCAAAGAGGAGGGGGCCCCATAACACCAACCCAGGCAGGGGGCCCACGGAGCCTGGGGAGGGCAGCGTTTGCGGGAGGGGAGGGACCTCAGTGGCAATAGAGCCCACCCTCCGAAGCAGCTGCTTTCTCCTGCGGAGCTCGAGATCTCCAGGCTCCACCTGGGGGTTAGCAACCCTAGATACAAGACAGGAGAAACCCCTTCCTTGGCCACACGCGGCTTTTGCCATCGCCAGAGGTGTGCCGGTCAGCGGGGAGGGCAGCACTGTCCTCACGCGGGGCAGAGCCCAGGCCAAGAGGGTCAGCCCCGCCTCAGGACAATTCTCCGCAGGGAGCCAGCCCTTCACGCGTGCGCGCCCTCCAAGGACGCTGCCCGGGGCTGCCGCCCGTTGCCCCACTGGATCGGCGGCGGGAGGGGGCGTCCAGACAGTCAAGGTCAACGCGCAGGAGCTCGCGAAGGGAGGGGGAGGGGGAGGGGGGTCCTCCTTCGCGCCGCTTTCTGCGCCAGAGGCGGGCCAGTGGAGAAAGGGCGCCCTCTAGTGGCCCGAAGGGCGCAAGAGGGCAGCCGCCAGGCAGGGAGCCAGTTTGGCGCGGGGGTCAAGAGCGCGGGTGGGACTCTAATCTGGAGAGCCGGGTTTGATCCCCCACCCCTCCGCTTGTAGCCAGCGGGGGGACCTGGGGTCAGTCACAGCTCTCTCACAGCCCTCTCAGCCCCACCCACCTCACAGGGTGTTTTGTTGCGGGGATAATAATGACATGTTTTGTAAACAGCTCTGAGTGGGTGTTAAGTCATCCTGAAGGGCGAAATATAAATAAAATATTATCAAATCCAACCCACCAACTCTTTACGGCTTCCTCGCTGCAACCCACCCGGGCTGCTGGGAACACCCCGGTCCGCCTCCAACGTTCCTGGGCCATTTTCGCCAGGCAGTTCAGGAGCCCGGAGAGAAGCGCGCCGCTGAGCGCTGCGCAAAGCTCCCTTGCACCGCCACGTGCAAGCTGCAGCCAGACTCACCGCTGAGGAGCAACGCAGCCAAGCCCCAGCAGCGCTGTCCCGAATGCCACTTTGCGGAGAGGCCGAGGAAACCCCCTCTGCGGTCTGCCCGTCTACCTACCAGCAGGAGGCTGCCCAGAGGGACAGAACTGGCAAAGGGGGGTAAGAAATACTTGGCTCTGAAAAAGGCCGCGGTGCCTCTTCCCCAGTCATTTGGCTGCTGAGCGGCTCCGTGCTCAGCCCCCGTTCTGGGACCTGCTCAGAGCCGGCCAGGCTCCAGGCAGGAGTGCGCTCTCCAGCGGGGCTGCGTGTGCTGCTGGGGGCCATCGCTGCTCCCTTGGGGCTCTTTGCATTGAGCCCCCATCCCTGCTCCGCTCGCGAGGGGTCCTCTGCAGTCCCTCCAGCTGGAAATCCCACGGAGGGGGGGGGGGACTCCTCCTGCTGCAGAGCTCAGGCCCAAACCCGACAGGCCAATCTGGGTAGGGGCCGGCCTCCAGCTCTGCATTCCCCTCACCATGCTGACGGCTTTTGTTCCAAGATTGTACCCCGCCCCCCGCCCGTCCAGCCTCACCTGTGCCCTCAGCCAGCCTCACACAGCAGCAGCAGCAGCAGGCAGCAGCCAAGCACTGCAGCAGACCTCAGGGGGGGCGGGCAGGTAAGGAAGCCGCCTTCCTTACTGGGTAACCCCGAGGAGGAGCCGGGCAAGACTCCTGCCTTACTCTCAAGGCAGTATATGCAGAAGGCACAATTCGCACGGATGTCTACCCAGAACGAAAGCCGTGCTTGCTGAAGGCAAGACCCTTGCGCCGGGGGGGGGGGGAGGCCCCTGCTTTGCCCCGTTGGCAGCTGCCCCCCCCCGTGCTTTCTCTCCTCCTCCTGGGCAGCACTGGCACGCTTTGCCCGGAGGGGGACATGGCCACTACTTAGAAAGAGGGCTGGGTGTGGCTGCTTGGCCGCGGGTGCCCTTCGTAGTGCCATCGGAGCTCCGCTTTCACCCACACGCCTACAACTTTAGTGTTTCGAACTACAACAAGGCCGCTTGTCGCTGAAGTCTATGGGAAGGCAGGGGGTACATTCTCAGAATCAGTACTTAAGGTATGCTGCTTTTATTGGTCACCTTAAGCATTTTTCTCGCATGGGAAGCAGGCACATAAATACAACTGCTACCAATACCTGTGCCTTCCCAGAGCCTTCTCTGTGTGTGTGTGTGAGAGAGAGAGAGAGAGAGAGAAGGCGCCATCTCCTTGATCTGCCTGCTGCAGAAGCCAAGGGAAGCCGCCTCAGTCTGACTGGACAGGTAGCCAATGCTCAGGACAGGAAAGAGGACCATTCGATGGAAGTAGCCCAGGAAGGGCCGGGGCGGGGCGGGGGGGGTTGAAAGCCTCACAGCCCCCGCCCCAGAAGTATCAGGCAGGAGAGACAAGGTTGGCTGTTCCTCTCCTTTGGGGAGGGGGGGGGAATGAGAAGCATTTTTGCTCCCTTGCAAGGCCTGCCCCCCACAAGCTATTTTTTGCAAAACAAGCCCCTGGGGTGTGAGGCTCAGTCACCACTTGACTTCTAGGAGTTACTCCAGGTGAATTCAACATCCGAAAGGCAGCACAGAAACGTTTTACCACAATACCGTTTATCTTGTATTGTCTGCTCAGACTGGAAAGAAGATCCACAAAGCACGGAAGCCCCCAGGCCCACGACATGCGTGAGCCTCGGCATTCTCTGAGAGAGAGGCTGGCAAGGGCCTTGACTCAGTGGCAGAACATCTGTGTGGCACGCAGGTCCCAGGTCCAGTTCCTGGCAAGATCTCCCATTTCAAAGGGCCGGGCAGCAGGTGGCGTGAAAGCCCTTCCCCTCCCGAGACCCCGGGCAGCCGCTTCCAGTCTGAGCGTTGCTGGCCCAATGCTCCGATACCGCCTAAGGCAGCCCGGGGTGTTCCCGTACCCCAGGCAGAAGGGCCGGAGGGCTGCCGCCAAATCCTGCGCAGGCCTGGCAGGAAGCATGGGCCTCCCCCTCCCCAGGCTCTGGCCCCGCACAAAGCACTCCAAGGCAGGTCAACGAGGCCACTTCTTTATTGGTGACGTGACATTCCCCAGCGAGTGGGTTACATCTGAGCAAGAGAGCCCCTGGGGGGGGGGGGCAGGCAAGTGCTTCGAAAGAGAGTGTGCGCCAATCCCTCAGCACGACTGGCTCCTGTGCAACAGCTTCACCCAAACACAGCTGTGGCAAAGCGAAGATCATCAAGACACCCCCCCCCCTTCATCCAGACAGACACAGCCAGGAAGCCTGAGGAAGAGGAGGAACGCTTGGGTGCCCCCTCCCCAAACAGCAGGAGAGGACAGGTGCTGGGGGACACTCGCTTGTGACCACAGCTTGGAGAGCAGGCCCAGAGAAGCACTTATGGCAGCCAGACGGGCTGGAGGGATCCCAGGGCAAGGGACCCCCCCCCCCCAGCAGCAGCACCCCTCCAAGCCCTCCCCATACCCTAAGGTGCCGATGGGCAAAGCACAGCCCACAGCAGGGCACCGCGTGCAGAGAAGCTCCCTAGCCCCGGAGTTTGCAATGGGCGAGGCCTCCAAGGTCCTGCACGACTTCTGCCCAGGGGTTCCTGTGTCCATCCGTGCTGCACGCTGACTAAGCAACTCCCCCCTCACCCCCGGCTTCCTCCCGTCAGTCTGGGACCAGCTCAAAGACCGACATATCAGCCGTGTGTGTGTGTGTGTGTGTGTGAAGACGCCCAGCAAAGGGCGAGGAGGACACAAACATCTGGAAGACATGGGCTAAGCAAGGAGGGGGTTGAGCACATGTACATCCAAAGCAGGGCGGCACAGGCAGAGCAACAGGAGGCCAGGGGGGAGCAGGCGGGCCTGGGGCACATCCCCTCCCTGCCTGGGCAGAGGTCTCCTGGTCCCCCTTCTCCCAATGGTCCCCACCAGCCAATTCCACCTGCAGCGCTTGCACTAGCCAGCAGCCTCCTCTTTGGTGACCGACCTGTAAAAGCCCCCGAGGAAGCTAACCAGGGATGCCCGCTCTCGTCCCCAGCTCCCCCCCCGCCCCCGCCAGAGGTTTTCTGCCATGTTTTCACAGAACAAGGGGCTGTCCAGCCAGCTGAGCTGCCTTCAGGGCCTTTGGTCCACGCTGATGTCCCTTGAGGTCCACGTTGCACGGAGATTCTGCAGGGGGCCAGCCCAGGGGAGGCTCTCCTGGGGAAAGCAGGGGTCACTCACACAGCGCCTTCTGCTGGAAGTAAGCCTCAAAGCGGCACTGCGCATACTCCTGGGGCGGAGAGGACAGAGAGAGTCAGGCAGGAGGACGGACACGCACACGAGAGAGGACCTCCAGCCGCCCACCGTGTTCTCTGTCGACCTGGCTCTACGTGCCTCCTCGTGCCCCATGAGCAGAAGGCCAGAAAGCAGCGCTTTAGTTTCATACCCAGAACGAAGCAGTCACGCAGGAAAAGCAACTCGGCCAGAAAAAGGGGCACAAATTCAGCCAAAGTGGCATGGGTTGTTTTTTTCTGCTTCTGCATGCTGGCAGGAGGGGGGAGCCCCCAGGCCCCCGGCTGAAGGAGCCGACCTGCCCAGGCACATCCAGGGAGGCTCCCCTTGGCCCACTCACCAGGTAGCCAAACTCAATGGTGGAGATCTTGGCCTGCAAGATGGACCAGAGGCCCCAGAAGAAGTGGGAGGCCAGCGTGAACCTGGGAGGAGGGGGGAAGGAAGCACAATGGAGGCGGGGGAGACTGCTCCAGCGTTCTTTCTTCCGACTGCCTTCCTCCCCCTCCCCCTGCCCCCTCCCCTTCCCTCCCCAAGGAGGACAGCGAGCAGAACACCTCCCCTCTTCTCCATGGAAGGCAGAGGGACTTTGGGGCCCATTGCAGGGTCAAAAGAGCTCTCCCTCCCGGCCCCCGGCCCAGAACATCTCTGCTCCTCCTGCCTCTGACCTGCTGATCTCAAGGAGCATTTCGGCCTCCATGCGCTCCTGCTCTTCAGGTGAGGGGGGCGGGCTCTTCCCCCGTGCTTCAGACAGGTAGCTCCGGACAAAGTGCAGCTGTGGAAAGAGCAGGCCTGGAAGCAGCTGGGACAACAGTGTGGGGGGCGCGTTTGTGTCTCTGGCTGCAGCAGCCCCTGGCTCTGCCTTCTTACCTGCACCCCCAAATCATGTTCGGCTCCCTGGAGCTCCGAGGGCATTCACGGTGAGTGCATTTCCTGCCTCTGCGGCTGCCCTCTGTTTGTATCTGACTGTGCCAGGTACGCACTCAGGCCGCACACTGCAGTGTGTCAACTTTGGGGGAGAATCCTGAGCATCTAGCAGCAGGAGGGGAGGGGTGTGTCATCATGCAATTCTCCAGTTTTCTAGGGAGGAGCAAGTGGAGAGCAGTCACTGGGCCAAGGAGCCCCTCCCATAATACTTGAGGCCACTTCTCCCGGGCCAGCCCCTCGGCCCCTCAAGGCCAGCATCAACCCCTCTGCCTGGAAGCAGCTCCTGAAAGTCTTTCACACCAGTCGCCCCTTAAACAGGGACGCTGGGGATTCATGGGCAGACACACCCCTCCCTCAAAGCAACCCGCTCCCCCACCCCACCCCCAAGAAGGCCCACTTCACTTCTCTGGCCTGCTCAACCAGCCCGTCCTGCCTTGCAGCCATCTGCCAAGAGAGGCAAGGGGCGAGGCTCAACATGGTGGGCCAAACGTCACCTACAGGCTGGCCCCAAATTGCATCCTGAAGTTAGCTCCACAGAGAAGACCGAGTGACGGGGAGTAGGAGCGATCTGCCAGTGAGCCTAACAGCCTGGCCGTTTTCCAGGGCTACACCCACAGGGGCTCGGGTCGAAGGGCCAGGCTGGCTTCCCAAGACACCGACAAGCCCTCTGGATCCTTCAGCCGTGGAAGGGGGACCACCTTAACTGGACCACAGTCTGTCTGTAAACCTCGCTAGAGACTAGGAAGAGGGTTTTTCCACGGCCACCCCAGGCACCTTCTCCTCTGGGGACGCCACACGAAGGGTCCGTGTTCTGAGCGAAATGCACGGGGATCAGGACGTCTGGGGACAGCGCCGTGGCTTTCGTGGCAGCCCTGAACTCCTGGGCTGCTCCCACCTTTGCAGCACTAGGCAGTTCTAGTCTCTTTGTGTGCAACGGTGAGCTTCAGTTTCTCTTTGCTACGGAGCTGCTCGTGCCTTGCTCTAAATCTGACCTCCTCTGCTAAGTCTCTCTCTGTGGATGCATTTCATATACTGTAGTATAGCCTTGCTTTACAGTTGGTTGATGGTCGCACTTTTTCTGTTTTATAATTGCTTTGTAAATACAGGAAAACAAAGGAATCCTGACTCTTCTTTTTGAATAGCACAAGCTGATTACCTGTGCTCATCGGCTGTTATCAGGAGGGAGCAGGAGCAGGAACATCACCCCCATCCTGCAATCACTCCATGGGCTACCCATTAGTAACCGTGCTCAGCTCAAGGTATTGGCTCTTCACGGCCTTGGTCCAGCATACCTACGGGACCACCTCCCTCCCTGTGCTCCTCCACGTCACCTTCGCTCATCCGAACCGGGTCTCCTGCAGGTGCCGCCTTGCACATCGGCAAAGTTGACAGCAGCCCACCCTGTGGAAGGGCCTGTTTGAGGAGAGCCCCCACCCTCCAGGCTTTCCACAAACGATGCAAAACCGAATTATTCAGAAAGGCCTTTTACTCAGATAGGAGGGCTGTACTGTAGGGAGGGGGTCTCAGATGATCCGCTAATGCATTAGGAACCATAGACTTCACCACTATCTTGTACTGGATTCCTGATAACGCTATGACTTTATGAACTTGTATCTATTTACCCTGTGGTATCGTTTATGGAAATGTTCCTCATATTGACTGTACTAATCTCACACTGTGTAATCCGCCTTGCGTCTCAGTGAGAAAGGCGGACTATAAATGACATAAAATAAATGTTAAAATACCTGTTGGTGGCGGCTGGGGTAGTTTTCGGGGCTGGCTTTGTAGAAAGGCCACTGGTCATGTGAGTAGTTATAAACCCATTCGCAGAAGTGATTAGCGATGTCAAAACCCCTGAGGAAGAAAAAGAAAAGTCTCAGACCTCCGCTCAGTTGCCAAAGCCACTGCCAGGGACTCTGGCATGCATAAGCCTGCACCTGCCAGGGCGGCATGTCTCATTCACAAAGAGTGACTACAGGTGAAGGATGGGTTTCCAACTGCTACCATGGTAAGGCCGGCCTGCACCAAGAAACAGCCAACACAGAGAAGCCCATCTGTTAAAGGGCCAAACTACACAATACTTTTAACAAGTCCTGTCCGAGTCAGAATATACCAAGCACAACCCCAAAGCCACGCAAATAACTTCCCCCTGGAGCCCTTCTGGCTCAGGAAAATGGCATGGGGGAGGGGGTAAGAACGCATCCTCCCCGCCCCCGCCCCCGCATCACGGTCATAAGCCGAACCAGGCTTCCACAGGTTTGGAAAACGGTGTTCCCTGAAGCTGTTTTGTGGCTGTGAGAAAAACAAATCAGGTCTGGGAAACTCAAGTGCCAAACTCATTATTGTCTAACTTGGCCCAAAGACCAGCTCTATAAAAAACGGGATCACACCATTCTGGCAAAGTAAATTAACAGCCTCTGTGCCAGAGAAACTGTATCCTGACGTGTGGGGGTGGGGGTTGGGGGGGGAGAACCCTTGGATTTTGTAATTATAAGAGGTTGTAGAGCAGTAAGAAATGTTGTGCCGGGGAAAAAAGCCAACGGGCAACATTTGGCTGCAGCTTTTGTTTTCTGGTGAAAAAAGGAGTAGCCAAGCTGCTGACGTGCCCGTGGCTGACCAGAGCCCAGCTAGCGGAGGGAGCCACATGGGCTCAGAGCACTCGCACCAGCTGGGCCACAGGGCCAAGCCAGGCAGATCCCGCCCCCCCCCCCCCGCCCTGCGCACCTGTAATTGTAGCTGCTGTATTCAAAGTCAATCAGCATGAGACGGTCGGAGGAGAGGTTCTCACGCCCAGCCAGGAGCAGAATATTCCCTGGGAAGGCAGTTCAAGGGGGCAGGTGAGGGCAGCTGCAGAAGCATCCCCTGTTCTTGCTCTGAAGGCTGAAGGGCGGGGGAGGACCTGCCCCCCCCCCCTGCTTAGAGGCGTCATCCCAGCCTGCCTGAGATCCAGAAGCCACGGAAGGGGATGGGGAAAGTCCCCCTTCTCCCCCCCACGCATCATCCTTGGCCCACCTTGAGCACTTCAGAGAGGCTCCCGGGCTCCTCTCCCCCCCTCCCCCTTCTCACCTTCTTGCACATCATTGTGGCAGAAAACCACGGGGGACGGAGTGGCCTCCAGGAGAGCCCTGCGGGAATCCCAAGAGACAGGGAGGGTTGGAACAGCCGGAAGGGCTCCCTTCGCTCCCACAAGGACCTGCCCTTCCCCTAGCAGGGAATGCGAAGGGTAAGTGGCCTGGCAGGGAGGGGAATCTAAATCGCCACCACCAAATTTTGCACACAGCAGATGAACTCATTCTGGAACCCACGACTGCCCAACACCACCGCCTTCAAAACAAAAGCCAAGCAAAAGGTGAAGAACGGGCCTCCTGACGACGGCTGCCAGCCCGATAGCCAGCAGTCCAGCCCCCATGTGAGGAGGCCCTTGTGGGCATCCAAAGGGCGGGGGGCGGGGGGTAGCTGCCAGTGTCATGCCCTGCTCAGGAATTTCCTGGGCATCCTCTCAGTAGACTCCAAGCACAGACCCCACCCAGCACAGCGCAACTCGATGGAGCCTCATTAAGAGGTGATCCTGCCCGCACCCACCAAGGAAAACCCAAAGGCATTCTGGGGGGAGTCCCCCCGAAGCAGAGGCAGCCGCTCACCTGAGGCTGCGCATTTCGGCCTCCAGGTTGTACGCCTTGAGCCTGTTGAGCTTCCGTAGCTGAGCTTCCTGGGGGAAGGTGAGTTCGGAGATCTGCTTCAAGTACCTGGGAGCAAAGGAGGGTTGGCCGCTAACTCTCCACTGCCCCAGCACTCCCGCTCAGATTGGCAGGAGGGGAGAAGCCCCCCCCTACCCCCCCTCACTCCTTTGCCTGTAACTTCAAAGAGTTTCAGCCCTGCTCAGCCTACGCCCCTCAGAACCGCACTCTCCGGATCTTGGGCAAGGGCGGAATAACCCTCTGGGTGTTCGTAGCAGACTTCCGACTGCAACAGGAGGGCCAAGGGGGCAGAACGTGCAACGGACCTGCCTGCACTACTCGGGGCCCTGGAGGTCAAAACCGGCCCCCTGAATGGTGGCCCCTGTAGATATGGCACACAAGTCCTCCTTGCCCCACTGCCAGAGAAAAGAAGTGCTGTGACGTCCACACCACCTGCTGAAGCCGGGCGGCTGTCTCCAAGGACGGCATCACGCGGAGCCTATTCCGGCAGTCTACCCAGGAACGCCCAAAGGTATCAATAATATTACCTCTCCATTGTCCCAAACATCCACTTGGGCTCCTTGTTGAAGGGCATAACCATGCCGTGAAAGCGAGCCATCTTCACGGCAATCTCCCCTGATATGCTCGGCTCCGGCAAGTCCTCCGTGAGCAGGCGGCGGCTCTGGAGGGGAGGGGGAGAGGAAAGAAGTCCATGTGGCTGTGTGAGGGGGGGGGGTGGGCTTTGTCAAGAAGAGCTTTTCCTTCTAAGGTGGCAAATGGCTGGAGACATGCAGTCAGCAGAAGCCGAAGCAGAGGGTGGCCCACATATAGGGGGTGCCTCATGCCAAAGAGCCCCACAAGAAGTCTCTGGCACTGTGAGAAAAGCGTTCTTGGGCCAAGCAGAACAAAGGCTGATGCAGTGGAGCGGAGAGCGGATCTGTCTGGGAAGACGCATCGAGTCACCACCTGTATACACCCAGCTTCAGCCCTAGCAAGAAGATCACCCGGTTAGGCGGTCTGAGGCGCCCAACCTCTTTGGTAGTAGGAATTACATCTGCCTTTGCCCTTCCGCTCCAAAGAGCTTGGAGCAGCACACCTAGTTTTCCCACCAAAGTTTTGGCCTCACAACCACCTCAGTGGCAGGCTGAGAGCAACGGTGGGCTGACCTGTCCAGAGTTGGCCACATCATTTCATGGCTGTGCGGGAATGTGAAGCCAGGCCTCCCGCACCCAACCCAGAGCAGGGGCTCAGCTCCCATCTCCTGAACCGTGCAGGTGACTTCATGATTAGGATACTTGGCCATGGCAAGACAGGAAGGTTGCCGGGGGGCTCGGGGGTCCCAAAGGGCACCGGCTGCTTCCCCCTCGGTGCTCTACTGTAGGGCTCTCTCCAGCGATGGCCAGCAGGACACGCTGCGGCCAGCCAATCTGCTGCTGCAGGAGTTTGCGGCACACATTTAATGTCTGCGTGCCGAGATGCGTCCGTGTGCGGGAGAGGAGGAGAGAAAGCAACTGTCGCCACTTTACCGGGATATACTCCTCCAGGCGCCCCTGCGGGAAGATGCCGTAGAGACGTGGCCCCAGAGCCCGCTCCGCCAGGATGGCAAACATGACGCTCTCAAGAACCAGCGAGTCAACACCCTGGCGGAGAGAAAGGGGGCAGATGAGAGCCAGCCCTTCCCCAGTGCCATTCAGGCATCCCTCTCCCAAAGACATGTTCCTTCACGGGCTTGGCCAGACTCAGACACTGGAACTGACACCATGCGGGCAGCCTCCAGACCCCACCAGCAGAACCGAGGCAAGCAGGCACACAACAAACAGCAGTGTGGCTTGGGAAGACAAGGACGGGTGGGAGAGACAAGGACATCAACCCTGGCACAAGGCCCAGAGAGTTCACACTGCCCAGGCCCACACAGTGATCTCTCTCACCCCCAAGCAAGCCTGCCATTTGCACATTTCAGGGGTGCCTGTGGGGGAACCAGAGCTTGAATCCGATAGACAAAGACTCAACAACGGGGGAGGGAATTCCTTTATGACCCTAAAGAAACATAACCAGAACCTAAGCAGGACCAATACCCACCCACAGGCTCCCCGAAGCAGAACCTCCACAGCAGAGGAACGGGCAGCGTCCCCGGAGGAAGCCCCGGACCAGGCGAGTGCGTCAAGACACCCCCATGCCCAAGGCCCCGTGTGCCCAGGCAGAAAGTGGTGCAGGGGGCCCGCAGTGGCTTGGCAAAGGCCTCACCTGGAGGATGGCCCCGTAGATGCGCAACAGAACCTGCCGCGGTTCGTTCTCGGCAGTCGCAATATGATCCGGCAGGGTGCATTTGTACAGAAGGTTGCTGAGCCCTCCACTGCAGAGAAAGCAGAAATGAGGGAAGGAGGGTCAGGGAAGGACCGCAGCCAGGGAGCGCAGGCTGCAGCGGAACACCAGCAGGCCCAGGGGGCAAAGAACAGGGCTCCCCGGGTGGGGGAAGCGGCACCCGTCCTCCTGGCCGAAGCGAGTCAAGAGCATGCACACATGGGGGAGTCTGGTCTGCTGGTTTTTAATGGATCTTTCTTCTTTCTTGTTGTATGTCTGCTGGGCCAGACATAAAACCGCTGTAGAAAAGTGACTCAGGTCCCTCTGCAATACCACTGGGGGTCCCAGTGCCCAGGGTCTGCTCCCCACTTCCTTAGCGGCCCCGGGCATATTGCCACCCCCAAAGGCATCTGGGTCGCTTGGGCTGCTCGGCTCCTAGCTTCCTTCTGGAGGGGTTCCTTCCAGGTTTCTTCTGAAGCAGCCCGTGGACTCTGAGCATATCTGGTGGCTGCGAATGGTGGGCGTGGACTGTGCCGTGTGTGAGGGACTAGCGCGGACAGACACACACAGAATCGGCACCTGTCTCAGTCCACTAGAGGAGGTTGGTCTAACACTAGCTGCAAAAGTTGCCTCCCTGAATGCTTTCCCATGCTAAAAAAAGTTACCCGTATCTTGAAAGGCAGTTACAGTTCTTTCCCTGACATACTCCATTTCCACCGGCAGACAGCTTTCTGCTAGCTGAGTGTGCTAGTCCCAGCTGACTGGGACCTAACAAGTACTACACCCCCCTCCCCAAAAGAGACTTATTTGTGGAATTTCTATTGCTCTTTCCCAGAGGACTGCCCCGGGCAGCTAATGCTATAAAAATAAACTTCGTACACCACCCAACAAAAACTGACTCTAAGAGCAACAAACGATGCCTGAGTTAAACTGGGTTTACCTACCTCCAGGTGGTGGCTAGAGATCTCCCGGAATTACAGGTGATCCCCAGGCCACAGAAATCAGTTCCCCGGGAGAAAATGGCAGCTTTGGAAAGAGGTCTGTCTGCCATCATACCCTGAGGTCCCGCCTCTCCCCAAATCTCCAAAAAATTCCCCACTTGGAGAACCAACTGTGCTGCCGCAGTCACGTGGAACATACAAATATACACGTGTATACACACACACACACACACACACACACACGGGGAGAAGTAAGAAAGCAAGGCGCAGCCACGATGGCCCAGCTTCGGCGGAGAGGCCGCAAAGCCCCCCGCGGCCCCTCGGGGCGCGCGGGCCAGTGGCGGGGAATTCCGCGGGCGAACGGCCGCCCCCTCGCGCCGCGGGGCGGGGCCGGGTGACGTCGCCGAGGGGGCGGGGCGTGGGCGGGGCTACCTGACGGGGGCGACGCCGAGCTGCTCGGGGGCGGCCAGGCGGCGCCAGGCCCCGGCTAGGAACTCGCGGCACCAGAGGAAGGCGCGCAGGCGGGTGGGGGCCGGCACGGCCGGGGCGCCGCGGGGCGAGCCGGGCAGCGCGAAGTCCCCCCCGGGGCCGTCGCCTTCGGGCGCCTCCATCCTGCGCCGCGCAGTTCCGCTGGCCGCGCCGCCAATCGCCGCGCGGCGCCCCTCAGCCGCCCGCCCAATCGCCGCGCCCCCTCCGCCACCCCCGGGCCCGTCTCCGCCAATCGCCTTTCGGCTGCCGGCACGCCGCGGCCAATCACCGCGCGCCGCATTCGCGTGAGGGGACGGTCGCGTCCCGCTCCGCCGTCCTCCAATAGCAACAGAGAATCCCCGCCTCGGGCGGGCCGATTGGTCCGCTGCGGCGCCAACTAGGCGGAGGGCGGGGCTCAGAGAGCGCGGGCCAATCGCTGGGAAGGAGCTGCCCGGGAACTCCGCGGAGGGCGGCGCGGATCAACCGGGAGCGCGGTTGTTCGTCTGAACGGTCTCGCGTGTCAGGGTCAAGGGCTGGCCCCTCCGAGGAGTCCGAGGTGCCGCTGGAGGGGGCGCGGAGCGGCTGCCTCGGTTGGGGGGAGCCCAGAGGGGAGGGAGGGAGGGAGGCGCGTGCCCCGAGGCGTCTCGGTTCCCGGCATGTGCAGCCCGCCTTTCTCGCCGAGACCCGAGGCGGGTGGCGCCCTGCAAGCGAGTGCAACGTAACCGGCAGCTGGGACAGTCATTGGGCGAAGGATAATAGGAGGGCAGAACTCCTGAAAAGCAAGCCTGGAGCCAGGCGCAGAGACTGCCCGGGATATCCTAAGCAGAGCGGCTCCAGCCTGAGCCCCTTGATGCCTTCGATGGCCTTAGAGCGGAGCGGAGCGGCCGCTTAGGATTTCAGAGGACGTCTTTCTGAAACAAAGTGGAACTGCCTGACATGATACCTGTGAGCAACGTGGAAGCTGTCCAGCCGGAAGGAGCCTGCCCACATCAGCAGGCCGTACCCAGTAGCCCAGTCTGCAGACCCGGACTGAGGCGCTCTCTGCACTATTTCTTAGCGCTCCGCCCTCTGATCCGAATAGTTCCGTCTTGCATCGTATGCAGAAAGCCGAGAGAGTGGGCCATCAGGTTATCCTGGCTACCCTGTTGTATCCACTCACCGAATGTCCTAACTGGCTCATGGTTGTACTCTGCTCAGTGAATGTCCTCGCTGTTGATTATATTGTGTTTTCACTCGTGCTGTGCACTCCATCCTGAGTCTCGGAGACTAAGGCAGACTACAAATAAATAAATTCCCTATGACAAGCCTGTGAGGTAGGCAAGGCTGAGAGAGACTGACTGGCCCATTGAGCTCCATGCCCAAGGAGGAATCTGAACCAGAGGCTGTGTGGTTGCAGTCTGACACCCTGGCCCTGTGGTGGGTTAATTGGAGGAGGGGGCAGATAATGCAGCCCTTCAGCCCTCCTGGAACTCGGCCGTGCAGAGAAGCTCCTCCCAAACCGGCAAACATCTGAAATGGGATTATTCTTGAGCCAGGCCCCAGTGCCTGGCAGTGGCTCTCCAGGGTCGTTCCTGAAGGCCTTTTCAGTGAGAGGGCAGGAGGTTCAGTGGGTTTTGCACCCCGTGGCTCCTTAGAGACCAGCAAGATTTTCCGAGTGTGAGCTTTTGAGCGTCAGGGCTCCCTTCTTCAGCATCTTGTGGGTTCCTAGGGGGGCGGATTGGCGCTTCCCCCATATGAGCAGTTATGCCCCTTGTCAGGCAGCTGGACTGCTGCTTTCAGTTGTCTCTTCCTAAAATGCATTACTGTTGAGTGCTGCTAGGTGGACTCTGGATGCATTCCATGCAAGAGGCCTGGCCAGATTGCTAATGCTCCTAGAGTGTGTCCCAGAATCCTCTGCTGCCTTTTGTGGGCAATACACAGGAATGCCTTGGTAGGCAAGTCAACGTGGACAGAATTCCTTAATCTAGGAAGTGCGAAAGCTCCATTTTTCCTGCTGTGGTCCTTGTTCCTTCCCAGATGCCAGCTAACGTGGAGATCAAGGCACGTGTGCGGAATCTGGCACAGCTAGTGAGTCATGCAGAGCGGCTGAGCGGATCACCAGGCCACGCCATTGTTCAGACAGATACCTTCTTTTCTGTGCCCTGTGGACGGCTGAAGTTGCGGGACTTCCGGGTGAGTGCACAAGCAGGCAAGAGCCGTGGCAAGAGGCGCTCCTGCTTTTTCTCTAAGGGATCGGCCCCTTTCCTATTCCTGACCTCAACAGCCGTGGCTTATTTTTGAAGTGTTCCTGCTGCTTCCCAGGAGTTGTGGCCCTTTTGGGATCGGCTTGCCTCTACATCTGATGCCTGAGAAAGGCCAGAGTAGACCTCAAGCTCTTCTTCCAAAGTCCAAGCATTAGGACATTAAAAACATTCAAAAATAAACGAAAGGAACTGAAAACTGTGAATGCACTAATTTTCACACACCCAAAGAGTGGTGTTGGGATGTGTCAGGCTGGCTACCAGGTCGGAATTTCACTGGTGGGGGGGCAGGGGGGCTTCGTTGTCATGGCCCCTGCCTGTAGAAGGGCTTATAGTTTGTGTTCTGCCCCATTCTCACATGCTCAGTTTCACTGAAGATGGTTCTTCTGGAAGGGATTCTGAGCAGCTGGCCACACTTCAGCCCCCATCCTGATTAGTTGTACACGTGCCTGCATACTTTAAATGCACACAGTTTAATATCTCTCTTATACGCCCCCCTTTAAAATGTTTGTTAGAAATGTGAACGTGCCCAGTTTTACTGATACTGTATGCATTCCTTTTGTTATCAATTCTACAAAACAATCCATTTTAGAAAATAGGAATTTTTATGCTGATCACTGGAGTACAGACAGTGTTCCTTTGTGGGAAACGTTCCACCTCTGTCTCTGGGCTGCTGGGAACGCCTCCTTGGAGATCTCCAGGGGTTTTCTCGAGCTACATTTTGTGTTGCTGTCAGGGTGGAGGGGACTACAATTACTCTTGTGTAAGTTTTCAGTGCAGGCAAGCCTGAAGTGTTTCCCCAAGTCATCAACTTGATCGACTTGAGAGCCAGTGCAGAGGGACGGACTAGGGCCTGGGCGACCCAGGTTCGATTCCCCACTCTGCCGTGGGAGCTTGCTGGGTGACCCTGGGCCAGTTACATACACTTAGCCTAACCTACCTCACAGGGTTATTGTTAAGAGGATAAAGTGGAGGAGAGGAGAAGGGTGTAAGCTGCTCTGAGCCCCCATTGGTGAGAAAGGCAGAGTATAAATGAAGTAAAATAAAAATAAAATCAAAAATGAGGATTCTGTTCCCTTTCAGAAGTTTACAAAAAACTTTTCATTTTGTATTCTATCTGGAGGATGATTCTTTTCATCCTGGGTGGATTTCTTGGAGAGGGAAGGGAATGTCCGTGTCCTAATTTCCCAGCTGAGCAGACAGGCTGCTGACCAAGAATGGCCGGGAGGGTGTGGCCCGCCAGCATCCCCCAGGATTCGAATAGGCTTGCAGGAACAAGAGGCACCTTCACGTGTCCCCTGTTGTCTCTGCAGGATGGCCGAGGGCAGCTGATATTTTATGACCGCCCTGACACGGAAGGCCCCAAGCTCTCCCATTATGCCATCTCGTCCACAGAAGACCCTGCAGGCCTGGCGGTAAGAGGCGGTGGTTCCCCCAGTGGACGGAGGAAGAGCCCGTGCTCGGTCCAAGGATGCACAGAGACTCTTCATGGACCAGCACCTGTGTTGACTACAGCCGGGGAGCTGGGGCTGTTGTTCCCATGGAAACAACCCTTTCCTCCAGCATCCACGATCATCATTCAGGGTAGCCAGGGCATTCTCTGCTCTAGGCAACCTAGGATTCGGTGCCCAGAATAAATGATGCAGAAACATTTTGCCAGTTATTGGCTTAATTATGAACACATAAATCTGACCCTTGGTCTGTCTCGCCTAAGACTGAGTGGTAGCGGTTCCCTGAGGCTTCAGGTCCAAGGAGGGTGTTCCCGACCCAGGACTGGAACTGGAGATCTGTGGGATGGGAGACATTGGCCACTCAGGCTGCCCTTCGGCGGGCAAAGCAGAGGCTCTGCTGCTGGCCCCGGCCCCCGTTCTGAGCAGTGGTGCCCTTTCCTCTGCAGGTGGTGCTCTCCCAGGCCCTCGGAGTGAAGGGGGTGGTGAAGAAGGAGCGTCGCCTCTACATAGTGGGCCAGACTCGTGTCCACGTGGATCGAGTAGAAGGGCTGGGTGACTTCATGGAGCTGGAGGCAAGTGACGCTGGGAATGGAGGCGGGTGCCTTTGGGCTTCTTCCCTGCATGCTGCCAGGAACAGGGCTGCTGAGAAAGGGGGGCAGTGGGGGCAAAATTCCCAGGCCCCAGAGTCAGCTGGAGGGCTCTGAGCTGGGCCTCTCTGACAGCCAACACCGCGCAGTTTAGCTTCCCTGGGTCGCTTCTGCTCACTTTGGCTGTTTTGGCTGCACCTGATGACACACCCAGCGAGAGTGTGCTGGGGCTGGCTCAGCTCCCCCTGCCTGCGCCCATCCTGGGTCTGGTAGGCAGCCAGCCCACCTGCAGGGCTGGGCACTGGGAAGGCGGCATGTGCACCACTGTGTGCCCCCACCCCCCGTATGGTGATGAGCAGCCAGTCGCTTCTCCTCCTCCTCCTCCTCCTCCTCCTCCTCCTCCTCCCTGCTATGGAACCTCACTCTGTGATGCACACAAGTTTCCAGGCAGTTGCTCAGAAGGAGCAAAGGATCAAGGACATAACGATCGGGGGGGGGGGGGGGGAGGGTCTCAAAAGCAGTGGGAGTTGCAGACAGGCTTGCCAACTGACCAAGGAAGAGGCTTGATGTGCTTCTCTGCCTTTAAGGGAAGCCTGATCTACAGAAATCAGCAAGTGGTTTTTTGACAAAAACAGAGCCAATGCTTATTATGGTCTCGTTCCTGCAGTCCAAGCTGCTTTAAAAGGCACAGTAGGAGCCAGTAAGAAAAAAGTTGGCAACCCCTCGGTCTAGGTTGCGGGTTGTGGAAGAAGCATTTTGTGCTGGCGAGTGTTGCTTTCTGAAGTTGTGGGAAGACTCCACCACCACCTGGGGGCTCGAATTACTTGTCTCTTCCCCATGGAGGATAAAATGAACTTTTTACATGGCCCCCGTTTTCCTTTCCCCGTTAAGCATCTTTCCATTTTGTCTCTCACTACATTGAATGGGGCTTATTTCCAGAGGTAACTTGCGCCTCGCATCCATTTAACTGACCGGGCGTGGCAGTGTTCCAGCCAGGTCCCTCAGATGGGGGCGGGGCGGTCTTCCTGATTCTCATGAAAAATACGATTGCGCATATTTTTCTGTGAATGTGCACTGTAAGTTTTCCTGTCTTTCAGATGGGTCAGTATGGGTGATCCGAATGAGAGTTCCTTGCAGGCACCAAGGAGACACCTCCTGGGTTGTTTTAAAGCACCTGCTCCTGGACGCGGGGAAAGCTCGGACTCATGCTTTGTTTTGGAGAAGAGAGGCTTTGGGGGCAGAAGGAGGTGGTTGCCAAGCAACACACCTGTGGGTGCCATGATGCCCAAAGGTGCTGGTTGTGAAAAACAGTGTGCCTATTAGCTCTAATCATCTTCTCTCTTCTTTTCCTAAGCAAGACTGTAAGAGCAAGAGAGAGAAAGACAGAGAGAGCCTGCAAAACAGACTGAGAGAAAGCAAGAAAGAATAGGGCCGGAAAGAAGGGGTCACTGCCACAAGCACTTTACTGCAGCGCGCCCTCTGCAAATGAGTAAAATCTGTTCTTTAATAGTCTTGACCCGTTTCCTTTAGCATTTCTTTCCTAACGAAGAATTACTATTCTGTCCGTGATCCAGAGGAGTTAGCCGTGTTAGTCTGTAGTAGCAAAATCAAAAAGAGTCCAGTAGCACCTTTAAGACTAACCAATTTTATTGTAGCATAAGCTTTCGAGAATCAAGTTCTCTTCGTCAGATGCATGATCCGAACTGTTTGGATCATGCATCTGACGAAGAGAACTTGATTCTCGATAGCTTATGCTACAATAAAATTGGTTAGTCTTAAAGGTGCTACTGGACTGTTTTTGATTATTCTGTTCCTGGTATCAGCAGACCTATGACAGCTGGGTTTATCAGGGTCATATGGCGTGGCCAGGCGGTGGGCTCTTTGTCCGGGGGCCCTTGCGGCTCTCAGCAGCCCTGGCCAGGGATGAGATCAGTAAGTTGGCATTGTTGGTTAGAACCTTTGATCTTGGAGCTGGGCGGGGAAACCGCGGATGCCAGCAGGGACAGGAGAGGTGGGTGTCGGGACTCACAGCCTCACTGAGTACAAGAAGAGGCAGAAGTCCAGGCAGGTCCACCTGGGAGCCCCCCTATACAACGCTTCCTGAAGCCTCTTTCCATTTCCTCTGACACAGAGTACCCAAAGCAGCCCCTCACTGGCTGAATCGGCCCTCTGCTATGGGGCTGGGAGGGGATCGGCCTGGGATGGAACAAGCTCTGATTAAGGGTCTTCGTGCAGATCTTCTGAGATTAGCAGAATTTGAGTCCAGTGGCACCTTAGAGACCAGTTCAGCTACCTACCTGAAACCATCTCCTGTGACTGCTGCGTCTGGTTTTTCCTTTTGCTTGTCCTGCCCACTGCCACCCATCTCCAACCCGCTCTTCAATGATTGGCCAATCATCTTTGTCAAGCCACCCCCTCCCCTCCGCCGGGAGCAGGGGATTTGCCCATCTGAAGCCCTCCCACGTTGCACCTCTAGATGAGGCAGGAAGGCAGGAGGCTGCAGCGGGGGCCACTCTCTGCAGAAATGGCCTCAGGCAGCTTTTGTGCCTGGCGGGGCGGGCAGAGCTTATTCACTCCAGCCCCTGGGACTGCCGGGGCAGGAAACTGCTGGTTGTTGGAAAGGGTTCGCATGGCTCAGCTGGCCTTCTTTATTTATTTACTGAAACCTCGATACCCTGCCTCCCTCTTGCCTTCAGGCAGCTTCTGATTTTATCTGCAATATTCCAGAAGGCCAGTCGTTCAGTCTGGGGCTTTCTGGGGCTTTCGCTGGCTTCAGCTTCGCCACCCGCACCACAAGCCTGGACAATGGAGAAGAGACCATGAGGCAGAAGAGGGAGAGCCACAAAGACTCGCCGGGGAGGGGATAGCGCGCACACACACACACACCCCAGCCTGGCTCTGCTGTCTTGCCCCCCCAGGCTCACTCTCCTCTCCACCTGGCCTCCCTGCCCCGGCTTCCTCCCACTTGCCGCTTCAGTCTTTCCTCTGCCCTCCTGCTAGCCGTTTCCTTGTGTTGCTATGCCAACCCAGAATGCCTCCTGCACTCCAAAGGTGCCTGCCTGCTGCTCTTACCGCTGCTACTGTCTAATGTTTAGCCCCCCCCCCATTTTTTTTAAAAAAAGGGTGGGAATAGTGGGCTCCTGCTGCCTCCACCCCCGGATTGCTCCTTCCTTGCTCCGGTGTGTAGGAGAACCGTCCCTTCTTCCGTACCTGCAGGTGGTATTGGAGGACCAGCAGAGCCCCCGGGATGGCGAGCGAGTGGCACAGCAGCTGATGGCGGAGCTGGGTGTGGGCAAGGAGGATCTGCTCTCTGGGGCCTACCTGGACCTGCTGGCAGGAGGGGCGCCTCGTCCGTGAGGCCGCCATCGTGGTGCGCTTAAAGGTCTGTTTCCAGAGAGGGACTAGAATGATGCAGTGGATGTTGGAGAGTCTTTAGATTTCAGAGCGGTGGAGACTCACACCCGGGCTGAAGATGTGACGGGCTGAAAACTGGCTTGGGCCTTCAGAGAAGACAACAGCATTGCTGAGGACTGTATCACAGCACCCCTCCCCCGCTGTAGTGGTGCAGATTTCCATTTCCGCTGGCTTGGAGTGGGTCCCACAGCTCCATTTTCAGGGGTGGAGCTTGCCCGGAAGAGGTTCCCTGGGGCTTGTGCCCTTTGCCTCCTGCCTCGGCTGCCGACTGCCCACCTTTCCATGTGACCTGATAAATCTGGTCCAGCCTGACAGCCTGAGCTGCCCAAGCAGCCTTGAGCCCCTTGAAGAAGGCAGAAGCCAGACCCAAACGCCAGCATGTAAATAAGCAAGGCCAGGAGAGCTGCCTGCCATTTGCCAAGATCCTCTGATGTCCCGGGGCATCTTGGCCCAACGTGTCCAGCCCAGACAAACTTGAGGCAGTAGAAATGTCCCCACTGAAAACGTGTGCTCTGGTCTGTGCAAGTTTGTGCTGCAATAAATCTGTTATTCTTTCAGATGCCGCAAGACCCCTGCTAGTTTTCTCTGCCGTGGACAAGTGCCACCTCCCCTCTGGAGCTCATGAAGAGCAAAGCCCATGCAAGGTCCTCCCCTCTGTGCTGGTGCTGTCTGGGTGGCTGTGGGGGGGGGCAGAGCTGGCCGGCCACATCCGCTATTCACACAAGGGGCCCAAGTGTGTTGGGGGTGGGGGGGATGGCGGTTTCCAGTCTTGCTCACTGCACTAAACTGTTCTGAAAAAAGGAAGCCGGCTGAAACGGCACATTCTCTGTACAGTTGAGTGGGATGTCTGGATTTTCCTGTTTGATCCCTCTCCTACGTGACAAATAAAGAACTTCTTCAGATCACTTCTTGGTGTTTCCCAAATCAGGAGTTGGAGACCGTTTGCTTTGACAAGAGCATCCCCCCCCCCCAGCACTCTCTTCACAAGGGAGAATTCCAACCGAAAATGGACTTTGGCCTCCCTGGTTTAAATCCACACTCAGAAGGTTAACAGATCAGCCACCATAATGGAGCCAGAAAGGCACCCGGGCACAATTAAAGCAGCCAAGGCCCAGGGCGGGCGTGGCGTGTCAGAGAAGCCCAGCTTTCTGTTTGCCTTCCCCCCCCCTTTTTTCTCTTTTTTTGGAAAGGAGGAGAGGACTGCGTTCATCTCTCACTGCAGCCTGTGGAGAAAGCAGGGGCCAGGGAAAGTTTCTTCGCTGTGAAAATATGCAGAGGTTCCCTCAGAAGAAGTCAGCCCCCCTGGAGCTGAGAGGTGTCGGGGCCTTATGCTTCTCCAAGATTCTTTCTCCACCCTCCTTCCTAGCCAGTGGAGAACTTGGGCCAGGTTTCTAGTCCTGCAGGTTTCCCGGGAATTGCTGCCCTCAGCTTCACATGTGAGAGCAGCAGGGATTTGCTTCACAGGACGGACACACAGAAGATGTGTGTTTGAGTGAGCCCGGTCTGGACTGGGCTGTGGGTTTTTAATCACAGAATAATGACATACCCACTCTTTCTTAGTGGGTGGTGCCACTCCGCACAGCCTCAAATAAAAAGTTCATGCCCATCATGCTAGAATTTATTTTCTGTGGGGTCTTCTTGCGAGCCTAGAACACTTTAAAATAGACTGGGGAGGATTTGCAGAGGAGATCGTCGGCACAAGTCTGGCACTGGAGTGTTTGCATCTGCATTTGGGACATGATGTTTCAGAATCAGACTTGCTTTATCTTGAGAGGAAAATGAATGGAAGCTGAACAGCATCTAGATTCTACATTCTTCTCTTTTGAACAGCCCCCCCTCCTTTTCATCATGGGATAACATACAGAAGGGAAGAGCGAAGGGAGTCTCGGTTGCAAAAGCGTTCCTGCTGTGAACTGAGGGGGGGATGAAACGAACCCCATTCGGGTCAGCAGTTCTTACACCAGAGACAGTCCTGGAGGATTTGGGCCCTTTCTCTGGGCCAGGGGATGAAGTCAGTGTTGGGTACAGCCAAGAGGAAAAGTCAGCATCTCATGACTTGGTTCAGTTGTCCCTTGATGTGCTCCCATCCATTTCTTGTATTCAAAACAAGGATGGTGGAAAGTTCCGTAAGGTCATAGCTGAGTTATGGTGACCCCGGCTTATTTATTAGATTTTTCTACTGCCTCTCCCTTGACTGAGGCTTGAAGCAGTTCGAAGGGCCTTTGGGGGGGGGGGACTTCCTGCTCTATTGTGTTGGTTTGCCAGAGTACCACAAAACCTGCTCTTGGCTCCTCCAGTGATCATCTTGCTGGGCTGCAGCGTGCCACATGCAGAGAGCAGGGGGCTGTGGTATAAGCGGGCAGAGCCAGTGGATCCGGGCATGCCCACTGAGTCACACACTTGTTTCAAGTGCAGGCACGGGGGGAGGGGGGAGCTAAAGCCAGATAAGCCTTGCTGGGGGAGGGGGTCCATCCTGGCAGCTAAACAAAGCAGATCGGGTGACTGACTGGCCAATATTGGGAAGAAGACGCGAGGCTCCTGGAAGAGACTGTGACACAGCAAAGTCTCTCTTGCGTTCCTGAGCCCAGTCCGTCACCCCAAGGCAGGCTCCTTCCCCCCCCCAACCCCAGGCGCTCCAGTTCGTGTGCCACCAAGCAGACGGTGCAGAATACCAAAGATGGAGGCCTTGAGCAAAGCAGCCAAGACGCCCAGGAGTGAGCCACACACAGGAACCAAGCAAGGGCGCTTCCCAGCTCCAAATGAAGCGCTGCGCATGTGCCTGTGGTCACATTCCAAGGGCGTGGGAGGCCAGAGAGGTTTGCCTGGACCCCGAAGGCAAAGGATGCCTCCCTGCCACATGTATGCCTTCCAGACCGTGCCAAAGAAAGGGGAGGCTGGGCGCTGTTCTGGGGCGTGTGGGCTCCTGGCAAAATAGGTGGTTAGGCCCCGGCAAGCATCCCGTTGCTGGTGCATGTTCTTCTCCACGTGTGAAGGGAAAGCCTTGCAGGAGAAGGCCTCTTCCTCGGCTGCCCCTGGAGCATCGGGGCTGCTCTTCAAAACAGGAAGCTTTCTCCTCGGCATCCCACTTTTGTCGCCAGAACGGCCAGCTGGGACGAGCCTCTCCTTTGAGTAGTGAGGAAATCATCTGTCCTAGCAGGGGAGGAGGGCCTGCGGAGAGGCCGCCCCGTGTGACAGCTGCGCCACCATGAGGCTGAGCCCCCCCTCCCCCCGGGAAGGTTCGCAGCTGGTGTTTTGCCCCGGGCCGGCTGCACAGCA
The DNA here is from genome assembly GCF_028583425.1 of Eublepharis macularius. Lineage (NCBI taxonomy): Eukaryota > Metazoa > Chordata > Lepidosauria > Squamata > Eublepharidae > Eublepharis > Eublepharis macularius. The sequence goes on from NC_072798.1 coordinate 1,273,001, forward strand.
GCTCCGCAGGGACCCGAGTCGCAGCGCCACAACCAGGCGGCGCGTTCGAACCGGGTGCGAGTAGGAAAGCCCCCGGCGGCAGGCCACAGGTGCCCGGTGGGCGCTGCCTGGGGAGGACCGCCCCCCCCCGAGCCGCGCCCGGAAAGAGCCGAGGGCGCCCCCGCCGCGCCCGCCTGGCCTCGCCCCGCTCTGCCCTTCCGCTTCAGCACCAGGCCGGGGACAGCTCCCGGCACGCCGCGCTTCAGCACCAGGGACAGCGCCCGGCGCGCCCCTCGCCGCCTGAGCCTGCCGGGCGGGCGTCGGGCCAGTGCCGCGCGGGCCGCCTCCTCGGGGGCTCCGGCCGCCCCCCGCCCGCCGCTTTGCGCAGCCGCGCCTCGTCCGGGCCGGGAGCCGGGGGCGCTGTGGAGCCTCGCCCCGCCTCCGCCTCCTCCTCCGCCGCCGCCGTCCCCGTAGCCGAGCGCCGGGCCGGTGGGCATCGTCGGCTGCCGCTCGCTGGCTCGCTCGCTCGCCGGAGCCGCTGGACCCGCAAGAGGCTCAGCCCCCGCCCGCCACTCGACCCTACCGGAGAGCGATGGCTGCAGCTGCGGGCGGCCCCGGACAGCAGCCGCAGTGACCCCCGCCCAGCCGCCCAGCCCGTCGCGCCGCGCCAGCCTCGCCCCGTCCTGCGCCAGCTCCACTCGGCGGCGCCCCGCGCTCGGGCCCAGAGAAGATGGCGGACCGGGCGGAGATGTTCTCGCTCTCCACCTTCCACTCGCTCTCCCCGCCGGGCTGCAGGTAAGGGGGGGGCTTTGCACGGGCGGGGGGCTGCGGGGGCAGCCCCGGGGAGAGAAGGGGCGGGGGGCTGAGGCTCGCCGCGCTCCCCCGCCTCCCAGGCGAGGACGTCAAGCGGAGTCGGCCCTCCCCAAAGCGTCGGGAGGGGGGCAGGCCGGGCAGGCCAGGGACAGCTCTTCCTGCGCGGGGAGGGGGCGTCTGTCTGGCAGCAGCTCCCCCAGGCCCCCCGGGCGCAAAGGAGGCTCTCCTCCCGGGGACAGCGGGACAGCCCTGGCGCCGGGGTGGGAATGGACATCCCGCCCGGCCCTCCCCGACATCTTCCGGCTGCTGCCAGCCCCCTCCTCGGAGCATCCTGCGGCCTGCTGGGCTCCACTGGTCCGGCAGCCGGGCCCTGGGTCCTCCTCCAGCCCTTCGCAGAATCCCCCTCCCCCATTCTGCCTTCCCTTTCCGGGGGTCCTGCTCTTAATAGAGGATTCCTCACTCGGCATGGAAGCCCCCAGCCCTTTCCTAGGAACATTCAATCGCAGAGTCCCTTGCTTGGCCCTGAGGCGCCCTCAGGCTGGGCCTTAGATCTTGGGTGTGGGGGCCAATCCTGCCTGCCCTCTGCCTCCCCTGGCACAGAAAAGGGTGCCCAGCCTTTCCTAGGAGTAGCTCTACGTGTAGAGACTGCAGCAGTGGAGGTTTCCCCCCTTCTCCTCTCAGGCCTCCCCCTCCCTCCGGTCTCTGTCCTTGGGGTGGCATTCCCTCCCTCCCTCCCCCCCATCCCCTCCAATCCTTTAATGGGTGTGTAGCCAAAGCAAGCAGATTTTTCTAGATTAATCTCCCTCTCCGGCTGCTGGAGAAGAGGAGCTCAGCAGTGCCAGGCCAGCCCTTGCCTCCTCCTGCTCTAGCAGAGCATCCCTTCCCAGTCCTTCCCCGCCTGGGGCCAAAGTTCCCATTACAAGGATGGATGGGTGCCCTGCGTGAATTGAGGGTTTCCTTGCCGTGCTTCGGGAGGGCACCAGGCCAGACAAGCCAGGGACGACCCTGAGTTGCCAGGCCTCCATTAGAACTGGAGCCTCACCTGGCTTCTCAGCTGGCTGCTGGGAGGGGGCACCTGGGGAGGCCCCGGTGCTAGAGCGGCACAGCACAGCTCCTGCCAAGGCAGAACAATATGAAGTAGGATCCTGGTGCTCTTGGCAGAGTGATCTACCCACGCCGCCCTCGTCCAGAAGAGAGTCACCTGGCAGGTAGCCAGATCCGCCAGGTTGCAGGGCCAGCAGGGGAGATGGTGCTGCTTCCTCGGGGGAGCCCAGCACGTTGCTCTTGTAACCCCTGGCAACAGCTACCAAACTGGGGCAAGGATTTGAGGGACTTGCTCTTTGGCTCTTGGCTCTCAAGTCCAGGCTTCAGTGGGGAAAGAGGCTCTCAGAGCCGTGGGGAGGGGAAAACACCACTGGGGGGGCCAAGGAGGGCAGGTTGGTTTGCACAGAAGGGAAATAGAGACCTGTGGGTCAGTGCAAGGGAAGGTTCTTAGGAGTGTGTCCCTTCTTTGGAGAATCAGAGAGATCTGGTTTGCGGAACATGGAAATTCTGAATCAAGGAGCTGGAAAGGAAAACACCCACTGAGGGTGTAAGTTGCAAGTTTTGGTGGGGCCCACAGTGGTCTCTGGTAGCCAGTTGGTGTGGCTGCAGACAAAAAAAAATTGAAAAGGAAATGTGATCAAATCAGAGGTGTCGTCAAAGTCAGACAGGGATGCGACCCCTGACCACCCTCGTAAGGGGGACCAGAATGACCCCTACAGGACAGGAGCCACTGGGAGTGGCTGGTGGCAGCGTGGTGATGGGGCCTCCTTTGGGACTGAGGGTCAAGCCGGGTGTGCACTTTTTCAGACTTCGTTCTCAGGCACATCCTGTGTAGACGAGAACATTAAGAGCCCTTGGAAGCTCCAGGCACTGAACATCCCATGCCCATCCAGTCTGGTCCTAAGCTTATAGGAGAGAGCAGAGGTTATGATGGATCTCTTCATTGCTTCTGTGGAAAAAAACAGGCATCTCCTTTGCTTGTGTAGTAGTCCCTGACAGGTGTTTAAAAACACAGGAAGAGCCGCCTCCTTCTCCTCCTCCTCCTCCTCCCCAAACAGATTCGGTGGTGACCTTTCCCTTAACAAAATTCAGATTTGAAAACCAAGCAAAATAGCAGGGAACAACGTGCAAGTTCTCAGGTTGTCCAGAACGATTCAGGGGGCTGGATGTTAACAAACAAACCAAAGACCGGCCGGCCTCGCTGCTGGCACCTGGCGCTCCTAAAGGAGGATGCTGCTAGTCCTCCTGGCCCATCTTGGCGGCCGGGCTACTTGGCCCACTGCAGGGTGGGCTGAGCATGGAATCAGAAAAGCAGCACAGGAGGTGTAGCCACCCACCACATGAGAAACGTGCATGGCTGTGTTCTGACACAAAGCCAGAAAGCGAGATTGGGTCTCTCTGCCTCCTGGGAGTCCTTGCAGGACCCCTCCCTGTGAGGATGCCACCAGAACCAGCACAGCCCTGCTGGACATTCCAGCTCCTCTCAGTTGTGTTGGAAATGGGGCCGCAGGGGCGAAGTCTTCGTTCGCTCGGAAGGAGGAGACTCAGAGATTGTGCCGGGGGTGTTGCTTCCCATCCCAACTGGCCGTCGGGATATCAAACGACACAGGTGGAGTCTCCTGGCTCTGCAGTGTGGGCAGAATGGTGGAGACTGTCACTGCTCACATCCCTCAGGGTCTCTGCTGTGTGACCCACCTGATGAGAAAGTGAGTGCCGTCTCCGGGGTACAGATACCCTCCTGACCGTGGGCAGAGAAACGGCAGCAGCAGCAGCAGGAAATGGCCCAGGGGCACCGGCCGAGATGCACTGATGCCCCCTGCCTGCCCGGCCCCAAGAGCTGCCCTTCTGATGGGGCAGGGTGGGGGGTTAGCAGACCAGAAGCCTGTAGGGTAGGGTGAGCCCCTGGCTCTGCCAAGAAGACTGTCAGCCCGGACTTGAGAGGGCTGCAGCTAAACCAAGGTCGTGGCCTCCAAGGAAGTGGAAGCCATGCAGAGGAACAGCACGTCAGTCTCGTGGGCTGCAAGGTTATCCCAAGGCATGGGGGTTCTCAGTCCCTTGTGATTTCCTCCTGCACGTGTCCCAAGGACAGGGACTTTGGATGTCCCAGACAGTCTCATGCGGCTTCTGCTCCCTTCGGAGGGGCCTGTGCGAGGGAGAGCTTCTCAGTGTTTCCCAGCCTCCCCTGCTGCCACCCTCCCACCAAACCTCCCTGGGGCAGCTGCCTCGCCTTGCCTCCTAGAAAGCACACCTCTGGTGAGCAGGGGCTTTGGATGTCACACACTAGAACACATCCACATCAGGTGCCGCCCCGGGAAGATTTCACCCACTCGTCCATTCCCTTGAATACACGGAGTTGCACCCAAGATACCGAATGGGCAGGAATTCAACCCGGCTCACAATGGACTCGATGAATCACTTCGCTCTCCTAGTCTGCAGTAGGGGAAGTAGCCCGCAGCTGAGGCAAGGATGAAGCCCGTTCAGGCCCTGAAAACTCCCCCCCTGGGGCAGTAACTGCTGCATCCCCCTTCCCGGGGTCAAGGGAAGGCTGAAGCCACCTGGAGGCTTGTGGCCCTGTAAAGATGAGTCTCTAAAGACAGAAGGGTTAGAGGGTCAGACGAGGTGCCGGGAGACCCGGGTTCAAATCCCTGCTTTGCCTGGGAAGCCCACTAGGTGAGCTTCCGCCAGTCCCACACCCTCAGCCAGTCCTACCTCACAGGGTAGTTACTTGCATAAAATGGAGGAAACTAGAATGGTGCAAGCTGTTTGGGGACCTCACCGGGAAGGAAGGCTGGATATTAATATCTAAGAAAATATTAAGGTGGGTGGCCGTGTTAGTCTGTCCGTAGCGGTAGAAAAGAGCAAGAGTCCAGGAGCACCCAGAAGACTAGCAAAATTTGTGGTGAGGTAGGAGCTTTCATGAGCCACAGCTCACTGCTTCAGACAGCTGTGACTCCCCAAAGCTCCTACTTGGTTAGCCTTCTAGGGGCTACTGGACTCTTGCTCTCTTCTACTGCTAAAAAAAATTGTGGCACGAATAGTTCCCCTCCTTCCATTGGACTTTATGAGGGCAGCGGATCGCTGAGAGCCACGAAAGGTTCTGCCACAGTAAATCTGTGAATATTTGAGGTGCCACAAGATGTGTTTTTTGTGTTTGTGGCAACAGGCTGACACGGCTACTCCTCTGGAGGGGTGCAAGCTGGAATGTTGTTTCTGAACCACCTCCACCCCCCCCCCCGTTCTTCTCTGTTCTTAAAAAGCTGCTTTGATGGCTTAAGCGCAAGAGGTGTTGGAGCTCAGGGGGGCTGCTGCTGTCCCCTTTTCTTCCTCCGCAACTTGGGGGCCTCGGCTTGGGGCAGGATCTGATACCCTCCCTGGGTTGCTCTGAGACTGAAAGGAGCTCTCCTGCCACTCGTGAAGGGCTGGGCTCAGAATCCTGCCCTCCAAGAGAGAAACTGTTGGTGGGAGCTACAGAGCAGGCCAGTGGGAGCTCAGCGGTCCCGTCTTTGTCACCCAAGTGCACCAGACTCCTGCTTCTCTGGGGTTCTCTCTCCGGGGGTTGGAGCTGCAGCTGCCCTTGACACACAGCCTTCTCTGGAGAGGCCAGGCTGCAGGGCAGTCCCCCTGGATTGACCCCCCCCCGCCAGTCTCTCACCTCTCAGGGGCAGTTCCATTCCCTATGCCTGAGGTGTACATGCAGCGCACATGAGGCAGCCAGCCTGCTCCATCAGGCCCCCTTGGGCCATCGAGGCCGGGATTGTCTGCTCAGACTGGCAGTGCTCACCAGGGTCTCAGGGGAGGAAGGTCTCCCCTGTCACCTTTGGGCCGGAGATGCTTCTGTGACCCTTCTGCATGCCACTCAGGTGTCCTGTCGCTGAGCCAGGGCTCCTCCTGACGAGGACTCTAAAGGCTCTGGCTGCAGCAGTCCGAGGCTGAAGCCAGGCATGGCACACGCCATCCTCCTCCTGTTGGTTGGCTTCCTGCCCTTGACTGAGGCCAGGCTGCGGTGAGGGTCCACGCTCCGGTAACCTTGATGGCCATTCAGATCAGGGGCTGATGGGCATGTGGGAATGACCAGGTACGAGTGGAGCAGAGCAGTCCCAGGGAGATGGGCAGTGCCCGGGCCTGGCCTGAGCCAACCAGCCTCCGCAGGGCTGCCAGCACCATGGGGCTCAGTCTGGCTTGTTCTCCTGCCCCTGGTTCCACTCCCATGGACTGGTTGTAGTTGTCTCCCACTGAAGCTTGTGGAGCATCTAGGGTGAGCTGAACCAGCACCAGGGATTGCTCGCTTGGCCTCCACCCAGCCCAAGCCTTGGTTTGCTTCCCTGGTTTCCATCGAAGGAGCCCTGGGAAGGGTCAGGAGGGATTCTCTTCCCTCTGGCACCTTTGCAAAATGTGCTGGAGGTTGGAGAAAACCCAGTTCCCTCTGTTGGGCTGAGGATCCCTGTGAACATTTCCAGGTGAATGCTTAATCCTGAGGAGCAGGCATTAGGAAGGGGGGAGCGGCAGGGATATGCTGCACCCCTGAATGTTCCTCTGGACTCTTGGGGTGCTGCTGCTGCAATGGGGCTGGCCTGCAGAAGCCTCTGCGCTGCTCCCTTCTGGGGCCACAGAGCCCCTGGGAAGGGGCCTTCTGGGGTCTGCTGCCTTCCCCCTCCGCCCTGCACCCCTGCCTCTGTGGCCGGACTTCCTTATGCTTAGCCAGGCGGTGCTCGTCTCCCTCCCCCACTTCCTTTCCCCAGTTTGTTTCTGATCTTCCTTGTATCTGTCCCTGGCAAGACTGCTGCTGTTTACAACAAAAATCGTACCTGACCCCAAGAGCTGCTGGTACTCCCAAGGAGAGGGAGGATCCTTCTGTGTCCCCCGAGATGGAAATGCGTGAGGAGCAAAAGAACTCAGAGGAATCACACACACACCCCACCTGTAAGGAATGGCAGGACGGCAGTGTTGCTGGGAAGAATCTGCAGATGCTTGATGTAAAGGAAACGAAATACGTAACATTAAAAAGCAAAGAAGTCTGGCCTCCTAGAGAAGAAAGATTGCAAGCATGGTGCCATGCTAGACAGTCACCCACAGAAAGGCACGAGTCCTTAGCAGGGCTTTTTTCTGAGAAAAGAGGTGGTGGAACTCAGTGGGTTGCCAGCATAGGGGGAAACTCGGCAGGAGGTGGTGCCCCTGGTTCCACATGTGCAAAGTGTGCGCACGTTCCTGGGACTGCACAGTGATGTCACTTTGGGTCAGTTGGAACAAGGGGGAAATTTTTTAAAGTTTAAATCGCCCTCGGAGAAAATGGTCACATGGCCAGTGGCCCCGCCCCCTGATCTCCAGACAGAGGGGAGTTTAGATGGCCCTCCATGTTGCGGCGCGGAGGGCAATCTAAACTCCCCTCTGTCTGGAGATCAGCGTGTGGGGCCACCGGCCATGTGACCATTTTCAAGCAGTGCCGGAACTCTGTTCCAGCTGAAAAAAAGCCCCGGTCCTTAGTCAGATTTTTCCAAGTTGGAGAATCTGGTACAAATATGACCCCCCACACACACACCACCACCACAGGGATTTTGAGACATCTGGGAGAGCTCCTTTCTTCACACTGATTTCTCTTTGGGATCACACTCTTTCGTCCTCTACTAGGTGAACCTCATCCAAAGTCCAGGCCTCCCACAGCCACCAAAGGAAATGAAGTTCTCCCCATTGGGTCCACCACGGAAGCTGCAGGGCAGTTCTCCCCCTCCTCCCTTAGAGGCAGAATTCGCCATCGTGCTGTGAAATGTGGGCCTTGTGGGGCAGCCAATGGTGTGATGGTTTAGCAGCCTCCAAAGAATTTTCTTTCCTCTCCTGGCCCCCCTCACTAGGTCAGGTGAAAACAGGGGAGGGGGGCTCTTGTGGCTCACGGCAGCCAATGGTTGGAGCAGGGGAAGGCTTGCCTTAGCAAGAGAGGCCCAGCTGGGGCTCTGGGGCCAAGAGCTGCGTTCCGTTCAGTGCTGTTGCTACCTTGTCTGGAGTCTGGGGCCTGACCTCTAGAAGGCTGTGTTTTTCTTTGATTTGGATTTCCTTGGGACTCGGGGGAAGGTCCCCATAGATCCATCCTGTCATCTCCCTTCCCTTGTTTGGAACAAGAGGCTGCGGAAGAACGGGAAGCCAAGCTGGGCGTAGCTAAGGAATGAAGTCAGGCCCTGGCTGGGTCAGGCTCAGTGTACAAAAGAGAGAGGGAGAGGTTAGAGCCCTGTAGCCAGAAAGCCATGCCCCTAACCCCGCTGGGGGGAGAGAAGTGCCAAGTCATTGGCTGAGGTTGTCCCGTTCGGGCTGCAGCATCGCAAAGCGATTCTGTCCAGAGCCTGGCTTCAATGGTGCCCTGGGAATGCCTGGGCAATGCTGCTTCTCTTGCCAAAGCCTGGGAAGTGCTGCACATTTTGGAGATGGGGTGGGGCCATGAGAGACCCGGCTCCTCTCCTATTGCAACCTGTAAGGGCCAGGGTTGACGCTGGACCTTTGTGGGGTAGGTGGGAAACAGATCACCCTGATAACTCCCTCTGGAAAGTGACGATTGCCCCAAACCTGAAAGTGGCAGATTTGATTTTGGAATTTTCAGAAGCAGGAGAAAGATTGGGGGGAGGGTGGCTGGAGAAAAGGGCAAGCCGTGGGTCACCCTCTTTCCTGGGGCTAGACAGAGCAGTGGGTGAAGCTGAACAGAAGTAGCCTCGGGCCTGTCTCAAATGTGGCGCTATGGGGGGGGGAGTGCTCCCCTTGGGTCTATGTGGCACCCAGGCTGGTGCCTGTGCAAAGCGGCTATGCACAGTCTCAGCCCCATTTCAGTCTGGTGTTGTGCTAGTGCAAAATCCCCCAGGGAAAAGCTTTTGATTTGCCAGCACGCACTTAAATAGAGCCTGGGATGAATCCTTTGGCAGGGCACAAAGAGCTGGGCTGGGCAAAAGAGGCCCATGTCCGAGGCTCTGCTGTGCCAGGAAACTTGCCAGGAGGGGGTCCAGACCAGTTGCCCTCTCTGCGGCATCCCATCCTATGCTTTCCTGCTGCCGCTGAGCATTCCTGCTGGGACTCCCAAGGGGAGACCGTGGAGGGGCTTCTCCCCGGAAGCGAGCGCCCTTGCCTCCCCCACATCCTGCCAAGGGCAGCCTTCCAGTTCTGCAGCCCTTTGCTGCTCCAGGGTCCTTTTCTTGCGCAGCAGCTCTGAGACCATGGCCAGGAACGGTCAGGCGTGTGCCTTTATTTGGCTGTTTTACCTGATTTGTGCTCATTTATCCTTGCAATCCCATTTGGCCAGAGGAGGCCCCTAGGGGAGTGTTCCAGCTGTGCGAGGACACAGGTGACAGGAGAGAAGGAGCCGCAACTTGTGTCTTCCTCTTAGCTCCAGTAACTGTGGCAACGGAGTCAATGCGGTGACTCCACTCGCTGCTAGATCAGTTTCAAGGCCTGGCGGCGAGGCAGGAGGCGGGTCCTCTCTGTTCGGCTGCTCCTGGGTGTTTCTGTTTTGTCTTTCTGGAGCTGCCAGAGGCCTGAGTGAAGAGAGGGGCACAAGGCCCGCTATTCCAAGCTGCCATGGTTTTGGTCAACCTAAGTACTCACCCACCCGCCCCATCACAGTCAGCCACTTTGAAGTTAGGGGAGGGTGGATGGAGAAGGGGATCCCTTTCCCGTGACTTACCTTCCCCCCCAGTGGCCCTTTGCTCTGGTGAGGGGCAAGCACAGCACCCCCTTGGCTCTGGCCCTGGGGCAGGAGCTCTCAGCCTGGTCTTGAGGGGAGAGTTCTGTCCCCGGGGGTAGGTATTCCCTGCCCTCCTCCCTGGTTGGGCACCCTGAGCAACCAGACATGCAGAGAAATACAGAGACGCAGCTCAATCTTTCTCTGGCATAGTGGGCTGGGCTGCTTCTGACCTCTTCCTGGGGGCATGCATGGGGCGGGTGGAGGGAGGCATCACCTGCCCGAAAATGCTGTTCTGATACCTGCTCTCAGCAAACCCTTTTCTTTCTGAAGTTGAAAATGGGCACCTGCAGGCTCAGTCAGGCCGCAGGCATGACAGTGCCAGTCCCAAGGTCACACCTTTGGCCAGGGCGGAGGAGACGGCAGCTGCCTTGGCCTGCTGAGGGAGGTGGGAAGGAAATAGCAAGGGCAGTAGTTGGAGAGACGGGGAGGGGCAGTTGCAGCCTATGTGCCCCCCCCATTGGGGAACTGGGATCCAATTAAGCCCATCAGATGCCTCCAATTCTGTTGAAGCCGGGGTGGGGGGAGCAAAAAGACTTGGGAAAGGGCGCACACCTAGGCGCAGCACTTCACCCCTGGCAGCACCCAGCAAGTGCTGCCAGGGGTGAAGAGCTGTTCCAGCTCACAGATTCATAAGCCGTTCATAGTGGGGCTGGGCTTAAGCCCTTATTTTCCCTTGGCCATTGCCCTTTGACCCCTGTGTGCTCAGAATGCAGAGCTGGCCATAAACCTGCAGTGGGGGGAGCAGCGTCGAGCCTGCTCTGCTGTGAAACGCTGGCAGCGAGAGGGTCCACTGGGACTGCATGCTGTGCTGGGGCTCCACTGCCACCTCTTCTGGTGGACAAAGCTTGCCAAGGGTCTTCTCTGCACAGCTGGCTTCACAGATGTCTCGGCTCAATCCAGCCTGGCATGGCAAGGTGGGCCGGGTATCCCTTAAGCCACACTGAATGGATTGGTTTTCAGGGTCAAATCCCATTTCTATAGCTCAGTCTGCTAGCGGTGAGCCTACAGAATTGCAGGGGACACAGCGGCACTTGTTACTCGCTCTGCCTTCCATCGCGGTTCAGTTATCGTGGTTAAAAGCCCAGATTCAGAATTCGGAGAAAATTGCAGGAGTGCAGTAAGAACGGGAAGAGCAAGAGAGAGGGCTGCTGCGGAGCTGCTCTTGCATGCGAGAAGGCCGGGCCTTGGCAGGCATCTTGATGACTGCTTGTGCGGTGGAGAGGGTGAGATCACAGCAAGACGGGGTGGGGCAGGGGACTTTATATGCTGCGTTACAAGTGGGAAGAGACTGGCAGCTCCCTGGGGCAGGCCTTCTCCCCCCTGATTGTGTCCCCACTCTGACGACGGGGGCGGGGGCTGTCATGCGCGTTCTTCCTTCAAAACACAAAGGACAGACAGAGCAAGCACGTGCAAGAAAGAACTGTGTGCTTGGGGAGGGGCTGTGGCTCAGGGGCAGAGCAGCTGCTTGGCATGCAAGAGGTTCCAGGTTCCATCCTAAGCATCTCCTATCAAAGTATCAGGTAGCCGGTGATGTGAAGGACCCTCTACCTGAGACTTGGTCGGTCTGAGTTGACAACACTGCCTGATTCAGTAGAAGGCAGGTTCACACTTACTTTCCTCCCCCCTTGCTTGCCCCCACCAGCAAGTGCAAGAAAGGAGGGGTGGCGACTCTTGGCCTTATTCTGTCTCTTTTTCCAGGTCCCTTCATGAAGCACAGGTGGGGGGCAGGCAGAGAAACTTGCCGTGTAGCATCTGTGTGTTTGTCCAGTGGGGCTTTGAGCAGCCAGGATGGCACATGTGGCTGCCCCCAGATCCCATCTGGACATGTGCCCCTCTCCTCTCATCCATCACTGGTCTCTTCTTCCGGGCAAAAGACACTGTCCCCTGCGGGCAAGCCTGCTTGGGAGGGCAAACTGGCCTAAGCCTGGCTCATTCCAGGGTCCGATGACCCCTTGGGAAACGAGAGGCTCTCCCCCTCTACTGCTTTTGAAATGATAGGTGTGCGTGGCGGGCATGGCAGGGGGTGCCTGTGTGCCAGCAGGCACCTTTTCCGCATTCCCAGGCTTTCCATCTCTGGGGCATGATTTGAATGTATCTGAGGATTAGCCTGGGATTTCTTGCTTTCGACAGGCTGGTTTCCATAACAACAAGGCTCCTGTCAAGTCTTTTAACCTCTACGTTGCTGAATTGGGGCTGGGGGTGGGGTGGGGGGAGTTCATATTCTGGGCTCTCCGGTGGAAGCTCCCCTGTGGCGTGGCAGGATTCTCTCCAGGGGTTACTGATTTATGGAAATATTTGCACTTGTCCTTTCCTCGGGGCTCGGGCGGAGGCTCCTACGGCTTGAGTGGCTAGCTGGCAGGTGCCTTCCGAAGAGGAGAGAAAAGGCACCTGCCCAAATTCTCTCTCTTAAAGGCACATGAGACTGACCTCAAGTGGAAGGAAGCAGCTAATGGAACTCTTGGCAGGATATATTTATTAAAATATTTATACCTCTCCTTTCCCATTGGGGCTCAAGACAGCTTACCAGTCCCAATTTAAAAACGTGCAAAGTACAATAAAACTCTAAGTAACCACACCTTTCCCCGCAAATGCCTATATCCCACACGCCAGTAAAAGCCCTAGCAAAGACAACGGCCCTGCCGTTCCTAAAGGCAGCCCCCTCTCCAGGAAAGCCTTCCCATAGGGTGGAAGCTACTGCAGAGAAAGCTTGCCGATGCCAGGCATGCAGTCCTAAGCTGGGCCGGCAGCCTAGGGAACTGAGTTGGCTCATGGAGGTATATGGGAGGAGGCGGACCTTGAGATGTGTGGGCCCCACGTCCCAGGCTGAGAAGGGCTTTAAAGGCCACGGCCAGCACCCTGAATGGCACTCCAAAACTAACTGGCAGCCGGTGTAGCTGTTTAAGATGGGCAAGGTATGTTCCCACCAACAGCCCCGACAGTGACTGGGCGGCAACGTTCACCCCCAGCCGCAGTTTCTGGGTTGCCTTCAAGGGCAGGACAATGCAAGAACGCATTACTATCGTCCATGAGCTTATAAAAGCATCGATCTGTGTGGCCGGATGGGCCAAGTCTAAGGACAGAGAGAGTCTGTGAGCCAGAGGCAGCCGAGAGAAGGCGCCTTTGGCCATGGCACGATCCTGCTTTCCGACCAGCGAGGCAGGGCCCCCGAGTGCCCCACGTTCTTTGCCTACTCTGCAAATGGCAACTCCACCCCATCCCCCAGGAGTGGGTCAGTCTCTCCGAAGCATCAGCATTCCTGACCAGCTGCAGGCAGCTGTTGGGGGGGGCGATTTTGATTCCCAGACTTCCTGGCCACACATGAAGGGGTGAAACACTCTGCATTGTGGCCTTGCTCTGAGGAACGTGGTTGTCTCTGAGAGCCAAACTACAAGTGACGCCTGACACAGTTTGGACACTTGTCAGCTTTCCTCAAGTTTTGATGGGAAATGTAGGCATCCTGGTCTTACAGCTTGGCTCTCCATTTAATTGAAGTTTACAGACCCCCCCCCCACACACACACACACTGCGGAGGGGAAGGGGGGCGCCTGGCGAGAGCCTGACGCCTGCACTCCCCTCCTGACCACATGTTCTCCCTCCCATACACTGCCGCTCTGTCAACTTCAATTAAATGGAGAGCCAAGCTGCAAGACCAGAACACCTACATTTCCCATCAAAACTTGAGGGAAGCTGACAAGTGTCCAACCTGTGTCAGGTGTCACTTGTAGCTGGGCTCTGAGCCCGCGGAGCCCTCCCTCAGCAGGGCACAGCAATGGCGCCGAGTCCCTATCTTCTGCCTTCGAAATCCTGCTATAGGGAAAGCAGTGCTTGTGCTCTGGGTGCAAATCAATCGAGAGGACTTGCCCCCGGTGCCCCCTGCCCTCCTCACTCGCTGCTCTCTGTCCCCTCAGGCCACCCCAGGACATCAGTCTGGAAGAGTTTGACGATGAGGATTTGTCTGAAATTACCGATGACTGCGGCATTGGCCTCAACTACGACTCGGACCACTACGAGAAGGTGAGGGCCTGCTGGGGGAGCAGCCCCAGCCGCCCTAAGTGTGTGTGTGTGGGGGGGGGGTTGATCTTGTTCAAGAGGCCTGCCCTGGGGATACCCTCTGGTCCCCTGGCTCTCAAAACCAGTGCAAGTGAGACCACAGGTTTGTCTTTTTGCCTCTTTCAGTTTTATTTTCATGCAAGTTGTTGGCACCTCTGAGGCTCAGGACAGGTAGTTCTGCCATTTGGCAAGAAGCAGCAGAAAAGCGGGCGTGAAAAGTGTGTCATTTGGAATACATCAGGCTAACAGTAGGGCATGTTTCTCTTGCAAAATACCACGCCTGCTATATAGTGGGTTGAGGTCTGAAGAAGAACACTGTGATCCCCATGGAAAATATGGAAAACCCAGTGCCCAAGTGGACAGCCGTGAGTTCTGGCAGAAGTAGGATGGACAGGCAGTCTTCCAGACCGGAGTCCGCTTTGGTTACAAAAATATGCTATGGAACGTATTAAATACAAAGCAAGCCTCTCCGCCAGGCTTTCTTCTCTCCGGCCTGTGAAAGATGCTCTCTCCATGCTGAGTTGCCATCTTCTTTCTCGGCCCTGCTCCTGTGCTTGATGTGCAGAAATGTGCCAGGGCAGATGTTCCTTGGGATAGAGACTGGGCTAGGGAAAGCTCCAGGGACATCAGAAACAGGCAATCCCAGAAGGAAAGTACATGGAGGAATTTTTTTCTTCGAGCTTGAAATCTGGTGCCTTCCTGCGGAGCTCAGAGGAGCCTCTGGTGAGGAGCCGTCCCGCAGGTTGGTTCCCAAAGTGCCTTTTGCTGGGGCTGCTAAGGCTGACCCAGCAGGTGACGGCTCCCCTGAGGAATGCTGCTGAGTCAGCCCTGCTCCCTGCTGAGTCGGGGGGGGGGAGGGGGCAGCCTGCGAGCTGTGCCTCCCCCTCACTCCGCCCTCAAGGCTCCAAGTCAGCACTTTCAGGCTCAGGACATTGTTGAGCCCTGGTGGGAGAGTGCAGCGAAAGGGATGCCAAGACTTCCTGGAAGCGAGAGTTCTTAATGTGCAGCTCCTTATCCTCGCAGAGCCTGGCTGGGACACGCAGGGGAACGAGGCGCACATTTCGACAGAGCCAAAGGGCCTTGCCTTGCTCTCCGTGCTTAGATCCTTCAGAACATGGGAGCGGAGCAGAGAGACAGGTCCTCACCCAAGAGGGCGGCAGGCAGGCGCCACATGCCAAGGAGGGCTAGTTGGCAGGTTTACTTGAGAGGGAGGCAGAAGCATCCCCGGGACCGCGGCACTGTGAACAGTGGGAACAGCATGCCTCGTGATCAAGTTCTTCCCAGGGATGGAGCGCAGCCTCTGCCCGCTTTCCATGTTCTTCTGTTCCTGACCAGATCCAGACCTACCGGACTTCTAAGACAGAATTGCTGCTGGGAAGTCAGCAATGGAACAGCCTCGTTTCTGGGGTGCCTTTCTTATGATGTTTGGGTGGGGGACCTTGCAGGCACTTTGAGGCCACAGGGGTGCATCGGGCCCCCTCTGCTTGGATGGTTTGCCCACAGCCAGGGTGGTGGAGTTGCAGCATGTCCTGCAGCTCCCCAGGCGGGTGCCGGGGGAGGGTCCTAGATAGACGTCCTGTCGGCAGTTTCCTTCCTGGCTTTGACTTGAGGACATGCCGGTCTCATGTCCAACTAGAGACACCTGCCAGCTTCGGAACAGGACATTCCTGGAGATTTGGGGGGGGGGGGGCGGTGCCTGAGGAGGGTGAGGTTTGGGGAGGGACCTCAGAAGGGTATAATACTATAGAGTCCACCCTCCAAAGCAGTCATTTTCTCCATGGGAACTGATCTCTGTCATCTGAAGATCAGCTGTAATTCTGGAAGCCCTCCAGCCCCCCCGCCCCTTGAGGTTAGCAAACATACAGCTGGAGCTTCCACTAGCAGCCAAGCCCGCCAGAAGGGTCACGGCAGAGCTACCCATTGCCTCGACTCGTGTAGCACTGGGGAGTTCCAAGGCCCTCCTCTTGCCATAGGTCAAGTGAAGCATGAGAACAGCCTGGCCTCTCTTCCCATCTTGGGTTTGGGTGTTGTGCAAATCAGGCAGGCTCTGGGAGAGCAGGAGGCACCTGCTGCAGGGCTGCCCTCCCACCTGCTGGAGTAAAGGGTGACCCTCTCCCACTCACGTCTTTCCTTCCAGGACTGCCTGGTGCTGGAGCGATGCGAACAGCCCCACCCCATCTGCTCCTTCCAGGACGATTTCCAGGAATTTGAGATGATTGACGACAATGAGGAGGAGGAGGAAGAGGAGGAGGAAGGGACAGGGCTTGAGGAGGGTCCCCCCTCCCCTTCAGTCTCCCCAATTCCTTCGCCCACCCCAGAGGAGACCCAGAAGCACCGCCCCACGACTCTCCACCTGACGACAACAGGCACACAGGTGAGAGGAGCATTGCCTGGCCAGCCTGGTATGCTTGTGGGGGGGGGACCCACTGCAGAGGCCTGGCATTGGGAAGGGCAGCTCTCAGGCCCTTTGGGACCTCATGTACTCCTTGCTCCAGAAGGGGTTCAGGATGGCACGTGAGAGGGTTTCCCGCCCAACTGGCCTCTCTGGTTATGTTGAGTAAGGGCAAGGAAGTGTCTCGAGGCCAGCAGGGGAGCTTTGTGGCAAGGTGGGGACTGCAGCCCAGGCCAAGTCCAGTGCCTGACCCATCGCTAGATGTCAGAAGCACCTTCCACAGAGCATGGGCTGAGAGTAGGAAGAGGCAGGCATCCCGACGTGCTAGGCTGCCTCCGACACCTCTTGGCCAGAAAAGCTCCAGAAACATTTCTCAGCATCCAGAAACCAGGATGGAGGCACTGGTATCGAAAGGTGGTTGAGGCAGGCGTGCCACCCAGTCATCTTCCTGCCGTAAGAGGGGCATTGCCCGCCCTGGTCTGCAGTGCATCTGGCAGCTGGCCACCTGTGGATTTTCTGATGTTGAGAGATTTGCGCAATACATGCGCTGCTGTGTTTTACTGAATTGTATTGTAGTTTTTAATGTTTTAAAGATGTTGTCTTTATACTATCTTTATTGATGTGATCTGCTCTGAGCCTGTTCATGGGAAGAGTGGAAGATAAGTATAAATAAATAAATATGCCCCTCCCACCACCCAGAGGACAAAGTCTGCATGCCTAAAACATTGTGCAGGCTGAGCCAAGGGGGGAGGAGAGCAGTCGGTGGCCTCTCGGCCGTCCTGCTGCATCCACAATGGGCTCGCTGTTAATCCAACGGGCAGAGACGCCCCACAGTATTGTTTGGAACACTTTGGCCAGAACTGGAGGGACCAGAGTTGTTTTTTTGGGGGGGGAGGGTCCTCAGGGCTGGGTCAATTAGCCAAAGAAGGCTCCTCCGGCCTGACATGAAATGCAGGTGGCCAGTTGGCGAGTGACACAGCAGGCACGGCGGGGAGGGTGCTGGGCTCCGCAAGAGGCAGGGTGTGGGCATGTCATCCATCCGCTAGCAGCAGGCCGGGGCAGGCGGGAGCAGCCTGGCCAGGAGGCCCCCCTTCCTCCTGCAGCGCCTTCCCCGCCTTGCTCTTCTGCCACTGCCCTCTCCAGCCTGAGGCGGCAGTCCTGGGCAAGAGAGTTTGGCACCCAGGCTGCCGGGGTGGGGTTTCCCTTCAGCTCCTGGAGAGCCATGTGATGTGTGGGCAGGCCAGGCCACGGGGGTGGGGAGTCAGCACGACTGTGGGGCTGGAGTGGGGGGGGTGCTGTGGGGGGGGGGAATGAGCCATGGCAGAACTTTCCCCTCCCCTCAAATGGGCTGCTTTTCTGGAGAGACGGTTTTGACATTCTGCAGTGTGGGAACTAGTCGCAAATGTGACTGGATTGCAGCCGCCCAGCCTACAGCTGTACACGGTGGCAGCTTGGCTTCCAGGAGGCACCTGCTGCTCTCCTCTGCCTCTGCCTCTGGCATTTCAGGGGCTTTCTGGGCTGGAGTGCTTCTTTACGCTGTTCTTCTCCAAGGCTTCTCGGAGAACCTTCTGCACGGCAACCAGAGGCTCTGCCACTGGGCCACGCCCCCTAGCTGATGCCCGTAAAGATCTATATAAGCTGTCCTGGAGGAGCCTGTAAAATGTGCCCTTGGGGCAGCCTGTCCAGAGGAGAGAGCCACGGGAACCTGCCACTCAGCATCTGGTGCTGTCCCTCCCTCTCCAAGCCAAGGCCGGGGTCTCCACCTGCTGGAAGGGACAGGATGTCCTGGCCATTACCCCTCCCAATGCCTCCCCAGTCCCCCGCTTCTGTTTGGCACGTGTGCCCTGGGGTGCAGCTGTGCCCCCCTCCGTGCCCTGCAGCTGCACCCTCCCCCACTAATCCCCGTTGGGATTAAGGCTTGCCACTCCTCCCACTTAATCTGCTACAACATTAACCTTCTGTGGGGGGGACCAGTTGACAGGCTCTCCTCCCACCCTCTTTCCAAACCTGGAGTCCTGCTTTCAGAACTGAGTTTTGGGGCCGGCCCCTCTGGCAGGGAGGAGATGGAAAGAGAGTGCCGAAGAACGTGGTGCAAGAGAGATGAGGGGCAGCTTAGAAAATTAGGGCAAACTCAGGACTCTGAAGAAATGCAAAACGCAGTTGAGACTCATCTGCCTCCAGAAGGAAGCCCAGAACACTCGGGAGCCAGAAAGGCGGGTGCTCAGTCTGCGTGGCGAGCTCTGCCTCCGGGCCTCTCGCACCCACGGATTGTGGCCCTGGGCCTGTGTCCAATGCTTCACGTACCTGGAGACCAAGTCCTTTGAGAAAAGGCGGTCGGAGTTCGGTATGATTAGCCCGGAGAGCAGGACTGAGGAGTGGTATGAGAGCCACCCTCAAGTATTTGAAGGGCCGGCGCACAGAGGACGTTTTCTGTTGCCCTCACAGGTTGGACCAGAAACAACAGGTTAAAATTAGAGCAAAAAAGTTTTCAGCTAAACATTAAGAAGAACTTCCTGATAGTTAGAGCAGTTCCTTAGCGGAACAGGCTTCCATGAGAGGTGGCGTGCTCTCCTCCTCGGAGGTTTTACGCAGCTGCTGGGTGGCTGGCTGTCAGCAATGCCGATTCTATGACTCAGTATGACTTTAGGTGGATCATGAGCGGGGGCAGGAAGGGATAAGCCCGTCCTCAGCTCTTGCGGCCCCTTCTTAGGTGCCCAGGGGAAGGTCGCCACTGTGGCGTCAGGAAGGAATTTTCCTCCAGGCCAGACTAGCTGGGTATATCCTGGTGGTCTTTCGCCTTCCTCTGGGCATTGAGCAGGGGCCCTTGGGGGAGGAGGGGGGAGCTGGGCACTTCCCGCTCTGTGCAGGGGTTGGACCCTTGGGGTCCCTTCCAGCTCTGTGGCTCTATGCACTAGGCATACAAGCAGCAGCCACCGCAGGCCCGCAAACTGCAAAGGGGGCGTAGCATTCTCAGCCCCCTTGCCCTACATCCACAGGCCCCAACTGCTCTTGGGAGCCTTGCTTCAGGGCAGTAGTTTGGGCTGGTGTGGTGGAGTGCTGGGCCTGAGAGGACTGGCTCTGAGCCCCCACTCTGCCACGGAGACCCGCTGGGTAACCCTGGGCCCTTCACACTCTCAGCCGGACCGACCTTCACAAAGTTGCTGACGATTAAAGGGAGAAGGGGAGAACAATGGGAAAAACTTTCAAGAACCACAGCTCTCTTCTTCAGATGCATCTGACGAAGAGATCTGTGGTTCTCGAAAGCTCATGCTACAGTAAAGCTGGTTGGTCTTAAAGGTGCTACTGCACTCTTTACTATTTTGCAACCACAGACTAACAGGGCTACCTCCTCTGTAGCAAAAGCCACTGAGGGTCTCAACTGGGGAGAACAGGGGATATAAATACCTAATAAATGAAAAGAAGCACGTTTCTTATCCCAGGGCTCAAATGCAGTCAGTTAGTGCTGCTGAAGGCCTGTTGATCGGCAGGGTTTACTCCGACATTGTCTTCGGCAGTCCCAGCTGAGGAGAACTCCTGGCCGTGGGCTGTCGTGCGCCCAACCTGACCTGCCCCCCCCTCTCTCTCCATGTGGCCAGGACTCCTTGAACAACAACAGCAGCCGCCGCAACCCAGCCCCCGCTCTCCAGCGGGCCACCTGGCAGGAGACGCTGCGCCTGGCCTCTCCCTCTTCCTCCTCCTCTTCCACAGCCCATGCCGGTGAGTGCCCTGCTGCTGTGACCCACTCTGAAGGAGGAGCGGGAGGTTGCTGGGGGGGGGAGAGGAGAGGGGCCCCTGCAAAAGGGGCCTTGGGGAGCCAGAATATCTCGCGGTGGGGTGGCTGAGCCAACAGCCCCAGATGGGTGTGGGCTGCAGGGGAGCCACTAGGCAGGTTTCTAGATATCTGGAGTGAAAGCGGGGTGGTGAAGAGTCACCTTGGAGGGCGGCCCCGTAACTGGCCTTCGCATTAACAAGGAAAAGAATGAGGGAAGTCTGCACTGCCCAGTCTCTAGCCGGCCAGCCTCTCGCGCCCAGAAGTCCTTCTGATGGTCAGAAGACTGTAGTGGCCGGAGGGAGGTGAACATTTGAGCTTTCTTGCCTCTGCACCAACATGCAACCTCACACGCAAAGACCCCCCCCCCACTTGCCATCTCTTTTTGTTTCCTGCACCATTTTTCTGGCTGAGGTGCCAAGTGAAACAGAAAACAGTTTACTGGCTAAAGGCAATGAAGTGGAGCCTGTGCGGCAAGAAACAAAGTGGAATCAAAGGTCCCTTTGGAACAGTGCTTCTGGGGAGAAGGAGCCCTATATAAGGGTGCCTCAATCTCCACCAATTCCTCCTTCAGGACTTGGGAAGCCCCCACCCACCCAAATGTGCCTGTACCCAGGCAAACCCCACTTTTGAAACAAATAATGCAAGGGTCTTGCCAACGTCATTTATTTATAGTTGTTAAAACGTTGTGATTCCCCCTTTAACAAAATTTAAAACCGAAGCCTTACAAACCATGAACAGGCAGCCACACATCAGCAATATAAACTACAGCCCCCCCCCCCCCAAATCCTGGTCCACCAAAGCCATGAATACTCTCCCAGCTCAGGGTCCCTCAAAAGCCCGCCGTGTGTGTGTGTGTGGGGGGGGGGCAGTGGGGGTGCTGAGCTGACATCGGAAGAGCGCACCTGTGGGTAGTGCCACAAGCAGCTTGCAAAGGGGGCTGTGCTGGAAGGAATTTCAGGCGGGGAGCTGAGCTGTGTGGGCCTGCAGAAGAAGAGCAAAATTCGTATCCAGGAGCGCCTTGACGACTTCCGAGATTTCCAGGATATGAGCTTTCAAGAGTCAAAGTTCCAGAATTGTTGTATCTGATGAAGGGAGGGCAGCTCTGACTCTCAGAAGCTCCCCCCCCCCTGGAATTCTCGGTGGTCTTCAAGGTGCCCCATGACCCGAATCTTACACCAGAAAATGACTCTGTGAGGACCTCTGTGCAGGGGGTGCCCTGCTTCATAGCGGGGGAACCAGTCCCAAAGGTGGTGGTGTGGTGTCTTAGGGTGGTTAGGAGTCTCCCCAGCAGCCTCAAGGCCTGTTCCCTGCCCTTCAGAGCAGAGGCTGGAGGGCGGGGGGGGGGGGTGCGTGTGTGGAGGCAGCACGGCCCAGCCCCCCCCCCCACGCCCTCCTGTCTCACTTGGGGGCTGGGAAGAGCCAGGGCCCTCGGGGAAGCCTCTGGCAGGTGGGCGGGCAGTGCCAAGCCCACCGGGTGGGGGGCCTCGGCTGCCCCGGGAGGAAGGCGCCAGTCCCCAGCCCGGGCTCGGCTGCCGGCCCTGGAGAGGCCCTCCCGGGGGCCACAGCCGGGCAGCGCTGGGCCGGCTCTGAGGGCGCCCCCCCTGCTTCTCCCCGCAGAGCGCGCCTCGCCCCCGCACGCGTGTCTCCAGGACGGGCCTTGCTCGGACGCGCGCGGCAGCCCCGGCCCCGATCCGCCGCAGCCTCCGCGCCAGGCCGGCCTCTACGACGCCGAAGGCAACAGCCGCGCCGCCCAGGGGGCCCCGCCGCCCGCCCGCCGGGCAGAAGACCACAACCGGAACCTCGTCGCCGGCCGCGCGCCCCCCGAGGCGGCCGCGGGCCCGGAGCCGCTGGAGGCGCGCCCCCGCCCCGCCAGCCCGCGCCGCTCGCCGGCCACGGACAGCTACTGCGCCCGCTTCCAGAGGGACGCGGCGGCGGCGGCGGCGGGCCCGGCCGGGGGCTCCCCGCTCTCCCCCGAGGGCCGCCCGTCCGGCGCGCCGGCCAGCCCCGCCGGGGAGGCGGGCGAGGCGCTGAGCTCGGCGGGCGAGGGCGAGCGCGGCAGCCGGGCCGCCTCGTCGGCCACCACGTCGCCCTCGTCGGACCCGGGCATCGAGGCCGACCTGACCAGCCGCACGTCCAAGGCCTTCCCGCCGGGCGGCCGGCGCGGCCACGAGCTCAGCTCGCCGGGCTCCGACTCGGACGTGGAGGGCGAGCTGGCGGCGGCCTTCGCCTGCGGCGGGGCGCGCCTGGCCGGCAACATGATCTCCAGCATCTCGGAGACGGAGCTGGACCTGAGCAGCGAGAGCAGCAGCGGCCGCTCCTCCCACCTCACCAACTCCATCGAGGAGGCCAGCTCGCCCGGTTCCGACGCCGACCCCGAGGCCGAGCTGGAGGCCGAGCGGGAGGCGCCGGCGGGGCGCGTGCGCGGCCTGAAGGACGCCCTGCTGCTCCCGCCCGGCGGCGCGCTCGGCCCGCCCGACGCCCCGCCGGAGCCCCGCCGCGGCCGGGAGAGCCTGCGCCGCTCCTTCTACCTGCCGGTGGGGCCGCAGCTGCTGCCCGCAGGCGGCGAGGGCGAGGAGGAGGAGGAGGCGGCCGACAGCGAGGAGTTCGACTCGGCCTCGGCCTCCGACTCGGAGCCCGACCTCAGCGAGGACTCGGACTCGCCCTGGCTGCTCAGCAACCTGGTGAACAAGATGCTGTCGGAGGGCTCCTACCCGGTGCGCTGCGCAGAGGAGGGCTTCCCCGCGCCGCCCTCGCTGGCCGACACCATCTCGCCCGCCTCCGACCTGGAGGCCGAGCTGCCCGCCGAGCCCGCCCAGGGCCGCGCCGCGCCGCGCAGCATCGAGCTGGTCGACATGGAGACGCTGCGCTGCGCCCTGCAGAGCCCCGCGCGGGCCGCCCAGGAGGAGGAGGCGCCGCCGCCGCCGCCGCCCCGCGCCGCCGGGCCCTTCCTGCTGCTGAGCCACGCCGCCGCCGCCGCCACCATCGCGCCGCTGGGCCCCGGCCGGCCGCTCGCCGCCTGCTGCCAGCCCGAGGCGCCCGAGGAGCGCGGCCCGGCCGCCCTGGCGCCCAAGGACCTCATCGACGACGTGCGGTTAGCGCGGCCCGCCCAGGCGCCCGAGGACGCCGCCCCCACGGCGCAGACCAACCGCGGCTTCCGCCTGGCCTACTCGCCCGACGGCGAGGACGCGGGCAGCCCCCGGGCGCGCCTGCTGCCGCCGCTGGACGACTCGCTGGCCTACGACGCCGTCAAGTACACGCTGGTGGTGGACGAGAACACGCAGCTGGAGCTGGTCAGCCTCAAGCGCTGCACCTCCCTGCTCAGCGACGACGACGACGACGACGGCAGCTGCGGCAGCAGCAGCGGCGCCGAGGAGCTGCCCGGCCGCGCCGACGAGGCGGCCAGCGACCTGGAGGACGGCCCGCGCCGGCGCAGCGGCTCCTCCTCCGAGGACTCCTCGCCCGAGGCCGACCTGCACTTCTCGCGCAAGTTCCTCAACGTCTTCGTCAACAGCACCTCCCGCTCCTCCAGTAAGGCCCGCGGGGCGGGGCGGGGCGGGGCGGGGGTGGGCTGCGCTGGGGTGGGAGGAGAGGCCGAGCTGCGGCCTCCCCGTCGAGCCGAGGCCGGCCCGGCCCTCCGGCCCCTGCTCCCCTTCGAGGCCGCAGCAGGGCTCCCCCCCCCGGTGCCGGCCTGCAGCCATCCGGTCTCTGTCCCCCCCCCCAGGTACGGAGTCCTTCGGTCTCTTTTCTTGCATGGTGAATGGGGAGGAGAGGGAACAGACCCACCGAGCTGTCTTCAGGTGAGGAAGCAGACTGGGGCGGGGCGGGGCAGGGGACCCTTCCAAGGATGGCCCTCCTGCGGCTTCTCCAGGACTCCGGGCAGTTCCCGGGGAGTTTTCTAGCTCCTTCCACTCACCCGCAACGCCCCGAAAACCAGCCAGGAGCCCCAGGAGGGTGCCTGTAATGTGCCCCCCTCCCAGCTGGCACACCCCGGTCTGTTAAGCAGTGCACAGGGAGGTGCCTCTGAGTGCGTGCGGTCTGCCTTTCCCGCAGCCGCCCCATTTGCCCCTCAGCGAGGTAATGGTGGTCCTGAGGAGGGCAGCTGGCCCTGGCCCCCCAGGTTCCTGTCCCGCCTCACCTGCTTTTGCCTGTCTCCCCCTCCCCCCCCCAGGTTCATCCCTCGCCATGAAGATGAACTCGAGCTGGATGTGGATGACCCCATCCTGGTGGAGCTAGAGGAAGATGACTACTGGTGCCGGGGCTACAACATGCGCACGGGGGAGCGCGGCGTCTTCCCTGCCTTCTATGCCCACGAAGTGGTGAGCCAGGCCAAGGAGGTGGCAGGTAGGCCAGGCTGCTGCCGTGGGCACGGGGGGGGGGCGGGCAGGAAGGGTCCTCGTAGCTTTGCTCTCGCTTGCTTGGCTAAGGCTGCTCAGACCCCCCACCCCCACCCCCGTTAGCAAGGTGGAGGCCCAGGGGCCGCCGCCTTCTCTGCACTGCTGTTGTTGCAAGGGAGGAGGAGAAGTCGATGGGGAGAAGGAATCCCATCCCCCCCCACACCTTTCTATGGCCAGAGTCTCCCGCTGCTCCCTCTGAGGGGTCCGACGGGGGACGGTGCTGAGCGCTGTGGCTTGGTGACTGGAGGGCCCAGGCTCAGTCCCCAGCACCTCCCAGCCGAGGCTCTCCGGTCCAAGGAAAAGCCTCTCTCTGCCTGGGTCTCCGGAGAGCCACCCCCAGTCAGGGGAGAGCCCCGAGCTAGCGGGACCAGTGGCTGCTCTCAGCACAGGGCGGTTTCACAAACAAGCCTTGGAGGACGCAGGTTTCCTTGTCTTGACAGCAGCCCGGGATGCCCCGTGGCACGTAGACGGTCTCTGGACTCAGTTTCTGAGAGAGGCCGGAAAGCCCAGTTACCTGCTGGCTGCTGAAGGCCAGTGGGGAAGTCGGCAGTTCCAAGCACCCTCGTGCCGTGCTTCTCTCCCCGCTTCTAGCCTGACAACTGTGGGGCGGGGGCTGGTCTGGTTGGGCCTTGCTCTGTCCCAGCTTGGGAACTCTTCGGACAGCCGGAGAAGAGAAGAGATCTTGCCACGCCTGGCACGCTCGCTTCCTTCCTCACGACCCCCGAGGCGTCTCGCCTGGCGTGGCTCAAGGACCTCTCCTTGTGGGGGTGGCCGGGTGTTCCCGCTGTAGCGCAGGCTGCTTCTGTCTAGGCAGGTGGAGAGAAATATGGGTGGGTAATCGAAAGATCCCATTTTGAAAAAGATTGACAGATACTGCGCTCTCCGTGCACGTGGCGCTCCACGGAGCAACGTGAGCAGGAAAGGCAGGTCCACGCAGCAAGACCCTGGCAGGCTAGAAACGGAGCCCAGGCACCGACAGGGCAGTTTTCGTTGCGCTTGGGAGAGAGAGGGCTGCTCTGGGAGGGATCGCCGCGAATCCGGACAGTCCCAGATGACCAGGTCAGATGCTGCTGAGCCCTTGGCTGAGGTCCTTCGGCCCAGCTCTGCTGCATCACAGAGTCCGGAAGCAATTCTTGATGGAAAGGAGAAATTGCCTAGGAGGGGTCATGTATTTCAATCTTCAATCCTCGTCACGCACCAAAGCCCCTCTTCTCACTCCAGCCTTCCCCTGGTAGAGACGGGGAGGGGAAGGTAGCGGCCCCCTCCCTGTGCAGACGCAGTAATGGATTCCCGGCTTGATCCTTGTAGGCTTGAAGCGGAATCCGTGCTGGCTGGAGCGTTTCAACGTGCAGTTCCTGGGGTCTGTGGAGGTCCCGTACCATCAAGGGAACGGCATCCTGTGTGCGGCCATGCAGAAGGTAAGGCCGGAGAATGGGGGCATAACGTGCCAGGGGGGCCTTATAGGGCTCTCCTCACGCTGCCTCCATCTTTGCAGGCCCTCTCCTCGTGCAAGGCCAGCTGCCACTGCCCCTGGCATTTCTAGACAATTGTGGACTCTGCCAAGGCCTTTGGTTCATGCGAGAGGATGCCTGGCTCTCCCCAAGGCTTCACAGTGCCCCTTTCTCCTGCCCAGCCTCTTGCTTCCTCCCCCTGGCTCCTTCCTCTCGGAGGCCCCACCCCTTGCTTCCCTCAGACTTTTTCTACCCCCGGGTTGCTGTTGGGGCCTGTTTGGACTGGAAGCACCAGTGGGGGCTGCAAGCAATGCCGACGTATTCCCCATTGCGCTGTGTTGCGCCAGCCCTCACCCCACACTGTAGGCTTCGTTTGCCTTGTGCCTGAGGAAGTGTGTGTGTGTGTTGGGTGGGGGGTTCTTCCTCGCAAGCATTGTCCAAATCCCTTTTCAGACCCTGCTGCTCCATGCAGTGGTAACTGCGAGGTTTGATCCTTGTCACTCTACGTTGGGTGGCACTTGAAGTGATTTGGAAGTTCCCTGTCTGTTCTGGAGGGTGGGCTGCAGAGATGCTGACCTATGAGCCAGACCCCGGCAGCAGATTCACTCCGCTCAGCACCAACGGGGGTGGAGGTGAGGGGTATCCGAAGCCCAGCCAGCCCTAAGGAACAGCCTCCTTGTCCCGTCGGCCATTCCATCCAGACTGCAAGATGGGAGCGCCCTGGAGCCTGCTGATGGCTTCCGGCCAGGTGCCTTCACACCTGCGATCTGTAAACTTTCTGCTGGCTGTTCCAATGCTTTAAATTTCCTGTGGTTTTATGTGTTTTAAAATCAGTCATCCCCCTTGAGACTCAGTTGCCCGGGAGAAGGGCAGCTGACAAATGTTTTAAGTGAATAAAGGAGGAGATGGGAGAGGGGTCCCAGCTTCCTCCGGCCGCACTGCCGGCCCCAGCCAGGCGAGGCTGGGTGTTGTGTGAGGGCTGCTGGCTCCTCCTGCCCTGCCTGTGTCCCTGCAGATCGCCACCACCCGCAAGCTGACGGTGCACCTGAGGCCTCCTGCCACCTGTGACTTGGAGATCAGCCTGCAAGGCATCAAGCTCATTCTGAGCATGAACGAGTACAGCCGGGACGAAGAGGTGAGGGGGAGAGGCTTTTGCAGCTGAGCTCCTTGTTTACACGGGAAGGCCCTGGGCCTGTGGAAGCTGGCATTTCCACCCAGCTAGGCAGGTGATATTGCGAGTACCAGCATGGTGCGCGTGTGCCGTAATGAAAACTGGTGTGGCCGTGGGTTTGCCTTTGACCTTTGGGGATGGGAGGACGAGGTTAAGGGCCAGCAGAACTCTTGTACAGTATCAGTTCTAGGATTGGCAGTCCATGTCAGAGAGATCCCCAACCCCCCCTCACAGCAAGTACTCTAGGGTCTTAGATGAAAAGGTTTTATTATAGAGATCCAAATAAGTTCACAGGTACATCCAAAGATGACTAGGAAATTGGCAGGAATGAGAATACAAGTGTATGCACTTTGATATAAGGAGCAGGATTCCCCCTCCCCTGGCGCGAAAGTCCCAATTCTCCTGAGAAACACAATAGCTTTGTCTGGCCAGAGAAAGCCAGAAGATTACAAGGAATTCGACTCTCTCTGTCTCTTGCGGAGAGTTACATTTTAGTACAAGGTCAGTAGCAGGCTTCAGAGATAATAGTTTCAACATTAGGACTTTCGGTTTTAGGCAAGCTCGAGATGGCCTGAACATAATGGTTACAGTACATGAGCATAATAAGAGAGCATATAGTTACACAGTATGATCAAATCCACACAGGGAACAGAGAACATATGAATGGCATGGATGAATGGGATGCAGGCATGACATACGGTATCAAAGCACCCCTAAGATCCTAATGGGACTGGGAGGAAAGCAGTTCAGAGTGCAAAAGGGAGCCTAATTCTGCTTTCTGCCTCTCCTGGCTTCGTTCTGGCCTAGCCCTCAGAAAGGACAGGCGCATAATGGGGCCATGAGGCCAGAGGGCAGGTTGCACCCATATTGGGGTGGCCAAAGACTCTTGACCTTTTATGCACCGGCAGCTGCCCTTGCCCACTGGCCTGGCAGCCCTAGACCCTGGCACGACCCTGGCGGCCTCTTGGAACATGACAGCCGGGAGTGCAGGGAGAATAGCAGTGGAGGCATGTTGCAGCTGGTGGGAGCATCATGCATCACCCAAGGAGCACCAAGGACAGTGGGTCATGATAGGCAGGAGGGAACTTCTAATGGGGCCTGCCCTTGGCAGGATTTAGTGTGTGTGTGTTGGGTGGGGAGGGGGTTGGTTCTTGGGGCATTTTCAGGATGGAGAAAACCATGGGGGAAGGGCTCTAGGAAGGTCTTCCTAAAATGGGCGAGTGGAGAAACAACATGGCAAATGAAGTTCAGTGTAGCTCTCTGTAGGTTGATGCACACTGGAACAAAAAAAATATCGTTCCTTTGAATATACACGGACAAGGTCTAAACTAGAAAAGAGTCCACCTTTTCTATTTTGCTACTACAGACTAACACGGCTAACTCCTCTGGATCTAAGGTCTAAACTGGTTGACACGGGGGGGAAAGATCTTGGAGTTGGAGTGGATAACCCAGTGAAAGCGTCAGCCCAGCGCACCGCGGCCATGAAAAAGGCAAACGTGCTGCAGATTATTAGGAAAGGGATTGGGGGAAAATTATAATGCCCCTCTCTAGATCTATGGTGTGGCCTCATTTGGAACATTATGTGCAGTTCTAGTCACTGTCTCAAGAAGGGCATCGCAGAGCCGTAAAACATAAGAGGGCAACCGAGACGATTAGATAGTTGGAGCACCTTTCCTAGGGGGGAAGGCTGACGAGTCTTTGTTCAGAAAAGACACGACTAAGGGGGTACATGATAGAGGTTTGTAAAATTATGCAGGGGTAGAGAGAATGGACAGGGGGAACCTTTTCTCCCTCTCCCATAATACTGAGACTCAGATGCCCAGCGGCATCGGCAGGCTGTAGATTCAGGACAGACCAAAAGAAATGCATATTTAGTCAGTGAGTCAATAAGTTGTGGAATTAATGGATGGCGTTAAAGGGGGATTAAACAGATGCAGGAAGGAGGGGTCCGTCGATGGCTGCTGAAGTGACTGAAGGGACGTCTCCATATACAGAGCAGCAGGCCTCTAAATACCGGTACTGGGTGGCGCATCGGGGGAAGGTCTCGGCCTCAGTGCCCTCTGGTGGGCCCTCCACTGTAGCTGCTTGGCTGCCATGTGAAACAGGCTCCTGGGGCAGGTGGACCCTCAGAGGCTCTCCTGATGCTCTTTGACTGCCTCCTCTCTTTCCCAGTTTGAACGCTGCAGCCATTTCTTCCAGATGAAGAACATCTCCTTCTGTGGATGCCATCCACGCAACAGCTGGTGAGTTGCAACCTCAGCCCAGGAGGAAAGGGCTCATCCACCCGTTTTCTTACGGCTGTTGTTTCACAGGCTTTTGTCTTGTTGGTTACCCACCACCACCGCCACACACACAGCCCTTTGCAGACAGCTGCTGCGCCTTCTCCTTCCATCGGTTCAGCTGACTGGAAAGCTGACCTTGGCCAGAGCCCTTAGAACATCCCTGGTTGAAGCGGGATTTGAACTGTGTTCCCCTGCAGCCTGCGCTGTGTCCTCCAGGCCCCGCTCCTCCTTTGCAAGCATGGGGGTGGTTGGGCTTCCAGCTCAGCACCCCCATTTCCCCAGAAGCAGTTTTGCATGTCATGGTGCTATCAAGTGACCCTGCCACGGGGCTTGTAGCCACTCCGGCCTCCCGGCCAAGGGTCAGTGGGTGCTGCAGGCACTTGGGGAGGCAGACACACAGGGAGGGGAACTCCAAGGTTGTGCTGTGTGGGGTGGTCGTCCAGGGGTCACTGGGTAAGCCTCCGCCTCTCTTGAGGTGAGCACTGCAGCTGTTCAGTCTGGGGCCTCACCCCCCCCGCCCCGAAGTTGGTTGGGTCTTGCTCTGCCTAGTTCAAAGTTCTCTCCCTTTCCTTGCAGCTATTTCGGCTTCATCACCAAACACCCCGTGCTGAGTCGCTTTGCCTGCCACGTCTTCGTTTCCCAGGAGTCCATGCGGCATGTTGCGGAGTGTGTTGGGTGAGTGAGGGCCTCGGGACAGCTGCAGCTGGGGGGGGGGCGTGTCACAGTAACCCCTCAAATCAGCCTGGAGGCTACAGACATGCCGCTTGGCCCTCAGCTTGCTCTTGGCAGTGTGCGTGGTGGATGGCTTAGCCAAGGGGGTGGCTGTGAGCCCACTCACCTCTCAGAAGAAACATTTTGACGCGGGAAGGTCTGGCTCCGAGAGGAGAGGGGTGGGAGAATCCACTTTGCCCCTGCTGGGACCTGACTGGGTCGGAACACAAGCCCCTCTTGCTCCTTTTCTTGGGACAGCCCTGGACTCGCAGGCAAGAGGAGCTGCCCCTTCTGCTCCACCCTCTTCCATCTTTCTTCGGCCACCGTTCCTTACAGGATGCCTTATCTTCTCTTGCAGACGCGCTTTTCAGGAATATTATCAGGAGCACCTGGAATTTGCTTGCCCCACAGAAGACATTTACCTGGAGTAGGGAAGGAGCCAGCGCGCCTCCTGCTTCTGCACCCCCTCCAGCCCCCCAGGATCCTGTGCTCTGCCAGGCTTGCCTTGCCACAACCCAGGGCTACCCTTCTTTGCGCCAGTACCTTACGGCAACGGGGCTGGGGCCATAGAGGTGGGGGAGAGGCACTGCTGGCGCCTGCCCTTTTCTTTCCCCCCTCCCCCAGCAATGGCCAGGCTTGGCTGGAAGAGGCGAAGTTCTTCGGTGTCCTTTGGGGAAGCACGCAAGCGGGGTGAGAGCAGCAGTCCAGCTGGAGGAGACCATGGCGCAGAGGAGGGGGTTGGGAGCTGCAGTGGTGCAGCAGAGGAACCAGAGCCAGGTGGACCCAGGGGCAGCCCCTTCCCAGAGAGCTCTCCAGCCGTTGCCTGGCATCCCTTTGGGGGCTGGACAGCCTTTTCAGCCCCTCCCTCCTTTGAAAAAGCTTGGCTGGGAGTAGAGCTAGACCCTTTCCACTCCGGTACATCCTCAACATTCCCCGCCCCCTTGTGTGTGCCCAGGGCTTATAGCCATTTCTCAACTTCTTGACCTCTGTGCTCTCCAAGTGGCTACCATTATCACAGGAATGGGGGGGAGGGGTCCACATGTGCCCACCTTCAGTCATTGCAATGCCACAGAACAGCCCCCCCCCATCTTCTTTCTACTAGCGTCCACCCTGCTGGAGACCCACAGCTGAGTGGGATGAAACAGTTAGGGCCATGGACCTGCATGCTGCCTGGGAGTGGGGGACAAGGGAGGGGTGCACTGGCAACTCGGTGGCTTTGTGGGCACAGTGAAACATTTGTCAGAGGTGGTGGGGGACTGGCCCTCAGTTACAGGCAAGGTCCCTGCAGAGCCTTACAAATGGTCTGGGCCTCCTTCCGCCAGATGCCGGGCTCCCTTTCTTTGGAGGGAGTAACCAGGCATGAGGTTATGGGTTGCTTCATCCCCTGCTGTTCCACAGTGGCATCCATGGGGAGTGTCGGCTCCCCTCTTTCTTGCCTGGGGGGCTGGTCTGGCTTCCTCCCCCCTTTGTGACCCCTCCGTTCCCACTGCTGTGCCTCCTTTGCTTGCCTGCCCCGCCTGTCTCAACCCGCTGACTGACTCCCGCTCACAGCTCTCTGTGTATGTACCGATATTTATCTGTAACTTTAGCCAAGCGGCGCAGAGGCCCCGTTGGACAAGGCCTGGTTCAAGGCCCCCCTCCTCACCGCCTTGTCATGGAGTTGGTCTTTCAATAAAATATATGCTTGGTGTCACCGTGGAGCCTTGGCGCTGGCTGTGGCTGTGGCTGGGTGGGTCAGAGCCTTGCAGGGCCCTGGATCCCTTCGGAATGTGTGTGCGCATGCGTGGAGGCGGGTGCTGCCTTTGCAAGAGGAGGGTAAGAATTTCTGCTTGCAGGGAGGAGGAAGTACAGCCGCACTGCCTCCTGGGGCTGGGGCAGTCCTGGCGCTCCAGGCTTCGGTGCAGAGCTTCCCGGGGCAGCAGGTGCCTTGAGAGGAGGCAGCTGTCTGGGGTGAGGCTCGTGGTGTCTGAGAGGCACACGCTCTGGTATCTTGCCTACAGTTCTAGCGTGCCAGGCAGGAGTTTGGTGGGCTGGCATGGCCTGGAGCCCCCCAGGGAGGGAGCTGTGACCCAAGAAGGCTGCAGTTCTGCCCACCCAGGGGCCACTGGGAACCTGGAGTGGTGGATGCTGGCCTGCCCGTAAAGATGGCTGAAACGCACATGGTGGCCTTTGAGCAATGAAAACTGCCATCTCCCAGTATTCTTTGCTGCTGTGCAAGGGGGTCTGGCACCCACTTCTCTGCTTAATCCTCTTAGCAAGGTTTCTGCCCCAACTACTTGCCCCTGGAAGTGCTTGTGGGCACCTCTCGCACCCACTCCTTCCTGCTGCTTGCCTAGAATACCAAAGAGTGGCTTCCCAGCATCTGACAGGGTCCCAGGGATTTCTTTGCCACAGATGGCAGCTTTTGGGGCTGTGGTTTCATTTGGAGCTGGGCGGGGAGGGGTCATTTGACTCACTGCAGTTAAGAACATAAGGGAAGCCATGGTGGATCAGGCCAGTGGCCCATCCAGTCCAGTGCTCCGTGTCACCCAGTGGCCAAAAAAACCCAGGCGTCCTCGGGAGGTCTGCCAGTGGGGAAGGGACACTAGAAGCCCTCCCACTGATTGCCCCCCCAACACCAAGAATACAGAGCGTCACTGCCCTAGGCAGAGAGTTCCATCTATACCTTGTGGCTAAGAGCCACTGGTGGACCTCTCCAATTGCAACCTCAGGGCCATCCAATCCTTCCTGGTGCAGGGGGCAGCGAAGTAGAGTAAAAGCGCAAGTTTGCCTTGGGACCCCCCTGGGTGCTGCCAATCTGGCTGGTGGAGAAACGTTACTCAGCCCTTTCCCTAAGGGCCCCAGTGGCATGTGCACACATGCAGCACCAGTCAGTTGGCAACCATGCAAAGGCAGTTTCTGGCTATTTCATAGAATCATAGGGTTGGAAGGTGCCTCCAGGGTCATCTAGTCCAACGTAGGAAATTCACAACTCCCTCCCCCCAACACACACCCTGCTCCGTGCCCAGAAGATGGCAAAATGTGGGGAGCCCACGCAACTTCCAGGCTGTTGCCATGGATCCTATGGCCTGTTTGTTTTTCCTTAAATTAGCGTTAACCAAAAAAAGGGAGAAAAATATGAAAAGTTTCATGGGTGGCTTCACTTTTGAATGGGTGGTCTGTCCAGGGCCCCCTCAGGCTTGCTTCAACCCTTTCTCTCCTCTCCCCCCCCGCCCCGCTTGTGGGCGCTTCCTCTGGTGCTCATGAAGCCAGGTACTTGTTCCTCCACTTGCCCAAGCTAGTTAATACTGGCTGGAAAGTCACCCCTTGCCTCTGAAGAAGGGGGAGAATTTTCTGGCGAATGGCCCCGTCCCTTTACGAGAGGCTTAATGTGTGGCGGGGGCAACTGAAGTTTTTCATGGCAGGGAGGCGGGAAGCCTTCGAAGGGACGAGGCCTCTGTCCTCCAGGCAGTTGGCAGCTCCGCTCCAGAGTGCGGTATACTCTCCGTCAAGAGCGGCAGTGGGGCTCCAAGGTGCCAAGACCCCGCCCTCTGACTCCAGGTGCAGGGCAGCAAAGGAGAGGCTGTGCCTGCCCATCGGGAAGGGCAAGACTGAGCACCTCCAGAGTTCTGCAGTTGCTTGATGTGTTCCAAGCTGGACACCGCACCCATTCCTGTCTGCCGAAGCAACGCACCAGGGGTACTGATGCCTTTAGAAGCAAGGCTGTAACGGGCAATGCCCTTCGTCATCCCATCAGCCTCGCAAGGAATGCTCTCACTCACCCCCCCCCCCCCCCGCCAAGCTTGACAGGCAAGCAGCTTTCCTGCAAAACACAAGCTACAACCAGACTAGTGAGGCCCAGCAGCGTTTAGTAGTTACGAGTATTAGCCCGGGCACTGGGAGGCTCAGATTTGGGACCCCCCACACCCAGCCATGAAAGCTTGTGGGGCGACCTTGGGCCATTTGCGCAGGCTCTGTTTCGCCTGCTTGTAAGGAAGGGAAGAGGACGAGGTCAGCCTGTTTGATGCCCACTGGGGTAGGAGTGGAGCAAATATACAAGAGGCAAACCCCGCCCCCCGAAACCGAAACAAGCAGGCATCTATTTTTTCGTTTCAAAAAGAAAGGAGCTTGTGTGTGTGTGTGGTTTATTTTGAAACAAATGGCCATCCTACATTCTTCTAACCCACCTGGTGCAAGTCCTGCCTGAGAAACACGCCCCCCCCCCGCCCCGGTTCGTGCATTGCTTCTGCACTCAGGTACCTGAGGGGTATTAAGACAAATCTGTCCAATGCAAAGCAAGGCAAAGCCGCTCCCCCTGAGTGCTGGAGGCCCCCGGGGCCAAAAGGCAAAGCGGCTTCTTCAGGTTCCCAGCACTGCTCTTCTCCTCAGCAAGGAGCCCCAAGAGCGCTGCAGAAGAGGAGCGGGCATCAGGGCAACGATTCCCACGCTGCCCAGCAGTTCAGGCAAGAGGCCTGCTAAGATGGCAGCAGCGCTCCCGCCCCGCCCCTTGGCTCACGCTTCATTAAGGGCTTTCCAACTCGAGCTGGGCACCAAGTTGTCACCGCTCAGGGCCATGCATTTCGGTCTCCTACTTGTTCAGAACTGTTCAGCCCTGGGTGTGGAGGGAGGGGTGGAACAGTGTCCCTGCTAGATTATTTCTTCATCTTACGGCAGAGGCACAGCTGCAAGTTCAACTCACTCAGTTCTGGCCACAACAACGACGACATTTCTCGCTGGAACGGATCAGCCCCAACCCGGCAGCTAGGCAGCTTAAGGCCAACTCCTCACAAGCCATTTTCTCTGGGGCTGACGTCGTCCCAACGCCCAGTTTTTATGGAGAGCCCTGGCCACATCATTTGCAAACTGGTCCCGTCCAGTGTCCTTCCAGCTCCCCAGAGAGGGGGGGGGGGTTTGCTGACTCGCATTGCAGTGAAAGTCAGAGGGGGTTTCCCTCCTCCAAACAGGGGCTCTGATGCGCCTGGTCCCACGGCTGCTTGACTCAAAGTGTCCGTGCAGGCAGCTCTGCGGGAGGGAGTTGCTCTCTCCCAGGCAGCGGAGGCAGTTCTGGGGGCCAATCACTAAACCCAATGAACAGTGAAATGCAGAGGGACGCCAACATGAAATGCCACCATTCCGGTAAGAGGGTGAGGCCAAGCAAGGGGGCAGAGCTGGGGGGCGGGGGAGTTCAACGGGGGCAGTAGGGGAGCATCGGAAGAGCTGGGCTAGATCAGAGGAGGGTCCATCTAGTCCAGCCTCCTCTTTCCGTCTGTGGCCAGCCATTTCCCCCGGAGAGCCAATGCAGAGGGGCGAGGCCTCCCTGATGCTACCTCCTGGCACCGGTTTTTAGAGGTGGACTGCCTCTAAAGGGAGGTGGCGGTTCCCTCTAGTCACCATGGCTAGTCGCCGCCGAGAGACCCCCTCTTCCGTGAATCTGCCTAACTCGGTTTCATCTTTGTGACCTCCTCTCTGCTCGTGGCCATGGCTGCATCCGATGGCTGTGACTTCTCAGGGGTTGAGCCAAGAAGTCTTTCCTTCCGTCTGTTCCGCGTCAACTTTACCGGATACCCTCAAGTGAAGGAAAGGGGCTCCCTGCCCGCTCTCTTTACCCATTGCATCGTTTGATGTCTCGATCATGAGTCTCTTCTCAACTGAGGAGTCCCAACAACTCTCCAGCCTTTCCTCCTAGGAAAGGGGCTCCAGCCCCTTTGCTTGCTTGCCGCCTTCTACTTTCCCCACATCTACTGCAACGTCCTTTTTGAGACGCGGCGGCCAGAACACCAGAGCGGGCTCCACGATTAGACGGACGTTTCCTTCATCGGCCGCTCGGAGAAACCCACCCCGGGGCCTTCCGGGCGCCTAAACGGGCAGCGGCCCCTTTTCCTGGCGGAGGTAAAGCACGGCGCCCGGGCACCTGCCGCAGGTCCGACTGCTCTCGGCAGGCCTGTTCATCGGCCCTTTCCTTTGCTCCCTGGCGGGGATCCAAAGCGGCTCGCCTCCTCCTCCCCTCCTGCCGGCCCTCCTCGCAACAACAACCCCGCCAGGCAGGCCGGGACTGGCCGCGGGGCCCCGGCTCTGGTCTCCCCGGTTTTAGTCCCGCGCGCCGCTCACTGCGCCTCCCCGGCGGGCAGGCTGGCGGGGCCGGCGCGCGTTCCGGAGGCTCCGGGGAAGCCCCGTGGCAGCGGGCTGCAGGGGCGGCTCCCGCGGCCCCTGCGCTCCCCTGGCCGGGCAGAGGCGCCGCCGGAGGGCCTCCCGCGGAGGGCGCTTCGGCCGCGGCTCTCGACCGGCGGGGAAGCGGCCCGGGAAGAGGAGCCGCGCGGCGCACGACACGGGGAAGGGAAGGCGCCGGCCGGAGCCTCCGGGAGGAGCGGCCCTTCGCCGCCCGGGGCTCGGCCGCCTCCTCCCCGCTGCGCCGGCCATCAAGGGGGCGGCAGGGCTCGCCGGCGCGCCCGGGGCGTTCCCGGCCAGGCCCCTCCGGCCTTCTCCGCGCAGCAGGGAGGGGGGCTGGCCGCGGGGGCCGGCCGGCCGGCGAGGAGGCGCTTGGGCCCGGGCCCGGGGAGGGGAGAGGCCGAATCCCAAGAGGCCGCTGCCTTCCAACTCCGGGCAGCCTGGGAGGCGCCCCCGGCCGGGCCCCGCCCTTGCCCGGCCTCCTCGGGCCGCCGGAGCCCCCCGGGGGGACGCCGAGGCGGGACTCCTGCGGCGCCCTTCTCGGCGGCCTCCCGCCTTGGGGCTTCTTCCGGCCGCCAGCCAGTTCACTCCCCCGTCGGGTTGCGAGGCGGCGTTTCACGGGGTCTCTTCCGAGTTTTCTGCCCATGCCTTTTCTGCCTGGAGACTTCCGTCGGTGCCGAACCCCCCCGTCCAGTGGACTCTGGGGAGCAGCGCATACCCGCCCCTCTCCTTCTGCAGCCACTCCCTTGGCGGCCCATCAGTTCAAGGTCCTGGAGGGCCTTTACCCCTAAGCTCTGCTGGGGCAGAGCCACTCATCCAAACGAGGCCTTCCGCAGATACCCTCTTGCAGCGGCCTTCTCGGGAGTGGCCCCCACCGTACAAAACAGCCTCCCTGAAGAGGGCAGGGAAGCGCCCACCCTCCAGACCACCTGCAAACTATGCACGACTGAATTAGTCCGGAGCTTTTCACTCGGGCAATAGAAAAGAGCAAGACTAACAACATTTGTGGTAGGGTAGGAGCTTTCATGAGCCACAGTTCACTTCTTCAGATATAGCTGTGACTCACAAAAGCTCCTACCCTACCACAAATGTTGTTAAGTCTCACAGGTGCTGCTGGACTCTTGCTCTTTTCTCCACTGCTAGACAGACTGAGGTGGCTCCTCATCTTGACCTGCTCAGGCAATACAGCTGTGCTGTAAGGAGATGATGCAGAGAGACGCTTTGGTAAAGGGACAGGGGCTGTACTGGTGGGCGTAGAGACAATCTTCCTGGGAAGTTTCTGTTGCTTAATAAGTCATGTCAAGTTCTGACGTTTTGTTCCAGCAGCATTTGACTGCCTGTATTTGAATGGTGTGCTTCTTTTCAGACTTCTGCCATGCGCACCTTATTATAGTGTTTATTGATTTTCGCAGCTATTGATTGCATGGACTGACACTATGTCTCCCCTTTGGGTCTCAGAGAGAAAGGTGGACTATAAATATTCATAAATAAAATAGACGTGTGCCAAGCACGAGTGAGCCACAGATCCCACCTGCCCCAGGTGCTCCAGCCGATACCAGACCACAGGCCTGTGCTCCTCAGCCATGCCCCACCTCCTGGGCTGTGTTTCCCTCAGGGGCCCCACTGCCAGGCAGACACAGCCCCCCCACACACACACAACAGGTAGGGGGAGGTGCAGGATCCCACCCTGCCCACCTTGAGGGAACAGAGGATGCAGGAAACGGCCACAAGTTTTCTTACAAATTTATTACATAATAATAATAATATAATAATAATAATATAAGAAACATAGATCTCTGTGTGTGTGTGTGGGGTGTATCACAACATCGGGTAGGGGGGTGCCTGAGTCACCCCTCCCTTACTCTGCAGAAGGAAAAACCTCCTCAGGAAGGAAATCCATATAAAATAAGGGGTGACGTCAAACTGACCCTGTCAATTAAAAAACAATCAAACCAACCAAAGGGCACAGGTGGGTGGGGGTGGGGGTGGGGGGGCAGACAGAGGTGTGAGGCCAGGGGTGGTGTGGGGAGGGGGAGGGGTGCCTTGCCTCTGTGTTTCTGAGTGGCAAATTAAACTGGACCATCCCTGTCTCCAAGCACAATAGCTAGAGCCGGGGGTGTGTGGAGGATTTCATTTCTGTCCTGTTTTTGAAGTCTGGAAATACAAACCGAAGTTTATGAGTACAAAGAATTAATGGATTGAGTCGAGAACCACCACCCCCTCCCAGCATCCACAACCTTTAAAAAACCCCAAAGCAAAAAACCCAGACCTTGCTTTGTGCAGAAGGTCACCGAGGTCATTGAGAAGCCATGAGAAATCACAGTTGCCCCGGTGTGGCCTGGGCTGCCCCAACCACATCCCTGGGATTGGTTTTTAGGATGACCTCACGCTCCGGTGTTCCTCTGCCTGCCTTCTGCTGAATGGCTTTTGGAATGCAACGCATGACTTGCTCTGAAGAGAGTTGGGACAGAATTGCTCTTGTGGGCTGGACAAGATCTGAAAAAGAAGGGCCACTATTTAAATAAGTGACACCTTTGCTTCCTGTGGGGGGGGGCAGTTCTGAGGAACATCAGCTGACCACACTGGAAAGAGCCAAAGGTCCTATGGCCTGAGAGCAGACACGTGCCTCCGTGGCACAAGCTGTGGCAACAGAGACCAGAAGTTCCTGCCCACGCAGCATTGCCCCACGAGGATGGGCAGGAAAGCAAAGGTGGGAATGGATGAGCAGAACCCTCGGCATGGACTGCCTCGTTCAAGCAGAGAAGGAGCAAGAACTCGGGCTGGCCTACTGCTCTCCAGGGGGCCAGCTGGGCAGGGCAGGGCAGGGCAGGGCTGGCAGGCCACGCTGTGGCATCTCAGCCTGAATCACAGCAACGCCTGCCGATTCCTGACCGGGAGGGACCTGCCTGAGCCAAAGTCTCTCTGAAGAGACATCGATACAGTAGCGACCAAGCCCGATCCCATCTCAAGCACGGCATAGGCAAGCCTGGGGCCCCGTTTGCCTCCCCTGGAGGGGCCCCCTCCACCCCTTCCATTTGCTTGCTGACTGGGAAGAGAGGCCTGCCCCCTTGGGGCGTGTCCTTGCTCCTGCTGGGAGGTGCTGTTTCCTGGCCTCCGGAATGGGCTTTGCCCTGCCTCTGATGCTGCTATGGCTCTACTAAACCTTTAAGCCAAGGAGCTGGTGGAGGAAGACCCCTCCCTTCACCCAGCTAGATGGGACAGAACCCTGGCGGCTCACTGGCTGTGGTTCCTCTTCCCTGGGCGGCCTGTGGGCAAGGGGGGGGCATGTCCAGCGCTGCACAGAACCCACTTCTCCACCAGACCAGTGGAGATGGGGACCTTTCGGTGCACACTGGGGAAAGGGGCTCGTGTCGGCATCCAGCCTGAAACGATGATTCTCGTCCTTTGAAAGCAGAATTGGTGGGTGGCATTCATTTCAGACAAATTAACCCAGAAACGGAGGGAGGGACTCGGTGGAGGCTGCAACGAAAGAGCGGCGCTCCCAAGCGACCCCTGGACTTTGAGGGGGGGTGGAGAAGCATTCCAAGTGGGGTGAGCGGAGGCGGTGGCCAGGAGTTCTGCTCAAAACGTAGGGAGCAACTGAAGTTTCTTCTCCCCCAAGCACTCGGTGGCCCCGAGCCTGGGCTGGAAAGTGAGGGCATTTCAAGGAGGGGACTCAACATCCTCAGGACCTGGTTGGGCATCGCGTTCCTTGGAGTGACGCCTGATTGGGACTTAGCCGTGGTGTCCTCGTGGCTGATGGCTCGAAGCCTCAGCCTTGCTTTGAGGGTGGCACGCAGTGCTTGCAAGCACAGGTACGGCTGCAGCTGCTTAGTGGGGGGAAGCCGAGCAGCCCCACGCAGGGGACTCCACTGGCCTTTTGGCGAGCAGCAGAAAAACGGCTTGTGCCACTCGGCAGCCCTCTGGAAGAGAAACTGAGCCTCAAGGAAAGGGAGGGCTCTTCCAGACAAGGGCGAAGGCATCCAGCTTCCCCAGTCCCAAAGTGAACGTCCTGCAGACCCGGTCCAGTCTGCAGTCTTCAAGCCTCCTCAGGAAGAGGCGGGTGCAGGTAGGGTCTTCTCACATGGCCTCAGAAGCAGCTGCGGAAGGGACAGAGACCCAGTTCCTGCACTCAGGCACACGGCCACTAACAAGGCTCCAACCAGCTGCACATATCCCAGGAATAAGGGTGGGGGTGGCCTTGCAGTCTGCAAGCAGGGGCAGCCCTCCAACGGCCTGACTGCACGGGCCAGGGAACACAATGGGGGCGGGGGGGGGGGCTTGCAGGCCAGGAGGAAAGGGAAGACCCCGAAGTGGCTAGAGCTGGGAGAAATGGGGTCGTCCCGATCAGGGCAGAGTCTAGGGCCAGGGGTGTGGCCCCTGCGGTGGTTTAAGGCAATGGCTCCCCAAAGTGGTCAGTACTTCCCCCTGGAGGGTGGTGGGATTCCCTGGGGGTGGTAAGAGGCAAAGGGGTGATGGGGGCACCAGAGATGGGCCCCTCAGAGCACACAGTTTGCTTATTTACAACTGACCAGGCTGGAGCCTGCAGCAGAACTCCTGCCTCGCTCGAATTTGTGCCCCTGCACGGTGCTGAAAACCGGGAGAAACGACGGGAATCTTGCGTTAACATGACACCAGAGCTCCAGTCAGATCAGTATACCACGTTTTGAGAAACTGTTGTCACCGTGTGTGTGTGTGTAAAGGTTTTAATTGGGTTTTGAATAAATGTGCAATGAATGGTTAGTGTTTGGATTCTACTGAATGCCATTGTTACTATCTTCTTTAGCGAGTCACGCTATTCTGAATAATGCTTTTCATATAATAGGGCAGGGGGATGAGTTTATGGAACAAAGGGGGCTGGTTTAAGAGGAATGTTGCTGCTTCTTGCCCGAGATCTCTTTAAAAAGTTGCCACCTTTGTCCTAGTTAGGAAAGCCACCAGTGAACCCCAGGAACGGACTGCCCGGAACTCGCAGAAGGGCAAGTGGGAGGGGGCCACACCAGGCGCTGCAGCTTCCTGGCCAGACTGGGAAACTTCTGTTTTGAGATGGTGGCACTCGGTGGCACGTAACGTTGCCCCACACAGGCATTCCTGTCGTGAAACAGAGAAACCCGTCTAGCCAGTTG
Source organism: Eublepharis macularius (assembly GCF_028583425.1). NCBI lineage: Eukaryota > Metazoa > Chordata > Lepidosauria > Squamata > Eublepharidae > Eublepharis > Eublepharis macularius. Next base: position 1,314,044 of record NC_072798.1, read on the forward strand.
GAAGGTGATCAGGTTGCATATCAAAGCACCTGTGGAGGAGGTACTGGGAGACAGGACAGGGCAACACCACGCAGGCAGCCGGTGGCGTTGCTCAGTGGCTGGGATAGCGGAGGATATTCGGGTGAGGTATTGTGCTTTATGAAGAGGACCAAGGCTCGATAGGCTCGATGTGTTGTGCCGCTTGCGGCTCAGGAAGCAACGGGGCGGGCCAAGAGCCACCTGCTTTCTGAGGACAGCCGTGGGCTCTCCGCTGCAAGTTTTACGTGAGCTTCCCCCCTCAGCTATGCCTAGGCACAATGCATCCGCTGCCAGACCTACAGCACACCCCCTAGCCTCAGCCCCTCTCCAATAGCAGAATTTTCCCAAAGGGAAATAGCTTTTTTCTTCGGGAAGTTTATGGCACCATGAAACTGCTATGCAAAGGATCCAACAGGATTCTCTTTATGTGGATTATAGGTGTTTTTATTGCAATGTGGGGGGTTAGCTATATTTCGCAGCCATCTCTGGATGCATCAATTCTGGTGAAAGGCAAACAGCTCAGGCTGTGGATTCTCCACCCCAGAGGTGCTCACTTAGCACCAGCTTTGCTTACTTTTACGCCAGGGGTTAAAATGCGTGCATCTGTTAATGCCTGACCGTTTATGCTTTGATGGTGCTTACAGGGATAGGATGTTATGGAAATGGGTTTCATTAATTTTCTGTTACCGTTAGTGATTATTTCATGTTATTTGTTAGCAGCCTTCAAAGTTTTAAACTGAAAAGCGGGGCAAAACCATTTTAAACGTATCACAAATGTTTGGCACCCGAGCATGTCGCAACCTGAAAATGGGCTGGCTGACTTCAGGCTGAAAGAACCCTTTCCATATGAATGATTAAAACAGGGCTTGCTTCTGAGTAGACTCTGGCCTGGATAGCCCAGCCAAGCCTGATCTCGTCAGATCTCGGAAGCTAAGCAGGGTCAGCCTTGGTGAGTAACTGGGTGGGAGCCCTCCAAAGAAGACTGGGGCCGCAGAGGCAGGCAAACCGCCTCCGTTGGTCTCTTGCCTTGGAAACTCCACTCGGGGTTGCCGTAAGCCAGCTCTGATTTGAAGGCACTCTCTGCCACCACCTCCGAGTGGGCCTGCTTAGGACTGTTCCCTAAATGTATGACTTTGGGTTGATAGTGCTTTGGAAGGGCAATGGCGGGGCACGTGGAATGGAACACGTGACTCAGTGACCGGGACGCACAGGAAATACCGGAGAAGGGTTGGCACCAAGGGGATGAACAAGCGTGAACATTTTTTCAATGACAACCAGAAATATCTCTCTGCTTTTGAACATGCCATTTAAAAATCAGTATCAAAAGCAAAATGTACAGATTATTCAAACAAAGAGCACGTCTTATTCTCTAGAAACAGGCTGAAAAGTGGAAAACCCTGTTTGCGATGTTTATACATTTGGACACCACCAATTGGGGTACCGAAGGGCTCGGATTTAAAAATTCCAGCACCAATGATTCTGTCCCATTCTCCTTGCCTCAAGCTATTGCCATAATTCAAGATGGTCTGTGAGCGCATGCATGAGCGAGACAGAGAGAGGCCAACGGTTGGCCACAGACACGGCCCCGTCTGTGTGGCTCAGCAGCTCCGCACCCCGTGGGGGCTGGGGGAACTGGGCCACAGCTGGCCACTTGCGGAGAGGCGAGGAAAAGCCTCCTCCTGATCCAGCAGGAGCTGTTCAGAAGCTGGACTGTGCCGAGGGTATCTGTGGGGGCGGGGGCACGCTGCTTACCTCTGACCTGTTGCCTGAAGGAAGCCTACGGGAGTCCAGAGCTGAGCGAGGGACGGCATGGCAGGGCCTCCCCTCCTCCGGCCCCTGTAGCAGCAGCAGCAGCAGGATTAGGAGGGCAGATCCTGCCCTTATCCTACACCCACTGACCCAAGCCTGAGGCCTCCTTCCTGCTTAAGGAATTCAAGGGGCTCGTCCCCCGGAGGGAGTCTTCTAGGAGGACGGTTGGGTCCACCCAATGCCTTTACAGAAGAACAAGCACCCCCGCCTTCCCCCCCCCACAGCCTTCTTAGACTGGGCCCGTTTCCCACTGCTCTTGCGTGGGGCTGGGCATGGCAGGCAAATCTCCCTAAGCAGCAGCCAACTGCACAAAACAGAGCCCTTGGTCCCAGGCAGCAGGGGACCCCCCTTGGACTCCCCCCCCCCGCCAGGGGGGTCCAGGAGGAATGGAGGGGGGGAAGTGCCGAGGGTGGGGGCTGTGGCAGCTCCCTCTGGTTTCTCCTGCAGCTCTGCCCAGCAGGAATGGAAGACTTGGCGCGTCCTCAAAACCACGTGCAATTCTGCAATTCTCCTCCCAGTCTTTAAACTTCAGAGCATCTGAAAGCAGACTGCAAAAGAACTTCCCCCAACATTCATTCAGTCAGTCACTAAAAACTCCCACAAGCGTTGCCGGAAAGAGCAACACGTGCCCACATCCCAGCAAGATATAGCTTTAGTAAACCATAACAAAACAAGGTGGCTATAGATATAGATATATAGATATTTGTTCTTTTTTTCCTTTTCAAATATATAGCTGATTAAAAAGATGCAAAAATGAGTGACTAAGACGGAGTGGGTGGGGATTCTGGCGCTGGCATATCCCCATGTTGGGACCGCCAGCAGGTCTACAGAAATGCACAGAGATTATAGACTCCTTCAATGCGTCCCACGACCCCAGAGAAAAACGAGACCTCCCCCCTCCCCCATGAATGCTGGCAAAGCAGAAGCAGCTGGATTCTCCACTTGCCCCCCTTCGATGCCCCCAAACATGCTTCTATCCATGCGACTTCAGCCCCCCTCTCACCAGGGCAAAGGAACCGAGTCCCCCCAAGGCAGGGCTTTCTCTTGTGTGTGTGTGTGTGTGTGTGTGTGTGTCTCAGCCTGACTCCGGGCGTGGCCTCCTCCTCGTCCACCTAGCAATGAGGGAGCTCCTCCTGGGATAGGATTGGGAGGAGCTGGGATGGGGGGCGCTAGCAGTGGGGCGCAGAGCCCACTGACTTCCCACAGGGGGTTCCCTTCCTGTCTTCTTCCAGCTGACTTCCAGCTCCCTGGCAGAAGCGCCTCTCCTGCCACAGCTTGGCCAGTGCCCTCTTCTGCCACTGCTCCGCTTCCTTCGAAGGACCTGCTCGGTCAACACAGGGACCCTCCATTCCAGTCTCTACCTCCTTGGAGACGGCATCCCTAGCCGACTTCTTGGGCCCTGGGGATGGATTCAGCCCCTTTCTAAAGACACCTCCACGCTGGCATCTGGCCCTCCCAAAGACCCCTTAGCACCCCAGAGACCCTTACAATACAGCTGCACGGAGACCCCGCCAGCCTTTCACAGCCTGTTGCCGGGCAGCCCCCCCTTTCCCAGGCTCCGATCCCGCCCATGATTTCTCCTCCTCGCCGCCCTCTGCCTGTGCTCTGAGCCTACAAGCAGGGGCCTCCATACAGGTATGACGTATTTGAGAGGAGTGCCTCCCCTTCTCCCCCCCCCCGCCTCTAACCTCCCATCCCAGTGACCCTCTTGGGGAAGGGCACGTCCTGTGAAACGCAGGGCGGACTTCCCAGGAGGAAGAGACACAGGGGTGGGTTTTCATGCAAAGTCCCTGTTCCCCGAGAGAGACGCCAGGTGCACAGGGGGCCCTGCATGTTGGAGAGCGGGGAAGGGAGAGGAGGTCCTTGCCCACTCCCTGCCCTTCAGTGCAGCGGCCAGAGTAGGAGAATGCGAGGGGTTCCTGTTGACTGGTCTAGGAGAAATGCCCCCACCCGCTAGCACGCTGGCTGCCTGGGAGGGTCAGCTGTCGACCAGCTGCTTGAGTGCCCGCTCAATGTTCATGCGATGCCCGACCCGCGTCACCCCCAGCTCCACAAAGTCCTCCTTGGTCAGGGCCGGCAGGTGGGTGCCCTCAATCTCATTGTCCTCAAACTTGTCCCTGTGCTCCACCAGGTTAATGCTTTCCAGCCAGTCCCCGACATCATACTTATTCCACAGCTGCAGGGGCTTCTGCACGAAGGGCCGAGGCGGGTGGAGGGTGTGCAAGGGAGGGGCCGGGGAAGGCGAGGGCGACGGCGAGCGGCTTCGGGCACTAACGCTCCTCACCACAAAGCGCACTTCCTTGGGCTCGTGCGGGATGGAGAGGCTGGAGGATTTGAGGATGGCCGGCGGGGTGAGCCCGTAGGGCCGCACGGTGCTGAGAGGGTCTGTCCTATCCAGGGCAGGCTTCACCGGGCTGGGGGTGCGGCGGGTCACAGGGTAGCGGCTGCCGGGACGCACGGTGTAGGTGGTGCCAGAGCTGCGCTGGGAAATGGTACTCAGTTCTCCTAAACTACTGAAAAGTCTGTGGAGAGAGAGAGAGAAGGGAAAGCAAAAGCAGTGGTCAGAGAAGGCCTCAGGCACCAGGCCACCTACCCACACACACACACACACACACAGCCTACACAGGGGAGGGAGGGGCTTGCGGCACTGCAGCACCCACTGCGGATGCTCCCCCAGGGCAGCAAATTCCCAGAGACGGCAGCAAGGGCGGACCTCTTTGCCATCTCCTCCTGCCTGGAACCACAGCAGGCCCTGGCCTTTCTAACTGGGATTTGGTGAGCCCCCTCTTGACACAATGGCTTCCCTTTCCCTGCAAACATGACAAGATCCCTGATAGTTCCCAAAGGCAAGCCCACCTGGGCACACCTGCAGCTCCATACAGCCAGGGGAAAGAGTCACACACACAGAGGCTTGGATTCTTCAGGGAACCATCTGGTAAGGTGAGATGAGAGACCCCCACCCACCCCACCCCAGGCTTCAATACCCCAGGAGTGGGAGATGTCAGTCATGCCCAGAAGGCAGCTCTGCTCCCGTCAAATAGATGCCCAGCGCTACGCTGACTGGATTTCAGCCCCCCTGCGCTGGGGACTTGAGGTGCTGAGATGCAGGTGCAATACGAGCTGCCTTTTATGTTGAATGCTGCATTTATACGATTGTGACCCATGTTTTTAATTTTTAAAATGTATTTATGTTGCAAATCTGCTCTGAGCCCGCTTGCGGGGAGACAGGACTAGAAATCAAATTAATAAAAATAAGTAACAACAGGCAGAGCCGCGTGGCTCCGGCGAGCGGTCCACCTGGGGTTAGCGGCTTTGGTCTGGGCAACTCCTGGAGGGATAGAGGATGGGGGGGGCGGGGTTGGGGAGGGGAGGTGCCCCAGCAGCCTCTAGTGCCAGAGTCCGCCCTCCACGGCAGCCACTTTCTCCAGGGGAACTGATCTCTACAGTACGGGAATCTCTGTCAGGCCCTACGTGGAGGCTGGCAACCCGAAGTCAGCTTCTTGCCCCACACAGCGGCCAGTTGCCCCGGTGCACCCACTCGCTTTGTGGGGGGCTTCAGAGAGATTTTGAGTATCAGCACGGGGGAGAACCTGCACACTGCTGAGTCCAAAGGATTCCTGGGGACTCTCCCTCCCACTGAGGCCAAAGATTTTGCCCCGGGGGAGGGGGGGAGGGGGCTGCGGGAATTAAAGGCACGGCCCTGCAGTGGACCAGCGGCCTGAAGCAGGGAGGATTCCCGGGTGCTGCGTCGGGACTACCAACCCAGACTACAGAGACTAGTTCCCCGGAGGAAAGGGCGGCTTCAGGGGGCACTGCCAGCAGAGCCCGCTGGGCTCCCTCTCCCCTCCCCAAACTCCCCCCCCCATGCGCCACCCTCAAATGCCCAGGGATTTCCCAGCCGGAGCGGGCAACCCTCTCTTGCCTTGCGGGGGGCGGGGGCGGGGGGCCGAGACTCCAAGGCTCATATGGGTTTCCCCAGGGGCAGCTGCAGAGGTGCAGGGCAGAGGAACAGCCAGGCTCTTCCAGCCTTGGGCTGAGGCACCTTCCAGCTCTCTGGCTCATGGCTTTTGGCAAGCCAGGCCTCCAGTTCCCAGTCGGAAAAAGGCCCTGGCTCCAGTTGGAGGACAGACCAAGGAAACTTCAAGAACTTGGAGAAAGAGCGCAAGAAGCAGCTCGTTCAGGCTCCAAAGCACGTGCCTGAAGCCTCGTCCCATGAGTGGCGAGCGGAGGAAAAAGTGCACCCCGGAGGACTCTTTACAGCCCTCTGAGCAGGTTCGGGCTGTCCTGCAGGGGAGGAGGTGGGAGGTCTGAGCTGGTCTCGGGCTGAGTCAGCAGAGATCTGCCCAAGTTGGGCCTGAATATGCACGCCCCTTTGAGGCCCACCCCAAACAACCCCCCCAAGTCTTCCGCCTGCCTCCCCCAAGCATCCTGGTAGTCAGCAGCTAGAGAATGACAGGGTCTATTATTTAACACTGCCAAAAAAGAAAAAGAAAAAAGGGAACTCTTAAAACATCTACACCACCCCTCCATCTTTCGACAACTCTGCCGAGGAGAGTAGCCAAGCTCGAGAAGGCTCGACCAAGGAAGTCTGAGGGGTCAGGAAGGATCGCAGCTAAGGGCAGGCGGGGCGCAGGCACAGGGGTGGGTGGGTGGGTGGGGGAACGTGTGTGCCACTGATGCACTCACTGTCCATGCAAGAAGATCAAGTTTTCAGCATGGGTGGCCTTGGTCCACAGAGGAGAGTAAGCAAGGAGCCGGCTGGCTGCCCTGTGGCTTTCCACCAGCCATCAGGCCCCATCCTGGCAGAAATGGCAGCCTGCCTGCTGCCAGCAAGAGGTGCCAGGGCCACTTGGCTCTGAAGCTGCAGGAAGGGCATCCCAGAGAGGGCCAGAGGGCAGCCGGCCACCTGCACCCCCGGCCACAGCTCTCTTTCGGGCAGGTATGGGTAACTAAAGAGGAGCTTGTCTCCTCTCTGCTGTTCTGTTCCCCAGCACCAGCCAGGATCCCATCCAGCCCCGCACATACGCTCGTGCAGCGGCAGGATGGTGTGTGCATCCGCAAAACAAGCCTGCGCACTTGCTACCCCCCCCGGGGCAGCAGAGGAAAGCACAGCGAAGCCGGGAGGGCCTTCATGCACAGCCCCGGGGTGGTGTGTGCTGCAGTGGGGGGGGGGGGGGAGGAGTCTGCACACACGAGCAGCCGATTGCCTGGCAGAGTGCTGTGCAGCTGCTGGCGTGCATCTATTGCGGTTAAAGACCACAGATGCTGAAGGCCCAGGGAGCCTCACCCCAGCCCAGCTTGCAGGCAGGAAGCCTCTGGGGGTGGGGGGGTCCTAGCTGCTCAGGCAAGAAGAGCCTTACACCCCACATGCGCCTTTGCAGTGATTGCTCCTAATGCAGCGGTGTGGGGCGGGTCGAATTTAAGGGGCTGAACTCAGGAGGGCCCATTCAACGCTGTCCCCTTGCGTCTTTTTTTCCTGCTGAACTCCACCCCCCCCCCCCGGACTTGTGCTGGAGAAAAAATGCGTGTCCCAGTAAATTTTCCCAGCAGAGATCTTCCAGGGCGCTCACAGCCTTTCTCTGCAATCTCGGCGGGCTACGGTGTGTTGGGAATGACCTTCTCTACTCCCGTTCTCTGTGTCTGGAGTTCCGTAATCTGCAGGCTGCAGGACAGCCGAGGTCTGGTGTGGTGGGGAGGTGGGTCAAGGCCTCAACCCGCTGGGGCTGAAGCAATGCCTCTTTGGCCTTCATCATACTCCGCCACCAGAACTGCCCCTGACATAATTTATGGCAGGAGTCACTGACGAGGGCATTGGGCTTGGGTCTGGGCAAGTCACTTAACCTCTGTTTCCCATCAGCAAACTGGGACTAACCACTATCCCCCTCATCAAACGGTTATTTGTCAAGAGAATGACCAAGCCCTCTGCATACTTAAGACCTTATGGAGGTGATTCACCCTCGCCCTGTGCAGCTCACCTCTCCTGTGCTGGCTCAGGCACAGAGGAGGTTTGGTCCGGCCTGGCTCAGCTCCTCAGACTAAATGGATGCCTTCTGCCCAGCAACTGGCAGAAAACGAGGAGGTCTCAGAGCCAAGCTACAAGTGACGCCTGACACAGGTTGGACACTTGTCAGCGTCCCTCAAGTTTTGATGGGAAATGTAGGCGTCCTGGGCCGTTTCCAGATGGCTCACCTTCTGCCGCTCCATGCCGCAACGTCGCGGCTTGTCCTGGGGCGAACGCGAAATATTGCACGAGTTTTGTGCGACGTTGTGCAAAACTCACGCGAGAAAACGCAGTATTTCGCATTTTCCCCGGCACGAGCCGCGACGTTGCGGCATGAAGGTAAGTCATCTGGAAACAGCCCTGGTTTTACAGCTTGGCTCTCCATTACAGCTGCAAGACCAGGATGCCTACATTTCCCATCAAGACTTGAGGGAAGCTGACAAGTGTCCAACCTGTGTCAGGCGTCACTTGTAGCTTGGCTCTCAGTGCCAAGGTGGTGGGACATTGAACGCATGCCAGGGAAAATGACAACATGCCTACCCTCACTGATGAAAGAACACCCCAAGCACAGGGGAGAGCAACCTCAGGGTCTAGAGGGAATTTCTGGGGAGAGGGCTGGAAGGTCAATGGCGCTTCTGCTAGAGCTCTATCTGGATGCCTCTTTGAGCACAATGGATTAAGGAAGAAGCCTCTTTCTTGCTCCCCACATACCTCACGGCAGCCCCCCCCCCAAACCAAGTCTCCCAGCTTGCTTTCTGAGAGACAGAAATTCATTCCAAGACACCACCTGCCCCATTTAAGTAACTTATTCCAAGAGGAAACATTGACACACGAGCTTAATGTGCACAGTGAAATTGAAACTGATGAGAATTAGCTGCACTTAACTGGATCAGGTTGAGAAGTACAAAAACCGCTCTGCTTTGGTTCAAGGAAGAAGCTTTCCTCACATTGAATGTCTGGAGACCTTCGGACTCCATCAGTGGGGAAGTGGGGCAAGCTAGCTCTGTATTATTCAAGCAGCTCTTTATCCTGCCTCTGAGCAGCATAGGTACAGAGCCACACTGCACAGCAAGCATTGCCCCCTCCCCTCCCTGCAGCCCCCACCCACCCCTGCCCTGGCCATGGCGCACACACTCACAGCTCTTTTCGTGATTGGCAGGAGAAGCTGCTGGTGGGGTGGGAGCTCAACATCCACTGCCTGGCCCCAGACCCCACGCCAGAAGACATTTGGAAGGAAGTCTAGGAACCTGTCGAGAGGGCTTGGGAAGGCTGCCAGTCACAGACCATCTGGCAGGGTGCCTCGGCCACAAATGCGCCCCCCCCACACTGACTCTCTGGCCCACTCAATAGCAGGTGGAGCCATTTCTTGAGAGCCCCTCTCTTCAAAAATAGCAAAATAGCAAAAGCAACTCTGCCCCTCAATCAGAACCAGAGCGGTGCCAAATAAGCTCTGCCCGCTGTGCCATGCCCTGTGTACTCCTCCCTCCTCCCTTTCTGTACTGGGCGCAAAGGCAAAAGCTTCTCTTCCAATAGGCCTTCTGTGCAAGCCGGGAGGGAGGGTCAGCAAGGCTCCTCCCCCAGGGCTGGAGAGGCCAGGGCAACCGTGGAAGTGCTCTGATGGATGGAAGAAACGGCACGTGGACAGCTGTAGCACGGAAACACCAGCCACGCTCTCATTCCACCCCCCTCCCCAAGCTAAAGCGGCCGGTACGGCATGTGCATCAGAAATGGAGCAGCACTGCAGGGACACAAAGACTGTTCCAGGACCACACGAGACAGGAGGGAGCAGGCAGAGGAGACCCCAAAGCTCATGAAAATCCAAACGAGGGGGAGGGCAATGCGGCAGGCCAGTGCAGGGCAATGGGAACAACAGCTGCATCCTGCAGCATGGACCGTGGAAGGACGTCTGGAGGCGGAAGGGGCGGCCACGCAAAGGCCTCCTGGACGCTCATCCCCGCCCACCCGTGAGGCCTGCCTGAAGGCGGCAAGTGCAGGCAGTGCCGTGGGACTCCTCCTCCCAGGCGAAGCTGCAGACGCTGTACGTATGCACGGGGACAGAGAAGGGAGCTGTGCTCCAGCTGCCACTGAGGGGGTCCATCTGGACCATCTAAGCGAGTGCTAAAGGAGGGCGGGGGACTTTGCAATGGCTCCCACCCTCCCTGGGAGCAACATAATAGCCTCAGCCTGTGGGATGGCACACACACACACACACACACGTGCATGCGCAGACATACACACAAGCAAGCAGGCTTCGCAGCAGAGCATGTGGGACTCGTGTTGAGTTCTGCACCCCATGGCTGTTTTCAAAATGCAGGCCGCCTCCAGGCCTGATCCCAGCCGAGCTGTAGGAGGCCCTGAGATGCGTGTTCAGGAGTCAGGAAGACCCTCAGAATCCTGGAGACTCCCCACTCTGCTCTCGGGGAGCCTGGCTCAGTGGGAAGGGGGGCTCTCGGGATGCCCCATGCAGGCTCCGTGGCCAAGGCGCAAGGGCTGGGCTTTGCAGGGAGCGGCGGCAGCAGCGGCAGCAGCAGCAGCTTCTGAACAGCACAGAACCCCCTTTCGGTGGCCCCAGAGGCAAGCCACGGACGCTGCACTTGGGCACGCCCTCCCTTCTTCTGGGGCCTCAGGGGGCCACAGAAGGATGTAGATAAGCCCTGACTCAGAAGTCCACTTTTGAACGGGGCGGGGAGGGTCATCCACCCACCGATCACTTGCCCCTGGGGAGAAGCCTCCAGCCAACCCCTAGCTCCCCCCGGGGCTGTCTCTCCTGCAGACGAGAGCTTCCTCCTGGGACTCAGTGGCACAGAACATCACGAGACAGGGAGACAGACATGCTCGGGGGCACAGAGGGGCAGGACAGGGACCGAGCCACACTGCACAGCAAGCATTGCCCCCTCCCCTCCCCTCCCGGCAGCCCCCACCCAGCCCACGGCACACACAGACAGCGGCAGCACAGTCAAGACGGAGGGAGGGAGGACATGGGGTTGCTATGAGAATGGAAGATGCTCACTTACACAACTTGCCCACCCTCCTGAGGCCTGAGGCGGATCTAGACAGAGCAGCGCAGACATGCAGATGAGGGAGCAGGAAGAGAGGCAATGAGAGAAATGTTAGCATCAGTCCAAGGCACCAGGAGCAACAATGAGAAAAAGGAACAGGCATCGTCACAAACCGGGCGGCAGTCACGGCGGCTCCCAGAAGCCAAGGCCTGGCCGGGGACCGTCTCCACGAGGGGAGGGCAGCAGAGCCTTGCTGGCCTTGGCGATGGGGCACCCCAGCAAGGCAGCATCAGCAGTCTCTGAACCCAAGCAGAAGGGACCCCCCCATCAACTGTGGCCATAAGCCCTCCCCCCCTGCTCAGGTGTGCCTTTCGCCTCCACAGACCCTCCTCCCCTCCACCTCTTTGGAGAGGGGCCTGTTCTGCTTAGGGGCAGGGGCAGGCGAAGGGCCCAGCAGGGCTTGAGGGGCTGGGAAGGCAGCTGGCCAGGGGACCAAGGCCTTTGGCACCAAAGGATTCTGGGAGGCAGCTCCGATCTAGCCAGTGCAGCATCCTTGGAGTCACATTCCTGATCCGCGAGAGGCAACGGGGCAGTCATAGCTGCACGGATACAACAGCCAAAGCCAGAGGCAAAGCAATGGGTGTCTCCTGGGAATCAAAGGCGGAGGGGAGAGAAAGAGTGGATGAAAGAGGAGGGTCAGGGGGGGACAGCGCCAGAGGGGATGGCCAGGGTGCAGCGCAAGTTGGCACGGTCCCTGCTCCACCCCCAAATGTGCATACCTGGCAGGCCAGAAGGCCCCAGAGCTGTACGTGTGCCCGTGAGAGAGTCGGCCCTGGGAATGAGCTGTAGCCTGGGGGTGGCTCCTGCCTCCTCTGTGTACAAGCCCACCGGCATCACCTAACGGGAGGGGCTCCAAAGCGAGAGCCACTCCAGTGCTTTGGAACGGTTTTCCCTGGTTCTCGGGGGGGGGGGGCAAAGCCTCCCCCCTCCTTCCCTGCCTGTTCCTTCAAGCAGTTTCCGCTGCCTTTGCAGCCACATTGGGTTGGCTGCCCAGGGGCAGGGCAGGGAGCCTGAAACCAGAGATGGGGCAGCAGCAGCGGAAGAGGCCCGAGAGAGGAGCCCCGTCTTTCTTTCAAGGGCACTGCACCACTGCCTTCCCCGGAGGCCTCTCCCTCTAAGTCGCCCCCCCCCCCCAACACAGCACTGCCGCGAGGCCCTCCCCTCAAAGCAAGGCCGCGACTGCCCTCCTTTCCGTCCAGGGCATTCAATTCATCAGGACAAAGCTTGAAGACGCCCACAACTCCCTACTGCTTGCCTGAGGCCAGTAACAAACGGTCACCAAGATGGATTGTCTGAGTAATCCCTCCAGCAAAGTCTCTAAGGTGGGTCCTGCCGGGGACCCCGCTGCCTTCCTTGGGACCAGGACACATTGACACTACAGTGCCACCAATGAACCGGCAAGAGGCCACGGTGGTGCGGGTCAAAGTGATTCAACTGGCAACTCTGGATTCTCTGGATCCTTGTCCTGCCCAGGGGCCGGGAATGGAGACCCGCTGCCCTTCGCAGCCCTGGCCTCTCCACCCCTCCTTGCCTGCTCCCCACTTAGTGTCCCAACAGAGACATTTTAGCTGCCTTCCGATGCTGCTGTGTGAAAGCTCCGCCAGCGATCTCCATTCGGAGTTGGTCAGAACATTAATTTCTGGTCAAAATGTTTTTCTTGCTGGAAAAGGTGCAGGGGAGTAACGCTCTTAGCTTAACTGGAGACTCTTTCAAAATCTCACGCCATCTCTCAGGGGCACAACAGAGGAACCATACTCTCCTAGGGAGCACGTAACTGCGGCCCCTTCCCATGAGCATGCACGAGCCGAAGGCCGAGGCCCATCGCTTGCTGGGCAGGACGATGACGGGGGTGAGCTCAGATTAGTCGGAGGTCAGCGGCTGATGAGATGAAGCTGCCGGGGCTTGCAGGGTGGCAAATGCATGCTGTGCTTTGTTGCCCACAATGCCCCCGCATCCTTGTAGGCTGTGGGCTTGGACACAATCCAAAAGGCACATCCCCCTCCTCCCAGAGAAGACCCCCCCACTGCCCATTTGGACCTGGCCCTTCCCTGCTTTGGGGTGTTGCATCCTCTCCACACACACTTTATGTGCTTCTTCTGCACGAGTAGGAAATAATTCCACAGCAGCCGAGTTCCCATGGGATGAGCGCTCTCTCTCTCCCCTCGCCCCCTCCCGCTTTCATGCTTTACTACTTGAGACTCCGGTAAGTTCTAGACGGAGAGGCAGGAAACGGATTGTCCTCATCCTGGTGGGGAACAGAGCAAAGTGATGAGGAACCCTTCCTGGGCCGCTTTGCAGCACTGATTTATTTTGGACACTTTCAACCTGCTTTTCTCCATACAACATGGACCCAAAGCGGCTTTCAATGTACAAAATGCAAATGACACATTTTACAGATATGCAATTAATGCTAATTTTACACTTCTGACTTGCCATGTATAAAGCGGCTGACAAACCTCCGGCCAAGGTCTCCCTGCCAAACAGGCATGCTCTGCGGCAAGGCAGAAAGGCGCAACGCCATTGGCAAGGAAATGCCAGCATCCCAAGGATATGAGAAAAGGTATGGGGAGTGGGCCTGGACTCAGACCACCTGAGAAAGTTTGCTTTGGGGTACAATGGGACAGCCCGGCAGAGCTATCGCTGCAGAAGGGTTCTTCCCAACCCAAGCCCTTTGGGGGCTCCCTGGGACAGCACAGAAGATTAAAAAGGCCCCCGGAAGCCTCCTGGGCTGCCCGCGACACTGGAAGGCCAAAGGGAGCGCTTCTTATCCTCTGACACTCGCAGTCTCTTGCTCTCCGCTCCACCAATGGAGCACACGGCCTGGCTCGCCCGGGCTGCCCACAAAGGGATGCTCTTTTCTTTCCTGGCTTCCTGCAAAGCAGCAGGAGCAGATATGGCCGGAAGGTGGGCGCCCACGGCCATTGGCCTAGAGTCCGAGTACAATTTTGCTTTCATCAGGGTGATCTATGGGAACGCTTTTCAGAGCAATGGAGACTGCACGGGTCTTCTGCTGTGGGGACCAGTTCTGTCAAAGTGCCCGAAGGTCCCCTCTGACTGTCAAGGAGACTCCCCACCTCCAGCCTCAGCCTGCCCTAGTGAAGGCTGTGAGGGCCAGTCGGAATCAGGGACCCTCTCTCGGCAGAAGAGTACTCGCACCCGCAGTCAGGCCAAAGGACCCTCCCCAGTGGCTTCCCCACGCATCAGACGGGAGAGGCTTGCCTGGCCCTTGCCTGAGTGCCCCCCTGATTTCAGAATGGGAGTGCCAGTCTGTTTTGAGGCATGATTTGGAACCTCACAGGAGACAACGGCAATAGCAAAGCCTACAAGGAGACGGGGCGTTGTTAACTGCAGCAGCTGGAAGCTCCCACCCGAACATGTTATGCTCTTTGACTGAAACAGAATTAACTGAGGAGTTCATAGAGAAAGAGGAAGCTTTACCCTAGGAGCCCTAGGCTTAAAAGGCTTATTTCTCTTCACTCTCTCTTTCCGATCTGTAAGAATACAAAGCAGTTGTAGGTTTTCCAAACAGCATATGAATAGAATAGATAATATATACACACACACATCTCCTTTCTTTTTTCACTCGTAGAAATTGGCTTCACATTATCCCTCGGCTGCAGGTCTGGCAGACAAGCTTGTGAGGTGCAAAGTCAAACTGCAGTTGGTCACCCGAGGATAAGCTAAAAGAGCTCGTTCTCAGCCGGCTGCTACGAATCGGGGCCAGGGGAGGCCTGCCCTTTCCATGCCGTCCTCTCGGCCCCAATATTAATCAGGTGGAGGGAAAACGGCACATCACCCAACCCAGTCCCAAGGTCCGCCAGCCTGCCCAAGTGACACTGGAGGTCTGGCTCTGGGGCAGCAGGGGCCACAGGAGCGGTGGGGCAGGGAAGCTGGTTGGAGGGAGGCACAAAGGACGTGGTCTTGAGGAACGGGGTGCTACGGGTTGCCCACCTGGACTTGCCTGGCTGCTTTCAACAGGGAGGCACTGTCAGGATGCTGCGTCCTATGTGGTTTGAAGGAACGTGCCAGGGTGTGATGGCTCCGGCCTCTTCCGTCAGACAGCTCACAAAAGACAGCTCTCCCCAGAGCGAGAGGCTGAACCCTCCTCCCCTTGGTGGGGGCACCACAAGGCTGTGAGTTGTCTCAGGTCTTGCTTAATATCCGGCCCCGCAAAGTAAGCAGAATATCATCAATGTGCTAGTGACTCCCTGGCTATGCATTGCTTGGAACGGGCTGCATCAACAGAAGTCCAGGTCACGAGAAGTGATGGTATCGCTCTACTCTGCTCTGGTTAGACCTCACCTAGAGTACTGTGTTCAGTTTTGGGCACCACAATTTAAGAAGGATGTTGACAAGCTGGAAGGTGTCCAGAGGAGGGCAATGAAGATGGTGAGGGGTCTGGAGACCAAGTCCTGTGAGGAAAGGTTGAAGGAGCTCGGTATGTTTAGCCTGGAGAGGAGAAGACTAAGAAGTGACAGGATAACCATCTTCAAGTACTTGAAGGGCTGCCACATAGAGGATGGCACGGAGTTGTTTTCCACTGCCCCAGAAGCTCGGACCAGAACCAATGGCTTGAAATTAAATCAAAAGTTTTCAGCTAAACATCGGGAAGAACTTCCTGACAGAGCGGCCCCTCAGTGGAACAGGCTTCCTCGGGAGGTGGTGGGCTCTCCTTCTTTGGAGAGTTTTAAGCAGAGGCTAGATGGCCATCGGACAGCAATGCTGATTCTGTGGACCTGGGCAGACCGTGAGGGGGAGGGCAGGAAGGGGGTTGCATCAGTGCTTGGTTTTCGTGGTCCTTCTTACATGTCCAGGGTGGTGCCGATCGCCACCTTGGGGTCGGATGGCAGGTTTGGTTTGGCTAGGGATCCATGCCCATCTTCCGGGCATGAAGCAGGGGTCACTGGGGCAGTCGGGGGGGGGCATTTATGAATGTCCTGCATTGTGCAGGGGGTTGGATTAGATGACCCTAGAGG
Organism: Eublepharis macularius; assembly: GCF_028583425.1. NCBI lineage: Eukaryota > Metazoa > Chordata > Lepidosauria > Squamata > Eublepharidae > Eublepharis > Eublepharis macularius. Next base: position 1,329,907 of record NC_072798.1, read on the forward strand.
TACCTTCCAACCCTCTGATTCTATGACTAAGCCACAGGCTGCTGCTGTGGTGGTCCACTGGCTGAATCCAGATAAGGCAAAGGGAACGCTGGTCGGAAGGGGGGCTGCTTTAACTGTGGGGTCAGTTTGGTGTAGTGGCAAGACGGATGGACGAAGATCTGGGCGACCCAGGTTTGGTTCCTTTCTCAGCCACGGAAGCTCATCGGGTGACCTTGGGCCAGTCATAAAATTTTAGCCTGGCCTACCGCACAGGGTGTTGTTGTGACTTGTGAGGATGAAAGGGAGAAGAAAGGGGGGAGCCACTGTGGATCCCTGCTAGAGAGAAAGGCAGGGCATAAACAAAGTAAAATAAATTATAAAATAAAAAATGGGAATGTTCCTCGTTCTACTGCTGGTCTCAAGTGTTGCTCAAAGCTTCGGTCCAGAGCTTGGGAGTCTTGCTGGAGCCTGGCCTGCTGCGGGAGGACTAAGTGTCCGTGGCAGCAAGAAATGCTCCTCCCCAGCAATGTTCATTTAGGATGCTGGCTCCTTATTGGCAGGCACCCAACCTGGCCCTGCTGGGCCACGCTTCAGTAGCTTCTAGGCTAGATTGCTACAAAATGCTCTGCATGGGGCTGCCTCTGAAGACTATCTGGATGCAAAAGGTGGCAGGCCGAGTGCTGTGATCAGGACCTGGCCAGCAGGGCCATGCCAATCCTATCCCGAAGCCCCTTCACTGGCTGCCCGTTGTGAAGGTCGAGCCATTCCTGGGCCTCACACACTGGAAGGACCACCCATCCCTGCGTGTTCCCACCGTGCAGCAACTGCCCTCTTCCTACAGAGGACTACAGCTAGTGCCCCCTGGGCTCAAGGCATGTTCTGCAGCAGCCTGAGATCAGCCTTGTTCGGAGGCTGCCCCATGCCTCTCTCTGCAACAGCCGAGGGGCATGTGCGGCCGGGGGGGGGGGGGTCCTGCTCCCCAGGCTTTCTGGGGAGGCCATCAAATGGAATGATTATGCAGCGCTTTGCGGGGCACTCTGGGGGAAAAGGGAATGTTTTCTTGGCTCTAAACAGGATTTTTTTTACTGGTTATTTTGATGTAGTTTGAATGTGTTTATTGTTCAATGTTTTGAATTGATACAGTTTTAATGTACTTTATTTTTATTATCCAGCTCGGGACCCTGAGCTATATCAGGAAAGTTGAGCATAGAAATATTTTAAACACACACAAACACACATTGCCCCAAGCTCACTACAGATGGGGTGCTGGCTGTAGCCTCAATTTCAACCTGGCTGGTGTCTGGATCCTTTCCTGGGGGCCAGTTCTATCAGCCCCACCAGTGGGTCAGTGAATCAGCCACGTTTCCTGACGATGCCAAGCCCGTCAAGGGGGAAGCAATCTGAAGGAACTGGATTCACTGGAAATGTGGTGCTGGAGGAGACTTTCGTGGACTCCATGGATGGCCAGAAAGACAAATTAGTGGGTTCTAGATCACATCACGCCTGAATTCTCCCTAGAACCGAAAATGACAAAACTGAGGCTATTGTGCTTTGGTCACATCATGCGAAGACAAGACTCACCAGAAAAGACAATAATGATAGGAAAGGTGAAAGGTAGCAGGAAAAAAGACTCAAAATGAGATGGCTGGACTCAACCAAGGATGCCACAGTCTCGTTTGCAAGACCTGAGCAGGTCTGTCCATGACAGGACATTTTGGAGGCCGTCAATTCACAGGATCACCAAACGTCAGAAGCAACTTGACGACACATAAGGAACGCGCACACACGCTCCGAGGGCAAGGCCAGCCGGAAACCCTAGCCCTAGGTGAAAGCTGAGACGTCTCTCTGGGGGAGGGGCTTGTCACCTGAGCAAGAAAACAAATATGAAGGACGTGTGCCTTTCAAAGTGTGTCATATTAAAACAAAATTGTTTTCTACCTATGTTCTTATTTGTTTGACTACTGAGTTGAAACTGCAACCATTTATGTTTTGGAATCAGAGATCCGATTTAGAGCTGCACATTTAGTGGAGAATTGGCACTTCAGAGGGAGAAGAAGGTGTGTGTGTGTGTGTGTGTGGGGGGGGTTACCCAGCATTCTGGTGGCAAGTGAAATGCCCATAGTTGGACAAGGTAGCAGAAGGACCTGTGGGCTGCAGGGGTGGGCAGGGGGCACAGAGGAGCCTCCTCCTCCTCCAGCCATGGGGCCCTTTGGCTAGTTGCCTGGCCGGCCTTTTATGAACAAGACATGAAGGGCAAAGCAATCCCCCGTTGCTCGCAGGGCTGGCCTGGTAAACTTGGGCTTGTGGTGCATAACCAGGAGCCACTGATGTGCCTGGGATGAACCCTGTGGAGAGCACTGAGAGAGAAAGGCATTTCAGGAACCAAGAGATGCCACTGATGGATGGATGGATGGATGGATGGATGGGTAACTGGGGAGGCTTTGGCACAATCTGTGTTGCGCTTCGCGCAGGAGACCTGGTATCTTCCCCTGAAAGCAGCACACATCTGCCTGCTGCTGGTCATGACAGGGGGCCCCTGCCTGCCTTCATTCCCCATGCCTTTCCTTGTGCGTTTAATGGTTTGCATGGCTCCTGGGCTGCTTCTTTCCATTTCACGACAGGAGGGAGGGTCCCTCTGCCCCCGCACTCCCACTGCAAGGGCCCCTCTCCCATCCGCTCGGTATGCCCAGCCTGAGACGTGCAGACGCCAGGCATCTGAGTCTTTCTTTAAAACCTTGCAAGTGCCAAGGCCAGAGTGGAGGAACGAGTCAGGGTGGAGTTTGTGCAGCGAGGGATGTCTGAAAGGCAAAACGTGTGCAGGGAGCAGTGTGGGGTGGACATGGTCTCGGGTGCAGGCAGGAAAATGGATGAGCAGCACAGCCCCAGTGCCTGGGAGGGCTTCTCGCTTGCCCAGGGAGCTACCTGGGTGGAAACGACGGCCAGAGGTGGCTGTGCTGGGCACTGGAGGGTTCCGACCCATTCACGTCGTAAAGTCATTTCTGGCCCTACAGTCTCAGGTGTGAGGAATGTAGAAACATCCATTTTCACATGGAGAGGATGACTGTTGGAAAGCAACCCACGTACACAAACTGTGTGTCTCTTCCTCTCTCTCTCTCTCTCACACACACGCATAGAGGCCAGCCTACCCTCTGATCAGTTAAAAAACCCCCAAACTGGGCCATGACCTCCATTCGATGTGCCTCCCCAGGAAAGGCCACCAAGTGAGAAGAGAGGCAGTCCAGCCTTGCCACCAAGAACATATGGCTCTGAATCATAATTCTGCACCCAGGCCCTTGAGAAGAAGGACCCCCTGCAGGGCGAGATGCAGCCCGTTGGGTCACTTGGTCAGCCTCCTTCATCCCTTCCCCGTTAAGTGGTGAGGGACACTGAAGACGTGCCAGCTAGCGCTACCTATTGGAAAGAGAAGAGTGAGAAGACCAAGAGGGCCAAGAGAGGAAGGGAGGCAAGGGGGAACAGCGAGGAGGGGAGAGTGTGTCCAGACCAGGGTGGGGGGATCTGGGCGCTGCATCCCACAAGCCGTCACCTTTTGTTTCTCTGCTTCTGCACCTTTTTCTACACAAAAGCTGTCCTCTCGTGAAAGGTGAAAACATGGCCACATTTTGTCTGGAAGGGAGTTTCCCCAGCCCCTCTGCCCACCCTTCATTACCACACATTGAGTCCCGGTCCCCGTTCTAAGAGTGGAGCACCCCTCACATGGCCTCAAACCCTCATTCATTCCCCAGGGCAGGCACAGGCTTGCTGTGCATCTTCCCTCTGCGCCATATACCTGAGCTGCAGCAGCCAGGTGGGCAGTGAAAGCAAAGGCCGTGGAGACCTTCCAAGGGGCTCCGTTTCCTCCCGAAGAAGCTCACCAGGCCCCCTCAAAACCTTGAAACACAGATACTTCTGCCTCCCTGCCTCAGATTCCTCCACCACGCAAATATCCTGGGGCGTCCCTGGGCCCAGACGCAGAAATTCAAGGTTATTGTGGGTAGATCCTAATTCAAGGCTGCAGGTGAACAGGAAAGACACCAAGGGTTGTAGGTGGAAGAGAGCGAGGGGAAAAATGGAAATGAAAGAGAAGAGGAAAGGTTGGGACAGACCCTAAAAAGGTAGGGAAGGAGTAGGGTTGCCAGATCCAAGTTGGGAAATTCCTGGAGATTTAGGGGGTGGAGCCTGGAGAGGGTGGGGTTTAAAAAGGGGAGGGACCTCAGCATGATACAATGCTACAGAGCCCACCCTCCAAAGCAGCCATTTTATCCAGGGGAACCCATCTCTGTGGCCTGGAGATCAGTTGTAGTTCCTGAAGATCTCCAGCCACCACCTGGAGGTTGACAACCCTAGGAAGGAGTGAGGAAAGACAGAGAAGGAGCGTGTGGCTGGGAAGGGGGAAGATCGCCATGGCCACATATGCAGTCGCTACAAACCCTCCCTCGGTATTTGGCCATATCTCTTCTGAGATCTCTGAGACGGACCTGCAGGCATCCTGTGTGTGCTGAGGCCATCCCCACTCTAGCTGCAGAACGCCCCTCGGCCTCTGGGCCTGCTGCCTGCCCCACCCTGCCAGGCTTACCGTGCCGCAACCACCGGAGACTTCTTTCCAGGGTCTAACACACCCCCAGCGGGCTCCTCCCCCAAGGAGCGCGTGTCCTTGTTCAGCTGCTGCAGCCGAGAACTCAGCTCACTAATCACAGTTGGTTTGTCGTCCTCAGCCCCGTGGATCGGCCTGCTGTCCAGGGGGTCCCCCCACAGCTTGGACCTTCGCTGAAAGAGGTAGCGTGGCCGGCCAATGCTGGCAGAAGCCAGAATGGCCGCGTGTTGCTGGGAGATTAGCTCGCTGTCCGAAGACTGCTTCAAAAGTGGGTCCCTGAAAGTAACCGGCCCCTTGCTGAGCTGGGACTTGAGTTTTGGCTTTGGAGGCACTGGTGGCTTCTCGAGTATAAAAGTTTGTCCATCCGCAAAGGAAGTGTACGTGTCAGTGGGCTCCCCGCTCTCCGAGGACAATGTTGACATGCTGGAGACGGTGGAGATGGTGCTTGTGGTCTCCAGATGATGGTCACTTGAACTTCTGGTGTCCACCTCTTCTACTCCTGAGTCTGCAGCAGACTCTGGGGCTGTGGGGGCATCAGAGGGCTTCCCTGAGGGTGTTCCACCAGTGGTAGAAGGTGCTACTGCTGCCGCTGGTATGGATGGCGTGGCAACTGCTGGAGTAGCCAGTTGGCTGATAGGTGTGCCGGGGGTGGTGACCAGTACCCCATTTGCAAACTCATCTGGGGGAGGTACCAGGCCGATCCTGGCCAGCTCCTCCCGGGTCTCCTCATCGCTCGAAGACAGCTGAGCGGGTGGCAGGGTGACCGTGTACGGCTCCACTTCCTCTTCCGAACTTCCTTGCCCGAGAGTCTTGTCAGAGACTGGGCTGACTGAAGCCTTCCCCACAGGGCTGGGCTGGGCCTCAACGGTGGGCACCTCGGCAGGCTCGGGACCCGCCTCAGGGACAGGGGGCTTTTCCTCCTGCATCTCAAGCCCAAGGTCTTGGCCGTTGCTGGTCGCGTGCACCATGACGAGGCCCGCCGTCTTCTGCTGGGACGTGTCCAATATGCTGATGAGCATCGATTTCTTGTCCTCCGCTTTCTTCTCCTCTTTCACAGGCGTCTCGGCTCGTGCCTCACTCTCCTTCCTCACAGTTGTTGGTATCCCCCAGTGGCTTTGGGTGGGAGTCAGAGTGCCTGGCGTTGGCGCCTTGGCTCCAGGCGAATACGCAGGTGATATGAGGCCCTCCAGCTCCCCCCTCTCTTGTTCTTTGGTTTGGATGTCCACAAATAGGGGTGCGGCACGATCTGAGTCTGGGCTGTGGATTGGGGTGGGCACTCTGGAGGGCACCTGGGTGGAAAGCGCCCGCTCTCTTGCGGCCAGCGCAAGTGCCAGGGGTGAGTTGGGGTCCAAGGGCTTCCCGGTGAGGGGATGGATGAACGTGGAGGAGGAACTGCTGATTAATGGCTTTAGCGCTGAGACGGGCGAAGGCAGAAGCACATCTCGGCTCCCCAACAGGCGTTCGTCGATGGACCGCGACTGCTGCAGAGATGGCATTTCTATGGTGGGGGGGCTCCCTTCGATGGCCCCGACGGAGAGGAAGACAGTGGATTTCCGCTTCTCATCCAGGCGTCGCTCCCTGTCCTTCATGACTCCGGCAATGGCAGTGGTGAAGGGGAGGCTGGCGGGGTCCACCTGGGACTGATACTCCATCCCGCTCAGGCGATGGCTGCGCCGCGTGGGGGAGGGCTCCCGAGCGAAGCCCCCCGCAACAGACAATGCTGCTCGCTCCTGAGCATCCTCCACCTGCAGCTGCTTCACCAAAGGGCTTTTCTTCCTCTGGGGCTTGGTGGGGGCAAAGAGGCTGACGTTGAACTGGCCCATGTTGGCGTAGGGGTTGTCGACCACACGGCCCTTCCGCTTCAGCTTCTCGGGGGGCATGGCAGAAGGTCCGGGGCGGGGGATGTCGGTGGGTTCCACAGGGATGTGGGAGGAGTCCTGCAGGATGATCATGGAGCGGGCCCGTTTTTGCCTTTCTGGGTACGGGACGGGAGTCCTCGCTTGGTCGTACATCTCAGCTGTGCTTATGACCTGGGGCAAACCATGGAGCTTGGCCTCCAAGCCTGGCTTAAAGCTGGACCGGATTGTGTCATAGACTCTTCCGGGGGGTGGAGGGGGAGAGAAGGATGGGGGTGCGCCTGTATCAAAATAATAGGGGGAAGGCGGAGGGGGTGGAGCGGTCTGAGGTGGGGGTGGGATGCCGGGGCCTTCTCTGATAGTATCTTGCATTGAGGTGCTTCTGGGAAATTTCCCATCCATTATGGAGGCAGCAAATTTCTCATCTTCACCTGCAAAGCAGCATAACAGTCACATCAGAGTTGCTGGGTGAGACAGTTGTGCATTTAGAGACAAATATCTACATGCATGAACAAAGCTGAAGGCCTAGAGGGACTAGCCACTTACACCCCCCCCGCCAGATACACATAGCTGCTAACGCCCCTTGACGCTCCCTCCACTTGCTCCGTCTCCTTGTCCCAGGGTTAATGTAAAACCATGAATGCTACCGGGCAAACGTGTGGCTGATGCTGACAAAAGTGAGCTGGAATACGACCTGTGCTCTCTTGCCCCTAAACCTCATTCACAGGCGTAAAGGAGGACTGTGTGAATTCAGCCCTCCTGAAGGTATCGCTCATGCTTTTTCTTGAACACCAAGAACAGCATGACTGAGATATTCCCTCTGCTAGACCCATCTACCTCCTGCAGTCCCCTCACTTCTAAGCTATCTCCTACCCCGTGGCCTGCTGCTTAAGCTGGCTGCTGTTGCCCCAGCACAAACCACCATATTTCTTTCGCAAAGTGATGCAAGCATGTGCAGTGTTGTAAAGAAACACAGTGGCTGAGAGTAGGGCACTGGCCATCACATGAGCTAGAGAGAAAGGCAGGGGGACAAAGAGCAACCATAGAATCCTAGGGTTGGAAGGGACCTCCAGGGTCATCTAGCCCAACCCCCCGCACAATGCAGGAAATTCACAAATACCTCCCCCCCACCCACCCACACACTCTCGCAGTGACCCCTGCTCCATGCCCAGAAGATGTCAAAACACTGTCAGGATTCCTGGCCAAACTGGCCTGGGTAAAATGGCTACCCAAGGTAGCGATTGGCCTTACCCTGGGCATGTAAGAAGGGGTCAAGAGAACTAAGCACTGATGTAACCCTACCTGCCCTCCCTCGCATGATCTGCCCAGGCTCACGGAATCAGCATTGCTGTCAGATGGCCACCTAGCCTCTGCTTAAAGAAGGAGAGCCCACCACCTCCCGAGGAAGCCTGTTCCACTGAGGGACCGCTCTTATTGTCAGGAAGTTAGTTGTAGATTTTCTGGGCTGTATGTCACTGAGAGATCCCTGTCTTTTGGTGCTACACCTCTGAAGATGCCAGCCACAGCTGCTGGCGAAATGTCAGGAACTACAATGCCAAGACCACAGCCATACAGCCCGGAAAATCTACAACAACTAATGTTCTCCGGCCGTGAAAGCCTTCGACAGTATGTCAGGAAGTTCTTCCTAATCTTAGCTGGAAGAACTTTCTGGCAGTTAGAGCAGTGGCTGAACAGAGGATTGGTAGACCCGGAGGGGATCTTGGTCAGCTAGTGTGGAAGAGACTATGTTATGTATTGTCGAAGGCTTTCATGGCCGGAGAACAATGGTTGTTGTGGGTTTTCCGGGCTGTATTACCGTGGTCTTGGCATTGTGGTTCCTGACGTCAGGAACCACAATGCCAAGACCATGGCAATACAGCCCGGAAAACCCACAACAACCAGACTATGTTATGTCTCCTCCTCTCTGAACTTGGGCAGACTTTTCCAGGCGGCCCCTGGCAGCCTGAACATTCAGCCATCGACTGTGCAAGAGAGGCGCACTCTCCAGGATACACAAACAGTCCCCAGCGCTCCCGGCTGCCACATGAGCACTTGTCATTTGTACAACGAACTTGCAGCGATCATTTATTTTTCAAGAAAATTTTCATGCCAGGGTAAACTGTCTAAGGCAACTTACAAAAGAAAGAATAGTAAAAACAGAAAGCATTAAAAGTTACAAATTAAAACCCAGCAATAAAAACCCAGCCAGAGCATAACATGTAAATAACCAGGCAGCTTAAAATGAATATGTTTCCAGGCTAAAAGTGCATTGTATAAATGGTATTTAAAAGATCTAAAGGTAAATGGGATCAAGTCACAACCGACTCCTGGTGACCCCCTGAAATTCCACATCCAGGGGTTTTCAAGGCATGAGAGGAGCGGAGGTGGTTTGCACGGCTCCCCTCTGCACAGCAGCCCCGGCCTTTCTTGGTGGGGCCCCATCCGAGCACCCTCCCTGCTTAGCTTCCAAGCTCTTACAAGATCCATGGTCCGGGTTGTGACGGCTGCTGCTTTAAAAAGATCTAAAATAAAAACCAGGCTTGAGAGAAGTGTTTGATCTGGTGCCGGAGAGTAAGAGAGGACTTACTGAGTCTCCACGGGGAGGACATTCCACAGGTGAGGCGCCACTGAAAAAGCCCTGTCTCCAGAGGCCACTCACGTCACCTCACCTCTGATGGTGGGGGCACAGGCGGCAGGGCTCAAGAGGAAGAGCCTAGCTGCTGGTCTGGGCAGTATGGGAGCAGGTGGACTGCTCTGCAGCCTGCTGCGATCATTTTGCTAAGTGCTTTGTGGATAAAACCTCCTGACTCGGACTCTACTTTAGCAGCGACAGAATCAGAGGGCCCCAGGGCACCGATATGCCCAGCTGCCTGGGACACCTTCCACCTTATACCGTCTGAGAATTCCTGAAAGCTTGAAACCGGCCACCTGCTTCTACAACCCTTGCCCCTCTTGCAGTGCCATCCGAAGAACGCTTTCCTGGGAGAAAGACCCATTGAACAGATTTGAGTAGAGTTCTGAGTAGACCTGGTTAGGATTGCTCTCTTGGTTACTTAAAGCTGCTGAAGGGGGGAGGGCCTGGCAGACTGAATCTGGGAGACAGTAAATGCCTCCTTGGGTCGCCCCTGCCTTTAAGTGGGCAGCGACGCGTGCACTCCTAAAGAAACTTACTCTGGACCCAGGAGAGCTGAATAACGGCTGTCCGATCTCCAAGAAGCAAGGTGACCGAATGAGGAGTAGCTGGCCAGCCAGCTCCAGGGATTCCTGAATGAAGAGGACTGTCTGGATCTATTCCAATCTGGTTTCAGGCCTGCACACAGGACTGACAGCCTGGGTCACCGCGGTGGATGACCAGCGCTGGGAGACGTACAGGGGGAACGTGACCCTGAACATTCTCCTGAACCTCTTGGAGTCTTTTGATACCATCAGTCATGGAATCCTTCTGGACCCCTTTCGGGATTGGGACTGGGAGGCACTGTTCTGTAGTGGTTCCAGTCCTGCCTCAAGGCTAGGTTTCAGAGTGTAGCACTGCAGGACTACTACTCTGCCCTATGACCACTGGCTTGCCCATCACATATGAACCTACCCATTCACCCCGGTCATCTTTGGAGACCCTGCTTTGAGTGCCTGTGCCATCTGAGGACAGACAAGTGGGAACCCGAGAAAGGGCCCTCTTAGTTGTGGCACTGTTTGTGGCACTATGATTCTATGACTATTTCTAACATGGTTATGCAGACTCAGATCTGAATTTAAGAAGTTAAGAGTTTTAAACTGCAAACTGCAAGGTTTTTTTCTCCCTCCTCTCTACCTAGCCTCACAGCCACCCCAGTGAGAGAACAAAAGACCCTTGATTGCTCTGGCATGCAAATTAACAAAGGAACTGGCTGAGTGGCCTAACAGCCCCTCCCAGGCTCCAGCATGCACAGAAACCTTTTAAAACTTTTGGCTGCAAGTTCACCTCCCACACACACACACACAGGCAGAAAAGAAAAGGTTTTCTAGAGAATTATTTTTGGAATTTTTAAAATGTCAAAGAGACAAGCTTTGTTAGTAAAGCTAGCAGGAGAGAATTTTGATTCATGCCTTTTCAGATTGCAATCTCAATTGCAGGAAGAGAAAGTGTATTTTGTATGAGATGATCCAAATCTGCCTGGTTCAGATGATGACTCGAATTCGGAGTATTGGCCGGATGCTGAAGCAAAAGCCAGAAACCTCATTGCAACCACACTAGGAAATTCCCAGTGGGTGTGTCTTAAGAGATGGTGGAATCTCTTAGGAGGGTATTTGGGGAACAGGACCCAATGTCATGTCTGTGTCCAGTCATGCCATGGTTGTATGTTTGTTATATTGCGTGTACCACAATATGCTGAAGCTATACTGCATTATTACTAAATTAATGTGTAACTCTCTCTGATCATCTGTAACCATATCGAAGACGTTACTTCTTTAGGACCCAGAAAGGGCCTCTTCTGTTATCTTAGAGAAATATGTGAGTCTCAGCTAGCTGTGACCTTGATGTGTCTAGACTCCAGTTTTCTCTCCTGTTCCCAGATGCTGGGAAGTAGGCATTGTATACCTAATACAAAGTCATAACTGAACAGGTTCTCACAGAACTCGTCGGCTTGCGCGCCAAAACCTAAATGTCATTTGGAGCGCGGGAAAAATCAACTATAACACAGACTGCTTGATTTGAATTGTCACTTCTGTCAAGCTCCGTGCTGGAGATCAGACCTGGATGGGCTTGAGGGGTTTACCTGCCAGGGACTGACACCAAATCAGTAAAATTGCTTTATTTAGAGACCTTTTCTCAGCTAAACTGCAAGAAAATGGACATGTGAAAGCTCATATTGAAACACTGCTGGACAAATACTAGAGAAAAATTTGAAAACTGGCTTGTTCTTCAGCTCACTTCCATAAAGTCACTCTAGTTTTATCAGCTTTGTTACTACGAAAGGTTTTACATTAGAGGAAATGCTGAGTCAAATAAGATCAGAGTATCGCAAGCAGAGATCTTATCAGGAGGAGAGCAAATACAAAACTGACTCCAATTACATGGTGAGTGATGCAAGACTCAAACAGGAGGGACCTACGCAAATTGATCATAGGCAGAAAGCCTGTGCAATCCTCCTCTCTGTCACCAATGCAATAAACCTGGTTACCTTCAGAGGGAGTGCTTTAGTAATAAGAATGGAAACAGTAACCCAGCCAGAGGCAAGCAACCACAGAGAAAAATAAAAGCAGAAATTTGTACTAAGCAAAGGCACCATGATACACAAGCCATCAAGGAATTACGGTCTAATGACTTGGTAACGTATTAATATCAGTAAATGTGCCAGTGATGATCAATTATGTGAAAAGCAACTCGCCCTACTAATATGCCCAAACAGAGCCAAAGATGTTCAGTGTACTCCCACCTGAACTAATTTATACTGATTTATGTGGTCCTATCAAACCAGCAGCAACAGGAAATAACCCTTATATATAGCCTTTTATTGATGATTTCTTGAAATATACAGTATGCTGTTCACTGAAACAAAAATCACAAATGGAACAGAAACTGTGTGATTATATCTCCATGGTCTCTACTAAGTTCAATAGGAAACCTCAAGCCTTTCAGAGTGATAATGGGGTTCAGCACATTTCTCATGCCACACAGACATTTCTTAGGGAAAACGGAATTCAACACACTTGCAGTTCCCTACACTCCAGAACAAAATGGAGTAGATGAGCGTAAAATTCATCCCATCATGAATAGGGGCTGATTCCACACACGTTGGATAATGCACTTTTCAATTCACTTTATCAATTGTTTGTGGTGGATTTTTTGTTCTGCACACGAAAAAATCCGTTCCAAATGATCTATAAAGAGGATTGGAAGTGCATTATCCAACGTGTGCAGAATCAGCCATGGTCAGGTGTGTGCTAATTGATCCAGGACTTCCTACAAACACATGAGAGAAGCTGTAAAGAATTTACTTGGAAAACAGATTACTCACGAAGGCAAAAGACAAAACTCCCTAGGAGTTATGGCATAACAAAAAGACAAGCACGGAACACCTTAGCGTGTTTGGATGCGAGGCCCATGCTCATATATCTGAAGAAAAGAGATTCAAACTAGAACCCAGAGCCTTAGAAGGCATTTTTGTAGGATATGCTCCAGGATGCAAGGAATGCAGAATTTTAGACTCAAATACTAACAATGTTAGTAGTTGTGCAATTTGATGAGTGACAAACGGAACAACCAGAATGCTGCCACACGTGACCCTTCAAAGGACGATGGTGATGACAACTGCTGCTGCTGTAGTGCCCAGATAAAATCACTACACAGATGCAACCAGATGTGCAACCAAGTGAGGAAGCAGTGGATGCAGCCACTGAGCTGATGCAAACAGATGCCCAACCAGGTAAGGAAGTAAAGGTGGAAATTCCCAAGCCGATAGAGGAGCCAGAGCGTACTGCAGAGGCAGGTGGGTCTCGGGATCTCAGGTGCTCTTGGCACATCAACAGAAGAGTTCCAGCAGACAGACTATCCTACCTCACAAGGCCATTGTTACTGCAAGAACCAACATCAGGGGCCAAAGTTCAGCAAATGTCTGAATCAGAAGCAAGCAAATGGAAGCAGGAAGTACAAGAGGAAATGGATGCTCTACATAAGAACAAGACACGGACTCTCACTAAAATACCAAAGGTAAGAATGTCATTGGATGTACATGAGTTTTTGAAGCTAAAAAGGATGAAAATGGTGGAGTTGAGAGATACAAAGTGAGATTAGTAGCCAAAGGATATTCACAAATTTATGAAACAGATTAAGACCAAACTTTTGCAACAGTTGTAATATATTCCACAACCAGGATGCTTTTAAACAGCAGCATCAAGAAACATGCAAACAGAACATCTGGATATAAAGACAGCATTTTTGCATGATGAAATAGAAAAGGAATTATACATGCAACGACCACTAGGGTTCATAGATGAAAAGAATAAACACCTAGTGAGTAAACTTCAAAAGGGACTTTACAGGCTTAAGCAAGCTGTAAAATTGTAGGAAGGCAAACTGAACAATTTTTGCTTTGTCTAGGCTTTAAATGAAGCAAAGCTGACCTCTGTCTTTACAGAAGAAGAAAAATGGGAGATGGACATTTATTTTGACATGTTGATGAGCTGATTGTTTGCCATAAAAATCAAGATGATTGTGCTGAAATTATATCTCATCTAAACAAAGAAGTGAAAGTGAAATATTTGGGCATGCTAAATTTTACTTTGAAATTCAGATTGAACAAGATGGCGGTTACCTTCTTAGTAAAAAACAGAAGATACTAGACCTTCTGGAAAGTTTTGGCCTAAAACGTGCTAATCCAATGCCCACACCAATGGAAACAGGTTTTCTCAAAGAAAAGGAACCAAGTGAACCTCTAACAAACAACAGGTACAGAAGTGCCATAGGCAAGCTTCCTTACCTAGCAATGACAAGACCTGATATTACAACAGCTGTAGATACACTATCTAGAAGGGTAAACAAACCCACCATGAACAACTGGACTGCAGTAAAAAGGATAATGAGATTTTTAAAGGATACTGCAAACTCTAAACTAAGGCGGCCAGCCACCAGAAATCCCAGACTATTGGGATACACTGACGTAGACTGGGTTAAAGAAAATTCAGACTGGAGATCCACTGCTGGTTATAGATCCAGAGGAGTTAGCCATGTTAGTCTGTAGTCACAAAATAGTAAAGAATCCAGTAGCACCTTTAAGACTAACCAACGTTATTGTAGCATATGCTTTCGAGAACCATAGACTATGCATCTGATGAAGAGAGCTGTGGTTCTCGAAAACTTATGCTACAATAAAGTTGGTTAGTCTTAAAGGTGCCACTGGACTCTTATACTGCTGGTTATGTATTTTTCTACAGGAATAGATAAGCTGGGCAAGTCGTAAACAAGCAATTATGTCTCTCTCCTCTACTGAAGCAGAATTTTTATCAGCTTCAGATGTGTGCAGAGATTTAGAGATGCTTTTAATGTTACTTGAGGATTTTGGCATTGCAGACCCTTTACCCATTAAGATGCTAGAGGATAGCTAGAACTGAATAGCTCTCACTCTCTTTTAGGAAAGAACACTGCGTGCATAAGGCACGTTGGAATCCGACACCCATATGTAATGGAACTGCAGGGATGAGGAGTAATAGTAGTAATAGTAATAGTAGCATTCGATTTATATACTGCCCTTCAGGATGACTTAACACCCACTCAGAGCGGTTTACAAAGTATGTTATTATCCCCACAACAAAACACTCTGTGAGGTGGGTGGGGCTGAGAGCGCTACTAGAAGCTGTGACTCAACCAAAGTCACCCAGCTGGCTTCAAGTGGAGGAGTGGGGAGTCAAACCCGGTTCTCCAGATTAGAGTTCCGTGCTCTTAACCACTACACCAAACTGGCTCTCAAGCTACCCTACTGTCTCACTGAGGAAATGACGGTGGGCCTCCTCCCCAGCCACTGTCAAGAGACAAGGACTGAGGTCTCTAAAACAACCTGCGTATTGTGAAAGCTGACGGTATACACAGTTGAGAGGGAGTGATGGAATAGGCGAGTCAGCATGCCTTGGACATTGGGGGGCTGCAGCATGTCTCCCTGAGCTTCTCTGTTACTCCCTTGCTAAGTGAGCTGCTTCTCTTTGTCTAAGGTGGAAATACCTCCTGACTCCTCTTCTCTCTCTCTCTCTGTTTCCCTTGTGAGATTCTCCCTCTTAACTCATGGCCTTACAAAGGGGAAGGATGTATTTCTCAGAGCTCCTGCCACGAAGGCCTCATTCACACACCCACACCCAGCCTTGATGCTGTGCAAGGTGGCTGTGGCAATAGAGAACGTAATTCTTTAGACTAAGACTCCTTCTTTCTACTCAAACATATTGCCATGAATGGAAATCTACCCCAATCAACAGCCTCAAAACTGGAAGTGCCTGGATGGAACAACGTGCCAAGGAGACAGAGTCCCTACGGCCCATAGTGACACCGCCTTCCCACGCAACTGGCCTATGCAGATGCGTCACCAAGTATCCCAGTGGTCATAGCTGGGAGAGGTTAACCTCTACCCCAACCAGGTCTCAGTGACACATGCCATGTCAGCATTTAGCAGCAAGGTTCTATAGCTTGCTAGGTTGCTGTTGACAGTCACCAGCATCATCCTGCTGGAAGAAGGGCCAGAAAGTGAAACAGCACGCAGAGTTCTGCCGCCCCCTCCACTTTATCTCCCCCTGACCCATACACTATTAATCGTGATACTATCTCTCACCTCATGAAGCACCCCCCCCCCCATCCCAGCCACCAGCAGGTGGCAATCTTATTCAGGTTTACTTGGAGTAAGTGGCGCTGCATGTGAGACTCAAGCTAAGAGTGCAATCTTGGCTGTAATTTTATGTCTTGGTTGCAATACTATTTGAAATTTTAAAGGCTGCGCAAAAACCAATTAAGGACCTTCCATTCAGTACCACCCCCCCCCCCAGCTCCCCAGACACGCCAGATATCCAACCATTAATGGAAAATAGGAAGGGCTGGTGGGGAAGTAATCTGGGCTGTTTCATGCACAGTCCCAGCATCCAGTTCTGACTTTTCCATGCTCCTGTCCCTCCCTCATTAGTTTTAGCCCCAAAGAACTGTCTCTCCCCCCATCACCTGCTGCTGCTGGTTTCCCCCACTGAACCTTGCTGTCAAAGGCTCCCTATGTAAAATGGAGCCACCTGCTGGCTTGGCAACAATGCCTTAGGATGGCAGCTTCCAAAGCCCATCACTTCCTCCCTGCCTGAAGCCACGTCATGAGGAGGAAGAACAGCAGAGGCGGAACCCTGCACCAGCTGATTCTTAGCCAACAGTCCTATACAAGCTGGTGGTAAAGGGAAGAACAGGGGAACTGATTCAGCTCACACAGCATGCAGGCAGCGTCACAGGCCATCACTTGCACGGCAAGGGGCAGATTTAGTCCTCAATTGCATCTCTTATATACTAATAGCGAAGCGGCCCTGATCGGAGGATACTTAATCTGGGGACTGGAGACATGAACGGACAAGACAGACCTTCCTATACACCTGGAAAATACCCCAAGTTTGCAGAAAAATCTAAAATGAGTGCCTGCAGCTTTAAGTAGAGATGGCCTCAGCAGCTGTTGTCAAGCAGACATAACAGTTCAGCCAGTATTCCAGGCTTGCTTCCACTTAGGAAAAGAAAGGAGGAGGGAGCAGGGCCCTTTCAAGGGCTGTTTGGGCCTTTGAGGGAGGACTCATTGGGGACAGGCCCAGAAGCAAACACCAGACAATTTGATACCACGAGACCTGCATGACTCACCCTGGCCTAGCTGCTTGCTGCTGTTTAACAGCCCCTCCCCTAGTGTAGTGGTTAGAATTTCAGAGTAGGATGTGAGAGACCCAGGTTCGAATCACCACTCTGCTGTAGAAATTCACTGAGTGACTTTGATCAAGTCACCCAATCTCAGCCTAACCTACCTCTCAGGGTGGTTGTGAGGAAAATATGGAGACAAGGAGAATGATTTAAGCTGCTTTGTGGAGAAAGGCAGTATATAAATGAAATAAATTAAGATATATAGATGAAGGCTGGAGGTAGATAAAAGGTAACTTGTTTAGTGGGTTTGAAGGATGTAGGGAAAAGTGAGCATTGGGGGGCTGCCAGGAGGAGGGAAGTTGTGTGGAGAACACTGATGTACCTCCTGCAAGTCCTTGCACATTCCCCCATGGCACAACTGTGCATATCTCAACTGGCACCATGCAAGGGTGCTACATGGGAGAGGATGTCAGGGAGGAGGGGGAAAGGAGAAGACGGAGGCAGACAAAGATGGGCGGGAAGGATGGCAGGGAAAGGGGGGCAGGGAAGGGGGAAGGGAAAATGAGACGCTTTCTGCAAGTCCTTGTGGACCTCCCACTTGGTCTCATACTGATCCCTAATACTTAGTTTATGTTTCCAAATCACTTCCTGCACTTTCAGTTCAATGCTGTGGATGCCACTAAGAGACTGGCATGAGACTGGGCTCAGTAGAACACAAAACCGGCACAGCTGCTAGCTGTATCGGACAGAACCGAGAGTGTGTCGCAGGCAAGGACCAGGGAAGCGCTCTGTAGGCTGCCACCAGTCTGGTACAGGTTTCCTCGCAAGGGCCCAGAGCACCCAACCGACCTCTTTTGCTTACTCTTTCCCAGTAGGTTTTATATTACATGTGACCGAACGAGGTGTGAGGACCCAGGCAGGGTAATAAACAACTTTATTTTAAGAGGTTTAGTAATAACTGGAGTTCAAAACTTGGTAGATTGAAGCTGTATGAATAGGCATTGTCAGGGCTTGTCGCTGTCACCGCTGGGCGGGGCCCCAGCTGGGCCGGCCCTGGCATCAGAGGGGCACCAGGGATACTGCAGGACCCTGCTCTGTGGAAGGAGGGGCGGTGTACATCACCCAGACTCCCTCTCAGTCCACTCGCTGGCCTGCTCAACCTGGCCTACTTACCCTCTGCGTCCTCCATCGCCTCCTCCTTCCAGAACTCTCCTCCAAGCCTCCACTCTTGCATTGCACTGCTCTCACTCCACATCATCACTCCTTACTCACACCCACCACCTCAGAGCCCTTCCCAGCCACCCTTTATAGGGCTTCCTGTCTCCACCCCGCCCTCCTTCCAGGCTTGTTCCCTCTCCTGACCAGGCCCAGCTGTGCGTTCCTCCACTAATCCCTTCTGGGCTCCTTTGCCTTGCTGGCAGGGTGGGGTTGAGTGTGAGCCATCCCCAGCTGAGGGCTCCTTGGCCTTGCTCACGAGGGGCTGCCCCAGCCAGCCTCCGTGCTATTGGGCTTGCCTGGCCTTGCTCACGAGGTGCTGCCTTAGCCAGCTTCTGTGCTGCCTGCTCAGCAATGCTGGGCGGGGCTACCCATCTCCTCCCCCAGAATGCCTGTGGCAGCCCCCCCCCGTAGAGGCTTGGCTTCTAGCAACTCCTGAGCCAGGCTGCTGTCTTCTAGCCATGGCATGGCCCTGGGCTGTCTCAAGCTGCTGCAGCAGGGGTAGCTGGCTGGGCTGCCGGGATCAGCCACAGCTGCACCATGTTGGCTGGCTACTGGGCTTCTCTGGCTGAGCTGATTACGGAAGGTGGGCCCAGCTGCAGCCCCTTGGCTGGCTGCCCAGCTCTTCCCACAGAGTGCCCTCAGCAGCTCCACCCGGAGGGGCTGGCTTCTGAGCACCTCCTGAGTCAGGTTGCCATCTTCAAGCTGGGGTGGATGCTGGGGCGTGGCTCTGAGTTGCTGTGGCTGCTTTTCCCCCTTTGCAGGTAAGGGCCCCGTTTGGGCTGCTGCTGGGTCCCAGTTATTCCTGCCTCTGCCCTCTCCCTCTGGTGTAGGCAGGTTCTGGCCCTGGCTGCTGGCTGAGGTGGCAGGACTGCTGTCTCCTGGCTGCCTCCCCTGCTTCCTCTTGTTGAGGCCGGGGGCTGTGCCTCAGACCCCAGACAGGCATCAATGGCTAAATTAACTTCCTATGTGCACAATAGACTAATATTGGAATTCTGGAAAAAATGGAAAGATTTGTTTGAGTACATAGGTCAAAACTAAGATAAATTAAGGTAATCATAATATAGAGATAAAATATGGAAAAGATGACTGATTAAAAATTATTGATATTAATGTTTGGGTATAAGCAATCAAGAGGGGAAGAGAACTATTATATAAGCTACTTGTGCTGTTACATATTTTGAATATACTTTTCAGTTGTAGCTCAAAGGTAACGCAAATGTAATGCTTTGTATTTTATATAAGTTTCTATGTACTTTCTACTGTCATTTCTATCTTTTCTTTTAAAATAAAACTTTTATTATTAAAAAAGCCATTGTAGAATGGCGAGAACAGTAAAAGTGGATGGACAAACAAAATAAGCCACCCTAGCGCGTCTACCTAGACTGTTCCTAGCTGTCTCTTGGCTTCACTCTGACTCACCCCTTCTGGCCGAGGGTCCCTCCGCCTGCAGCAGCCTCCCCCCAGCTCTGCTCCCCAGGAGTGAACCCCAACCACTGAGGCCAGGCCTTTTATCCCTCCTTCCCATGCACCCCCCCCCATTTCCCTATTGGTGTGATCTTTCCCGCCAAACCCCCTCTTAACCAATCACAGGGCCCAAAGGGGTCCGGGGAAACGTAGGCCCTGTAGTCACGCTAGTACAGGCTTCCCTGGAGCCACTAGGCCTCACTATGTCAGCCCAGGCACATAAGAGACTGAAAGGGAATCCTGATAGACATCCATTACAGCCTGTCATCAGGGGTGGCGCAAGGGTTTTCGGCGCTTGCGGCCGGCCGGGCACCCCCCTCCGCACGCAAGCGCGCGCGCACCAGCCTGCGTGATGACGTCACATGTGACATCATTACGGGAGCACGCACCGCTGCCGCCGGCCTGATTGCTGCGGCGGACGGCTCTGACGGTGCGCAGGTGGCCTCCGAGCTCTCCCGCTTGGTTGCCTGCGCCGCTGCAGATGCCTGCCCATGGTGGCTGCGCCCGGCCGGGGGCGTGTGCTGGCGGCGGCGGCGGCATGGGGCAGGAGGGATAGGAGGCTGCAGCTTTGTGGCATGAGCTCACGCCTCCTCTGGTGCTCCCTCCAGCACCCCGCGCCTGAGGCCACTTGGCCTCAATGAGCGCGCCAGCCCTGCCAGTCATAGGGTCAAACTAGATGTGATGGAGTCCCCATGTCTGCCACAGGGACACTGCCACAGTTTTAAGGTGATTTTTAAAAGCCAAGAGCACCCCCAGCAGCTGTTTCAGTACATAAAAGGGGAAGGGGGGGACACAAGAGTGCCACAGCTGGCCGCACTGTAGGCCCAATCAGGATTGGGCTTTTGTGGCATTTTTAAATCACTTTAAAACGGCAGCAACGTCCCCATGGCGGACTCAAGGATACCATCACATCTAGCTTGGCCTTAGCCCTCTGAGTGTGCCGAGTGTATATCAGTATGGCAAAATGTACATTTTGGTGACTGAGGACTACACAGGACAGAGGGGGAAAGGTCACTAAGCACAAGAGCATCTGAATGGAATGGAGGCTTTGATATTTGGCCAAAAATGCCATTTTGTCTTTTCTCTGAGATCTCTGAATTTCTTTTTGTGATTTCACTAACTGGACTGCTGGAGCAGCCTCAACACCAGCCCTAAAATCTGAAGTGAGTCACTGGTAAATTGTGGCCCATTATCAGTAATTAACTCATTGGGACTCCCTTGGCAAAGATACAAAGATTTACATTGCTTTTCCATGTGTTGTCCAACAGTGTAATTTAAAATACAAAAGAGAATAGCAGGGTGCAAATCAGAGGCAATCGGTCCCTTCTATCGCTAACAGGTTTGTAACAAAATGATTGCAAAAGGGGTAGCCAGCCGTGTTAGTCTGTTTTAGCAAAATAAAAGTTTTTTTGTTTAAGGTGATCAGAAGACTAAATCCGTTGTTAGTCTTTAAGGTATACTGGACCTTTGTTTTATTTTGTGTCAAAATGGCCCCAAAAGGTACAGGAACTTTATGTAATCACAGAGTCATAAAGGAGCCCAACGCTCCCTCGACCGTTATTCTTTGGATCCTTCTATGCTGCTCTCTTACTCTGTGATGGGATCTAATTTACTTAAACCACCCATGGCTGATGCCTCCTCTGTGCGCTCTTAGTTAAGCAACTCCAAGTACGGCGGTTCCACCCTTTAAAACGGCAGCTTGTTCCATGACCCAAATATACTTACTGCCACTGCAGGTCTCTTTCAGGGCCTGAAGGCTTCATCCCAGCGAAGGCCCTGCCAACAGGACCCCCCTGGTCTCTCTGCTACTCAGTCCTTTGAGGTACATCCACTGAAGCCTGTGAAGGCCGAAACCAAGGCTTCCTTTGTCTATGCAGAAGCTCCAGCAAGGGAAGCCTGGATAAGTCACTGTTCTGAGATCACAATTTGGACCCAGCAGTATCTTAGAGACCAACTAGATTCCCAGCGTATGAGCTTTTGACTTTCAAAAGCTTATACCCTGGAAATCTAGTTGGTCTCTAACGTGCCACTGGACCAGAATCTTGCTCCTCCACTACAGACCAACATGGCTACCCACTTGAAAAAGTTATGAGATTGAGACTCCTCCCTGACCTCTCTCTCACACACAAGCACACACACACACACACACACACACACACACCAGAGATCATTCTAAGCTGTTGGACAAGTAGCTGCTATAGATAAACAATTCCTGATTGTGCCTTCCCTGCTTTCATCAAATGCATACCTTAACCTCAAAACCATCTGTCCATGGATAGGAGCACAGCAGGCCCCTGAATGGACGCACACACTTCACCACAGGGGAGGTGTGCAGTTCTTCCCTCGCACACTTCCCTGGAGTTTATAATAAATTACAGTAAGCAAAATCCGCCTGCCTAGCAGAAAGAGAATGAAGTGCAAGGTGAAACGGTGCTGTCAGGAGGAAAGATTAGGTCTGTGAGTCTGGGACAGGCTCCCCACGAACCAAAAGGGAGCCTGATTGCTGGCACGAAAGTATCAAAATGGTCACCGAGCAGGTTTTAAACAGACTTCTGGGGTAAAGCCAAGAAGGGTTGAGGAGCATCTGGTTGGAGGTGACTCATCCCTGGGGATGAAGATCTAAATGTTCTGCAACTTGGGCTTAGGGCAGGAGAACTGATAATGAGCCAAGAGAGGGTTAGCCAAATAGCCAAAGCGATCATAGCAAAAATCCCACGCAGAAAAGCCATTTAAGGAGGGACAAAAGATACAGGACTCCTGTGCTAACATCATCTGTGCCAAACTGGTCTGTCAGAGAGCGTGGGGTTAGAGGAGAAAGGCATTGTGGGAATATCTGAATCAAAGGTCCATCCCAGAAATGCTCTGGGAGAAAGTACTGAGCTCAGAGGGCGCAGGGAGCTGGGACCGAATATCAGCTCCCTTTCACTGCTCTTGACTCCCAACAGAGGGAGGCAACGGTCACACTTTGTGACGGGGGCTCATTCTTTTGTGTGACATAATTTTATCAGGTCTCATCCAGAGACCAGTGACAGGATCCCCACGAGGAAAATGGGCTCCATCTCTAGGGGTAGCCACAACTAAGAGAAAAACAGCAGAACTGCCCCTGGGAAGAGCTGCCCCCACAGTTGTGCTTTAGAACCAGAACCCACCCACCCTTGACTGCTGGGCCCAGTGGGAAAAAACAGCCCAAACCCTCCTCCTCCTTGCCCCCCCCCACATTGCCAAGCCTGGGGTCCACTGGGCCCAGTGTGGCCAGGGATGCCCCCTGTAAAGGCTGCTCAACGGCGACTGGCCCTTTAAAAGCCAGGCAACCCCGACCTCTGGCTCTTTGACAGCCAGCCACCTGACAATCCGCTGCTGGGAAGCTCCACCCTGGGGGTGGGTGGTTGAGATTGCTCAGTAGCTGCTATTGGTCCCTCACCAGCTTGGCCATGCCCCCATAGGGCTTCATGTTACACTGAGGCCACTGGGCATGCCCCACGCCTGGGGAGGGCCTATACAAGGCTGGAGGGAGGAGACCGGTGAGTAGAATCCAGTAGGGAGTACAGCCGGGGAAGGGGAGGCAATGGGGGTCCTTAACCCCTGCCCCTCTCCCTCTGAGGCCCAGGGAAGGCACTTCAGCCCAATTGGACCTTGGTGCAGGATGACCTGGGGCCTGACATGTTGCTCGCCGTCTTTCAAAATATCAATCCTGGCTCCTCCTGGAAAGAGTTCGCAACCCACAGGAGTCTTGCAGCTCTGCTGCCCCATCAAGGTGCATTTTAGCACACTTTCATTCCATGTATAGGAAGAACAATTCCAAAGCTGACTCAGGACCTGTAGGCCAGCTTCCCCTGTCGCCCACATTTTCTCTTGGCCAGATTTGGTTCATGTCATGGGCCTGTACTTTCTCAATCACAGACTGCTGGCACTTGCAATCTGTGACGAGACGTCAGAGCGTTCCTCAGCCCTACTGAAAGGACCTTTGAGACACCTTCTTATTGGTTGCAGAGAACAGAAAACTGACCCCCCGTTTCCTGGGCTTGAGCTTGCCGAAGCCCCCCTTTCACCAAGCACTAAAGCAGCATCTCTCGGCTGTAATCCACGGGCCTTAGACTCCTCTCCGCAACAGACCCCTCCTCCTGTGCCACAATTTCCCCTCTCCTCCTTTCACCATGATCCAATGGACTTGCGGAGGTTCCAAATAATTCTTTTTCACTGCAGCCTCAGAACTTCTTCAGGGGCAAATCCCAGCAATTTCGCCCTGCAGGCCTCCAAATAACCATTTCCTGTCAGTTTTCTCCAAATTCTGCAGTCACAAAGCACTGCAAGCAGATTCTGCACCAAATACATTCTAGGTTCAGGCTTGTAGAGTTAAGCTTGAAGCCAGAATTTATTTGGTGCCGAACCTGCTTGTAACTTGCAGTACGGCAACTCACGCAAGTCTGCTAACTGAGCCCACAGCTGTTGGGTCTTACTACGGGACGGCACTCTTAAGCGAGCCTCGCTTCCCAGCCATGAATTCCATTGCTCTGCATGCTGCCCTCCAACTCGAGCCAAGAGGCCACTGAGAAGTGACTGTCATCATTTGGCCGAGGGGGTTGGATCAGGAAGGGAACGTGAACTGGCTTTGAGTCTGATGAGCCAAATGTGGTCTGACTGGGCCCTGGATTAGGTGGAAGCGAAGCTGCGATGCAGACATGCCATGCAAGGCAGTGTGGCTGGAACTGCCGGAAGGAAGCCGCCAACTGGCCCCCTGGATGGCTTCTCCAGTTTGCATGCCCTTCTGCCGTCCCACCCTGAAATGGTCTAACGGGCTGCCTGGCTGGGTTCTTCTTCAGAGAATATGCCTTCCTCAAAAACTTTCCCGAGCTGCTGAGGGCAAAAAGCACCTCAGATGTATGGGGGGGGGGCACGTCCCTTGAGGAGCCGTCTCAGGCTCCCACAGTGCCTGCCCTGGCTGCCACATTTCCTTCTGCTCCTGTGTACATGCTGCGAGGTATGCTTGAAAGGCAGGTCATGCAAGCCCCTCCCCCAAGTGGATTTGAGCCGGGCCCATGCCAACAGGGCTGCGTTAGCTGCCTAGGCTCCCATCATGGAGGGAAGGCCAGGAGATCAGTACATCAGCCATGGCCAGCGAGGGGGTGGTGGTGGATGGGGCTAGGGCACAAGGACACCTGGCCCAATGGCTGCATGAGCATGGGCAATTTCCTGCTTCTCTTTTCCCCTGACCATGATGGGCAGGGTCAGTTCCAGGTTTTGATAGGCCCTGGAAAGAGAGCGCTCAGCTCCCGCCCCCCCCCGCCCCATGCCCCCTACTAGGCTCACCTTCTCGCCCTCCCATGCCCACGCCTCTCCCTGCCTGCACGTTCTTTCTTTGCCCGCTTGCAAGCTGTTTCACCACCTGCAGCCCACACTGCCTGCCTGCCCCTTCCCCAATGGCGCTGGCTGGAGGGTGCAGCTGGGAGTGCCGCTGCCACAGCCACCAGGAATGCTGAAGCTTCGTGCAGCACCCATGTGCCCTCCCCCAGCCGTGCTTGGCAGCATATGCAGCTGGGAGCAGAGGGGACAAAGCACGGGCAGCTGCCCCACCTCGCCATGCGCTGACGCTGGCCCCCCCCAGGCAAAGCCTTTTCAGAGATGCCTGGGGGGAGACCAGGTTCTGGCAGGCCTTTGCTTTGCTCCCGTTACTCTCAGGGCAAGACAAAGCCCCTGAAGTCCAGCATGGGCTCTGGGGAACCCTGCCCACTCAAGGAAAGGCTAGAGGGGTGGGTGGGTGTGTGTGTGCCAGGAGCCTGTCGGGGCTACTGTAGTGAGTTCAGGGGCTGGGGCAGTCTTAAGGGGAGAGAAAGAAGATCCCATAACTCTGCCCTAAAATCCAGACTTCATGGGAACTTGACCCACATGGACTTCCAAGTTCCCACTACACATACACTCTTCCTCTCCCACATCAAATGGTACCTTTAAGATCTCATTCTTAAGCCTGGACCTACTTTCGGCATCAAAATGGGACACAGCCCCTAAGTCCCAATCATAAGATGTGTGACAGACTAAAAACTGACTGCCACCTGCCTGTTGCCTGCCAGCCTCTCCTAGCCATTTGTTGGAGCTGTTGTGATGTCATGGAATGTTCTCCAAAACTCTAACTGCTCAGGATGAGGGTATCAGCACCGGATTGGTGACAAACAGTCCAGCTTCTGTGAGGGAAGTGGAAGAAAACACCTTATGCAGGTCCTACAGACTAGAAGGGTTGTGTGCTATTGTCAGACGGCACAAAGGGAAAAACAGAAGCAGGGATACAGGACAGGCAGGGAGGCTGAGAGCTTGCTTGGAGTAGCTCACCAAACTTTCAACTGTAACTCTCTAATAATAACTGTGCTTATATACCGCTCTTCTAGACAGATCAGTGCCCTGCTCAGAACAGTGAACCGAGTCCGTGTTGTTATTATCCACACACTACAGCAGGGGAGCTGGGCTGAGAGGAGGGACTTGCCCAAGGCCACCTGCAGAGCTCATGGCAGTCGTGGGATCTGAACCAGCAGAATGCTGACTCACAGCCCAACTACTTAACCACTATGCTAAAGCAGCTCTCTAGTCCATAATTAATTGCTAAACTAAGATAAGTACATTTTTGTCCTATAGGGAAGTGTGTTCTTTGGGAGAGCGGAGTGGAGTAAATGTGTCATCGTAATCACAAAGCTGATTGTTGGCAGGGATTGCATGATGGAAACTACTTGTCAGTTTTTTAAAAAGTCTCCCATTATTTCAGAAAAAATGAAGAACATTTTTTGGGGGGGGGGGGGGTGTTACTGCCTGCATGAAGTCAGCAAAAACCGTCACTGTGTGGAATACTGGGTCCTTCCCATGGGAGGAAGGCGTTTTGAGGGTGTCATGCCCTCTAAGAGCATGCCTTACTTTGCTTATGAGAACAATATCAAGAAAGCGAATGGCAGGATATTCTTCCTTACTTCCCTCCCTCTCTTGCTTAATACAATTGCTCAACTGTCACCCCAGTGCCTGCAGGCAATCTTGAGTGAGTGGCTTTCATCTGAATTGCAGCCAGAAGCGGTGGCTGCCCCACATGGCGCACCTCCAGCCATCTCCTTGTGCCAGTGCGTAGCAATCACAGCACCCATGCAAGTGGCTTGCCGTGCGGCATGGTGCTCAGATAGTAGTGACTCTGGACTCACTGCGAGCACAAGACAGAGCGAGAGGAGTCCACTAGCCCCTGGAGGCGACTTAACCCACAGGCCTGAAGCTTAGGTGAGGTTCCAAATGTGTCTTAAGGGCTTACCTGGGCCTTGGATAATAGTGCGGGCGGCAGCCACACTTACCTACAGATTTTGTCCGTGGAATTCCTTTGCGTAGTGAAATGTGGGGTTTCTCTGGCCCAGCGTGTGCTGCCATTCCTTGCCGCTCAAATAGTGACTAGAAAAGGAAGAGGATAAGAGAAATTTTCATTCCAGCACAAGCATTATTTCAACTCAAGACATTCAGTTGCCACCAGGCCTTGAGAAAAAAACAGTGGAGGAGGAGGGCGCAAACGGAGAAGAGACAGTTCTCACATCTCAAATGCAAGCTGCAGGCAGCTGCAGCCTCGGTTTGCCTTGGGGCCATGGACAGAAGGGCAAGGGGAGTTAACTCTTCAACTTCCACTCAGTTTCAGTATTTAAAACCGGGATCCTTGCTTCGCTTATTTGCATTTTAAGGGAAGAATCTTTCTTTTAAAGTGTCACTTAAAAAGCAGGGGGCAGCCTGGTTTTGATTAGTGAAACAGAGTACAGGTAGAAGGGCTAAATCCCTTCTCTTTTCTGTGCACAGCCTGCAGGGCATCGAAGGCTGCACCAGCCCTGCAGGTTGCCTTGTTGAACAGAATGCGCCTCATGATCTTTGTCTTGTCTAATTGACCCTGAGGCTGCATTCGAAGGAGATGGCAGATGCACGTGGGGATGAAAGATGTCCCGACTCTCATCAAAACCAGCTAACATGTTCAGTGAGGTGGGGGACTCGCTTGCATTCCCTTCGAGTGCAACTTGATATGGTGAAGCAGCTTCCCCCACTCCCACTCTCCGGGCACCAAAGAGGTGGCTGGTGGGAGTGCAGGGAAGACTGTGGCAAGTCAGAGCAGAAGGGCAGAGGAACGGCAACCCTGCACGGGGAAAAGAAGCCCCAGTGGTGGCATTTCTGCCTTCCCCCAGACCAAAGAGAAACACTGTCGTGGGAGAAAAGAGATGTCCAATGGCAGCTCCACTCTGGTTTCATTGCCTTGGTAGCTGAAGCAGTGACCTGACAGCCCCCTCCTCTACAAACAGGCACACTGCCTTACCAGGCAACAAGCTGGCCAATCAAACTCTTCAGAATCAGATGGCTGTGGGTGCCCAAATGACCAGCCTGGGCTCTGCCACTCTGCTCTGAGAAGTACTGTTTGGGCCCACAAAGGCTGACCAAAACCCACCTGGTCCCTGCCAGAGTCTAGAGATCTGCCTTCCTAGGTTGTGATGCCACATGCCACAGCTTAGTTTCTGCTGCGTGCGCTGCTATGCAATCATGGCACATGCCTGGATATGGCACATGCAACCTCCACTGTAAGTAAATTTGTGCTTTCAACTTAAGTAAAACATTCACGTGAATCAGGCCCCGTCCCCTCTCCCAGTTCTCTTCTCAGTCTCCCCCACACCCAGCACTCCAGTATGCTCCTTTCTCTCACACTGATCTCCGCCGGAGTGATGCGCCGACTGGTGGGCCGCTGCTTCACCGTGGCTGCCCTTGAATCTGCTTCCACAATGTCCGCTCTCAGCACGGGTTCGGCCGCTGCCAAAATCTCGTCCAGCTTCTCTGGAAAGTCAGACACACACCACACCATGAGGCCAGCCCAGAATCCGAACCGTGATATACCCTGGCACAGGATGATCTGGGCTACACGGGGAAGGGGCGAGGGTGAGACTTCTGGGGAGCAACAGCAGGAATTGGTGGAGGGGGCTTTCTTCTGCCTCCCTGAGCAGGGCCCCACTGTCTGTGGAGGGTGAGCAAAGCCCCATGCCGGCCCCAGGAAAGCAGGGAGACTCCCCAGGGCTGCGTGCCGTTGGCTCTGCAAAGGAGGGCGTGAGCCAGAAGCTGCTTCCTCCTCAGTCCTACTCAACAGGGGCCAACATCCTTGAGCTGCAGCCTGATTGTCCAGGAGATCCTAAAAATCCTGAGGCCTGGGGGAGCCTCGCCACCTTCCCTGGCCCCGCAGCAATTTCTCAAGTCTAAAGAGCTTGACGGAGGGCGCCCCATTTACGCTTTTCCATTCGCCCGTTTCCAAAAAGATGCTCATTGCTGCCTGGGCCTGTCACATGGGCTAAACAAATGCTTGCTTCAATCTTTCCCTTTGGAGGCTCAAGCCCAAGAACATAAAAACCCAAGAAGAGCCCTGCTGGATCGGACCAGTGAACCACCAGTTCCAGCATCACGCTTCACACACTGGCCGACCCGTCGCCCTGGCAGGCCGCAGGAGCTGAGCAGAGGGGCAAGGCTTACCTCTGGAGCTGCCGCCCGGCTCCGGGGTTCAGTGGCCCCTGCAGACAGAGGCTCCCTTAATCTCCTGGAGCCGGAGGGGGTCAGGAGGGCCCCCCCCCCCGTTCCTGGCCTTCCGCAAACAAGGCAAAACGGAATGCTTCGGAAGGGCTTTTAACTCCGATAGGAGGGCTGGATTGTCGAGAATTGGTCTCAAAGAGATGCTTTGCTAACGAGCCAGGGACCACAGACCTCGCCACTACGTCGCCTCGCATCTGATCTGTTGCTTCAAGCATGGGCTCATATGTACTGCCCGTTACTTTAAATATGGCCTACTGGGTAGTTATCTAATGCCAGTCACAGAATTGCTTATTCTCTGTTTCAGCATTTCTTCAACTCTGTATTAGATTTTTGCTAATGTGATGACTTTGTGAACTTGCATTAATTTACCCTGTGGCATTGTTTATCGAAACGTCCTTGATACTGACTGTGCGAATCTCATTCTATGTAATCCGCCTTGAGTTTCAGTGAGAAAGGTGGACGATGAATGACATAAATAAATAAATGGTCGCTGTTGATGGGCCTGCCCTCCCCGACCCTTTTCTAACCCCCTCTTGAAGTTAGCTACACCCATGGCTGTCACCACATCCACCAGCAGCGCGTTCCAGAGTTTATTTACTCGTTGGGTGCAGAAGCATCCCCTTTGGTCTGTCATCAGAGCGCCCGTCCTGTGCCCTTCCTAGTATTATGGGAGAGGAAGAAGCAGCTCCCTCTATCCACTTTCTCCACTCCAGGCTTATATTTATAAACCTCTCTCCTGTCCCCCCTTAACCATGAAAAATCCAGACTCTCGAGTTTTTCATTGTAGGGAAGGGCCTCCAACTGCTTTATCATCTTGGTTACCCTCTTCTACACTTTGCCCAGCTCTTCAAGACCCTTGTTTTGATGACAGCGGCTGGGACTCTACACAGTACTCACCCTCTATTAGGGCATTACAGTGTTGGCCATTAGAACTGAGTGAGCCTGTGCACAAACCTGGCTTCTCCAGCTGGCCCCCTCCCCTCAAAAAGTCTCTTCTGCAGCAGCCAGTTCCAGGGCCTTTTGAGGGGAGGGGCTGTCAGTGGAGGTCAGGTCTATCCCTGCCCTCTCTGCCTCCTGAAGAACAGGCAAGGGTGTTACTTCACAGGCCTTTCTGCTGCTCTTTGCACTATAACTTTGGAAGAGGCTGTTGTTTCACTGCTGATGCTGATGCACTCCGGTACTTCTGTCAATGGCCTTGGACCTCTTGTGTTGAGAAAGGCCATATATAATTATTTGAATAAATTGGCGCCACCCAGTGAAAATGAGGGAACCCACAGCCATGGGTGTGGCCTGTAGTTTAAAGGGGGATTAGACAGGCAGAGACAGCCACCAATGGCCGCTGAAGGGACTCTGCCCGTTCACAGGCGGCCGATACTCTGGAGGGCGGCGGCAGCAGCAGCAGGGGGAGCTTTGGTCTCCTGCTCTGTGACGTGACGCACAGAATGAAGCTGGCCAGGCTGCACTGAAGTGACCAGGTGTCCGTGTGCCTTTGCTCCATCCTTCGACAATGGGGGAGCCCCGGACTGTCAGCTGGGCAGCGAAAGGCCCAGCTAGTGACTCTGGAAAAGTCTCTTCCAACTAGGAACCACCTGTGTGCAGTACAGGGGCTGGTGGACTGACTGGAGGGAGCAGAGGAGAAACTCCCAACGGCAGAGGCCACAAGGGAGAGACTTGCTCAGGGTTTTGAATCAAGCTTGTTCCTAAGGCCAATAACTGGGAGCCAGCTGTCCATTGAAGAGCCAGGTTTCCCAATGGATGCCACAGACCGAAGCAGCACAAAGTAAAACAGCATTCTGTTCCAAGCCTTGCTTACGGAAGCCACCAGGCCCCCCCACGCTGCTGTCCTTTATGCGGCTGTTCTTTGACATACACCGTTCCGCCTGAGATGCAGAGGTTCAGGTCAGAAGCTAAGCCACTAAGGAAGCCCAATGGCTCCCCTAATGCCCGAGGGAGGGAAACGTGTGCCTGTGGAAATGCGTGCCATCCTCACAGAGATGCTGGGCCTTTGCCACGTTAGGGTGCCCCAAGCACGTGGCTTGCCAGCATGAAACCAGCCCTCCGGTACCTGCATTAAAGGAAAGGGGCTAGCCGTGAGCACTTATCCTTGCCCGATCTCCTCTCTTGCCTGCCAAGTCGAGATCCGTCTAATTCTGGATCCTGCAGCCACCTACAGAGACATCCCCCCCTCACTTCCTGCCAGGCTCCTGGCCTCAGGCGTGTCTGACAGCCCTCCGCCCACGCTCTCCATCACATGCTGGGGCTGAGAAAATGTTCCCTTTCTCCCGTTTCCAGCTTTGCTCTATATTCCCCAGCGGATGCTGGTCCAGCTTCTCTCCTCCTCATTTCCTAGACAGCCCTCAGATTCTGCCCTGCCCGCCATGACAACAGGCTTCCCCAGCAGCTGCCAAAAAGCCCACAAGCCCAAACAGACGCCTTCTCCAGCTTGCCCCAGAGACAGCACGGGACTGAAATGCCCATCCAGGCTGTAGATAGCTCAACAGTCTTTTGGGGTCTTTGGGGGGGGGTCTCTTTAAGTATTTAAAAGGCTTCCTCTTAGAGGAGGGGAGCTGTTCTTGTGGCAACAGAGGGTAGAACTCGAAACAATGGGTTTAAACGACAGGAGGGAAGGTGCCAGCCGGACGTTGGGAAAAACTTCTCCACGTTAGGAGTAATCCAACGGTGGAATCAGCTGCCCGGGGACGTGGTGGGTTCCCCCGCATTGGCAGTCTCCAAGGATCGGCTGGACAAATCCTTGTCGGGGATGCTTGAGGCTGTTCCTGCACTGGGCGGGGGGTTGGGCTAGATGGCCTGTAAGGCCCCTTCCAGCTCGCAGGGTTCTGTGATTCTGTGATTCTAGTAGCTCTCCAGTTTCACCAGGTGTGGATGCCAAGTCAGCTGCTCCTCAGAGCTCCCGTGAGCCTCTGCCAGGGGGCACGCTACACCTTACAGGCCAAGGTGCATTCCAAGGCCCAGCCAGCCTTTTCTTGCTGTCCAAATAACTTGGTGGAGTCTGTGATTGAGTGAAGAGGCTGGAAAGATGCGTGTGACTCAACCGGGGCCAGGGCTTTCTTGACCCTGGCCCCAACCTGGTGGAGCTCCCTGCTTGTGTCAACGCAGGCCCACTCGGATTTGTTACCCTTCTGTCGGGCCTGCAAGGCAGAGATGTTCCGCCAGGCATTCGGTGGTTGAGGTGGGTGGGCCACCTGAGGAATCACTGGCCTCTTGGCACAGGGGGGAGTATATGCCCCCTTGGGTTCTGTGACAGGCCACCCCACTCTGCGGGTTATTTAGTCTGAGGTGGCTGGGCAAAATGTGCACAGCTGTTTTACAATTGATATGTTATTAATTGTTTATACTGCTGCAAATTTAATTCTATTTGTTGTATATTTTAAAATGTGATCTGCTCTGAGCCCACTTTCGGGCAGAGTGGAACAGAAATCAAATCAAATAAATAAACAATCCTGCCTGCCGGCTTCCCACCGGAAACCCCTTCATACAACACTGTCTCAAGATGCACAGCACCTTCATAATCATACACGTAGCTCTGCAGAGGGAAAAGGAGCTGGGAAGGGCCAATCTGGAGCGGAGAAACGGCAGGCAGGCAGGGGCCTAACCCCTCCCCCAAGCCCCGCCATTCCACTTCACGGCCTCCCAAAGCGGCTGCTCCCGTCTTCTGGATTCTGCTCTGCGCACTGGAGCGCAACCTGTCACTTGCCTGTTACAGAGCGTGCTCAGTCTGGGCGTCTGGCCCTGCTGTGAACTTGCTGCGCTGGAAACAGGCCCTCTGAGTCCAGCTCCCAGCTGGTCCACCTCAGGAACAGGCCTGGGCTGCAGCAAGGGACCAAACACCCCAGTCTCCACAGCAGGTGGACCCCAAGAACCCCTGACCCCCCTTCCTCTCTGGGAGCCCGGACCCTCAAAAGCTCATGCCCTGAAAATCTTGTTGGCCTTCAAGGTGCCACTGAACTCAAACCTTGCGCTCTCTGCCTCTTCCCCTCCGATGATGCCCCTGCCCACTGAGCTGGTCTGCTGCCGAGCCAACTGCATCTTGGCATCCTTGCCCTTTTCAAGGCCCGGGCCCCAGTTTAGCCCGGGTGGATCAGACGTCCTCCTCTTCACTGTCCTATTCTTCGTCAGGCCCCTCTCCTAGGCCTGTGAAATCTGTCTTTGGGGCCTGAAAGCCCTCCCCCCCGCTCCAAAGTCCTGCCCCCCATGCCACACAGTGAGGGACTCCCAGCGCCTCATGGGCTGGCAACTTTGGAATGGGCTCCTGGGAGATGCTGGACCCTAATGGCCAAATCAGACAGCCGCTTCTCCCGTGGCTCTTCTATAGCTGAAATCCCCCTGGAGCTGCAACTGGGTCACTGGGGGCACGAGTGCCGTGGATACGTCCCCTTCCACTGCCCACCAGTGAAGCTAACTAGTTCGAGGGAAGGGCTTCAACTGAGGCAGAAGCGGGGGGGGCACCCCTCCCCCAGGAAGCCTTCCCTAGGAATGTCCAAAGAATTGCAAGGGCAGGCAAAAAGAGGGGCTTCATCCGCCTTTCCTTCAGGCGCTCCCAAACCGACTCTTCTCCCTGATGTGTGCCTTGAAAATGGAGCCTGGATTGGGATTGGGAAGTCAAGGAGCGGGCGTGCCTGCCTGTGTTGCTGGATGATGTTTGAGTATCACGTTACATTTGCCTGCTGAGCAGTCCTAGCACAGCACTCGTCCCATTGAAGGAAGGTGAAAGCTTTGTGCTGGACAGCCCGGCCTTCTGGGGAAACCCACTTTCAGCGACGACAAGCGTCAGCCCTGGTGCACAGGAGGGAAGAGAGGCTGGTAAGCGGTTCTGGAGATGCAGGACCCCAGAATCGCCCCCTCCCTGCAGGGGCCCTTCAGCAACCTCTGCATGACTGCACCACGTCCACACTTCAGCAGCACAGCCAAAACGTGGCTCCAGTGGCCAACGTGTGTCTGGTCAGGCAGCCCCCATCCAAGCACCGCCCCCCCCGCCGCCATCTTGGGCCTTCCTGAGCTCCCCTCATTTCATCTGGCCTCATGACTCATTCTGCCCTCTTCAGCCTCACTCACTCGCCTTTCACAGACTTGGATATTAATTTTAAAAGGCCCGTTTTCTCTACAAACAAAGCAGACCAGCTGTGGCAGCTGGTGCTGCAATTTCTGACTTGCTTCTGGGACAGATTTGGAAATCCTGGACTTGGAATGCATTTCCGCAAAGTTGTGAATGCTTTAATCTGTTTAATTAACAAACATAACTTTGGACCCAAACACAAAGTTGCTCAGTGAGTTGGAAATGAAGAGGGGGGGGGTCCAATTTGCCATCACTCCGTCATTTAGAGACACCTGGAAAGTTCCACGGCGCAACTGGAATGGCACCCTGGCAGCTGGTGAGCGAAGAGCAAGCCCCTCCCCGCACCAATCAGAAGAACTTAAAAGGGACCGGTGAAGCTGGCAAGGTTGGACTGGGCAGAGGGGTTACGCTGCCACTCCAAGGGGAGAAACCCCAGCTGTCAAAGTCCCGCCTGTTTGGAACTCGGTTCCATTTCTTTCCGTTGCAGAGCAGGTCCCATTCTCCAACTACACCCCCCACAGTGAGCACTTGGGGTGGCACAAGACAGAGAGTGCCAGTGCCCCAGTGCCCGGCTGCTCTGGCTTGGATGCTGGCAGCTCTCTCTGCAACGGGTCCATTCTACAGACCCACTCAGGGGCCACATCTGCGGCAGCTTTCGTGATGACGATTTCATCCAGTCATTTCATTTGTTCCACCCTTCCCTGTTTTCTCCCCAAGGGAGACCTAAAATGACCTATGCCTGGCCCAAGATCACTTTGCAAGCTTCTATGGCAGACCCCAACCAGGCTCTGAGGCACACCCTCTTCTGCCCAGAACCTCTCCTTTTAGAAACCAACGTGTGTGTGTATGTTGGGGCTGCCTAAGGGTCCTACTCTCCTGAGAAGCCTGTGGCCTGAGAGCACCAGGCAGGATGCCCTGGGCAGCCTCCCCCCTTCCCTCCCTCCCTCGGGAGCGTGGGGCAGCATGACTCAAGAGGGGTGGGACGAGCCCTGCACAGGGGCCGTTGCACTCACCCCCTTTCCTCCTCCGCATCGAGGCTTGGAATCAAGAAACAAAGTACAAAACATCAATGGCAGGAATTGCGGGCTTTTCGTCCCCGGCATGCTGCACCCCCTGCCTCTGCCAAGTGGAGACAGACGCTTGGATTAGGCCTCAGGCAGGGCCCGGGAGCAGCATCCCAGGATGGCCCCATGCACTCTTCCCAGACAAGCAGCACAGCAAGCACATCCTCCACCCTCCGGGGTTCCTTACCCCACATGCAACACTTCCCATGCAGCCTCACACGCCACGTGCCCTGAAGGGAGCGGGCAAAAGCCTCACACACCACGTGCCCTGGAGGGAGCGGGCAAAGGCCTCACACACCACGTGCCCTGGAGGGAGCGGGCAAAGGCCTCACACACCACGTGCCCTGGAGGGAGCGGGCAAAGGCCTCACACACCACGTGCCCTGGAGGGAGCGGGCAAAGGCCTCACACACCATGTGCCCTGGAGGGAGCGGGCAAAGGCCTCACACACCACGTGCCCTGGAGGGAGCGGGCAAAGGCCTCACACACCACGTGCCCTGGAGGGAGCGGGCAAAGGCCTCACACACCACGTGCCCTGGAGGGAGTGGGCAAAGGCCTCACACACCACGTGCCCTGGAGGGAGCGGGCAAAGGCCTCACACACCACGTGCCCTGGAGGGAGTAGGCAAAGGCCTCACACACCATGTGCCCTGGAGGGAGCGGGCAAAGGCCTCACACACCACGTGCCCTGGAGGGAGTGGGCAAAGGCCTCACACACCATGTGCCCTGGAGGGAGCGGGCAAAGGCTTCTCTTGAACTGAGCAGGCCTCTCTGGGCTCCTGCTGGACACCCCTTTCGAAAGCCAAGTTCCTGCCTTCTCTGTTCAGACTTGGGACGGGGTGGAGGAGATGCTCCCAAGCAAATCTGAGCCACAGAACTGCCCCTCTCCTGCAACTAAGTCCTGAAAGCAGAGAAGGCCTCTGCTGAGATGGAGAGCAAGGCGGGAGGGAGAGAAGGGGCCAAATTCTCCCCAGGTTAAATGGGGGGGAGGGTTTCAGTAACTAGGCAGCGGGGAGGAAGCTGCGCATGGACCCTGGCTTTAGAACGGCCGTCCTGCTGGGCCTTGCCAGGCCTTCCCCCACATGGCAAAAGTTGGATTCCAGTAAGGGATGCTTAGCAAAGCCCCCTGAGATTTTTGGCCCAAAGACCCTCCCTGTTAGGCGGAGACTGTACGAAGATGGGGGGTTGGCTTTGATCGCCACGGAAAGTGATGGGAATCAAACAGGACGGCATTTCCAGACAGGGCCCAACCAGCCACAGATCCCACAAATGCCACCTGTGGAGGGGGCACAGCTCAGGCAAGAAAGGGGAGTGGCGGAGTCATGCTGGAGCCCTTCAGTGGCACTTGCATCTAATACGGGGGGGGGGGGGGTTGGCTGCCCCCATCAACTGCCTCCCTCCCTCCAGAACGACTGCTATTCTGAATGCCTGCAGTTGGGAGGAAGTGGGTGCCCAAGGATGAGAAGTGGGGCGCAGCATTTCAAGCTTGCTAAGCCACCTGGCAGGGTCCGGGCGCTCAAGGGAGGCCGTCCCTTTAGTAGGCCAAAGCAGGAGCACGGGAGAGTGTGCGCCCAGGCATGAGTCAGTCTTCGAGCCTGCCAGGTTTGGAGGAAAATCACCTCCCTAGAAGCACCGGGTGGGGAGGGGGCAGCGGCTGTGTTACACACAGCAGGGATGAGATGAAATATTCAGTTGATTGTGGTGAAGGGAAGAGAAGAACTGGCCCGGGCCTCGGAGCTTGGCAGGGATGCTGGAAATTCACCGGTGCTTTCAGGAGATGCTCACCCGGATACAGCAGGGAAGGGAGAAGGGTAACTAACAAAGCGTGAGGGACAGGTGGATGCTCCGAGGGCCTTCAGAGGGGGCTCTGGAAGCAGGCACAGCTTGAGGGGGGCAATGGGAGCCTTGCAGAAAAAAGAACTGCCTGGAGGAAGAGCCAAGCTCGGTCAAAGGAGAGGGCCGTCCATGGACACGCTTCCCAGCACGTGGCCGGAGGGGAGAGCGGCAGAGGCCCCCGAGCAAGCGGCCTGCTGGGAGCAAAGGAGGCCCACATGGCAGAGGGCCCGCTGGTCCCTGGCAGCGCAAAGTGGGCCTCGAGGGGGCCGGCTTGTGGGTGTGGCTGCTAAGGGGCCTTGGACTCCTCCAGGGCCTTTCTGGGAGAAGATCCACAAGTCTGTTTGCCAGGCACACCAGCCACGCATGCTCTGTCACCCCCGCCTCCCCGCCCCCCCCACCAGCATCACGCCCCCCCCCCCGACTCACCCAGCTCCTCCAGCTCAGCGGTCATGGACTTGGAGCGCAGGGTCAGTGTTGTGCTGGGAGCTCTCTTGGGCGGCGGCGGGGCTGAAAGGAAGAGAGAGGGCATTTTGCACTTCCTGTCCAGGATCTTGCGTGGTGTGGCCCGGTGGAGGTGCCACTTGGTCTCCACGGCCTGGATCTCCTCGTATTCGCGGGATGAGGAGTCGCACTGCTGCAGGATCTTGTTGAGGCTGCGCGTGGAGGAGAACTGCTTCATTGTCCCACGGCCGGGGTGGGTGGGCGGGCAAGCTTCTGGGGCAACTCCGGCCAGGACCCGCAGCCCCTCAAGTTGGGGGGCTCCTGAGACAGGACGCCCGGGGGGTTCTGCCAGCGCCAGGAGCGCTACGGTGGGCAAGGCCTGCTCAGCTCCGTCTCTCCCAGGCGGCTGGCCAGCCTCCCCCCAGGCGCGCCATTGGCAAAGTGGCTCCCAAGCTCGGCTTTTAGGCTGCGGGGCTCATGGGGGAGGGGCTCCCATTGCCCCACCCAGCCTGGCTCGGAGATGGCCACGGCTCAGTGCTGCCTGGCATGTGGCCGGTGGGGCAGCCCTGCCAAGGCGTGGCAGGCACGGGGTGCCAGGGACTCCCTAGCCAGCCCAGCCGGCAGCGATGCTGGAGAGAGACTCCATATGCCATGGGATTCGACGGAGTGGAAGGCTCTTGCTCCTCGCTCTTTCCCTCGCTCGTCACTTCGCTCGATCCGTAACAATGCAGGGCTTCAACGCTCAGGCGTTGCTATGGAAACCGGAGCTTCAAGCTGCTGCCGGAGACGCCTGCATCAGGGACCCCAAAGAGGCGCATGGAGCAGAGAACACGATTCCCCCACAGCCCTCACCAAAGCCCAAACGGGGGATCAGGATGGGGGCCAAGCCCACCCCCCAAGCGCCTGTGGCAGCAGCTCCCAACGCCACTGGTCTGCGAGAGGCCATGCCGTGCAACTCCGGCGTAGGAAACCGTCTGCCTCGAGCCAGGGGAAGCTGCCTGAACGAGGAGGTGCCAGCCCACTCATCGCGGGAGGAACGCCATCCTCCGGGCATCCGCCGGCATGCTGAGGAAGGAGGGCAAAGGGCACCCCGTTCAGCTGGGCAGGGCAGGGGCTCTGAGCCCCACTTGCATGTGGATGAGGATCCCTTGGCGCCCGTCTGCAGGGAGGTCTGGGGGAAGACAAGGGTCCGATGCTTGCCGCCTCGGCAAGGATGATGCGTGAACGTCCAAGGCCCGTCTCACCCCAGGAACCAGCAATGGCCAGCGGGATCGGAACTGCAGCCCCCAGCCACAAGGCACAAGTGTGGGCAGCAGCAACAGAGTCCTCTCTCGGGGTGTCGGGCGAGAGCTGCCTCTCTCCCCACCCCACCCCCTCCCCTCAGGGACCCCTCCTTTCTGCCGGGTGTCTGCCTGGTTCCCTGCCAGAGACGGAAGACAGCAGGCCCGCGCCACTCCTTCCCCACAACGCAGCCCCAGGCTCCTAAAAATAGGCTCAGAAGTTGCCTTCCCCCCCAGTCTCTGCTGTGTGGGAGGGAACTGCCTCACCTCCCCAGCCCCCCCCCAGGCAATGCTACCGTGCTGTTAAGAATGGGGGGGGGGGTGATCGCAACTGCCCTGGGGGGTTGGACAAGCCTTAGAGCCTTTCCTCATGTGGCCCTGAACAGAAACAGGAGCCCAGAACGGTGCCAGGGGCGGCACGTGGAGAGTCCAGTAGCACCTTTAAGACTACCCATCTGACCAAGAGAGCTGTGGTTCTCAAAAGCTTCTGCTACAATAAAGTTGGTCAGTCTTAAAGGTGCTACTGGACTCTTTACTGTTTTCCAACTACAGACTAACATGGCTGACCCCTCTGGATCTATGACCGGGGGGGGGGGGGCATGCGTTGTTCTGCCCTAAGAACAGCCACCACCTCTGCAGCTTCCCTGCCACTTCATCCCCCCCCCCCGCCGGGCACAGCCTGCCCTGAACAGACCCCTCCCTCATCTCTTGCTGACTCCGAGTCCTCTGAGGTGAGCTGGGTGCTTCCGGTCCCACCTCCCAAGGGGTGGCTGGCCCAGTCCCCGCAAGGGCTCTACGGCAGGCCAGTGAGCGTGTGACACTTGGAAGGAGTCAAATTATGTGTCTGCACGAATCACTCCAGCGACGCCCATCGGACACATCCGGGGAGTCCCTTTGACCTGCCTGGCGGAGGGCTGGGGGCTGTGCTGAGCCTCTGGGCCCACCTTAGCTCTGCACCGGAGCGCCCAACCCCCTCGAAGGGCCAGAAACCTCCTCTTGTCCTGGCGACGAGGGGGGAGCTCCTCCACCAACTCAATTCCCTGCCGTGTTCATGACCCTGCGGCCGTGCAGTGGATTTGCAGGAGGAGTGGGACGAGCCCCGCTTCGCTCACTGGCATGCCACCTGCAGCAAGAGGGCAGCCCGCCCTCCCCTGAGGCAGGCAGGCCTGCTGGCAGGGGCTTTTTCTTCCGGCTGCCTGCAGGGGGAGGCCCAGAACTTCCGGGGAGAAGCCAAACCTTGTCCAGTCCCTCTCAGGGTGGGACGAGGCCAGGCAAGCAGTTCTCGGGTCCTTCTTGTTCACAGAAGGCAGCTCCAGAATCGCAAGAAGACTGGTTCAAGGGGCGAGGGAACACTGCCTTTAAAAACAGGTCCTCTTGTGTCCTTTTCCTGGCCAGACCCACAGCTTTAATTCCCACCAAGGAAAATGTAAACGTATTTGTACATTTTCTCCAGTTCAGTCAACAGCAGCTGGGCAGATGTTGTGATTTTCACGGTGGAAAAGGGTTAGGGGTTAGGGGTGGGGGGAAATGTGTCAATCGCTACTCCTTCCTCATGCTGATTTCCCCTTAAAAAACCGAAGCATCCATTCAAAGGGCATCGGAGCCACACAAATGCATAGCTCCTTCCTCAGTCTCCGTTTTGGGGGTGCTCTTCCACCTGCAATGAGGGATGCTTTGGTTCTTAAGCCAGCCTGGTCCCCTGGAAGTGAGGCAGGGGGCATCAGGGGCCAGGGCCTCCAGGGAGGGACCTTCCTGCCACACCTGGAAACTGCAACTCCATGACTGACCCCAACACATGCTCAGTTCCTTGCCTTCCTTCTAAAGTCCGAAAAATTGGGGACAGAATACTTTTAAAATAAGGAACAGACGACTTCTTTGCAAAACTAATGAGACGAAGCAGCGACCCGCTGTCCCTGGGAGTAAACCAGTGGCTTCAGAGGACTCAGTGGCCAGCTAAGCTCCCCATCAACAATACCAGCTACATGGTAAATCAATCATTAGGTCCAAAAGTGGAACTTTTTTAGTCACAAAAGGATATAAAGTATTATAAGGCCTGTAGGAATGGGGTGGGGGTGGGGGGAGAGCGTTTACTGGACCCTGTGGCAAGACACTACAGCGGCACCAACTCCCACGCCCTGCAAGACTGGAGGTGTAGCTTGACTCTGGAAAGCTAGGGTCCAAAGGGGGCTTAGCTGCACAAAAAGCCACCCAGCCAGAGTTGCATATGGAGTCATCTGAGAGGGCAGCAGACGGCATGTCATGCAGCAGCGCGTGGAACGGAAGGAAGGGATGCTCCAGAGCTCCCAGTAATCCATTCACGGATGGCATCTTCTAATCCAACTTGGGGAGGGGGGGGCGCGGTTGGGGCTTCGGGTCATCACCAAAGATTTTAGCAGGAAGATTATCTTGGGTGTCTTTTACACTTTTCCAGTCTCTCTCCGCAAAAAGAGCCGGGGCGCTTCTCTTGAGCCCAAAGGCAGCAGAGGAAGGTAGGATCCGTTCCACTACTAGACCCCCTACTGCTCCGGAAAATCTGCTCCTACCACTTGCATAGGTAGAGTGGCCTGCACAACAGTTGCCTAGAATTTCAAACAGGCAGAACTGCAAGAACAAAGGGGATGTCTGGAGGCTGGTGGAGTTTGAGGAATGGGAATGAGAGAGCACCCTGGGGCCGAAGGCTAACAGCTGTTTGCACCCCGGAAAGGGCTGGGCAACCAGAGGCACGGGACTCTTGGGCTGGCTGACACTCCCGTGACCTCTTGCAGGGACATCAAAAGGACGGCTACTAAATGAGGCTCCAGCCGGGGACCCACCTGGCACTCAAGGGCATGCCAAAGCTACAGGGCTGGGCTAGAGGACCTGGCCTCAACTCAGCTGCGGACACTCCCCAGGAGAGCCCTCCTCACACCAGCCTCAGTTCTCCCTCTGAGAAATGGGAGCACCACAAGACTGCTGGGCTCCAGGAGGGTAGCTGAGCTGGTCTGTACTAGAAGGTCCAGTAGCACGTCAAATACTAACTAGATTTCCGGGGCACGAGCTTTCGGAACTCCCTTCATCAGACTGGCACCTGATGGGCAGGCCAGAATTTACTATCTTTCTGCCGTGCCTGCAAGACAAGAGATGTTCCCCTAGGAATATGGTTGAGGCTGGGGCCCGGTGAGCCCCTTTCGGCCGGTCTCCTGCTGAGTGGGGAATGTAGCCCCCCTGATCGTCTGCCGCCCCACCTAATGCGTACGCCGTCCCCCATCCCATGGGACGTACCAAGCTGTGTTTGGAGTACGGGCCGTTGTGAAGAGCTGCTGCCTTCTTGAGTTTTAGCTTTTAATGTCTTTAAATGAGCTCAATTGTGATTTTATTGATTGATGTTACCCGCTCTGAGCCCACTTGCGGGGACATCGGGTTATAAATTTAATAAAATAAAATAAATTGCTAGGTCTTTTGTGTAACCGGAGGCCTACATGAGTAAGAATCTTGAGGCTGCCCCAAGAGCCAGGGCAGGAAGACGCCTGGGCCCACGCTGCTGCTGCTTCTTCATGTACAGAGCGCAAGCCTGGCTCGTGCGCAGGGTCCCTAAGTGTCCCTGTGGAGGAGCCACTCTGGAGCTGTACACACAGTCAACATTCGGGACTCCCCGCCCCCCTCCAGTCTAGCCATGGTCCAACACACCTTGCAGAGGGAGCCGGAGAAAGGACCCACCGGCACCCGCCAGAATCACACGTGCCTGGGCTCAGGGCAACCCCTGGATACACCCAGCTTTGGGGGGTGGGTGGGGGGAAAAACCACTCATCAACCAGATGGTCTCTAGGGATGGTGGCCCGGGAGGAGGACGAGGCGCGCTCTCTCTCTCTCCTGGCTGCAAAGGGGAGGCCCACTGAGGAGGAGCCAGGCGCCCTCGAGGGGACTCCTCTCAGGGAGGTGATGGCATGCAGCTCAGCGGAGGGGGCCTGGATGCCTCCCAGCCACGCTCTGCCTCGTGCTGCGGCTCTCCAGTGTGCATTCTGGCCCCGCCCCTTCCCAACAGCGCCAGCCAGCTGGTCTGCAGCCCACTCTGAAGCAGAGGGCCCTGGTGCTGACAACTGGCATTGCCTCTGGGCTCCCGGGCCTCTCCACAGCACCCTCCTTGCAGATGGCCACCGGTGCAGTCCAGTGAACCTTGGGATGGGACGAAGCGGCTTCCCTTTCAGCCTGGCTTCCAGCGCTGGAGCCCCCACTCCTTTGGGTCGCTTGCTGCGTTCAGTTCCTGTCCCCTCAGGCTCTCTCTGCAGACTCTTTGCTCCGCAAGCGCTATGCCTGAGCCACGCCGTGTGACAAGGGTCAGCCCCTAGTGGCCAGCATCCATGCCAAGGCATTGGTTCTATGGGGGGATTGTAACAACGGCCGGTCCCACCTGGACAGCCAGGCCACGGGGATCAGGGTGAATAGGGACTGGCCTCTGTGGGGCATCCATGTCCCAGGAGCGCGGAAGGGAGAGGAGAACGCGGAGCGCTCGGCACTCACCTTTCTTCCGCACGATGTCCTCAGACTCTGGCTTGCGGCTGACGGAGACCACTTTCATCACCAGGTGGTTCCCCCCTTGGCGGATGAGTGACACCACTTGCTTGTGACCCACCTTCACCACGTTGACACCATTCACCTGTGGAGCAAGCGAGGGAGGAGAGTGAGGAGGAGGGGGCCCCTCCCAGAGCGCCACGGTGGGGGTGGGGAGGGGGTGACTTCCTGGAAGCCCTGGAAGGTGCAGAGCGGAACGTTTCTCTACACCAGACCACAGGTCAGTCCCTATGCAAAAGAATAAACAGAGATACATCCGACATTGGGAGTCACAACAACATCTCAAAAGCAGCGGGAGAGCCTTGCAACCCCCCTGGGCATTCCACTGCTGCGGAAG
The DNA here is from genome assembly GCF_028583425.1 of Eublepharis macularius. NCBI lineage: Eukaryota > Metazoa > Chordata > Lepidosauria > Squamata > Eublepharidae > Eublepharis > Eublepharis macularius. The sequence goes on from NC_072798.1 coordinate 1,373,478, forward strand.
GGCATTGCTGACACTTGATAGCACACGTAACACTGGTGGAGCGTCCTTGTCCAGCAGAGGTTGCAAGAGATTAATGATGAGTTGAACTGATTTGAGCTGGGAGTTGTACGTGGCCACCACGTGTGTTCCACGATTGTTGCATTTGGGCCTGTCTTGTAGCAGGTTATCCCTTGGTATTATTCTGGCTTCATCAACTGGTTTCCTTACTACATCAGGAGGGCACTCTAGTTCTGTCATGTATGCTTAAGAACCACCTTATACCGGAAGACTACTGATTGGCAAACATGTCTAGATGCTTCAGTCACCCTCTTTAAGCACACCAAACAATCCACTGTCTACAGCCAAGCTCTACATTACAACTGCATCTCTTCCAATCCGTCCGACAGATTCTCACCTGCAGGACCTACAAGAGACATTTTTGGAACTACAATGATACGCTTCCCTCACAAGCACTGGGGAGGTTAACAGAGACTTAAGATTCTTATCTCAGGGCAGGTGCTAATTTCTGCTCTAATCATGTCATAAAGGAAGTACAGCTTCCTCTGCTACACCCCTCCCATTTAATTGAGCTGCACTGTATCTTTAAATCTGGAGGCCCTCTCTTGTAACGTCCCACCAATTTTGGCTGGGATATAAAGGATCAGGGATCTCCATTCCTATTTGTGCCTGAAGAAGGGAGCTTCGACCCTCGAAAGCTTACACCCTGAAAACCTTGCTGGTCTCTAAGGTGCCCCTGGACCCCAATCCTTTCAGGGTACAAAATGCTTCCAACTGTTTGTCTCACCTATCGGCCACCACTGCATGAACGAGGGCTGGCTGAGGGAGTGCTCCTTGCTCCCAGCGAAGGCCATGCCTGCTCCTGTCAGAATGTTCTCATCCCAGCGGCCCCATCCGGCTCCGGTCCCTGTCAGCTGTGGGAGGTCTGCTGCCCTCGTAGGAAGGGGCATGCATGCACCAGCTCCACGCAGGAGGCTTGGATGCCCAGAAACTTGCGGCGGTCCTGAAGGTCTGGCACGAAGCAGTGGGCAGCCCCAAAGCCTTCTGGGAGCTCCTGGGCCAAGCAGGGTTTGCATCCTGGGCCTGCCCCTCATGAGGTCAGCACGCCCCGGTTGCATCACACCGGCTCTTGCTTCTGAACATGCTCGATGTCAGACACGGGGGGACCACGCTGGGTGCGGTGGTTCTCATCTGGAGAAGCACCACGCCCAGTGGACGAGAGCCACACCCTACAGGACATGGCGCAGGCTTCCCCCCCCCCACCCAGAGCTCCCTCTCAAGAGAAAGCCCACCTTCTGGTTGCAAGGCCAGGCCCAACCCCAGCAGAGGGTCCCTTCCTCGGAGAGCTGCTGCCAAGCAGAAGAGGCGGCAGCCAATCCCCCGCCCCAGCCTGCAAGGGGCTCCGTGAAAGCCTACACCCCCAAGGGCCTCGGCTGGGCCTGTTGCTACAAGCAGACCCCTCCCAGGCCTTCCTGGGGCAGCTTCTTCCACTCCCCACAGGCCGGGAGCTCAGGCTCTTCAGGGGCACTGCAAAGTCTCTGTCCCTTTGCCCTTCCCTCGGGGAACAAGCCCGCTTGACCAGGGCCCTGCTCTCCTTTGCCGACCTGCTTCCCCGTGCATCTCGCCCTCACCGCCTGTCTCTGTTTTGTAAGGCATGGATCACAGGGGGTTGGGCAGCACTGCAGAGGAGCCCCAGACAGCCGAGAAGCAGGACAGCATTCACACACCCTGCAGGAGCTCCCCCGGCTTCACCCCACACCCCCCCCCCGCAGCTCTGAGGCAAAAGCAAGCTCTGACTGAGGGCCTGGCTGGATCCCGGAAAGGAACTCACTGCGGTGCCCCTCTCTGCAGCCCAGTGACAGACAGCTAGCCTGGGGCCACTGAGCAAAACCCCCAGGCTGCAGAATCTGGGGACAGGCAGGGGGCAAACAGCCTGGCCCCCCCAGCTGCCAGAAAGCCCTGCCCTCTCCCAGCCTCCACCAGAGCTCTGTGCTGGCTCCAAAGAAGCTGCCCTCAAGTCTTTGCCTGTCTTGCAGCTTAAGCCTCTTCTGGTTCTCCGTCCCTCCCTGTATAACTCTGCTGCTGAGCTGGTTGCTTCAGAGTAACCCTGCCCTCCCCCCCAGCTGAAGCATCCACCTGCCTGGTCGGGGACGTCTTCTCTCTTTCCTGGCGCTGACTTCTGGTGCCACCTGGGGAAGCATTTGAGGGCCCGGGGCACAAGTTCAGCTCAGCCCGTGGAGCTCCTGGCATACTAATAACTGCTTAAACCAGAAGCCCCCAGAGACCCTCCCCATGAAACCTCACAAGGGTCTAAACAGGCATGGCAGTCCTGCCCCCTCCATGGCTGGGCACGGGGAGGGAGGGGAACAGGCTTAGATTTGAATCCGCTGCTTCCTCTTCCATCCACACCCCCTGTCTGGCATTTGTATACCAGCACTTCCCTGAGCTCCTATCCAGGGGAAGGGCGAGGGTCGCTCAGAGTGGATTCTCACATACATTTTCAAAAGTCACATTCTGAAAGGTTCCTCCACGTCTGCTGCTCCCCCACCCCCTGCTCTACTGTTTTTGCCACGGCTCGCCTTTGGGGGCTAGATCTACCCAATAAGGTCTCTGAGTCACGGCTACCACAGTCATCACAGAAGCCTTACTGTCAAATCAGGCTGCTCAGTGGTGCAGCAGAGGCGAGAGGAAGAGGAAGCAGAGAGCGGGCGCACACCTGTGTGTGTGTGTGTGTGTGTGTGTGTGTGTGTGTTGGGGATGGTGGGGCGAGAGGGCAGCCGAGAACTCCTGCTTACGTGGATCCACGCACAAGTCCTGCCGTCTGCTCTGCAATGGAGTCCTTCAGACATCACTGCCCTTGAGATGAAACCACATCCGTGGGCCAAGCAAAGAGCCAGGAGCAAAAAGAGGCCTCTGGCAAGTCATCCCCAAGAATCTGACTGAGCCTGAACCAACATCCAAAGTCCTCCGAATTAAGACCCCTGGCCAGCAACTAGCATGGAGTGGAGAGAGAGAGAAAAGGAGGCCCGGCCCAGCTAAGAGGCGCCTGCTGGAATGGCGGGCTTCTGTTCTCCTCTCCCGTGCTCTCTTCTTCCTGCACTTTAACAGAAAGAGTTTGTGGGCTGGGGGGTGGGAAAGAGAGCAGAGCCCTCGCCTGGCTCTTGCTGCTCTCTTCCTCTCTCTGCTCCAGGATAATCGCAGAGAAGAAAAGGGGGGGGGGTGGAGTTGGAAGCCGTGGGCTCCCGGGCCACCACTTGCAGACTCCTGTAATATTGTTCCACCCCCCCCTCCCCACGCCTGAGATTTCCAAGAGCTTTTTACAGAGCCCACTTTCTAGTGAGGAGGCAGCAATGGAGAGTTCGATTTCAGAAAAATAAACACATTTATTTGTTGACTTAAATGACTGGTCTCCATCTGAGGCACTTTGCAACAATAAATCCCATTAAAACGGCCCAGATGATAGAGACTACAACCAATTACGCATTTAAAAATGTAACAGCGCAGCAGGTGGGAAGCAGGCAAAGCAAGCAGGCAGGCAGGTCTGCGTCTTGCCCCAGCCTTCCTCCTGTTCCTGCCATTTTCCTTAGGACGCAGAACTCTACACTGTGCAGGGCAAGAGGAGACTGGGAGCTCGCCCAAGGTTTCTGGAGAGACCAACAAGTCTGCCCTCAAATGGGAAAGGCGGGCCACTCCCTGGACAGCGAGTCTAAGGACAGGAAAGGCCAACTCTGTCGCCGGACTGAAATGTTCGAGCAGGACTCTGCCACAGAACAATTCCTGATGCAGAAGGGAGGAGGAAACCAGGCCTGGCCTTAGCAGAGGCTTGTCACTCGGGGCGCTTTCTGCAGCACTCTGCCTTTCCCCATCAGCCACCTCCCTGGCTGATCTCAGTATTAAAGGGAGTATTTTAAACATACAGTGGCAGCAAACAGTACTGAAGGTTCCAGACACACCGTTAAGCAGAGGAGAAACCGAGGCAGGCCTGGTGTCAAAGTCTGGGGCACAGCTGGCACCCCTACTTTTGGAGCCTGGACCCAGAACATGCTGGGCTCATTTCTGCCACTCCCATTGGCCCTTCCCGGGAACTGAGAGCCCGCAGAGCGCAGACGGGTTTTCCAACTAGTAGAAGAAACGTCAAGCAAGGCAGGAAGGGCAACTGAAGAGGTGGGCTGAAAAAGAATCAACAGCTTGACACACAAGCTATTGTCTCCAATGCCAGCCTCGCCCAATGGCATGCCTCCCTTTTAGTTTCCCAGTAAGAAAATGGAAGCATTGGTTTGAAATACCGATGGTCAGTGAATAGCACCGAATGTCATTCCTTCACTTATTTCCTCTTTGCCTCCTAGAAGGGGAGGTGAAACTGACAGAGCCTTCAGGAGGGAAAGAGGAAATGAACAAACCCTCTGAGGAGCCATCTTTGCTGGCTCAGTAAAGGTAAAGGTACAAGCTCCCAGCCATTACTGACCTATGGTGGGGACGTCGAGGGAAATTGACAGAGCCTTCGGATCTCTTTTAAAACTCAGCTTCCTGGCTAACATGGCAACTCCCTTCCCGTGCTCCTCCTCGTGTAATTCATCTCTTGTAGCTTGGCTCTCAGTCTCAACCAGTTCAGATCCCATCTGCATATATTTAAAGCTTGTGTTTTTTTGTTCCAATATGCCCCCACTCACATTTGCCTATACTGAACTTAATTTGCCATGTTGTTTCCCACTCACCGAATTTTGAAAGATCTGTTTGGAGCTCTTCACGATCCACCTTGATTTTCATCATCCTAAACAATTTGGGATTGTCTGCAGATTTGACCACTACGATGCTAACTTCCCAATTCCAGATCATTTATGAATAAATTAAACAGCACCAGCCCCAACACCGATCCTTGTGGGATCCCACTGCTCCCTATCGAGAAAACCGTCCATTTATTCCTACTCTCCAGCCGTTTAACCAACTTCTCATCCTTAAGACTGACCCCATCCTCTTATCCTACAGCTGCTAAGCTTACGTAAGAGTCTCTCGTGAGGCACCTTGTCAAAAGGCTTTTGAATACAGGTGTATCTGTCAGATCACCTTTATCCACATTTGTTAACCTGCTCAAAGAACTCCAAGAGGTTGGTGAGGCAGGACTCCCCTTTGCAGAAGCCATGTTGCTTCTCCCTCAGCAGACTTCATTCCTCAATGCGTTTAGCAATTCTCTTTTTAATAACAGTTTCTAAAATTTACCTGGAACAGCTGTCAGGCTAACTGGCCTGTAATTACCTAGATCCCCCCTGGACCCCTTTTGAAAAATCGGCGTGACCTTTGCTACTTTCCAATCATCTGGCACAGAATTTGATTTTAGTGATAAGTTACATACGCGGGTTAGTGGATCAATGTGAGTTCCTTATGAACCCATTGGGTCTGGGCCATCTGGACCTCGAGACCTGTGAGGTTTCTTTTTGCCTATCAGAATTTCATCTCTTGTTACCTCCGTCTGACTCCGTTCTTCAGATGTTCTGCCCCCCACTAAACGGCTCCAGCAGGGGAACATTTTCCACAGTGAAAACAGACACAAAGAATTCATTCAGTCCTATGTGGTCAGACCTTCCACTGTGATCCGCCCTGAGCCTGGGGGTGTGGGGAGGGCGCAATACAAATCTAATAAATTAAATTAAAATTAATTAAACGCAAACAAGCTGCACGTAGCTCCAAGATCATCTTCAAACTGAGCAATGACATGACAAGGGAGGGTCCGTGCAAGTGTCTGGGGGTGCCCTTTGGCACAAAACACCCTGATTTCATATGCCCGCTGACGGGTCTGAGCTGGCAGCACGAGAGCTCGGGAGGGGAACTGGGCAGCTCATGGACATTATGGACTCAGTGCAGGGCCAGTTTTCTAAAAAAGGTCAATCCCATGCTAGTGATCCTCAGGAGAGGGACAGAGAATAAAACTGTCTGCGTAGTAACGCCCCCAAATCCAGGCCTTTTGGCTCAGAAAAAATATACAACATCCATGATGGCGGGTGATACAATTATGCGGAGGGTGAAGAGAGGAGGGGGGAGACAGAACTTTCCCCTTCATCTCCCAAAGTACAAGACCTCAGGGGCCGCCGGTGAGCCTGAGGCGCCGGGGAAGACAAAAGTTCTCCATGTGATGCATCGCTAGGAACTCATTGCCACAAGATGCAGTGAGGTCACAAGCTGAGAGGGCTTGAAAACGATCCAAAGAGGAGAGGACCCTCAACTGTCCATGGCAGAGCCTCTGCATTTCCAGGCAGCAGCCCTCTGAATGCCGGCTGAAAGAAGAGGGGAGGGCTGATGTCCCCCTGTCCCGCTCACGGGCTTTCCAAGAAAAGCTGCCTGGAAACAGAAACTGGCCTTCCACGGACTGAGCTGAGGCTGATTCCGCAGTCATGGCCTGAATCGGGGCTTTTACTCTCAGGGCAAAGAGCAACTCTGAGAAGATGGGGGAGAGGGTGTGTGTGTGTGTGGCAGGATTCGAAAACATTCAACTCCCCCCCCCCCCCCGCCAGCACTGCAGTTCAATCCCAGGGGGTCCCTGCCCTCCAACACAGACGCTGTTCACAGAAATCAAAAGGGAGGGGAGAGAGGGATCTCAGGTCCCCAACGTCTTTCGCTGCTTGGCCTGAAGGCGCCTCAGGACAGGGATCAAGCGCCCCCCACCCCCCACCCCCCGGCAGAACCTGTCCAATCAAAAGAACAAAAAACAAGGGCACTAACCTATTTTTAAACTTATCTTAGGGGTTTTCCAAGAGAAATGTGGTAAGAACCAACTCTACAAAACTGCTGGGCACCAAAAAACAGAGTCCAAGTTGCATCTGCAGTTTTCCTTCAAAAACCAGCCCCGGAATATGAATCGGACGGCCCGCCCGCAGTTTCGTGAAGTAGTTCAGCTGCCCCAGCAGTTCGGCTGCCCCCTCGTGTAGCTTTTGGGGCTTACAGAGAGAGTCCTAACGGGCAGGCACTCAAGACGAGCCTTCTGGCTGGTTCCCCCCACCCCTGAAAAGCTGTTTCAAAGCAGATGTCACTGCAACCATTTTTTAACTTCCTTGCCCAGGCCTAAAACCCAGGCACAAGTCCTCAGGCTGACCTACCTCACAGAAACGTTGTGAGGGCAGAAGTCCCAAGAGTCCCAGTGGCATCAAGGTTTGTGCTTTGTGATGGAGCCCAGTGACTGACGGGTGCATGCTTTGCTAAGCCCCCCCCCCGTTCACGCCAACCGAACAGCCTCCTCTTGAGGGCTTATCAGTCCCGTGGCAGCCTGCTGCACTGTAAGCCACTGTAGGCCACTTAAGTGCAGCACGGAACCCCTTCTAGTTAGCCGAGGCCCTGAGATCTGAGCCAGGGCTGTCTCTCTGTCTCTGTCGGTCTCTCTTCTGCTCTGATCTATGAACTCTTCCGCTTCTTCAATAGGCATACAGGCAAAAACAGTTTTCTCCCCTCGCTCCTCATCAGATTTCTTTCAGCAATACCCCAACTTCTTATCTCGGTAGCATCTTCTATGTCAACTGACACTCTTCCGCTTTCTGGCTATCTGCGTGCAGCAATGGCTTCGTATTAAAGAGGGGTGCAAAGGCCGACTTGCCCTGGAACAGAAGCAGCCCCTTCACCCTCCTGCCCTGCTCCTCGCAAAGAGACTTCCCTTTTCAAAGGGCCGGAGGTAAAGATATCGGTTCAGGCTTTCATAGACGGCAGAAGCAGGCACACCTGGGAGCCCATGCAGAAAACTGCCAATCATGCCAAAGACCCACCGCCCACACACAGTACCACTTATACATGCCTGCTGCCTCCTATTTCTGGATGACCAGCTAAGGAAAAAAAATACTTTGCACATGCCCAGAGATACTCTACTCTCCTGCTAACTGGTGAGTACAGGGGGAAAAGATCACGTTACGGGATACACAAGACCTGACCTCAACAAGTGGTTTGGGGCCAAACATTCCTTTAGTACAGATGCAGCGGAAACGTATTTGTTGCACAGGACGCAGAAAAGCCTTCTTTGGGGAGACGCCACGTTTGCCCAGCACAGAAGGCAGCATCCGGCGGACGGGCCAAAGGGATTCTTCCCCCTCCTCCTTGCCAGCCCTCTGCTATTGTGATGGTTGGATGAAGTGTGGAGGAGACACCTTGTGGACTGTCCTTGTGACGCCCATCGTGGCAAAGGAAATGGCACCACGCAATTCCTCCCACCACATCTATCCTGTTCGGTGACCTTTAAAAAGGGTTCCTTTTGCTTTTAATGGCTTCTGTTATATGGCTTCAAGGACTTCCTGCTCCCTGGCTGCAGCACTCCAGCTTGAGAGGACACACACTGAAAAGCACACTTCTGCCAGGCTCCCCACCGCACAGCCGCGAGTCTGCTTGCGTTTAATTTCTCGAGAGCTTCGGCAGCTGTTTCTTCCCTCTGCCCAGCACCAGCAACTGCCCCGTTTCCGGCTGGGTTTGCTTTTCAAGGCAAAAAACACTGAACAAAGACCATCAGAGGAGCCCTGATAGATTAGACCGGTGAAGCCTCCTCTGGCCCAGCACCCCGTCTCACGCGCTGAGCGAGATTCAGGTCCAGCAACACCTTAAAGAGCCCCTGGAGATCCCCAGGGCATGGGCTTCTGAGGGCCAAAGCCCCCTTCTTCAGATACAAGGGCTGGAGAAAGGCAGGAGTCTTTTTAATCCAGGTAGAGGGTGGGAGGGGTATTGCTCTATCAAGCTAACTGCGACACGTATTATAGTCAGCTTCCTGACACCCTCGTTTGCAATACCTTCTGCCTGGAGTATAAAGACTTTTGCCTTTTCACAAACGTCGTATCTGAAGAAGGGAGCTTGGACTCTCGGAAGCCCCTGCCCTGGGGATCTCCAGGGGGTCTTTAAGGTGCTCCTGGTCCCAAATTTTGCTCTTCTACTACAGACCCACACGGCCACCCACCTGCAACTATCTTCATGGCGGCCAACTAGTTACTATGGAGGGTCAAACTGGGCACAGAGGCCGGGGCCTTTCCCTGACGTTTCCTCCTGGCTCTGGGATTCAGCGGCTGACTGCATCTGAACGTGGAGGTCCGTTTTAGTCACCACGCTTCGTAGCCACGGATACCTGCATTTGCCAAGAGTTAGTCCTCTTAAAGCCCCCCCCTCCCCCCAACAAGCGCCCCTCCAGTTTCCTAACAAAGCAGTTCTGCTGCTGGAGTTGAATCACAGCCAGGGAAACAGGAGACAGAGAGAAATCTGGAGCTATCCTCCGTTCTTCCAACGGCCGCGATAACGATGCCTTTCACGCCGCTGAATATTTAGAGTGAACCTTTCCAGAACTGCACGCCAGATGATGTGCCACAGAATAATTTGAAATTCAATCATCAGACAAAAATTAAAAGAACAGAAACAGTAGTTCTTCACTCAAAGAAGTGAATGTGGTGCTGGCCACAGGCAGGGGCGGCTGCCAGAGGGGGTGAGACAGAGTCAGAGAGGAGAGGCCTCTCTACAGCTACTGGCTGGGATGACTAAAGGGAACCTCCACATTCAGAGGCAGTCTACCTCTAAATACAAACAGCTGGGGGACAAGAAAAGAGAGTGCCTTTGGCCTCCCTGCTTTGACTGCAAGCCTGCTGGGGACATCTGCCTGGCCACTGTCAGAAGCAGGCATTGGACTAGCTGGGCTACTGGCCGGATCCAGCACGGCTGCTTATCCATGAATAAGCACAGCGGCACCATTTCCGCCTCTGAAAGCTGCAAAGGGGAGGGGCTTGGCGGGCCTCCGGAGGGAAGCGTTCCACACCTGGAGTGCCAGGATCCTGGCAGCAAGCACAGCCAGATGTCACGCGTAGCCCTCCTGAGGAGCTGCAGATGCCAGAAGGAAGAGACGCAGTTTGTCTAGCAAAATAGAGAAGAGTCCAGTAGCACCTTTAAGACTAACCAACTTTACTGCAGCATAAGCTTTGGAGAGCCACAGCTCTCTTCGTCAGATGCTTGGTTGGGGCCACGGCTCAGGGGCAGAACACCTGCTCTGCACGCAGAAGGGCCCAGGGGATGGGATGCAGAAGACCTCGTGCTGGGATCCTGAGGAACTGCTGGCCAAGGGAGACGAGGCTGGCCCGGGGGGGGGGGCACCCAGGGCCTGAGGCAGCGCTGCACGCTGTCAGCCACAGAAATCCTCCTCCTGCTCACACCCACTGCAGGACTCACCTCGATCAGGAAGTCTCCCGTGCGAAGTCCTGCTCGCCAGGCCACACCCTCCACATCCACGGATTCCAAGTACTGGAGTGCTGGGAACGCAGGCGTCGGGGTGAACTCCTCAATCGGGGTCTCCGCTGAAACAAAGAGGGTGGCGGGTCAGCCGGGGGTGGGCAAAGGTCCGTGTGACCCAAATACCAACGTGTGTGGTGTGCAACTGGGCCTGCCCCGCAGCCTTGGCTGCTTTCTTGGATCCCCTGGACTGTGAACTGCTTCAGCTGGTGTGGCGACCCAACCAAGGTAACGTATTTCATGTTGTGAAAAAATGGAACTTGCAAGTCTCTCCTGCTCTTTCGAGAGAAGATAAAATTTCCAGAAATGTTGAAACCATGGGAGGGGGGGGGGACTGACCTTTTTTCATTTACGAAACCCCCAGAAATTTAGGGGGAACTGAAATACATGCAAGGCTTTATTTCCTATCAAACCGAAACTCCTTTTTCCTAATTTAACAGCATTTTTATAACTTAGGATATAAAATTGGATTATCTGACATATTAATGGAATTAATAATTTGTTAAAAATAAAAAACATATTCTGTAGTAAACAAAAGAAAATATATTATTTGGATAGAAACTCCCTTATAGAGTTACAATAGGTAGGTCTGCGAGGATGCTGGGATATTAAGCTAAACTTCACAACATTAAAAACATTGACCTCTTTAATAATGTATTATCATTAAAGACATTCAAACATATTAAGTGTTGCCAAATTTATTAACATTTAAATTTAAAAAATCTTGAAAACATTGTGTATGTGTAGAGTATAAGAAATTTTTCAGTGCTCTTCCAAATTTAAATTAAGAAAGTCATCAAACTTTTTCACGCTGTACATTTTGAATGTTAAAAACCTTGCCCTAAGAAGCATTTAATACATTCTAGAAGAGAAAATATTTCACAGGAGTTTATTTCCGGTGTTCCCCCACATATTCCGTTTTTTCCACTGGAAAAACTGAAAAAAGCTCCAAATTTCTCGAGTTTTTTTCTGGGCCTTCACTTCTCTAGCTCCTTCAGGTTGGTCCCCAGGAAGCCAGAACCCCGAGACCATCCCGAGCTTCTTCTCTGTGATGCTCCACCCCTTCCCCTTATTTCCAGGGGGTATAAAAAAAACCAACTGGGTATTATCTGCTGCCACCAGCAACCGAGAGCTTCCCCAGCTGCATGGCGTTGCCCGTCCACCACTCTGGAGCTCTGCTGCTGTTTTAGAGGCTTCGCCTAGTTGCCGTACATCCCACTTTGCTCCTACAAGCGAGTGCGGTGGGATCTATTGCAATTCTGCAATCTCAAGCTATGGTGCTCCAGAGACGGCAAGCTTACCATTTGCCCTTTTCACTACCAAATTTTGGATAGCAAGACCAAATAGGCATGGGATGTTTCTAGAAATCATTCAGAATATAAGAACATATAATAAATGAATAAAAAGAATATACATGGTCTGTTCAAGCATTCAGGCTGAGCAAGGGTACAAAAAAAAGGTGAAAACACGCAGACCCCTTTCCCTACTCTCGGTACTTATCCTAAACAATGTTTAAGCACAACTGGCTCGTATTACTTGAAGTTGCAGTATCTCAAGTTCGACATGACCTTAGTTCTCATGGTTGGGACTTGTCTTCATTGTCCCTTACCCCCTGGACAAGATGCCTCCCCTAGGTAAAGCTTTAATCTTGCATGGGGTCAGAAGCCATGAGATACGAGCACATCTTTTTTGGATCCAGATAATTTGATCATCTTCCCTGGGGAGTCTGTCCCACCTTGGGGTGGTTTAGGTCTTACTCCCTCCAAAAGGAAGGGTTTACTATCTAGCCATTGGGCTGTTAGCAACCTTTGTCCTTTAAAGCGCATCATTCTAGGAAGGTGGGAGATGGTAAACCAGGGTCCTGCATTAGCACATTTAAGCATGAAAAGACCCTGCCCTTGGAGGTTCACCCCTGCCCCCTCCTTTCTGCCAGCAATGAGTTTACAGCTGGGTTCCAACTCATGCACAGATTGCAGTAGTCCCAATGACTGAAATATTGGGTGGAGTCACACAGAATTACCGGCTTTTGGTTTCACAATTTAGACTTAAAGGTGTATTTCAACACTTCTGTTACTAGTCCTCCAAAAGTTTTAATACAAACAGTGTGTCATGTAGATCAGAGGGGAGATGCAGCCGTTCTCTGCTCTGCCCCCCAGTGGGAAACCAGTCCCCACATGAAAGCGGCTTTTATACCCTGGGAGGAGGCTTCTATCAGGGAAATGGTACCCTCTCTGTTCTGTAGTAGCAGTTACCTGCCAAGCAATCTTTCATTTGATAATAATGATAACAACAACAACTGCACGTATATAACCCTCTTCTAGACAGAGGAGTGCCCCTTTCACAGCAGTGAACAAAGTCAGTATTGTTATCAGCTCCACAATCCAGCTGGGACTGAGAGGAGCAGCTTGCCCAAGGCCACCTGCTGCGCTCATGGCAGGAGTGGGACTCAAACCAACAGAGTGCTGATTCGCAGCCCAGTCACTTACAAACTACACAACGGAGGTACGTCAACAGGACTGTCCCAAGGCAGAGGCCTCCTCCCCAAGCTCCAAAGAAGCACTGTGGCAGATCCATACTCGGGAACTGCTCTTGTCGCTTTCTGAATTGGCAATTTGTTCTTCCAGGTGGGCTTTTGCACCAGATGCCCCCGGACTCAGACAGGTAAAACTGAGAGGCAGAGACAGAGACGACGGAGCGGCACGTGGGGAAGGCCTCACCAAGCGAAACATGTCCTGCACATCTAAACAGGCTTTTGCTGCACTGAAGAGAGAACGGGCACCCCCGGAAGGGCAAGCTCCCTTCTGGATCACCTTGTTCCACAGGTGTGTGTGTGTGTGTGTGTGCTCTTGCCCAAGGGCAGACTGGGAGGAGGGGCTGCAGCTTTGAACTGATTTTGTACCAACTATGTGCTGGCCACTGAACAGAATGCTTAGAAAAAAATTTTTATAGAAAGCAACTCCTGTAACTTCTGTTCATGCCGGCCTGTCAACTCGGCGCTCCTGCCTCATGCAACCTGAGGCTTCCAATTGCAAACAGAGTAATACACTATAAATACACTATAATAGAGTGTATAATAGAGAGTAATACACTATAAAGTAAGATCAATGGGGAAACATGAGTCTGGGGAAGGTCTTCTGAGAGATGAGCTGACGGCACGAAAGGATGGGGTCTACAAGGCCGTTGGTGTGCTCTGCCTTGGGAAACCAGGCCCACCAGGACACCGCGTTCTGTAAAGACCAAGACGCACGTTTCTTTCTGGTTTTTCCAGAATTATTATTATTATTATTATTATTATTATTATTATTATTATTATTATTTCGATTTATAAACCACCCATCCTCAGGGGCTCTGGGCGGTGAAAAACAGTTAAAATCAATAAGAAAACAATTCTAAAATCAACATACAATAAACAATAAAATAAATTAACCAAATGCATTAAGGTGCAATGGTGAGGAGAACCCGCCCCCCCCCCGCCCCAAGAAGGCAAGATAATGCCGCTATTCCAAATATCCTGTGGAACTGAAATGTCCAAAGATGGTCAGAACCTTGTAAAAGGACTTGATTTAATATGCCAGCGGTGCATACTGTTGGGATATTACTAGTTTTTGAAAAAGAATATCCAGTTATACAGAATATAATAAAGGGGAGGGAAGAACTGGACTGAAATAAAGCATGCAAGTTTAAAAAAAAATTATTCTCAGGTGCAATCTAAACAATGTTAACAAGTAATTGATGTCCATCATAAATCAGTCACTGACCCAAGGCACCTTCTCTTGGCCTCTTAAAGAGCCGGTTACTCATCGACTACTTAAAAAGTCTTCCCTACAGAAAAATGATGTGGCCAATTATCACCCTGTCTCTAATATACCCTTTCTGGGCATAGTGTTTGCAAGAGTGATGGTGTACCAACTCCAGGCCTTCTTGGACAACTCAGGGACAAAACTTGGGGCCTTTTCAGTCTGGTCTCAGGCTAGGCAATGAAATGGATATAGTACTGGTGGCTTTAGCTGATAATCTCCATTTGAATGGAGACAAAGGCCATGTCTCAGGGCTGCTCTGATTGGATTTATCTGCTGCCTTTAATACAGTGAACCCAGAGGGTGCAATTGTATCCCCCGTGCTACCCAGTCTCTGTGTAGGACCCTTAGAAGATACCACATGTAGTTTGGGATTGTCACTGATTTGCTTACTGAGGTCTCTATCCAAATCTCTATCCAAACCTCCTGCTGATGCAGTGTAGGTCCTGAGCTAGGTCCGACTGCTGTGATTAAGTGGCTAAGAGCAAATAAACTGAACCTGAATCCCAACAAGATAAAGGTAATATTGGTTGGGAAGGTGTCAGGTGTTCACCTGTCATACCCAACAAGATCCCGTGCAATGGTTGTTGTGGGTGACACTGAGAGATCTCTGTCTTTTGGTGCTACACCTCTGAAGATGCCAGCCACAGCTGCTGGCGAAACGTCAGGAACTACAATGCCAAGACCACGGCAATACAGCCCGGAAAACCCATAACAACCATCGTTCTCCGGCTGTGAAAGCCTTCGACAATACATCCCGTGTCATGTTTGTTTGTGCCCTGTTGCTGTGGGTATCACTAAAGGCTGAAGCTATTTCTTGACTGGGAGGTGAAAGTACGCAAGGGAGGGGCTGTCTCTACTGTTATCTGTCTGTTCTCCTACCCTCCTCTCACCTGAGCCTGGGAAGAGGCGCCTGCACGGACACCCACGACCTTGAGACTTTTCCAAAGTCAGCTCTGCTTTTTCCTGCCTAGATGCCTCCTCTCGAACTTAGCTGACCGTTTCCTCAAGGGGGTGGGGATCTGGGAATTCAACCGCGCTTAGAATCCTATATATGTCTTATGCCTGTAGAGAAACGCCATTCCTGACAAAGATGGAGTAGGAGCCGAAACTGGCAGCTTATCGGTAAAGTTCTTTAACTCACAGAACCACAGAGTTGGAAGGGGCCATACAGACCATCTAGTTCAACCCCCTGCCTAGTGCAGGATCAGCCTAAAGCATCTCTGACAAGGATTCATCCAGCCTCTTCTTGAAAACTGCCAGTGAGGGGGAGCTCACCACCACCTCCCTAGGCAGCTGATTCCACTTTTGAACTACTCCGATGGTGAAAAGGTTTTTCCTAATATCCAGCTGGTACCTTTGTGCATGTAGTTTTAGCCCATTGCTTCGGGTCCTACCCTCTGCTGCCAACTGGAACAGCTCTTTGCCCTCCTCCAAATGACAGCCTTTCAAATATTTAAACTCGTGCAGGGAAGTCTTTTTGAGGGTTACCTCCTTACAGAAGGCAGAAGTCTTGAAGGACATGGGACTTCCCTCGTTCAGTGAGGTTCAACTGACTCTTGCTGACTCAGGTAAGAGCCTTGGAGTTAGACTGGACCCAGCATTACTGCTAGAGAACCAAATTAATGCAGTTGCAAAAAATTCTTCCTGCCATCTTCATTTAGCCCAAAGATGGCCCCTACCTGGACTTGGCTGATCTGTCCACCTGGATCATGCCACAGTAACGCTGAGACCAGATTACAGAAATGCATTCTACATCGATCGAGAGAAGTCAACTCAGAAACTCCAGCTGGTGTGTAATGGGAATATGGATAAGAGCACGTTATACCTAGGTCTGGTGCCAGGGTTTCTGGCGCCTGAGGCTAGGTGGGGGGGGGGGCAGTTTTAGGGCTGCTCCTGGCCCTGCGTGCATGCGCGCACCTGGACTGTGGGGCGTGAGGGCTGGGAGGCTGCTGGCCCAGCCAGGCATGGCGGGTGGCTGAGGCGGCGCATGTGTGTCCTCCCAGCCCTCCCGCTCCGTTGCTCTGTGCGTCATCCTGGACGCCTGTGGCACCTGGCCCATGGAGGCAGCAGCACGGGAGAGCTGGGAGGCTGCAGCTGCAGGCCAGGAGTGGCAGGTGGCCAGGGTGGCGCGTGGGGAGCTTCCCATCCCTCCTGGTCAGCCGCCCGCACGCCGCTGCCCCTGGCCCCAGCGACCCCTCAGCGCTGGAGGTGGTCATGGGGCTTGCCTCAACGGGGGCGCTGGCCCTTGCGATACTTTAGCAGTACACCTGTATTCTAGTGAACTTTGTATGAACGTTAATGTAGTTTTTTCAACAGGCTGTATAATCACAGTGACGTTCTTTTCATCTTTGACAGCCAATTAAAAATAGTGGACAGTAGCAGATAAATGTTCTGTAGCCCTTTGAATGAACCAATCAAGATCTGCTCACTTAACTTTTCCTGTCACTTTCTAATGATTTATACAGCTTATATTTCAGCTGGAAATAGCATCATTTTTGGCTAGGTAGAATGGCACATGATTGAATATCTGAATAACTAGTTAAATCCAAAACCAATCATAATTTTATATTGTTGTCATGTGTGAAAGATCTTAGATTTCTTTAAAGATATTATGTGCCAATTAATATAAAAGATGCTGCTGAAAGAAATCTCATGAAGAGCTAGGTGAGAAAATCATACTTGTCTACTGAAAATTCAATGCATTTGATAGTAAACTCGATTTTGAATCAATCTTAGATTTAATGGAGAGATGTTAGGAGAATTAATCTTTGTTGCTTGTATTTGTTCCAGTCTTACTGGTCCTTTAATATTTTGATATCTTGCTTTATTAAAAAGATTAGAGTTTATTTCAATAAAAAATGAACTCGAACGAGGAATCTCTGTGTGCCTTGATCGGGAGAATTAAAACAAGAGGAACCCACACAGAGTATTTGTACTAATTGACAGGCTCTCCAAAAGCAAGATCTTTGTTTTAGGTCTCAACACAAAGGCCTTGAAGCGGCTCAGAGTTAGGATATAAATCTTGACACTGGGTGGTTAGAAAGCCTTAATGAGACGGGAATAGGCACTCCATTGCAGGTGCTTCAGGAGCTAAGAGAAGCCTGCATATGACTCCCACTGCAGCCACCCCCTGGGCTCCATTCAAGGTGTGCTGGCTGTCACACATGTACCGCTTCATGGCCTTGGACCTCAGTTCGGCTGGGCTGCCTCTCCTCTGCCATGACAGCTTTGCTCATGTGTTTGGGGCCTTCTGCGGGTGCCGCCCAGCAAATGGGCAAGATCAACGACAGCCCACACGTGCGCATTCCCTGCCGTGGCCGGCCTGAAGAGGTGAGGAAGGCTCCCACACTTCCGTCATTCCACAAAGTATGTAAAACAGAACTGTTCAGGAGGGTATGTCTATCAAGGTGACAGGGCTACAATACAAGGGAACGGTTCAGGAGATGTTTCAAGGTAGGCAACCGGTCTGTGGACTTGACACCTGTATGGTATGCATCAACTGTTGCTATACGCATTAACTTTTTCTCATTGCATTTCGGCTACAGAATAGAAAAGAGTCCAGTAGCACCTTTAAGACTAACCCAGTTTACTGTAGCCTAAGCTTTCGAGAATCAGTTCTCGTCGTCAGATGCAAGAACTAACTGTGATTCTCGAAAGCTTATGCTACAGTAAAGTGGGTTAGTCTTAAAGGTGCTACTGGAGTCTTTTCTGTTTTGCTACTACAGACTAACACGGCTCACTCCTCTGAATCTGCTATAGAATAACATCTACTTTTTGTTTAAAATGCCATGCTTAATTGAATGCAGGAAGCTGCTTTATACTGAATCAGGCCATCAAGTGAGTATTGTCCACACAGACCGGCAGCAGCTCTCCGGGGTCTCCGGCAGAGGTTCTTCACATCCCTCATTACCTGCACCCAAAGCAGAGGCTTTTCCACTGAGCCACAGCACCCCCTCCCTCTGTCCAGATTTCTGCCTGTTTCTGAAATCCCATTCTTATCTTATTGCTTATTAGATGTCTCATCCTACTGACTGTACTGTATAATCTGCCTTGAGAGTCAGTGAGAAAGGCGGGCTAGGGAGGGAGGGTGAGTGGATTGATAGTCTTGTCCTTTTAATATTACTCTTTCCAATTTATTTATGTTAAAAATTATTTCCCACCTTTCTGCCCAGTTAGGGCCACCAAGGTCAGATGAAACAAAAAGTCTTTACCTTCTGGCAAACAACAGTAAGAGAAGACGACAAATATCCCTGGGGAGTGAGTTCTGTAATTTTGGTGTCACAACGGAAAAGGCCCCGTCTCGGGTTGCCACCCACCTAATCACAGAAAGTGGGGCAACTCAAAGTAAGTTCTTGTAAAATGGCCTGATCGGTTTGGTAGGTCTGTATGGAACTAGGCAGTCTTTAAGGTCAGCAGCACCAACACTTTGAATTGGGCGCATGAAATCCCAGTTTAGTCCTTCTGCACTTCTGTATTGTCTGGATTAAGTTTCAGTTCAATTAGCAAGTTTGTATTCAATGCCAGGCAAAAAAAAGGCAGCTTTAATTACCCGCTTCCTCTCTGCAGCCAGAGCAATTGCTCATTAATGTTTTCTATGATTGCAATCACGGAACTGCAATCTAAAACAAAACAAAAAAAATGAGAAATTACTCTGGCTGCAAAGAGGAAGCGGGTAATTAAAGCCCCCTCTATACTCTACAGGGAACAGAAGCTAGCTAATTAAGGGCTGATTCAGGAATGCCACAATCATGAGAAAACAAGAAAAAATGAATTCAAGCGATAAAAGTTGATTGGAGGAAAGGTGGAAAGAAGAAATGAATGAAAATGACAGCTGCATAGGGAAACAGGACTTTTTCTGAGTTAAAATACAATAGGATCTTGCTTTAGGAGTGGGTATAGCAGAGTTTTATGAGAAACACAGTAATATATTAACGGCCATAAGAATCGACAGTTTTAATAATAACATAATAATAACATTCGATTTATATAGCGCCCTTCAGGACAACTTAATGCCCACTCAGAGCGGTTTACAAAGTGTTATTATTACCCCACAACAATCACCCTGGGAGGTGGGTGGGGCTGAGAGAGCTCTGAGAGAGCTGTGACTCACCCAAGGTCACCCAGCTGACTTCAAGTGGAGGAGTGGGGACTCAGACCCAGCTCTCCAGATTAGAGTCCCGTGCTCTTAACCACACCACCAAACTGGCTCTCAATTAATTCTGCTTTCAACTGATCTAAGGCAGTGCTAACAGGCCCTAGTGTGAAAGCCAGGCGATACCTTCTCTTCCTCACCTCTCCCTCTTCCTGGAGTGCATCCACAGATCTCCACCTTACCTTCTGCACTCTCTCTCCTTCCACAATCTCATGCCTGTCGCCACTGACTGCTCCGTCACCTGTTCTTCCTTCTAGGGGTGCCTCTATCTCGGGGCAGGGGGGAGAGGTCTCCTCTTGACATCTTTTAGGGAAGAGCTACACGTTGTGCGTACATCAGTGACCACGGAAAAAGAAGTTTTTAATGGCTGGTAGCTGCCGGGGCTTTGTTTTTAGGGGGAGACTGTGGTGGGGAGAGGCTTTAAAATTCTTTCCTTATGCCACTCCCCACCTTGGGAGGGGGGAGTGGCACACCTTTTACTCAGGAGCCCTTCGTCTCCTGGCAGGCCATGAACATCCTCCACTCGGCTGCTTGCGAGAAGTCCCATGTGGCATCAGTCCCACGGCTTGCCTGTATCAGATGCGCTTTGTCAGCACTCCCCAGGTACTTCCTGCCCCCGAAAGCCCCGTACGGACACGGCTCTAGCCCCAGGGCGCCGGCCAAGCTGGACCAGGGCAGGCCCCTTTTCTAAAGGGCCGTACAAGAGTAGAGAGGAGTCAGGCCTTCCCCTTCCCTTGCATCACTCCAATTTGGCAAAATCTAACTGCGAAAGTAAACTGAGAGGGGGTGCCCTGAGTAGCACTTTGTCAAGCCAGGCCCAGCCTCAAAGTCTCCTTCTGTGGTCCCAGGCCAGCTCCACGGCCATCCGAGGAACGGCACGCAGCAGGCCCCAGAGTCGATGACTGTGGGCAGTAGCTGCCCAACCGCAGCCAACTGAACTGGGCACTGCCATGGACCAGAGTAAGACCGTCCCTTGTTCCTCCCGGGAACCATGACAGCACAAGTTCTTGCAGCTGCCTCTAGGCCTGCCACACAAATGCCAAACATGGATGGAGAACTCAGCAATCCATCTCGTCCAGCATCCTGCCTCACAGTGGCCAACACGGAGGTCAAGGCCAGCCCCTGATGTTGCCTTCCGGCACTGGGACTCACAGGTTGACGGCCTCTGGATGTGGAGATTCCTGCTAGTCGCCGTGGCTTGTAGCCTCTGATAGACCTATCCTCCACGAATTTATCGAGCCCCCTTTTAAAGCCATCTATACCTGTAGCCATCGCTACATCCTCTGGCGACATATTCTACATTTAATCGCTTGTCGAATGAAGAAGCGTGTTTCCTTTTGTCCCTCCTGAATCTGCTGCCTGTCAGCTTCATTGTAAAAAGTTCTCTCTACTCTGTGCGTAATTTTACAGAGCCCCATCGTGCCCCCCTTACTTGTCAGCCTTTGCTTGTCAGCCAACTTTTCTTCCTTTTCACCTCCACAATCCAGATTTTCTAAAAGCCCCGACCTCTGCTCGCCACAGGTACCATGACCAGTCCCCCGAGGTTCCAACACCTCAGCATGAGCCACGTGTGGAATTCTGAGGGTGATGAATGGCGCATCAACCCACACGTGGAAATGTATCAATATGAAGAGCTCTTACGCCCTCCCCATCTTTGAGGAGCTCGGGGGGCACTAAACACACACGGTAAGAGCTGGAAGGTTGAAGGTTTCCTCCTGTGCTGCTTCAATGGCTTACAAAACGCTTCCCAGTTGGTCACACTGGCCCTTTGGAAGACACAAGAGCTCCAGGGAGCCTTCTGAGAGTAAGCCCCTCCATTTCTGGGGCATGGCTTTTGTTCAGAGGTTGTGGTCTTCTTCAGGGGTCTGGACTTTGACGGGGCCAGGGCAGAGGACATAGCCACATATCTACCCCCCCCCAATTCAGCCTGCAATTGCTCCATTGGCTGATATGCTCCAGTGAAGGGTGCAGAATCAGGTCAGGTGTCCACAAACTGCAGTTACATGGATGAAGGTGAACAAAATGAAACGGAATCCACATAAGCCAGGAAAAAATGGAGGTTAAGAAACTCAGTGGCACTGGAGAAACTGGACTCCTTTAGGGCTGACAGAGCGCTGATGCCTGCGTTAATCTGACGAAAGGATCTTTGACTCTCAAAAGCTCATGCCTTAGAAATCTAGTTGGTCTTTAAAGTGCTCATGGACGCGGATCTTGCTCTGTGTTGATGCAGGCTTTGATAGATCCAGGCCTGCTTCTGAAAAGCAGGTGGCCACAGTTGCCCCAATGGTCTGGATTGAATTTCACTTTCAACGTGCACAGAGACTTTTACCCCAACAGACAGAACAAAGCTTGCCCCACTGACCAGTAACTTCCCTCTTTGACTCCTGAAATACATGCGACCTGGACCTGCCCTTAAAGAGAACAGAGAAGAGCCTGCAGGTGCAGAATGCAGCGGTCTGACTTCCCTAGGGTGGGGGACTGGGACCATAGTCTGCTGGGGCTAGAGCAGCCGCGCCGCCGACCAACCTGCTTCCGGGTTCAACTCAAAGCGCTGGCAGTAATGCTCAACGCTCCTCTTGCCTTGGGTCCTCAGACCTGACAAGCCGCCTCCTTGGATAACAGCCCAGGTGCTTCTACTGGCAACTCACGCCCAGCCCCAGGTCAAAACAGACGGTGAGAAAGGGCACCATTCCAGTGCCGGGAGCTGCCTTATGGGATCTCCATACCAGAGGGGTTGTGAAGACGCCCACGCCACTCCGTTTTGACAACGGTTGTAAGCCCTTCCCCTTTGAATCAGCAGTGGCAGAACTGAGCCATAGGAAAAGGGGGGGGGGGTATTTTCATAAATAAATAAATGTTCAATAGCAGAAGGCTTGGAGGAGCTGCTGTTGGGGGAAACACCTGCTTTTAAAGTAGGCTTCATTGAACTTTTTACTGAATTTATTACGCGGTGTTCTTCCAGGATGGAAAACAGCCTTTTATAAAGAGGCGAAACCCAAACTCTTTAGGATACGTCCTGCTCACGAGATGGGCAATCTGCTTCCGCTGCCCGAGGGCAGTCATTCTTAGCCCTGCACGTGCAAATGCGTCTTGAAGACCCAGGAGGCCAATGGAGCACCCACCCCACCCCCCTCTTCTGAGAGGCAGGCAGGCAGGTCTTCCTTAGAGCCGGGCATTACCAGGCAGGAGCTCCCAGCCCGGCAAAGGCAAAAACGGAAGAAGAGGTCTGACCTTTGGCAGGAGGCATTCCTTCCCCCACTGCCCAGAACCATGGGGGGGGGGGGAGAAGGGCACTTGCCTGCCAGCCCTGGCTCCCTTTAGCAAAGGAGCAAGAGAGGCGGGTTGAAAGAAAAGGACTGAAATCAGGGCTGGGCTGGGAATGGCTCCAACATATTTGAACAGCATCAGCCACCCAACCCCCCCCCCAGCGCATCTGGCAGAGGCAGCTGCAAAGTCTCACCTGGCACCCCCCCCCCCATGCTGCTGTGCCCCCTTTCCCTTGCAGGACTTCCCTCCAGGTAGCTGGGACACCAACACCTGCATCTGCTGCAGCCTGCTCCCAAACGCATCCCCTCCAGCCCACCCTTCCAAAGCCATTCTCTCCCTTCGGCACGACCCCTCCCTCCCTCCCTCAGCCCCCTCCTCACCGCCAGGGCTGCTCCCCTCCCCCGGACAGAGAGCCCCCTCCAGCTCTGCTCCCAGACACAAAGGCACGGTCTGGGGGAGAGCTGGTGCCCCCCCCATGGGCACAGCGGCCCCCTCTCGGGGCGGGCTTGCCCCCAGCCCCCTCCCTCCCAGCCCCCCGCCCCGCCCCGCGGGTCCAGGAGCCCTGCAGGGGAAGCGGCGGCGGCGGCGGCGCAAAGGCGCGCGGAGGGCGAGGGCGCGCCCGGCCCCGGACACTCACCTTTGGCCCCTCGCAGGACGAAGCCGAAGCCCTCATGCTCCCTCTTCTGCAGCACGGCCGCCTTCTCCTCGACGATGTAGTCACTGGGCAGGAAAGAGCACAAGAGGATCAGGCTGGGGGGGGCGGGCAGCGCCATGGCGGGCAGGGCAGGGCAGGGCAGGGCGGAGCTGCCGCGGGGTCGGGCCCCCCGCTGCCCCCCGCGGTCACCTGCAGGGGGAGGGGAGGGGAGCGGAGGGGGCGGGCAGGCGCGCCGCCCGACCGATCCCGCGCGCGCGGGGCTCCCCTGGGCGCGGGGCCGCCTTCGCGGGGGGGGGCTTCGCGTTGGAAGGCTCGGCTCGGCGGGGGGGGGGGGGCGGGAGCGGCCGCCTCACCTGCGCCGCCCCCCGCCTGTCACTCAGCCCGAGGCGGGCGGCGGGGCTGCGTGGTCCGGTTGGAGGCCGGCGGGGCCATGCACGGAGCCCCGCCCGGCCGCGCTCGCCAAGAGACCGGGCAGGGGGCGCGGCCCGCGCGGGGAGGGCGGCAGCGGGCAGGGCGGCGCTCCGGCGCGCGGCACACGCGGCCACAGCGGCACCGGCCAGGCTCGCCCCCGCGGCGGCGCAGGCACAGACACACCCCCCGCGCGGCGCGCGCACACGGCCACGCGCGGAGACCCGGGGCGGGCCGCCGCCTGCAGGGGTCCCTTGCCCGGGGCTGGGCGCCGGTGGCGGGCGGGACGCGGAGCCCGTCCGGGGCGGGAAGGCTCGCGGCGCGTCGTGTTTCTTGCCGCTTCGGTTCTCTTCCCGCAGAGTCCGAGTGGCCGCGGACGGGGGGGGGGGGGGCGGCGGCGCGCAGGCACGCGACTGCGCTGCCACCCGGGGCTTGCGCGGGGGCCCGAATCGCGCGCACCCTCAGAGCCCGCGGGGCCGCCTCTGCCCCCTGGACAGATGAGACGCGGGCCCACGAGCACCGTCAAGCCCAACTGGGTCTCCCGGGCCTGAGCGTCCAGAGCCGGAGCTCCCGTCCTCGGCTCCAGGGAGGAGGGGGGGGGTCCCTGAGCCCGAAGAGCCCTCTAGCTGACCCCCCCCCCTGCAGCCTGCAGAGTATCCACATTGTAAAGGACCAGTGGATCGGGCACCGGACTGTTGAGAAGACCCTGCGGGCTTGGCCCGGCGAAAGGGGCTTTCGAGCAGCGATCCGGCTCTTCGGGGACTTGTAGAGCCCGCGCGGGGGCGGGGGGGGGGTCCTCAGAAACCTGGAGGTGCGTCTTCGGACCAGTAACGTCACTGAATTCATTTCAAATGGAAATTGCACATTAGTTTGTATCAAGCTATTTTACTCGTTGACATTGAGGGTAATTATTATGCTAGGAAATAAGTCTGTCAAGAATGACTGGCTGGCTGGGCCTGGGTCAATAACACCTGCTCTGGGGTTCTTTTAACGTCCCAGTCCAGCCCCACCCCCAAGGGACACCACTGCTCAGCCCCTTCAAATATGTCAGTGGTCCTTTTGGAAACCTCAAGTTCTATGGTTGTTGTGGGTTTTCCGGGCTGTATTGGTGCTACGCCGGACTTTTGGTGCTACACCTCTGAAGATGCCAGCCACAGCTGCTGGCGAAACGTCAGGAACTACAATGCCAAGACCACGGCAATACAGCCCGGAAAACCCACAACAACCATCGTTCTCCGGCCGTGAAAGCCTTCGACAATACCTCAAGTTCTCTTTTGGACCATCTTTGCTCCACTGAATGGTGGGTTCAGTATGGACCCTTGTATTCTAGTATCAAGAGAAGGGACTTCCTCTTTACTCTCCCCCCAACACACACCTGTTCCTAAATGTTGTTGTCATAACATAAGCAAGACGAAAACAAACCCAAGTTGCTGCTCCACGAGGCTCAAGCATTCACCAGGAGGGAGAGAACAGAAGGGGGGGGCAAGCAAGGCCGGCCAGGGGCATGGGCAACCAGCTCCCCCCAGGACCTGCTCTGCTCAGGGAGGGGATCTGGCTCTGAGCTTCACATGCAGAAGGTCCCTGGTTCACTGCCTGGCAGCTCCCGTTTAGTTATTCACTGACTAGTTAGTTAGTTATCTATACCCAACTTTTCTTCTCAATGGGCTTACAACTCCCCCCCCCTCTCCATTTTATCCTCACAACAACCCTAGGAGGCAGGCTGGGCCAAGACTGGTCTTCCAGTGAGCTTCCATGGCAGAGCAGAGATTTGCACTCGGGATCCTCCCAGACCCTAACCAGGCACTCGGACCCAGGGGTCCCCAACCTTTTTGAGCCTGCGGGCACCTTTGGAATTCTCAGTGTGGTGGCAGCAGCCGCAAGAGGTGAAGCCGGCACGCAATGGCTGCTGCAGGAGGCGGAGCCACTCACAAAATGTCTGCCGCAGCTTACATTTAGTCACACAGTGACAATCACTGTGTTGTGGTGGTGGCAGCTGCTGCTGAAGCGGCATTCTAAAAAACTGCACAGCCAATCAGATCTCTGAAGGCCGATCAGAAGTTCTGCTGGCCAAAAGGCCCACCTGGCCCCACCCACATTCTAAAAATACTTGGCAGGAAGCAGAGAAGGGGTCGGTGGGTGGCACGGCGCCCGGGGGCACCCTGGTGGGGATCCCTGCTCTAACTGCCACACCACACTGCTCAGCGGGCAGGTGACGTGAAAGACTTGCTGCTGCCAGTCAGAGAAGATGATGGTGACCCTGACAGACAGAGGCGGCTTCAGGCATCATCTTGTGCGACCTGAAATGTCGCACAGGTTTGTTGCCTTGGCTGTGGCTGCTGCTGCCCCCTCTCCTTGCCCCACCAGTGGCTGGTAACACTTTCAACAGGAACCTTCGAAAGTATGAAGCCTGCAGAGGCAAATATGCCCCCCCCCAGCACTGCCCGCTAATCCAGTGACTAGGCTAGAAGGCCTCTGAGCTAGCCTTGCCCCACATGGAGAAGAACAGGGCAGCAGAGCTGAGGAGCAGCAGACACCCAAGAGCCGAGCGCCCGCATTTCGCTCCTTTGGCGACGCCCAAGATGCCTCCTCCAACCTCGTTCCTGCCCCCAGTCACTTGCTGGAGCATTCTGCGGGGGGGGGGTGTCGCCTGGGTCCTGAAGCAGTGAACCCAAGAAGGGTTTCGTCGCCAGACTGCTCAGGTGTTCCACGCAGAAATGCAAAGCTGTGTCAGTGACGCTGCCAGCTGAGGGCCAGCCACTGGCTGAGTGGAGGAAGGCAGAGGCACGGCAGCCGCGCCAAACCCATCCCCGAAGCATCCTTTCTTAAGCAGTCAGTACAAGCACCTGGGAAGCATTTGGGCTGATGCAGGATCTAAAGCCAAGCCTCTGAGAGGGAGGAACAAGATTCCTACTCGGAAGATATTTCTACACTGGGAGGAATGAGGAGTATTTCCTTCCGTCTGTCCTGAATCTACTGTGCTTCTTTGGGTGCCCTTCAGTTCCAGGATTTTGGGAGAGGGAGAAAAAGTTCCACCTGTCCTCTCTACCCCATGAATTATTTTGTAAACCTCTATCATACCCCTCCACCCCAGTCTCTTTTCTAAACTGAAAAGTCCCAGACTCTTCAGTCCAGACTCCAATTACCTAATCGTCTTGGCTGCCCCCCCCCCTTTGCAGGTTACAGTCTTACAGGTATCAGTTGAACAAAGAAGCGGGCCTGGGGATTTGTTTTAGTTTCACATTTGCAAACAAAACGTGTACAAGTTACTTGCTCAACTATGTTCTCGCTATTCCATCCTTGGAAGAGGAAACTTTCAAAAGCCAGGTAAGACACCCAGAGTGTCTTTGAACAACTCAGTCTAAAAAGTAGACAATTTTGAGACATGTATTCTGATGAGAAATTTCCTCTAAAGCTCACACAAGTCCTCAATCATCCCACCAGAATGACAAATTGGGAGGTTTTGATGTGGTCATAAGGGTTTCATATAACTGAGCGTATATAAGAAATTCCCCCCAACACACCCTCGAGACTATCTAACCTTTCTGAACGTATTCTAGCGAGATTCTTAAAATTGTATTTTATCTTTAAGATCCAAGATAGGACAAGGAACAATGTGCTTATCTGTTTCTGATACCTTTAAGCGGTAGAAAAGAGCAAGAGTCCAGTAGCACCTATAAGCCTACCAAAATTTGTGGTAGACGATGAGTTTTCATGAGTCACAGTTCATTTCTTTGGGTACCTCAGAAAGCTTCTGTCACAAAATGTGTTAGTCTTCTAGGTACAACTGGACTCTTGCGCTTTTCTACTGCTACAGACAGACAAACTCGGCTGCCCATCTTGATCTGATACCTTTGACACATGGAACTGTTCTGTGTACCATGGTGATTTTTGTATATTTAACCATTTCAGAATTGATTAGACTGGATTTCTATAAAAGTCTTAAAAGACAACGAGGAGTTAGCCATGTTAGTCTTTAGTAGCAAAATAGAAAAGAGTCCAGTAGCCCCTTTAAGACTAACCAACTTTACTGTAGCATAAGCTTTCGAGAACCACAGCTCTCTTCATCAGATGCATCTGACGAAGAGAGCTGTGATTCTCGAAAGCTTATGCTACAGTAAAGTTGGTTAGTCTTAAAGGGGCTACTGGACTCTTTTCTATTAAAAGACAACATGGAGTGATTATTGGCTGGGATACGTCGTTTTCACCTGACACCGGGAACAAAATAAACCTCTGACATCGGTTCCGCCAGAGGGCTGCTTGCCTGTAAGAGGGAGGCTGTGGGAGAGAAAAGCCATTTCGATGCATCTCTGTGGTTCAGTGCTTAAGTGCTGCTTTGAAAGAGACAAAGAGACTCTTCGCTTCCATGTGTCGGTTTTGAAAGCAATGCGCCCCCTGCAGGTGAGATAACATGATGCAACAGCTCTTCTGTACTTCCTACAGTTCTGAAACGTCCTTTTTGAGATACGGTGACCAGAACGGCGCCCAGTGTTCCCAGTGAGGCCTCTCCATAGATCTATACAGGGGCATTATAATATGGGCTATTTTATTTTCAGTTCCTTTCCCAATAACCCCCAGCACAGAGTTTGCCCTTTTCACTGCTGTGCACACTGGGTGGACATTTTCATAAGGCTAACCACTGTGACCCCAAGGTCTCTTTCCCTCTCGGTCTCCCCAAGTGCAGGCCCCAACATCGTATTGTTGAAGGTGGGAATTTTTGTTCCCGTGTGCGCCACTTGACGCTTGCCTGCGCTGAACTTCATTTGCCACACTGTTGCCCCCGCTCACACAATTTGTGGAGATCCACAAACACGGAATGTGGAAAGGCAGGCTCCACCCACCAGACAGCAAGAGCCGTGGGTGGCCAAGCTACAGGGGGGGGGTAGCTTTCGAAAGCAGCCTCCGTGCTGGCCTGGGAGGGAGTGGCCCTTGGCCCTAAGAGGAGTCCAGAAACACGGGAGGGCACCAACCCACACCCTGGGATCTCCCGTCTGGAGGGAAAGGGGCCGTTTGGGCCAACAACAGATGTTTGCCATACTAGCTTGTTAGGACTTGGCTACGTCTATGGGATTACAAAACGGATTTCATTGATTTGGGACATTATACTTCACCTTTGTGCGATTTAAATAGCGGAACAGCATGGAATCAGTAAAGCCAAATACAGAACAAGACTGTGGTACTTCAGCACTTTAAAAGCCAGAGAGCAGCCGCCGCGGAGCAGACCCCAAAGCCCCATGCCAAGTACCTGCCAGCCACACCCCCGCCATCACGGCAGGCGGAGCCAGGACCAGGAGCCACCGCATCCTGCCCAGGCTCACGGGGACTCAGGACTCAGGACCTTGGCTGCAGCCAGGATTGGTGCAGGACGGCCTCTGTGCAGGATGGCCTTTGCCTGAATCAGCCCATCGGTCCCTCGCTCAGGCTGGCGGCGGTCTTTCCCATCACTGACGACTTGATTCCTTTTTAAACGGCAGACGCCAGGCAACGCAGCCAGGCCGGCCAAGCGGGGGCTCTGCTACTCGCCACAGCCCCCTCCCCCGGTCTGAACGCTGCCAGCCACGTCTTTGACTAATTGGACCTCCCAAGGCTCTTCCGAGTCAGCCCTGTCCGGTGCCCGTGGCTGGAATCCAAGCAGGACGTCCTCCGGGCCAGTGTGGCTCTGCCCCGGGGGCAGATGCGTCAGGCGAGTGTAGCAAAACAGAGCCCGGAGGAGCCCGGTGGCACCTTAAAGGCTGGCCACATTTTTTGTGAGCAGAACTCATTTCTTCAGGGCCGAGGAGGAGGCGGCGGCGGAGGGCTGGGGCAGCCCTTTCCAGGAACGGGACGCGGGCACTTCTCACCTAGACACCCGATGGCCCAAATGCTGGGCTGATGCTTCGAGGCCGCGGCTGGAGTGCGAGGCGTGGGGAACACCTGCTGCTGACCCCGTGCCGAATCCACCTGTATCATTTTGGAAAGCTGCTAGTCTAGGACGACATCATTGTTTCCATGGAAACCGCACCAGGGCTCTTCCAGAAGCAGCAGGCAGAGAGAGGAAGACTGACAAAAGAGACCCCCCCTGCCCCATCACTCTGCTCTGGGAAGAGGTGGGAGTGGCCCAGCTGAGACCAGGCGCTGCTGTCGCCCTCCAGAGGCCACTTGAGGGGCTTCTCTTCTGGTCCCCAACGCAATGGGGGAGCCGTTCACCCTCTGGCTTTAGAGGGACCCCATTCAAAGGCCCCCACCACAGGGCTTCGCGTGTGCCTTTGTCAACGGTGGGAGGTGCACCCATTGTCAAAGATGCTGTTGGTTGCCTCATATAGGCCCACCAGGCTTACTCGAAAGCAAGCCCACCTCTCATAAGCCTGCCGCATTAGGAACCCTTCTGCAGCCAGAGCTTCTGCCAGAGCTTGGCCACTGCCGGCCTGGATTCTGGCAAGGAAGCAGCAGCTACCCCGTGCAGAGTGGCAGGGAATGGTGGCCGAGCCCACTGGGAGCTTTTCATTGGACACAAAAACCACTCCACGAAGCCTCACGGAGGAGGCCGGGGGCTTGGAACCTCCCCTGGGAAGTGCACAAGCCCTCCCTCCTAGAGCCACATGCGTAGGAGGCTTCACTTCTGCACCCTCGCTGGGGGTGCCCAGTGCCAACACACAGCCATGGCTGCCTGCAGCACCTTGGCCAAGGGGTGGGACTGGAGGCCTCACCCAGGATGTCCACAGCTGGGAGCCGATGCCACCCTCCACGGAGGGCAAGACATAGCAATTGACTGTGGTTTTCCCCAGGGAAGGGGCTGACAGATGGGCAGGGGAGGGCCTCAGAGTCAGGAAAGGACCACAGGAACCCATTGCTTTGAGCAAGAAGGGAAACAAAGATGAATGAAAAGAAGAACTCAAAGAGCAGGAAGCCAAAAGCCCTTCAGTCAGTTCAGCACACTGGGAGGAGGCAGCCCATCTCCGAGAGAATGACCCGTGGGCTGTCGCTTGGCTTGAGAAATTGGGAGTTTCCATCCATTAACTGAGGGAATCTATTGATGCATAAAACCAGCCATGTTTGTCCTCAGGAGATGCAGGAATCAAACCCGGTCCTCCCCTTGAAGCCAGCTGGGTGACCCTGGGCCAGTCACAGCTCTCTCAGAGCTCTCTCAGCCCCACCCACCTCACAGGGTGTTTTGTTGTGGGGATAATAATGGCATACTTTGTAAACCGCTGTGAGTGGGTGTTAAGTCATCCTGAAGGGCGGTATATAAATCGAATGTTGTTGTTGTTATTATTATGTGGGGTATGCAGGGAACGGTAGTGGGTGTGGCCCTGACCCTATCCAATCACGCCTGCCCTTGTCATTCACTGGCGATTATCGTTCGGCTTCTGCGACCACTCCCCTCTCCAAGACAGAAGGACAGACGGATTCCCATTCTAGCTGTATCCGGAGAAGTGAGCTATGGCTCAGGGAAGCTCATGCGCTGCCACAAATGTTGTGAGTCTTCGAGGTGCTCCTGGACTCTCGCTCTTTTCTGCTGCTACAGACAGATTAGCACGGCCACCCCTCCTGGCCAAGGGTCCTGGCCATCCCCCCTGCAGTGCCCCCCCCGCATGAGTGTGCATTGCATCAGAGATGGGGCCGCGGGGGGCTGACAGCCTCTTGGCAGGCCCCGCCTGAGCAGCAGGGAAGCACAGGAAGTCCTGGGACTTCTGCCCCCATGGGATGCTTGGCAGATGTTGGCAGGCCTCTCTGTGTGACGAGCAATGACAGCTTCCTGAAGGCCATCTGAAGAAGGCCAAGAAGTCTGGCAGTGCCCTCTCCGTCAACGGCACACACGGCTGAACAGCTGGTCCTGCTGCTGTGGCATGTGGGAAATGTCCCCTTGCAAGATGCACCAGGAGCGGCCAAGCAATTCCCCCCACCTCCAGGTGCCGCTCTGAGGGTAGCGAAAGCAGCTTGAAGCCATCCCCGTTGTTTTAAAGGACGGGAGGCATATCCACGGAAGGCCTCTCTTCGGCCCAGCCATGTCCCCGTTGGCAGGCCTAAGACTTCTCTACCAGACCCTCCAAAGGGACAGGCAAGACGAAGGGTCTGGCTAGCTGCAGAAGAGCAAACCATTCCTACTAAAGGTGACCCCCCCTCCCCAGGAAGTAACGGGGGGGGGCAGCTGGCTGGAGTGGGACGTTTGCTCTGGAGCAGCTGAGCCAGCAAGCCCTGGTGGGGGACAGGCAGACGGTAAGGCAGCTGCTGCGCCCGTTCCCCCAAGGCTGTGCTTTCAAGGAGCGCCCCCTCCCCTTTTGCGGGGGGTCCCCTTCACATTGTGTTTGCATCATCTGCTGAAAGTCTCGCAGGATCCACCGAGCGCGTGGTTTGGCCTGCTGCGGGTGCCAGGACGTTTAGACGGAAGCGTTCTCCGCCGACCCCAAAGGCTCGCAACTTGACGGAAAGCTGATTTCCCATCACCTTGTGCACAGACCCGCAGGGTCCAGCACCTAGCGCTCCATCACCAGCTTCTCTTGTCAACACTACCAGCAAATCACTCTTAAAAAACAAAAACACAAGTTGTCCTCAGGCACAGATGGCCTGCAACCAGCCTCTCTTAATCTCTCCTGCAGGGTGGCTAATCCATGCACCCCCCCACCCCAAACAAGCCCTGAATTAACGGATTCCCGGCTCCCTCATTTCCTGTCCTGATCTGCAACCATTTCCCTGCAGCCTCCGCCTCACCTGAGCTTCCCAGCTGGGCTTCCTGCACTTTTCCAGCCCTCTCCCCCTGCAATCCTGACCCGTCAGCCCGATTGTCTTTGGGAAACTCTCCCCTGTGGCCTGGCACAGACCCACTGCTTCCTGCACAGAAAACAGAACCGTGGCTGCAGATGGGAAATGCCCCACTAATCTGTTCTGCGTTAGCATCGGGGAAGGGGCCTCGCCCCCTGTGCCCCTGTCCCAGCCACACACAAGTATTGCACTTGGCGGCCGAAGGCTTTCCTGCCGCGTTTTATCTGCTGCTCCGAATCACTGTTGATGTTTTAAAATTGTTTCACTGGCCTTTGCTCCTTGGGGTTTTTTTATAGCTAGACCGTGGAAGTCACTGTCAGCCTTTTTATGGAAAGCGCAGGCTATAAATGTCCTCTATATGCCAACACTGGAGTGATGCCCCCCTCAAGAACCCACCCAGGGCCTACCACTGTTGCATTCTGTCCCTGCCACCCCCCAGGCTCTCTGTTCCAGGCGTATCAGCCTCCTGGCGAAGAAGAGGGGCCCAGGCGAAGGCCCCTCCTCCACACAGCACACAGCAGCAATCCCCTATGCTGGAAGGGTACGTGGGTGCCCGGAAAGCGGGCAATCGTGCCACCACTCACCGCACACTGAGGGCCTTGCTGCTCTCACTCTCCCCGCGAGGGCCGCCTGCCTGAAGTGCGGCTCAGAGACTGCAATTTAAACTGCTCTTGTTCTCAAGCAGTCTGGAGCCTCCCCTTAAACAAGGTTATTAAGTTGTTGATCTTTCCACTCCAGCAAAATGAGAGCAGTCGGAGAAAACGTTCCCGGGCTGGCCGACGTCCGTTTCATCATGCTGGCGCAGTTAATGGGACCCCCCCCTTCTGTTTGTTTCAACGGAGAGCAGAGACAATCTCCCCAGTCAAGGCACCTGCCCGCCCGTGGCGCTCCCAAGCTGCAGCTGCAACCCCACTTTGTGCCGCGCCCTCCACTTCTCCCCCTGACCAAGCCTGGTTCCAGAAGCAACACTCGCTGCTCCCTCATGGCGGCTGGGGATGGGAGGAGAATTCAGGGTGCTTCCATGACCAACTTGAGGGGACGGCTTTAGACGTGCTATTGGCACGGAGCTCCCCGGTGCCTGGCACTGCCGCTGCACCACTCGTGAAGACCCGGCTCCCTCTTGCCACCATTCCTTCTGCATGGACACTTGTCCAAAGTTGCTACCCTGCCCAACCCAAACGCCAGGAGCAGAGATCTTCCCAGACTCATGGCTATACTGCACCAACAAGCCCATCCCTTGCCCTGTCGCCTCTGGTCTCCAGCCCGCGGACTGGGACCTTCGGTTGGGCAGGAGCTCCGGCAGAACCGTCCTGTTTTGCTGTTTTTAGGAAGGACTCGCTGCTCTTCCGCCTCTGCCGAGAGCAAGGGAGCTGTGCTGCCAGCCTCCCTCTGCCTGCACCCAGAGAGGAGCAAGCAAGGTCACTCCGCGGTGGACTCTTCTCAGCACAAGCCGGCATCCCCTCCCCACCCAAAAACCCCTCCTCGTTTCTTCTGCAGCCCCCGGGCCAGCCACTCCCGCACCCCTCTGCCCGCCAACGTGCTCGCAGTCAGACATTCTTGACAGGTGACTCTGACGGCAACAGACTGCCGGTCCCATCCTTGCAGCCCGCCGGGCCCCGTGCTGCGAGACTGGGCACTGAGGTGGGTCCCGTGAGCTCTAGGCTGCCCTTCCAGCACAGCTGCTCACCAACCCTTTCCGGGAAATCCACGGCCCTTGATGAGGCACGCAGGACGCAAACGCCAGTGCAAGCCCTCGCCCAGCGAACTGCCTCATCCTCTCTTCTGCTGCCTTCCAAACACAGGCCTGCCTCCCAACAAGCCACGCACCTCTCTGCTTCCACATACTCGGCAAGGACCCTTCCAAGGCACGGCACAAGAGGGGCCGCCTCTCCCCATGGTCTACCACCACATCGCAACAAACCACAGGATGATCAGGGCAAGAGGCAGGGAGCGTACCTGTGAGATGTGAAGTTGTCATAGGAGCCCACGGTGTAGTGTCGGAAGAGGCGCTTGGTCCTGTCTTCTCTGGTTTCTGCAAGGGAAGAGCAGAGGGGTCTCAGCGCCCTGGGGAGAGAGGAAGGGCCCACGGCCAGGCAACGCAGAGGCTCTCATGGAGCCCCCCCCCCCCTTCATGCCGCACGCTCATTGCTCCTGCACATTATAAACACACACAGATGCTCATGCAGTCTTCAGAGGTGGTAAGATGGGGGGGGGGTTGAGTGTATGCAGCAGTGGAGGCCTGGTGGAGGCGTCCTGTGATGGCTTCACCAGGGCTGCTCAGGTTTCATTACTGTATCCCCACAAAGCTTCCAGCACTGCACTGAGCGTGGTGCTGCGATGGAACGAGAAGGAGGCACACGACAGATTCTAAGGCCAGAAGAAGTTGAATTGTACCCCGCTCAACTCACACTTCCCCCCCTGAAAATGGTCCTGCAAAAAGGGCTGTAAACAAGCCCGGGTGTGTTGCCACTTGGGGGTGGGAAGAACAGTTCGTGGGATAGGAGGCCGCAAGCAAAGCCCCCAGAGGGGTCTGCAGCGGGGGCTGGTTTCCTGGGGGAAGCTGCCCTGCTAGGCTGAAGCAGGCTGCCACGTTTCCATGGGGATGGGAGAGGGAGCCCCGTCCCCACAAGGGAGCCGGAGCAGATCCAGTCCCCAGGAAGCCTGGGCAGGCCTACGCAGCTCCTCCAGAAAGAACTGAGGAACCTCCACACGTGGAGACTGAGCCTGCAAACGTAGAATGGCAACTGCAGGGAGCACCTGCCCCAGGGCCCCAGGAAGACCCTTGTCTCTTCTGCACTCTTTGTCCCGGAGCTTAGGAAGCCCTCTTGACCCTCCTCTGCACCAGGCCAGGCTAGAGGGGGCACCAGTCTTCATGGAAAGAGAAGAGGTCGAACCGGCTTTTATGCCAAGGTGGCTGCCGCCGCCGCCGCCGCTCCTCCCTCATACACAGCGACCAGAGGAATGGCTCTGCAGCAAGCGCCTCCTCTCCTCCAGGCTCTGTGCCCCCAGTTCCCCCTTTTCACTCCTTTTGAGGGAAGATCCAGCCCAGCTCCAGGTGAACGTCCAGACAGCCAGAGGCCACCGCCTAACTGCCGACACGGAATTACTGGCCCGTGGCACGCTGACCAGCCCTTGCTGCCTGCCTGCGGTATCCCGGAAGCAGCGAACTCAGGCCGTGCACACGTAGGCCCATAAGCACCACCCACAAACACACCTAGCTTGGATATATAAACCCGATTATTTATAATTTTCATTTGCTCTTCCCGGCAACACAGGCAGCGGCCAAGCCAATGACTCAAAGGAGTCACGTGGCTTCTGCAAAGAAGGGTGAGCCCGAACGCACAGCTCGGCCACAGGGCCCTGTGGGTACTTGTTATGCTCCTTCCTGCGCTACAACATTGCAACTGGCAGCTGCCAACACGAGAGGGCGGGGGGGGGGAGATCTTCTGCACGGTACAGGCTGGTGCCAAGTCCTTGTGCGGGCATCGAAAGGGGTTTGGCGAGGACTCGGCGGGATCGGTTCGGCCAAAGCCGGCAGGTGTCATGTTTCCTCATCGCCAGCAGGTGGCGCACTTCTCCTGCTCAAGGGAGGATGAAGCCTGGGAAGCGTTTCGCCTGCCGCCCCACCGGCGCTCGTCCCCGTAGCGCCAAGGGAGGCCAGCCGCCGCCGAGGCCGGGAGGGCAAGTGGGGCTGCCCTTCAGCGGCCTCTGCAAAGCTCCTTGCAGGCAGCAAAGTCAAGGCAGCCCCAGGAGCTGTTCCGCTGCATTTGGGAGGCTCAGAGAGACCCCCTCGGCCAGCCAAGGCCCCTTTGCGGCAGCTCCCTTTGCAGCCAGAAGGCGTTTATTTCCGGGGGAGAGGAAGCCAGACTTTCTCCTGCTTGTGACCCCTGCTCTGTGACCCCACACGGATCACGGACCCTCAGACTGCTCCTCTGCACGAGGAAGGAGGGAGGACGCTGAACGCTTTCCGTGCAGAGGGCACGCCCCTTGCAAAATGCAGATGCTGCCGCCGTCACAGCCTGGAAAACTGGGCGAGCTTTCCAAACACGTGCTTTACCCCACCCCGCCTCCATAAGTATCCTGGGGAAAAGAAATACTTTGACATCTCCCTACAGAAATGTTAACGGCAAACCTTTTCTGGCCAAGCCAGAAACACGCCAGTGGCAACCCTCCAGTCCAAAAGATATGCTCCGTTCCCACCATGCATCCGTCTGAATACAGACACAGATACACATGAAAGGCAGGGGCGGGGGGGGGGGTGATCCCACGGTACTTGTAGGTGTGAAAGGTAAGCACACACACAAACACACATAAACCACTCCCCCCCCCCTTCTCTCACACGCACACCCCATTTGGAGTGCAATTCACTCCATCACAAAACCGCCTGGTGGTCATTTGGGACTCCCAGGAGCAGAGTGGGGACAGGGGAGGCAGGCACGGAGATTCCCAAGCAAAGAGTGGATTAAGCAGGCCTAGCAGGACCTGGCAGTGGCTGTTTTCAGTGCAGTCCAGCAAGCATGCTGTTGGCAGCGCCTTGCAGTGCAGGAGTGCCCCGGGGAGTGGCCACCCAGCAGGCTCTGGTGACAGCCCAGCCCAAGAGAGCCAGGAGGGTGCAGGAGGGTGGTGGAGTGATGTGGTGACATCCCCAAGTGGCACGAAGAGAAAGGAAGAGGGCCCCGGGCACGGCTGGGCAGCCACTGGGCACCTTTCTCCTCCAGCATCCGGCCTGGCTTCTCTTGGTCTTGCCGTTGTGTGCCCTGAAGCCAAGAAGGGTTACTCAGGCCTGAGAAGGACCTCCTAGTGGAGACAACAGCTACAGCAGCGGCCGAGGCCTCCGCAGGGCTCCATCTCCTGCCACGCTTGGCTGATCTTCTGCCAGGCCTGGTCGCTGCAGCTCTGGGGAAAGCCGACTCTGGGGAGCCAAGGAATTAACAACACACTTGTTGGCAAAGGGTGCTTTGCATCTGGAAGGGAAGAGATTATTTCCCAGAATCGCTAATTCCCTTTTCAAATGGGAAGCGCCCCCCAGCTGAGCGCTGTGGGGATGGGCTGGGGCACACAATGGCCAAAGAGGCAGAACGGCCCACGCTCAAATCAGGAGACTCTCGGGCTGCACAGAATTTTCGAGAGGTTCAATTTTTCACCGCAAGACTTGTCATTCCGCAGATGGTGACAATTTTTGCTTAAAACCTGCCCAGTATATTTTCATCCTACGCTTCACCCAAGGGGCTCAGACCCCTCCCCTCCAGTGCCAGGTAGGACACGCGGAGAGTATGTCAGTAGCCCACACGTGTCAGGTTCACATCTGCACACTTTGACACACTGACACCGCACAGGTGTCAGGTGCAGACAGAAGCACAAGGACTGCCCAGTGGCCCCACAACACACACCTTGCGGCTAACCCTGACTCTTCCCCACAGATTCAATACTTTTTTTTAAAAAAAGCCTTTTTATTTCTGATTTCCAAGTTTCTTACAAAGCAAGGAATAAACTAATGAAAAATAAAAGAAGGCCAGAATATCAAAGAACCGACAGTCACTTATTACGGGAACTTGCAAAGATCCTCCAGGTTCCCTGAAGAACTGATCCCAACCACTCATGAAAGAACTCAACCAGTTTATTTATGTATTTTACAAGTTGGGCCTAAAGGCCCCGAACTGCAACAACTCCAGCAGCCGTTTGAACAACCACAAGCTCTGCTTCTTCCCAGGCCCCACCAGGAGGCAGAATGGACTCTCTGCCACACATCCGCCGTTATTTGAATTGGATCATCCTTTACGACAATTTTTTCTACTCATTAATCAAACGTTGGGGTCTCTTTGTACCCCTCAAACACCAATACAGAGCTGACCGTTCACCATCTCATTCACACATACCTTATGGGTGCCATAACCATCTTTTCCTTCCGCCAAATGTACAGTCCATCCCCATTTCTGGATGGAATCCATTTGCCCAAACCAAGAGGGCCGCCGTTCCTCACCAAGACCTTCGGCCCCGCCGGAGACGGGCTTTTCTGCTAGAGATCCCAATAGGAGCCTGAGGGGCTGGCTGAGAGGCCAGCGCCTGCGGGGCAGACATGACAGCTGGAGCCCCTGCTGAGGCCGTCACAGCGAAAAAGGGGTACACAGCTCCCTCCCCCCAAACAAAGAAGCTGCTGGGCAGCCTGTTACACTGTAAGGCGCGGCCCCATAACTGAGGAGGAATCCCTTCAAAAAGTCTAACCCCCCACCTGCTTTGGGATTGTGCTTACCCCAAGCATGCTCTCTGCTGCTCCAATGGAGGATGGACTTCCAGAGGATAGCTTCAGGTGGGTAGCCGTGTTGGTCTGCAGTAGAACAGCAGGATTGGAGTCCAGGGGCACTTCAGAGACCTAAAAGATTTCCAGAGCGCAAGCCGCCGAGAGTCAGAGCTCCCTTCATCAGATACAGAAAGGCGTGTATTCTCCCTGTATCTGAAGAAGGGACACACGCCCTCCTTTATTTGAAGAAGGAAGCTTGGACTCTCAAAAGCTCATCCCCTGAAAATCTTGTTGGTCTCTAAGGTGCCACTGGATTCAAATCCTGCAGGGCTTCCAGAATCACTCTTCCACAAAAGACACCCCCTTTCCACAGTGCATTCCCATTTCCAGTCCAAAAAAGGTGTGAAATTTGGCTCTGTCTCGTCGGCCGGCCAGCCAGCCAGCTTTCTATGCCCCAGTTAAACACTGTATTCAAGATGGGAGTCTGTATCAACAACATCTGCAACATCCTTGGCTGACAAGGGCAACTTGCCCAAAACATCGACACAGCCGTGTGCATTGGCTGAGGGTGCCCTTCCCTGTGGAGGCAAGCGAGAGAGTGAGTGCATCTGCGTCTGCAAGCTGTGCAGGCAGTTTGAAAATATTTGCAAGAAGTTTGGGGTCCAAATCAGCTTCACTTGAGGCCGATTTGGGCCCCAAACTGGCAGAATCAGCTCCGTGCAAAGCGCAGAAGTGTTCGCATGGCCAGCGCGATGACGTCACTTACAGAAGTGAGACGGTCCCAAAGACCGTTCCAGGTCCCAGTCCGTTAAGGGCCTTAAAGGACAGCCACCAACACCTTGAACTTGGCCCGGAATTTTCACTTACAATTCGGACTGTGCCACTTTGCTTAGGTGCCTCTGCTATGGGAGCTGCCAATTGCTAAAAGGCGCCAGGGAAACAACTCCTGCTGCTCGCAAAGGAGGTCGTCGCTTGCCCACTGCCTCCCTCAACGCATGTGGCACTGGGCGGGCCTTGAAATGCCGAGACGATGCCTCCTGCTCAGCATCTGGGGGGCCTGCCATCCTTTGACTTGACCAAATACTGACCCACGCTACGGGTTCCTCTTTTATTGGATGCTTTTGTAGTTGTTAGCCACTTTGGGTGTTCTTTCTGAGCAGAGAGGCAGAATATAAATAAGTAAATAAACGGTCGCTCAGCATCTGACAGTACATGGAGAAATTCCCAGTCCAAGTGAAAATGAGCAATCCAGTTACACTCTAAGAGAGAATGACCAACGTCCTTGGAAATGAGTCCTTGACGACGTTTGCTGTGCTGACCTCCAAGGCAAACGTTCACCTGCCATGTCTCCAGTATTTGTGTCTCACCCAGAGTGCCGCCCCCCCACCCACCCCCAGCGCAGAGGTGACCCTTCCTGACTCCTTCTGACAGGCTCAGCCACATCGGACTTTCTGTCAGGGGCACGGCCTGGTGTGGGATGCCTCAGGCAGCAGCTTTGACAGAGCGCTTGAGGCACGCTCCGGCCATTAAGACAACCTATTCGCTGGGTCTCCTGTGCAGGGTGAGGGTTGCCAGCCTCCAGGGGGGCCCTCTTTGTTTGCTGCTATTGCTTCCTGCAGGATCTCCCAGAATTACAACTGATCGTCAGACAACAGGAACCAGTCACTCCTGGCTACTCTGGCAGGTGGGCTCTATACCCTGCCAAGGTCACTCCTTGTCTTCCCTGATATCTTCAGGAATGTTCCAACTGGCGTGGGCCACCCTCTGCACCCTGGAGCAGCCATGCTTGCAATCCCGCCAGCGCCAAGTGGGAGCGTCCCTGCATCCTGAGCAAGGGGTAGCCAAGCCAGCAGGAGACGTTCATGGACCATGCGACTGCAGGCCGAGCTCAGCGGGGCCTCGGCGCCCTGAGGTGGCTCCAGCAGCCTTGGCTTTATCAGCAGAACAGGAAGCAGTCCATGTAATACCTTTTATTAGGGCCAACCCTAATGGCACAAAACATCACGCAAGCTTTCGAGATCATCAGGACTCTTCATCAGGCTAGATATTGCAAATATTTTAAAAACGGAGGAAAAAACCCAGATTTTTCCAGGTGAAGACCGTAAGACCTTGTCTTGTCAGACTTTGGTGTCAGAAGCAGATTCACGGATTCTAGTTTAATGGCTGTAGACATTAGATTCCAGCACTTCCAGTCGTGCCCAGAGAAGAACCATTGATATGGGGCAGCCCACCCCTCTCCCAAAGTGTGGCTTCCTATCGGCTCCTCTAATCTGAAAGGAAATCCTCTTACCTCCTGCTGGCTCCACCGCTGTTTCCCCTCCTATCTCCCCACCACTTCTTGCTCTGCTTCCCTAACCCCCTGCCTTCCCTTGTGTTTATGACTCTTTACTTTTTTGTGCGTTTTTAAACCCTACATTAAAAACATTAAATTGGAATTGTTCAAGATTTTCCATTCCTTGGCTCAATCATCAACCAACAGGGAGACTGCAATGAAGAAATCAGAAGGAGATTGAGACTTGGAAGAGCAGCTGTGAGGGAGCAAAAGAAGATCCTTAAAGATAAAGATGTCTCTCTGGGAACCAAGATCAAGAAAATCCAAACTATGGTATTCCCCATTACTATTTATGGATGTGAAAGTTGGTGAAGAAAGCTGAAAGGAAGAAAATGGATTCATTTGAAATGTGGTGCTGGAGGAGAGTTTTGCAGATACCATAGACAGCCAAAAAGACGAATAAGTGGGGTTCTAGATCAAATCAAGCCGGAATTCTCCCTAGAAGCTAAAATGGGGAAACTGAGGCTATTGTACTTTGGTTACATCCTGACAAGATAAGATTCTCTGGAAAAGTCAGTAATGCTAGGAAAAGTGGAAGGCAGTAGGATGTGACCAAGGTACGATAACCTTAGTCTTGCCATTTTAGCTTCTAAGGAAAATTCTGGCTTGATTTGATCTAGAACCCCACTTATTTGTCTTTTTGGCTGTCCATGGTATCCACAAAACTCTCCTCCAGCACCACATTTCCAGTGAATCCATTTTCTTCCTGTCAGCGTTCTTCACCGTCCAGCTTTCACATTCATACATAGTAATGGGGAATATACCATTGTTTGGATTATCTTGATCTTGGTCCCCAGAGAGAGACATCGTTATCTTTAAGGATCTTCTCTAGCTCCCTCATAGCTGCTCTTCCAAGTCTCAATCTTCTTCTGATTTTTTCATTGCAGTCTCTGTTGGTTGATGATGGAGCCAAGGAACAGAAAATCTTGAACAACTTCAAATTCCTCATTGTCAACTTTAAAATTGTGTAATTCCTCAGTAGTCATTACTTTTGTCTTCTTGATGTTCAACTGTAATCCTGCTTTGGCGCTTTCCCCTTTAACCTTCACCAGTAGTTGTTTCTAGTCTTCACTATTTTCTGCCAGTAATGTGGCGTCATCTGCATATCTCAAACTGTTAATGTTCCTTCTACCAATTTTCACTGCACCTTCTTCTAGATCTAATCCAGCTTTCCTTATGATATACTCTGCATAGAGGTTGGACAGGTAGGGAGATAATATGCATCCTTGTCCGACACCCTTGCCAACTGGAAACCATTCTGTTTCCCCATATTCTGTCCCGACAGTAGCCTCTTGTCCATAGTACAGGTTCCGCATCAAAACAATCAGATGTTGTGGCACCCCCATTTCTTTGAAGACTCTCCATAGCTTTTCATGGTGCACAGTTTATAAAACACAGGCTGATTTTCTACTTGCTGCTCCTCTTCCACAACATACCTTTGTGGCTGGCAGCGTGGCAGGTGCTGTACCAGACAGAGAGAGGTAACACCATTCCAGACCTCGTGGACTGCAGGGAGTTGGGCAAAGGAAGGTCCAAGGGATTGCCCTGGGATCATTAGGGGCAGATCAGAAGGCTGTGCCACGCTGGGAAGGTGGCCCTCCCGTGGCAGACGGCCGTGTTGGTCTGCAGCAGAACATCAGGACTGGAGTCCCAGGGGCACCTTAGAGGCCAACAAGGTTTTCAGAGGGTAAGCCTTCGCGAGTCAGAGCTCCCTTCTTCAGACACAAAGGGAAGGTGTCAAGTCTGCAGAAGGGAGCTCTGACTCTCAAAAGCTTACCCTCTGAAAACCTTGTTGGCCTCTCAGGTGCCATTGAACTCAAATCCTCCCTCAGGAGATTCAGGAAAAGGGGAGAGGTCTACTTGGAGATGGCGGTCCAGGGCCACCTCTCGTCCCCCACCCCTAGCTTCCCTTCCCCTTGCCCGCCCAACTCTCCTTCCTCATTTGAAAAGGTCCCTATCAATCTCACTCCAGAGAAGAGCACAAAAACAGCTCCATTCCGTGAAGAAAGTTGGATTTATGGGCTGTCCGCAGGCAGAAGGCTTCTCCTCCTCACGACTTCTAAATATAGCCCCTCCTGAACTGGTGCTTAATGGAGCTGTCAAGCAGGCACTGGGGACTGGGGCTGATGAATGGAGAGGACAGAGGCGAGGGGAGGGGAGCCACTTGGCAAGGGGGGAGATGGAGGAGGAGGAGGGTCTATATTTAGAGAAGACGCAGCCAGGTCACATGAGGGACAGCCAGATGGAGGTGACTCAGAGGCAGCCCAGGCTGGATGGAGTTAAAATCAAAGCAATTCAAACCAGCCACTTCAAGAAAGGTTTAAATCATCAGGGAAACAAGGTGCTGCTTCAGCGCTGAGTTAAGACAAACTTTGCATTTCCAGAAGAAGAGAACATAAAGCTGGTTGCTGCAGCAGTTTAAAAAGATATGTTTCCAACTAAACAAAGACCGAAGCTCCAGCCCAACTCCCCATCCTCCTTCGGCGCTGCTGAGTTATATTCTTGGAGAGGCAAAGAAGCAAGATCCGGGAAGCTCCCCCGGGCGCCCTGCTCAGGGACAAGGAGACGGATCCCGACCGCTTGCTTAATGAAAAATGCCACAGCCCAGAGCAGAGTCGGGCCTGCTGGACTGGGGCCTTTGGGCCCAGAACGTGCAACAGCTTCTTTCTCGGGGTGTAGCGAGGGCTCCCCTTCCTGCACTCACTGTGGCTGCAAAGGCAGAGACACTGGCAACGGGGCATCCACAGGGGAGTTTTCTGCCCATTTTCCTTGAGCAGTTGACGTTTCCCTGCATTCTTGGCTACGGCACTCATTGTTTTTAAGAAGCCCTCTGGTGGTGTGACGGGGAAAAGGGCACTGTGGAGGGTGGGCAGAAGGAAAATGGGCAGGGGACCTTCGAAAATGCACACCTTCCTGCCCAGATGTTGAGCGAGCACAGCTTGGCTTGTCTTTTTTCAGTAAACCAAGTTTGAGAAAGTGCATGCCAAGGACGGGCACGGGCAGGGGGAAGCAAAGCAGACAATCAGAGGACAACACGTGGATGTTTCAAAAACAACACTCCGGTTTGCCACAAAAGTGCAGAAAAAACATCCATGTGGCAGCAACCTCCACGAGACAGAAAGGCCGTGTCTGCCAAGTCAGGCTTGGATGCCGCAGAAATCACAGCCCTCCTCTTGTAGCTGACAATAGCCTGTATGTGCCTTTATTCCCCCCAGAGGAAGAGATCCTGCTACGCTTCTCAAGAACCAGCTTGCCCATCATACTCCTGTCCTTGCATCTTACAGCCTTGGGCACGCAAAAGATGTGTTCTTCCACTTTTCCTGAGACTGGAAGGGTCAGTCACATACAAGGGTCTTGATGCATGGAGCTCCCCCAGGGGGTCTGTGAGACCCCACGGCCTTTCTGACACTAGGAGCCCTTTTGCCTCCATAGAGCTAATCACACAGCCCTGCGCTGTCATCTTTAAGATGAAAGCTCAGGACTATAAAGTTCACAACTTGCACTTGGAGAACTTTCCCTTCCCAAGTTCCCGTGCTGTTTCTATTCCTTCATGTACCTTTATAATACAAATTTAAACCAGTCAAAGGAGATACAGATCTCAGGAAACACGGGGGACGGGCATTGTTAGAAAAAAGCAGGGATTTCTGAAGCATTAAGAACGCTTGTGAAACTTGTGGGGGGGGGGAGTCCAGAACAAGTGGTTTGCAAAGGGTTCCAAGATGAAGCATAATGCGCCATAAGAAGCAACTGGGAGTGCCCCTCCACCTGTCCTTTGAGCATTGCTTCAAAGTTACACAAAGTACTCCTCTTCCTGATAATTCTGTGCCATAAAGCTACGAAGAATTTTGAAGAAATATGGAAAACCTTCCCACTACGGGGAGACATTTTACAATCAAAATTAAAAGGGGGTATTTTGGAGAAGTATTTTGATTTACTGTATTTTATTCTGCTCTTAAAAACCGAGAACCATACATCCTGAGC
Organism: Eublepharis macularius; assembly: GCF_028583425.1. Classification (NCBI taxonomy): domain Eukaryota; kingdom Metazoa; phylum Chordata; class Lepidosauria; order Squamata; family Eublepharidae; genus Eublepharis; species Eublepharis macularius. Next base: position 1,418,268 of record NC_072798.1, read on the forward strand.
ATCTGGAAAAGGGCAGAATCTCAGCTCAGATATATAAATAGCCAAGTTTTTATCCTGGGAAGGACACCAGCGCAGAGCCTCTGCCAGTCACTCGGAAACCAAACAAAAACAGGGAGCTGTTAACGACCTTCCACACATAATGAATTGGATAAAACACTTTTGCACAGAAGAAGGGCTTAATGCAAACAATTAGGAAGAAGAATACTTAAACCTCTCCTTAAAACCAATTGCTTTTTAAAAACAAGTCCTGCTAGGCAAGCTCTTTAAAATCCTTTGATTTAATGCAAATCTTCAGGAAGAGAACATTAAGGATTTCACGCTCAAGCACCAGAGAGTCAAGCACTCTAAGCCTTCGCTCTGCCCCCAGGGCATACTTGCGGGGCGGGGTGGGGGGGTGGGGGGGGGTCCTCCTTTCTCCGCCTGCACAACAGCGGATCACCCAATTGGTTCAGCTGCCGAGATCCAGGCCACCGGGATGCGGCCACATTCGAGCCCCCGTTTCACTGCCTCCATGCCTATGCCAAGTGCCAGGCAAGAAGCAAGCAAACTCATGAGTAGTGCTGCATGCTTAAGGGGATCTTCTCCAGGACTATCCTGATTTGGAACTTGCTGCAGCAGAGAGAGAGAGAGAGAGAGAGAGAGAGACTCTTGCAGGCACTGGTGCTCAGCCACAATAGGGCTCTGGACGTCGGAGACGTGGGGACAAATCGTATTCCTGCCCGCCTCTCTCTCTCTCCTGAGGTGGGCTGATTGTTTTCTTGTAAGAGAACCAGCAGATTCATACAGGAGAGATTCCCCCGAGGGAGCCTCCCTGTCCAACGGCAGCCAGCTGCAGATCAGCAGTGCTAGGCCACATCAGGGGAAGGCCCAAGTTGGCCTCGATGCCCTCCGTGTTAGCCTCCCAGGCCAACTAGTTGTCTGCTAGTTGCCTGACTGGGTTAGACCACTGGTCTAATCCAGGAGGCCTCCACTGATGCGGCTTCAGTTATTTAATGGGAGATGTTATGCCAAAGGGGGTGGGGGAGAGAAAGGGCTGCACAATAGGCTGGTTTTAATTATGATATAGGATATATATAAAAATACAGAGGTAGAAACGTTTAGAAAGCTTGAATGAGGTTCAGCGGAGAACAAGAGAGGAGCCACTGAGGGAAAACTGACCACACTGGTTAACCTGGAGAAAAGCAGTTTGCAAATGTCTAAAAGAAGGTCGCTAAAAAGACGGAGGGGGGATTGCTGGACTATTCCTTGGTAGGGGATCAAGAAGCAGCTGGTGCATATTCAAGGGCAGGGAAGTGGACTTCGGGCTGGAGACGGAGGCATCAAAGGCCGCGTAAAAGAGGAACCAGCAATAAATGAGGGAGCCCCCCCCCTTCCCCCTCCTCCCATGGTGTGGGGGGGCTGCTGCGGAGACACCTGCCGTCTCTCAGGCTCACTGTCTGAGGGCTTTTTCTTCCAATGGAGAAACTGGACAAATTTTGGAGATACATACAACGTCTTCAAGAATTTTTTTGTTTGTTTAAACGCAAATTTTTACCAACAATTAGTATGCTACAATATGCTTAATGATAATACATTATTAAAGAATTCGGTGTTTTCAGCGTTATAAAGTTTACTAACAAAAGTCTGCTAAGAAAACGTCATGATGCGACGTCCCCCCAAGGGTCAGTAATGACTCGGTGGTTGCGCAGGGGACTCCCTCGACCTTAACATCCGTCTATGGTGGCAGGCCCACCTGCTGCGGCTCTGTGAGAGAGTGTCGGTCTAAATTATACACTTTCTTTTGTTCACTGCAGAATCAGTTTTCAACCTTCAACTCTGATTCTTGCCTACCTCTCAGGGACTGTAGGAGCACAGAGTACAGCACTTTGCATTTTTCTCCCAAGTGCTGAGTACTCTTGCAATCTCACAGAAAACGAAGACATTTATACTTTTAAATTCCATTGAAATGCCAAAGAGTACAATTTTATACATTAACTAACTAATAAATGATGCATTTTTGTTGTTCAATAAGTAAATAGTACAGGTTTGATAGGAAAGCAAATATTGCATGTATTTCAATTTCTCCCCAAATTTCCATTTTTTTCTGGGGGGAAAACCCAGAAAAAACATCCAGTTTTTTCCCATGGCTTCATGATTTCCAGAAATTTTACATTTAGATGCCAACGATGGCTTTGGCCTGACTTCCTAATTTTGCATTTCTATGCAGCGTCCAAAGCAGGTGCCCGGAACGCCCCACTCCACACTGCAGCTCACTCCGGAGGAGCCAACGCAGCCCGCCTGTGAAACATCCAGGTCTGCTAGGACAAGAGGAGTGGGCTAGAATCGCTTCCTGGCCTCTCAACTACCCCCGAGAATGTCCTCTTGCCCCTCTGACTGTCTTCAAATCTAAGAATGCTGAGAGCTCTTGGGAAGAAGTCCAGGCAAAGCCTCCGAGTGACAGAGGCAAACAGGGCCCCTGCCGGCCCCCCCCGCCCCGCCCCTGCTACTCCTGAAGGCAGAGCATGTTTTGCCCCATCCAGGCCTTTGCCAACGGCCCAGGCAAACCAATCTGATTGTAACATTTAAATATGAAAATGTTAATGAGAATCAAGAGCTGCTTCAGAGTAATTAGCAAGATGACTGAAATCCACAATTGCACATGAAGGCTTTGGCAATTAACATTCCTGATTGGGAAGAAAGAGGGAGGCCGTAAAAGAATAGAGCAAAACAGAAGCACAGGTGGGAGGGGGTGAGTGCAGTCAGCACTGTTTCCTAACCTCCCTTCTTAACAGAATCGTTCTGCGTTTTCTACAACCTCCTGCTAGTGATCAGCCCCCTGCCTTGTGCCTGACATCCAGCTCTGGGAACTGACGAGGTGCCCAGCTGAGCTCCTGCAAGCTACTGTGGCCTCCTCCTCCTCCTCCTTGCCAGTGCCTCCAGCTGTAGCTTCCCACAGCAGCGCAGTCCCAAGGCCCTGGCTCACAGCTTTCTCCCTTGCCTTGGCCCCATCTGCCTTCTCCTTGTGCCCCTCCCTTGGTCCCTTTCCACTTCCAAGTTTCTAGTCCTCACTTGAAAAGCTCTGTCTGTTCCCATGGCCCTCTACCTCCCACTCCCATCTGCCATGCTGTTCTCCATACCAGGAACCTGTCTCCATACAGCCCCCCGTCAAGAATCTCTTCCGCAGCAACTCTTTCCTTCAAGCATCGTACCAGTCCTTCCGGCACCCCTTCACCCTTTGCCTGTCCCACCCCTCTCATTCAGGAATATTGGACCACGTTACCCCTCCAGCTTCCATTTAACACTGGGGGATGCAAAGGTCACTAAATTGTCACTGTTCTCTTGGCAACCGTTGGCACAGACAGAAGAGATGCCAAAGGAACAGGTAGGAAACCAGCACGGGCAGGAGGAGCTTTAACAGAAGGGGCTGGGGGCTGGCCGGCTTCCTCGTATCCAGAGCAGCCTTTCCCACAGGCCACCCTCTCAGGACAAAACTTGTGCACGGGCAGCCTCTCCTCCTCTCGACTCATCCTTGCACATGAAGCAGTCAAGAGACGATCAGCAAGACCCTCGTTTGCTCTCCACACTCCCCTTCAACCAGAGGGGAATCAGCGGCCACCACAGGCCAGCGGGCTGCCAAGACTGAAGCCCCCCATGGAATCTACCCCCAGGTGGGAGCACCGCACACGAACCACCACATTTGCTCCCTGGGGTCTTCAGCAGCAGAACAGCAGGGAAACGGCTTCCACTTTGAGCATCTGTTCTGGAGAGTGATGGCAAAGGCGGTGGTTAGAGGGCACCCCCACCTGGCAGCCACGGGATGAAAAAACACTGGGTTTTGGGGGGAGGGGGCTCATAGCGTCAGAGTGTGACTGTTGATTCTCCTGGACATCTCGGTGGCTTTCGGTACCATCATTTTTCTGGGGAGGGTTTGGGAGGCAGAAAACAGTGAAGACTTGAAATGACCACTGATGAAGGCTAAAGGAGAAAGTGCCGAAGTAGGATTACAACTGAGGATCAAGAATGACTACAGAGGAATTACACGATTTTAAGGCTGACAATGAAGCAACTGAAATTGTCCAAGATTTTCTATTCCTTGGCTCAACCATCATCCAAAAGGGAGACTGCAACCAAGAAATCAGAAGGAGATCGAGACTTGGAAGAGCAGCCGTGAAGGAGCTAGATAAAATCCTTAAAGATAATGATGTCTCTCTCTGGGAACCAAGATCAAGATAATCCAAACAGTGGTATTCCCCATTGCTACGTATGGATGTGAAAGTTGGATGGTAAAGAAAGCTCACAGGAAGAAAATTGATTCCTTTGAAATGCGGTGCTGGAGGAGAGTTTTGCGGATATCATGGACAGCTAAAAGACAAATAATTAGGTTCTAGGTCACATCGAACCTGAATTCTCCCTAGAAGCTAAAATGACAAAACTGAGGCTATCGTACATTGGTCACATCATGGGAAGATACGACTCTCTGGAAAAGACAAAAATGATGGGAAAGGTGGAAGGCCGCAGGACAAGAGGAAGACCGAAAACAAGACGGCTTGACTCAGTAAAGGAAACCACAGCCTTGAGTTTGTAAGATCTGAGCAAGACTGTTAATGATGGGATGCTGTGGAGGTCATTAACTCATAGGGTCGCCATAAGTTGGAAGCCACTTGACAGTATATAGCACACACAGCGGGAGGCCCCGTTCTCTCAGGGGCCACAGGACGGAAATCCCGCTGTTCTGCTGCAGACCAACATGGCCACCACCTAAAGGTACAGGTTGAGTTGGCTTTAAAGGGGATTCAAGAAAACCAGAGAGAACAGGCTGGTCAATGCCCGTCCACCATGGTAACTAAAAGTGAACTTTCCACCGAAGTTTTAAACAGTACTGCTGGAGTGGGGGGGGCATGGCAGGGGTCCCCCATGCCCTGCAGGCAGCATTTTGAAGGGCATCCGCTTGGTCCCTGTGGGAGAAAAATTACTGGACTGGTAATGCTGGCCCATGGGTCCAATCTGGCAGGACTCCTCGTGTGTCATGTGAAGGCAGCTGGCCACAGGTGCTGTTCCATGTGACCTCCTTATAGCACCCGCTCCATACAATTACAGCCAATTAGCACAAGCCCCAATATGTAATAATAACAACAACAACATTCGATATATATACCGCCCTTCAGGACAACTTAACGCCCACTCAGAACGGTTTACAAAATGTGTTGTTATTATCCCCACGACAATCACCCTGTGAGGTGGGTGGGGCTGAGAGAGCCCTGAGAGAGCTGTGACTGACCCAAGGCCCCCCAGCTGGCTATAAGCGGAGGAGAGGGGAAGAGGGAAGCTGACAGCAAGCAAGAAAACGGATTCATTTGAAATGTGGTGCTGGAGGAGAGTTTTGTTCCATTAACAGAGCTACAGCAGGTGGCAAAAGCAGCCAAGCGGCAGGGCAGGAGGCAGCGCGGCTGCAAGCGCCCCACCCTCTCAAAGGCTCCCTAGGCCACCTCCCCCCGCTCTGGCACCTTCCTGCCTCCACCCCAAATGAAGAGCTCAGGGCAACTGTGACACTCCAACAAGAGACCCATTTAAGGCATGCACCTCAGGGAAGCTTCACGGGCCCCGGGGGGGGGGGGTGCAACCCAGGCTAACCCCACAAATACTGCCCTGTGCTGCAAGGCAAATTGGCGTGGAGGTGTAGGGGGGGTGTAGGGATCAGGCTCTCGGGTGAGGCGGAGAAGCAACGAAGCTACAAGAGCTTCTCTAAATACCTGCCAAGGCTGTGCCCAACCCGCCGTCTGCCAGGCGCATTTAGGCCAGGCTGCTTCTGCTGGCCACTCCACCTGGGTTGGCCTAGGGTCAGCGTGGCCCCTTCCCCACGTCTCTCCCTGGCCCCAGCTGCTGCCTGCCTGCCCCTGGTCCAAAGGAGGAGGCCTGGGGGAGGGAGGGGTCTACAGCCACTTGGTTCCCGTCTCCAGCTTTCCCTTCTACCTGCTACAGATATCTCAGCCCATTCCCACGTCCCCGTTGATTCCTCAGCAGCAGCTGCAGATCACCCGCGCCATCTGTTCCCTTGGGTGGCGTATACTGGAGGCCTGAGAGTGCCAAGCGTCTGAAACTAAGCCAGTGATACACGCGCACACTTGCGCATGCACTCCACCAGCAGCAGCAGGGCCCCGTGAAAGATGGCCGACTTCTGAGGATGGCTTTGTTCAGGGCAGCTTCTGCTCGTCTCTCTTGCGTACGCAGAAAAGGCAGCATCTGCCTGCTGGCCTCCCGCTGGAGCACATTCATACCTGCTCCAAAACATCTCGGGGGGCGGGGGGCGGGGAGGGATCCCTGTTTCTAGATATAATTCGAAATCCGTTCATTCCCCACCCGAGTGGCACGCCCGCCGCCCCTTCTGGGATGAAGCTGTGCCCAGCTTCACTCCGCTCAGGGGCTTCTCTCTGCAAGCTTGCCTCCGGGATGACGTCTCCCTGAGCCGGGTGCAGGAGCCTCTTGGGCGGCGCCCCCTGCTCTGAGGGGAAGGGAAGGCCCCGATCCTGGCCACGCTCAGCAAACTCAGCAAAGCCCCCCCCCCCCGTTTCCAGAGGGCTCACGCTTTTCTTCCAGTGCCAGAAGGGAAGCTGTTCTCTCCATGACGTGCTGAAATGACACTGGAGGGACTGCAACCCGGGTTTCTCTAATCTGACCTGGAAACTGCCTTGAGGCCCCTTACTGAGAAAAAGTGTAGTGAAATCTTTTAACAAAATAATCTTGAACAAAAGCAATGCTTTGATGCACATATAGAGATAAATTTGGTAGAAAAAGCAGAGTAGAAGAATTTTTCATCTATCCCTGAGTGTGGGTTCCATTTAGGTTTGCAGGTTTTTCTCAGGGACGCCTCTGTTTGGTTTGTGCTGGATGCCAAATAAGGCAGCTTCAAAATGTCTTGAGTTAGCCTTGTATCCTGAACATTCACAGGTGCCCACGAAAGACCAAGGTTAAAAAAATGAACGTGTCCCCCAATCCCTTCCCCCCATCCTTCCGCTAGGACAGCCCCTGTGTTCACTCCCTCTGGTGGAAACGGGGGTGGGGAGAGACCCCGAAGGAACTGCCAGGTCAGTGCCTTCCCTGCGGCTCATTATTACTGATTTTTAGCTCAGAAATCTTCCAGGCTGAAGCTGGGCACGGGCATGACGGAGGGGCATCTGGCTGTTTGCTGTCCTCTTTCCATGGCTGAACCCAACACCCACTCCCTGCCACTCTTGGACCTGGGCTTCCTTTACTGACAATGTGATATTGCAGAGGACACAGAAGTCACTCTGGGCATGCTCAGAACATGGTTCCCTTATGGCTGTGCACTTCGCACACTCCGAGCAGGGCCTGGGAACGGCCCTCTGCCTCATCGTCTTCGGGATCCATCTCTCAACAATATTCAGGGGAAGTGGTAACTGTTTTTAAGGTTGGAATCTCATCGCTTACAGTGGCATCTAACCTCACTACTTATACGTGGCAGTAAAATGGGAGCCTGCTTTTATGGCCTCAACCCCCAGCACCACTAGTGCAATTGAAATCTCAGTCCCTCGTGGGCAGGGCAAGCCCTGCAGGACCTCAATGTGCAAACACCACCTGGCTGGGGTCAGGAGTAACAACTGGGTGGAAGGAGCTTCAGGGCGACCTTCTTGCCTACGTGATGCCAGGCCTGGAAGCTACCTGGACCCCCTACGTGGAGAAAGCCAGTTTGGTGTAGAGCCAGTTTGGTGAGAGCCAGTTTGGTGTAGTGGTTAAGAGCACAGGACTCTAACCTGGAGAGCCGGGTTTGATTCCCCACTCCTCCACTGGAAGCCAGCTGGGTGACCTTGGGTGAGTCACAGCTCTCTCGGAGCTCTCTCAGCCCCGCCCACCTCACAGGGTGTTTTGTTGTGGGGATAATAATGGCATACTTTGTAAACTGCTCTGAGTGGGTGTTAAGTCATCCTGAAGGGCGGAATATAAATCGGTTGTTGTTGTTGTTGTTGTTGTTGTTGTTGTTGTTATGATGATGATGATGATGATGATGATGATGATGATGATGATGATGATTATAATAAAGGCAGGCCAAGCCCCTCAGTGCCAGCCTTGGACGGAGCTTCGTGGATCTGCTTGTGTCCAAGTCCAAGCTCAGCCCTTCCCACCTGCCCAGGCCAAGCCTCTCTCCTGGCCCAAGGTGAGAGAGGTGAGGGTGCAAAACAAAAGGGGGCTCCGCCAGCACCCTCCTACTGCCCAGGACCCCTCCCCTCTAGGTCAGGACAGAACAGGCACCCCTCTGCCGTGGCCAACAGCCATCTCCAGGTACACAGCCCCTCCCTTCACAAACTGTTCCTGAAAGCTGCTGGGAAGTATCAATGGCCAGTGCCAGTTTCAAACTCAAAAGGAGTCCAAACCCTACAAAAATCTCACACACATTCATAGATGTTTTTACAAAGATGCAGCATATTCTTACTGTAACCCATTTTACATACTGAAAGTGCTACCGAAATTTCTCACCCATGTGCGTGCGCACACGCATACACGAACCCATCTGGGTAATTCAACCCATGAAGGGGCTACCAAGTGAAATCACCCTGAACTGAATGTCACACAGAATTTTAGCATGGCAATCTGGTCCTACTGAAGCTCCAAAATGTGTCCGGATGACTGTGATTTGGCATTTCTGAATTCCACCCATCTGCTGAGCATTTCTTCAGCTGCGATTTCAGCTCAAGAGCAAACCGGGAAGCCAATTCATGGAGCTTGGAACAGGGGAGAAATGCCCACGTGACTCTCTCGCCCAGCAACACACACATGGACTTCCCCTTCTACTCTTTCCCACCCAGGGCCTTAGAAACGGATCAACGGTAAACTCGCTCTCCCTTGAAGCCTAGACTTACAGTCACTCCATCTCGATGGATATTTATTCACTTCATTACTACCCCACTTTTCTCCCCAAAAGAGACACGAAGTGGCTTGCAACCTTCGCTGCTTCTCCATTTTCTCCTCAAAACAACCCTGTGTGGTAGGCTATGCTGAGAATGTGACTTGTCCAGGGTCACCCAGCAAGCTTCCGTGGGAATTTGAACCTGGGCCTCCAGATCCGAGATCGATTCTCTAATCACTAAGCGACATGCTGGCTTAACTGCCAGAAGAATCAAGGGAGGGGCAGCGTCAGGTCATAGAAGATTATACCTTTTTATCAGGCTCAACCACAATATCACAAAATAGTTATTTCATCTCCCTTGTATAAGTTTGGACCTCAAGAAAACTATGCCACTAAGCATGACGGAGTTTACTTAAGTAAAAGAGTTTCTGCCACTCCAGTCAGGCGCAGAGCGTCCGTGAATACCGAAGGGAAAGGACACCCACTCTGCAGGCAGCGCTCCCACTGGTCTCCTAGCTGCAGGAAAGGGTTACCTTCCCAGGGGAACGGAGCTTTGCCTCTCTAGGCAGAGCTGCTGCACTCCCTGCGGTTCCAACTTAGCCCCCCCCCCACTGAAACTCCCGACTGGGGAAGTGACTTTAGATCTCTAACCGGACAGTCCTTGAAAACAGGTAATGCACGCAATTTTGTAGACAGAAAGGATTTTGAGGAGTCAGTCCAATTCATGCCACATTTTGTGTGTTCTGTTGTTTTGCCTCTGAAACCAGGACCAAAGAAGACGGCTGCTGAAAATCTATCCTGAGAAGGCAAGGCTATTTGGGTCGGACTTCCCGTCAGAAACAGACTTGGGCTGCCTGGCAACCCTCTGCTCATTTTCCTTTCCCAGTCTGTTCTACAGGGGGTCAAAATGGATCTGCCTGACCTGGATCGCCGACGCAGGCCTGATCAGGTCAGAGCTCAGAAACTAAACAGGGTCAAGCTTTGGTTAGTAATTAGATGGGAGACCTCCAAAGAAGACCAGGGTCACTATGCAGAGGCAGGCCATGGCAAACCACCTCTGTTAGTCTCTTGTCTCAAAAACCCCAGCAGGGGTCGCCATAAGTTAGCTACGACTTGACAGCACGTTCCACCACCACCAAAAATGAATCTAACAAAATCAGACAATACACCAATTTGCAAAAAAAAAAAAGGGGGGGGGGACTACTCAAAGTTTTATCACATTTCTACATTTATCTGGCTCAATACGGCCCCAGTTTTTAGTCTAACCAAAGAAGAGGGCAAAACCTGCCTGTGAGAGGAAGTCACTCAGAAGGGCAAGGAATTAAGCCACCTGTCAAGACATCAGAACTCAAAGTCAGAAAAACGTCGCATCTTGGCTGGGTGAGGCGGCAGCAGCAGATACTCTAGCCCAAAGGACTCCACCCAAGAGGGCACTCTATTCGCAGGCCAGGCAGTGGAGCCAGGTGGGGCTCTCCAAGGCTTTTGTTAGCAGTCCGACTTGCCCTCGTGATATTAAGAAGGCGTATGTATAAGACAGTATCATAAGCCCCTCTCTGCATGTGTTTTAAACAAGCCAGGCAGAAAAATGGAAGCCAGATCCCAGGGGACAGAAAATTACTAGCCTGTGAGATGCCACGCAAGACCAGCTTTCGGCCCCCCACACCCCGGAGATGTGCAAAGATCCTAAGACAATAGGGTTTTTCCGAAGTTCCTGAATTAATCACCTTAACACACCCTTATCCACTCCCCATTTTCAGGCAATTCAGGGCTCTGCTAGCCTTACCCACCTATCCATCACGTGTCACCAGTCATCGCTGATAATGTTAGTTTCATCCAGGAAGGATTTTATTAAACCTTCTCAGTTCACTGTCTCACCCCGGAGACAGCTCACCAGTTTATCGTCTCACCTCACAGACAGCCTTCCAGTTCTTTGTCCCATCCCAGAGACAGCTATTAACTTATTGTTTTGGGGGCAGAAGATGTAATCTTGCTCCACAGTATGTTCCACAGTATAATTGGATCACCCCCCCCGCCCCACCCCGCCATAGTTGTGTGCATGCCCTCAGACCCAGCATCCCCCCTCGGACTTCCGTCCGAGCTCTTCCACTTTGATATGTAGGTCACTTAACGGTCTCTCTCCTGGACGCCCTCTTCTGGGTGGGAATTTTCACCCCTGCTTTCTAGTTAGCTCTGTGTGTGTGGGGTGTGTTTTTGCATGCTATTGATCTTTATTATCTTCAATAAAACCCCTCTTTTGATCAAACATCTGCCTCATTATTGAAGGAATTCTCTAGCAGGGACAATCCTCATAGACATAGGTGGAGATCTCACTAAGTGACCCGCCTCTCGCTGCCTCTCCTTGCACACTAAACCTCCCAACTCACAAGAAGACCCTACTCACTGGGTAACGCTTTGCAGGGATAGACACGATGGGGGCCAAGGAAAAGGGTCCACATTGGCTGCTGGGGGCCCAGTCGTGGGAAATTCTAGGTAATGCACCTGGGCTCTGGGGACACTCCTGGCTCAGGTCCACTATGGACCGTATTTGCATATGTGCTAACCCCAAACTTTACCCAATGAAAATTAAATTTCCAGCTGTGTTATGGACCCGCATACAGACTCCCCCTCGTTGAAGGAGGGGGGAGTAGCTGGACGCCTGTCAGCCACCACAGAAGGAGCCAGTTGGGACAGCTCCAGGCGCCCCCTTTAATGTGCAGGAAGAGCCCCACGTCTGAGGCATCCACTCACCCTGGGACACAGCCCTGCCTTTGGACTCAGACTTGGACTCAGTACCCTCCGTCCTGGAGCCTGCTGCTGAACCAGAGGTCTCTCCTCAACTGACTCCCAAACCTCTCCAAGCCTCGAACCCCCTCTGCCCATCAGAGCATTCGCTGCCGTGTCCTGGAGGGGAGGGGGCCGACAGTTCTGCCTCCTAGCAAGAGTATTTAAGGCCACTGTTCACCCACAGCTTTTGCTGGGACAATGTTTATGGGATGCTGTTGGCTCTACTGCCAGCTTTGACTCCTGAACCTCAGCCTTGAGAACGACAAGCTATGGAGTGCTGGAAAAAATAATTTCCACGACGCTCCTTCTGATATGAGCCTCACCCTGATCATTATTTGTTTTTAAGTACCTTTACACAAGCCAATGTCCTATTATGAAGTTTGCTGCACAAATATCTGCACAAGGGCTGGGAAAAAAGGCCCAAAGAGAGGAAGTATGTACAATATCGCTATTTTTCATCAACGTGACAGGTGGAGGCTTCCTGCATGAACAATTAGGGAAAGCAATCATGCACGCATCACCAGCGCAAGTTCGTACAGGAGTCCAGAATCTGAACTGCCCTCCCCCAAATAAACAGAGCATCTTTCTATGTGCCAGTTACATAAACCGGAGAACATACCTCTAGAAAGAGAAATAACCCTCACAAATGAGGGGGTATGACCGAACACAACTGGAGAAAATTCTCTTCTTATGCTGGCAATGTGTCCGCAACATACACACACACACACACGACACACACACATCCCACAAGACAGAGTTCAGCATCCAAGAGTGTCCGCTTTTTATCAAAAGCCAGTTTCCGGCCGTGCTGAAATCTCAGGACATGATGGCTGAACACAGCTTCCATTTGCTGTTTGCAATTTCCCAACCCCTGTTGCCCAGAACAGTGACAGGTTTGGCTTTAATCCTTTGCGGCTCACAACTATTTTTCTTCAAATTTTTAAAACTGTGGCATGTTGTTAGAAAAGCCACGGCCTGGAAAGAAAACCAGAAACATTCAGGACCCCCCCCACCCCCCAGGCCTTTTCTCCCAATTTTTACAACAGAAAAATTGGAAATTTTGAGGAGTTCTGGAAAAAAAACCCCTGTGAAATATATTCTCTTTTCAAATAAGTGAAATGCTTTTAAAGATAAAGTGGGCAGGCTGCAGACATATTCAGCACTTAAATCCAAAATGCGGTTCTGCACCTAGAAGGTGTGAAAGAGTACAGAAGCCTGCTTAATTCATGCAAATCTCAAGTTTTCCAAATAGCTGCCTGAGGATGAAAATGAGCAAAGTTTTGGAAACTGATTCTGATCAGAGATTTGAGGTGCTGATACTTTTATTTTTAAATACGACTAATTTTGTACATAATTAAAGTGCTATAATGTGTATAATACACTATTAAATGAATCAGTGCTTTAATGTTATAAAGTTTACTCACATAATCAAAATGTGCTATTAGTTTTGTTGTGAGAATGTGACCCCTTTCCTGACCAAATAATATATTTTACGTTATCTACCACAAAGCTTGTGTTTTCTGTTTAACTCCTATTTTTGTTTACTTTTCAGATAGCAAAAACTAAGATACATGTGTGAAGGTTACAGATGTAGCATTAGCTTGCGGTTCTCTCTCAAATATTGACTATATTTGCAATGTTGCTTGCAGAAAACTAAAGTATTTATACATTTTAAATACCATAAATATGGCAAATATTGCAATTTTATAGGCTGTTAGTTATAAAGGATGCATTGGTTTGATGACAGGACAATAAGTTTTGCATATATTTCAATTCCGCCCCCCCCCCAAATTTCTGGTTTTTAGATTCACACACATGCACGCATGCATACTCCCCAGAAAAAAATAGCAAAAAAATTCTAGAAACTTTGAAGTTACAGAAAAATACCCTTTTTAAAAACATCTCTGTATGTTGTTCAGGGCACGCAGTACCACAAGGCACGCAGCCAGGCCGAGTGAGAAGCCCCCTCACAGGAGCATCCCTATCCAGTGAACCTAAGCACAAGTGTACACATGACACATGTGCATGTGCACACACAAATATTTTGAAGTCTTCCTATTTAATCCGAACAAGAACAAGGGGGCAAAGGAGGCCCCAGGACAGTGCCTGTGGTGTATGGTACCATCCCCGCAAGAAGCAACCACACCACAGCAGGCCTCCTTCCAGGGGCATCGTTTAGTGCGACAAGAACAGGAAGAGGCAGGCCCGAAACAGACGTGAAGGTCACCAGGCCATGTGCTGTGGAGAAGAGAGTCGGGTCCCTGAGAGCTTCCAGGGGCTTTGGGTTGATCGTCTGTTGCGACAGGACAAGGCAATCCAAGGCCACTCACAGGCACGGGTTTTTCAAAAAGAATCCTAGAAGTCTGGGCGGCTGAGAGCCGGGATATTCAGAAGCAGCCTGCCTTCAGCACCATGTATCAGTCACTCACTGCTGTGATGCTACTCCTCCCCCAAAAATGTAACCTACCAATCGCAGGAAGATCAAATGCTGAAACAGACGGACAATCCACTTGTGCCAGCAGGGCAATCTTATGCTCAAGGAACGCCGGTGAGGCAGGACAGGCACCCAGCGCACACCAGCATGGCCCAACCGAAGGCTGTGAAGCAGGGCTTTTTTTCAGCTGGAACGTGGTGGAAAGGAGTTCCGGCACCTCTTGAAAATGGTCACATGGCTGGTGGCCCCGCCCCCTGATCTCCAGACAGAGGGGAGTTGAGATTGCCCTCCGCGCCGCCATGTGGCACGGAGGGCCATCTCAACTCCCCCCTGTCTGGAGATCAGGGGGCGGGGCCACCGGCCATGTGACCATTTTCTCCGAGGGCAACCCCCTGAGTTCCACCGCCTCTTTCCCCAGAAAACAAAGCCCTGCGGTGCAGCATCATGCGGCCCTTCCCGGCACACTCCGTCCTGCTGTGTGTGTGGGATCTGGCACCCAGTGTGCGTCTGCGTGGGCCCTCCCCTGCCCTTCTTGGAGTCAAGCTCAGAGGCACTCACCTTGCCGCGGGTCATACTGCCGCATCTGCACCTCCTCCACACATTCTGCCGGGAACCAGCCAGTCCGCCCTTTCACCGTTCCTTCCCAGAAGCCTCCTTCTCCAATACTGAGCACTACAGAGGAAGAGGATGAGAGAGAGGGGGGGGTGAGTTTCTGGGGAGCAAAAGGGTTCGTGCTCGGTGATAAAACTATCATTACGCAAACAAGCAAAGAGCAGCCGGGCGTGGCACTGCGGGTGAGCACCTCTGATGCCACACAAGCAAGAATTTACCCTTCCATGCTCCAAAACCACCACCACCACCAGCAGCAAATTCTACCCTTGGAACCAGCGCCGCACATCCTCTCTTGCCAGCCCTGTCCTCCTCGGCGCCTGTGGTCAGCCGTGCCTCTTTATCTTTCATGCAAGAGAGACCCTCCCAAGCCATCAGCCTCCCTTTCCTCCTCTCCCCTTCCTCACCACAGTCAGAAGTGGCAAACTGTTTGGAATGCCAGTGCTGGAAGGCAGCGGGGGGGGGGGGACAGACTTTATGGTGGCCTTCCAGAGCATGTGGTGGCCCCTGTGTGGAGGAGGAGGCTGAACTAGACAGAGCAATCATTGATCTGTGATGGCTCTTCCCTCACGGCCTTGCCATTTTAGATTTGTTCTAAACTCAACCATTGTACAGCTTCTGGGTTTAAATATCCAATTCTCAGCGTGACCAAATCTGTAGATACTTAAATCCAGAGAATGGAGGCCGGGACGGACAACATACATCTTTCTACAAACCTGGGGAAAGCCCCAGGTTTGCAGAAAAATCTAAAATTAAAAATATCTATCTATCTATCTGGAGGCACGTTTCTGTACAGTGGAGTCTCTCCATTCCATTCCACAGAGAAAGCCAGCTCTGTGCCTCCCCTTTGCACTTGTGTTTGCGCATCAATGCTCTCACGCCTGCAGAGAACCACTAGACTGGATTTAGAGATGCACAATTTAGCCACAGAAGAAAAAAAGAATCTGCCACAAGTAAGTGTAGTGAGAATTTTGCAACCAGACCTTTCTTCTGAGAAGCCGTGTTGGATCAGAAGACCAAGTGAACAAGACCTTTAAAATATTTGGCTCGTCTTTGAGCTTAAAGAAATATACTGAATTGTTGAGCAGACCATCCTGAAGAGGGGAAGGCAGAAGGGAAGAGGGAAGCAGAGTCAATGCAGCATCCACAGCTTTATTTGGGCATCAATCAATAGGGTAGAATGGCCACACCGAAGGCAAAGAGAACACCTCCTCTGAGAAAATGACTAGAATGCAAATGAGAAGCTGGATAAAATCGCATTTTAAAGAAGACTCTGCTGCTCAGAGGGTGATTTCAAGCATCAGGTCTTCAATCCCTGCCCCCCCACATACAAATAGTGCCCCCTGGGCTTCCAGCCATGCAGCCAGCTCCCCTCTCCCTCCCCTGGAAGTCCTGCAGCCCTCCCCTCTCCCATTTCTACACATCCCCCCTCAAATCCCACACCCTTCCCTAACTTCCATCTTCATCCCCAGCCGGTCCTCCTAAAGATGGCCTCGCTCGCAGCCACGCGACATGCAGCGTAGAGGTGTGGGGTGGCTGCCAATGGCAATTGCTTTAGCTACGGAGGAGGTGGGTGTTCAGTTCTGTCTGGCTGCAGGAAAATCGCTAAAAGCTGCCATGCCACAATGCTGGTACTGAGGACAAGCCCCGCCAGGCTGTGCCAGGTGCTTCATCAGGCACCCAGGCTAAGAAGAGGCCTTAAACAACAAGAGAATTAGCTAACTTCTTCCAGTCCTTTTGCCTCTAGTTACTTTTCATTGCATTGGATACAGGGTTTCTGCTCAGTTGTTAAAGCTCTACCCTGTTAATGATTTTGAGTGTGATTTGACTGCCTTTATTTATTTATTTATTTATTTATTTATTTATTTATTCAATTTATATACCGCACATCCCAGGGGCTCTGGGCGGTGAACAGTTAAAATTGATAAAAACAAGAACTAAAATCAATATACAAATAATAAAACAAATTAACAAGGTATAGTGGTGGGGAGAACCTTCCCCACCCCAAAGGTGGGAGGCCGACATGGCACCGCCCCCTTCAATCACCAAACGCCTGGCGGAACAGCTCTGTCTTACAGGCCCGGCGGAACGATAATATGTCCCGCTGGGCCCGGGTTTCCATTGACAGAGCGTTCCACCAGGCTGGGGCCAGGACTGAAAAAGCCCTGGCCCTGGTTGAAGCGAGGTGGGCTTCCTTAGGGCCGGGGACCACAAGTAAATATTTATTCGCTGATCGGAGCGATCTCCGGGGAACGTACAGGGAGAGGCGGTCCCGAAGATATGCCGGTCCCAACCCACTCAGGGCTTTAAAGGTAAGAACCAACACTTTGAACCTGATTCGGAATTCAACCGGAAGCCAGTGCAGCTGGTGCAGGACAGGTGTGATGTGTGACTGGTAAGGTATACCAGTCAGGACCCACGCCGCCGCATTCTGGACCAGTTGTAGTTTCCGGATCAGGCCCAGGGGTAGCCCAGCGTAGAGTGAGTTACAGTAATCTAGCCTGGAGGTGACCGTTGCATGGATCACTGTAGCCAGGTCCTGGGGCGTCAGGTAGGGGGCAAGTTGCCTGGTCTGACGAAGATGGAAAAATGCAGACTTGGCAACCGCCGTGACCTGGGCCTCCATCGATAGGGAGGCATCCAGGAGCACGCCCAGACTCTTTACCACTGGCAAAGTTGCCAGTGGTGCCCCATCCAGGGCAGGGAGCTGGATCCCAACATCTGGCAGCCCCCGTCCCAGCTGCAGGACCTCCGTCTTCACTGGGTTCAATTTCAGCCTGCTCTGTTTCAACCATGCCGTCACAGCCTCCAGAGCTCTGGCCAGATTGTCTGGGGCCGTGTCTGGCCGGCCGTCCATCAACAGAAAAAGTTGGGTGTCATCCGCGTATTGATGACAGCCCAGCCCACCTCTCTCACCCACAAAGCCAGGCAACCAGGAGTCAGCCAGGTGCTGAAGGGCCAGCACTGGAACAGAGGGACAGAAGAGGGGAAGACGGAAAGGGCTTCTGCTCCACACTTTCACCCCCCCCCACTCACCTCTAGCTCTTGGGGGGGGGAGAGATCGATGGGGAGGGCTCTCGTCGATGGCAGCTGAAACGATCAAGGCACAGCAGCTCAAGAAAAGGGGAGCCGGGGAGGAAAAGCTTTGCGGGTTTTAAAGAATCATAAGCCAGACCCTCCTGGCCAGCCTTGGGAAAGGAGAGCAAAGGAGGGGCCAAGAGAGTGCCTCAGAACATATGTGACCCAAATAAGTAAAGGAAACATTTCCAGGCTGTGACCCAAATAAGTAAAGCACGCCGTTTCCCAGCTGTGGTTGCTTGGCAGGACTTCTTCAGCTGGGAAGGACAGCAAGGAGTGCAAATGGCCAGGGAAGAGGCGGTCGGAGGCCCAGGCGCGCCAGTGCTGGCCCCTTTGACCTCAGCCAGCACTGAAGCTACAGCATCAACCTTGCCTCTTCACGAGGACTGGGAAGTGGCTTTAGGAGGCGCAAAACTATCAAGGGGCAGGGTCTTCTGCGGCAAGGTTAGAAATGCACAAAATGCTTTGCACAGTCTAGCCTGGAGTGTGGCTGCCTAACCTGGATCCATGCCATGGTAACATCGAGACTTGACTCTCCATAGGTCTCCCCTCACAGAGATTCCAGCTGGTGCGAAATGCTGCAGCTCGGCTATTATCATGTGTTAGAATAGTACTCCCCTTCTGCAGTCACTCCATCGGCTAGCTATCAGTTACTGGGCTCAGTTCAAGGTCATGACTGTCACATACACAGCTCTTCATGGCCTTGGGTGTCCTGCGAGTCTATGGGACCCTCTCTCACCCCGAGTTCCACCATGGCTGCTTAATTCATCAGAACAGGGCCTTCTGCTGGTGCCACCTGGTGCAAGGTACATGGGCATTCTCTGTGGTGGCCCCCACTTTATGCAACAGCCTCCCTGAAGAGCTTAGGAAAGCCCCCCCTCTCCTGGCTTTCTGCAAACTATGCAAAACTGAATTATTCCAGAGGGCTTTTTTATTCAGATAGGAGGGCTATAATATAAGGCAGCTGTCCCCAAAAGATGCATCAGTAGGTGGATAGGGAGTGACTGTAGACTTTCCCACTGTTGTTGTAAGTATGACCCTACTGGGTAAATCCTATGTTGTTTAATATATCAATCTCCGAATGGCTAAGAATGGCTCTTTGTCCCATCCAGGAATCAGGAACGGCACCAGCAAGAGCACAGGCCAGAGCAGTCCAGCAGGCCCAACAGAACGGCCAACTGTGCCCTCACTCTGGGGCTGGCAGCTGGTCTCCCGCTCCACGCCGCCCAGCCCCCACCCTACAAGTTGTTCCGTGCAACAACGTTGCTTGTTAGCAATTTAAAATGTAATCACAAGAGCACATTTGCAAATGCCCAATTAATCTAATAAGCAGGCGGCACGCTGCGCCTCTGGTAGGCATGTGTGGGGCGGGCTAATTTCAACAGAGACAAACCAGGAGAGGCAAAGGGGAGGGGAAGGAGGGCTGCTGAGCCACCCACCCACCCAGGACCCCCAGAAAATACTAGTCCCCTCCACTCACCTGCTAGAAAGATCGGCATATACCCCGGATTATTTCAGAGGCAGCCCGCACAGCTGGTTGGTGGGAAGTCATCCAGTGCGCTAGAGACCAAAACTGGCACTGCACCTTTTCCAGGGGAAGGAACCAAGTTCTTTCCTCCAGATACCTCAATTTGATCTGGGAGGGGCGAGAAATGGGATTCCCCTCCACAAGGTTGACCTGGGGCTTCCTTCTTCTACAAAAATATACCAGACCCAAGGGGAGGGGGGTCCACTGAGCCTGGCCTCTTGGGGGTCCAGCAGGAGCCAGTCAAATGTTTCCAGGAGGCCACAGGCAGGACAGGAAGGTGACAAAGCCCACTCCCCTATACACACATGGAATGGTAGTACAGGCTTCAGTAGAGTCCCCCCTTAAGAGCGATTCTTCACCTAATCCAGAGGAATTACCTATGTTAGTCTCTAGTCGTAAAATAGCAAAGAGTCCAGCAGCACCTTTAAGGCTAACCAACTTTAAGCTTTCGAGAACCACAGCTCTCTTCGTCAGATGCGCATCTGATGAATAGAGCTGTGGTTCTCGAAAGCTTAAAGTTGGTTATTTATTTTTATTTTATCGTATTTGTATTCCACCCTCCCTGCAAGCAGGCTCAGGGCGGATAACAGCATTAAGAACATTTAAAACATTCCATATAAAACATGTGAAAGTTAGTCTTGAAGGAGCTGCTGGACTCTTTGCTATTCTTCACCTAATGCCACTCCACACACAGAAACTTTAACAACCACTGCCAGTTTAAGGGTCACCAGGAATCCTTCATATCCCTTCGGCTCAACGAGCACCTAAAGTGCACAAAGCCTTCCTTGTTGAGGACTGGGGGGTGGATCCCCCACAGAGCTCTCAGCATCTCCTGCCCAGAGGGGAAATGAGATCCCAGATACTTGCCGCCAAGAAGAGACCCAGGGACCACTTCCACATGGGATTGCCAACCTCCAGGTGGTGGCTGGAGATCTCCTGGAATTACAACTGATCCCCATGCTACAGTTCCCCTGGAGAAAACGGTTGCTTGGGTGGACTACACAGAATTACACCTCTCTGAATGGTCCCTCCCCTCTCCAGGTTTTGCCCTCTTCAAATCTCCAGGAATTTCCCAACCCTGAGTTGGCAACCTTACTTCCCCCTCATGTCCTCTCCCAGACTTCCCTTCTAATTCCTCCCTCCCCATTTTCTCTGCCTTCTCTGGGGAAAAGGCCGCCCGCCTGCCTGTTCTTTCCCAGTTGCTCAAATTCACGGGCTCGGAAGGCCCCGCTCAGAATTACCAGGAAGGCAAGAACACAAGCGATGCCCCCCTCCCCGCTCCAAGGAGCACTTCGGCAGCTGGTCAGGCTGGAAGTGAAGAGTTTGAGATCAGCCAGCGAAGTTCATGGCAGAGGAGAATTTGAACTCACTTAGTCGTCGTGGCTAAGAGCCGTCAACAGACCTCTCTCTCTCCTCCATGGATTTGCCAAATCCCCTTTTAAAGACATCTAAGTTATTGGCCATCTCCACCCCTCTCCACAGCGAGTCCCACAAGTTCATTCTGTGTGGCATGAAGAGCGGCTTTCTTTTGTCTGCTCATGGTCGCCAGGAAACTCCACAAATCACAGCAAATGCTCACAACCATTACACCGCACTGCCTTCACGGTCTCTCTAGGGGCTACCAGAAGGCACCCAATAAGTTTCTTGTAAATTGGTGTGTGTGTGTGTGTGGGGGTCATTCTGAGAGCTGCCCACGCCCACATCTCCAGCTGCTCAACCACTTTATCATTTTGCACTGGTTATGCATTTTAATTAAACGCTGATGTCTACAAAAAGTGCCAATCAAACCAAGCCGGGCGAGAGGCGGATTAATTTATTCTCCCCAAAGTTAATGAGCACTTTTCAGCTTTAACAACTCATTAGTCCCCTGGAACTAACAAGCTGATTCTCAACGCAGGGTCAGATATGCAGCTCCAAGCACAGCAGGGGTGGAGTGGCACCGTATGGATGAGGAGGGGGGATGCAAGGCGGCCCTCGGCTCTCTGGGCCTGGGTCCCTGGGGAGCTGCTCTCCGGCAAACAACGCAGAAGCACCCAGTGGGGGCAAAAGCTGGGTGGGAGAGGATTCCATACACCTAGGCCACCTTCTACCCCTGAGGCAGCCGGGACCGACTCCAGCCTAAAACAGACAAGCAATTCTCATTATCCATAATTTTTGTAACATCCAGGAAAGTGTGCACCAGGGGCTTCCCAGTTCTGACACACACCCCGCCCCCCCACACACACCCAAGCACCAGACCACCAGAGAGGTAACCTTCCCGAGGCATCCCGGGCTAGGAAGCGGCCTCGGGAATTTACTTTCTCCCCTCCAGAAACAGAAAAGAGGAGGGCTCCTCCGAGTCTGGAAAGCTACCCAATTACAAAGAGAAAAACCTCGGAGGTACACTGGAAATTAAATTAATAAATTTTTTAATTTTTTTGTGTAGATATGAAATCCGATGGCAATGGTCTGTCGGATTTCATATCTACCTCGAGATGAATGTTATGGTGTTGGAGTAATTTATACAATGTATTTATGAGACTTTAAAAAAGCATTTTGCCAAAACAGGATAACACAAAATACAGAATCCGGGGAACAGCAATAAATTACCAATCAATTGAAAGTTAATTTTTTATATATATGTTTTTGCTTGTGCAAAGTGCTGAAGTGCAAATGCATATATATCAATTCAAAGTGCAGTTATGAACAATAATTATGAGGTAGTCTGTCAATCCAGAAATAATACAATATATACAGTCTCAACTGGTGGATGGAGAGTATACAAGGATGGGGAGAAACGTCCCGCCTGAGATGAAATTCAGACCATCAGTCCAAAGATGGAACTGGAAGGGCCAAGGAACACTGCCGATGGGCTTATGCGCAGATTTCCATTTCCCGTTTCGTTCTTACTTCTTCTTGGGCATAATTCAATGGACTATGATGGAAATTATTATGCAATATTAATTAATAAATTATTTCTTATAAAACATAGCGTCTTGTATAGTCATTCATATGCATACTCACTGGTCACAGGTATCTCTCCTCACACCCCACTCAGTTGGAAATACAATGAAGGCTCCAAATGAACATAAGAACATAAGAACATAAGCAAAGCCATGTTGGATCAGGCCAGTGGCCCATCCAGTCCAACATTCTGTCACACACAGTGGCTAGAAATCCAGTGCCATCTAAAGGACTGTCAGTGAGGCCAGGACACCAGAAGCCCTCCCACTGCCTTCCTTCCAGCACCAAGACAACAGAGCACCACCTCCCCACAAAGAGAATACCATCTATCTCCTGTGGCTAATAGCCACTGATGGACCTCTGCTCCATATATTTGTCCAGTCCCCTCTTGAAGCTGGCAATGCTTGTAGCTGCCACCACCTCCTGTGGCAACGAATTCCATGTGTTTATCACCCTTTGTGTAAAGTAGTATTTTCTTCTATCTGTTCTAACCCGACTGCTCAATAATTTCATAGAGTGCCCACGAGTTCTTGTATTGTGAGAAAGGGAGAAAAACACATCTTTCTCGACCTTCTCTAACCCGTGCATTATCTTGTAAACCTCTATCATGTCTCCCCTCAGTCGTCTTTTCTCCAGGCTGAAGAGCCCCAAGCGCCTCAATCTTTCCTCATAGGGAAAGTGTTCCAACCCTTTAATCATTTTAGTTGCCCTTCTCTGTACTTTTCATTTTAGTTGCCCTTCTCTGTACTTGCAATGAGATGACCGATACAGCTAACAGATAACCACCCCGTATTTCAATAAAATGCCTTGGGCCATATCATTAAGACAATTGGGATCCACCGTTTCCTTAAAGGGGTCTAAACCACATAACAAACAGGATAACCACTAGACAATGTTGTCCTTTGAGGAAACTCCACACAGGAATCAACAGTTCTACAAAAGAACAAAAAAAGAATTTAACATTATGAACTACATCTCTGGAAGTTTTACTTCATCATCTTAGTGGAGAAAATATACCGGTTGGACTCTTGATTGAATTTGTATGTTTTGCATGTATATATTTATATATAATATTTATTAGGAACTATATATTAGCACTTTGGCACTTTGCAGTCTGCACCCAAAAAATTATAAAAATGTATTAATCTAATTTCCAGTGTACCTCTGAGGTTTTTCTCTTTGTAATTGGGTAGTTCTCCCCTCCAGAGTCAATTGTCCAGTTCCCCGGAGTCAATTGTCCAGTTCCCCGCTCAGACTCTTTATCAGGAGAACAAGGCCGGAACAAAAGCTGAGCAGCTCTTGCGAGAGCAGTGGAGGTCTCTCTTTTTAGTTCTAAGCTGCCCGTTTTTTAAAAAATAAATAAGCAAACAAAAATACCTGCTGGCACACTCTCCCTGCCTACCTGCCACGCTATTTCTCACCTGAAACTAGGCACACCAACTGCTAGGTCCAAAGACAGGAGAATCACAAGTGGATTTCCCAATGCTCGGATTTTAAAAAAAAACTTTAAAGCACTGGGGGGGGGGTTTGCTCTGAATGGGACTGGAGCAGCACAGAGATAATGCTTTCAGCTACATTTTTTCAATATTAATTACTAACAACTTTGGAACAGGGCCATTTGGATGAGGAAAATGGCACGCAGGGAGAGGGTGAACCCTTCTCCCCCCCTTGCTGCTGCTTTGATCTAATTCAGAGCTGAGCACACAGACGCTTTTAGGAAAATCACACCAGCAGCACCCAGTCTGATGCCTTGATGCAAAAGAGCTACAAGACAACAGGGAACCCCCAGGGAATAGAACAACTCAAAATACAGAAATTGCGGATTGTAAGTAAAATGATTACTCAGTACACTAGATAATAAGGTATATTAAATGATTTATTGGAGTATTTATTTTTATATGATAACTTTTACCACAGTCCATTAAAACTAGCCCAAGAAGAAGTAACAATGAAACGGGAACTGAAAATTGCAAGCAGAAGCCCGTCGGCTAGGTGTGTCCTTTGGCACGTCCAATCCCACCTGTGGACTAGTGGACTGATTTCCAGCTCAAGCGGGACGCTTTTCTTCCACCTCCGCGTACTCTCTATCCACCAGTTGAGATTATATATGGAATTTTTGTAATTATTTATCGATTGACAGACTACCTCATAACGTTCGATACTTATGTACTTTGAATTGATTCTGTATGCACTTGCACTTCAGCACTTTGCACATGTAAATATATATATCAATTGATACTGATCGTTTACTGTTCTAGTCCCCCGGATTTCTGTATTTTGGGTTGATGCAAAAGAGGCCTGTCTGTGTCCCAAGCAGGGGCTGCTGCATTTTGAGAGGCTTCAAGAGCCACGTACAATTGGTGGCCACTTCAAATCCTGCTCCCCCCTCTGCTCAGGGAGACGCCAGCCTTCCCTAGAACTCCAGGAGGAATGTCAGCAGGAACAGCCCATGCCTGGCAGCTCATGGCATCCCACAGGCCAGTTCTACTCAGGAGGAGAAGAGCACAACACTCTATTTCTTGGCAAGATCCTGCTCTGGCAGCAGGAAGAGTGAAGCTATCAGCTCATGGCTCTTCAGTCGGGATCCAAGGTTTGACAGTTCAACAGGCTCTTAAGCCAGTTTGTGCATCAGCTTGGACAGCTCCCGCCAGAAATGGGACCAATGCCAAGCTCTCCGCCCTCCTAGCGGTTCTCTCTGGCCCGTGAGGCTGAATCTGTGGACAGCTCCTGCACGGCTCTATCAAGGCAGACCGCAGATCCACCGAAGACCCCACTGCGCCCAGCTCCAGCCAGCCAGGCGAACACCAGGATAAGTTCCCCATTTCTCCTTATACACACAATCGAAGAATTCAGCATCATGCAGTTAAGCTGACTGCCAGAGAGCCAAAAGAAAGTCTAGAATTCACCAACACAAGATTGTGTAATGGGGTATCAACTCAAAGGGCTTTTAAAAGGGGATTTCACAGAGGGCTCCATCCACCAACAGCTATTCACCATGACTAGAACATCCACACCCAGAGGCAAGATACTTCTCGAATGCAGTTCCTGGGGAGGCAGGCAGGGGAGGCCAGTTGCTTCCAGCCCCGGCTGGTGCGTTTCGTGGCTGCTTACAGACAGACATAGAACTCTGAACTGGGACGGGGGGGGGGGGGGCGCTGCTCTGTTGCTCACTTGCTCCGCACTGCAGCCTTGCTGGGTGGCTCCCACCTCCACAACTCCTGCCAGCTGCTGCCAAAGAGCACCCTCCCTGCACCAGGAATGAGATGTGTTCCAGCCACCTGTTCCTAACCTACCCGACACTCCCTTCCCTAATTCAGAGTCCCAAGAAAATGTCCTTTTGCTTTTCTGTACAGCCATATTGTTGTTGTATTATGAAGAACTGCCTCAAAGCCCATCTACTTCCATATGATAGAAACATAGAACTGGAAGGGATCCCAAGGGTCATCTAGTCCAACCCCCTGCACAATGCAGGAAATTCACAGCTATCTCCTCTCATCATGCCCCTCCCCACAGTAACCCCTGCTATATGTCCTGAGGAAGACAAAAAACCTCCAGGATCCTTGGCCAATTAGGCCTGGAGGAAAATTCCTTCCGGACCCCAAGGTGGCAATCGGCATTATCCCGGGCATGTAAGAAGGGGCCACAAAAACTAAGCCCTGATGTAACCCCCTTCCTGCCCTCCCCCTCATGCTCTGCCCAGGTTCACAGAATCAGCATTGCTGTCCGATGGCCATCTAGCCTCTGCTTAAAAACCTCCAAAGAAGGAGAGCCCACCACCTCCCGAGGAAGCCTGTTCCACTGAGGGACCGCTCTGGCTGTCAGGAAGTTCTTCCTAATGCCTAGCCAAAAGCTCTTTTGCCTTAATTTTAACCCATTATTTCTGGTCCAGCAGAAAACATGTCCGCTCCATCCTCTATGTGACAGCCCTTCAAATACTTGAACCGATACGATCTCTGTGGTCCTTTCTTCTTTGGGTGCCCCCACCATCTGAGTGGCAACACAGGAAGGGCCTTCTCAGTCGTGACACCAAAATTATGGAACCCGCCCACTCTTGCAGGACATTCATCTAACTCTCAATTTTTGTCTTCTGCCACCAGGTGAAGACTCACATTTCATTGGGCACTCCCTGACTTCCCGTTTAGGTGTGTGTTTTTAAATTGTTGTTTTGGTTGCTTTTACAGTATGTATTTTTAAAGGCTTACTGATTTTGATTGTTCGCTGCCTTGGGAACTCTAAAGCGGCTGGAAAGGTAGCATTCAATATTCTAAATAAATAAATAGTAGCAGCAACAGAATTAGCAGCATATGCTGCTACTACTAGCGTAACTAGAACCTGCAGAGAAACAAGGAAACGGGGCAAAAAGAAGACTTGCCCCTCCCCTGAGATTCCCAAACAGGCCAACCAGCAAAGCAGCAGAGCCATTGGGGGCTGCTCTCTCCCGCCTTGCCCCTAGGCCAAAGAGGGCCCACTTGGGCGCCACCAGCAGAGCGGCCGCTTCTGCTGCTCCCAAGCGCGGCAGGCGGCTTGGAGTGGGCGTTCAGCCTGGCTTGACTGCCAGCTGGCAGAAGCAGCTCGACGAGGGAAGCCTCTGCAGGCACTCAAAGTGCTCCACGTTTCCAGCAGCCTCTTAGAATTATTAGTTTCCCCGATCCTTTTGGTGTACAGCTCTCACTTCAGCCAAGCAATGAATTAAACCCAGAGAGCGGGCAGCAGGCTCAGCGGTGTTCCCCCTTCCCATGGCACAACCAGCAGGAAAGCCGCAGGGATCATAGCAGGTGCTCTGGGAAAATGCCAGGGCCTTTACACTTCAAGTTGCCGTAAGAGCACAGGAGTATTTTTTTTAATTGAAGGGGGGGGGAAGGATGCTTCACTTGTGTCACAATTGGCCACCAAAGCTAGAGGATCAAAAACCTAGAACAGGGCTCTAGAAGGTTTCAGGAAGGCTCGGAGTGGGGACGATGGGTGGCTGTGATGGTAGAGGCAAGGAAGGTGCCCCAGAAACCAAGCAGGCAGCGAGAGCAGGACTCTGGGTCTGCCAGGGGAGCTTCGCAGGGGGGTGGGCAGGGGGAGCTGATGGGGAGAAGTGAGGTGGCGCCAAAGAGAGTTCGTTTTTGAGAATTAGTTTAAAAATGTATGTATCTCAAGTTGCATGTTCTTTCTAAAAAATACGTGTTCACTTTTTAAAGAAGCTATCCCGTGCCTGTCAGTTTTACCTCAGTAGGGTTTGAGGCAGGTGGCACCTTAGAGACCAACAAGATTTTTAGGGCTGAAGCTTTTGAGAGTTGGCGCTCCCTTCTTCAGACACCTGACTCTCAAAAGCTTACCCCTGAAGGCCGTGTTGGCCTCTAAGGTGCCACCCGACTCAAATCCTGCTTTTCTACTGTAGACCAAGATGGTAACCTACCTGAAGCTATACGTTTTGCCTCAGTGAGCATTCCAGGCTTGAGTGCGTTTTTCCTCAGGCCCAGATTCTAATCCCTCAAGTCCAGTTTATGTTCTGCTTTTAAATTCCCACTGGGAACCCTGGAGTATGAAGGCAGGCAGGCAGGCAAGTGACATCATGACATGTGTGTGTGTGTGTGTGTGGGGCAACCATCACAGTGGCAACCAGGTGCATTTTAATAATAATAAGTGTATTGAATTCGAACATCTGGGCAGCCAAATTTTAAGTATCAAGGCTTGGTCACCATCTTGGAAGGTTTTTTTTAAAAAAAAAACAAACTTGGAAGGCCTTTTTTTAAAACTGCTTTGGAAGCTGACAATATTTGGCAGGGAATTGCTGACATCCAGATTCTTTTTAATGAAAAAAACCCCGCACTGAATTAAAATATTAAGGTGGCTCAATTTCACAAGGCATGGCTTCCCTGCCATTCATGCCAACAATAAGGCAAACTTTGCCTTTTTAAATAAATGCTTCTCTCTTTACAAATTGGGAAAAACTTGTATTTCACCTCAACGTTGCTTAGTTGATAGATTTCTGTGACAGCAAACCGATCATCTGAGGACTGCTCCTCTTTGGAACTCAGTTTACTCTTCCACAAATGTGTTCCGCACGTCATTCTGAAAGGGCTCAGCTACAGCGAGCAGATTGTGTGAAGACACGAAGCTGGTTCAGGCTAAGTCAGCCCACTGGCCTGTTGTCCATGTTGCCGTCTCCTCTGACTAGCAGCAGCCCTGCAGGATCTCGGGGACAAAGTCTTTCCCACCACCTCCCACTGGATCCTTTTACCTGGAGATGCTGAAGATTGCAACTGGGAACTTCTGCCCACAAAGCCGAGGCTCTGCCACTGAGCCAGACCCGCACACACACACACCTGCCCCGTGTTATTGTAAAGAGAATTACACTGTTAGAAGCATAAGGGGCCGAGACCTCTGCTGTGCCAGCCGAAGGCACCGGCAGAGGCAATCTTCCACCTCTATCCAAGCAGCCACCTCTGAGCGCTGAAAAGCCTACATTGGAGAGGAAAAGGTTCCCATGACCTCTCCCCTCACTTGCACGAGGCGGGCCTCTATTGCTAGCAGAAGGCCCCCTTCTTGCAGCAGCAGAGAGGCAGAGGATCCAAGCTAGTATGCAGAACGTATCCAGTCCCAGACACACCAACTATACTGCTGGAGAAAAGACTGGTGCTCCTCTGCAACGACGGGTTTGAGATGCCCTGTGGAGCACACGTGGCTTGCTGCAGGAGTGTATTTCAAGATGCCCAGGAGGAGAAGGGAAGGGGGGCTCTCTGCCTTTCCTGCTGGACTAAGCCACCCCTGCCCCCCTCATGTCAAACCACGGGATGAGCAAGTTCTCCAAATATCAGAATAG
Organism: Eublepharis macularius; assembly: GCF_028583425.1. Lineage (NCBI taxonomy): Eukaryota > Metazoa > Chordata > Lepidosauria > Squamata > Eublepharidae > Eublepharis > Eublepharis macularius. Next base: position 1,447,294 of record NC_072798.1, read on the forward strand.
TAGACAAGTGAGCTGGAGCTGGCCCAACTCATTTGGGAGCTCAATTTTGTGCTACCTTTGTCTTGTCTGGTAACACCATCATGTTCTTTCAGACTTGAGAAGAGGAATATTTCCACGGGCTATCCCCTTGGTCGACCGGTCTAGTGAGTTTTTCAGTTCTGCCTACATTTTTGGGAGGAGGACACACTCACCCACCGTTGCACCAGTAAAATGCTATTTCAGTTCTCTGCACATGTCCACAGTTTAGAAGTGATTAAGTGAATGTCTGGGCACGATTCCCAAATGCCTGTGCTCCCACAGAAACTCCAAGAGAAGCTACAGGGGCATGCCCAGTGATGGTTGAACATGCCCTCCTCACTAGACCGTCTCTGCAGGGTAAGCAACGCTGCTGTTAAGAAACCTGCCGACACAGATTTTGGTCCCGTTTTTAAACACACTGCTGTTCTGGGTGACGCCGCACTAGCAGAAGCTCAACTTCTGCAAGTGGGGCACCTTGGACAAGTAGCCCTGGGTCTCAGAAGCAGCAAGCAGATGCTGGAGAATTTGTCAGCTTAAAAAAACCCAATTCTTTCCCCACTAGCATGTTTCACAACCTGACACAAAGATACAAAACTTCTGGAGATGTTTCTATGACAAGGAAGTCTCTCCAAGGAGGTGTTTCATTTTCACACAGTGTCGTGTCTTATGACAGCTGCTCGCTGGGCTTTGCCAGCCCCCAAGCATGGAGGAGAGAGAAGCCTGGATATTTTTACAAGCCAGGGTGTCGCTGGCGATGTCCTTTAAACATACTTCATCTATTACCTTACAAGACATGGAAACAATGAAAATGCTGAGCAGTGAATCACATGGTGACACTGAGTGGTTAACTTCGTCAGGTGGGAACGGGGGCTCTCAAGGCACAGGTGTCCCTGGTTAACTGCAATTGGAGGTTAATATGAAAGTCATGCTCAACCACTGAGGCAAAGCTGTGAATGTCTTTGAGATGAGAAGATATTTTCATTTCCTCTCACCCCATTCAGCCATACTTGAGACTGGTTATAAACAGAGGTGACCAAGTTTCTAGTCTTGAACTCCCTAAGGGTTTGTGCTGGCAACTGCGGCTTCTCTGAGATGTAAACAATGCCCTACCTTGGAAAGTGGTAGCGATCATAATGCAGAGGTACCAGGCAACCAAACGAACAGCTACGAAGGTGTCCTCAGCCCTGTGCTTCAGTGAGCAGGACGAGAATTCTAGCGGCTTCCACATATTCCCCGCCAAATAATTATTGCTTGCACAAAGTTCTCAGTTTCATAGATCTCAAGAATTGTGAAGCAGGTGGTTTCCAAGGAAGTTTACTAAATCACGGGACATACAATTTGGCAACCTAGACTTGCAAGTTCACTATACATTCCCCCTTAAGAAACACTTGGTTGCCACCAATTCTTTCGTTGCCCCTTTCCACACCTTCTTCGGAAACATGGCAGCCCTTTTCCAAGATGGCAACCACACCGAGGTCCTAAAAAAGCAGTCAAGTTTTTTTTTTTTTAAAAAAAAAAATCAGCACACTTTCCCCCACAGTTGCCCCTAATCCCCCAAACGCCTTCACCTTCCAAATTTGCCCGAAATCTGGCTTGTCTTGGCTGTGAATTCTCTGCATAAATATGCAGAGCGCTCTGCAACCCCTCAGCATCAGGGCAGGAACAGCTCAGCAAGTAATAAAGGAATTTATTTTTTAAAAAATATTTTCACCCGTGGTGCAAAAATGGCAACTCTGTTCTTTAAAACTCGCTGTTGGGGCAGTGAGCGCCGCGTGTTAAACTACACGTTAATGAGAATCCATATCAGGCTGATTCTTCTGATGGCTTTTTAAAGAAAATCTCCCCCCAAGTCTATTAACCTCTTCAATAGCCACGTTGTTTGGGGATCTTGTGAGCCAGACCCCACTTGGTCCGTTCCCAAGACATCGTGAACCAAGGATCACTGCCTGCCCTCGAATACTCCTTCCACCCACCCACCCACCCAATATGACACCTTAATCCTGCCACATCTCACAAGACCACTTTGCCGTAGGACTGTGGCAAAAGGCTGAGCTGCCCTCTCCCCCCGCCCCCACCCCCGGATGGGGCTTCCACTTCCAATCACGCAGCATAAACACACACAGAGAGTTTCCGGTGAAAGAGGAACGCTGAACCACAACCCACACACCACAAATGAAAATCCGCCTAGACCTCAGAAATGCTGCTTTGCCACTCGCAAGCATCTACCCGGCTCTATTCCACCACACAGAGCAGCAGCAGCCGTTTAATCCTGAAGGCATTTTAAAAGATTTTAAGCTGAACCAGTGCCTAAAAAGCAGAGCATATTAACAACTACAGTCAAAGAAACCTTCAAGAGTAAAACCACAATCTAAGAGTCGAACTCCAGATGAGAACTCGGCCTCTAAAGCACACGTACTCTATTTACCCTCTGCAGCCCTCCCGAATACCTTTGCTTTGTGGAACTTCCTAAACACCTGGAGGGCAGGCACGCACTCCTCAGCCTCTCAAGGGCTGTTCTTCATCCCAGGGGCCACCACAGAAAAGCCAGCCTGGGACACAGCAGGTTTTATGAGCCTCTATAAGGATCTGCCCAGCAACTCACAAAAGACTTCACTGTAGGCAGTAAACGAACTTTATTGAAAAGCTGCAGGTATCACCATGAGCTTAATCCATCTCTGCCAGGAATAACGTTCACTTGCAAGCATCAAGCATATATTGGCTTTCAAAGCCCGGGCAAATCCTAAAATCCTCCCCCGCCCCCAGTCTAACGGTCAGCGAGGCTCATGGGGAAAAACACCGAAGTGGGGAAACCACAGAACTGATGTGTGGGATTTTCCAGGTCGTCCTGTCTGGGAACTACTGGGTGCAGTTCAGAGAAACATACAGATAACAGCAGGAACAAAGGCCCCCCTTGCATAGTTTCACATCGTGGGTCTGAAAGGCAAGGTGATGAACAGCTGCAGTCCAGTCAAAGAATAGCCTCAGCATTTAAACCATCATCATGACATCAAGCATTAGACTACCAGCATAACAGCAGGGAACAGCAGGGCGTTGCTGGGTAGGGCAGGTGATGCTCAGCACCTGACAGCCTCTTTGATGGGGCTGACAGAAGGAACTGCTGGGAAGATCAGCACTGCTGTAAGGGTTCATACCAAAACAACTACGCAAGTCCCGGGCCCGTGACAGGCTTGAAAGGGAAGAACGAGCATCCTGAAAGAGGAGGGGGAGAAGGGAAAGACCCTGCTGGCTTGCATGCTAGCAGAGCTGAGGATGCTCTGGGCTGCCTTTCCCCCTCTTCTTTGGGCGGGCCCAGGGGCATGAGCCCTTGGGCAAGAAGAGACAAAGGCCTCTTACCGTGGGACATGTGACAATCAGCTTAGGGGACATGGACCAGCGCAGATTTGTTAGCTCCTGTACTTTGGAACCTTTTCATTGTAATAAGCTGCTTTGGGTCACTCCAAGGATATAAAAATGTTCCGAACAAACCAACAACCAACCAACCTGCACAACAATCTGAACATGGGAGGAATGCTGGCAGAGAGGTCTAGGAAAACTGCCACGTCCTTCTTCAACCATCTCCCTGCACAGTCTTCCTCACAGCATGCGGGATCCTCCAGGTAGTGTTGCATGCCTCGGGCACTACCTTGGAGACCCACTTAGTACTGAATGCTGCTTTTCACTTTCCAAGCCCTTCACAACCTTGGACTTGCAAATCTGAAGAAACCTCCCTTCCTGTCTCCACCCATACGCTAGCTTCAACCAGCCTTTTCCTCAGTTGCTCTTCTCTGTTCTTGTCACCTGCCAGGTGTGGCTCTCCTTTGGCACAGCCTAGCTCCTTGCCACTTGCCAGTCCTGGTGGGTGGAATGGCCTCCCTGCCACAGAGCACTGCCATGGGAGAGGTGTTTTATTTTCTTCACAAGTTGTACTTTTTCTATAGGCATTTATGGGGCAACGTTTATATTGCTGGGCATAGAAATTTCCAGTTGTTAGATGGGAATGTGTTGGCTATTGGCATTGTACTTGAACCATCTCACGCCAACAAAGGTGTGTGACAAAGAAGCAGACTATTCAGCTCCAGGCCATTAGGATCCTGCACAAAACACAACAGGGGTGCAGTCCCTGCCTGGACACTGGCAACGAGCTACCTTCAATGGACCTGCCACAAAAGGAGAGGAGGGCAGGGCAATGGGGGTGGCATAGAGGAGGCAGCCAGCCAGCCAGCCGCAGAGGGGCTGGTATAGGGAAGATGGAGGGAGGCACGAAAGTGGAAGGAAGCAGCCTGGAGGCCAAGGTCATGGTGTCAGAAACTGGAGGGGGGCAGCATCCAAATCTGCACTGGGACAGGCCCTGGAGGGTCAGGGTGGAGGGCGAGGGCCAAACCCCACCTGCAGCATGCCCAGCCGATCTGAAGGCTGCCAGGCACCTGGGCCAATGTCACCCCCCCCACACACCCAGGCCCAAGTGGGCGCCAAAGACTGAGCACACGTAGCCTCTGGACCTGGCGGGGACTCTGGGGTCTGCTACACAGAGGGCCCCACTGGAATGGGGAACGCCGCGGCTGAAGCACTCTGGGGGAAACAAAGCAGAGGAGGCCGGAGCGAATGGGAGCAGCAGCAGTTCTCAGCAGCAAGTCCCCCGACTGCCTGCAGCGATCCAACCAACACAGCCCAGCAGTCTGGGGCTTACTCACACGGAGAACACACCAGAGCCTGAGTGCCAGAGGAAGCCCAAGCCCAAAAGGAGCTTCCGTGCCACCTGCCCAAGCGCTTCTGCCGCAGGCATTCTCCTCCCTCTCCCTGTTCATTTTCGCAGGCTTCCTTTTCACATTACACAGGCAGGCATCCTTTCTTATTTTAATAATGTCAAATCGTGCCTTGGCTGAATTCACATCCCCAGTAGACACCAGGCTTTGTTGGGGCGTGCAAAGTCTTTAAGGGGAGGGGGGGGAGCAAAGAACGCTGGAACACACAACAGACGGGAAACGGGGGCCTAGGAAACACCAGCCCAGGCTAGTGACAGCAGGAAGATGGACAGACAGGAGAGGGCGTATAACTGGTGCCCTCCCCCTTCAGCTCAAATGCACAAACTCCTCTTGGATCAGCTGAGGAGTGGGGGCCAAAGAGAAGCCGCACCGCCGTACTTGTGAAAATGGCCTCTGCTCCGATGGTCAGACTGGGCCTCCAAAAGCCTCAAGGCAATCTCAGCAGCCCAAGCCAGAGGTGGCCGCAGGATTCTTGGAGCAAACTGCCCTCCTCCCGGGTTGCATCCTCACAGGCGGGGCCAGGGATGGGAGCTAGGGAGAGCAGCGACCGGCAGGCCTTTAGCCCCCTCATCCCAAGCAATGGCTTGCTGCTTCTTGACCCAAATGGCCAAGGCCAACATGTGTGTTTTGTAACCACCATCTGGGAACTTTTAATGCAGGCAAGAGATCCCCAAAAGTGTCGACAGTCCCAAGAATCTGTAATCCATCCACACCCTCCAGCAGATGTGGCAAAGCAGCAGCAGCAGGTAAGACTCTGCGCTCATGGCAAGTCCCCCCCCCATGCTGATCTTTCTCCCCTTACAGAGCAGCACCAGAGACCACACTGGCTGCCCCCCCACAGAAGGGCTGGCTGGTACCTGCAGGTGGCCCGGGCAGATCCTGCAACCATCGCCCAGGATTCTTCCTGCTGCTTCACAGGCCGCATGGCACTCTCTCCGCAGCCCCCAATGGGGCACGGCTGGCTCAGCTTGTTCCTTTTCACGTCTCCCGTGGGCGGTAGGGAGAAGGCAGGCACTCCGGCAGACTCGTGGAGGTTGGCGGAGGCCCTGCGGTGCACGCCAAGATGCCCTTCTCGAGGCTCATTCATTAGGGGCCTGGCTAACTGGGATCCAGGGATCTCGCGGGCAGGCAGACGGCACAAGTTCTTCCTGAAGATGCCCCCACGAGGCTTTGGGCTCCCTCCACAGTGAAAACAGTGGTCCAAATTCAGGCAGTCAATTGATGCAAAGATATTTTTAGCTACTAAACATGCTGGCTTTTATCTGAGTAATTAACTGAATATATTTACGTAGATCTACACAGGGGTAGAAAAGTCCTAGCTACATGGTTGCCTGGGTGCCTCAGACAGTCATGTGGGCAAGCCACGCTTTCTGCATCTCCCTCCTTCATCCGCAACCGAAATGTGATAGTAGCACCTAGAAACAGACTTTCTAAGTGCAGGACTCCCTTTGACTTCTTTCCCCACAGGATTCTGCAGGGAAGAAATTCACTTAAACAACAGCTTCTGGAAAGGAGAGGGAGCAGGCACAGGCTAGACCCACTCAGAGCCAAGCTACAAGTGACGCCTGACACAGGTTGGACACTGGTCAGCTTCCCTCAAGCGCTGATGGGGAATGTAGGCATCCTGGTCTTGCAGCTTGGCTCTCCATTTAATTGAAGTTTACAGACCCCCCCCCCCACACACACACACCGCAGAGGGGAAGGGGCGTGCCTGGTGAGAGCCCGACGCCTGCCCTCCCCTCCCGACCGCATGTTCTCCCTCCCATAGACTGCCGCTCTGTAAACTTCAATTAAATGGAGAGTCAAGCTGCAAGACCAGGACGCCTACATTTCCCATCAAAACCTGCAGGAAGCTGACAAGTGTCCAACCTGGGTCAGGCATCACTTCTAGCTGGGCTCTCAGTGTAAGCTTCGGAACGCTGCAAGCCCCACTCTCGCAGAGCCCATGGACTTTCTCTGGCAGAGTCCCCAAATGGGACAAGTTTCCCAGCTTGCCATGAGGGTCATGCAACATTTCCTAAGAAGCAATTCTCAGTGCAGACGCAGGGGCCTTCCACGTGCCTTTAGGATTGCACAGGACTGAGGGAGAGAGTGCAGCACCTGCGATGTCACTCACCCGCTTCAAATTAAGGAAATAAAGCAGCTGTGAAGGACGCAGCGCGTGGTGGTGGAGAAGGGGCTCCAGGTGCTGAGAGCTGCAACTGCACTCGCCAGAAGGGAGGGGAGGCAGAGGGCCGGTCCTAGCAGCCGGCAGAGGGCTGGTTCAGGGCCCGGGACATCTCTTCTCTCACCAGACATGTTACCCCCAACCCTGCCTCCCTCAATCCACACATCTCCCATTTCTAAAGGTGGCATTCATTGGGTACTTGCCCAAAGATATCTTAAGCCTGTTTGGGAGAATGGAAGCGGCAACACAACCCCCCAGACTCACAACTAGGTGCAATTTCCCTCATGTTTTGATGGCCAGGCCTGTAAGTGTTGGCTCAGGAATTCTGTGGCTGCTTGCTCTCTTTCCCCCTTCCAGTTCCAACAGCAGATGTGGACGGGATCCAGGCAGCAGAGGGTGGCCCTCGGGGACTGCTGCTCACCGCAGGCAAAGGATCCCCAAGATCAGGAGCCCTGGTTTGCCTTGCAGGGGGAATCCCTCTCCCGAGGGGCCTTTCCGACATGTTTCACTGACACCCATGCCACTCGTGTGTGTGCGCGGAGGAGAATGGCTCACCAGGGCGAAGAGGGCAAGAAGCACTGCTGGCATCTACTAAGCCCTTGAGGAGGTGGGCAAGCTGGCCTCTTTGATCACAGCAGAGCCACCCCTCGGGAAGGCAACGCTGGCTCAGAACACAGGCTCTGCTCTGGGCCAAGCTGCACCTTGAGGCAGGCTCTCCAGCTGGAGCGGCAAGTTTTGCTCTGCACATTCAGCCCCGGCCGGGAGACCAGGTCAGGGCCTCAGCCTGTGTCCGAGCCCTGGTGCCACAAAGCTGGCTGCAGCGGCCTTCCTGAGGGCGCTGGCCCCTGGGGCGTGCTTCCTGGGAGCGTTACTCACGTGCAGGGGACGCACACAGAGCTTGGCTTGCGTATGTGAGGATGTAAGTCCAACTTGCAGCAGTCTGCTGGTAGGATACTCCACTGGCGCATAGATTCAAAAAACAAAAGGGGGTGCCTATGAAGTGTGGGGGGAGGAGGCAAGGCTCTCAGTGACCCAAGAAAAGCCAGAGAGGACTTGAGCCCAACGCTACAGCACAGGTCTTGGCCAACCCTGCCTGCCCCAAGCCCGTAACACTGCTCCAGAAGTGGGGGGGGGGGCAGAGGGGCGAGGGCTCTTCCCAGCCGCCTGCTGGCACTTTGTCACTGTGCCTTCCGAAGGCTCTGCTTCACCAACCTGCAATCCAATTTCCCCGAGACAGAAACACCCACACACACGAGAGAGGCAGGCAGATGAATAGGAAGGCTTTTCTTGTGATTAGCAGCCTCCCCCACAGCCTTATCCTCTAGAGGCAATGGAGACCGGGGGGGAGGGGGGGCTGGAGGCAAAGGGAGCCCAGCCAAAGGACCGCCAGCTTCACCGGAGAGCGCTGGGTGGCAAGAGCCACAGGCGGAGGCCCCAACACTGCAGCAGCAGACAGGAAAAACCCTTTGGCAGCAGGAGCTTCAGACCAGAGCCCGTCAGAGGCGCCCAGGGGCAGTTCCACTGGGCCCAGCCCTGAGAAGCCAGTGTGGCTGGGGCCCCAGAAGCGCGTGGCTGCCACAGGCCGTGCAAAAACCAACCCACCCCAGCCTCTGAGGATGAGCAGTCAGCAGTCTGCCCCACTGAGCGGATTTCAGCCGGGTCCCCAGAGCAGGCCAGGCAAAGGATGCCAATGCCAGACTTGATCTCAGGCCCGGCTCAGCCTGGAAGATTTCGTACCAGTGCAAGAATAATTGCAGAGCGCCCTGGGGCATGCACAGATTGCTCCAGAGACACAATGGGGAGGGTCTGCCCAAGAAAGACAACCGGAGCTTGCCCCTCACCCCCAGGCCACGTGAACTCACCAAGTTGCCTTATGCTGAAGCAGAGCCTTGGCCCATCAGTCCACATTGCCTGAGACTGGTAGCACCTCTCCAGTGCCTCCGGTAGGAGGCTCGCCCCCTCTCCTTTCTGACCCTTTTAGCAGGCGATGCTGCCAGGGATAGCGCCTGGGACCTTCCGCACGCCAAGCAGATGCTCTGCCACGGAGCCACGTCCCTCCTCCCAGAAAGAGCAACTCAAAACCTCTAGTGGGTAACGGGACCCATCTTGCCACGTGAGGCCACAGCCAAGCTAAGGCTCCTCTCTGTCCTGCATGCCTCCGCTCGCTATGGTGAAGGAGACACTGAGAAAGAAGGACGTTTTGTAGGGGATACGCAGGGCTTCCATTGTCCCAATGCCAGTGTGGGACAGCTGGTCTGGGATTGGGGAGACCAAGGTTTGAATCCCCGCTCTGCCACAGAAGCTCGCTGGGCAATCCTGGGCCAGTCGAACAGCCTATCCTTCCTCACATGGTTGTTGTGAGGATAAACTGGAGGAGAGAACACTGTAAGCTGCTTTGGGTCACCACTGGAGATAAAGATGGGGTACGAATGAAGGCAGCGGGCCACCTGTCAGCCATGCTGACTCCGTATGAACTTAGGCAGATCAGGAGAGGGAGGGCAGGAAGGGTTACTCCGGTGCTCAGCTCTCGAGGCCCTTTCTTACATGCCCAGGGGGATGTGGCTCACCTCTTGGAGGTCAGGAAGGCCTTCTCTCACAGGCCAAATTGGCCAGGGATCCTGGAGGTTTTTTGCTTTCCTCAGGGCACAGAGCAGGGGTCACTGGGGGGATGGGAGGAGCTAACTGTGATTTTCCTGCATTGTGCAGGGGTTAGACTAGATGACCTTTGGTATGCCTTCCAGATCTGTTTCTATGAATAAGGTACCAGAAGAACCCTGCCTGTTGCCCCCATTACAGGCTCTTGGATAAGGGCTGGAAAAGATCCAAAGGCACCAATCTAAGGCAGGGAAAGAGGAAATGGGCAACAGGCAGTTCAACACCAAGGTCTGGGGGAGTCAGCCACAGCGCCCAGTTCCAGGAAAGAGCTGGTGCCATCTTCAGGCAGGAGCAAACCATCTCTGGCACTGCTGGGCAGCTTGCCCTGCTGGCCTGGGCACTCTGGTGGCCGGGATCTGAAGCAGTGGAACGTTCACTGCCTATACAGAACCAGCTTGCTGAGCTCAACATCCGATGAGTCTTTACTTTTGGTAATCGATCTAAAGAGGCTCCGGTCCAGCCACCCTTTTATCCAGACTGGACAATTTTCAAGCAAATTATGCAGAACTAAATAAGGAGAGGGGAGGGTGTTTTTCAAGCAAAATGCATCAAAATTGCAGGGAACCCATTCTTCTTGCCCACTAAAGACCTCCAAAGTTTTAATTGAGTTGGACCAAAGAATCCAATTCTACAGACCCCTGAACAAGCTGTTTCCAGCACTATCTATTGGCCATTTCCACACATCTTCTCCCCCTCCCGAAAAATAGCGCAAAACTTACGGAACAACGTGCCTTCGTGGTGCGATTTCATGACAACTTTGTTTTGTGGCACGATGATGTCAGAAAACGCGCCATGAAGTAAAGTCATGATGGAAAATTGCGCCATGAAGGTGCGTTGTTCCGTAAGTTTTGCGCTATTTTTCAGGAGGGGGAGAAGATGTGTGTAAACGGCCATTGTTTTCTATGTGGGGGGGGGGGATCCAAGACTTTCTCCAGGCCCTGGGCAGCCTGACCACAGTTCGTTTCGGGGGGCAGAACAGCCAGTATCTCAGTCCTGTTCCAGCACAGACCCGTTTCCCTGCACGCCACTGGGGCTGCAGCTGGAACAGCCTCAGGGTTTTTCTGAACAAGCCGAACAGCTCTATTTATTTATTTCAATATTTCAACCTCACTTTTCTTCCAGGAAGAAGTTTCTTAGCACCCTTCGTGAGGAAAAGCCCTGTTCAGCCACGCTTACCTGCCGCCCTCGAAGAGCCTCCCTCCGGGCACACCAGTTCAGCTCAAGCCCACCCCCTTGTTCCAAACCCAAGAGAGAGCGAAGCCCTGAACTGGGGGGGCGGGGAGGGCTGAACCCCACAAGGACAAGTCCGCAACTCTCTAAATGCACAACGCTGCCGCTGCTCTCCCACCTCCCCAGAGGACAGCTACAGCTTGCCAGCATACCACACGGGAGAATCATGGGACCAAGGAAGAGGGCAGTCAGACCCCCCCCAAGCAACCCCCACCCCCAAAAGGCACCACCCAGGAACAGAAGGAGGAGAGCAATGGGCCAGAGAAAAGGGGATGAGCAGAAGAGAAGCCATAGTTACCCGTCTGCTGAGGCGGCTCTTCTGCGGTGGCCCATGGAGGAGAACAAGGGAGAAGAGCGAGAGACGGGCCCAAGAGTCCCGCTGGCAACAAAGCAGATGGTCAGAGACCCCCCCCAGCACTGCAGCCCCCCCCCATCTGATCAAGAACTTCGCCCACAGCAGCTGGCACCTGGGCTGCAGCCCTGATGCCATCTGGGCAGCTGTGGGTTTCCTGGGCCCAGATGATTCAGCGCCCCAGCTCAGGTCTCACCGGGACTTCTTCTGCCAGGGAGAACCACAGCCCAGCCCCCTCTGCGCCTGCCTTCCCAGGGCTCATTTATTTATTTATTTGACTTTTACACCACCTCTCCCCCGAATGAGGCTCGAAGTGGTTTACAGCATTTAAAACAACAACCAATATCATATATTAAAACTAAAATAAACTATCACTACAATTGAGAGGTCCCATAAGAAGACAACCAACAGAACAGCCCCCCCCCCCCGCCCCCTGGGAAGTGCTCCTAATTCATTGGGCTGAAAAGCAACTTCCCGCCGGCCAGGACGCCTGTTCAGGGCTGCAGCCTCTTCCCAACCCTCTCCATCCCAAGCCCCAAGAGGAGGACCATTTAGGACTCAATCTGGCATGGGGAGGGGGTGTTGCCCACCACCCAGCCTCAGCCCCAAACTCCTGGCAGACTCCAAGACTTTGCGCTTCCTTGATCTCCCGCTTCCACAAAGAACAACGTCCATTTGCTGGAGAACCACAAAGGAGAAACACAGGACCAAAGAAGAGGGCAGAGCTGGACCCCCCAAGCAACCCCCCAAAGCCCCACAGAGCAACAGAGACAGGATGAGGAAAGGGGGGCAGGAGGGTGAGTGGAGGAGAAAAGAGGACAAGGAGAGGCCATAGTTACCCAGCTGTCCAGGCGGCTCATCTGAGGAGGAGCAGAAACGAAAATGAGAGGTGTGTGTGTGTGAGAGAGTCCCAGTGGCAATGCAACGGAAGGCGGGCATGGCAGGAGCATCCGAGCCAGCTGGGCCCTCTCTGGGGGGCAAAACTCAGCCCCCCTCAGACAACGTCCCCTCCCACCGGAATCCCACCCTCTCCCCTCCTCTCACCCTGTGCCCATTTCAGCCAACTGGCCACAGTCAGTCCTGCCCTGCACCAGGGGCTTTCTCTGCTCTGAACTGAACAAAGAAGGGTGGCAGGGACCCCCCCCCACAAGCCCCCACATCAGGCAGAGGCCTTCCTGGACTGCCCGGCTTCAGCCACTCCGCCCAGTGGCTGGTCAGCAGGAGCCCCCCTCTGGAAGCGCCCTTCTCCTCCGAGGGGACTCCGGCTCCCCCAAGACACGCTGCCTGCTCCTTCTCCTCGCTGGAGGATCCTTCTCCCAGACCAACATCCCCAGGCCCTCCCAAGCCACAGCCAGCCAAAGGAAAAAGTCTTCCCCCTCACACAGTTGAGCAGAGGGAGCCAAATCGCCCTCAGGCCTTCCCACCCGAGGATGGCTGCGCCAGACAGGGACACTCAAGGGGGGGAACGTGAGCCAGACACAGACACCCCCGAAGGGGGGCATCGCCAAGCCAGGGAGGGGCAGGTTGGCTGCACAGGAGGGTCACTCAGGGAGATCACTGGTGGCAGCATTCCCAACTCGGCCAGAAGGTTGCTGTTGCATCCAGCTTGGCCCTCAGGTAAAGCTGGTAGTCAGCCGAGGAAGGCCTGGCTCCAAATCCCTACTTAGGCCCATAGGGCACAAGGCAACCTCGGGCCAGTCCGGGCCTGTCCTACCTCACAGGGCTGACCGGTGGCTAACATCAAGAAGACAACCAAACGTCCCGCCTCTGAGCCCCTCAGAGGAAGGCAGGGTAACCCCAGAACAGCCACCCAGGCTTGACATTCAGGTGAGTGAGTGAGTGAGTGAGTGAGTGAGTGAGTGAGTGAGTGAGTGAGAGAGAGAGAGAGAGAGAGAGAGAGAGAGAGAGAGAGAGAGAGTGTACTGTGGCGGGGGGGGGGAGGTCCAAGGTATTTTGCCCGCCCACCCAAGCGGAGGCGTTGCCTGGTGTGGGGCAAGTTGAGCCCCAGCAGTGCTAGCAGCAGCACTGGGAGACAGTGCAGTGTGGGTCTGGGGGGGCAAGGTTTTTTTTTAATATAATTTTTATTTTATAAACATTACATTACAAATACAAGGCTGCTATAAAATACAATATTGTGAATCAGCATACATTAACACTAGTATAGTCTACAAGATAAGAGATAGTGTAACGAGATGTAATATCTAACAGCAGATGACACATTAGTGATTCCAGTGCAACAGATTCTTTTAGTTTAAAGATACAAAGGAAAGGTGCCTGGGAGGATGAGTATCATTGCATGTTAAGTAATCAAAAGAAGGGAACCATTCAGAGAAGAAAACAGTTTCTTTGGGGTAGTGTTGTGATTGATACAAGCTGTCATAGATTTTCTCTTGAATATAGTGACCCCATACTTTCAGCATCCAATTTTCAATTGTGGGGATTTTTGGGGATTTCCAATTGGAAGCTATTAATGATTTAGCTGCTGACAATAAACTTCGAATTAAGTCTTTTCTAATAGTGGGAACCATAATGGGATCCCATTGATCTAAAAAAATCAATTTAGGGTCGAATGGAATTGTATAGCCTGTGATCACTTTTATTTGTTTTAGGATTTCTGTCCAATGTGTGAATGAACCAATAGAACCACAGCCTTTCCAACATAGTGGTGGGTTTGGGGGTGATATTAATGAAAGCTTCTTAGGTGTTATATAGCATCTGTGGAGTATTTTGTATGATTGGATTTTGGTTGTGATGGTACTAGTGTTGAATATATTTGAGGACCAGATTTTTTCCCATTGGTTTGTTGTAATTTCTGATTTACAATCCTGTTGCCAGTCGTGTTGGTACTTCTGTATTTTATGTTTATATGTATTTAGGAGTAAATTGTATAGTTTAGATATTAGGCCCTTTTGCAATAAATGCGTATGGTTTAAGAGGTGTTCAAATTCTGTCATGGGTATACTAAGGATGTTTTTTATATTGATTTGGTTCATCTTATGTGCAAGTTGATGATACATGAACCACTGGATTCTTTTAGTTTTTGTTCCAGTTCTATTTTGCTCAAAATATTTGTTCTTGATGATATATCCATTATACATATTGTCTTAGTCTGTTGCCACATGTTCATAAATGCTTTTGATTGTCCAGGTGGAAACCATTTTTGACCGAGGAATGATGAAAATCTTGATGTATTTGGCAAGATTTTGTGTCTATATTGGTCCCATATGTTCAGAATGGCTTCTAGAAAGGGATTATTTTTATCAAAAAGAGTCCAGTAGCACCTTTAAGACTAACCAATTTTATTTTAGCATAAGCTTTCGAGAATCAAGTTCTCTTCATCAGATGCCTGATACAGAGACTGGACAAACACAGAAGAGCAGGAGAGAGAAGAGGCAATTAGGGGGGGAGAGGGGGAGGGAGCAATCAAAACATTCCTTTGCTAGTATATGTAAACATCTCCTTTTGGTGTATCAGTTGGTTTCAAAGGAGTTTGCCCTGTTAGTTTGTAGAAGCCAAACAGCTAGACCATCCAATTCCAATGCAGTATGGGCCTTCGATAACCACAGCTCTCCCTGCCAGATGCATCTGACAAAGAGATCTGTGGTTCCCGAAAGCCCACGCCAGGTACCACTGAGCTCCCCCAGACCCCACCTCTGTAAAGGAAATGTTACCTGTGGTAATGTGATAACCATTCATAGTCCCTATTCAGTCCCAGCTTGACAGAGTCAAATTTGCATATGAATTCCAGTTCAGCAGCCTCCCGTTGGATTTTGTTTTTGAAAGGTTTCTGTTGAACTACAGTGACCTTTAAGTCTTTGATGGAATGTCCTGGTAGGTTGAAGTGATTATTTTTAGTTATTGTTGGGCGGTCTTTTTTGTCATTCCATATAATATTTTGTATCATGATAGGTTTGTCGTTTGGTAGCAACGTTTTAACCCAATCTATGGGTTCTGAAATATTCAAAATTTGTATTATGTTAAGTAGTCTAATTGAAGCTTGATATATTTCTAAATCCGGGTAGTTAAATCCTCCTTGTGAATGTTTTAATCGGGTAAGTGTACCAAAGGCAATTCTTGGTTTCTTTTTATTTCATAAAAATGTATTTAAAAGGCTCTACCAAGGTTTTAAGGGGGATTTTTAATGGGATCGCTCTCATAAGAAAAAGGAATTTGGGAATAACAAATGTTTTTATTAGGTGATATCTCTCAAACCAAGAAGGGTTATTTTTATTCCATTTATCTAAATTTAGTTTTACCTGATTTATTATCTTGTCATGATTTAGTTTCAGCAGATGTTTCAAGTCCGTTGGTATAGTTATGAGATTTTATTAGGACCCCATTGGTAGTTAGAATATTTTTTGATCAAGTTGATGGTATTGGTTTGTAAGTACACTGGGAGTAGTTGTGATTTAGACTGATTAATAGATAGGCCTGAAATCATACTGAAGTTTGTTAATGTAACCTGTAAGTGTTTTATCGAGTTTGCTGGGTCTGTAAGGTAAACCAACACATCGTCTGCAAAAATACTAAGTTTAAAATTATGAAGTTTCGTGTCTATGCTGTGTATATTGTTGTTGTCTCTAATAGCTATAGCAAGAGGTTCTATAGTTAAAGCAAACAAAATGGGGGATAATGGGCAACCTTGTCTGGTGCCTCTCTGAATATAAATTCTATTGGAGATTTGGTCATTAATTTTAATTTGTGCTGAGGCTTGGGAGTAGATAGTATTGATTATGTTCAAAAATTTGTTACCAAAACGCATATGCTGTAATGTTAATTTGAGGTATGAGATTTCAACCGAGCCAAAGGCTTTCTCAATATCAAGAGACAGAAAAGCCGACTCAAAACCGTTTCCTTGACAATATGAAATCAAATTTAAGGTTTTATAAATATTGTTCATTAAGTCCCTGTGTGGAATAAAACCAGAGTGATCTTGATGTATGTACTGAGAGATAAAGGAATTAATTCTTTTGGTAATCACATGGTCAAGGAATGTGACTGTACTGCAACCGCAGCTTAGTAAGCTTCTGCTATCTGTGTAGTCAGAACTATGTGCTGTCCCTTTAACAATTGGTACTCATGGGAATTGTAGTCCCCCCTCCAACATAGAAGTTTATTGCAGGCTTCCTGTGAAGGTGTTAAAAGTTGATGGTCCTCTTCCTCCCTCTGTTCGGCATCTTACCCCCTCAAGCAAGGAAGCAACAGCTATCATGAATTTACCGCTTGTCTACAAATTAATCTGGACCAATAAAGATGTATCTTGCTTCTGACTGAACCATGTCTATGGATTCAACGTTTTGTCATGTGCTTTATTCACTGCTGAGTCTATCTGGACCTCTAAGAAATAAATAGCTGTTTGAGAACTTGACAATTCAAAGGGTTTTAAAAAAAAGGATCAGCTAGCATAATTTGCAAATAGTGGATGATTTCTGATCAAACAGCACACAGTTTTATTAAAACTAGGATGGCATTGTCCCCGGTGGGCCTCACAATTAATTTCTGTTGACCTTGGGACAGAAACTGCCAAGACCAGGGGGTTCAATGTCACTGAACACAACACAGAAGTAGGAAAATTTACACTGGACAGCCATTGGCTTTGTGGCACTAGTTGTGAGGACTAGGAACAGGTCTTCTGAAAAGAAAACACGGGGGTGAGAGCCGAGCCGAGGACGCAACCTGATTCAACTGCCAGCCCTCGACAACTGGCTGCCGCGGTGCTGTATTCTAAATCCTAGGCGCACTATGAGAGTCTTCATTCATTTCCTGCCCCACCACCCCCTGTGCCAAACAGCATGCGTGCCCTTCTCTCTCCCCCTCTGTGCTCCCCCCCCGCCAGATCTGCACCCCTGCCTCTTAGCCCCTCTTCTTCTGATAACTGACCCACAGGTCTCCAGGCAGTCTCATCTCAGTTTCCTTTCCCTCTTTTGCCCCCTGCAGCCCACAGGGCTGGCCTCTCTCTACCACCATAGGCCTCTTGGCCTCCTGTCTCTCAGCAGCCCCATCTTGCTTCCCTCTGCTTTTGCTTTCTTCCCGCCCCCCCCCCCCTATTGCTGTTCCTCCTTGAGTTCAGCGTCAAGAGTGCCCAACATTTCCAGAAACAGGAGTGGGCTGTGCAGGCAGGCCGGGTGCAGAGTCTGTCTGCTGCTGGCGGGAAGAAAGCAAAGTTCCGGATCACTAGTAACTGCAAGTTCTGCCGTTGCCAGTCAAATACTCACGAGCCCTTTGGGCTTGCGGGCCCAGAGGCCCCGGCAGCAGGGCTAGCAGAACATGTAGGCAGAGGTCCAAGGGAATTCCCTCCAACAGCTGAGCAAGTGAGGGCTGGGATGCTGCTGACGGTCCCCAGCCTATGAATTCTAATGTGAGGGAACCCCCAAGAGGGAGGTGGGAAGCAGAGGTCCAGGAGGGCCCCTGGAGGGTGCCGCTCACTCCAGCCCCTAGCCAGGCCAAGTACTGAACAAACACCTGGGCCTCCTCCCGGCTTGTTGCGGCTGCAGAACACGGCTCATTCCCACTCTGGTGGCTCTTGGCTCTTTCCAGGCAGCCCTCCAACAGGGAGAGTGGCCTGGATGGACTCCAGTCACAGCGCAGCACCACCCACCCACAGAGCAGCTGACGTAGCCAGCAGCTGCAACACCCACTGCGTAGCTCGCCACGCTGGCTGCTGACTCTCTTGCCAGAGCCGGGCTCCTACGTCGCTGCAGGCCATGCAACAGCCAGTGGCTTGACCAGCACAGTTGATTCTCCCATGCAGTGACTGGGAGAGCTCTACGGGGGATCCCCTAGTTAGTCAGTGCAGCTTTCAAAGGCACAGGAGCCTCACAACTCCAGAAAAGTTGGCAACTCTATTCATCAAAACCTGCATTCAGAACTCCACTCCTGATGATCTCTCGGATGCATCTGTTTTAACGGGTTTGGCAGAGAAGGATCGGCACCCAGCCCTATTCTTGCCTAACCTCAGCTGCCTTCAGCATTGGACTAGGGGGGCTCCGCACGGAGGAAGTTCTGCCCCGTTCATAAAGATGCACCAGCAAGGGGAGGCAGGTTCCTTGAGGTTCATCTCACCCCCTCGCCCCCCCCATCACTCCTGGCTTGTAATAAGCCTCGTTAGCAGTGGAGAGATAGGGTGACCAAGGGCAGCTGGGAAGAACAGCGGCAACAATTAACCTACGAACACAGCAGAGAGACGCTGCAGGGGTAAGGTGCTAAGTGAAATGACTCCCATCTGGGACAGAGCCAGTGAGCATATCCCACCCCTGAAGCTGCAAGGTCTCCGCCGTGCCTGGGACTCCTTCCAGGGCTCTCTGTACCTGGTCCCATGCAAGAACTGGACCCTCCAGGTGTGCTAAATCTTTGCTGGCCCACCATGCTAAGCCTCCTTTCTGCCCTGCCAGGTAGGACCAGTTTCAATCTGAGTGTCCAGCAAGGATTCTCAAATGTGCTGTTTCGCACGTAGATAAGAGCGTGTGCGTTCTGCTTCTGCTTCTTCTTCTACTCTGCAGTCGATTGGCTTGTGGTGGGCCAAAAGATGAGCTCTGCCTTCATCCAAGTTCCCTCTTTGATGGGATTCAAACCTCTTCAACACTCCTGTTTTTTCCCCAGCGGGGAGAGGCCAGGCTGCCTTCTGCAAGCGTCCATCGGTGCATTCTCCAGCCGGTGCTGCCTCAATGTCTGCCTGCCCTTGCCTTGCATAAATGTGCTCCTTGGGGCATCATTCCCAGCCCAGCCCCTGGACCCTTGCCTAGGAGAGGCCCTGAGCGTTTGGAGCGGGGAGGGGGGTTGCCCGAGCTGTGTGGACATTTGGGGGGATATGGCTGGAATGGCCCCGTTTCCTTCCTGGCATGTCCATCTGACAGAGAAGTTTCCAGGGCAGGATCCAAACCCCCATTCCATCTGCACAGCTGCCAGGATGTGGGCGTTACTGGCTCCCAGCAGGCACCCCTCAGCCTTCCCTGGGCATCGTACGCTATTGCCCATGCTGCATTCAGTGTGTGGGCAGTGTCGCCATGGACGCCGGTACAGTTGCTAAGTCCTCAGCTCTTTGGACTTGGGTCGGCTTAAAAATACCTGCTCCCTTCCAGGTGAGCCTAAGGGATCAATATGCTACACCTAGGGTGCAGGGGCTGAGCTATGAGTTACCCAATTTAAGAGCATGATCCTAAGCAAATTTACTCAGAAGGAAGAGCCGCTTAGCTCATAGACATATACAGTTGGAAGGTACCCCCGGGGTCATCTAGTCCAGCCCTCTGCACAGTGCAGGAAACCCACAGCTGTCTCCCCCCCTCACCTCCTGCACTGACCCCTGCTCTATGCCCAGAGGAAAGCAACAAACCTCCAGGATCCCTGGCCAATATGGCTCTGAGGGAAATTCCTTTCTGATCCAGAAGTGGCAATCAACATTATGCTGGACATATAGGAAAGGACCATGAAGCTCACGGAGCTTCATTCCCGGAGGAACCTGGTGCTACTCTGAAGAAGACCGAACAGGGCTTTTAATTTCTGGAACTCTCGCCTGCATGCCTCCATCTCCATTTTACAGCGGCATTTATATCCCCCTATGGCAGACCCCAATCCCAGAGTTTTCCTGTTCTCTGGGCTCTCTTTCCTCCCAGGGACCACGAAGGGCTCAGCAGTCACCAAAGTGTGTTCTTCTGGACTCTCACAACTCACAGGAGTCTTTGCTGGACAAAGAGGCATCTTCAAAACAGCTTACTTTGGACATGCAGGTAACTTTCTGCATTTCAAAAGCAGCTTTTGATATTTTTTTCTTTTACAAGGAGTGACTCCGCACATGTTGGATAATGCACTTTCAATGAACTTTATCAATCATTTGAGGTGGATTTTTTGTTCCGCGCACAAAAAAATCAGTTCCAAATGATCTATAAAGAGGATTGGAAGTGCATTATCCAACGTGTGCGGAATCACTCAATATTAAATAAACAGACCGAAGGGGGAAGAAACACTCCCATAAAAACACTGGAGTAAATGAGCGATAGCTTTAATTGGAAAAAGAAATAAAAAAAGAATATAAGGTGGTTTTAAAAAGTGGGCCAAGGAGGACATGGAGTGTTAACAGGTTAGTGTCGACTCTGTGCAAGAGGAGAAGGGGGGGGGGGGTCTCCTCATTGTGAGTCTTGCTTTTTAACCCCTCACTTACTTTGGAGCTCGGTTGCTTGTGAGGCTCTTGGCCTCCAAGCCTAGCCAGTATGTTCTCCTTGACTATTCTGGGATGCTCCCATTTTTGCACAGGTTTCCCAACAGCCATTCAATTTTGTCAACACTTCTAAGAAAGTAACTGCAATTTGGTGGTATATTCATATGTTTCGGTGTTGGTAAAATATGTAGCCACAAAAATTTATTTATTTAAAAAACTCTTCTAACATTCTATTGCTTCTTTAAAGCTTTTTTACCTTGACTGTCCACTAGTGGATGCTCAGACCAGCATGCCAAGAGAATACATATTAACGAGACGCTTCAGTCATTTCCATCCGATAGCTCAGGCCACACGGTCTCCTCTGCACTTGGTCAAGAGGGTCTTTGCCTGCCTCTTGCTGAGCCAAGGCCCAGGCCAGTGCTGAAAGGGCCCCTGCCGGGCAACCCGGCAAGCACCGGCCCTGCCTTTGCCCTCAAGCACTCATCCCTCAAAAGACACGCGCAGAATCAGCCGGCCACGCTTCCGAGGCTCCGCCCCCTGCCTTCCCTGGCCAGGACTCCTTTCTCTGTGGCGCGTGACACAAAACAGTGCTGCAGACCAGCCCGCTCCACCTACGGACGAGCCACCACATGCCAACGCAGGTAAGCAGCAACGGGGCTTTCCCCTTGGCAGCATCTTGCTCTCAGCACAGAGATCCCTACCCGTTTTTCTGAGATTCAGATGCCAGGTGAAGAGACACTCTTTGTCCCAAACACTTGGGGATTTGTCTTTTAACAACAACTTAAACTGTTCATGGCTACCTCTATGTGGCATAGCTGTGTTATGCTAAATTCCTGTGAACTGTCTCAGGTAACACTCTGGTTGTGAGGAAAGCCAGAAGCCTCTGAAAAACATCATCTGCTTTAGCCAAAGAAAAAACACCGGCCAGGGCTGAATGGCCAGAGCCAGCCCACGAACAGCAGCAGGTGGCACCAAGGAAGGCAGGCCTGCCGCCCCCCCCCCCGCCACTAATGCCCAAGCCTATTTATTCCAGGGAGGGGCCACAGGGTGGCAGTCCTTTGGACACGACTGCAGGAAGGGGGGTGCGAAATCACTGCCCTCGCTCGACCCAGGATAAAGCTGGCAAGGCAGCCCATGGCCCAGCAGGACCGAAAGGCCCTCGCCAGGCCAGCGTGGCTTCTTCCAAAGCAGCCTTGGGTAGAAATTCCCAGCACTGCAACCATGACACACAGCTAGACTGCAGCGGTGTTTATAAAGACGCCCCACGCACAGTGCAACAGTGGAATGGGTGCCAGGGGAGACCCGGGCCATCCTCTCTCGCCATGAATGTTCACAAGAAAAAAACCAGACCCTCTGGTCAGGAGCGCTTCAGTCATCAGCTGCTCTGGAAAGAAAGGAGCGCTTCTCCTGCCTGTGCCAAGCAAAGCCATCCACAGCAAAGCTACTCGGTCCGAGGCCAGGCCAGTCGCTTCTGCCTCCGCCTTGAACTCTGAGGACCAGCCGCACAGGCCAGCCTCTGGGCCAAGACTGCTCTGCTCCTGCCCGATTTGGAGGGGGGGGCACCCGCAGCAAACTCCAGGCCACCCAACACAAGCAACAGCCCAGCTCTTCTCCGGATGGGCCTTCAGGCAAGCAGCATTCTGCCCCCTTCCTCAATCACGTCCCTCCTGGCCTGGCCCCCCCTCAGCTCAGCGCCAGGCCCTTCCCAGCATCTTCCACCGCCAGGCCCACCCAGGGCAGCGGCTGGCATCTGCCCGGCCCCTGAAGCACCCACTCCGCTGCCTCCGCTCTCTCAACCCGCACGGCAACCAGGGTGCCAACGCGACACGTGTGGAGGCATGATCCGGGCCCTGCTCTGGCGCGCCCCCGCTCCGGCTTGTCCCGTCTCCCCGAGTCTGCAGGAGCAGGCGCCGAACCGCCAGCTGCACAAGCCCGGAAACGGAACGCACCGGCCGGGCTGCTCGGCCCCCTTTGCCGCCGCGCCGAGTCGCGAACAGCGCCTGTGCCCGAAGCAGCAGCAGCAGCAGGCACGGCCGGGAAGCCCTTCCTCCCGCCAGGCAGCCCACGCGGCGAGGCGAGGCGAGGCGAGGCGGGCGGCTCTGCGCTCGGAAGAAGCGCCCCCCCGGGGCGGGGGGAGAAAGGGAAGCCCCGGAGCCCTGCGAGTGACCCGGCCCGGCCTCAGTGCCCGCCGCCTGCCCGTGCGGCCCGCCCCGGCCCAGGCCCCGCCGAAGCCCCGCCGCCCTCCGCCCGCCCGCTGCCGGCGCGCCACTGCGAGGGGCGTGGGCCACCCGAAGGCTGCTGCCGCCCGCGACTCACCCTTGACGGCTTCTCCGCGGTTGAGCTGGATCTCGCCCTCGCCCTGCGGCGTGTAGCTCTTGACGGCGATGAACTTGCGGCCGGGCACGGCGCTGTAGAGCTTCCTCTTGGGCCCCCGCAGCGGGGCCGGCGCGGCGTGCGGGGTGGGCTCCACGCCCGGCCCGGCCCCCGGCGCCCCCCCGGGGCCGCTCCCGCTGGCGCTCGGGCTGTAAACGAAAACATACGTTACGGTGCTGAGGCCCGCCGGCGCCGGCGGAGGCAGCGCCATGGCCCCGGCCCCGGCCGGGCGGCTGCAAGGAGCGGCGGGCTGGGCGCCGGCCCGGCCTCCCCCGCGAGCCTCAGCGCAGCCCGGGCCGCGGCAGCCGCTGCGGCAGCCGCCCGGCGTGGCCTCGCGATCCGGCGCCCGCCGCGCCGCGCCCGCCCGGGGCTCCGGCGGGCCAGCTGCCCTGGCGCTGCGCGGGGCCGCCTCCGCCGCCGCCGCCCCCCGCCGGCAGCTCCATGGCCCGCGCCGGGCCCGCTCGGCTCAGCCGCCGCCGCCGCCGCCGCCGGCACGCCGCGGACGCCTCCGCCGCGACTGCTGCCCGCACATGGCGGCGGGGGCGGCCGGGCGCGCCACCAACCGACGGCCGCCCGGCCAGCCAGCCCCGCCGCCGCCGGCTCCTCCCCTCCGGCTCGGGCGGGCGCTCTCCAGGCCGGGGAGGGAGCAGCCGGGCCGCCCCGCCCGCGGGCGCCCTCCCGCCTCCCGCCCAGCAGAAACGCCGCCCGCCCCCGCAGCCCCCCGAGCGCGCGCAGAGCGCTTCTCGCCCCCCCCCCCGGCGCAGCCCTCCTCCCCAGTAGCGGAGGGCTTGCCAGCCTCCCGGTGCGAGCTGGAGATCTCCCGGAATTCCAGTCGCCCTCCTGCCAAAGAGCCCGTCCCCCCGGAGAAAAGGGAGCGCCGCAAGGTGGGCTCTCTCTAGGGCGTTATAGCCCGCCGAGGACCCCTGCCCTCTCCAGCCCCCCCCCCCCGAATCTCCAGGCATTCCCCAACTCGGGCCTGGCCGCGGCTTGCGGCTTTTTGCGCCGCTGAGGCTGAGCGCCAAACTGGGACCCTGAAGGAGTTCCGGAAGGTTGCCACCCTCCCGGCCTTCGGCAGCCATCGCAAACCTGAATTCCTCAGGAGGGCTTTTCTACCAGGGGGTGCTGCGGAGAGGGGCCTGGGGGTGAGGCGGGTAGGTGGGCTGGACTATTTGGGCGTGGCTGTCGAGGGAGGGAGGGCTGTGTCGGCCGCTCGGCTCATGTTGTGCTTCAGGGCCGTTCCCGCTCCCACTGGATTTGTGCTCGATTCTGAGGTTTCTGCAACCCTGTTGTCTCACCTTGCAGAAGGTCACACCCCTTGACCCTGCTGTGATCCGCCTCGAGTCTCAGCCAGAAAGGCGGAATATACATGAAAATAAATAACGGAAAGGGGGCGGTGGAGAGAGCAGCAGCAGGCATTTCTACGCCTGGCTCCTTCCTCACTCCTGTCTGCAGCCAGCTGGAGCTAAAGGGACTTGCAGGCCACGGTGGCTTCCAGGGCTGCTTGTGCTGCCCCAGCTGCTCCGCAAAGGAAGACACTTTGTCCACTGACACCCCCCAGCCAAGCGCTGCCTTGGACTTGAGCAGATCTTTGCTTGTCTGCTGCCAGGACAGGAACTCGGCCTCCCTTTTCCTCTGTATCAAGCCACAAAGGGGGGTGGGGTGGGGGGCGGCAAGTAGGAATGAAAGGGAGGGAGGCTAATGAGGGAGTGGGGAGCCAGTTTGCAGGATCACTCACAGGCTACATGGTGGACAGACAACCAAGTGCCTCTGTACATGCGCAGAGCGCCTCTCCCTCAGCCAGGAGGCAGCACAACCTGCCCCTAGAATGAGGGAAAGGAGGCGCTGGGACAGGAGCTCTGGGCTGGCCTGTCCACTCTGTTTGCCTTGTGGGAAGGAAATAAAAGTTGGGGGGAGGCTCCCTTTCTGGCCACTGCTGCTGCTGCTGCAGGGGCTTCCCGAGAACGGCAAGTGAATGCCAACATGCAGCTCCCCCGCAGTGGAGAGAAGCAGGCAGAGGGGGGCACAGTGTTTGGGACTGGCATGCTCCATGGATCACGTTGGGTGGCCAGGGCTGTCACCAGGCCTGGGAAAAGACATTTTGTGTCCGCGCCCACCCCTTGTGGCTTCTGCCTTCCAGGGTAGCGCTGCTGAAATGCTCACACAGGCTGCCCCTGCTCCAAAGCTCTTGTGCCCCAGCCTTGCCTTCTCATGCCTGCTCATGTTTGCAATTTGTTCCTCCCTCCCCAGTCATGTTCAGGGGCTGAATGTGCTGAACAGTAGGCACAGAGCCAATGAGAAGTGGCAGCTGTGCTAACCTCTCTGGCCTGCTGCCCTCACTAAGCCTCTGAGGGAGCTGATACCCAGCTTTCTTCTGAATGCAAGAGGGTAGCCGTGTTAGTCTGTTATAGCGAAATAAAACAAAAGTCCAGAGATGCCATAAAGCCTAAAGTCTGGGGATGCTGTTTCAAGGGAAAGTTGCAAAGGTAGGTGAGGGAGGAGCTGAGAGGGAGAGGTTGGGGGCAAACGCCATCATGACTCCTGCGAGCGTAAATTCGCGGTGTCTAAAACGGGATCAGCAGGTAAGCAGGGCGACGAAGCCCCCTCGGATCACCTGGCTTGTAACTGCTGATCCCCAGACCCTCCCTCTCAGCTCCTCCTCCGCAGTTGTTTGTCTTTAAGGCACCATTTTGTTTTTCTTGTGAACTTTTAGAAATGTACTAAATCATTCATAACTGGCAAAAGACATTAGATAAAAGAATGGGGAGTTATATCTATATATCTTTGGTGCCCATTCTGTGCCCCTTGGGCAACTGCCCATATCCACATTGTAAAGGCTCTCCTGTTTGCAGTCTCCCAGGGCTCTTCCGGCTGTGTGTCTGTCTTCTTTGCCCATCAACCATTGCTTCTCTGGCCCGGCACCCAACCAAGATGTCTTCCGTTCCATACTAATTGCCAGAGCTCACCATCCTGGTAGCGGGCTCTACATTGTTCCCATTTTTCAGACCCCTGGCGGGAAGTCACATGTGGCCCGAGGAGGGAGTTGCGTTCTAATGCCTGATGACAGGTCATGTTGTATGAGTGTTCTTTCAAATGTTAAAACTACTGACCCCATTGCACAGTGTGACTTTGAGTAAAACAAATCCACAAAAACATGAAAGGCTGGCATTCAAGGGAAGAGCAATACAACAGATCTACCTTCCTGCCCTGGTTGCGTCCAAAGGCAACTGCTGCTTTTACCTCGAAAGACCCAGAGGAGCATGGCACCCGAAAGACATACGGCCTTGCTCAGCAAAGAATCTCAGCATGCCAAGGAAGACGGTCCTACATCAGACTCCTTTGGGGGATGGAAAAAGTTGTGCCTACATGGGACATGGTGGGGGGAGGCTGAGGCCAGTTAACAAGGTGCTCCTTTACTGCAGTACAGAGGGATGGAAAGCACAAGCGACAAGGTGTGAAGGGTCCCAGCTGGGGTGGGAGATTTCCCCCCCTGCTACAGACTAACACAGCCAGTCTCCTGACATTGGTCCCACTGGTCTCTGAGCAAAACCCTGAAGGGATTCCAGTGACACCGACACCTGCACGTGCCTCTCCAGCCCCAGCTTCTGGGCAAAGCGTGGTGCCGCATCAGGCCGGAGGGCAGACACAGAGTTCAGGATTGCATAATATGGATTTATCATTTTTCATTATTGCTTTTGCTTAAAAACTGTTTCTGTGTTTAGCAAAACAGTTGCAACCCCACACCCATTCCCACTGGCTCTGCCTCCAGTTGCCCTGTGGCCCTGCAGTTTTGTGCCGCTATGGAAGCATGAGAAGGGGTCTTGCCACCCCAAAACCGCCTGCCTGGTTTGGGGCCAAATTCCTACCTGGCCCTAGCAGTGGCGATCAGCCAGGCTTGGCGTGTTTTGTTCAGGATCCTGCCGGTCCTGAACGCCAGCAAAATGTGCCAACTCTTGAGGGAACTCGGGCATGACACCCAGCGCATGACTTCTGCCAGGTAAACTAGTAGCCGGAGGCAGTTGCCAGCCGGTCAGAGAGTAGAGCACATTTTACTGCCATCACCGTGGGAGGCCAGTGGGTCACTCCGAGGAAATGTGCAGCCGCTACACGGTTCTGTCCTCTACTCTGGCAGGTCCTGATCCAAGAAGAATGGGAGGTCCCTTTTAGTCGCCACAGATAGGGGCCACTGATGGACTGCACCTCCAGGAATCTGTCTAACCCCCTTTGAACGGCATCTGCACTTACGACCGTCACTGCATACACTGGCAGGGAATTCTGCAATGTAATTACTCATTGAGTAAAGAAGTATTTCCTTTTGTCTGTTCTAAACCTATTGCCCATCAACTTCACTCAGGTGGTCCCGAGTTCTACTGTTATGGGAGAGGGAGAAAAGGTTTTCTGTATGTACTTTCTCCACCATATTCGTAACATTATAAGCCTTCACCATGATCTCCTCTTGCTGTATTTTTTAGATTGAAAAGTCCCAGACTCTTCAGCCTTTCCTCCTAGGAAAGGTGCTCCAATAATCTTGGTCGCCCTCTTCTGCACTTTTCCCAGCTCCACAATACCTTTTTTGAGATACAGCAACCGGAACTATGCAAAGTACTGCAAACGAGAGAGCTACATAGCTCTGTACAAGGACATTACAATCTCAGCTGTTTTATTTTCAGTCCCTTTCCTAATAATCCAAAGCACGGAGTTTGCCTTTTTCATTACCAGCTGCACATGGAATCTACATTTTCATTGTAACTCAAGTTCTGTTTGGTACACAAGGATGACTGGCACAGAAGCAGATGTGGGTGTCACAAGGGACACTGCTCAGTTCGTGAACCACAAGGTTATTTTGCAAAGAGCATGCCTGTTTTAGAAAAAGTCCAGGTACTCTCACAGCAATCAACGGGCATTTCATTGAGAATCATGCTGAAGAACTTCTACGCACGTGCAGCTAAAGGAGCTGGATTGGGGTGCTTTGTGCATGCAGAAAATCCCACCCATGATGGAGGAGGATTTCTAAGGGGAATGGCTTGATCAGGGCTTTTTTTCTGGGAAAAGAGGTGGTGGGACTCAGTGGTGGAACTCAGGACCGCACAATGAAGTCACTTTGGGGCAGCTGGAACAAGGGGGGAGTTTTTTAAAGTTTAAATCATGTGGCTGGTGGCCCCGCCCCCTGATCTCCAGACAGAGGGGAGTTGAGATTGCCGTCCGCACCATGGCATGGAGGGCAATCTCAACTCCCCTCTGTCTGGAGATCAGGGGGCGGGGCCACCGGCCATGTGACCATTTTCAAGCGGTGCCGGAACTCCATTCCACCACATTCCAGCTGGAAAAAAAGCCCTGCTTAATATGCAATACAGCCAAACATTAAAGCTCCACAAATTCTTATAATGAGGCAGAGTGTTACGGACTTCAGCACCACAACGACGAAGAATGTGACACGTTCATTCATTTGGGCCAGCTGACAGCAAGGCCTGATCAATATGCAGCAGAAGCAAAGGCAGAAGTCAAAATCTCTGGCGAGAGAAGGAAGCAGTGGGGAGAGGGGAATGGCGATGCGGAGATACTCTCCCCAGGAAGGCCGATGGACGTGCCAGTCCGAGCAGCCTGTTGCCCTGTCTAACTCAAAAGACGTTGGAAACGGGGGGGGGGGGGGGAGAAATTTCTCCCGCTATCTATCAATATGGAGATCAAAAAGGCAGAACCACCTCTGTTGAGTGGGAAAGCAAGCACACACACACCCCAACACACACGCACACACACACAGAGGGGCTGGGTAGGAAAGGTGAGAAACACTTTGCCTCCGAATCTTGTGGGATAGACACCCCCCCCCCAACATCCTTTCCCTGTTAGATGGAGAGCGCGGCTCCTTCCCTGCTTCTGACTCCTGGGGGGCGGAGCGCAACAGAGCACCCAACAGCATCAGCGGAGGCGTGTAGGAGGAGGTTGGTTTTCCTTTTAATTTGTTATCAAGTATAAACTTTACTGCTCCCTTTTTTGGATTTGCAGCGGGGAGTGAGTTCCAGGCGGCATCAGATACTAAAGCATTGCTGAAACGTGCTTCTGGGATAAAACATTTGATCCCAAAGCACAACATGTTCTTCACGTGATCTCCTGCCTTCAGATGGGAAACCTAGTATGAATATTGGCTGTCCAAGATGGGATCATTTAGGCAAGAGGCACCATTCCTCTTGGCCACCCCTTGCCCTGGGGGAAGCTCATCTATCCCGAAAGGATCTCTGACCGGCGCCTGGTGCAGCCTTCCCAAATGAAAGCACAAGGAAGCGAGTGTGTGTGTGTGTGGGGTGTGTGTGTGTGGGGGGGGGGTCCAGGCTTCTAGAACGCCCTCCTTTCAGCAGTTTGCCCGTCCTCTTCCCTGCAGTCCTTTCACAGATCCACAGGCCAAGAAAAACACCTTTATTCTGTGGCAGCTTGGAGCTGAGATCGAGCTCTAGTGTTGGACTAAGATTTGGGAGATCCAGGTTCAAATCCCCAAACCACCCCGAGGGTCTCCAGGTGGTCTTGGGCCACTCTCTCTCTCAGGCGAATCTCCCTCACGTTTGTGAGCATAAAACGGGGACTGGAGAACCTCGTACATTCGGTGGCGTCAAAACACTGTCTCTCCCCCTGCTTTTTATGAAGCCCAGTATTTTTCTTGTTGTTAGCCGAATTGAGTTGTTCCCCCTTTACGTGAGGATCAGTATTATTTGTATTTTTAAATAGCCGTGTGAGCAGTTTTTGTTGAGAGTTGGTGTGATAATATTGCAAATAAGTTAGCTCTGTCTCTCTTAGAAGCAGGATCCAAAGTCCCACCTCGTGCAAAGTTCTTGGAGAGGCCCCAAGTCCAGGCCCGAAGGAGCTTTATCAGGCTAACCTGGGACCTGTCACTGCTTGCAACAACTGCACCACATGACCCAAGATCCCTTACAATGTAATAGAGGATGTGGGGGGCTCACCTCTCAGGCCTTGCTCTGCTTCGGGCACCCCAAAGGATAGTTACAGCAGAAGCGGAAACGCTATCTTCTGGGGTGGCCCCCCTGGGCTAGGGAGGAATGCGTGGCATGGCCTGTTATTAAGGTGCGGTGTGCCACTGAAGAGAGGGGGGAAGCCCCAGTGGGGTTGGGGGGGGGGGTCAAAAGCAATGTGCTCAAATTGTGTTCCACAAAGGCTGAGGTGAAGCTTCAGGAAAAGTCGCCTGAGAGCCATTCAGCCGACAGCAGAGATGGCTGCACCAGGCGCCGGTCAGAGATCCTTTCGGGGTAAATCAGCCTCGCCCAAGGGAAGGGGGTAGCCAAGAGGAACGATGCACCTTGCCTATGTGATCCCATCCTGGGCAGCCAATATTCGTACCACGGTTCCCATCTGGGAGCAGGAGAGGGTATGAAGAACGTGTTTAGGCTCAAATGCTTCCCCCGGGGGAAATGCCGTGCAGAGGTGGAGCGAGCTGCTGCCCTGGGGAGCTTTGGAGCCCCCTTCCTTGAGGATATCTTGCCTCGGGACAGCAGCATGGAGGAGAAACCTTTTCCAGCCCTTGCATCAGATTTCTGCTATCCTTGCCGTATTGTATTGTTTATTGAATGGCCCAGACAACGTGCCCTCAGCCTCAGAGAGAAAGGTGGACTATAAATAATGTAAATATAAATAAATCCCAGTTCCACACAGGCCATCTACACAGTCTTAATAAAGAGATGTAGGTGATTTAAGAATGGAGAGATGTGCGTGGTTAAGGATCAACTGCGAAAAAGCGGTGGGGTCTGCAGAGAGTAGGAGGAGATGAAGATGAAGACTAATGTTGGTATCCGCTTTGGGTAATGAGAACTTACAGATGGCTGAGCGCTCCTGTGTTTGGGCCAAAAGTCCATTATCGGCAGAAAGATATGGACCCCGAGCCTCAGTCCATCAGCACCTTTCAAGTAAGAGGCTGTTTTGCTATTCTGACTCGACTTCTGTGCTACAGCAAGATTTGGGTCCAATAGCACCTTGAAGACCAACTAGATTCCCCAAGTATGAACTTTTGAGAGTTAGAGCTTGGTTGCAAGCTCACACCCTGGAGATCTAGTTGGTCTTTAAGGTGCTGTCGGACCTGAATCTTGCTCTTCTATGACAGTGCCAGTAATAATTGCACTGTTGAATCACAAGCAACCCTTCCGCTGTGTTTCCTCCCCCACCCCTGCCACCAAGAGAAGTCCATGCCCTTTCCCAACGGAAGGGAATTCATTGTCATGTCCTTCCCAGAAGCGCACTAAATCAGAAGGCAGCTGCAGTGGAAGTCAAGTATACTTTCCGCCCCACCTAAGGCTAGAAGGTGTAATATTTCCTGCAACAATCCAAAAGTAAAATGTAAATATAAATGCCGGGGGGGGCAGGGGGGGCGAGAACGCCACTGGATAAGCGTCAAGATGGAAACTTGCGTTTTGCTGAAGGGATTTAGAGCAAAGTGGGCGAATGCGAAGACCTGCTGGTGACTGGCACTCCTGGTCAAGAGAGTGGAGGGGTGAGGAGGGATCTGGGGCTACGGGTCGGGGTCGGGGAATGACAGCGCTGCTGCCCGTTCTGGGGAAGGGGAGGGAGAGAACAGCTTTGTTTGGAAAGGAAACAGATGGTCTCTCAAGGCAGGTGCTTGAAGTGAAGTCAGCAGAGCCTGACACACACCCCCCCCCCCACACACACTCATGATGGCAAAAGGAAATCTGAAAGGCAGTAAGAGAATCACTAAGGGGGCGGAAACAGGAGCCACGCGGGCCCTGCTCCCGTCACCCCTCCCAAAAGGGAGGATCCAGGGCAAAAGGTGTCCCCGGTCATGGGAGGTTCTGGAAGGCTGGGTCTGGTTCCAGAAAGGAACTGCTGGTACAAACCCCTTGAACTGACCCTTGGGAAGGGAGAGGCCAAAGAAGGCTCGGGGCCAAGCTACAAGTGACGCCTGACACAGGTTGGACACTTGTCAGCTTCCCTCAAGTTTTGGTGGGAAATGTAGGCAGCTTGGCGGAATGCTGGACAAGTGACCGTTGAAAAGTCCGTTGGACAGCAGACGGAGAGCCAAGCTGCAGGACGGGGATGCCTACATTTCCCATCAAAACTCGAGGGAAGCTGACAAGGGTCCAACCCTGTGTCAGGCATCACTTCGTAGCTTGGACCTCAGTTATCATTTGAGCCTCGGGATGACTGTCTTCCTCTGCAACCCCTCCCCTTTTGCTATGCAGCCAGCCAGCCAGCAAGCAGCCCCAGCAGGGGTGTCCCTCTGCAGGGAGAAGCCCCTCCCATTCCTCGGGGTGTCCTCAGCCATGCACACGCACACACATCTTGCCTTGCACACTCAACTTTGGGAACGGATGCTGCTACCCAGCAAGACCACACTCCAGCAGCCCAGAGCAGGGCCTTTTCAACACTGGCCTCAGTTCCCTCAAGTGGCCTCCCCGAGGAGGTCTGCCAAGCTCTTTCAGGACCTTTCGTTCACCCCCCCGATTGCTAGAGAAGGCTGGCTGCTCCTTGGGTTTTCTGCTTTTCACAGCCAGATCTTCACTCTGTTTCACGGTGTTGATACCATAGTGATGATATTTTATTAGCCACTTCAAATGCAGGAGTGGTGGGAGAGAAACCTTTTCATAAATTAAGAATGATTTTCAAATCCACCCCTGAAAGAGGGATTGAAGCACTTTGCACCCCTTCTCCATTGGCCTCCCTTCCAGTTTCTCAAAGTGATAAATTGGAGCAATTTCCACCCTTCCAGGCTGCTGCAAAGGAGCTTTAAAAGCAACCAGCAAAACTAAACCAGGCCAGGTGGCAGGAAGGCTCCCCAGAGACTCCTTCAATGCCGAGCCTGGCTGGTGCCACCTGGGGTGGCTAGCCTCACCCCCCACCGCCAAGAAGCCTGCGTGGCTCTGCTCTTGAAAGCGGGCCGAGAGTGCCTTCCATCGGCTTGGGACGGCTGCGTGTAAGAACCAGCACCCGCAGAATGGGCTGGAAGGTTGTGGGCCCCCCAAGGGGAAGGGTTGGCATTAATGGGGGGGGTGACGAAACCTGCCGCAGAGATCAGTGTCGACAGGAGGGGGGCAGATCTCTCCCCTCCTCAATGTTGCCTCAAAGCTGCCATGGAACTGGATGGCTGCTATTTTTTTCTACAAGCCGCCTTTTATCCCAGGAAATAAGGTGGGACAGAAATGTTTGAATAAGTAAATGGACCTGAAGAAGTAATGCTTTTTTCTCTGGAACAAGGTTTGCGGTGAGGTCAGAAGCGGCCACGTGCAAATCACTCGGCCCTAAGGCGACTCTTTTCCTACCAAACCACTTCATAACACTCCCAGAACCCGGATGTACGACGAACCCGCCCAAATGGCCTTGAGGGGGTTTATCGCATGCAGTAGTCCGTGGCCCTCCATGAATCCTGGGAACTGCAACTTTGATTTGAAAAAGACCCTGGTTTCAGAAGCAAGCTGCTTAAGGGACGAGGCTACACATGCCGGAGCGTTAGAGACGTGGAGGCAAGTCAGAATGCCTTCTTGCCCAGCCCTGGATTTCTACACCCCACTTTTCAGTCAAACCAGCACCCCACAGTGCAGAGCGAGTGTTGCACAGTGCAATGTAAGGCCTATGAGAGGCTGAATCGCAAACAACGCTCCGGCATGCAGTAGAAGATGCCCCTTAGCTGCAGGTCTCTGTCCCATACGGCCCTCGCCACTGAACGCTTCCACCACCACCGCTTGCAACAGACCTCGGAAGAACCTGCCCCACTAGCACGCTCTTCTGATCTGCCATAGCATGTGGTGTGAACCAGATGCCCTGATGGCTGAGGTCCAGCATGCTCTGTGCACTCTCCATGCAAAACAATTGTGCCCAGGAACTGCTTGTCAGGCATGGTTGGAGCCCCGCAGAATATCACACCTCCCCACCGGAACACAGGAGCGAGTCCTGGCCCCCGACCCCCTCAGCGCTCCACGCTGGCATCAGGAGGGCTGTCCAGCAGCAGGTAGCGCTGTGAAAGGCCCTTCTGTGGGACACTGATGGCCAGAGACGGAGGACTGAGTCAGTAGAGGGCAGTTCACAGGCTCAGGGAGGGCCCCGCGTTCCCGGGCAGAGCATCTGCTTTGCATGCTCCGGCCTGATAACCTCCCACAGCATCTCCAGTTCAGGGATCTCAGGTGGCAGGAGCTGGGGGAAGGGCCTTCCCTGCCCGAGACCCTGGAGAGCCGCAGCCAGACGGAGAGGACAGCTGTGCTCTGACTCAGCAGCAAGGAAGGCAATGCCATATATTCACAGGTGGCTCCCCTCTCAGCCGAACGTGTCACACCTGGAGACGGAAATGCAGGACTGCATCGCACAGAATCTCCGGCAGGCCTCATCGGAGGAGGAAGCGCAGCCGGTGTTGGGAAGGCACGCGGGTGGTCCTGTGGGGCTTGTGTTCCCAGTCCTGCAAGAAACCCAACTGTCATGGGTTGCGGGAGGAGCAACGGGTCTTATCCTGGAATGGACCTGCTTCCTCTCCCCCTCTTGATGCCCACTGCTTCCTGCAACTACAGCCTCAAGGCTCAGGACACCGCAGGGTGTGAGGTATGGACGGCTCTGCTTTAGGAGCGGGAATCAGTGGAAATCATGTCCCCTTCTCTTATAATAATATAATGTTTGATTTATATACCACCCTTCAGGACAACTTAACACCCACTCAGCGGGGTTTACAAAGCATGTCATTATTATCCCCACAACAACCACCCTATGAGATGGGCGGGGCTGAGAGAGCTCTGAGAGAGCTGTGACTGACCGAAGGCTACCCAGCTGGCTTCAAGCGGAGGAGGAGTGGGGAATCAAACCCAGCTCTCCAGATTAGAGTCTCGCTGCTCTTAACCACTACACCAAACTGGCTCTCCAGTGAACGTGGGTGTCGAATCCAGCCCTTGCTTATGAAGCAGCACCAGATAGCTGGGTATGGGCTCAGGGCCCTGTGCAGGCACACAAAAGTTTCTGGGAGGCGACCCAGCTGCCCACGGCCTGTATCCAGAGTCGTACCACCTTGATTCAGCTGAGGAAACAAACTATTGCAAACCAGTCCTGCCTGGAATGGGAAGCTAACAGTGTGTCTTGCACAGCTCATACTAACCCTACCCCTGTGAGCGGAGACTGAAGGTCGTGCACATCTGGGATGCAAGCAGAAGGAGCACACATCTGCCCCACCAGAGATCCATGCCTGAAGGGGTAGCGGGGGCTCCAGGAAGCAGACTAACACCAAGACCAGAGGATAAAAAAGTGGGCTTTGGAACCCACCCTTTGGCCTGGGTGGGGGTGGCTGAGGGAAGGGCCCTGCTGTTTTCCAAGGTATGTGGACTGTGCGGGGTGTGTGTGTGTGCTTTTTCAGACACGAATGCCCAATCTCCAGACGCAGAAAGGCCTGCTGAAGCAGCTGCTTAATGACACCCAGCCCCCAAGACAATTGAGGGGGGAGATTGCCGGAAGTGGAAGCCTGGATGTACAGCTGGTTGGTACAGGGGGGCTGGGGCAAAATTAGAAGAGCTCAGAGGAGGAGGCACTTGGAGCCAAGTTTAATCAGTGGATGATGCTTGGAACAAGGAGGAGCGGAGCTGGCAAACGAAGCCCACGGCTGCGGCCACTGACTGTGGTCCAGGAGGAGGGGGGAGGGAGGGGGGGAGGCCGTCCCTGCTGCCTCAGAGGAGCAAGACACCCAGGCACAGGAAGCTGCCTCCCACGGCATCGGACCACCTCTCCATCGAAGCCGGCATTGCCTGCTCTGTCCGGCAGCAGCTCTCAGGCAGAGAAAGGCCTTGCCTGTGCCCTCCCGCCCGCCCGGTCCTTTCATACAGAGAGGCTGCTGGAGATTAAACCAAGAACCTTCCGCGTGCTGAGCAGGTGCTCCACCACTGAGCCAGATCCCCACGAGAGCTCCAGGGCAGAAAGGAGTCTCTTCCGGGCTCTAACGGAGGCACCTGTGGGAGGTGCTGTTCATACCCACGAGGCTCCCAGGAAGCTGCGCACTCCCACAGGCGACCAGCCCCTTGGGGTGCACCACCGCTGTGAACTGGGCTTCTGGGGAGCGCCAGGGGATCAAATGTGGGAACTGCAGGCAGGGCCACCCCAGGAGTGGGGCCTGGGACACGTCCCCCCCCCCCGCCCAAGCCACTGCTGAGCAGGTCCTCCCAGTCCCCGATGCCCAGGCGACTGGCAGTGACTTGGGGCTGGAAGGAGGCAGGCTGAGCTTGGGGAGGAGGCAAGGCCCACCCAGCCCCCTCCCTCCAGGTGATTTTTGGAAATCACAGCAGCAACACCCGCCTCCCGGAGCCTGAAGTTGGGGGCCGCTGCCCTGATGATCCACGGCCAAGGAAGGCTCTGACCACACGTCCAGCGGGCTCTGCCCAGAGGTCACCCACACCATCACTTTGGCACACCGGAAGGGGGGAGGGGGAGAAAACCCCTGCTGGGCCTGGCACCCTAACTTACCCGCTTCCTGAAACATTGTGGTAAGGTAATTTAGCCAATGGATGCCATGGTCTACGCATTTTTGCCAGTTTGAGGGGCATACCTCTGCCTGACTCTGAAGGGTTAAACTCTCAGTGTGCCTTCTGGTTGGGGCAGCTGACCGGAGGGAGTTTGGATACAGACGCCTGATGCAGAGATAGGGCTCGATAGCCCTGTTATGGCAGCTACTGATAAGAGGAGTCCTGTTGGAGACAACCCAGTAGGGTCCATCGAGTCAGCACCCCGTAAGAGCTAGCCAGGAGTCTCCAGAAAGCCCACACCGGTTGTTACACCCCACCAATTGGCATTCACAGGTACACTGCCTCAAAACATGGAGGTTCTATTTAGCCATCATGGCTAGTAACTATCAATCGAGCTCTTCTCCAAGAACCTGTCCAACTCCCTTTCAAAGCCACCTGAGTCAATGACCATCACCACATCTTGTAGCAGTCAGTTCCATAAGTGAATTGTGTAGTGCGTGTAGGGGTACTTTCTTCCCTGAGCCAGTTGACTTTAACTGGCTGCTCGTGCATCCTGGTATTACCACAAAGGGAAAGCAGGCTGCCTCTACCGCTCCTCTCCACTTTCTTTCAACGAGTATGCAACGTCCATCGGGACAGATTGCTTAGCAAAGTTCTCTGACCACCTTGCGAAACTGCCAGGGTTATATTCAGCCCAGGACACAAACACCCCTCCAAAAAAATCACGCCGGCTGCGTATGGGGCAGATGCAGTCATAGCCGGAGGGAATTCTCCTGCCTGGCCTGCCACGATATGTTTGTATTCATCTTGCGCAGGCTAACTGGCTGCAGTCTGCCGCTCCCCAAAGAGCCTTCTGGCCTCCCTGGATAGACTCTCTGGTCCCGCGCCTGCAGTCTTGGCCTTGAAATGCGTGACCTTGCATGTGGTGGTATTAAAAGCTGCTCCTGCCTTGCTCCAAGAGAGCTCTTTTTTCCTCCTAGCCTCCTCAGTTAAAGGGGCTGCGCTGCAGAGAGAAGCCGGGTGGGAGTGCGCTGCAAAGGGAGCGACAGCGAGGCCCTTGGGGGGCGGATTTTGCAGGGGCTTCCCGCCAGTTGTGGGAAAGGCACTTTGATGGACTAAGTGGCAGCAGGTTTTTCAAAGAATGGCAGTCATGCAAGATGGAGTTTCAGTAACATCTCAGTCTTCCTGCAGTCTTTGTGTGAGCTGTGATCGGGAAGCCAAAATACCCTTGGGGAGGTGCCCCTGTCCGCTGTCATGTCCCCCAGGGACAACTCCAGCAGAGGCTGTCAGGAACTCAGGACCCTCACAACTCAGCCTGGCATCAATGGCTCGGCCCAGCAGCAGGCACTATGTAACTTATCCTGGCACAACATGACAGCGGCCACTGCGCAACTGGACTGTCACAAGGGCCAGACTTTTCGTGGGGACAGACTGCATGGGTAGGAAACTGACCAGGATGGGTGGCCGTGTGAGTCTGTCTGTAGCAGCAGAAAAGAACAAGAGTCCAGTAGCACCTAGAAGACTCACAAAAGTTGTGGTAGGGTAGGAGCGTTCGTGAGCCACAGCTCACTTCTTCAGATACAGCTAGAATGTGAGTCCATCTATCCTTATACAACAACAAAAATAACAACAACATTCGATTTATATACCACCCTTTAGGACAACTCACTCAGAGCAGTTTACAAGTATGTTATTATTATCCTCACAACAAACACCCTGTGAGGTGGGTGGGGCTGAGAGAGCTCTGAGAGAGCTCTGACTGGCACAAGGTCCCCCAGCTGGCTTCAAGCAGAGGAGTGGGGAATCAAACCCGGCTCTCCAGATTAGAGTCCCACCGCTCTTAACCACTACACCAAACTGGCCTTCTTGGAGAGTGGAGCGATTATAGAAGCAGAATGACAATAGCCGGTGAATGACAATAGCAGGCGTGACTGAATAGGGTGGGGTATGCAGAGGGATGGCAGTGGGTGTGGAGAAATCAGCATTGGTAACGAGGCAGGAAGCCGAGGTCTCGATTCAGTCCAGGTGGATGCATTGTGCCTCACAAAAGCTCATTGTAACTTATGAAAGCTCCTACCCTACCACAAATTGTTAGTCTTATAGGTGCTACTGGACTCTTGCTCTTTTCTATGGGTAGGAAAGGAGGGGAAGCTGGAAAGGAGGGGGCAGATCAAGGTAGGTTGGCTGGAGGGATGGAAGGAGAAAAGGAAGGAGCAAGAAGATACATGCTGCAAGGACTCGCATGGAAAAGGAGGAGGATATGGTGAGGGAGGGGATACTGAGGGAAATGAAAGGCCCACTGCACATCCTTGCAGGCCCCGCTGGTTAGTCAACTGAAACCAAAATGATGGATAGCACCAGAAACATTTCTAACATGAACAAGAACCTCTCAGAGAATCTAGAACTCGGAGCACTAAAACCATCGTCCAGAAGCAGAGAACAAAAGGCAAACTCTAAATGCGGCAGCAGAGCAGGGCCAGCCCTTGCAAACTTCTGGAGAGACTGAACTGCTTCTGCTGGGCACCTCCAGTCCAAGAAGCCTGACTCAGGGTGAGCCGCTGGCGTGGCGGTGGGGAGCTGCGAAGGCCTGAGAAGGGGCCCTGCTTCCTGCGGATTCACAGAGGGACGAGCCCTGGTCTCAGCGGGCAGGAGGGTCCGCAGGGGAGCACAGGAGCCTGGGTTACATCCCGCAGCCCCTCCTTTTGCTGTCCCATTGACCTTCTGGCCTCTCTGCCCTTCCCAAACACCTCTCACTTGCCAGGAGGTGCCAGGCTGCCTCTCAAATGTGGCTAAAAACATGGCCTAACCTGGGACCCCAAAGTGACGGGGCTGGCAGCAGCTGTAAAGTAGTTAAGGGAGTGGCACTCTGCACATGCTCAAAGGCACACCACGTATCCTAAGAAAGGAGACCTGGCCTCACCCGTTCCAGTCTGCTTCCAATAATATAATGCCAGCTCCCCTGGGCAGGCTCTGCACATGGCTGTTCTGCTGTGAACCAGCCACCATCTTGTTCTTTAGCCCAAGGGTGGGCCCTCAACAGGAGAAAGGAAAACAG
Organism: Eublepharis macularius; assembly: GCF_028583425.1. Classification (NCBI taxonomy): domain Eukaryota; kingdom Metazoa; phylum Chordata; class Lepidosauria; order Squamata; family Eublepharidae; genus Eublepharis; species Eublepharis macularius. The sequence continues at coordinate 1,486,488 of NC_072798.1, forward strand.
AGACAGGAGGGGTGAAGACCAGGCCCCCTTGGGGACTTTGGCTGGGGCTCCATCCTGGGGCAGAGGCAGGGAATGCTTTCCTTCAGCAGCCAGCTCTTTTCTCGTGGTGGCCCCAAAGGGCTGCAGGTCTCACCTCTGTCAGGTGGCTTTCGAAGCGCCTCTGAGTCAGCAGGCTTGGCTGGACGTGTTTTTAAATGGCCTCGAACCTGTTTTCAGTTGCTGTCCTTTGATTCCAGGCAATCTGCAGCAGCCCAGGAAAGGCAGTAGGGACACTTCTTAAAGGAAGCCCCGCTCTGGGCCAGAGGCTGCCAACCAGCAGTGCCCAGCCTGGTGGGGCAAGTTCCCAGTTGCAGACCTTGCACCGGATGAAAGGGGCCCAGAGCCTGACCTCCGGCATCGGCCAACCCTCCCCCCGCCCAAGTAATTGTCTTCATTGTCCACACTGCTCCAACCAGACTCTACATTGTTTTTAATGCTCACCGTTTATTTGGAAACTTTCTGTCTCTCAGATCTCCTCCTTGCATAGCGATGGAAAACAACGCAGCCCTTTGCTAATTAGAGCCAATTAGTGCCAAGTGCCACACTCCACTGCAGGAGGAGGCAGGCAGCAGAACGGAGGGACAGGAATCTCTATCACCACTCCCCCCCCCCCCCATGCCCTCTTCCTCCTTGGAGAGCAGTCAAGGCTGGGCACACCAGCGAACTAACTGGGGGGTAGGAAGAGGGCTGGCCCTTTGATGCTTTGGAGGCTGCAGCATTTTGGGGTGCCCAGGGAGCTCCGTGCCGCTTGAGACACTGCAAACAGCCTCCGGTGCACCCCCCCCCAATCAGCTGGAGCAAGGGAATGTTTGGGGCAAGACCTGGGGAGGAAATACCAAAGATGAACTACTAGGGGCGCACTTGTGCATGAAGCACAACTGGGCAAAGCACCCCACAGCTGCAAATGGGGGGGGGGCGTTGCTTTTAAACTCTTTGTTCGAAGATGAGGAGGGGGCTCAGAATCCATGAGGGCACACGAGCAGCTGTTAATCCCGAGATGGTGGGGAGCATGACCAGAAGGCGGAGGCAGAGTTGTCTTCTCACAACCATGCAAAGGCAGAGTTCACTGGGCCCTCAGGTCAGGGCTGGGCAAGCTTCACGCTGCTGTTGGCAGCATGGCTGAGTCATCCAGATTTGGTGGCACTCAGCCGCCCCCCCCCCCCCCAGCCTCCTTTCCACCCTCAGTCCTCCCTGAGGCATGAACTCACACTCAAGAGCCGACACCATGCGAGAGCAGGCAGCCTCTGAGGCACAGCGGGGAAGGGGCCCCGGAGAGCCCTTGCAAGCTTCTTGTTCCTAACTTGTGTGCCCCTTCTGAGAGGCCCGAGCCAACAGGGCAGGGGAAGGTGAGATTCGCTAGAGAGCTGCCCGGACCCACCCCCTGCTGCCACCACAGGTGCCAGTTCACAAATGTGCCTAACCTAGAAGGCTAGGGGCCGTTCTAACACTGATGACCTAAAATTCCAAGCAAGGTAAGAAAGGGCACAGAACACGTCCTAGCGTCCTGCACTCGCCCTGGCTAATAGCACAGGCCTCCTACCTAGCTACAGGAGAGCCCAGCAAAAAGCTGCAGTCGGAGCCTGAAATCTATCGCCAAAAGATTCCAGGGGAAATCCCCAGAATGCCGCTGGCGACAACTCCAGACTGGAGACCCCGCCCCCTATCCGCCCCATTACTGAAACCGAAGAGCTGATTTCAGAAGGATCCCGTCCAATAGCTCAGGGAGCAGAACAAGGTGGGAGCAGCAGCATACCTGGACACACCCAGGGAGGGAGCAACAGGTACCGACACACGCATCAGGAGGGTTCAGGGCCCTTTCTATGACAGCATAATCTCTGGCCTGAATCTCCAGAGAGCCCGGGGGTGGCTGTGAGGTTTGGAGTTGGTGGGGCCAATTCCTTTGGTCATACATGACCTGCATCACTGCAACAGTTATAGTGGTGCGTGTGTGCAACACACATGTATAGTTTTCTTGGATAAACACTGCAAGCTAAAGAAGCCCTTCACTATCACTTCCCCCTGTAATGTATTTTTCAGAAACATTATCTGTCACTCTAGCAAATGACAACTGATAGTCGCTTCTTGTATTATCATACGAGCTTTGATACTGATCTCTTGTGTATTTACACTTCTGGAAATTAAGTTAGGTACCCCGAGGCCAGGCAATAACATACCTTTGGGATTGCCAGCTCTCAAAAAAGATGACGAAGGGATGTCCCCTTACATCAAAGATCCCAAGCAATAATGATGGTGTGAAGGACCTAACATGCAGCCAGCCTGATTATCGCTTAACTCGATTTCGCCGAGTAACCGATGTTACACTACTTTGATCATGGCTAATAAAATTATACCAGGGAAGTACTTTGAGCACTCAGAAAGATTATGTATCTACTATTATACTATTATTATTCTCTTTACTCAGTAGCTGTTTCCATAGTTCTCATACAGAAGTGTTTCCTACAACACAAATATAAGAACATAGAGACACGGCGGTTTGTAGCCAGGCACTACTCTCGGTTACAGAAACACCCTGGAGAGGAGTGTGTTTGCTTGTTTGTGTGGCTTCACATATCTTCAGATGCAGAGTCTATTTATTGTAGCCTTTCTCATGCTCAATGCCTTTCATTTTGAGCGCTGTGCAACAAACAGTCTCTATTCGGGGGGCTGTGTGAGGCAGCAGTAGATAGACAACCTCTGCGGGAGCCCAGGGGTAGAACAGGGAAGCCAGCGCTGAAGTTATTCCTCGACAGGTCCTCCTCCATCCACAACAGGGTTTTTTACACAATGCCAAACTACTAAAACCTCCACGACTGCTTTCAGTAAACCTCCTGCAATTAGTGCAGATTCCATGGAGACTCCAGGCCAGTCCTGGAGATGTGGTAACCCTAGGACAAAACTGCATGAACTGATGATTGAAGAACACTCGTGAGTTTTCATCTATTCAGAAAGAATGGATATGGGTCATTTCAGATGCAGCTCGATAATTTCTCACAGCTTAACCGTGGGGGGTTTTGTGAGGAAGGACAGGCGTCGAGAGCAGACTTAGAGCCCCTGGGAGGGAGCGGCCAGAGATCGGAACACAGCTCCCTTGTGGGAGGGAGGGGACGCGGGGGGCAAATCGGAACAGGAACGCCTAGGCCAGGGCCTCCCTTCCTCTACGCCAACCAGGGACCAGCACCTCACAGCATCCTCAGCTGGGACGACTGCGGGCGACTGGCTCCAGCTCATCCCACGAGAGGCACCCCCAAGCTCTCCCCTCCTGGGCCCTGTGATGTCAGCTGTGAGCCAAAACCCCAGCCAGGTGCCTTACCCCACCTCCCAAGGCCCCGCCACTTGCACAACGGCCCAAAGCATCAGGTTGCCAAGGACAGCACGTGGAGCTGTGCCCGGAGCGTCCGTCTTGGTTGCCACTGCCCCCCCCTACACACACCACTGGGGGCTCTCCAGCCCTCCAGGTATCCATGCCACATTCCTGAGGTGGCCGGAGGCAGCACCCATTCCTCCCCCTCCACAATTCATGCAAAGGGCTTGCCCTAATATAAGCAGGGGAGCTATTCCGAAGGGAGCCCAGGAACATGTCTCATCGATCACCCCTTGAGCATTGCTCCAGTCGTGATAAGAGCAAAGGCGAATGTGACGTGGCTGGACAGGCACAGAGGAAGGAATCCGTCTGCTGGATAGGCCTAATAGAGAGAGAGCCTCTGCTCAGAGCGACGAAGAGAAATCCAGCAGAACTGGGAGGCAGGGGGACTGCTCAGGAATCAGAGGTGGGGTACGTCGTTCTGGAGCAGGCAAAGAAGGGTTTGACCTGTCCATGGACCTCAGGCTGATGCCAGCCTCAGGGCTGGGCACATCCAGCCACCTCCTGCCCAGCCACCTTAGGAAGTTATAACAAAATTACGCTCATATCACATTTTGCTAGTATGTAAATATTATGTGAATTTCACCGCTAAAAGGGCATTTTATGGTTTTCTTCAAAGACAAAGTTAATAGAAATATATGTCTTGGCAGGGGTCATTTCGGAGAAAAAGAGCTGCAGGAACTTATAGCATAACTCATTAGCACAACTAATTTGCACATGCCACACCCCTTGGCAGCACCAGAAGTGTGTCATTAGCATAACTGATTTGCATATGCCCCACCCCCTGACATCACCTATCCTGGCTGTTTTGGACCCAATCCTGGCCATTCAGGGCTGAAATTCGCCCCAAAATAGTAAAAAGGGGCTGAAAATGGCCGAAAAGGGGCCCAAAATGGTCAGGATTGGGCCACTGCTAAGCATGAGATTGAGCCACCACCCGTCAGAGGCCCGATCCTGGCTGTTTCAGGACCAATCCTGGCCATTTTGGGCCCGAATTGGGCCGTTTCGGCCTTGATCCAGGCCGAAACGGGTCCAAAATGGCCGAGAGTCAGGTGGGCGGGGCCACCTGACATGTGACCTCTTTGGGGAACTACCAGAACTGCGTCCCTGCGCGTTCCCCCTCAAAGTCTTGGTTAGCCAGCTTTAAATGGAACATGATGCTTAGACAATTTTTTCCTCTGGCAACACAAAGAAGTAAAATGGTGGTCCCCAGCCCCCAGCCCCACTGAAACAGAAACCACTGTGAGTCAAGAACGTCTAGGGGTGGTGTTGATGGAATACAAATCAATACAATACGATTCCAGAAGACGGACCTCCACTTCTGGGCAGCAGTGGCCCCCCCCTCTCCCTCCCTCTCTGCCAAACAGAAGAGCTGGTTTTTGGTGCCCCAGATGCCTGATCAAGGAGGGGGGGGGCCTACAGGCAGCCAGCCCAGAGATCAGTGGGGCTGGTTATCAATACCCAGGACCCCAGATTGCACCCCCAGCCCAGTTCTGAAGCCACACTGCCAAGCTGTGGGCAAGGCACTCTGTCTTAACTCCACACAACGTGGCTGGCTGGAACTTGGCAAGTGACGGTTTATCATTTCAGCCTTCAGGCAATTTACATCGTTTTCAATGACGTGTTCCACTGATTAATTACAGCTAAACATCTGCATTGTTGGGTTGCTCCAAATGATTAAAAAAAAAAGTCCTGAATATTTCCCTCATTGCTACGTTTGCACTGCTTTGGTCTCAGGACAGTAACGCAACTGCTATTCACTACAGCCCCCAGAAGAGCAGTAGGCAGGCAGGAGAGGAAAGGGGTATTTGACCAGGAAAACTGCCGCCTCGCCACAACAGAAGTGCTGCCTTGAGAGAAGATGTCTGGATCTCACATAACAAGCTAGCAGCAAAGAAAGTGCCCCCCCCAGTCTTGGACATGGTTGATGTCACCTTCTGCACTGATTTATGTTTTGCTTCGTTTTGCTAAACTAACAATGTTTTTTGGAAAAATTCTTCGAATGGAGACAAACATCAAATGCAGCAATAAGGCAATTTAAGGCTAAAACCTTCTCTTTAGGAGGGGGCACGAGAGTAGGGCTGCAGTCCTAAGAACGTTCTCTCTGCGTGTCTCTGGATATCCGATCTGGGGCCGCAGATCTGTGACCCTGAGCAGGGCTTCTCTTGCTGTGCCCTGCCTGCACATCCAGGCAGAAAGCCAATGCTACAGAGGTGCCCCCCCCCCCTCTCCCTCCAAGGGAACTATCCCAGGTAAGCAGTGCCCTTAGGACCTCCCTCCATTCTGGGAAGAGGGGAGTGCATCGCAAGTGCGTTGCTGAGGTAGCCTGTATAGCGAACGGATCTAAGCAACCACCAAGTCACCTGCCCAGTAATATCACGCAACAGCATCTCCGTGCGAAGATCTTCCTAGAGTGAAAGTAAGACCCAGGAGGGGCTGCATTTCTACTTCGAAAGGGTCCTGGCCGGCCTTGGTTTCCATTAACCCGCAGATCCCCTTCCAGCCAGCTAGTTCATTCCCTTCTGCAGGAGAGATGGCTCTCTGCAGCTGCCCCGTTCTGAGGGGCAGAGCAGAACCTGGCAGCTCCACTCCAGGCAGAGAGGAAGGCGGACGGGCCAGCAGGGCTGTGGAGAGGGCCCCCCCCAAGAGACCCTGCACGCAACAGTCTGCCGTGGCACACCTGAGCTCTCCAGTGCCTGGAGGAACACCCCATCGCCAGGCTCCTGTTCACAACCACAGGCCCTCCTCTCTCTCCCAGGTTTAGGCCATGGGATGCCAACAGCCCGGTTGACAGAATAGCAAGGCAATGGCTGGGGCTGGGGCTGGCTTGTTGGCCCCTTCCTTGAGCACGTCACGGCCCGGAGCTCTGGGAGACTGACTCAGCTGTCTCCTCCTGTGACAGGCCCTGACCCCCCACCCTAGAGCCCATTGCAGCCCCCGAGGTCTCTCCCCAAATGGCCCCTCACCCCCATAAGGCCAGGAACTACCCCTCCCCCTGCTGGAACCAGACACTGCACCTTGAAGGGCCAATGAGCAGTCTGCTCCTGGAGGGGCGGGGCATGCAGCTCCACCTCTGTGTAGGAGTATTTAAGGCCTCCCACCCACTGCCTTTTCTGGAACAACATCCAAGCTCCTTGTCCTGTTGGCCCTGGCCTTAAGCAGGACAGCACGGGGAGGGCCGTGCGGGCTTTAAAGGCTGGGCCACTCAGGAATAGGAATGTTAAGACTGGGGAGGAAATGGCAGTGGAGGATCCAACCCTGTGCAGAGGAACAGAGAAGCATCCCAGACACGCGTCTTGCACAAAGGAAGAAAAGTCCTTGACCCGCTTGCAAAATACAGTTGGTGATAATGAAACCTCAAAGCAGAAGACCAGAGGAGGGAAGCAGATGGAAGCGCTGGAGTGCAGGGGCTCCGGGGCAACCTGATCAGAGGGCATCTTTAGCTGCACCCCAGCTGCTGGGGTGTGTGTGTGTGACCCGGGAGCCCCTTCCTGCTGCTGAGGCTTCTGGGACCCGTTGATCAGCCTCCACAGCCTCTTGGGGGGATGTCTTGGGGCCTCTGCAAGCATTTTCCTCGTGGCACACTTCTGGCTGCACCACTAAATCTGCTGGCTGGCTGGCTGGCTGGCTTCTCCAGATAGCTCTGCTGCCCACCCATCTTTGGAGAATTCATTTTTCATTTGAACCACAAACCTATTGCATACTGGTTTGAAACAAGATTTATGCATTTACAAAAAAGATTTGTACCCTGCCTTTCCTCTTGGCTGAAGGCGGCAGACTGCCAGACCTCTCATCGAACAGCCCGAGGAGTGACTGTGACTGGGCTCAGTAGCCTTTGCTTCTCTGCCCAGCAGCTTTGCACAACTGCAGCTCCCAGGATTCTTGAAGGGACTGCATGAGCTCCAACCCTAGTGGAAGATCAGCCTGACCACTGCCCCCCTCCCCCATAAAATTTGCAACCAATATATTCAGCCCAAATGTATTGGAACAGCAGCAACTCCTGCCCCTAGTGAGATATGCTGGGGAGGGGGGAGAGGTGAGGAGAAGAGCCTCCATCCCCTCCCCACCAACCCACACAATCCACAGCTCTGGGAGCCACAAGCAACAGCTCAGGGGCACCAGAGGAGGGGCTGGTGGAGCCTCTGATGACCCAAGCAAAACCCAGAAAGGGTTTGTGCAAAGAGATCCACTAGCAGATTTCGTAGGGGGGGGGCATGACTCCTCCCCTTCCCCGAAGCTAGCAACAGCCAAATCCCCCTCACAAGCAAGAGCTGTCTCCCGATTCATTCAACGAAGCCAGAGGCACAAGCCAGCCCAAGGGTGCATTTTTACGCCCTGCTGAGTCCAATGGTGGACCAGCGCCAGCCTGTTCTTCTCTCCTGGGGCTCAGGCAATCGCTTTCATGGCACAAGTACAACATGCAGCTCGGAGGACAGAATCCAGCACCTCCAATATCTCCCGCTAACTCTTAATTATTATTGCTATTAATACTGTTTCAAAAGCACAGTTCTAGCACGCAGGGAACCTGAAATCTCCAGGAGGGGTGGGAAGATGCGAGGCAGGGTTTCTGGGGGGCAAAACTGCCCTGCTTGTAGCGGCTCCCCCACCCCACTCCCAGTCTCACCAGCCACTCCCTTCAAGTTCCAGAATCTGGTTCTCTTCTGACCGGAGCAGAAGTCAGTTATTTTCAGGCTAGCCCACACCACAGACGTGGCCTCGCCGCCCCTTCAGGAGGATCAGGGCTCCAACCTCTCCAGAGCGGGAAGGGTGCCGGGTGAGCATCCTATCCCATGAGACTAGCAGTGGGTGGACTGGCAGCAGAGAACCGAACTCGGCTTGGGCCCTCGGGCAGCCCAGGGGCGTGTGAGCAGAGGCAGTCTGCCAGGAAGCGTTTGGTGGCAGAGCTCCGCTGGGGGGGGGGCATCACCCACAGAGGAGTTCTGCTACTCAAGGCTCCTCGAAATAAATGGGATATAGGCACCAGCAAGAAGCTGCTCCTGTGTCGATCCTGCTCATTTCAACGGGGCCTGTTGCCAGGGGATCATGCCACATGTTCACTGGGAAGAGTCTGAGGGGGCATCAGGCCATTTCAGGCCAGTCCTGGCAGCTCCCAGTCCCTTCTGTGCCACAGACAGCGAGACCCAGTCAAAGACACAAAAATGCCGCCCAGTCCAAAGCACTGAAGCCAGCTTTGAATCTTGTAGTCTAAATGCAGCGCGTTATTTTTGCAGGGGGTGGGGGATAGGATGAGGGGAACTAGTTAATTCATATGATAAATACACACGCACAAACAGCCAGAGGCCGGGAATGAGTTGAGCAGAGTCTCCAGGGATGATCAGAGAATATTAAAAAATACAACCCCCAGGTTTTTGGTGGCTGTTTTAATAAAGCAGTTGCAGCCGCCTGGGATCCGGGAGAGAGAGAGAGAGGGAATTGGCTTGTAAAGCCCTCCACAAAAAAACAAAACAAAGCAACAGGACGTGGGGCGGGGGGAGGGGGGGGAGATGAATTTTGGCTTGGTGGGGCAGCTCTTCACAGGAGTGAGGCTTTGAGGAAGCAACTCCTCAGTCCTTCCAGAGTTCAGCAGTCTCTCTCCTCATTCTGCCTGAGCGGCTGGAACCCAGAAAGGCCACTTCCCCTAGCTGGGCAGCATCCGTTCGGGCCCGTTGCTTGTGGACTAGGTGTGGTGGGGTAGCAGCAAGCAAGCGACTCACTCCCAGGCCTTCTGCACCCAGACAATGGAACTGCTAAAGAACCCACGGCAGGCACCCAAACAAGCCAGCTTAAATATCTGTTTAAGCAGGGTGGGGGGTGGGGGGGAATGCAGGGCAACTCTGCTCAGCTGTGCAGGTCAAGCTCAAGGGAATTTACTCAGCTAAAGGAATTCTCCCTGTTTTCCACTCCCTTGAGTGCTGAGTTCTGCCACGGAAAAAGAAGCCAAGCCATCCTGGAACAATACCTTTTATTTGTATTATATTAACATAGAAAACTGCCTTTACCCAGAATTAAGTTGCTGCTCTCTCGGACCTCCAGCAGAGAAAGTCCTTCCTAGCTGTTTTCTACCTGGAGGTGTATAGGATCAAACCGGGGCCAGAGACAGGCTGTGCTTATAAAGCAGGGTGCAGGTGTTCGAGTGGCACAAAATATGGTCTCGGGCTGCAGGAAGGATTCTGGATGACTCAGCAGTTTGCCTCCTGCATTTCAAACCTTCCTTAGGGCCAAGGAGAATTTCTGTTGCTTGTTCTATAAGACCAGTTTGGTTGCTAAGATCCGGAAGGGAGTCTTAGCAACTGGTTGGCTCACAGGCGAAGGAAAAGAGCCTCAGAGACAATCTCTTTTGTACTTAGTCCAGCTAGTCATTGAAAAGGAGAAGGCAAAAAGGGGTGGATCTGTAGTGAGGAGGCAGGCCCACGGGAACTGGACTGCTGGCTCCGACGTGGGCGAGGCGTTCCTTACCTCTCGTTCGCAACAGGTAGGAAGGCCACTCAGGGGCGGGGGAAGCAGAGCCTTTTTCACCATTTACAAACAAACCAAAATACTTGTTTTCCATCTGGCCTGGGTGGGGAGAACCCCCCCCCTCACACACACGTGCATGCAGGCACACAAATCCCCCAGCTGAAGCCTCCGGGCAACCAGGAAGCATCTCCGCTCAGTTAAAACGATCGCAAAAGAGAGCTTTCCTCTGCCTGCACCCAGCTGGGAACCAGCCTCCACCGATGCCAGGCAGGGCTCCTCTGGACAGCTTGACTCTGAAACCTGCCAGTTCCTCCTCCTTTATTCAGTGCAGGCCTCCCAAGGAAGGCAGGTGTCCAGTCTCCCCCTTACCAGGTCCCCTCGACTGACCCACAGGGCCTGGCCTATTGAACTGCCTCGCCCCAGAGTGTGAAATGTGGAGGGGGGACCAAGAGGGTGGTGGGCTAGGGTCTCACCAGACCAGGATAATGCTCCTTATTTCCTGGGCCCCTGAAAAGATCAAAAACAGGGCACAGTGTAATATACAAGGAAAGGAGGACAGAGCCAGGAAGCCTGTCCTCAGGCATAGTGGGGGGTGGGGGCAGAGAGAACAGTTTAACGCCTCACACAACTGGAAGAGGCAGATGTTCCCCAGAGGTGTTCCGCAGAGCAGGAGAGGGTATTTGGAGGCAAGGAGTTCCACAGGTAAGCAGCCACCAAAGACAAAGGAGGGAGGTGTAAGATGGGAGTTGTGGCCTATGGAAGAGAGTCGCACAGAAGGCCCCGCAGAGCAAAAGGCCAGGGCCCTCTCAGAGCCTGCCCATGCTGACAAGCCCCTCCTGCCTGCCTGCAGGGCTCAGGGGTGCACTGGAGTTCAGCGTGAGACTGGCCCTGGGAAGACCCTCAGGGAAGCAAACCTCCGTATTCCACCCCAGGGGGAAGCAGCTATTCAAGGAATCGAGTCAGTGCCAGGCGGACCCAGATGCCCACAGTTTCCACCCATCCATTCAGCTCTCCGCCAGCGCTCTGCACCTCAACAGAAAGGCAGCACAATTTGGATACGAGTCCCCTCGCTAACCCAAGCGCTCCACCTGGATCACTCTGCACCCTCTTCCTCAAGTACAAGCCACTCCCCTCTCTGCCACCAAAAACTAAGGTAAGGTGACACCCCAAATCTTTGCAGGCAATTGATCAGAGAGGCTGCAAGAGATCGCAGAGGGCCATGGACTTGGGCGCGGTCGGCACTCCTGCATAAGATGCCCAGAGTGACATATTAGCTGTGGGTGAGTAGCAAAGAGTTGGAGCAGGCAAAGAAGGAGCCAAGAAGTATCTTAAATAGTTTTCAAAGGCAAATGCCCCAAAGTCATCCTGAGAGCAAGGGTGTAAATGGCCCCCTCCATCACATCTACGCACAATCCGCAGTGCCTGATATTCCACCAGCTACGCACTGGAACTTGTATGTATTTACTTCATTATAGTCCGCCTTTCTCACTGAGACTTGAGGCTTGAGTAGACCCAGGTTGTGCATGTCTATATCCACAGCGTAGAAAAGAACAGGCAGGAACCAACAGATAGGAGCCTACTGTTTCCATATGCACACTAACGTTCTTCCACCACATAAACATGCCCCGTGGTAACCATGCTGAGGCCATGTAGGATACATGACATGAGACCTGGTACATAGGCAATGAGAGCCTGTGAAGCATATCTGGTCACCACAACCATACGAGAGCTATTTGTCGGGACTTCCATAACTCAACTGCAGCTTTGCTGGCCCAAGTTCGGAGCTGTGCAAGTCTTTCCAGGCATAAGGGCATGCAGCCGAGACAGCCCACCACTGCCTTATGAATGGCAAGCCCTATGACAGATTGAGGAGTGCGCACAAACAAAGCCGCAGGCCAGACGGGCATGGGGGACGGGGAGAAAGGCAGTGGAAATTCCAGGAGGCACATGCGCACACACGCGGCGGCATGCTTGCAGGACCCTGGACAGCTCTTTGGTTCTCTGAGGCCCCGCTGGTGGATCTGCAGAGCCTCAGAAAGAGGAGGGAGCTGTCCAGCATCCCAGAGTCTGGAGCTGGCCAACTTCAGCACATGCCAAAAACCAACCCTGCAGGATCGCGTCTACCCAGCCACTACACCGGGACAGAGCACAGCAGCCGCCAGTACTTCCTTCAGCCCCCCAGGGGCAGCTAAGCCAGCTAGGAAGTAGAGGAGGCCGCTGGGTGAAGCCCCGTCCCAGGCCCCGCCCCTGCCCAGGAGATGGGCAGCTCTTACCTGGCCTTGCCGCGGCTGCTCCTCCTGAGGGTGTGGGCGTCAGCCTCCTTCTCTTCCCGCACTCGCTGCAGTGATGGGGAGCGGCTGTGGATGCCCCGGGAGCTGCTCGTGCTGACCAGGCTACTGTCCCCCAGCCCCGCCCCGACAGCCACTTCCTGCATCTGAGCCAGCAGCTGTTGGGGCAGGCTGCGGAGCGAGGGCACCGGAGAGTAGGACGGGCGGCTCTCGGCCTTCAAATTGTTGTCGCTTGCAGACCGCTGCAGCAGGCGGGGGGAGGAGAGGCTGCTCACCCCGATGAGCCGTCTCCTCTTCGTGTAGCTGGGAGTTTCTCTAAAAGGCACTGCAAGGGAGAAACAGAGAGGCCCTCAGTGATCAATAGCGCCACCCCCAGCATGGAAAGAGATGAAACAACCATGTGCTTCAGTAGGCCTTGGGGGGCGTTCAGTTAACTCCAATGCACTACGAATGAACATCCCCCGCCCACTGGAGAACTGATGGACCTGCTGCTGTGGAGGGGATCTTGGCAAGCGTGAAAGGGCAGGAACCGCTCGTTTGTTTGTTTGTTTGTGTTACTTACTTATAACCCACCTTTCTCACTGAGACTCAAGGCAGATTACATAGTACAAGTCGATACAAACGTTGGCTGGGATATTCAATGAACAATACAGTAGGATAGGATAGCAAAATGTGTGAAAACAAGAAAAAATTCAACACAGTGCTGAAGAACAGCAAACAAACCCATAATTCTGAAACAAAACATAAAACGTTCATGGAACTATCCGATAGGAGCACATTTACAGCAATAGATAGTACACGGTAGTACAGTCTACAGTCACAAACACAGCTCTCAGAACTACTGACTGTGGGTCAGTAATGACTCTGTGCTTGCACAGGGGACTACCTTGACTTTTTTACAGGAAGCAGAAGCTCTGCTCCTTCATGGGGCAGAAACTTGTTTTCCGCAGGAGAGGAAAGGAAGCACTCTTGCAGTGGTCTTGGGGGAGCAGAGAGGACCCTTGTTGTTGGAGTGTGTGTGTGTGTGTGTGTGTGTGTGTGTGTGTGTGTGTGCGCGCGCAGCAAAGCAGGCCAAACCATTGTGTGTGTGTGTGTAAAGGAGAGGGGGTGGGGGTGTTGAAGCCAATAGTGCTATTCCTGACCTGTGCACTCCAATGCTGAGAGCGCTATTCTTGTTCTCCCTAAATTACTGTCAGGGCCACAATCCAGTTGCACGGTGGCAATTCCAGAACAGGCTGCAATGGGAAGGCAGCCACGTGCCCCACCCACGTGCCCCAGCCAGCCGTCTTGGATTCCTCCACAACCGGAGGCTCCGCCTCTTCTGTTAGGGCTGGTTCACCATATTCTGGTGCCTCCACCAAGGCACACCCCCTCGGCCTGCAACGCTACAGGGACTTTGCTTGGACCTGGCTGTCAGCAGCCTGGGCTCAGGAGGGGATACGGGACCCCTTCTGTGCCCCTCCCTCCTCAGGCCAGCATCCTCTGTCGTTGGTTGGTTGTTCAGCTAGAGACCTGGCCCTAGGTCTACTCAGTGTCCAGAAAGAAAGAAACTTGCTATGTAAAAAGGCAAAGGAGATTTTGTTTCCAGGGACACAAAAGTGTTTCATATCTAATGCATTTAAAAAAAACAAAACCCCACACACTGAATACAGGTAACAAAACCATAAAATGGAAAGCAAACACCATTAATTCAACTGTCAGTCCCCAGAAATCTGGCTGTTAACTTCAGAAAGCCTGGTGGAGGCATAATTCCCTGTGGAACACAGTTATTATTCATGTGTTGGTTTAAGAAGTGTCTTATGCTGTGCTCTCCACAACCACGAACAGAATATCAACAACATCCCCAGTATAAAACCAGCATCAAAATGGAACAAAGCCCACTCCTCCACTTGAAGCCAGCTGGGTGACTTTGGGTCAGTCACAGCTCTCCCAGAGCTCTCTCAGCCCCACCCACCTCACAGGGTGATGGTCATGAGGATAATAATAACACACTTTGTAAACCACTCTAAGTGGGATTTAAGTTGTCCTGAAGGCAGTGTATAAATTGAATGTTGTTGCTGTTGTTACAGTAAAAAAATCATTGTTTCTGGCAGGAAAACGGCAGGTACTAAGCTGTCTGAAAGAGCCACTTTTGACCTAAGCCGAAGAAACTAAGCAGGAAGTGGTCAAGCATGTCTCCAATGGTGCATGGGGGCCACCACGGAGAAGGCACCGCTTTGGTCTTCCTCACTCTTCTTCCAGACGGGGCACAGAGCAACTGCCTCCCCCACAGACCAGGGGGAGCCAGTAAGGGCTCATGGGGTGTGTGTGTGTGTGTGTTTCTGCTTCCCCTGGGAAATGACAGGAGTCGCACAACTAGGCAATGCTCATGTTTATTTATAGCACTCCTGGGAATGTGCCATGTCTCACTGCAGACACGGGCTTGTGCATTTAAACGATTCCACACAAAACTCCGTCCTGCACATAAGGGGAAGCACATCTGGGGAACCGTCTCCAGGTCAGACTTGGCTTCCAGGTGCAGGGAGCTTTCAAAAGAAACAACGGGAGCACCCAATCGTGTGGTCCCCACCTACACCCTGATGTGATGCAGCCCAAGGAGGGCTGTGCCATGATAGTTGCAATGTGCTGTTTAGTTTTAATACACCACCTACTTATGGTATAAATATGAGACCCCATTTAGCAGCTGGAGCCCCAAACCAGGGGCAGGAAAAGAGGTTTCCTGTTGTGTCAAAGTAGCTCTTGCCAAGCCAGGGGAGGACAGAACTGGGGTGGGGGTGGGGAGTCTGCACTTCACCCCCCCCATGTGCAACTTTCCTCTCCCAAATGTGCCTGCTGCAAATGGTTGCGAGCCTCTCTGTTGTCGTGGCAACTTGAGGCATTTACCCTGTTCTCGGTTTAATGCGGATGCGATGCCTGGATTTTATTTCAAGGCGTCTAGTTCCCCCGGGAGGTCTGAGCCCCAAACTGCTCTCTAAAACCAGCCCAGCTGGATTAGACCGAAGGGCTCGCAGAGGTCTGCAGAGGGGGCAAGCCAGCCTCTAGGAAGGCCACGGGTGGGGCATGAAGGCCATCGCCCGGCCCCCTCCCCCAGCTGCCTACCTTCCGAATCTGGAATGGTCAGGAATATGGCCTCTCAAAATGAAGGTTTCATTCTGCAGCCACCAACAGACTCTCCCCGCCCTCCCCCCCATTTATTAAATATGTATACATTCCCTTACACAAAACAAATTGTTTCAAGGGAATCTTATCCTTCCTGGGTTTGTTCAGACCCCTTTTAAAGCCACCTAAGCCAGCGGCCATTCATAAATTCAGGGGCAGTGAGTTCCACAAATTAACGTTGAAGAAGTACTTTCTTTGGCTGTCCTGATTCTACTGCCAATCAGCTTCACTCAATACCCCCATGCTGAAGTATCATGAGATGGAGAGGGGAGGAAAACCCCTCTCTGCTTCCGCCTCTGGCTAAGCAAAAGGGAACACAGATTCCATCTTCAAGAACCCTGCAGAGGCAGATACCGAAAGGTCCAAAAGCCCACGGATCGAAAAGTGGGCTGCGTTCTGGGCTCCCAGAGTTTCGGGGGGGTCCTGTACCCGGGCTTTGTTTACAGGAATTCCCTACATGCTTAAAAATGCTGACGGGGGCCCTGATCCTCTTTTTACTTTTGGCACACTGGTTTCTGAATTAAAGTAAAATAGAAGTTACTAGGGGGGAGTTCTCAGTTCCTCCAGTCCAGAAGAATCTGTTTGTGCCTCAAATCCCAGGGCGTTTTATATAACGGAGTGTGATCTGCCTGCTCAGAAAGCCTCCCCAACATGCGTTTTGCTCTGTTCAACCAAACAGAAGAGCTGCATATAAATAATTAAATAAACATCAAATAAATAGCACAGGGAGCCTTTCCCTGCCCTTTGGTCTCTGGAGACGGGCCCTTGTGCATGCAAAGCGTGGCCTCCGCCCCTGAGCTACGGGCCCTCCTGGGAACAGGGCAGAGCTGGGCCCTGCCAGTGCCCAGAGCAAGCCCCCAGCCCTTCCAGGCTGGCTGGCACCTTGATGGGGAAGGCAGGAGCTGCCCCAGCGGAGGGCCCAGCAGCACTCTCCGCAGAAGGCAGGCGGCAGTTTGGGCTGGTGATAAATGAGGCGAGCGCGGTAATCATTCCTCTCCCACCAGCACCAGCCGCGTGGGGGAAATGCTTAATTGCGCCTCCGCCTGATCAAGAGTCACAGGCAGCTCCTGGCAAGCAAAAGGCTCCTTTGGGCCCCCTTGGAATGAACAGGAGCCCAGCCGCGGGGACGTCCACAGCGCTGGCAGGTGCGAGTGTGACCGCCTGGCAGGGGTTGGTGGGCGCTTATCTTGCAGCAAGGGTTTCCAGAGTTTCCACACACGGGGGAACCCGGGCGATCTGGGATCCGCAGGGAGTGCCCCGGACGGCCACCGGGCCTTTGCATCCCTAGCAGGTGCTTGGGCCGTCTGAGGGGCTGCAAAGTGACGCGGCAGATGCCAGAGAGTGGGAAAGCCAGCCATGCGGGGACGACTTCAGAAGGCCCCAAGGGTGGGCGGTCTCCTCCCAGGGGATCTGGCGGGCCCTCTTCAGAGCGCTTCTTGATGGGCAGGACAGCTTTTCAGGCAAAGAGCAAAAGCTGCTTCCCTTACGTAGGGATGTAAATGTTCCTTGAAAAGGTGGAACAGAAATTCCTCAGATAAATAAAGGGTCTGCTGCATCTACTGTCTTCTTTTGCAGTTACAGGCCCATTTGCCATTAAGAGTTTTCATGCTTTTAGGTCTTGGGTTTCTCATGTAGTCTGTGGTTTTGTGGGCTGCCTTGGACAGAGTGGGAGACGGAGATGCAAACATTTTAAACAATTCATTTGCTAAGTGCCAAAGACAGCCTTCGTTCTTGCCCACTGGGGGTAACATGCTGCAAAGTTCCTGCAGCACACACAAGCCCCCCCCCCCCCCCGCCTGGCATTCAAACCAACCTGGTGACAGAAGGCCCTCCCCCCCCCACAGATGTCTGAATGAGGATCTGAATGGGGGTCTTAATACCCCATCGGCCTCTACCCATGCCCCTTCATAGCTCCTTCCTGGCATTTTGCCCCCCCTGCCCCCCATACATCCCTCTCAGCCAGTATGGCAGCAAGGCCAGGCATTCTTGTGAGGAGGCAGGGGGCCTCCTCAGGTTTGTTGAGAGAATGAAATTACAACTGAACTCCAGACTATGTAAATGAGCTCCCCTGAAAATGGCAGCTTCCAAGGGTGGACTCTCTGGCATTCTACGTGGCTGAACTCTCTACCCTCCCTAAACCTGCTGTCTCCAGGCTCCACCGCCAAACCCCCAAGAATTTTCCAGCCTGGAGTTGGCAACCTTAGCAGGGTACAGAACCAGGTTCCATTTTCGAGATGGCAGGGATTGCTGCCATGTGCCCTCCCCCTATCCCCCCCCCCCCGCCCACATGAGCCCTTTAAAGGGCAGCTCAGCCGTGAAAGCGAAAGGGGGATTCTGGGCTCTGGTGGTCGTACTTTTGCGCAGGCACAGCAAAGAAAAGGGAAGGAACAGGGTGGAGACAGCAGCAGCAGCAGCAGCGAATGCAGCAGGGGGGGGCACATTTGCCCACCCGCACGTGGATGCAGCCCTGCACTGGTCCCCGGCGAGTTTCCAGGAGCAATTCAGACTGCTAGTTTTGCCCCACAGAGCCCTACATTTTTTGCGTCCAGAGTATTTGAAAGAATACTTCTAAGACCACCGAGGGCGGGGTGTGTGTGTGTGGGGAAGGGGCTCTTCCTGTCCAGAAAGTGGCGAGAGGCTTCTTGAACGAGGGCCTTTACGGTGGTGGCCCCTGCACCCCGCAACTCCCTCCCGCGAGAAATCTACCTTGCCGACATCTTTTTATGTTTCAGAAAGTCAGTTCTTTTACTACTATTGTTACTGTTGTTCATAATTGTGATAATCATTCAGGGAGGCTTTTGGTTGTTGCGTTTGACCTATTTCTTGAGTGGCTGCTAGCCTGATTTGTATGTGGATATTCCAGTGTTTTATGACGGATGTTCTAATTATGTTTAGCATTTTTATGTACTTTTAAAAAATGTGTTCTGTGTGTAAGTCCTCATGAGAGCCCTTCGGGTTAGTTGGTGGGATAATAAATGTTAGAAAAAAGAAAGCTTTAAAACAATCTTTTTGCATCGCAATGAATCACCCGGGTTGCCATGACAACAGCGCTCAGCATGGCATGCCCACCTGTCCAATTCACCTTCTGAAATTCCAAAGGAGAAAACTGAAGTTTCCAAACTCCCATTTCTCTACTGGACTTTGGGGCAACATTTATGGTCCCACTAAGGTGGCATAATCCAGAGGTAAACTGGGGAGATGGGGCTGTTCCCATTTATGCTGCCATATTTTCTATCTTTCATTTTTTGCTGGGTCAGATGTCTCTCTGCGTGCCAGTTTCAAATGCAGTCTCACTGCATCATGGGTTTGGTGGGCTACAGCAGATGGCAATCTCAGTAATCTCACTGCATCATGGGTTTGGTGGGCTACAGCAGACGGCAATCTCAGTAATCTCACTGTGTCATAGGGTTTGCAGTCGAGGGGAGACCATCAAATGCCTGACACCGTGACTCTACTACTGGTGTGTGTAGGCATCAGTCTCCAGCACGTCTATATAAAGTGGTCTACACAAGAGTGGCTGGAATCTCGTGAACTGTCTACAATCCTCCACAGCCTTCTGGGTGACACAAATGAATGACAAACTTGTACTGGGAGGGTCTGCAACCAGTGCCTTGTGCTGAAGAGGCCAGAAGCACTTCTCAGCTACTGGCGCACAAAGAGCAATGTTTTGGTGCAGTAGCTCATGGGCCTGGTGGGATGTGGGGAAGAAATCCCTGGGGAGCTTTGTTGGTAGCCCCCAGACCCTGGAGGGCTCTTTGGTCATCCAGCACCTGAGATGGGACTCCTCTGCTGCAAGCTATTGTGGTGCTGCCCCCTCCGGACTCATGAGGCTGGCCAGTTCCTTGATGGACTGAAATCCTTTGGCTTTAAGTGGCTTGTGGGTTTTAAATTTTGTGTATCGTGGATTATCCCTCTTTTTAAAGTGGTTGCCAACCATTTTGGGAAGCCACCAGCCGGACGGGTGGGTTATTAACGGTTTTAATACCTAACTAAACAGGACATTCCCAGAGGGGGGAAAGCTTTGCAAGGCAGGGCCGGCAATGGGACAGCAGGGCTCTGGCCACCAGCCGCTCCCCGGAGCCAGCTCAACAACACCCCAGCAGCACACGGCCCCTCTCCGCTGCTGGCCCTCCTGCCCCCAGCTGTGCCCCCCCTTCCAAGTTCAAGGGAATGGGAGATCTCAGGGTGGACTTGGTAGAGGAGGTCACCTTGCTCTGCCCCAGTCTTCATAGGGAGCATTTTGGCCACCCACCCTCAAAGTTACGGAGACATGAATGAGTGCCAGCTTGGAGATGCATCTGACGAAGAGAGCTGTGGTTCTCGAAAGCTTATGCTACAATAAAGTCGGTTAGTCTTAAAGGTGCTACTGGACTCTTTACTATTTTGCAACTACAGACTAACCCGGCTAACTTCTCTGGATCTATTCCCTAGGAAGACAGATCAAGATGGGTAGCCATGTGAATCTGTCTGTAGCAGAAGTGAGTTGCAGAAGTGAGTTGCAGAAATGAGCTTCCCTAGGAAGTAGAAAAGGAGCTGCATCTCACTCAAACTCCCTGTGTGATATCCCAGGGTGCAGCAGTTACCAGGGACTAGAAGCAGAAGTATGGGGCCAATGCCGTTGCTCCTCCTTGCAGAAGAACTGCACGGCCCTCCACCCGGAACACAGAAAGCCATCATGAACGCCGAGTCCGATCCCAAGGTCTGTGCTAGGAAATGGGACACGAGGCAGCTGGCTTTAGAAGGCAGCCAGCAGACCGATTCCCTTCCTCTGAAGAATACGTTTCTCTTGAGTCGAAAGCAGCTCTGAGCAGCCCTGAGCAGATCCAGGGGAAGTTTCCGTGGCAGCTGGAACGGAGCCGCTAATTACGGATGCGAGGCAAAAGCGTGCTCAAGTGCAAGGTCAGTGCAGGGTGCTTTTTAACAACTGCTCTGGCAGGAAGCTACGAGGCCAAGATCCAGTGGGTGGAAGAGGAAGACGGCCGGGTTCAAGAGCGAGTGAGGTGCATTTCTGGAAACCCAGAACAGCAATTAGAACAGGAAATGTTTCACTGCCAAAGCCAAAGTTGGTTGCTAGAGATGACGAGAAGATATGCCCAAACTAAGCAGCCACGGCTGGGTGGGTAGAACCAATTGGCCAGAGACAAACAAAACCTTGGAGGGCGCTAGTAAGGAGGTGCATTTAATAATAGCAATAACAATAACAACAACAAGTGTGTTTATAAACCGTTCTGGGCAGATTAGTGCCCCACTCAGAGCGGCGAACAAAGTCAGTGTTATTATTCTGGAGCTGGGCTGAGAGGAGGGGCTTCCCCGAGACCGCCTGCTGCGCTCATGGCAGGAGTGGGAGTTGAACCAGCAGAGGGCTGATTTGCAAGCCAGCCACTTAACCACTCTGCTACAGCAGCTGTTGGCTGGGCATCTCTCCAACCTGGTTTTCAGACTGGGTGTGCCTTCTCAAGCTGGTTTGCTTTGCTTCTGGGAGAGCAGGTAGCAAGGAGGGCCTTCTGTCAGCTCTGCCTGCTGCCCCAGCCAGCCCTCTTCTCGGAAAACAAAGACTTGCCCACCAGTCTTCACACCTTTAGTGACTTACAAAGGAACCAGCGTGCAGAGAATCTGCAGCACTCCACTAGTGCCTGATGCGATTGCTTGCTGCCCCCTGGCACAGAGGGGATCCTGCGAGGCCTGCTACAAGATGCCCTCCAGGGGCAGGACCCTGCATGGTTCCAAGAACGGTGCCCAGAGGAGTTCTCAGCACCTCTCCTGACATACCCTGAGAGCAGCCAGGGAGGCCCTGCTCAGCTCAGCATGCCCACAGCCAAAGCAGAGAGAACTGAGCAGGCAGAGGACTTGAGGTCCTGCTGCAGAATGCCAAAGAACGTTGGTTGTTGCCCTTGAGAAAGGCACAGAGCTGTTTCATCTGGGCAAGCCTCTTTCTGCTCTTTCGGGAAAGAATTCACAAAGGCTGTTTCCCTCTGGTGCTGTGTTCGAGTGCTGGCAGGGTCAACAATGGCCCTCTTTATTGTTGCACAGGCCCTGCTTCAGCCCCCCCCTCCCCCCGTCTCAATATTCTCAAGATGGGATTAGTCTGCAGCAGGGAAAAAGGTTGTCGGCTAGCCTGGAGAGGAGGCGACTGAGAGGGGATATGACAGCTCTCCTCCAGTATTTGAAGAGCTGTCATTGCATAGAGAATGGAGTGGAGTTGTTTTCTATTGCCCCACAAGGCTGGATCAGAAACCACAGGCTAAAATTAAAACAAAAGCATTTCCAGCTAAAAATTAGGAAGAACTTCCTGACAGCCAGAGCGGTCCCTCAGTGGAACAGGCTTCCTCGGGAGGTGGTGGGCTCTCCTTCTTTGTGGAGGTTTTAAAGCAGAGGCTAGAGGACCACCTGACAGCAATGCTGATTCTGTGAACCTGGACAGGTCATGAGAGGGAGGGCAGGAAGGGCTACATCAATGCTTAGTTCTCGGGGCCCCTTCTTATACGCCCAGGGGTCAGGAAGGAATTTCCCCCCAGGCCAGATTGGCCAGGGATCCTGGAGGATTTTTGCCTTCCTCTGGGCATAGAGCAGGGGGCGCGGGGGGGGGGGAGTTGGGCAGGGAAGATAGCTGTGAATTTCCTGCATTGTGCAGCAGGGTTGGACTAGATGACTCTTGGGGTCTCTCCCACCTCTGCGTTTCTAGGCAAGCACACAGTCCCCTGTTCCATTTGTGAATTGGACAAGAATCACTCCTCCTCACTTGCCCCCTCCCTTTTTCTCTAATCAAACGTCCTCTTGGCACACGTCTTGTCCACCTTGGTGATGGTCCTCTTTATTTTTCAAGAGGCTCATGTTAAAAGAACTGGAAATATTTTCTCCAGGGCCTTCAGAAGATTTACCGTCGGTGTTGCATGCCTATTGCCCCCCCCCCCCTAAGAGGTATGATTTATTATATTCTAAAATATGTTTTTACTGCACCCCACAAGCATCCACAAATTTAATCATCATATAAAAGAAAGCAATCTAAAGAAAAACAGAAATCCACCTGCAGCATTTAACTGGGACCCCACGCAGGAGGCAGGCTTGCCTGCGAGGAGACATCGCAGAGGGGCAGCTGGGTACAGAGAGGCTCTCCCTTTGATCTGCAACTTAAGGCCGCTGGGATGCGAGCCCCGCCTCCCTCTCCCCTTTCTCTTCACAGGTGGGCCTGGAACTGTTATTTAACTGGGACCCCCTTGTGCGGGAGGCGCGAACCCCATGGGGGGCCCGGGGCTCTTAGTCTGGGGCGGGCAGCTGGGGAACAGTCACCGGCTACGCGAGAGGAAAGGAACAACATCACTATATTATGAACTGCTTCTGGGGTGGCTGCCACACGGATCGACACTGGTTGCATAAATATACCATGGTTGTAGCCTTAGACTGTTGTCTGAGTTGATATTCCAGCATGTGGCTGTGGGGTGCGGTCCTGAGCTTCTTACTTCCTTGCTTGGTAGAAAATGTAATAATAACATTTGATTTTTGTTATTAAGCTGCCCTTCAGGACAACTTAATGCCCACTCGGAGCGAAAGTGAATATGCCCCCAACACCCCACAAAATAGGGGGTGCAGTTAAAATGATTCACCCACAAAGGCTCACAGACCCTTCCAGATTCCAAAATGCCTTGGGGGATCTTAGAGTCCCAGACACGTGCTCCACAGAAGTTGCTCTAGGCGCATGGGACGCAAAGCTCCTTGAAGCTACTGACACCCTTGCTCCTTGTCGACCCCTCCGGCCCTTGGGACAGAAGCCGGCACCATGGCTGACCACGGAGCTGGCTGACCTGAAGAGGGCCGGAGGATGCCTAGAGAGACGTGGCAAAGAACTCAAATGGGAGCTGCAGAAGACGCTGGAGGAGACCCACGAAGCAGAAGTGAAAGCGGCAGAGAAGCGCCGTTTCTTAGCAGCCGCGGCATCGGCTAATTCACGACCTTCTCAATTGTTTAAAATATCCAGACACCTCCTAACCCCTAAATTTGAACCTTCACAGTCCCAAGAGCAGACAATTAGCTGCGAGGCCTTTGCTAAAATACAACAAATAGGCTCCGATCTAGATGCTGGCTGCAATGCAAACGAGATAGGAGAAATGCTTAATACACCATCTGGCTTACATTTGGACTGCCTTGAACCAATTACAGTGACAGATCTTAACAGGATCTTGATGTCTATGAAAGCCACTACTTGTGCGCTCGATTCTTGCTCATCGTGGCTGTTAACATCAAGTAAGGACCACATAAGTGAACCACTAAGGATTATTGTAAACCAATTGCTAATTTGGGGCACCTTTCTCCGGCAGCTCAAACAGGCAGTTATCCAGCTACTAATTAACAAACCATCCCTAGACAAAACTAACATGGACAATTTTAGCCCAGTCCCTAATATGCCTTTTCTCGGCAAAGTGATCGAGAGAGCAGTAGCTGACCAACTCCAGTTCTTCTTGGATAACTCTAGCACTCTGGACCCTTTCCAGTCTGGATTCAGACAAGGGCATGGGACAGAGACAGCACTAGTAGCATTAGTGGATGATCTCCGTCTGAATATAGACAAAGGCCATGCCTCCTCATTGATTCTATTGGATTTATCTGCAGCCTTTGATACAGTAGACCATGCCATCCGGTTGAGGTGTCTAGAGACAGAAGTGGGCATCAAAGGATGTGCCCTGGACTGGTTTAAATAATTTCTCATGGAATGGATCCCAAGGGTTGCCTTCGGAGATCAGCGGTCTCCAGAATGGGAGCTATCTTACAGGATTCCTTAGGGTACAATCTTATCTTCCATGTTATTCCATCACTCATTTGCAACTATGGAGTTGGGATGTCGTCAATATGCAGGTGATACCGAACTCTGTATCTCGCTATCCAAGCCCTAGAGGATGCAGTAGAAAGATGGCCGCCTGACAGCCGTGGTGAAATGGCTGAAAACAAACTACTTAAAACTGAACCCAGACAAGACAGAAGTGACGCTTGTTCGGAAGGCAGAGATCTCGAAGGACGTTGAAGTCCCCACTTTTGAGGGAGTCCATCTGACCCTCGCAGACTCAGTTAAGAGCCTCGGAGTTATACTGGATCCAGCTCCACTACTATTTATATATATAATCAGAAACCTGCATATAGGCCATAGCAGATTGATTGATTGATTGATTGATTGATTGATTGATTGATTGATTGATTGATTGATTGATTGATTGATGGATTGGATTGGATTGGATTGGATTGGATTGGATTGGATTTATACCCCGCCTTCCCCACAGATGGGCTCAGGGCGGCTAACAACATTCAAAAAATACATTAAAAGTCACAAAAACATAAAATCAATAATTTTTTAAAAGTCATTAAAGTAGTCCAGGAGCAGGCTATTTAAACTAATATTGGGAGTCCGTATACAGGCATAGCAGATGGCCGAGGGCAGCCCCAGAAGAAGTGGTGGTCTTAGATGGAAGAACACCCAGCCAAGGGCAGTCACAGAAGAGGTGGTATAACAACAACAACAACAACATTCGATTTATATACTGCCCTTCAGGACAATTTAACGCCCACTCAGAGCGGTTTACAAAGTATGCTGTTATTATCCCCATAACAAAACACCCTGTGAGGTGGGTGGGGCTGAGAGAGCTCTGAGAGAGCTGTGACTGGCCCAGGGTCACCCAGCTGGCTTCAAGCGGAGGGGTGGGGAATCAAACCCCATACTCCAGATTAGAGTCCTGCCACTCTTAACTGCTACACCAAACTGGCTCTCCCCACTACACCAGAGTGAGGGGGGACACTTGTTGGTCCTCAGCCAAAGGCCTGGTGGAACACCTCCATTTTACAGGCCCTGAGGAACTGTAGTAGGTCCCGCAGGGCCCAAAACTCCAGTGGGAGAGCGTTCCACCGGGCCAGGGACAGGGCAGGAAAAGTCCTGGCCCTGGGTGAGGCCAGATGGATGTCCCTCGGGCTGGGGACCACCAGGAGTTGCTTGTCTGCTGAGCACAATGCCCTGCAGGGGAAGTAATGGGAGAAGCAGTCCCACAGGTATGCCGCCTTGAACCGGATCCGGAACTCCACTGGGAGCCAGTGCAGCTGGCACAGCACAGGAAGGAGGAGCGCTCGGCGTCCCAGTAAGGACCGGGAGTCCCACCACCCTGGCACTGCTAAAGAGAAGACCGTCTCTGTGTGCGTATCTGCCACACTTCGTCCAGCAGAGGACTGGAGAGACCACCCTCTGAGGAGGCTCCACGTACCCAGGAAGGCGGGTGGGGGGGTGTTGCCCCTTGAGACAGCTTGATCCCAGACCATTTCGAGCTCAGCCCTTCAAACTGGGCCCAGGATGCAATGGGGAGGTGGTGCAGATAAGGCTGGGCTGGAGGTGGGTGCTCTGCCAGCTGACTCTGTTGCCTGGACCCTCTGCTGCAGTGTCCAAGCCCTCTCTGCCATGTGTGCTACAGACATTCAGCCCAGGGGGGTGAAGGGGCACAGCTGAAATTGGTTCCCGGCGCTCCTGGCCGCCACATCCAAGAGCAGCCCTGCGCTGCAAGCCCAAACTAGTAAAGGGAAGCCCCCCAGGCCACACAGGGCATGCCCCTGGCCCCAGGTTAGAGAGATGCCCAAGCACCACACCCCCGGGTTTTTAAGGAGGGAGTGGAGGGCAGCATGGCAGAGCCCCGTCTCATCAGATCTCAGAAGCTAAGTAGGATTGGCCCTGGTCAGTACTTGGATGGGAGACCACAGGGGAGGGCTAGGCTGGCTCCGAGGAGGAGCAGCAAACTCTCTCTGGGAAGCCCCTTGAGGCAGTGGCAGCGCGGGCGGCTGAGTGCAGGGTTGGGGGGCCCTCCACCTGCCCCGCCGATGGGGCAGCTGGCTTGCCGTGCGTGCAGCACAGGGAGCGCATGGCAAGCCGGCTGCCCCATCAATGGGGCAGGTGAACCGCGCTGAGTGCCTCCTAGCCCTGCACTCAGCCGCCTGTGCGGCAAGCCGGCTGCCCCAGCCCACGCCATGCTGCAGCCGCCATCTCTGTGGTGCACCGTGCGCTGGGGCGGTCGGCTTACCGCACGGGTGGCATGCCTGCCCTCCGTGATCACGTCACGAAAGTGACATCATCATGCAGTGCCAGGAGCGCGCACACTGCGCGTGGGTGTGGAAAAAGCTGAACAAGGGTTTCCCTGGGTGCCGGCAAGCCCTGCTGCAGGCTGTCCCATTCCAGGCAAAGAACAGCTTCTAACATCAGAGCCACACAGAATCAAACAGGCCTTGCAGACTACGGCAGGACACAACCCGACAGGGTCACCACCACTAGCCGCCCAAGAAGCCTCCTATTACGGCCACTGGACTGAGACACAGCAGGGGCTTCTGAAGGCTCAGCCCCGACCGTTGGACTCTCCCCCCCCGTCCCCCGCCCAGCACTGGACAAGAGAAGGAGCTGCCTGGAGAAGCAGCATTCCAAACCCTGCCAGAGGCTTTCCTGCTCCCCGGAAGGCGGGTCTGGTTAGAAGAACCGCCTCGACTCTGGACTGGCTCTCCAGACCTCCTTGTTTCGTGTCCCCTACAGGCTGCGCCCTTCCTGCTCCCCGGCCTGTCCTTCCTTAACCTTCCAAGGTCCTGAGGGAGGTGCCCAGGCCAGGCCAGGTGGGGACAAAGGCCCACCATCCTGCACGGCCACCTGGGCAATCGGCAGGAGCTTGGCTCGTCCTCCGCACCGTTCCTTGCGTTCCGACCATTCCCGAGCCAACTCCTCCCGGGGCCCGCAGAGGCCAGCCATCTGGGCCTGCTGGACTTCTGCTTCTTTCCCAGCGCTATCTGACCTACTTGGAGTAAGAGCCACGTGCAGCAGAGTCAGCCGTTCCACCTTTAACTGATCTCCTGCCTCAGGAAGTCTGTGCTTTCGTCCTCCCTTGTTAAGAAGAGGAAGTGAGGGGAAACATCTGACAATTCTCATTAAGGAAATCTCCCTTCCATTTGCAGATGGGCCCCGCTTGCTTTCTCCCAGTGCTCCTGTGCCTCACATGTGCGCAAGCAACAGGCATATTTCCTCGGGCAGCACAAATGTTTCCCCATAAGAGACCCTTGCAGTGGCCCCACGCGTTGCTTCAGTCCGGGCCGAGCCAGCAGCACAGCGTGCCCCAGTCTACCTTTCCCCCCCTTTTTTACTGAAGATGTAGGGGAATGATCCTGATTAGGATGATAACACAGGGGGAGGGGGGCTCCAGTCCCACCCCCTGCACATGCTAGGCGGTCTGTGTGGGCGGCGGGGGGGGGGGGATAAAGGTGTGGTGTGATGGTTTGTGTGCTAGACTAGAATCTAGGTGACCCGGGTTCTATTCCTCACTCTGCCTTGGCAGCTTGCGGGGTGACCTTGGGCCAGTCAGGGACTCTCAGCCTAACCTACCTCACAGGGTTATTGTTGAGAGGATAAAATGGAAGAGAGGAGAATTATGTTAGCTGCTTTGTGTCCTCATTGGGGAGAATGGCGAGGTACAAATGGACCAGACAAAAAAATGCCACGGTCCTAATCAAGATCCGGCCCCTGCGGTTTTTGTAAACAGATTTCATCCCTTAACTGGCAGAGGCACCCTGGGATGGACTCAGAGAAGCTGCCATGTCTATTTTGGCTCTCGGCACTACAGGAATATGGGAAGAATCTCGCTGCATCAGACCCAGGGCTCATCTGATCCAGGTGGTCTTCATCGCTGTCCCCCCCCCCCATCACACCTCAGCTTCCCCAAAAAGCCACACCTGGGAGTCAGGCGGTCTCCGCTGAGCCTCCTTCCCACCCCCACCCCCCGGATCACGTTGGGTGGAGCCCCAGAAGCCAGCCTGGACCAGCAAGACTCCCGTGGGGCAGCATCTAATGCAGATACCGGAATGTATTCAGGGATGCTGAATCGTCTCTTATTGATAACGTCAAATGAGCATTAGATTACATTGTTGTTTTCTTTTTCTCTCTTTTTCTTCTTTTCTCTGAAGTAGTGAATAAGGTTATGATAACAGTGTGTTAGTTTTTTTTTAAATCTCTGCATGTGTATGTGTTTATATGTATCTTGAAAATACAAAAAAAAATGCAATCAAGGTCCAGGATGTCTGAAATCACAGCGCCACAAACTCTCCAAGGGCCTCGCGACACTGTGGGCCAACTCCAGTTCCCTCTGCTGTGGTGCCAGAGCCGACTCAC
Source organism: Eublepharis macularius (assembly GCF_028583425.1). NCBI lineage: Eukaryota > Metazoa > Chordata > Lepidosauria > Squamata > Eublepharidae > Eublepharis > Eublepharis macularius. The sequence goes on from NC_072798.1 coordinate 1,514,950, forward strand.
CGGGAGAAACAAGTGAACTGTGTGCTGCCAGGCAGGGTCCTCTCCAAATCTGACCTGGAAAGCTTTCCAGGGGCCAGGGGTTCTCCACGCAACTTTCTCTGGCCCGCTGCTGTAAGGAAGGCTCCTGGGCTAGAGGGGCTGGTCTCAATATTCGTGTGTGTGTTTGGGGCGGGGGGTTGTACAGAGGCTGAAGCCACCTCGGCTCCTCAGGCCACAGCAGGCCTGGCCCACCCCCCCCCACCCCCCCCAGAAGCAGAGTTCTCTGACTGACGTTTCATTCCCAAGGACAGGATCCACCTAAAAGCAATCTTGCACAATTTCTGTTTGTTTCAAGGGAGCAGGAAAATCCTTGGGGAGCCAGGGGCCAGCACGACGAGCCCGAGAGAGACCCTAACAAGTTTCCAAGGGGGTGTGTGTTCAGTCCTGGCAAATCAGTGGCAGCCCCCCAAGTGCTGAAGGCAGCAGCCAGTGCCACGGGGGGACAGGCTGGCCCCCCGGGCTGCAGCTCCATCCTTGGCAGAATGAAGACATCCAGTGGGCCCTCGAGTTCAAACCCCGCCCCCCCTCATTTCACTGCAGGAAACCCGAGGCAAGAACAGTGGCCCTCCAGCTGCCACAGGAAGACCTCTGGAGAGGAAGACCCCTCCACCCCCCCACCCCCCCGGGGGGGGTTCCATTGTCAAACCCTCCTCACCATCAGGGAGCGTCTCCTCATGTTCTACTTAAACGTACTGAAGCCATTTCAGGCGCATCCTGCCCTCTCCCCTGAGACTGCCCTTCGTATACTGGAAGAGCACAGTCGTCTCCAACCCTCTCCGGTTCTTCTAAAATGGTAGAGAGTCCAGTAGCACCTTTAAGACTAACCAACTTTAATGTAGCATAAGCTTTCGAGAACCACAGCTCTCTTCGTCAGATGCATCTGATTAAGTGAGCTGTGGTTCTCAGAAGCTTATGCTACAATAAAGTTGCATCTGATGAAGAGAGCTGTGGTTCTCGGAAGCTTATGCTACAATAAAGTTGGTTAGTCTTAAAGGTGCTACTGGACTCTTTACTATTTTGCAGCAAGAGACTAACATGGCTAACTCCTCTGGATCTATGGTTCTTCTAAGACTCTCTGCTGTGCAGGGAGAAATAGTTGGAAAGGATCAAAGGACTGACTCACCAACATCGGACTCTTTGTGAGTTTTGATGATTTCGGCCAGTTCAAAGTTCCCGGCAATGATGGCCACCTGAAACAAGAGGGACAGGACAGAGGTTGGCAACTGAGCACGGCTCTTTGAGACTCAACATGTGATTTGTGTGCATTGTTCTTTCTGCCATTCAACCTCACAACATTCCTGTGCAGTAGGACACTAAAAAACCCCTTTTACCGATGGGGAACAGGGGCTGAAAGTGACCTGCCCAGATTACTACATGAAAGGTAGGACTGTGTCTTGCCCAGATGCTATACCCTTGTGGTTACTGGGCTGTGCTAATCTTGAGCTGGTGGGGGGGGGCACTCTAGGAGGGTTTCTGGAAGGTTGGTTTGGTGTTACTAAACCACATTACATTTGTGCTCTGGCTGGAAGGACCCCCTAAGGGGGTGCAAAGAATCTTTCATCTCTCTGTATCAGACTGCAGAATAAACATGAAGCGCAGCGCCAGTAAGCCGGCAAGGAGGTCTTTTCTGAAGATGGGCACAGAGTCCAGTGTCTCCTAAAAAGCCAGCTAAAAGAAGAGGTGGAGAAGGGAGAAAGGCATTGTGGGAGGCTTCCTGTGCAGCTAGAGACGCTGCTACCCAGTTCAAACCGATATCCCAAGTCTCTTCTTTCCGAAACGCACATCGATGCCAGATGTGGCGTCAGACACACACAACGCAAGTACCCCACACAGCGGACAGGCTCCATGACTGCAACCAGCCAGGTGGACCGTCCGGGTCGTGGGCAGGAAGGCTCGTGGCTCCAGCAGAGGAGGCTCATGGCCCCTCCAGGAAGTGCAGCCTCCCTCGGCCTCAGGCCGCTGAGGGAATCGAGGGAGGGTTGGCTTCCGCTCTGAGCTGAGCTCCCTGCTTTGTTAGCAGCATTTTCTTTTCAAATGCTAAAGACAGAGCGGTAGGGCCGGCCCAGTGGGAATGGACGGGTTACACCCTCTCTTGCATCCCTGCACAGGCCCAAGGCCAGTTGAGTCTTCAGGAGCCTCCAGTCTGTACTGTCTGCTTGAGTCCTTGGGCACGAAGCTCACTGAGCGACCTTGAGCCAGACATACCTTGCCAGGTTGTACTAAGAATAAAATGCTATTAAAGCCCAGGAATGTGGCCCCGAGTTCCGGAGGATCAGCAGCTACAAGTCTGATGCACGGTTCCTAAGTACGTCACAGCCCCTTCCTGGCAGCGGCCCCTGCGCTTCTGCAAGTGCCCCCTAGACCGAGATCCAATCTTCCTTCTCTCTGGAGGATTCTCATGCGGCAGGAGAGGAGGTTCATAATCGCTTACGACGGTGCGCAGCCGTAACCAATCCAAGATGTGGCAGTCTGATCACAAGTATGAAACGGATGCAGAAGAGCGTGAAATGCTGCTGTCGTAATGGAGGCCCAGAAAATGGCACATCTCTCATTAGCAGGATGGGGTGGGGGTGGGGGGCGCACCTTGACCATGAGCCAGATTCAGAACTTCCAAAAGAAGGGCGGGTGAGTCACTGGAGCGGCAGCCCTGCGAGACTCAAGAGTCTTGGAAGGAAGGATCCCACAGATGCCCCCCCTCCCGACTTCTGGGTCTCAAGGCCACGCTGGCTAGAGCTGTTGGGGTGGATTCTTGCGCCTTGGCTGCTCTTGCCACGCATCGCTGGGCTGCTCGCTGGAGCTTTTCTTCTACTGGATTGGTTAACGGAACAGCCTGGTGGCTGGACTGAGGGCCCGGCAAAGTGACGCTCCATCTCAGCACAATTACGTGTCTCCCTATGGTTTCTCTGCTCTGCTCTGACATCAGGTGGCACAGAAGCGCAAAGCACTCTGCATCTGTGCCCCCCTCCCCCCCGCCTGGAAATTTGGGGCTGCAGGACAACAGCTGCATCACGCAAATGAATGGGGGAGGGGGATGGACATCTGTGATCCAAGACTGGGAAAGGAAAACTGAGGTTTTAGGTTTGATCACCTGGTCAAGATTCTTTGGTGGGCTTTTGAGCATCCACAAAGCTTCCGAGGACTGGAGCAGGTCATTCGTACAGCCAGGCCCGTGGCTCTCGGGACCTTTCCCAGCCCGGTCATTTGCAGTCTTTCAGGGACTGAGCCTGGAGACCTTCCATACACAAAGCTGGGCTGTCCGGAAAAGTCCCTTCTACATGGGAAGCCGGGGCGGGGGCGGGAAATGATGCCCGAGGTTTTTCTTGTTTGCTCTGCTCCCTTCTCCTGCTTTGGTTTCTCTTCGGCATGGAGGTGCCGGAGTGAAGCAGAGGACATGCTTAAGCTGCAATTCTGCATTTCGAGTTCAAAGTGCTGCAACTTGTGACTCCTTTTCAAGGGGGGGGAGAAGCCAAGAGTATTGCCATGGGGGGGGGGGTCGGACAAGCAAGACCTCGCAAGCATTCAGCCGCTGTGTCAGCCCCGGTTGGAGGGACCCACCTCCACCTTTTGGCTCAGATGGTGTCACACACACCCCTCCAGGTAAGAGCCAGGTCTCAATCTCCCGCTGGGAGATCGAGGGGGCCTGGCAACCCTACCTGTAACTCATTCCAGTCTCATTCTGATTGTAGCATTTTGTATCTCCTGTAGCTTCCAGACAGTCTTCAAGGGCAACCCAATCTACAGCTCATAGTAGTAATCTAATCTAGCTGTTGCCAGGGCACGTACCACAGTGACAAGATTTTTTCCACCCCAGAAGGCCACAGTCCCCAGCGGGAGCTAGTAGAAGGCACTTCTGGCCACTTCTGGCCACTTGTTTATCTAACAGGAGGCCTGGGTGCAGGAGATGGTTCCCACTGGAGTGACAGTGGACTGAAAACACGCTCTTGATGCCCTTTGTGAGCCAACATTTAGTGGGGGAGAGTAAGCAACAAACATGTACATTTTCTTCTTTAAAATGCATCTTCAGTGGATAGGCAGTCCTGATCAGAGTTGCACCCAACCAAACCTACTGTACTTAGGATTCCACTGTGAAACGAAACCTTCCGCTGCACTGTCTCGAAACAGAAGGCGCTACTCACTTTGACCTCTGGCGGGAAAGGCCATGTTGTATATCCTAAAGTGGATACATTCAGGGCATGAGCAAATGCTCCATTTCTCACTTCCACATCCCCCCCAGTTTATTCCTCAGAGTTACTGAGGCCAGATCAAAGAATCTCCTTCTCTCCCAGGCTGCAATAAGCAACTGGCCCAAAGAACTGAATGCCCCCATGGGGTTTAGAGCCAAAGCTACGTAAATCCCAGCACTGCTCCAGTCGGCTGCTGACCCATCAGCTGTCTCTTCTTCCAGGGCTTGTGGGGTCCCCCCAAAGCATCCCAAGTGTCCTGTATTCTGGATCTGAGTTTGAGAAGAACGCCGCTCGCCCTCCAAAGCTGCAACTCTGGGAGACCAACGTACTGTTCCAGCTAATAATAGTTTCTGCAAACTCAGAGGCCCCGACATCTGTCAGTGGCGGAGAGTGCCTCCCAGTGGCCAGAGTGACGGCCTGACCCCCTTCCCATGGACTAAGCCGCCACCCAGCACACAATGCACAGAACTAAACACACCTGGGTGCAACGTGTCAGGGTGGAGCATTTTGTATCCAGGAGTCTGGATCTCAAGGAATATTAAGCAACTTCAACAGTGCAATCCAAAGCAAAGTTACTCCAGTCTAAGACCATTGATTTCAATAGGCTTAGACTGGAGTAACTCTGCTTAGGATTGCACTGTAAGTGTATCCTGAGGGTCAGGATCAGGCCAGATCATGGATTCGCCCCCCCCTCCAAGTTCTACTGCTAAAATGAGCCATTGCAGTTCAAGTCCACCTGGAGGTCACATCCTTTGGCCCGGAAGGTCTGGGGCAAGTTTGTGTGTGGAGGGAGGGTCAGCTTGGGAGAGTCACCCCTGGGGCTGAAGCCAGTGCTCCCAGCAGCCGCCTTGCAGCCTATTAATTCGTGTGTGTGTGTGTGTGTGGCCTCCTTCTTAAGTCAAGAGGCCCCCTTCTTGGCAAAGTGATGCCTGCAGCCTCCCTTCCCCTGGGAGTCTTGCTGACAAAGACCTGCGGCAAAAATAGCCTTGGATTTATCACCAGCACAATGTCAGCAGCGTGCAAAAGGAGAGCCGGGTCTGATCTCCAAAGTGCTGCTCTGGCAGCCGGTCCAGTTTCACTTTTCCAAGGTTCCGTGACATCCGACTGGAGAAAGCCACTTGCGGGAGAGGTGGGGGTGTGGGGGGCACTGCCCACAGCCCTTGGTCTCCTGTGCCCCTGCTGATTGAGAATGGGGCTCTGGCAGCTCCCAATGAAGCTGCCACCCGAGGCTGCCACCGGAGCTTTCTGCCACCACTTGGACTTGGAGTGGGCGGGGGCTGAGGAACGCACAGACGACACGTCTTCCTAACCTTCAAAGCTTGGTCTGTGACTGGCCTTGGCAGCAAGGAAGGCAGGCCTGATCCGCCTGTGCCCACAGGAATGCCCTCGGCTCCTTTCCAGAGACCTGTGGAAGCCGCCTCTGCCAAGACATCCTGGAGGCAACCCGCTGGCAAATTGTTGGGGAGGACTTAGTTGCTGTTTCCAGCCCCTGCCTGACTGGGCTTGCCTTTCCAGAGCCCTCTTTCTTGCTTCAGGTTCTGACCCAGCGTTTGGGGAAATGAGCCATTGCAAGCAGAGCAGAGAAGGAGGAGTGAGAGCTGAGCAGAGTCCTCCCGCGCCCTTCCCTTGACTGAGGCACCTGCGGAGCTTGCTCATTCGTTCGTTCGTTCGTTCGTTCGTTCGTTCGTTCGTTCGTTCGTTCGTTCGTTCGTTCATTCATTCATTTGTAGTCTGCCTTTCTCACAGAGAACCAAGGCAGACTGCACAATGCAAATGAAATACAACATAATCAACAACTAAGAAATTCACTGAGCAAAATATAACTGTTATCAACAGTTACGACTTCCAGTGAGAAGATAATTTGAAAAAAAGCATAACGCTTGCCCCTCCACTGGGACACAGGTTCGCATCCGGGTGGGGGCATGCTGGCCTTATCCTGCGTCCATAGATCTGGTGATGGGGATCCAGGCACAGGTCTTCTGATAGTATTTAGACATTAGATTCCTCTTGTGTAGGACAAGGGTTGGGATCCGGGCATGTAAAGCCAACACGGTGCAGTACTGAGAGCATTTGATTAGGATCTGAGTTCCCAGGTTCGATTCCATGCTCTGCCATTGAATGGTGACCTTGGGCCAGTCATTCCAACCTACCTCACAGGGTTATTGTGAGGATAAAATGGAGGAAAGCAGAAAAACGTAAGCCACTTTGGGTCCTCAATGGAGAGAAAGGCCGGAAGAAGTGAAGGGAAAGATGGGAAATGCCTGGGAGTGGAGCCTGGGAAGGGCACAGGTTGGGGAGGGAGGGAGGGAGGGAGGGAGGGAGGGAGGGAGCGGTGTCGTCTGAGCCGGGAGGAGGAGTACAGGAGTGGCTGCTGAAGAGGTGAATTTTTTCCTTGCCTTAGCTGCCAGGGAAACAACTGGCCAAGGCTCGCTGTGAGCTTAGCTTGCAAAGGAGTCACCTTCCCCTTCGTTTCTCCCTGTGTGTAGCGGGGGGGGGGGGCGCTAACGGAGGAAGGCCCGTCTCCTTGGGAGCCACACCCACCACGCCCTCTGCTTTTGTCAGGTAGAGGCCAGGAGCCTTTGAAATTTAAAGGCATTCTCCTCGCCAGAGGGCTCTTGGCCTGCGGCTCTCAGCCTGGGGGATCAAACCTGCCCCCCCCCGTAAGATTCCCCCCCCCTACTTTCTCTTACATAGAGGCTTATTTTGTTGTGTTACCGCCTTTGCTCTCAGGTTCCTTTGAGCCAGCGCTGCTCACGGAAAGCAGATTCCATGGAGGAAACCTGTTTTGCACGGCAGCCATAAGCAGATTTCTTTTTGGGAAGAAGGTGATGGCAACTGGAGGGCCATTTCGAGTGACCTGCCAAGTGTGTGCTATGCTTGCCTTCCTCCCTGAAGACAAGAAGGGCTTCATTTGTCATAAGTGCAGTCTGATAGTGTTACTCGAAGGAAAAGTGAAGAGCCTGGAGGGACGGATTGGTCCCCTTTAAGAGGCCGAAGAGGGAGGGGATTTCATCCCCCAAAGTCCCCAGGCCCTGCAGAGGGATGGGAAGAGGGGCGGCGGGGACAATAAAACAGAATATTCTCTTATGAGGCCTCCTCAGCGATCAACAGCACGAAGGCGCAGAGCGAGGCGGCACTCAGAGCCACTGGGGCCGAGGAATCGATGCTCGGCCCTTGCTGACGTGACAGAATCACTGGCAGACGTACAACTACAAGGACCGGAAAGAACAAGTCGGGGGCGCCATGGAGCTACGAGCAAATAGCAGGAAAAGGGAAAGGAAAGTCTCGGTGACTGGTGGTGACTCTCTGCTGAGGGGCGTGGAGCATCCTGCGTCCAGGCCCGACCCCATGGCCCTTGCTTGCTGGGGGGGGGGGGGCGAAGATCAAGGTCATCACAAACCAGATGGCCAAGCTAGTCAAACCAACAGACCATTACCCGTTTGCGATGGTTCATGGGGGAACGAATGACGTGGCCATGAACACAGCTGAACACATCAGGGCTGACTATGAAGTTCTTGGGAGGCAGCTGAAAGGGATGGGGGGCCCAGGTGCTTTTTGCTTCGATCCTGCCAAAGAAAAGGACCTCCTGCTAAAGAGTGGAGATATCTGGGTGAAGGTAAGAGAGGGAAGCCCCTCCCCACAGCCACAGTCCAAACGTTGGCTCCAATTTCAAAAGCAGCCAAAACCAAATCTCCCACCGCTGTGTCTTGGTCGTCATAGCGGCAAATCCCTTTTGGTTAGAGAAGCACACACAGAGACCCCACTGAAGGCTTTCCAGAGAGGGACTCGTGACCCCATTCGATCATTCACAAGAGCAGCTCACTCTCCCAGAAGTGCCCTGGAGAAATCAAAGCCCCCATCTCATTGACTCCAAACAAGGCTCCACTGTGGGGGGTTTGCAGGTTGTTTTCAAAGCAGCCCCTGGGGCTGTTTGGTGGATCTCTTCCGGCAACCAGTGTCCAGCAGCCGCGGTCCAACCAGAGGGTGACAGGCAGGGCGGGGGGAGGAGGGAAACTGTAACGCAAGACGGGGGAAGATTCGGCCCCTTGAAAAGGGAAGCTAAGATCCCACTAACCAAGCCATGCTCAGGTGCAAAACTCCACGTTGTGAGTATGGGGGGGGGGGAATGCAATAGCCCTGCAACAGAAGGGGGGGCCTGCAGACTATGCTCAGGAGACCATTTTGCATAAATGGTCCACTTTGAATTTTTTAAGCATGTGCGTCATTTTAAATCCTTCATGTCGAGGAGGAGCAGAGTGGGGCAGACACTTTGGCTCTGAGACGCGGCAGGTGAGCAAGCAGTTAAGTGTGAGTGTGCGTGTGCGTGCACACGTATGCTGCTTCTCTTCTCCAGATTCTCCACTTTTCTGTGGCTAACCCCACAGCATCTCTTGTGGTGGCAAAAAAGGCCAATTCAATCCTGGGTTGTATCAAAGGGGCCATTGCATCGAAATCGCAGGAGGTCATAGCCCCTCTCTATACTGCCTTGGTCAGGCCGCACCTGGAGTATTGTGTGCAGTTCTGGAGGCCTCACTTCAAAAAGGATGTGGACAAAATCGAGAGGGTGCAGAGGAGAGCGACGAGAATGATCAGGGGTCTGGAGACTGAGCCCTACGAGGAAAGGCTGAGGGCCTTGGGAACGTTTAGTTTGGAGAAGAGGAGGTTGAGGGGGGACATGATTGCTCTCTTTAAGTATTTGAAAGGCTGTCATTTGGAGGAGGGCAAGGAGCTGTTCCAGTTGGCAGCAGAGGGTAGGACGCGAAACAATGGGCTTAAATTCCATGCACAAAGGTACCGGCTGGATATTAGGAAGAACTTTTTCACGGTCAGAGTAGTTCAAAAGTGGAATCAGCTGCCTAGGGAGGTGGTGAGCTCCTCTTCACTGGCAGTCTTCAAGAAGAGGCTGGATGAATACTGGTCAGAGATGCTTTAGGCTGATCCTGCACTGGGCAGGGGGTTGGACTAGATGGTCTGTAGGGCCCCCTCCAACTCTGTGATTCTGTGATTCTTCCTGTGCAACTGCTACGGAGTGCCGCTGGCCTCCTGGGTCGAGGGTGCCCTGCAGCCTAACAGAGGCATCAAAACTCAGTAGGGCCTCTCGAGTCCGAGCGAGTAAGCCAGGCACTGGGCACCTCGTGTGTTTGGTGGTATTGGGCCTGGGAAGCTTGGGGAGGCCCTGAGGGGAGGGGGAGGTCGAGGGACTTGGAGGCACAAGAGATGAGGAGAGCGGCGGAGAGGCTGCAGCCCACAAGAAACCAGGTGTGTGTTGGCCCTCCTACCTGGAATGCCGTCTGGCTGTTATAGTTCCGGATTTCCTTGCTGGCCCCACGGAACAGAAGCACTCGAGCACAGCTCTCCTATCAGGGGGAAGAGGGAAGAAGCATCAGCGCCCCTGGCTGGGGAAGCAGGGAGGACCAGCCGGGCAGGGGGCCTCTCACAGGGGCCTATAGGAGCCTGGAGTCTCAGGGAGGGAATGGCCCTCATTGGTCGGCTCTGCGGCACAGGGATGCATGCGGTGGTTTTCCACATGGGTCTGAATCTTTCCCATACGCCAAGCTGCCTTGCACTGAGCCAGGCCACCGGTCCATCCAGCCCAGTATCACCTCCTGTGCCTGGCTGTGGGCCTCCAGGTCCTCCCAGCCCTGCCCTGCTCCTGGCGCCCTTTGAACTGGAGAGGCCAGAAGACATTTGGCCTGCAGAGCCACTTCTTTGTCTCTCCCCCCCCCCCCCCCCGCTTGGCCAGGGCTCCTCCTCTGCATCTGACATGGAAGGGCAGGGGCACTGGCCCAGCTTTTTCTTCTTCACTTCTTTCCTGCTGGGCTACACCAACCATTCTCCAGCCACGGAGCTGAGCTGCCTCTGGAAACCTCACTGGTAGGATGCCGAGGGGCATGCTCAGCTGTTCCCTCCAGCAGCGGTACAGTGCTGCTGCTCACAGAGCCTCTCTGCACAAGGCACCTTACATCAGTAGGCTCGAGTGAAAGATCTGACAATTGTTCTCCCATGGACGCATCTGACGAAGAGAGCTGTGGCTCTCGAAAGCTTATGCTACGATAAAGTTGGTTAGTCTTAAAGGTGCTACTGGACTCTTTACTATTCTCCCATTGGGGATCCACACGCACCACTAGGGAGACAGAGTACACGTGAATGAAAGACCGCACAGAAAGGAAGTCGCTTGAACGCCTCCGTGGAAGACGTCTTGTGTAGAGAGACTCGTGGAGGCTCCGTTTGGCTTCTCGTGGCCCAATCCTTTTAAAAGGCCGTTTAAGAATTAGACAAACCACATAACCAAGAACAGGACGGTGAACAGTGGGAGGGGCCCCCACGTCTGAGTAATTCTTGGCTCAACACGCTGGCAGGAAGGGGACCACGTGGCTGAACCATGCAAATCTTTGCAGGGGCCGAAGAGGGGCTTCAGGTTAAATCCTCTGCCAAGTCCCTTCTGCCCTCCCCCTCCCGGGGCTACCACGCCCAGGCACCGGCAGGGAACGTCCAGCCCTGCAGGAGAAACAGGCCACCGACCGGCAACTGAAGGCCGTCCCCAGCAGCAGGCATTACAGCCGTCTAGTCTGGAAGGCCCTGCGGTTCTGGGGGGAGGTGGTCTCACCTGGTTGTAGAGAGCACAGACGTGGAGGGCAGTGTTCCCCGAGGCATTCTGGGACGTCATGTCGGCCCCGTAGAAGAGAAGGTGCTCCAAGTGCTGCACGTGCCCGTAGCGACAGGCCTGCAGGGCGGGGAAGGAAGAGACGAGGCTGAGGAGGGGCCAAAAGGTGAGCCCTGGGCTCACCAGCTGCCACCCCCCAGGTAAGGGCCTCCGACTGAGTGCCTAGTGATGATCTGCCCTTGAGCAGGCTGTGACAGCAAGCCGAACGCCCGGGTCTGGCCCGGCCCCCCACCCCCGGGAGCCACTCACCTGGTGGATTTCCTGCCAGCCATTCTCATCCACGCAGCCCACCTTGGCGTAGTCATGCAGGAGCAGCTCACAGCAGTAGGGGTCTCCTCCCACCATGGCACTGTGGTACAGAGGCGTTAATCCGCGGCTGTCCTTGTAATCTGTAGAGGCCCCCAGGTCTAACAGCGTCTGCGCAAACACAGTCACAGGCAGGCGGGGCCTTCGATCAGAGCTTCGGTGCAAAGAGGTGTGGGTGGGGAGGTGGAGGGCAGGTTGAGCAACGGGGAAGTGGCAGCGGGCTTCACAAGCGCACACACGAGCACACAGGGCAGCGCTTGGAGAAGGGAAAGCACTTTGCCGCCTGGGCCCAAAGGGCACGTGCCCAGGATCCGCCGGCAGAGAACAGCTGCCCTGCAGTGGCTGGCAAGTCCCTTGTGAAAAGGGAGTTCCAAGCGTTCACTTGATCCTCTAGGGCTGCTTTGACGAGGGTGTTTTGGTCAGGGTGAAATACGTGATGCCCCTGCTTTTCAGGGGGAGCCCCCACATTGTACTATCCATTTTGGGGCTCATGGGGCTTTCCCATGTAACCGGAGAGAAAGGGGGAAAAACCCTTCGCTCCAGCTCAGAGGGGATCATGGTGGGCGGCTCCGGGTGAAGTCTCCATGCGGCTGCTTTCCCCACATCCTGTCTGGGCTCTGGGGTGTAGCAGAGCTCTGCCTTCAGAGCAGCATGCGAAGAAACTCTGTCATCCCATCGGCCCTTTAACCGGTTGGGTTTTTTAAAAAGTTAACAGCTGAGCCGTGCAAAACCAAGCTACTAGCACTGGCCTACTTTGCAGGGCTGTTGAAGGATCACTGGGGTTGTTAACCTGCTGAGCTCTGAACATGTGAGATGCAGGATCCCTGTCCTCATTGAGGATAACTCCGTCTGCAGCTCATTCTGACGACCCCTCCCACAGCTTTCCCCTCCCTTCCAAAAAGTTACAACGCTCTTTAGGATACAAACTGGGTAGCAGTTTGCTAGCAGAAGGGCACTTGCCTGGCACATCACTGGGCCAGATGCCCCCCCCCCCGGGCACAGGCAGCACAGAACCAGGACCGAGGAGCTCAGCGTCAGCAGAAGCCCAGGAGGCAAGCCCTTGCAAGAGAGCTGAGCAGAGAGCCTACGGGGGGGGGGGTCTCTACCCTGGCCTCCGCAGGCCCACCTCTGCCAACCTGGCTGCCCCCTGCCCAGTGTGGTGCTGGAGCAGCAGCTCCCATCACAGAAGATCTCTTTCGTGTCTGTGGCAAGAATGACTGGCGCTAAAGGAGACCCTTTGAGGGCTCTGCCAGAAGGTCTCCAGCACAAGCACGTGACAAATGCCCTTGGAAAACTAGCCCCACTCAGGCTCCACCCCCCAAATCTCCAGGAATCTCCCAACCCACAGTTGGCAACAATTGGGTGCGATGGCAGAGTCCCTCTTCAGCCACAGTTCCTGCCTCAGAGGCTGCAGCTGCCTGGCCTCTGCCAAGTCCCAAAGCCCAGCTGCGGCAGAAGGAAGCGGCGCTGGAGGTGGGCAGGAGACAGCAGGATCTGGTGCCCCCGAAGCCAAACCCAGCCCAGCACCAGGGAGAAGGAAGGGAAGAGCCTGGAAGACTCAACGTAGACCCAGGACCCCAGGCAGCTGCGTGAGGCACAGCCCGCACGGGCACCGCCCGTCATCCATGCCACGCTGCTTGGCAGCCCCCAGAGGCTCCCCTCCCTCCACAAACAGCCACAGTCAGCATCAGCAACCCGAGGCAAGATGGAGCGGCCAGGAGGGAGCCGGGCAGGTGAGTCTGGGGCCTCAACCCTTAGGCCATCCGCTGTGGGCCAGCCTACGTGCGGGGGCAGAAAACTCTGCCTCTGGAGCAGTCCCATCGGGGGCTAGGAGCAGCGTGCCTGAGAGCCAACCATTTCAGCAAGACTTACCATCAGGGCGGTGTGGTTTCGGCACCGGACAGCCTTATGGAGCGCTGTCATCCCCTCCCGCGTCCGGAAATCCAGGTGGGCCCCGCCATTCCTCAAGGCTTTAATCACATCGGCACTGTACTCCAGCTGGGCAGCCATCGTCAGGGGGCATTCTGGAGCAGAGAGGAGACCTCAGTTTGAGAAACACGGTCCGAAAGGGCCCCTTTCACTGCTAGGGAGGGGCTCCTTGCTCTGGAGCACTCCCCACCAGAGGACTGCATGAAAAAGGCCTTTGGGTCATCTTCATTTCATTTCATTTCACTGGGGAAAAGTCTGCAAAATTCTTTATTACTGTTGTACATGTATTCAATTTTCTTTAATACATTCAAGTTTTGTTTCAATAAGAAACACAGTTCTGCCTGCATGGTTGTTTCTATCAACCCAGGGATCAATTCGGAGGAATTATATCCCACACCCAAAGAACCTTCCCTGCCAAAGTTCAGGCCGCTGGGAAAACATGTCTTTGATTTATAAGCCATTACAATTCTTCTCTCTTCCAGGGAGGAATAAATTGGTGTCTGAATGAGCTTCTCCTTCTTCCCCACAAGCCTCAAGTAGGAGGTGTGTGACTGTTGTTGTTGTTGTTGTTGTTGTTGGGGCGAGTCTGTGTTTAACTAAAAGCAGGGTTGAGAGGAGAACTGTACTGTGTGCAGTTCTGGAGGCCTCACTTCAAAAAGGATGTGGCCAAACTCGAGAGGGTGCAGAGGAGAGCGATGAGGATGATCAGGGGTCTGGAGACTGAGCCCTACGATGAAAGGCTGAGGGCCTTGGGAATGTTTAGTTTGGAGGAGAGGAGGTTGAGGGGGGACATGATTGCTCTCTTTAAATATTTGAAAGGCTGTCATTTGGAGGAGGGCAAGGAGCTGTTCCAGTTGGCAGCAGAGGGTAGGACGCGAAGCAATGGGCTTAAATTACATGCACAAAGGTACCGGCTGGATATTAGGAAGAACTTTTTCATGGTCAGAGTAGTTCAAAGGTGGAATCAGCCGCCTAGGGAGGTGGTGAGCTCCCCTTCACTGGCAGTTTTCAAGAAGAGGCTGAACGAATATTTGTCAGGGATGCTTTAGGCTCCTCCTGCACTGGGCAGGGGGTTGGACTAGATGGTCTCTGTATGGCCCCTTCCAACTCTGGGGTTCTGTGATTCTGAGTTGGCCCCTGCCCTCTCAAGCTCAGTGCGCGGTCCTTGTTTGATTCTAGTGTTTTTCTCCCTGCCTGGCTGACTTCCAGTATAAGATTCTGGAGGAAGGAAATGCTTCGGGGCAGAGTTCAGCTCCCTTCACCTAATGCAAGCTCAGACTTTGCCTAAGAACAGGCATTTCCCACTCCACCCCCAGCCTTCTTTGCATGCAGGTGTGAAGTTGTGGGTCACTTTGTTCTGCGGAAACAAGGAGGAGCTAGAGAGGGGAGTTGCCTCAGCAAATCAGTATGACTTCTTCAACATGGAATTAGAGACATTGAAATATCTTGGAAATTTGCTCTCTGTGGTCCCTGACTGAGAGGGAAAGACCTCAGAGCTTCCTTCCTGATAGGTGTTTTGGATCTCATCTGCTTTGGCCCTGCCTTTCATTTGAGGAGATCATTTCCCTCTTTCTTCCCACCCCATTTCACTGCTTGTTTGCCTTCCAGAGGATACAAACAAAACGTCTGTCTCTGAGTCTCTCTACACAAGACGTCTTACACAGAGACACCCAAGTGAAAGATCTTGCACTCGTTCTCCCCTTGTGGATACACCGGCACTGCTAGGGAGACAGAGGACACTTGAACATAAGACCACACAGAAAGTGAGTCACTTGAGCATCCCCACGTAAGATGCCTTGTGCAGAGAAACTCTCTGTCTCCGGCAGATGTTCTGCCTAAAGTGGGAAGCAGGAAAAGGTGTAGTGTTGGAACACAGAAGAGAACAGAACGGCAAACAAGTAAGACCCACGTCAAGGAATCAAGGAGGTTTAATGAACAGCAGAAATCAGCACGATCTTCTTCAGAGGGAATATCTACACATTTTTCTGGTTGGACGATGCCTTTGTCACTTACATTATCTGCTGCATCAGTTGCTTCCCTTCCTACCCCTCCAGCCCTCCCTCACCTGATACAGCAGTGAAAAGCAAGCATCAGGGCCCCAGAGTATTGATAACTGTCAGCATTTTTAGCCACCAGATTAATTATACGAGAGAGATGAAAATATGGGCTTGAATGTTGATGTTACTTTCTGAGCACACTTCAGCCACCCACAGGCATCCCAATGAGACACGAGACCAGATCTTTGGACAAGCCTCAGCATCTGATCTGTAATGAACATGACCGCTCTTTAAATTTCCCCTAATGCTGCTATTGTGCTGGGAGGTGCACAGCACACACAAGTCAAAAGTTCTGTTTTCCAGAGAGGTTTGCAACATACATTAGATGTGCAAGCACTGGGGCAAAGGGGAACTGCAGTCACTGGATCACCAGAAGGAATCCCTTTGGTCAACGGCTGCCGCCCTCCAAGAGAAACCAGCATCCCCCAGACATGGCGCTTCAAACCCACCCTTTTATTGCTCATGCTTACGTGCATGCGCACATGCATAAACACACACACACACACACACACACACACACCCCTCCGAAGGGCAATGAGTGCAGATCAAGGAGTGCTGAACACCTAGCACCCAAATACTTGATCAGCAGCATGTGGGGGTCCAAGAAGACCCCTCTGGGCTTCCCAAGAAGCAGCGGGAAATCGGGATGCAAGTTTTCTTGGGAGGGAGGGGGAAGCTAGGGACAGGGGAGGTTTGCCCCCAAGGGGTGACGGCCGGCGACGTTTCCTGGGGTTCCAGAAACTGATTTCGTTTATTTATTTCAAAAAATGGTATGTCACCTCTTCAGAGGTCTGCTTGAAGTGGCTCACAACTAAGACGGCACCCAAACCAAAAAATAAACCCTCTGCACAAGCTTTTTAAGAACAAGCCACTGCAAACAAGCAAGAGGAAACATCCCAGATCACCAGCAGAAACCAAACCCTACAAACAAGTGGTCCAAACGCAGAAGACGGCACTCAGGTTGGACTGGATGCCTCCAGAGGCAGGGGCCGGGGTTCAGCGGCAGCACAGCTGCTTGGTATGTGGAAGGTCTCAGGCTCGGTCCAGTTAAAAAGGAAGCAGGCGAGGCGAACGGCCTGAGATGCTGGAGAGCCACCGCCAGTCCGAATAGGCTTTGAATAGACTTTGATGGAACAATTGTCTGATTCAGTATGAGGCAGAACAGGAAAGAGTCCAGTAGCACCTTTAAGACTAACCCACTTCATTGTAGCATAAGCTTTCGAGAACCACAGCTCTCTTCGATGAAGAGAGCTGTGGTTCTCAAAAGCTTATGCTACAATAAAGTTGCATCTGACGAAGAGAGCTGTGGTTCTCAAAAGCTTATGCTACAGTAAAGTGGGTTAGTCTTAAAGGTGCTACTGGACTCTTTACTACAGACTAACACTGCTAACTTGTCCGAGTATAAGGCAGAAGAGCAAGATTCGAGTCCAGTAGCACCTTAAAGACCAACTAGATTTCTAAGGTATGAGCGTTTGAGAGTCAGAGCTCCCTTCGTCAGCTTCATGTGCTCAGAAAATGTTTTAAAGATTATCCCCTTAGTTAAAAGCCTGGGTAGAAGGACTTTGGGGCCTGTTACCTATAACAGCCAGGTACCAGGCAAGCCCCAAGGGGAAGGGGAAGAGTAAATCAGAGGTCAAGGCTCTAAGAATACAGACTGTACTTCCCGGAGTAGGGGAACAGAGATGTGAACGGAGGGAGTAAACTGTGGAACTGGGGCAAGAGGCAATGAGGAGGTCAGTGTGTGTGCGCATGCGTGCGTGCGTGTGTGAGTGTGTGTGCGCGCGTGCTTGGGGCTGTGTGCTTCTTAAGCTGTTTTAGCTTTATCTGCGCTACTGAAGCTTGCTTTTAGCACATGAGGCATGTTCTAGTGCACAGTCCTAGCGGAAGGGGCTTCTGTCGATTGAAGGGGGCCACGGGATAGCGCCTGCGATTGCCTGAGGCTTGGGGGAGGCCACAGGCCACCGCTCACCGCTGTCAGCAGAGCTGATCTGAGGCCAGGGCTCTTAGAAGTCAGACTGTAGCTCTTCAACCATGGAACAGAGCACGCAAACAGAAGAGCTAAGAGGGGAGGTTAAACGTGGAGGACGGGGCGGGGGGAGTTTGAGGGGAGCAAGAGAAAAGCACAGCAGATGGGTACATAATTCAGATGGGTAAATATTTCAGCCTTGGAGCTAGGAAATGAAGAGCACAGCGCGTGAACCATCTTAGTACAGGATTCTGCATACTTCAGGTAAGCACCCTTTCTTACAATTAAACAATCAACCCCCCCACCCCCCACGAAGGTAGAATGTCAGCCAGGGGCTGTCCCGTGTTTTGCAAAGAGTGCTACATGGATGGTTGTCTGCCCACTGGGTAGAAACTGTAACTGTGTGCTCAACGTGTGGAGTTCTTGGTTCTCAAGGGACAGATTTGTTGCTGACCTGAAAAAGCTGAGAGAGAGAGAGACAGACAGAGAGACAGAGAGACAGAGAGACAGAGAGAGACAGAGGTACATGGATGAGCTCCTTAGCCGCTGTCAGAAGCACGCTACTTCTGGGCTCGTAGGTCCTCTGCTCTCACGGAGATTAAAGGTCTTGAGAGGAAGGACCTCTGCCTCGCCTGATGAGCTGATACCCTCTCATACCAAAGATCCCACTCTGGGGTTGGGGAGAACCAGTGTGGTGTAGAGGTTAGAGTGCTGGACTAAGATCTGGGTGACCCACGTTCAAATCCCCGCTCTGCCATGGAAGCTTTGCTGGGCAACCTTGAGCCAGTCACACACTGTTAGCCTAGCCTACTTCATAGGGTTGTCATGAGGATACAACAGAGGAGAAAGATGGAAGCCGCTCTGGGTAACCCTTGGGGAGAAAAGCAGGGTATAAATAAAGTAAAACATTTCAAAAATTGGTAGAGGGATATTTGATCGTTAGGCATATAGAGAGGAGGGTTTGTGATGGGCGTTGCAACCACATACTGACTTGCCTGCTTTGTGTGAAGGCTGCAGACATCACAAGCTATTTTTACAGGCTGGCAGCTAGAGGGGGGGGGGGGAGGAGTCCGGAGGCATGGTGCACATTGGCACCAATGACATTGAGAAATGCAGCTGTGTAGTCCTGGAAGAAAATTTTTAGATTGCTTGTAGAAGGTTAAAGGTCAAGACCTTCAAGGAAACATTGGCCATTTCCACGTGGCCTTAAAGGGACGGCACACTACTGGAACGTTGGCAACATCGGATGTGGGCCGTTTGGCTTCTGGTTTTTTGGTGCCTTTTCTGGGACCATGGAAAGTGTGTTCCCAAAAATGGTGCTGAAAAAACGGAAGCCAGACGGCCGGCAACTGTTTTGCAAACGGAGACGTCTGGAGGCATAAAGAAGAGCTGCCAGCATTCAGTGAGTGGGCCGACCCTTTAAGGGTGTGTGGAAATGGCCATTCTCAGAATGGTGGTTGCACACAGGCACAAATTACAGGTCTCAACGAGTGGATGAGAATGTGCTTCCAGGAGGAACAGTTTAGATTCGTTAGGCGATGAGATGCTTTCTGAGATAAGCTAAACTGGTACAAAAGAGACGGCCTCCATCTGAACGGAAAAGGAAGCAGGCTGCTGGTGCTTAATGTCAAAAAGGCGACAGAGCAGCTTTTAAAATAATTCTTGGGGGGAAAGAGGAAGATGCCACGGAGCCTCCGGTTCAGCATGTTTCATCCCCAAGGGATGGAGCTGTTAACTCTCAGGAAAATATGGGTAGTTGTGGGACAAAACTTGAGGATGAGTACAGGGCATTAAAGGAGGGACAGACGAGGGAACCCGAGGGCCAAAGGCCCTTAGAGAGGGAAACAAGTGCCTGCATGCCAATGCTAGACGTCTCCAAGCCGAGATGGAGAGCCGGAGTGTTTGGGCCAGATGACAATGTAGACGTCCCGGGTATTCCAGGTGATGAGAGCACGGGTCACACTTTCTGAGGGGTGGCCACTGCCAGAGTATCAGCAAAAGCTGAAAAGATGCTCCATGCCGATGAGGAGGTCTGGGCCTCCAGCCACAGGCCAGAACCCAGCAGCTCCTCCCAAGTATAAAACTGCTCCTTCAGTAGGGCAACACCTTCCAGGACAGACAGCCCTGCAGCCCTCCAGCAGCTTCTGCGCGGACCAACAGCTTCAGTTTACGGGCCATCCTCCAACCCACTGCTGCCTCCGGGCATGTTCCTGCAACGGGAGGACTTGCCCAGACCCTCCTGGCTCAGCTCTTAAGAAGAAACAGAGCGGTGTGTCACCTGCACGCTGATGGCACCTTCCTCCAAATCCCCTGATGATCTTTCCCAGCAGTTTCACGTAGATGTTAAACAGCTCAGGGAACAAGATAGATCCCAGTGGGACCCCACAGCATAAGTACCACGGGGCCAAGCAGCAGTCCCTCAGCACCTCTTCAGATCAGCCAATCAAGCAACAGCGGCACCACTGAAAGACAGAGCCTCTCCGGAAGAATGCCATGGCTGATGGTAACAGAGGGTGCTCAGAGGCCCAGAAGAACCAACAAAGACGCTCTCCTCCCTGCCACTCTCTTGACGATGGCCACCAGTCAGGGCAATTCCAAATCTAGCCCTGAATCCAGATTGAAATGGATCTAAATAATCCTTCCCCGCCAAGACTGCCTGATGCTCTGTAGCCACCATCTGTTTGTGCCCCCCAAAGAAACGTCGGCTGCTGGGCAGCAGTTATTTTGGTTCTTCAGGCCCAGGAATGCCTTCTGCAAGAGGGGCCTCGACATTTTCCCACAGAGACATGTGTGGCCTCCCCTACCCAGCCTGGCTCGATTCTTTCAGCCACGCAGGGCCACGCCTAGATTTGGGGGCCGCACACCTCTAAGCAGCTTGTCCCCGTCATCGAGGCTCCAGTTTGCCATCTCTTGGGGCTGGTTCCCCGGTTTAAAGCAACAACGACAACAGGGCAATGTTATCCATCACTGCGTGCCAGACACAATTTGAACCTGAGTCTTTGGGGAGGTGGGGTATATCTGCCTCCTTCCCAAATACGCACTGGAAAGCCCCAAGGCAGGGCAGGGCAGAAGGGGGCCATGCAGTCTTCTCTTTAGAAAGCCCTTTATTGCTTTCCAAAGTCTTTTGCACAATCTTGGCATGCCGGCTTATTTTCTCTGCATGGTGCATTAGGTGCATACAACAGTACAGGTCAAATTATTTCTAGCCCATAAAGGTTTACGAGCTCACGAGTGCAGGTCCCAGGAAGGCCTCTGTGTGTCCCACAGATGCAATAAAGAGCTTTACATTCCGCATCTCTGCCAGCACCGTCGGACTAGCCACTCAGCAGCAGGCAGAAACCTGCCACCAGGAGCCATCCAAAGCCTTTATGC
Organism: Eublepharis macularius; assembly: GCF_028583425.1. Classification (NCBI taxonomy): domain Eukaryota; kingdom Metazoa; phylum Chordata; class Lepidosauria; order Squamata; family Eublepharidae; genus Eublepharis; species Eublepharis macularius. Next base: position 1,535,467 of record NC_072798.1, read on the forward strand.
AATATACAAACCCTTGTGGAGCCCAATGGGATAGTCTCCGTTTTAACAGCCAAGCAAACAACAGCCCGCTAGAGGAACAAACCCAAGGATAGACTCCCTCCCACCACAGACCGCTGGCCAGTTGTTTTTGGTCAGTCGTCTCATGGTTCTATATGGAAGCAGGGAGGCTATTTGAGAAGTGCCGGAGAAGTCACTTTGCAGCTCAGGGACAGAGCTTGGCAGGGGGAAAGTCCAGCTAAAACAGAGAACAGCAGGGCTGCAAAAGACTTAGGGGAGCCACTCATAGAAACAACTGAGCAAGCCAGACCATCAATCAGGTTCAGAAGGCAGCTCTAGATATGTCTCTGTATCAGGCATCTGAAGAAGAGAACTTGATTCTCGAAAGCTTATGCTAAAATAAAATTGGTTAGTCTTAAAGGTGCTACTGGACTCTTTTTGATTTTGCTAGATATGTTTGTGTGCCGGAGCGTTTTGCAGCAAGGACAAGAGCATGGATTGAATTCTGCTTACGGCGATCTCAGTGGCATTCAAGAAGACCTGCACATCCCATGGAGCTGCATGGCACAAACGTGGAGCTGTGCCATAGCACACCTTGCAGCAGGGTTCTAGATTGGTCACCTGCAAGGACCCCTACATCACATCTCATGGACCACCACATGGCTTCTCTGTTGGCTAAAAAGGAAAGAAACGCTCCAGGGATCCCTCTCCCCATAAGAAGAGTCCTGCTGGATAAGGCAGAACGAAGGCTCACTTAGACTGCCTCCAAAAAGAGCCAGGCAGGCAGGTGCCCCCACAGGGCCCCACAACAGGGCTGGAAGGCAACTGACCTCCCCTTTGGGGACAGGCTAGGAGAAGATGCGGGGCCTTCTCATCCGGGATAATCAGTGAAGTCGCACTCCCGATACCAGAGCAACGCGTGTTCCTTCCTGAGAAACACACGAAACTTCTATAATGCCCAAGAATGTGGAGACTCTTCAAAGCCCACCAAATGATCTTTTCTTATTTACTGCCATTGCGATGCTTCCCATTTTCAAATTTCATTTTATTTGCCAACTGGCAAGAAGACGAGCTAACGTTGCCCAAGGATGCCACAGAGTTAACGCCACTTCCAGCCGTGGTATATTTGTACAGAGGGATGACGCAAATAAAGCGAATGAACGCGTGCACCTCATAAATATACAGCACTGCAATATTTTGTAAGCCCATCATTAATTTAAATGATATGCATTTCACAATCTTGAAGTGTTAAATAAAATTGAGGCTTTATGAGTAAGGCTTTGTTGCTCGATTCCTGCCCTGGCTCCCCCTGCCCAGCTCTACCAGGCCTCGCCAGGCCCTGCTCGCCACTTCCTTTTCTCCCGTCCCCCCCCGCCCCCGCTTCAGACGGTGCCCGGCTGTCCTCAGAATCCCTGCCGCCCCTCTTGCTGCCCTTTATGGCTGGATCTGCCCGCCAGAATGCTGATGTGGGGCCTCTGCTCTCACTTCCTCTTCAGACCCCTGCCCCAAAGGCATTCATCTAGAAAAGCTTTCCAAGTGGCTTTCACATAACTGAGACCAGGGCTTTTTTTCTAGAAAAAGAGGTGGTGGAACTCAGTGGGTTGCCCTCGGAGAAAATGGTCACATGGCTGGCAGCCCTGCCCCCTGATCTCCAGACAGAGGGGAGTTGAGATTGCCCTACGTGCCGCTTGGTGGCACGGAGGGCAATCTCAACTCCCCTCTGTCTGGAGATCAGGGGGCGGGGCCACCAGCCATGTGACCATTTTCAAGAGGTTCTGGAACTCCGTTCCACCACGTTCCTGCTGAAAAAAAGCCCTGACTGAGACCAATATCATCCTGTGCTATTAATGACAAAACTAAACTAATTAGAATACTTTCCCCCAAAGTATTACAAGACAGCGAAATAAATAACCAGAGCAGATGAATGCCAATAAGACTGAGTTGCTACAAAAAGCTGCATTGGCAGAGAGCCTTGGAGTCAGAGGACAGCAGTGAGGAGGCCAGGCGGACGTATTTGGGGAGGGAGCACCACAGCAGAAAAGATCCCCTTGCTGGTGGCCACTCACCTAATTTCTAGACACAGCAGGCCACATCGGAAGAGCTCGGTGCACAGGGCGGTTTCTGGAGAAGGAGCTCTTTCAAGACCCAGGTCCAAAAATGCTTAGAGTTCAAGGTGTTAAGCCAGCTGATCCCGGGAATAAAACCGGAAGATTTTTAAATACGGGAGACCTCATTCCCAGTCCCAGTTTCTGTTCAAAGGCTGCTCTGCAGATGCTGCAATGCGCTGCAGTGATTAGGCTGGGATCTCTGCGGCTAGACCAGCAGGATTTGAATCCAGGGGCACCTTAGAGACCAACAAGATTTTCAGAGTGTAAGCTTTCGAGAGTCAGAGCTCCCTTCTTCAGACACCTGACCCTCAAAAGCTTACCCAGTGAAGATCTTGATGCCACGGGACTCAAATCCTTACTGCTCTACTGCAGACCAACATGGCTACCCACCTAAACCGTGGCTAGACTGGCTGTTTCAAGAGGGGGGCACAAGGGGGCGCTGCAGCTGGATGGCAGGTGCTTCGTATGCAGTAGATGTCGCTTCTGCATCTGCCAAATAGCTGGGGGTCAAAACATACCCAAGCTGTTGAAGTGACCCGGGGCAGGGGTGGTGTTGGTGTTGCAGCCCCGTCTGATGCCGAGGCAGCACCCCTGCCAGGTCTGATGAATTCTCCAGCCAGAACTGAAGAGCCAACTGATCAGTGAACTCATGGCTGCCGTGGGTTTGCCATCACCATTTCAAAGTGATTTTTAAATACTATGATTTTAAAATGCCGGAGTGCTGCACAGCCCCCCCCCCTCCAATCCTGTGCCTTTTCAAGCACCCAAATAACCATGGGAGGGGGGTGCACACACACCGTGGCTGTTTCAGCACTTGAAAAGATGGGGGGGGCAGAGCTATGAGCTGTGGGTGGCATTTCAAAAACACTTGAAAACAGCAACGGCAAACCCGTGGGCAGTCACAAGTTCTCAGCTTATTCATCCTCCTCCCGCTCATGGCTGACTCAGGACCTCTCTCCAGATTAGATGAAATGGAGAGCCGGAGCGGGATTTCGCCTGCAGAGGGGTGGCCCCAAAGCCCCGCATGGCCTCTCCCAGCAGGAGGGAAGATGCCGTCCTGAGGACCCCCACAGCACAGGCTCCATGGGATCAAGCACTAATCCTGCGCCACCTTCACGAATCCGCCAATCGGACAGAAGTGGGACAAGAACAGGCAGAGCCGAGAGCCTCCCGCTCTCCCTGGGGATGGGCAGCACAGAAGGCGACGGTGATCGGAGGTACGAATGCCAGGAAGAGGCCTGGGAAAATCCAAAGGAACGAATCCAAAGTGTCCTTACTAGAGGTGGGCACGAACTGGGGAAATGGTGGTTTGTTGCGGTTCGTGGTTTGTCATATTTCACGAACCACGAACCGCCATGAACTTGCCCAGTTTGCAAACCGGTTCATATGGTTCGTGAATATGTCACTTCTGGGGCCGCAGAAGGTTGCAGAAAGCCCACCCCCCCTGTTGCCTAGGTAACAGATTGATCGGCACCAGGCTGTCTGCAGTGATGAACCAAAACTGAACCAAACAAACCCTCTAAAAATTGTTGTGGTTCACTGCGGTTCATCAGAAATGAGCTCCAATGAACTGCCAGTTCACGAACCAAAAAAAATGGCCCGGTTTATGATGAACTTTGGTTCGTATTTCAGCTCATGCCCATCTCTATTCCTTACTCATCCTCAGACGTCTGGCCTCCTGAGACCTAAGAGGGGTTTGGGGGAGGGGTGGGGAGGTGGCCACTTTGTTGAAGCCTTGTGAGTCCACAGCCCCCTTTGTTCTTCCTGCTGTCCCAAGAAGCCCCTACAACCTCCCCAGCTGTCCTGCGGCATCCACCCCCACCGAGAGCTTGGCTTGGGGGGAGTCGCTCTCACCTCCAGTGTCCGGATCATGGAAGTTCGGGTCCAGTCCCTTCTCCAGCAGCCTGCTGACCTTGTCTACATTCAACGTCTGCACATACTCCATGAACTTCTTCAAATTTGCCTGCAGCCATGAAACCCCAAGGGAAAAAAGAAACACAGCTCATGAGTCGCCTGGTCTCTTGCTGGGTGGGCATCCACAGAACGTCTCATGGAAACTGCTACCTGGACAAAGAAGCCGCTCAGCCTCACGCCTGCTCTCCATAGGACACGGTGGGGATGCAAAATCTACAAACAAATACTCCCCCCCCCCCCCAGAGAGCATCACCTCTGTCAGGAGTCTGGACTCTGCCTAAGCAGCAGCACTGAAACTCATGCAAGTAACAATCTATGTGGAGGTTGTCAACGATCGCAAAGGAAAGCTGAAAATTGTACCCAGAAGGAGGGGGAAAGAGAAAAAGGACTCCCTCCTCCTCTCCTGCAGGAGAAGCAACCTAGAAAAAAAAATGTGGAGGGGACCCCCGTCTGGGAGCCAACAACTCTCTGCCCAAATGGGTTCTGGCACAGGGGCAAACTGAAGTACCAGCAGGACCTGACTCATTCTTCATATGATGTATCAGAAAAAAAGGACATAAGTTACGCAAAGTTTTAGGTGGGTAGCCATGTTGGTGTGTCGTATGGTCTGCTGGTATGCAGCAGGGCTTGAGTCCAGTGGCACCTGGACACGCACAAGATTTCCAGGGTCTGAGCTTTTGAGATCAGCGCTCCCTTCTTCAGATAGGAGCAGGAATAAGTTATGCAAACACTCTGAGCAAAAACACGGCACTTCAGACTCTTGCAGGATTGCACGTGCCCTTGGTGAACGCCTGGCACTACAGGCGGGCCCGGGTGGGTGCTGCCCTTGCCCAGTCAGCGGTTGCTCACGATCCCTGGCCTCTTGCAGACATTCGTCCGATGCATGAGTCGTGTGCGAGACAGTCAACATCCCCTCCCCATTGTGGAACTGCCATTAATGGGTACATTATTACAATTATGAGACCGGCACACTTTCGACAGCCCGCTGATTTCAAGCCCCAGCTTCTCCAGGGAGAGCAGACAGTGTCTGTGTACAGGATGAAAAACGTAGCGCAGGGGGCATGATTTCATTTGTATTCTTGTTTACATTGAATGGTGGCAGACCACAGCTCTGAGTGGTGTAATCCCTCCAGCGCCTCTTGAATTTCAAGCACTCAAAGAGACGAGATCGAAAACCCCGAACTCCAACTCAGGAGCCGGGACTTCCCACTGGGACAATCAGATTGCGGAGGATTCGGCTTGTCCACCCCGCCCCCAAGGAAGGAGGAAGCCCAAGGCAGGGCTCCTGCTCCAGCGAAGTGACTGCTTGGGGTGGCACCACTGAGGCCCCCCAGGGTTCTCCTGGGAGCATGCAGGGCCAGGAGTGGTTTGCAATCCAGTCAGGATGAAGGCGCTCCTCTGCACAAGGGGCATGGGGCAGAGACGGAGCTGCTTGAAGAAGGGCGCCCTGTGCAAATGAATATGGATGTGTCTCGATTTCATCCAGGGATGGCAGCAGAGGAAAACTCCTTTTGGCAGCTAACTGGAAGTCCCCCAAAATCCCATCTATCAACAGTTGGTTTTCCAGAGTCTGGGATTATTATATCCAGGAGAATGGTTATGATTCTATTTATAGGTCTCAGCACTTTCCAAAAGAAACGGATTTCATGACAAAATGGCTCCTTTTCTTTGACTATTTGTTAACCGGTGATATCCACCCTCCAAAGCATTTATCGTTTGTCTCAGGGTGTTTCTGAACAATAAGTTAGGTTTCATACAAAGTGTAAAGAACCTCCCTCTCTGCTTAGATATATTGCAGTTCTCTAACTGAATCTTATTATTTCTTTGTTGATATTATATTTGAAAACTGGTAGTATATTATAAGCTGTTTTTTCTTGTATTATAGTTGACTTTAACATTGTGTAATTTGTTTTCTTGTTTATGCATTGTATGTTGTTTTTAAAGTGAATAAAAAGTTTTTTTTTTTTTAAAAAAAAGGGATGCCAGCAGAGAGAGTCTGCAGATGGGCACAGGCCTGGGGGCAGCTGTGGGGGGGGGGGTTGATGGCCATATCAGTGGGCATAAAGAGCACAGCCGAGAGGAACATGGCAGAGCACCCTGTCGGGAGGCTGCTTTGCCAGGACTGCAAGACTCAGCTAAGGAGGGTGGCTTCCCCCCCCCCCCGCCCAACAGCCTTATTATGGTGACTCAAGGCGAGCGCTTCCCGGCTGACTGTCTGAGGCTGCTATCTCAGAGCTGGGGCCCGAGACGCAAGACTGTCCGGGCACCTCCATGGACGGCCCGGACCAGACTGAATCGCTCCTCTGGAGAGGGTGGCACGCAGGGTGGGCAGGCTCCTGCTGCTGGCCCCTGGAGGCATGCAGGCTCCAGATGCCCGGCTGCTTTCCTTGCTAGTCTCGAGACTTGGCGGTCTAAGCAAGGGGGCCCAAGCACAGCTTGAGGAAACTGGAAAGCCGAAGGGAGGTGGCAGCAGTGCCAAGCTGGGCAGAGCCGCCCCAGGTGCGAGGCAGCAGGCAACCTAGTAGGATGTGACCATACACAAGGGGGGGGATTCTTTTACAGGTTGACTAGATGTGTGTCCCCGTACAGCTGAATTTCTGCCATGGAAAAGCCCCTTTTCCTCGAGATGGGGGACCATTGCCACACTTGGAGGCTGTGCCGCTGCAGTCGCGTTACAGGAACCGATGGGGCACCGTCTGTGGAGTCAGTAGTGAATGGACACAACTGCCCCCCCTCCCTTTCACAAGCGCACTCTTTGCAGTTTCCTCACCCCCAGAGCTTTATATATACAGCATCTGCTTTAAACAGCATGGTGAAATTGCTGCACCCTCCCCCCACAACAGCAATGACTTACCATTAATTTGTTATTATTTGATTGTATTTACTGTTCAGTCCTAAGCAGAATTACTTTGGTCTTTGCTCTTTGACTTCAATGGACTCAGTCTGGAGCAACTCTGCTAAGGACTGCAATGTTAAGCCGCCTCAAGGCTGTGCCTTTGTCTTCTCCAGAGTCAAAGCAGGAGCTGCAGCTCATCATGAGGCGAAATTTCTGGGAACGCTGAAGCCGCGTCTCGTGAAATGGGTGCTGGGCCCTGCAGGTGGCCACAGGCAGGGTGCCCCTTCCAGGGACCTCTCATTCCCCATGCACACCCACACCCCTCATGCTAAGGGCTGCCAGCTTCCGGGAGGTGACGGGAGTTTCCCTGGACTCTATGGCATTATACTCTGCTGAGGTCCCTTTTCTCCCTAAACCCTGCCCTCTCCAGGCTCCACCCCCAAATCTCCAGGAATTTCCTGACCTGGAGCTGGCAACTCCATGCCTCCTTCAAGCCTGTAGCAGGCCAGGGCCTTAAGTGGATTTCCCCCTCTGGGCCTGGGGCTCTACTGGAGAGAAGGCCCAGAGACCCCCTCCCCGGAACCCAGCCAACCTCCTCTTTATTCAGGGCATGCCCCGATGTATGAGCAAACTAGAGCTGTCAGGTCCCCGGCAGGAGATATGGGGCCCGGCTCCTACCTTGTACTTTTCCCTATGGGCAAGGAAGTGATGTCATCATGGGGGGGGTGTCACGGGCCGCCCTGGGAGTGCTCCTGCACTCCTCAGGGGGCCACATCCAGCTGCTGCGGAGTGCGGGAGCACTCCCGCGCCCCACAGCAGCGGGAGCACAGGCATGCTTAGCGCATGTGCAAGGAGACCAAAAAGGGTATGTGCCGGGCCCCCCGCCACCCTACCAAGAGGGTAAGGGGACCTGGCAAGCCTAGCCTCCGTGTCTCAGTGAGAAAGGCGGACTATAAATAACATAAAATAAATAAATACAAAAATGGGACAGAATTACTACAAGGCGAAACTCAAAAGAGGAAACAACTGACTCCCTGAAGCGACTGCTTACTTAGCCCTCTCTGTTTCAATGCCTGATCCAGTTTGGCTGGACACACCCCACTGCGGGGGCCAGTTGATCAACTCCCTCTCAAAGCAACCGCAGGGAAGCTCCACTTCAGGCAAAGCAGCCCTTCCTCCTCTCTGCCCCTTGACAGGTATTGTGGCCTGTCTTCCCTCCGTGCCCCCTCTCCGGCCCCATCACAGGCCTTGGAGGGTACTTGGGGCATGGAGTCCTATTGTGAAATCTTCCTTGAGCCACACTGGCCGCTCCTTCTTCAATCTTAGGCCCAGATCTGTGACCCCAGGGGTGGAGGGGGGCTGTCTTTTTCTTGTTTGGGAGGGGGGATGGAAATTTGGGGGGAATCTGAAATATATGCAGTCCTTACTTTTCCATAAAACCACAACTTCTTTTACTGATTTAACATTAAATGCATCATTTATAAGTTAGCTTGTAAAATTGTACAATTTGGCATATTTATGGAATTTAAAATTGGAATTTGTTTTATATAAGGAAAAATGTACTCCAAACTTGAAATTTTTTTGCTAACTGCTGCACCCTGTGTTGTCAAAGCACACGTGTCTTACAGTGCAATCCTATGGTGAGTTACTCCATTCTAAGCCCATTGAAGTCAATGAGCTTAGACTGGAGTAACTCTCCATAGGATTGCACTGTTAATTGCTGCCATTAGAGCGAGGACAAGTGCGCGCGGGGGGGGGGGGGGGGATAAAAGTTGAAGGCTGAAAACAAATCCTGTAACAAACAAAAGAAAGTGTATTATTGGGCGGGAACTCTCTTATACAGTCACAAGGGGAAGGACCACCAGCCAAACTTCATAACTCTGGAAGCACTGAAATCTTTACTAATGTATTATCATTATTACTGTATATTAATTGTTGCCAAAATTATTTACATTTAAACAAAAAACTATTTGTGCATATGCTCTATATATATGAGGGACAGGTGGGGCAATTATTTTACAAACCTGAAGGAAGACCCAGATTTACAGGGGGGGGGGGGATCTGCAATCTAAAAATGGGGAGGGTGTATTAAAATCCCCTCCCTGATAATAAAATCAATTACTGTAGCTTTAAGAAAAGAATGCCCACTGAGCTGTCACTGGTCATTTCGGAGGTTGCTAGGAAACCACAACCATATTGCTAAGCCTTCCAAGACTTGGTTTCTGTAAGAAGAAACTGGGGGGGGGGGGAGAACAGGGGTGGAGGCCAAAACACCCTGGCTGAAGAAATGGGGGGGTAGGGGTTGGGAGAAGGGATTTGGCATTGCCCTCAAAGGAACAAAACCTGAAGTGATGTCATTGTGTTGGGGTGGCACTCTAGGGTTCATCCAAAAAACTGTGGTTAAACCAGAGAGTTTAGGGTGAATCCTAGAGGGTCGCATCAATATGATGATGACACTCCCAGTTTCATGTCAGAAGTGACATCACACTTTGGTGTGAAGCCAAATTTCCCACTCATTTCCCCCTGCCACGCAGTTGAGCAGCAGTGGGGAACTGGGGTGGAGGCTGGCCTCCTTCCTAGCAAGTTTCCCATCTCCCTCCACTTTCATGCCCCTGATGGAGGAAGACTCATTAGGGGCAGGACCAGATGTGACCGCCAAAAGCTCATTGCCCACACATTCTGGCCTGGCCCAGTGGCGCCAGACACTACGCAACTCAGCCCAGCAGTGACCACACAACTTGATCAGAATTTTTCCGGGGAGAGGCTGCCTGGAGGAAAGAAAGAAGAAAAACTGAAGATGGGAGCCGATTAAACTGTGCTGGCTAGAGGTTTGGAGGTTTTTCAGCAGGGGCTAGATGGCCCTCTGGCAGCAATGCTGATTCTATGAACCTGGGCAGAGCATGAGGGGGAGGGCAGGAAGGGGGTTGCATCAGGGCTTAGTTCTTGCAGCCCCTTCTTACATGCCCAGGGTAAGGCCAATCACCAGTTTTGAGTCAGGAAGCAATTTTGCCCAGGCCAATTTGGCTAGGGATCCTGACAGTGTTTTGCCATCTTCTGGGCATGGAGCAGGGGCCACTGGGGCAGTCAGGAGGGGGGTATTTGTGAATTTCCTGCACTGTGCAGGGGGTTGGACTAGATGACCCTGGAGATCCCTTCCAACCCTAGGATTCTATGATTCTATAAGAGTGGAAGGAGAAAGGGAAGCAGGAAAAGGGGAGAGACTATAGGGGCTTTCAGGGAAGGGAAAAATCCTTTTGTGTCCCCTACTTGTCATTATTTAACGTGGTAGATTCTCACATAAAATTTTTCATACTACGCATTTTGAATAAAACCTCTTTCAATTCAAAAATTCATAGGACTCTTTTCCCTCAGCCCCCCCCCCCCCATTTTAGACTTCTCCCCTTGGAAAACTGGAAAGACCTCGCACTTTTTCATACGGTACATTTAGAACGAGTGAAATACTTTTATAGACAAAGCTTTGCTCACTCAAAAATAAATATTTAATAGGAGAGGGTTTTTTCGTCCTGTCCCCTCTCTGACATTTCCCAATTTTTCCATTAGAAAAATTGATAACAAGTCCATGAGAAAAAAAAATTCAGAGGAAAGCGCCCCCCCCCCCATATTTTTCTATTTTCTTTGGGGGCCTTCATACCCCCGACTGCAGCGCTTCTGATTACGCACTGGGCCTAGCACACTATTGTTTCAAGACTGGGCAGTTCACACAGCATGCTATCCTTGACCTGCACCCCCAAGATATTTTCCTAGCTTTCCAGGGGTGCTGCAGCCCATCCTCTGGACTCTGCCAGGCAGAGACCTCTCAGTCAAGTGCCACTTCATCAACACCTCAAAACATGGCCGCCTGCGTGCCCACTCGGTGTGCTTGCTGGGTTATGCCAGCCTCCACCAAAAGGGTGGCAGAAGCAGCTCTTCCGAGTCTCAAGCCAGCCCAGCTGCTTCTGTTCACTCCCAGAGTCCCAGCCGCTGCACGTGAGGGACGTGCCCCTCTCACCAGGACTGGCTCTTGTTCCTGTGGCCGCATCTGACGTTTATTTGTGCTCAAGAGAACTCATCTACGCTTCGACTGCTCTTGCTTAAGTTGTGCTGTAAGGAAATGGTTCAAAGAGATGCCTTAGTAAAGACGTGGGGACTGTAGACTATACTACTGCGTACTGTCTTTTGCTCCAACTACGACCCTAATGGGCAGCTTCTGCATCATTTAACGCCATGTTCAATTATGTTTTGTTTCAGTATTGTTTCAGCTCTGAAACAGATTTCTGCTTTGTTTTTTTTTTCAAATTTCTGCAATCCATACCCTATTGTATTCAATGTCCCAGCCATTTATTGTATTGGCGTACGCTGTGTAACTCGCCTTGAGTCTCAGTGAGAAAGGCGGGCTATAAATAAAGAAAATAAATAAAAATTTTTAAAAATAAACTGTTTGGCCTTCCGGATGCTCTCTGGAACATGTCAGTCCTCTAACAAAATGCTCTGAGGATTTAAAGAGTAATATTGGAACCGCCTCCCTCTACAGGCTGGGGCCATCTTCACCTGACAGTATGCAAGGAGTCAGGGGCAGGAGAGGGGGCCCGAGGGGGCTTGCTTTAACCTCACATGTTTTTGTTGTCAACTGCATTTTTGGCAACACTGTTAGCTACTCAAGCCTGACCTCATTTATGTCCCCAACTCCCTTTTGAAATTGGCTGTTATTTTCAGGATAAAGCAGAGAGCCTGCGGTGGAAAGAGAGTCGTTTAGACTCCACCTCATCTAAAATGTTCAAAGCCCAGCTAGGATTGGAGCTTATATTTCTTCAGTACATGGAGAGAAAGAGATTGAAAGAGAAACGTTACAGGTCTAGTCTATTGACTGCTATGATCACTGAATGTGGTGCTTTCCATGGTCATAGATCCAGAGGAGTTAGCCGTGTTAGTCTGTAGATGCAAAATAGTAAAAAGTCCAGTAGCACCTTTAAGACTAACCAACTTTACTGTAGCATAAGCTTTCGAGAACCACAGCTCTCTTTGTCAAATGCATCTGATGAAGAGAGCTGTGGTTCTCAAAAGCTTATGCTACAATAAAGTTGGTTAGTCTTAAAGGTGCTACTGGACTCTTTATTATGATATCACTGTCTTATTTACAAATACTGCTTTCCTTTTAAGGAAAATCCACAGTAAAAACATTGAAAAATTAAACATAGCTCCCGCCCACCCTCACTCTCACGCTCTCTCACATGCATCATGGCTGACGGATGGCTGCGAGTGGAGCCAGGCTTTTAAAACATACGAGAGGCTTCTGAGAATGGCGAGAACGCCCCACCAAAAACGCACGTAAAGGCAAAGTTCAAAGATGGGGGAGGGGGTATCAGTTTCTTCTTAGAAGGGGCTCCTTGCTTGTGACCTGCTTATCTCTGGGCAGGACACTTTAACAGGCTCAAGTAATCATCTGTGTAGAAACAATGGATGGTATCAAAGTATTTTAATTTAGTTAATGTTAAAGATGCAAATAGCTATATTGCAATAAAAAGGTAAAAGAGAACCAAAGATTCTCTAATAGCACAACAACAACAACAACAACATTCGATTTATATCCTTCTGGACAACTTAACACCCCCTCAGAGTGGTTTACAAAGTGTGTTATTATTATCTCCACAACAATTACCCTGTGAGGTGGGTGGGGCTGAGAGAGCTCTGAGAGAGCTGTGACTGACCCAAGGTCACCCACACAGAGCAGGGGGAATCAAAGAGCAGGGGGAATCAAACCTGGTTCTCCAGATTAGAGTCCTGCGCTCTTATCCGCTACACCAAACTGGCTCTCCAAACGGGCTCTGCCGAGAGGTCCAGGATTGTCAACAGGGATGGACTCCCCATGTCATGCTCTCAGCAAAGATGATACCCGCAAATAAACCAAAAATGTTGTTGAAGTGTACTTCTTGCCAGGCGGCAAATGGTCTGATATAGGAAGGCTAACCAGATGCCCAGAGCTTCATAAGAGCATCAGTCAGGCCTGATCCGAGTCATCCAGAGCCAGGGCCAGCGCGCCCATTGAGGCAGGGCCAGCCCCCGCCTCGAGCACTGAGGCACTGAAGGGGGCGCCAGAGGGGGCAGCGGGGGCAGGGGTGCGCGCCACGGAGCTGGCATGCCTGGCCCGCAGCTGCTGCAGCCGGCCAGCCCCGCGTCGCCGATGCCACCGCCATACGCCCCCAACCAGGCACAGCAGCTGCGGGCCAGGCACAGTAGGTGTCTGGGGTGGCGTGCGGAACCTCCCCTGCCTCCACGCGCCATCCTAGCCACCCTCTGGCCAATGGGGCCGGCTTGCTGCGTGATGACGTCACATGCAGTGACATCATCATGCAGTCCAGGGGGCGCGCGCGCACGTAGGGGCAGCCACAGGCACCAGAAACCCTGGTGCCGCCCCTGTCCAGAGCATCGGGCTGGGTTGGTCAGTGGCTTCAGAAGGTGATAAACTCCACTTGGCAGGAGGGTGTAGTTCCTGCAATGTTGAAGGAGGTGGTAATGAGACCCTTCCCAAAGAAGGCACCCCCTGGACCCCACTGGCCTAAGTAAGTACTGCCCAGGGCCCCACGTTCTTCCTTTGGGCAATGTGCTTGAGCATGTGTCGGCTGCTGCCTCGGGTGGTCTTAAGAGGAAACGGGTTATTTGGACCCATTTCAGTCCAGATTCAGGGCTGGGCTTGGGGCAGAAACAGGGACAGTCGCTGTGACCGATCACCTTTGCTAAGAGCACGACGCGCATTGGGAGCCCGTCCCTGTTGACGGTCCCGGACCTCTTGGCAGCTTCTGCTCCTATGGACCACTCTGTCCTTCTGGGGAGGCTGCCTGAGTTGGGAGCAGGAGGTACTCGACTGGACTAATCCAGGTGGTGGTGCTGGGATGCTGCTGCTTGGCCCTGAGGCGCTTGTCCTGTAGCGCAGCGGTCCCCAGCCTTTTTTGGCACCGGGGACTGGTTGCGTGGAAGACAATTTTTCCACAGACCAGGGTGGTGGTGGTGGTTTCGGAATGATGCAATTGTGCACTTTATTTCTATTATTACGTTACAATAATTAATGAAATAATTATACAACTCACCCCAATGCAGAATCAGTGGGAGCCCGGAGCTTGTTTCCCTGCAACTAGACGGTCCCATCTGGGGGTGACAGGTGACCACCTACCTCGCCTGCTCCCTGGAGCCGGCTCTGCGCTCTCCCGCCACTCACCTCCTGTGCGGCCCAGTTGCTAACAGGCCACGGACCAGGGGTTGGGGGTCCCTGCTATAATGTCCTACAGGGTAATCAAAGTCCAGCTCCCTCCCATGCTGTCCAGCCCTCCGGTTAAGATCTTCCTCACAAGCCTCGCGTGCCCCCCCCCAGGTGAGGAGAGACGGGTGGGGACCAGGGGCGGGGCTTTTTCAGTGGCGGCACCTCACCTTTGGAATGTCCTTCCCTTTGAGGATTGCCTGGTGCTGGCTGGACTCACTTTTCAGTGCCAGGCCAACATCTTCATTTTTACTCAGACTTTTAACTCGCGGTAGATCTTTCAAAAAAGCTGTGTGAGTAGTTTTTAACTAAGTTTATTCGTTGGCATTTTTATTATGTTTTACTTGCAAACTACCCTAAACAGGCTTCCTGGTGAGGTGGCATAAAACTGTTCTAAAGAATCAGGCAAATAAAGTCAGAGTTGAGCTGTGAGCTTCAGCAGACAGAACTTCGCCCCAATATCTCCATGCTCAGAAAAACAGCTGGACGCACAAGCAGGAGATGCATTTGACGAAGAGAGCTGTGGTTCTCGAAAGCGGGTGAAGGGGGCCCATCAGTCAGTAACCTCTTCCCCTACTGAGAAAGCCAGTTTGGTATAGCCGTTAAGAGTGGCGGGACTCTAATCTGGAGAGCCGGGTCTGATTCCCCACTCCTCTGCTTGTAGCCAGCTGGGTGACCTTGGGCCAGTCACAGCTCTCTCAGAGCTCTCTCAGCCCCACCCACCTCATAGGGTGATTGTTGTGGGGATAATAATGACATACTTTGTAAACTGCTCTGAGTGGGCGCTAAGTTGTCCTGAAGGACAATATAGAAATCGAATGTTATTATTGTTATACGCAAGCACCCTTCACTCAGATGGGGCATCCCCCCCCCCCCCCGGTCAGCAGCAGCAACACAGCGGGACGGGGCAGGGGGGGATGGCGGGAAGGAGTTTCCCCAGGACTCAGTCTGTTACTTAGGGCAATGTCTTTCACCTCACCAGAGAGTTTTTAAGGTGGCTTCCCAAAAATGCAATAAAATCAAGAAACAGGAAATAAAATTACTTTGCTCCAATACGAACCAAACTCAACTGAGCAAAGGGACAAAAAAAGGATCAATTGGCACATACTGGGTATTAGATGCATCTGATGAAGAGTGCTGTGGTTCTCGAAAGCTTATGCTACAATAAAGTTGGTTTGTCTTAAAGGTGCTACTGGACTCTTTGCTATTTTGATACTGGGTGTTGCCAACTCCCAGAGCCAATGAGAGCTGTTGTTGGGATCAGCCGACCGAAGGGCCCGGTAATATCTAACCTAGAAGGAGAAAGCTGCTGTCTCCTCCAGGCTGACCAACTTGCCTGCGTTGTGAATACTGCGCTGGTTTGTTTTCCAGGACAGGGTGCAGTTGGCGATCCCGCCGGAGTTGTCTACAAGCGCCGTGCAGCACAGAGGAGCCACGAGCCTCTGTCTGCAGCCCTGGACCTACCTGGGGACCTGCTCTGTTGGCCAGTGTGCCGCAAATGCTCATACACACAGGCGCATGCACGCACACAAGCACGCAGCCATCCTGGACACGCTGAAGCCTTAATCCCTGCCTGGCTTTAATGAACAAGCCCTTATTGTGCCCATCTTGTCTAGACTGAGATTCAGTTTTTCAGGCCTCTCTCTCTCATTAGCACCTGCAGTCATCTTCAGTCCACTGCCTGCAATGGGAATGTGCGCGCACACACACACACACACACAAAGCAGCACACCTGGCCATGTCGCTGCTGCCTGCCTGAGAAATAGGGGATGGGTGGGCATTGAGCTTCGGAGCATGCTGTTTTAGGGAGAAAAACGAGGACTCTGCTGTGGGTCCATCCATCCGTCCAACAGATGCTCGTTTTGGGGAGAGCTGGAAGGGGTTTGAGAGATACTGCTCTTCCCCTGGTGTGGATACAGATGCCTTAGGCTCCCACTTTCATCTCTAGTCAAACAGGTTTTGCAGGTTTCTGAAACTGAGAACTTGCCAAACTTGTGGGTGGACGCATACACCCTGAGCAGCAATCCCTCTTTCAACTCACCATCAGGTCTCTTTGGGGCAGAGGAGACAGCTTCTCCGGATACAGGCCCTGTCCTTTCAGACCCGAGGAGTCAGCCAAAGAATCCCAGAAATGCCCCTGCTGCTCACCCTTCCCCTCCTGGGAGACAAAGAGTGTCCACACCAGGGGCTGCTGTCCTCCGATCAGCCTTGCCAAGGGCCAGCTGGCGCGCTGTGCTCTTCCCCCCAACTCGGCCCCATCCCTCAGGGCAGTTCCAGGGCCCAGCAACCCCTGGCTCTCCCCCCCTTCTGCCTTCCTCCTGGGCCGGGCAGAGCAGCACTGCAGGAGCACCGCAGGCTCATGACACGCATGGAGGGAAAGGGCTTCTGGAAATGAACTGGCTTCCTCTTAGAGCCTCCACACAAGGGCCGGCGAGGGGAGAGCCGCCTCGTTCTTTCTGGGCTCAAGAGATGTGGCCAGCACTTCAGGCACACCAGAGAAATACGCTTAACAGAAAAAGAACAAGAACATCCTCCATGGTGAAGGCGGGCCATCTTGCCAAAAGAGATGCGGGAATCCCACTGCTTGGCGTGCCTTCCAAGTGCCTCCTGCGCCCTCAGATTGCGCCGCTTTTCTCCCTTGCTGCCCCTTCTGCCAGCTCTTCTCTCCCAGAGTGTTGCATGCCACCCCTCTCGCTTCCTTCCAAGTCTTCCTCAAAAGCCTTCTTCAGAAGCCTTTGGCACAACTCGCAACTGGAAGGAATGCTGGGTCTTCCCCTCTTCATCCGTCCTTCCCTCTCCTGCCACCTCCCCTTGAGCACCTCTCTCCTTTCCCATCCTGAAAGTGCCTGAGGACAGGTCCTTGACTTCTTGGACTCCGGAACGCACCTGGCACATTGGTGGAGTCAGGGGCGTCTCAGTCCACAGAGAGGCCCCAGCCCCCTCCCCGCAAAAAGAGCTGTCTTCTTGCGGTGACAAGTGACTGCAGTCTCCTTCTACGGGTGGAGCCCAGCCAGGTGATGGGGAACTTCTGGCTCACAGAGGCCTGGAGGCACTGGGGGAAGTTGGCTGGCTGCTCCCAGCATGCCAAGGAGAAAGGAGGCAAGAGCCAGAAACCTGGATCCAGGCTGCCCTGGCAGGTCTCCAAGCAGCAGCATCCAGCTCCGCTGCCAAAGCCACTATTTGGTTTTGCTGGACAAATCGCTGTTCCAAAAAAGGGGGTTAAAAATCTTCCCTCTAGAAGCCTGAAACAGCAAGGAGAGAAGCACTGCTGAGAAGGCTCAAATTTCAGCCCACCACCAACGTCGCTGTGCCAGCCCTGCCCCAAAAACTGCGGTGTGCAGAGTGGCACGAGGTTACAGCGGCCGGCTTTGAGATGGTAAAGACATGCATGATAGCTTGACTGACACTCAGGGAGGCCCTGACCTCAAAGGAAACATCCTTTCCTGGGAACGGAGCTATGAACTCTGCACCTTTCAGGCTGAGAGAAGACGGGTTTTCCTTTGGCCCGCCTGCCAGGAAGGGGCAAGGCAGTTGACTCTTCGGCTATCCCAAGTTGGGCCATCAATGTTTTCGTGACTGGAGAAAGGAGCAAGGCAGCACACGTGGGGACTCAAACCCAGTTTCAGGATGGGCCGAAGGGAAACCCTCCCAGCTGGGATGGGAAGAGTTAAAGGGTCTGGCACAGTGTGAGAAAGGGCAGAAGCCAAGAACCACGGAAGGGTGTGGGGGTGGGGAAGTGAAAGCTGACTTGACCGGCCTTTGTTTCCAAGTTCCAGCAGGCACCTGTCCAGACCACAGCAGGGAATGCCAAGGTAAGACCTGTCCCTCGTCTAACTTACTTCGCCTTAAAAGGATAAGGCTAATTGATTTCTTTTCTTAGTTCTGTAACACCCCACAGTGTTTTTGATATAGTGTTTCCAGTGCTCTTATGCTCTAGTGAATCAAGATGGCACTTTAGTAAATAAAGATCTTTTTCCTTCTAAAGATCTCAGACTGTGTTCAAAGATCTCACCCAGGAGGCCTGACTGCTCATCCACGCAGAAGCCGGAGACTCCTGACTGGGCTAGAGGCAGCTGGCCAGGAAGGAGCGGGTGTGCAGCAGGGCATGCGCGCGCGCACACACGCACAGCCTCAGGTTGCTGATAGTGAAAGGAAGGGCCAAGCTTGAGTGGTGGAATGCAGTCCCCGCACAGCATGCTCACACAGGCAACCTTCACTCCTCACCTTTTGGGTACTCTCAGGAGAGTAGAGCAGAGGGAGGGCGGGGGGGGGGAGGATTTTTTAAAAATAGATTTACCTACAAACACATCCAGAAGAGGCATTTTGCAAGTGAAGCAGACCACTGGCCAAAGGCACACATGGAGGGCCCAGCCCCATTGCCCCCAAACAGCTCTACATCCTGTCAATACAAAGCATCTCTCCTCCTGGGTAGTAAAGAGTCCAGGGGCACCTTTACGACTAACCAACTTTATTGTGGCATAAGCTTTTGAGAATCACAGCTCTCTTCATCAGATGCAACTTTATTGTGGCATAAGCTTTCGAGAACCACAGCTCTCTTCGTCAGATGCAACTTTATTGTGGCATAAGCTTTCGAGAACCACAGCTCTCTTCGTCAGATGCAACTTTATTGTGGCATAAGCTTTCGAGAACCACAGCTCTCTTCATCAGATGCAACTTTATTGTGGCATAAGCTTTGGAGATGCAGCTCTCTTCATCAGATGCATCTTTATTGTGGCATAAGCTTTTCAGAACCACAGCTCTCTTCATCAGATGCAACTTTATTGTCGCATAAGCTTTCAAGAGCCACAGCTCTCTTTGTCAGATACACTGATGCATCTGACGAAGAGAGCTGTGGTTCTCGAAATCTTATGCGACAATAAAGTTGGTTAGTCTTAAAGGTGCTACTGGATTCTTTACTATTTTGCAATGACAAACTAACATGGCTAACTCCTCTGGATCCATCTCCTCCCGGGTTGTAGCTCCTGTTGTAGCTCCTGTCTCAGGCTGCTACAGCTGGCTGGAGCCACTGCTGGATTCATGATAGTCAAACCACACCTTGAACTCTCACTTTAAATTTTGCTTTTAAGATCCCGTTAATCAGGAAATTGAAATTGTTCAAGATTTTCTATTTCTTGGCTCAATCATCAACCAAAAGGGAAATTGCAATGAAGAAATGAGAAGGAGATTGAGACTTGGAAGAGCAGCTGTGAGGGAGCTAGAAAAGATCCCCAAAGATTAAGATGTCTCTCTGGGAACCAAGATCAAGATAATCCAAACGATGGTATTCCCCATTACTATTAAGGATGTGAAACTTGGACAGTGAAGAAAGCTGACAGGAAGAACATGGATTCATCTGAAATGTGGGGCTGGAGGAGAGTTTTGCGGATACCATTGGTGGCCCAAAAGACAAATAAGTGGGTACTAGATCAAATCAAGCCTGAATTCTCCCTAGAAACTAAAATGACAAAAATGAGGCTATTGTACTTTGGTCACATCATGAGAAGACAAAATTCTCTGGGAAAGTCAATAGTGCTAGGAAAAATGGAAGGCAGTAGAGGAAGACCCAAAACGAGATGGCTGGACTCAATCAAAGAAGCCACGTCCTCCAGTTTGCAGGATCTGAGCCAGTCTGTTAATGATAGGATTTTTAGAGGTCTTTCATTCATAAGGTCACCGTAGGTTGGAGGTGACTTGACGGCACATAACACAACAAATCAGTGCTTGGTGTCCAAACAGAACTTGGACAGAAAACGGTATGTTGTATGGTAGAAGCATTCAAAAGCACCTCACAGAAAGAGGGAGCATTTTCAAGAACAGCAAGACTCAGGTCTCGTAGGACCCTAAAGACCAATTAGATTTCTGGGGTATGATCTTATGAGAGTCAGAGCTCCCTTCGTCAGATACAAGGCATGGAAAAAGAAAGGGGTTTGGGTTATAAAGGCTACTTCCTTTTTCCTTTTCAAAAGCGCAAACCCTGGACCTAGCTGGTCTGTCAGGTGCTACTGGACCTGAATTCTACTACAGGCCAACATGGCTACCCACCTGAAACTATTTTCACGAACAGTAACACATATCACAGGCAGGAAACAGGCTCAGCTCCAGGAAGCCCCAGTGAATTGGATAGAAGAGAACGGGATAGATGAATAGGAGAAGGCCTAGCAGGAAAGCAAGAGTGATTCATCTGCAAAACATTTTACCTATCTATTTATCTTCCTTTTTAGTCCACCTTTCTCAGTGGAACTGAAGGTGGATTACAGGCACAACAGAACCATTCCGTCAATCAGTACGCTGCTTACAAAATAGAACCTTTGAATCTAATAGCAAAGATTCCTAGTGAAACAAAGCTGTTTAGTCAGTCAGCAAGCGGATTACAAAATACGGTAACAACATCTGAGTCTTACTGCAAAGCATCAGTCAGACAGGAGCCCAAGAACGGCAGCGCATGGGAAGTGCAACTTTCGCTCTGCTCCGAAGGCCCACTCGGGGCACCACGAGGGAATCACCACAGGGCAGCCAAACGAGGAGGATTTCCTCCCAGATTTGGGGAGGCAGGTTGGAACAGAGACAGCAATGTCACACTTTCCCACTTAAGCATGAGCTGTGGGTGTGACTGTGGAATTGTCTTGCAAAGGAATAGACATGGCCTTTGTCGATGCTATTTCAGACAGATTTGTCTAAGGAGGACTGTTCTCTCCAGGGGGTCCCTCCCCCACAAGCTGGTCTTCTGAGTTTCATTTGGAGGGCTGCGTCGTGCAATACTTTTTACAACACGGAAAAGACCCTGCAAGCGGCAACCCAAAAGGCACAGGTCATGCCAGACGCCTCCGATAAAGGATACTTTTCCCCATAAGGAGGAGATGCCACCATACTAGAAGAGGAGAATTAAAAACACTAATTCTTCAGTCTGATTCAAGTCCCAAGGAGGAAGAGTTCCTCCGTAAGGGGGAAAGGCTTGGAGGGCAAAGGCGGGCTTTGGTTTTCTTTCGCCCCTCAACCCAACGCTAGATCGAGGTACAAATCAGGTCCAAGACAGCAGGGCGGCTGCCTACCTCTGGGTCTGGGTGGAAGCCCTCCAGATGCCCCCAAAGTGAGATCCTGGCCGTGTGCAACACGAGAGCTCTGCCTCATACGACCTTCTCTGCATCCTGTGGGTTGCATCCTATCAAAACTGTGTCAGGAGGCAACTCGATCTGGGGCCAAAACAAAAATCTGGAAAGCAGCAAACACAAACAAACAATGCAGCCGTGCAGAATCCTTTTCGCGTTGCCACATATGGCAGCTCCAGATGCGCTGGAACTGAACCGTGCATTCCATTCCACTGAAGCTGACGGCAAGCTGCTAGGTGAAGTCTCTGGAAGACTTCTGCAGTCTTGCAGAGAACAAGAACAAATGAGGGAGGGAGGAAAGCAAGCTAATATTACCCTTTGGGCATATCAGCAGCACGGAGCAGATCTGTGCAATATTTGCCTTCGATTACCTCCCTCTTCTCTTTACAAACACACACACACACACACACACACACCCCTACTTGACTTTCAGAATGACTAACAGCTGGGTATGTTCTTGCATTCTTTTGTGACCTGCACACCCCTTCCAGTTACGAGGAAGGGAGGTGGTTGAAATCTGGAAGGGTTCTTTGGGGGCACGGCACCCGATGTTCCTTTCTTCTCCCTTCTGCTCTGCTGGGGGGAGCTCTGCCTAGTCCCCAAGGCAGTGCATCCAGGCACTTCCATGTTAGCGCAGCCTCACCTCCAGCCCAGTCAGTTCTGCTTCCATCTTGGCTGCTTGAGCCAAGAATCCACGAGCGGCGCAACTTCCAAGCAATAACGGATGGAAATGAGGATGTCATTTGGTCATACGGCAAAAGTGCAACTCCTGTAAAAAAGCTCACAGCCTGAAAGAGGGCAGTCAGACCCGGCTCGAGCCCAGGCGGACGCGGCCCGGACCCGGCCCTCCCTAGCAAGTTCCCAGGGTGGCGGTTGGGCCTGGCTTATTTCTTTAAAAACGTCCACAACCTGATTTTCTCTCTAAACCCAGCTCAGGTTATTAGCAAAGTAGCAAAGTAGCAAAGAGAAAAATGTAATAAACAAGATAGGAAAACAGTCACATAAAAAGCAGGAATAAAACAAACGGATCAAATTAAAAGGGCTTTAGAATGAGCATTAAACCCACCCATTCACCCCACACACACACCTTCACAAAGCATAAAAGCAGGGCATCTGATAAAACTAAAGCGGGAAATGAAGCCCCCTAAGCTTGGGAAAATAAGACTGCTTTGCCGGATACCTTAAAGAGTACCAATCTGGCACCAGGTAAGTTTCCCTGGGGAGGGAGTAGGGTTGCCAGCCTCCAGGTGGTGGCTGGAGATCTCCAGGCCACAGAGATCAGTTCCCCTGCAGAAACTGGCTGCTCTGGAGGGTGGGCTCTGTGGCATTGTACCCTGCTGAGATCATTCTCCTCTCCAGACCCTGCCTTCTCCAGGCTTCATGCCTCAAATCCCCTGGAATTTCCCAACTTAGAGCTGGCAACCCTAGGAGGAAGTTCCACCGTGGAACTAGCCTTGTCCTTGGTGGGCACCCTCCTTGCCTCACGAAACCATCTGGTGAAAGGAGTCCTGCGCGGAACCCTCGTTCCCGGTGGCAGGGGCCTTTATACTGTGCATCGTGTCAGGCAGTGGGATTCCTCTCGAACCGGGGAGAGACGGTCCCTCTTGCCCAGCCTCTGCATTTGGAACCAGGCAAGGCATCCAAACCCCACCCCCCCCAGAAGTAGCTGGAAGTCTCCTGGGCTGCCACTCTTTGGCACGCACAGCACCGTCAATTTCCATTTCGGAAGAATGCGCTTGGAAGAAATAAGAAGAAAAGAAGCAAGACTCGGTAGCCCAGGTGTGGGGAAGATTGGCCACAGGAGGGAAATCAGGCAGCACTGTGAAGGAAATGCAAAAAGCGGGCAGGGAGGGAGCCAGACACACTTGCTCCCAGAAGACCCCTGTATTTTCCGTGGTGCGTGCCTCACCGTGGGCTCTTTCCCTACTGGGTCTCCTATGAATCAAGACGGAATGTGCCCCCCTCCCAAGCACCCAAAGGCAGAGGGCAGGGGAGGCTCAGCTCCATCCACTTTCAGTTACAGGCATCTCAAATGCCCCATTTTGGCCATTTCTTTGAGGCAGCCACTGAACGGCACAGCAGCTGGCTGTCACATGAACACTAAAATGGGTCTGCAGGAGAGTCAGCGCAAACAGAACATGATTAAAAGAGTCCCGGCGGATGCAAGACATTTGCGCTCAGAACGGCCAGAATAAATATGGCACTGTTAGCAGGGATTAATCCCTTGCCTGGGAATGCCTGGGCTGGGGGAGGACAGAGGCAGACGATTTGCCCACAAAGACCGGCAAAGGAAAAAGGACAGGAAACTGCCAGAGAAGCCAGCTCTGCCGCAGAAAGGCTGGGTAGCCAGTGAGCCCCGGGAGAGCGGGGCGGGGGCCCCTGGAGGCCCCGGGATTTCCAAAAGGGCAGACCTGGAGGATGACGAGAGGGTCTCCTCTGAATACAGGGATGCCCTCTGCACACAGGTTGCTGCCGAAAGGCACCCAGGCGACATCTGCCCCATGACGATGAGATGGGAAAGGGCAGGCGCTGGAGCTGACAGCAAGACAGGAAGGGGACGCGTCTGGGGCATTATTGGGTAATGAGGACTTGGGGCTGGGGGGGGCTGTTCTCGGATCTTGGCAGTCCCTACTTCTGGTGGTGGCTTCGTCCGCCAAGGAAATCTGCACAACTCAATGAGGGGCCTTTTGTTCAGGACGGACGAAACAAAGTCTTAGCAATGAGAAAGCCACGCCCCCCAATCCCCCACCTTGACTGGCTCAGCGCTGCGGAGTGAATAGAGGGGGAGTGAAACCAAACCAAAGTTCGGGGGGGGGGGGAACAACGTCCTGTAGGAGCCACCCTCAGCACGCAGGAGATGGGCAAGCCCTCCCCAAGAGAGTCCAGGAGAACTGAGCAGCAGGAGGCTCCAGTGGCCGGGCCCTGAAGGTTCACTGGGTTTGTTTGAGGTAGCAGAAGCAGCACAAAATAGTCAAGTATTTAAGGCCCTTCACGGACTGGGACCTGCATACCTGCGGGACCGCCTCTTCCATTACGTCCCCTGCAGGGTGTTGCGCTCTGCAGACAAGCAACTCCTGGTGGTCCCCGGTCTGAGGGACATCCGTCTGGCCTCCACCAGGGCCAGGGCTTTTTCTGCCCTAGCCCCAGCCTGGTGGAATGCTCTCCGGCTAGAGATCTGGGCCCTGCAGGACCTGTTACAGTTCCGCAGGGCCTGTAAAACGGAGATGTTCCGCCGGGACTTCAGCTGAGTGCCGGCGGGGGTCCTCCTTCTTCCATCTAAGACCACCACTTCTTCTGGGGCTGCCCTCGGCCATCTGCTATGCCCGTATACGGACTCCCAATACTTGTTTAAATAGCCGGCTCCTGGACTATTTTAATGACTTTTTAAAAAATATTATTGATATTATGGTTTTGTGACTTTTAATGTATTTTTTTAATGTCGTTAGCCACCCTGAGCCCATTTGTGGGGAGGACGGGGTATAAATCAAATAAATAAATAAATATTTTTTGCAACTCTGGTATAAATAATACCACGACAGACGATGCCGTCGCAAAGGCCGGCCTTGTGTCACTCCCCAGGCAGGAGCACAGCAAGGCTTGCTGGGTCTCACAGTCAGAACTAGTTCCTTAGCCTTTGTTTTAATTATCAAATGGCGTTGTCTTCTTTAGGCTGTTCCGGTTTTGTTTCCACAGGGTTAAAAGGGAAATAATTTCTTGCTGTCACCCCCCCCCACCACCACCTCATTCCAACAGGGAAGCAATTCTCAGGGGCCGTCTCCTGCTCTCAAGGGATATCCCCCCCACCCCCCCAGCCACCCCTGCCAGATTTCAAGCAGCAGAGACGAGGATGCCTCCCTGTTCATAGGCCTTTCTCACTCACAGCACAGACAGCGGCAGGCATTCAGCAAGCCCCAAAGCAGGTTTGGGTCTCAACTCACAGATAAAAGGTGGTAGGGGGGTTATAATGGTGGGCGGGTCCATTTTTAACCAAATGCAGGAGCAGCAGCAGTTTATTATGCGGCACTGCCCCCACTGAGGCCCATATCATTTGCATCCCCGAACTCACCATACCTCTGCACAAGGCCAACACTGCCCATCTTCTTTCCAGCCCCTTCCCCAATAATCCCCAGCAAGGGGTTTGCCGTTCTCACGGCTGCTGTACGCGGAGTCAGCATTTTCATCAAGGTATCCACTGCACCCCAAGATCTCATTCCATCTCAGTCTCTGCCAGTTCCGACCCGGAGGTGCCTGGCTGCAGTTGTGCTGCCTTTTGCCAGGGGGGACTCTAGCATTTGCCATCTCCTGCCCCACACAGGCTGCCGTGGTGCCTCTCTCCTATCAGCACGATGTTGGCCCGTGGGTCCAGCAGGCACAGCTCAAGAGAGACGGCAGCAGCAAGCAAAGGGGGGCAGCTGTGCTGACTGAGAATCAAATCAAAACCAGTGATAGGTGTAAACTAAACACTGAAAAGACACATCAAAACTCTTTTGTGGCAAGAACTGCTGACTGGAAAACATCCCTGCCAGTTACATATCCCCTCCAATGTTCCTGTTGCCAGACCTGTGCAAGATCTGAAAATATTCCAATATCATGGTCACATTTTTTCAATGCCTATCAGCTCTAACAATTATATTACAAGACATGTTGGGGTTCAGGTTTAGATTAATAACCAAATGCCCATTATTAGCAGAAGATCTGCCCCTCTACAGAGATGTGGGGCTAGAGATCAAGGCCTTCCAGGCGGGCTGGTATCCCCACACCTCTCTTGCGAGGTGTCGTCCCTCGATCCACAGTTCTCCTCGGCTGGTAACAGGGCTGAGCTGACAATGTTGAGAAAGGCGCTTCTATTTCTGGGACTGCTTTGAAAGGCATTCAAAGTGCTTCTCCACCAGTGAGGGAGGGCGATTGGGGAGTCCCTGACCTGCCAATGAGGCAGGAAGCATCCATTTCTGACACAGCACCATCCCCATACAATCCAACATGACCCATTGTGGTGACATCAGTCCAGGACTGTACCAACAGACTTCTCAGTTGGTTGGGGTCCCCCATGACATTGTGCCAGAGCAGCAGCAGCAGAACCAGTGGGGGAGATGAATGCGAAGGGGACACCCCCCCCCCTGCCCCTCCAAAGCCCTATACTTCTGGCCAGAGAATCCAGCAATGTGACCATTTGACGCTAGCAAGGCCGACACTCAGGTTGCGTAGCTCCTTGGCATCTGCTAGGAGCCCTTGCTGGCTGGCCCATCTGCCAACACCAGGAGGGAGTTAACGGTCAAGGACGTGCCAGTGGAGGAAGCAGGGGTGCGGGGGACATGGGAGGTTCAGCTACCAGCGCAGAGCCGTGCAAGCCATTAGCCTCCATTAGTAAGAAAAATCAACAGCCTCCAGAAATGAGGGGCGGGAGGGGAGACGGAGCTAATGAAAAGAAAACGAGAGAAAGCTGCACAGGAGCAACACACACACACACATCTCTCTCTCTCTCTCTCTCTCTCTCTCTCTCTCTCTCTCTCTCTCTCTCTGAGCCTGTAAATGAAAGGGCGAAAATTAGATTTTCTTCTCCCAGGGAAAGGCCTCAAACTGTCACTTGCTATTCATCATCAGCCTGAAAGCAGAAACTGCAAGGCGGGAGCCCCAAAAGGGGCCGAGGTGTGGGAGGCCAGGTGTGGGTCCAGGCAGAAAGGCAGTGGGGCAGGACACAACGCCGGAAACCCCCAGCCCCCTGGGCCAAGGAAACACCCACCTCGTCCTCCTTCCAACCGAGGGCCTTTCCAAGACGCTTAAACCTTCAGAAGTCCCTGCAGGCAAGTTGTGATTGCTCCATCATGAAATGCAGGCACTCTGCACAGGCTCAGGGGCACTGTGTGCATACAAAGGCAGTGGTTCCAGGCTTCTGACCTGCCTTGGTATGCAGCCACCGTCTATCATCTCTGCATCCCTTCCTTCCTCAGGGCTGATGGCATGCCTCAGGAACCCCCATGTCATCCTCCCCACAACCCCTGCAAAGTAGGCTAGACTGAAAGGGACAGAGCAGGGATTCGAACACAGCACTCTCCGATTCACATCCAACACTACCATTCGACACTGGCTCATAATGGTCATCCGTCCTACCTACAAGGCGGTCCGCTTAAAAAAAGATTCACATCCCTCTTTTCACCCCAATAAAAAAAGAAGGGACGGGGCCGCAACAGACAGCAGGCGCAAAGGACAGCGCAGTGCTTGCAGAGGAAATGTTGCAGGGGACTCGACAGGCACATGGCAGAAAGCCTGGCCCCCTCCACACGCATCTCATCAGGAGAGATTCTTTCCAGATCTCCACCCCAACGGGATGCTTGAAGAGAGCTGGAGGGAGGGTAAGGTAGCCCAGCATCAGGGCACCTGCTTTGCATGCAGAAGGCCTACATCGCAGCCCCTGGGATTTCTAGCAGCCTGGCTTTGGATAGCCACTGCCAGCCAGTCAGTGAGTTACAGACCCACAGTGCCAGGCTGCTGCACAGAGGGATTTTATCGGGACCCAGCTTGGGGCCCCGTCCTTAAGGCAGCACCCCTCATGCCTCAGGGCGCTGCCGCATCCACAGGGAGGCCTCTGGAGGCTTCATTATGTTCACGGTACACTTCAGAATGCCAAACGCTTTACCATTCATATTGCTTTAACCTTGTCTGGTGCATTCAACTGAGAGAAGAAGAGGGAGAGGGGAGAGAGAGCGAGAGAGAGAGAGAGCTGTGCATGGATGCTGCGGGAGTGAAATAGCCGAGTCCCTTTTTGACAGGCCGTTCTCAAAGGAGGCAGCGGGAGAGGCAGAGCCAGTTCCGTGGGACCTGCAGATGGTGCGGTTGTTCTGCATGTGCACCAGACTCATGAAGAAGATTGTATGTATTGTAGAATGGATGAGGATAATGCCCAGCTGTACACCCCCTCGGCAAAACGGCTAAGTGTGGCCAACTCTCTGCTGAGCCAGGGCCAGAATGTGGCGGTCAAGCATCGGGAGGACTGTAAACCGAATGCAGACACAACAGAGGTGATGCTGGCTGGAAAGACGTCTCTTCACTGGCTAGGGAAGGTGTTGCCGCTATTGATGGGATGCCACGTTCCTTGGAGGGCTCGGTTAAAAGCCTGGGAGTCCTATTAGGCGCAGATGTTAATAAAACACTGGAGTATGGTAGCGAACGAAGTTTTTTCCCAGCGGCATTTAGTGCAGAAGTTGCCCCTATTTCTGCACACCATGCTAATTCATCCTATGGTAACCTGGAGGCTAGATTACTGGCACACGCTTTACGCAGGGCTGCCCTTGAAAACGATTTGGAAACATCTGCAAAATGCTGTGCCCCGTTTATGATCAGAAGCTGACCACTTGGACCACATCACACCAGTCTTGAAATCCCTTCGCTGGCTGTCTATTTTTTTTCTAGCTCTTGAGTGTGAGGAAGGTGACCGTGTGTGCACTTTGTCACTGCAGCTGCCCCACCGTCCCTGTGCCTGCCACCACCCCCGATTTAAAGGCAGACGGCAGACTGCGAAAAGCAAAAACGACAACGTTTAACATCGTGAGTTGACCCTTCCCCACGTGGAAGCAGGCCCGGCCAGTTCCCAGCGAGAACGGAGGCACCGGTTCGTGGGGGAGCACTTGCCACCTTCCATTCCTCCCTTCCAGGAGGAGGCAACAGAAAGGCGAGGGCCGTGCCTTTAACACAGGCGAGGTGAAACTGCAAACAAACAGGCATCTCATCGATTCCCCACCACAAGCTGTCAGACAATCAATATTCTGAGGCCCACAGAAAAATAGAGGGCTTGGACTGCCATTGCTGTAGGACAACCCGAGGGGAAGAGAGATTCTCTCATCTGGCTGCACAAAGCCCCACTCCAGCCCCCTGGCAGGCAAGTTCTGGGGACTGTCCTCCCATCCGCTGGCACTGACCTCTGTCTTTCAAACAGGCCCTGGGGCAAAGCCTTAATGAGCGCCAGCTCTAATTCCACCTTTAACTGGAGGCTCCAAAGACCCTAGGAAACACACGCACGCACGCACGCCAGCAACGCCCAAACACGAAGGCTGGGGGTCCTGCACTCAGGCAGGGCCGCCCTCGGTCACTCTGAGGCCAGAGGCAGGGAATGCAAATGCCCTTTCCCCACAATTAGCACAGGGAACAACCCCCCCCCACCGGGGGGGGGGAATTCCTCCTGCACCTCACTATTCTTTAAAACTTGACTTCATCTGCACTCCCCAGTTCTTCCCAGTGGGGACACAAAGTGCCCCACTCGAGCTGAGCAAGAGCACCGGCAGGTGTGTGAGTGTGTGTGGGGGGATCTTTCCAAGTGGGTTGTGCCTTGTGGATCTGCTCTGTCTCCGCCTCACTCCAGGCACCCACTCACCAAGCCAGTCCCCTCCTGGCCTCCGCGCATCGTCGGTGGGTTCTTGTGTCTCTCTGACACGGCCAAGAGGCTTCTGAGCACATGCAGGGAGTGCTGGGCTCCTAACCAGACATAAATTCAACAGGTGCTGTGGGAGAGCCATGCCTCTTCTCAAAGGCCCCACCAGCCCCTCCAGCCCCTTAACTCCCAGCACACTGGTGCATGGACAACATGGCGTGGCGCACGGAGGGACAGACTGCAGCCAGACCCTAGCCCCTTCCCCAACAACAGAGTACAAGCAGTACAGGAAGGCTGGGGTACCTTAATCTTTGCTCTGGGCCTGCCGTGCCCTGCAGTGGGTTGGTGGTTCCCCTGCCGAGGCAGCCTTCTGCCTAGAGAGGCACCCATCTGGCGCTCCCCGCTTGCCCCTCTTTGCTCTGTCCCTGCTTCATCTCCACGCTGGCTTCAGGGCAGGATGTTATGCTCACGGCCCAGAGAGAGGGACACACGTGCTCACACATTCCACAGGCTTCCTCCCATCCAAGCAAAACAGCAGCAGGCTGCGCCGAGGGGATGAGTTACACCAAGGCCGGTTTCCAGAATGATTGTTTCTTGGAGCAAGCAGGCAGCACCCTAGCGGCCCCCTCTGCCTCTGTCTTTGCTGTCTCTCTGGACAGCTGCCTCCAACAGAGCCCCTTTTATGCAGCCCACCCCACCCCACTCATCTCACGCTCCCCATGCCAGAGAATGAAGGGGACATATGCAAGCCACCCGCTAACCCTCCCCTGCTACGAACAGCACTGTAGTCTCAGATCAGAGACCGGTGTGTGTGTGCGGGGGGGGGGGGGTGCTGGGGCCTGGCAGCTCAGTTTGGACCCCAGCAGACTCCACACATCAGTCCCGCACAGCCCAGACCGGCATGGGCCACAAGGACACACCGGGAGGGAGGTGGTGGAAAGCTGCCTTGGTCTCGGTAAGCCAGGAGAAGAGCCACCTCCACTACGGAGTCATGCGATGCTGCCCGTCTCTCTCTTGGATCGGGGTTTTAAAAATGGGTTCTTGATTACATTTTGGCAGTTGTCTCATTCTGCGTTGTGTATTGCTCCGTAGGTCTGGGACAGGAGGAACAATGGCAATACACACCACTCAAAAAACCACTTTGCCCCACCAAAGGCCAGCTCCTAGTCAGGCCCCAGTACTCGTTTAACAAGGCAACCTCGCCTGTGCACCTCCAGCACAGTTGCAGCTTGCGGGGAACTCTCAGCAGCCCAGCATTCTTGGCTTCGGGGAGACTGTGGGGGGAAGCCTCCACGTGTCTGCTCAGAAGTAAGTCCCCTTTTATCCAATAGGACTTACCTCCAGGATTGGGGCCCAAGCCGGTGAAGCTGTCCTTGGGCTTTCCTTCTTTGCCCCCCATCCTAAGGCGGGGACCCTCCCTAGTGCTGCTAGCCTCTAAGAGGGTGACTCCCCCTCTCGGAAGACCAGGGACCCCCCCCCCCGCACTGCCCCCAGGTTGTGCGGCTGCTCCAGCTCCGATCTAACCCCTGCAATGGGAGCTCCGGCTGGGACGCCCTTTTGGGTTCACCGCCCCCGCAGGGCCTCCCCTCAAACACAACGGGGGGCGGGGGTTGTTGCAGAAAGCCTGGGGACATTCTCCTGGGAAAGAACCCCCGTTGGGTGAACCTTCCCTTGGGCAAACCTACTTCAGATACGCTTAGCGGCAACTACACCAACGGCAGCTTGTCTCTAGGAGCTGGGAGGCATCATCCAAACCCCACAATCTTGTAATGCGTACAACGATTTGGCCTAGAAAATGCATACAGGTTGGGGCTCCCATCTGTGGCTGAGAAGTGCAGAATCACTTGCCCCAGAGGCCCTGGGCCCTCCCAGAGATCTGTTTTCTGGTACCAAGAAGGAGTCCGATTGGATCAAGCACCCGAGAGTTCAGAACTGCCTCCTGTAGCAAGAGATAGTATCGCTTCCCGCCAACATCCCCGTTTAACTTTGCCATGATGGACAGTTAATTCTCCCTATTGACAGAGGACACAAAATCTCTTTAGTAGATGTCTCAGCCCAATTTGAGCAAGAGGGACGGGAGCATCAAGCGAAAGAAATATCTTTGCAATGTGAAATGGAGGGCTAGGAACAGGCTCCACAGCAACGTGACTGACATAAACTGAGAGCCAGTTCGGTGTAGTGGTTAAGAGCACGGGACTCTAATCTGGAGAGCCAGGTTTGATTCCCCACTCCTCCACTTGAAGCCAGCTGGGTGACCTTGGGCTAGTCACAGCTCTCTCAGAGCTCTCTCAGCCCCACCCATCTCACAGGGTGATTGTTGTGGGGATAATAATGACATACTTTGTAAACCGCTCTGAGCGGGCATTAAGTTGTCCTGAAGGGCGGTATATAAATCGAATGTTGTAGTTATTGTTATTATAAACCTTGAAGAGAAATTGGGCCCAAAGGCAACTCTGGCCCACCCCACTGGCTGTGCAAATGTTCTTCCTCCCTCTCAGATCCCTGTTAGCGTACAAAGGTTTGACTAACACCAGAGGTCTCCTAGAGATGTCGGTATATAGAATTTTGCCAGGCACTGGCGGCCAATAAATTACTTTGCTTGGCACTGGGCAAGCCAGTCTCCCGCCTTACTGGACTTTGCCACCTGCATTAACACAGACCTTCCTCTGAGGCCTATTCAGGAGGACTCTGAGGTGCCCCCATAGGTGAGGAGCAAGGAGGAAGCTGGGTGTGGAAGGGGAAATGCCCAGGCCCAGCAGCACCCCAGGCCCTGAGGCTGGGAGAGGGGCAGGCCAGAGGGGCTACGGCCTATCCCCCTGCCAAGCCCCAGGACACAGCCAACATGAGGGGCAGCTGGAGGAGGAGGGAGTGTTGACAGCCTTGCAGGAGGCAAGGGGGGGGAGTGCAGCGACCAGGCCCCAGAAATAGGCCGGGTGGGGCCAGTGAGGAATGTTGCGGGGGGGGGGGGGGGCTAGACAGCTTCTTTGCAAAGGGCCACAAAGGAAGAGGGAGCTCAGCCTGGGAGAGCTGCTGTCTTGGGGCAATGGGAAGGAACAAGGTGAAGCGACCCCTTTCCCCCCTCCTTCGGAGGCCTGGGCAGACTCACCCGCAGCGCCCTGCAAGACCGCCAAAGGCCAGCCGGTGGGGTGGGAAAAGGGAGGGCCTCCTATAGACAGATTTTTGGCACTTCACAAAGAAGAATGACGGGAGCTGGAAGAAACAAGCGCCCAAATGCCGAGGCCAAAAGGAGTGGGCTTGACCATGTAGTGCCTCTAACCGAGTCTTGTGGAAAGCAATGGAGATGAACAGCCGGCACGCCCTTGCCGGCCCAGCTCCTCCCACTGCAGAGCCCGGTTCGAACCTTCACAGAAGCTCACTAGGTGGCCTTGGGCTAGTCACACTCTTGGCCTGACCTACCTCACAGGGTTGTTGTGAGGCTAAAATGGAAAAGAGGAGGAAGGGGAGGAAGGCAAGGTATAGATGAGGAGGGAAGTATAAATGAATAAACGAGGGTTGTTCCAAGCAAGTGGGAATCCCGTGGCCCTGGTGGAAAACTCCTCGCCGATCCAAACTGTCTGGTGCAGCAGCTCAAGGGCTGCATCTGGAGGGAGGAGCTCGTGTTCCATCTCTGATCAGCCATGAGCCACGGTGGGAGGTCCTGAGTAGGCAGGCAGAGGCAGGCAAGGTCCTCTGCCACACCAGGTTGTTCTGAAGTCAAGGGATGGACCAGACAAATGCAGGGGTGCAGCGTGGCCCGGAGGGCCCTCCCAAGAGGGCTCCTCACACCTGTAGGGCTGGTACCCAATGAAAGGCTCTTAAGCAACTGGTGCTGCCACCCTGTGGCCTGCTCCTGGGGCAGACCCTGCTCAGCAGGCACAGGGGTGCCAGCGTCACACACACCACAGAGACCTTCTGCACTCCAGAAGGGCGCCAACTGAGCTCCGCAGACGGCAGATGCTTACCTTGGTGTGCAACTTGGCAAACTGCTTGTCATCCAGGGGGCTTTGGATATACACTCGCCTCTTGTACCGGAACTGGGGAAGGAAAGCCAAAGGAAAAAGTGTCACCGCAATCTCGCCAAGCACAGCCCAGCCTCCGCCGCCACCAACCACACACATTTCCAGCCTATTGATTTCCAGGGCCACTGCATCACACTCAGGCAGCAGAGCCACATTTTGAAAGCTCAGCGTCATAAAACCAACATTATAGATCCAGGGGAGCTGGCCGTGTTCGTCTGTAATCACAAAATAGTAGAGTCCAACAGCACCTTTAAGACTAAGCAACTTTATTGTAGCATGAGCTTTCGAGAGCCACAGCTCTCTTCATCAGATGCATCTGATGAAGAGAACTGTGGTTCTCAAAAGCTTATGCTACAATAAAGTTGCTTAGTCTTAAAGGTGCTACTGGACTCTTTACTATAAAACCAACAAGATCAGATACTCCATTAAAAGAGCATGTATATTTTAAAGGACAAAATCTCCCTGCTCTGGCTTCACCTTGGCAGTCCCAATCTCTAGCGAGGAGCTGTGGCTGTGCCAGAAATACCCCCCAGTCTGGCCTGGGTGGATTCTTGGGGGCAAGGCAGGCCTCTCTGGGTGCCTTGCATGACCACTAAAGGGCATGGCCACAGCGGGCAGCCCTGGGACAGGTGCAGAGGAGGTGGCGACAGGGCTGGGCTATTCACGAGGACCGCCCAGGGCACTAGAGACAGATGGCATCCCAAGCAGCCCTCTTGCTGCCCCACCTGCATCAGTAGCGAGGCAGCTCCTTCCCTCTGTTGGGGGCAGCGTATGGGGGGCCTTTTCCAGACCAATTTTGCCTCCCAATATAGCGTCCCCCCCAGGAAGCATGGCACCATAGCAAGCCACAGCCCAGGTCCGAGTGAAGGGTGTGTGAGCATGGGAGGCTTCCCCACAGTGCAGGGGCAGGCCGAAGGAAGAACCAGGAGGTACAAGTCAGCGGGGGCTTTATCGGCCAAAAACTTTTTCTTGGGGTGGGGGGTGGGGGGAGTCAAGCCAAAATCCTGTGATCTGAACAGAACATACCTGCAGCACCCACAGATAATATGGGATCTCGTACAAACTTTAGCTTCCTACAGGTCAACTTTCATATTAAAAGAAGCCGGCAGACTTCAAACGAATAGTCCAGAGAAAGATTCAAGCCTTGCCTTTTAAGTTCCTGCTGCAACCACAAAAGGTGCTCTGGGGTGGATTGGGGCCATGTGGGAACATGAGGCACTTTATCTCCTTCGCAGCTGCAAGGGTTCACTTCCTGGCACCTCTCCGTGCTGGCTGTTATGAGCTCCTCGAGCATGTATTTGTTTTTAAGGCCCTGAACTGGGGTGTGCAGTGGATGTGACTCGGCTCGGAAGGATGCCCGTTGTGGCATATGTGGGTCTGCACCCCCAGGAAACAGGCACGGTGTCCTTCCCATTGCCCTCTCTCTAAGCACACACGCAGGCACACAAAGGCTGGTCCAGCTCCTGTCCCCGCAGCCTTCACCACCCTCAGCTGAGCTCCACCTTGAATCGCTGCCTTGTGGCAGGGCACCTAAAGGCCGCGTCAAATAGAAGCAGTGGCAAAGGGTGCCATTTCAGAATTAATTGGAACCTTCAGAAGTAGCAAGACATGAAACCTGCCTGGCCTCTTCGCCCTCAGGCGTGTAAGCGGCCAATGGGAACTGGTTGTTCTTTTAGCTGGAACGTATTTGAGTCTTCTTCCCGGAGGCTGGCAAGGTATTTACCGTCCAAAAGGGCACTGCACAGCTAGGAAAAGTGCAGAAGAGGGCAACCAAGGAGACGCCAAGGCTGGAGCATCTTTCCTATGAGGAAAGGCTGAGGAGTCTGAGACTCTTCAGGTTGCGGGGAGGGCATGATAGAGGTTTATACAATTACGCGTGGGGTAGAGAGAGTGGAAAGAGAGAACTCCTTCTCCCTCTCACAAAATCCTAGAATCTGGGGCCTCTTAAGATGGCAACAGGAAATTCTTCTGCACACAACTCACGATCCACTTGTGGAATTCACTGCCACAGGATGCTGGGATGGCTGCTACCTTGGGACCTAACTGTATTTGAAAGGTTTTCCTGGGCCTCCCCGTGCCTGCGGCAGACAGGTCCTGCGGAGCAGACTTGGGCTGGGAGCTCCATGTCAGACAGAGTCCCCAGGTGCACCGTGCCCAGCTGGGATTGGCACTGTAGCATGCAGGGAGAGGGGCTTATGCCTCCCCCCCCCACCCATGGACATCCAAAGAACCCTGTTGGATCAGGTTAGTGGTCCAGCTAGTCCACTATCCAGCTTCACACAGAGGCTAACCAGTCCTCCCAGAGGACCAAGAAGCGGGGGCACAGAGGCCGAGTCCTTCCCCTGATGTTGCCTCCTGGCCCTGGGATGCAAAGGTGGACCATGGAGGTGCTCTGGGGGTGCCGCTTTCCCACCTGGACATGGTCCAAGGGGGCTGCTGCTCGACTTGCTAGGGAAGGAGATGTGGAGTCGTCAGTTTCTCCGACCCTCTGATCTTTGTCTGTAGGCCCTGCTCCTCTGGGCATAGAGCAGTGGCCACTGGGGGAATGAGAGGTGAGGAAGCCGTACGTTTCCTGCATTGTGCAGGGGTTGGACTAGATGGCCCTGGGGTCCCTTCCCGCTCTAGGCTTCTACGTTGCTCCGATCCCAAAGGAAGCTCCCACCAGTCTAGCCACGGCCACCGACACGGCAACCTCCTTAGAAAAAGGACTGGAATTTTCCACAACTCAGAAACCTGCTCCCCACTAGAGAGTCACAGTCCAACCACGTCTTGTTACCTGCAGTCCAACCTGAGGGGAATTGTGCCCCGACAGACAGAAGTCTGTGCGTAGGTGGGAGGAGGCACCAAAATGAATAAGAGGCAAAGCAGTACCTCCAGGTAAGGGACTGGCGTGTCCGGGTTCAGGGGGTATTCCCTCAGCAGCCGCTCCTCATCCAGGAACTTGCCAGCCCGGCCATTGAAGGCTGGCTGGAAGAGGCCATAATTCAGCACGTCCTTCAGGCTGTGGTTCAAGGTGCAGAGAATCCGTTGCTTGGAGACCCAGATGGGGACATCGGGGTTCAGCCGCATACACTTCTGTGGAGGAGAGGAAGAGGGGCAGGCAGCAGGATGAGTACGCGGGCAGGTCCACCCCCTTTCCCCCCTTTATCAAAAGGCTTCCACCACACACCCCTCCAGGCCCTCTGGTAATTAAACATGACATCTGCAACATGGTGGAAATTACGCAGTAGGACTGCAGCATATCTGTATCAACAGACAGTACCCAGCGGCATAGTCTACAGTCCCTGTCCCTTTACCAAAGCCTCTCTCTGGGCTATTTCTTACAGAATAGCCCTATTACCTGAGTGAAAAAGCCTTACTGAATAATTCAGGTTTGTGGAAAGCCGAGAGAGTGGGAGCTTTCCTGGCCTCTTCAGGCAGGCTGTTCCATAAGGTGGGTGGGGCTGCCATGTCATGGCCCAATGTCTTGGGCAAGGAAGCTGAGACTCGATTGCAATGCCAAAAACAGTGGGAGAGCAAGATAAAACAGTCCCACAGCAAGACGAGCCAAACAGGCCCTGCAGAGATGGCAGCAGCCAGCAGCTGCCTGGCCTGGACCCAGGCAGGGCAACCACGGCCATAGAGGGAAGCCCACCACGGCTATCATGGCCACAGCTTGAATTCAAGCCAAGTGGCCCTGCAGCTCAGCCCGCACTGCAGGGGGCTGCTTGGCTCAGCCTGCTCTTGGCGGCCAGTTCCTCAGCTGGGACTCTCCCCCAAACGTTCAAGGGCCAGTCTGCCCGTGAAGGGGGTGCAGAGAACATACGATGCGGGAGAACGGAGCTGGGCTTGGGTAGCATGGGCCTCCAAGAAGTGGGGTGCGATCTCCCCCACTGCTGGGAGAGGGCAAGCCCGAAAGGAGAGGACCACTGGTACCCCATCCCAGGGATGGGACGGAATGGGAAAGGCATGGATTCAAATTCCTGGCCAGCCAGGAAGTTCAGGCCGGACCTTGAGCGAATCCTTCCTGATCTCACCCACAGGGCTGATGGGAGCCGGCCGGCCAACCTGCCGGGTAGGAGAACAGACAGATAACAGTAGAGACAACCCCTCCCTTGCGTACTTTCACCTCCCAGTCAAGAAATAGCTTCAGCCTTTAGTGATACCCACAGCAACAGGGCACAAACAAACATGACACGGGGTCTTGTTGGGTATGACAGGTGAACACCTGACATCCTGCCCTCCCCCACCCCCAGCCTGCACCATTTTATTAGCTCTAACATCAGTTGCTTTAACCCATCCAGTGTGGCCCCTGGATCTCAGCAGATCACAGGGCTGTTCAAGGGATGGCTACAGATGTCGGTCAAACACTGGGAACCCCGGAGGACGTGAAGGTCAAAATGAACCAGGGCAACAGCGCAGCTGGTCTGCTTGAGCCTGGGGGTTGGAACCAGAGCCCCCTTTCCGCTGCTGCGTCTTCAAACGGAAGTCTGAGGGCCAAACTACAAGAGATGAATTGCACGTGTCTATGCGAGTGAATATAATCGTGTCTGTTCCCACCCACCTGTGTCCACCTTCCCCGAGGCGAGCACGCGCCCTGCGGCCCTAGTCCATGCACGTGTGATCATAGAGGTGAGTGTCCGTGGGCCGCACCAGCAACTTGCTGCTGTAGAGCGGCCACTCTTGTCTGCTTCTGCTTCCTGACCAGGAAAAGGGGGAGGCGGATGGGGAAGGGGGGGGGGTGAAAGAGAGAAAAGGGATGCTTGGCCGGAGGTCTGAAGAGAAATGCAAAGGCAGAGGGGAGAAGAGGGCGCGCCTGGGGGAACCTTCTCTTTTAACATCGTCAGTACAGCCCCACTCCGGACCAGGAGAAAGTGGGGGGGGGGGCAGAAAGAGGGGAAAGGGATGCTCGGCAAAGTGGAGGTGCATGCTGGGATAGAGGAACACTGAAGAAACCTGTGCCAACTCGAGCCAGAATGAACACGGGGATGTGCACAGTGTGGCCGTGCGAGTGGACAGGAGAGCAATGGGGAAAGACGTGTAGTTCCACTCTGGGAGTCTTCAGCCAGTCCCAGCACAAGCCAGAGATATCTGCTGCTTTGCCCCGAAAGGAGCTCAACACACAGCTGGAGTGGGGGAGGGAAAGGAGGGGCTGCCTGCAGACCCCCCCCCCACCCAACATAAAGTGGCTTTCGTATAGGAAGTTGTTCTTTGCAGCAGTGGCCAGCTGTTCTCAGGCCCTGCCCCAAACACCCATGTGACGACGAGTGGGAGGGAAGCCGCAGACTTTATTTCCCTTCTGATTTTTAGGAACGACAGAGAGAGAGAGAGAGAGAGAGAGAGAGAGAGAGAGAGAGAGCGAGAGAGAGAGAGAGAGAGAGAGAGCGAGAGAGAGAGAGAGAGAGAGAGAGCGAGAGAGAGAGAGAGTTCTGCTGGAAAACCACAGGCAGCAAAAAATGCTCTGAATTTAGAATAGGAATGAATAATACAAAGGCTGCTGTGCTGATGATGGAACTGCTTCCAGAACACGTCCCCTGCAAAAACTCCTCCTTCTCCACATACAACCTAGAGCCAAGCTACAAGTGACGAATGACACTTGCCTGGCAAGTGAACAGACTCACGTGTATCCCTCCCTGTTCACTTGCGCTCCACTTGAGCAAGTGGAGAGCAAGTGAACAGGGAGGGATACACGTGAGTCTGTTCACTTGCCAGGCAAGTGTCATTCGTCACTTGTAGCTTGGCTCCTAGACTACCCTGAAAACCCAAAGGGAAGACACCAGAATGGCACAGAACCGGTCCACTGTTCCAGGCATGCATGCTCGAGGATGCCCCGTGCCATGGCCTAGCAAGGCGCCGCTTCAGCCTCCGGAAATGCACTTCTTCTCTACGGCTGAGATTTAGCAGAGGAGCAGGGCCTCTAGTGTGGCCAGCACTTCCTCTGCCTCAGCCATTCCACCCGCATGGTCTCAGGGGACCCCAGCACTGATCTTCAGGGCTGCCTTCCCCCACTAGCCCAGAAAGGACTTTGTGCCAAAAGTCACTCTCTCCACTTCTACGTACTTTGGAAGGGGGCAGGTATGCCCTGGGGACCTGTCCTCCTCCCACTCTGCCTGCCTGTCCATGCTCTGGGTCCACACTGGCAATGAGGGCAGAGTCACTGCTGGCTACGATGCACGCACCCTGGGAAGGTGCAAAGAGAGACCCAGAGGGTGTGGGAGGGCAGGCGTGAGTGTGTTTGTGGAAGGGATTTGCTTCGCAAGGCTTTCCACAGTTTAGCATGCGAGAAGCAGATGAAAAGAGTCGGCTTCTCAAAGAACAGCCCAGCCCAGCCTCCTCTGCCCAGCAGTGGCCAGCCAGGGGCTTCTGGGAAGCCCTCATGCAGGCATGAAGCAAGAGCCTACTTCTGTCCCCTTCCCAGACGACTGGCTCAGGAGGCGGCTGTGCGACCAGGATTGCTTCTTCCCCTTTTGAAGGGCGCTTCAGCCTGTGACCCCCCCCCTCGCATCTTGTCACAGTGAATTCCACCAATCAGTTCAGAGGTGATTCTGTGTGTATCAGAGCAAGAGCAGGGACTGCCGTGGTCTACGCAGGCCACGAGGCTGTGCCCACGCAACCACCCAAGAGCAAATAAGGCTACAATTTAAATAGTATTTTCTTGGGAGGAAGCTCCACTAAATCCAATGGGGCTCACTTCTGAGTAGACCTGCTTAGGCTTGCCATCTTAGTTGAGCCTTGCTGGTGCTCAGGAGCGCAACCTACTCTTGGCAATGACATCACGGCAGAAAGAACGTGCGGCCACACCGGAACACATTGCTTCAAAGCATGCCCAAGCTCTGCCATTTCGATTCATGCTGACATTTCACTGAATGAACACTGTCACCTCTTCAGACCTTTTGCAGAAAGACAGCGAAACGTCCCTCCGTGCCCCGGGGAAACCACCAGATGTGCCCTAAAGCTAAAGCACGATGTGCCCCAGGCCCAAACACAACCCCTTCTGGGCAGGCTGCTCAGGGTACGTTGTTTGCCCATAGCCACTTCAGCTGATGCTCCTGAGGCAGCACAGCTGGCAGGGGAGAAGGAGAGGAAGAGACAAGCAGCTGTGAGCCACACAGAGGGGTGACCTGTGGGCTGCAATGGCTACTACGAGTCCCCCATGAATCTAAGGAAGAGGCAGCCAATGAAAGCCATCTGGCTTCCTCAAGAAACCTGGCCCAGCAGCGTGAACAAAAACTGGCACTTCTCTTGGCCACCAGGAGGTTTGGCAGACCTAAGCTGGAGCAATGGGGGCACTGCCTGGAATGGCGGGGGGAGGGCGGGCACTATGGCCGAAGAGAGAGCTGAAGGCCACGTAGGGGCTCAGCCCCCTCAAAGTCTCAGCAATGGATGGATTCCGGGCAACAGAGCCGTCACTGCTGGTGAAAGAGAAGCAGGCTGGGCAGCGCTCACCAGCTGCTCTGGAGCCAGGGAGGATTGGGGCCCACAACCCCCACCCTCACACTGGGAGCTTTGGGCAGAGACTCTTTGGAGGGGACACATATGGAGGGTGGGGCTTATCCTTTTCCAGGCCCACCATGTACAAATCTTGCCCACCCCCCCCATGGCTTCCTCACTCACATGGTTCGAATTGTGGCAAGCATGTGCATCCCAAGGAGGCAAACCACGGAAGGAGTAGAGTGCAGAAATGTGGAAAAGGAAGCCCCCCATTCTCACCATTGCTTCCCAACTCAAAAGCAGGAGTCCCTGCACTCTCTGCAGACCCCGAAAGGAAAGGGGGGCTGTTAAGGGAAGGGGAGCCAAAAGGCTGGCCTTTTAGACCGCCTCTCAAGAGAGCGGAGGGGAGGGCAGTAGCCTCCTCAGTCCACCGCGCTGCTGTAAAGCGGGGAGGGGGGTAAGGAGGGGTGAGGAACACAGCCAGGCCTCTCCCTCATGGGGGGAAACTATCGTGGCCAGGGAGAAGCGGGGGCAAGTTGCCTCTCCCCCTGCCAGTGGCCCCCAAGGGGCAAAAGGCCAACTCCCTGCTGCTCAAGCTGTTCTTCACTCAAAGCCTGGCGGCTTCCTTAAGTGGCCTGCTTCTCTCCATTGAGGGGTGGGGAGATGGGGGGGGTTGTGGGGCAAGGGGGTACAAGAGAGCCCCTATAGCTCCCTCTCCAGAAGGACTAGCCTGCTGGGTGTGAAGAATGTGCAACCTCCAGACACATGAACACACACTCGGCCAGCAGTCACTGCAGCGCACAAAAGCTGGGCACGATGCACACGGGGGGCAAAACTATGAAGTTCAAAGACGCCCTTGGAGGGAGGGCCTGGGAAAAGATCTTGCTGCTGCGGTGGGCAGCTGGGTGGAAAAGTGGCCGTGGTGGTGGTGGTGGGAGAGGCCAGGCAGACAGCCTCTAGACTGGCACAAGCAGCTGTAATTTCCCTTGCCTGCTCCCCGGAGGGGGGAACGAACTTCTGGTGTTCGTTTGCAGGCCATTCTTGTAACCAGTGGGCTGCTGTGGCAACGTTAGCCACGTCTCCAGGGCAAGTCAACATGGTGATGCAGCCACTGTGCAGCAGGCCACTGGACATGCTTCCTTGGCCACCTGTGGCGGAAGCATTCTTGCCCGTCCCCTCTTGGTCCGGGCTGGGAACAAGGCAAGGGAGGAAGGCCTTGCTGGAGCCACAGTCTAGCCCATCTGACTCTGCATAAGGCAATGGCTTAAAGTCGCCAAATGGAACCTCCATGTACAGCAGCAGTATACCTCTGAGTACAGGGAGGGCTGCGGCCTTCTTGGCACGGTGGAGGACTTCCTGGGAGCCGTTGGCTGCCTGCTTTCAAGGAGGGAATGCGGGATGAAGCTGACCTTGGCCTGATCCCCACACAGCCCTT
Source organism: Eublepharis macularius (assembly GCF_028583425.1). Lineage (NCBI taxonomy): Eukaryota > Metazoa > Chordata > Lepidosauria > Squamata > Eublepharidae > Eublepharis > Eublepharis macularius. The sequence continues at coordinate 1,577,903 of NC_072798.1, forward strand.
TGCCACACGGAAAAATGCTCCCACTATGAGAAGGACCAAAGGTTGCCTCCCAGTTCTTCCGATGGGATTTTAATAAACTTCTGTTTTATGTTTATATGATGTTTTATTTTGTCAGCTGCCTTAGGCAAGCTCCCTGAAGAGGAGGCATAAAAATATTCTTAACGAATAGACAAAAAATTTCAAATGCCCCCCCCCATTCATCAACCTGCTCCTGTGCAACGGGACGAGAGGCACATCTCTGCTCCCCCACAGGGACGCAGGTTGGGAGCGGCGCTTGTTTCTGGGTGCGGCACACAGGAGGAGGCAGCCAGAGTGGCACCTGCGGCGGAGGGTCCTGCGCACTCAGGGGCCACCGCTCTGCTTCTCATGTGAGTGCTCCAAGCGACGCAAAGAGCCGGGTTCGGGGCCCAGTGACGGAACAGGAAGGCACCCCCAGAGCTCAGGGGAGCGAGGTTCTGCCATGCCGCAGTTCCCGGCCAAGCTGCCCTGGACTCCAGAAAAGAGCCCCTGCCACGCTCGGGGCTCTTTTTTCCCTGGCATATGCCACACGGAAGCTCAAGAAGTAGAGCTTTTCCTGGCACGGGGAGACAGGACGGGACATCTGCTCTGCACCCTCTTCCATTTCAACACCTCAAGGCTGATGTCAAAGGCACAGCAGCGAGACTCCGGAAAAGAGTTGGCAATCTGAGCATCTGCTGGCTGAAGTCCCTGCAAAGGCAGAAGGTGGCCTTGGGAAGGCAGGCGAGAAGGGCCTGGCAGCGACTTCCCTCCCGCATACAGAGCAGCTCTGGCAAGCCTCGAAGATTATCCCTGGACACTTGCCAAGCGGCATCCAAGGAAATTCAGCAAAGGCAGCAGAGGTTATGCGGGAGGCAAAGCAAGGAGGACGCGGGCTTGCTCTCTCTCTCTCTCTCTCTCTCTCTCTCTCTCTCTCTCCCTCTCCCTCTCCCTCTCTCTCTCCGGGAACCGCCTTCGCTTGCACACCCTTGGCTTGCCCGTGCTCCTGAAGGCAACTGCCCCAGCGGCCCACCCTGGCTCTTCTGACTCGCCACCGAGAGCAGTAACGCCTGTTCTTAATAAGGAAAAGGGCTCAAAGCTCTCCGGCAAACGAAGGTCTTTGCCTGCACTGCCACCCAAGAGCCCCTGGGATCAGCCGGGGAGAATCCCCGGGCAAAGCAGCCAGCCAGAGCCCCTCCCGTGGGGACTCCCGCCCATGTCAGCATTTGGGCTCGGAATAAAGAGGGTGCTTTTGACGTCACGGTTTTGATGTCATGTTTCTCCGTGACGGGTGGGACAGCCCTTCTATGAGGCAAGGACAGGGGCCAGCTCCAGGCAGCATATCTGAGGTGCCCTTCAGGGCAGCAGCCGCGGGCGAAAGAGACAGATCTGATCCTGGGGCCCCAATCCACGTGATGCGCTGCACAAGCCACCCAGGGAACGGTGATGCTCTCGCACAGCTCCCACTCATGTCCATGGGGCTGATGTCCGAGAGCCTCCTGCTGGATTCTCATGAGCGGGAGCTGCTTGGACGTTCTACCTCAGCCACCAGGATGGGTTGAGCTGCTCCTGGGTTTGGGGGTTAAAACCCCAAATAGCTCATTTCCAGAGGGGTCACCTTGCAGGCCGGCTGCAGACAAGAATCCGGTGGAACCCTGAAGACCCATGGCTTTCCTTGGGGCAGTCAGAGGCCGCCGCCACCACCCTGCAAAAGTGTGTTCTGACTCCAGTGCCCCTGCCACACTACGGTTGTTACCAAACCAAGCATGGACCTGGGTGCGAATGCTGACTTGGATCTCCTTGTCCATACCTGGGAGCCACTTGCTGTGGCCACACTTCTGGCACAGGCACGTGGAGAGACACCTCCACTTCAACGACAAAGAAGCATTCTGGTCTACTCGCTGCCCCAGCTCCAACCCTCGTGTTTTGCTGCTGCAGTTTCACTGCGGTGTTTATGATGGTTTCGGCTACGCTGTAAACCTCCTCAAGAGCTTTGCCCTTCGAAGCAGGACGGAAGTATTCCGCACCAGCTCCTTCCATTCGCTCTGAACATCCAACACTGAGAATAAAACTGCGCCCCCAGAAGTACGCTCTTGGCACAAGGCCAGTTGCCAGTGGGCCCCTCTCCAAAGACCTGGTGGAGAGCCGAATATGCTGCAGGCTCTTCTGCAGACCACAGACAGAGAGCTCAAGGAGAGGCCCGTGTGCTCAGGGGACCTGCCAGGCTTCTTGGCCCAAGACCCGGGAATCATTACGAGCCACAAAAGCCACACCAGCTGTTTGGAGCTCCAAGGGCTGGGCGTCCCTGCCGTGGCTCCAAAGCGCTCGTCTGCCTTCGTCCTCCATTCTCTCAGCACCTCCAAAATTCACAGCTGCCTCCACAGAGGAGGAGCAATGGCTGTGGCTAGAGTGGAAGCCACCACGAGCACAAGCCACAGCCTGCTCACCCAGTTCAAGGCCCGCTGTCTCATCCCGGCAGGGATGCAGAATGACTCCCCTCGGGACCCGGGGCAGCCGTTCAGAGGGCCAGCCCAGGGCTGCGTAGACCTGCAGTCTGTGTCAGGAAGAGGCCAGGCCCCAGAAGAAGGCAAGCAACGTGGAGGCCATCCTTTCCTTTCATCGCACTTTGGAGGGCCACGGTGGCACCGTCATTTTGCATGGAAGACGCTGGAGTCCCTCATGGCTTGGGCCTCCCTCGTATAAGAAAACATCCCCAAAGCTTTTGGAGGCGGGTTTTTCTTCGCCTGCCCCACCTCCTCCCACTTTCTGGGCTCTTCAGCCACACTCTTGTACTGCACAGAAGAGGCCTGCCGGATCAGACCGGTGAGAGTCCATCTAGGCCAGCATTCTGTCTCATGGGGCAGCCAAGGGCACAGGAGCCGAGGCCTTCCCCTGAAGCCGCCTCCTGGCACCGGGATTCAGAGGTTGGCTGCTACTGAATGTGGAGTTTCCCTTGAGCCACCAGGGCTAGCAGCCACTGACAGATCTCTCCTCCACGAACTCAGCAGCACCCAAAGGTGGGAGACGGGCTCACACGGACACCCCCCCCCCCCAGGGCTCTCCTGATGCTCATATATCCTGTTCCTGCAACCCTACCAAAGCCGGCTCCTTCGGGCACACGTGCATGCATGTGTGTGCGCACCAACAGCATCTCCCCCCTTCCCCTCACCTAGGATCACCACATCTAGACTGGAAAATTCCTGGAGATGTGGGGTGCTGCCTAGGGAAGGGAGAATTTGGGGAGGAATTTTGCCTAGAATTTATGGTGGACCATAGAGTTTGCCCTCTGAGACTGGCCATTTTCTCCAGGGGGGCTAATATTTGTAGCCTTAAGGTTAAGTTGTAATTCCAGGAGAACTCCAGGCCCCACCAAGAGGTTGGCAACCCTGCCCTCACCTCCACCAGCATCCCACGTCTGCCTCTTTGACTTTCCATCAGCACCCCTCTCGATGGAACGAAGAGTGCTGGGGCGCCCCTCTTCTAGATCAAGGCAACTATCGATAGCTTGAGAGTTCCTTGCTTTGAGGAGGAAACTGAGGCTCCGAGGGGACCCCACCTGCCCCTGACAGTGTTGGGTTCAAGCAATGTTAACCCTGCGATTCACTTCACTGCACTGCAGGGGGAAGTAAGCACAGCCTTAAAGGGAAAGATATTGAAATCCTGGCATCAAAGCGTGCAAGCAAGTACCGGAGGCTTTTTGCTAATGTATTCAGGGGAGAAGGAGAATTAGGATCATTAATACATGAGATGGGAGGTGGAATTAATGCTGAATCAAAAGAACACGGGTTGCTGAGCTGCATCTTTAAGGCTGCCTTTTTAACAAGCTAACAACAAGGGGGGAAAGTTGGGGCAATTACAGATCTCTGGCAAAACATCCTTTAAATTAAGGCCCTGTTTCTACAAGGCAATTAAACTGGTGCTTTGGTCTCCCTGGAATTCAAAACCGCTCCATCTGGAAACCACCGTGGCTTTCCAGGACGCCTCCCGGAGAACAGCATCAGCTCTATCAAAAGGGAGCAAGAATACCCTGCAAGGGCCCAAGGGGTGGGGGTGGGTGTGGGTGTGGGGGGGGGGAAGATTTAATAGAACCAGAACAGAACCACCAGTGAAATCAGCAATGCAACCAACCATGGGCTGGGCGACGGGAGCTCGCAGCCTGTGGAGCAGTCAAGTCCCAGGTGGGGAGACGTCTCCTACAGCCATCCAGAGTCCAGGAAGATCAGGCAGGATAGTATCAAGCGAGTAGCCATGTTGGTCTACAGTAGAGGAGCAAGATCCAAGTCCAGCGGCAGCGGAGAGAGCAACAAGAGTTCCTGGGTAGGAGCTTTCGAGAGTCAGAGCTCCCTTCCTCAGAGAAGGCAGGGCAGAAATGCTTTAAATAAATAAATCACTGAAGCGGAGGGCCCTTCCCCAGAGCAGGGCCATCAATTGACTCAGAACACAGCTGTGTGAATTAAGCAGCTCTGGAGCTTATGGGGGGGGAAGCAAAGCATGCTGGAATATTTGATTCAACCCCCCCCCCCGGGTTCTTTTAATGGAATCACGAAATGCACGGCCAGAAGAGGCGCGAACAGGGATGGGAGGTGCCCACCTGGGTCTCAGTGAAGTGCCTGCATTAACTCAGGGCCTCTTCCTTGCAAAATTAAATCACATTCCTTGAGATGTGACTTTGTCATCCAGGCAGTCAGGAAACCTCGAGATTCCGGGTGCCAAGCAAAAGCCTAGACCGTGGTGGTGGTGGTGGTGGTGTGACAAAGCTGGGAATCAAAGGCAGGTTAACGCCAACAAGAACACTAGCAGGTTGCCAGCCTCCGGGTGGTGGCTGGAGAGCTCCAGGAATTACAACTGATCTCCAGGTCAGAGAGATCACTCCCCCCTGGAGAAAATGGCTGCTTTGGAGGGTGGACTCTATGGCATTATACACTTCCTTGAAGCCCACCCTCTCCAGGTTCAACCCCCAAATCTATTCAGTTCAGTTCAGAGCCAAGCTACAAGTGACGCCTGACACAGGTTGGACACTTGTCAGCTTCCCTCAAGTTTTGATGGGAAATGTAGGCGTCCTGGTTTTACAGCTTGGCTCTCCATTACAGCTGCAAGACCAGGATGCCTACATTTCCCATCAAAACTTGAGGGAAGCTGACACGTGTCCAACCTGTGTCAGGCGTCACTTGTAGCTTGGCTCTCAGTTTATTACACTTATATACCACCCTCCTCACAAGCGGGCTCAGGGCGGTTCACAACAGAAATTAAATACAAAGTCAAAAGGACAGGTAATACGCATAAAACACATACACATAAAATCTCCAGGGGTTTACCAACTTGGAGTGGGCAACCTATGCTGAGGACCCCTGGTCTACTCCCAAATGTCAGAAGACACACACACACACCCCTCCCCCACCACACCACCTCACTCCACAGGAAGGAACCTGGAGTGGGAAACATTCAAAGCCCGCATGATAGGAGAGCCTTTAGAAGAGCAAAGTGCTGTCCAGTTCTCCCTAGCCCTTAACATCTGGCCCAGTCAGATCTTCCGATGCTTCCAGATTAGGCCTTGGAAAACCACCCCTGAGAGGGAAGGCTCCGGGGGCCACTGCATGCTAAACTGAGCGTATCTGAAAGTCCAGCAGGGCTTCTATATAATGGTGTGGGAGGCGGGTAGGGGCTGCATGCCATGCAGAACTAGGGGTCCCAGGAGACTGCTGGTGGCAGGCAAACTCCCAGGGATTTGCCCCCTCGTCCACTGATTGCCCAGCGATCAGCGGGAGGTGGCAAACTCCCGGAGGTTGTCCGCCACGGGCAGGTACCTCAGGAATGCGTGCTGCGCATGCCCCTCCAACGGGCGTGGTGATGTCAGTTCCAGAAGTGACGTCATCGTGGTGGCTGTGGGAGTGTTCCCGTGTTCCCCTCTCCAGTGCCATTCCTCCAAATCTCTAAGCAAGCTCTCCCTGAAAATACTCACTGCTGGAGAAACCATCAGACAGACCCAGTCCAAGTATGGTTTTCCAGCTCAAGGAAATATGCTGTGTAAAGTCATTTTCAACAGTGCTGCATTGGGTAGCCTGGTGCACAGGCATGGAGCAGGCCTAGTGGGGCAAAAAAGGGCACTCTGCTAGGCACCACTCATCACCTGTGAGCAGGGAAGCCCAGGTGGGATCGGGAAGTCTCCCAGAATTGCAACTGACCTCTAGACTACAGAGATCAGTCCCCCTGGAGGAAATGGCTGCTCTGGAGGGTGCACTCTGTGGCATTATGCTCCGCTGAGGTCCCTCCCCTGCCCTCAGCCTTCCTACTTCCCTGCTAATGGTGGGCAATCTCCCTGGGTTTTGCCCATTGCCTGCTGATCTCTGGTGATTGGGGGATGTGGCACCCGCCGCCCAGGGATCACCCACCAGCAGCAGGCAACCCGGGAAAGTGTGCACCAGGCATGCTCCAGTGCTCCCATGGCTGGCATGCTCCCAGCCACGGGCATGCTCCTGCACTTCACTGGGCTCAAGTCTGGCCCCAAATGGGCTGAATTTGCCCTACGCTCCAGGGAGCCAGGAGGTAAGTGCTGAGTTCCCCCCACCCTCCAGCCAGGAGGGTGTAGGTACTTGACAACCCCTCCCCAGGTTTCAGCCCCAAATCTCCAGAAATTTCCCAACCCAGGATTGGCAACTTTCTGCACAGTCTTGGTGGATCGGGTGTAGGGTGCTCTCGCAAACCACACTGAAGGACATCAGAGTTGTCCAGAGCCCACACGCAAGGGCTTGCCCTCCTTTCCCGTGCAAAATGTGCAGGGATTTCATATCCAGACACACAAATGCCTCTGTCTGGTATGGGGGGAGAGGGAGAGAGGGAGGGGGAAGTTAGGAAAGGAAGAAAGTTGGCAAGCAGCATGTGCCGCGAAAATCACCACGGTGCACAGGAAGAGAGCGAGTCCCGTTCTAGAAATATGTCTGACCTGAATTTTCTTTTAAGCCAGATGACATATTCATGGTTTGTGGAAATTGTGGGATACTGCTTTCCACTGCAACATCAGCCCATACAGATGGTAAGCTACATTTCTTGAAGAAAAGCAACTTTAAATCCAGATAGCCTGATCATTTTTACCCAAAGGTAATTGAGCCAAAAAAGACTGATCACAAAGGCCTACAACGCTGGATGCTGGTGCACTGCTTTCGTTTCAGGGGGGAAAGAGGCAGAGGCTCAAAGCCCCCCGCACTCATGCCCCTTACCTTAAGGACCCCTTACCCTAGGAACTCCCGGGTCTTTCCTCCCCAATGACTGGGACGACTGGGAAATCCTCACCTGTCTAAGCTCTCTGTGTCTCCTCCGCAATGGCCATTTGCATATAGAGACTGGCTAGCGCACCTGTGGGTTGATGGGCTGGGCAGCTGCATACAGAACTCGCTAATATGAAATGTGATCAGGAACACACAGGTTACTTTCACAAGTGCAGCAGCCGTTCTATACAGCCTGTGTTCTGCTAAATCAGGCCTCAATGCTGAGAAAAATATAAAAAAGAAATATGTATCAGGAAGAAAGGGGAAACTCTGCTCCTTGGCACCCTAATTTTCTACATGCAGGAATTTTTTTTTTAAGTATGCAGGAGCAATAAATCACATCCGCTGTCTGCAGTGATACAGTCCAGATGCAGATGGACAGCTTTTCCGGGCCCTCTCCTCTTTCTCGCTGCTTTGCCAACGTCAAGCCCAGCCCTTGACACGCCACACAAGTTCCAAGTCATCTGAAACAGCTGCCGCAATAACACCAGAGAGAACGTTGCAAGGGCATCACCCAAGAGCAGAGCGCAACTTCAAGCATCTGCTCTCCACACCAGGGCTCAGTCTTGGAAGAGAGGAAGAAAATCAATACCCCTCAATGGAGAAAGAGCGGCTCTCTCAAGCCTCAGAAGCTTTCTGGCAGGCAGGCGTTTCAGAGAGAGGCAGAAACCTGCAATTACACGCTGGCTCGGCAGGCAACGTGCGCACTGGTCACCGTCAGCAAGCGACTTGCTTGACAGGCTTTTTATCTTCATGCAGATAGATCAGAGGAGGTCCTCTGTGCAATTACTGGTGGCTTTCTAGCCACTGCCACCCCCACCCCACCCCTTGTCTGCGGCTGCCACCACTTCCAAGTGTTAAAAGTCACGGTTTGAACGGAGGGCGGGGGTGGGGGATGGTCTGCGATTTTTATGTTGAGACTTACTAGCTGGGTGTCTCTGAGTGCCTTCTGACATCACTGTTCTGCCCGTGCACCTAGCTGACTAATCTTGCAATCAGTTCTTGCTCTCACTTCACAACAGATGCTATTGAGTGCAGGCGCAAACAGAGTGTGTAAACTGTGAGTCATTACATGTTTGCAAGGATGACGTATGAATGACTCGATCATAACCCAGAGGGATACACGCCGTTTCTGGCAACAGAGAAGATTTTGTTCACAGACTCTGCAAGCTCAAAGTAGCTGCAAGCCGTGACACAAACCTGCCACATGGGGTTGCTGCACGGGAGCAAAGCTGCCTGGCCCAGAGGACGTGGTGGAGTCTCACCTTGTACCTCAGGAAGGACCTTCCATCAAGGTAAGTTCACCTGGCAGTGCTGCATACCACAAACGCCTCTGCATCCCTGAAGGCAAACACTCCACGTGAGCAGCCCCAGTTGCCCAGACTGAGGAGGTCAACATGCCTTCCCGGACCAGGGCATGCACGGAAATGCCAGCGGTCCCCCCTGCAACCCAATGGCCCTCTACAGGGCTTCCAGGCCAAAGCCCACCACCCCTTGCAAAACGGAAAGGGGGGGGAGTGAGGGAAGGGGCCCCAGACCCAAGCAAATGGGGCCTGGCCTCCACCTCTAAAAGTTAAACTTTGCATGAGAGGGTGGCGCGGGGGGGGGGACTCCTGTGCAACTCCAGAGAGCTTTGCTCTGAGCGTGAAGACTGAGGTGCGCTTTGCAAAATGCATCATGAACGCCAGTCAACCGGCTCTTCTGGAGGAAGAAGTCTGGTTCAGCAGCACCAGTTACTCCTTACTGAGGTTGCAAAGCGGAGTGCTGGCCGTACGGAGAAGCTTCCAACACACTGCGGGTGGTCTCCAGTGACATTTGGCTCCCAAAGCACGTACGTGCCCCTCACAAGAAGCTTAAGCCCACACTCAAAGCAAGTGTCCTGCATTTATTAAGAGGACTAGGTGAGGTCTCCAAGCCACTTCTGCCATGAATTCATTGGGTGGGAGGGAGGGAGGGAGGGAGGGAGGGTGCGTGACACAAGCAGGAAATTATCACTCAGGCTCAAGCGCGGGGAGGGAAACACTGCTACAAAAGATTACTGCGTAATGCAAGGGAAGGGCTTTGGGCGCGTGGAGAAACACCGGGCTTTATTCTGAACCCCTTTCCTGCTGTAGTCTAACAGGGCGATCCACACATAGGGCCATGGTGAGCAGCTGGGTGCAACCAACAGGCAGCAACCCACAAGCAGTCTTCATCGGGGCATCTGTGGCCCTGCCCCAGTGTGGGCACTTTGTTTACTTATTTATTTAATTGGATTTATATCCCGTCCTCACCGCAAGCGAGCTCAGGGCTGGTCACAACATCATAAAACCCCCATAATTAAAAACAATAAATAACAGTTAAAATCATAAGAATAAAATCAACAGATCTCATTAAAAAGTGGAGCGGAACAAAGCAAAACAGGCCAGGGACCGGCACGATCGTTTGCCAGCTCCTCAACTGCTCTCATAGGCCTGGCGGAACAGTAATAATCCCACAGGGCCTGGGTCTCAACTGGGAGAGCGTTCCACCAGGCCGGAGCCAGACCCGAAAAGGCTCTGACCCTGGTTGAGGCCAAGCGAACATCCTCGGGGCCAGGGACCCCCTGCAGATGTTGATCTGCAGAGTGTAACGCCCTCTGGGGAACATTCAGGGACAGACGGTCCCAAAGATATGCACGTCCCAGTCCGTTAAGGGCATTAAAGGTTAACACCAACACCGTGAACTTGACCCAGAATTCAACCAGGAGCCAGGGCAGCTTGTGAATTACCGATCGAATATGTGTCCTAAACAGGATTCCCATAAGGACACGCGTGGCCACATTCTGAGTCAGCTGCAATTTCCGGGGCAGTTTCAAGGATAGCCGTGCATAGAGTGAGTTGCAGTAGTCAGTTTGGTGTAGCGGTTAAGAGCGGCAGGACTCTAATCTGGAGATCCAGGCTTGGTTCCTCACTTCTCCGCTTGAAGCCAGCTGGGTGACCTTGGCTCAGTCACAGCTCTCTCAGAGCTCTCTCAGCCCCACCCACTTTACAGGTTGTTTTGTTGTGGGGATAATAATGACATACTTTGTAAACTGCTCTGAGTGGGTGTTAAGTCATCCTGAAGGGTGATATATAAATCGAATGTTATTATTATTATTATCCAATCTGGAGGTGACCGTTGCGTGGATCACTGTAGCTAGGTCTTGGGTGGAGAGGTAGGAACCAAGTTGCCTGACCTGCCGAAGGTAGAAAAATGCAGTTCTGGCAACCTACGAGACCTGGTCCTCCACTGACCAGGAGGCATCCAGAACCACCCTCAGGCTCCTCAGCGTTGACGCAGGTGTCCAAGGTGCCCCATCTAAGGCTGGAGGCTGGGTTCCCGAGCTCAACAACCACCAACCCAGATACAGGACCTCTGTCTTCACAGGGTTCAGCTTCAGCCGACTCTGCTTCATCCACACAGTCACAGCGTCCAAAGCTGTGCCCCAAACCTCTGGGGTAGCCTCTGGCTGGCCGTCCATCAACAGATACAACTGGGTGTCATCAGCATGTTGATGGCACCCCAGTCCGAAACTTTGGGCTAACTGGGCAAGGGGGCACATATAGATATTAAATAACATTGGGAAGAGAATCACCCCTTGAGGAACACCACATACCGGTGGGTACCTCAGAGACATCTGCTCCTCTGTTCCCGACCGTGGAGAGAAGAGACCAGCCCTTGCAAGGTGGCCCCACGTATCCCCACATCAGCAAGGCGGTGAGTCAGAAGGTCATAATAGATCATGTCGAATGCTGCCGTCAGATCCAATAACACCAACAGCCCCAACCTGCCTCAATCCAGATGCTGACAAAGATAGTCTATGAGGGCGACCAGCGCCCTCTCCTTCCCATGGACAGGGTGAAAGCCGGACTGAAATGGATCCAGGACCGAGGAGACATTCAGGAATACCTGCAGCTGCTCCACCACCACCCGCTCAATCACCTTACCCAAGAACCAGAGATTTGAAACCGGGCAGTAACTGGACGGATCCAAAGACGGCTTCCTTCCGAAGGGGCCTCACCACTGCCCCTTTCAGTGCTCCAGGCAACACACTCCAGCTCCGAGATAAATTAACGATCCCCACCAACGGGGCCTGAATTTCATTGGCCACAGAATTTAACCAGCCATGACGGGCAAGGGTCCAAAGGGCGAGTGGTAGTCCTCACAGCATCAAGGGTCCTGTCCACCTCAGCCTGAGAGAGGCAGCTGAAGGGATCTAAGTGGATCTTTCTGGATCCACTGAAGTCAGTGGGCAGAAGGGCATGTTCACAGGAGAGGCATGCAGCCAGTGTAACTCTGACAGAAGTCTAATGGAGCTACACCAACATAAGCAAGCACAGGATTTTGTTTGATAAACATTTAATAGGTAGATATGAAGGAACCTTCATTGCCTACACGTTGTCAAAGCCTACAGTAAACGCTTGTGTTTGTTTTGTTTGTTTATTAAAAGTCATGATATTGCTTCCATGCTCTTTTGCAGAACAGAGTCTCATAGAAACCGAGAGTTGGAAGGGGCCTTACAGACCATCTAATAATAAAAACATTCTATTTATATAGCGCCCTTCAGGACAACTTAATGCCCACTCAGAGCAGTTTACAAAGTGTGTTGTTATTATCCCCACAAGAAACCTTCCTGTGAGGTGGGTGGGGCTGAGAGAGCTCTGAGAGAGCTGTGACTGGCCCAAGGTCACCCAGCTGGCTTCAAGCGGAAGAGTGGGGAATCAAACCCGGCTCTCCAGATTAGAGTCCTGCCGCTCTTAACCACTGCACCAAACTGGCGCTCCAACGCTCTGCCCAATGCAGGAAAACCTATAGCATCCTTGGAGACCGCCAGTGAGGGGGAACCTACCATGTCCCTCGGCTTATGTTCTGTGGTTAGAATGGAAGAATGTTGCTGATTTATGCTGCAAGACTAAATCACAACTAGGGCTCCATAAAAACCCTCCATGTGGAAGAGCCTGTGTGTGGGGGATGGAGGGGGGAGGGATGTTAATTCCCCCCCCCCCGTCCAATTATGTCTGGGCCTTGCCCACTCGTCAAGCTGAACGGATGCAGCGGCTTTCCTGAGGCCAGCCCTGGGTCCATTTCCTCGAGGGAGGGGCAGCTCTCTGGGGTCGTCCCACGCAGGGTTGTTGTTTCCCAGCCCTGCTGCTTCAGAACCCGGGGGGGGGGGATATGCAGATCTTCCCCCTCCAACGCACCTGCTGTACCTAGAGTGGAAAAGCAACCCTGAAGGTGGCCTGGCCTGGCCTGCCTAACCGCATGAGCAGGCAGCCCTGTGGAGAGAATGACGAGGTGGGGCGCTCCGAAAGGTGTGCCTCACAAATCCACAGGGGCACAAATACTACATGCGCCTTGCAGGCCATGCAGTGCAGCTCCTTTGGGACTTGCTTTCCCCTCCAATGCCATAGATCCAGAGGAGTTAGCCCTGTTAGTCTGTGGTTGCAAAATAGTAAAGAGTCCAGTAGCACCTTTAGAACTAACCAACTTTATTGTAGCATAAGCTTTCGAGAACCACAGCTCTCTTTGTCAGATGCAATGTGTGGTTTAAACCCCAGCATCAAGATTGCCACACTCACTGCCTCCCAAACGGCTTCCTTTAAATCTATGGGACTGTCTCCCCCTCTCCCCCTTGGGCGTCAGCAGGGCAGATCCACGCGGGCCAGTAAGCCCTGTCCTTGCCGGGGCTTGTACTTTCTCAGGAGCTGCGCCTCCACTGTGGTCTGGAAGGGGCTTCCTGGGAATGTGAGGATGCCCCCAACCGTGGACAGATTTCGGTGGACCTTGAAAGCCAAGCCTTTTTGATGTGCTTTCAGGGGCTGTGGTGTGCTTCCTATTATTCGCGTTTCTGTAGGTGTACATTTGAGTTTCTTTTTTTAAAATTTTGATACAAGCTGCTTTGAATCCCATTGACTGAGAGAAAAAATGGGATATAAATATATCTGAAATAAATAAATTCTGATAGGAGCTGTTTATCCTTGCCGTTCACATGTCTGACACCGGTTGTGCTTGAGAACCCTTTCACGGACTGGATGTTGGGGACAAATGATGTCCCTGCCTCGTGGCTGGGGGCTGTAGGGGGCAATCAGCTCTTCTTCCCTGCCCACGATGCGATTCCACTGCTTGTGCGCATGAATGAAAAGGCCAAGACCCCCCCTCGCCCCCATGGCAATAGGAGGAACCTTCACATCATCGCAAAAGGCCGTGTTTTTCAAAGGTGGTGAGTCTCACATTCAGCCGTGAGTCATCGCGGGCTGAGTCATTTGGACTGTGTCAGAGTAAGCAATTGATAAGGAATTAAGATGCATCCGGATCCCTTGATTAGGGAGCAAAAAATTGTTTCGGCAAAATGTGTTGAATCAAGCAACATGTGGACGAGCCTTCCCAGCAGCGCCTCTCAGCTGAAGGGCCTTTGCGGCAGAGGTGCCCTTCTCCTTAGGCTGCTCCACTTTCAGAGGGGTTTGGCAAGCCTGCTCCGGGCTGGCCTTCACAAGGTCAGCGAGGCCTCTGGCCGTTTTCACACGTCCTTATTGTAGCGCCAGCGTATCGCAATTGTTCTGCTATACTCACAGCTGTACACACATCCTCGTAATCCCCCCCCATGAAAACCTGTCCTCCTCCCATAACCGTTGTGCTTCCAAGAACGCAGATTTCCCGTTTATTCCACTGTGTAACATTTCTTTAGCAATGGTTGTTGTGGGTTTTCCGGGCTGTATTGCCGTGGTCTTGGCATTGTAGTTCCTGACGTTTCGCCAGCAGCTGTGGCTGGCATCTTCAGAGGTTTAGCACTTTTTCCACCTGCATGAGAATGCTTGGAAACACTTCTCCAGAGGCCGCCCCACTCAACCCCTCCTTCTTTTTCGTTTTCTGCACCCTAGGAAGAGATTTCCTGCCAATAACCAAGAACCACACACGCCTCTGGCCGTTTTCACACGTCCTTATTGTAGCGCCAGCGTATCGCAATTGTTCTGCTATACTCACAGCTGTACACACATCCTCGTAATCCCCCCCCCATGAAAACCTGTCCTCCTCCCATAACCGTTGTGCTTCCAAGAACGCAGATTTCCCGTTTATTCCACTGTGTAACATTTCTTTAGCAATGGTTGTTGTGGGTTTTCCGGGCTGTATTGCCGTGGTCTTGGCATTGTAGTTCCTGACGTTTCGCCAGCAGCTGTGGCTGGCATCTTCAGAGGTTTAGCACTTTTTCCACCTGCATGAGAATGCTTGGAAACACTTCTCCAGAGGCCGCCCCACTCAACCCCTCCTTCTTTTTCGTTTTCTGCACCCTAGGAAGAGATTTCCTGCCAATAACCAAGAACCACACACGCCTTTGCGGGCTCCTGAAAACAGTGGTCTTGGTTCCTTCCTGTTAAAAAAAGAAAAGGCAAAATGGGCGGGAAGGTGCTTTCATCAACTGTGACATGAGCTCATCCACCGCCCACAATTGCGCTCCGATGGGCAAACTGGAAGACTGTGGAGTGGACTATAGGACAGTTCGGTGGATAGGGAACTGGTAGGAGGACCGCACCCAAAGAGTGGTGGTCAATGGCGTTTCATCAGATTGGAGGGGGGTGTCCAGTGGGGTGCGGCAGGGCTCGGTTTTGGGCCCAGTACTTTTCAATATTTTTATCAATGATCTGGATGAAGGAGTGGAAGGGCTGCTCATTAAATTTGCTGATGATACCAAATTGGGAGGAGTAGCAAACACCCAAGAAGATAAGAATTAAAATTCAACAAGACCTGAATACTCTGCAGAAGTGGGCAGCTGTGAATAGGATGCAATTCAACAAAGACAAGTGCACAGTATTACATCTGGGCCACAAAAATGGGAACCACAAATACTGGATGGGAGATACACTTCTGGGTAGTCGTGTATGCAAAAGAGATCTTGGAGTAAGAGTGGACTGTAAACTAAATATGAGCAGTCAGTGTGAGGCGGTGGCAAAAAAGGCTAATTCAATCCTGGGTTGTATCAAAGGGGCCATTGCATCGAAATCGCAGGAGGTCATAGCCCCTCTCTATACTGCCTTGGTCAGGCCACACCTGGAGTACTGTGTGCAGTTCTGGAGGCCTCACTTCAAAAAGGATGTGGCCAAACTCAAGAGGGTGCAGAGGAGAGCGACGAGGATGATCAGGGGTCTGGAGACTAAGCCCTACGAGGTAAGGCTGAGGGCCTTGGGAATGTTTAGTTTGGAGAAGAGGAGGTTGAGGGGGGACATGATTGCTCTCTTTAAGTATCTGAAAGGCTGTCATTTGGAGGAGGGCAAGGAGCTGTTCCAGTTGGCAGCAGAGGGTAGGACCTGAAGCAATGGGCTAAAACTACATGCACAAAGGTACCGGCTGGATATTAGGAAAAACTTTTTCACGGTCAGAGTAGTTCAAAGGTGGGATCAGCTGCCTAGGGAGGTGGTGAGCACCCCCTCACTGGCAGTTTTCTAGAAGAGGCTGGATGAATATTTGTGAGGGATGCTTTAGGCTTATCCTGCACTGGGCAGGGGGTTGGACTAGATGGTCTGTAGGGCCCCTTCCAACTCTGTGGTTCTGTGATTCTGCAGAATGTGAACTTCTGGAAGCACAACGGAGCGGTTCAAGTCAAGGCAATGTGAACTGTGCATCATGAGAGCCGGATCACAACTAACGGCAGGTAGTTCAGGACGTGGGAAGACGACCTCGGTTTCTAGCCACCATTTGTGGTAATGCTTTTTTTAAAAAATCCTCAGATCTTTCTGAGGGTTGAGACTGATGCTGCTACTCAAATGGATGTAACACTTGTAGTTTCAGGGTGAAACTGGGCCAGCTGCCACCTAGCCTACTTCATGGGATTGTTGTGAGGAAAAATAGATGAGAGGAGAACAATGTGTGTGTGGAGAGAGATATGAGGAGAGAGATATTCCACAACCATCTTGCTTGTGTGGGTAGCAATACCATTGACAAACAAACCACAATCCAGAGCTTGAAAGAGGTGCAGAATTTCCCAAAGCGGCCCCTGCGTCCCTCACCCCCACCCCACCACCACGCGTCGCCTCCTCTCCTCATCCTACTTACAGCCAGCATATCTGAAGACAGAGTGGCGAGGGGAGGGGGGGCATTTCCCAAGCTCTGCAGGAGTACAATATACCTAGCCATTATTAGCCCCTGGCTTCCCCTCCCGAAAGGCTGCAGCAGCCACGACGTGGCTCTTCCCCTCGTGGCGACAGCAAAGGCAACCGTCTTGCTAGGGTGGACCAGGAGGATCCCTGATTTACTCCTCCGGGAGTCCACCGGCGTGACTCCACTGCCCCCCCCCCCCGTTTCACTGTCTGTGCTGCATGTGGGGGAGCAGGAGGTGGGTGGGGGCAGAAGGAGAGAGAACAGAGAGCAAAGGGGCCGGCCCTCGCTCGGTGCCGAGGTAGGTGAAGGCGGACGAGGAGTCGGCAAGAGAGTTCAAGTGGCAAGGGGCTCCCTTAATTGGGCAGGCAAAAGCACGGGGAGGCTCCCTGGACAGGCCCTGAAGAAGGGCTGCTCGCTGTAGGGGCTTCTGCAGGCGCTATACAGCCTCCTGCAGTTGCGGAAGTGAAAAGGGCAGAAGCCCGGTCTCTAGGAGGCTGAAGGCTTTGAGCTGGGCAGAAGAAATGCCAGTAGCAAATTTCTAAGGATGTGCCAGTCCAGGACACAAACCCTTGGACCAAAGGGCCCTGCTGTGCAGTCCCCAAACCGAAGGCGGGTTCTAGCTGGCTAGGCATCTTCTGCAGACAGCCCATCGTTGCAGGGGGGTGGTAAGCAAGGCGTGGTGGGCTGAGCATTGACTCTGGGGCCCCTGCTAGCCTGGGGCATGGACCTCTGGCCTGATCCCACATAGCGGCTCTGAGGCCGGCAGCGCATTCGGTCCTGGGCCCCAGTGCTCAGAAGCCAGTGCCCATGAACTAAAGGGTTTCAAAGGAAACTGGCAGGCACCAGAGAAGATTAGCTGGAGGAGGCCCGGCATTACATTCTTGTGTTGCTCCTCCAAAAGAAAGCCGGTGCGGTGCCAATCATACTTAGAAGGCGGCAAAGTTTCACTTACAAATTGTAAGAGGGAATTTAAGATGCTAACAGCAAGAGGCTGGATTTACGGGGCTTTTTGGATTTCCTTTTCTGGAGGTTGTTTTCTGAAAGGAAGGGCAGGGCAACGCGAAGCGGTTCGGCTTCCAGAGCCGGGAGCATCCCAGAGCTCAGCTGCTGAGCAACCATCGTTCACGGTGACTGCAGGTCTTGGGCAGAAAGGAGAGCGGATGTTGCTCTGCCGCTTGGCGAGTGGCTGGCTGGCACGCTCTCCGTGATGAGAAGCAGCTGCAGGGGCAGCACAGCAGTCACGAGTGTGGCGCACGTCCCTTCCGCTACCTCTGCCAGCACCTCCATTCTGATTCTTGCTTCACTTGAGGGAAGCTTCCAGGCCACATTCTGGCCTCCAAAGGGCCTTCGCTCAGGTGAGCTTGCTTGGCCTGGGAGTCTGGGCGACTATGGCGGGGATCTGGCGCGGAGGCAGCTTTCCAGGGCTTGGTGGGTCTCTCCCTCCTCCCTGATTCTGGAGGCAGCCCCTCCCTCCTGGCTTCAAAGTGCAGAGGGGTCACCTGCCTGGTGCATCCTCCCCCTCTGGATCGGGGGGGGGGCACGGCACATGTGCCCAGGAGTTTGTGCATCGCCCGTCTCATCCATCCTCCCAAGCACAAGGCTAGACTCACCCGATTCCCCGCCCCTCCCCTCCCCTCCCCACAGAGTGCTTTCCAGAACGGTTCTGGCAGAGGGGCTGCTGGGGGTCTACCGGGAGGTGTGCTGTCCACAGGCATGCAGCTCCGCACATGGCTGACGGCCACTGACAGGCAAAGTCTTGAGGAACTTGCCAGGCAGGCGCAGCAACAGCTGATGCGCACCCAGTCGCTCAAGACCCCCTCACAGCTGGCTCCAAGCAGCCGTCAGCTCCTGGATGGGGACAGCAGCTAAATCAGACGCCCCCACACACCCCGGCTGTCTGGCAGCTTGTGGCACCCACAGACGTCCCAGCCTGGCTGTCCCTAAGGGAAATGACACCCACCCCTTAGTGATTCATTTTCAAACTTCTACTTGAATCAAAAGAGCTTTTGGCTGAACATTAGGAAGAACTTCCTTTTGCAGTTTTAATAAAACTTTATTTAAAAAAAAAGAAAAAAGGAAGAACTTCCTGACAGTTAGAGCAGTCCCTCAGTGGAACAGGCTTCCTCGGGAGGTGGTGGGCTCTCCTTCTTTAAGCAGAGGCTAGATGGCCCTCTGACAGCAATGCTGCTTCTGTGAACCCGGGCAGATCCTGAGGGGGAGGGCAGGAAGGGCTACATCAGGGCTTAGTTCTCCTGGCCCCTTCTTACAGGCCCAGGGCAAGGCCAATCACCACTGGGGGTCAGGAAGCATTTTGCCATCTTCTGGGCATGGAGCAGGGGGGCCACTGGGTATGTGTGGGGGAAGGGGAGGTCGTTGTGAATTTCCTACATTGTGCAGGGGGTTGGACTAGATGACCCTGGAGGTCCCTTCCAACCCTCGGATTCTGTGATTCTGTGCACAGGCTGAGAAGGCCCTTTTATATCAGCACAGCAGGAACCCTGATAAACCTGCTGAGGAACACGCCTTTCATCGGAGCCGTTCCAAGAAGAGCCACAGGTCTGCCCAAGAGGGTTTCCCAGCCACGTCATTAATTTGGTCTTGCCGTTTACATGTCTGATGAGATGTCACCTGGGCGTTTTCACGCGGTTGTTCCCTGTGGGATGCTGCAGGTCACATGCTGAAATAAGCAAGCAGCTGTGCTTTGAGGTCTACCCAGCCACCTTCCCTGGCTCAGGGCAAGCAGCGGGATGGACCCCAGGCAGCTCCACCGGACTCTGCTTTTAGCAGGTGAGAACAGCTGCTCCGCCTGCACTCCCCACCTGTAGCCGGCAGGAAAGGGCACCACGCAGGGAGCACTCTCAGCACACACACCCCCCCCCCGGACATAACGGCCCACGAAACTTTAAGTTCACAGAAACAAGAATGCTTCCACAAAGCAAAGTGATTGGGGGGGGCAGGGGGGGGTTCCACCCCAAATGCTCTGTTCTGAGGCCACAGGGCCCCTCTGTGTAGGGGGAGGGCCTTCAGACCCATCGGGCAACTAGGAAAACAGAAGCACTGGGGTGTTTTTATTTTAGATTAGCTGATCCAGATTAAAACGTGATGTTCTTGAGAGGAACCTGCAGACAAAGCGTAAGAAATGTCATGGAAACGAGAGAGAATTCGGGAAACCTGAGGACAACGAAGAGCAAGGAGTGTGGTGTGTGCCTCTTGCGCAGGCACCTGCCTCTGTTGCCCCTTGGGTGGATGCCTGTCTGGCACTGAGCCACACTTCAACCCCAGCAGAAAGTGGGAGGGAGGAGGGGTCTGCGGGGGGGGGGGGTGTCAAGGGGGATGCTCCCCACAGAGAACGGAGGGACTTGGCAGGAAAGCAAGCCCACTCAACTCTTGAGTCTCCGAATGGAGGCCTAGAGGCTTGACTGCCCCCCCCCTTGCATGTGTGGGGTTGCCCAGCAGAGGTGGGCAAGTGGCTGCCTAGGGGCCGTGCCCCTCCCCGCTTGCCACCTAGCTGATGAACGGCTTGTGGGGAGCATCGGCACCCCAGAACGCAGCGTCAAGTGTCCTTCCCAGCTGAGAGGCTGAGGAACATTAAGAGCAGCAGGAGGAGAGAAAGCACCACATCTGGCT
Source organism: Eublepharis macularius (assembly GCF_028583425.1). Classification (NCBI taxonomy): domain Eukaryota; kingdom Metazoa; phylum Chordata; class Lepidosauria; order Squamata; family Eublepharidae; genus Eublepharis; species Eublepharis macularius. The sequence goes on from NC_072798.1 coordinate 1,597,879, forward strand.
CTGGGCCTAGCCTGGAACCCTCCCAGATGTGGCCCCAAGCGGAAATGGTTGCCCAGCCCTGGCTGAAAAGCTCCTTTGCAAGGATGGCCCCAGCAGCCTCCTTTTTGAGGCTCCCTCCCCTCTGGGCTTAGCACACATTTGGGGTCTGCCCCGGACAGCTCTTTTCCTGAGCCAAGCTGTGAGTTTGGGGGGTGGGGAAGGATCTAACCAACCTCCTTTTATCAAGCAGCTTTGCTGAGGTCTGGCTGATGCCTCCCCCAAGTCCCAATCCACATTCCTGAGCAAAATTAAAAGGAAAGGAACTGGTGGGGCAGCAGCAAAGAAAAATTGCCTCCCTTGGCAGACCTGTGGTCCAGCTGGCACAAAGCTGCTAATGCCAGGCACCACTGGTGGCTTTCCAGGGTATCCCCTGCTGCCAGGGCTCCTTTTAAGAGCTGCACCAGGGCTTGAGCCGGAGGCCTTGATGCTTGCCTCCCTTGAGTGACAAATGCAACAGGGCCACAGCAGTGGAAGGGGAGGGGCACACACTTGGCCAGTGAGCTCTGGAGGCTGCTGTGAGAGACGACAACCCACCCACCCCACGCCAGCATGCTCTGACATGTCTGGGAGAGCTGGTCCTGGGGATGTGCCTCTTCGCCAAAAGAGAAGCGGAATCTAGCACAGCACTTCCCTTGCACCAGAAACAAGTATAGGAGAGGAAACGGGCTGGTTTGTAAAGACTGCGAGGGGCAGGGCCCCATGCCCTGGCCTCCCTTGCTGACCGCTTATTGTCAAACATCTTGCAAGCTCTGAAGCCTGTTTACCCTCAACTGATTTGCTACCAAATTAAACTAAGTTGATACGCGTGCCCCATCCATCATTAACCTGATTTAAGGCCTCTGCTTCACTAGGAACCAGACAACCGGCTCTTGCCAACAAAGAAGATCTGGTTCAAACTCGGTTTGGGATCAGTCCTGGCCCAGCAGCACTCCAAAGGCTGAAGGGTCACATTATTGTGCAGAGGGGCAGAGACCCACAAGCCCCCCCCCTCCACAAACCCAGCCGTGACTCTTCCGCCCCCCTTCGTGTGCTCTCTGCTGCGTCACTCACTTCTTCTCAGGGCCAAGCTACAAGTGACAAATGACACTTGAACGGCAAGTGGATTGAGCGGAGGGCAAGTGAACAGGGAGGAATACACTTGCCGTTCAAGTGTTACTCGTCACTTGTAGCTTGGCCCTCAGTCTGCAGCCTCTTCCCACCCCTCCATTCTGTAGTGCTAAGCCATGCTCAATAATATGCCTACGACCTGCCTGTAAATATTTGATTTTTCCCAAGGCCATTTTTGACTTTGATTTGTATTATAGTTTTGAAACTGGTCTCGACATTTACAAACTAATTATAACTTTAAACTCTTCTTTGAATGACTTGCAGTTCCTCCTACATTTGTGTCACCCATTATTTAAAAAATCCAGGTGTACAATCTATCTGCTAACCCCTTTCTCCTCTCTTACCATCACCTGAAAATCTAACGCTGGGTTATTGCTCATGAATAGCACTGAATTATTGCTCATGAGTAGTTCCAACTAGTCCAACTAAAGGAAGATCTTGATTGTCCTAGAAGTCCACCTGCCAAAAATGGAGATCTTGGCGGTCCTTGAAGAAGCAATGTGGGGAATATACCCCAGTTCTACAGCATATGGAGATTTTTTTTCTCTTTGAACAAGAAACCATCATCATTTCTTTGGGCCTTTCCTGCTAGCACAGTTGGTATGGCGGGAGCTTGAACGGCTCAGTGAACCACATCCTGCCCCTCACTAGGAAGTAGTTCTTCATCTGATTTTTGCAGCACCTTAGCATGAGGAAGGCCACAGACATTTATGCAGGGCTTTTTTTCAGCGGGAACACGGTGGGACGGAGTTCCGGCACCTCTTGAAAATGGTCACATGGCTGGTGGCCCCGGCCCCTGATCTCCAGACAGAGGGGAGTTGAGATGGCCCTCCATGCCATGGTGCGGACGGCAATCTCAACTCCCCTCTGTCTGGAGATCAGGGGGCGGGGCCACCAGCCATGTGACCATTTTCTCCTAGGGCGACCCACTGAGTTCCACCACCTCTTTTGCCAGGAAAAAAGCCCTGCATTTATGACAGACGCAGCTACTAGGCAGACAAACGCCTACAGCTCAGACGGTATAGGAAGGCCGCGTTGGATGCTTCCGTGCACAAGTATCCATGGGGAACCCTGCATTAAAAATGAAGCCCATCTCAGCATTTGCCGTCAACCCAGATTTTAATTTTAAAAAATCTCCCCTGGAGAGAGCTGTAATCTAGAGCTGCAGTGCTGCTTCTCACATTATAGGGCAGGTTTTCTCCAGTAGCACTGAATTATTGCTCAATTATGCTCCCTCTGTCCTCAGGCAGAGCCCATGTCAACATCAGGATGGCTGAACAGTTGTGGTCTGCTACCCCCTCCCCACCCCGAACACAGTTTCTGTGTGCAAAAAGTCTTGGAGAAAGACTCCAGGGTGCCCCTGCTTTCACCAGGCGGCTGCTCCTTCCCTCTCTGCAAGAGCCACTGGCACCTTCCTATAGCTGCACAATGGATGGACTCAACCGCAGTGAGACACAGAGGAACTGGAGGCAGAAACTGGAGAGGATTCCCCGAGGGACCGTGCCGTGGCTGCCTTCTGTCATCATCTCCAATCTTTCGGCACCCACTGTTTCCCCCAGGGATCCTGGGACAGCCAGAGCTCAGGTTCAAGATCAGGCGTGTGGGGGGTGGGTGGGTCAGTCCATACTGGGGACCTTTGCAGGGGTACAGGCAAGGATACCCTTGTGGGACATTTCACAGTCCTGTCTACAAACCACAATGCCCCACAATGTATGGTTTGACAGCATGTCATCAAGGAACCACCTCGGAAAGAATCCAAGACCTCTAGCTCATCAATCTCTCTTTCTCCATTCTTTGGAGTCCTGGGCCCCCACCTACTCTCTCTTGCCCCACTTCTGCTGTCCTGTTGTATTTGGCCACACAGGCACTGCCAATCAAACGGCAGCCAGGGACATGCTCTCTGAATCCTGGATTGTGTCCCTAGGGAATGCTTTGCTATCATTTGTTAGTACGAAAAGCCACTCTTGAGGAGTTTTGCTTCCTCCCTCTCTGGAGCCTCTAGAACTTCCATCCCTGAGGGGTGTGTGGAGGTGTCTGTAGAGACACTGTCTCTAGCACATATACATGCAAATATCTGCACATGCACACTCACAGCGCACAGCTAGCCATTTCACACACTGCAGCAGTGGAGATATTTCGAGCTGTTGTGTGGGCCAGTTCTAGTGTTTTATTCCATCTTTCAGCCAGAGAGCAAAAACCTTTAGACTCTCCTCAACGTTACCTCCAGTGACTCTCCATGGGCAAAAAGACAGTATTATCAGTTTGCAGCCAGGGCAACTGACCATTTATTTCAATGATTCTAATAGCCTATGTTCAAAATTATGATTGTAAAAAAATTAGTAAGCAACATCTTTGGCTACAAAGTGAAAAGCTGCGTTTAATCTCACACACACAAACACACACAAACACACACACACCACAAACAATAAATGATAATTAAGGCCTGGATCAGAAATGCCTGAACAAGAGAACAGGCAGTAATAAACTGAGATGGACACAAAGAGAAAAGGAGGAAATTTTAGATAGTAAGTCTGAAAACCTCAATAACACTTAGCAGGCCTCATCAGGGGGCTATTGGCAACTTCTGAGCCTTGGCCATCCCATAATAAAAAATAGAATAAATGACAACACATGAAAACAAAATAAGGCACCTCTGCCAAAAAAAAGGAGTGAGACGTAAGTTGCAGAAATTATTAAATGCTAACAAATTGAGACCCCCACCCCATTAAGCCTTAGGTCCAGCTACATGACCATGCTGCCCCCACAATGGTCCTTAGAATTTTGATCATCATCCATACTGGACAGGTGGGCACTGCAACTGCATTTCAATTTTTAAAATACACCACAAGTCAAATCTGAAAAGCACGGGAAGACAACAGGCAAACCAATAATATGCAATAAACACTCTCTATTTCCAGCACTGGCCACAAGCAAAGCATGAAGTCAACCACCCTTCCCCATCTCCCCTACTCTTAGAGGAGCATCTAGCTAGGGATGATTCATCTTTTGCATTTACAAAAGACATTATATACCATTAAAGCAAAATATACTTTTAAAGCAAAATAAAATACAATATTAAGCAGCACATAAATAGATTATCAATATCATAACAATCCTTCCTCTGTATGTGTTTGTTTTTCAAACTGCTTTTATACTCTGTATTTTAAAAGTTTGTTTTAATGTTTCTGATTGTTTGCCAACTTGGGGACATGAAACTGGGGGGAAAGGTGGCATAAAAATGTTTAAAATAAATAAAATTTAGCCTATTCAAATAAAGCCATTATATACCCTAGAACCCAAACAAAGTGTAGTTGTCTTTCAGAAATTAGCAAATGGCTTCCAGCTCCTTGCGTCTTTCAACTGGACTATTTTGCTTAGTTTAGATAATTATTCAGAAACGCTTTTTACTCAGATAGGAAGGCAGTATTGTAGGGAGGGGATCTCAGATATTTCACTAATGAGTTAGGGACCACAGACTTCACCACTATGTTGCCTTACATATTAGCTGTTGCTTTAAATATGTACTGTTATATATTACTTGTGCTTCATGTTGTCTAACATCAGTCCTAGAATTGATTAGGTTCTGTTTCAGCAATTCTTCAACCTCATATTGGATCCTTGCTAATGCTCTGTCTTTGTAAACTTATATTCATTTACTCCATGACATTGTTTATGGAAATGTTCTTGACACTGTATGGAAATGCCTGCCCTTGTCCTTGCCACTGATTGTACGAATCTCACACTATGTAATCCACCTTGAGTTTCAGTGAGAAAGGTGGACTATAAATGAAATAAATAAATAAATAAATAAATGATTTGCCTGCTACCTGCCAAGTTTTCTTCACCCAAGTATTAACAGTCAGTTCCTACTACTATGAACTTTTTTCCCAATCACTATTTCAGCAGCAGTAAAGGGGTCTGATTTCATACCTCTGTGCTTTTCTTTAACATGTTCTTGCAGACATCCAAACAACACCTTTTTGGAGCTTCGGTCCCAATTATGCATGTCATCGACTCGATTGCGGCAACAACCTTTCCCCAGAAATCTTGACCAGGCAAAACATCACATATGCATCTAATCTGATGATAATTTTTTGCATTTCCATCACCTGTGAGGGTTACCTTCAAACATTTTGTTAACTTCATGGGGAGCGAAGGACCACAAATAAGTGACTGGTGCAAATTGCATTTGTGAAAACCTGCTGGTAATGACTCATCCCGAAAGAATAACCGGTCCAAATGTTTCAGAAGGGGGGGAGCCAAACCTTGACCCCAAGAAAGGACCAGAAAATAACAGCTGTAGAAGGAGAGCAGAGGGCCATGGGGGGGGCAGGATCTGCATGTAGAGGAGCAGAAAGCAAAGAATAGGTGTTTTTACATGTATTTGCCAGAAGCCTCCAAGCCCACAGAGGGGAGCTTGGTCCTAAATGAGATGTAGTGGGCATTTCGGGGCCCTGGTCGAATGGAGAAGATGACGACGACGACGACGACAACAACAACAACAACAACAACAGTCCATTTATATACCGCCCTTCAGGACAACTTAATGCCCACTCAGAGTGGTTTATGAAGTATGTCATTATTATCCCCACAGCAAAAGGCACACTAAGGACACGCCAAAAGACCGCTGCTGCAATCCAAAGCTTTATTCACAAGTGCCGAGGGTCAAATCAAGAAGACAGGGGAGAGAGCCCACACTCTCCGGCTGCTCCCGGCGGGAGATTGGCAACGGGTTTGCCTGGCTAAATTGTCCTGTTTCGCAATGCTCACAGCTTCATCAAAAGCCACAAATAAATTCTTAGTGTAAAGCGTATTTCTTTTACTAAAAAATAACCTGCTAGACAAGAATCAAGTTTCTTCTTAGTTTTAGTTGAACAGAATTTCCTCTCTTGTCCTAGAACAGGGGTGGGCAATTGTTTTGGCTCGGGGGCCACTTTGTGGGAGCGGAGGTTAGCGGAGGGCCGCACCTTTTAAAATGATTGCATTCATTGGTTAACTTTGCATTTCAGAAAAGGTATAAATTGTATCGTAAAAATTTTTCTGACTGTCTTGGCGGGCCACAAAAAACTCTGTAGTGGGCCGCATGTGGCCCGCGGGCCGCAATTTGCCTACCCCTGTCCTATAGTGCTGAGGACCAGAGTGGGTTGTGAGGAAGTCCAAATGAAAGTCCTTTCCTCTAAGTAAAAGCAGGGCTTTTTTTCAGCTGGAACGCAGTGGAACAGAGTTCCAGAACCTCTTGAAAATGGTCACATGGCTGGTGGCCCCGCCCCCTGATCTCCAGACAGAGGGGAGTTTAGATTCGGAGGGCAATCTCAACTCCCCTCTGCCTGGAGATCAGGGGGCGGGGCCACCAGCCATGTGACCATTTTCTCCGAGGGCAACCCACTGAGTTCCACCACCTCTTTTCCCAGAAAAAAAGCCCTGAGTAAAAGCTAGAGAATCTGAAATTGTTCAGTTTGGTGGAAACACAATTATGAGAAACATGACAAAGCTTTCCAACATTGTGCAAGGGATGGGGAATGTAGGATTTTCTATCTCTCGTGATACTAAAACTTGGGAGCACCCCCTGAAGTTCGTTCAGAATGGAGAAAGGGAAGTTCATCTTTCAATGAATAACTACATTACAGAATTCTCTGCCAGTGAAGGAAGAGCACAAATGGTTTTAAAGGGGTATTAGAAGGAATCAGTTAGTATTAGTAACTACTAACCATGGTGGCTAAAAAGGGAATCTCTGGGTTTTTTTAAAAAAAATCAGCAACTGTTTATCATTATAAACAATCTGTCCAGTAGCACCTATAAGATTAACAAAATTTGTGATCGGCTATGAGTTTTCATGAGTCACGGCTCACTTTTTCAGATCAGGTATCTGAAGAAGTGAGCTGTGATTCACGAAAGTTCATACCCTACCACAAATTTTGTTAATCTTATAGGTGCTACTGGACTCTTGCTCTTTTCTACTGCTACAGACAAACACAGTCCATCTTGATTATAACAATCTGTGTATGAAGTACTCTGAATCACCCGTGCTCATTTTAAAAATAATGTGTCTCTAGCCCCTTTCCTTGTGGAGGTACGCCTTTCCTCCTTATATCTTCACAATGACAAGGGACAGAGACTTATTTATTTGTGCAAAATTTGTATGCTGCCTTTCTGTCCCATTAGGGCCACCAAAGCAGCTAACAGTTAAAACAAGACATAAAACAACATCTTGAACAAAATTAAAACCAAACCTAAAATACATATGTAAAAACACACGAAACAATAGTGACAGAACAGGAAGGAGAGATCATTGAGGGGACCTTGGATGACACAAGAAGTGTTCGCCTGCTGGCAGAAGACACTGACAGAAAGAAACAGGTGCATCCCTCTCGGGAGGGAGTGCCATAATTTTGGTTGCAGAAGAAGAAAGCTCACTCTCGTATTGTAGCCAGCTCCAGCTTGGGAAATCCCCGGAGATTTGGGGGGTGGAACCTGAGCAGTGTAGAGTTTGGGGAGGGAAGGGTGCTGAACAGGATTTTAAGGCTACGCAGTCCAAAGATTTAATGCTAAGTCCAAAGCAGCCATTTTCTCCTGGGGAACTCACATTTATAATCTGGAGATCAGTAGTAATTCCGTGAATCTCCAGCACCCAACTGGAGGCTGACAAGCCTACTTTCTCAGGTTGCCGCCTCCCGAATCTCAGAAAATTGAGGTTCCTTAAGCAGGGCCTCAGAAGATGACCTTAGTGACCAGGTACCTTCATATGGACAAGGGCAGTTCTTTGCATGCTGGTCCCAAGCCGTGCAGGGGTTAAAAGGTCCGCACGAGCCCCTTGAATTATTCCTGGAAACAGACGGGATTGGACAAGACTCGAGTGAGGTGGTCCCAACATCCTGGCTGCTGCCACATTCTGCATCAACTGAATTTTGGGGACATTTTTCAAGGACAGTCCTATGTGGGGCACGTGGCAGTAATCCAATCCGGAAGTTTCCAGGGCACGCACTGCAGTGGCCAGGAAAAGCCTCCGCGGGCTCTCCAGCCAAAGACGGTGCTCCCGGCGACTGTGGCCACTTGCTTCTCTTCTCCAAGAGCAGGCCTAAGTTCAGGTTGCTAACCTCCAGGTAGGGCCTGGAGTTCTCCTGGGATCACAACTGGTCTCGACGTTTGCCTGGAAGCAACTACAGCTAATTGTCGAAGCCTTTCACGGCCGGAGAACGATGGTTGTTGTTGGTTTTCCGGGCTGTATTGCCATGGTCTTGGCATTGTAGTTCCTGACGTTTCGCCAGCAGCTGTGGCTGGCGTCTTCAGAGGTGTAGCACCAAAAGACAGAGATCTCTCAGTGTCAAAAGACAGATCTCTGTCTTTTGGTACTACACCTCTGAAGATGCCAGCCACAGCTGCTGGCGAAACGTCAGGAACTACAATGCCAAGACCGCGGCTATACAGCCCGGAAAATCCACAACAACCAACTACAGCTAAATCTTCAGGAATTTTCACAGCTGGAGTTAGAAACCCCAGCCGATGCCCAGGAGCACCCAGCAGTGACAGGCCTGTTCTTTCAAAGGGACGGCAACCTAATCCGGAACCGTGGACTCCTGAACTCCTGAGCTGAACCTTCCACACCCCATCTTGTCAGGATGAAGCTTCAGTATACTTGCCCACGTCCACCTGAAACCTGGTTTTCATTTGAATAAAAGCTGGGAATTAAGAGAACCTGATATGCACGTTGTTATAATGTTATTACAATATTCAATTGCCATTTTTTTAAATAGTAAAGAGTCCAGTAGCACCTTTAAGACTAACCAACTTTACAGTAGCATAAGCTTTCGAGAACCACAGCTCTCTTCGTCAGAGGCATCGTCAGATGCCTCTGACGAAGAGAGCTGTGGTTCTTGAACGCTTATGCTACAATAAAGTGGCATCTGATGAAGAGAGCTGTGGTTCTTGAAAGCTTATGCTACAGTAAAGTTGCATCTGACAAAGAGAGCTGTGGTTCTCGAAAACCACAATAAAGTGGCATCTGATGAAGAACGCTGTGGTTCTCAAAAGCTTATGCTACAGTAAGGTTGGTTAGTCTTAAAGGTGCTACTGGACCTTTTTCATTCTTTAAAAAAAAAGCCCTCTGGGGGAAGGGGAGGAAATGGCCACCAACAGGACAGGGCGGGGCAAATGTCTGCCCTGTGTGTGAGACTGGGAAAATCCAATCTTCCCCATCCACATGGCAGCAAAGCAGGTTTGGGAAAGATCGAGGAAAGGCTTGGGAAACCCCAGAAGGTGCATAAATGCACTACAATGCAGAGTGGAACAAAAAACCTGCTTCCAGCTGGGGTGGCCGAATCCTACTTGGGAAATTCCTAGAGAGAGTCTGAGGAGGGAGGGAAGGGAGCTCGACAGGGATGTGATGCCGCAGACGTGTCCCCCCCTCCCCCCCCCGAAGCAGACGTCCTCCCGGGACACTTCTCTGTAGTCTGGAAGAACTCCAGGCCTTCCCTTGAAGCTGGTGAACCTATTCCCAGCGGCATCGAATCTGGGGCAAAATAACCCATGTGGAAATGACCCTGCCTTGTTTCTGAAGATCATCCCTAAGCGGACGTGTGGGTGACGACGTGGCAAATGAGAACCAGTGTAAAAATAAAGTGACGCGCAGGAGGGGCAAAAGACCCATTTTAAACTGGCAGCGTGATGAAGTGGAAACTGAGAGGCGGGGGGCATGAGGCTTTAGCCCTTGAAAACAGCGACTTCACGTGCAGCTAGGAGGGGAAAATTAGGAGCATTAAAAAAGAGATGGGAAACAAAATAAACTGCTATTGCCACGGCCTTCTGTTGAGAGGCTGCATTTGGAAGAACGGCTGGAGGTCCGATCACCCCATCCCATGGAGGGGATCAGAGCAGGAGGATCAGAGCAGCCCCAATTATTACTGCCTCTGAGATATTTTTGAGTTTCGAGAAGAACTGAAATGGGGTGGGGAGGGCATGAGAGAGGGGCCAGGAACTTTACAAGGAGTCCAGAAAATGGAAAGAGCCCCCCCTCTGCTCCCATAATTCGAGAACTTGAGGACCCCCAGAGAGGCTGATGGGCAATAGATTTATGACAGGCAAAAGGAAGCCCTTAATTTAGGGGATTCAAGGAAGGCAGATTAATCAATGGCTGCTAGCCAGAATGGCTAAACTGAACCTCCATGTTCACAAGAAGGATACCAGTTTGGGAGGCTAGGGTTGCCAACCTCCTGGTGGGGCCTAGAGAAATCCCAGTATTACGACTGATCTCCAGACTGCAGACACAGTTTCCCTGTGGAAAATGGCTGCTTTGGAGGGTGGCATTATGCCTTGCTGAGGTATAATGCTGAGGTATAATCCCCAAACCCTGCCCTCCCTAGTTTCCACCCCCAAATCTCCAGGAATTTCCCAACCAGGAGCTGGCAACCGTACCAGAGGCAGAAACGGGCGTGATGTAGCCACGGCCATGAGCCTAGATGGGTTCAAAAGGGGGCTAAACAGACTCAGAGAGGAGAGGTCCTGTAGTGGCCTGTAGGTCCTGTAGTGGCCACAAGTCATGGCGAGTAAAGGAGGCTCCCATATTCAGAGGCAGCGAACCTCCAAATGGCAGTGCTGGGAGGCAGCAGAACTTGGGGAGGGCTTCTCCGCGCTCTTTGGGAGCTCTCTGGTGCAACTGGGTGGGTCACTGTGTGAAACAGGATGGATGGCCCACGGATTGGATCCTGTTCTTTGCCTCCCTTTGTTTTCGTTCTGAGGTCCACAGCCCCACTGGAGAGGGAGCCCTACTAACCTACCCTGGCTAACCAGCACTCATGGGTATATGGGCCTTCATGAATCTGACTAATCCCCTTGTAATGGGAACGTTAGAAGAGCCGTGTTGAGGCAGGCCAGAACGGTCATCTAACCCAGCATCATCCTTCCAGCATCCACCACCCACATAGAGCTTATCATGCCATAAGTCCGTTAGCTCATTTATACCCCACATTCCTCCCCGATGAGGACCCAAAGCGGCTTAACATCATTCCCCTCTCCTCTATTTTATCCTCGCAACAACCCTGTGAGGTAGGTTAGGCTGAGAGCAGCGACTGGCCTACAGCAAGCTTCCACGGCAGAGTGGAGATCCAAATCTGGGTCTCCCAGAACCTAATCTGACAGACTAACCACTACACCACACTGGATCTCATGTTAGGACTGGGGTAGACCCAGATTTAAACCTTCATTATGCCATAAAAGTCACGGGGTGGCCTAGTGGGCCAGCCATTCCCCTTCAGTTTAACCTGGCAGCTTCCACGTGGTGACAACTTTCCATGTACCTCTTGCTGCTGTTGCAAATGCAGAGGCATACGCAGTGGCAACAGAGCACCTGCACAGCAATTTCCCCCAAAACTTTATTCGCTGAAGCCCCCACAACTGCCATTCCCCCCCCCCATCACGTGAGTGCTCTTTTGGGCTCTTTAAAAAAAAAGCAATTAACATATTGCTATAATGGTCTATCTACTAGGTCCTTTGAATTCCCAGCTTTCATTCAGTCTCTGTCCCCTTTCGTTGCAGAAATATAAGGGGAAAGGCTTCTCTCTGAAACAAAAAGGGAACTTTCCCCCCCAAATGCAAGGTGTGTGAACTCAGAGGAACTAGCAGGTGAATCATTGTGGCATGATACTGCTATAGCTGTAGCCATATATTAATTGTTGATATTTTTAAAGCCCTCCAATGGTGGGGGGGAATGAGGCCTGGGGAGGGTAGCTGAGGCCAGGAGCACAGTGCCCATGTGGGTGGAACACACACAAAGATGCACCTTCCCACCCGCCTTGCCTACAAACTTGCTTTGAGTGTGATCTTTCCTACAAGATGGTACCAAACCAGGCTCAGGAAAGCACATTGGTGGGGGGGGGGGGAGAGACATGAAATGGATGATCAGGGGGTGACATCAGAGGTGCTCCAGAAACCCCAGTCCAGTTTTGATACCAAACAGGAGCAAAATATGTGTGTGGAAGCAGGCCTACTTCACACAGTTCGTTGTGAGGGTAAGTTTGGGGTGAAGGATGCACACGTTTCCTGCTCTGAGTTCTTGGCAAGACGGGTGAGATAGACATGATGGAAAGATTATGGGATCTTCTGAGATGGGCAAGAAAGCAGCCCCCTCACATCTGGTATGCAAAGGTACATTGCCTCTGAACATGGAGGTTTCACTTACAAGCCAGTGCATATCTGAAGAATATTCTTAAACAGTTAGAAAAACAGCAGGCAGCTTTGCAGCCAGCAGCCCCTGCCTCGCAGCTAGCTGGCTGCCTAGGAAGATGACAGGGCAGGGCAGGCCCGAAAGATCAGCCTAGGAAATGCTAATGAGAGAAACAATACTAAACTGCTGACATTTGCATGGAATGGAATGCCTTAGAATGATTGAAAACCTTTAAAATAAATAGTGGTTCTTTTCCTCCAAGAGAAACATGAACAGTATCATCTTTGCGAGGAAGGACCGTTTTCTATTTTTCTAGCAACCACAGTGGGAATATCTCATTGTTTAAATATCTGCTGTTTGGATAATGGATTTCCTGATCTACAACTTCTGAACTCTGAGGCAGGCAATGCTGGGATCCCATTCCCACCCAGGCTGGCCGTAAGCACAAACACGCACACACCCAGCTAGGAGTACAGGCTCTTTACAGGGAGTGCGGGGGGGGGGGAGAAAGCACCTTAATCCCCCTTCTCTTGGGATTCGCGTGTCGAGTGCTTGCGTGATCCCCGACCTGTGTGTATAAAGTGCTGCTCTCAGCTTGCAACTGGCAGCCCCACAGGATTTTCAAGGCAGGGGACGAGCAGAGGTGGGCTGGACTTCCTCGCATCCCAGCAGTAACCAGGGCCCTCCCTGCTTAGCTTTTGAGAGCGGATGAGCTTGAGCTAGCCCGGGCCATCCATCCTTCAGTGGACTCCACAAGCAGCGGCTCTGGCCCCCCACAGGCTCAGGTTCCATCGGAAGGGCAGGGCACCTCCTGGAAAGACAGGAACCAAACCCTGCAGCAGGCGAGCGCATTCTTTCCCACCAGCCAAGACCTGAGCGCATGGGCTGCCTCCAGGGAAAGGAGCCATCGGATTGACCCACAGGGGTGTTATGGAGAGACAGCACCCTCGGTGTGATTTGGGAAGAAGGGGGTGTGTGTGCATCAGAAAAAAGGCTCTCCTTCCTTCCTTCCTCTCGGCAAGGTATTTCCATCTACTCCCTGCCCTATAGTTATTACTCGAATGCATTCTCTGAATTATTTCCCAGTTTGAATCTCCAGCCTAAAGGGTCAGAGAGAAGACGATGTGATCTCCTCCCCGAGAGCCCGGAGAGCCACGGCCAGTCAGGAGACAAGAATGACCTGGAGAGACGGGAAGGCAGGTTTCTGGGCTCGTGCCATGCTCCCATGTGATTTTGTTGGGGGCCCAATGGGGGCTGGACGGTATGGTATAGCCTGCTCTCATCAGATCTTGGAAGCTAAGCAGGATCAGAACTTGAGGGCTGGTACTTGTACGGGGAACCACCGAGGAAGACTGCAGAGAAAGGCAATGGCAAAGCACCTCTGCTTCTTGCTTGCCTTGGAAGTCCCTGGCTGGGGTCACCGTACGTCGGTTGCAACTTGACAGCACATACATACATATGAGAGGTGGGCACAATGTTCATGGAAGCACACACACACACACACACACACACACTTTCTCACACGCACTGCTGGGAAAAGGAGCTTGTTCTCTAGAACGATTGGTTTTACTTTGCAATTTTAAACAGGTTTCATAGATTAATCAATCAATTGAAACTCATATGATTAAATCATCTAGGATTTCTTTAATGGGGTTACAGCACTCATTACTTATATTATTAAATACTTTGAACTGACTGGGGAAAAAGAGACTGCAGAGCAACCCGACGGCATCGCACTGGCTGGCTGGCTGGCTGGCACACCCAGAGGCGGGAGCAGGAGGACTCGTGGCGGAGCCCCTAAGCCGAACCACACCTGCCCTTCTTCTGTACCACAGCTGGAGTGTGGCCATTTCAAAAACAATGGGAGCTGCAGAGGTCATCGGGATCCCTCCAAGGGGCGTCTTAGATGTGCAGCCGTGTTGGGCTGCAATAGAAGAGCAGGATTTGAGCCCAGTGGTGCCTCAGAGGCCAACCAGGTTTTGAAAGCGGAAGCTTCAGTGTCTGGAGAAGGGAGCTCTGAGCCTCGACAGACGACGCCCTGGGAGTCCTGTTGGTCTCTAAGGTGCCCCTGGGCGCAAATCCTGCTGCTCCAAGAGCCGCTGGCTGTAGCCCCTCCCGTCCCCTCTTTAATGCCTCTCTAGCTGGTGCTCCCTACAAGGTCTGCTGCCCCCCCGCGCCCCCCCCCCCCACTAAGCTCCCTCTCCCCCAATTCAGCTGCTCCTTGCCATACCAGAACTTTTGTTTCCCTTTCAACGAAAAAAGACGAAAAAAGAAACGGGGGTTTGAAAGAAAGCGAGACACGCAGGGTGCCTGCCACCAGAAACGCTTTGGTGAGGGACTGGGGCGGGGGGGGGGGGGGGGCTCAAGGGGAACAGCTGGCCTGATTGTGTCTGGGTGATGGCGCCAAAAGACAGCCTCGAGATGAGCGTTTTTGGTGCCGCATTTGGATGGCATCCGGCAAATGAAGCGTAAGGCGAGGCACTGCAAATGAGCGGGGATACAACGGAGAGCTGAGCAGCTGCCTCTTTCATTCCTTGCCATCCATCTTCTGCTCTGAATGAGGCGGGGGGGGGGCGCTGGAAAAAACCAGCCTGTCATCAGGAAATTAAAGAGGGGATCATCAAGCATCCGTTGCGCACACACGGGGCCTCGTTTGTTGCCGTCGCCAAGGGTGGAGTGGAGGGAAGCGCAGGAACAAGGAGACGGCTGTAGCTGAGCGTGTCTGCAACAAAACTCAGCACGCCCCAGAGTGGGCAGCACACATCTGAGCCCATGGCACAACAACAACAACAACAACAACATTTGATTTATATACCGCCCTTCAGGACAACTTAATGCCCAAAGTGTGTTATTATTATCCCCACAACAATCACCCTGCGAGGTGGGTGGGGCTGAGAGAGCTCTGAGAGAGCTGTGACTGGCCCAAGGTGCCCCAGCTGGCTTCAAGCGGAGGACTGGGGAATCAAACCCAGCTCTCCAGGTTAGAGTTCCACACTTTTAACCACTACACCAAACTGGCTCCAACTAAGCCATAGCACCACAGGGTCCTTTTGGGAAATTCTCCCCCCCACACAGACTCACACAACTGTCTGATCCACATGCAAAGGTTCGAGAACACAAACGCCTGGCTGGAGTCAGCCACGGTGGGGCCATTTAGTCCAGCATCCGACTTGCAATAATGGCCAGCCAGGGACATTTGGGAAGCCCGCAGGGGAGGGCACAAAGGCAACAATCCCTCCACCCCCAAGGAAGTACACGCTTTCTGAACATCGATGCTTTACTGAGATGCCGTGTAGCCACCCTGGCCAACAGCTACTGACAGCCCTCTCCTCCTCCAGCAATGCTTCCCATTCCCTTTTGGGGCCATCTAAGAGCCTTGCTGCAAGTGACATTTTACACGTGAAGGATAAGGGATCATTTTCGCAAGGCTTTCTGGGAACTGAAGTTCCTCTCCCCCACCCCTTTTCCTTCTGTTCCTTCCCCTCGCTGCCTGAAGAGACAGAGAGAGCCTAGGGCAACAGCAACTTTTGCAAATCGTTCCTCCAGTCACAAGCCTGCTCTCAATGATCTTTGGGGCAGGCAGCTGCAGCTTTCTCAGCTTTCTCCGGAGCATTCCCCCCGCACCCGCACCCAGCAAGACGATTTGCAAAAGCTGATGTTGCCGTAGGCTCTCTCTGTCTCTTCAGGCAGCGAGGGGAAGGAACAGAAGGAAAAGCGGTGGGGGAGAGGAACTTCAGTTCCCAGAAAGACTTGCGAAAATGATCCTTTATCCTTCACGTGTAAAATGTCACTTGTAGCAAGGCTCTAAGCTAGCGGCAGCCTCTCCAAGCCAGGGCAGCACATTCCAGGAGTTCGTTCTGAGCTTGAGAAGAACACTCCCTTTCACCTGTTCTGAACCTTCTGCCTATCATCGCCACCGAGTGACCCACTTTCCAATCTCATGGGAAAGGAAGATACGTTTTTCGTTCTTCAGGTCTTCCACCCCTAGCCTGTGTTTATAAATCTCTCCCTTCCCCCCTTCCTGTCAGTCTTTAAGGTGCAACTGGACCCAAATATTTGCCTTCGGGCTTTAATGAGTCAGGTTCATGTAAAAAAAGAGACTATCACCTTAGAATATTACTGAATATTTGATTTGGCTGAATATTAGAGGAGAAACTTCAGTGGAACAGACTGCCCCAGGAGATGCTGGACTCCCCATCACCAGAGACATATAAACAGAGACCAGACTGCCATCAGTTGGGGGGACTGCCGTTACATATTGCTGCACTCAGCTGGGAGTGGACTAGATGACTTTGACTGACTGACTGACTGACTGACTGACTGATTGATTGATAGTCCACCTTTCTCACTGAGACTCAAGGCAGAGTACATAGTGTGAGACTAGTACAATCAGTATCAAGGATATTTCCATAAACAATGTCACAGGAATTTACAAAGACATAGCATTAGCAAGGATCCAATACAGAGTTGAAAAATTGCTGAAATAGAACTTAATCAATTCTAGGACTGACATTAGACAACATGAAGCACAGGTAGTACATAGGAGTACATATTCAAAGCAGCACATGATATGCAGGGCAACATAGTGGTGAAGTCTCTGGTCCCTAATTCATTAGTGAAGCTTCTGAGACCCCCCCCTGCCCCACCCCGGTGAACCCTTCTAACTCCAAGACTCTCTGACTAATCTGGACGGTGCACTTAACAGGCTCTTCCCAGACCCTTCTCTTGTGGCTCTCAGCTCTGTTAAGGCAACCTGTTCGCCATCATTGGCCCTGATCCATTTCTCGATCTCAAGGCACAGCCTCTGTTACAAATAAACTGGCGGACAAGGTTCTGGGGGATCCAGTCCCTATGACGTGGAAGATGAAAAGGCATTGCCTCGGCATGGACCTCTCAGATAAGGCTGGCTGCATGTCAGAGAGGTCACTAGAAGGATACTGGGGAGTTGGGCTGCAGACAGCCATACAACGTTGCCAGGGGTCTCAGGGTACACCTCTTGGACTCACGCCTTTTTACACTGCTGGTTTCATCCCTCACAGGCCACCAGTTGCCAACTCCGGGGGGAGGGGGGTGGCTGGCGATTTCCTGGAATTACAACTGATCTCCAAGCCATAGAGATCAGCTCCCCTAGAGAAAATGGCTGCTTTGGAGGGTGGACTCTATAGCATTACATCTCGCTGAGGTCCTTCCCCTCCCACAAACCCACCCTTTCCAGGCTCCAGGAATTTCTTAACCTGGAGATGGCAACACTGCACAGGCTGATCCCCACTGGACCACACTGCCGGCAGCCATTACAGCATCCACAGGCACGCAGCTGCAAAGGGCCAGACGCCTGCTTGGGCACCTGCTTGGGCGGCCCTGCTGAGAACGCCAGTGCTGACATTATTGTCGTGGGGATAATAAGAACATACTTTGTAAACTGCTCTGAGTGAGCGCTGAGTTGTCCTGAAGGGCGGTATATAAATCGAATGTTGTTGTTGTTGTTGTTGTTGTTAAAGTGCAAACTGGCACCACACTGGGACAGCCTGAAAGCCAGGCCAAGGAGAAGGCTGCTGCCCATCTCCAAAGGTGCCATTCAGAGACGCCATCTCAGCGGTAATGCCTCTGTAGAAAGCAGCAGCCCCGGCCAGCTCACCTCGGCCTCTCTTTCTCTGCCAACCTGCAGCCAGTGAAGAGATTCTCACGGCGTGGCCAGAAGGCGGCTCTTATCCACCCACCTGCACGCACCTCATGCCATGTGCTGGGCCAGGGGACAGCCACCCTCTTGGGCTGCAGAAAAGCCGCTGGGGCAGGCTGGGCACGCCCAGGGCCAGCAAAGGGGAGGGGGCACAACTTTCCCTACTGGAAATACCCTGGAGCAGAGCACGGGCGGTTGGGGCAGGGGGTTCAGGCACGGCTCAGAGGCTCAGAGGCCCGTGGAACGCCGGGGGGAAATAGAGCCCCTTGCAGAATAGGTGGAACTGTCAGGTCCCCAGGAAAAGTGGATATGCTCACATGCCGAGCCAAACCCTAAGGACGGCCTTGAAATGGAGGAAGGAGGAAGGAGGGCCATCAGAGGAGGCAGCTGTGTGACAGCAGCTGACGTCAACTGCCCTCCTGTCTGCTGGGTGCGGGGCACGCACAAGAGGCCCGTGTTCTGGGTTCTGCAAGCGGTGGCGCCTCGGAGCAGCTGGTCACGCAGCCTCCCAGAGAGGAGCCAAACCAGCATGTCGCTTCTTTAAAACTCCAGCCTTTCCAGCTGCAAAGCACGGTTTTTTAAAACCCAGGCAGTGAGACAGATTAAAGTCTGCTGCTAGAGAGGCTTTCTTCGCTTTCTCGCTGAACCTGAGCAGCGAAGGCGGCCTTCCTGGGGTTGTTAATCCACAGCACGGGGCCCAGCTCTAAGAACACGCTGCTCCCGACACAGATGGGGACGGCCTCTCTCTAAAATAAAGGTGTTCTATGGGGCAAGACAACCGAAGAGCATTGGGAGGGGGTATATCGATGGGCACATACCTGTAACAGAGATTTATCCCACATGGAGGAGACATATAACAACAACAGCAGCAGGAATAAAATTTTATATACTCTCTTTCAGGACAATTTAATGCCCACTCAAAGCAATTTACAAAGTGTGTTATTATTATCCCCACAACAATCACCCTGTGAGGTGGGTGAGGCTGAGAGAGCTTTGGTAGAGCTGCAACTGGCCCAAGGTCCCCCAGCTGGCTTCAAGCAGAGGAGTGGGGAATCAAACCCGGCTCTCCAGATTAGAGTCCCACCACTTTTAACCACTACACCAAACTGGCTATCCTTTAAAGAGGCACACGGAAACTACGCGGTTTTTTGTTCCAAAGCAACGCATTAAGCCCTAATCTACAAGGCTGTATTGAGATGATTATTCTAATAATCAGTCCTCTGACCGAAAAGAAGTCAGTTTATTTATTCCAAGTGAAAATTTTAAATCCCAGATAAAAAACACTCAATGTTATTTTTTAAGATCTCTATTTAAAATCAGTCTAATTATTCGTTGAAAAAATTAAATAAAAAAGAATCACAATGATAAGAAACTTCTAGTATACGTTAATTAAATTAGAAATAAAAGGCATACATGTCACTCCTTATCCTATCTATCTCAAATTTAAAAGATAAAATACAATTTCTAGGATTCTTACCAAAGCATTTTCAGAAAAGATAAGATCGTCTTACGGCAACTCCAGTCTGAGACGTTCAGGGATCTTAAGGCTGTGGCTTCCTTATATAGGCCGTTATGTGAACCTCACATGACTCTATTAAAACCATCTAATTTGTTTCCTCTGAAGGCATGATGCAAGACACCTCTGAGCATAGACTGAACCTTTCCCAAAGAATACTTTTTCAAACTGCGTTCGGCTTATTCTGGTCCCTCTAAGGTTTAGCCTAGGCATAAAGCTATTTATTCACAAATTATTTTTCTCAAGGTTGGGACATTGAGAACAATTCCTGCTTGCAGCTTTGAAAACTAAAAAAGCAAATTCTCAGCCATACTTTGTTGAAGATTCTATAGCATTAAAGTCAAAGTCCGTTAGACGCTGACAGCGGCCTGAGACCTGAGCTGCAAAGAACTTTCCAAGGACTCGCCCTAACCAGCAAAGGGCCTCCCTGAAATGGGAAGCCAATTTGCCGAGCTAGCACCAGGCTCTGCACTCCTTGCATGCTACACTAACCAACAGTTGATGCTGCCCTCTTCTGAGAGCTAAACTACATGAGACGAATTACACAAGGAAGCTCAAGTGAAGGGAGACGCAATGGTAGCCGGGAAACGTAGTTTAAATTTCTCCTATCTCTACAGAGCCAGCAAAGATTGCTCCTTAGAGGGTTTGTTAATTTCCCGTTTGCCTCTCCCAAGGCTCTGTCAATTATTAACAAACCCTCTGAGGAGCAATCTTTGCCAGCTCTGTAGAGAGAGGTAAAATTCAAACTACGCTTCCTGGCTAACATTGCGTCTCCCTTCACTTGAGCATCCTGTGTAATTCGTCTCGTGTGATTGAGCTCTGCTTCAGGCCTAGTTTGGGGCCATCTTTCAGGGGCGCATAGCATGTACAAAGGCATGGGCAGTACCCGTGTAGAGGGCACTGCAATAAACTGTGCTAGATGTTAGCAATGCGGGGATTGTTGTGGCTACATCTCCAGCTTCAAGGAAAGGGCACGTGTTGCCCATCAGGCAGAGGGGACAGAAGGTGCTGCAGGCCTTTCTTGTGACCCAGGGCAGCCACAGGCTGTCAGTCAAATCCTGCGGCTTGACTCTGTCATCGTCCAGGACAGGATGACCCAGTTCCCCAAGCCTTGGCTGGTCTCCCACCAGCACTGTGCCTGCCTCTTTGGGATCCAGCGTCATTCTGTGGTGTGGCCCTGAACGGAGAGGCAGCTGCAACCATTTCATGGGGACTCTTCAGGCAGGGCTTGCTAGAGAAGGATGGGGGGGGGGCAGGGAAGCGTCTCAGCTTTCAGGAGCAATTCACAAAGGCCAGGGTTAAAGGAAGAAAGCTGCGTTTCTAAGTTACCAGCCTCCGAGTAAATTGTCGGCTTGGGAATGACAAGCACCGTACAGAGCCAAGCAACTCTGTCAAAACACATCCGTCCAAGCGCCTCCAGTTACCATATGAAATAGGTCAGCGGAGAGAAACTCTCACCGGATGATGGCTACAAGGGGCAAGAGAGGCAAATGATGTTGTGCAGGCATGAGAGAAAAGGTGCAGGATCTGCTGGGCGTGAGGAAGAGGAGGAGGAGGAGGAGGGGAGCGGCTTTCCCTGCCTGGGTTGAGCCCTCTGGCCACCAAGCCTCCAAGCTCTGGCTTTTTGGGGAGTGTTTCCCACAGGCAGGCAGCACAAAGAGCACAGACCAGTGGTCTGGGCCCAGCCTGGGTGGAAGCCCCCCTGGGCAAGGGAGATCAGAGTGCAGTGCGCGCGGGGTGGGGAGTTGCCCCAGAAGAACAGCTGGCTGTGAAGAAGACCCTCTGTCTCCCTGGCACACTCACTGCTGCATCCAAGCAGTTCTCCATCCGTACGGGACAGGAGAGTTGGAAGGCAGCGTGGCATGTTGGGGAGAGCAATGGGCCAGGCTCTGGCGGACTGGGTTCAAATTCTCCCTCTGCTATGAAGGTCTGCTGTGACTGGCCTTGAGGCTGAGCCTGCCTCACAGGCTGTTGTCAGGATCTAATCGCAGCCAAGCAGACTGCTCTGAGCAGGATAAGAGACAAACAGAGAGAGCTTTAGAAGGGACCCCCTCCCTCCAGTGCAGGGGCCCCTGCAGAAGAGAGCCAGCAGAGTGCC
This sequence comes from Eublepharis macularius, assembly GCF_028583425.1. Classification (NCBI taxonomy): domain Eukaryota; kingdom Metazoa; phylum Chordata; class Lepidosauria; order Squamata; family Eublepharidae; genus Eublepharis; species Eublepharis macularius. Next base: position 1,619,471 of record NC_072798.1, read on the forward strand.
CCTGGGAGACCACTGGTCTGAAGCTGGCTTTGGCATGCATGTCATTCATTCATTCATTCATTCATTCATTCATTCATTCATTCATTTTTCTCCATAATGGGGATCAAAAGCAACTTACATCACTCTCCTCCATTTATCCTCACAACAACCCTGTGAGGTAGGCTAGGCTGAGAATACGTGCCTGGCCCAAGGTCACCCAATGAGCTTCCATAGTAGAGTAGGGATTCAAACCTTCCAGATCCTAGTCTGACATGGTAACCACCACCACAACACGTTGGCTTTCACGCTGGATACTTCTCCCTAGCCTGTCTTTCAACTACATAATACTCTGGTCCACTGCCACTTCTAGTGGCAATGAGTTCCACAAGGCAACCATTTTTTGTGTTGAAAAAGACATCGTCTTGGTATGCTTTTAGCTACACTGTCCGGTGATAATAATTCCAGCCATGTTGCACAGGAGTCCAGTAGTGTTTTAAAGGCTAACCAAAATGTATTTTGGCACGAGCCTTTGTGAGTCGAAGCTCACGGCCTCAGAAGCACAGAACTGTACATCCACAGAGTTGGTAAAATACTGGCCAGGAGTGTGTGTGCGCGGGCGGGGGGGGGATGTTATACAAGATCTTGTTTTTCACCAGCCTCTCTTTGTAACCCCCCACCCACGCCCCTCAGTATTTAACGAAGCCTAGAGATGTGCACCCGAGGAAGTGAGCCCTGATTCACAACACTTCGTGCTGGAAAATACTGGTTAGTCTTCAAGGTGCTACAGGACTCCTGGGTAATTTTCCTATATTGTCATATTATGTTTGTTGCACGTGCCTGGGTGATTTTGTTTAAATGTAATGGTGGGAGTGTATTCCTGTGGAAAACATATCTGGCAATCCAACACAGATGCTTACATTCCCGCTTTGCGTGAAACTCATAAGTATGGAAAAGGAAGGTTTGCGTGAATGGACCCTCCTTTGGTCCCCTAAGCCTCAGTGGGCAAAACGGCCATTCCTGGGAGTTTTTGGCTTGCTTCCAGGGCTTTTTTTCAGCAGGAACGCGGGGGAACGGAGTTCCGGCACCTCTTGAAAATGGTCACATGGCCGGTGGCCCCACCCCCTGAGCTCCAGACAGAGGGGAGTTGAGATTGCCCTCCATGCCACTTGGCGGTGCGGAGGGCAATCTAAACTCCCCTCTGCCTGGAGATCAGGGTGCGGGGCCACCAGCCATGTGACCATTTTCTCCGAGGGCAACTCGCTGAGTTCCACCACCTCTTTTGCCAGGAAAAAAGCCCCGCTTGCTTCCATAATCTCTTCTCCGCACAGAGGCCAAGTTTCTCGTCTTCTTGCAGCGTCTAGAGGCTCTTCGCTGTCCCTCCCACCCTTCTATTATATCCGTGGGGAGGTAAATGTGAGTGAGGAACAGATAATTCCCCGGGGGAGGGGGACCACTTGTTTCCTCTCATCTTCTACTTGCACTAAGAGGACGTTGCAGAGTGTTGCACTGATGTGAACCGGGAGATCTCTGCGATAATTCTGGGCTCTCTTTCCAGAGGGGAATCACTCATACAGAACCCCACAGTGCCTAAGTGTGGTCAGGGGGTAATTTTTCCCAACATGCATCACTTTGCATCGATCAACAGCGAATTTTCTGCCTGCTCTTTGGAGCTCTCTCAAGGCTGCATGATCTTCCGCAGACACTCAGAGGCTGTGCAATCTGCAGTAATTTGCTCTGACACTGCAAATCTGATAATTTTGCTGTTCACACCTTTCTGGGGGTGGTTAATGAATGCATTTAGAAGGAGCAGCTCCCACCCCAGGTCCCCCTTCCTCAGGCAACATTCTGGGGACATAAAGGCATAGATGGGGGGGAGGGGCAGATCACTAGCCCTGCCATGTGCCCATTCAAAGCTGGTATAGTGGTTAGAGAACGAGCATAGGGCCTGGAAGACCCAGGTTCGAATTCCCACTCTACCCTGTAAGCTTGTTGGGTGACCTCGGGCCATTTTCACGCTCGCAGTCTGACCTACCTCACAGGGATAAAATGTAGAAGAGAAGGTTCTAAGCTACCTGGGTCTCCACTGGGAGAAAGGAAGGATATAAATGTAATAAATAAGTTAAGCGAACAGAGCAAGTTGTGGGGCGGGGGGGCACGAGCACACATCACCCACTGAATGTCCCCTTTCTAAGCACCTGCTCCATCCCCGGCTCAAATTAAGCCCTCTCGTGGACTCTTTTGCGGCTGTTTCTAAGTGCCAATGCACAAAACATTTCTAAACTTCACGGGGAGCCTGATTACCTCCCCTCATGTATATGCAGCCGCATACAGTCTGTACTGGTGCACACACATATGTGCACACTCTAGATTTGCTCGGAGAATGTATGGTGAAAGCATACCACAATACATCTTGACACAGCACACAGCCAAAGTAGGACAGGGTTTGTCCCCCATTCAAAGGCAACAATGAATACTCTGCTTTCATTGCTCTGAAAAGCGTGCACACCAGGGTCAATTCCTTTGCGGGAAATGTAACTTTATCCTCGGGTATATTAGCCGACAGAACCACATTAGTTCACGTTCCCTGCAAACCACAATGGGGCCTCCTCTGGGATTCCTCACAAGGCTTCCCTGGAGCCTGGCGATGCTGACGCCAGCGTGGTCCAGGGCTCTTGGCTTGCACAACCCCCTCATCATAGAGTTATGGCCTCTGGTTCTGGCTTAGAGGACGGCTCTCGGGCCCCCTGATGGGGCCGCCTGGCATGAGGGTCAGCGGCCCGTCCAGCCTTGGCTCCAGCCCTTTCCATTTCAGGAAGCATGGAGGGGGGCCAAGGTGATCACTGCCCAGAGAGGGTCGTCATTAACCTGGCTGCTCAGCTGGTCTTCTTCGGAGAACCTGTGAACTTGGGTCCCTTCCCACCCTAGTCTGCGTCTGCACAGAGTGCCGGTTACAGGGCCAGAGCGGCTGCTGTTGGGGAAAGGTCAGAAAAGCCCCCGCAGACAACTTCTTCTGGCTTCAAGGAAGGAAGCCTGCAAGCCAAGCGCAGGGCCCGTGGCCAGCAGGCACACCCTGGGCATCTCAGAGGGCAGGCTTGCGCCAGAGAATGTCGATTCGCAGCCAGCTTTGGAGGAGCGAGCAGATCCAGGCTCTGCCAAAGCACTCGTCCACTTTACGGAAGGGGTTCACGTGGGTAGCCATGTTGGTCTGTAGTGGAGGAGCAAGATTCGGGTCCAGTAGCACCTTAAAGGCCAACCAGATTTCCTGGGTATGAGGTTCTGACAGTCAGAGCATCCCGAACTTTCTGCCACTGACCTTTGCCTGTCCCTGCACATTCATCCCAAGAAAGTAGCTCTGTTATGCAGTGGCCCCTTTCCTTTGGCACATTTCCTATGACTACCCTCTTGGGCCAGGTAGTCCCTAATCTGTTTGGCATGTAACCTGTTTGCTTCTTGATTCGGGGAGTTTTACGCCAGGTGTTGGTGAGATAGGATGCTCATTTACAAGGCAGCACCAATGAGGCTGAGACAGGTGGAAAGCCTCCAGGGGGCTTCAGGCACCCGAAGAAGTGGGGTGGCAGTGCACACTGGCTTCTGAGATTGCAAACAGCATTATCTATGCAGTTGAATGCACACCTTCACAGTCATGAGGACTGGGAACTTACAAATACAAAACAAGAGACAGGCTGGGCTTCCGAGGCAACTGAGGTCCACGTTCGGCAGTCCTGAGATTTGCAAGCATACACACAACCCAACATTGCTGCTCTTGGGGGTGGGGTGGGGTGGTGTGGGGTGGGGTGGGGGGAGCAGAACAGCAGGAACTTCCAAGCTTGAAGAGCCAAATGTGCAAAGATGCAAGGGGGGGCGGGGGCATGCTCCTCTGCTCCGATGTATCTTGTGGTGCTGGCCCAATGGGCAGGCGGAAGCCAGCAGCATCTTTATGAAGAGACTCAGGGGGTGAGATTAGTCAGCTGCCCAGAGTGCGGAAGACTTACTTAGCGTTGCATGAAAGGTTTTTTTTATGGCCAGTTCTGCAGCTGAATTATGTCACTGTTAACTGACCATCCAGGCAGCTGGTTGCGCCTCGTCGTTAGGGTCGCCAGCTCTGAGTTGGGAAATTCCTGGAGATCTGGGGTGTGAAACCTGGAGAAACCTGGAGAAAGTGGGGTTTGGGGAGGGAAAGGACCTTGGCATGGCATAATTCCATAGAGTCCACTCCCCAAAGTAGCCATTTTCTCCAGGTGAACTGATCTCTGTGGCCTGGAGACCAGCTGCGATTCCGGGGGATCTCCAGCCACTACCTGGAGGCTGGCAACCCTACGTGTCGTCATAATAACTCTTCACGGTTTCTCTGGGGACACGGCAGATCGTGGCCTCCGGCTCTCAGGATCAGCGCTGGAAGGAAGGGCTTTGCTCCAAGGAAGTGTTGGAGCAACACTTGGCCTGGCCTTGTGAGCAGTGCAGTACAGCTCATTGTGTGTGAGGCAGGTCAGGCTCTTCCCTAGGGTTGCCAATTCCAGGTTGGGAAATTTCTGGAGGTTTGGGGTACAGTCTGAAGAGGGCAGGGTTTGGGAATGGGAGGGAGCTCAGCAGGGGTATAATGCCATAAAGGCCACCTCCAAGTAGCCATGTTCTTCAGGAGAACAATCTCTGTTGTCTGGAGATCAGTTGTAATTTTGGGAGGCCCCATCTACAGGTTGGCCACTCTACTTTTCCCTCAGTAGGCACAAGTGAGGCCTGGCTTGTTCTTTGCTGCATGCGCGAGGCTGGGCCAGGCTGGTGCGTCACCCTGCTGCACGTGTTAGGCTATAGTGGGCCAGTCACTGGCTTGTGGCAGATGGTGCCCACTCCTTGCTTGAGGTTAGGGTGGTCAAGGGAGGTGGCCCTCCACGTCATCAGCCCAACAGGACTTCCCCCAATGGCCAATTCACCCTTGCATGTGAAGTTTCCCCCATATTTTCCTTGCCTTAGTCTTCTGTGGCAGCCATTCCCCCAGCATCTTTCCCCTTATAACTATGCAATGAAAAGGGGTGGAGATGTACTTTTTTCCAAGTGAAAGCTGGGGACTAGTACATTGTCACTACATGTCATCATAACATTATAACAGCACAATCTAGCAATTACTGGTTTTTAAAAGTCCAAAATAGCCCTTGGATGTATACGGGGGAAATGGTGGTGCTGGGACTCAGGGTCAACATATACAAGACGTGAAAGACTAGTCAGGACACGGATGCTGCAAGGGATTGTCGATGGATCCCAAGGAAGGGGCAAACAGCACTCCCAACAGTTCTTTCTGCCGGCAAAAGCAACATGGGAGATGAGCCCCATGTCCCCCCCCTTCCCCCTCACAGCATTTGGAGGCCCACAGAGCCGGCAAAGGGAGCTGCACCCACCCTATGTGAGTCTGGCACATATCGCGTATATCGACCCTCAGATAAAGTAATTGGCATGGATGTGGGTAGGGCCTGCAAAAAACCTGCACGTTCCCATCCACACAGCAGCCAAAGGTGTCTTGACTGTGATTTTTCCAAAAAGATCATATCAAACCAGGTTGGGGGGGGGGGAGCTCAAAGGATATCAGGGGAAAGGCAGTAACAGCACAAACAGAGGGTGGAGACATGTGGGTACTGCCCCAAACAGCACTGTTGTAAGGAAGTCAAGGCACAGCTGACTAATCCCTACGGGAACAGCCCGTTTCCCCAGACTTTCAGGAATATAAGGGGTGTTTTCGAGGCCTGTATTAGAGATCAAAGGAGATGTGGTGTGACGGGTCTGGGGCTCCCCTCATCTGCAAAAGGCAAAGGGCACTTTGGATTGGGGCTGCAGTTTAACTCTTCGATGGCTGCATGTGCTGACTAACTGAAACTGAAGGAAGGCGCCCTGCGCAGTCATTCACACTTTAAAGGGGACAGTTTTTAAAGGATGCCTCTTTTCCCCTTGAATGCACTGAACAGTCCCCCCCCATCCCCCCCAATTCCTTCATCCAAATCAGGGCTACTTGCAGGGCGTCTTTAGCACATGAAAGGGGATCCGTTCTTGCCCTAAGTTAACTCTTGACTGCTTTTAATTGCTGCTGTTTTCTTTTTAACTGTTCTCTTAATGGCGGCTATTATGCTTAGGTTTTGTTGTTCCTTATTGTATGACAATTTGTTAGAATTACTGGGCTTTCTAAAGCTGGTGTCATTCTTTAGGGTTTTCCTAAGTTTATTTCATTGCTTCTACTGCCCCAAGGAACTCAGTTTGGTGGCTGGCTAGAAATATCTGAGCGCCTCAACAGCCACAGGGATTTCCCAGTTGCCATTTTGCCAAAGGCTGCCAGCTTCTTTCCTGGGCCTGCTCCTGCGCCTTCAACAGCAGCCTGATTTGGAAAGAAACAGTACATGAAACGTTATCCGCCCTGGAAATAACGATGTCACCAGCTTTGTGTGCACGCTTACTTGGGAGCAAGTGCCACTGAAACCAACTTCTGTGTAAACATAGCTAGGACCCACCCGCACTGTTTTGGGTTTCCAGCTGCTGTTTAAAATGACAGGAGCAAGCCTGGAAAAGATGGTGGCAGGCCAAGTTTTGCCCTCTCCTTTGGAACTGCCTCACTTGCCCTTCTGTCCAGTTCCTCTCCTCCAGTGCACCCTGTAGGATCACAGGAAGGGATGAATGACCAATGTCCTTCTGGGGAGAGCCAAAGGACAAGAGCTTCATGAGATGGGAAAGGCCACAACTGAGACCAGGGAAGGGGCAGATCTGGTGGCTCGGGTGGAAGGCACTGCCTGTGGCCCCAGGGCTTTGGAGGCATGTGCAGGCCAAATGGAACAGACGTGGCAGGCAGCCCCTGCACCGCTGTGCCCCAAGGCGTAGGCCAGCCCTGTCCCGCACGCTTGAACTGCTTCCTAACCTGTTCCGTATCATTGCAGTTCCCAAGAATATGCACTGTACTTCCCATCCGTGGAAAGGTGAAGAGATTCAACGAGGGAATCTGCAGCAACTTCATGACAGCGCAGCTCTTGAGGTTCTTTGAGGACAGCCGTGACAGGTATAATAAAGCAGTTTCCAGCAGCCACGCATCTTTGGCCAAAAAGGCCCCAGAGAGGCAGCTGGAAGAGTCCCAGTGCCTCACCTCCTTCAATTGGCTTTGCAACATGTGACAGCTTCAAACGAAAGCAGGCACAAGCTGGAAAAGGCAATGGCCAGGCCACGGCCCCTGTGCAGCACATTGCTCGGCCGAGCAGGACTACTGCCTGCAGCTCCTTCCCAGGCGAGCTCCTCCTTCAGGGAAAAGGTCTGACCATTCGCTGCAACCCCCAGTTCCTACGAGCAAATAGCAGCAGTGGAGGGTCCTCAAACCCCAGCCTCAAGGAGGCACCTCCTCTTCCACCCCCCCCTTGTCCCCTCCTGCCCTAACCAATCTGGCTCCTTCATCCTGGCTTTTAGGGTTCCCTGACTAGACCCCAATGATGGGTGGCTGTGTGGCTGCATTCCCCATGTCAGGGCAAAGGAAATGCCAAACGAAGGCAGCAGGCACCCCAGAGCTCCCTCCGGAGTCAAGCTACGCTCTACAGGGGACAGACCACCAGACCCAGTCCCTGCTGTTCAGGGGGCGACTAAGCCGACTGGCTCACTCTGGCCACGTGCAGGTGTTTGCCTTACCAGCCCCTCTGGAATCCAGCGCCTTTTATACGCACACGGTGCTCAGGGCACATGGAAGGCAGACGTGTGGAAGCAGGAAAGGCTGGTCCCACCTGGGCCCAGGGCAGCAGACTAGGCTGCAATACAAAGGAGGTCGTTTCATGTATGCTCGTGATCTTTGCAAACAGGCTGAGCTTCTAGTTTCCAACATATTCAAATGCTTTTTTGGTATGGAAAAAGTTAAGTTGCTAGTCCTCAGTCACAACTGCAGACGAGAGTATGAAAAATCTGCTAATGGAAATGAATTCCTGTGTCCCACAAGTTCTGGGTAAGTGGTTGGGCTGTGAATGAGCACTCTGCTGGTTTAAATCCCAGTATTGCCATGAGCTCAGCAGGTGGCCTTGGGCAAGCCCCTCCTCTCAGCCCAGCTCCCCAGTCATATTGTGGGGATAATAATAACACTGACTTTGTCCGCTGCTGTGAGGTGCCTTTCCCCCTCCTCACTGAGACGAAGCGGCCCCTCCAGCTCCCGAGGCACTTCTTTCTGTCTTGGGCACCCGTTTCCAATGCCTTTGCTTGCTAAGTTAATCAGGAAAACTGTTTCCCGTCAGAAATTTCTCCATGATCAAGAGAAGTGGCTTGCTGTGCGCTCACAAGGCGGCCGTGCGGGGCACGAGGTCTCTCTCCTGGAAGCCTGCCGTTTCTAGACCTCAAAGCTTATTTGCCGCTATCTTCTCAGCTCTTTTAAACATCTGCCTGGTTTTTAAAAAATGTGGGCTGCAGAGACAGCTGCGAAGGCAACCTGGCAAGCGCGCTGCTTTCCACTGAGCCGGAAGGCCCTGTGGGCCTTTGGGGCGTGGCTGTCCCTTCACCCCACTTCTCCCACTTCTGTTTAACACTCTCCTCGCCTTGCGCCTTCACATTCTCTTCCTTTCCCGCTCAAACATCATTTCTAAACGAGACGTGACGGCATCCTTGGGTCTGACTTGTGGACGCCCTTGCCATTTTGAAGGGATTTTAAAATGTGGTGAAGTTCCAGTGCTGACTGGGGAGAAGTGGCCACTTCTGCACTTGAAAAGGTGTGCTGGGGCGGGGCGGGGGATACGAGTGCCGTAGGCCAAATTAGGGTTGGGCTCTTGCAATGTTTTTAAATCCCTTTAAAAGAGCAGCAGTGCCCCTGGGTCAGACCCAGGGATTCTGCCTCCTGCCTGGCTCGGCTCCCCCTGCGGAGGCCTTGTTAAAGACCCCAGAAGCAGCTGTGCTGGAACTGAGCAGCGGTCCATTGCAACTGGCATCCTGTGGTCAACCAGATGCCCCCGAAGGCCTACAAGCAGAGCCCGCACAGCAGCTTTGCACCAGCCACTGTCCAGTTTCAATGAGATGCCGTGTGTGTGCAAAGTCCACCAGGAGCATGCTTGTGTCTTACCAACACCCCACTGAAATCAGGCCTTGGTTGATCCTACTCAAAGCACCTGAGTGAGCGGGTATTCAGTAGCCATGGCAATGATTCAGTTTCAAGAGCTTTGGTCGTATACTGGATATGCCACGTTGTGAGTTAGATACACAGCCTGCGGATTAAAAAATGCCCTGACAGTTTAGAGACTTCTGCAGCTTCCCTTTCAGGTATGAAGCACCATGCTCTTCCTCGAACTCTGGACCCAGAAAAGGCCTCCCCAGTCTTGGCTCAACTACATCAGCCAGAAACGGCCTCTTGCTGATCTCGGCAAAGCTCTATAGCACTAGAATCAAACGTACAAAATGAGACCTAAAGCAGAAGTGAGAGGGAAGTTCTAGGACCAGAAGTCCCAAGGGATTTCCTAAACTCAGTGATCAGCCACACGGTCCCCACTTAACTCAAAACTGAGTTTGGAAAAGTTTCTGGGAGCTCCAGAAATAGAACTGCCAGAGCATGTCTGGTGCAGCTCATCAAAACCACAGGCCAGGAGGACTTGTGACCCCAAACTGCCTGTCCTAAAGGTTGCCCGCTGGCATGTTGTCAATGCTCCGTGTGAGGCCAAAGCTGCCCTGGAATTGGCATCATGGAACCCGCGTTCAGCACTGTCCCAAACATCTCTTTGCTGACAAAACCCATCAGACCATTAGAACGGGGGGGGGGGGGGGAGCTTCATGGCTAGCATGCCAATTAAATAAAGACATCCCCCCCACACACACAATACTGACCATGCTGTTGTCCTAAGAAGCAGTTCTTCAATGGAGCCATGTGGGCAAAATTGCTTCGGGTGACTCTGGGTCAGACAGTAAAAAATCCAGTAGTACCTTTAAGACTAACCAACTTTATTGGTTAAGAGTAACCAACTTTATGCCTCAATAAAGCTGATTAATTTTAAAGGTGCTACTGGACTTTTTACTATTTTGCAACTACAGACTAACGCGGCTGACTCCTCTGGAGGTTGCCTGCTGGCTGGCTGCCTGACTCAGTGCTGACGTTGGACAATTTCACTACTCTTAGCGTGGCCGCAGCATTCAGCCCTCCTGCATACAGAGGCGCACATTGCATCTCTGAATGAGTTCCTGCTCTCGGCTAGTAGATGCACTCAGAACAGAGACTTACACAGAACATAAAAGATGGGGTGCTAATTTAAGTGGCACTGGGGTGGGGGGTTAACTGTTTCTCCCAATCAAATTACTCCCTTCCCGAACACCCTCATTAGTGCTATGGGGGAAGAGAGCCTGATCTTGGCCTGGCCTCATCCACGCCAATGCCCAGCTCACACGCCAGGCTATGTCCTCTCCTCCCCACGCCTGCCTTGTTCACTTGACATAGAGTCTAACCCTCTGTCATGTCCGTACCCCTACATCCATGTCATTGTTCTAAGTGGTGAACCTTTGCTAATGCTGTCCCTTACGTTCATTTTGCAAATGCTCTAACCATCACTTTCATTTCTCAAGCAGCCTGAGAACACAGCTGCCTTATCTCTTTCCTTTGAAGCTCACAGAAGTGACCTTGCACTGCCTGAAATGTTACCGTTTACTTTTATGCATTCCCAGACCCTTTCCCGTGCAAACCTGTGGTCTAAGTGGGAGGGGGGAAATCACTGAGTATTTAGAGCTGTACTTTCTTCAAGTTTCTATTCCTATCAAGGAAGCATGTACTGCTGAGATGCTTTCTTGCCTCCGAGTAATTCTATGGACATATACATGGAAATGACTGGATTTCTGAATAAAACCATTTAACCAAGAGCTTGGACTTCTTGTTGCCATGCCATGGTACAGGGGTCTATCTGCCATATCCTGTCCCCCATAGCCTGACACCCTCCAGGTCAAAAGCCACACCCCTCCTGGGCTGTGCACAATGCACAGCCACCACCGGTGCCCAAGTGAGCTGTATGGAGGAGCTGCCTTTGCCAGCTCTGCCCCTCCCACCCCCCACGCCTGCTGTGCTGCTTTCCAGGTTCCTTGTGCGTGACCTACATCCAGTGTTCCTAGACGGAGGCCTGTGCATTTGCACAACTGCTCTCAGGATGCTCTGGAAAGGGGCAGTCAGGGCAAGTGGCCCACAGTGGAGCTCAGGCCCATGTTCTCTGCATGCTGACATCACTCGGAGACTGATCCTGACTACCCCAGCGTAGCTGCTTATGCTCCCCAGAAGTTGGACAATGCACTAGAACAGCAGAGTCAGAGTCCAGGGGCGCCTTAGAGGCCAACCAGATTTTCAGAGTGTGAGCCTTCGCAAGTCAGAGCTCCCTTCTTCAGACACGAGACTGAAGAAGGGAGCTCGGAGTCTCGAAAGCTTACACCCTGAAAACCTGGTTGGTCTCTAAGGCGCCCCTGGCCTCAAATCCTGCTGTTCTGCTGCAGACCAGCGTGGCTACCCACCTAACACTACAACGCACTAGTCTGCCCCCGGTGCTTGCCATCAGCTCACCATTCTCACAATCACCAGCACAGCACAGAATCCCACCTGTACGTGCGCAAGAGAGAAAAAGATTCACCCGGATTCTGAAGGAAATGGGCTTCGGTGTGCCAAGTCTGGCTTATGAGTATGCGAGTGCGTTTACGGAAGGATCTGGATAAGACCTAAAGGCCTTCCTGGATCCCACCACGGCCCACTGAGTTCAGCATTCCAACCTCAGCAGTTGTTGGCCAGATGTCTCTGGGAAGCCCACCATCTGAGCAGCAGACCCCAACCCACCCTCCCCGGCAGCTGAGATATCCTGCCTAGGAGCATCCGTTGAACTGTTGCGGCTGGCTGGCTGACCCTTTGCTCCAAGGCAACAGACTATACACAATACACACACGCACACGGAAGAAACCAATTCTTTTTTCAGTGCCCCACCAGCAGGAAACATGTACGGACTGGACTTTCGTGCAAACAGACCAAAGCACCCAGGAAGGCCAAAAAGTGCCCACCCACCCCCATCACTGGCCAATCAGATCAACCGGGAAGGGGGAAACTTTCCCAACCCAAAGGGCGCCAGTTACACACACGTTAGTCAAGAGTGTTTAATCCAAAGAGCATTTCCTTCAAGGCGACGCCACTCCACAAGCACCACAGCTGCACAGCCCCCCTTGCAAAGCTCTGTGCCCCAAGACTCCTTCCTGAGGCACGGGGGGGGGGGGGTTCTGAAGGGTCTCTGAGCTGCTGCTTGACATCCACTGTGCAAATGACACCCCCCTCCCAACCATCAGGGGTCCAGTCAAAGTGCCCCAGAACCCCACGTGGCTTTCTCCCCTCTCTGCCATAGCTCCAGGGCCCTGCAGGCATGCTAAGCATCTGCTACAGCACCACTCTGCTCCGCACATGCACGGAGCGCGGCCCCCTGCCAGCCGCCAGCCGCAGCATCACCTTCCCGCCCTTACAGCAGCCAGGGGAGGGGGCAGTAGGCAACAGCACACGGTGGGCAGAGAAAGTCCCCTGAAAAATGGGGAGTGCACACAGAGACCCACAAGAATTTCAGGGTGTAAGCTTCTGAGGCCTGACCTGGACAGCCCAGGCAAGCCTGATCTCATTACATCTCGGAAGCCAAGCAGGCCAGCCTTGGATGAGAGACCTCCAAAGAAGACCAGGGCTGCAGAGGCCCTTGAAAACCTCAGCAGGGGTCCCCATGAGTCAGTGATGACTTGACAGCACTTCCCACCACCACTACCAAGCTTTCAAGAGACAGAGTTCCCTTCTTCAGGCACAAGAAGGGAGCTCTGAGTCTCGAAAGCTTACACCTTGGAAATCTGGTTGGTCTCTAAGGCGCCCCTGGACTCAAATCCTACTATTCTACTCCAGACCAACACGGCTCCCCACCTAACACTGAAGCTTTGGCTTACCCTCTGGAACTCCAAAGCCACACACCCGAAGAAGGGCCATGCCACAAGCCGTCACCGTGTGTTCCCCCAAACAAACATATCCAGACCATCCCAGGAATGGGCAGTGGGTCATCTCTAAACGGTGGAGATTTCCAGGGTATGAGCTTTATAGGGTCAATGTTTCTAGAGTCTGTGAGCCTGGGCAGATCATGTGAGGGAGGGCAGGAAGGGTTACACCAGTGCATAGTTCTTGTGGCCCTTCTTACATACCCAGGGCAAGGCCGATTGCCGCCTTGGGGGTCAGGAAGCAATTTCCCCCAGGCCAGTTCAGCTAGGGATCCTGACAGTGTTTTGCCATCTTCTGGGCATGGAGCAAGGGTCGCTGGGTGTGTGTGTGGGAAGGTGAGATAGTTGTGAATTTCCTGTGATGTGCAGGGGGTTGGACTAGATGACCCTAGAGGTACAAACCCTATAATTCTATGAAAGTGTCCTTTGTCAGATGTCAGATATCTGATGAAGGCAGCTCTGACTCTCAAAAGCTCCTATCCTGGAAATCTATTTGGTCACTGCTATCAGACTCGAATCTTGCTCTTCTTCTCCTGACCAACACGGCTACCCCCCTGAGACTCTGAAGGAGAACTGTTCTCGGGCTCTTCCTTGCAGGATTCTATCCACAGCCCCTGACCTAGAAGCCTTTTGCGTACTGGATGGGGGGAAGCTGGCTAGCGCTGCTCAGTGGCAAGGCAAGTACGCTTCACCCCCATTCATTCATTCATTCATTCATTCATTCGATTTGTATTCCGCCCTCTCTGCACCAGCAATTCCTTCTGGGGCCATGCCCCACACAGAGATCAGGATTGGGAAAGAGGTTAAGGGCCCGGGTCAAGTTCCGCCAGCGAGGCTGGGCCCTTGGAAGGAGCCGAGTTAGGATGGTCAGCTGCCCCCACGGAACCACCACGCACCCCAAAGGGCCGCCTGCACGCATCCAGCAAATGTGCTTTGCGCATCACCTGTGCAATGGATTCCTTCAAGCTTAACTGGGCCGGACGTCAACTCTCCCCACAGCACAGCTGGCAGCCCTAGTTTTTCAATGAAAAACTGCAACTGCTTTTGATGGGGAAGTTCACTGGGTAACCCTGGGCTATTCTGTCTCTCTTGGCCTGATCTACCTTACAGGGCTGTTGTGAGAGTGAAATGGAGGTGGGGGGAACTATGTACCCCTGGGAGGACGGGCAGGATAAAAATGTTCTTGACAGAGCTCTGGCCACCACTGCCAGCCTCAAACAAAGATGCTCCAGCTGAGACTTAGACGAGCCCCCAGGCTGATGAAGCCCCCCCCCCCAGCAGTGCAGGGCCAAGGGGCATCACTCACGACCCCCTGCCTTCACAGCCCAGAGGGTAACACACCATCTAACCAATGTGACCTGCTGCCTTGCTTCTCCAAGGGGCGGGGGGGGGGGGAGCGGATTGCCGACAAGGGCCCTTTATCCAGCTTCTTAGCAGAGCTGAGAGGCTGCGGGATCGAGCCCAGAGTTGCTGGGGGGTGGGGGTGGATTGATGCCGAGGTCCAGCGGCTGCGGAGCAGGCTCCCCCAGGTCTCCTCCCCCCAGCCCCTCTGCCCTTCTCTTGCGTCAACCTATGCACCGACACCCCCCCCCCCGGTATCGGTGAGTTCCCTTGCTCTGCTGCCCCCCCCCCCAGGTGAGAGCCGGGCCCCACCCGCTGCCACGTGCCGCCGCCGCCGCCGCCTTCCAGAGCAGCAGGCCGAGCAAAGGGGAGAGGCGCGGGGGGGGGGGCGCTCTCCTGCCCCGCCACCACCTGTGCCACCTGCCCCCGCCCCACACCGCCCCGGCCTGCTTCTGCAAGACCTCCGCAGCCGCAGCCGCCCGGGGCAGAAAACCCCCCGCCGGTTCGGAGCCGAGCCCCTGGCAGCCGGGCCCCCTCCCCTCCCGCCCCCTCCGGCGCACACGTCCGCGCCGCTCCCGGGAGGGGCCCGCGATGCAGGGACGAGCGCAGGCTCCGCCGCTCCCCGCGCCGAGCCCCGCGCCAAAGCCCCGCGAAGTTGGGCTGCCCCTGCCGGCCCGGCCGGCCCCCAGGACAGACCAGCCCCCGAACGGGAGAGCCGGCCCCCCGGGTCCGCGGGGCCGTCGGCGAGGCGCTCCCGGCCGAGAGGGGCTCCGGTCCCCCCGCCGAACACACCGCCCGCCCCGGGGGGAGCAGCCGGGCAGGAAAGGGCGCGCTCCGAAAGCCATCGGCAGCGCCGCCGCCAGCCGCGAAGCCGACCCGAGGCGGCGCCTCAGCAAGCCCCAAGCAGCCCCCACGAGCCGGAACCCCGCCCTGGATTCGCAGCCCCCCCCCCCGCCTCATTTGCCCCTTCCAGGGACTCCTGCAGAGGCATCCGGGCACCCTCCCGGCAGCCCGCCTTGCTTCATGCTTCGCGATCTGCGCCCTCCCCCCCCCCGAGAGGACCGGGGAGTGGGGGTCGCTCTCCAGCCGGGCCAGCCCCTTCCCTCCGACATGCCGCAGCCGCCCCGAGGCGAGCAGAGGAGCCGGGCAGCCCGGGGCGCAGGCAGGGCGCCTCCTGCCCGGCGCGGGAGAGAGGCTGCCGCGGCCCCGATCCCCCCCTCCCCCCCCCGAGCCCGCAGTGGCGGCAAAAGTTTGGCCGGCCGGCCCGGCCCCGGCCCCGGCCCCGCTGCGCCCGGCCCGCGGCTCACCGTCTGCTGGAGGTCCGGGATGCCGATGCGCACGACCAGGGCGTTGGGCGCCGGCTCGTCCATCCGCCCGGGCGGCGAGGCCAGCGTGGCGCTGCAGGGGCCGGTGCCGGCGGCGGGGGGCTTGATGGTATCATACAGGGTCTCCTCCCGCAGGCTGCCTTCCGCGCTGCCCCCCGGCTCGCCGTTGACAACGCAGGGCTGGCGGCGAGGCGGCGGCCGCTCTTCCTCCTCCTCCTCCTCCTCGTCGTCCTCCTCCTCCTCCGCCCGCCGCCGCCGCGGCTGCTGCTGCTCTGCCTGCTCCGGCTCCCAGCGCGGCTCCTGCTGCTGCTGCTGCTGCTCCGGCGCCTCATGCCTGCCGCTGGCCGGGCTCAGAGGCATGCTCTGTGCGCAGGGGAGGGCGGCCGGGCGGCGGGCGGGCGGGCGGGAGGGCGAGCTGGCGGGCGGGCGGGCGGCGAGAGCGCAGGGAAGCACCGGCGCTGGGCAGGGCGGCTACCGGGAGCGCATCACTCGCCTAGGGCAGAAGCGGGGGGGGGGGGGGAGAAGAACAGAAAGAGTCGTCAACACCCGGCCTTGCCCCCCTCGCCAGCGCGGACCTGCCCCGGACCTGCCCCCCCCGCCGCCCCTTTGCCACACTGAAGACTGGCCAGCAGCCCTGCTCTCCGGCATCCTGTCAAGGCTAGAGGACAGGGCGGGCGAGCATGTGCAGAGTGCAGATCAGCCAAAGCCAGCTGCTGGGAGGGGTCGCTTCCAGGCACCCTTCTGCAAACTGAAGGGCAGCCCATTGGGTGGGTTCCCCTTCTTGCCCCACAGACTCTCTGGGGTCTGCCGCCGCCCTTGAGAATAGCACCCAGCACTTTGTGGGGGGCCCCCCTCCATCACTATCTGTTTCAGGGCAGTTTGTTCTGGGCCAGAGACACCCCAGTTCACAGTTCCTGTAACTCAGGGCAGCCCTTGCCGGCCTGTGGGCATTCAAGGGCTGTACATTCCACAGGCCACGCTTGCCCCCAGGGAGTAGTGCCGGGAAGAGGAGGAAATTCTCGTTTTAATCGCCTGGAGTGTCAAGGCACACAGATATCTCAAGCTGGCATTGACTTCATACCAGCTGAACTGCCCCTGCTTTCCCCAAAGAATCCTGGGAATTGTAGTTTGGCAAAGATGCAGAGCTTTCTCCCGCACAGCCTGTTTCACATAAGGGCAATTTTGGGGGTTCCCCAGGCAGTGGCTGTCAAACCAGTTTAAGTCAATGGTGTGGACGTGTTCTTAGCATGAGCACTGCCTCCCCTTCCACTGCTGGAGTGTAGATGGCTGCCTCCACAGGGCCGAGACCTGTTGCGTTCCCTGAAGCACTCGGACGGAGCCACGTAACATGAAAAACCTCACCCGCAGCCTGGACACTGACGGCTGGGACAGGTCATTAGCTAGCCCTTCTCACCCAGCCTCAGACTGCTCCCCAAACCCTTTCAGTCGCATTTCCTCAGTTGCTTTTTGATGGGGACCTGCCAATTCAATTATTCAGCTGCCACCATTCCCCGAACCAGTGGCGCAAGATGCACATGCCCCAAGGGGTCCACATGCCAGACCAGCGCAGCCCCAGTGTGGGCAGGATGAGGCACACCACATTTCTTCTTGAAGCAGAACAAGATGCCCCCCCCCCATTTCCCACTGATGCATTCTACTGACTGGCAACAGAGAATACAGGCTGGACCCCAAAGGACAACAGGTGAGGGACAACATTCTCAAAGAACTTCCCCACCTCAAAATATTAAAGAGTCCAGTAGCATCTTTAAGACTATCCAACTTTATTGTAACATAAGCTTTCGAGAACCACAGCTCTCTTCGTCAGATGCATCTGACGAAGAGAGCTGCGGTTCTCAAAAGCTGTCGATGCATCTGATGAAGAGAGTTGTGGTTCTTGAAAGCTGTCGATGCATCTGATGAAGAGAGTTGTGGTTCTTGAAAGCTGTCGATGCATTTGAAAAAGAGAGTTGTGGTTCTCGGAAGCTTATGCTACAATAAAGTTGGTTAGTCTTAAAGGTGCTACTGGACTCTTTACTATTTTGCGACTACAGACTAAAATTGCTAACTCCTCTGGATCTTCCCCCATCCCAGTTAGTCTCACCCCAAAAATAAATCTTCCCATCTGTTTTTCAAACATTATCAATTACTGATATTGTCTACTTGTATTCAGCATTTTAGACAAAGTCAAGAATTTATCCAACCAATATTAATCTTCCTTCCTTCAAATTCCCTTCCTTCAAAGATTTAGTCTTTTTTAAAGCAGCCATCAAAGCTGGATTTTAAAAGCAAAAAAAGTAAACATTCTAAAAGTTTCATTTACGTTCTGAAATCATGCAAAATTTTAAAAGATAAAACTTTGCCAAACCTGAGTTGCTCAGAACTAAGGCGCAAGCGACCCTTGCCTGGGAATAAGCTCTAATCAACACTGTGGAATTGACTTGTGAGTAAACATGCACAGGAGATTGTTAGGCTGACATCTTTAGCAACCATGAAACTTTTAAGCCCATAATAGAATAGGAATATTTGGTGAATATACACAAACATCACATTTGCCCTTTTTAACATGACTCACATGACCTCTTTGGTGGTGGAGGGTGCTGTCAAGTCATAGCTGACTTACACTGACCCCCCCCCTCCCCCATGGAGTTTCATGGCAAGAGATTAACAGAGGTGGTTTGCCATTGCCTGGCTCTGCAACCCTCATCTTCGTTGGAGGTCTCCCATCCAATTACTATCCAAGGCCGACCCTGCTTAGTTGTCGTGATCTGACGAGATCAGGCTTGCCTGGGCTATGGGTCAGAACACACAATCATTTTACCCAATATATATTACAATATTGAATGTACACCAAAAATGTAATATGACAATGCGACGTACAGATAGGTGAAAACAAAGTGAGCCATCAAGGGACACGAGGGTTGGATGCAGCAAACGTGCGTGGTGGTAAACCATGTGTTGTGTGAAAGGACTGGGGTTGGTGACACAGAGGTAGACATTCTCCTCTGTTTGTGACCCCAGCCTTCCTGCAGGATCTGGCCCTGTTTATAAGTCATGGTGAATGAATGTACAATCCATGAACAGAGTTCTCTTGATTTTTCTCTGTACATGTGCTGGGTAATTCTCATGTAACATTCAATACATCTACATCTCAACATGTGATTCGATCCCCACATTTATCCAAGTCCCCAGTAAAGCAAATGCCTGTTGGCTCTTTCTCACAAACAGATGCAGGACGCACACGTGTTCCCTGGAACTTGTGAAAAGGGCAAGCGTGCCTGCGTCTTCCTGCATTTCCTCAGTGCAAAACTTGCAAGGCAAAAAGAACTCATGGCAGGTGAAGGCTGGGGTGGAGGGGCTGGCCATGAGATCGAAGCAGAGCCTGCCCGTGACTTTCTCGGTGCTTCCTCAAGTTGCCCTGCAGCTCAGGAGAAGACCCGGGAGCACGGCCGCTTGTGCGGCAGAGGGGGCAAAGCAGCCCCCAAACGGACAGAGGCAGCCAAAGCGGTGAAAAGGCCTTGGGGCACCCCTGGCCACAAGCAGCCAGAGCTTGGAGAAGCCGAGGTGTCACTCACCACCTGGCCCGGGAGGGGGCCCTTCAGAGTCCCTTGTTGTAGATGAAGTTGGGGGGGCAACTCATGGTAGAGTTGTTAAGGGGTGCGGAACTCTGGAACTCTTCCCAGGGAGATTCACCCGTCCCCTTCTGCTTTTGACTTCTGTCAGCAAACTGAGCCCCCCCCCCCAATTTGGCTTTCCCACTGTGATCTCTCTTCCAGCCCAATGTTTTGATCCTTGCTTTTATATTATTGTATTTATTTAACTCTGGATTGATTGGTTTAATGATGTGTTGTTGTTGTGTTGGTTTTAATGGTTTTTAACATGCAATTTTATTATGCACCTTTTAAATTTGTTAGCTATCTTGGTGGCCCTTTGAGGGCAGAAAGGCAGGGTATGCGTTTTGTAAAACAGACAGACAAGCAGCTTTGCTGGCACTCCAAACAGATCCCCCCCCCCCAGTTGCTGGTGACGCTTGCTCAGTGGAGTGGCTGGGCTCTGCCTATGACCGTGGAGCTCGGCTTACCCACATGCATATGGTACCAGAAGCAGCCCTAGCTGGGGGGGACGTTGTGCCCGCCTGGCAGAAACGGAGAGGCTGTGCCCAGGCCACAGAGCTCAGCCTCTGTCCCCCCCCCCTTTGTGGCAGGAAGCCTCTGGGGGAGTGACACTGCGTCATCCTCTATTGACGGATGGAAATATCTGCAGGCCACCTTTCCATCAAAACCACCCCAAGGCAGCTCACATGAACCCTGAGGAAGCCAAGCCTCTCCGGCTTGTGTGAAAAGGCTGCCACTAGCCAGGGCCCTGGAGGGATCTGGGGGCTCTTCAGCTACGACAGGGGCTGACTTTCTAATGATCTGTATATTGACACGCGTCACCTGGGCTGCTGCAAAGAAATCTGCTGAAGGGAGCGAGAAATTCTCCAGACTCACCAAGCAAAGACCCAGCAGCCCATGAGAGGCACCTCCTGAGATCTCTCAGTGTCACAGTGTGGAGAAGATGTTGGCAGGTAAACTTCTTTTCCACACTGTGACACTGAGAGATCTCTGTCTTTTGGTGCTACACCTCTGAAGATGCCAGCCACAGCTGCTGGCGAAACGTCAGGAACTACAATGCCAAGACCACGGCAACACAGCCCGGAAAACCCACAACAACAACCATAATCAAGTGAGTTTGCAGCAAAGATGCAGCTCAAAGTAGTTTCTTGGCCCTTCAGCACCAAGACACAAAGCCAAGCTAGAAGTGTCGAATTACACTTGAATGGCAAGTGAACAGACTCACATGTATTCCTCCCTGTATCTCATGTATTCTGTTCACTTGCCATTCAAGTGTAATTCGTCACTTCTAGGTTGGCCCATTGATTCTTGGAGATTGGGGGAAGGATTTCACATATTCGTTTCTGAAGAAGGGAGCTTTGAATCTGAAAAGCTTACGCTGAAAATCTTGTTGGTCTCTAAGGTGTCCCTGGATTCAATTCCTACTGTTCTACTGAAGACCAACACAGCTACACATCTGAAGTCTATGGTATACTACAGAGTCTTCCCTCTGAAGCAACCATTTTCTCCAGGGAGACTGAACTCTGAAATCTGGAGATCAGCTGAAATCCCGGAAGAACTCCTGGCTCCACTTGGAGATTGACAACCATTGATCCAGTATCCATGTTTACTTCTTAAAACACTCCCCCCACACCTTGTCTTGAAAGCTCATAAAGACAAGCACAAATGTTTAATTACGGTACTAGCATAAAATCACCTAAAACACATACCCCACCCCGCACACACACACACACTCAATCAGATTTCCACCAACTCATCCTCCCCAAAAGGCCTCTGAAATGGGACACATTCAGAAGTCCTTTGGAAAACAGCATGTCTTCCACAGCTCCGCAGGTCAAATGCTTGGTCATGCACATGTACTATGCACATGCCCAAAGGCATTCTATAGTTGTTTCAAGGACTTTCATGAAGAGGTGGAGGGAATCCTTATCAAATCTGCAGAAGACTGGGCAAGCTTCTGGGGCAAATCTGTGGAACAGCATGCAAACTCTCTGCAAGCGAGAGGCAAGAGCGAGGGGGACACACAGAATGGCACCCATTTCTGTACAGTCCCTTGCCAGCCTAGCTGCTGCCATGCTGCCAAGGAGATGGAGACTCCATGGAGTCTGCCCCTAATGCCCTATCCCCAAACACGCATACACCAAGTGAGTGCAGCCAGAAGCACACACAGCGAGGGTCTGTGGCTGCCGGGGGCATTGATCACTCCCGGTTACAGAACACTCTACAAAGCTTGATGGGTAATTCCACAGCCAATTGATTTTCATTCTCTCTTCTTGCCAAGGTTAGTGGGTCATTGGGGATGCACAGCTGATTAAAAGCCAACGTCCTGCCAAGTGCAGCTCAGCTGCGAGCAGATAAGGGCACTGGCTTGATGGGGACACTGGGAATACAGCATCAGCCGCAAGCCAAATGGTCAGCCGTGGCTCAGCCCCCAACTGAGCTATGCCAGACACCATCAGACCTGAACTCCAGCCTGAAGTGTTATCCTGGAGCTACTGGGACATCTTCAGGAGCAAGTGCCCTCTGGGGAGCCTGCAAAGTCCTGGAACACAAGGACACCTGAGCCAAGTCATAGATTTCACCCAGAGAGTATTTCTCCCCAACTCCATTTGCGGAAGTTCTTTGCAGGTCAGCTGCAAACACCCTTAGGAAACCCATCAGCCATGTTCCCTGCAAAGGAACGACTACTAGCGTTATTTACTTCACTATTTTCTGCTAGTAATGTGGCGTCATCTGCATATCTCAAATTGTTAATGTTCTTCCCACCAATTTTCACTCTACCTTTTTCTAGATCTAATCCAGCTTTCCTTATGATATACACTGCATAGAGGTTGAACAGGTAGGGAGATAATATGCATCCTTGTCTGACACCCTTGCCAATTGGAAACCATTCTGTTTCTCCATATTCTGTCCTGACAGTAGCCTCTTGTCCAGATTACAGGTTGCGCATCAAAACAATAAGATATTGTGGAACTCCCATTTCTTTTAGACTCTCCATAGCTTTTCATTATCCACACAGTCAAAAGCTTTGCTGTAATCTATAAAACACAGGCTGATTTTCTTCTGAAATTCCCTGGTATGTTCCTTTAGCCATCAAAAATTTGCAGTGTGATCTCTTGTGCCTCTTCCTTCTCTGAATCCAGCTTGAACATCTGGTATTCCTTGTTCCATATATGGTAAGAGTCTTTGCTATAGACTTTTGAGCATCACTTTGCTTGCATGGGAAATTAACGCGATTGTCTGATATTTGCTGCACTCCTTGGCACCCCCTTTTTTGGGGATTGGAATGTAGACTGAGCGTTTCCAGTTGGTGGGCCATTGTTTTGTTTTCCATATTTGCTGCCATATTCTTGTTAAGATTCTGATGGACTCCATTTCTGTGGCTTGAAATAGCTCTATTGGTATTGCATCTACTCCAGGTGCTTTGTTTCTCTCAATTGCTTTGAGTGCAGCTTTTACTTCACTTTCTACGATTTCTGGTTCTTCATCAAAAGATTCTTCGTCAAAAGTATCTGTCATCCTTCCATCTCTTTTGTATAGTTCCTCCGTGTATTGCTTCCATCTTTCCTTTATTTTGTCTTGATCAGATACTGTATTTCCATGTTGATCTTTTAGCATCCCAAGCCGTGGCTTGAATTTCCCTTTGATTTCTCAGATCTTTTGGAACAAATCTCTTGTTCTTCCTTTTTTGTTGTTCTCTTCTATTTCTTTGCCCTGGTTATTATAATAGATTTCTTTGTCTCTGCGTGCAAGTCGCTGAAAAGCTGCATTTAGCATTTTGACCCCATTTCTGTTGCCTTTTGTTTTTGCTTCTCGTCTAACTTTAGCAATTTTAAGAGTTTCCTCAGACATCCATTTAGGCTTCTCCTTTCTTTTGGCTACAGGGATAGTCTTTGCACATCCTTCCTTGATAATATCTCTAGTTTCAGCCCATAATTCTTCTGGCTCACGATCAATTAAACTTAGTATTGCAAATCTGTTCCTTACCCGGTCTTTAAATTCTTAAGGAATATTATTTAGATTGTATTTTGGCACTATGATTCTTTTAGTGTTTCTCTTCAGCCTTATTCTAGTTTTTGATATTAACAACTCATGATCTGTATTGCAATCAGCTCCTGGTCTTGTTTTCCTCTACACTTGCTTCCAAACTGGAGTTGGTTTTGTTTGTTTTTAAAGCATCGACACAACATTGTACTCTCAGTGTCACTTTTCCAGGTTTCCTCCATCTTCAATAAGCTCTTTCCCCAAACTGCTTTACTTCAGTCTTTTTCAGAGGGAAATGCTGCCCAAGCACATTCCCACACCATCTGGAAGGGATCCTGCCCTGCAAAGGTCCTGCCCGTATCAGCACCATTTCCCTACTGTCAGCACCCTGGAGATGCCATTTCTCCTCCATTTTTTCCCTGCCGTTGCATCACAAAGCTTTTTTTTTTTTAAAAAAACTGATAATCATCATTATGTTACAGGGCAATGATGATAAAATGATCTATTGCCACCTATTTTCCATTTCAAAGTTTAGTTCTTCTGAATTCCCAGTTTTCAATTTTAATGAATGAAGCCTCCAGACTTCTTTTGTTGTGGAATTATAAGGGGAAAGGTGAAGGCAGTTTTTGTCTCCATTGCCCCGGAAGGGGAAGCTGCAAGATGGCTGGAATGGGTGGAAATTCACTGCTCAACTGATTTGTTTCAAACCACAAGGGGATTTCTCCATGTATCACATAATGGAAATGAAAAGTGTATGTGCGTGGGTGGGTGCTTCAGGCAGAGGGATAGTATCGGAATGACATTATTTTGCTATAGTGCATTCATGAAAAAGAGGGGCGGCAAGTTGCCATGGTAGCTATGATGACCGCATCCCCAAGAGCCAATGTGGAGTCAATGCAGAGCAGGTGCACAGGGAAAAAAGTTGGAGACTGGAGAGGAAGACGGAGGAAAAGGCACAGAGGACTCCAGTCTGGAAGCTCCATCGCCAAAGGCCTCATGGTGAAAGCAACATGGAGAATCTTTGCCATGTGCCAGTAGCCCTGACGTACTTTTGTCACACATTGGACAGCCAAAGACCTCTGTTTTCCTCCTGCTGACTTGTGACTTGAGCTGTGGGCTTCTGGCTTAGGTGTGATTCCTTTCTCCCCATCAGCATGCACGGAACTCAGCCGCCCCATATAAGCCAAAGGGGGTGGGGGTGGGGGCCTCTGCATCATGGCGCTTGCAAATGCAATCAAAATATTTTGACAGCAGAGGAAAGGAGAGAGAGAGAGGATGGGGAGGGAGGGAGGGAGGGAGGGAGGAGGTTAGTTGGTGGTGGACAGCGGCATGTGCGGCTCTACCAGGTTAGGATTCCGGGCATTAAGTGGAGTGCTTGTATTTATTGTATTTATTTCCCACACAGGGCAAGTAGCAGTTTGGGTGGGGGCGATTAACAGTCAGGAAACTGTCACAGAGGAAGGAATTAACCCAGCCCCCCTGTGCTGGTTTGCAGGCCAAATCCTCCTTCCTTTCCAGCTGCTTTGATCTAAAAAAAGAAAACGCAAGAGGTTCTGACAGTCTGGCATCCTCTGGGAAGAGGCACAAGTCCTGCATTCATGGGACCTGGCCCCTATGGCTAGGAAACAAAGACCCCTGCCTAGCCCCACAGCAGTCAATCACAGCGGAGGCAGGTGGCAAATTCACATGGGGTGATGCACAAAGTCTGTCTGCCATGTCCACCCCGTTTTCCAGGCACTGTCTTCCCTACTTCCTGTTTGCACCAGCACATGGAACAAGGAGTACAGGAAGCCCCCTGCCCTCATGCCCTGGGGGGTTTCTGGGCTCCCACTCCTCCAGAGTTCAGCCTCTATTTCTGAAACAGCTCGTTTGCAATCAGAGAACATCATTCTAGGCTAGAGTACATGGTGTGACTTCCCCAGAGCTCTTCAAGAAGGGGGGGGGGGCGTTGAATTGAAGGTGGGAGAGGCAACTGCAGAGAAGTCACCACGACTTTTGACCGGGGGAAGGGCTGGGTGAGGAAGGCAGAGAAGGGGGGGGGGACCAGGCTGCGCATCTTCAGGACACGGCAGGCATGAGTTCAGACCATGATACATTTGCCCACTGCCTGCCTGCCCTTCTCCAGGCAAGCCCAGAGGTCATTTTCATAGAAAGAGGAAGAGGTAAACCTTCCCTTCTATTGGACTTGATCCAAAATGCCCCCTCCCCTCCCCTCCCCCTACACTTAATGGCATTTAGAGAGATGGGAGGTCCCCAATATCTCCGGTTGGTGAGCGCTGAACTAGGAGCCGGACACATGCCATTGCTTTGCCACCAAAGAGGGCGGAGCCTAAAGAGTGTGGGTTCAGGCAGGCGTGGCTGGCTTCAAGCCCTGGTCCATGGGGCAGTCCTAACAAGGGGGCTGACCCCTCAGGGTTCTGCTCAGGCCGGGCTGCATGCCCTGAAGGCACCTGACCACCTTCCCAGATCCCAGGAAAGAACATGGGAGGGGGAGGGGAGGGGAGACACAGCCTTGAAGAGCTGGCATGGCCTGGAGGGGAGGGAAGACGCTGTGGCTCAGGGACAACTGGCATATTATGCCTCCCCCTCCCAGCATCACCCTCCCCCAGAACCGTGTAATCACAGGAGCACTGCGAGTTCTGTGCTGGGAGCCAGTTTGGTGTAGTGGTTAAGAGCACGGGACTCTAATCTGGAGAGCCGGGTTTGATTCCCCACTCCTCCACAAAGCCAGCTGGGTGACCTTGGGCGAGTCACAGTTCTCTTGAGCTCTCTTAGCCCCACCCACCTCACAGGGTGATTGTTGTGGGGTAATAATAACACTTTGTAAACCGCTCTGAGTGGGCATTAAGTTGTCCTGAAGGGCGGTATATAAATCGAATGTTATTATTATGTTATTATAATCCCAGGCATGCCCAGGCACAACTGGGATTTGGGGGCTGCGGTATGCAGGGAGGGCGAGATTCACACCCACACCCTGGGTGCTGTTTTCCTGACCTGCAAGAGCTGGGAGGGGGGCTATTTGCCATCACTGATGAGGCTCACCTTGGTTTTCCCCATGGGGGAAATAGCACCTTCCTGGGTCCGTCCCAGATTAGGGGAATGGTGTGGGGGAAGACTTGAGGCTCCTCTTTCCGCATATAGTGTGCTCTCAGTCCCAAATGGACCCGTGTGTGCCTGGAATTAGGCTCCCAGCAAGGCATTCCCAATACTGTACATGTTTGATCATAGCTTCAGGTGGGTAGCCGTGTCGGTCTGCAGTAGAACAGCAGGATGTGAGTCCAGGGGCACCTTGGAGACCAACCAGATATCCAGGGTGTGCACTTTCGAGAGTCAGAGCCCCCCTCTTCAGGTACTCCAGAAAGCTCCTTCACTGAAAATCTTGTTGGTCTCTAAGGTGACGCTGGACTCAAATGTGAACCCGGGGAAGATCCAGGGAAGACACCCTCCTGCAGTTCGGCCCCCAGCGGCAGAGTATCTGCTTTGCACGCAGGCCAGTCCTCGGCATCTCCGCTCATCAAGGGCCCTACCAAGGGCTTCCTTCGGAGTCAGTGCCTGTCGACGGGGCCGGGCAGCTGGTGAGCGGACCTGATCTGTTTCCGTCCTCCAGCATCTCTCTAGGAAACTCTCTGGGGAGTAGGGTTGCCAGCCTCCAGGTAGTGGCTGGAGATCTCCTGGAATTACAACTGATCTCCAGGCCACAGAGATCAGTTCACCTGGAGAAAATGGCTGCTTTGGAGGGTGAAGACCATGGTATTATACCCAGCTGTGGTCCCTCCCTCCCCCAACCCCACCCCCCCCAAATCTCCAGGAATTTCCCAACCTAGACCTGGCAACCCTACTGGGGAGCCTCTCCATGTGGAAGCTGCACTACTGCTTCAAAAAAGGCCTCAGTTAGCCACCCTCCCAGATCACTGCAGGAACCACAGCAATGAGAACTGCAAAGTGCTACAGAAATGATTAATCACACGCGCGCGCATGAATACGCCTCAGTATGCAAAGACAGCAAGCGTTCCAGCAGCAACGTGCGTTGCTGGAGCTGCAGTGGAGGAAGAAATAGCATCTTTAGGCATTCTCCCATCTGCGCAGCTACTGAAAGCACAAGGGCAGAACTCAGAGCTCAGGAATATGACAAGTATTAACAGGACAGAGAAATCTCTCTGAGCATGTGCAAAGTACGTTCCCCTTACTGTGGAGCAGGTAACCTCATATCTACAAGCATCCTAGATTAAGAGAAAAGGCTCCTACAGTCTACAGGGTAGTGGTGGGGCCATTATTTCCAGGAAGGAATGATGCTGGGGGGGGGGAAATAGAAATCAGGCCCAGCACAGATATTACATCTAACACACACACACACACATCCTGCAAGCCAAGATCTTCAGAAACAAGTCCCCGGCATCTCTCCTTTTAGAATAGTAAAGAGTCCAGTAGCACCTTTAAGACCAAACAACTTAGTTGTAGGGCAAGCTTTCAAGAACCACAGCTCTCTTCGTCAGATGCATCTGACAAAGAGCGCTGTGGTTCTCGAAAGCTTATGCTGCAAATAAGCTGGTTAGTCTTAAAGGAGCTACTGGACTCATTACTATTTTGCAACTGCAGACTAACACGGCTAACTCCTCTGGATCTATCTCCTTTTGGAAGTAGCCTTTTAATGCCCTGTTGATATCTGGCCGGAGGGCAGAGCAAGAGGGGTCATTGCACTCAACCATTCTTCCCATCAACACCTCCTACTAGATTGCCAACTTATTTTCAGACAGGGCACCTGCACCTTTTACAGCTGCGATGACAGGCATGCATTCAACAGGTACCCCTCTGAGCACCAGATGCCAGGGGCCAATGCTGATGAGCTTCCATAAGCACCCAGCTGGCTGCCATTGGGGACAGGATGTAGCCCCCGCTGGATCTTCCCCCTGGTTGAATTTCTGTTCTGATCATCAGCAGAGTCAAGACTGAGAAAGAGGGATCACCGTGTTGACTCAGTACAGGGAAGCTCTAGAGGGGGGTGCCTCCTTGGGGAGATCCAGGGGAGCCGGCCGTGTTCGTCTGTAGTCGCAAAACAGTAGAGTCCAGTAGCACCTTTAAGACTAACCAACTTTATTGTAGCATAAGCTTTTGAGAACCACAGCTCTCTTCGTCAGATGCCTTCTTGGGGAGAGCACAAGGTGGGCACGCAGCAGGTCCCTGGTCCAGTCCCTGGCACCACCAGTTCAGGGGGGTCTCAGATGGCAGGTCTCGGCGAAAGACCCTTCTGTGCCTGGGACTCTGCAGAGCTGCTCTTGGCCACAGAGGAACGTCCGGGACTTCGAGACCCCCAGCGCCTCACGCCGTCCAAGGAAACATCATATCAGACAGAGGGAGGCCAAGGCACTGCCAGCCAAGACACCTCTGTTGCAAGGGCTGGCTTGGAAGTCCAAGGTCAGGGCACCCAATTTGGGCTGGCGTCACTGTACCCTACTCCCATAGTTCACCCTGATAACAGAGCGCATTAGTGGCCAGTGTTGGACTAGGATCTACGGGGCCCACATCCAAACCCCCGCTCTGCCATGGAAGCTTGCGGGGGGGGGGGGGACGCTGGGCCATTCACACGCTCTCGGCCTAGCCTGCCTCACAGGGATGTTGTGAGGATGAGATAATGGAGAGGAGAACGATGTGGACTGCTCTGAGTCCCCGTTGGGGAGAAAGGCAAAGTATAAACAAAGTATATCAGTAACTGCCCAGCGTTGCTCTGGAGCTACCTGGCCAGCTGAGAGAAGTTCCCCACCTGGACCGTGAGCTGTAGTCAGGTAGAGGCTTCCTGGCCCAGTTGCTATGGGAATGGACCAGGCACACCGGGCCGGGGGGGGGCGGTAGGGAGAGGACTTTTAACATCTGCAAGGCAGCCTATTGCCACAGTAACCGTGTGAAGCAAAAGCTGCCTCGGTAGCCATAGGAACATCACTTAACACACTAACCTGGGTAACCATAGGAACATGGGGTTGAGCATCACAGCCGAGACAGCCCCGCAGAAAGTGGGCTGAACCCAGCTGGGGGCATCAACACCCATGGCAAAGAGATCTGGGAGCAAAATCCAACACGGCTGGGCCTATGCCTCCATTCCTGCCCCTTGGGGGCACTACACTGGTGTTTTCCCATGGGGGTGGGCCTGTGTGGTTTTCCCATCGCTGCCCTGACTGCAGATACAGCACAGCAGCAACGGGGGTTCCATGGGGCATTTCCCAGCATTTTCTTTGCTCCGTCTCTTGGCAGCAGCCATTCACCCCACACTGCCCGGGTTTAGCCACAGAGTTTTGGATGAACCCTAGAGAGTCACCCTGACTTAATGATGTCACTTCCAGTTTGGAGCCAGAAGTGACATCATCGTGTGTTGCCACAGTGCTGAGGACATTTTTCCTACCTCCATCCCCTGATTTCTCTCAGTGGGGTGTCAGCTATCAGGGGACATTTTTAAAAATAACTGATCTATCAGAGCCAGACTTTTCCCTCCCCATGGCTGCCATCCTGGTTTTGCCAGGATCCTTCTCAAAGCAATGTAGCAAAACAGGTTTGCAAAAGACTGCAAGAAAGACAGGGAAAATCTGGGAGGCCCATGGAAGTTCCCAGCGTTAATTCCTGGAGAGGTGGGGGTGGAATCTGATGAAAAGAGCCAGTTTGGGGTAGTGGTTAAGAGCAGCAGGACTCTAATCTGGAGAGCCGGGTTTGATTCCCCCCTCCTCCACTTGAAGCCAGCTGGGTGACCTTGGGCCAGTCACAGCTCTCTCAGAGCTCTCTCAGCCCCACCCACCCCACAGGGTGATTGTCATGAGGATAATAATAATACACTTTGTAAATGCTGGAAGAGAAGGATTCAGCGATGTCCCTTTCCTCGGGTTTCAGAGGGGGACAAACAAAAGAGTTAAAAAGACAGGGAGGTCAGGGCACTCTGTTTACTGCTCTGACTTTCCTTGGATATGTAGATTGCTCAGGCTTTCCTGCTCCTGACTTCCTCCCTCTCACTTCTCTTCCTGGCATGGTTCCAGGCAACACCTCTCTCCTTCTCCTCCCTCCATCTTGGAAGCATGGATGCAGGACTTGTCCTGCCATCCATGCCCAGCCTCAGAACAGACAGGTAGTTAGGATCTGTCTCTCCTCCTTTCCTATCAGAGTATGGAGTACCTACAATAAAGAACTCTTATTTCCTTTCTAAATATAAAACAAGTGTATGATTTGTTATTTTCTCTCCTGCACACATAGCAGCCAGCGGAACCAGCTTAAAACCACCTATAATCATGCTTCCTATGCCAAACAATAGACTCTGCTAATGGCTCAAACATGGAATCCTTTAATTAGGTTTCTGGGGCCTACATACGATTTATTTATCAGTAAACTGCTCTGAGTGGGTGTTAAGTTGTCCTGAAGGGCGGTATATAAATCAAATGTTATTCAAAAATACAAGTTTGGTGTAGTGGTTAAGAGCGGCAGGACTCTGATCTGGAGAACCGGGTCTGATTCCCCACTCCTCCACTTAAAGCCACCTGGGTTACCCTGGGTCAGTCACAGCTCTCTCAGAGCTCTCTCAGCCCTACCCACTTCACAGGGTGTCTGTTTATGGGGATAATAATGACACTGACTTTGTAAGCCATTCTGGGTGGGCATTAAGTTGTCCTGAAGGGTGATCTATAAATCAAACGTTGTTGTTGTTG
Organism: Eublepharis macularius; assembly: GCF_028583425.1. Lineage (NCBI taxonomy): Eukaryota > Metazoa > Chordata > Lepidosauria > Squamata > Eublepharidae > Eublepharis > Eublepharis macularius. The sequence continues at coordinate 1,650,332 of NC_072798.1, forward strand.
TTATAAGGTGGGGTTTGAAAAGGGGAGGGACCTCAACGGGATATGGCACCATAGAGCAGAGCCTCCAGGGCTGCCATTTTCTCCAGGGGAACTGATTCATGCAGCCTGCAGATCATTCGTCATTTTGGGAGATCTCCAAGCTCCACCTGGAGATTAGCATCCCTACTTGCGTAAATGACCACGTGCTCCAAAGTATAACTTGTGGTCCATAAAGTGTCTTCTGCTATTGCCCCAGGAAGGAACACCAAGAATACCTCTTTTTTCACTGGGAATGTAATGCAGGAAGCAGCCATTTTAAATTGGAATGAACCGTCCCGTCCCCCCCACCCCCCGCTTTCCTTTGCCTTCCTGCACAGCTCACCATTTTCACTTGCCTGCATCATGAGGAACAGAGGTCCTGTCAGCACCTTTTGCGATGTTTCTGCACCTGCTTGGAGCGCCCCAGAACCTGGGCTTGGGACCAGCTTGACAGCCAGGGGAGGGAGACAAATGCCTGGCTTTACAGGGCCTGCACACTCCACGGTCTCCTACGTATTTCTGCCATTCCCCAAATATGATCCAGCGGGTGCTCATTTCTCTGTCCCTTGGAACCAACCCAGAATTCTAAAGGAATGGGATGGAACGCTCGCTGTGGGCCCTTTCCCCCCTTGCCGGGAAGGGACACGCTGCCTCTGCCTCTTCCTGAGAATCCTACTAGCCAATGGCAGGTTTACAGCTTCTATGAGCATGCAACATTCACCTCTGAACACGCTTCAGACAAGTTGATGCGACATCCACATGAGGATGCGGGCAACAAACACACACGTCACCATCTCACATGCACACAACCCCATAGGCCCTTTCCAAAATGAGTTTAAACTGTGTGTGTGTGTTGTGTGCCGTCAAGTCGCCTCTGACCCATGGCGACCCTATGAAGGAAAGACCTCCAAAACATCCTATCATTAACACACTTGCTCAGATCCTGCAAACTGGAGGACGTGGCTTCTTTCATTCAGTCCAGCCTCCTCGTTTTAGGTCTTCCTCTTTTCCTGCTGCCTTCCACTTTTCCAGGCATTATTGACTTTTCCAGAGAATCTTGTCTTCTCATAATGTGACCAAAGTACGATAGCTTCAGTTTTTTCCTTTTAACTTCTAGGGGGAATTCAGCTTCTAGGGAGAATACACATGTTAAGGTGTGTATCCCTCCTGAATACACACCTTAACGTGGCGAGGGGGTTTGAGTGTGTCAGTGAAGCTGAGAGCAACACCGTCAGGAGCACAGGCTTGGCCAAGAGTCTAAACTCCTGGAAGAGGCACTCAAGGCGGAAGGGTCAAAGCTGAGGCCCCAGACGAAGATGCCTCCACCCCCTTCAGGAATCAACGGACACATCAGCAGAAGAGAACTGAATGTCCCAATGGTGATGGGAGCGGAGGAATCCTTGAAGGGCACCTACTGGGCAGCAGCAGTAGTGGAAGGGGGCACTGGCGGAGGATCTCTCACAGACCACAGCAGAGTCACTTCAACTAACCCTGGTTAGTACCACAAAGCAGAGGAGGGCAATCTAGTCTGCTGCTCTTACCTTGAAAACCCTGTGATGAGTTTAAACTGTACACCCCTAAGTGGAGCTACATAGCAAACGAAAGGGCAGAACACCAAAACACAACAGAATAAAAACAGAAACACGTGAAAAAAGCCTCCAAAATATAAGCTCCAGGGGTCGGGGGCACCCATTTCCGGTGAGTCAGCAGAAGTATGGCTGGATATCTAATCCACTATTTTAAAAAATCATTTAAATATTTATATCCTACCATTTAAAAACTACACCGAAACAGAACCGGGGGTAGGTTTGATCTGGTACTGAACTGGTTTCCTGAAAATTCCAGGTTCGGCTTCCACAGGTTCCAAGCCCCCATGCTTATGGAAACCTCTCTAAAAGCACCCAGATAGTCAGTGAAAAATAGCTCCCCACACCCCGAGCTCCTTTGCTCCCTGTTCTTCACATAGAGCCAGTGTGGTATGGAGCAGCAGGGGCTGAGACAAGCGGCACCTCAGAGACCAACCAGATTTTCAGAGTGTAAGCTTCTGAGAGTCACCGCTCCCTTCTTCAATGGTTAAAGTGTAGTGGTTAGAATGTCGGACTAGGATCTGGGAAACTCGAGTGCGAAACCCCACTCTGCCAGGGAATCTTACAGGGTGATCTCGGGCCATCACACACACGCAGCCTAACTTAAACCCCCTGAATTGGGACTCAGAAGAGCCACTGCCAGTACAAATAGACAATACTGAGTTTGATGGCCTAGAGGTCTGATTCTCTATAAGGCATCTGTGTTGGAATGTGTGAGTGTGTGTCCAACTTACTTCACTGACTTGTGATGGAGAAGGGAATGGTGTTAGCTGTTGTGGGTCTCCACTGGGGGGGGGGGAAAGGCAGGGTATAAATGAAGCAAATAAATAAATAAATAAATAAATAAATAATGAATAAATCATGGTCTCTGATTAGACGCCTTCATCCACCTCTCCATGCACAAACACACGTGTGCTGCCAGGCGCTGGTCTCATGGGCACCCTCAGCCCTGCCACATTCCAAATGGCAGGAATACTCAGAGTAAAACCAGGCCAATTTACCCTCTCACCTCCAGCCCACCCACCCGCTATCTAAATCCCTCCACAAATGGGACTGATTTGCATTTTGTGTGCAGAAATTGCCTCTCCTTGGCACAGATTTTATTGCATGCCATTTTATTTTGGATCCTGTGTTTGGAGGGCCTTCCAAGAATGGAAGGGACCATAAACGGGAGGAAAGACGAGTGCCAGCAATTAAGGCCAAGTGGTCTAAATGATGCAGCTGGAAGCCCACGTGCCCAGAATCCGTCATGGCAGGGCCCACCCCTGGCAGCAGGACTGCCCCCGTTTCAAAGGCTCCTCGGAAAGACAGAAGGCTGCAGACCTCTGTTGCTTCAGGTACCCAGCTAGCTCTGACTCAGAGGGGGGAAACAGAGCAAAGGGAGGGGAGAAGGTAGAGCCCCCCTCCCAGGAATGCCTCGCTCCTGCCCACTGCTCCCCCCTCTAGTGCCCTTTCTCACCACCAGAGCGGTCAGCCCAGAAAATCATTTGCACCCACCTTAGCCCCCTCGGGCACGACTGACCTGTTCCCAGAGGCGTCACTGCTTCTCCAAGGAGGGGGGGGGGGTCTCTTGACTACTGGGGGGGCCAGAGCAGCATTGTTTCCCCACAGTGGGGCCTGAGATTGCCGACTGCGCAGCCTCGGCCGCCGTGCCACCCTGGCCTGGCCTGGCCTGAGCGTTGCTGTGCTAATAGGATCCTCCCGGGGCCTCCATCTGCTCGTCTGAGGCTAAGCAGCTAATCCCCTTCTGTCCCTCCCTCCGCCACACCCACTCCACCCTCCTTCCGTCACCTCCGCACAGCCTTCCCTGCACTGAAGTTCCTGCCCACACTTTTCCTGGGGGGCTGGCAGCTCCGGCCTCCTTGGCCCAGCAAGGGTGGTGGTGTGGCTAGGGAGGCAAATCATGGCCTACCTTACATGGCTGTGGGGGGACTTTTGGGACAAGGGATGCCAAGTTCTTTGAGGGCTCATAAAACCCAAGGCATGGGCTGTCTCTCTTAGTCTCTTTTGTTCTCCTTGCCCCATCCTAGCGGGCATGCCCACCACCTTTCTTATTATGTGCTCCACCCAAAGTCTTGAGGAAAACGACCAATCAAATGCAGCACAAAACGTGACTGAAATAGTTCAGCCTAGGGACACCTCCCGAGCCCCAGAACTCAACCCCCCCCTCCCAGTGTGCCCTGACCCCCAAATGGCAACCTGAGAGATCTTGCGGCACGTGGCAATGATGGCTTTCCACAAACTATGCAAACGTGAATTATTCAAGAGGACATAAGGGCTGTATTGCCACAAAATGATTCAGAAAGAAGCTTAGGAACTGTAGACTATACCACTGTGTATAGTTTGCACTATCTGTTGCTGTAATTTTTACACCATTTAATGTGTTCTGTTACAAACACACACACACACACACACACACACAAACGGTTACGCTTGGGAATCACAGTTCCAGCTTCCTCAGTTAAAAGTAATAATGACATAATAACATTTGATTTATATACCACCCTTCAGGACAACTTAACACCCACTCAGAGCGGTTTACAAAGTGTGTTGTTATTATTCCCACAAACAGTCACCCTGTGAGGTGGGTGGGGCTGAGAGAGCTCTGAGAGAGCTGTGACTGACCCAAGGTCACCCCGCTGGCTTCAAGTGGAGGAGAGGGGAATCAAACCTGGCTCTCCAGATTAGAGTCCTGCCGCTCTTAACCACTACACCAAACTGGCTCCCCTCTGCAGGGCAGACAAGAGGGCAGAGGCTGATGGGATGGCCTGATGGGCTGCTGAGCACCCCAGCCCCACACACCTGCATCCTGCACCAGACCAGTTTCAAACAGTTTGTAAGCCCCTTGCAAGATTCGAGCCCTGAGCTGATAAACTGATAATGCCAGTCACCAGTGGACACATCTGACAAAGATCAGGGCCTCTGCATTGGGTCCAGGGGGTGGGAATGACTGGGAGCAGTCATTTGTCAGGGGCAGTGAAGCTTTTTAACTTTCCAAAAATAGGAGCATCCAGAAGCAGGGGAAACTGAGGGACCCCCATCAGGGTCCCCTCAGTGCACCCCTGGGCTGCAGGACAAGGGGAGGGGGTGTTTGGTCAGGACCTCTGAACAGGGCCTTGGAGGGAAGACGGATGGGTCTTGCAGGCAGCCCTCCCCCCCAAGACAGGAGGTATTGCTTCATTGGTGGGGGGGGGGCTTGCATTCTACTTCCAGCCCTAGGGCAGCAGAAACCAGAGTGCCAAAAGCTCGGGCTTCCCCATTGAGCAGCAGTACTTGGAAATGTGGGGCTCACGGAGGCAGTCCTGAGCCTGATGGACCACGGGTCTGTTTCCATACAAGGCCGCTCCATGTGTGAGCTAAGAGGCAGAGCCAGGGAGGAATGCTGCCCACGTGGCATGACCTCGCCTGGATGCTCCTCTCAGCATGCACACAAGGAAGGGCAGAAGACACGACACCCTGGCTCGGTAGGCACACACATGAGCAGCAAGTCAAAAAGCAGCCGAACCCCAGGCAACATCGCAGGTGCTGGCAAATCAGCAGAAGGCAGCGGTGGGAGGGCTGTGATCCAACCTACACCAACCTACACCAAGGCCCTCCCACAAGCCGCTGCTGAAGCCAGTGAGCTTAGTGGGGTGTAAACTGGCCCTCAGGGGAGCTCCTACAGCCGGACCCACCCGGCGCCTTTCTCCTTGCCTGCCGCCCACTCCAGAGGGCCTGGCTTCCTTTGCAGCCCTCCAAATATACATGCACCAAGCGACCCATTTGTGGGATCAGAAAGCAACCTGCTCTGGTACATTGGCTGATGTTGCCAGCTGTTCACCCGGAAGGGCCCTCCACCCTGAGCAATTAGCTATGTGCCCTCGGTATGCAGTGATGGGGGGGGGGTTGAGTTTCACCTGATTAACATTTCCGTGCCAGTCGCTCAGTTGTTCAAGACATATGAGCCTTGCATGGAAAATTCTGTCCTGCCTTTCACAGCAGACTGTTAGGCTGAAATCCAACAGGTGCATGTGTCATGGAGCCCTCAGCCCAGCTCTGTGGAGATACACGCACCAAGACAGCGGAAGTCTTTTGTACAACAGAAGGAAGCAGTGCAGGGGGTCTGATGCGGGTGAGTAATCCCGGCCTCAGGATTTTGCTCACAGCATCGCACAGGCACGGCAAACCTTTGCGTGACTCACGGCCCATCCACGGCTGCCGGCTCTCGCAGGCTGCAGCTCTGCAGAGTATGAGGCAGAAAAGGGGCTTGCCTCAGCACCTTTCTGCTCGAGAGACAGTTCTTGTGCATGCAAAGCGTGCGCTCTGCCTGCCACTAAGCAGTGGGCTGCCCCCTCCCTCCATACAAGACTTCCAGCTGCCTCCCCGCTCCTAGCTTCAGACCACCAGAGACCAGGTCACTGAGGGATGAGTGCATGGGAGTCCCCTCTTCTTTGGAGAGGGGTTCCATGCCAAAACCGCAGCAGGGCCAGCCAGAGCCAGAATCACTCAGTGGGCAAGGCTGCCCTCTCCTGGCCAGGCTCCAAGCTCCACCTGCACATTTTGATCTGCCCTCTTCTGCTCTGCTGTGCTCGGGAAGGCCTGGAGCCTTCAGCAAAAGGCTGCTCACCCCCCCCCCCCCCCCGCAGTGACCAGCCAGGAACTGCAGTCCTCATGGAGCCCTCCTCCTTTAACACAAAGGGCAATGGCGAGCAGGCTGCTAAGTGATGTGGATAAGGTGCTCTGTCCATGCTCAGAAGCTCTCTTCTGGACAGGACAGCTAGTTCTTCCAGACAAGCCACCTGAGGAAAAGGCACTCTTGCTGTGCACTCTATGGAGGGGGCCAGCGGGGAATATGCAGCGATGCTAAGGGGCTGTGGTCTGATCAGCCTCCTTCTGGGCTCTGCAGTGTGTCGGCCGTGAGATCCGGTGGATCCTGAGCCGGCAGGGAGATGGAGAGAGCTTTCTTAAGGCCTCTGCCTGCCCCTTTCCTCACACATAACCCCTGCTTGCGCGCACGCACACGCGCACACGCGCACACACGCACGCACAGAGAGGCCTGCCCCCTCCCCCTCAGAGTGCCAGCGAAATGGCTGCTGTAGGAAATAAAAAATGCATGACTTGGGACTTCTGCAAGCAGCACAAGCCGAGAGGCGACTCTGAGCAGCCGCACTGGCAACAGCAGCAGGGCGGGAGAGGGGCAGGCAGGAAGGGGGGCACGCTGAGGACGGCAAGGGATTCAGGGGGCAGGGGCTGGCACAGGAGAGGCACGGGGCAGATCCAAGCAGCAGCGGAGAGCTTCTTAATCACCCAAGCATGAGTTGTGATTTAACTGAAACAGCCCTCCCCCGCCTGCCAACTGGCCTCCTGGCTGATTTGTGCAGAACCCCAGTCCAGCACAGGAGACCCGGGAAAAGCAGATTTGCTCGCAGAGGTCAAACATTTATGGAGAAGGAAAAACGGGACAGGAGGAATGGGGGGGGGGGGGGGAGAGCATGCCATGCAAGAAGCCCCTCCTGGGGCAGGAGCTCTTTTTAATGAGGAGCAGGGGGGGGGGACGAGCACAACGGAACATCTGGAGCCAGCGGGGGGCTCCGTGCTGAAGGCTTCCTCCGGCTGCCCCACGTGGCCCGGCAAGGCCTGAGCCCAGACTCCACGTTACCTGCCCCCTTGGGCCAGGGGCTCAGATTCCATTCAAGCCCCGCAAAGGCCTTCCCTGAGATTTCATGCCTCCCAGGTGCAGGCCTGATTCAGAAGAGGGCTGCGACGTGTGCAGAAAGGGCACTTGAGCTCCTCCCTGCCACGTCCCTAACTTGGAACCGCTCTGGGGTCCCTGCACAGGAAAAGGCTTCGCTGCCCTTGGCCAGTTGGCGTGAAGTTAACAGCAGCCAGCTGGGCCCTAGAGGTCTCCCAGGGTTACACCCGATCTCCAGACTCCCAGGCCGGGCGATCTCTGCCTCCAGCCAGCCAGAGCTGCAGCACCAGGGTCAGGTCGGCAGAGGGCCCCGTTCGCCTGTCCTCCAGCAGCTTCACGGCCTGGCAGGAAGGAGATTCGTGCCTTGACTGGCACCCGTGGATTGAGTCGGCCGCCAGGAAGCTTCTGTCGGCTCAGAATACTACAAAGAGCTAACAAAAAGACACCTTTGCCAGAATGTGGGGCTAGGACTGGCCACAGCGCTGGCAGGAGGAGGGCTACCAGGCCCTTCCCCAGGGGCCCGGGTGGTGCCCCTTTCCACGGCAACCACCCAAGTGCTTCCTAACGCTGCACGTTGATTAGTGGTCTCTATTCAACAAGAGCCTTCTACGCTTAATAGCTCCACAATCAAATACAATGTATGTATTTGATTGATTTTCAATTGTCCACAGGATACCCACGGGATACCGCGGTAGTCACGTGCCAGATTTTCATAGGCCCCAGTGTTGCTGCAAAAGTGTTTATGGAAGACCCCTGCTTTCCATATTTTTACATCAAGGGGGGAGGGGGGGTCACCTGGACAGAAAGATAAAATGAGAGGCGCCACACCTTTGGCTCCTGGTTTCCCCAGATACCCCCACTGACCCAGCTAAGGAGATCTGTCCCCAGAAGCAGGCTCTCACCTGTCCCTCCCTTGGTGCGTCAGAAGCCACAGGCGTGCATGGGACACATAGAGGACAACGCCAGCTAGCTGCAACGTGCCACTCTCGCCAGGATGCCCTATCTCATTGCCCCCGTCCGCACGGGCAATGCCCTCATGCTGAAGTGACAGGCGTTGTAGAAATCTGTGCCCTTCCTGCCCGAAGTGTGGCTTCGTGCAACTACCCAACTAGACACTTCATGACAGAAGACGCTGGACAAGGTGGAGCCACCTTGGTTTGATCCAGAAATGGAAGTTCTTAACTTGTGAGGGCCACAGCTAGGGGAGGATAATAGCAAAGAGTCCAGTAGCACCTTTAAGACTAACCAACTTTATTGTAGCATAAGCTTTCGAGAACCACAGCTCTCTTCGTCAGATGCAACGGTCAGGTTGCATCTGACGAAGAGAGCTGTGGTTCTCGAAAGCTTATGCTACAATAAAGTTGCATCTGACGAAGAGAGCTGTGGTTCTCGAAAGCTTATGCTACAATAAAGTTGCATCTGACGAAGAGAGCTGTGGTTCTCGAAAGCTTATGCTACAATAAAGTTGCATCTGACGAAGAGAGCTGTGGTTCTCGAAAGCTTATGCTACAATAAAGTTGCATCTGACGAAGAGAGCTGTGGTTCTCGAAAGCTTATGCTACAATAAAGTTGCATCTGACGAAGAGAGCTGTGGTTCCCGAAAGCTTATGCTACAATAAAGTTGCATCTGACGAAGAGAGCTGTGGTTCTCGAAAGCTTATGCTACAATAAAGTTGCATCTGACGAAGAGAGCTGTGGTTCTCGAAAGCTTATGCTACAATAAAGTTGCATCTGACGAAGAGAGCTGTGGTTCTCGAAAGCTTATGCTACAATAAAGTTGCATCTGACGAAGAGAGCTGTGGTTCTCAAAAGCTTATGCTACAGTAAAGTGGGTTAGTCTTAAAGGTGCTACTGGACTCTTTACTATTTTGCTACTACAGACTAACACGGCTCACTCCTCTGGAGCTAGAGAAGGGATTCCAGTGGTCTGGTGCGTATTTCCCCCTCTCTTCCACCCTCCTCCGCAGTTGCCTGACTCACCCAGGACTTATCCAGCAGCCCGGTTCTCTCTGGCCGTGATGACGTAGCTGGAGCGCTCCTCGGTACATCATGGGCTGAGTTTTGGAAGGGCGGCTGGGATCAAAGGAGAGGAGGGCAGTCGGCAGAGTCCGGAGGGAAGGCAAGAAGCCCTCCAGGTGAGCAGGGCTCACAGAAGGGAAGGAAGGGGGAGCTGTCGGCTGGGGCTAAGGAGAAAGGCTGGGCACGAGAGGAGATGGTCCGCAGCAGGAGAGAAGGGAGCAGCACGAACAGGCAAGCAAACGGAGGGACCCAAGAGAATTGCTGCGAGGCCAAGGGGGAAGAAAACACACACACACACACACCCACACACACACCCACACACACACCCACACCCACACCCACACCCACACCCACACCCACACACCCACACCCACACCCACACCCACACCCACACACCCACCCCCACCCCCACCCCCACCCCCACCCCACACACACCCACACCCACACCCACACCCACACCCACACCCACCCCCACCCCCACCCCCACCCCCACCCCCACCCCACACACACCCACACCCACACCCACACCCACACCCACACCCACACCCACCCACACCCACACACCCACACCCACACCCACACCCACACACCCACACCCACACACCCACACCCACACCCACACACCCACCCCCACCCCCACCCCACACACACCCACACCCACACCCACACCCACCCACCCACACACACACACACACACACACACACACACACACACACACACACACACACACACACACACACCAGGACTTGAGGTGCAGTATCTGGACAGGAGGAGGTGGATGATGGAAAAACAACCAGATTGGGGATTCCTGGGGGGGAGACAGTTGCTGGACCGACCAGCAGGATGCTGAGTGCCGGTCCCGGCTTGCTCCTCTGGCCTGCCCAGTGCAGGAGGGAGGCTCAAAAACCTCTCCAGTTTGCCATCTCTATGCAACGCTGCTTAGGGGGTTGTTGATATATTGCCATACAAAGAGTTACATTACAACTGATGTGATTTTAAAATAAATTATTTAACTTGTACCTGGCATTATCCATTTCCAACCTGCTGCTCAGCCAGCAACAAGAACCTGGGAGGATCCTTGTGGGCTGACAAACAAATAACAACATTAATAATAACATTTCATTTATATACCGCCCTTCAGGACAACTTAAAACCTACTCTGAGAGGTTTACAAAGAATGTTGTTATTATCCCCGCAACAACATTCACCCTGTGAGGTGGGTGGGGCAGAGAGAGCTCTGAGAGAGCTGTGACTAGCCCAAGGTCACCCAGCTGGCTTCAAGTGGAGGAGAGGGGAATCGAACCTGGTTCTTCAGATTAGAGTCCTGCCGCTCTTAACCACGACACCAAACAAAGGCTGCCTGTATGCTCCCTGCCCAAAGCATTCCTGGTTCTAGGCACGCAATTTCAGCTCCCAAGCTGTCCTGGTGACAAACAGGAGGGTGGCCAGCCTCAGCTGTAAAGGGGCAGCCTCAAAAGTGTCGCCCCCTCCCCTTGACACGGGGCTGCCAAATAGGGTTGCCAGGCCCCTCTCCCCATCTGCCGGGAGGGAGGGCAGGGAACCTGGCAGTACCTCGTGTTGGGCATGAGGTCCTTCTTTGTGCATGCCCCGGGGTGACATCACTGCACCAGCTGTGTGAGCACTCCCATGCTCTGCATGTGGCCGGTTCAGCCCATTTGGGGCCCAAATGAAGCACAGGGAATGTTCCCATGGCCAGCACAACAGCGTCTCTTCCGGAAGTGATGACGCTGCGCCCCCAGGGAGCGTGCGCACAGCACGTATTCCCTGAGTGCCTGCCAGTGGCCAGCAACCTCCTGGGGTTGCCACCTCCTGCTGATTGCTGGGCGATCGGTGGGTGAGGGGGCAAATCCCCAGGAGTTTGCCTGCCACTGGCAGGCACCTGGGAATCCTACTGCTAAACAATGCTGGGGAGGGGAGGGGCCATTTCCCAGGGCCGCTTTAGGCCCCATTCCAGCCACAGAGCACAGAGCTCAGCCAGCTCTGGATGTACGAGGGAAGAGTCAGGGCCTTGCATAGGCCACCAGACTGACTCAGGCACCCCAGAATGGTTGCCACAGCAATAAACAGGCCCTGCTGCCCTGGTCTGGCTGCCCTCCCTAGCATGGAGGGGGCCTTGCACAACTTTGATGTGGGTCTCTGGCAGCTGCAGCACAAGCTCTACCCGACGGAGAGGGAAATTAACTCCACGGGAACGAGGTGTTCCCAGTACAGCCCTGGGCAGGCGACATCACTAAGGGAAGCTTTCCGGTGGCAAAGATCTCTTCAAAACACACATTGCCCTTTCTCCTGTAATTGCATTTCCACATTTAGAAGTCATCATTTTAATTTTCTGTACCAAGTTATCGCAAATAGCATCAAAATACTATCAAGAATTACTCAGGCCATAGCTAAACACATTTAAGTTAGCCCAAGGGTCAGAGGGGCCAGCCCAGGCATCCCGCTGTGGCCCCAGAGCTTTTCTGCAATGCAGTGAATAAGATACATTTCTCTTCCGTCCTTCCCTCCTCTGCCAGGAGCTCAGGATGAAACACGCGGCTCTTCCTTCCTCCATTTTACCTTCACATCTGCTGAAACTCTGACCTAGACAGCCCCGTGTGACTTAGCCATATCTGTCTGTGCAGTTATAAATCACTCACAAAATACTCCAAGGTATGGCTTGTAGGCTGTTCAATTACAGGAAGTAGAAACAGAGCCCAGGAGAGCCCGATCTCATCAGATCTCAGAAGCTAAGCAGGCTTGGCCTCGGCTAGTAATTGGATGGGAGACCTCCAATAAAGACCAGGGTTGCAGAGCCAGGTAATGGCAAGCCACCTCTATTAGCCTCTCGGCATGAAGGCCCCACCAGGGGTCGCCATAAAGTTTGTGATGGGTCTGAAAGTCACCATCTGAGCAGCACTGGGATTTGAACCCGTGTCTCCCTGCTCCTCCCCTGGCACCAACCACTACACGGCATTGGATCTCCCACTCTGAAGGAAACATCGTGGCTAAGGATGTTTTGGCCAGCTGCAGATGTGGCTGAAGTGGGGGAGGGAAATGTGGATAGCTGACATCTGCCAGGGGGTTGTATTGAGGTTTGGGGTGGGAATTGGGGCTCACTCCCCAGCTGGGGTGCCAATGGGACTTTGAAGAAGGGTGCCAGTGGGTCCCCACTGGAAAGAAAGCCTGGGTATAAATAAAGTAAATAATAATGATAAAATCACACAAATAGGATTCCCATCTCAGAAGGCCCGCACACTGGGTCACTCTGCTGTTTTTCTGGCAAATGATCCATGGCCCATAAATCCACAATCTAAGGCAGGATTCTCATTCTCACTTGACACTGCCTGATACTGAATCAGACCCTGGGTCCATCTAAGAGTCTACCTACACGAGACACCTTGGTGCCTGTTCACCAAGTGTAGGGAGATGCAATGTTAGCCAGGAAGTGTAGTTTAAAAAGATAGAGCCGGTGGAGATCACTCTTCAGAGGGTTTGATCATTTAAAAAAAAAAGATAATTTCAACTTTGCCTCCCAGAAGGCTCTATCAGTTTCACCTCTCCAGTCTAAAACTGTGTGGGATGGCAACCAGAGGGCAGCAAGGAATGGAAGTGGGTCGGAGGTGCCTTCCAGAGCCGGGCTTGGACCTGGAGAGGTTATCATGGGCTGAAGTTTCCCTTCTGGCATTTCACAGCCCCTTCACACAGCTCCAGTGTACAGCAAAGCCTTTGCCCTGCTGCTGGCTCTCTTTAAACTACCCTTCCCGGCTACCATTGTATCTCCCAACATGTGTTCAGATGTCTCACACAGAGACATTCCACATCTGTATTGTCTACCCGGAATGGCTGCAGCTCTCCCGGCAGAGGCCTTTCACATCAACTGCTACCTGATCCTTTTTAAACTGGAGATGCCGGGGATCGAACCCAGGACCTTCTGCACACAGTCTCCCCTTGAAGGCTGGATTCCACCCAGAAGACTGCTCTGGGGATAAATTAAACGCTTCTGGCGTGTGCATCTTCTTGTTCCCGGGCTCCTTCTAAATGGGAGGGAGATTTACAAGTTTATTATTGGAGCCGATAAGATTAAATCTCTTCAGAGGAGTATAAATTATGCAGATGAGCTGGTGGCGCATTTTGCAGGAAAACGTCCAACAACTGATTACAGAGCTGAGTGCGTATAAAAAAACCCTCCCCAGTGGCACAGAGTTCCTGGTCAATAGCCAGGTGCCGATCAGCTGGGAAGGCGTCAGCGTCCCCGCTCGCTCGTGCTCTTGCCAGGGCTGCAGGGCCCGAGGAGGCGACACGCACGGTCTGGCCTGGGATAAAGTATTGTGATGCTGATGTACAATTCGCTTTTCTGGTGGGTTTTAGGATTGTCATATTGATCCACTTCCACAGGAGCGAAGGCAGAGGCACTGCATGTTCTGCGTCTACCCCTTCACAAGACTGTCTAGCATTGCAAAACTCTGAGGTCAGTTCCTGGCGGCTTTGCCACTCTTTCACCAAGAAGACATGGTGGGGGGAACCGGTGCTTGGAGCACCCCTTGCTGCTTACATGCTGAACCTGTGAGGGCAGATAGTGGCAGTCCAACAGCCAGGAGCAAGCCGTGCCAAGGAGCCCCCTGCGGCGTGGGGGTGCTGCAGGGTCCACGTGGCTTGGTTGCAGCAGCAAGGGAAGAGGTCGGCTCGTGTGACAGGCCAACCCCCAGTGCATCTCTGCTATGGCCCAGGCCATATTGGGCGGAACCTGCAGCGCCCCCAGCTCTTGCTTCTGGCTGCCAGTGGAACAGCAGGGGAGTGGCCCGCCAGGACCTTTCTTGGTAAGTTGGAGCCAGAGGTGTGTCCAGCAGGGAGCCACCTCCCTCTCAGGAACACCCCCTGGCCTTTCTTACCCCTCCTGCTCCTGCCTACTCACCTGCCTGTGACAGAGCCTAGGAAGAGCTCCTTTCACCCTCCTTTCCTTCACTGCCAGTGACGATGACCACGGAAGCAGCTCAGAACTTCATTGCTTGGGGTGCTGGTAGATCCAGGTCTCCTATAAGATGAGCAGGTGGCAGTGGTGGCCAAGGGCATCTTTCACCAGCTGCGGCCCTTCCTGGGTGGGAAAGATCTTGCCACTAACATCAGATTACTACAGTGCACTCGGTCTGGGGCTGCCCTTGAAGACTGCCTGGAAGCAGCCGTTGGTACAGAATGCTGTGGCCATATCGCTCCGGTCTGGTTCCATCTCCACTGCCTCCCAATTTGCTACCAGGCACAATTCAAGGTGCTGGTATTGACCTTAAAGCCCTATACGGCATAGCTTAGCCACTGCCCATCCACTCCATGTGAACCTACTCATCCATTCTGGTCCTCTTTAGAGGCCATGCTTTGGGTGCCTCCACCACCTGAGGCTTGATGAGTGGCAGTCTGGGAAGGGGCCTTCACAGTCCCAGCATCGAAACTCTGCAACTCCCTCCCCAGGGACACTCGTCTGCCCCCCCCCCCCGTCATTGTCTTCCACAAGCAGGTGAAGACTTTTTGTTTCGTTTGGCATAACCCCAGTAAACTCCTATTGTCTTCCTCCTCCCTAATTGTGTGTTTGTTTATATGTCTATATGTTTTTATTATATTTATATAGTCATTTTTGGTTGTATTTGGCAGCCACCTCTTCCCATCACCTCCCCCAGATGCGGCTCCAGGTACTTTCTACGAAATAAGGCAGTAAAATCATATAAAACCCCCATACACACAGATTTATACTGGAGAGAAACTAGAGAGGTCGGGAAAGATGCATTCCAGGGTTAGCCAGCAGCAGAGTCCCTAAAAACCTCTCCAGAAGAAAAGAGGAGGCACCAGGGGGTGAGAGGTCAACCGGGGTGGGAGACAGGCGGTCCTGGGTCTGCCTCAGCCCAACTTCCCCCGCAACAGATGGCGCCCGAGAGAATACGCGGGACACCAGTCCCGACCTGGGCCGCAAGCACAGGCAGGGGCCTTCCCACCCACCCCCCATCTTTTTGCTGCCGTGTGCTGAACTCATTTTGCACATCCTCAAGTAATGTCACAACCTGGATACTCTTGAATTAAAGTGATCATGGCACGGACTCACCCTCTGCCAATATTTTCAAAAAAAGAGAGCCACCGCCATAGTCCCGAACTTTGCTGAACCTGGTGGTGAATTTAGGGATCTAGCCCTGTAGATTTGGGACAGAAGACTTCCCTCTTGCTGAGTGCTATCTAAGGATGGGCCAGTATGTGTAGCAATGAGAGTGTCAGACTAGGGTTTGGAGACCCCAGTTCGAACCCTGCTCTGAAGCGGAAGCTTGCTGGGTGACATTAGGCCAATCACACACTCCTGGCTTAACCTACCTCATAGGGCTGCTGTGAGGATAAACTTAGCAGTAAATGAGGTAAACAAGCAAATACATCTATTATCTTAGGTGTCGGCCGGGAGAGAGGGGGACACTTTTGTGAAACTAAGTCCAACTTGCCACCTCGAGAGTTCCTACCAGTAGCTGATTTCTAAGTGGCACTTTGCTAAGGCTTAAATCCATCTGGGGTTTGAATGTAGACGCTCTCCTTGCAGTCCCAAAACTTTGTGGCTGGGCTGTGGCCAGATAGTATTTGGCGCAGGTCCTCTTGCAGGTCCTTGGCAGCGGCAGAGCCTAACACGAGCCCCAGCTCCTTCTGACAGCCATTGCCAGGCCCCTTAACGCCAAGTGACCTTTTCCTTCGGCAGGTTCTGACATCCGAAGAAGCTCTGGAAAGCCAAGCTCCCGCCTCTCTACGCTCTGTACACTTCGGCTCCACTTCCTCACCCACCTTCTTGTTCAGCTGGAGTAACTCTAAACTGGAATGAATCACAGGGGAATGAAAATGGCCAAGGGAGAGACAAGTTTTTGTTTTTAGCAACTCACAAGCCTTAAGAGCGGATTTCCTCTCTTATTAAACAAGAACGTTTCTGCTCCAGTTGACAGACTCTGCAAGACCTTAGCTCCTTGGCCATTCAGGTTTAGCAAAGGTTCTTAATTCATTGTTTCCCCAGCAAGCTAAGCAAGCGGTGCCAAACTTACAGGTGACTAATGCAGCCAGGAAAAAATGGAATTGCCGATGCTTACTTCTCAGACTGAGAAATCCCTTCACACTTCCCCTTCTGGCCTAGGTTTCTAACTCACTACCACAAGAAGAGCCAGTACTAGGAACACCGAAGCAATCAACTAGGGCACGCGAGCTGGAGGGTTCCAAAACCTGTCCCTCCCTTCTGAGGCACTGGGGTGTGCCATGGCAAGTGGCAGTCCCGGGTGATGCCTCAGGTTGCCAACCTCAGGTGGGGCTTAGAGGTCCCCCAGGATTACAACTGATCTCCAAATGGCAGGGACCCATTCCTCTTGAGAAAGTGGCTGCTTTGGAGGGTGAACTCTGTGGCATCAAACCCCTGCTGACCCCCCCCCCCATAACTCCTGCCACCACCCCAGATGTCCAGGAATTTCCCAACCCAGAGTTGGTAACCATAATGATGTCCCTGGCTCTAGTGGGCGGGCTGTGGTGAGCCTGCTCCTGCCATCTGGGGTGGGGAGGCAGGCCCACCTTTCCTCCCCCTCCATCAGGGGATGCAACCTTTTTTCTGGGTGGTTTTGGACTCCCGATGTGCCCCTGTTGGGGTGTGCCCCAATGAGGGTGATGTGAGTCAGGACAGCTACCAGGGGTGGGGGAAGGCAGAGTCATTCACCCAGGGTGCCAAAAATCCCGGGTCCTGACCTGCTCTTAAGATGCCAAAGTGGCTTCTGTCCTGTGTTTGCACGCAGAGCACAGTAAGAAGACAAAGTAGGCATATTAACAAGACATGGAGATATTGGATAGGACAGCAACCCCCTCCCCCCCAACGTCAAAGACCCCCTTTGCTGTGGAGAGGCCAAGGAAGGTCCCCCAGGGAGTCATATGGGGACAGTCTCTCAAGCCCGCCGTGCTTCATGCGCTGCACTGGTCCTTTGGGAATCTCTTCCATTCCTAGGGTCATTCCAAGCACCATCTGCTGTATGTCCCTTCTAGGATCCTGCGCAATGTCGCCACGGGGGCTAAGGAGCCCTTCTCCAGCCACGCAATGCAACTGCATGAGACCCAAGAGCCATCCCAGCGTCCCTTGGCACAGTTGGACCAGCCTTGGGATGCCACGGCTTGACGGAAGTGTGAAGCCCCCCTGAGGCAAGCAAGCTGCCACCCTTGTCCATGCCCTGCCTGGCTGCAGTCAGCTTCCGGGCGCCTCTGAACAATGGTGTCCTGGGCTGAATGCTGGCTTGGCGGCGGCTCTTCCTGACATTCTTCAGGGTCCCCCAAGAGAGTCTATATAAAGGAGGAGGATCCCTGCCAGGAAGGCCGGTCTGCCCCTTCGCCGGGCCAGGACATCGCCCTCTCCCAAAGGGAGCACTCCCACGACCAGTGCCTGGAGGCGGGGGAGTGCAAGGCGCCAAGGACCCAGGGAGAACCAAACGGGGTGTGTGTGTGTGCTGGGCGGGGTTAGAAGCGTACAGCATATCTGCATATTTAAACGCTTCGGGACCAATGATGCTAAGGCACAGGGGCGAGGTGAGGAATTAATCTCGATGGGGAAGTTTACTTTTTCATAATCAAGGTGGAGAAATTGGAAATGTTGGAGAAATCGGGAAACCCCATACAAAGAAAGCCTTCTGTTTCCATCTACAGCCTGTATGCAAAAAGTCTGTTACTCTCCAGCTGTTTTCCCACAGGAATTTGCATCCCAAGGGCATAGAGTTGAAAAGGCTGAAAGGCCAGCTAGTCCCCATGTGGCCCATCTTGCGAGGAAGGTCCGTCCTCCGCTCTTGAACAGCAGAGCTCGGCTTCAGCTGCCACAAAGGGGAGCAGAGGGGAGAAATAGATATGGGAAGTTCTCCACTGAAAAAAGGGGACAGACTTTCCACGGGGCATGGCTTAGAGAAGGTTCACATGCCCATGCTGATTTGCTGGACGGGGGAACCATTTTGAATTGCCACTTCAACTTCCACAATGTCCGTGGACCCAGGCTGGGACCGAGCTCCCCAAGCCTCACGCTGAACTGAAACAGAATGCACCAGGAAACCTGGGAAGCCACCTCAGGAACCTGAGCGTGCTTCCAGACCACTTCACATTATATCACAGAAATCCACACAACACCTTGGTTAGGTAGGTCAGTTCCATCATTCCCCTCTGCTGCAGATTAGGAGTTGGGGCGGTACATTGGGTATGGGGGTGGGGGAGAAGGTCACCCAAGGAGTTTGTGCATGTGAAGTGAGATTTTAACCACTATGTAATGTCCACTCTGATGGACACCAGGCCAGTTTGAGACTGCATAGGGTGCCTTTCCTCAAACTGTGGCCAAGAACAGTCTGAGCCCCCCCACCCCCCCGCAACTGGGAAACAGGCAAGGAATGTTTCTGGGTCCATGCTGGAGAAACATCAAGACTTGACTGTTCTAATGCTGTCTACATGGGTCTGCCCTTGAAGTCAACACAGAGACTCCTGTGGGTGCAGAACGCTGCAGCTCAGTTATTATCAGGAACTAGACACAGCATGCATATCTCACCCATTCTGCAGTCACTACGTTGGCTGTCTATCAGTTAACAATTCAAGTTATTTGCTATCACTTAGGAAAATTTTCCAAGGCCCTGAACTGTCATATCTGTAGGACCAGCTCTCCTCCTATGTTCTTCCTCGACAGCTTGGCTCATTTCTTCAGGGCTTTCTGTAGGTGCTGCTCTGCGAATGGACGAGATCACCAACCAACCACCCAAACACGCGCCTTCTCTACAGTGGCCCCCACCTTCTGGGAAACCCTGCCTGTGGAAGTCAGGAAGGCTCCCGTGCCCTTGTCATTCTGCAAACTATGCAATACAAAGTTGTTCAATAGAAATTTTCCATAAAAGGTAATAGGCTATACAACCCTGCGGTGGTTTCATTGTTCTCTACCATTTTTCTTCATGATGGCCCCACTGCACATCATGCCTAATATGCTGTGATCATTCAGGTGTGGGTTATCATAGTCCTAGTACACTGCTAACCCTGACCGGCATAGCCCAGGTGAGCCTGATCTCGTCAGCTCTCAGAAGCTAAGCAGGGTTGGCCTTTGTTACAATCAAATGGGAGACCTCCAATGAAGACCAGGGTTGCAGAGGCAGGCAACGGCAAACCCCCTCTGTTTGTCTCTTGCCATAAAAACCCCACCAGGGGTTGCCATAATTCAGCTGTGACTTGAGGGCACTCTCCACCACCACCACCAGTACGCTGTTCATTAGACGTCTCATCATATATGTTTCTTTGTATGGCTTATTGTCATCTGGCACTGTGTAATCTGCTATGAATCTCAGCTTGAAAGACAGTCTATAAACACAGTCAGTAAATAAAAATAAATAAAATGAAGAGATACAGAATGTGACTGCCGTATGCCCTGGCAACTTCCTTTTAGAAATCGTTGCCAATAATTTCCAACCTTAAGTCTGATATTGACAGGCAAATAAATACTGCAAATGTATCCCTTAATATGTTCAGAACTTCTCACCCAGGAGAAAAAAAACATAAAGTAAACAAAGGAATCCCTCCATTGTGCCCCCACCCCTGCCAACTTCTGCTCATTTCCGCTAAGGCGACTGTGCCCCACGGCCAGCCTGCAAGGAAAGGGTCACCAGCCCCTCGCAGGATTTGCACGCCGTTTGCTACCTTCACGCAATGCCAGCACAAAAGGGTTCCGCTTCCTTTATCCAGACCTGCCTCTCAAACCACCTCGCGGCATGCTGCTGGGCTTTTTATGGAAAGCCGCCCCCAGGATGGGAACAAACAAGCGGAGAAAGAGCAGGCACGGGGAGGGGGGAGCACAGCGCAGGATCACCTGCAACGTTCGCTGGGGAAGGAAACACCTCCCACCTGGGGCGTTCCTGTGCGAGTTCAAGTCCTGGGCACAAGAGAGGCTGCTCTAGGGGAGAGGATGGGCAGAGCGCGTCCTCCCTAGCACCCCCCCCCCCCCGGCCGCTTACCACTTCCAGATCCTCCGCGCCCCTCCTCAGGCCCAAACTGGGCAACTCTGCATCCCGAGAGTGCAAGCAGCAAGCAGCCAGTTCAATATTTAATGGCCTAACGGAGACTCCCGGTTAACTTGCTTCTCCGATAACACAGCCGTGTCTCCCATGGCGACCAGGCCCATGCTAGGCCGATGGGACGTGGTGGCAGGCACTTTTCAGAAGTGATGCGGACTCCCCCTTGGGCCCTGTTTTGTGGCAGGTGGACAATCCTTGACGAGCATTATGGAGGCTTGCAATGTGACAAAGACTCCAGGGGTGGAGGAGGTTT
Source organism: Eublepharis macularius (assembly GCF_028583425.1). Taxonomy (NCBI): domain Eukaryota; kingdom Metazoa; phylum Chordata; class Lepidosauria; order Squamata; family Eublepharidae; genus Eublepharis; species Eublepharis macularius. Next base: position 1,670,937 of record NC_072798.1, read on the forward strand.
TGCAATCTCATTCGCCGCCACCACGTGGTTTCCCACACCTCTGAAGAGGAGTGCTTTGCTGAACTGTGTTTATCCATCCCACAGCCATCACGATGTCCAAAGGTCAAGTATCGACAGATATGACATCATCCTGAAAGGACAGCTGCCACGCAGTACCCCAGGGGGCTTCCACTGAGTCCAGAACCGGTCAGATATTCCTGGATCCCTGCTGCTCACTCCCAGGGACAGGGCGACCAAAAGCAAGCTTCCGATGATCTTCACTCATCCCCTGACAACATCTATAGGGCTTCTCTGCTGAGATGCAGTAAACTCTTAGAGGCAATCAACAGCTTGCCCCAGTGCATGCGATCCAGGGTAGCAACTAAGAGCATGCAGATGTGGCAAGGGGTACAGGGATGCTCTGAGGAGGCCCACATTCCTGGTGGACTCTAAGGACACATGGCTGCCCACTTGCCCCAGCATGCCCTAGGGCATCCCCTCAGAGAGCAACCTGTCCTCCCAGTATCCCCTGTCATCCCAACCCCATTCATAGAATCATAGAATCATGGGGTCGGAAGGTACCTCCAAGGTCATCTAGTCTAACCCCCTGTGCAATGCTGGAAATTCACAGCTACACCTCCTTCCCCCCCCCCCCCACACCCAGTGACCCTTGCTCCATGCCAAGAAGATGGCAAAATACCATCAGGATCCCTAGCCAAACTGGCCTGGGGGAAATTCCTTCCTGACCTCAACGTGGTGATTGGCCTTACCCTGGGCGTGTAAGAAGGGGCCCCAAGAACTAAGCACTGATGCAGCCCTTCCTGCCCTCCCTCTCATGATCTGCTCAGGTTCACAGAATCAGCATTGCTGTCCGATGGCCATCGAGCCTCTGCTTAAAAACCTCCAAAGAAGGAGAGCCCACCACCTCCCGAGGAAGCCTGTTCCACTGAGGGACTGCTCTAACTGTCAGGAAGTTCCTCCTAACGTTTAGCCAAAAGCTCTTTTGGTTTAATTTCAACCCATTGGTTCCGGTCCAACATTCAAGAAACTTCTCCAACTTTCCCAGGAAAGGCACCGCCTATGGTGGGCCCTTTCTTCTCCCAGGAAAGGTCACCTTCTTCCTATAACTACCAACTTTTACAGAGAAAGAAAGAGATCCCCCTGTTGATCTTCAAGGGCCCACTCACTATGGGAGCCATAATGGAAATACAGTCAAATCGTAATAGCTGAACTAAAGATCATCACATTCCAAGATTAAACAGAGATAGGCCCTCCCTATCTCCCTGTTTAAAGGCTGACCAGCTGACTGTCATCTTTACTTTTCTGTGTTGTAAATTCTAGACTGGGCACCCCCCTTTTTGCAACTGAATGGTCTTGCCTTATTCACAACTATTCATGCCAAGCAATTCAGTCCTGCGAATGGGCAACGGAACACAGGCGCAGGGCAGGAGCCATCTGCACGCACGTTGTTGCACTGAGCACCATGCAATCGCACCCCTTGTGGCAGCCTAGCAGAGTGCAGCCAGGCCCCAGCTTGCCAAAAGACAGCCAAAGCCTCCGACAAGAAGTCTGAAGTGTTCACAGACGGGGCTTCCCAAGGCGTCCTTTTCCCAAAACCGTGACAGCAGTTCCAGGTGTGTCTGACTACTTTTCCCAGCATGTCCCAAAAATTCTGAGGGGTTCCTGCCTCAGGTCCTAACTAAGTCACGGGTGGCAGAAGATGGGGAGGCTCCCTGAACCTCATCCACCCTGCCTGGGCTCTGTGCATCGCCTCTGTGCCCTGTAAAATACCAGTGGCTTTCTCCCACACAGCGGCTGGCATCCAAGCCCCCGTCCCCTGCTCTTAGCACCCACCCAGAACAAACTCGGTGCTGAGAGACGCACATCCACCATTTCAGGGACACAGGAAGTGAGCCAGCGAAGAAGTGCCCACACACATTTCTCACGAGTGCACTCAGATATGATGATTCTCCCACAGGGGCGCAGTGCTCTGCCTTGAGACTCCGATCCTGGCACAAAGCCCCGATCCAGGGCTCGGGCATTTCCGGGCACTCCCATCACGGCACTCTGTCCCCCTTCCCGGGCCCACTTTCTGCAGCCCGTCCCCACTGGCCCACTCCCTCAGGTGCACCGCCCAGTCCTTGCACACTCCTGCATCTCTCTGGCTGTTTCAGGCCAGCTGCACTCCCTTTGAGGTGCTCCCCTGGCTACCCTCACCCAGCACGCTTTGAGCACACTGGCCAGTCTCGCCTGCCCGCCGTGACAGAAGTGCTGCCTGAGCCTGTGCCACCTCTCTGGCGCACTCTCTCATGCCCAGTTGGCCCCGGGCCCCATTTTGCCCCCTACTTTCAGCAGCAGTTATGTGCCAGAAGTTTGCCAGGTGCCCCACGGGATGCCAAGGGGCTGCATCCGCCCCAGACCCGCCGGGACTCTTACCTTGGGCAGCTCCGGGGTGAATTAGTAGGACCCAAAGCGACCATAGCAGGGCTCTCCTACTTGCTTGCCGGCTCGCTGGAGAGTGAGTGAGGAATGGGGGGGGGCGGATGGAAAGGGGGGGCGGAATCTGGAGAGGAAAGAAACAAGAAAGATAAATTTTCTGCTGTGAACTCAGCCCCCTCGGCAGCCTGGGGAACAGACTGTTAGTTTAAGGTGTTGTCAAGACAACGGGAGTATGTGTGAGAGGGGGGAGGAAGAGAGACGGGGAAAGTTCTGAGCCGGCTGGCTGCCTCTCCCGGCGAGGGTGCAGGCCCAGCAAGGCCAAGCCGGCTGGCGGGTGGGGGCTGGAGTCTGGTGCCCACGGCCTCCCCTGCCACAGGGCCTGGTCTGGAATGCCTCATCTGAGATGGGCTGGCTGGCTGGCTGTGGAACGGTCCTGGAAATGGAAGGGCACTTTGCACGTGCTCCAAAGCCCCTTTCACGTCTTCCTTCACAATTTTCAAGGTGAAGCGATGATGCCTTCAAAGGCTGGTGCTGCTGCCCGTCTCTCTGAGGACTGGAAGTTGGACAAATGTTGGCCCCGGACACAACAAGGGGGCCGCAGAAAGAAAGGAGTCCGATCCCTCCTCGCCAACCCTGCGGTCCTATGGCACCCTCAGAGTCCCACTGGGGACACGGCCAGGCCACCCTTTAAAGCTCTCCAAAAGTTCCTTGGCTGCTGTGGCATTGGCAAGTGATCTGCCGCCCAAAACTGTTACCAATAGGACTCTGGCAGAGGAGGGGCTGTGCACCAGGCCAGGGGAGCGTCAACAGCCAACCCGGTCAGGAAGGAGGGCCATGCCGTTACCTCCAAGCAGGACCCTCACCACATCTTTGCCTCTGAAGGCAATGGAAAGGGTGGTCCCCTTCCTGCTGGGGGGGCCACCTGGGGCGAAGGAACACCAGGCTTGGTCCTGGTGAATAAGCAGGGAAGGGCCCAGTGCAAATCTCATCCCTGCCATCATCTCAAAAAGCGGCCTTAGATTAGCCACAGCCACACCCTCTCTCAACCCCATGCGGAGAGGCGATAAGCCTAGCCTACCTGGCAACGGGTGTTGTAAGGAATACAACAAGGTAATGCAAGTGAAACATTGTGGGAAACTCGTGAAGTCTTATATCAGCGCTAAGTTGGTTTATTATTATTTGCAACGAAGCATCCATAGTACACACTTGTGTGCACCACACACACACACACACATGCACGCAAACGCACACACAACTTACTCTCAGTTTTTAAAGAATGTGGCATGTCCATTCTCCATAAACAGCCAATCGTATGAAGAAAAAAAGAGACAGTCGTTTTTCTATGTCCGAGGTAATTTTTAAAATTCAGCCCAGGGGTTCTCCACATGGAGTCTGAAGCAATCTAGTAAACAATGCCCCCCACCAGCATCTGCCATTCGGGCTGTGCCCCCCATTCTGCGCCCTGAAAATGCAAACGTTGTGATTGCATTCAAATGGGCAAAGTAGGCAAGGAGAAAGGATTTGCAGCAACTTGGCAAGCTTGACGGCAACGGCAGAGCTGCTGGCATTTTGAGAAAAGGGAAAGAAGAAAACCAGCAGTGTCCCACCCCCGCCCCCTATTTTCCTGTGCCGGGTTTGTTTCCTTGCCAGGGATAGAGGAAGGCAGAAGCCACGGGATCCCAAGGGAAAGGGCAGCCCCCAGGGTCCCTTCCAGAAGAATTGAGATCGCTGGGGATAAAGACAGCCCACTCAGCCTTGCTCAAAGTCCTCGCCCCTCTCCCATTGTGAAGGCTTTACTCGTACTGCCTACACATTTCCAGGATCGCTGGCTTTTATACCAGGCCACTTTGCAGGCTGGGAAACTGCAGAAATGAGAGAGAGAGAGAGAGAGAGAGAGAGAGAGATGGAATGGAACTGCTGGGGAGCCAGTGGGGTCTACCAGGCATTTGGGTGGGGGGTAATTCACACACACCCATCTAGGCCCTGGTCAGCTGCCTCTGCTGTTTGCCTGTGGCCGAGGATTTATCTGACTGTCCAACTTTTGAGCTGTTTGCAATTGTCAAGAGAGGAAGGAAGAGTGAGGAAAGCCAGGGGTCCCTTGGCATGCAGGGCTGGGCACGGTCAAGGAGCAGCATCCCCAGAGAACCGTCTTACTGCCTAGGGGAGTCCCGGCTGAGACAACTGGCCAGTTCCTAGAGGGGCTCTGCAGATTTCAATCCAGCCTTTCCTAGAAAGGACATCTGGGACACAACAGCTGCCTTGGACCGATGCTGGGCCACAGTCCACCTAGCCTGGACTGACGAGCAGTGGCACTCCCGGAAGCCAACCCAAGAAAAGGACTCCCAACACCTGCAGCCTGGGAGCTTTTTAACTGGCCTGTTCCAAGGGCTGAGCCTGCACCCTTCTGCACCGTTGCAAATCACCCACTCAAGCACTGAGCACCTGTGCTTTCCCGAGAAGGATAGACTCGAGGCTCCTCGTTGCCAGCACATGACACTGACAGGGGCTTTAAGTGGCTGATGAGAACCACCCACCCAAGTGCTTCTTTCTCAAAGCCAAGAGCCAGTCCTGGCTTTCCTCCACTTCACCGGAAGAGGAGGGGCTTCAAAAGAACTTTAGGACACCTGTTCTTTGGGTCTGCAGGCAGTTCTGCTCACAGCAGCACCCACTTGGCACCTCTGACCCTATTACAGGAGCGTGCCCGGCTTGGAACCTCCCACCATTTTGTGACCAGTGGCAGCCATTTTGTTGTGAGGAGCACTTCCGGTTCTCATAGGGTTGCCAGCCTCCAGGTAGTGGCTGGAGATCTCCTGGAATTACAACTGGTCTCCAGGCCACAGAGATCAGTTCTCCTGGAGAAAATGGCTGCTTTGGAGAGTGGACTCTATGGAATTATATTCCACTGAGGTCCCTCCCTTCACCAGACCCTGCCCTCTCCAGGCTCCATCCCCCAAATCTCCAGGAATTTCCCAACTTGGAGCTGGCAACCCTACCACCACTAAAAATGGAGGTCTTAGCTTCTCATGCAGGCTATCCCTCCACATCCCCCGCCCAAGGAAACAAGCCCCCAGCAGGCCAGGGAATCTTCTCCATCCCCGAATCAGGTCATATGGCTATCATGGGCTGTGGCCACCGGGCCGGGAGCCCTCTCTGGCAATGCCCTTCCCTAGTTCCCCACAGTGCAGGAGGCAGCCAGGGACGGTTGGCAATGGAAGGGCTCCATCCTGGCTACATGTCAACTACAGAAGAAGGAGATTGAGAGAGCCCTGGAGGGCAGTCAGAGTTCGCACCAGTTTGAAAGGCTGCATCCTGCCATTTTAAAGTGAAACAAAAGTGGTGCAGAAATAGGAAAACACACTACAGTGACACACACACACACTCCCTAAGAGCCAAAGACTGCAAACACTCCACCCAGTTCAAGCAATGTACCAGAACAGGCCAAATCTAAAATGCCTCCCTGTACCATCGGAAAAGTGGCAGTGCTGGATCCGGCCTAGGCCCCTCCACACCAGAGACTAGAGCTCCCCTGATGTGTGATCGAGTCTTCAAGCAGCAGCCACAGGAGGACTGGATATGCACTGGGGCCAACCTCCAGCTGGGACCTGGGGAGCTCCCAAAATTATAACTGCTCTCCAGACTACGGAGATCAGTTCCCCAAGAAAAAACGGCTGCCTTGGAGGGTGAACTCTTTGGCATCACATGCCACTGTAGTCCCTTCCTTCACTAAACTCTGCCCTCCTTTTACCCCAAATCTCCAGAAATTTCTCAACCTGGAGTTTGCAACTCAACTTTCATTGCCTCAAAATGGTCGGTGGGCAAATCTCTGTCTGAAATTTGGCAACGTGGATAGGGTTGCCAGGTGTCTGGTTCCCCCCCCCCACACACACACACACCGACTGCCCATTTTTTTGCCAGACTAACTGGGGGAAACAAAACTGAAAAACTGAACCCCTGCAGGCATGCCCGGGGTGCCCCCAGGCAGACAAGCAGACTGGCCTGCGTGCCCCCAGGGAGCTGCCAGCCCTCTCACCTGTCTGGTCTGCGTGTGCCTGGGAAACGGCCAGCCAGCCCACCCGGCCTCTTACGCTCCAGTGGTGTCATCACTAAGGGTGAGTCCCAGGGCCCCCACCCGGTTTGGGAAGGGAAAGCCATCTGGCAGTCCTAGGCGTGGGGTTCCTAGTGGAGTACAGCAGTCCCCCAGAGTTTTGTCCAATTTGGACGGAAAGCTATGAAGGAACAGACTTGGAGAAAAGGGGTGTCTTCCGTGGAAACCAACAGGAAATATTAACAAAATGGAATTATAAAATGAAAAAAACAATGATGAAAAACAATAATGAAACAAAACCATATGAAACAAGCCCATAATGAAATAATCCCTTTTGAAGTTAATAACAAAAACTTAAGAAGCGAAATAAACCCCGTTGACCAGCGTAATAAATCTGTAAGTGAATAAATTGTCTGTCTTCTGGATTAGGCTCAACTTGGTTGTTGAAATGTAGTTGTGTATGTGTGGGGAGTGGGAATCCATTCACCTGGTGGTGGCAGGGGATCCCCCGCTCCTACCTTTTGCCCCTTGCACCGCTTACCTGGCCGATGGGGAAAAAGGCAGGGAATGAGCCCAAACTGGCCTACTGCAAAACGCAATGATGTCACTTCCTGGAAATGACACGGGTGCAAGGATGATCCCAGCAGCACAAGGAAGGTAAGTGCTAAGTCCCCGCCCTCCCGCTGGGCAGGGAAGGAGACCTGGCCTTGCTTGTGGAGGGTGGTCATGGGATTTATCATTAAAAATAGTTGTTTTTTAAAAAAGGAAATTAGATCCACTGCTGTTTTTGGAGTTAGGGGACACCAGATTCTGCGTAACACCAAAATCTTCATCAGGCAGAATATGATTCTGAGTTGTAAAAAAGTACTTAAAATTTTTACTGTCCCTCTACCTTCTCTCACTCTCCCCCAACAAAAATCATGGGCTGTTTCCACACTACTCACCTTCATCCGGAACGCTGCGGAACATCGGGGGGAAAATACGGAAGATAGGGTCTTCTCGCGCGAGTTTTCCGCAACATTGCACAAAACTTGTGCGAGAAGATGCTATCTTCCACATTTTTTTCGTGACGTTCCACAGCGTTCCGGATGAAGGTGAGTAGTGTGGAAACGGCCCATGGTAAAATGAGGTGATTTCTTTTGCAGGGCCATTTTGTTTGGTTGTTGGGCCTGCTCCTGTGTAGAGGATGTATAGTGATCTTTAGACCAGAGAGAAAAAGAGAGAGAATGAAAAAGAAAAAACATATTTTTTATTTTTACATTGTTCATTTTGAACAGGAGCCCCGTGGCACAGAGTGGTAAGCTGCAGTACTGAGCCTTCCATCCTTCCGAGGTCAGTAAAATGAGTACCCAGTTTCCTGGGGGTAAAAGTGTAGATGACTGGGGAAGGCAATGGCAAACCACCCTGTAAAAAGTCTGCCAAGAAAATGTAGTGATGCGACGTCCCCCCATGGGTCAGTAATGACTCGGTGCTTGCACAGGGGACTACCTTTACCTTTACCATTTTGAATGCCAAGTAATTAAAACTTCGTTTTAAACTTTGGGGAGGTGGGTGGGCACAAAAGTCATAGTTAACCTAGGATCCAGAGGAGTTAGCTACATTAGCCTGTAGTTGCAAAATAGTAAAGAGTCCAGTAGCACCTTTAAGACTAATCAACTTTATTGTAGCATAAGATTTCGAGAACCACAGCTCTCTTCGTCAGATGTTGTGGTTCTCGGAAGCTTATGCTACAATAAAGTTGGATAGTCTTAAAGGTGCTACTGGACTCTTTACTATAGTTAGTCTAGGGCTCCCAACACCCTGGGACCGGCCCATAAAGACCCATCTAGAAAATGCAGCCCCACAGCCTCTTCTAGAGGTCCATGTTGAGAAGGAGGCAACTGAAAATGTTCACCATGGAGCTGTGGCTGATCACACTCTGCAACAACACGGGACAGAGAGAACTGCTCTGGAACGACGACTTTCCATTTATTAGACTAGAAGCATTTACATTGCTTGAATCAAAAGACTGCAGATAGCAGACAGCTGGATACAGCCAGTTGTGGCTTCTTGGCAAATATATTCAAGGCTTAACAGCATCAAAATTTTCCAGGTATGATGACGACCCTATAACCACATCTGGGGAGATAAATGTGCTTCCTCTTCCTCTAAGACATTGTCTCTCCTTGGTCTAGGCAGGGACATCATGCATTTCAACAGCATACACCCAATTCTGACAAAAATATGGAACACAAGGAAAGCATCTGGGGACAAGAAAAACGGTAGCGGCACTGTTGATGCACGGAAGCAAGAAGGCAAAAGGGCACGGATTTTTGTACCTCAGCACCACAGATAGTTATCAATAATCAGTTTCCTGTCTCCAAAGAAAACCAACCAGATGCCTCTTGGAGCTCAAAACCAGGATGTGGATCCAAGAGCCCCTCCACTGTTTACTCATCAGCAGAATCTGCTAGGCAAAGGTACACTGCCACTGACTGTGGAGGTTCCATTAACTATTATGGATAACAGCTAACAGATTTATCTTCCATAAATGTTTATTTTTTTAAAACCCTCCTGTTTAAAAGCCAAGAATCTGACACTATTACAAGCCTTATAAAGTCAGCATAGGAAACAAACTTTCTGATAGGAGCCAGTTGGGACATTCCCAAGAGCTTTTGGCACACTGAGTGGCACAACTGAAGATGCACACCCTGAATGCTGTCGAGGGAATGGTGGCTCACATCGCCCTGAGCACCCACAGTTTCCTTGTGCACCACAAGCTCTTTCTTGGGTTCTTTACTCAAACAAGTCCGCCCTGCAGGGACGGGATTCACTTCAGAGAAGGTTTCCACAGTGCAGCACTCAGAAGGGAAGGCGCTAACAAGTGCCTGGAATGAGAGCGCCACAGGCTTGTCCCTCCTCTCTCTGACTGCCCAGTCAGAAGCAGCCCTGAGGTTGACCATTGGTGTGGAGAGAGTTTGACAAGGAGGGTCAGACAGGTTCCCCTCTAAAGTGATAAAAAGGAAAATGGTTGCTCTAGGGTTGCCAGCCTCCAGGTGGTAGCTGGATATCTCCCGGAATGACCACTGATCTCCAGGCCACAGAGACCAGTTCCCCTGGAGGAAATGGCTGCTCTGAAGGGTGAACTCTATGGCATTATACCCCACTGAGGCCCCTCCCCTCCCCAAATCCCGCCCTCTCCAGGCTCCACCCCCCAAATCTCCAGGAATTTCCCAACCTGGACCTGGCAACCCTAGGTTGCCCTAACTGTAACAACTTTTTCTTAAGGAAGACTTAGTTAAGAATTCCAAGTATAAAAGCCAGCACAAGTTTGAAACCCATTTCGCCAGCCGTGCTAGAACTGGGGGGCGTGTTGGGGAGTAAGTGGAGACCCCCAGTCAAGCCAAGGGAATAGGCGTATGCCTTCTGAAGCGAAGAAGAGTAATTCCTGCCCAACAGCTAGAAGCGGGGCTGGCTCTAAGGAGGGGGACTGCTGTAAAGGGAGAACAGTGTTGAAAACTAAGATCAGGACACCGAGCTGAAAAAGAAACATTGCTTTAACCAAAGTATTAAACCAAACACCTCTCTCCCTCTTAAGGATTAAAAACGTTGAAACCAAGCGGCAAGGAAACTATTTTGCCTATTACTTTTCAAGTATTCTGTTCTACCAACGAATTTTACCTCAGCAATTTCATCCCATATTCCATCCTTCCCTGTTTAATAAAGTTGCTGTTTCTGTTGAGAGCTGTTCAGCCTCCAGTGCCATTTCAGACAAAGAAGGAGACGGCCCCTGCTTTCCCCCTACCAAGTTTCTGGGCTGGGCTAAAAAGCCAAAAATATAACTGCTTATCAGGGTGGGTCCAAAAGAACTTCACACCCATAAACAGAGGCAGGCGGCTTGGGGCTGCTCAGCCTCAGCAGGCAAACTTGGATTTTGGCGGGAAAATCTGCCCGGGGGGGCAGTGAAGGGGGGAGGCTCAGTCACACCTGCACTCAGGCATTCGCGACTGGCCCCAAAGACAGTTTTGGGGTTTGGGATGTACAGAAGGAAAAGGCACTCCCAGCCAGCCACTGAGAGCCTTCGGGAGCATCCTTAAAAGACTCAGCCCGGAAAACACACGGTCAAAGGCTGTTGCTTCTGGGGGGCTGGGCACAACTCCCAGGCGTGCTCTTCATGAGCAACATTTGCTTTGCCTCCCCACAGGACATCTGACCCCTCCCTAGGATTTTTCTTGCATTACGGATGCTTATTTTTGCACTTCCCACCCATGCTCCATCAAGCTAATAACAACAACAACAACAACAACAACAACAACAACATTCAATTTATATACTTCCCTTCAGGACAACTTAATGCTCACTCAGAGCGGTTTACAAAGTATGTCATTATTATCCCCACAACAACAATCACCCTGCGAGGTGGGTGGGGCTGAGAGAGCTCCAGAGAGCTGTGACTGACCCAGGTCCCCCAGCTGGCTTCAAGCGGAGGAGTGGGGAATCTGACCCGGCTCTCCAGATTAGAGTACTGTGCTCTTAACCACTACACCAAACTCACTCATTACAATGTGTATTATAGTTGGACGCTAAAGTGCTACTGGACCTGAACCTTGATCCCTCTCTGTTTGGTTTTGCTTCAGTTGGGCTTAAATGGTGTATGCAAGACCACCGAATCCACCCAGTGCCAGATCTTTGTGACTTGACTCCTCACACACATACACGCGTGTACACTGCAAAGAACCTGCACAGCAGCTTGTTCTTATCTGGGCTGTCAATCAATCATCCGTCTTTAAATATGCTCGCGTCTTGCAAAAACACCAACGCATGTGCTTTCTGTCATCTGTCTGTCCACCTATCCATTGTTCAATGTGTCTTTCTGTCTATGATACTGTTGAAGAAAGCATCAGGTAGCTTGCAGCTCAAGTGACAACAGCAAACACTCATCCCCTGATGGGCGCACCCATAAAATGGCCTCTGTCATTCCCAGTGCCGCACAAGAGAGTCCAGGGGCCTCAGAAGACGGCAGGAGTCCTTGAAACGCAGTATGGGTGAAAAGGGAACCCCACAAATTCATCACCTAAGGCCACTATGAGCTAATCCAGAAAGCCAGTATAAAAGAAATTTAAAAATAAAACGAATAAAGTTGCATTTGGCTAAAAGTGCCATCCTAAGCAAAGTTATACCCTTCTAAGCCCATTAACTGGAACAGACTTAGAAGGGCACAACTCTGCTTAGGACGGTAGTGTAAATCTACCAACGAACATTTATCAGCATCGTATGAATATATGACGTCTGCAGAGATCATCCAGGGACTTGGACCAAGGTGCCATCAATATGCAGATGACACACCCAGCTCTATTTCTTCCGAACAGCTGAGCCAAGCAGCTCCGTGAAAGTCCCAATTAGGTGCCTGGAGAAGAATATGGGGGGGATGAGGGCCGGTAAACTGAAGCTCATTCCAGACACAGCTGAGGTGCTGTTGGTCAATGCAGAACTGCAGAGTCGGCCTCTCATAGAGGAGGCTGCACTCCTGAAGGAGCAACTTCGTAGCTTGGAGGCGCTGCCGGATCCCGGCCTACGGTAGGAGACTCATGTCTCCTCTGTGGCATGTAGCACCTTTTATCAGCTTTGGCTGACACACTAGCTACAGCCGTTCCATCTGGCCACAGTGACCCACGTTCTGAATCTGAACCCATCCAGGTGAAACTACTGTAACACGCTTTGCATGGTTTGAATACAGTCTGGAAGCTTCAGCTAGTCCAAACCCATTCAGAAACATGACTCTACCGGGGGCTAAATGCAGGGACCCTGCAACCCCTGCACCGAAAGATCTGTGTTGGCTGTTTGCTTCTGGGCATAATTCAGGTGCAGTTTCATAACTTTGAGGCTCTAAAGGGCTGGGGGCCAGGCTGCCTGAAGGGCTGTCTCCTCCCCTACGGTACAGCCTGCCTATTAAGATCTAAGAGTCAAGCTACAAGTGACAGCTTGGCTCTCCATTACAGCTGCAAGACCAGGACGCCTACATTTCCCATCAAAACTTGAGGGAAGCTGACAAGTGTCCAGCCTGTGTCAGGCGTCACTTGTAGCTTGACTCTCAGTCCCTGTTCCTTTGTGCCCAGCTTGCAGAAGTAAGGCAGGTGGCAGCTAAAGCTGTGAAGGTTCGGGTGGGGGATGGAAAAACTAGTTGGTGTTTTTCTCTCAAGGACTCTAAAAAATTCTGATGGAATAATTTGGAAATATGGGGGCACAATGAAAAAACGCCTATCAAATAGGTGTTTTCTCCTTTGGAAGGAGCAAAATACTTTTAAAGACGAGATTGTATACACTCGAAATGTGTAGCATGACAGTTTTTATGGTATACATGGGAACTATCATTATCTAATTAAATCATCTAATTTTATCTTGTCATACATTTTTTAAAAAATCCATACTTCACATTTTTACTAAAACCTTGTCTTAAAAAGCTCTCTGTGTGTTATGTGCCATCAAGTCGCCTCCGACCTATGAATGAGAGACCTCCAAAATGTCCTATCATTAACAGACTTGCTCAGATCCTGCAAACTGGGGGATGTGGCTTCTTTGATTGAGTCCAGCCATCTCCTTTTAGGTCTTCCTCTTTTCCTGCTGCCTTCCACGTTTCCTAGCATTATTGACTTTTCCAGAGACTCTTCTCTTCTCAGGACATGACTAAAGTACGACAGCCTCAGTTTTGTCATTTTAGCTTCTAAGGAGAATTCAGGCTTGTTCGATCTAGTACCCACTTATTTGTCTTTTTGGCCACCAATGGTATCCGCAGAACTCTCCTCCAGCCCCACATTTCAAATGAATCCATTTTCTTCCTGTCAGCTTTCTTCACCGTCCAACTTTCACATCCATACATAGCAATGGGGAATACCATAGTTTGGATTATCTTAATCTTGGTTCTCAGAGGCGTCTTTATCATTAAGGATAAAAAGCAATTTACCTCTTCCAAAAGAGATAATATTTCATAAGATTCTTTTAAGTGTTCTAAATTTCCAATATTTTTGTGCAGGGGTGGGGGAAGGGAAGAGCAGCAGTTTGCTCTGGGGGGGGCGGCTCTTGGCATGACTACGGCTTGCTCCTTCTTCTGTGCAGATCTTTCCAATGATGCAGGATTCCTGACTAGGTAATCACAAATGCGGACTTGGCTTTCTAGCTACTCCTTCTTGGCGGTTGCCAACACCCCCTTCCTTTCTCTTGCAGAGTCATGGCGGGGTGAAAAAAGTCGGGGGGGGGGGCGTTTCACATCTCTAGTAGAGAAGGGAAGGGGTTGTTGGTGGTGACCACTAGCAAAGTTTGGCTAGACCACCTTTGTGGTCAGTTAAGAACCTTTCACCATTGGAGGTCTGTGTGGTAGGAAGAGCAAGGAGTAGTCATGCCAAGAGCCCCCTCCCCAGCAAACATTTGTTCTCCCCTATTGATAGTCTCAGGGCCAAGCTAGAAGTGACGAATGACACTTGAATGGCAAGTGAAGAGACTCACATGTATTCCTCCCTGTTCACTTGCGCTCCACTTGCACTCATTGAGTGGAGGGCAAGTGGAGGGCAAGTGAACAGGGAGGAATGAGTTTGTTCACTTGCCATTCAAGTGTCATTCGTCACTTCTAGCTTGGCCCTGAGACTATCAACAGGGGAATCTTTTTGAAGGACCCAGGGTAGATGAATATGTGGAGGGGAGCGGGGCTGCAGGCTTTCCCCCTAATCTCCGTGCTTTCATTTGAAGGCCAGAAGAGGGCAAAGGCACATTCATGCGAGATTCACAACTGGGCGGAAGGCCCAAAGATTGCCTGGCAGGAGCGGATGCCGGCTTAGTTCCCTCTTCCAGGCTTTTCCCTTCGGCAGCCCCAAGGAAGATGCTCATCTCCCTGGCCCTTTTCCTTGGCCCTACAACTTGGATCCACCCCAGGCCCGTTTCTGTGCCCTCCCTCCTTCAGTCGTAGGGTTGCCATCACTGGGTTCCTAGAGCTTGGGGGTTGAGCCTGGGGACGGGTTGGCGGGGTTTGGACAGGGGAAGAACCTCAGTGGGGTGCATCGCCTCAGACTGCAGTGCACCCCCCCAAAGCTGCCACTTTCTACAGGTGCAGAGGAGTCGGCCGTGTGTTAGTCTGTGGTAGCAAAGTCAAAAAGAGTCCAGTAGCACCTTTAAGACTAACCAATTTTATTGTAGCATAAGCTTTCGGGAATCAAGTTCTCTTCGTCAGATTCTCAAAAGCTTATGCTACAATAAAATTGGTTAGTCTTAAAGGTGCTACTGGACTCTTTTTGACTTTCTACAGGGGAACGGATCTCTGTAGCCTTGGGATCAGTTTAGAAAAGAGTCCAGTAGCACCTTTGAGACTAACCAACTTTACTGTAGCATAAGCTTTCAAGAACCACAGCTCTCTTCTAACGATGCATCTGACTAAGAGAGCTCTGGTTCTCGAAAGCTTATGCTTCAATAAAGTTGCATCTGACTAAGAGAGCTCTGGTTCTCGAAAGCTTATGCTACAGTAAAGTTGGTTCGTCTTTAAGGTGCTACTGGACTCTTTTCAGTTTTGCTACTACAGACTAACGGCTCACTCCCCTGGATCTTGGGATCAGTTGTAATTCTGGGAGATCTCCAGGCCCCACTTGACCGTCGGTAACCCCAACCCCACATCCGTAGAAGACATTTCTGAGACTCTCTGCCACAATTTCCATTCTCGTGTCCCAACTCTGCACATATGGCAACTGCCTCCCCGCCCCCCCCCCCCCCGCCGCGGACAAAGAAACCAGCCCTTACCTTGTGGGGGTTCCCGCTCTCTGTCCAGGTCCTCACTCCAAGAGAAAAAGCTGCAGCTCCAAGCTCTGCCCCCTTCCTTCCTGCCAGGAAAAGGACCCCCCCCCAACAGCGCACAGTCCAAATTCCTGCGCCTCCCCCATCTCCAACCATATTTAGAAGCAGGCGGGTTTACCTGGGAAGAGAGGGCAGCAACGTTGTGCTTAGTAGCCCCTTGCAGTCACCCAGACGTAGGTTGCCAACCTGCCCCTACAGCTGGCCAACTGTCCGGCATCCGAGCAACAGGAAGCAGCGAAGCTGGAAACACCGAGAGTTCAGCTCCACGAACTATATCAACCATGCAAAAGCACCCCTTGTCTCTGCTTGGGCACAATTTATTCTGGTTTTGCTACTCATGGGGAAAGGCAAGGATCTCCCTTGGGCATGAAAACTCCACCCTCAAACACTGCCACCCCTCCGGCACCAGAGATTTGGAGCAGGGATTGCCTGCCTGTTCGAGCATCTCAGTGACGGCTCTAAGAACGAGAAAACTTGCTTTCCTGAAAAAGCAGAGTTCCTGGGAAAGGCAGGCGCTGTGGCCACTGCCGTGTGAGGCAGGTTCTCAGTCCTACTCCGGCACAACCACGGAATTCCCACAGCCAAGCAGTGCCTGTGGATGGTGGGGAGATTCGAATCCATGTTTGCAGACAGGCAGTGGTGCATAAATGCACAGTTGTTAATGTTACGGGTGCATGTGATGTTCATATTTAGAGGGCAACACGGGGGGGGGATGCATCTGGAAAGTGGGTGATGTAGAGGAAGAGCTGCCTCTGCAGCCTCCTCGCCCCACCCCCATGCAGGAAGGACAATCTATCAGGCCAGACCAGGAAGCAGCTTTCTGGCACCAGCACCGTGATTTCCTCCGGCTCCAATGCAGCTGAGCTCGAAAAGCCCCTCCAAGCTTCTGGCTGGGCAGGGCCTTCTCCACCACGAGGGGTTGCCATATGGGGAGGGCTCTGAGCCCTGAACAGCTGCACAACAGGCAGAAAACAACAGGGAAGCACTCACCATCAGC
This sequence comes from Eublepharis macularius, assembly GCF_028583425.1. Classification (NCBI taxonomy): domain Eukaryota; kingdom Metazoa; phylum Chordata; class Lepidosauria; order Squamata; family Eublepharidae; genus Eublepharis; species Eublepharis macularius. The sequence continues at coordinate 1,687,208 of NC_072798.1, forward strand.
ACGCCTCCGTGCTGGGAAAACTTCACCTGTTGATCCCTGCCTGTCCGTTAAAAAGTGCTCCTTGCCCTGCCTGTCTTCTCTCCCTCACGCCCCTCATTTCCCAGTGGCCCACAGATCTCTGCAGCCAGGTCTGGCCTTTCCAACCAGCACCCCCCACCCCACTGCTCTCCCATAAACTGGGCATACATCTCTGCTGTCAATACACAGTTTCAGCCGCCTTGTTGTCTTGTGATATGACATGTCCACGTACATCTTTTTGTGTGTGTGTTCCTTTTTAAGGTAGTCAATCCGATTTTATTTTGTACCAATGTTAAAAGAACAGCGACACAAAATCTCAAGTTTAGCAAACTTCTTTCTTACTCCCCCCCCCCATGGTTCTTGCAAGAAGCTCTCTTTGAACCCTGAAACTCAAGTCCTGTGAGGCAAGCTTGTGTGAACTGGTGGCAGAGATGGTGAAGTTCTGCAAAATCATTGCTATCAAAGCTCTCCTTAATTTCCAGCAAGCGTGCATCGGAAATAACTGGATGAAGATGAAAGCTTTCTGGAACCAAAGGCAAAGTCCAGAGACTGGGGCAGGGCGGGGGGGGGGGGATGATGTAAAAAAGCATCAGCCTGGGAAGGGTGTCCCCCGCCCCCTCTTCAAAAGGCAGAGCTAGCTTGCTGCTTTCTGTGCTTGACACACAATGTTAATGATGCAAGAGACTCTGAGAAAATAATACATTCCAGTAGCACCCTTAAGACTAACCAACTTTACTGTAGCAGAAGCTTTCGGGAACCACAGCTCTCTTCGTCAGATGCAACATCTGACGAAGAGAACTGTGATTCTCGAAAGCTTCTGCTACAGTAAAGTTGGTTAGTCTTAAGGGTGCTACTGGACTCTTTAGTGTTTTGCTACTATAGACTAACACGGCTCACTCCTCTGAATCTATGAGAAAATAATGCATTTGTGTGATATTTTTGCTAAGCTCCACAGTCCCCGAGCACTCACAACTGGCCTAGGAAACTGACAAGAGTGGCTGAAGACTTTGCAACGGTGGCATGATATATCTCGTTCTCTTGATACACTTGGCACACAGGGGAAGGCTGGGCCACTGAAACGGCCCAGGCATAAGCTGAACAAACCCGCCTTCCCCTCCAGTGCTCCCACCAGCTGGGACTAAGCTGAGATGCCTCTGTGATGCTACCAGCGCCATTGCGGTGGGGCTTGGCTTGCTTCCTCCAAGGCAAAGGCCCCCAGGGAAGCAGCCAGTCCTCCCCAGCTGCTAAGCCTTTTCTCCCTCCTCTCCCCTGGGAAGCTGCCAGGGGTCAGACCCAGACTTGTGTGGGTCATTGCTTGTCCATGGCTCAGCATCTTCCTGTGCGTTGCATCACTCTGGAAGGAGTCAGGGCTGGGCAATAGAACAAGCAACCCTTGGGTGCTTGGGAAAGCACTTGCTGGGGGCACCAGCGATGCCCCCTAGAGAGCTGGCAGCATCTGGAATAAAGACATTTGGAGGTTCAGCAGAAGCGAGAGGCAGGGATGAGCCTGGGTTTGGGACACAGTGGGGTCCAGCCCTGAAGTCCAGGTAGGTCTGGAGACACAGCCCAGGGCAAAAACAGACTCCTTCTCTGCATGGGTACCCAACCAGTCAAGCGGGAGGGCCTGCCTTTGCCTCTTCCTTCTCTCCCAAGAGAGGGGCACCCAGTCCCACCCACCCCCACGATGCCACTGGGGGCACCTCTCCGCTCCCATCCTCCGAAAGGTTGCAGAGGATCCTGGCGTGCTCCTCTTGGGTTGTGCAGTGCGGCTGCTTGGATCCAGGCCACCCTGATAAGCAGGACTCTGGGCCCACCCTCTTTTATACCAAGAAAACATGACTGTTTGCAAAGAATCACAAAGCGAGTAACAGGACAACAGCAAGCAGACCGGATATAGAGACAAAGCCACGGCGGGGAGGGAGGGGCGCTGAGTCATCGGAGGGACGCGTCTATGACATGTGGGCCCTGGCAGAGGCTGCCAGAAGGGAAGGAAGCGGCCCCAAGAAGGGCTGCTAATGGAATCAGGCTCCTGGAGAGAACAAAGAGCACGGAAGAGCAGCCCGGCACATGGCGCCCGTGTCCCTCTGTCCCCTCGAGCATCAACACAAAACAAAGGCAATCTGGTTTTGTATGATGGTTGATGCTGTGAGCAGGGCTCACAGGGAACCCAGGTGTTGCCCCATTGGGTTGCCAACTCTGGGCTGTGAAACTCCTGGAGATTTGGGGCATGAAACCTTGGGAGAGCAGGGCTTGTGGAGGGGTAGGTCCCACGCTCCAGAGCAGCCATTTCCTCCAGGGGAAGTGATCTCTGTCATCTGGAGATGAGTTGTATTTCTGAGACACTCCAGGTCCCACCGGACGGTTGACAATCCAGCCACGCACTGCCAGGGCTCTGTGGCCCTGATCATGCCAAGCTCTTCACGGGGAAGGCACATGCTGTGCAGGGAAGATGGCGATTATGCCCATTCTACGGTTTTCAGGTAGGGTGGGAGGCCTGCTTTCTTTCTGGGATGTCTGTGCGCATCCTCTGTGCCTGGGTGCACACCAGCCAAATATTGCACACCACACTGGGGAGTGGCCATCCAAGACCACGCTAAACCTTTCTCCCTGAAATCTTCCTTTTGACACTTCGCTTTCTTTGTACGGAGGAGCATGCACTCAGGTGGGCCAAGGGCAGAAGCCTGAAATGGTACCGGCCAGAAAGAGATTTTTCCTGCTGATAATGAGAACTAAAGAGGCACCCCAAGCCATACACTGCGATTGTTTGAGGGGGGCTCTGCCCCAGCCTCGGTTGGGATAAGACACCCCCCAACCTCCACTCCTGTGGCCTCATGCCACCTTCCTCCACTTGCAACCGGCTGGGCCTTGGGGGAGTCGCACCCTGGCCCCACACACCCTTGACAAGGGCCGGCCTGGCTGCATCTCCTCCAGTGAGAGCACCAGGAGCCCCTCGATCCCCGAGTGGGGGAAAAAAACCCTGCTCCTTCCCAGCTCCTGCAGATGCAGCCTCCCTTTCCCGAGTTCTTCCTCTTGAGCTCCTGGCAAAGGGGCCTGAGCTCCAGCAGACCACCCCTGCCTGGAACTGCGTTTTCCAGGGCGACCCAGAGTCTGTTGGGGGTGGCATCACGGCAGGACGAGGGATCCTGCACTACGGCTCTGCACTGCAAAGGGAATGGAGAGCGGAAGCAAGCGCCACATGGTCTCGGCTGTATCTTGGCACTGCAAGTTCATACTCTGCCAACACGCACTTAATGCATGGACTAATCTAACCTTCAAAACCAACGCTCATTTCTTATGAGAGGTCCCTGGAGAGAAGGTAGATGTGCTTTCTAAATAAATAAAATTAGAAATACTAAATCGCAGCAAAGGCTGAGACAAGAGAATCACACGAGCGGCCGGGGAAAGCAGCGGGTCGCACAGGGCAACACGCCAACGCCGCCCCCCCCCTCCCCCCCTCCCCAGAGGGCAGCAGCAAAGTGGCTCAAGAAGAGAGGAATTGCCATGGGTGCCAACCTCCCGGTGGGGCCTGGAGATCTCCCCGTATTAAGTGATCGGCTCCCCTGGAGAAGGTGCCCCCCCACCCCCCTTAAACTCCACCCTCCCCAGGCATCCTTCCCCAAATACCCGGGAATTTCCCAACCCAGAGTTGGCAAGCTTAGAATTTCTGCTCAGCCCTGCTTGCTCCTTGGATCCTCCAGGACAGCACTGGGAACTTTCCCAGGAAGACAAGCGGGTCAGTCTGTCCCCTGCCCAGCCCTACTTTGTTAGTGACAACACCTGGGGGACAGCAGCCTGTCCAAATCCAGCCAGTTTTTCTTTATAGAGCTCAGCATGTAAGCAAATAGATCTAGAGGAGTCAGCCGCGTTGGTCTGTAGTTGCAAAATGGTAAAGAGTCCAGTAGCACCTTTAAGACTAACCAACTTTATTGTAGCATAAGCTTTCAAGAACCACAGCTCTCTTCGTCAGATGCATCTGAGGATGCATCTGACTAAGAGAGCTGTGGTTCTTGAAAGCTTATGCTACAATAAAGTTGCATCTGACGAAGAGAGCTGTGGTTTTCCAAAGCTTGCGTTACAATAAAATTGGTTTGTCTTCAAGGTGCTACTGGACTCTTTACTCCTTGCAAGAGTTCCGATGCATGGGGCAGGGGAGGGGAAGGTGCTGTGCGGGCAGAGACCCTCTGTGTGGGCAGAGACCCTCTGTGCCCCAAAGCAGGAATAGGAGAAGCCTGGGAATGGGGGTGGAGTTTGACAGGCCTGGCCGATGGATTCTTATGGAGTCATTCATCAGTCAGGAACTCAGAAGGGCAAACAGGCCTGCTGGTTAGAGTTGCCAACTCCATGTTGGGAAATTCCTGGAGATCCGGGGGTGGAGCCTGGGGAGAGGAGGGTTTGGGGAGGGAGGGGCCTCAGAAGGGCTGTAATACCATGAAGTCCACCCACGAAAGCAGCCATTTCCTCCGGGGGGGGACTGGTCTCTGTCATCATTCGGGGAGGTTTCCAGGAGGCGGGCAGCCCTAGCCCAAGTGGCCTTAGTGGGGCTCCAGGGGCTGCTTGGCACAGCTTCTTCCGGGGCTGCTCTGTTTTAACGCCCCCCCCCTTTCCCCGGGCACTGGGGACAGCAGAGCCCGGTGGGGCAGCGCTTCATTGGCCCTAAGGGGCCAACCTTTCCTCGAGAGTCTCCAGAAGTGGGCAGCCTTGCCTCCCTCCGTGGGTCTCTGGCAGCTTGGAGTTTGCTGCCTGGCTCACTTTCAAGGGGCCCTCTGGCCCGGTCCGTCATCCGCTGAATGCTCTTTATCCGGAGCAACGCCTGCTTGCAAGGGTGCTCACAGAGCCAAGAAAGACAGGGTCTCCAGCAAGCACCAGGTGGGAGTGGCCATGACCGAGCTCAGAACCAGTCCCCCAATCTGGAGCTCCGGTTGTGGTGCCCCAGCATCACCCCGAATTTGGCTCTTCCCCCCCCCCCCCGCCCCTCCCATGGAGCCTGCCGGAGAATCTCTGCTCAGATCCACGCGGCGCTGCCCCTGCACGATGCCGCCCGCCCCTCCCAGCCGCTCTCTGGCCCTCGCGCCCCCAGCGCCCCAGGGTCACGTGTCGACTCCGGCCGTTAAGCTGCAGGCTGTCCAGGGACGCGGCCGGTTTTGTGTTTTTCGCTTGTGCTGCTCTGAGCAGCGCTGGTGAACTCCTCTTTGGGGTTGCCAACCTGCAGGTGGGGCCTGGAGAGCTCCCGGTGTTACAACTGATCTCCCCTCAGGCGACCGAGATCAGCTCCCGTAAGGAAACGGCTGCTTTGGAGGCGGGCTCTGTGGCATCGCGCCCCTGCTTGGCTCCCTCCCCTCCCCACGCCCTGCCTCCCCCCAGGCTCCAGCCCCAGATTCTCCAAGGATTCCCCAGCCTGGAGCTGGCACCCGCAGTCCACTGAAAAGGAATGTGGGTACAGTGGATGGGGCAGTTCCCGGGCGGAGATCCTGAAGAGCGGCTGCCCGTTCCGGCAGACTGCCCCTGTCAAGATGCCGTAGAAAAGAGCAAGAGTCCGGTAGCACCTAGAAGACTAACAACATTTGTGGGCGGGTAGGAGCTTTCTTGAGTCACAGATCTGTGGCTCACGTGGTAAGCTCACACCCTGCCACGAATTCTGCTAGTTTTATGGGTGCTCCTGGGCTCCTGCTCTTTTCTGCGGCTACAGAGACTAACAGGGCTGCTCGTCTTGATCTTGCCAAGAAGGGTCCGCGGCATCCAGCAGCTTTGCCCGTCCAGCCGGGCTTCCTTCCCACCCAGCAAGCACTGGGGGGGGGGGGGGATGTTGCAGCTTCTGGGAAGCTCTTGGCTGAGGGCCTCCAACTCCCTGAGTTTTTGCATGGGGTGATTGTCAACCAAAGGTCAGGCGGCGCATAGCCGGAGCTAAAAACAGAGACGAGAGGAAATGAGCTCAGGCAAAAGGGAGGCAAAGGCCAAGCCGGGCGGCTGGGTGCCGAGTGGGAGAGCAGCCGGCTCGGGGTGGCCCAGAGGTACCGGCCACGCAAAGCGCTGGGCTAGATTTCTCACGAAGTGCAAGCAGAGGCGGCCTGGGGCAGCAGGGGCTGCGAGACTGAGGGGCTGGGGGGCCTTGGCAAATTTTGTGGGGCTGGGGCACTGCCGAGTTAGAGTGAATTGGCCTTGGAAACTAGCAGGGAAGTCTTCAAAAGGTAACTGGCCTCCAGGGCCGCTTTGAACAGATTCCCCGGGGTGGGCCAAGGCTCAGCGGCCGCCGCCTCCTTTCTACAGGCAGCAGCCCCTCCAGCGTTGCCACCAGTGCTGGGCTGCTCTTCCCTGCTTTCTCCTGGGGTGCTTTCACTTCCCAAACCACCCCGGTTCTGAACACCCCCCCCCCAACATTGTTCCTGTGCCCCCCAATTAGGGCTGTCAACCTCCAGGTGGAGTCTGGAGATCACCCAGAACTACAGCTGATCTCTGGATGACAGAGATCTGTTCCCCGACCAAATGGCAGCTTACACTCCAGTAAGACCCCTCCCCTCCCCAAACCCAGTCCCCCCAGCTTCCACCCCTCAAATCTACAGGAATGTCCCCACCAGAAGTTGGCAGCCCCACCCCCAATGCTCTTCTACAGAGTTGCAACAGGGACATTCCTGCGTGGGGGGCAATAGGAGGCCTGCAGGCCACACGGCCTGGCCAGAGCGCTTTTGCATTCCCTTCTCCCTACAAGGCAGCTGCCTGGGAGCTGCACATTCCCACCCCCGTGGGCTTTGGGGGGCCTGGCCCAGAGGCCTGGCTGCACGCCTCTTCTGCCCTGCATTCCTGTGGAACAGGCAGCCCTGGTTGGGGGGGGGGGGAGTGAGTCTTGATCCTGGCTGGTTGAGACCCAGTGGGCTGCATGACCCCCCCCTTCTCTCTCTGGGTTTGGGGAGGGACAGCCTGGGCCGGCAGTGCTCCAGCTGACTTCCTGGCACGTCCCACTGGGCATTTCCAGCATTTCCACAACATTCTGGACGTGTGACTAAGCTTGGTGCATTAGGGGCTGAGGGCACATCAGGAGTACAACCACGTATTTAAGCCCAGGTACCACTTCTTTTTGCATATGGCAGTGTGTGGGAAGGAGAAACAAGGGGGTGTTTAACCCTTTGCGTGAGCAACATTCGAGCCCAGGAGCACCGTAAAGATCAAATAGATTTCCAGGCTATTTATTTGAGAGACAAAGCTCTCTTGACTCTCAACAGCTCATGCTCTGGAAAGCTAGTTGATCTTTTAGGTGCTCCTGGACTTGAATCTTGCTCTTCTACTGCAGACCCACCTGAAACTTACCCTTTATGTACCCACCGTTTCCGTGCTCCACCCTCCTGCCCCTTCTTTCTGCCTATTCAGTTTATCCTGCCCTTCTACAAAGTTCAGAGCAACATTCAGAGAGTTCCCCTAAAGACACACAAACACACATGCATCTCACTCTCACAACACCCCGTGCGGTAGGTTAGGTGGAAAGAGTAACTGGACCTGTGACCAAAGGTCACCCACTGAGCTGTATGAGAACGAGGATTTGAACACAGGTCTGATCGCAGTCTGACATGACTCACTGCCCCAGGCGGGCTTCTCCCTCGCCAGGCCAAGGGCATGTCTGCAGTCTTTAATTTGGGCTTTTCCAGCAAACCTTTCAGGCAAGAAGGCTGTTCCTAGCTCTGCTAGCCCAGAAATCAGCAACAGAGCCAGGCAGCCTACCACGGAGCAAGGGCACCTCCCTCTAGCCTGCACTTGGGGGGGAGCCTGGGAAAAGAATGCCAAGACCCCATTTAAACGTGGTACTGGCGAGGCCATGACTTTCCCTGCGTGGCTTAGCACGCAGTTGCATCCCAGGCAAAAGCTTTTGAGAGCCACAGCTCTCTTCGTCAGATGCAACTTTATTGCAGCATAAGCTTTTGGGAGCCACAGCTCTCTTTGTCTGACGATGCATCTGACGAGGAGAGCTGTGGCTCTCGAAAGCTTATGCTACAATAACGTTGGTTAGACTTAAAGGTGCCACTGGACTGTTTCCTATTTTGCTACTACTGACTAACATGGCCAACTCCTCTGGATCTATCCCAGGCAAAGGAACCGTCCCTGCTTAGCTAGCACACCAGCACAATATCTGCAAGAGCTGCAGCCAAATCTCGGGTGGTGCGCAACAACTAAGCACGCGCTGCTCGTTTGTGTGGGGTGCCGCCCAGTTTAAAGGAGACGCTGATTCAGTGCAAAGATGAGGAAGGATGCCCACCGGCCTTGCCAGTGTCACAGTGAGGTGCGCCCTAAGGCAGAGCCTGTGTGGGGTTTGCAAGGCTCTGTAGATATGGTTGCCAATATCCAAGTGGGGGCTGAAGTACACCTGGAATTACAGCTGATCTCCACGCTACAGAGATCAGCAGCTCTTCTGGAGGAAACAGCTCCAGAAGGTGGATTTCTACGCTTCGCATCCCTATAGAACTCTCCTCTCTACCCTGGCTTCCCCAGATACCGCCCCCAAATCCTCCAAGCCCGCGTTGGGAACTCCCATCTGCAGAGGACGAGATATGATGCCGTTTACACATGAAGCCCCAGGACCTGTTCCCTTTCCCACCTCCGATTGTGCCCTCCCCCCCCCAGTAGTGCCACTGCATCCCTCCCCCTGCATACTTGGCCTCTCCACCATGCTCTGTCCCCCCCTGCTCCTCCCCCCCCCCAGCCTCTTCCCCACCCTCTCCTGCACCTTCATTTTGGTGAGAAAGCCTTCCCCACCCACTGCCGCTTGTGGTTTCCATGGTGACCTCGCTTAGGATAAAACAGGCCCTTCTCTTCAGCCTCCATCCTCCTCTGAGTATCCCCCCTCCCCCCCCACACACACAGCTCTCCCCAGGGCCCTGCCCCTAGAAGGAGGGCTGAGCCGCTTCCTGGGCATGGAAGCCCCTCTGTTCTTGGGGGGCATTTGATCCCTCTTCGAAGACCGTCCTCACTGGGTCAGACCCGAGCCCAGCATCCTCTTCCCCAGAAGGCTTCCAAGCAGGGCCTGGAGTCCAAATCCTCCCTTTGTTCTGCTCCCCATTCAGTGATACGCTGCCCCCGAATATGGAGGTTCCACTAAGCCATTGTGACTAATATCCCCTATCCCAACACGGCCCTGGAAGGAAAACAGGAGACCACCCTGACACGGATAAGGAGCCAACTCACCACAGTTCAAAGGGGAGAACAAACCGTGGTGCGTCTCAGCACGCAGAAGCAAAGGGGCATTTCTGCCACTGAAGGGCAGAGCGGTCCTGACTGGGTCTTCTCACCAGATCTCCGAAGCTAAGCAGGACCAGCCTCAGTTCGTAATGGGATGGGAGACCTCCGACAAGACCCGGGGCGCCATGCAGAGGCAGGCCATGGCAACCCCCCTCCGTTAGTCTCTTGCCTTGAAAACCCCAGCAAGGGCTGCCATAACTCAGCTGTGATTTGATAGCACGTTCCACCCCCACCAAGGCCAGAGCAGCAGACCCTGCAGACCACCAGCCTGGGGCCCTGAGGGTCTGGCAGAATGGTCCTCTTCTCTGCCCAGCTGGGGTTGCCAACCAGGGGGAAAACTGCAGGCCAGTGCGCCTGGGGCACGGTCCTCACAGGCAGCGTCCTCCTGGCCTTGGGGGACACCAAGGGGCAGTCCAGGCCCACCTCCTGCCGTGAAGTTCCCTGGTGTTTGGCTCTTCCTCGGCCTGGGCAGAGAGATGCCTCTGTGTCCTTGACCGGGGTGCCTGGCAGTCTCTTCTTGGACTCAGTGCAGAGGCATGAGCTTTGGGGCATCCAGGAGAGCTCCCATGGGTGCAGCTGGCTAGGGGGCTCCAGCACACAGCGCAGAGAAGGGGACCCCAGCTCTTGAAAGGAATTCCTCTTGCGGATTTGCACTCAGCTGTGCAACACCTGCCAGAATTTCTGCAATGTGCAAGATAGTTTCAGGTGGGTAGCCATGTTAGTCTGTAGTTGAAGAGCAAGAATCGGGCCAACCAGATACTCTCAGCCTGGAAATCTAGTTGGTCTCTGAGGTGCTGCTCGGCCCAATTCTTGCAATGTGCAAGAAACTCCAGGTGTGTTGAGAGGTGCGCTCAGGAAGCCTGGGGCGGTGGCCTATTTCACTTGTTCCCTGTGTCCTGGAATATCAGGGACACACCCCATTTCGTGCAATGATTCCCTGACATGGATCACTGCCTCTATTTTTGCCTTGAGGAGTGGGAGTTAAAAATGTTTCATGCAAGTTAAACACAGACACTGTTCTTCAGGGGTCAACTCCTTCTCCAGGGACTCTGGCAGTGAAATCCCGGTATGAGTGAGTGCCTGGACCTTCCTCCTAGAGCATGCACACACATGTAGATGCGCATATACGAATGCCAAAGCACTCTGTGGTTCGCAGCCTGCAGCTGCTATGTTTTGTGCTGCTGATAGCATATTGTCGGAACATCTTGTTTCTCTGGTACGTCTTTAACCCAAAGAACAGCAGGTGCTTGGCTTTGACTTCAGTGGAGAAGGAGCTTTCACAGAGAAGGGGAAGGCAGCATAAAGCAGGCCAAGGGAGTCCTTCAGCAATGAGCCGTAAGTGTGTGGGGAGGGGCTCTTGGCCTTAGAAGGGGGCTGTTCCAGCGGCTCCCCACTGCCATCTGTGCAACGCTAGCGGGGGCCATAAGAGCTCGGTGTCCCTGGAAGGCCGAGCTGGAATGCTGTCCCCTCCTGTCGATTCCACCCTGGGGTTTGCTCCTCTATGCTGTCCTCCCACCGTGGCTTCCTTCTGCCCACTGACCCACCCCCTGGCCCAGAATGGCTCTCCGCCTCCCCGGAAGATGCCCACGCAAGTCTGCGAAACCGACTGTGGCAGCGGGGCTGATGATGACGGGGACACACAATGCGGATGGTCCAGAATGGCAATCGGCATATGCTCAGGAGATTCTTCTCTCTTTAATATTACTTCAGAATCTGGGAGGGCCCCCCTGAGTCAAAACTGGCCCTGACTGTGACGTATGCATGCATTGAACTCAACCGGCAGAAATGCTCCCAGCTTCCTAAAGAGACCCCAGCCAGAAACTGGGCCAGTTGACTGATTGATTAGATTTCTAGCCCGCCCTCCCCACAAGCAGGCTCAGGGCGGGTTACAATCATAAAATAAATTACAACGGATAAAAACCATAAAATGACATCTCAGTACAAACACGAATTTCCGTCTTCCAGAGGGGGCACCCGTGACAAGTGACCTGCTCGGCTGGATCCCTTTCTCCAGGCTAGGAGTGAAATTAAGCAGGTGCAAAGAGGAACAAGGACCAGCTTTTGCTGCAGGAGGGGAGAATTAAACCCCCCCCCCCCCGCCATGCGCTTTTCCAAGTATCTTCCAAGAGCTTTGGCCCCCGTCTCTCTCACACGCACACGCAGCCCATGAGTGCTGCAGCAGGGCACCTCCCAGCCACCACTGCTCCATCACGGAGAGCGGAGAGAGGAGAGGAGGGCCCGGGGGGCGGGGGCACGACGTACACCCATGCATGCCACACCGGCCCCTCTTCTCACCCCGCTTCTCACCCTGTGGCTGCAGCAGACCATTTGCGGTACCAGGGCTGTGAACTGGGGCACAGAAGGGGCCTCCCCTGGGATTCCAGCCGTTGCTCAGCTATGCTGACCCTGGACAGCTTTTTTTTTTTTTAAACTATAGGTAAATGTATGCAATTTTCTTAATTAATGACTGAAGTTCCATTCGATTAAGAATCCTTTATATGAGGCCCAGAATTGGGTCATCCCTGAGTGTCAGTGGGGTAAATTGCTGCATGGAACTGCAGCCAGCGCATTTGATTGAACCTCCTTCTTCAGGAGCAGCTCAGCTCGTTCTGTTCCGTCACAAAGGAAGGTCACGGTTTAAGTCATTTATTTACGTTATTTGTAGTCTGCCTTTCTCACTGGGACTCAAGGCGGATTATACAGCGTCAGTCAGTATAGTCAACAGCAGGGACATTCACTGAGCAATACAAGAGGGCACGGATTGCAGAAATGTGAAAAAAGCAAGCAGAGGTCCAGTACAGAAATGAAACGGTGCTGAACCAAAACAAACCATGTAACTTGACATACTAAATGATGCGGAAAAGTAGAGGCATACTTGCAGCAATAGATAGTACGCAGTAGTATAGTCTACAGCCCCTGTTGGGTGTATATGTGTGTGTTTACAAAATCAGGCACCTGCAGTAAATGTTCCAGCACTCTGTAATGAAGATGTGGCTTCCATCCAGGAAGGCGTGCCACAACCTGGCACAGAGGGGGGCACACTTCAGTGCACCTTAAATCAGCAGAGCATAAAATGCACATAACTGAACTGAATTGTGGTCAGAGCACATATTAACGAAAACATATTTGATGGTTGAAAAGGGATGATGTTAATGTTCTCATCTTTAGCCATTTGTCTTAATGCAAGAAAGTAAGAGCCCCGTGGCACAGAGTGGTAAGCGGCAGCCCAAGCTCTGCTCACGACCTGAGTTCGATCCTGGCGGAAGCTGGGTTCAAATAGCCCACTAAAGGTGGACTCAGCCTTCCATCTTTCCGAGGTCGGTAAAATGAGTACCCAGTTTCCTGGGGGAAAAGTGTAGATGACTGGGGAAGGCAATGGCAACCCACCCTATAACAAAATGTCTGCCAAAAAAACGTTGTGATGCGACGTCCCCCCATGGGTCAGTAATGACTCAGTGCTTGCACAGGGGACTGACTACCTTTACCTTTTAATTACTCAGAAAGATAACCCTCCCCACCCACCCCCACCCCGCACCCAAGCCTTCCGTATTGACTTATTAGGACTTTCAGTACAAAATGTTGTTCATTAAGGAAAATAAGTCAACTATGGGAAATGTCCAGAGGTTTGCAGCTTTTGAGATTGTGTGTGTGTGTGGGGGGGGGGGAGGGCAGTGCTATTTGGGTCTTCCGGCAGCACCTCCCCCCCCCACACACACAAGGGGAAGTGAGAAACACCCCCACCTAAACCTGACTCATGTTTTCCAACAGGTATAAATCATGGAGGGGGGGGGGTCTTGCTGCCATGGCAACAAAATCACAGGACTGCATGAAAACCGCCAAACTGCAGCATCTCTTAGCTGCACCCCCCCCTTGCTTAGCAGCCACCATCACTCCATCTGCCTGCTCCTTTGCTGGCTGAGCAGCTGAGTCAGCAACTCACAGCACCGGCCAGGGTGGTGTCAGCATATGCTGAGGTGGGGAAGCTGCCAGGGCCCAGGGTTTCTGCCAAGGCCCCCTGCCACAGAGCCCCCCCCCAACACAGGCGGGTGGTGTACAATGGTGGCATGCATGTCTGGCAGGCAAAGTGGTGGTGTTCCATATACTGCCCAGCAAGGAAATGATGTGTGGTCAGTGAGAAGGACACACGGGGGGGGGTGAGGATGTGAGGGAGCTGGAAAAAAGGCAGGAGTGGTGGTGCTGGGGGGTGGACAGCGGAGAACAGAGTCTGCCTGTGCGCTCTCTGCCTGCCCCCCCCAAAAACCTGGGACCATTCCTGCCCGGGGCAGGGGGGGTCACGGGGGCATGTCAGGTACACGAGTTGCACATTGGAACAAGGGTCTGTGCATTCCCAGTTCCATTTCCAGCTTGGGGGTCAAAGAGGTTTTTTAAAAATTCTGTGCTTTGGCCTCTGCCATTTGGGGGTGAATTCCTCTCTCCTGTTCTTTTGGGGCTGTGCATGATCCAGCCCTTCCCCTCCCCATTTAGAGGCTTTTGCACGCCCCCATTCTGCATTGGACCTGACCTTCAGGTACACGTGAACACACCTGAAGCTGCCTTACCCTGAATCAGACCTGTGGCCCGTCAAGGTCAGTCTTGTCTACTCGGGCAGGCAGCAGCTCTTCAGAGTCTCTTTCCTCTCACCTGCTGCCTGGCCCTTTAAAGTGGAGAGGTTACCAGGGATTGAACTGTCAACCTTTTGCATGCCAAGCAGAGGATCTTCCACTGAGCTACAGCCCCTTCCCTCCGTTGAATGAGAAAGGCTGCCACTCTGAGGAGCAGCGAGTCTTGTTACACCTTCTATCCCAGCCAGAAAGCGCGAGAGTTGCTGCAAAGAAGGGAGTCAAGTTGCAAAGGCACAATGCAAAATGTAGCTCTAATCAAGTGGATTACATTTTGCTTTGCAGCTTTGCAACCTGACACCCTTCTTTGCAGCACCCTTCCCACCTTCCGGCTGGGATATAAAGGCTCCGGGATCTCCATTCCTACTTGTATAGGACGAAAGGAGCTGGACCCTCGAAAGCGTCTACAGTATCTGAAGAAGTGAGCTGCGGCTCACAAAAGCTCCTACCTTACCACAGATTTTGTTAAGACTTACAGGTGCTCCTGGACTCTTGCTCTTTTCCACTGCTACAGGCAGACTAACACGGCCACCCCTCTTGATCTACCTGAAAATCTTGCTGGTCTTCTAGGTGCTCCTGGACTTGGATCTTGCTGTTCTACTGCAGACCAACATGGATCCTCGCCTGAAACCGTCTTCTTGGGCAAGGTACTCGGGCAGCTGGTGGCCACGCAGATTCAGGTAGTGCTGTAAGAGAGCAAGAATCCATTTCAACCCGGATGCAGGCTTGGTTGAGGTCTTGCTTGCCCTGATTAACAGTCTTTGCCATGGGAGTGAATGGAGGTGTGTGCAGGTGGGGGGGGACACAGGTCCCGTCATGCTTTTGATACCCTTGTGCTGATCTGGGGGTGGGGTTCTGTTCCAGCCTGGCCGACCACTTACAAAATAGTGCTGAGAAACTGTGGCTCAGCCACAGGGCTCATTTGTGCTTTGGGGTCCTGCAGGTCCTCCATGCTCTTTAAAGCCTACATGAAAACATTAGGAGAGGTTAACTAGGGATTGGGTGGGGGGCAATTTGGTGTAGTGGTTAAGAGCGGCAGGACTCTAATCTGGAAAGCCCACTTCTCTGCTTGAAGCCAACTGGGTGATTGTTGGTAAGTCACAACTCTCTTGGAGCTCTCTCAGCCCCATCCACCTCACAGGGTGATTGTTGTGGGGATAATAATAACACACTTTGTAAACCGTTCTGAGTGGGTGTTAAGTTGTCCTGAAGGGCAGTATGTAAATCAAATGTTATTATTATATTATTACTAGCTTGATACCTGTGCTTTGCTATGGTATTTAAATGAGCGCCTCTCTACTTGTCTTCTAGGATTGCTTTGCTCATAGAGAGAATCTCCTGTTCTGTGCACCTCGGGGTAATCTTGCTGGTACTTGGCCACCACTGCTCGGTGCACTGCTGGAGTATGATGTGCATATTTCTTTGTCGCATCTCTAAGCTGCCTCCTCCTTTTAGTGTCAGTATATCTTGCACAACGTCTGCCAGGAGGCTTCTTGGGGGAAGTAAGAGGCGATGGCTGAGAGAGGTGTGAGGTGGAGTTGGACTGAGGGAGGGGTGGTGTGCTGGATGCTTCAGCAGGTTTATGTGAGAGGTTCACATCAAAATGGCCCCTAGAAAGGTCGTGCACCATCCGCACCATGAACATTAAAAACTCAGTTGCCATACTGACTTTTATATAAAATCCCTATTCAGTTTTGTACCATCTTTCTTTAACTGCCTGCAGTTTCCTTGACCTGATTTTGACCTCAGAACACAGAGTTCCACAGCTGACCAGTCAGAGAGATGGGGAAGCAAGCAGGAGCCTGCCAGCCACAAAGGAAAAGCAGGCCCCACAGGGAGACTGGTGGCCCTAGTGAACTTCTAGGGGAAGACTGGGAGGTGTATTTGACCTCAGGACATATTCAATGACTCTCAACAGCAACTGCAGACTGTTTAGAATGTTAGAGTGAGGACCAATCAGGCCACATATGCAAATGACCTCTGTGTTCCAACTGTCTGGGGGGGGGAATGACATGTGGAATGTTGTGAGCACCAATCAGCCAGCATATGCAAATGACCTTGAAAGGCTGGCCCAATCAGGGAAGAGTGGCTGAGCTAGCAGTGGGTGGGAGTGCAAGTGGGCAGCAGCCTGCCAGCCACACAGGGAAGCTGTATCCCTTTGGGAAAACACATTTGACCCCCTCAGGAGGCAAATTTCTTAAAATCCCTGTTTACCTCATGAAATAAATGTTCTCCCCAAATATCATGTTTCTAGGTCCAGGGTTTGGGCTGAGCATTGATGAGTCAGTTAGGACACTTGTCTTTATATAGATAGATGTGCGGATGACACCCGTCTCTGTTTCTCCTGAACAAGCTGGGAGAAGGTGATGCAATGGATGAGGGCCAATAAACTGAAGCTCCAGACAAGAGTGAGGTGCCATTGGTCAATGCTAACACCCCAGGGAATTGGGATCCTAATTGTTCTCTGTGTGGGGGGTGGGTTGCGCTCCCCCTGAGAAAGCAGGTTCACTCCTTGGGGGATGCTGCTTAACCCAGCCTACAGTAGGAAGCTGCTTGATGCATAACAATTTGCCTGCTTGGGTAGGCACACCAGTGAAGTCTGTGCCTTGAAAAGCCAGGTTTGGCTACAACAATTCCTGCCCTGCTCACATCTGGGTCAGATTACTGCAATGCATTTTACATGGGGCTGCTTTGGGAGAGATCTGTTGAGATTGAGCTTGCCTGGGCCGGTGCAAAGAACCAAATCAACCCTTTGGCTGGATCTCGATGTGAGAGAATGTCAGTCACAGCTGGCTGGACCACATTTTTAAACGACCCATGTTAGGCTTTCGAGGGCGGCGCCTGCCCTGCGTCAGACAGGAAGGTGCCCTTGGGTCTAGTCTGGCTCTTAGTCCTGAGTGGGGCCCTGGGCTGGCTTTGTGCGAGGGCGTGACTCCCCCTCCCCACATTTCCTCTTGTAAACTTGATCCAAAATGCAAAAGGACATCCCCCCCACCCCTGGCCCTGAGATGGATGCAGGCACCCGTTCCCAAGTATCTCTCCACATTGTGCTTGGGAACGGGTACCTGGCATGGGCCTCCCTTCGGATACGCTGCTTGGGGAGGGGGATGAAACTGGCAGGCATCAGATGGGGCATTCAGGCAGGCAGGCATCTGTGCCCAGAGAGAACCCGTTTGGGCTGTTGCTTGGGATTCACCCCACACCTCTGCCTGCTTGCTGCTTCCACGCATACACACACACCTACCCACCCCGTGGCTGCTATCTTTAGCAGCTGTGCATGAAGGAGACGGGAAAGAACCTGGCTGTGGCTGTATTTTTACATTTGCTGGAGTTTCTTTTGCTGGGAATGGAATGGGAGGGGGCTGGGGAGGCAGACTGCTGTGCTTCGTGACATCTGGCAGCCTGCCGGAGCCACAGCCTCTTCCAGGCGTGATGGAGCCATGGAAATTGCAGGCGCGAGGCCCGCTCACTAATCCAGGGGGGAGGTGGGTGCTTAGCCCCCAGGGGGAACCCCCTCCCAACCCACCCCTCTTGTTTATTTCAGTGCTATTTGACCCCACCCTTTCTTTAAGGAGCTCAGGATGGGGTGCACATGGTTCATCTGTCCTCCTGATCACCCTCACCACAACCCTGCCAGGTAGGTTTGGCTGAGAAAGAGAGCCGCTGGCTCCAGATCACCCGAGACGTTTCTAGCGAGCCAGGATGACAACCGGGGTGTGTGCTGGTCCAGCCTTCTAAGCACTGCACCACATCCACGTGCCCCGACCACACCACTCACTGCACACACCTTCGCCATCCCCACACAACAGCTCATTTAACAGCCAGCAGACCCTCTCCCAGAAGTGGGGGGGGGGAATCCAGCAGGGCTTTACTTGGCGGCTGAGAGGTGCTGGGGCTCAGAAGGCCTTGAAACTCTGGCCTGTCACCTCTCTCTCTCTTTTCCGGCCAGCCTGGAGTGTGCAGGTGAGTGGCGAGGCAGGCTCTCTGCTTATGCTTAAAGGCCCCCTTCAAATGTTTAGCTCAGACCTGGGGGGGGGGGCGCTTTGGGGCATTGATTCCAGCCTCCCCTGCCCAAGGGCATTTCTGAGTGCTAATGAGGGGAAGGAAATGTGGAGCGAACTGCCCTTGCCAGAGAATGAGGGAGGAGAAGGAAGTGAGACTCCGGGGGCACACGGATGCCCGAAGGCAGCTTGCCCTGGCGATGCCCATCTTCACCGGGCTCAGGACACCGAAAGTTCTCCCGCACAAGGCCACGGGCAAGGGCCTGGCCCTGCCCTCCCCAAGCTCCATCCCCCCCAAATCTCCAGGAATTTCCCAGTCTGGACTTGGCAACCCTATGGCCTTCCCCAACTGATTGTGGAGGGTGTTGTTGTCCATGGGCGTCGCCCAGACACTGCTGCTCTGACCCACCTAGGTGAGCTAGGAGAAGGGGAGGCACTCTGTCTCTGTCTCCAGATGCTGTCCATTCCACATGCATTCCACCTGCCACCTGCCCTGGGGAGGCCCCGTGAGGCAGACAAGGCAGAGAGAAGGTGGCTGGCCCACTTGGCTGAGCTTTATGGCCAAGGGGAGGTTGGGAGCCAGGTCTACACAGATTCTCACTCACGGACTAGGGCTTGCCCAGACCACCCTCAGAATTTTGTTCAGGCTATCTAGCAGTTTGCACGGAGGGGCAGTTAGTGGATGCTCTTCCTTTAGCGGTTAAATGGTTGGGCTGTGAGTCAGCACTCTGTTGGTTCAAATCCCACTCCTGCCATGAGCTCAGCAGGTGGCCTTGGGCAAGCCACTCCTCTCAGCCCCGTTCCCCAGCTGTATTGTAGGGATAACAACACTGTTCACTGCTCTGAGTGGGGCACCAATCTGTCTAGAGGAGTGGAATATATGCACACACAGCTATTATTGTTGATGTCATTATTGTTGTTGTTACATACAGATAAAGTCAGTGAAACCCGCTTCTCCCTTTATCTTCATGCCTGAAAAATAAAACGAGCCCCACCTGCCCAATTTCACTTTTCTAGGCAGAAGCGCAGAGCCAGTCAAAGATGGGCCACAAACCATCTAAAATATCTAGGCATCAATATTACCTCTGAATCAAAAGATCTTATAAAAATAAATCATCAGAGCATGGTGAATCAGATAAAAACAGACATCAGCAATTGGAACAAACTAAATCTCAGCTGGTTTGATAGATACCATTTAATAAAGGCATTTATACTACCCAAATTTCTGTTTGTATTAAGGGCAATCCCAGTAACAATACCTTTAGAACAAATTGCCAAGTGGCAAACCATACTCAATAGATTCTTGTGGCAAAATAAACACCCACGAATAGCATACTCTACCCTGAGACGGAAGACTAGAGATGGCGGCATTAATTACCCAGATCTTAATTTATATCAAGCAGCTATAAGGTTATTAAACTTACTACAACTCATATCTGAAACTAATACAGCAGAATGGGTCATCCTCTCTCACTCTTGGTTAGCTAAATTTTCCTTCAATGATTTAATTTGGAACCAACAAAAAAACAGACCCCAAAGTATTAACAATAATAAATTTTTACTTTCAATTTTGCGGGTATGGGACAAGTATAAGAACAGAATAGTTCCAGGGAAGTCTAGATTTTCCTCTTTTATTAATCAAGCTTGGTTCCCCCCAGGACAGGATTCATCCTTCAATCTAATACTACAACATACCAAGATAACAAGGCTAATCGATATTGCCTCAAATTTAGGCATACTGGGAAAATCAGATATAGAAAATAAATTAAACCAACAACTACCCTGGTTCAAATACCTACAGCTCAAAAACATGGCAGAGCAAATAGACCTGAAAACAGTAATGAAGAGTCCCTTGACAGAATTTGAACAGATTCTACATTCATATATGTCACAGAAAAAAGGAATGATTTCTATACTTTATACCATCTTAAAATTAAAAAAAAATACTGGAAAAAAAAAGATGGCTGCAACCCCAGAAACGGCAGACGCAGGAGGGCAGGCACAGCTGTGACGTTGTGCTGGATTCAAGAACTACCGTTGCCTCGTGGTACACTCCTTGGCACATTTTGATGCCTGAACCGAGCACGGCGGCGTCAGATTCCCAAACACCACGTTGGTTGTTGGGTGGCTGAGTGCCCTGGTAATGTTGGCTCAGAAGGCCCTAGAACAGGTTTTATGCCACCATCAAGGAGCAGAGCTGGGTGTGTGGCTTGGGAGGAACAGTGTTATTTGGCCATATAGTCCATATGAAAAACGTAATCTGCAAACTCGATGTTAACCCTGCAGGGATTTCCCCACAGCAAGAGATGGCAGACGTGGCTCAACCAGAGGCCTGTCTCTCATCTGTTTCACAGATAATCCTGACTTTGTGAAGTTGCTGCTTTAGGAAATCATAACCGTTTTGAGAGCTGGGCAAACCTGACCAGTTTCTAAAAGTATTGGAAGGTCTCGAGCGTTCAGAGACCTACAGGATAAAAAAAAACTGACTTTCTGAATGCAAGTGTGCCTACACATTTTTTAAAAACTCCTGAACAGAACACAAAGTATTTTATTGTCAAGCAGAGCGTTTGAAAGCTGCTGAGAGAGACATTGCCCAATAAGTCAGATTTCCCCACAAAAATCTGAGTCAGAGCTCTGTGATTCTAAATATACGATAGACTCCTCACCTACGGCTGCGTCTCTCTGTCTCCTTCACACAATGGGATACATGCCTCCTGACAGAAGGGCTCCAGTTTCAGGCAAGGGAATCCCTGGAGATTGAGTCATGCTGTGGTTTCAGCCAAAAGAGAACTGGGAAGATCACAGAAGTTCTGATGAGCCATGCAGCTCCAGCCTCTTCAAAACGCTTCCCAAATGCCAAGGTTTTAGGCAGCGATGACAAACGGCACAAAACCCTCATCAGACAGAGCCAACACGGGCCCAATCCACAGGTAGAACGCACAACGCCAAGTATGAGTGAAAGTCACAGTGCTGTGACTTTACACAACTAAATTACGTTCAGGGCAACAATTTAATCTTATTCACCTTTTTAGTCCGTGGGCCAGACAATGGCCGTTTCCAGACGGCTTACCTGCCTCCGGAACGTCGCGCCATCTTGCGGGGAAAACGCGGTATTTCGCGTTTTCCCCGCAAGATG
This sequence comes from Eublepharis macularius, assembly GCF_028583425.1. Lineage (NCBI taxonomy): Eukaryota > Metazoa > Chordata > Lepidosauria > Squamata > Eublepharidae > Eublepharis > Eublepharis macularius. Next base: position 1,708,201 of record NC_072798.1, read on the forward strand.
GCGCGACGTTCCGGAGGCAGGTAAGCCGTCTGGAAACGGCCCATATGTCAGTATTACATAAGGTGCCAAAACTTCTGTACGTTTTTCTGTCTATGTATCGTGTTTTCATATGATAACTTGCTCTGATTGGTAAACTTTTTATGATGTCATCAAGATGGCCCAAGCCGATTTCCCCCACCTTTTCTAATCTGAACTGTCACTCATGAACCGAGTGACCGATATCATATGTTAAAGCACTGTTGGAAAGCTAATAAATTCCCTACATATAACTAATATTATCCATTACCGTTTTAGTGCTACAGGCCATAAATCAAAGAAAAAGTCAACTTCCCCCCATATTTTAACGAGATTTATGGCATGTGGTGCTTTATCCAATCCAGAGACTCATCGAAAGTATTTTAGACAACTGTAGCTTATTCTTTTGCCTTTCTGATGAGCCACAGCATGAAGAAATTTATTCTGATATGGCACAGTTAAGTACATGAGAACAGATCCATATGTTATGTGATTTTTATTCCATGTAACTGGAAAATAGCTAACTTTATGTTACCGCAAAGGAGCATCTTTTAATTTTGTGAGTTCAGAAAATGTTCAACATGCATGTGCTTTTGTTTTCAAATATTTGTCTTTCTGCAACTGCTAATGTCCATTTTTTCACAGTATTTTTAATGTTCATCAACAGTGAAATTATCTTCTGAATTCTCAGGCTGAACTGCAAAGCTCCCATCTGTCGTCCCCCCCCCCCCCCCCCGTTGCTATATGTCTGTAATTTACACAGCGCAAGTACGTCCATAGGACAGGCACGAGCAATTCGACAGTTCACAGGAATGCACACACTTGCATGGTAACATCTCCAAAAAAACTGCCACTAGTGTGGGTGAGTCATGCGTCCAATTGAAGACAAGATTGCCATCTCTGCCTGTCATCCATCCATCACCTTTTGGGATAGGTACTTTGGCTAGCCTTGCAAACTGCTCCTCCAAATTCCTGCCTGGAAGTTGGCCTTGAGTGTGTGCATGAATTAGCAAGCTTTGCATGGTGGAAGTTGGCTGGACTCCACCTCTCCACCCTTGGCACACACAAAAAGTTCATAGCATAGTTCCTTTACAGAAGTAGTGCAGGTGTTTGGAACATACATTTCAGAGGTGAATTATTGTCTCTCCTCAAACAGCTCTGTAGAGATCTTCCCCAGCAGACTGAATGTGTCCTGGACTGGCACTTCTTGACTTTTCTCAGTAGTATCACAAGGGGATAACTCACCTCGACCTGCAAAAGTGCTCACAGTGTCACAGCCAGTGAAGACATGCAGTCCAATCAAGGCGAGGGGCACATTCTGTCCAAGGGAACTTCTGAGTTTACTTATGCCAATAAATCTTGTGGGGCTCTTTCCCCCATATTCAGGGCTTTTTTTCTGGGAAAAGAGGTGGTGGAACTCAGTGGGTTGCCCTCGGAGAAAATGGAGTTGAGATTGCCCTCGGAGGGCAATCTCAACTCCCCTCTGCCTGGAGATCAAGGGGTGGGGCCACCAGCCATGTGACCATTTTCAAGAGATTCCGGAACTCCGTTCCCCCGCGTTCCCCCTGAAAAAAAGCCCTGCCCATATTTAACAAACATAGGGCAGCTTGTCCTTTCACTCTGAAATCCAAAGCACAGCATGAGTACATTGGTGTCTTGTGAAACAAGAATAATAGATTGTGCCCCACTCTTTGCATTCAGCAGCAGGCGAGTGTCAGCTTCTTCTTGCGTAGACTTCAGCTCACGTTCTTCTTCCTACTGGTCTCTGGTCATCTTGAAACAGGCCTCATCGGTCGTGGCTTAGAGCTTTATCTTCCAGCCTTTGAATGTACTTAGGCCTTCTTCATTGTAGCACCAAAAACTTGATGAGCTCAGACCTGTTAGATGGGCTGCGCAGGTATCTTTTTTACTGCTGCATTTTGTGAGCTGCTGCAATATCCTTCACCTGCAGGCAAACACTTGTTCTTCACGTGCATCTATCAGCGTTTTCGATAGAAGTTTCCAGGTATATATCAAAAACAACATCTGTCCTTTCTCTATGGGCACCCTTTGCGAAGTATAATACAGAACACATATCCTGCTAGCAGTTCAAACGTCGTCTCATTGCCCGTCATCTTTTGCACGAAATTCATTCCAACAAGGATACAGGTGGGAATGGCATCTTTTCTGCTGGATATCCAGGTTTTTTTTCCTCAACACACTGACAGCCTTGTAGTCATCCAGATGGATCCACCTCAATTTGTGAGTGCGCAAAGCAAAGATCCCAGAGGATGGACAGGGGCATTTCTCACAGGCTATTGTCTATTTTGGGCAACAAAGATGATACACCCAAAGAGATTTTGATTAGCCTGGAGTTCAACTTCCTAAGTTTTACTGTAACTGCATTTTCTCCTTTTATCAACACTGGGAAATGTACTCATGTACCACCGGGACAGCTTGTCATGAAAATTGGCAGATGCAGGGCTTTGTTTTCTGGGAAAAGAGGTGGTGGAACTCAGCGGGTTGCCCTTGGAGAAAATGGTCACATGGCTGGTGGCCCCGCCCCCTGATCTCCAGACAGAGGGGAGTTGAGATTACCCTCCGTGCCACTCAGTGGCATGGAGGGCAATCTAAACTCCCTTCTGTCTGGAGATCGGGGGGGGGGGCACCAGCCATGTGACCATTTTCAAGAGGTGCCAGTACTCCGTTCCACCGCGTTCCTGCTGAAAAAAAGCCCTGGGTAGTTGTAACTTCCAAACACATCTTCTTGAATTCCAAATATGCTGCTTCTCCAGTTTCCAGAGTTGTGAGAAGATCACTGGCAATGTCACGGCTCATTGGATTCTGCCAATTGTTTGTCATCTGGTCAACAAAAACTTGGGTATTTGCCTTTTTTTCCTAGTCAGATTGAAATCTGGGTGTTTCATTGACCAATCTTGCCTCTCAGCTTCTTCAGAAACACGTTCCCATATCCTAACGCCCGGTAATACTTACTGATAGCTCATGGGCTGAGGCTAAATCCTTTAGTTCCTCCTGGTGTTTAAGCGTCTTTGTTCACTGTTTCTTCTCTTGTCTGGTCTACTGGAATTTGCCAAAATGGGCTGCACTGCACCGAAAATCCACTTTGCATTCAAATAGGTACATCTCGATGTTCAAGAAAAGAGGGGTCATCTGGGTATAAGAGTATGGAAGGTAGCAGGCGTAATTCAGTCTCTCATAGGCAAATAACCAGGAGATCATTCATTACCCAGACCCATGTCATGTGAAGCATTCAAATACCTCCTTTGGTGCTCTATTGAGCCCAGAAGAACATCTACCATGTCCAGACTGGAGTCCAAGAATGCTAACAGAATTCCACTTTCATATCGGAGGTAATTGCAGACATCTTCAAAGAGCTCTATAATTCATGAGCATGATGTATTATCAAGGGTTTCCATCAGCAATGCTGTGTATATGTCTTGGCAAAGATTGCTTATGCTGTTCACCATTTCATCCAAATACACGTCTTCTCCAGGAGTGTCCTTCAACCCTGCCTGACAACCCTGACGTGCTAGCTGCACGAGCGCTTCATAAAGTAGCACGTGAAGTCTGATTGCGTGTGACCACCTAATACCCAGCAACTGAACTTCTTGCAATTGTGCCTGACTCAGTGAACAAATCCCCCATTCCAGCATCTTGAAGCCGCTTACCAATTATGGACAAAAAAGTGCATGTCGTGTGAAATCAGAGAATCGTAGAGTTGGAAGGGGCCTTACAGACTCTCTTTTAAATACTTAAAGAGAGCAATCGTGTTTCCCCTCAGCCTTTTCTGCTGCTGCATCACACTGACTGCTCATATTTAGTTTCCTCTCCACCCATATCCCAAGATCTTGTTCATACACACTGCTATGCAGAAGTGTGTCCCTCACACAGTATTCATGCTTTACATTTTTGTTGCCCAGGTGAAGAACCCGCAAAAAAACAGAGAGAGAGTAAAGAGTGGTCTTAACAAAGTAGGTATAGCAGCAGTGACCACGCACTCGCCTTGCTAACAGTCACAACGTATTTACTAATACAATACATAAACTCAATACACAGTAAAATGCATGTACAATGAACAATTATCAATACAATTAACAATACAATTAATTCTACACTTCACATGTGGAAAACCATTCATACAATCGCTAAAATGCAGGTACCTCAAGATAATAAAGTGCTGGTGCTACCAATTGCTACATAAATTCATTGCACATATAACCATTAAAGTGCAAGTGCATAGTAACAACCCAGCATATTTCTATTCCACAGGTCCTGGATAGCAAAAGTCCAATTAGTGAGTGAGAATGTCCAATAAAACAGCTTCAGTCCTTGTTGTATATACTTGCTGTGTGGAATCCAAAAACAAAGGTCTGGTCCTCCCCCGGGTTATCTAGATCCTCATGTGACCCGTTTCATATAATCTTTGTCAAAGAGCACAGAGAGAGTAAAAGTTCATTAATGTTATTCATAGATACTTCTTCACAAAATCCATTCACAGTGTGAGTATCTGCTTGAACAGCGCCACGGTTGCAAAAAAGGCACGGAAACGAAAAGCAAGTGTGGATTCGGCCATAGAAGGAGATGAGGTCGGTCTGGCAGGACGTGTGGGGGACAAATCCGTGCTGACTTGCAGACTGATGCCTTCAATATCTGCTCCAGAACCTTCCCTGGGACAGAGGTAAGGCTGACTGGCCGGTAGTTCCCATGACTGTCCTTTTTTCCTTCTTGAAGATTGAGATGACACTTGTCCTCCTCCAGTCTTCCGGCACATCGCCTGTCCTCCAAGAGGCCTGGGAGATGATCAACGGAGGGTCGGCAAGCTCTTTCGAAAGTCCTTTAAGCCCTCTTGGGTGCACCTCTTCTGGCCCAGGGGATTTGTACACACCTAGTGCAGCCAGGTGCTCCTCCCCAACTTCTCTGCGCATGTCAACCAGCAGCCCAAGCAGCCCATTCTAATTATGCCAGTATGCTTAACTTTTTGTGGATGCTTCCAGCGGTTGCATAAAGTACCTGATCAAACTCACATACAATCTTGGACAATTGCAGGGACTGCATGATGCTGATATACGGGTTCAGTACCTCATAAGCAGTTGGCATGTCAGTTGCAGGAGTATTTATAGTGAGCTCATAAGACTTGCTATAATTATCTAATATAATTTTGGTGACTCTTTGGATTGGGTAAAGCACCATATGCCATAAACCTTATAAAGATGTGAAAAAATTGTCTTTTATTTAATTTGTCTATTATCACAACAAACAGTAAGAGATAGAGGCAGGGCTTTTTTTCTGGGAAAAGAGGTGGCGGAACTCAGTGGGTTGCCCTCGGAGAAAATGGTCACATGGCTGGTGGCCCCGCCCCCTGATCTCCAGACAGAGGGGAGTTGAGATTGCCCTACGTGCCGCTTTCCACATGTGAAGTGTAGAATTAATTGTATTGTTAATTGTATTGATAATTGTTCATTGTACATGCATTTTACTGTGTATTGAGTTTATGTATTGTATTAGTAAATACATTGTGACTGTTAGCAAGGCTAGTACGTGGTCATTGCTGCTATACCTACTTTGTTAAGACCACTCTTTATTCTCTCTCTGTTTTTCCTTCTGTTCCTTCCCCTCGCTGCCTGAAGAGACAGAGAAAGCCTGCGGCAACAGCAACTTTTGCAAATCGTTCCTCCAGTCACAAGCCTGCTCTCAATGATCTTTGGGGCAGGCAGCTGCAACTTTCTCAGCTTTCTCCGGAGCATTCCCCCCCCACCCGCACCCAGCAAGACGATTTGCAAAAGCTGATGTTGCCGTAGGCTTTCTCTGAGCCAAGGTACAAGTGACGCCTGACATAGGTTGGACACTTGTCAGCTTCCCTCAAGTCTTGATGGGAAATGTAGGCATCCTGGTCTTGCAGCTGTAATGGAGAGCCAAGCTGTAAAACCAGGACGCCTACATTTCCCATCAAAACTTGAGGGAAGCTGACAAGCGTCCAACCTGTGTCAGGCGTCATTTGTAGCTTGGCTCTCTGTCTCTTCAGGCAGCGAGGGGAAGGAACAGAAGGAAAAGCGGTGGGGGAGAGGAACTTCAGTTCCCAGAAAGACTTGCGAAAATGATCCTTTATCCTTCACGTGTAAAATGTCACTTGTAGCAAGGCTCTGAGATCTCTAAGGGGCAAGCTACAAGTGACGAATGACACTTGAACAGCAAGTGTATTCCTCCCTGTTCACTTGCCCTCCTCTCAATCCACTTGCTGTTCAAGTGTCATTCGTCACTTGTAGCTTGGCCCTAAGTCTGACTCCTTCCTCCCACGTGGGCAGAGAGAGGGAGAGGAACTGGAGACTTTTAAAGGGAGTCCAGCTGAAGCCATCAGGCTGCAATTGTGTGGTGGCCTGTGACGGCAGCAGAGAGGAAAGAAAAAGGGAGTAAGTAGGATAAAAGGCGGCGGGGGGGGGGGAATTCGTCCTCGAGGTTTAGCAGCTTAACACCAACGCCACCGATGCAAGTCCTTCCTTCCCAGCGGGAAGTAAGGGCTGAAGGGGTCATGCAACCGCCCAGTCAATGTGGGTCGTGGCCCTGGAGGGACTTCCCCTCCATGAATGTGTCTGTTAAAGGGTCTGTACTTTGGCCATCCACAGCTCTACTGGCAGCGAATTCCATAACTGAATGACTCACCAGGAGCATCAAGGAAAGAAGTCTTTACTTTTGTCCATCCTGAATCTATTGCGTAACAGATAATATGGGGGAGGGAGAAAAAGCCCCCCCCCACCTTCTCCACCCCATGCATCAAGGCATGCTGTAAACCTCTGTCATGCCCCCTCCTCAGTTGCCTCTTTTCTAGACTGGAAAAAAAAAACCCAGCCTCTCCAACCCTCCTGATAGCATAAAGCTTGGGTGGGCTCACTCCGTGCCGCGTCTGCCAGAGTTCCCGCTCAGTTATTGATTTTTCAAACCAGAGGCCCTTGGGTTCAAATGTGCACAAACTCCTGGCGAGAAGCCCAGCCACCCAACCCCAGCTACCTGGGGAGGAGCAGGCTGGGTCTGCTGAGGGGGAAATGCCCTCAGCACATGGTCTGGGGGGCTCTCAACTTTCTTCTCATAAATGAGTTCTAGTAACAGAAACAGTCTCCGGTAGCTCTGCTCCAAACAGAGGAAGTTCTGCCAGGCAGTGCCCTTCCAGTCTTGCCGGCACAGAGCCACTTGGGACTCAGCGGCGTAGGGAATGGCATGGCCGGTGGCACTCTCGCCCATGGGCCTAAGGGTGGAGAGGGCAAGATAAAGAGCGGAAGCGGCACCTACCTCAGCAGCAGGGGCCCACACAGATCCTGGCAAACCCCTCGCTCTTCTGAGAGTGCAAATGGGAACCCTTCTCTGTACCTGGAGAGGGCACAAATGCCAGGTGTGATAGGAAAGGCTCGAAGCCCTGCGTTCTCAGCTGGGCATGGCTTGCTCACTGCCATGAGTCGCTGGCATCCCAGCTGGCCAGGAGGGGGAAAGCAGCAGCATAACCCTCCCAGCTGAGCCAGCTGGCTGCTCCCCCCACCACTGGAATCCACTCCCACTTGGTGCACAAAAAGGCCTTTCAGTGGGGACTGGGGAGAGGGTGAGGCAGGCAGGGAGAGAAATCCCCCCCCCCCCGCTTGCAACTGATGCCAAGCAAGGGGCACGAGGGCCACTCAACAGCCTGCTCAGCCTGGACTCCTGGGAGGTTGGTGCAGGAAGTATCATGGTGGGGGTGGGGGTGGGGGGGCATGGCACCCCGAAAGGCGTTTACCATTCAACTCCTGCCTTCAGCCAACTCTGGGAAATCAAGCACAATGCAGCTGGAGAAACGCCCAACTTAGGACCTCTGAATGTGGCGGGCAAGCATATCAGGAGCTGCACAGAACCAACGCAGGCCCAAAGCCACGTCCAAGGGTGCTTTGCAGACCACCTTACTGAGCAAGTGGGCTCCCTGATCTGGATACTGCCCTGCCAGACCCTGGCACTTCTGAACATGCTGGGCACAACATTGGAGGCAGTTCTCCTGCACAAATCTCCAGTGCTTCTGCGTAGCTCCATCTCAGCAAGGCCTGCACAGGAAAGCAATCCAAATGAGGGTGTCTTTTAAGACCACTGCTGCCTGTGACTGCATAACTAGGAAGGACGCAAGGACAGAGCTAGGACTCACACAGAGATGCAGCGGACAGCCACATCCGCAGACAAATTTTGGGGGTACACCATAAAAGCCCTCCTGGATCAGACCAGAAATTCATCCTATCGAGCATGCTGTGCCCCAGTGACTCCACAAAATAAACAATAGGTCTGAGAGGCCGAAGCCTTCCCGATGTTGCCCCCTGGCACTGGGATCCGGGGGTTGACTGCCTCTGAATGGGGAGGTTCCCCCTGACAGACCTTCCTCCACGAATCATCCACAAATCTATCTAATCCCCTTTGAAGCTGTCTAGGCCTGGCACCATCACTAAATCTGCGAATTCCGTATTTTAATCATTCATTGTGTAAAACTTCTCTGTCTGGAGTCTATTGCCCACCAGCTTCATTGGATACACTCGCGTTCTAGAGAGGGAGAAAAAGTCCTCTCTGTCCACCTGTGCAAGACGGGTCGCCGTGTCAGTCTGTCTGTAGCAGCAGAAAAGAGCAAGAGTCCAGTAGCACCTATAAGACTAACAAAATCTGTGGTAGGGTATGAGATTTCGTGTGTCAAAGTATCTGGAGAAGTGAACTGTGACTCATGAAAGCTCCTACCCTACCACAAATTCTGTCAGCCTTTTAGGTGCTACTGGACTCTTGTTCTTTTCTACTACCTTGTGCATAATTTTATAAACTTCTATCATGTCCCCCCCTTAGTTGTCTCTTTTCTGAATTGAGAAGTCCCAGACTCTTCAGTCTTTTCTCATAGGAAAGGTTCTCCTGTCCCTTAATGATCTAGGCTGCCCACTTCTATACTTTCCCCCCACCTCTGCAACGTCCTTTTTGAGATACGGTGACCAGAACTGTACACAGTATTCCAAATGAGGCTGCACCATGAACCTATACAGGGGCATCATAATATTGGCTGCTTTATTTTCGGTCCCCTTCCTAATAATCCCCAGTATATAGTTTGCCCTTTTCACTGCTGTGGCATATTGGGTCAACTTTTTCATTGATCTGTCCACTACAACCCCAAGATCTTTTCTCCTCTCCGTCTCAGCAACTTCAGACCCCGTTAGCATATACATAACACTGGGAATTTTTTGTTATTGGAGATTTCCTCACTAGAATGGCTAGACAGTTAGTTTGGGGATCCCACCACAGAGCAGGGAGCTTCTTCCAGGCCTTTCTCTCCCTCCCTCACAACACGTCTGCTTGGCTCTCTCCTGCCTTGCTGGTGTTTCCGGTCTTTCATTCTCGGGTCACCATTGATCGACAGTGACTTGATGGCACATAACACACACACACACACAGCAAGTCTTATCCCATTGCTAGCAAGGAGGCATTTCTCCCAGGCTGGTTCGGGGTGTTCTGTTATAGCAAATAAGGAACACCAATTACATCCTGCCCCTGCTGAGCACCTGTGCCAGAGGGACTTGGCCAGATCTGCTCAGCTGCAGTGCAGGCCCCAGATTTGCCAGTCCTCTCCAGTGCAACTGATGAGAGCCAGGCAAACTCCAGGGCTGGCTTGGCTGGACAACTGGCCCTGGGTCTCTCACATACATTTTATGGCACCCTCAACCATCCCTTTCCTGTGTTGCCCTAGTTGGACCTTGTAATGGGATTCATAGAATAGAACTGTAGAATCATAGGGTTGGAAGGGACCACCAGGGTCATCTAGTCCAACCCCCTGCACAATGCAGGGAATTCACAACTACCTCCTCTCCCTGCCCCCCGACCCACACAGTGACCTCTGCTCCATGCCCAGAAGATGGCAAAACAGGGCCAGGATCCCTAGCCAAACTGGCCTGGGGAAAATTGCTCCCTAACCCCAAGCCGGCGATCGGCCTTGCCCTGGGCATGGAAGAAGGGCACGAGAACTCAGCAGCACTGATGTAGCCCTTCCTGCCCTCCCTCTCATGATCTACCCAAGTTCACAGAATCAGCTTTGCTGTCAGATGACTACAGAACTTAATCTAAATTTCAACCCCCTTGTCCACATATTTTCCCATTGCTCCATTAATATGTCATGTCCACACTTTTTTGCCCATTTAATCATATATTCTTTTACTTGCTCTTCTTCCATCTCAAACCTCAACAAAAGTTTATACATTTCAAGCCGTTGGTTCCGGTCCAACCTTCTGGGGCAGCGGAAAACAATGCCGTGCCATTCTCTATATGACAGCCTTTTAAGTACTTGAAGGGGGCTATCATATCCCCCCTCAGTCGTCTCGTCTCCAGGCCATAGCAATACAGAGAGAATCACAAAAATCAGCAATCCAACAGAAAAATCGCGAAAGACTAACTAAAATACAATGAAGCACTATAGCCTGAATTATAAATATATTGTTCAAACAATTCCAGTGTCTTATGCTTATTGTTAAAGTTAATATTTCATACATAAATCACCTTCAATATCGTTATACATGCAATCTTCCCACCTCAAGGATAGTACATAAAGTGCGAGGGCATGCAGGCTCCCTTAGGAGCACTACCCGACGTCCGTGCCGTTATTACCTGAACAGAATGCTTTTGAGAACTGTGAAACTGACGTCGGTCCAGCTACCGTCTTTGATAAAGAACAGAAACGGGACCAAGAAAGGGGACCGGTCTGCCCATCCGATGGGTTTTTTCCTTCCATCTTACCCTCTTTGATCTGTACGTGTCAAGTACATCCTAGGAGCCCAGCAATTTGAGTTGCTGCTGAATAGGCCCTATCTTGCCCTGAATAGCACTTTAAATGACTTTTTGCAGGGGCTTTTTTTCTGGGAAAAGAGGTGGTGGAACTCAGTGGGTTGCCCTCGGAGAAAATGGTCACATGGCTGGTGGCCCCGCCCCCTGATCTCCAGACAGAGGGGGGTTGAGATGGCCCTCTGCACTGCTCAATCTAACTCCCCTCTGTCTGGAGGTCAGGGGGCGGGGCCACCAGCCATGTGACCCTTTTCAAGAGGTTCCGGAACTCCGTTCCCCCGCGTTCCCCCTGAAAAAAAGCCCTGACTTTTTGTATCTAGTTCATAGGAAATGTTATGAATGTCTGCACTAGCACTTTATGTACAGTCCTTGAAGTGGGAAGATTGCGTGTATAAATATATTGAAGGCAATTTATGTATGAAATATAAACTTTAACAATAAGCATAAGACACTGGAATTGTTTATACAATATATTTATAATTCATGCTATAGTGCTTCATTGTATTTTAGTTAGTCTTTCACGATTCCTCTCCAGGCTAAACATTCCAAGCTCCTTCAACCTTTCCTTCTAGGACTTGGTCTCCAGACCCCTTACCATTTTCGTTGTCCTCCTCTGGACACGCTCCAGCTTGTCTGTATCATTCTTAAATTGTGGTGCCCAAAACTGAACACACGACTAGGGCCGTTTTCACACTACTAACCTGCTTCCGTAACGTTGCGAAACGTTGCACAAAAAACGCGGAAGATAGCGTCTTCTTGCGAGAGTTTTGCGCGACATAGCGCAAAACTCTTGTGAGAAGACGCTATCTTCCGCGTTTTTTGCGTAACGTTTCACAACGTTATGGAAGCAGGTTAGTAGTGTGAAAACGGCCTAGGTGAGTAAGAAGGGGTATTGAGACCCGCCTTCCTACAGCGCCCTTCACCCGGCACATCAGGCCCTCTGACAGCCTTCCCTCGGAGGCTCTCAGTCAAACTCAAGCTGCTATGTAAGATTTTTTGTTTGTTTGAACTGAGAACTTTTCCTGCTGGATCATACCATTGTGGGCCCATCTTGTCCAGCGACCCATTTCTCCAAGCATCAGCAAGATATCCTGGAGGGCCCACAGCAAGGACACAGACACAGAAACCTTTCCCGGCTACAGCGCCTCCCAGCAACAGGTACACTGCCCCTGTACATGGAAGTTCTATTTAGCCATGTGGCTAACCGCCATCGGTGGGCCTCTAGCCCCCATGAATTTGTTTAGTCCTTTTTTAAAAAGCGCCATCTCAGCTAGCAGTAATTGCCTCCATTCAGGGGTAGTGAATGGCAGGTAGGAAGGAGGCTGGGCTGGGATTGTTGTTGTTGTTTTTTCCCCCTGGAAGACTCTATGGCCTGTCACATGCATTGCTGCCCCCTCCCAAGCCCCCAGGCGGGAGATCAGAGCCCCCTGCAGCCTGGCAGGCTTCCTTCGCCTCCTCTCTGGACTCTGAGATGGTGGCTGTCTTTCTGGCGTTTCCTTGGCAGTGGCCCCGTTCAAAGCACCGGCTCCAGCCTCTTAATTGAGTACAAATGAAGCAGGCCTGTAATTAACCGTCTGGCCCACCCTCCCAGCACCGGCTGTCACTGGGCTTCTGTCTGGCCCGGTGCCCCCTCCGCTCTCCTTCTGGCTGGGCATCACGCCGACTCCTGGAAATGCCACCCTGCGCTGTTCGTGCTGAGTGGGCGAGACCCGCCTGTGATCAGGGGCTGCTGGGTCAGAGCAGCCTTCGCGGCAAGAACGGAGGCCCAAAGCCAGCTGGGCACAAGAAATGGGGCGGGGGCAGTGGCTCTGCTTCCTCACCCGTGTGCCCCCTGTGCTATCCATCCTGTTCCCCCCCTTCCCTGATGCCCCGAATGTTTTCCCTAAACATTCCCCCAGGCTCAGAGCTCCTGTAACTGCCAAAGGAAGACTTGCCAAGGCGCCCCCCCCCCACCAGCCACTGTCACCCGCTGCAGCTGCCCCCCTCCCCCCTCCCGGCATCTCCTGCTTCCTCTGGCCAAGATGAGGAGTGGGCCCCTGGCCAGCTGAGCCCCACACAATGCTACACCCTAGGGGACCTAGGCTACCTGGTCTACTTTCCTGGGGAGCCAGCGGGTGCCTGGCATGCAGGATTCTGCCCTGGCCCCGGATGCAAAGAGAGTCTGTGGCGGTGGTCCAGCGGCTGCCAGCTCAGGACAGTGGGCTGCCAACCCCCTGGTGATGGCTGGAGATCTCCCAGAATTGCATCTGAACTCCCAGTGATGGAGATCTGTTCCCCTGGAGAAAATGGCTGCTTTGGAGGGTGCACTCTGTGGCAGCAGCAGCAGCAGCAGCCCCCCCCCCCATCATTAGAAAAGAGCAAGAGTCCAGTTGCACCTAGAAGACTAACAACATTTGTGGTAGGGTATGAGCTTCCGTGAGTCACAGGTCACTTCTTCAGATACTGTGGCTCACCCAAGCTCATATTCTACCACAACTTCTGTTAGTCGTCTAGGTGCTGCTGGACTCTTGCTCTTTTCTATTGCTTCAGACAGTCTAACTCAGCTACCCATCTTGATCTCTCATCATCATTCGTCTGCCTTTCTCACTGACACCCGAGGCGGATTACACTGCGCCAGTAAAAACGCAATACAACCAACAGCCAGGACATTCACCGGGTGAAGTACAATAATGAACAAGTTAGGACATTAGACCCTGCTGGTCCTTCCCCATATCCTCCTCTTCAAATCAACAGGCATTTCCCACCTGGCGCTGGCAACCCTCAGTCCCACTTGCCTCAGCCCCCCTTCCCACCTCATCCCCCAAGGACAAGTGGCCGCCAGCGGAACTCCCGGCTACTTGAGGATCCCCAAGGAAGGCAGGCAGGCAGGCAGGCAGCAGACATGCTCGGTTCAGCGAGGAATGCCATCTTGGGGGGGCGGGAGTGACTGCGGCCGCCGCCCGCAGCGCCCCCCCCGCATGTCATCGGCGGGGGCGGGGAGTGCAGAGAAGGGGCGTGTCTCCGCGGCGGGAGGCGGAGGCGCCGAGGGAGGGGCGGAGTCAGAGCGGCGTTCCGGGAAAGCGGCGCCGGAGGGGGCGAATCCGGCCGGTCCTTCGGGCGGCGCCTTTAAGGGGCTGGTCCGGGGCGGCCCGCCCAGCTGTCGGAGGGCAGCGCTCTCCGCGGGGAGGCAGGACCTGCCGGGCTCCGCTCCGCTCCTCTCCGCGCAGCCGCCGGCGCCCTGCCTCCCGGCCAGGTGCTCCGCGCTCTGCGGGGCCGGATCCCGCCGGGGAGGCGCCTGGCTGCGGCTCTGGGACGGAGCGTGGCGAGTGGCCGGCGCCCAAGCCGACCCCCGCGCCCCTGCTCGGTGCTGGCCCAGCCCGGCGCTCGCCAGTCCCGGCCCTGCCTGCAGCCGCGTGGCAGGCCTCGGGCGGGCGCGGCGGAGCCGGGCGCCGGGCTGGGCGGAGAGGCCTGCGGGGAGCAGCCCCGTGCCGCGGCCCGGCCATGCCTTCCGCGGGGCTCGGCGCCCTGTTGCAGGCGGCGCTGGCCCTGCTGGCCTCGGCCGGCCGGCCGCCCAACGTGGTGCTGCTCTTCGCCGACGACTTGGGCTTCGGAGACCTGGCCGCCTACGGCCACCCCACGTCGGCCACCCCCAACCTGGACAAGCTGGCGGCGGGCGGCCTGCGCTTCAGCAGCTTCTACAGCAGCAGCCCCGTCTGCAGCCCCTCCCGGTACCGCCCTCCCGCCTCTCCCGGGCCCTGCCCCGCCCCGCCGGGAGTTCGGGGCGCGCCGGCGAGCGGGACTCAGGCCGCTTTTACTGAGCGCGGCCGGGCAAATCCACGGCCCCGGCGCTCCAGACCGGCGCGCCCTCGGCCCCGCTGCGCGCAGTGGGGAGGGAGGCCCTCGGGGCACGGCGGACCCCTGGGCTGGGCCTGGGCTGCGTTGGCCCCGGCGCCTTGGGGGTCGGGTCGCTTAGGCTGCCTGTTCTTGTGCCCGCAGGGCCGGCCTGCTGACGGGGCGCTACCAGACGCGCTCGGGCGTCTACCCGGGCGTGTTCTACCCCGGCTCGCGCGGAGGCCTCCCCTTGGCCGAGGTGACCGTGGCCGAGCTGCTGAAGAGCGGGGGCTACGCCACTGCCATGGTGGGCAAGTGGCACCTGGGCGTGGGGCCCAACGGCACCTTCCTGCCCACGCACCAGGGCTTTGACCACTACTTGGGGGTGCCCTACTCGCATGACCAGGTGAACTGCCAGGGGGCACTCAGGGGGGCGCTTCACGGGGCAGACCAGGTGGCCCTTTACTTGCTGGTGGCCCCTGGGATGCGGGCAGTGCGGAAGGGACAGCTTGGTTCTGATCGTCCCAGCCGCAGCCTTGCCGCCACCGTTCATCCTCTTGCATCGGCCTTAGCACCTCTCCCTCTCCCTGGGGCAGCTGAGTAGGAGACCCGATTTAGAGACTAGGGGCAGTTGGAGTGCTGTGTGTATCAGAGCAGGGAACTGCATGGACTGTTGGCAGTGTGCCTTCTCCCTTCTCTTCTGTTGCAGGGGCCCTGCCAGAACCTCACCTGCTTCCCCCCGAACACGCCGTGCTTTGGCACCTGTGACGAAGGCGTGGTTCCCGTCCCCTTGTTCTGGAATCTCAGCATCGTGGAGCAGCCCGTCTCCTTCCCCCACCTGGAAGCCCGCTACACCGCTTTTGCCCAAGACTTCATTGCTGCTTGCGCCCGGCGTCAACAGCCCTTCCTGCTCTACTATGCCTCCCATGTGAGTTCTGGACCTGGCCTGGCCAAAGGCAGCAGGGAGGGCAAAGGAGCTAGGCAGGGAGGTTCGGTTCCTGACCTGGGAGTGGGGTAAGGTTCGGCACACCACGTGCCAACGTGTTCTCCCCTCCCCAGCACACCCACTACCCCCAGTTTGCCAGCCAGGAATACACAGGCCAGACCCTGCGGGGGCCCTTTGGAGATGCCCTCTTGGAGTTGGATGGCTCTGTGGGGCACCTCCTGCAAGCACTAGAGGACAGCGGGGTACGCGACAACACTCTGGTGTTCTTCACTTCTGACAACGGGTGAGTGTGCCAGGGAGGAGGACTGGAGTTGGGGAACTCGGGAAGGAAAGGTGGCCCTGAAGAGAGAGTACTATCTGTATGGCCATTGGATTTGGGCAGCACAGGAGCACCGAGATGGCGGGAACCTGTGGAGTCCTGAACAAGAGCCAACCCCTTCCCTTGGTTGCCTGTGATCTGGTATCTCTCGCTCTCAGCCAGATTTTACTTGTGAGGATAAAAGGAAGCAGGGGAGAGACACCCTGAGCTCCTTGGAGGGAGGCTGGCTTAAAAATGGGACCGCGAGACAGCTTAAGTTGTAGGGGTTTGCCAGTCCATCGTATCCTTAGCACAGCCTTGAAAGACAGCGTGGTGGTGATGCGTACTTCATGCGCAGGCTGCAGTGCTGGAGGGTGGCCAGGTTGATGACCCACCTGGAATTGCTGGGGAGACGGGGGGTCAGAGTTCTGTTCCAGAGTTCTGGCTGGGTTGGAGATTGAATTTGGAGCAGGTGGTTCCGATAGGGGAGCTGGTGTGAGGACTCGGCGGCAGGAAGGGGTCGCATTGGGAGCAAGGGCTGGTGGAAGGAGAGGAAACGAACATCCTCTACCTCTCTTCTTACATTTAGCCCGGAAACCATGCGCATGTCCCGGGGGGGCAGTTCGGGTCTCCTCAAGTGTGGCAAGGGGACAACCTACGAGGGCGGGATGAGGGAGCCTGCTGTGGCCTACTGGCCTGGTCGCATTGCTCCAGGTAAGTCTCCTGGCCGCTGTTGGCCTGAAGTTCACAATGGCCATCAGGCAGGAGTTGTCTTGCTGCCTGCCCGGGGTTCTGCAGATGTCACAGCACCGAGCCTCTGCCTGAGGGCTAGAAACTTGGGGTGGAGCCTGCTAATCTGTTCTGTTGGCAGCGAGGATCAAGGGCCTCCTCGCGTTTGGGAAAGCACTGCTGTTGGTGCAGAGCACCTTGGTGATTGAGCCTTTGGCTGCTCTTTTCTGTATGAAAGGCGTAGGGGTGTGTGACAGGGCTAGGGCAGAGGAAATAGCTGTTGGTTAGCTGGAGGTTCCCCCCGCCCGCCCTCTCTCCTCCTTTCCCCTTCTTTCTTTGGCCAGGTGTGACACATGAGCTGGCCAGCACCTTGGACATCCTGCCGACAGTCGCGGCTGTGGCGGGGGTGCCCCTCCCCAAGGCCACCTTGGACGGCTACGACCTGAGCCCTGTCCTCTTTGAAAACAAGGAGGTGAGCTTCGGGGGGGTTGCCCTGCCCAGTGGGCTCCGTGGTGGTTCCTTGCAGGAGCTGATGGGCAGCGGTGGCAGGGGGATCCTCGTGGGCAGCCCTCCTGGCTGCTGCCTCCGATGGGCCCGGTCGGCCTCCGGTGTGCTCAGCCTTGCTTGGAACGCTTTCAAGATACGAATGGGGGTTGGTGGGGGAAGGTCCTGTGACGATCAAGGAATAGGAGGGAGAAGAGAGTCTTACGGAGACTTTATCGGTGGCAAGAGGGAGCCAAATTCAGTGGGCGACACTTTCCTCTCTCACCTCCCTGTTGAAAACAGCATCAGTTGAACAGCTGCCTGTCCTGCAGATTTTGCAGCCTTGCCAGAGAAGGATAAAAGTGGAATCCCAGGGGGCAATGCGGTACAGCAGGTGTTTTGGTGGAAGAGAGGGACAGAGATGTGAAGGCCGGGGACGGGGGGAGTAAAACTGGAAAAAATGGGAAGGGAGCTTTTCCCCACCCAGTTCAGTGGGAAAACTGGGCAATTTGGGAGAGCAATGAAAAAAAAAAACTTCTTTGAAATATTTTCTCTTTGTGATGGAAAGAATTCTTTCTTAAATAGCATTTCACTCATTCTAAATGTATAGCATGAAAAAGTATGAGAACTTTTTCTAGAGTTTAGTTTCCTCAGTGTAATAAAATTTAACTTAATATCCCAATATGTGAATAGGCCTACCTGTTGCAGTTGTGTTTTTGGCCAGAATAATAACTTCCTTTTGTTGACCACATCTTCAACTTTTATTTTTTGCTTCCTCTCAGTTGGCAAAAATGAAGATACGTGTTCTGTAGTAGCACCGGGTGCAGCAGTTATTCATTCCCCCACAAGTGCTGGGTATACTTGCAATTTTTCTTACAGAAAATGAAAACACTACTTTTCAGTTTCATAAATATGTCAAATAGTAACATTTCATACATTACCTAAGATAAATGACTTATTTTACATTGTTAAATCAGTAAAACAGATTTAGGTTTAGAAAAGAGGAAGAGTTCAGTAGCAGCTATAAGACTAACAAAATTTGTGGCGGGGTATGAACTTTCGTGAGTCACAGAACCCAGGTATCTGAAGAAGTGAGCTGTGACTCACAAAAGCTCGTACCCTACAACAAATGTTGTTCGTCTTACAGACGTTACTGGACTCTTGCTCTTTTCTACTGCTACAGACAAACACGGCTACCCATCTTGATCTGTCTCCGGGTTTAAGTTTGATAGGAAAGTAAGGTGTATATTTGTGTCCCCCCCCCCACTCCCCCAGCCTCCTTTTCCTTGTGGCATCAGAATTTCCAGAGATTTTACATTCCTAGAGGGGGGGAGGGAGGGTGAGGCTGTCCCCAGCATAGCAGAACATCTGATGTGGGAGGCCTGGAGCATGAGATGCTTTGGGGCAGTTCTGGCAGCTGCTCGCCAGGGTCCCTTGACAGGCGCTCTCACGAGGAGATGCTGAGAAAGAGCCAGGTGTGTGTGAATAGGAGGGGGGGGCTATTGACGTTTGCCTCCCCCCCCCGCTTCCCTTGATGCCTCCTCTGTGACCCCCCTGCCCTTCCCCTCTGGCTCCCCCTACAGAGCCCCCGCAAGGTCATGTTCTATTACCCGCCAGCTCCCAGCCCGTTGCTTGGTGTCTTTGCCGTCCGATATGGAAAGTACAAAGCCCACTTCTTCACACAAGGTGAGCTCGAGCCCCCTTTCCTCGCTGCGCGTTGTGGGGATCAGGACCCCTCCTGCTTCCTTCCTCCTTGGGCGGGAATGTGTTGCAGCCCTGCCTCCCTGCTGCGTGTCTCTCCAGGTGCCTTCCACAGCGGCACAACTCCTGACCTCGACTGCCACGGGCTGACCCCCTTGCTGTCCCATGAACCCCCACTGCTCCATGACCTGGAGTCGGATCCGGCCGAGAACTACGACCTTCTCCGGGGAGGTGCTGTCGAACCTGAAGTTCTGGCCGTCCTCAAAGAAGTCCGCCTGCAGAAGGCCGTTTTTGATGAGCAGATGAAGTTTGCGGAGAGTCAGACGTGGCGGGGAAAAGACCCCTCGCTCGAGCCCTGCTGCTCTCCCCAGTGCCAGCCAAAGCCTTCCTGCTGCCGCTGTCCTGCGGCCTCTCGTCCCCACCTGCCCCTTGTTCCCCCCTCGAGAATCGGCCTTTAAACTTCAGCTCAGCCAAGCGGAGCCCCTTCTAAACTCCGGTTGGCTTTCCAGGTACTGAAGTCACCTTGAGGCGATCATCGCCTCTTCCGCTCTGCCCAGTGGAATGCCAGCTTGTAAGTTCCTTGGGGCAGAGCCACCCTCGTCTTCTCTTGACGGTTGCTCTGGGCATTGATGGAGCCCTTGAGCAGGATCACGCTGCAGCGCCTCCTTCGTTGTGGTGGAGGGGGGGGGGGTATTGGCCATGGCCAAGTGAAACGTTGACATCTGGGGCTTACTGGGGGTGGGGAGAATACTGACTTCCGGCTCTTTTGAGTGTGCATTCAAGGTAGATCATGAGAGGGAGGGCAGGAAGGGTTTCTTCAGCGCTTGCTTACACGTCCAGGGTAAGGGCCATTTCCACCTTGGGGTCAGGAAGCATTTTCCCCCCAGGTCAGTTTGGCCAGGGATCCTAGCGGTGTTTTGCCATCTTCTGGGCATGGAGCAGGGGTCACTGGGAATTTCCTGCATTGTGCAGGGGGTTGGACTAGATGACCCTGGAGGTCCCTTCCAGCCCTATATGATTCTGTGATCCATGCAACCTTTTCAGTGTGAGATGCCAGCGTGCCAAAATAGCTTTGTGGTGTCTTGGCCACCTCAAATGGCAGCTTATGGAGCGGCCTGAAAGGAGAAGCAGAATGTGGGGCTCAGGGCCTGGGCCCTCCTTGAAGAGATCTTACTTTCCTTCCTTTAAAGTGGTCAGTGGCAGAGTCTGCTCCCTCCAGCCTGCCCCCTCTCCCCAGGCATGGACAGCTTCACTGCTAGAAATCGCGGCAGGGATAGCATTCCCCCTTCCTCCTTTACAGGTGGAAGAAGTGGGACCTGAATTTCCTAGCGGGATAGAGAAGGACCACCTTGACCTCGATGGCCCAGGCAAGCCCGATCTCATCAGATCTTGAAAGCTAAGCAGAGTTGGCCTTGGTTAGTAATTGGATGGGAGGCCAGGCTTGCAAAGGCAGGCGATGGCAAACCACTTCTGTTAAGGTCTCTTGCCTAGAAAACCCTAGTGGGGGTCACCATAAGTCAACTATGACGTAGAGAAGGAACAAACCGCCTCCGCTTCTCTCTCTCTCTCACACACACACAGACACAGAGAGAGAGAGAGAGAGAGAGAAGGACAGGCCTGATGTGAGCTGGATGCAGGAGGAGAACCGAGCCGTCCTCCCTGCCATTTTGGTTCTTGAGATGTGACTGGTGGCAGCTGAAAGGACCTCCCGTTCATGGCTGCAGAAGTTTGCCCCCGTTGGCAGTGAAGCCAGAGAGGTGGTGGTGTTAGCCTGTTGTCACAAAACATAACAGAGATCCAGTGGCAGGAACACTCTGAAGCCACAGAGAGGAAAGAAGGGGGGCAAATGACGTTGGGGTCAGAGGCCACAGTGTGACTGGGTGTGGCTGGTTTCGGGTCTTACGGTGGTCCGAGCAAAGATCACCCTCGCTCCCTGCCCTGCCTGGTGGCTGGAAGGCAGCCAAAGCCCTATGCTGCATCCCGGCCGGCTTTCTTGCACTGCCCCAGCTGTTCCTTGTTGGGGGTGGGTGGCCGGAGGACTGGCCCTGCTCATGCCCAAACTGAGCAACGTGGAGAAAAGCAGAGTGGCTGATCCAGGCCACTGCAGGTGACAACAGAGACTCCCGAGGGACGTCCGGCAAGCAATTGAACGTGAGAAAATTCTCTGGCCTGGTGGTGCACCTGACCAGTGTTGTCCAACCTCTCTCTGGAGTCTTCCTTAGAAGCGCTGTTTGTTGAAGGATGGTGCCTGTCAGGCTGGCAACTAAACTGTGATGCCCGGCTATGTTGCCTCAGGCCCTGTGCCATAGAGCCCGTGTGAAGTGTTGGCAACGATGCCGTCTGCTGGCTTGAGTGCCAAGTAGCATTGCCAGCAGGCCTGGTCTTGGGCCACCACCTTCCCACGTTGTCCTGGAATGCTGTTTCCTTGCGCTTATGCAAGAGCAGCAGTGGTGGACTAGTGCTGGAGGTCCAGGGGTGCCTTAAATCAGCTGCTGTGTTTACCAAAAGGAGTGGGGAGGGTTGCCTTCGGTGCTCTTTCTCTGCCAACTGAGGGTCTTTGTGTCTCCTGTATTTATAGCTTCCCCTCCCTTTGTGAAGGAGCAAAGGGGGCGCGTGGCCTCTGCTTCCTTCTTTTCGCTGGGACCAGACCTTGTCCCCCGGTACTGCAGTGTGATTTCTCAGTTCCTCCGTTCTTTTGACCTAAGACCGAGAGCGGGTTCTCGGGATGTGTCCCAAAAGGCAACTTCCTCCTTCCGCAGCGTATAGTTCCTGCTAATAAAGGTGTTTCCTGGTTTGGCTGCATGGCCTTTCTTCTGTTCAAAGACAGGGTTTTTGCAGCTGTGCTGATGGACTGTGGGAGGGGGAGGCAGAGGCGGGTCTGCCTCAGTGCTCCCTCCGTAAACCAGCGGCAGGCATGGTGCTGTCAGTCCCTGGCAGGTAGATCCCTCGGCCCCTCTCCAGTGAACACACATTTGTTCCAATAGAAAAGGCTTTATTCAGGATTTTAAAGTTCAGGTCTGCACTCCATCACGGAGCTTGCTGGAAGTGAGGAATCGAAACATAATGGTTATGATATACTTGAAAACTCCTGCGCTCCAGCAACGGTTAGGTTTTTGGCACACAAGATTACATGTGTTCTGTGAGAACCTCTTGGAGTTATGAGTAAACAATCAGTATATTCTCAGCATCCGGCAAAGTAGCAAAACTGGCAGCTAGACGCTCAAGGTCACGTCTAACTAGGAGATGCATACTTTGGGAGAGGGAAGGTGAGAGGCGCTGACTTGGGGCCCTGGAGAGCAATAATTACACACTGCAGAGAACATGGTTAATATGGCTAGGGGATAGATTACAACAGGTTAGCGTTAAGGCCCTATAACTTCAGTATACTGTGGCATCAGTGATACAGCAAACAAACATGGCATGGCTATTCACAGACGTGACCAGTGCGCTCTGTACCCCAGAGGCTGGTACAGGTGGGGCTGGACGTTGAAAACGGCGCATGCCGTGATTTTGTCTGAATTGTAAGAGCTCCACGCAGCCTGCTGAGGAGAGGGAAAGTTGGAGGGAAGCATCCAGCAGGGGGCATCCGGTGTCTGTCGGTAAGATACTGAACACGTTTCCTGCTAACAGTTCACTAATTGGGAGGAAGAGCGTAAGAGTGGCCAGAGGCCCGGCGTCCTTCCTGTCTTGCACGTGGTGGCCGGCCAAGGCCAAGGCTTCCCTCCAGTGTTCCCTCCCAGCGCTGAGATTCAGAGGTCGACTGCCTGAGGATGCGGAGGCTCCCTTTGGCCTGCACGTTCAAAGGCTTTCCGTTTCCTTGCCATAGCGCTGTGGGAGGCAGATGGTGACTGAGCCCGCCTGCCCTTGAGTGAAGTGCCAAGTGGACAGAGACCAGCCCCTTTGCCTGGGCATCCCCTTCCCAAAATACAGGGGAGGAGGGCAATCATATTGGCCTACTTTGCAGGACAGCTGCATGGATTTCTGAGGAGCCGGAAGAGCTTTAGAAGAGCCGCAGAGAACAGTGTGGATTCTTATTCGCTGTATCACTGGTCCCAATACCAGTCGTGGGATTGCTCTGCTCGTTTCTCTCCCCTGGGAGACCTCTCCATTTATTCCTACTCTCTGATTCTTGTCTAGGGCTGCCAGGTGCCCTGGGTGTCAAAGGGGGGGGATGGGGGGTAGTGGGGGAACCCTGATGGGAAAACTTGCCTTGCGTGCGTGCCCTCGGGCACTCTGTGTCGCACCGGGAACTGCATCATTCCCAGCGCAACATGGAAGTTCTCCTGAGTGCTGCAGCGTTCTCAGGTCTGCCCCCCCATCAGCCAGGTGAGAGATGGCAAGGGGTGGGGAAGCCCCCTGCCCCCACCGCTGATCTTTAAACCATAAAATGGCCCAGTCTGTTATCAATGACTGCCAAGTTTATGATCTCTGGTGAAGGGTAGGGCTGCCAGTCCCCTGGTGGGTTGAGCCCAGCCTCTGGCCCCCACTACTTACGTATAGTGCATTGCAATAGTCAAGCCTTGATGTTACCATAGCATGGATCCAGGTGACCAGGTTGGCCATGTCGAGGTAAGAAGCCATCTTCCAGGCTAGAGTGAGGTTGAAAGCACATTTGTGGCTGCCTTAATTTGCTTTTCTAGTAGTAGTGCTGGATCCAGTATAACCCCTAGGCTCTTAACTGAGTCTTTAAGGGTCAGATGAACTCCATCAAAAGTGAGGAGCAGAAAGTCTTTCAAGAACTCTGCCTTCCCAACAAGCATCGCTTCAGTCTTGTCTGGGTTCAATTTCAATTTTTTATTTTTCAGCCATTTCACTATGGCTGTTAGGCAGCGATCTAAGATTTCTACTTCATCCTGTGGGGACCTGGATAGCGAGATACAGAGTTGGGTGTCATCTGCATATTGATATCCAACTCCATAGCTGCGAATGAGTTCTCCTAAAGGCTTTACGTAGAGGGCGAATGACGTGAGAGAGAAGATTGTGCCCTGAGAAACTGCAAGATAGCTCCCATTCTGGAGATAGCTGCTCTCCGATGGCTTCAGGTGGGTAGCCCTGTTGGTCATCCGTAGAAGAGCCAGATTCAAAACTTGCTGCCCAAAGAGGTTGCTGAGGCAGAACTTCCCTTTGAAGAAGCCATACTAATTTTTCCCTCAGCAGGCTGGTCCTTGTAGGTGCTTAATAATCCTCTCTTTCATAACAGCTTCTGTGAATGTACCTGCAACAGACGTCAGGCTACTTGGCCCTTGGTCCACAGTGGAGCCATTTTGGAGGCCAAGTTTAGTGACAAATTACATATGTAGCTAAAAGAGCAAGATTTGGGTCCGAGGGTGTCTTAAAGACCCACTAGATTTCCAGGGTATGAGCTTTCATCAGACACGAAAGCTCCCTTCGTCAGACACACCAAGTGGGAAAAGAGAAGTTTAGTAGGTTAACAATTTAACATTCGGGCTGTATTGCCGTGGTCTTGGCATTGTAGTTCCTGACGTTTCGCCAGCAGCTGTGGCTGGCATCTTCAGAGGTGTAGCACCAAAAGACAGAGATCTCTCAGTGTCACAGTGTGGAAAAGATGTAGGTCATTTGTATCTACTCAGGAGGGGTGGGGTAATCTCTGCAGGGCTATTGTTGAGTATAGAGTATATTGTTGAGTATACTCAACAATAGCCCTGCGGAGAAGATTAGCACATCAAGCCCCAATCCATATGCAAAAGAACCTCCTCAGGATACAGTGAAGCCTCCCGCCATTAGCATTCCACACCCTGGGAAACTCTTACAGGATGACTCAGCTCAACCCCACCCCTCCTGAGTAGATACAAATGACCTACATCTTTTCCACACTGTGACACTGAGAGATCTCTGTCTTTTGGTGCTACACCCCTGAAGATGCCAGTCACAGCTGCTGGCGAAACGTCAGGAACTACAATGCCAAGACCACGGCAATACAGCCCGGAAAACCCACAACAACCATCGTTCTCCAGCTGTGAAAGCCTTCGGCAATACAATTTAACATCCGTGTTTCTTAAGGACCCTCAGGTGTACGCTGTCTGGAGAAGCAGGCTTACTAGATTTCAGTTTGCCTTATAGTCTGAAAACGTCATCTCTCCTCACTTCAGTTGGGCTCAGTTGTTTAGGCAGCCTCCCTGGAAAGAGCGCCGGTGTGGGCTTGCCGCATTTTCCAGATTGAAAGGCAGCGTTCATTTTCTCTGTCCTCTTCATCCTTAACAATCTTGTCGTTCCTCCGTCATCCAACAGCCCAGCCCTAGCTACCTTCCTGCTCCTGAAACATTTGGGGGGAAAACGTGTATGGGCAGTCTTAATGTTTTTAGCAATTTGCTAGTCAAATTCTTTTTGCTCCCTTTATTGTCAACTAATATCTGCCCTGCCAAATCCTGACCTCCTTTTTATCTAGTTCGGCAAATTCTTCTGCTTTTAAGAGGAGGCCTCTTGGCTTTCAGTGGCCTCCTTGACTTCCGTTGCGTGCTGCATTTCTGCTCTGTGCGGCTAGAGAGAAAAATGCGAGCATCACACACAGCACTGCCCTCCACAACTCTTAAAATTAACAAATTCTTTAAAACCCAGTCCAATAACAAAAACCACACTTCCGACTTGACCCTTTTAACTAGAGATGCCAAGTCCTCCTAACCTGGAATCTTCTGCCGGCAAAGCAGATGCTCTTCCAAGACTCTCTGAGTTGTTTCTGACCTCTGGGCACATAACTCGGCCTGTTAATGAGCTTTTCCAGTGTAAGAGACGTTTGATGGCAAGTGTGCACTGCCGAGACTTCAGGGGGAGACGAGCTACAGGGGCAATTTCCTTCCCATAACAGTTCTGATTTTTCCTTAGCAGCCCATGGCAAAGCACGTTGATTGAAAAATGAACCCTCTGGTTGATTGCAGTATTGCACCCCCACCCCCACCCTGCCAATGACCGTTAACAGTAGCAGACGACACCCTTTGTTGAGACCCACCCCTGGCAAGTGCCCAGGCCTGCTCTGGCCTAAATTCTCAGCCCCTGCCACTTATGGCCGCCCGGGCAGGAGGGCACGGCTTCCAGAAGTGTCTCAGCCTTCCAGAAGGTCTATTGTGTGGGCATTCCACACGCTTTGCTATGGTCCTCCTTCCTCATCTGGCCGTGGCTCAGACTGACTTTGTGCCAGGCGCTGAGCAGGTCAGGGGGCACATATGGCCCCCTCCCCGACAGCCCGTCCTCTGTGGCATTCCTCTCCCACCTGTTCCTCATGGGAGGGGTGACCTGTTCATTCCATCACCTGCCACAACGGCAGAGGCTAGGCCCCGTCTCCTAGCAACACAGAAGGAGAACGCTTGTGAAGATGAGGCGTCCCGATGCGGAGGCACTGGCTCAACGATGTGGAAGCAGCACCCGAGGCCGCCGGCTCGTGATGGGCACCCCAGCTGGCCTTCTTCTGGGGCTTGTGACTTGGCTGCAGCTCTTGGGGGCACACAGCTACAACCCGGAGAGTAAGGACAGCTGATGGGGATGGGGAGGAATGCAATCTTCACAGGCATTTCTTTGGGCAGCGCCCCGTCTGGAGGGCTCCTCACCAGTCTTTCATTCTTTCCCTAGGTAGCAAGGCTGAGGGAGGCTCTCTTTCTTCGGGTGGAGGTGGATTGGGGCTAAGCATTCTTCAAATTATTCCCCGAGGGGGTCGCTTCCTTGGCCCCTTCACCAGGCACTCTATTCTACACTCCAAACGTGGAGGGCGTGTCTCTGGGGCTGGTGTCTCAAGACAAGAGTTGGGGCTCTGTGGGTGTGCCACCCAGGTCACCACCTAACGCTCTCCCAGGATGTGCTGAACAAGCCTGTCTCTGCACTGCTGACCCCAAAGTTGGTTTTTTTAAAAGACTCCATTGTCCCCACAGAGTCCTTGGTGTTGGGAGCAGCTCAAGAGTTTGTGACCATTATGGCTCCATCACAAGTAATATCTGAACCTACATTCATAGCCGGCCCCACCCTGGGTTTGATGGTATCTGAAGGGCATACGCCATCCCATCTCATTGTGGCACAGACTAATATAACTCGGTTGTTGCAAACAGGTTGTGGCTCATTTCGGATGAGCCCAAGGGATCTTTAAGGCCCTGTAGGGTGCAGGCCGGGCCTACAAGAATGGCCCACTCCTAGAGAAAGAGGAATGCAAATGGATTCCTGACACCTCGGGGGGGGGGATTTCTTGCTGCTGTGGCTGGGAGTCATGTGGGGAAATCCGAAGGCCCTTGGCAGCAGGAGGAGGCCTTGAGTGGAGCAAACGCAATTGCTCCCAAGTGACCCCTCCCTCGCTCTGTTTCACTCCAGAAGGAGGTGAGCTAGAGCCCCTGGGGCGGCAGCGAGCTAGTGACGGAGGGAAACTCATGGCGAGTCCAAACAAATGCAGGGTGTGTGGCAGGGATGGTGACAAAGAAATCTTGGTCCTTCCGTATCTGCACAGTAGAGTATTGTTTGGTGATGCTGGCAATGGTGGTAAGCGCCCTCTCAAGATTAGCAAATAGTGGATCCTTAAGCAACAGGCTGTGGCCAATTTGCAAGGCACCATGCTGATAAAATCACTCATATCCTAACTTAGACACCAAATTAACTACAGTCTTATTGAATGTTCCTGAAGAATCTGCTTCTTTAATTAGA
Source organism: Eublepharis macularius (assembly GCF_028583425.1). Lineage (NCBI taxonomy): Eukaryota > Metazoa > Chordata > Lepidosauria > Squamata > Eublepharidae > Eublepharis > Eublepharis macularius. Next base: position 1,735,620 of record NC_072798.1, read on the forward strand.
AAAATAGAAAAACATACATTAATATTACTATCAGCTGAGAAATAATTCCTCCAAATACGTCCATACTCATTTCTCAAATCCAACCCAGTCCCAAATATTTATTGACCAATTACTTGCTTGCCAACAATGTTTAAACTGTGACCTGGAATAATTGCTGATGCAGTTCAACAACATCTGATTGTTAAATTGCCTTTTACCAAAGGAACAGAAAGGAAATGACTCAAGTCTTGTAGAACAAAAGGTGAATTACTGATAGATAAAATGGTATTAAAAAATTGCAAAAGGAGGAAAACAAATTTGCACATAGCCTGGAATGAATTGATTACCAAAAGATGTTTGACTCCCTGCCACATTCAGGGATTGAAAAAACATCAGCAATGTTCAGAGTTAGCAGGAATATTAGAAAGTTTTTATCAGCAACAACGAAGAAATGGTGCATAACACTGACAGCAAATGGAGTGGAAGTAGGATGTGTCTATATCTGACAGAATATTTCAAGGGGATTGCCTGACACTTTTATTGTTTTTATTGCTATGAAACCACTAATAACGATACTGAATAAAACACATTGCAGATATGAAATATTGAAGCAGAAGAGAGGAAGCAGAAAAAAATCTCATTTGCTATATATGAATGACCTTAAGTTATACAGAAAATATGAAGATGAAATCAAGTCTCTGGTGCATACAGTTCTCATATTTAGCCAAGATATAACGATGGACTTTAGAACTGAAAATTGTGCAATGCTATCAATAAAATGAGGCAAGATTACTGACTCAGATGGAATACAACTTGTTGAGGGAAACAGAATCAAAAGCTTTAAGAAGAAAATTACAAATATTGGGGTATATTGCAAGCTAATGATATTCAGCGTACAACAGTGGAAAAGAAGACTTGTGCTGAATACATAAAAAGGGTTCAAAAATACTTGCCAGAATTAAATGGTAGAAATATAATTCATGCTGTACACGCCGCGGCTGGAATTGTAAATTGGACACAAGCTGAACTGGATGCACGAGATCGCAGGAGGAAAATCATGACAGCCAAACATGCCCCACATCCTCGAAGCAACGTAGAGTGACTTTATTTCCTGTAAAATAATGGACTGTTACAAGTAAAACAAACAGCTGCAGCAGAAAAAAGGGCACTGAATGATTACATGAAGGGCAAGGAAGAGAAGTCACTGGCTGATGTTTTCAGAGAAAGAGTAAGTAAAAATTAAGAGCTCAAAAGCTGAATATAGGGAAGAAATGCTGAAAAACCACATGGCGGCATGGCAAAGTAAACCACTGCGCGGCAATGTAAGAAGAATACTGAGGGCAAAGTTGATAAGAGTAACAACTGGAATTGGCTAATGCAAGGGATTTGGAAAGAAGAGGCAACAGGACTTATATTAGATGCACAAGAATAGGCATTAAGAACGAACTATACAAAAGCAAACATGCAAATGACCACAAATGACAGCAAGTGTAGATTATGTAAGGAAGCCGATGAAATGGTTGACCACCTAATCAGTGGGTACAGTAAGACTGTACAAACTGGCTCTAAAAAGTGCCATAATAAAGAATCTGCAATGTTGCATTGGAATTTATGCAAAAAGTATCTACCATCAGCAAAATATCAGGGGGGACATAAGCCTGAGAAAATAGTTGAAAATGAGAAATTAAGATCTTACAGGATTTTAAAATCTAAAGAGATAAGAACTTCGGCCATAAAATTCTGGATATTACTGTGGTTGAAAGTAAGATGGTCAAACTGATTAATAGTAAGAAGTCCAGTAGCACCTTTAAGACTAACCAAACTTTATTGAGGCATAAGCTTTTGAGAACCACAGCTCTCTTCATCAGATGCATCTGACAAAGAGAGCTGTGGTTCTCGAAATCTGACGAGGCATCTGACGAAGAGAGCTGTGGTTCTCGAAAGCTGATGATGCATCTGATGAAGAGAGCTGTGGTTCACGAAAACTGACGATGCCTCTGACGAAGAGAGCTGTGGTTCACGAAAGCTGATGATGCATCTGACGAAGAGAGCTGTGGTTCTCAAAAGCTGACAATGCATCTGACAAAGAGAGCTGTGGTTCTCGAAAGCTGACGATACATCTGATGAAGAGAACTGTGGTTCTTGAAAACTTATGCCTCAGTAAAGTTGGTCAGTCTTAAAGGTGCTACTGGACTTTCTACTCTTTTGCAACTACAGACTAACATGGCTAATTCCTCTGGATCAATGAAACTGATTAATGTGGCAATTCCAGGTGACAGTCGAACCGAAGAAAAAGATTGAAAAGATCAAATCTTAGAACTTGATATTATTTTAAGTTCAACATCTCTGGGAGAAATAGACAACTGTTATTCCAGCGGTGATGGTGCAATTCCAAAAGAACGAACTAAACATCTGGGTCATATCAGCATAAGCAAGGTAACAACTGGACAGTTGCCAACAGCTGCGCTATTTGGAACATGTCACATACTCAGGCAATACCTCACTGACTCCTCGGTTCTTGGATAAAATCGGAGTCATCGAATCATCGAATCACAGGGTTGGGAGGGACCTCCAGGGTCATCTAGTCAGTGAAGGACCAAAAAATTCCAGCCAAACATCTGGTGGACGGTCAAACTCCGGCTCCCTGCTCTCGACGGAGCGCCACTTACGCCAGTGTCAAGAGTGAGGAGCCTGGGGGTGGTCCTGGATGCTTCCTTGTCTATGGAGGCACAGGTCGCAGCGGTTGTTAGATCCTCTTTCTTCTATCTAAGACAGGCTCGACAACTTGCCCCCTACCTATCGACCCATGACCTTACAACAGTGATCCAGGCAATGGTCACCTCCAGATTAGACTACTGCAACTCACTCTACGCAGGGCTTCCCTTGGGCTCGATCCGGAAACTGCAGCTGGTTCAGAATGCAGCTGCATGGGTGGTTGCCAGAGCACCAATCATGGCTCATATAACACCCATCCTCCGTCAGCTGCACTGGTTACTGGTTGAGTACCGGGTCCAGTTCAAGGTTTTGGTGTTGACCTATAAATCCCTATGCGGACTGGGCCCAGTATACCTTCGGGACCGCCTCTCCCCATATGTTCCCCGGAGGTCACTTCGATCAGCCACTAAGAATTTGTTGATGGTCCCTGGCCCCAGGGAGGTCCGCCTGGCCTCTACCAGAGCCAGGGCCTTTTCGGTCCTGGCTCTGACCTGGTGGAACTCTCTGTCTGAGGAAACTAAGGCCCGGCAGGATTTGTTATCTTTCCGCCGGGCCCGCAAGACGGAGATGTTCCACCGGGCACTTGGTGGGGGCTGGGCTGTCCTCTCCCTGGCCATACCACTGAAGACCTTCCACCACCCATGCAGGACAATGCTGCATTTTAATAATTTATACCCACCATTTTTAATTGTTTTGATATGATGTTTTAATGTTTTTTAAATGTTTTTACTGTTTTAAGCTGTTGTTAAACCTCCCTGAGCCCGTCTGACGGGGAGGTCGGTCTAGAAATGTGATTAAATAAATAAATAATAAATAATAGTGGCCAGAGGGGTTGAACCCACGTGGCAATCCTGTGTTAGAGAAATCTCTTTGGGGACAGGCATCGTGCCTGCAGCTTGGAAGGCAATGGCCCGGGCCTTATCGAAGAAACCCTCAACTTGCCCCAGCTCAGAAAGGGCCTCGAAAGAATCATGGCAAAACAACTCCAAATATTCTTGGGCAGAGATGCTGCGAATTTTGTGTTAAATGTGTTCGACAGTCAAACTTGCCACGTTTGAATGAGACAGTCAGATGTGGATGGGTCACCCAGTCTGTTCAACTGGCATTAAATGACTTGAACAACCGTTGAAGAGGTTTGCCTAGATCCCCCCCACCCCCGGGGGGGGGGCAGGATTAGAGTCCAGTAGCTCCTTAAAGACCAACCAGATTTCCAGGGAATAAGCTTTTGAGATCCAAAAGCTCCCTTTGTCAGAGTTTTGAGAGCTCCTACCCTGAAAATCTTGTTGGTGTCAAACATGCCCCTGGACCCAAATCTTGCTGTTCTACTCCAGGCCAACACGGCTCCCCACCTGAAATGTTCCCAAAACGGTGTGGGTGCAAAATGCTGCCAATCCAAGCAGATTGACAGCCGTTAATTAGTGACTATTTAGACAAACACCAAAGGATAGGGTTTTGTTTTTTTTTTAAAAAAACCAGCATTTATTTACGACCTATCTGTGTAACTGGGGACTGATGTAACTATCGAGGCCATCTTACAGGCAGCTGTACCACTGTGGTCTGGGCGCTTTTGCTCAATGGATTGCTTCGGAGCTTCTTCACAGCTTCATTGCCTTTCCATTCCTGTGCTGTCTTGTGTGTGCGTGCGTGTCTTTCCCCGCAAGGTTTCTCAAACCGCCTTTGGTCCCATGTTCCCACCCAAACTGCAGCGGAGGCATATTTTATTCCTTTCTGGGAACATCGATCTGTCCCTGTTCAAACTGTGCTGCCCACCCGGCTGCCCTTCTGGGCCGCTTCGCTCTCTCTTTTCATTTGCATGCCAGCCTGTGCCAGAGTGTTAGATCTCTGCTGGGCGAGCCTCTTTGGCATGGCTGGATGGGTAAAAGCAATCTAACACGTATCAGCAAACCCGTGGGACTTCAGGGAGTCTCCTGGGAGAGGAAAGGTGTCCCTGGATTTGTTTTCCATTTGGGGTGAGGAGAAGGTACAGTGGGGTGCGCTGAGAACATCCCACCGCAACCTCGACTGTTCTGAGCGAATCGCCGAGCAGATGGCCCGCCATGGCCGCAGCAGCCACCAACTTACTTGGAAAGTGATTTGTGCCCCCAAATGTGACCCCCCCCCCTAAACAGGACCTTGTCAACCAAATATCCGCGCTGCTCTTGGAAAGAAAGCCATTTGGCTGACAGTTTGAATTGCTGCCCTCACGGACTGCAGTGGTTATGGCAGCCGTCAATCTCCTGGGGAATTTACTTGTGTTCTGAAGGCCAAATTAGACGTGGCTGCCATGAGGAGGCAGCCGTCATTTTAAAGTCCTTTAAAAATGCCACAAGGCCCCAATCCTGATTGAGCCTGCTGTGGGCTGAGGCACTCCTGTCTGCCCCCCACCGCGCCTTATCCAGTGCTTTAAGGGCTGCCCCCCTGCAGTCGTTTTGCCTCGTGGGAAGACACAGGGAGGGGCAGCGCCTCAGCACGTAAGGCCAGAGTGGCGTTTTTAAATGACTTTAAAATGATGGCAGAGGCCTCATGGGGCCAATAAGGACACTGTCAAGTCTAGTTTGGCCCTAATTGTGATGCGGCGGCGCGTGTCATCACCGGAGTGCCTTCTAATGCACACAACACCGGTACTGCGCCAGCTGCACTGGTTACTGGTAGAATACCAGATCAGGTTCAAGGTCTTGGTATTAACCTATAAAGCCCTATGCGGACTGGGACTGGTGTATCTGCGGGACCTCCTCTCCCTATATGAGCCCCGGAGGACGCTTCGATCCAGCAACAAACAGCTGTTAATGGTCCCTGGCCCCAGGGAGGCCCACCTAGCGTCAACCAGAGCCCCAGGGCCTTTTCGATCCTTGCTCCAACCTGGTGGAACGCTCTGTCTAAAGAGACCAGGGCCCGGCTGGATTTGCTATCCTTCCGCTGGGCCTGCAAGATGGAGCTGTTCCACCAGGCATACAGTTGACGTTGGCTGGGCCTCCCCGCCGGCTGACTAGAGAAGAATGTGCCCCCCTACTAGAAGCACTTACCGCCCAGCCTTGTTAAATACCTTTGGAGGTGGCTGGGTGGTGGTTTTTGGAGAAGTCTGCTGCTGTATGGTTGTTGGGGGTTTTCCGGGCTGTCTTGCCGTGGTCTTGGCATTGTAGTTCCTGACGTTTCGCCAGCAGCTGTGGCTGGCATCTTCAGAGGTGTAGCACCAAAAGACGGAGATCTCTCAGTGTCACAGTGTGGAAAAGATGTAGGTCATTTGTATCTACTCAGGAGGGGTGGGGTTGAGCTGAGTCATTCTGTAAGAGTTTTCCAGGGTGTGGAATGCTAATGGCGGGAGGCTTCACTGTATCCTGAGGCGGTTCTTTTGCATATGGATTGGTGCTTGATGTGCTAATCTTCTCTGCAGGGCTATTGTCGGGTGTGGAGTGTTTTGTTGGCCTGGTGTTTTTCAGAACTGGAGCCCATGCTCTGTTCATTCTTAAGGTTTCTTCTTTCCTGTTGAAGTTTTGCTTATGCTTGTGAATTTCAATGGCTTCCCTGTGCAGTCTGACAAAGTAGTTGGAAGTGTTGTCCAGTATTTTGGTGTCCTGGAATAAGATACTGTGCCCTGTTTGAGTTAGGCTATGTTCAGCCACTGCTGATTTTTCAGGCTGTCCAAGTCTGCAGTGTCTTTCATGTTCTTTTATTCTTGTCTGGATGCTACGCTTTGTGGTCCCGATGTAAACTTGTCCACAGCTGCAGGGTATACGGTATACTCCTGCAGAGGTGAGGGGATCTCTGCTGTCTTTTGCTGATCGTAGCATCTGTTGTATTTTTCGGGTGGGTCTGAATACTGCTTGAAGGTTATGCTTTTTCATAAGCTTTCCCATCTGATCAGTAATTCCTTTGATATATGGCAAAAACACTTTTCCTGTGGGAGACTGTTTTTCTTTGGTTGTTTGATTCATCCTGGGTTTGATTGCTCTTCGGATTTCATTTCTGGAGTAGCCATTTGCCTGAAGTGCGTGGTTTAGATGATTAATTTCCTCATTGAGAAAGCGCGGCTCACATATCCGTCTTGCACGATCCACTAATGTTTTCATTATGCCTCTTTTCTGTCGGGGGTGGTGATTGGAGTTTTTGTGTAAGTACCGATCAGTGTGAGTTGGTTTCCTGTAGACCTTGTGACCTAACTGAAAGTTTGCTTTGCGGATGACCAAGGTATCCAGGAATGAGAGTTTTCCCTCACTTTCTTTCTCCATTGTGAATTGTATGTTCAGGTGGATGTTGTTGAGATGATTCAAAAACTCCATCAATTCTTCCTCCCCATGGCTCCAAATGATGAATGTATCATCCACAAACCGGAACCATACACTGGGTTTGTGGGGTGCTGATTCTAGAGCTGTTTTTTCAAAATGTTCCATGTAGAAGTTTGCTATAACTGGGCTGAGTGGGCTCCCCATGGCCACCCCATCCATCTGTTCATAGAATTCGTTGTCCCATTGGAAGTAACTGGTTGTCAGACAATGATGGAATAAGGCTGTTACATCCTCTGGGAAAATCTGATTAATCAGTGCAATAGTGTCTTTTACTGGAACCTTGGTAAACAGGGATACAACATCAAAACTGACAAGTATGTCTTGTGGATTGAGTTTCAGAGAACTGATTTTGTTGATGAAATCTGCTGAATCTTTGATGTAAGACGAGGTTTTCCCGATGTGGTCCTGCAGGAGATCTGCCAGATGTCTAGCTAATTCATATGTCGGTGAACCAATGGCACTCACAATGGGTCGGAGTGGGACTGAATCTTTATGTATTTTGGGGAGTCCATATAGTCTAGGTGGCTGTGCTTCTGTCTTGCATAGTTTGCTGTGCGTGTCGGGATGTAGTGAGGAATTCTTGATCAGCGCATTTGTTAGCCTGGTGATTTTGCAAGTGGGATCTCGTTTTAGTTTTTTGTAGGTGGAGGGGTCCAGGAGTTCCTTAATCTTCTTTTTGTATTCCTCCGTTTTCACGATCACTGTAGCATTGCCTTTATCAGCTGGTAGAATGATGATGTCTGGATCTGCATTGAGGGTCTTGATGGCATTTCTCTCCTTGCGTGTTATATTGCTGGTGGGAAGCTTTGCCTTTCGTAGAATCCTGGCTGTCTCTCCTCTTATTTCCTCAGCTTCCTCTTCAGGTAGATGACGGATGGCAGCTTCTACATTTGCAATGATGTCTTCCACAGGAATTCTGGTGGGGGTGACTGCAAAGTTTCCTCCCTTTGCCAAGATGGAGGTTTCTTCTGGTGAGAGTTGACGGTCTGTCAGATTGATGACAATCTAGAATCAGCACCCCACAAACCCAGTGTATGGTTCCGGTTTGTGGATGATACATTCATCATTTGGAGCCATGGGGAGGAAGAATTGATGGAGTTTTTGAATCATCTCAACAACATCCACCTGAACATACAATTCACAATGGAGAAAGAAAGTGAGGGAAAACTCTCATTCCTGGATACCTTGGTCATCCGCAAAGCAAACTTTCAGTTAGGTCACAAGGTCTACAGGAAACCAACTCACACTGATCGGTACTTACACAAAAACTCCAATCACCACCCCCGACAGAAAAGAGGCATAATGAAAACATTAGTGGATCGTGCAAGACGGATATGTGAGCCGCGCTTTCTCAATGAGGAAATTAATCATCTAAACCACGCACTTCAGGCAAATGGCTACTCCAGAAATGAAATCCGAAGAGCAATCAAACCCAGGATGAATCAAACAACCAAAGAAAAACAGTCTCCCACAGGAAAAGTGTTTTTGCCATATATCAAAGGAATTACTGATCAGATGGGAAAGCTTATGAAAAAGCATAACCTTCAAGCAGTATTCAGACCCACCCGAAAAATACAACAGATGCTACGATCAGCAAAAGACAGCAGAGATCCCCTCACCTCTGCAGGAGTATACCGTATACCCTGCAGCTGTGGACAAGTTTACATCGGGACCACAAAGCGTAGCATCCAGACAAGAATAAAAGAACATGAAAGACACTGCAGACTTGGACAGCCTGAAAAATCAGCAGTGGCTGAACATAGCCTAACTCAAACAGGGCACAGTATCTTATTCCAGGACACCAAAATACTGGACAACACTTCCAACTACTTTGTCAGACTGCACAGGGAAGCCATTGAAATTCACAAGCATAAGCAAAACTTCAACAGGAAAGAAGAAACCTTAAGAATGAACAGAGCATGGGCTCCAGTTCTGAAAAACACCAGGCCAACAAAACACTCCACACCCGACAATAGCCCTGCAGAGAAGATTAGCACATCAAGCACCAATCCATATGCAAAAGAACCGCCTCAGGATACAGTGAAGCCTCCCGCCATTAGCATTCCACACCCTGGAAAACTCTTACAGAATGACTCAGCTCAACCCCACCCCTCCTGAGTAGATACAAATGACCTACATCTTTTCCACACTGTGACACTGAGAGATCTCCGTCTTTTGGTGCTACACCTCTGAAGATGCCAGCCACAGCTGCTGGCGAAACGTCAGGAACTACAATGCCAAGACCACGGCAAGACAGCCCGGAAAACCCCCAACAACCATCGTTCTCCGGCCGTGAAAGCCTTCGACAATACATCTGCTGCTGTATGTTTTTCAAATATTTATATGATTTTATTGGTTTTAAAGCTATTTGTATTTTAAATTATTATACCGGTTGTAATCCGCCCTGAGCTTGCTGATGCGGGGAGGGCAGAATATAAATTGAATTAAATAAATAAGTAAATAAATAAACATATAAAATTCTTTTTCTCCTCTGCCCAACCCCCATGGAAAAAGACTATGTTGGAAACAAAGGAAATGTTTGTTGACATGCTGCCACACATCTCAGTTGTTTATTGTTGCACAGCACCCCAGAGAAAGATGCATGCAGAGAAGGAAAAACGGCCCCTTCTCCCCACGTCAGCCTGAGTCATTGACCAGGAGCGCAGTGCATTAGGGAAATCTGCCTCGTGGTTTCGCACTCGCTTCCCTGCAGCTTTCTGGCGATTGTCATTTCCCCAAGTAACCTTCCTCCTCCTGGGGAACCAGTTCAGAGACTGGCAATGACCTTTGTAGGCTTTGTTAAGGTAAGTTAAAAGACTGCTGGAGGGCATTGCTTGTTGTGATTCAAAAAAGGAGGTGGTGGATTGTCCAGCTAATGGAAACAAGCTGGCAGTGGTGGGGAATCAAACCCGACTCTCCAGATTAGAGTCCTGCCGCTCACCGCTACACCAACCCGGCACATATGCCAGGAGGGGAAAGGTGGCTGTGGGAATTTCTTGTGGCATCTCAATATAGCACTACAACACATGCTCAACAAAAGAAAAAAGACTGCCCTCAGCCATACAGTGTGTAAGGAATGTTGCAAAGAGGAACAGGGCAGGGCAGAGTTAAACTCGGTATGTGGATCCCCACACTGGAAACAAGGAAGACACAGGCAAGAGATGCAGTGTGGAAGACACTTATGGCTGCATCCACATAGCAAGCCACTATTTCCTCTACATTTCCCCTCCTCTCCCGTGCCACCACAAGGTTTTTAAAAAATCAGTAACTGCTGTTGAACTATTGCAGACTAATGTTCTAGTGAACTATTGCTAGGATCTCTGAAGTCCCAGCATTCATTTTTTAAAAAGTAAGATGGTATCCCTTTATGTTGCTGAGTTATAAGGTGCAGACAGCACATTTCCCCTTATATTTCAGCAAGGAAAGGGGCTTTTAAAAAATGAAAGCTGGGGAGAGACTACAGCAATGTTGTTGGAATATTTGTATGCACACTTTCACAACAGCTGTTACTGATTTTTCAAAAAGCCCTCTGGTGGCAGAGCAGGGAAATGGCGTCCATCACTGACTGCGCTGTACTGTATAGTTTAGTTTAGTTTTATTATTACGATCCAAGATCAAAATTTAGATCGGCATATATGGTAATATATAACAAATATTGCCCAGTTAGAAGGAATACAGTGAAGCGACCTGTCAAACGGCCACGAACTGTCACCTAACAGCTGAACTGATGACTGAAAATGCGGATCCCTGTTTGTGAGCTTTGAACGGGGTGCGAGACAAACCAGCCAAGTGTTTGGACATCCTTATTCCTGGGTGAGGCTGATTATCTAGACCCTTCCCCATCTGGGTTCCATCCTGGACATGCTGGCAACTATGCTGGTCCCCAAGAGATGATCTCTGTCACTAGACTGAAGGGGAATGTGTCCCATCTGGCCCTTTACTACTATTGATACTTACTTTTTTCTTGACTTTGCCAAAATAGGTTTAGGATTCACAGGGCTGTGTTGATTTAAATCATCCTCCAAGAACTGGGCTTCCTTCATTTCATCCCCAGAATCATACTTTTCTATTTATTCTTTTGTTTGCTACATAGAGTCTCTTTACATGAGATGCTGCAACGTGTGTCAAGAGATGCAATGTTAGCCGGGAAGAGTAGTTTTGAAAGGCAGAGCCGGCGGAGATCGCTCCAAGGGGGTGGATTCTCTCACAGTCCACCACTGCCTCTGGCGTACTGGACTGTCTCCCCTTCTGGAGCCTTTGCTCTGCTGCCCTCGCTGCTTAAAACTTTGAATTAACTGAGCCTTGGCAGCACTAAGGCTCCAGAAGGGGAGACAGTCCAGCATGCTGGAGATGGTGGAGGGCTGTGAGAGAATCTGTCCCCTCCAGAGCAATCTCCGCCGGCTCTGTCATTTAAAACTATGCTTCCTAGCTAACATTGTGTCTCCTGACACATGAAAAACATGTATTGTGTAGAGAGACTCTTAGTTCAAGGAAGAGTTCTGTGAAACTCCAAAGTACAATTATGATTTTATGAACATTGTTTGATCCAAATAAAGATATTGTTTACTGGCAGGTTGGGTACTTTGTGGCAGTTCCTTCTTTTAATCTGAATGAAGTTTGGATTGGTTCCTTTTCAGCCAGTCTTTCGCTTAATTCAGTTAGAATTCCTTCCACTGAGAGGCTATGTCATTGGCTCAAGGACAACACTGTGTCCCACATCTCTGGAGGTGCCAGATTTAAATCTCTGTGCCCTGATTTCCAAACCTAAACTTCCGGTTCTGGTCCTTGAGGCTTATCCAGCACCTAACTTGACCTTCCTTTAGGCACCAGGCCAAACCACTCCTTTTTAGCTTGCCATCTAACTGAGTTCAATCTTTATGGCGTGTGTCTAGCCTGAGCAATGAGTGTGTGTCTGTCTCTGTGTGCAGACTGTTCAATGTTTTGTGCTGTTTTAATATCCTGGCTTGGTTTTAATGCTTGGTTGTTATTACTTTGGTTTGTTTTTCCTAATTCGTATGGTTTTGTTTTACTGTTTTGATTGTGAACTGCCCCCGGCGGGTCTCAGGTGGTCTATAACATTTCTAGTTAAGCAGTGCTTTAGCATATACAACAATGTATTGCTTCTGTAATCCTGACAACAGCCCTGCTAGGTAGGCCAGCATTTTCTTCCCATATTGCAGAGTGGCTTGCCTAAGGCTGGTGGTGAAGCACAGGTCCTAGGAGAGATTCGAAGCGGACTCTTCCTGCTTCACCAGGTCAATTATGGCAGGCCGAGAGCACCTGCTCCTTTCCATGTCTGCTTTTCTTTCTCTTCAGCTTGTGGGAAACGGCCTCTGGCTCCCAGCCATGGTGGCAGCATGCGGATCGTGGGAGGCATTGATGCCCTGCCTGGAGCGTGGCCGTGGCTTGTTAGCATCCAGATCCCAACATCCAGGGGACCTCGGCACTCGTGCGGAGGATCCCTTCTCACTGCCCGCTGGGTCCTCACTGCAGCCCACTGCTTCAAGACCAAGAGGAGGTGAGCAAGAGGGCCCCCTGCCTGCCTGCCTGCCCGCCTGCCGGGAGCCCCCCAAACGAGGAGCCGTGCTTTCCCGACCCTGGCGGGGCTCACACAAGCTACCTGCCAGCAGTCAGCAGATTTATCTTCTGTACTGTGGCCGTTGCCTTGATCCTTACATACTTACTCCCCCCCCCAAAAAAAACCTTTAAAAGTGCTTTCAAGCCTTATGGCACATCTGCACAAAGATTCTGTAAAGATGTCTGGACAGCGGGAGAAATCAGTAGGTGAATTCGGCACACCACTGGTGCAGGGCGTGACTCCAGTCTGTGCCCCCCGGTGCCCTGTTGCAGGGCAGGCATCTTCTGTGCCCCACCAGGTCAAAAGAGGACGATCTCCCTCCCCCACAGAGCCAGTACCTGCATGCTGCTAGAGGTGACATCCCTCAGCATGTGGCCGAGTGGCATTGAGCTTGTCTGGTCAGATGTGAACATTTATACAGTAGTGGGCTTTTTGTTTAGATATTTATACTCTACTTTTCTACCCAATGGGGACCCAAAGCAGCTTACAACATCACCCCCCCATGTTTTTATCTTCACAGCAACCCTGTGAGGTAGGTTAGGCTGAGAGAGAGTGAATGGCCTTAGCTCCTGTGTCCAGCTGGGGATCTGAATGAAGGCCTCCCCCGTCCTAGCCCCGTGCTCCGACTGCTGTGCCCTGCTGGCTGTGGCATCTGAGCAGCATTGCCCAGACAAAGGCCTTCGGCTGGGCTTTGGGGGCGAAGTGGCTGAAGGGTCTGCCGAGGCTGGGGGGTCCAGCGAGGGGTGGGAGGGCTCCGTTGGAAAGACCCTCACGCCCGTTGCGCTTTGTCTGCATGCAGCTCCTTGAATCGCTGGAAGGTTGTAGTGGGAGCCACGGATCTGTCCAAGTTGCCCCCGGCAGTCCAGCTCCGCTCGGTGCGCAAGGTGGTCATCCACACAGACTACAACCCACGCACAGAGGCCAACGACATCGCCTTGATGCAGCTCAAACGCCCGGTGGCCTTCAGCGACTTTGTGCAGCCGGCCTGCCTGCCTCATATCACCATGAGCACCCACCTCTTCTCCAGCTGCTACATCAGCGGCTGGGGCACCACCATGCAGAACAGTGAGCAACGGGGCACGGGGGCAGGGGCGTGGCTATGCATCTATGAGGCCGCCTGTCACCAAGTCGGGCCGCAGGTCCCTGTCGCTGAGGTGGTCTCTTCTGACTGGCAGAGGCTCCTCCGGGTCTGAGGCAGAGGAGGATCTTTTCCTGCTAGCTATGCTCTTTTCACTGAAGACATCAGGGACTGAGCCGAGGTCTGTTTTGCATGCAAAGCAGGGGCTCTGCCATCGAGCCACGTCCCCATTTTCACATCTGGAACTGCATCCATGCAGACAGAAATAGGACAGGGTGGGCAAAGCTGCTGCTGAGGGTGGCTGTTGTCTCGCTCGGGGTTCTGGAGTGGAAGCTGGAGGGTCTGTTCTTTATTCCTCCTCCTGCTCTGGGAGAGCAAGAGCTGGGCGAAGCACTGACCGGCAGGAGCTTTAAAGGAGAACAAAGAGGCCAAAATCCCCCAGCCAGCCACATGAGCTGGATCTGATCAAGGTGCCACTGACTATGCTGGAGACAACGGGGTCCCGGAAGCTGGGGAGGGAGATGAGGCTGAGCAGACAGAGCAGCGCCTGGAGGAAGCTGACGACAATGTTCCCTTTCCTCACAGGCGTGAAGACATCCGACATCCTGCAGGAGGCCAGAGTGAATATTCTGAACACTACAAAATGCAACAGCAGCGACTGGTACAGTGGAGCCATGAGCCCCCACACCCTGTGTGCAGGGTATGAGGAAGGGGGCATTGACAGCTGCCAGGTAACAAAGCATCCGCCATCCCCAGGATTTTTCAGGGCAATGGGAGCCTGAGGGTGCGCGCGCACGGCCTGCTCTTCTGCCCAAAGAGGATCAGTTCAAAAAACCCAGCATAATAAAAACCAGAAACTCAATAACACCCATCAAGTCATCACTGCCTCAGAGAAACTCAGACCACAGCAGAATTGCTTATCTGCTGCTCCAGACGGTCTCTGGAAGAGTAACACGCCAGCAGTGGGGGGGGGGGGCACGGGGGCGCGGGGGGCGGGTGTGTAGGGCTCCCCAGGGCAGTGGCACAACCACAGAAATGCTTTTCTCTCACACACACCTTTTCTATTGCTGTGCCTCATGAGAGCCAAGCTACAAGTGACGCCTGACACAGGTTGGACACTTGTCAGCTTCCCTCAAGTTTTGATGGGAAATGTAGGCGGCATCCTGGTCTTGCAGCTGTAATGGAGAGCCAAGCTGTAAAACCAGGACGCCTGCATTTCCCATCAAAACTTGAGGGAAGCTGACAAGTGTCCAACCTGTGTCAGGCGTCACTTGTAGCTTGGCTCTTAGGGAATGTCCTGAGTTCTTTCTCACGCACATGCACAGTCCACTTTCTCCGCTGTCTTGGAAGGCCCCCCCCCCATTCTTAAGCAGATCTTTGTCTCATTCTAGAGGTCCACACTCTGCTGCTCTCACTCTTTTTATCAGCTGGGAATTGATTGTTGCAGATAAAAAATTCACAAGGTTTTTGAGGACGAGTCAATCCCTTCTCTGCTGAGCTTACTCAGGCGCCTTTATTTATTTATTTATTTATTTTATTTACATCATTTATAGTCCACCTTTCTCACTGAGACTCAAGGCGGATGACATAGTGCAAGATTAGTACAATTAGTATAATAAAAAAAAAAAGGCCAAGGCTATGCTCGGGAGTATTAGGAAGGGAACTGAAAACAAATCGGCTAGTATCATAATGCCCCTGTAGAAATCAATGGTACGGCCTCATTTGGAATAGCGTGTACAATTCTGGTCACCACACCTCAGAAAAGATATAGCACTGGAAAAAGTGCGGAAAAGGGCAACTAGAATGATTAAAGGGACGGAACACTTCCCCTATGAAGAAAGGTTAAAGTGCTTGGGGCTCTTTAGCTTGGAGAAACGACGACTGAGGGGTGACATGATAGGGGTTTACCAGATTATGCATGGGATAGAGAAGGTAGAGAAAGAAGTATTTTTCTCCCTTTCTCACAATACAAGAACTCGTGGGCACTCAATGAAATTGCTGAGCAGTCGGGTTACAATGGATCAAGAAGTCCTTCTTCACCCAAAGGGTGATTAACGCATGGAATTCACTGCCACAGGAGGTGGTGGCAGCCTCAAGCATAGACAGCTTCAAGAGGGGATTGGATACACATATGGAGCAGAGGACCATCAGTGGCTCTTAGCCACAAGGTATAGATGGACCTCTCTGTCTAGGGCAGTGATGCTCTGTATTCTTGGTGTTTGGGGGCGGGCAATCAGTGGGAGGGCTTCTAGTGTCCCTTCCCCACTGGCAGACCTCCTGAGGACACCTGGTTTTTGGCCATTGTGTGACACAGAGTGTTGGACTGGACGGGCCATTGGCCTGATCCAACATGGCTTCCCTTATGTTTTTATGTTCTTATCAAGGACATTCCCCTAAACAGTGTCATAGGGCAAATAAACACAAGTTTACAAAGAGAGAGCATGAGTAAGAATCCAATACAGAGTTGAAGAAATGCTGAAAGAGAACATAATCAATTCTAGGGCTGACATTAGATAACATGAAACATGGGTAGCTCACAGAAGCACATGTTTAAAGTAAATGGGTAGAATGTAAGGCAACATAGTGGTGAAGTCTACGGTCCCTAACTAATTAGCAAAGCGTCTGAGACCCCTTTAAACAATATTTATTGGGTCACTATTATCTACATGTAGGGGTGAGCAGTCTGGATCCAGGATTTGGGTGGGGGAAAGCAAATTTATCCTATGATAGTAATCACAAGGGTGGGCGGGCTTCTCTTTGGGGGCAGGGGTAAGATACCAGAGGCTTCCCTGAAAACCATAACTTTGGTTGTTGTGGGTTTTCCGGGCTGTATTGCCGTGGTCTTGGCATTGTAGTTCCTGACGTTTTGCCAGCAGCTGTGGCTGGCATCTTCAGAGGTGTAGCACCAAAAGACAAGAGATCTCTCTGTGTCACAGTCACTGAGATCTCTCAGTGTCACAGTGTCACTGTGACACAGAGATCTCTGTCTTTTGGTGCTACACCTCTGAAGATGCCAGCCACAGCTGCTGGCAAAACGTCAGGAACTACAATGCCAAGACCACGGCAATACAGCCCGGAAAACCCACAACAACCATTGTTCTCCGGCCGTGAAAGCCTTCGACAATACAACCATAACTTTCTTGAGGTGATGATAGACTGCAACAGGAGGGGTCCTTGGTCCTAGCAGCAAACCTCTGTTGACGCCCAGGTCTGCACCTTGGCCACAGGTGTGGGGTGACCCCATTGTGGCTCACTCAACACATTCTTGACTCCTGGTCCTGTCTTCTTTCCTTAGGGAGACAGTGGAGGGCCATTAATGTGCAAAACAACATCAACGCCCCTGTATTACGTGGTTGGGATCACCAGCTGGGGCAAAGGCTGTGGCCAGGCCAACAATCCAGGGATATACACATCTACCCGGCATTTCCTTGAATGGATCTTGGGAATGATGGTGGAGTATGAAGAGGTCAAGACGACAAAAGGCCTATCAGGTCAAGACGACAGGCCCATCAGGCCCAAAGGCCCAAAGGTCAAGACGACAAAAGGCCCATCAGGTCAAGACGACAGGCCCATCAGGCCCAAAGGCCCAAAGGTCAAGACGACAAAAGGCCTATCAGGTCAAGACGACAGGCCCATCAGGTCAAAAGGCCCAAAGGTCAAGACGACAAAAGGCCCATCAGCATTTCGAACTGAGCAACCTGCTCCTTCTAGCCCTTGGCCAGCTGGGATCACGCTACTTCCTTTTAGAACACCAGTGGCTACTACAAATGCCCCCAAACATTTCCCAAAGGAGGGCAAGGTCAACGTACCCATAGGTGCCCCTTCAGCATCATCCTACGTTCCTTCAACACTTGCCACCAAGTGGAAGCGCAAAGGTACCGGCACAGGAAGGCTGAAGACAAGCTTCAGCACCCCCTTTCTCACACCATCTACAGAAACCCCATATATCGTTTCCAAGGACGTTACCACCCTAGAATCCCAGTATATTCCTAAAGAACTATCTCCTACCCTTCCAGAGCCCCCCTCAGCCCCTTCAGAACCTACTATCGCCCTGGAACCCCCCTATATCCCTAAAGAACTATCTCCTACCCTTCCAGAGCCCCCTTCAACCCCTTCAGGAGCAACCATCACCCTGGAACCCCCCTATATTCCTAAGGAACTATCTCCTACCCTTCCAGAGCCCCCTTCAACCCCTTCAGGAGCAACCATCACCCTGGAACCCCCCTATATTCCTAAGGAACTATCTCCTACCCTTCCCAAGCCCCCCTCAGCCCCTTCAGGAGCAACCATCACCCTGGAACCCCCCTATATCCCTAAAGAACTATCTCCTACCCTTCCCAAGCCCCCCTCAGCCCCTTCAGGAGCAACCATCACCCTGGAACCCCCCTATATCCCTAAAGAACTATCTCCTACCCTTCCAGAGCCCCCCTCAGCCCCTTCAGGAGCAACCATCACCCTGGAACCCCCCTATATCCCTAAAGAACTATCTCCTACCCTTCCCAAGCCCCCCTCAGCCCCTTCAGGAGCAACCATCACCCTGGAACCCCCCTATATCCCTAAAGAACTATCTCCTACCCTTCCAGAGCCCCCTTCAACCCCTTCAGGAGCAACCATCACCCTGGAACCCCCCTATATCCCTAAAGAACTATCTCCTACCCTTCCAGAGCCCCCTTCAACCCCTTCAGGAGCAACCATCACCCTGGAACCCCCCTATATCCCTAAAGAACTATCTCCTACCCTTCCAGAGCCCCCTTCAACCCCTTCAGAAACAGATTTCACTCTAGATCCCCCATACATTCCTGAAGAAATACCTCCAATTATTCCAGAGTTCCCTTCAACCTCAAAAAGAAAGCATTCTTGGCCAAAACGGACTGCTAAGCATCCACACACGCAAGAGCCAACTGTCAGTTTGGATCCCCCTTTCATCCCTTCAGAATTGCCACCCCCTGCCATTGAACCTCCATTTGTCCCCCCAGAGACAATTATCACCATAGAACCCCCATATTTTCCTCAGGAATCCAGCCCCACGCCTCCAACCCCTCCATACATTCCTAAAGAAACGTTTCCCTCATCTCTTGAGGCTCCCTATATCCCTCCCGAGACACCGGCAAGGCTCCCACCTCCCTATATCCCCCCAGATATGCCCAAAACTACGCTGGAGCCCCCTTTTGTCCCTCCTGAGCCCACAGGAATCTCTCCAAAGTCAGGTCTCATCACAGAGTCTCCGTACATCCCACCACCGGAGACTTCCTCTCTGGACTTCCCTTACGCTCTTCCAGAGCTCCCCTACACACCTCCAGTTCCTCCCTATGTCCCTCCAGAAAACAGTATTCCTCCAGAGCCTCAGTATATACCCTCAGAGGTACCATACACTCCTCCAGAGCCCCAGTACGTGGTTCCAGATCCCCCATATTTTCCCCAAGAGCCTATGGAGGCACTCAAGCCTTCATACGGCCCTTCAGAAGGTTCTGGGCAGCCGGAGGCTCTCAAGGAACTTTTTGAAGACTACAAAGCCGGACCTCCAGATCTACCTGCCAGTGGGTCAATCCCGCCCCCACTAAGACACTCCACATAGGCAGGATATCCTGCCAAGAGCCCTCGGCGCTTCGGATCCTCAGGCAGTTCTTTGACGGGCAGTCCTCCGCAGAGCCAGTGCCCAGAACTTCCCTGGATTCCCAAGGACACGGGAGAAGGAAGGCATTAGGAAACCTCAGCTGATTTCTTGGCAGATCCAGGACTTCTGCATGAACCTCTGGAAGGGCCCCTCTCTCGTATGAGAGCGGGGCGGGGGCGGGGGGGTAGGCGTGCAACCCGCCCCGGTCGGCTACCGTGCATGTAGGTGTGTCAGAGTAAAAGACGGTGGAAAAGTCGCTCTGCCTTCGTCTTGTCTGTTTCGTCATGAGCAGCCAGAAGATTGCTGGTGTGTGTGCGCGCGTACATGTGTGCGTGCATTACTCAGGCAGAAGGAGTTCTGAGAAGGTGCCTGAGGGTGACCCCCGTGAGTGGAGCCCATTCAGAGCTCTGCACGTGGGGCCGGAAGTCTGACTAAGCTGCAAAAAGCTCTTTGCTCCGAGGCAGCTGTGCTTGTCTGCTGCAGCCCAGACCAGCCCCCTGGAGGCTAATGAGGCAGGACTCGGGTCCAGCAGCTCCGTAGCAGTTCTCAGGGACCAGAGCCGAATCCCGGTTCCAGAAATCCCTTTCCCAGGTCCTTCCGAGTGGAGAACGGGGGATGGTTTTAGTCGAGGAATGACAGCGTCCCCCGCAGCTTGTGTGGCAACTAGGAACTGGCTCCATGGGGGGGGGGGGGGGAATCTGAGACAGCATGTTTTTTTAATGGTCATAAATTCATTGATTTATTTTCGATTTATATTCCACCCTCCCCACACCAGGGGGCTCAGGGAGGATTACAAACACATGCAAATTAAAATACATAAAACCATTAATATAAGTTAACCGTAAAAACATCCAGAATTATACAATTTAAAATAAATGAAAACATGAACATAGCAGCACAAAAATCCAACCGACCCAGCCTTAATCATCCCCAGAGCATCTTAGCAGTAAAGGAGATTACTAAATGGGGGTATTGGTCGTGGGGAGGGCCCAATCCACCATCAACTGGCCAGGGGGGCTCCGCCTAGCACCTCCCATATGCCTGGTGGAACAACTCTGTCTTTTAGGCCCGGTGGAAAGATAACAAATCCTGCCAGGCCTTGGTCTCATTAGACAGAGCGTTCCACCAGGCTGGGGCCAGGACTGAAAAGGCCCTGGCCCTAGTTAATGCCAGGCGGGCCTCCCTGGGGCCAGGGACCCTTAGCAGACGTTTATCACTGGAACGAAGAATCCTTTGGGTTCATACAGAGAAATCCAGAGGAGTTAGCTGTATTTGTAGTTGCAAAATAGTAAAGACTAACCAACTTTATTGTAGCATAAGCTTTCAAAAACCACAGCTCTCCCTCAAATGCATTGTCAGCTTTCGAGAACCACAGCTCTCTTCATCAGATGCATCATCAGATGCATCTGATGAAGAGAGCTGTGGTTCTTAAAAGCTGTCGATGCATCTGATGAAGAGAGGTGTGGTTCTTGAAAGCTGATGATGCATCTGATGAAGAGGACTGTGGTTCTCGAAAGCTTATGCTACAATAAAGTTGGTTAGTCTTAACGATGCTACTGGACTCTTTACTGTGTTTTTCAAAGGTACCAATTGTTCATAAATATGAAATATAACATTGTACAACCACAGGTATGGTTAGAAGCCGCTCACTATGAGTATAGCAATCTTTGGAAATGCAGGACCTTTGGGGTACTCTGAACAGTGGCGAATCCTAACAGGTGGTTTCCGGTAAAAGACAAGGAAATCCAAAGTCTTCCCTTCAGGCCATGCAGGGATTCCGTTTTCCTTGTATGCTTGGCGGGTACTCCTCCAACTAGGGTTGCCAAGCTCCGGATGGGTCCTGGAGTTCTCCCAGAATTACAACTGATTGTCACACTGCAGTTCGCCTGGAGAAAGACGTGACTCCAGAGACGGACTCTGTGGCATCACATCTCTGCTGAGCCCCTTCCCCAAGCTCCACCTCCACTGCTCTCAAATCTCCAAGAATCTTCCAAACCAGAATTGACAACCGGCCTTCAACTCCTTGTGCTCACGCAGCTTGCGGGATGCTCTTTGGCTTAATTTAAATTAATTAGATTTTTTTTGCCCGTGTTCCCCATGAATGGGCTCAGGGCAGGTTACAACATTATATATTGGGGCAATAAATTAAAGCCATACATAATACAAGAGAAAAATACACCATTTCATAATTCCAATACAAAAGTTGGAATACAATCTATGGCATAGCACGTGGTGGTTCATCGTAATCCATTCCCTCGTTGGCAGTTCCCTCAGCTCAGTCTCCAGGGCTGCTCTCACCTGTGGCTGTCCAGGTGACTCACACAGGGGGTGAAGATTTGGGCACTTCTTTAAATAATATCTTAACTACCAGACAACCAAAAACGTGAATACCCCTTTCTTTGCCAGCCTCCAAGTGGGGGCTGGAGTCCTTCCAGAACCCAACCACTCTTCAGACTACAGAGATCCGTTTCCCTGGAGGAAATGGCAGGGAGAGGAATGACGGGAAGAAGTGATCCCACCGGAAGGGGAGGCGTTGGAGGAGCTGACCTTTGACCTGGCTGTGACGTCACAGGACATAACACCATAAGATAAGACTAGCCTGATGGCTGTGCTTCGCTATGGTATTTAACGACTATAGATCCAGTTATAATACTTATGGGTATGTAACATTTTTGAGTGGGGGGGGGAGTTGGTTTTGTAGTATAATAGCATAGTACCTGAGCTTCACAAAAGCATTTGAATAAAGCGAAGTGTGATAATGCCAAAAATGGATGAAGTGAAATTCGAAATGTAACAGTTATTTACGAGATTTTTAAAAGGAAAAGAGTGTAGTGCAAGAAATAAAGTGAAAAATACGTACAACCTTATTTTTCTACTGGAGGACCTCTTTGTAGACCACATTGGTGGTTTCCCCCTCAGGTGTTGGGATCACCAGGCTGCTGGGTGAGCTCACTCTGGAGCAGGCCACGTAGAAGTGCCCGTGTGAGAAGCGGTCCTCCCTCAAGTCAGTTCCTGCCACCTTCAGTGTCTGCCCCTGGGACGTGTTGATCATCATAGCAAAGCAGGCCTTGAGGGGGAACTGCAGTCTCTTGAATTCAAAGGGGTTCTCTGATGGTATGAGTGGTATGAACACCGACTCCCGCCCCCCTCCTCAAGCACTGCTGGTGAACAACGTGGCCTCGACGAGCTTCCTGTGGAGGGCTTTCACTCACAGTCTGGTGCCATTGCAGTTTGGTTTGATGGAGGTTCTGGAGCAGCATCACTGGAGCCCCCACTGAGGAGAAGCTTGTGGGCTGGGAAGCCAGGAGGGTTGAGAGTGTTGAGGAACTCCATGGGGTAGTGGACCACGTCATCCATTTGCACCACTGAGTCCTCAGATCTGTACTCCATTTCTGCCCCTTCGAGGGACTTAAGGTGTGTTTCATTAATGATGGCAGCCTTGTTGTTCTTGGGGGTCAGAATGGCACGCTGGCACAGCCGGTCCATGGACTTCTCCATGATAGTGACGATATCGGGGTATATGGCGGCTGTTAGGTCTGCTAGGGTTGTCACTACTGTGCCCAGATCTGCAGGGATGGCCACCTTTCCCTTGAACTCAGGACATTCTCTGTTCCCTGTCTTTAGTAGGAGTTCAGAGAATTCACCAGTGGGCACCTTGCCTCTCAAGTGGACCCCCATGTTCTTTCTTAGTGAGAGTTTCTTGATGAGGGGCCACAGATACGACGCCTTGACACACACGGTAACCTCATCAGCTCGAGTTCCCCTTGGGACTACTGGCAGAGTCTGCCAGAAGTCTCCAGCCAGCAGCCCGGTGACTCCCCCCCCCCATCACTCTCTCGTTGCCCCTGACATCTTTGAGGGTTATGCTCAGTGCCTCCAAACACCCCTTCCTCCTTTTAGCACGGCGTATCCCGCACGATGTCTGCCGGGAGGCTTCTTGGGGGCACTTAGAGGTGATGGCTGCAAGAGGTGTGAGGTGGAGTTGGACTGAGGGAGGGGTGGTGTGGGGGGCACTTTGGCAGGTTCATGTGAGAGGTTCGCATTGAAATGGCCCCTAGAAAGGTCGTGCACCATCTCCCCACGAACATTTGAAAACTCAGCTGCCATACAGATTTTTACATAAAACTCCTATTCAAGAGTCTTGTACTGTCTTTCTTCAGCTGCCCGCAGTTTCCTTGAGGTGATTTTTACCTCAGAACACAGAGTTCCACCAATCAGGCCGCATATGCAAATGACCTCAGGGCGGAGTGGCTGAGTTGGCAGTTGGTGGCGGGCGGGGGGTGGGGAGCAGCCTGCCGGCCACACAGGGAAGCTGGATCCCTAGGGGAAAACACATTTTGCCCCTTTTTACCCCCTTAGGGGCGAATTTCTTAAAACTCCTTCTTAGTGAGCCTCTACACCACAAAAGGAACGTCCTCCCCAAATTTCAGGTTTCTAGGTCCAGGAGTTTGGGCTGGGCATGGATGAGTCAGGATACTTATCTTTATATAGAGAGACTCTAGATCCAGAGGAGTTAGCCCTGTTAGTCTGTAATTGCAAAATAGTAAAGAGCCCAGTAGCACCTTTAAGACCAACCAACTTTATTGTAGCATAAGCTTTTGAGAACCACAGCTCTCTTCGTCAGATGCATTGTCAGATGCATCTGATGAAGAGAACTGTGGTTCTCAAAAGCTTATGCTACAAATACTCTGGTTTCTCCTCAGATAGATGGTTGTCACGACAGACACTGAGAGATCTCTGTCTTTTGGTACTACACCTCTGAAAATGCCAGCCACAGCTGCTGGCGAAACGACAGGAACTACAATGCCAAGACCACGGCTATACAGCCCGGATAATCCACAACAACCATCGTTCTCCGGCCGTGAAAGCCTTCAACAATATCTCTTCAGATCGCTTATGCTACAATAAAGTTGCATCTGATGAAGAGAGCTGTGGTTCTCGAAAGCTTATGATGATACGTTGGATGGGTTTGAGCTTAAAATCATCAGTGATCTACAACCCATCTTGGAAAATGATGCCTATCTCTCACAAGCCCTGGGTGGAAGACTTCTCCTTGCCTACAGACAGCCCTCCAACCTTAAATGACTTCTCACTTACAACCATGAATCGGCTAGCAGAGTCAACAACACAGGTACCAGACAGACCCAGATGCCAGCTCTGCCCTTATATCTACCCAGGAAATACAATTACAGGACCAAATGGCGTCAACTACACTGTCTCTGGCTCTTACAACTGCTCATCCTCCAATCTGATATATGCCCTCATGTGCCAACAATGCCCCTCTGCTCTGTACATTGGACAAACCAGCCAACCTCTGCGCAAAGGAATAAATGGACACAAATCTGACATTAAAAAATGGCAACATCCAGAAACCAGTGGGAGAACACTTTAATCTACTAAGACATTCCATCAAGGACTTAAAGGTCACTGTAGTTCAACAGAAACCTTTCAAAAACAGAATCCAACAGGAAGCTGCTGAATTGGAATTCATATGTAAATTTGACTCAGTCAGGCTTGGATTGAATAGAGACTATGAATGGTTATCTCATTATCAGAAGTAACTGTTTGCATCTACTCCTCCCTCCCCTCTCCACCTATATATCTGACCAGTTTCTTCTTGCCCTCCATGCATCTGACAAAGAGAACTGTGATTCTCGAAAGTTTATGCTACAGTAAAGTTGTTTAGTCTTAAAGGTGCTACTGGACTCTTTTCTATTAAGACTAAAGACACCCACTTTCTCTGGCGGGAACTTCTCTCAAAGCCTAAGTGGTCCTATGCTAACTAGCTATCTGACTAAACAAACAGAATAACAATTTAACTCTTTCATGCCTGAGCGTAGGACACTTGCAAAAAATCCAACACCCATTGTGCAAGGTCACTTCCTACAGACAAAATGTGGGCCGGAGTAGGCATGCCACACAGCCTCCATTAATTGCTCTTTACATTTCTACATTCCTGATCTCCTGGTCAGTTGGCATGCCACACGGGAAGACTCAGGGAGTAGTTTAAATGTGTAACAATAAGTCTCTCACCATTCACAGAGCACAACAACATTCCCATACACTCTAAGTAACATTCTCCTATGCTCAGAGGCTCATGATGTACCTTTCTTTCCGTTATGCTTCCTAGATAAGACAAAAGTCTGATCACAGCATATTTTGCTTAGTTGGCTGAGAATGGAATGTGTAACTTGTAACTGTTGCTATAGCCATATTTGGGCATCCGGGACTTCCTGAACACGAGCTAATAAAACTCTCGCCTCCATCTTTGGAGGGACAGACTTCGCATCCAGATCCTGCCTCGTGTCGTTACTACAGTACTTGGCTGGCAGAGTGCCAAGGAAGTCCAGGGCTGCTACGCAGAGGCAATGGCAAACCACCTCTGTTCACCTGTTGCCTTGAAAACCCAGGGTCAGAAACTTGCTTGCCGCTGCTGAGTAGGGATCTCAGGTGCCTGCTGGTGGTGGATGAACTCCCAGCGGGCTACCACTGTGCCTACCACTCACTGGCAATCTGTGGGAGGTAGCAAGACGCCCAGTGATGGCATGTACTCCCGGCGGGGCGTGATGTCATTTCTGGAAGTGATGTCATCACTTACCAGCACTTTCACGTGTTGGCAACATTATGATGTAACTTCTGGAAGTGACGCCATCACATCGGTGTCATGCCAGAACTGCTCTGGTTTTGGGGTAAAAGCTCTATCCTTTTTGCCCCAAACCATAGCTTCATCACTGACATGAAGATATCATTTCCAGGTGCAAAGGAAATGATGTCATTACATTTCTGGTGATTTAATGAAGTCACTGGCAAGAGCTTGCGGAAGCCAGTAAGTTCCCCTGGTTTCCCCCTCTATTTTCCCCTTGGTGGCCAGATGAGCAATGGGGGAGGGGGGGAGGCAGTGGCTGAGGATGGAAGATCCTTGCCCCTGTTGGTGGGGGAGGGAGCTGGTTCTATGTAAAGTGGAAATGCACAGATGGAAGACTGCAGTCCCTGGTCATAATTCTGTCTTTCTAGATATGCTATGCTATGCTACTTCTTACCTTTAGAATAATAGAATCATAGGGTTAGAAGGTACCTCTAGGGTCATCTAGTCCAACCCCCTGCATAATGCAGGAAATTCACAAATACCGCCCCCCCCACACACACAGTGA
This sequence comes from Eublepharis macularius, assembly GCF_028583425.1. Lineage (NCBI taxonomy): Eukaryota > Metazoa > Chordata > Lepidosauria > Squamata > Eublepharidae > Eublepharis > Eublepharis macularius. The sequence continues at coordinate 1,762,018 of NC_072798.1, forward strand.
CCCCTGCTCCATGCCCAGAAGATACAACCAAAGGGTGAGACCACACAAGTAGGGCAATTAACAATCAACCTCCTATAATATCAACTTGTATAAAGCAGTACTCTTAAGTATAACAATATAAATAATTCAACTCAGTCCAAATAGACAATCAATGCATACGAAGGAGCAGAGTAACAATCACGAATATAACAGGTAAGTAATCAATCACTTCAAAGAATACAGTTAGTAAATCCAAGGGTAAGTAATTGGTCCATTAAAGGCATTCAGTCACAAAAATGTCCATTAGCAGGTAATAAATCTCTTCGTCTTCTATTACAGGTGGAGCCGGTGAGGACGGGAACAGCATTCCGACACCTCCCAGCAGCCAGCTTAAGCCAGGGAAGCCCCAAATGGGCTTTAAACTTCAGCTGAGAGGAGGGGAATTCCCCCTCCCAGCTGAAGCCTCCCTCCCTCCCTCCCTCCCTCCCTCCTTCTTTCTTTCTTTCTTTCTTTCTTTCTTTCTTTCTTTCTTTCTTTCTTTCTTTCTTTCTTTCTTTCTTTCTTTCTTTCTTTCTTTCTTTCTTTCTTTCTTTCTTTCTTTCTTCCTTCCTTCCTTCCTTCCTTCCTTCCTTCCTTCCTTCCTTCCTTCCTTTCTTAGCCCGCATACTTTTTCATGGATGATTGAGGCCCCCAATTGAATTACCTTCCCCTTTTCTTTCTACTTTGATAAGCAAATTAGTTCTGTCTCACTAATTTGCATGCTAAGAGAGCCAGTTTGGTGTAGAGGTTAAGAGCCGCAGGCCTCTAATCTGGAGAGCTGGGTTTGATTCCCCACTTCGTTTGAAGCCAGCTGGGTGACCTTGGGTCAGTCTCAGCTCTCTCAGAGCTCTCTCAGCCCCACCCACCTCACAGGGTGACTGTCATGAAGATAATAGCTACATACTTTGTAAACTGCTCTGAGAGGGTGTTAAGTTATCCTGAAGGGATCCGGAATGCTGATCCTGCATGCATGGGGAGGGGCGGCTTCTTTCCAATGATTTTCTAGGATTTGCTTTATCCCTCCCCTGCTCTTTCCTTCTGGATGCCAGAGTGTACGCAATATCAAAAAGAGTCCAGTAGCACCTTTAAGACTAACCAACTTTATTGTAGCATAAGCTTTCGAGAATCACAGTTCTCTTCATCAGATATAGAGGAGGAGAGGGGAGGGAGGAGTAGATGCAAACAGCTGCTTCTGATATGGAGATCAGTTTGCTTCTGTTAAGGAAATCAGTTACTTCTGATAATGAGATAAGCACGCAGAGCCACCCCGCTTCCCAGCAACTCTGTGATGTCGGCTCGGCCTGGCACTGGGCGGGTATGAGGCTAAGATGGGAGAGGGAGGGCCACGCACCCTGCCTTGAACTTCGTGGGGGAAGGCAGGATGGACGTCGACAGAGCATGCTGCAGCACGCCGACCCAGGACGTGCGCCTCCCAGGGGAAGCACCAAGAGCAATAGGTGGTTCCGTATGACGTCATACTGCCCGCATGCTGATTGGACAGCCCACAGTTTGTGATGTCAAGTGGGAAGAGAGAGAGAGAGAGAGAGATGGAAACCGGCTCCTGCTGCCCCAAAGAGAATGAAGAGGCTGTTCTTCCATCTTCTGACCCTTGTTGCAATCTGGCCGACCCACGCCATTGAGAACAACTGCAAGTAAGTCGCGGTCGCCAGAGGGGGCTCCGTTCTCTGCACTTAACTGGCAACACACTGCAAAGGGGCTGCTGTTGGCCAGCAAAAGCATCTCCCACATGAGAAGGAGCAAGGGGCAGATCCCGTGCAGGGTGGCTGGGCAGTCTCCTAGCTTGGGCGCAGACTTGGATGCTGCCACGTGGCTGGTGCAGCTGAGAGGCCCCTCAGCTGCCCCCGATGAGCCCAGGGCCCTCAGAGGAGTGCAGAGAAGCCTGCAGAATGGGTTGGGAGACCCACATCACCTGACCCCCGTGGCCTTGATGCTGCCCTCTTTTTCTTATGGCTCAGGCTTTCATAGAATCAGAGGGTTGGAAGGGACCTCCAGGGTCATCTAGTCCAACCCCCTGCACAGTGCAGGAAATTCACAAATACCTCCCTCCCATCTCACAAACACCCAGTGACCCTTGCTCCATGCCCAGAAGATGGCAAAACACCACCAGGATCCCTAGCCAAACTGGCCTGGGGGAAATTGCTTCCTGACCCCAAGGTGGCGATCAACATTACCTGGGCATGTAAGAAGGGCCCCCGAGAACTAAGCCCTGATGTAACCCCCTTCCTGCCCTCCCCCTCATGATCTTCCCAGGTTCACAGAATCAGCATCGCTGTCAGAGGGCCTTCTAGCCTCTGCTTAAAAACCTTCAAAGAAGGAGAGCCCACCACCTCTTGAGGAAGCCTATTCCACTGAGGGGCCGCTCTGTCAGGAAGTTCTTCCTAATGTTTAGCTGAAAACTTTTTTGATTTAATTTCAACCCTTTCTTGGTGGCTGCTCCAGTGCTATGAGATAAAACTTCCTGCAAAGATTTTGGAAGCTCTTTAAAAGGGGGTGTTACGCCCTTTACTTTCTTTAGGGTAGATTTTTCTTTTAATCTATCCCTTAACCCTCTGGGTAGTTTGCTGCCACCAGGAATATTTTATTCCAAGATATTTTATTTAAATTTTCCCTTTGGTAACGTTCCCAAAGCGTCAGGCTCCTTCGTGGTCTATGTGGCCCTGAGGATAGGAATGGGATATAGCAATGACAGCTACTCTGGGATATAGCAAAACAAAATAAACTTTTATTTAGTTAAGAAGTGTATTGGTTTCATAAACATAGTTCTCGGTTCTTAAGGTTACTTCCTATAAACTCATTCACACAGATCTCTTCTAAGGCTTCACACACAGTCAGCCTCTTTTTCTCTAACTCAATATTTGTCTCACAGAAACGCTTAAAACTCCTCAGGCAGCACACAGCTCGCCTCCCTTTCCCTGACTCTCATTCACAGAAATATGAAACCTGCTCAGGCAGCAGCCCACAGCTGGCCTCCCTTTCCCTGACTGAGTGTCCTTTCACAAACAGGCTCAGTTCAGGGTCCACACAGGTCATCTTTCTGTCATGAATACTTCAGTATCCTCAGGCAGCCCACAGCCGGCCTGCCTTCCTCTGACTGACACTTTTCTCTCTCCACTCTCCTTCTCAAACTGCCTTCACTCCGCCCACCCTCTCAGTCATCAACCAATCACATCACTCACTCATTCCTCTCTCTCTCTCTCACCCCCACTCTTCACCTAGCTCAAACCAAGCATTTAAAGACACAGGCACCCATTTATTTGGAATCATTACAGGGGGATTTTCCAACATGCTTTTGACAGCTTATGGGTAGAGGCTACGGTCTTCTACCTTTGGCTTGTATTTCTGTGGATTGAGATTTTTGTTGATTTTCATTGGTGTAAGTTGTGCTTTGGGTTCTGTGGACTGGAAGACAGTGGAATATAAATATTTCAAATAAATAAGCAATAAGCTAGAAGACCTGGGTTCTGCCTCTGACTCATCGTTGTGTAGGTCTGGACGGCCATTTCCTACCTAGTCTACACCGACTTCTGTAGCCACCGTGCATTGAAAAGCAAGTGCGCCTTGCAAAGGGGCTGTGACGGGAGTGGAGAAGCCTCTGCTTTGCATGAAGAAGGTCCCAGGTTCAATCCTTGGTATCCCCTACAAGGGAAAAAATGTTGCACAAAGGTTTCCAACTTCCTGATGTGCTCCAGAGTTAGTGCTCACTGAAGAAGCAGCTTGTCCAAGAGGTGCTTGTAGAATGGAGACTTGTGGGGCTCAGTGGTAGTGCCCGTGCCTTGCATGCAATCTTTGGCACCTGTCATTCCCAGGCAGCAGGATAGGGAAAGATCTCTCTCTGCCTGAGACCCTGGAGAGCAGCAGCAGGCCAGACAGACCAGGGTCCCACCTAGGAAAGGCAGCTTCACATCTGCAGTCACTGCGGCGTAGACCTTTGCTGGTGTGTAACAACTTGGTCATAGATCCAGAGGAGTTAGCCGTGTTAGTCTGTAGTTGCAAAATAGTAGTTGCAAAATAGCAAAGAGTCCAGTAGCACTTTTAAGACTAACCAACTTTGTTGTAGCATCTGCATATGACAAAGAGCTCTGTGTTTCACAAAAGCTGACAATGCATCTGACGAAGGGAACTGTGGTTCTCAAAAGCTTATGCTACCATAAAGTTGGTTAGTCTTAAAGGTGCTACTGGACTCTTTACTATATAACAACTTGAAAATTAAAAATGTGTTGGGTGCAAAATGCAATCTTCTCCACTCGGGGACCTTGAGCAAGTGATTTGGGGGGGGGTCTCCCCTTCAGCCCTCCAGTTGTACAACAGGAACAACAGAGACTGATAGAGCACAGGCTTTGGGGAGGGTACATTTTGGTGGTGGGTGAAAGACCATATAGAAATTGAAAAAGAAATAAGACGCAAAACCCTGATTACAAAGTGCTTTGTGCCTTTAAAGGACGGGAGGAGGGGCTGTGGCTCAACTGTAGAGCCTTTGCTTGGCATGCGGGATGCCCCAGGTTCAGTCTCCAGTGAGCAGGGTCAGGTCCGAGGTGATGTGAAAGACCTTCCATGCCTGAGACCCCTGCCAGTAAGAGGAATCAAGAATGTTCTTCGCAGGGCTGTTGTGGAGCAGAAGAGCAGGCGGAAGGGAAGGGAATTCCCAGAGCTGGCGAAAAGCAGGCGTTCCCCCAGCCGGGGCTAGCCGGGCCGACTTCTCTTCTTGTTTGCAGTGTCATCTGTGGCCGCCGTCCCTTGGCACCCAGCCACAGCCGTTCGTCACAGACTGGAAGAGGGATGGACACCTTGCCAGGGACGTGGCCTTGGATGGTCAGCATCCGGAGACCTGTCGGGTCAGGCTACCGACATACATGTGGCGCATCCCTCATCAGTGCCAAATGGATTCTCACCGCGGCCCACTGCTTTAGGCAAAAGAGGTAAGGAAAGGGGGGGGGGCACTCCTGGAACAGGAGGACTGTGTTCGGAAGCCAGGCACCAGGGAGGAGGGTGGGGGGCTAGAATCGGAGTGCTGCCCTCCCTCCTGGGGAAATGTCATGCTTGTGGAACGGGAGGGTGGGAAAAGAGGAGGAAGGCAGGGTTTGGGGACGGGGAAGGGCCTCTGCAGGGTGTCGTGCCGTAGAGTCCACCCTCCAAAGCTGCTAGTGTCGCATAGTGGGTTCAGATCCAGAGGAGTTAGCCGTGTTAGTCTGTAGTAGCAAAATCAAAAAGAGTCCAGTAGCACCTTTAAGACTAACCAATTTTATTGTAGCATAAGCTTTCGAGAATGCATCTGATGAAGAGAACTTGATTCTCAAAAGCTTATGCTACAATAAAATTGGTTAGTCTTAAAGGTGCTACTGGACTCTTTTTGATAGTGGGTTGAGACGCTCGAGTGATTTCAGCACAGCTCTTTTATTGGCAGGAACACCACTGAAAACACATGTGGCAAGCCACAAGTATATACCCACAACCCGTCACCAAAACACCCCCCCCAAATTCACACCCACCAATAGCAAACACCCCCGTGTGTTTTCAGTGGTGTTCCTGCCAATAAAAGAGCTACGCTGAAATCACTCCAGCGTCTGAGCCTACTACGTGACACAGATGACCAGGTGCAATGCCAGAGACTCTCCATGCTCCACCTGGAGGTTGGCAATCTTAAGGACTCCCCATGGCAAAGGGGATACCCATTGCTCTGGCCAGCTGGCCTGCCAAGCCCCAAAGGCCAAACTATGGCACCCCCGAGACCCATCATAAGAACCCCAAAGCTGCCAAGGTCTGAGCTACCTCTGCATTCAGCTCCCAGCGGAGATGCCAGGGAAGCCCACAAGCCGGCCAGCAAGGAGGGTGGCCAGGTCTGTACACCCTCCCAGTGGGAGGAGGGGGACCTGGCATTTCCCTTGGGCCTTGTGCTTTGGTCTTTCCACACTTGCACGAAGCACAGGTGTGCTCTCAGCGCTTGTGCAATGATGTCACTTCCCAGAAGTGACTCCATCATGCCATCCATGGGCATACTCCCACGTTTTGCGCAGGGCAAATTCAGCTCATTAGGGGCCAAAACTGGCTCCAGCAAAGCACAGGAGCACTCCTGCAGGCAGCGCAACGACATCACTTCAGGAAGTGATGTCATTGCATCCCACTGGCTCCAGCAAAGCACAGGAGCACTCCCACAGGCAGCGCAACGACGTCACTTCAGGAAGTGACGTTGTTGCATCCCACTGGGAGCATGCCCAGTGACACTTTCCCAGGTTGCCTGCTGGTATTGGGTGATCTTCAAGGGAACTTTCCACCTCCCACCAGTCGCCAGTGATTGGTGGCCAACAGGGCAAACCTCGGGGAGATAGCCTGCCACAGACTAGCAACTGGGAAGCCTACCAGAGGCAGCCTCTGCAATTGTGCTCTGTGAGCCCAGAGGACGTCGCCTTGAAGCTTACTGAACTCCACTGAGAAAACCTCAAACACTTGCGTGGGACTCTTCCTCCTTTAGGGCACAAACAGAGCTCAGGCAAGGAAAAGGGATCCCAATAAACAGGTGCAAAGAAAAATGTCCAGAACAGCCCCGTTCCTTTTGCCTTTGAGAAATAGCCTCCCTGAAATGAATAATCTCACAGAGTTTCCTGCAGGAGCTGAATGGAGGCCATGCCGTTGTCCTGCTCTTTATTCTTCTGAATTGGCTTTTTGCCAGAATGGAATTTTTCAAAGATTCAAAATTCCTGGGGTTATTTAGGGCATTTTTCACTGTGCCTGTTAATGCACGAATGCTCTCTTGATCTCTGTGGCTTGGCTGCGGCTCTCTCACTGTGTTATGCTGGGCACAGCCACGGGGTTTCCGAAAAGAGACTGTCTGGCATGTGTGTATGGGGGGGTGGGGTGGGGGCCCATGAATAGCTGCTGCTAAGCCCAATCTCCGTGCACCTGGCAGCCCTGATTTCTCATGCCTGAAGAAGGGATCTCTGCCTCTCGAAAGCTTATGCTCTGGAAATCGTGCTGGTCTGCAAGGTGCTAGCGGGCTCAGATGCTGCTGTTCCAATTTCCTCACAGTCTAGGAAGAAAACTTTGCCTGCGGCCTCACAAATGAGAGGGCAGGATTAAGCCGATAGGGACAGAACTGGAAGAGCAGGCAAAGGGGAGACTTCTCTTCCTCGCGAGCAGCATCTTTCCAGGTTCACCCTTTGCATCTTCCTGTCCGTGGATATCACTTGTGGGGACTCCAGAGAGCCCAGTTTTCAGTAACTGGGATCCTGAAGAAGGGGCACAGGGTCTGTGAATACAAAGAAGTGCCTTGCAATAGGGCTGATAACTAGGTTGCCAACTCTGACTTGGGAAATTCCTGGAGAATTGGGGGTGGAACTGGGGAAACTCCACCCCCACCGGCCACCCCCTGGTCCCACTCACCCGGCTAGTGGGAGGGGAAGCAGAGGGAGGAGAAGTTGGGCGTGTGCACACATCACATCCCACTGAACTGGCTTCAGTGCGCTCATGTTTCCTTCCTTGTGCTGGAAAATAATGCCGTTTTCCAGCAGGGAACGAAGAGCCGTGGGGTGCTTTGAAGCCAAACACTGCATATCTGAAAGCTTCGTGGTGAAGCCTCTGTGCTAGAGGAAGAAGTGCCTTCTCCCAAAGCGGTTCTCCCCACGCCTTTCTTCTTTTCTGAGACCCGCAGCCCCCAGCACAGTTCCCCAGAAGTCCCTCGCAAGCCGCCCAGTCCAAACGCAGCCACCTTGGCCTTCCTTCTCAGCTCCAGGTCTCTAGTGAATTGGGAACTGTCCTTTGGGGCCACAGAGCTCTCCCACCCCGGCCCAGATGCCCAGGTGCGCTTCCCCAAGAGAGTGGTGGAGCGTGAGGACTACGAGCCGGGAAAGGAAATCAACGACATTGCCCTGGTGGAGCTGGATGAACCAGTCCTGTGCAACGACTACATCCAGCCTGCCTGCCTGCCGGACGCCGCTATGGATGTGTCTGCCATGACTCGTTGCTACATCAGCGGCTGGGGCTACACGCAGGAGAAAGGTGAGTGGGCCCAGGGATTTGGTTGGCATCCCTTCCTGGTTCCTGGAGCCAGGCCCTTGGAGGGAACGCCAGCCGTCTCCCGTGTTGCTGTTTCTCCTCCTCCTCCTCCTCCTCCCTCCCTTGTTCTCTTGGCCTCCATTTTATATTCAGAAGAACCCTGTGAGGTAGGCTAGGTGGACTGTTTTTGGAGTGAGGTCCTCCAGTAGGTCGATTGCACACTGCAAGTGGATACAATACAATCTATAACGAGGGCATTCACAGCAAAAATACAATATGATCAGCAGCTGGGACATTCAATGGAAAACAGAATACAATAAGGTATTGTAGCTGGAAATTGTAGCCGTGAAGAAGGCTGACAGGAAGAAAATGGATTCCTTTGAAATGTGGGGCTGGAGGAGAGTTTTGTGGATACCGTGGACAGCCAAAGAGACAAATAAGTGGGGTTCTAGATCACATCAAACCTGAATTCTCTCTAGAAGCTAAAATGACAAAACTGAGGCTGTCGTACTTTGGTCATGTCCTGAGAAGACCAGATTCTCTGGAAAGGTCAATAATGCCAGGAAAAGAGGAAGACTCAAAACAGGGTGGCTGGACTGAATGAAAGAAGTCACGTCCTCCAGTTTGCAGGATCTGAGCAAGTCTGTTAATGATAGGACGTTCTGGAGGTCTTTCATTCATAGGGCCACCATAGGTCAGAGGAGACTTGATGGCACATAACACACACACACACAGCCGTAAATTTAAAAAAGTAGCATAAAGCTGAAACACATAGATGTTTCTGAATTAAGGCCTAAGTGATTAACATGATGTCTTTAGCAATGTCAACTCCACAGGAGGGGTGAATCTACATCAGCAGATAGTACCCAGTAGCCTAGTGTACAGTCCCTGGCCCTTACCAAGGTATCTCTTTGAGCTATTTATTTTTGTTCTAAACTTAGACTGAAGGGTTCACTCACTCACTGGGGTGGGAGGTTGGCTGCAGCTGAGCTCTGCCTGAGGATGGGATTCATCTGGGCCGTTGCAGAGAGCTACAAGACCTCCCCTGCCTCTCATAGACTGGAGCCAGGCCTCAAAGGGATCTGTATTCCTGGGAGGGGTCTGGCAGCAGAAACGAGGGACCTGAAAAAGAGGAGTCGGGGCTCAAATAAGGTGGAGGAGGGCTGCCAGCTATGGGTTGGGAAATTCCTCGAGACTTGGGCGTGGAGCCTGACGAGGGGGGAGTTTGGGGAGGGGAGGGACCTCAGCAGGGTGCAGTGCCATAGAGCCCACCCTCCAGAGCAGCCCTTTTCTCCAGGGGAAAGGAGCTCTGTAGTCTAGAGAGCCACTGTAATGCTGGGAGTTTTCCAGCCACCACTTGGATGCTGATATCCCTGGGGGAGAAGTGCACGGAAGTGGTGTAACCGCCTTCTCTTTTCAGCTAGGAATCCATCGGACATCTTGCAAGAGGCCATGGTGGATCTCATCCCCTTGCCGCAGTGCAACGACAGCAGGTGGTACAATGGTCACATACGATTTAACAACTTATGTGCGGGGTATGAGGAAGGAGGCACTGACGCTTGCCAGGTGGGTAAGGTCCCCCCACCCCAGAAGTCTTCTCTTAACCCAACTGGTGTAAAGTGCCTGGGAATATTAGAATCTGGGAGTAAGCAGCGCCCTCCAGATATGTGCACGGAAAAGTTCTCTTTCCGCCAGATGGACCAGCCGGTCCCAGCTGGAGCAAACCATTGTGTGAGATGGGGGGCTGTTAGTCCCTGGGACCTGACCAGCAGTATATGACCTCTTTTGCTTGGTGCGGGCTTGACGGGTGAGATTTGGGCCATGAAGCTTCTCTGAGCTGCACTCCACGCTTCTGCCCCCTTCCAAGACAAGCGCTCGGCTCCAGGAATGAAGAAGGAAGCCTTTCCCTTCGAAATGGGGAGGTGTTTGGGAATTTCCTGCATTCTGCAGGGGGTTGGACTAGATGGCCGTAGAGGGGCCTTCCAACCCTATGATCCTATGAATGAGGAGTGGCGGCTTTCTTCGAGTAAGTTGCCTGTTTACTGCAATATCCGGAACTGGTGCATTGTGAGGTTGGTGTGGTAGAAAGTGAAGAGCATGAGCTATAGGAGGTTACCTCTGGCAGGCCACTCACCTCTAGCTCTCCAGCTGCAATAGGGGATAATAAAAGTGGCTGGCCTCGCCTGCAGACCTGTGGCGGGTTATCAGGAGACGGCGATGTGCAAATGTGGTTAAAGGCAGATGATCAACTTCTGTAAAAATCAGATGTCTGCCCTAATTTAATCTATATTGACATGAAATTTTAATATCTTTCTGAGTTTTTATGGCATCTAAAAGCCAGCGTGTTCTCATTTAAACTTGATCTCATTAAATATATTCCCTTACTAGGAAATTTTCTATTTCTTGGTTGTCATTTGGGAAACTCGACTGATGTTGGAGGAGCAGTGGATCATTTCCTTCTCTCCCACCCAGACTGCAGCAAGCCGCTTTGTTGCTCCAGGATGCCGCCTGGCACGCCCACACATCCCCCCCACCCCGCCTTCCCTTTCTCTCCTCCTAGCCCCCTGCCTCCCTGTGCCTGCTTCTCTCTCTTCCACGCTGGCTTTTCTCACATACTTCCTGCTACCCGACAGGCTGCCTGGCCTCAGGCCTCTTCCCTGACACACCTCACACTTCCAGCCTTGACACAACTCTGCTATGACAACATTGCTTTGCCAGACAGGCCATCTCTTCCCTACACCTTTGCTTTCCTAAGAGGTTAGCAGACCCCAACACCTTGAGGATGGTTTGCCCATGTTGAGCCAAAGTGTGAACGGAGGGCCGGATTGCCTCCTCTACAGGCCCCCACCCAGGTGTGTTCAGCATGACTTTTGCAAGGACCTACTTGTGCCCCAGTGGCACCTGCATGGGACGATCATACCTGCAAAGTCTCTTGCAGGAGCTAAACGTGCATGAGATGGGGCATGAGGCGCAAGCAAGTGCAATCTTGTTCCCTCCACATGCACACAAACCACGTGCATACACAGCGCAGCCACTACATTCTTTTCCCAGTGATCTTCCTCTTGATTTCTGCTCCATGGCAGATCGTTTTTCCATTTACTCCAGGGAAATTGATCTCTGAAGTCTGGAGCTCAGCTATGATTCTGAGAGAACTCCACGCCTCATCCTGACATTGGTAACCTTAAGGCCAACTAGTCCGACCCCCTGCTCAGTGCAGGAAATCCAAAAATTGGGCATCCCTGACACATCCTTGGTGACAGCTATCCGGCCTCACTCAAAGACCTCTGGGAAGGGCGATCAGTCTAGCTCTTCTTAGGACTGAAACAAACCCCTCCTCTGTCCCTTGCAGTAGTGATCTGCCTGCCATCTTCAGGCCCCTACCAAGTTGCCACAGTTTCACCCACTTTCCCAGACAGTCCCCCTGTTGCCCACCTCCTCTGTGCCAGGCTCTTTCTCTCCCATACCCCGTCCTCTTCTTTATGACCGAAGGAGGGCTGACTCTCCCTTCCCTTGCCTGCTGCTCATGTCCCCTTTCCCCTCTCTGCTCCTTCTCTCCTTTCTGCCACAGGGAGACAGTGGAGGCCCCCTCATGTGCCGGGAAGAGCGGTCAGAACGGTTCTGGGTTGTCGGCATCACCAGCTGGGGGGCCGGCTGCGCCAGAGCCAAGAGACCTGGGGTCTATACCTCCACCTCGCACTTCCATGCCTGGATCCAGGGTTACATCAAGGAAGAGAGTGTGACTCAGACAACACCCCTGCCACAGAATTTGACCACCCCGCCTCAAACACAGACACAAGCAACGCCCACAACCACACAGCGGCCTCCAACGCCTCCGCCCGTCCAAGCCCAGGAGAGCCCTCAGGAACCGCCTAGATCCCCAGCTCAAGCCCCGGAGCCCTTCAGCGTGGCACGTGCTCCTACCCATCCCCCTTCCACGACAACGCCCGTGACAACCACAACAAGCCCACCGCCCACAACACAGACAACATCACCCTACATTTGGACGCCCCGCAAGCGTCGCAATCGACCGATGATTGTCTCACCAGCCTATTACGTGAACAGCATGTCCAACGAAAGGCCGTGGGTAAAGCATGGCTGGGGTCCATCCTGATCGCTGCTCAGTCTCCCGCAGTGCCCCCTCCCTGTTGGCCACACAGCCCGGTCATTTCTCGACCCTTCACTTACGGATGCAACTTATTTTGCAACAGAATGTGACAGAAATATGTAACATAGGCAATAAAAATATACCCACTTTAAAAAATAACGTGAAACGAAAATATACAAAGCCTGTGGAGATTGTCCTTGTCTTTTACCGGTACTTGCCAGACACTGCGGTGGAAAGGAAGCCGGGAATGTCGGGCGCGGACTGCGTTTACTGTTCTAAACACCCCTAAGAGCCAAGCTACAAGTGATGCCTTACACAGGTTGGACACTTGTCAGCTTCCCTCAAGTCTTGATGGGAAATGTAGGCACATCCTGGTCTTGCAGCTGTAATGGAGAGCCAAGCTGCAAGACCAGGACGCCTACATTTCCCATCAAAACTTGAGGGAAGCTGACAAGCGTCCAACCTGTGTCAGGCGTCACTTGTAGCTTGGCTCTCAGGCTCTAGAAACTTTTCATGGGTCCAGGCTGGCCCTGAGTATCTTTGGTGAAATGGAAATATTTATTACATATTTATCCTGCCCTACCTCCATTTTGTCCTCAGTAGGGGTGGGCACCCCAAAAATATTTGGGTTTCCGGAATGACTCAAATTCGGGTGTTTAAAAGCTTCAGTATGCTCCATATAGATTTGGAGCACATCAAAGCTCAATGCCCCCCTTCCCGTGCTGTTCCCCAAGGGGCAGGAGAAGGGGGGCTTTCAGTCTCCCCACACCAGCATCACCCCATGTGCATCGGGTGAAGCCGGAGTGGGATGTTTGAAACCGAAAGCATCCCTTCTTCTGTCACTCGCCAGTGGCAGGAGAAGGGCCGCTTTCACAGCAGTGCAGTCCGGCAAGGGGAGGCTGCGAGAGAACCACTGGTCCAGGGTCACCCAGTGAGGTTCGTGGCCAAGTGGGGAGTTGAGCCTGGTCTGCCCAGTCTGAGTTTGAAATTCTAAACCCTGCCCCATACTGGAGAGGATTCTGCTGGAGTTCATGGAGTCATCGGGCTGGAAGGGACCTCCAGGGTCATCTAGTCCAACCCCCTGCACAATGCAGGAAATTCACAAATACCCTCCTTTCCCCCCCAGGTGACCCTCACTCCATGCCCAGAAGATGGCAAAACACCACCAAGATCCCTAGCCAGACTGGCCTGGGGGAAATTGCTACCTGACCCCAAGGTGGCGATGGGCCTTGCCCTGGGCATGTAAGAAGGGGCCACGAGAACGAAGCACTGATGCAGCCCTTCCTGCCCTCCTCCTCAGGATCCACCCAGGTTCCCAGAAGCAGCATTGCTGATGCGTCCCTATTCCCTAGGAGAGCTGGCATCAAGAACCCTACGAGGGACCCTGGTGCTCCCCGGCCCCTTTTTATGCAGGTTCTCTGGGCTGTGCTGAGTCATGAGGGCTGGAAAGGGAGCTCTGTGGCTGCTCCAGTCCCATCCCACCTTCCCCCCAAAAGAGCACCATCCACTCCGTTTCTCCCAGAAAAAAAAAGACATCTGGCAGAGAACGCTTGTGACATCATCCTGTCCACGAGCTGATTGGACAAGGCTCAGAGGCACGTGGTTTGTGATGTCATGATCCATAGGAACCGGTGATGAAAAGTGGCACCTGCTGCCCCCTGCAGGATGAAATGGCTGCCTCTCCCAATTTGGGCCCTTTTTGTATACTGGCCCACCTGTGCCCAAGAGGACGGATGCAAGTAAGTGACCTCCACGCTTCCAGTGGGAGGAAAGCTGAGAGGGGCCCACACTGCTGTGGCGGACCTCCAGAGCCATGGGCCTCTCCCGGCCTCTCCCTTCTGCTTTCCCATCAGATCTGGGCCCTTGGATCCTCCGGGCAGCCTCCTGCGGGTCCCTCTTCCTCCGCTGAGTGCTGGGACCAAGCTCCTGGGCTGGCCCCGCTTGCTTTAGTCCCTCCGCTCCATCTGCTGACTGTAGGCCTTCTGCATTCTGGTCGCTTGTCGGGCTGACCAGGCCAGCCAGCCAGACCTGCTCTCCAGGCTTCCAGGTAGCACCCCTGGCGTAGTCTGCCCCTCCAGGGTCTTTCCTGACCCATTCCCCTGTCTGCCTGGCCCTCCAAAAGATCCGGATTGTTTCCGTCAGGCTTGCTACCTGGACTTGCTTTGTTGTTTACTGAGATATTATTCGGCAAAGATCCTTTAATCATGTATTTAAATTATGCACAGGTCAAAACATAAAACAAAGGCAGAGTTAACATGAGATCAGGAGGAAATGTAACTTTCACACTTGTAAGAACTGACATCGTCGGCACTTTTCCACAGTCCTGTCGCCCGAAGGCAGCTGGGCCAGACGGCCAGACCCTTCCCGCTTCAAACCACAAGAAGAGAGAGATCGAGGCTCTGAGAGGAACAAGCCGTTTTATTGAAGCAATAGGAATACACAGGCCTGTGGGTGCCAAAGAGGAACCCAGAGGCTTCCTGAACAAGGATTTTTATAGACTGTAAATCATTACTGATAATTGACAGATTTCAAGCATCCTATCCTCGTCCGCAATTTCCCTCTCCCTTTCCCCATTGGCTGAGGTACTTGGGAGTTACACCTTTCCGGTCTTTGCCTAAAACTCCGCCTTAGTTTACATCTCCCATTACTCTGATGGCGAAAGCCCCTACTCATATTTGTTTTATACCATACATAGTTTGTCACACATTAGCACACACACACATGTCTGCAAGTCTAACCGCAAAGGTCATAGCCCTTAGTGCGTCTGTTACTTTACTTCCTATTTTATATAGCTGAGCACAAGTATCTGCTACTTACTTCCTATTTTCCGTGGCTAAGCACAGCTATACTTATCTTGCAAAAACCCACACAACTTTCCTGTTTCAGTAAGACAGAAAACAGCTATGTATAAACTTCTTTATAATCTGTAGGTAAGAAAAAAGGGTCATAGCGAGCAAGCAAATGGTTACTTTATCTAACTCCCTGCATATATATAATATAGCCTGAGTTGTAGCTGAACCTGTAAGCAGGGCAGGGGTCTGAGATATATCTAGGGTTTGCAGGCAGGGTGAGGGCCTGAGACAGGAGGGGGGCAATTATGGATTTTTCTTTTTGGTGCTGGCTTACAGTCCAGTAAGAATTGCACAGTGCCCATTTTTGAGGCAATGTAATACCTTTATAGGGTTTACTTTACAAAAATGAGGACTCCAATCCATAAGACATTCAGTGCATTTTAATGGCAGGCATTGTTCCTTGCTAGATACGTTTCCCATCTCTTAAGAAGATACGAGTTTCAACAAGGAATGTGGGCTATAAAAGAAGTACATCAATACCAGGATTTTGGTTATTAATTCCCTTTCCATCACTGTATCTTCAACCCGGGGAGGACGGACAGACGTCCCATCTTTAGCATTTTCCATTCTTGCTTCTGTTCATAAATTATGCGCTACTCCAACTAGATGTCCCACAAATCATTGTGAGGTAAAGTGTTTTGAATTATTGACACAATTTATGTCCAAAATGTCTGCATCATCACCAGCAGGGACAAAGCGAGCAGATCGGAGAGCTATTTGCAGTGTTTATTAGAACCAGACTAGATCTGTTGTAATGAGAGATGGGCACAAACAAGCAATACGAACTAAAAAAAAGCTACAAACAGCCCAATCTGCTGTTCGCAAACAAGCTGTTCGTGAGGCCCAATTCTAAATGAACAGGTGGTCATTGCAAACCTCGTTCGTTGCTGTTCGTCAAGCCAGACAGTCTGGCACCTGCAATCAATTCCCTTGGCAACTCAGGCAGGGATTGTCTCAACTCTGTCTGAACTCCTGCTGTTGCCCTGGAAACCTCAATCTAAACCCAATTTAGCTTGATAGGCAGGTCTTCCTTCCAAGTGTGGACTGGAGCTGCACATTTGTTACAAGGGAGCAAAGACCGGGGGGGGGGGAGGGGGGCTCCCAGTTCTGGCTTTGCAGACAGTGGAGAGGGAAAGAGCTGCTGTTGGCCTTTTGATAGAGCGCATTGGAACTTGAATTTTCTTTGTGTGTGGTGGGATAGGGATCTACCCCTTCAGGTTCCAGGGCTGCTGCCAGGCTCTGGGGCCAAGCTATTATTTATTATTGGTACTTTTTCTGCATCCTGCTCAGGTAGGGTTTCTGGGAGTGGTGCAGTAGGGATCTTGATGGCGGGAGGACAGCCTGCTGGCCCCCATGAACAATGAACAATGAACATGTTCGTGACAGGATCATGTTCGTCAGTGTTTGTTGTTTGTGGATGGCAATGTACAACAAACGCCATGTTCTTTTTTTTCTGTTCGTGCTCATGTCTAGTTGTAACTTGGCTGCCAAATGCCACTTGGAGAGCATGGAATCTTAGAATCATAGGGCTGGAAGGTACCTCCAGGGTCATCTAGTCCAACCACCTGCACAATGCAGGAAATTCAAAACTACCTCTCCCCCCCCCACACACTCCCAATGACCCCTGCTCCATGCCCAGAAGATGGCAAAACACCACCAGGATCCCTAGCAAAACTAGCCTGGGGAAAACTAGTTCCTGACCACAGAGTGGCGATCGGCATTACCCTGGGCATGTAAGAAGGGCCCCCGAGAACTAAGCCCTGATGTAACCCTTCCTGCCCTCCCCCTCATGATCTGCACAGGTTCACAGAATCAGCATCGCTGTCAGAGGGCCTTCTAGCCTCTGCTTAAAAACCTCCAGGGAAGCCCACCACCACTCAAGGAAGCCTTTTCCACTGAGGGACCGTTCTAACTGTAAGGAAGTTCTTCCTAACGTTTAGTCAAAAGCTCTTTTGATTTAATTTCAAACCATTGGTTCTGGACGGACCTTCTGGGGCAACAGAAAACAACTCTGTGCCATCCTCTATATGACAGCTCTTCAAGTACTTAAAGATGGTTATCATATCACCTCTCAGTCATCTCCTCTCCAGGCTAAACATACCGAGCTCCTTCAACCTTTCCTCAGAGGACTTGGTCTCCAGACCCCTCACCATCTTCATTGCCCTCCTCTGGACACAGTACAGCTTGTCTATATCCTTCTGAAATTGTGGCGCCCAAAACTGAACACAATACTCGAGGTGAGGTCTAACCAGGGCAGAGTAGAGCGATAACATCACTTCACATGGTCTGGACACCATGCTTCAGTTGATACAGCCCCAAATCGTATTTGCCTTTTTAGCTACCACATCACACTGCTGACTCATGTTTAGTGTGTGGTCTGCTAAGACCCCTGGATCCTTTTCACGCATACTACGGCCAAGACAAGCCCCCCCATCCTATAATTATGCATTTGATTTTTTCTACCTAAATGCAGAATTTTACATTTATCTCTGTTGAAATTAATTTTATTTGTTTTAGCCCAGTTTTCCAGCCTGTCAAAATCATCCTGTATCCTGACTCTGTCTTCGACCATATTTGCTACTCCTCCCAATTTAGTATCATCTGCAAATTTAATAAGCATTCCCTCTATTCCTTCATCCAAATCATTTATAAAAATGTTGAGCAGAAAAAGGTCCCAGGACTGATCCCTCTCGCACTCCACTTGTCACTCTTCTCCAAGCGGGTGAGGAACCATTAACAAGCACTCTTTGGGTGCGATCTGTCAACCGGTTACAGATCCACCTAACAGTAATAGGATCCAAACCACATTTTACAAGCTTGTCATCAAGGATATTATGTGGAACCGTATCAAAAGCCTTACTAAAATCAAGATAAACTATGTCTACATCATTCCCCTGATCCAGCAAGGTAGTAACTTTTTCAAAAAAAGAGAGAAGGTTAGTCTGGCATGACTTGTTCTTGAGCAACCCATGCTGGCTCTTATTAATCAGAGCCATCCTTTCTAAATGCTCAAGGACTGACTGACTGATGATTTGTTCTAAAACTTTTCCAGGTATAGATACCAAGCTGATGGGTGAGTAGCCTGGATCCTCCTTTTTCCCCTTCTTGAAGATGGAGACAACATTTGCCCGCCTCCAATCTTCTGGCACTTCGCCTGTTCTCGAAGAATTCTCAAAAATGATGGACAGAGGCTCAGAAATTGCATCTGCGAGTTCTTTTAGTATCCTTGGGTGCAATTCATCCAGCCCTGAGGACTTAGTTTCATTTACAGAAACTAGGTGTTTATGCACTACCTCTGTGCTGAGCCTAGGCTGTAACTCTCTTCCCCCATCATGTGTTCTGTTATTGCCACGTTGAACACCATCTCCCTGGCAGGAGAAGACTGAGAAAAAGTAGGAATTGAGCAGTTCTGCCCTCACTTCATCGCCTGTTACAGTTTCAGTTCCCTGTCCCTGCAATGGGCCTGCCATGTCCTTGCTCTTTTTCTTACTCTGAACATAAGCAAAGAACCCTTTTAAAAATTGCTTTTAGCACCTCTTGCTAGCCTAACCTCATAGTGAGCTTTAGCTTTTCTAACAGTCTCCTTACAAGCACTGGTTATTTCTTTATCCTGGGTTATAAGGCCTTCCTTCCATTTCCTAAAATGGTCTTTTTTATTTCTCAACTCTTCAGAAAGCTGTTTATGGAGACACCTTGGCTTCCTTAGGCTTCTCTCATTTTTTCTTCTTAGCACAGTTCTTCTCTTTTCAGTTGTTGGGAACCATATATGTTGTTCCTTTACATATTTCTTGCCAATCCTGTCTGGGTATTTCTTTTCTAATGTTTTGTATTTGGGGCTGCATCTGAAAACATCATTCTTGTGGTCAGGTGTTTCCATCTCTGCTGGTAACATGAAGTTTGTTTCTCTCTCTCTCTCTCTCTCTCTCTCTCTCTCTCTCTCTCTCTCTCTCTCTCTCACACACACACACACACACACACACACACACACACACACACACACACACACACACGGGACAATGCAGATATATAGTTTCCAGTTCTAAAAGCTGTCCAATTTCACATTTTGGTATACAAATGTTAACAAGAATATCTTAAAGGCATGTTAACAATGAGACTATAACAAGAATATCTCAAAGCTTATTGTTCTTATGAGTCCATAAAGTAATTGCAGCAGGAATATTTTGTTCAAACTCACATCAAGAAGCAGTGTTGGGAATGCCCGTTCCACGCAGTGCTCGATGAAGCGTTTTCCTGAAAGTCCTGATATTTTGCTAATGATTTTATGCCAGGCTTCAACATGTGTCTTGAGCTCTTTACTGGTATTGTCAAAAATAAGAATATTAGTTTGAGAATAAGATTAATCTTCACTGCATCTGATGGTCCCATCCAGAACAGCTTCTTCTTACTCAAAACCTGGGGAGCTGGCTTCACACTCTTCAGCGCTGTGAACGAATAAAATAGAACATCTAAAAGAGCTGTGGTCTTAATTCCAAGAAATGTTACTGGAGTTGTTTTCCATGAAATGCGCAGATGAGCAATTGTGCTTGCCAAATAACTTACATTTAGACACATGTATTTTATATCCACAACTTGGACTGTATTATTCATTAAGAAAGAAAGAAATGGTCACTAATGGCTTGTACTGCAATAGTTATATAATCTGTGTGTAAAATTATTTTAGAACATCTGTTTGACATTGTCCTTCCATGTACCCCAGAGAGCACTCTATTTATACTTGCTAATGGTTCTCTGCAAAGGGCAGCACTAAAGGTGACAGAAGACATCCTTGCCTGGTCTGTTTCCCCAAATGAAGCAAAAATGAAAAGGGGCTGTCTGTTGCAAGCCGAGCTCTTGGAGTCTCAGATCCCACTGAAGTCAGGCTTACAAAGTTTGGTCTAAGGCCAAAGTATCTGAGTTCTTCCAGTATTTCCATTCAGCTTTTTGGAATGCAAGATATAATAATGGATGTTGCTTGGACCATTTTTTGCTCTCCAGTAACCTTCACCAAGCATCTCATGCTATTGACCAGCTTCTTTTGCTGCATAAAGTCAGACTGATCTATATGGATCTGCTTTCCTGGCCACTAGTCCAAACCATTAGTCAAGATAGTTGTAAACAATATATATTAAGGAGTGGAAATGGTCTGTATGCTGTCTTCCCTCCCTCAAGAAGCCAATCCTAATTAAACAGAATTTAGGGTAAGTCCTGAGTACGGGGGTGGGGGGGGGAAAGTGCCTTTCACCTTTTCTTTGTACCCTTTCTCAGCCTGAATGCTTGAACAGACATTGTGTATTCTTTTTATTCTTTTTAAAAACCTTCTTAGATTTTGAATGCTCTAAATTTAATCTCAGGGAGGGGCAGCAAGGAAGCTCACCATTCCTGGGGCACGACAGCCTGAAACTGGAAAGTTGCACCCCCACTCCAGCTTGTAGGAGTGAAGAGGGGGGCTCGGCTACTAGGCAAAGCCCCTAAATAGCAGTGCAGATGCAGAGTGTGAAATGTGCAACTCTGTGTAGCTGGAGATA
Organism: Eublepharis macularius; assembly: GCF_028583425.1. NCBI lineage: Eukaryota > Metazoa > Chordata > Lepidosauria > Squamata > Eublepharidae > Eublepharis > Eublepharis macularius. The sequence continues at coordinate 1,782,525 of NC_072798.1, forward strand.
TTCTCAGAGTCACTGGTGGAAGTGGTTAATGCCCAGTTTGTTCTTGGTGCCTCCTGGGATTAAGAGGAATGGGCAGCATTGCCGAGTGGAGACTTCAGACGACTGCAAGGTTTTCCAGACTCCTGGGGATCCAAAAAACAGGGGCTTGCAAGTCCTTTCCTTCACAACATATCTGTCCATTCCCCCAAGGAGTCAGGAGGATCTCCCCCTTCTATCTTACCCTCACAACAAGTCTGTGAGGTAAGTGGGTAGTTTAGTCTGAGAGACAGCATTTGGCCCAAGGTCACCGAGCAAGCTTCGTGGCTGAGAGGAGACTTGAACCTGGGTGTCCAAGATTCTAACCCGGACAGATCCTAGACAGTTCAACCACTACACCAAGCTGGCTGAGCTTTCCTACACCTCTTATGCCTGTAAATTGTATGCCCAGCACATGACATGTCTGTCTCCACTGCTTGATGTTTGTGTTTTTTTTTCCCCAGTGGCATTTGTGGAAGACGTCCTTTGGCCCCCAGCCATGGTGGGTCAATACGAGTTATTGGAGGCACAAATGCTCTGCCGGGAACGTGGCCTTGGATGGTCAGCATCCAGATCCCAGATATCGAAGGGTACAAGCATATTTGTGGAGCTTCCCTCATCAGCCCTCGCTGGGTTCTCACTGCAGCCCACTGCTTCATGTATAAACAGTGAGTGGAAGGGGCGGGGCAGTCTTTGTCTGGGAGGCAGACTGGCCAATACAATACAAGCCATGTTTAGGCCTCTACTTGGGGATGAGGGATGTTTGGCTGGAAGAATTTCAGGTTAAGCGCAATCTAGCAGTGGGCCTGTCTGCCTGGGGACATGGTAAGTCCCCCCTCATTGGCAGCCTTCACGGAGCAGCTGGACAAATACTTGTCAGCGATGCTTTAGGCTGTTCCTGCATTGGGCAGGGGTTGGACTAGATGGTCTGGAAGGCCTCTTCCAACTCTGTAATTCCATGATGCAAGCTAAACCATAACCTATTGGGAAGTATAGTAAATCCCCATCCTAACGAAGAATTTCCAATAGATGTTGCTTGCCACATGAGTTGTTTGCCAGCAAGATGATGTGTGCACCGGATTTGCCTGAGGTGCTTGGAAGAAGAGCCGAGATCAAGTCTCAGTAAATCAATGTCTCACGTGTAGTGCCTTTTTTATTGTTAAAAAGGGCAGGGTGGGGGGAGGTGCCAGTACGCATATATAAGGCTGCACTGATTTCTAACATTTCCCTATCGGGAGTTGGGAGAGCCCCTTCCCCAAAGTGCTGGTACTCTGTACTGTTGAGTATCACTGTAAAAAGCCCTGCTCGTGTGTGATATACAGTTGCCCAATGACCAGAAAACCAAACAAAAAAACAAAAAACCAAGTTAGTTGTTGTAGATTTTCCAGGCTATATGGCCATGGTCTTAGCCAAAACCACGGCCATACAGCCAGGAAAATCTACAACAACTAACGTTCTCCAGCCGTGAAAGCCTTTGACAATATAAAAAAACCAAGCCTGGCTTTTAACTGTGTCTTTATGAGTGGCTTGATAATGTTTCACTTGGACATTCTTGCGTTAATATGGAAGCTCTGTCTTTAAGACATGTCAGGTCTTGCCAGGTACGACCCCAAACATTTCACTGCATCACTCCAGTGTATGAGTTAAAGATGTTTTATTAAGGTAAATACCAGTATCAAGATGCTGTAACAAGGGATTGACTAGAATACCTAAAGGTGGGAAATTCAGACCAGTTATAGGTCAATGTCTCCTCCCCCTCCCAGTAGGAAGAAGAGGCAGTTAGGAGTTTTGGTGCGCGTTGCCTGGGAAGAAGGGAGGGGGGAGAGGATGAGCTCAGTTCAGTCTCTGTAGTAACTTCAAGGTCACATTCTCAGGCTCTGGCTGGAACTCATAACCAAAACACTTTGCCTGGAAGATAAGCAGTTAGCAACAGGTCTACACAACTTTGGCTCTACTCTGCTTGCACGCAGAGGTACTGAAGTAATACATGCATCCAAAATACATATGATGCATGAAGCATGACAGATATGCTGAAAGCCTATCTGACAAGACAAAGCTGCAGAGGCCAGTTGGAAATCTGGCAACATCTCTTTAACTATTTAAAGGCAGGTGATGCTCTTCCCGGGCTCTTTTCATGCAGTTTATGCAGCACCCCCTCCCAAGGCAACAGCCACGAACTCCTGAAAGGTGGACCTACCTAATTCTCCTCCTTCTCTGCTAAAGGTATGTGGAACTGAAACATATGAAGCTGGTCATTGGTGCTACGCAGCTTTCTCAGCCAGGGCCTGATGTGCAGGAGCGCACCATCAAGAATCTGGTGGAGCACGCGCAGTACAACAACAAGACAGTCTTCGGTGATATCGCCTTGATGGAGCTGAATAAACCTGTCAATTGCACTGACTACATCCAGCCTGCCTGCCTGCCGGACAGTGATGTGGACATGTCAACACTCACCCACTGCTATGTCAGTGGCTGGGGCATCACCGATGTGACAAGTGAGTGCATGTCACAGGAGAAATCCAAGGGTGGCTAGCTGTGGGCAGTCGGAGCATTGGACCATTTCAGGCAGCACTGCCTGCTCCAGGGCCTAACCCTGTCCCCTCAAACGTGGGATCTGCTGCCTGCACAGCATCTCCTCTGACCTTTGAGAAATGAGTCCTTCCCTGGCGGCTACCTGCCACTCTTTATTTTGAGGGAAGGGTCAGGAACTGTGGAGTCATTTTCTGGTCCAGGACCACAGGGCAAGCTGATGTGGAAAGGAATCTTGTTTCACAAGCAGAGAGGGGAGTGGTTGGTGGTGGAAGACTACGTCGCACAAGTGTATTTCATGCACTTGCCCAACAGGGAAGCATATGCTTCTTTGTTCCAATTACTCGTTGACCGTTCTGCTCGTCACTGTCCTCACCTTGGTTCATAAAAGCAGGGCCTGTTGGCTCAGCCTCGGGGCATGTGAAGCAGCGACGGAGGAGATGCGGGCAGATTTTGCCTACTAGCTGAGGGCCTCAGAGCCCAGCCTCTTAGTCCTGGGTTTGCAGTAGGATGTGGCCTCCCTTTGAGGAATGTGCCCATTGGCTGTGGGTCAGATGCAAACAGAGTCTTTCTGCTCACAGGGCCATCACAGACAGCAGACGTCATGCAAGAGGCCAAAGTAAACCTCATTCCCCTCGACGTCTGCAACAGCAGTGACTGGTACAATACACGGATCCATTACAACAATCTGTGCGCTGGATATGAGCAGGGAGGAATTGACAGCTGCCAGGTATGGGGGCCCCAGTCCAGGGCGGCTTCGCACAGCCTTCTCTTTGGGACACTGTTCCAAAGTAGGCGCCAAAGAGCAGTCCCAAAGGGGAGAGGCGGTTGATGTCCTTCTGCCCCTTCCCTCTTTTACCTCCTGCTGTTCTTCAGAAATCCCCTTTCCTGAGGGTCCCTCACCACTTTCTCCTCCGGCTGCCCCTCCCACTTCCTGCTTTCTGACTGACCAGGCGTTGTTCACATCTCCTGCTTGCCGATGTGGTGTTTGACCCTCATGTTTCTGCCTCCTTGACATGCCATCTTGTAACTTTGGATTTGGGACAGGATAGACAAGCCCTGCTGATTTTGGGACATGTTAACTGGCCCCTCATGATACCTTTTCCCTGACTGGTTGCCTGTATCTCACCATCACTTGCTCCCTGATTAGCTCTCTCAATCTTGTGCTCCCTGACTTGCTACCTGTTCCTCCTGACACCTCCATCTCTCCCTTCCCACCTCAGGGCGACAGTGGCGGCCCCCTCGTGTGCAGGGAAACACGGTCAGAGCGCTTCTGGGTTGTTGGAGTCACCAGCTGGGGGGCCGGCTGCGCCAAGGCACGAAGACCAGGTGTCTACTCCGCCACACACCTTTTCCTGGACTGGATCAAACGAAATACCAAGGATAAATTTTTGAGTCCTTTTCGCCCCCCGGGATCATTCACCAGGCCCCAAAAAACTACCACTTCCACTCCAAAACCAAAACGCAAACCTTGGAAACCACCCATATCCCGGGAGGAGATTCAGAAGTTTGAAAACTGGGTTAACTCTGGACCCAGGCCCACTTTTGCGCCACTGACAACTCCCCCGCCCCAGCGACCACCCTTCCAGCCAACGTGGCCACCAGCAACTCCCCAGACTGCTAACAACTGGAACCAGGGGTGGGTTAACCCCTGGTCTCGTCCCCGACCCCCGGTGACACAGGCCCCTCCCTATTGGCAGAAGCCAACATGGCCCCCCAAAACTCGCCCCCCACCCCTGCCACAGGGGTCTGTCTATGGGCAGCAGAACTGGCAGGCAGGACAGTCCTGGCCCCCCAAAACTCGGCCCCCACCTCTGCCACAGGGGGCTGTCTTTGGGCCGCAGAATTGGCAGGGGGGGAATTCCTGGCCCCCCAAAACTCGACCCCCACCTTTGCTACAGGGGGCTGTCTTTGGGCCGCAGAATTGGCAGGGGGGGCAGGCCTGGCCCCCCAGAACCCGACCCCCAGTTCGAACCACAGCACCGCCCCTGTGGCAGCCCCAGAAGTGGACCTGGCCTAAACGCCCACAATATGGGTCAAGCGTTCAGTATGCCAACACCTGGCGCCCAGTAGGGTAAGGGCCTGCCAGAATAACTTCAGTCCCCATAGTGATAGCCCCGTCTTGGCCCTAACCCCACCGCCAGCCACTTGCTTTACACCCTGCCCTTAAATGACAGCTCAGGCCAAGTGAGCCTTGGCCTGAGCCCCCGTTCCTTACCATGGACAGAATCCCAGACCTGTTCACATCCGCCTCTGCCAGATATACCCCTCCATGTTTTCCCACAGTACAGCAGTTATCTTGCAAAACAAACAAGCAACTACGATGGTGTTTTGGCAAGAGATGAAGAATGCTGGAGGGGTATGGTAGAAAATGAATTCACGTCACGAGCTTAATTGTGCTTACGCTTGAGGATTGAGTACTGGTGCCTAGACTCTGCCACGCTGGGCCCGATTGATCGGGAAGACCCGAGGAGGGGCCCAAGCACACGTCTATAACGTTTAGATGCCTTGTTCGTGTGCACTAATTTCTGGGTTGGGAGACCTCTTGGTTGCGTGGCTGCCCGATGGCTGCTGCTCTGTGAGAACTTCTTGTTATGCACATCTGCAATAACAAATGGGCTCCCTTCCACACAGCTTGTCCTGCTTGTGAATGTTACATCATTGTGTGACACACAAGAATGCTATTTTCAGGCTTTGCCTGCTCTTTCTTGGGCGAACTCTTCCCTCCTGTCGTGCAGCACCTCCGTCTCTGTCCACTGGTGGCAGTTCCTAAATAAATGCTCTGGTTTCTCAACTGTGCTGAAGACTCACTCTCACATATGCTTGCTGAGCTGTCATACATTTGAGAACTGCAGCTGTGTGTAGTCTTTTCCTTCAGTATTTTAATAATAAATGCAAGTACAGACACCTAGTGGCTTGAATATAAAATGTAAGTAATTCGCGTGGTTTTCAAAAACAGCGCAGCCTATGACTGTGGAAGTCAAATGTGTTTATATAATTCAATAGTTGTCATTACAGGTAGTTGTTGTGACTTAATGCTAGCCACCAGAAGATGGACGCAGCGTAGTTTCAAAGAGAAGCACAGTTCAATCAGTCCAGTCCTTCCACTGTGCAGAGCTGCAATGATAACAACTTCCTTTCTCTGCTCCTGCCCACAGTAAGTCCTGTGGTTTACTCGGGCAGTCCAAAACTGGCCTGGATTAAAGCAATAGAGTTGTCAAAAACACCACAGCCATATAGTATGTTTAATCCTCTAGAAAGAGACAAACATGTTTAATTATTTTCTGTGAAACCAACTGCAACAACAAATTTCCTACATAAAATTACATTTATATATTTATATATATATGGATATATAAATAAATATACTTACGTCAGGGGATATGTGAAGGCTTGGTTTTTTTCCACCTGGTGTTCTGGTTTTGGTTTGTCAGGATTACTTGAAAAAGAAGATAAGCACTCATCCTATATTTAGTTTCTCCTTTTATTGTAGCCAGGGCTTTTTTTCTGGGAAAAGAGGTGGTGGAACTCAGTGGTGGAACTCAGGACTGCACAATGACGTCACTTTGGGTCAGCTGGAACAAGGGGGGAGTTTTTTAAAGTTTAAATCGCCCTTGGCAAAAATGGTCACATGGCCTGTAGCCCCACCCCCTGATCACCAGACAGAGGGGAGTTTAGATTGCCCTCAGCACTGCTAGAGCGGCACGGAGGGCAATCTCGACTCCTCTCTGTCTGGAGATCAGGGGGCGGAGCCACCGGCCATGTGACCATTTTCAAGAGCTGCTGGAACTTGTTCCACCACGTTCCCGCTGAAAAAAAGCCCTGATTGTAGCCCTTAAAGTACTACTTTGCTTTCTTCCTGTTAAAGTAAGACCCGACTTACCTTGGACATTCTGATGCAAATAGCTTTCTTCCACATTTCAAAAGTATGTCTTGACTATGACAGGAGGATATAAGAGTACAGTTTTACTGGTATTATTATTACAGATTTAAGCACAAACCAGCATCAACCTCACGTGTGAAAATTCCCTTATTTATCTACAAATTAAATGAGTAGCAGTTATAACTAGACATCAGTACTAAAAACAAAGAGCCACATAACGTCAGAAACTCATAGGGTTGGAAGGGACCTCTAGGGTCATCTAGTCCAACCCCCTGAACAATGCAGGAAATTCAAAGCTACCTTCCCCTCCCACATGCTCCCAGTGACCTCTGATCCATGCCCAGAAGATGGCAAAACTCCATCCGGATCCCTAGCCAAACCGGCCTGGGAAAAATGGCTACCTGACCCCAAAGTGGCAATCGGCATTACCCTGGACATGTAAGAAGGATCCATAAGAACTAAGCGCTGATGCAACCCTTCCTGTCCTCCCCCTCATGCTCTGCCCAGGTTCACAGAATCAGCATTGCTGTCAGGTGGCCATCGAGCCCCTGCTTAAAAACTTCCACAGAAGGAGACCCCGCCCTCTCCTCATCCTCTCCTCTTCCTCATCGTCTCTTCCATTTTGCCCGCATAACACTCTGTGAAGGAGGATAGGCTGAGCGAGTGTGAGAGTCGCCCAAGCAAACTTCCCTGGCATAGAGGGATTAAAGCGGGATCCGCCCCCAGCAGAGGATCTTCACGAGGTGGGGCAAAAGGACCCTTGTTCCTCTCCGTTCCAGCTCTGACAGAAGAAGCTGAGCAAAGCTTCTCAGGTGATTTCAGAGAGCAGAGCAACAGAGACTCCCTATGCGGCGAGGGCGAGGGCGCGAGGGCAAGGGCGAGGGCGAGGGACCTCCCAAAACTATGCAAGGCTGCTGCGAGATTTAAATATGACTTCATCTAATCAGGCAGGGTGGTCTCCAGGGGAGGCCAGCCTTAGTTGTTTTTATTAACCTTTTATGCTACTCTTCAAAAAAGTGAAAGGTGCAAGACCACATGGTGGACTATTTTTGCCAGCTCTGTGCCCTATTGAAAATATTAACATTACTTGAGTCTTGCCCTATCTTGATAAGTCCATAAGCAGAATTTTAGAATTCGTAACTTTGTCTCATCTATACAGAGATGTGTGGGGCGTGGGGGTGGGAAGGGAGAGCCACTTCATGAAGTCGGCGAGAGACCAGAAATGCAGCAAAGCTTTTTCCATTGCGTGCAAAAACTGATACGAATTCAGCGATGCAAACCCAAATTAACAAGGCCAGCCCTCCTGCCCTTCTCTCTGGCTTGTATGTTTCTGCAGAAGAGACACAAACGGCCAACTAGCCCCACCGATTAAGCATCAGTCACCTGGCCTGGGGGTTGGACTAGATGACCCTGGAGGCCCCTTCTAATCCTATGACCTCTGAATTTCCAGTCTGGATTTAGTTCTGAGTAAACATGCACATGCTGAAACGCTCTGGCAGTTGGGTCTGGGAAAATTTTTAGTAGAAATCAGCAAATCTGATTTTGCTTTTTAAAAAACCCTTCCGTTTTTTACCTCTAGATAGAGCACAGAAGCAAGGTCAAAGCAAGGTGCTTCTTATAACGGAGCTGTGCACGTCTTCAAAGGATGCCAGCCAAAGGGGTGGGCAAGTGTGTGCCAAGGTGGACAGTGTGACATCACGCTATCACACTAACAGAGATTCTTTGATTGATTTTTCTCCAGCCAGGGGATGGAGCCGTAGCAGAAAGTGGGGTAGCCTGAGGGAGGTCAGGGTTCTATCTGTGTCTTCCCCCCCCCCACACACACCACTCCACCCCCCCCACCATGATGTTAATTTAGAGCCCACCTTTCTCACTGAGATTCAAGGCAAATTATTGACAGCAAAGACCGCCAATAAACAGTAACAAAACTAATAATAACATTCGATTTATATACCACCTTCAGAACAACTTAACGCCAGAGTGGTTTACAAAGTATGTCATTATTATCCCCACAACAATAATCACCCTGTGAGGTGGGTGGGGCTGAGAGAGCTCTGAGAGAGCTGTGACTGACCCAAGGTCACCCAGCTGGCTTCAAGTGGAGGAGTGAGGAATCAAACCCGATTCTCCAGATTAGAGTCCTGCTGCTCTTAACCACGACACCAAACTGGGAGGACTTTAGTTTACAGAACAGGAAAAATAATGCTAATAAAAACTGGTGTAAGGCATGACATACCACAACAAGGAAAGAGGGGTTACAAAGGTAGAAGATTTTGCAGTAAAAAGGGAGGGGGCACATACAATAAACGGTGCAACAGACGACACGGGGACCCCGTATAAAAATGAGCTCCTGGGCTGAGTATCGGAAGAGGCGTCTGTCCACACCAATCGGTGACTCTTTCGAGAGAGATGTTTATAACAGCCCACTTTACAGTGGAGAAGCTCAACAGCAGGAAAGAACTGCCTGTCCTCTTGTGTGGCTTGAACTCATGGACGGATTATAAAATGCGAGAGCCTTCTTCCACCTAATTCTTCTTACCACCGAACCTGCTCTTCCGTGTGTCCAGGGGGGTAGTTCAGTCCCATCCCCAACTGTACCTTTGATCCAAGGGACGCGAGATCCCAGAGAGAGACTCCGGCGGCACTGAGAGCAGGCACTAGCAACTTTGGGAATAACAGAATTGACTTTATGCTTTCTTCAAAAAATTGGAACGAGTGCAGAGGAGAGCAACCAGGACGATCAGGGGCCTGGAGCCCAAGCCCTGCAAGGAAAGCCTGAGGGGCCTGGGATTGTCCAGTTGGGAGAAGAGGAGGCTGAGGGGAGACAGTATTGCTGTCTCTAAGGCTGTCAGTTAGGGGAGGGGAGCCATTCCTGTTGGCAGCAGAGAGTCGGTCTGCAAATAAGGGGTTTCAACTGCAGGAGGTCAGGGGGCGGCTGGCTGTTAGGAAAACCTTCACCTTAAGAGCAACCCAAGAGTGTAATCAGTTGCCTGGGGATGTGATGGGTTCCCCGTTCTTGACAGTCTTCAAGGAGCAGCTTGATAAATCCTTGTCGGGGATGCTTGAGGCTGTTCCTACATTGGGCAGGGGGTTGGGCTAGATGGCCTGTATGGCCCCTTCCAACTCTCAGATTCTATGATTCTTTTGGGGTCTTGCCTTTAGAGGAATGTGTATGACTTACCATCTGCTCTGCTCATTTAGAGGCCCCATTCCCTGATCCTTTTTGCTCCAGAATAAACTTTTTACTTTTAATTGAACTTAGTGACCACCGGGGTTCTTCCCCAGTCTGCAGCTGCTCAGTGAAGCTATGCTCAAGAGCAAGCCAGGGGTAACTTTTCCCCCTAAAGGCTCCTTTTTGTGGACAACAAAGACAATGTTTCCATGTTCAACATGCAGGGTTAAAAGTCTAACATGCATGGTGAGAGCATAACCTTTATTCCAATACTGGGTGGACAGACTCCACCTTCCTAGATCACCGAATGCTCCTAAATGTTGGATCAAGAGAGGCATTCTTTCTTGTGGAGTTCCACCATGCAACACCCCCTGGATAAGACTCAGACAGAGTGATTCATTGGGGGCTAAGTCACCCTTCTGTTGGCACTCGGCCCCTCTTGCAGGCATTCTTCACACTTGCTCATTCCAAAGAAAAGAGAATGTTGGCGAAGCAGGGTGTTCCGTGTGAGGTCATGCATTTTATGACGTCATATACAAGAGTGGAGAGTGGCAGTGAAAGCAACATTTGGAGTCATGAGGAGTGTGGGATTATGGCTCCAGCAAGTGCCCCTCCCAATTCTGATTTTTGCCATTTTCCAGCACAGTTCTACTGCGCAAGACAGCTGTGGGTAAGTGACAGGAAAAGTCTAGGCCACATGAATACATGAAGCTGCCTTCTCAGACCCTGGGTCCATTGAGGCTGGCAGTGGCTCTCCAGGGTCCGAGACAGAGATCATGAACATCCCCTGCTCCCTGGTTCTTTTAACTGGAGATGCTGGGATTGAACTTGCGACCAAAGCAGATGTTCTACCCATGAGCCACAACCACTTGCCCCTCCCCAATAAGGAAACAGGATACATTGGGGATGTGGAGTGATGAGGGAGGCTTGGGGGGGGGGGAGTGCAGGCAGCGCCAATTCTTGGCTGTTGAGGTTGATGGAAAGGAAATCGAGCCCTTTGGAGATGTTCGGATCCCAGACTGCTGCCCCTGCCCCGATCCCCAGGTCTGAATGGAAGCCTGCATGTGTGATGCAAGTGTATACACACAGGCTCTTGCACACAACTATGCACATAGCACAGCAGCATCTCTGGCTGTGAGTAGAGACAACACGTGTGGACTTGTCATAGAGCTCTGTTCAGGCCTCCTGCTGTACACGCAGAGCTTGGATCAGGGGCAGCAACGTGAGCTCCACCCCCCCCCCCCCAAAGAACATCTGAACAAAGCCTCTTCTTCTGGGAGCAGATCATAAATCTGTGGAGGCTGAGGAAGGGGGCTGTTCTTCAAAAGAGGAGCTGGTCCATCCCTTCCTAAGAGGCATCACTAAGCGGTGATGACCAACAACAACAGACCGATTCCCCATTTCCCTCTTTTAGGATAATTAAATGAGCAGGTGCCCATATAACCTCTTTCTGTGCCAGTTCTATGGGGGTAAGTTAGGAACAGAACTTGCAAGACTTTGAAATGATTTAAAAGAAAAAGGCTCATACTTTCCACCATACAGAACAGTGCAACAAAACTGATGTAGTGAAACATAAATATAACAGTGAACAGAAAATGGCAACGAAGAGCCTCTCTGAGGTCAATTAAACCATTTGTTGTTGCTTGGTGAGTTTGTCCCGTTTCTGGTGGCGAGTTTAGTCCCGTTTCTCAAGTCCACTGAGGTGGAGGATTTTCTCATCCACTTCTCTTTCAAAAGGATACAGTTCTGACAGTAAGCAGGTTGCCATCTGCAGCTTGAGAGAATAACAATACAGCTACAACAATGGTACCAGTTATACTAAATTTACCCCCCCCCCCGACCCTTTTCTAATGACCTTGCACGTGCGTTTTCCAGTTACTGTCTCCAACGTGATAAAAACTTAATCAAGCTCCCCAGTAACTAGTCTCTTCCTCAGTTGCTCTGCTCCTCCTGACACGGACTCCGCCCCAAGCGGGCTAAATGCCCCATTCTCGAGAGTTATGCCCAAAGAACAACTCCAGGTAATTCTGGATAAGCCCCAACTATTTTCGGTCTGGTTTCTGGCCAGCATTTAAACAGAACAAACACGAAGCTGTTTTACACCGAGTCAGGCCCTTGGTCCATCCAGGTGAGTATTGTCTACTCCAGCTGTCGGTGGCTCTCCAGGGTCACCTTGGTGGATGACCTGACCTGGGAGTAGAGTTGCCAACCCCCAGGTGGTGGCTGGAGGTCTCCCAGAATTGCAACCAATCTCCAGATGACAGAGATCAGTTCCCCTGGAGAAACGGAAGCCTTGGAAGGCGGGCCCTCTGGCTTTATACCCTGCTGAGGCCCTACTTTGCCCCCCCCTTTCTCAGTTTAGGCTGCTCTGAGTTATCATTATACATTACGTATAGCCCTTAACCATATTCCGCCCTAAATTCCACGTGTAGACCACTGATAATCTATGCCTTTCTGCAGTGGAGTTTGCGGAAGACGTCCTTTGGCCCCCAGCCATGGCGGGTCAATACGAGTTATTGGAGGCACAAATGCTCTGCCGGGAACGTGGCCTTGGATGGTCAGCATCCAGATCCCAACACGCAATGGATACAGGCATGTGTGCGGAGGTTCCCTCATCAGCCCTCGCTGGGTTCTCACTGCAGCCCACTGCTTCTTGCAAAAAAAGTGAGTGGAAGGCCGGGCAGACGGGCCAGTGCAATACAAACCGTGTTCATGCTTCTGCTTTGGGCTGAGGGGTGTTTGGCAGGAAGGATTTCATGTTAAGAGAGTAATTGGACAGAGGAATTGGCTGCCTGGGGGTGTGGTGGGTTCCGCTTCACTGGCAGTCTTCAAGGAGCAGCTGGACAAAGATTTGTCGAGGACGCTTTAGGCTGTTCCTGCATTGAGCAGGGGTTGGACTAGATGGTTTGGAAGGCCCCTTCCAACGCTATAATTCCATGATTCTGTAAGTGCAGTCCAAGCTAAACCATAAGCTATTTGAAAGTATAGTAAATGTTCCTCATCTTAATGAAGTATTTCTAATAGATGGGAGATCTTGGAAGCCTTCCTGTCTGATGCAGAATAGTAAAGAGTCCAGTAGCACCTTTAAGACTAATCGACTTTATGGTAGCATAAGCTTTCAAGAACCACAGCTCTCTTCGTCAGACGCATCTGATGAAGAGAGCTGTGGTACCCAAAAGCTGATGATGCATCTGATGAAGAAAGCTGTGGTTCTCAAAAGCTGACAATGCATCTGACAAAGAGCTGTGATTCTCAAAAGCTGACAATGCATCTGAAAAAGAGAGCTGTGGTTCTCGAAAGCTTATGCTACAATAAAGTTGGTTAGTTGTTGTGGATTTTCCGGGCTGTATCGCTGTGGTCTTGGCATTGTAGTTCCTGACGTTTCGCCAGCAGCTGTGACTGGCATCTTTGGAGGTGTAGCACCGAAAGATAGAGATCTCTCAGTGTCAAACTGTAGAGAAGATGTTAGCAGGTAATTTATATCTACTCAGGAAGGTGGTTTTGGATTGCATCATCCTGTAAGAGTTTCCCAGAGTGTGGAATGCTAATGGAATGCTAATGTTTCACTGTATCCTGAGGAGGTTCTTTTGCATATGGATTAGTGCTGATATGCTAATCTTATCTGCAGGGCTATTGTAAGATGTAGAGTATTTTGTTAGCCTGGTGTTTTTCAGGACTGGAAACCATGCTCTATTCGTTGTTAAAGTCTCTTCTTTCCTGTGATACATATCCTGGATACGCACTTTCTCAACGAGGAAATTAATCATCTAAACCATGCACTTCAAGCAAATGGCTACTCCAGAAATGAAATCCAAAGAGCAATCAAACCCAGGATAAATCAAACAACTAAGGAAAAACAGTCTTCTACAGGAAAAGTGTTTTTGCCATATATCAAAGGAATCACGGATCAGATGGGAAAGCTTATGAAAAAGCATAACCTTCAAGCAGTATTCAGACCCACCCGAAAAATACAACAGATGCTACGATCAGCAAAAGACAGCAGAGACCCCCTCACCTCTGCAGGAGTATACCGTATACCCTGCAGCTGTGGACAAGTTTACACAGGACCACAAAGCGTAGCATCCAGACAAGAATAAAAGAACATGAAAGACACTGCAGACTTGGACAACCTGAAAAATCAGCAGTGGCTGAACATAGCCTAATGCAAACAGGGCACAGTATCTTATTCCAGGACACCAAAATACTGGACAACACTTCCAACTACTTTGTCAGATTGCACAGGGAAGCATAAGCACAACTTCAATAGGAAAGAAGAGACTTTAAGAATGAATAGAGCATGGTTTCCAGTCCTGAAAAACACCAGACTAACAAAATACTCTACATCTTACAATAGCCCTGCAGATAAGATTAGCACATCAGCACCAATCCATATGCAAAAGAACCTCCTCAGGATACAGTGAAGCCTCCCGCCATTAGCATTCCACACCCTGGGAAACTCTTACAGGATGACGCAACCCAAACCCACCTTCCTGAGTGGATATAAATTACCTGCTAACATCTTCTCCACAGTTTGACACTGAGAGATCTCTGTCTTTCGGTGCTACATCTCTGAAGATGCCAGCCACAGCTGCTGGCGAAACGTCAGGAACTACAATGCCAAAACCGTGGCGATACAGCCCAGAAAATCCATAACAACCATCGTTCTCCAGCCGTGAAAGCCTTCGACAATAAAGTTGGTTAGTCTTAAAGGTGCTACTGGACTTTTTACTGTTTTGTAATTACAGGCTAACATGGCTAACCCCTCTGGATCTATTCCAATCTGATGGTTATTCCGGACCCTGGTAGCCCACTTCCATTTTCCAGGTTGGCAGAAGGGACTGGAGCAGAGAGGCAGGAGACGGACACATGTGACAGCAGTGTGCGACTGGTGCCGCCACTGTGCTCACTGTGTCTCCTTTCCACCATTTTTGGCCTGGTATGGTTTGGGGATGGCTTTCTGGTTCCACATGTCCTTGGGTCCAGCAATTAGGTGAGCATTCTTTTAAGCCATGCTTGGTTGAAAATAAGGGTGTGCATTCTGAAATTGCTGAGCAAAAAGTGATTTTCCAGAATGATTACACAAATCTTGGATTCTTAGGTGTTACAAAAAACACTCCCCACAGAAAAATACATGTAGTTTTTTGGGTGCTTACACCATCCTCAGCAGACAGCATCTTGTTTTTCTTTGATTCTCCAAATTTCCCAAGCAGTCGCCCGGGGAAGGCCACTCCTTGCCCAGATAAGACAGAGGCAGGGCTCCGCAGGTTCTGCTCACTTCTTCTCCTTCTCGCCTTCCTTTGTGGGGCAGAGCCCTTTTTTCTTTATAAGTACAATGGCTGGGTGCACCCTGTTCAGGGACCCCCTTCGTTCAATTTGCTTGAATCTTGGGGGTTCTTTAGCAGACAGGACGCAGTAGCTCCCCCACATGGAATGATGGCAGAGCTGCGGTTCTTGCCCCATCCCTCCTTCCTCACTTTGGGAAAGGAAACAATCAACAGACCACCTGCTGAGGGGAAAGTTGCATTCCGAACAATGGAAATGACAAGTGGGAGAGACAGAGGCCAGCTGGAACCTTGGCAACAGCCCTAGGGACTGTGTGTTTCCCCAGCACTCATTGTCTAAACACAGCCCATTGGTAGGATATGTCAAGCCTAAATCCCTGAAGGGTGTTGCACTTCCCCGGTTCTTTTCATGGGGTTTAAGTGGCAACCCTCCCAAAGCAATAGCCACTGAACTCTCGAAAGGTGGACCTACCTAATTCGCCTCCTTCTCCGCTAAAGGTTCCTGGAACACTGGAAGCTGGTCATTGGTGCTACACAGCTCTCTCAGCCTGGGCCTGATGTGCTGGAGCGCACCATCAAGAATCTGGTGGAGCACGAGCAGTACCAGCAGCGGAGGAGCCTCAATGACGTGGCCTTGATGGAACTCAATGAACCTGTCAACTGCACTGACTACACCCAGCCTGCCTGCCTGCCGGACAGTGATGTGGACATTTCAACACTGACCCACTGCTATGTCAGTGGCTGGGGTGTCACCGATGTGACAAGTGAGAGCTCCTCAAAGAAGGAGTCCACAGGGTCCATGGGTGGCTAGCCGTGGGCAGTCGGAGCATTGGTCTATTTCAGGCAGCACTGCCTGCTCTAAGGCCTAACCCTGTCCCCTCAAACATGGGATCTGCTGCCCGCACAGCATCTCCTCTGACCTTTGAGAAATGAGTCCTCCCCTGCGGCCGCCAACCGTTCTTTACTTTGAGGGAAGGGTCAGGAACTGTGGAGTCATTTTCCAGTCCAGGACTACAGGGCAAGCCGATGGGGAAGAGACTCTTGTTTCGCAAGCTGAGAGGGGGGTGGTTTTTGGTGGCAGAGTGCATCTCACAAATGTATTTCATGCAAAGAGAATTGTCCAAAAGGGAAGCAAATACCCAGAATGCTTCTTTGTTCCACCCACTTGCTGACCACGCAGCTCACCACTATCTCCACTTTGGTTCATAAAAGCAGGGCCTGTTGGCTCAGCCTTGGGGCATGTGAAGCAGCGACGGAGGAGATGCGGGCAGATTTTGCCTCCTAGCTGAGGGCCTCAGAGCCCAGCCTCTTAGTCCTGGGTTTGCAGTAGGATGTAGCCTCCCTTTGAGGAATGTGCCCATTGGCTGTGGGTCAGATGCAAACAGAGTCTTTCTGCTCACAGGGCCATCACAGACAGCAGACGTCATGCAGGAGGCCAAAGTAAACCTCATTCCCCTCGACGTCTGCAACAGCAGTGACTGGTACAATACACAGATCCATTACAACAATCTGTGCGCTGGATATGAGGAAGGAGGAATTGACAGCTGCCAGGTATGGGGGCCCCAGTCCAGGGCGGCTTCGCACAGCCTTCTCTTTGGGACACTGTTCCAAAGTAGGCGCCAAAGAGCAGTCCCAAAGGGGAGAGGCGGTTGATGTCCTTCTGCCCCTTCCCTCTTTTACCTCCTGCTGTTCTTCAGAAATCCCCTTTCCCGAGAGGAGCCGGTCCCTCAATTGGCTTTTGAGTTGCCTGGCAGTGGTGGGCAATCTTCTAGTGGTTTGTCTTGTTGCCCGCCGATTGCACCTCACTGCAATTGCACACAAGCATGAGAGAAGACCTGGGTCCCTCCCTCGCCTCCCAGGACAGCATAGGATCTGGGGACCCAACCTTATTGCTTTCTCCTCCAGCTGCCTTTCTCACTTCCTGCTTTCTGAGGGTGCAACCACACAAGATCCACAGGTGCATGTCGACTCCTGCAAGGATCTCTGGGAAATGTAGTCTTTAAAAAACAAAACAAAACACCAGCCGCTCGTGTGATTCTCAGCCAGGGACAACTGCAGCTGGGGGGACTTTCTCTCTCACTTACCCGCTCTCTTTCTCTCTTTCAACAATCCTCTGGGAGCTTAGGAGGAGAGTGGGGGTGGGGAGTGATGTAACAAGAGGCAGGAAAAAGGCCGAGGTGTTTTGTGAGTGAGAGAGAAACCCAGTCCCTCCCATTCTTCTTCTCCCGGCAGGGCCCTGTTACATCCCCCACCCCATTTCTGTGCTCCTGGAGGAAAACCGAGCCGAGTAGATTTTCAAAAGAGAGAATCTCTCCAGTTGAGCAGCTGTAAGAAAATCAACTCGGCTTGGTTTTCCTCCAGGAGCTTAGAGAGGGGAGGGAGGGGTAAGACTACCACTCCCAGGGAAGCTTGTGGGACCAAATACGTGCTCTTCACGTGTAATAAGTCTTGTGCGTTTCAGCTTTGACAGACCAGCTGTTCCTCGTGTCTCCTCCTTGCTGGCATGGTATCTGACCTTCATGTTCCTCTCTCCTTGACATGCCAGCTTCTGGACAGGATAGACAGTCCTCTCAAGCCCTGCTGATTTTGGGACATGTTAACTGGCCCCTCATGATACCTTTTCCCTGACTGGTTGCCTGTATCTCACCATCACTTGCTCCCTGATTAGCTCTCTCAATCTTGTGCTTCCTGACTTGCTACCTGTTTCTCCTGACACCTCCATCTCTCCCTTCCCACCTCAGGGCGACAGTGGCGGCCCCCTCATGTGCAGGGAAGCACGGTCAGAGCGCTTCTGGGTTGTTGGAGTCACCAGCTGGGGGGCCGGCTGCGCCAAGGCACGAAGACCAGGTGTCTACTCCGCCACACACCTTTTCCTGGACTGGATCAAAGGGAGGACCAGGGAGCCATATTTGAATTCTGTTCACCCCCCAGGATCATTCACTCGGCCCCCCAAAACTACTACTTCCACTCCAAAACCACAACGCAGACCTTGGCAGCGGCCCATATCCCAGCACAACGTTCAGCAATTTCACAACTGGGTTAACTCTGGACCCAGGCCCACTTTTGCGCCACTGACAACTCCCCCGCCTCAGCGACCACCCTTCCAGCCAACGTGGGCACCAGCAACTCCCCAGACTGCTAACAACTGGAACCAGGGGTGGGTTAACCCCTGGTCTCGTCCCCGACCCCCGGTGACACAGGCCCCTCCCTATTGGCAGAAGCCAACATGGCCCCCCAAAACTCGCCCCCCACCTCTGCCACAGGGGTCTGTCTATGGGCAGCAGAACTGGCAGGCAGGACAGTCCTGGCCCCCCAAAACTCGGCCCCCACCTCTGCCACAGGGGGCTGTCTTTGGGCCGCAGAATTGGCAGGGGGGGCAGGCCTGGCCCCCCAGAACTCGGCCCCCAGTTCGAACCACAGCACCGCCCCTGTGGCAGCCCCAGAAGTGGACCTGGCCTAAACGCCCACAATATGGGTCAAGCATTCAGTATGCCAACACCTGGCGCCCAGTAGGGTAAGGGCCTGCCAGAATAACGTCAGTCCCCATAGTGATAGCCCCGTCTTGGCCCTAACCCCACCGCCAGCCACTTGCTTTACACCCTGCCCTTAAATGACAGCTCAGGCCAAGTGAGCCTTGGCCTGAGCCCCCGTTCCTTACCATGCACGGAATCCCAGACCTGTTCACATCCGCCTCTGCCAGATATACCCCTCCATGTTTTCCCATAGTACGGCAGTTATCTTGCAAAACAAACAAGCAAGTAATATGGCGTTTTGGCAAGAGATGAAGAATGCTGGAGGGGTATGGTAGAAAATGAACTCGTGCCATGCTTTTAATTTCTATCTACACTTGAAGACTCTGCCATGCTGGGCCTGATTGGTGTGGGAAGACCCCAGAAAGGCCCCAAGACATGTCTGCAATATTTAGATCTTGTTTATGTGCACAAATGTATGGGTTGCGAGACCCCTTGTTTCCATGGGTGCCCAGTGCTTGCTGTTCTATGAGAACTTCTTGTAATGCACTTCAGCAATAAATTGGCTCCCTCCCACACGGCTTGTCCGGCGTATTACACATTAAAAACTGCATGATATCAGAAGCGCTCAGGGTGCCACTCTAGCCCAGCTTAGTTTTCGAGAGGGTCGGCCTGTGGATAATGTTCTGAAACCAAGCGAGCTATAGAGAAACATACAGGCTACATCCGGCCATCATGCGAAGTCATGGTTTCTAAATCACAGGGTCACTGAACACTGGCTATTTATTTATTTATTTATTTATAGTCCACCTTTCACACTGAGATCCAAGGCAGATTTCACAGTGCAAGGGAACACGCAATATAATCAATAGCTAGGACATTTACTGAGCAGAGTACAATAATGAATAACAGTTAGGACATTCAGAGGAAAAGCGATCCAAAATGGTAGCAGAAAATCTGGTGGGAGTGTGGGGGAGAAAGCATAAAGCCGAGCAGAGAAATGAAACCTTTCTGAAACAAAACATAACTAATTTGCATGGCATGTTTAGCAGCATGGAAAACTCCCTAGTAGGTGTATGTGACATGCAAAAGCAGGCTGCCCAGAAAACTGAGGTTTAGTGGTGGATGTTAAACCGGGATTTTGAAACGGAGTTAGTGCTAACTGCAGTTAACAAGCCAAATGCAAGGAAAAGTTTCCGTGTTGCAGCAGACTCCAGTTTGTTCAGTTGCACCGCCCCTTTTAGCTTCCTGCACGTGGAATCAGAGGCACAGAACGAGAGACAGAAATCGCCACCCCTGCAGCATGCTGCTCTGCATGGGGCTTTCTCCGAATGCTGCTTCCCTGCCTTCCCTTCGCCCTTCTCCATCATAACTCACCAGGCGGGATCGTGCAGCTTCAGCCTCCCCTGAGAAGAAATTTAAAAGCAGCAGGACGTGAGATCTCAACTGCACGCTTTTCTTGCCAATGTCCATCATAGAAATTGCTCCACACAAACCATTATTTCATTTACAAGAACGTTGGGATCCAGTTTCTGCAATAATTTCCTCCCCATAAAATTTCCCTTCAGACCATTCTTTATGCCCAGGAGAGACTATTCCTGTGCATAAGTTATTGTGAATATGCGTGCCCTTCATGTACTGAGTACGCCTGATTTTTTAAAAATACACTTGTCTCCCCACACAGCTACAGTAGCACCTTAGAGACCAACAAGCAGGGGCCGCGCCAGGGTTTCTGGTGCCCGAGGCTGGAGGCAGCATCAGGTCCGTTGCCGCCCCTACGTGTGCGCACAGAGAGTGTGCGTGCGCCCCGGACTGCGTGATGATGTCACTGCATGTGACATCACACAGCAAGCTGGCCCCATTGGTGCGGTGGGCGGCTTGGATGGTGCGTGGAGGCTGCCCGTGCTCCTAGTCGGGCACGGCAGGTGGCTGGGGAGGTGCACGTGTGTCCTCCCAGCCCTCCCGCTCTGTTGTTCCGCACGCCATCCCGGACGCCTGCTGCAGCTGGCCTATAGCTGCTGCGCCCAGCTGGCGGCGTGTGTTGGTGGCAGTGGCAGCGCGGGGCGGGAGGGCTGGCAGGCTGCAGCAGCTGCAGGCCAGGCTTGGCAGGCATCTGGGGCGATGCACCGGTGATTTCCCATCCCTCCCGCTCAGGTGCCAGCGCTGCCCCCGCCAGCTCTGTGACACGTGCCCCCGCCTCTGGCGCCCCCTCTGGTGCCCCCTTCGGTGCCTCAGCGCTCGAGGCAGGGGCTGGCCCTACCTCAGCCCTGCCAAGAAGAATTCCAGAGATAAGCTTTAGAGTCAAAGCTCCCTTCATCAGATACAGGGAGGAATGGAGCCTTTATATCTGAATCAAAGCTGGGACGGGGGAGGGGGGATGTTACAAAGGAGGGCACCAGGATGGAAAGGGACAATGCAGCTTGATTAGAGCAGAAATTAGCATTTGTAGCGAGATAAGAATCTGTTCAGCTCCCCCCACCACCCATCCCGGGAGTCCATTGTTCTGAATTTGTGAATGAATCCACTTCAGCAGCCTCACACTGTCCCCTCCCCTTGAAACATCTTGGTTTGAGGGCAGCCACTTTTAGGTCAGCAATGGAATGTCCTGGATGATTAATATTTCTAATATCAGATTTATGTCCATTTATTCTTTTGCGTAGAGACGGACCTGCTTGTCCAATGTAGAGAGTGGAGGGGCCTTGCTGACCCTTGACAGCACATGTAACATTGGAAGACGAACAATTGAATGAACCTGAGATGGTATAACGGGTGTTGTTAGGTCTGGTGACTGTGCTGACAGAATAAATATGGAGACAGAGCTGGCATCTCGGTTGGTTGCAGGCTCTGGTCCCAAAGTCTGTGTCAGTGCGGGGAAGTACATTATTATGAGTGAGGAGTTGTTGAAGGTTAGGGGCATGTCTGTGGGCAAGCAAAGGTTTGCCTCCCAATGCTTGTGAGAGAAGAATATTGTCAGTCCCTGGCAGGTGGATCCCTCAGCCCCTCTCCAGTGAACACACATCGGTTCCAGGAGAAAAGCTTTTATTAGGATCTTTACAGTT
This sequence comes from Eublepharis macularius, assembly GCF_028583425.1. Taxonomy (NCBI): domain Eukaryota; kingdom Metazoa; phylum Chordata; class Lepidosauria; order Squamata; family Eublepharidae; genus Eublepharis; species Eublepharis macularius. The sequence continues at coordinate 1,803,935 of NC_072798.1, forward strand.
CAGGTCTGAACTCCATCACGGAGCTTGGTAGAAGTGACAAGGCAAAGCAGATAAGCATCGTTATACTTGATTTTCCCACTCCCAAACAACTGTCAGGATTTTGGTGTGCAAGGTTACACGGGTGCTGTGAGAACCCTTTATAGTTATGGCTAAACAGTGAGTACACAATCATAGGTTCCCAGCGTCTGGACAGAGTAGCAAAAGCAGGCGCCTGGAGTCTCCAAGGTCGCCTCTAGCTCAGAGATGCATACCTCTGTGAGATAACATGAGAGGCCCATCCTCGCTAGAGGGCCTGGAGAAATAACAGTTGCAATATGGAAAAAAACATGGCTAAGGAGAGAATACATCAGGTTAGCAATGAACGTTCAATATACTGTGGCATCAGTGACATAACAACCAAACAGTCATGGCAGGGCTGTACACAGACATGACAAATATCATCATCCAGCATGGGTTGCAAGTCTTTGATGATGCGCTGTAGGTGACCACCGGAGATGTTCTATTGTTGTTTTGTTCGGGCCTTTGTGTAGCAGGTTATCCCTTGGCAGGGCTTTTTTTCTGGGAAAAGAGGTGGTGGAACTCAGTGGGTTGCCCTCGGAGAAAATGGTCACATGGCCGGTGGCCCCGCCCCCTGATCTCCAGACAGAGGGGAGTTGAGATTGCCCTCCAGAGGGCAGTCTAAACTCCCCTCTGTCTGGAGATCAGGGGGCGGGGCCACCGGCCATGTGACCATTTTCAAGAGGTTCCGGAACTCTGTTCCCCCGCGTTCCCCCTGAAAAAAAGCCCCGTCCCTTGGTATCATTCTGGCTTTCTCGATCGGTTTCCTTACTGCATCAGGTGGAGATTGCAATTCCAAAAAGATCTATTGTAGATCCTGCCGCTGAGAATCTCTGTCAGAAGGACTGGAAGAGATGCTGTCATGATGAGGGCCTATATCTAGTATCAAGCTGGCCTGTGATTCCCCTTTTCAAAACCAGCCCGGGACAACGTCTCATTTCAGCAGGGAAGGAACAATAAACCCATCCCTGCAGGACACCATTTGTTCTACCTGACACCTCCTTGGGGGTCTCTCTTATAAACGGACATCCTGGGATGGATAAAGGTATGTTGTTCCAGCCTTCTGGAGCCATCATAAAACTAAAGGCAGGGGAGACGCAGCAGACGTGACAAGGGGCTAGCTGACCACAGAGTCTGGGGGAGACTGGTTGTAAGGGAGGGAAATCCAAGAGGATTTTTTATCAAATCGGCCCTGCTTGCAACCCATCGCTTCCATGTTGCGCCTGGAATGACGTCATTCCCAGTGTGACGTGGAAGTGCTTTGGAGCATGTGGGAGCATGCTATGGGGCTTGCAGGCCCTGTTCCCATATGTCTTTCCCCTGACCAGGCAGCTGAGAGGGGGGACAGAGGCTGGGAGTGGGGTATCCCCCGCTCCTTCTGGGGTAATGGGATCCTAACCCTCCACCCCTCTGGGAAAGAGCATCTTCTCTGCAATCTGGTTTGTGTGGTTCACTGGGATGGAGAAAGGCAGGTGGCAGGGGAGGGGTTGCCTCTTTCTCCCAAGTGACAAACACCCACCCCTGCGGGAGATGTCTCAGCCCTGTTTGATAATCCCCAAAGGATAGTTAGATATTAGACTTTTGCCTCCCCCCGCCTTTATTAGCTGCAAACTCTAATGCATGGTAACCTCCCAAACGCAGTGGGCTCTCAGCCCTTTCTTCTATTGGAGCACAATAAAGACCCTTCTTGGGTTAAGTCAAGCTGTGTCCAAGCCTCACCCACAAGCCTTCTGCTCAGTCATTTGCTAGAACTCTGCACACACACAGGGGCTCACCAGTTTCCCAAACAGTCAAGCCTGTTTCGGTTTTCCATGGTGTAGATCCACTGGGGAAACCAAAGGCCAGGGAGGGAGGGAGGGAGGGAGAAGCCCCCCCCTCCAGTCATAATAGATGTGCTGTAGAGAGTGGATGTATTTGATGTGTTTAGGATGGTGATGGGAGATGTGAAGATATGTTTTCTGATCAGTAGGTTTCCTATACAAGGTGGTTTTTAAGCACCCTTTGTGTATTTGGGCAGTGGTACTTCCTCTGTGGATTGATTCGCGGTCAAGCTGATGGTGGGTGGGAAGTTGCTGAAGCCCTGGTAGAATTCCCCCAGTGCTTCTTTCCCATGTGTCCAGAAGGACTAGCACTTCAGCATTCCTTACCGTGGCATGCCAGTTTGGTGTAGCGGTTAAGAGCGGCAGGACTGTAATCTGGAGAGCCAGGTTTGATTCCCCACTCCTCCACGTGAAGCCAGCTGGGTGACCTTGAGCCAGTCACAGCTCTCTCAGAGCTCTCTCAGCCCGCCCCCCCCCCCACCTTCCAGGGTGCCTGTCATGGGGATAATAATTACATGCTCCGTTGGCAGAACCCAGGTGGAGCTTCAAGGACGCAATGAAGGGAGTGACCTCCCAAAGGAACGGGTATCAGCCGCTGCCTCCTGAACTCATCCCACGGTCTAGTTAGCCCAGCAGGCCGTCTCTGGCAATGGCCAGACTTGCCTTAGGCTTCTGCTCTGGAAACGGGAATCTGGGGACTCCCGAAATGCCTTGGAATGCCGGCCAGTGAGGCAATCCATGAACGTCTTGGTCTCTAGCAGAAGAGCAAGATCCAGGCCCAGCAAAGCTCTGACTCTTGGAAGTTCAATCCCTGGAAATCTACTTGTTCTTGAAGGTGCTACTGGACCCAAAACTTGCTCCTCCGTAACATAGAGAATATTTTCTTATACGGCAGGTTGTCAGTCACGAGTGATTGTTGCAGGAGGTTAGTCTGTAAGGCTCCTTCCAGCTCTTTGATTCTGTGGTCTGCCCTGGGCGGCTCATCGACTGCGTGCAACGGAGAAGATACGACAGGCAGGAGACGGTCTAGTACGGGAGGAGAGCCTGTTTTGCCAAGGCCTCTGGGAGGAGTCAAAGTGTATCCTGGCAGGACAGTCCCACGTCCTTTTCAGTGGCTGTGCGTGCGACTTGGAACCCACGGGAGCACAGCACAGTACAGATTCTCACCCTCACTATCAATCTATGGCCAGCCTTTCTCACTGAGAGCCAAGCTACAAGTGACGCCTGACACAGGTTGGACACTTGTCAGCTTCCCTCAAGTTTTGATGGGAAATGTAGGCGTCCTGGTTTTACAGCTCAGCTCTCCATTACAGCTGCAAGACCAGGGCGCCTACATTTCCCATCAAAACTTGAGGGAAGCTGACAAGTGTCCAACCTGTGTCAGGCGTCACTTGTAGCTTGGCTCTGAGACTCAAGGCAATTCTTTGACAGCAAAGACTTCCAATAAACAGTGCAGGAGGAAAACAGGACAGGGAAAACAACGAATGAAAAGGGGTCTAAGGCACGATGCACCATGATTGAGTAAAATCATGCAGTAAAAAGGGAGGGGGCACATACAATAAATGGTGCAACAGACGACATGGGGACCCAGTATAAAAATGTCCACACTAATCGATGACTTTTTTGAGAGAGATGTTTATAACAGCCCTCTTTACAGTGGAGAAGCTCAACAGCAGGAAAGAACTGCCTGTCCTCTTGTGTGGCTTGAACTCATGGACGGATTATAAAATGCGAGAGCCTTCTTCCACCGAATTCTTCTTACCACCGAACCTGCTCTTCCTTGTGTCCAGGGGGGTAGTTCAGTCCCATCCCCAACTGTACCTTTGATCCAAGAAAATTAAGATCCCAGAGAGAGACTCCGGCGGCACTGAGAGCAGGCACTAGCAACTTTGGGAATAACAGAATTGACCTTAAGCTTTCCTTTTGTGTATTGCCTTTAGAAGAATGTGTATGGCTTATCCCCTAATCTGCTCATTGAGAAGCCCAAGGTCTTTATCCTTTTTGCTCCAGAATAATTTTTTTCTTTTAATTGAACTTAGTGACCACTGGGGCTCTTCCACAGTCTGAAACTGCTCAGCGAAGCTGCCCTCATGAAAAAGCCGGGGTTAACTTTTCCTCCAAAAGCCTTCTTTCTGTGGAGAAGAGGGGACATACAGTTTCCATGTTCAACATAACAACAACAACAACAACAACAACAACAACAACAACAGTGTGCTTATATACCACTCTTGCAGAGCCCATGGCAGGAGTGGAAGTCGAACCAGCAGAGTGCTGATTCACAGCTCAGCAATTTAACCACTATGATAACATGGATAATGAGAGTTTAACCTGCTGTTTCCACATGTCTTTACCTAGCGCAAAACTCACAGAACGAGGACATCTTCCAGGAGCGATTTCTGACCTCATCGTGCCACGTGGCGTGATGACATCAGAAATCGCGCCAGGAAGAAGCCCTCATTCCGTGAGTTTTGCGCTAGGTAAAGATGTGTGGAGGCCTGGGTAGACAGAGTCCACCTTCCTAGATCACCCAAAGCTCCTACATGTATGACCAAGACATTCCTTCTGCTGTTTTCCGCCATGCAACATCTCCAAGAAAAGACTCAGAGAGAGTGATTATTATTTGGGGTCAGTCAGGCATTCTTCACACTTGCTCATTCCAAAGAAAAGAGAACATTGGCGAAGCAGGGTGTTCCGTGTGAGGTCATGCATTTTATGATGTCATGTACATGACAGGAGGGTGGTAGTGAAAGCAAGATTTGGAGTCATGAGGAATATGAGGTTATGGATCCAGGAGGTGCCCCTCCCAATTCTGATTTTTGCCATTTCCCAGCACATTTCTACTGCGCACGATGACTGCGAGTAAGTGACAACGAAGGTCTAGGCCATATGAATACATGAAGCTGCCTTCTCAGACCCTGGGTCCATCCAGATCAGTCTCGTCTACTCCGACGGGCAGTGGCTGTCCAGGGTCCCAGATGCAGGACTTGCACAACTCCTGCTCCCTGACTGGTTTAAGTGGAGATGCCGGGATTGAGCCTGGGACTTTCAGCATGCCAAGATGAAAGCCTCTTCTCTCAGACTAGCACAGCAGAGGCTGGTCCCGGAGGAAGTTTGAGGAAGTTCTTGACTTAGATATTTCAGCCGAGTCCATTGGGTTTCTTTGCAGTTGTTTGTTTGTTTGTTTTAAACCGCTTGCAAGATCTCGAATGGGGCAAGCGGTAAGAGGACGCTCCATTCTGCATCTTGGTTTTCAGCTTCCAGCAGTGAACATCCGCCTGAAAGCTGCAGCAACGGGTGCAGGGAAAAGTCTCAGGCGCCCCACTGGGACCAGGGGTGACGGGTCAGGGTTGCTGTCCAGTGCTGCTGCTGCTCCAACAGGTGCTCCTGTCAATGGCCTGGTTGACCTCTGGGATGTGGAAATGACCCAGTTGCTCCCAGGCACCCCCTCCCAAGGGACCGAGCCCAGGTAGCCCTCTGCCTTACTGAGGGTCTGTGGGGGAGACAGCTAGAGGGACAGCAGAGGAAGGCTCGGGGCAAAAGCTCGTTTTACTCCAAGGTGGTGGCGGCGGCAGCAAAGAAGCAACACTTTCCCACCTCCGTTGCCTTTGCACAGTGTAGGCCGGTGGAGCTTTTCTGGGTGGGCCGAGGCCGGTTGAGGTCTGGCCTGCAGGAGGAGGAGGACTGCTCGGTGGCCCCCTGTGACCGTTTTGCTCAGCATTTTGTAGATAAAGTCACTGGCAGCCTTTCCGACTTGGACTCTGCTTTAACAGCGACAGGGGTCAGAGGGTGCCAGGATGCTGTCTTGTCCCGGTGTTTGGGATACTTTTCGGTGTATTCAGTCTGAGGATGTGGACAGGATCCTTGGGGGGCTGAGGTCTGCCCCCTGCTTGCATGACCCTTGTGCTTCTGGGCTACTGGTTGGCTGACTGGGTCTAAGAGGTGGTTAATGCCTCTTTGAGGGAGGGCGGTCTCCGAAGCCTTGAAACTGGGTGCTTTGGAGGGGATGCAGGCTGGCAAGCTGAAGCTTAATCCCGACAAGACGGAAGTGATACTGGTGAGCAGGTCTGCCCCAGGATTTAAGGTGTCTCCCATTCTGGATGGGGTGACACTCCCCTTGAAGAACGAGCTCTGTAATTGGGAGCCAGGCCTCCTGCTGGATAAACGGGTGGCAGGCGTGGCCAGGAGTGCTTTTGACCAGCTTTAAGCCAGCTACGGCCTTTGCTGGGCAGAAAAGATCCAGCCACCCTGCTTACATCTAGACTGGACTACTGCAATGCACTGGGTTGCCAGGTCCCCTGGAGCCCAACCTAGGGGAGGGGGGGGGCCATGGGGAGCCCAACCTAGGGGAGGGGGGCCATGGGGAGCCCAACCTAGGAGGCCCCTGGAGCCCAACCTAGGGGAGGGGGGCCATGGGGAGCCCAACCTAGGAGGCCCCTGGAGCCCAACCTAGGGGAGGGGGGCCATGGGGAGCCCAACCTAGGGGGCCCCTGGAGCCCAACCTAGGGGAGGGGGGCCATGGGGAGCCCAACCTAGGAGGCCCCTGGAGCCCAACCTAGGGGAGGGGGGCCATGGGGAGCCCAACCTAGGGGGCCCCTGGAGCCCAACCTAGGGGAGGGGGGCCATGGGGAGCCCAACCTAGGAGGCCCCTGGAGCCCAACCTAGGGGAGGGGGGCCATGGGGAGCCCAACCTAGGGGAGGGGGGCCATGGGGAGCCCAACCTAGGAGGCCCCTGGAGCCCAACCTAGGGGAGGGGGGCCATGGGGAGCCCAACCTAGGGGGCCCCTGGAGCCCAACCTAGGGGAGGGGGCCATATTACTATGTAATGTGTACTATTGCTATGTAATCCACCTTGAGTCTCAGTGAGAAAGGTGGACTATAAATGACACAAACAAACAAACAAACAAACAAACAAACCTTTGCCTCTTTCTAGCTCTGGTTTGACTGAATGATTTATTCATTTATTTTATTTCCTTTAGATTTTTATTCCACCCTCCCCACAAAGTGGGCTCAGGGCAGATTACAACGGTTTAAAACACATTAAAGATAATTGATACGACATAAAACAATAAAAATATGTGTTGTTGTGGTTTTGATTGGTTTTAGTCATTATATTTTATATTTTTGATTGATTTTAGTCATTATATTGGATTGATGTTAGTCATTTTATTTTATATTTTATGTTTTAACTTGTTAGCCAGCTTAGTGGCCCTTACGAGGGCAGAAAGGTGGCACGTAAATTTTGTTAAATGACTAAATAGCAAAGAAGCTTTTTCCCTGCAGTTCCGCCATCCTGTCCTGAAGCCCTCCCCTGTTGTCTGTTTGAGCAGCTATCCTGTTAGCAGGGCAACAATCCAGCCAAGGATCCAGAACCAAGGCTCAGAAACGGGCAGCCTGGAAAGAAACACAGAAATATGGACAGGAATCGGATGTCAACTGGATAAAAAGACGTTGCCACTATGAGATTTGGCTTGTAAAAGAAAGGATGATGTGACAACCCCCTCCATTTTAATACCTTGATCCTAAAAATGCTTTAATTCCTTCACAGAAGTAGTGCCAGGAACAGGGCAGAGTTAGGCACTTTTTCTGAAAACAGCCCTTCTCGTACTTGTCCCTTTCTTCCACGGAGTTCATCTTTCCTTCCCGTTGCTGGAGCACAGCTTCTTCTTCCTCGCTGGCCGACTTCCTTCTGCTGGCTGAACTGGAATCCTTGCTTTTCCATATTTGCTTTTCAACCCTTCCCTGCTTTAGCCCATAGGCAGAAGGACCCGAAGCGTCTCCAGCTTGGCTCCTTTAGCAGAGACTGTCCATTGCAAGGGACGTTTGGAGCAAGTGGGAGGGGGGAAAGTCCAGGGCCGGCTCTGAAGGATCATTGTACATCACACAGAGCCTTCAACCATTCTGCGCTAAACTGCGCTTACTGACGGCTGCCAATCTGTGTCTTATTGCAGTGGAGTTTGTGGAAGACGCCCCTTGGCCCCCAGCCACGGTGGTTTGGCACGTATCATAGGGGGCACAGATGCAACGCCAGGAACGTGGCCGTGGATGGTCAGTTTCTGGAAGGTGAAGCGAATAAACAACCAAAACCAGTTCTCACATTTCTGCGGAGGTTCCCTCATCAGTGCTTACTGGATCCTCTCTGCGACCCACTGCTTCATTTCAAACAGGTGAGCCAAAAGGAAGCCACCCACCCCCAGGCTTCTGCCAGGCTGGAGAGGGAGAAATGAGCAGCCGAGTCTGTAGGCTGGGCTGTTATGGGGCGGGGTGGGTGGGGGATGGGACTTGTGGAGCCACCCTCTGCTTGAGGCACCAGCCCCGCTGGGTCAGTCCAGTCCCCTCAGCCCAGCACCCTGTTCCACACAACAGGCGACCTGGAGGGCCAGCCAGTAAGGCACAGAAGCCCCTGTTTTCTCTTGGTGTTGCCTCCTAGCACTGGGACACCAAAGCTTGCGGCCACTACGTATGGAGCTTTCTATTCACCAGCATTAACAATGGCCACTAGCGGATCTGTCCTCCATGAATCGGTATAATCTTTTAAAGCCATCCATGCACGTGGCCAGTGAATGCCACAATTTAATTACTTGTCCAGCGAGTAAATATTTCCTTCCATCTCTCATGAATCCCCTGCCCATCAACTTCACTGGGTGATCCCAAGCTCTAATATTATGGGAGAAGAAGGCCTCCCTCTCCATATCCTACACCCCAGGCATAATTTTATAAACCTGTGCTCAGACCCCTTCACCATTAGTTACCCTCCTCTGTATTTTTGCCAGCTCTGCCATATCCTTTTGGATAGATCAAGATGGGTAGCAGTGTTGGTCTGTCAGAGCCAAGCTACAAGAGACAAATTACACGAGGAGGAGCGCATGAAGGGAGTCGCAATGTTAGCTGGGAAGCTGAGTTTTAAAAGAGATCGGAAGGCTTTGTCAATTCCCGCTCTCTACAGAGCCAGGGAGATGGAGGCTCAGAGGGTCTGTTAATTTCCTCTTTGCCTCCTGAGGGCTCTGTGAGTTTCACCTCCCCTTCTCGGAGGCGAAGAGGAAATTGACAAAGCCTTCCCATCTAAAATTCGCCTTCCCAGCTAACATTGCAACTCCCTTCACGTGCTCCTCCTCGTGTAATTTGTTTCTTGTAGCTTAGATCTCAGTAGCAGTAAAAAAAAGAAGAAGCAAGAGTCCAGTAGCACCTATAAGACTAACAAATCACGTGGCAGGTATGAGCTTTCATGAGTCACAGCTCACTTCTTCAGATATAGCTAGAATGTGAGTCTATCTGTTCTTATATCTAGGAGAGTGGAGTGATTATAGAAGCAGAATGACAATAGCCGGTGAATGACAATAGCAGGCATGATTGGATAGGGTGGGGTATGCAGACGGGTAGTGGGTGTGGACAAAGCAGCATTGGTAATGAGACAGGAAGCCCAGGTCTTGGTTTCTGATGTGGCCAAGGCACCAGTATTTACAGGAAGCAACTTCTGGCTATGGAGGCTTATGGAGGTAAATGTTAAAACGCCAGCCCTTGCTCTTTTGCTGCTTCTTTGCTCTGCTTCCATCATAGGTCACAGAGGTCAGGAGCAGAGGTATCCAAAGGGTGGTGGAGGAAAGTGCCATCAAGTCACAGCTGACTCATGGCGACCCCTGGTGGGGTTTTCAAGGCAAGAGACTTGCAGGGGTGGTTTGCCCTTGCCTGCCTCTGCAACCCTGGTCTCCTTCAGAGGTCTCCCATTTCATTACTAACCAAGGCCGACCCTGCTTAGCTTCCAAGCTCTGAAGAGATCGAGCTTGCCTGGGCTATCCAGGTGACAGAGGAGCCCCGTTTCCCCATTATGATGGCTGATGGTGCAAATGCTGCAGCACAAGCAGAAATGTGGTGACTTATTCTGGCATATAATTTGGATCCGAGAGAGCCCATCTGCATCCTTCAAATGCAGAGACGGTGCCGGACTTCAGGCAGCTCAGGGCTGAGCACTGCAGAACGCCTCCTAATCCTCACGCCCGACTTCCCTCTCCATTCTTTGTCCTGGTTCTGTGCAGAAAACAAAACCCGCAGAATGGGCCCCCCCCAGAAAGCACGGCCAGACCCTGTCGCTCTGCCTGTCCGTGCCAGCAAGCCAGGGGGACTCTCCCTGGAGGAGCGGCAGGACTGGGCAAGCACCCGGCCCTCTTGGGCTAACCCCGCCCTGCTCCACTTCCTGTGTTCTAGCAACATCACAGAGCTCAGGGCAGTGGTTGGCATCACCAACTTGGCTGCTCCTGGCCCGGAGACCCAAATGATGACCATCAAGCGCCTGATCAACCACGAGTTCTACCACCAGGGGAACAACAACGACATCACCTTGGTAGAGCTGAACAAGCCAGCCCGATGCAGTGACTACGTCCAGCCCGCCTGTCTACCGGACCGCACTGTGGACGTTCCAAAATTACCCCACTGCTACATCAGTGGCTGGGGCATTGTGAACCTAGCAAGTAAGGCAGCCACAGGTTTTTCCACATAATATCCTTGGTGACAAGTTGGTAAAATGTGGTTTGGATCCTATTGCTGTTAGATGGATCTGTAACCGGTTGACAGATGGCACCCAAAGAGTGCTAGTTAGTGGTTCCTCACCCTCTTGGAGGAGAGTGACGAGTGCCTCAGGGATCGGTCAAACGACCTGTTCTGTTCGACATTTTTATAAATGATTTGGATGAAGGAATAGAAAGAATGCTTATTAAATTTGCAGATGATACTAAATTGGGAGGGGTGGCAAATAGAGTCAAAGACAACAGGATGATCGTGACAGACTGGAAAACTGGGCTAAAACAGATAAAATTAATTTCAACAGAGATAAATGTAAGTTCTGCATTTAGGTAGGAAAAATCGAATGCATAATTATAGGACGGGGGAGACTTGTCTTGGTAGTAGTATGTGCGAAAAGGATCTAGGGGGTCTTAGTAGACCACACACTGAACAGGAGTCAGCAGTGTGATGTGGCAGCTAAAAAGGCAAATGCGGTTTTGGGCTGTATCAGATCATGAGAAGTGATGGTATCGCTCTACTCTGCTCTGGTCAGACTTCACCTAGAGTACTGTGTTCAGTTTTGGGCACCACAATTTAAGAAGGATATAGACAAGGTGGAAGGTGTCCAGAGGAGGGCAACGAAGATGGTGAGGGGTCTGGAGACCAAGTCCTGTGAGGAAAGGTTGAAGGAGCTCTCGGTATGTTTATCCTGGAGAGGAGACGACTGAGAGGTGATATGATAACCATCTTCAAGTACTTGAAGGGCTGCCACATAGAGGATGGCATGGAGTTGTTTGCCACTGCCCCAGAAGGTTGAACTAGAACCAACGGCTTGAAATTAAATCAAAAGAGCTTTCCGCTAAACATTAGGAAGAACTTCCTGACAGTGAGAGCGGTCCCTCAGTGGAACAGGCTTCCTAGGGAGGTGGTGGGCTCTCCGTCTTTGGAGGTTTTTAAGCAGAGGACCTTGGAAGTTATTTAAAAGCACAATAATCGGAGCTCAGAATTTGTGGCCCAGACAAGGAAAGGTATAAAGAGGGCAAGAGGGTGCCAATGCAGTTAGTGAGCAAAGTCAAGGAAGTTAGACAAGGCAAGAGACTCCTTGGAGTCTTATCCAAAGAAGGAGAACAAGAGGGGACAAAAGTGCTTACAAAACAAATGTAGGATGACAGTCATATATTTTAAAAGCATCTCTTTAAATAACCAGAAGCAGGAAGGCTGTTCGATGGATTGTCGAAGGCTTTCACGGCCGGAGAACGATGGTTGTTGTGGGTTTTCAGGGCTGTATTGCCGTGGTCTTGGCATTGTAGTTCCTGACGTTTCGCCAGCTGTGACACTGAGAGATCTCTGTCTTTTGGTGCTACACCTCTGAAGATGCCAGCCACAGCTGCTGGCGAAACGTCAGGAACTACAATGCCAAGACCACGGCAATACAGCCCGGAAAACCCACAACAACCATAAATCAAAAGAGTTTTCAGCTAAATATTAGGAAGAACTTCCTGACAGTTAGAGCAGTCCCTCAGTGGTACAGGCTTCCTTGGGAGGTGGTGGGCTCTCCTTCTTTGGAGGATTTTAAGCAGAGGCTAGATGGTCATCTGACAGCAATGCTGATTCTGTGAACCTGGACAGGTCATGAGAGGGAGGGCAGGAAGGGCTACATCAATGCTTAGTTCTCGGGGCTCCTTTTTACATGCGCAAAGTAAGTCCAATCGCCACCTTGGAATCAGGTAACAATTTTCCACAGGCCTGTTTGGCTAGGGATCCTGATTCCTGATGGTGTTTTGCCCTCTTCTGGGCATGGAGCAGGGGTCACTGGGCATATGTGGAGGGGAGGTATTTGTGAATTTCCCGCATTGTGCGGGGAGGTTGGACTAGATGACTCTGGGGGTTCCTTCCAACCTTACACTTTTATGGTTCCCCCTCCCATGAAAACCAAGCCTTCCTCAGGAGGAGGGGCCCCTCTGCCACCTGAATGCAGATTGCAACCCTGCTGCAAGCTCCTGGCCGCTGCAGAGGGCTGGCAGTCAGGCAGCCCCTTGATAAGAGAAGGGGGGCATTTTGCCTTTCAGGGGCTGCAGCTAAACTGCCCCTCTTGCACCCCGCGCAAGTCAGAGAAGCGTGCTTCACCAGGTCCACCGGGGCATCCTGCACTGCAGAGGGCCATCACAGCATAGTGTTGGACTAGGATCTTGGAGGCCCAGGTTCGAATCCTGACTCTGCCATGGAAGATCACTGGATGGCTTTGCGCTAGTTACACCCTCTCAGCCAACCAACCTCACAAGAGGATTTGAGTCCAGTGGCCCCTTAGAGATCAACAAGATTTTCAGAATGCAAGCTTTCGAGGGCTTGGGAACGCTGACTCTCAGAAGCTTACACCCTAGAAACAATGTTGGTCTCTAAGGTGTAACTGGACTCAAATCCTGCTGTTCTACTGCAGGCCGACATGGCTACCCACCTAAAACCAACCTCACAGGATTGTTGTGAGCATACGAGGGAGGAGCGGAAAATAATATAAGCCATTCTGAGTCCCCCTTGGAGAGAAAGGTGTAGAATAAAACTTAGCGCCCCACATTTCTGGCAGATGTTTACTCCTTACAAGTCAATCTCCAGTGGAAGGAAGTCTGTAATTGAGAAGAACCTTGGCAAAACGTGCAGACCTCAGCGGCCGTACAGCGAAAAGGTAGTCATTCATCATGTCCTATTCCTTGATTATCCTAAACGGAAATAATCATTCTGTGGTTCTGAAAGCCCTGCCTGAAGGGACCTGGTGGGAGGCAAAGGAGCTCAGGTCTGTTCCGTTTTCTTCCCTGGGACAATGTAGGCCAATACTCCTGAGTGCGAAGCCCCAGAACCTATTATTAAGGACAGAGCTTAGCCTTGGATCAAATGAAGCAATATCAGGGCAAGAAGACATCAAGAAGATGTAAAGTGGAAGCATTAAGTACCGGGGTGAGATTTTAGTTATTAATCTTTATGGGTAGAAAGAAAGAACGTGAAATCTTCCCACTGGCTCTGCTCACAGCAAAAAGGACATCTACCATCCTACGGGAGGCCAAAGTCAACCTCATTCCAACAGAGATCTGCAACAGTTCCGGGTGGCTACATATGATGATCCCTTCGGATTGTCTGTGCGCCGGATTTAAGGAAGGAGGGGTCGACACATGCCAGGTAGGTGAGCCAACATTTGCGGGGGGGGGGGGTCGGTTTCCTAGAGCTCCATGTTTCAGAGCTCCTACGGTCAGCCTAGAGAAAGTGAAGAGCTCATTTGAGGAGCACCACCTGCACACGTGCCATGGTGGAATATAAAACTTGGCATGCCTCGAGTACTGACCGGAGCCCCTGGCATCTTCGACACACACAGGTCACCTCTCAAACACAGCCTGGACTGAGGAGCGTGGCTAGCCTTGCTGCCAATGCAAAAACCCCTCTCCATACTTTCTTGGCTCTCAGCTCTGTGTGAGAATCTCTCCCAGGCACATTCAACAGCAGGGGTGGCCAAACTGGCTTAATGTAAGAGCCACACAGAATAAATATCAGATGTTTGAGAGCCGTAAGACATGATGCCTTGAAGTGACTTCAGATGAAGAGGCGGGTTTGGGGGAGTGCCCTGAAAGTGACATCACAGGAAGGGGTGGGGGAGTGTCTTGGAAGTGACATCACAAAAGTGATGTTACATCCTTGCTAGGCTTCACTCCCCAAGTCCCCAGGTACTTTCTGAGCCAGACCTGGCAACCCCAATATTTTTATTGAAAATATGAAAGACATGGGAAGGAAGAAGGAAGGAAGAAAAAATGAAAAGGGAGGGAAAGACATGGAAAGAAAGAAGGAAAGGAGAGAGGGGAAGACATGGAAAGAAAGGAGGGAAGAGAGGGAAGGGAGGGAAATAAATGAAACTAAAATAAAATGTATGGCCACAGCGATACTCAGTGTGAGACCTCCGGAGCTGCACAATATGTCTAGAAGAACCACACGTGGCTCCCAAGCCGCAGTTTGGCCTCCCCTGTTCTACAGCCATTGGTGTCCCTCGCTAATGTGAGCTACCCAGAACTGGGCACAGTGTTTTATTTTATTTATTTTATTTAAATAAAAACATAAATAAAATTTGTTTCTCTCTCCCATGCATGCTCACAACACACCTTCCCACACCCCACATTTCTCTGCCTGCTCTGCTAACGTGCCATTCCCAGCCACGAAAGGCGGTCTGGAAGGATTCTATGATTGACGGCATCAAAAGCCACTGAGAGGTCCAGGAGAATCAGTAGAAAGCCAACCTGGGTGTTGCTGTACTCACAAGTTCACCGTGGACCCAATCCCACTGCGAAGAATGGTTGAATTTTTTAAAAAGGAGAGCCCAAATGGGCTCAGAGTGCTGCCAGGGGAGGATGAAGGGCTCCCGCTTCCCACCAAGCTGTTTTCTTACACAAAAATTGTGTGTGTGTGTGTGTGTGTGTGTGTGTGTGTGTGTAAGATTTACTCGTATCTGCAGCTCCATATGAAGTATCTATGCATGTGGAGCAGCACAAATAAGTAAACCTCTCTCCCCACACTGTTTTTGCATGGCAGAATGGCTGGGGGGGGGGCAGGAGCCCTTCTTCCCCCCCTGACAGTGTTCTGAGTTTCTTTGGGCTCCTCTTTTTTTTTAAAAAAACAGCCATTCCCTGCAGCTGCTGCATGGAATACGACTTGGGTCCAGGGAGGCCGGAGCCCCCTTGTTAAAAACCGCAGCATCTAGTTTAGTCCATCCCGCTGGTGGGTCTCCCACCAGGGCAACCAAGGCAGCTTCAGTCCCATAACCACTGCTTGCTCCATGGAGCGAGTGCAATAATATGTGGCCCCTGGTTTCCACGGGCAATGCTCAGAGCCACGAGTATTCTCAGAAGGCATACTCAGAAGCAGGGAAGGAGGGGACGGAGAGCTGGAGACACGGAAGGGGACAACAGGTCTCCTCCAGCATCCTTTTGCCGCAGTCACAGGAGATATATAAACAGTGCAATCCTAAACAGAGTTACTCCAATCTAAGCCCATTGGTGGGTGTGCGTGGGATTTCCGTGGCCTTAAATGGGAGTAACTCTGCCCACTGTAAGAGTTTGATAGCTTGTTAAATTCTGTTGCAGTCGATGTTGCATTAGCATCAAAATTGCCACCCACAGAGTCTCGGCTACTTCTACCTATTTGACGACTCTGTGCAAACCCTGACCCCGGACGCTGGCTAAGCCGCATCTCGCGGGTCCTGCTCCCTAGCTCACTGCCTGCCCCTTTTCTTTCCTGCTGCAGGGTGACAGTGGCGGCCCCCTCATGTGCAGGGAAGCAAGGTCTGAGCGCTTCTGGGTTGTCGGCATCACCAGCTTTGGGAGTGGCTGTGCCAGTGCAAAGAAGCCGGGAGTCTACACTGCCACCCGGAAGTTCATTGACTGGATCACAACACGGAGCGGGCAGAACTTCTACAGGCCGGTTCACTTGCCACTGGCATTGGCTGTGCCCAAGCCAAAGCCCACCACTACTGTCTCCAAACCACGTCCTCCACTACGGCCACAGCCTCCAGCATGGCCACGGCCACAGCAGTCTCAGCCGTGGCCGCAGCCTCCAGCACATCCACAGCCACAGCAGTCTCAGCCATGGCCACAGCCTCCAGCACGGCCACGGCCACAGCCTACTGCTCGGCCACGGCCTCTGGTTCAGCCACATCCACACCAGGCACAGCCGTGGCCTCAGGCACAGTCACAGCCTCCAGCTCAGCCACAGCCTCCTATTCAACCCCAGCCTCAGCAATGGCCACAGCCTTCAGTTTGGCCCAGTCCTTATTCACGACCACAGCCTCCGGTTCGGCCACAGCCACAGCCTCCACTTTGGCCATGGCTGCTGTCACGGCCACACCGTCCCATTTGGCCATGGCCACAGCCGCAGTCATCATTTCTGGTCAGGCCCCAGTTTGGCAGCAAGTACCACAAATACCGAAACAGGACCAGACTTACCCTACCTCGAAAGCCTTGACCCCGGCTGCCAGTTCCAGTCACGCCTAGAGCCGAGCTGGCACTGCAGCTGAGCACTCAAACCCGGCACTTAAGCTCCACGCATCCGTAATTGGTGTAAGTCTGCAAGGTTCCCTTTCACAAGAGTTTTGATGTTACAAATAAAATGTTGTAAGGCTACTCAGGTACTAAGATCAAGCCACAACTCCTGCTCCGGTCTCAACTTCAACCACAGCCAGATGCAGACCAAGGGATCTTGAAGCGGTTTGGGAACGGCCTCCTGGCCTGGCCACAGCTTTAAATCTCATCCCTTGTCACACAGTGTCACATTTGAACATCATGCAGGATTTAAAATGGTGTGCCATGGCATGGCTAGAAGAGGCTTTGCTCGGAAGACGGCTTTTTCCTCTCTTGGGGACCCCCAAACCAAGGAAGGGAAGGACTCCTTCCACAACCCCAACTTAAGACAGAGAGGTGCCACGACTGCCCAGGGATCATATCCAGGCTGCTGGCTCTTCCCAGGAGCCAAGCTGCTGCTTCCGTCCTTTCCATCTGTTCCCACACTGACCGAGACCAGACAGCGCCCAGCCCCAGGCCCGTCTGATCCGCTCTGAAGGGCTAAGGGTGGAAGCGCGAAGCAGCAAAGCTCCCGGGTGCCTTCTTTACTCACACCTCGCCGTCTTGAAGGGGAGTCTCTGCAGTCGCGTGGGACCCCTCCAGCTCTTCTCCAGGGGGCATGTCTTGTACATCTTGTGGGAATAAAGCGGTGCCAGCATTCGCCTCGCCCGACTGTTAGGACAGGCCCAGGATGCTGGGGCAGAAAGGAATCTGCAGGCCCCGGAAAGCACAGGGGGGTGATAGCAGCATGTGGGAAACATGAAATGAATGGGATGTGGCCGGGTGGGGGGGTGCGCTGCCTGGCAGAGCAGGAACCAGATGCTTCTTTTAGCTGCACATTGATGTGCAGAGAGTTGCACTTCTTTGCTGTAACTTGCTTAGTAGCTGACTGACACGTTTGACATGCCGCTGGATTTTTATTTAGGACATTTTCCCCCCATGCTTTCTGCAAGGGGGTTGGGGGCAATGCTCGTGGCTCTCCCCCGCCCATTTTATCCTCGCAACGGCCATTGTGAGGGGGGCTATGATGAGAAGGCGGGGCCCAAAGTCTCCCCGGGACATTCATGCTGGAGGGGGGATTGGAACCCTCCCCCTCCCCCCCTGCTCTAGTGCAACACCCTGAACATTACGCTCTGTGTGTGTGTGTGTATTCTCAGTCATTGATCGGAAAAATGGGGATATGCTTTAGAAAAAATGACATCACCGCTGATGTCACTGACTGTTCCGATAGCATAGTTTTGAAGCAGACCCAGTAGCTGGGTCCAATCTCATAGGCAGCATAGAAGCCAGCCAGCCAGCCAGCCAGCCAGCCAGCCAGCCAGCCTTCTTCTTCTTCTTCTTCTTCTTCTTCTTCTTCTTCTTCTTCTTCTTCTTCTTCTTCTTCTTCTTCTTCTTCTTCTTCTTCTTCTTCTTCTTCTTCTTCTTCTTCTTCTTCTTCTTCTTCTTCTTCTTCTTCTTCTTCTTCTTCTTCTTCTTCTTCTTCTTCTTCTTCTTGCTGCTGCTGCTGCTGTTGTTGCTATCCAAGCCACTTTTCTCACTGAGATCCAAGGCAGATTACACAGTGCAAATGAAATACATCTCGGTCATTCACTGAGCAAAATACAATAACGAATGACAGTTTGGACACTCACTGAGCCGATACAACAGGGAATGGTAGCAGAAAATTTGAAAAGAAGCAGGGAGGTAAGGCCAGAGATGCAATCTTTGTGAAACCAAGCCTGGCTAGTTAACACAGCATGTGTAGGAACATGGAAACTCCCTTGGGGGGGTCTCTGCTTAGCCCAGGGCTGAAGAATCCTGCAGGCCAAGAGGCCCACCAGTCCCTGTGCTTCATCTGGCCAGGCCTTGACTGAGCCTATGGACACGTAGGCAGTAATCTGGCATGTTGGCAGCATCACCTGGAGCTGAGCCGTCAGGGGAAGGTCCTTTGACTGAGACCTCGGGGGTCCAGGGCTCTGGGTTCGGAAGAGGCTCTGGGTGTGCAGGGGACCCTGTGGTGTCAGGTGTCTCCTGAGCCTCCTGGTCTTCCCCCAGAATCAAATTTGCCAGTCCCCCCAGCAACCAACAGGGATTGGGGGGAGATTTACATTGCCGGTGATGTGCTGATGTCACTTCCATGCGCCCAGAAGTGTCTCAACAGGGGATGCTCTAGCATTTTGGGCAGGACTCTATAGTTAGTTTCCCCCAAATGCTAGAGCATCCCAGGCATCCCCCAGCAACATGCTGACATCACTTCCAGGTGCATGGGGAGGGAGTGATGTCAGTTCCTACCATTTCTTCCCCTACTGGCCGGCTGAGCTCCGGCAAGAGGCCCCAGTGGGTGGCGAGGGATCCCCAGCCCCAACAGGACAATGGTAAGCCGACCCAGATTGGTGTCTGGCTCCTTCTGGACCTCATCTGAGGAATGTGTTCCTGAGCTGGGTCTGGGGGATTCACAACATGAGCAACAATAACAACAGTGTGCTCACATACTGCCCTTCTGTGTAGATCAGCGTCTCACTCAGAGCGATGAATAGTGTTGTTATTATATATATATATATATATATATATATATATATATATGTATATGTATATGTATATGTATATGTATATGTATATGTATATGTATATGTATATGTATATGTATATGTATATGTATATGTATATATATGTGTGTGTGTGTGTGTGTGTGTGTGTATACATACATATATATATACATACACACACACACATATATACATACATATGTATGTGTGTGTGTGTGTGTGTGTATGTATATGTATATGTATATGTATATATATATGTATATATATACAGTTATTGTATTTTTTACAATCTTTGATCAGCCAGAGCATAACAAACACGTCAACAATGCATAAAGAGGAAATACATACTGAGAAGAATTCATAGCCTCAGCAGTGGTAAAGTTATTAAAATATTAAACTAACTGCTTCCTAATTAATCATCCTGAAGCACAAAATTTTGCCGTTATAAAGGTGATTTCATTCATCCATTCATCTTCTATACCACCTCTCCACCATGTTTAGCGCTTGAGGCACTTTAAAATGTTTGACAAGAAGGAAGGAAGTATACGATGTATCTGATTTGCCTGGGCATTTGGACAGAATAGGGGTAGTATATATTCCCTGAATTTTCTTATAATATGAATAATATATTGGCACCGTTGGATTGTTTCAGCCATACCCAATTGGCAAGGGCAGATACATTATGAGTAAGGAACACGTGAATATCTCCCTTCCAGAAGAGCTGGTAAAGCAGGCCAAAATAAGTATTTCAGGAATGCTAATGTCTAAAGGTCGTTTGCTGGGGCAGGATTTTTGCCACGATCCCCAGTCACTTGTGCAGACTGAGTCCGGGCGCTCTGTCAACAGGAAGGACTGTATCCCAGTTATTTAATTATTCCTTTTGCTCCCAAGAGGCCAAGATGCGATGGGATTAAAGCCACAGGGTTATTATTTCTCCTCCACAGCTCTCACCCTCCTTGAGTGCTTAATTATCGAATAGAATTAATGAAGTGAATCCAGGGGGTTGAAGTTTAACTTGAGCCCAAAACATATTGCTTCTGCTGTCTCCTGGGCAGGGAGCAGGGGTGACTGGGTGTGTGTGTGTGTGGGGGGGGGAGGTAGTTGTGAATTTCCTGCATTGCGTAGGGGGTTGGACTAGATGACCCTGGAGGTCCCTTCCTACCCTACAATTCTACGTGTGCAACTGGATGCGTGTTTCAAGTGGTACCAGCCTCAGATCTAGTCTAAAAAGGGCATTTGGCACGCACAGCAAATGGGCAAAATCGGCCCCACATGGAGCGTGGAAGCGTTTGCGTAGTCTCCCAGAGGTGATGTCATTGTGCACGCACCGGGAGTGTGTGCACACTCTGCACGCACAAATTGGGACACACAAATGGTGTGAGGCCGATGCTGGGTCTCTCCCCATCCCGCTGGGAGGGGAGAGGGAACTGGCAACTCTCCTTGTAGCGTGAATATGGGCACCTCATCAGAAGGACCAGTTCTGGGGCTGAAGTCACCCAACACCACAACAAAGGCCTTATGCAGCCCCAATCACATACTGGGTAGATACTCCACGTTTAAGCCAACTTTCTAGTAATCTAGGTTTGTTACCAGAATATAAACATTTGTCCCTAGAAAACTGGAGTTGGCTTTGGCTAGTTGGTCACATGGCACCATTTTTGTTGCTGTGACTTGTAGCTTTGTGGAAATTGGAAAGGTCAAGCCCCCTCTGGGTCTACCCCTTCTCTCCCGAGCAGAGGCATAAAGTTGCACATGACGTGTGTGTGTGTGTGTGTGTGAGTAAATGAATAAATCCACAATCATTCATGTGACACTTTTCAAAGCGTAGTAAGTAGGGGAAAGCAGAGGCCTGTGCCAGCGTTTGATCTGTTGGTGCGCACATGTGTCATGTCAGTCGTGAATTCCCCATTGCGGAGAGACCTGCCTCATGCGCACTTTTTAAGGATTACGTCTGCTACGTTAATCCGAGTGCTAGAAGCTCAGAGGTTGCCTTGACAACTGGGATGGCAGAAACCTGCACGCGCACTTGGAGTTTCAATGAAGAGCACGAAGCTTCCTGTTCTTTCAGAAAAACTAACAGGAGCTCTGGGAGAGAATGAGAGAGAGAGAGAAAGAGCAGGGGAGGAAAGGATTGATTGACACCTCCTCTGCCTGTGTTGTGTCCAGATCTGAACCAGTCAAAGATGTGAGGGAAATGCGTTTGTGGATCTCCCTCGCACGGCCTCCTCTGGTTTGGCATGGAACACGGAGCCCCGGAATCCTCTACTGTGGGGGTTCCAAGAGAGATGAACGGACAATGGGGAAAATTCCATGCAGTAGGAAGCTGAAGCTCCACTGGCCTAGACTAAGAAGGTGGAACTCTTTGCCGGTTTCCCTTCCCAACCCAGGTCCGGAGGGCCCGCTAACACCCTTCGTGGCCCCAGTGGCCCTGTGTCTTGGGTCCCTGGTTTTCATGACCGGAGAACTGTGGGGCTGTTCTGTCTGACATTTCCTGGCCATGAGCTGATTGGCCCCAGCCTGGAAGCACGTGGTTTGTGATGTCGTGAACCGTAGGAACCGGTGGTGGAAAGTGGCACCTGCTGCCCCCTGCAGGATGAAATGGCTGCCTTTCCCGATTTGGGCCCTTTTTGTATTCTGGCCCGCCTGTGCCCAAGACAACACGTGCAAGTGAGTGACCCCCACCTCCGGGGGAAGAAAGCGGAGGTGGCCCTTACCGCTTGGCTGGCATCTAGAACCACCGGGCACCTCATGGGCAAAAGCAAGCCAGCTTCTGTGTGTCGCTGGATCTCAGAGTAGCGCCCCTGTCCATTGCAGTCCAGGCACTAGGCACTCCCTTCGTCCTGAGACAGCCTGGGGTCTCTTCCTCTTCTCCTCTCCCCACCACAGACCTCACGCCTTTCTCCACAGTACATGGCAGCTACCAGCCCTGGCGGCCGTGGCTCCACGAGCTCCTCTGCTTGCTCGCTCACTCAGCCAGCTGCATCAGAGGCAGGCTCATCTCTGCGGCTTCGTTATTTAACCAAGAGAAAACAAAGGAAGACGTGCTTCCCTCTCTCATAATACTAACAGGCTCGGCAGACCTTGGAATGCCAGCGGCTGGAAATTAGCTGCCTTCCTGCCCAGTTTGTGAGCTTTCCAGAGTCTGTAGCTGGGCACAGCTGAAAACAGAAGGCATTGGGTAGTGCATGTTGTACAGACAGTGGCCCTGAAGGCAGCTGGTGCATCTCCAGCTTCCCTTCCCTTCTCTTGGAATTGGGGAAATTGTGCACACCGGTTCCTGGAGACCAGCAATTACTCCACAGTGTTGAGAAGGGCGGCAGGGTGGTGGTGGTGGTAATTATCTGGAATGGTTCACATGGAACATCCCATGTCGGCTGGGCGTGCCACGCGTGGATTGCTGGGAGTTCTCAACTAGTGTCTGTTTCCAGGGGACCTTGCGGAAAACGTCTGAAGGTTGCTGATAATGAAGGTTTATTGCGAATTGTGGGACGCATGGATGCTCCGGCAGGAATGTGGCCCTGGCTTGTCAGCATCCAGTTGCCACAGCGAGGGGGATTCAGGCACTGGTGCGGGGGATCCCTTATCAACTCGCGCTGGGTCCTGACAGCGGCTCACTGCTTTGGGCTGAAAAGGTCAGTTTCATCACATGGGGGGGGGGGTGTTAGGAGTCCAGATCCCTGGGGGGAGGCCAGCGGGCCAGAACGGCCGTGTGACGTCATGCCGCTCACACACACACACACACACACACACACACACACACACACACACACACACACACACACACACACACACACACACACACAGAGGCACGACAACAGGGCTGGGCAAGGGCAGCCAACGCCTGGGACAGAGGGAGCTTGCACTACACACAGGCAGGCATGCTTAGACCCGCTGGTTCTTGCCCTGGGAGCTGGACTGGAGAGCTCTGGGTATGAAGCGCAGGGGGAGTGTCCACTGAGTTTGGCCTTAGACGTCTACGGGGGCTATGGGGGCTCGGCTGCACTGGGCCTCCCCCCTCCCGCTTCGTCCCCAACAGCAGCGTGCCCTGGGCCCTTCTCTCACACCAGGGGTCGCCAGGGCTGAGGCCGGGGGCAGCTTCAGGGCTGCTGCTGTCCTGCATCTGGACTGTGTGATGACATCACTGTGTGTGACATAGGGTTACCAGGCAGGAGCACTCCTGCGTTCTGCAGTGCCCAAAGACGGGCCCGTTTTGCCACAGATCAGGCCCCTTTTGAGGTGCTGCGTAGGGCAGGAGCGCTCCTACCCTCCGCAGCGCCTGAAAACGGTCCTGATCTGCGGCAAAATGGGCCCAAAATGAGCCCGATTTTGGCCAAAATGGGTTCGTTTTCAGGCGCTGCGGAGAGTAGGAATGCTCCCGTGCTCTGCAGCGGCCCCGATCCACAGCAAAATGGGCCCGATCCCGGCAGCTGCTATGCATGGGAGCGCGCAGAGCTGTGGGGGAGTGTGCATGGAAGGTGCGCCCCCTGCTGTTTAGGTAAGTGGGGGCGGGGTGTGGGGAGCAGGGGAGAGGGATTCCCTGCCCCCACCAGGGGGTCTGGCATCCCTAGGGTGATGTCATCATGCAGCATGCCATTGCAAGCTAGCCCCATTGGCGCAGTAGGCAGCTGGCCCGCAGCTGTGTGTAGGCAGCGGTGGCAGCAGCATGGAGCAACTGAGTGGAAGGGCTGGTAGGCTGCCCTCTCAGACTGCTCCGCGCTGCCGCCGCCAGCACACACTCCTGGGCCAGGCGCAGCAGCTGCAGGCCAGGTGTAGCAGGCGGCCAGGGTGGCACGTGGGCAGCTTCCCAGCCCTTCCGCTCAGCCACCAGCGCTGCCGCTGCCAGCTCCGCGGCACACGCCTCTGTCCCCCGGCGCCCCCTTCGGCACCTCAGTGCTCAAGGCAGCTGCTGGGCCCACCTCCATGGACGCATTGGCCCTGGTGGTTGCTCCCTTCTTGGTGGAGCCTCACTGCCCCCCCCTCTCTCTGCTCCAGGGCTCTAGCGGGCATATGCACCTGCCATTGCTGTGACAAACCACAGAGCTCCAGCCCCAAATGTAGCCCCCCCCTCTGCCCCCACCCGTTCCTCTTGGCCTCCCAGAGCTTTCCCAACACATTCCAGGCCCTACCAGGTCATCCTCTCACACTCTGGACCCATTCTGCCCTCCAGGTACATAAAAGTGGCATATTGGAGAGTGCTGGTTGGTGCCATTCAGCTGTCCCAGCTGGGCCCCAGTGCCCAGGTCCGGTCCATCAAGAGGCTGGTGGAACATGAACAATTCAACCCTACTACCTACAACAATGACATTGCCTTGGTTGAGCTGAGCCAGCCAGTGGAGTGCAACGACTACGTCCAGCCCGCCTGCTTGCCAGATGGCAACCTGAAAATTCATGATGATAGCCGTTGCTATTTCAGCAGCTGGGGCAACGTGGATTCACGTGAGTGCCCCATAATGCCCCCCCAAACCAGAGACTCACGGGGATCCCACGTGGTCAGAGCCAAACCCCCCCCCCCAAAGGGCAGTCTCGGAGAAGGACTGGGTACCTGTCCTCCTGTTGGCTGCTGCGACCTCTCGCGATATCTGCTCATCAGAGGCTTCATGAGAAAAGAGAAGGAGAGCAGGGAAGGATAAGATAGTGGCGGACCTATATTTTTAGGCCCCTGGGCCCCTTCTCAACCAGCAACAATAGGGCAATATCCGGCAAGGTCCAAAGGGCCCTGCTGCCCTTGCAAGGACCTCGAGGCCCAAATGGCAGCGAACGGGGTGGTGGGGTGGAGCCCTTGAAAATGGGCCATAGAGCGAGTCCCTTAGAATTATTAAGCCGTGCACCAACCAAGGATTTGAGGATCCCGCTGCCAAAATGTAGGCTATGAATAGATTCTGGCGAGCTCAGCGAGCCCACACAGCTGGGGGTTCGGGTGCTGTAAGCCCCAGAGAAAATTTAGAAATTTGACCCATACCAGGGACATTTCGAGGCCATATGAAACGGGTGTTAGAACATATTCTAAGGTCAATATTAAGTCCTTCAACCCGTTGGCTCATGATTCTGGCACTAAAAGTAGCCTTCTTTTAATAACAAACTCTTTAAAAAACCTCCATCAATTTTGTTGAAAAATTCACTCGTTAAAAAAAGGTTGCTTCAGGGGCCTTCCAGGATTAGGGGGCCCCTGAAACTTAAGCTTCATTAGTTTCATAGTAGATCCGCCCCTGGGACGGGGACACCCTAGCTGGGCCCAGGAATGGGATGTGGGTGTGGAATAGGAGCTCACATCAGGATCCTCCCGGAAGCCAAACCTGGCTGTGTTCCTGGCTGTGCACATAGTTTAAGAAGGGACTGATCTCAGATATCTTATTTATCAACTGCAGAGCATTTAGGGCTGGAGGGGGGCTTCTTCCACAGACCCCACATTGGGGCTATGGTGGGATCATAACATCACTGACTCCCCCAGCCAACGCTCGTCAGGGCTCATCCCCAGCCTCCAGTTTTGCTGCCTGGGCGTAGCTGCTGAACACATGGAACAGCAGAGAGCCTCTGAGATTGTGTAGAGTGATTTCCCCTCGTTGCTCAGCCACCCACAGGCTTTCTGCTGGACTCAATGGCCGATTCCAGGCAGTGTGCGCTCCCATCACCTCTCTTTGGGGAAATTAAGCGCCTGCAGGAAGGTACAAGTCGGCCCTTTTCTCTGTCGTCTGCTCGTAGAGAATTTTGCGAACCCTAAGCACCTGCAAGACGTCAAAATATCCCTGCAGAACCCTTGGGCTTGCAATGGAACCATCTGGTATAACAAGCGCATCAAAGACTACAACGTGTGTGGTGTGGCTTGGAAAGGAGGCATAGACTGCCAGGTAGGTGGGTTGCCTTCAGGGTGGGCGGGGGGCTCCAGGCTGACAGAACAATGGCGGAGGAGGTGGGTTGCTCGCTCCCCTGGCCAGACCTGGTTAAGGGCGAGTTTTCCTTGGAGTTCAGGTCGTCCAGTTGCAAAAACACACGATGGCTGAAGAGGCCGATGGATCATGTCAAGCGAGTTCTGCTCCCTGCCTACCCTGAAAGCAGCCAGAGCTGACTGTCCCAGCTGTAGTCCATCCCAGTACCCCTTCCTCCTGACACATGCAGCTGACCTCCTGATGGATAAGAGGAGGGTACTGTTACGTCTATCTGCAGATGTCAGAGCCCTGTTAGTCTGTAGCTGCAAAATGGTGAAGAATCCATTTATGCTACAATACAGTTGTTTAGTAGTAAAGGTGCCACTGGACTCTTCACCATATCTGCAGCTGTGCATACTGGCTTTTCTCCTGCTCTAGGGTGCTTCTGCTAGTTCAGTCAGCTAAACCCCTCATATTACATTATCCCTAAAAGAAAAAGGGAAAAAGCAGATTGGTGAAAGATACTGACTGAATTAGTAGGCCGTTGCAGAAGAAAAAGTCCTCATAAACTGGCCTAGCAGCATGAACTTGGACAAAGAGTACAAGACGGGGCGTTAAAAATCCCTGGAATTTTTTTTTTAAAATGTCCTGGTGCTGAAATGTCCTCTGCAGCTCCGTCTCCAGGAAATAATTGGCAGCAGAAAGTCCCTTCACAGGTCGTTTCTATTGAAAGCAGCCACCTGTGCACGTCTTCTTGAAACGGGGGTTTCCTAGTAGCCGGAAGGAATCACCTTTTACGATGCTTCCATGGCTGCAGGTTGGAAATACAGATAGTTCTGAAGAAACGAAAGGCCGCATCCCGCTGCACTGGCTGTTGTTGTACCACAACAATCAATCCCAGATTACCTTGTCCCTCCCAAATAATCCAGGTCCAAATGTTAGCGATAGCACTACAATTTTGTATATCTCTAGTTCAGAGCGCTCTCTCTCTCTCTCTCTCTCTCTCTCTTTCTCTCTCTCTCACACACACACACACACACACACACCCTGGGATAAATATCTAGACTCTTTACTGGAGCTTCTAGTTTTGCTGCCCGGAAGATAGTTTTGGGTGGGTAGCCATGTTGGTCTCTAGTAGAAGCGCAAAACTCAGGTCCAGTAGTAGCACCAAGACCCACTATGAGTTCACTTCAAAAAGGATGTGGCCAAACTCGAGAGGGTGCAGAGGAGAGCGACGAGGATGATCAGGGGTCTGGCGACTGAGCCCTACGAGGAAAGGCTGAGGGCCTTGGGAATGTTTAGTTTGGAGGAGAGGAGGTTGTGGGGGGACATGATCGCTCTCTTTAAGTATTTGAACGGCTGTCATTTGGAGGAGGGCAAGGAGCTGTTCCAGTTGGCAGCAGAGGGTAGGACGCGAAGCAACGGGCTTAAATTACATGCACAAAGGTACCGGCTGGATATTAGGAAAAACTTTTTCACGGTCAGAGTAGTTCAAAAGTGAAATCAGCTGCCTAGGGAGGTGGTGAGCTCCCCTTCACTGGCAGTTTTCAAGAAGAGGCTGGACGAATATTGGTCAGGGATGCTTTAGGCTCATCCTGCACTGGGCAGGAGGCGGGACTAGAAGGACTGTGATTCTGTGAGTTTTCAAGAGTCAGATCTCCGTTCATTAGACTGGAGGAGTGTAAAAAAGGAGTCTTTATAATCCCAGAAGAGGGCAGGAGGGGTATGGTAACTTAGAGAGTCAGGAAGCTGGCTATAATACATGGTTTAATTATCTTGATAGGTATGCAAACTGTAGAAAATTGGCATTTGTAATGTAAGAAAGAGCCTATGTCCCAAATCAATCCGGAGGGAATCCATTATTCAAAATTTGCCAATTAACTCACTTTCAGCTCTCTTGCTGGGTAGTTTTCCTTTGAAGATTCTCCCACTCTGATGGGGACTTGCATTTTTAGTGTCTCAATGATGTCACTTCCAGTGTGGCTTAGAAGTGGCATCATCATGCTGGGACAATGTCTTAGCATTTGCCCCAAACATTACGCTTTGGGATGAATGCTAGAGTGGCGCCCAAAGCAATGCCGTCATTTCCGGGTTGCACCCAAAGTGACATCATTGCCTTGCACAAAAATGACCCCCCCTCCATTTCCCTCAGCATTTCCATCCTGCCCCCCAGCGGGGAAACTGATCTCTCAAGGCTCATAATGCCTGCGATCACAACAGAGCTCCTTATTCTCCTGCGGAGCCACGTTGTCTAACGTCAGTTCTAGAATTGCTTATGCTCTGTTTCAGCATTTCCTCAACTCTGTATTGGACTTTTGCTGATGTCCTGTCTTTGTAAATTTGTATTTGCATACCCTACAGCATTTTTAATTGAAATGCCCTTGGTATTGACTCTACTAATCTCGCACTATGTCATCCACCTTGAGTCTCAGTGAGAAAAGCGGGCTATAAATGAAATAAATTAATTAATTAAATGCATTCCAGGGTTTGGAGTGGGGCTAGGGAGCCTGCCTCCCATTCCCACTGCCTGCAGCAGCAGGAGAAACTGTGAAAGAAAAAGGGATGTCACAGCATCCAGTCCCATAGCTGAAAGTATTGTTGCATCACTGCGATGCTCTAGCAATCCCCCAAAACTCTATGGTAAAACCAGAGATTTGGAGAGGGGGGTAAAACCATAGTTTGGGGGGATAGCTAGAGCATCACAATGTCACTTTCATTTATGTTACTGGAAGTGATGTTGCTGTGCTACACACCACCATGCCCCTCTCTTGTCCCACCCCCAAAAGCTCCTGGAGTTTCCAGCCATTCGCTGTCCGCCCTAATGGGAGCAGAAAATAAAAGCAACAGATCTCCCACTCTGCATTGCCTCTGGAAAGGGAGATCCGTGAATGACAGGGTGTGCCTCCCAAAGCGTCCCGCCTCATCTTCTCGACCATCTCTCCTTTGGCTTGTAGCAATGGCTGATCAAGTGTTGTACATGCACGTGTGTGAATCTCAGAAGCTCAGCCTCCTCCTCACACTTTTGCCCTCACTCTTCTTCCTCCAGGGGGACGGTGGGGGCCCCCTCATGTGCAAGGAGGACAATTCTGAACTCTACTGGGTTGTTGGACTCAACAGCTGGGGCAGCGGCTGCAAAAAGCCAGGGATCCCCGGAGTCTTCGTCACGACTCGCCCCTTCTTCTCCTGGATCGAGAGAAAACTCAAGGAGGCGTCCCAGCTTGGAGGCCAGCCACAGGCCAAGCCCAGCACCCAGCAGATTCTAAACTGGGCCCCGTCATGGACCATGCCTCCAGCCTTGCCAAAGCCCACAGGATGGACCCCCCCCAGGCGAACTTATAGTTGGGTTCGGCCAAACTATGTATATCCAGATCACACAACTCGGCCCCCGATCGTTTATGTGTATCAAAGGTTCCCAAATGGGACCATGATTTACAGGAGGAAGAAGACAACGCGCAAGCCACAATCCCAGTGGCAGAACCAGGGCTGGGCCCGGCCTAGACCCTGACCTGTCTCGATCGCAGCTGCCATCTAGATCAGCAGCCCAGGACCACAACCACTGGCGCCAGCCGAGCCCCCCACCTGAGCTCCTACATCTGTCCCTTGATTTGGTTTCCAAGTGAGTTTGCTTTTAGAAAAGCTGCCCTTTAAAACAGTTCAGGCTCCAAAGGAAAGCCCCAGCACCCAGCCCAGCCCCAGCCCCACTTCAGTGCAGACAGACTGGACCTAGCAATGGTTTAGGATGAGATCTGATTGCTGCTTAGAACCGCTGCTCCTCCTTTCCCACACTCCAAACACCCACGGAGACCAACCAGATCAGAGCAGCAAGTCGTGCCAGACAAGGGGGTTGAACGTGGCACCGTGGCAGGAGGCGTCTGAGAGACAGGACCCAACACAAGAGTCAGTCTGAGTTTAAATCCTGCGGGAAGGCCAACAGATGGTCCTCAAATCCGCAGAAGCCGTCTTTTCTTATGGGGCAACCTCTCCGTTCCGTGGGGTCCCTGCACCCATTCCCCAGAGAGAGCATCTTGCGTGGTGTATAAAGTGGTTCCCTCCTTATAGCTTGCTGGCGTATTCCAATCTGGGCAATGGCTGATGTGGGCCGTGAATGGGACCATGCCTACTGAACTTGAACCTGTGGGGGCGTAGACAGCACCGAAGCAAGAAGGGAGCACAGAACAGGAAACAAATTAGGGGGTGCGGTGTTAATGCTGAAGCATAATCTCCTAAAGGTAAACTGCTTTGTAATAAAAATCAGAGTTAAATGTTTCTGGTCTGTGGTTTTTTTTTTTTTAAAAAAACGTGTTATGTGTTATGGGTCCCATTATTATTATTTTATTATTTAGCTATTTATACTCTGCTTTACTACCCCATGGCTCACAATATTCCCCCCTCCTCCATTTTAACTTCCTAACTACCACCTTAGGAGGTAGGCAAGGCTGAGAGCGAGAGTGACGAGCCCAAGGTCAGCCAGCAAGTCGAAGTGGCAAATTGGGGATTTGAACCTGGATCTCCCATACCCTAAACCGATGCCCCGACACCCTGCTGAAACAGGAGACGGAACCAACCCCCTACAGGCAGCATAAGCAGCAAGAAGCACCCACGGCAAACGGGAGCAGCCAGAGGACACTGCACCTAGTGTGGGCATGAGACACCCGGCTCCTGTCCCCCTCCCCTTTCTATCTAGACAAAATGCAAGCCTGCATTTCTCCAGCTTGCAGGTGAAACAACCACCTGCTTGCTGCACTCATGGCTACAATGGGGGGGGGAGGGATGAGCCAAGGTCTGCTTTCAGCTTGCTGCTGTGTACCCCCCTCCCCAGCCCTTTCCAAGCTGGGCCCATTGTAGTGCTATAGCACAGCACAGTAGGGAAAAGGAGGGGAAAGAGGGCTTGGGGGACAAGAAGAGGCCATGGAAATGGTTTTTCTGCCTGTGCTTTTGCACAGGTGTGATGGAGAAAAGGGGTTGAGCAGGGGGGGAGGGAGGGTTGGCAGTAGCAAAAGGAACAGGAATAGAGACACGTGCAGATGCTGTTCCTGCGTTGTTTGCCGCTCCTGCCCCTAGCAGGGATGTATTTTTGCACTCTTGTGTCGGCGCAGCTAAAGGGTCCTCTGCACCAGGGTAGAACTGTCTCCGTTTGGGGGTTAACTCTGTGTTGCCTGACTGAGTACAGCAGGCAAGTCCTGAGTCTGTGTGCGTGGCAGAGAGAGTCCCTTCCCAGCCCAGGAGAGAGAATCGGAGCAGCCTCCAGCATGCCAACTGCCTCCCCTCCTCAACCTTTCCCATCTATTGTCACTGATCCCCAGCATGGCATTTGTGGGCACCATGGCACCCTTCCCTGTGTTTTCTGCCACGCACTTTTTTCTGCCCCCAAGTGACCAGTCCGGGTTTTCTCCATTCCTCTACCACACTGGATTAGGTGCTGCTTCGGAAGAGTTTCGGAGGCACCAACTTTTTGTCTGCAGAGAGAGCCCATTCAGAAACCACTGCCTCCGTTATCAGAAAACACTTGGCTGCCAGGCTCCCAACATTTTGTAATGCCCCCTCATTTTTAGCTGACTTTAGGGTGGTACCCAATGGAATTGTCAACTTTGGTTTGGAAAATTCCTGATTTGTAGAGCATTGCCAGGAGAGGGAATGGAGCTCAGATACTATACAGTCCTCACTTAGAACTTGCTGCTATTTTCTCCAAGGGAACACTGATGGCTGCAGTCTGGAGAGCAGTTGTAACTGCAGGAAATCTTCAGGCCCCACCTGGAGGTTGGCAACCATAGCTCGCTACCTGTTCTCAAACTCCCAAGGTGTCTACAGGCATTAGACAGTGTAGGCTAAGCTACTGGCCACTGGGGAAGTTTAGCCTTTAAAAAACGAAGGCCTTGGACCCAACTTTTAAAAGTTTATTCTAGGCACATCCACAGATTACAAACAAACAAGGGGAACTGGAGAAAAGAAATGCAGGACTTAGAAAACAAAATACAGTTAATGGAGTTGTTACCCAATGAGGAGGTCTCCTTGTGAGTTGGAGGAATTAGTGTGAAAGGAGAGGCAGCAAGAGGGAGTAACTGTGAGATCTCCACCAATACCAGGTCCTTCCCCACAGAGTGCTCTCAAAATGACTAAGCGGGTGTTGGGAGAATGATTTTTATTAAAGGGATATCAAAAGCAATCATACAAGAAGATACATCACACACATACAGAATTTCCCAGGAGAAGCAGAGAGGAGGTTGGGTAGAGTTTCAGGGTTTTGAGGCTGTAGTTACCACCTCCAGTCCAGAAGGGGAGCCGCTCCAGCATGCAGTCCGAGGGTGCGTGGGTGGGAGGTCCCAAGAGGACACACTGAGTGACGGCAGGACAGCCTAATTATAGAGCAAAACGTATCCTCCTGGGGCAAAACTGATGTCTTGCTCCCAACGATAATAGCTTGATGGCTGTCTCCAGAGGTGAGACAAAGAGCAAGGAAGCTGTCTCCAAGGTGAGACAATAATTCTGGGAAGGTTTGGTAAAGCCTTCTGGGGTGCAACTAAAGTTATCGGTGATGACTGAGGACCTGCAATGGCTGGATAGGTGAGGCTATCAGAGCCCTGAATAGCCCACCTGAGAGAATGGATAAGGAAAAGATCGGCAGGGCGTGTTAAGGAGATCAGTTCAGGAACGCCTGGAAGACCCTCTTGTCTTCGGATCTTTGAGCATCTCTGGGGCGTGGGGGCTGAAAGCTGGTCTTGCCTAGTACTTCACATGCTAGTAATTTTCTTTCTTCCCACTGGGATCTTGCTTCCATTTTTCTTCCTGGCTTAAACAACATTTCTGTGTTTAAAACACATACAGAGAGGGGTTTATGATATTGCCATATTCATAAGCCTTCTTAATATCATGAGGGCAAGTCTGCTAGCAGAGTCCTTATGCAGAGTCTTGTTTAAACTGGGCTGCTGCCCCTGAAAGTGCAGCCGCTTCGCACAGTGCAGCAGCCCAGTTTGAACTAGATGCCGTGCTAATGAAAAAAAAAACCCAAGGAACACTTTTGCCTTGGCAAGTATCAAGTTTAAATCAGACCCTGCATTCCCACTCTTCAATATCAAGCCTTTGTTTTCTGGCTCCCTCTTCTCCCCTCTGTGTTTGCCTCTCCACCATCTTACCTCTCAGCTCAACATCAGGGTTCTTCTATTTCACACTTCCATGGAACTTTTATTTGGATTCATAAATTCCTTTTAATCTTTTTAAATAAAAGCGATTAAATGTGATCTCATCACTTTCCATATTTCCAGCTGTAACTTTTTTTTTGTTTTCTGCCAAATTGGGATGAAAATTCTCAGGCGGGGGGTGGTGGTGGTTCTTAAATGTCAGATAAACAGGGCCATATGGTCCAAATTTTAGAGGCAGCTAAAGGCAGAACACATTTCTGCCTCAAATTGTACCCCTTACCCTAGAATCATAGAATCCATTATAGGGTTGGAAGGGACCTCCAGGGTCATCTAGTCCAACCCCCTGCACAACGCAGGAAATTCACAACTACCTCTCCGCCACACACTCACGCCCAGTGACCCCTGCTCCATGCCCAGAAGAGGGCAAAACACCCTCAGGATCCCCAGCCAAACTGGCCTGAGGAAAACTGCTTCTTGACCACAGAGTGTCGATCGACATTACCCTGAGCATGTAAGAAGGGCCCAGGAGACCTAAGCACCGAGTAGCCCTTCCTGCCCTCCCCCTCAAGATCTGCCCAGGTTCACAGAATCAGCATTGCTGTCAGAT
Source organism: Eublepharis macularius (assembly GCF_028583425.1). Classification (NCBI taxonomy): domain Eukaryota; kingdom Metazoa; phylum Chordata; class Lepidosauria; order Squamata; family Eublepharidae; genus Eublepharis; species Eublepharis macularius. The sequence continues at coordinate 1,837,522 of NC_072798.1, forward strand.
GGCCCTCTAGCCTCTGCTTAAAAACCTCCACAAAGAAGGAGAGCCCACCACCTCCCGAGGAAGCCTGTTCCACTGAGGGACCGCTCTAACTGTTAGGAAGTTCTTCCTAATGTTTAGCTGAAAACACTTTTGATTTAATTTCAACCCATTGGTTCTGGTCCAATCTTCTGGGACAGTAGAATACAACTCTGTGCCATCCTCTATATGACGGCCTTTCAAATACTTGAAGACCGGTTATCCTATCACCTCTCAGTCATCTCCTCTCCAGGCTAAACACACTGAGTTCCTTCCACCTTTCCTCCTAGGACTTGGTCTCCAGACCCCTCATCGTCTTTGTTGCCCTCCTCTGGACACGCTCCAGCTTGTCTATATCCTTCTGAAATTGTGGTGCCCCAAACTGAACACAACTGATCCAACCTTCCCACCTAATTTCCCACCTAATTTCTGATAGTTAAAGAGAAAGAGTCCCTGTTTCATAGGCAAATACATTTCTCACGTACAGAGTGGGCGCAGGGAGGTGTTTCACAAATCAAAAATGCAGACACACGGAAAAAGAAAGGTGGCAAGGAAAAGTCCCACCTAAGAAGTCTGCAGCTTTATTCCGGGTGCACCCCCGCCTTGGGGCCTGGCCCAGACCATTCTGTGAACGCTGCTCCACACCTTCCAGAGGAGAAAAGAATGTGGAGCAGACCGTGCGTTCTGCGTGATGTCATACTGCCTACCCGTTGATTGGACAGGACACAGATACTTGCATTTTGTGATGTCATGAGCGCTGAAAGAATGTGGAAGCAGCATCTGGAACCACGAGGAGGATGAGATGGCTGCTCCTCCTAATTCTGGTCCTGACCGTTTGCCGGCCCGGCTATGCCATTGTTAATAGCTGCGAGTAAGTGATAGCAAGAGCCTGGAGCCAAACGGCCAAGGAGGGCCCCCGTTGTCCAGAGCAGCACACCTGGTGCACGGAGGCATCCCTTGGATGCCTGTAGAGTGGGGGAAGAGGCTCCAGGGAGAACGAGGAACCACAAAGCACCATATTCCTTGGAGAGGGTTGCTGGGATGTATCTGCACTGCTAACACAAGGGATCCTACTGGGGGGAGACCACTAGTATAGTGGAGGCCTTCGCCCAAGTATTAGTTGCTGAAAATCTGCCAAGGCCCTCTGGATCCAGACCCACATTTGACCTTGCCGATAGAGAGAGATGAGTGGAGACCAAGGAAGCAGGACTGCTGACCCAGGAGGAGCAGAGAGAGGGTCTGCAGAGCGAGGCCTCAGCCAAACAGGGCCTAAGGGTGGAGAGCCAGTAAGGAGCCAGGAGCCAGGACATGTTGCACAGCAAACAGACGAGCCACCCCTAGGTGGGATGTGTGGCACAAACCACGGGCAGCCAATAAACGTTTATCTCTTTTCTTTTTAGCGTTTGTGGAAGACGCCCCTCCGTGTCAAGCCATGGCAGTAGCATGCGTGTTGTGGGCGGGGTCAACGCCCTGCCAGGTGCCTGGCCCTGGGTCGTCAGCTTGCAGCTGCCCACAGTGACCGGGCACAAACACTCCTGTGGAGGCTCCCTCATCACTGCCCAGTGGGTTCTCACCGCGGCGCATTGCTTCGGAAACAAAAGGTGAGGGGAGACACCAGCAGCTGAATGTGGCTCCCAAGACGTGCGCCTCAACTACTTTCCGTCTGACCACATTGCCAGGGGATGCCTTGAAACAGGCACCAGGGAATCTCTCCCCTCCGAGGAACCAGTGCACAGATAAGACAGCTGTGGGTCCTTAACTTGTCGAAAGGCCGCCGATGACGGATGTGTCAAAGACGGGCCTTCTGCCTTACAGGGGCTCTGACAGAGCATAGGCCAGTTTGGGCCTCACCCAGCCCTACGTACACATGAAGGACCCCCACCCATTTTTTAGCTTTAGGATGAGGTCTCTTCATCTGGGAAAAATAAATTGACTAAACCTGTAATGGAGCTTTTTAAAAAAATATGCAAGGGATGGAGAGACCGATGGGAGAAATTCTTCTCTCTTTCTCTCTTGAGAAGGCCAGGTCCCCTGAAGCAATTGGCTAAGTATCCAGTGCTGACCAAAGGAAAATCTATTTCATGCAGCCCAGGACTAAAGCATGGAAATTCATGATTACAAAATGTGAACAATCAATAATTCATATTAGGGGAAAATTTGCTTAAGTCTCAATTTTGGAGTCCCCTGCTAACACTATGACTCGTATAACAACAATTGGTAATTAAAGAAGGAAAAGATTATTGAGAGAAGACTAGTAAAGAGTCCAGTAGCACCTTTAAGACTAACCAACTCTATTGTAGCATAAGCTTTCGAGAGGCACAGCTCTCTTCGTCAAATGCATCATCAGCTTTCGTGAACCACAGCTCTCTTTGTCACATGCATCGTCAGCTTTCAAGAACCATGGCTCTCTTTGTCAGATGTATCCGATGAAGAGAGCTGTGGTTCTTGAAAGCTGACGATGCATCTGACGAAGAGAGCTGTAGTTCACAAAAGCTGACGGTGCATCTGACAAAGAGAGCTGTGGTTCTCAAAAGCTGATGATGCATTTGACAAAGAGAGCTGTGGTTCTTGAAAACTGATGATGCCTCTGACAAAGAGAGCTGTGGTTCACAAAAGCTGATGATGCATCTGACAAAGAGAGCTGTGGTTCTTGAAAACTGATGATGTATCTGACGAAGAGAGCCTGATGAAGCATCTGACAAAGAGAGCTGTGGTTCTCAAAAGCTGGTGATGCATCTGACGAAGAGAGCCTGATGAAGCATCTGACAAAGAGAGCTGTGGTTCTCAAAAGCTGGTGATGCATCTGACGAAGAGAGCCTGATGAAGCATCTAACAAAGAGAGCTGTGGTTCTCAAAAGCTGATGATGCATCTGACGAAGAGAGCCTGATGAAGCATCTGACAAAGAGAGCTGTGGTTCTCAAAAGCTGGTGATGCATCTGACGAAGAGAGCCTGATGAAGCATCTGACAAAGAGAGCTGTGGTTCTTGAAAGCTGATGATGCATCTGATGAAGAGAGCCTGATGAAGCATCTGACAAAGAAAGCTGTGGTTCTTGAAAGCTGACAATGCATCTGATGAAGAGAGCTGTAGTTCACATAAGCTGACGATGCATCTGACAAAGAGAGCTGTGGTTCTCGAAAACTGATGATGCATCTGACAAAGAGAGCCTGATGAAGCATCTGACAAAGAGAGCTGTGGTTCTCGAAAGCTTATGCTACAATAAAGTTGGTTAGTCTTAAAGGTGCTACTGGACTCTTTTACTATTTTGCTACTACAGACTAACACGGCCAACTCCTCTGGATTTATTGAGAGAGACACTCAAAATAAGCTTGATGCACACTCTGCCCAACGAAGTTCTCCCTCGCATTTATATCTTCCCATGGACATGGTAAGGGAAACAATATAGTTTACATCAGTCAAATAATTTGCAAAGGCAAACAAACGGAAAACAATGGAATTCTGAGGGTTCGTAATCAATGTAGAAGAAAGACAGGTCAGTCGTGAAACGTAACAGGTCATATAAACAAAGGAGTGAGAACTGACAATAGTTTGGCTCCTCTTGTTATCAACCAGAGGGAGGAGAGATGCTGACAGTTTCAGAGTTTCTTTCTGGAGCCTGCACTATCCAAGTTACCCAAACACCCCTTCTTTGGTCAATGTCCCCTGCTGACAATAATGTCATAGAACAGTATTGTCCAGTGTAATAAAAATAAAGAAGAAATTGTTTTGAGAGTTGTGTCCGGCAGCATCAACTTAGAATTTCATGCTTTTATAGAAATTAACGTACGTGAGCATAATACTGTTCTTAAAAATCCCTTAATAGTTGCCAACCTCCACGCTGGGAGCTCTCCCAGAATTACAACTGATCTCCAGATGACAGAGGCCAGTTCCCTCGGAGAAAATGGTAGCTTCCGAGGGCAGACTCTATAGCACACCATAGGTTCCAGGTGAAACCCCTTTCCAAATTCTTCCTCCGCAGGCACTGCCTCCAAATCTCTAGGAATTTCCCAGACTGTAGTTGGCAACTCAAACTCCTAGAGTTTTGAAAGAGACAAGTTCACAGAGGATAGATCAGTCCAATGACTGCAAACGGCAGCCTTCAAGTTCAGGGGCAGGGCCCTCAGAAGACCCCCATGCGAGGAATAAACCGTCAAGAAGGAACAAATAGCTTCTTCATGTCCCACCTGTGGGCCTTTTCAGGAATAAGCTAGAGACAGAGCAGCAGACAGGCACAGAATCAACAATAAAAAGCCACAGAATAAAAGCAAAAATGACCAAAGCACTAAAATCCTTTCAATAAGTAGTAAGCATCAACATAGCAACAAAACACATACAAGCTGAATAAACAAAAACAGGACGTAAGGTATCCATCGACAAGTATCCAGGTAAATGAAAATTTCTCTGCCTGGCGCCTAAATTATTCAGTCCCGAAACACCAAACTGTACCGTGTCATCTCCTGTCCCCACTGGTTATTAGCCTGGCACAAGACCTGATGCTTTTTCAAGAATGTATTTGTGATTCTTTTAACCCACCTCTCTCCACAAAGATTTTTGCGTAGCGGGTAAGCCAGTTGATGATATTGTAATCTTCTGAACGATTTCTCGCTTGAGTGCTTTGTTTGTGTTCAGTCTTGGCTGCTTCGTTTGTCTACGGCATGTCGAGGCTGTCCTCGAGGTCTTAATGGTTTTCAGAATGGCTGTGTTGTAGCTTTTGAGTGGGCTCTTAACAGTTATTATCTCTTTGTATTTATTCTGCTCTAAGCTGCCACAAGAGCTTCTCTGGGCTGAGGATGGGGGTGTGGATTTTTAAAGAAACAAATATATATATATATACAAGGCTTATTGCCAATATATATACAAGGCTTATATATATATAAGCCTTGTATATATATATATACAAGGCTTATTGCCAATATATATATATACAAGGCAATATATATACATATACATATACATATATATATATATACAAGGCAATATATATACAAGGCTTATTGCCAATATATATATATATATATATATATATATATATATATATATATATATATATATATATATATATATATATATATATATATAAATTGAATAAGTTGGGTGCCAAGCAAACTGCCAGAGGAGGGGGCAGCAACGACTATCAAATAATTGAAAAAAAATGCTAGTTGTCTTTGTTTTAACTATATTGGCATGACATTTATTGTATATAGTTCACTAAGACTTTGTTGTTGTTCTATTTTACTTCTGTACATTGTTTTTGTTTGTTTGGTTTAAAAAAAAACATAAAAAGGCGGAAAAAAGAGTAAAAAAAAATAAATATCTCTTTATATGGCAAAAAAAAAAAAAAAAGAGGAGGGGGCAGAGATCCAGACTTGAGCTACTGCCACAGAAGGGCCCTATCTCTGGCAGCCACCGGACTTGCCTCTGCAAACATGGGCACAAGGGTTATTGCCAATCTCCTGCTGGGGCCTGGAGATCTCTTGGAATTACAGCTGATCTCCAGATGACAGAGATGGGTTCCTCAGGAGAAAATGGCAGTGTTGGAGAGAGAACTCGGTGGCATTATAACCCACTGAGCTCCTTCCCCTCCCCAAACTGCCCTCTCCAAATCTCCAGGAATTTCCCAGCCTGGAGTTGACAACCCTGGCCACTAGGTAGGAGGGATCCTTGCCTTCTGGGCTGGTGGCTGTCATCATTGCTGCCCACTGTCTATGTCCCTGCACATGGCCTGCTGCCTCAACTGCTCCTGGTCAGTAGCGCCAGAAAACATGCTTGGAGGGTGCCCTGTTTTGCTGCATGGGGCTTCCTCCCAGGGGGAAAGAGTGTAGGGCTGCCAAGTCCGCCAGGGTCCAAACCAGAGGACCGGGGGTGTCCTGGGGGTGTGCATTTGTGCACTTTGTGTGCACTCTGGAGCCTTTGTGGTCATTGTCATTCCTGGCATGACAATGAAGGCTCTGGAGTGCAAGAAATGCTTACCAGAGCTCCCGGACGCATTCCATGTACCTCCCCCTCCACCCCTGCCACCGCCAGTCGAGTAAAAGTCTGTAGGGGGCAGAGGATGGGAGCGGGGGATTCCTCGCTCCCACTGGGGGACTGGGAACTCAAAAACAGTACTATATAGGCCTATCGACCCTCTGCATCTCTACCTTGCCTTTGGTTATAGATCAAGATGGGCAGACATGTTAGTCTGTCTGTAGCAGTAGAAAAGAGCAAGAGGCCAGTCGCACTTATAAGACAACAATTTGGGGTAGCTGTATCTGAAGAAGTGAGCTGTGACTCATGAAAGCTCATAACCACACATTTTGTTAGTCCTATAGGTGCTATTGGACTCTTACCTTTGGTTGTTTGTCGATACCAAGCACCCCCTATGCAGCATTACCTCTCCCTGGGTTGTGTGGGTGTTGCTGCATGCCACGCGACTTAGCATCTAGGTGTGCCAAGCTCGGGCTATGGTTTAAACTGTCTGCCATAGGCTGGAATTGGCAACTGCTTCAAGAGCAGGGGGTGCTGTCGGGGACATGCCGTGCTGCTCGCTGGCCTCCTGTGGCCCTCTGGGCCTGCACGTTGCCCAATGTCAGGGTCATGGCACCTGGCATCAGCTGTACTTTACAAGCTTCATGGTCTACTTTAGGGACTTAATGTTAACTATTATGCTGGGGCTTGATATTCGTTGACATGCTGTGTAAAATCTTGTGTGCAGAGGATCCTGTTAGCTGACACGGCAGAGACTATGTTATCTGACTATGTTGAACTTTTAGCAAGAAAAGAGCCATTGCCATAGATACATAATCTTGACTTCATAAAAACATTCTCCTAGCTTGCATTCCTATAGATATCCACTGTAGCTAGATTCTTTCCCATTCACTGTAGATAGATGGGGGTGACGGGGCTGTGCTTAAATGTCTATATATGCTGGGTAGAGATGGGCACGAAGCGAAATATGAACCAAAGTTCGGCACGAACTGGGCTGGTTCGTGGTTCGCGAACTGGCGGTTCATCAGAGCCCATTTCTGATGAACCGCCACGAACATTAGGCTGGTTCGTTTGGTTCATTTTTTTGGTTTGTCGCTGCAGACAGCCTGGTGCCGATCATTCAGTTTCCTAAGCAACAGAGGATGGACTTCCTGCAGACCTTCTGCTGGCCCGGAAGTGACAATTTGCTGACCTGGATCTGACATTTTCACAAACCAAATGAACCGATTCATGAACTGGGCCAGGTTCGTGAAAGTTCGTGGCTTGTGAAATGCGACGAACCACGAACCACATGGTTAGTTTTTTTTCTGGTTCGTGCCCATCTCTAATGCTGGGTATTGAGAACCAAACTTTATTCCTAACAAAGAACGTTTTGGGATGCTGAACTGGGGATCATCAATAAATCTTTAACTCGTTCAGTCTTGGACTCTTGCAGTGAAGTTATTGAGATTCAACTGGCAGAGCCTTATACCTGACCGTGGAAGTTCTTCCTCTCTACCCCATGGGTCCCTGTGGACTATGTCATGGGTTTTGGAAGCATAGCGTCTCAGCACTGACCACGCAGTGTGCACTGCACTGCTCGGGCAGTTTAGGGAGCAGCCTAGCCCCCTCCCATCCCTGTGAATGCCCTTCGAATGGTGGTGACGCAGGCAGGCACAGCAGTGGCCCTGTGGCAGAGGGTCATGGTGGGGCCATGCTGGAGGCTGGTCACCACAGTGCACTACTTCAGCACTAATATATCACCAGTATACGCTGGCATACCAGCCTAGTCAGGTCCGTGACCACTTCTCCCTCATGGTTGTGCTACCTTGTCCGCTTAATTTGAAATTTAACTGTAGGAATATTGTTTATTTATTTAAAACATTTATATGCTATCTTTCCACCCACACAGGGTTCCCAAGGCAGCAAACTTCAAAGTGTTAAAATACTGAAAACATTTGATCACTGTTTAAAATTTATATATAAAATTTAACAATAAGGTAAAAACATACAGGAAAAACAGACACACAACCAGGGAAGAGGGCCAATAAGAATTTACTGGGGGTGTGCCAAATGAAACAGAGAAGCCTTCACCTGCGGGCAGAAGACAATAGCAGAGGGAGAAACAAATTTAAACTTTGCTTTTTGATATGTGTTTCCTAAAATGTCAGAATATCTATCTTTGGTTTCTATAGTGGTTTGATATAGCTTTTCTTTTATAGGACTACTTAAATCATTCATTAAAACACATTTTCCATATGAATTATCTGTTGTAATACAAATCCATAAAACAAATGTTGGTCTTCACATAATTTACTCCTCAGGAAAGAAAACTCAAAGCAAATTTAAGAAGATAGTTTATATTCTATCAATAATTATGCTCGTCTTCTATCTTGCCCAATATTTAGAAAGTTGAGCTAATGAGATTTTTACCTCTTCTATCTGATATAGAGATCTCTGAGTGGTGGCAGACAAGACTAGTGGCGGGTGGGGTTTCCCCCAGGGGGAATGGGACCCTTGTTTATATCTGATATTATTATTTATAGTCTGCCTTTTTCACTGAGATCCGAGGCGGATTACACAGTGCAAGTGAAAATACAACAGCTAGGACATTCACTGAGCAAAATACAATAGTGAAGAACAGTTAGGATCTGCAGTAAAAGAAGTTCAATAGGGTATGGTAGCATAAAAATTTGAAAAACAAGCATAAAGTTGTGGAAAGAGGTGCAATCTTTCTGAAACAAAGCATAACTAATTTACATGGCATGATAGATGATGATAGAACTCTTTCTAAATTGTCTAGTCTAATTTTGAACTTGTTCTTTGTGTTATCAAGTCATGAATAACAACAACATTTGATTTATATACTGCCATTGAAGGCAAATTAACGCCCACTCAGAGTGGTTTACAAAGTATGCTGTTATTATCCCCAGGAAATGAACTATTCGGGATTAAAAGTTTCAAAGAGAAAAGTAGTGATAGTAGATCACAATTGATTTACACGTGGCTTGTGAGGAAGCACATTGTGCGAAACGGGATTTAATTTTCACGCTGGCAAACCCGTTGCCACCTCCTGCCGGGAGTTTGGAAATTCTTACAACTCTCTGGTTGATCTTGTTTTACTGTCGTGCCTTATATTTGAGTTTTGAAGAAGAGAACATTAAAACCTTATTTATCACTGCATTGCTTCACGTGGTCCTGTTCATCGCCTTGTCTCATTCTGCTTGGGACCACCCCCTCTTGGATTTGTTTTTTTTATTATTATCCCCACAACAAAACACCCTGTGAGGTGGGTGGGGCTGAGAGAGCTCTGAGAGAGCTGTGACTGGCCCAAGGTCCCCCAGCTGGCTTCGAGTGGAGGAGTGGGGAATCAAACCCGGCTCTCCAGATTAGAGTCCTGCCGCTCTTAACCACTACATGTTTGCTCAAATGATGCAAATTGCTACTGCAATATTTGTTTTATATTATGCACCACTGGCACTGACATGTTAAGATTTCTCTGAGTCATCTGATTTATATCATTGAAGTATTTATCCCGAGGCAAAAAAGGAGTAAAGCCTCATAGCTAATTTATACAGGCAAAGTTCTTCAACTGAAATGAAAAGATAGCCAAAGATTACACAAGCAGACCTTTAAAAGGTTTGTTTTGATATAGTAAAGGTTCAGGAAGAAGAGAATAAAAACTCAGTGAAAAAGGCAAAATCTAGCTCTCACAATTAGCAGCAGCAAATAACTAAAAACACAGTCTCATTAAGGTGCCTCAGAGGCTGCAAAGATCTTATTGAAATGCAGTATTGATTAGACTCCCATTCAGTGACTCCTTTGTAACTCTTTACCACACGGAGTACAATCGGCCCGCTTGAGTCTTCCTTGTACCTCCCCACTAGCTTTGCATCCTTGGAAAAGGAACACAGCAGTGCCACAGGCGAGATCTTACTTTACGGGCAACTCACAAAAGAACGGCTCAGTTTGCGGCTTATCACAAGCGGGGCCTGGAGTCCTGGAATTCCAGCTGATCTCCAGACTATAGAGACCAATTCCCGTGGCAGGAAACAGCAACTTTGGAGGGTAGACTCTTTGGCATTGTACCCCCTATCCAAACTCTGCCCTCTCCATGCACTGCCCTCAAATCGCCAGTAATTTCCTAAACTGGAACTGGCAACGATAACCTCAAAACGCCTCTTGGCAAGTAAGAAACCTGCACCACTTTTCCAAAATAAGGGTTTTGTATCATTTCAGCTACAACTGAAACCGGTGACCATGAGTCTGGTATGTACGGAAAAGCCCCTTCAACACACACATGGGCCACACAGTTGTTACACCACAGTTGCTGAAGCTTTCACAGCCCCTTCCAAAAACAGGGGAAGGAGGGTGAGAGGGGCTCCCAGAAGACACAGTCTTTGTGCCCCTCCACACTCCCCTCCTCCAGGCTTTAGTTACTGGAACTGCCAACTGCTGTGGTGCCCTTTTAAAGGTGTGAGAGATCCCCTTCTTCAGGACTACCCTGAGCCTGTAGGCTGACTGGCACTTTTTCCACTTGCACAAGTGACCCATGTTCTGCCCCTCCTCTTCTCCCTCAGGAATCTCCTCCACTGGCGAGCTGTGGTCGGAGCCTCCAATCTTTCGGCGCTCAGCTCGGAGGTCCACGTGCGCTTTGTCAAACAAGTAGTGCTGCACGAGGAGTACCAGCCAGGCCCAGCGATCAATGACATCGCACTCTTGGAGCTGGACCTGCCCATCAAGTGCAGCAAATACATCCAAGCGGCCTGCGTGCCCGACAGTTCTGTGAGCGTGTCCGACTTGACCGACTGCTACATCAGCGGCTGGGGCGTCACCAAAGAGTACTGTGAGAACCAAACCAGCCCCTTCCCAAGATAGGCCAGCCACTTCCTCAGGACTTCCTGAGGCTGAAGCCAGAATGTAGACTTGGGGAAGGAAAGGAGTCATTCTGTGGCACAGTTTGCCTGTTTAGCGCCCTAGCCAAACTCTACCGATCCCAAGATAGAAGGAAAGCACTTATGGGATTCCCTTAAGGCCCACACGGGGACCTTTCAGTTCCTCTTCTCACAAATCTGTCTAGGGGTCTGAGAAGCCAAAGAGTGGAGCCAAAATGTCAGACACTGGTAAGAGCGGCACATCCCCAAGTGTGGTGGCTCAGCTTCCTTTGGGGGCCACTCCCAGTCCCAACTTCAGGGTCAAACTAGACATGCAGATTTTGAAAGAAACTCAGGTTCCCGCAGTCACACAGTAGCTGTAGAGAATGGCTCTTAAAAAATAAAGGCGAGCCCAAATGACCTCAGAACAATATCTTGGGGGGAGGAAGGATGCCTGCCTTTCCCCTCAAGTTGGTTTCCAAAACAGCTGTTTCGGCTGCTCCGCATGGAGTGTTTTGCGCACGTGGAGCAGTAAAAACAGGAAAATACCCCTGCTCCTTCCTCCTTGCTTGGTGACATTCTGAGACCTTTTGGCCTCTCCTTTATTTTTTAACAGCCATTCCCCACAGCTGCTGCGGGACTGTGGGGTACCTGAGTTGGGAAGGAGGAACCCAGACCCAACTCTTTTAAAACCTGCATGTCTAGTCCGACCCTGTGCCTTTTCAAATCAAGCAGTAGGCATATCCTTCTCAGAATGGGTCACAGAGTCCGTATCGTCACCCCGGTTCAGCACTCCTCGTGGGGACGCCCCTTATTGACCCTGTAATGGGACACCCACTGCCTTCTTCAGCAGGGAGATGGCTGTGGTTGAAGTCTGACCAAAGCCAGGTCGGGGGGGGGCATGTGGTAGAAAGGGGATGCCACACCACACACTCAGGAGTTGCCTTCTACTCCCAACAGCTACGAATCCATCAGATGTCCTGCAGGAGTCAAGGGTAAACCGCTTTTCTGTGGAGACTTGTAACAGCAGCAGCTGGTACAATGGGGCCATCCAAAAGCACAACCTGTGTGCAGGATACAAGGAAGGAGGCATTGACACCTGCCAGGTAAAGGTGGGCCAGGGGAGCACTCGCCATAGCTTATCTCTGGAAGCCGAAGGCTCATTCCTATGCTCTAACCTGGGTTCAGTAATGGGTGTGTCTGTGTGTGTTATGTGCCGTCAAGTTGCCTCCAACCTATGGCGGCCCAGTTGAAAAATTCCTAAGCAAATTCAGCATCTGGCTGAATTTGTGAAACTTGATCACAACATTCTAACACCACCCCCAAGTTTGATTTGTGACCTCCCTTTAAAAAGATAAATACTGGCAGTATTTCTGGCAAAAAAAAAAATGTTATGAACTTGCCACGTTCAAAACTCTTATTTCTAAAATTAATAGTATCCATAATTGCAAACATTCTAAAACTTCAAATTGGCTACTTTCCCCCACCTTTTATTCCCCCCCCCCCTATTTTGAAACATTCTAATAAGCAATAATGGGTCAGAAAGATCATTAAGAGACTAATTATTTGATCCACCAAGAAACCTAAAACCAAAACTGTGAAAGCAAAAGCAGGACGTGCATCCTCCGGCAGGTGGAAAGAGCCAGCGTGGCAGCGGCCAGACTAGGAACCCAGGGAGACCCACACGTGCCAACGCTTGCCATGAATTCCACCGGGGGACCTTGGGCTTGTCACTCTTTCTCTCAGCCTAGCCCACCTCATAGTATTATTGTGAGGATAAAAGAGAGGGGCAGAGGATGTCTGAGCTTCCTAGAGGATGGGATGAAAATGTAATGGATTCATCAAAGCTTGACCTTCTTCAAGGGGCTCGACCTTAAAAACTCAGCTGGCTTGAATGGAAACCCTGTTTCTACCCCCTGGAGTCCTGATAAGCAGCAACCATGTGCTCTAGAGCCCTCTGGTTAGTCCAAGGTCTGGTGACACTTAAGACAGATGTAGTTATCAGGGCCCAGTGATTCCAGAGCTGTGTGCTTTATCCATTTCTCAGCTTTCTTTGAGCTATGGGGCCAGGATTCCATGGCATGCAAGAGGTCCCAGTTCATTCATTTCCCATGACAGGCAAAAGTGCCCCAAGAGATCAGTCAGGCTGCAGAACTCTTCCCCAAACCACCTCCCCTCCCCTGGAGGGGAGGTGGAGGGCATGGCAAGACCCCACATCCCTTGGGAATGCCTCCTTTGCTGAAAGTGTGCCCCAAGGGGATGGTCTTGCTTGCCATTCCTGGCCTCACTTGCCACATGCTGACAAACCAGCTGGGCTTGTTCTGGGACAGGCATCTAGCAGCAAATCCCAGGAATGCCAGTCCCTGAAAGCCACTCCCAACCCCACCTTCCCTGCCAGAGATTAGTAGCTGACAGGTTGTACCATGTCTCCTATTCACCCAGGGAGCACCAGCCCCACACCCATGCCTCTCCTCCAGTGAGACACCACAATGAGGACCCACACTTTCTTCTCTCTGTCTGTCTTCTTTCTGCAGGGAGACAGTGGTGGGCCGCTAATGTGCAAGGAAAAAGACTCACAGCCATTCTGGGTTATTGGACTCACCAGCTGGGGTCGTGGTTGTGCCAAACCACAGAAGCCTGGCGTCTACACCTCCACACAATACTTCTATGATTGGATAAAACAGTGGGTTGGGCCCCTGCCACAGCCTCCGCTGAGACCTAGGCCTAAACAAGGTTTAAATATTCAGTATGCGACAACACAGACAACGCCTCATCCCATTTCCTGGAAACAATTTCACACAAAGATTACCACCACAACCAGTCCCATGCCACAAAGACCAATACAGGCTGAGACAGAGGGAAGCATAACCACTGAACCTGAAGTCCCCACCCAGGCTGAGGCAGAGGGAAGCACCGTCCCCACAACTGAAGTCTCCACTCAGGCTGAGGCAGAGGGAAGCACCGTCTCCACAACTGAAGTCTCCACTCAGGCTGAGGCAGAGGGAAGCACCATGCCCACAACTGAAGTCTCCACCCAGGCCGAGGCAGAGGGAAGCACCATGCCCACAACTGAAGTCTCCACCCAGGCCGAGGCAGAGGGAAGCACCATGCCCACAACTGAAGTCTCCACTCAGGCTGAAGTGGAGGGAAGCACCGTTCCCACGACTGAAGTCTCCACCCAGGCTGAGACAGAGGGAAGCATTGTCCTCACACCTGAAGTCTCCACCCAGGCCAAGGTTGAGGGAAGCATCGTCCCCACACCTGAAGTGTCCACCCAGGCCGAGGCAGAGGGAAGCACCATGCCCACAACTGAAGTCTCCACTCAGGCTGAAGCGGAGGGAAGCACCGTTCCCACAACTGAAGTCTCCAGCCAGGTTGAGGGAAGCATCATCCCCACACCTGAAGTCTCCACCCAGGCAGAGGCAGAGGGAAGCACCATGCCCACAACTGAAGTCTCCACTCAGGCTGAAGTGGAGGGAAGCACCGTTACCACAACTGAAGTCTCTACCCAGGCTGAGACAGAAGGAAGCATCGTCCTCACACCTGAAGTCTCCACCCAGGCTAAGGTGGAGGGAAGCGTCGTCCCCACACCTGAAGTCTCCAGCCAGGCTGAGGGAAGCATCATCCCCACACCTGAAGTCTCCAGCCAGGCCGAGGCAGAGGGAAGCGCCGTCCCTACACCTGAAGTCTCCAGCCAGGCTGAAGGAAGTATCATCCCCACAACTGAAGTCTCCAGCCAAGCTGAGGGAAGCATTGTCCCCACACTTGAGGTATCCACCCAGGCCGAGGCGGCAGGAAGCATTGTCCCCACACCCGAAGTCTCCAGCCAGGCTGAGGTGGAGGGAAGCACTGTCCCCACACCTGAAGTCTCCAGCCAAGCTGAGGGAAGCATTGTCCCCACAGCTGAGGTATCTACCCAGGCTGAGGCAGAGGGAAGCACCATCCTCACCCCTGAAATCGCCAGCCAGGCTGAGGGAAGCATTGTCCCCACAGCTGAGGTATCCTACCAGGCCAAGGCAGAGGGAAGCACCGTTCCCACACCTGAAATCGCCAGCCAGGCTGAGGGAAGCATCATCCCCACACCTGAGGTATCCTCTCAGGCCGAGGCAGAGGGAAGCACCGTTCCCACACCTGAAATCGCCAGCCAGGCTGAGGGAAGCATCATCCCCACACCTGAGGTATCCTCTCAGGCCAAGGCAGAGGGAAGCACCGTTCCCACACCTGAAATCGCCAGCCAGGCTGAGGGAAGCATCATCCCCACACCTGAGGTATCCTCCCAGGCCGAGGCAGAGGGAAGCACCGTTCCCACACCTGAAATCGCCAGCCAGGCTGAGGGAAGCATCATCCCCACACCTGAGGTATCCTCTCAGGCCGAGGCAGAGGGAAGCACCGTTCCCACACCTGAAATCACCAGCCAGGCTGAGGGAAGCATCATCCCCACACCTGAGGTATCCTCCCAGGCCGAGGCAGAGGGAAGCACCGTTCCCACACCCGAAATCGCCAGCCAGGCTGAGGGAAGCATCATCCCCACTCCTGTGGTATCCATCCTGGCTAAGGTGGAGGGAAGCCTCATCCTCAAACCTGAAGTGTTCATGCAAGCTGAGGCAGAGGGAACCAATGTCATTACACCTAAAGTCCCCACTCTGGCTGTGGCGGAGGGAAGCACTGTTCCAATACCTGAAGTCTCCATCCAGGGTGAGGTGGAGGGAAGCACCGTTTCTGCACCCGAAGTCTCTACTGAGGCCGAGATAGAGGGAAGCACCGTCCCACCTGAAGCCCCTACTCAGACTGAGTCAGGTCAGCTTCAAGCCAATTCCTCAACAACAGCCTCAGCTTGTGCAGAAGATCAGTCCACGCCTCTGACCACAACTGACTACCAAGCAGTGCCTGTTTGCCCACCAGAGCCCCCATCACAACATGAGGGGGGTCCCGAGCCCACCCCCCCAAATATTTCTGAACTCAAGCCCATAGGTGAACGCAAGCTCACACCCCCACCAAAACACACGCCCACACCCAAGCCCATGTGTCTGCTAACTAATATGTGCTCACAAAAGCTCGAAGGCAGACACGAGCTACTGCCCGTGCCCCAAAACCAAGGCAAGCAGCAGGTTCCTCCGGCTACCAAAAACACAGTGACTTCCTTCTTTAAGCTGCTTCAAAGGTTGCTGCATGCCGGAAGGAAGGGCAAGGGCCCGGCGTTGCCAAAGGTGACTGAGGTGAAACTCACAACAGAGGCCAATGCGTCTTCTCTCCTGGGCTTAGAGCACCCGTTAGCCATCAATCTGTCTGTGAACGCAGACAGCCCTTGCAAACAGAAGGAACACTCGGACATGCCTCTGGCAGAAAGATGCCCTGTGGGCATCGATAGGACTTAGTGGTGTGAAGCAGCTCCTGTGGCAGCTTTTATAGGTGAAGATGGAAATAAATGTATGTTTGTTACACAATGCTTCACATCCTGTCCTTAGGAGCCCTGTTTTTACTCACGGCCACACCCCATCCTGTTGCCTTTGCCCTGTCACCTTTTCCACACATCTGCTTCTCTGACGGGCTGCATGCTTCTTGAGTATGGCACATAAGACATGCACTCATCGTGAGACACAATGCATGCATGCAAACAAAAGGAAGAAAACGTCATGATCAGGACATACGTTTTTTCTTTCTACACAAGAACCCTGCTAGGAAGGCCAGCATTATGATTCCCATACAGTTGATGGGAGACTGAGGCCCAAGGCAGAGTGGCTAACCCAAGGCCACCAGTGCATTCGTGACTTAATGGAGCATGGCCAGCCAAATGGCTGAGCACTGCCAGTTTCATGGCTTATGTCCTTCACTGCTACGTCACCCCATCATTTGCTTGCTCTGCCACCAGCACAGATGGAGGAACGGCATGGCTGAAAACTCACCGAAATCCCCAAATTTGTCTCTTGAATTCCGAAACGAAATTTCGCTGATATATTTGGCTTGGTGGGCTGCCCTCAAGTAATTTTGATACGGGTAAATCAAAAATGACGCACCATAAATGGTCATCTATAAGGTAACTCCATCAGATGCCCCAATGTGAAATATATGGAGTGTGCGTGTATATCGAACAGCAAACTGCAGAGGGTTTTTTTTTTACAGTAAATGGGTATTGGTTCTAAACTTGGATTTTCTGTACATTTTTGTAATAAACTGTCTTGTAATCACCAGAGTTGAGTTTCATGCCCCTGCTTGGCCCCATAGCTCATTGGGGGAAGTCACCACCCTTCAACCTCCATTCTATCCTATCCTGCTTTGCAGGATTGCTGAGTGAAAATCATAGAGTCATAGGGTTGGAAGGTACCTCCAGGGTCATCTAGTCCAACCCCCTGCACAATGCAAGAAATTCACAACGACCTCCCCTTCCCCCCCACAAACCCAGTGACCCCCCTGCTCCATGCCCAGAAGATGGCAAAAATACATGCAAAAAGAACGACGAACCTTCTTGTGCTGGAAACGGCTCTCTAAATTATTATAATCCCCCAGCACGGCAGAAAACCTCCATGTGAGACAAAGCAGCTAGCTCAGTTGAAGAGTTAGTGGCCAGGAAGGGCTTTGTAAACCCAGTGCTCTCAGCTAGACTTGACATCTTTAGCCTCTGGAACCGGATGCTCACCTGCCAAGTTCTTCTCCCCTGCCACGGTACCAACCTGCTCCAGACCAGCCTGGATGGCTTTGGGAAATGGCACTGCCAGGGCCAACGGCAGGATTCCCGAGCACAAGTCCTCCTCCTCTAAGGGTGCTTTTGTGACACAAGCACACTGAGGGACCTCTGACCTGTCTCATTCTCAGGGACTCACCTCACTTGGTTGCTTGGTGTGGGATACTGTGAGGGGGGAGGGGGGCTCTCCTTCCCTCCTGTGCCATTTTCCCTAGTGGAAAAGCTGTGTGTGCGTGTGTGTGCAGGGTCCCCTTTTGCCCCTTCCTCCAGCTCTAGGACACGTGGAGCATTCCGAGTCATGCCAAACCACCAAGCTTTTTAAAGGTGAGTTCCCGAGAGCACTTGGGACTGCGAGATGGGTCAGCTCAGCTTGTGCCACAGGTATCATTTAATGCACGCCTGCAACCGAGGAGGATGCTGGACACATTTTCAGACGGGAGGGAGGCGGCGGCTCCAGCAGCTCCATTCCCCAAGGAAGCCCTTGCAGTGTCTTCTTGAGGTTAATGGAACTGGTGACCCAGGTGTACAGTGTGTGTGAGGGGGGGGGGCACCCTCTCTGGATTTCTTCCAAGCAGCGGCTGGACAGCTCTCTGCCCGGATTGCCCGAGCTTTGGATCCTGAGCGGGGCCTGTCAGTTCCCTTCCCACACTAGATCTGACTGTGCTGTCACTAGTGGGGTCAACGTGCGACTGTCACATCTTGGGGGGAGAAGCAGTGCATAGGAAATCTGCTGGCCCTCTCCAAACAAGGCCCAAATGACAACATGGCTGATTCCGCACACGCTGGATAATGCACTTTCAATGCACTTTATCAATTGTTTGCGGTAGATGTTTTGTTCCGCACACGAAAAAATCCGTTCCAAATGATCTATAAAGAGGATTGGAAGTGCATTATCCAACGTGTGCGGAATCAAACTATGTTGCAAATGGAAAAGAATTCAGAACCAGGTGACGGGCAGGTGGGGAAAAGGAACTGGCATTGGGGGTGATGTGCAGAACAGCTGGGGCAGAATTGGCTTTGGATGGGATGGCATGGAAGAGAGAAGAACCGATGTGATGGCTTTGGGGGCGCAGTGCCGAAAAAGAGGTCCACTAGTTGAAGTGGCTTTCAAAGGGTCATGTATGGTGACTATTTGCCCCGAGAACTACCTCTGGCAAGCAGACTCCAGGGATGAACACTGTGTAAGGGCTGCTGCACAGTCATCCCTGCTTGCAGACTTCCTGAGCATCCGACTGGCGCACGTTAAGCACACCCTCTTATGCAACACACGAGCGCCCCTGAGGTCTCAGGATCGAACAAGGAAACGGTCAACGCTTTGCCACAAGTCCTTTGGTGTTTATTTCTTAAACTGGATGCTATCTACAATTGGTTGTGCCCAGACGGGCTGGGTGCATCCACCAACCCATGCCCCGCCAAATGACATGCCCATCACTTTGAAGGGTGGGTGGGTGGCTGGCTTCTCCAGGGGTCTTTTCAGCCACCCACACCACGAGCACGTGGAGCAGCAGAACAGGTTTCAGCCGAGCCACCTCCTTCCCGGGAGTGGAGGGGACGGCAGCCAGGCCCCTTAGTGCAGGGCCCTCTCAAGGATCCGCTTGCACTAGCTACGGGAGGCAGTGGAGGCAGCCCCCGCACTTCCAGGGTTCAGGTCGATGGGGGCTTTTCTTCTGGGCCATCCTCTTCTTTGTCGGACAAATCTCCCCCTTTCTTCTCCAGCTCCACATTCTGCAGAGAAAATGAGAGGAGAAAGATGGGGAGCAAAGATTTAACCTCCGGCACCAACGCCCCATTCCATCCCAAGCCAGTCCTGCCTCAGCCCCCCTGCGCATCCCCCCCCCCAATGCCTGGGTGTGAAATGTTCAATAGGACACACACCCTCCAGTCCTGCCCATCATTAGGTGGCTCCCCCAGTCTGAGATCCCTTGCCTCATCTCTGCCCCTAGACGGCAGCCACCGTCTCTCTCTGGCAAGACCTGCTGCACTTGGCTTTTCATGGCTAGAGGAAACAATGACCCTGGCGCTCCCAGAGCTTCCTGATTGTTTCGTCTCTGCAACTGCTTCCAGGAGGAGGGAGTATAATATGAAGCTACGCTGCCAGAGAGAGAAGGCTTGGATGGCTTCCTCGGACACGCAGAAGCAAGCGGCGGTTGCAAGGGGACGCAGGGAGCAGCCAGGGGAGCGGAGCGGAGCGAAGGGAGGCGCTCTCCAGCAGCAGCAGGAGCCGCTGCTGGGCCGATTCCAGATGACTAATGTTAAGGTGTTTCATGCCGCCCTCTTCCGGATCGCGACGGGGAAAATGCGAAATATCGCGTTTCCTCGCGCGAGTTTTGCGCGTCGTCGCGCAAAACTCGCGCGAGGAAACGCGATATTTCGCATTTTCCCCGTCGCGATCCAGAAGAGGTCGGCATGAAACGCCTTAAGGTTAGTCATCTGGAATCGGCCCTGGTCGAGAGCAGCTTCGGTGCATCCTTCCATGGTGGTCTGTGGGAAATAGTCTGGCAGGGCGGTGGGGGGGACTGGGGTCAAATCCCAGTTCAGCCGAGAAGCTCACTGGGTGGCCACAGGGTTGTTCCGGGAATAAAAAGGGGGAGACCGCATCCCCCGCCTGGAGCTGCTCCGGATGGAGGGAGGGGCAGAAAAGCGGACCAGGACTATGGGACCAGTTTCCGAGGAGGGCAAAAGAGGGCAGTGCCAGGGAGGCTCCCCTACTTCCAGTTCCTCCAGGACTTCATCCATGAAGTCGCCTGCATTCTGTTTGTAAGCCACAGCCAGCTTGATGGCGTCACTGAAGAGCTACGGAAGAAGGAGCAAGGCAGTCAGTTCCACAGACAGGACAGGCCGCCCACCTCGTTCTTGCCCCGCCCAGAGGAAGCCCCGCCCCCTTGGGCCCAGGGAATGCCTCCCCCCAGGGCAGTCGCCTTCCCACACCTTCACCACATTGGTGCCATCTGCAGCAGACACAAAATAGAAAGGCAGGTTGAGCTTGCGTGCAAAGCTGAAGCTCTTCTGAGTCATCTTCATGTCAGCTGTAGGAGGAAAAAAAGGGGACTGTTTCTGGCTGGGAAAGGCCACCGTCTTAAGGGTGTGTGCAACTGGAACATGAAAACAGCAGTCGCCTTCCCCAGGCAGGATAAGCCCTGCCTGCTCCCGCCATCCCTGCCTAGAAGACTAGCGCGCCATCAGCAATCCCAGGGGTGATGCAGGTCTGTCTTGCCCTCCCTTGCGCACCACCAAAAGATTTCTGAAAGTGTTGCATGCATATCCTGCATTCGACCGCTGGGTTGGATTCTGTGGAACCATTCCTCCAGCAGAGGTGCTGTCCTGTGGCCAAACTGGGTCCAAACGATACCTTCCATTTGCCGCCTGATCACCAGGGGGACTTGCTGCAGGACACCAGCTGTGAGTTCCCTGCAGGAAGCCTTCAGTGCACGGGGAGCTCTGACAAGGCAAACAACACACCCCTGGACTGTTTCTGGTTTGGAAAGCGGCGGCAAGGGAGCCAGAGCCCCTCTCCCCACACCACAACCTGACCCAAATCAGGCACGTGCAGTGCTTCTGAATTGCGTGGGTAACTCACAGCTGTCGTATGGCTGCAAAACCCTGTAGCAATCATGTGGCAGATGCAACAGGACTGCCGGATTGTTTCATATTATTATTACCTCTAAGCCCGCTTGCAGAGAGAGCGGGATACACATTTAATTAATTAAATAAATAAATAAATAAAATAATGGATTCTATTCAAGCATATCAAGCCCCAATCCGTATGCGAAAGAACCTCCTCAGGATACAGTGACGCCTCCCGCCATTAGCATTCCACACCCTGGGAAACTCTCACAGGATGACTCAGCTCAACCCCACCCCTCCTGAGTAGATACAAATGACCTGCCAACATCTTTTCCACACTGTGACACTGAGAGATCTCTTGTCTTTTGGTGCTACACCTCTGAAGATGCCAGCCACAGCTGCTGGCGAAACGTCAGGAACTACAATGCCAAGACCACGGCAACACAGCCTGGAAAATCCACAACCACCAATGGATTCTATTGTTTAATATGAACATGAGGAGGTGCTCTGCACTGAGCCAGACCCTTGCTCCATCCAAGCCAGCACTGTCTACTCAGACGGGAAGCAGCTCTCCAGGGTCTCTCTCGGGCAGGGGTCTTTCCTATCACCTTTGATCTGATCCTTTTCAAACTGGAGATGCCAGGATTGAACCTGGGACCTTCCGCATGCCAAGCAGAAAGCCACGCCCCTTCCCTCTTATATAGGAGACTCTGGTTCTGGAGAAAAACGTGTTAAAACCTAAAAGACCTGCTCAGTGTCTGACTCATTCAGCTGTTCCAACTTCAACTGTAATCCTGGAGCTTTAAGCCCAGCCGAGCCAAGGGCTGCCTCTGCTCCCCAAAGTCCACGTTTCCCCCTCGACCCCACTAGGCAGCCTCACGGAGCTCAGATACACGAGGGAACCTACCATCAATCTTGTTGGCAACCACAACGCAGGGGATCTCGGGACGAAACTCACGCAACTCCTTGTACCAGTTGCTCAGGTTCTTGTAAGTGACCTTCCTCTGAACATCAAAGACCTTGCAAGACAGACAGACAGACGGACAGAAAATGCAGAGGTCTATCCCAGCTACGCAAGGCTGAACCAGCGGATGGCGCTTTGGCCCACAAAGGCCACAGCAGAACTCCTCTGGGCATTGGTGGGGCTGGGGAACATGGAGAAGCAGCCCAGAAGGGCCCCGGCCAGCTGTTTCCCAGGGGAAAGAACAAGGGAATGAGAGGGGAGGGCACAGGATGGAACCACACAGGGCCATGCTGCTGCTGCTCTGATGAAGCAGGAACCAGGAAGACAAGTGAGGGGGGACACTTCCGCTTCCATGAGTCCCTGTCCTGTCCTGGTCTGCACCCGAGAGGTCCGGCCCTGACACTGCCTGTGAAGTGACAGTGGCAGAAGTGCGCACAGGGAGGCAGCTAGGCACACGGGGACCCACAACCATCAGAAGAGCCCTGCAGGATCAGACCAGCCGCCTGTCTCGCACAGCAGCCAACCTGTCATGTGCGCACACACCCATGCCACTGATGTATTCTCTAATCGATGTATTGCTCTGATCTGATCTGTTCACTGTATTGATCTACTGTATGATTTCATGTCTTGCTCACATAGTTGTGCTTTGTAATGTAGCCACATAGTCATGCCATTCTGGGCCTGCCTGAAAACGGAAGTGCTGATGCTGATTTCACAGGGAAGGTAACCAGTCTGTCATCCCTGAAAATAGGCGGCGCTGGCCTTGCATCTGGAACTAGAAATGTAACCATTTCCCAGGGGAGAGAGAAAGCCTTTGTGTTTTTTGTCATCGTCTGCCGTTTCTATCCAGACTAAGCTACTGTGTTCTCATGCAACTTCTTAGGTTTTCGTGCTTAAATGCAAACTGCTCCAAGGGAGGGGGGAATAGCACTCCCTATATCAAGAGTGCCTTAGCCTGTATAATCATTCCTGCCAACTTTCCCATCTATGGATGTACCCATGAACTTAATGGACCTCTAAATAATCATCCTTTCAACCAACGCTCTGGAGTGCTTGCTGTGAGGGGCCTGGGGGTCTATCGGCCATGGACTGCCGTCCCTAGAACTGACCCAATCAGTTACCTGGAAGGCCAAAACCAGGGCACAGAGATCCTGATGCTGCCTCCTGGCCCTGGTACTCACTGACTGCCTCTGCATGTGGAGGTTCGCTTTAGTCAGCAGGGCCAGTAGCCACTGATGGACCTCTGCAAACATGCCAGGCTCCCCGGCAGACAATGCCACGTGCAGAGAATGGCCTACAAGACGACCTGAGCTCAGAGCAAGGTCTGCTAAGCATCCAAACAAGGAACTGATGAAATCTGCACTGTAACGTGGCGCACTGGATGCCATCCAGTGATGATCCGCAAGCGGTCCTCTAGCCTGCTCCTTATAAACAGCTCACCTATAAGGTGCTGGCGAGGGGTGGGTTGGGGTGGGGCTGGTTTCAGGCCTCCAACCAGGCATCCTGGGAGCAGGCCCCGCAGGCCTCGGTCCTGCATCCTCAAGGCTAAGCCGAGGGAACAGCAGGCCTGTGCTCCGCTGTCCAGAGGCAGCTCCCCTGCAGCTGGCCAAAGGGGGCATTGTTGTTTCACCTCAGCAGGGTCCGCTGACCTGGAGGCCATTCTAGGGGCACCCCCAGGCTGCCTCCTGAGCAGCGTGCCGCTCTGCACAGACTGAGCTGCTCACTGGGCACTTGGAGCCCTCCCCAAAGGCCTCCTGAGCCAGCTGGCCCATTTCCAGGCTGCCAGCCCTGACACAACCTCATGCGCAGCTCCGTCCCCTTACCATGATACAAGCGTGAGCCTTGTGGTAGTAAGAGGGATGCAAGCTGTGGAAGCGCTCCTGCCCAGCTGTGTCCCAGAAATCTGAAAAGCAGAAGCCAGAGGTTGGTCAGAACACAGGAACACAGCCCTGTCCCAGGCCTCACCTTTCTTGGAAGTATATGCTACATCTTGGGGGGGGGGGGAAGGTAAAGGTAATCCCCTAAGCAAGCACCATTACTGACCCATGGGGGGGGGGGATGTTGCACCATGACGTTTTCTTGGCAGACTTTTTGTTATGGGGTGGTTTGCCATGGCCTTCCCCAGTGACTTACGCTTTACCCTCAGGAAACTGGGTACTCATTTTACCGACCTCGGAAGGATGGAAGGCTAACCTTGAGCCGGTTACTTGAACCCGGCTTCCACCAGGATCAAACTCAGGTCGTGGGCAGAGCTTGGGCTGCAGTACTGCCGCTTACCACTCTGCGCCACGGGGCTTTACACATCTTGGAAACAGTGAGCCAAAGACTCCATACATACAAACTGTTACAAAACCAAGCAAAAGTAGGGTGGGAACTCAACTCCTGGCTTGGCCACCCGTCTCTTCCAAGGCTGTCATGCCCTGCAAGGTCTTACCCACAAGGACCGTCTTGCCATCCACAGTGGCTGCGTGCTTGTAGAGCGTCAGGGCAAAGGTAGAGAGCTGCTGAGGCTGGCTGTGAAAGTCGTCAAGAAGTTTTATTTATTTATTTATTTTATTTATGTCATTTATAGTCCACCTTTCTCACTGAGACTCGAGGCGAATTACACAGTATGAGATTAGTACAATCAGCATCAAGGACATTTCAATACAGTATCAAGGACATTTCATAAACAATGCCATGGGGTAAATAGATACAAGTTTAAAAGACACAGTATTAGCAAGAATCCAGTACAGGTTGCCTACAAAGGTGAGAACTGCTGAGGGTGCTAAGGGGGAAGAAACCCCCATACCCCAAGTTGTGGCCAAGAAACCCTACAGAGACACGCAGCTGACCTGTAGCGGAAGACGGGAGCTCTGACTCTCGAAAGCTCATACCTTGAACGTCTTGTTGGTCTCTAAGGTGCCCCTCCGCTCAAACCCTGCTGTTCTCCTGCAGACCCACATGGCTCCCTACATGGAACTTCGGATTCTTAAGCCGAGCCCTAACGGCCCTTGCTGAAGCAGGAAATACAGGTGTTCTCTCTCTCTCTGCACTTGCTGCTTTCTCCCTTCAAATCCCCACTGCTCAAAGAAGGGGTGTGTGGGCACGTATCCGTATTGTTTAAGATGTGCGTGTCAATCTGGATGTTTATTATAAGCTGCGGTTATAAGGCAGCCATAAGACTATCTATAGCGGCTTGATCCAATTTTAAATAAAAGTAAATGATTTTCCCTCTGCCAGCATGCCTGTTGCAAAACCTCAAAGGATACAAGCCGTCCAGGAGAAACCGCTCCATCAATCTGCAAGGCAGGAAGGGAAAAAAGACCAGTAAATAAAGACCCCTGTTCACAACATCTCAGAGGCAGTAAAGGCGAAAAGGCTTTCTCACCCAAGACAGGAGACCGACCGACCGACCACTAGAAGCCTGAGACTGGAGTAACTCTGCTTGGGATTTCACTGTATGCCTAGCAGCACAACCACCCGAGGCAGAGAGCAGGATGCATTGTTTACAGCCCTGGGGACGCCAGGCCTGGGCACTGTCTCTGAGCAGGGCCTCTCCATGGGCAGATATATACAAGGGGCCGTGCTAAGCCACGCACTACAGGGAAAAGTGGGAGGATATCCTTTCTGAACTGGAATATGGTTGCCCGTTAGGCCCAGAGTTGAAGTGCACCTGTCCATTGCGGGCAATAGTGTAGGACTGTTCAAACAGCCAGAACAGATATCTAATGTTGCATTAAGAAGGGGGTTTGGTGGTTATTCATTAGATTACTAATCAGCCATTTTAGCTATTCCTCTTGCATTACATATAGGGGAAACTTTTAATGTTAAACGTGTTATTGGTCTAAAAAAAATGGCCAATGGCTCTTTGAAGTGGTAATAAAATATTGTTTAGGAGAAAACACAGGGGGGCTCTGAGAAGCAACACTGCAGTCCTGGGCTCAGTTAATCAACCTTTGAGATCGTTGGAGCCCAGAAACCACAGATGCAAAAACCCAGGAGAAAAAAAATGGAAAATAACCGCCTTTTCTGCTGAGGATTTTTGATTGTTTTCAAAAATTTCCAAAGAAAAATTGAGAAATTTGGGAGCGCCAAACTATGCAATGTTTTTTTTTTTATAAGAATGAGTGAAATGTCTTTTAAGACAAAGTTTCACTCACTCAAAATGTAAAATACAAAGATTATTATGTACAACATTAGGCAGCGTTTGAGAATCATAATTCTTATATATGCTATAGACATATACAACATATTATCAAGGCATGTATTTAACAATGCAATCCTAAGCTTTGCCTGGAATACCTCTTCTTAGGATTGCACGGTAAGAGACAGACAACGTGGTGTAGTAGTTGGACTAGGATCTGGGAGACCCGGGTTCAAATCCCCACTCTGCCTCAGAAGCTTGCTGGGTGACCTTGGGCCACCACTCACTCTCAGCCTAGCCTACCTCACAGGGATGCTGTGTGGAAAAATGGAGGCGAGCAGAATGAGGTAACAGCTTCAGGGCCCACTGGGGAGAAAGGTGGGATATAAATGAATTGAACAAATAAATTATTGTTCAAACATGTCCAGTTTGGTCTGCCGAGAATGCACCTGTAACCTGCCGAGAATGCACCTGTAACAATTTAACATTTTCTGTGTGATAATGTTTAACAAAGGAAGCCGCACAAAGGGAGCAGTGCTCCGTTTAGTCCTGCCCATTTTCTCAGTTTGGTTGCAGAAAGCAAAGCGATTACTGGGACACACTGGAACGAATGACAAGAATGCCCTGAATGCATCTCCCATTATTTCCAGTGGGCATTCTTGTCATTTTGTTTGAATACATCCCACATTTATACTGTTAAATTCCATAAAGATAGTGTTAGGTGGGTATCCGTGCTGGTCTGCAGTAGAACGGCAGGATGTGAATCCAGGGGCACCTTAGAGACCAACCAGATTTTCAGGGTGTGCGCTTTCGAGAGTCAGAGCTGCCTTCATCAGTTACAACTAGGAACGGAGATTCACATATATTATTTCAGTAAAGAATAATCTTCACTGAAAATTATTCATTATCTGTAATATGCATAACATTCAATATATCTCACATGCATTATTGCACCAATCCTTACGAAAAGGTACGTGAAGAAGGGCGCTCTGCCTCTGGAAAGCTCATACCCTGAAAGTCTGGTTGGTCTCTCAAGTGCCAGGATTCAAATCAAGCTGTTAAATGCCACAAATATGTCAAACAGTGCCAGTCTATATACTAGGGTTGCCAACACCGGGAGAGAAAATTCCTGGAGATTTGGGGGTGCAGCCTGGGATGGGGGAGAGGGCAGGGAAGGAACCTCCGAGGGGCAGCAGAATGCCACACAGAGTCCAAAGCAGCCATTTTCTCAAATGATCTCCGTCACCTGGAGATCAGCTAGGGTTGCCAGCCTCCAGGTAGTGGCTGGAGATCTCCCGGAATCACGACTGGTCTCCTGGCCACAGAGATCAGTTCCCCTGGAGAAAATGGCTGCTTTCAGGCAGTGGATTCCATGGAACTGAGCCATGCCAAGGTCCTTTCCCTCCCCAAACCCCACTTTCTCCAGGTTTCACCCTTCGGATCTCCAGGAGTTTCCCAACTTGGAGCTGGCAACCCGAAGATCAGCTGGGATCCCGGGAGAGCGCCAGCCACGCCCTGGAGGTTGGCAAGCCTAACTGTCAGCGCTCGGGGGGCCTCCCCATCCCACGCACTTGGACTTGCCGACGGCGCTGTCGCCCAGGCAGATGATCTTGACGTTCTCGGCGGCGTCGTACTTCTCCTGGTCCAGCTCCAGGCCGGCGTCCCCGCCGGGCCTCCCGTTCGCCATGGCGGCCCGGCCGGCCTGCGGGCGGAGGAAGGCGCGCTCGGCCGCGGAGAGAGAGCGCGGAGGGCGGCCCGGCTGCGGCCCTTGCCCGGCGGAGCCTCCCGCGGCCTACCTCCGCCGCTGGGCCAGGCCGCCGTTGCCTAGCAACCGACGCGCCGCCCCGCCACGACTAGGCCGCGCCGCCTCCGCCCGCCCCGAGCAGGCCTCGCCCGCCGGCCGGCCGGTCAGGTAGGCGCCCGGCGTCCCCCCTCAGGACTCGGAGGCGCTGCGGGGCGGTGAAGCGGGCGGGGGGCTGGAGGGGGGCGCCTTCCTCGCCCCCAGCGATAAAATGGAGGCCCTCGCCGGGGGCGGGGGGCGTGGGTGGCGACCGCGCTTCGTTGCTGTGGGCCCACCGCAGGCCACGCGAAGCAGGCCCGCTCCGTCCGGAGCCAGCGCCGTTTCATTCATAGCACCACAAGGATGGAAGGGTCCCCCCAGGGCCATCTAGTCCAACCCCCCCTGCGCAAGGCCTTCACATTCACACAGGCGGGAGGAGATCGCCTGGCATTGCAGCTCCTCTCCAGGCCGCAGAGATCAGTTCCCGTGGAGAGAATGGCTGCCTTGGAGGGAGGACTCTGGGGCATTAGACCCTGCTGAGGGTCCCTCCTCGCCCTAAACCTCACCCTCTGCAGGCTCCACCTCCAAAGCCTCCAGGAATCTCCCAAGCTGGAGCTGGCAACCATACGTACCTCCCCCCACACCCTCCCAGTGACCCTCACTCCATGCCCAGAGGATGGCTGAACACTCTCAGGATCCCTGGCCAAACTGGCCTGGGGGAAATTGCTTCCTGACCCCAAGGTGGCGATGGGCCTTGGGGCTTACTCTCAGGAAGCTGTTCTTAGGATTGCAGCCCCCATGAGGAGGAGCCTGAGTGCTTGACAGCATGGATGCTTGCTGAAGCTTTGGCAGCCTGGCGCCTACCCCCCCCCCATCCCCGCCTTGCCTTGCCTTGCCCAGTCTGAAGCAGAGCAGCAGTCAAGGGGCGGCCCAGTGGCAGTCCAAAGAGAGGGTGTGGAACAAGAAGCCCTTTCCAGTCTTCCCAGCTGGATTGCAGCCCCTCTTCCATTTGGGGAAGAGCCCTCTTCTGTGGGGAGCAAGCAGGCTCCATGGTTCTACCCCCTTCCTTGCTATTCTCACAACAACCCTGAGAGGTAGGTTGGGGGCGAGGAGACTGGCTCAGGGTCATCCTGCAAGCAAGTCTTAACAACAACCGTTTCGGGTAGGTAGCTGTGTTGGTCTGAAGTGGAAGAGCAAGATTTGGGTCCAGTAGCACCTTAGAGGCCAGCTAAATTTCCAGGGAGTCAAAACTCCCTTCCACTACTCATATTGATGAAGGGAGCTTTGACTCTCTAGAGCTCCTAACCTGGAAATCGAGTTGGTCTTAAAGGGGCTATTGGGCCCGAATAACAACAACACTCTGCTTACATACTGCACTTCTAGACAGCTTAGTGCCCCACCAAGAGCGGTGACCAAAGTCCGTGTTTTTATTATCCCCACAATCCAGCTGGGGCTGAGAGGAGGGGCTTGCCCAAGGCCACGTGCAGAGTTCATGGCAGTAGTGGGATTCAAACCAGGAGAGTGCTGAGTCACAACCCAACCACTTAACCACTATGCTACAGCAGCTAGCTCCTGGTCTAACATCTTAACTGTGACACCATCTCCAGGATCAGCTGTCTGTACCCCCCCCCACACCCACCCATGAAACAAGAATGATAAAATGCAATCTTATATATGTTATTTATAGACTGCCTTTCTCACTGAGAGTTAAGGCAGAGTACATAGAGTATGCCAAGACAATCAACCGGGTGAGACATCGAATCAACAATGTAAGAGGACTGGGGTGGCAGAAATCAATTGATTTAGACGGGAGCCGCCTCTGCGTAGGATAGCAGTGAGAGTGGCTTGTCATCCGTCTCTGAAGGACTGTTGTGAAGGCACAGCTGATGAGAATGCCTTTCGGGAGCTGCTGCTGCTGCTGCTGACGTGAGGAGGACCAGCAGCACTGGGCTGAGGCAACACGGGTCTGTCTCCTTCCCCTCCTGCTGCTGCCTGCTGAAGGTCCCCGCTTGGTTCTGCTGTGCCTTTCCCTCAGCCCAGTTTGACCTGCCTGGTGCTTTTTGCAGGCAGTGTTTTTGGACGCGAGGCCCAGCTTGGCTGGCACAGTTCCCATTGCAGCCACCCGGGGCAGAAAGAGCTGAAGAGGAGGATGAAGGCTGTTTTGCGGGCCCCTCAGCGGGTGCTGCAGCTCACCCTGGCCATTGTCAAGCCGGACGCTGTGGCTCACCCCCTCGTCCTTGAGGTGAGGAGCAGAAGGGCTGCTGCGAGGGTCCCCCTGAAGCATCCTCTTTGGTGCTGGGATGCACGCCCTTCCTTGTGAGCTGCACTCGGAAGGGGCAAAGCCCCTCTCAGCTGATACTGGTTGATGGCTTATACATTTCTCCCCACGGTAAGACCTGTGTGCAGTTGGGAGTGGCAGACTGATGTGCGGTCCCCGTGCCTGGGGCGCCCTCCTCCTCCTCGCTTGCACTTCCTCTGGCTTGAAGGGTTTATGCCTTCTCTTCCTCTCACTCTAGGCTGTGCATGAGACCATCCTGAGCAACGGGTTCTTGATCATCCGCAGTAAGGATCTGATGTGGACCAGGCAGGACAGCCGGCGGTTCTACCGGGAGCACTCAGGTCAGGCTCCAAACGAAGCCCTCTTAAATTCTGAGCCAGGGAGGCAGCTGAGGTCAGCGGACAGTGGCCAGCTCTGATTTTAGGGATCCAGGAAGTGGCTTCTGTTCTTCTGATCCTTAAGGTCTGCTTGTATGTTTCATGATTTATGTCGTCCATTTTTATCCCTCCCATCCTTCCTCCAAGGAATGAAGGCAGCATGCGTGATTTCCCCCCCCATTTCATCCTCACAACAACCCTGTGAGGTAGGTTAGGCCGAGAAAGTATGTGACTGGCCCAAGGTCCCCCAGTAATTTTCAGGGCAAGCCAGGATTTGTGCCCGACTCTCTTTGGTCCTGGTCCAACACTCCAACCCTGGGGCAGTCCCTGATCAGTCTGTGTGGACAACTGCATCAGTGGAGAATTGCGGGTTCCTCCTGGTTGTCTGTTTGCAACAGCTGCACTCTTGCCTTGTCATCACATACAATGGCACGCAGGTGCTCAACCAGGAAACACTGGGTTTTCAGCGTGGGAATGATGAATCCACGTAACAGGCGTGGTGGTCTCCATCCATTCTGCTTGCGTGGTGCCCCTTCTTGTGTTTGGCCTTGTTCTTTGCCTGATTTAATTCCTGGAGTGGCCGGAGGATACACGTGGCGAGAACGAAAAGGTACTATGCGCCACGAGGAGAATTCGTATCCATTACAGTGAGGAGATAAACATGCGAGGTTGACTTCCTTGCTCTTTTCCTTGTTCCAGGGCGCTTTTTCTACCAGAGGTTGGTGGAGTTTATGGCCAGGTATGTCTGATAATTCTCCACTGAAAGGAACAATAACATATTTATTTTGTTTTTTATTTACTTTACTTATTTATAGTCTGTTTTTTCTCTCTGAGAGTGTAATTCAATACAGTCAGCAGCCGGGACATTCAGTAAATAAGGCATATGGGTGAGGATTGCAGAAACTGGAAAGCGATACAGAGCGGATACAGAGCGGAAACAGACGTGAGCAATTTCTTATGACATAGGCAACAACACTAAGAGCCAGTGCACAGTAATATAGCCTACAGTCCTTATTCCTTTATCAAATAACAACAATAACAACAACATTAGATTTATATGCCGCCCTTCAGGATGACTTAACACCCAGTCAGAGTAGTTTACAAAGTATGCTATTGTTATCCCCATAACAAACACCCTGAAAGGTGGGTGGGACTGAGAGAGCTCCAGGGAGCTGTGACTGGCCCAAGGTCACCCAGATGGCTTCAAGCGGAGGAGGAGTGGGGAAATCAAACCCGGCTCTCCAGATTAGAGTCCTGCCGCTCTTAACCACTGCACCAAACTGGCTCTTTGAAAGCATCTCTTTGAAACATGTTCATCCAGCATGGCCCTGTCACCTGCATATGAAAGCCCTCCTGAATAATTCAGTTTTGCACACTTTGTGGAAAGCCAGGAGAGTGGGACCTTTCCTGACCTCTTCAGGCAGGCCGTTCCATAAGGTGGGGGCCACCACAGAGAATGCCACGTGTACGGGCAGCTCTTCATTTTGCACAATGGCACCTGCAGAAAGCCCCGTTCCTGTGAGCGAAGCTGTCATGGCAGAACATAGGGAGAGAGGCGCAGTTGTAGATATGAGGGACCAAGGCCATGAAAGGATTTTGTATGTGGTTGCCGAAACCTTGAATCGAGCCTCATAACTGATGGTGTCCAGGGCAAGTAATGTGCATGCTCTGCCTAGCTCTTGTTAATAATCGAGCTGCAGTGATCTCCACCAGCTGGAGCCTCCAAGTTAACTTTAAGGAGAGACCTATGCAGAGTGCTTTGCAGTGGTCCAGTGCTGATGTTACCATGCTGTGGATCCAGGTGGATACGTCAGCCGTGTCATGGCAGGGGGCCGTCTTCTGGGCTAGGCTGAATTTGTAGAAGCCCTTTTTGGCAGCTGCCGTAAGTCGCTCCTCTCGCAGCAGTGCTGGATCTGGTATAATCCCCAGGCTCTTAACCAAGTCTGCAAGCGTCAGCTGAACTGCACAGAAAGTTGGGACACGGTGTCTTTCAGGATCTCTGCCTTCCCAGCCAGCATCTCCTCCATCTGGTCTGGGTTCAGTTTCAGTTTGTTTGCTTTCAACCAGCTGACCACAGTTGTCAGGCAGCAGTTTAAAACTTCTGCTGCATCACCAGGGGACTTCGATAGAGGAATACAGAGCTGGGCGTCATCCGCGTACAGTTGATAGCCAACTCTTAACGTAAAGTTTGATAATATTTTTGGTCCCGTGGATCCCCGCGAGATAACTCCCACCCTGAAGATAGCTGGTGCCCCACAGCAACTTCTTTAGTCCGTTCCATTTTATTTTAACCGTTCCAAGGAGTATGCATCTAGCAGCGACATCCCATTTGCTGCCTTAGTGTAGTGGCTTGCAGAAAGCTGTGAGCCAGAAAGTGCCCAGTTCAGCTCTCACCCGAGACTATTACGCGAGATGCTTTCTCAGCCTTAGCCCCACTTTGTGTGTAGCGTGGGGGTGAGGGCGGATAGCATGGGCTTGCCGTGACCTGGCTAGCCTGATCTCGTCAGATCTCAGATGCAGGCGGGTGGGTGGGCAGTACATGGGGAAAGGCACACGCACACCATGCAATAATGAAAATTCTCTGCACCGTAGATTTTTGTCTCCAGGGAAATATCGCAAGAAATTACCTAAAATGTCAGCACCAGATGCCACAAAAACAGAGCCATGCATGTTGTAGTTTCTGGCCTCCTCTGGGAAGGGGCTTTTGGTGAAGAAAATGGTCAGTAGGGGATGCTTTGCCTGTTACACGTTTGAAAAGGGAGTCTTTTTTTCTTCCTCTCCCTTCCAGCGGCCCCATGCGGGCCTACATCCTGGCCCACGAGGAAGCCATCTCATTCTGGAGGTCTCTGATGGGCCCCACGAAAGTGTTCCGTGCTCAGCACACGGACCCGGACTCCATCCGCGGGGCCTATGGCCTCACTGACACCCGGAATTCGGTGCATGGCTCAGGTGAGTCTGGAAGAGGCAGGCCTCGATGTGAGAAAAACTGATTTTTATTTTGTAAGTGTAGCTTTCAGTGAAAAATGCTCGCAAAGTGACTTGCACAGTGTAAGCCCTGTTAAGTGTGTGCCCTGCAGCACAGAGGTAGCCAGTTAAGCTAAGAAGCAACTACAGACGAGAGAAAGGTTTCGCGCAGTTCTGTCCTGTAGGAACCAGCCTGAGAAAACAAGGGAGGTAGGCCAGCTGCTGTTTTGTGCGGCATGCTATGCTGTCTGGACCTTGAAACTAGTGTGTGTCTTACCTGGCCCATTCTGTTCAGAGGAGGCTGCTCGGTACAGTTTGAGGGTGTCAGGGACACAGGAAAGCCAGCTGAGGGAAGGGGCTATCCATTTGTGAAGTCAATGGCCAGTCCTTCGAGCCCGGGACTACCTTTCTGACAGGCGGCAGCTCTGTCTCTGCTGTCTCCGGCAGGTAAGCCCTTTCTCAGCTGGGCTGCTGAGATGCAGAGAGTGAAACTCAGTCTTGGTGCTTGCAGAGGCTGTGCTCTGCTGCCAGATAATGTCTCTGTCTCCCCCCTCCCTCAGCTTATTTTGCTGCTTTTACTTTTGCCAGATGAAGGTTTTTAGTGAATTGAGAGGCAGGAGAGGGAGGAAGTATGAAAGAGTGCCTGGGTAAGCCTAGAGAAGAAGAGAAACTGTGTGGAGTATTGAAGCCCCCTCCCTGTTGTGCCCCCCCAGCCCCATTTAGCCACACTCAATCTTCAGAGATTGCACCAGCTACTAACCAGGCCTTTTCAGGCTTTGTAAGGCCTGGAAGCCTGTTTTGTCTCTTGGTTCTGAACCAGCAGAATGAACTTGGGGTTCTCCGAACACTCCATTGCAAGCTGGCTACCAGATTCTTCCTTTTCTTGCTGGAAAGGGTGCAGCCTGCCTGTAAGTGGGATGAGCTGTAATTTCAGGTATCTTGTGACGTGCAGTTATTACTAAGCGTGACCCTGTGTGTGTGCGGGGAGGAGGAGATGTTCTTCCTCGTAATGCCAAGGCAAAGGTCATTGCGTGGGGCCTGCATCTGCTCACATTTTCCTCCTCTCTGCTTCCATAGATTCCGTGGCATCAGCCAGGAGGGAGATTGCGGCCTTCTTTCCAGATTTCTGTGAGGAGCACTGGTACCAGCATGAGGAACCGCACCTGCGTGGTGGGCCAGTTAGCTACGATGTCAAGGCGGTGACTCACCATGTGCCCAGAGATGGACAGGCAGACGGCGAGGAGTTAAAGGCATCTGAGGAGGACAGGACTCACGCCAAGAGGCCTGCACGGAGCCAGCATCCTCTTCCCTCCAGCAAATGAGCCTCAGCAAGAAATTTGCTCCTATAGATTTAGGTCACCTGCCAGGCACAGAAGACTGCCACTGAAAACAGTTTATTGCTTATTGCTGGTTGGGTCAAAACACACATATTTGGGAATGCAAAAGAAGTACAGAGATCAGTTTCATGATGCCTTTCCACTCCTCTGCCCGTGCCAGATGAGGCTGCACGCCTTCTGTGTGCAGTCCTCCCAGGGACCCACCGTCCCAGCAGTGCGTCCAGTGCAGGGCAGCATCAGCGTGATCAGAATTTCAGAAAGGGGGGGCACTGGGACTGACCGTTGTCTGAAAGCCATGGCTCCGGCCTGTGGAAAACCGTGATCAGAGAGTTTCTCTGTAATTTGTTCCGCCTTTTTTCATCAGATTTGTTAACCAGAGACCGGGATCATTTTCAGAACTGTTACGTCTGGCGTGGACCTTTCATACCTGAACTGACTCCCGTGTGAGTGAATCTCCCACCCGTGCTGAGTAAAGCTGTGCAAGGGTCCTCTGGGCCTCTGAAGCAATGCCCGTGTTTGTACAAACGAAAATGGGATTGGCCTTGGGTGACCTACACCCATTGTGTGAGATTTCCTAACTTCTCTTTAATGGATATTTTGATCCAGAAACCGTGGTGAGGACTGGGTCTGCTGACAAGTCCAGAGCTGCTGCCTTCTGTGTGGGGTGGAAAGGAGGGGGGGCGTGTCACTGAGCGGGGAATCCTTAGATGCGCCCTTTTCACTTACATCTTGGCCACGGCAGGTCGCTTGGGAGGAAGACACGAGAGCTGGAATTAGGATTTCAGAACCTGGGGGGAGTCCAGCTGCGCAAGGCCGTTATCAGTCTAGCCCCAAATTCGTGTGTTTTAGGGCAGCCAGTTGAGTGCTTCTCTTGGTCTTGTTCCACTCGTGTTTGTGGTGTAAGAGATGAACATTGCTTTCAGTGGGCTTCGTCCGGAGTGGGTTTGCTCAGTGAGCGACTTGGTCGTTCCACTTCAGTGGCAGAGGGCAAGGACAGAGAGCACGGAGGAAGCAGGGGGCCCCCGCCCCGCCCCCAGGGCTATGCCAGTTCCCTCCCGTGCCAGAGACCATAGAAACAATTGCTTGTGGAGGGAGGCGCCTCTTTTCTTGGCAGATGGTCTCTCTCCTGCACTTCTCTGGTCCTGGGGGGCTCTTAGCCTCCCTTGGCAAGGGAGGCTAAATATAAGGGGGAACAGTTTTTGTGGTTTCCAGGAAGGATGTCAAAAGGGCAGTTGCACCATGTTATGGTTAGGAAGGAGGGGAAAGGTGACTTCCCTTGTTGGGAATCCCCCTTAGAGCAGGCATTCCCTGGAAAACAGCCTAGTGATCAGCGGCCACCCCTCAGATACCTCCTGTAACCTGAGAGTGCGTGCACCTCACGCACCCTTCCTTAAAGTCCAGACAGGTGTGTTCAGAGGGGGTAAAGAAGGCCTCTTTATCACGGCCCTTTGTATACCTGGGGAAATAGCATATCCTATATCCATGGGCTTGCTCCCATGTTTGGGGGTCTCCTGTGCTTTTTCCTCTCTCAACACCTGCAAAGGCTCTTCTCCTGTTTGTCCGCTCAGGATCTTTTCTCCCTGCTGTCTCGGCTCCCCGAGGTCCTTTTCCTGTCTCTCCTTCCAACTGGAAGTGAGCTGCACACTCTCAGTTTTGATCACTGCTGATTCATTCAGCACAGCGACAGCTGCCAGATTTGGATCTTCCCCTTGAAATGAAGAGAACTCCAAGTCCTGACCTGCCAACATTTCCTGTTTCGTAACTAAAACCACAAAACAAAAAAGAAAAACGTGTGTGTGGCGCATGGTAGTGTGCTGTGCTTCCCCCCAAAACTTTCAAAATCAGCTTTCCGTTTCTTACTGAGGATTTCTCAACAAAAAACCAACAAAGAAAAACGTGATTTCTCCACCAAAAGCAACGGGGGGAATCCCACACGGCTGCCAGTCAAATTGTTACAGTTAGGAAGGGGGGGGGGACTTCTCCCTGCTTGGAATTCCCTTAGACCAAGGTTTCCCTGGAAAGCAGCCTGGTACTTGGTTGCCACCACCCAGGGGACTCCTGAGAACATCTAGACCGACCCCCTGAGAAAGGGCCCTCCCAGCTCAGTGCTAGCAAAATAACTAAGTAACAGGGAGGAAACCCTGGAAAATACCTTCTAGCAAACCATGTTGTGATTTGGTGGTGTGGCCTGTAGGGAAGAGACAGAGAAATATCCCAGAGAAAATGTACTAAGAAAGCCGATAAATGTCTTTATAGAAAAGTGGTTTATTATAGAAAAAAGGGGGGAATGGTAGGTGGATTCCAAAGGGTTGGAAAGGGAACATGATACAAAACCCAGGGAAGAGCACACTGACACACAGTGCACAGCCTCCCAAATAAAAGCAACAATGTTGGTCTAACTCAGCTAAGTACACTTTATCTAGGTTGTAGCAGATTCCTCAGAGCATGTACAGAGTTCCTTCAGTATCAAGAGAATGGAGGGGTCTTGAATCCCTGGCCCACTGGTCTTGAGGTCTCCCGAAGTTCCAAAGCTGGGACCTAAGAAAAGTCCACAGCTCCCAGGTATTGATTTATGGGCAATGGAGTCTGACCTAAGCCAGCACCCTTGGTGAGATTCATTAGTGTATCTAACCAATCTCAAGCAAAGCTCCATCTCTGATGTCAGAAACTATTTCTACCAATCAGAGACTTACTATAGTATGGTGCTGCCATTTTAATGGCTCTCCATTTCCATGGCAAAACGAGAATCTGGCCCAAGCTGGTTGTCCTTTGTCAAAAAAGGAATTTTGGTGAGGTAGCCCCAGTGTGGAATGGAGGATCATGAACGCCCCCGTTTCCATCATGCGCCATCTTCCTGTGACTGGCTCTTCTGCACGTAGGGTGGCTGTAGCAGTTCCAGATGAACGCTTTCTTGCACATCTGTGAAGAAGGGGCTTAAGCAAGACCTGACATTTCCTAACCACTCGTGTTTCACCTTCCTCCTAACTGTCTTTGCATATTGCGTCAAGAAGCTCCTTTTATTCTAACCATTACTTGCGTAAGCCGTTTCCCTTCATGGAGCAAGAGACCTTCAGAGGTCCCTTGGCAAGCCTGACCACAAAGCTCTTATCTCTTGTTTCCAGAAGGTCTTCTAACAATAGGCTCTGCCCAGGAGGAACCAGGTGGGAAATCTGTGTCTTCGCCAGCTGGCCCCTTTCAGAGCTCGAAGTGTTCTCGATGCCACCCTCTGAGAGCCTTTTAAACTTCCTGAACCCAAATTGGTTCTGTGGTGCACAGTCCCTGAGCTGCTGAGGTGCCCTGGCCAGTTTCCTATTTTTAACCAGGCAGAGGACCCGTCAGCATATTCCATGATTGTTAAGAGAAAACAGTTGAATCAAAGGGTCGTGTATAAAGTCGAAATTCAGATAGGTAGCTATGTTGGTCTGCAATATCCTACTATATAATTCCCTTAACGTCTTTCAGATGATGCACTTTTACCCTGGTGCGCCTGCGTGGGCGCATGAGAATAAAAGGGTGCCATGGAACACCGCCTCCAGCAGTGGAGGGTCAGGCGAGTCTGCCCGGCCTCCTGCCACCAAGCTACCTAGCCCAGCTGGAGGAGGAGGGCGGCGCAGGAAGAGCGATGCACCTTCAGGTGGAGCCTGGCCGACGGGGCGTGACCGAAGCCCTGGAAGTCCTGCTGCAGCCGTGGTGCGCTGCTCTCGACAGAGCCGGGGCGACGGGGTGTGAACGATGCAGCTGCCACCCTGGGAGCCCCGCTGGAGGCGCAGCATGCCACTCTCGGCGGGGACGGGGTGGGGGCAGAGGCGAAGCGCCCATCGCCCTCAGAGCCCTGCCAGAGCCATGCCACTCTCAGCAGGGATGGGGCGACGGGGCGGAAGCAAAACACCTGCTGCCCTCCCCAGACTCCTCTTGGCCCCCTACCTGCCAATCCTCCCCAGACCCCTCCTGCCTCTCAGCTCTCCCCAGACCCCTCTTGCCCCTCCACCTGCCAGCCCTCCCCAGACCCCCCCCCATGCCAGCCCTCCCCAGCCCCAGCTTTCTAGAGTCCGTTGTATTTATTTGCACAATGGGCTTTAATTCTAGTAATAATAATATTCAATTTATGTACTGCCGTTCAGGACAAGTAAGCCCCTGCTCAGAGTAATTTACAAAGTATGCTGCTATTATTATCCCCACAATAATCCCCCTGTGAGGTGGGTGGGGCTGAGAGAGCTCTAAAAGAGCTGTGATTGGCCCAGGGTCACCCAGCTGGCTGCAAGCGGAGAAGCAAGACCGACATGATTTCTACAGTATCAGCTTTTGAGAGTCAAGTTTCAAATCTGACAAAGGGAGTTTTGACTCTCGAAAGCTTCTGCCCTGGACGTCGTGTTGGTCTTTAAGGGGCCACTGAACTCTAATCTTGCTCTCGTATAAAAGAGAGCACGTGGTGAACCAGGACACTCCAGGCTAGAAAGAAAGAGATTAGTGTTGCTTAAGACAAAAGGAGGGATCAAACAACAGTGCACAGAGGGTGATCGGTGTGACTAAGGAGCATCTCGGAAGGCCCAGGTGGGGCTGCCGGACCCTCTTCCTCATGCGTTTCCCGGGGACTGCCAAGCCCCTCCCTCCTGGATCCCACCTGCTTGCATTAACCTCCTCTCGGTTCTTCCATACTTCTCTTGCTTGCCTGTTCCTAATAAGTGCTGTTCCCATGGGGGGAGGTGGATCATAGAAACATAGAGCCGGACGGAACCCCCAAGGGTCATCCAGTCCAACCTCCTGCACGATGCAAAAAATTCACAGCTACCTAAATTCACAGCTACTGTTTTAGTCCCCTCTTGTCACAGACTCTGCCTGTTAATGGTATAGATTAAGGAACAGCGGGTCTCACATTTTCAGCAACCATGTTTGTTTCTTGCTGGGTCAGCACAGCTCGCCGTTCCATCCTTGAGAAAGAGAACCATGAACGAGTGGCCTTATGCCCAAAACTAAGTCTTGTGAGGAATGGAACAAACAGATCACAGTTCTGAAACAATTATTTCTATGGGGAATTCGCTTTCAACTTAGAGGCTCTTACCTCAAACCGTCAGAGGGAATGAATTGAATGGTTTTAATGCAGTCATGTCAGATTCACATAACTGGGCCTACATAAGGTAGCCAAATTTGCAAGGAAAGTATAAGGTTGCCACACCCCAAGCACCCCTGAATCTGTGGGTAGCGCGAGACTATCCCGTCTTTCTAAAAGAGCTGGTGAGAATCTTAGAAATTCTCTTTCATCTTTTACATTTAAGATAGGGTAAGAGACGACATGTATGTTTTTCTATTTCTAATTTCATTGACGTACACAAATGTTTTGTAATAAATAAAAAATTATATTTAATAACTTCAAGGGTGATTAGATTGATTTAAAATACAAGTCTTAAAAGATAGCATTGAGTGATTTTTGGCTGAGAGACAAGGTTTTCACTTGACACATGGAATAAATCAAGCTCTGTCCACTCTCCAGTTACCCTGTACGAGGCTAATGAAGAGAACAGTTTCTCAACACAGACCTGTGGTTTAGTGGTTAATCAGTTCCTTTTGAACAAACAAACAAAATCCCAGTTTCCACATGTTTTGAGAGAATTGCTTCACCCACCAATGTGCATGTGTGTTAATATTCCGCAACACTCCCAGTTCTGTAAGCATAAAAACCCCGGTGGGCTGCACAGAAGACGCTACCCTTGGAACAGGCTGCCATTCCTAGGTAAGACCATTGCTCTCTTTTCGCTGGGTTTTGAGAATCAAAAGAGCACTCGCTCCATTGCTTGCAAAAAGTCACATTTGCAGTCGCCATCAGTCGAAAGAGCCACACTGCTAGTGCAGAAGGCCCTGCAGGGGGAAGGATGGGGGAAGCACCTGACTGTCCCCTGCAGAGCCCGTTCCCGTGGATCTGGCCAGAAGCTGCAAGAGGCAGAGAGGTGGCAGAGAGGTGGCAGTAAAGGGCACTCTGGCACTCCCCTCCAGAAACCTGCTCAGGTCGGGCCACGCGTGTTCTGAAGGGAGGCTCCACGCTAGGGAGTAAAACCACCCCCACCCCACCGTTGGCCCGCTTGCTCCTTTCCTGGCGGTGCTGGTTTTACTCTCCTCTGGGTGCTGGGATAGAAGCACAGCGGCTGCAGAGAAGGGCAGCCCTTGTCAGAGAAGACCAGCCCTTCACTCCCACCCGTCGTCATGAGGCCCATGGCTGTCCAGTTCCTTCAGCGACGGCCGGAGAAACCTGCCAACACTGGGCAAGGGCCTTGCACGCTTTCCTGGAGTGTGGGGCAGGTGCCGTATGGCAGAGCACCATAGTTGGCAAGGCAAAGAGCCACAGGTGGCCCCTGATAAGGCACCGGATAAGGCCCGCTGATGCCTTATCCGGTGCCTGCCAAGAGTTTTCAGAAAGTGGGCATGGCCAGGTTGGCTCTTGCCAAGCATGACTTCTAAGATGCCACTGGAAATCTGTGCAGATTAAAATAATGTTGCTTTGTCCGCAGCTGCCTC
This sequence comes from Eublepharis macularius, assembly GCF_028583425.1. Lineage (NCBI taxonomy): Eukaryota > Metazoa > Chordata > Lepidosauria > Squamata > Eublepharidae > Eublepharis > Eublepharis macularius. Next base: position 1,878,933 of record NC_072798.1, read on the forward strand.
CACAGTATTGATTTGACTCTCTCTCACACTCTTCTTTTCCAGTGTGTTTTTAAAATTGCCCCCTTTCTCCCTTTCGCTTGGACTTTTTCCTGTGTGTGTGTATTTGGCCATGCGCCTCCCAAAGCAGCCACATTGTGGTTGGCACCACCTCCTGTGGCAGCCATGTTGGGGTTGCACCCACCACCCCGTGTCAGAATCCCAAAGGTGCCTGCAGGCTCCAGAAGGTTGGGGTGTATAGCATTATCCATGCACATGACACTGTGCGTAGGAAGGAAAAAAGGTGGTTTCTGCCCTCAGGTGCTCAATCTTATTTGGGCTGTCTAATAACCCCACATGTGCTGTAAGACACTGGAAAGATGGGATGTGCTTAAAATCCACCTTCCTTCATGCCCCCTCCTTGTACCTGATCTGGCACGGGGCAGGCACACAGGGGTGGGGTGGGGTGGGGTCCTCCTTCCTTTCCATGCATCCAAAGGAGAGAAGGTAGACTGTTGCCTTCACCCAGCTGGATCAGCAAATGCTGTCTCCTGGCCAGTCTGCTGGGATGCAGTCTGGGAGTGGGGAATCCAACCTGGCTCTCCGGATTAGAGCCCTGCCACTCTTAACCATGACACCAAACTGGCCATTCAGAAGGTGAATGGCAGTTGTATGCACAGAGTGTAGCTTCCATTTGCCGTTCCAGGTTCCTTACCCTGGACTCAGTTTCTCCATGTCCTCCTGTGGCATCCTGCCGGTCTTAACCAGTACACCGAACTGGCAGAGAGAGCCTCTTCCTTCTTCAGGTGGGGTGGGGAGGGGAGATTCTCTGCCCCCCCCCCAGCCACTCCAAGGCTGGAGGGCACCGCATCAGCCTGAAGCAGCTTGCCTAGGAACCGTCCAGCCCCACAAGATGGATTGCACCTCCCAGAGCATTTTGTGATGGGAGAAGAACCAATGAGCTGCTGCATCAGCCCGGCACGGGGGGAGGATCGAGCTAGGGTTGCCAGCCTCCAGGTGGTGGCTGGAGATCTCCTGGAATTACAACTGATCTCCAGGTGACAGCGATCAGTTCACCTGGAGAAAATAACTGCTTTGGAGGGTGGATTTTATGGTATTATACCATTCTGAGTCCCCTCCCCTCCCCAAACTCCACCCTCTCCATGCTCCATCCCCCAAATCTCCACGAATTTCCTAGCCTGGACCTGCCAACCCTAGATTGAGCAGGATTGGAATCCAGGGGCACCTTGGAGACCAACAAGATTTTCAGGGTGTAAGCTTTTGAGAGTCAAAGCTCCCTTCTTCGGATACTAGAAATTCCTTCAGCGAAGTCATTGGGGCTCAAAGGAAACGGTGGCCTTGGCCATAAAAGCCCCCCCCCCTTGCCGTAAAGCCCCATCCGCTCTCAAAGAGAGAGCCAGGCAGGGAAGTGTGTGCCTTTTATTGTCATTAGCTTAAAATCTTGACAAAATATTGGGTGTGCCGTGCTCCCAGTGTCCAGAAGCCAGACTTCCAGGAGATGGGAGGCAACAGGCTTAGAAAAGAGTCCTCCCAGTGATACATTCAAACACCTCCAAGGGTTCAAGTATCTTTCTAAACCAACAGTTGTTGCAAAAAATACTGGTCACACACATATGTTTGTGCATTGTCATATTCCCAGATATTTGCTTTAGGGACAAACAATAATAACTTATCTAGTACGTAGAAAGAAAAAATCCTCACCCCCCCCCCCCCAAATGCAAAACAAAGGGCAGCTGCAGTGGTGAGACTTCCGGTTTGGCTAATGGCGGGCTGAAGCGGTCCAGGGAGCTGGACCGTCAAGAGTGACTGTTTCGGGCAGGCCAGGTGCTCCGATCACCGGCTGCCACTCCTCTCCAGGTAGGAGAGGAGCCAGAACGCTACAAGTTCCAGAGAGAGCGAGATCTCAGCGGGGGGGAGGGTCCAGGACGATGGATCCCCCACACTGCTTTGAGGTACTCTCGAAGAAGGATGAGCTAACATCTCTGCAGCACTCTCTGAGTCGCTGTTCGGCATAAGCCCGCCAGGACCCAAGCTTCAGAACCAGATTTGGCTAATGGGTAACGAAGGAGGCAGCACGAAAGACCCAAACGGAACAAATCGAGGTAAAAGATCTTTATCTGGCTTTCGGGTTTAAAAAGAGAAGGAAAATTTCTACTAAAAATGAAAATTGTGGACTGAGATGATAAAATAAGACAGGAGCAAGATATCTTGAAGGAAGATTTGAAATTTGAAAGATTATAAAGCGTAAAAGAAGAGAAAATAACTTTTGTTTATGCATACTTGCGGTTTGGAGCAAGATAGCCGGCTGTGAGAAAAGGGGAGGAGGTGGAGGAACGGCTGAGTAAACATCGCGAGAGAACGGAATGCAAGAAGAATTGCGAGCGGGACTGCCTAGAGAGGCTTGATTTGGAAAACAGGAAGAAGGAAGCAAAGCAGCAAAGAGGACCCTGAAGAAACAACGCGAGATATAGCAGCGAGAAGGCAAGAGGAAGGGGATATTCATTACTTTGAACTACTTTAAAGTTGCCACAGAGACTCTCTGCCCGATATCTGGTGAGATTAAAATAATACGAACATTTAAAGTAAAAAATAAAGAAGATGTCGGGGTGGGGGGAGAAATCTAGTGCAAATTTGAAGAGAGGGGAGAAGAAACGGCAGGCTGCTATGCGATCAGCTATAAAATCGCTGGGAGAAAAAGTTGTAGAGAGTCACAAAGCGTTGATACAACTTATTCGGGAAACGAACGAAAGTCTAATTAAAAGCATCAAGGATATAGTTAAAATAGTTGTGGAATTGAGTGATGAAGAGCAAGCAACTAGGCAGACAACTCAAGGAGAGGAGCAGGTGGCAGAAATTGAGTACGAAACAGCAGGATGTAAACAACAAAAACGCGAGAGATGAGGAGAAGCGGAGCAGTATTTGCAAGAAGAATTGAATGAAGATGCATCAGGATTTTTAAAGAATCAAGTGCAAGGATTAGCAACAAGCCTGAAAGAGAGAGCCATCCCCAGTTACTTCAAATGGAAGAAGCCATCAAGTGATAGAAGAATTCAAGTGAAGAAAGCCGAGAAAAGTAATATGAAGACAAGAATCAAGCAACAAGTGGGAGTTACTTAAAAGACTGAGGCCACAGTTTAAAGTCTGAAGAGTTTATTTTTCATTTCTTAGAATTGAGATGTATGTTGTTTTCAAGATTAAAAGTTAATTGAAGAAATTAGTAAATTAGGATAAATTGAATAAGGGAAATGTAATGTATAGTTAACTAGGTAACTGATACCAAATAAATTTATATATAAAATGGTAGAAGGAATTAAGAGGAAGGTTAAATTGCTAAAAGTTTTTTTTGTTTGCTTGTTTATTGGTAGGATGCAAATGAAATGTCGTGAGTTAAATGAAGAAATTAGCAAAATAAGACAAATGGAAAAATTGGGAAATGTAATGTAAAGTTAACCATGCAAATGGATAAAGAGAAAGGTTAAATTGTTAATTTTAATCTATAGTGCTATTTGGGAAAATATTAAGCTAAATGTATCTATATATAAAAAAATGGGAATTATAAATGAATGGTCTGAAGAAATGTATATGAGCAAAAGAAATATGTTTTGATGGCTTTTTTGATAGTTTATTAATAGTTACAGAATTGTATTAAGCAATGGTAAGTTAGGATTTTACCTCTAGTTAGTAGGGACAAATGAAAAGTAATATAGAACAAATGATAAGAAAATATGGGACCGTAGTGCTGTCGGGAGTCTGCAAAGAAAAGGGGGGAGAGGGAGGGGTTGGGATGCATCTAGGGATAAAAGGGGAAATGTATCTGTAAGATATGAATGAATTGTATGTCAACCCATCCAATAAAATTGTTATAATAAAAAAAAGGGGGGGGCAGCTGCAGTGGTAAAGAAGAGTATGCTCACGTGCAAAGGCAGGGGTGGGCAGCGAGGAAGCCAGGCTGCAGAGATGAATGCCTCCTCCAGTAGAGGAAAGCAGTAGAGAGGCAGCTGGGCCAGGGGGACTCCAAAGACCCTCTTCACCCTCCCCCCTTGTCTCTCCATAGGGTACAGTCAAGATGACCCGCTTTGCCAGCCTGCTCTTTTGCCTTCTCGGCAGCCTCCTTTCCAGCTCCTGGGTAGAAGGTAAGGCATGCCGGCATCTCCTTTAGCGTTGGGTGGCCGGAGGGTGTTCCTGGGCTGATTGTGCACAATGCACCTCCCTGAGATTCCTGACTCCCATAAGTCTGCAGTTAATGAGTTATAAATGGTGCCTTTGTGGCAGAGTTGCACCAACAGACAATGTCAGGGCCTGAAGTCCACACTTTGGACACATGGGGGTGCTATGAGCATAATAATTAAACAGAGAAAAAGGGCTCTGCTCTCTGGAAACCCTTTTTAAAAAGAATGTGTGTGATCTCACAGTGCAATCCCAGGCCGTGTGACGGCAGCATAAGCCTGTTTGTCCATTTGCACAAGATAAATAGCTTCATCCATACACACGAAGGTGCCTCCGGTCTGAGCGGACGGTGGTGAAACACATGCAGAATGGGAAGCGGGGAGAGGGGGGCAGAGGTACGCGCCACAATTGCAGCAGTGGGGGTGAAATGACATGTTTAGCCAGAGGCATGCGGGATTCCCTGGGCTAGGGTTGCCAGCTCCAAGTTGGGAAATTCCTGGAGATCTGGGGGGAGAAACCTGGAGAAAGCGGGGTTTGGGGAGGGAAAGGACCTTGGCATGGCATAATTCCATAGAGTCCACCCCCCAAAGTGGCCATTTTCTCCAGGTGAACTGATCTCTGTGGCCTGGAGACCAGTTGTCATTCCGGGAGATCTCCAGCCACTACCTGGAGGCTGGCAACCCTACCCTGGGCAAAGGGAGCCTCTTGGCAGGAGGATGGGTCACCAGTAAGGGAAGAGGTGGCCACAGCGTTTCAGCAACAAACCCAGAGAAGAAAAGCCAGGAGAAAGTTGGAACCAATCTTTGCTAGCATGCTTACGTTTGGCGCATTTTCTAATTTCACCATTCAAATTTTTGAAGGAGAATTTTCAAAACAAAATTCATAGTCACGTTCTGAATTTTAACCAAAATGCTAAAAATTGGATCTTTTGGACTTATTGGCATCTTTTGATTTTTTAAAATTATTTGGACAGGCTTCACGCGTGAAATGCCGTAACTAGCAATGTGGTATAATGTTAAAAGTGTTCGGGAAGACCCAGGTTCGAATTCCTGCTCTGCCATGGACACTTGCTGGGTGACCCTGGGCCAGTCACACATACTTAGCCTAACCTACCTCACAGGACTGATGTGAGGGTAAAATGTGGAAGGTAGTAGAACCAGGCACCCTGCTCTGAACTTCTTGGAGGGAAGGCAGGTTAAAAATATCAGATACTGAACATGGTTGAATGTCTTTTGTGGGGTTGCCAAACTCCAGGTGGGGCCTGGAGAGCTCCCAGAATTCCAATCACTCTCCAGATGACAGAGTTCAGTTCCCCTGGAGAAAGTGGCAACTTTGGAGAATGGGATCAATGGCATTATGCCCCACTGAAGTCCCTCCCCTCCCCAAACCCAGCCCTCCCCAGCCTCCACCCCCAAGGTAAAGGTAGGTAAAGTTAGTCCCCTGTGCAAGCACCGAGCCATTACTGACCCATGGGGGGATGTCGCATCACGACATTTACTTGGCAGACTTTTGTTAGGGGGTGGTTTGCCATTGCCTTCCCCAGTCATCTACACTTTTACCCCCAGGAAACTGAGTACTCGTTTTACTGACCTCGGAAGGATGGAAGGCTGAGTCAACCTTGAGCTGGTTACCTGAACCCAGCTTCTGCCAGGATCAAACTCAGGTTGTGAGCAGAGCTTGGGCTGCAGTACTGCCGCTGACCACTCTGTGCCATGGGGCTCTTCCCAACCCCCCAACCTCCAAATCTTCAACAACAAATTTCCTATCCCAGAGCTGATAATCCTAGTCAAGTATTTCCAGCGTGTGAGCTTTCCAGAGAGAAAGATCCCTTCACCTGAAGTTGTAATTGGGAAATTCTCTCTAGGCTCTTTGGAAAGCTTGCTGAGAGGTAGCCATGTTAGTCTATTGTTACCAAATAAAATTAGAGTCCAGGGGCACCTGATAGCTGCCCACCCTGCCCCACAGAGCTGCTTAATGCCTGATGGATTGCACAAGATGTGTGTGACTGTTTTAAACGGATTTTATTGATTGATGTTTTAATCTATTCTACCATGGTTTTTTTTATTTATTTATTTTGGGATCCACCGTGAGTCTGCTTGCAGGAAGAGCGGAATATAAATTTAGTAAAATAAAATAAATAGAGACTAAAAACATTCATTTCCATATTACCTTTCACGAATCTCAGCTATACGGGGTTTCTCGGTGAGAAATGATGCTAAAAGCCTGCCGGTCTTGCCTACTTCCCACCGCAATATGCAACTTCAGGGGGATTCTGGGTTTTCTGTCATTCTCACCCTCCAGTCACCCGGACAATGGGGAGAGTACATGGTGGCCAGGTGAGCTGAGCACACACCAGGGAAATTGCTTTTCCAAGGCTGGTTTGGGTGGTTTAAGAAAGGGAGGAAGGATGACCCAGGAAACTACAGGCCGGTCAGTCTGACTTCTGTGGCTGGGAAGATATTAGAACAGATTTTAAAGGGATCAGTCTGTAAGCATCTGAAGGACCGCTCAGTGATCCGGGGAAGTTAGCATGGTTTTGTTCCTAACAGATCCTGCCAGACCAACCTGGTTTCCTTCTTTGATCGAGTGACCAGCTTGCTGGATCGGGGGAACTCTGTTGACGTGATTTATCTGGATTTCAGTAAAGCTTTTGATAAGGTCCCCCATGACATTCTGATGGGCAAACTGGAAGACTGTGGAGTAGACTATAGGACAGTTTGGTGGATAGGGAACTGGTTGGAGGACTGCACTCAAAGAGTGGTGGTCAACAGCGTTTCATCAGATTGGAGGGAGGTGTCCAGTGGGGTGCCGCAGGGCTCGGTTTTGGGCCCAGTACTTTTCAATATTTTTATCAATTATCTGGATGAAGGAGTGGAAGGGCTGCTCATTAAATTTGCTGATGATACCAAATTGGGAGGAGTAGCAAACACCCAAGAAGATAGAATTAAAATTCAACAAGACTTGAATACTCTGGAGAAGTGGGCAGCTGTGAATAGGATGCAATTCAACAAAGACAAGTGCACAGTATTACATCTGGGCCACAAAAATGGGAAGCACAAATACTGGATGGGGGATACGCTTCTGGGCAGTAGTATATGTGAAAGGGATCTTGGGGTAAGAGTGGACTGTAAACTGAATATGAGCAGTCAGTGTGATGCAGTGGCAAAAAAGCCTAATTCAATCCTGGGTTTTATCAAAGGGGCCATAGCATCGAAATCGCAGGAGGTCATAGCCCCTCTCTATACTGCCTTGGTCAGGCCGCACCAGGAGTACTGTGTGCAGTTCTGGAGGTCTCACTTCAAAAAGGATGTGGACAAAATCGAGAGGGTGCAGAGGAGAGCGACGAGAATGATCAGGGGTCTGGAGACTGAGCCCTATGAGGAAAGGCTGAGGGCCTTGGGAATGTTTAGTTTGGAGAAGAGGAGGTTGAGGGGGGACATGATTGCTCTCTTTCAATATTTGAAAGGCTGTCATTTGGAGGAGGGCAAGGAGCTGTTCCAGTTGGCAGCAGCGGGTAGGACGCGAAGCAATGGGCTAAAACTACATGCACAAAGGTACCGGCTGGATATTAGGAAAAACTTTTTCACGGTCAGAGTAGTTCAAAAGTGGAATCAGCTGCCTAGGGAGGTGGTGAGCTGCCCCTCCCTGGCAGTTTTCAAGAAGAGGCTGGATGAATACTTGTCAGAGATGCTTTATGCTGATCCTGCACTGGGCAGGGGGTTGGACTAGATGGTCTCTATGGCCCCTTCCAACTCTATGATTCTATGAAATGCTGCCTACCAAACCTCCTGATGCAACAGGAAGACGAGTAGAGCTGGAGATCCCATCTGTGATGGTGGCTTCAGCCGCAGGCATTGTTTTACACAGAAGGGGCCAGAGGGTGGGCAGTACTTTGCTTGCTTCCTCTCAGCTGTGTCTTCCAGACCCCACAGGTTACCGTTCATGCCAAGAATGTTCTCAAAAGACCCGCCATTTCTGGACAGCAGGAAAGTAAGGCCAGGCAGACAGCAATCATCGCGTAGCGTTCGCGGAAGGGGAGCCCCTTGGCCAGGCAATGCTTCCTTTCTGCCTCATGATGACCATCTCACAGCAATGCTGGCTCTGTGAGCCTGGGCAGATCATGAGGGGGAGGGCAGGAGGGGTTACATGTGTGCTTAGTTCTTGTGGCCCCTTCTTACATGCCCAGGGTAAGGCCAATTTCCCCCAGGCCAGTTCGGCTAGGGATGCTGACAGTGTTTTGTCATCTTCTGGGCATGGAGTAAGGGCCACTGGGTCTGCGTGTATGTGTGTGTGTGTGTGGGGGGGGGGGTATTTGGGAATTTCTTGCATTTTGCAGGGGGTTGGACTAGATGACCCAAGAGGTGCCTTCCAATCCTCTGATTCCATGATTCATTGCTCTCTCCTTTCTTGTTTTTCCACAAGCCCAAACATCTCGCTGTCCTGCAGGCACTTACTCCTTCACTGATGGCCAGGAGAAGTTTTGCTATGAGTTCCATGAATATCTGTTGCCGTTTGAGGATGCCGAGGTGAGTTACAGCAATGGCCAGAGGCCGAGGCCATCGAGAGATCAGAGGGCGGGGAAGGGGCCATCCACCCTCCTGGCTAGTGTCAGACTATGGCATTCCAGGCCTGGTAGTCTGCCTCACCCCTTACTGCAATTCGACAAGGTCTTTTGATTTCAAAAGGTTTATTGTGAAAGACAGCATTCAAGCCCAGATGTACATGTTCCAGGATTAGAGATCCTGGCCGAGCAAAGCGTTGTTAGGAATGACTCACAGAACGAAAGTTGTTACATCTCACACTCCCTGAGCCCAGCCTCCACACACCCCTGAGTTCACACAGCAAAACTTCTCACAGGAACGCGGAGCTGGCCAAGGTCGAGACGACAGATAAGACAGCATCCTTTCCCATGGAATCAGCTCCTTGCAGGTGGTGGGGCCTAGAGGGAAAGAAGACTAAACACTGCAGGATTAAACATGGCGTTACTCAGGTTAGACAGACTCTGACAGCTAAATCCAGCAGCTGCCGCAGTTCTGCCTGTGTGAACGTCGCCTTTCCTTCCACTCCTATGGAGACGCTGTGGGCACCGGCTGGTCTTGTTGTCAAGGCCGCTGTTAGGGAAGGGCGAGGTGCCCAAGTACACCAGATGTGAACGTTTGTGCCCTGCCTCAAATCGCGATGTGGTGCAAGTCTGCTCAGAGGGAGAACTGGTGGGTGAGTTCAGGATTCATCCCACCCTAAAGGCCATCTGCCATGCCTGCACGAAACAACAACAACAACATTCAGTTTATGTATCGCCCTTCAGGACAACTTAGTGCCCACTCAGAGCGTTTTACAAAATGTGTTGTTATTATCCCCCCTTCTTACTTGCTCAGGGTAATGCCAATCACTACTTTGGGGTCAGGTAGCGATTTTCCCCAGCCCGGTTTGGCTAGGGATCCTGGCAGTGTTTTGCTATCTTCTGGGCATGGAGCAAGGGTCACTGGGGGTGTGTAGGGGAAGGGGAGGTAGTTGTGAATTTCCTGCACTGTGCAGTGGGTTGGACTAGATGACCCTGGAGGTCCCTTCCAACCCGTTGATTCTGTGATTCTATCCTCACGACAATCACCCTGTGAGGTGGGTGGGGCTGAGAGAGCTCTGAGAGAGCTGTGACTGACCCAGGATCATCCAGCTGGCTTCAAGCAGAGAAGTGGGGAATCCAACCTGGCTCTCCAGATTAGAGTCCTGCCGCTCTTAACCCCTACACCAAACTGGCCATTCAGAAGGTAACTGGCAGTTGTATGCACAGTGTGTAACTCCATTGTCTGTTCCAGGTTCGTTGGCCTGGGCTCAGTTTCTCCACATCCTCCTGTGGTATCTCTGGAACGCACAACTTAGTGACTGTTAGGGTTGCCAGCTTCCAGGTGGTGGCTGGAGACCTCATGAAATTACAACTGATCTCCACACCACAGAGTTCAGCTCCCCTGGAGAAAATGGCTGCTTTGGAGGGGGGGCTATCTGGCTTTACACATTGCTGAGGTCCTTTCCCTCCCCAGACCCCACCATCCCCAAAGTCCATTCTCAAAGTATCCAGGAATTTTCCTAGAGGGGGTTGGCAACCCCATGAAGGAGGACCCTTCTGAGCAGGTGTTTGTCTCCAACAGGCCATATGTCAGAACAGGAACGGCGGTCACCTGGCCTCCATCACGAGCGACACTCAGATGAGGGAGGTTGGTGGTTACGTGTCTCGGGCGAACCGGGCCAGGAGTGAGGCGTGGATTGGCCTGCGCCGGAGCCAGAACTCAGACATGGTGAGAACTTGCTGCTCGTTCTCCAGAACTTACTCCCAGCCTCAGGCCTTCCTCCAAGCCAGGCCTTAGGATAGCAGAGGTCCATCAGTGGCTATTAGCCACAGGAGATAGATGGTATTCTCTTTGTGGGGAGGTGGTGCTCTGTTGTCTTGGTGCTGGAAGGAAGGCAGTGGGAGGGCTTCTGGTGTCCTGGCCTCACTGACAGTCCTTTAGATGGCACTGGATTTCTAGCCACTGTGTGTGACAGAATGTTGGACTGGATGGGCCACTGGCCTGATCCAACATGGCTTTGCTTATGTTCTTATGTTCTTATGCTTGCCTTTGTGAGCAGCGCAGCTGGTATTTCCCACAGTCCGTGCAGCCGTGTGGCACGAGTGGTACAGGGTTATGCCCCAAAGGATCCTCTAGGGAGCTGGGAACCAGCCTGCCACGTCTATCGCACCCTCTCGAGTGCATTGCTCAAGAGCCAGAAGGTGGCCCCTCCCCGACCCCTCTTTTCTTCCCCAGAGAATCCTGCTTAGCCAGTAGGGGAACCTTCAAGGCGTTTGCCAGGAGGGACGTCCCGCACCGGTACTCGCCTTTGAGTGAACTGAGAAGTTGATCAAACTGGAACAAAGAGGAAAGGGCCCAGCCCTCAGCCCCCTGAATTCGGCTCCAGGGCCCCAGGCTTTGCCTGGCACTCGCTCCTCGAGATCCTGTCCTGGGACCGGCTGTGAAGGATCGATCCAGGCGTTAGTTCTACAGATCCTCTGTCAGCTCCCAGGGAGGCCTCTTGGAGAGGTGGCGGCTGTCCCACTCCGGAGCAGCTGAACTGGACATCCTGGGCAATGCCTGGGGAAAGACCCAAGGTGAAATTCTGCACCAAGAAATGAAAATGTGGCAGAATTTCAGAAGCTGAGTTCAGTGTTTTGAATTTTTAATATAGATTTACTTTTGAAATGCAAATTTTATACATGCTTTAAAGAAAAAAACCTTAGATCATATATTGATGAATTTATGGCAATGGGTTGGAATTTGTCTAAAGAAGTCTGTGCATCTGGGAGAGGGGAGAGTTTTTTGCCAGTTCCCCTCCGTCTCTATCTCCTCCTCCTGCGTCACCTGGAGATTTCCCATCCGCAGGAGGAGACTGGGAAGCCACGCGTTCAGGCACGGATATCCTTCCTCACAGAAGCTTTAGGCGGGATGCAACCCAACGATGCTAGGTTTGCCACCTTGAAATCTTTTCCAGTTTTACACTCTTCAAAGTAGCCACAACTAACACACATGGCCTCTAATGTTAGAAAAGCAATTGAATTAGGGAGATGAGTAATAGATGTGTGCAAGCACATTGGCCTGCTCTAAACTCATGTAAGCAGTAGCACCAGTTGGGAGTGCTAAGTGTGGGGAAGTCCCTACTGACTGACATGCCCTTTCTCTGCCCCTCAGTACCGTAGCTGGCGGTGGACGGATGGATCCCCGTTCTCGTACACCAACTGGCTCGGTGGAACTCCCAACAATATTGGCGGGCGGCAGAACTGCGTTGTCCTCACCCCTGGATCAGGTCAGGAAGGACATTCTCTCCTATGGCATGAGGAACAGAGACTGGATTTCTACCTTGATGGGGGCAGGATGAAGGGAGGGCCTTGCTTTCTTCCTGGGGAGGCAGGAAAAGGAGGGGGTGGAGCAAACAGCTCAACCCCTGGTGCTGTGGAGGGCCGAGCCGCTGGAGGAATCCCTCTGAGGAGCGTGGGGCTGCCCACCGGTCAAGGTTGGCTGCGAAGCTGGCATTCGGTTTCCTGTGTTGTAGCCCACTCTTCCCCCTGCTTTCCTCAAGCCATGCTGAATTGTGTGGCGAGGGACATGTCCGCATTCTCAGCCGATGTTTCACTCACCCTTGTTTGCCTTTTAGGGTTTAAGAACTGGGACGATGCCACCTGCAACTACGGGAGAACTTTTCTCTGCAAGTGGAGAGCATCTTAGTCCAGGCGCTCCGGGTATGCAGGGGAAGCTCAGCGCCTACTTGGAAGCAAGTGACACCTGCAAGAGTTCCCTCCTGCACCTTCTGGACAGAGACCTTTCCCCACCTGCACCGTCTCTTCACCAGGGGCCGCCTTGGTCTCCACCTCAGGCATGCCGATCCCTTCAGCTCTGCCTGAACGTCACGGGGCTTCCCTTTCCTGCCCTTCTTTGCTTGCTAATAAAGGTTGCCAGAAGCCTCTGGTCCTCTGTGATCGTTCCTTCCACCCCAGGAGAGGGGACTCCTGCTCCTTTCATGAGCCCCTCTGGCAGGTCTTTGTTCTGTGGCCCAATGTGAAAAGGTGCCACTTGCCACTTGCCGCTAGAGCCACAATCATTGCTTGCTCTGGGCCACCTACAGTGCGAAAGTCAACAAAAGCACACCCCATGTAGGACACAGAGGGAAGTAATGGGTGGGATGCCTTACTGCATTTCTTTGGGTTTCGTATGTGGAGATACCTGGACTAGGACTGACCTCTCCAAGTGCACGCTGGCCCATAAACGCTTGGGTGCAAGTAATTGTCTGTCTTTAAGGTCCTAAAAGAAAGGCCACGTTTATTTATTCATGGACTTCCAGCATTTTTGTTTTAGTTGCTTTCCTTTGCATGACGTGGAGTCGCAGTGGCTTACAATGTTAACAAAAAAATTGCACTCCACGTTCCACTTAAAACCACATCACCCACCCCATAAATCTGCTTGCCAGCAGTAAACTGGTCCCTAGGAAATAAATGGGCTCAGCATCATCACGTCAACCTCCAGCAGCCATTTGCATTCCTCGGGTGGGATCATCCGTCCTGAACAACTCGCTCTTCTCTTGCAGTAAAAGGCAGTTTCTTGTGTTCCTTTCTTGCAATGGTGCTCACCTGTTTTCCAGTATCGAAGGGAACCCGTCAGCTACAGATCAGTGTACTTGGTCCAGAGCAGAGACCATCCTGCCCTCCAAATTACTGACCTGTACCACCCCCCTCTTGTCTGGATTTAGACAGCCTCTTGTTCACCCACCTCCATTTGACCGTGACAGGGTTGAACTCCTTGAAAAGAGCTTTCTCATGGTGCTGAGGACTCTTTGTTAGTTATTCGTACACTCTGCTCTTAAATGCGATCCCCAGATCAGTGGTGCAGCTTGGCAATTTTAGTGAGTATTTAATGGTGGTGGTAGTGGAGTCCACTTCACGTAGAAATGCGTGCTTCAAATGCAAACCTACAGCTTCAGAGCTGGATCTGAGCAGCACAGAGGGGAAACCCCCACGGAAACCAAACAAAACATCAATCAGTTAATAAACTTTGCAAGTTCTTAAAGTGCCAGTGCAATATGCAGTGCAAACTTTTAACATGAAAAGTATCAAATTCATTCAAATTACATTCATGTACAGTAGCATAAACATTCAGATAAACTCTACAGTAGTAATTATAGCAGCATAGACAGAAAGTGTCCAGAAGTATGCACAGACTACAGAGGTAAACCCCTCCTAATGACGATGTTCTTGCTGTCCTTTATTCCATATTCTTCCAACAGGGATATATAAGAAGCTAAGACCTTTATCCTCCACGCTCAATCTGGGGCCGACTGCAAATCACAGATTTCGTGCCCACTTCATCAGGAGCGTGATTTATATCCCATCCATTATTCTTATTCACAATAAAGATTGCTAATTAGTCAACCTGGAGTCTGGCTGCTGCCTGTTCTTTAACGCGCGTTTATCTGAATGTTTATCTGAATGTTTACAACTACTACTGTAGAGTTTATCTGAATGTTTATGCTACTGTACATGAATGTAATTTGAATGAATTTGATACTTTTCATGTTAAAAGTTTGCACTGCATATTGCACTGGCACTTTAAGAACTTGCAAAGTTTATTAACTGATTGATGTTTTGTTTGGTTTCCGTGGGGGTTTCCCCTCTGTGCTGCTCAGCTTTCATTACGGAAACGGCCATTCTCTTTAACTCCTCAGAGCTGGATCTGGCTGAACCATTATAAATCCCCATCCAAATCATAGTGGCAGAGAAGTCCCAAATGGGTTTACAGTTTTTAAATAATGTGCAGTTTTCAGTGGGATATGGTGGAGGTGATCAGTTCGCCCCTGAAGCTCTGGGCATCAATTCTTCTTTGTGGGAACTGAAGCTAAAAGACGGGTGGAGGTTGCTGGCCTTCCCAATGGCCCTTTCTCAACTTCCCTTGTTTTACATGACTACAGAACAAGAATGATGAAATTCACTGTATTCTTTATCAGAAGAAGTTTTGGACCACTGAACACAAACACGGCCGTGGCTCCAGGCTCTGCCAGAGGCAGGCAAACTTTTAATGAGTCTCTTTACCTCTCAATTTTCTTCCTCATTAGCAGGCTCCCTCTCCTGTGAGCTGATCTCCAGAGGGTATGATTTCTGGCTATTGATACAGATACCAAGTGGAGCCCTGAAGGTAGAAAACTTTCCTCTTAAACCTCAGCCACTTAGCGTTATTTAGAGTATGCAGTTAATTAAGGCTCAAAATGGCATCTCTGACGTTTTGGCCTCTGTTTCAAAGGCTGCCAAAGAGCGGAAGTAGCAAGGTGATGCAACTGGTTTCCCTTAGTGCAAAGGCTAATACACAATGGCTGCTTCACAAGTATTGAGCAGTCCTGGAAATCGCTCAGCCCAGAACCCAAAACACCCCGGTATTCCGATTGAGTAATGGCACTTCCCACCACCAAATACAACCATCCATTCAGAAAGCTGTAATTTAACAACAACATTCAATTTATATATCACTATTCAGGACAATGTAATTCCCACTCAGAGCAGTTTACAAAGTGTGTTATTATTATCCTCACAACAAAACACCCTGTGAGGTGGGTGGGGCTGAGAGAGCTCTGAGAGAGCTGTGAGTGACCCAGGGTCACCCAGCTGGCTTCAGACAGTGGAGTGGAGAATCAAACCCGTCTCTCCAGATTAGACTCCTGCCGCTCTTAACCACTACACAAAACTGGCTCTCAGTTTGTATCAAAACAAGAATGCACCCCCTTGCTCAGTTGGTGGGTCTGTTGCAGTAGGTGGGCTGCCTGGAGTGTGGTTCCTTGATGATGGCAACGGCTTGGCCCCCACCCCCAATTATTCCTTATGCCAGGCTGCTCGCCAAGTACCTATATATGGTCAGGTTTTACTTGGGACTCTAGATGGTGAACGGAATGGGGGCCTTTTTCTGCTCTTGGTGGGTCCTAACCGCATGGGAGTGGCAGCAGGCCCAGGGTCCGGAGCAGGCCAAACCTTCCACATGGGCTCTGTGCAAGGGCTCAGCTGGCTGCCAGTGGACTGTCAGGTGACTGGCTGCCCCTCCGAGACCCCTGATCTGCTGCTGTCTAGGTCCAAGCCCAGCCCAGCCCCCTGTGACGTTGCTTGCAGCCAGCCTGGTGGTGGTGTGGGCCCAGGAGGTAGGGTTGCTGGGCGGGGGGGATGTCTTGCTCCTTTAACAGAGATTTAGTGTGTGCTAAAGGGCAGCGGAAGCTTTTCATGGCATAGAGGTAAATAACATTTCCTGGTAAATGGCATGCCTTTAAGCCTCTGTTACAGGGCAGAACATTGTCAGGGCTGCTTTAGGCTCCTCCTGCATTGGGCAGGGGGTTGGACTAGAAGGTCTGTATGGCCCCTTCCAACTCTGTGGGATTCTGTGATTGTTTCTCCAGATTGTTGACAACCCTTCCCAGAGGGAACGGGCATACCTTGCTTGTGACAACAAAATACCTTGACCTGGCCCTGGGCTGGAGCAGCAGACTGTCCGGCTCCAGGTAGTCTGGGATAGGATTGGGGGACAGGGCTTGGCTGCCCTATAGAAGCAGAGGAACTGGGCAGTGAGTCGGTCCCTTCTGCTGGACATTCTCGGTCAGCTGTCCCTACATGCCTTTCCCCCACCCCCAGGCACCCCGTTTACACTTTCAGTTCATGTATTTGGATGAACACAGCATTGAATCCATTTTGTGACAGTGGGAAATCTCCAAATGGACCCACAGCCGATTACTGGGGCTTTAAGGCAGCTGCCGGGGCAGTGATTTAGATTTGCCCCATGGCAATGGGTGGGGAGGGGGCTGACTCTTCCCACCCTGTTCACTTTTTCCCATGTAAATCCTTCCCCTGAGCAATTTGCACCTATGTGGCTTGGACTGACGGCTGTCTGCTTCCCCTGCAGAAAAATAGGTACGTGTGTGTGTAATCTATCACAAAGGTTAGCCTTCTCCAGCTGCACAGCTGCAATCTTCACACACTTCCCCCACCTATGGCTGCTTTTAAGTCTAGAACTGCTCCCCTAGGATATCTGTATCCACCTACAGGACTCAGCCATCCTCCTTTGTTGGGCCCGTAGAGACTGTGCACAGGTGGAGAATTTAATTTAATTGATTAGATTTGTATTCCACCCTCCCCACGCCAGCAGGCTCAGGGCGGATCACAATTTGCACGCAAAGTTAAAATGACATCAGATACCATTTAAAACCATAAATTAAAAACATCACACAGTGGCACGGTAAAATATACTATACATAGGCCCAGGGCACAACCCTTTAGTCAGCACCAGAGCATTTGGAAGTATTCAACAGATGGGGATGCCACCAGTGGGGAGGGCACAGCCCATACTCAACCAGATTAGGTGGGGGGCTCTGCCTAGCATCAACCATACGCCTGGCGGAACAGCTCCGTCTTACAGCCCCGGCAGAAAGATAGCAAGTCCTGCCGGGCCCTGGTCTCATTCGACGGAGTGTTCCACCAGGCTGGGGCCAGGACCGAAAAGGCCCTGTCCCTAGTCGATGCCAGGCGGGCCTCCCTAGGGTCAGGGACCTTCAACAGATGTTTACCATTGGAGCAAAGAGTCCTCTGGGGTTCATATGGGGAGAGGCGATCCCACAGATATGCCGGTCCCAGTCCGCACAGGGCTTTATAGGTTAATACCAAAACCTTGAACCTGATTCGGTACTCCACTGGTAACCAGTGCAGCTGTGCACCCAGAAGCAGTGGGTGGCTGTTAGCCTGCATTAATGTGGCCTGCCAGAATGTGTGTGTGCAGCATCATCCTGATGGGTTCACTTAAAATGAGTGTCAGAGTGTCAGTTCTCGAGCCATAGCTACGCCATGTTCTCATGTTATAATCTGTAGCTGTTTAGTTCTCTCCCTCCAGGCCCAGGTGCTTCCCAGGCTGCCTATATCCATGGGAGCGAAGAATTCTCTTATCAACCTGTTCTGGCCGACCTTGACGACCTCACCTTCCCAGGCCTTCTAGACAGGACTAAGGGGAGAGGCTGGGAATGGGTGTTTGAAGTGTTGTTACTTTCATTTTGTGTGTCATTCTCAACAAAGCTTTCGTTCAGCCAAGGCTTTCCTAGTCCTTGGAATATGGTCACTTGTATCCTGAGCATTGTCTTTCAATAAACCTTTTGGAATCAAGAAACTGTGCTTCTTGCAGAAGGGGGGAGACGAACTCTAGATAACTGGGATTCCATAGTCTGACAATGAGGCCAAGATTTTTTGGAAAGGGGTATGAAAAAGATAAAATACTGGGCTAGGGGCCAGCCCGAAATTGCACTGGCAAGAACAGCACGTGCAGCTGGAGCATTCTTTGGAGAATGGTGGCTCTACTTTCTGTAACACAAGCAAGTGTGGAAATGAAAATGGGTGCAATCTTGGTGTGGGGTCAAAACAGCCACGTAGATGGGACAGACCAGGATCCATCGAACCGAGACCTACACAACTTCCAACACAGTGAACTGAATGAAGCACACCAGCTGTGTACTGTAGGTCCTCAAGGATAAGCTGCCTGATTTTTACTCCCTGAAAATGCAAACATGTGGCAGGCAGGTCACACTACATGGGAGGGGCAGGGCTTTTTTTCAGCTGGAACATGGTGGAATGGAGTTCCTGACCGGCACCTCTTGAAAATACTCAGCAATAGTGTGTGGAAATAATATTATTTCAAAGAATCCCATGTGTTTCCTCCTGATTTCCCTCTTGAGAGTTCCACCACCTCTTTCCCCAGAAAAAAAAAAACTCTAGGGATGGGGGATTATGCCTGGCTGTGGGGGTGGGGTCTGCTCTAATCTATCTTGAACTAGATTCCAGATCTGTTAGGTAGCTCCCATACAGGGGCAATATGGTGTGCCCCTCCCACTTTATCCTTCTCCTTCCATGGCAAAAAGTTCATTCCCATCCTTTGCTTTTAGCTTTCAAGAGCCACAGCTCTCTTCGTCAGATGCATCAACAACTTTCGAGAACATTTCTTATCAGATCAGAGCCACAGTTCTCTTCATCAGATGCACCAACAACTTTCGAGAACATTTCTGCATCAGATGCATCTGACGAAAAGAGCTGTGGTTCTCGAAGGCTGATGATGCATCTGATGCAGAGAGCTGTGGTTCTCGAAAGCTGATGCTACAATAAAGTGGGTTAGGCTTAAAGGTGCTACTGGTCTCTTTACTATTTTGCAACTACAGACTAACACGGCTAACTCCTCTGGATCCCTTGCTTCTCACCCTTCGAGTAGCTCACGGCACTCTAGAATTCTTTTCAGGACTCTTGTGGGACTGAGGTGCTACGGGTTAGATCTATGAATCAAGCTGGTTTCTAGCAATGAAAAGTAAAACATGAATAGAAACTTAGATGTGACATGACCCATGATGGTTCATATGAGCCTTCTTACAGTGAAATCTTAAGTAGTTCTAAGCCCATTGAAATCAGAGGGCAAAGGGAAGGAGGAAGCAGCGCCCCCAGGGCCATGCCAGTTACCTCCTGTGCTGGAGAGCATTGAAACAATTGCCTACAGCAGGAGGCATCTCGTTTCTTGGTGGATGGTATTTCTCGTGCGTTTCTCTCGTCAGCGGCCATTACTTTTGTCTTCCTGATATTCAGACGTAATCGTTTCAACTTCAAGTCTTCACTATTGTTAATGTTCTTTCTGCCAATCAAATCCAGTTTTCTTGGATTAGATTTTAAATACAAGTCTTGAAAGACAGCATTGAGCGATTTTTGGCTGAGGTGCAAGGTTTTCACTTGACACATGGAATAAATCAAGCTCTGTCCACTCTTCTGTTACCCTGTACAAGGCTAATGAAGAGAACAGTTTCTCAACACACACCTGTGGTTTAGTGGTTAATCACTTCCTTTTGAACAAACAAGATATTGCTGTTTTCCACATGTGTTTTGAAAGAAATGCTTCCCCCACAGGTGTTAATATTCCGCAACACTCCCACTTCTATAAGCATAAAACTCCCCCATGGACTGCACAGAGGACGTCACCCTTGGAACAGGCTGCCATTCCTAGGTAAGACCATTTCTTGCATTTCTTTCTTTTCGCTGGGTTTTGAGAATCAAAAGAGCACTCGCTCCATCGCTTGCAAAGAGTCACATTTGCAGTCGCCATCAGTCCAAAGAGCCACACTGCTAGTGCAGAAGGCCCTGCAGGGGGAAGGATGGGGGAAGCACCTGACTGTCCCCTGCAGAGCCCGTTCCCGTGGATCTGGCCAGCAGCTGCAAGAGGCAGAGAGGTGGCAGAGAGGTGGCAGTAAAGGGCACTCCGGCACTCCCCTCCAGAAACCTGCTCAGGTCGGGCCACGCGTGTTCTGAAGGGAGGCTCCACGCTAGGGAGTAAAACCACCCCCACCCCACCGTTGGCCCGCTTGCTCCTTTCCTGCGTGACTGCCTTGGCAGCAGGGCTGGTTTTACTCTCCTCGCAGCCTGGCAGCAGCTGGTTGCAGGGATAAAAATGCAGAGGCCACGGAGAAGGACAGGCTTGTAAGAGAAGATCAAGTCATGGCTCAGGGAGGCACTGTCCAGTCCCTCCCTGCCAACCACCAAGCAATGGTGTTGCACACTTTCCTGGAACATGGGGCAGGTGGCACAGTGCGGAACGCCATAGATGGCAACACAGGCACAGGTGGCCCCTGAGTGACGATCACTGCTTTAAAAGGACACTATTAACTACACACACCATTTCCTGAAGATTGTTTATCTTCCTCAGCAGAACCCTGTGCTTGGAGGATCTGCTTACTGGTGTACAGCAAAGGCTCTAAGCGTGGTTCCCATGAGTGCCGCCGTGCCCTCCAACACCTTATTCAGTGCCAACCAAGTGTTTTCAAAAAGTGGCTGTGGCCAGGTGGGGCTCTTGCCTATCTAGTATTCAGAGAGAAAAATCCTCACCCCTCTCCCCCCGCCCCCAAATGCAAAGCAAGGGGCAGCTGCAGTGGTAAAGAAGAGTATGCTCACGTGTAAAGGCAGGGGTGGGCAGCAAGGAAGCCAGGCTGCAGAGATGAATGCCCCCTCCAGTAGAGGAAAGCAGTAGAGAGGCAGCTGGGCCAGGGGGACTCCAAAGACCCTCTTCACCCTCCCCCCTTGTCTCTCCATAGGGTACAGTCAAGATGACCCGCTTTGCCAGCCTGCTCTTTTGCCTTCTCGGCAGCCTCCTTTCCAGCTCCTGGGCAGAAGGTAAGGCATGCCAGCATCTCCTTTAGCGTTGGGTGGCCGGAGGGTGTTCCTGGGCTGATTGTGCACAACGCACCGCCCTGAGATTCCTGACTCCAGATAGAGCCAAGCTACAAGTGACGCCTGACATGAGTTGGACACTTTATACAGTACAGCATGTAAACTCTCAAAAAATAATTTAATCACTGTTAAACTTTTACAAATAACCGAAGTTACAACGTTCAATGTATATTTACACAGTTTCACTATCACAGTATTCAGAACAACATTCAAAGTATCCAGAATGAACCTGCAAAGTAAATTAACCCGTGTCCCAGTGACGTATCTTCTTGAAAGTCACACAAGAACCAATGTCCTCTTTGTAGTCAGTTGAAATGGGATGCCACAATGAAATGACTGCGGGGATAAATTATTCCTCCAAACTTGTTCCAACGCAAGCTACTTGTCCTAAACGGAAAAAAGAAAGAGACACGCCCAATCTGGGGCCAGCTGAAGCTCAGATTTCATCAATGCCTCATCAGGAGCGTCAGTCTCCGTGGTGTTCTATTCTTACAACATGCGTTTAAACATTCATGCGTGCACCTCTTAGTATTCCCAATCGCAGTGAATCTTAAACTTCCCACTGGTAACGTACGGCGGCCGTATCTTCTCAGGCGCGCCCAGTGTGAATCCAACCCAATGCTCTTAAAGACCACCCACTTAGCTCATACCCTAAGCTTTAAAGTAACCGCCGCTTCCTGCTGCTAAACAAAAACTAAAGAAAGCAATTCAACACCAGCTCATTGTTTAACCCCTGAGGTTTCACAGTGTGCAAGCGAATGATCCAAAAAGCCTCCCTGCGTAAAAGAGCTACCTGGTCCCTTTGTACTACTTCCAAAACGGCAACCCGAAGAGAGTTGCTCTCATGATCACACTCAATGCAGTGATACATTTCCTAAAAGGGTTTGTCTCGCTCATAATAAAGGTCTTTTCCCACCATGCCATGAAAAGATTAGCAATGGACGGTGCAGCTGAACAACCCATAGCCACACCGCTCCTTTGGAAATAGAATTGTTCCTGAAATTTAAAATAATTTTTCTCTAATACTAAATCCAACATCTGTAATAGAAGCGGTGTGGATAGGGGGCAACTGTCCATATTATCCCTGAGAGAATCCTCTACCACCTCTCTCACTGCCTCATGTGGAATAATTATATATAGTGAATTCACATCCATTGTTAAAAAAACAACATCCTGTTCTAAAGGAAAACCCTCTACCTGCCTGATGAAATCCTTGGTGTCACATAATAAAGCGTCAATTTTCCGAACTGATGGTTGCAAAATCACATCCAAGAGGATGGCCAGAGGTTCTAACACTGAGATGTATCACCTTTTACAGGAGGTACATTGACGACCTTTATTTCTTATTTTGTGGAGAGGATCAGGTAGAACCATTTTGTAAGTGGTTAAACGATAGGGACCCTAAGGTTCAGTACACCTGGCGATTTGCTAAAGGACACATTGACTTTCTGGATGTGGTCACGTATAGGGACCCCTCCAATAAGGTTAAGGTGAGAACGTTCACGAAACCCACGGACCACAATTCGTATCTGCATTTCCATTCCTTTCATCCTAGACATCTGAAAGAGAACATCCCATATGGGCAGCTACTGCGTATTAAAAGGAATTCCTCTAACCTCCAGGACTTCTTAAGGGATGGAAAGACCTTGTATCGTCATTTCCTTAATAGGAATTATCCCCAAAGAACCCTTGATGCTGTGTTCCAGCGTGTCAAGAAAGTAGATCGGACAGGGTTGTTCCAGAGTAAAACCCGGGACACTGTGGGCAGCATCAAGTGGGCGTTAGACTATACACCACTTGCCAACCCCATTAAGAAGATAGTGGATCGACACTGGACTGTGGTTCAGGATATTAGGGGCTGTGAACAACGACCACTGTGTGGTTTTAGGAAAACTACTAGCCTCAAGGACACGCCTGAGAAGATACGGCCGCCGTACGTTACCAGTGGGAAGTGTAAGAGCCAAACTACAAGTGACGTCTTATACAGGTTGGACACTAGTCGGCTTCCCTCAAGTTTTGATGGGAAATGTAGGCGCCCTGGTTTTACAGCTTGGCTCTCCATTACAGCTGCAAGACCAGGATGCCTACATTTCCCATCAAAACTTGAGGGAAGCCGACTAGTGTCCAACCTGTGTAAGACGTCACTTTTAGTTTGGCTCTCAGATTCACTGCGATTGGGAACACTAAGAGGTGCACGCATGAGTGAGTACGTTTATTTTCATACTGAAGTCATGGAATGTGAGTAGAAGGTTTGGCTACATAAAGGTATTTGTGTTTACAGATGTTTAAACGCATGTTGTAAGAATAGAACACCACGGAGACTGACGCTCCTGATGAGGCATTGATGAAATCTGAGCTTCAGCCGGCCCCAGATTGGGCGTGTCTCTTTTTTTTTTCCGTTTAGGACAAGTAACTTGCGTTGGAACAAGTTTGGAGGAATAATTTATCCCCGCAGTCATTTCATTGTGACATCCCATTTCAACTGACTACAAAGAGGACATTGGTTCTTGTGTGACTTTCAAGAAGATACGTCACTGGGACACGGGTTAATTTACTTTGCAGGTTCATTCTGGATACTTTGAATGTTGTTCTGAATACTGTGATAGTGAAACTGTGTAAATATACATTGAACGTTGTAACTTTGGTTATTTGTAAAAGTTTAACAGTGATTAAATTATTTTTTGAGAGTTTACATGCTGTACTGTATATAGTACTGACTATAACCCCCGTGGAGTTTCCTTTCCTTTAATTTGCAAATTACGTGGGGGCAGCCTTTTTTGCATTGTTATGAGTTGGACACTTGTCAGCTTCCCTCAAGTTTTGATGGGAAATGTAGGCGTTCTAGTCTTACAGCTCGGCTCTCCATTTAGTTGATGTTTAGAGGACCCCCCCACCCACACACACACTCAGTGGAGGGGAAGGAGGGCGCCTGGTGAGAGCCCGACGCCTGCACTCCCCTCCCAACTGCATGTTCTCCCTCTCATAGACTGCCGCTCTGTAAACTTCAATTAAATGGAAAACCAAGCTGCAAGACCAGGATGCCTCCATTTCCAATCAACACTTGAGGGCAACTGACAAGTGTCCAACTTGTGTCAGGTGTCACTTGTAGCTTGGCTCTCAGTCTGTAGTTAATGATTTATAAATGGTGCCTTTGTGGCAGAGTTGCACCAACAGACAATGTCAGGGCCTGAAGTCCACACTTTGGACACATGGGGATGCTATGAGCATAATAATTAAACAGAGAAAAAGGGCTCTGCTCTCTGGAAACCCTTTTTAAAAAGAATGTGCGAGATCTCACAGTGCAATCCCAGGCCGTGTGACGGCAGCATAAGCCTGTTTGTCCATTTGCACAAGATAAATAGCTTCATCCATACACACAAAGGTGCCTCCGGTCTGAGCAGAAGGTGGTGAAACACATGCAGAATGGGAAGCGGGGAGAGGGGGGCAGAGGTAGGTGCCACAATTGCGGCAGTGGGGGTGAAATGACATGTTTAGCCAGAGGCATGTGGGATTCCCTGGGCTAGGGTTGCCAGCTCCAAGTTGGGAAATTCCTGGAGATCTGAAGGGTGAAACCTGGAGAAAGCGGGGTTTGGGGAGGGAAAGGACCTTGGCATGGCATAATTCCATACAGTCCACCCCCCAAAGTGGCCATTTTCTCCAGGTGAACTGATCTCTGTGGCCTGGAGACCAGTTGTCATTCCGGGAGATCTCCAGCCACTACCTGGAGGCTGGCAACCCTACCCTGGGCAGAGGGAGCCTCTTGGCAGGAGGATGGGTCACCAGTAAGGGAAGAGGCGGCCACAGCGTTTCAGCAATGAACCCAGAGAAGAAAAGCCAGGAGAAAGTTGGAACCAATCTTTGCTAGTACGCTTAAGTTTGGCACATTTTCTAATTTCACCATTCAAATTTTTGAAGGAGAATTTTAAAAACAAAATCTATAGTCACGTTCTGAATTTTAACTCAAATGCTAAAAATTGGATCTTTTGGACTTATTGGCATCTTTTGATTTTTTAAAATTATTTGGACAGGCTTCAAGCGTGAAATGCCATAACTAGCAATGTGGTATAATGTTAAAAGTGTTCGGGAAGACCCAGGTTCGAATTCCTGCTCTGCCATGGACGCTTGCTGGGTGACCCTGGGCCAGTCACACATACTTAGCCTAACCTACCTCACAGGACTGATGTGAGGGTAAAATGTGGAAGGTAGTAGAACCAGGCACCCTGCTCTGAACTTCTTGGAGGAAAGGCAGGTTAAAAATATCAGATACTGAACAAATAAGTGGGTACTAGTTAACATCAAGTCTACATTCTCCCTTGGAGCTAAAATGACAAAACTGAGGCTATCATACTTTGGTCACATCACGAGAAGCCAAGATTCTCTGGAAAAGTCAATAATGCTAGGAAAAGTGGAAGGCAGTAAGAAAAGAAGAAGACCTAAACCAAGTTGGTTTGACTCAATAAAAGAAGCCCCGTCCTCCAGTTTGCCAGATCTGAGCAAGTCTGTCAATGATAGGACATTTTGGAGGTCTTTCATTCATAGGGTCGCCATAGGGTGGAGGTGACTTGACGGCACATAACACACTTAACATGATTGAATGTCATCTGTTGGGTTGCCAACCACCAGGTGTGGCCTGGGGATCTCCCAGAATTCCAAACGATCTCCAGATGACAGAGTTCAGTTCCCCACGAGAAAGTGGCTACTTTGGAGCGTGGACTCTATGGCATTATTCCCCGGGAAGGCCCTCTCTTTCCTTCCCCAGACCTCACCCTCCCCAGTCTCTACCCCCCAAATCTTCAGATATTTCCCAACCCAGAACTGGCAATCCAGAGCCAAAGCTCCCTTCATCTGAAGTTGTTGTTATTTGGAAATTCTCTTTAGGCTCTTTGGAAGGCTTGCCAAGGGGTAGCCATATTAGTCTATTGTTGCCAAATAAAATAAAAGCCCGGGGCACCTTAAAGACTAAAAACATTCATTTCCATATTACCTTTCACGAATCTCAGCTATGCGGGGTTTCTCGGTGAGAAATGATGCTAAAAGCCTGCCGGTCTTGCCTTCTTCCCACCGCAATATGCAACTTCAGGGGGATTCTGGGTTTGCTCTCATTCTCGCCCTCCAGTCACCCGGACAATGGGGAGAGTACATGGTGGCCAGGTGAGCTGAGCACACACCAGGGAAATGGCTTTTCCAAGGCTGGTTTGGGTGGAAATGCTGCTTCCAAAAGCTCCTGATGCAACAGGAAGATGAGTAGGAGCTGGAGATCCCATCTGTGATGGTGGCTTCAGCCGCAGGCATTGTTTTACACAGAAGGGGCCAGAGGGTGGGCAGTACCTTGCTTGCTTCCTCTCAGCTGTGTCTTCCAGACCCCGCAGGTTACCGTTCATGCCAAGAATGTTCTCAGAAGACCCGCCATTTCTGGACAGCAGGAATGTGAGGCCAGGCAGACAGCAATCATCTCGTAGCGTTCACGGAAGAGGAGCCCCTTGGCCAGGCAATGCTTCCTTTCTGCATCGTTGCTCTCTCCTTTCTTGTAGTTTCACAAGCCCAAACAGAGCCCAAGTCTCGCTGTCCCGCAGGCGCTTACTCCTTCAATGATGGCCGGGGGTGGTTTTGCTACGAGTTCTATGAGCATCTGATGCTCTTTGAGGATGCCGAGGTGAGTTACAGCAATGGCCAGAGGCCAAAGCAGTCAGTGGTGAGTGATCAGAGGGCGGGAAGGAGGCCAATTACCCTCCCGGATGGGTCCAGTAGCCCTGAATGCAAAACAACCTGGAGCATTTCTGCAGCGCCATGAAGCAGCATCTGCTCTTCATGCTGTTTTTGGATCCAGCAGCTGCCGCAGTTCTGCCTGTGTGAACGTCTCCTTTCCTTCCACTCCTATGGAGACGCTGTGGGCACCAGCTGGTCTTGTTGTCAAGGCCACTGCTAGGGAAGGGCGAGGTGCCCAAGTACACTGGATGTGAACGTTTGTGCCCTGCCCCAAATCGCGATGTGGTGCAAGTCTGCTCAGAGGGAGAACTGGTGGGTGAGTTCAGGATTCATCCCACCCTAAAGGCCATCTGCCATGCCTGCACGAAACAACAACAACAACATTCAGTTTATGTACCGCCCTTCAGGACAACTTAGTGCCCACTCAGAGCGTTTTACAAAATGTGTTATTATTATCCCCCCTTCTTACTTGCTCAGGGTAATGCCAATCACTACTTTGGGGTCAGGTAGCGATTTTCCCCAGCCCGGTTTGGCTAGGGATCCTGGCAGTGTTTTGCTATCTTCTGGGCATGGAGCAAGGGTCACTGGGGGTGTGTAGGGGAAGGGGAG
The DNA here is from genome assembly GCF_028583425.1 of Eublepharis macularius. Classification (NCBI taxonomy): domain Eukaryota; kingdom Metazoa; phylum Chordata; class Lepidosauria; order Squamata; family Eublepharidae; genus Eublepharis; species Eublepharis macularius. The sequence goes on from NC_072798.1 coordinate 1,906,192, forward strand.
GTAGTTGTGAATTTCCTGCACTGTGCAGTGGGTTGGACTAGATGAACCTGGAGGTCCCTTCCAACCCGATGATTCTGTGATTCTATCCTCATGACAATCACCCTGTGAGGTGGGTGGGGCTGAGAGAGCTCTGAGAGAGCTGTGACTGACCCAGGATCATCCAGCTGGCTTCAAGCAGAGAAGTGGGGAATCCAACCTGGCTCTCCAGATTAGAGTCCTGCCGCTCTTAACCCCTACACCAAACTGGCCATTCAGAAGGTAACTGGCAGTTGTATGCACAGTGTGTAACTCCATTGTCTGTTCCAGGTTCGTTGGCCTGGGCTCAGTTTCTCCACATCCTCCTGTGGTATCTCTGGAACGCACAACTTAGTGACTGTTAGGGTTGCCAGCTTCCAGGTGGTGGCTGGAGACCTCATGAAATTACAACTGATCTCCACACCACAGAGTTCAGCTCCCCTGGAGAAAATGGCTGCTTTGGAGGGGGGGCTATCTGGCTTTACACATTGCTGAGGTCCTTTCCCTCCCCAGACCCCACCATCCCCAAAGTCCATTCTCAAAGTATCCAGGAATTTCCCTAGAGGTGGTTGGCAACTTCATGAAGGAAGACCCTTCTGAGCAGGTGTTTCTCTCCAACAGGCCGTATGTCAGAACAGGAACGGCGGTCACCTGGCCTCCATCACGAGCGACACTCAGATGAGGGAGGTTGGTGGTTACGTGTCTCAGGCAAACCGGGCCAGGAGTGAGGTGTGGATTGGCCTGCGCCGGAGCCAGAACTCAGACATGGTGAGAACTTGCTGCTCGTTCTCCAGAACTTACTCCCAGCCTCAGGCCTTCCTCCTGTCAGAGCTGAGGCTAGATAATGTCCTTACTCCAGACTACCTTCTGCAATCAGACAACAGTCCATTGTTTCCAAAAGGTTTTTACTGAAGAATTAGTTCATTATAATCCACTGGCCTGAATACAATATTCAGGATGGTACATATGCATTGTTACCAATGACAGGCAAAGCAGGAGGTACAAAGTAACAGATCTCAGCAGGCCCAACCTCCCCCCACAGTTCTCAAAACAACCCCTTTGAAACCAGGAAAGCGAAAGTTCTTCAAGGCCGGTTCTTGGTGGAACAGCAGTAGCCAAAACAATCCTTCTCTGTGATATAGCTGCCTGGGAACCTTGGCACCTGTGAAGAAAGCACTTAAACACTGAAAGGATTAAACATGGAGTCGGTTAGGCAAGGATATACATGAAAGCATTCTGAACCTGACATTCTGCCCCCTCTAAGATGCCCCCCCCAGGCTTATGGGGGTAGCGAGAATGGAACGCATTAACTAATCTAGGAGCATGAACATGTACAGAATTCACCCACTCATCAAACCCAGAGTCAAAGTCTTTCCACCTGATGAGATAAAATAGCTGATTTCTTTTTAATTTAGAGTCCAAAATTTGTTGTACTTCGTAATGAGTTTGATCATCAATCAATGTTGGAATGGGAGGGGCACGGGTGTGCCACTGGTCTGCAGGAGGAGCTTTTTTTAACAGACTAACATGAAAAGTATCGTGTACGTGGCGCAAATTTTTTGGTAAATCCAAAGCAACAGTCACTTTGTTGATTACTTTACGAATAGGAAAGGGTCCAAGAAATTTTAACGCAAGCTTACGGCTGGTTTGAGTCACTTTCAGATTTTTCGTGGAAAGATAAACAAGGTCGCCGGGTTGTAAATCCCAATCAGCCGCACGGTGGCGGTCGGCGTATCGTTTGTAATCCTCTTTGGCTTTGTCGAGATGTTTTTTAATTTGAGTCCATTGGTGAGCAGCTTCCCCCCACCATTCCGTTACGTCTCTGGAAGTTGCAGTAGGAGGGGGGAGCGCTTTGAACGGGAAGGGATTGAAGTGGAAGCCATAAACGACTTTGAATGGAGTTTCTCCTGTTGAGGCGTGCACGCTGTTATTGTAAGAGAATTCTGCCAGGGGGAGTAAATCGACCCAATTATCTTGTTGGAAATTGATATAGCAGCGAAGAAACTGTTCTAGGATTTGATTAGTTTTTTCCAACTGCCCGTCGGTTTGCGGATGATGACTTGAACTTAGACCTTGTTCAATATCTAGCATTTGTAAAAGCTCCCGCCAGAAGTTGGCAATGAATTGTCTGCCGCGATCCGAGATCACCTTAGACGGAAAAGAATGTAATTTTACAATGTGTTTCAGAAAAATATCCGCCAGTTTTCTAGCTGAAGGTATAGTGGTGCAAGGTATAAAGTGTGCTTGCTTGGAGAATAAATCCACTACGACCAGAATACAGTTGTGACCTTTGGAGGGGGGTAAATCAGTGATAAAGTCCATGGATATTACTTCCCATGGTCTGCTTGGTGTTTCTAGCGGTTGTAATAATCCGGGAGGTTTGCCCTTGCATGATTTGGCACTGAGGCAAATGGGACAGGATGCTACATATTGGGAAATGTCCTTACGCATGCCTGGCCACCAAAATTGGCGTTGTACTAAATGAAGTGTTTTTAAGTAACCATAGTGTCCTGCTGTAGGGGCATCGTGACAGCGCTGCAAGACTTCTTTTCTTAAACTGTCGGGAACATAAAAGCGGTCCCCCCAAAGCCATTCTCCTTGTTTCGATTGTTGCAGTTTGTCTTTGGGCACCTTTCCCCCCTCCTTTTCCACTTCAGCTTTCAGCTTTAACCTCCATCCCTGATCGGGTTGAGGGGGATGAGCAGTGCGACTGCGCGTTGTTACCACACCCCCTAATTGCGTAGGGGAAAAGACGGTGTCTATAGTCTCCTCCCTTTTGCTTTTGTGTTGGGGCATGCGTGATAGGGCATCAGCAAGAAAGTTCGTTTTGCCTGGCAAGAAGTTTAAAGTGAAATTGAATTTGGAAAAGTATTCTGCCCAGTGCAGCTGTTTAGCATTTAGCCTCCGAGGGCTGCGGAGGGCTTCCAAATTCTTATGGTCCGTCCAAACCTCGAATGGGTGACGGGCTCCCTCTAACCAATGCCTCCAGGTAGTGAGGGCTGCCTTTACAGCAAAAGCCTCCTTTTCCCACACGTTCCAATTTCTCTCCGCTTCAGAAAACTTCCGGGATAGGAAGGCACAGGGCTTGAGTTTTCCATCCTCCCCTTTTTGCAAAAGTACGCCCCCAATCGCGGTGTTGCTGGCATCGACTTGCACTACAAAGGGGCGATTTTCATCGGGGTGTTGGAGGGCGGGTTCGGAAACAAACTGCATTTTGAGGAGATCGAATGCCTCTTGGCATTCTCGTGTCCAGGGCAATTTGGCACTGGGCTTTTTGGCATTGTCCCCCTTGTCTTTAGTTTTTAACAGTTCGGTTAGGGGGAGTGTAAGTTGAGCAAAGTTGGCAATGAATTCCCTATAGAAGTTGGCGAAACCTAAAAAGGATTGTAGTTCCTTGCGAGTAGCAGGAGTTTGCCAACTTTGGATTGCTTGTACTTTGCCCGGATCCATTTTTAAACCATCTTTGGAGATGCAGTAGCCCAAATAAGTGAGTTCTGTTTGGTGAAATTCACATTTTGATAGTTTGATGGGCAGTTTGTTACACATTAGTGTGGTCAGAACCCTTTTTACAAGGTCCACGTGTTCCTCCTCAGATTCTGAATATATTAAGACATCATCTAGGTAAACCACCACTCCTTTGTACAAAAATTCATGTAATACTTCATTGATCATGGACATGAAAACCGATGGGGCCCCAGCTAAGCCGAACGGCATAACTAAATATTCAAACTGGCCGAGGGGCGTATTAAACACGGTTTTCCATTCATCCCCTGCTTTGATACGAACGTGGAAGTAGGCATCTTTTAAGTCTAATTTCGTAAAGATCTTACCTTGAGCCACGACGTTGAGAAGGTCTCTGATGAGCGGGATGGGGTATGCGTTGCTGGATGACACAGCGTTAAGTCCCCGAAAATCAGTGCACAGTCTTAAGCCCCCATCCTTCTTTTTGACGAAGAGCACTGGCGCAGCGTGTGGGCTGTTCGCAGGTCGTATAAATCCTCTTTGGAGATTAGTGTCAATGAATTTGCGGAGTTCTTCTCTTTCGTTGGGGCTCATGGGATACAGGCGGCCCTTAGGCAGTGAGGCGCCCGGTAAAATTTCTACAGCACAGTCTGTCCTCCTATGTGGAGGTAGAGTATTGGCCTCTTCCTCTGTGAAGGCTTGGAGGTAGGCTCCATATTGTTTGGGTATTTGATTAATTTCTTCCTGAGTTAGGAGAGCTGATTCTTTGTGGGTAGGATCGTTACCCCAATTTTTATCCCAACGGTGACTTTTGCAGGCATTATGGCTGAATGTGATGCTTCCTTCTGTCCAGTTTATATAGGGGTTGTGGTCGCACAATCACCGGCTTCCCAGGATCAAGGGGTATTTGGCAGTGGCACTAATGACGAACGATCTTACTTCCCAATGATGCCCCATGCCGGTTACGACCGGAGTGGTTTCAGTAGTGACTGGGTTCATATTAGTGCCGTCCATTTGCTCAAAAATGATGGGCGTTTCCAATTCTTGTACAGGAAGCACTAATCCATTCACCAAGGCTGGAGCGATAATGTCTCTTGAGCAGCCCGAATCTATCAGTGCTTGCACGCGGATGTGCATTTTCCTATCTGGATTTACTAATATTACAGGTATGAAAAGTATGGACCCGGGAGGTCTGTTCAAAGCAGGAACGGACTGAGGTTCGATCTGCCGTTTGGGTCCTTTTACAACAGATCCATTTCGTTTCCCGAAGTGGGACTCTCAGGATTCTCCTCCCCGGTTAGAGCTGTTGAATCATATTCCATAACTTCCTCCAGCTCTAACCCTCTCTCGGGGAGGTTCTTCCGAGGAGCTCCTCTGCCCCTCGCTGACCTGGGAACCGGTGTTGGGCACGGTGGCGCCGAGTAGGTTGCGGGAGCTGGACATCTTAGTTGGAGCGGAGGTCTTTGCACAGGCGGGTACGGACATTGCACTGCAAAGTGACCACTTTGGCCACACTGCAAGCACAAACCTTGTTGCCATCTAGCTTCTCTCGCTCCGCGAGTAGCGTATCCAGCCCCTCGGCCTCCTCGAACGAGAACTGAGGAGCGCCTTTGGCCCGCGGGCTGTTGATGTTGTTCCACTAAACGAACTTCTAGCATGCGATTTTCTACTTCGCAAGTTAACTGGATCCATCCTAACAGCGTAGGAGGGTTATCTTGCATGAGAGCTCTATCCAACAATTTAGGATTTAATCCCTGTTTGAATAAAATGATTTTGGTGGATTCCTCACACCTTGGGCATTTGGCAGCGAGCTGTCGGAATTTTGTAACATAGTCTCTAGCCGACATGCTGCCTTGCCTAATAGACTGCAATTCAGTCCGGGCCCTAGTTTCTTCTAGGGGATCTTCATATTGGGCTCGGAGCGCGTCCACTAGCCCTTGAAGTGTATTCAACTCAGGGGCACCAATATCATAAAGTCCTACATACCAGTCAGCCACTTTGCCTTGAAGTCTCGATCCCAGGTGTTCGATTTGACTGGCTTCACTTCCAAATGTCCCCATTGATTGAAAAACTGTACTGCTTGGACAAGGAAAAATCCCATTTTGGAAGGATCTCCATCAAACGTAGCTTCCAGCTTAACCCAACCCATGGGAAGTTCTTGCCTGGGAGCTGGTGCTGGCATCGGGTAGACATCGAGCGGGGCGAGTTGTAAAGGAGGCTGTCGCGGTGTTGGCGGTAGCTGCGGCGGAGGTTGCTGGGGATAAGGTTGAGGTTGTTGTGGGGGAGGCCATCCCGGGACTGGCTGGGGAGGCCCTCCAGGTATGGGTTGTAGCGGCGCTGGCCGTAAGGGTGCTGGCTGCACCGGCGGTGGGCCTCGAGGCGTCGGTAATCTGGGCGCTGGTAAAAGAGGAGCGGGAATCGGCCCTTGGGGTGCCGGTTGGAACGGGGATGGGTGAGGAGAGATAGGTTGGAGAGGCACCATGGCCCCCCGCGGCCCCGGCGTTTGGTGTGGCCTGGGAGTAGTACCTCTTCCAATTCTGCTTGTCCCAGGGATGACTCGTGGTGTATCACCTCTCGGGAGGCTTGGTGGCTGATCCACTTGGGTCATGGGTGGAGGCACTATAGGGGAAGTGGGCCTCAGTGGTGGTCCTGGTTCCCCACCCCCTCCTCCGGTTCCACTGTCAGCAGGAATGATTGGCTATTCGGGAGGGGGGTCTTCTGGACACGGTTCTCCACCTCCTCCGCCAGCTCCGTTGTCATCTGGTATAATCGGCTGTTCAGGACGGGGTTCTTCTGGACACGGGTCTTCAGGACAAGGTCTTTCCCCAGTTACAGAGTCAGAATCCCCCGTTTCCGGTGGCTGTTGCGGCCACGGTTGGATTGGGCCCTCCGGACGGGGCAAAAGATTTTGCAGATTTGACAAACTTTGGCTGATGTCTGGTAGACCAGCTGGCGGTTCACATCCACCATCCCCCACCACGAGTACAGACAGCAGGTGGACTGCGTGGGCTAAGCTTTCTTCCATGCTTGCTAGTCTGGTCTCCAGGACTTGCACTCTATCTGGATTTTCCTCCTCCTGTTCTGTATACCCAGTAGCCTGCGAGGTCAGCACATTTTCGGCATGTGGTCTCGTGGCTTTCGTCTGTTGCCAAGGCAAGGGTACTTCTACTTCTTGTTCTTCTTGAGACCTTGCAGCTAAGATCCCTTTCGCCAATCCAGTGATTGCTTATATACCAGAGTCAATCGCAATCGTTCTGCTTTGAAGCTGCACCCACTGGTGCTCACTTACTTCTTGTTGCCCCGACCACGGGGTGACCTCCGAATAATCCCATCTTAGGGCGCCACGGCAGGACGTCTCCCACTCCGTTTGTTCGGTCGTCCTGTTCCAGTAGAGCCACGGTTGGCTGCTGGCATGCTCGGGTATCGACTCCAAACTGCGCCGACTATCTACCTGTGTTTGCGTGAACATCGTACTGGCCCTCCGTTCCCTTGTCTCCCTTGGTCTCGCGCCCCACTGCGCTGGAGTGGGTACGGAAAACAGTGGTTCGGCTGTAGCTCTGGGCCGGGTATCTGCACTGCTGGGAGCGAGAGTGTAGAGCGTAGTAACAGAGGAGCTGTTTCCCTTTGGTACAGGTCCTTGAGGTTCCAATCCTTGGGAGCCAGGGGAGACATACGGGTCAAACAAAGGATCCCTGAGCGGGACAGCTTTGGAGTCCGTTTGATCCGGCTTAGGCATTGGAAAAGATAATTGGTAACAAAATGTCAGAGCTGTGGCTAGATAATGTCCTTACTCCAGACTACCTTCTGCAATCAGACAACAGTCCATTGTTTCCAAAAGGTTTTTACTGAAGAATTAGTTCATTATAGTCCACTGGCCTGAATACAATATTCAGGATGGTACATATGCATTGTTACCAATGACAGACAAAGCAGGAGGTACAAAGTAACAGAGCCCAGCAGGCCCAACCTCCCCCCATAGTTCTCAAAACAACCCCTTTGAAGCTAGGAAAGCGAAAGTTCTTCAAGGCCGGTTCTTGGTGGAACAGCAGTAGCCAAAACAATCCTTCTCTGTGAGATAGCTGCCTGGGAACCTTGGCACCTGTGAAGAAAGCACTTAAACACTGAAAGGATTAAACATGGAGTCGGTTAGGCAAGGATATACATGAAAGCATTCTGAACCTGACACCTCCAAGCCAGCCCTTAGGATAGCTGCTTGCCTTTGTGAGCAGTGCAGCTGGTATTTCCCACAGTCCGTGCAGCCGTGTGGCACGAGTGGTACAGGGTTATGCCTCAAAGGATCCTCTAGGGAACTGAGAACCAGCCTGCCACGTCTATTGTGCCCTCTCGAGTGCATTGCTCAAGAGCCAGAAGGCGGCCCCTCGACCCCTCTTTTCTTCCCCAGAGAATCCTGCTTAGCTAGTAGAGGAACCTTCAAGGCGTTTGCCAGGAGGGATGTCCCGCACCAGTACTCGCCTTTGAGTGAACTGAAAAGTTGATCAAACTGGAACAAAGAGGAAAGGGCCTTGCACTCAGCCCAGCCCTTAGCCCCCTGAATTCAGCTCCAGGGCCTCAGACTTTCCCTGGCACTTGCTCCTCGAGATCCTGTCCTGGGACCGGCTGTCAAGGATCGATCCAGGCATTTGTGCTACAGATCTCCTCTCAGCTCCCCGGGTAGGGGTGCTCTTGGAGAGGTGGCATCTCAGAGCCAAGCTACAAGTGATGTGTGACATGAGATGGACACAAGTCAGGTCCTTGAAAGTTTGGGGGGAGAAATGCAGGCGTCTTTTCTGGCTACTGTAGTTCAGCTCCTTCCCAGCCACTGGGGGATGGAGTTTACTAAAGGAACTCACATATTTAACAACAGCAGAGTTGCAGGGAGAGGCGAAGTAGGTGCACGGCTTCCTGTGCTGCCACTTGCGGGAGTGCTCCCAGCTGTCCCAGCTTCCAGCAGCTTTGCCAGCCGACGACGGTGGAAAGGGCTTGGAGTGGCGGCAACTGCCAGGGGCTCCCTTGGGCCGGCAGAAGCAGGCCTTTGCTTGGAAGAAGCATATTTTGTGACTACTAGCCATCTCTATGCAGGCACTCTCCCTCCAGCGCTGCTGTTGTTAACTATGTGAATTGTTGGAAACCAAGTTTTACTGTTAATGTTTTGTTTGTTACTGTTATATTTGAAAAACTAAATAAATATATATTTTAAAAAACTATGTGAATTACTTTGGTAAGCTCCATCCCCCAGTGGCTGGGAAGGAGCTGAACTGCGGTAGTCAGAAAAGACGCCTACACTTCCCATCAAAACTTTTGGGGATGTGACTGGTCTCCACCTCGTCTCAGGCGTCACTTGGTAGCTTTCCTCTGAGAGCCAAGCTACAAGTGACGCCTGACACAGGTTGGACACTTGTCAGCTTCCCTCAGGTTTTGATGGGAAATGTAGGTGTTACAGCCTGGCTCTCCACTTAATTGAAGTTTACAGACCCCCCCCCCCACACACACACACCGCGAGGGGAAGGGGGGGCTCCGGGAAACAGCCTGACGCCTGCACTCCCCTCCCGACCGCATGTTCTCCCTCCCATTGACTGCCGCTCTGTAAATGTCAATTAAATGGAGAACCAAGCTGCAAGACCAGGACGCCTACATTTCCCATCAAAACTTGAGGGAAGCTGACAAGTGCCCAACCCTGTGTCAGGCGTCACCTGTAGCTTGGCTCTCAGACTGTAGTACGTAGGAGGAGACTGGGAAGCCATGCATTCATGCACAGATATCCTTCTGCACAGAAGCTGTAGGTGGGATGCAATCTAACAATGCTAGGTTTACCACTTTGAAGATATTTCCATTCTTACACTTTTTAAAATAGCCAGAACTAATACACATAGCCTCTCACCCTCTCCCTACTGACTGACATGCCCTTTCTCTGCCCCTCAGTACCGTGGCTGGCGGTGGACGGATGGATCCCAGTTCTCGTACACCAACTGGCTCGGTGGAACCCCCAACAATATTGGCGGGCGGCAGAACTGCGTTGTCCTCACCCCTGGATCAGGTCAGGAAGGACATTCTCTCCTATGGCATGAGGAACAGAGACTGGATTTCTACAGTGATGGGGGCAGGATGAAGGGAGGGCCTTGCTTTCTTCTTGGGGAGGCAGGAAAAGGAGGGGGTGGAGCAAACAGCTCAACCCCTGGTGCTGTGGAGGGCCGAGCCGCTGGAGGAATCCCTCTGAGGAGCGTGGGGCTGCCCACCGGTCATGGTTGGCTGCGAAGCTGGCATTCGGTTTCCTGTGTTGTAGCCCACTCTTCCCCCTGCTTTCCTCAAGCCATGCTGAATTGTGTGGCGAGGGACATGTCCGCATTCTCAGCCGATGTTTCACTCACCCTTGTTTGCCTTTTAGGGTTTAAGAACTGGGACGATGCCACCTGCAGCTACGGGAGAACTTTTCTCTGCAAGTGGAGAGCATCTTAGTCCAGGCGCTCTGGGTATGCAGGGGAAACTCAGCGCCTACTTGGAAGCAAGTGACACCTGCAAGAGTTCCCTCCTGCACCTTCTGGACAGAGACCTTTCCCCACCTGCACCGTCTCTTCACCAGGGGCCGCCTTGGTCTCCACCTCAGGCATGCCGATCCCTTCAGCTCTGCCTGAACGTCACGGGGCTTCCCTTTCCTGCCCTTCTTTGCTTGCCAATAAAGGTTGCCAGAAGCCTCTGGTCCTCTGTGATCGTTCCTTCCACCCCAGGAGAGGGGACTCCTGCTCCTTTCATGAGCCCCTCTGGCAGGTCTTTGTTCTGTGGCCCAATGTGAAAAGGTGCCACTTGCCACTTGCCGCTGGACCCACAATCATTGCTTGCTCTGGGCCACCTACAGTGCGAAAGTCAACAAAAGCACACCCCATGTAGGACACAGAGGGAAGTAATGGGTGGGATGCCTTACTGCATTTCTTTGGGTTTCGTATGTGGAGATACCTGGACTAGGACTGACCTCTCCAAGTGCACGCTGGCCCATAAACGCTTGGGTGCAAGTAATTGTCTGTCTTTAAGGTCCTAAAAGAAAGGCCACGTTTATTTATTCATGGTCTTCCAGCATTTTTGTTTTAGTTGCTTTCCTTTGCATGACGTGGAGTCGCAGTGGCTTACAATGTTAACAAAAAAATTGCACTCCACGTTCCACTTAAAACCACATCACCCACCCCATAAATCTGCTTGCCAGCAGTAAACTGGTCCCTAGGAAATAAATGGGCTCAGCAGCATCATGTCAACCTCCCGCAGCCATTTGCATTCCTCGGGTGGGATCATCCGTCCTGAACAACTCGCTCTTCGGACTTGGCAAAGCCCAGGAAGACCAGTCCATGTTGGGGGGCTGCAGAGGCCCAGGAATGGCTCCGAGTTATCCCAAGTGGTCTACTGGGGGGGGGGGTGATAAAGAGACGCTGATCAGAAGGGCAGCACTGCCTCAAGGCACCATACCAGGAAAGACTGTCCTGCAAGTATGTAAAACTCAGGCAACAACAACAACATTTGATTTATATACCACACTTCAGGACAACTTAACACCCACTCAGACACAACAGTCCTTATCCTCATGACAGTCACCCTGTGAGGTGGGTGGGGCTGAGAGAGCTCTGAGAGAGCTGTGACTGGCCCAAGGTCACCCAGCTGGCTTCATGCAAAGGAGTGGGGAATCAAACCTGGCTCGCCAGATTAGAATCCCACCACTTTTAACCACTACACCAAACTGGCTCTCATGAAGGGTTTGGGAAGTAACCACCCAAATCACCCTGAAAAGCATACTGGCAGCCAGTGAAGCTCTCAACAAGAAGTGGGGTGCTGCATTTCGTGTTGTCTTAGGCAGCCCCAGGTAGAGAGCAGTACAGCAGTCTAGTCTTGTAGTTGCCATGGTATGGATTGGTGTGGCCGCATCAGCTGAGACCAGGATACCGTCTGAGTAGACAGTACTGACCCTGATGGACCAACGGTCTGCCCCTGTAGAAAGCAGCTGCACTAGGGAGGAGCCAGGCTCAGTTACAGGGCATGAGATTTGCATGCAGGACCTCCCAGGTTGAAAATCCTGGGATCTCTCTAGCTAAAAGGACCAGGCAGACGGGAAAGACCTCTGCCTGAGACCCTGGAGAGCCACCGCCAGTCTGAGTAGACAAGACTGACCTCGATGGACCAACGGTCTGATTTAGTAAAAGGCAGCTTCTTGTGTTCCCTACTTACAACCCTGCTCTCCTGTTTTCCCAGTAGTAGGAGACCAGTATCCCAAGGAACCCGTCAGCTACAGATCAGTGTACCTGGTCCAGAGCAGAGACCATCCTGCCTTCCAAATTACTGACCTGCACCACCACCCTACTGTCTGGATTCAGACAACCATTTGTTTACCCACCTCCACTTGACCGTGAGAGGGTTGAACTCCTTGGAAAGGCTGTTTTCTCAAGGTGCTGAGGATTCTTTGTTAGTTAGTCCAACATTCTGCTCGTAAATACGACCCCCAGACCAGTGGTGCAGTTTGGCAATTTTAGTCTCTGTATTTAATGGTCTTATGGTGATGGCGTCCACTTCAGACAGAAATGCACGCTTTGAAAGCAAACTGATGGCCTCAGAGACTGGCTCTGGCTGCACCCCTGAAAATCCCCTACCAAATCGTAGTGGGACACAAGTCCCAAACGAGTTTACAATTTTCAAATTGTTGTGCAGTTTTCAGTGGGATATGGTTGAGGCAATCAGTTCCCCGCTGAAGATCTAGGCATGGTTTCTTGCACCAAGAACTGGAGGTAAAAGACGGGTGGAGGTTGCTGGCCTTCCCAATGGCCCTTTCTCAGTTTCCCTTGTTTTACACGACTACAGAACAAGAATGATGAAATTCACTGTATTCTTTATCAGAAGAAGTTTTGGACCACTGAATGCAAACACTGCTGTGGCTCCAGCCTCTGCCAGAGGCAGGCAAACTTTTAACGACTCCCTTTGCCTCTCATTTGGGTGTTACAAAAAAAAACACACATTCTGGCTAACGAAGTCCCCAGCGATGCTCTCCCTTCCCCATTAACAGGTTCCCTCTCCTGTGAACCGATCTCCTGGGGGGGGACATGATTTCTGGCTATTGGGTACAGATCCCAAGCGGATCCCTGAAGATGGAAAACTTTCCTCTTGAACTTCAGCCATTGCGTGTTAGAGTAAGCAGCTAATTAAGATCAAAATGGCATCTCTGACGTTTTGGCCTCTGTTTCAAAGGCTGCCAAAGAGCGGAAGTAGCAAGGTGATGCAACTGGTTTCCTTTAGTGCAAAGGCTAATACATAATGGCTGCTTCACAAGTATTGAGCAGTCCTAGAAATTGCTCAGCCCTGAACCCAACACACCCCGGTATTCAGATTGAGTAGCGGCACTTCCCACCACCAAATGCAGCCATCCATTCAGAAAGCCGTAATTGAATAATGCTGTGCCTGCAAACCCTTAGGCACGGGTATCATCCTGCCCCACACGGAGCAGCGTTTACCCCTCCTTTGCTCCCTGCATCTCTGATCCATCGCTGCAGAAGTGTGGGAAGGGTTTCCTCGCCAGGGCTGAGCAGAAACCTGCCTTACGTGGTGCTCTCCTGCTTGGAACGCTTGCCTGTTCCCACCCACCACCCTGAAAGTCAGAAGCGCTTGACATCACATCTTCCACAGGAACAAATTAAATGGTTTTAATATAATCACATGAGTTTCATAAAATTAGGCCTATACAATTTAGCCACACCCCAAACACTCCTTATTCTAAACTTTCTCGATTTTGGTGAGAATCCTATAAAATTGTGTTTTGGCTTTTAAATTTAAGAAAGATAAGAGATGACATGTATGAGTTTCTATTTCTGGTTTCATTGGCATGTTCAAGTTTTTGTATCATTGTGATTATTTTATATCGGATAATTCCAAAAGTGATTAGATTGTTTTTGAATAAAAATCTTAAAAGAGAGCATTGAGAGATCTTTGGCAGGGGTACAAAGTATTCCCTTGACACCCGAAATAAATAAACTTCTGTCCTGTCTTCAGTCAGAGAGCTGTTAACCTGTAGAGAACTAGACTAACAGAGAGGCTGGTCTTCTCAATACAGCCCTGTATTGAGGGCATCATCATCATCATCATCATCGATGTATATACCATCCTTCAGGACAACTTAATGGCACACTCAGAGCAGTTTACAAAGTGTGTTATTATTGATGGTTGTTGTGGGTTTTCCGGGCTGTATTGGCACGGTCTTGGCATTGTAGTTCCTGATGTTTCGCCAGCAGCTGTGGCTGGCATCTTCAGAGGTGTAGCACCAAAAGACAGAGATCTCTCAGTGTCACAGTGTGGAAAAGATGTTGGCAGGTCATTTGTATCTACTCAGGAGGGGTGGGGTTGAGCTGAGTCATCCTGTAAGAGTTTCCCAGGGTGTGGAATGCTAATGGCGGGAGGCTTCACTGTATCCTGAGGAGGTTCTTTTGCATATCGATTGGTGCTTGATGTGCTAATCTTCTCTGCAGGGCTATTGTCGGGTGTAGAGTGTTTTGTTAGCCTGGTGTTTTTCAGAACTGGAAACCATGCTCTGTTCATTCTTAAGGTTTCTTCTTTCCTGTTGAAGTTTTGCTTATGCTTGTGAATTTCAATGGCTTCTCTGTGCAGTCTGACAAAGTAGTTGGAAGTGTTGTCCAGTATTTTGGTGTCCTGGAATAAGATACTGTGCCCTGTTTGAGTTAGGCTATGTTCAGCCACTGCTGATTTTTCAGGTTGTCCAAGTCTGCAGTGTCTTTCATGTTCTTTTATGTGTTATTATTATCCCCACAACAATCACACTGTGAGGTGGGTGAGGCTGAGAGAGCTCTGAGAGAGCTCTGAGAGAGCTGTGACTGAGCTAAGGCCACCCAGCTGGCTTCAAGCAGAGGAGTGGGGAATCAAACCTGCCTCTCCAGATTAGAGTCTTGCTGCTCTTAAGCACTAAACCAAACTGGCTGGTTAATGCATTGCAAAGAGACTCTCAGTTTCCACATCTGTGTTTTAAAAGGGAGCCTTCATTACATCCTACTGTGGGGATTCCTTGGCTCTGCCTTCCATCCCACCACAAGAGAGCATTTGATGCTTTCACAGTACGGCATGAGCACACTGAAGGTAGAAAGTGAGTGACCACTGGTAGTTTCTGGTAGAACACTGAAGTTTTGCTGGCTGCTGGGATTTTTGGAAAGAATGCTGGAGTCCGGTGGACTTTGGAAGGGTTCGGCAGGACTCGTGATTTTATACGAGAGTGCTGCAGACTCGGGATCCTCTGGGTCATACTTTGACTTATATGAGTCATGCCTTGACTGACATGACAGTCATTTTCTTGCCTTACAGATTCAGAACACATCAGTGAGTGGATCTCAGAGCTACCAGTAAAAAAGAAAAAGCAGTTTACCCCTGGAGTACAATATCGGATCTTCATTGCAAGGGAATCAGTCTAAGCTTCTTCAATCCCCAATGGAGACCCTTGCGTACATGCCCCCCCCCCAGTATGGAATCTATGTAGACCTCAGCCGCGTGCTGCAAGGAGGGAACAGGAGGGCTGCCAGGGCCAATCCAAAGTGCCTGCTCAGAAAGAGGAGCTGATGACTCAAGTGAATGAGCCAAGTCAGATGACGTCCTGGGGAAGGCAATATCCCAGGCTGGCTCACAAAATATTCAATCAGAAGAAACTCCTTTGGGACATTCCAGGTATGGGAATCAGCCATTCAAGCCTCATTTAAGCAACTGTGTCCATCAAAAACGGGCAAAATGCAAGAGTATATAACCTGTGCAAAACAACCGCCCTCTCCTCTCCTTTTTTTTTTTAAAAAAGAAGCAAATCAATTACTGTAGTCTGATCATGTGGTAGAAATTCTGACACACTAGAAGTGACGAATTACACTTGAATGGCAAGTGAACAGACTCACATGTATTCCTCCCTGTTCTCTTGCGTCACTCACTTCTAGCTTGGCCCTCATTTCTGAGCTTTCTATTGCAGTTGCTCAGGCCAAGATGGGTTCAGCTGCTGGGCCTGAGGAACCCATTATGGCAGCTGCCACCTTGAGTCGGATTTTCAGGGGGGAAAGTGGGATATAAATATTTCAGACAGAAATAATAAGTAAGCTGCCCTTGTGCACCGAGTACTCCCTCTGGGTACTTTTTAAAGTACTTTGATCTCCTTTTTGATCTGGTCCAAAACTGTATCTTTGAAAATTAAGCCTAACATTTTGCTGCATCGAACCCCAAAGTATCCCACTGCTGTAAGATAATTGGGTTCTTTTCACACAAGCAATATACATTTTTGGAAAGTACTGACCAAATGAAAAGAGCAAGACTCCAGTAGCACCTATATTATATGAAAAATATGAAAGACTTGGAAAGAAAGGAAGGAAGAAGAAAAGGGAGGGAGGGAAAGACATGGAAAGAAAGAAGGAAAGAAGGGAAGGGAGGGAAATAAACTAAACTAAAATAAACTGTACAGCCACAGTGATACTAAGACACCTCCAGGAGCTGCACCATATGTCTACAAGAGCCACGTGCGGATCCCGAGCAGCAGTTTGGCCACCCCTGACCTATAAGATGAACAAAATTCACAGTATGGTATGAGATTTTGTGACACATGAAAGCTCATACCGTACCACAAATTTTGTTAGTCTTTTAGGTGCTACTGGACTCTTGCTCTTTTCTATTATTTTTATTTATTTATTTATTATATTAGATTTTTAGTCCGCCGTCCCCGCCGAGCGGGCTCAGGGCAGAACACAACATTTTAATTTACATAAAAACACATAAAAGCAGATAAAAAGTTACAATAAAATTTAAAACACTACATACAATAAAAACTTCACCTGACACAGATTGGACACTTGTCAGCTTCCCTCAAGTTTTGATGGGAAATGTAGGCATCCCGGTCCTGCAGCTTGGCTCTCTCTCTCTCTCTGTCCAATGGACTTTCCAACTGTCACTTGTCCAACATTCCGCCAAGCTGCCTACATTTCCCATCAAAACTTGAGGGAAGCTGGCAAGTGTCCAACCTGTGTCAGGCGTCACTTGTGGTCCCGCTCTCAGATGGCTATGGAAAAGTTACTTCATTTCAGACATGGCCCATATATCCATATCTATAGTACATATAGGGTGGTAGACAGAGATCTTTTCAAGTCAAGTCAAGTATGGCTGGCGGGGACCACCCCTGACCTATAAGCCTCCCTCATATGCCTGGTAGAACATCTCTGTCTTACAGGCCCAGCGGAAGGATAATAAATCCTGCCGGACCCTGGTTTCATCAGACAGAGTTCCACCAGGCCGGTGCCAGGACCGAAAAGGCCCCGGCTCTGGTCAAGGCCAGGCGAGCCTCCCTAGGACCGGGGACCACCAAACGTTTTTTGTGTGTAGAACGAAGTGTCCTCTGGGGTATATATAGGGAGAGGCGGTCCTGCAGATATGCTGGACCCAGTCCGCATAGGGCTTTATAGGTCAGCACCAAAACCTTGAACCAGACCCGGTACTCAACTGGTAGCCAATGCAGCTGGCGTAATATAGGTGTCATATGTTCCCCCATCGGGACTCTTGCAATCACGCGCGCAGCTGCATTTTGAACCAGCTGTAGCCTCCGGATCAAGCCCAAGGGAAGCCCTGCGTAGAGCGAGTTGCAGTAGTTCTACTACTTCAGACTAACATGGCTACCCCTCTTGATCTACTGACCAAATGTTACTTCTTTTAAAAAATGTCTGCAGAAATTTGGATTCTCGCTGTGAGGGAAAAATTCAAACTAGATGAGATACAGGGAGGTTTGTGGTTGGGTCTCACAAAGGATACAGGAGGCAGACGAGAACCTTGGAAGGAATAGCTGGAAAGAAAGGAGAGGATACTAGAAGTGGAGGAGAAAGCCTGGGAAATAGAATACCTGGGGGATACCCCAGGTATCCCCCTTCCCTTGAAAACAGCGGTAGCTTGCGTGCAATTAAAAACCATATTGAATAAAAGGACTTTGTAGTGCCTCCTAAAAACATCTGAAAGTGCCCCCCTGGGAGCCCATCTTTTCCTTACCCATTCTCTCATTTGGGCCATTCAGGGCTCTGATAGCCTCACCTATCCAGCCACTGCAGGTCCTCAGTCATCACTGATAACTTTAGTTTCACTTAGGAAGGCTTTACCAAACCTTGCCAGCTCTTTGTCTCATCTCGGAGACAGCCATCAAGCTATTGTCTTTCGGAGCAAGACATCAGTTTTACCCCAGATTACATTTTGCTCTATAATTAGGATGTCCTGCCATGCCTGGAAGAGGGCTTCTTATCTCGACACGGCCGACCTGGCCACCTGGATCCATGCTATGATAACATCAAAACTTGACTACTGTAATGCACTACACATAGGTCTCCCACCTAAGTTCACTAAAGGTAAGGGTACCTAAGTTAACTAGGAGACTCCAATTGGTGCAAAACTCTGCAGCTTGACTGTTATCAGGAGTGAGCAGGAGCAGCAGCATGAACATCACCCCCATTCTTCAGTCACTCCATTGGCTACCTATCAGTTACCATGCTCAGGTCAATTAGCTATTACATACAAAGCTCTTTTTGATATCCCTTTAATGAAAATCATTCTTTAAACACCCGCTTGGTCATTTCGAGAGTCCTCAGAGGGACCTGGTATACATTAGTGGAGAAGATCCCAGTTACCCCTCCCCCTCTTGCTGCCACTCCTTGCATGCTAATTCCCCCAATTCACAAGGAGACCCCCATTTAGGGTAACAGTGAAAGGCTTTAATGTCATTACCAGGAGTTTGATCTGAATTTGGAAACAAACCAGCATCTGATGAATCAGTTTTAAAATGTCTTTATGTTGACTAGCCCCCAACAAAAACTGGGCTGCTGCGTTCGGACCCAGTTGTGGTTTCTGGGTTGTCTTCAAGGGCAGTCCAATGAGCAGTGCATTGCAGTAATCCAGCCACAAAGGCTTGGATTAGCATGGCCAGGTCAGTTGAGCTTAGCCCTTTCCCTTCCTCCAAATATGCAGCCCACCCTTAAAAAGATCATGTGAGAAACCACAACCGAATACCATGCACAGCCTCTGCTAGTCTGAGCAGATGATGCTAATAGGGTTGTCAACCTCCAGGTGAGGCCTGGCGATCTCCTGGAATTACAACTGATATCCAGAATACTGAGAACAGTCCCCCTGGGGAAAAGGGCTGTTTTGGAAGGTGGGCTCTACAGCATTATACCTCATTGAGGTCCCTCCTCTTCCCTAACCCTGCCCTTTCTAGGCTCTACCCTCCAAATCTCCAGGAATTTCCCAACCTGGAGTTGACAACCCTAAGTGCTGATGTTCCTGAGCCAAAGAATTGACTCAGTGTAATAATAATATTTGATTTATATACTGCCCTTCAGGACAACTTAACATCCATGCAGAGCGGTTTAGAAAGTGTGTTATTTTTATCCTCGTGACAATCACCCTATGAGGTAGGTGGGGCTGAGAGAGCTCTGAGAGAGCTGTGACTGACCCAAGGTCACCCAGCTGGCTGCAAGTGGAGGAGTGGGGAATCAAACCTGGCTCTCCAGATTAGAGACCCACTGATCTTAACCACTACACCAAACTGGCTCTTCATGCGTTCGAAGCTATGGAATCCAATGTTTTCCCCAGCAGGGCCAATGGCAATTCTGAGGATTGGGGGCTGTTAGGAGAAAGGGTTAGCAGCCCCCTCCCACAGCGCCATGACTCCTCCATGGTCGAAGCCAAGGTCGAGGAGAACCATGGGTGGGACTGGGGGGGGGGTCCTTCCAGAGTGATTCTGCTCTGAGGTTACGGACGGATCTTCTGGAGAACTTCCGTCTTCTTTTAATGGGCTCCCCTGCCGCATCCTTTGGGCTGCGCTTGTTTGGCTGGATTTCTTGCCACAGTTGCATCAACTCTGGCAACGAGAGCGAGTCCCTCGGGGTCTGGCAGAGCTTAAGTGCCTTGGCTGCAGACTGAAGGCACTCTTACCTGTCTCAGAATGGAGGGAGCGGAGGATCTTGTTCCTGATGAGGTAGGCTGAGGAGGGGCTGGCCAGAGAGATTGTCAAGGTGAACTTCTTGGGGGTCTTGTGGGGAGCTTGCTACTGGCTGGGGAAGGCGGGACCTCCTCTTGTGCCCCTTTGCTAAACGGAGGGGCCACAGGGCAGGGAGGGAGTTGAAGGATGGAAGAGAGGCATTGTAACCAGAGGACCCTGTCTATTCTGCTCAGGAGCTCCCTGTCAAATGCCTTAATGGATCAGAACCAATTTCCACTCTGTCCAACCTTCTGTTGGCTTTAGACTGCCTGCTGTCTGTCCCCAGCACCTGAACTTCAGAAGTATCCGGCCTCGTCACTTGGAGGTTTCTTTTCACAGCAAAGATGCCCCTCACCACTGATGTAATCTTTAAGAACATCAGTAGAAGCTTGTGTGTTCAGACCCAAAGGTCCGCCTTGTTTGGTGTAGAGCCAGTTTGGTGTAGTGGTTAGGAGCGCAGGACTCTAGTCTGGAGAACTGGGTTTGATCCCCCGCTCCTCCACTTGAAGCCAGCTGGGTGACCTTGGGCAGCTCTCTGGAGCTCTCTCAACCCCACCCACCTCACAGGGTGTTTTGTTTTGGGGATAGTAATAGCATACTTTGTAAACTGCTCTAATGGGCATTAAGTTGTCCTGAAGGGTGGTATATAAATTGAATGTTGTTGTTGTTGTTGTTAGTAGTAGTAGTAGTAGTGTAGGATCCAGCCCCCTCCTCAAATAGCCAGCGGAGTGTCAAAGAGTAACAACCCACTGCACAGTTTTCTGTAGCATTTTCAGGAGTCCACTGCCCTGAAAACAAAGGTCCCTTTCCACTCCCCCAGGAGCTATCCTCAAGGAATTTGCTTAATACTCCTTTTCCTCCCATATATACCAGTGCCCCCAGCATGTCACGCAGCTGCAGATTCCAGGAGCTGCAGATTTCATGCATTGCGTGCAGAAGAAATTCCTTCTGTCTTTTCTGAGCCTCGGGCCAAAGAATTGCATGGAATGACTTCCAAGCAGAATATTTTGTTCGGCAGGATTTAGCTGTGGAATCCGGCGACATATAGAATGAAACTTTCCTGTTAAGAACAATGTTTAGTACTTATGTAAAGGCTGGTGTGAAAAGTTCCAAGGCTGTTAGTGATAAGACTGCCAGAAAATGATTGCCTCCAGCATAGAGCTTTTTGTGAAGGAACCACCAATGTCTCCCCCAAGTTCAGCTGTGTGCCAATTCCCGCCCCCCCCCCAGGTGATAGCGACAGCTCGTTTCTCCAGCATTCTTCATCTAGGAAGTGCTTCGCCATCTCCCCGCTTTTTCACAAAGGCAGAAAGAGACTTGTCCTGGTGTCAAAAAATTTTGCAACCAAGAAAAGCTGCCCCCCCTTTCTCATTTATTTAATTTATTTATTATCACACTTATATTCCGCTCTCCCTGCAAGCAAGCTCAGAGCGGATCACATCAGAATATGAAAACAAGGTAGCAGAATAAATAAAACGTATCGATCTCATAAAACTCAGCAACATTCATATTGCACAGTCCTCAACAACCAAACCCATGGAGCTCTTAGATGTTATACAGTCCGGGGGGCGGGGGGGGGGGGCAGTCTTCCCCTCCTTCATCAGTTTGATACTTTTATTACCAAGTGCAGTTCCATGAATCAGGGGCCTCTTGTGGAGGTCACCATATGTTTTTTTCGCTGGGGGGCTTCTCTCTGTGACAAAGTCCTCCCAGATTCATTAGCTTGCTCTGAGGGAATGCGCTCTGGATCGGGGAACCAGTTTCATCCAGCAGAGCTGCCCAGGGAACATCCTTCTTGCCCTGAAGCTACACCTCCCTCCTTTCTTAGAATAGATCCGGCCAATCTGGCCATGCTAGTCCACGCTTCTGTAACCTCAAGGCTGGATTACACTCTGCATGGGGCTGCCCTTGAAGACAGGTTCAGAATGTGGCAGTTCCACTATTGTCAGGGGTAACTGATGGGAACATGTCTCCCCCATTTTGAAAAGTGGCTGCCTGCTGGCTGTCTCCCCAGTTGGGGGGCCTGGCTGCTGACTGGCACTGACCCCAGCCCAGGAGTTGTGCATTGTGGCCTCCATTCTGTGGCATGGGCTTCCTGGAGAGGTGAGGGGATCTTCCACACTGGAGATCTTCAGCTGGTGCTATGAGGCTTGTTTGTTTGCCAGGACGGGGCTTTGGAGGGGGGGATGAACAGCAGGCATCTTGGGCTGGGTATTCAATATGTGTCTGGGGGATTTCTTTTTCTTACTTTTTATTTGGTTTTACCACTTTTACTCAAAAGAAAGACGACCCTGAATGTACAATGATCCCCCCAAATATTATACACAAAAAGGTTTTTTTTTTAAAGTATTGAACGTAACTGTAATTTATATGGGAATTTATATCAAGACCTTCTTTTGATGACGTAGTTGGGGAAAAATTTTGTGCTTGTAATGTTTTCATTATTTGCAAGCTGCTTTGATCCTAAAGGAAACATTGGGATAACTATTTGAATAAGAAGGTGGACTGTGAAGGGTGCCGGGGGGGGGGGGGGTTCTCTAATTTAGGAGTAGAAAAGAATCCAGCAGCACCTATAAGACTATCAAAATTTGTGGTAAGGTATGAGTTTTTGTCAGTCACATCCTGCTGTATCTTTTTTTTTTTCAAATTTGGTTTGTTGTTTTCAAAATTACAACAATACAAATAACTTTTTACAAGAATAAGTGTCTATAAGCACGTTACATTCGATATGTGTTTTCCAAATCACAGTTTTATACATTCAAAGATAGCATATATTTACAACTCACATTCGATCATATAGTAACGGTTTAGATCTTACTATACTGAGTATCTAAGCTATTATGTTCTGTGTTACAAGAGTGTGTGAATGTGGGTGTGTATATCTAGTATTGGGGATTTTGATACTAGTCATATTCTGAGATGATATAGAGATACCGTATATTTGCAATTTTCCCACAGATTTAGATCTTTAAGTTTTGGGGGGATTTCTTGTTGTTCCATTAAGAGCCCCATGGCGCAGAGTGGTAAGCTGCAGTACTGCAATCCAAGGTCTGCTCACAACCTGAGTTCGATCCTGGCGGAAGCCGGGTTCAAATAGCTGGCTCAAGGTTGACTCAGCCTTCCATCCTTCTGAGGTCGGTAAAATGAGTACCCAGTTTCCTGGGGGTAAAGTGTTGATGACTGGGGAAGACAGTGGCAAAGCACCCTGCCAAGAAAACATTGTGATGCGACATCCCCCCATGGGTCAGTAATCTTGGTGCTTGCACAGGGGACTACCTTTACCTTTTTACCAGTTGTTTCATTAGGTAGTCTAAGATTGCGTACCAGGTAGGTATAAAGCCTCTTGATGTTACCTGGGGGTCCATGTGTGAGAGGTTGTCCATGATAGCAGCCATAGTGTAATTGTCCCATAATTTCTTACGCCTTAGAGAGGGATCTGGAGCATTTACATTTTCCCAGCAGGTGGCAACGGCTGCTTTGGCAGCTGTTAACAGGACCGATGGAGTACATGTCTTGATCGGTGTACCTCCTGTTAATGTCCATGTGTTTAGGAGCAACTCTCTGGCGAAAAGGGGATGTGCATGTCTGTGAGGGTTTAGGACCAGAGATGGGCACGAACAGAAAAAAACCGAACATGATGTTCGTTGTTCATTGCCATCCATGAACAGGGACTCACGAACACTTACGAGGATGACCTGTTCATGCACATGTTTGTGGTTGGATGTTCATGGGGCCAGCAGGCTCTCCTCCAGCCATCATCCAAGTTTGGTCAAGATCCCTGCTGCACCACTCCCAGAAACCTGACCTG
This sequence comes from Eublepharis macularius, assembly GCF_028583425.1. Lineage (NCBI taxonomy): Eukaryota > Metazoa > Chordata > Lepidosauria > Squamata > Eublepharidae > Eublepharis > Eublepharis macularius. The sequence continues at coordinate 1,929,477 of NC_072798.1, forward strand.
AGCAGGCAGCAGGAAAGGTGTCAGTAATAAATAATAGCTTGGCCCAGAGCCTGGCAGCAGAAGGGGTAGATCCCTATCCCACCACACACAAAGAAAATTCAAGCTCCTATGCACTATCCCTGTCTCTCTCTCTCTCAAAATGCCAACAGCAACTGTCTCTCCCTCACTGTCTGCAAAACCAGAGCTGGGAGCCCCCCTCCCCCCTGCTTTTTGCTTCCTGGTGGTAACAAATTTGGAGCGCCACACTTGAAAGGAAGACCTGCCTATCAAGCTCAATTGGGCTTAGATTGGGGTTTCCAGGGCAACAGCAGGAGGTCAGACAGAGTTCAGACAGTCCTTGCCTAAGTTGCCAGGGGAATTGATTGCAGGTGCCAGACTGGCTGGCTTGATGAATAGCAACGAACGAGGCTTGCAACGACTACCTGTTTGGTGTAGTTTTATTCTATATTTATCCCAGACCTCCAATAATAAGGTTATTATTTATTATTTATTTATTTTATTCAACTTATACCCTGCCCTTCCCGCTCACTGGTGGCAACACGAAGACCTTCAGGGAGGGGAGGGGATGCCCAGTGTTAGGAAGGGACAGATGGGAGACCGCCAGGCCGGCTACTGTAAGACTCTGCTCAATGCCAAGGTTCTTGATGTGCTGTACATGCCGGAGAACATCACAGCCACCTTGAGGAGGGAGTTAGAAGACCGAGTAGCATTGCCATGGGATGCATGGTGACAGACGGTGGTGCAAACATGAGGGCAGCGGTGGCGCAGGTGGGCTGGGAGCATATTTACTGTGCGGCCCACGAACATCATCTCCTGGCGAAGGGTGCTCTTGGTTTGGGCTCCTCCAGGGAACCCCAGGACCCCAGAACTCGTGAGCTCCAGTATCTCCTGCAGAAATGTCAGAGACTCGTAAGTCACTTCTTGTGCAGTGTGAGGTCCACCCACAAACTGCACCAGAAGCAGGCCAGATCAGCCATGCCGGCGCATCACCTGATCTCTGATGTTGTCACTCGCTGGAACTCTGCTTGTACCATGCTTGAGCGCTTGGTGGAGCAGCAGGCCATCCTCGAGGTGTGCCTCTCAGAGAGTGATGTTTGGAGGCAGGAGGGTGAGTTCAGCCAAGAGGATTGGCTCACCGTCTCCCAGACAGTGGCGGTCCTGAAGCCTTTCAAAGACTTCACTGTGGCAGTCTTGTCTGACATGAGCACCCTGGGTCTGGTCATTCCTCTGGTGCACATGGCCCTCTTTGTGGACGCAGACGCACCACGTGCAGATTTGGTTCCAGGAGTGTGCATGCTCGTGAAAAGGCTGCAACAGGGCATCACTGCCAGGCTAAAGCCTCTCACAGAGAAAGAGTCGTACATGTTGATGACCATGTGTGACCCACACATTAAGGGCACTTTTGCCAAGCGGGACAGTCTCTGAACAACACTCTGAACAAATTCAGTTATCTCCCCCCCACACACACACACCCAGTAACCCCTGCTCCATACCCAGAAGATGTCAAAACACCATCAGGACCCCTAGCCAAGTTGCCTGGGGAAAATTGCCACCTGACCCCAAAATGGCAATCGGCCTTACCCATGGCATGTAAGAAGGGTCCATTAGAACTAAGCCCTGATGTAACCCTTCCTGCCCTTTTCTCATAATCTGCCTAGGTGCACAGAATCAGCATTGCTGTCAGATGGCCATCTAGCCTCTCCTTAAAAACTTCCAAAGAACAGGGGATGTTCTTGCAAGGATAAAATGGAGGAGAGAAGAATGAGATAAGCCACTTCGGGCCTCCATTGGGGAGAAAGGTGTGGTATAAATGAAGTAAGTAATTAAATACATGAATAGTGTGAACTAGGCATCTTCAGCAGATCTCAAGATACTCAAAGGTCCTGATTAGAGATGGGCATGAACCAGGAGAAAAAGAACCGTGTGGTTCATGGTTCGTCGTGTTTCATGAACCACAAACCATGAACTTCCATGAACTTGCTCCAGTTCGTGAACTGGTTTGTTTGGTTCATGAAAATATCACTTCTGGGTCAGCAAAACGTCACTTTCGGGTCAGCAGAAGGTCTGCAGAAAGATCATCCCCCCATTGCCTAGGAAACTGATTGATTGGTGCCAGGCTGTCTGGAATGATGAACCGAAAAATGAACCAAATGAACAGGCCTAAAGTTCGTGGCAGTTTGTCAAAATTGGGCTCTGACAAACCACCGGTTCACGAACCACGAACTGGCCCTGTTTGTGACAAATTTTGCTTCGTATTTCGGTTCATGCCCACCTCTAGTCCTGATAATTCATGCAGATGAGTTGCCAGATGCCGGCTATGCATTGGGCACAGCCAGGATGGCTTTCTGTCTGTTCAATGCCTGCATATGGCTGAGGTTGGAATTCTCATTCTATGAGAATGGAACCCGTACTAGGGGAGGGACACCTTTCTAGATATATTCAGTGTAAAGTACAAGGGTGTGACTTTATATGCTTGGTGTTAGATACAGTTTCAAGAAGATGGAGGATATGTGTTACTACTCCCTCAAGAAGAGCAAGATTTGAGTTCAGTAGCACCTTAAAGACTCACTAGATTTTCAGGGTAGGAGCTTTCGAGAGTCAAAGCTCCTGCTGCAAGACACACAGGTGCAGGGAAGGGGAAGAATATGAGGCAGGAGCTCCGCTGAACAAACATGAAAATGGGAAGGGCCCCAATAGCCCCCTCCCTAACTCATTGCCTCAGGGGAAGGCCATCAGATCAATCCCCCACTGGCCAACCCAGAGCATGCAAGAGAGCTGCTGCATGCAAAAAGAAGGGATGGTTGCAGGCAAAGGAACTGCGCCATACAGGTGATCCCCTGCCCCAAGCCAAAGGCCTCTTGCCAATCTGAGCTGGAATCTTTTTAACCCCAGAAATGGGGACCCGTCAGAGGCTGTTCATAAACCAACCCAATCTACCAAAGATCCAGGGGGAAGACTGTTTGGGGCACCAAATTTCCTTAGTGTCTCTTTGTGCAGTCAAGCTAGGGAGAGCGTCAAGTATCAGAGGTGGTGCTTGATCCTCATAAGAAACAACACGTCTCAATGTTTTAACTCCTGTATTTTTCTTTCCGCCCCCCCCCCCCCCGTACTTAGATAAATTCTGTAGGACCCATGAACATCCAGAATCAGACACGGGTGGCAGAGTTTGTCTTCCTGGGATTCTCAGGTGTCCCTAAAGGCCAGATGTATCTCTTCCTGGTGTTCCTCACAATCTACTTGGTTACCCTAATTGAGAACACCACAATAGTCACCCTGATCCAACTGGATTCCCGTCTGCACAGCCCCATGTACTTTTTCCTCAGCCACTTGTCCTGCCTGGATGTCTGCTACTCATCCGTCACCGTCCCCAAGATCCTGACCAATTTTCTTCGCCAGAAACCAACCATTTCGTACAACCAGTGCATGGTGCAGATGTTCTTCCTGATGACGTTTGCAGGATCGGAGTGTGCCTTGCTGGCCATCATGGCCTATGACCGCTATGCCGCCATTTGCCAACCACTGCGCTACAGTAATCTCATGAGTAGTCAAGTCCGTGTCCCTCTGGCTGTTTTTTCATGGCTATGGGGCCTCCTGAACTCAGCCCTTCACACCTCTCTGGCCACCAATCTGTCATTCTGTGGGGCCAACCAGATTGACCACATATTCTGTGATGTCCCACCACTCCTGAAAATCGCCTGCACCGACACCTATGTCAACGAGATGACTCTTCACCTGGCCAGCATCTTCATAGGTTTGAGCCCTTTCTTGTTCATCCTCCTGTCGTACGTCTACATCCTGGCCGCCATCTTGCGAATTCGCTCCAACACGGGCCGGCGCAAGGCCTTCTCCACCTGTGCTTCCCACATGATTGTTGTATTTGTTTATTTTGGGATGGCAAACTTGAACTACAACCGCCCCAGTGCTGGCTACTCCTTGGAGATCGACACCCTGATCTCCACGCTGTATTGTATCATGACACCCATGCTGAACCCCCTCATCTACAGCCTCCGCAACAAGGAGGTGAAGGGGGCCCTCTGGAAGGTGTTGGGGCTGCAGGGGAAGGAATCCACCTCCAACTGGCTGAAGGCATAGGGGAGCTCTAGCAAAGGAGTTTTCCTGCTCTGATCATTATTATTAAGAAGCTGCTCAAGACTAGAGATGGGCACAAACAGAAAAAAAATGAACATGATATTCATTGTTCATTGCCATCCATGAACAGGGACACACAAACAACCACGAACATGGCCCTGTTCACCAACATGTTCGTGGTTGGCTGTTTGTGGGGGCCAGCAGGCTCTCCTCCAGCCATCATCTAAGTCAAGATCCCTACTGCACCACTCCCAGAAACCTGAGCTGAGCAGGCACCAGGAAAGGTACCAATAATAAATAACAGCTTGGCCCAGAGCCTGGCAGCAGCCCTGGAACTTGAAGGGGTAGATCCCTATCCCACCACACACAAAGAAAATTCAAGCTCCAATGCACTCTATCAAAATGCCAACAGCAACTCTCTCCCTCTCCACTGTCTGCAAACTAAGCCAGAGCTGGGAGCCCCCCTCCCCCTTGCTCTTTGCTCCCTTGTAACAATTTGGAGCTCCACACTTGAAAGCAAGACCTGCCTATCAAGCTCAATTGGGCTTGGATTGGGGTTTCCAGGGCAACAGCAGGAGTTCAGACAGAGTTCAGACAATCCCTGCCTAAGTTGCCAGGGGAATTGATTGCAGGTGCCAGACTGTCTGGCTTGATGAACAGCAATGAACGAGGCTTGCAACGACCACCTGTTCGTTTAGAATGGGGCCTCACCAACAGCTTGTTCACAAACAGCAGATTGGGCTGTTTGTGGCTTTTTTTTGTTCGTATTGCTGTTCGTGCCCATCTCTACTCAAGACCACAGGCCATGGTTCATGTATATGCGATGAACTTCATCTCCCAAGGCAACAGAAAGACATACGTCGTGCCCATCTCAGGAACAATAACTACCAGAAGAAGCCAGAGAGAGCCAAAGAAGCGCAAGGACCGTTCTTAGGGTTGTCAGGTCCCCCTGTACTCCCGACGGGAGTGATTTAGGCCTGAGGCTGATTTAGGCCCAATCTGGGCCATTTCCGGCCTGCGGGAGTGTGCCATGCTGCCCGAGAGCACACCCTGCCATCAAGGAGCATGCCCGTGAGGCCTGTGCCTCCCCCACTGGCCAAATAAGCAGGGGTGGAGGGTGGGAGTGGGGAATCCCCTGTCCCCAGTGGGAGACTGGCAACCCTAATCATTCAGATGTTATTTCTACCAAACAATTACTAGTTTTTTGTAACTGATCCCTTAAAACAAAAAGTAAAAGTGAATTGCCCTACTTTTAACCTATTTCTTTCCCCAAAAACAAATTGTAGTTGGATAGTCATTTTGGTCTGCAGTAGAAAAGCAGAATTAGAATCCATTCCAGTGGCACATTAAAGATCAACAAGCTTTCTAGAGCATAAGCTTTTAAGAGCCAGAGCTCCTACTCTTGAACGTTTACACCTTGAAATTCTTGTTGGTCTCTAAGGTGCTACTGGACTCTTATCCTAATGTAGTGTAATGTATGCAATAATTACAATAAAAAAGCTGCAACTGCAAAACCAAAAAATCTTAGATAGACCACCAAAATGAGCTCTTTTGGCAGGGAGTCTATATTTCTCTCAGAAATTCACAGGTACTCTCAGGCTGCACACAGCTTGCCTCTCTCGCCTGGACTGAATATTTCTCTCAGAAATGCTTAGACTTGCTCAAGCTGCACACAGCTTGCCTTCTAAAACCAGACTCAATATTTCTCTCAGAAACACACAGTTCAGGCTTCCACAGAGGTTGCTTGATGGAACTAGAACAAGAATCCCCTCAGGCTTTCACACAGGTTGCCTGACTGAACTAGAACGAGAATCCCCTCAGGCTTCCACACAGGTTCCCTGACTGAACTAGAACAAGAATCCCCTCAGGCTTCCACACATGTTGCCTGACTGAACTAGAACGAGAATCCCCTCAGGCTTCCACACAGGATGCCTGACTGAACTAGAACGAGAATCCCCTCAGGCTTCCACACAGGATGCCTGACTGAACTAGAACGAGAATCCCCTCAGGCTTCCACACAGGATGCCTGACTGAACTAGAACGAGAATCCCCTCAGGCTTCCACACAGGATGCCTGACTGAACTAGAACGAGAATCCCCTCAGGCTTCCACACAGGATGCCTGACTGAACTAGAACGAGAATCCCCTCAGGTTCCACACAGGTTGCCTGCTTTGCCCAGACTGAATCTTTTCTCTCTACTTAGTAACTGAAAACTGCCTTCACTCTGCCCACCCTCTCAGTCATCAACTAATCATCTCCCTCGCTTATCCCACTCTTTCACCCACACTCTTCATCTGTACCACACCAAGCATTTTAAGCCACACACACTTAAAATCATCACACAGTTCTTCTTGGTGATCTAACTTTAACCCCATTCACCAAAATCACATGACCCCACTTATTCCTTCATTGGTATCTGCTGCCTTCTTTGGCCTCCAGAATACCTTTGACTTGTTTTGTCTGGCACATGGCCTTTCCTACTATTGTGTAAAGTCTACTCCCGCCATTTTGGCTGTAGCCTGCCAGTGATGGTGCCCTCTCAGTCCCCAAATCCCCAACACAACCACTCATTGCACTCATAGCATACATGCTTGTTTCCAAATTTCCATAACTCGGGGGTCCCCAGCCCTTTTAAGCCTGCAGGCACCTTTGGAATTCTAGCACAGGTTGGTGGGAGAAACCACAAAATGGCTGCCACAAGAGCTACCTACCAAGTGTCAGGGAGCGAGGTCGTGTACAACTCTAATTGTAACTCTTCAACCTGTCAAGCAGAAACTCCATTTTACACAATGCCTTTTAAAAAGAACATATTGAACATACTGTTTAAAAATATTGTCTTGCACATACACAGCTTACCTTCAGTCACACCGTGAAGATCCTTGGGCAAAGCCTTTTCTTTTTGTATCTGTACAGCGAATCAGATCTCCAATAGTGATGGTTGTTGTGGATTTTCTGGGATGTGTGACACTGAGAGATCTCTGTCTTTTGGTGCTACACCTCTGAAGATGCCGGTCACAGCTGCTGGCGAAACGTCAGGAACTACAATGCCAAGACCACGGCTATACAGCCTGGAAAACCCACAACAACCATTGTTCTCCGGCTGTGAAAGCCTTCGACAATACATCAGAGCTCCAATAGCCAATCAGAAACATGGATTGGCAAAAGACCCTCCTGGCCACTCCTACTTTCCAGAAATACTTTGCAGGCACCAGGAAGGGTGTCGGTGAGCTGCATTCACTTGCTTCTCCGGTAATAATGCTGGGTCCTCTATAGCCCCCTGCCCTCTTGACCAAGTCAGTGAGTATCAGCCGGACCCCAGCAGAGGTGGGGAGCACAGCGTCCTTCGAGACCCCCTCCTGCCCAAGCAGCACCCCCTCTGTCCTTTCAGGATTAAGTTCCCACTGGTTCAGCCTCTGCCATTTCAGCCCAGCTGTCCACCCGGGACAATATTCTCTGCTGGGGCTTCAGCCCCGACTATTCGGTAGGTAACATGATCAGGATGTGAGCCTTTGCCTCCAAGGTCATAGATACAAAGGAGTTAGTCGTGTTAGTCTATAGTCGCAAAATAGTAAAGAGTCCAGTATATCTCTGGCCAGTTTCTTCATACCCTCCGTGCATCTGATGAAGAGAGCTGTGGTTCTCGAAAGCTTATGCTACAATAAAGTTGGTTAATCTTAAAGGTGCTACTGGACGCTTTACTATTTTGCCTCCAAGCTTATCATTGGAGTAAGATGAGTAACAGAAGGGCCACAGTTGACACCTACAGCCAATCTCTTCTTTCTCTCCCATTCTTTTTCTCAATAGGAGAAAGATTTATGAATTGGTTTGAGTTTACAGGAACGGAAATTCATCTGGGAAATTGTCACCTGGAAGTTAATCATGATGAGCTTGGAAGTTATTTTTTTAAAAACACTTGCACTCTGGTATCTTATGCCTTGAAAGTGATTATATACAGAAACGTATCAAATGTGTGTTGAATATGTGCACTGAAGATGTGGTCATAGCCATGCAGCTTTGCCACGATTTTCAGGCTCAACCAATTTTAGCAAGATGTAATTCTGTTTGTTAATTATGTGTTATGCAGTAATATAGCACCAGATCCTAATACAACTCTAGAATGATATTTAAAATAATAGGCAGCTTCTTCAGACATTGAATCAGTCATAACTTTGTTTCAAATGGTTTCATTCATTCATTCATTTATTCAATGGCTACAAAGCTGGCATTTGGTTTCCTGTGCTGTAGCCCACTTTCTCCCCTGCTCTCCAAAAGCCATGCTCAATTGTATGGCGAGGAACATGTCCGCATTCTCAGCCAATGTTTCACTCACCCTTCCTCAACTTTTAGGGTTTAAGAACTGGGCAGCTACAAGAGAACTTTTCTCTGCAAGTGGAGAGCATCTTAGTGAAGGTGCTCCAGATATGCAGGGGAGGCTCAGAGCCTACTTGGAAGCATGTGACACCTGCTGGGTGCAAGAGTTCCCTCGTGCATGTTTACATGACTACAGAACAATGATGAAATTCACTGTATTCTTTATCAGAAGAAGTATTGGACCACTGAACACAAACACCGCTGTGGCTCCAGGCTCTGCCAGAGGCAGGCAAACTTTTAACAACTCCCTTTGCCTCTCATTTGGGTGTTACAAAAAAACACACACATTCTGGCTAACGAAGTCCCCAGCGATGCTCTCCCTTCCCCATTAACAGGTTCCCTCTCCTGTGAGCCGATCTCCTGGGGGGACGATGTCTGGCTATTGGGTACAGATCCCAAGCGGATCCCTGAAGATGGAAAACTTTCCTCTTGAACTTCAGCCATTGAGTGTTATTTAGAGTAAGCAGCTAATTAAGATCAAAATGGCATCTCTGACGTTTTGGCCTCTGTTTCAAAGGCTGCCAAAGAGCGGAAGTAGCAAGGTGATGCAACTGGTTTCCTTTAGTGCAAAGGCTAATACATAATGGCTGCTTCACAAGTATTGAGCAGTCCTAGAAATCGCTCAGCCCAGAACCCAAAACACCCCGGTATTCAGATTGAGTAGCGGCACTTCCCATCACCAAATGCAGCCATCCATTCAGAAAGCTGTAATTGAATAATGCTGTGCCTGCAAACCCTTAGGCACGGGTATCATCCTGCCCCACACGGAGCAGCGTTTACCCCTCCTTTGCTCCCTGCATCTCTGATCCATCGCTGCAGAAGTGTGGGAAGGGTTTCCTCGCCAGGGCTGAGCAGAAACCTGCCTTACGTGGTGGTCTCCTGCTCGGAACGCTTGCCTGTTCCCACCCACCACCCTGAAAATCTCATTGGTCTCCAAGGTGCCACTGGACTCAAATCCTGCTGTTTTCACCCATCACACAACAATTTTCAGGGCATAGCATGACACACTCTGGAGCCACTCAATGCATGCAGTTCCACAGAAAAAGTCCGCTCTGTTCCAAAACTCCTGGGCACAGGTGGCTTCCAAAGGGGGATGAAACAGATTCACAGTAGCATCAGTAGCCCAGGTGAGGAAGGGACTTCCATATAAAAGCAGAGGAGTTAGCCGTGTTAGTCTGTAGTAGCAACATCGAAAACAGTCCAGTAGCACCTTTAAGACTAACTAACTTTACTGTAGCATAAGCTTTCAAGAACCACATCTCTCTTCGTCAGATACATCATCAGCTTTCGAGAACCACAGCTCTCTTCGTCAGATGCATTGTCAGCTTTTGAGAACCGCAGTTCTCTTCGTCAGATGCATCGACAGCATCTGACGAAGAGAGCTGTGGTTCTTGAAAGCTTTTGCTACAGTAAAGTTGGTTAGTCTTAAAGGTGCTACTGGACTCATGTAAAAGCAGTCAGCTTCTGGGTTCCGGTCCTAGGAGGCGGCTACCCTGGGAGGCAACTCTGCAACTCTGCCCTGTTCGTTGGCCCTCCACGGCAACTGGTTGTCTGCCATGCAAGAATGGATGCTGGACTAGGTGGACCCTCACTGGTCTGATCCCACAGGGCTCCTGTGATGTTCTTGTATCAAGTCCTGTATTATGGACATAGATACAAAAAGAGCCAAATAGAAAACAGTAACTTGACAATAAGAAGGAGACGGCCTGAGCCTGAACAGAAGTAAAATGCCATTTTTCTCTAAGGAAAAATTAACTACAAGGAAACCACGTGTCATTCTAATTGTGGGGCAGGATCAAGACGGGTCGCCGTGTGAGTCTGTCTGAAGCAGTAGAAAAGAGTAAGAGTCCAGGAGCACCTAGAAGACTCACAAAATTTCTGGTAGGGTATGAGACTTCGTGAGTCACAGCTCACTTCTTCAGACTGTGACTCACAAAACCTCGTACCCTACCACAAATGTTGTTAGTCTTATAGGTGCTCCTGGACTCTTGCTCTTTTCTAATTAGGGCACAGTAGAGGAACCGGGGACGATGCTCTCAGAAAGCTCCATGGTGATTTTTGTGCCCTTCTGCAGACTCAAAGAGCATTCATGTGCTTTTTAGCAATTTTATTCTCTGTCTGTCAGACAATTCTAGACCTGCAGGGGGCTAATATGCCCTCCCCAGGTCCTGCAAGCCAAAACATTCAAATCTCAGTTCTGCCACAAACTCATGTAGTCTCAACCCTACAGAGATCAATGGTTCTGTCACAGACCTTTGTCTGTTAGGGATTTGTTTTAGTTTTCAAATTTGCAAACTGTTTCAGGGACATTCTCACTGTTGCGCCCTTGAGAGACATAACTAAGGATGCATGGGGAAATGTCCAGAATAAAATCTCGGATGAGCTGAAATTCATTCTAAGCTCAGAAGTGCCTGACATCACATCTTCTATAGGAACAAATTAAATGGTTTTAATATAATCACGTGAGTTTCACATTATTAGGCCTATACAAAGTAGCCAGACTCCAAACACCCCTTACTCTTTCAGGCTTGGGTTGCCTGAGACTATTTAATCTTTTTCGAAGTACTTTGGAGAGAATCCTATAAACTTGTATTTTAACTTTTAAATTTAAGATAGATAAGAGAGTACATGTATGATTTTCTATTTCTGATTTCATTGTCATGCACAAGTGGTTTTTTGTATCATTGATTCTTTTACAGCTCATAGTTTTAAAAGTGATTAGATTGATTTTAAAAAAAATCTTAAACGAGAACATTGAGTGATCTTTGACAGGGGTACAAGGTATTCATTCACTTGACACCTGAAATAAATAAATTTCTGACCTCTCTTCCGTCAGAGAGCTGTTAACCGTATACAGGCTTTCTCTGTGGTGGCCCCTACCCTATGGAACAGCCTGCCTGAGAGAGCCCCCACGCTCCTGGCTTTCCGCAAACAATGCAAAACTTGAATTATTCAAAAAGGCCTTTTTCTCAGCTAAGAGGGCGGTATTGTAGGTAGAGATCCCAGATATTTTGCTAATGTGTTAGAAACCATAGATTTCACCATTATGTTGCCCTACATATCATCTGCTGCTTTAAATATGTACTCCTGTATCCTACCTGTGCTTCATGTTGTCTAATGTCAGTCCTAGAATTGATTATGTTCCGTTTCAGCAATTCTTCAACCCCATATTGGATCCTTGCTAATATTTTTGTAAACTTGTATTCATTTACCCTGTGGCATCATTTATGGAAATGTTCTTGACACTGTATGGAAATGCCTGCCCTTGTCCTTGCCACTGACTGTACTAATCTCACACTATGTAACCCACCTTGAGTCTCAGTGAGAATGGTGAACTGCAAATAAATACAAATAAATAAATAAATAAATAAATAAACCTGTAGAGAACTAGACTAACAGAGAAGTTGGTCTTCTCAATACAGCCCTGTGGTTTAGTGTTGAATGAATCGCAAAGAGGCGAAGAGACTCTCCGTTTCCACATCTGTGTTTTAAAAGGAAGCCTCCATCACATCCTACTGTGGGGATCCCGTGGCTCCACCAAGCCAGGTCCCTTCCATCCCATCACAAGAGAGCATTGGATGCTTTCACAGTACAGCATGAGCACACGGAAGATAGAGAGTGAGCGACCACTGGTAGTTTCTGGTAGAACTTTTGCTGACTGCTGGGATTTTCAGAAGGAATGCTGGAGTTCGGTGGACTTCGGTAGGGTTCGGCAGGACTCGTGATTTTATACAAGAGTGCTGCAGACTTGGGCTCCTCTGAGCCATGCCTTGCCTGGGAGTGCACATTCTTGCCTTACAGATTCAGAACACATCAGTGAGTGGATCTCAGAGCTACCAGTAAAAAAGAAAAAGCAGTCTACCCCTGGCGTACAATATCGGATCTTCATTGCAAGGGATCAGTCTAAGCTTCTTCAATCCCCAATGGAGACCCTTGCATACATGCCCCTCGCCCATGTATGGAATCAATGTCGACCTCAGCCATGTGCTGCGAGGAGGGAACAGGAGGGCTGCCAAGGTCAATCCAAAGTGCCTGCTCAGAAAGAGGAGCTGATGACTCAAGTGAATAAGCCAAGTCAGATGACATCCTGGGGAAGGCAATATCCCAGGCTGGCTCACAAAATATTCAAACAGAAGAAACTCCTTTAGGACATTCTAGGTATGGGAATCAACCATTCAAGCTTCATATAATGCAAAAGTGTATAACCTTTATGAAACGACCTGCCCCCCGTTTTTTAAAAGAAGTAAAACAATCACCGTGGTCTGATCAAATGCTAGAAATTCTGGCACTCAGTTCTGGAGCTTTCTATTGCAGTTGTTCAGTTCTTGGAAATGTAGGCAGCATCGGGTCAAGATGGGTTCATCAAGTCCAGTATTCTGCTTTAGGCTGATCCTGCACTGGGCAGGGGGTTGGACTAGATGGTCTGTATGGCCCCTTCCAACTCTATGGTTCTTTGATTCTGTTTCCAGCAGTGGCCAGCCAGATTACTCAGGTGAAGACCACATATTGGGCACAAAGGCCCGGGTTGGGCATAACAGCAGCTGCCACCTTGAGTCGGATTTTCAGAGAAAAGTGGGATATAAATATTTCAGACAGAAATAGTAAGTAAACTGCCCTTGCCAGCACACAGTACTCCCTCTGGGTACTTTTTAAAGTTCTTTGATCTCCTTTTCCAGAAGGGATCTGGTCCAAAATTATATCTTTGAAAATTAAGCCTAACATTTTGCTGCATCAAACCCCAAAGTATCCCATTGCTATAAAAAATTGGGCCCTTTTCACACAAGCAATATAAATCTTTGGAAAGTACCGACCAGATGTTACTTCTTTATAAAAATGTCTCCAGAAATTTGGATTCTCTCTGTGAGGAAAAAAAAATGAAACTAAATGAGATACAGGGAGGTTCGTAGTTGGGTCTCACACTGGATATAGAAAAGAGTCCAGTAGCACCTTTAAGACTAACCAACTGTATTGTAGCATAAGCTTTCAAGAACCACAGCTCTCTTCGTCAGATGCATCTGACAATGCATCTGACGAAGAGAGCTGTGGTTCTCGAAAGCTTATGCTACAATAAAGTTGGTCAGTCTTAAAGGTGCTACTGGACTCTTTTCTATTTTGCTACGACAGACTAACATGGCTAACTCCTCTGGATCTATGACATTGGATATAGGAGGTGGAAGAGAAGCCTTGGAAGAAATAGCTGGAAAGGAGAGGATACGGGATACTGCTGGGAAATATAGCAGAATTCCAAGCTCCCAGGTGGGCAGAAATGGGCTTGGGAAACCTTTTCCCCAAAGGTGATGGCAACTTTGTGGTTCAAAGTAGCTTACAATTTCAGATTTTTAACTAGAAGAAAACCTCAGGTAACGCCCTTTCTTTAAACACCCGCTTGGTTGTTTTCAGAGTCGTCTGAGGGGAGGGACCTGGTATAAGTTGGTGGAGAAGATCCCAGTTACCCCTCCCCCTCTTGCTGCGTCTCCTTGCATGCTAAGTCCCCCAACTCACAAAGAGACCCCCATTTTGGGTAACAGTGAAGAGCTTTAATGTCATTACCAGCAGTTTGATCTGAATTTGGAAACAAACCAGCAGCCGATGAAGAAGTTTTAAAATGGGTAAGATGTATTCCTGTTGAGTAGCACCCCCCAAAACTGGCCTGTTGCGTTCTGACCCAGTTGTGGTTTCTGGGCTGTTTTCAAAGGCAGTCCAACAAGCAGTGCACGACAGTAATCCAGCCACAACGGAGAAAGAGTTAGCATCCCCCTCCCACAGTGACATTTGTTTGTTTGTTTGTTTATGTCATTTATGGCCCGCCTTTCTCACTGAGACTCAAGGTGGATTACACAGTGTGAGATTAGTACAATCTGTAGCAAGGACATTTTCATAAACAATGCCATAGGGTAAAGAGATACAAGTTTTAAAAGACATAGTGTTAGCAAGAATCCAATACAACATAGAAGAAAATACTGAAACAGAGTGTAATTACTTATAGGATTGAGATTAGACAATTTAAAGCACAGGTATTACATAGGAGTACATCTTTAAAGCAGCAGATAATATGTAAGGCAACATAGTGGTGAAGTCTATGGTCCCTAACTCATTAGCAAAGCATTTGAGACCCCTTCCCTACAATACAGCTCTCCCATCTGAGTAAAAAACCTTTTTGAATAGTTTGGTTTTGCATCGTTTGTGGAAAGCCAGGAGAGTGGGGGCTCTCCTGACATCCTCAGGCAGGTCAGTCCACAGGGTAGGGGCCACTACAGAGAAAGCCCGTATACGGACTGCTGTTGATTTTGCCCATGTGCAGCCTGACACCTGCAGGAGACCCTGTTCAGATGAACAAAATTGCCATGGAGGAACATAGGGAGGGAGGCAGTCCAGAGGTATGCCGGACCAAAGCCGTGAAGAGCTTTGCATGTAATAACCAATACCTTGAACTGAGTACGGTGACTGATAGGTAGACAGTGGAGTGACTGTACTCCTCCATGGCTATTTTTATTTTTATTGTTATAGCTGTATTTATATAGTGGTAGCATATGTTTTTAAATAAATGATATGCATTATTTATATTTTTAATGGTTACTGTTGATAAATTGTGTGGTGTGTTTTAAGTTGTTGTGATCCACCCTGAGCCCACCTGTTTGGGGAGGGCAGACTATAAATTTAAGTAAGTAAGTAAGTAAGTAAGTAAGTAAGTAAGTAAGTAAGTAAGTAAGCAAGTAAGTAAATAAATAAATAAATAAATAAATAAATAAATAAATAAATAAATAAATAAATAAATAAATAAATAAAAGGGATAGTTGACCACAGATTCTCCTCAGATTCTCCCATATCATATCTGGACTAGAGATGGGCACGAACAGCAATACGAAAAAAAAGCCACAAACAGCCCAATCTGCTGTTCGAGAACAAGCTGTTTGTGAGGCCCCATTCTAAATGAACAGGAGGTCGTTGCAAGCCTCGTTCGTTGCTGTTCGTCAAGCCAGCCAGTCTGGCACCTGCAATCAATTCCCTTGGCAATCGGAGGCAGGGACTGCCTGAACTCTGTCTGAACTCCTGCTGTTGCCCTGGAAACCCCAATCTAAGCCCAATTGAGCTTGATAGGCAGGTCTTCCTTTCAAGTGTGGAGCTCCAAATTTGTTACAAGGGAGCAAAGACCAGGGGAGAGGGGGGCTCCCAGCTCTTGCTTTGCAGACAGTGGAGAGACAGTTGCTGTTGGCATTTTGATAGAGTGCATTGGAGCTTGAATTTTCTTTGTGTGTGGTGGGATAGGGATCTACCCCTTCAGGTTCCAAGGCTGCTGCCAGGCTCTGGGGCCAAGCTATTATTTATTATTGGTACCTTTCCTGGTGCCTGTTCAGGTCAGGTTTCTAAGAGTGGTGCAGTAGGGATCTTGACTTGGATGATGGCTGGAGGAGAGCCTGCTGGCCCCCACAAACAGCCAACCACGAACAGGTTTGTGAACAGGGCCATGTTCGTGGATGGGAATGAACAACGAACATCATGTTCATTTTTTTTCCTCTTTGTGCCCATCTCTAATCTGGACCCCCCCCCCCATGGCTCATTCTCCAGGCCCCCAACACAACAGGCTCAATGGAAACAAAGGAAGCCAAGGTCGAGGAGAACCATGGGTGGGACTGGGGGGGGGTCCTTCCAGAGTGATTCTGCTCTGAGGTTACGGACGGATCTTCTGGAGAACTTCCGTCTTCTTTTAATGGGCTCCCCTGCCGCATCCTTTGGGCTGCGCTTGTTTGGCTGGATTTCTTGCCACAGTTGCATCAACTCTGGCAACGAGAGCGAGTCCCTCGGGGTCTGGCAGAGCTTAAGTGCCTTGGCTGCAGACTGAAGGCACTCTTACCTGTCTCAGAATGGAGGGAGCGGAGGATCTTGTTCCTGATGAGGTAGGCTGAGGAGGGGCTGGCCAGAGAGATTGTCAAGGTGAACTTCTTGGGGGTCTTGTGGGGAGCTTGCTACTGGCTGGGGAAGGCGGGACCTCCTCTTGTGCCCCTTTGCTAAACGGAGGGGCCACAGGGCAGGGAGGGAGTTGAAGGATGGAAGAGAGGCATTGTAACCAGAGGACCCTGTCTATTCTGCTCAGGATCTCCCTGTCAAGTGCCAAGAACCAATTTCCACTCTGTTCAGCATTGTGTTTCCTTTAGACTTCCTGGTATTTGTCCCCAGCATCTGAACTTCAGAAGTATCCGGCCTCCTCACTTGGAGGTTTCTTTTCACAGCAAAGATGCCCCTCACCACTGATGTAATCTTTAAGAACATCAGTAGAAGCTTGTGTGTTCAGACCCAAAGTTCCATCAAGTCTAGTATCCAGCCCCCTCCTCAAATAGCCAGCGGAGTGTCAAAGAGTAACAACCCACTGCACAGTTTTCTGTAGCATTTTCAGGAGTCCACTGCCCTGAAAACAAAGGTCCCTTTCCACTCCCCCAGGATCTATCCTCAAGGAAGTTGCTTAATACTCCTTTTGCTCCCATATATACCAGTGCCCCCAGCATGTCACGCAGCTGCAGATTCCACCAGCTGCAGATTTCACGCATTGCGTGCAGAAGGAATTCCTTCTGTCTTTTCTGAGCCTCGGGCCAAAGAATTGTATGGAATGACTTCCAAGCAGAATATTTTGTTTGGCAGGATTTAGCTGTGGAATCTGGCAACATATAGAATGAAACATTTCCCCCCTTCTTGTTTAAGAACAAACAGCATTTAGTACTTTTGCAGTGGCTGGTTTGAAATGTTCCAAGGCTGTTAAGTGATAAGATTGCCAGAAAATGATTGCCTCTAGCACAGAGCTATTGTGAAGAAATAACCAATTCCCCGCCCCCATGTGCCATTTCCCCCGTCCTCAATACTGTCAACTCATTTCTTCAGCATTCTTCATCTAGGAAGTGCTTTGTCATTTCCCCAATTTTTCAGAAAGGCAGAAAGAAACTTGTCCTGGTGTCAAAAATTTTTGCAACCAAGAAAAGCTGCCCCCCCCGTTTCTCATTTATTTAATTTATTTATTATTACACTTATATTCCGCTCTCCCTGCAAGCAAGCTCAGAGCAAAATCAAAAAGAGTCCAGTAGCACCTTTAAGACTAACAAAGTTTATTGTAGCATAAGCTTTCGAGAACCACAGCTCTCTTCATCAGATGCATGGAGGGCAAGAAGAAACTGGTCAGATATAGAGGAGGAGAGGGGAGGGAGGAGTAGATGCAAACAGTAGCTTCTGATATGGAGATCAGTTTGCTTCTGTTAAGGAAGTCAGTTACTTCTGATAATGAGATAACCATTCATAGTCTCTATTCAATTCCAGCCTGAGTCAAATTTACATATGAATTACTATTCAGCAGCTTCCGGTTGGATTTTGTTTTTGAAAGGTTTCTGTTGAGCTACAGCGACCTTTAAGTCCTTGATGGAATGTCCTGGTAGATTGAAATGTTCTCCCACTGGTTTCTGGACGTTGCCATTTTTAATGTCAGATTTGTGTCCATTTATTCTTTTGCGTAGAGGTTGGCCGGTTTGTCCAATGTACAGAGCAGAGGGGCATTGTTGGCACATGAGGACGTATATCAGATTGGAGGATGAGCAGCTGTAAGAGCCAGAGACAGTGTAGTTGATGCCATTGGGTCCTGTAATTGTATTCCCTGAGTAGATATAGGGGCAGAGCTGGCATCTGGGTCTGTTGCAGGGCCTGGTACCTGTGCTGGTGACTCTGCTGGCCGATTCATGGTTGTAAGTGAGAAGTCGTTTCAGGTTGGGGGGCTGTCTGTAGGCAAGGAGAGGTCTTCCACCCAGGGCTTCAGAGAGAGAGGTATCCTTTTCCAGGATGGGTTGTAGATCACTGAGCTCAGAGTGGATCACATCAGAATATGAAAACAAGGTAGCAGAATAAATAAAACTTATCAATCTCATAAAACTCAGCAACATTCATATTGCAGTCCTCAACAACCAAAACCCAATCGGGCGGGTGGTGAGCTCTTAGATGTTATACAGTCCGGGGGGCGGGTGGGGGGGGGGACAGTCTTCCCCTCCTTCATCAGTTTGATACTTTTATTACCAAGTGCAGTTCCATGAATCAGGGGCCTCTTGTGGAGGTCACCATATGTTTTTTTCGCTGGGGGGCTTCTCTCTGTGACAAAGTCCTCCCAGATTCATAAGCTTCTGGCATCTATTGCTCTGAGGGAATGCGCTCTGGATCGGGGAACCAGTTTCATTCAGCAGAGCTGCCCAGGGAATATCCTTCTTGCCCTGAAGCGGCATCTCTCTCCTTTCTTAGACCTGGCCAATCTGGCCTTGCTAGTCCATGCTTCTGTAACCTCAAGGCTGGATTACACTCTGCATGGGGCTGCCCTTGAAGACAACCCAGAAACTGCAGCTGGTTCAGAATGTGGCAGTTCCATTATTGTCAGTGGTAACTGATGGGAACATGTCTCCCCCATTTTGAAAAGTGGCCACCTGTGGGCTGTCCCTCCAGTTGTCTTGGCCTGGGACACTGACCCCAGCCCAGGAGTTGTGCATTGTGGCCTCCATTCTGTGGCATGGGCTTCCTGGAGAGGTGAGGGGGATCACCCACACCGGAGATCTTCAGCAAGGCTCATTTGTTTGCCAGAACGGGTCTTTGGAGGGGGTATGAAGAGCAGGAATCTGGGGGAGGGTGTTTGGTATATGTGTGTGTGAGTGTGTGTTTTCCTTTTTATTTGGTTTTACCACATTTACTCAAAAGGAAGTTGGCTCTGAATGAATGATAATCCCCCAAATAGGTAAAGGTAAAGGTAGTCCCCTGTGCAAGCACCGAGTCGTTACTGACCCATGGGGGGACGTCGCATCACGACATTTTCTTGGCAGACTTTTTGTTATGGGGTGGTTTGCCATTGCCTTCCCCAGTCATCTACACTTTACCCCCAGGAAACTGGGTACTCATTTTACCAACCTAGGAAGGATGGAAGGCTGAGTCATCCTTGAGCCGGCTACTTGAACCTGGCTTCCGCCAGGATTGAACTCAGGTCATGAGCAGAGCTTGGGCTGCAATACTGCATCTTACCATCCCCCCCAAATATTATCCATAATTTTTTTTAAAAAAAAATATTTGTCATATGTTAAGTTATACCAAGACCTTTTTTGATAGTGTACTTGGGGAAGGGATTTGCATTTGTAATGTTTTAATTATTACTTGCTAGCTGCTTTGAGCCAAAAGGAAAGGCTGGGGTAACTATTTGAATAAGAAGGTGGAGTGTGAAGGGTGCTGGGGAAAGTTCGTGGCAGTGCGTCAGAAATCGGCTCTGACAAACCATCAGTTTGCGAACCACGAACCAGCCTTGTTCATGACAAATTTCGGTTCGTATTTCGGTTTGTGCCCACCTCTAGTCCTGACTCCTGATAATTCACGCAGATGAGTTGTCAGACGCCGGCTATGCATTGGTGCACGACCCGGATGGCTTTCTGTCTGTTCAGTACCTGCGTATGGCTGAGGTTGGAATTCCCTACTAGAGAATGGCCACCTTTCCAGCTATATTCAGTGTTAAGTATAAGGGTGTGACTTTATATGCTTGATGTTAGATACACTTTCAAGAAGGTGGAGGATGTATGTTACTACTGCCTCAAGAAGAGCAAGATTTGAGTCCTGTAGCACCTTAAAGACCCAGCAGATTTCAGGGCAGGAGCTTTTTTTTTTTTTTAATAATTTTTTATTTTTTACTAAAAGATAAGGGGTACAGAATATAGGGGATGGGAAAAAGAAATTCATATTATATATCGCTAATACATCGCACCGTACAATCTATTATATTTCTTCAATGTGTTCTGCAGATCAGCCACTTATTTGCAAATTTTTCCATTCATTTTAAATAATGTCCATGAAAGTCTTCATCCTAACTAAAAGCTAGGTTTCTTCAGATGTCCTCTGTATCCAGCTATAAAATGGGTCCCAAATGTCATTATATATTGTATTGTCCATCTCTTTCAATACACTCGACAATTTATCCGTTTCAGCTGTCTCAAGAATCCTTTCAATCAGATTTTCTTGCCTTGGGGTGACTGTCGTTTTCCAAAGATTCGCATATAGTATCCTGGCTGTTGTGATTATATTCCAAATCAAATGTTTTTGGTTTTTATTAACTGGAACCACCATGTGGTTTAATAAAAAGAGTTCTGGTTTCAAAGGCAATGAAATCTTAAGTATCTGTTGAGTCGTTTTGTGGACCATCTTCCAGAGCTCTGCTGCTTTTTTACATGTCCACCACATATGATAATATGAGCCCGGGTTACTCTCACATTTCCAACATTTATTTGACATATTTAAAGACATTTTGGCTATCCTAATAGGAGTTAGATGCCATCTATACAACATTTTGTAAATATTTTCTTTCAAAGAGGCTGCTGTTGTCATCCTTAAATTGCCCTTCCACATTTGCGACCGTTGCTCTAAGTCAATTGTGTGTCCCACGTTCTCTGCCCATTTTATCATGGTATCTTTAATTTCCTCCCCCTGTAATTTTGCATTTAAAAACATACTATATAGTTTCTTTATTGTTTTAACGTTGGCACCACACATTATCATGTTGATATTCTCATCCTTTTCGTAGAAGCCCATTACCTTGTCTTTTTTATATCTAGATTCCAATTGTGCCTGGCCCCACCATCCCAACTCAATGTCTAAATCTGTCATTTCTTTTGGGTTTTTTAATAGACCACCTGGTTTCAACAGTACCTTGTAGGCAGGGGCTTTCCCCTCTTTTTTCATTAGGTTGTGTAAATGCTTCGATTGGGGTGGTCCACAAAGGGATTTTCTCATAAAAGACGAGTCTTATTCTTTCCCAAACCATCACTAATGCCTTCCTTATCCAATGATTTTTGAAGTATTTATGGTATTCCCATTTTTTATACCAGAGAAATGCATGCCAGCCCATCAATAAGTCATGTCCTTCCAGATTTAAAAGTCTTTCGTTTTCCAGGGTAATCCATTCTCTCAACCAAGTCAACGCACAGGCCTTATAGTATAACCCCCAATCCGGTAGGGCAAAACCTGCTTTTTCCTTTGTGTCTTGTAACGCTTTCAGTTTAATTCGTGGTCTTTTATTCTGCCAAGTAAAAGACTGTACGGCCTGGTTAAGTTCCTTGAAAAAAGCTTGGGGTACCCCTACTGGTATGCTTTGGAACAAGAATAGAACTTTTGGTAGAACATTCATTTTTATCACCGCAGTTCTTCCCAGCAATGATATCTGCAGGTCTTTCCATCTTTCCAGATCTTTTTAAATTGCTTTTATTAATGTCATATAATTATCGTCATACGGAGAACTACATCTATCAGTCATCCAGATTTTATCCTCTTTTCAATTAAAAGCTGTGATTTTTGGGTTAGTTCTTCCCTCTGTTGTTTCTGCATGTTTTTTGTAATGAGCTTTGTCTTTTGAGTGTTTATTTTTAGGCCTGCCAAGGCACCACATTCCTTAATTTCTTGCAGGAGCTCCTGGATTGATGTTAAAGGTTCTTCTAAAATGAAGACTAGATCGTCTGCAAATGCTTGTACCTTATATTCTTGCTTCTTGATTCTAACTCCTCTAATTTCATCTGAATTTCGTATCTTATCCATAAGTGTTTCCAATGTTAGTATGAACAGAAGAGGTGATAGTGGACAGCCTTGTCTCGTTCCTTTTTCGATTTTTATTCATTCTGTTAATTGGCCATTAACTAAGATTCTGGTTTTTTGTTTATCATAGATTTTTTGGATTATTCTAAAAAAATTTTCTCCACATTGCATCTCTCCTAATTGTTTAAACATAAATTGCCAGTTAAGATTGTCAAAAGCTTTCTCCACATCAAGAAACATCCCCAGAAAGGGGGACCTGTCAGAGGCTGTTCATAAATCAACCCAACATACCAAAGATCCAGGGGGAAGACTGGTTGGGGCATGAAATTTCCTTAGTGTCTCTTTGTGCAGTCAAGCAAGGGAGAGCATCAAGTATCAGAGGCGGTGCTTGATCCTCATAAGAAACAACACGTCTCAATGTTTTAACTCTTGTATTTTCCTTTTTTTCTCCTGTACTTAGATAAACTCTGTAGGACCCATGAATGTCCAGAATCAGACACGGGTGGCAGAGTTTGTCTTCCTGGGGTTCTCAGGTGTTCCCAACGGCCAGATGTATCTCTTCCTCGTGTTCCTCACAATCTACTTGGTTACCCTAATTGGGAACACCACAATAGTCACCCTGATCCAACTGGATTCCCGCCTGCACAGCCCCATGTACTTTTTCCTCAGCCACTTGTCCTGCCTGGATGTCTGCTACTCATCCGTCACCGTCCCCAAGATCCTGACCAATTTCCTTCGCCAGAAGCCAACCATTTCGTACAACCAGTGCATGGCACAGATGTTCTTCCTGATGACGTTTGCAGGATCGGAGTGTGCCTTGCTGGCCGTCATGGCCTATGACCGCTATGCCGCCATTTGCCAACCACTGCACTACGGTAATCTTATGAGCCATCAGGTCCGTGTCCCTCTGGCCATTTTTTCATGGCTCTGGGGCTTCCTGGACTCAACACTTCATACCACCCTGGCCACTAATCTGTCATTCTGTGGGGCCAACCAGATTGACCACATATTCTGTGATGTCCCACCGCTCCTGAAAATTGCCTGCAGCGACACCTACATCAACGAGATGACTCTCCACCTGGCCAGCATCTTCATGGGCTTGAGCCCTTTCTTGTTCATCCTCCTGTCGTACGTCTACATCCTGGCCGCCATCTTGCGAATTCGCTCCAACACGGGCCGGCGCAAGGCCTTCTCCACCTGTGCTTCTCACATGATTGTTGTCACTGTTTATTTTGGGATGGCAAACGTGAACTACAACCGCCCCAGCGCAGGCTACTCCTTGGAAATCGACACCCTGATCTCCACGCTGTATTGCATCATCACCCCCATGCTGAACCCCCTCATCTACAGCCTCCGCAACAAGGAGGTGAAGGGGGCCCTCTGGAAGGTGTTGGGGCTGCAGGGAAAGGAATCCACCTCCAACTGGCTGAAGGCATAGGGGAGCTCTAGCAAAGGGGTTTTTCTGCTATGATCCTTATCACTTGGAAGCTGCTCAAGACCACAGGCCATAGCTCATGTATATGCAATGAACCTCGTCTCCCAAGACAACAGAAAGACATACGTCCTGCCCATCTCAGGAACACTCATCTCCAGAGGAAGCCAGAGAGAGCCAAAGAAGTGCAAGGATCGTTCTTAGGGTTGCCAGGTCCCCCTGTACTCCTGATGGGAGGTGGGGCCCCAGCACCTACCTTCTGGCTGTCTCCTTCCAGGAAGTTTGGTGCAGTGGTTGAGAGTGCGGGACTCTAATCTGGAGAGCTGGGTTTGATTTCCCACTCCGCTACTTGAAGCCAGCTGGATGACCTTGGGTCAGTCACAGCTCTCTCAGAGCTCTCTCAGCCCCACCCACCTCACAGGGTGATTCTTGTTGTGGTAAGAATGGCATACTTTGTAAACCGCTCTGCGTGGGTGTTAATTTGTCCTGAAGGGCGGTATATAAATCAATGTTATTATAATGATTATTATAGTGCAGGCCATGGCTGCCCCAGGATCACTCCCGCGTTCTATGGGGGACCCTATTTGGGCCCAAATTCAGCCAAATTTGTCCCAATTCAGGCCTGAATTGCCCTGGAATGGGCCACTGCCATGCGGGGGAGCACTCCGCTGCCTGGCAGCAGCCCAATCCAGGCCGTTTCAGGCCTGAATTGGGACAAATCAGGCATAAAACGGCAATGGATCAGGTCTGATTTGGCCTGATCCAGGCTGATTTGGGCCCAATCTGGGCCGTTTCTGGCCTGTGGGAGCATGCCGTGCTGCCTGGGAGCCATCCAGGAGCATGCCTGGGAGGCCCGTGCCTCCCCTGCTGGCCACATAAGTGGGGGTGGGGGGTGGACGGTGGGAACAGGGGATCCCCCTCCCCCAGCGGGGGACTGGCAACCCTAATAATTCTTCAGGTCTATCAGGGCCTATCAGATGTTATTTCTACCAAACAGTTACTAATTTTTATTTTTATTTTGCAATTGATCTCTTAAAACAAAAAGTAAATGTGTTTTGCCCTACTTTTAACCCATTTCTTTTCCCCAAAACAAATTACAAAAGGGTATTTAGTACTTTTTGTTACTTGGTATTAATTAAAAGGAGTGTTTTAATGAAACAAGCCTAATTATTGAACTATGGCTATTAAGCTTACCAGCTGCCCACCAGTGGTGGGCAGTCTCCCAGGGGTTTGCTGGCGAATGGTGGGAGGTAGAGATTCCCCCGTGATTGCCTGCCAGTGGCAGGCAACTCAGGAAACAGCGCACCAGATATGCTCCCAACGGGGCATGACCTCATCACTTCCTGAAGCGACATCATCATGCCAGCTGCAGGTATGCTCCCGTGCTTCCGCGGGGCCAATTTTGGCCCCAAATGGGCCAGAATTAGCCTCATGCAAAGTGCAGGAGCACGTCTGTAGTTAGTGAGATGATGTCACTTCCTGTCCCTTCCCAGAAGTGATGTCATCATGACTCTCTGGAAGCACGTGCGTGCTTTGCATGTCACAAGGAGACTAAATCAGGTATGTCCCGGATCCCTTCCCGCTGGGAGGGTATAGGGACCCGGGAACTCTAATGGCTGCCGAACCTTCAGAAGTTAGTACTGTTCCCATTTACGTCAATGATGAAGTTCTCATGGCTTTATTACAACTCAGCCATGATATCCATTCATTGCTGCATTTGATCTATAATCCAAGGCAAATGGGACCATCTGGAATTATAGCACAATTTAAGGGTTCTGTGGCCAACATTTTGGACGAAATTCAGCTCAGTTCTTCTTGGTGGTCTAACTTTAACCCCATTCGCCAAGATCACATGACCCCGCTTCCTCCTTCCTTGGATTCGGCTGCCTTCTTTGGCCTCCAGAATACCTTTGACTTCTCTTCTCTGGCACATAGCTTTTCCTAGTGTGGTGTGACATCTCCTCCTGCCTAACATCTCATTGCACTCGTAGCAGAGGAGCTCGTCTCCAGCTTTCCATAACTTGGGGACCCCCAGCCTTTTTGAGCCCGCCGGCACCTTTGGAATTCTGACACAGGTTGGTGGCTGCAACCACAAAATGGCTGCCACAAGAGGCAGAGCCACCTACAAAGCGTCAGTCAGAACGGCAGGATGCCCCTTACGTTTTTATGTAACTGCTGCGCCTGTTTGATAACTCAACGTATCTCTGACACAAGGGTGTACTGGCCAGAAATGGGATGGCTATTTAATGTGTAGAGTCTATACGTCCCCATTTCTGGACTCTGAAAATCCTTACTAATTCCAGATTATTTTAATATGCTGCCTGACATCTTTAACATCGGCAGGAGCTGATTTCTGATCTTTGATTGGATAGGGTATAATCTTTTGATCAGATAAAAGGTTCTGTACCTTTAACAGAATGTAAATCCTGTTCAGAGTTAGAGAAAAGTGTCTTGTAACTCCTTTACAAGTCTTCCTTTCCTAGCGTGAGGAAAAGGAAATTTCACATATCCTCTGGTTCATACCATGATGGATTATTTTGCTTAAGAGCACACACACACACACACAAAAGATCCGTGTGCACATGTGCGTGTGCACCATGGTCTCATTATGATATACCTTCACCAACAATGTTCCACTAAGTGACTGAGAGAGCGATCCCAAGCAGGTCTACTCAGAATCCTACAGAGTTCTGTTCAGTGAGGCTTACTCTCGGGAAATAATTCTTTGGATTGCTTCCTGAAGACTACATACACAATACAGAAAACAATTCAACCGGACAGCAAAGACATCCAGTAATAATGCAACAGGACAGAAATTAGGAAACAATGCAAGAGAAAACTGGCTAAGGGATGCACGACGTGCCATAAATGATGCCAAGACTGCCTTACAAAGACCCAAGACAGAACAGTAACAGCCAGATGACAATACAGCAAACATCACAATAGGCTACAGTCCTGTGCCCTTAAAGAAGCTCCCTCCCCAACTGTCCCATTATACCGTCCCATTATACTGCATGATCCTGTGTTGCACATTCGGTCTGCAGGCTATTCCTTAAGGTAGGAGCCACAACAGAGATGCTTCTAATCTTACCCATTTGCAGCGGGGCACCCTTGGAAGGCTTTACTTTGATAAGTGAAGCTGTTGGGGCAGAGCACAGGGAGAGAGGCAGTCTCGTATGTATGTGGGTCCAAGGCTGAGAAGGGCTCTGCCTAGCTCCTGGTAATAACCGGGCTGCAGGGTTCTGGACCAATTGGAGTTTTCAAGGTGACTTCAAGGGCAGACCCATGTAGGGTGCATTGCAGTAGCCTGGTCTTGAGGTAAGAATATCGTGGATCCATGTGGCCGGATTGGCAGAATCAAGGTAGGGAGCCATCTTCTGGGCTAAATGAAGCTGGAATAATTGTGGGTTTTGCAGCTGCATTCACTTGCTTCTCCGGTAATAATGCTGGGTCCTCTATAGCCCCTTGCCCTCTTGACCAAGTCAGTGAGTATCAGCTGGACCCCAGCAGAGGTGGGGAGCACAGCATCCTTCGAGACCCCCTCCTGCCCAAGCAGCACCCCCTCTGTCCTTTCAGGATTAAGTTCCCACTGGTTCAGCCTCTGCCATTTCAGCCCAGCTGTCCACCCGGGACAATATTCTCTGCTGGGGCTTCAGCCCCGACTATTCGGTAGGTAACATGATCAGGATGTGAGCCTTTGCCTCCAAGGTCATAGATACAAAGGAGTTAGTCGTGTTAGTCTATAGTCGCAAAATAGTAAAGAGTCCAGTATATCTCTGGCCAGTTTCTTCATACCCTCCGTGCATCTGACGAAGAGAGCTGTGGTTCTCGAAAGCTTATGCTACAATAAAGTTGGTTAATCTTAAAGGTGCTACTGGACGCTTTACTATTTTGCCTCCAAGCTTATCATTGGAGTAAGATGAGTAACAGAAGGGCCACAGTTTACACCTACAGCCAATCTCTTCTTTCTCTCCCATTCTTTTTCTCAATAGGAGAAAGATTTATGAATTGGTTTGAGTTTACAGGAACGGAAATCCATCCAGGAAATTGTCACCTGGAAGTTAATCCTGATAAGCTTGAAAGTTATTATTTTTTTTAAACACTTGCGCTCTGGTATCTTATGCCTTGAAAGTGATTATATACAGAAACGTATCAAATGTGTGTTGAAGAAGTATGTTGGAGATGTGTTCAGAGCCATGCAGCTTTGCCATGTTAAGTTTGGCATGTCCAGAGTCACCCAATTTTAGCACAATGTAATTCAGTTTATTAATTACTAGTAACAAAGCCCATTGTGGAGAGACAATACAACAGGCTCTAGAAAGGGCAGGGCAGCCTAGTTCACCTTGAACACAGTGGGGGAGCATGATGGGGGTTGGAAGGCAGTGGGAAGCGCAGCGGGTGTGAGAGAGGGGAGACAGTAGCATGGTGTGCTGGGTGGCTGGAGGTTCAGGGAAAGGCAGCGGGGGTGGGAGAGGGGAGACAGCAGTGGGGCTCGCTGAGCGGCCGGAGGTGCAGGGAAGGTGGCGGGGGTTGGAGAAGGGAACTGGCAGCAGGACGTGCTCCTGCCTGCCAGCCACTGGGTTTGGCCCCTACAGGCTGAATCACACACCTGGAGGGGGCGGAAGGGGAGCAGGCAGTGTGGCAAGCTGCTGCACTGGTTTCCTGAGCAAGCTGGTTCCAAGGACTCACCTCTTATCCCCACTAGGGGCATCCGAGAGCGTGCCTTCGGAGTGGAATCAGGGTGAGTCGTCTGGAACATGCTTACTCAGTTATGTAGTAAGAAGATGTTACACAATAATACAGCACCACATTCTAAGATAATTCTCCAACAATATTTAAAACAATCGGCAGCTTCTTCAGACATTGAATCAGTCATAACTTTGTTTACAGCTGTTAAAAATTATTACTATTATTTATTTATTTAGAGACTGCTTTTCTCACTAAGACTCAAGGTGGATTACACAGTGTGAGTCAACATAGTCAATTTCAAAGATATTTCAATCAACAATGTAATATGTGATCAGGTGGAGAGCAAGTGAATGGCAAGTGACCAGGGAGGAATACACGTGAGTCTGTTCACTTGCCAGTGTAATTCGTCACTTGTAGCTTGGCTCTTAGTTAGTATCACATTCAGGCATGAGCTCAGCAGGGCCCCTGCGGCAGAGACAATGGTCACCTCACCCCGGGCTCCACATGCCTCACCCCGGGCTCCACCCCGGGCTCCACACCGCCCAGAGCCCCTGGGATGGGCGGTATATAAATTGAATAAATAAATAAATAAATATGTCAGCTCTGTATTGGGAAATTCCTGGAGATTTAGGGATGGATTCTGGGAAGGGAAGGGTTTGGGAGGAGGAGGAACCTCATTAGGGTATAATGTCATGCAGTCCACCCTCCAAAGCAGCCATTTTCTCCAGGGGAACAGGTCTCAGTCTGCTGGAGATCAGTTATAATTTTGGGAGATCTCCAGGCCACACCTGGAGGTTGGCAAACCTTCCTCACCCATGACCACCTCTCCCGGGCCTGGACCAGGCTGGGGTGAGGCAGGCTTGGGTGGAGGTGGCCTCCCTCACATGCCAGCTCCCATGCAGGATGTGAACATGCCAGACAGGCAGCTAGCCACACTCCAGGCCCGCCCTCCTGCCAAGATTGAGCATGGGGTACACCTGCGGCTCCGGGGACTGCTGGAGCAGGGCCCCTTTGTCAGGGCTTGCTGCCGCTGCCGCTGGGCGTGGCACTGGGCAGTCTGCTCCTGACGTCACAGGGGGGCCAGGGATTCTGCAGAACCCTGCTCTGTGGAAGGAGGGGCGGTATACCTCACCCAGACTCCCTCTCAGTCCACTCGCTGGCCTGCTCAACCTGGCCTGCTTACCCTCTGCGTCCTCCTTCATCTCCTCCTTCCAGGACTCTCCTCCAAGCCTCCACCCTTGCATCTTACTGCTCTCACTCCACATCATCACTCCTCACTCACACCCACCACCCCAGAGCTCTTCCCAGCCACCCTTTATAGGGTTTCCTTTCTCCACCCCGCCCTCCTTCCAGGCTTGTTCCCTCTCCTGACTGGGCCCAGCTGTGCATTCCTCCAGGTGTTTCCCTCCAACCACTAATCCCTCCTGGGCTCTTTTGCCTTGCTGGCAGGGTGGGGTTGAGTGCGAGCCATCCCCAGCTGAGGGCTCCTTGGCCTTGCTCACGAGGAGCTGCCCCAGCCAGCCTCTGTGCTATTGGGCTTGCCTGGCCTTGCTCACGAGGAGCTGCCCCAGCCAGCCTCTGAGCTACTGAGCTTGCCTGGCCCTGCTCACGAGGAGCTGCCTTAGCCAGCTCCTGCGCTGCCTGCTCAGCAATGCTGGGCGTGGTTACCCATCTCTTCCCCCAGAATGCCTGTGGCAGCCCCCCCTGGAGAGGCTTGGCTTCTAGCAACTCCTGAGCCAGGCTGCTGTCTTCTAGCCATGGTGTGGCTCTGGGCTGCAGCAGCGGCGTCCTCTCCCTGCCAGGTAAGGGCTCTGCTTGGGCTGCTGCTGGACCCACCTTCCCCCTGCTGTGGCCCTTTCCCTCCAGCCTGCTTAGCCCCCTCTCTTCCCCCTGGAAGGTGGGGCTGGCTGGTCTCTCCTTGCCCCCTCCACCCCTCTGAGGTCCTGGCCTTTTGCCCCTTCCCCATGGAGTAGGTAGGTTCTGGCCCTGGTTGCCGGCTTGGGGGGTGGAGTTGCTGCCACCCTTTTGTCCCCTGCTGTTCCCTCTTGTCAAGTCTGGGGGCTGGGGCTCAGAACCCGGACACCCTTGACACGCGCCTCTTCTTTAGCATCTTTAGCTAATCCAGTACGCCGTCCAAAAGTTTAGAAACATCTTTCCAAGAAAATTCTGTCCTGATTCAACTTATTCATGGCACGCTTCACTGTTTGTGCTTTCTTGTGCCAGGAAAGCTCTCAAGCCCTCAACTAATTCTACCAGCTATTAGAGAGAACAATGGCTCTCTTGGAATCAGGTAAACAGTTTGGTCAGCTAGTTCGAGTCTTCGGCAGACAATAGGGTCTGCTTTTCCTGACGCAGTTCCCAGGACTTTGGAAGGCTACCCCAGAGTTCAGGTGAAACTCCTTTGTCGCACACCCATCTCCTGTTGTCATAATTCATGAAG
The DNA here is from genome assembly GCF_028583425.1 of Eublepharis macularius. Classification (NCBI taxonomy): domain Eukaryota; kingdom Metazoa; phylum Chordata; class Lepidosauria; order Squamata; family Eublepharidae; genus Eublepharis; species Eublepharis macularius. The sequence goes on from NC_072798.1 coordinate 1,960,070, forward strand.
TGTGCAAGTACTACAGATACGCACTTGTTGCTCTTTGCCTTAATGAGGGAAACAGTTTCTCTTAAGAGAAAGGGATGCAGAGCTCTTTCAAAACAAAGCTGCTTACCACTGACTCAGCACAGTGGTTCTCCTTTATTTATTTATTTTGTTGTATTTATATCCCGCCCTCCCTGCAAGCGGGCTCAGGGCGGATCACATCATAAAACCATAAAAAACACAATTTAAAATACAGTAATGGTTAAAAGCATAAAGCAGTACAAAGCAAAGCAGGCCAGGGACCGGCAGGATAGTTTGCCAGCTCCTCAACCACTCTCAGAGCCCTGGCGGAACATCTTCATTTTACAGGCCCGGTGGAACTGTAATAAGTCCCGCAGGGCCCGGGACTCAGCTGGGAGACCGTTCCACCAGGCCTGAGCCAGAGCCCAAAAGGCTCTGGCCCTGCTTGAGGCCAAGCGAATGTCCTTGGGGCCAGGGCCCACCTGCAGATGTTGGCCTGCAGAGCATAATGCCCTCCGGGGAACATACAGAGAGAGACGGATATGCAGGTCCCAGGTCAGTCTGCTTCCAATTTCCCTGTGGAATCAGAGGAATCAAAGCAAAGGGTTTTTGAACGTGTGCAGAGTGCCTCCCCTCATTCTTAGCCTCGCTGCTGCCAGAATGAAGGTGAAGGGCTCCTAAAGCAGAGTGTGGGTCTTTCAGGCAGGGCCAAGCCCCACCACTGACCCAGTTCTGGAGCATCTGCTGGGCATGGAGAAAGCCCCATCTTCACCTCTGACTGAAACGGTTCAGGCCGTGAGTGACGTGACTTTCCTTTGCCTGAGACCCTGGTGAGCAGCTGACAGAGGAGACAGGCCAATGGTCTGATTCAAACAAAGTCTTTTTGTGCGTGTCCCTCTCTCCTACTCCAGTGTGTTTGACATGAGGTGGGCTTTGGACCAGCACTGCCTTGGAGTGATCCAGCTGGGTTAAGGCTACATGGAGGGTGCACAACTGACAAATGGAGCATTGAGGAAGACCCAGCGGCAGATTTATTTATTTTTGATGCTTATACCCCACTTTTCTCCCCAATTTGTACCAAAGTAGCTTACAATCTCAAGCACCTCTCCTCCGTTCTATTTTTTCAACAACCCTGTGTGGTAGGTAAGACTGAGAGAGTGAATGGCCTGAGGTCATGCAGTGAGCTACCATGCTCGTGTGGAGCTTTAACCTGGGGCCTCCCAGATGCAAGCCTCAGAAAGCCCCAAGTTTAATCAGAGACCCCCCCCCCCAGCATGGCCGGACTGGAAATGCCCTGTCATGTGTGCCAGCATACCTGTCATCACTGTGTTGTGCATTTAGTGCTGATCATAACTGTTTGCCAAAGTTATGTTTTGTATACTGTCATCCGAGAGCTGCTAGCAGTGAATGTTGTATCCTTTCCCAGAGACTGGGATATTTTCACTTTGTACTTCATGTAGTCTAAACTAATCAGTTCCCGTGTAACTGCTTTGGGGTTTCGCATCAGAATGTCAATGGACCCAAAGGGCGGGAAGGTTCCCTATAATTAGTAATGCCTTTGTTTGAATTGTCACTTTGGCCAATTGCTACCTTTGTGTGAACATCCTGAACTGCATGGATCTCAATAAAGTTGCTTCAACTGGAACACCTGTGTGGAGAGCTTGAGGGACCTAACTCTCAGGGACTGACATGCCCTCTGTCTCGGAGAGGAGCTGCCAGTCAGATTTTTGTTGTTGTTCGCCTTATCTGTAACATTTTTATTCCACCGTTTCTCCCAGGAAGTTAGGGCTGATACATCCATCTTTCGTCCCCTAGTCTATCCTCATAACTATCCAGGACTAAGATGGCCTGTAAGGTCCCTTCCAACTCTATGATATGTTTTGGGTTGGCACTCATGTTGGTCTGCAATAGAACAGGAGGATTTGAGTCCAGTGGCACCTGAGAGACCAACTAGATTTTGCAGGGTGTAAGCTTCCAAGAGTCCGAGCTCCCTTGTTCCAGCTCTATGCTATGTGCATCTTTGGAGCACTGTAAGATCCTTCTATCTGCACTGGTACTTGGCGCTAAGAGAAGTGGCTGTGGAGGTAGGGGTTTTTGTTCTCTCGTAACTAATTTGGGTAGAATATTGGGTTGCTGTAGCTGTTTTTAAACACTTGTTACCCAACCCAAACCTTCAGGAAAGGCAAGTTATAAAGCTGAATGGAAGTAGGTTGGTCCCTGACCAACCTTGTCTTGTCGACCACCCCACCCCATGCCATCCCATCGTTTTCCAGCACCAGGCTGCGTTCTCATCCATTTCTACTGCCTCCCTCCGTGTGACGACCTCTTTCGCCACTGCAAACTTCAAGGCCAAGCTAACCTTCTCTGTGCCTCCACAAATATTTCATGTGTTTGTCTCAAGTAAAATTCTTTCAGTCATCTGTGTACAAGCAAAATGCCTCCTCATTACTGGGCCCAAACAAGTTTGTTTTTGAACAACATCAGTGGAGAGGCCTTGACTAAACACACCCACAAAAACACTCCATGGCCTTGTCTATAAATGCTACCCCTCCACTGGCCTTTGGACAGGTGCAGGAGTGTGACCTGCCATCACATTCCATCAGCCACCCAGCAGGACAGACAGAAAGGTGAGTACCTGCACAACTCAACTTAGACGGGGACTTTACAGCAGCGGCTTCCATAGAATCCGAGTTTCTTGCCATGGCCTTGCACAGATGTACGGTCCCCCTGTCCCAGGAGGCATCCCTTTGGTCTGGTGGATACCATGGTGGTCTTAGATATAATTAAGGCCAGCAGACCCAGAAGAAAAGATCAGGGTAACAAATACAGAGGTGAGGGACAGTTCAACATCAATGGAGGGTTGAACAAAGGGAAAAACTCCATAGAAGAGGACACAATTCTTCTCCTGCAAAGAAAGTGGGAGAGTTGGTGTCTCTTCTGGTCCCTTCATGGTCCCTTCTAATGATGCATCTGACGAAGAGAGCTGTGGTTCTCGAAAGCTGACGATGCATCTGATGAAGAGAGATGTGGTTCTCGAAAGCTTATACTACAATAAAGTTGGTTAGTCTTAAAGGTGCTACTGGACTCTTTACTATCTTGAAGAATGTCTATGATGAGGCATTACATATTGACTATATTTCTAATAGGCAATGAGACAAGGGCCTTTTATTGTATGCTATCTGTGTTTTATAAATATATATATATTTGCTGGGTATATACTCGTTGGGTAAGACTGCCAGGTCCCTCTGCTGGGACGGCATAAAGCCTCTGCCGTTCTGAAACCAGCAACAGAAGAACATCTGAGGCAGAGCAGCTCCTGGCTTGCCCCATTAAAAATCTCTTCGTTTTGGGGAAAGGGCTGTCGTACGCAACAACTGAACAGCTGCCATTCTGAGCTCTCAAATAGTGACTAATGCATTGGGAACGCCCTGACCTGAATGGTCCATGCAAGCCCGACCTCATCAGATCTTGGAAGCTAAGCAGGGTCACCCCCTGGTTAGCCTTTGTATGGGTGACTACCCAGAAAGTCCAAGGCTGCTACATACTGTTAGTCTCTGGTCTTGAAAACCCCGAAGACTCTCCGTAAGTTGTATGCGACTTGACAGCACTTTCCTTGCCCACCATCACCACCACCATATTGGGAATGGGTAGGAGGGGAAGAAATAGCTACTGTTTCCATTCAGAACTACAGCAAGCAGCTTTTAAGACCTCATGATCATAAAGCAGGATATAAGTAAGTAAATAGGACTTGTTGTCTATACCAGATATGCAAAATGGAAGATCTGGCAGTTTCTCTAATCATAGAAAAATCATCCAAGAGAAAAACTGAACCTGCTCTTCTTATGAATGAGAGAATTGCTGGTATGGTCAGTCCAGGAGCTCAGCATCTTTGTCTCGCGTCCCCGAACGACTCAAATTTACTCTCTTGTTTTCTTCAGGGCAGAGGAAGACGATGGGCCTTTTCTCCTCCTTCACTCTGGCCTTCTTTGTCTTCCTGATTGCTGGGCCTGTCCCAAAAGGTGAGTTTCTGAAGGCCCCCAAAATCTGAAGCCCCTCTTCGCAAAGAGGCCTGGACAGAACAACCTTCCTAGGAAAATGCGTCCCACATTTCCTTCTACTCACAAGAAGATTTGCAGACAGTAGCCTACTAAATGCTTTATGCTGTTTTAACACCCCTGGCTTTTTAAAAACAGCTTTTAAAAATATTGATAATTATTACATTGTTATTTTTGTGTTTTTATTGCATTGCTTTTACTTTGAGAACCTCCTCAAACAGGTCTGTGGAGAGGCAGCATAGACCTTTTATAAATAAACAAGCCCTGCCTTGTTGACGAATCAAATGTAGAGGTCCCCCATATGTCCGTCTTATCTATGAAGGAACTATTCCAAAAAGATACCTTTGGGCACAAACACTGAACCCAGAACAACTCTTTGTTCCGGAAATACCCTGAATTTACTTCCCTAGCTCTCCTGAAAGCTGGATTCTTAGTCCTTTCCGCAGCATCCGTCTCCCACCCCCTCCTCCCTTTCCTCATATCCCATCCCTTTGTTTAGCTTACGAGCCACGGGGTGTCTCCCCTCTTCCTCTTTCACCACAGTAATTCCATGCCAGCACTTTCTGACTGCACTTCCCATCTACTTTTCTCCACAGGTGTTACCCTGTCTGCTCCTTATCGATGTGATGCCTACTGGTACTACTCTACTGGATACTGCTATAGGTTCTTCAATTATTATCTGGATTGGTATAGTGCAGCAGTGAGTGGCACTTCTGGGTTTTTCAGTACATGTGGTGGCGGTGGTTCCCTGAGTCACATACTCATCTCAGATTTTGGTAGGAGGCACAGGTCCAATCTTTACACCCCTTGTTGTCCCAGAAATTATGATTCCCATCATGGATGGTAGGAGAGGCAGTTCCCAAGGATCCACACATCCAAAATACCATGTCTGAATGGCCCTTTCTTTATGTGGACACGCTAAGAGATTGTGAGGGAGTTGGGCAAGCTCAGAACCAACCTGAAACTGAAGGTAATAAGAGGCAGCAGTGAGGCAGGCCCAGATGGCCAATTAGAGGCAGTTGGTCAGGACCTTGGAGAGTTCCCACAGGCAGCAGGAGTTGATCCAACTAAAGGCCAAACTACAAGTGACAAATGACACAGGGTGGACACTTGTCAGCTTCCCTCAAGTTTTGATGGGAAATGTAGACGTCCTGGTCTTGCAGCTTGGATCTCCGACTGCTGTCCAATGGACTTTTCAACTGTCACTTGTCCAACATTCCGCCAAGCTGCCTACATTTCCCATCAAAACTTGAGGGAAGCAGACAAGTGTCCAACCTGTGCCTTTTGTCACTTGTGGTTTAGCCCTGCGTCCAAAGTTCATCTGGATCCTCATAACTAAGGATAGAGCCTCATCACTGACTAAAGCGTAGCTTTGTACAAAAAACTGGCTTGAAGCTGGTGTTCTTTATCCCAACCCCCACCTGCTCCAATAGATACTAGAGGTGTGCACTGAGAAAATTTTTCTCAGTTTCAAACTATTTACTGTTATTTTTTTTTCTTGTGGGGCATTGCCTGTTCAGTTCTAATCCATTTGGGTGTTTTTGTTACCATGCATTTTAGACCTGTTCTTTGCAACAAGGCTTTCAAGGCTCTTTGGGGCAGCTGTTTTCACACATAAGAGCACCAAAATTTCACAGACTCCCTTTAAACCATCTGAATTTGAAACACGCACAACAGTGGGGTTTGGGGTTTTCAGACCTTGAAGAATGCATGGGAAAGGCGAGTGTCGTCTGCACACACACACACACTGTTCTTTTCAAAGAGAGGTTAGGGAAATGAAGTCTGGGGCACCACTCTGGGGCAGCTCTTTTTGTACTTAACGGCACCAAAATAGCACAGATTATAGTCTTCCCTTCCTCTAAATCATTGATCGAGAGGAGTTAGCTATGTTAGTCTGTAGTAGCAAAATCGAAAAGAGTCCAGTAGCACCTTTAAGACTAACCAACTTTACTGTAGCATAAGCTTTCGAGAACCACAGTTCTCTTCATGCATCTGACGAAGAGAGCTGTGGTTCTCGAAAGCTTATGCTACAGTAAAGTTGGTTAGTCTTAAAGGTGCTACTGGATTCTTTTCTAAATCATTGATCCACCAAATTTTTCCTCAAATACACTTCTCACACACAACAATGGCCCTCGAAGAAGGTAAGTGTCAGCAAGCGAACACTATAGCAGGAAACTGGCAAGATGCAAGCAGCTGAGTGCAACATTTTAAAAAACTGCTTTATGTTCACTTTTTCCCCCCAAGTGATGATAATGTCAGTAAATGATTGGCATTGAGTCCTGCTGTCATCTGTTGCTGCCACGTTTCCTTGTGCTTTGCAGTTTCATGCCCACGATGAGGCAAATCCTTGTTTTTGACACTCAGCGTTCCACCTCAAAATGGGGTGTTTGTGTGTTCTTGTGTGAATTGCTGCCAGTTGCCATCACCCAAGTGCAGACAGGCAGGCCACATGATTGTCTGAATTGTTGTTCCCCTCTCCAAACAGACCCAAGTTTTCCCTGTACATTTTCCTTTTTGCTGAGGGCAGGCAGGATTTTTTAAAAAAAGGATGGAGTAGGCCAACTGAGACCAACCATCCAAGTGCCCTGAGGGGTTGGGAAAGACAGACCAGTGCCGTGTTGATGGAGTGGTGCGTCTCTCTGGCCATTTCCCCCAGGAGACTTCCATTGAAGACCGATCCAGTACCTTTCCCCATGATATTTTCAGGCAACAATTTCCTCCTTTACATTCCCCCGACACAGTCCCCCTCCCCTCCAACGGAGTTAATTAGGTGGTATAACATAAGAGCTCTCTCCCCGTGGGACCTGATTGGTAGGAGACAATGACATTAAGGAAAACAAGACGTTGCTTGCCCAGTGTCTGCCTGCCTGCTGCTGTTCAGGAAAAACGGAAATGAAAAAACACACGGCATTTTTCAATGGGCTGTTCACTGTTCTGGAAGCCACAATAACAAAACAAAACAACGGTTTCCGGTTGTACTTCCGGCTCCTTTGTTTCATTCTGCACACCCGTAATAGACCCCTCCAAAAAAGCAGGCATTCCCAGGTTCACAAACTAGTCCGGTCCAGGCGCAATAGCACTTTAAAGACTGTTAAATAGTGGGTTCAGACATGAGGTGATTCAACAGCTCTTTATTTAGCAAGAACACAACAGACACTGACAGACTGAACAGAAGCCCTCAATATATATATACAGCAGCTCCACCCCCAGAATAACTGATAGCCAATGAGAATACATACTTTAGAATACCATCATTTGCATAAACTATATACAATGTTTGAAGTAAACAGGCCACTGATTGGTCTTTATTATAGAGGACCGATTGGCTGCTGTCTTGAGAAAGTAACCAGTGATATTGCAGGGATTATGGACCAATGAGAATGCAGGCTTTGGGAGCCTTGACTGAACCTCAAGCTCAACACAGTATAGTGCATTACAATCAATGCAGTAACTACTTTAGAGGCCTTGCTCGGCCCAGTACACAACAAAGACCAACTAGATTTCCAAGGTATGAGCTTTCAAGTATCAAAGCTCCCTTCATCTCCCTGTTAAGGGAGATCATTTTAATCTTCAGGGGTTATTTAGTTAATCTTAAAAAATAACTAAATATTATGGGTAAAAAGACAATGCCCAGATTAGCCCAATCTTGTCAAAAGCTAAGCATGGATGGCCTTGGTTAGTATTTGGATGGGAGACCACCAAGGAAGTCCAGGGGTGCTACACAGAAGCAGGCAATGGCCAAACACCTCTGCTTCTCTCATGCCTTGGAAACCCTAAGGCAGGTGCCATAAGTTGCTTGTGACTTGAAAGTACTTTCCACCACCAGATAGACGATCAAAACTGACGAAATATTATAGAAGTAGATAGAAAATCTCCACTGAGTCCCAACTCTTCCTGTCTAGTTGGATTAAAAGGGCTTTTCCCCTCCTGTTCCCCTCTCTCAGATAGACTGCTACTATCGGAGCAGTGTCCTTGTCTCTATTCTTAGCAAAGCAGAAGCTGATGCGGTGGCCGCATACCTCCTGAGCCAAAACACCAGAGGCAGCGATGTCTGGACTGGGTTGCACAAACGGGTGAGTACGTGCTCTGTTTTCCTATTTCTTCATTTTGAAAAGGCTTCTAAATAACTTTTCTGGAACTGATCTCTCAAGTCCCTCATAAAACGTTTTGACATACAATTTGGTATTATATATATGTTTCTGAAAAAAATCAAAAGCCAGATGGATATTTGTAATGTTTCTAATTATTTTCTTGTGTCTCCTCTGCAGGACTTTTAAATTTTATTTATTTATTTAGAATATTTCTATGCCCCCCTCTTCAGAGTCCTGCTAGAGGTAGCTTACAATTAAAAACCATAGTATAAAAAAGAAGCCATTAAAAACACAATTAAAAACAATTAAAAACACAAGCCATTAGACATAAAAACTTGATTCCATCTAGACTTGTGCATTTCCTTTGTTATTAATTACAACACTTAACAGAAATGGGATGTTTCATAATTAAAATGAAAACAAAACAAATTCCCCATCTAAAAAACCTACAACAACAACAAAACCCGTATGGTTTTCTTTCATTTATTTCTAGTTTCTTTGTTATTGCAGTCTCTGTCCTCTGTTGGTCTCATTTGTACAAGATGGGTAGCTGTGTTAGTCTGTCTGTAGCAGTAGAAAAGAACACCTAGAAGCACCGAGTAGCACCTATAAGACTAACAAAATTGGTGGTAGGGAGGGTATGAGATTTCGTGAGTCACAGCTCACTTCTTCAGATACCGTGACTCACGAAAGCTCATACCCTACCACCAATTTTGTTAGTCTTATAGGTGCTACTGGGCTCTTGCTCTTTTCACTTGTACAAGGCAGCCAAGGTTTGCCTAATAAGGGCATAGAGGGAGCACAGTGTTGGTGGGAGGGAGGGAAACAACTCTGGGCTGAACACACAGAAATGGTTCACACAAACACAAAAAATCCTAGAAAAGCAGTGAGGAAAAATGGGAATAGATTGCAGGATTTTGGGAGATAATTACCGATCAGAGGAGTAGAGAGGTCCACGGAGGAAGGAGGGCTTAAAACAGCCAGTGCTTTCAGCTCTAGAAGACTCAGGTGGGCTCTGAGGGCACAACACCTGGATCCAGGTAGGCGTGTAGTAATTGGTTAGAGCAAAGCAAGGATACTGATAGAGAAAACTGTGCCCTGAAGCTGAAGGTCAGGCCGCACCTGGAATATTGTGTGCAGTCCTGGAGGCCTCACTTCAAAAAGGATGTGGCCAAAATCAAGAGGGTGCAGAGGAGAGCGACGAGGATGATCAGGGGTCTGGAGACTGAGCCCTACGAGGAAAGGCTGAGGGCCTTGGGAATGTTTAGTTTGGAGAAGAGGAGGTTGAGGGGGGACACGATTGCTCTCTTTAAATATTTGAAAGGCTGTCATTTGGAGGAGGGCAAGGAGCTGTTCCAGTTGGCAGCAGAGGGTAAGACCCGAAGCAATGGGCTTAAATTACATGCACAAAGGTACCGGCTGGATATTAGGAAAAACTTTTTCACGGTCAGAGTAGTTCAAAGGGTGGAATCAGCTGCCTGGGGAGGTGCTGAGCTGCCCCTCCCTGGCAGTTTTCAAGAAGAGGCTGGATGAATACTTGTCAGAGATGCTTTAGGCTCATCCCGCATTGGGCAGGGGGTTGGACGAGAAGGTCTGTAGGGCCCCTTCCAACTCTATGATTCTATGATTCTAAGAGTGACTTCAGCCAGCAAAACAAAAGACCTTAAAGGTCCTCTCCTGGGATGGACAAAAGTTTTGATTAACTTGATTGGAGCCGCAGGGATGTGATGCAAGAATTAGATTGGCAGCTCTCGGTGCCTTACAATGCCAGAAGAGCCAGAGAAAGCCAGCTGCAGGAGCAGCTTTTGCAAATTGTTCCTCCAGTCACAAGCCTGCTCTCAACGATCTTTGGGGGCGGGCAGCTGCTACTTTCTCCCTGGGCGTCCTGCTCCCAGGGAGCTGCTCTGGAGAAAGCCACCGTGTCGGTGAAGCTCCAGCTGCAGCAACAGAGGAAGAATCTGCTGCTGCTCTAACATGCCCTCATTCCAGTTTTTCTCCAGGAGCTCAGGAGCAGATTCTGCTGCTGTCGCTGTGGCTGGAACTTCACCGACGCAGCGGCTTTCTCCAGAGCAGCTCCCCAGGAGCAGGACGCCCAGGGAGAAAGTAGCAGCTGCCCACCCCCAAACCATCATTGGGAGCCCTCTTGTCCAGCAGGCTTGTGACTGGAGGAATGATTTGCAAAAGCTGCTGCCGCTGCTGGCTTTCTCTGGCTCTTCTTAAGATCTCCTCGCTGCTTCCTTTCCTCTGCTTTGTACAAGAATCTGGTCTTTTCCTTTCTAACAAAGGCCTCTTTTCTGTCATCTCAGAATGGAACTTGGACTTGGATTGACAGCTCTCCCCCTTTGAGTTACGAAGCCTGGGAAGATGGACAACCCGACAACCCATATCACTACTGTGTGGTGGTTACATATTCTTCTGGTGAGTCCAGTTGACCTGGAGTCAGAAATATCAGGGGTCCATGAGATGCCAACAAACAGATGAGGGTCTAGCAGGAACGGGGATGCGCTTATGGAATCAGGGCCATTTTCAGTCTCATCCCAGTAATGTTTGCTATAATGTTTGCTATGTAAGGCGCAAATATGAGCTGCCTGTTTGTTTATGTTGTATTTTATAGTTGCTACCAATGTTTTAAATTGTTTCAATTTCTGATGTAAATCCACTCTGAGCCCATTCGCAGGGAGAGTGGACTATAAAATAAATAAATAACTTGAGGATTACAATTACAATTGAAACAAACAGGGGAAAGATACTCTAAACAAAATCCTGGGCTGGTCTTGGTGCCACTAAGCCAGTGACTTAATACCTCAAACCTTGAACCTTGGGCTTGTAGGAACCAGGGCCAAGCGCCCTCTGGCTCTTGCCTTTCATCTCAGGCACCGCACCAGGAAATGGAACAAAAACCCAGCCTAGATCTTAAGCAGTCGGCTGCCAGGTTCTCAAGGTCTTCCGAGACCATTCATTCACACATGGAGGCAGCAGTAGGAAGGAACTGTATCGCAGCCCCATTCACTTGGGTCTTGGGAGGCTGAAAAAACCCTGTGGCTCTCCCAAGTCCTTGCTCACCTACATCAGAAGAGTGCAAGATGGATTTGTGCAAGATGGATTTGCGCCTCTAGCACTCTGTATCTGCACTGCTGTTCAGAAGCTATCTATCTAGCCTTATGATTATCTCTTCCTCTTTAGTAAAGAGTCCAGTAGCACCTTTAAGACGAACCACATTTATTGCAGTTTATTGTAGATGCATCTGACGAAGAGAGCTGTGGTTCTCAAAAGCTTATGCTACAATAAAGTTGGTCAGTGGAACAGGCTTCCTCGGGAGGTGGTGGGCTCTCCTTCTCTGGAGGTTTTTAAGCAGAGGCTAGAGGGCCATCTGACAGCCATGCTGATTCTGTGAACCCGGGCAGAACATGAGAGGGAGGGCAGGAAGGGCTACATCAGTGCTTAGTTCTCGGGGGCCCTTCTTACATGCCCAGGGCAAGGCCAATCACCACCTGGGCATCAGGTGGCAATTTTCCACAGGCTAGTTTGCCTAGGGATCTTGACAGTGTTTTGCCACCTTCTGGGCATGGAGCAGGGGTCACTGGGGCAGTCGGGGAGGCAGTTGTGAAGTTCCTGCATTGTGCCAGGGGTTGGACTAGATGACACTAGAGGTCCCTTCCAACTCTATGATTCTATCTTGAATTTTACATTCTTGACCTGGCTATAAGATTTATGGGCAAAACAAACACAACTCCTATTAATATCAGCCCCCTGGGCTCTTCTCATGCTGCTTGGGGGCAGAACTCTAAGGGATTCTCTCCATGTTATTTTAATTTCACCTCAGCATTCAGTGTGTGCTAGGTCATGTATGTTTTATTTATGCACTTTATTGATGGGGTGCTGCCTTGGATATTTATGTACCACTGAGGAAGGCTTTTGGGCAGAAATGCATCTGGTTTTATTGGTTTTGTACCCATGGCTATTAGTTATACTTTTATACCCGTATATTAATGATTTTACTTTATGTATATACAAGGTTTTAGTACGCATATGTGCAACCCTATGATGCTTTCATTCTGTTCTATGTATTCCTATTAAAGTTTATCCCAATACTAATAATCCTGCTAATCTGAGAAGACATATTGACCTTGACGGACCAATAATCTGGTTTGGTATAAGGCATCTTCATGTTTTCAAGCACTCAGGGACCCCGCAGCCGAATAAAGGTGCTGGAGTCCATTCTGGTGCGAGACCTCCAACCCTATTTCTCTTTTGTTTTCTAGGGTATCAGAAGTGGAATGATGTTTATTGCTACTCATATTACACATATGTCTGCAAGAAGAGAGCATATTATTAATTAATCCAAGCAGTTGCTTCTTCCAGTCCCTAGAAAATGCTCTGCATCTGAGGTGGACCACCAAAATGAGCTTTTTGCCCGCACAGAGAAAGCATCTCCCCTCCAAAGAATACAGATCTGGACTCCACTATTGTAGCACCTACTCCCTGTAGATTGGCTGCAAGCGAGTTGGTTTTATGTATCCTAGCTAAAAGTCAAATTTAACCCTAATAAACTCTGACCTTATTTCTTTGTCCATTAAACAGAATTTTGAGACTCATTTTATGTGAACAGAACAAGCCTTGTAATGTTCGCTCCTTGTCTGGAGTCAGAACGATCCACCTGTCAGCCTCTGCACCAATCCCTGTCCCCTGTGTACCTCTCACACATAGAAGGAAAGCCGCATGGAGCTCATGCTAGGACTGGTGCACATGAAGACATTTTATTGCTCAAGGCAGGAAATCCAAATAGCATCTCTGCTTCCATTAATTAGCAACCTAACTATAGAGTCCTAGAATCATAGAGTTGGAAGGGGCCATACAGACCATCTAGTCCAACCCCTGCCCAGTGCAGGATCAGCCTAAAGCATCTCTGACAAGTATTCATCCAGCCTCTTCTTGAAAACTAACCCCCGCTGGGGGAGGAGGAGGGGGTTCCTCCCGACGGGAGAATGGCAACGGGTATGCCTGGCTGAATATCCTGTTTCGCTACAAACACGCTTCTTCAAAAGCCTCCATACAATTGCCTGGAATTACATATATACAATCAATATATATACATACATATATATCCATACAAAAATTATACCATTTACACAGGAGTTATAGTTTGAAACTGCCAATGAAACGTCAGTAACTACCCTCCCTACGTGCTTACCAACAAATTCATTAATTGCACAGCAGGAGTCGTCTACCATTGAATTTTCCTTGTTCAATCTCGGGCTAAAAGCCTCTGTCTTCTCTAGATCTCCTCTAAGGTGCTGCTGTAAATCTGGGTGGAGTTTAAAAATGCAGTCCCCTAATGAGCATTACTACCAGGTGTTGAACTACTTAAAGTGACCCTTGTCACAATATACTGAAAGTCAAATTTCCTATTTCAACAATCACACAATGCCAAAATGTAAAACAAATGAGCTGGAACAGAAATTCTTTTATATACATAGTTCTTAATGCTGAGGTTACAAGTTGCCCCCAATACATTATAGGAACGGAGTAAAGTCTGCCTCCTGATTGAGACCTTCTGGGGCTAAGGTATGGAGTCTGAAAATCAATTCTGTTTCCAGTTTTAATAAAGATCTCCTAATATTCACACCTGCCCCATTTTTTAAAACTTTAAGAACTGTGAACTGTAGCTCCCGTTCATTTGTGTGGTGATGAATAAAGTGTTGAGTGAGAGGCGCTTCTGGAATTTTGTGTCTAATTTTCGACATGTGCTCCTGAATACGGAGCCTTACTGAACGAATTGTGCTCCCTATGTACAGCAAACCACATGAACACTTAATTGCATAAACCACATTTTGGGTACTGCACGTGGAAAAATCCCTTGAATATAAATTTCTCTTGGTCACAGGATTCACTACAGTGTCTGTATTAACAGACAAAGAACAAACATTACAGTGGCCTGTGACCAAGAGAAATTTATGTGACCGTTCCCCACTCTTGGCTTTTGGGGTCTTCTTGAAAACTGCCAGGGAAGGGGAGCTCACCACCTCCCTAGGCAGCTGATTCCACTTTTGAACTACTCTGACTGTGAAAAAGTTTTTCCTAATATCCAGCCGGTACCTTTGTGCATGTAGTTTTAGCCCATTGCTTCACGTCCTACCCTCTGCTGCCAACTGGAACAGCTCTTTGCCCTCCTCCATATGACAGCCTTTCAAATATTTAAAGAGAGCAATCATGTCCCCCCTCAACCTCCTCTTCTCCAAACTAAACATTCCCAAGGCCCTCAGCCTTTCCTCGTAGGGCTCAGTCTCCAGACCCCTGATCATCCTCGTCGCTCTCCTCTGCACCCTCTCGATTTTGTCCACATCCTTTTTGAAGTGAGGCCTCCAGAACTGCACACAATACTCCAGGTGCGGCCTGACCAAGGCAGTATAGAGAGGGGCTATGACCTCCTGCGATTTCGACGCTATGGCCCCTTTGATACAACCCAAGATTAAATTAGCCTTTTTTGCCACCGCATCACACTGACTGCTCATATTTAGTTTACAGTCCACTCTTACCCCAAGGTCTCTTTCACATATACTGTTGCCCAGAAGTGTATCCCCCATCCTGTATTTGTGCTGCACATTTTTGTGGCCAAGATATAACACTGTGCACTTACCTATGTTGAATTACATCCTGTTCACAGCCACTCACTTCTCCAGAGTATTCAGGTCTTGTTGAATTTTAATTCTATCTTCTTGGGTGTTTGCTACTCCTCCCAATTTGGTATCATCAGCAAATTTAATGAGCAGCCCTTCCACTCCTTCATCCAGATCTTTGATAAAAATATTGTAAAGTACCAGGCATCAAGTGATCGAGTGGAGCGCAAGTGGAGCACAAGCGAACAGGGAGGAATAACAACAACAACAACATTCAATTTATATAGCGCCCTTCAGGACAACTTAATGCCCACTCAGAGCGGTTTACAATGTCATTATTATCCCCACAACAAACACCCTGTGAGCTGGGTGGGGCTGAGAGAGCTCTGAGAGAGCTGTGACTGACCCAAGGCCACCCAGCTGGCTTCATGCGGAGGAGAGGGGAATCAAACCCGGCTCTCCAGATTAGAGTCCTGCGCTCTTAACCACTACACCAAACTGGGGGTGGGGGGCGGGGAAATACATGTGAGTCTGTTCACTTGCCCTTTGAGTGTAATTCATCGCTTCTAGCTTGGCCCACAGACAGCATCATTTACAGCACAAAAATGTAAGAGGACTCCTTGGCCGATTCCAGATGGCTAACGTTCACGCGGAACGTCACACCTCGTTGCGGGGAAAATGCAAAATATCGTGTTTCCTTGCGCGAGTTTTTATGTGACCGTTCCCCACTCTTGGCTTTTGGGGTCTTCTTGAAAACTGCCAGGGAAGGGGAGCTCACCACCTCCCTAGGCAGCTGATTCCACTTTTGAACTACTCTGACTGTGAAAAAGTTTTTCCTAATATCCAGCCGGTACCTTTGTGCATGTAGTTTTAGCCCATTGCTTCACGTCCTACCCTCTGCTGCCAACTGGAACAGCTCTTTGCCCTCCTCCATATGACAGCCTTTCAAATATTTAAAAAGAGCAATCATGTCCCCCCTCAACCTCCTCTTCTCCAAACTAAACATTCCCAAGGCCCTCAGCCTTTCCTCGTAGGGCTCAGTCTCCAGACCCCTGATCATCCTCGTCGCTCTCCTCTGCACCCTCTCGATTTTGTCCACATCCTTTTTGAAGTGAGGCCTCCAGAACTGCACACAATACTCCAGGTGCAGCCTGACCAAGGCAGTATAGAGAGGGGCTATGACCTCCTGCGATTTCGACGCTATGGCCCCTTTGATACAACCCAAGATTAAATTAGCCTTTTTTGCCACCGCATCACACTGACTGCTCATATTTAGTTTACAGTCCACTCTTACCCCAAGGTCTCTTTCACATATACTATTGCCCAGAAGTGTATCCCCCATCCTGTATTTGTGCTGCACATTTTTGTGGCCAAGATATAACACTGTGCACTTACCTATGTTGAATTACATCCTGTTCACAGCCACTCACTTCTCCAGAGTATTCAGGTCTTGTTGAATTTTAATTCTATCTTCTTGGGTGTTTGCTACTCCTCCCAATTTGGTATCATCAGCAAATTTAATGAGCAGCCCTTCCACTCCTTCATCCAGATCTTTGATAAAAATATTGTAAAGTACCAGGCCCAAAACCGAGCCCTGCGGCACCCCACTGGACACCTCCCTCCAATCTGATGAAACGCCGTTGACCACCACTCTTTGGGTGCGGTCCTCTAACCAGTTCCCTATCCACAGAACTGTCCTATAGTCCAGTCCAGGTGAAAATGATTGGGAAATTATGCTAATACAGGAGTTTAGGACTGGCTTCCTCTACCCTTCCCTCCAGAAATTTCTGTAGTATTAAAAGAATGAAGTAGTTAAGAGAAACCAGGGGTTGATGGTTGGTTGGTGTGTGTGAGTGTGTGTATAAGAGCCTTTTTAGTGGTGGCCTTGAACATTGGGAAAGAGTCACCAGATTTTTTTCCTGGTGGCTTTCACACAAGATGGGTTCCTCACCTAATGGAGGGGAAGTTAAAATAGGGAGTAGCTTGGGATGGCGCATTTCTGTTTCTCATTGTGCTGGTGATTCACTTAGGTCAAACAGGGTGTGAGTTACACCCTCAGCCTGTTGCAGGAGTCTCCCGTCCTGCAACCCAAACACCAAGCACAGTAAATAAGAATGAAGAGAGAAAGTAATAAGAGGAAAGGATTAGGGCTGCAGTGGGTCCTGTGAGGGTGCTAGCAATGGACAGAGATAGGCCTAAAGAGGTACAGGGCAGTCTGAGGACAGGGGGGGGGGCAATGGGCAGAGATGGGTCTAAAGAGGCAGAAGGCCGTTGGCAACCTCATTTTGGCTCCAAGCTCAACACAGCCACAGGTCATGCCCTGCTTCTCTTTGCCTGCGTCAAACTAGAGATGTCGGAACACGTGTTGTTTCAACTAACCTGCCATTCACTGGTTGTGAGCAAGAAACTGGTTTTTTGCTGAACAGTTCAGCTGTTTGACAGCAGCTCAGGCCTGTTTCTTTGGTTTCTTTCGACATAACCACAGCGCAGTACGGAGCAGTCTGCTGTACGTCATGCACACAAGTTCTCACACAGCCTGATAGAAGTAAAAAAAAGAAGAAAAAAGCAACCCTTCTAAGCTGTCCTGTGAAAAAAATATAACCAAATGTGGAAAACCCTAACACTCACGAATAAAGGAAAATTCTGTTTGAAAATATGAAAATATATGCCAGAACATAAAATCAATGACTATTTGCAAGAAGACATGAATGGAAAAAAAAATACATGACACCTGAATGATATTATACAAAAAAGTTCACAATACAAAAAGATGGAGCACAAATGAATAGTCTTACAGCTGCTACCAGGACATTTCAATCTATCTTCTTCAGATAAATAAATGTTTTTCTTTTCTTCATATATGTGGAGGGTACTTCTTTTTTCTTGCATAAAGCTACCTCTGAAACATGATATCAGACAAGCATGACTGACAGGTCAGTCAGGTCTCACTATAATACAAACACCTCAAATGCTGGAGCCATACTTTTGTTGTGAGTTCAAAACTAGACATGGGCACAAACAGAAAGAAAACAACGAACATGGTGTTCATTGCCATCCACAAACAACGAACAACGAACACTGACGAACATGATCCTGTCACAAACATGTTCATTGTTCGTTGTTCATGGGGGCCAGCAGGCTCTCCTCCAGCCATCAAGATCCCTACTGCACCACTCCCAGAAACCCTACCTGAGCAGGCACCAGGAAAGGTACCAATAATAAATAATAGCTTGGCCCCAGAGCCTGGCAGCAGCCCTGGAACCTGAAGGGGTAGATCCCTATCCCACCACACACAAAGAAAATTCAAACTCCAATGCTGTCTCTCTAACAGCAGCTGTCTCTCCCTGAAAGCCAGAGCTGGAAGCTCCCCTCCCCCCTGGTCTTTTCCTCTTGTAACAAATGTGGACCTCCAGGAAGGAAGGTCCTGCCTATCAAGCTAAATTGGGCTTAGATTGGGGTTTCCAGGGCAACAGCAGGAGTTCAGACAGAGTTCAGACAATCCTTGCCTGAGTTGCCAAAGGAATTGATTGCAGGTGCCAGACTGGCTGGCTTGACGAACAGCAACGAACGAGGCTTGCAATGACCACCTGTTTGTTTAGAATGGGGCCTCACGAACAGCTTGTTCACGAACAGCAGATTGGGCTGTATTAAATACGGAGCCTAGTGCTCAAGTGATGTCAGCCAGACAATGACTTCAGCTCATGATAGTAACTTTATTGCAGAAAAGGAACAATGTGGCTCCTGAGGGAGACAGATATACATACCTCCAACTCCACCCCATTTCAGTAACTCCCCAATGAAAACACAGGCGCCAGGATCCTTCATTTGCATGCACTAAACAAAAGGTAACTTGTTCACACGACCACAATTGGCTCATATCCAGGGGAAACGATTGGTTGCTGATAACCCTAATTCCCAATAGGATTGGCTACCTGAGGAACCCTGTTTTCCTTGAAGCTAGCCCAATACATAACAGGCTGTTCGTGGGTTTTTTAGTTCATATTGCTGTTCGTGCCCATCTCTATTCAAAACCCTTCTGGGAAGTGACACTTCCAAGGCTGAAATTTTAGTTATGGAATGAAAAAAGAATGTTTACAGTTGCTGGCAACTCACTTGTTATGAGTTTACGCTAACCTGCAGCTAAACTCAGCTATGTAGGAGAAAGAATTTGCTACTGAGGAGAGTTTGCCTTCTGTGGGTGGGTGTCTTGCTTGAATGAATGCTCACACATGGGTTTTAGAAGAGGGGTCCCCCCCCAAAATCCTTTAACAAGAGCATTATTTAATAGCTCCACAGATTTCAAGTCCACATAGCCAATTTGATTCCCAAGTACTTTTCTTATATGCCTCTTGACAAGGAAATCATTTTTCAAGGAGGGGACGATGCCTTTAAATTTACAGATGGTTAAGCAGCAGGGCTTTTTTCTGGGAAAAGAGGTGACGGAACTCAGTGGGTTGCCCTAGGAGAAAATGGTCACATGACTGGTGGCCCCGCCCCCTGATCTCCAGACAGAGGGGAGTTGAGATGGCCCTCCGAATCTAAACTCCCCTCTTTCTGGAGATCAGGGGGCGGGGGCACCAGCCATGTGACCATTTTCAAGAAATTCCGGAACTCTGTTCCACCGCATTCCAGCTGAAAAAAAGCCCTGTTAAGCAGACTTTATGAGACTGCCAGACAAGATGGTAGGAGTTTTTCCCTTCGTGCCTATGCCCCTGTGTAGATGCTTTATGTTGCTTCAAAGTTGCCCTTTTTCGCCTCAGAGCACCTGGTGGGGCAATTGCGTAAGCAAGCAGTGGAACTCTTCTAGACAGATTAGTGGCTTCAGAATCAGCGCCTTTGGTACTTAAACCAGGTATCATTCTAGAAATACCTTCTAGCTTAGAGTGTAGCCCCTTAAGATCTCTGCGCATAAAGTCCACTGTTTCCACTGTTCAAAAGGCTAAACCCTCTAAGTCCATTGGCGCGTCCCTTGCATCGTTTGCAGCGGTGACATTTTGGGGTGGGGGGTGGGGGCTGAAGGATCTGAATCTCCTGCGTCATTCATTATAGCCTTAGGCGAAGCTGCTAGTATGTTATCAGGAGCGTCTGCCAATAATGAGAAGCGATTAGAAAATGGGATTTGAGTGATTTGAGGAGACCAAGGATTAGTTGTCAAAAAGTAATCACCCATCTTTGATTGTTTAGAGGCAGGGGACGGACCTGGTGGGGTTCTCTCACACCCTTTTAACCTAATCGCAGAGAGGGAAAATAGATCTGGTGTTATCTGTAGGGAGTTACTTCATTTAAATAGTTTTTAACTCCCAAAAGAAAAAATCCACAGTCCAACTTAAATTGTTCAATGCTACAAAGGGGTTTTCTGTGATTCCTCTTGTCTCCCAGCATTTGAGTTGAACAGACTAATTATCTTATCTGGGTTGGCAAATTGCCCAGCTATGCAACTGTCAGGCTAAGCTAAAACTGGTTCTCCAACTGAGTAAAAAAAAAAGAGGCAAAAATGTTTTAAAAACCCTAAAAATTGTAGCATCCTTGGAGTCACTTTTTCAACCAACTGCTGCAGCTGCTGACTAAAACCAGAAGGTCCTACTGGACCTGAACCTTGCTCTTATATTACAAACCAACACAGCCACCCACCCGAAACAAAACACCGGGAGTGTTGGCTACACCGTGATGCTGCCAGATGCCAGTTTCACCGTGCAGCAATAGGAGCCCGGAGCAGAGGGCAGGGGGCTGGTCTGCGATACTAGGCAACAGTCTCTCAGCAGGTGTGTGGACTATTTTAGTCGGCCCTTCATCCCTGCTGCCAAGGGTTCGTGCCACACTAACCCATGCCTTGATGGAGGTCAGACCACAGCACAGGCTGAACCGTCATGCCTCCTCCAACCAGACCACTCCCCCAAAGCTCTATGCAAAAAAATAAGTGCAGGGAATGCCTGCAGAGTGCAGAGTTTGGCCACATCACTAGTTGGGTGAGACCCGAGGTAGCTAAAGAGAAATCCCACGCCAGCCCTGGCAAGTGCACTTGGCACGGACGTTGAAGTATAATCAGGTGGAGTTATCTGGGACTCATCCTTTCCCAGGCGTCCTGGCCTCACAAGACAGACCAATCTCTCTTCCTCCAACACCCCAGACAACAGTAGAGTTTTCTTCCTCACCATGCTGGTCTTTCCCTAATAGCAGCAGCAAGACAGAGACAATAGGGGGCGCGACACTCACATCTCTCAGGATGGGCTGACTTCCGCCTTGGGTGAGTCAATTCCGTGGCCTACCCTATCTAGGCTTCCCAGAAAGAGTCTCTCGGCAACCACCAGAAATTGGCCAGTGGCCCCTTGACTGAGTACAGTTTATTTTTGAGCATGAAGTTGCCCTAAATGGTTGGCAGTAGGCCCAAGACGAGGAGTGCCACTTCACCCAGCGGGTACTTGACTGGTGGAGATCCCTGCCATGAGATGCAGGGATGGCTGCACATGAATTTAAAAAGGGGATGAACAAATATATGGGAACTCGATTCACCGCTAGCTATTAGCCATGATGTCTGAATGGGGCCTGCGGACTGTTTGTGCTGGGAGGGAAACAGTTGCGGCGGGGAGGCCGTAGACTGCAGGTCCCGCTTATCGGCTGCCTTGTCACCCTGTGGCATCTGCCTGGCCAGTGATGGGCAAAGAATGCAGGACAAAAATAGACCAATGGCCTTCTTCAGAAGGGCCGATTCCAGATGGCTAACGTTCATGCGGAACGTCGCGCCTCATTGCGGGGAAAATGCGAAATATCGCGTTTCCTCGTGTGAGTTTTGCGCGTCGTCACGCGACGACGCGCAAAACTCGCGCAAGGAAACACGATATTTTGCATTTTCCCCGCAACGAGGTGTGACTTCCGCGTGAACGTTAGCCATCTGGAATCGGCCAAGGAGTCCTCTTACATTTTTGTGCTGTAAATGATGCTGTCTGTGGGCCAAGCTAGAAGCGATGAATTACACTCAAAGGGCAAGTGAACAGACTCACATGTATTTCCCCGCCCCCACCCCCAGTTTGGTGTAGTGGTTAAGAGCGCAGGACTCTAATCTGGAGAGCCGGGTTTGATTCCCCTCTCCTCCGCATGAAGCCAGCTGGGTGGCCTTGGGTCAGTCACAGCTCTCTCAGAGCTCTCTCAGCCCCACCCAGCTCACAGGGTGTTTGTTGTGGGGATAATAATGACATTGTAAACCGCTCTGAGTGGGCATTAAGTTGTCCTGAAGGGCGCTATATAAATTGAATGTTGTTGTTGTTGTTATTCCTCCCTGTTCGCTTGTGCTCCACTTGCGCTCCACTCGATCACTTGATGCAAGTGGAGTGCAAGTGAACAGGGAGGAATACATGTGCGTTCACTTGCCATTCAAGTCTAATTCGTCTCTTCTAGCTTGGCCCTGTGTAGCCAAACACTGGTCAGGGTACCGTTACACACAAGAGCTCAAGACCTTTTCCCCAGTATCTGAAGTTTGTTCACAGTTTAATAGCTCACAAACATGTTTCCCAGCAAGATGCAGTCCTGATAAATCTTAATAGCAGCAACATTTGACAGCTGTAATGGAGATTCTTTCCCCAGAAATATCTCATGTTTTCAACTAGTTTTCAACAACACCTCTCTCCATTAATTTCACCTATTGCTACATAACAATAATTTTCTTGGAGCAATAGAGTAGCAATTAGTATTGTCACCTAATGCTATTATTTAGCAGACAATAAGACCTGTAAACACCCGTGGCCAACACTTTGCTCAGGGGCTGAATAGAGTTCATTTGTTGCAAACGCCAACCTTTTGTTTTAATCATTTATTATATTTGCAAAGCTGACTATTGCGTGTTTCTGTCACCCTTTGCCTTAATGATGAAAACTGTTTGAATGAAAATGGATCCGAGAACTTTAAAAACAAGCCTGTTTGCTACTGGATCACTACTCAGTAATTAATTCTCTTGTCAGTTCCAGCTCCAGAGCACGTGGGACAGAAACAAAGTGTCTTTGCACATGTACAGAGTGCTTCCCCTTTTTCATAGCCTTGCCATTGCTGTGGTCAGAGTTAAGGGCTCCAAAAAGTACACTGTTGTTTTTCAAGCAGGCTGACCCTCCACCACTTCTCCTTTCATGCGTCAAGAATGGAGGGCTAACTGATGCTCATATGCACTCGGGGGGCGGGGGGCGGGTATCATCTTCTGTCCCCTTCCTCATGCATCACCCTGGTAAGAATTGGGTGTCAAATGATCAGACTAGCAGCCTCCCAGTTATAAAAGAGTTTAATGAAGGAGTAGAAATGCACACATGCTTATTGACATAGCAAATCTGAAGAAGGATTCAAATGAAAAGTGGTATAACTGCAAATCCTCTGCCCCTATTCTCATGTATCCCTAAGATGTTAAAATAAAGGTCTGTTCTCTCTTGTGGAGCTGCAAGCATTCAGGAATGATTCATGCCTCTTTTTCACAGATGGAGCTTCATCCCCTCTATTTAGCAATACATGCAGGTATTCCTGGAGGACGCCTCTGTCCTAGATCCATTTCACTCCAGCTTTTGACCTGGCCGTGGGATGGAGACAGCACTGGCCACCCTGACAGACAATCGTCATAAATATCTGGATCGAGACGGGCTGGTACTGTTGGTGTTGTTAGATCTCACAGCAGTGTTCGATACGGTCAGCCGTGAGCTGTTGACCCATCGCCTCGCCGATGTGAGGATACATGGGACGGTTTTGCAATGGCTGATCTCCTTTCTCCACAATTGGGGACAGAAGGTGGCGCTTGGAGAGCAATTGTTACCATGCTACCCACAGTTATGCAGCGTCTCTCAGGGGGTGATACTCTCCCCAATGTTGTTTAACATTTCTATGAGCCCCCTCACCCAGTTGGCTTGGAGTTTCAGTCCGGAGTGTCATCAATATGCAGATGACACCCAGTTATATCTGTTGTTAAATGGTTGGCTGGATGCTGTGCGGGACACCCTGGCCAGAGCGTTGGCAGCTGTAACTGGATGGATAAAGCAGAGTTGACTGAAATTGAACCCTACAGAGATGCAGGTCCTGGACCTGAACGGAAGGTTGATGGGCTCAGGAATACGGCTCCCAGCCCCAGATGGGGCACCGCTGGCACGTACGCCAATGGTGAGAAGCCTGGGTGTGGTCTTGGATGCCTCTCTCTCAGTGGAGGCCCAGGTCACGGCGGTTGCCAGATCTGCATTCTTCTCTCTTCGTCAGGTCAGGCAGCTCGTTCCCTGCCTGTCGACAGGCAACCTAGCTACCATGATCCAAGCAACATCTCCAGGTTAGATTGCTGTCACTCACTCTATGCAAGACTGCCCTGAAGACGGATCTGGAAGTTCCCGCTAGTCCAGAATGCGGCAGCACGTATCCATACCAGGACTCTGGTTCAGACCCATCTTTGATCTGTTTTATGCCAATTGCACTGGCTCCCAGTCGAGTTCCGGGTCAAGTTTAAGGTACAGACTATGATGTTTAAGGCCCTTAATGAACTGGGACCAACATACCTGAGGGACTGCCTCTCGCCATATGTCCTACAGAGGGCGCTTTGTTCTGCCGACAAACACCTTCTAGTGATCCCTGGCCCCCAGGACGTTTGCCTAGCCTCACCCAGGGCCAGGGCAATTTCGGCCCTGTCTCCAGCCTGGTAGAACGCTCTCTCCGTCGAGACTCGGACCCTGCGGGACTTCTTACAGTTTCGCTGGGCCTGTAAGATAGAGACGTTCTGCCAAGCCTACAGGTGTGATTAAGGCCCGGGCAGACTGCAGAGTTGGCTGTTCTACATTCTGGCGACCTGCCTGCCCAACCTCCATGATGCAGATGGGAGGGATGTATTATGGTGAACTATTGTCTGCTGCATCTTAAACTGCAGTTTTAATTTTTATATTGGAATGATGAAATTGTGTATTTTAACTTTTAATCTGCCCTGAGCCTGCTTGTTGGGAGGGCGAGTAAAAAAATTAATGGATTAATTCAATTAAATTGCCCACCTACACCTGTATAGAAGAGCTGTTGCAAGACAGAGCACTTATTTTATTATTTAATGCTTTTATCTAGGGTTGCCATTGTCCCCTTACCCTCCTGGCAAGAGGGAGGGACCCTGCGCTTACCTTCTTGGAGTTTCATGCATGCATGGCCCCACACCAGCGCGATGCCATCACTTCCAGGAAGTGATGTCGTTGTGCAGAGTGGGGAGGTGCATGCGCACTTTGCACACGGCTGATTTGGGCCCCTAATGGGCCCGATTTGGCCCGTTTGGGGCCCAAATCAGCCCACTGCAAAGCTCGAGAGTGCTCTTGGGGCAGTACAATGACACCAGTGACGTTGTCGTGCCAGCCCTGGGATTGCACCCAGGAGGTCCAGTCCCCGCCTTTCCCCCCGCCGGCCAGGTAAGTGAAAGTTGGGAGCGGGGAATCCCCCACCTCCACCAGGGGAACGGGATCCCTCCTTTTATCCCACCCATATGCCCCATGTTATCTCTATTGCTTGTTTGTGAGGAAGCTTAGGGTGCCAGACAGAGCTGGCATCAGTATACCTCATGCTGGGGCATATTTGAGAAAGGGGCATCTGCCAGAGGGCTTCTGGCAGGGCCCACGGCCACTGACCTCCTACCCACACACCTCCTTTGCCATCTTTCCTGGAGCCTTTCCTCCACCTGCTTGCTTGCAAGAGCTCCCCCTTTTGTGCCCCCGGCTGCCTGGGCTGCCCAGTGCCAACACAACGGTGGCACACCCAGCTGCACATAGCACCCAGTGCTGTTGAGGAAAGGGTGAGCAGGTGGCTTGTGAACATGAGCAGGAAGGGAGGTGTGAGTGGGGGCCCTGGTGGTGGGCGGAGGAGGGGAGGGGGACCCTGGGCATTCCCTTCCCAGGCCTCCCAGGACCAGCAACTGGCTCTGGTGCAAGACACTGACTAGGCCAAGCGCTTCAGTCTTCTTTATGGTCAGGGGGGGATTTGAACATCTCCGTTGTCCAACAATATGAACATTCCATTTCTTTAGCTTCTCTGACCATCCAAGTCTGGGAGGGCCGACGGTCACACTTCCATTACAAAGCATCTAGTGAACATCTTTTGTACCCCCCCATAAGATCTTCACGTTTGAGCTGGTACTTAGTGGGCTAGCAGAGAAAAGGGCCGTTTGAATAGCCTCTTACCCCAGCCCAAGACCATTGTGTGTGTGCGCAAGGCAAACTCTATGAACTGCCAGTGTATAAACAAATTATTAGACTCAACAAATTACTAAACTTAATTACTAGACCCAACAAATTTTGTTTTTGAATGACATCAGTGGAGAGAGCTTGACTAAACACACCCACAAAAACACTCCATTGTCTTGCCTATAAAAGACGCACCACCATGGCCATCTGGACAGGTGTAGGAGTGTGAATTGCCATCACATTCCATCAGCCACCCACCTGGACAGAGAGACAGGTGAGTACCCGCACAGCTCAACTTACTCTGGGACTTTACCGCAGCTGCCTCCTGCCAGGGTGCTGGAGTTACGTAAATTCCCCCTGCCCAGGAGGCATCGCTTTGGTCTGGAAGACTCCCTGGCAGCCTTACTTACAGTTAAAGTCAGAAGAATTCGTGAGAATCAGGGAGATTGTGGTAAGGGACAGCTTTGAAAGACATGGCTTGGATCGGCTTCCGCAAGAGGCATTATGCCAAACAGAGGAGACTTTAAAGAAGAACCAGGGGACAGGGCGACAAGAGGAGTCATGTATTCATCGTCACTGTGCATTATCATATAAACAGTTATCCCCATATCTAGCCCACCCCCCTCCTCAATGAGGTCCAGGTTGGTTTGCCTTTCTCTTTGACCTCTTTTAGATTATTTAATTTTAATCCAAATGAATGGGTTGAAATTAAATCAAAAGAGTTTTCAGCTAAACATTAGGAAGAACTTCCTGACAGCGAGAGCGGTCCCTCAGTGGAACAGGCTTCCTCGGGAGGTGGTGGGCTCTCCTTCCTTGGAGGTTTTTAAGCAGAGGCTAGATGGCCCTCTGACAGCAGTGCTGATTCTGTGAACCTGGGCAGATCATGAGAGGGAGGGCAGGAAGGGGGTTGCATCAGTGCTTAGTTCTTGTGTCCCCTTCTTGATCGCCACCTTGGGGTCAGGAAGCAATTTTCCCCAGGCCAGTTTGGCCAGGGATCCTGGAGGTGTTTTGCCATCTTCTGGGCATGGAGCAGGGGTCACTGGGTGCGTACGTGGGTGGGAGGTAGTTGTGAATTTCCTGTATTGTGCAGGGGGTTGGACTAGATGGCCCTGAAGATCTCTTCCAACCCTCTGATTCTGTGATTCTGTGGTGTTTTACTATTGGTGTAGAGTTCTGTCTTCATCACATTATTCAGAATTATGATTCATTCTTATTCAAATGGGGATTAGACAGATCCATGGAGGTCCATCAGTGGCTGCTGGCCATGGTGAGTACAGAACCTCTGCGTGGCAGTGCTGGGAGAGAACGTCAGGGGAGGGCCTCTGCCGACCGGCCCTGACTGCTGGTCTTCCGGGGCAAATGGCTGGCCTCTGAGTGAGGCAGGATGCTGGGCTAGACGGGCACCTGATGTGTGATCCAGCAGAGCCCCTCTTATTTTCTCAACAAATGTTCATGAGACCATTAGCTAAATATCCTAATTAGATGGTCAATCAGGAAGACAGAGGTCAGCACTGTGCTTTGGAGGATATCACTTCAGAAGCCTCTTATCAGTCACTGAATCATATTTCAGTGGAGGTTAAGAGCGGCAGGACTCTAATCTGGAGAACCAGGTTTGATTCCCTACCCCTCCACTTGAAACCAGCTGGGTGACCTTGGCTCAGTCACAGCTCTCCCAGAACTCTCTCAGTGGGGATAATAATAACATACTTTGTAAACCACTCTGTATGAGTGTTAAGTTGTCCTGAATGGCAGTATATAAATCAAATGTCGTTTTTTAAAAAATGTAGTTATAACATTGCTTGCTTACAATGGTACTGCAATTTCTGATCATATTAGTTCCCATAATTTTTATTATTATAGTGCCTTCTGAAGCACACATTCACTTTAATGCTCCTTGAAGGATGCTAATATAATATGCAGGATTTGAGTCCAGGGGCACCTTAAAGGCCAACAAGATTTCCAGGGTATTTTCACATATCTGAAGAAGGGAGCATTGACGCTCAAAAGCTTATACCCTGGAAATCTTGTTGCTCTCTTAACGTGCCGCTGGACTCAAATCCTGTCATTCTCCTGCAGACCAGTATGACTACTGACCTAAAACTAATATAATAAGCACCATTTGGTGAAGGATTGTACAAAACAAGGATTTTTTGGAGACTCAAAGTACGTGTATTTGTTATAGCAGTAGTTTATTTAAGGTGCGGTAAAAACGGTCATCTTTCCCCTTCCTCATGGGAGATGCTCAGTACAGACAAAGGGAGGAAGAGAGGTTGTAAAAAGTCACATTCAAGTCGGAACACGGTCATTAGGGATTTAAATATCCCTCGCCCCCGTTGGTGGCAGCGTAAACTACAATTCCCATCATTCAAAGCCTTAAAGAGGCAACACACATTTCTGAAAGAGCTAATACAAGCTTCTAAGCTGTGGCCAACAGCACAATATGTACTATCTGGTGAAGGATTGTAAAAAAGAAGGATTTTTTGGAGACTCAAAGTATGTGTATTTGTGTCTATCCAATTGTGTGTTGGTGTTTTATTTACTAGGATGTTTATGATGACACGTTACATTGTGACTGTTTTGGAATAGTGCAATTATGGTCATTAGCTTGAAGAAATGTATTCTTTCAAAGCAATGTATTCTTTTCCTCAGTGAGTAAGGTTGCCAGTTTGCACCTGGGTCCAATAGCTGTAGAAAAGTATTTTGGTAGAGGCAGTTTTTCCCATCACAGCAAAACCATCAAAAGAAAAACAGAAATTTCTTCTGTGAGTTCTAGCTTGGGTTGTGTCTAAGGCCATTATGGCGTCCACCACATTAAACTCTTCTTTAGAAGCTATTGGGGGCACCAACCACTGTCCCAAGCGGGAGGTGGAAATGAATAGGGACATGGTCCTTCCAAAGCGTCAGTGTGTCCGCCTCATCCCCCTGACCTCCTCTAATTTACTCCTTTTGCTTTGCTCAGGACAGAGGAAACAAAGATGTGGCTTTTCGCCTACTTCCCTCTTGCTTTCCTTGCCTTGATGGCCGCTGGTCCTTTCCCAAGAGGTGAGTTTCTGCCGGTTCCAAAGTTACGACTCATATTAGCCTTGATAAGTTTGTATAAAGCTGTTCAGGATGACGCCCAGAAAGGCACAGACACGAAATAATCATCCAACAGGTAAAATCCATTTTCCTGTGAAGGTCGTGGGTTCTGCTGTTGTCCAGAGCGTTCCATGAAGTGATCCTAAACGGATGTAGGATTTTATTTTTCTTTATTTGTAAATGTCCACACAGGGATTATTCCAAAAAGAGACCTCTGGGCCAGTGGTGTAGTGTTGGGAGGGCAAGAGGGGTGGTTGCCCCAGGCGCAAAATTTGTGGGGGGCGCAAGAGACTGCACTGCGCCCTTGAGGAGGCTGCCTGCACTGCCTGTGCACTGATGGGGCAGCTGGCTCGCTGGGCACCGATGCAGCCTTCCTGCAGTGGGCAGTGCAGGATGTGGCCGCCCCCCTCCACAGCAGCCGCCTGCACCGCTGCAGCAAGTTCGGCCCGCTGCAGGAAGGCCGGATCGGCGCTCAGCGAGCCAGCTGCCCCATCGGCACACAGGCAGCACAGGCGGCCTCCCCAAGGGCACGGCAAGTCTCCGCTCCACCGCAGCTGCCTGCGCCACCCTGCCCCTGCTCACGACCTGAGTTCAATCCTGGCGAAAGCCGGGTTCAGGTTATTTCTTTATTTCTGCTCCAATGAAGAGATCTCATTTCTTAATTAGCGATCATGAAACTTGATAGCCAGCTTGTTATCTCACAAGTAAGTCCCTCTGATTTCATCGGAACATCTACATAAATATATTTAGGATCACAGCACTTTTGCTGCTTGCAGCTGATGGGGCAACTTACTCTTGGCGCCCAGTGAGCACCTAGTGAGGTGGCCGCCCGGTCAGCCACAAGCGGTGAAAGCGGCCTCCGAAAGGGTGCAGGCAGCTGTGATGGACGGGACAGTCACGTCCTGCACGATGACGTCTTGGGCCCTCGCCCCGGGGCCCTTTATAGGCACGCTACACCGCTGCTCTGGCCTTAGCCAATAAAGCTGGAGTGTGAGCATTTACCCACGTAGCCCACCCCAAAATAGCTCTTTTAGGTGTGTGGGTTTTCTCTCTTATATCTTATCCTGAGCCACTCAGCATGTTTTCCTTTGTTTTTCCTCCACTAAAGTATCCCCGAGGCATCTTCTAATGGATTTCTCTCTGTCTCCTTCTGTAGCTGTTGCTTTTTCGTGCCCCAAAGGCTGGCACTTGCACAACAAACAATACTGCTACAAGTTCTTCATTGACCCGTTGACATGGCCTGATGCAGAGGTAGTTTCTTCTCTTGACCTTTCTGGACGTAGCGGTGGGGCTGCTCTGGGGCACGGAAGGGAGGGCACCTTTCCACTTCCGATGCTAGATGGCCTCCAAGTGAATATACTTCCTAGCAGGGACAGTCGGAAAAGCAGATTACCTGGGTAGTCCGTGCTGTGACCTGATAGCACCCTCGGGTTCCCTCCCAGTCTCCCACTGGGAAAGGCAGGGCATCCCCTGTTCCCACTTTCTACCACGCCCCTGCTTACCTGGCTGGTGGGAGGGGGGGGAAACACCTCCCGGGGTGTGCTCCTAGGCCACGTGGTGCACTCCTGGGCTGCTCCAAGGCCCCTTGCACTACCTGGCAGCTCTCCTGCATGCCACAGCAGCCCGATTCAGGCCTGAATCAGGCTGAGTTTGGCCGGATTTGGGACTAATCGGGCCACTGGGGAGTACAGCAGCACTCCTGCACTCCACTGCAGCCTTTCTGCCCCCTGCGGAGTGCAGGAGCGCTCCCAGGACAGCATGTGGCCTGCATGATGATGTCACTTCCCAGAAGTGATGTCATTGCACAGGCCAGGAGCGCATGTGCGCACTTTACACATGTGCTATGAGAACTCCCAAAGTAAGTGCCAGGCCTCCCACCGCCTGCCCGGGGGGGGGGGGGTAGGGGGACTTGGCAACCCTAGAATGATATGATCCCTGCGACCCACTTCAGTCAACAGTCTGGCTGTAGTATTCTGTACCAATTATAGTTTTTGAATCCTCTTCAAGGGCAGCCCATCACTGGGTGCATTGCAGTAGTCTAATTTCGATGTTACCAGGGTATGCATCAGCTGCATTTTCAACTGCAGGCCAAGGTCCAGGAGCACCCCACAAGCTCATTTATAGATGGTGCGACCCAATTCAGAAGAGACACCTGACTGCCTGTGTTAATCCTCCTTCCAACCAGTGTCAGGTCCCTTATGTCAGGATTAAGTTTCAGCTTGTTAGCCCTCATCCACCCCAAACTGCATCTACCAGTTCATGGTTTCCTTCTGCCTTTATGAGTACAAAAAACTCTTTGCCTCTCGCTCTGCCTCTCAGAGTCACTGCCAGGGGTACAGCACGAGCGGCCACCTCGTCTCAATTCACGACTCGGAAGAATCGGCTGTTGTGACGGCATTGATTAAGCCCTACAAATACTACGACAGTGTCTGGATTGGACTCTATACTTCTAAAAAGGTGAGATCCTGCACATATCAGGTAATTTATTAATTCATTTTTAAATATTTAAACTGTCTTTCTTGGATTATATACAAGGTGATGTACCCCGTTTTGCACGAGTGAAATTCAGGGTGGTTATTTGTATTTTAAATTTTTGTAAAGTTAAATTCATGTAAAGGTCTTGCCTTTCTGTATATTATTATCTTGGGATTTTATTTAGTCATAGGATCATCGAATCATAGGGTTGGAAGGGACCTCCAGGGTCATCTAGACGGGCAGATATTACAATAGACAATTGAGCAAGTAACTCGGTAAGGGGGGAAGAGACGGCCTCTCTCTCTTTTTGGAGGAATGAAACACGAGAAACAGGCTCATGGAAGGATGAAAATATTTATCTATTTATTTTATGTCATTTGTAGTCCGCCTTTCTCACTGAGACTCAAGGCGGATTACACAGTGTGAGATTAGTACAGTCAGTGTCAAGGACAATTTCATAAACAATGCCATAAGGTAATCAAATCAAGTCTGAATTCTCTCTAGAAGCTAAAATGACAAAACTGAGGATATTTTACTTTGATCACATCACGAGAAGACAAGATTCTCTGGAAAAGTCAATAATGCTGGGAAAAGTGGAGAAGGCTTGACTCAATAAAAGAAGCCACATCCTCCAGTTTGCAGGATCTGAGCAAGTCTTCCCTTCATAGGGTCGACTCGCCATCGGTCGGAGGTGACTTGATGGCGCACACACACCATAGGGTAAATAAATACAAGTTCACAAAGACAGAGCATTAGCAAGAATCTAATACAGAGTTGAAGAAATGCTGGAACAGAAGATAAGCAAGATTTTATGGGACATACTGGAGCAGGTGGTGGTGGGAGACTCCGCCTTTGCCTAAAAGGTCTTAATGAGAAATTCCGTTCCTAAATATTTTATCACCCCTTATTTAATTTTTTCTCGCTAAGGCATCAAGTGAAAGTGAACGCATCTACACTTTTATTGAATATTGACAATGCTGTGATCCTAAATATATTTATGTAGATGTTCCGATGAAATCAGAGGGACTTACTTGTGAGATAACAAGCTGGCTATCAAGTTTCATGATCGCTAATTAAGAAATGAGATCTCTTCATTGGAGCAGAAATAAAGAAATAATCAGAGAAAAATCTATTTTACTGAATATAAAGGAGCCCCGTAGCGCAGAGTGGTAAGCGGCAGTACTACAGCCCACGCTCTGCTCACGACCTGAGTTCGATCCCGGCGGAAGCCAGGTTCAGGTAGCCGGCTCAAGGTTGACTCAGCCTTCCATCCTTCCGAGGTCGGTAAAATGAGTACCCAGTTTCCTGGGGGTAAAGTGTAGATGACTGAGGAAGGCAATGGCAAACCACCCCGTAACAAAAAGTCTGCCAAGAAAACGTTGTGATGTGACGTCCCCCCATGGGTCAGTAATGACTCGGTGCTTGCACCTTGACCTTTTAAACCTCAATATAATAGATCTAGAGACTGGTCTTCATTTTTTTAAAGGTTCCACATGGGGTGCTTGGAGCACAATTTAAAACATTGTAGAAATCAAACAATGATTAAAATAAGAAAGCAGTGAAGAATTCTTGGAGCCGTGCCTAGACCCCTGAGCTGGTTTGGGTTTATACATGACAGGCTCGTGGGATTTTATCTGTGCATCAAATCCATAGACAGATTGACCACTTCCTTTGCTCTGCATGGGAACCATTAGGAGAGCTCCAGGTTCTTCCTTTCCTCATCGAAATTTCTTTCCTAACAGCACACGAAAGGGCTGTGGTGGTGGATTGACGGCTCAAAGCATATTTATTCGGAGTGGGGCCCCGGAGAACCCGACTATCCGGGGAAACTCAAGCACTTCTGCGTCAGGCTGTTGCCTTATAAAGGTGAGCCCAGCCAAGTTGAGGTAGGGGGATCACTGCGCTGGACAATTGACCGGTGTGGGTCAGATGGGGATGGGGGACGAGGAGCTGTTTGGAATCCAATCCATTTATTGGTTGTTGGTTATGTATTGGTTTATTTGTTGAACAAACAAACAAAATACTTTATCATAAGAGAGGCATAGAAAGGGGGAAAGCAGCGCTATGTCCTATTCCACGTGGCACACTTAAATCGGCGCTTCCGAGTACCGGTGTCGATGGGTGATGAAATGGCTCATAGCCTACATCCACTTGCCTATCTCTAACTTTCATAGAATCCCTACCCCATGCAGGAACAGCCTAAGGCGTCCCCGACAAGGATTCGTCCAGCCTATGCAACTTCCTTTCTTACCATTTTCAAGAGGTGCCGGAACGCCGTTCCACCGCGTCCCGGCTGAAAAAAATTACTTTAGTCTAAACCCTTATTAATCAGTGAGCTTGGACTGGTGTAAATCTGCGCAGGACTGCAATTCTAGTGTTCTAAAATCCCTAGCAGGCTTCATGGTAATTGGGGCTTCCTATTGACCTATCAAAGCAACACACGCCAGAATCCTTCCTTTATCTTTCTTTATACCCAAGAGCAAAGACCATGTAAACAACAATCTTGGAAGGAGATTCTTTTTTAACTCCGTGCTTCTCAGACTATGGACACCAGGCCCCTAGGGGTCCTTGAGGGCCCTTGGGGAGGGGGCAGGGGGTCCATGTGTCCTTTGCAAGTACTGAGGGTGAGCTCTTCTCATGTCAATCGGGGTAATGAGAAAGCAGAGCCACCTCCTTTTTTTTAGGAACTGGGGCAAAAGGTGGGATTGATTTCTCCTGGTTTGAAGAGAGGGTGCTCATAGAACTGCAGTTACCTTGCTTCCTGAGCACTAACTGGAAAACTCATGGATTGGTTGCTGGGAAACAGTAGTTCAGCCCTAGAAATGCTCATTGGCTGAGAGTCCTAAACCTTCCATTACTTCAGCTATAATGTGGAGCTGGTTGTCACTCTATTTTCCAATGCAAAGGATTTCATCCTGGAAACAGAGGGACATGCACAGACAAT
Organism: Eublepharis macularius; assembly: GCF_028583425.1. Lineage (NCBI taxonomy): Eukaryota > Metazoa > Chordata > Lepidosauria > Squamata > Eublepharidae > Eublepharis > Eublepharis macularius. The sequence continues at coordinate 1,994,483 of NC_072798.1, forward strand.
GACAGCCAGTCACAGTTTTCACTTGACTGCTTCACTGGGGTGAGCCGGGCACTGGCCCAGGCCCCAATTCCACCACTGCTGCCCCGTTGGCACATGGGGCCTGCTGTCCACAGCCCCAACTGTGCTGCCACCATCCAACTGGCAGGCAGACCCATGCCCATACAACCAAGGGCCAAGGGCTAGGCTTCTGGCAAGGGCCTTAGGCCCCAGGGGGCACCAAAGAGGGAGGAAGACAGAGAGCCTAGATGGAGTTGGCTACGGCGGGGTGGTCCTGGGGATCTTATCTGGGCACCTCAAGCTGCTTGGAGCCTTCAGTGAGGTACACATGATGAGTGGATGCTCCACTGAGGAGAATATTCCACTCCACTGCGGTGCTAGCCCAGGGTGGGTCCTGGTGACTCCTCAGTAAGTTCACCTCAAAAGACATCACATGGAGGTCCTTGAACCACAACCCATTTTCTTTCTTCACAACATCTCGCATATCAACAAGTCTTGATACTTTATCCCTACTATCTCGCCATTGTCTGTTCTCACGGGCAGAGGAATGCCAAAGTCTCAGCAGGAGAAAAGTCTTTCCTAGCAACTGTGACATGAGGCTCTTTGTGGATGGAGATACCAGGTCTGGACCAGGGACCTCCTGCATAGGAAGCCTGAGCTGAACTCTGAGCCACGACAAGCCTCCAAAGCCTCCAAACTCCACAGTGTTGGGCTCGGAGCTTTCTCTTCCAGCTGGCAATGAGTCTCCAGGGTCCCAGGCCAAGAATGGACTTCCCGAAATCTGCCCCCAAATTGCTTTTTCATAGGAGGTGCCGGTGTTTGGAACCGGGCCTGTGTGTAGAACTCGTGCCCTTTCCCCGAGCCACTCCCTGTTCCTTCTAGGACTCCAAAAAGAGATGTGCCCCTAACCACAGGAGATGTTACTGCCTCACATCTGCCTGGTGAGGCATTTCCACCGTCTAGGTAACAGCTGCTGCAGTCCAGTCCGGTGTGGGGCAACGTTATTTCTCTTTTTCTTTCTAGGGCACTGGATGTGGAATGACTGTGACTGTGATACCGCACAGGCATTCGTCTGCAAGTTTAAAATTTAGCCCAAGCAGTTGCGTCTCCTGGCCTCCAGAAAGCGCTTGGCATCTAAGGTGGACCCACCAGGACGAGCCCTTTGGCCGGGGAATCTGCACAGAGACGGCACCCTCCCAGCACAGAACCTGTTCTCCTAGAGTGTGATCCCCCCTCCCTGTGGATTGATTGTGGGCTGGTCGCTTCAGGCTTCCTGGATGTACAATTAGATGGACCTCAATAAATTCTGCCCTTGTTCCCTAAAGAAGCTCCCGTGTCTTATTTACAGGAAGAGGGAAGTCCGATTCCCTGTGCAGAGTCATGATGATACTGGAAGGAACTGTGAGCTCTTCCAGCCCCTCTTCTTTCACAGGCTGGATGGTCTCTCCATCACACTCCGCACAGTTCAGCACCACCACGTTGTGACAATTAGGCTTCGGTGGAGCAGGTCTAGATGAGGAATTTGGGGGCTCATGGCAGGAAATCCAAACGGCAGCTTTGCTTCTACTACTACTACTACTACTACTACTACTACTACTACTACTAATATTTTATTAGTATACTGCCCTTCAGGGCAACTTAACACCCACTCAGAGCAGTTTACAAAGTGTGCTGTTATTATCCTCATGACAATCCCCCTGTGAGGTGGGTGGGGCTGAGAGAGCTCTGAGAGAGCTGTGACTGGCCCAAGGCCACCCAGCTGGCTTCAAGCAGAGGAGTGGGGAATCAAACCTGGCTCTCTGCATTAGAGTCCTGCCGCTCTTAACCACTACACAAAACTACCTTAGGGAGCCATCCAGAAGCTGCAGCTTCTCCTATCACCGCCCTTCAGGACAACTTACTGCCAGACTCTCATGTTATTCACCCTATGAGGTGGGTGGGGCTGAGAGAGCTCCGAGAGAGCTGTGACTGGCCCATGGTCACCCAGCTGGCTTCAAGCGGAGGAGGGGGGGAATCCAATCCTGTCGCTCTTACCCATTACACCAAACTGACTTTAGCAATCTAAAGCCAAGCTAGTCAGGGATATGGTTGGGAAATTACACTAACATAGGAATGTAAGAACTGGCTTCCTTCACTCTTCCTTGCGGAAACTCATCTAGCATTAAAAGTCTGAAGTGTTTAAGAGGAACCAGAGAGGTGATGGGGAAGAAAAGGGTCTTTTTAGTAGTGGCCTTGAGCTTTTGGAAGGAGCCACCAAATTTTTTTCAGGCAGCTTTCAGAAAAGATTGGCTTCTCACATAATGGAGGGGGAAGATGCAATAGGGTGCAGACTGGAATATTCCAGTTCTGTTCCTTGTTATGCTGCTGATTTTATTAAACTACATAAGAATATTCCACTGGATCTAGTGGGGGTGCAGGCAATGGCTGGAGATGGGTCAGAAGAAGCGGGGGGGGGGGCTTTTTGCAAGAGAGAGAGAGAGAGGGAAAGAGAGAATTCCCCACCCCGCCCCATTGCTCTTCTACTTGGTGGAGATTCGCAGATTTTCTGAGAGCCAGTGTGGTGTAGTGGTTAAGAGCGCGGGACTCTAAGCTGGAGAGCTGGGTTTGATTTTCTGCTCCTCCACTTGAAGCCAGTTTGGTGACCTTGGGTCAGTCCCAGCTTCTAGGAGCTCTCTCAGCAATTCAACAACGACAAGTGCACAGTATTACATCTGGGCCACAAAAATGGGAAGCACAAATACTGGATGGGGGATACACTTCTGGGCAGTAGTATATGTGAAAGGGATCTTGGGGTAAGAGTGGACTGTAAACTAAATATGAGCAGTCAGTGTGATGCGGTGGCAAAAAAGGCAAACTCAGTCTTGGGTTGTATCAAAGGGGCCATAGCGTCGAAATTGCAGGAGGTCATAGCCCCTCTCTATACTGCCTTGGTCAGGCCACACCTGGAGTATTGTGTGCAGTTCTGGAGGCCTCACTTCAAAAAGGATGTGGACAAAATCGAGAGGGTGCAGAGGAGAGCGACAAGGATGATCAGGGGTCTGGAGACTGAGCCCTGCGAGGAAAGGCTGAGGGCCTTGGGAATGTTTAGTTTGGAGAAGAGGAGGTTGAGGGGGGACATGATTGCTCTCTTTAAATATTTGAAAGGCTGTCATTTGGAGGAGGGCAAGGAGCTGTTCCAGTTGGCAGCAGAGGGTAGGATCCGAAGCAATGGGCTTAAATTACATGCAGAAAGGTACCGGCTGGATATTAGGAAGAACTTTTTCATGGTCAGAGTAGTTCAAAAGTGGAATCAGCTGCCTAGGGAGGTGGTGAGCTCCCCCTCACTGGCAGTTTTCAAGAAGAGGCTGGATGAATACTTGTCAGAGATGCTTTAGGCTGATCCTGCACTGGGCAGGGGGTTGGACTAGATGGCCTGTAGGGCCCCTTCCAACTCTTCTGTGATTCTACTGGGCAGCTCTCTATAGAGCCTGGTAGAAATCACCATGTCAGTGATGAGTTCTCGGAGCTTCCTGCAGCCACACCTGGTTCCCTGTGGCTTTTCCATCCAGGTGTATCCCCATGGTCCCTGCACCAGGTAAAATATTCATCTCTCCAGGTAGCATCAACTTTATACAGTGCTGGCTGCAGAAAGACTTGCCCCTCTGAGACTTGGATATGAAAAGAGACCTCCCAGCCCCATTGTAGGTGCCACGCTTAGGAGCCAACACGATCTGTCTTTAGGGGCTGGCACAGTCCACCACCCTGATGCCTTTTGACTAAGCCCAGTCTCCACTCTGGTGCTGGCAACAGGCAGGGAAGAAGTTATCAGCAACAGATTGTGTGATTCTGCTTCTGAGGATGAGCCAGGGCTGAAAATCTGGAGGAGAAGGAATCCACCCTTGGCTTGTTATCCATGAGTATCAATGGTGAGTAGCTTGGGAGGGGGCAGTTCATTTCCCAGTGCTGGGCAAGCCCCATCTCTAAGAGGCAGCAAAACAGGGCACTTCTTAAGACCCTTGGCTGGCAACCACTATTACAGGTAGAACTGACTGAGCTGGGCAAAGCTAAGGTGGCCTTCAATTAACCATTCCTATCAGTTGTTTCTATTGCAAAATCGCTGTCCAAAATCAGCAGAAAGGGGTGGAGATGCCCAGCGAAATATACATAAATGAAGCACAGCAGATAAAACCACTATGGCGTATGAGAGGGATCTAGTCTGTTTATATGTTAAAGGAGCCTTGAGAAAAACAATCGTTTGTATTTAGCGCTATTTGTAAGCAAGGTGCTTTCTAGCGTGAAACAGCAACGAAAAAGACCCAGTACAGATCTGTGCTGCCAGGACTCTGTGATTTGAGTGCCTGCAGTAGGGATGCCAACAAAGCAGGAGAATGCCATGGGACTTTGGACTATAACGATTATAATAACAATAATAATAATGCTGTGCTTATACACTACCCTTCTGGACAGATTAGTGCCCACTCAGAGCGGTGAACAAAGTCAGTGTTATTATCCTTATTATCCCCTAAATCCAGCTGGGGAGCTGGGCTGAGAGGAGGGGCTGACCCAAGGCCACCTGCTGAGCTCACGGCAGTCGTGGGATTCGAACCAGCACAGTGCTGATTTGCAGCCCAACCACTTAACCACTGTACTATAGTACCTCCCATATAATGACAACTGCACTTATATTCCACTCTTCTAGACAGATTAGTGCCCCACACAGAGCGGTGAACAAGGTCAATGTTGTGTCGAAGGCTTTCACGGCCGGAGAACGATGGTTGTTGGGGGTTTTCCGGGCTGTATTGCCGTGGTCTTGGCATTGTAGTTCCTGACGTTTCGCCAGCAGCTGTGGCTGGCATAGTCTTTTGGTGCTACACCTCTGAAGATGCCAGCCACAGCTGCTGGCGAAACGTCAGGAACTACAATGCCAAGACCACGGCAATACAGCCCGGAAAACCCCCAACAACCAAGGTCAATGTTATTGTTATTGAGAGAAGGGGCTGCCCCAAGACCACCTGCTGAGCCCATGGCAGTCGTGGGAGTTGAACCAGCAGAGCGCTGATTCACAACCCAGCCACTTAACCACTATTCTACTGCATAGGAGCTTGTAGGGAATTGTCTTTTGGGGTCCTATAAGGTGCAATTTTATCCCCCATGTTATTCAATTGCTGTGTAAACCTCTATTTCTGCTGGGTTTTTTTTCAAATTTCTGCAGTCCATACCGCATTGTATAGTTTATCGAACATCCCAGCCATTTATCGTGTGGACTTACGCTGTGTAAATCACCTTGAGACTTACTGAGAAAGGCAGACTACAAATAACGTAATTTAAATAAATCATCCGTAACATATTCTCAGTGAGCTTCCTCCTCTGTGCAGCCTGCTCAAACTCCAAGCAGCATTTACATGCTATGCTAAAATAAGACCGTCGTTTAGCTGATTTGTATCACAAACAATATATTAGACGTTTTCCTTCTGCTTTTCAATCCAGACATTTTACCAAGCCAAATGGAGTTATGAAACAGCATCTCAGTACTATGGGATAAACATCTCTCGGTATCATTTGGGACAATAAGGGGTTTGGAAAAGCTGTTATTTTAAAGCCATTTTTCCTCCCTATGAAAGATTTCATTTCTGTTATTGGAAGTCGTGTTTAAGCTGCCATTTACTTTCAGGTGACGAAGTTTCATCGCAGGTGTTTGATGTGGCATTGCCGATATAATGATTTGTAGGCTTCAGCAATCAGTTTTCCAACAGGCAACAAATAGTGAAACAATTTGACTTAATATTAACAGTTGCACCGCCTCCACCCTCAGCCCCTTCCCTCCCCATGTCTTCTCTTCCATTGACACAGTGAATGTCTGGACAGCTCAACGTCTTCCTGAGAGGGTGCAAAAGACGCACACTTGTGCACCATCCAAGAGGTGCTTTCAGCAGAGACCTGACCTAACTGCATCTCTCTAGCCAGGGTTCTTGAGTCTGCTGCCCAGAAATGTGTAGAATGGCCCCTTGGAGGCAGACCGGATCAGACAAGGTGGCTTCTAAATTAGGGTCATTTCAGAAAAGCCCTTGGTGTCGAAATGACAGCTCACTAAAGTATCCATGTACGAATTTTCCACTTTGCTTTGTGGATGTTGAGTTTACACTCTGTGAATGCTCAGAGGTTAAGTTCAACTTAGTTCAAAAGAAAGAGCTAGTTCTCTCCCCCCCCCCCTTTCCTCAATTTCTTCTGAATTCCAACCTTCAGAGTCTGGAGCAATGAAGTCTTTTGGAAGGCTAATGGAGGCAACCCTAGAGGCAGAATATGGGCTACATAATCCTATGCAATGGAGACTGTTGACCAAATCATTCTGGTTTTTCCTTTCCCTTCCCTGGTGAAGTTACTGTGGGAGTGGTTGGAAGGGTTGGGGGTTCCCTTTAAAAAGGGGGAGGGGTGCAGCCATTTTTTCAGACAAGACACATAAAGAGACTTTGTTGGGCCTGGGGTCAGAAAAGGAGTGATAACAACCCAGAAGGAGGCAAAGGAAACAGAGATGACAAACCTGGATGTATTAAGATGTTTCTGCCTCTCTCTTTAACAGTAAAGAGGAAAGTTTAGTCCTAGGGAAAGACGAATGTGTTTAAACCCAGGGCTTTTTTTCTGGGAAAAGAGGTGGTGGAACCCAGTGGGTTGCCAGCGCAGGGGGCAACTCTTGGCAGGAGGAAGTGCCCCTGGTACCACATGTGCATGCGCAAAGTACGCGCACGCTCCCAGGACCGCACAATGACATCACTTTGAGTCAGCTGGAACAAAGGGGGAGTTTTTAAAAGTTTAAATCGCCCTCGGTGAAAATGGTCACATGGCTGGTGGCCCCGCCCCCTGATCTCCAGACTTTAGATGGCCCTCCATGCCATGTTCAGGGCAATCTCAACTCCCCTCTATCTGGAGATCAGGGGTGGAGCCACCAGCCATGTGACCATTTTCAAGAAGTGCTGGAACTCTGTTCCACCGCGTTCCTGCTGAAAAGAAGCCCTATTTGATTATCTCTACAATTAGATGCTGCAGTCTTTTTCTGATCAACCCTATGCCTTTACTTACGTATCCATTGACAGATCCTGTCCCTTACATTTTTGTTTGCTAAAATTAGAGTTATTTGGTCTTTGCAACCAAACACACACATACACAAAGGCTCATGCTTTGACTCACGCTTTTCAAGGTATAACAGAGCAGCAGGGAATGTCTGTTTTGTTGAGAATACCTGCTGTAAATTAGCATTGATTGGAATTGGAAAGTTTCTATCTGGAGAGTGTGACTAGGACTATTATGTGCATAGAGGAGGCCAGGATGAAGGGAAACCGAAACGAGCAACTCTAAGCTGGCGGGCTCGTTCTGGAGATCCAGAGGGATCCTATCAGGCTCTTCTGACATTGCTGTGTTTGAACACTTACCTTATACTGACCATCCTATTGGCATCACCACACATTTGGAGTGTGAGGACACGAGGAAGAATCATTCCAAGAACTGTCATTACTCCAGCAAATTTGTATAGGAAGTTATAGAATTATCATTGTCTCTCTGCAGCTATTATGGGACATATGTGTGTATTTATGTAATTGTATATGTACACATTGTAAATATTTGACTGATTGTATATCTTTTATTCACATGGTGAGCAAGACACGAATAATAAGATTTTGAGTAAATAATTTATTGATTTATTGGGTTCCTAGGGCATCTTGCCCTTGGTGGTAATTGGCTTTGTTGGGACCCTTTTCTCTTTTTGTGGCTGTTGGTTGTTGAGAATATCTTCAACAAGTAAGGTTTCAAGATCCACCCCCCACCCCAATCTCCACCTTGGCTGAATACATGGAGGAGTTTCCGAATCTGAGTAATATACAGTCTGACTGTAGGCTGTCAAGCTGCAATTCTGTTAATGGCTTGCTGTTTGCAATAGCGCATAAACAGAAACCCTTTTTGTGGAGCAGAATGAATGGGACGAGGCCGCAGGGTCACCTAGCAGCTTGAGGCCTGGGCCAGGTGGGTAAATTGCTCATTCATACCCACATTATTGTGAGGGCATTCAGACATCATTCTGGGATAACAGAATAGCCAGGATCAAGGTCAGCCACCAAATAAGCAAAAAGTGAAGTGACAACTGATGGAAGTTACTGAATAGGTGCACATGGATAAACTCAAGGTGGAAAGAAGGACAGAAAAATATTGTATTGCACAAACTTTTACAAAGGTACGTAACAGAGGGGCCACGTTCAGAGGTAGCCAACCTCTGAGTACCAGTGCTGTTAGGCAACATCGGGGAAAGCTTAAGCCCTCTCACCAGGAGGGAGAGACGGAAGGGAACAATCGCTAGGAGTGGCTCCTCTTTCCACCATTTTTGGTGACCTTGGAAGTGTCATGAGTCCAAAGGAAGTGTGCGTAATTTGTAACTCTTCTGACCTCTCCCGAGCAGTAATGCCCCAGGAATACTCTTTAGGGGCTGGATGGCATGTATAGAACATGGTCATGGCAGGCTGAAATGATGGACCTGAGGCACCAAAGAATACTTGATCCGTGAGTTGATGCTGACGTGTTTTGACGAAAATCAAAAGCTTTCGTTGGCTGTAACACTGACATGCTCACGTGACTGTACATGTGTCTGTAGGCACTGCAAAGTGAGCCCACACCAGTTTTCCACACAGTGCAAAAAACTACCAGGAATGTCTTACAGATTCAAAATCTTTACAGGGTATATGGCCTAAGACACAGGGCCTTTGGGAACATCACCGTGGCTTCGCTGAATTGAGAAACTGAGATATGTCATCTCTACCTCTTTTTCTCTCTTTACAGGCGAGTTCTAAGTTCTCAATGGTTGTAAGGAATCAGACACGAGTGGTGGAATTCATCTTCCTGGGATTCTCTGGCATTCCATATGGCCACATCTACCTCTTCCTGGTATTCTTAGCCATTTACTTGGTGACCATACTGGGGAATCTCATGATTTTTACTCTGATTCAACTGGATTCCAGCCTTCATAGCCCCATGTATTACTTCCTCAGCCACCTCTCCTGCTTAGACATTTGCCTCTCCTCTGTCACAGTCCCTAAGATCCTGGTGAACTTCTTGTGCCAGCGACAGACCATCTCCTACAACCAGTGCATGGCACAGATGTTCTTCCTGTTGTCATTCACAGGGACGGAGGCTGCGCTGCTGGCTGTCATGTCCTATGATCGTTACACCGCCATCTGCAAACCTTTGCATTACTCTCGCCTTATGAACACCAAGGTGTGCATCCTGCTAGCTTCTGCCACTTGGGTGTGGGGCTTCCTTGACTCCACTCTTCACACAGCTCTGAGCGCCAGCTTAGACTTCTGTGGAGTCAACCAGATTCACCACATTTTCTGCGATCTCCCCCCATTGATGAAAATTGCCTGTGGAGATACACATACCAATGAAATGGTATCTCATTCGGCAAGCATTTTCATGGGTCTGTCCCCCTTCCTGGTGGTACTTCTCTCCTATTTCTACATCCTGACCTCCATCTTGCGGATGCAGTCCAACACCAGAAGGCACAAAGCTTTCTCCACCTGCTCGTCTCACTTAATAGTGGTTAGTATTTACTTTGGAAACGGGTTGCTTAATTACAACCAACCAAGCTCAGGTTACTCCCTGGAGACCGACACTCTGGTGTCCACCATGTACTGCATAGTGCCCCCCATGCTGAACCCCCTCATCTACAGCCTCCGCAACAAGGAGGTCAAGGGGGCCCTCAGGAAGGTGCTCCACAGCCCGTAGGCCGTTGAGGTCTTTGCCTAAGTCCTTGCTCTGATGGAAGCTGGGGGGGGGGTGCTATGTGAGGCGAGGCCCATTTTGTAATGCCACCCCATTCTTGGCACTCCTCCTCTGCAGCTGTTCAGCCAACACTTGAGCAGCTTGCTTTTAGGCACCCGGTGGAAAAGACCCCTTTATGATGTTCCAGGTTTCATTGGTTGCTCCTCCTTGATTGATTTGCTGCAGTCATTTCATTGCTGCTATTTTATTGTTCCGCCAGGCCTGCAAGGTGGAGATGTTCTGCCAGGCCTACAGAAGTGGTCGAGGCAGGGGCGAACTGCCCGGTCGGCCTCTGTGCTGCGGCCTTTGGTCTGCTCGCTTTACTTTCTAACGAACTGCCTGCCCTACCTCCAGGATACTGGGGTGTTAGATGTATTACGGTGAACCATCACGTGCTGCATTTTAGACTGTGGTTTTAACCTGCTCTGAGCCCGTTCACGGGGAGGGCAGGACATGAATGGAATAAAACAAACAAACATAAACAAACATTAACTTTTGTGTTGGAATTATGGAAGTGTGTATTTCATCTTTTATTGTGTATTGTTGTTTTAATTTATTGTAGTACTATATAATGTTGTAACCCGCCCTGAGCCCGTTCATGGGGAAGGCGGGCAAGAAATCTAATACATTAAATTAAATTAATTTTCTGAATGTATGTTTTCTGAACCCTTCCCCCACGAAGACTCAAGGCAATAGTCTATATGGGCTAAACTAGGTTTATGAGTTAAATGTCCCAGTCTGCACACCAACAGTGCTGAGGGCTGTAAGCTTCACTTGCCTACTTGGTACCGGTGGTGGCAGCTTTGGCTGAGCTGGGACAGATGACCACAGCTGCTGAGAAATAATTGTGTTATTTTCTCAAAACTTGGAAACTTCACAGTGCAGAAAACCAGAGGTTAATTTTATTAATTTACAACAAAGTACTGTTTGAGAAAGTGAAGATTCTGTTAAGCTCATAGAATCCTAGAGTTGGAAGGGGTCTTGCGGACCATCTAGTCCATCCTCCTGCCCAATGCATGGACAGCCTAAAGTATCCCTAACAAAGATTGATCCAGCTGCTCCTTGAAGACTGCCAATGACGGGGGACCCACCCCACTCCAGGCAGTCGATTTCACTACTGGATTACTCAACGTGAAGACGTTTTTCCTGCTGTCCATCCAGCACATTTACTCCTGTAGTTTAAACCCATTGTTTCAAGTCTGGTGCCTCTGGGGCCAACAGGAACAGCTGCCTTCCCTCTTCTAGGTGACAGCCTTTGAAATGATTCAAGATAGCAATCATGTCTCCCCTCAGCCTCCTTTTCTCCAAACTGAATATTCCCAGGTGCCTCAGTCTTTGCTTGTAGAGGGATTAGTCTCCAGGCCCCTGATCGTCCTGGTTGCTCTCCTCTGCACCCATTCCAATTTGTCCACGTCCTTTTTGAAGTGAGGCCTCCAGAACTACACACAACACTCCAGGTGGGGCCTGACAAATCTCTCTATATATAATTGAGTAAGCGTGATTCAGGCAAGCCCTGGTTGAAGGCATGTTTTCTTCTCTGGTTTTCTACAAAGTAATAAAAGGTAGCTCAGAAAGTGAAATTTTGTATGATTTCTTTTTACCGGGGTAAGCAATTTGACATGGGAATGGGCGTGGTTAAGGAAGAAAAGATAGAGCCAAAGGGGTGGGGGCTAAATGGAAAGGGTGTGTTCAGAAAAGAAAAGGGCTGTACCAAAGGGGAAAGGTTATGCTCCGTTGCCCAAGGCCCGTGAAAACCTGGATCTGGCCCTGCCTCTAGCTCAATGCACTGCTCTGCTCCAAGGACATCCCCTTCTCAGCCTACCCAGGAGCTGTTTGGGGAAGGGCCCTACATCCTTAGATATCTCAAGGTGCTCACCCATTATTCCGGTGTGTATTTTAGCTCCCCCTCGATTCCTGCTGCCATCCTTAGTTACGGCCTAACCAGTCAAAAGACTGGGCTGTTATGCTCCGCATGCCATGATTAGCATAGAGCAGGCAAAATATATGTATATATCCCCCATATGCACAATTTAAGTGGAGCCCCAAAATTCCTAATGGACCCAAAGCAACCCTCTAATCCCCTGTTGGGTCAGTAGCACTGGGCAGGCAGCGTCTGCTTCTAAGCAACTCCATTTAGCCTTTCCATTGGCTGGGCCTGATGCCCAGCTTGCTGAGGATATATTGTACATTATTGGACTTATACGGGCTGGGCCAATAGCCTCCCAGGTTCAACTGGGGCCAAGAAGGTTGGGTGGTCCTTGCCTTCTTAAGGTTGGGTGGTCCTTGCCTTCAGTGCATTATCTTTGGTCAACCCAGCAACCATAGACAGGGAAGCAGGTTGCTATAAATATTCAAGGAAATAACTTCTTCATGTCCCCACATGAGCAGAGGGAAGTCTTTGCCGTCTTCGCCACTCCCACCTGTGAGGGTCTCCATAGGCCTCCTTCGGTCCTCCTGCCCCGCTTTATGTATGCACAGGGTGTGGCGGCACGTTCAGCAGCCCCGTCTCCCCCACTGCCTCTTCCTCTTGGTCATTGTTGAACTGGCCGAGCATTTACGGCTCCCTTGGCTGGCCACGGCGCCCCTTGGCAGGGAGAGATGCCTGGCGGACGCCGCTTCATTCGTTCTGCAGATCCTTCACGGTATAAGCAGGTGCCTGAATATTCTCCAGGTCCCTGGGCTTGAAAATTGGTGATGAGGGCATTGGAGGGGGGTACTCACTGGGGAGACTACATTGGGGACCAGTCTTTATCAAATCAGACCTGCACAGGGCCTTTATTTCCTTGTTGCCATGGGAATGGGGTTGCCAGGTCCCTTCACCCTACTGGGGGGAGATTGGGATGCTGGCACTTACCTCCCCTCCTCCCCCTGAGATTCTTCTTGTGCGCTCTCAGTTAGCGTGATGATGTCTCTTCCGGGAAGTGACGTCATCACGCGGGTCAAAGGGTGGCCAGGGAGCACTCCCACACTCGCCAAAGGACTGAATCGCCCTCTCGCGCTGCCCGATTCGGTGCAAAATGGGTCCATTGCAGGGTGCACGGGTGTGCTGCTGTGGGGCATAGAAGCGCACCGCACCACCTGGGGGTGCACCGGGGGTGTGGCCCCCCCTGCTGGCCAGGTAGGTGGGGGCAGGGAGGAGGAGGTGGGAGCAGGCGGTTTACACAGTATGATATTCGTAAAAACAGTATCAAGTACATTTCCATACAGTGTCAAGGACATTTCCATAAACAATGCCACAGGGTAAATAGATACAAGTTTACAAAGACAGAGCATTAGCAAGAATCCAACACAGAGTAGAAGAAATGCTGAAACAGAACATAATCAGTTTTAGGACTGATATTAGACAACATGAAGCATGGTAGTACATATTTAATGGTAGTACATGGTACTACCAATGGTAGTACATGGTAGTACATGGTAGTACATATTTAAAGCAGCAGATAATATGTAAGGCGACATAGTGGTGAAGTCTACGGTCCCTAACTGAAGCATCTGAGACCCCCTCCCTACAATATAGCTCTCCTATCTGAGTAAAAAGCCTTTCTGAATAATTCGGTTTTGTACCATTTGCGGAAAGCCAGGAGGGTGGGGGCTCTCCTGACCTCCTGAGGCAAGCTGTTCCACAGGGTAGGGGCCACCACAGAGAATGCTTGTATATGGGCAGGTGTTGATTTTGCCCATGTGCAGGATGGCACCTGCAGGAAACTCTGTTCATATGAGCGAAGCTGCCATGGAGGAACATAGGGAGGAAGACGGTATTGTAGGTATGCCGGGCCAAGGCCATGAAGAGCTTTGTATGTAATAACCAATACCTTGAATTGAGCACAACGGTAACTGATAGGTAGCCAATGGAGTGTCTGCAGGATGGGAGTGATGTTCAAGCTCCTGCTCGCTCCTGAGAACAGTCGAGCTGCAGCATTTTGCACCAATTGGAGTCTCCTACCTAGATGGGAGACCAATATATAGTGCATTGCAATAGTCAGGTCTTAATGTTACCATCGGCAGTTTGTCTCTGCTGTGTGCATCTGTACGTGTCATCAAGTTGCAATTGAATTATGGCGACCCTAGCAAGGGGCTTTCAAGGTAAGTGAGGAGCAGAGGTAGTTTGCCAGTGCCTTCCTCTGCAGAGTCTTCCTTGGTGGTCACCCATCCAAGTTCTGACCCTGCTTAGCTTCTGAGATCTGACAAGATCAGGCTATACCATGCCACCTTCCTTCCATCTCTGCTGCAGCTGAACGAAAAGTTGGTCAATCTTCATTCTTTTTCTTGCACATAAAGTTGAGAACTGCAGCTGAGATCTTTCTGTGGGACCACAAAGTAAAAGTTTCTAACAGCACTTAAGACCTTGACGCTAATCAAGTGCAGATGATAGCTCCATGCAAATATTCCCACTTGAGTAATGTTCACCTGTATTACCCACTAAGGGAACAATCTTCAGCCCTTCAAGAAACACTGATTCCCTGGGGTGCCACTTAAAGAAGTGGATCCCAGTAGAACCCTCAACCCTGTAATTGGTCCCCAAAGACAAGACTGTCTCTGCTGAAGATTAATTAATAGATAAACAAGAATTAACAACTCTTTCCTTTGAGTCCCAGGAGACAATGGGCAAAGGAGTCTGTTACATGTCAATCAAACTGTATTTCTTCCTAGCAATGTTTTAGTACACATTTGTTTTATTAATTTTAACACATTTTAAAAATGTGTTGCTGTAAATTCTGGGTCATCACATAGGCAGATTGCAATCCCCTCTTTTGATGGAGTTCGTCTGGTCCCTGCTGACTCAGTTAAGAGCTCTGGGGTTATACTGGATCCAGCGCTACTACTGGAAAAGCAAGTTAAGGCAGCTGCAAAGAATGCCATCTGCAACCACACTTTAGTCTGGAAGATGGCTGTCTGCTTCAACGTGGCCGATCTGGCCACCGGGATCCATGCCATGGTAACATTGAGACTTGGCTACTGTAGTGCACTCTCTACAGAGGTCTCCCCTCACAGTCAACTAACAGATTCCAGCTGGTGCAAAATGCTGCAGCTTGGCTATTATCATGAGTTAGGAAAACCATGAACATCACTCCAATCCTACAGTCACTCCACTGGCTATCTATCAGTTACCGGGCTCAGTTCAAGGTATTAGCTATCACATACAAAGCTCTTCATGGCCTGGTCTGACATATCTATGGGACCGCCTCTCTCCCTATATTCCTCCACAGCAGCTTTGCTCATCTGAACAGGGCCTTCTGCAGGTGCCACCTTGCACATGAGCAAAATTAACAGTTGTCCGTACATGTGTGTTGTCTGTGATGGTCTCCACCCTACGGAACGGCCTCC
Source organism: Eublepharis macularius (assembly GCF_028583425.1). Taxonomy (NCBI): domain Eukaryota; kingdom Metazoa; phylum Chordata; class Lepidosauria; order Squamata; family Eublepharidae; genus Eublepharis; species Eublepharis macularius. The sequence goes on from NC_072798.1 coordinate 2,009,585, forward strand.
CTGAGGAGGTCAGGAGAGCCCCCACTCTCCTGGCTTTCTGCAAATAATGCAAACTGAATTTTTCAAGAGGGCTTTTTACTCAGATAGGAGGGCTGGACTGTCAGGAATTGGTCTTGGAGGGATGCATCAGTAGAAGAATAGGGACTAGAGACTTTGCTTCAATGCACCGCCTGTTGCTATAAGGTTGAGCCTCAATCTTAGAATTGCTTATGTTCTCTGTTTAGCATTTCTTCAACTCTGTGTTAGATGCCCAGCTGCAGCCCCTGCCCCCACTCACCCAGCCAGCAGGGGGACAGGTATGGGAAGGCTGGCCAGAGCATACAGCAAAACGGGATGTGTGTTTTCCTCAGGGATTCCGATGATGTCACTTCCAGCTCAAAGATTCAGCCCTGCTGAGACCCTGTCGTTTTTTGTTTGAACTGGAAGTGACATCATTGGAAGCCCCAGAGAGTGTGCAGAAACTCCATGCATGCACAGGCAAGAAAAGCCAGCCCCCCCTTCCCACCTGGCACCCCCGCCCCCTGGTTGGAAGGTCAGGGGACCTGGCAACCCTGAGAGAGGGAGGGGTGCAACGACTTTAAATAAAGTGAGTGAGAGTCAGGGATGCATGCACTCACGCAAATCCAATTCTATTGGGGGGGGGTGTCCGTTTACTCTCGGTCCCACCCCCCAAAGACAGTGGCGTTGCTGAATTTTCAATGACTACAATGGCTTGTTATGTACCTTAAGACCTTCTCCATTGGTTGAGATTTCTCCTTAGGTGCAAACTGCAGCGGTCAAGTTTGTGTATGGCAACAAGTTACTTGGAGGACAGGAAATGTGAGAGGAGAACTGGGGTTTGCGCAGCAGAGTTATGCTCTGACTGCTTTTAGAAATACGTTCACGTGGCTTGTTACTTTAACAGAACTCCATATTTGACAGGAAAGACTGAGCAACTGTAACCCCCACACGCTAGTTGGTTTAGCCCAGTATGGTGGAGACAGTGTCAGGACAGAGCTGAGCAGCCAAGGAAGAGGCTGGTTTCTGGGGAGCTTGATAAGAGTTTCCGGGCTCTTACCACCTTGTAGAAGGTAACTGGAAACACATTGTATGTGAAAATTAATTAGTAAAGGGAGGGGTGTTAAAGTTAGTTTAACTGGTATTGTCAGGCTCTGGATGATAGACTACAGCAGACGGATCCCTGGTTCATTGTAGAAAGACACGGGTTCTTGGTTAAATGACTTTTATTCAGAAATCAGTTCTTTCCTTACTCAGATCCAAAGGTCTACTTAGGAGCAAGGTAAGCAGCTAAGCAGTTCTAGTAGAAAGTTAACCAGAATGGCTACATAGGAAAATTACACCGCTTTTCTATCCCTGTTCCTTCTCCCTCCCGATTTCCAAACAACCCATTGTTGTTTAGTCTGTGTGAGAACAGGATGCATATTTGTGCTATCAGGCTACATGGAGAGAAGACATATATCACAGCGAGGAAGGAGGCCTCAGACTGGTAAACACCCGGCCACCTGGGAACGTGTGAGAACTCATTGGAATGTTAGCAACCAGAATATATCTGGCAATACAAAATGGAGTCACCCTTGACAGAATAAAGCATACACTTGACAGCAAAAACATTGGCATGAATGAATGGCCACAGTCAGACATGACAGGTATTATAATTATTGCAATAATAATATTATTGCAGGGTTCTGTTTTTCAAATTGAAGGCAGAACTCTGGTTTCCAGTGTGTTCCTTTAATCAAGGTTTAGGTGGGTAGCCATGTTGGTCGGCAGTAGAATAGCAAGATTTGAGTCCAGTGGCATGTAGAGACCAACAAGATTTTTCATGGTATAAGCTTTCAAGAGTCAAAGGTCCCTTTTTCAGATATCTGTGGTGTCTGAAGAAGGAAGCTTTGACTCTCAGAAGCTCATACCCTGAAGATCTTGTTGGTCTCTATGGTGCCACTGGAATCAAATGCTACTTTCCCTTTAAACAAGATTACTTGACTGGATTCTAAGACATCCTTCGTACGTTTTTGTTGTCTATTACACCTAAGTGTTTAGTTTTACCAGTCTTACTGTACTGTTCTGAATATGAGAGGTTCTGACTTAAAGAGAGTCATTCACTTACATTTGTCGTGCAAATTTTGTTCCTAGCCCTATAGAATTTAATTTAATTTATTAAATTTATATTCCGCCTTCCCCACACCAGCAGGCTCAGGGCGGATTACAATTTACATACATTTAAAATACATCTAACAATTACACAGTTTAAAATTATACATATATAAACATCCTAACATTTAAAATACATATATATACATACAAGTATACTCAGCGGCATAATAAAACGCACTATATGCATACACAAGGCACCTCCCTTTCACCTTCACTGGAGCATTTACAGTGGAGCTCAACAGATGGAGGATGTGCTAGTGGGGAGGGCACAGACCATGTTCAACTGGACGGAGGGGGTGCTCTGCCTAGCATCAACCATATGTCTGGCGGAACAGCTCTGTCTTACAGGCCCAGCGAAAAGACAATAAATCCTGCCAGGCCCTGGTCTCATTAGACAGAGCGTTCCACCAGGCTGGGGCCAGGACTGAAAAGGCCCTGGTCGATGCCAGGCGGGCCTCCCTGGGGCCAGGGACCTTCAGCAGATGTTTGCCGCTAGAGCGAAGAGTCCTCTGAGGCGCATATGGGGAGGTGTGGTCCTGCAGATACACCGGTCCCAGTCCGCATAGGGCTTTATAGGTTAATACCAGAACCATACAGAAAGAGTATAAGCTAGAACAGAGACAGATGGTAGAGACCCTGACCAGCCCTCAGAGCAGAGAAAGATAGGGGGTGAGGTAGCCAGAAGGAAGGAAGTCTGAAGAATAGTATTCTGGGTGACGAAGGGACAGCTAGAAAAGTGGACAGAAGGAAAGGGACAGGAAGTGTCCTGTCTAGCCATACTGACTCTACAGTAGACATGGGCATGAACCAAAAAAATTAATGAGCCCGTGGTTCGTGGTTTGGTGCCGATGACGAACCCGAACTATCAAACCGCAACAAACTTTTCCCATTGCCGAACTGGTTTGAGGTTCGTGGTTCGTGGATGTCAGAACGGCCCTTGTTGGACTTGGAGAGCCCATATGCCCGGGGAGTGTTTAACAAGCTCTCCTCCAGCCATTACCCAAGATTGGTCAAGATTGCAATAGGGATCTTGGAGTTATACCCTCTGCAATCCGAGGCCCTCAGGAAACTCCCATTTGATACAATTAGAGCCACCGGTTGACATTGGCCCAGTGTACAAAATCCAAGCTCAATTAAACTCTCTCTGTGTCTCTCCTCAAAGGCTAGCAAGTAGCAAGCAACAGCTCTGTCACACTCCACTGCTTGCTGAAAGTGAAACCCAGCCTGGGAGACCTCGGCTATTTATAAGCTGAGGTCCCATTGAGCAAAGCAGGAGGTCTGTGGTTGGCCATCAGAGCTGCTGATCAGGGTTCGCAGGGATGAGATTGGACTTCCCATGGCTACAAAACACCCCCTTCCCCCTCCCTTCCCCAGGTGTCTTCTCCCAGGTTGTAACCACTCTGCAGCTCCATGGTTGGAAGGAAGCCCTGCCGATTAAGGTAAGCTGGGCTTCCATTCGGGTTTCCAGGGCGACAGAAGGAGTGCAGACAGAGTTTAGGCATTCCCCTGGCTCCAAGGGAATTGATTGATCGTGCCTGTCTGTCTGGCTTCATGAACCACGGAAGAACGCACTGAACCGTGCCTCTAACGAACGCTGGTTTGTTGGCCATGGACGCTCACGAACCACTGGATCGCGAACGGACAATCGGGCGGTTTGTGGGTTTTTTTGGTTAGTAATGCGGTTCGTGCCCATGTCTACTCTACAGTCCTCCTCTGGAGTCCTGATGTCTGTGCTAGTATTGAGCAACCTTGCACAGACCATTCTTTACATCAAAATTCATCCCAAAATGAACTATAAGGGGTTTTCCTAGAGAGCTTCTTAACCCTAGCCAGGGTGGGGTACGCTTGTTTAATGGAGGCTGCAGTCATTGGACTGCCATGGAGGTATGCAAAGGGACCCAGTGAGGAGCAAGCAGTGGCCATCCCTTGTGTTTGGTTCCATCTTGAACCTTCTCTGACTTCTTCCCCCACCCGCCTTGCTCCCTGTGGGCTGAGAGCACAGCAGCATCCCCAGGGCCCACTTACTGAGTAAAACGTTGTCTCCTCCAAGCAGCCTCTCAAAGCATGAGCCAAACGTGAGCCAGACAGCAGGCACCCTCCTCTGGGTCTTAGAGTGAGAGCATCAGGACCTTCCTTGGAATTGTGTCTGGAGGCTTAGGGGGGTCTGAGATCCTGCAAGCGTTGCCTTGAGCTTTGCTCTGCTCTCCTAAAACCCTGCCTCCCAACAGATAGAGAAGATATCAGCCACATAAAGAGCCATACATTTCTATAGTGATGGACCAAGACTGAATGTCACCATTTCCTTTTGTGGGGAGAAGGAATCCAGACATGACCACCCCTGTGTGACTTGTATGGCAAGGCAAGGTGAGTCACGTTAGGGTCTGAGGACAACCAAGTTTTTATCTTCTCCTTTAATGGGGCCCTTTTTTCTTGTGAGAAGGGGGGAGATGTCAGCTGTGGAGGCCTGAAGCTGGAGGCAGTAGTCTAGGAAGGCAAAGAGCTTAGGAACACACGAAGCTGCCTCGTTGGAGCCATCTGTTCCAGTACTGGTAGTGGTAATAGAAAATGCCATGAAGTCAGAGCTGAGTTACGGTGACCCCTAGTGAGCTTTTCAAGGCAAGAGGCTATCAGAGGTGGTTTGCGATTGCCTGCCCCTACAATCCTGATCCATTTGGAAGTCTCCCATACAATTACTAACCAAGGCTGACCCTGCTTAGCTTCCGTGATCTGATGAGACCAGGCTTGCCTGTGCTATCCCGGTCTGGGTGTGCCAATATTACCTTTTCTAACTGGCACCATGTCTCCGGGATCTCAAGATTACTGTTGCCAGCATGGAGTAGGGTCAGAATGTTAGACTAGGGTGCAAGTTACTGTCCCCACTAGAGCACAGAGCTCCCTGGGTGACCCTGGACCAGTTATGCTGTCTCTCACCTCAACTACTATCTACAATGATTGTGAGGACACAGTAGCAGACACAATGAAAAACCCTAAACCCCTTGGGAAAAAGGAGGGATAAAACATTCTTGACAGACCTTTTGAAGATGAGCTACGCAAGATCTTTTCATACTGGAGATGCTAACAAAGGACTTAAAGAATGCCAAACCTTTGCTCTGCGCTGAGCCATGTCTCTTCACCACAGGAAATACGAAAGCCACTTCAGGGCCAGATCTAGGGGGGCAGGGGGGTTGCCTGCCCCTGGAACCGACAAAGAGAGGGTGCTGAGTGTGGCTGCCAGCTGGGAGCGCACACCCTGGAGCTGATGGCGGCAGCACTGGTGGCTGAGCGGGTGGGCTGGGAGGTTGCCCGTGCGCCGCCCTGGCCTCCTGCTGTGCCGATGGCTGTGCCTGGCCCGCAGCTGCTGTACCCAGCCAGGAGCGTGCACTGGTGGTGGCAGCGCGTGGCAACTGAGCAGGCAGCCTCCCAGCCATCCCGCTCAGTTGTCCTGTGCTGCTGCCGCCATTGTGTGCTCCCAGCTGGGCACAACAGCTGTGGACCAGACAGAGCTGTTGGCATGAAAGGCAGCCAGGGCAGCACATGGGGCATCTAAGCAGGAGGGCTGGGAGGTTGCCCACGCACCACCCCAGCTGCCTGCTGTGCTGATGGGGCAGCCAGCTCGCAGCTGCTGGCCGGGGAGCACATGGAATTGTGGGTGCACTCTTGGGGGAGCCAGCGTGCTCTGTGTGATGACATCACGCACAGTGATATGCAGTATGGGTAGGCGCGAGCGCGCGCTTTGCAGGTGTGCACTAGTGGTCACAGGGTGGCAACAGCCCGGGAGCTGCCCCCGGGTGCCAGTGAGCCTCGCTATGGCCCGGGGCCATTTAAGCCCACAATAACAGAGGCTCAAACAACAGCCATACCACTAATTAGAAGGGGTGCAAATGTGTCTGAAAGGGATATATTCCTTCAGGGCAGGGCGGCTGCTCTAGTCCGCTGTAGCCCAAATCAGAAGGGTGTTTTGTGGCAACTTTAGGGTATCCCAAGACTTGCTTTAGCAAGGAGGGCCCAAGAAGGTTTTCTTTAGAAAGTAGAAGAATTCCCTAACGAGGATATTTTTTTAAAGAATCATCAACTTGCATTAACCTATTTTTTCTCAGGAATTATTTGTATGGTGAATCTACAGTGACCAAGAGTTACAGAAAGATTTAGAGAAATGTAATGAAATTAATTATTTGCATTGGTCTCCATGGGTGTGGAAGCCACCTGTCTGTGCTGGATCCGTTGTTTTCAGGGAGTGGTTGCATCTTGTAGAAAGGACGGCCTTTTAGAACAGGCTGGCTGCGGGTTAATCTAGTCACTACTAGACCTGCAGGTAGCATGAGCTTCTGGAGACAAATGTTGGAAATTCAGGGAGGCAGGGAGCCCAAAAGGAAAGTGTTGCCTCATCAGCCATTTTTTTAAAAAAATATTTTTACTAGGAGCTTTCTAGTAAACAAAAACAAAACACAAATTGCATAAATAAGTCACTTTCTCACAAAAATTGTAATTTATGCATGTAAACACTAAGCTTATAGTTATTATAACCAGGGCTTTTTTTCTGGGAAAAGAGGTGGTGGAACTCAGTGGTGGAACTCAGGACCACACAATGACGTCACTTTCGGTCAGCTGGAACAAGTTTAAATTGCCCATGGAGAAAATGGTCACATGGCTGGTGGCCCCACCCCCTGATCTCCAGACAGAGGGGAGTTTTGCCGGCGCACAGGGCAATCTCAACTCCCCTCTGTCTGGAGATCAGGGGGCGGGGCCACCGGCCATGTGACCATTTTTAAGAGGTGCCGGAACTCTGTTCCACTGCGTTTCCGCTGAAAAAAAGCCCTGATTATAACCTCACTCTAAAACATTCGTCTCCTTTTAAAATGCTGGAGATTTCCAATTGACCTGCAATAATGTTTACACCAAAACAGCACGATTTGAGTTCTGTACCACCTTAAAGACCCACAAGGTTTGTGGAGAATAAACTCCCAAGAGTCAAAGCTCCCTTCATCAGATATGAAGTTCTGACTCTCGAAAGCTTATACACTAGAAATCTTGTTCTTTAAGGGGCTCCTGGACTCCAATCTTGCCTTCGTACTGCAGACCAACCCGAAACTATGCCCCAAAACAATTCACCCTGGAGGCTGGTCTAATAACATCCATACAGGCTTCTGATAACTATGGGAGTTCTTAAAGAGTAGCATTAAACATGTCGCTGGAACAGAGATGAGCATACTTAGATTTTCAAAATACTAAAATAATTTTAGAACATATAGGAAGGTTTTATATTGGTACAGATATTTCAGAACAGAAGCTAACATTCAGGTATATCATTAGTCGGTAGTTTGGTGGCATTCAGTAAATTATACTATCAATAAATAGTAATATAAAAACAGGAGAAAAAACAGGTGAGACAAAGTTTGGCACTAGATGAAACCATCAGACAGGTGCAGAAGTGCCCTGAGTGCAGCCTGAACAGGGAGTGGTATTGCCTTCTATCCTGCAAGCCACGGTTTGCGTACCAGGTTGCAGGCCAAGCTTGGCAAAGAGAGAACACCAGAATTTATCTTGAGCCTCCAATCGCACCCCAAAAAGATCACACACAGTTTGCCCTGAAAATTTACATTTTGTGAGGGGGAGAAACCCTAATATGCAGAGCAAGGGACTTCAAGGTATTTGCATTCATTGGAGTTTTGATGGAGGGGGAGTTGGGGGTCATGAGAGAGTGGAGGGGAAGAGCTTTTCAAAGACAGTTTTCAATGACAGAGCCATGTGGGATCACTGGGGGAGAGGAACTTTGCAATGGTTTTCTTGCAATCTCAACAGAGTGGTGAGCTACCAGCACTAGGGACATAATGCTGTTTTCAACTACAGTTCCCAGGTAAAATTGTGTCCCCAACACATTAAAAAGACATGTCTGCCATCACTTCTTGCTTAGTTGTATTGCTAAAGCCTTCTTTTCCCTCCAACGGACTCTAACTCTGAATGGCCCAACATTCCACCCACTCCCACTGGCTGTCTCTTAGGAGAGCCGGAGCTGGAGCCACTCCTGTCTGTCACACCAGGTTTTCCTAATCCAAGACATGCGCTCTAACCACTACACAATACTGTATCTCATGGAGCATATTTTCTTTCCCCACAGAGGCATCTCCTCTTTGCTATGGCTGTAGAAAATCACACGCAGGTGAAAGAGTTTATCTTCTTAGGCTTCTCCGGCCTCCCAGCCAACCCAACCTTCCTCTTTGTCCTCTTCCTGGCTGCCTACTTGGCCATTGTGGTGGGCAACTTTATGATATTAATTCTGGTCCTAGCAGATTCCTGCCTTCACAGCCCCATGTACTTCTTCCTCAGTCACCTCTCCTGCTTGGACATTTGCCTCTCCACTGTTGTCATCCCAAAGATGCTTGCCAACTTCCTGCGCCAACAAAACACAATTTCGTACAGGCAATGCCTGGCGCAAACTTTCTTCCTGATTGGCTTTGCTGGCTGTGAGCCCGCTCTGCTGGCCGTCATGGCCTATGACCGCTATGCCGCCATCTGCAGGCCCCTGCATTACTCTCTCCTCATGAGTAAGAGGGTGTGTATCCAGCTAGCATCTGCCTCCTGGGTCTGGGGCTTCCTGGACTCGGCCATTCATGCTGCCCTGGCTGCAAATCTGTCCTTCTGCGGAGTCAATCAGATTCCACACATTTTTTGTGATGTCCCACCATTGCTAAAAATTGCCTGCAGTGACACGCATATCAACAAGCTAGTCAATCATATCACAAGCCTCTTTGTGGGCCTGGGCCCTTTCCTCTTTATCATCCTCTCCTACATCTACATCTTGGCCTCCATTCTACGGATTCGCTCTGAAGGTGGCAGGAGCAAAGCCCTCTCCACATGTGCTTCTCACATAATTGTGGTCACTCTATTTATTGGAAATGGGTTCCTGAACTACAACAGGCCAAGCGCTGGGTATTCCCTGGAAATAGACACTCTGATCTCTGCAATGTTTTGCATAGTCACACCTATGCTGAACCCTCTTATTTACAGCCTCCGGAACAAGGAGGTGAAGGGGGCCCTCCGGAAGTTTCTGGACTGCAAGTGGAGAGATTAAGTATCATTTTTGGTGGCAAACTTCACTGAGCTCTATATTCCTTGGTATGGGCGCTCATTCAGAAGTCATTTAACCATGCTGTTTTTGTTCCAGACATTGCCTGTTTTAACTTCAGAGGCACCATTTAAACAGTGGCAAAAGGATATCTCAACATTTATATGGCAAGGGAAAAAACCAAGAGTTAAATACAAAATTTTACAAGATGCGGAGGAGTGATGCAACCTAGGTTTATCGTATTTGAAGCTGCTGCATGGCTAACGTGGATGAAGGAATGGATGCTTCTGAGAAATGAGAGGCTCTTGTCTTTGGAAGGTCATGACCGGAGATTTGGATGGTATGCTTATTTATGTTATGGTAAAGCAAAGGACAATGCGGACTTTAAAAATCATTATATTAGGCCATCTTGAGAATTTGGAACAAATATAAACCGTCCCAGAAGACACCGCTTTGGATTTCAACTAGACATGGGCACGAACCAAAAATTTTTAATGAACCAGCGGATCGTGGTTCAGTGCCAATTACGAACCTGAACCAGCAAACTGCAACAAACATCTCCCGTTGCTGAATCGGTTCATGGTTTGTGGAGGCCAAAGTGGAGCGCGCCGGTGTTCCCAGCGATACAGGAATGGTGGGTGATGCCAGCGGCCGCCGGGCCTGGCAGGCACAGGGAGCGGGGGGGTCTGGTGACGAGCCACCTCCCCTTTAGGGGGCGGGGGGGTCTGGCTGCTCGCTGGTGGCACCCCCCATGTGCCTGCCCACCAGGCCAAAAAGGAGCGCTCTGGTATTCCCAGTGATAAAGGAATGGTGGGTGCTGGCGGCCGCTGCCAGGCCTGGCAGGCATGGGGAGAAGGCGACGAGCTGCCTCCCCTCAGGGGGCGGGGGGTCTGGCCGCTCACCAGCGGCACCTCCCATGTGCCCACCCGCCAGGCCAAGGAGGAGCGCGCTGGTATTCCTGGCATGGGTGGGAGAGGACCTGTCATCATGAGGAGGGGGAGGGGGAATATCCCTCAGCATCCATGGGTCCTCAACCAAAGGTCCCACTGAAGAACAGTGTGGTGGAGGCAGCTGACAGTACCCACCTTCCTGCCTTGATGGGAAGGATGGGAGTTGCGGGACACATTCCCACCCAGCTGAAAGAGGTCCCTTCAGTCCCGTTGACAGGGGAGCCACAACGTTGTCAACCGACTCTACCCCTACATGGTACAATTGGTTGTGCGAGCACAACCGAGCTGTGTAACCAAGGAGGAACAGTAACAGGATAGTCCCTCATGAAGCAGGGGCTAATCTGATCCACTGTCCTGCCTTTGCGGAAAGTAGGGGAAGGGCAGGACAGGAGGCATTGTTTGGATGGGTCAGAGTGGTTCTTGAGAGGGGGAGACGGAAATGGGACAGCAGCAGCAGCAGTTGACATCGGCCACGGCAGGAAGGACATCAGTCGAGCGACCCATTCCCCCCTGCTCAGAGGGCTCTGTGTTTGCGATGGATAGGGGCACTGTGTGGCTTAACTATATGTGAAACAGTTCCTGAGCTGCTGCGCAAGTGCCCAAAGAAGGCTCCCATCAGCAGCATCACCCAGCTTCCTACCTTGCCGGAAAGGATGGGAGGGAGAGGACCTGTCATGTGGGGGGTAAGTGGGAAGATCCCCCCACAACCGCCAGGCCTAAGAAGAGCACACTGGTATTCCTGGTATGGGAGGAAGAGGATGTATCATTTGGACCAGGGGCCTGATACCACAGCCACCACGGGTCCTCACCCGAGGGTCCCACTGAGGAAGAGTGCAGCAGCAGCCCTGGCACCAGAGGGAGGGAGGGACTAGAGCCCTAGCCCACCACTCTCACAGCCCTGACCCAATCAGGCTCTGATCAATAATCAAAGTGAGCCCTCAGCCGAGGTGCCCAATGAGCTTGGCCCCAGAGCCAGGCAGCAGCCCTGGAACCAGAGGAGATAGATCCCTATCCCCCAAAGCCAAGCTCAATTGTACTCTCAGTCTCTCTCCCCAAAGGCTAGCAAGTGGCAAGCAAGAGCTCTGTCCCACTCCACTGCTCGCAGAAAGTGAAACACAGCCTGGGAGACCACGGCTATTTATACGCATGGATCCCATTAAGCAACACAGGAGGTCTGTGTTTGCTTGTCAGAGCTGCCTATCAGGATTTGCAGGGATGAGATTGGAGTGCCCATTGCTACAGAACACCCCCTTCCCCCGCCCTCCCCTGGGTGTCTTCTCCCAACTTGTAACTGCTTTGCTGCTCCGTGGTTGGAAGGAAGCCCTGCTGAACAAGGAACCCGGGCTTCCATTTGGGTTACCAGGGCGACAGAAGGAGGGCAGACAGAGCTCAGGCAGTCCCCTGGCTCCGTTGCCAGGGGAATAGATTGCTGGTGCCTGAGTGTCTGGCTTCCCGAACCGCTACTGGTATTGGTATTGCTACTGGTAGTGATGTCATTACATTGCTGGTACATGTGCTCATGTGTGTACCCCAACATCTGCCATCTCCCCCCTCCCCCGCCACCACTGGTTGCTGGAGCAAACTGACAACCCTGGCAAAAATGCCACCCACAATATTTTTTGGCTGTGGCAATGCAGGTGGTTTTCTTTCATGCCAACAAGTAATAGGATTCATAATTCCCTGGATTATCAGAGAAAACTGTAGCTTCTGAACGCAATGAACCAGGCCTCTCCCAACCGCTGGTTCGTTGGCTGTGGACAATCACGAACCGCTGGGTCCCGATTGCGCGATTACTATTTTCGTGGGTTTTTGAGGTTTGTAATGTGGTTCGTACCCATCTCTAATTTCAACACCGGAAGTGTTTTATAGAGGTGAAATGACAACTTAACGGGGATGGTTGACTTACAGAGATTTATTAGTGTTCTCACAAGGAGACTGTAGATTGAAGACAGTCTCACAGCTAAAGGTTATGGTACTTCTATGCACAGTTGCTAGAAAGGTTTAAAGAGCTTTGTACAAATGAGGACATGTTATTTCCAAAATGCATAAACTTTTGTTGAAATTTGATATGGAAGAAGAATGTGTGAAAGACTATGATTAAATGGGCTAAAAATTCTGGGTATAATCTACAACTGGACCAGTGGGAAAATACGTGGGTAAAGGGGCTCAAATTTACTTTGAGTTCCACACTTAATGAAAACTTTTATGAAATGATGTATCGGTGGTATATGTCTCCAGATAAATTAGCAAAAATGAGTAAAGGTTTGTCAAACAAATGCTGGAAATGTGAGCAACATGCAGGAACATTTTATTACCTTCAGTGGACTTGTCTTAAAGCAAAAAAAATGGTCACAAATTCATATGATAATACAGAAAATGTGAACGATCAACATACAATTTAAACCAAAGCCATTTTGTTGGGACCAATGGACAAAAAGTTGGAAAATAAACATGTGCAAAAATTGAAAAGTACAGTATTGCTTTCAGTGGATGACTGGATTATGAAAATGATGGAGTTAGCAGAGGTGGCTAAATTTACAGCTCTGATCAGAGATAAAACATTGTCTACTTTTATAGTACATTGGAAACCCCTTAATTGACTTTCTGCATGAGATGAGAAAAAATGAACTAATGGTTTGTGGATTTGATTTCTAAGAAAATAAATTTGGGAAAAATAAATAGAAGGGGGGCAGTATTGAAAAGGTAAATTTTGGAGGTATCAAAACTACAAGTATAATGTTTGTAAAGATATGAGACGTTGTAGAGAAAAATGGAACTTGGAAATATGTATTATTTTTTTCTTTGTTCTCTTTAACTTTTGTTCTCTTTTTCTCTTTGCTTTTTTATTTCTTTTTCTTTTTCTCCTCTTCCCTTTTTATTGGGTTTTTAAACTTATCAATAAAATAACAAGTATTAAAAAAAAAGAGGATATAACGAGATTAAAATCCAAGCATGACCTCTATATTCCGCCAGGCATACGGTTGACACTGGCTAATGACTCCCTGCTGGCTGAATAGGGGGAAATGCGCCCTCCCGCCCAGACGCATCTTCCACCCAGCCTTCTGTTAAACATCTGTGGAGAGGACCGGGTGGTGGATCCTCTCGAGAAGTGTTGCTACATTGTTTTAAATATTTATGTGATTATATCTGATTCTAAAGTATATATTTATATTAGGTGTATTATATTGTATGTAATCCATCCTGAGCCTGCTATTGCGGGAGGGTGGAATATAAATCGAATTAAATAAATAAATTGTTACACTGAGAAAGGCAACTAATCCAAATGGAATTTCCTCCACTCTTTACTTTGGATTCATCTAGGTCACATCTTATCATTGTTTTGACAGCTCCATCATATCTCTACCTGCCTTCTCCTTTAGTCTCCCTCTTCCCCACTGTCTTTAGAATTTCCCTTTCTTGGGGCTGGGCAGCAGGAGGGGAGAGGCATGTCTGACAGAGCCCTCCTCCAGCCAGAACCCTTAGCACATTCCAGTAGGCCTTCCTGTGCTCAACGAGCATTTCCTTGAATTGCTGCACCTGCTGAAGGCACTGGGAGGGCTTTCTTGAGGAGTGGGCTTCAGAGATGTGCACATCCTAGGATGAGAGGGGTTAAGGGGTGTCCCCTTATAGTACAAGGTAACCTAAGAACAAACACACACACAGAGAAGAAAGAGCAGTGATGAAGAAGCCCGATCGTGGGGAGGGTGGATTATAAATGTAATAAATCAAAATCACTTCCTTTAAAAAAAATTTTTTTTAATAGATGAGTTAACATACACAGTAATTTAAAATTTTATCTTTCTACCCCTTACTCCTTTGTTTCACCCACCTGCTCCCTTCCCCCTTTTCATACAAGACTTCCAACAACGTTGTAACCCCTTGGTTAACGTTTACATAACTAGTTCTTATCTGTTATTAATTAATACTGGTAAAGAATCTTTCTCCCCCCCTCTTATCTTATTAGTCAATAGTGATCAAAAGACCATAGCTTCCCCTTTACGTCCCATTTTTTTTCTAAATAAGTCTTCAATTTCCGCCAGTCCATTATATATTCTTTCGGATCTTGTTCTCTCAAGTTCCTTGTTAGTTTGTCCATTTCAGCCATGTACAACAGTTTTTGCAACCAATCTTCCACTTTCGGGATTTCTTCTTTTTTCCAATATTGAGCATATAATATTCTTGCTGCTGTTGTCATGTAAAAAAGTCAATAGTCGATCCTTAGGTTCCAACGTTTCTACATTCAAGCTTAACAATAACATTCCCGGATTATTTATAAAATTTTTTTGCAATATATCTGACATAACAGCCACTATTCCAGACCAATATTCTTTAGCTTTTCCACATGTCCACCACATATGATAAAAAGAACCTTCATGCATTTTACACTTCCAACACTTATCTGACATTTGGTTATTATTAAATGCTAATTTCTTAGGTGTCAAATACCATCTATACATCATTTTATACACATTTTCTTTTATATTAATATATGCTGGTATTCTCAAAGTGGTCTTCGAAAGATATTCCCAGGCCCCCATCGTAATTTCTTTGTTACAATTTTTTGCCCACTTAACCATTTGCACTTTGATCGTTTTGTCTTCTGTATACCATTTTAGTAACAAATTATATACTTTAGAAATCATTTTTTTTGAGTCCCCCAATAGTAACTCTTCTAGTTCAGAATTTTTAAGTCTAAACCCTAACTTTCTACTGTCTAAATCATACAAATCTTTAATTTGCATATATTGAAACCAACCATAGTTAAATGGTAACTCATCATTTGATTTAATTCTAAATGTTTTTTGCTCGACTCGTAATACTTCTCTATATGTTATCCAATCGTCTCCCTTATATTCCGACTTAGAATTCACTACTTCCGCTGGTACAATCCACATTGGTGTTTCTTCCTTTAAATATCTCTTATACTTTTGCCAAACCTTGAAGAGACTTTGTCTCAAATAATGATGTTGAAACCTTGCATCTGCCTTTATCTTGTCGTACCATAAGTATGCATGCCATCCAAAAATGTTATTGTGTCCTTCTAATGCTAATAACTTATGATTCGATAATGTCATCCAGTCACTCAGCCAGACTAACTGCGCAATCCTATGGCTGGCCCCAATGCCGGCATGGCTGCACAGGCGGAGCAGCGCCAGCGCCAGGCCGTATCCTGTGCCAGCAAAGCGCAGCGGTGCCGGCGCCGGCAGCGGCGCAGAGATGCAAGTTGGGAGAACCAGAAAGCATTGTGGGCGGGCCTGATGCACGGCCACCACCGGGCGCAGCCAAAGGGCGCTGTTCCCGACAAGCAGCAGGGGGAGGGGCCAGGATAGGTGCAGCCAATGGGCAGCATGCGATCCTGGTCAGGCCCCAGAGCAACAGGCAAACCATGCCCATGCCAGCAGACCGCCCCAGCTCGTGCATTGGGCGGGGCTCGCAGTTGGGAAGGAGAGGGGTGGATATGGTCCGAGGAGCCCCTCCCTCGTTTGCCCAATGCAGCGCCAAGTCCGTGGCGGCCATATCCAGAGATGTTGGCATGGGACTGGCAGGCGCCCTGCCATGAGGATCCCAGGGCAGCAGCCGGTCCCGGCAGCAGGGAACAGCCACCAAGTGGCGCTGAAGGGGAGGGTTGTCCTGAGGCTGCCACCAAGAGGCAGACACAGCAGGCCCGCCCCTGTTCCCATCCCAAGGCAAAGACCACAGACACCCGTCGCACAGAAATCAGTCTTTATTATTATACCATCCCACCTCCTCCAGCAGATGTGAGGAAGGGGAGGCGTGTAGGAGGGGTAGGGTGTTGAGGGACCATGGGAAGGCACAGCCCCATTCGGAAGGACTGGCAGCCAGAGGCCTGTCAATGGCCTGGATGCTGCTTCGCCAGCCCTCCTCCCCGCTCTCCCCCTGCTCTGTCTGGCATGCTACTCTGAGCTGCGGTGCTCACGCAACTTGCCAGTGGGGGGAGCCCTCCCGGGGTCTGGGGTGGCCACCCAGCCTGCATGACCCGGGAGGGGGGGTGCACAGTGGCTGCCAGCCGGGGGACCTCGGGCTCCCGCATTTCGGCCACTTTACGCAGATGGCGTGCTCTCCCGCTGCCCCTGTGGGTGGGGCCTGTGGCCTCCCCTGCAGGATTGGTGGGGCTGCCGGCCTAGGAATGGCCCCCACGCCCCAGCAGGGCAATGCAAGCGGATGCTGAAAGCAGGAGACGGCGCCAGGCCAGGACGGAGCCACTCGCAGCCTCGGACACACCCCTTCCCTCCCAACAACCACGCTGTGTTGGCGCTGGAGCCTCGCAACTGCCCCGCAGGATTGGATGTGAGGCGGGATGCCGCAGGGTGGAGGGTGTTGGAATGACCAATGGGGCTGCCGCACACACCCAAGGGGCTAGACCCACTCTGGGAGGCGGCCGCTCATGGGACTGTGTTGCTGCGGCTGCGGCTGCAACGGGAGTGACCCTCCCCAGGTGCGCGAGACCTCCTGCCCGGGATACGGAATCCGCCTGCCGCTACCCTAGTTTCTTCACTGATGGGGCTCGGGTTCGAGTGAGCAGACCATTTGCCCTGCCGTCTCCTGCCCCCTTGCAGCACCCCCCCCCGGCAACCCTCTCCCTGGCTTATCAGATGCCAGCTGCTTTTCCGACCAGGGATTGAATGCCCTCGGTGGCTCCCCCCTCCCTGCAGACATGCCCTGCCCCAACCCTCTGCCTGAGTTTACCATGAGGGGAGGGAGGGGGCGGGGAGGCAGAACGGGGTCTGTCAGATACATTTGTAGTGATGTGCAGGTGGAGATATGTGACAGGAGTGTTGGGGGAGGGGCTGAGGACGAAGTCAAGCTCGCAGACACAGAAGGTAGTTGTTTTACAATTCGTTTTATTGCACTGGGAAAAGTGGGCTTGTTTTTAGGCTAGCAAGGTTGCCAGAGCATTCCACACGGCTCTCCTCCCCGCCCGGAGGGGCGGAGCTGAGATGCAGGCCGCGGCGCGAAACTGCTTCCTGGGCTGCAGCCAACCGTCTGTCACGGATGTTTGGGGAGGGCGGGACGCGGAAGAGCAGCCATGCCCTGGACATGCCTGCGGGAGAAAAAGACACATGTGTGCTTTGCCTCGTTCCACTGGCGAGGCAAGCCCCGCACTCCGCCATCTGGGAGGGTGCACATAGTCGAGGGCAGCAGCAACCCGCTGATGCACGACAGTCTGGCGAGGATGCACCTGGCCTTGGCATGCCTTTACCTTTACGGGAGGGAATGAGCTGGTCATTACAAACACCTGGTCACAAGTGGTTTTCGGGGCGCCTGCCTTTGAGGTGGCCAGGGGTGGCCATTATCACCCCCCACCCCTGCTTGGCCTCACCTGAAGCGGCAAGTGAGCGAGTGGGTTCATGTGAATGGGCAGTTTGCACTAATCTGTGGAACGGGGCCCCCCTCCCCTACCTCCTCCTCACCTGTCAGCGCTCCGTCACTCATCACCAGGCGGGAACTCCGGAGTCCGGATTCCTGTAAGGAAACAGGAGAGGCTGCAGTTAGTTCGCCAAGTGTCACTCCCTTCTGTCACGGAAGGGTTAATTTGTTTGTGCTTAGTTAGAGGCAACTGGTTTTCATGAGTCCAGTTAGATGTTGAGTTGTTCTTCCTGCCAGGGTGAAAAGGGAGTTAGCCAGACATTTACACTTCTTCCCTTTGACGGGAAGTTTCCCCACTTTTTCACAAATTCCCCCAAGTGCATTCCATGCCTGCCACCGTGAATGCCCTCTTCCCACTTGGTGTTCAAAGAGGCCATGCCACGCAGCACACAGAGAGAGGGACAGAGCCTCCGGCCAAGTGCTCACTTACCTGACGGGTTTGGGCAGCACTGGCCAGATGTTTTGTAGGGCGCGGTTGCGGATGATTGGGTGTGGGGAGGGGGGCTCGTCCACACTGGGCGCGCACGCTGATTGGTCCCTGGGATAGTTCTCATCCTATCCTCCTTTGAGCCACGGGGGCGGGGCTGGGCGCTCGGAGAGGGGGCAGGTTTTTCGCCGTTCCATGGGCGCCTATGGGCTACGCCTAGGGGTGTGCAAGCCAAAAATTTTCGGCTATAGCCGAAAGTAGAAAGCCGAAAGAAGATTCTCTATCGTTAAAGCCGAAAGCCGAAACAAGAATCTCTTTCGGCTTTCGACTTTCGGGATTCTTTCGGCATTATTTTGGCATTCTTTCGGCTTTTTTCTATGGGAAAATGCCTCCGTCTTCCAGGATGCCTGGAGGAGGCATTTTCCCACCAAATAAGCCCAAAATTGGTGGGGACCTTCCTCTAACCCTTCTCTAACAACCACCCAGGTTTCAGACAGATTGGACTTTGGGGGGCCATGTTATGGCCCCCCAAAGCAGGTCCCCCCATCCTCCCATAAGAAAGCGAAGGAGCAGCATATTGTTAGCATGCTGCTGCTGATCTTTCTTCATTATTTCCTATGGGGGAAAAATGAAGAGGCAGGCTTCCTTTGCCAGGGGTGGCATTTTGCATGCAAAATGCCCCCCAGCCCTCAGGGGCCCTTCTCCCACCCCTCCTCCCACCCCCCACCAAGGCTCAGCCTGCTCCCACTTGGGGGGGCCATTTCATGGCCTCCCCAAGTAGGTGCTCTAATCTCTACCACTGACAGCTGGGGGAGGCCTGTGTTGCCAGGCGTGGCATTTTGCATGCAAAATGCCCCCCAACCCTCTGGGGCCCGTCTCCCACCCCTCCTCCCACCCCCCACCAAGGCTCAGCCTGCTCCCACTTGGGGGGGCATTTCATGGCCTCCCCAAGTAGGTGCTCTGCTCTCATCTCTACCACTGACAGCTGGGGGAGGCTTGTGTTGCCAGGGGTGGCATTTTGCATGCAAAATGCCCCCCAGCCCTCTGGGGCCCTTCTCCCACCCTTCCTCCCACCCCCCACCAAGGCTCAGACTGCTCCCACTTGGGGGGGCCATTTCATGGCATCCCCAAGTAGGTCCTCTCAGCCCCTAAAGTCCACCCCTTACAGCCCCACACAAACCCAATTCCCCCCCAGCTGCCACACACAGACCCAAATCCCCACATTAGCCCCTCACAGACCCAAATCCACCCCCACCTGCCCTACACCCATAACCCCAGGAACAGGCTGGCAAAGGCCAGCCCTCTCCCTTTGTTCCCTATGCTGGGAACTTCTAAACTCTCTTTCCCTGGGCAATTCTGCACAGCCCAGGGGTGCCACAATGGTGGGCACACTTCTGAGTGCCAGCTGGTCCCTGTGAAAGAGCACCTGAACCACAGACACCCTCCCTCAAATTCCCCCACCACCTACAGAGATGGCTGGCCAGCCAGCCCCATTGTTCCCTATGATGGGAACCAACTGCACAACAAAGAATAAAACAAGAACAACACAAAATAAAGTTTTAAATTTTTTTTTCTCCCTTCCAAAGTACAAGTAGGCAAAGCATTATGACACATTACACCAGCAGTCCCCCACACAGAAAAATAACACAACTCACTTAACATCAGAGAATCACAAAGCATGATACCTGTCAAAAACACTTTATTTCTTGAACAGCTTTAGGTTACACAGCAGGGGGGAACACCAAAGGGCATGGCAGCACTATCTTACACAAAAATAACACAACTCACTTAACATCAGAGAATCACAAAGCACAATTCCTGTCAAAAACACTTTATTTCTTGAACAGCTTTAGGCTACACAGCAGGGGGGGGGACACCAAAGGGCATGGCAGCACTATCTTACACAAAAATAACACAACTCACTTAACATCAGAGAATCACAAAAACACAATTCCTGTCAAAAACACTTTATTTCTTGAACAGCTTGAGGTTACACAGTAGGAGGGCACAACAGGGCATGATAGCAATGTACTACAAAAAATAATACAACCCACTTCACCGTTTTTGACAGCAATTGTGTTTGTGTGATTCTCTGATGTGAAGTGAGTTGTGTTATTTTTACGTAGTACACTGCTTTCCTGCTCTGCGGTGCCTTCCTACTGTGTAACCTAAAGCAGTTACAGAAATAAAGTGCTTTTGACAGCTATTTTTTGGGGTGATTCTTTAATGTGAAGTGAGTTGTGTTATTTTTGTGTAAGATACTGCTTCCATGCCCTTTGGTGTCCCCCCCCTGCTGTGTAGCCTAAAGCTGTTCAAGAAATAAAGTGTTTTTGACAGGAATTGTGCTTTTGTGATTCTCTGATGTTAAGTGAGTTGTGTTATTTTTGTGTAAGATAGTGCTGCCATGCCCTTTGGTGTTCCCCCCTGCTGTGTAACCTCAAGCTGTTCAAGAAATAAAGTGTTTTTGACAGGAATTGTGTTTTTGTGATTCTCTGATGTTAAGTGAGTTGTGTTATTTTTGTGTAAGATAGTGCTGCCATGCCCTTTGGTGTTCCCCCCTGCTGTGTAACCTAAAGCTGTTCAAGAAATAAAGTGTTTTTGACAGGAATCATGCTTTGTGATTCTCTGATGTTAAGTGAGTTGTGTTATTTTTGTGTAAGATAGTGCTGCCATGCCCTTTGGTGTTCCCCCCTGCTGTGTAACCTAAAGCTGTTCAAGAAATAAAGTGTTTTTGACAGGTATCATGCTTTGTGATTCTCTGATGTTAAGTGAGTTGTGTTATTTTTCTGCGTGGGGGACTGCTGGTGTAATGTGTCATAATGCTTTGCCTACTTGTACTTTGGAAGGGAGAAAAAAAATTTAAAACTTTATTTTGTGTTGTTCTTGTTTTATTCTTTGTTGTGCAGTTGGTTCCCATCATAGGGAACAATGGGGCTGGCTGGCCAGCCATCTCTGTAGGTGGTGGGGGAATTTGAGGGAGGGTGTCTGTGGTTCAGGTGCTCTTTCACAGGGACCAGCTGGCACTCAGAAGTGTGCCCACCATTGTGGCACCCCTGGGCTGTGCAGAATTGCCTAGGGAAAGAGTGTTTAGAAGTTCCCAGCATAGGGAACAAAGGGAGAGGGCTGGCCTTTGCCAGCCTGTTCCTGGGGTTATGGGTGTGGGGCAGGTGGGGGTGGATTTGGGTCTGTGAGGGGCTAATGTGGGGATTTGGGTCTGTGTGTGGCAGCTGGGGGGGAATTGGGTTTGTGTGGGGCTGTAAGGGGTGGACTTTAGGGGCTGAGAGGACCTACTTGGGGATGCCATGAAATGGCCCCCCCAAGTGGGAGCAGTCTGAGCCTTGGTGGGGGGTGGGAGGAAGGGTGGGAGAAGGGCCCCAGAGGGCTGGGGGGCATTTTGCATGCAAAATGCCACCCCTGGCAACACAAGCCTCCCCCAGCTGTCAGTGGTAGAGATGAGAGCAGAGCACCTACTTGGGGAGGCCATGAAATGCCCCCCCAAGTGGGAGCAGGCTGAGCCTTGGTGGGGGGTGGGAGGAGGGGTGGGAGAAGGGCCCCAGAGGGTTGGGGGGCATTTTGCATGCAAAATGCCACCCCTGGCAACACAAGCCTCCCCCAGCTGTCAGTGGTAGAGATTAGAGCACCTACTTGGGGAGGCCATGAAATGCCCCCCCCAAGTGGGAGCAGGCTGAGCCTTGGTGGGGGGTGGGAGGAGGGGTGGGAGAAGGGCCCCTGAGGGTGAGGGGGCATTTTGCATGCAAAATGCCACCCCTGGCAAAGGAAGCCTGCCTCTTCATTTTTTCCCCATAGGAAATAATGAAGAAAGATCAGCAGCAGCATGCTAACAATATGCTGCTCCTTCGCTTTCTTATGGGAGGATGGGGGACCTGCTTTGGGGGGGCCATAACATGGCCCCCCAAGGTCCAATCTGTCTGAAACTTGGGTGGTTGTTAGAGAAGGGTTAGAGGAAGGTCCCCACCAATTTTTGGCTTATTCGGTGGGAAAATGCCTCCTCCAGGCGTCCTGGAAGACGGAGGCATTTTCCCATAGGAAAGCCGAAAGAATCCCGAAACGTTTTGGCTTTTTTCTTTCGGCTACCCGAAACGTTTCGGCATTCCCCGAAACGTTTCGGCATTCCCCGAAAGAAGCCGAAACACTTTTGTTTCGGCATTCTTTCGGCATTCTGAATGCCGAAACGCACATCCCTAGCTACGCCTTCTTCCGTGGCGTAGCTTTTTTGCGCCGCTGTGGGCGTTCCCGTTTCTGGAGGGGCTTAGGGAGCAGACTAACTCTGCCCCCCTCCTCGCTGCCCCCCCACGCCGCGCAGGGCTCTACGCCGCTCCTCCGCCTCCGCCCAGCCGCCTGAGGCTTGCGCCGGTGCCGGCCCGCCGGCGGGCCAGCGCCGCGTCCCAGCACGGGCGGAGGGCCACTTACGTGGGCGTAAGGACCAGATACGCCGTCGCAAGCCTTAGGTCGGTTCCTATTCACTTTCTCCGCCCCTCTTAGGATTGGGCTGTAAACATATTGCCTCATGATATAATTGCAAATTTGGTAATTGTAGTCCACCTCTTTCCTTGGCATCGCATAAGACTTTCATTTTCACTCTAGGTTTCTTTCCTGCCCATACAAATTCAGATATCTTCTTTTGCCATTTGTCAAATTGTTTTTTGTCTTTTACTATTGGAATCATTTGTAGCAAAAAGATCATTCTTGGTAGCACGTTCATTTTTATCACTGCTATCCTACCCAACCATGACAAATTTAGTTTATTCCATTTGATCATGTCTCTTTCTATTTGTGACCAAAGATTTTCATAGTTATTCTTGAATAAGTCTATATTTTTAGTTGTTAATTCTATTCCTAAATATTTTGTTTTCTGAACCACTTCACATTCTGTTAATTCCATTAATTCTTGTTGTTTCTTCTTGTTCATGTTTTTACATAACAATTTCGATTTCTTTTTATTTATGTAAAAACCTGCCAGATCTCCAAATTCTTTTATCTTATGTAACAACTTTGGCATATGCTGAATTCGGTCTTCCACTATAAACATTGCATCGTCTGCGAATGCCCTTAATTTATATGAGAAACCTTGAGTTTTAATTCCTCTAATATCATCATCTTGTCTTATCTGCCTTAATAGTACTTCCAATACCATAACAAATAGCAGTGGTGACAATGGGCATCCTTGTCTTGTTCCTTTTCTTATTTCAAATTTATTTGTTAATTCATTGTTGACACATATTGTCGCTCTTTGCTCTTTGTAAATTGTTTTAACTGCCTCTATAAACTCTTTGCCCATATCCATCTTTTCCATTATAGCAAACATAAAGTCCCAGTTTAAATTGTCAAATGCCTTCTCCACATTCGCGAAAAAGAAACCAACTTCTTTCCCAGGGTGCTTATTGTAGTATTCTATCGCGTTTATTACCACTCTTAAATTGTCTTTTATTTGTCTGTTAGGTAAGAAACCTGCTTGTTCTTTTGCTACAAAGTCTATCAACCAATTCTTAAGTCTTTCTGCTAATATTTTGGCAAACATTTTATAGTCATTGTTTATTAAAGAGAATGGTCTGTAATTTTTCACATTTGTTGATTCCTGTGATTCTTTTGGTATCAGTGAAATGTTAGCTTCATTCCATGTATCTGGTAAACCTTCACCTTTCAATATTCCATTCATCACCTTTTGTAGAGTTAGCAACAGGTCTTTCTTCAATATTTTATAAAATTTAGCCGATATTCCATCTGGGTCTGGTGCCTTCCCTATCTTTGTTGCTTCTATAGCTTTAATAATTTCTTCTTCTGTTATCATGGCATTTAGTTTTTCTCTTATCTTGTTTGGAATGGTTGGTAAATTTATATTTGACATATAGTTGTTAATTGTTTTATCTCAATGGTCTTTTTCTGATAAAATTTTGCATAGTGTTTATAAAAAGCTTGCTTTATCAATTGCTGTTCTATCAATTCTTTTCCTTCTTCTACTATCTTAGTAATTACTTTATTCTCTCTCTCTTTTTCAATTGCCAAGCTAAATATTTCCCTGGCTTATTTGCACCTTCAAACGATTTTTGTCTTAACATCTTTAGTTTCCACTCTCTTTATTTTCCTAAACTTTTATCTGTTCTTGTAATATTTTTATTTCTTGTTGTAGTTTCTTTTTCCCTGGTCTTTTCTTTAGTTGTTGCTCTTTTTCAGGTATTTTTTCTTGTATCTCTCGTAGTTTCCATTCTTTGTACTTCTTGTCTGTAGTACTTAAATCAATAAGTACACCTCTTATAACTGCTTTGTATGCGTCCCATACCTTCTGGATTGAGACTTCTTGGTCTACATTATACTGAATAAAGTACTTTGTTTCTCTTTGGAGGTACTCCACATACTTCTGATTTTGTAAGAGATCCTCATTTAATCTCCACCTCAATTTTTTGTATGTCGTTCCCACTTTCCATAATATAGGATTAAGGTCTGAGCTAATCCTTGGCATAATTTCTGTAACTTTAGTCTACACTAGGGGTGTGCAAAGGCACCCTGATTCGTTTTTTTCCGAATCTGCTAAATCCGAATCGAGAGGCCGATTTGAGTTTAGCAGAAATCCGAATCGCCCAGCCGATTCGGGTTTACCGATTCGGACTGATTCGGATTGATTCGGGTTTTTTTTTAATGGGAAAAAGCCTCCTCAGACTTCTCTGAAGCCTGGGGGAGGCATTTTCCCACCGAAACACCCCAAATTTGGTGAGGGCCTTCCTCTAACTCCCCTCTAACAACTCCCCAAGTTTCAGAACGATTAGACTTTGGGGGCCTTGTTATGGCCCCCCAAACCAGGTCCCCCTATCCTCTCCTTAAAAAAAGCCATAGCTTTAGGTTGCTGCTGCTGATCTTCATTCATTTTTTCCTATGGGGAAAAAATGAAGAGGAAGGCTTCCTTTGCCAGGGGTGGCATTTCGCATGCAAAATCCCCCCCTACCCTCAGGGGCTCTTCTCCCACCTTTCCTCCCACCCCCCACCAAGGCTCATCCTGCTCCCACTTGGAGGGGCCATTTCATGGCCTCCCCAAGTAGGTGCTCTTATCTCTACCACTTACAGCTGGGGGAGGCTTGTCTTGCCAGGGGTGGCATTTTGCATGCAAAATGCCCCACTACCCTCAGGGGCCCTTCTCCCACCTTTCCTCCCACCCCCCACCAAGGCTCAGCCTGCTCCCACTTGGGGGGGCCATTTCATGGCCTCCCCAAGTAGGTGCTCTCAGCCCCCAAAGTCCACCCCTTACAGCCCCACACAAACCCAATTCCCCCCCAGCTGCCACACACAGACCCAAATCCCCACATTAGCCCCTCACAGACCCAAATCCACCCCCAGCAGCCCCACACCCGTAACCCCAGGAACAGGCTGGCAAAGGCCAGCCCTCTCCCTTTGCTCCCTATGCTGGGAACTTCTAAACTCTCTTTCCCTGGGCAATTCTGCACAGCCCAGGGGTGCCACAATGGTGGGCACACTTCTGAGTGCCAGCTGGTCCCTGTGAAAGAGCACCTGAACCACAGACACCCTCCCTCAAATTCCCCCACCACCTACAGAGGTGGCTGGCCAGCCAGCCCCATTGTTCCCTATGATGGGAACCAACTGCACAACGAAGAATAAAACATGAACAACACAAAATAAAGTTTTTTAAAAATTATTTTCTCCCTTTCAAAGTACAAGTAGGCAAAGCATTATGACACATTACACCAGCAGTCCCCCACGCAGAAAAATAACACAACTCACTTAACATCAGAGAATCACAAAAGCACAATTCCTGTCAAAAACACTTTATTTCTTGAACAGCTTTAGGTTACACAGCAGGGGGGCACACCAAAGGGCATGGCAACATTCCACCTCACAAAAATAACACAACTCACTTCACATCAGAGAATCACAAAAGCACAATTCCTGTCAAAAACACTTTATTTCTTGAACTGCTTTAGGTTACACAGTAGGAGGGCACAACAGGGCATGATAGCAGTGTATTACACAAAATAATACAACTCACTTCACCGTTTTTGACAGCAATTGTGTTTGGGTGATTCTCTGATGTGAAGTGAGTTGTGTTATTTTTGTGTAGTACACTGCTTTCATTCCCTGTTGTGCCTTCCTACTTTGTAATCTAAAGCAGTTAAAGAAATAAAGTGCTTTTGACAGCAATTTTTGGGGGTGATTCTTTAATGTGAAGTGAGTTGTGTTATTTTTGTGTAAGATACTGCTGCCATGCCCTTTGGTGTGCCCCCCTTCTGTGTTACCTAAAGCTGTTCAAGAAATAAAGTGTTTTTGACAGGAACTGTGTTTTTGTGATTCTCTGATGTTAAGTGAGTTGTGTTATTTTTGTGAGGTGGAATGCTGGAATGCCCTTTGGTGTGCCCCCTGCTTTGTAACCTAAAGCTGTTCGAGAAATAAAGTGTTTTTGACAGGAATTGTGCTTTTGTGATTCTCTGATGTTAAGTGAGTTGTGTTATTTTTCTGCGTGGGGGACTGCTGGTGTAATGTGTCATAATGCTTTGCCTACTTGTACTTTGAAAGGGAGAAAATAATTTTTAAAAAACTTTATTTTGTGTTGTTCGTGTTTTATTCTTTGTTGTGCAGTTGGTTCCCATCATAGGGAACAATGGGGCTGGCTGGCCAGCCATCTCTGTAGGTGGTGGGGGAATTTGAGGGAGGGTGTCTGTGGTTCAGGTACTCTTTCACAGGGACCAGCTGGCACTCAGAAGTGTGCCCACCATTGTGGCACCCCTGGGCTGTGCAGAATTGCCCAGGGAAAGAGAGTTTAGAAGTTCCCAGCATAGGGAACAAAGGGAGAGGGCTGGCCTTTGCCAGCCTGTTCCTGGGGTTATGGGTGTGTGGCAGCTGGGGGGGAATTGGGTTTGTGTGGGGCTGTAAGGGGTGGACTTTGGGGGCTGAGAGCACCTACTTGGGGAGGCCATGAAATGGCCCCCCCAAGTGGGAGCAGGCTGAGCCTTGGTGGGGGGTGGGAGGAAAGGTGGGAGAAGGGCCCCTGAGGGTAGGGGGGCATTTTGCATGCAAAATGCAACCCCTGGCAAGACAAGCCTCCCCCAGCTGTAAGTGGTAGAGAAAAGAGCACCTACTTGGGGAGGCCATGAAATGCCCCCCCAGTGGGAGCAGGCTGAGCCTTGGTGGGGGGTGGGAGGAAAGGTGGGAGAAGGGCCCCTGAGGGTTGGGGGGCATTTTGCATGCGAAATGCCACCCCTGGCAAAGGAAGCCTTCCTCTTCATTTTTTCCCCATAGGAAAAAAAGAATGAAGATCAGCAGCAGCAACCTAAAGCTATGCCCTTTTTTAGGCAAGGATAGGGGGACCTGGTTTGGGGGGCCATAACATGGCCCCCCAAAGTCTAATCGTTCTGAAACTTGGGGGGTTGTTAGAGGGGAGTAAGAGGAAGGTCGCCACCAATTTTGGCTTGATTTGGTGGGAAAATGCCTCCCCCAGGCGTCTGGGAAGATGGAGGCATTTTCCCATTGAAAAACCCGAATCAATCTGAATCAATTCGGGTTATGGTGATTCGGAAAACCCGAATCAACCCGAATCTGGGTGATTCGGGTTTTTTCGGGTTTTCCAAAACCCGAACTACACACCCCTAATCTGCACTGCTAAATCTTTGGATGTTCATATCATATCAATTCTCGAGAATGACTGATGCCTCACTGAAAAATGCGCATATTCTCTATTTTTTGGATAGCAATTTCTCCAAGTATCTTCTAATCTTTCCTGTTTAACTGGTTTACCAGGAGCAAGATCTTCTTCCTGTGGGACTGGGGAGTAAAACTCTCTCCTGCCCTGGGCCTCACAGATGGGATGCTTTTGCACAGTGTGCTTGACCCACTTCCTAGGGAGAACAGGATTGAAGATGGCCCAAGCCATGTGAAGCTGAGAGGGGGTGGGATTTTGAGTCAGAAGGAATGGGGCTTTCCTTCCAATTAGTTCCCCAATCTACTCTTCCTCAGTAGCAGATATGGAGGGACTGAAACCTGGCCAGCTGAGACAGAGGACAGAAGGGAGCCATGTGGTATCTCCTGTGATTCCACCAGGCACCCCACCGAAGGCTAGCAGGAATATCTAACAGGACTGAAGAGCCTCTTACCCCCAGCCAGTGTAGGGTGCACCAGTTTAATGGAGGCTGCAGTCATTGGACTGCCATGGAGGTATGTAAAGGGACCCAGTGAGGAGCAAACAGTGGCCATCCCTTGTGTTTGGTTCCATCTTGAACCTTCTCTGACTTCTTCCCCTACCCGCCTTGCTCCCTGTGGGCTGAGAGCACAGCAGCATCCCCAGGGCCCACTTACTGAGTAAAATGTTGTCTCCTCCAAGCAGCCTCACAAAGCATGAGCCAAATGTGAGCCAGACAGCAGACACCCTCCTCTGGGTCTTAGAGTGAGAGAAATAGGACCTCCCTTGGAGTTGTGTTTGGAGACTCAGGGAGGTCTGAGATCCTGCAAGTGTTGCCTTGGGCTGTGCTCTACTCTTCTAAAACCCTGCCTCCCAACAGATAGAAGAGATATTGGCCACATAAATAGACATAAATCTCTACAGTGATGGACCAAGACTGAATGTCACCATTTCCTTTTGTGGGGAGAAGGAATCCAGACATGACCACCCCTGTGTGACTTTTATTGCAAGGAAAGGTGAGTCACATTAGGGTCTGAGGACGACCAAGTTTTTATCTTCTCCTTTGATGGGGTCATTTATTCTTGTGAGGGGGGGGGAGATGTCAGCTGTGGAGGCCTGAAGCTGGAGGCAGTAGTCTAGGAGGGAAAATTGCTTAGGAACACACAAAGCTGCCTCGTTGGAGCCATCTGTTCCAGTGCTGGTAGTGATAATAGAAAATGCCATGAAGTCAGAGCTGAGTTACGGTGACCCCTAGTGAGCTTTTCAAGGCAAGAGGCTATCAGAGGTGGTTTGCGATTGCCTGCCCCTACAACCCTGATCCATTTGGAAGTCTCCCATACAATTACTAACCAAGGCTGACCCTGCTTAGCTTCCGTGATCTGATGAGACCAGGCTTGCCTGTGCTATCCCGGTCTGGGTGTGCCAATATTACCTTTTCTAACTGGCACCATGTCTCCAGGATCTCAAGATTACTGTTGCCAGCATGGAGTAGGGGTCAGAATGTTAGACTAGGGTGCAAGTTACTGTCCCCACTAGAGCACAGAGCTCCCTGGGTGACCCTGGACCAGTTATGCTGTCTCTCACCTCAACTACTATCTACAATGATTGTGAGGACACAGTAGCAGACACAATGAAAAACCCTAAACTCCTTGGGCAAGAGGAGGGATAAAACATTCTTGACAGACCTTTTGAAGATGAGCTACGCAAGATCTTTTCATACTGGAGATGCTAACAAAGGACTTAAAGAATGCCAAACCTTTGCTCTGCGCTGAGCCATGTCTCTTCACCACAGGAAATACGAAAGCCACTTCAGGGCCAGATCTAGGGGGGCAGGGGGGTTGCCTGCCCCTGGAACCGACAAAGAGAGGGTGCTGAGTGTGGCTGCCAGCTGGGAGCGCACACCCTGGAGCTGATGGCGGCAGCACTGGTGGCTGAGCGGGTGGGCTGGGAGGTTGCCCGTGCGCCGCCCTGGCCTCCTGCTGTGCCGATGGCCGTGCCTGGCCCGCAGCTGCTGTACCCAGCCAGGAGTGTGCACTGGTGGTGGCAGCGCGTGGCAACTGAGCAGGCAGCCTCCCAGCCGTCCCGCTCAGTTGTCCTGTGCTGCTGCTGCCATTGTGTGCTCCCAGCTGGGCACAACAGCTGTGGACCAGACACAGCTGTTGGCATGACAGGCAGCCAGGGCAGCACATGGGGCATCTAAGCAGGAGGGCTGGGAGGTTGCCCACGCACCACCCCAGCTGCCTGCTGTGCTGATGGGGCAGCCAGCTCGCAGCTGCTGGCCGGGGAGCACATGGAATTGTGGGTGCACTCTTGGGGGAGCCAGCGTGCTCTGTGTGATGACATCACACACAGTGATACGCAGTATGGGTAGGCACGAGCGCGCGCTTTGCAGGCGTGCACTAGTGGTCACAGGGTGGCAACAGTCCTGGAGCTGCCCCCGGGTGCCAGTGAGCATTGCTATGGCCTGGGGCCTTTTAGGCCCACAATAACAGAGGCTCAAACAACAGCCATACTACAAATTAGAAGGGGTGCAAATGTGTCTGAAAGGGATATATTCCTTCAGGACAGGACAGCTGCTCTAGTCCGCTGCAGCCCAAATCAGAAGAGTGTTTTGTGGCAACTTTAGGGTGTCCGAAGACTTGCTTTAGCAAGGAGGGCCCAAGAAGTTTTTCTTTAGAAAGCAGAAGAATTCCCTAATGAAGATATTTTTTTAAAGAATCATCATCTTGCATTAACCTATTTTTTCTCAGGAATTATTTGTATGGTGAATCTACAGTGACCAAGAGTTACAGAAAGATTTAGAGAAATGTAATGAAATTAATTATTTGCATTGGTCTCCATGGGTGTGGAAGCCACCTGTCTGTGCTGGATCCGTTGTTTTCAGGGAGTGGTTGCATCTTGTAGAAAGGACGGCCTTTTAGAACAGGCTGGCTGCGGGTTAATCTAGTCACTACTAGACCTGCAGGTAGCATGAGCTTCTGGAGACAAATGTTGGAAATTCAGGGAGGCAGGGAGCCCAAAAGGAAAGTGTTGCCTCATCAGCCATTTTTTTAAAAAAATATTTTTACTAGGAGCTTTCTAGGAAAGAAAAAAACAAAATACAAATTGCATGAATAAGTCACTTTCTCACAAAAATTGTAATTTATGCATGCAAACACTAAGCTTATAGTTATGATTATAATAACCTCACTCTAAAACATTCGTCTCCTTTTAAAATGCTGGAGATTTCCAATTGACCTGCAATAATGTTTACACCAAAACAGCACAATTTGACTTCTGTAGCACCTTAAAGACCCACAAGGTTTTCAGAGTATAAGCTCCCAAGAGTCAAAGCTCCATCAGATACGACGTTCTGACTCTCGAAAGCTTATACACTAGAAATCTTGTTCTTTAAGGGGCTCCTGGACTCCAATCTTGTTGTCGTACTGCAGACCAACTCGAAACTATGCCCCGAAACAATTCACCCTGGAGGCTGGTCTAATAACATCCATACAGGCTTCCGATAACTATGGGAGTTCTTAAAGAGTAGCATTAAACATGTCGCTGGAACAGAGATGAGCATACTTAGATTTTCAAAATACTAAAATAATTTTAGAACAAATAGGAAGGTTTTATATTGGTACAGATATTTCAGAACAAAAGCTAACATTCAGGTATATCATTAGTCCGTAGTTTGGTGGCATTCAGTAAATTATACTATCAATAAATAGTAATATGAAACAGGAGAAAAAACAGGTGAGACAAAGTTTGGCACTAGATGAAACCATCAGACGGGTGCAGAAGTGCCCTGAGTGCAGCCTGAACAGGGTGTGGTATTGCCTTCTATCCTGCAAGCCATGGTTTGTGTACCAGGTTGCAGGCCAAGCTTGGGAAAGAAAGAAAACCAAGATTTATCTTGAGCCTCTAATTGCACCCCAAAAAGACCACACACAGTTTGCCCTGGAAATTTACATTTTGTGAGGGGGAGAAACCCTAATATGCAGATCGAGGGACTTCAAGGTATTTGCATTCATTGGAGTTTTGATGGAGGGGGAGTTGGGGGTCATGCCACCCCTCACCCCCCAGTCCCAGCTGCACTGTTTCTTTTGGGCAGGCTTGTTTGTTGTTTCTTCCTCTACATAACTCAAGAGAAGGTGCAAAGTTCACCCCTACTCTCCAGTTCTATGTTCACAACAATCCTGTGGAGTAAGTTAGTCTGAGACAGTGGGTATCCTAAGGCCACCCACTGAGGATCATGGCGGGGTGGTAATTTGTACCCAGGTATAGCAGGTGGGTAAGACCCCACCTCACAGGCAGACAGACAAGCCTTTCACATTCCTGCCACTCGGGCAGGTAAAGGCCAGGAGTCCCCCCGCCACTCAGAGAGTCCTCCTGACCCAAACCCTCATAGGGTCCCCTCTCTCCTCTTCCAGAGGCTCCTCCAGACAGGCAGCCACTCCCTGTTTTCGCCTCCCCTCACCCAGCTACAGCCCAGGGCTATCAGCGAAAAGGGAACTCAGAAGTTCCTTATATATACGCTGCTCTTCCGTTTACTTCCACACGGTCAGAGCCTTTGCATGAGTGTGTGTCTTATTTCCCTCTCAGCTAACAACTTCAGGCCAGCCAGGGTTAAACCAAGAAAAAATAAACTTTATTGATAAGGAGGAACATAGGAGTGAATGGGTTTTAAACTAAAACACATACTGGGGTTAAACAGGAAAGGGATCAAAATAAAAGAACAGATTAACAACCAGCTAACTTTCTGCTGCCTCTCTGAACAGCGTCTCAAACCCTTCTCTCCCTCAGTCTATGAGCTAAGCTACAAGTGATGCCAGATATGTGTTTTTTTTAATGCACCAGGGACATAATTTTACCTGGGAACTGTAGTTGAAAACGCTGTTATGTCCCTAGCGTGGGGAGGCAGTGGAGGGGAAGAGCTTTTCAAAGATAGTTTTCAATGACAGAGCCACGTGGGATCACTGGGGGAGAGGAACTTTGCAATGGTTTTCTTGCAATCTCAACAGAGTGCTGAGCTACCAGCACTAGGGACATAATGCTATTTTCAACTACAGTTCCCAGGTAAAATTGTGTCCCCGATACATTAAAAAGACACGTCTGCCATCACTTCTTGCTTAGTTGTATTGCTAAAGCCTTCTTTTCCCTC
This sequence comes from Eublepharis macularius, assembly GCF_028583425.1. NCBI lineage: Eukaryota > Metazoa > Chordata > Lepidosauria > Squamata > Eublepharidae > Eublepharis > Eublepharis macularius. The sequence continues at coordinate 2,042,348 of NC_072798.1, forward strand.
CAACGGACTCTAACTCTGAATGGCCCAACATTCCACCCACTCCCACTGGCTGTCTCTTAGGAGAGCCGGAGCTGGAGCCACTCCTGTCTGTCACACCAGGTTTTTCTAATCCAAGACATGCACTCTAACCACTACACAATACTGTATCTCATGGAGCATATTTTCTTTCCCCACAGAGGCATCTCCTCTTTGCTATGGCTGTAGAAAATCACACGCAGGTGAAAGAGTTTATCTTCTTGGGCTTCTCTGGCCTCCCAGCCAACCCAACCTTCCTCTTTGTCCTCTTCCTGGCTGCCTATTTGGCCATTGTGGCGGGCAATCTCATGATATTAATTCTGGTCCTAGTGGATTCCTGCCTTCACAGCCCCATGTACTTCTTCCTCAGTCACCTCTCCTGCTTGGACATTTGCCTCTCCACTGTTGTCATCCCAAAGATCCTTGACAACTTCCTGCGCCAACAAAACACTATTTCATACAGGCAATGCCTGGCGCAGACTTTCTTCCTGATTGGCTTTGCTGGCTGTGAGCCCACGCTGCTGGCTGTCATGGCCTATGACCGCTATGCCGCCATCTGCAGGCCCCTGCACTACCCTCTCCTCATGAGCAAGAGGGTGTGTATCCAGCTAGCATCTGCCTCCTGGGTCTGGGGCTTCCTGGACTCGGCCATTCATGCTGCCTTGGCTGCAAATCTGTCTTTCTGTGGAGTCAATCAGATTCCACACATTTTTTGTGATGTCCCGCCATTGCTAAAAATTGCCTGCAGCGACACGCATATCAACAAACTAGTCAATCACATCACAAGCCTCTTTGTGGGCCTGGGCCCTTTCCTTTTCATCATCTTCTCCTACATATACATCTTGGCCTCTATTCTGAGGATTCGCTCTGAAGGTGGCAGGAGCAAAGCCTTCTCCACATGTGCTTCTCACATAATCGTCGTCACTCTCTGTGTTGGAAACGGGTTCCTGAACTACAACAGGCCAAGCACTGGGTCTTCCCTGGAAATGGACACTCTGGTCTCCACCATGTTTTGCATAGTCACTCCTATGCTGAACCCTCTTATTTACAGCCTCCGGAACAAGGAGGTGAAGGGGGCCCTCCGGAAGGTTCTGGACTGCAAGTGGAGAGATTAGGTATCATTTTTGGTAGCAAACTTCACTGAGCTCTACGTTCCTCGGTATGGATGCTCATTCAGAAGGGATTTAACCATGCTGTTTTTGTTCCAGACATTACCTGTTTTAACTTCAGAGGCACCATTTAAACAGTGGCAAAAGGATATCTCAACATTTTCATGGTAAGGGAAAAAACCAAGAGTTAAATACAAAATTTTATAAGATGCGAAGAAGAGAGGCAACCTAGGTTTATCGTATTTGAAGTTGTATTTCACTGCTGCATGGCTAACATGGGTGAAGGAATGGATGCTTCGGAGAAATGATAGGCTCTTGTCTTTGGAAGGTCATGACCTGAGATTTGGATGGTATGCTTATTTATGGTATGGTAAAGGGCAATGTGGACTTTAAAAATCATTATATTAGGCCATCTTGAGAATTTGGAACAAATATAAACCGTCCCAGAAGACACCGCTTTGGATTTCAACACCGGAAGTGTTTTATAGAGGTGAAATGACAACTTAACGGGGATGGTTGACTTACAGAGATTTATTAGTGTTCTCACAAGGAGACTGTAGATTGAAGACAGTCTCACAGCTAAAGGTTATGGTACTTCTATGCACAGTTGCTAGAAAGGTTTAAAGAGCTTTGTACAAATGAGGACATGTTATTTCCAAAATGCATAAACTTTTGTTGAAATTTGATACGGAAGAAGAATGTGTAAAAGACTGTATGATTAAATGGGCTAAAAATTCTGGGTATTATATACAACTGGACCAGTGGGAAAATATGTAGGTAAAGGGGCTCAAATTTACTTTGAGTTCCACACTTAATGAAAACTTTTATGAAATGATGTATCGGTGGTATATGTCTCCAGATAAATTAGCAAAAATGAGTAAAGGTATGTCAAACAAATGCTGGAAATGTGAGCAACATGCAGGAACATTTTATCACCTTCAGTGGATTTGTCTTAAAGCAAAAAAAAAAATGGTCACAAATTCATATGAGAATACAGAAAATGTGGACAATCCAAAGCCATTTGGTGGGACCAGAAGCCATTTTGTTGGGACCAATGAACAAAAAGTTGGAAAATAAACATGGTTGGTATCCCACTTTTATATATGACAATGGCGGCTAGGCTTTTATATGCGCAAAAACGGAGAAGTACAATACTGCCTTCAGTTGGTTGTTGTGGGTTTTTCGGGCTGTATTGCCGTGGTCTTGGCATTGTAGTTCCTGACGTTTCGCCAGCAGCTGTGGCTGGCATCTTGGAAGATGCCAGCCACAGCTGCTGGCGAAACATCAGGAACTACAATGCCAAGACCACGGCAATACAGCCCGGAAAACCCACAACAACCATCGTTCTCCGGCCGTGAAAGCCTTCGACAATACATCACTGCCTTCAGTTGATTACTGGATTGTGAAAATGATGGCATTAGCAGAGATGGCTAAATTTACAGGTCTGATCAGAGATAAAACATTGTCTGCTTTTATAGTAAATTGGAAACCCCTTGTTGACTTTCTGCATTAGATTAGAAAAAACGAACTAATGGTTTGTGGATTTGATTTCTAAGAAAATAAATTTGGGAAAACTAAATAGAAGGGGGGCAGTATTGAAAAGGTAAATTTTGGAGGAATCAAAACTACAAGTATAATGTTTGTAAAGATAAGATACGTGTTGTAGAGAAAAATGGAAAATGGAAATATGTATTATTTTTTCTTTGTTCTCTTTCTTTAACTTTTGTTCTTCTCTTTTTCTCTCTTTGCTTTTTTATTTCTTTTTCTTTTTTTCTCTTCTCTTTTTATTGGGTTTTTAAACTTATCAATAAAATAACAAGTATTTTTAAAAAAGGATATAACGAGATTAAAATCCAAGCATGACCTATATATTCCACCAGGCATACGGTTGACACTGGCTAAGGCCTCCCTGCTGGCTGAATAGGGGGAAATTCTGTTAAACATCTGTGGAGAGGACCGGGTGGTGGATCCTCTCGAGAAGTGTTGCTACATTGTTTTAAATATTTATGTGATTTTATCTGATTCTAAAGTATATATTTAAATTTTAACGTATTATATTGTATGTAATCCATCCTGAGCCTGCTATTGCGGGGAATATAAATCGAATTAAATAAATAAATTGTTACACTGAGAAAGGCAACTAATCCAAATGGAATTTCCTCCACTCTTTACTTTGGATTCATCTAGGTCACATCTTATCATTGTTTTGACAGCTCCATCATATCTGTACCTGCCTTCTCCTTTAGTCTCCCTCTTCCCCACTGTCTTTAGAATTTCCCTTTCTTGGGGCTGGGCAGCAGGAGGGGAGAGGCATGTCTGACAGAGCCCTCCTCCAGCCAGAACCCTTAGCACATTCCAGTAGGCCTTCCTGTGCTCAACGAGCATTTCCTTGAATTGCTGCACCTGCTGAAGGCACTGGGAGGGCTTTCTTGAGGAGTGGGCTTCAGAGATGTGCACATCCTAGGATGAGAGGGGTTAGGGGGTGTCCCCTTATAGTACAAGGTAACCTAAGAACAAACACACACACAGAGAAGAAAGAGCAGTGATGAAGAAGCTCGATCGTGGGGAGGGCGGATTATAAATGTAATAAATCAAATCAAAATCACTTCCTCATATTGTCGTGCTATCCTGTTCTGGCTGCTGCTGATTAATGCCAAGTACCGGTTTACCAGGAGCAAGATCTTCTTCCTGCAGGACTGGGGAGGAAAGCTCTCTCCTGCCCTGGGCCTCACAGACGGGATGCTTTTGCATAGTGTGCTTGACCCACTTCCTAGGGAGAACAGGATTGAAGATGGCCCAAGCCATGTGAAGCTGAGAGGGGGTGGGATTTTGAGTCAGAAGGAACGGGGCTTTCCTCCCAATTAGTCCCCCAATCTACTCCTCCTCAGTAGCAGATGTGGAGGGACTGAAACCTGGCCAGCTGAGACAGAGGACAGAAGGGAGCCATGTGGTATCTCCTGTGATTCCACCGGGCACCCCACCGAAGGCTAGCAGGAATATCTAACAGGACTGAAGAGCCTCTTACCCCCAGCCAGTGTAGGGTACACCAGTATAATGGAGGCTGCAGTCATTGGACTGCCATGGAGGTATGCAAAGGGACCCAGTGAGGAGCAAACAGTGGCCATCCCTTGTGTTTGGTTCCATCTTGAACCTTCTCTGAGCTTTTCCGCCCACCCGCCTTGCTCCCTGTGGGCTGAGAGCACAGCAGCATCCCCAGGGCCCACTTACTGAGTAAAACGTTGTCTCCTCCAAGCAGCCTCTCAAAGCATGAGCCGAACGTGAGCCAGACAGCAGGCACCCTCCTCTGGGTCTTAGAGTGAGAGCAATAGGACCTCTCTTGGAGTTGTGTCTGGAGGCTTAGGGGGGTCTGAGATCCTGCAAGCGTTGCCTTGAGCTGTGCTCTGCTCTCCTCTAAAACCCTGCCTCCCATCAGGTAGGGGAGATATCAGCCACATAAAGAGCCATAAATCTCTACAGTGATGGACCAGGACTGAATGTCACCATTTCCTTCTATGGAGAGAAGGAATCCAGCCATGACCATCCCTGTGTGACTTGTATGGCAAGGAAAGGTGAGTCACGTTAGGGTCTGAGGATGACCAAGTTTTTATCTTCTCCTTTGATGGGGCCCTTTATTCTTGTGAGAAGGGGGGAGATGTCAGCTGTGGAGGCCTGACGCTAAAGACTGTAAGGCAAGAGACTAATAGAGGTGGTTTACCGTTGCCTGTTCTGCAGCCTTGGTCTCCTTTGGGAGGTTCCTGTACAATTACTAACCAAGGCTGACCCTGCTTAGCTTCCATGATCTGACGAGACCAAGCTTGCCTGGGCTATCCAGGTCAGAATCAGCATAAATTTTACTGTATTTAGCCATTGGCCATTACAAATTTATAGAACCATGTAATACCTTAAGTAATAAAAACTTTAAAATCTAGTGATAAAAAATAGTTCATAAAATAAAATAGATTGATAAGAACATAATGAAGCTACGCCAGTCACTGCCACCCTAGATGTAACCTTCCTAGCTGTAAGGGCAAACTAAGAGACTCTGTAAGATACATAAATATCATTGTTTGATAACAGGAACATGATCTTCTCAAATTCAGACTAGGCATTTATGGCAGATAAAATTCCAGCCAAAAATCTATCTCTGGGCACCCTATATAACGGACAAGATATAATGTAATGGGGGAAATTCTCAACTGCAAGCGATCCATAAGTACAGACACAGTGCTCCATTGGCGTGTGAGAATAAAGACCAGCCAGAAGAGCTGTTTGCATAGCTTAAAAATGCATGACGGTAAAAGACAATCTAAGATTGTAGTTGGAAATGTTAGCTAGATAAGTTGATCTCAAATGGTTGGACCATTCTTACGCGAGCTGCATTGGTTGCCAGTGGAGTACCGGATCAGATTCAAGGTTCTGGTATTGACCTATAAGGCCCTGTGCAGACTGGGACCAGTGTATCTATGGGACCGTCTCTCCCCATATATTCCCTGGAGGATACTCCGATCCACAGCTGTTAGTGGTCCCTGGCCCCAAGGAGGCTCGCCTAGCCTCGACTAGAGCCAGGGCCTTTTTGGTCCTGGCTCCCACCTGGTGGAACGCTCTGTCTGCTGAAATCAGGGCCCAGCAGGACCTACTATCCTTCCGCCGGGCCTACAAGACAGAGTTGTTCCGCCAGGCTTATGGCTGAGGCTGGGTCTCCGCTGGCCTGAAAAAAGGGGTGTATAAAATCTTAACCCTCCCTGTGAAGGCTGTCCACCATCCTGTTTTAAATGTGTATTAATACACTGTGGTTTTAATGTTTTAATGTAGATGATTTTTTTATTGTATTTTAATATGTTGTTATCCACCCTGAGCCCACTCGTGGGGAGGGCGGAATAGAAATTTGAAATAAATAAATAAAATAAATAAATTGATTTGTACCAAGGAGCTACCTTAGATTTTAATATTGAAGATCGATCAATCAGTGAGTCAACTGTAAATCCAGTCCCTGAGTTGAAAATTGTTGCCAGAAGCCCCTAAGAGATCACCAGGCTATCCAGGTCAGGGTGTGCCAATATTACCAGTTCTAACTGGCAGCATCTTTCCCAGGTCTCAAGATTACTGTGGCCCGCATGGAGAAGGGTCAGAATGTTAGACTAGGATGCAAGTTACAGTCCCCACTAGAGCACTGAGCTCCCTGGGTAACCCCGGACCGGGTATGCTGTCTCTCACCTCAACTACCATGTAGGATTATTGTGAGAGCAGAATGGAAACCAAATGGAAACCAAACCTTCTACACCCTGGGCAAAAGGCATGGTAAACGGTACATAACAGACGAAAGGTCTTTTCCAGATAAGCTACCTAAGATCTTTTCCTACTGGAGATGCTAACAAAGGACTCTCTACATGGCAATCTCATGCTCTATGCTGAGCCATGGCTCTTCACCACTGCAAGCTTGGAAGCTACTTAGACCCACAGTAACAGAGGCTCCAACAAAGGCCATACCACAAATTAGAAAGAATGCAAATGTGTCAAAAAGGGATGATCGTAGGACTTATTACTCCTGGGAGGGGTAGTTGTTCCGGTCTGTTGCAGTAAAAATTAGAAGAGTGTTTTGTGGCAACTTCAAGACTTGCTTTGGCAGCAGTACCAAAGAGGGTCCATGAAGGTTTCCCTTAGGAAGTGGGAGTCTTCCCCAAATTAGGTCATTTTTTAAAAGGTTCGTCATCTTGCTTTAACCTATTTTCTCAGGAAGTTTTTGGCAATAGTTGAAACTATCAAATTGGTGCAGAGGTGCTCTGAGTTCAGCCTGAACAAGGTGTGGTGTTGCCTTCTGTCCTGAATGCAACTGTTTGTGTCTTAGGATGCAGGACAAGCTCGGGAAAAGAAGAACACCAGAATTTAAAATGCTTGGCATTTCCAATTAACCTGAAACAGTGTGTGCCACAAAACAGCAAGATTTGAGTCCAGTAGCACCTTAAAGACCAACAAGGTTTTCAGAGTGTGGGAAGTAGATTTAATGAAAGAGATTTTATGTACCTTTATTTGCCTTTTACTATTGTTATGCACTTCTATTATTCTCAGGAGGGAATGTAGTATTTGTAACACAACTTGCAAGAAAATGAGACTTGAAACAAAAAGACCAGAGCAGAATGTATGTTATACATGTGAATCACTGTGAGAAGTGAGATCAGACACTGTGAAGCTTGCTACCAGGTAGATTGCGCTTGCCAAACACTTGTTTATGACTTGACACCTGTTCATGACTTGATACAGAAACCCCTTTGTAAAACAGCTTAGGCAAAATGTTGCAATGAAAGCTAGCTGCAAATTAGCTGCAAGCTAATTAGATTAGCAGAACCTTTCAATGCTGAGAGGAAACCACAAAGCCGAGGAATGGGTGCTGAATGTAACTTTAAGTACATTCCTTGGGAAGGGAGAGCGCTCCCCTCCCATGGAACCCAGAGAAATATTCTCCACTTGAAACCCACAAGGTTGCCAAAGCGACAGTGGGGCGCTTTTACTAAATGTTACATGGACCAAAGGAATGGGCATGAATGAAAAGCCTACGAAAGAGATGTGTGGGAAAGGAAGGGAGGAGTTCTTTCTAGAGATAGAACAAGGGCATATAAGATAAGCAATGGCAATCAGGTAATATTGTAATTGTGCTGTTGACCTAAGTTGTTTCTTCCAATACGAATGCCCCAGGACACTTGTATCATGAGAGGTGGTCGCCCACTTGAGCCAATGGGGGCCACTGTATTTTCTGAGCCAACAGAATAACAAATATTATAATTAACCAAAAGGTATTAATTGCTTTGTACTGCTATTGTAGCTTTGATGAGTGTTGAACACGAGGAGACCTTTTATTCTCTGTGTAACCATCGTTCCTCCATCGTTTAATAAACGGCTATAGATTGCTTCATCCGCAGGACTCCGCATCTGTCTCTTATTATGATCGGCTGAGGGACATTTGGACCACAAGTTGTGTGGAACAAGAGTATGAGCTCCCAAGAGTCAAAGCTCCCTTTATCAGATACGGAGTTCTGACTCTCAACAGCTCATACCCTGGAAACCTTGTTAGTCTTTAAGGTGCTCCTGGACTCAAATCTTGCTGTCGTACTGCAGACCAACCTGAAACTATGTCCCGAAACAATTCACCCTGGAGGCTGGTCTAACAACATCCATAGAGACTTCCATTAACTGGGGGAGTTCTTAAAGAGTGGTATTAAACATGTAGATGGAACAGGGATAAGCATACGTAGACTTTCAAAGCACTAAAATCATTTTAGAACAAATAGAATAATATCACTGACTTTCTAGGAAGGCTTTTTATTAATGCAGATGTTTCAGAGCAAAAGCTAATGTTCAGGCATCATTAGGCAGTCGTTTGGTGGCACTAAGGAAATTATTGGTTGTAATTGCATACTATCAGTAAATAATAATATAAAACTGTAGGAAAAATAGGTGGTAAGTTTGGCAGAAGATGAAACCATCAAATTGCTGCAGAAGTGCCCTGAGTTCAGCCTGAATGGGGTGAGGTATTCCCTTCTGTCCTGAAAGCAACTGTTGGTGTACCAGGGTGCAGGCCAAGCTCAGGAAAAGGGGAACACCAGGGTTTATCTTGAGCCTGCAGCTGCACCCAAAAAATCACACACAGCTTGACCTGGAAATGTCATTTTATATTTTGTGAGGGGGAGAAACCCTAATATGCAGATCAAGGGACCTCAAGTGTTTGCATCCTTCTAACTACTGGCTTTGGGTGTGGAGGGAGCCGGGGGTCATGCTGCCCCAGGTCCCAGCTGCAGTGTTTCCTTTTAGAAGCATAGGGTCTGAATGGACCTCTGGGGTAATCTAGTCCAACCCCCGGCACAATGCAGGGAATTACCAACTCCTTCCATCTAGCCCTTTCTCCACAGAACTCAGGACAGAGTATGTGGAATTCCGGACCAGATTCAAGGTTTGGGTGTTGGCCTACAAAGCCCTTAGTGGACTGGAACCAGCATACCTGCGGGACTGCCTCTTGCCGTATGTATGCCTGGGGAGTGTTTAGATCAGCTGATAAACAACTACTGGTGGCCCCTGGCCCCAGGGAGGCTCGACTGACCTCAACCAGAGCCAGGGCCTTTTCGGTTCTGGCTCCAAGCTGGTGGAACTCTCTGTAGATACTCAAGCCTGCCAAGATCTTTTATCCTCTTGGCAGGCCTGTAAGACAGAGATGTTCCACCAGGCATATGGTTGAGGCCAGTCGTGTATCCATCCAGTGAGCCTCCCTACCGGTCTCCTGACATCAGGGGGGCTGTATAGTGATCTCAGCCCCCCCATGAGTCACAGAGTTATCAAAACGGCTGTTCCTCTGCCCGCCCTCCCTCCCTGTGCATCATGGGCCGCTATCTCAAGAACTGTATTTTATTGTAGTGTATGTTTGCGATCATGATGTGGTTTTATTCTGGTTTTAAATGTATTTTAGATTCTGTTCTATCTGGCCTTGAGCCTGCTTGTGGGGAGGGTGGACTAGAAATGGAATAGATAAAATAAATACATGTTTCTCCCCACACCCCAATTTTATGTTCGCAACAACCCTGTGGAGTAAGTTAGTCTCTAGCCCCACCACTGAGTATCATGGCAAAGCGGTAATTCAAACCCAGGTTTTCCTAATCCTAGCATTGCACTCTAACCACTGCACAATACTGCACCTCATGGCACTCATTCTTGTTTTTCCACCTTTCTCTCCCCACAGAGGCATCTCCTCTTTGCTATGGCTGCGGAAAATCACACACTGGTGAAAGAGTTTATCTTCTTGGGCTCCTCCGGCCTCCCAAGCAACAAAACCTTCCTCTTTGTCCTGTTCCTGGCTGCCTATTTGGCTATTTGCCCTCCAACAGAATCTAATTCTGATAGGCCTAGCATTCCACCTGTTCTCATTAGCGGTCTTTTAGGAAAGCTGGAGCCACTCCTGTCTGTCACACCAGGTTTTCCTAAACACGGACTCTAACCACTGCACCATACTGTATCTTATGGAGCATATTTTTGAGTTTCCACCTTTCTCTCCTTACACAGGCATCTTCTACTCGCCATGGCTGTGGAAAATCACACACAGGCGAAAGAGTTTATCTTCTTGGGCTTTTCCGGCCTCCCAGCCAACCCAACCTTCCTCTTTGTCCTCTTCCTGGCTGCCTACATGGCCATTGTGGTGGGCAATCTCATGATACTAATTCTGGTCCTAGCGGATTCCTGCCTCCACAGCCCCATGTACTTCTTCCTCAGTCACCTCTCCTGCTTGGACATTTGCCTCTCCACTGTTGTCATCCCAAAGATCCTTGACAACTTCCTGCACCAACAAAACACAATTTCGTACAGGCAATGCCTGGCACAGACTTTCTTCCTGATTGGCTTTGCTAGCTGTGAGCCTGTACTGCTGGCCGTCATGGCCTATGACCGCTATGCTGCCATCTGCAGGCCCCTGCATTACTCTCTCCTCATGAGCAAGAGGGTGTGTACCCAGCTAGCATCGGCCACTTGGGTCTGGGGCTTCCTACACTCGACCATTCATGCTGCCTTGGCTGCAAATCTGTCCTTCTGTGGAGTCAACCAGATTCCACACATCTTTTGTGATGTCCCGCCATTGTTAAAAATTGCCTGCAGTGACACACGTGTCAATGAACTGACCAATCATATCACAAGCCTCTTTGTTGGCCTGGGCCCTTTCCTCTTTATCATCCTCTCCTACATATACATCTTGGCCTCCGTTCTGCGGATTCGCTCCGAAGGTGGCAGGAGCAAAGCCCTCTCCACGTGTGCTTCTCACGTAATTGTGGTCACTCTATTTATTGGAAATGGGTCCCTGAACTACAACAGGCCAAGCGCTGGGTATTCCCTGGAAATGGACACTCTGGTCTCCACCATGTTTTGCATAGTCACTCCTATGCTGAACCCCCTCATCTACAGCCTCCGGAACAAGGAGGTGAAGGGGGCCCTCCGGAAGGTTCTGGACTGCAAGTGGAGAGATTAAATTTCATTGTTGGTGGCAAACTTCACTGAGCTCTGTACGGATGTGCATTCAGAAAGGATCTAATCAGACTCAACTCCAACCTTGACCTATATATTCTTACTCTGAGAAGGGCAACTAATCGACAGGGAATTTCCTCCAATTTTTTCTTTCGAATCAGGTAGTTCACAGATTACTGTTTTTGACAGCCCCATCATATCTGTATCTATATTCTCCTTTACTTTCCCTTTCCCCCACTATCTATAGAATTTCTCTTTCTTGGGGTTGGGCAACAAGACAGAAGATACTTGTTTGAAAGAGCCCTCATCCAGCCAGCAACAACAACAACAACAACAACAACAACAACAACAACAACAACAACAACAACAACAACAACAACAACAACATAACATTTGATTTATATACCACCCTTTAGGACAACTTAACACCCACTCAGAGCGTTTTACAAAATATTTTAGAATACTTAGCCCATTTCTGTACCAGAAAAGATAATTCAAGTTGGCATTCCTGTGTTCAGTGAGCGTATTCTTCAATTGCTGGACCTGCCAAGTACTTGGGAGGACTCTCTTATTTCTTGCTGGAAATATTCTGTTATTCAGAGACGTGCAAATCCTAAGATGAGAGTGGTTCAGGGATGTCCCCTTACAGTACAAGGTAACCTAAGAACAAACAGATAGAGAGGGAAGAACGACTAACGATGCAGAAGGATAAGGTTATCTCTTTGTTAGGAGAACTCCTAATTGAGGATCTGAGATCTCCAAGATATTTTCAAAAATTTTAGTTAATACAAACAGCTATGGGAGGCACAATAAAAAAACACAGAGTAGTAAAATGGCTCAGAGGCTGATCTGGGGAGCAATCCAAACTCTGTTTACTCAGATGCAAGTCTCATTTTATTCAATAGCGTTTACTCCCAGGAAATAGAATCACCACCTATGATTTAAGCCTGCACATTCCCCCTTCCAAAAGTTTCCAAAGCCAATAGGCAGGGAGGGGGTCTCCCCTTGTGAGGACTAGTCTGACTGGCAGGGAGACAATGCCATTGTGTGGACAGCGATGGGGAAAAAAGATTGCACACATTTCCACTTCCCAGCAACAGAGTTAATTAAGACAGTGAGGGCTCTCTCCCTGTGGGATCCGATTGGTGAATGCCATTAAGGAAAACACAATGCTGCCCTGCAAAGTGAGCCCAGTGCAGGCCTGCTGCTGCTGAAAGGTATGTGCCGAAACGAAATACACACACTTTTTGGTGAGAGGGACTCCTTACAGTTTAGTTTCTTGGGTTTGGTTCAGTACTTGGGAATCTCTTTAAGAAAACAAAACAGCAATTTCCAGGTGTATTTATTTATTTATTAAATTTGATTTCTATTCCGCTCTGCCTGCAAGCAAGCTCAGAGCGGATCACAACATTTTAAAATAGACAAATAGACAATAAAAAGAATAAAATTTTGTAGCAATATAAACATTAAGAAATCATTGAATATACATATTTCTGGCTCAGTTGTTTCATTTTGCACACTCTTATTAGAGGTTTTGACTTAAAGAAATTTATTAACTTAACATTTGTCTTGGAAGTTTTCTTCCTAGCCCTGTAGAAGCCATACAAAGTTTCTAGCTATCTGTGAGCCCTGTCCAGCCCTCACTGCAAACAAAGAGAGTGGGTGAGGTAACCAGAAGGAAGGAGTCCTATGAATAGTATTCTGGGTAACAAAGTGGACAGAAGGAAAGGTACAGGCAGTGCCCTGTCTCACTGTACTGACTCTACAGCCTTCCTCTGAAGTCCTGAGGTCTGCTCTAGCATTAAGCAACATTGGACATTCCATTATTTCTAAAAGATACTCCCCTAAGTGAACTATAAGTGCTTTTCCTGGAGAGGGCACGGAGAAGCACTGGAAAGGTGCCATAACTGAGCTGTGATTCTAGACCTGCCTCCTGGAGTTCCTTCTGTAGGATTGCCAGAGTCCCCATGAGGTCAATTCATTGGCAACAGCAGAATGATGTGCACAATGAAGAAGTGGGGAAGGGGCAATTTCTCCCATCGCTGGAAAGCCGTCACAGGAGGAAACGTCTCTTCCACACAAGTAAAGGCTTTCCCAAGGGGTAACAGAGGCCACTGCCAAGGATCGGTGTTTCTCTCCCTCTCTTGCCTCTTCTAATCTTTTCTTTTTGCTCTCCAGATGAGTGGGGCAGCCATTCTGTGGTGGTGCCCACTGACTCTTCTCAAAATGCCAAAGGAGCTCACAGATTTAACAAGGTTGGGGGACCTGAACTAGATGTATCACCGAGGCAATGAGCAGAAATGTGGTTGTAGGAAATGTTGCATACAGAAACGTCAGTCAGGAATGACAGCGATTCAAACAGGGGCTAAGTTGTAACAGGAATATTTATTAGACCACAATATACTCTAGTTATATACATGTATTCTAGTGAGCTTTTTCAACAGGTTGTATATAGACACACAGATGTTCCTTTTATCTTTGGGCCAAGCTAGAAGTGACGAATGACACTTGAATGGCAAGTGAAGAGACTCACGTGTATTCCTCCCTGTTCACTTGCCATTCAAGTGTAATTTGTCACTTCTAGCTTGGCCCTATGACAGCCAATTAAAACTAGTGGACAATGGTAGGCATATAGTTCTTTAATTTCTAGAATAGACCATGATCTGGTCACTTCACTTTGTATCTACTCCTAATGACTTATGAAGTTTATCTTTCACCAGCAACAAGGCATCACTTTTGGCTTTGGTAAAATGTCACATGACTGAAACTATGAAGAATCCGCTAAATCAAAAACCAATCATATTTTCATTTTGTTGCCATGTGTGGAAGATCTTAGATTCCTTAGTAAAACAGCACATGCCAGTTAGTATAAAAGATGCCAGCCCAGGAGATTAGAGTTTTAACAAAAGAAATCTCATGAAGACCCAGGTGAGAAATATATTGGTATATGTGTGCTTATTGTAAACGCAAAGCATTTCATATCATTCCTACATTTATTTTAGAGATGTTAGGATAGTTAAACCTTGTTGCATGTATTTCTTTATTTCTTATATATTTCATTTTAATATGCTTTTATATTTTAATATCTAGAAATTAGAAAGGATAGAGTTTACTTGAATAAAGAATAAAGACTAAACTCTAAAAGAAGTCTCTGTGCCTTCTTGGAAAGAGTTGAAACAAGGAAAACCCATACAAATTATTTGTACTAAGTAACAGGTTCTTCTGTTTTTAGGCCTCATTGTCTAAATCCTTTGGAGCTGTTCAGAGTAGGGATATAAATCTCAGAACTGGACAGTTTAGAAGCTTTAATGAGTCACGGATTAAACAATCTGTTGCACAGCTTTTTACTTGGACCACTTGCCAGTTATGCACATGGGTGCAGAGGCCCTTCTTCACATTGTTGCCCTGTCCTACTTTGGCTGTCCTTGAATGCCAAGTACCAGTTTACCAGGAGCAAGATCTTCTTCCTGGGGGATGGGGCAATAACGCTTCCTCTTGCCCTTGGTCTCACAGACGGGATGTCTTTGCACAGTGTGGTTGACCCACTTCCTAGGGGTGGGATTATAATTTATGAGTCTGAAGGAATGGGGCTTCACTCCCATTTAGTTCACCAGTCTACTCCACCTCAGTAGCAGGCGTGGAAGGACTGGAGCCTGGCCAGCTGAGACAGAGGACAGAAGGAAGCCATGTTGGGTCTCTTGTGATGCCACCCGGCACCCGGTCAACTCTGAGAGCCAAGGCTAGCAGGAATATCCTGGGCATCTAACAGAACTGGAGAACTTCTTACCCCTAACCACTTTAATGGAGTCTGTAGTCATTGGGCTGCCATGGAGGTATACGTAGGGAGCCAGTGAGGAGTGAACAGCTGCTATCCCTTGTGTTTGGTTCCATCATGCACCTCACATGGGATGCAACATTTCAGAGCTGTTCCCCCACCCGCCTAGCTCCCTGTGGGCTGAGAGCACAGAAGCATCCCCAGGGCCCACTTACTGAAACAACATTGTCTCTTCCAAGCAGTCTCACAAAGCATGAGCCAAACGTGAGCCAGACAGCAGGCACACTTCTCTTTATCTTGCAGTGAGCACATTAGGACCTCCCTTGGAGTTGTGTTTGGGGTCTGAGAGTTGTGCAGGGTCTGAGAGCCTGCAAGCGTTGCCTTGAGCTGTGCTCTGCTCTCCTAAAACCCTGCCTCGTAACAGGTAGAGGAGATATCAGCCAGCCACATAAAGAGCCATAGATTTCTACAGAGATAGACCAGGACTGAAAGTCACCATTTCCTTCTGTGGGGAGAAGGAATCCAGCCATGACCACCCCTGTGTGACTTGTATGGCAAGGAAAGGTGAGTCACGTTAGGGTAGGGTAGGAGGGTAGGAGGACGACCAAGTTTTTATCTTCTCCTTTGATGGGGTCATTTATTATTCTGAGCTAAAGGCTGTAGTCTGGGAGGGCAAAGAGTTTAGGAACATACAAAGCTGCTTTATTGCATCCACTTGGCCAGTATTGGTAGTGGTAACAGAAAATGCCATGAAGTCAGAGCTGCATCACGGTGACTCCTAGTGAGCTTTTCAAGGCAAGAGGCTATCAGAGGTGGTTTGCGATTGCCTGCCCCTACAACCCTGATCCATTTGGAAGTCTCCCATACAATTACTAACCAAGGCTGACCCTGCTTAGCTTCCGTGATCTGATGAGACCAGGCTTGCCTGGGCTATCCCGGTCTGGGTGTGCCAATATTATCTTTTCTAACTGGCACCGTGTCTCCGGGATCTCAAGATTACTGTGGCCCGCATGGAGTAGGGTCAGAATGTTAGACTAGGGTGCAAGTTACAGTCCCCACAAGAGCACAGAGCTCCCTGGGTGACCCCGGACCTGGTATGCTGTCTCTCACCTCAACTACTATGTACAATGATTGTGAGGACAGATGACCAAATGGAAAACCCTGACCTCCTTGGGAAAAAGGATTGGTAAAATGTACTTGATAGACCTTTTGAAGATGAGCTATGCAAGATCTTTTCATACTGGAGATGCTAACAAAGGACTTTAAGAATGCCAAACCTTTGCTCTGTGCTGAGCCATGGCTCTTCACCACAGGAAACTTGGAAGCTACTTAGGCCCACAAAAACAGAGGCTCAAACAAAGGCCATACCTTGGGTCAGTCACAGCTTCTCGGAGTTCTCTCAGCACCACCCACCTCACAGGTTGTTTTGTTGTGGGGATAATAATGACATACTTTGTAAACCGCTTAAGTCATCCTGGAGGGCGGTATATAAATTGAATGTTGTTGTTGTTGTTGTTGTTGTTATAATAATATCAATACCTTGTAGAGAGACTCTCAGTCACCAACCAATCACCTCACTCACTCATCCCCCTCCTTTGTTCCCTTTGTTCTTCTGCAACATACCAAGCATTTAAAGAAACATGCTCTTAAAACTTTAAATCATTACAAACCCCTTACCTTCAAAATCCTTGACCTTTCCCATCAGTCTGTACCCCAAAACACCAAGATTCGAGTCCAGTGGCACCTTAAAGACCAGCCAGATTTTCAGAGTATGAGCTCTTAAGGATCAGAAACGGAGCTCTGACTCTCGAAAGCTTGTACGCTGGAAATCTTGTTGGTCTTTAAGGTGGACTCGAATCTTGGTGTTCTGGTACCAAATAATTCAAGAGGAACTTTTTTTTTTTTTTAAAGAAAAGGCTTCAAAAGGATGTAACAGGGAACATGGGTGAAAAATGTTAAACTGGGTTTATTCGTATAACGGTGCACGTTGGGTCTGTGTGGCTTTCTTCTTTCTGCCTGAACTTCATGTATCTATTGACAGGGCTTGACTATGCCCAGAAAAGTAAATTTGACACTGTACTGGAAAGCTCCATTACTTCATCTTTTCAACTGGAAATGCAGCCAGGTGTTGAACCTGGGGCAAAGCGGATGCGCTGGTCTACAGCCCCTCCCTATTACCAAAACATGCCTTTTTAATCAGGCTTTTAACTAATGGGTTTTATTTTTAAAACATTTTATGGTCTTCTTTGGGCCAGAGGATCATTTTATTTATATCACATTTGGCTGCTCAGTGTGTATCTTATGCACAGGGGTGTTTTAATGGGTTACCCAGGTTTTTTATGGTTTTGTTTATTAGTGGTGTTGGCCTGGTTTTTATAGTTGTGTTTTAATGAGTATGCATTATTATCTTAGCTGTAAGCCACCCTGAGCAGATTTTCTGGAGAGACGGCATATAAATTTTCTAAATAAATGAATAAATTAGACTATTGTTGCTGAGTTTCTGGGAAGTCTTTATATTAATACAGATGTTTCAGAATAAAACCTAATGTTCAGACATGATTAGGCAGCAGTTTGATGCCATTAAGCAAATTATTAATTGCAATCCCATAACATAAGTAAAACCATAACATTAAACAGGAGATGAAACGATGCGATATAAGGTTTGTAGGGTTGCCAATCCCCAGGAGGGGCCTGGAAATCTCATGGCATTACAACAGATCTCCAGACTATAGACATCAATTCCCCTGTTGAAAACAGCAGCTTCAAAGGATGGACTGTATGGCATTAGATCCCTGCTGATCTCCCCCCCACCCCAGATTCCACCATCTCCAGGTTCCATTCCCCCAAACTCCAGGAATTTCCCTACCCGGGGTTGGCAACCTGAAAATTTTGACAGTAGATGAAACCATCAAATTGGTGCAGAAGTGCCCTGATTCCAGCCTGAACAGGGTGTGGTGTTGCATTCTGTCCTGAAAGCAACTGACTTTGGGTGGAGAGAGGGTTTGAGGTCATGTTCTCTTGCATTCCCAGCTGCACTGTTTCTTTTGGGCAGGTTGTTTGTGACATTTCTTCCTCCACAAAATTCAGGAGAAGATACAAAGTTCTCCCTCACTCCCCAGTTTTTATGTTCACAGCAACCTTGCGGAGTAAGTTAGTCTCGAGCTCACCCACTGAGGATCATGGCGGAGTGGTAATTTGAACCCAGGTTTTCCTAATCCTAGAGTTGCACTCTAACCACTGCACCATACTGCACCTCATGGAGCTCACTCTTGTGTTTCCACCTTTCTCTCCTGACACAGGCATCTCCTCTTTGCTATGGCTGCGGAAAATCACACACAGGCGAAAGAGTTTATCTTCTTGGGCTTCTCCGGCCTCCCAGCCAACCCAACCTTCCTCTTTGTCCTGTTCCTGGCTGCCTACATGGCCATTGTGGTGGGCAATCTCATGATACTAATTCTGGTCCTAGCGGATTCCTGCCTTCACAGCCCCATGTACTTCTTCCTCAGTCACCTCTCCTGCTTGGACATTTGCCTCTCCACCGTCGTCATCCCAAAGATGCTTGTCAACTTCCTGCACCAACAAAACACAATTTCGTACAGGCAATGCCTGGCACAGACTTTCTTCCTGATTGGCTTTGCTGGCTGTGAGCCCACACTGTTGGCCGTCATGGCCTATGATCGCTATGCTGCCATCTGCAGGCCCCTGCATTACTCTCTCCTCATGAGCAAGAGGGTGTGTGTCCAACTAGCATCGGCCACTTGGGTCTGGGGATTCCTGGACTCAGCCATTCATACTGCCTTGGCCGCAAATCTGTCCTTCTGCGGAGTCAACCAGATTCCACACATCTTTTGTGATGTCCCACCTCTGTTAAAAATTGCCTGCAGTGACACACGTGTCAATGAACTGGCCACTCATATCACAAGCCTCTTTGTGGGCCTGGTCCCTATCCTCATCATCATACTGTCGTACATCTACATCTTGGCCTCTGTTCTGAGGATCCGATCTGGAGGTGACAGGAGGAAAGCCTTCTCCACGTGTGCTTCTCACCTCATCGTTCTATTTCTCTGTCTTGGAAATGCATTCCTGAATTACAACAGGCCAAGCGCTGGATATTCCCTGGAAATAGACACTCTGATCTCCACCATGTTCTGTATAGTCAATCCTATGCTGAACCCCCTCATCTACAGCCTCCGGAACAACGAAGTGAAGGAAGCCCTCAGGAAACTTCTGAACTGCAAATGGACACGCACATGCACAAATGCACACAGTTCTTTTCAGGGAGGGTGGGGAAATGAGGTCTGGTGCAGCTGTTGTCACGCTTAACCAAAAATCGCATCAACCATCGTTCTAAACAATTGATCCACTGACTTTTTCCTCATGCACACACACACAACAACAGCAGCAGCAGCAGCAGCAACAACAATGGACTCGTAGAAATCAAGTGTAGGCAGGTGGAGTGAGGGGGCGTTTCCAAGTGCGAGGGTGTGGCAATAAGTGCAAAGAACAATCCTGCTTCATGTTCACTTTCTTTTTCTATTGTCTCAATATCATATTACCTTTACTACAATATTAGCAGAAAGACCTAAAAGATTTCTATAAGATTGTATTCATGAAGATCAATGTATTTTTTTTAACCAAAGAGACAGTTGAAAGATAATGTAAGAATTGTACTTGATATTCTGGAATATTTTGAAAAAATAATGAAAAACAGATCGCTTTGATTTTTTTGGATGCAGAGAAGGCATTTGATAATTTGAACTGGGATTTTATGTTTAAGCTGTTTGAAAATATGAATTTTGGAGAGAACTTCATGAAAAGGGTAAAATAGATTTATACTTTACAAACAGCAAAAATAATTGTTAATAGGGATTTAATAAAAGCATGTGAAATTCAAAAAGGTACAAGAGGGGGTTGCCCTCTGTCTCTGCTTCTGTTTATTTTGGTCTTGGAAGTTTTGAATAGAGATATAAGAGAAGAAGAAAAGATTGGGGGAGTGAGAGATAAGAAAGAAAATTATAAATTGAGAGCCTTTGCGGATGAACTAGTCTTAATGTTAGAAGAACCGATAAAAGGAGTGGATATTTTCAGCTCAATCCTAAACTGTGGGGAAGCACCTTCGCACACACATAGACATAAATGGGGCGCCGCTCCACTCCTCCCTATGGACTTTTGCTGGACAGTCCTGCCGGCGGCCGAGCTCAGCGAGGCAAGGCGCAGTTGCTGCTAAGAGCGCTCGCCTGCCGTTCCCCTGACAACCCCACCCACACCAGTCAATGGCTGCACCACTCCCCTGACAGGCAGGTGAGGGGCAAGCAGAGGTACAGCCAATGGGGAGGGCACAATCTCCACTGCCCACCAACACCCCCCCCCAATCAAGGAACAGATATCCCTGCCAGAGCAAAGGTAACACTGAAGGTGCGGATCAGACACCCACCCTCTTGCTCATCCAGCACCCATTTCTGATGAGAGCCAAGCTGATGGCTGCAGCTCAGCGTGCCAGCAAATCCCCCCATCGCCACCGCCGCCGCCACCACCACAACCACAAGAAACAGGTTCCCCCTCCCTGAAAAGTAGGGCCAGGTAGTAGGGAATTGATCTCTGTTGCCTGTAGATGAGTTGTAATTCTGGGAGATCTCCAGCTACCACCTGGAGGCTGGCAACCCTAATCAACCCCCAAGTTCCGGAGAGGCAGGTTCTTCAAGGAGTGACAGGAATGCCCATTGGAAACCACATGGGAGGCCAGAAGGCCAATTCGAGGCGAGGGGAGTGAAAAGCACCCAGAAACTTACAGCGATGCCACTTGAACACATCACTGCATCTCTACGATGCGAGAACACGGGTTGGACCTCAACAGCCATGCCTCAGTCCTGGGGTGATGCCCCCCAGCATGGACGGACAGCCCTCTCAATGCCAGATTTCCCAAGTCCATCCGTTTCTGCAAACGGCGAAAAGGAGGGGGATGCCCAGAAATTCCAAAATGTAACTCCACATCCCCCTCCCCCTGGCAGCAGCTTCCTACCTGCGGCGACCCTCTTCCTGGCTTACCAGATGCCAGCAGCTCAGGCTGTCAGAGAATGAAAGTCCTCAAGTGCCCCTCCCCCCCCGCCAGACATTCATGGGCCACACTTCAATTCCCACCCCACTGCCTGAAGTTCCATTGAGGGGAGGAAAGGGACAGGGAAGCTGGACAGGGCACCACTTGACACCTGCTCCTCTTGGCAGCAGAGCCCCCCCCCATCCATCCCAGCTCTGAGCAGGGAAACATTTGCGGGGATGTGTGAGAGGACATTCCGACAGGGAGTTGGGGGGCATGTGAGAAGATGTGTGAGAAGACGACCCAACGGGGAGTTGGGGGTGGGGGTGGCAGCTACTGTCAATGTTAAGGGAGCGAGCAAACAAACAGCAGTTTCTTGTTTTCCAACACATACTTTATTAAACTGGAAAAGGTGCAGAAGTTCTCTGGAAGTTTTTCCTGCCAATGTGGCCAAGCTGTGGGCTGCCTTGGTCAATTGCTCCCTGGGCAGGACCTGAATGGCACTCGCGGAGGCTTACGGTGGGGGGCTCAGACAGCCATGCTCCTTGGTCTCCCGGATGAGAGGCAATCTGTCCGCAAGGGGAAAAGACACGTGTTGCACATGACCCAGGCTGGTGCGCGGCCGAGGCCAAGCCCAATCTGCAATGTCTGGGAAGGTATCCATTGGTTGAAAGGTGTGACGGCAGCTCCACAAGTGCAGCTCGCAACCACATGATGCATGACCCTCTGGCGAGACAGCGGTCTGCCTTGGGACGATCTTATCCCATGAGGGAGAAAGTCAAGTGGCTGAGCACCCTCCAGCAACAGGGTGTTGTGAACACCCAGTCAACCCAACCACTGGCCGCATTTCCTCCTCTGCTGGGAGGAGCCCCAGCTGAGGGAATCTGAACAGAGCACCCACATGGGTGGCCGCCCAAATCCCCCCTCCCAATTGGCTGTGTCATGAGTAGTTTTCTGGGCAACTGCCTCTGGGGCAGGCAGGGGCTGCCGCCACCGCCCCTCCCCCTCCAAGCCTCACCTGAAGAGGCTGGCAGTCAGGCATGTTCAGGTGAGGGGGGGGGCAGCTGGCACAAATCAGTGAGCCGGGTAAGCCACCACCCCAGCTCCTTCTTATCTGTTAGTGCTCCCACACTTCTTACTGAGCTGGAACTTCAGAATAAGAGCCAAGCTACAAGTGACGCCTTACACAGGTTGGACACTTGTCAGCTTCCCTCAAGTTTTGATGGGAAATGTAGGCGTCCTGGTTTTACAGTTTGGCTCTCCATTAGGGATGTGCGTTTCGGCATTCAGAATGCCGAAAGAATGCCGAAATAAAAGTGTTTCGGCTTCTTTCGGGGAATGCCGAAACGTTTCGGGGAATGCCGAAACGTTTCGGGTAGCCGAAAGAAAAAAGCCGAAACGTTTCGGGATTCTTTCGGCTTTCTTTCGGCTTTTCAATGGGAAAATGCCTCCGTCTTCCCGGACGTCTGGGGGAGGCATTTTCCCACCGAATAAGCCCAAAATTGGTGGGGACCTTCCTCTAACCCTTCTCTAACAACCACCCAAGTTTCAGACAGATTGGACTTTGGGGGGCCATGTTATGGCCCCCCAAAGCAGGTCCCCCCATCCTCCCATAAGAAAGCGAAGGAGCAGCATATTGTTAGCATGCTGCTGCTAATCTTCTTCATTATTTCCTATGGGGAAAAAATGAAGAGGCAGGCTTCCTTTGCCAGGGGTGGCATTTTGCATGCAAAATGCCCCCAAGCCCTCAGGGGCCCTTCTCCCACCCTTCCCCCCACCCCCCACCCAGGCTCAGACTGCTCCCACTTGGGGGGGCCATTTCATGGCCTCCCCAAGTAGGTGCTCTTTTCTCTACCACTGACAGCTGGAAAAGGCTTGTCTTGCCAGGGGTGGCATTTTGCATGCAAAATGCCCCCCAGCCCTCTGGGGCCCTTCTCTCACCCTTCCTCCCACCCCCCACCAAGGCTCAGACTGCTCCTACTTGGGGGGGCATTTCATGGCCTCCCCAAGTAGGTCCTCTCAGCCCCTAAAGTCCACCCCTTACAGCCCCACACAAACCCAATTCCCCCCCAGCTGCCACACACAGACCCAAATCCCCACATTAGCCCCTCACAGACCCAAATCCACCCCCACCTGCCCCACACCCATAACCCCAGGAACAGGCTGGCAAAGGCCAGCCCTCTCCCTTTGTTCCCTATGCTGGGAACTTCTAAACTCTCTTTCCCTGGGCAATTCTGCACAGCCCAGGGGTGCCACAATGGTGGGCACACTTCTGAGTGCCAGCTGGTCCCTGTGAAAGAGCACCTGAACCACAGACACCCTCCCTCAAATTCCCCCACCACCTACAGAGATGGCTGGCCAGCCAGCCCCATTGTTCCCTATGATGGGAACCAACTGCACAACAAAGAATAAAACAAGAACAACACAAAATAAAGTTTTTAAAAAATTATTTTCTCCCTTCCAAAGTACAAGTAGGCAAAGCATTATGACACATTACACCAGCAGTCCCCCACACAGAAAAATAACACAACTCACTTAACATCAGAGAATCACAAAACACGATTCCTGTCAAAAACACTTTATTTCTTGAACAGCTTTAGGTTACACAGCAGGGGGGAACACCAAAGGGCATGGCAGCACTATCTTACACAAAAATAACACAACTCACTTAACATCAGAGAATCACAAAAACACAATTCCTGGCAAAAACACTTTATTTCTTGAACAGCTTTAGGTTACACAGCAGGGGGGGAACACCAAAGGGCATGGAAGCAGTATCTTACACAAAAATAACACAACTCACTTCACATTAAAGAATCACCCCAAAAAATTGCTGTCAAAAGAACTTTATTTCTGTAACTGCTTTAGGTCACACAGTAGGAAGGCACAACAGAGCAGGAAAGCAGTGTACTACACAAAAATAACACAACTCACTTCACATCAGAGAATCACACAAACACAATTGCTGCCAAAAACGGTGAAGTGGGTTGTATTATTTTTTGTAGTACGTTGCTATCATGCCCTGTTGTGCCCTCCTACTGTGTAACCTAAAGCTGTTCAAGAAATAAAGTGTTTTTGCCAGGAATTGTGTTTTTGTGATTCTCTGATGTTAAGTGAGTTGTGTTATTTTTGTGTAAGATAGTGCTGCCATGCCCTTTGGTGTTCCCCCCTGCTGTGTAACCTAAAGCTGTTCAAGAAATAAAGTGTTTTTGACAGGAATCGTGTTTTGTGATTCTCTGATGTTAAGTGAGTTGTGTTATTTTTGTGTAAGATACTGCTGCCATGCCCTTTGGTGTGCCCCCCTTCTGTGTAACCTAAAGCTGTTCAAGAAATAAAGTGTTTTTGACAGGAATCGTGTTTTGTGATTCTCTGATGTTAAGTGAGTTGTGTTAATTTTTCTGTGTGGGGGACTGCTGGTGTAATGTGTCATAATGCTTTGCCTACTTGTACTTTGGAAGGGAGAAAATAATTTTTTAAAAACTTTATTTTGTGTTGTTCTTGTTTTATTCTTTGTTGTGCAGTTGGTTCCCATCATAGGGAACAATGGGGCTGGCTGGCCAGCCATCTCTGTAGGTGGTGGGGGAATTTGAGGGAGGGTGTCTGTGGTTCAGGTGCTCTTTCACAGGGACCAGCTGGCACTCAGAAGTGTGCCCACCATTGTGGCACCCCTGGGCTGTGCAGAATTGCCCAGGGAAAGAGAGTTTAGAAGTTCCCAGCATAGGGAACAAAGGGAGAGGGCTGGCCTTTGCCAGCCTGTTCCTGGGGTTATGGGTGTGGGGCAGGTGGGGGTGGATTTGGGTCTGTGAGGGGCTAATGTGGGGATTTGGGTCTGTGTGTGGCAGCTGGGGGGGAATTGGGTTTGTGTGGGGCTGTAAGGGGTGGACTTTAGGGGCTGAGAGGACCTACTTGGGGAGGCCATGAAATGGCCCCCCCAAGTGGGAGCAGGCTGAGCCTTGGTGGGGGGTGGGAGGAGGGGTGGGAGAAGGGCCCCTGAGGGCTTGGGGGCATTTTGCATGCAAAATGCCACCCCTGGCAAAGGAAGCCTGCCTCTTCATTTTTTCCCCATAGGAAATAATGAAGAAAGATTAGCAGCAGCATGCTAACAATATGCTGCTCCTTCGCTTTCTTATGGGAGGATGGGGGGACCTGCTTTGGGGGGCCATAACATGGCCCCCCAAAGTTCAATATGTCTGAAACTTGGGTGGTTGTTAGAGAAGGGTTAGAGGAAGGTCCCCACCAATTTTGGGCTTATTCGGTGGGAAAATGCCTCCTCCAGGCGTCCTGGAAGACGGAGGCATTTTCCCTTAGAAAAAAGCGGAAAGAATGCCGAAATAATGCCGAAAGAATCCCGAAAGCCGAAAGCCGAAAGAGATTCTTGTTTCGGCTTTCGGCTTTAACGATAGAGAATCTTTGGCTTGCACACCCCTACTCTCCATTACAGTTGCAAGACCAGGATGCCTACATTTCCCATCAAAACTTGAGGGATGCTGACAAGTGTCCAACCTGTGTCAGGCACCACTTGTAGCTTGGCTCTCAGATAACTTGCAAGGGGACTTGGGTGGTTATTGTTAGTTAGGCAGACATTCTGGGCTTTGCCCTTCTTCCCTAGAGTGAGTGAAAAGTTCTCCCAGTTTTCCCGCTACGTCCCCCCAGTGCACTCAGGGCCCACCACAGTAAATACCCACTCTCCTGCCTCATACACAAAGTCCCCGTGGAAGGAGGCTATTGGCCAGAGCCTCCAGCCGCCACCCACTTACCTGAGTTCATGGGTGGCGCAGCCAGAGGTTTTGTAAGGTGCTCGGGCAGGTGATCGGGCACAGGGAGGGGGGCTTGTCCACCCTGGAAGCGCACGCGGATTGGTCCTCCCCGTAGTCGCCATCCTATGCCCCGTTCGGGCCGTGGGGATGAGGCTGGGCACAGGAAGAGGGGCCCGAGTTTTCCCGTTCAATTAGCGCCTATGGGCTACACCTGCTTTTTCATGGCATAACTTTCTGCCGCTTCAAGGGGGTGTTTTGGGGCCTTGGGAAGCTTAGAAAGCCGACTAACTTGTGGCCTGCCCCCCTGCCCCCTCCAGGGCTGGCGCAGGGTCTTGCGCCTCACTTATGTGTTTGTATGGCTGCCGGGCATGGCCACAGGCAGTGGCTCTCCCACAGTAACATGCCATGAACATATTACCATTGCATTCTGCATTCTGCTGTTCCCTCTTGGTTTCATGTTTTCTTGTTCTTTGCAGTTTTCTTCCAAACTTTCCCCAATGAGGGGTGAATGCAAATCCGGGAAGTACCAAAATGCACGAGAAGAAAGCTCATTGAAAACAATCGGAGAGGCTTGAAGGCCCATTGGATATAATGGGAATGCCAGGAATGCCGATTGACTTGCATTGGCTCCATTGAAATACATAACAGTTCCAAAAAGTTGCAATGAAAATGTGGGACGGAGTTAGAGAATTGTGCTCTGGGGCTGCAATGACGACCACCAGAGTGGAATGACGGTCCCTGTGACCAGAAAAAGGACTCTGGGGCTAGAATGATGATGCCTTGAACCATCATTCCACTACGAAGTGTGTCTTTCCAGAGCAGTCCCTCTTCTAATCATTTCCAAAGCTGATAGGAGGGTAGGGGAGGTGGCTCCCCTTATAAGGACCGAAAATGCCATTCCCCAGTTAGCAACTGGGTGGAGTGGGGGGGGGGATGCATTCGTGTGCATTGGTCTCATTCCCTCTTCCCAGCTAGAGAATTAATTAATAACGTAAGGTCTTGGGATGTGATTGGGGCTATTCAGGAAAACAAGCTGAGGCCAGCGCCTGCCTTCCACTGGAAGGTATGAACTGAACCAAAACACACAAACTTTAGTGGGAGGGACTCGTTTTAGTTTAGCCTCCCAGTTTTGGTTCAGCATTCCAGAAGCTGCTTTAAGGAGCTGAACCAGTGAGTTCTATTGGTATTTTTGGCTCATGTTTTCCATTATGCACACCCTTATTATGCGTTCAGAAATGATCTAATCAGATTCAAGCATGCCTGATATATTGTTTATGTAAATCCATTTGGCATTCCGGTGCTTAGATAGCATTTCCTTGAATTGCGGCACCTCCTGAGGACTTTGGGAGGACATTCTTGAGGAGTGGGGTTTGCTGGAAATATTCTGTTATTCAGAGATGTGCACATCCTAGGAGGAGAGGGGTTGAGGGCTGTTCCTTTACCGTACAAGGCAACATAAGAAGTAAGAACAAACACAGAGAGAGAAGAAAGACCAGTGATGAAGAAGGATAAGGTTATCTCTTTGTATTCAGGATCCGAGATCTCTAATAGGTTTTCAAAAATTTTAGTTACTACACACAGCTATGCGGGGAGGGGGGGCAATAACAGGGAGATTTAGTATAATTTTCTCTTTCATACTTATTCTACCAGAAGAGTAAGAGCAACCGACCCTTTGGACCAAAAGGTATCCTCCTAATGCTCCTCACAAGCTCTGCAGCAAGTGGAGCATCCATTGTTATGATAAAGAAATGCAGGATGCAGCAGCTCCTATTAATGCACACAAATGCACCTCATGCCTCTGACAATTTTGGAACACCACGTCCAACCCTAGAAAAACCTGAACCAGAAGTGGCTTGATTTGGGGGAGGGTCAGGGCCTCGGATGAAAAGGAATAAAGTTCACACGAGGCTGGATGCTTCGGAGTAAAAAAACAGCAGTCCTTTATTAAAAGGAACTTTTAATAAAAAGAACTTCATACCACCTGGTACCCTGCCAACTCTGAGAGCCAAGGATAGCAGGAGCATCCAGTGCATCTCAGAGGACTGAAGAGCCTCTTACCCCCAGCCAGTGTGGGATACACCTGTTTAATGGGGGCTACAGTCATTGGACTGCCGTGGAGGTATGCGTAGGGACCCAGTGAGGACAGAACAGCTGCTATCCCTTGTGTTTGGTTTCATCTTGCACCCCACATAGAAGGGGGCATTTCTCTGACCTTTTCCGCCCACCCGCCTTGCTCCCTGTGGGCTGAGAGCACAGCAGCATCCCCAGGGACCACTTACTGAGTAAAACGTTGTCTCCTCCAAGCAGCCTCACAAAGCATGAGCCAAACATGAGCCAGACAGCAGACACCCTCCTCTGGGTCTTAGAGTGAGAGCAATAGGACCTCCCTTGGAGTTGTGTTTGGAGGCTCAGGGAGGTCTGAGATCCTGCAAGCGTTGCCTTGAGCTGAGCTCTGCTCTCCTAAAACCCTGCCGCCCATCAGGTAGGGGAGATATCAGCCACATAAAGAGCCATAAATCTCTACAGTGATGGACCAGGACTGAATGTCACCATTTCCTTCTATGGAGAGAAGGAATCCAGCCATGACCATCCATGTGTGACTTGCATTGCAAGGAAAGGTGAGTTACGTTAGGGATTGAGGACGACCAAGTGTTTTATCTTCTCTTTTGATGAGGTCATTTATTCTTGTGAGAAGGGGGAGATGTCAGCTGTGGAGGCCTGAAGCTAGAGGCAGTAGTCTAGGAGGGCAAAGAGCTTAGGAACACACCAAGCTGCCTCGTTGGATCCATCTGTTCCAGCATTGGCAGTCATAGTTGACTGCTAACAACATAATAATAATAACATTCGATTTCTCTACTGCCCTCCAGGACAACTTAACATCTACTCAGAGCGGTTTACAAAGTATGTTATCATTATCCCCACAACAATTGCCCTGTGAGGTGGGTGGGGCTGAGAGAGCTCTGAGAGAGCTGTGACTGACCCAAGGTCACCCAGCTGGCTTCAAGTGGCGGAGTGGGGAATCAAACCCGGCTCTCCAGATTAGAGTCTCGCCACTCTTAACCACTTCACCAAACTGGCAGGACTCCTGAGGGAATTTTCAAGGCAAGAAACTAACAGAGGTGGTTTACCATTGCCTGTTCTTCAGCCCTGGTCTCCTTTCAAAGTCTCCCGTACAATTACTAACCCAAGCTGACCATGCTTAGCTTTCATGATCTCATGAGAACAGAGACTATCCAGGTCAGATAGTGACGGTATTACCTTTTTTAACTGGCAGCATCTCTCCAAGGTCTCAAGATTACTGTGGTCAGCTTGAAGTAGGGGTCTAGAATGCAAAGTACAGTCCCCAGTAGAACACTGACCACAGCAATACCGGACCAGCATTACAAAACCAGTAATGCTGTCTCTCGCCTCAACTATCATGTAGAATTATTGTGAAATCAGAATCACAGACCAAATGGAAAATTCTGAACTTCTTGAGCAAAAGGAGGGGTAAAACATACTCGATACATCAAAGACCTTTTGAAGGTGAGCTAGCTAAGATCTTTGTGTACAGGAGATGCTAACAAAGGGCTTTCCGCATGGCAATCTCATGCTCTGAGCTGAGCTATGGCTCTTCACCACAGCAGGCTTGGAAGCTACTTAGACCCACTGGCTCCAACAAAGGCCGGACCACAAATTAGAAAAGGGCGCAAATGTGTCAAAAAGGGATGCCAGTAGGATTTATTCCTCCTGGGAGGGGTAGGTGTTCCGGTCTGTTGCAGTCGAACTCAGGGCCAAGCTACACATGACGAATGACACTTGAACGGCAAGTGTATTTCTCCCTGTTCACTTGCCCTCCACTCAATCCACTTGCCGTTCACGTGTCATTCGTCATGTGTAGCTTGGCCCTCAGAAGAGTGTTTTGTGGCAACTTCAGGGGGTCCCAAGAAAGACTTGCTTTGGCAGCAGTACCAAAGAGGGTCCATGAAGGTTTCCCTTAGGACGTGGGAGTCTTCCCCAAATAAAAGATTCATCATCTTGCTTTAACCTATTTTCTCAGGATTTTTTTGGCAACGGTTGAAACCATCAAATTGGTGCAGAGGCGCTCTGAGTTCAGCCTGAACAGGGTGCAGTGTTGCCTTCTGTCCTGAATGCAACTGTTTGCGTATCAGGCCAAGCTCAGGAAAGGAGGGACACCAGGGT
The DNA here is from genome assembly GCF_028583425.1 of Eublepharis macularius. Lineage (NCBI taxonomy): Eukaryota > Metazoa > Chordata > Lepidosauria > Squamata > Eublepharidae > Eublepharis > Eublepharis macularius. Next base: position 2,072,210 of record NC_072798.1, read on the forward strand.
TTAAAATGCTTGGTATTTCCAATTAACCTGCAACAGTGTGTGCCACAAAACAGCAAGATTTGAGTCCAGTAGCACCTTAAAGGTCAACTAGATTTTTGGAGAATAAACTCCCAAGAGTCAAAGCTCCCTTCATCAGATATGAAGTTCTGACTCTTGAAAGCTTATACACTAGAAATCTTGTTCTTTAAGGTGCTCCTGGACTCAAATCTTGCTGTCGTACTGCAGACCAACCTGAAACTATGTCCCGAAACAATTCACCCTGGAGGCTGGTCTAACAACATCCATAGAGACTTCCATTAACTGGGGGAGTTCTTAAAGAGTGGTGTTAAACATGTAGATGGAGCTTACTTAGATTTTCAAAGTACTAAACTTTTTACAACAAATAGAACAATATTGCTGACTTTCTAGGAAGGCATTATATTAATACAGATGTTTCAAAACAAAAGCTAACGTTCAGGTATCGTTAGGCAGTAGTTATGGTAACATCTAGACTTGACTATTGTTATTCACTATACATAGGTCTCCCATCTAAGTTAACTAGGAAACTCCAATTGATGCAAAATGCTGCAGCTTGACTGTTATTGGGAGCGAGCAGGAGCAGGAACATCACTCCCATCCTATAGTCACTCCATTGGCTACCTGTCAGTTACTACACTCAGTTCAAGGTATTGGTTATTACATACAAAGCTCTACACGGCCTTGGTCTGGCATACCTACGAGACCGCCTCCCTCCCTATGTCTCTCCATGGCAGCTTTGCTCTTCTGAACAGGGTCTCCTGCAGGTGCCAGCCTGCACATTGGCGAAATCAACAGCAGCCTATACACAGGCTTTCTCTGTGGTGGCCCCCACCCTGTGGAACAACCTGCCTGAGGAGGTCAGGAGAGCCCCCACCCTCCTGGCTTTCCACAAATGATGCAAAACTGAATTATTCAAAAAGGCGTTTGTATTGTAGGGAGGGGCTCTCAGATGCTTCGTTAATGAATTAGGGACCTTAGCCTTCACCACTATGTTGCCTTATGTAGTACCTGTTGTTTTGAATATGTGGTCCCACAATCTACCTGTGCTTCATGTTGTCTAACGTCAGCCCTAAAATTGCTTATCTTCTGTTTCAGCATTTCTTCAACTCTGTATTGGATTCTTACTAATACTCTGTCTTTGTAAGCTTGTATTTATTTACCCTATGGAATTATTTATGAAAATGTCCTTGATATTGAGTGACTGTCCTAATCTCACACTGTGTCATCCGCCTTGAGTCTCAGTGAGAAAGGCAGACTATAAATGACAAAAAAGTAAATAAATATATTACATAGTATCAATAAATAGTAATATAAAATAGGAGAAAAGTAGGCAATACAAAGTTGAACAGTAGATGAAACCATCAAATTGGTGTAGAACCTGAGCCTGTCTGACGGGGACGGCAATCTAGAAGTGTAATAAAATAAATAACGTAAATAAGTGCCCTGAGTTCAACAGGGTGTGGTATTGCCTTCAGTCCTGAAAGCAACTGTTGGTGTACCAGGGTGTAGGCCAAGCTCGGGAAAAGGGGAACACCAGGGTTTATCTTGAGCCTCCAGCTGCACCCAAAAAATCACACGCAGCTTGACCTGGAAATGTCATTTTACATTTTGTGAGGGGGAGAAACCCTAATATTCAGATCAAGGGACCTCAAGATATTTGCACTCGTCTGACCACTGGCTTTGGGTGTAGGGGGAGTTGGGGGTCATGCTGCCCCCACTGGTCCCAGCTGCACTTTTTCCTTTTGCAGGTTGGTTATATTTCTGTCCAGCGTTTCCTCCACAGAACTCACGATAGGGTACATGGTTCTCCCCACTCCCACAAATTCACCACAACCTTGTGGAGAAAGTTAGTCTCAAGCCCACCCTCTGAGGTTAATGGCAGAGTGGTGATTTGAACCCAGGGTTTCCTAATCCTAGACTTGCACTCTAACCATTTCACCATACTGCACCGTATGGAACTCATTCTTCTGTTTCTACATTTCTCCCCCCACAGAGGCATCTCCTCTTTGCTATGGCTGTGGAAAATCACACGCAGGTGAAAGAGTTTATCTTCTTGGGCTTCTCCGGCCTCCCAGCCAACCCAACCTTCCTCTTTGTCCTGTTCCTGGCTGCCTATTTGGCTATTTTGATGGGCAACTTTATGATATTAATTCTGGTCCTAGCGGATTCCTGCCTTCACAGCCCCATGTACTTCTTCCTCAGTCACCTCTCCTGCTTGGACATTTGCCTCTCCACCGTCGTCATCCCAAAGATGCTTGCCAACTTCTTGCGCCAACAAAACTCAATTTCGTACAGGCAATGCCTGGCACAGACTTTCTTCCTGATTGGCTTTGCTAGCTGTGAGCCTGCCCTGTTGGCCATCATGGCCTATGACCGCTATGCTGCCATCTGCAGGCCACTGCACTACTCTCTCCTCATGAGCAAGAGGGTGTGTACCCAGCTAGCATCGGCCACTTGGGTCTGGGGCTTCCTGGACTCAGCCATTCATACTGCCTTGGCTGCAAATCTGTCCTTCTGTGGAGTCAACCAGATTCCACACATCTTTTGTGATGTCCCACCTCTGTTAACAATTGCCTGCAGTGACACACGTGTCAATGAACTGGCCACTCATATCACAACCTTCTTTATGGGCCTGGGACCTTTCTTCTTCATCATCCTCTCCTACATATACATCTTGGCCTCTATTCTGCGGATTCGATCTCAAGGTGGCAGGAGCAAAGCTTTCTCCACGTGTGCTTCTCACGTAATTGTGGTCTCTATATTTATTGGAAATGGGTCCCTGAACTACAACAGGCCAAGCGCTGGGTATTCCCTGGCAATGGACACTCTGGTCTCCACCATGTTTTGCATAGTCACTCCTATGCTGAACCCCCTCATTTACAGCCTCCGGAACAAGGAGGTGAAGGGGGCCCTCCGGAAGGTTCTGGACTGCAAGTGGAGAGCTTAAATTTCATTGTTGGTGGCAAACTTCACTGAGCTCTACTGATACCATATTCTTCAATAGGGTGGTACACTCACAAAGAAACTAATCAGACTCAACTCCAACCTTGACCTGTATATTCTTACACTGGGAAGGGCAACTAATCTAAAGGGAATTCCCTCCACTTTTTACTTTGGAATCAGTTAGGTCACCTCCTCTCATTATTTTTGATAGCCCTATCATATCTGTACTTGTATTCTCCTTTAGTTTCCATTTTCCCCTCCATCTTTAGAATTTCTCTTTCTTTGGGTTTGGCAGCAATGGGGGAAATGGGTCAGCAGGTACATGCTTGACAGAAACCTCATCCAACCAGAACACTTAGCCCGTTTATATTGAAGAAGATTGTTCCTGTTGGTACTCCTGTGCTCAGAGAGTATTTCCTTGAATTGCTGCACCTGTTGATGAGTTTGGGTGGAAATACACATTGCTAAGTATCTAGGGATGCTCAAGTGAACCTTGACACGTCCCCCCTCCAACATTCCATGCACTCGCTCGCACCATCACACTTCAATTTGCTCCATGTGAATACATGCACGTGTTCGTATGCACGTGTTCGTTTGTTCTACATGAATACATTCACACATTCCTTCTCACTTCCTCCTCAACTGCTAAAAGTATCCCCGTTTCTCCCACCTCCCTCTTCAACTCATTGAAATGCAGCACTTGACACTTTCTTGCACCTTAAAGAAATGCAAGTTGGCAAGTCAAAGGAGACTGCAGTATTTGTTCTCACAGTGATCTCACTTGCAGATTCAATCACACGAAGGGAGCTCCCGTGGAAGCAACATGCACGTGTGCCAAGCAAGAACAGCCTGCACGTGAACTGAGGACCACACACAAAATCCTGCACTTGAGCGTCCCCAGGAAAATGGCAACATGTATTTCCACTCTTTGCTAGGGCTTTATTGAGATGTGTTTGCCTGGAATATTATGTTATTTATGGATGTGAACATGGTTGGATTTTAGCAGAGTAAATAAAGCACAGAAGAATAATGCAGCATCAATTAGGGGGAAAGGGTTACAAGGAAAGAAAACAACAACGGTCTAACTAGCTCTGAGATGCTCCATCTTATCTCTTTGTTTCCTCTCTCTTTCTGCATATGGTGCAGGGTACCACGGGCTATTCCCAATATATTGATCAACAAACAGTCAATCTTAGAATCACCTCATTAAGAATAAAACCTGCCCTTCTTTGGCAGGTGTCGTGAGATATTTCACTGCTGCTGGGGGGGGGGGGCCATCAAGCCCTCCAGTTCCCCCTCGGTTCGCCGCCCAAGTTACCCTTCTACCAAGGCAACCCTGTGTGGTGCAGATTGAACACCCTAGCTGTCCCTACCTTAAGAAGATTCACTCTGTACAAAAGGGTATAATGCTTAACCAAAATTCAAAAGTTTATTGAGTATCTATCAAAGAGTATAATGCAAACCAAAACAAAAAAGGAAAAACCAACTTAACACTAACGCTTAAAATATATATATGTATATAGTCTTAAAGCTGAAGGCTAAAGGTACCAACACTAATTGCAAAGGCTCTATATTCAATGTTCAATGTCCCATCCCTTCTCCTAAATCAAAAGCTTTCGGGCTACCCCAGCCAACAGCTTTGGAGAGCTTCCTAAAGGTGGAAGTCCCCTTGCCGTTTGGCAAGTGTAGCAACGATGGGACCTCAGCTCCTCCCTTTTGTGGACCCGAGTCGGCATGTTGTGTGCAAAAAACTGCTACCAGTAGGACCATTCTGTTCCTGCTCGAGGGCCAAATGGACCCCTACCTCTAAAACGACCTCTACCAGTTAGAGAAAGGAACCTCACACTCTGCCAGCCCAGGCTCTGTTTATGGTTCTTAAAACATGGGGGAAAGGGACCTGAAATCCATTTATCTGACTGGCTCACTATAATTTAGAGGCAAGGCTAAACACCTTGCGTACCACTTGATGCCAACTGGCGCCAATTAACGTAGTGTCCTCCTCCCTTTTCCCAGGAAGTGAAACTCCGGCCAGCCTTGGAGGGTGGGGGTGGGGAATACAGAAATGAAAGTTAGAAGCCTCCACTTACGGCTTTTGGGAGCTTCTTCACAGAAAGCCTGGGCTGAATTCATGTTACTAATGGCCTGGTCTCAGATCCAAACTACGAAATTCCTACCTCAGTGGGAAGAGTCTACTCTACACCTAATTGGCTCTATGCTAAACTTGCTATCATTAGCTAACAGACACTTCAGCTTAACCTTTTCATGACAAAAGAGATGACCCTTGCAAAACCTCTTGGATGAGAGGGATGGATGTCATGTCTGAGCCCCATCCATGCCAATGCTAATACTGAACCAATGTTTCATACTGCAACTTGATGTCATATTGCCAATGCCATAACTGTTTCTTTCACAGGCTGCTTGCAGGTGCTTATCTAACGGACTGTAGAAACTTTTAGTGTTCCTGACCTCATGTACTACATTGCGACGTCTTGCTTTACACAGTGACTCAACTTGATAGTACAGCTATGCGAGATGTTCTCAGGGCAAATTCGCACCAAAATCCTGTTTACTATTGGGAGGGGGAAGGAGCAAATGTGTGTTAAGAGGAAGATTTTTCCCAAGAGTTACTATTTCTGTCAATCTTGCTCATACTGCTTAGATACTTACCTTGCTTCTGAGTAATCCTATGGACATATATATGGGAATCATTTGATTTCTGAATAAAACCATTTAACCGAGAGCTTGGACTTCTTGTTGCAATGGTACAGGGATCTGTCTGCCATATCCTGTCCCCCATAGCCTGACAGCAGAGGGCTGTCCCTTTACAGTACAAAGAACCTAAGCACATCCGCATAGAGGGAGAAAATGACCCATGATAAGAAGGATAAGATTATCTCATTACGAGAATTTCAGGTGAGTGGCTGTGTTGGTAGAAGAGCAAAATTTAGGTCCAGTAGCACCTTAGAAATGAAGTAGGGAACCCCTGATTTAGGATCTCAGATCTCTGTCTGAAAAATTATAGTTCATACCAGGGCATTTTTTCTGGGAAAAGAAGTGGTGGAACTCAGTAGGTTGCTCTCGAAGAAAATGGTCACATGGCTGGTGGCCCCGCCCCCTGATCTCCAGACAGAGGGGAGTTTAGATTGCCCTCTGCGCCGCTCCAGAAATCTAAACTCCCCTCTGTCCGGAGATCAGGGGGCGGGGCCACCAGCCATGTGGCCATTTTCAAGAGGTTCCGGAACTCCGTTCCCCCGCGTTCCTGCTGAAAAAAAGCCCTGGTTCATACAAACAGCTATGGAGACACATTAACTGGGAGGTTTAGTATACATTTCTGTTTCGTACTGATTCTCCCTGAGTAGTAAGAGGAACCAACCCTTCTGACGGAAATGCAAGAGGAAGCATCTCCTCTCCTAATAACGCACCCTAATGCAGCTCAACCCTGCTGATGACAGGCAGACAATTTGGAACACCGCATCCAACCCTAGAAAAATCTTAACCCACAGAGGCGTGATTTGGGGTAGGAAAAATAATTAAGTTCACACGAGGCTGGATGCTTCAGAATAAAAAATAGTAGTCCGTTATTAAAGGAATTTTTAAGAAACTTTTAATAAGTTAATATTGGAAAGAGTGGAGAGAGCACTCTAAAACATCTGCCTATGCTAAGATGGGCAGAGATTGAGCCCGTCTTGCTCCAATAGCAGATAGAGAAAGAAGAGGGACGTGGGGAGGCCAGTTGGTAGGAGGGTTGGCAGCGGGGACACGATGGGGGTGGAACTGTAGGTATGATGACGGCACTTCTGGGGGCAACCCATAAGTGACAGCAGAAAGTGTTTCCTGCGATTCCTAGAGCTTTCCACCATCACGTCCATGGCATTTCTTTTCCCTGGAAGTGACATAACAGCACACACAAAGCCAGTGGCTTTTTAATTCCCCCCCCCCCAAGTGGGTGGTGTTAACACAAGCAAAGGAAGGCAGTTTCCCTGAGAATAGCAATCTAAGGTTAAAGGGACAGCAACAGGGCAAATCAAAATAGAATCATAGAATCATAGAGTTGGAAGGGGCCATACAGACCATCTAGTCCAACCCCCTGCCCAGTGCAGGATCAGCCTAAAGCATCTCTGACAAGTATTCATCCAGCCTCTTCTTGAAAACTGCCAGTGAAGGGGAGCTCAGCACCTCCCTAGGCAGCTGATTCCACTTTTGAACTACTCTGACCGTGAAAAAGTTTTTCCTAATATCCAGCCGGTACCTTTGTGCATGTAGTTTTAGCCCAAATAAAAATGGTGTAGATAATCCTGACCTCCCTGTCTTTCTAGCTCCATTGTCTCCTCTGAAGACTATGTGTATGTGTGCCAAGAGATGTGGTACCGCCCATCCTTCCAACAAAAACAGCCCTGTGGGGCTGTTTACAATAACCATTATTGTTGGAACACCACAGAGTCTCTGGACTTAATCTAACAGGGGCAGGAGCGACACGACAGGAAACATGTGGACCTTCCCATGCTGTTGCCGCCTTGGATCCATCGAGCAACGCCCTCCCTGCAAGAGGCTCCCTTTACAGGGCTTGTTAGCTGCTTCAGTTGCAATCAGCTGTCAAGAGGAATTCTGAAGCCCAGAACACAACCCACAGCACACAACCTTTTATTAGGTTCAAATGACACATAACAGGGATTAAGGACAGGTAGCAGTTCAGGTGATAAAGCTGTGGATAAAACTGCTAGGCCAACCCACTGATTGTTTATCCCTGGGTACAAATTGTGTATCTATCCCCTGGCATTGTGAGACGTGTTCCATGCCAATCCTCTGAGCTTCCAGCCATTACCCCTCCCTCCCTGGGGGCTTCTAGCCCTGAAGCATCCTCAAGGCCCCCAGGCCAAGTCAAGGATTCTCCCCGCCAGGCAGCATCAGCTGCACAGAGACCTGCTCGAGGGCATCAGAGATTTCATGCTGGAGGCAAAGAGGGGCTTTCCAGACCTATTGTGGGTCTCACATTTCGGGGCCAGCATGCAGCAGCATCCTGAAAACTTTAGGCTGAGCCACTCTCGCAGACAGGATGAACAGGAGCTGGAAGCCTAGAGGAGCAGGAATCCAACCTTGACTGTGCCCAGGTGAGTAGGGTTTTTGGGGCTAGCAGCACTTCCAGTTGCTGGGCAATCCCCCTCTCAGTGTCACACTGAACTACTCATTCTCAGGGTTTGTTCAGATCTGAAAACCTCCCCTTAGAATGGAATAGAGACTGCGCTTATTTTTCCCAGGATGGTGAAGTATACTGGAAGGAAGTTTGTGTCTTTGCCACTTGGGCAGCTTGAGCAAATGTAACCAGTGTTGTGCCCCAATAAAATACCAACGAAATACACAGTTATTAGTTGCTTGTAATCCCACGGTGCTTTCCAAAGTAAAGTAAGCCGTGAATTCTGCTCCAAGGACGGTGCAATGAAAATAAAAGCAGTGGGGAAGATGAGGGAAGGGAGCAGAGGGAAGGGAGGAGAGGGAGAGGCGAGAAACAAGCTCATTTGCCAGAATATTTAGATCCGGAGGAGTTAGCTGTGTTAGTCTGTATTTGCAAAATAGTAGAGTCCAGTAGCACCTTTAAGACTAACAAACTTTATTGTAGCATAAGCTTTCGAGAACCACAGCTCTCTGTCAGATGCATTGTCTTCTGACGAAGAGAGCTGTGGTTCTCAAAAGCTGACAATGTATCAGACGAAGAGAGCTGTGGTTCTCAAAAGCTGATGATGCCTCTGATTAAGAGAGCTGTGGTTCTCGAAAGCTTATGCTACAATGAAGTTGATTAGTCTTAAAGTTGCTACTGGACTCTTTACTATAATGAATATTTAGGATCTATTGTACAGTTTTCCAAGTAACCTTTAAAATAACCTCAGGCACAACAGAGGTTCTCTTTGTGTCCCACGATACTGTAAAAGGCTGAACTGCTGCTAGTCGTCCTGAAAACAGGTGAATGAAACATGTGTGTTGACTGGTGTGCTCTTCGGAGAGCCAGGCTTAGCTGCAGCCTCCCAGCAAGCTCACGCTCTGTGATGTCAAGTATAACAGCCCTGTGGAATCTGGATCCGTGTGGTCACTAAGAGTAGGACCAGTGACCACAGGGAGTTCTTCCCTGCTCCAAATCTCAGCTGAGCTGCAAACTTGAGCAAGCCACTCCCTTACAGCCTAAGTAGCCCCCATCTGGAGTATGGGGAGAATGGGTCCTTACCAGGCCCTTGTTGGGATTGCAACATGCAAAATATCTAGCTCTCTGAAAGCAGATGATAACAGCAAGCTATTATTGTTGCCTGTGAAGATCCTGACCAGACAAGCAAAGGGCCAAGCTACAAGTGACTAGTGACACTTGAACAGCAAGTGAACAGACTCACGTCATGTGTATTCCTCCCTGTTCACTTGTGCTCCACTCGCTCCACTCACGTCATGTGTATTCAAATTCTGGCGGAATAGCATTCTCATCACAGTCTAAAGTTTCTATTAACGTCATTGTACTATTGTCCCGTTCCTCATCACTGCTATTAGGAGTTTGTGCCAGCAAATATACATTCCTTGACTGGCAAATGGCTTTACATTCTGCTTGAGATATTAAGTCTATACTTTCAGCATCAGGCTTGGTTCTTGTTATCAAATCAGCTACTCTTTCCAAGAATTTTTGTGCCTCTTTATCATCCACTATAGGTTCATGAGGTCGACGTGACAACCCATCTGTATCACAGTTTAATCTTCCAGCTTTGTAACTAATCTCAGAGTCATATGAAGCTAAAGCAGCTAGACATCTATGAGAAGTGGCATCCAATTTTGCAGTAGTTAAAACATAAGTGAGGGGATTATTGTCAGTGACTACTCTGAACTTTGCACCATATAATCATGAAACTTTTCTGCTATGGCCTATTTGAGGGCCAAAAATTCAAGCTTATGGCTCCTCTCACTAGGACTCAGACCCCTACTTGCATAGGCTATGACTCGATTTTTTCCTTCTTGGACCTGATAAAGAGCTGCCCCAAGTCCTGTAATGCTAGCATCAGTATGTAAAACATATGGTAACTTCCAGTTTGCAAATCCCAATACTGGAGCTGTTGTCAATTTACTTTTAAGATCATAAAAACTCTCTGACAATCATTTGTCCACTGGTCTTCCAGACGAGGTGAAAACCTACCCTTTAGTTTTTTTCCTGATAGGAGTGCGTTTAGGGGCTTAGCCAATGTTGCATACTGTTTTACAAATCTTCTATAGTACCCAGAGAAACCCAGAAAAGACTTAATTTCTGTAATGGTTTGTGGTCTTGGCCAGTCTTTTATTGTTGAGATCTTCTCTGGATCTGGACCAATTCCATCTTTTGAAATGATATGACCTAAATACTCGACAGAAGTTTAAGAGAATTTGCATTTTGAAGGTGATAACTTGAGCCCATTGTTCACAAGTCTCTGTAGTACAGCTATAAGTCTCTCCTCATGTTCTTCCACTGTTTTAGAGAAAACAATGATGTCATCCAAAAAAGCTATTGCTCCTGTCAAGTTTATGCCACTCATAATTTTTTCCATCATACGCTGGAATGTTGCTGGAGCATTAGTGAGACCTTGGGGCATCATACGGAACTGCCAGTTGCCTAGTGGAGTAGTGAAAGCTGTTTTGGGTCTATCTTGTTCTTCTAATTCAACCTGATAATATCCACTTTTAAGGTCCAGTGTAGAAAACCACTCAGCTCCCGCAAGTAATGAAAATGTCTCCTCTATCCTAGGGAGAGGGTAAGCATCTTTACATGTCATATTATTTAGCTTGCGATAATCTACTACCATTCTTAGGGCTCCAGTTTTTTTTCTCACTAAGACAACAGGTGAAGCATAGGGGCTATTTGTTTCCTCAATTAATCCCATAGCTAACAGTTCTATCAGATGATTCCTCAAATCCTGTAAATCTGAAGGTGAAACTGGTCTAGTCCTTTCTTTAAAAGGTGTATCAGACAAGTGAATAGTATGAGTGACTCCACTCACATGACCTACATCCAGATCATGTTTTGAAAAAAGCTTCACCTACTTCTTTAGATATCCTCTCCCGTACTCAAACACAAAGTTCCTGAACTATAGGAGAATCACCAAAATCTAGAAAGAATCCACAATCTCTCACTTTTAAAGCATCAGGCACTGGTCTAACCCAGTCTATCACTTCCCCTTTGGCCAGGATACATTTCTGAGGCAAAGTTATGCAGTGAGAACTCTCATTACTGAGATGAACCCTGGTACGGTTGCAGGAAGCTGAGGTCACTTTAGCAAATTGTGATTTTACTACCAACCCCGCAGGTAGAGCTCTGTAATTTGGATTGGTCACCATTACTTCAATTTCTTCCTCACTGGGAATAACTCTCATCCACCCTTTCAGTTCTTTTGTTTCTCCTGGCTTCGTGGTAATAGGTTTCTTTTCAGCTACCTTAATAGCTCTCTCCGCAGCTTGCTGCTGCATTCTTTTTGTTGCATTAAATTCAGCATAATCTGTGGCCCACTCAACAGCTACTGTCAACTTCTTAGGGAAATACCACCTCATATTCTGACAGTCTTCTACTCCCCGACTTAAAACATTGGTCCCTACAATTACTGGTACAGCTGCTTTAGGCTCTTGGTCAGCTCAGACCAGGGCAAGAATCTGATGTGTCTTGTCACTTCCACAGTGCTGTTTATCAAATTTTACAGATACACACACATATCCTAAATAAGGAACCGCCTGCCCATCTGCTCCTGTGACCTGGAGTACATTCTGCAAGGGCTGCAGCAAAACGTGAGAGAGATGTTGGGAATAAAATTCTTTTGTTATGCAAGTAACTTGAGATCCCGTGTCAACAAGACATTCACACCGCACTCCTTCCACATAAATAGGAGAATAACATGGATCTCCTACTAATTCCTTTAATATCTGGTCCACACCCAGCTCAGTTGATGTACTGGCTACATCCTCTTTTGAGTCTCAGCCTGTTTGACATCTCTTTTCCTCCTATTTCTGGAAAGTAGTTTGCTTGCATTAATTCTGGATCAGATGGGGAAGTACACTCAACTTGAGAATGTCCATCCTGACCACACTAATAGCAAAAATGCCATTCATTGAATTGCTTCTTCATTGGAGCCTGAGAAGAGCAATGGGATAAAGAAGCCGTATTTTTCAGAGGACAGTTAGCTTCCATTTTAGTATCCTTTATTTGACTGTCCACTCATTTGACAAATGCACTCTCAAGACAAGCTAATCTGCCACATAGGGAGGCAACATTTTCTTTCTCTTCCATACTATGTTCCTCAGTGATCTTAGGCTCCACTGATTGGCAGAAATTATTATATACCTTAGAGGATGATCTACCCAACTGCTTTGCCTTCCTGCATGCCTTAGCTTCATTTTCTTCTTCCATAGAACGAATTTTATACAATATCTTTGAATAAGTGATAGAGGTTTTATCTCCATTACTTAAACAATCCCTCAAATTGAGTTGCATAGTAAGAACTTCATCCCAGCATCCACGGATAAATTGTTTTATCAGGGGCAAATCACTCTTGTCCCGCCAATCCTCTCCCTATTTTCCTCCAGCAGCAATTCAGTTTATATAAATTCATAAATATAAATATTCTGAGGACTTTTCTGCATTCTTTTGATAAGTCTCCAAAAACTGTGCGTATAAATCATCTGCAGTTGCAGTACACCCAAAAGCGTTCTCTAGTTCTGCTAAGCAATCCTGTGCTGTGGCACAATTTCCTGCATGTAAAGCTACATTCAGAGCAGGAGGCAAGAGGCTCGCCAACAATTTGCACTTCTTCCCAGTGGCAGATATCTCAGAATCTTCTAATAATTGTTGTATTTGCCATCTCCGTGTATCAAAATCTAGTTTTCCTACAGGTTTTGGCATTTTCCCAGAAAAAACATTTTAATCTATAAGAAGCATGATTATAACTACTTTCTTCTGCTGCTAATGATTTTATAACATGCTTCACAACCATTTTATGTACTCCTTCAGGTACCTGCACAGCCACAGTGGGTGGAATAAGAAAGAGCTCTTTGCTAGGATTTTCCTCCACTATTAAATCTCTACTAACTGTTGTAGAGCCAAATGCCCTTTCTGCTGTCTCCCCTGACTTGGACAGGTTACTTGTACACTTCTCATTCTTTTGTGGAGTACTATGCTTTAAGCTTTGCTTAATGGGTGTTATTACCCACTGATTTTCTAACTTACAGGTATTACAGGCTTTTGCCAATAACTGGGCAGAGAATTTCTCTTCAAACTCACACAATACCATTCCTACTTTGGCACCAGGCATCCTTTTATATTTGCTGACGGTACCATAGTTACTTAAGGAACATTCCACATCTGTATCAGACACAGTTGACAATACTCCACTCAGCCTAACAGAGCGATCTGGATCCAATTTGTACAGTTTACACAGTTCCATTTTAGCTGAGATAATACCGCGTTGCTTAAGAATAGTAAAATATATAAATGCTAAGATCACAAGGCAGCACTGTCCCTGTTCGGGCGCCAAAATATTTCGTAACCCATTTTGTTCAAGGAACAACATCAAATGAATAGATATATCTAATTTTTTTATTAATAAATTTTATTAAACAATAACAACATTTTAATACATATAACAACTTGATATAAGTAATGACTTGGTACATGGAGAATAAATTACAATCATATTGTCGGGCTAACATGTAAATATTATTTATAGCATAACATTTTTATAAGTATAGCACAATACAGCGATAAGTTTCAGTTTGAATGTATTGTTGTGGCATTAAAGAGTTTTGAAATATCAATCTTTACTGGTCCAAGATATTGCGATATAGAGAACTTAAAGGCTGCATATCGTTCTTTTCAATGAATTCGAAAAAGGGCATCCATTTCTCATAAAAATATGTATTTACATTAATTGAATTGGAAGATTTAATCCTATCAGTAATTTTTTCAATAATAAATTGGTCCCAAACCCGAGAGTACCACTGTGACACTGACGGAGGGAAATGGTTTTTCCAATTGAGGGCTATTAGCGATTTTGCTGCGTTTAAAAGACTTGTAATAAGTTGTCGATAAATGTTTGGGATTTGAACCTCATGCCATAGGTCAAGAAATATTAATTTTGGATCCATTGGAATTTTGTATGATGTTATATTTTTTATTTGTTCTATGATATCTCCCCAAAATTTATATATAACGTCACAGATATATCTAATTTGAGAACTGGGAGAGTTCATGTCTATGACAGTGTGATCCCACCTTGTGACACTTGCATTTATAAAAGATTACAATGAACAAACTTGAAAAGAGAAAACATCTTATTTGGAACAACACAATAATAGAGCATATGCAACAATCATGTAACAAAACAGGCCAGTTTTGCTCAAACAGACCCAGGTCTCAGTCATTCTGACATCTTCTAGCCAGTCCCTTGAAATGCAGCCACTTGTAGTTGTGCTCTGCGTAGAGATGCCTTCTGTTCTTCACAGGAGTCGACAACATTAATAGAGAGTTCATAGAAAGGAGTGCTTCTGAGGCGAGAGGGCTTCTCCCTGCAGTTTCAGGCCCTCCAGTCTCTCAGGGAAAATTGCGCCTTTTTTTCCTTATAAGGAATACCCCAACTCTTTATCTCCCTCTAGTAGACAAGGGTTACACAAGCACTGAAAAGGGCCACAGGAATATCTCTGGAAGTACCATGCAAATAAACAAAATGGAAACAACTGAGGAATACCGCCCCCACTTTCTAACAGTGGATTTGGGTTACAGACAGGAGGACAACCAAGTGAGGAGAGGGTCATAAAAAGCACAGGCAGGGGAGGGGTCAGCCCTTACAAGTGGAGGAGACAGTCCCGGGTCAGGGAGGTCAGAGCAGAGACCTGGCCTTTGGCCCTTAGGAGATCATCAGGGATTTTGCTGAGGGGGATTTCAGAGGAGTGCAGAGGGCCAGAACCAGAAGCCCCATATCAATATCCATTTGGGGCACTATTCCAAGAACCCCACTTCTTCCACATGACTTCAGTGGGCATCAGGCCATCTGGAGGGATGCCAAATACCCTTTCCATGCAAGGCATCTTCTCTCAGTTGATTATTTTCTCCTTACAGGTGGGTTCAGAGCTCTCGATGGGAGTGTGGAATCAGACACGAGTGGTGGAATTCGTCTTCCTGGGATTCTCTGGCATTCCATACGGCCACATCTACCTCTTCCTGGTATTCTTAGCCATTTACACGGTCACTGTGCTGGGGAACCTCATGATTTTTACTCTGATTCAACTGGATTCCAGCCTTCATAGCCCCATGTATTACTTCCTCAGCCACCTCTCCTGCTTAGATATTTGCCTCTCCTCCGTCACAGTCCCTAAGATCCTGGTGAACTTCTTGTGCCAGCGACAGACCATCACCTACAACCAGTGCATGGCACAGATGTTCTTTGTGATGTCTTTCACGGGGACGGAGGCTGCGCTGCTGGCTGTCATGGCCTATGACCGCTATGCTGCCATCTGCAAACCTTTGCATTACTCCCACCTAATGAAATCCAAGGTGTGTACCGTACTGGCCTTTGCCACTTGGGTGTGGGGCTTCGTAGACTCCGCTTTCCATACAGCTCTGAGCTCTAACTTATACTTCTGTGGAGTCAACCAGATTCATCACATCTTCTGTGATCTCCCCCCATTGATGAAAATTTCTTGCAGTGATACACACATCAATGAAATGGCCATCCGCATAGCAAGCCTATTTGTGGGTGGGGGACCCTTCCTCTTCATCATCTTCTCATATTTCTTCATCCTGTCCTCCATCTTGCACATCCGTTCTACCCATGGCAAACGCAAAGCTTTTTCCACCTGCGCTTCTCACATCGTTGTCGTTATCATTTATTATGGAAATGCATTAATTAACTATAACAGGCCAAGCGCTGGGTACTCCTTAGAGATTGACAGTCTTGTTTCCACCCTCTTCTGCATTATGACCCCTATGCTCAACCCCCTCATCTACAGCCTTCGGAACAAGGAAGTAAAAGGAGCCTTGAAGAAGGTTGTAGAAAGACAGAAGGAGTCTAAACATCACCGCGCTCTAAGTTAGGGCAAGTGGGAGACATTTTGTCGTACCTGTCAGTATTGTTCCCCTTGGGAGCTACTGGCTGCCGGTTTTTGTGATCTCTGGTGTTAACTTTACTTTTAATTTTGCTGTAATGGGACATATTGAAGCACCAAGGAAGACACAACTTCTATAGGTAAATGGAAACAAATGAAACAATGTACTGAAACGTGAGTAACACACATACAACATGCTAAGGTCAAGAGCTGAAAAAATAAGCGTCCGATTACACATTCACTGTTCTTCTGGTTCCATTGCCCCCTCTGAGGTTGGTGTGTTCATGATGTGCTATGAAACGCGGCACTGCCCATCTTTCTAACAAAAACAACCCCATGGGAAGGCGAAAAGCTGTTTTGTTTTATGTGCACAACAACCATTATTGTTGGAACACCACAGAGTCTCTGGATTTAATCCAGGAAGAGTTATGCCCTCTGCAGTCCTCCCAGTAAGTGGCTCCTTTTGCAGGCCTGGTTAGCTGCCTCATAGAATCATAGACTCATAGGGTTGGAAGGTATCTCTAGAGTCATCTAGTCCAACCCCCTTGCACAATGCAGGAAATTCACAACTACCCCCCACTCCGACTGTCCCAGTGCCCCTTGCTCCATCCCCAGAAGATGGCAAAACACCACCAGGATCCCTAGCCAAACTGGCCAGGGGAAAATTACTACCTGATCCCAAGGTGGTGATTGGACTTACTCTAGGCATGTAAGAAGGGGCCACAAAAACCAAGCACTGACGTAACCCTTCCTGCCCTCCCCCACAAGATCTACCCAGGTTCACAGAATCAGCATTGCTGTCAGATGGCCTTCTAGCCTCTGCTTGCAAACCTCCAAAGAAGGAGAGCTCACCACCTCCCGAGGAAGCCTGTTCCACTGAGGGACTCCTCTAACAGTCAGGAAGTTCTTCCTGATGTTTAGCTGAAAACTCTTTTAATTTCAAGCCGTTGGTTCTGGTCTGACCTTCTAGGGCAATGAAAACAACTCCAAACCATTCTCTATATGACAGCCTTTTAAGTACTTGAAGATGGTTATCATATCACCTCTCAGTCTTCTCCTCTCCAGGCTAAAGCTTCCGAGCTCTTTCAACCTTTCCTCATAGGACTTGGTCTCCAGGCACCTCACCATCTTCATTGCCCTCCTCTGGACACGTTCCACCTTGTCTATATCCTTCTTAAATTGTGGTGCCCAAAACTGAACACAGTACTCTAGGTGAAGTCTGACCAGAGCAGAGTAGAGCGATACCATCACTTCTAATGATCTGATACAGCCCCAAACCGCATTTGCCTTTTTAGCTGCCACATCACACTGCTGACTCATGTTCAGTGTGTGGTCTACTAAGACCCCTAGATCCTTTTCGCACATACTACTACCAAGACAAGTCTCCCCCATCTTATAATTATGCCTTTGATTTTTCTTACCTAAATGCAGAAATTTGCATTTATCTCTGTTGAAATTAATTTCACTTGCAGTCAGCTGTCAACAGGCTTTCTGAAAACCAGAACACAACCCACAGCACACAACCTTTATTAGGGCCAATCAAATGACACATTTCAGGGATTCAGGACAGGTTGCAAATTGGGGGAGAAAACTAAGGACAAAACTCCTAGGCCAACCCACTGATTGTTAATGCATTCTGGACAGCTCCCTGGGTATAACTTATGCGTCTATCCCCTGGCATGGTGAGACGTGTTCAATGCCAATCCTCTGAGCTCCCAACCATTACCCCTCCCTCCCTGGGGGGTTCCAGCCCAGGAGCACCTCCAAGGCCCCCAGGCCAAGTCAAGGATTCTCCCTTCCAGGCAGCATCAGCTGCACAGAGACCTGCTCGAGGGCATCAGAGATTTCATGCTGGAGGCAAAGAGGGGCTTTCCAGACCTATTGTAGGTCTCACATTTTGGGGCCAGCATGCAGCAGCATCCTGAAAACTTTAGGCTGAGCCACTCTCTTCTTGAAGGCAGGATGAACAGGAGCTGGAAGCCTAGAGGAGCAGGGATCCAACCTTGACTGTGCCCAGGTGAGTAGGGTTTTTGGGCCAGCTGCACTTCCAGTTGCTGGGCAATCCCCCTCTCAGTGTCACACTGAACTACTCATTCTCAGGGTTTGTTCCGATCTGAAAATCTCCCCTTAGAATGGAATAGAGACTGCGCTTATTTTTCCCAGGATGGTGAAATATACTGGAAGGAAGTTTGTGTCTTTGCCACTTGGGCAGCTTGAGCAAATGTAACCAGTGTTGTGCCCCAATAAAATACCAACGAAATACACAGTTATTAGTTGCTTGTAATCCCACGGTGCTTTCCAAAGTAAAGTAAGCCGTGAATTCTGCTCCAAGGATGGTGCAATGAAAATAAAAGCAGTGGGGAAGATGAGGGAAGGGAGCAGAGGGAAGGGAGGAGAGGGAGAGGCGAGAAACAAGCTCATTTGCCAGAATATTTAGATCCGGAGGAGTTAGCTGTGTTAGTCTGTATTTGCAAAATAGTAGAGTCCAGTAGCACCTTTAAGACTAACAAACTTTATTGTAGCATAAGCTTTCGAGAACCACAGCTCTCTTCATCAGATGCATTGTTATCTGATGAAGACAGCTGTGGTTCTCGAAAGCTGACAATGCCTCTGACGAAGAGAGCTGTGGATTTCAAAAGTTTATGCTATAATAAAGTTGATTAGTCTAAAATTTGCTACTGGACTCTTTACTATAATGAATATTTAGGATCTATTGTACAGTTTTCCAAGTAACCATTAAAATAATCTCAGGCACAACAGAGGTCCTCTTTGTGTCCCACGATACTGTAAAAGGCTGAACTGCTGCTAGTCGTCCTGAAAACAGGTGAATGAAACATGTGTGTTGACTGGTGTGCTCTTTGGAGCGCCAGGCTTAGCTGCAACCTCCCAGCAAGCTCACGCTCTGTGATGTCAAGTATAATAACCCTATGGAATCTGGATCCGTGTGGTCACTAAGAGTAGGACCAGTGACCACAGGGAGTTCTTCCCTGCTCCAAATCTCAACTGAGCTGCAAACTTGAGCAAACCACTCCCTTGCAGCCTTTGTAGCCCCCCTGCACATCTGGAGTAGGGGGAGAATGGGTCCTTACCAGGCCCTTGTTGGGATTGCAACATGCAAAACATTTAGCTCTCCTCTCATTGCTAGGACTCAAGGAAAAAGAGCAGAAACTTTCTGCTTCTTTTCAGTGATGCTCAAGAAAAGCCCTTTGGTGCCTGGCCAGCCCGTGTAGGATGTGGTCCTGGGAGGTGTCTCCGGATCTGGAACCAGAGACTCAAAAGGACATGGACGGGGAGAGCTTTGTGCTTCATCTAAGAGTGGCAAGCGAGGCAGTGCAGGAATACAGGGAGGGTAATCTCAGAGTCAGCAGCACAGGAGAGGAGAGGGGTTGGCTAGGAGCATGCTGGACGGAAGCAAGGTTGTTGAGGTGCAGCCAGGACATCCCAGACAAATGGAGGCAGCCATCATCAAGGTGGCCAGAGCCTGAGCCAGATTTTTATCCATAGTGGTTGAAAGGGTCGTTTTATTTGGCAATGTAAAGAAAGGAGGAACGGGAATCAGAATCAAACTAAATCTGAGCAGCCAAAGTGAGAAGAGTTATTAGTCGTTGGGTTTAGAAGACAGACTTGTCCCTCGCTTTGTACTATTTGATAAAGCCAGTGATTCAAGCCTGTTTTATGGTGAGACCAGTCATGTATATGGAGTAAATACAGAACAGAAAGCTCGTGGGGGGACAGAGGAGAAGCCCAGTCCAGGGCACCAGCCTACGAAGCCTGAGGGGCAATCTCAGACTGGCAAGTGGAGGGGCAGGACCGGAGGAAGGGAGGGAGGGAGTGCCTGGGTGCTGCTGGGTGTCTTCGGGGTGCAGGTGGTGCTGGAAGTCGTGGCCAGAGTGTCGGACTACGATCTTCGATCCAGAGGAGCTGGCCGTGTTAGTCTGTAGCTGCAAACGAGTAAAGAGTCCAGCAGCAACTTTAAGACTAGCCAACTTTAGTGTAGCACTAGTTTGATACCCGTGCTTCACTACAGTATTTAACTACTTTTAATCCAGTTATAATATTTATGGGTAAGTAACGTTTTTGGCTTGTTGGGGGGGGGGCAGGTTGAGTTGGTTTTGTAGTATAATAGCACAGTACCCGAGCATCACAAAAGTGTTTGAATAAAGCGAAGCATGTTGATGCCTAAAACTGATGAAGTGAATTTCAAAATGTAACATTTATTGAAGAGATTTTTAAAAGGAAAAGATTGTAGTGCAGTAAATAAAGTGAAAAATATGTACAACCTTATTTTTCTACTGAAGGACCTCTTTGTAGACCTCATTGGTGATTTCCCCCCACTTTGGAGCCCCCACCTTGAAGAGAACCTTGTGGGCTGGGAAGCCAGGAGGGTTGAGCATGTTGAGGAACTCCAGAGGGTAGTGGACTGCATCATCCATTTGCACCACTGAGTCCTCAGATCTGTACTCCATTCCTACCCCTTCAAGGGAGTTAAGTTGTGTTTCATTAATTATGGCAGCCTTGTCTTTCTGGGGGGGGTCAGAATGGCACGCTTGCACAGCCCGTCCATGGACTACTCCCTGATAGTGGTGATATCAGGGTATATCGTGGCTGTTAGGTCTGCTAGGGTTGTCACTACTGTGCCCAGGCCTGCAGGGATGGTCACCTTTCCCTTGTACTTGGGACTTGCTGGTACTTGCCCGCTGCTGCTCAGTGCACTCCAGGAGTATGATGTGCATACTTCTTTGCCGCATCTCTAAGTTGCTCCCTCCTTTTAGCATCGGTATATCTTGTACAACGTCTGCCAGGAGGCTTCTTGGGGGCAGTAAGAGGTGATGGCTGCAAGAGGTGTGAGGTGGAGTTGGACTGAGGGAGGGGTGGTGTGGAGGGCCCTTCAGCAGGTTCATGTAAGAGGTTCATATTGAAATGGCCCCTAGAAAGGCTGTGCACCATCTCCCCATGAACATTTAAAAACTCCGCTGCCGTACTAACTTTTATATAAAATCCCTTTTCAGAAATCTTGTACTGTCTTTCTTCAACTGTCTGCAGTTTCCTTGACCTAATTTTTATCTCAACACACAGTTTCACAGCTGACCCATCAGCCTCCCAGACACACAGGAAAGCCAGGCCCCACAGGGAGATTGGAAACCCTAAAGGGGAGGTGTATTTTTACCTCAGGACACGTTCAATTACTGGGAGTCATTGAATGGGTCCTGAGTACTGCGTGTGTCCTGCATACTGTTTAGAATGTTGGGATGATGACCAATCAAGGCTGCATATGCAAATGACCTCAGGGCAGATTCGGTTTCGTTTTCACAGCCATGTCGGACGCTCCTCTTCGCTGGCTCGAGAGGAAGCGCCCGAGCACCCTGTCCGGGCGGCTGATCTGCGAAGATTAGCCCCCAAAACTCCCAGTGAGGGAGGCTGGGTCCGGGACGCTGCGGGAAGAGCCCCCCGGAATCAATGCGGGGGGTTAATTGCCCGTTTGTCCCTACGGAGGCCGGCGGACGTGCGCGGTGCCTCGAGTGCTGCCGGGCCATGGAAAACGGCAAAGAGCAGAACTAGGCGAGAGCCTACAAGTAAGCGAATTCCTTCTGTTATTACAAGCGTACGTGAAGGAGAGGTGGGATCTGAAGCTAAGAAGGCTCATTCTTCCCCTTTGCTGAGTTTCAAAATTCAATTGGCGCCCCCCCCCCTAAAATGGCAACAAAAAAACAAAGTCCTGCCCTTGGCAAGCCAGTTTCGGCTGCCCTAAAGGGAGAATCGCTGGAGGAAGTAGTACGGAGGGCGGTTGGTGAAGCTATAAAACCCTTTGTTGACAAGCTGAATGAAACAGATCAAAGGGTGGGCTTAATTGAGAGCGAAGTGAAAACCATCAAGGAAGCAGCGGGGGGGCAGAGAAGTCTGCTCGGGAAAGTGCGTCACTCGTGAAGGCTACGAATAAAGAGCTTAAACTGGTGGAGAATCAGTTGATCGGGCTACAAGTGGAACGAACACAGACAATTTTGCGCCTCCAGAATGTGAAAGAGGAGGAAAACGAGGATTTACGGGGTCTTGTCTCGGAACTACTGGCGACACCCACGAGGGCAACTAAAGAAGAAGTAAAAAGCGTCATTTTGGAAGCCCGTCGGGCTACTTCAAAATATGCAATGAAGCGTCAGTTGCCGCGCGAGATCATCATCAATTTTTCATCTAAGAGGATCCGGGACACTATCCTATATAATTCATACAATGCGGATTTGGACTGTTTGGGTAATAAAGTTAAGATATTGAAAGACGTCCCATTTCTAGTTCGGAAAAGACGTTTTAAGTATAAAAAGTTCGCAGCTCTTCTGAGAGAACGTGGAATAAAGTACAAATGGTTATTCCCGGAAGGAATCTGGTTCAGTCACAAAGATCAAGCCTTTAAGATATTATCAGAAGATCAACTAAGGGATTTTGAGGACAGAAATCCAGGATTCCAGTGCACCAAGCAAGACGAAAAGGAGAAGTCTGAGGGGGAGGGGGAGGAAACGAGCACTGCGGCTGCAGCTGCTCAGAAAGAACTGCGTCCGGGACCCAGGAGGGGAAGAAAAATTTAATTTGAAATTAAACTGTAATTTGCATTTAGTAAGGTCAACCACTCCATCAATATAACATAAAGCTTTAACTTTTGAATAATGGCAGTATGAAGGGAAAACATTTTGTGTAGTATAGCTGTTGCATGTTGTAGTTGTTGTGGTTTTTTTCCTTTTTCCCCTTGATCCCTTTCTTCCCTTTGTATTGTTAGTTAATGTAGTTAATAAAAAATAAAAAATGTCAAAAAAAAAAAGCAAATGACCTCAGGGCAGAGTGGCTGAGTTGGCAGTTGGCGGGGGGGGGGGAGGGAATGAGCAGCCACCCAGCCACACAGGGAAGCTGTATCCCTATGGGAAAACACTTTTTACCCCCTTAGAGGGTGAATTTCTGAAAATCTCTTCTTAGTGAGCCTCTATACCACAAAAGGAACGTCCTCCCCAAATTTCAAGTTTCTAGTTTCAGGGGTTTGGGCTGGGCATTGATGAGTCAGTCAGGACACTTGTCTTTATATATATAGATAGGCCTTCGAGAACCATAGCTATCTTCTGCATCTGATGAAAGGAGCTGTGGTTCTCGAAAGCCTATGCTACAGTAAAGTTAATTAGTCTTAAAGGTGCTACTGGACTGTGATCTGGAAGACTTGCATTCAGATCCTCAGACATGAAGTCTTGTGGGTGGCCTTGGGCCACTCATCTCCATCTCATTATGTGCATTTACTCAGCATTTTCTGTTCAACATACTAAAAATTTAACTTTACAACTGATCCACTCCAACAGTAGCCATTCTTATCTGTTGTGAGGGTGAAAGAGGGAGGATAGAGTCATATAAGTAACTCTGAGCTCCTTGGAGAAAGCGTGGCATAAAATGTTCCCGACAGGAAGGCAGATGGAATTTAAATTACTCTTTTAGAGAGAGGGTGTAATGAAAGCACTGAAAAGGGCCAGAGGAATATCTCTGGAAGTACCATGCAAATAAACAAAACGGATGGTTGTTGTGGATTTTCTGGGCTGTATAGCCGTGGTCTTGGCATTGTAGTTCCTGACATTTCGCCAGCAGCTGTGGCTGGCATCTTCAGAGGTGTAGCACCAAAAGACAGAGATCTCTCAAAAAGAGTCCAGTAGCGATTCGGTTTCGTTTTCTCGGCCATGTCGGACGCTCCTCCTCGCAGGTCTGAGAGGAAGCGTCCAAGCAGCCTGACCGGGTGGCTGATCTGCAAAGATTAGCCCCCAGGACTCCCAGGGAGGGAGTCAGGGTCCGGGACACTGCGGGAAGAACCCTCTGGCAAATCCATGCAGGGGGTAAATTGCCCGTTTGTCCCCAAGGAGGCCGGCAGACGTGCGCGGCACCTTGCGTGCTGCCGGGCCAAGGAAAACGGCAAAGAACAGGACTAGGCGGAAGCCTGTAACTAAGCGAATCCCTTCTGTTATTACAAGCGTATGTGAAGGAGTGGTGGGATCTGAAGTTAAGAAGACTCGGATTTCTTCCCCCTCTCTGAGTTTCAGAAGGTTGGCGGTCCCCCCGCCCTAAAATGGCAGCGAGAAAGCAGAGTCCCACTTTGGGCAAGTCAATCTCGGCTGCCCTGCAGGGAAAAGCGGAGTCGCTCGAGGACTTGGTCAAAAGGTCGGTTATCGAAGCCATAAAACCCTTCGTTGACAAGCTGAATGAAACAGATCAAAGGGTGGGCTTAATTGAGAGCGATGTGAAAGCCATTAAGGAAGTAGTGGGGGGGGGCAGAGAAGTCTGCTCAGGAAAATGCGTCACTCATGAGAGCAATGAACAAGGAGCTAAAGCTGGTGGAAAACCAGCTGATCGGGCTGCAAGTGGAACGAACACAGACTGTTTTGCATCTCCAGAATGTTAAAGAGGAGGAAAACGAGGATCTAAGGGAGCTTGCCTCGGAATTATTGGCGTCACCCGCGAGGGCAACTAAGGAAGAGGTAAAAAGCGCCATTTTGGAAGTCCGTCGGGCTTCTTCAAAATATGCAATGAAGCGGCAGCTGCCTCGTGAGATTTTTATTGAGTTTTCATCTAGGGTCCGAGACACTATCCTATTTAACTCATATAATGCGGACTTGGACTTTCTGGGAAATAAAGTCAAGATACTGAAGGACGTTCCATTTCTAGTTCGGAAAAGAAGATTTAAGTACAAAAAGCTCGCAGCTCTCCTGAGGGAACGGGGGATAAAGTATAAATGGCTATTTCCGGAAGGAATTTGGTTTAATTATAAAGATCAAGCTTACAAGATAAACTCAGAGGATCAGCTAAGGGATTTTGTGGACAAAAATCAAGAATTCGGGCAAGATACCATGCAAAATGAAGAAGACTCGAAGCCTGAAGGGAGGGGGGAGGCAGCGAGCGCAGTGGCTGTAGCTGCTCAGAGAGAACTGCGTCCGAGGCCTAGGAGGGGGAAGAAGAAGATTTAATATGGGTTGTATTTTGTATTTTGTAAGGTCAACCACTCCTTCATTACTTTATGAAGGTTTAAATTTTTAACTATGGCAGTATGAAGGGAAAACATTGTAGTGTAGTGTATATTGTTTGTATGTTACCTCCCCCCCTTTTCCAGCCCTCCTTCCCCTTTTCTTTCTTCTTTCCCTTTTCCCCTTTCCTAGTACTTTTGTAGGTTTTTTTGTAGGTTTTTGTCTTAGATATTAAAAAAAAAAAAAAAGAGTCCAGTAGCACCTTTAAGACTAACCAATTTTATTGTAGCATAAGCTTTTGAGAATCACAGTTCTCTTCGTCAGATGCATGGAGGGCCAAGAGAAACTGTTGGCCCTCCATGCATCTGACGAAGAGAACTGTGATTCTCGAAAGCTTATGCTACAATAAAATTGGTTAATCTTAAAGGTGCTACTGGACTCTTTTTGATTTCGCTACTACAGACTAACACGGCTAACTCCTCTGGATCAGAGATCTCTCAGTGTCACAAAACGGAAACAACTGAGGAATAGCCCCCCCCCTTCTAACAGTGGATTCCAGTTACGGACAGGAGGACAGCCAAGTGAAGAGAGGGTCATAAAAACCTCAGGCAGGGGAGGGGTCAGCCCTTACAAGTGGAGGAGACAGTCCCGGGTCAGGGAGGTCAGAGCAGAGACCTGGCCTTTGGCACTTAGGAGATCATCAGGGATTTTGCTGAGGGGGATTTCAGAGGAGTGCAGAGGGCCAGAACCAGAAGCCCCGTATCAATATCCATTTGGGGCACTATTCCAAGAACCCCACTTCTTCCACATGACTTCAGTGGGCATCAGGCCATCTGGAGGGATGCCAAATACCCTTTCCATGCAAGGTGTCTTCTCTCAGTTGATTATTTTCTCCTTACAGGTGGGTTCAGAGCTCT
Source organism: Eublepharis macularius (assembly GCF_028583425.1). NCBI lineage: Eukaryota > Metazoa > Chordata > Lepidosauria > Squamata > Eublepharidae > Eublepharis > Eublepharis macularius. The sequence goes on from NC_072798.1 coordinate 2,098,140, forward strand.
CGATGGGAGTGTGGAATCAGACACGAGTGGTGGAATTCGTCTTCCTGGGATTCTCTGGCATTCCATACGGCCACATCTACCTCTTCCTGGTATTCTTAGCCATTTACATGGTCACTGTGCTGGGGAACCTCATGATTTTTACTCTGATTCAGCTGGATTCCAGCCTTCATAGCCCCATGTATTACTTCCTCAGCCACCTCTCCTGCTTAGATATTTGCTTCTCTTCCGTCACAGTCCCTAAGATCCTGGTGAACTTCTTGTGCCAGCGACAGACCATCTCCTACAACCAGTGCATGGCACAGATGTTCTTTGTGATGTCTTTCACGGGGACGGAGGCTGCGCTGCTGGCTGTCATGGCCTATGACCGCTATGCTGCCATTTGCAAACCTTTGCATTACCCCCACCTAATGAACTCCAAGGTGTGCACCGTACTGGCCTTTGCCACTTGGATTTGGGGCTTCCTAGATTCCGCTGTCCATACAGCTCTGAGCTCCAACTTCGACTTCTGTGGAGTCAACCAGATTCATCACATCTTCTGTGATCTCCCCCCACTGATGAAAATGTCTTGCAGTGATACACACATCAATGAAATGGCTGCCCGCATAGCAAGCTTGTTTGTGGGTGGGGGACCCTTCCTCTTTATCATTTCTTCATATTTCTTCATCCTGTCCTCCATCTTACACATCCATTCTACCCATGGCAAATGCAAAGCTTTTTCCACTTGTGCTTCTCACATCATTGCGGTTATCATTTATTATGCAAATGCACTAACAAACTATAACAGACCAAGCGCTGGTTTCTCCTTGGAGACTGACATTCTTGTTTCCACCCTCTTCTGCATTATCACCCCTATGCTCAACCCCCTTATTTACAGCCTTCGGAACAAGGAAGTAAAAGGAGCCTTGAAGAAGGTTGTAGAAAGCCTAAACATCACCACACCATAAGTTAGGGCAAGTGGGAGACACTTTGTCGCACAAAGCCTCTTCTACCTCTGCATGCACTAAGAAGCCCATCCCCTCCACACCTCATTTTGAAGGTGATTGTGGTCACACCACGTTAAACACATGCATTTAATGTTCATGTTAGCAGACCCTCAAAAAGGCCAAGAAATAAAAGAATGATCCAAAAGAATGGCGCAAGACATTCCAGCCTACACATCATTTGCTGAAAGCCCAGTCCTAAGCATCTCTCAGCAGAGGGAAATTAAATAGCTATGCTGCAATAAAATCTTGTTAATCTTTAAGGTGCCACAAGGCTCCTGTTTATTTCTGCTTCAGCCAGGTATCACAGCCACCCCTCCAGAAGAAGGAGCACAGAACGCATCATAGTCATCAGGTCTGCAATATTCTTCATGTTTACCAGAAGTGGGTTCAAAGGATGCGAGATTGGGGCAAGTGTGACAGAGGCTCAGGGACTGCAGGTACCAGGGAGAGCAATGCAGCCTCCTGCTCAGGCTGGTTAAGAGAAACAAGAAAAGGCCTCCCAAGATGGAGGGAGGGAGAGAACAAGAGGCGGTGGGGGGAAAGGGGCAGCAGGAGGGCTCTCCCTCCACACACAACCCTCCCACTCCTGCTGCTGGCAATGGGGTGGAAACAACCAGTTAACAATTGTCTGAGCCATAGAAACCATAGAGGATGTTGGTGCCTACCGGGATGGGCAAGCACTGGGAAAACCACCCCTACGTGGTCAGCCAAGTGGCCAAGTACCCGCTCATCCTGGGCAGTAGATGGCTGTGGGATCACAACCCCGACATCAACTGGGAAAAAGGGATGATAGTCTTTGACCGAGAATACTGTCAGAAGCATCACTGGAGATCTGAATGGGGTGAGGAAGAGCAATTTGCGCAAAACCCTCGATGAATGGTCTGTAGAAATGCGCAAAGCCCAGGAAGGATTGCAATTGCGTCCGCGTTGAGGGCGTCTGCCAATCCTGTACAGCTTTAACTTTGGCAGGATCCATTCTCAGCCCTTCCCCCGAGACATGATAGCCTAGATAATCCAGTTCCTTCTTACGGAATTCACATTTAGACAACTTGATGGGCAGTTGATGGCGCATAAGGGCTGCCAACACTTTCCAGACCGATTTTACATGAGATTCTTTATTTTCTGAATAAATTAAAATGTCATCAAGGTAAACGGCTAACTTGGAGGCCGGTCTCCTTACCACTGACGAGCTAAACTTAATTCCACCGGAATACTGAGATACGGCCCGAGCTTTTAGTGAGGAGGCGGCGCACAGACTGTGCCATTGAACTAGTTCTGGGCGAGAAGCTCCCCAAAAGAAAGTTATATTCCATGAGTCCAGCAGAACGGCAAGAACTCAGAAAGTTTATAGATAAGAATTTGGAAAGAGGCTTCATTCGCCTTGCCAGCTCCCCGCATGCGGCACCAGTGTTATTTGTGAAGAAGAAGGATGGGGGACTCAGACTTTGCACAGATTTTCGGGGCAGTAATGCTGTGTCTATGTCCAACGCCTACCCCATTCCTTTGATTCGAGACCTACTCAGTGTGGTGGTGCAGGATAAGATCTTTTCAAAATTGGATCTCAAAGATGCTTATTTTCAAGTCAGAATAAGGGAAGGGGATGAATGGAAAATCAACACCCCCTTAGGCCAATATGAATATCTCATAATGCCTTTCGGCTTAAAAGGGCCCCCCCTTCAGTTTACATGACGATGATCAATGAAGTTTTGCATGAATTTCTCTATAAGGGAGTAGTTGTTTACCTTGGTGACATTTTAATTTATTCAGAAAATAAAGAATCTCATCTCAGTCTGGTGGGGGCCAGACTGTCAACTAGCGTTTGAAAAACTGAAGGACCAATTTACTACAGAGCCGGTCCTACAGCACCCCAATGAGAATCGAGCCCTCATAGTGCAAGTAGATGCCAGTGACTCAGCCACTGGGGGGGGTCCTAATGCAAAAGGGGGAAGATAACAAAATGCGGCCATGCGCATATTTGTCCAGAAAATTTACAGACGCAGAAAGGAACTGGAGTGTGTGGGAAAAGGAGGCGTTTGCAGTAAAAGTAGCTCTCACCACTTTTTAAACTGCTCCTGGTGCTGCTTGCAAGCAGTGCCGGGTGTGCTTTAAAACCCCTTGCTCCTGGCAGGGAAGTCCCTGCCCGTCAGCTGGAGCAAGGAGGGATAAAGCACTCCCTAATTTAATTTAATTTAATTTATTGGATTTATACTCCGCTCTTCCCACATCAGCGGGCTCCTGGCGCCACTTGCAAGCAGCACCGGGAGTGCTTTAGCACCCCCCTTGCTCAAGATCCTGGAAGTGGCCCCATAGACCCATGAACCTGTCCACAGTTCGTGGAAGTTCATGGTCCGCCTGGTCCGTGAAACTCCACAGACCATGGATTGACAGCCCATGATCTTTTCCTGGTCCATGCCTACTTCTAGCTTCAGCCCTCCAAGCTGGACAGAAAACTCATCACATGCAGCAACGCTTGCAACAACACTTTTACTTCAGGTGTGTGGAAGTCCAACTTTTGTGCTGGTGAATGAGCCCAGCTGCTTCAGGCTGCCTCTGAATATGAAGGCTCCTTTTAGTCACCATGGCTAGCATCGATGGACCTCTCCTCCTTGAACCCCCTTTTAAATCCATCTATGCCTGCACCCATCCCTGCATACACTGGCAGTGAATTCCACAATGTAATTGCTCGTTGAGAAAAGAAGTATTTCTTTTTGTCTGTCCCGAACCTATTGCTCACCAACTTCATTGGCGTAATGAATGCATAATTTTATACACCTCTGTTGTGTCCCCACCCCAGACAACTTTTTTTGAGACTACAGCCTTCCCGTAACAATTCTCTCTTTAATAACAGTTTCTTTTATTTACCTGGGACAGATGTTAGGCTAAACTGGTCTGTAATTCCCTGGACCCTTTCTGGGCCTTTTTAAAAAAAAAATCGGTGTGACATTTGCTAGTTTCCAGTCATCTGGCATGGAGGCTGATTTTAGCAACAAGTTTTCATTTTGCCTACAAGTAGTATGCAGAGACTTCATTCATCTCCCCATCTTCCCTAAGCAATCCTTTTATTCTTTTATCATCCAAAGGCCCAACTGCCTTCCTAGCCCATTTCCTGTTCCTGATATATTTCTAAAAATGATTACTGTTTGCATTTAGTTTTTTGTTTATTTAAAACATTTATTAGCCTCCTTTCTACCCTGCAGGAAGTCAAGGCGGATTAATGTTTTTGTCCATGTATTCCTCAAATTCTCTTTGTGCTTGCTTTATTATCAGCTTACATTTGTTTTGCCAGATCTTATCCTCTTTTCTTTTCACCAGTTTGGGGGGACCTTTCACTCTCAAAACAAAGTTCCAGGCAGCCACTCCTGCCCCCAGTACCACGGCAGGCCAGTCCCAGACACCATACCTACTTGAAGTTCTTGCACTAATCCAACGACAATGGGTGAGAGCATGCATGCACCAGTTTGTCCCTTGCCCCACTGGCCTCTGTAGCAGGGTTTTCACACTGCTAGTAACTGCTAGGCCCTTTACAGCTTTCCCCCCAATTAGGCCCATACCACCACTCCAGCCATCATGCTCCCAACCCCACTGTATCTCTAGACTGGAGCAGTCTATACACAGGTAGGTGTCCCTTTTGCTCACAGAGGTCACACGACTCAGCACCTTCATCCCTCCCTAGAAGAGCCAGCTGAGGGGATATTCGGTCCCTTCAGGGTGGCTTGGCAGGCAGTTGTTCTGGGGCCAGGTGGCTCTCTTTGGCCACGTGACTCCTTCCGTGTCTGGGGGGGGCCTGGGGGGCCAATTGCTGCTCTTTCCTGGCTTCACAAGGAACCTTGATTTTCAGCTAAGCCAGGAATTCTTGTTCCTATGATCATACAGGAATGCAGGGCTGACTTTTCACTCTGCCAGATAAGCCTCTTTTTATAAAAAAAATTAATTCAAGTGAAAAAGTACACAAACATAAACACAACTAAACCCCCGGAGCCTCTTGTGAGCCACCGGGCATGCCTTCCCATCACTTGTCTCTCCAACTTTCCCACCGTGGCCTTGGGGTGAGAGGTTGGTATTGGAGTCTTGATAAAGCCACTTTGAATAATCTGTACTAGGACGTAGGATATATATTATTGAAAGTAAACAATAGGTCCAGTCTTTGGCAGCAACTAGTTTGCTAGAGATGATGGGATGGTGCATACTGTGCTCTCGGGCACCATTCCCAAATCCCAAGGTTCCTGGGACACTCTCCTAAAAAGCCTCCCTCAATGACACTGGGAAGCGTTCTTTCATGACCTTCCCTCCACAAAGAGAGGTGTGGATGGGACTGGAGGGCAGAGGGGTCTTGTAGTGGGACCATTTCTGCAGACCTCTTTCCCTATTGATTAATGCTGATGAGCAGGATGAGATCAACAATGGGTCAGAACCTGACCCCAAAGCAAAGTGTCATCGATAAGGCAGGACTGGGTCTGGAATCTCAGGACAGGCAGTTGGAGTCAAAAAGAAGTAGGGACAGACCTCAGACCGCCTAAGAGAGACTTATCTTGCAGGCCTGAATTCTTCTTAGCACATGCAGAATGCACTGGCAAGGAGAATTGAGGACAGGCAGGACTTCGTGGGAGAACTTTGAGAACCCGTTTGTGTTTTTCCTAGGCCATCAGGCTAAAGTACACTTTACACATTCTGGACACTTCTGTGGGTAAATTGTGTATCCCCTGAGAGGATGAGGCAACACCCGTTCAGTATAGCTCCACCAAGTCTGCTAAAAAGCCCCATGTGAGCCACCAATTCTCTGAGCTTCTGGCAATTACTCCTCTGTGGATTTCCAGTTGAGCTGCATCTCCAAGGCTCCAAGGCCAAGTAAAGCGTTCTCACTCCCAATCAACCTCAGCCTTGTGTAGCACTGGCTGCAGAGACTTGCTCTTCATGTTGGAGATGGAGGGGAACTTTCCAGTCCTGTTGTAGAGTCCACATTTGGGGACCAGCATTCACTACCACCCTGCAGGCTTCAGCCTAAGCAACTCCACTCTGACTTTGCAATCTGGCAGCTAAACAGCAAAAGACTGTGATTCCTCTAAACTGAAGAAGGAGCTGGACTGGAGAAGGCATCCATCCATCCATCCATGTTCACAGGTGAGTAGCCTTCTAGCAGAACCTTCTCATGTTTTTCTTAGCCCCACCAAAGAATTCTTCTCCGAGGACACTGCAGTCTAGGTTGAGAGTGAGGAACAAGAGAAAAAGGATGGAGAGAAGGGATGAATGGGAGGGACAGGCACTACGGGGAATGAACATGGACAAAAGTAATTGTGAAGGACGAAGCTTCATTCGGGTAGGCGTTGGATTTTTAGCAAAGAAAGCACAACTTGACCCAGATAGCTCAAGTGAACCTGATCTGGTCTGATCTCTAAAGCTAAGCAGGGTCAGCCTGGGTTAGACCTCCAACAAAGACCAGGTTTGCAGAGGCAGGCACTGGCAAACCACCTCTGTTAGTCTCTTACCATGAAAACCCCACTGGGGGGGGGGGGGTCACCATAAGTCAGCTATGACTTGAGGGTACTCTCCACCAACACCAAATAAAGCACAGCAGAATATGCTGCATAGACACACGTATGTTTAACTTCTAAGAAAAAGTTTACTTCAAAAAAATTAGGGGAAAGGTTTACAGTTTGGTGTAGTAGTTAAGAGCGGCAGGACTCTAATCTGGAGAGCCGGGTTTGATTCCCCACTCCTCCACTTGAAGCCAGCTGGGTGACCTTGGGTCAGTCACAGCCCTCTCAGAGCTCTCTCAGCCCCACCCACCTCACAGGGTGTTTGTTATGGGGATAATAATAACATATTTGGTAAACCACTCTGAGTGGGTCTTAAGTTGCCCTGAAGGGTGGTATATAAATCGAATGTCATTATTACATGGAAAGAAAACAAGAACAATTTAACTACCTCTAATATACTCCATCTTGTTCCTTTGTTCCTTCTCTTTTCTCTCTCTTTTTGACCCCTTTGCGTACGTGCAGGACAGCACTAACTATCTCCAATATATTGATTAGCCAATAGTCAATCTTAAGGTCACCTCATTAAGAATAAAACCTCTCCCACCCCCCAAGTTCTTTGGTGGGAAGAGTCTACTCTACAACTAATTGGCTCTGTGCTAAACTTGCTAATTTAGCTTACAGAAACTTCAGCTTAACCTTTTCGTGACAGAAGGAATGCCACTTGCAATGTAGGCAACAGTAGGCAAATGCTAAGGGGCCTCCTGTCCTATATCCCAAGTCCATGTAAAATAATTACAACCTGAGTGGAATGGAGGATGCCAGATTGCACAAACGTTGTTCAAACGCTCATAAACGATGAAGTGGGAACATGGACTGGAATGGAAAAAGATGGACAGAGGAAATATACAAGGCAGTCGTAGTATTTTTCCAGGAGAAGTCATGAGGGAAAAGGTACCCTTCCATCTGGTCAACTCATTACATTCAGGGAAAGAATGCAGAACCTTTGACCTTGTCAGAAATTTAAAACGGGCAGGTTGAATTATGCCTGTTTTCCCGCATGCCTAGTGTATGAAGCTGGCGTCAGACTCGCATCAGGCTGCATCTCAGCTATAGAAATAACAGGGTGACTCTGATCTTTGTCAAAATGAATCCATCAGCTGTTCAAGCATCAGGTATTCTTTGGTGCCGCAGTTCACCCCGTCACTCCTCTCTGGATATACTAGCACGCAGGAAGTTAATGGGGCACCTGATAAGAGGCTTGTAGAATTCTGCAGGGTGCAGAAAGTGGATGGAGATGATCTTTCTCCCTTCCTCATAATACTAACACTCAGAGGCCCTCGTTGAAGATGATAGGCAATCTTACTACGTAATTCTGCCAGTGTGTTCCCGATGACTCACCGGTTATCCCAGAGCCAAACTACAAGTGACGTCTTACACAGGTTGGACACTAGTTGGCTTCCCTCAAGTTTTGATGGGAAATGTAGGCATCCTGGTCTAGCAGCTGTAATGGAGAGCCAAGCTGTAAAACCAGGGCGCCTACATTTCCCATCAAAACCTGAGGGAAGCTGACAAGTGTCCAACCTGTGTAAGGCGTCACTTGTAGTTTGGCTCCCAGTGTGCAGGCATGATAGTGCGCCCCTAGCAGGGATAAGAGGCGAGTCTCCATGGCTGGCTTGCTGGCTGGCTTCCTCCCCACTGTATCTCCCATGCCTCCAGGCACCCGGTGCAGGAACACATCAGCCTGCCGGCTGCCCTCCTCCCTGCCGCACTCCCTGTGCCTCTTTCCCCAGTGAGTACTTGAGCCAGGCAAGGGGTGGAAAGGGAAAGCCTGCCTGCTCCACGCTCAGCAGCCCTGCTTGAGAAGGGGACGGGCGAGACGAGCGGGAAGGGCAAGGCGCCTGCTGCCCTCCAAAGCCCTGCTTGAGCCAGGGAGGGGGAGGGGAGGGCAAGTCCCCTGCTGACCGCTGAAGCCCTGATCCCCAGCTCCCCCTCCCATCAGCCCTCCCCAGCCCCACTTGAGCTGGGCAAGGGGGGGAGAGGTGAGCTGCCAGCCACCCTCCACAGCCCCATTTGAGCTGTCAAAGGGAGAGAAGGGTGAGCCACCTGCCAGCCTCCAAAGGCACAATCCCCAGTTTCCCCTCTGTCAACCTTCCCCAGCCTGCCCCACCTGCCAGCCCTCTCCTGCCTGTCAGTGCTCCCCAGCCCCAGCTTTCTAGAGCCCATTGTATTTTTTCCTACAATGGGCTTTGTTGCTAGTAGATTCAGAACATACAAAAGGAAATTGTGAACTTGCTGCAGGTGGACGTAGCGATGGCCACAAGCTTTTAAAAGGGGCTAGACAGACTCAAGGAGGAGAGATCCACCAGTGGCTACTAGCCAAGGGACCCTGCAGCTACCGAGGCAGCAAACCTCTGACTGCCTGTGCTGGGGGGCAGCACGAGGGGATGGCCTCAGCCTCTTCTGTCACTGGCCCTCCAGGGAAACTGGGCGGCTTCTGTACGAGATGGGACGCTGGATTAGGTTGACTGCTGCTCTGATCCAGCAGAGCGCCTCTTCTGTTCTACGTTCATGAACAGGCCAGTAACATCACATATGTTCGTCATGACCTCTGGATATTATTCAATACCATCTTAAACTTTGACCCACTGACATAACCTACCATGCCATGAACTTCATTTGCTTTCTCCACGATTTTTTACAGCCCAAAGCCATTCTAGATGCTAAATTCATTCTTTGCATTCATTCATTGACTTCAACAACTGTTTTTGGGCCCGTGCTGAGGTCACCTAACTGGAAGAACCCCCAGGTGGACTCGTGGCCTTTCCATCAGCAAGAGGTAAGTGTTCGTGGAACTTTTCAGGCTCTTTAGCTCTTCCCTGTGTGCTGAGCACCTGGGCTGATCCAGCCCTGTGAAACAACTCTCCTTACGGTACCTTCTTTTTGTTGTTCTTGTATTTTATCGCTACCGATTCCCTTGACTTGTTATCTTTGGGCTTTGAAAACGGCACTCTTGGTCGCAATCTCTGCTTCGTCTCTGACATTACTAAGGGAGGGCTACTGGTGCTCGATTCTCAGCAGCTGAGAGCTTTCTTGGCATTCCTGCGGTTGGACTATCACACTGATCTTTGGATGACCATCCTCAAGCTGCCCTTCGTCCCTTATCATGATGATCATCATCTTAATCAACAACAATAATGTTACAGGACCATTAATATTCATGGCCTTTTACAGGGTGGAAGATGGAAGGTCTCTTGACCAGAGACCCTCCAATCTAAAGCTGAAACAAAGAAAGTAGAAAAGGATTCCTGGAAGGTGAAGACCAGGGGAGGGGGAATGTGTAGGGCTTCCAGTTTCAAATGCTTCATTTCCATAAACAAGGGAGGTTAAAGTTTTGTGCTCAAGGCTTCATGGGAAAGGTGTTTTTTTTTTAGGGATTTGACCTTGTGCTTATATACCATCCTTCAGGACAACTTAATGTCACACTCAGAGCAGTTTACATAGTGTGTTATTATTATCCTCACAACAATCACCCTATGAGGTGGGTGAGGCAGAGAGAGCTCTGAAAAAGCTGCGACTGACTGAAAGTCACCCAGCTGGCTTCAAGTGGAGGAGTGGGGAATCATACCTGGCTCTCCAGATTAGAGTCCTGCCGCTCTTAACCACTGCACCAAACTGGTGGAAATGAGAGCGGTGGAGGCATGCCAACATGCTAGGAGCAGGTCTAGATACAAGTAGCAGCAAGGGGGAAAGGGGGGTGACTCTCTGGAGGAAGCAGTTCTCTGCACTGAGGAGGGTGGTGGCTCTGGAGGAGCAAAGGTTATGGGCAGAGAAAGGGGTCAATGCCAGAGAGGGAATTTGAGGAAGATGAGATCATGCTCCAGCAGTGAGAACAGAGCTGCCTAGGGGTTTATGGAGTAGCATCAAACAATGTGCACTTCTGGATAGAGCAGAGGAGATTGAGGCGTGGCCATGGAAGGCCAGAGACGGGGGTGCACCAGAGTGATCAAGAATGGAAATGAATGCGAATGTGAATAACAAAGTATCATGACTTGGAGAAAGACTCAATATGAGGAGCAAAGTCTTAGATAAAGCTAAGGCTTCATGCCTGTTCTGTGAGGAGGAGGGCGACACAGGCAATGTCTACTGAGTCAATGCGGAGAGGAGGGCTTAGGAGGAAAGAGGAAATGTTCAATGTGGGAGGGAGGGAGGGATGTGGGAGAGAGAGAGAGAGAGAGAGAGGTAGACTGCTTGAGACGGCAGTGTAAACATCCAAGTGGAAATGTCATATTCATGGAGGGCAACACTTCTTTCTCATGAAAACACACAGCTTTAGTCCACTCGAGGAATGCTACATCGACATACAGAGCTGTTGCCCATTACAGGATATAATGTGTTTTGTGCACCTATTTGTCTCTCCTTACAGGTGAATTCTGAGCGCTCGATGGGAGTGAGGAATCAGACGCGAGTGGTGGAATTCGTCTTCCTGGGCTTCTCTGGCATTCCACATGGCCACACCTACCTCTTCCTGGTATTCTTAGCCATTTACACGGTCACCGTGCTGGGGAACCTCATGATATTTACTCTGATTCAACTGGATTCCCAACTCCACAGCCCCATGTATTACTTCCTCAGCCACCTCTCCTGCTTAGACATTTTCCTCTCCTCCGTCACTGTCCCAAAAATCCTGGTGAACTTCCTATGCCAACAGCAGACCATTTCCTACAATCAGTGCATGGCACAGATGTTCTTCCTAATCTCTTTCACAGGGACAGAGGCTGTGCTACTGGCTGTCATGGCCTATGACCGCTATGCTGCCATCTGCAAACCTTTGCATTACTCCCTTCTCATGAATACCAAGGTGTGCACCATTCTCGCCTTTTCCACTTGGGTCTGGGGCTTCTTAGATTCTGCTCTCCATACAGCTCTTGGCTCAAACTTGTATTTCTGCGGAACCAACCAGATTCGTACCATTTTCTGCAATCTTCCTCCACTGATGAAAATTTCCTGCAGTGACACACAGACAAATGAAGTGGCACTAGGCATAGCAAGCCTTTTTGTGGGTGCAATTCCTTTCCTATTCACTATTCTCTCATACGCCTTCATCTTGTCCTCCATCTTGAAGATTCATTCCACCACTGGCAAGCGCAAAGCCTTTTCCACCTGCGCTTCTCATGTCATTGTGGTCATAATTTACTTTGGAAATGGATTACTGAACTACAATAGACCAAGCACGGGGTACTCCTTGGAGATAGACACTCTCATCTCTACCATGTTCTGCATAATTCCCCCGATGCTGAACCCCCTCATCTATAGCCTCCGCAACAAGGAGGTAAAGGGGGCCCTGAAGAAGGTTCTGGAAGCCAGAGGAAGTCTACACGTCACCACACTATAAGTTAGGCCAAGTGGGAGACACTTGGTGTGTCTGTCAGTATTGTTCTCCTTCGGAAATACTGATTGCAGAATTCTGATGTTAACTGTTCTCTTATTTGCTATAGCAGCAGTAGAAACGAGCAAGAGTCTAGTAGCACCTATAAGACTAACACAGTCTCTGAACAAGTGAGGTGTGACTCATGAAAACTCATACCCTACCACCAATTTTGTTAGCCTTATAGGTGCTACTACCTGACTTGGATAGGCCAGGAGAGCCTGATCTCGTCAGATCTCAGAAGCTAATAAGGGTCGGCCTTGGTTAGTAATTGGATGGGAGACCTCCAACAAAGACCAAGTTTGCAGAGGTAGGCAATGGCAAACCACCTCTGTTAGTCTTTTGCCATGAAAACCCCACCAGGGGTTGCCATAAGTCAACTCTAATTTGAGGGCTGCATTTCATTTTTTTCATAGGTGCTACTAGACTCTTGCTCTTTTCTACTGCTACTGACAGACTAACACGGCTACCTATCTTGCTATAGCAAGACATATTGAAGTTGTTAAGGAACACACAGTCAATAATTAGAAAATAAGAAAGGCAAAGGAATATAAAAAATGAAAAAATAAAAATAAAATTCTCATATGGCCATAAGAGAGAGCACAGACCGCATATCATTTGCTTGAATGCCAGTTCTAAGCTTCATGCTGAGATTCGATTATTCATATGGGCAGGGCTTTTTTTCAGCGGGAACGCGGTGGAAAGGAGTTCCGGCACCTCTTGAAAATGGTCACATGGCCAGTGGCCCCGCCCCCTGATCTCCAGACAGAGGGGAGTTTAGACTGCTCGAGGGCCATCTCAACTCCCCTCTGTCTGGAGATCAGGGGGCAGGGCCACCAGCCATGTGACCATTTTCTCCAAGGGCAACCCACTGAGTTCCACCACCTCTTTTCCCAGAAAAAGAGCCCTGCATATGGGTGGTTTTATTAAGTGACTGAATTTGAACTGCCATGGATATTTAATGCTTCTATTTTCCTACCTTTTCCATCCACTAGTTAGTCAATAAAGTTTACTTGCACTTGCTAGAGGTCTCTCTTTCTCTCCCTCTTTCTAACTCCATTGCAGAAGGAGCACACACACCATCAGTAGCCATATGGGTCAGTGGCAGGACACTTAGGGCCAAACTACAAGTGATGCCTGACAGTAGTTGGACACTTGCCAGCTTCCCTCAAGTTTTGATGGGAAATGTAGGCAGCTTGGTGGAATGTTGGACAAGTGACTGTTGAAAAGTCCATTGGACAGCAGTCGGAGAGCCAACCTGCAAGACCACAAGGCCTACATTTCCCATCAAAACTTGAGGGAAGCTGACAAGTGTCCAACCTGTGTCAGGTGTCACTTGTAGCTTGGCTCTTAGACATGTATATGATAGGTTCCTGGTAACAGCTAACCACTGACCATGCACAGAGAACTAATTAGACAATTCTCTTCTGAAACTCTCCATCCGGGCTTCTAGGCCCTGTGGGGTAAGGTGTCCTTCCAAGACACCACCCAACTCTAAGAGTATATTACACTTTTCTATATACATTATGTCTGTGAAGGAATGGACTAAAAAGCCTCTTCCACCTATTTCTTTGGGTTTATCCCTGGGAGGTTGGCAAACCCTGTGGCTGTCCCACGTCTCTGTTCAGTGCTGCCACCCCTTCATTCCTTGTGGGTGCCAAAAACAAACTTGGCCACTCCCGATGCCACCAGGGACTCTGACAATATCTCCTGCAAAAAGGAGTCTTAAATCTAGAAGCTGGTACGTGCATGGCTGATTAGAGGCTCTGCCTACGTGCTGCATCTCCTACTTTGTTCCGACAAGTTAGTGTGGGGGTGCTCTGTTGCAACTGTGCAATTTTGAGCTCTTGCACTCCAAGAATGGCAAACATACCCGCTGCCCCTCCCTGTTATTGCGCTTCAGATAGGAAGACTGAATCGGCATAGTGTGCTTCCAGAGATCAGGCCTGGAGCATTCAAAATATAAGTAAGTTTAATAAATGAATAAAAAGAATGCACATGGTCTGTTAAGACCTTCAGGCTGAACAAGGGAACAAAGAAAAGGTGAAAATGCATGGAAAAAACATCATGGCTGATAGGGGATTAGCTCCATGTCTCCCAGCTCCTAGGCCAACATTCTAACCACACTAGCTGTCAAGTATTTTAGATAAGGACTAAGAGAGAATGGTTTGCCTAAGGCCACCCAATGTGAGTGTCGTCAGAGAAGAATTGGTTACCTTGCAAACAAATGTAAGATGCTAGAACCGGCTGTTTGGTTTCTATTTAAAACTCAAATATAGCCAATTGATAATCATATTTTAAGTTTTATAGGGAAGTAGTCGGGAAGGTGCCATGGTATAGCTCTATCTTGTCAGATCTCAGAAGCAAGGTCAGTACTTGCACTCCAAGAATGGCAAACATACCCGCTGCCCCGTCCTGTTATGGCACTTCAGAAAGTGGGAGACCACTAAGGAAGACTCTGCAGAGAAATAATAATAACATTCGATTTATATACCGCCCTTCAGGACAACTTAACACACGCTCAGAGTGGTTTACAAAGTATGTCATTATTATTCCCACAACAATATTCACCCTATGAGGTGGGTGGGGCTGAGAGAGCTCCAGAGAGCTGTGACTAGCCCAAGGTCACCCAGCTGGCTTCAAGTGGAGGAGAGGGGAATCAAACCCTGCTCTCCAGATTAGAGTCCTGCACTCTTAACCACTACACCAGGCAATGGCAAACCCCCTCTGCTTCTATCTTGCCTTGAAAGCTGCCATAAATCAGGTGTGACTTGAGGGCACTTTATACACACACAAACACACACACACACAGGGTCACAGAGTTTTCGTGCAGAGAACATCAGTGCAGCTTTGATGCTAAAACATAAGCGCATTTTTTACTGAGGAAAGATTCTACTACATATCAATGAATTCTAGTCCCAGTAGATGTATTTAAAAGAATTAATGAATATACAAAACAGCTGCACAATAGAGAAATTGCTCCTTGGTGTATCTGGTGACTCTCTGCAATGTCTGTGGCCCAATAAACAGAATTTTGCATTCAAAAGAAGACTCCTCTAATTATACACTAATAAGCTATCAGCGCCTTTGGAGACAAAATGGGCTATATCTAGTCACCAAAAGTTTATGCTGGAATAAAAATTTGTTCATCTTTAAAATGCCGGAAGTATCCTATTTGCTGCAAAACTACTACTCTCAAGTTATCACCAGTTTTGGGATACTATATAAAAAGGAAGTCAACAGAGATTGAGGACGTAGCATTTGGACACTGCACAATTCTGAGTCTTTTTAACATCATTTTTCTGTAAGACATTACCCCCTCCACAGCTTTGTGTAGCTAAGGGCTCCCCCTTGCCCACATACCTCTCAAGCCTCGACTACTTATTTTCAGCAGGCTCGGGCAAACTCATCCGACACAAGAGATATCCCCTTATTACTATGCAGAATAAAACTCCCAGCTCCAGGTCTGTTGCTTGAACTGGTAGGGTTGCCCAGGTGGGGCCTAAGTTCTCCCAGAATTACAACTGATCTCCAAACCACAGAGATCAGGGTGACCCCAAGCTAATTACACCCTCTAAGCCTGACCTACCTCACAGGATTGTTGTGCATATAAAATGGAGGAGAGGAGAATGATGTGAGCTGAGTTGGGTCTCCATTGTGGAGAAAGGTGGGGGGATAAATGAAGTAAAAATAATAAATATAGCTGAAAGGAGGGCAGATAAAAGGTGGGTGGGCGGGACAGAGAAAAGTGAGCATGAAAAGGTGAGGATATGGCATTAACAGGAGGAAGAAGAGAGGATGTTTACTTTATTTATACTCAATTTATATTCTGCGCTCCCCGCATCAGCAGGCTCAGGGCGGATAGAGTGCAGAAAGGGGAATACAGGGGAAAGCCAAGTGCCTGCTGCAAGTCCTCGCAGGTTCCCCACCATGCAACTGCGACCGCAGCCAGCATTGCCCAGTTGGTGCAACCGTGCAGACTTTCCCCAGGGAAAGAATAACAGGGGTAGGGAAGGAGGGGAAAGTGGAAGATGGGGGAGGGAATTAAGATAGGTGGGAAGGATAGAGGGAAGCAAAAAAAGGGGAGAGGCTTTGGGGGCTTTCAGGAAAGGGAAATAGGAAATAGGTGTGTGGGGGGGGGGTGAGGTGCCCCCCATAAGTCCTCACAGGTTCCGCACGTGTATTTTACTTTAAATCTCAGAGTTCTTCTCCCCTGAGTCTGCAGAAAAGTCCACCAGAGGCGCTTCAGTTTGTGAGGGGCTGAAACTTGGCTTCTAAAGCCCTTCTCCCCACCAACCGACCCCCCCCCCACTGGAGTGCAGAGAAGTGAAAGAGGGAGGAGGGAGGTATTTGCTTGCTTTGGCTTCTGAATACAGCCCACCCCCAAGATGGAAGGACACTCCTTTTATCCCCTGCAGAGGCAGTTCTGTGCACCTGCTATGGCTGGGATGGGGACACGGGTGGGGCTGGTGATGTTGGCGCCGTCACTGACCCTGCTACATCACTTCCAGGAAACCTCAGAAGTGGCGTGGGTCACCTAGGAATCACCTTCGAAACCCCACAGGAACATGTTAGCAACTCCGTGAGCTGCCAGCAGGAGACCTCCTGCCATATCAGAAGGCCGAGCAGCCCTAGTTGTCACTATTGGGTTTTAGTTAAGGCACGTTAACTAAACAAACTGCACGCAGAAAGCTCTCGTCCAAGTTAGAGAACCAATAACTGTTTATTTATCAAAAGAAATATATTTACATAAGTTTAGTGGAGAGAAATAACTAGTAACTGATCTAACTAGCTAGGATGCCTTTAGATAGAAAGTAGGCCATCTCTCTCACGAGGAGACACCATGCTGCCTCTCCTGGTGCATGCAGGGAAGAAGAGAGAGAGGAGGGGGAGAGAAGGGAAGGAAGGAAGGAAGGAAGCTTCTCTGACAGGAAGGAAACTGATAGCAGCCTATCTATCTAACTGACTATGGTTGTTGCCTTCCGGTTGCTCCGCTTGCAGTCCAGAAGGTCTGGGCAAGAGACATTGCCAGTCCCTTCTTCTAACAGTTACCAGGGAGTAAAGTCTATTGGCCTCAAGGGGAATTAGTTCCAAGTAAACCTGCATTAAGCACTGGCTACACAACATGCTCACTAGAGAAGTGGCTATGGGATTGCCTTACAAACAATGGGTTTCTGTCCAAGAACCCTGGCTAGGGGGCAGCTGCCAGAGATGGCCAGTGTAACTAGAGTTGCCAGCCTCCTGGTGTGGCCTGGAGATCCCCTAGAATTATAATGACAGTGTCCAGGTGACAGAGGTTCCCTCTAAGAAAACGGCTGCTTTGGAGTAGAGCTGTCTTTGTAGTGGGACCATTTCTCCAGAACTCTCTCAACATTGGTTAATGCTGATGAACAGTATTGACCAACAATGGGTCAGAACCTGACTCCCAAGCAAGGTAAGGCAGGATTGGGTGTGGAATCTCAGGACAGGCAGCTGGAGACAAAAAGAAACAGGGAGGGACAGATTTCAGACAGCCTGAGAGGCTTATCTTGCAGGCCTGAATTCTTCTTACGACTTGAGGCTGCAAACTGAGCCAGCAAGACGAATTAAGGACAGGTAGGACTTCATGGGAGAAAGTTGAGAACTCACTTCTGTTTTTCCTAGGCCATCGGGCTAGGCTACACTTCACATGTTTCGCACATCTCTGTGGGTATAAATTTTGAATCCCCTGAGAGGATGAGGCAACACCCATTCTGTACGGCTTCACCGAATCTGCTTAAAAGCCCCAATGTGAGCCACCAATTCTCTGAGCTTCTACCAATTACTCCTCATTCCCTGTGGCCTTCCAGTTGAGCTACGTCTCCAAGGCTCCAAGGCCAAGTAAAGCGTTCTCACTCCCAAGCAACCTCAGCTTTGCGTAGCACTGGCTGCAGAGACTTGCTCTTCATGTTGGAGATGGAGAGAGAGACCTTGTAGAGCCATTGTAGGGGGTACTTTGAGGGCCAGCGTTCACTACCACCCCGCAGGCTTCCACTTAAGCACTATCTGCGCTCTGACCTTGGAATCTGGCAGCGGAAACTGCACACAAAAGACCATGTGATTCACCTTTGCAAGGTGAACGGGATCTAAATGCTTGGAGGACAAGGAAACCATTCTGGTCTAGTCATACATCTGCAAAGGTAAGTAATTGATAAAGTGTTTGGAACCCTGAAAGAATGGTATAAATACCGGCTATTATCACTGTTCATGGAAACAGAAAAAGCATTGTCCACTTCCAAGTAGGGTTTGTATTATGTACAGGAACCTGGAAAATGTGCATCATAAACTGTCTGAGGTATTGAGACATCTCCCCATAAAATTCACACAGCAGCAAGACATTCCAGATGCTGAAATCCCTGGAAGAATGCTAAAGCCAGTAACTGGGTTTCTGTCCAAGTCAGTAACTAACAGCTGTATTTTGGCTCTTGCTGAGGTTAACCAGAAGAACTTCCGGGTGGACTCGTGGCCTTTGCATCAGCAAGAGGTAAGTGTTCGTGGAACTTTTCAGGCTCTTTAGCTCTTCCCTGTGTGCTGAGCACCTGGGCTGATCCAGCCCTGTGAAACAACTCTCCTTACGGTACCTTCTTTTTGTTGCTCTTGTATTTTATCGCTACCGATTCCCTTGACTTGTTATCTTTGGGCTTTGAAAACGGCACTCTTGGTCGCAATCTCTGCTTCGTCTCTGACATTACTAAGGGAGGGCTACTGGTGCTCGATTCTCAGCAGCTGAGAGCTTTCTTGGCATTCCTGCGGTTGGACTATCACACTGATCTTTGGATGACCATCCTCAAGCTGCCCTTCATCCCTTATCATGATGATCATCATCTTCATCACCAACAATAATGTTATAGGACCATTAATATGCATGGCCTTTTACAGGGTGGAAGATGGAAGGTCTCTTGACCAGAGACCCTCCAATCTAAAGCTGAAACAAAGAAAGTAGAAAAGGATTCCTGGAAGGTGAAGACCAGGGGAGGGGGAATGTGCGCGGCTTCCAGTTTCAATTGGCTCTGCCTCCATAGAGGAGGGAGGCTGAAGTTTTGTGCTTCATGGGAAAGGTGTGTTTTCTCGAGCGATTTGAAGGAGGGGGAAGTTGGGCTCAAGGCCAGCTCAGAGTCAGTATCGGCAAGAAAGAGAGAACCACCAGGTATCAAGGTGAGAGGCTGTCCCAGTGAAAGAAGGCGCTCCCTCAGTGGCGGACAAGAAAGAGACAGATTACATCCAGCAGCTCCCATTTCCTCTGCCATGCATCCATTGCACAACCTATATCAGTGGAGGGAGTCTACCGTCTCAGGAACTTCACTTTGTTCATATGAGTACAGAGAGGTTCCAGTTTGCCTGGAGGCACTCAAAATCAGGACACACAACTCTCAGTATCTAAGGTGAATTCTCTTAACCCATTTTTCTCTCCTTACAGGTATGTTCTGAGCTGTCAATGGGCATAAGGAATCAGACACGAGTGGTGGAATTCGTCTTCCTGGGATTCTCTGGCATTCCATACGGCCACACCTACCTCTTCCTGGTATTCTTAGCCATTTACTTGGTGACCGTGCTGGGGAACCTGATGATTTTTACTATGATTCAACTGGATTCCAGCCTTCATAGCCCCATGTATTACTTCCTCAGCCACCTCTCCTGCTTAGACATTTGCCTCTCCTCCGTCACAGTCCCTAAGATCCTGGTGAACTTCTTGTGCCAGCGACAGACCATCACCTACAACCAGTGCTTGGCACAGATGTTCTTCCTGATGTCTTTCACGGGGACGGAGGCTGCGCTGCTGGCTGTCATGGCCTATGACCGCTATGCTGCCATCTGCAAACCTTTGCATTACTCCCTTCTCATGAACTCCAAGGTGTGCACCGTACTGGCCTTTGCCACTTGGATCTGGGGCTTCCTGGATTCTGCTTTTCACGCTATTCTGAGCTCAAAGATGTACTTTTGTGGAGCCAATCAGATTCACCACATCTACTGCGATCTCCCTCCATTGATAAAAATTTCTTGCAGTGATACACACATCAATGAAATATCAATCCACATAGCAAGTTTTATTGTGGGTGGGGGCCCCTTTGTGTTCATCATTTTCTCATACGTCTTTATCCTGTCTTCTATCTTGAAGATCCGTTCCACCACTGGCAAGCGCAAAGCCTTTTCCACCTGTGCTTCTCACATCACTGTCGTCATCATTTACTATGGAAATGGGTTACTTAACTATGAGAGGCCAAGTGCTGGTTACTCCTTAGAGATTGACACTTTAGTCTCCACCATGTACTGCGTAATAACCCCTATGCTCAACCCCCTCATCTACAGCCTCCGGAACAAGGAAGTGAAAGGGGCCTTGAAGAAGGTTTTGGAGAGCTTTTGAAGACTCAGGTGGGGAACTTTTATTGGTACTCAAATTTATCTGCTGGATTTGAGTCCAGTGGCACTTTACAGATCAACAAGATGTTCAGGGTATAACCTTTTGAGAGTCAAAGCTCTCTTCTTCAGATATCTGAAGAAGGGAACTTTGACTCCTCTTGAGAGCTTTCACTCTAAAAATCTTGTTGGTCTCTAAGTGAGATGAATTTAAGGTGCCACAGACTCAAAATCCTGTTGTTCCACTGCAAACCATGATGGCTACCAACCTGAAACTATGAAATTTATCTGTTACTAAAATCAGATTTTTGCAGCCTTGGCCAAGAGACCTGTAGTGGCTGATCTTCCTCCTCCTCTCTGCTGCCACCATTAGATGTGCCAAGTTCGAATAGAGTGGGGCTTTCCCACATGCAGGCAACTAGGGGGCTCTTATAGATCCAGCTTTGTGGTGGGATACTGGGGGAGGGGTGGGATTCAGTGGCATGCATGCCTTCATTATTTATTTGCCGCACTAAATTGAGACACTGTTGCCGATATAGTCCCTGCACTGTAACCTGCAATGCACTTTGTTTGGAGTTGGTGTTGATGCTTTAGTTGGTCCAGAATGCAGCAGCCCCATTATTAGTCTGGGCTGTTCATAAGAATCCATCCCCTCCCCTCCAGTTTTGCAAGAATATCTTTGACTTGCGGGCTCAATGACAAGTGTTGCTATTGATGAACACAATCTGTGAGTTAGGTATCCTAAGGACAGCAGAGGTCTTTCTCAGAATTTAAGTGGGTGGTTATTCTAGCGGGGTCACTGTTATTAGACTATTGTAGAAGGATGGTTTCGAGAGACATGGGGTTTTTTCTCTGTCGGCCCCCTCCAGCTATAAGAACTCCACATTTAGAGGCACCTGGTTCCTATATCAGCCTCTTTTAGGCACCAGGAAGCATTATGCTTTTACTCACACAGAGGATTTTTTCCCTCTCTCCTGTTTTTTTTTTTAAATCACTATTGTATTTTAAATCGTGCTGTAGTTTTATACTGGATGTCAACAAATCTATAACAATAAAGTAAATTGGTAAGCTTCTCTGGATGCCTCTAAGGAAGAAGTGAGATGTAATTTTCAAAATAAACAATATGTCTAGCCCTTTGGGAAACTTCTTTGACTGGAACCCATGGACAAGATGGAGTGCCGCACACAGATCTGGCTGCAGATAACCTATTAAGAGTCCATTCCTGAGGCTCCGGAAATGTCTCATGGAACGGCGTTAGGGCTGCACAAACACCGGCCTCTTCTGCTCAAGACCTGTCCTCCATTTCTGGTCTGGGGGCTGACAAATTGGCCACCTATCCAGGTGTGGGTAACCTGTTTATGCCGTTCAGCTGAGGTAAAATTCAGAACATGTACAGACTTTAGTTCTTACGCTCTTCACTATTATACATGTTGAATTTTACCTCAGAAATGTTCGAATCCCGACTTCGCTTGACTTCCCCCCTCTAACGTAAACAAACCAATCAGTTGGTTTTGGAAGTTTCAAAATGCCTCCGGTGCCATTTCTGTGGTTTAAGGATGAGGGAAGCGCGTAGCAGCATTCTTCGGGGAGCAGTGGGTCACCTTCTCTCCTTCATAAATAAAACTCAAAATACCAACAGGATTTCTTCAACAAGGAGGGATAGGTAATTAAATTAGGACACACACTCACACATACATAGTGTTGTTGTTGTTTTTAAAGTGCTGGTAGTAGAGGTCCCAGGGGCCTGCTGGTTTGAGAGATTTGAGGCTGCCCCGCAATCGCCCATCATTGGTAGACACCCTGGGCACAAGAATGGCATGTACACTCCCGCCATGTCCTGCTGGGAATGACGTCATCTTGCCAGCCACAGGAGCGCTCCTGTGCTTCATTTGGGGCTGATTTTCACCCCAAAGGAGCCAATTCTCAAAGAATCAGCCCTACAAAGAGCACAGGAGTGCTCCTGCAGCCATCACGATGCTGTCACTTCTGGAGATCCATCGCCTCCCAAAACTACCCCCCAAATCTCCAGGTAGTTCCCAAACTGCAGTTGGTAACCCAACTTTCAGCAGATGTTACCAACATCCAGGTGGGGCCTGGGGATCTCCCAGAATTACAACTGATCTCCAGATCTGTTTCCCAGGAAAAAATGGCGGCTTTGGAGGATAGTTCTACGGCTTCATAACCCACCGACTCCCTCCCCTCGCCAAACCTGCTAGGGCTGCCAGTTCCAGACTGGGAGATTCCTTGAGATTTGGGTGAGGTAGAGTTTGGGGAAGGTGGGACTTGGGGAAGGGAGGGACCTCAGTGGGGCATAATTCCAAAGGGGCCACCTTCCCTCAACAGGCTCCACTCCCAAGTCTCCAGGAATTTCCCAACCTGGAGTTGACAACACTACTTCCACCTCACATTCTTCTCAGGAATGAATAGGTGTAGCAGGATTTGGGTCTGGAATCTCAGGATAGGCCTTTGGACAAAAGAGAGGCAGAAAAGCAGGAAAAGACTCACAGTGTAGTTACTGCCTGAGTGGCCCCAGGGGCTGCTAAAGAAGCTACTAAAGGGGACAGTGAAAAGGGAGGTAATCACAGGTGTGACTAGTGCCAGCTGTCACCTCCTGTCCTAGTGCCATTCCTGTCCTTCTTTGCAACCCATTCTGAATGCTGCCCGGGGAGCAGCAAGAGGAGACATGCCCCTTCCAGGCACACCCTCTGCAGAGCTCGCCGGATCCAGCACAGGAGGAGGTGCTTGAGCACATCTTTATCGTGAGCCCCAAGAAAACTTCGGTCTAAACGAGGTTCCATTTGCAGCTCAAGGCAGCAGTTTGGGGGAGAAAACTGAGGACAAAACTGCTAGGCCAGCCCTTGGCTTGTTCACTTGTTCTGGGCAGCTCCCTGGGAATAAATTATGTATCCATCTCCTGGGATTGTGAGATATGATCGAAAACAATTCTCTGAGCTTCCAGCCATTACAACTCCCTCCCTGGGGGGTTCCAGCCCTGAAGCATCCTCAAGGCCCCCAGGCCAAGTCAAGTATTCTTCCCACCAGGCACAGAGACCTGCTCGGGGGCATCAGAGATTTCATGCTGGAGGCAGAGAGAGGCTTGCCAGTTCCATTGTAGGTCTCGCATTTTGGGGCCAGCATGCAGCAGCATCCTGAAAACTTTAGGCTGAGCCACTCTCTTCTTGCAGACAGGATGAACAGGAGCTGAAAACCTAGAGGAGCAGGGATCCAACCTTGACTGTGCCCAGGTGAGTAGGGTTTTTGGGCCAGCTGCACTTCCAATTGCTGGGCATTCCCCTCTCAAATGGCAGGCAGGGAAGGTGGCATCTTCTCAGGCCCCTTGGCAGGCAACAGCCTCTCCAGCAGAGCCTCCCTGAGCTAGTCATTCTTACGGTTTGTTCAGGTCTGAAAATCTCCCCTTAGAATGGAATGGAGCCTGCATTTATTTTTCCCAGGATGGTGAAATATTGTGGAATGAAGGACAACAGTTAAGGCTCTTTGCCACTTGGGCCGCTTGAACGAATGCAATAAAGATGATGAATCAATACTAATAATTTTAAAAGGCTGGAGAAGTAGGGAGCCCACCTGTCTGTGCTGGATCAGTGCCTCCCTTTGCTCAGAAGCTTTCTGGGACTCGAATTCAGAACAGCTTTTAAGTTTAGCAGTTTGCTCCCTTTGATCTTCTCTCTACTGGCTTTGTTGCTAGCTCTGATGCTTTAACCTCAGCTGTGCTTGCTCTAGGAGTGTCTGGTTCTCCATCCTGGCTCAGTCACACACACCCCCGCCCCACTATTCCTCTCCACAGTCTCATTTCTGACACCAGCATTGCATGCTCCCTATTTTCTGAATGGTGAGAAGTTCTAGAGTCTAGTCTAGCGCTTATCCAGTTTGTTTCTTCGGAGGAAGAAAGCACTGCCGACTTCTGGTGCCTTTGCAATATTGATTCATTTGCAAATGTACCGTTTCCAGACGACTAAGCAGAAGGCGCTGCATGCCGCCATGTTCCAGATCGCGACGGGGAAAATGCAAAATATCGCGTTTTCTCGCGCGAGCTTGGCGCAACGTCGCGCCAAATTCACGCGAGAAAACACGGTATTTCGCGTTTTCCCCATCGCGATCCAGAACATGGCAGCATGCAGCGCCTTCTGCTTAGTCGTCTGGAAACGGCCCAGGTATAGCACCGTTCGAGGCCTGAGGCCCTCCCACACTGCAACAGATTTTCCACCCCATTTCATAACCCCAGAAAGGCAGTTTATGCCCCCCACCCCAGCGTTCCAGCCCCTCCAGCAGCAGCAGCCTCCCTCCCATAGCATCTAAAAATTCTGCACTTTCTTTTCACACAGACCCACCTGCAGCCTCCAGCTAGGCAGAAAGCGTCCCTCCTTTAGCATAGACAGGCACTTGTCCCGTACCATTTTCCCAGTTAAGGGCCGTTGAATGAAACCCACAGCTAGTAAGACACATCTCATTCATTTTGTCATGCGGGACAGATTTATCTACAGTAGTTAGGGAAGAGTTCAAAGTATATAAGCAACAACCATTCCTGCATGCCGTGCTCATTGCTATAGATTTGTGTGTGTGTACTATCAAGTTGCAATCAACTTATGGTGACTCCAGCAAGGGGTTTTTAAGGTAAGTGAGGTGCAGAGGGGGGTTGCCATTTGCCTTCCTCTACAGAGCAATCCTCATCGTTCCTGGGAGTCTCCCATCCAAATACTGGCCAAGGCTGGCCCTGCTTAACTTCCAAGATCTGAGACACTGGGCTAGACCTTGCCACCTTATTCATTTATAGTGACAAGTACACGAGGTGAAAGAGGTTCCTGGCTCAGGAGTCAAAAGGAAGCCCGGGAGGGGTGGATTTCTGGGAGGGGGGAGGTTAGAAAGGAGGACCTGGAATTAATGGACCCAGTTCCAGGTAGTTTCAGGATTGGAAAACAAACGGGGTAAACAGCTGACCGTCTAATGGGGATTCAAGCAGGTGGTATCTTACTGTCATTCAGGGTGTGGGAGGAAGATCTGACTAGGAGAGTTTGGGAAAATGTGAGGCTCCATGTGATTTAGGAATGGGCAAATTTTAATTAATAGAGCCCTAGAGTGGGAAGGGGCTTTACAGACCATCTTGTCTAATCCCCACCCAATGCGGGAACACCCTAAAGCATCCCCAACAAGGATTCGTCCACCTGCTCCTTGAAGACTGCCAATGAAGCGGAACCCGCCACATCGCTAGGCAGTCACTTCCACAGCTGGATCACTCTTAATTCATGTGTGCAAAAAGAAATTGAGCCTGTGGATTACCTCGTTGCCACTTTATACTTACTCGTTGTGGATTGTGAATGTGGATCCCTATATGAGGCACCTCAGATGGTCTGACAAGCTACTAGATGAAGATCTCAGCCATGTGCGGCTGCAGGAATGTGTTCGGGCAACAATTAGTCCCCCATGACAGCAGCAGCAGCACCCCCAGAGTTCATATTCAGAGAGAAACGGTGAGGGTCCAGCGAATGCATGCAACAACAGTAGCCCAGAATGTGAACACACAACTTCATGAGGAAAAAGTACCAGTGGTACAATGGAAAGAAAGACCAAAAGATGACCAGCAAAAGAATCGGAATCCCATAACCTTAAGAAAAGGCCACTTTGCAAAGGCCTCGATGGCAAGTGTAGCAGGAATACAAACTGCAACGAATCCAACTTGAGCTCTGCGACAGCGAGTCCAGCAAGGGGAACAAGGATGTGAACAGCAGAAATCAAGATTAACGGGCTACTAGTGGAACTCAAGCTGGGCAGATGTTACAGCTATTCCGTTATCTGTAGCCAGAAGATAGCCAAAACAGTACCCGCTAGAATCAGAGGAGAACCTGAAAGGACCTTCAGGGGAACTCTTAGGCACAGCTGGAAGGTTCAAAGCAAACATGCAGTATAAGGGGAAAGAAATCAGTGAAATTGTTTGTGGTAAAGAGATTCCTGAGGTGACTCAAAGGATGTGAAGACCTGGAGTTGGTTAAACATTTGGGACAAATGGTATCTATCATTAAGTTAACAGTTAAGACACAGGGTGAATAGTCCATCCTCTTCCAGGAGCTGGACTGGAAAGAGACTCTGTGTGAGATTAAGTTAAAATCAGACCCTAAACCTTTCGCAACCACAATTCCCAGACAAGGGGACCTAACACGCTCCCAAGAAGTAAAAAAAAAAGCTAATAGAAATTACTGAAATGGAAGTCATTGATGTATTGTCGAAGGCTTTCATGGCCGGAGAACGATGGTTGTTGTGGGTTTTCCAGGCTGTATTGCCGTGGTCTTGGCATTGTAGTTCCTGACGTTTCGCCAGCAGCTGTGGCTGGCATCTTCAGAGGTGTAGCACCAAAAGACAGAGATCTCTCAGTGTCATTGAACTAATTCTTGAGCCCAGAAATTGGTGCCCTACGGTTTTTATTGGTAAGACAAATAGAGAAGTTCTCATCTGTGTTGATGTAATACAGCTTAACAGAAGTGTGGAAAAGAAATGGCATTTGATGCTAGCAGTGAAGCACAAACTGGGGCACCTAGACAAAGCCAATTTCTTTTCTAAACTGGAAGCTAACAGTGAATTTGGCAAATACCTTGGAAAGCAAATTCTATGAAGTTTACAATGTTTGTCACTAAAAGCAACTGAGAAATTTCCAATTCTGAAATCTGTCAAAGAAATCGGCTTATTTCTGAGAATGGTAAATTTTGTGGGACGCTTCCTGCCTTGCTTATCAGATCTTACAAATCTACTCAATGAACTGCTGAGATCAAACAAGTTTGTTTGGGGCCCAAGGAAGGAATTAGCCATGCATTCAGGCTTGCCTAAGTATATCATAAGAGATGGAGAAGGATTTTCCTCCAAGAGGTATGATTTGGGGAGATCACAAAGTGAGGATGATTTTACAGTGAGTAAAAAAGTCAGCAATTTTGTTCTCCTCCAAAGATTTTCGGCTACATGAGCTCATGTATTGAGAATCTGGTGGAGACAGTGAGAGGGACGGGTAGTTTGTTGGGAGAGGCGAGGGGGAATGAAAATTCAGGACATGGAAGTATTGAAAACAGAAAATACAGAGCCTGAGAAAAAGAAGAAGACAGACAAGATTTAAACAATTACATTTCATCTGCCTTTTATTAGCTCTACAACTAATATCTATGGAGAGCAACATTTCTTCCTCCAAACAACATACAGCTTTAATCCTCTGGAGAAATCTTAATCAGCATTTAGAGCTGTTGTTCATTACAGTAACTAACATGTATTTTTTTCATCATTTTTCTCATCTTACAGATGCTCTTGATGGGAGTGAGGAATCAGACGCAAGTGGTGGAATTCGTCTTTCTGGGATTCTCTGGCATTCCATACGGCCACACCTACCTCTTCCTGGTATTCTTAGCCATTTACATGGTCACTGTGCTGGGGAACCTCATGATTTTTACTCTGATTCAGCTGGATTCCAGGCTTCATAGCCCCATGTATTACTTCCTCAGCCACCTCTCCTGCTTAGACCTTTGCATCTCCTCCGTCACTGTCCCTAAAATCCTGGTGAACTTCTTGTGCCAGCGACAGACCATCACCTACAACCAGTGCTTGGCACAGATGTTCTTCCTGATGTCTTTCACGGGGACGGAGGCTGCGCTGCTGGCTGTCATGGCCTATGACCGCTATGCTGCCATCTGCAAACCTTTGCATTACTCCCTCCTCATGAACTACAAGGTGTGCACTGTACTGGCCTTTGCCACTTGGATCTGGGGCTTCCTAGACTCCGTTTTACATACAGCTCTTGCCTCAAACTTGTATTTCTGTGGAGTCAACCAGATTCATCACATCTTCTGTGATCTCCCCCCTTTGATGAAAATGTCTTGCAGTGATACACGCACCAATGAAATGGCCACCCACATAACAAGCCTGTTTGTGGCTGGGGGACCCTTCCTCTTCATCATTTTCTCATATTTCTTCATCCTGTCCTCCATCTTGAAGATTCCTTCCAACACTGGCAAGCGCAAAGCCTTTTCCACCTGTGCTTCTCATATCACTGTCGTTGTCATTTACTATGGAAATGGGTTACTTAACTATAACTGTCCAAGCTCCGGTTACTCCTTAAGGACAGACACTCTGATCTCCACCATGTACTGTGTAATCATTCCAATGCTCAACCCCCTAATCTACAGCCTCAGAAACAAGGAGGTCAAGCGGGCCTTGAAGATGGTTCTGGAAAGCCAAAGGAAGGTCTACACATCCTCACACGCACATCAAGGGAGAACTTTGTAGTACTTGTCAGTATTTGTACTGACAGCTGCAGCCTTCTGCCAACCCTGGCCAAGGGATCTGTGGCTCCTCCTCCTCCTCATCTGAATGCTCCCCCTCTTACTGGGATTGGTCTCCTTGCAAGTAAGAGAATTTGTGGGGGAATTAGCAAGCAAGGAAGACAGCTGTGCGAGAGGCCGGTAACTGCAGGAATATATCGCCAATTTCTACAGAGTCCCTTCCCATAGAACAAACGAGGCTGGTGCTTAACATCAAACAATAACTTTCATTAAAGAACAAAACTGCATGCACAAACACTCAGAGTTACGGGGTAAAAATAATTGCACACACACAGATGTAGAGAAAAATGCTTAACTATTTTTGTATTTAGCTTTTCAGAAGTAGAATAGTTGCTTAAAACTTTGGTCAAGACTAGAGGCCTTGTTTTTCTAAGACATTCTTTAGCCCACACACTCCCCCTTTCTGCTGCTAACCGCTTTTCTTGAGAACGGAGATGCCTTTTGCTTCCCTAACGCTCTGACCTTGCAGATTAGATAAGACCTTCAGAGCAAGAGAACCTCCATAGCCGGACACTATACCAATTAACATTCTTGCTTTATGAAACTAATTGCACCTGCAAGATAGGATGTGGGTGACTGCAGTTTTGCGCCTACCTCCTTTTTGCACACAGTCACTTTTGACTATGATATCACTTTCTTGCTAGCTGATTGGAGAACGGGCCCCCTTCGCTCAGGTGGTCAAAATGGCATAAAAACCCATTATCCATAATGGAGATTCAGACCTGTGTGGGTTGCAGTAACTCCTATTGTAACTCGCTCAGTATCTCAAAATCTGGCTCTGTCAGGGGATGGACATTCCTGAACCCACCCATTTTGCTGTGCTATGAAGCCTGACTGATTTGCCTCTGTGAGCCAGGCTACAAGTAAGTATGTTCACTTGCCAGGCATGTGTAATTCGTCACTTGTAGCTTGGCTCTGTGACCAGAGATTTTGCCTTTTGCCTTCTTAACAACTTTGAAAATCATCTTCTGCTTTGATATTGGTATGTATAAGTTAGAGCAAATAAAGCTATAGGTATTTTTGTTTTAATCCTCACAGTCTGTCTTGTATATTTTGATGTGACCTTGTACCTTAATAAATAATTATATTATACTTTGTGTTTGGGTGTGTCTTTTCGGTTTCAAAACTCAAGGTACTTTGCCGAACCTATTTTTGCAAGTTCTCGTGAACCACCTACCTTGTAACTAACTTTGGTTGTGAACTCTGCCTGCAACAATATTCTTGCAAGGTAGACTTTGCTACATTTGGCTCCCTTATAGGCTTGGGGGGTGTCCCTCCCCTCCTAAAGCTTTGGGAACCCTGAGGGACTGGTGGCAGAATTTGAGGGCATTTGAGGGGCTTTCCTTCTCTTGCCAGTTTGATAATTTTGTTTAGCCCAGCTGATAGACCTTTGCTGGCTCTTCCCCTTAGCTGGGTTGAGGCACCAGGGGCCTGTAGCTGTGACAACAGAGTCCTAGGAAGCTTAGCCAGAGACTGGGAATAGATTGAGGGGAGAACGTATATCTACATATCCTGAAGAGGGCTCTAGTCCGTGGAGGAAGAGAGTAACTTCGAAACCCAGAGTCCTCAGCCAAGAGAGAAAGAGGCTTAGGAAGTGACCCTAAGGGAGCAGCCAGGAAGCGTGCACGATTCGAATGAGGCCAGGGCCCTATCTTTATAGGGGAAATGTGCCCTGAGGTGGGATAGCCCACCTAGCCATTAGAACAAACGCTCCAACGGTCGGTTCCTAGGTTTAACAAAGGATTTGATTGCCTTGATGGGTAGCTGCTGAGGCGTGTGAATGCAAATGTAAAACTAGTTCTAGCACCACAAAAAAGGATAGTTTGCTGATTAAGTCCACTGGATCTAAGTTAATGAATTTAGGAGGGGAATGTACTTTCCCAGGAACAACTGTATATACTTATGAATATCATTTGATTAGCTCCTCAATCAAGGACAGGCGAACTCATAATGGAAGGAGGGAAAGGAATATGCTAAGTGGGGATGACTCTGCGAGACTTTTGTTGCACTGGATTCCTTTGGGGCTGGAAGGATAGTAAATCCAATCGCCTCTTAATCACTCCGCATTCCTGTGCAGCATTCCATGCATGCTATGTTCTCCTGGGTGGGACTCAGCAACTGTTAAGAGGCTCTCTCGCGGCAATAGAGCAGCCATTTTAACTCCAGAGGCCTGAACATTTTTAATATCACAAGCAGCCGTATAAAACTGCTATTAAAATGGCAGAGGCTGGGCCGACCGCTTACACCCCTCTCCCTATTTTGGCCCCCAGTTCCTGGCCAATGCCAGATTAAGATAATTCTGACTTGTCTACCATGTGAGTTTGCAATGGCCTCAGTACCCTCCATCTCTTATTTTGAGTGGAAAGGTGAGATGGAAATCTTGTAAACAAATGAATAATAAATTATTTCATACTCTCCAAATGCAAAACTTAAATGCTTGTATACTTCTTTCCTGTGGGAAATGGAAAGAGTATTAGTAGTAGAAGAAGCCTATATTATGGTAGTTCCCAAACTGCAGTTGGTAACCCAACTTTCAGCAGATGTTACCAACATCCAGGTGGCGTCTGGGGATCTCCCAGAATTACAACTGATCTCCAGATCTGTTTCCCAGGAGAAAATGGCAGCTTCGGAGGATAGTTCTACGGCTTCATAACCCACCGACTCCCTCCCCTCGCCAAACCTGCTAGAGCTGCCAGTTCCAGACTGGGAGATTCCTTGAGATTTGGGTGAGGTAGAGTTTGGGGAAGGTGGGACTTGGGGAAGGGAGGGACCTCAGTGGGGCATAATTCAAAAGGGGCCACCTTCCCTCAACAGGCTCCACTCCCAAGTCTCCAGGAATTTCCCAACCTGGAGTTGGCAACGCTAATTCTACCTCACTTTCTCCTCATGAATGAATGAATGGGTGTAGCAGGATTTGGGTCTGGAATCTCAGGATAGGCCTTTGGACAAAAGAGAGGCAGAAAAGCAGGAAAAGACTCACAGTGTAGTTACTGCCTGAGTTACCCAAGGGGCTGCTAAAGAAGCAACTAAAGGGGACAGTGAGGTGGGAGGTGATCAGCGTGTGGCTAGTCCCTGCTGTCACCTCCTGTCCTACTGCCATTCCTGTCCTTCTTTGCAACCCATTCTGAATGCTGCCCGGGGAGCAGCAAGAGGAGACATGCCCCTTCCAGGCACACCCTCTGCAGAGCTCGCCAGATCCAGCACAGGAGGAGGTGCTTGAGCACATCTTTATCGTGAGCCCCAAGAAAACTTCGGTCTAAACGAGGTTCCATTTGCAGCTCAAGGCAGCAGTTTGGGGGAGAAAACTGAGGACAAAACTGCTAGGCCAGCCCTTGGCTTGTTCACTTGTTCTGGGCAGCTCCCTGGGAATAAATTATGTATCCATCTCTTGGGATTGTGAGATATGATCGAAAACAATTCTGAGCTTCCAGCCATTACAACTCTCTCCCTGGGGGGTTCCAGCCCTGAAGCATCCTCAAGGCCCCCAGGCCAAGTCAAGGATTCTCCCCACCAGGCAGCTGCACAGAGACCTGCTCAGGGGCATCAGAGATTTCATGCTGGAGGCAAAGAGGGGCTTTCCAGACCTATTGTAGGTCTCACATTTGGGGGCCAGCATGCAGCAGCATCCTGAAAACTTTAGGCTGAGCCACTCTCGCAGACAGGATGAACAGGAGCTGGAAGCCTAGAGGAGCAGGAATCCAACCTTGACTGTGCCCAGGTGAGTAGGGTTTTTGGGCCAGCTGCACTTCCAGTTGCTGGGCATTCCCCTCTCAAATAGCAGGCAGGGAAGGTGGCATCTTCTCAGGCCCCTTGGCAGGCAACAGCCACTCCAGCAGAGCCTCCCTGAGCTAGTCATTCTTACGGTTTGTTCAGATCTGAAAACCTCCCCTTAGAATGGAATGGAGCCTGCATTTATTTTTCCCAGGATGGTGAAATATTGTGGAATGAAGGACAACAGTTAAGGCTCTTTGCCACTTGGGCCGCTTGAACGAATGCAATAAAGATGATGAATCAATACTAATAATTTTAAAAGGCTGGAGAAGTAGGGAGCCCACCTGTCTGTGCTGGATCAGTGCCTCCCTTTGCTCAGAAGCTTTCTGGGACTCGAATTCAGAACAGCTTTTAAGTTTAGCAGTTTGCTCCCTTTGATCTTCTCTCTACTGGCTTTGTTGCTAGCTCTGTTGCTTTAACCTCAGCTGTGCTTGCTCTAGGAGTGTCTGGTTCTCCATCCTGGCTCAGTCACCCCCCGCCCCACTATTCCTCTCCACAATCCCATTTCTGACACCAGCATTGCATACTCCCTATTTTCTGAATGGTGAGAAGTTCTAGAGTCTAGTCTAGCGCTTATCCAGTTTGTTTCTTCAGAGGAAGAAAGCACTGCCGACTTCTGGTGCCTTTGCAATATTGATTCATTTGCAAATGTACAGGTATAGCACCGTTCGAGGCCTGAGGCCCTCCCACACTGCAACAGATTTTCCACCCCATTTCATAAACCCAGAAAGACAGCTCATGCCCCTCCAGCAGTAGCATCCTCCCTCCCCTAGCATCTAAAAATGCCTCTCTTTCTTTTCACACAGACCCACGTGCAGCCTCCTGCTAAGTGGAAAGCCCCCCTCCTCCAGCACAGATGGGCACTTGTCCAGTGCCATTTTCCCAGTTATGGGCTGTTGAACCGATATCCATAGCCAGTGAGACACATCTCATTCACAGAATCATAGGCTTGAAGGTACCTCTAAGGTCATCTAGTCCAACCCCCTGCACAATGCAGGAACCGCCCAAAGCATCTCCAACAAGGATTCGTTCAGTCACTCCTTGGAGACTGCCAACGAGATGGAACCCATTACATCCCCAGGCCACCGAGTCCACTGCTGGATCACTCTTAATTCATGTGTTCAAAATGAAATTGAGCCTGAGGATTACCTCATTACCTCTTTATACTCGCTGAGTATTGTGAATGTGGGCCCATATGTGAGAGAGCATCGCTGTAGGAAGGTAAGGCACCTCAGATTGTCTGACAAGCTACTAGAGGAAGATCTCAGCCATGTGCGGCTGCATGAATGTGTTCGGGCAACAATTAGTCCCCCATGACAGCAGCAGCAGCACCCCCAGAGTTCATATTCAGAGAGAAAGAGTAAAGGTCCAGCGAATGCATGCAACAAGGGTAGCCTAGAATGTGAACGCACTACATAATGAGGAAGTGTAATGGGAAGAAAGACCAAAAGATGACCAGCAAAAGAGTCTGAATCCCATAACTTTTTAAAAAAGGCCACTTTGCAAAGGCCTCAATGGCAAGTGTAGCAGGAATACAAACTGCAACGAATCCAACTTGAGCTCTGCGACAGCGAGTCCAGCAAGGGGAACAAGGATGTGAACAGCAGAAATCAAGATTAACGGGCTACTAGTGGAACTCAAGCTGGGCAGATGTTACAGCTATTCCGTTATCTGTAGCCAGAAGATAGCCAAAACTGTGCCTGCTAGAATCTGACGAGAACCTGAAAGGACCTTCAGCGGAACTCTTAGGCACAGCTGGAAGGTTCAAAGCAAACATGCAGTATAAGAGGAAAGAAATCAGTGAAATTGTTTGTGGAAAGATTCCTGTGGTGACTCAAAGCATGTGAAGACCTAGAGTTGGTTAAACATTTGGGACAAATGGTATCTATCATTAAGTTAATAGTTAAGCCACAGGCTGAATAGTCCATCCTCTTCCAGGAGCTGGACCAGAAAGAGACTCTGTGGCTGTTTTCACATGTGCCCGTAAGATCGCACGAAACTCACAGAATAAAGCATCTTCGTAGTGCGATTTCCTGGCACAATCCCCTTTAATGGCATGATGGCACGTCAGAAATCACGCCAGTAAATGGGATTGTGCCGGGAAATCACACTAGGAAGACGCTTCGTTCTGTGAGTTTTGCATGATCTTCTGGAGGTTTTGGCCGTGTGATCTGTATTGCAGAACTACTACTACTAGTAGTAGTTTATTTTCCACAGTCAGAGACCAGCAATTTACAAAAACACCAATAAAAGGTACCACAGAAGAAAATATAAAACATCAATAAAACCATTCACAATACCTGGGTAAAATCATTCATGATACAATAGTATAAACTTTAAAATTCTCAGTGGTACAATAAAATCATTCACTTAGACACTAAGGATTTCCTGATCCTTGAAGCAATCCAACCAAATCTGGCTACCTGAAACGTGATCTTAGGGTGTCTATCTGTGGAAACGGCCTGTATGAGAGCAAGTTAAAATCGGACCCTAAACTTTTCTCCACCAGAATTCCCAGACAAGGGGACCTATCATGCTCCTAAGAAGTCAAGAAAAAGCTGATAGAAATTAATGAAAGGGAAGTCATAGAACTAGTTCTTGAGCCCAGAAATTTGTGTCCTCCTATGGTTTTCCTTGTTAAGCCAAACAGAGATGTACTCCCCTCTGTGAGGAAACGAATGGCACTTGATGCTAGCAGTGAAGCACACATTAAGGCAGCTAGACAAAGCCAATTTCTTTTCTGAATGGGAAGCTGACAGTGGATTGGCAAATGCCTTTGAAAGTAAATTCTATGACGTTTACAACATTGGTCACTAAAAGCAACTGAGAAATTTCCAATTCTGAAATCTGTCAAAGAAATCAGCTTATTTCTGAGAATGGTAAATTTTGTGGGACACTTCCTGCCTTGCTTATCAGATCTTACAAATCTACTCAATGAACTGCTGAGATCAAACAAGTTTGTTTGGGGCCCAAGGAAGGAATTTGCCATGCATTCAGGCATGCCTAAGTATATCATAAAAGACGGTATGATATCATATCCATGTGATATGATTTGGGGAGATCTGGAAGTGAGGATGATTTTATGATTTTATGAGCAATTTTGTTCTCCTCCAAAGGAGTTCACCTGCAGGAGCTCATGTATTGAGAATGGTGGACACAGTGAGAGGGACGGGTGGTTTGTTGGGAGAGAGGGGAGAACGAAAATTCAGGACAGCAAAGTATTGAAAACAGAAAATACAGAGTCTGAGAAAAAGAAGAAGGCTGACGAGATTTCAACAAGTCCTTTTCTTGTGTCTTTTATTAGCTATACAACTGGTATCTATGGAGGGCAACGCTTCTTTAATAGATAGCTTTAATCCTCTGGAGAAATCATAAATCAACATTCAGAACTGTTGCTTACTACAGTAACTTACATGTATTTTCTTCACCATTTTCCTCACCTTACAGGTGAGTTCTGATCTCTCGATGGCAGTGAGGAATCAGACGCAAGTGGTGGAATTCGACTTCCTGGGATTCTCTGGCATTCCATACGGCCACACCTACCTCTTCCTGGTATTTTTAGCCATTTACTTGATCACTGTACTGGGGAACCTCATGATTTTTAGTATGATTCAACTGGATTCCAATCTTCATAGTCCCATGTATTACTTCCTCAGCCACCTCTCCTGCTTAGATATTTGCCTCTCCACTATCACTGTCCCTAAAATCATGGTGAACTTCTTGTGTCAGCGACAGACCATCTCCTACAACCAGTGCATGGCACAGATGTTCTTCGTGATGTCTCTCACAGGGACGGAGGCTGCACTGCTGGCTATGATGGCCTATGACCGCTATGCTGCCATCTGCAAACCTTTGCATTACTCCCTCCTCATGAACACCAAGGTGTGCAATGTACTGGCCTTTGCCACTTGGATCTGGGGCTTCCTAAACTCCGCCTTTCATACAGCTCTTGACTCAAACTTGTATTTTTGTGGAACCAACCAGATTCATCACATCTTCTGTGATCTACCCCTTTTGATGAAAATTTCTTGCAGTGATACACACACCAATGAAATGACCTCCCGCATAGCAAGCCTATTTGTGGGTGGGGCACCCTTCCTCTTCACCATTTTCTCATATTTCTTTATCCTGTCTTCTGTCTTGAAGATCCGTTCCACCACTGGCAAGCGCAAAGCCTTTTCCACCTGTGTTTCTCATATCACCGTTGTCATCATTTACTATGGAAATGGTTTTTTTTAACTATAACCATCCAAGCGCTGGTTACTGACACTCTGATCTCCACCATGTACTGTGTAATCATTCCAATGCTCAACCCCCTAATCTACAGCCTCAGAAACAAGGAGGTCAAACGGGCCTTGAGGATGGTTCTGGAAAGCCAGAGGAAGCTCTAAATATCCTCACACGCAGTAAGGGAGAACTTTGTAGTACTCATTGGCATTTGTACCCTTGAGGGTTTTTGTCTGGACAAGTGGCTCCTCCTCTTCCTCCCCATCAAAGGTCAGCTCTGAAAGCTCCCTCTGCCAATCATGGCCCCCAGTTCCTGGCCAATGCCAGGCTAATCTTACTCTGATGTTGGACTGGCCTACCACATGAGTTAGTAATGGCCTCAATATCCTCCATCTCTTATTTTGAGTGGAAAGGTGAGATGGAAATCTTGCAAATAAATTAATAATAAATTATTTCATACTCTCCAAATGCAAAACTTAAATGCTAGTATACTTTTTTTCCTGCGGGAAATGGAAAAGGTATTCATTATGTAGACATTAGGAACCCAGAGAGTTCTATCCAGCAGGGTTTTCAGAGTACTCATTTGTGGTCTGACTGATTCATACGCTGTGATTCCTCTTGTCTGTTTTGCTTTAATTAGGAAACATTGTACAACTTAATAATACATTTGCATTCTCTGAAGAAGATAAGGAGCGCATATTGTCCAGCCTTCCTACATTATTACAAAGTCGTTCAGGAAATGGTCTGCCAATTTGCACACAATTACAATTCTTTCAGAAAAAAAAGAATTAAGATTAATTTTGCATGTGGCATCACTTATTGACTGTTGTAGAGCTAACTAGTGGTCTAAAGGTACAAAAGGCTCCAGCAATGTTTTTAGACTGTGAGGAGTTCAAAATCAAATGGATCGCTGTTCTGAATAAATGTGCTTTTGACCTTATGTTATTAATTATTGATCTGGCCATACAAGACTCTGAGAAATTGATGAGTGAAATCAGAACCTTGGAAGACAAACTTAAGGGGACATCCTCTTCTGAAGCTTTTGATTTATGTATAAAGAACTGGAGGAATGTCTTAAGCAATTTGAGAATAAAATGAGGGAAATTAATATCCAAAAATCTGAGCTGAATAGGATTATACACAAGGGAGAGTTTATAAATGGAGCTACCCTAACACAACCAATTTGAGTTTCATGGGCTGATTCTCGTAGTTATCAACCTGATCTGGAGACTACAGGGGGGGAGATTATGCCACAATTTCTGGCGAAGAAGGCTCCTATTTTGGACCATGCCCTGAGAGGGACACAAAAAGACATGCCAAGGAGAATTTTTTTGTCTTTGTCCCCCATGTAGGCGCAGGAGGAAAATTTATTTTGAATTTATTATCTAGGGAGTTATCAGAGGAGGAACAACATCTCCTTAATTTGGAACTTGGTTTTGTTCTGACCACTCTTTATAATCCCTTTGAAACCAGAGTAGACCTTTTCAAACTGATCAGATTGTTAATTTTTAAAACTTTAACTTTAATTAAATTTTTATACCGCCCATCTCCCGAAGGACTCAGGGCGGTGTACAGCCAAAATAAAACATACAAATATAAAACAGTAAGGATATAAAATGTAAACATATTGGATAATTTAACTCAGAACAGGACAACTCAATTAAAACACATTTAGGCCAGTCCCAAAATTATTTGGGGCATTTTGAAAGTATAGAGAAAATTTAAACCTAAGTCTATGCTTGTACCTAGATTAAGTGATTTCTCAATACAGGTTTTTGACTGTTTAGTCTTAAAGGACTTGGACGTTTTAAAGGGCACCACAAGAAGAACAAAGTATAATCTCACTCTCCGAGAGAATGCCATCCTTAATTATTTGGCTGCTGATAAATCAATCTTTTCATGTCCTCTTTAGAAACTAGGATAATTTTTAACAGGGAAATCAACCCCTTTAGTGGTGATATAATAATATATAAGAGGTACGATGATATATTTATGATTTTGGCCAGTGCAACAAGAGTGGATGCTTTGGTGGAGTGGCTTAACATGATCCATGATTCAATTAGATTTATGTGGCAGCACAATAATAACATCATTAAGTTTTTGGGTTAGCAGTTAGAACTTTTACTAAGATCACCGATAAAAATGCCTATCTTCATAAACTGGCTGGCTAATGACTCCACTGCTGGGCCTCACCAATAGAGTGAGTCTGTAGCAGGGTAGGATGGGCTTGCAATGCTGGAAAGAAGGAAGCTGATACAGTCCAAAAGCCTCCCAGATGATGGCATTCCAAACACAGTGACGGTCCAGCAGCTACCAGAGAGGAAGCCCCCCCATGGCTGAAAAGTCATGTCTTAAAGGGAGGCTCGTTTGGCCTCAACCAGGGCCAGGCCTTTTTTGGTCCTGGCCCCAACCTGGTGGAACTCTCTGTCTGAAGACACTCGGGCTCGCCAAGATCTGGTATCATTTTGACGGGCCTGCAAGACGGAGATATTTCGCTGGGCATATATTTGAGGACAGTATTAGGACCATCATTGAGCCTCCCGCCGCCTTCTTGTATCCAATGACATTCCATCCATCTGAGTGTCTCCCTCTTTGTATTTGAGGACAGGAATATGCAATAGGCCATCTGAGTTATGATTTTATGATATGATTTTAAATGTATTTATATAATTATGTATTTTATTAATGTTGTACCCCGTCCTGAGCCCGCTTGCGGGGAGGGTGGGCTAAATACCAAATAAAGTAAAGTTAAAGCAAATCCAACCAATCAGGGGAACACACCAATTGCCAATTACTACTGCGAGAAACATATGAGAAAAGATAGGCATGCTAACACACAAGCAATGCCAAAGTCACACAGGTGCAGGCAATTTGCTTGCTGAACCCTCTCTCAAGCATGTGAAGCTGACTTTACTCATAAGACAGCTCTTAAAGCTAACTCATCATAACAATATATTTTCTTGACAAGAAGCTCATCAAGAAAAGGAGGAGGAAGATCAAAGGAGAGTTTTTGAGAATGTTTGGAGTGTTTGTACTTAACATGAAGTGTTTAAATTTTATTTGGTTGTACATGAGTCACAACTGTTTTGATATAATATATTGACTATCTGGTTGGAATTTGAACATGTATGTAAATCGTATTGTATGCATTGCATGTCATATTACTTTCGTATTAGAATACACATGTAATATTGGATCAGACTAAACGTATTGTCATTACTAACTGCTTGTATTTAGCAACCTTTATCACAGTAGGGATTTTTTTTGTAGCTGACTCTTTCATACACTTGTTGGTTAAGTCTACACAGAAAGCAGCTTTCAGAGATTGCAGAAAGCTTTTAGAGACAACTCCCAGGGGGTTTCAAACTGGTTGCAAGAATCATCTGCTCTACCGTTGGATGTACGTTCTATTTATCCCCAAAACTTTGGTTTAGGGGAGTCCAGGGAGTCTTCACTCAGGCCCAAAAGACACCTGATTCAGTTCCCGCTGTTACTATGGCCTGACAGTAAGGTTGCCAAGTCTCTCTCCCCTCCCGGTGGGGCCCTGGCACTTACCTTGTGCTGCCAGCATGTCTCCAATCACATGCGCACAAAGTGCACATGCACTCTCAGAGCTTGCGCAATGACGTTATTTTCAGTGGTGAGGACATCATTACTTCAGACACACATGTTCCTGGGGTGCCTGTCAGTGGCAGGCAACCTCCAGGGGGCTTGCCACCTCCCACCAATTGCTGGAGGATCATCAGGCGAGGAGTCAAACCCCTGGGAAGTTGCCCACCACCAGCGGGCATCTGGGAACCTACATGACAAGCTGGGACCCCATCCATTCTGTTCAGGTGCAATCTTGCCAGCCAGAAAGCCCCAAGAGGCAATCTCGTTTACTGATTTTGCAGTTATTCTTGTGATGCACACAACTTCCTCTCCAAGGACCTCTCAGTCTTCATGAAAACAAAAGCCCTCAGTCCTGCCCATGCTGGCTTCGCATGACCCAGGCAGCATGCAAGCAGCCTAGCTTTGGGGCGTGTGATGTGGGAGCTCTGGTGGCAGCAAGGAACCAAGAAGACCCTTCTATGGGGCAGCCTCCAAGGAACAGTTTGGTCCACTTCCTAGCAGGAGGGCAGGGAGCCTGGAAACAACTTGACAACCTTTCTGCCTTCTCAGGGCTTTCTACCTGGCTCCCTCCCTGCCAGAATCCACGGGAAGAAACCTCCCCATCTGAACATCTTCACACTGCCAACAGCAGCTACCTAATTTCATTCTACTGATGGGGGGAAAGGTGAGTAGCAAAGCAAGAGGCTAGCAATACGACATTCAGACCTGGGAAAGCTTCTTTTTGCAACAGGGTTCATTAAAATACATGGACATTTAAAATTTTCCAGTCTCATTCAGGGCAAGCTTTATTTTTTTAAAAAATCCACCAGATGATAGCAAAATTATCCAGGGGATTAATTTTCCACAGGCCGCAAGTCACACCAGCTTTCCTTGATGGGTAGTCAAGCATTACTCTATTCACAATGTTGAGCTTCAATGGGCTTCTCTGTATCAAAGGACTGGTTCTTCTTGGAGGAGAGAGAGAGAGCATTGAAATCTTTTTGTAATATCTTTGTAATATTTGCTTTAGTTACTATTCAAAAGTAGAGCACAAGCGTCGGCCAGGAGGCACTCTTACAAGAAAGCAGATCCACTGTCCCACATCAGATCCTCCGAGAGACAGAAAGATCCTTCACCCCAAAGGTGCTTTGGCCAACAGATAGAAACACCTGCCTGGTTCTCTGCCACTTGCAGAATTAAAATGTCACTTTCTGGGTGCATAGAAATCTGCTCTTCAGCTGGGAGGGAGGTCACATATCCAAGCCCTTATAAGTGGCATGACTTCCGGGCCTCATCCAGTCTCTGGGAGTGCAGAGTCCTCAGCCCCACCAAGGCCTGGCCCATGTCCCACATTAGAAAGCCATGCAATGCCATCCTCTGCATGATAGTAAAGAGTCCAGTAGCACTTTTAAGACTAACAAACTTTACTGTAGCCTAAGCTTTCAAGAACCACAGCTCTCTTCAGCAGATGCATCGTCAGCTTTCGAGAAGCACAGCTCTCTTCATCAGATGCATTGTCAGAAGATAGCTGTGGTTCTCGAAAGCTGATGATGCATCTGACGAAGAGAGCTGTGGT
This sequence comes from Eublepharis macularius, assembly GCF_028583425.1. Classification (NCBI taxonomy): domain Eukaryota; kingdom Metazoa; phylum Chordata; class Lepidosauria; order Squamata; family Eublepharidae; genus Eublepharis; species Eublepharis macularius. The sequence continues at coordinate 2,139,887 of NC_072798.1, forward strand.
TCTCGAAAGCTTATGCTACAATAAAGTTGGTTAGTCTTAAAAGTGCTATTGGACTCTTTATTATTTTGCTACTACAGACTAACATGGCTAACTCCTCTGGATCCTCTGCATGCTTACTCAAAAGTAAGCCCCTTCTATTGAAGAGTGAGCCTGGAAACCTATTTCATAGAATCATTGAGTTGGAAGTGGTCATACAGACCATCTAGTCCAACCCCCTGCCCAGTTTAAAGGAATCCATAGTTGGGCCTCAACAGGGTAGTGCTGATTTCAGAGAGAACGTGATGGCAGTGTGGAGCCTGCTGGTTGGTGTGAATGTGAGAGAGAAGTTAGCAAACATACACTTCGCTTATATTTAGAAAAGCAGTAAGAGTTAATTATTATAGGAACGCCATACTCTGGTAGGAAAGGAGGATAGATTTCGATCTACCTATCTAGGCTAAGGATGGGCATGGACGGCAGGACAAATCCCGCATCCATGGTTGAAGACGGAGAGAAGAGAGAGAAGTATGACAAAGGCAGGAAGAGAAGGATGTCACAAGGAGGAAGTCCTGAGGATATCAAGCTACGTATCAAAGGATAGTACAGGGCAGTAAAGCAGTAAACAGATGCCCTGAACTGTTTATCTTTCTAAGCCTCTGGTTTGTCCCCCTTAGAAACCCGAGGAAAGAGACAGCATCGAGTCCTCCTCCTCTAACAGAATCCCTGTAGTACCCTTCCAAACCCAAGTGTGTCGGAGTGCACCCTTAGGAGGGGTTGACTTGCCAGTGGCTCTGAAGGCTTGGAATGAAGGTTTCATTCTTAAAAGGGCAGAAACCAGCCTGGGAACTAGTGGAGAAACCCAACTCCTAATCCCAAGGTGTGGGTATTTGTTCAGGCTATGCTATGCCATAGAGAAGGAAACGGACTTTAGGAGCCCTCCCCCACCCCCCTCGTAATAACAATGAATTAATGGATGAAAGCATTATAACATGTTCATGTTCTAAACACTGAGAGCTTCCCTACGATCAATTTCTTAACATTTTTTTTCCATTTCAAAGAAACTGAATCAGAGCAGGCCTGTTTGAGTGGGCAGATGGTTGGGAATTGACCTGAGAAAGTGGAGTGAGCAGGGGCCACTGGATGGGTCAGGGAAAGGCTTGGCTGAATGTGTGAGTTTGGGGAAAGAGGTTTGAAGGGGGGTCAGCTGGATGAATAGAGAGGAGTGATAAAAGGGACAAGTGGGGGCCAGTAGGAGAGACTTGAACTATAGTCAGGCAAGAAATTAAGAAGAACCTCTGCACCCTCTGCTGTGCTGTTGGTCCCAGGTGCGAATGTAGCCTCTGTGTGGGATTTTGCCATTCAAAATGCACCTCAACCCCTCCTGCTGGTGGGGAAAGCAAACAAGCAGTTTTTAATGCAATTGTTGGCCACACATGACCACAGATTTACTATAGCAATCTAAGCTTCAGGCATGCAATGATGCCCACGCAATTGGGCTTTTTAGAATACAGAAAGAAAACTGAATGGGCTGAATTCTGTGGACCTCTCAAAGAATGGCACTTTTCTCCGGCTCAAGGAATTGTCCTTGCTCTACTCTTGACTTAGGAAAAGAGTCCATATGCCAGAGGGAAGGGGCACCATTAGCACAACAGAAAGAGACTCTGTGGCCATTTTCACGCACACCCGTAAGTTCACATGAAACTCACAGAATGAAGCGTCTTCCTAGATGTCAGAAATCATGCCATTAAATGGGATAGTGCCAAGAAATGGCACTAGGAAGACGCTTTATTCCATGAGTTTCAAGCGATCTTCTGGAAACTCTGGCCATGTGGAAACGGCCTGTGAGAGTAAGTTAAAATCAGACTCTAAACTGTTATCCACCAGAGTTCCCAGACAAGGGGACCTATCATGCTCCTAAGTCAAGAAAAAGCTGATAGAAATTAATGAAAGGGAAGTCATAGAACTCGTTCTTGAGCCCAGAAATTGGTGTCCTTCTGTGGTTTTCCTCATTAAGCCAAATAGAGATGTACTCGTCTGTGTTGATTTAACACAGCTTAACAGAATTGTGGAAAAGGAATGGTACTTGATGGCAGTGAAGGCAATTCCTTTTCTGGACTGGAAGCTGATGGTGGATTAGGCAAACGCCTTTGAAAGCAAATTCTATGACGTTTACAACATTTGTCACTAAAGCAACTGAGAAATTTCCAATTCCACAATTTGTCAAAGAAATCTGCCTATGGTTGTTGGGGGTTTTCCGGGCTGTATTGCCGTGGTCTTGGCATTGTCGTTCCTGACGTTTCGCCAGCAGCTGTGGCTGGCATCTTCAGAGGTGTAGCACCAAAAGACAGAGATCTCTCAGTGTCACAGTGTGGAAAAGATGTAGGTCATTTGTATCTACTCAGGAGGGGTGGGGTTGAGCTGAGTCATCCTGTAAGAGTTTCCCAGGGTGTGGAATGCTAATGGCGGGAGGCTTCACTGAATCCTGAGGAGGTTCTTTTGCATATGGATTGGTGCTTGATGTGCTAATCTTCTCTGCAGGGCTATTGTCGGGTGTGGAGTGTTTTGTTGGCCTGGTGTTTTTCAGAACTGGAGCCCATGCTCTGTTCATTCTTAAGGTTTCTTCTTTCCTGTTGAAGTTTTGCTTATGCTTGTGAATTTCAATGGCTTCCCTGTGCAGTCTGACAAAGTAGTTGGAAGTGTTGTCCAGTATTTTGGTGTCCTGGAATAAGATACTGTGCCCTGTTTGAGTTAGGCTATGTTCAGGAACTACAATGCCAAGACCACGGCAATACAGCCCGGAAAACCCCCAACAACCATCGTTCTCCGGCCGTGAAAGCCTTCGACAATAAATCTGCCTATTTCTGAGAATGGTAAATTTTGTGGGACGCTTCCTGCCTTGCTTATCAGATCTTACAAATCTACTCAATGAACTGCTGAGATCAAACAAGTTTGTTTGGGGCCTAAAGCAGGAATTAGCCGTGCATTGAGGCTTGCCTGACTAGTATATTATAAAAGTTGGAGAAGGATTTTCCTCCAGGTGGTATGATTTGGGGAGATCGGGATGATTTTATGAGCAATTTTGTCTCCTCCAAAGGAGTTCAGCTGCATGAGTTCATGCATTGAGATACCTGGTGGAGACAGTGAGAGGAACAGGTGGTTTGATGCTGTACTGTTCCTCATTACAGTAACTGACATATTTTCTTCACCATTTTTCTCACCTTACAGATGAGTTCTGATCTCTCAATGGGAGTGAGGAATCAGACGCAAGTGGTGGAATTCGTCTTCCTGGGATTCTCTGGCATTCCATACGGCCACATCTACCTCTTCCTGGTATTCTTAGCCATTTACATGGTCACTGTGCTGGGGAACCTCATGATTTTTACTCTGATTCAACTGGATTCCAGCCTTCATAGCCCCATGTATTACTTCCTCAGCCACCTCTCCTGCTTAGACATTTGCCTCTCCTCCGTCACAGTCCCTAAGATCCTGGTGAACTTCTTGTGCCAGCGACAGACCATCTCCTACAACCAGTGCATGGCACAGATGTTCTTCCTGATGTGTTTTGTGGGGACAGAGGCTGCACTGCTGGCTGTGATGGCCTATGACCGCTATGCTGCCATTTGCAAACCACTGCATTACTCCAGCCTTATGAACATAAAAGTATGTACTGTGCTAGCCTTCACCACTTGGGTGTGGGGCTTCCTAGACTCTGTTTTACATACAGCTCTTGCCTCAAACTTGTATTTCTGTGGAGTCAACCAGATTCATCACATCTTCTGTGATCTCCCCCCACTGATGAAAATTTCTTGCAGTGATACACACACCAATGAAATGGTCGTCCGCATAGCAAGCCTGTTTGTGGGTGGGGCACCCTTCCTCTTCATCATTTTCTCATATTTCTTCATCCTGTCCTCCATCTTGAAGATTCCTTCCAACACTGGCAAGCGCAAAGCCTTTTCCACCTGTGCTTCTCATATCACTGTCGTTGTCATTTACTATGGAAATGGGTTACTTAACTATAACCGACCAAGCTCCGGTTACTCCTTAAGGACAGACACTCTGATCTCCACCATGTACTGTGTAATCATTCCAATGCTCAACCCCTTAATCTACAGCCTCAGAAACAAGGAGGTCAAGCGCGCCTTGAAGATGTTTCTGGAAAGCCAGAGGAAGGTCTGCACATCCTCACACGCACATCAAGGGAGAACTTTGTAGTACTCGTCAGTATTTGTACCCTTCAGGTTCAGCTGCAGCATTCTGCCAACCCTGGCCAAGAGGTCCATGGCTCCTCCTCTTCCTCACCATCAGTGGTCAGCTCTGAATGCTCCCTTTGCCTATCATGGCCCCCAGTTCCTAGCCAATGCCAGGCTAATTTGACTCTGACATTGGGCTTGCCTATCACATGAGTTTGCAAATGGCCTCAATATCCTCCATCTCTTATTTTGAGTGGAAAGATGAGATGGAGATCTTGTAAACAAATGAATAATAAATTATTTCATACTCTCCAAAATGCAAAACTTAAATGCTTGCATAGTTTTTCCTGTGGAAAATGGAAAGGGTATTCATGATGTAGCCAGTTTTCAAAGTATGCATATCTTGTCTGGTTCATATGCTGTGATTCCTGGGCTGAATCCACATTACCTCCGCACATCCCGGTGTTGCACTAAATGTTCGCTAAACACCCAGAAGTATAGCGTCTTTCTAGTGCGATTCAGAAATCGCGTTTGAAAGACGCTGTACTTCCAGGTGTTTAGCGAACATTTAGTGCAACACCGGGACGCATGGAGGTAATGTGGATTCAGCCCTCTTATCTGTTTTGCTTTAATTAGGAAACACTGCACAACTTAATATGTTTGCATTCTCTGAAGAAGTTAAGGAACGTATATTGTCTAATGTTCGTACATTCTTACAAGATCATTCAGGAAATGGTCTGCCAAATTAGACACAATTACAATTCTTTCAGAAAAAAGAATAAAATTAATTTTGTATGCGGCATCACTTATTATTGTAAAGCTAACCACATTCCTAGCAATCTAAGAATACAAAAGGCTCCAGCAATGTTTTTTGACTGTGAGGAGTTCAAAAACAACGGATCGCCATTCTGAATAAATGTGCTTTTGACCTTATGTTATTAATTATTGATCTGGCCGTACAAAACTCTGAGAAATTGATGGATGAAATCAGAACCTTGGAAGACAAACTAAAGGGGACATCCTCTTCTGAAGCTTTTGATTTATGTATAAAAGAATTGGAGGAACATCTTAAGCAATTTGAGAATAAAATGAGGAAGAACAATATCCAAAAAACTGAGAGGAATAGTAAGGATTATACACAAGGGAGAGTTTATAAATGGAGCTTCCCAAACACTACCAAAGAGTTTCATAGGCTGATTCTTGTAGTGATCAATCTGATCTGGAGACTACAGAGGGGGAAGATTATGCCGCAATTTCTGGCAAAGAAGGCTCTTATTTTGGACCACGCCTTGAGAGGGACACGAAAAGACATGCCAAGAAGAATTTTTTTCACCTTTGCCCCCCATGTAGGGGCAGGAGGAAAATTTAGTTTTGAATTTATTATCCAGGGCGTTATCAGAGGAGGAACAATGTCTCAATTTGGGACTTGGTTTTGTTCCAACCCCTCTTTATAATCCCTTTCAAAGAGTAGACTTTTTCAAATTGATCAGATTGTTAAAATTTAAAAAAAAACCTTTTAGGTTTAAATTTTCTCTATACTCTCAAAATGCCCCAAGTCTATGCTTGTATCTAGTTCGAGTGACTCCTAAGTACAGGTTTTTGAATGTTTAAAGGACTTGAAGGATTTAAAGGGCACCACAAGAAGAACAAAGTATAATCTCACTCTCTCAGAGAATACCATCCTTAATAATTTGGCTGCTGACAAATCATTTGTCATCAAAGATGCTGATAAGGGAGGAGTGATAGCAGTGTTAAGCTACACTGACTATTGCCAGTGTTTATTCTATTTGTATTCTGCCCTTCCTGCATCAGCAGGCTCAGGGCGGATTCCAGTTAATATAATAATAGAAAATATCTTTAAAACCAATAAACGTCTTAAATATTTAAAAAAGAACACACACAACAAGCAATACAGCAGCAGACTCTAAAAGACATATGGCAGCAGATTTCACCAGCAACCACCACCCAACCACCTCCAGAAATATATGGCAAAGGCTAGGTGGTAGATACCCTTTGTAGGGGCACGGCTATCTCTAGGTGGCCGGCAGGGAGGTCCAGAACGTCAACCATATGCCTGGCGGAACAGCTCTGTCTTACAGGTCCGGCAGAAGGATAGCAAATCCAGCTGGACCCTGATCTCTTTAGACAGAGCGTTCCACCAGGTTGGAGCCAGGACTGAAAAGGCCCTGGCTCTGGTCGACGCTAAATGGGCCTCCCTGGAGCTAGGGGGCAGTAGCAGCTGTTTATCACTGGATCGAAGCATCCTCTGGGGCTCATACTGGGAGAGACTAACTACTGCCAGTTCGTTGATAGGACATTTTATGTGCCTATTCCCTCTGACTCTACTGAACATATTTTGGGTTAATTAAATTAGTAGTAGAAGAAGCCTTTATTATGGGACATATTGAGGACTCCTTGTCTAGGGATGCCAGCTCCAAGTTGCGAAATTCCTGGAGATCTGGGGGGTGAAACCTGGAGAAAGTAGAGTTTGGGGAGGGAAAGGACCTTGGCATGGCATAATTCCATAGAGTTCACCCCCAAAGGTAGCCATTTTCTCCAGGTGAACTGTGGCCTGGAGACCAGTTGTAATTCCGGGAGATCTCCAGCCATTACCTGGAGGCTGGCAACCCTATCCTTGTCTAAATATTTGATTATGTTCCCCAGAGTCCAGGTTTTTTACATTTTACCAAAGGTACATAAACCAAGATTTCCACCCCCTGATCATCTAATTATTTCTGGATATAATTCAGTAGTAGTGCCCTTGTCAAAATTTGTTGATTTGTTTTTACAGCCTTTTGTATGTACGTCCCCTTCTTATTTAAAAGATATGAAAAATTTTATCAGTAAGGTGGAGAATATATATGTTCCTGGTTCTTTGGAATTAATGACACTTGATGTTTCTTCTTCTACATTAATATTCCCCACAAGGAAGCCAGATGGGTTATTCAAGATACACTTGACCAATGTATTAACTTCCATTCTCCAACTTACTTCTTGTTGGAACTGGTTGACCTGATTTTAGGGGGGGGGGGGGGGACTACTGGTTTGATCAGGATTTCTATTACCAGATTAAAGGTGTAGCAAATGGGCAGCTCCTTTGTCCCAAGTACAGCCAATCTTTTGATGTCTTCTTTAGAAATTAGGATAATTTGTATCAATCTCTTTAGTGGTGATATAATAATATGTAAGAGGTACATTGATGATATATTTATGATTTTGGCAAGTGGGACAAGGGATGTCTTTATGGAGTGGCTTAACACGATCCATGATTTAATTAAATTTGTGTGTCAGCTGTTTATACTGTTTATAAGAAAGATAGCATGTTAGCAGTTAGAACTTTATCTTCTTTTTAAATCATTCCACCACCCCTACACCTGAGGCATAATTTTCCTTATGGACAATTCTTAAGGATTAAAAGGAATTCAATCAATCAGAATGATTTTAATCAGGAATGTACCAAAATGGTTGGACAATTTATTAATCATGGCTATCCACAGAACATCATTAATAAGGCTAAAAATTGGGCTCAATTGGCAGACTGTAGTCTTTTATTTCAAGAGAAACAACAGACTACTAAGCTTTTGATTGCACCCCTTCAGCAAACTCTATTAAGAGAACAATTTTTAAACAATGGCATATTATCTCTGAAATTTCAGGATGTGGGGAACAGCACTTTATAGGATTTAGAAAGACCAAAAGTATTAAAAATATGTTAATAAGATCTGACATTATGTCTAATCCTAGTAATAGAGGGAATGTAAAGGGTCACTACAAACGTGGGTCTTCTACAGCAAGCCCACTGGCATGGGAAACCTAAAAACTTCTTTTTCCCACTGGTCCGTTTTGAAGAGGACCTTCTCCATTTCTCAAACTGTGGCACTAAATGTGGGGTTTATCTATTGAAATGTCCATGCAAACTTTTCTATATGGGTCTGGTATGCATACAGTACACAATAGAATTATTGAGCATAAGTCATGAATAAGGAACAAAAATGTTGAAGCATCTTTGGAGTTGCATTTTTGGGGCAAAGGGCATAGTCCAGATGAATTAGTTTTGGTTGCTTTACAAATTTGAGTCACATCTGTACAATAAGTGTGATGTACAAAAAGTTCTATAAGCGTTTTGGATATATAGACTAAAGACTGATACTTGACACGGATTAAATTTAAATTTAGAATTGTTCTGCTTTTTGTAAAATGAGGACATTACTAGTTCAACTGATTAGGCTGTGTGCCTTTAAGGTGACTTTGTAATTCTACGGCAACCTTTTGAGTCCGTTCCATGAGAAATGATTTAAACCAGTCCAAGGCACATCCTTTGATGCTCACTTCTGTTTCTAAATGCCTCAACAGGTGTTTAGAAACAGAACTGTTTCTAAACTGTTTTGATATAATATATTGACTATCTGGTTGGAATTTGAACACGTATGTAGATTGTATTGTATGCATTGCACGTCATATTATTTTCCTATTAGAATACACATGAAATATTTGATAAGAATAAACGTATTGTCATTAACAACTTCTTGTATTTTATCACAGTAGGGATTTTTTTGTAGCTAACTGTTTCATACACTGTGATTCATCTTGTTGGTTAAGTCGACACAGAAAGCAGTTTTCAGAGATTGCAGAAAGCGTTTAGAGACAATTCCCAGGGGGTTTCAAACTGGTTGCAAGAATCATCTGCTATTGTTGGGTGTAAGTTCTATTTATTTCCAAAACTAGTGGAGTTCAGGGAGTCTTCACTCAGGCCCCAAAACCACCTGATTCAGTTCCCACTGTTACTGACAACAGGGTTGCCATTTTGCCAAGTCCGTCTCCCCTTCTGGCAGGTACCAGGCATGTACCTTGTGCTGCCAGCATGTCTCTCGTCGCATGCAGACAAAGCATACACACACTCTCGGCGCTTGCGCAGTGATATTATTTCCAGTGGTGATGTCATTACACCACACACACATGTTCTTGGGGTATCTGTTGGTGGCAGGCAACCTACAGGGGGCTTGCCACCTCCCACCAATCACTAGAGAATTGTCAGGCAAGAAGTAAAACCCCTGGGAATTTACCTACCACCAACGGGCACCTGGGACCCTATCTGACAAGCTGAGACCCCATCCATTATGGTCAGGTGCAATCTTGCCAGCCAAGAAGCCCCAAGAGGATCTCATTTTCTGAGCTAGTTCAACTTCTTAGCTGTTCTCCCTTCTGATGCAGACCTCTCTCCAGGGGCCTCTCACAGTCTTCATTAAAACAAAAGCTCTCCATCCTTCTAATGCTAGCTTCACATGACCAGGCAGCAAGAAAGCAGTCTAGCTTTGAGGTATGTGATGTGGGAGGGCTGGTGGCAGCAAGGAACCAAGAAAGCCCTTCTGTGGGGCAGCCTTCAAGGAGCAGTTTGGTCTACTTCTTAGCAGGAAGACAGGAAGCCTGGAAACAGACTCTCGACTTGACAACCTTCCTGCCTTCTCAGGGCTTTCTACCTGGCTTCCTCCTTGCCAGAATTGATGGGAAGAAGCCTCCCCTTCTGAACATCTTCACACAGCTAACAGCAGCCATCTACTTTAATTTGGCTGACGGGGAAGAAAGGTAGGTAGCAAAGCAAGAGGCTAGCAATATGACATTCAGCCCTGGGAAAGCTTCTTTTTGCAATGAGGGAAGTTGTTCCTTGGGTTACTCTAGTTCATTAAAATACATGGACATTTAAAATTTTCAAATCTCAGATTCAAGGCAAGCTTTATTTTTTAAAAAAATCCACCAAATAGCAAAATTATGCAGGAGGTTAATTTTCCACGGGCCCCAAGTCACACCAGCTTTCCTTGATGGGTAGTCAAGCTTTACTCTGTTCACAATGTTGAGCTTGAGTGGGCTTCTCTATATCAAAGGACTGATTCTCCTTGGAGGAGAGAACACTGAACTCTTTTTGCAATATTTGCTTTAGTTACTATTCAAAAGTAGAGCACGAGTGTCAGCCAGGAGGCACTCTTACAAGGAAGCAGATCCACTGTCCTGCATCAGATCCTCCGAGGGACAGAAAGATCCTCACCCCAAAGGTGCTTCGGCCAACACATAGAAGCACCTGCCTGCTTCTCTGCCACTTGCAGAATTAAAATTTCACTTTCTGGGTGCATAGAAATCTGCTCGTCAGCTGGGAGGGAGGTCACATCTCCAAGCCCTTATGAGTGGCATGACTTCCGGGCCTCATCCAGTCTCTGGGAGTGCAGAGTCCTCAGCCCCACCAAGACCTGAACCATGCCCCATATTAGAAAACCATGCAATGCCATCCTCTGTATGATAGTAAAGAGTCCAGTAGCACTTTTAAGACTAACCAACTTTACTTTAGCCTAAGCTTTCAAGAACCACAGCTCTCTTCATCAGATGCATTGTCAGAAGAGAGCTGTGGTTCTCAAAAGCTGGTGATGCATCTGATGAGAGCTGTGGTTCTCGAAAGCTGATGATGCATCTGACGAAGAGAGCTGTGGTTCTTGAAAGCTGATGATGCATCTGACGAAGAGAGCTGTGGTTCTTGAAAGCTGATGATGCATCTGACGAAGAGAGCTGTGGTTCTTAAAAGCTTATGCTACAATAAAGTTGGTTAGTCTTAAAAGTGCTATTGGACTCTTTACTATTTTGCTACTACAGACTAACATGGCTAACTCCTCTGGATCCTCTGCATGCTTACTCAAAAGTAAGCCCCTTCTATTGAAGAGTGAGCCTGGAAACCTATTTCATAGAATCATAGAGTTGGAAGTGGTCATACAGACCATCTAGTCCAACCCCCTGCCCAGTTTAAAGGAATCCATAGTTGGGCCTCAACAGGGTAGTGCTGATTTCAGAGAGAACGTGATGGCAGTGTGGAGCCTGCTGGTTGGTGTGAATGTGAGAGAGAAGTTAGCAAACATACACTTCGCTTATATTTAGAAAAGCAGTAAGAGTTAATTATTATAGGAACTCCATACTCTGGTAGGAAAGGAGGATAGATTTCGATCTACCTATCTAGGCTAAGGATGGGCATGGACGGCAGGACAAATCCCGCATCCATGGTCGAAGACGGAGAGAAGAGAGAGAAGTATGACAAAGGCAGGAAGAGAAGGATGTCACAAGGAGGAAGTCCTGAGGATATCAAGCTACGTATCAAAGGATAGTACAGGGCAGTAAAGCAGTAAACAGATGCCCTGAACTGTTTATCTTTCTAAGCCTCTGGTTTGTCCCCCTCTGAAACCTGAGGAAAGGGACAGCATCGAGTCCTCCGCCTCTAACAGAATCCCTGTAGTATCCTTCCAAACCCAAGTGTGTCGGAGTGCACCCTTAGGAGGGGTTGACTTGCCAGTGGCTCTGAAGACTTGGAATGAAGGTTTCGTTCTTAAAAGGGCAGAAACCAGCCTGGGAACTGCTGGAGAAACCCAACTCCTAATCCCAAGGTGTGGGTATTTCTCGTGGCTATGCTATGCCATAGAGAAGGAAACGTACTTTGGGAGCCCTCCCCCACCCCCCTCGTAATAACAATGAATTAATGGATGAAAGCATTATAACACCTTTGCTACCCTGTTCATGTTCTAAACGCCGAGAGCTTCCCTACGGTCAATTTCTTAACTTTTTTTTTCCATTTCAAAGAAACTGAATCAGAGCAGGTGGTTTGGCATCAATTTGCTAGCCGCTGGGCATTGGGTATTGGTCAGAGAGGCAACGTGGCCCCCGTGGCCCTTTCAGTCTGACACACACACACCCCGCCGCCTGTTTGAGTGGGCAGATGGTTGGGAATTGACCTGAGAAAGTGGAGTGAGCAGGGGCCACTGGACGGGGCAGGGAAAGGCTTGGCTGAATGTGTGAGTTTGGGGGAAGAGGTTTTAAGGGGGGGGTCAGCTTGATGAAGAGTGATAAAAGGGACAAGTGGGGGCCAGTAGGAGAGACTTGAACTGTAGTCAGGCAAGAAATTAAGAAGAACCTCTGCACCCTCTGCTGTGCTGTTGGTCCCAGGTCCGAATGTGGCCTCTGTATGGGATTTTGCCATTCAAAATGCACCTCAACCCCTCCTGATGGTGGGGAAAGCAAACAAGCAGTTTTTAATGCAATTGTTGGCCACAATCTGAGCTTCAGGCATGCAATGATATCCATGCAATTGGGCTTTTTAGAATACAGAAACAAAACTGAACCGTCTGAATTCTGTGGATCTCTCAAAGAATGGCTCTTTCCTCCAGCTCAAAGAATTCTCCTTGCTCTACTCTTGACTAGAGATGGGCACAAACCTGAATACCACCCAAAAAAACCCCCACGAACCAGCCCATGCATGGGTCCACGAACTTCCACGAACTGGTCTATTCGTTCATTTGGTTTGTATTTAAGGGCAATTGCCCTTTCCGAGCCTCTGCAAAGCAGCAGGGAAAGGGGCAGTTTAAATGGCCATTTTGCCAAGGAAATGGCCATTTAAACTTTACCTGCCGCTTGCAAGCAGCAGGTCCCTTTAAACTATCAGCTGGCAGGAGGCGCGGGGGGGGGATCCCTTTAAACGTCCAAACCCCACAAACCCCAGCCCCCACCAAATGACTTCATTTGTGAAATAACCTGAGGTGGGCGTCATGCAGTAGAAAGGCATCCCATGCCTAAGCCCCGCTGGCTCAAATCCCAGACGGAAATAGCCCTGAGGCAGTCTGGACAGAGAGCCAAACACAGTGCAGATTTGGGGTTGTGACTCAGGACTGAGCATCTAATTTGCATGCAGAACATCTCAGGTTCCATGTCCAGTTAAAGCAAAAGGATCACGGAGCAGATGAGGAGGGAGATCTCTACCTTGGCAGGTAACATTCTGGATAGACCAAGGCTGTGACTGAGTAGAAGACATCTCCATGTGTCCATGGAGGGTGCAGGGTAGGGCTGGGAAAGAAGCAGCCGTGAGTTATAGGGGATGTTGCCAAGAGACTCGGGACCGAGGAAGGCAGGCTGGACTCTGCCCTTTCCTGCAGTGCTGTCACAGCTGCACAAGGCCACCCAAGTGCCTGCTGAAGCTGTAAACTCTTTAGGGCTGGCTACGAATGAAACTATGTGATCCAATAGCACAGCAAGAACTGCAACATTGCACCTCTAAGATTCTGCCGGTCAAGACATTTATTCAAAACACTCCTGTTTTGGATTCCTCTTGCTGGACACTGCCCATGCCATTGAAAGAAGAGGGGAATCAGCCCCCGCCCCTTCAGTCAACATCCAGAAGATGCCAGCAGCATTGGCCCCCTCCTGCCTACCCCCGAGCAAAAGCCAGGAGGGGCTTCCTTTCAGCCTCCCCGCAGAAAGGGACCTAATCCCAGCCTTTCTTATCTACATTCCCAGCAGGTGCCTGAATTGGCCACCTCTCCTTCCTTGCCGCTGCCCCCACTCTAAGCTATTGCTTTAAACTGCCCCTTTGAGTTCAAGTATCAGCTTAGTTATTCTTTATAGTGATGTTTCCATTTCCTGCCCTTTCTTTGGTAAGGGGGTGATAGGCACGAGTCATTCACAAGACACTATAAACCAAAGAAGCTATTTATTATTTTAAAAGTCAACTTTTCAGACTTACGTCACCATTGCAATTTTTAGCAACATGAGTTAGTGGCCTGGTTCAGAAGTTCGAGTACTTCTCTGTCCAAGCTACTCAACCATCTAGATTAAAAAACCTTTGCTTCTCTTCTGGGGAGGGATTCCCCCCCACCTTTTTTTTTTCTTTTGAGCAGAATGCATAGTGCAATAGCTTCAACTTTTACCTTTGAGGCTATTTCCCCTTGTGCGTTAGTAAACATTGTCCCCACGGGACAGCCACTTTCCATTTACAGTTTTCTTTAATTAAGCACACACAAAAAAGCCACCTTGAGCATAACACACACCCGGAAAAATCAGTATCCCAGACAAGGGAAGCAATGTAGGGTTTTCAAATATACCGTGAGTTTTTTCTAGAAAACATTGATCCCAGAAGATTTTAGTAGTCAAGAGAGCTCCCTCCCTCCCTACTTCTACAGAACCAGTGTGAGGTATTCAATATGTAAAAGGGAAAGAGCAAATCTACTCCAAAAAACTCTCTACCTCAGGGATAAATGTGTATCTGGTTTGTAGATTTTTGTAAAAGGTTCCGAGAGTTGTGAAAAACACTAACTTTGGCCTTCTCTCTCTCTCTCTCTCTCTCTCTCTCTCTCTCACACACACACACACACACACACACACACGACATTTTGACTAGCCTATTGAAATGTGCCTCAGGGCAGTGAAAACATTCCAAATACATGTGAGATGATTCAAAGCCTGGTCACAGGCTAATTGAATCAGTCCCTGGTGCACTAACAAATTCTGAACTGTTAAACTGTTAAGCTTTTCTGTTCTGTAAATTGAAAAGGGAATGTATGCTCAGATATATCCAGTCTGAATATGTACCTGGAAAATACCTTATTGGTATTTCTGGGTCTATTTGGGCATTCAAAGTCGTTTTCAAGATTCTCAGCAATACCAGTATACGGGGGGGGGGGCTCATATATTTCCAGAAATATTCAGGCATATCCAAGGCCAGAGTTTTAAGGATCCAAGACCTGTTTTTTCTCCCTTTAACAAGGTTCCTGGGTAATGGGAAGGCAGTGCCTGCTCACACTGCGAGTTTCACGCAGGCCCAAGGAAGCAGCACCTGGTCGGCACAAGTCGTGCCTGGCCCAAGGAGGGCAGCTCCCTGCAAATGTGAGCCAGGAGCAGGTCTCCTCAGCAGAGGTGTGGGTCTGGCTGGCTCCTCTTCTCCCCTCCCTCCGTTATGGGGGTGGGGCCCTTTTCCAGGGCTGTTTTTCCTTCCCAGTCAGCAGTACCCTGCAAGTAGGATGAGGACACCTTATTCAGGGACCCATAGAACTGCATATCTTGGTCCAATTCACTTGAAAAGTGGAGGGGTCTTTATTGGAGAGGCAGAACTAGGTTCCATGCAATTTTGCTGTAGTTTGCTTGAAAAATAGCCACTGTGTGCCTCCCACCCACCCCCGCCCCACCATTCTCCATAGGGAATAAGGGAACCCAAAAAATTCAAGAATCCCAGAAAAACCTGAACCTCAGAACAGTACTGGATGGCCAGAATACCACTGAATACTAGTATTTATGCCTTTTCTGACATCAGAACCTGAAAAATGCCCTTGTTTTCCCAGGCACACATCTTTAAGTAACACCCTTCCCCTTTCTTCTCAACTCCCTTTTCTCCGGTCTTAACCAAGATGCTCCCTAGTAGCTAACTCCATCTTCTCCTTCCCACAGTTCTAAAAGGGTCTCTCTAACTGTGAGCAGGCTGGTCTTCATGTCCCAGTAACTGTATATCTGCTCTTTTCCAGCCAGCAGGCTTTGGTATTGTAATTTCAGACCTTAGGGCACCTGCTAAATAAACATACTGAAAATCTAAAATATGTATCTAATACTGTTTGGCAATCTTTTCCTGACAAAGAACACCTGCTTCAGGTTCAGTCTCAGACAGTTCCATTTAAAGGAATCTTAGGAAGCAGGAATTGGAAAGACGCATCTCTGTCTGAGATTTGGGACAGCCCCTGCGCCCAAGAATCCTGAAATGAATGGACCACAGAGGTCTAAGCATGCTCATATGTTCTTTATGGATGCTGTGAACTTTGCAGCAAACATTTTCAACAGCCAAGTAGATGGGGCTTGGCTGTCACGAAAATGGGTGAGCCAATCCCAGAATCTGTTGAGTTTATGCCAAACAATTCAAACAGCTGTTGAGCAGAAGCTGCCTTCCAAACACCACTCTGAGTGTCCACTTTGCAGGCTTAAGAAACAGGTTAATTCCACTAGGACGGACCCCCTTTCAATCTCCCACTGTGAGGAAGATTTTCCTGCCAAAATTAAGTTTGCCTGCTTTGGCTGAGCAGCCCCAAGTGTTAATCCTTGTGGTTTGAAAGTCTGTATGCCCCATCCTGACAGTCAGGTGTAATTTTGGTTTATTAGTCCAGTCCAGGAACTTGACCGGGAGAAGCAGGAGCTCAGTTCCTTTTGTTGTATCATGTTCAAAAGGAAATAACTTTATTTAACAGCCGGAGATAGGATAAGTGTTGTTGGGCAATGAAAGTGCTGAGGTAAAATGTTGTTGGTACTACAGAATACATTTTGAGTAACAGGCAAAACAGTTTCCTTGAAGCTTAGTTTCTTATATCCTTGATTCTTATCAGTGAAAGATGATTTACTTAATACTTTAGTTACAGGAACAATGATTCTTCAGAGTTTCTTATGACAGCTCAGGTTTCCTAAAGTTAATTTAAAACTGTTTTCCCCTTCTCAACAGACCCAGGGTCCTCCTCAGAGCCAAACCCCCTTTAGAAAATGAGCAGGAATTAATTTTCTTCTCTTCAGAAGATATAATCCTTTCTCTTTTGGCTTGAAAGGGAGTCTAACCTACGACTCAGTCACTCATGCCAAAACACATTCCCAGTTCTATGGTGTCTGTATCAAATGGGCTTCAGCTTATGTTAACTCCTTATACTTTGAATTCCTAAATAGAATTCTTCCTTAGGACAGTAATGTTATAGCTAAGGCAAAAGATTTCTCTTCCCTCACTCAAGAGAGGAGCCTATCTGGCCTTAACTGTCAGACTCTAACACACACTCTGAACAATCCTGTCAGAAACCAACTGACTCCCTTCAGTGTGTTTGTAACAGATCAATCAGAGAGGAGGGAGCAGCCTGTCACTCACGTTTTACATTCCCGGCAATAGTTAACTCCTTCCCTCCCAGCTCTCTGATGGTTTTGAACCAGCAGCTGGGATACCCTGCTGTTAACTTTACTATCACCTGTGGAATATTTTGCAAAATGCCCATATGGAAAAAAGGAAGAGATATGAGAGGCACTAGCTGCAATCACATTTATCTATTGAAGTCAGGGGCAATTGGAATAGGGGGGAGGCAGGAGGACCATTTGCCTTGGGCCTAATATTCAGAGGGATCACATATTTAGATCCTTGTTTTAAAAAATTGTGTATTTGATAAAGTGATCTCTAGCTAGACAGACCTCTGTGCTCAAATTGAAATTTAGATGAGGACTTTCAGTACGCTTTTTTGAAAAATGGAAAATCATAAGCATGTAAACTGAAAATTTGATCTTTCTAAAACAAGGGGAACAGCGAGAACACATAAGATAAGATCAATGAGCATCTGTCATAAAAACAGAAATAATCCCAAATTAAGACCACGTGGAATTTCAGAGAGAGAGAGAGAGAGAGAGAGATTAGCGAATTCTGCTTTTGCTTGTACTGATTTCTGTTCCTTCCTAGATCTTTCCTTACAGATGGATGCTGAGAAGCCCATGGCAGGTGACAATCAGACGCAGGTGACGGAGTTCGTCTTCCTCGGTTTCTCTGGTATCCCAAGGGGCCACGCCTTCCTCTTTGTGGTGTTCCTAGCAATCTATTTGCTTACCATAACTGGGAATATCATGATAGTCGCTCTAATCCAGTTGGATTCCCGCCTGCACAGCCCCATGTACTTTTTCCTCACTCATTTATCCTGTTTGGATGTTTGCTATTCTTCTGTCACTGTCCCCAAGATCATGGCAAACTTACTGCACCAGAAACCAACCATTTCATATAACCAGTGCATGGCGCAGATGTTCTTCTTGATGTCATTTGCAGGATCGGAATGTGCCCTGCTGGCCATCATGGCCTACGACCGCTATGCCGCCATTTGCCAACCACTGCGCTACAGTAATCTCATGAGTCCCCAGGTCCGTGTCCCTCTGGCTGTTTTTACATGGCTCTGGGGCTTCCTGGACTCAGCCCTTCACACTGCTCTAGCCACCAATCTGTCATTCTGTGGGGCCAATCAGCTTGACCACATATTCTGTGATGTCCCACCACTCCTGAAAATCGCCTGCAGTGACACCTACGTCAATGAGATGACCCTTCATATAGCCAATATCTTTATGGGCTTGAGTCCATTCCTACTTGTCGTTATCTCGTACGTCTACATCCTGTCCACTATCTTGCGAATTCGCTCCAACACTGGCCGGCGCAAGGCCTTTTCCACCTGTGCTTCACACATGGTTGTGGTAATAATCTACTATGGGATGGCAGATGTGAACTACAACCGCCCCAGCACTGGCTACTCCTTGGAGATCGACACCCTGATCTCCACGCTGTATTGCATCATCACCCCCATGCTGAACCCCCTCATCTACAGCCTCCGCAACAAGGAGGTGAAGGGAGCCCTGCGGAAAGTGCTGGGGCTTCAAGAGAAGGACTCCACTATCCCAAGCAAGGAATGAAAGTCTCTGCCACACTAATGCCCATCTTTCCATTCGCACCACATATAGGTTGCTTAGCTGTCATACTCAGTAATTGCCACCAGTTGTACACCTCAGGCAGGCCTTAAGTCCTTTAACTTCCCTGTCCTTTTGCTTTGAATTAACTCTTTAGTAAGGCTGTCAGCTCTATGTTGCAGAATTGCTGGAGATTTGGGGATGGGAGGTCACATTTGGGGAAGGGAGGGACCTCCGCAAGATATAACACCATACAGTCCGTCTTCCAAAGAAGCCATTTCTTGTGCCAGTGATAGACCAACTTCTACAACCAGTGTATGGCACAGATATTCTACCTGACATCTTTTGTGGGCATGGAGGCTGTGCTGCTGTCTGTCATGGCTTATGACTACTATGCTGCCATCTGTAAACCGCCTGATGCACACCAAGGTGTGCACTTTGCTAGCCTTTGCCATTTGGGGGTGGGGCCTCCTAGATTCTGCCTTTCATACAGCTCTTGCCTCAAACTTGGATTTCTGTGGAATCAACCAGATTCATTACATCTTCTGTGATCTCCCCCCACTGATGAAAATTTCTTGTGGTGATACACACAACAGTGTGAGGGTGACCCTTCCTCTTCATCATTTTCTCATATTTCTTCATCTTGTCCTCCATCTTGAAGATTCCTTCCAACACTGGCAAGCACAAAGCCTTTTCCACCTGTGCTTCTCATATCACTGTCGTTGTCATTTACTATGGAAATGGGTTACTTAACTATAACCAACCAAGCTCCAGTTACTCCTTAAGGACTGACACTCTGATCTCCACCATGCTCTTTGTAATCATTCCAATGCCGAACCCCCTAATCTACAGCCTCAGAAACAAGGAGGTCAAGCGGGCCTTGAAGATGGTTCTGGAAAGCCAAAGAAAGGCTGACACATCCTCACACGCACAGCAAGGGAGAACTTTGTCATACGCATCAGTATTGGAACGCTTTAGAGTTGGTTGCAGCTTTTTGCCTGGTCAAGAGACCCATGGCTCCTCCTCTTCTTCATCACTAGTGGTCAGCTCTGTATGCCCCCTTTGCCTATCTTGGCCCCCAGTTCCTGGCCAATGTCAGGTTAAGCTCACTCTGACTTGCCTACCACATTAGTTTACAATGACCTCAATATCCTCCACTCAATTATGTGTGGAGAAGTGAGATGGAAATTTTGTAAACAAGTGAATAATAAATTATTTCATACTCTCCAAATTCAAAACTTAAATGCTTGTATACTTTTCTTATGGGAAAGGAAAAGGGTGTTCATGTTGCAGCCGTTAGAAATCCAGAGAGTTCTAGCCAGCAGGATTTTTTAAGTATACATTGCTTGCCAGTGTGTCTATTACAATTTATGCTGTCCTTCTTCCAAAGAGCCCTAACCTGGATACCCCAGGAGAGCCTGATTTCGTCAGATCTCAGAAGGTAAGTAGAGTCAGCCTTGGTTAGTAATTGGATGGGAGATCTCCAACGAAGACCAGGGTTGCAGAGGCAGGTAATGGCAAATCACCTCTGTTAGTCTGTCAGGGGTCACTATAAGTTGGCTATGACTTGATGGCAGGATTTCATTCCTCTTCCTCCAAAGAGCTTGGGAGGATGGGGAGGCACACATCTCACTCTCCTCCATTTTACTTTCACAGTAATTCTGTGGGTTATATCAGACTAAGAGAAGATGACAGGCTCAAGGTCATCCGGTGAGCATCAGAGATTGAGTGAGAATTTGAACTTAGGTCTCCTATAGCCTCTTCTCTTAAGAACACTCATTCATCCTGTGAAGGGCTGCCATAGAACATCTCAGCACTTGGAGTCAGTGAGGAAACTAAACCACCTCTCCCAATAGTTTAGTCCAGCAGAACAGCAAGATTTGAGTTGAAAAATCCAGAACAATACCAAGAGATAACCTGCTACAAGACATGCCCAAACGAAATAGCAGTAGAACACCATTGGTTAAGGACAGTCGTTCATCCTGTTAAGGGCTGCCTTGGAAATTCCAGTAATGTTTCCCAAAACATTGCTTTTGGTAGTCATGCTCCACCACCTTTCACGAACAACACAGTTAGAAAACAGGAGCGATTGGCTTGGAGATCTGTCCAGCAATACCTCCTCTTCATGGGAAGCTTGAGGGTGTTCACAGAGTTCTTCCTTGTGTAGCTCAGGATCCAAACTATTAAGGAGTCACAGTGCCAAACAGATGCACTGAGAACAGATCACTTATGCAACTACCGTGGGCATGTAGATGGTAGCTTGTCAGAAAATGCTGATGGACCTCCTGCCCAGAGGATCTGCATTCTGGTCCTTGCAAGCTGCTCAGTTCACCTTCTCCTTTTCCATGAGGTCCTTTGGTGTGACATTTTTACCCACTCCAATTCTCTTCATTGCAACTGACATGGGCACAAACAAGCTATGGCAAGCCTACACAGAACAGGCTTCAGAGCTTGCAGCAAGTGTTTAGAGACTATTCCCAGGGAGTTTCAAACTGGTGGCAACGATCATCTGCTCTACCATTGGATGTAAGTTCTATTTATCCCCCAAACTTTGGTCTAGTGGATTTTAGGGACTCTGCACTCATGGCCAAAAATCACCTGATTCAGCTTCCACTGTTCCTAGGGCCTGGCAGGCTGGGACCCCCATCCATTATGGTCAGGTGCAATCTTGCCAGCCAAGAAGCCCCAAGAGAAGATCTCGTTTTCTGAACTAGTTCTTAGCTGTTCTCCCTCGTGATGCAGATCTCTCTCCAAGGGCCTCTCACAGTCTTCATTAAAACAGGTCACAAGAAAGCGGTCCAGCTTTGAGGTATGTGATGTGGGAGGCCTGGTGGCAGCAAGGAACCAAGAAGACCTTTCTCTTGGGCAACCTTAAGGAGCAGTTTGGTCCACTTCCTAGCCGGAAGGCAGGAAGCCTAGAAACAGATTCTCCATTCAACAAAATTTCTGCCCCCTCAAAGCTTTCTACCTGGCTTCCTCTTTGCCAGAAATGACGGGAAGAAGCCTTCCCTTCTGAACATCTTCACACAGCCAACAGCCGCCATCTACTTTAATTCGGCTGACGGGGAAGAAAGGTGAGTAGCAAAGCAAGAGGCTTAGCAATATGACATTTAGCCCTGGGAAAGCTTCCTTTTGCAACAGGGGAAAATTTTCATTGAAATACATAGGCAGTTAACATTTTAAAATTTCCATTCTCAGATTCAGGGCATGGCTTATTTTTTTAAAAAAATCCACCAGATGATAGCAAAATAATCTATCTTCTGCCAGCTTCATAGGATGCCCAAGTGCTAGTAAAGTTTAGAAGAGTGAATGAAATCACACAGCAAAATAAGACAGCTCGGTGTGTTTAGCGTCCACGAAAAATATTTACTATAAAAGTAAGAGTAAAGGATATAGGGGGAAAATAACAACAGTCTAACTAAACTCTATCTTGCTCCTTTTGTTCTCTGTCTCACTACTTTCTCTCTCTATCCTGTCATCTCTGTAACTAGAACTCTGTGACTAGGACAGTATAAATTAATTGTCCCACAATAAACTGATTAGCCAACAGTCAATTGTTGGTTCACTTCATTGAGAATAATACCTCCCCTTTTGTGGTAAGAAGCATCTACTGCTCCACACCTAATTGGTTCTATGCTAATCTTGCTATCATTAGTTTAACACAAACATCAGCCTAACTCTTTCATGACAGAAGGGATGATACTTGCAAAACCCCAAAGCCCCTTCTCAACTGTCATATACTGAAATCATGAAGGTTCACAGTTTCTTGCACAGGTATTCAAACTTCCCTCTGGCGAGTGGCTTGGTGAGTATGTCAGCAACCATCTCCTCTGAAGGACAATATTTGAGTTCAATCAACCCTTGTTGCTGCAGCATGATATTTGACAGCAACATGCTTGCTTCTTGCCTTCACACTTGGATAGGGCTATGAATGCTTGAGGTGGATGCTTTGGTGTGGATGTACCTAAGCCACTAATCTTGTTTGAAGACAATCAAGCATGCATAGCCCTATCCAAGTGTGAAAGTGCTAATCTTTGTGGATGATTTGATCTTGTGCAATCAAAGCAAAGAGGATGCACAAGACATTGCTTCATCCATTCTCAGTCCTCTCAATTTGTATTCCAAGGTAATGATTCACGTCTCCCAGATGTTTCTACCTCTTTGTTCAGGTTTTCAGCAATGTCTTGTGCATCCTCTCTGCTTTGATTGCACAAGATCAAATCATCCACAAAGATTAGCACATACTAGCACTGTCCATCTTTCCGTCTTGTAAATGGGCAGGGCTCTGCCTTTCCTGGTTGAAAATTTTGATTTTGTAACAGCTTCGTCAATTTTTCATTCCAAGCCCGAGCAGCTTGTTTAAGCCCATAGAGGCTCTTTTTAGTTTGCACATGAGATTCACTTTTCCTTTCTCTTGAAAGTCATCTGGCTGTTCCACATATATCTCTTCAGTCAAATCGCCATCGAGAAATGCTGTTTTAATATCCAGGTGTTCAATGTATATCCCTCTTGATGCTACTATACTTAGAAAAGTTCCGATTGGTGTATTCTTGACAACAGGTACAAACATTTCAGAAAAGTCAGTACCAGACCTTTGTGTAAACCCTTTAGCCACCAGACGTGCTTTGTATTTGTCTACTGTTCCATCAGCATTGTGTGCCATCTTGAATACCCATTTGTATCCAATAGTTTTTCTTTCTGAGGGTAATTCAGTAAGTTGTCCATATTTGATTCCTTCGCAAAGATTCGAACTCTTCCTCTGCTGCCTCTATCCATCTGTCTCATTCATGTGCAGGCAGTTCATCTCTTTCTAGCTTGATGCTTCATTCATAGACTGCCCATTTGCACAAAAGGAAAATCTCAGAGGTGGTACTCCTCTGTTGTTTCTTTGTGACTGTCTCACAGTAGTCTCCTCTGACCCAGCCTCTCCTGTCTCCCCCTTCTGATTGTGTGGGTCTCTTGTTGCCCTTCCTGTTGATTGGCATTCCCAGCAGGTGGCCTTCTGGCCATATCAGTGAAAGAGACTTCTTCAGCTTCCTGGCTGGTTTGCACTGGGGACTCTAATTGCTTAGAAGCTTGGAATACATTGCTCTCATCAATATGTAACACATTGTATAGTTTAAGCAAAAGCATTTTAGGGTCCATAATTCTATATCCTTTTCCACCAGAAGCATATCCCACAAGGATTCCCACTTCTGCTTTGGGGTCCAACTTTCCCCTTCTTTCCCTGGATATAGGGCATATTCTTTACAGCCAAATGCTTTCAGGTGCTTTGAGCCTGGCTTCTTCTTAAACCGCAATTCAAATGGAATTTTTCCTGTGGCCTTAGATGGGACTCTATTATGGAGGTAAACTGCTGTATTTTAGTGCTTCTGCCCAGGGAGGGGTCAGGAGTAAGCAACAAGCCATCTCCTGGAGTCTTCTATTAAGGCGCTCAGCTGAGCTAGTTTGTTGAGTTGAATAAGCCACACTCATATTATGCTCTATTCCCTCCTGCTCCAGGGACCTTTGGAACTCATTTCCAGAATATTCTCTCCCATTCTGACCTCTGGAGCCTTACTGAACTTATTTTTCACAACAGCAACATAGTTCTTGAATTTCTCTAGCACCTAATCTTTAGATTTTATCAGGTAAACATAAGCATAATGACTTCCAGCATCTAAGAACATTAAGATGTATTTATTCCCTCCAACTGAGGGCCAACCAAATGTATGTAGACTTTTTGTAGTAGTGCCTCACCATGCACACTCTGTAGCTTTTTGTATCTTGGAGCAATCTCTTTGACTTTAAAGCAAATTTCACAGTCATCTTTCCTCTGATCACATTCAGCCACTTCAATATCGCATTCTTGAAAAAGCTTTTGCACAGATTTAACATTTCTATGACCTAGGCCGATTCCACATGGCTTACTTGAAGTCGGGACGTTGCGGAACATTGCAGATCATGCCGGGAAAAATGCGGAAGATCACGTTTTCTCACGCGACATCACACAAGTTTTGCGTGAGAAAATGCGATCTTCTGCGTTTTTTCTGGCATGATCCGCAATGCTCCGCAGTGTCCCAGCTTCAGATAAGCCATGTGGAATCGGCCCAAGTCTGTTCTGCCATACTGTGATGCAATTAGAATGGACACATTTGCTTTGCTTTGCATAATACTTTGGTTCACCAATGTGCTTCAGAAAATAAAAGCCATGTCTTTTGCCCCAATATTTGAACAGTAGCTTCGGGATGGTAAATGCTACATGCATTGTCTTTGATCAAAAACTCGCTTCCATGTTTCACTATCTTTCCAATAGACAATATATTCTGTTCAGCTCATGGAGTGTGGATACAGTCTTTCAAACGAATTTCAACAACTTCTTCTGCAGTATTTAAAACTCTTAGCTTAACTTTTCCAGATCCCTGTATAGGCAAAGGATTCCCATCAGTCTGAGTTAGGCTATGTTCACTCTCTTCCTTCAAATCCACAAACCAACATTCATCATGACAAACATGAGAGAAAGCTCCGTCCTGAATCTAACAGCCAAAAGTTTTTCATATTTAAATCTTTATCTGAGATCATGTAAGTTTTTATTTTGTTTATTTATATTCCTCCTGTTGCTTTGGGACATATAGTGTGATTGACCACGCGCTTCTCTTTGTTATCCCTTCAGCTTTGTTCTACAGTGCTTTGCAAAGTTCCCCCTCTTGCAGCAATTATGACAAATAACACCTTCATTTCTGTGCATTACTCTTAAAGCTGACATTGCTCTGGCTGCTTCATTAACTGATCTCTTAATCCCTTCATCTCTAAGGTAATTCAAAGTACAATCTACGTCAATCTGGTCCCTTGATTCCAAAACCGAAATTTGATTTGCGTAAGAGGCCAGAAATTTGTTCAGAAACATGCATTAATTTCTCCCAGGGTAAATTCAATTCCTGTAGGCTGAAGAAAATTCCTGTAGGCTGAAGAAAAACTGCCGTCTTTCCCCAGCATTTTGGGGTGGATCATCTGTGATAACATCCTGAACTTCTAGTGCACACAGAAATCTATACTTCCACATTAAATAATTGTGCTTGTTCAATTTGGGAACGTATTGAATGGAGGAAGTAGCATTCTCACAGACTGCCGAGATGAGCTGGCTCCTTGAACGGCATTCATTGTCTCCCTTCAGGCGGGCTGTTTAAATTCTCCTGATACACACATCTTCCTTTCTTTGGCATAGGCAAAAAGAGATATATCAGTCTTGCTTCAAATGTGGGCTCAACGATGAGATCCTTTTTGCTTGAAAGTCAAAAAGAAAAGGGCTAGGAAAAATGTATCCAAAAGTAATTCCTTTTGAAAATATTCTGTGCCCTGTCGCCTGCAAAGCTAACATACATACAGCTGCCTTTTAGAAATTCTGAACCCATAACCTTTATGTTGGTAAAGAGTGAATAAAAGCACACAGCAGAACAGGGCAGCCCAGAGACATCTGTGTTTAGCTTCTAAGAAAAAAATTTACTACAGAAGTCAAGGTAAAGAAAATAACAACCATCTTATTCCTTTTGTTCTCTCGTTGTCTCTCTATCCTTTCATCTCTGTAACTGGGACAGTAACTGATAGCCTCATACATGCAGTATGGGTTAATTGCCCCCCCCCCAATAAATTGATTAGCCATTAGTCAATGGTAGGATCACTTCATTGAGAATAATACCTCCCCTTTTGTGGCAGGAAGAGTCTACTCTGGATCTAATTGGCCCTATGCTAATCTTGTTATCATTAGCTTAACACGACCATCAGCTTAACTCATGACAGAAGGGATGACACTTCCTAAAAACCCAACAACACAGAGAGAAGGACCTCTCTGTCTGCCTTCTCCACACTACGTATAATTTTGTGGGGCTCTATCATGTCAGTCCTCCATTCCTCTTTTTGTCAACTAAGAAGCCCCAGATGCTTCTCCATAAAAACAGAGAGAGTCACGTACTAAAAACACAGTCCTGCATGGAGTTTCAGAGAGAGAGGAGAGAGATTTGTGAGTTCTGCTTTTGCTTGTATTGATTTCAGTTCCTTCTTGGCTCTCTCCTTACAGGTGGATACTATGGAGTCCATGGCAGGTGGCAATCAGACGCAGGTGATGGAATTCGTCTTCCTCGGTTTCTCTAGTATCCCAAGGGGCCATGCCTTCCTTTTTGTGGTGTTCCTAGCAATCTACTTGGTTACTGTAACCGGGAATATCATGATAGTCACCCTGATCCAGTTGGATTCCCGCCTGCACAGCCCCATGTACTTTTTCCTCAGCCATTTATCCTGCTTGGATGTTTGCTATTCATCCGTCACTGTCCCCAAGATCATGATAACCTTACTACACGAGAAACCAACTATTTCATATAACCAGTGCATGGCGCAGATGTTCTTCTTGATGTCATTTGCAGGATCGGAATGTGCCCTGCTGGCCATCATGGCCTACGACCGCTATGCCGCCATTTGCCAGCCACTGCGCTACAGTAATCTCATGAGCCCTCAGGTCCGTGTCCCTCTGGCCATTTTTTCGTGGCTCTGGGGCATGCTGGACTCAGCCATTCACACAATCCTGGCCACCAATCTATCATTCTGTGGGGCCAACCAGCTTGACCACATATTCTGTGATGTCCCACCTCTCCTGAAAATTGCCTGCAGCGACACCTACATTAACGAGATGGCCCTTCATGGGCATGAGTCCATTCCTACTTGTCGTTATCTCGTACATCTACATCCTGTCCGCCATCTTGCGAATTCGCTCCAACACTGGCCGGCGCAAGGCCTTTTCTACCTGTGCTTCACACATGGTTGTAGTAATAATCTACTATGGGATGGCAGACTTGAACTACAACCGCCCCAGCACTGGCTACTCCTTGGAGATCGACACTCTGATCTCCACGATGTATTGTATCATCACTCCTATGCTAAACCCCTTCATCTACAGCCTCCGCAACAAAGAGGTAAAGGGGGCTCTGTGGAAGGTGCTGGGGCTGCAGGAGAAGGAGTCCACTTTCCCAAGCAAGCAGTGAGAGAAAAGCTGGAGCAAGAGTCCATATCACACTAATAACCACCCAGTTTCCAATTCTCGCCACCTATAGGTTGCTTAGGGGTCACATTCAATAAGAGGAATGATCACGTCCTATGCCTCTGACAGGTCTTAAGTCTTTTAATTTCCATGTCTTCCGGCTTTGACTTATCTCTGTAGTAAGGTTGTCAACTCCATGTTGGGAAATTCCTGAAAATTTGGGGGTGGAGCCTTGGGAGGGTCAGGTTTGCAGAGGGGAGGGACCTCAGGAAGGTATGATACCATACAGAGCATCTTCCAAAGCAGCCATTTTTTGTACCAGTTATGGACCATCTTCTACAACCAGTGTGGGCTCAGATGTTCTACCGGATGTCTTTTGTAGGGACGGAGGCTGCACTGCTGTCTGTCATGGCCTATGACTGCTGTGCTGCCATCTGTAACCCGCCTGATGCACACCAGGGTGCACACTCTGCTAGCCTTTACCATTTGGGGGTGGGGCTTCCTAGATTCTGCTTTTCATACAGCTCTTGCCTCAAATTCAATTTCTGTAGAATCAACCAGATTCATTACATCTTCTGTGATCTCCTACCATTGATGAAAATTTCTTGTGGCAATACACAACAGTGTGGAGGGTGACCTTTCCTCTTCATCATTCTTTCACATGTCTTCATCTTGTCCTCCATCTTAAAGTTTCCTTCCAACACTGGCAAATGCAAAGCCTTTTCCACCTGTACTTCTCATATCACTGTCGTCATCATTTACTATGGAAATGGATTACTTAAGTATAACCATCCAAGCGTTGATTGGTCCTTAAAGATTGACGCTTTGGTCTCCACCATGTACTGCATAATCATTCCAACGCTCGAGCCCCTAATCTACAACCTTGGAAACAAGGAGGTCAAGTGGACCTTAAAGATGAGTCTAGAAAGCCAGAGGAAGGTCTACACATCCTCACAGACAGTAAGGGAGAACTTTGCAGTACTCGTCAGTATTTGTACCCTTAGGGTCAGAAGCAGCTTTTTGTCAACCCTGGCCAAGAGCCCTGTGGATCCTCCTCTTCTTCACCATCAGCAGTCAGCTCTGAATGCTCCCCCTGCCTATTTTGGCCCCCAATTCCTGGCCAATGCCAGGTTAAGCTGACTCTGACATTGGGCTTGCCTACCACATTCATTTGCAATGGCGTCAATATCCTCCATCTCTTATTTTGAGTGGAAAAGTGAGATGGAAATTTTGTAAACCAATGATTAAAAAATTATTTCATACTCTCCAAGTATAAAACCTAAATGCTTGTATACTTTTCTTATGCAAAATTATTGCCACAGGCAAGGGACCAGGGAAGCTCTCTGTATGCTGCCACCAGTCTGGTAGAGGTTTCCTTGGAAGGTCCCAGAAAACCCAAACGATTTTTGTTTACTCTTTCCCAGTAGGTTTTACTTTATGTGTGACTGAATGAGGCATGAGGACCCAGGCAGGGTAATAAACAACTTTATTTAAAAGGTTTAGTAATAACCGGTGTTCAAACTTTGTAGAATAAGGAGAATAGTAAAGGTTGGTGAACAAACAAAATAAAGCACCCTAATGCATCTAACTAGACTGTTCCTAGCTGTCTCTTGGCTTCAATCTGACTCACCCTGTGACAGACTCAGCTTCAAATGCTGAGATTGCTGGGCAGTAAAGAGGGGAGGATGATTGACATGCACCCCCCCCCCCTTGTGCCTAGCCGGAAATGGTGTTTGGGGATGGAATGTTGAAGGGTTGACAGTTGGAGAAAACTGAAGAGTGGAGGGAGTTGGAGAGAGGGTCAACCAGAGAGTCCTCTGTGAGAGGAAGGAAGGGGAAGGTGTACCCTTTAAGGAAAAATCATTATGTTCATGAAGCACTTGTGGGACTAAAGTGGGAAAGACAGCACTAACTTCTGCACAGACACAAGAGATCTGGGAACTGAAGTAGGTAGAAGGGAGTCTCCCCTTAGGCACCAGGAACAGGGTTATAGCTTGGGGCATAACGCCTGCCCATTATCCTGAAAGCGTTTGACTCCGTTGAGTACGCTACGGTCTGCAGAAGAAGGGAAGCCATGCTGTCTGTGTGTCAAAAGTGGAGCATTTGCAAAAGGAGTGCCAACCTCTGAAAGAACTCATTTTAAAATCTTTGACAACACCAACACCTCTCAAAGAAGCCAGCAGCTTAGAACCATACAAAGTGTTTTGTGTCTCACACCAGAGTTCTGTATAAAAACCTTTCTGTTACTTCAGTTTCAAGCACCTGCCTACATGCTTACTTACTTGTAAATTAACCTACTGTTTCATTTTGAATCTCCACAAGCCTTGTGTGCCAGTTTCTGTTTAAGGGAAGTGCAAACCCCTGATATTTCCCTTACTTGGACTTGGCTGGGTAACTACTTATTATAACAACAACAACATTTGATTTATATACCACCCTTCAGGACAACTTAACACGCACTCAGAGCAGTTTACAAAGTATGTTATTATCATCTCCGCAACAAAACACCCTGTGAGGTGGGTGGGGCTGAGAGAGCTCTGAGAGAGCTGTGACTGGCCGAAGGTCACCCTGCTGGCTTCAAACCGAGAAGTGGGGAATCAAACCCAGTTCTCCAGATTAGAGTTCCATGCTCTGTCTTAACCACTACACCAAACTGGCTTATTACTGAAGAGCAGGACAAAAAACCGGAAGTTGAAGCTAAATCTCAACCACGCTACTAAAGGCTTCCCAGTCCAGTATTCAGCTTCATAGGCTTAGAGAGGAGAAGTTTTACCTCCGGGTAGGAGAAGGTCAGCCCAAGCCTGAGACGAGGGTTCGTGACTCATCCCTTCCAGACGGGGGTCCCTCCGTCTGCAGCAGCCTCTCCCCAGCTCTGCTCCCCAGGAGTGAACCCCACCCACTATGGCCAGGCTTTTTATCCCTTCTTCCCAGGCACTACCCCCCTACTTCTCTATTGGTGCAATCGTTCCCTCCAACTCCCCTGTTAACCAATTAAAAGGGCCCAAAGCGGACCTGGGAAATTTAGGCCCGGTAGCCACTCTAGTACAGGCTTCCCTGGAGCCACTAGGCCTCAGTACAAATCCTGCTGACCTCCCAAGATCCAGAGCAGTTAGCCATGTTAGTCTGCAGTAGCAAAATAGGAAAGAGTCCAGTAGCACCTTTAAGACTAACCAACTTTACTGTAGCATAAACCTTCGAGAACCACAGTTCTGCATCTGACCAAGAGAGCTGTGGTTCTCGAAAGCTTATGCTACAGTAAAGTTGGTTAGTCTTAAAGGTGCTACTGGACTCTTTACTATTTTGCTGATATCCCAAATAATTGCTTTTGGTAGTCATGCTCCACCACCTTTCATGAACACCATACTTAGAAAACAGGAGCGATTGGCTTGGAGATCTGACCAGTAATGCCACCTCTTCATGCGGAGCTTAAGGGTGTTCACTGAGTTCTTCTTCCTGTAGGATTTTTCGAGTCCATGGCTCCATGTCATACATTAGTTGATTTTTTTTTCTTCGCTACATCAATATGTTAATTGATAAAGGATCAAGTAAAATGTGTCCTGCTGCTTATTAGAAAGACTTTTTAGACTCTTAAGGGGAATTAGAGGGAATAATTTGGAATGTAGCCTTCCTATGCCACTTGCTTGATGATATTTGTTGGTTTCTCAAAACATCTGGCTGGCTGGTGTAGAAAGTGGGTGGCTGGACTGGATGAGCCCCAAGGTCACACTTCAGTAGGAGCGCCAGAAAACCTTGGGCCCACCCTGGATGGGTCACTGGACCAAGGAAATTTGGACTTCTGGGCCACATATCCAAAAGCTTTAAAATCACGGATCTAGCGGACTTTAGGGAGTCTTCACTCAGACCCAAAACACACCTGATTCAGGTCCCAGCATTGCTAACCCATCACAGGCTGGGTCGTCATCCATTACGTTCAGGTGTAATCTTGCCAGCCAAAAAGCCCCAAGAGGCAATCTCATTTACTGGACTATTTCGCAGTTGTTCTTGTGATGCACACACCTTCCTCTCCAAGGACCTCTCAGTCTTCATTAAAGCAAAATCCCTCAGTCCTGCCCATGCTGGCTTCGCGTGACCGAGGCAGCATGCAAGCAGCCTAGCTTTGGGGCGTGTGATATGGGAGCTCTGGTGGCAGCAAGGAACCAAGAAGACCCTTCTGTGGGGCAGGCTCCAAGGAACAGTTTCGTCCACTTCCCAGCAGGAGGGCAGGGAACCTGGGAACAGACTCTCCACTTGACAATCGTTCTGTTATCTCAGGGCTTTCTATCTGGCTCCCTCCTTGCCGGAATCCACCGGAAGAGACCTCCCCATCTGAACATCTTCACTCAGCCAGCTGCAGCCTGCTAATTTCTTTCAGCTGACAGGGGGAAAGGTGAGTAGCAGAGCGAGAGTCCAGCAACATGATTCCCAGCCCCAGGAAAGCTTCTCTTTGCCACAGGGGGAAATTGTTCCTTTGCTTATTCAGATTCATTGAAATACATGGACATTTTACATTTTCAATGGTCAAATTCAGGGCAAATTTTAACGGGTTTTTTTTTTAATGCACCAGGAGATAGAAAAAAATCCAGGGGGTTAATTTTTGATGGGCCCCAAGTCAAACCCAGTTTCCTTGTTGGGTAGTCAAGCTTTACTCTGTTTACAATGTTGAACTTGGGCTTCTCTATATCCACTCTGAGCACCAAGAGGTTCTAGGACTGGCTCCCCTTGGAGGAAAGAAAGCATTGAACTCTTGTAGCACTGTTGTAACATTTGCATTAGTTACTATTCAAGTAGAGCACAGGTGTTGGCGAGGAGGCACTCGTACAAGGAAGCAGATCCACTGCCCCACATCAGATCCCCTAAGAGAGAGAGAGAGAGATCCTGCACCCCTAAAGGTGCTTCCACCATCTCATAGAAGTGTCTGCTTCTCTGTCATTTGCAGAATTAAAATTTCACTTTCTTAGTGCATAGAAATCTGCTGTTCAGTTGGGAGGGAGGGCACCTGTCCAAGCCCTTATCAGTGGTATGGATGAAGTTATTTCCTGACACATCAGGCTCAGGGAGAACATGACATAGCGGAGTGCCCTCAAATCCCCAACTTCCTTTAATATAATAGTATATTTTTAACAGCACTGTAAATTTTAGACTTGAAAGGAAAATACGCCAATATTGTACTACAAGGTTTTCTGTGTCTTGTCCTTCAACATTCAGGATTGTCCTCGCCTGGCTTGAACAGTTTGTGTAGACCAAATATTCCTGAAGGTTATTTGCAAGCAAGTGAAGCCGTTCCCTCCTACTCTCATGCAAAACCTCTTTATGCAGAGTCCTTCTGGGTTAGCCTTTGAAACTTGGCGGGGGGGGGGGGTCGTCCATCATCGTGGCATGTCATCCTGGCATGTCGTATTAGTGGTGGTAACCGTACTTTAAATTCACAGCACTGTGAATCAGCCTGAATAAACATCAATTGTTCCGAAGTGATGGTTTAACTATCAGCAGCTATCAGAGTGTCAGGTGCTGTACAGACCCTAGCCGTGCGGTGCTTCTTTCTCACAAGGGGTAGGCCCATGAGTTCCACGCCTTCTCCAGCCTTTGATGGTGCAAATTCCACAGTCACCATTCCACATCAAGGACTGAACCATGTCCCAGGTTAGAAAGCCAAGCAATTTATTTATTTATTTATTTATGTCATTTATATTCTGCCTTTCTCACTGAGACTCAAGGCAGATTACATAGTGTGAGATTAGTACAATCAGTGGCAAGGACAAGGGCAGGCATTTCCATACAGTGTCAAGGACATTTGCATAAACAAAGTAAATAAATACAAGTTTACAAAGACATAGCATTAGTAAGGATCCAATATGGGGTTGAAGAATTGCTGAAACAGAACCTAATCAATTCTAGGACTTACATTAAACAACATGAAGAACAAGTAGTATACAGGAGTACATGTTTAAAGCAACAGATAATATGGAATGCAACATAAGGCAACAGAATCCAACACCACCCTCTGCGTGCTCCCTCAAAGGTAAGCCCCACTGCGGCTCCAATTTGGGATTCAGCCGCTTCCTCTTGCTGGCCCCTGCCCACAGCATTCAAGGAAGAGGGGAATCAGGCCCCCCTCCCGCCAGCATCCAGAAGACACCCACAGCGTGGGCCCCTCCTGCTTACTCCCTAGCAAAAGCCAAGCCGGGGGGGGGGGGCTTCCTTTCAGCCTCCCCTCAGAAAGGGACCCAAGACAGCTCCACTCCCCTGCTAGTCCCAGCGTTTCTTAACTGCAATCCCAGCCGGTGCCTAGATTGGAAACCAGGGGCAATCTGTGTGAATTAACAAAAGCGGGTGTACAGCTGAGCCTGTGGCAGATCAACCATGCCCAGGGCCTTGGAGAGCAGGGCTCAGGGAGGGTAGCTGCCCCACTGATCTACCTAAGGGCTGACCAGCAAAGTAGACTTTGGATCTATACACAGGCTACAGGGGAAAGAGGAGTTTCCAAAGCAATTTGTGGGTCTGGCATAGGGAATCCACTGTTCAAAGGGGAAAGTTAGACCTATAAGGCAAAAAATTGTTTTGGAAGTGGTTGGTCAAATGGAAGGGGCAGGAGAACAGATGGAAAGAGGCTCCAGAATAGATGGCAGCAGTGCTGATGGATAGAGCCGATGTTCTGCAGGAGATGGATCTGGGGATCAACAGTCTGTGCCTTAGGGTGCATTGAGATCCCCTTATTTATTTTATGTATATCCCTCTTTTCTGCCTGATCAGAAACCCTACCTGAGAAATAGATCCAAGCCAAAAAGGGCCTTTGCCCAGTTCTATCTGGTTTAGAAAATATTCTCCACTTCTCAGCTGATCTGACCACACTGCTCTTTCCATCCGTAACCTCAAGGCTGGATGACTGTAATGGGCTCTGCTACTAGGTTCAGTTGAGGGTTGTGACTTGTCTGTCTAAAGCCGTCCATACTCAAGGACCAGCATGCTTGGAGGATCACCCCTCCAGGTTTCGAGTCCAGTGGCACCGGAAAGACCTTAAAAACCAACAAGATTAACAGGGTGCTATTTTTCAAGAGTCAAAGCAAGCTTATGCCCTGGAAATCTTGTTGGATTTTAAGGTTCTACTGGACTCGAACCTTGCTCTTCTACTGCAAAAGATGCTAAACACAACAAAAAAAAAGGTTCTTTGGTTATATCCGGAGAGGGAGGGCAGGAAGGGACGACCTGGTGCTTGGCTCTCGTGACCCTTTCTTGCATGCCCAGGATAATGCCGATTGCCACATTAAAGTCAGGATCTTCCTCCAGGCCAGACTGGCCAGGGATCCTGGAGGCTCTTTGCTTTCCTCTGGGCATAGATCAGGGGTCATTGAGGGAGGTGAGGAAGGGATATCTGTGAATTTTCTATGTTGTTCAGGGGGCTGGACTAGGTGACCCTTAGGGATCCTTCCAGCTCTATCTTTCTGTTTCCATCTATCATCACTAATTACCCAACAAGAGACGTCTCCTCCATAAATTTGTCCAACATCCTTTTAAACCCATCTGTGGTAGCGGCCATCCATCACTCCATCTCATGGCAGAGAATTCCACAAGTATTCTTGTGTGAAGTGTTACTCCCTTTTGCCTGTCTATCTAAGGCCAGCTTCACAGGGTGCCCAAGTTCTAGTTCTCTGGGAGGGAGAGAAAGAAGGCTCTCTCTGGCTACTTTCTCCACACAATGCATAAGTTGGTAACCCTTGGACATGTCACCCCACCATTCCCTTTCCCTTAACTAACAAGTCCCAGATACTTCTCTTCATAAAAACAGAGATAGTCCTGTACTGAGAGTACAGTTTATTTATTTATTTATTTTATTAGATTTTTAGTCCGCCCTCCCCACCAGGCGGGCTCAGGACGGAGTACAACATTTCAATTTACATAAATACAGTTAAAAACAGATAAAACAGTATACAAATAACATTAAAACAACTTTATACAATACAGCTTCTCTTCAGATGGCGATGATAAAATACTGCTTTTCAAGCCCTGGCTCATATGTAGGGTGGTGGACAGATCTTTAGTGTGGCCAGTGGGGGCCCAACCTAGCCTCCACCATATGCCTGGCGGAACATCTCTGTCTTACAGGCCCGGCAGAAAGACAATAAATCCCGCCGGGCCCTGGTGTCCTCAGACAGAGAGTTCCACCAGGTCGGTGCCAGGATCGAAAAGGCCCTGGCTCTGGTCGAGGCCAGGCGGGCCTCCCTTGGGCCAGGGATCACCAACAGTTGTTTATTTGTTGAACGAAGCATCCTCGGGGTACATATGGGGACAGGCAGTACTGCAGATATGCTGGGCCCAGTCCGCATAGGGCTTTATAGGTCAACACCAAAATCTTGAACCAGACCCGGTACTCAACTGGTAGCCAATGCAGCTGGCATAGTATAGGTGTTATATGTTCCCTAATTGGGACCCTTGCAATTACTCATGCAGCTGCATTTTGACCAGCTGTAGCCTCCGGATCAGGCCGAGGGGAAGCCCTGCATAGAGTGAGTTGCGGTAGTCTAATCTAGAGGTGACCATTGCTTGGATCACTGCAGTTAAGTCATGGTTGATAGGTAGGAGACAAGCTGCCGGGCCTGTCTTAGATAGAAAAATGAAGACAGGGCAACCGCTGCGACCTGTGCCTCCATAGTCAGGGAGACATCCAGGATCACCCCCAGGCTCCTCACTCTCGAAACCGGCGCAAATAGCACTCCATCAAGAGCGGGGAGCCGCAGTCCCGTGCCCATGGCCTCCAGACCCACATGCAAGACCTCCGTCTTTGTGGGATTTAATTTCAACCCACTCTGCTTCAACCATCCAGTCACAGCTTCGAAGGCACACTCCAAGACATCTGGGGCAGAGTCAGGCCGGCCATCCATCATCACCAACCAGTTCTGCATTGAATTGCACAGAGAGAAAGAATATTGTGAGTCCTGCTTTTGCCCATATTAATTTCTGTTGCTTTTTGGGTATTTTCTTACAGAAGTACATGGCAGGTGGCAATCAGACGCAGGTGACAGAGTTCGTCTTCCTCGGTTTCTCTGGTATCCCAAGGGGCCATGCCTTCCTTTTCCTCGTGTTCTTAGCCATCTACTTGGTTACTATAATTGGGAACATCATGATAGTCACTCTTATCCAGTTGGATTCCCGCCTGCACAGCCCCATGTACTTTTTCCTTAGCCACTTGTCCTGCTTGGATGTCTGCTACTCATCCGTCACTGTCCCCAAGATCCTGACAAATTTCCTTCGCCAGAAATCAACTATTTCGTACAACCAGTGCATGGCGCAGATGTTCTTCCTGATGACGTTCGCAGGATCAGAGTGTGCCTTGCTGGCCGTCATGGCCTACGACCGCTATGCCGCCATTTGCCAACCATTGCACTACACTAATCTCATGAGCCCTCAGGTCCGTGTCCCCCTGGCCATTTTTTCATGGCTCTGGGGGCTCGTGGACTCAGCCATTCACACAGCCTTGGCCACGAATCTGACATTCTGTGGGGCCAACCAGATTGACCACATATTCTGTGATGTCCCACCACTCCTGAAAATTGCCTGCAGTGACACCTATGTCAACGAAATGGCCCTTCACACAGCCAGTGTCTTTGTGGGCTTGAGTCCATTCCTTCTCGTTGTCATCTCATACGTCTACATCCTGTCCGCCATCTTGCGCATTCGCTCCAACACTGGCCGGCGCAAGGCCTTCTCCACCTGTGCTTCTCACATGGTTGTGGTAATAATCTACTTTGGGATGGCAAATGTGAACTACAACCGCCCCAGCACGGGCTACTCCTTGGAGATCGACACCCTGATCTCCACGCTGTATTGCATCATCACCCCCATGCTGAACCCGCTCATCTACAGCCTCCGCAACAAGGAGGTGAAGGGGGCTCTGTGGAAGGTGCTGGGGCTGCAGGAGAAGGAATACGCTTCCCAAAGCAAGCAATGAGAGACAAGCTGGAACAAGAGTCCTTAACAACCACAACAGAGGGGGTTCCCTGGACTAGCAGGACTACTATATACACACAGCCAGGGAAAATAACAATTATAAGATGTGTGGATTTTTAAGTGTGTTAAACATCCAAAGTGCAAAGTCAATTAACATGAATATACACACATGATGGTTGTTGTGGGTTTTCCGGACTGTATTGCCGTGGTCTTGGCATTGTAGTTCCTGACATTTCGCCAGCAGCTGTGACTGGCGTCTTCAGGGGTGTAGCGCCGAAAGACAGAGATCTCTCAGCGTCAAACTGTGGAGAAGATGTTGGCAGGTCATCTTCAAAGATGTTGCCAACATCTTTTCCACACTGTGACACTGAGAGATCTCTGTCTTTTGGTGCTACACCTCTGAAGATGCCAGCCACAGCTGCTGGCGAAACGTCAGGAACTACAATGCCAAGACCACGGCAATACAGTCCGGAAAACCCACAACAACCATCGTTCTCCGGCCGTGAAAGCCTTCGACAATACATCAATATACACACAATCTAATCAAACAATACATAATAATATCATATCCAACAGGTAAAGTCAAAGGTCCATCCAACGAAAATCCAACTGTGCACAGAAAGCCAAGCCCGGCCTCCTTATCTTTTGTTTTTATATCCTCTGGGGGTGGCTCCGCCCTGCACGATGACTTCACTTCCCAGAAGTGACATCATTGAACGGTCCCTGGAGCATGCATATGGTACCAGTGAGTTCCACCACCTCTTTCCCCAGAAAATAAGCCCTGACCTTATTTATTCTGACAGCACAATCACTGGATCTAACAACAACATCAATTATACCATTTCAGGTTCATTCACTTGTTCATCTTCCAATGTTGCATATGCTGTCAAGGGTCAGCAATGTCCTTCTACTCTATATTAAACAAATCAGTCCCTGTGCAAAAGAATAAATAGACATAACCTTACATTCGAAATCACAGCACTCAAAAAGCAGTGGGAGAACATTTTAACCTTCCAGGGCTTTCCATTGCTGACCTAAAAGTAGTTGTCCTCCAAACAGAGACGCTTCAAGGGGCGATTACAACATGAGATTGCTGAAACAGAGTCCATTCACAAATTCAGAACAAGCACACACACACACCCCTTTCCAGGAGTTCTGAACAGAGACTTAAGATTCTTATCTCACGACAGATGCTAATTTCTGCTCTAATGTTGTAAAGGAGGTACCTTAACATCCTGACATCTTCCTCTGCTACACACTCCCATTTAATCAAACTGCACTGTATCTTTAAATCCTGAGGCCCTCCCTTGTAACATCCCACCACCTTCAGCTGGGATATAAAGGCCCAGGGATCTCTATTCCCACCTGTGTCTGAAGAAGGGCGCTCTGAGAGCCAAGCTACAAGTGATGCCTGACACAGGTTGGACACTTGTCAGCTTCCCTCAAGTTTTGATGGGAAATGTAGGCGTCCTGGTCTTGCAGCTGTAATGGAGAGCTGAGCTGTAAAACCAGGATGCCTACATTTCCCATCAAAACTTGAGGGAAGCCGACTAGTGTCCAACCTGTGTAAGGTGTCACTTGTAGCTTGGCTCTGACTCTCGAAAGCTTACGCCCTGAAAATCTTGTTGGACTCTAAGGTGCCGCTGGACACAAATCCTGCTGATCTCCCAATATCCAGAGGAGTTAGCCATGTTAGTCTGCAGTAGCAAAACAGTAGCACCTTTAAGACTAACCAACTTTACTGCAGCATAAACCTTCGAGAACCACAGTTCTGCATCTGACCAAGAGAGCTGTGGTTCTTGAAAGCTTATGCTACAGTAAAGTTGGTTAGTCATAAAGTTGTTCTTCCTGTGGGTTTTTCGTGTCCACGGCTCCAAACTATTATAGCGTTTTCCATGTCACACATTGATGCTTTTTTTCTTCGCTACATCAATATGTTAATTGATAAAGAATCTAGTAAAATGTGTCCTGCTGCTTATTAGAAAGACTTTTTAGACCCTTAAAGGGGATTAGAGGGAGTAATTTGGAATGTAGCCTTCCTAATGCAAAGGCTGTGTACCTCGGCAAGCCACTTGCTTGGTGATGTTTGTTGGTTTCTCAAAACATCTGGCTGGCTGGTGTAGAAAGTGGGTGGCTGGACTGGATGAGCCCCAAGGTCACACTTCAGTAGGAGTGCCAGAAAACCTTGGGCCCACCCTGGATGGGTCACTGGACCAAGGAAATTTGGACTTCTGGGCCACATATCCAAAAGCTTTAAAATCACGGATCTAGCGGACTTTAGGGAGTCTTCACTCAGACCCAAAACACACCTGATTCAGGTCCCAGCATTGCTAACCCATCACAGGCTGGGTCGTCATCCATTATGTTAATAATAATAACAACATTCGATTTATGTGCCACTCTTCAGGACAACTTAATGCCCACTCAGAGAAGTTTACAAAGTACGTCATTATTATCCTCACAACAAAACACCCTGTGAGGTGGGTGGGGCTGAGAGAGCTCTGAAAGAGCTGCGACTGCCCCAAGGTCACTCAGCTGGCTTCAAGTGAAGGAGTGGGGTTCAAACCCTGCCCTCCAGAATAGAGTCCCCCCACTACACCAAATGGCTCGGTTCAGGTACAGTCTTGCCAGCCAAAAAGCCCCAAGAGGCAATCTCATTTAATGGACTATTTCGCAGTTATTCTTGTGATGCACACAACTTCCTCTCCAAGGACCTCTCAGTCTTCATTAAAGCAAAATCCCTCAGTCCTGCCCATGCTGGCTTCGCGTGACCGAGGCAGCATGCAAGCAGCCTAGCTTTGGGGCGTGTGATATGGGAGCTCTGGTGGCAGCAAGGAACCAAGAAGACCCTTCTGTGGGGCAGGCTCCAAGGAACAGTTTCGTCCACTTCCCAGCAGGAGGGCAGGGAACCTGGGAACAGACTCTCCACTTGACAATCGTTCTGTTATCTCAGGGCTTTCTATCTGGCTCCCTCCTTGCCGGAATCCACTGGAAGAAACCTCCCCATCTGAACATCTTCACACAGCCAGCTGCAGCCTGCTAATTTCTTTCAGCTGACAGGGGGAAAGGTGAGTAGCAGAGCAAGAGTCCAGCAACATGATTCCCAGCCCCCAGGAAAGCTTCTCTTTGCCACAGGGGGAAATTGTTCCTTTGCTTGTTCTGATTCATTGAAATACGTGGACAATTTACAATTTCAATGGTCAAACTCAGGGCGAGTTTTAACTATTCTTTTTTTTTTCATGCACCAAGAGATAGAAAAAAAATCCAGGGGGTTAATTTTCCATGGGCCCCAAGTCAAACTTGCTTTCCTTGATGTTTTACTCTGTTCATAATTTTGAGCTTGGGTGGGCTTCTCTATATCTAATGGCTAACTACTACCCGCCACTGTAATCACTGAGAAGTTCTAGGACTGGTTTCCCTTGGAGGAGAAGAGAGCACTGGTCTCTTGTTTAGAATTTTTGTAATATTTGCGTTAGTTACTATTCAAAAGTAGAGCACAGGTGTTGGCGAGGAGGCACTCGTACAAGGAAGCAGATCCACTGCCCCACACCAGAGAGAGAGAGAGAGAGAGAGAGATCCTGCACCCCTAAAGGTGCTTCCACCATCTCATAGAAGTGTCTGCTTCTCTGTCATTTGCAGAATTAAAATTTCACTTTCTTAGTGCATAGAAATCTGCTGTTCTGTTGGGAGGGAGGGCACCTGTCCAAGCCCTTATCAGTGGCATGGATGAAGTTATTTCCTGACACTTCAGGCTCAGGGAGGACATGACATAGTGAAGTGCCCTCAAACCCTCAACTTCCTTTAATATAATAGTGTAAATATATTTTAATA
The DNA here is from genome assembly GCF_028583425.1 of Eublepharis macularius. Classification (NCBI taxonomy): domain Eukaryota; kingdom Metazoa; phylum Chordata; class Lepidosauria; order Squamata; family Eublepharidae; genus Eublepharis; species Eublepharis macularius. The sequence continues at coordinate 2,181,077 of NC_072798.1, forward strand.
ATAAACTTTTTATTAATAAAAAACAGATAATTTTCAAATTACACGATAGCTTCGCTTAACAAATCACAAATAGGTAATACACGATCAAGAACCAAATAACAGTACTATATACAAATATAAGGTAACGGAGATGAGAATTAAACTTCTAAAAATTATTATAACCAGACAAAAATATAATAGTATATTTTTAACAGCTCTGCAAATTTTAGACTTGAAAGGAAAATACGGCAATATTGTACGACAAGGTTTTCTGTCAGAGAAGAAAGGAAGAGGGGAATCAGCCCCTCCTCCTGCCAGCACCCAGAAGACACCCACAGCATTGCCCCCCCTGCTTACTCCCTAGCAAAAGCTGAGGGGGGGGGCTTCCCTGTAATAGGTTCAGTTGAGGGTTCTGACTTGTCTGTCTAAAGCCATTCATGGTCAAGGACCAGCATGCTTGGAGGATCACCTCTTCTGGTTTCGAGTCCAGTAGCGCCGGAAAGACCTTAAAAACCAACAAGATTAACAGGGTGCTATTTTTCAAGAGTGAAAGCAAGCTTATGCCCTGGAAATCGTGTTGGATTTTAAGGTTCTGCTCGACTCTAATCTTACTCTTCTACTGCAAGAGATGCTAAACACAACAACAAAAAAAGGTTCTTTGGTTATATTTGGAGCAGGAAAAAGGATAAGGAAGTGTGAGGCCCACTGCAGGGAGAGGAAAGTGAGGTTTTAACAGGTGATAAAGAGAGGCCAGAACGGCTCAATTCCTACTTTGCCTTGGTATTCACTTGCGAGGTGAACTGTGCTCACCCTGGCAAAAAGGGGACCCCTTAGGAAGAAATGGAATTGCTGCCTAGGACAGATGTTGAGGTGGTACGTAAACACCTGGCTTCTTTAAATGAAATCAAGTCCTTAGGACCAGATGAATTGCATCTTAGGGGAACCTGCTGGTGTAATTGCAGAGCCTCTGTCTATCATCTTTGAGAATTGCTGGAGCACAGGTGAGATGCCAAGAGACTGGAGGAAGGCAAATGTCGTCCCCACCTTCAAGAAGGGGGAAAAGGAGGAGGCAGGTAACTGTCAACCCATCAGCTTGACGTCCATATCTGGAACGGTCCTGGAACAAATCACCAGTCAGTCCTTGAGCATTTAGAAAAGGATGGCTGTGATTACTAAGAGCCAGCATGGGCTCCTCAAGAACAAGCCATGTCAGACCAACCTGATCTCCAGTCTCGGGAGAGTTACTACTGTGGTGAATCAGGGGGATGCTGTGGACATCGTTTATCTTGATTTCAGTGAGGCTTTTGATAAGGTTCCACATCTGGTCATCTTCTTGGAGAAGAGTGACAAGTGGAGTGCTTCAGGGATCGGTCCTGGGACGTTTTTCTGTTCCACATTTTTATAAACGATTTGGATGAAGGAATAGAGGAAATGCTAATTAAATTTGCAGACGATTCTAAATTGGGATGGGTAGCAAGTCAGAAGCAAGATTCAGGGTGATCTTGACAGGCTGGAATATTGGGCTAAAACTAACAAAAGGAATTTCTTCCCCCCCCCCTTTTTTTTAAAATGATTTATTTGAGAAATAGAAAAGAACAATTGATAGTGCATAGAAACTTATACAGAAAGCTATTATATAAATCTAACAGATTATATATGCTTTAAAATACATTGAATAAAAATAACAATACATAGCAATACCTACAAAATAAAGTAAAATATATGTATTTTTCTTGCACACCCCTTCCTCAATTCCAAGCAGATAAACCACAGCAATTCAAACGATACTTCCACTTATTGTTGAGGACCCTGCATAATGAAACTATAAACACCTTAACACTTACTCTAGGCAAATATGTAAGTAATCAAATATATAGACTACTTTAAAAGATAAAAATAAAAAATCATTTTCCCTCTGTCAAGAATGAGTTAATTCATTATATTTGGTTATTTATCTACAGTTAGTAAACTAATTTAATCTTCAGTAAAAGAATTAGCTGTTACTTATTTAATATATTAATCCATTAGCACAGAAAGTAATAATAAACTACTAAGAAACATGGTATTCCACAAAAAAGAGAAATGATATTCCAACAAGGAAAAGAAAAGAAAGGGAAGATACCCCATATTTAATTCCAGCATTTGCTTGCTCTAGAAAGCTTTAATATCATAAGTTGCTATTTTAATATTATTTTAGTTATTATACATGAGGCAATTGATGACAATTTTGCACACAATATAATAAAAATTACTAAGAAAAATGTTATTTCATAAAAAGTACTGTAATGTTTCAGAAGGAAAAGAAAACTAAAAAATTAAAAGAAAAAGGAGCTAAATTAACAATTACTTTAAGAAGATATTTAAACGAACTGGCAATTAAGAATTTCCCATTCCATCAAAAATAAGTTTTGGCTATCTACTCTATCTGAAAGGGGAATACCAGATATTTTGGTTCCAACATTTACTCATTCTAAGAAGCTATTAGCCTCATAAATTGCTATTTTAATTAATTTGTTTATCTCTTAACCTAATTTTTATTATTTGTTATAAATACCAAATCCTCTAATACTTTACTGTACATCATACTTTGCTTATTATATATCAAGCAAATTGATGGCTATTTTACAAGATAGTCAACCCTATTTGCGTATAAAAGAATGTAAGCCTTCAATATTTCCTTTACATCTCTAATCCTTGGAATCTCAGTGCGGGGGAAACTCCTGGGTCAAAATCACCATTGATCTTCACAGAGTCTTCATGAAAGCCTAGATTGTTTTTTCTGAATTCCAAGCCTGCTTGTAATGAATATCGAAATTCAGTTCCCTCCCACATCAGTAGTATTCTCCCACGGTTTCTTAAGTTCTTGAATGCCTTGATTGAGTCTTTGAGATGCTTGATTTGGACAGTCCAGAAGATAATTCAAATCCAAGATCTTCAGGAACTCCTTCCATAGCCTGATCCACTTGATGCAATAACAGTGCTGGTTCATTGTCATATTGTCAAAGATATGCCAATGAACCAGTGCTGGTTCATTGGCATATCTTTCTCCCCTTGACACATGTTGGCCAAAGTAGTTCCATAATCTTGCTTTACTTTGCTTAGCAAACTTCCAAGTTTCTGTGTGAGGGAGGAAGAGAGCCTCTGTATAAATTCTTCTCAAGGCTGATTCATGACTACAACCATTTTTTAGTCCAGCAGGTGGTGATAGATGGTGTGTAACTACACAGTTCCAAAATCTACCATATCCCCCCTTTTTTATGTCCAGAAATTTATTGAGTCTCAGATATAAAAAGGTTTGAATCCTTGCCTTTAAGTGATTTACAGTCCAGGTTAGCCCAATAATGTAATGTGCTAAAATCGATTGTTTACAAAAACACTTTCGTAGTCCTTCTTTAAAAAAAAAAGTTTAGTAAAGCAAGTTCAAAGTGAAAGGAGAGAGAACGAACATCTGGCAAAATTCCCAACAATTGAAAGAGCAGAATAAAATACTGGCCGAGTTCCCAAACTCAGTTCCTAATTATCAGTAACTTGCCGATCAGAGAGGAAATCCCAATTATTTTATATCTCAGTCAGTAAGTTCCTGAATGCTAAGCTAATTAGCAGACATCTTTGTAGTTTTCCAGTGTTGAAAAAACTTTCATCCTGAGCACAGATACAGGATACAAAATAAAACTTTGCAGTCTCTTGAAGGGGGGGAAGGAGGAACAAATCACTTTAAAAAAAAAAGGTCCTAGCAAGTCCAAAATCCAGAAAAGAGAGATAAAAAGAAATTTGCAAGGCAGACTTACTAGGCATCTGCCGTCTTAACTGTTTCTTTGCTCGATGTTGTTGCATTAGAGAAAACAGAAAGATTGTTAAGCCCCTAATTAAAAGGGCTCAAAAATCCTCTGATATTCCTCAGCACACCTAGCTGACACATCTCCTATCATTGGGAGACAGGCTTGGGGTTTATTTTCTTAAACCAGCCTTCACCGAAACAGCCAGCATGGGAGCGCAGTGTACTACCGTTCTGTCGCCATATTGCTTCCGAGTCTAACAAAATGAATTTCAACAGGGATAAAAGCAAAGTTCTTCATTTAGGTAGGAAAAATCAAAGATATGCTTATAGGATGAGGGAGACCTGTCTTGGCAGTAGTACATATGAAATGGATCTAGGGGTCTTAGTAGATGACACACTGAACATGAGTCAGTAATGTGATCCTGTAGCTAAAGCGGGAAATACAATTTTGGGTTCCATCAACTGAAGTGTAGCGTCCAGATCATGTGAGGCGACAGTATCACTTTACTCAGCTCTGGTTACCCCTCATTTGGAGTACTGTGTATAATTCTGGGCCCCACAGTTTAAGAAGGATGTTGACAAGCTGGAACACGTCCAAAGGAGGGCAACAAAGACGGTGAGGGGTCAGGAGGAAAGGTTGCTGGGGATGTTTAGCCTGGAGAGGAGGCGACTGAGAGATGATAAGATAGCCGTCTTCAGGTATTTGAAGGGCTGTCATATAGAAGGTGGCGCAGAGTTGTTTTCTGTTGCCCTACATGGTGGGTCAAAATTAAATCAAAAGTTTTCAGCTAAACGAGAGGAAGAACTTCCTGACAGTTAGAGCAATCCCTCAGTGGAACAGGCTCCCTCGGGAGGTGGTGGGCTCTCCTTCTTTGGAGATTTGCAAGCAGAAGCTAGAGGGCCATCTGACAGCAATGCTGATTCTATAACTCAATATGAATGTACAAAGATCCAGAGAGGGAGGGCAGGAAGGGACGACCTGGTGCTTGGCTCTTGTGACCCTTTCTTGCATGCCCAGGATAATGCCGATTGCCACATTAAAGTCAGGATCTTCCTCCAGGCCAGACTGGCCAGGGATCCTGGAGGCTCTTTGCCTTCCTCTGGGCATAGATCAGGGGTCATTGAGGGAAGTAAGGGATAGCTGTGAATTTCTTGTGTTGTGCAGGGGGCTGGACTAGGTGACCCTTAGGGGATCCTTCCAGCTCTATCTTTCTATGTTTCCATATATCATCACTAATACCCAACAAGAGATGTCTCTTCCATAAATTTGTCCAACATCCTTTTCAACCCATCTGTGGTAGCGGCCATCCATCACTCCATCTCATGGCAGAGAATTCCACAAGTATTCTTGTGTGAAGTGTTACTCCTTTTTGCCTGTCTGTCTAAGGCCAGCTTCACAGGGTGCCCAAGTTCTAGTTCTCTGGGAGGGAGAGAAAGAAGGTTCTCTCTGGCTACTTTCTCCACACAATGCATAAGTTGGTAAACCTTGGACATGTCACCCCACCGTTCCCTTTCCCTTAACTAATAAGTCCCAGATACTTCTCTTCATAAAAATAGAGATAGTCCTGTACTAAGAGTACAGTTCTGCATTGAATTGCACAGAGAGAGAGAGAGAGAGAGAGAGAATTGTGAGCCCTGCTTTTATCTATATTAATTTCTGTTCCTTCCTGGCTATTTTCTTACAGAAGTACATGGCAGGTGGCAATCAGACCCAGGTGACGGAGTTCGTCTTCCTCGGTTTCTCTGGTATCCCAAGGGGCCAAGCCTTCCTTTTCCTCGTGTTCTTAGCCATCTACTTGGTTACTATAATTGGGAACATCTTGATAATCACTCTGATCCAGTTGGATTCCCGCCTGCACAGCCCCATGTACTTTTTCCTCAGCCACTTGTCCTGCTTGGATGTCTGCTATTCATCTATCACTGTCCCCAAGATTCTGACAAATTTCCTTCGCCAGAAATCAACCATTTCGTACAACCAGTGCATGGCGCAGATGTTCTTCCTGATGACGTTTGCAGGAACAGAGTGTGCCTTGCTGGCCGTCATGGCCTACGACCGCTATGCCGCCATTTGCCAACCATTGCGATACACTAATCTCATGAGTCCTCAGGTCCGTGTCCCTATGGCTGTTTTTTCATGGCTCTGGGGCATCTTGGACTCAGCCATTCACACAGCCTTGGCCACCAATCTGACATTCTGTGGGGCCAACCAGATTGACCACATATTCTGTGATGTCCCACCGCTGCTGAAAATTGCCTGTGGCAACACCTACGTCAACGAAATGGCCCTTCACACAGCCAGTGTCTTTGTGGGCTTGAGTCCATTCCTACTTGTTGTTATCTCGTACGTCTACATCCTGTCCGCCATCTTGCGCATTCGCTCCAACACTGGCCGGCGCAAGGCCTTCTCCACCTGTGCTTCTCACATGGTTGTGGTAATAATCTACTTTGGGATGATAAATCTGAACTACAACCGCCCCAGCGCTGGCTACTCTTTACAGATCGACACCCTGATCTCCACGCTGTATTGCATCATCACCCCCATGCTGAACCCGCTCATCTACAGCCTCCGCAACAAGGAGGTGAAGGGGGCCCTCTGGAAGGTGCTGGGGCTGCAGGAGAAGGAATACGCTTCCCAAAGCAAGCAATGAGAGACAAGCTGGAGCAAGAGTCCTGGGCACACTAATTTCCATCTTCCCATACCCACCATGTGGTGGCCCCTTAGCTGCCGTATTCACTATGAGGAATTGCCATCCTATGCATCAGACAGGCCTTAAGCCCGTTAACTTCCACGTCCCTCATTTAATTTAAGTCTGTAGTAGGATTGTCAGCTCCCTATTGGGAAACATCTCGAGATTTGGGGGAGGAGCCAGTGGAGGGCAGGGTTTGGGGAGGGGAGGGACCTCAGCAGTCCGCCCTCCAAAACAGCAATTTTTCTTCAAGCGAACTGATCTCCGTTTTAAGTCCAGAAGATCACCAGGTCTCACCTGGCGGTAGTTAACCCTACTCTGTATGAACCAAAGGAAAAGGCGGACTTGGAGATATGTCTCCAAGCAAGATACGGAACAAGGGAGGCATTTTGCACAGACATTCCCAACTGTGTCCCCCTCCCCGTTGCTTCCATAATCATGGTGTTGTGTGGCTGCTTGTGCTTGGAAGGGCGAGGCTGGCTGATGCCTGTTCTTGAAGAGGAAAGGAAGACCGGAGTGAATAAGAGCACAAAATGAAAGGCTGAGCAGCAACAGGGCAACTTCAGCCCCCAAGGAATCCAGTGGGGAGGAGGGTGGTGTTGGGTGAGGGCGAATTGGAACACGCGGTGTGTGTGTGTTTGTCATTTTGTAGAAAAAGAACTGCAGGAACTCATTAGCATAACTCATTAACATATGCCACACCCCTTGACTGGGCCAAAATGGCTAGGATTCGGCTGCTGCCAGATGGGGGGGGTTGTTCCCCCACCTGGCAGTGGCCCAATCAGGGCCGTTTGCCCACAATCCAGGCCCAAAATGGCCATTTTGGGCATGTTTTGGCCTGGATCAGGTCCAAAATGGCCCGGATTGAGTTGGTGCCGGGCAGGGGTAAAAATTGTGTTGGTGCCGGGGCCGAAACGGCACCGACCCGATCCCAGCCATTTCGGCCCAAATTGGGGCTTTTCCGGCCCCAATCCAGGCCGAAACGGGTCCAAAATAGCGGAAAATGGTCATTTTAGGCCCGTTGCAGCCCGGATCGGGGCCAAAACGGCCGGGATCGGGTCAGTGCCAGGTGGAGGATGCTTTCCCCATCTGGCACTGACCTGATCAGGGCTGTTTTGGCCCCAATTGTGGCCGTTTTGGCCCCAATCGAGGCCTAAACGGCCCAAAACCTTTTAAAGTCAGGTGGGCGGGGCCACCTGACTTGGGCATTCCCTCTCGAAATGAGCCCTGTGTGAAGGTGACATGCAGGCATGTGTTGCTGTATTTCTCTCTCTGGAGGTCCGTGGCTAACTTGGGGCCCAGGAAGGGCCACCTCTTTAACCCAGAATTTTTGCTTGCAGAGAGATCTCTGAAACAAGTTCATTACTAACAGTTGCAGTGACACCATGAACCGTGGGTGAGTCAAGATTGGCGACCACTTTGGTTCTCGTGAAGTTCTGAAGTAAAGGGGGCAGATAGATACTCATCTGCACAGGGCCAGGCGGGAAACAGAGAAGCCAACTCGAGTAAAGCTGAACTCTCCGGTTTTTATTGGCTTAAGTAACAACACACAAACCCCAAAATGCTCTAGGAAGGGATCTTTGGTGGACAACCCAGGACTCTCTTCACAACAGTACACAATTCAGCCTGATTGCAAAGTGTCCAGAAGCTGCAGATGAAAATATATTGCACAGGAATGTTTTGGATACCCCAGAAAATGCCTCTTTTCCGGCCTTGCATTCATCCTGATGTTCTGCCTTTCCGTTTTTTAATCCCCACAATAACCCTGAGAGGTAGGTTAGGCTAAGAGAGAGCAACTCGCCCCAAGAGTTCCCAGGGAGCATCAGGACTGCTTCATGTGGGATGAAAGGTGGGCTGCACTGTGCACAAGAGCAACACCCTTCTCCGGGGGCCACACATGAACTATAAGCACATGCAAGGCTCAGTGTGCAAAGAAAAGAGGGGAAGGCGACGCTTCCATGTGTTGCAGAGAATGCGGCCATGTGTCTGCTCTTCAGAGTTTTAATCCTTCCAAAATAGTAAAAAGTCCAGTAGCACCTTTAAGACTAGCCAACCTTATTGTAGCATAAGCTTTCAAGAACCACGGCTCTTTTCGTCAGATGCAACTTTATTGTAGCAGAAGCTTTTGAGAACAACAGCTCTCTTCGTCAGACGCATCTGACGATGCACCTGACGAAGAGAGCTGTGGCTCTCAAAAGCTTATGCTACAATAAGGTTGGTTAGTCTTAAAGGTGCTACTGGACTCTTTACTATTTTGTAACTACAGACTAACACGGCTCACTCCTCTGGACATTAATCCTTCCGTGCACTCTTGGCCTTGACTTGCTGTGTGTCGATTCTGTGACCATCTGTGGTGCCCACAAAGGGACTCTCTGGGGACATCCCCCACCAGGAACTGAACAGCTCTGGATGCAGACTGCAAAAGCTCAGAAAATTGCCCCAGGCCTGGAGCGGCAGGCGGGGAAGCTGCTGAGGCTCCAGTAACCCGATTCCAATGGTGCTGCGCTGTTGGAGGGAAAGCATTTGATCATCACCCCAGGGGCTCCGTTAGGAAGTGAGAGCCAGGAAGCCCCCCTCTGTCCTCCCGATCCCCCTCACCCCCGAGCTGGACTGGGGCCTGGGGAGCAGCACGGAGAGGGTGGGCCTCACTGCAGGAGTTCCACATAATTGGCCGGGAAAAGGCCCGTGCGGCCACGGCAGTGCCCACGCCACCAGCCCTCGTCCACCTGCTCGATGCTTGTGATGGTGTCGCCAGGGTCGAAGGAGATCTCGTCATCCCCATCTGCCCAAAAAAAGGAGGGGCAAAAAAGGGGAGGGTTAGCATACAATTGCTTCCTTAGCAGAGGAACAAGCACACGAGTGCGGTTCATGGGGATGGGTCCTGCGCCCCCCCCCCCCCGATTCAGGTCCAAAACAACCTGAGCAGAACCCTCTGTGCTCAGCGGGGCTTCCTTGCAGACTCCTTCCTGTTGCAGCTCCACTGCCTCGATCCTTAGAAGGGTCAGGCAAGACCCTACAGTGGCCCCGTGCACTGCAGATCCTTGGACAATGGAGAGCCCCCTGCCCTGAGGAGAAGAGGCTACCGCTCTGGGGGAAAGCCCTTTGAATTGTAGCATATCTGGATCTGGAGCCCTCCTACCTCATCCTCCACGCGCCCTGAAATTCCGTGTCTGTTGCCAGCTCTTTCCTGCCTCCACCAACCTACCCATCCTTAACCATGTCCCCAAACCTTTATTCAAGCTCCACCCCCACCCAATCGTTCTCTTGCACCGGCCAGAGGGCTGAATGATTGACTCACCTCCCTGGTAATCATAGAGGGCCACGGCCGACAAGCTGGTCTCACCCACCTCGTACACAGGCCCTTCCCTTTCTGCAGGAAAAAAAGGGGATTGGGGAAGGGGAGTAAGCCTGGAGGAACACTGCTAATGGCTGGTTTCCGACGGGTTGCAAAGTGGTGTTTGGTATGTCCCACTCCCCATCTGGTAATATATAGGTCTTTCCAAGGCAATCCTACCCCTCCTCCTCAGACCTTGACGCAGATAGAACAGGAGTCTCCGCTGGCCCCCTTTAGGGTTGCCAACCTCTGGGTGGGGCCTGAAGATCTCCTGGAATTACAACTACTCTCCAAAAGACAGAGCTCAGTTCACCAGGAGAAAATGGCTGCCTTGGAGTGTGGACTCTGTGGCATCACAGCCCCCTGAGGTCCCTCCTTTCCCTTCCCAGGCTTTATCCCCAAATCTCCAAGATCTTCCCAAACTGGAGGAAAACACCCAGCTCTAGCAATGCCAGTCTCCCCTCACCTGCCCCACAGCTGCGGGGCTTCCTGTCTGGGATCTCCTCGTAGTCCTGTCCCACATCGGCAGAGTCATCGTAGATCGGCTCGTTGTCCGCAAAGGAGGACCCCGGCATCTCTTCGTAGTCCCCCTCACCATCCTCCTCCTTGACGCCTGGAGGCTGTTCCCAGTGGCCCAGGGGCTCAGAGACGTCCTCGTAATCATTGCTGCTGTCTGCAGTCTCCGTGTGGAAGGGGGGCTGCACGGGCGGGGCTTTGGGCAGACCTCGGGCACCTTCATCCAAGTCCAGGTGGCGCGGGGGGAGGGCAGGGGGCTGCTCCTCCGGCTCCTCTGCTGCTCCCTGAACATCAGAAAAGAACAGCCAGGAGGGTCAGACCAGATAGCGCCTTCTCTCTGACGGTGGCCAAGAAGGGAGTCACATCAAGGTAGAGCATCTCATTTCATTTTGGGGAGGCTACGTTTGACACAGTCCAAAACGATTTGGGACACTGAGCACTTGCTTATAAATTCTCCGGGCACCTTCTAAAATTGTTGTTGTTAAATGTCTGGATCCTGACAGAATGTAAGGTATCCTCTCGCTGCTGAGAATTCTGGAGCTGGGCCAGAGAGAAGCAAGTAAACCTATGGAAGACAAAGGATCTGCCCCTGCCTTTGCCCCTTCATTTAGTGAGCCTTAAAAGTAGCTAATCGTTGGGAAGAGGAGAGAGCAGAGGTAAAGGGGCTGAGTCATAGAATCATAGAATCATAGAGTTGGAAGGGGCCATACAGACCATCTAGTCCAACCCCCTGCCCAGTGCCCTGCTTCTCTCGGCCTACAGGTCCCTCCTCTTCCTTCAGCCTGTTTTCAAGGTCCAGCTGAATATCTCTACCATTTTTATTGTTCCTTCATTTAACAAAAATCCTGCAAAACACACACACAAAAAAACTAGTGCTAAGGGAGACTTGTTCCAGCTGCACCATTGGTCTGCTCTCCTGATTCTCTGTCCGCCAGGAATATTCAACATGAGATCGCTCACAAAATTGTAATCCTCACCATAAGCAGTCAGACCCTTCCTCTTGCTGAAAGGCAGTTTATGGATATGAAACTATAAAACACTCTTCCTCAGATATCACCTCAAATATCATAAAATGGAACACTGTCCAACCACTCCGTTGATTTATACAGGGGCATTATGATACTAAAATGGAATATTAAGGGTGTCTAAGGTGATAATAGATAATAATAAGTAAATTTGATTTATATACCGCCCTTCAGGATGACGTAACACCCACTCAGAGTGGTTTACAAAGTATATTAGTATCCCAACAAAAAAAACACCCTGTGAGGGATCCTAGCATGTACCTCTTGCACCCCAGAAAACATTGCTCTCTTGGCCATTTGGCAGCCTTCTTCTTACCTGGTATACTGCTGGTGCAGGTGGGAGGCTGGCCTCTTGGCCCACCTTGATGGACTCCGGTAAGAGTTCCTCCTCTGGACCGTCACAGGTTGGCAGTTTGCTCTTCTGGGTTACCTTAAAAGAGAAAGAGTCTCAACTGTGCACTGGAGTTCTTCGTGCCAGCCCTAGGATCCCGCTCTCAAGGCTGCTGGCCCTTCCATTCAGCTGCGTTCTGATAAAGTGCATCAAAAAGGAGGAGAACTTCTCAGCGAAAAGGAACCCTCCTCATCTCGTCCCTTTTCACGTCCACATTGTAAGAGAGAAGTTTGTCCAGTGGCCAGGTGTGGCTGTCACTGGGACCCACCTGCGACAAGGAATTTCTTTAAACAGCCACTTGGAGATTAAAACCTCTTTGACTGAGTTAAAGCAATGTATTACCCACTGAATCACAGTTCTGTTTGGTAACTAAATGCTTCCTTCAAACATTCAGTCTTTGCAGCACAACCTCAATCTCCTAGGGAGATACTGAAATTTATTTGTTTGTTCCAGGTTCAACGTGAGACCCTGGTTGTTTCCACACGGCTTACCTTGTTCCGGAAAACAGTGAAATCTCACAAGAAGACGCTGTTATCACACGAGAAACTGCGATAACAGTGTCTTCTCGCGCAATTTCGCACGAGATTTCGCCATTTTCCGGAACAAGATAAGCCGCGTGGAAACAGCCCCTGTATTTCCCAGCCAATAAACAGTAAGTGTACTAATCTGATTAAACAAGACCTTATTGCCTAGAAAAACAGAACTTTGGCATCCCCCATAGAAATCAATCCTATAAAAGCTCAAATGTCATTTGTATTCTACCTAAATTGATTTTAAGAAGAAAGATTACATTTCAAAGCTACTTACCAGAGTTTTACCAAAAAGGGGGGAAACAGGTTTCACTGAATTCTAAATATGAGAGACTCAGAGGTGACAAGGGCCGTTTACACACTACTCTCCTTCTTCCGGAACGGGGCGCGACATCACGAAAAAACCGCGGAAGATAACGTCTTCTTGTGCGAGTTTTGCACGACATTGCACAAAACTTGCGCGAGAAGATGCTAGCTTCCGTGTTTTTTTCGTGATGTTGCACCCTATTCCAGAAGAAGGAGAGTAGTGTGGAAACGGCCAATGTGTGGCCGACTTATATAGACGCTATTACATAGGACAACACCTGCCTTTGATGGGGCACCACTTGTGCACGTTTCATCGGTCAGAAGTCTCGGAGTGACACTGGTCTCTTCTCTATCAACGGAGAGCCAGGTTGTGGCAGTTGCCCAGTCTGCATTCCTTTATCTTCGGCAGGCCAGGCAGCTTGCACCCTATCTGTCCACCCATGACCTAGCTACGGTGATCCACGCAACTGTCACCTCCAGACTAGATTACTGTAACTCACTCTACATAGGGCTTCCCTTGGGTCGGACTCAGAAATTGCAGAGGGTCCCTAATGCTGCAGCACCTGTCCTGATGGGCACACCATACAGGGCACACATCACTCCAATCTTGCAGCAGCTGTGCTGGTTCCCCATGGAGTTCTGGATCAGGTTCAAGGTTTTGGTTTTAACCTTTAAAGCCCTAAATGGTCTGGGACCAGCATACCTGAGGGACCGTCTCTCCCCGTATGTACCCCGGAGAATGCTCAGATCAGCAGGAAAACATCTACTGGTGGTCCCTGGCCCCGGGAAGACTCAGATGGCCTTGACCAGGGCCAAGGCATTTTCGGTCCTCTCCCCAACCTGGTGGAACTCTCTATTGGAGGATACCTGGGCCTGCCAAGAACTTATATGTTTTCGGTGGGCCTATAAGACAGGGATGCTCCACCAGGCGTATGGCTGATGCCAGCCGAAAGTTTCTTAGGAATGCCTCCCAACCGGTCTCCTGCTGGGGGAGGGTGCAGAAAACCCCCTGCCCCCTCATATGCGAAGTCACAGTGATAACATCAGTTGTATCCCCTCTCCCCCCTTCTTTATGCTCTGTTGGGAAAAATGGAGGAGGCTGCCATCTGGGGTTTGACTGTACATTGATGATTCTGCTTTTAATGTATTTTAATGTTTTATCTTTATATTATTATACTGTTGTAACCCGCCCTGAGCCCATTTGCAGGGAGGGTGGGCTATAAATAAAATAAAACAAAACAACAACAACAATAGGTATTGCAAACTCTATTCCACTTGTTCTGTGATTTATTCTGGGCATAAGGTCATTTATTCATGAGTTACCTTTCAAGGCTGAAAACTATGAGTTAGCTAGAACAGTGGGGCGGGGGGGAAATGCAGGTTTGCAGATCAACACAAGAACATGAATGCAAACTCTGAGGCCCACTGTGGGAAAACATCCTAAATACTGATTTAAAATTAAAATCCATGACCCGGGTTATTTTTTATGTTCAGTCTCAGTGCTGAGCAAACAATAACAACAGCAACATTCAATTTATATACCGTCCTTCATGTCAACTTAATACCCACTCAGAGCGGTTTGCAAACTTTGTTATTATTATTATCCTCAGGGCAATCACCCTGTGAGGTGGGTGGGGCTGAGAGAGCTCTGGAAGAGCTGCGACTGCCCCAAGGTCACCCAGCTGGCTTCAAGTGGAGGAGTGAGGAATCAAACCTGCCTCTCCAGATTAGAGTCCTGCTGCTGTTAAGTCTTAACCAAACAGGCTCCACATAAGAACATGCAAGTGGGAGATGCTTCCCCCAATAAACAAGCAAGTGTAGCCTGGAGCTGATCCGCTGAGCTCCTCCTTGTGGGGCGGGACTGGGGGTTTCACTGAGGACCCAATCCACTCACCTTCTGCTGCTCCTGAGCCTGCTGGCGCTCTCGCTGCTCCCGGGCCTGGCGGCGCGTTCGCTCCTCCTCCACCCGCTTCCTGTTCTCTTCATCGGTGGACTTGGCCATGTTCTCGAAGCGCTGCTTCAGGCTGCCAGCACTTCCAGAAGCTAAGATAGGGGGGAGAATCACTGAGGGGAAGGAAGAGAAGGGTGGGAGCGCCCCCCTCCCACCCCAAATCCAAGAACAGGGGTGGTCAACTCCCACTGATGGGTTGGTGCAATTAGACAACCACCTCTCAGCTTTTAGTGGTTCATTAGCATTTGTTTTTTCATTTAGCTATAAAAGTACAAGAGTCTAAGCCAGCAAGCAAGTCAGTATAAAATTACATAAAACATCAGAAGACAATATATTTATACAAAGCTTGTATGAATCTTAAGCACAGCCACTAAAAACTCCACAACCGCTCTGTCTTAGATTCTTGTATGCCATTAAAGGTATTTGATTGATGGACTGAAGCTATAAAAGTTCTTTGCTGATTCTCCAGAGATCATTTCAGGGCAGCTCACAAATTAAAACCGCGTAATAAAATGATAAAACCAGGGCATAAAAACAAGCCAGGAGAATCAAAACAGCATAAAACAACATTTAGCAACTGACAGTGATATTCATTTAAAAAGTCCTCACGCCAAAAGCAGACCATAAAAACAGCTTTAAAAAGAAAGAATCCCCCAAGTTAAAAGCCTGGATAGAAAGAAATATTGGGAAATTCCTGGAGATTTGGGAATGGGACCTTGGGAGGGTGGGATTTGGGGAAGGGAGGAATCTCAGTGAGGTATAATCCCATAGGAATTACATGAATCTTAAGCACAGCCACTGAAAACTCCACAACCGCTCGGTCTTAGATTCTTGTATGCAGAGCATCAAAGCATCCACTTTCTCCAGGGAATCTGATGTATGTATTCTAAAAGTCAACTGTTCCAGGAGATCTCCAGGCCCCACCTGGAGGTTGGCAACTACGATTGCCAGCTTCCCTCTAGCATCAGGCAGAAGGTTGGGGGTGGCGGAGTGGCAGGAACTTATCCAGGGCAAGCACACAATTGTCCCCCCCCCTGATGATATTATTTCCAGCAGGACCCAGAAGTGGCACTGTTACATGGTGGCCGCTTCTTTAGCATTCAGCCAAAAACGCAGCGCTTTGGACCGAAAACGTTACATGTTTGGCCAAGCGTTAATAATGAATTGGCCCCAGTGCAATGCCGTCACTTCCAAGTTGCGCCAGAAGTGATGTCATTGCACGGAGACGACAACTGTGTGTCCTCCCCTTTTGCTAGCCTGCCTTCTCTTGCCAATCAGCGGGGGATTGACAGGTAGAGGCCTTAATTACCGTGAGATTGCCCACCGTAAGTGGGCAATCTGCCAGGCCTACTGGCATCTCTAGCACTGGGTGGGCTCAAGGGGAACTGCGCCACTGTTGCAAAAGCCCCGTCTTTCGGCCTCTCACCTCACCTCTTGCAGGCGCCTTGAGAACATCATCTCCGTTGCCTGACGATTTATGTATTTGTGGGGGTCCTTATGGGAATTGCAACCAGGGAATTTCATGTGATATCTCACAGTGCATCCACTCACAACCTTTTCCAAGTTCACGTGGAGAAAGACTCACCAGCCTCCACAGGCTTGGTCTTCTCATAGGAGGACGCCGGGGCTTCCATCTCACTGAAACCGGCAGCACTCTGCAAAAAGAAGCCAACAGACACAAGCGATTGTGCTGCTCCATGCTGGAACTTGACCATAAGGGCACTGAAGACACACACGCACCCCATAACTCACCTTCCCTAACTTGTGTAAGGCTGTTCACAAGATTAACATGGATCATTGCTTTAGGAACTCTTTTGTTCACAGGCTGCTTAAAGCAGAGAAAAGTCCAGCATGAGCTCGGACATTGCAGTGGCCCAAAGCAGATACCAGCAGAGCTCAGAGCGGGAGATACGCCAAACAAGGAGCCTGACCCAGCGGGGAAGATCCTGAGCCCATTAAGAACTTACCAGGCATTAACTTTTGTATTTTCTCCTGCAGAGGCACAGGAGGAAAATAAAGCTGATGGATCTTTTAAAGCTTTGCTTTTATCTAGGTTTGCAGCTGTTATTTGCAAGTGTGGGCTTTAGAACTGTTCTCATTTATTTCTTACCTAGGCAAGAAGAGACTCTTACAGAAGGGACAGTAGATAGTGGCATGACAAATTGTGCCATCTTTAAGGTGTTGTGTGTATGCTAGTATTCCTCTCACTCTGTTTTCTTTTTGTATGCTGCATAACCACATTTTGGTTATGATTGTGCCTTTGTGTGATAAAGGGCGGGAGGAGTGTGTGAAGAAGTGGCTCATAACTTACCTTGTCCACCCTGTCCTTCTGCACCCCATAGCGGCCTCCAAAGCCCTTTGCATAATCTAGAAAGAAATAAGGACTCAGTTATGGGATGTATGAATAACAGATTGCACTCAATAAGCTCAGCCTCCGGATACCCCCAGGTCACGCTAGCAATAGCAGTATGTCCCACTGGGTCGGTATCACATCAGCTGCTTCAATGAAGGACCCTTGTTGCACACGGAATGGACTCTCTTTGCAGCTCAGCGCATGAAGAAGCCATATGTTTCATGGCATTTAGTGCACAATGAGATGTGCAAGAGCACAAGCACAACATACTACAAATTAACTGCACAATGGGTTAAAAGATGGACAGACTGCAATTTTGGTATGTAAAACAGCTCACACGAGAATCAGTTCACATGGCCTCTGTGGCACACCGGTTGAGTGATGTAGCAGACAGACATGCTCCTAATGCAACCCAAGTTTGGCAAGTAAAGGGATTGGTAGTGGCACAGGAAGCATGCCTTGGAGTCACAAACTGGCCACTGTAGCGACCCAGTCCCGAACACCTTGGACTGTGATAGAGGTGGAACAACCTGCCTCAGGGATCTTGTATGCGCCAGGATGGGACTGGTGCATAATTCAAGTGGGGAACAATCCATAAGCTTGAGAAAGAGGACTCGGGGTCAGAGACTAGCACATTATAGCTCATCAAGTGCGTAGTCTAAATCCTCTTTCACCAAAATCAATTGTCTTGCTCTTCAGTTGCCCCCCATGTGAGATGGCGGAAAGCACACCTAGAGGATATTCAGCAGTGTCAGTTCACAAGGATCCATGCCAGGGCTTGGCCCCTTGAAGAGCCTTCCAGCTCATACTGGAGGTTGGCCAATCATAGTCAACACTGGAGCAATGTCTATGATTCCTAGGAGCTCTCCCAGGTGCTGAAGCTCCCTGCTGGCCACTCCAGACTGTCTCCATTTCACTTCTTATGCCCTGCCCAGCACCTTTGTGGGGCTTCAGTCCAGTTTGGTTTGGGACAAACAATCACACAATAGCATCACCACATGTCAAATTCAAAGTCAGCATGGGTCCATTCCCCTCGCCTAAATGTGCCAATGTAGTCATGTGACACCAACCTGACACACTCTAAACTTGGATGAAACTGGTGTAGCCAGAGCCTTTGGAATCCAAAGCAGGTGTTTTACCTCCGAATCATGGGCCTAAAGTGAAGGGTGCAGAGACGTGATATTTACACAGGTCTCGGCCTCTTTTTCCAGGTGTTCCTCTCACACATACCTATATCCTACTCCAACCTGGACAGCAAAAGACACGCACCTGTCTGGGACTCGTGGGGTGCCACTTCCTCCTTGTGTGCCCAGCTCAAGGCAGATTTGTCCTGACGGTCCTTCTGGACGCCAAACTTCCCACCAAAGCCCACGGCATAATCTGCAAGGGGGAAGAGACAGCATACTTCAAACAGAGGCACACAGGGCTCCGGGCAATCTGCCAACCATCCCACTCAATGCCACTCGCATAGTCTGACCCCAATATTTCATGGTGGATTAAACTCTGTGTAATATGCGCACTGCTGTCCACTAAGAGTGGGCAGAGTCACACGCCAGGCGCCCCCATGCTCTTCTTTCCCAGAGATCCTCATTTTCCTTGACCGTGCTCACATTTTCCCCTGGACCACCCTCTACATGATCTTGATCTTGCATTTTTACAGACCTCATTTTTCACATTAAAAGGTTTTGCTTTTGTGGGGAGGCACAATGTTTTCATTGGAAGATTGGTGCTCCCCCATTTCATGCCATCAAGTCACATCCCATTTATGGTGACCCCGAAGGGTTTTTCAAGGCAAGAGACAGACAGAGATGGTTTGCCATGGCCTACGACCCTGGACTTTCTTGTTGGTCACCCATCCAAGTACTAACCAGAGCCACCCCTGCTTAGCTTCAGAGATCTGATGAGATCGGGCTAGCCTGGGCCATACTGGTCTGGACAAGGGCAATCCTTCTCCATCCCGGAGGGCAGAAGACACTAACCTGTCTGGGACTCGTGGGGTGCCACTTCCTCCTTGTGTGCCCAGCTCAAGGCAGATTTGTCCTGACGGTCCTTCTGGACGCCAAACTTCCCACCAAAGCCCATGGCATAATCTGCAAGGGGGAAGAGACAGCATACTTCAGACAGAGGCACACAGGGCTCCAGGCAATCTGCCAACCATCCCATTCACAGCTGCTCCCATAGTCTGACCCCAATATTTCATGGTGGATTAAACTCTGTGTAATATGTGCACTGCTGTCCACTAACAGTGGGCAGAGTCACATGCCAGGTGCCCCCATGCTCTTCTTTCCCAGAGATCCTCCATTTCCTTGACCCTGCTCACATTTTCCCCCAGGTCACCCTCTACATGATCTTGCATTTTTACAGGGCTCATTTTTCACATTGAAAGGCTTTGCTTTTGTGGGGAGGCACAATGTTTTCATGGGAAGATTGATGCTCCCCCATTTCATGCCATCAAGTCACATCCCATTTATGGTGACCCCGATGGGTTTTTCAAGGCAAGAGACAGACAGAGATGGTTTGCCATGGCCTACGACCCTGGACTTTCTTGTTGGTCTCCCATCCAAGTACTAACTAGAGCCGTCCCTGCTTAGCTTCAGAGATCTGATGAGATCGGGCTAGCCTGGGCCATACTGGTCTGGACAAGGGCAATCCTTCTCCAACCCGGAGGTCAGGGGACACCCACCTGTCTGGGACTCATGGGGTGCCACTTCCTCCTTGTGTGCCCAGCTCAAGGCAGATTTGTCCTGACGGTCCTTCTGGACACCAAACTTCCCACCAAAGCCCACGGCATAATCTGCAAGGGGGAAGAGACAGCATACTTCAGACAGGTGCGCACAGGGCTCCAAGCAATGTGATACCGCCCCCCCCCAACAGCCTCTCTTGCTGGCCAGCTCCAAAAGGTCATAGTGGATTAAACTCTGCTATTAGAAGACTGTGTAGTACTCACACTGCTCTCCACTGAGAGAGGGCACAGAGTCACACCACAGGCACCCCCATGCTCTGCTCTGGTATTTCTGGGATCCCCATTTTCTTGACCCTGCTCACATCTTCCCCTGGGCCACCCTCTACATGATCTTAAGGTGCACCACCGTGCTTCTATTTTAATTGGGGTTGAGCCAGCTGAATTGAATTTTTACAGGGCTCATTTTTCGCATTGAAAGGCTTTGCTTTTGTGGGGAGGCACAATGTTTTCATGGGAAGACTGGTGCTCCCCTCATTTCATGCCATCAAGTCACATCCCATTTATGGTGACCCCGATGGGTTTTTCAAGGCAAGAGACAGACAGAGATGGTTTGCCATGGCCTACGACCCTGGACTTCCTTGTTGGTCTCCCATCCAAGTACTAACCAGAGCCGTCCCTGCTTAGCTTCAGAGATCTGATGAGATCGGGCTAGCCTGGGCCATACTGGTCTGGACAAGGGCAATCCTTCTCCAACCCGGAGGTCAGGGGACACCCACCTGTCTGGGACTCATGGGGTGCCACTTCCTCCTTGTGTGCCCAGCTCAAGGCAGATTTGTCCTGACGGTCCTTCTGGACACCAAACTTCCCACCAAAGCCCATGGCATAATCTGCAAGGGGGAAGAGACAGCATACTACACACAAAGGCGCACAGGGCTCCAGGCAATGCGCTAACAATCCACTGCTGCTCGCACAGTCTGGCCCAAAATAGTAAAGAGTCCAGTAGCACCTTTAAAACGAACCAACTTTATTGTAGCATAAGCTTTTGAGAACCACAGCTCTCTTTGTCAGATGCATCTGACGAAGAGAGCTGTGGTTCTCGAAAGCTTATGCTACAATAAAGTTGGTTTGTCTTAAAGGTGCTACTGGACTCTTTATTATTTTGCAACTACAGACTAACACAGCTAATTCCTCTGGATCTATAGTCTGGCCCCAAAATTTCATGGTAGACTAAACACTGATACTGAGTGAGACTGCACAACACACAAACACACCCCTCTTCACAAAGAATCTGAACACAGAGACACCCCACAGGCACCCACATGCTCTGGTGGGATGCTCTGGCTGGGATACCCCATTTCCTCGAAGCTGCTCTCCGTTCCCACTTCTCCTGAGCACCTCTCTCTCCTTGGCCCACTGTTTGCTAAGTCTCTGTGAAGTCTCTCCTCCTCTCCAAGGGCTGCCAAGCCTAGCAGCACATTCCCAGCGCTTGCCACATTGCCGTGAGGTTCAGGGAGGAAGGCAGGAACATAAAAGGGTGCCTTTCATCTACTCCATCCTCTTTTCCAAAGGGACAAACCAGATGGTGGATGGTGGTAAGCACAGCAGAAGAATATTCTACCGGGGGAGGAGAAGAGCAGCAGACTCCCCAAGGAAGACGAAGGGATGGCTCCCACGCTGAGCTGGGTCTCTGGGCTTACCTTTCTGGGATGCGTGCCTTTCCACTTCACCCTTGTAGTCGAAGCCGTGCGCTGACTGAGAAGGGAAAGTCGCGCAAGTGAATATAGCTGGTTGCATTGAGGTATATGGCACTTTAAAAAGCTGCATCAGGGATAAAAGGGAGAGGGCCCTGCCCCAAAGGGCCTACAATCTATATTTTGAAGGTCAGGACGGAGGAGAGGAGAAGGAAGAGAAATGAAGGTTTCTTTCAGCACAGGCTGGTTATTGAACTTTAGCTGGGTTAAGGGCGGGCACAGCAGCCATTCCAGGATGCAGCAGAAACAAAGTTTTGATTCAACAATAACCCGCAATTTCGAGCTATTTTGAAATTGTGATTCTAAGGGTCCATTTTGTTAGACACTCATAAGACAATGAAGTCTGTTATTGACACAGTGTCAAGGCTATGTACGTATTAACTTGTCCAACCCCACATTCTATATGCGATATTTCTTCTTCCCCCTCTTAATTTTTCCCATATTTCCAATTATAAACAAAATTAGCAGTTTGTGTTCTCAAGTCTCAAAAAACAGAACTAACCATTTACAACTAACCATCCGCCCTGAGCCTGCTGGAAATGTGGGGAGGGCGGAATATAAATTGAAAATAAATAAAATAAATAAGCAAAAAACAAAAATTCCCTCTCATGCTTCTCTACCTACTGTTCATAAATATGTGATTTCCCAATTTGGTCATTAGGAGAGATGACAAGTAATGGGACTTAACTGCTTTGCTGGCTAGCTAAGAGTCGCACCTATTATTGTGAATGTTTTGTTTTTTTCAAATTAACAAGAATGTTTTGTTTTTTTTCAAATTAACAAGAATAAACATTTGAAACAGCACAAGTAAATCCAAGAATCCCATTTCTCTCTCTCTCTGCCACTAATTCAGATTTATTTATTTAATCACATTTCTAGACCACCCTCCCCATCAGACAGGCTCAGGGCGCTTTAACAACAGTTTAAAACAGTAAAAACATTATAAAAACATTAAAACATTATATCAAAACAAAATTGGCGGGTATAAAATATTAAAATACAGCATTGTCCTGCATGGGTGGTGGAAGGTCTTCTAGGCTAGACCTAGGAGAGGGAGCCAATTTCCGGTTGGAGACTTACGCGGGTTGCTTTCCCGTCTTGTAGTTAAGGCATTTCCTTACTCCACAGGGCCTGTGGAATCGGAAGGGGGTTGCTTCCTGGGCTGGTGCTCTCGGCTGGTGCCAACCCCCTGTAAGTGGCTGGAGGGAAAGATGGAGGGGACTTGTAAAGAGAACACAAAAGAGGACAAAAGGCAACACTGACCTTGTCTGCTCGGTCCTTCTGCACCCCGTACTTCCCTCCAAAGCCCTTGGCTGCATCTGTCTGAGACGAATGCATCCCGACCTCAGCGACGTACTCATGGCCCAGTGCACTCTGGGGAACCAAGAACGAACAGGATCAAGATCAGTATCTTGCAGAACGAACAAATCCTATACAAGGTGCCCGGGGCTCCGACAGGGCAATTGCCCCATCACCGCGTGCTCAGTTTCTCTGAAAGTCAATTACAACACAACAGTAGCTGTGCAAGAGATCAGTTGCAAGTCAACTGGGCGTAGAACTTACAAAGGAGGAGGACCCCCCCAAAAAGATTTGAGTCTACAGTTCAGACATACATTTAGGCTGAGGTTGCGAAATAGTTTTACAGAGAAATCCTATCCCCAGGTGAGAAATCCTTGTTATTTCCCCATATTTTTATAGTCACTCCCCCACCCGGAAAAGTAGAGATACAACTACAGGAAAAGGCCCAGCTGAGGTCTCATGATGGGAGATTTGCGCCGGCCTCTTTATTTCAGCCTGCAATGAGCACACATGAGCTCACCAAAGAAGACTTCGAGGGATTTGTCATCTTGTAGCAAGATTTCCCTGCAAACATTTTTTGTATAACCTGGTGCAAATTGCTTTCACTTTTATTCCAATATAATATGCATTAGTACATGATGGGGGCACTGTCTTAATTATTTCAGTTACACTTACTCCCAAGTAAAGGATACGTAGGAGTCAAGTCTTCGTTCATTGGGATCAGCAGGTGTTTGTTTGGTAGCCCACGGATGGTGGAAACGTGCACACTTTATGGGGGCTCAAGAATCTCAGGCGAGGGGCAGTTCAGCCTGGTGGTGGTGGTGGACAGTGCCGTCAGGTCACAGCTGACTGATAGTGACCCCTGCTGGGGTTTTCAAGGCAAGAGATTATCAGAGGCGGCTTGCCATGGCCTGCCTCTGCAAACCTCGTCTTCCTTGGAGGTCTCCCATCCAATTGCTAACCAAGGCTGACCCTGCTTAGCTTCTGAGATCTGACGAGGTTGGGCTTGCCTGGGCTGTCCAGGGGAGGACTGCTAGCTAATTGTCAGTTCAGAAATAAAATAAGAGGTATTTTTTCCCTTTTGTGATTCATAGGATTGTATATAGAGGAAAGTATCCTTTGTGTGGGTGTAGGAGAGAAAAAGAAAGTGTGTGTCGGGGAATTGCTACAAGTTTGCACCAAGCAGGCACAGACGGGTCCTGGGCCCCCATGTTCAGGGGGCAAGTGGGAGAGGAATCAGGGGCTTCCAGACTGCATCACAAGCCTCCGTACTGACACAAACGGATCAGGACACAGCCTTCAACCCTTGGCAGCACGGAGACCCTCCCTACCTTGTCCATGCGGTCCTTCTCAGTTCCAAACTTGCCCCCATAACCATAAGATGCTTTGGGGCCCGACTCCAGCTCTTTCTTCTTGAGAACCTGGTGTTCTTCAGATACTTTGCTCCTCAGCTGGTGGATGCTATAGAGAGGAGAAGCAGAGAGAGGGGAAAGGAAGTGAGAACAGAAATGTCCGGACTCAGTGGCAGTTTCGTAATGGTTCTCTCCCCTCCCCAAGAAATTAGGTGCCCTCTGAAATTGGTGGAGGGGGGATCGGCTGTCCTCGGCTGATTCCGCACACGTTGGATAATGCACTTCCAATCCTCTTTATAGATCATTTGGAACGGATTTTTTCGTGTGCAGAACAAAAAATCCACCTCAAATGATTGATAAAGTGCATTGAAAGTGCATTATCCAGCATGTGCGGAATCAGCCCTCTACAGGCAGGGCTGAAAAGTGAGCTTCAGACTGCAGCAGACCTCTTAGTGGCTCTCCAGTGCTTTTAGGAATCTCAAATGGCTATTGTGTCTAGGCACACACCTGTGTGTGGGGTGTGTGTGTGCATGCTTTGGACGACAGCCACAATACAGGTGTGCGTGCAGCATAAAAATACATCAACAAAAACACACGCCACATTAAAACAGCAGCACACATACTGCACAATCCTCCAGTATCAACAAACCTGTGGGGCAGGGTGGCCAACGGATTTCTTAAAAAACCAGCAGACCCAGAGGGTCACACAACCCCCTGTGGCCGGAGGCCAGTTGGATGGCTCGCCCGCCTCAACCTCCATATGCCTGGCGGAACATCTCTGCCTCGCAGGCCCAGCGGACAGATAATTAATCCTGCTGGGCCCAGCTCTCCTCAGACAGAGAGTTCCATCAGGTTGGTGCCAGGACTGAGAAAGCCCTCTTCCTAGTCGAGGCCAGGTGAACCTCCGTGGGTGGGGCCAGGGACTACCACTTCCCACACAGGGGAAGCACACCATACAATAAAGACACTTACACCCCCCCCCCAGTAAATAGCAGCGAGGGAGGGGAAACCACAGGAGAAGGAGCGCCGTTAAAGAGGAGGTGAGAGAAGAGCAGCCTCAAGCAGGCCACTTGCTAGGAAAGAGTCCCGTGCAGAAAACATGAGACAGGTGAAGAAAAACAGAGGAGGGCAGAGGAGGTGATGCTTTGCGAGTTAGACTGCAGAAGACACCGAGAGACTCCTGAGCAGACCTTCCCAGCAAGAAACTGCGGTCACATGGGGCCACGGTTGGGAATGGAGTCGAGAAAGGGGGCTTGGGCATTGCGCTTTCCTAGGGGTGCCAGCTCCAGCCTGTGAAATTCCTGGAGATTTGGGGGGTGGAGCCTGAAGAGAGTGGGGTTCAGGAGGGGAGGGACCTCAGCAGTGCATAACGCTGTAGAGCCCACCTTCCAAAGGAACCCTTTTCTCCAAGGGAACGGATCTCTCTGGAGATCAGTTGTAACTCTGGGAGATCTCCAGCCACCACCTGGAGGTTTGCAGCCCTACCCTTTCCCCCTGTATAGTTTCACTGATGTTTCCCCCGCCCCTTATTAGAAGAGAAAAGAGACAGGCGCGCTCTTCTGGTGTGTTCCGCCCCCCCCCTTCCATAGCTGGTAACCAAAGATCAGACAGCAAGGCGCCTGTCCCCTTGCATTTTGGCCCCACGTCCATCTAAGGGCTGAGCCCAGCTGCTGTTTCCTTTACAGATTTCCCAGCAGCTTGTGCAATTTGTCCTGCGGAGACGAAACATATTAAATGGGGGGTGGACCAGGCAACCAAGGCAAACCGCAGCGAGGAGGAGAAAGACAAAAGCGGGGGAGGCGAGACAAGCAGCAGAATTAAGAGAACTGAAATCAAATGTTGGCCTTGAGAAACAAGAAGGCCAATAAGGAGACGCTTACAGGTGATGGGGCAGTTGGGTGATTTTAAACTCTGGCCTTACAGGTCGGGGTACGGTGGAGATTTATCCTGAGTAGTGCACTGGGGAAATACAGTGGAGGAGTAAAGATGGAGATGAGTTGGACAGAGTTCACCCATTTCCGCCTTCCGCCAAGATGAATAAATCCATTTCTTACTGCACTCTACATCTGGGGACCTCCCTGCTGAGCCAGGGCATGTGCAGTGCTGGACCACTCATGCCAAAGGCTGCACCTGAGACACCGGCTAAGTACAGCAACCACCAGCGTGCAAGACAATCAAAGCTGTATGCCTTGCCAATCCCCTTGCCTACGTTTAACTAGAGAAGGGACTCACAACTAAAACACATGGATGGGTTAAGGACTCACAGTTTTAAAACACGTGAATACATGAAGGATCCCAGAAGGAAATTATCTGTTCACCCGGAGCTCACAACAGAACAAGGAACCAGGGGCTTAAAATTAAAGCAGAAGGAACAGCGCTGCCACCATCGCAAGCGTAGATGAAGCGGCCTTTCCCGGAGTGAGGCCAGGGCTGGTCTCAGTCTGCTCAGACCGGCAGGGGCTCCCCAGGGTCTTGGGACGAGGCCTTTCTCATCCCCGGCTGCCTGATCTTTTTAACTGCTAGGGACTGAACCAGGGACTTCCGGCAGGCAACGCAGGCGCTCTACCCGTGAGCCCCTCTCCTCAGAATGTGTGCGTGTGTGCATGTGTGCACAAGTACGCACACTAGCACGCATGCACACGTGTAAAAGTAATCTAAAGTAATCTTCTTAGGAGATCTGAAAGGCAGGGTGCATTAGGTTATGAGGTTCCTGCTGCCTTCTAGCTGTCCCTTCCAGTTCTGCATTTTGTTAACTTCACATCTCCATGCTCACGTGCAGGGATGGAGGGCAGGGGGCATCTGAACTTGCAGAACTGCGCCCTGGTTGTTCCTCTGGAACAGGCACAAAAATGAGCAAGAGGTAGATTCCCTCTTGCTATCTGTGGAGGTGAACCAGGCGGCACTCCTCTCAGATGCAGCCGCCTCTTCCTCCTCCAGAGCTTTGGTGGCTGGCCTGCGAAAGTCCTTATTTGGCAAGTTGCTCAGTGAAGACACCACTTCCTTTTCCTGCAAGAAGCAGGGTCACCATAGAAACCGCCAACGTGACACACGAGAGGAGCCGGAGTCTCAGGACCAGCATGGCCCGCGCTGCACATCCCTTCCAGAGTGCTGCTCCTGGATACTGCTGCTCCAGATCTCGTGGCAAAAAAAGGGAGGGAACGCAACGTACTCACATTCCCAACTTATATATTAAAGTGCAAGTGCTAGTTAATTTATCAATACATGAAACATCAAATTTGTAAAGTTCATAATAAATATTTCATATTAACATTGCACAATATTTATTATGAACTTTACAAATTTGATGTTTCGTGTATTGATAAATTAATTAGCACTTGCACTTTAACATATAAGTTGGGAACGTGAGCACGTTGCGTTTCCTGTGGGATTCCCCTCCCTTCTTTTGCCATTACTTGCAGGAACAGCCATTGCCTTATTGCTTTGCTCCAGATCTCGTGGCAGGTCCCTGCTGGTCCCCAGGAGAGTAAGTCGTCACTTGATGTCTGTCCTGAGACAGACGGACTTGCACCTGAGCGCTGTTCAGGCGCCCATTTCTCAGTGAGGCACGGGATGAGACCGGAGGCAGGAAGAGCACGCCTGTCCTGGAGGCCTCTGCTTCTGGGTAAGGCCAGCCTTGCCTCTCAGGCACCGTAAAGAGCTGCTCACTCGGCACTTGGGGCGGGCCTACCAGAGCCAGCCAGCCAAGGGGCTACCGGGGGTTGATGCTGGAGCAGCAGCTGTCGGAGACCTGAGAGGGGCATTGCAGGATCCCCCCCCCCCCGACTGCACCTCCAGCCCACAGCCGCTCTCTCTGGGGCATGGCAAGGCATCCTGGCCCACCCTGCTCAGAAGGTGTAATATGGAGCGGGACCACAAGTGACGAATGACACAGGTTGGACACTAGTCAGCTTCCCTCAAGTTTTGACGGGAAATGTAGGCGTCCTGGTCTTGCAGCTTGGCTCTCTGACTGCTGTCCAATGGACTTTCCAACTGTCACTTGTCCAACATTCTGCCAAGCTGCCTACATTTCCCATCAAAACTTGAGGGAAGCTGGCAAGTGTCCAACCTGTGTCAGGCGTCACTTGTGGTCCCGCTCATGGCTGCCTGTTGCCCACCCACATGGGGTATCCTCCTGCCCCTGCCTGTTCTTGGACAAATGAGTGGCAGGAGAAAATGAGGGGAGAGGAGGAGGAGGTCACAGATGCAGCAACATCACTTTCAGTAACTGCATCCTCAGCGCTACGGGAATTTCCCCAATCTTAATGGTCTTGACCATAGAGACTGGAAAAATTCCTAGAGCATCGCTGATGCGGTGACATGAATCCTAGGTGATCAGCAGGAGTGATCTCACCGCATCAGTAATGCCGCCCCCCCCCCCCTCCAGGCTCCTAAGGCAGGCAATTCTAGGCAGTAGTGAGTCTTGTGTCAGCTGTGCACGTGGCACAATATAAAGCAGAAGGAAGTATTTTTACGCGACAAACATTGACGGGTCTGTAACGGTTATGGGGGGGGGTTCAGAAAACCACTCACTCAATGTGCTCTGTGCGGCCAGAGCCTTCGATGGTTTTGGCCCCCCACCTCTGCTCTTTCTCTGAGATGTCATTCTGCAAAAGAGAAAGACAAGAAGAATGGAATCAGGGAAAGGAACGATTGCTGTTCAGAGCGTTTATCCAGTATTGTTCTGAGCCCCCGGAATCCCTCGTGCCCTTTTGATTGCAGGTGCTTCAACCCTAAGCAGGTATGAGAGATTTTGCTCCGCCAGAGAGACATTTCAGTGAATTCGCAGCCTCCCCCGCAAACTTCTGCCGAAGCATCTCCTGTCCTGTATGAAGGATTTTAACGCTCACGAAACGCACTCTGGAGCTTTTCTGCTGCTGTGGCTGTCCCAAAGGGAGTCCCCTCCCCTGTCAATATCTGAACTCATTTTGGAGTGTAAATTCTCCTGTGCTTCTTGGACTTTGCAGATTTCAAGCTTTTAGCAATACAAACAAATGTCAACCCTCACAGGCTGCTTTAAGAGAAGAGCTGATAAAGGAGCCAGTCTTGCCTCCTGTTCCATTCCTATCAATGTAAATGGCTGGCTTGCCTTGCCTCATCTTGCCTGGGGGATGTGCAGGTAAGGGAGTGAGGATTTAACCCTTCAATATCTTCTCAGTTTTGATACTCAAAGCTGCCCCCACTACTCCTCTCTCCATTTTAGAGGAGAGAGAAGAGGCATGCCCTATACAAACGCACATTTATTCCCCTTTAAAATGCTAATAACAAAGCAGGAGGCCTGGTTTTTATCAGTGGAATCAAGTGGGTTGGATAGATCCCCTCTCCCCTTCCTGGAGGGCTCCAAAGCAAGTAAGAGGCTCCAGGGCCTGAAATCTAAATTTTCTGGACGTCTTTGTTTGTCGGGGCCTTTCCGCCATTCAGGTGAGGATCTTTTAAGATTCGGAGCGCTTCACATACAAGCGGTAATTAAAACAAAATGTTTTTAAAATGTTACATTATGCCTGTGAAAGCAGGACAACTGCCCCTTTTGAGCCGGGCTGCTTCATGCATCTAAGTCTGCATTTAATAATGGACATGCCATGTGGGACTCTCCCCACTAGGCACTCCTGCCCTTCAAGATTCCTGGAGCTTTGGCCTCGATAAGGTTCCCTTCAGCAGCCCTTCTATGGAACTTGGGAGTTTTGGCTGCATTTTGCCCAACTGTGGGGTCGGGTGAGGTGAGGGAAGATCAATTCTCCTGCAGCATTGCCAGACACTTTGCAATGGTGCCTTTTCTTGTCTTTTTAAAAAAGTAGGCTGTTATCTTGGCTCAGTCTCTGTAGGTCAACTCATCCTAAATACAAGCTGAAATCGGTTCCAAAGCAACCTGGGGCTCCAGACTCTCCTAGGCCGTCAAGGCAAGAGCAGAGCTCGAGGCACTGACCCCAAGCATGCAATGGCTGGACACCGAGGGTCCTTGGCCTTCCTAGGACAGGTTGGATCTGGCAGGTCGAGGCCTCACCGGCCTGCAGCTTCTCCCGTGTAGCACATGTGTGAACAAAAGCACAGCCATTTTTCTTGCTAGTTTAAAATACAAAGCAGTTTAGTGCCTTGGCCCTGAAAGCGTAACTGGGCAGAGAACAGCTCAGGCAGCAAGACAGCAGAAGCTGGTCAACAAAGTCGGTTTGCTAGGTCCCCAGCGGAAGGGGAGGGACCTTGCACTTACCTTCTATATGTTCCCAGTGTGCTTTGTGCATGCACAGTCCCATGCCGGCACGATGAGGTCACTTCTGGGAAGTGACATCATCGCACAAGGCAGGGAGCGTGCATGCGCTCTCAGGGTAGCATGATGACATCAGTGACATCGGGAGTGCAGCAGGGAGGCCCGCTCATTCCCCACCTTCCCCCTACCAGCCAGGTTAGCGGTGGCGGGGGGCGGGTGAAAGGTGGGAGTGGGGGATCCCCCACTTCCACTGGGGGAATGGGAACCCTAAAACAAAGGCAGATGAAACCAGCTGGATGGAGAAAAGAAAGTTTCACTTAAGAGCTGATGAGAGAAGAGGGTGGGCTTTGTCTCAGGAAGGGCAAGGTATAAAAGATCCCTCTCCCACCTTTCTCGGGTGGGTTCCGAGTATATTTTACTTGCTTGAAACTCTGTCTCCTTATTTCATGAAATAAAAGCTTTTCCTCTTCAAAGTTCTTCAGTCTCGGTGTAATTATTGGACAAATGCACCAGGTCATACCCAACGGGCATTTTTGCAACACGCGGGCATGTTATCCCAGCCCTGGAGCAAGGGACCCACGTGACCCTGCAGTGGGTTGACCATGGCGACGAGGAGCCTGCAGCCAGCATTATCGTCACCACCGCCCCTCCAGAGCAGCAGCCCCCAGCCAGGAACTCTCCCAGGAAGTGAGAGGGCCGAGCCCTCCCTGCTTCTCTCAAGCAGCGGAGAACTCACCACAAAATCTGGGTCGGTGTCCCAATCGTCTCCTGGAGCCTCCGCCTTCACAGACACGCTGTGGCCCACCGAGGCCTTCCACATCTAGGGCAGGTGAGAGTACAAGGTCAGGGAGGGCGTGCCGAGTTTCTCAGGAGGCAGTTTCCCCACCCACACCACCACCCCTTTTTCTAAATGCTCAAAACACATGCAGCACCGAAGCTGGTGGGCCAGAGATAAAAACAGCCGGCAGCATGCAGTATTGGGACACGGGGGCTCTGTCTGGAGAGGAGGGAACAAGATGAGAAGGACAGATGAGGATGCTGCAACCGTGGGGGAAAGTAGCCAGCACAGACCCTCCTCTGATCAAGGGGACTAGACAGACAGGAAGGGTTTGGGGGGTGCTGGGGGGGGAAACAAGACAAATTCCCGCAAGCAGGGCTTTTTTTCTGGGAAAAGAGGTGGTGGAACTCAGTGGGTTGCCCTCGGAGAAAATGGTCACATGGCTGGTGGCCCCGCCCCCTGATCTCCAGACAGAGGGGAGTTGAGATTGCCCTCCACACCGCTCAGTGGCACAGAGGGCAATCTCAACTGCCCTCTGTCTGGAGATCAGGGGGCGGGGCCACCAGCCATGTGACCATTTTCAAGAGGTGCCGGAACTCCATTCCCTCGCGTTCCAGCTGAAAAAAAGCCCTGCCTGCAAGTGATTGCCTGGAGGTATACAGTAAGGTTGCCATCCTCCAGGTGAGTTAACAATTAAGAGGCTCCCTGGGAAAAGCCTGTATGCAACAAAAAGAGGGAAAATCCAACCAGGGATGTCAAGAACTACAATACTCCAATGCAACAAATCAATTTTTAGATATTTTTTAATATAGAATATAGTGCCTATAAATATGCACTTATCACTTTATATGCACTATATTTTTTCTATATTTAAAAATAGATTTGTTGCATACAAAGTCTTTATTGGAGTATTGTAGTTCTATATCCCTGGCGGGGATTCCCCTTCTTTTTGTTGCAGATATCCTCCAGGTGGGGCCAGAGTTCTCCTAGAAATCCGGCTTATGACTGGGCCACAGAGATCAGTTCCCCTTGAGAAACGGGCTGCTTTGTAGGATGGGGTCTTTGGCATTAGACCCCATTGAAGTTCCTCCCCTCCCCTCTAGATGAATGCTTATTGAAGTGGCCCAATTCACTCCAGCGCCTTCTCGGTGGCTGCCCCATGACTACAGAATGAGCTGCGCTTGGAGGCGCAAAAGATGTCCATCTCCTGAGATTCAGGAGGACTGGAAACATTTGTGGTTCAGAGGCCATTTGTGTCTGGGCTATTGCTGTGCTTGGTGGTTGTACAGAAGTGTGTTTTACTTTGGAGGCGTGGGGTGTACAAAGCCTTCATGTTTCAGGTTTTTCTCTCTCCCAGCAGAGAACAGGTTGGAGCGGGGGGGGGGGAGTCAATTGCTCTCAAGCTTCACTCAGGTACCGACCCTCAAGGCTACAGTGAAATGATCCGCTCACACTTCGAGCTGGAAGCTGACACTGGCGGATACAGGTTTTGGAATTTGCATCGATGGCAAAACTTACTTCATTGATTAGAGAGAGAACGACGTCTACATTTTTGGTTGAATGGAAACCGTTTATAGACTTTTTTACAGGAAATAAACAATAGCGATTTGATGATATGGATTAAGGAGTATGAACTATAGAAAAAAGAGGGCTTTTATTGTTAACATAGAATAAGTGAGAATTTGAAAATGATAACATATTTGTCATGGAGAAAATTGGAAACCAGCTTGTAGTGTAGTCTTTCTTTTATTTTTCTTCTTTACGTCTTTTTTCTTATTAGGTGCCTTTTCCGTTTTCTCTTTTCTGTTTATATGCATTATTAGTTTAGTGTGGTTCTTAGATGGTTGCGTTTTTTCTTATCTTTTATAGTTACCATTTATTGCTTAAATAGATTTAATTTTAAAAAGCTGGAAGCTGACATTTAGAAGAGGCACAGAGACATAGGGGTGGGGATGAAGAGAGATTTTTTTAGGGAGGGAGAGAAAAATCCTCCGAGAGGAAGGTGGACCAGTAGAGGGCTGCATTGCTGGGCAGAGGGTTGGGCAGCCACTGATGCCACAAAAGGCCAAACAGAGCTGCAGTTGTGGGTCTGCGGAGCCGTTTCACCACAAGGGTTGATGGTTTTAAAGGTTTTAAATGTATTCAAATGTATTTTTTAATAGTTTGAGGGGTTGTGGAGGATTCTTTGGGCACAATGAGGAAAGGTGGGTTACTAATGTTTCATATAAATGTGTCCTGCCCCCCACTGACAGATCAATGCAGGTGCCTGCAATGGCACCGGAAGTCTCTCTCACACACACACACCCCTGCAACTGCTCAAGGCTGCTCTCTGGCTATCCAGACTCAGGTCACGAGAGTGATTGTTGGACCCGACAGGTACTCAAAGGGGCTTGGACCTGCCTCAAGGCAGACTTCACTGATTTATTTGGTCTGGCATCACTGCTCAGAATTTGGGGACAGGCATTTCTGCCTGTGCTTAGAAGAGCCAGTTTGGTGTAGTGGTTAAGAGCGCTGGACTCTAACCTGGAGAACCGGGTTTGATTCCCCACTCCTCCACTTGAAGCCAGCTGGGCGACCTTGGGCTAGTTACAGCTCTCTCAGAGCGCTCTCAACCCCACCCACCTCACAGGGTGATTGTTGTGGGGATAATAGCACACTTTGTAAACCGCTCTGAGTGGGCATTAAGTTGTCCTGAAGGGCGGTATATAAATCAAATGTTATTATTTTTCTCATTAAAGGCCTGAACTGGTATTTCTGCAGAAAACGTACCACCTAACTCTGCATTTATTACTGCATCCCCACAATTGCACATTTGACGTCTCGCATGCCAAGCCTTTCAAAGGCCTGCAAGTGAAGGACAGAATGTAACAAAGCCAAACTTCACTGGGGACTGCAACCAGCGGGGACCCCGTCTGTCCTTGGAAGGGCACGAAGCTTCTAGGCAGGAAAGCAGAGGCTGCAAAGAAGCTTGGATGGTCTCCTACGTACACAACAGACCCATTTCCTAATTGTGCTGCAGTCCTAGGAAAAGGCACATGGAGTCTGACAGGCCTTGATCTTGGTTCACGGAGCACTAAGGATTTTGAGCACATTTCCTTTATCCTGAGACCGCCGGCCTGTGGCCAAGCCATACCACAGACATAACTGCACTCACTCAGTGGCAGAACTGTGAAATTCTGAGATTCTTTGGCAGTAATGACGGGGGTGGGGGGAGAGATGGATACTGCAGCCGAAAATATCAGGGGAGCCATGTGTGCGCATCTGGGGGGGAACAGTCTAAACACATTCTCATCAGGAACGCCAATGAGGGAGGACTGTGACGTTTGGTGGCAAAAGACCACAGGAACAGCCCTGTAAGGTCACGGCCACCAACAGCCTCCCAGGGACATGTGGCCCTAGTTCATTCATTAACCATTGGGCTGTTTCAGGTGTTAACCCATTTCCAGGGGCTGGCAGTACGTGAGAGCCCCTGCATCTTTTAAAACTTTGCCACCATAACCTAAATAGAACTTCTGAGTCGAAGCAAATGCAGAAACCGGATGGTAAAGAAGGAAGCAACACAGAGATTGGAAGGAAGCAACATCACGCTAGTCTCAGCTCTGGAAGTGCCGATGAGGAAGCCCTGCATGCCAGCCCCCCCTTAGCTGAGCTCCGTACAAAGGCTGGGACTAGGCAGCAGCCGGAGCAAATGCCAGCCATGCTCCTCACCCACATGCTTTGGCTGTGTGCACCTGCCCTCCACAGAAAGGGGGAAAGGTGCTGGCTAGGCAGGTTGTCACAAGGTAGCTTCTCCCCCAGCCCCAGCCCCAGCCCGCCACCCAGGTGCCTGCAACACATGGGCCAAAAGAGGATGGCCAACAGGTTCTTGGGGTGCAGCTGAGGGGCCCAATTCACTTGCATCTCCTATGCTGCTGCCTGGCTCAGGGTGCAAAAACCACTCCAACACACAGGGGACTGGACAGGTCCTGCAGCGTATGGTGGCGTGGCAGCATCTCATTCTTTGGGCTTGCAAGATTCGAGTCCAGTAGCTTGATCAACACAATTTTCAGGGGACAGGCTTTCGAGAGTCAGAGCTCCCTTCTTCAGATACAAAACCTGACTCTCAAAAGTTTATACCCTGAACATTTTCTTGGCCCTCAAATCTTCTTGTTCTACGGCAGACCAATATGGCTACCCACCTGAAGCTATCTTCTTTGGTCTTGGCACACGTGCCACCATTACGGGCATCCCCTTCCATCAGGCCCCCTTGCCCCACCCCTAGCACACCGCTACTTGTGGCCACGCGCCCCCCGCTTCCTGCTGGATTAGCACCGTTGTGTCTTCGCCAGTCCTTTCCCAGCAGCTAAGCAGCCAGCACCCTCGCTGACGAAGGGAGCTGTGACTCTCAAAAGATTACACCCTGAAAACCTTGGTGGCCTCTAGGGTGAACGGGACTCAAACCATGCTGCTCTTGCTGGGGAAGGATCCTGAGAACGCAAGCCAGCGAGCCCCCCGCCCTTCTGATTTTGTACCTTGGATAGGGAACCTCAGTCCACGGCCTCCCGGCTGCTTAGGACCCGTCTCTGCTGCAAGGGAGAGCTGCGCCCAAGTTCCTGTTTTAGCTTCACCAAGCTCCCTCACTTCCTGCAAGCCAGAACTTCGCAGCACATCACAGAGAAGGCTGGGCCAGGCTGAAAAGGGGAACGCTGAAAGCATCACGGGGCGTAGAACGTGCAGCAAACCGGAGGCAGCTCCACCCCTTACATGGCAACCGAGCCCACCTCAGCGGCACAGCATGTGAGCCCTACAACCCACTGCCGCGTGCCCGAGATGTCGGGGCAGGGTTTGGGGATAAACTCCTGTTTTGGTAGGATTCAGTTCTCTGTGGCTGGGATGGTGTGGCTTTGGACAGTTTGGATTGAAAATCCAAGTCCGGTAGTGTCAGACGTTGCTTCTATCACCAAAAGCACGCTTCTGGTGCTATCCGGGGGAGGACAGGGGGCTCCTGGGCCAGGGCCCCCACTTTTCTGAACCCATGTCCAATGAGAGAAAGAGCAGCTCTGGGGTGGCTTTGGAGCAACACCCAGCCAGCGGCACCTGGGGCAGACTGACCTGTCATGAGGCAGCAGGGTCTGCAAAGCCAAGGCACAGGCAAAGCCTACAGTGCACAGCCACGGAGGGTGCACAGAAGAAACCCAGACAGCTGGTCTGGCTGTGGTGAGTCATGCCCTGGAGGCCGGACTCCACCACTTTGGACTTGGAACCGAGGAATCTCTCAGGAGGCCTGGATGCAGAAGAACTGCAGAAGAGCAGCCCAAGAGCCCTGGAGGCAGAACTGGACCCACAGACGACATTCACTCAGGAGGTTCGGAAAATAAACTTTATTGCAGAAGGCAGGATTTCAGAGGGGGGGGGGTGGGGGAGCAGCAGACAGAATTTTGGAAATGAAAAGGAAGCCCACAGAGCAAACGCCCTGCAGGAGATCGACAGGGAACAGCCCCAAGTCACTGTTGAGGGACCCAAGAGGGACAGAACCTCCCCCCCCCAACACAACATTTCCAGCCCCCAATTCATCCTGGAGAAAAGGAGCACAGCTGAGCTACAAGGGCTCCCACAAGCCAAAGACTGCGACCCCCCCCCCTGCCCTTCTTCCGCTTTGCCACAGGTCCCCCCTCCCCACAGAAAGGCAGGAACCAGGACTGGAGAGGGCAATACTCTGTCTTGCCTCCTCATTCCCTCTATACCGTGCAAGGAACAGAGGTGCGCCGCTCCGTCCCACCACCGTCAAGCGGGAGGCCACTGCGCCACCCCCCTCCCCTCCCCTCCCCACCATGGCTGCTGCTTCCATCCAATCACTGAGCCCGAAACAGCAGGTGCAACGGAACGGTCCATCCGGCAAGGCCAACATCCCAAGGCTCACTTGGCCCCTTTCGGGAATCACGCAGGACGTTTGCCTCAGCCCCCGAGAGCAGGCGTCTTGTTCAGCATGCCGGCACGCTGAAAATCCCGCCACCGCCACCGCCCCCACCCGATTGCCTGCAGGGAGCTCTGGGCCGCAGGCTGCAATTCACACGGTATGTCAAGCGTGGAAGGGGAAAGATTCCCTGTGCCAGTGGGCCGATTACCCTGAATTGCAAATTAACTTCGCCCTGATCCAGTGTGCAAAGCCGACAGAAAACTTCAGTGTTCCTCCTTAGGAACAGAAGTGAGACCAACCCCACGCCAATACTGGCCTGGAACAGCCATCTCTGGGCCAGGCTCTCATGGGTAGGGGGGAGAGGGAGGGTGCCCCTGAGCTCTCTAGAGCACCCCCCACCCGCCTTGCCACCAGCCGGCTTGCACAGGCTGGCTGGATGCCCCAAACGACACCTGGGTGAGCTTCTGTCTCCAGCCAGGCCTGAAACACTCCCCTTCTCCCTGCAGGCAGAGCCCGAGGACAGGGCTGGTTTCCCTGGGCCCAGAGGCTGGTCCTACAGGAGGCCTGTGAAGCAAAGGAGCAGCAGCACGTGGACCGTGAGGAGGTAGGCTGTGGCCAAGAGGGGCAGGCGTGTCCGGGAACAGAAGAGCGAGCGCAGGAGGCGCCGGGGGGCCGTGCTCTGTCGAGCCTGGAGAGGGAGAGCAAAAGAAAGGCAGTGGTTACGAGACCGGAAGAGGGCGCTTCAGCCTGCCGCCGCCAGCCGCAGGGGACCACAGGGGGCAAGTGATGACAACTTTTTGTCGTCCATGTGAGAGTTAACCTGGAAGGAAGAGCTGGAAACAGCCGCTCCAAACGCAAATGGCAGATCCTGGAACTGGGGCCGTTTTGCCCGAGAGATCTGGTGGGCACGGGGCTTCCTGTCCTTGTGATCAAACAGCCCATCAAATTCCACAGATCTGTTCAGCGGGCGGCAGCACTTTCCCCTGCTGCTAGGGGCCTTGGGGGAAAGGGCCACAGCATGCAGAAGGCGCCCGCGGGCTCCAGCCCACCACAGCCCAAGAGAAAGCCTCCGGGCTCCTTCGCACGGCGGCATTTCAAAGAGGCACAAAACCATCAAGGTCTCTGTCTGCAAAGGGCAGAGAGACAAGAGACTGGCGGAAGGAACTCCAGAAAAAGGAGGCTGTGCTCCAGCTGTGGACCTCCACCCAACAAGAAGGGCCCGTACCTTGCTGAAGCTGCCCTCCGCGGAGCCAACCAGCAGCGCGTGCTCAGAGGTGGGGGGCATATCGACGCTGGTCTCCAAAGACTGTTCCCACTGACTTGACTCCAACCTGCGTTGAGACAAACAGGCACAAAGAGGGATCAGCACCTGCGGACTTCCGAGGAAGAGCATCCTGGCCAAGGAACAGCCCTGGTCCACTGCCACAGGCCCCACCCTCCCTTCCCAGCTGCACAGAGAGCAGGCCGCCCAGGCCCAGGACGCATCCAGCATTCGCCTTGCACCCTGAGCCCTTATTCGCCACAGCCGCTGCTCTGCTCCAGCCCACAACTGCCTCCCTTCTGGCCAACAGGGCGACCAGGAAAAGGGGAGCCAATTCCAGAAGTACTCTACAAATACTTCAAGGCAGAATGGAGGTGAGAAAAGGGGGGGGGCATTGGCTTTAATGAGAGAGAGACTGGGAACCTTTTCAACTGGGCTGATGCTTCTATTCAAAGGCCTGGGAGAATTACTGAGGCGGCAGCCGGAGCCTCATTGGAAACAGACAGAGTGGTGTCACCGGAGGGATTGTGGAGAACTTAGCAGAGTCCAAATCCCTGCTAAGGTATGAAACTCACTTGGCAGCTGGTGAGCCTGTTGCTCTTAGCCTAACTTACCTCACAGGATAGTAAAGAGTCCAGTAGCACCTTTAAGACTAACCAACTTTATTATAACGTAAGTTTTTGAGAACCACAGCTCTCTTTGTCAGCTGCATCTGATGAAGAGAGCTGTGGCTCTCGAAAGCTTATGCTACAATAAAGTTGGCAAAGATGCTACTGGACTCTACTATTTTGCAACTGAAGACTAACAACGGCTAACTCCTCTCGATCTACCTCACAGGGTTGTTGTGAGGTTCACACAATATTCTGAGCTCCTTGGCAGTCAGGCAAACGAGCCATCAACATGCAAACAACCTCTGAATTTGTATATTATGGGATGGATCCTCTGGAGCTTTTCTGTCAAGGAGAAGAGTCCTGTGCAACAGACGCCTCCCTGCACTGGAGGCAGCCATCACTGTGAGTTGAAACATTCCAGCGGATCCAATGCTACGACTGGTAAATATGTTGCCTCCAGGCTGGCGCCTGCAGGTGGCAGAGCAGATGGAGTGGAGGCTTGGGATGAACACAAGGTTTTCCAACCACCCAGGCCCTGAGGGTCTGTGGGCCACGTATCAAAACGCTGAGGCGTTCTGAGCATCTGCATCTGCTTACTCCATTATCCAGGAGTTAGAGGGGGGAAATCCGGATCTCTCGGAGCTCATTTACCATTTGGGAATGGCGTGTTGCAGGACGGAGCGGCCTGGCCACCCCTGAACGAGATGCCAACACCCAAGCAGAGTGCCAGTTTGCATCCCGATGCTGGATGGACCCAAAGGGCGGCTGAGCAAGGTTCCCAGACATCAAAGGCATCGAGGAGAATTTTTAAAGTTACTCTCGACTGAAGGGCCTGAAGCGCTTCCCTTGGAAAGGATGTCAGCTGAGCCCAGCCAGACAGGACAGCCCCCCTGGCCGCGTTTACCTGCGGATGTGATCCCGGGCCGCAGAACAGGCCTCCTCGGCCGCCCGGCGCCGGCCCCGTTCACCCTGCAGCAGCTCCTCCAGCTGCAGCAGGCCCTGCTTCGCGGAGCTCTCCTGCCGCCTGGCCTCCGTCAACCTGCCCAGGGAGACAAAGTGCCATGAAGACCAGGCCTGTCCTTCGCAGCTCAAGGCCGGCCCTTGTCACAAGACGGGCTTCCTTCTCACCAGCCAAAGAGGTAATTCCTGGATGAAATAGGGATTATGATTTGAATTAGGGACCAGGGACTGGTGGCTATTCCAGATTATCTAGCGGAGGGCTTGACGGTGCAATCTTGCATTTGCGCTCAGTGGGTGGCCAGGAGCCTGGGAGAGGGGCTCCCCTCCAGGACGCTCACCTCCTCTGTAGCTCCTGAAGCTCTGGAGTGTGGCTCTCCCGAGGATGCTCGTTTCGTTCTTGGGGGGCTCCCGGAGCAGCATCTGTTGGGAGGGACCCCTGGGGCAAAACACAGGCATTCGGGCCTAAAGCAAGGGCAGAGAGGCAGCTGCCCCCCTCCCCCCCCCCCCCGTGCCCTGGCTGATCCCCTCCAAGCAGTGCTTATTTCACGCAGGTGACCATACAGCTGCATCTATACAGGGCTGTCCCAAACATACTCACTCTGATGACAAATGCGCCAGGGGTAGGGAAAAGGGGAAACCCAACAATAGGCATCCTGTGACCAGTGGTGGCCCCCCGAGAAGAAACTGAAGGTGGGGAACGGAACAAAGGGGCAGAAGAAGCTGCCTTATGCAGAGTCAGACCATTGGGATGCACAGCCCAGCATTACCGACTCTGACTGGCAGCAGGTCTTGAGCAGGGGTCCTTCCCAGCCTGGCCACCTGCGATCCTACTAATTGGCCACAGGGCCTTCTGCACACAAAGGATGGCTTGTGGCACTGGGCTGTGGTCCCTTCCCGTCCCTAGATCAATCTTGGAACAGAGAGAGAGAGTGTGTCATGGCTATAGCCCAAGGGCCCTATAAGAACTGCCTCTATGAGCCAAAAAGGACAGAGCCCTGCCCCCCAACTGCAAAGACAAAGAGAGGCCACAGCCTGCTTCAGCCTTACCACATCCTTCCCCAGCGGCGGCGGCAGCTGCTTCTCGAGTGCCTCGCAGCGGGCCAAGACGTCGCCGTAGCGCTGCTGGCTCTCACGCAGGCTGCGGCTGCTTCCTCTCAGCTGGAGGGAGAGGGCATTCTTCTCTTCAAAGACCTGCGAGAGCTGGGGAGAGGACAGGTGGGGGAGGGGCTGAGATTCCAGCTTCAGCCAGCACTTTAGACCCTCCCAACTGCACAGTGCACTCCCCCAGGACACAGGAACAGCCTCCTTTGGCAGGGTGCTCACTATAACCTGGAGCCAGAATGCGTGTAGCACTAGTACCTCGTGTACAATTTAGCATCCTAAGTTTTTAAGAAATAAAACACGAAGTTTTGGCCTTCAGAGGCATGGAAAATGACTTGATAACCCCAATCGTCTTGACAAAGAAACAGGCTTGAAAGTGAAGGTACAACATGGCCACATGCGCTGATGGCCCAGGCTAGCCCAGCCTCGGAAACTGAGAAGGGGCCGGTCATGGTTAGGACTTGAGTGGGAGTCCACCAAGGAAGTCCAGGGCTGCTACGCAGATGCAGGCTATGCCAACCCCCCTGTTGGTCTCTTGCCATGAAAACCCAACAGGGTCGCCATAAGCTGGCTGTGATTTGACAGCACTTTGCATACACAAGAATATCACACAGCCAGCTTCAAACCTTCACCCGCCATCTCTTGAGTGTTCGTGCCCCCCCCCCTCGGCCCCCCGGCCCCTCCTGCCCCACATACTTTGCTGTTCAGCTGCTGGATCCGCAGCTCTTTCTGGTGCAGCTCCTTCAAGCTGCTCCCGAGCTGGGCCTGGAGATGCTTCTTCTCTGCCTCCGGGCCAGACGCCTCCAGCTGCAGAGCGGCCTCTGGGGGAACCTGCAGGAAAGGAGTCCTCAGTCGGAGACACACAAGGACACCCTGCCAGGCCCCGCCCCCCCCCCCGAGGACAGCCGGGGCCCAGCGACAGCCACCTGCTTTTCTTCTTGGGATTGCTGCTAATGGTCGGCTGGTGGACTGCCTGCTCTCAAAAGCTTTGGGAAGATGTTTTAAAACCTATCCCATGACAAAATGGGGCCGTGTAGGCCTCAGGGCTGCTAACAATGCAGTACAGGAAGAATATCAAAACAAGGCAAACACAAGTGAGATTCTCCAACAGCGAATACAGGCCAGCTCAAGGGCAACACCCAAGAAAATGTCCATGGCCAGTTCCTGGGTTACATTAAATGCCTCCTGTTCTTCGGGGGACGAACGATGACCTGACAGCCATCCCGGCCAGCCATCAGCCCTCTCCACCCTTCCTATGCCCCCCCCTCCCAGCACCTGAGTGGGTGCCCACCCTCACCTGTCTTTGGTGCTGCTCCTCCACGAGAGGCACGCTGGGCCTGCTCTCCCTCACAGCGGTCTGCACACGGCTCAGCGGCTGATCTTTTGTCTCCAGCCCCCAGGCTGCCTTCTCCTCCCTAACAAAACACCCCCCGAAAGAGAAGGAGATGCCCACATGAGAAGCGCCCTGCTGGATGAGGCCCATGGTTTA
Organism: Eublepharis macularius; assembly: GCF_028583425.1. NCBI lineage: Eukaryota > Metazoa > Chordata > Lepidosauria > Squamata > Eublepharidae > Eublepharis > Eublepharis macularius. Next base: position 2,223,307 of record NC_072798.1, read on the forward strand.
TTTAGTCCAGTACCCTGTTTCGCACACTGGCCAACCAGCTGCACTGGAGCATCCACAACAAGGCCAAGGCCTGCTCCCCATGTTGCTTTCGAGTCCTGGGATTCAGAGGTCCGTGCTGCCTCTATAGGAATTCCCTTTAGCCGAGCTGGCTATTAGCCCTCGACTGGTCTCTTCTCCCTGAATCTGACTCCCCCGTTGAAGCCATCTATGCTCCCGGCCATCACTATATTCAATGGCAGGGAATTCCACTATCTCTTACTGAGTACAGAAATATTTCCTTTTACCTGCCCTAAACCTATCCATTTCATTGGTTTCCTCCTGTTCTAGTATTTGGGGAGGAGGAGGTGGGGGGAAGCTCCCCCTAGCCACTTTCTCCATTCCATGCATAAGTTATTAAACCTTTATCGTGGATCCCCTTAGTTGTCTTTCTTGTAAACTAAAAATGCCAGACTTACTAGCCTTTCCCCAAAGGAAAGATGGTCCAACTTCCATATCATCTGGGTTGGACTTTGTATTTTTTCCAGCTCTGCACTATCCTTTTTTGAGATACGGCAAGCAGAATTGCACAAAGTATTCCAAATGAGGCCACGCCATAGCTTTACCCAGGGGCATTAGAATACTGGCCATTTTATTTTCCATCCTTTTCTTAATAATTCCCAGCATGGAGTTTGCCTTTTTCATCAATGGTGCACACTGCATCACTTTTCCTTGAGTTTTCTCCTACAACCCCAAGGTATCTTTCATATATTTAGTAAAGAGTCCAGTAGCACCTTTAAGACTAACCAACTTTATTGTAGCATAAGCTTTTGAGAACCACAGCTCTCTTTGTCAGATGAGAGAACCACAGTTCTCTTCGTCTCTCATCTGACGAAGAGAACTGTGGTTCTCGAAAGCTTATGCTACAATAAAGTTGGTTAGTCTTAAAGGTGCTACTGGACTCTTCTATTTTTCAGACTAACATGGCTAACTCCTCTGGATCTCTTTCATGTATTTGTTAACCTTCTCAGAGAGCTCCAAAATGTTTGTTGGTGAGAAGGGGCTTTCTGTTCGCCACTACGTGAACTCCATGGTCCGAAGCGTTCAGGCTCTGGGGCATCAAGAGGCACCAGCCCTGGCCTCTGTGCCCTGTGGTTGGCCACTAGATACAACAGCATGAGGACTAGATGGGCTAATTGTCTGATCCAGCACATTGGCTTTTATGTTCTTAACAAGAATCACGTGCCACTTCCAGCCAGTGACAGACAGCCAGGACTAGGTTGTATGCTGGTAGAGTATGGCTGGGACTTTGTGTGCTGCATCATCCTGCAGAGCCAGTGTCACAGGGTCCCAAATGCAGAATGCAGCTCACGGAGAATCTTGATCATCTGAACAATCAAGATGGTTTTGTGTAGGTGACCTCAGAAGCCGGGGGGAGAAGGGTAGACAGAACAAGGCATTCAGCAGCTGTGCATAGCATGCTGCACGACTCCTTGCTCAGTCCCATACCAGACAGAACCGAAGCAAGCAAATCAAGGAGATGTGCCTGACCTGGCTACAGACAACCATGCTCTCATCACAGCCAGGCTGGACTGCAGCAACATACTCGGCATGGGGCTCCCTCTACAGACTGGTCAGAAGCATTCATTTGGTGCAAACTGCAGATGAGAGACGACTTCCTTGGGCAATCTGTACAGGACCTCTCTCACCCGTCTTAAAAATGACTGTACAAGATTTCATTTCCTGGCGCAATTCAAAGTGCTGGGTACTACAGCCTCTGAAGAATGGAGCCTCGATGGCTGGGAATTGACTTGGTCTGTAAGGTGCCACTGGACTCGAATCTTGCTCTTTTACTGCAGATCAACCACCTGAAACTGGTGGTATTATTGGTAATGCTGCAATGAACAGTCTGGGACAGGGATATCTCAAAGATCCTCCCTTCCCGTAAGAACCTGCTGGGCAGTTCACAGCACTGACTGAGGTTCTGTCGTTGATGCCATCTTCTGAGGCAAGGTACCTAAGAGGCAGAATACCCTCCCCATATCTGCTCTCCTGGCACTGTGCCTTCTGTACCTTTGGTCACAGATCCAGAGGAGTTAGCCATGTTAGTCTGTAGTTGCAAAATAGAAAAGAGTCCAGTTGCATCTGACAAAGAGAGCTGTGGCTCTCGAAAGCTTATGCGACAATAAAGTTGCATCTGACAAAGAGAACTGTGATTCTCAAAAGCTTATGCTACAGTAGAGCTGGTTAGTCTTGAAGGTGCTACTGGACTCTTTACTATTTTGCTACTACAGACTAACACGGCTAACTCCTCAGGATCTATTCCTCACTGCCTCATTATTCCACGAGATGAGAGCCAGTTGGTGTAGTGGTTAAGAACAGCAGGACTCTTATCTGGAGAGCCAAGTTTGATTCCTCACTCCTTCTCCTTGAAGCCAGCTGGGTGACCTTGGGTCAGTCACAGCTTCTCGGAGCTCTCTCAGCACCACCCACCTCACAGGGTGATTGTTGGGGAGATAACAACAACATACTTTGTAAACCACTCAGAGGGGGTGTTAAGTTGTCCTGAAGGGCGGTCTATAAATCAAATGTTGCTGTTGTTGCTGTTAGTGATCCCCACCCCCCACCCCCACCCCATGGGGTATTTTACAGAAGGGGCAGCAAACCAAATCCAAGCTGGCAGAGTTCCAGGGCACTGCCCACCGGCCAGCCGGGCCTCTGCTAGGAGAAGGGCTCCCACCTGAGCTGCCGCAGCTCCTGCTTCAGTTGCTCCTGGAGGCGCTGCTGCCGCTCCGCCTCCCGCTTCTGCTCCTGCCACTGGGCCTTGAGCTGCGCAAACTCTGCTGTGTCCACCCCTGCCTGCAAGTGCTGCTGCTGGAGGCTCTTCAGTTCTGCCAGCTTAGGACAAAGAGAAAGAGCAGGCCATGAGCACTGCCCCTCAAGGGCCCACACGAGGACCGGTGCCCTGAGAGCGCCTCCCGGTGGCAGACACTCGCTGGGTGCTCAGACCCTGGCAACGGACTCAAAAGCTTGGAGGCCTTCTGCAGCTGCTGGGTGGGCCAGGCCTGGCAGCTGCTCAGCTAAGGACACAAAGTTCTGTTCTTGCTGTCTGCTGTCCTTGCCCCCGGCTCCCTCTTCCCAAACCAATCACAAATTCTCACTTCTTGCACTCTCTCACGCAGACACAAAGCACAAGAGTCTAGTCCTTATGGCTGCCACAGCAGATTTAAAAGCATGAGGCACACCTTGCAGAAAATCACGGAAGACTCCAATAATTTCCTCAATGGGGTTTTAGAACCCATATGACATATAAAGTACGCAGCTACATGTAGATCTGTTTAAGTAATTAGTAAGATCGAGATAATCCAAACTATGGTATTCCCCATTACTATGTATGGACGTGAAAGTTGAACGGTGAAGAAAGCTGACAGGAAGAAAATGGATTCATCTGAAATGTGGTGCTGGAGGAGAGTTTTGTGGATATCATGGACAGCCAAAAAGACAAATAAGTGGGTCCTAGATCAAATCAAGCCTGAATTCTCCCTAGAAGCTAAAATGACAAACCTGAGGCTATTGTACTTTGGTCACATCATGAGAAGACAAGACTTTCTGGAAAAGTCAATAATGCTAGGAAAAGAGGAAAGCGGCAGGAAAAAAAGACCTAAAGTGAGATGGCTGGACCAAATAAAGGAAGCCTCGTCCTCCAGTTTGCAGGATTTGAGCAAGTCTGTTAATGATAGGATGTTTTGGAGGTCTTTTATTCATAGGGCCACCGTAGTTCGGAGGCGACTTGACAGCAGGGAACACAATGAATTAAGAGAGCCATTGTAGTATATAGTGGTAAGAGCGTCAGACTAGAATCTGGGGACCCAGGTTCATATTCTCTACTCTGTGGTGGAAGCTTGTTGGGTTACCTTGAGCCAGTCACAGGCACTCAGTGTAACCTAACTGACAGCGCTGTTAGGAGGATAAAATGGAGGACAGGAGAACAAGCTAAGCGGCTTTGGGTTTCTAATTAGGGGGCGGGGGGGGAGTGTGTGTGTGTGTGTGTGTGTGTGTGTGTATGTATGTATGTACGTACGTACGTATATCATGAAAAAACAAGACGCGCTGGAAAATCAATAATACTAGGAAAGGTGAAAGGTAGAGGGCGGTAGGAAAAGAGGAAGTCTAAAATGAGATAGCTTGACTCAATAAAAGTGGCCACGTCCTCCCGTTTGTAAAATCTGAGCAAGTTTGTTAATGACAGGATATTATGGAGGTCTTATGGCACCATAGGCCGGAGGCAACATGACAGCCTCTCTCTCTCTCTCTCTCTCTCTCTCTCTCACACACACACACACACACACACGTAGATCATGACATTCAGCCTTACTCGGGTCAGAAGGTTATTTTTGTGTTGTCTTGTTTTTCACAGAGCCCTGCTGCTAACCGAATGAAATTCTGTATCACCTGGATATGCTGCTAGCTGGGCTGATTTGGGCTTTCTCCCCTGCTGCACCATAAGCCCACCCCTACCATTCACTCTATGCAGAATAAAGCCAGCAGTGCCCCAGGAAATGTATTCTCATTTCTGACGATCCAGATCATAAGCCTGCGCTAAAAGTAAAAAGTTCAGCTCCAGCTGAGTGACTAGGGAACTGCCTGCCACTGGGAGCTAGAGTCCCAGAGCACTCCTAGGGGACGACTTGGATGCTGGCCTGGCTCCTGCAGGTTGACCCAGCTGGGGTTCCATAAACACTACACACACACACCACCGCCTGGATGCAGAAAAGGCACATGGTCTCCTCCTTCTACAGCTGCCACTTCAGCATGCTAACAGGATACCTGCATGGCTTAACTGATCCCCCCCACTCTTCTGCTTCCTGACATGCCGCGTTTTCATGCACAGGGAGTTCCAAGCAGAATCCCCCCCAAATGCACGGCAAAGCAGCTCAGCTCGAGAACTGGACCTAAGAGTTCTTTCTCAATGTGTAGTCTAGCTCTCAGGTCTTAGGGGCCAGTGGCTGCCAAGGGTCCTCCCTGAAAGGCTTAGGAAGGGAGGCTGCCTACTCACCAGCCGTTCCCGGTCGTTCTGCAAGGAGGACAAGGCCCTCTTGAGGCTCTGTGCTTCAGTAAGGTTGGTGGAAGTGTCCGGCGTCGACTGCAGCAAGACTTCGCCCACCCTGCGGGCTTTGTCCAGCTCGCTCAGCAGGCGGTCTCGCTCGTCCTGCAGGCTTGCCATGGCCCTGGCGAAGGACTTCACTTGGCCGGAGGCCCGCTCAAGCTCCGAGGTCAAGTGCCGAAGCTCCGCATCTCGGGCCTGAAGCTGCTGGGAGAGCTTCTCCAGCCGGGCCAGGAGACCGTTCTCCTCCACGGAGTGCCGAAGGGCTGCCAGCTCCGAGGCCAGCCGGCTCCTCTCCTGGGCAAGAGCCCTCTGCTCCACCTGCAGCTCAGCCTTCTCCTCTTGGAGGCTCTGAACCAGGGACTGCCGCTCTTCCACGTCCGCCGAGTATTTCTCTTCCAGGACACGCAGCTCTTCGTTGGACTGGTCCCAGCTGTCTTGGAGGGAGCTCATGGCCTTCCCAAAGGACTGAATTTGGGCCTTCAAGTCCTGGTTCTCCTCGGTGAGGGCCAGGAGGTTCTGCTCTGTTTCCAGGAGGTCTTTGGCCAGCTCTGCCACCCGCTCTTCCGCGGTCTCCGTCTCGTTGCGCATGAGCCCAGCGTCGTGATGCAGACTCTTCAGCTCCTTCTTCATCTGGGTCTCCGCCTCCTGCATCTGCCGGGCTGTGTCCTCGCGGACAAGGGCCAGCTCCTCCTCGAGCTCCGCCACCTGCCGCTGGGCCAGGGAGAGCTGGCTGCTCAGCTCCTGCGCCTCGTCCACTCTGGCCTGCAGCTGGGCCTGCAGCTCTAGTAGGGGCCCGCCCTCCTGCAGCGCCGCCACCTCCCCTCGCACCTGGGAAAGAGAGGCCAGCAGGGCCTTCCTCTCCTGCTCCAGGTGCTGCTTGTCCCGGCGCAGACCGGCCAGGGCATGCTCCGACTCCCTCAGCAGGCCCTCCAGACCCGCCTTCTCCTTCTCCAGGGCCTGGAGGCGCTCTAGCTGGGCCCCGAGGAGCTGCTTCTGCTGGCTGTCCTTTATGGAGATGAGCTGGTTGAGATCTTCCCGGTAGCGCATCAGTTCTGCGTCCAGTTTGGCATTCTCAGCGTGGAGGTCGTCCATCCGGCCGTGGAGGCCCCGCAGCTCCTCCTTCAGTGTGTTGTTTTCAGCGGCTGCCTCCTGAATCAGCTGGTCCTTCTCCAGGAGGCCGGACAGGTGGCGCTGCTCCAGCTGCTGGTAGTCTCCCAGGAGCCGGTCCCGGTCATCCTGCAGGGAAGACATGGCCTGGGTGAAGGAACCCAGCTGGGCCTGGTGCTTCCTGCTCTCCTCCCGGGCGCCCTTCAGCTTCTCCAGCAGACGGTCCGCCCTCTCCAGGGCTTTCCTCCTCTCGCCTTCCAGGGCCGCCCGCTCCGCCTCCCCCTGGCCCAGTCTGCTCTCCATCTCTCTCCGCTCCTCCTCATGCCGCCGCTGTGATTCCGAGACAGCTGCGGCGACGGCTTCCTCCCGGGCAGCCAGCAGGCTGACAACCCTCTGCTCCTGGCTGCCGATCTCTCCGTGGAGCTTGTCTGTCAGCTCCTTGGAGGCACGCAGGTCAGCCTCCAGCTGCTCCTGGCACAACCTGCATTCCCGGAGGTCGGCCTCCTGACGTTTCACCGCGCTCTCCATTTCTTCTCGCGCTTCCTTGCACTGTGCGTAGGAGCCCTGCAAGTCAGCCAGCTGCTCTCTCAGGCTCCGGAGCTCCGACTCCTGCTTCTGGAGCTGGTTTTGGGAATCCCCGAACAGCTGCCGTACCTCCTCCAGCTGGAGTGTAAGTGTCTTGTTCGCCTCCTTGAGCAGACCTATTTCTTCCTGTAGTCGTTGAAGCTCCTTCTGGGAACGGGTCTCCTCGGCCGACTTGCTGTTTTCCAGGCTGCAAGCAAAGAAGGCAGCGTCAGGTACAGCCCCCTTCCTGGGCACAAGCCATTCCTCAAAGGCACCCAGGACCCCGCTACTGCTCATAGCAGCCCTTCCAAGTAACCCTAGAGTTGGAAGGAAGGCATGACGCCAGCTGAGAGTGCCTCGGGTCCAGAGACCCCTCCTTGAGACATGGGGCTTGACTACTTTGGCCCACTGGCTTTCTGCCAGCCCTGTAATCCTGCGGGGGGGGGGGAATCCTGGCTCATCTCAAACACAGAGTTCCACAACACTTCGATCACAGGGAGGACCATGGCAAGAGCATCCACCAACTGATGGTCTAGACTGCTGCAGCAAGGTGTAAAATGGGGCATCACATACTGCCACAACATAGTAAAGAGTCCAGTAGCGCCTTAAAGACTAACCAACTTTATTGTAGCATAAGCTTTTGAGAACCATAACTCTCTTCATCAGATGGATCACCAGCTTTCAAGAACCACAGCTCTCTTTGTCAGATGCATCGTTAGAGAGCTGTGGTTCTCGAAAGCTGACGATGCATCTGACGAAAAGAGCTGTGGTTCTCAAAAACTTATGCTACAGTAAAACTGGTTAGTCTTTGAGATGCTACTGGACTCTTTTCTATTTTGCTACGACAGACTAACATGGCTAACTCTTCTGGTTCTATGCCACAACATAGAAACATAGAGCTGGAAGAGACGTCCAAGGGTTATCTAGTCCAGCCCCTTGCACAACACAGAAAATTCACAGCTATTCCCCCCCCCCCCGCCCACACACACACACTTGCCTCCGTGACCCCTGCTCTATGCCCAGAGGAAGGCAAAAAGCCTCCAGGATCGCTGGCCACTTTGGCCTGGAGGGAGATTCTGTCCTGAGCTGGCAGGAAGGTCTTCCTAATGTTCAGCGGAGAACTCTTGCTTTCATTTCAACCCACTGGTTCCGGCCAACCCGCTGGGGCAACATGCAGAGTGCTTAGGCACAAAGAATGGCTGGGGGGGAGGGATGACAAGGTGTGCCGGGCGCTGCGTTTGGCGGCGGCAGGAAGGCCACTCCTAGCTTCTTTCGGGAATTGAAGGCGATACGCAGGCTGGCCCGCAGCGGCAGATTCAGCCCATCAACACAGACACACCTCACACCTCACACCCAAAATAAAATACAGCTCTGTTTGTGCAAATAATGGGAGATATATGGTTGTTGGGGGTTTTCCGGGCTGTATTGCCGTGGTCTTGGCATTGTAGTTCCTGACGTTTCGCCAGCAGCTGTGGCTGGCATCTTCAGAGGTGTAGCACCAAAAGACAGAGATCTCTCAGTGAGACTGAGAGATCTCTGTCTTTTGGTGCTACACCTCTGAAGATGCCAGCCACAGCTGCTGGCGAAACGTCAGGAACTACAATGCCAAGACCACGGCAATACAGCCCGGAAAACCCCCAACAACCATCGTTCTCCGGCCGTGAAAGCCTTCGACAATACAATGGGAGATATACTTCTATGCTATCTTGCATATCTTGTTCTGCTCCTGTAGATTATAAAAAGGGGGGGCAGAGATCTATGCCAAGAATTAAGGAACCAGCACCTTCCCATGAGGTACCTTGCGAGGCTCCCCCGCGCCTTATGCGGCATCACCAAGCCCCACCCGCCCGCCCTCTCCCTTTACCTGACAACATGACTCCGCAGCGCTTCCATCTGGGCCGCCGCTTGCTTCGCCTGCTCCTCCAAAGCAGCACAGGCTTTCTCCCTGGCACGCAGCTCCTGCTCCTTCTTCTCGATGGCCTCACTGAACTTCCTCTCCCACTGCCTGGACTTGTCGATCACACGGTCTCGGTCATCCTGCAGGGAGGACATGCTCCGGGAGAAGGCCGCCAGCTGGGCCAGCGCGTGGTTCAGGCTGCCTTGCAGCTGCCTGGCTTCTTGGTCCTTCTGGCCCAGGGACTCCTGAAGACCACGCACCACCCCCTCCAAGCGGGCCTGCTCTCGCTGCCGGGCTTCCAGCCTCTCTTCCACGTTCCTGAGCTCCTTGGCGTGCTGGCCCTTCTCTTGCTCCAGCCGCCGCTCCAGCTCCTCTTCCTGGAGCCTCAGCTGCGCTCTGAGCTGCTCCTTGCTTGCTTGGAGCTCCTCTTTGGCCTTGAGGCTCTCCACTAAGACTCGGGCGGCCTCACTCTGGGTATCATCCAGCAATACCCGGCAGGAACCCAGCTCGGCCTGGGCCTTCTTGGCGCCGTCGTCGGCCTTGGCTAAGCTCCTCTTAGTGGCTTCCAGCTCCTTGTGGGATTCGCTCTGGACAAATTCCAGGGCCTTGATGGTTCTCTCTAAGCTGCTGACCTTCTCCTGGCTTTTAATGCAGTCCCTCTGCAGCTGCCTCACCTCCTGCTGCTTCTCCCTCAGCAGCTCCTGCAGCTCTTTCACCTGCGTTCTGCCCCCGCCTCCCTTCCAGGCGCTCCTGAGCTTCTCCACGTGCTCCTTCTTCTCCGCCTCCGCCTCCGCCTTCTCCCTCAGCAGGTGTCTCTTCTCCTCCTCCAGCCGGCTCAGCGCTCCCTGAAGAGCCTCCACTTCCGCGAGAAGCTGCCGGGTCTGGCTCCGCAGGTCCGCCACGTCCTGCTGGTAGTTGCCGATGCTCCCGTTCAGCTCGGCCAGCTGGTTCATGAGTCTTTCCTCCAGGTCGTCCTTCTCGGCTTCCAGAGCCGCCTTCAGCTTCGTCATTCCGGCCAGCTGCTCTTCCGCCCGTTGGTGGGCCTGCTCCAGCCCGAGGGCCTTATCCTGCAACGATCCCAGCTCCTGGGCTTTCGCCGCCAGCTGCTCCTCCAAGCATTTCCTCTCTTCGGCCAGGGCCTCCACGTCCACCAGGGCCCGGCCCAGCTTCTCCGCTTCCACCCTCCTCATCTCCTCCAGCTGCGCAACCTGCTCGGTGAGCTGCGCCACTTGCTGGAGGTACCCATTTATATCATCAGATGAAGGACCACCGGCCTTTCCCTCTTCCTCCTCCTCCTCTGTTTTAAGGCTCACGGCAGCCAGCTCCGGTGCTTCAGAAGCTTTGTTTGGGTCCACCAGCCCTTCGCCTGCCTCTGAGGGTGCCACCAAGGGGGAAGTGGCCGCCTCTTTCTCTGCCGCCGCATCCCCTGGAACGTCACTTCTTCCCGCCTCCTCCACCTTGCCCTGCAGCTTCTGCCTCAGGCCCCAGATCTCCTGACTCAGAGAGTCCTTCTCGGCCACCAGGGCTTCCACTTGCCTGGAAAGGGCCTGGCAGCTCTCCTTGGACCTTTCCAGCTCTTCTCCGAGCTGGGCACTCAGCTCTCCCGCCCCTCCTGGGCCACCATCCAGGGGAGGCGCCTCCGCCCTCAGCCGCTCATTCTCCTCCTCCAGTTCGAGGATCTTCTGCTGCTTGGACTTGGCAAACTTCCTCATCTTCTCCCTCATCCCCTCCATCTCTTGCTCAGCCCCCTGCAGCCGCGCCTCCCCCTCCCTCTTCTCGGCCTCTGCGCTCTTCAGCTTGAGGAAGAGCTCCTGCTTCTCCTGCCGGACCCCTTCCACCACCCGCTGGATCCTCTCCGCTTCGTTGCTGACATTCTCGTATGACTGCAGGAGGGTCTCGTATTCTTTCTGCAGCTCCTGGTGCTTCCTTTGCCACTCGGAGAGCGCCTCGGCCTGGGAACACCGGAGAGCATCAACATCCTGCCCCAGCCTCGCCTTCTCCTGTGTCACCCCCTCCAGGGCCAGCTTCAGGCTCTCACAGGAGCCAGACAGGCTCTGGTTTTCCACTAGGGCTTTGTCCACTTCAGCAATGAGTTTCCCCCGTTCCTCGGTGACAGCCTCCAGCTTCTCCAAAAGCGCCTGCTTCTCCTTCTCCAGCTCAGAAGCCTGGTTCTCTGCCTCTGACAGGCGGCCAGACTCTCTCTCCAGAGCAGTTTTGGTGGTCGCCAACTCCTCCTGCAGCAGCTTGTTCTCTCGTAGCACCTCCTTCCTGGAGATGAGCGCAGCCTGCAATTTTCTTTGCAGCTGGGCCCTTGACGACTCCTCTGTGGCTGACTTCTGCTGCATTTCAGCCTGCTCGGCTTGCAGGCGTTGGGTCTGCTCCTTGGCCTGCACTTCCAGCTGGCCTTGCAGGGCTTTGGCGGCCTCCGCTCTTTCCTGCAGCTGTGCCTCGAGATTATGCAGCAATTCAGTTTTGTCCACCAGCTGGAGTTTAAGGGCCCTGATTTCTTCTTTGTTTGCACGTTCCTTCTCCTCTTCCCGACTCAACTGACGGACCCTCAGACTCTCCAGCCTGCCAAGCTCTGCTCGGCTCTCCTCCAGCTCTGCCCGAAGGCTCATCACGTTGGCTTCTGCCTGGTGGGAAGCCATCTTTACTGCCTCCATCTCGGCCAGCAGTTGCCCTGACTGCTCCTGGAGCTGCCCAGCCTCCTCCGACTTGCTTCGGAGCTCTCCTCTCAGGCGGTGGAGCTGGGCCTCCATCTCCCCTTTCTCCCCTTGAAGCTTCCCAAGCTCAGTCTCGAGCTGTTCGACAGCCAAGTCTCCCGCTGCTGGGCAGCTGCTGCTGGCTAGGAAGTTTCCCATTTCGGAGCCTCCGGGGACCTCCCAGCCTGCTTCCTGCACAGATGCCGGCAGACGCGGGGCTCCTTCTGGAAGAGCTCCTGCGTCAGGCGTAGGGAAAGAGGGGCTCTCCAGGGCCTCCATCTGAGCTTGCAGCAGCTGCAGCTGTTTGTGGACGCGCTCCTTCTCCCTGCTTTGCTCCTCAAACTGCTCCTGGAGGAGGCCGTACTCCTCCTTCTGCTGCCTGAGCTGCTCTCGGTGGTGGCGGTCCTTCTCCTGTGCTTTCTTTAGGGTGTTCTTGCGAGAAGCGAGCATTTCCTGTAGCTTCCTCTGCAGCTGCGCCTTCTCCTGCTCCAGAGCGCAGGTCTTCCCCTCTTCCAGCGCGATTCTCTCCTGTTCCTCCTGGCCTGGGGCAGTGGCGCAACTCTTCACGTGTGCAAGAGCAGCAGACACCTCCAGGGCCTGCTTCTTGTGGTCCTCAGCCTCGGCTCTCAGGGCGCTGATCAGGAGGTCCTTCTCCTGCAGGCCCTGCTGCAGCTCCTCAACCACTGCTTGCAACCCGGCCACTGCAGATCCCTTTTCCCTGGATATGATTTGCAACTCTGCCTCCTTGGCAGGAAGCAGCTGGCTCAGAGAGGCGGCCGGCCCTTGGCTGTCGGGACTCTCCTCCACGCTGGCATCCGTGCTGACTTCAGAGGGTTCTCCTGCTCCCGCACTCTCCTTCATCTCCGGGGCTTTCGCCCCCAATTCCCCCGGTTGTCCTCCGCTCTCCATCTTGTGGATCTTGCTCAGGAGCTCCTTCCTGCTGACGAGGGCTGCCTGCAGCTTCTTCCTCACGTGCTCGTTTTCCTTCCTCAGGGCCTCCAACTCCTCGCTGGCCGAGGACACCCCTTCGGCCCACTGCCCAGGTTCCCCGTCGGTGCCCACGCCCAGGTCTCTCGTCTCCTTTCCCTGCTGAAATTGGCTCAGCTGCTCTCGGAGGCCCTTCAGTTCCTTCCCCAGCACAAACTTCTCCTCGTTCAGTTGAACCATCCGGTCAGACATGCTGACGCTGACTTCCGCCAGCTGCTGCTCCCGCTCCACCCCGTCTTGCTGAAGCCTCTCCACCTGGGCAGACCTTTCCGCGATCAGCTTCTCCAGCCTGCCGACCTCCATGCCCTTCGAGACGATGCTCTGGGAGAGCTGCTCGACCTCTGCGGTGCTCTCCTGCAGGCGCCCCGCCAACGCCCGCCCTGCCTCTTCTTCCCTCTGCAGCTGGCTCCCCAGGCTCCTCGCAAGCAGGTCCTGCTCCGCGAGGCGGTGCTGAGCTTCGTCAAGGTCCCTCTGCAAGGCCTCGATCTTCACTTCCTTGGATTTGGCCTCATTCTTCAGGCTCTGGATCTGCTCCTTCAGCAGGCCAAGCTGGGAGATCCCGCTTTCGTAGTCGGAGAGCCGCTGTTTCTCCGAATCGGCGAGGTCGCCCTCCAGTTGCCTCACCTGCTCCTTCAGTTCAGCCAGGGAGCACAGCTCCTTCAGCTGGGACAGCAGCTGGTCTCTTTCGGCAGTCAGAGTGCACAAGGTGACGCGGGAGTCCTCCAACTGCTGCTGCAGCCTCTCGACTTCTGCCGCCTTCTGGCCCAAGGCCTCCTCGTGGCATTCCTCTACTTCCTGCCAGCTGCTGTGGAGCTCTGCTGTTCCCAGGGGCGCCTTTCCCAGTTCCTGTGGCTGAAGCACAGAGTCCCAGGCAGGCGCTGGAGGAGGCCCGCTACCCTCTGCCCGCATGTCCCCTTGCTCCGATGGCATCCCAAGCAGGGGAGGCGCCTCTTCCTGAATCTCCACAGTGACTAACGAACTGCTACTTGAATCGCTCTGGACCAGGCCCGCCTCTCCTCTTTCCCCCTCCTCGACCCCACTGGCCGGTGGTTTCCCTCTCGGCTGAGCATCCTCTTCAAGGGCTGGACTGCCGGAGTCCTGCAGCTGCCCCTTCAAAAAGGTCATCTCTTCCTGAGCCTCCTGCAGCTCCAGCAGCAAGACAGACAATTCCTTCCGTTTCTTTGCAGAGAGGGACTGCAGGACGTCGGGATGGCCACTGGCGTTAACAGGCGGCTCTTCGACACTTCCTCCTGAGCTGGGCTGCATCAAGGAAATGGAAGAGTGGGATGAGCTAGAAGCATCCTCTCTGATCCCAGAAACACCCCCACCTCCCCGCCTCCAATCTGGGGACACAGCAAGGGACTACCCCACAGGGCTGCAGTAAAGCCTCGGTCTACGCACACACTTGAAATGTGCAGGGAAGCAGAGCCCAGGAAAAGGGAGGAGCTCACCTGGGTCAGGACGGTGGGCACATCAGGCGAATCCAGGCTTTCTGCTCTGATGCTTCCAATCGCATCCAGTGAGTCTAGCCAAAAAGACACAGGGGAGTCAAACCTTCTGGTAAGGGCTGAGGGCAAATCACCTGCCCACCCCACCCCTGGATTAACACCGAGCCCTCCCTGGCCCCTTCCCCTTCAATCATTCTGCTGCTCAGGTGTTTTCTGGATCCCGGGATTGTCCACTGAACCATGAACAGAGAGGATCTTTCCCCCTTGATCTCGTAGCCTGAAAAGCTTGAGGCCCAGGTAGCTTTCGGAAACAGCAGGTACAGCACAGGGAGAGAGACTGAAAAAAATCAGCAGAAACAGCCCCCCTTTGCCTTTACTGCAGCAGCACACTGCACGCGATGGGGGGGGTCTGCTGATTCCCCCTTCTTACTACACTCCCCCCCGCCCCCCCCACACACATGCTGCATCCCTCTCTGCATGTGAGGGTCTGCTGACTCAGGAAACAGCATTTATCTTGCTCAGGCAACTGTATGGAGAAGGGGAAGAGACTGCGGTTCATTAGATCCAACTCTGAATTTGCCTCCCGTTAATTTTGTTGAACTCTAAGATTTTATTTATTTATTTATTTATTTCAAATTTCAAGATCATTACCCAAACTTCCAAGTTTATGTTTGCTGCCCTGCCAGCGACTGGGGGGTGGGGGTGGGACCCCCTTTCTCAGCCTTCTTCCTTCTCTGCCAAAGGACAGAGGCTGGGAGAGAGATGTGCCACCCCCTCCACCAGCCTCGGCTATCAAAACAATAAGGAGAGCTACCTGGGAGCAACGCCACGGTAGGGGGGGCCTCCGGACCTCTCGCCTGCCCTCCTCAGGATACCAAGCCCCCTGTCAGATAAGCCCCAGCATGTCTGCCATCGAACAGGGAGCGAGATTCTGGACTCTTGGTTCCCGAAGAACTTTAAGGGATGCATCCAGTGTATCCAATTGTGTCTTGCTATAGTAGCAGGTCTCTGAGGACATGCAGAGTGGAGCCTGGTATCTGCTGCACTGTTGCTAACCGCTTATCCGGCAGGGAGAGGCACTTTGCTTCGGAGTTCCTGCCGAGCTTGGGAACTCGACCTTGACTTCAAGGCAGAGACTGAGCGGAGCTCCTTTCTTCCCCCCTCCCTTCTTCTCAGGCCTTGCGGGCCAAAACTCCTGACTGCTTTTCCCACTGGGGTGGGGACATCACCCTGTAACTGACTGTACTCTTATCACCTTTAGGCATTCCAGCCAATCCCACTGTCATAGTAGCTTGATACTGGTATTAACCCTTAATAAAACATCTTTAACTCACACACTTGAGTGGTGCAGTGAAGTGTTTGGGGAGATACCTGGCAAGCCCTGACACACACACACCCCCTCTACAGAACACAAGGGGGCACAGAGGGAGGGAGAAACAAGGCGAAGAAGGACAGGCAGTCCAGCCCCATTCCCCTCTGCTCAACCCCCGTCTTTCTTTTTTCAGTCCTCCTCCCCAGGGAGATGGCCACCACTACTGGCATCAGAGTCCCCCGTCGGTCTTCAGAGCACCCCCTCCTCCTGGGTCTGTCCCGCCTCCCCAGCCCAACTGCAAAGTGCACCTTACCCCCAGGCCCTGAAGAGCCATCACCAAAGGTGGATGAGACCCCCGAAACCAGCAGAGGGGGCACTTCCCTGCCTGCATCAGCACAGCCGACCTTTAAGAAAAGAGAACGGGAATAGCAGAGGACTTTAACAGCACAGCAGCCAGTGCTGGTTATTGAATAGCAATCTAGTTGCACACAGAAGGTTTCTCACCTCAGCTTTTTGTGTGTGAGTGTGTCTTTTTACAGCGAATTCCTAGCCCTCGCATACAACTACAGCGTAGCCTTAGCGGTAGTTTCCATTGAGTCACAAATACCACCTGCACTTTGCTTGCAAAACTTTCAGGTCTTTTGCCACTCACATCTTTCTCCCAGTTCTGCTAAGTGTGGCCCCATGCAAGCCCAGAGACTCTCCCAACTGCAGCAACAACTCCCACCCAGTTGAAGCAGGCCTGTAAGAGCAGAAGGAGCGCCTCAGAGGAAGCGAGAGCAGAACTCCCCAAGCCTGCAAAGCAGCCGGGCACCAAGCGGCACTCGGAGGCGTTTCTCCCTCTCTCCCCCCCACACATTAAGCTTCCTAATAACAGCACAGCAAAGAGGATTTCTGGACATGGCCAGGAGAGCAGCTTAGAAGAAGCTGTTTTGAGGCTAAGCCCTTTTCTCCAGCAGGCTCCAGTCCTCCTCATTGCTGGGAGCTTACCTGGCTTGACTCCTGGGCACTTGCTGCGAATTCCAGCCTGTTTTCCAACGAGGCAAGTTTGGCACGGAGGGACTCTGGAAAGACAGGAGAAACGCAAGGTGAAGGAGCCCCTTGCTAAGGCTGTGCAGGAAGTGTTGGGTCAGGTGAGGCCAGGCCAGGCCACGGGCTCCAGCCAGGAAAGCTGCCGGCTGCCCTGTCGGAGACGAGTCAGCGGGACACCAACCTGCAGCAAGACTATTCTTATCACCCACGAGTCAGCAAAAGCACCTGGCTTGCGACAAAGGAGGCACCCTGAAGAGAGGCGGCCGAGGAAAAGGCTCCCAGGGCCTGTGCATGGGACAGCCCCGACCGAGGCTGTGAAGTTCCAAAGGCGAGGAACCCGAGGACGTTCTCGCTGGCAGAGAGACCAAAGCAATGCCTGCTACCCAGGCTGCCTGGGGAAAGCAGCCATGGTATGGCCTCCTGTTCATGACAAGCTGGGCGTCCCTGGATTTCAGCACCAGACCAGAGCTGCCTGCAGTACCTCTAAGCATAACTCAGACGACACCAAGGTTTCACACTGCGTCCATCAACACCCGGCCTGAAGGAGAGTTCTGGAGAACCGAAAAGAGGGCACACAGTGGTGTGTCACGGGGCGGGCTGTAATACACGGGGAGGCTGGATTTTACGCAGGCCTGCCAGCAAGACCGCCACGGGGCTGCTTTCTGCAAGCCCATGCAGGCAGAATCCATTCGCTTGGGATCTTCTAGCCAAGCAAAACTGTTCAGGCCCTGCATGCTTTAGACCAGTGGTATGGTGGCCAACCGAGTCCAAATCTACTTGGTGGCTCAGAGGGTATGGCGGCCCAGTTAAAAGACAGAGCGAACAGAAATCAGTAAAACTGCAAAATCCAGGGACCCACAGGTTGAGAAACGCTGCTTTAGAGAGCAGGTGGGCAAATGATGGCCCGGGGGTCGCATCCAGCCCTTGGGGACTTTGCAGGTAGCCCTCAACCTCTTCAAGCGTTTCTGGGGAGCCTGGGCCCACCGAACTGCAGCATCACCTGGTAAGCCAATGTTTTCCAAAAATGTTAAGCAGCTCGAAGGCCGAGAGACGTTAAGGATGGCAGAGGAGAAGGGAGGGACACGGCGGCGGGGGGGGGGGGCTCTGCTCCCAGCAGGCAACAGTCTCCAGTGGCTCCCTGGCGCTGCTCATTTACTCAGACGTAAAGGCAGGAAAGCTGGAAACCACAGGAGACTGCCATTGGAAGCAGGAAGAGCCAGGATCCAATGGGGAGACCTCGAAAGCAGGAGGACCCCCACTCGAGGCGTGTCCCTCTCAGGCCCACCCCGGCTTCAAGAGACTGGCTCCCCTTGCTAGGGAGGATCAGGGCCTCTGCCAAGGACAAGCACAGGCCCAAGCAGATTCTCGGTGCCTGTGGGACCATCTGACTCTGGAAACTCGAAGGCTAAGGCTGGAGTACTGCTCCTGCAACCACATGAGGATCAGATCGCCTGAGGGGTGGCTTTTGATGGCTGGCCTTAAGCTGGCATGGAACGAGTCTGCCTTCAGGCAGTGAATATTCTGTTCGTTTCACTTTGGACAGTTCAGTCCTCTCCACACAGCCCCCCTCTCCGCCAGCACTCCTGAAACACAGAGAGGGGACTGGGCATCTAATCCAAGCCACTGGCCCAGGAGCTGGATTCCTGGGAGCTTGCTTTTTTAAAAAGAGTCACCTGCACTCAACCACACAGTTCCAGATACTTAAAGAGCCACGTCCAAGCCCAGCGGCACCTCAAGGACCCGCAGGATTTCCAGAGCAGAAGCTCTCAACAGTCAGAGCTCCCTTCCTCAGGTCCGAACCTTGACCCTTGAATGCTTCTGCCCTGGAAGTCCTGCTGGCCTGTAAGGGGCTGCTGGGCTCCTCCACTGCTCTTCTACTGCAGACCAAAGAGGCCGCCCACCCACCTGAAGCCACCCCCAAAGACTTAAGGGCACTTACATTTTTTGAAGCCCCCCCCCCAGCTGCTACCTATTTCCCCTTTCAGTTACAGATCCCCCCCGCCCCCCCCTGCGCTGTTCCTGAGGATCTGATGCCCGCTGGAGCGAAACGTCATCGGGGGGGGGGGGCCTCAGCAGGCTACAGCAGACGGTGAGGCAGGAAAGCCCCTTCTCCTTGGGGGCTGCCTTAAAAGTGGAGCCCACTGAACCCGTTTCTAACCCCCGCGGCTTGTGGAGGTGTGCGCGGACACACGAGCTGGAGCCCACCAAAAGCCCCTCGTGCTTGGACCGGGGGGAGAAACCAAAGCAGAGGTACCCTTGACCAGGTTGTTCTGCATCACCACCACAGAAAGGCAACTGCTCCCTGCTGCTTAAGGACTAGGAACCGGTCAAGATTTGGCAACCCCAATTCCAGCCATGTAAAGGTAGAACTCCACCATTTCCCTTACTCAGTTTCTTTATGCCGATCTGCTACGCCCTCATTCTAAAGCCAAAATGGCTGCACTAAAACACAGATTGCAAGGTGCACTCTCACGAAACCTGAGTAGAACCGGAGTCTGAAGCTGCACCAAAACACCAAAGCCCAATCAGAATCGGAAGGAACCTGAGTATGGGAGAGGGGTGTGGGGGAAGGGGGGAAGGGGATAGATAAAAGCAGGGGTTTGGAGGTGGAGAGAGAGGCCCAAAGGAACAGCAGGTACCGTTTTCAGCTTCCAGCTTCTTCACCACAGTCTTCAGCTGCTCACTTTCCAGTTGACTTTCCTTTCTCAGCAGAGATATTTCGTCCTGTTCAGTGAGTGGCAGGGAACAGAAAGGGAGCATGTCAGGTGAAAGTCCTCTGTAAGGCCCCGGGCCACGTGTCGCCATCTGAACGGCAACAGACCAGTCCACAACTCTGTCTACTGCAACTTTAACAAAGCCTTCACGGCCTTTTTAGCTGTCGCACAGTTTTCGCCGTGACAGTGTTCTTCTGATGGAGTGCTGCAGAAGTCGGCGCGTTGCTTATGTGCGCCTGTATCTAACGCATGATGTGGCCTTACACTGAGTCAGCCAACTAGTCTGCCACAGTCAGACTCCTCTGTTCTGACAGGCAAGGAGACGCTACACGTGAAGCTCGTCCCCATCACTAACTTCCTGGCCTTTTTAATTAGAGATGCCAGGGACGGAACCAAGGGCGTTCTGCATGCAACGCAGATGCTCTGCCACTGAGCCAAGGCCCCTCCCCAGAAGCCTGAACGTGGTTTCCCACTGAAGGGGGCCCATGTCCAGTGAAGCCCTATGGGGAGTCCCCAGAGATCTCAGCTCCGTTCAGCGTAGTCTCAGTGGACACTTTCCACCACGGGCAGAGACACTGGGGGGAGGAGAAAGAGCAGGGTCTTATTCCCACACCATTTGCATGGCCGGAAGATCTCTACGTGGCTTCTACGTAAAAGCAGAAGCAGCTGCGCCTTCCCTTGCCATCTCCCCTTTTGGGGCTAGCCAGAGGACACTCAAAGAGATGAAGTCTCTGTGCTAAAAAATGTAAGCGCAAGATGTGGGTCCAAAGGTCCCTTGGGACCTTTGGATCTTACTCTCCGACTGCAGGCCGACACGGCCACCCCCTACAAAAATATAACTCTGCCAGCACGGGATGGGAGAAGGATCCGAAGGCAGGAGGCTTTCCAGGCAGCAAGTACCTTATCCGGCGCTGAGACCAGTTCCAGTGTGTGGGCTGCGAGTGTTTCAGGTGGGGCCTGGGAACAGCCCTGCTCCGGGCACCCTTCAGGAAGCTCCCCTAAGACACAGAAACGGACCATCAGCCTCGCCCCCCTCAACGCCCCTGCCGAGGACAGACGCTCACCCTCCGCCCCGGTGCCAAGAGAAGACAGAGACAGAACTGTGTGACTCCACGCGTTCTGTGTGAGCAGCTGGCTCTCCAGCCTGAAGCTGGGCTTGCTAACAGCCTTAGCTTTAGAACTCAGGTCCCCCGTGCTCAGAGCTGGAAAACAAATGTGTCTGGAAACATGGAGACAAGCTGCCTGGGGAAGGCTCCCTGGAGAGGAAGCAGAGGAATTTCCTAAATTCTTACATACATAAGACAGCAGCTCTCAAGGGACGGGACATTATGGCTTTCTTCGGCTGAATAAGAGATTTTCCAGTCTCTCTTTTTTTTAAAAAAGGTCCTTTCCTCTAGTGGAAGTTTCTTCACTCGTAGGAAGGGAACCACTGGATCCACCCCAACAGCCCCAGTGATCGGGATAAATGGTCTTCAGGCAGTGGCCCTCTGCCTCCCACCCAGACAGGTACTAGGGTCGGTCCTGATTCCACGGCAGCCAAATGTGCATAACAAATACATCAAAAGCATTGCCCATCAAAGCCACAAGTGACATAAATAACACTCAGCATTCCAGCCAGACAAATTAAGGTACAAACTGCAG
Organism: Eublepharis macularius; assembly: GCF_028583425.1. Classification (NCBI taxonomy): domain Eukaryota; kingdom Metazoa; phylum Chordata; class Lepidosauria; order Squamata; family Eublepharidae; genus Eublepharis; species Eublepharis macularius. The sequence continues at coordinate 2,243,794 of NC_072798.1, forward strand.
GGTTCCCTCCTAGCAGCAGAACTAGTTATTTCCTGACTGCAGAAGGTACCGTTAAATCAAGAGACCCAGCAGACCCCCCCCCAAAGTCCTGTCTCCTAACCTTGCGGGCTGGAAACTTGATTGGCAGAGCACTCCAGGGGTGGCTTCACATCCTGCCACAGCCGGCTGTTCTCCGCGAGGAGGGCATCGTAGCGGGAATGCAGGTCCTGCTCTGCTCCTTGGAGCTGAGCTATTTGCTGGCTCTGCTCTCCCAGCTCCTCCAGGCGTCTCTTCTCGGCGTCTCTGCTCTCACGCCCGTGAGCCTCTTCTGCTGCTCTTGCTTGGGCCAGCTCCTGAGAGAGCTGTTGTACCTCCTCCTGTAAGAGATGGCAAGCCTGCTTCCTCTCTGCTAACTCCAGTTCCAACTTTTCCACAAAGCTCTGGGATTGCTGCCTCTCGGAAGCAGAGGTTCTCCTCAGGGACTCCAGCTCTGCCTCGGAGGTCTGGAATTTTTCCAAGAGGACCTGAGAAAGAACAGCAAGACAAACTCTCTTTTGGGGCACACCGCCATGGAATGACACGACCTCCCCAAAAGCAGCAAGACATCATCCCGTAAGGTTCTGTGATGAGATACTGAAGAAAACCTCCCGGCTCTCTGGGGGATTTCAGGAACACCAGAATCTTGGGCTTGGAGGCAGAAAGCTCAGTTTGTAACCTGCTCAGCCAGTGAGCTGCGTTTGAAAGCTTTCTGCATCCCCAGATATTGTCACGGAGAAAGCCAACCCAAACGAGGCGCTGCAGATAAGGGACAAGAGATTCTGCAGGTTGTGAAACTGCCTCTCAAAAGATTCTGGACTGACTGGCGCAATCAGACTGGGAAGGAATTCTCTGCCAGTCCGGGGGGGGGGGGGGGTCGGGGGTCTGCCTTCGCCTGCAACGTGTGACCGAACTTCAGACGACTCAGCACACTGGGCCACCTGCTTGCTGGATTCTGTGGGGTGATTTGTGCTGGAGGGCAGGGAGGCTGACAGGGAGACCCCCCCCCACACCTCTATCCAAGGGCAGCTGGCAGCTTCCAGCCGCTTTCGGCTCCGCCCAGGTACCTGCTTCTGCTCCTCGAGGCTGTTCAGCTCCTGCTGCAGCAACTCCACGACCTGAGTCCGGCCCAGCAGGGCTGCCTCCTGCTCCTCCAGCTTCCGCTGCAACAGCCTCAGGTTCTGGGACAGAGAGAAGATCGATTGCCAGGCTAAGAAACAGCAGGCCAGAGAGCACCGCAGGGGCAGTTTGGCCTCCCGCAAGCCCCAACACTCCCCACCTCAGGCCAGCTGATCTGGCCACATGGATCTATGGCACAGCAACCAGGCTAACAGACTCTAAATAGGTCTGACCACAAGGACAATTTGGAAACTCCAGAGGGTGCGGAAATGGGGCGCTAAACAGAGTGTGCAGTTTAGACACATTCTGCAGTTACTCTGTTGGCTACGGATTAATTTCTGGGTTCAGTTCAAGATGCTGGCTATTACCTGGCCCAGGGCCCACTAGGTACAGGATTTCCTCTATATGCTCCATACATCTGAGCCTGGGACCTTCTCCGTGCCAAGCATGTGCTCCAGCACAGAGCCACAGCCCCTCGGAGTTCGGGGCCTTTGCCGTCAGAGTGGACAAAGCTCCCCATGCATCCCGCCAAAAGCAGAGTTTCCTTGCGCAACGCTGCCTCTAACCCACCTGCTGCATTTCTGCTTCCAGAGTCGACTGGGCCGCGAGTTGGTGCAACTCTGCTCGGTGCTGGCGGGCCTGCTCCTCGAGGAGGGAGTCTTTCTCCTGGATCGCCCCTTGCAGAGAGCTCAGCTGCCGACACAACACACAGATCACAAAGCCTTTCAGAAAAAGACCTGGCATGTTGGAGGCAAAATGGGACTTGGAGATTCCCAAACAAAGCTCTAATCCATCCCGCTGCTGTAATCAGGCCCTCTCCCCACAGCTCCCGTCTGCAGCATGCCAAGGACGCTGATGCAGGGGCACAATAGGAGGCTCCACTCTGGATTGCTCCATTGCTATGGCACCCTTGGATACAAACACATGGGGAACCTCTGCTGCACAAGCCCGACTGAAATGAATAATAGCTCCCACGTGTTTCAATGTGACTTGTACAGGGGTTTGCGTGTGACTTTGTGTTCATTGTGATTTTATTACCGTTCCTTCACCGGATGTTGTCGTCCCTCTAGTGGACTGCACTGAGCGCATCTTGCACACAATGTCTCAGGTCAAACCAGTGAGTTTATCTACTGAAAAGCAAGGCTAGGACACATCTCTTGCACTTCAAGGATGTACAGAGAACGCGTTCTCCATTCCCTTGCCCTAGAGGCTAACGACAGCCGCCAACAGGCATCCCTGCTTCAACTAAGGTCTCCGTACCTGGGACCGTGCTTCTTTCAAGCTTCCAGTGGCCTCCCCCAGCTGTTCCTGCAGCTTCCCAGTCACTGCCTCCTGCTCCTGAAGCTTCCTTCGCAGCGCTTCCACTTCCTCCTCCTGTTTTTTACATGTCTCTTGGTCACTCTGTAAAGAATGGCGGCAAGAGACGGAGCAAGAGAACTCCATCAACAGCTGCACACATGGACTACTGTCTTGCTGCTACTCTGAGGATGTGCACAAAGGAAAGTATCACGGAAAAAAGCCAAACCAAAACAACCAGCTGTGAAAACTAACTACGTCATAAGTCAAAAAGATATATCACGTGCATCATACAATGGCACATCTAAAGGTATAAACCCAATAAAGTTTTAATTTATATGCATTTAATCATATACCATTCTTTTAGTATCTAATAAAGTTCTCTCATGCCTAAACAAAAATGGCCAATCACCCCAGTTACACCAAGGGCTCAGCTGCACTCTCCCGCTCCTACTGCCTCCGAGGAAGCCAGCTCACTCCGTTATAGAAGGGAATCTTAAGTGCAGGGATCGAGCAGTCACTGTCCCCCCCCCCCACAGAAAATAAGGGTCCTCAGGAGTCAACACTGCTTCCCCCAGCGAGCCTAACACAGGGATTCCACACAGATATGGACAGATCGGTCACATGCCCAGGTGGATACGAGTGTCCCAAATGGCTGACCCCTTATCCCACTTCTCAGTCTCAGTTCTAGAGACTCTGGGACTTCGAAGGATGTTCCGATAACTCCATTTTTAAAAATTAAGTGCCTAGTCACTGAGGCTGAAGAGCTCAGCTTGCAAGCTGTGGGTGCTGCCTGGAGAAATCTCAGAAGCCAGCGAAGGGCCCAAGGAGGACTTCCCACAACTGGGAGGACGCTTTAGCACACTCTGCAGGGTGGGGGGGGGACTCACTGGCCTTCACCATGGCTTAGTGTGGGGTGCATGTTCAATTATTTATTTTACTTTATTTTATTTATTTCAAATTTCTATTTCACCCTCCCCGCGAGCGGGCTCAGGATGGATACATATTAAAATACAAAATACAATAAGAACAAAATACAATAAAAATCCATACACATTCATGCAAAACAGAGGGAAAGTGGACGCATCTCTTCTAAGTGGCACCACTGATCCCGGCCTGGGAGCTCCGTTTTCCCACTGCAGAGACTGAGCTCCACGAGCAAAGAGCGTTCACAGCTCTGCCTCCAAAGCGGGAGAACTAAGAGGGCCCCAGCAGTAAGGCTGGAGAGGCTGAGCGGGGTCACAGCAGGCCCACCTTGCAAGGAGGCGGTGGCTCTTCCGTCGGCACGGCAGCTCTCTGCTCCGCCAGCTCCTCGATGCGCTTGTTCAGCGATGCCAGCTTGGCTTTGGCCTGCAGCTTCAGCTTGGCCAGCTTGGCGTCAGCAGCCTGCCTTTCCTCCTAAAGACGGGCGCGCCACAGAGAGACGACAAGCTTAAAGCACAACAGCATGCCACAAAAGCAGACACCGCATCCACTCTGAGGGGAATTGCACATTTCAGTATCTGCAGGAGGAGGGGCATCAGACGTTGTTATCTCCTGGGAAGAGCTGAGAGACAGAACTCAGCCTGTCCAGCTGAGGGGAAAGGACACAGGGGAGGGCCACCACTGGCGCTGCACAGGCGGCGGCAGCAGCTTCCTCACTGGAAAGGTGTACATCAAGGCGGCTTATGGCACAGGGCAACCAATGTGGACTGTGTGTGTACAAGAACCGGTGGCTATAAAGGAGCAGTGAGTTTAGCAATCAGAAGGTTCCTAACTCTTAGGGCAAGAAGAGCAAAGAATGGTCTGTCTAGGACAGAAGGCAGACCCTTGTCCTCGGCAGACCACATTCAATTTCTGACTGGTCGCCTCGTATTTCTCAGATGTTGGGATTTTTGAAAAGAAGGGTAGAGGAGGAAGACACTGTTATAGCCCAGCCAGCAATTGCATTCTTGCACAAAAAAACAAGATTTGTTTTGCCTTAAACTGCCAGAAGTTCTGAAATTTGCTTCTGAAATTTAACTCAGTGGTGGACCACAGGGATGCTAGCAACAAAACAGACTTAAAAAGCTGATGTCTAAGGCAAGCTACGAAGGGATCCTGCTCACTGGCCTTCTCCCACTGGGTGTTCCTTGGCTTACTTGTCTGAGTCATTTACAACTATTTGCTCCTCAGCCACTATCGGGTGCGTGCTGCAGAAACTCTTTGCCATGGGGTTAATCCCAGAAGGGCTGGTGATGTGGGGCTAACCTCCTGCTGCAGGGCAGGTGCTGGACTGGATGGCCTTCTGGCCCCTTCCTAGCCCTATGGCTACAAGGCAGCTCCAGGCCGGGGACGGGACCAGCAGCAGCCCCTTCGAACGAACCAGAGGTACCTGGAGGGAAGCATCCTTCTGCTGAAGCTGAGCGTCCTTTTCCCGCACCAAATCTTTCAGCTGCACCACCAGCCTCTCCATGTGGGCCAGCCGTTCCAACACGTCCTCTGGGGGCTCCTCCCCATTCTGCTGGCTGGGTTGCAACTCCGGCCCCTGCTGGAACAAAAAGATGGACTGCATGAAACACGCACACGGCACCACAAATGTCTGCCCAGAAGCTTGGCTTCATCACGAGGATCAAATTCCTGATGGGTCCAGAGGCCCTAATCAGAAGGCAGGCCCAGGAGACACAACACTGGAAGGCTGCAGCATGAACACTCACCTGTGACTCCAACCTGAACCATACTTGGTCCTGTTGCCAACAAGTGACAAGCTGCAGGGGCGAACAAGCCATTGCAGACTGACCACCACAAACAAGTTTCCATATTGCTTCAACTGCAATATTTCCCAGTTGAGCCAATCCTCACATTCAGCTACGAGCCATCAAGCGTTAAAAGAACAAGAGGTAAGACATCATGAGGCTGTGTAGAGGTTTAAATGGTGTGGTTATGCTGAGACTGGAAGCCAGCTGAACTGAGGATGGCCCATGGAAAGGCACAATACACGGCGCTGCCCTGATACCTGTCTGGAGACAGAAGCTGATGGTGTCTTGCCTCATAAGGTTAAGCTGCTGAAGCCCAATACAGCCGGGACTCTGGGATCTGGGCTGTCTGTCTCTTGCCTTCTGAAACAACTCTGGACGCTGGTGTTCAGCACTGCCTCAGTATTAGCAGCTCAGAGAGCTCCTCTGCCTCACGTCCAGCCTCCAAGCTCAAACAAACCAAGATGGGAATGGGGGAAGCATTTGGACTTTGAACCACTCTGGGAGGAGAGCCAGTGTGGTACAGAGATCACAATATCGGGCTGGGGTTCGTTCCACAATTTCTATGGAAACAAATACTTCCACCCATGAAGTACAATTCTCTGTCCCCCATCTATGGCAGCCCATATTGTCACCTGAAATCCTCTTCTTGGGGGAGAGAAGACCTCCCCGCCAAGGGACATGAGTTTGGGCTGTCACAAAAGCAGGGAGGCCAAAAGGTCACACGCTGTGGGCAGAGGTTATTCCGCCTGCAGAAATGCTGGTGTGGATCCTGAGAAACCTTGGTTCCAGTCCCCCCTCCACCATGAAGCTCGCTGATGGATCCTGGGACAGTCACACACCTCATCGATCTCACAGGACTATGGTAAGGAATAAAATATGGAACTGAATGAAAATGGACTAGACAAAGGGAGAAGAAAGGGTACTTACAGCAGGCACAGCCCCGTCCCCTGCATCCTCGCCTTCCCCCGACAACTCCTGCAGGACTGTATTGGCCAGCCCTGACAAACGGCTCAGCATCTTGAACCTGTGGCTGAATGACAGAAAAGGGGGAGGAGGGGAGAGCACATTTTAGCGGAGACACAAAAGCAGTGGGGGAGGCCTGAGAAGGCTACCGATTGATGCAGCCACTGCACAAGGGACCGGCATCCAACACAGGAACTCTGAGCCACCCCTAGAGCACCATACCACCAGCATCCCAGCCCTGTGCAGGAGAACACACCCTGGCAGGAAGAGCCAGACCCACACGTCTGTCCCTGCTGAGCACTCATCTTGCCCTGAACTGCCAGATTCCACTGAACCTGGGCTGCCCCTCATTCTGCAGCCAGACATCCAGGGGGGCTCTTTTGGTCTTCTACAATCATGCAGGCTAGGAAGCTTTTGTTCTTCATTCCTTCTTGGGCCCACAGTGCAGCACAAATGACTGAACGCACAAAAACCTTGTTTATTTATTTATGTTATTTTATGTTGTTACGTTATTGTTATGTTGTTATGTTATTGTAATGGGCTGAGATGTTCCAGAGACTTATTTTGTGGGGCTGCCTTTCCTCTGCATCAAGCAGGCAGCAGAACCCCAAAACCCTGGAAGAAACAAACAGGGAGGGGCAGGGGCAGAGTGGTCCAAGGCCCCCCTGGGCTCACCTTCTGTATTTTCCCTTCTTTGCAAAAAACTGTGGAGACAATCCCGGGGGAGGGGGGGAGGTGAGCCACTGCAGAGCAGAAGTCAGCCCCAGCCTCTCACCCCCAAACAGGAAACCTTTCAATATACATTTAGCTAGAGAAGCCAGGTCGTTTCCCAGTAACAATGACTCTCACCCCCCTCCCAATACACACTTCAGGCTTATGAAAAGCACACAGGACACTTTTGCGGGCTCGGCCCTTAAGTGCCAACAGGAACTCCAGTGAACGAAATTCAAACACCTGATAAGAGTTTCCGGTTAGAACTCCCTGAGGCAGGGTGGGGCAGCTGTGCACACCAACGACAGCCTTTTTCTTGGGGCTGTTAATTTTGATCAGAGATTTCCTTGGCATGGCAGAAAGTGCATCACAGCAGCTAAGAGACTGAGACACAAATTAGGAAGCCGCCCGTTTAAAGAGGCGGCTGTGGCTCAGTGTGAAAGCGCTTGCTTTGCATGCAGAAGGGCCCAGGTTCAATCCCTGGAATTTCCAGTTTTTAAAAAATCAGGTAACAGATGATGTGAAAGACCACTGCCGGTCTGGATAGACAAGACTGACCCTGACAGGCCAGTGGTCAGATTCAGGATAAGCAGCTTCGGGCGCATTCATGTCTCCAATTCAAAGCCGGCATTAATTCACTCAATGGGTTCTGGCTTTCCAGCTCAGTCTTTTGTCTCCCACGTGAGGGGGAATAAGACTGACCTCTCTTAGAGGGCCGTGATCAGAATTACAAGAAGATTAACACTGAATAAATAATATTCTTATAAATTATGTAAAGTGCTGAACAATTAAACTACGACCACCAGTAGGAATCATGGTGAGGAAAAATGCAGAGCGACATGTGAATTTCGAACTCACAAGTTCCAGTTTAACGGCATTAGATTTTTCACAGCAAGCTTCATATATAGTACCGTAAAATGCCAGTTATGAGAAGGCAGCTGACAGGGGCAAGAAGTCCATCCAAATTACTTGCCCACAACAACTTTCACTAGCCTGCCTTCGCATGCAAATTCTCTTATGTTCTTACCAACAAACCTGTATCCCAATTTACAAAAGCTTCCCTGCTTGGTCATCTAGAAGCAAGCCTTACTCACCACCACCAACTATGAAAAGCTTGGAGGGAGTAGGGGCAAAATATATTGCTCAGCCTACCTCACGGCTACAGCTCCATTTTGGGGGAAACAGAAGTCAGTCTTTGAATCCCAGCCAAGCACTGATCACCCTGTATAGATGTTGTTTCAATGTGGGAAAGCCACGTGGCATGTCGCAACACAAAGACCTTTTTGCCCCTTCCACCTAACCGTCGGCATATGGTTTTCCTGAAGAGCGAACTGGCAAAGCTGCCCTACAGGAAGGTAAGCAGGAGAGGATAAACCACCAAGCAGGTTGCACAGCCAGCCCAAGAGAACTGGCTAAGGGCACACAGCTACACCCATGTTAGCAAGAGGCCTGATCTGCTCCACAGGGCATCCATCTGCTGCTGCTCCATCAAAATATTTTTGTCACCATCTTCCGGGTTTTCATTATCAATGCAATGCAACCACCAGCCTGCTGAACTGGAGCTAGAGCCCATCTGCCATTTCCCTCACAAAGGAGGATTACCAACTAAAGAATATTAAACCACCAAGTTAAAGAAATCTTAGTGTTGCCAGTCCCCTGCTCACTTGGCGGACCCAGGGGGACTGGCTGACCACATTCACTCTGCCCAGGAGGTGTGCAGCTGAAAGGGGCATGCACACTCCCGCATCGCCAGGAAAAGTCATAGTTTTCTGGTGCTGTGAGAGCACACGTGCAGGTTAAGTACCTGCTGCCCCATCCTGCCCCATCCAACCCCAGGGGACTCAGCAACCCAAGTCGCAGCCAATTAACTGATGATTTGAAACTGTATCAATGTGCATTCTCCGTTTTCTTGATGATTCAAAACCGTACTGTAAGGAAATCCCTCATGTAATGCAGGTAGACATAAACTTACCACTTTTGATCTATTTATTACATGCACACGCTACGATTTTATAAAGGCAATAGAACTAAATTAAAATATGGTTCAGGAGGGAGCTTTAATGAAGGGAATGGGACTGTGAACTGCTATATCACTCTGTGTAGTGTTTATATCAGCTTTCAGTATGTATTGTCCTGCTCTCACTGCATTTTCTACTTATATTAATAACATTATGTATACTCTGTTGTTTCAGACTGCTGTAATCGTAGTCCTATTACATTGTTTATTCAATGACTCATCTTACTGATCTCATTGACTCTAGGTAATGTGCTTTTAGTCTTATTAAGAAAAGTAGAATACAATGATGTTATTGTTGTTGTTACTTCAAGGAGGCTTATAGAAAGATATGCCATCAGGCATCAATAGCAAAAATTAAAATAATCTTTCACCACAACGAACATCAATAATAAAAATCTAAATTTGCCATATTTGACAATGTAAGAGCTTGTGATAAAGGTGCCCTTTAAGGGACTGTTCTCTCCTGACCATCTGGGGCAGGATACTCCCCAAAGCTGTGGGATAGGACACTATCCCCAAAAGCTTGCTCCTGGAAGTTTGCCTTCCTCAGGGGATTACTGGAATAGCAAGCAACAGAAGATGAGAGCACTTTGAACCTAAAACGCTGCCTGTCTTCCTCCCTGTTCCCACGATCTTATCAGAACAAAAATACTTTCAGGGAAAGCACCGTGCAGAAAAAAATAAAGTTCTGGGGCACCTTAAAGGCAAATAATACTTAATTCCAGCAGAAGCTTTTGTGGACCAGAACCCACTTCTCATTAAGAGCCCACTTTGCATCGGAAGGACTCAACGGAATACACTTTTTTCAACATACAGATAGGTAATGTATCCTATGCTGAGAATTATTGCAGTAGTTAAACAATATCTGAAGCTTTTCTATGAGTTATTCACTATGCCCATAGAGCTGTTTTTCATCTTTTGCAGAACTTTTTGAAACTAGACAAACACATACATGTATTTTTTATTCTCTGCAGCGCATGGTGTTATAGAGGTCTTTACCGGTTGGCTTGCATTCTAGTGACATTTATTATTATTGTTGTTGTTGTTGTTGTTGTTATTGTTATTGTTTATTTATTTGTAGACTGCCTTTCTCACGGAGATCCAAGGCGGATCACAGCACTGCGAGTGAAAAGACCATATAATCAACAGCTACAACGTTCACTGAGCAAAGCACAATAATAAACAATAAAAGCGGGCAGGAAATGAACTCTGCAGCCTGGAGATCAGCTGCCATCCCGGGAGATCTCCAGGCGTCACCGGGAGACGAGCAAGCTCGGCTGGGCTGAGGGAGCGACTGCGCCGAAGCCGCCGAGCCTCCTCAGTCCTGGCCGGGCCCTGCCCGAGGCGCCCCGAGGCCCTGCTTCAGGCCGGCCACCCCCTCCTCAAGGGCTGCCGCGGAGGGAGGCCCTTCCCCGCCCGCCCCGGAGCGGCGCCTGCCCGTTGCTGGAGAAGGCCCGGCCGGGCAGCTTCCCCGGGGCGCCTCTCGCCAGCGCTCCTGGGACCCGGATCGCCTCCGCCGGGGACTCACCTCAGCGCCCGGCCGCGCACTCCCCTCACCGGGTTCCGGCCACATCAGCAGCGGAAGTTCCCTTCCCCTCTTCCGGCTGGCTTCCTTCCCGCCCCCTTCGCTCCACAACGGACCAATGAGAAGCCGCCTTTCGACAAGACGGACAGACACTTTGCCCAACCGCCGCGCGCGGCTTGGGCCGTTGCCGTGGTTGCACGGCGGAGGGCGTTGGCGCGTCTCTCAACGTGGTCGCCCGCCAATCGGAAGCCCTGGCCGAAGAGGTGCACGAAAACAAACAAAGAGGACCAATCAGAAGAGAGTAGGAGGTCGTTAGCGATTTGGACCAATCAATGTCTGGGAAATAAGGGTCGTTGGCTCTTAGACCAATCAGAGAGTGCAATGGGAGGGGCGTCACTGTAGAAAGCTCCTGAATAAAAACATTGACAGAGATTAGCTGGGGGAAGAGTTTTGCATTTGGTAATTTATGCTAAGTGGCACAACAGGATTTGACCGCCTTGCTGTTTCTGCGCATTTATTAAAATAAGGATACCCCTTTTGCACCAAATCCAAGATTCTAACATAGTTATTTATTTGCTTCGTTTATGTGTGTGATGTGCCTTCAAGTCACCTCCAACCTATTGCAACCCTATGAATGAAAGACCTCCAAAACGCCCAATCATGAACAGACTTGCTCAGATCCTGCAGACTGGGGGCTTGCAGTCTCCCTTTGGGTTGATGACTGAGCCAAGGAAGAGAAAATCTTGGACAACTTCAATTTCCTCATTGTCAACTTTAGAATTGTGTAATTCCTCGGTAGTCATTACTTTTGTCTTCTTGATGTTCAGCTGTAATCCTGCTTTGGAGCTTTCCCCTTTAACCTTCATCAGTAGTTGTTTCTAGTCTTCACTATTTTCTGCCAGTAATGTGGCGTCATCTGCATATCTCAAATTGTTAATGTTCTTCCCACCAATTTTCACTCCACCTTCTTCTAGATCTAATCCAGCTTTCCTTATGAGATACTCTGCGTAGAGGTTGAACAGGTAGGGAGATAATATGCATCCTTGTCTGACACCCTTGCCAACTGGAAACCATTCTCTGTCCCCATGTTCTGTCCTGACAATGGCCTCTTGTCCAGAGTACAGGTTGCTCATCAAAACAATCAGATGTTGTGGCACCCCCATTTCTTTTAAGACCCTCCATAGCTTTTCATGATCCACACAGTCAAAATATTTGCTGTAATCTATAAAACACAGGCTGATTTTCTTCTGAAATTCCCTGGTACGTTTCATTAGCCATCATCATAATGTGATCTCTGGTGACTCTTCCGTTTCTGAATCCAGTTTGAACATCTAGCATTTCTCGTTCCATATTATGTCATTTATAGTCTGCCTTTCTCACTAAGACTCAAGGCAGATTACACAGCGTAAGGTTAGTACAGTCAATATCAAGGACATTCCCATAAACAACGCCTTCCGCCCCAATGGAGACCCAGAGCAGCGCATGTCCTTTTCTTCTCCTCTCCTCAATTTTATCCTCACAACAACCCTGGGAGGTCAGCTAGGCTGAGACTGTGTGGCTGAAGAAGAGAACTTTGAACTCCTGGAAATCAGGTTAGTCTTTAAGATGCCACTGGGCTCAAACCTTGCTGTTCTACCACAGACCAACACGGCTACCCCACCTGAATGCTAAGTGTTGGTAGATGCTAATTTTGTGCATTCCCTCCTGCTCTGGGAGGGATGGTGGCATGGTATAGCCCAGTCTTGTCTGATCTCAGAAGCTAAGCACGGTCAGTACTTGGATGGGCAACCTCAAGAAAGACTGCAGAGGAAGGCAATGGCAAACCACTTCTGCTTCTCACTTGCCTTGGAAGATCCTTGCTGGGCTCACCATAAGCTGGTTGCGACTTCACATATGCATGCACACCTCTGCTCTAATTACATTTCACACTGTACATCCACATCTTCCCACCTTCTGATAAAAAGACTCAGAGATCCCTGTTCCTACTCATATCTGATGAAGGGAGGTTTGACTCTCAAAAGCTTCTATGCAGGAAACCCTTCATTGGTCTTTAAGGAGCTACTGGATTAGAGTGTTGGACTAGGACATGGGAGGCTGAGGTTCAATTCCTTCCTCTGCCATGGAAGCTTGCTGGGTGTCCTTGGGCCAGTCACATGTTCTCAGCCTAGCCTACCTCACAGGTGGATGTAAGCTGCTATGGGTCCCCAATGGGGAGAAAGGTGGGGTATAAATGAAGTAAAAACAAATTTTAAAATCTACTGCAGACCAACATGGCTATCCCCGAAACTAGGTTATTCGGGGATGTTAGAGAAGACTGCTACAGGCCACAGGGTGTTGCTACCTGGGAATAATGATGGATATTGTGTGAAGAAAGACAACTCCCGTGAGAAGGAGGCTGGGTCCAGGGCCAGAATCTCATTAATCCCCCTGTCCTTTCAGAGTTGGCTCCCAAAATAGCAGCGTTTTCCCGGATTACCCTTTCCCCTTCTTCCCTGGAGGCTGTTTATATCAGTAGAAGCTTTAAGGCTTCTAAATTGGTCTCTGATCTGATTAGATGGCTGTAATTGGCTTGGGCCAGGCCTGCCCCCTCATTCCTCCCTGCAGGATGCTGTTTCCTGGCTAGGCAGAGCAGAGGGTAGCCAGACCCCAGTCCTGTAAGAGCTCCTCGTGGGACAGCGTGAGCGCCCAGGGCCCCTGTCGCCACGCAGCATGGGAGGCAACAGCAACAGCACCCTGGATGACCTGCAGACGGTGGAGATCCACCACTGGTACAAGAAATTCATGACGGAGTGTCCTTCTGGGCAGCTGACGGAACACGAATTCAAGCAGTTCTTTGGGCTCCGGGGTCTAGATCGAGAGGCGAATAAGTATATAGAGCAGATGTTTCGCACCTTCGACATGAACAAGGTAAGGCCGGGCTCTCGTCATCCAGACAGATCCACCAAAATCAGGGATGAGTTACCCCCAAAAAGTGTGTAATATTTTAACGGATGCAAAGGCAGCTTGGTGGTGCGTAACAAAATGTATGCTTTTTCTGTCCTGAGCAAGATTTGGAATTCTGCAGGTTTGTGGAATGGTTCTGCTTCTCACTTGCCTTACAAGCTGCTTGCTGGGCTCACCGTAAGTCAGTTGCAACTTAACGGCACATAAATGCATACATACATCGTTCGGGAGATAAGTGACCTCTGGAGGAAGCTTATTGGCTAGTTCCCATGATGTCATCCGTTCCCCCCAACCAGAGCAGTTTTAACTTACAAAAACTTTGATCAAGTGCAATAGGCTCTAGAAGTTTGTTTCTGTGCAGTAATCTGCCAGGAGTTACCCCTTTGGTATCTCCATTGAAATGAACAGTAGCGGTTCATTTCCCACTTCCCCAACAGTCCCCCTCGAAAATCCCAGAGCAACAGAGCTGTACTTTGCTTCAGCGAATCATACTTTAAAGTGCCAGGTTGCCAAAGGCTCTACTTTCCATTTCGATGAGGCTAGTTCAGGAGAGAGATGTGGAATGGAATGGTATAGCCCGATCTTGTCAGATCTCAGAAGCGAAGCAGGGTTGGAACTTGGATGGGGGACTATCAAGGAGGACTGCAGAGGAAGGCGCTGGCAAACCTCCTCTGCTTCTCACTTGCCATGAAAGCTTCATGCTGGGCTCGCCACCATAAGTCAGTTGTTGCTAGGGTTGCCAGCCTCCAGGTGGTGGCTGGAGATCCCCCGGAATCGCAGCTGGTCTCCAGGCCACAGAGATCAGTTCATCTGGAGAAAATGGCTACTTTGGGGGGTGGAGTCTATGGAATTATGCCATGCCAAGGTCCTTTCCCTCCCCAAACCCCACTTTCTCCAGGTTTCTCCAGGTTTCACCCCCTAGATCTCCAGGAATTTCCCAACTAGGAGCTGGCAACCCTAGTTGCAGCTTAACAAAATATAAATGCATATGTAGTTCAGGAGAACTTCCTGGTTGATTGTGTCCTCTAAGGTTATATGTATGAACAGAATGAACAGTAAAAAAATAAAAGCTCATTCAACATAATGGACAGAAGGCAAGTTTAAGGGAAACCAGTTCTTCTCTGGTCATGGTGTTTATCATTTCATTCTGCAAAATTTTATTTTCCTGAGTATTTAAATATGATATGAGCAAGCAGTTTTGTTGGCTGAATGGGAAAGGCTCATCCCAAAGCAGGAGCATCTCCCATTCAGCTCCCAACACAGCAAGGCACGTGTCCCAGAAGCACAGCACCAGGGCCAGTGGAGGTCAAGCAAGCTATAATGAAGGGCAAAGGAAAGGAGCGGAGATAATCGGGGTCTCTGGCCAGTGTTTCCCAAGGCATGCAAAAACCTGAAACTTAGCAGTCCCCGCCTGAGCAAGAGCCAGAGTTAGCAAACCTTGGGGGTGATGCCACCCTCCCAGGGAACAAGGCACAGCTGGTGCTGGTCAGTGGGGCCAGATCAGCTACCCCAGCTGCAACTGCTTGGTGCAACCCAAGACTGGGCTGGAAGAGGGGTGGGGCAGTAGAAGGAAGCCCTATAAAAGGCCTGGAGATCCCTCCAAATTCCAACTGCTCCCCAGACTGCAGGGATCAGTTCCCCTGGAGGAAACTGGCAGCTCTGGAGCGTGGACTCCAGGGCATTATAGCCTGCTGACATCCCTCCCCTTCCCAATCCCCCAGGAATTTCTCGACCCAGAGCTGGAAACCCTAGATGATGCCACATCCCCTCGGAAATATGGAAGGAAGAATCAGATGCAAAGGGGAGGGGTGCTTATTGTCAGCTGGAAACCACTGGTGCTCCAGAGCAGGAGTGATTCCGGAAACCCCTGAGGGCATCTGACGAAGAGAGCTGTGGTTCTCGAAAGCTTATGCAACAATAAAGTTGGTTAGTCTTAAAGGTGCTACTGGGCTCTTGAGTATTTTGCAACTACAGACTTACACGGCTGACTCCTCTGGATCTAGGACCATTTTAAATGTGAATCCTGGGATAGGCTGGCACAATTTGGGGAGTCTTCTTGGGACACAGGAGGGGAGGGAGGGTAATAACAGCAGGCGGCCTGGTGCCGCTTGCTTTTCTTGGGAAAACGTCCTGTGGATCTGTGTGCATTGGGGGCACTCTGCCTTGGATTACGTGGCCTGCCTTGTGGGGTGCTGGTTGTGACTTGAGGGCAGGTTTTTGGACAAAATGGATTGGTGATAGAGTTGCATTATGGCCCGGGAGACCGGGGTTCACACGAGGCCTGATCTTCTGTGAAGCTGGTTTATCCCAGCTTGATGATCCCGTGGGCCTCCCTGCACTCCAAGGCCTAGTCTTGTCTGGATGCTACGCTAAGGTTGCCATGTTCGGGTTGGGAAATTCCTGGAGATTTTGAGAGTGGAGCCTGGAGAGGGCAGGGTTTATGGAGGGGAGGGACCTCAGCAAGGGATAATGCCACAGAGTCCACCCTTCAGAGCAGCCCTTTTCTCCAGGGGAACTGATCTCTGTGGCCTGGAGAGCAGATGTAATTCCAGGAGATCTCCAGCCGTCCCCTGGAGGTTAGCAACCCTATGCTATTCCCAGTGCCTTCAGCCTTGTGAATGGGCCTGCTAGCCATACTTCGGAGGCCTGCTTCTGTTCCTGAGCTCAGTGTGTGCAGAGAAGCATGGCGGTTCCTCTGTTAAATGCTTCTCCTCCCATCTCGATTACCCCCAATTATTTGTTTTTTATTTTATTTATTTCAAATTTTTACTTTGCCCTCCCCGCGAGCGGGCTCAGGGTGGATAACAACATATTAAAATACAATAAAAATTCACCTGCATTAAAACATCATTAATGCCGTATCATGGATTGAGTGAAGCAGGTGGGCACCTCCACAGCACCTGCAGTGAGGAAGACCCAGAGTCCTTCTTTATATATCCCTGAGATATCTCAAAAGGAAGCACAGGATATAGTATGATTTACTATTCCATGTTATTAAAATATTTGTCCCCTGCCGTTCCTCTTGGCTCAAGGCAACTAAAATAAGGGATTCGCTATACTGTCAACTTTTTTTAAAAAAAAAAACTACAATTCCCATCATCCACCAGTACATTTTACATAAATCAAGAATCATACATCCAGAGGAGTTAGCCGAGTTAGTCTGTAGTTGCAAAATAGTAGAGCACGACTAACCAACTTTATTGTAGCATAAGCTTTCGAGACCACAGCTCTCTTCGTCAGATGCAACCGTTGCATCTAACGAAGAGAGCTGTGGTTCTCAAAAGCTTATGCTACAATAAAGTTTCATCTAACGAAGAGAGCTGTGGTTCTCAAAAGCTTATGCTACAATAAAATTGCATCTGACGAAGAGAGCTGTGGTTCTCGAAAGCTTATGCTACAATAAAGTTGCATCTGACAAAGAGAGCTGTGGTTCTCGAAAGCTTATGCTACAATAAAGTTGGTTAGTCTTAAAGGTGCTCCTGGACTCTTTAACAAGAATCATACAGGATCCTTTAAGGATTAAGCCATAATCAGCCTTTATGAAAGTATCCCAAGTTTGCCCCCTTACAAGACTGATCCAAGATCCATGCAGTTCAACACAGACCTGCAGCAATGGTCAGGGGTCCACTAGAAATTGGCCAGCGGTTGTCATGAACTGAGATCCACTCTCTGCTGTCTGCTCTCCTCTAATATGTAAATAAATAATGAAATCTACATTTTCAGCCCAAACACCGAGATTATGGCCATTTTATCACCAACAAACCAGCTCCGCATCCCTGCAAATTTCTATCTCCATCCCCTTCTAATAGGTAGACTGTTAAAGAATCCACGCCTATCGTGACCCCTAAACATGACCAATCCTGAGCCAGGCTCAAGCCTCTGTCCTGTGCACTCCAGCACGTGGATTTTTTCCACCAGAGCCTCTGGCCTCGCCTCAGTGCTCTTTATAGATTAGACACACACACACACACAGACAGATTTTTACTCTTTTGTTTAGTAATGATACCACAGCCAAGTTCAATTATATTAATTAACAATTAATTGAATGCTGATAGGCCTAATACAAGCAGTGACTTCTTGATTATGTGCTTGCTATCAGCAATTCACTTAGTTACTTTAGTTACATTGAGTGCTGAAAGCAAGAATTCAGAGCTCTGTCTCAGCAATAACGGGACAAGCTAGCATTGTGTGTGCCCGATATATATAGGCAGAAAGGAATTCTTAAAAGGTAACATAAATCAGACAATGGCTTATTACGTAGGGTCACACATGCACAATAGGGTTGCCAGCCTCCAGGTAGTGGCTGGAGATCTCCTGGAATTACAACTGGTCTCCAGGCCTGGAGAAAATGGCTACTTTGGGGGGGTGGACTCTATGGAATTATGCCATGCCAAGGTCCTTTCCCTCCCCAAACCCCACTTTCTCCAGGTTTCTCCAGGTTTCACCCCCCAGATCTCCAGGAATTTCCGAACTTGGAGCTGGCAACCCTAATGTGCAATGTAACAGGAGCTGACTTTGGACTAAAGAAGGTGACATGCGTACTGAAATTTCTAACTGCGACATAACTGTGAACTATTGTTATTAATTACACGGATGTATTGATGTCATAATTGCTATAAACGTTTTTCTGCTTAGGGGAGGGTCAGAGGGGAACCAATTTTCAGCATTTTGTTCTCTTTCCTTTCATTGCAATTAAAGTTCTAAAGACCACTCCCTCCACTCCAGCCCTTGGTGTCTAATTGGGAAGGGAGCAGAAGGCGAGCTGCTTCAGGCATAACAATTACATACCCACCTAGACAGCAAGGTACAGTCCCCAAAGAGGAAAACATGCCAACATTTAAACTGTAAGCTCTTTCTGGCTCCTTTTTGGTTTTACTACAAGAGGGTAGGGTCACCAACCTCCAAGTGAGGCCTGGAGATCTCCTGGAATTACAGATGACAAAAGTCAGTTCGCCTGGAGAAAATGGCAACATTGGAGGGCGAGTTGCATGCATTATAATTCACTAAGGTCTCTCTTCACCCCAAACTCCATCTTCCCCAGGCTCTGCCCCCCAATTGCCAGGAATCTTCCAGACTGGAGTTGGCAACTGTAGGTTAAAGGTGTGAGTAAAAGCACGGCCATTTTTCTCGCTTGCTAGCTTGAAACACAAAGCAGCTTTTACCTGGCCTTGCATGTATAACTGAACAGAGAAATGCTTAGCCAGCAAGACCAGAAGCAATAAACAACTGCCAGATGAAACCAGCCAGCTAAGGATAAGGAAGGGAACTGAGAGAAGCGGATGGGCCTTTTGTCTCAGCAAGAAGGTGATGTTTGTCTCAGAATGGAGCAAAGGGCATAAAAGATCCTCCCCGCCATTTTAGGGTGGGCTCAGAGTGTTTTTTCTTGCTTGAAACTCGGTACCCCTTTTATTCTTGGAATAAAATGGTTCTGGAGAACAGTAGAAATTCCAGGAGAGCTCCAGGCCTCACCTGGAGGTTGGCAACCCTTGGAGGAGTCCAGCCAAATTACATAAATGCCCCACCTTGGCAGGATTAGCTGTGGGGCACCGGAAAGCCAGTTCCTCCCCACAGCTTAAAGCGCTCTGAGCCCTGGCTACGGGCCAAGGAAGGGCTTTGATTTCTACAGGTTTTTCACGGGGCTGGAGGCCGAGGGAGGAGTGCGGCCAACTGACCTGTCCAGGCCACCCTCGCCTGCCCCGTGGCGCTCCAGAAGGCCAATCCTGCAAAGAGAAGCAGAAGGAACTGGGAGTGTTTGACCCAGAGGAAAGGAGATTACAGCCGCGGGACTCGTGGGGGAGAGAGGGGCTGTCTTCAGCTATTCATCCTGGAAGACGGGAAGAGCAGCAAAATGCTGGTGGCCTCCAGAGCCCCTGTTGATCACCCCAGGGGACCAGAGTTCAGGAACAGGGTTGCCAACATCATCCTGGGAAATTCCTGGAGATTTGGGGGCAGGGCCTGTGAAAGGGGAGTTTGGGAATTGCTTTCACCTAGAATCTTTAGTATACCATAGAGTCCTCCACCCTCCAATGCATCCATTTCCTCCCAGGGGACTGTTCTCCGTCATCTGGAGATCAGCAGTTATTCCGGGGGATCTCTGGGTCCCACCTGGGGGTTGGCAGCCCTGCCCAGGAGTGGACTGGCTCTTTAAGGCTCCTGTTGGGCCGCTTCTATGCAGCAGCCGGAAGCAAGCTTTGGATCCTGCCGGGCCAGCAGTGGCAACGTGGCTGGAGATCTCCCAGAATTACAGCTGATCTCCAGGCGACAGCGATCAGTTCACCTGGAGAAAACGGCTGCTTTGGAGGGTGGACTCTAATGGTATTATACCATTCTGAGGCCCCTCCACTCCCCAAGCCCCGCCCTCTCTAGACTCCACCCCCCAAATCTCCAGGAATTTCCCAGCCTGGACCTGGCAACCGTAGTTGCCAGGCCCCACTGGAGCACAGCAGTTGATGCTTGTCTTTAGGGTTCTACACGACTCCCGCTCTTCCCCAAGCAGGCTGGGACGGCTTTTGCATTTGAACTAAGCATTGCCATTTGCAGAGGTGGGGGAGGGCATTGGTCTGATGAGCGTGATCTGATGAGAGTGGGAGGAATGGAGGCCTGTTCTTTGTCATGCACAGATCGTTCTCTGCTTCAGTTTAGACACATGGGGATACCAAGACTCTACAGGCAGGGGTGGGGTAAGGGAGTCTATTAAAATGACCCCCTCCCCAAGCCAACTGTCTGATGTCTGGAGGGGATTTTCCGGCTGATGTGGCTGGTGTAGGGATCCCGTTCCCCCAGTGGGAGCAGGGGACCCCCCACTTTTGCTCTCCTCCCCCTGCCTCCACTGATGTCACCGCGCCGCCCCAGGAGCACTCCTGCGCTTCGCCATGAGCCAATTCGGGCCCAAACGGGCCTGCTGTGAAGCGAGCGCGCCCCCTGCGCCTGTACGGTGTCGTCACCAGAAGTGATGTCACCAGAACTGACATCACCACACAGCTGTGGGAGTGAAGAATGGAGGAAGCAAGAAGAAGGCAAGCGCCAGGTCTGGGTAAGGGGACCTGGCACCCTAGGCTGGTGCCCCTGTCGCTGCCCTGGTGGTCTTCTGGAATGGAGGAATGGCCTGGGCGGTGGGCACGATCCTTCCTGAGCCCCCTCTCTCAAGTATCAGAGCCCTCGTTCCCCCTTGGTTTACTGAGGGCCTGTAGGCACTGAAAAGAAAACAGTGATGGCTAGTGTGGGTGGCACTACAGGAAGACTCGGAGTGCATCCCATAAGACCCAGGCACAGCTCATTTTAAAGCATGCTCCATGGCTGTGATAGTGGCAAAGAAGCAACGCTTTCCCACCTCCGTTGCCTTTGCACAGTGTAGGCCGGTGGAGCACTTCTGGGTGGGCCGAGGCCGGTTGAGGTCCGACCTGCAGGAGGAATTGGACTGCTCGGTGGCCCCCTGTGACCGTTTTGCTCAGCATTTTGTAGATAAAAATCTCTTGCAGCCTTTCCGACTTGGACTCTGCATTAGCAATGTCAGGGTCAGATGGTGCCAGGGTGCCAACTTGTCCTGTGGTTGGAGATACTATTCAGTTTAGTCAGTGTGAGAATGTGGACAGGGTCTGTGGGGGGTTGAGGCCCACCACCTGCTTGCATGACCCTTGTCCTTCCTGGCTGCTGGCTGGCTGTCTGGGTCCAAGAGGTGGTTAATGCCTCCTAGAGGGAGGCGGTGGTCGCACCAATAGTGCACCTGCTTCTAAGGAATTCTACCTGAACCCAGGAGATCTTAACAACGATTTCCCTGTCTCAAATGTTCCATTCCTGAGCAAGGTGATCGAATGGGTGGTGGCTGGACAACTTCGAGCTTCCCTGGATGCGGCAAATGGTTTAGATCCTTTCCAGTTTGGTTTTAGGCCTGGTTAGGGGACCGAAACAGCCCTGTTGGATGACCTGTGCTGGGAGAGGGACAGAAGGAGTGCAGTTCTGTTGGATTCAGCGGTTTTCGACAGCGGTTTTCGACAGCATCAGTTGTGATGTCCTTCTGAACTACATTTCTGAGAGGGGACTGGGAGTCACTATTTTGCGGTGGTTCTAGTCCTACCTGGGGGGAAGGTTTCAGAAGGTGGTGCTGGGGGGCTCCTGCTCACCCCCTGGGGCTTTGGTCCGTGAGATCCAGCCAGGTTCCATCCCATCCACCCTGCTCTTTAACATCTGCATGAAACCACTGGGTGAGTCTTCTGGAGATCTGGGCTGGGTCATCATCACCAATATGCGGATGACGCCCAGATCTCTCTCATGCTTCCGGCTGATCACAGGGAGGTGCAGAAACCCTGCACTGGTGCCTGTAAGCAGTTTTGGAGGGAATGCAAGCTAAGAAACTGAGGCCTAGTTGTGACAAGACACAAGTGCTAATGGTGAGCAGAAGGTCTGCCCCAGGATTTAAGGTGTCACTTGTTCTGGTTGGGGTTGCACTCCCCTTGAAGGAACAGTTCTGTAGTTTGGGGGTGCTCTTGGTCCCAGATCTACAGTTGCATAAGCAAGTGGCAGCGGTGGCCAGGGGTGCCTTTTACCGGCTACATCTGGTCAGCCACCTGCGGCCTTTCCTGGGCAGAAAGGATCTGTCCAGTGTGGTACATGCCCTGTTTATGTCTAATTTAGATTACTGAAATGAGTTCTACCTGCCCTTGAGAAATAGTCAAAACTTCAATTGGTGCAGAATGCGGCAGCCAGGATGCTGCCTGGAGTGGGTCAAAGGAACCATATCACGCCAGTCCTAGCTCATCTACACTGCCTCCCAATTTGTTTCTGGACACAATTCAAGGTGCTGGTGCTGAACTTTAAAGCCCTACAAGGTTTGGGAAGGGGACTGCCTACTTCCTTATGAATCCACCATCCAACCTCTGCAGTCGTCTTTGGAGGCCCTGCTTCAGGCACCCCCCCCCCCCCACTTCTGAGATTAGGCAGGGGGCAACCCAGGACAGGGCCTTCTTGGTTGTGGCACCAAAACTACTCCCAAGGAGATTCACCTGTCCCCTTCTATTTTCATCTTCTGCCAGTAGGTAAAGAAGTTTTGTTTCACTTGGCATTCCCTCAGTAATCATTCCTCCCTCCCTGATGTTTTAACTGTTGTTTTTAATTTTTGTATTATTTTAAGTTTTGGTTTCAATGATGTATTTATGAGTTGGTTTGAGTGGCTTTTAAGATGCAGTTTTAATTTGTATGTTCATAGAATCCTAGAATCAGGGCTTTTTTTCAGCTGGAACGCGGTGGAATGGAGTTCCGGCAACTCTTGAAAATGTTCCCATGGCCGGTGGCCCCGCCCCCTGATCTCCAGACAGAGGGGAGTTGACATTGCCCTCCGCACCCCGGAGATCAGGGGGCGGGGCCACCGGCCATGTGAACATTTTCGCCGAGGGCGATTTAAACTTTTAAAAACTCCCCCCCCCCCGTGTTCTAGCTGACCCAAAGTGACGTCATTGTGCAGTCCTGAGTTCCACCACTGAGTTCCACCACCTCTTTTCCCAGAAAAAAAGCCCTGCCTAGAATCATAGGTTGGAAGGAACTCCAGGGTCATCTAGTCCAACCCCATCTAGTCCATGTTTTAATTTTGTTAGCCACCTTGGTGGCCCTGGGAGAGCAGAAATAACAACAAAAAACAGCAACAGTAATACCGCTACGTCCATAGTAGGGTTGCAGGACCTCTGCCAGGGCTGCAGGGGTGGCTTGCCAGCAATGGGCAGCAGTGACAGCTATGGAGATTGCCTCTGGCTGGGTCCAAGCTGATCTGCCTCCGCCGCATGGAGTGTGCCACAGGGGCCGTGCCACCCAGGATGTGCCTGGGCCATTGTGATGTCCCCGTCCGCCCCTGCTCACCATCTTGCCGTGCAAATGCCCAGGAGGAGGCAGGAGGTGCAGCTTAAGGCCAAGCAGAGGGATACTCAGTAGCTCAGGAGTCCCGTGCAGCAATTTGACACGGCGCTTGTGGCTCTTCTGAGCACTATTCCCCCATGTGACACCTGCCCCATGTCTCAGGAAAGAGGACCATGGGGTGGGTTGGCAAGTGGTTCCCACCTTGAAACCGGCGCTACAGGAGAAACAGAGAAGTTGTGAGCCCCCCTGAGGTGTTGGCCTTATTTTGGCCTTATGTCAAGGACGGAAGTCCACATGGCTGTTGGGGCTGAGGATAATTGTAACGGGGGCTCTTCATGAGCAGGAGAGTGAGTCCTGCTTGCTTGTGCGGGGCAGCAAAAGACTCCCCCCCCCACTATCTAGATTTCTTGGCTCTGTCCTCATAATTCTTTGGCTCCCCCTCCCTTATCCCCCCTCCCCAGGATGGCTACATTGACTTCATGGAGTACGTGGCTGCCCTCAGCCTCGTCTTGCGGGGAAAGATGGAGCAGAAGCTACGCTGGTATTTCAAGCTCTACGACGTGGACGGCAATGGCTGCATCGACCGACAAGAACTGCTCAATATCATTAAGGTAAAGGCAAACTGTGTGGCATGGTTCCCCCATAGGATGGCCATGGGGGGGCATGGGAGCTAGGGTTGCCAACTCTGGGTTGGAACCAACCTCACTCAGGAAGCTCAAGCGACCCGGGATAATTCAGGCATCCTCTTCGTTGAGTGAAACGCTGGTTATTTTATCTTATGTCCGTTCACACGGGCCTCGTTCCCCAACGACAATTGCCTCTAGACCTATTTTCCATGGTAAGTTTCAGACGGATCCTCTGGGTCAGCTGGCTGGATCCACCAGCAGTTTTGCTCTACAAGGGGGCTGAGCAAGAGAAGGCAGAGCCGATTTACACTCACAAGTAGCGGCATTGCCACAGTGATTTGTAGCTGTGTCTGCACAATAGAAAAGAGCCCTGTGGTGCAGAGTGGTAAGCTGCAGTACTGCAGCCCAAACTCTGCTCACGACCTGAGTTCGATCCTGGCGGAAGCTGGATTCAGGTAACCGGCTCAAGGTTGACTCAGCCTTCCATCCTTCTGAGGTCAGTAAAATGAGTGCCCAGTTTCCTGGGGGTAAAGTGTAGATGACTGGGGAAGGCAATGGCAAACCACCCCATAACAAAAAGTCTGCCAAGAAAACGTCGTGATGTGACGTCTCAGTAATGACTCGGTGCTTACCTTGACCTTGACCTACACAATACATGCTCAACATGATCATCATGCCTGGAACCTTCTCACAGCCATTCTGGGGCCATGCCATGAGATGTGCAGATGCGCTGGAGTTCAGCTGCTGGGATAGTGTGCAAGATATTTTGCATGTTCTTATGCTAATGCGCTAACTCACAAGTGTTATGCCCTGAGAGAACTGCTAACGTGCCACAAATACTCACCCTCACGCACAATACATTGGTTAAACAGTTGAATATTCTGTGAGCCCAAAGTGACGACCCACAGAAGATGTTCTGCATGATTATGCGCCTGAGCAGGACTCATAAGGGATCTTGGAAAAGGGAAAAGAGGAGGGGAGAAAAGAAGGAGGGGAGAGAGAGAAAGAGAGAGAGAGAATGAATATGTTATGCTGGCTCAGTGTAATCCAATCATTGACTCAACAAGGAAATACATTGTGGAATTCAATGCCAGAGGATGTAGTGGTGGCCACAAGAACATAATATGGCCTTAAGTCAGATACATGAAGGAGTTTCAGGTGGGTAGCTGTGTCACAGTAATACAGATTAGAGCGCATTATACTAAAGCAATGTATTCTAATGAACTTCTGAACTCTGCAGGGACTCTTTTGTAGTTTTTGTTCTCACTTGTTGTATAACCAACACAGATGTACTTACATCTTTGACAGCTAATCCTACTAGATAAAAGGCAAGCCGTGTTGGCGATGACTCACTTTCTATTTGAGGCCGCTGAGAAGTGCCTGCTTGCCGCCAGAAGGAGGACTGCCGAATCAACGGCCTGAGCACTTCTCTCCTCAGCACCCTCCTGCTCTGGCCTCCAGGCTGTTGCGAAGCGCCCGCTTGCCACCAGAAGGAGTGCTCAGGTTGTCAGTTTGGCAGGCCCCCTCGCAGCAGCGAGTAGGCGCTTTGCAGAGGGCCCCGGACCAGAGCGGGAGGGCACTCGGGAGAAGAAGAGTAGAATATTAATGACCAACAACAATTTTTTAGAGCCCATTGTATGTTTTCACACAATGGGCTTTGTTGCTAGTTAAAAATAGTGGGCAGTATCTAGATTAATGGACCTGAATGGACCAGAGCTGATCTCCTCACTTAACTCTTCCTGTCATTTTTCACAGATTTATAATTTTATTTTGCAAGTTGGATATAACGTCACTTTTTGGGTAATTAGAATGTTATACAATAGAAAGTATGAATATTTAATTAAGCATTAAACCAATGTGTTTATTCTAACACATAAAAAAGATCTTAGATCTTTGCATAAGATAACCTATAAAAGGGCCAACTCAGAGAGTACGTCAGAGTTCTGACTGAAAGAAATCTCATGAGGACTTAGGTGAGAATTTTACCATTGCTATGGGAATCTTAATGCATTTCATAGAAACTTTGCTTGTTTTAAACTTAGAGTTAATTAGGAAATGTTAGCAAACCTAATTCTTATTGCTTTTGATATCTTTAAAAAGACGAGAGTGCATTTCAATTAAAAAGATATAAATAAACTCTAGAAGGACTCTGTGTGTCTTGACGGGGAAACATTTTGCAAGAAGAACCCTACAAATAATTTGTACTGATTAGCAGCCTTCTTTAAAAAGCAAGTTCTATTTTGCACGTCTTGACTAAGTGCTGAAAGCTGTCCAAGGGGAACGATAAATCTTTAGTCTGAGGCAGTGGAAGCTTTAGTAAGACACGGATAAAAATCCATTACAGCTGTGTTGGTCTGCAGTAGAAGAGCAAGACTCGGGGTTCGGTAGCACCTTAAAGACCAGTGAGATTTCCAGGATAACTGGAAATGTAGTTGGCCTTTAAAGTGCTATTGGACCCGAACCTTGCTCATCCACAAAGGAGAGTCCCATCAACGGCTACTAGCCCTGGTGAATGAAGTGAGCCTCCATGTTCAGAGGTAGCCAACCTCTGCACCCCAGTGCTTGTAGGTAACATCAGGGAAGGCCTCTCCTCCTTGTTTGTTGGCACTTCAATGGGACTGCTTGGCCACTTTGTGAAACAGGATCCTGAACTAGATGGACCCCTGGTTTGATCCTGCACCTCTTACGTTCATCATTGCATCAGGACCAGAGGAGGGGGATAGTCAGGAGGCCTTCTTAGAGCAACTGCTGCCTCTTCCGGTGGCTGGCGGGGGGGCTTCGTCACACCAGACTTAGCCTGGATTTTCACACTGGCTGTTTTGCCATTGTTCTTCAGAGTCCATTTATTTGTTTTCACTGCATTGTCCCCGCCCTGAGTCTTCTTGGAAAGTGTGGACGATTAATCTGAATAAGTGAGTGATAAAAATATTCCATTGCAGGCAATCCGTGCCATCAACGGCTGCAACCACGAGACGACTGCCCAAGAATTCACCAACCGTGTCTTTGACAAGATTGACCTCAATGGCGATGGTGAGAGCCCAGAGCCTCTCCCTTGTGCCCCCTCCCCACCCGGGGATCTCCGCATCCCATCTGCTTCCACCTTCATTTTCGCATGGCACCCAAGGGTCTCATCCTCCCTCTCACCCCCTCGTGGGTTCCTGATTTGAGAGCTGAAAATGTGTTCTGTCTCCAAAACTGAAACTGTTTCCCCCATGCCGCACTGACCAGCATCTTTGACCTTGCATTATTTGTGCTGTGTGCAGATGTTGCATAAATCACACAGTAAAGAGAGCAATCTGTTGGGGAACCTCCACACTAGCTGTTCAGTCTGGAAATGCCATTGTTCGTTCACTCAGCTTTTGCAGAGAATCCAGATGACATCATCTGCCTGTGGTGTTCCAATGTTTTCCCTGTTGCCCACCTGACTTTTTCAGACCAGATTTTCGGCAGGATTTAAAAAAACTAAATGCAGCTTTACACCTGCAAGGTGAATGCAGTACAATTATATAACACAATAGGATCTACCTATGGATTTTCTGGGGATTTTCATGGGGAATGTATCATTATCTAAATCATACCTAGAACCCCAGTTTCAA
The DNA here is from genome assembly GCF_028583425.1 of Eublepharis macularius. Lineage (NCBI taxonomy): Eukaryota > Metazoa > Chordata > Lepidosauria > Squamata > Eublepharidae > Eublepharis > Eublepharis macularius. Next base: position 2,271,165 of record NC_072798.1, read on the forward strand.
TTCTTTTTTGCAGCTGACAATGAGAGAAAACTTCATCTGTGCAAAACAACCCTTGTACAGAGAGTTCCACAAAAATATAGCCTCCTGCTTCTCTTCTAATTCCCCCCCTTTCTGGTTTTTTTTTCCCTTTTAAAGAAAATGGTGGGGTGCTTCTCTTGCAGGCACGCGTGTAGTTGTAGTCAGCCTTAGTTTTGCATCATGAGGACAATCACAGTCTTTCTCCCTTGGCTATATTGAACCTTGAAACTGCTGAACTGTATTTTAACCAGTAACCCACATTTCCTCTTTTCTCAGTTCACGTCCTGTTAAAGTTCAATGTTCAATCAACAGGACTGAAGTTACAGATGAGGGAGAGAGAAGAAAGACAGCCCTGAGCAGGCGGGGGGGGGGGGGGAGCCATGGCCGGCCAGTTTTTCGAGCACTCTCGGTTGATTTCCGAGTCCTGCTCCCAGTACTCTGCTTTGTGAGAATCAGGATGGGAGGCGGGATGCAAGATGCAGCTACTCCCCCATGCATTGATCAAGTCTAACAGTGCACTTAACATACACTGACCGCATGGAATGGAAGTGTTGGAGAGGCCAGCTGTGCTGCGTGAGCTTCCGTGCGTACAATTTTCTCACAATTGGCTCTGCTCAGACTTTCAGAGGAATCCGTGGAGGTTAGGGGCAGGTGCAATGGATACAGTCCTGAAACTGCTCCCCCCTTTCCAGGAGCTTCTGCAAGGGGCTGCCCTCCTTAGCCCTCTTCAGTCGTCACAGTTTTAGCACTCCCCCCTCGCTTTCTGGGGGAGCGCACAACGTGCGGTTCTGTCAACTTGTGTGTTTGCCCTTTCGTTTAAATAGGGCAACACGGGTATTTTTCAGCTTTGGTACACACAAATGCATACCACCCACAAAAACAATCATGGGGGGGGGGTTGTGAGGATAAAAACTCAGGAGAGGCGAATGATGTAGCCCCTTTGGGTCTCCCTAGGGGAGAAAGGCGGGGTATTTATTGATTGACAGCATTTGAATCCAACCTTTCTTCCCCCACGGAGCCACTAAGGCAGCTTAACAATTAGAATAAGCATTATGAAAACACATCATGAAAACTAAATAGATATGTAAAAGCACAGGAAAGCAATAGCTAAAGAATAATTAAATAATAATTAAAATATAGGGCAGTAAGGAAGGATTATTGAGGGAATGCCAGATGAAACGCAAAAACTTTTACCTGCTGGTGGAAGACAGTGACAGAGTGTTGCTAGGCATGGCATAGCAACCGGCAGGAGAAGGGGAGGGGACATGAGTGACAACCTTCAACAACGGCATGACATCACTTCCAGGAGAACCCAGAAGTGACCTCATACCACTCTAGGAATCCCCCTTTGTGGTGATTCCTAGAGAGGACTAAGGTCACTTCCAGGTTTTCCCAGAAGTGATATCACGTCATTGACCTGACAACCTTTTTTTTAAAAAAAAAAATATCCAGCTGTTGCAGGAAAAAGGAGCGTGGGTAGAAGATCCCCTTGATGACAGAAGGGGGAAAGTGTGGGGGGCATTTACCTGTGGCAGGGGCTGTGACTGGTGACATAACTACATCACCGGTAACACACTGATATAACTCATGTGCCTGGAAGTGAGATCAACATGTTGCTACGGGATGCTGGGGACCCTGATATATGGGCAAAACGTTGTGCTTAAACCATAGAGTTTTGCCCAAATACCAGAGTGTCCCCAGCATCCCCCAGTGACATGCTGGCATCACTTATGGGCACCACAAGGAGTGACATTAATGGATCGCCGTGCAGCCCATCTTCCCCTCAGTTTCCTGCCTTTTCTCTCAACTGGCCACTTGAGCAGCTGTGGGAAATACTCACTGGTGTTGAGGGATTTCCTGCCAGTATTGGAGGAATGGTAACCCTAGACAGGCAAGTCTCTCTGGGAAGAGAGTTCCATAGTTTTGGTGCCACTACCAAGAAGGCCCTTCTTGCATTGCTACTTGCCTGATCTCAGAAGGTAGGGGCACCCAAAGCAGTATAAAGAAGTAAATGAAGTATAAGTAAATAAATAAGTTTTCGCACAAAGTGGCGATTGTGTGTATGGGGCATGCTCTTCCAGTGCTTGAGGTAGGAGACCCAAAGCCATAGTGACAGGAAAGGGGTGCTCCCCCTTTGCAATCAGATTCCCTGGCTGGCTTTTTGCACTGATGAGTTTGGCCTTCCTTGACACCATCCTTGGAGTGCAAGTGTGCTTCAAGAAGCCTGTGTTCTCCTCCCAGGGGTTCTCCAGAGAGAAGATTCATCGTGGCTGGCACAAACGTGTGCGCCTGCCACCCAGCCAGTGCTGATCTTGTGCAATGCGCAGGGCAGTGGGGCTGTGCTCAGACCACCTCCATGTGCACCCCCAGCCCTGCCCCAGGAGCTTCTGCAATGCTCAGGGGGTCCCTGGAAAACACTCAGGGGTGATTCAGAAGACCCATTGGTGTGGGAGGTTTGAAGACTGCCACATCCCTTAAACGGCACAGTTCACCATTTAGCCAAGGCTTTTGAAAAGCCCTTACACGGGCTTTCTCTGTGGTGGCCCCTATCCTGTGGAATGACCTGCCTGAGGAGGTCAGGAGAGCCCCCACTTTCCTGGCTTTCTGTAAATGATGCAAAACCGAACTATTCAAAAAGGCTTTTCACTCAAATGGGAGGGCTGAATTGTAGGGAAGGGGTCTCAGATGCTTCGCTAATGAGTTGGGGATTATAGACTTCATCACCATTTTTGCCTTACGTATTATCTGCTGCATTAAATATGTACTCCTATGTGCCACCAGCGCTCCATGTTGTCTCATGTTAGTCCTAGAATTGATTATGTTCTGCCTCGCTATTTTTTCTGCTCTGTATTGGATTCTTGCTAATGCTATGTCTTTTAAACCTGTATCTATTATGCCCTTGATACTGTATGGAAATGTCCTTGATACTACATTGAAATGTCCTTGATATTGACTGTACTAATCTCATACTGTGTAATCCGCCTTGAGTCTCAGTGAGAAAGGCGGACTATAAATGACATAAATAAATAAAAGCTGAGCTTGCTAGACCAAATCCATACTTTCCAAGAGAACCCCCCCAGAAGTTAATAAAAGGAAGGCTTGCCCCCCCAAAACTGCTAGACTACAAGAGTGCTCATTGCAAAGACAGTTGCAAGCAGAGATCAACTTCCCTGCAGTGCACAGCCCCCTCCTCACTGTGCCCCCCCCAGCCAAACACCTGGCAAGCTTAGACGTGCCCAGCATCCTGCTTTTGGCCACCATTTGGGAATACAACTGGATGGAAGCCGGCTTGCTGTGGAGGGGGGTGGGTGGAGGGGCTCGGTTGGCAGGGGGGGGCTTTCCTCTCCTCCACATTTTCTGCATTTTTTATGTCTTCCACAGGTGAACTTTCACTGGAGGAGTTTGTGGAAGGGGCAAAGGAAGACAAGGAATTCATGGACGTGATGATGAAGAGTCTGGATCTAACCCACATCGTAACCATGATCAACACCCGGCGGCGCAGCAGTGTCTAATGGGGGTGGAGGGGGCAAGGTTTTGCAGAAGAAACCAAGCGGACGCTGTAGGGAAGGGAGCGTGAAAACGAATCATCGAGACCCCCAATGAGAGAGGGGCCTTTGTGGAAAAAAACACTTGAACACTTCGTGCATGTCTGAACGGTCCACAGACAGCTTTCTGCAGAGCACTGTCTTGTGGCATGTGATGCACTGTGATTTGGCCCGCCTAGATTTACTTGCGGGAGGCTGGTGGATAAGCTGTCCTGCCTCACGGCTGCGGGCTGGGCTAGATGACCTTCTGGTACCTCCCCATTCTATGGAGTCTGCTCACTATGAGATTTTCTGTGTGTGGAAGCTCAGCTTTTAGACCCTGCTGGCCAGGCACAGGCGGCCAGCAGAGATTTTGATTAGCAGTTACTGGAGCCCGTTAAGGTCTCATTTTTGTATCTCTACTGTGCACCAAGGCCCCTCCTTGGGGGCAGATGGCATCTTTGGTTGTGTTTACTTTGTTAAGGACAACCTCTGTGAGTCTCACAGGTAACGTTCCAGGACAATGCAGGACCCAGAGGTGACGTTGGGCACGAGGGAAGGCAAGACGGCTGCTGCAGAAGCAGACTTTGGGAGCCCTCAAGGGTGGCCGAGCAGGGGACAGGTCCGTTGCACGGGGCACGCTCTGCTGGGAAATTCTCCTGGGCACGTGGTACTGATCAGCAATAGAGTGGGAGGACTTCCTGGTGGATAATGCGCCGTGTGGCTTAATGGGCCGAGTGCTGCCCTTTGGATTTCCCCATCTTCAGCCTCCAGCCTGAATTCTCCCTAGAAGCTAAAATGACAAAACTGAGGCTATCGTACTTTGGTCACATCATGAGAAGACAAGATTCTCTGGGAAAGTCAATAAGGCTAGGAAAAGTAGTAGGCAATAGGAAAAGAGGAAGACCTAAAACGAGATGGCTGGACTCAATACAAGAAACCACTTCCCCCAGTTTGCAGGATCTGAGCAAGTCTGTTAATGATAGGATGTTTGGGAGGACTTCTTTTCATAGGCATAGATCCAGAGGAGTTAGCCATGTTAGTCTGTAGTAGCAAAATAGTAAAGAGTCCAGTAGCACCTTTAAGACTAACCAACTTTATTGCAGCATAAGCGTTCGAGAGCCACAGCTCTCTTCGTCAGATGCATGGTCAGCTTTCGAGAACCGCAGCTCTCTTCATCAGATGCATCATCAGAGATGTAGCTCTCGAAAGCTTATACTACAATAAAGTTGGTTAGTCTTAAAGGTGCTACAGGACTTTTTACTTTCTTTCATAGGGTCGCCATAGGTTGGAGGTGGCTTGACAGCACACAACACACACACATGCACCTCCAGCCCCTAATCCCTTGGGCCAGTCCACTCACATGCACCACAAGCAGCCTGACTTCATGCCCCCCCCCAGAGGCTTTGTTATAGATTGGCACAGTCTCTGCCTGTCTTCTCAGTCCATTGCGATGGACAGCTGGCGGGCTCCATGTCCAGCCAGGGGCCCAAAGAGCCTGGTGCCTTTGCCAAGAGGTTGGGGCGCTTTTTCCCTGGGGCAGGACAAGGAAAATGGCCAAAGGAGAGAATCTGAAATGTTTCTCTTTCTTCGTATGCTTGGCAATGGCAAAACCCAAAGCGCTGGGTGGGGAGGGGGGAGGGGGCTTCCTTCCTAATGGCAAAAGGCTTGTTGCTGGGCTCCTTTGTGGTGCACCCTGAATTTGGTGCCCCGGCCGCGGGCCACCCTGCAAAGCGAGAGGATGAGAGAAGAGGCTGGCTTCAGCCAGGCAAGATGCTTAGAGAAAAGCCTCTTCCAAAGAGATGGGGGGGGGGGGGGAGAGCGTTGCCTAGAGTCTGAGGGCCTGCCACAGAAGTGGAGGTTGCTGTGCACCGGAACCGTTGGTGGAATTGCTGTGGCTCACCGTGCCCCTGCCAGGAAGTTCTCACAGGCTGGGAAAGCAGCTTGATTGAACACTGGAAGTGCCAATAAGGGCTCCATTGCAGCCATGCCCCCTTGGCCTCCACCTTCTCAGCGCTTGGCTCCCTCTTGTCCCAAAGACTGCCATGCCCTCGGCTGCTGCCAGGCAGTGCCAGCCATTGACAGGGTCTTGTGCTGCCCCTTTGACTGCATGATGCTGTAATCGCAAGGTCTTGCCACAGACAGTGGGCGTGGGATGGTGGGATGGAGCCCTCTTGCTCCGGGCACCTCCAAGAGCAAGGGACTGGGGCTGCATTGAGTTGTGACAGGCAAACAGCAGCAACTTGGGGGGGGGGGGCGGGGTTGTCACTGCAGGGCAAATCGGGCCTCCGCCCTTCTTTGTTGCGCAAAGATAGTCGCCCAGATGGCTGGTCCTCCTAAGGCGGATTCTGGCCTCAGCTTTCTCGTCCTTCTCTCCAGACTTCGAGCAGGCTGCCCACCTGTGAAAGTTCTTTTCCAAGCATTGCTTGTATATAAATGTTCGTTTCTTGCCTTTTTAAAATAAAAAAGTAAAATAAAATTTCAAAGTGTTACTACGCTGCTGTAAGGTTTGGAGGAGGGGGAGTTCATGACCACACAGGTACTAGCCAATGTGGTATAGCGGGCAGAGTGTCAGTCAAGGACTGGGGAGGCCTGAGTGCAAACCCTCCCCCTGCCACGGAGTTCCCTGGATGCCCTCCAACCACTCTCCGCCTAGAATCGTGTGTTATTTAATAGTTTTATTGAATTGAACTATTGAATTGTCTGCTGGTCTCTGACTGTAACAATAAAAAAAAAATCATGTGTTCCAGATAGAACTTCTTGGAAGAAGAGCAGAGGCCCAGTCAAAGGAATAAATCACCACTCAGCCAGCTGTGGCTGCAGAGGGCCAAAATCCATCCTATCCACAAGATCCAGAGGGGCTAGTCGTGTTAGTTCGTAGCTGCAAAATAGTAAAGAGTCCAGTAGCTCCTTTAAGACTCAGAATCATAGAATCATAGAGTTGGAAGGGGCCATACAGACCATCTAGTCCAACCCCCTGCCCAGTGCAGGATCAGCCGAAAGCACTTAACCAACTTTATTGTCGCATAAGCTTTCGAGATGCATCTGACGAAGAGAGCTGTGGTTCTCAAAAGCTTATGCGACAATAAAGTTAGTCTTAAAGGTGCTACTGGATTCTTTACTAACCAGAAGAGAAACTGGTGGTTCTGAACAGGACCAAGTGGGCACAGCTTCCATAGGGACTCCTCCACCCCGTAAGAAGACTTCTGTGGGCAGGCTCAGGTTTACTTCCTTTGTTATAGGCAGCATCGGTGGCAGGCAGGCTAGGAAAGGGGTGCATGGCTGGGCAAGACCTTTTTTCAGCAGGAACGCAGTGGATCGGAGTTCCAGCACCTCTTGTGTCCAATGCCCTCCCCACCCCCCTCCGCCCGCCCGATCTCCAGACAGAGGTCAGTTCCCCTGGAGGAAATGGCCGTTTTGTAAGGGGGCCTGTGTGTTTCTCCCTCATTTCCCTCTCGAGAGTTTCACCACCTCTTTTCCCAGAAAAAAAGCCCTACTGGTTGGCATTGTGGTGGGTTGGGACTCAGGAGAATAAGCATCACACACACATATCTAATTTGCCCGAGGCTGGCAGAGTGGCCTTTTCTATTATTTACGGGTTAGGTTCCTTCCATGGCAAAGACGCCCTCTCTCGGGGAGCTTGCCTTCCAAATCCAAGGGGAAGAAGAGGGAAGCTCCGTGTCAAGAAGATCAGCCACCCAAGGCAGAGGAGACGGGGACCAGCGTTCTGCGCTCGGAGCGCCCAGCATTTTCAAAACCATCAGGGCCATCATGGGCTCTCAATGCGAGTTGGGGATTGTATTTATTTTATTTATACCACGCCTTTCCCCCCAGTGGGAACCCAGGGTGGCTTACCTCATTCTCCTCTCCAAGGAATGAGGCTCTCGGGCCTCCAGGAATTTCCCAACCTGGAGCTGGCAACCCTACCCTGTTGGGTTCCTCTTTCGCAGACCTGGTATCCGCCTTGAACTCCCACCTGTAATGCAAAGCCGACTTGTGAAACAATCAGATTTGACAGCTCCAGGTTGGGAAATTTTTGGAGATTTGGGGGGTGAAGCCTGAAAAAGGTGGGGTTTCGGGAAGGGAGGGGTCTCAGCAGGGTACAATGCCCCGGAGTCCACCTTCCAAGGCAGCCATTTTCTCCCAGGGAGCTGATCTCTGTCACGTGGAGATCAGTTGTAATTCTGGGAGATCTCCAGTCACCTCCTTTCTCTCTCTCTCTCTCTCTGCTGCTCACTCTTTCTCCAACTTCGACACTCCCTGCTCCGCCCCCCACTTCAGCTCCCCTTTTCTTTGCACTTGATTCTCCTCTGCATCAGTGTGGTCTGCTGTTGGAGGACCCGTCATCCACACCAGCAGCTTGCATCTCCGCTTCCTTGCAGCGGGCCTCGCCTTTGTTTTTGCTCTACCCTTGCACTGAGCAAGCATCGAGCTCATTTCAAAGGAGGTGCCAGGGCAGCTGAGCACTCACTTTAAGCCACATGCCCAGTGTGGGACCTGTGCCAGCCAGGCCACGAGTTCCTGGCATGCAGGACTCAACTAACCTCCGGATCCTGGCCGATGGTGAACTTCCACACCCTTCTCAGAGTGCCACACCAAAACACACAGCCGCAGTAGCTTGATGGATTTCATGCCGAAAGGAGGTGCGCGCGCACACACACACACAGCACTTGAGTCACTTGTGCACCCAGGCAGAGCAGAGGGGGGGACGGGGGGCAGAAGCCAGCAAAACAGGATCGAGCCAACCTTAGCAGGGAGCAACTGGCTTCTGAAGGCAACAGGTTGTTCATGGACCAGGGATTCTTTGACACAGCAGGACTGAACTGCTGAACACACAGGATTCTGAGATCTATGAAAACAAACAAGCAAACAAAAAGTGGACGAGTTCCACAGTGCCTCCCCCCGGGTTTCCAGTAGGACGTGGCTGGGGCCGCTGTTTCTGGACCAAATGTCTTTCAGCAGAAGTTTCTGTGAGTCAGAAAGAATCCACGGCCACAATGCATAAACTTCCCTTAGGCAGATACCTTCAAGCCTAAGGCTATAAACAGCAGAGGGTGAGGTGGGGCAGATGCTACCAAGAAAGGCCACTTTAAAATAAGGTCCCATCAAAAAAGTACCTGGTTGCCACTGAGAGCCACTCCCCTCAGTAGATGGATACGCAAAGTAGAATGAACATCACGTCTAATCCAGGGGAATAGAAGGGAAACACGATGAGAGGAGACTGTACAGAGGTTAGCTGAACATATCGCCATCGGTGTCAAGGGTGCACGTGTTAAGGTATTGTGAGTGAGAAATCCCGAATCTTTGTTCAAACCCGGTGTGCGGGGGGAAGGTAGTGACAAACTTCTTGATGAATCCTAATTCAGCACTTTTGTGTTGCATCCTCCCTTGGGCAGTTCCTCTGTAGGCGGAGAAAACAGCCTGCCTCCGAAGATTAAAACGTCCCCACGCTGCTTTCCGTACTCTGCAGTACCTTTAGGAGGTCTACGTACTTTGCACTAGGAACATTTGCTCCTTGTTCTCATTGTTCTCATTTCAGTGTTGCACAGCAACACTGAAATCGGTTGGGTTGGAGCCGCTGGTCCTTTGCTCCTTGGGAACCAGGAAGTTGTAGCAGCTGGAGAGTCCGATTAGAACCTGGGGGGTGCGGGTTCAAATCTTTGGCCGGTCACCTTCCCTTAGCCTCACCAACCTTCTAGGGTTGTTGTGACGGAGGGAAGGGAGAGTGGCAAAGGCTGCCCCTGAGCTCCCTGGACAGAGGGCAAGATAAAAACAGCGCTATACGGACAGCTTGAGAACCGGATACAATCCGTTTCATAAATGCTGGCCAGAAAGCTGGTGATCTAACATCACAAAATACCGCAGCGCTCAGACTAAGACTGGCCGGAGCTCCTCCATGCAGGAGATTTCAGGACCCAGAAGCCAGGCATCGCTGCTTGGTTGGTATCCTGACCCATGAACACCATGGGCATGTCTGCTCTCGGAGCTCGGAAGCCTCATCTCTGTGCTGCCTAGGGTTGCCGACTCTGGGTTGGGAAATTCCTGGAGATTTGGGGGGGGGGGAGGTGGATCCTGGGGAAAGGCAGGGTTTGAGGAGGGGAGGGACCTCATTGGCGCATAACGCCACAAAGCCCACCCTCCAAAACAAGGGAACTGATCTCTGTACTTTGGACATCTCCAGACCCAACCTGGAGGTTGGCAGCCCCAGTGCCGCCTCTCTGTTCTTTCCCCCCTGCTATGCCCCTTGGTAGGGGATGCTGGTGTTAAGCCTTCTCAGCTGCCCAGTGACCTTCTGACACACCGGAAGGCAAGAGAGGGTCTTTCTTGCCTTTGTGCAGAAAAGAGGGAGGCGCAGGGCTGTTCCGCTGAAGATGCAGGAGTCTCCTCTCTTCCTTGCAAGAGGCTACAAGCCCTGGCCATTAATGGTTTGCTCGGATGCCCTGGCCAAAACAAGAGTTTGGCCCCTGGCAGGTTAACGGGTGACTTATTGCCCACGCTTCTGGCTCCGGTTAGCACAGCCTTGTGTAAGACCCGAGCTATAAATGCCCTAGAAGGTGCTTCTTTAGAGGCATTTGATCCCAGTCCTTGGCCTCCGCACATCTGCAGGGATGAAGGTGGTGAACATGGTGAGTGACTGGCAAGCAAAACCTCTCCAGTGGGGGGGGGGGAAGAATGCTGAATGGGGGGGGGCGGAGCAGGGCCAGGGTTGCAGGAAAGACCCCCGAGAGAGGAAGCAGAGACTGGAAAGAGGAAGGCGGAAAAAACCCACCCAGGCTTCTAGGAACCTGAAAATGTTATGCAGGTTTGCCCAGATCTGAAGCTGCCTCCATGCCTTTCTGGGCACGGAGCAGGGGCCACTGGGGCAGTTGGGGGGGGAGTAGTTGTGAATTTCCTGCATTGTGCCCGGGGTGGGACTAGATGACCCTAGGGGTCCCTTCCAACCCTAGGATTCTGTGATTCTGTTCTGCTATATATACATTTCCAGCCCTGCAACTTGAGAACTTTCTGTTGGGGACAAGACAGCAGGGAGCAGCTGGAGGTTTCCTGACCCCCCCCTTCATTCTGTACTGGTGGACTGGGGATGGGGGGGGGCTTCCTCTGGGTCCAGGTGGGCAAGGGTGAACTTGCCCATTGCTACGATCACATCCTGTCCCCTGCAGTGCTCAGGGGGCAGGGAACAGCGTTTTTGCACGCCATGCTATTGCCCTGCGCAGCCCAAGAGGGTTTTCTTAGCCTGCTTCATGCCGTTGCCTTGTCTCCGTCACTCTCTTCATGCCTCCAGCCTCATGCCCAGTCTTGCCCTTTCGCTCCATCCCAGGACATGTTCCTCGTCACCTCCCTCCATTGCTAAGAACATTGTGGGAAGCCGCCTTATGCAGAATCAGTTCATCCAGCTCCATCCGGTCTCCTCTGACTGGCAGCGGCTCTCTGGGGCCACAAGCCGAGAAAGAGAGATCTGCCCCAATCTGTGTGACCCGAGACTGTTTAATTGGACGGAATTTGGAACCACCTGCCTGCAATCCAGGCAGCCTGCCGCTGGGATATGGCCCTCCTCCACCCAGGACTCACAGCTATTTAAGCTTATGGCCATTGCCGTGTCTTGTGGCAGTGAATCCCACAGATGCCGTGTATGCATAAGAATTTTTCTTAGTACCCATCAGGCACATTGGGTGCCTCTGCCTGAGCACTAGAATTAGGAGGGAGAGAGAAGCACCCCCTCCATCCCTCCTGTTCGCCTGCAATCCACTTGCTCCCCCATCCATCTTGGGCCCCTCAACGCAGCTCCTCTTTCTCCCCTCAGGGATGCGACCCCTCTGAGATCTACCGGCCCGACATCGATTTGCAGAATGGGAAGCCGAAGGAGAACTTCCGCAACTACAAGGTGAGGTCCAACAGCACCAGGGCCTTCTGGGGAAGTCCTCTGGCCCCCGTCGCAGCTGCCCTGGAGACACTGGCTCTGCTTCCTCATCACATGGCAGGAAAGTGGCCCCAGGGCCCCGCTGAGATGTCACTCCCCACCCAGGCGCCTCCCCACAATATCAGCATTCAGGCCTGCAGGAGTTCGTGGCAGAAGCACAGAATGGGGTGTAGGGGTGGGACGTGGGAGTCTCTCAGGGCCAAGCTACAAGTGACGAATGACACTTGCCTGGCAAGTGAACAGACTCACATGTATTCTTCCCTGTTCACTTGCCATTCACTTGCGCTCCACTTGATCAAGTGGAGAGCAAGTGAATGGCAAGTGAACAGGGAGGAATACATGTGACGTGAGTCTGTTCACTTGCCACACAAGTGTCATTCGTCACTTGTAGCTTGGCCCTCAGTTTCACTTAAAATGTAAAGCATGATTCCAGTCCATAGTGACCTGAAAAGAGGCCTGGCTCCCATCACTCCTATCAGGGCTCCAGTCATTGCCTTCCTTGCAAAGCAAGAAAAGAAAAAAGAATCACAGTGATTGATATGAAAGAATGTTAGAAGAAGAGGATTTAATGCTGTCTCTTTCCTCAGGATTTAGAGTGGGCGAGACCAGAAAGATGGAAAGATAGAGAGATCAGGGCATCTGTTTACTCCTTACTGCCCTGTACTATCCTTTGATATACAGCTTGATAACCTCAGGACTTCCTCCTTGTGACATCCTTCTTTTCCTGCCTTTGTCATACTTCTCTCTCTTCTCTCCATCTTCAACCATGGATGCAGGACTTGTCCTGCCATCCATGCCCATCCTTAGCCTAGACAGGTAGATAGAAATCTATCTCTCCTCCTTTCCCATCAAATTATGGAGTTCCTATAATAAAGAACTCTTATTTCTTTTCTAAACATAAGCTAAGGGTAAGTTTGCTATTTTATCTCTCACGCTCACACCAGCCAGCAAGCTCCAAACACCCATCATGCTCTCTCTGTGATTATATTCTACCCATATATGCACACTTTTTAATAGGTTCAGGGTCCAGTTGTTTTAAAATAAGATCAGGTGGGAGGGTTCTGCAGCTGCTTGAAGCTGCACAATGGGGAGGGAGCTGATGCCTCCCTGTGACTCACTGCTCCTATGCAAGGCCCTCCTCATCCCCTCCTGGGGCCCCATTGCCACCATCCCTCCCCAAGCACTGCAGCAGAGGGCTTGGCTTGCCCCCAGCAAGGGGTGGTGCTCAGGTCCAGGAGGGGATGGGAATGCCTTGCTTGGGGGGATCAAATGCCTGGATCCCGACCTGGAATCTGGACAGCAGCCGAATCAAGCATGTCAGACTCAAAAGAATGTGACAATGGATAGTTTTGCCACCTTCTGCCTACCTTTAGAGTGTACTAAATCAAATCATCTTAGAACTCATGAGTGCACGTGTGTGTGTTTGTGTGTGGGGGGATATGCTAGAACTCCACGAACTCGAGCTTTTGTTTCCCTGTCGGCAGAAAGCAACCGCCACTTTCACCTGTTACCCTCCTAGAGCCACAACTGGTGGGAAAGCAACCGGTGAACTCTTTGCATTCACTTCCAAAGAGCAGTGGCGTAGCGGGGTGGGGGGTGGGGGCAGAGGGGCAGTTGCCCTGGGCGCAAAATTCATAGGGGTGCAAGAGATGCGCCTCACCCTTGAGGAGGCAGCCTGCTCCGCCTCTGCATCGACGGGGTGGCCGGCTCATCTCCACACCCTCCACCACAGCTGCCCACACTGCTGCAGCCAGTTCGGTGCCCAGCGAGCCGGCCACCCCATCAGCGTGCCGGTGGCGCGGGCAGCCTCCCCACGAGCGAGGTAGTCTTTGCCCCCCCCCCTCTGCTGCCCGTGCTGCTGCAGCCAGCTTGGCTCCCAGCTGCTCCGTGCCCATGGGAAGGCTGCCCGGGGCCCCTGCGTGCTGATGGGGTGGCCGGCTCGCTGGGTGCCGAGCTGGCCTTCCGGCAGCAGCCGAGCTGGCAGGCAGCTGTGTCCGAGGGGGGGTCGCGTTCCCTGTATGATGATGTCACTGGAAGTGACATCATCGCACAGGCCCGGGAGCACATGCTGTGCACACATGTGTGATACAGAGCAAAAAAAAAAAGTCCCTTGTCCAGGGTGCACTCAACTCACGCTACGCTGCTGCCAAAGAGACTTGTGGCCCCTTAACTTCTAACACATTTTATACATCCTAAAACTTTGGTGGGCTTGAACTTTCCTTGTCTCAGTAATCCTCACACCCCAGCGTGTTTCGAATTCAGTATTGTAGATAAAATAGTAAAGAGTCCAGATGCATGCATGCATCTGATGAAGAGAGCTGTGGTGCTTGAAAGCTTATGCTACAATAAAGTTGGTTAGTCTTAAAGGTGCTCCTGGACTCTTTACTATTTTGCAACTACAGACTAACACAGCCAACTCCTCTGGGTCTAGTATTGTAGATAGGTTGTGTGTGAGAAACAGAGATAGGTTATGCATGGTGAACCATCAACCACAGACCACAGACTTTACTACTATGTATGTGCTACTGTGTGCCCTCTGTTGCTTTGGTTATGATGACCCTACTAGGTAGTTCTGTGTTGCTTAATATGTCAATCTTAGCATTGCTTATGCTCTGTTTCAGCATTTTTTCAACTCTATGTATTGAATTTCTGCTGGTTTTAAATCATTACAAATTTGCATGTCTATACCTATGACATGTTTATTGAAATGTCCTTGAAACTGACTGTACTGACTCGCACTTAGTAATCTGCCTTGAGTCACAATGAGAAAGGCAGACTATAAATAATGAAAATAAAATAAATAAAAATGCATAATATAAAAATAATTGAAACAACAGTTAAACAAAACTCATGCACAGGAAAGATCCAGAAGAGTTAGCCGTGTTAGTCTGTAGTAGCAAAACAGTAAAGAGTCCAGTAGCACCTTTAAGACTAACCAACTTTATTGTAGCATAAGCTTTTGAGAACCACAGCTCTCTTTGTCAGATGCAGATAAGAGCTGTCGCTCTCAAAAGTTTATACTACAATAAAGTTGGTTAATCTTAAAGGTTCTATTGGACTCGTTACTATTTTGCACAGGAAAGAGGCATGCTTTCTACATCTGTCACGTTTTTAGCCTGCCGATCATCCAAGAAGCTGAGGCAGGGGGCATACATGGTTCTCCTGTCCTCTGTATCTTAGCCTTGCAACCCCACCCCACCCCCCATGAATTAGGTCGGTTGTACCGTGCTGCATTCCTTCTCACAGGGGTAATGATGATCCCATTCTGGATCTTGTAGCTGAAAGGTCAGCAGCTCCACTGGGCAGAACAAAGGAGCAAGAGTCAAGGCCCCCAACAGTAGGCAGAGATTGCCCTGGCAGTCTCCCCCAAAAGAGGTGGCTTGGATTAGGACTCCTTTGCAGTCTGTACATGTGGAGCCCCACAGTAAGGCACAGATTCCCCCCCCCCCGCCCTCCACAGAGGGGGGATGAAGCCCCTCCACAGCACTTGGGAGAAGTTTCCAGTGAGTAGCTGTGTTGGTCTGCGGTAGAAGAGCAAGATTTGGGACCAGTAACACCTTAAAGACCAATTAGATTTCCAGGGTATGAGATTTTGAGAGTCAGAGCTCATATCACATCTAGTTGGTCTTTAAGGTGCTACTGGGCCTGAATCTAGTACTTGGGAATATTAGTTTCCTGAGAGCATGAATGACTGTATATCAAGTTGGGGGACCCCCCCTGACCCAACAGAGGGTAGAACGTATTGTAAGCTGCTGGAGAGCCAGTTTGGTGTGGTGGTTAAGAGCAGCAGGGCTCTAATTTGGAGAGCCAGGTTTGATTTCTCACTCCTCCGCTTGAAGCCAGCTGGGTGACCTTGGGCTAGTCACAGCTCTCTCAGAGCTCTCTCAGCCCCACCCACCTCACAGGATGATTGTTGTGAGGATAATAATAACACACTTTGTAAACTGCTCTGAGCGTGGCATTAAGTTGTCCTGAAGGGCAGGTATATACATTGAATGTCATTATTGTTATTATTATTAGAAAGACCCAGGATAGAGAACGGCCAGGGATGGATTGGGCCCATAGCACATGCTCACTCCCACCACTGCTGGGCCAGCAGAATCCAAGGAAAACCCCTCTGAGTGGAGCCTTTTCTCTTCTCAGGAGGGGCCGCTGATGGACCGGGTGTTCAACACCTATCTGCTTATGCACACCAACCAGACGGTGGCATTTGTGAGGAAGAAGGTAGGTGCATCAGAGATGAGCGCTCTCTCTCCCGCAGAGGGGTTTCAGCCCCAGGAAGAGCCCATCTCACATTCCCTTTCTCACACACTTGGCGGGTGGGAATAGAATATGAAGCCATAAAGCTCCTCAATCCCAAGGGGAGGAATGTTTCATCCTGGGCTTTTTTTCTGTGAAAAGAGGTGGTGGAACTCAGGGCCAAGCTACAAGTGACGAATGACACTTGAATGGCAAGTGGATTGAGTGGAGGGCAAGTGAACAGGGAGAAATACACTTGCTGTTCAAGTGTCATTTGTCACTTGTAGCTTGGCCCTCAGTGGTGGAACTCAGGACCGCACAATGACGTCACTTTGGGTCAGCTGGAACAAGGGGGGAGTTTTTTAAAGTTTAAATCGCCCTCGGCGAAAATGGTCACATGGCCGGTGGCCCCGCCCCCTGATCTCCAGACAGAGGGGAGGGCGCGGAGGGCAATCTCAACTCGCCTCTGTCTGGAGATCAGGGGGCGGGGCCACCAGCCATGTGACCATTTTCAAGAGGTGCCGGAACTCCGTTCCAGCGCGTTCCTGCTGAAAAAAAGCCCTGCTTTCATCACATCGTGCAGCACAGATAAAAACACGATGCAGCTGCAAGTCTAAACAACCTGATCCAATTGCTCCCTTCTCAGTTCTGCCCTCCTGTTTATACCTGCCCCTTAGCTAGTTTGCATTTTGACCCATCTGGGGCCCTTTTGCATTGGATGCCGGCCAGCCTAGCCTTAGGACCGTGTTTCTGTATGCTGCCCGGTGGAGTCCTTCTGGCCCCTCCTGCTCACTCCTGGTGTCCTCACAGTCCCCTCTTCCTAGAATGAGGAGTACGGGGGCTGCGGCCTCCACCAGATGACCATCATGGAGGCCTTGGACCTGCTGGACAAAGTGGTGGACGAGTCGGACCCAGATGTTGACTTCCCCAACTCCTACCATGCCTACCAGACAGCCGAGGGCATCCGTAAGGCCCACCCTGATAAAGGTGAGTTGGGGGGGGGACCTCTTTTCTACAGCATCGGGCATGAAAATAAGAGGCCACTTTTGGATATGGATGCAGCAGGAGACAATTACTGAGAAATCCCTCTTATAGAAGCAAGATTAATGTTTCTGTTCTTCTTCCATCACAGGCAATACCTGATAGGCAGGAGGTACAGGTATAGAAGAAGCTATTTTCTACAGACCCCAGAGTTGTTAGTTCTAACGGCCAGTGATTCTCCGAGGTCTCAGGCAGAGAAAGGTCCTTTCCAGTCCAGCTACCAGAGAGTTTTTTAATGGGAGAACTTGGGACCTTTTGCATTCAATGCTCTATGGCTCTTACATAAGAACATAAGAGAAGCCATGTTGGATCTGGCCAATGGCCCGTCCAGTCCAACACTCTGTGTCACACAGTGGCCAAAACCCAGGTGTCCTCAGGAGGTCTGTCAGTGGGGAAGGGACACGAGAAGCCCTCCCACTGATTGCCCGCCCCCAAACACCAAGAATACAGAGCATCCCTGCCCTAGACAGAGAGGTCCATCTATACCTTGTGGCTAAGAGCCACTGATGGTCCTCTGCTCCATATGTGTATCCAATCCCCTCTTGAAGCTGTCTATGCTTGAAGCTGCCACCACCTCCTGAGGCAGTGAATTCCATGTGTTAATCACCCTTTGGGTGAAGAAATACTTCTTTTGATGCGTTCTAACCTGAGTGCTCAGCAATTTCACTGAGTGCCCATGAGTTCTTGTATTGTGAGAAAGGGAGAAAAATACTTCTCCCTCTTCCTTCTCTATTCTCTTCTCTCAGTCCGTCAGGTACTCGCTAGACTTGTACAAGTGTGTTTGACACAGAATTGACCCCAAGCTGATGCATTAAGCTGGGAGCAGGATACCATTTGCTCCAGGATACTTACTATCTGGTGCTTGGCTCACTAAAAATGCACTCTCTCCCCCTCTCCTTGTCCTAGATTGGTTCCACCTGGTCGGACTGCTTCATGACATGGGGAAGGTCTTGGCACTGCTTGGCGAGCCACAAGTGAGGAGAAGGTTGACTGGCACTGTCCTAGCCAAGATCACCACTGAGTGAGGTTGCCTTCTGGGCTCCCATACCTAATTCCCAGGCACTGAGCAGAACAAAGCGCCATCTGCACAGGCATCCCTTTGCCCCCACCTCACCCTATAAGGTCTTTTGGGGGGTCTAGCAGCATTTTTCCCAAATGATCACCGACTCAGCTGGATAGTAAAGAGTCCAGTAGCACCTTTAAGACTAACCAACTTTATTGTCGCATAAGCTTTTGAGAGCCACAGCTCTCTTTGTCAGATGCAACCGTCAGGTTGCATCTGACGAAGAGAGCTGTGGCTCTCAAAAGCTTATGCGACAATAAAGTTGCATTTGATGAAGAGAACTGTGATTCGACGAAAGCTTATGCTACAATAAAGTTGGTTCGTCTTAAAGGTACTACTGGACTCTTTACTACTTTGCTACTACAGTCTAACATGGCTACTCCTCTGGATCTACGACTCAGCTGTGGCTATGTGCTAATATAAATATGTGCCATTTTAAATAGTACATAGATGAGCACTGAAAACGGCTGGAGGGTCCCCAGGTTCATGACAAGTGGAGTAACTGCTCTGCTTGTCCCTGTCCCACCTTCTCCCCCTGCAGTGGGCCGTGGTGGGGGATACGTTCCCCGTGGGCTGCGAAGTGCAGGACTCTGTCGTCTTACGGGATTCCACCTTCCATAACAACCCTGACATGAAGAACCCGTTATACAAGTAAGCACTTGCTCTGCTGTAGGGTGTGTGTGTGTGGGGAGGCGGGGAGAGGGTGCGGGCGCTTCGGTTCATGCTTAGAAAGCAGGAGCCCACAGAGCTATGCACACTATTACCATTTTGCTTTATTTATTATTATAATAATTATACACAACAGAGGTCTTGATACATTATTCAGTTGGAAAAGGTTTCAAATAGATAACTTGGAAAATTTTGAGTAGGCTTTCAGCAGTTAGCCCAACAGCCCGTGTATGGTGCTGTGTATACGTTTTCCAACTTCACACCGTGGTCCTTTGTTTGGGTTGTTTCCTTTCCACCCTCCAGCCTTGACTCCAGAGGGGCTAGTGATGGGTGATGTCACCAGCAAGGAAAGATCTGCACCGAAGGTTCATGTTCCACTTCTGGAGACACTTCCCTGCTCCCCATGATAACCCACCAGATCCTGTCGCCTTTCCTGGGATAGCAGAGAGAACCAAGGAGCTTAAGTGGTTCTCCCCAGACCACGATAGAAAAGGGGTGAGGGACATTCTGATATGGTGCATGCTCTGAGATGCGCTCTCTGTCTCTCTCTTGCCTGCTCAGCTCCAAATATGGGATTTACCAGCCTAACTGTGGCTTGGAGAAGGTCCTCATGTCCTGGGGCCATGACGGTAAGAGCTTCTGGGTTGGGTCAGGAGCAGGAGGCACTCTAGGAACAGCAAAGGCACCCACCCGCACCCAGGCTCCCACCTCGATCAGAAAGGAAATGTGCACACGTCCAGAATTCCCAACGAGTCTTCAATTGTGATCCCAAGGGTTTGAAGGGGGATTTAAGCCTCATTGATAAAGTCTCGAGGCAACGGGGCTGCCAGAGCCGGTGTCTTTCACATGGCCACACACATCCTGCGCTGAATATATAGCTACGATTTCTCACAAGCATTGACTTGCGTTTCCTTCAGATGTATTGAGTTAACCGCCTGCCCTTTACAATGGGGAGTACCGAGGGAGTACACGGTGCCTCTGCCTGCCCCTGGCCAAACCCCCGTTCTGAAAATCAGGGCGAGTTAGGTCGCTGGGATCCAGAAGCCCATCTCTTAAGTGAGTCTGGGGTGGGGTGTGTGTGCGTGTGAGGCTTGGGTGCTGATAACAAAGACGAAGGAGCTGAGCTAACCCACGCCCTGGGCTCTTTTGTCTCTGCCTCCCCTCTCCAGAATACATGTACAAAGTGATGAAGCGGAATAACTTTGCCCTGCCACAGGAGGTAAGCGAACAAGTCGGTCATGGCGGAGAGATGGGCACTGGCACAGTCCAGACTGCTTCCCGTTTCAGGAGTGCCCCTTGTACTCTTTAGAAGCGAACATTGTGAAATATCACGCAAAAACCACGGAAGATAGCGTCTTCTCGCGAGAGTTTTGCACGACATTGTGCAAAACTCTCGCAAGAAGACGCTATCTTCCGCGGTTTTAGCACGATATTTCGCGACGTTGCGGCAGCAGGTAAGCCGTGTGAAAAGGGCCCATCAGAGACCTCCCGCTGGCCACAGTATCTGAGGCCCACACTGTGGCTGGCCAGCTATCACAACCCGTGTCTGTGCCCTGCCAGGCTTTCTACATGATCCGATTCCACTCCTTCTACCCTTGGCACACGGGAGGGGATTATATGCACCTGTGCAACGAAGAAGACCTGCGCATGCTGCCCTGGGTGAGAGAGTTCAAGTAAGTACCCCAAGAGGGGGTGTCACGGAGGAAGCAGGGCTGGGGAGGGAAGAAAGAGGGAGGGCGAGGAGGACTCCCTGGGCCAAAGCAAGAGGGAAGGTGCAGGCCACCGTGGTCTTGGCTACCCTCTAAAGGCAGTATTTGGATGTGCAGACGGAGCCCTAACATCATGGTTTGGAGCACAGTTGGGTGTTGTGTTTGTGTGTTTTCTTGGCAAGTAAAAACCTTTTGGTACTTCCCCCCGCAAATAAAAACCCTAATGCTATAGCTTAAACCAACCCCCCCCCCCATTTCCCCTGAAATTTGACACATCCAATTCCTCCTCTTCCTTTACAAGAAAGTGTGTATGATGATGATGATGATGATGATGATGATGACGATGATGATGATTTATAAACTGCCCATCCTCTCAGGGGCTCTGGACGGTGAACAACAGTTAAAATCAATAAAAACAAGAAAACAATAATTCTAAAATCAACATACAATAAACAATAAATTAACCAAATACATTAAGGTGCAACGGTGGGGAGAACCCCCAAACCCCAAAGGTGGAAGGCCGATGGAGGCTGGTGTAGAGATGGAAACTTTTCTCTCTCCAAATTTCGTAGGGATAAATGGATAGGTAGTCGGTGCAGAAGAGTCCAAACTTAGGACTTCTTCCCATAACAAACGAAAATATAAAAGTACTAGGGCTTATAACAATAAATATAGGTGTATTGCGAAATGTATGCCAATACAGAGCTCCTTAGTCCATACAGAAGTGACTGTAGACTAGAGCATATCATTTGCATGAAAATATAGTTACAGAAATGCAAAATGTAAATACAATGTAAGATTGTCTACTCATGAACAATACTGGCAGCAATCAGTCATATTCTGTACTCGTAAACAAACTTGTAAACACTCAAGTGATGGAACGCTGGCAATACGGTTTCAAAAAGATCCTTCACCAAAAAGGTTATGACGGAAGTCTCTGTTCAAAGTTTGAGACGCGACCGATTTTCCTGGGTCCAACGAAGAAGATCGAATCACTTTAGATTGTATCCCAATCTGAATGGAAAGGGCTGCGAAAAGCTGCAATTCCCACCTTCTAAAAGGGAGAAGCCGCACCGATTCCTCACCCTTGCCAAGTCAAAACCACAATGAAAAACCACTGCAAATCCTAACCCACCTTTCTACCAAGCAGGAACTCAAAGCAGACTTGGAAAGGGGTAGCGCTGCTTAAGAAGGCTCTTCAAACCTGCCAGCAGTTCTTATAAAAGTGCCCCACCTAGTGAACAAGGTGTGCAATCCCTTGCAGTCCCTGCTAGGTCAAATTCACTTTCTTTGCCCGAGGGCCACGCTAGAAGTGACGAAGTACACTTGAACGGCAAGTGAACAGACTCACGTGTATTCCTCCGTTCACTTGCGCTCCACTCGATCACACGTAGTGATGGAGCACAAGTGAACAGGGAGGAATACACATGTTCACTTGCCGTTCAAGTGTACTTCGTCACTTCTAGCGTGGCCCTCGGGCTCTGCTTCCCCTTATGGAGGCACACTTAAGGGTAATCGGCACTGCTCAAGTTAGGGCTTCGTCAGCCCCAACAAAATTATCTGGTCATAGAAGAGCTGGAAGGAACGTCTTCTTGGGTCACCCATTCCAGCCCATCCGCAGTAAGCGTCGTCTGTTCCTGAGCAGCTTGGGCTGGCAAGGCAAGTGGGAGAACTGGAACCGTTTCCTCCCCGGCAAGGCTGGCCTGGATGTGACAACCATCCATTCTTTCATCAGAAATCATCTTCAGGCCCCTCCAAATTCCTGCCCACTTTCCTCGGAAAGGTCAGGGGGATGTTCTATCCCTTGCCGAGGCTCTGGTTTCTGTCCCTCTTCAACCTATGCCCCAAAAGCGCTCTCAACAACCCACCCAGACTTCTCCGGTGAATGATGCCGAGGCCATCGTTCCTCGCCTTGTTCAGGCAAGGAGCAACTGGTCCCCAGCTCCGGTCAGACATTCACGCTGTGCCTCCAAAGTTGGCCAGAATATCCCTCTCTGCCATTGGCAAGCCCGAAGAAGGCATGCCCAAATGGCTGGAATCAAAGTGAAGTTCCAGGGCCCGCACAATTGTCTCCCGCAAGGACCGTCTTGCATTGCACCTGCTTACAAACGTTGCACAAGGCACACAAAAAACTAAAATGACATACTTTGCCCCCTCCATGCCTGCCTTGATGGAAGGGAGCCAAATCTTCAGTGAAGCCTGGTGGATTGTGCAATACGTGCACAACAGTTTTAATGGATTATTTATTGATTGATGTTTTAACTTATGATACCATGTTTTTTATTGTATTTTGTAATTTGCTCTGAGCCTGTTTGCAGGGAGAGTGGAATATAAATTTAATCAAAAATTAAAAGCCTGGGTGTAGAAAAAGGGGTTGATCTCTTGACAGACAGGTGGTTCCCTTGACAACCTCAGACAGTAACCCCACCTCTCTGTTTCCTCCTTACAGCAAGTTTGACCTCTACACCAAGTGCGAGAATCTGCCCGAACCCCAGGAGCTCAAGCCCTATTACCAAAGCCTCATAGACAAATACTGCCCTGGACAGCTGCAGTGGTGATTCCTATGACTTAGTACCTCACCCCATCCACGCAGCTGACTTCTCTGCTGTTTGCTTTGGCTGGAAATTACAGCCCTGCTTGGGGCAGGGGTGGGACACAGCCTGTATTCTGTCCCCCAGGACCAATGCACCTTGCTCATGTTAAGCGTCACATTCCAAATGAATTCCTGGGAAATTCGTCCCATGCCACACGCCCACTAGTTTACAATGAAATAAAATCATTATGGCTCAAGCGTCACAAATGTCAATCATATCCTCCCCTGCTACGCTCGCCCCAATCTACAGGAATAATCAATCATGAGGTCACCCCAAAACAATGTTTTTGCCCCCTACTAATGGACCACACAGCAAGCAACCACACGTCAAAGCTGAGGAACGTTATTCCCGCTCTCCTGATAGGACATCTACCCTACCTGGGGGAAAAAATTCTGCCGAGCACCATTAGGATCGGCATGGAGAGACCGGGATCTTGGCAGCCATTGCTCCTGCTGACCCTCCCCTCCCCGTTGGCACAGAAGGGGTTCTGCAGTTGGCTACCAACTTACCAACAAGGTTACCAACGCTAGGCTGGAAAATTCATGGAGATTTGGAGGCAGAGCCAGGGGAGTTTGCGGGGTGACCTCTGTGCGGTATACCATACAGTCCACCCTCCGAAGCAGCCATTTTCTCCAGGGGAACTTATCCCTGTAGTCCGGAGATAAGTTCCAGGAGGGTGACCGTGTTTGGTCTGCAGCAGGACAGCAGGATTGGAGTGCGGGGGCACCTTAGAGACCAACCAGATTTTCAGGGTGTGCGTTTTTGAGAGTCGGAGCTGCCTTTGACCAGTTTCTGTACCATGCATCTGACGAAGAGAACTGTGATTCTCGAAAGCTTATGCTACAATAAAATCGGTTAGTCTTAAAGGTGCTACTGGACTCTTTTTGATTGGAGCTGCCTTTGTCAGCCGAGTTGTAACTCTGGCAGACTTCCAAGCCCCATCTGAGGCTGGCAACACTAATGTTTAAGTACCCAGGATCCTGCCCGTTCTCTCAACCTGGATCTTGGAAACACTTCCTGTGGCCAGCACTGGACAGAGGTCTTAAATGACGCCTGCCTTCCCAAGCCACCGCGCTCTTCTGCACAGCACAAGACAGCCGACCACCTTGACTTGCACTTGAAGGTTCTCAGGTGCAGGGGACACTCTAGCATAACAACAACTGCGCTTGCTGTATATAACGCTCTTCTAGACAGACTAGCACCCTGATTGGAGCAGTGAACAAAGCCAGTGTTGTTGTTATCTCCACAATCCAGGGCTGAGAGGAGGGGCTCACCCAAGGACCCCTGCTGAGCTCACGGCGGCAGTGGGATTCGAACCGGCTCGCTTTCAAAGCAGCCATCTCAGGAAGGAAAGAAGAGGGGGCTCCGGGACCCTGAAACTCCTGGCTGTTCTCTCTTCCTTGCAGTTTCAATAGTTAGCACGGCTGGTTGGGTGGATGCCGAAGAGGAGGGAGTTTCCACCGTACTGGGCAGCGCAGCATCCTCAACCTCCCCGCAATTTCGTGCGCCCCAGCTGGGTGTGTCCACCAGCACATACACTTCCGCTGTAACCTCGCTTCCCCCCTTCCTTAGGGGTGTGTGCTGGGGGAGAGGACCTGTGCCGATATCTCCGCAGCCCCCCTTCCCAAAAGTCGAACACTCTTGGACAACTGGAATGTCAAGGCTTTATTTAGAAAACTATAATTTGTGGTCCTTGGTGCGAGAAGTACAGCTCTGCTTCCCTCGGGGCCGAGCCAGATTGGGCCCCACCAGGTCAGTGCCTGCCCCCCTTCAGCTGCAGCACAACATGGCAACGAATCCCGCCCCCTCCTTCAGGCCCAGAGGCACAAGAGATCAAGGCAATAGCAAACGGGGGGGGGATGAGGAGGAGGAGTTGGCAGCCTGAGGGTGGCAGAGGAAGGGCGGGGAGGCAAAGGGGATCTGCCACGCCCTTTTCAACCACGGGCGGGGGGGGGAGGCTGGCCTCCCCAGATGCTTCTCATTCAGCACTGCAGGACATAGCAAGGAAAGGTGCACAGGAAAAAAAAAGAAAAGAAGCGTGAGCGTTTCCTCCAGGTTTCTTGCTGTGAGCAAATTTCACATTGGACTGAAGTTGGCGCTCATCACCCACAAAGCTCCCCTCTTGCCTGCAAAGCAGGGGGCCTGGCAAAAAGAAGAGAGGGTGGGGGGGGACAAAAGGACCCCCACCCACAAACAAGTTATTCCATGTGCCATGCTGCGGCAGCTGTCGCCCTCGGAGTCCCAGGACAAAAGCCAGTCCAGGAGCAGCAGAAACCAAAACCGCATCCGGAGGGGAGTCAGTCAGTCAGTCAGCGGGGACGCAGCCCAGCGGCAGCTACTTCCTCTTCTTGACGCTCCGAAGCCCATCGGCGGGGGGCTCCGTCAGCCCCTTGGCCTTCTCTGCCGCTTCCTTCTTCAACTGCCCGTTCTTCTCCCTGCCGGCCGGGTCCCCTCCGCCGCCGCCATCGGCTGCCGCTTCCGGCCGCTTGTTGCTTTTCTGCTTCCCGCTGGCAAGGCTGCCCCCTGGCAGCCAGCCCCTCACGCCCCGCAGGAGGCAAAGGACGGCTGCGGTGAGGTAGAGGGACCAGATCAGGGCAGGGCTGGTGTAAGGGTGGGCGTGCCCTCGCACCAGCCGGAGGGCAGTAGGCAGAAAGGAGTCCGATGGCCGCTTCGGGGGGGCCTTGTCCTGCAAAGGAGGGGACAAGATGCGGAAGGCACTGGGGTTAAAGAGCTGGGGGGGGGGGGGTTCCTGCTCGAGAAAGGGGGAACGTGCTGGAACTACTTCGTTAAGCTATGGGGTAGTGAACAGAGAAACACAGCGCTGGAGCGAGCGCAAGTTCATCCAGTCCAACTCCGCTGCACAATGCAGGAAATCCACAGCTATCTCCCCACCCCCCTCCCCCCGCGGCCCCTGCTCTATGCCCAGAGGAAGGCAAAAATCCTCCAGGATCCCTGGCCAGTCTGGCCTAGAGGGAAACTCCTTCCTGGCCCCTGGGCATGTAAGGAAGGACCCCGAGAGCCAAGCACCGGCTCGTCCCATCCTGCCCTGCCTCTCCCAACCTGGGCACACTCAGACTGGGTCACAGAATCATCACAGCACATTTTGCTTGAACAGAAGGAGAAACGTCCCAATGCCAAGAACAATTCCGCAAGGCAACCAGCGACCCAGAGAGACAGCGGGCTCTCCCTCATTGGAGATCTTCAAGCAGAGGATCAATGAAGGGGCCAAGCGCGCTGGGGATCTTGCATGGAGAGTGTGTGTGTGTGTGGGGGGGGAGGAACAGACTGGAGGCCCTCAAAGGCCCTTTCCAACTCTCAGACTTGACCGATGACACCACACCAGGGCCTGCACTGCCACGTCACCCCCATCTCTCCCCCACTCCCTCCGCTGTCCCATTAGGGATGCTGGTGCAAGCCGAGGCAGCTTGCGGTGAACCAATTTCACCTTGGACTGAAGTCGGTGCTCATCACGGAAGCTGGAAGATCACCCCCCCCGCCTATTGCTGGGAAAAGAAGAAGCCCCCTCATACTCACACTCTCTTCCCTCCCAACTCATCTCCGCGTGCCGCTCCCCCCCGGGTCATCCTCCCCTTCTGCTCTCGGATGGTGTCCCCCCAACCCTCTGGGGTTCTTTACCCCTGGCCTTTGCCTCCCCTGCTGCTCTCTCACCTTAAGCCCATACTGGGCCAGGAAGGCATCTAACTGTCTGTCGCCCAGGAAGACGGTGGGGTAGAACTCCTCCACGTGTTGCCGGCGCCACCATTTTTGAGGAAGAGGCCTGGAGGGAGAGAGGGAGCAGCACCTGAGACGAGAGGTCCCCGTGGGCAGCAGTCTGCCTCTCCCACTGAGCACTTTGCTCCACCCCGGGAAAGAACAGCAGGATGGGGGGGGGGCGGCACACCAGGATTTCCCCAAGTGCTTCCCCTCGTCCAGTTACATCATGAAGCATGACTGGGCAGGCGGGCGTCGTACAATCTGGAACACAGGGCTTCCCTGCACTGGCTCCTCCCAGCGAAATGCCCCCCTTCCTCCGTCTCCTGCCACCTCACTCACCCGCCTTCTGCGCTTGCCGTGAACCAGTATTTGTACAGCTGGGCCCGGATGTAAGTAGGAGGCCGGGAGCGGAAAGGGTATTTGGAGTCATCCACTTGTACCAGATGGATCACTGCAGGGAGAAGGGGAGGCCGATCAGCCCCGACGGACCAGAACCAGGCCCGGAAGGAAAGAAGGAAGGAGCCCACATGCTGCTGCCCAGTCCTGCACTAGCAACAGGGCGGTTCCCAAGGAGAGACAAAAAGTCTGGGGCTGAGTTGCCCCATGGCAGGGGAGGGAGGGGTCTCTCGAGGCTACCCCCTTTCTCCCAGAAAAAGTGTACCGGCGGCTCACTCCCAGCGACACAGGCTTGCATTGCCTCCCCTGTGCTCCGTATCCCCACCTGAAACTGGTGGTGAATCTTTCCCTCTAGAGCACAAATGGCTGCACCCCTTGAAGGGCGCTTCTGCCCAGGAGGGACTTTTAAAAGCCCCAAGCACCAGACCAGGAGAAGAGGCCGGAGTCTCTTTTTACTATTCAGCTGGCCCCCCTTTTCTCCCAATTCTTCCCACTTTTCACTTCAACACATTCATCACTTGAGCCACGTCCTGGTTAATGGGAAACAGGGGAGGGGAGAACCCAAGGTAAGCTGATCAGATCTGGGAGAGGTTCCTATGGTCTCCGGAGGAGGTGCAGCCATGGCAGCCTTGCTTTCTGAAGGCTTTGGGACAGATGCTGCTGCTGTCCCCCAGGGAAAGAACACCCGCAGCTCAGGGGCTGAGGTTCCGCTTTGCCTACCGAGGGTCCCAGGTTCGTTCCCAGCATCGCAAGGGGGCAGAGCCTGGAAAGCCTGAGACCCTGGAAAACGACAAATCCAAGCAGAGCTGGTGTTATCAACAGGGGCTGGTGACTTGGGAGCAGTGTCCAAAGGAAGGAAAGCGGAAGCTCAGAGGTTTGGGCAGCTGCAGGGAAACGGAGGCCAGGGCTGCCGGGGGCCCAAGGAACCTAGAGGGCAGTTCGACAACAGGAAGAGCGTGCCAGCCACTCCCCCCCCCCCATGATTCCAATGGGAAGCTTCCCTGCAAAGCGTCCTGAAGGTGAGATTCGTGCGTCCTCCGTTACCGTCCCTCTCTGGGCCTACAGCCCCTTCCTTCACAACTGCACACCATCTTACACAGGGCAAGCCTGCGATGATAGACACTTTAGGCCTAGCTTTTGAAATTCTGTTTAATGCTGTGAAGCAACTCAAACGAAACTTCTGGAGTGTGAGCTGGTAACTTACAGATCATTAACAGTAATCGTTTCAGGAGCAATAATGAAGCCACGCACGACTGGAGGGCAAAGTCCCCGCAACGTCAAAGAGGGGACCGCCTACAAGCCCAGATGAGCTTCCCGCTATCTCTATAAAGCTGGACAGGATCCTGGGCCAGCCCCTCTGTGGCTGCACGCTGCGGCAAAGAAGACCCTGCCCTGTTTGGTCACCACTCGCAGCCTTCTCACCCCGCAAGAACTGAGGCCCAACAATGAATTCAGAACCGGGATGCAAAACAAACCCACACCATTCATTCTGAGCACAGAAGTCGAGGCTTCTTGGAGCAGAGTCTGGGACCAAAGAATCTGTCCTGCTCCACATAGAAACACAGAGCAGAAAAAGGAGCCCAAGGGTCATCTAGTCCAACCCTCTGCACAATGCAGGAAATTCCCAGCTGCCTCCCCTCCTCCCCTCCATTCCGATATGCATAACAGCCAGCAACCAATTGCTATTTGGCTGCAGGAACGGGGTTTCCCAGGGTGCCGAGCAACCGTGTTAAACAAGCTGAATGCAGCGGGGTGTGTGCGTGCGGGGAGACTATGGCACCCCACTTGCCTTCTGCTGCCCACACAAAGCTCTTATTGGTGCATCTAGCTCAGCACCATCTCCAACAACTGGCAGCAGAGCTCTGGCAGAGAAAGGCCCTTCCTATAGATGTGTTCAGCTGGAAAATGAGCTCACTAGTGAAATCTTCTGCATTCCAAGGTGGAGGTCTGCCACGGAGCCACGCCCCTTCCCTCCACTTGTCAAATGCAGAGAGGCACTTCCAAGAGCAAGGAGGCAGGGGAGACACGCCCCCCCCCACACTCACCTTCCTTCTTGCCCTGCAGGAGGCGATAGACAAAACTGGTGAACCAGGGGCTGTGTGTATGGTGGCCCAGAGCGGCAAACCACATCTGCCAGTCGAGCCGGGGTTGGTGAGGCACCACCACAGGCGGGGCAGTGCTGATGTTACCCGGTTTGTACATGAACTCGATCTCCTGTGGGGAAGTGCAACGGGAATATGGATTAGATCACAATATACTCCAGTTATACACGTGCATTGTAGTGAACTGTGCATGAACTTTAATGAAAAGAGCAGGAGTCCGGTAGCACCTATAAGACTAACAAAATTGGTGGTAGGGTAGGAGCTTTCAAGAGTCCAGTGTTCCTGGACTCGTGCTCTTTTCTACTGCTACAGACAGACTAACACGGCTACCCATCTTGAGCTAACTTTAATGTAGTTTGTCATCAGCTTTTCCTTTGATCTTTGACAACCAATTAAAAGGAATGGACAGTAGCAGATGAATGGTTCTTTAATTGCTAGAATGGATCAATTATGATCTGCTCACTTTCTTATCACCTTCCAATGATTTATAAAATTTATGTTGCACCTGCATCATTTCTGGCTTAGAAGAATGTCACATGACTGAAAATCCAAAGAATCAGCAATATCTAAAACCAATCATATTTTTATATTGTTGTCAGGTGTGAAAGATTTTAGATGTTTCTATTTATAGTACACGCTATAGTATAAAAGATAAAAACCCAGATAGGAGATTGGGGGTTTGACAAAGGAAATCTTATTAAGATCTAGGTGAGAAATATAGTGGTAAGTGTGCTTATTGAAAAGTCTATGCATTTCATAGAAGATCTGATTTTAAATCAATCTTACGATTTATTTGAGAGATGTTGCATGTACTTGGTCATTACTTACCGGCTTTACTTTAATAATCCTTTATATTTTAGTATCTTGCTTACTTAAAAAGATTAGAGTTTTTTTCCAATAAACAGTAAACATTAAACTCGAAGAGAAGACTCTGTATGCCTTGCTGGAAAGAGTTAAAACAAGGAGAAGCCATACAAATTATTTGTACTAAGTAACCGGTTCTTCAAAGAGAGAGAGAGATATTTTCAGGTCTCATCATCATCTCATCCTTTGGAGCTGTTCAGAATTTGGATATAAATCTCAGCACTGGACAGTGTGGAAGCTTTAATGAGGCACAGATAAAACATTCTGTTGCAAAGGAAGGACCCGATTTGCATGCATTAATGGCTTCGCAGGGCTGTTGCAGCACAGTAAGGGGAGGTGGTTTATAGGCTGGAGGGACTGCGAGCAACAGGCCTCTTCAAGAGGGACCCCCCCCCCAGCTGCTTCTGTTGCAGACACCTTATCCTGCTGCTGCTGCACTTTTCTTTGGTCAATTCAAAGCATCTCATTTAAATGTCCACCCTGGCACACCACTGCCTTGCCTCTGTCCCTCTGCCACTCAATTTCGGAGGTTCCTGCAATCAACCCCCTTGGCTTTCTCTACCAGCCCTCCTATTTTCAACTCCTAGTCAGGTGCATATTTCTACCCCCCCCCCCTCCCCAGACTATGGACGCAACTTTAAAAACTATTGCAAAGATGTCGCAGTTTGGTGTAGTAGTTAAAAGCGGCAGGACTCTAATCTGGAGAGCCGGGTTTGATTCCCCACTCCTCCGCTTGAAGCCAGCTGGGAGATCTTGGGTCAGTCACAGCTCTCTCAGAGCTCTCTCAGCCCCACCCACCTCACAGGGTGATTATTGTTGTGGGGATAACAACAACATAGATGTATTGTCGAAGGCTTTCACGGCCGGAGAACGATGGTTGTTGTGGGTTTTCCGGGCTGTATTGCCGTGGTCTTGGCATTGTAGTTCCTGACGTTTCGCCAGCAGCTGTGGCTGGCATCTTCCACGAAGATGCCAGCCACAGCTGCTGGCGAAATGTCAGGAACTACAATGCCAAGACCACGGCAATACAGCCCGGAAAACCCACAACAACCATCAATAACAACATACTTTGTAAACCACTCTGAGTGGGCGTTAAGTTGTCCTGAAGGGCGGTATATAAATTTGTTGTTGTGATGATGATGATGATCACACAGGCTTCATGAGAAAGGTAAAATGGCTGTTTCAGGGAATGACTCTCACGATGTAACAGGGCACGTGCTTGGCCTAGAGGTGCTGTGATACTTTCCTGGACCACCCAAGTCAGTGTGGTGTAATGGTTGGGAGTGTCAGACTAGGATGTGGGGGAGAGACAGACACAAAAGCCCACTTTGCCATAGGCGCTGGCTGGGTGACTTTGGGCCAGCCACTCTCTCTCAGCCTAACCTACCTCACTGGGTTGTTGTGAGGATAAAACAGAGAGGAGAGGAGACCAATGTCAGCAGCTTTGGGTCCCCACTGGGGATAAAGACAGGGTACAAACAAAATTAGAACAACACCCGTCTCTGCCCCAAAGTGGCACCACCTTTCTGCATTTATCCTTTCCCCACCTTCCCCCATTTGTGACAATTCCTGGGCACAGACGCACTTTGTGGCTTTTACATTCTGTACAGCACCCAGCGTGCTACTCCTGCCATACGCGAACCTGACAAGCAACCGCCGTGTGAAGAAAGAGACCCAACCCCCAATGCTCAGAAGAGGCCTCTACCGTCCACGTTTCCTTATCGTAGCTGCCTTCGACCACCACCTCCGGCCGGCCGCCCACCCCCGTCATCCGCCGGAACAGCCCGTAAGAGTTGGCCAGCTGGTAGCGATCGACGGCGCCGAACAGCTGGTGAACGCTCGGCCACAGCTTGCCATTGGACTCGTATTCTACGTAGGTGAAAGGGACCTGGAGCAACGAGAAGAGAAAGAGCCCTTTACAGGTAAGACCTCTCCTGAGAAGCAGCAGCCAGGGCGCGAGGGAGAGGATCCAACCAGCCACCCTGCCCCAAACCCTGATCACAGGCATGTACAGAAAGAAAGAAAAAAGCTCACTGGACAGCCAGAAAAGGAAATAGATCCAGAGGAGTTAGCCATGTTAGTCTGTAGTTGCAAAATAGTAAAGAGTCCAGCAGCACCTTTAAGACTAACCAACTTTATTGTAGCATAAGCTTTCGAGAACCACAGCTCTCTTCGTCAAATGCATCGTCAGCTTTCGAGAACCACAGCTCTCTTTGTCAGATGCATCTGATGAAGAGAGCTGTGGTTCTCAAAAGCTGACGATGCATCTGACGAAGAGAGCTGTGGTTCTCGAAAGCTGACGATGCATCTGACGAAGAGAGCTGTGGTTCTCGAAAGCTGACGATGCATCTGACGAAGAGAGCTGTGGTTCTCAAAAGCTGACGATGCATCTGACGAAGAGAGCTGTGGTTCTCGAAAGCTGACGATGCATCTGACGAAGAGAGCTGTGGTTCTCGAAAGCTTACGTTACAATAAAGTTGGTTCATCTTAAAGGTGCTGCTGGACTCTTTGCTATTTGGCAGCCTCAGTGACTCACCAGGCTGACAGTAAACATGCCCAAGGCTGCAGTGGAGAAGACAGCCCATTGGAGAGTACCCCAGAGTTTCCAGAGAAAGCCTCGGACACAGGCACACCTGGGGGAAAGAACAGAAAGGGCCTGTTAGTCAATGGGGGGAGGCACCCCCAAGAGAGTGGGGGGATCAGCAGGGCTGTGTGGAGCCTCAGCAAGAGGGACAGCCTCCCCCCCAGGTCTGGGAGGAACGATCAGCCTCCCTGAAAGAGCATGGCCCAAACGGGTCAGACCAAACTGCCTGGGCCAGCCGCTTACCTGTAGGCAGACAGAAGGACCTCCCAAAGCAGGGAAAGGAGGCAGAGGCCGACCAGGGGGAGCGTCACCATCTTCAGCCACTGCATGAATTCGTGGTACGTGAAAGCTGGGAAGACACGTCCAAGAGTCGACTCAACATGCTTGGGGTGAAAGGGTAGCGTTCGGTAGTCTCTCTCTCTCTCTCTCTCTCTCACGTGTTCATTTGTGTTCTAACTCTGTCTAGAAATGGTTCTACTAATTCTGTCTTTTCTTTAGCAGTAGAGAAGAGCAAGAGTCCAGTAGCACCTAGAAAACGAACACAATCTGTGGTAGGGTATGAGCTTTTGTGAGGCACAGTGACTCATGAAAGCTGCTACCCTACCACAAATTGTGTTAGTCTTCTAGATGCCACTGGATTCTTGCTCTTTTCTACTGTTACAGGCAGACTAACACAGCTACCCATCTTGATTTGTCTTTTCCTTGTTCTTTCAAAGCAAACTGCTTCTTGAACAGGAGAAATATCAGAATTGCGATTCAGCTCCGGTTTAGAATTAACACCGACATAATAGGATGTCTTTGGGAGTTTGTGACTTCTTCCAATTGTGTCTGTGCATGGATTGTGTCCATGTTCTGTGCATGGGAAGTAACTCCTGCCTCCCCCCCACCCTGAATTCCGAGCAACACCTGCTAAAATAAGAGGTCTTGCGATGGAACTTTAAAAGTGAGGCCAATACATTGACCCGCTTTCCAGAGTCGAACGCGAGAGTCCCCACGTGCTTCCTTCTGCCCAGGGGTCAGAATGGCAGAGGCGGCGGCGGCTGCAGTGTGACCTTGCCTTTGAATCAGAACAGCAAAGCAGAGCACTTTCTGACCCCCTTCCAAGCTCCGTTTGCTCTGGACACACGGTGGAAGCCTGCTGAGACAGAAACCACTGGACAAAGCCTGGAGTTCTGCCACTGGCTACAATTCTCTCAAGACTGCCGGGGTCAGCATTGCACTGGGAAACAGACTGGGCCCTCCCCCGTCCACTTTGCACCAAAACCGCAGTAAAGGGCATGCTGGGATTGCACTTTGCCCCCAACCTCGCTTTGGGGTAGCCCCACCTCCGGCCCGTCTGTCACCGCAAACAGAGCGACAGCGCCTCCAGACACCTGCGCCTCTCACCTCAGCCCACCCCAGAAGTTACCTGTCTTAGATTCAAGGAGCTTCTTCTCCCAGTTGATCCTCAGTCCAAAGTGACAGGCGGTCCAGTAGACCAGCAAGCTGTACGTGCCCAGTTCCGTCAGCGCAGCCAGGACGGCCAGGGGACGAGGGGGCCAGGCTGCAGGGCAGAGAGCAGGAGGCACGAGGTGACCCGAGAACTGGCCAAGCTCCTCACACAATACCGCCCCAGCCTCTGAGCAGCCTGCCTCCCCTTGGCTCCGGGGGTGGTGAATGGCAGGCGGCCAGCCCATCACCTTTCCCGACAAGGTCCGCCCCCACAGGTGCTGAGCAAAACAGCCAGGTGTGCCACCACTCCGCTGGCATGGCAGGGCATCTCCTACCTCCGACCTAGGAGGGGGTTTGCAGAAAAGCAATCCCCGGGCTTCCAGGCCCCCTTCCCCCCTTGCAAGGGAGCCCCCTGAGAGACCCCAACCTGTCCTGGCTACGCCTCTGCCACACCCTCAAGGGCCAATCTTTTGTACTAGGATTTTGTGTATTAAAAACAAACAAACACACACTACACAAGGTAACGGTCTTAGAAATGAAAGGAGGATTCAGGGGCAGCTATGGAGATGGTGAACAACCCTGGAGGCAAATTCACGTTAGGAACAGAAGGGATTTAAGGCAAGGTGACACCAAGCGTTTCTGAACACTTCGCAGGCTCTCATAAAAATCCCAACAACAACTGAGCTTGCCTGCTCACAGGCAATCCAGAGGCCCCATCCTGGTCTGTAGCAATCCCTCCATCACGGTAGCTAGTATATTTGTATCTTAATTCCCGAGAGGAGATCAAGGAAACGCGCACGAGTCTCCCTTCTCCACTTTCACCAGCAACAGCCCTGTGAGGCAGGTCAGGCTGAGACTGTATGACTGGCCCAAGGTCACCCAGGGTAATACAGAGATTCGAACCTAACTCCGCTTGAACCTAACTCCCCCTCAACCCTAACCACTACACCACACTGCTTCCAGCGTGGTTCCCGTTTTACAGACACAGAAACAAAGAGCTCGCCAGCATCCCTCCCAGCCCAGGGAGTCCGTGCCGCCACCCGCAGGCACCCACCAGCTCCCACTTTCTTCCGGCTGCGGCCCAGCCAGAACCCCACGTGCTCGTCGTCCAGCAGGCAGAAGCTCAGGGTGATCGTCAGCAGGTTGAAGAAGTTGTAGTTGCCTGTGAGGATAATGAGGACTTGCAGCAAGACCTGAAAGGCATTTTTCAAAGAAGTGACACTCATTTCCCTGGAAATGAGGAGGAGAAAACGCACATGGGGGCCAAATTCTGCACGGACCCTAGCCGAAGGTCCCTCCGCATCCTCTCTGGAACAGAAAGGCCTTCCCATCGAATGGCTGCTACCTGGGAGCCTTTTGCCTGGAGACTGGGAGCATGGAAGGCCCACAGGTGCACCGTTCAGCTGAAGTCCCACCACAAGAGGCGGAAGCCAGCTGCTCCCTTCTTTACTCGACTGTTTGTTCCTCTGGATCTCCTAAGGTGGTTTATTGCCAACGGCCCCTAATCGGGTCTAGGCTGTAGAAAGATACAGGATCTTCCATGGCCACAATTACCAGTCGTTATAGTGCACTTTAAGTATATAATGCCTGCTAAGTGTGGCTGTGAAAGATCCTGTATCTTTCTACAGCTTAGTCCAGTTCTGTGGTGCCCTTTATTTTTGTTTTCCAAATCAAGTCTAGCAAAAGGTTCAAGGTTTTGGTATTAACCTATAAAGCCCTATGCGGACTGGGTCCGGCGTATCTGCGGGACCGCCTCTCCCCATACGAACCCCGGAGGACTCTTCATTCTAGTGACAAACATCTGCTAAAGGCCCCAGGCCCCAGGGGGGCCCGCCTGGCATCGACTTGTTTGGAGGTTGGAATGCAGTTAGCATATACCCTTGACGAAAGAATGGTACAATTCTTCTATCTCAGATGGTCATCCTCTTCCATCGAGGAAGGGGATACCTGCTTAGCCAGTTTGATCAGCTCAATTAATTCTGGCGATCAACGGGGTGACAGACGTTACAGCCAGATCACCCTTTTAATACCATTCTTGAGAACACGCTTTTTTCCCAATAAAAGAATTAGATAGCCCCAAAGAGTGGACAACACCACCACCAATTTTTTTAAATTCTAAGACCCTATTTGAGCTAAATCAACAAATAGGTAAAGGTAGTCCCCTGTGCAAGCACCGAGTCATTACTGACCCATGGTGGGATGTCGCATCACGATGTTTTCTTGGCAGACTTTTTGTTATGGAGTGATTTGCCACTGCCTTCCCCAGTCATCTACACTTTACTCCCAGGAAACTGGGTACTCATTTTACCGACCTCGGACGGATGGAAGGCTGAGTCAACTTTGAGCCGGATACCTGAACCTGGCTTCCGCCGGGATTGAACTCAGGTCATGAGCAGAGCTTGGGCTGCAATACTGCAGCTTATGACTCTGTGCCACGGGGCTCTGTAAATCAACAAATAACCAATGCCCAATTATGTCTGCGGTTCTTTGCTCTTATGGCAAGTTTATTGATATTATGATAATTCTACTTTCCAGCACAAGTCCACAGTGAGCAATCACAAGTATACAGCAAGCAAGCCAGATGCACTCATTGACAGTGAATGTCGAAATCTGAAAGCCCAACTGCGTGTCCTTGTAGCGTTCTTATTGCAAGAGAGATGCAGCAATGCCTTCTGAGTGTACTGTGAAGTTAGAGATGTCTACGGAAGCTGGGCCGGAAGCAGGCAGCCCAGACACCACCCAGGTTGCCTCGAGGAACAACCCTCTGGGTGTGTGAGAAGATGCATGGTTTGGGCGGTGGCTGTGGTAAGGGGGAGTGTTCCGCCTCACACAAATTCTCCCACCAACACTGGAACATCAACTGGAACTCTGCGGCACGCAAGCCAACTGGCACCGTTCTTTTCTGCACCTACATTGGCAAGGACAACTTGGTGGGCGCAGGCATACCTGGCAGTAGAAGGCGAACAGTCGGAGGCGACGGACTGGCACGAAGAAGAGGGGCGGGACGGCTATCTCGATCAAGTAAGTGGCCACCACACTCAGCTTCTGGAGCCAGACGGGCAACTGATGCACGAACCACGCCGCTGGCGTAGGAATGCACTGTGTCTCGTAGTGGTAGGTCAGGGCTGGCAGGAGAAAGAAAGGAACGTGGAAGAAACTGAGTGGAATAAAGAGGTGACGGCCCAGGAGCCTTTAGGGCAGGTTGGGCTGTGAAATGCGGGGCGAAATCTGAAGACCCCATTTCTAAGCTGCCATCCCAGGGATGCAAACGGCTAGGCAGATGGAAAAGCTTGGCTAGCACTGAAGCTACACAGACCCTGGAGCACGACGGATTCAACCACAAGCTACTTCTTCCAGTTTGCAGGATCTGAGCAAGTCTGTTAATGACAGGATGTCTGTGGGGTCTTTCATGCATAGGGTCGCCATAGGTCGGAGGAGACTTGACGGCAGAGAACTTGACGGCAGAGAACGGGTCCAAAGACCCGTTCCAGCTCTAAGACTTATTGCTGCTTCGGCTGTCAGACCATTAACTAACATTTAAAGGTGGCCCACCCTAGAGGGACAGGAGAGGCTAACAGAGATGCAGTTCATTTCACCTCCACAATGGCTCTGCCAAGACTCCAAACCAATGTGCCTTTTGCACACTCACCAGGGAACACAAACGCGAAGGCGCTCCATGCCTCACAGGGATCCACTGCCCGTTTCCGCCCCTTACCACTCTGGCCTGCGAGTTTGGAGCGTGGCCTCTCCTCTCCCCACCGCCCACTCACTCACCTGTGAGCCCCCACCAAGTGGGGCAGCGGCTGGTCAGCTTGACCACCCCCGAGGCAAACATGAGGCGGAAGAGCAGCCAGCGCACCAGCCAGAAGGTCACCCCGTCATGTGCCCGCCAGGCCGTCGAGCGCCACTTCAGCAGGTGGAAGGGGGCCACCAGCACTGCCAGGAACCCCGTCTCCAGCAGGAGGCTGTCCCTGTTAGGGAGGGGCGCAGAAGACTCCGGTCAAAGCAGCAGGAGACGCGGAGGCACCCTGCCCTGCCTGCACAGTCACATGAAGGACTCCCGTTTTGTGTGTGATGCCCTGCCCTGCCCCGCCCCAAACCCTGGTTTTAAACAATACACTGTCCACAGCTCATTCAGCCCTTGTCGGCCACGGGGAGCACTGAAGGGCCACCCCAGTGCTGAGCCCCACATGCCACTGGCCACCACCCACCGGTCCTATTCAACTGTGAGGACTAGGATCACGCTCTTTTAATGAAAGGGAAGGAGCGAATGGCTGGACACACAGGTGGCCCTTCTCTCTCAGTATCCTGGAGAACCTGCAGCCACGCAGAGGGGCTCGTGGGGGAGCGTGACGGACTCTTATCCATGCCTTTACCATACTTCCTCCGTCTCAAAAAAAAAGAGTTATCTTTTTTCTGGCACAGCTTCCATCAATTAGTTCAAGACCTGTCAAACAGGACTGCTCTTTGAACAAGTTCTGCTTATCAGTACGTTATTAATAAGGGTCCTTTTCACTTTGCCTTTTCTCATCAAAATACACAGACACCTATTTAGAGTCTATTTATTTCCTTTTTATTGGAATTACACTCTGTTTTTTTAAAGAAGCAAGATATCAAAACACGTATTATCATTAATATAAATCCTACAAAAATGGAACACAGAAAAGCAGAAAGAATTAGGTTTGCGAACATTTCCTAATCAACTCTAAGTTTAAAACAATTAAAGTTTCTACGAAATGCATTAAGACTCCCATTTTAAAAAATGATAAAGGTAGTCCCCCTGTGCAAGCACTGAGTCGTTATTGACCCATGGGGGGATGTCGCATCATGACGGTTTTTTGGCAGATTTTTTACGGGGCGCGGGAGGGTAGTTTGTCATT
The DNA here is from genome assembly GCF_028583425.1 of Eublepharis macularius. Taxonomy (NCBI): domain Eukaryota; kingdom Metazoa; phylum Chordata; class Lepidosauria; order Squamata; family Eublepharidae; genus Eublepharis; species Eublepharis macularius. The sequence goes on from NC_072798.1 coordinate 2,309,911, forward strand.
GCCTTCCCCAATCATCTACACTTTACCCCCAGGAAACTGGGCACTCATTTTACCGACCTCGGAAGGATGGAAGGCTGAGTCAACCTTGAGCTGGCTCCCATAGCAATGGTAAAATTCTCACCTAGATCCTCATGAGATTTCTTCCAATCAGAACTTTGACATACTATCTGAACTTGCATGTTTTATAGGTTATCTTATGCAAATATCTAAGATCTTTTTTATGAGATAGCATAAGCAATGATTGGTTTGATGCTCCATTCAAAGTTCATATTTTCTATTGTATAACCTTTTAATTAGCCAAAGATGATGTTATATCCAAAACAAAACTATACATCTGTGGGAAATGACAGAGTGAAGTTGGTAGATCACCAACTTAATCTAGATAGAGTCCATTATTTTTAATTGGCTGTCAAAGATGAACACACACAGACAGACACAGACAGTTCATGCAAAGTCGAGAAGTCCACCTAGAACACACGTGTGCTGTTCTGTAGTGCTTACTGCAATGTGCTTTAATCTATATTACTGCAACAGTAGGATGCACGGCACTCACCACTGGAAGTAGAGGAAGACCTGCCCCACCTGCAACGAGAATTGGGGAGGGGAGAAAGAGCGCATCAAGCAGGGCTGGCAGAAGGCAAGAGGCCGGAGTGGGGAAGCAACTCCCCCCCCCCCCCCGGCACTAATTCATACTTGCTTTTCATTAATCGGCGAGCCTCTTTGAGCTCTCCCCTTCCAGGGGAAAAGCAGCAAGCAAACAGTCTGAACAAATCAGCGCGGGTCATTCAACCCACCCCTTTCTCTTGCCAGCTACCTCGGCTTTTGGGGTCCAACCTGGATAATGCAGGGGGACCTTCTGGCCTCAGAAGTGGTTTGCTGTCAACGGGTGTGTCTGAAGTACCCTCCACCCCAGAACTGACCTCAGTTATTTCAGTCCACCCTGCGCGTTCTCAGAAGTCTTGCAGCACCAGTCGTAACTGGCAGAAGGGGGGGGGGGGCTTTGGAGGAAGGAGCCACCCAGCTCCAAGCCCAGGTTGCATGAATGACTCTGGCTGAAGCAGGACCAAAACCCAGAAGTAATTTAAACTCTGAACAAAAAGAAGCCGCTCTCTTATGCTCTTGCACCCTGCACGGACTCGGAAGCACAACCCATGCAGGGCTTAGCCTCTAGGGACTCCGCATCTGGTCCATGCAGCAAGGGGCAATGGAGAGAAGTCCCAACCAAGAAATCTAAGGTAACGATGAACTTTAAACTACTACAGCTTTTAGCAAAGCTAGCCTGCCCTAGTCAAACAACCTCCAGGACAAGTTCCAAGTGCAGGGAGTGGAGATTGCAAGTTTTCATCTGGTTTTTGTTCCTTTGCTCAGCCTTAAATACTTGAACATTCTTTTGATTCATTTATTTATTCACTTAGAGGTGGTGGAGAGTGCCCTCAAGTCCTAGCTGGCTTACGGCGACCCCTGCTGGGGTTTTCAAGGCAAGAGACTAACAGAGGGGGTTTGCCATGGCCTGCCTCTGCTATCCTGGTCTCCATTGGAGGTCTCCCATCCAATTACTAACCAAGGCCAACCCTGCTTAGCTTCTGAGATCTGGCGAGATCGGGCTTGCCTGGGTTATCGAAGTCAAAGCATTCACTGATTACACTTCTTTATATATTGACGGCTCTGAGTCCAAACCCTAGTCAATCTTGCTACCTGTAGTGCATCAAGGGGGTGGGCAGCAAAGAAACATGCCATCCCTGGAGCACGTCAGCTCTCAACTGCAAAGCTGTTATAGTTTGCCCCCATGCTAACTTGCGGAGAGAAGCGGGCAGGTGTGGCAACCAGGTGGAACTGCTAAACAGCAACACAGGTACAGAGTAATAGATGTGTGACTCTGTTCAGCAGTTGATGCATCTGACAAAGAGAGCTGTGGTTCTCGAAAGCTGACGATGCATCTGACAAAGAGAGCTGTGGTTCTCGAAAGCTGACGATGCATCTGACAAAGAGAGCTGTGGCTCTCGAAAGCTGTTGATGCATCTGACAAAGAGAGCTGTGGTTCTCAAAAGCTGTTGATGCATCTGACAGAGAGCGCTGTGGCTCTCAAAAGCTTATGCTACAATAAAGTTGTTTAGTCTTAAATGTGCTACTGGACTCTTTACAGGTTCTGGAAAGGTCCAGTCTTAACCTCGCCTCTGTCCTAAGATCATTGGCCGGTCCCTTTCTCAGGCTTTACCCCCCCCCCTCGAAATGCAACAATAATTCCGACCAACATTACAAAGCTAGTGTAAAGCCTGCAAAATGACAGGGTATGCAAACACTTTGACCACTTCTTGGCTCTCTTCAGGCCACCCAAAGCTGCCTGCCCCACGCTTCCGCTGGGAAAAGCATCGCCCCACCCTATGTAATCTGGATTATCAATCAGAAGACAGAAGAAAGCCTCACTCACGCCAGTAACCCCAGAGGAGTGGCCGCAGAAGTCTGCCGCAGCCAGTGTGCATTGTAGTCTGGGGGCACTTTAAAGATTAGCCCCATTTCATTCCTGCCTAAGCTTCCGTGGACTGGAGCCCACTTTGTCGGCTGCTATGCCGTGGCTCCTCCACTTCTGCAATCGCCACACCACAATGCACAGGGTCCTCCAACAGGGTCAGGCTGACTAATTCACCACACGGGATGGAGGGGCTGCCCCAGCCCGCTGCCGTCTCTCCCCTCCGTTCTTCTCTCAGGCACTGAGACGTGGAACAAGCTCAGAGCAGCCAACCTCAGCAGCAGCGGGCTTCCAAAAGAGGCGAGAGGAGTGGCTCCCCCCCAAACTGAGGTCAGAGCTTTGTCTAGCAGCGGAGAGAGGCAGGGCCAAGCTCCCTCTTGGCTTCACAGTGGCCTTAAAAGGCAAGGAGGAGTCAGGACGACTGCCAAGCTCCAGTGCCCTCGAGCAACTTCCTTCTGGGCTGGAGATGCAGCATTCCCAGGCAGCTGGAAGGCACGGAAATCCTTTTTTTTCCAGCTGAGCACAGGGAAATACTACAGGGCAATTGCAAGTGACGTGATTTACAACTGGATCCGAGAGAAAGAGGGGCCTAGCCAGAATTCTGGTTATTCGGGTACTTCGTAGGTGGCCCAGGGTCCCTTAAAGTGGCGCCCCTGTCTTTGGAATCTCTTCTACCTCTTCTGGTCCCGAGCTGCCTTTTCCAGGACTTCCACGCTGACCAGCTCCCACCTCCCCCACTCTTCTAGCCCTTCAAGAATCAGAGTGCCTTCTGCTTCCTTCCACTCGAGGTGCTGGAGTCTGAGATCACGGAACTTTTTTTAAAAAAAATCTAAATGTTAGATTCTCTTTGTACTGCCATTCTTTGCAAAACTTTTGTCGCTCCTCTAGAAAATTCAGAACAGTTTAAGTAAATAAGCAAATCAAACAGACTTCAAGTGCAACCACAAGGTGAACTCAACCTCTCTCTCTCTCGGCTCAGAACAAGTTTTAGCACATCGCTGTATTCTTCTGTTTATTTAACTCACGATCAATCCACCGAAAGGGACCAGAACGCAATTCATGATGGCGGGAGTTCTAATGCTACCCAGCGTACGACCTTCAAATAGAATCCCTTCAAACAGAATTCAGGTACCTACTTGCTAAAAAGCAAAGTTTCTAAATCATACCTAACAGCAGGAAAAGGGGCCGAGATTTCCTGTTCCAAGCCCTGACGGAACAAGGTGGCCTTCGATTGTTTTCTGAGGGCCAGAGGCAGCACAATCCATTGGCCGCACAACACGAGGCATTTACATAGATGGTGCAGCTACCAAAAAGGCTCTGCTCTTTTCACCTCCAACCGGTAAAGCCCTCCAAAAAAACAGCAGGATTTTCGTCCACTGGCACCTTAGAGACCAACAAGATTTTACAGGTGTAAGCTTTTGAGAGTCAGAGCTCCCTTCTTCAGACACTTCAGATACCTGAAGAAGGGAGCTCTGACTCTCCAAAGCTTACACCCTGAAAATCTTGTTGGTCTCTTAAGTTGCCACTGGATCAAAATCCTGCTGTTCTACTGCAGCTGCCAACATGGCTACCCACCTAAAACGACCCTCCAAAAGGACTTCATGTGCACGGAGGGCATGTTCTCTCAATCTGGACAGGGCTTTAAAAATCAGCACCGGCACCATGCAACCCAGGAGGCTAACAGCTGCGTTCCTTGCATTGGGGCCAATTAAACCTTTTGGATGTGCTGATGGAAAAATTCTGTTGTTTTACGACTCAGCTTTCGACAGCAGGATTCTGCCCACTCGTTTGCTAGGATATGACCTGCTTTGAGTGTCTGGGAGCCCACAGGCTGCAAATCCATCTGCCATGCAACTATAACCGGGCCTCGATGCCTCTACTAACAGCTACCCCCCAACATGGTCACATCCGGCTCACTGCCCCTTCCCCAGAGCTGTACCTGATAAAGAGAAAGGTAGAGGGCCCAAAGAGCCAGGAAGACGAGGCTGTCGCGCAAGGGCTCCAGGATCAGGGCCCCGAAGGAGAGCAGCACCCCCAGGAGGCAAAGCAGCTCCATGCCTTGCTCCGTGTCCAGCCCCAGTCGTGGTCCGAGCCACAGCAAGGTCGGGGAATCCCGCAGCTGCTCCCAGAATCCTTTGCCAGTGACACGGAGCATCTTGCGGGCGGGTAGGATGCCATCCTTCCCGTAAAGGCCTGAAACAGAGAGGAAAATGACATTAGGACAGGGACATGACACCAGCAGGGAAGGTTTCTCTCCTTCCCAGCCCCAGAAGGGAACACGGCACCCCTCCCTAGCAAGACTTGGGCTGTTCTTTCCCCCTCCGACCACACACACCAGTGCGCAGCTCAGCGGAGGAAGTGTTGGCTTCAGGCCTCAGTTTCAGCCCCGACTCAACCACGCATTTATTTACACTGGGGCCTCAAGCACACTCCCGCACATCAGACAAGCCTCACAAGATTACGGCTAGTACGGAAAGGGAGAGACCGGCAGAGTGCTGGGCTCGGGCGGAGGAGATTCAAGCTCACACCCCTACCCTGCTGGGAAGCTCTGCAAGTGACTCTGGGGCAGCTCTTGTCTCACAACCCAGCCAGGGGTGTTGTGAGGACTGAGGGTGAGTAGGAAGGGGGCAAGCCATACATGCCACCTGGAGCTCCACGGGAGTGGTGGGATAAACCTCAAAACAGAAACAAGTGGGTTACTTGGCACTGTCAAGTTGTTTATTCAGCAGTGGCTGTCAACTCTGGCAGAGAAAGGATCGCCAGGTTTGTGCCAGCCAGGGCCCCCGGCAGGCAGCTCAGTCCAGGACTACGGCTTGGCCTCCCCCCTCCTCTTTCTGCTTTGGGAGCTGGACGTGTCCCTGCCTGGGGCCTTCGCTTCAACCACAGCCCTCGGCCACTCCAAAGTTCTGGGTGTGGAGTTTCACAGCAACAGTTGAAAATCCCATCACGTAGCTGAACCCGACTGGAAACACTGGAAGGATGTGACCGAGCAACACTTTTCTTACAGCTCCTGCATCTTTAAGCAACTCTGACTTTTCTCACTGGCCGTTCCCGTCCCTAGAACAACCCCATTGAGACACTGATGTGGTGCCACGCTCCGCCAGCCCGGACGATATTTCTGCTGCCTTCATTCCACAACTCAGTCCTCCATGCAGTGAGTCTGAGTGCGGAGTAGCAGGATTTGAGTCCAGCGGTATCTTAGAGACCAAGATTTTCAGAGTGTAAACTTTCGAGAGTCACAGCTCCCTTCTTCAGACTCCACCCAGCATGGACTAGGATCCAGGGAGCCGGGGTTTGAACACCTTCTCTGCCACAGAAGCTACAGGGTGACCTCACACCAGTCACACACTCTCACCCTAACCTACCTCACAGGGTTGTTGTGAGAAGAATGATGGGCCCCCATTTGGGCCCCCATTAGGGAGAAAGGCAGGGTGCACACATAGTAATTCAGTAAATCTCCACAAGTGGAAGCCACAGTCCAACTTGTGATCGGAAAGTACGTTCTCAAGAGAAAAAGCAAAGAGAATCTTTGCCAGGAAAAACCCACCTCCACGTCCACCCAGGCCAAGGCCCTTTCCTTTCAGCAGAGCCCTGAGCTAGAAGACTATAGCAGAACCACAAGAGGGTTTTGGTGGCCTGCCAGAATGCTGGAGGGAGCGGCCTGCTGGACGCAGAAGGGAAACGGGAGGAGAGAACAGCAGCCGTAAACAAAGGGAGCGCGCAGGCAGGAACCCGACACCTGGAGCAATGACAGCTTGAAGGGAGGGGGACAAAAGACCTCCAACCTGGATTCTCCGGTGGGCCCGCACGCCAAGGCAGGGGACTTGCAGTACGGCAGCGTCGCTAGAGACGTGCGTTCCACTGCCACGTGCTTGAGGGGAGAGACGGCAGCGGGGTGAGGAAAGAGGAGAAGGAATCCCCGGCACATGCAATTAATACCATTCTGGTTTATTCATGGCCTGCCATTCTTGCTGAGACTCAAGGTGGATCACGGGGGTATGGCACATCCAGTCCCAGGGCAGAAGCTGGGCCAAATGGGAGCGCCTCGTCTGGTTTATAAATCACAGCACAGCCGCCTAAAACAGACCCTTCAAGTTCCATCATGCTGGCAGAAAAAACGGAAGCACATCAGAGGATCTCCCTCCTGGATCCAGAGCAGGGGCCTGAAGACGAGACCCCTGCCCCAGGCAGCCCAAACAAGCAGAAGGGACGCATTTGGCTCCTGCGGCCTATGCTGTTCTTGGGGCCGTGGAAGTGCCACCTGCCCTCTCCCCAGGATTCTGCCCCCCTGCTCTTTGCTGCTCCCAAATCCTCTAGAAATCGCCTTTCCATGTTGCATCCAAAGCCATAAACCAGGGTTGCCAGATGCCAGTAGGGAAACTCCTGGAGATTTGGGGGGGGGGTGGAGCCTAGAGAGGGGGGGGTTGGTGGGGAGGGCTCTCAGCAGCTTATAATGCCACAGAGCCCACCCTCCGGAGCAGCCATTCCCTTCGGGAGAGGATTTCTTCAAATCTACCTTGGATTTCTGTTGGTTTTAATGTCTACACCCTACTACGCTGTTCACTGAAATGTCTTAGAAACGCAGGGCACTGGCTCACTGCGTAGTCCGCTTTGAGTCTCAGGAAGTTGCCCAACCTCTCAGTGGAGCCTGGAGATCTCCAGCATTACGACCCATCTCCAGGCCAGCCAGGCCAGTTCCCCTGGAGAAAGGGGCTGCTTTGGAGGGTGGATCCTAAGGGGCTGGACTGTCACTCTGCGCTCCGCTGGTTCAAACGCCGCTCCTGCCAGGAGCGCAGCAGGCGGCCTCGGGCGAGCCCTTCCTCTCAGCCCCAGCCGGATTGTGGGCATGATAAACACACTCCCTTGGTTCACAGCTCTGAGCGGGGCACTAATCTGTCCAGAAGGGCGATACAGAAGCACACTAGTGTTGTTATTAACACTATTATTATTATTATTAATCTGTCTAGAAGAGCAGTCTATAAGCACACTGGGGTTGTTGTTGCTGTTATTATTATTATCAATCACAGAAGAGTGATATAAACGTGCATTAATCTATCTAGAAGAGCGGTATATAAGTGCACGGCTCTCGTTGCTGCTGTTGTTATTACTACTCTGCCTACAAGAGGAGTAAATAAACGCAGCATTATTATTATTCCCCACTGAGTTCCCTCCCTCCCCAGGCTGCAGCCCCAAATCTCTGGGAATTTCTCAACCGGGAGTTGGCCACCGCAGTTGGGCTATAAATAACGTAAGAAAATAATGAATGAACGGGAATAAACCCCTGAGAGGCAGCCTGGAGACCGGCCGCCTTTCCGGGAGATCTCCAGCCCCCCCGGCCTGGAGGCTGGCAACCGGGCAGGGACAGCCCCCCTCCCCCGGGCCTAGCGGGGCACCCACCGGGCAGCTGGGCGTAGAGCGAGGCGAAGGCGGCGGCGTAGGCGGCGGCCAGGCCGAGCAGGAAGAGCTGCCGGGCGGCGCGGGGCGGCTCTCCCGCCATGGCCGAGACACGTCGGAGCTGCGGCCGCGGCGCGCGGGGCGAGGCGGCGCCGGGGGGCGGGCTCGGAACGCGCGGCGGGCGAGCCGGATTGGCCCAGGGCGCCCGGGGGGCGGGGCCGGGAGGCGCAGAGGGCAGGGGGCGGAGCCTGCAGTGCGCGTGCGCAGAGAGAGAGGCGTCGCCGCGGCGCGGGCTGATGGCGTCACCGGCCGGGCGGGCGGGAAAATCGAAATCCGTCCCGGGGCTGTCCCGGCCGCGGCGGCCATGGAGGACCCGGACCCGGACCCGCGCCTCCTGGCCTTCCTGCAGCCCATCCGCGACCTCACCAAGAACTGGGAGGTGGACGTGGCGGCCCAGCTGGGCGAGTACCTGGAGGAGGTGAGGCCGTCTCGGGCTCCGCGCAGCGCCCGGCCCCAAGTAGCCGTTTCCCCCCAGAGAACTCAGCCCCGGAGCCCGCGGATCAGTTGCGATTCCAGGAGACCTTCCGGGAGGTTGGCAACAGAGTTTACCGGCTCCGGGTTGGCAAATTCCTGGAGATCCTGACGGTGAAGCCTGGAGAGGGCGGAGGTTGGGGGAGGGAAGAGGGCCCCAGCAGGGTATGATGCTATAGTACGGTTGCCAGGTCCAGGTTGGGAAATTCCTGGAGATTTGGGGGGCAGAGCCTGATGAGGGTGGAGTTTAGGGAGGGGAGGAGCTTCAGTGGGGTATAATGCCATAGAAGGCATCTTGCAATGGAGCCATTTTCTCCCAGGAAGCTGATATCTGTGGCCTGGAGATGAGCTGTAATTCCAGGAGATCTCCAGCCACCACCTGGAGGCCGGCAAGCCTATGCTATAGAGTCCACCCTCCAAAGCAGCCATTTTTTCCAGGGAAAGTGATCTGGATGGCCTGGAGATCTCCAGCTACTGCCTGGCAACCCCGTTGGCCACTCTAGCATGGCTAAAGGGACAGGTTAGAGGTTTATCCAATTATGCACGGGGCAGAGAGCAGAAAGAGAGAGACTTTTTCTCCCTCTCTTGAAACAATAGAACTGGACGGCACCCAAGGAAGCTGATGGGCAAGAGATTCAGGATAATAACTGTGCTTACGTGCTGCTTTTCTAGGCAGATTGGCACCCCCATCAGAGTAGTGAACCAAATCAGTGTGATCATCATCCCCACAATTCATCTGGGGCTGAGAGGAGGGGCTCGCCCAAGGCCCCTCCTGCTCATGGCAGGAGTGGGATTCAAACCAGCAGAGTGCTGATTCACAATCTAACCACTTAACCACTATGCTACAGCAGCTCACATAACACTGTACACTGTACTCATATGCCGCTCTTCTAGACAGATCCGTAGACAGAGGTGAAGCCTGGAGAGGGCAGAGAAGAGGGCCTCAGCAGGGCATGATGTTATAGCAGGGTTTGCACGCGCACATGTGGTCCCAGGGGCACCACCTCCTGCCAAGAGTTTCCCCCTGTGCTGGCAACCCGCTGAGTTCCACCTCCTCTTTTCCCAGGAAAAAAGCCCTGGTAAGGTGTGGAATTTGCTGCTGGAGGACAGTGATGGCCACGGGCATAAATGGCTTTAAATAGAGGTTGAACAGATTCATCGATGGCTACTAGCCAAGGTGACTAAAGGGAACTTCCATAGTCAGAGGCAGCAAACCTCTGAACCCCAGAGCCGGGTGGCCACATCAGGGGAAGGCCTTGGCCTCTATGCCCAGTTGTAGGCCCTCCGGGGAATCTGGTCAACCGCTGAGTGAGACAGGATACCGGACCAGATGAACCACTAGTCTGATCCAGCAGGGCTCTTCCTCTGCTCTCAGGGGAGGCTCCTCTGGGACTAGAGCAGGAGGCAGCGAGCCGTTTGGCCTGGCAGGAGGCTTGTTAACTCTTTTTTTTTTTTTAGCATTTGGTAACTCTCATGATTTGTCTTTATTTGCATTGTGAGATGTGATTTTTTAATATGGCCGGGGACCTCAAAAGCTACAAGTGACCTGGACCTCTGTATGGGCCTGGGCTCCCTTGACATCCTGGTCTCTTTCTTCCCAGCCCACCTCCTCTCCCCTGGTATCCTGGTTAAATGCTGATTGGCTGATAGTACCTTAGGGTGGCTTCACAGATGGCTTAATAATCACACCTATGGACTGCTTCTCAGTGGCGCTTTTATTGATCTGGAGGGAGATCTCTAGCAGGGGGCGTCAAAGCCAGACCATGAAACCTTTATTAATTAAAATGCTGAGGAGATACAGTTGTGCTCCAGAGGGCAAAGGCTTGTTCTCTGCCGCTCTGGAAGACAAGATTCGGTGTCGTGTATGCCAGCATCCATGCCATTTTTGTGACATATGCCATTATTGTGTTCTGCAGGCATCCATGCCATTGTTGTATTCTGCATTTTATACTGAGAGTGATATAAGCATCCATGCCATCATTGTGTTGTGCATCTTACGCTACATCTTAAACTCATACTGCTAGAATGCCAAAGTACAATACTGTATCTTATGCATTTTGTAAAATTCATCTGAAGGTGTCTAGATTGCTAATACTAATTTCTAGAGGAGCAAGTGGCCTCTTTCTTATCTCTAAGAAATATGCGCTTTCTGAGTGGCTTTGGGCCGGAGCTGCAGCTGTGTACTGAAATGTATCTTTTCACAGGAGGGAATGATTCCACTCTGTCTTCTGTCTAGACTAAACTGCTTTGTTCCCATGTAACTTTTTTGGTTTCGCGCCTGAATGCAAAGGGGCGGGAAAACGTTCCCCTATATCAGTGGTCCTATTGTTTGACTAATTACTTCTGCCAACTTCTACCTATGAGTGCATAGTAGATCTCTAAATAAAGTTTCTTCAACCAATGCACCTGTTTGCTCGCTGTGAGGGACTGCCAGGGACTGACACCCTAGGACTGACATTCGGCTGAATGGGCTGAAATTACAGGCGGGTCCATTTTAGATTAACTATAGCAGAAACTCCCTAACACTAAGCAGTTTGACAATGGAACTGTGGGAATGGTGGACTCTCCCTTGTCACCGGTTTCCAAGTAGAAGCTGGGCAGCTACCTGTCAGTTATAATCCAGTTTGGATTTCCTGTATTCAGTAGAGGGCTGGACTAGATGGTCTGTAAGTTCTTTCCAGTTCTAGGACTCCATGACTTGGCATTGTGCCCCTCACTGCTCCACCCCTATCCCTTTTACTCTGCAGCTGGAGCAGATACGCATTTCGTTCGATGGCGGCAAAACCACCATGAACTTCAGTGAGGCAGCACTGCTGATCCAAGGCTCAGCCTGCATCTACAGTAAGAAGGTGAGGAGGCTGTCTGGAGAAAGCTGGGGCAGGGCAGGGGCAGAAGAAGGGCAGCGCCACAAAAAAAGCCAGTCAGAGGCTGGTTTGAGGATTGCTGTCACACACTGGAACTCTGGTGCTCTGTAATTTCTTTCTTGTCCACCATGAAGACCAGGGTTATGCAGAGGCAGGCAATGGCAAACCACCTCTGCTCATCCCTTGCCTTGAAAACCCTGTGGGCTTACCATAAGCTGGCTGAGCTGTTGATGGCTCTTTCCACCATACAACATCTTCAAAAATATATGCAACTTAAATGTAAATAATTTGGGTAACAATATACTGTAATCTTTCTAATAGAATACATTATTGAGGCCACTGTTTTCAGTCTTATACAGTTTAACAAATATGCTGGTAGGCATGCTTATTGAGACTGTTTAAGAGTGTTTCTGCCCAAATAATATGCTTACTACAGAATTTTTTTCTACCTTCAGCTTTTATTTTTTGCTACTTCTCAGATGGCAGACATTAAGAGTGCAATCCTAAAGACACTTTCCTGGGAGTAAGCCCCATTGAATAGACTTGAGTAGGATTCTGAGTAGACCTGGTTAGGATTGCTCTCTAAGACACATATGCTATGGTAGAGGATGGTACAGCCATTAGCAACTGTATCTCAAGTACTGGATATAGTGGCAGTTTTTCATATAGAGAACAAACATGATTAAAAATTTAATTGCCATAAATATGCCAAATAGTACAGTGTTATATGCAAATTAAATTATCAGCGATGATGCATTTTATGTTATTAAATCAGTAAAAGAAGTTTAGGTTTGATAGGAATGCGAGTACTGCATTTCCCCCCAATGTTTCCATTCCGCCCCCCCGCCCCCCGGGAAAAAACCGAAGAAAATGCTTTTCCTCCCAGAGGTTTGAAATTTCTGAAAATGGTGCTGTCAGGATTCTTACAAATCGGTCAGAAAAACGTTGCATCACTTGTTTATATGCCGATTTCCACTTGTAGCTGTGTAATTGTAGCATTACTTTGTGGCATGCTTACAGTGCAGTCCTAAGCAGAGTAACTCTGCTTAGGATCACACTGTTAGTTGTGCGAAACCTTTTGTCCCTGTCCGTATACAAGGAGTTTCCTTGTCCAGAAATGACACCTGGGGTTGACTTAGCTCTCCAGAGTGGTGAAGAGTGGCTCTTCCCAGCTCATGTGCCTCAGGTCACGTTTATCAGAGATGCTGAGCAGTGGATCCAAGACCCCATGCGTGTTGATCAAATCTCTGATGCAAAGCTGTAAAGAGTCGTGGGCAGTCCTTGACCCTGCCAGAAAATGTGCTTGGGCGGACGTTGGAAACATGTCTCGTTTGGATCCCATAAACAGATACTTCACTTCAGTGGGATGTGTGCAGCTGGTGTTCCTTGTGGGCTGTGTCCTTCAGGATCATTGCTCTTTCCAGCTCCTGATTTTGCAGCGTTTTCTTTCTCAGGTGGAGTACCTCTACTCTTTGGTTTATCAGGCGCTCGACTTAATCTCCAATAAGAAGTGAGTGAAGCCTTTTCTTTAGTGTGGGGGTGGGGAGGGACTGACCCTGAGCCTGCTGGAGCTCTTTCACCCTTTCCCCAGGAGAGCCCACCTCTCTCTGGGGGACCTGTTGCTCTGCTTGCTTCACTTTATTCTTTTGTAAATTATAAATGGGTACATACACTATACAGTGATCAAAAATAAAGTAATAGTGAAAAGTCAACAGTCAATGTAATGATAACTTTCAAAGTCCAGCCGTGTTGTGACAATTCTCCGGCGTTGTTAAGTAGTAGCAAGCTTCACAGCTGGAGAGAATTAAGCCGTGAAGACATCCATTGCCTTGCTAACTGGTAGCGTTGTCAAGGAGGAAGTAAGTGGCAATGAGTGCGAGCCGGCAAATTTCTTCTTCGCTCGTTTCAGACCAACATATCTTTCCTCAGGCCACAATATCTTTGCTCTGAAGGGTCTACTGGGATCTCCCAACTTCCTATAGCTTCTTTTAGCAGTTCTCTTCTTCCTAGCTCAGGTTGTATGCCATGCTCACTCCCCTTCAGGCTTCCTCCTCTGCTTTATTCAGCAGTGTTAGAATGGCGAACCAATAATATCCTGAAATTGTAGGGTGGGCGGGGGGAATCACCTCACTCTCCACCCTGACTGCCTCTCCCTTCTGTCCCTTCCTTCTAATCCAGACTTTCAAGCTTCTCTGAGAGGGTGCAGAAAATTGAGAGGGTGCAGAGGAGAGCGACGGGAATGATCAGGGGTCTGGAGACCGAGCCCTACGAGGAAAGGCTGAGGGCCTTGGGAATGTTTAGTTTGGAGAAGAGGAGGTTGAGGGGGGACATGATTGCTCTCTTTAACTATCTGAAAGGCTGTCATTTGGAGGAGGGCAAGGAGCTGTTCCAGTTGGCAGCAGAGGGTAGGACCCGAAGCAACGGGCTTAAATTGCATGCACAAAGGTACCGGCTGGATATTAGGAAAAACTTTTTCACGGTCAGAGTAGTTCAAAAGTGGAATCAGGTGCGTAGGGAGGTGGTGAGCTCCCCCTCACTGGCAGTTTTCGAGAAGAGGCTGGATGAATATTTGTCGGGGATGCTTTAGGCTGATCCTGCACTGGGCAGGGGGTTGGACTAGATGGTCTCTGTAGGGACCCTTCCAACTCTTCTGGGATTCTGTGAATTAGAGAGGGAGAGATCCTGAAAGTCATACACGTTTAAATCAGAACTTTGATCAATTGCTTTGCTGTTTCGGGGGTGTACAACCCAGTCCTGTGTGTGTGTTTACTTGGAAGCAAGGTGCTTAAAACTTTGATCCAACTAATTCAGTTCTCCTTCTTACCACTTTTCTCTGCACTTTAGTTGTGCACAGCTGACTGCCCATCTCTGTTAAAGCTTTTTTTAACTCCAGCCTTCGATGTGCTTTCTCGAAGGCTAGAAGTTCCCATTTGAGTTGTGCAAATCCTGAGGATTGGTTGACTAATTTTATCGGTGACTAGCCCTCCCTCTGATCTTGTTCCCTTTAGAGGTCTGTTTACTTCCTTCAGAAAGCTTATTGCTGTCAATGTATTTATACCCATTGTTTTATGCTCACTGTGACCTGCTCTGAGCCCACTTGCCCAGAGGGCAGGCTAAAAATCTAACCAAATACATAAATAAATACATAAATAAGTCTTTTTAAAAATGACGTTTGTCTCTCTTTCCACTCTGCCCCTTCGTTTAGGCGGGAGAAGCTGCCAACATCTGTGGGAGAAGATGGGGTAGACGCAGATGTCAGCACCGGGCCAGCATCGGAAGAGGAAAAGGTGAGACTCAGGGAAGGAGGGAGGGGGGGGTTGCCTTTTTGCCCTTTAATGCAGGCGAAGTAGAGCACGTGGAGTTTCACTGCTGCAGCGTTTTGCTATCCAGACAGACCCTGTGTGAAACTGGGTTGGCAGTCCAATGTCATGTTGACTTTATTCTCGGTCCAGATGTAAGCCACCTTAAGCGACTTGGGTGGGAAGGGAGCATAGAAACTCCCTAGCAGGCACATAACTTCCTCAAGTATTTTTCTATACCATGAGAACTAGGAGCTTGGCTTTAATTTGTACACACGTGTGTGTGTGTGTTAGAAAGGTTAATAGGCTATTTCCAGCTGCAGATATCTACAGGAAAAAGCCAAGAGATTGCTGTGTTCTCTAGTGTTCTAGTGCTGTTTTAACACAATGACCTGCCTTGGGCCCTGGGAATGAGGTAGGCTGGAAATGTAAATGCATTCCAAGGGAAGGACGCTGGCTTCCCCAGCTGCTTCCTACGTAGTTTTGGAACGATGCTCTTCTTGCCTACCGAGGCAGGAAGGAGGTTCCCCTTTATCCTTGTCAGAATCTCTCTTTCTCTCTGCAGTTCCTGTCTCTGGATGACATTCAAGAGAGCAGCAGAGCAAGCATGGACTTGAGGGATAACCACCGGCACAGCGTGAGTGATTTCTGCTCCAGCCAGCCCTCCCCGTTAGCTGCTGCTCTCATGGGGGATTTCTGAGCTGAATGGCAGACGAGGGGGCAGGGATTTGGAGGGGGGTGCTTACTGACCCCCCCCCCCCCAGGTCCAAGCATCAAGACTCAGGTGGCACAAGATTTGGGGGGCGGGGGGGGTAAGGCTCATGCAAGCTGGCGTTTCCCCTGGGCTTTTAGGTGCTGAACCAGCCAGTCTAGCGTGTGTCTAGAAAGGAACATACTTTGTCTCCGTTCAGCTTTGTCAGTGATTTTTTTAGAACTTGGTTGAGCCGTTCCTCGGACAGAGGAACACATCGCTGAGCCCTTCCAGAAGGCCTCTCCCCAGGTCCAGAAGACGACGCAACAGGACTCTTCTTGTGGTTTTAACTTTCACAAATCCTCTTGCAGAATAATTTCATTTTCACTCTGGATCTTTTCTTCTTTTCAAAGATTGATTTGCTTGCCTCCTTTTTGTAGCGAGGATGGTGATCCGTCTGATTTTGCTCTTTCCTGGACTTCTCTCCAGCTTTCCCACTTGCAGCTTGCCGATCCCTTTGCTGACGGCAGCAACAGCCCACAAGAGAAACAGGAACCCTTCTGTGGCCTAAGTGGAAGCCACGGCGAGGTTTTCCTGTGGGCTTTTGGCTGCTCTCGAGCTGGGGACAGCCAGGTCTGCAGCTGGACGGATGCATTTGCTTCTCTTCTTCCCCACAGCCCTGCGCTTCTTGTCATTTGTCTTTCCAGGCAGTCAGTGTCGTCCCCTTGACTCCAATGGCCCTGGTTCCCCCAGAGGAAGCAGAAAAGAAGGGCAATCCCCTGTTTAGGTAAGCCCTTCTTCCTGGGCTGGCAAGACACTTTGACGGGGGAAAGGGGTTATCATAATTTCCAGTCCTTCCCTCTTGATTCACTGAGCCTATATCTGTCAAAGGGGCTGTATTGAAGATTAACTTCATTATCTCCTGTTTCCCCTGCCCCATTTTATGATTCCCCAAAGGTGGAATTTCTGTTTTATGTACCTGAAAATACCTGTTTTTTTAAGTAAAAGTTTTATATAATTAAAAACAAACCTAAAAAACTACAAGTACACATATACAAATATATACATATACTAATAAGACAAACAAAAACAACTAATCAACATACAAAAACATACATAAGGCAGAAAAAAACAACAAAAACAATCTAAACTAAAAGGTTTCCAATTTTCTCCAAAATAAATATTTGTATCATGTCAAATCTACACTTTCTCTAGGTAATAATTAAAAGCTCTCTTTTTTCTAATGTCAAAATCCCTTAATCCATAAATCCGCAAATCATTGTTACCTATTTCATATAAATAGTCGATGAGGGGATTCCATTCATCAACAAACGAACTTACTGACGTTTTTCTAATCAGTGAAGTAAGCTGTTTGTTTTCTACTAGATGAACAGGAAAGCATGTCCTACCAACTCTCCCTATTTGTATTCCAAGCTAAGAAAATTGACTTCAGTTGCTTGAGAAAACAATAATAAAGATTCCTTTTTTAAGATAACATGTGTGCACGTGTGTGCCCATGCGCATATAGAATATTAAGATTTTATTTGTACATCATTTTGGCTGATGTGTGCATGATAAATGTAGAAACGTGGATTGGGGCATTAGGTTTTTGCCTTTTACTGATGACATTTTATTCCTTAAACAATAACATTTTCTGAGTGTTTCTCACCCCACTTCTCCGAGGCTTTCTTACGAGACTGAGGAGGTTGCCATGTTTCCCTGGCTTACCTACGGTATGTTTCCTTGCAGCCGGAAAGGGGAGATCTTGGCGAGCCGGAAGGACTTCTGCATGAACACATGCACCCCTCATGCCAACGGCGCCTTCATGGTGGAGCTGGCAGGACTCTCACCCACACAGTGCCCACCTGGGAGGAATGACGAATGGGACGGTGGCAACTCCGTGGGTATGGATGGCGCATGGTGCTTACAGCCATCAGAGGCAGCCTCAGTCATCGCTGAAAGCCAGCTCATGGAGGGTGGGGCTGAGCGTGCGTGAATCAGGGCAGTGCTTCCGAGGAGACCGGCTGGAGCACATCAAAGTGGGCCTCTCCAGCCCAGCCTCTTGTTTCTGACGGTGGGCAGCCAGGAGCCTCTGGGAAGCCCACTGGCAGGGCAGGGCAGCAGCAGCGGCTGCCTCTTGACAAGCAGCCTGGAATGTGAGCTGGAAATGGGTTGGTGCAAATGCCCAGCTGAGGTTTATAAAAACTGCTGGTCCACATAAAACATGCAGTTGACGGCGTTCATCTGTACTCCCCGGTCCAGCGGTGCCACCTGGAATGGATGGGAAAGGACTCCTCAAGAGGGGGGCATGCTTTGGCCAGCCTCTGTGCAGCACTCCCTCAACACGCCAGGCCTTAAGACAGTTCCCAGACTCCACTCCTTCTGTCCTGAGTCTCAGGCAGGGTGGCAGACAGTCTCTGAGCCCTGGGCAAAGCTTGGGAGTTGATGTGCCCACATGCTTTTGTAGACCTGCAATGAAATGGTGGTTGATCCAGCCACTGAGCTAGGCAATTTCGTTGCAGCGCACATGGCCTATGCAGTCTCTTCTGATTGTGGCACCCATAGGGCCCCTTGCCCACAATGGCCTTCTATTCCACTTCCTCATTGACTCGGATGAGTCAGGTTGCAGAGCTCTGTGGGACCTCCAAACTCGCTGCATTTACTGGCGTCGAAACGGCAGTGAGGGTGTGTGTGAATGTCGAGCGCCACTCATGCCCCTCTTGTTCCCTGCTGTAGGAGCCCAGCGTCTTGCCCCAGCGGCTGTTTCTGCCCCCATGGAGATCAGTGGGTGTGAGATGCCAGTTCTTGCCCTGAACTTCTCTGGGGAAGGAGGTGAGTAGTGCCGGCAGTCTCTCTCTTGCTGGAGGGGAACAGACCACGCAGAGATGTAGGATTTCCAGACATTTGAAGCCATGGGGGGAAACCCTCTTTTAGGTAGTATTGGAAAAATTGAAGTATATGCAATGTGTGTGTGTGTTACGTGCCATCAAGTTGCCTCCAATCTATGGCGACCCTATGAAGTAAAGGTAAAGGTAGTCCCCCTGTGCAAGCGCCGAGTCATTACTGACCCATGGGGGGGATGTTGCATCACGACGTTTTCTTGGCAGACTTTTGTTATGGGGTGGTTTCCCAAAGACCTTCAGAATATCTTATCATTAAAAGACTTGCTCAGATCCTGCAAACTGGAGGACGTGGCTTCTTTTATTGAGTCAAGCCGTCTCGTTTTAGGTCTTCCTCTTTTCCTAGCATTCCAGAGAATCTTGCCTTCTCATGATGTGACCAAAGTACGATAGCCTCCGTTTTGTCATTTTAGTTTTGAGGGAGAATTCAGTCTTGGTTTGATCTAGTACCCGTTTATTTGTCTTTTTGGCTCTTCATGGTACTGCAAAACTCTCCTCCAGCCCCACATTTCAAATGAATCCATTTTCTTCCTGTCAGCTTTCTTCATTGTCCAGCTTTCACATCTATGCATAGCAATGGAGAATAACCATAGTTTGAATTATCTTGATCTTGGTTCCCAGAGAGAGACATCTTTACCTTTAAGGTTCTTCTCTTGCTCCCTCACAGCCGCTCTTCCGAGTCTCAGTCTTCTTGATTTTTTAAAAAAATTATTTTAATTAACAATTAACATTACAACCTTAAAACTACATCAAACAAATCAACTAATGCACATAATATACATAATAAATGTATTTTGCCAATAATAGAACACTGTTGGGCTGAAATGTGCAGCTGAAGTAGGCCAGTGCAAACAGGAGAGGGAGGCTTCCCCCCCCCCCGAGTTGATGGCTGCAGGGCTGGACAGTATTTTTGCTCTGCTCCCCCCTCCCTCAAAAGCAGACGCAGCAGAACCCGCGTGCGATGACGACGATGACAGAGGCGTCGGCGACTTCTTGCTGGATGACTCGCATGGAGGCCCAGATGCTCCTGCAACGGCCGTGGAACACGCTCTGCCCCATGCGGTATTTGGGGTGGGGCGATGCATGCAAGATAAATTTGGACTCTTTGTTCCCAGTAGGGATTCTGTCAGGGTCCCGTGGGGGGTCCCTGACAGCTCTGACCCTCTGTCTTCCAGAGTGTCCCCCAAAGGAAAGGATACATGTTGCGGGAGAGACCTCCGGCCCCAGAGGCCAATGCCCCTGTAAAGGTAAGGATGGGGGGGGTGCAGCGCCCCCCTGACGGAAAAGCATTAGTCTTTTGACAAGCAATGCCTGCAGCCAGCTCTCTCCCTCCCTCTCTGAAAACAAAGTCTGAGATACTTTAAACTGGGTTTTCAAAATAAGATTGCAGTTATCACAAGCGTCTAATTTTCTGCATATATCAGGGTGAAAATAGGCCACACGGTCGGACATATCTACGCTTCACAAATATTATTAAGCCTTAATTAAGCACTTTTCAACCTGTTTGTCTCATGAAGTCTGAGCTGTGTTGGAGTATGATCCTTTTGTCTCATGCTGGCATGAATGCTGTGATCCCCTGTTTTGAAATAGTAAAGAGTCCAGTAGCACCTTTAAGACTAACCAACTTTATTGCAGCATAAGCTTTCGAGAACCACAGCTCTCTTTGTCAGATGTGTTGTCAGCTGTGGTTCTCAAAAGCGATTGCGATTGCAGACTAACACAGCTAACTCCTGGATCTGTTTTGAAGTGAGTGATTGTCCCCGTTCCTTAGTTGGCCCAAACCTAAGAGCTCCTTCTCAAAATTTTGGAATGGGATGAAGGAGAGAAAAGACTGGCTATTCTTTGCTAGAGAGACAGAGATGCTGCATTGGCTCAGCCTCAGGGTACCCTCTTGTCTCCTCTCATTTTGGTCCCCTCCCACCTTGTAGTGTTAAGTTGGTCCCTTAACATAAGACCATCCCTGCTGGGTTGGACCAGAGAGCCACCTTGTCCAGCGAGCCACCTTGTTTCTCACAGCGGCCAGCCTATTCCTCTGGAGAGGCACGAAACAGGGCATGGAGGCCTTACCCTGATGCTGCCTCCTAAAGCTGGTGTTGATTGGCTTTGAGAGAGTCAAAGTATCACTTCTCACATTGGGCAGTTAACTCGATTGCCACTTGCATAGATGATATGGAAAAAAGTCTGGATGTATTTTTCTAAAGGAAGGAACAACCAGTGTCTGTTAGTCATCTTAGTAGAACCTTCCTCTTCAGGGGCAGTCTATCTCTGCTTTCCGTGTGCCAAGAACAAATTGAGAATGCCTGCTGTGCTTGTTAGCTTACGTTGGCCAGAAGGACCTTTGGCCCAATCCAGCATTGGCCATTCTTCCATGTTCATGCCAAGGCCCGCTTTCTTCGCTCGCTTTTAGGTCCACCTTTTCGATCCTGGCTCCCACCTGGTGGAACTCTCTGTCTGCCGACACACAGGCCTGCCAAGACCTTCTGTATTTTTGGCGGGCCTACAAGACGGAGATGTTCCACCAGGCATATGGTTGAGGCCCCTCCTATGTTATCTGGTGAGCCTCCCTTTCAGTCTCCTGTTGAGAGGGGGCCATAAATGTCACCTTGGCCTCTATATGAACAAACTTGAGCCTGCCCCCCCCCCCCCCCGTATTAGAGGCAAGGGATTGCTGTTGGTGAAGACCGCCACCTTGGTGACGGTGCTCTGTAATTTTATGATTGACTGTTTTTAATGCTGATTTTAAATTGTAATTTTTGCTTGATGTAACCTGCCCTGAGCCCGTTGGTGGGGAGGGCGGGATATAAATCAAATAAAATATAAACATCGGTGGTCCTTCATGCTTTGGCATCAGAAAACCGCTCTCTGTGCTGCACTTTGTCCTGTCCTCACTCAGCTGCCTGGAGAGAGACGAGAGCTGATGTCCCCATACTGTGTGTATGTTTGACCTGAAGCTCTCAGGATTGCGTTGCTTTCACCTTTTACATCTCGCTAAATAAAATCAGCTTGCATGGCATGGAGAATTGGCATTATGGTTTGCTTATTCATTTTGCTCTCTGGGCGGATCAGGCGTCTCTTAGACATGGCAAAGAGGTCTCTGTTTCTTGCTAATCCAGCATCATGCCAAAGCCCTGCTGGTGCTTCTGTTTCTTTGCCAGGAGACGCTGGACCCCTGGCACAGCCTGGACCCCTTCAGCTCCTCAGATGAGAAGCCCCTGAAGAAAGGTATTTTGAGAGGGGGGGGCTGCTGCTGGGATGCCCTTCCCAACCTCGTTTAGATCCCCACAAAACGTAAGCCAAAACAAGTCATCTGACTGGCCGAATAAAATGCAAGTGCGGTACAGGAAGTTCACCTGGTTCAGCTTCCTGTCTACAGTGGTGGCAGCCCAAGATGCATTGTCGGAGCAAGGAACCGAGGACCCTCTCTGCAGGGGCGGAATATCGTTCCTGGCTTCCGTTTGCCATGGCGACGCCGAAGTGTGATGATGGGGGAAAGAATTGCCGAGTCTTTGAAGGGTGGTGAGGGGGGACCTCAGAAGCGTTTCTTCTTTCTCCCTCCCTCCAGGCAAGCCATTCACGGTGCCTCGAAGCCTGGATGACCTGCCGGGCACCAAACGGAAGAGGAGGATGTCTGGCAAACTGCAGGAATTCACCAAGTGGTTCTCGGCCACAGGTGAGTGCCGTGGCTCCTTGCCCCTCTTCCTGGAGCGCCTGCCGCTGAAATAGGGGTTGAAGGCTGGGCAGGATCCAGCCACACCAATGCAGGATTCAGCTCAGTTTTGTTAACCAAGTGGGGTCAATGGGGAAGGGCTGGGGAGCTTCTAACTGTGTTTGCAGCCAGTTTGGTGTAGTGATTAAGAGCGGCAGGACTCTAATCTGGAGAGCCGGGTTTGATTCCTCACTCCTCTGCCTGAAGCCAGCTGGGGGACCTGGGGCCAGTCACAGCTCTCTCAGAGCTCTCTCAGCCCCACCCACTTCACAGGGTGATTATTGTTGTGAGGATAATAGCAACACACTTTGTAAACCGCTCTGAGTGGGTATTAAGTTGTCCTGAAGGGCCGGATATAAATTGAATGTTGTTATTGTTAATGGCCCATAGGCCACAGAGTGCTATTCTTGAGGAGAAAGTGCCTCCATTCCCCTTAGATCGTTGGGTCTTAGAAGAGCCAGCAAGATGTCTGGGGCGGGGGAGAAGGGGAGACACTAAGCCAAGGCAGTCTCTGCTGGGGTTACCACCTCTTTCTAAGCACACTCTGTATGTCCCCTCAGAGCACAACAGAGCTGACAACCAGAGAAGCAAGAAGAAAGGCCCGACGTTTGCCGGTGAGTGGATATGGCTGGTGGGAGCAGGCGCGTGGGTGAGTGCAGGTGTGCCCCGGCAGTGTGTGTGGCTGGTGGAATCAGGCGCGTGGGTGCGTGCAGGTGTGCCCCGGCAGTGTGTGTGGCTGGTGGGAGCAGGCGCGTGGGTGCGTGCAAGTGTGCCCCGGCAGTGTGTGTGGCTGGTGGGAGCAGGCGCGTGGGTGCGTGCAAGTGTGCCCCGGCAGTGTGTGTGGCTGGTGGAATCAGGCGCGTGGGTGCGTGCAGGTGTGCCCCGGCAGTGTGTGTGGCTGGTGGAATCAGGCGCGTGGGTGAATGCAGGTGTGCCCCGGCAGTGTGTGTGGCTGGTGGGAGCAGGCGCGTGGGTGCGTGCAAGTGTGCCCCGGCAGTGTGTGTGGCTGGTGGGAGCAGGCGCGTGGGTGCGTGCAAGTGTGCCCCGGCAGTGTGTGTGGCTGGTGGAATCAGGCGCGTGGGTGCGTGCAGGTGTGCCCCGGCAGTGTGTGTGGCTGGTGGGAGCAGGCGCGTGGGTGCGTGCAAGTGTGCCCCGGCAGTGTGTGTGGCTGGTGGGAGCAGGCGCGTGGGTGCGTGCAAGTGTGCCCCGGCAGTGTGTGGCTGGTGGAATCAGGCGCGTGGGTGCGTGCAGGTGTGCCCCGGCAGTGTGTGTGGCTGGTGGGAGCAGGCGCGTGGGTGCGTGCAAGTGTGCCCCGGCAGTGTGTGTGGCTGGTGGGAGCAGGCGCGTGGGTGCGTGCAAGTGTGCCCCGGCAGTGTGTGTGGCTGGTGGAATCAGGCGCGTGGGTGCGTGCAGGTGTGCCCCGGCAGTGTGTGTGGCTGGTGGGAGCAGGCGCGTGGGTGCGTGCAAGTGTGCCCCGGCAGTGTGTGTGGCTGGTGGAATCAGGCGCGTGGGTGAATGCAGGTGTGCCCCGGCAGTGTGTGTGGCTGGTGGGAGCAGGCGCGTGGGTGCGTGCAAGTGTGCCCCGGCAGTGTGTGTGGCTGGTGGGAGCAGGCGCGTGGGTGCGTGCAAGTGTGCCCCGGCAGTGTGTGTGGCTGGTGGGAGCAGGCGCGTGGGTGCGTGCAAGTGTGCCCCGGCAGTGTGTGTGGCTGGTGGAATCAGGCACGTGGGTGCGTGCAGGTGTGCCCCGGCAGTGTGTGTGGCTGGTGGGAGCAGGTGCGTGGGTGCGTGCAAGTGTGCCCCGGCAGTGTGTGTGGCTGGTGGGAGCAGGCGCGTGGGTGCGTGCAAGTGTGCCCCGGCAGTGTGTGTGGCTGGTGGAATCAGGCGCGTGGGTGAATGCAGGTGTGCCCCGGCAGTGTGTGTGGCTGGTGGGAGCAGGCGCGTGGGTGCGTGCAAGTGTGCCCCGGCAGTGTGTGTGGCTGGTGGGAGCAGGCGCGTGGGTGCGTGCAAGTGTGCCCCGGCAGTGTGTGTGGCTGGTGGAATCAGGCGCGTGGGTGCGTGCAGGTGTGCCCCGGCAGTGTGTGTGGCTGGTGGGAGCAGGCGCGTGGGTGCGTGCAAGTGTGCCCCGGCAGTGTGTGTGGCTGGTGGAATCAGGCGCGTGGGTGAATGCAGGTGTGCCCCGGCAGTGTGTGTGGCTGGTGGGAGCAGGCGCGTGGGTGCGTGCAAGTGTGCCCCGGCAGTGTGTGTGGCTGGTGGGAGCAGGCGCGTGGGTGCGTGCAAGTGTGCCCCGGCAGTGTGTGGCTGGTGGAATCAGGCGCGTGGGTGCGTGCAGGTGTGCCCCGGCAGTGTGTGTGGCTGGTGGGAGCAGGCGCGTGGGTGCGTGCAAGTGTGCCCCGGCAGTGTGTGTGGCTGGTGGAATCAGGCGCGTGGGTGAGTGCAGGTGTGCCCCGGCAGTGTGTGTGGCTGGTGGAATCAGGCGCGTGGGTGCGTGCAGGTGTGCCCCGGCAGTGTGTGTGGCTGGTGGGAGCAGGCGCGTGGGTGCGTGCAAGTGTGCCCCGGCAGTGTGTGTGGCTGGTGGGAGCAGGCGCGTGGGTGCACCCATAGGAGTGGGTGGGGCTGGCTGGCTGCCTCCATTCTGGTCCTCCTCTTGACCGCTTATGGGCTCCTTTATTCAGGCAAGCATGGATTTGCAATCCTTGGGGTTGCTTCAGAGATCCCCACCCTTGTGCATGAGAGGAGGGCTCAGGTGGCCTTGGATCTGCTTCGATCCAAAGTGCCCTTGTAGCCTGTAGGTAGTTGACCGCTCTTTGAACCTGTTCGTGCCCACCTGCAGTGGCAGGAGCCCAGAGAGCCTGGCCTGTGCAGAATGCTGCTCCTCTCTTTACCGTGAACAAAATATTAGCAGCTGCACAGGTCAGGGCTGTGCTGCAGCCTTTATTGAGAGGACTTGCAAAATACCCGATCTGGACAGATGTGCGGGCCCGACAAAATTGCTGGGGGGGGGTTGGGGGTAGGGAATCAGAGTGCCGCTGAGGCCAGAATGGGTTGGGTTTAACACAAGAGCAGGCTGTGAGAGAGGATTTGGCAAAAAGAGGAAGGGGAAACTCCTGGAGAGCAGCCAGGCAGAAACCAGAGGGCTTTGCACGTTTTAAAAAGTGCCAAAGAAGGGAGATGCAGAGGTTTCCTTCCATCATTGTGATGTGTGAAGCCGCCAAAAGAGAGAAGCCAGAGGGGGCAGCGGCAGCAGCCGGGCGCTCCTGAGGGTTGTGATTGAGTAGACTGAATCAGAGAAACGCGAGGAAGTGGCAAGAGGTGGGCTCGGTCAGCAGCAGGAGGCTGGCGGGTGGAGCGCGCTTGAGGGTCTACGCTGGTCCCAGGGTGGATCTGAGAATACATTCAGCATCACAGCTGCGCTCTGCACAAGTCAAGCGTGCTTGGCCTGTGTCCCCCACCTGGGAGACACATGCTGGGCCGCAGGGGATTCTAGCGAGAAAAGGACTGAAGCGCCCTACAGATGGACAACAACGACAAACAGCAGCAACCAGCTGTCGCAACAGGCCTTGTGATCTAAGTGCACAAACGACGAGCTGGTCACTCGGGAGAAACCATCTCCCCACCTGTGACAGGGAAGGAGAAAAGGAGTTCCCTGTAGAGAGTACAGTGAGTCACAGGTGTCGTAGGCCTGGAAAAAATCATTTGAGCTTTGGTTAATAGAGCACAGGGGTGACCTGATCCTTAGGCGGCTTTTTTGATTCTGAACAGATCTGGAAATCCTGTACTGGAGGCACGTGAAGGAACGCCTGGCCGCCCAGAGGAAGTTGCACAGGCGGATGTTAGAGGTGTGTATGTTGTGGGAGGGTGCAGCTCGGAGGCCCTTCCTTTCCTGGCAGAGCTGTCCCTGGAAGTGCAGAAAACTGGTGCGCATGGGAGAAGGGGGTGCAGTGATCCAGGCCCTGTGCGTGGCTTCTGGGCATCCTCTTTGCCTTGAGGTTTGCAGGAGCCCAAGGCGGATGAGATGCTGTCAGCTGTTAATAGTGCAAATCACAGACAAGGAGCGGACTGTCCTGGATGGGGCTGCACGCCACCGGGAGGAGCAGCTTCGCAGTCTCAGCGCAGTGTGAGCTCTGGGCCTGCAGTCTCCTCTGTGCCACCATCGACCCTTTGCCCAGGTTCGGTGGGTGGTGCCCCCTGTACCTTTTCTTGACGAACATGATCTGGCCATGCTTGCCTGTGTTCTGAACGCTTCCAGACTGTACTGTTTCACTGCTGCTCTATGTGGGGCTGACTCGGAAGAGGGTTCGGAAGCTTCGATTGGTCCCAAAGGCAGCAGCAGCAGCAGCTGGAGTATTGGCTGGGCGCAAGAACGTAGTTAAGAACGTAGTTTATGGGTATTGACGTAACTATGTTGGCTGTCGACACCCTGGCACAAACCAAAGGGTGTTTATTGCTTATAAAGCCCTAACTAATATGGAGCTGAAGTTTTTGAAGGCCCTTTCAGTCCTACGCGTACCTGCCTGCCAACTGAAATCACCTAGGAAGACCCTTCTCTGTGAGCCCCCAGTCTCAGCGGCAGGTGGGTAGCTGCCAGGGGCAGAGAGCAGTAAAGCAGTCTGTCCTCCATCAAATGCCTTCTGGAACTTCCTCTTATCCTGCATGCCTTCTTGAATGCGGCAAGTGAAGGGGCCCACTGCATCCTCTCGGGGAGGCAGAGAACCGAGTTTGATTCCCCACTCCTCCACTTGGTCAGCTGGGTGACCTTGGCTTGACCCAAGGTCTGACTTCGGGTCAAACCACAGCGAATTCACATAACCTGACTCTTGCTAAGTGGACCACCTCAGGTGTGGGTGCCACCAGGAGAAGGCCGCCTGCAAAGCACAACTGGCTCACAGGAGCGTATCAGGAGACGCGTTTGTGAGTCCCAGGAAGTGAAGGGCTTTGAAAGAGATAACCATTACTTTGAATTGGGCCTGGAAGCAGATTAATAGCAGACTTTGTAAACCCACTTTGTGAGTGGGTGTTAAGTCATTCTGAAGGCCAATATATAAATCGAATGTTGTTGTTATTATTCAAATTACACGCAACACAATAGATAAAGATCACGTTATCGAGGAGGAGGAGGAGGAGGGTGAAGCTGAGAGCGCTCCAAGAAGTTGTGACTGGCCCAAGGTCACCCAGCTGGCCGAGTGGAGGAGTGGGGAATGAAACCTGGCTTACCAGATTAGAGTCCTGCCGGTCTTAACCACTGCACTAAACTGGCTCTAGCAACAGCCCTGACCTACTTATCCATGAACAAGGCGAGGTCCAAGATCACCTCCTGACTCTTAACTTGATTTAAGAGAGAAAGCTTAAGCTAGGATTGCCAGTCCCCCACTGGAGGCAGGGGATCCCCTGCTCCCACCCTGTCTCCGCTTACCTGGCCAGCGGAGGAGGGGAACATGCCTCCTGAGGTACACTCCTGGGCGGTGCGGTGCACTCCCATGCACCGCAGCTGCCCGATTCAGCCCCCTGTGGAGCGTGGGAGCACTCCCAGGGCAGCACATGGCCTGTGTGATGTCATCGTGCAGGCTGGGAGACCACGCAAGAGAGACATCAAAAAGTAGGTGCCAGGCCTCCTACCTCCTGCCCGTGGAGGGAGGTGGGGGGACCTGGCAACACTAGCTTAAGCCCATCTAGATCTAGTAGACTGATACCAGCTAAGTACTCTGACCTCTACCAGCACTCTTTCTGTCTTGTCTGGGTTAAGTTTCAGTTTGTTTACCTTCCACCTTTTGGCCACAGCCTCAAGATACTGACCTGGGACCTTCAGAGCAGCTTCTGGAGGCTTAGATGGGTGAAAACCTGCTCTCAAGTCCCCAAGAGCCCTTGCCCTCAGTTTGGCCTGGAGCTGAGCAGAGAGCTTTGGTAGTTAGTAAAATGCATCATGTGTCAAAGGCTGTCTGGAGGGCATCTTAGAAAGCTCGGCTGTGCGTGAGAAGTTTTGACCCAGGGGTGGTGGCAGAGCAGCCTGCTTTTCTCTTCCCCAGCGAGGGTTACTGCTGGCCCCAGCGCAGGAGGAGCTGCCCCTTGAAGAGGAAGAGGCTGACCCACCAGAGGAGGAGCGAGACGATGGCGCCCTGGATAACGCCATGGACGATGGAGGAGAAGGTACTTCCCCTGCGCTGGCTGAATCCTTAGCCGAGGTGCAAGCCTCTCTCGGGCCACTTCCTTCTCCAGGCTAAATGGGGAGTTCTGGCGCCTCCATTTGCACAGAAAGCTCTCCCGTTAAATCAGAACGTCTCTTCTCCTTACTCCTACCTACCTACCTACCTACTTCTCCATTAGTTTGCTGCCGTCTGCCCCAGTAAAAGAAATGGCTGCTCCTAAGTGATCTCCCCCACCCCATTTCCCAGCCCCATTTCTAAGCAGCCCTTTCCCCCCCATACACACACGCACTTTTTCCTTTTCAACTTCTGTTTTAAGCCATGAAGAATTTTAAAATTTGTCCACATGTAAATATCTTGGTACATACCAAATGATGAGTGTCCCCCCCCCATGCTATGACCCTGCTCTCCAGAGGGGCCTGAGCACCTCTTGCTTGTATGTCCACCTCCCCTCTCCTGCCCCACTTTTGTGGGATCTTGCCAGCCTCGCTCACTCCTCTTCAGGCCCGTCATGTTAGCTGAGCATTCATGGAACCACTGCAGTTCAAAGCATATAAGCCAAAACCAGTTTATTTCAGAGAGTGAGATGTCCACAGTTACAGGACGTCTATTAGCACGAAGTGATGGGTGCAATTCGAAACTCTGCTTCTGACTCTACTGACTGAACCTTAAAGGCCTGGAAAATTACCAGGCAAAGAAGTCTCATCCCCAAACTCACATCTGGAACTGGGAGAGTTTCAAAAGAACCGGAATGGAAAGGAATCCCCCAGGATGGGTAGCTAGACACTCGCTCCTTGTAGAAAAGGCCTCTTTTTTCCAAAGGAGTTAGCCGTGTTAGTCTGTGCTTGCAAAACAGTAAAGAGCCCAGTAGCACCTTTAAGACTAACCAACTTTATTATAGCATAAGCTTTCGAGAACCACAGCTCTCTTCGTCAGACGCAGCGATGCATCTGGCGAAGAGAGCTGTGGTTCTCAAAAGCTGACGATGCATCTGACCAAGAGAGCTGTGGTTCTTGAAAGCTTATGCTATAATAAAGTTGGTTAGTCTTAAAGGTGCTACTGGACTCTTTGCTCTTTTTTCCAGTGGACGCTTTAGGAGCAGAATTGCGCTCGGAGGCAGCGTGCCCATGTGCACCAGTTGCTGAGGGGACGAGGAAGAGAGGGGACGCTTTTGGACTTTGTGCCCCTGTTAGTATCCCATTGGGGCCACCACAAGAAAATGCAGTGCTGGACAACATGGGCCCAAATTGGCCCGATCCAGCAGGATTCTTCTGGTGCTCAAGTAGATCAGAAGGAATAACTGTCGGGGCAGAAATGATCGGTACCCAAGTTGGCAAATCGGTCTATAACCCTCCTCAGGTGGGCAAGATCATAGGCTGTGTTTGAGGAAAAAATGTGTGTGTGAGAGAGAGAGACCGACCCTGGGACGGGGGATTGCTTTTTTTCTATTTCCATGGCAATCCTTGGGGAGGTTTCGTTTACGCGCAGTCAGTGTATTCAGAAGCATTCCCAAAGCCGCGGGGTTTCTTGCTTGTGCCTTTACAGAACTCTTTCTCCCTCCATAGATGATTTTCTGGAACAGCCCGATATTCCACCACTAGAAGCCACAGAGGAGGCGGCGCCAGAGGGTAATGGCCACCCACTAGAGCACGAGGCCGGCTTACGGTGGGCTGGAAGGCAGCACCACCGACCATCGGGCGGGGTGGGGGTGGGGGTGGGGGAACAGCTTCCCTTTATGCTGTGAAGCTGCCGATACTGTGGGTCAGGCATGGTGCCTCGAGGATCATCAGCTTCTTTATGGGGGGGTGGGGGGTGGAGGAGAATGCCCTCAAGTCAGAGCTGGCTGACAGTGACCCCTGTTGGGGTTCCCATGGCAACAGACTAACAGAGGTGGTTTGCCATGGCCTGCCTCTGCAACCCTGGCCTTCGTTGGAGGTCTCCCATCCAATTACTAGCCAAGGCTGACCCTGCTTAGCTTCCACGACTTAACGAGACTGGGCTTGCCTGGGCTATCCAGGTCAGGGACCAGAGCAAACAAAGCACAACAAACAAACCCACAAAATACCGAGTCAGCAGTGCTGGGTGACGAGGAGGAGGGGGGCCCTGCACGTGCTCTGTGCTGCCTGTGGTGCTTCCCCCATGCTGATGGCAGAGGCAGAGCTGGCCGTGGGGGGAGGCCCCGCCGCTGGCCGAACAGAACAGAGAGATCCAGCATGAGGCGAGCCTCATTGGTGTGATGGCTTAGAAGCGAAAACTATTTCTTTATTTAAAATATTTTTGTCCTGCCTTACCATCCAATTAGGCAGTGAACAGTTAGAAAATATTAAAATCAATTTTAAAAATGACATAGCTCTAGAACTACAATTAAAAGCATCAACAGGAAAGACGGTCAATAAGGGAACACCCAGGGCTTTTTTCCAGGCGGAACACCGTGGAACAGCATTCCGGCACCTCTCCCTGCAGCCCAAGACTTCCTGTGGGCCAGAGGAAGCCGGGGAAGCCCCAAACAGGCTTTAAACTTCAGCTGAGAGGAGGGGGATTCCCCCCCTTCCAGCTGAAACCTGCCTCCCTCCCTTTCTATGTCTTTCCTTCTTTCCCTTCCTCCCTCTCTCTTCCCTTCCTTCCATTTCTCTCCCTTTCTCTTTTCCATGTCTTTCCTTCTTTCCCTTCCTTCCTTCCTGTTCTTTCCACATCTTTCCATTTTTCTTTCCCTCCCTTCCTCTTTCCTTCTTTCCACATCTTTCCATTTTCCCCCCTTCCTCCCTTCCTTTTTCCTTCTTTCCGTGTCTTTCCTTTCTTTCCCTTCCTTTCTCTCTCCTTCTTTCCACATCTTTCCATTTTTCTTTCTTTCCCTCCCTCCCTTTTTCCTTCTTTCCATGTCTTTCCTTCTTTCCCTTCCTTTCTCTTTTTCTCTTCTTTCCATATCTTTCTTTCCTTCCTTTTTCCTTCTTTCCATGTCTTTCCTTCTTTCTTTCCCTTCCTCTCTCTTTCTCCCGGGGGGGTGAGGTGTGTGTGTGTGGCCGCACTGTGCGCAATGACGTGACTTCCTAGAAGTGACGTCATCGCATGGCCCTGGGAGTGCGCGCAAGTATAGTGACAGGGGCGTCAGCTCCTGCCGGGAGTCGCCCCGGGTGAGAGTTCCCCCAGAAAAACAGCCCTGGGAACGCCAAATAAAACCGAGAGGCCTTCTCTTTCTGAGGGAAGCTGTCTCTGTGGAGGCAATTCCACAGGTTTGGTGCCACAATCGAGAAGGCCTTTCTTGGGTTGCTGCCTGCCTAGGCTCAAGTGATGGGGGGTCTTGAAACAGACCACTCGACAATGACAGTAGCCATTGGGCAAGTTCTCGTGGGTGCAGGCAGCCATTACTATGTGCTGGTCCCAAGCCACAGAGCGTTTTAAAGGTCACCGTCAGCACCTTGAACTGAACCCTGAAGCCAGTGGAGATGCCGTGAGGCTGCAGTTGTGCAGTCCCTACGATCCACTCCGGTTAAAAATGGTGTGTGCTGGTGGAGAGACCAAATATCATGTGTAGACACATCACCTCCCACAGCCAGTGAGTTGAACGTGGTACAATGGATGTGCAGCTTTGCAGATGTAGCCATTTCCTGAGGCCTTTCGATTTCTGCTTTCGCTTGCAGGTCTCCACGAACCCCCTGACTGCCTCAGTTATGAGGAACTGGTACGGAAGAACGTGGTATGTGTCCTGCCCCGGTAATGTCCTCCTACCATACGGCAAATGGTCATACACAAAGAGCCACCAAAATTATGTGCCACAAGTGTCCCCATATACTGCTTTTAAAAACCACTCCAGTATGGGCAGATTGCTCTAAAAGTCAACCACAGGGTGGTCAATCAACAGCTCTTAATCATGACCGATTAAATGAACCCTCTATCGTACTTTGGTCACATCATGAGAAGACTCTGGAAAAGTCAATAATGTTGGGAAAAGTGGAAGGCTGTAGGAAAAGAGGAAGATCTAAAAGGAGATGGCTTGGCTCAATAAAAGAAGCCACGTCCTCCAGTTTGCAGGATCTGAGCAAGTCTGTTAACGATAGGACGTTTTGGAGGTCTTTCATTCATAGGGTCGCCATGGGTCGGAGACGACTTGATGGCACATCACACACACAAATGAACCCTCCTTATGCTGAGGCAGGTGCTGAGGGACAAGGGTTTGCAGAAAGTGGCACCTGGAATTTGTTGGCTAAATGTTTGCTACTGCTGCTCTTTTGCTTTGTAAATTGAATCTTAGTTCCTGCCTCATGGTGGACTTCTAGTTTTATTTTATGGCTGGAGTCAGTAAAACACTTGAGTCAACAAATTTATAAGGCTGAATTATAAAATCTTGAGTATAAAATCTTGATTATAAGTAATTAAGGAGAGGGAGAGGAGTAATATTCTGTAGTTTAGATGAGCTGTTACACATCTTTTTTTTTACTGTCTTTTTACTTTTTCTTTTTGAATAACATTTTTAAATTAAAAAACCAAACCAACCCTGGGTCAGCAAAGGGTGAGATAGGGGAGAGCTCCGCTCTGAGCAGCCGCCTTGTTTTGGGTCTCCTGAGCTGCCACTGTGCCCTGTTTGGGGGGGAAGAGACAGGCGGAACGGAGTTCAGGACCGGACTTCCTCAACCCCTGACGTCTAAGTCTGCTCTCCCTTCCCCAGGAGCTGTTCCTTGCCCATTCCAAAAAGTATGCTCGAGACACGATGCTCTCGCGGCGCTTCCAGGACTGGGAGGAGAAGATGCGGCCGCAGCTGGAGGAGCAGGTGAGGGGCCAGGGCTACGGATGCGATGGCGTGAGCAGACCAGAGAAGGCAGAGCGGGGTGGTGGTGGTGGTGGTCTCACCTCCTTCCTTCTCTCTGCAGGAAGCGCACGAAGCCTTCGACATCCACCGCTACGGGGACCGCTTGGTGTCCCGCCTGGGCCAGGTGGGCGAGTGGCGCTCCTTTGCCAGCCTGGTGGCTGGGCAGCCGGCCTTCGAGGTCTGCCGCTGCCTGCTGGCCTCCCTGCAGCTTGTGAGTATAACCGTCAAGGGCAAGGTGTGCCACGGACTGCACGGAGGTGCCACCGGCCCCTCCCAGGTCATCCCACCCCTTCACCCCCCACCGTCGAGCTCAGGTGCTGGTAACTTCGCTAGCCTCGAGTTTTTTTCTCTCTCCTTCAGGCCAACGACTACACCGTGGAAGTCTCCCAGCAGCCTGGCCTCGAGGAAGCGGTGGACACCATGGGCTTGCGCCTGCTGAGCCGGGAAAAGGCCCACGAGCGCTTCAAGACGTACTTGGCCCCCTCCCTTGCCCAGCCGGGACCTCTCTCCTCCCCACCTGTGTGATCATCTATCTCCTCTTTGTGCAGTTCCTCCAGCCTTGGTCCCACCCTTCCTGCCGCTCCCAGGAGCATCTGGCCCAGCTCCTCGTTGCCAATTTGCTTTGCCGCAATAAACTCCTTGTGTATTGGGTGTGTCATTGCTGGGCCCTTTGGAGTCTTAGGCCCCTCCTCCTCCGAGAGGGGGTGCAGCTCAGCAGTCCCCCGGCCCTCTCCATGCAGGCCCAGGGACCAGTGCTCTGCCTGCCCTCCGGCCAGAAGGGCTGTGGCTGTGGATCGCCTGCCTCGGCATCGCTAAACACCCAGCTTGAGTGCTGCGCGGCCAGTCCTGTGGTGGAGGAGGGAAAGGAAGGCCGGGGCATCGCCTGTCTCCAAAGAAGATGCTTTTGCGTGTAATTAGTTCCTTTCAGCACGGCGGCTTGTTCGCATTTACTGATAGGATCCAGACGAAGCCTCCCTGCCGCCGAATGCAGCTTCCCTGCCTCTCTCCTTCCCATGAAATTCTGTCCTGGAAGATGTGGGACTCTGAGGAATAGCCGGAACCGGGAGGAGGGGTTGCATTGGCAAGGGGGGGGATTGGTGGAAATTGCCAGTTCAGTCGGGATCCCGGGGTACCCTTAAAGGATCCTCTGAGCCCCACAGTGGTGCTCACAGAGGAAAGGGGCTCCTGTTAACTGCATGTGCTTCCCTCTCCGTCAGCATTTCTTTCCCTCTTTTATACTTCAAAATTACACACACACCAACAGGAGGATGCCTGTTCTGCCTCTTCATGAGTCACTGATCTATTTATCCCTTGAGCTGCCTCCCCCAGGGCGTGGCACTGAGGTAGCAATGCGTTACAGTGCCTGGAGAAGGGCGCTCTGACTCTCAAAAGCTGGCCCTCTGAAAATCCGATTGGTCTCTAAGGGGCCACTGGATTCAAATCCTAATTTCTGGATGCACGCGCACATTGCGCAAAAGGGGACACAGCGAGAGGCAGGAGCCTGGGAAAACACGAAAGGGATTTTCCCCCATTGCTCTGCTGATGAATTTGGGGGAGTGCTGGGAAAAGACTCTTACAAAGTATTTTCTCCTTTAGAATGAGTGAGATTCTGCTTAAGGCAAGGTTTTTCAAAATATATCACCTAAGAAGTCTTTTGAGTTTTTCCCCATAAAAAAACTGGGAAATCTTAGGAACCCCTGGAATGGGGGGGGGAACCCCCCCCTTTTTTTAGTATGAATAAAATGCAAGACAAGGTTTTACTCAAAAGATGCAGTATGAAAATTTTTATGTAAGACAATCTACATCATTAGAAAATAATTCCTATGTATATTTGATAAATACAACATTTTCAGTCATTTTTTGTTCAAATATGCTCTGTTTAATAATACATTATTAAAGAGCGCAGAGTTTTCAGTGTCAAACTTTATAACTCCGTATCCCATTATGTTGGTAGTCCTACCTACTGTAACTTTGAGTGTTTCTGCCCACATAATATACTTTAAGACAGAATTCATTTTCTATCTTCAACTTTTATTTTTTTTCTCCTACTTCTCAGATGGCAGAAATTAAGGTAAATGGGGCTCTGCAGGGCTTTTTTTTCTGGGGGAAAAGTGGTGGAACTCAGTGGGCTGCCAGCAGAGGGGGCAACTCTTGGTGGAAGGTGGTGCCCCTGGTACCACATGTATGTGCGTAAAGTGCACGCACACTCCCAGGCTCGCACAATGACATCACTTTCAGGCAGCTGGAACAAGGGGAGATTTTTAAAGTTTAAATCGCTCTTGGTGGAAATGGTCACATGGCTGGTGCCCCCCCCCCCCCGATCTCCAGACAGGGGGAGTTTAGATTGCGCTCCATGCTGCTGGAGTGGCGGAGGGCGATCTACACTCCCCTCTGCCTGGAGATCAGGGGGCGGGGCCACCAGCCAAGTGACCATTTTCAAGAGGTGCTGGAACTCCGTCCCACAGCGTTCCCGCTGGAAAAAAAGCCCCGGGGCTCTGGTGGCACAGGCTGCAGCAGGGATTTGGGGCAGAACTTGAGAGGGAGACAAAGGAGAAAGTGGCTGCTTGGGAAAGGGGAAGAAGAGACCTTCAGGCTGAAAGCCAGATGAAGCAGCCCGGCTGTGCGTACTGTGTGCAAGTACCATTATGGTGAGGGAAAGGAGGCGGGCCTGGTGTGGGAAATCGTTCCGACGGGTTCAACCACTTGAAAGGCATCCAGTGGAGCTCAGCCACTGCCAGAGGGCCTTCCAGCGCGCTCTGAAATGTTAGCAGGCCACCGCAGTATGAACCATGCATGAAACCAACAAAGAGGGAGACAACAGAAAAGGACACACAATAAGCAACTAGGCACTGTATTCATAACGAACAGTGTGAAGTTCCCCTTCAGTCCAGGCACGTTCCAAGTACAGCAAAAGGCTCAAAACAGAATCGGGAGGAAGGTGTACAAACGGTTTGTGTAAGCAAAGCTTCCCTGGGCAGAAACAGGCCGTGTGTGGCTCTGAGGCTGCTGGTGTCACCCAGCCTGCTCTCAGGGCCCCCTCCTGGCCACAGCCCAGGAACAGAGGCCAGATATCGGCAGACAAAGCTCTGAGCTGACCTCACCCAAGCCAAATATAACCGGCATCTCTGCTTTGCATTCTCCTTGGTGCAAACACTGTGGCCTCGCTCCAGGATGCCCTATAAGCAGCTGGGTTAAAGGCTCTTGGACGCGAGGAACGGGGAGGTCCCTGCACCTCAAGTCCCCAAATTTGCTCAGCAGGGGCCATCACCAGCTCTTTTCACCCTTCTCTGCCACCCTGCCCTACCCCCATCCAGCACTCCCAGCCAGGGCACGACATTCTCTCTTTGCAAGGGCTGAAAGCCGGGCTCTCTGCTTCCTGTGACTGCTTATAGGTTAAGGGAGGCAACAGACAGATTACAACAGGATTTCAGGGGAAGCTGTAGCCCAAAAGTAGTTGCAGCCCCTCCACCCTCCAGCTGGGGACCCTCCCATCTTAGGGGAGCACAGAGGAGCCAAAGGCACTTGAGGATCAGGGCAACGAAGAAAGCACGACTTTTGCAATTCACCCCAATGACAGGCAGGATTCTTTACAAGCCAGCCTTCCTGGATCCTTAATGGGTTTAGTACCGACCCTATTACCTGCAGAGAAAACTGCAGGACACTGATGGCGGGGTGGGAGGAGAGGCAGAGGGTCTGCACATGTGGGCTGCCTGTTGTGGAGCATGCACGGCCTGGCTCAGCTAAAGATGCTCTTGTAGGTGTCCATGTGGCCCTTGATGCTTTGCACAATCTGGGCGTCGGTCTTGCTGCGGTTGTAATAATCCATGAAAAGTCCGTCTGGGCCAAGCAAGTAGATGATCACTGTATGATCCACAATGTAATCGCCATCCTCGTCTTTGGGCCCGGAGCTGTAGTAGACCCGGTAGGCTTGTCCGGCCTCACGCACCTGCTCAGGGGTGCCCGTCAGCCCAAGGAGCCGTGGGTGAAACTCCCGCACGTACTTGGCCACAGCCTCTACGTCATCCCGCTCTGGGTCTACTGTGACAAAGATGGGCAGGACCTGGGGAAGCCGCACATCTTGGTCCAAGAGCTCCACCACATGGCTCATCTTCTCCAACACCTCCGGGCAG
Organism: Eublepharis macularius; assembly: GCF_028583425.1. Taxonomy (NCBI): domain Eukaryota; kingdom Metazoa; phylum Chordata; class Lepidosauria; order Squamata; family Eublepharidae; genus Eublepharis; species Eublepharis macularius. The sequence goes on from NC_072798.1 coordinate 2,346,834, forward strand.
ATGTCGGGGCAGTGGGTGAAGCCAAAGTAAAGCAGGACCCAGCTGCCCCTGAAGTCAGCCTTGGAGTGGGGCCGCCCCGTGTGGTCCACCAGCCGAAAATCCCCTTGCCCAATGGCCACCTTCTTCAGTTCCTCAATGCGCCTCAGTTTCTCCTGCTGCACCTTCTCTGCCCGCAGGTACAGCCAAGCCGCCAGGATCCCGCCTCCAAACAGGAAGGTGACGAGCAGCCGAGTCCGCAGCCTGATGTGCGGGCTGGAGCCAGGGCTAGGCGGGGGTCCTTGGGAGAAAGACCTCCAGCGACCTCCGCCCCACCCTGGCCTGATCCTGGACAAGGCCCCTCTTCCTCCAGGAAGGAGATCCCGGGATGACCAATGGGCATGGCCAGAAATGCCACCATTGCTGATGTCCTGGGCCTTTGACGCGGGTGCCAGGTGCCCTGCATCAGGGGCGAGGCGGCTGCAGCAGGAGGGGGGAGCTAGACAGCTCCTGGCTCTTCCACAGACCGCCCCGCTGGGTGTCCCCCAGAGGCTTCTGTGGAACGCAGCATAGGGTGGCACCTGCCAAGGGCTCAGGGTGGCAAAGGACCGCAGCATCCCTGAAAGAAAAAGAGAGTCACAATAGCACTCAGCAAAGGGGCAGCACTAAATGCCACGTCTGCAGCAAAATTCACTGGGACGGGTATGTGATGGGCACGGATCCCCCAGTCTGCAGGTCTTTCTCCAAAATGCCCATTTCCCCGTGCACGTTTTCTTCCTCCTGGGAGCTGGAAGTGAGGGCCACGTCTCCCCTTCCCTCATTTTCCCCTCACTGCAACTCTGCAGGCAGGCGAGTGTTCAAGCAGTAAAATGAGTTAAAGGCTGCTAGGGGGGAAACGGGTGAAGGTATGCCATCTCCCACCCACCCCCCACCCCGGTTCAACCGGGCTATCCCGGGCAAGCCTGATCCTGTCAGAGCACAGAAGCGAAGCAGGACCGGCCTCGGATGGTAACTGGGCGGGAGATCTCGCCCGCCCCCGCCATTCCCTGCAGCCCCCGAGGCCGGGGGCTGCTCGCTCTCGCCCGCACCTACGCCCCAAGCTTGCCTCACAGGAAGGGGGTCAGGCGGAGGAGGAACTGCGCAGCAACCAACGCGCAGCCCCTTTAAAGGTCCGCAGAGGGAGGGGGTCGCCCAAGAGGCGCAGCGCCCCGGGTTCGAGTCCCGCCTTTGCTGCGCGCTCCTTTGGCCCGGCCCCCCGCCCGCCGCGGAGGGCCAGAGCGAGGAAGGGCAGCCCACCCCACCCCACCCCCTCCAAGTGTTTGGGGGGGGGCGGCTGAGCAGCTCAGCAAAGGCCCGCCGCCCCTGCCCGCCCCAGCCCCGTCCTGCGACGCCCCCGGTGCAGCGCAGCCCTGGCTGGGGCGTTGCCTGCGAGGTTCAGGGGCTGGGCCGGCAAGGGCAAGGGCAAGCGCCCCCCCCCCCCTCCCCGGATCTCTCTGCAACGCGAGCGCCAGAGTGGCTGCCGCTCCCGTGCCGAAGAGCAGGACGCGGGCCCAGCCGCGCCGTGAAGGGGCTGCAAAGAAGCCGGCCGCCTCCCCGGGACTGAACCCCCCTTCCTCCCTTAAACGAAGAACCTAATCAATGGTTCGGGCCGGGCAGACCCGCGAGTGGGGCGCCGCTGCCCTCCTGCCCGCCCGCGGCCGCCCATTCATCCTCACCCACGTGCTTCCCCGGCGCCGCGCTTCCGGGTTCTTCGCCCGCACCGCCCGAAGATTCTTCCCGTTGCTTCTCCCGACGACGCGGCGCATGCGCGACGAGCGCCCCTGGGCACTTGCACACTGACGGAGCTCCGATCCAGCGGCGTTGTTCTCAGGAATAGCCGGCAGGGGGAGCCCCGCCCCCGCTCGGCCTTCTGAGCAGGCGCCGGAAGACTCGCCTGCAGGGTCTGAAGCCGGGCGCCCCCTGGTGGCGGCAGCAGCCACGTGCGTCACCCGGCGGCAGAGCGCGCCCCCCACCCCCCCGAAGCGGAGGTTTTCTTTCTCTCTTTTTAAAGAATTTCGTTTTGCGAATATACAAGCATAAACTTCATAACCTGTAATGTTGTATAGTCAAATCATACATTATAGAACTTACTTAAATTTACTGTTATTATTTCACTTTTATTTAAATACCTTTATTCTCTCTTTCCCATCTATCTTTATATTTGTTGATACGCATTACCCTTCAGTCACTCGCTGTTTTAATTTAATTTTAATCTTGATTTTCAGGTATATAATAAAAAAAAGCTTTCAATTTTTCTTGAAATTCTGAAATCGGTTAATTATGTAGAAAAGATGTTAATTTTGCCAATTTTGCATATTCATCCAGTTTATTCTTCCATTCCTTCAAATTTGGACAGTTCACTGCTTTCCATTTTGCTGCGAATATTATTCTAGTGGTCTTGCTGCCATCAGCATATACTTAAATAATTCACTGGACTGTGTGGGTGTGTCAGTCAGATTTGCCAACCTCCAGGTGCAGCCTGGAGATCCCCCAGAATTACAGCTGATCTCCAGGCCATAGGGATCAGTTCCCCTGGAGAAAATTACTCATTTGGAGGGTGGAGTCTGTGTCATAAAACCCCACTGAGGATCCTCCCCAAGCCCCACCCTACCCTGAAATCTCCAGGAATTCCAACCTGGAGCTGGCAACCCAAAGACTCATTCCCTCTCAGCATCCCCAGCTCCGCAGCTCAAACCACGTCCCCTCCAAACTGCCAGGAACTCCTGGCCGCTGCAAAAGAACCAGCTGGTGCAGCACATTTTAAAGGTCTCTGTACAAACTGAGAACACATCCACATGTGAACACATCATTGGCTTCTCTAGTCAGATGCATGGTTGCCTGCCAGGTGAGCTGAGAGTTTGGCTTGCCATCCCCTTTTGAGAGTGATGCCCAGCTATGAAGCCTCTGAGATTAGTTGAGCTCAAAGACAGGACTGCCAGAGAAAGCGTGCGCGAGAGAGAGCACGCACAAGAGAGCGATATATATAGATATATATACATATACATACATATTTATATAAGTATGTCATTATTATCCCCACAACAAAACACTCTGTGAGGTGGGTGGGGCTGAGAGAGCTCTGAGAGAGCTGTGACTAGCCCAAGGTCACCCAGCTGGCTTCAAGCGGAGGAGTGGGGAGTCAAACCCGGCTCTCCAGATTAGAGTCCTGCTGCTCTTAACCACTACACCAAACTGAAAGGTTTGGAGAACGAGAAGGACTTTTGTGTGTTGGTTTTGTTTAAAACGAACTGGCGTGCCAGTGCAAGTCCTCGCTGTGGGAAGGAGTACTGTGTTTCTCACACTTTGCCTTAGGGACTGGGAGGTCAGAGTCTCTACATCTCCAGGTCCATACAGGGAATATCAGCATCTCTCTAGTGGGCTCAGCACTGGCCTGATTTTAATGGGCTATCAACAAATCAAACATGATCTGATTGCTTCTTATACAGGTAAAAGTAAAGGTTACTGACCCATGGGGGGACGTTGCATCACGACGTTTTCCTGGCAGACTTTTGTTACGGGGTGGGTTGCCATTGCCTTCCCCAGTCATCTACACTTTACCCCCAGGAAACTGAGTACTCATTTTCCCGACCTCGGAAGGATGGAAGGCTGAGTCAACCTTGAGCTGGCAATTTGAACCCAGCTTCCGCCAGGATCGAACTCAGGTCGTGAGCAGTTTGGGCTGCAGTACTGCCGCTTACCACTCTGCACCACGGGGCTCCTACTTCTTATACAACAAAACTGATAATGTGGCAAACTGACAATGTGACCAAATAAGGCCCACCACAAAAATTAAATGCAGATTTTAAAAGGATATATGTGCACACCAGGCACTGGATTCTGTGGACCCCCAGAATGCACCCCTCTGTCCCACCCAGGAAGCAGAGGGCAGATGTCAGGTGAACTCTGAACTGAGTTTAGGACAGAATACTTTTCTGATGCCTGACACCTTCTCCCAATTCTAGCCTTCTATTTTTCTGTGTTGGTGGTACTTAGTAAATAAAGGTTCCGCTTGTTGAAAGAATTATGACTGCCCTGTATCCTACCCACATTCCCGACTGCTTGTTCATGCTGCATTTTTCTCCTGGCTTAGTGCTCCCCTCAGCATGAGGAGCTTTGGGGGGAAAGTAATGGGGGGCGGCGGCAGCCATTCGACTGGGGCTCCCCCAAACTCTGGCGAGGGTTTAAGGGAGCAGAGAAGGAATCTTACAGGGAAGGCTGCGAGTCCGTCATGTGACACCAGCCCACTGCACAAACTTTGCTCTTTCCAGTCTCAAGTGGTGGTGGGGAGATCTCCACGGGTTGGGAATGGTACAAGCTCCACCTCCCATTCACCATCCTGCCCCCTAACCCGCCATCCCCAGGGGAACCAGCCACTACTGGGGGAGCTCAGGGCACTTGTAACCAAAGCCCAGGCACCCTTTGAAGCTGCAAGACCAGGGACCTGCTTGGGGGACAGTGTGTGTGTGGGCCAGCCGTGGGCCTCCTGCATGAACTCGGATCAGGCAGGCATTCCCACCTGCAGTGTGGTATCCCCGAGCCATCGGTTTATCATGAAAGGAAGATGCGCTTCTATGCTTAGCAGAGAATTTATTATAATTTCATAGCCAAAAATATCAAAGAGGGCAGAGGTGGGCCTGATAGTCAAGAAACACCCAGGAACTTAACACACTTTTCAAAATGGTTGTAGATGTTGCAAGATGGTGTATTACTAGATATTCCTTTTCCTGTTATTACCTTCACACACCCTTTTCAGAACGAAACCATCTTCAGTTTCCTTCAACTCAGCCTGGAGGAAAATACTTCCGGAGAAGGTTCTTTGGTTGGCCAGGTGGAGTGTACTTATTTGATGCTGTTAGTAACATTAAAGGCCTATATTGGATTTATACTGAAAAAGCTCTCTTGATGTGTGCACTAAGCAAACACAAATCAAAAGCAGATTTCACAAGGATTAACAAAGCATACATTTGGAAAGGTTTTTGGGGTTAAATCTCAGGCAAGCAGCAGCTGGTGGGTCTCTGTCCTGTGGCATCCAAGAACTGGGTCCTTGTCTGACGCTGATGACGCCATCCTGCATTCGCACCTGGGATGCCCCCTGCAGGTCTAGTAGAAAGCCCTGTATTTGCACACGTATGGCAGGCAGACAGTACAGTCGTACTGGTTCCACCGGGGAGAACCTGCGAGGCAGAAGGAGAGGAGCAATAGTGAGGGGCCGGAGACATTGGGCAGAAACAAGGGTGGAGCCACTGTCCACTCTAGACCTCAACTAAACTCAAAGGAGTGTTTTGGTTACATCCCTCTCTCTTCCCCCCTAACTGCATCTTCTCCTCCCCTTCTCCCCCCTCCTCTTCTATATTTGACCAGTTTCTGTACCATGCATCTGACGAAGAGAACTTGATTCTCGAAAGCTTATGCTACAATAAAATTGGTTAGTCTTAAAGGTGCTACTGGACTCTTTTTGATTCAACTAAACTCAAGTAATCTCAACAAATGTTTTGGCATAAGGTGGCCTGTTCTGCAAGATCCCTTCCAATAAACTCTTTTTTTAACAGTGCAGCCCAAAACAACCCTTCAGTTCTGTACCGGTCTACCCTAAAGTGCATGCATGACAAACAACGCATTGGGCCACTGAAACCATTGCTGAAACTATCAAATGCCCGTTTGTATTGTTCCTTCTTCTGAGATAGCCATGGTGGGGGGGGCAAAGAACTCCACGTCTTACGGCTATCAGGACTCCTGCTCAGCCCTCTCAGGCCACACTCACATGGGAGAGACATATAATGATAGGACTTTCATTTAAAAAACAAACACAGATCTCAGCTATCATTTTTGGGATGTTGAGTTCTGCTGCATGAGAATTTCATGTAGGATGAGTGTGTGCCCAGGACACACCTACCCCATTCTGCCTTGCATCCAGGTAACCCCCAGAAAGCCCTTCTTCAAGACACATCCACCTGCCAATATGCTTTCTACATACCTGATGGGGAGAAGGAAACACACTCTGCAGAATATTGGGAGGGCCTCCACCCATTCCAGAAGGAGGCTCTCGAATCATACGGGGCTCCACTGCTCCACCCCCACCTTAGTCCCTGTTGGGGTGAAAGAGAAAAGTCCTATGAAGACGGGGGACCAGCAGGAGAATCGCTGGCAGGGCAGGTGCCTGGATGCAGGAGGAAGCCAATCTCCAGAGCAGCAGGAGTGGGCTTAGGCCAGGCGGAGGAGCTCTGTGCTGAAGGTCCCTTGCAGAGCTCGGAAAACAAAGGACCGGCCAACTCAGCTGCACTGAACTCAGCAGGCTCTGAAAGCTTAAATACTTTCTCCCCTTCCCTCCCATCGCCACCCCCACCCATTAGGGCTGCACACATGAGCTGAAAAATGAAATCCTGCCCTCAAGTCATAGCTGGCTTTTGGCGACCCCTGGTGGGGTTTTCATGGCAAAAGACTAAGAGAGGTGGTTTGCCATTGCCTGCCTCTGCAACCCTGGTAGGTCTCCCATCCAGTTACTAACCAAGTCTGACCCTGTTTAGCTTCTGAGATCTGATGAGATTGGACTCACCCGGGCTACCCAGGTCAGGGTGCACACATGAGCTAATGACCTGTAATGGGGGATTGTGGCTTGCCATCCTTTGCCATGTCCCTTTGTGCCCTCCAGGGTGGGACAGCCATCCCCCAGGGGGAACTGCTGTGTGATCCCCTGGCAGTTGCCTGTAGATTCACCCGGGCTCTGGATCTCGTTCCCCCCCACAATGGCAACATGGAACCACCCTTTGTTTTCACTCCAAAAGGTCAAGTACGTACAGCGTCCTCATTCATGTATGATCCCAGTGAGAAAAAGGCAACCTTTGAAAGAGTGGCCACAGCAGTCACCCACCCGCCTGTAGGATACCGCATGCAGCCCAGTCCAGACGCTGCTGCCACCACTTCGACGCCTGAGGTAAGAAGCGAGGAGGTTTGCTTCTACAGAGCCCTCAATGGTGGCCAGGTGGCCGCCTTCTTCCAAGTTTTGGCATTCTTCCTGCAAAGAGAGCAACGTTTTTACTGGAGGGTCACCGTTTGCTGCCGCCTGCACAGAAGGGTCTCAGGAGCGTTTAAGGCTTGCTGCCCAGGAGGGGCAGAATCCAGCTAGAGTTTAGCCACAGGTGCAGGTCACTTCACTCAACCAGAGTTGGTTCTCCGCTGTTAAGCAGCTCCAGGGCAGGGCGAGTTGCAGCAGAGCAGTGGCAGAAGGGGGCTCCATCCTGCCCCCGCCTGCGGCTTTCCTCTGCAAGCGGTTTATTCTTAGGATGATTGCAAAGTCTGGTTTGGTTGGATTTTGCGGGCAGATGGGGCCCACTCTCTTCCCCTCAACAGGCCTCCTTCTGCTCACAAGATGAGATCCTGACCCACGGGGCTTCCAATAAGCAGGCTGGCCAGTTTTTCGAACTCACTTCTCCTCCACACACTCCCATTGTCCCTGGAGAACCTGAAGGAATCCATGGGAGTGCATCTGCCCCATAAGACCGTTCCCTGACTACTGCTGGGGTGTGGCTCTGGTGAAGTTTGCAATGTCAACAGAAAATCTTCAGGGGCCATTCCCAGAAACGGAGAGGAGCAAAGCTGAAATGGATGGTGTTTAGGTTTGCCAGCCTCTCCCGGAATGACAACTGATCTCCGCACTACACAGATCAGCTCCCCTGGAGGAAATGGCTGCTTTGGAGGGTGGAATCTGTGGCATTCTACCCCACTGAAGTCCTTTGCCTCCCCAAACCCTGCCCTCCCCAGGCTCCACTCCCAAAATCTCCAGGAATTTCTCAACTTGGAGCTGGCAACACTAGCACAGGAATCCCTTGTTTTTATTTCCACAGCTGGAGACCCAGGGCCGTGGGCACCAAAACTGCAAACTGGATTTGAAAATGCAGCTTGGCCTCCTGAGGACATACATGTCTGGCTCCAGATAACTTGTTTTCTTTTGCCTCTGAGTTAGGGTTGCCAGCCTCCAGGTAGTGGCTGGAGATCTCCCCGAATTACAACTGGTCTCCAGGCCACAGAGATCAGTTCACCTGGAGAAAATGGCTACTTTGGGGGGGTGGGGGTGGACTCTGTGGAATTATGGCGTGCCAAGGTCCTTTCCCTCCCCAAACCCCACTTTCTCCAGGTTTCTCCCGGTTTCACCCCTCAGATCTCCAGGAATTTCCCAGCTTGGAGCTGGCAACCCTACTCTGCGTGAAGGGTAGTTTCCACAAGACAGGTGCCACACCCAGGGCTTCTTGGATAAAAGTGAGGTGCAAATGGGAGCCAGAGATTCTGTCTCTTGTGATGCCACGGGCTTCCTCCTTGGAGTGGCAGGAACGTGGGCAGATGGCAGGTGCTGCCTGTGGCATGCACCAACAACAAAAGCCCTGCAAAGATTTTGCTTTCAATTCAAACTTGTTCCAGAGAACATGGAATTGTAGAGGAATTCTGTCACAGTCTTGCATGTGTGGTTGCAGATTTTCCTTGCCCCCTTTTCTCACCCCCTTTCTTACCTCTGCTGAGTGCCAGGGAATGGCACTTGAGAAATACTCATAGCAGTTGCTTCTATAGAAAAGGACCCCTTCAGGGCATGGAGACTTTGCGGCCACTGTGTCATTGGTGTCCCCTGCAAGAGACAAAAGATCTCTTCCAAACAGAGAAAAATGTATGGGGTGAGTGGGGAATCTGTCGAAAACATCTAAGCCCAGAAGTTACTCAGGAAACTTGGAGCCCATTTAACACACACCCACACACCATCTTAGCAAGCATTGTGAGAACAACCTATCAAAAATAAGCACTTTTGTGCTTGCTTAGGGACTGCCCGAATGTTTCAGTAGGATTACAAATAAATTTAGAGGGCAATCCAACGCCAAGTGAGTCCAGTCTAAGAGCCAAGCTACACGATACACCCACCCAACCGATGCTGGGTCATGACTGGGCAACTGCACTTGCGATCAAACATGCATCAGGAAACTCCCCTTGAAAAGTACTTTTTCGCTGGGTGCTTGTAGGAGCACTGCAAGGAGGGGGATTCTGGTTTTCCTCCCACCCCACTTGTGCCAGCTGCAAGGGTAGTGGGGGGGTTTCCCCTTTTCTCTGGCCTCTGCCTGAGGAAGGACAGGTGGAGGCAGAGAAAAGGGGTGAACCCCCCCCCCTCATCCTTTCCTCTGGCACAAGTGGATGGGAAACCAGAAGGCCCTTTGCCCCCTCTCAGCACCGAGCGAATGAGGGCTTTTTAATGGGAGTTCCCCCAATGCACACGCGACTATGAATCCAGTCACACACCTATGTCAGACGTGTCAGGCGTATCGTGTAGTTCCACCCTTAGAGGAGACGAATGGCCTAGGATTGCCCTGCCAATCGGTTTTCAGCTTGCCCTTTCCCAGCCTCTCTCCACCTTTGCTCCCTGTATGAAAACTGCTCAATGCATGCAACTGGAAGCAATTTTGCTCTTGTTCATTTTCAGAGCTCATGACCTGGTAGACGTTGTTGGAGTCAACTGCTCACCCCACCAGGCAGTGTAATGTACAAATCTTTTAAGTGAGGATGCTCCAAACCACCCCAAGAACGGGCTGGGATTTTGGTGCCCGCTGGCTCGTTCCAGAGCAGTCTCCTATCGTTTTTGGTCTTTCAAAGCATGCATTTGTTTCTGTTTCTGTGCTACCTTTCTACCTCTCAAGACAGCTGAACAGACCTTTACATTCTAAACAATTTAAATAAATTATCTTAAGCCACCCTCAGTAAAAAGGGGCCCAGAGCCTCCGGCAGACGCCTCCGGCAGACATCCAGAAGAAGAAAAGCTGTCTCCGGAAGAGATGGCACCAGCCGCGCCTCCTGTGGGAGGCAGTTCCAGAACCTTGGACAGTGCTTGAGAAGGTCTCCCCCCCACCCACCCCACACGCCAAGAGTTTCTGCCAATCAGCCCAACCAAAGCAGCCTCCTGCAGGGATGGCTACGGGGAATGCTAAATTCCAGAAGTAATTCGGCAGCACTTCTGCACTGGGACTAACTGGGAGGAACTGGTGCCCAGTCATGGCAGAATTACTCCTGCTTCTTAGATGTGAGAAGACAAGTCCAGAACAGTGAATCATATAGAGAGGCAGCAGGAAGCCAAAAGCCCCGCTGGGCCAGATCGAAGGTTTATTTAGTGCCGCAGCCCCTTTCTCGGTTTCCAATCAGATGGGGACAAGCAAGGAACGAAGGGGACAGCGAGCCTAGCGTTCCTGCCCCTCCCTGCCCCACCACAACTGGTACAACACCGCTTCTGAGCACTGAGGTTTTAATTCGCTGTTGATGGTCAACACCCATTGACACACATATCCCCTACGAATTCGTTCAGCGATCCTTTTTAAAATGATCTAAATTAATGGCCATCCCATGACAGCGAGTTCCATAAGATAATTGTGCATGATGTGAGGAAATATAGATCACCTTCCAGGCTGTGAAACTTACTGCCTTTAAAGGCGCCATTGCCCCCCCCCCCTCTCTTTTTACTGTCTGGCATCAACTTAAAATATGTTTGTGGTGAAGGGTCTGTGAAACATGCCAGCTTCCCCCCCCCCCACCCCCGTTTTTGACACTGAAGGGCTGTCGTCATATGGCCATAAATTTAGCGCCAAACTAGCGCCATCTCCTGCTGAATGCTCACCTTATTCCGGCTCTCTTGCGATCTCGCCATTCTCCCCAATTCACGCTTTGTGACTCTTTATATTGTCTTTATCCGCTTCCATGTGCATGCCCTGGATCGACTATGAACGCTTTGCAACACCAAAACGCTCACTCTCCCTGATCATCTGTCTCACCTAACACTGATTCTCCTGCCCTACACTCCCACAAGCCCCAGCACGACCCACAATTAAGCCTCAAAGTAATTTTTAAAAAGAAACATCAGCCTTATAGCGCTATAGCGATATTCTGCCATGGCCGGGAAACCTCTGCTACCTATCACGGTTGGCTTTTGGGTTGGTCCAGCACAACATTGGTATAATAGAAGAGTGATATAGTGCAAATAGGCAAAAAGAATTTTTTAAAAAGAGGGGGACGGGATTTTTAGGGGCCCGTTTCTGGAGGCACTTTGACTGACCATCGAATTGCGCTTTTCCCTTTTAATGTGACTGACTGGAAGTGCAAGCAGTCGTCAAAAGATGGGAGAATTCATTCTAATAACAATAACAGAAGAAACGATTTCTAGTGCAAAACAGACGAAATAAGGGCCCGTGTGACGACGGCCAAGGTTTCAAAAAAAGTCAACTATTGACTGGATTTACTGCTGCTTAAAAGTAATTGAATGCTGTTTTTGTGACATGCCTCTTTTGTTATTGATTTTTATATGTTGCGTTTATAATGTTTTTAATTTATATTTTTTATTATTGCAAGATTTGAGTCTAGTAGTACCTTGAAGACCAGAAAGATATTCCGGGATTAAGCTCTCATCAGGAGTCAAAGATCCCTTTGTCAGATACGATTAGGAATGGAGATCCCTGAATCTCACTCATATATGAAGAAGGGAGCTCTGACTTTCAAAAGCTCCTACCCTGAAAATCTTGTTGGTCTCTAGGAGGCTACTACACTCAAATCCTGCTGTTCTACACAGCTACCCACTTGATACTTTTTATTATTGTAATTCTTTTCTACATAAATACTACCTTCTGTTCATTCTGAATCTGCTGCCCAAAAAATTCATTGGATGTCCTTGAGTGCCAGTATTTGGGGAGACGGAGAAGAAATTCTCTCTGTCCGCTTTCTCTGCCCCATGAATAATTTTATAAATCTCTATCATAGCTGTCTTCTTTCTAAACTGAAAAGCCCCAGACTCTTCGGCCTCCCTTCATAGGAAAGAGCTCCAACCCCCTGATCATCTTGACGGCATTCTTCTGCAATCACATGAGTATTTATTTATCTAGCAAATTTACTCCTTGCAGCTGACATGCAACACAGTTGCCACAGACAGCTTGTCTCGAGGGGATAGAAGCTGGCTAGGACTGGCTGGATCAGTTGTGTCAGTCATTTAACAGGACCAGGACAAACTAAACAGCAATTTGATCGATGCTTCCAAAACTCACCTTTCACCAAGGGGTTAAAGATCAGGCAGCCCAGGAGGCAGAGGCCAAGGTAGACAGCCTGTCCCATCTTCTCCTTCTCCTGCAAAACAAAGCAACATCCCAGCATATTCACCAGACCAGCAACCTAAAATCCCCTTATTAAACCTTGCACTAATTTTGTGGCTCGATTTATGAACACGCCAGCTATGAAAAGCAAGAGCTCCCCTTACGGACCTTCCAGGCAAACAGCTTGGTGGCTTCCTCCAGTTTGATGGGCTGCCAAGAACATAAACATGGTGGCCAATCAGCTGTCATTTCAGTCACGTATAGGAAGAGTTTAGCTCAAGGGCCGATTTGAACATAGTGCAGAAATGATATTTGATGTGATACTTGTCATGAAGACTGTGGTTACCAGCACAGATGACCTCTGGAGGTCATGGGGTGCAATGTGGGTTGTGCATCGACAAACCCGTTTTGCAACTTGCCAGTTCACCCAAGACACAGTTTGCTGTGCAGGCCTCTGAGCTGCCCTCAGTTTCCCTGTCCTTTTGGAGATCCTACACACTTTGTCCTTGTGCTTCTCTCTGTTCCATCTACTGTCTTTGTCTTTCCTCACTAGGACTGCCAGGACCGTCTGGCAGGGGCAGAGGCTCGCCACGCTTTCCCATGGCACAGAAAAGCCCTCTGCAGAGTCACGGTTGAGCTTGGGAAGTGGGAAAGGGCCAAGGATGGAGGCTCCCTGGTGTCCAAAGACCATCACAAGCTCTTGCTTTGCTGGCTGGGAAGACGTCTCCTTCTGGCAGGGACCCTGTGCCTTTCAGGGCTGTGCAAGTTGTAGATAAGCCGCCGTGTTGGTTTGCAGTAGAACAGCAGGAACTGAGTCCAGGGGCACCTTAGAGACCAACCAGATTTTCCAGGGTATGAGATTTCAAGAATCAAACCTCCGTTGTTCAGGTCTAAAGAAGGAAGCTCCGACTCCTGCAATCTCATACCCCGAAAAATCCTGCTGGTCTCTAAGGTGCCCCTGGACTCAAATCCTGCTGTACAGCTGTGTAAGAGGCACAAGTTCGGCGGCTGAGATTTTCTCCATCACGGAGATGCAGCGACTGGGTAGACCACGCCTGTTTATTGCATTGCCCTTGAAGACACAAGAGCCCCCCAAAAGGGGATGGGTGGGTTTGTCTCTTGGAACGGCACTCGGGGGTGGGGGGTGGGAAAGCAAGTTGAAGCCTGGAAGGAAATGCCACCCCCAGGTTCTTGCCAAGCAATAAAGGGGACGGGGGAGAGAAAGGCTGTCTTGGTTGCCCATCTTTCTGCTGTGGGTTTGTATTATAGCTTCCCCTTCACTTACTGCCTTCACTTACCTTCATTTGCCTGCCTGGCTGCCAGTAGACACACACACTCACAAACATGTCTGCAGGACCTTACCTGTCTCTCTGTCTCTGCCTGTCCTTTGTTTCCAAGGTAGTAGATTTGCAGTAATTGAAGCAGAAGGAACTGGTAAAAAGGGTGGAGGACGCTGCAAATTTATAAGGCCGGGACTGGCAATGCCGGTGGCTCTGCACACACCCCTCCTTCCGCCAGCCTCCAATCAGCCTCAAGGTAAATGGAAACCTGAGAATGCTCCCGACTCATTGGCTGAGAAGCAGAGAATGGGTGGCCAAGGCAAGGAAGCCCAACCAGACCAGGGGGGAAATGCCCATTGCTCTTCAGCTTCCTCGGCAACTGAGAGCTTTCTTGAGGATGTGGGTGGTGGAAGCTTGTGAAGATCAGCTCATGTGGTTGAGATGACATCCCGGGTTCCCCTTAAATTACAGTGCACACCTATTAGGGAGTGGGCTGCACCCGCTTCCTGGGCCCAAGGAGAGGGACGGTTTCTCTTTTGCATCCAGGTACAGAAAGTGGCCAGTTCCCTCATTCTTATGACTATGGGTCAAACCAGGCGTGTCCCTGTGAGTCCCATAAATGCTATCCAGCATTCATTTAATTTAGTCACCAGGCAATGTTGGGGCCAAATTCTGAGTGTGAGGAGAGGAGGCACGAGGGCCTTCCCCTCTGCACCATTTTCCTGATCTGAAATACTTGAAATCATCTCCCCAGTAGCCCCTTGCTTGGAGGAACCGCCCTTCGCCAGTCTCAGCACCCTTGCCACGGGGCAGGAATCCAAGCTGGAGGCAGGTAGAAACAACTTCTCTGAGGAGGCACGGCAGGCAACCATTCCCTGCAATGCTCCAGAACCGAGACGCTGAGGAGAGCTACGTAGAGAAATGAAAACCGACATCTTACAGCACAATTCTAAACTCAGGGCTGAAAGTGGACAACCCCGCCCAATGCCGAAAGATCTTAAATTGATGCCAATTTATCTTCTAGGTTTGCCAGTGTATCCTGAAAGGACTCTGGAGTACCTGGAGATACCCGGGTGGGAAGCAGGAATGTTCTTCCACTGTGTCTCTTGTTGCCAAGTAGGCCCCCTCCCCTGCTTTAAGGCCTGCCATGAACTGTGTTAAAGTTTCCTGCATTACTGTTTCACTGCTGCACAAAGATTGCTTTGCACGTGTGTGTTCTGGTACACGTGTCAGTTTCCTGCCTGCGTGTCAATTGCCTTGCTGCTACAATAGACTGTGTAGTTCCCTGACTCCATGTTTGGATAACTGCACAAAGGACTCTCTTCCTGGGCAGCCCTGCCCTGACCTGTATCTGGATTTCCCAGTGTGTGTTTGGACTGTGTTACAAGTGTGCCCCATGCCTGCATTGCCATCTGCCACGGACCGTGCCTGTTCCCTGCTTTGGACTGTGTTTTAAGTGTTGTTCCCCCCTGCCTCCATGGAAGCCTGCCTCATATGGGCCCAAGCCGCTGCTAGCAGCCGGGCGCCCGCCGGGGAAACCTCCAGCAAGCCTGGCTAGGCGCTCCCTGGTCAGTTCCCGCCTGGAGCCTCCCGCGGGCCGGTCCCCGAGCTTGCCGTCGCTAACGGGCAGCCTGCTATCCAGCCCCAGCCATGCCCAGCCGGCATCCATGTTCTCAGGCAGCCAGAAGACCCTGGGAAGAAGACTGCTTTGGGAAGCCATTTCGGCGAAGCGGGCACACCACGTCCGCAGCGAGAGCACCTCGCCCCGCTCTGCATATCTTAGGAGCCGCCCCGGAGAAGGAACTAAGTGCCGACCATCCCAAGCACTTAGAGAATGCATCTCAAAGAAACCTCCGCATTCCAGAGCTGATGACATCAGGACAAGCCCTGTACGCTGGAACATCCATTCAGCCCACTCGGATTTCCCCCTCCCTCTTTTGTCCCCTCTTCCTGAGGTGTCACTTATCGCAATCTGATTACCAAAGTGGCCCATCCAAGCCATTCAGTAGCCCATTAGAACCTTTGTTTTAAACTGTGAGAACCACCAAGTACAGCACCAGCCCCAGGGTACGTTTTGGGGTATTTAAGCTGGTCTCTCAGACCACTCGGTGCTCGTGCCATCCTATCCAGAACCCCTCGCTGTCCGTCTGTGGTCCCAGTTCTGGCATTGGGCCACCCTCGCTGTTGTGTCTCTGCTTCGCTTCAGGATAAGTGAGTATTCCCTCTACCATCGTTGGGAACCAGCTAATGTGAACGTCTCTGTATTTCCTACTCTGTATTTCTTAGATCTTGTGTGTTCTTTGTATGCTTGTGCAAGTTTAGGCTTACGCCACACTAAATACACGTGTTTGGAACTTATTTGTAGTCTGCCTCTTTTTCACTAGAGTGTCTGGAATCGGGACCTCCGTAGACATAGGTTAAGATCCGCGCTAATTTTAAGTTACAGACTGCTAAAGCTAATTTCCCCCCTTAATAAGAGCAGTTCTGGTAACACTCTGTAGCCTGGTACACGTGGCATTTACTGACATGGGTGGGTTGTCACACACCCTGCCTCCCCCAGTCCCCTGGTTATCTGCAGGGGTGGTTGCGGGCAGGAAGTGGTCACCCGAACTGTCCCTCCCTGCAATCAGCCACACTGGTACCATACGGCCACTGGTGAGTGCCTCATGCCCTGCCTGGCACCTCATCCATTTGTGCACTGGGCTGACTGGGCAGTGTGGGAGATGGTCCCATGTGCGGGAAGTGCGGGTTTGAGGCCAGCCTCTGCCCTGCCTTCTGCGGCCTCTCAGCCCACAGCCTTTGCCCTTTGCTCAGCTCCCCCTTCCTGGGGATAGAACTCATCATGCCTCCCCTTTGGCCACATGGGAGCCCTTCCTTCCCCCATCAGAGGTGGAGTGGAATGTCCCTTGTTGAGGGTGCACTTGTGTGTTCGCTTATTGGTGCCTTGGCAAAAGGGAACTCGGCTGCAAGCAGGACTTTTGCAGAGAGCCAGTTTTGTGTAGTTGTTAAGAGCGCAGGACTCTAATCTGGAGAACTGGGTTTGATTCCCCACTCCTCCGCTTGAAGCCAGCTGGGGGACCTTGGGCTCTCTGGAGCTCTCTCAGCCCCACCCACCTCACAGGGTGTTTTGTTGTGGGGATAATAGTAACATACTTTGTAAACTGCTATGAATGGGCATTAAATTGTCCTGAAGGGCAGTATATAAATCAAATGTTATTATTATTATTATTATTATTCCTGGAATGCATCTCTCATGCTGTGCAATGCAACTTCTTGGGTTGGGAAAAAATGAAGGTGGCTCTACAAATACTTCATGACTACTGGATTGGGCCCTTCATCTGCATTTTGGGGCCCCTTTGAGGTAACTCGTTGCATGGCTCCTGCAACCACTTTTCCGTGCCACCAGGTGTGGGGTTTTTGACTTCAGGGTTACCACCTGCAACTTCTTCTCAGCCGAGAAAAGCAACAACTGGGCTGGGCTCCTCTCTCACCCGAGTGTGACTTTGGGGACTTGTCCTGCCTCCTGCTAAGCCCTGGCTGTGAGTCTGACTGAGAGCGAGCCACCCATGAGGGAGCCAAGGAGGACCACCTGGCCACCCAACCACCAAAGATGGGGTGGGGTTGAGGAACGCTCTTGTTCCTTGTTCCTTTCTTTCCTTCCCCGAAGGAAGACAGAGAGGGATTTACCCTGGCCTTTGAGGCAAAGTACAACAAATGAATTCGTGGTATTCTCTCTTTTGTCTGCTTGGTTATGGCTTGGTTTGCCAACTGCTTCTGCAGAGTTTCTGTGTGTTTACGTGGTTGGTCTGGCCACTTCTGGCTCCCCAGTTATAATAACGAGGAAGTAACTCTTTCAGGAAAAAATGACAGAAAAAAAGGAAGGGTCCATTTACTCTGTCACACAGGCATAACCAGGCTTCAGTCTTGAGCAGTGGTTGTCAAGGCCGGATTAAGACATGCTGAGGCACACCTCGCCTAGGTTAAGGGGCCACATAGCATTAACCCTTTCACCCAAGAATCCACCCCAAGATTTCCATTACTGGAACTGCTCTCTGTCCATGGGCAGGAGCCCTGCTGCAGAAGGAGAGCTGGCAGGAGAGAGGGGTTAGGGAAGGGAGCCATCAAACTACCAGCATAGAGCATTCAACCTCTTAGCTACACTGATGTCAGGTTACGACCCTGTCCCCTGCTAGTAAGTCACTTCAAGAGCCATAAAGCTTGGAAGACTCAAGTGACAGAAGGAAAACTCTTCCTTTGGGAATGGAAGGCATCGCAAAATGGGGGTGGGGGTGGTTATGGAAATCCTGAACATGAGGGACAGGGCTCTTTTCCTTTGGGGGGCAACCCTTTGGATGCACAGAAGTTAGGATGGACTAAACTTCTACCAAGGGACACCATCCTGTCCAAAAGGTAACGAGCAAAGGAGAGAATTTCCAGCCTGAAAATCTGAGGCAACGATGACCCATGTCTTCATGCGGCTGCAAGTAAATCTTGCCTGTCCTAAATCAGACATCATTTAGGAAGTACCTAGAGAAGGGAAAGAGACTGCGTGTTTTCACCTTTTCTTTGCTCCCTTGTTGAGCCTGAAAGCTTGAACAGAAGATCTGTATTCTTTTATTCCTTATGTTTCTTATGTTTTGAACTCTCTGGAAACTTGCAACGCCATTTCAGTCTAGGTATCTGATGTGAGGTACTGGATGGGGGTGCAAAGAAGCTCTCCATCCCTATAGCATGATAGCTATAAAGTGCAAAGTTGTGATAGATTGCCCCCGTACTTGCTTGCAGAAGGGTAGCAGGAGGCACAGCAGCAAGGAGGGACAGCACAAGGACAACGTCTTAGAGCCGAAACAGACGTTAAGAATTACACGTGGTTGTGCGAGTGCCAGCGTTTCTGTCTGTTTCGGCCCGCCCGTGCCCGTTCCCGTGCCCGTTCCCTAGATGTGCAACTCCTTCTTGCAGGATGTATGCCTAACAGTCATTGGTGGCAGATGGCAGTTACCCGGTTTGGAACTGGCACCCCAGGGGATCGGGCTGAGGGGGTGCATCACCCAGTAGAGAATCGGGGCAGCCTTTGGCCTCCCAGGGAGTCCAATTAGCAGGAACAGGGAAAGGCTTGTGATTCTGTTCCTTCAGAATAATTTAATATTTAATTATTTAGTGGTGGTTTGTTTGTTTGTTTTTTATTTAGCAGCCCCTCATAAACTTGGACCCTTAACTGTAGCTTACTTAGCTTGAGCATAAATCCAGTTCCAATGGTGGCAGTCCTGTTTGCTTTATCCACAACTGTGGCATCCTCCAGCCATAGCCAATTGCAAAATTTATTTATTTTATTTTTATTTACATCATTTATAGTCTGCCTTATATTTCTTATACTTATTACTGGAAGGGAGGATTGTGTTTATATTAATTGGCTGTTAGTTGTATTTTGATTGTTGTTGGGACTATTTGAAATGAATGTTACATGTATAAATTTTTCCTTGAGAGACTGGAGGGCCTGAGACTGCAGGGAGAAGTGCTCTCTCCTTTCTATGAACTCTCTATTAATGTTGTCGACTCCTGTGAAGAACAGAAGGCATCTCTACGCAGAGCACAACTATAAGTGGCTGCATTTCAAGGAACTGGCTAGTGGATATCAGAAAGACTGAGACCCGGGTCTGCTTGAGCAAAACTGGCCTGTTTTGTTACACGATTGTTGTTATATATGCTTTATTATTGTATTGTTCCAAATAAGATGGTTTCCCCCCCAAGTTTGTTCATTGTTATTTTTTTATAAATGCAAGTGTCACAAGGTGGGATCACACTGACATAGACATCAACTCTCCCAGTTCTCAGATTAGATACATCTATTTATTTGATGCTGTTCCTTGAACAAAACAGGTTGCAGAAATATTTTTTCTCTGGAAACTCACGACACCATTTCAGTCTAGGTATCAGTCTAGGTACATGTGTCTATCCTCTGGGTAGGATACAACCTCCCCCCCCTCCTCAACACAGAGGGGGATAAGCAAAACAGCATTCCGCTTGTCCCTTCAAGATTTGATACACAATTAAGTCTAGGGTAATATAACTACAGCAAAGGAACTGGAATAAATTAAAATCAACTCTGAAACAAATCAGGGCCGGTGGACAAACATTCTACTTGGGTATAGCACTGGATCCACAAACTGAAGCAAATACAACCGTGGTGCCAAGACCGAGGATGGGGAGGCAGGAAGGAGTCAGTCTGTTCCACACTGTCAGGTTTCTCCTGGGGAGAAGGAGAGCTGCTGCCCGCAGAGAGCCCTTCAATACCTGTGCACAGGCTGAGACCAGGTGCGGAAACCAAAACGCATCTCATCTTGTTTCCTTAGATATGTGGGTAAATGTGGTGTGAGGCTATCCCAAGGGTCACAGCTTCTCTGTCACAATACGCATATGATGGAGCTGCATTCATATTAATGCTGTAGCATGCAAGAAGGGCGCTGGGACATCACACCATCCCATACTGTCCAACCTGACACTTAAGATCTGAGTCTCTTTGAAATAACTGCTCTCTCTGGCTCTGCCTTCAGAGGTGAAGGGCATGGCGTCTAGAGACAGGGCTTTCTCAGTAGTGGCAGCTTGGGTTTGGAATGCCCTCTCCCTTGAGGCTTGCCTGGCACCTCCCACAGCCTTTTAGGGGCCAGGCTGAAATATTTTTTAAACCCAGACTTGTAACTGGGGTTTTATCTTCTCAGTTGTTTCATGGTCTGCTTCTGGCATGAGGTTTGTTCTATGGACAGTGTGGAGAAATTCTCTCCTTCCTTATGTGTTGTGTGTTGTGTGCCATCAAGTTGTCTCCGACCTATGGCGACCCTATGAATGAGAGACCTCCAAAATGTCCTATCATTAACAGACTTGCTCAGATCCTGCAAACTGGGGGATGTGGCTTCTTTTATTGAGTCAAGCCATCTCCTTTTAGGCCTTCCTCTTTTCCTACAGCCTTCCACTTTTCCCAACATTATTGACTTTTCCAGAGACTCTTCTCTTCTCAGGACATGACTAAAGTACGAGAGCCTCAGTTTTGTCATTTTAGCTTCTAAGGAGAATTCAGGCTTGTTTGATCTAGTACCCACTTATTTGTCTTTTTGGCCGTCCATGGTATCCGCAAAAATCTCCTCCAGCCCCACATTCCAAATGAATCCATTTTCTTCCTGTCAGCTTTCTTCACCGTCCAACTTCCACATCCATACATGACAATGGGGAATACCATATTTTGGATTATCTTGTTTATATTCCGATAATTGGAATAGCAGGATCTTTGGCCTGTGGCTCCTTAGAGAACAACAAGGTTTTCAGAGTGTAATCTTTTGAGCTTTACACAATTTTAAAGTTGACAATGAAGTAATTGTTCAAGATTTTCTATTCCTTGGCTCAATCATCAACCAACAGGGAGACTGCAAGGAAGAAATCAGGAGATTGAGAGTTGAAAGAGCAGCTGTGAGGGAGCTAGAAAAGATCCTTAAAGATAAAGATCTCTTTATGGGAACCAAGATCAAGATGATCCAAACGATGGTATTCCCCATTACTATGTATGGATGTGAAAGTTGGACTGCGGCTATCGTACTTTGGTCACATCATGAGAAGACAAGATTCTCTGGAAAAGTCAATAATGCTAGGAAAAGTGGAAGGCAGCAGGAAAAGAGGAAGACCCAAAACGAGATGGCTGGACTCAATAAAAGAAGCCACTTCCCCCTGTTTGCAGGATCTGAGCAAGTCTGTCAATGATAGGACATTTTGGAGGTCTTTCATTTGTAGGGTCGCCATAGGTCGGAGGTGACTTGACAGCACATAACACAATCTTTTGGGAGTCAGAGAGCTCTGAAAGAGGGAGCTCTAATTTTCAAAAGTTTACACCTGAAAATCTAGTTGGTCTTTAAGGTGCCACTGGACTCAAATCCTGCGGTTCTACTGCCGACTAACACAGCTACTCACCTAAATAATTGGAATAGCACTCTGTCTACATACTGGAGCCTGGTTGCAATAGCTGGCAAAGAAGGGAAGGTACAATACACAGAGCCCTTCAGTGTAAGACCAAAGCTGTTCCATTTAACACCTCTGCTAGCTTGTCACAACTAAAGGGACAGAGCCTGGGGAAGTCTCAAGGCTAGATGGGCAACGAAGATACAGAGTGCTCGATGAACAAAGCTGCCTAGCAGGAGATACTTGTTCATATTTGTCGTTGGCAGCAGTTACTACCTAGAGAGGAGTTAGTACACACACACGCACGCACCTGAGCACGGGAAAGGGGCAAAATCACCAGAGACCTGAGTTGGCCACAGGCAGGGCTTTTTTCTGGGAAAAGAGGTGGTGGAACTCAGGACCGCACAATGACGTCACTTTGGGTCAGCTGGAACAAGGGGGTAGTTTTTTAAAGTTTAAATTGCCCTCTGCAAAAATGGTCACATGGCCGGTGGCCCCGCCTCCTGATCATCCAGACAAAGGGGAGTTTAGATTGCCCTCCGCACTGCTGGAGTGGCACGGAGGGCAATCTGAACTCCCCTCTGTCTGGAGATCAGGGGGCGGGGCCACCGGCCATGTGACCATTTTCAAGAGGTGCCGGAACACCGTTCCACTGCGTTCCGGCTGAAAGAAAGCCCTGGCCACAGGGCTTTTCGGAGCTCCTGGAATCTTAGGGGGCGGGGCATGCAAGTCTGTTCCTTCTAAAATACTTCTACGCTTTTTTCTGTCCATGGGCTTATTTTTTACTGAGAAGTTATGGTTTTAATTCTAAGCCACCTCAAGCAGGACTCTTTAAATAAATAGCCAAGAATGTGAGTCCTATTAGATGGGACTGCTAGCTATTTTTGGAAGACTATTTTGAAAACTTGTGAATATGGGAAACTGAATGGATCCTTTGCTTTTGACCTCACTTTTGGCAAGAAAAATTAATTGGCTCAAATAATTGATCTTCGTTAATTATTCATGAAACCTCAGTATATGCTGTTATGATGTTCTTGCATGTTACTTTGTAATCCTAAGCAAAGTTCTGCTCTTTAAAGTCAATTGAAATCTGTGGAATCAGAAAGGCATATCTTGGTTTAGGATTACATTGATAATCAATGTTAAAACTGTAAATACTTAAATTTCAGTAAAAAGATAAAAAATGGGAGTAATGTTTTTACTTGTGTCCAATAGACAAAAAGAATGAAAAACACTGCTGAGTTGCACCTCTTGCCAGGAGATGAATGAGCTGTTATATGAAAGCGAAGGCATCTTAAGTGCACGCCTATAGCTGAATCAGGCCAAAGTCATCCGGAGCAGGAATCTCTTTGCATAAAGCAAATCTTTGGGAAGGAATTAAGTGAGATTAGTTGCTAAATGCTCTGTAACAGCTCTAAGAATTTACTGGCTTAACTACCCTTTGAAACAACTGTTTCCTGGCTATTTGAAAAACCAACCTTACTGTTGTTTCAGTGGAACTTTACTAAAAGAAAGAAGCTGGGAGTGCCTCCTACTGACTGCGTTTTAGACTTTATTAAAATGACAAAAGATACAATTTCATTTTAAATCCCTTTGTTAGATTTCTTTCATTCACCCGTTGGTGAGCTCTTGGAGCCAGCCTTGTTAATGGAGGAACAGGTTGGTGCAGCTGCTAAGAGGGTTGCCAGCTCCAGGTTTGGAAATTCTTGCAGATTTGGGGGATGGGGCTTGGAGAGGGTAGGATTCGGGGAGGATCCTCCATGGAGTATATTGCCATAGAATCCACCCTCCAAATCAGCCATTTTCTCCAGGGAAACTGGTCTCTGTCGCCTGGAGAGCGGTTGTAATTAAAGGAGATCTCCAGCCCCCACCTGGAGTTTGGCAACCCTAGCCTTCCCAACAGCAAGGAAGAAAAAAAGGGGGTGGGTGGGCGAGAAATCCCCACAAACTCAACCCAAACAAGCAGGGGAACAACCTATCTATCTATCTATCTATCTATCTATCTATCTATCTATCTATCTATCTATCTATCTATCTATCTATCTATCTATCTATCTATCTATCTATCTATCTATCTATCTATCTATCTATCTATCTATCTATCTATCTATCTATCTATCTATCTATCTATCTATCTATCTATCTATCTATCTATATCTATATCTATATCTATATATTAGAGAGTATTTATTATAGTTGTGCACCAATATAGATTAAAAACAAGACTAAAACATAAGGCCTGAATGGCAAGCTACGTGTATATGCTAAAACTTGCTAAAACATCTCAAGATACAGATGATGGTACAGTGCAATGACCAACACAAATAGACCAAGGTACAGTGAAAAAACCAACCAGACGCGTTTCTGCCCTAAGGCCTTCCTCAGTGGTCAATTGGGTGATTGGGTTTGGAGAACCTGGGGGGTTAATTAAGAGCACGTTAGGGAATAATTTTCTAATTTGGTACATTTTTTTTCTTTAGAGTGCTACAATAAATGAAGAGCAGTGTGTGAATGCAGTCCTGGGTCTACTGCAATATTTGTAGTTTATCACACAATACTAGAGGTAAATTCTGATCCAGTATTTTACCTAGAATAATTCTAGCACTTAATAATGGACTCTATTATATTAAAAAAATTTCTTCCCCCCTTCTTCTTTTGTTACAGCTCTAGATAAAACACCGGGAGCATTGCATGATTGGTTTCCACATGTGTGGGAGTGTTTGATCATAAATTGTTTCCAATTGACCAGACTACAGAGGCCTGGTATCTTGAGATGTTTTAGCAAGTTGGGTTAGTATATATATGTAGCTTGCCATTCAGGCCTTATGTTTTAAACTTGTTTTTAATCTACATTGGTGCATATATATATATGCTCTTGCCCTATACAAGCTCTATCTGGGTCTGTCTTTGAACCAGCTTATATAATCAATATAATATACTAAACGCAATATTATATTTCTCTTTCTCTCTGTAATCAGAACAGCACAAGCCAACTTGTGTTATTTTGATAACGGGAGGGAGGAACGCAAATTTTCCAAAAATAATTTTAAAAATTAAACAAGCAAAATAGGACAGAGATTTCCAAGGGTGAGATAGGCCCCCCTCCCCATAAACCCCTGTTGGAACCTAGGAAAATGTTGGCCTTGATCTCTTCCTCCTTGACCAGCAATGAGAGTGCAAAGAAAACTGACTGCTGCCCCCCTTGCTGTCCAGGTGGCACATGGTTTGGCACCTTTCCATGTTCGCAGGTTGTTCGGGGTTTCCCCCTTCCTTTCAGTCAGATGTGAGCTGAGGGTTTTAAGTAAAAGGTAAAGTGAATCAGGTCTGCAGAATGCCACTTTGTGGGGAAGCCCTGAAGGCGGCGAGGCGGCCACTTCCCTGTGCCTCAGTCTTTCCTCTGCGTTCCATCGCTGTCAGTTCAAAGGGCTGCGCCCAGGCGTTCTGCAGCAGTCGCCATTTGCGTTTGGAAAGCCCCGTTCCCCTTCCCTTGCTAACACTCTTTTGTACTTATTTATACTACCCTTATCTGATACGCTCCAAGCCCTTCTCAAGTATCACTTCAGAAATCTTTCCAGAACCAGGAAGGGCACTCAAGCAGAAGTCTTATGAAAAAGGGGCCGGTAATTTGCAGAATCTAATCGTTGGGCTCATGGGTTTCGCCCTCCTTTGTTCAACATCTGTGGTTTTCTCATGAAAAAAAGTTCTGGGTGTGGCCGCTGGTCTTTTACAGATAGAGGACTTGGGCTCCCTGACCCAGTAGAATTTAATGCCCAGCTCAGGAACGGAAAGCCTTCAAAGACAGGCGACAGAAACCAACATGCCTTTTAGGATTCCATATTGGGAAATTCCTGGGAATTTGGGGGGGGGGTAAACTAAAGTCTCAAGTTGGCAGGCTTGGGGAGGGGGGGACCTCAGTTTTAGGGTTCCCATCTCCAGATGCCATAGAGTCTACCATCCAAAGCAGCTGTTTTCCCCCAGGGGAATGGATCGCTGTATCCTGGAGATGAGCTGTAATTCCAGGAGATCTCCAAGCACCACCTGGAGGCTGGCAACCCTACATTATGCATGGTCTCGTGGGCTTCCTAAGGGGAGGGTCCCACTTGCTTGGCCCTGGTTATAGCTTAGCCAGGAGAATGTGTGGCTTTGAGGGCATAGGAGACCGGGGGCATAACAAGAGCTCTGCTGGATGAGACCTTTGGCACATGTCGTCTAGCATTAGATGGTGGCCAAACAGATGCCTTGGGGTTAGGTTTGCCAACTCCAGGTAGGAAAATTCCTGGAGATTTGGGGTGGAGTCTGGGGAGGGAGGGATCTTTGGGGGTGGAGAGGGGGTACAATGCCATAGAGTCCAGCTTCCAAAGCAGCCATTTTCCACACGGGAACTGATCTCTGTAGTCTGGAGCTGGGGGGGGGGGTTCCTCCAGCCCCCCCCTGGAGGTTGGCAATCCTACTGAGTTGGAAGGCCCACAGCAGGGCACCGTGACCGAAGTCCTTTGGTGGATTTTTCCACCCCATTTTTTCCTCTGCAACCACTTGTCGAAGGTATTGCCTCTGAACAGGAAAGTTCTGTTTATCATGTTATCCTGTGGCAAAGAGTTCCACAAGCGAATTATGAGCTGCAAAGAACTATTTTTTCTGCCTTTTCTGAATCTACCACCCATCAACTTCACTGTGACATCCATTTTTAGTGTTTTGATAAAGGGTCCACTTTCTCCATCCCATACATAATTTTTACAAGCCTCTTATTATATCCTTGCTTTGAGCATCTTTCTTCCACACTGAAAAGTTCCAGACTCTTTCCTTGTGGAGAAGGTGCCCCACAACAGGATCATTTGGCTTCTCTTTTCTGAATCTTTTCCAGATCTACAACTCCCTTTTCAAGGTGTGCAAGCCGAGTTGGACACAAAGTTCCAAATAAGTTTGCACCATAGATCTATGCAATGGCTACTTTTATTTTCAGTCTCTTTCCTAACTATCCCTATAATAGAATTTCTCTTTTTCTATGCAGAAGCTGTGCTTATTCTTCCTCCTCTATGCATTTAATAGTTCTGTCTTTAATAATGCTTTCCACCAAAATGAACCGGAGTCTTTCCCTCCTTCTTAACTTCTGCATAAATGGACGGCCAAAAAGACAAATAAGTGAGTTCTAGATCAAATTAAGCCTGAATTCTCCCTAGAATCTAAAATGACAAACCTGAGGCTATCGTACTTTGGTGACATCATGAGAAGACCAGATTCTCTGGAAAAGTCAATAATGCTAGGAAACGTGGAAGGCCTCAGGAAAAGAGGAAGACCTAAAACGAGATGGCTGGACTCAATAAAAGAAGCCACGTCCTCCAGTTTGCAGGATCTGAGCAAGTCTGTTAACAATAGGACTTTTGGAGGTCTTTCATTCATAGGGTTGCCATAGGTCAGAGGCACAGCACATAACACACAAATAGGACAATGGCCTTTATGTGTATTCCAGGGAGATCTGAGCCCCACGGCCCTCCCTTTACAAATAAATTGCTGAGTACTTCCGTGCTGCACGAGGCACCCACTTTGAGACCCTGAATGCAGTGGAGATGAATTGTAGCATGGCGGGGGGGGGGGGGGGCGGGGGCAGGGCATGCTTCTGAGCTCACCTTGCAAAAGGCAGTGGAGAAAGTGTTCACCCCCACCCCAGCTGGGCAGTGCTTCTGTAAACTTCATTTCAAACAGGAAAGGAGAAAGATCTTTTCCCTCACTCCCCGCAGCTATGCCGGGGCAGCAGCAGGGCTTTTTTCCAGCTAGAACGTGGTGGGACGGAGTTCCGGCACCTCTTGAAAATGGTCACATGGCTGGTGGCTCCGCCCCCTGATCTCCAGACAGAGGGCAGTTGAGATGGCCCTCCGCGCCACAGTGCGGAGGGCGATCTCAACTCCCCTCTGTCTGGAGATCAGGGGGCGGGGCCACCAGCCATGTGACCATTTTCTCCGAGGGAAACCCACTGAGTTCTGCCACCTCTTTTCCCAGAGAAAAAGCCCTGGGCAGCAGTAATGACTCTGTGCTTTCCATTTCAAAGGATGGCTGTGATTACTACTAAGCACCAGCGTGGATTTCTCAAGAACAAGTGATATCAGACGAACCTTATCTCTTTGTTCAAGAAAGTCACTACCTCGCTGGACCAGGGAATGCTGTAGACATAGTTTATCTCAATTTCAGTCAGGCTTTTTGATAAGGTTCCACTTAATATCCTTGTTGACAAGTTGGTAAATTGTGGTTTGGATCCTATTACTATTATGTGGATCTGTAACTGGTTGACAGATGGCACCCAAAGAGTGCTAGTTAATGGTTCCTCACCCACTTGGAGAAGAGTGATGAGTGGAGTGCGAGAGGGATCAGTCCCGGGACCTTTTTCTGCTCAACATTTTTATAAATGATTTGGATGAAGGAATAGAGGGAATGCTTATTACATTTGCAGATAAACTGGGAGGGGTAGCAAATATGGTAGGATACAGGATACAGGATGATCTTGACAGGCTGGAAAACTGGGCTAATACAAATAAAATGAATTTCAACAGAGATAAATGTAAAATTCTGCATTTAGGTAGGAAAAACCAAATGCATAATTATAGGATGGGGGAGACTTGTCTTGGCCGTAGTATGTGCAAAAAGGATCTAGGGGTCTCAGGGCCAAGCTACACATGACGAATGACACTTGAACGGCAAGTGGATTGAGTGGAGGGCAAGTGAACAGGGAGAAATACACTTGCTGTTCAAGTGTCATTCGTCATGTGTAGCTTGGCCCTCAGTAGACCATACACTGAACAGGAGTCAGCAGCGTGATGTGGTAGCTAAAAAGGCAAATACGATTTGGGGCTGTATCAACTGAAGCAGAGTGTCCAGATCACATGAAGTGATGCTATTGTTTTTTTCTGCTGTGGTTAGACCTCACCTAGAATATTGTGTTCAGTTTTGGGCACCACAATTTAAGAAGGATATAGACAACCTGGAACTTATCCAGAGGAGGGCAATGAAGATGGTTTTGGGTCTGGAGACCAAGTCCTCTGAGGAAAGGTTGAAGGAGCTTGGTATGTTTAGCCTGGATAGGAGATGACTAAGGAGTGATATGATAACTATCTTTAAATACTTGAAGGGCTGCCACATAGAGGATGGCATGGAGTTGTTTTCTGTTGCCCCAGAAGGTCAGACCAGAACCAATGGGTTGTAAGTAAATCAAAAGAGCTTTAGGCTAAACGTTAGGAAGAACTTCCTGACAGAGCAGTCCCTCAGTGGAATCGGCTTCCTCAGGAGGTGGTGGGCTCTCCTTCTTTACAGGTTTTTCAGCAGAGGCTAGAAGGCCCTCTGACAGCGATGCTGATTCTGTGAACCTAGGCAGATCATGAGGGGGAGGGCAGGAAGGGTTACATCAGGGCTTAGTTCCCGGGGGCCCTTCTTACATGCCCAGGGTAATGCCGATCGCCACTCTGTGGTCAGCAACTAGTTTTCCCCAGGCTAGTTTTGCTAGGGATCCTGGTGGTGTTTTGCCATCTTCTGGGCATGGAGCAGGGGTCATTGGAAGTGTGGGGGGGAGAGGTAGTTTTGAATTTCCTGCATTGAGCAAGGGGTTGGACTAGATGACCCTGGAGGTACCTTCCAACCCTATGATTCTACGATTCTATGATAATGGGATGTAGCATTGTTATTACAATTACGATTATGATTACTATTACTATTACACCTTTCTACTTGAGATCCAAGATGGATTACACAGGGCAAGTGAAAATACAATATAATCAACAGCTGGATCTTCACTGAGCCGAATATAATAATGAATAACAGTTTGGACATTGTGAAAAAGATAAAGTATGATATGGTAGTAGAAAAATTGGAAAACAAACATAAAGCCAAGCATAGAGATGAAACTAAGCATAACTCATTTACATGGCATGTTTAGCAAGGTGTCTACACAACCCAACCGAGTAGCGTATAGTCCCTGGCCCTGCCGATTCCTCTCTTTGAGAGCGGGACCACAAGTGACGCCTGACACAGGTTGGACACTTGCATCTTCTTGTCCACCACCAGACTGCCCCATTTCCGTTGTCTAGCTGTCCTTCCAACTTCCCCTTCTCCCAGCAGTACCAAAAGAGCCATCTCCAATAATTCCCTAATGGTTGTTGAGGATTTTCCGGGCTGTATTGCCGTGGTCTTGACATTGTAGTTCCTGACGTTTCGCCAGCAGCTGTGACTGGCATCTTCAGAGGTGTAGCACCAAAAGACAGAGATCTCTCAGTGTCACAGTGGTGCTACACCTCTGAAGATGCCAGTCACAGCTGCTGGCGAAACGTCAGGAACTACAATGTCAAGACCACGGCAATACAGCCCGGAAAATCCTCAACAACCATTGTTCTCCGGCCGTGAAAGCCTTCGACAATATAATTCCCTAATGCACAATGCCATGGACACACACTGAGTGTTTGCTCGAAGTAAATATGTAAGTATCAAGAGTGTATGCAAAATAGTTCCCGATAAATGGGCCAAATCTCAGTGTTTGCTTTGGAATGAATTTGCCTGAGACCCTGTGTAGGCACACCCACACATACGTCCCACTCTTCAGTCTATAAAAGCCCCAACAAGCTTTGGAATTTGCACAAGTGGAGGACAGAATTCTCAACGCCTCCGATTAGCCAGCTGGACAGAGAAGAAGGTGAGTCTTGGCACAAACCAGCCTTTGTCTATCTGTGGGTTGGATGCTCAGCAGCAGTCCATTCCCTATTCCTGGAATTCAGGGACAGAGATTTGCACTTTGTAAATGTATTCCCTGGCCATGCCATGCCCCTTAGATCAGAGGGTGCCATGACTGTCTTAGACACAGCTGCTATCTGAGACAGAAGAACTAGGACACAATGGGGAAAAAACAGCCTCAGCTTGCTCAAAGGAACTTTGCAGGGGATAATGGCAATTCCTTGGCTCGGGAAAGGTCTGGTACTGAAAAGAGCATTGCTGTAGTTCTGCTCACATTACAGTGAATGCACATACATCCTGCGTGTACGTGCATACGTCGGATTGTACAGAAGAGTCAATGCGAATTCACCTTGTAATTGAAACCAGGGACCAGTACCTGGAGGAATGGGGGCTAATATCACATGTTCAGCCAGACATGTGTTGAATGCAACATGCAAATTACTCAACAACTAACAGGGCATGTCTGTGATTAGGCATGTGTGTAGAACATACCTGCGTCTGTATGAAGGTGTGCTGTGGTCCTGCTTGCCATCAAAAGGCACCTTCATTCTTCAAATTGGCTTCAAGAACTCTTTGTGGGAAGGAAAACTGGTTCAGATTTGGACATTGGTTGAATGTCCGGGGAAGCAGACCCAACAACCTTGGGCATCAAATAGAGCAACGCCCCACACTCGAACAGTGATGGTCTTTGACTGGGAGACAGAGCACAGCTTGCAAGGTTTGAAGGAATTTATAGAGGACTCAAATAGGATTAAAACCAGGAATAAAGTTGATGCAAGTATGTAAGTGAGGGCAATAGCGAATCTGGATGAGTGGAGACACCACATCCCAAGCACAGAAGCAATGTACCCACTTACATGCAAGAGCAGTTAGCAGGGAGTGAGAAAATGAGGGCAAGAGTGAGAAGGGGATATATAACTTCTAGTTCACTTCCAGTTCTGGGGTTCAGAAGAGTCCGGCGCCAGTGAAAGAAGTGCTGGCGAGGCACAGGCGACCTTAAATAAGGACCCTCAGGTACTTTGGAAACTCACAAGGCAAACCAGGCAGGGCACAGCTAGCCCAATGCTTTGCTTTTTGGACTTGGAAACAAAAAGGTGTGGTGGAGGGAAGAGAGAGATGAGGCCATATGAGTACATGGGATCCAGTGTTAATTTAAAAAAGACAAAAGAAATGAGGAGCTGTGGCAATGACCTGTCCCAAATATGGCTACATCATCTGGGTGGGCAACGAACATGCTAATAGCAGTCGAAGGAGTTCAGCCAAAGAGGTAAACAAGCTGGCAGGGAGGTTATGCTGCCCCCCAAAGTCCACTGCTGAGATTCCTGGACGTTCCTGTGAGCTGCTGAAAATCTCCCAGGGCAGTCCTTGGTGAAACATCTTCTTTTTTCTGGCAGGCTCTTTACTGAGCAGCTCTCCCAGCTAGCAAAGCTGAATTACTCATAGTTTCCTCTCTTCCGCTGATACATCAGCAGTTTCTTGCATTACTTCAACCCAGGCCAATGACCTGGTGGTGGGGTGGGGGCTTCAGCAGCAATAACGGGGTTCAGAGTAACAACAACTGGTTCAGGAGCTGAGCTGTAGTGAACCTTAGAAATGCTCTGCAGTGGACAGTTGGCAGGATCATCGGAGTATGCAGGCTGCAATAATCGTGTAACGTGCTGAAGTGCGGCAGGTGCAGCTTCTCCAGTTGTTACAAAAGCACCAAAGGAGAACCGTTTGCCGTGCTTTCTTCCATGCCACAATGAAAGGCGCCAGCTAAGCTAATCACCAGCGTGCCTCTGGCAACCCTACTTGTCACCTGTGCCTCTCTCTTGCAATCTCGTCTCTTTTAACCGTCTTCTCTTGCTCTCTGCAGGGCTGGAAGAAAGAAGATGGGGCTCCTTAGCTGCCTGAGTCTGGCCTTCCTTGGCCTCCTGATTGCAGGTCCGTTGCCAAGAGCTGAGTTCCTGCAGAACTCTTTGCACTTAACCAAACCATAACATTTTGTAAAGATTCTCAGAGACCCACACCCACACACCTGAAAATGTGTACATTGAAGTGTCCTTCCTGCCTGTTCAGGCACAGTCTTGTAAGCAGGAGTGGTTATGTCACAAGAGGTTTCAAAAAAACCCATCTGATATAATGTTCATGTCTCCTGGGCACAGGTATTTAAAGAGAGCCAGTTGTGGTTAAGAGCGGCAGGACTGTAATCTGGAGAGCCAGTTCCCCACTGCTCCACTTGAAGCCAGCTGGGTGACCTTTTGTCCGTCATAGCTCTTCCAGCGCTCTCTCAGCCTCACCCACCTCGCAGGGTGATTGTTGTTGTGGGGATAATAACAACATACTTTGTAAACCTCTCTGAGTGGGCATTAAGTTGAAGGGCGGTATAAAAATAAAATATTATTGTTATTAGGAACAACTTCAAAAGGCATCTTGTAGACACAAACATAGAAATGGTTCTGACAGAGAAACTGCAAGACTGCTCAGAAAAAATGGTTTCTGTGCCACCCGCCTCGCACGAAGAGTCCCCCCTGCTCCTGCCTCTCCTCCTATCCAATCCCTTTCTCCAAATTCACAGCCATTTAACCCATATTTCTGCCTGTCCATCTTTTCCCCTGAGCAGGTGCAGAAGGATCCTCTTGCCCCAGTGGCTGGTTGTTCTACCAAGGCAGCTGTTACGGATTATTCCACGATAGAGTGACCTGGGCTGAGGCAGAGGTAAGGGCTCCCTCTTGGCCACCCTGTACACACATCACACTGCGGCACAGAAGGCAGCATCCCGTTTGCAACAGGGGCCAGCCAGTGGCCAGCTGCCTCCAGGGATCTCACAAACAGGGCATGGAGGCATTGTTTGCCACCCTGCCTGACAACTGGCATTCAGAGGTACACTGCCTCTGAACGTGGAGGTTCTATATAGCAACCAGGGCTAACAGCTTGATAGACATTTTCCCCAAATCCCCTTTTAAACCCTTCTATGGCAGCGGCCACTGTTGACTTTTGTGACAATGACTTACATAAATTAATTGTACATTATATTTTAAATCTTTACTTAATTTTGTCCCAGTGTTCTAGTGGTCACTTCCCCTGGGTTCTCCTTTTGAGTCAGTGTTATTCTAGAAAAGAGTCCAGTAGCACCTTTAAGACTAACCAACTTTATTGTAGCATAAGCTTTCAAGAACCACAGCTCTCTTCTTCAGATACATCTGACGAAGAGAGATTTGGTTCTCAAAAGCTGATGATGAATATGATGAAGAGAGCTGTGGTTCTCGAAAGCTGATGATGCATCTGACGAAGAGAGCTGTGGTTCTCGAAAGCTTATGCTACAATAAAGTTGGTTAGTCTTAAAGGTGCTACTGGACTCTTCTATTTTGCGACAACAGACGAACATGGCTAACTCCTCTGGATCTTCTGTTATTCTAGTACTTAAGGGAGAAGGAGAAAAAGTCCTCTCTTACTACTTTCTCTTTACTTTGCAAATATTTCTAAACTCTACCATGCCTCCTCATGTCATTTTTTTTTTTAAAAAAGACACTTCACACCTTTTGCCTTTTCCCCTTAAACACATGAAGGCTTGAAGGTGCCTTCTCTGTGCCACCACCTGGAGAAGTGATAGAGAAAGGGGTCAGGGGGTCTCTCTTTGAAGTGGAAGACCTTGGTGGGGAGGATCTGAGTGAAAAGCCCCTTTATTTGTAGGAAGGCAGCAAGTCACTGGTTTCTCTTCCGTCATACTGGCCCCGTCTGTTTTCCTGGATCGCATGCTGGGTGCCTGGAGAGTGGCCTGCAGTGCTGGTGTGATGGTGCCCATGGGCGCCACGTTGGGGATCTGTGATATAAATGTAGGTGTGTTTCTTAGTAGAAATAAGGCATTGTTTATTGGCAATAGATCCAGATGAGTTAGCCGTGTTAGTCTGTAGTTGCAAAATAGTAAAAAGCCCAGTAGCATCTTTAAGACTAGCCAACTTTATCATAGCATAAGCTTTCGAGAACCACAGCTGTGGTTCTCGAAAGCTTATGCTACAATAAAGTTGGTTAATCTTAAAGGTGCTACTGGACTCTTTATTTAGTGGCAAAACTCCATATCATTATTGTCTTTTCAGTGAGTCTTGTCTTCTCATGACATGACTAAAATATAATGACCTCAGTTTAGTCACTTTTGCTTCTAGGGAGAATTCAGGTTTGATTTGATCTAGAACCTACTTGTCTTTTTGGCCATTCATGGTATCTGCAAAACATTCCTCCAGCACCACATTTCAAATTAATTCATCTTCTTCCTGTCAATCTTTCCTCATTGTCCAAATTTCACATCCATTCATAGTAGGGGGGGAATACCATAGCGTGGATTATCTTGATCTTGGTACTTAGCCTCACATAGTATGATAAAACATGTAAAGAAGAGCCAATTAAAGATTCTAAAAAATGGGTCCTATTAGAAATTATAGTGACTAAGGAAACTCAGCTCTCTATTTGAGCCAGGATGAGAGGCCATGTTTAGTTTCTTGAGGAGTTCTAATTCAGCACTTTCATGTTGTATATTCCCTTTGGTGTGTGTGTGTGTGTGTGTGTGTGTGTGTGTGTAAAAAACATTAACTTTCCGATCTGCAATAGTATGTCCAGGAAGATTAAAATGTTCTCCCACTAGGTATTTAATGTTGAAATTTCTTATATCAAAAACAAATAATTGACTTGCAGGCCTAGATGGCTGCAATGCCTCCCTTCCTAGCCCCTTGGGTAAAAAGGCCTTTTCTGCCCCCAGATTGACTGCCAGAGCCAGGGCCGCAACGGCCACCTCGCTTCTATTGCTAGCCAAGCCGAGGGAATGGTGTTGGCCAAGCACATTATGGCCTACCAGAAGGGGTGCGTCAATGTCTGGATCGGTCTGTTTGACTACCACAAGGTGAGTAGCCGCTCTGCTTGTTCGTGTTTACTTGTTACTAAATTTCAAAACAAACATCGACAACTCCATCAAAAACAATGTTCCTCATGAAAGATTTTGAAATCAGTAAAACAAATCAATCAAATCAAATTAATTGATCAATTAAATCTGCATCCATTGAATCTCAAAGCCAAAGGAGGGCTGTATAAGATTGCTAGTAGTTTGGCGACGAGGTGTCAGTATCCTACGCCAATCCTTGCTCCTTCCCAGGCAGAATGTTTTACATACCAGTGGTAAATGTTGCTCAACATATTGTATAAAATAAGAGAAATTATGCACAGTCATTCAGTTTCTCTGGAAGTTTTTATTTATTTATTTAGGTTTTTATATACGTAGATAGGTTGGAAAAGAGGTTGGGGATTGGTGAAATGGCTGCTATGCCTATGAATGTCAAGGTGGGTCAAATTCTCAGAAATGTTGAACATTAGGGTGGGACATTATTATAGATGATTATAGATACTCTTTTACGTAATCATTATTATACCTACTTTTCAATACAAAAGAATAAGAGAAGTGGCAAAATGCTCTGTTAGAGGAATGATGGATGAAAATATTCTTGGGAGCTGATGAATTTGCTGCCTCCTACATTTCTTTTCTTGCTAAGGTGTAAAGTGAAAGATTTATTGCTAAAAGTTGCAGTTGTAATAGTGATACCAAACTCCTGATGGCAGCTTGGGACCTCCTGGAATTACAACTGATCTCCAGACAATAGAGATCAGTCTCCCTGGAGAAAACGACTGCTTAATTTATTTATTTGGTTATTTATTTATTTCTATTCAATTTATATTTCTCCCTTCCTGCATCAGTGGGCTCAGGGCGGATTACATTATATCCATTATAAAATACTTTAGTATTTCAGCTTTAAAACCAATAGACAATAATAAATTATTCAATTAAATATAACTAAAGCAGAATGAAGATAAGATATGCAGAAAAAGAAACATATAGAGTATAAGTTAAATTGGTTGACTTATATGAATGTATGGTTTATATGGTTTATGGTTTATAGAAATATTTGAAATTAAGAAAAATGGGACAAATTGTTTGTCTAATATGGAAGAAGGGACTTAAAGATAGGGTACAGAGTATTAAAAATAGTTAAAGAATTATTGCTTAGAATAAAGGGAAAGTATATGTTTGTTAGATAGATGAATTTAAAAGGAGTAAGGGAAAAGGGACAAAGGGTTGGAAAACTGTTGGAAGTCTACAAAAAGGGGGGGAAAGGGAGGGGGTTAGAAATTGGGAAATGGGGGAATTGACTGTAATGTGAAATTAAATGATTCTAATCCAATAAAAATTTTATTTAAAAAAAAAGACAATAATAAATTATTAAGAACATAAGAACATAAGCAAAGCCATGTTGGATCAGGCCAGTGGCCCATCCAGTCCAACATTCTGTCACACACAGTGGCTAGAAATCCAGTGCCATCTAAAGGACTGTCAGTGAGGCCAGGACACCAGAAGCCCTCCCACTGCCTTCCTTCCAGCACCAAGACAACAGAGCACCACCTTCCCACAAAGAGAATACCATCTATCTCCTGTGGCTAATAGCCACTGATGGACCTCTGCTCCATATATTTGTCCAGTCCCCTCTTGAAGCTGGCAATGCTTGTAGCTGCCACCACCTCCTGTGGCAACGAATTCCATGTGTTTATCACCCTTTGTGTAAAGTAGTATTTTCTTCTATCTGTCCTAACCCGACTGCTCAATAATTTCATAGAGTGCCCACGAGTTCTTGTATTGTGAGAAAGGGAGAAAAACACATCTTTCTCTACCTTCTCTAACCCGTGCATTATCTTGTAAACCTCTATCATGTCTCCCCTCAGTCGTCTTTTCTCCAGGCTAAAGTGCCCCAAAGTCTAAGATACAAAAAGCAGCACAGAACACAGCTCATATAATCCATCATCCCACCCTCCCGAAAAGAGATATCACAAAAGGGTTGGATGGTGGCTATTTCCTGATAGGGAGGGATGGTCCCCTCTATTCAGCCGGTGGGGGGGGGGGGCCTGCCCAGCATCAGCCATACGCCTGGCGCCTGGCGGAACAGCTCTGTCTTACAGGCCCGGCGGAAGGATAGCAAGTCCTGCTGGGCCCTGGTCTCATCAGAGAGCGCGTTCCACCAGGTTGGAGCCAGAACCGAAAAGACCCTGTCTCTGGTCGACACTAGGTGGGCCTCTCGGGGGCCAGGGACCACTAGTAGCTGTTTTTCACTAGAACGAAGCACCCTCCAGGGCTCATATGGGGAGAGATGGTCCCATAGATATGCAGGTCCCAGTCTGCATAGGGCTTTATAGGTTAAAACCAGAACCTTGAACCTGATTCGATACTTCACTGGTAACCAATGCAGCTGGCGCAATACTGGCGTTATATGTACATTTCCTGACACTCCAGTGATGACCCGCGCCGCTGCATTTTGGACCAGTTGCAGCTGCCAGATCAGACTCAAGGGAAGCCCTGTGTACAGCACATTACAGTAATCTAACCTAGAGGTGACCATTGCTTGGACCACTGTAGTTAAATCACGGGTCGACACAGGTAGGGAGCAAGTCGCCTGGTCTGATGAAGATGGAAAAACGCCGACCTGGCAACCGCAGTAACCTGGTTGGGTGGACTTTGGGGCATAGGGTTTCCAGGTCCCCTTACCCTCCCACTGGAAGGGGGGAACCCAGCACTCACCCCTTTTTTTTGTTCCTTGTTCCAGGAAGTGACATCACTGTGCAGACCTGAGGGCCCACGTGCGCTTTTCAGTGGGCCACTTTGGGCCCCAAATGGGACTGATTCGGCCTGTTTGGGGTCCAAATCAGCCCACTCTGAAGAGTGGGAGCACTCTCAAGGTGGCACAATGAAGTCATTCTCACAATGATGTCATCACACTGCCCTGGGTGTGCGTCTGGGAGGCTTGTTCTCCCGTGCCCCCTCTGCCAGCCAGGTGAACGGTGGCAGGGCTGGAGGGTGGGAGCTGGGGGACCAGGGAGGGTGGGAGCTGGGGGACCACTGGGGGACCAGGGATCCCTAGGCATTAAACCCAGCGGAGGTCCCTCCCCTCCAGAAACTCTCCCCTACCTAGGCTCTACCCTCAAATCTCCAAGAGTTTCTGAACCTGGAGCTGATAACCATAAATCAGAAACATTATGGGATTGAGCTAGGGCTGCAGCTGAGGAAAGAGAGTTTTGTACAGGACTAATGGGGCTGCCGCGGACAATCTCCGGCAACCTAAACAACGTGGGACACAGACTGGGCCTGAAGGGAGGATAATAACAACACACTTTATAAACCGCTCTGAGTGGGTGTTAAGTTGTCCTGAAGGGCAGTATGTAAATTGAATGTTGTTGTTGTTGTTGTTGTTATTTCCTACATGAATACACCTTTAATTGCTGTGGTCCATTTTTGCTAACCAAAACGTCTTTCTTGTCAATGCAGAACGGACGCTGGAGATGGTCCGATAGATCTCTGGTAAACTACAAGGCCTGGTTTACTAATATGCCTGACAATTTTCAGCAAAGTGGGGAATACTGCGTGGAGCTTTGGTGTCAAGCAGGTGAGTCCACTCATTGTGAGGTCTCCAGGGGTGGGCTGCTGAGCGCTGTGGGTCTCCCAGAGATGCCCACGGACGGAGGGGCAGCACAAGGTTGCCTTGCACAATATTGCTGCAATGGCAGGTGTAAAAGGAGAATGCTGTGACGGAAACCGGACGATCAAAATTCCTTTTCCCGATTTGTCAACCCTTCTCAATTTTTTTGCAGCCTTCACAACTGCAGGAATAACACTTGCATTAATTTAATTATTATTCAGGGAACTTGAATGCTGCTCAAGATAGCTCACAATTTTAACTGCACAACAAAAACCAATTAAGGAAATAATACAAGTCAATTAAAAAAAAATCTCATAATCAGAGGCAGCATGGTGTAGTGGTTAGTGTCAGACTAGGATCTGACCGAGACGGGTTCAAACTCCCGCTCTACCGTGGAAGCTCACTGGCGGGCCTTGGGCCAGTCAAGTTGCTGTAAGGATGAAGGGTAGAGAGGATAATAGCGTAAGCTAATTCGGGCTCACACTGGGAAGAAAAGCCACTTATAAGTGGAGTAAGTAAATAAATAAAAGCCAAGCCAATAGAATAAATACATTTTTCAAAAATCAGAGTTAATTTATTTCAATACAAGATCAGCTTAAAAGCTCCGTAAAAACATGCACGCCAAACCAATTAACAACAGGGAGTAATATTCTACTGTGTACTGCCTGTTGCTGCACATATATTCCGACTAGATAGGTCTGCAGTGCTTAGTATGTCCTATCAACCTGCCTATGTTTTTTCCAGCACCCCCCCCCCTGCCAATCTGTATTAGATTTCTGCTTGTTTTCACATTTCTACTGGCCTTACCCAAGGCTCTTATCTGCAAGAGTCAGATGAACTCCATCGAAAGTGTGGAGCACAATGTCCTTCAAGACCTCAGCCTTCCCAACCAGCATCACTTCTGTCTTTTCTGGGTTCAGTTTCAATTTGTTTGCGCTCATCCATTTGACCCCACCTGTTAGGCAGCAACCCAAAATCTCTACTGTGTCCTGTGGTGATTTGACATATAGAGCTAGATATGATCTGCATATTTATAGCATCCGATCCCATAGCTATGAATGAGTTCTCCTAAAGGCTTTACATAGAGGTTGGAAAACATGGGGGATAAGATTGTGCCCTGTGGAACCCCGCAAGATAATTTCCCTTCTGCAGGTGGCTTGTCTCCAAAAGCAACCTTTTGAGTCCATCCTGCGAGAAACTATCTAAACCAGCCCAGGCACGTCCCTCGAGACCCACATCTGCCTCCAAATGCCTGAGCAAGATGGCGTGCTCTACTGCATCAAAGGTTGTGGATAGATTCAGGAGGAGCAGCAAAGAAGCATGGCTTTTGTCTGCATTCAAGCAAAGATCATCAACTAAGGCCACTAGAGCTGTCTCTGTCCCATAGCCAAAGCACGAGATTTATCCAAGAAGACCTGGAGCTGGTCTGTTTCTGCTTTCTCAATCACTTTGCTCAAAAAGGCAGATTGCAGACTGGGCATTAATTGACCACATCACTTTTGTCTAGGGATCATTTTTTAATTAGCAGGCTCTTTGAGCAGCTGCGGGAAGGTGCCCTGAGTTAGTGACTGACCCAGAAAAAACTGTTCAGCTCATACCAAATGCCCTCTTAAACAATTCAGCTTCTGGTGTCTCTGAAAGGTAAGCCATGTAGAATCGGGGGTGGGGTGGAGGTCCTGAGGAGAGGGTGTGATTGTTTACTCTCCATTAATGCAGGATACGTCCCCTCTGGAACTGCCACCTTCCCTGAAGCAGAGGAGGAAGCACTTTGGAGCTGGTCCTGGAAGTGGCGTCTCCAAGGCAGGTGGAGTCCATCTCAGAGGGCAGCATCAAACCTGTTTCTTTTTTCCCTTCTAGGATATGTTAGGTGGAACGATGTGGTCTGCAAAGAGGAGCGCCCGTACATCTGCAAGTTTGACCTTTAGAGCAGGCAGTTGCTTCTCTTACGCTCCAGAAAGTGTGCAGTACTATGACGAGCCGATCCCTTCATACAAGAGATGGTCCACAGTACAGAGTCTGCCCTTCTTGGACCCCAGATCTGCACCCCCACAGACTGGCTGTGTGCTTGCTTCCTTATGAATCTTGGCTGTAAAATGGGATAACAATAAAATCTGTCTGTTTGCATAGCATACTAAATATGATTGTAATAATTATAGTCTAAAGTACAGCCCAGATAAACATCAAAAGTCCAGCTTGTCCTAGAGAAGAGACCAGGGAGTCTTCCAGAGCATCCCCTTTCCAAAATGCCCAACCCTCCAGCTCCTCTATAGTTTAATCCTATGGAATCCAGACCACAAGTAGAGGGCAGGGTATACATGTTCTGTTCATGCATCAGGCTGAGCAAAAATACAAAAAAAGAAGAAGGTAAAAACATAATTCTGCTTTGGAGGCTGGACTCTATGGCATTATACCATGCTGAGGTCCCTTTCATCCCCAAACCCTGCACTCTCCAGGCTTCACCCCCCAAATCTTCAGGTATTTTCTAACCTGGATCTGGCAGCCTGGGAAGCATGGCAGAGGGAGTGGGAGGGGAAGGGTGCAGGCAGCTTGGCATGCTCCTGAGCTTGCCAGCTGCCCAGTTTGGCCCTGTTCAGGCTGAACTGGGTAGCTGGAGGCGAGGGTTGCCAGCCTCCAGGTGGTGGCTGGAGATCTCCTGGAATTACAACTGATCTCCAGGCCACAGAGATCAGTTCACCTGGAGAAAATGGTTGCTTTGGAGGGTGGACTCTATAGCTTTATACCATGCTGAGGTCCCTTCTCTCCCCAAACCCTGCACTCTCCAGGCTTCATCCCCCAAATCTCCAAGTGTTTTCCAACCTGGAGTTGACAACCCTATGGAGGTGTGGGGAGCGTGTGGGGGGAAGAGGAACAGGCAGTCTGATGGCTCCTGCCTTCACCTGCCAGCCCTGTTTGGGTGGCTGGAGGCATGGGGAGCACGGCGGTGGGGAGAGGAACAGACAGCCCAACACGCTCCTGCCTGCACCTGCCAGCCCTGTTTGGGTAATAACGAAGGGCAAATACGGGTAGAGTTACCAGTAAAGACAAACGTCCCTGTATGGGAAAGTAAACAAATTAAACCACTATTTATATCAGGTATGAAAACACCAACGAGATCAAAGTGTTGTAATACATAAACACAAATTATGCCTGTACTTTGATCTCGTTGGTGTTTTCACACCTGATATAAATAGTGGTTTAATTTGTTTACTTTCCCATACGGGGATGTTTGTCTTTATTGGTAGCCCTGTTTGGGTGGCTGGAGGCCTGGGGAGTGCAGCGGCGGGGAGGGGCGGAGAGCAGAGCAGGCAGCCAGACACGCTCTTGTGTCTGCCAGTTGTGGACTCACCTCTTATCCCTGCTAAAGGTGCAAGAGTGCATCTGCACAGTGGAATACGCTTGTCTTGAATACGCTTAGGCTGT
Source organism: Eublepharis macularius (assembly GCF_028583425.1). Classification (NCBI taxonomy): domain Eukaryota; kingdom Metazoa; phylum Chordata; class Lepidosauria; order Squamata; family Eublepharidae; genus Eublepharis; species Eublepharis macularius. The sequence continues at coordinate 2,388,774 of NC_072798.1, forward strand.
TATATACTAAGATAATATTTAATTATGACAGACTTGAAGATGTAATCGTTTACAGTTCAGCATCACAGTTCTTAGAGTCAGGATTTCTCTCCAATGTCCCTTTCCGCATGTGCAAGATGTCCACGGCTTGTGCCTAGAATGCTAGAGCTGCAGGGGACTCCAGAGGTCATTAGCCCAACCTCTTGCACAACACAGGATATTCACAGTCCCCGACCCCCTCACAATCCATCAGGGACCCCTGCTCAATGTCCAGAGGAGGACAAAAAGCCTCCAGGATCCCCAGGCAATCTGGCCGGGAGGAAAATACCTTCCTGACCACCCTGGGCATGAGACACAAGAGCCGAGCTCTGGCTCATCCTTTCCTGCCCTCCCTCTCATGACCTGCCTAACCTTATACTGAGTCACAGAATCAGCATTGCAGTCAGATGGCCACCTAGCCTCTCCTCAGAAACCTCCAAAGGAGGAGAGCCCGCCACCTCCCGAGGAAGCCTGTTCCACTGAGGGACCACTCTAGCTGTCAGGAAGTTCTTCCTAATGTTTAGCCCAAAACTCTTTTAATTTACTTGGAACTTGTTGGTTCAAGTCTGACCTTCTAGGGCAATGAAAACAACTCCGTGCCACCCTCTATATGACAACCCTTCAAGTACCTGAAGATGGTTATCATATCACTTCTTAGTCATCTCCTATCCAGGCTAAACATTCCCAGCTCCTTCAATCTTTCCTCATAGGACTTGGTCTCCAGACCCCTCACCATCTTTGTTGCCCTCCTTTGGACACATTCTGGCTTGTCAACATCCTTTTCAAAGCGTGATGCCTAAAACTGAACACAGTACTCCAAGAGAGGTCTAACCAGAACAGAGTAGAGCGATACCATCACCTCCCATGATCTGGACACTGTATTTCTGTTGATTCAGCCTAAACTGGCATTTGCCTTTTTAGCTAGAGAATGCCTGTTAGGTGTCTCCAAAAAACCATGCATCTAGAGACACCTAACTGGCTCTCCTAACGGGAGATCCAGTTTGATATAGTGGTTAAGAGTGGTGGGACTCTAATCTGAAGAACCAGGTTTGATTCCCCACTCCTCTGCTTGAAGCCATCTGGGTGACCTTGGGCCAGTCACAGCTCTCTCAGAGCTCTCTCAGCCCCACCCACCTCACAGGGTGATTGTCATTATGATAATAATAACACACTCTGTAAACTGCTCTGAGTGGGTGTTGTCCTGAAGGGAGGTATATAAACCAAATATTGTTGTTGTTATTATTATCTAATCACAATGGGTAGCGGGGACAGGGGGGTATTGCCTTCTCTTCAGCCATACATATTGCAGAGGGAGAGAAAGAGAATTTAATGGCTAAAGATCTTACACAAAGTCACCCCATCTTAAGCCATTTATTTCACTGGACTTTCAATAGAGTGACTCAGTTTAAGATTGCACTGCAAGGAATTAGTGATATGTATACGAAAATGCATACAATCAGGGCTTTTTTTCAGCTGGAACGCAGTGGAACGGAGTTCTGGAACCTCTTGAAAATGGTCACATGGCTGGCGGCCCCGCCCCCTGATCTCCGGACAGAGGGGAGTTGAGATGGCCCTCCACGTCGCTTGCTGCGCGGAGGGCAATCTCAGCTCCCCTCTGTCTGGAGATCAGGGGGCGGGGCCGCCAGCCATGTGACCATTTTCTCCCAGGGCAACCCACTGAGTTCCACTACCTCTTTTCCCAGAAAAAAAGCCCTGCATGCAATAACAACAATTAAAAGAAATTCTGATAACATTGGTTTAGTAGAATGGAGGCAAGACTCATGTCTTGGCACTTCACATATCCATCATTCCTATGAATCAAGGAGAACCCAACCAGAGGCTGGATGAAGAGAAAGGAGACACTCTCAGAGTTGTATGCTCAACAGAATTTATTAGCGTTCCATCGGCAACAGACACCCCAGAAGGTAGCAACCAGCGAAAGAATCAAGAAGCATCAAGGGGCTTCACTCACAACTTTTCACAGGGCATTTTAACATTCATAGTCAAGTTTGTAACCATTTAATGTGCAGCTTGCAAGCTCCACCTCAAACTGCAGAGCACAAATGCATATATCCTTGACAAGACCTGAACAGATCATATTGTAGGCAAAATCTGAATTCAGCCAGGAGGAACCTTCTTCACAGGAGCACGCTCTGGTTCACCACTTGAGGATCCATTCGGTATAGAAAAGGGCTATCGCTCCTGAAGCTTTTGCAAAAGGATTGCCATTTTTTCTGCTGTAGGCCAGCATACGGAAGGGCAGTGCAAGGAACAGTGGCAGAGAGAGAGGAGATTCGATGCAGGTGAATGAAGCGGTACTTTAGAAGAAGAGACAATCTCGGGATAGGAGATCACTCCTTGGTACTGCAGCACCCAGAAATCTGCAATGTTATCCAATGCTGCTACATCCTCCTTGGTCACCAAGGTATGATCCAGTTGTGTTCTAGGTGCGCTGAGTGTCCATTCTAGACTTACGCCTTCCACTTACATACGTATGGGAAGTGGTTGGAACAGGAGTATTGCTGCCATCGGGGATTTGCTGTAGGGTAGATGAATAAGAGTGGGTGTCAGGAGTGAGATACATTTGGTGCATACAAAGAGAAATAGAAGGAGAATTTCAAATTTCTCATTCCTGTTACTACAGCCTCCAATTATTATTAATAATAAAAACATTTGATTTATATATCACCCTTCAGGACAACTTAACATCCACTCAGAGCAGTTTACAAAGTATGTCATTATTATCCCCACAACAACGATCACCCTGCGAGGTGGGTGGGGCTGAGAGAGCTCTGAGAGAGCCGTGACTGACCCAAGGTCCCCCAGCTGGCTTCAAGCGGAGGAGTGGGGAACCAAACCCGGCTCTCCAGATTAGAGTCCCGCCACTCTTAACCACTACACCAAATTGGTTCTGCTCCCTTATACAAATTGAACTATTTGAATCAAATTGAACCGATGTGCTCCCATGCTTCACTGGGGCCAATTTTGACCCAGAAGTGATGTCATCACGCAAGCGCTGGGAGCACATGCAAGCTTTGCACACAAAAAAAGATGCAAGTGCAGCACAAAGGAAGTGCCAGGTCTTCCCTTCCCTTTGGGAGGATATATGGACCTGGAAACTCCATGCTGAGCTCCATCCACTCCCCACACTCCACCTTCACCAGGCTTCACCCCCAATAACAACAGCAGCAGCAGCAGCAACAACAACAGTCAATTTATGTACCGGTATATTTATATAGTGCCCTTCAGGACAACTTAATGCCCACTCAGAGTGGTTTACAAAGTGTATTATTATTATCCCCACAACAATTACCCTGTGAGGTGGGTGGGGCTGAGAGAGCTCCGAGGGAGCTGTGACTGGCCCAAGGTCACCCAGCTGGCTTCAAGCAGAGGAGCAGGGAATCAAACCCGGCTCTCCAGATTAGAGTCCCGCCGCTCTTAACCACGACACCAAACTGGCTCTTAGTTTGGAATCTCCAGGAATTTCCCAACCTGGAGTTGGTAACCCTTGCTACCACCTGACTTGCATGACTCAGTCATGCTCAACTACTACCTAATGTTCAATGTTCAACAGCAGCCACTACACAAAAGCCAGTATTATACAGTGGCAAGAGTTTCAGACCTCCTGAGGACACCTGGTTTTTTGGCTACTGTGTGACACAGAGTGGTGGACTGGATGGGCCATTGGCCTGATCCAACATGGCTTCTCTCATGTTCTTATGTTCTTAAAAGGATCTGGGAGATCCAGGTTTGAAACCCTACTTTGCTCTGGAAGCTTGCTGGGGGACCTTGGTCCAGTCACATGCTCTTAGCCTAACCTACCTCACAGGGTTGCTGTGAAGATAAAGATGGAAGAGAATGATGTCACCTGTTTAGGGTTCGCATTGTGAAGAAAGGCAGGGTATAAATATAGAAAAAATAATAAATATATAGCTGGATACGGGGGGCAGATAAAATGGGGGTTGGTTGGTGGGTGGGAAGGAGCGAAGGAAGCAGGAAAAGGTGGAGGCTGCCATAAGGAAGGGAAGAAGAAGTGTTGGGAGAAGGTTATGGGGAAACTGAGGGACCCCTTACAAGTCCTTGTGGATTCCCTTCCACGCAGCTGGACCTGGGTGTTGGAAGAAGAGGACTGGGCACTGTCCCTTTCCTCAGGTTTCAAAGGAGGACAAACCAAAGAGTTAGAAGGATAGAGAGGTTAGGGCATCCTATTTACTGTTTACTGCTCTGACTGTCCTTTAATATGTAGATTGCTATTCTCAGGATTTCCTCCTCCTGACTTCCTCCCTCTCACCTCTTCTCTTCCAGGCTTTGTTCCAGGCAACATCTCTCTCCTTTTCCTCCCTCCATCTTGGAAGCATGGATGCAGGAATTGTCCTGCCATCCATGCCCATCTTTAAAATAGACAGGTAGTTAGGATCTGTCTCTCCTCCTTTCCTATCAGAGTACGGAGTTCCTACAATAAAGGACTCTTATTTCCTTTCTAAATGTAAGCACGTGTATACTTTGTTATTTTCTCTCCAGCACCCACACCAGCCAGCACAACCAGCTCACAACCACCTATAATCAATCACACTTCCCATGCCACACAATAGACTCTGCTAACGACCCAAACATGGAATCCTTTAATTAGGTTTCTGGGGACAACATACAATTTATTTATCACTGATATGGTGGATGGCACTGCACATCTCAGTCAAACTTCTCCCTGGTAGAGGCTGCCGGGGTAGAGAAGGAGGGAAAACGAAAGATGGGAGGAGATGAAGGTAGGTTGTGATAAAAGTCCCGGCAATACAATAGAAGATTTCTACTTATCAGGGTCATGGCTTCCAACCACGTGTCTGCTAAGAACTTCCATACATACATGATGGGTTCTGGATGTTGTTGAGGGCGATACACTCAGAGGAGTGCAGGTAGGTAGTGGGCGTCCGGCCGTCCCAGAGAGTGGACGCATAGCGGTATGCGGTTCCATCACTCCATTCCCAGATTACTTTCTGTGGAGAGAGAAACAGAAAACTCCTATGAAGAAAGGAGAATTGGCAAATCCCTGGCAGGTCCGGAGGAGGAGAAGCAGGAATAATGATATACGGCATTTAATGCCTGGGCTTAGAATGGGGGTTCCAAACACGGTGCCTCTTGGTGCCATGGCGCCTGCCAATTTTTTCCCCAGTGCTCGCCAAGTTTCTTTAGGAAGTGGGCAGGGTTAGGTTGTCAGGGTCTCCCCAGCACCAGTGGGAGGGTGGGGGCAGTACTCACCAACCCCAATCTTTGTGCAAGCACACAGAGTCCATGAGCGCCAGGCCAACACATCATCAAGTCACTTCTGGCAGTGACATCATCACACGTCAGCCAGGAGCGCACATGCCACCCATTTATCCAGGTTGTTTGCTATGCCGTGTGATTTGCCCAGATGCTGGAAACCTGTTATTGTGTACTGATTGTGTAGCCATAACTATAAAAGGTTCCCACTGAACCCATGTAATCTTACATGCCAAAAGTAACAGTTGCTGGATCGTGGGAACCTTCAAGTATATCTTAGTCTCTACGTTTTGATTCCTCGCTTCTACCAATACTCTGTGACAGAGTGCAGACCTGAACGGTAAAATCCTGAAAAAAGCCTTTTCTATTGGAACCGATGTGTGTTCACTGGCGAGGGACGGAAGGATCTACCTGCCGCCAGGGACTGACAATAAACTGAAAATCTGATACTGTTCTGTCCTCTCCTGACTCCACCTTGAGTCTTTGGATACCTGGGACTGATTAGATAAGTACAGACAGACAGACAGATGACTTTCTTTCAGCAGGATCTCCATGGATCTGAGATCCGGCACCTCCAAAAAAAGATCATGTGACCTGTGGCCCCGCCCTGGCACCCAAAGACCCATGGGCCATCTCCCCATGCATAAGTGGGAGTCATCAACATATTGATGGCACCCAATACCAGTGCCTCAGACAGTCTAATTCAAAAGTCTTTTGATCAAATGGATTCTGGTTCTGGAAAAGGCGTGACCAAACTTGCAACTTGCTGCCCACAAAGTAGATTTCTGGCTCACAACACGGCACCGCTTAGAGGGAACACGGCTGCCAGGTAAGGGGCGGGGAGGCAAGCGGGCCTGAATCAAGGGAGCACTCCGGGGGGAAGGTGGCTGCACTCTGCTCAATGACATCGCTTCCGGGAAGTGAGGTCACTTCCAGGAAGCAAGATCACTTCCGGAAGTGGTGTCATTTCCCGGAAGTGACGTCATCGTGTGTTTCCAGTGGCATGCACACACGCTTTGCACGCAAACATGTAATAATAGGGAGATCCAGCTCCTCTTTTCCCAGAAAAAAGCCCTAGATAGATAGATAGGTAGATAGGTAGATAGATAGGTAGATAGGTAGATAGATAGATAGATAGATAGATAGATAGATAGATAGATAGATAGATAGATAGATAGATAGATAGATAGATAGATAGATAGATAGACATACTTTCAGATCCTCTCTAAATAGAGCTTCCAACTCCATATTGGGAAATGAGTTTTTGAGGGCGACAGGTCCCTTGGGGTCCAAACTGGGGGACGGGGAGGTTTGTGGGGGGACACTTGAGGGGGAAACTTACCATGTGCACACACATTGTTGTGCTGGGAATGACGACCTTCCTAGCGAGATAATGAAGGCTCCAGAGTGCAAGGATCACAGTCCAGAGCTCCCAGGCCCATTTCCCCCACCTGTTTCTCCCAACTGGCTAGGTAAGAGGTGATGGGGGGCAGAGGCTGGGACCGGAGTATCACCTACCCCCACTGGGGGATCTGGAAACCCTACCTGGAGAGGTTGTGGTTTGGGAATAATAGGTGATCATGTCCATCAATGGCTAATAATCACAGAGAATGGCTAATAATCCAGAAGCTGTAAACCTCTGAGAGCCAAGCTACAAGTGACAAAAGACACTTGATCAAGTGGAGCGCAAGTGACTGGCAAGTGAACAGGGAGGAATACACGCGAGTCTGTTCACTTGCCAGGCAAGTGTCATTTGTCACTCGTAGCTTGGCCCTAAGTGTGATTGAGTGGAGCACAAGTGGAGCACAAGTGAACAGGAATACACGCGAGTCTGTTCACTTGCCAGGCAAGTGTCATTCCTCACTTGTAGCTTGGCCCTGTGATTGAGTGGAGCGCAAGTGGAGCACAAGTGAACAGGAATACACGCGAATCTGTTCACTTGCCAGGCAAGTATCATTCCTCACTTGTAGCCTGGCTCTGAAACTCAGTGCTAGGAGGCAACATGAGGGGGAGGGCCTTGGCCTCTGTTCTGTGTTTGGTGGTCCTTCAGGGCAACTGATTAACCACAGTTTAAAGCAGGACGTCGGACTAGCTGAACCTCTGGTCTGATCCAGCACAGCTCTAGTTATCTTCTTATGTCCTTCCCTATCCAAAACTGTGCATTGCGTTTAAATGTTAAAGACCTGAGGGAGCTCATTCAAAGCGAAGAGCCCGTATCAGTTCAGCACCTATTTTAATTTCCAACCTAAATAATCAAATCCGAGATCCAAGAAAATTAAGAATGAAGAGTGGGCACCCACCGAACGGCTGGGTACAGCATGCAAACCTATCCAGAGGTTGTTGGCAGAGATCTGTCGTTTGCAATAAGAAGAAATTATCCTATCTTCCCGTAATGTTTCGACAGAAGCTAGGAAAGAGTCTTTCCCCAAGTCCTGGCATTCAATCTGCAGAGAGGGAGAGAGAAATACAAAGGAAGGAAAATGTTACTAGAGGGTCACCTCCTCAAAACCAACTATCAGGCAGGAATCTCTTGGAAATGGTGTAAGACTTCTCGCCTACTGATGGAGGAAGGCGGAGAGGACTCAGGGCCAAACTACACATGATGAATGACACTTGAACGGCAAGTATATTTCTCCCTGTTCACTTGCCCTCCACTCAATCCACTTGCCGTTCAAGTGTCATTCGTCATGTGTAGCTTGGCCCTCAGTCTTTCCACTGCCTGCTGCTGTCCCCTGGCACAGGGCTGTTTGTCTGCTGCTATCCCCTGGCATCGCATGGTCTGATTCGACTGGATTTTGCAAACAAATCCATCAATTCCCCTGAGCAGTTAAAGCCGTGGTCAGTTTTATCGTGAGGGAATCCTGAGATTCACTATGTGGGGGAAAGGAAGTAGTGTTACCAGAACTGCTCTTTATTACAATGGGGAATTAGCTATAGCAGTCTGTAACTTTAATATTAAGCGAGGATCATAACCTATGTATACGGAGGTCCCGATCCCAGACACTCTAGTGAAAAAGAGGCAGACAACGAGTCAGGTCCAAACACGTGTATTAAGTGTGGCGTAAGCCTAGCTTGCACAATCATACAAGGAACATACAAGGTCTAAGAAATATAGAGTAGGAAATACAGAGACATTCGCATTAGCGGGTTCCCAACGATGGTAAGGGAAATACTCACAATCCTGGAGCGAAGCAGAGACACGGCAGCGAGGGTGGCCCAATGCCAGCACTGGGACCACAGACGGACAGCAAGGAGGTCTGGATAGGGAATGGCCGAGGCACCGAGTGGTCTGGGAGACCAGCTTAAATACCCCAAAACGTACCCTGGGGCTGGTGCTGTACTTGGTGGTTCTCACAGTCTAAAACAAAGGGTCTAATGGGCTACTGAATGGCTTGGATGGGCCACTTTGGTAATCAGATCGTGATAAGTGACACCTCAGGAAGAGGGGACAAAAGAGGGAGGGGGAAATCCAAGTGGGCTGAAAGGATTTTCCAGCGGACAGGGCTTGTCCTGATGTCATCAGCTTCTGGAATGCGGAGGTTTCTTTGAGATGCATTCTCTAAGTGCTTGGGATGGTCAGCACTTAGCTCTTCTCCGGGGCGGCTCTTAAGATATGCAGAGCGGGGCGAGGGGCTCTCGCTGCGGACGTGGTGTGCCCGCTTCGCCGAAATGGCTTCTCAAAGCGGTCTCCTTCCCAGGGTCTTCTGGCTGCCTGAGAACATGGATGCCGGCTGGGCATGGCTGGGGCTGGATAGCAGGCTGCCCGGTAGCGAGGGCAAGCTCGGGGACCGGCCCGCGGGAGGCTCCAGGCGGGAACTGACCAGGGAGCGCCTAGCCAGGCTCGCTGGAGGCTTCCCCGGCAGGCGCCCGGCTGCTAGCAGCGGCTTGGGCCCATATGAGGCAGGCTTCCATGGAGGCAGGGGGAACAACACTTTAAAACACAGTCCAAAGCAGGAAACAGGCACAGTCCGTGGCAGATGACAACACAGGCACGGGGCACACTTGTAACAGAGTCCAAACACACACTGGGAATTCCAGATACAGGTCAGGGCAGGGCTGCCCAGAAAGAGAGTCCTTTGTGCAGTTATCCAAACATGGAGTCAGTAAACTACACAGTCTATAGCAGCAGCAGGGTAATTGACACGCAGGCAGGAAACTGACACGTGTATCTGAGCACACACGTGCAAAGCAATCTTTGTGCAGCAGTGGAACAGTAACGCAGGAAACTTTAACACAGTTCATGGCATGCTTTAAAGCAGGGGAGGGGGCCTACTTGGCAACAGTAGAGAGGTGTGAATCCTGTCATGAAACGTCAAAGTGTGACTTCTGAAATTTTATGGTAGGAGTCACACTTCTCCACCTTTGCCTTAACTCCCCCCCCCCAATAACCTGTCCCAGAAGAAGGATTCTCTGTTTGATTTCCATCTCCATATCTGAAGACCGACTCACAAAAGCTCATATTACTAGTCAGTCTACCACAGAGACCCTCCATAGAAGTTACGCAACATCATTGGAGGGCCTGGATTCCCTGACTCAAGGACTGGGATGTTGTGAGGTGTAACATGGGGAAGGCAAGTATGTACTCCATCCTGGCCTTCTTGGAGCAAATACTTCTGCACATTTGCAAGCCACTCCATGAAGGTAGGAAAATTATGGATACTGCTTGTAGCACACACCCACTACCCATTGCAAGAGTTCAGCAAATATTTCCGTTTCATATGTTTGGTTTTTTTCCTCAGTTTACGTTTAGAATACTTCAAATATTGAACAAAGTAGGGAGAAGTCATTTGAGATACATATTGGACAGACGGAAAATAATAAAGAGTCCAGTAGCACCTTTAAGACTAACCAACTTTATTGTAGCATAAGCTTTCGAGGACCACAGCTCTCTTTGTCAGATGCTTTATCAGATGCATCTGACAAAGGGAGCTGTGGTTCTCAAAAGCTTATCCTACTACATAATTCTGTAAGCGTATTGCTGACGACTCACCGGCACAGGCGCAGTCCCAGCAAGCCTCTGGGCCTCAGAAGGGCCTGCAGGTTGGCTCTGCCCTCCCCAGCCCCGATTGGGTCAGGCCAGAATGGGGCATGCCTGGCTTGCCTGCGCTCCGCCTCCCAAAGCTCCCCCCAAGCCTCAATCTGCAGGGGGGAGGGGCGCAGGGGGGCAATGTGGCTTGCCTGCTTCCCCCCCACTTTCCTCCCCCAAGCCCCAATCTGCCACGGGGGGGAGGGGTTGTGGGAGGGGCAGTGTGGCTTGACTGCTCTTCCCCTGCTTCTTACCCCCAAGCCTAGATCTGCCAGATGGTAAGGAGGCACGAGGGGGCAATGCAGTTTGCCTGTCCCCCCACCCCGCCGCTTTCCACCCCCAAGCCATGATCTGCCGCAGGGAGAGGGTGTGTGTGTGTGTGTGGGGGGGGGTAATGCGGCTTGCCTGCTGGACCTGCAGAGTCGAGGTGTATTTGCCATGGCTTTGCAAAGGGAGTAGACCTGGCCTCTGCATGCCTGAAGACCAGGTCTACTCGCTACCGTTTTGCAAGGTGGATAGAGCAGACCTCCATGCATCTGAAGGCCAGGTCTACTTGCCATGGTGTTGCAAAGGGAGTAGACCTGGCGTCCAAGTTCCTCATGTCCAAAGGCTAGGGTTATTCATCATGGCTTTGCAAAACAGGTAGATCTGACCTCCGCACATCTGAAGGCCAGGTCTACTTGCAATGGCTTTGCTTGGTGGGTAGACCTGACCTCTGCACATCAGACATGTCTACTTGCCATGGCTTTTCAAGGTGGGTAGACTTGGCCTCCACATGTCTGAAGGCAAGGTCTACTTGCCATGTTTTTGCAAGGTGAGTTGACCTGGCCTCCAGACCCACAGATCCCATAGATTTGCAGGGCAGGTTGACCTGGTCACTGTCCTCTCAGAGGCCAGGCCAATGCGGGGGGGGGGGCAGGGGGCGGGGAAAGCAGGGAAACGCCGCTCCTTGGGCACACTCTCTGGTGGTGCAGCACGCTCCTCTGCACCACAGTAGGGCAATTTCAGCCCAAAGCGGGCCGAATTCAACCCACTGTGGAGCGCAGGAGCACTCCAGGGCCCTTTCTGCCCTCCCCAAGGCAGCACACCCGGGCTCCGCAGCGGTCCAATTTGGCCCAAATCAGGGCCAAATTGGGCGGCTGCAGGGTGCAGGAGCGCTCCAGGACCCCTTTCACCCCAGCAGCGCTCCTGGCTCTGCAGTGCCCAAATCAGGCCTGGCATTGGTTGGCAGAGGGAAGGGCCCAAGCACGTGCCAAGCCCTCTGCAGCCTGATTGGGGTGAGGAGGTGGGCCCGCCTCCCAGCCCTTTCCCACCACAATCAGCCGGTTCTGGGGAGGAGGCAATGCCAGGCCCAGCCACCTGGCCTTCCCCCACCCAGATTGGGGTGCAGTGGAAGGGGCAATGCCAGACCTGGCTGCCCTCCCCTCCCCTTGATGAGATCACGGTGTGGTGGAGGTGGTGATGCCTGGCCCACCTGCCCCGCCCTTTCTAGAGCCCGTTGTATTTTTCCCACACAACAGGCTTTGTTGCTAGTGCTACAATAAAGTTGGTCAGTCTTAAAGATGCAATGGGACTCTTTACTATTTTGCAACTACAGACTAAAACGGCTAACTCCTCTGAATTGGACAGATGGCGATTGGACAGATGCGCGGTTTCTTTCTGCGACAGTGTTTACCTCTGCATCTTCCCATGAGGCAGGATGATCAACGCATCTATAGCAATTGCCTCCATAGTAAAGAAACCCATCACACCTTGCCTTTCCAGCAACTTCGCCGTCAGGGTCTGCAAGAGAAAAAGGATATCTTCAGAGCTGAACAAATGCTTTTGCAGGGGGAATAGATGTCAAAATTTCTGCAACGTCAAAAAAAATTCAACCACAAATATTATGCCGGACAAGCAGAGCTTATCCAACAAGCGAGGGACGTGTACATATATACCTTTCTCCAAACTACCTAGTATGCTATCTCTGTTTCTTTGTTTGTAAGAACATAGAACAAAAACATCTTTGTTGAAGGCTGATTCTGCACACGTTGGATAATGCACTTTCAATGCACAATTGTTTGAGGTGGATTTTTTGTTCCTCACACAAAAAAATCCGTTCCAAATGATCTATAAAGTGGATTGGAAGTGCATTATCCAACGCGTGCGGAATCACTCTAACTGGAACAAAGCTGTCTGGGAGATGGGGATAGAGACTTTGACCACACAAACAAATGTCCAAAAAGAATTACAGTGGAGTGTTTGGATCACACCAGGCCAAGACCACCCTGATCTTGACTGGGTTTAACCAAAGCAACTCATCATGGGATTGAATTGCCGATCTATTCCTGGCTTGTGCTTGTGGGTCTAGCTCCTTCTATGTCCCTTATGTGAAAACTTGCCTATTAATGGAAGCAGCTTTCTTTTAGAATCATAGAATCATAGGGATGGAAGTATTCAAATATATGCTGCAAGGTCTGGCATTCAGTCATTGGCTGTTTCCACACGACTTACCAGCCGATGAAACGTTCCACAAAACACCTGGAAGATTGTTTCTTCTTGCACGAAATCACACCAGGAAGATGCTATTTCGTACAAAACTCCCGGATGAAAGAGTCTTCCTGGTGCGATTTCGCGCGAGAAGACGCTATCTTCTGGGTGTTTTGCAGAACGTTTCATCGGCCGGTAAGTCGTGTGGAAATGGCCATTAAGGGGTTAATGTGTTTAACTAGTGTTTCTACTGTTTGTGTTGACCTGGAAGAAAACTTGGCCAATAGTCTTATCTGATTCAAAGCCCAGGAAACTGAGATGTGTTTATAAGCTGTTATTGGTCAATATGTCAGGTGACTTTTCTGGGCATGTAGCTGCAAGATGTAGCTTATAGAGTTTCTTATTTTGTAGGAACTCCATGTAACTTTTCCCTTTAGAAGTAAACTGTTTTTAAAAGTAAACAAGCATCTGACTCTCTATTGATTCAAGCTCCATTGCAAATCTGAATTTCAACTATTTTAACCCATTTTCCCCACAAAAAGGGATCTCTAGGGTCATCTAGTCCAACCCCCTGCACAATGCAGGAAATTCACAGTTACCTCCCTCCCCCGACACACACACATACCCAGTGACCCCTCCTGCATGCCCAGAAGATGGCAAAACACCATCAGGATCCCCAGACAAACTGGCCTGGGGGAAATTGCTACCTGACTCCAAGGTGTCGATCGGCCTTACCCTGGGCATGTAAGAAGGGGCCATGAGAACTAAGTATTGATGTAGCCCTTCCTGCCCTCCCTCTCAGGATCTGCCCAGGTTCACAGAATCAGCATTGCTGTCAGATGGCCCTCTAGCCTCTGCTTAAAAACCTCCAGAGAAGGAGAGCCCGCCACCTCCCGAGGAAGCCTGTTCCATTGAGGGACCGCTCTAACCATTCAGAAATTCTTCCCTTGCTGGTTCAAAGACTGCTTCTAACTGCAGATAGCTTGTGAATTACTGCTAGACACAGTTTTGAGGGGAAGGATACTGGCCAGGATGGATTGGATCAGTCGCTGATCATTTAAACGGACAAGAACAAGCTAAACAGCAATTTGATTGACAGTTTCAAAACTCACCTTCCTGTGCTTCCACTAAAGGGTTAAAGATCAAGCAGCCCAGGAGGCAGAGGCCAAGGTAGATCACTTTTCCCATCGTCTTCTTCTCCTGGAAAAACAACAACAACACATGATTGACATCCCAATTTGACAGCCAGCATGTATAGTAGTTAGGGTATCTCCTTGTTGTGAGGATCAAATGGAAGAGAGAAGAATATGTATGCCACTTTGGGAGAAAGGTGGGGTATAAATAAATAAATAACTAAACAACATCCCAGCGGATTCTCATTGCCCTGACCAATAAATTAGATTCTTTATCCGCAGAGGAGTAGATCAGTCCTGGTTCAAACTGGGCCCCCAGGGCCACTTCCTGAGTTCTGCCTTTATTGGTCACCAGCTTTGTCCAGCTGTGCCCAAGCAGAAACACAACCGGAAAGGGGGAAAGGTGTGGGACGCCAAAGCTCACCTGCTTGCTGGTCCCTAGTCTTCTTGAGTGGATGCAGTGGGGTGCCCAGACTAACCTATGCAGGATGGTCCTGCTTCCTTTGAGATATTTATAGGAAGGGAGAAGGTGAAGAAGGCTTCTAAACAAACAAACAAATTCCCAGAGCAAACAGGAATTTGGAAACCTCCTTCCTCTTTGGCATATATTCCAGGAAATTTGGCACTAAAGAAGAACCTGGGGGGGGGGGCTAACAAAGCAGGTAAACAGCTCATGCTTGCCATGTCCATGGTAAATACTGGTGTGAGGCTGGTGCAAGGTACCTGTCACCTCAAAAGGGACTCTCCTCTCCTCCTAGGACTGCAATAACCCCTGTTATGGCAGGGGAAAAGGGGCTGCCGAGAATAACACAAACCTGTTCACATTGAGGTCATCCGCCTCAGAAGAATCACACCTCCCTATGGGAGCCCTGTAATAAAAGCCTCATGTTACCTCAGAAAAGGAAGCACCCTCCATTGATGGTGATCGCTGAAGGGTAGAGTGACAAAGTGCAAAAGTGTCAGGAACAGGCAAGATAAATAACTTTTAATATCCTATCCTGGAGCCTGAAAAACTGGTAGTCGGGGCAGCCTTTGTGATTCTGCCTCTCCCACACAACCCCCATACCCTCCCACGATCCCTCCTCTCAGCTGCCTGGGTGGGGCTGGCTGGCTCAGCGGGAGGACAAAAGCCACACAGCAGCCATCTTGGAAGGTGCCCTGGGCTGCGTGTTTGCTGTTTGCACTGCAATTGGCAGGGGGAAGTGCAGTCAGTGAATAGGCTTGCCAAGTTCCCATTGGTGGTGGGGCATCCCCCGCCCCAAGCAGGCCCTTCCCACTGGCCAGCAGGAGGAAAATAAGGGGGGGGAAGTGATGGGTAGCATCCTGACATGCTGAGCTGACATCACTTCCTGTGTGTGCTGATGTCACCACTCATGTGCTTGGAAGTGACATCAGCACATTGTTAAAGATGTAATTACATCCCTGGCAAGCCACCCTCCCCAACTAGTAAGTCTCCCACTCATTGCCCGCACATACCGCACATTGCTGTATGTGCGGGCAACCCTACCAGCGAGTGGGGTTTGCAGGGACTCATTGACTGCCTTGCTCAGATCTTGCAGACTGGAGGACGGGGCTTCCTTTATTGAGTCCAGCCATCTCATTTTGGTCTTCCTTATTTCTGTTCCCTTCCAACTTTCCTAGCATTGTTGTCTTTTCCAGTGAGAGCCAGTTTGGTGTAATGGTTAAGAGCTGTGGGAGAGCCAGGTTTGATTCCCCCATCCTCCGCTTGAGGCCAGCTGGGTGACCTTGGGTCAGTCACAGCTCTCTCAGAGCTCTCTCAGCCCCACCCCACCCTCACCTCGCAGGGTGATTGTTATGGGGATAATAATATAACATTCAATTTATATACCGCCCTTCAGGACAACTTAATGCCCACTCAGAGAGGTTTAAAAAGTTTGTTATTATTAACAGCACTAGAAACCAAGCCCATTGTACAAATAAATACAATGGGGTTTAGAAACCTGGGGCTAGGGAGGGCTGGCGGGGGGAGTCTGGGAAGGGCTGGCAAGTGGAGGGGCAAGGGGGTCTGGGGAGAGCTGAGAGGCAGGAGGGGTCTAGGGAGGACTGGCAGGTAGGGGGGCAAGAGGGGTCTGGGGAGACCTGAGAGGCAGGAGGGGTCTAGGGAGGACTGGCAGGTAGGGGGGCAAGAGGGGTCTGGGGAGAGCTGAGAGGCAGGGGGGATCTGGGGAGGGCTGGCAGGTGGAGAGGCAAGGGGGGGTCTGTGGAGGGCTGAGAGGCAGGAGGGGTCTGGGGAGGATTGGCAGGTGGAGGGGCAAGTGGGGTTTGGGGAGGGCTGAAATGCAGGGGGCAACGTGCCTGTAGCTCTGTGAGCTCCTCCCAGAGCGGCGCAGTGGGGCTACGGTGGGGCTCCAAGGATGGCGGGCGCCTTGCCTCCGCCTCGCCGCCCCGGCTCCACCGATAGCAGTGCGGTGTGGTGCGTCGTGGCTCCCCACAGGAACACAAGGATAAATGTGAGTCGTCTGAAACCCTCTATGACATTTATGTTATAGGACTAGAAACAAAGCCCGTTGTGGCAAAAAATATAATGGGCTCTAGAAAGGGGAGAGCTGACAGGCAGGCATTCCCTCTTCCTTCATCACTGATCCTGGCCAGTGAAGGAGGGGGCGGGGACACATTGCCACCTGCTCCATACCTGATCTCAGCAACCTGAAGGGCCGGTGGGCTTTGCTACCTGCTGCATGTCTGATACAGGCTGGGTAAAGGGGGGGCAGGCACTGCCACCTGCTCCACTCCTCCTGATCCCAGCTGGGTGAAAGGAAAATGGGCATTGACTTCTGCAATGTGCCTGATTATGGCTGGGTGAAGGGGGGCAGGCATTGCTGCCTGCTCCAAGCCTTATCCCAGCTGGGTGAAGGGGGGGGGGTGGACATTACCTCCTGCTCTGAGCCAGATACCAGCAGGGTTAAGGCAGGGGTGGGCATTGTCACCTTCTAATGCCAGTTGTGATAAGGAGGGGTGGGTATTGCCACCTGCTCTGCTCCTAATACCAGCTGAGTTAAGGGCAGGGGGGGGTGTACATTGCCACTTGCTCCACTCCTAATACCAGCTGGGTTAAGGCAAGTGTGGGCATTGCCACCTGCTGCGCTCCTAATTCCAGCTGGCTTAAGGGGGGACGGGCATTGTCACCTTCTCCGCTCATACCACCTGGGTTAAGGTGGGGTGGGCATTGCCACCTCCTCCACTTTTAATAGCTGGGTTAAGATGGGGGATGGGCATTGCCACCTGTTTCTCTCCTAATGCCAGTTGTGATAAGGCAGGGGTTGGCATTGCCATCTGCTTTGCTCTTAATACCTGCTGGGTTAAGGCGGAGAGTGGACATATCTACCTGCTCTGCTCCTGATCCCAACTGGGTGAAATGGGGGAGGGCATTGCCACGTGCTCCACTCCTAATATCAGCTGGGTTAATGTGGGGGGCTGGCATTGCCACCTGCTCTGCTCCTAATAACAGCTGGATTAAGGCAGAGAGTGGGCATTGCCATCTGCTCTGCTCCTGATCCCAGCTGGCTGAAGGGGGCAGGTATTGCCACCTGCTCCTAATATCAGCTGGGTTAATGCAGGGGGCGGGCGTTGCTACCTGCTCTGCTCCTAATACCAGCTGGCTGAAGGGGGTGGGCATTGCTACCTGCTCCGTTCCTAATATCAACTGGGTTGTTAGCATTGCCACCTTCTCCGCACCTAATACCAGCCAGGTTAAGGAGCGGGGAGGGCATTGCCACCTGCTCTGCTCCTGTTCCCTGCTTGGGTTTCCCATCACAGCATGTTTTCTGGAGCAATATGGTGAGTTACCTGGGCTTTCCTTTGCGGCAGCGCCTTCTGGTGGTGCACCAGGGTATAAAGTGAGTTGTCTGAAACACGCTTCCTCAATTATATATATAGCTACTTTGTTAACTGCTCTGAGTAAGTGTTAAGTTGTCCTGAAGGGCGGTATATAAATGGAATGCTATTATTATCCAGGTCAGGGTAATATAAATTATCTTGATCTTTGTCCCGGGGACACTTCCTTATCCTTAAGGATCTTTTCTAGTTTACTTTTGTCTTCTTGATGATCAGCTGTAATCCTGCTTTGGCACTTCCTCCTTTAACCTTCTTCAATAGTCGTTTCAGATCTTCACTATTTTCTGCCAGTAACATGGTGTCATCTTTATATCTCAGACTGTTAATATTCCTCCCATCATTTTTCACGCCACCTTCTTCTAGATCTAATCCAGCTTTCTTTATGATATACTCTGCACAGAGGTTGAACAGGTACAGAGATAATATGCATCCTTGTCTGACACCTTTGCCAACTAGAAACCATTCTCTGTCCCCATGTTCTGTCCTGACAGTAGCCTCTTGTCCAGAGTACAGGTTGCTCATCAAAACAATCAGATGTTGTGGCGCCCCCATTTCTTTTAAGACTCTCCATAGCTTTTCGTGATCCACACAATCAAAAGCTTTGCTGTAGTCTATAAAACACAGGCTGATTTTCTTCTGAAATTCCCTGGTATGTTCCATTAGCCATCGTACATTCACAATGTGATCTCCGGTGCCTCTTCCTTTTCTGAATCCAGCTTGAACATCTGGCATTTCTCGTTCCATATATGGTAAGAGTCTTTGCTGTATAATTTTGAGCATCACCTTGCTTGCATGGGAAATTAATGCAATGGCTTACTATCTGTTGCAATCTATGACATCACCTTTTTTTTGGAACTGGAATATAGACTGAGCATTTCCAGTCCATGGGCCATTGTTTTGTTTTCCATATTTGTTGGCACACTGTTGTTGAGATTATGATGAATTCAATTTCTGTAGCTTGAAATAGCTCTATCTATCCCATCTACCTTCAAGTGCAGCTTCCACTTCTGTTTCTAAAACTGCGGGTTCTTCAACAAAAGATTCTTGTTTGTAGGAATCGGTCACCCTTTCACCTCTTCTGTATAGTTCTTCAGTGTATTGCTTCCAGCATTTCTTTATTTTGTCATGGTCAGATACTTTATTTTTCTGAATCAAAAAGAGTCCAGTAGCACCTTTAAGACTAACCGATTTTATTATAGCATAAGCTTTCGAGAATCAAGTTCTCTTCATCAGATGCCTGATCAAAACTGGGCATTCTGCCCAGTTTTGATCAGGCATCTGATGAAGAGAACTTGATTCTCGAAAGCTTATGCTATAATAAAATCGGTTAGTCTTAAAGGTGCTACTGGACTCTTTTTGATTTTGCTACTACAGACTAACACGGCTAACTCCTCTGGATTTATTTTTCTGTTAATCTTTCAGCATCTCGAGCCACGGTTTGAATTTCCCTTTGATTTCCTGGATCTTGTGGAATAGATCTCTTGTTCTTCCTTTTTTGTTGTTCTCTTCTATTTCTTTGCACTGGTTATTATAATAGTTCTCTTTGTTGCAGTGTGCAAGTTGCTGAAAAGTTGCATTCAGAATTCTGGCCATATTTCTATCACCTTTTACTTTTGCTTTTTGTCTTTATAGCAATTTTAAGAGTTTCATCAGTCATACATTGAAGATTTCCCTTTTCTCTTTACACATTAACTTCTGTCAAACACATAGGATATTGTATTGTCGAAGGCTTTCACGGCCGGAGAACGATGGTTGTTGTGGGTTTTCCGGGCTGTATTGCTGTGGTCTTGGCATTGTAGTTCCTGACGTTTCGCCAGCAGCTGTGGCTGGCATCTTCAGAGGTGTAGCACCAAAAGACAGATCTCTCAGTGTCACAGTCTCTGTCTTGTTGGCAGGTAATTTATATCTACTCAGGAAGGTGGGTTTGGGCTGAGTCATCCTGTAAGATCTCTGTCTTTTGGTGCTACACCTCTGAAGATGCCAGCCACAGCTGCTGGCGAAACGTCAGGAACTACAATGCCAAGACCACGGCAATACAGCCCGGAAAACCCCCAACAACCAACATAGGATATTTTTCTCCCGCCCACTTAGTAACCCAACTATCCGGTGGCTGTAGAAAGTGGCTTTACAGATTCATGGAGAAGGGATCCATCTGTGCCGCTAGCCATGGTGCAGCCTTCACATTCAAGGGTTTACCGCTCCAAGGCATCATCAGGAGACATTCTTGACCTCCGAGTCCTGTGTAAAACAGGGTTCTGGACTAAACTGATCAACGGTGATCCAGCAGTACTCTTCTTACAGTCTCATAAAGGAGCTGAAAGACAAGGACCAAAATGCTAAAATCTTTTACTTGGCCATGTGGAATGAAACTGCTCTGCAGGGGATAGCCCTAGAAGCAGCTAGGGTTGTCAGGTCCTCTAACCCTCCTGGTGGGAGTGGGGGGACCTGGCACTTCGGTCTTTGCACATGCACGTGCTCCCAATGCAGATTGATGACATCACTTCTTGGGGCCTGCGCAATGATGCCACTCCTGGACTGGAGCACCCTGGAGGCTTTTTCCTGCGCCTTCTTTCCCTGCTGGCCAGGTGAGCGGTGGAGGAGGAAGGGGGCTGGGGCGGGGAATCCCCTGCCTCCACTGGGGGAACAGAAACTCTAGAAGTAGCTGTCGCATGCAAAGCATCTTGATGTGTGGATAGCTACTTCTGCATGGAAAGGTACCACTTCTTTGCTCATTGCAGCCATTAGACATGTCTTGTCATTGACATGGTGTCTCTTCCCTAAATTCCCTCTCCAGCCCTGATATAACAAGATCTCAAATGTTTTTAGAGGCTTCCTCAAAAGAAAAAAAAACCTGATGATTCTTAAGACTTGCTTCACTGGATCAGAACAAAGGTCCGTTGAGTCCAGCAACCCTTTTTCTGATGCTGGCCTGGCAAATGGTTCTGGACGTTGAGATGACTCTTACAGGATGACTCAGCCCAAACCCACCTTCCTGAGTAGATAAAAATTACCTGCCAACATCTTCTCCACACTGTGACACTGAGAGGTCTCTGTCTTTTGGTGCTACACCTCTGAAGATGCCAGCCACAGCTGCTGGCCAAACGTCAGGAACTACAATGCCAAGACCACGGCTATACAGCCCGGAAAATTCACAACAACCATCATTTAACTTTTATGTTTTATTATGTTTTATTTTGTAAGCCAGCCTTGGGCAGGTTCCCTGGAGAGTCAGCACAGAAATTTTCTAAATAAATAAATAATAACAAATAAAGAGAAATTGGTTTGGGAGGGGAGGTCAGGCACTTTCGTCATGGTCACCCGCCTTCCTTTCAAATGTTCTTCTTTGCTCTGCACATGCGCAATTGCATGCTGAGAGCTTCGGGGAAGGAGGTAGCCTGCGATTGGGTGATTCCTCAGAGAGCTTTAACCATTCATATGCCCAAGAGCGCAGCAATAGAAAAGACCAGGGAAATTCCGGCCCCAGAAAAGGTGCTGATAAAACGGAAACCAAGCAGCCAGCAAGTGTTTTGCAAATGGAGACATCTGGAATCATGGGGGAAAGCCACCAGTGTTTTGTGATTGGGCCATCCCTATAAGGACATGTGGAAACGACCTTAATAGAGGTGGGCATGGTCTGGAAAATGGAGCAAAATTTTGCACAGTTCGGCCCAGTTCATGGTTTGTGAACACACAGTTCGTGGGACTGACCTTTTTCACAAATTTTGGGCCATTTGGGCCGGTCCGTTGGTCCATGGGCCGTATGTCCAGACATCCTGATGCCAATCTATCAATTCCCTAGGCAATGGAGAGGACGTCCACAGACCTTTTGCAGCCCTTAAAAACTTAATAGACAGCTCTGCCTGTCAAGCAGAGAGCTCCCATTCTGCTCTATGTGAGCAAGAAGGAAGAATTAATTTCCTAGGCAACGGAGGGGTGGATGATCTGCAGCCATACAAACACCAGACAGCTCTGCGTGCCAACCAGAGAGCTCCCATTCTGCTCTATGGAGCAAGGAGCGAGAATGAATTCCCTAGTAGGGGTGTGCAAGGCCTGCCTGTTTCATTAAACCTGATTCTGATTTAACTGAATCAGGAAACCGTTTCGGTATTCAGGGAATACCAAAACAGCAAGCTGATTAGGTATTCACTTTTCGGCTTGATTCGGCCATTGTTTTCAATGAGAAAAACTTCTCCCGGATTTCCGGGAGTCTGGGGGGGGGGGCATTTTCTGTCCAAATCACACCACACTTGGTGGAGACCTTCTGCTACCTCTCCTCTAAATATTCTCCAAGTTTCAGAAAGATTGGACTTTGGGGGGCCATGTTATGTCCCCCCAAACAAGATGCCCCCATCCTCCTACAATCTCCATGGTTCTCTATGGGGAAAAACAAGTCATCTTTATAGGTGGCTTGGGGGGGCATTTTGCAAGCAAAATGCACCCAACTTTCAGGGGACCTGCTCCCACCTGTCCTCCCACCCTCCACCAAGTTTCAGGCAGATTTCACTTTGGCAGGGCCATTTTATGACCTCCCAAAGGAGGTGCCCCTATCCACCTCCACTCCACTATTCCCTATGGGGGGAATAAGAGAGGCTTGTGTGGCTAGGGGTGGCATTTTACATGCAAAATGCCTCCAAACTTCAGAGAACCTCCTCCTGCCTGTCCTCCCTCCCTCCACCAAGGCTCAAGCAGATCTCACTTTGGGAGGCCATTTTATGGCCTCCCAAAGATGCTGCTCTTAGCCCCCCTTTCTCCATTATTTCCTATCGGGGAAATAAGACAGGCTTGTGTGGCTAGGGGTGGCATTTTGCATGCAAAATGCCCCCAACCTTCAGGGGCCCATCTCGTACCTGTCCTCCCACCCTCCACCAAGACCCAAGCTGATCCCACTTTGGGGGGCAATTTTATGCCCCCCCCCAAAGGTGGTTCTCCTGCCACACCACTTTGTCTTTCTACTGTGGGGAAGACTTCCACACCACAGAAACACATGGGATTGGGGCTGCCAATGGCCACAACCACAGTCCACCTGCACCCAAACTGCCAAATCCCACACAACCCTCCCCAAAACCTAACCTCTCCTGTCCTGTGCCTAGCCACTTTCTATTGATTCCTGTTATGGGAAAATCTCCCACAGCAGGAACCCACGGAATGTGGCATCTGTGGCCACAGGTACAGTCCTCCTTTTTAATCCACCCTCCCACAGCCCCACAGTGACCCAAAGACACCCTCCCCAACATTCCCACACCGGCCACTACCCCAGGAGCAGACTGGCCAGCCGTCCCCCATTGTTCCCTGTGATGGGAACTTTTAAACTCTCTTTCCCAGGGCAATTATGCACAGCCCAGGGGTGCCACAATGGTGGGCACACTCCTGAGTGTGAGCTTGTCCCTGTGAAAGAGCACCTGAACCACAGACACCCTCCCCCAAATTCCCCCACCACCTACAGAGATGGCTGGCCGGCCAGCCCCATTGTTCCCTATGAGGGGAACCAACTGCACAACAAAGAATAAAACACACACACTGAAAAAAGTTTTTTAAAAAATATTTTCTCACTTTCAAAGTTCAAGTAGGCAAAGCATTGTGACACATTACACCAGCAGTCCCCCACACAGAAAAATAACACAACTCACTTAACATCAGAGAATCACAAAAAGACAATTCCTGTCAAAAACTCTTTATTTTTTTAACAGATGTAGGTTATACAGCAGGGGGGTACACCAAAGGGCATGCCAGCAGTATCTTACAAAAAAAATAACACAACTCACTTCACATTAAAGAATCACCCAAAACTCAATTGCTTTCAAAAACACTATTTCTTTAACTGCTTTAGGTTACACAGTAGGAGGGCACACCAAAAGGCATGAAAGCCGTCTACTACACAAAATAACACAACTCACATCACTGTTTTTGACAGCAATTGTGTTTGGGTGATTCTCTTATGTGGAGTGAGTTGTGTTATTTTTGTGTGGTAGACTGCTTTTATGCCCTGTTGTGCCCTCCTACTGTGTAACCTAAAGCAGTTAAAGAAATAAAGTGTTTTTGACAGCAATTGTGTTTTGGGTGATTCTTTAATGTGAAGTGAGTTGTGTTATTTTTGTGTGAGATACTGTTGGCATGCCCTTTGGTGTGCCCCCCTGCTGTGTTACCTAAAGCTGTTCCTGTTTTCGACAGGAATTGTGTTTTTGTGATTCTTTAATGTGAAGTTAGATGTGTTATTTTTGTGTAGGGGAATGCTGGAATGCCCTTTGGTGTGCCCCCCTGCTGTGGAATTGTCTTTTTGTGATTCTCTGAGAACCATGGAGATTGTAGGAGGATGGGGGCACCTTGTTTGGGGGGCATAACATGGCCCCCCAAAGTCCAATCTTTCTGAAACTTGGGGGGTAGTTAGAGGAGGGTTAGCAGAAGGTCTCCACCAAGGTTGGTGTGATTTGGACAAAAAATGCCCCCCAGACTCCCGGAAATCCAGGAGAAGGTTTTCTCATTGAAAACAATGGCTGAATCGTTTCGGTAATCTCTGTTTCAGTATTACCGAAATTTTTCGGTATTCAGAAAAAGTTTCGGTAATACTGAAAAAACCCAAAACGGCCCTGATTCGGTATTTTTAACCTAACCAGAATACCGAATTGCACACCCCTATTCCCTAGGCAATAGGGGTGAATGTTCTGCAGCCATGGCAACACCAATCTTAGCCCTTAAAACTTTGATAGGCAGCTCTGCTTGCCAACCAGAAATCTCCTGTTCTGCTCTATGTGAACAAGGAGGAAGAATTAATTTCCAAGGCAACAGAGGGGTGGATGTTCTGCAGCCATAGAAACACCAATCTTAGTCCTCAAAACCTTGATAGGCAGCTCTGCCTGCCAACCAGAGAGCTCCTATTCTTCTCTATGCAAGCAAGGAGCAAGAATTAATTCCCTAGGCCGCTGGGAAGGTGCCTGGGTGGTGAGTGAGGGGGCTCTTCTCCTACCCCTTTCTGTTTGATTTTGCCTCATTGCAAATTTTTTGTGCCGCTAGCCACTGCAAGTCAATTGGCATTTGAAACTGCAGTATCCACTGTGAGTTTCCTGGGGGCGGCCGCTTTGGGGTTTGTAACTTGGGTGTCCAAAATGCAATCTTGACCAAATTGGGAGGGTGGCTGGAGGAGAGGCTGCTGAAGTTTGTCTGCAAGTTTGGGATCTCTGCATGTGAAGGGGGCAGAGCCAGGATGGCTGGAAGTGACAGAGCACAGACCAATGGTCTGTGAATGGGGCTGGTCCATGAAAAGTTCGTGGTCCATGAAAATCGACGGACCACGGGCCGATGGTCTGTGGGTTTTCCCCGTCCGTGCCCACCTCTAGAACCTGGAGGCACTGCTGATAAGAAATGATTTGATGGGAAACCACTTTTCTTGTTCCTAGTTTGTTATTGTATATTACTGGCTCAGAGGGAGGTGTGCATTGATGAGGTTTTTTGTTGCTTCAAAGATTGACATTTTGTTTAGACTGATATTAAAGTTGTTCATTTCTCCGGATTTGCACCTCTTATCTAACTACTGTCTTCTGTACACATCTGGTGGCCTGATCCCTTGCTGTAGGGAAAAACAAGCTTTTTTGTTTATCAAGTAGCTCAGCTGGCATTCATACCTGGTTTAGGAGTTATCTGGTATTTTATGTGGTGATTATTTTCTTTTCAATTTAAAAGATCCTTATTGTTTTTCTTTCCATTGAACTATACTACAGCATGCTTTTAGACAGGTCAGGAATTTCCCTACATATCTTCCTCCACTGGTTCTGGGCAACGTATGTCGTTCTTCCCCCCACCCCCCGCCCTTTATTTTATCCTCACAAAAGCCTTGTGTGGTGGGTTTGAGAGAGACAACAGAAAGGTCACCCACTGAGTTTCGTGGGGATTTGAGCTTGGATCTCCCCAGCCTGTTGTTCTAACTACTGTACAACATTGCCTTTTTTTGCGGTCTTACGTGGTCTCTCTCTCTCATTACAGTCATTGCTCTTTTCTCAACTCAGTTTCTGGATTCCTCCTGCCTTGGGCCATGTTTGTTAACTGCTAAGATCTGAGCTCTGTGTAAGATGCCACAATCAGTCAAGGAGATGCTGAGGGTTTTCTAAGTAAACAAAGCATGACTTTATTCAGAATATAAAAGGAAGGAATACAAGGCCTGCCGGAGTCCTTCATGGCACCTTGCCTACCCAGAGACACAAGTAAAAACTGGGCTGAAATTGCTCCAGGCTCTGGTACTCTGGAACAATATTTGAATTATGCTTGCACCACATGCCAGACCCCTCTGCTCACTTACCTCCACTGAGGTAACTGTAGAAAAGAGCAAGAGTCCAGCAGCACCTATGAGACTAACAAAATTTGTGGTAGGGTGTGAGCTTTCTTAAGTCACAGCTCACCTTCAGATACCCCTGAGAGAACTGGCCACTTATCTCTACTCTCTGCTTCCGGTCATTTTGTCTGTTTCTAATGCATAAGAAGGCCTGTCCTCTTATCCCATGACTGCTGAGCTTACTCGGGAGTCTTTGGAGACAGGCCTTGTCAAAAGCCTTTTAGAAGTCTAAGTGTATGATGATGTCTGCAGAATCACCCTTCTCCACAAGCTTGTTAACCGTCTCAAAAGGTTGAGGAAGCAGAAACCACACTGTCCATTTTGAAACGCCTATTGTGTTCCATTGCTTATTCATCACTTCTTTCTCATCTGAAAAGTCCCAGACTCCAGTCTTTTCATGCAAGGAAGATAGTTCAACCTCTGGACCATTTCAGCTTGCCCTGGTCTATAACTTGGATCATTTACAAAGATAACATTGGCAGTTTCCACACGTGGACAGGTGTGTGTCCTCGCTTTTGGTGTGGCTGCTAACAGGGCAGGAATGGGACATCCACATGGCAGGTTTCTCTAGTTTCCTTGCCCCTGTCCTCCAGCAGTGGCCATATCCCTCCCCTGGGCCACTGGGACTTTCTTCTTCTTGTTTTTTTAAGCATATAAATATCATTATATCAATTAACATTCTGTTTTGTTTGTTTATGGTATTTGTAGTCCCTCTTTCTCATGGAGACTCAAGGCAGGTTACACTGGGGAAGTCGATACAGTCAACAGCATGGGCCACCTAATATATAATGCAATAGTGTTTGGATGGCGGAAATCTGAAACAGAGCTGAAGCTCATCTTAAGTATTAACACAACCTGTTAAAGTATGCAGAAAATGCGTTGTAGAATCGTACAAACAGCAACAGATAGTATGTACGATACACAGCAGTATAGTCCACAGCTCTGAATTCTCATCTTGCTTTCCTTTTCTTTTTAAGTCAGTCACAGCTCACTTCTCCAGATCCAGCTAGAAAATAATAAAAGTTTGCACGGGAACCTCTGAAGGAAGAGAATGCTGTTGGCATCTGTCATGCAGCTACCCTCCAAAGCTGCCATTTTCTCCAGGGGAACTGATCTCTGTATTTGGAAATCAGTTGCAGTTCTAGGAGCTCTCCAGGCACCATCTGGAGGTTGGCAAGCCTACCTATGGCTCTGGCTGGTTACAAGGAATAATAATGACTTTGGTAAATCTCCAAAGTGCAGAATACTTAACCACCTCCTCAGATAATTTACAATTGATTCATGAATGCCAGGAGAGTTCTGGCTAGTCCCATAAAAAGAGGAAGTGATTAGCTATGTTGACAGGAGAAGGAAGTATTGAAAATGTAGAGGGACGGGACAGTATCCTCAGGAAAGGTCACCTGCTTCCTAAAGGCCAAAATACACGATACAAAATCCGCATGTCAGGACACAGGAGAAGCCGCATCAATTCAAGTTGAGATGGAGATTTTAATTGGTAATTTATCTCACAGGACTTTGAGCACAAAGTTAATGTCTTGAATAGGGGGCTATCCTTTCTACCTACCCCAAGGTATGATCCTTTGACATTTTTGCTAGAAATTGTAAAATTTATTAGAACTCTTATGTTAAGGGCATATTTTAAAGACTAGAAACAGAGCAAATAAATACAAATAACGAGTCCAGCCATCTCGTTTTAGGGTCTTCCTCTTTTCCTGCTGCCTTCCAATTTTCCTAGCATTATTGACTTTTCTCTTACCATGAAAACTCTGTGATAAATCCTACAGATAATAAAAAGTACATACTCAAGAACTTCAGAACACGCGGCACCAGTTGTGAAACTTGTTATCAAGTGTCTTTATCATAAGCTGTACATTGGTAGAACACTGAGGAATCTAAAAACATGCACTGCGGAACATATGAGTAATACTCACCTTTTAAAAAAAAAGGTGCTCCCCTAGGTGATCAGGCCTTATAGCGCGTAATCATCTTCCCATGACTTGACATTTTGGGCCATTCAAAGACTAGCTAGTCAAATGATAAATTGTTACTTGAAAAGTGGCAGAAAGGATTTTGAGACTGATAACGTTGGTTCCTCTTGGGTTAAATGAGGACCTGGATTTTTTGAAGTTAGCATAGATAAGAGAGTCACTACGCTCTGCTTCCTTTTCTCTGTGAGTTCAGCAGCTGTGGGGAAAGTGCTGGAGATAAACACGTTTAGAGGTCAGTGGTACTTTATATTTTTTTTTCAACTCCATTGGTCCACGTATTATTATGCAATTCTTTTATGCTGGGAACATATGATCTGAACTGTGTGCTTTACTGGACATAGTTAAATTTTGCTTTATGAGGGTATACAAATGTTACTGTCTGCAACTTGATAATATTTATAGCCACTGGTATTTTTCAACCAATGTAACATTCTCACTCAAGCTCATTCATTTTGTTTGTACTAAAATTTTTTTAGTATCTTGTATTTTGATTGGTTCGATAGTTTTTTATTAATATTGTGTTTATATAATATTTCAGATTCCCTGATGAAACTGCATGCAAACTGTGTTGGGGCTTTTTTACTATCCATTCAATAAATTTTCAGTTTCCTACTGTACCATGAGCATTTGTCCTTGCCTTCTTTCATTTTGGTGACTAGTTCAGCCCTCTTGTTTTCGTGAAGACCTTAATAAACACCATTGCAATCCTAAGAAATCTGTTCTATGCAAACTTGAAAGCTCAGCCTAGCAGTAAAACAGAGGGTAACAACAACAACAGCAACAACAGCATTTGATTTATATACCACCCTTCAGGACAACGTCCACTCAGAGAGGTTTACAAAGTATGTTGTTATTATCCCCACAACAACAATCACTCTGCGAGGTGGGTGAGGCTGAGAGAGCACTGGAAGAGCTATGATGGACAAAAGGTCACCCAGCTGGCTTCAAGTGGAGCAGTGGGGAATCAAACCTGGTTCTCCAGATTACAGTCCTGCCACTCTTAGCCACTACACCAAACTGGCTCCCTTTAAATACCTGTGGCCAGGAGACATGAACATTATATCAGAATGGATTTTTCTGGAAACCTCTTACAAGACGAAAAGGCAGGAAGGACACTTCAATGTACACATATTCAGGTGCATGGGTGTTTACAAAGTATGTTATTATTATCTCCACAACAAAACACCCCGTGAGGTGAGTGGGGCTGAGAGAGCTCTGAGAGAGCTGTGACTGACCCAAGGTCACCCAGCTGGCTTCAAGCAGAGGAGTGGGGAATTAAACCCGGCTCTCCAGATTAGAGTCCTGCCACTCTTAGCCACTACACCAAACTGGTTCTTAAACTGGCTGGCCTAGGGTGCAAAAAAGCTTATTTACTCCCATGCCATCAAAAGTTTCAGCAGCCTCTTTCCACACCTTAAGCCTCTGTTAAAAGGACAAGGCATTTTTTTCTCCAGGTTGCTGTGAACCCTGACCAGATCTGAGGCCAATACTGACGATCCAGTTTCATAGGAGATGAGCCCAGAGGAGACCGGCTGTTGAACTTACTGGGAAATTTCCCAGTGGGCTCTGATGGGGGAGGGGGCATTGGGGTCCAAGAAACAAGTGAGCCGAGCGGCTCCTGGACCTGGCAGGGCTGGTTGTATCAGATCTGAGCTAAGGGGGATAATGACAATGGCTGGCTTGCTCCAGGGCTGTTGAAACTTCCCAAGTGGGACTGGAGGAATCTGCTGTGCAGGTTAGCAACATAAAGTGAATATTCTCAGAAGCAAAAGTGCCGAATATGGAGCTGAGAACCAACTTCAGATTCATGGACAACAACCCTGGGAAAGGTCAGCTGCGCCCAGGATGTCCACGCAAGATGGCCTGTTCTGGCAACTGCATCTTAAGTACCAAAACATGGCATAACAACGGGCTGAGAAAAGAGGAGAAGACAAAAGGCAAAATATGAACCAGCTATATCAGCCATGATGAACCAGCCCTGTGGCGCAAAGCAGTACTGCAGCCCAAGCTCTGCTCATAACCTGAGTTCAATCCTGGCGGAAGCCGGGTTCAGGTAGCCGGCCCAAGGTTGACTCAGCCTTCCAAGGTTGGTAAAATGAGTACCCAGTTTCCTGGGGGTAAAATGTAGATGACTGGGGAAGGCAATGGTAAACCACCCCGTAACAAAAAGTCTGCCAAGAAAATGTCGTGATGTGACATCCCCCCATGGGTCAGTAATGGCTCGGTGCTTGCACAGGGGACTACCTTGACCTTTTACATCATTTGTACTCTTGACCTGAAACATGAACATGAATGACAGCAATTCCAGAAGATGCTCAGCCAGGCCAGACAGATTTCAAAACATGTGCCAAAGGGCTTAGTGATGAAAAGGAGAAAGTAGCTTTGAACCTGTCATGTGAGCTGACTTAAGGGCTGGTTCACTGCAATATTTTCATCCATGCAAAATGTGGGCGCCACATTTCTGAACAATGGAAATGTACACCGTCAGCTAGTGTGAAAGTTACTCGGCAAGCACCAGACCTTGCTGAGAGTTACGTGCCCCTGCAGCATCCGGGGAAGGCACAGCTGGCAGTAGCAGGATGCTTTCTCGACTGCATGCCCTTCTGACAGTGCTGAATCCGACATCCCACTGCTTTCCTTTCCCCTATCTTAAGGGTTTCCCCCTAGACGAAATATTTGCTCTGAGGAAGCAGGCAGGCAGAAAATCTCAATCACAGCCTGTTATTAATATTAACAATGGACAATTAATGCCACAGAAGATAAGTCCTATTGGATCCCACCCAGATGAATCTAGCCCAACAACCAATCTCACTGCGTGGACTACAAGATGCCCTAGGGAGAACTAGGGTTCTCAGGCGGCCACCAGTGCTGGGCAAACTCCCAGGGATTTGCCCCCTCGTCTGCCAATCTCAATCACAGCCTGTTATTAATATTAACAATGGACAATTAATGCCACAGAAGATAAGTCCTATTGGATCCCACCCAGATGAATCTAGCCCAACAACCAATCTCACTGCGTGGACTACAAGATGCCCTAGGGAGAACTAGGGTTCTCAGGCGGCCACCAGTGCTGGGCAAACTCCCAGGGATTTGCCCCCTCGTCTGCCAATCGTCCGGCGATCGGCAGGAGGGGGCAAACTCCTGGAGCTTGCCCACCACCAGCAGGCACCTAGGGAGCATGCACCATGTATGTGCTTCCAGCTGGAACAGCAACACTACTTCCAGAAGTGACATCATTGTGCCGTCTGCAGGAGCGTTCCCGCGCTTCGTTTGGGGCCAATTTGGGCCCCCAATAGGCTGAATCGGCCCCGTGCGGAGCATGGGTGCGCTCTCGCGGCCGGCATGATGACGTCACTTCAGGAAGACTGCTTGTGGTGGGCAATCGCATGGGGATTTCTCTTTCTGTGCCCACTGGTCACTGGAGGTTGCAGAAGGAGGTAGAGCCTTGGAAACTGCCTGCCACCACCAGGCAGGCCTGGGAAATGGCCATGCGTGCACCAGCTTGAGTGTGCCACTTCTGGTGTCACTGGAAGTGATGACAAGAATTGCCCCCAAAACATAGCAAATACAGCCCCTGGTGCTCTTCAAAAATTGCCCATGGTATGATGACGTCACTTGCAGTTGTCCTGGAACTGATGGCATTGCACACACACACACCCCAAGAAAATTCAAAAGTACAAAAAAGTAAGTGCCTGCACCCCCCCTTAGCTTCCCTCCCCAAAAGCTTTCCCCCAAACATCCTACTAGTTGCTAGGGGAACCTGGCAACAATATTCTTGGCAGAAGGGTCGGGTATAAATGGTTTTAATTTTAAATTGTTTTCTTAGAGCAGGTGCTGTGAACCAGTAGGAAAGAATCTGCTTTGAATGCAGAAGTTCCCAGGTTCAAACCCCATCATCTCCAGTTCAGAGCATCAGGTAGCAAGTATGTGAAACTCCTCAGAATTGGAGGGCCCCTCGCCAAAGAAAAGGAATAGGTTGGGGGCTCGGTCCTTATTTTTCAGAATCCTGCCTGCACCAGCAAAACCAGACTCTCCGGATCATTAGTCCATTCATTGCTAAGATTCTGTGTATGTTATTTATTAACTGACTTCAAATATTTATATACAAATGGTGTAGATTGCACTTTCTGTATGGATTCAATAAGAATCTCCCAAAGTGCGGGAGATTCTGAAGCTCTCAAAGCTGCCGGACCATATTTGGTAACCAACAAATGTTGCCACTGTAAATATTGCCATTTGGCAGAAGTTGGCCAATTGTATTTGGACCTCAGTTGGAAAAATGACAAAAACTCAACATCATTACCTACCAGTTGATCTAGAGTAAAAAATCCCTTATCTGTCCAAGCCTTCCATGAGAAAGATTTCTTCCCAGTTCTTAAATTGGGATTTGACCATGTTAGTTTAGCATATGAGAATGGGTCAAACTGATATTTTCGAGATTTTATGTGCCATATTGCTCTAGCTGCAGAAATTGTTGGAGGAACAAAACCTATTTTAATGTCCCAATGACATTAGCCTCATGCCAACTAGTGTTGCTGGCATGACGCTCCTGCTGGAGGGGGACACATGATGGCAGCCCAAGTTGGAGTTTTGCGCAACATTGTGCAAAACTTGCGTGAGAAAACGTGATCTTCCGTGGTTTTTTTGGCATGTTGCGCGGTGTTCCGGGTTGAGGTAAGCCATGCAGAAACGGCGCTGGAGGGGATTAGGTACTGATGTTGAGTCCAATAAAGACTGTCAAGTTAGGAAACTGTCCAGCTTTCCAGCTGGCTTCATTCCCTGGAAGTTTTGCCTTGTGTATTTATAAAGTACCCTGGGCTAATTCTTCATTTTCACAACGGTTCTCTTATTTTGACGATTGTTTGGGGTTAATAAATGAGTTTTTTCTTCTCATTCTTTCTGGGTATTTTGCATCTCAATCTCATCCTTACAGCAGGGCATGCCCTGACCAAAGAGGGAACTCCCCAAGAGCAGGAAGGGGGCAGAGGGGTGCCAGGTCCCCCAGGGCCCAAACTGGGAAATGGGAGGGCAATGGGGTACTTAACCCCACATATGTGCAAAGCACACTTGGTCACCCACATATTGCACCAGAAAATGATGTCATTTTCTAGTGCAATGTGGAAGCTATGGGTCATGCTGGGGGACCATTCACTAAAAAATATTCCCAAACACTACCTTGGGACTCCCCGCAAGTGCACTCCTGAAACAGCTCCCCTCCCACAGCTGCATAAGCACAAAAGAGACACAGATGGTGTTTCTTGTTCTGAAGTTTTATTCTCAAGGAGTGACAGACATCAAAGAAAGCAGAAGCTGGCTGGAAGGTTCAGAAATCCTGTACATCATGTACCACATCTCATGGGATGAAACAAGACACATCACCCGCTTTATATATATTTTGCCCTCATAGTGCAGATATGCACACCTCATTCACAGAGATGAATTGGCTGATCTGCACTTCCAGCAAAGCTCACCTTCCACACAGCCTAGAGGAAGATTCTCTGGGCAGACATTTTTCTGCTTCACCACTGGGGGGAAGGCGTGCTGTTTTGACATAAAAAGCAGAAGAGCTTCAGATCTGATGGTGCAGATTTCTCTGTGAAAATATCAAATCACTCCCAAGTTGCAAACTTTGCTACTCATCAGCTGAAATTAGAAGCTTGTGGGATTTGGCTTGCAAGTGCTCTGGGCTTCTGCTCTTAACCAAGAGAGCCAGGGCCCCAAGTGTGTGCATGCGTGTGTGTGTGTGGGGGGGATCTTAGGTTGTGATTTGAAAAAGTGGTTGTCACAGGTTAAATTTGGAAGTGGCTCTTCTGACAAGGAGCAAGGAACTAAAATTGTTTCCTTGACACGGCAGCATCTGAGAACTGGAGCTATCATCCAAAGTGGCTGAATTGTTCCTAGACATAGACCTTGCATTTCCATCCTGGATGCTGGGCAGGTACCCAAGGGCTAGTATTCAGCCCTGTACTTGCAGAGGAAGGGCAGGGTGTCATTACAGGCACGTTGCAGCCATTTCTGGGCATCTGCAAGGCAAAAGAGAGAGAATCGTGTTAGGGACTAGAAGCATGTAGACAAGACGGGAAGGCTCGCTGGGGTGTTCTGAAATGAGGCTCTTGGGTGGAAGATGAAAATGCACCCGTGAATGCCGTGGCATGAAGCTTCTGCCCTGGATCCAGAACTCAAGAACACAAATAGACAACCTGCTAACAAAGGACCTAAACTTTGTTTGCACCTGTAACAGTTTAATTCTATGCCTGGAATTATTGAATGCTCCTGGGATTATTTAATGCTGGAATTATTTAACGTGGCTGTAGATTGGTTCATTTTGTACATTCACTCTTTTTATATCCTTGAGTACTTTGTATATTTTTAATGCTATGTGTCACCTTGGGCTATTTTTAAAAATTGTGACTAAGGCATTCTACACAGATGAAATAAAAGAAAATAATAATAATAAAATATTCTTCTTCTGCCAGCCCGGCAACCCAGAGTCCCTCCTCTGTCCCCAGACCAACGGGAAAGCGCTTTGTTCCTGCTGAAGGTCCTCCTGAGGCTTGCACAGGCATTGCCCACACCCATAGTATGTTTTGTGCAGAAGCCATAAGGACCAGAAACATGTCTCAGTTTCCACAAAACGCAAGCCTCGGGACCCCAGAATGCAGAATCCAGCATCAGATGCAAATGCCACGTTAGTCTGCTGCAATGAGGAGCGTAGAGAGTCCGCAGCCCTGCCCTTGTCTCAACCAGAGCATTAAGTTCTCAGGATTCCCCACCACTCTGTCCAGGGGGCCTGTGTGGGCCCAGGGATGTGGCGGGCCAATTGTGAGGGGTGGCAACAGACAGTGCATGCTCCCTCCCTCCTCACACGTCCTTCTCCCGCCCTTCAGACCCCTCTTGCGTACTTGTGTTCCGGATGTTGGTCATGGAGACACATTCGTTGGCAGAAATCGCGCTGCTGAGGGTGCGGCCGTCCCAGAGAGGCAAACTGAGAGGCGAGACATCGCTCCATTCCCAGACCATGTACTGCGGAGGGTGAGAGAGAAATACCCAGTGAGGAAAGGCAAGTGGAGGAGAAGGCAGGCAAGCAGACAATTCTTGGAGCATCTTGAGAGGTTTGGAGCATCTCTTGTGTGCAAAGAGACCAAAGTATTTGGGGCTTTTCATCAGTTGAGAGCCTGCTGAAGGGGAGGGGGGGATGAGAGAATTCATGGTGAGTGACAGGAACAGGGAGGAATCGTTTGCTTTCTCTGAGGGGGGGGACAGGGGTCATCCAATGAAACTGAGAGGCACATCTTCAGGACTGAGAGAAGGAAGTGACACTTCACACAGGCGGGGGCCACTGAACGACCAATTCAGAAGGACGAGAGATTATAGGGTTGCCTCAGGTTGGAACTGAGTTGCCATCTTATCAAACCTTGGGAAAAGAGCCCTGAGTGGGGCACCCACCCCATTGCTGCGTGTAGCCTCCAGGCCGATCCAAATGTCGCTAATCCCCTTTTTACTCAGGTAGGAGGAAATTATTTTCCCCTCATTTGCAAAAAGAATAGAAACCAGGTGAGACTCAGGTCCGGTGTTCAGTCCCTGGCATGTGACCTGCAAAGAGAAGAAAGAAGCAACCCAAGTTACTCGTGGCTCAGACAACAAGCAACACCAGCTAGGGAGCAGCCCCTGCCTCGAGTCCCCAGTGGGAGGTCTGTCTGCCCCAACACAGCACAGAATCCTCAGCTTGCTCAAATGTAGAACCCCTCCTCATCCCCCCCCCTTCCTCATGTGTATCATTGCTGGTGCGTGGCGCCTCCGTTTTCCTGAAGTCTCTAGACCTCTGCACTTGTTTCAATATAAATTACAATAATTACAAAAATGGTGTTTTTTTGTAATTATTGTATTTAATATGGAAACAAACCAAAATCCCCATCTAAACAGCCTATAATGGGAAAAAAACCATGATTTCCTTTCATTTTGTTCCTGTTTCTATTGTAGTTGCAGCTTGTCCTCTGCTGGTCTCACTTGTGTTTTCCCAATAAGGGCACAGAGAGATCTTGGTGTTCTTGGCTGTTGGACTTTGCCTTCCTCTCTCCTTCCGATGCCTGCCCGGCTGTGCCAAACTATTCCTTGCTGTCTGCCCTCCCCTTCCTCCCAATGCTTGCCTGTTGCTCTCCAAGCCTTATTCCCTGTCCAAGAAAATCTACTTCAAGGCCCTGCTTGCCTGCCCAGATGCCCCACCCTCCCTGTGCCACCAAATGCCCTCGCCTTCTCCGCCTGCCTCTTCCTTGTGCTACTCTTCTCCAAGCTACTCTTTGGAATCCATCCTACCAAGCCTCCCCATAAACTTTCATGTTAAGCCTTCCATTGCCTCAAAGAGGGAGATCCATGTATTCTTTCTTTCTGAAGTATGGCAGTATAGATGTCCTAATGGAGCACTATAACCCCTCTGAGTTTTGTCCAGTTTGGACTGTAAACTATAAAGGACCAGAGAAACGGAAGGGGGGGGCGTCTTCCATTGAAACAAATGGGAAATAATAACGAAACAATTATAAAAAAGGAAGTGATAATAAAAAGAGCAATAGCTAAACCAAGTATGAAACATCTCAATGAAACAGTCCCTTTTGAAATTAACAGCAAAATTAAAGAAGAAAACCCAAATCCTATGTGCAAGATTAGCAGTTGCCCTGTACTGCATGGAGCTAAAAGCCGAGAAGTTTTTAAAGCTATGGCTGTTGTGGGTTTTCCGGGCTGTATTGCCGTGGTCTTGGCATTGTAGTTCCTGACGTTTCGCCAGCAGCTGTGGCTGGCATCTTCAGAGGTGTAGCACCAAAAGACAGAGATCTCTCAGTGTCACAGTGTGGAAAAGATGTAGGTCATTTGTATCTACTCAGGAGGGGTGGGGTTGAGCTGAGTCATTCTGTAAGAGTTTCCCAGGGTGTGGAATGCTAATGGCGGGAGGCTTCACTGTAACCTGAGGAGGTTCTTTTGCATATGGATTGGTGCTTGATGTGCTAATCTTCTCTGCAGGGCTATTGTCGAGTATAGAGTGTTTTGTTAGCCTGGTGTTTTTCAGAACTGGAAACCATGCTCTGTTCATTCTTAAGGTTTCTTCTTTCCTGTTGAAGTTTTGCTTATGCTTGTGAATTTCAATGGCTTCCCTGTGCAGTCTGACAAAGTAGTTGGAAGTGTTGTCCAGTATTTTGGTGTCCTGGAATAAGATACTGTGCCCTGTTTGAGTTAGGCTATGTTCAGCCACTGCTGAACAGGTTGTCCAACTCTGCAGTGTCTTTCATGTTCTTTCATTCTTGTCTGGATGCTACGCTTTGTGGTCCTGATGTAAACTTGTCCACAGCTGCAGGGTATACGGTATACTCCTGCAGAGGTGAGGGGGTCTCTACTGTCTTTTGCTGATCGTAGCATCTGTTGTATTTTTCGGGTGGGTCTGAATACTGCTTGAAGGTTATGCTTTTTCATAAGCTTTCCCATCTGATCAGTAATTCCTTTGATATATGGCAAAAACACTTTTCCTGTAGGAGACTGTTTTTCCTTGGTTGTTTGATTCCTCCTGGGTTTGATTGCTCTTCGGATTTCATTTCTGGAGTAGCCATTTGCCTGAAGTGCGTGGTTTAGATGATTAATTTCCTCATTGAGAAAGTGCGGCTCACATATCCGTCTTGCACGATCCACTAATGTTTTCATTATGCCTCCTTTCTGTCGGGGGTGGTGACTGGAGTTTTTGTGTAAGTACCGATCAGTGTGAGTTGATTTCCTGTAGACCTTGTGACCTAACTGAAAGTTTGCTTTGCGGATGACCAAGGTATTCAGGAATGGGAGTTTTCCCTCAATTTCTTTCTCCATTGTGAATTGTATGTTCAGGTGGATGTTGTTGAGATGATTCAAAACCCCCATCAATTCTTCCTCCCCATGGCTCCAAATGATAAATGTATCATCCACAAACCGGAACCAGACACTAGGTTTGTGGGGTGCTGATTCTAGAGCTGTTTTTTCAAAATGTTCCATGTAGAAGTTTGCTATAACTGGGCTGAGTGGGCTCCCCACGGCCACCCCATCCATCTGTTCATAGAATTCGTTATCCCATTGGAAGTAACTGGTTGTCAGACAATGATGGAATAAGGCTGTTACATCCTCTGGGAAAATCTGATTAATCAGTGCAATAGTGTCTTTTACTGGAACCTTGGTAAACAGGGATACAACATCTAAAGCGACAAGTATGTCTTGTGGATTGAGTTTCAGAGAACTGATTTTGTTGATGAAATCTGCTGAATCTTTGATGTAAGACGAGGTTTTCCCGATGTGGTCCTGCAGGAGATCGGCCAGATGTCTAGCTAATTCATATGTTGGTGAACCAATGGCACTCACGATGGGTTGGAGTGGGACTGAATCCTTATGTATTTTAGGGAGTCCATATAGTCTAGGTGGCTGTGCTTCTGTCTTGCATAGTTTTCTGTGCGTGTCGGGATGTAGTGAGGACAACATCTTTTCCACACTGTGACACTGAGAGATCTCTGTCTTTTGGTGCTACACCTCTGAAGATGCCAGCCACAGCTGTTGGCAAAATGTCAGGAACTACAATGCCAAGACCACGGCAATACAGCCCAGAAAACCCACAACAACCATCGTTCTCCTGCCGTGAAAGCCTTCGGCAATACATTTTTTAAAGCTAGTTTGTATGGCATGACTTGAGCACATTTTTGCCCACTTGATGGGCTTTTCTTCACACTTGATTTATTCCTGACTATCTTAGCACTCAATCTCTAAGCACTGGGTACGGGTCTTCCGCATGTCTGCCCTCCTTTTGCACGTTTACAGTTGTGGAGTCAGTTTATTTTGTTCTGCACGGGCCTTGAATAATCAGGATTTTCAAGAGAAGGTGCTGTTATCATTGGCTGCACCATCGGTGATGTTTCAGCACACAACCTCTTTTATTTTTTGCGTAGGCTTAAACCACTGTCTCTATATATGGGCTGATTTTTTTAAAGAAAAGATCACTTCAAAGCATACTGGAGCATCTCGTCACTGGATAAGTTGCAGCTCTCAGCATTTTTGCAGCAGAACATGGCTTGGCACAATTTATCAGTGGTTTGACTTTGCAGTTAACACACATTGTTCCATTAAGTCAAGACTATGGCATAACTGACCCACTCCCCCTATATTTCAGGGACATTCCACATATTATCCGGTTTCTTCATTTCCAATAAGGTGGTTTCAGGTGGGCAGCTAGGTTGGCCTGCAGTAGAAGAACAAGATCCAAGTCCAGTGACATCTTAAAGACCAACAAGATTTCGATTCGGTTTCGTTTTCGCGGCCATGTCGGACGCTCCTCTCGGCAGGTCCGAGAAGAAGCGGCCGAGCAGCCTGACCGGCGGCTGATCTGCAAAGGTTAGCCCCCAGGACTCCCAAGGAGGGAGTCTGGGTCCGGGACGCAACGGGAAGAGCCCCCTGGGAATCGAGCAGGGGGTTAATTGCCCGTCTGTCCCCATGGAGGCCGGCAGATGTGCGCGGCACCTTGTGTGCTGCCGGGCCACGGAGAACGGCAAAGAACAGGACTAGGCGGAAGCCTGTAAGTAAGCGGATCCCTTCTGTTACTACAAGCGCATGTGAAGGAGTGGTGGGATCTGAAGTTAAGAAGACTCGGATTTCTTCCCCCTCGCAGAGTCTCGGAAGATTGGCGCCCCCCCCCTAAAATGGCAGCAAAAAAGCAGAGTCCTGCTCTGGGCAAGTCAATTTCGGCTGCCCTGCAGGGAAGAGGCAAGTCACTTGAGGACTTGGTGAAAAGATCGGTTATCGAAGCCATAAAACCCTTTGTTGACAAGTTGAATGCAACAGATCAAAGGGTGGGCTTAATTGAGAGCGATGTGAAAGCCATCAAGGAAGTAGCGGGGGGGCAGAGAAGTCTGCTCGGGAAAATGCGTCACTTATGAGAGCAACGAACAAGGAGCTAAAGTTGGTGGAAAACCAGCTGATTGGGCTGCAAGTGGAGCGAACACAGACCATTTTGCGTCTCCAGAATGTTAAAGAGGAGGAAAACGAGGATTTAATGGATCTTGCTTCGGAACTACTGGCGACACCCGCGAGGGCAACTAAAGAAGAAGTGAAAAGCGCCATTTTGGGAGTCCGTCGGGCTTCTTCAAAATATGCAACGAAGCGGCAGCTGCCTCGCGAGATTGTTATTGAGTTTTCATCTAGAAGGGTCCGGGACACTATTCTATATAACTCATATAATGCGGACTTGGACTTTCTGGGAAATAAAGTCAAGATACTGAAGGACGTTCCATTTTTAGTTCGGAAGAGAAGAATTAAGTATAAAAGGCTGGCAGCTCTCTTGAGGGAACGTGGCATAAAGTACAAACGGCTATTTCCGGAAGGAATCTGGTTCAGTTATAAAGATCAAGCTTACAAGATTAATTCGGAAGATCAGCTAAGGGATTTTGTGGACAAAAATCAAGAATTTGGGCAAAACACCAAGCAAAA
Source organism: Eublepharis macularius (assembly GCF_028583425.1). Lineage (NCBI taxonomy): Eukaryota > Metazoa > Chordata > Lepidosauria > Squamata > Eublepharidae > Eublepharis > Eublepharis macularius. Next base: position 2,429,316 of record NC_072798.1, read on the forward strand.
AGAAGAAGATTCGAAGCCTGAAGGGAGGGGGGAGGCAACGAGCGCTGCGGCTGTAGCTGCTCAGAGAGAACTGCGTCCGAGGCCCAGGGGGGGGGGGGAGATTTAATTTGAACTGTAATTTGTATTTTGTAAGATCAACCATTCCATCATTACTTTATTAAGGTTAATTTTTAACTATGGCAGTATGAAGGGAAAGCATTGAAGTGTAGTGTTTAGTGTTTGTATGTTGCCTTCCCCTTTTTTCCACCCCCCCTTCCCTTTCTTTTTTTCTCCTTTTTTCCCTCCCATTGTACTATTGTAGTTTTTTGTAGTTTACTGTTTTAGATAATAAAATAAAATAAAATAAAAAAAGACCAACAAGATTTCCAGGGCATAATTTTTTGATCCAGAGGAGTTAGCCGTGTTAGTCTGTCGTAGCAAAATAGAAAAGAGTCCAATAGCACCTTTAAGACTAACCAACTTTACCGTAGCATTAGCTTTCGAGAACCACAGCTCTCTTCATCAGATGCATCGTCAGATGCATCTGACGAAGAGAGCTATGGTTCTCGAAAGCTTATGCTGCAATAAAGTTGCATCTGATGAAGAGAGCTGTGGTTCTCGAAAGCTTATGCTACAGTAAAGTTGGTTAGTCTTAAAGGTGCTACTGGACTCTTTTCTATAATTTTTTGAGAGTCAAATTTCAAATCTGACAAAATGAGCTTCAATGTCTGCCCATTCAGCCAGCTTGTTCCCTGCCTTGCACTGGCTCCAAGGATTCACCTGCTCCAAGTTCAGGTGAACAGGCAGAGATTCGGCTGCCCCAGAACCGTGATCATAGCAGTAGACCCTCAACAGAAGCTGTGTGATGCCTCTTGCCTGGCCAGGCTTCTGGTGCCTTCCCCTGAATTCCACTTGCCTCTCCCCACATCACAGAACAAGCAGAACTCCCCCCCCCTCCGCCCTCCTCAGCAGCACAGACCTCTGCAAGATGCCAGGAGACGAAGTAGCTGTTAAATATATAGCAGAACTGTTTGTAGTAGAGTGCGCCCGGAGCACATCGAGCACGGCCCGCCGCTGTGCCGTTCTTGGCACCTGTAAGAGATGGAGGATGATTTGGGAAGGGAGCAAGAACCACAAACAACTGCACTTCCAACAGGATCCAAGCTCAGCAGCCTTCCTGGGCCAAGCACAGCCCCACTCGGAAAGCACTTTCTACGCAGTGAGCAGGGCCAGGCCATAGCTTGGAAATGTCCGCTCTTCTGTCCCTTTAATGTTTCCAATCAAGCCGAGCTGCTGCGGCCACAGCTTCCCCATCATATCCTTTTCTGGAGGTGTTTAGTCCACCTCTTCCTACCAACTGGGCAGCCCCAGGCTACACAAGGGATGTGCAAGTCAAATGTTTCTGGACATGGAACGTGTTGAGATGGGACGCACAAACAGAAGCACAGCCTGGCAAGTCTTTCAGAGGGAAAATTGCCTCAAAGACGTAAGGATTTGGGATGGGGAGAAAAGTTGGGACCTTTCGTTTCCCAGGTTTGAGCAGAAACGGCTTACATTGGAACTTTTACAATGTGTTTGTGACCCAGTTATAATCTGATGAAGGGCCAGCCTCTTCTGACATCCCTAAACATCCCCCCCCCACACACACTACTGTGGTGCAAAGTTGTGACCGTGAGTCAGGAGGATAATAGAGTCCCCAGGTGTTTTCCTTCCTTTCAAAGAAGCCCGGGACACAGAAAACAAGCAGGTGTCTCCATGCTGAATAACTTCTCGCCAGTGCCCCAAACAGCCCCCCGTGCTACATTTCTATGGGTCCTGCTCTGCTTGCCATCCTCCAGGTGGGGCCTGGAGATCTCCCAGAATTGCAACTGATCTCCAGACAACAGAAATCAGCTTTGGAAGGTGGACTCCAGTAGCTTTGCTCCCTCCCCAACCCCCCCAAATCTCCAGTAATTTCCCAACCCAGAGTTGGCAACCCTACTCAATGGCACAGGAACTGGGCTGGGGAAGGGGACAAACAAGGACAAGGCCTGTAGCTCAAACAAATATCCACTGATTACAGTTCAGATGACTGATAGGTTTGGATAACATGATGAGATCAGAGCAAAGCACAGAGTTCTTGGCTTGCTCAGCAATCTCTCCCGACACCCACCTTCCACCACAGGGTTAAAGATGAGGCAGCCCAGGAGGCAGAGGCCAAGGTAGACCGCCTGTCCCATCTTCTGGTTCTCCTGCAACACAAGGAGGGAGAGACATTCCAGGTTACTTCCCTGGCCCACAGACAACAGCCACTCATCCCCTGGGAATGACTTTCAGAATGGAGGTCCCACTAAACGGACCCTCCAGGGTCTCATGCTGGAAAGCTGGAGTTCTTGAAAAGCCACTGCTACGTTCCTTGTCAAGGCAGTCCCCTGTGCAAGCACCGAGTCATAGGGGGATGTCGCATCCTGACATTTTCTTGGCAGACTTTTTGTTATGGGGTGGTTTTGCCATTGCCTTCCCCAGTCATCTACACTTTACCCCCTGGAAACTGGGTACTCATTTTACCGACCTCAGAAGGATCGAAGACTGAGTCTACCTTGAGCCAGCCACCTGAACCCTGCTTCCGCCAGGATCGAACTCAGGTCGTGAGCAGAGCTTGGGCTGCAGTACTGCCTCTTACCACTGCGCCACGGGGCACCTTTTTCTTGTAACAAGTAGTAGCCACATTGGAGCCACTCTGTACAATCACAGAAGAGGGTTGCGAAGGGCTTTCCTTCGGCCCAACAGGCTCAGATCGTGGCATGCAAACGTTAATAAACAGCGACAATGAGCCACAAATGCCCTCAAAGGTGGGACCAACCAGAGCTGGGGCCAGTTTGGAGGGTCCCATCTCAGAGCAGAATGGAAAGTTTGAAAAGAAGTCCTGCACAGAGCATGCGAAAAAGATCCAAACTGAACTCCAGCTAGTACTGCTGCTGGAAAAGAAAATGCAATCAGGGGCTGCCTGAACAGAAGACGAGGGTCTAGATGAGATGACAGGAACGAAGACTTCCGCTCTGTTCTGCACTGGCCACGTCCCACCTGGGGTCCTGCGTTCAGTTCTGGGCACCCTATTTTAAGAAGGACAGGGACCACTGAGAGTGTGCCCAGAGGAGGGCTGGCAGGATGGGTAGGGGCTGGAAGCCGAGCCCGATGCAGAAAAGTTAAGCAAACGAGGCATGCTTATCCTCAAGCAAAGCAGACTCGGGGGGGGGGGGCACGACTGCCATCTTCAAATGTCTGAAGGACTGTCTCATAGATTATAGAACAAGCTTTCTTATTTTTCTACAGTGGACAGGATTAGAGCCAACAAGTGGAAACTGGAACGTGGGCATTGTATGAATATTGGAAGAAATTTCTGAATGGTGCTAAGAGCTATTAAAGAACGGAACAGACAGTGTCAGAAAGTGCAGATTCTCCTTCATTGAAGGTTTTTAAGCAGAGGCGGAATGGCCATTTATCAGGGACGCCGTAGCTGCATTTCCCTACACTGAGTAGGAGTTGGTCCCATTCAGTTTGCATGAATGAGCTGGGCTGGTTTCTGTTGGCAGCTTATACCAAGCCGAACTTCCCTCTCCCAGTCTTTAGCATCACCAGCTTTGTCCAGCAGAGCCAAAGCAAAAAGAAAACCCAATAAGGAAAAAGATGTGGAGATCTAAAACCTTACCTGCCTGTTGGTTTCTTTCCTGGGTAGCTGATCCGGGTGGATGCAGGGCGGTACCTAGGGAGTCCTGCCTCCTTGGAATATTTATAGGAAGAGAGGCAGTGATGAAAGCTTCTGAACCAGCCATCCCAGGTATCCAGGCTGCTCCAAAGTCCAGAGAAATCTAGGCCACACCCTCATCTATTTGGCAGATTTCCAGGAAAATTGGAGTGGGAAAAAAGCACCTGGGACAGGAGAGAGGTGGCCTGCAAGGTCAACACAAATGTCGATATCCTGAATTGCCGAGAGGTAATCCGGGACCATTTTCCCGATTGCCCGATAGCAAGCGGATTGCTCCATCGTAATGTAATTTCGGAGGATCTCATCACACCCGATGCAGATTGCATGCCCCCGTCTCATCCTTTGTAGCGGTGCGGCTGCTCCCCAGCTATTCTGTGCTTATCCTTGTTTGAAGTGGAGAAAGATTTGCTTCTTGAACGGCTGCCTCTGGGAGCTGTTTGCAAGTTTGTTTCTATGGTATTGGCTGCAACGTGCATTCATTTTCTGACGCCTTTTCTGCCTCTGAATTGCTTGGTAACCCTTCGATGCTTACAGGTTGCCGATCTCATCCCATGGGCTCTAACCTAACACCAGCAATAAAGTGTGCCTTCATGTGTTTCGCAGGGAGGGCTTGAAAGGTCAAGTCCTAATAAAGGTACTACATAGCTTTAGACACACACACAAATTATGTGTGACATGAGTTGGCTCACAGGTGCCAACAGTAACACATTCAAGCAGGACCAACCTTTAAATTGATCCATGTGGTTCCAAATGATGCATGGGGTGGGGGGAAGGGGCTTCGGGCTTCTCTCCCATGCCATGTTTGCTACCAGATTGGCACCTGGAGCCCAAGCAAGGTTCAAACAGGCGCTGCTGCAGCCATTTCTTCTGGCAAAAAAGGCACAGGACGGGACGCCTGAAGCTCGCCCTTCCCCCTTGCAGTGACGGAGAGGTTTCTCAGGGTTAGTCCCTGGGGAGAATGTGTGACTGAGAGCCAAACTACAAGTGACGCCTGACACAGGTTGGACACTAGTCGGCTTCCCTCAAGCTTTGATGGGAAATGTAGGCACACCCTGGTCTTGCAGCTGTAATGGAGAGCCAAGCTGCAAGACCAGGACGCCTACATTTCCCATCAAAACTTGAGGGAAGCCGACTAGTGTCCAACCTGTGTCAGGCGTTACTTGTAGCTTGGCTCTGAGAGTCAGGTCAGGCACCTGTGACACAACTTGCTACACATACCATGTATTTTTGCCCTTAGAAATTGCCTGCGTGGCAAAATTGTTTCCTGCTTTCTTACTTCCTTCCAGAAACTGGACCAGGAACATCTTTGCAAGGCTACGAAGGTAAAGATACAGGAGCAACCTCTGGCCTGTCATTAAGAGATAAGGGGGGTGGCGATGCGGGGAAGGGTAAAAGGGCTTCAAACATTGCTGTCTCCGTGTTATCTTTATTTAGAAGAGGCAATAAATTAATTAGTCCTGGTTACAACAACTCACACGGCATAGAACAAAGCAATGAAATGTTTGCTGGGTTAGAACCAAGCGGGATGAATCAGGTGCTGGAAGGCTGCCTGTACAGGAGCTCCTGGCCACTGTCCTGTCTGTTATGTGCCATCAAGTCACTTCTGACTTATGTCAACTCTATGACTTAACAACCTCCAAAATGCCTGATCATTTACAGCCACTGGACTCGAATCTTGCTCTTCTGCTGAAGGGCGACACAGCTGGCCGCCACCTGAAACTGTTTTCTAATAATAATAATAACATTCGACTTAAGAGAACACTTGTGTTGCGTAAAGTATAATCAGAACCTGAGTCGCTTTCAATGGCGGCGCCACATAAAGCACCTTATAATAGTTGCTTTTTGAGATTGCTGTAGCTTGTACCAGTGTGGCCCGATTGACTAAGTCCAGAAGAGGATTTATAAGCTAAAGGCAGCTGGGAAAGCTGGAAAAGGACCTGGGCAGATCATGAGAGGGAGGGCAGGAAGGGTTACATCAATGCTTAGTTCTCGACGTGGCTCCTTCTTACATGCCATGGGTAATACGGATCACTCCTTGGGGTCAGGTAGCCATTTTACCCAGGCCAATTTGACTAGGGATCCTGATGGTGTTTTGCTATCTTCTAGGCATGGAGTTTGGGTCACTGGGGGTGTGTATGGGGGGGGGGGGGGAAAGAGGAGGTAGTTGTGAATTTCCTGCATTGTGCAGGGGGTTGGACTAGATGACCTTGGAGGTTTCTTCCAACCCTATGATTCTATTTTTAGCCACCATACAAACCTGCTTTTCTAGCAGAAAGGCCCTGAGTCCAGTAAGACTCCCAGATGAAGGCCTTATTCCATCCCGAGTAAGAAGCAACCCCCTTATTGGAGGCTTATTCAAAGAAGTGTAAAAGAAATGCAAAAAAAAATGTACGAAAGAGTGTGTCAGTCACACACGGCATTTTTCTCGTGCTCTCTCACTTACACCAGTGCAGCTGGATAAAAAGGACTCAGATCTCTCCAAGGGCCTCTCCTTCTCACCACAGCATTCTTCAAGCCCTTCAGCAGCAGAGAATGGCTGGCGGGGAGATCAGGGACTTGGGGACCATGAACCAGAGCTACCAAAGTCCTTTGTCCCTAGACTAATGTCAGGCTACCTACCAGTAAGCTCTGTTGCCAACCATTGCTCCAAACAGCAGCGGGGGGAAATAAAAAACAAAACCCAGCAATGTCACCAACGTTGTCACCAATGAACCAAGGTTGTTGGTACGCAGAATTGACAAAGGGCAGTGCTAGGAAACACCAAGTTTCCAGCAATTCCTAGAGCTACCATTTGTCATTCTGAGTTATACCTGGAAGTGATGGAATAACGTCAGTGATGTTGCACCCATTTCCCCACCCCCAGCTCTCCCACTAGTTGCAGTGCTCAACTTGGCAACACTATTTGCCTCCCAAACCCATCCTGAAAGGATCAAGGGCAGACATGTTTTCTTGGGAAGCCTGCAGCTGCTCTGCCGCAAAGCACCTAGTCATGTACTTCAAGCCTATATTTGGCTGGTTTCTAGGGTGGCCAGCCTCCAGCTGTTCTCCCTGTAGGACAACTGACCTCCAGACTGCAGAGCTCAGATCCCTTGGAGAACTTCAGAGAGCAACTTTATGGCATTGCAGCTCCTCTGAGCTCCCTCCCCCCCCCCTCTTCAATTCTCTAGAAATTTCTCAGCCTGGAGTTGGCAACCATACTGGGACCAGTTTCACAAGAGAATTGGTCTCTGGAATTGATGGCTAAGCCTGTGCCAAAGGTATTTAGCCTGGGCCCTGTTCTGAACACGGCTGGATTCTGGAAGAAAAGACATCTTTGGGAGGGCCTTTTCCTCCCCCGTGAATGACTGTCGTCTCCTAGGTCTCTACACACCAAATCGTTCAGGGCTGGGAGCCTCTGGGCAAAGGTGCAGGCAGGATTCTCAAATATAAGGACTGAGCACACAACCTATTTCTTTTTTATGGGTGGAGGGGGGACCTCTCCTTCTGAGGTGTTTCACATTATCTGATATCTAGGGTTTCCAGTCCCCCACTGGGGGCAGGGACTCCCCCGCTCCCACCCTCCACCCTCCCGCCCCCACATACCTGGCTGGCAGGGGGGACACACCTCCCAGGGCACACTCCCAGGTGGCACAGTGCACTCCAGCACATCATAGGAGCCCAATTTGGGCCAGGTTCATGCCTGAATCAGCTAGATTCAGGCCATTTTGGGCTGGATTTCTCCACGAATCAGCTTGAATTGGACCACTGTGGAGTGTAGCAAAAAGGCCGTGCTCTGCAGCAGCCCGATTTGGGCCAATTCTGGCTGAATTGGGCCTGATTCAGACCGAATTGGGCCCAATTTGGCCCAAACCCCACTGCTGCGGAGCATGGCAGAGCTCCCACGCTCCACAGTGGCCTGATTTGGCCCCCGTGGAATGCAGGAAAGCTCTCAGGTTGGCATGTGACCATGCGTGATGGGATCACTTCCAGGAAGTGACATCATCATGCAATCTAGGAACATGTGTTTGCTCCATGTGCACATGAGGAGAACCAAGAAGGTAGATGCCGGGCCTCCAACCTCCCACCCAGGGGGTCAGGGGACCTGGCAACCTTACTGACATCTGATCATCCGAACTGGAGATGTTGGGGATTGAATCTGGGACCTTCTGCGTGCAAAGCAGATGATTTCCCATTGGTTCTTAGTACCTCATCAGAACTTAAGAAGAACCCTGTGGATCAGACCAGAGAGCCAGCTAGTCCAGCATCCTGGAAAGGGACCCTGTGCACCATCTCTGCCTGGTGCAAAGGATTCAATTAAATGTATGCCTTTTTCTTGCATCAGTTCCAGAGCAATTTGGGGGGGGGACGATAGCTGCGGTGGCCATCATGGCCATTTCCACATGTCCTTAAAGGGACGGCCCACTCACTCAACACTGGCGGCTTTCCCCCTTGACTCTAGATGTGTCCATTTTTAAAACTGTTGCAGGCTGTTTGGCTTTAGGGTTTTTTTGGTGCCTTTTCTGGGATTGCATATTCCACGGTCCCTGAAAAGGTGCCAAAAAAATGAAAGCCAAACAGCCCGCAACCATATTGCAAATGGAGACGTCGCCAGTGTTCTGTGGTTCTGTGAATGGGCTGCCCCCATAAGGACATGCAGAAATGGTCCAAGTTTTGAGCATGACCATAAATGGAGGGCTCTGCATGAATGCTGAAGTTGCCCAGAAGTATCTTTCTGGAGATCTTCAAAACCAGGCTAAGGAGCACCTCCACTGGCTTAGGCAATTCACCTTCTGGATCAGATCAGTGGTCCATCTAGTTTAAGCAGTGAGCGTACCAGCAAGACATCTTCACCTGCCCATGTACTTCAGCTCTAGGTTCAGGCAATCAACACTAGCAAAGGTTTGCACGGGAACCTATTGAAGGAGGAGAATTCCATTGGTGTCTGTGTGCAGCCACATCTGGAATACGAGGTGCAGTTCTGATAGTCTCAAAGGAGATATCAGCATTAGAAAGGGTGCAGTAAAGGGAAACCCAAATGACTTTGGAGTAGCTTCCCTGCAAGGGAAGTCCAAAGACTGGGGCAGCAACACTGGATGCCTTTACTTCCTGCTTCAGGGTTTCCCCCGGACCATCTGTTGGCCACAGGGTGAAATAGGCTGTCGTTGCTACACAGATCTGGATGTCATCCAGCAGGTCTTATCTTATCTTTTGTAGCAGTGAACTGTCCATTATTAGTATTAATAATACCAAGGGTTGTGATACAGATTTTCTGCCCGTTTCCTTCTCCCCCATGCCTCAAGCAGGAATTTAGAGAAAACGTTTCATGTGGGAACAAGGGATTAAAGAAAAACCGTAAGATAAGGATAGGGAAAACAGGTGGGATATCAGACACGGCAATATTAGAAGGGCACGCAGCGGACAAAGGGAAGGATCCTGCAGCTAACAGCTGTGTCTTTCCAGGTCACTGCAGGGCCCTGTGTCCCTGGGCAAGGCCTGTTGCCTGCAGACATCAGCCTTTTGTCCAGTAAACAGTATCACTGCATAACCGATGTCCCTATTTAGTGGTGTTGCATCTACGTATATGTCAAAACCAGATGTTGTGATGGCCACTCACTCATCTTTGTTTCTAAAGACAAATCAATGGAAGATACGTCTACCGGGGATTCAGCTATTATGCTGCATCTCTGAATACTAAACATTGGAGACACGAGTGCGGCAAGGAAGTTGTCTCCATACCCTGATTTGGGAGCTCCAGAAAGTGTCTGTATGGCTGGACAAGGTGGTTTTTTGGTCTGCCAAGCTCTTCTTATGCCCCTAGGTCCACTTCCACCAAAAGAAATTCCTTTGAAAATGTTTCTGTGGCTCTGACTTTTTAAACTACCCTTCCCGGCTACCATTGTATCTCCCGACACGTGTTCTTCACGTGTCAGATGTCTCATGTAGGAAGACTCTGTGTGTGGGGGGGGGGGGCGGGCGTTATTTTGCCGATTTTGCTGTTCCACGTGGAGCTGCAAAATCAGTGAAAACTCCCTTCACGTGCAGTTTTCTTGCAAGGTCATGGTACTGGGGGAGGGCAGGAGCTACTCCGAGCTCATTTGAGCTCTCTTTTTTTTAAAAAAAGAAGCAGTTCCCCTCAGCTGATACGTGACTTGGGGGCACGTTAAAACCAGGGCACGCTCATGCAGAAACATATCGTCTAGAGCCGCCCTCAGAAGAAACTGAGAAGTGAGCAGAGCAAAACACGTAAAATAACACAATTTTAATGAAATTCTGATGGGATTAGCAAAAGGAAGTCAAGCTAAACTTTTGAGCATTCGGGGACAAGGAGACTCCATGTAGCCCACCCACCCACTCTACTCAAAGGCTGGATCATGACAAAGGAGACACTCTCAGACTTGTATGTTCAGCAGAGAATTTATTATCATTCCATCAGCAAGAGACAGCACAGAAGGCAGGACCAGGCCAGAGAATCAAGAAGCATCGAGGGGCTTCACTCACAACTCTTCAAAGGGCACTTTTAAATTCATAGACAGGTTTGATCTATGTTTTAATGTGCAGCTTGGAAGCTCCACCCACAAACTGCAGAGCACAAATGCACATGTTCTATACAAGAGCTGAATGGATCTTATTTTAGGCAAAATGTGAATTCAGCCAGGAGGAACCTTCTTCACATAAGAACGTACTCTGGTTTGTAGCATTTGGTAGGGATTTTGAAGTTTGTGCAAAAGATTCAACTTTTGTCTTTACTGATGGTTCATAGAAATAAAGGCCCTTATACTGGTCTAGAAGACTAACAATACAAATCCTAAGAAAGAAGATGCTACTCAAGTCTACTAAACGGGGCTGACCCCCAGGACAGTGTTTTTAGGATTGCACTGAGCGTGAGAGAGGGATCTATGCAGGTTAATAAAGAAGTTACTTGGAAAAAGAGAGAATCTCAGGAAAAGGACAAGCAATCACTTCAGTGACACCACATCCTCCAAGAATTTGAATCTTTAGCTGATGGAGCTTCTATCCCCTTCAGGTCGCTGAGGCTGGGTGCTGGCTGGGGTGCCATTCCAGGCCTAACTCTAGGCCTTATATTTGCATACGTAGGGCCAGGAGACGGCACAGTTGTACTGTAACCATCTGGAAGAAGCTGTAGGAGGAAAAGATTGCTTGTTAGGGGGGAGATGCATTTGGAGCATACAAGGAAACTCAACATGACAGAGGATTTCATATTTCTTACTCTTGCTGTCTTTGTACGTTAGTAAAGAACTGTTGCAAATTAGATCGGTATTATATGCTTTATAGATTACTAGAAACAAAGCCCGTTGTGGGAAAAAATACAACGGGCTCTAGAAAGGGGAGAGCGGACAGGCAGACATGCCCTCCTCCATTGCTGATCCTGGCCAGTGAAGGGGGGGGGGGTCATTGCCACCTGCTGCATACCTGATCTCAGCAACACGAAGGGCCGGTGGGCTTTGCTACCTGCTGCATGTCTGATACAGGCTGGGTGAAGGGGGGCAGGCATTGCCACCTGCTCCACTCCTCCTAGTCCCAGCTGGGTGAAAGGAAAACGGGCATTGTCTTCCGCTCTGTGCCTGATTACGGCTGGGTAAAGAGGGACAGGCATTGCTGCCTGCTCCAAGCCTGATCCCAGCCGGGTGAAGGGGATGGGTGGGCATTGCCACCTGTTCCCTGCTGGGTGAAGGGAGAGCAGGCACTACCTGCTGCTCCTCACCTGATCCTGACAGGCGAACACGGGTGATGGGCTTTGCTATGTGCACTGTTCCTGATCCCAACTGGGTGAAGGGGGTGTGGGCATTGCCAACTTATCTGCTCCTGATTCTGGCAGGTTGAAGGGGGGTGGAGATTGCTGCCTGCTTGGCGCCTGATTGCGACAGGGAGAAGATGGGGTGGGCATTGCCGCCTGCTCAGTGCCTTATTCCAGTAGGTTGAAGGGTGCGGGCACTGCCACCTGCCACATTTCTTGTCCCGGCTGGGTGAAGGGAAGAAGGGAATTGCCTCCTGCTGTGTCTGATCCCACCCAGGTGAAGGCGCTGGGCGGGCATTGGCACCTGCTCCACTCCTGATCCCACCTGGGTGAAGGGGGGGGTGGGCATTGCCACCTGCTCTGCTCCTAATACCAGCTGGGTTAAGACAGAGAATGGGCACAGCCACCTGCTCCACTCCTGATCCCAGCTGGGTGAAGGGGGGGGCACTACCACCTGCTCCGCTCCAGATACCAGCAGGTTTAAGGCAGGGGTGGGCATTGCCACCTCCTAATGCCAGTTGTGATAGGGAGGGGGTGGGTATTGCCACCTGCTGCGCTCCTAATTCCAGCTGGCTTAATGGGGGATGGGCATTGTCACCTTCTCCGCTCCGGATCCCACCTGGGTGAAGGGGGGTGGGCATTGCCACCTGCTCTGCTCCTAACACCAGCCAGATTAAGGCGCGGGGAGGGCATTGCCACCTGCTCTGCTCCTGTTCTCTGCTTGGGCATCCCATCATGGCACGTTTTCTGGAGTGATATGGTGAGTTACCTGGGCTTTCCTTTGCGGCAGCGCCCTCTGGTGGTGCACCAGGGTATAAAGTGAGTTGTCTGAAACACGCTTACTCAATTATATATATAGATATGAATTTTGGTATGCATAAACGTCATATACATCATATATAAAATCTTCACAGTAGGCATATAAGATATAAATGGCTGCAAAACCTGCTGCAAAACCAGCTGGAAAAGCAATGAAAGAGAGGAGGCAGGTCCCTGGAGAGATGGGATATAAACAAAGGGCCCCCCTTAGAGAAGGAGGTCTTGTTCCAGGTGCTCTTCTCAAAAGGTTCACCTGGCAGTGTCTTCATTGAGTATGAGGCACCATCCACTCTTTCCTTTGTTTTCATTTATATGTTTTGTTCATACATAAATGGTATATCAAACATAACAGCATTCAATTTATATACCATCCCTCAAGACAACTTAACACCCACACAGAGCGGTTCACAAAGTATGTCATTATTATCCCCGCAACTGAACACCCTGCGAGGTGGGTGGGGCTGAGAGAGCTCTGAGAGAGCTGTGACTGAACCTAGGTCACCCAGCTGGCTTCAAGCAAAGGAGTGGGGAACCAAACCCGGCTCTCCAAATTAGAGTCCTGCTGCTTTTACGTTCTACTGCACTGAACTGGCTCTCACGGGAGGGCCCCATCAGATAAAAACATGCGCATAGTGGAGGCACCCATGGCTGGTCAGGGAGGTATTGGCTCCTACAGTTCCAGGAGAAACCCCAGCCTTGTAGGGGGAAAAATATGAAAAAGTAACAAAAAAGTTTTTTTGAAAGCAAACAGCGATGCCTGTAGATGTTGCAGGAAATAAATGGCAATGTCCAATCTTGCCAGGTAGCCAGGGGGAGGGAACACAGGGTGGTTTGCGGGGGGGGGGGGGGCTCAAGGAAGAAAAATTAAGTAATTAGGTGAGTGAACTATTAGAGCGAGGGAACACCATGCAGGGAGATGTAGGGGGGAGCAGGCAGGAAGGGTACTGTACCAGCCGAAGGGAAGAAGAAGGAAGTGGGCACAAAGACACAAAGAACAACGCGAAGCTCTGAGCCCTGGGTGCTCAGAGCCTGTGTCATGAAAGCCATGGCAAGGCAGCAAAAGGTTTCTCTTTATCAGGGCCCTTCCCTCCTACCACATGACTGCTAAGAACCTCCATACGTACATGACAAATACTGGACATTGTAGAGGGCGATACACTCGGAGGAAGACACGGAGCTGCTGGGGCTCCGGCTGTCCCAGAGAGAGGACCCAGAGTTGTATAGGGTTCCATCACTCCATTCCCAGATTAGTCTCTGTTGAGAGAGAAAGAGAAAATGATGGTAAAGAAAGAGACTTGAGAACTTCTGGCCTTTCATGGGTAAGAAGGAGTGGCAGGCGGAGCCCTGCGTGACATTTAAATCTGAGGCTTAGAGGAACACGCGGCCCCCGGAATCTCAGCAGGACTCTCAGGATTTAGATTTGAGGCCCAGCCCCCACTGCTCCACATTTTGTCCGGATAGCATACAGAGGGGCAACGTGGTCCTCCTCACTGAGCAAGCAAGGATAGGACGGTGGTTCGTTTCCACTGGAAACGGCTGGTAATGCCCTGGCTGTAACTGGCAATAGGTTGCACCCAAGCTCGGATGCTGATCCTGCCCAGAATGCCTTGTGGAAAACAGACCCACCCTCTCATCCCCCTCCAACTAAAACACAACATGGCATCCGCAGTGCTGCTTCTGCCACCCCAAATGTACAGTGCCCTCAAATGCGGAGGGATTGAGGGGGCTGGTACAGGTGTGAGAGAACAAGCCAGCCCAAAGCTTATTATTCAAGTGTTCGAAACAGAGATAAGGAAAGAAATGAAGAGAGTCCGAAGTGGGAACCTACATTGAAATTCGGTGTAGCGTTAAGACCAATCCAGACATAGTTGGTGGAGCTACGCTGCTTGATGTAAGCCGAGACGAGTTTTTCCTCCCTCATGCTGGGAAAGGAAGCCAGGTGCCCTCCGTGTCTCAGGATCTGACATGCGGCCTGCCAGGAGAGAACCGAATGTTACTCATGAAATCACCAGACTGCTGCCGCCACAAAACAATGCCCAGCGCCCAAAGAGGCAATTTCTGGCAGCAAAAGGGTGAGTGGAGAAAGAGTGCTAAACTTTCCCCTTCTCGTTGCATTCCTGCGGATACTCTGGGCTTCCTCCATGGTTCTTCCCCCCAAGGTTGCCAGGTCCAGCTCGGGAAATTCCTGGAGATTTGGGGGGTGGAGCCTGGAGAGGGCGGGGTTAGAGGAGGGGAGGGGCCTCAGTGGGGTATAATACGAAAGAGTTCACCCTTCAAAGCAGCCATTTTCTCCAGGGGAACTGGTCTCTGTTGCTTGGAGATCAGTTGTAATTCTGGGAGATCTCCAGCTATCACCTGGAGGCTGGCAACCCTGGTGATTGAGCTCTCATGACCAGATGTGCTCAGGGCAGCACATGTAACCTTCCTTGTCCATGTGAACAGGGCTCAGGCCCAGGTTCAAATGGAGGGAAATGAAATCCTGACGCTCAGAGGTCAGGGATCAAAATGAAAAGTGACGGCACTCCAAAGCAAGCTCAGAAAAGAAAATGGAGGCTGTAATACTTTTGAATATTCAGAGACGAGTTTGTTGTGGAGAGCCAGGTTTATAGGCAAGCTGTCAGAGCGATGCTTCAATACATTTCTGGACCACATGGCCCATCGATACCAGCTGCCATTCTGGCACCCACACAGCACTTGCCCCCATGGAGCTGGGAATAATAGACAGGGGGAGCAAGCAGAGAAGGGAAAGGAGTAGGGTTGCCAGCCTCCAGGTAGTGGCTGGAGATCTCCCGGAATTACAACTGATCTCCAGGCCACAGAGAACAGTTCACCTGGAGAAAATGGCTACTTTTGGGGGTGGACTCTATGGAACTATGCCATGCCAAGATCATTTCCCTCCCCAAACCCCACTTTCTCCAGGTTTCACCCCCCAGATCTCCAGGAATTTCCCAACTTGAAGCTGGCAACCCTAGAAAGGAGACATTATTTTCTGCATTGGGGAATTGTTGGGGTGGTTTACCCCCTCATTTCTCAGACTGGCACGGAGGCAAAGCGGGTAATCCTCCAGCAATTCCAGACAGTAACCCCAGAGAGGGAGTGAGGCTGGGTTGGATTAGAAACCAGGATACCCAAAGAGCAGGCAAGAGAGTAAAATAGCGCAAGGAAACCTTTGGCATGGAGGGAATAAAGAATGCTGTTCTCTAGACCATAGACTTGATTGTGTCCAAATATAATAATAACTAAGCTTATATGCCACCCTTCTAGACAGATTAGTGCCTCACCCAGAGCGGTGAACAAGTTAGTTTTATTATTATCCCCACAACGCGGCTGGGGAGCTGGGCTGAGAGGAGTGGCTGACCCAACGCCACCTACTGAGCTCTTGGCAGTAGTGGGATTCGAACCAGTAGAGTGCTGATTCACAGCTGAACCACTTAACCACTGTCCCCAATATCCCCAAATATCATATCTGATTCTCAACATGGCTCAATCTGCAGATAGTTAAATTGAGAGATTGGAACTATAAACAGACAAGACAGATCTTTCTATAAACCTTAAAAAATGTCTCGGGTTTGCAGAAAAATCTGAAATTTAATTTTCCTTACAGTGCACTAACGTGGGTGGGTTCTAAAGGTAGCTCACAACCACGACACTGGACTCAAAAGTTCTGCCAGGCTTTGTGTTTTCGACGAAAGTATTTGGGGTTCAACTTTTTGCATTTAGAATAATTCAAAAGTAGAATGAAGAGAAATCATTTGATGAACACGCTCGTGAAACTGGCCTTTTGAAGCAGGGGGATTACACATCCCTCTACACACACTTGTTCCCTGACCCCTTTTCTCTCCCCGTTTCCCCCCTTGGCAACACTTACCTCGGCTTCATCCCATGTCCTTGAAGTTCCAAAAAACTCGTAGCAGTTCTGTCTGTAATAAAGTGCCCCAGAAGGACATGGAGACTTCTCAGCCACTTCTGCATCACTGGTGTCTGGAAGCAAGGAAGAAAGGAGCTCTTTAGCTGTGCAAATGCTTTGGGGACAGAGAGAGAACCAACCATTGGCAATACCCAAATAATTAAATCCTAAAAATTACGCAAGACAGACAGAACCCATTCAAGTGACCTGTTTTTCTCTGCCCTGCCCCACTTCCCTGGGGTGTGGCTGTTTGTTTGTTTTTTTTAAAATTGAGGAGGAGCCTCAGAGAACACTAGAAATGTATGCCTCTTCATTGCACTTGCTTTATTTACAGGTTTGTATACATTATGTACAGTCCATCTTTCTTCCTGAAGCTCAAGCTGAATTGCATGAGTAAATCAATACAATCAATGGCTTGGACATATTCAATATATACCAGCAGAACATAAATGGATGAAAAGAGGAATTCCTACAGAGATGACAATTCCTTGGAGAACAGGTTGTATAGCCATGACTGTAAAGGGCACCCCTCCTCCCATCTCAGTGCAATCTCTCTCTCTCTCTCTCTCTCTCTCTCTCTCTCTCTCTCTCTCTGTCTGTCTGTCTCGCCATTCAGTCTCTTTCATTTGCATCTAATTCATTTCTTAGCCACTTCTCCATTTACAGCGCTTCAATCAGCTTCAGTAAAATCAATAAAAATGAGAGAACAGTGGAAATAAAAGCTGAAAAGACTAAAACACTGAAGCAGCAGATAACGAGGCATAAAAATCCAGCATGCCAAATCAACAGAAACAGTAAATATTCCCTGAAGCAGAACTTCTGCAGGGGAATTCAGAATACGCACTAGCAACAGGCTCCAGGGAATAAAATCGATTTCACCTGGTGCTGGTTAACTGCTGTTTCCCTGGAACCAGCATCTTCCTCTCTTCACCCTGTCCCCCTCCCATTCCTGCTGTCTATCAGAGTCCAAGACCCCTGATCCTGGAACATCACCTGTAAATAAGTGGGGCCTGGAGATTTCCCAGTACTACGACGGATGTCCAGGCCACAGGGAGCAGTTCCCCTGGAGAAAACGGCAGCTTTGAAGGGCGAGATCTGTGGCATCACATGCCTGTTGACGTCTCTCCTTCCCCAAATTCTCCCCAACTCATTGTCCACCCTCAACTCTCCAGGGATTTTCCAACCCAGGGTTGACAACCGTACCACAAAGCTGGTTAGAACTGTCCGGATCAACCCGCAGTCATATAATGGGACGAGAACAAAAGGAAGGCAGCAATTTGATTGATGGTCCCAACACTCACCTTCCACTGGGGTGCTGCTTGACCCAATGATGAAGCAGCCCAGGAGGCAGAGGCCAAAGTAGACAACCTGTCCCATCTTCTGTTTCTCCTGGAAAACGACATGTCATGTGAGCAACATCCCACCACATCCCTCCTGATCAGTAACTCTTGGTCATCTGAGAGCCTGCCTGGAGCTCTCTGGCTCTGCAGCAGCCACACAAAGGCATTTATGAACTGCACAAGAAGAGAGCTCCCTTAGGCCTCCCTTGCAAAAGAGGGGGGTGGCTTTCTCCAGCCTGGCTGGCTCCCTAGAATAGAAACATTGCAGGCCATCCAAGCAGCCCTTCAGTGTTCAACCGGAAAGGTTGCAAGCAAGTGTGAGTGAATGTCAGGCTATGGATGACAGAATAGAGCAGACAGATCTCTGGGCTGTTGCATCAAGACACAAGTTCCTGATTAAATGACTTTTATTCAGAAATCAAATCATTTCCATATGCAGGTCCACAGCTTGCTTAGAAACGAAAAAGCTTCTAGGCAGTACAGCTTCCTTGAAAGGAATGGGGCTTAAGGAATGTACAGGTATAAATACTCAAACAGTCCCCCCTCCCTAACCCACAACTTTGAGCAGGAAAAAGTCAGGGAATCTTTGCTGGAGTTTATACTAGAGCTAGACAAGGCAGAGGCATAACAGTAATAGTAACATTTCAGACAGTCCAGGGTCATTTCAGGGAGCTTCAGAGAAATACCGAGATTACGCAGCTGAGTTCTTCTCAGGCAGGGAGGGAGAGAAACGAAAGCGATGCACACAGCCTTTCCGATATGAAATCAAACCATAGTACAGACAATTGTACAGACAATTATCACCCCCTAGAACAATGACATGGATGGATGGGGACAGACATACAGTAGACCTATGGACCTGTATATAGAACTGATTGGTGGTTCATATGGGAGAGCACAATCGTTGTCCGTTCCCCCGATTTCAGGCAGCTCAGGGGCGCCAAAATGTCCTCTGCCCCCACAGTTTAGGCATAGTTCTTGCCTCCATCACGCTTCTCTCCCCGTTTTGGAGATAGGAGCTTTTGGACCCAGCGCAGCCCGGGCCCTGTCTGCCGTGGTCGGCCTCTTCGCCCCAGCCTGCTGCTGCACTCTAACTAGCTGTACTACTTGGGTTCTGTTTTCGACCTCACATGCCAATTGGATCCAACCCAGTAGGGTTTGCGGGTCGTCCTGCATTGATGCTCTATCCAGCAAGTCCGCATTTAATCCATTACGGAAAAGTTCAAAAGTGAGGATTTTGTGGTTGCACTCACTGAGGGTGAGATTGACTAGTCCCACATGACACCTGGAGGCTTTGGGTCTAGCAGAGGGTTAGAGCCATACTTACCAACGATGTGTTGGAGTAATGGTCTGGATTGTTTCCGGCAAGTTCATGCACAACACTTCAATATGTACCCTGGAACTGATGTGCGTTTATCTCTAAGGAGTGGCTGAGCTGTCCTTTATTGTTCTTTTCTGGATGAAGACCTCTAAATAAACTGACCCAGTACTTTTTTTGCATGGGTGATTTTTGTCTCTTTTGGCCCCGTACCTGTTCAGGTTTTCTTCTGAATCGCAGGCAATTAATTCTCCCTTCAGATTTCAGAAAAAACTTCAGAAAAAGTGCAGGCAGAAAATTCAGAAGAGAACCTTTGCAACACTGCATCGGAACATTGCTCCATTTTATTGGTTACCTACTTTCCCTGGCAGTGCCTAAGCAGAAACTCAAACCCAAAGGGGAGATGGGATGAAGATGCCAAATCTCACCTGCTTGCAGTTCCCTTTCTGGATGATGTGGAATGGATGGAGGGCAGTCCCAGGAAGAAGCTGTGCAGGGTGGACCTGCTCCCAGGCACATTTATAGGAAGGGAGAGGGTGGTGATAATGCCTGAACAAACGAATCCAATTGTCCAACCAGCCCCCAAAGCAAACAGACATTTAGAAACTGCCTCCATCCATTTTGCAGATGTTCCAGGAAATTTGGCACAGGGAAAGGCCCTACAGAGGGATGCCCTACAAGGCCACGTGGCACCCGCACAGTTGCCACGGTAGTGGTATGTTACGGCATGCATCAATGGGATTCCATTTCCCAGAATTACTCGTGCTTCTAGGTTTCCATGAAGGACTTTGGAAATTCATAGACTCCTTGGTCCAGTGTTCATGTTATAAAGATGATGTGGCCATCATAACATCCATTATCACTGAATTCCACAATTTAATTACTCGTTGAATAAAGGAATATTTCCTTTTGTTCATCCTGAATCTATTGCCCACCGACTTCATTGGGTGCCCTTGAGTTTTAACATTATAGGTGAAGAAGAAAAAAAGTCTATCCACTTTCTCCAACCCATGCATAATTTTATAAACCGCTGACATGTCCTTGCTAACTTGTCTTTTTTGCAACCAGAAAAGTCCCAGATTTTATATCCTTTCCTCCTAGGATAGGCACTCTATCCTTTTGGTCATATTTGTTGCCCTCCTTGGTACTTTTCCTATCTGCCATATCCTTCTTGAAATGTCCTCAGCTCCAATGTAGAGCTGTCCACCTATGAACTGGCCAATAAATGGCACTTCCCATGGAGATGTTGGCAATAGAGATGGGCACAAACCGGAAAAAAACTGAACCATGCAGTTCATGGTTTGTCGCATTTTATGAACCATGAACTTTCACAAACCGGTTTGTTTGGTTTGTGAAAATGTCACATCCAGGTTAGCAAAACATCACTTCTGGGCCAGCAGAAGGCCACTTCCAGGTCAGCAGAAGGTCTGCAGGAAGTTCATCCCCTGTTGCCTAGGAAACTGATTGATTTGCACCAGGCTGTCTGCAGTGACGAACCAAAAAGCGAACCAAACGAACCAGCCTAAAGTCCGTGGCGGTTCGTCAGAAAAGGGATCTCTCAAACCGCTGGTTCGTGAACCATGAACCGGCTTGGTTTGTGACAAATTTTGGTTCGTATTTTGGTTCATGCCCATCTCTAGTTGGCAACCTTTTGGAGCAATTGTCACAAATACCTGGCAATATTAAGCGAACTCACCAAGCCTACCTAGCCCCAACCTGCTGTCAGTGGTCAGTGATGTGGCCAGGAGAAGAAAACTACCATGGGATGGATAAGATTCAGTGTGAGGGGGTGTTGCCCCAAACTAGCCAAAGGGTAGGAAAGGGGTTGCTGCCGTTTGCTGGACTATGCAAACCCTTGGAGTGGCACAGAAGTCTTCTTCAATCAGGCATTGTCAAAGCACACCTGGCTGCATCCTGGTGCACCCTTTTCTGCCACGACCTTCACAGGCACAGCTGGTAACTGCAGGGGGCATCCCCTTATCAGTTTCCTGCCCTTCTGGGAGGATTCTCTACATGGGCTCTACCTGGTTTGCTTATCCTTATCTTAGTCCTTTCATCTGCCCCCTCATAGCCAATTCCTCCCCACTGATCAGATATTCCCTTGTTCTCTATTTCTGCTCCAGGCTCGAGTGGCGGAAGCAGAAAAGCCCGATGCAGAAAACCTTACAGGTGGAGCCAAGGTGTATCTCCCCTGGGCAATTTACTGGCTTTGCAAACATTCCGAAGTCTGTCTCATGCTCACCAGTGACAAGACAGCCCAGGGAGGAGGGAGAGATGATTAGGACCCTCTCCCTCCTCCGGCACCATTCCTGTAAGTGTCAAACCTACCACTGACTGTGATGTCCTTGGCCTAGACGGCCACTCTAGATAAACGGAGAAGCCGTGGTTGGAGAGAGGACATGGCCAGAGGTGCCGCTCACGTTTTCTGCAGAGAGCGTGCCCCCAGTTCAGCCCTTTGCTTCATCAGTGAAAAGGTGCAGGTAATAGGCCGTGTAAAAGACCTCCACCTGAGAGCCTGGAGAGCTTGTCTGAGCAGGCAAAGCTGACCGGGATAGACCAACAGTCTGACTCGGGGTAAGGGAGCTTCACGTACATTTCCGTTCTGGACAATCGTGGTTCTTTCCACCAGCAACACTGTGTAACTACTAGATCAGAAAAACAGAAGCTTTTTCGTCTGACACAAGTCTGCCAAGTTTCCCACAAGTCTCCTAACCGATTTAAAATTACGCTTGAGCTTTCAAGCCAGCAGACTTCAGCCCACCATGTAGCTTTCCTAGGGTCGCCAGCCTCCAGGAAGTGGCTGGAGATCTCCCAGAATTACAACTGGTCTCCAGGCCACAGAGATCAGTTCACCTGGAGAAAATAGCTACGGGGGGGGGGGCTGTATGGAGTTATGCCATGCCAAGGTCCTTTCCCTCCCCAAACCCCACTTTCTCCAGGTTTCACCCTCCAGATCTCCAGGAATTTCCCAACTTGGAGCTGGCAACCCTAAGCTTTCCCCTATATCAGAAATACTACAGGCCAAACTACATGTTCCTGTAACTGACTGTACATGAATGTTTTGCTCAGGTTATTATTTATTTTATTGTAAATAGTTCTTCTTTAACTAAACTTATCTTAAATTATATTTTATTTCTCGCTGTCCTTCACTGTGTACTCTGCTACACACACTCACACGTGTGGAAAGGAAGAATATCCTTCACTAGGCAAGTGACGGGATGTGCCCCATTTTGAGGGCCACAGAGAGATATCTCTCCCCCGCCCCTCACAGTTTCCCAGCAGGAAAACGCTCTTGAGAGCATCGCGTTGTTCTTCACCACACGGCAGAAAAGGAAACCAAGCGGTGCCTTTTCAGCTTCTCTAGGGACAAGGAGTGGGGAAGGCAACGGCAAACCACCCCGTAACAAAAAGTCTGCCAAGAAAACGTTATGATGCGACGTCCGCCCATGGGTCAGTGCTTGCACAGGGGACTACCTTGACCTTGACCTAGGGACGATGTTGTAGGAGAGGAGAGTGGTTTGGGGAAACAGGGATGTTGTGAACTTTGCAAAGAATTCGATCCACGTCAAACTTGCCTTGTTCAAAACGCCCATTTTTTGTCGCTGCTGAATTGCCTTGGTGATTTGATGGCAATTAGGAACGAGCAAAAATGTGAGCAAATTTGAGCACCGTCGCAGGTTTCCATAGGGAGGGTAGGTGGGTGGCTACGGATCATGCAGACTTGATTATTATTTTGTGCAAGGCTCATTTTGAGGAGGAATACACATGAACGCAGTTCCGGTAGTTCTCCAAAGAGGTCACATGTCAGGTGGCCCCGCCCACCTGATTTTTGGCCGTTTGGGGCCCACTGCGGCCTGGATTGGGCCCGAAATGGCCAGGATCGTGGCTGAAACAGCCAGGATTGGTCCCAAAATGGCCCAGATCGGGCCTCTGATGGGTGGTGGATCACTCTCCCACTCAGCAGCGGCCTGATCCTGACCATTTTGGGCCCCTTTGTGGCCATTTTCAGTCCCTTTTTGCCATTTTGGGCCCATTTTCAGACCCTTTTTGTCATTTTGGGCCCAATTTTGTCCCTGAATGGCCAGGATTGGGTTCAAAACAGCCAAGATAGGTGATGTCAGGGGGTGTGGCATATGCAAATCAGCTATACTAATGACACACTTCCAGTGATGGCAAGAGGCATGGCATATGCTAATGGGCTATGCTAATGAGTTATGCTAATGAGTTCCTGCATCTCTTTTTCTATGAAATGGCCCCTGATTTTGTGGGTCCTCAGGGGCCTCGCTTTAGAAGCGCGGACACCTTCACAACAGGTGGCATTCACGAATCGGTGGCATCCTTGCTCTCTTCCTCTTCCCTTGGTCTCCATAGCCAGGGACCCTCACGTGGGCACCTCTGCAGCTAAGAAAGCCTGGGCCAATTTCCTTTGGTTCCTTCCTAGCTGTGCACCCATCCAAACTCATATACTGGATGCAGGGACTTGAAATGACATCCATAAACATGCTGCTACCGGCTGCCCACTTCCTTGGTTGCAACCATGTTGTTGGGAGCCAACTCCCAACAACATGTAACACGAGAAGTGCCAACATGGCCCCTTTGATAGAGGACAGCCTCGTTCCCCATCTGTTCTGGTGTGCTGTGACAGGGTGCAGAATTAGTCCTGTCCAGGGCTTTTTTCTGGGAAAAGAGGTGGTGTAACTCAGTGGGTTGTGGCGTGGAGGGCAATCTAAGCTCCCCTCTGTCTGGAGATCAGGGGGTGGGGCCACCAGCCATGTGACCATTTTCAAGAGGTTCCAGAATTCCGTTCCACCGCGTTCCAGCTGAAAAAAAAGCCCTGGTCCTGTCCTCTGTTGTAGCTTCTCTGGGCAGAACAGAAAGAACAGTGAATGTCTGAGTTGGAAGGGATCTTGGAGGGTCAGCTGCAATCTTGTGCAGGGATACCCACTGATGCCAACAGGAACGGTCTAACTTCTGGCATCTCAGGCAGAGGCCTTTCCCATCACCTGCTACCTGTTGTTTTTTAACTGGAGACTGCCTGCATAGAAAGCTGATGATTTGCCCATGAATACACACGTCCTATCCTGCATCAGACCCCCTGTTCCAACAAAATCAGTGGCTTTCCAGTATCTTAGGGGGAGGTATTCCAGATCACCTGTTTCCTGTGCCTTTTAACTGGAGGTGCCAGGGATTGAACCGTGGTTTTTTTTCTATGCAAGGAATGATCTGCACCACTAGCTGTGGCCTCTCTCCAACCACGGTATCTCCAGTCACCTAGAATGGCCTTCTAGGCCAAAGCAGTTGAAATCAGTGGTGGATTTGATACTTACAGGCACGTCACCGGAGGGGGCGTCCTAATAATCATGTCCCCCTCCTTGGGCTGAATTTCCAAGACAGCAAATTACTCAGGTGGTATACCATGGCCATTTCCACACTGCTTACCTTCCCTCGGAACAACCTGGAATGTCACGCAAAAAACACAGAAGATCGCCTTTTCTTGCACGAGATTTGCACGATGTCACACAAATCTCACGCGAGAAAACGCAATCTTCCGTGTTTTTTGCGCGACATTCCAGGTCATTCGGAGGGAAGATAAGCAGTGTGGAAATGGCCCTTCTCTCTACCATTACGTTTTTCTGCATTGGGTTTTTCCGCTTCCCCCACAAAGACCTGGAGAACAAAGGAAATATCTCATTGGGAAGGAATGAGATGGATATGATGGGGCAGATGAAAGGACTAAGATAAGGATAAGCAAACCAGGTGGGTTCTACATGGAGAATCCTCCCAGATTTACTGCAGAGAGATATGAGAAGGGCAGGAAACTGATAACCCTCCTGCAGCTGCCAGCTGTGCTTCTCCGGGACGTGGCAGGAGAGGATGTGCCAGGATGCAGCCAGGTGTGCTTTGACAAGGCCTGATTGAAGGTGAGTCCGGTGCAATGCCAAATGTTTGCACAGTCCAATGAATGCCAGCAGTTTCTTTCCTGCCCCCCTCACCCATTTCCTCAGATAACCTGTTAAATAAGACTCAAGGTGAATTACACAGTGTCAATACAATCAATTTCAAAGACATTTCCATAAACAATGGACATAAGGCATCTGAAAGCAAATTGGCAAAGATTTAAAACCTGCAGAAATCCAATACAGAACTGAAGAAATGTTGAAACAGGATAAGCAATTCTAAATGTGGCACATTACACAATGTAGAAACTGCCCTGTAGGATCACGCTTATAGCAAGAATAGTAAAGCCTGTGGTCCCTCCTTTTCCCTTTACTGATGGATCTCTTGAGGCCACTTTCTTACAGTACAGCCCTCCTATATCAAAGGCTAAGTGGAACCTTCATATACAAATGGCAGCATTTGAGTCCAGGGGCACCTTAGAGACCAACAAGGTTTTCAGAGCGTAAGCTCATGTGAGTCAGAGTTCTCTTCTGCAGATATTTGTCCAGTAACACCTGTAAGACTAACAAAATTTGTTATTCTTCAGATATTTGTCCAGTAAGATGAACAAAATTTGTGATTGGGTAGGAGCTTTCGTAAGCTGTGGCTCACGAAAGCTCCTACTCCACCCAAAATTTTGTTAGTCTTATAGGTGCTACTGGACTCTTGCGCTCTTCTGCTGCTACAGACAGACAAACATGGCTACCCATCTTGATCAGATATTTGTATTTGAAGCAGGGACCTCTGACTTTTGAAAGCTTACACCCTGAAAACCTAGTGGGTCTCTAAGGCGTCGCTGGACTCTAACCCTGCTGTTCTACTGCAGACCAAGACTGCTACCCACCTACAGCTATCTTCATGTGCTAAGGCAGTGCCTCTCATTGCTGGGGATAAACAATGAAGGAGTGCAGATGTGCTCATGTTCTGCTATGGACTTCTTCAAGGCATCTCCTCAGCCTTTGTTGGAAACTAGATGCTGCCTTGATGGACCCAACTTGGTCTGTTCCTGAAGGGCTCTTCAAAAATCCTCACACACACCAAGAATCTTTTTGTTTTTGAGGAGGTTTCTGACAAAGCGGGTGGGCTTCGGTCATGCTATATGAGGGCGGCCTTTTCCGTACAACAGGAGTTGTTGCTTCAACCTCTACAATCTCCAGGCTGCTGCCCTGCTTCGGAACTGAGCCCGGACTCCTGAAAATCCAAGATTCCTCTCCTCTAGCTAGGACTGTCCGGTTTGCAAGGGACTGGCCTCTGCCTACTTGTGGACATTCCTGCTAGATTCCCTGATCTGTGGTTAGTTAGGTGTTGATTTGTAATTCATATGCAGATAACTCGATAGAGGCCTTGATACAGATGCCGCATGTAACTGCTTAGCAGGGATTCATCCACTCTGGCTAGGATGGTCAGATATTCACACAAGTCATTTACTGCATGCAAGGGTCTACTGCTGAGAAGATCTCAAGGATGTTCCTAGGCACCCACAGCGAGTCTGGGACTACAGCACCCTCCAAAGTCCCCCTTTTCCATTAAAACCTCGGATGAGCCTCAGTCATGGGGAAGAGGCAGGGGGAAGAGGTTCACCCTGGCTCCTCTCAAGCGGGCTGCCTCTCCCAGCACCTCCGGGTAAGTAGCCTGGCTCCTTTCCCCACAGCCCCTGCTTGGTCAGCCTGCATCGGCAGTGCTCGGGAATGGCTGCCCCTTGCTGGAGGTTCCCCTAGAATAGGGGAGTTTAGGGGTGGGTCTGCCACCCCAGACAGATGGGTTCTAGTTAGGGCAACCGTTGGTCAGTTTCTGCCCTGCTCACATTTACTGCAGTAGAAGAAGAAGTGCTCTAATGATCTCAAACCCAAAGAGGAGATCCTATGTAGAGTTAGGAGCACCCAATCCTGTTGAAATCCTTGAGACCAACTCTGATCCTGTTGAAACCTTGGGCCTAACTCTGAGCCTGTTGAAACCTTGGGCCTAACTCTGCATAGGATCTCTGGCAGGGCTTTTTTTCTGGGAAAAGAGGTGGTGGAACTCAGTGGGTTGCCCTCGGAGGGCAATCTCAACTCCCCTCTGCCTGGAGATCAGGGGGCGGGGCCACCAGCCATGTGACCATTTTGAAGAGGTTCCGGAACTCCATTCCACCGCGTTCCAGCTGAAAAAAAGCCCTGATCTCTGGACTCCTTCTGATTTTGAAATCCTCACCAAGCATCACCCAAGCCATGAGGAAGCCAAGAAAAGAAAGCCAAGGGATATTTTATTATTATTTATTTGCATTCCACACTTTCCATGAATCTCAAGGGTCCCCCCACCCCCTTATTTTGTTTCTTAATGTTTGCTGAAATCCAAATCATTAAGATGCCTCACAAGTAGAATTTGACCAGGGAAATGTCGGCAAAGAAACTGCAGAGATCCTTCCAGACTGCCTAGTGGGTGAGATTTAGCACAGAAGGAACTGAACACAGGAGTGTGTGAAGTGGTCGAAGAAGTGAGGAAACGGGCAGTTTCCTTGACCCACATTCAGAATCTCTTCTTGAATCTTGTGTAGGCCACCCTAAACAATTCGAGAAGGATCCACGACAGCAGCTTAAGGACCACATGAGCTGATCTTTACAAGCTCCTGTCCTCATCCCCAAGAAAGCTCTCAATTTCCACAAAAACGTAAGAATTTTATTTATGTATTTACTTTTTTTAGAGAGCCTCGTGGCGCAGAGTGGTAAGCTGCAGTATTGCAGCCCAAGCTCTGCTCATGACCTGAGCTCGATCCTGGTGGAAGCCGGGTTCAGGTAACCGGTTCATGGTTGACTCAGCCTTCCATCCTTCCGAGGTCGGTAAAATGAGTTTCCTGGGGATAAAGTATAGATGACTGGGGAAGGCAATGGCAAACCACCCCATAACAAAAAGTCTGCCAAGAAAATGTCGTGATGCGACATCCCCCCATGGGTCAGTAATGACTCGGTGCTTGCACAGGGGCCAACCTTTACCTACCTTTACTTCTTTTTTACTTCCCCATTCTCCCCAGCGAGTACCAAAAGCAGTTTACATCATTCTCCTTTCCTGTCTTTTGTCCTGTGAGGTAGGTTCGGCCAAGAGTGTGGGACTGGTCTTACCAGCAAGCATCATACCAGAATGGGGATTCAAACCTGGGTCTCCCAAATGCTGGTCAGACACTTGAACCAAACTGGCAGAATATGCATTTTCCCCTGGCCTAGCTGGGTTTGGGAGGCTCAGCCAATGAGTCGGGAGCATTCTCAGGTTTCCATTTACCTTGAGGCTGATTGGAGGCTGGCGGAAGGAGGGGTGTGTGCAGAGCCACCGGCAGCATCAGTCCCGGCCTTATAAATCTGCAGCACCCACCACCCTTTTTACCGGTTCCTTCTGCTTCATTTGCTCTACTACCTTGGAAACAAAGAACAGACAGAGACAGGTAAGGTCCATCTCTCTCTCTCTCTCTCTCTCTCTCTCTCTGTGTGTGTGTGTGTACTGGCAGCCACACAGGCAAACAAAGATAAGTGAAGGTAGTAAGTGAAGGGGAGGTCGTGCTCTAATACAAACCCACAACACAAAGGTGAGCCATCTCCCCCTCCCCTTTATTGCTTGGCAAGAACCTGGGGGTGGCATATCCTGCCAGATTTCAGTTTGCTCCCACCCCCCTCCCCAAGTACAATTCCAAGACAGAAACGCACCCACCCCCTTTGGAAGGACTCTTTTATCTCTAAGGGCAATGCAATAGACAGGCCTGGTCTACCCAATTGCTGCATCTCTATGATGGAGAAAATCTCAGCCACTGAACTTGTGCCTCTTGCACAGCCATGAAAGCTTCTCAGTGAGAGAATCAAGAGTTTTTGATAATCTCTGGACACCAGGGAGCCTCTCCCCAAACCAGGGATTGACTTTAGTCCTTTCCAGGTTTTTTTTCAGCAGGGAATGCAGTGGAACGGAGTTCCAGCACCTCTTGAAAATGGTCACATGGTTGGTGGCCCCGCCCCCTGATCTCCAGACAGAGGGGAGTTGAGATTGCCCTCCCGCCACTCCAGCACAAGGTCACAGTGCATAGGATCTCCAAAGGGACCTCTAAAGAAGGAGAAGGAGGAGATGACTGAGATGACGCTTGATTGGCTGCCACGTTTATATTCTCGGCAGCCAACAAGGAGGGTCCACAGGGGAGCGCTTGCTGTTCATAGCTCATATGTTCATAAATCGGAGGTTTGGGGAGCTGGTATGGAGCCAGAGCCACGGAATTAGTGCAAGCCTCGATAAAGGGACTCCAGGTTACTAGTCAGGTGAATACGCTGGGATGTCGCTTACATGGCATCTTATTTTGCAGGAGAAGGAGAAGATGGGACAGGTTGTCTACCTTGGCCTCTGCCTCCTGGGCTGCCTGATCTTTAACCCTCGGGTGGAAGGTGAGTTTTGGAACTGTCAATCAAATTGCTGTTCAGTTTGTTCTGGTCCAGTTAAATAATTGGTGACCAATCCAGCCAGTCCTAGCCAGTTTCCATTCCCTCCAGACTGTGTCTAGCAATAATTTGCAAGCAATCTGCTGCAACGGAGTTATATGTCAACTTCAAGGAATAAGTTTTCTGGATAATTAAATACTCATGGGAGTGCAGAAGAATGCTCTGAAAATGATAGGGGGGTTATAGCTCTTTCCTACTAAGGGAGGCTGAAGAGTCTGGGGCTTTTCAGTTTAGAAAGAAGACAGCTATGACAGAGATTTATAAAATTATTCATGCAGCAGAGAAAGTGGACAGAGATAACTTTTTCTCTCTCTCTCGAAATACTGGCACTCAAGGACATTCAATGAATTTTATGGGCTGCAGATTATGCACAAAAGAAAATGTTTATGCAGAAAACAGTAACAATAATAAAAAAATTCTTTATAAACAGAATATATAAAATCAATAACAAAAGTGTCATGTCACAAAAGTAGTCAATTACTTTTAACCAGCAGTAAATCCAGTCAACAGTTGATTCTTTTTAAAAATCTTATGTGTCAAACAAAGTGGCCGGTTTCATAGCACCTTCAGCACAAATATGTTCTATAATTGATGTCCAAAAGCAATGCCAACGCCACATTTAGATGCAGCAAGATTCACAACCAGGAAGCAATAGCTGACCTATATTTCTGTTCTGACAATGCATCCTGAAAGCTGTAGTTCTCGAAAGCTGCTGATGCATCTGACAAAGAGAGCTGTGGTTCTTGAAAGCTTATCCTATGACATAATTCTCTTAGCGTCTTTCCGACAACTCACATTTTTCCTTCTGCGCCTGCGTGAGCACCAGGATAAAAAGTGAGTTGTCAGACCCTGCCTCCAGAGGGTGCCGCTGGCATTGGACGGCCAGGTGAGGCTGCCCGGCCCTCTGCCGCTGGACGACACCC
Source organism: Eublepharis macularius (assembly GCF_028583425.1). Classification (NCBI taxonomy): domain Eukaryota; kingdom Metazoa; phylum Chordata; class Lepidosauria; order Squamata; family Eublepharidae; genus Eublepharis; species Eublepharis macularius. Next base: position 2,459,464 of record NC_072798.1, read on the forward strand.
AGCTGGAGGAGGAGGCTGGCACAGGAAGAGTGATGTGTCTGCAGGTGGAGCCTGGGTGACGGGGTGCGACCAAAGTGCCTGCTGCCCTGGGAGCCTCGCCAGAGCTGTGCCTAACCGCTCTCAGCAGGGCTAGGGCGACGGGGCAGAGGCAAAGCATCCATCGCCCTCTGAGTCCCGCCGGAGCTGTGCCGTGCCACTCTCGGTGGAGCCGGGGTGCGGTGCGCCTTGGCTCAGTGAGGTTCACAGGGCTACAGGCACGTTGCCCCCTGCCTCTCAGCCCCTCCACCTGCCAATCCCCCCAGACACCTTCTGCCTCTCAGCTCTCCCCAAATCCCCCTTGCCCCTCTACCTGTCAATCCTCCCCGAACCATCCTGCCTCTCAGCTCTCCCCAGATCCCCCTTGCCTCTCCACCTGCCAACCCTCCCCAGACCCCTCCTGCCTCTGAGCCCTCCCCAGACTCCCCTTGCCCCACCACCTGCCAACTGTCCCCAGACCCCCCTTGCCCCTCCCCAGACCCCTCCTGCCTCTGAACCCTCCCCAAACTCCCCTTGCCCCTCCACATGCCAATCCTCCCCAGACCCCTCCTGCCTCTCAGTTCTCCCCAGACCCCACCTTGCCCTCTACCTGCCAATCCTCCCCAGACCTCTCATGCCTTTCAGCTCTCCCCAGACCTCCCTTGCCCCTCCACCTGCCAGCCCTCTCCAGACTCCCTCCTCCGCCAACCCTCCCCAGATTTCTAGAGCCCGCTGTATTTATTTGCACAACGGGCTTTATTTCTAGTGCTACAATAAATTTGGTTAGTCTTTAAGGTGCTACTGGACTCAGTGGCTATTGATCATGAACAGTGACATAAAATCTCTGTTTTCAGAAGTGGTGTTTCATGATACACTCCCATTAAAAAGCACTCATTCGCTTGGGGCTGAGAGGGGGTGAAGGGGTTTCTGATTTCTCTCCCACCGTACTTTCACAAGAGGAAAGGATGGGGGGGGGGCTTTTCACCTCTTCCTTGGGCATGTGGAGCCAGAGAAAAGGGGCAAAAGGCCCCACTACCCTTGAAGCTGGTGGAAGTAGTGTGGGAAGAAAACCAGAATCCCACCCTTGCAGTGCTCCCTCATAGCACCGAGCAAACAAGTACTTTTTAAGGGGAGTTTCCCGATGTACGTCGGACTGCAAATGCAGTTGCACAGTCGTAACTAGAGGTGGGCACGAACAGTAAAAAACCCTGAATATGGTGTTCGTTGTTCATTGCCGTCCACGAACAGGGATTCACAAACAGCGATGGACATGACATGTTCACAAACATGTTCATAGTTGGAGGTTCGTGGGAACCAGAATGGCCCCCTTGGGACTTAGCTGAACTTGAGCCGGGGAAAGGAGAGTCCATGCGTCTCCCCCTTTCATGTCATCTTCTCTTCACAGTGGCAAAAACAGGACTGTCTGCTGGAAGCTACTTTGAGGGGTTACCAACTGACCTTCCTAATGTCTGATACCCACCAAATTTGCAGGGGACATAGTCCTCACTGTCCTCCAAAGACCCCCCAAGTTTCAGAGAGATTGCTCCCCGGGAAAGGCATGATCCACGGGTCTCCCCCTTTCATGTCATTTTCTCTTCACAGTGGCAAAAACTGGACTGTCTGCTGGAAGCTACTTTGAGGGGTTACAAGCCAGAAAGAAAGCCAGAAGGAGTTCAGACAGAGTTCAGACAGTCCATGTCTATGCTGCCGGGGGAACGGATTGAAAGGTGCCAGACTGTCTGGCTTTACAAACGGCTGACAGATGCCACAAAGAGGGCTTGGAACGAACACCTGTTCGCCGGGAAAAGGGGCCTCATGAACAGCTTACTCACAAACAGTGGACTGGGCTGTTCGTGGCTTTTCTTTGTTCGTATTGCTGTTTGTGCCCACCTCTAGTCATGACCCAGCATAGGTTGGGTGTATCGTGTAGCTTGGCCCTTAGACTGGAGTAACATGGCATTGGATTGTCCTCTGAATGTATTTGTAATTTTTTTTGTATGGTCATAGTATCCTACTGAATCTTTCAGGCAGTTTTGTAACAAACCAGTCCTTATTCGAGCACAGAGGTGCTTCTTATTGGTAGGCTATTCTCACAATGCTTACTAATATAGGGACTGTTAACTGGGCTTCATGTGTCCTGGGCAGCTTGGATATTTTTGACATATTCTCCACCAACCCCACCACTTCCATGCATTTTATTCTGTTCCGAAAAGATCTTTTGTCTCTTGCAGGGGCAGACGATGACACGGTGACAGCTAAGTCTCCATGCCCGGAAGGGGCTCTTTTGTTTAGAAGAAACTGCTATGAGGTTTTCTCAAATGCCCTTCCCTGGCGCTCAGCAGAGGTAAGAAAGGGGGTGAGAAAAGGGGCCAAGGAAAATCTGCAACCACACACACACAAGTCCGTGACAAGATTCCTTTTCAACATTCTCCAGCCCTTGAAATAGTCAAAATGTTGAACTGAAACTGAAATCTTTGCAGGGCTTTTGTGTTAGGTTGTAGTTGTGTGCTACAAGCAGAACCTGCCATCTGGCCACTTTCCTGCCACCCCAAGGAGGAAGCCGGTGGCATCGCAAGGGGCAGAACCTCCGGCTCTCATTTGCACCCCACCTTTATCCAAGAAGCCCTGGGTGGGGCACCTGTCTTGTGGAAACTGTTCTTCACTCAGAAGCAAAATGGGCAAAGAAAAAAAATTATCTGGAGCCAGACATGTATGTCATCAGGAGGCCAAGCTGCATTTCCAAATCCATTCTGCCCTTTGGGTGCCTGCTGGTCTGGACCTCCATCTGTGGAAATAAAAACAACTGATTCCTTGGGGTTTGCAGCCCCGGGTTGGGAAATTCTTGGGGAATTGGGGGAGGGGGACTGGGGAAGTAGTGAGTAAGAGTGGCAGGACTTTAATCTGGAGAACCAGGTTGATTCCCCACTCCTCTGCTTGAAGCCAACTGGGTGACTTTGGGTCAGTCACAGCTCTCTCAGAGTTCTCTCAGAGCCAAGCTACAAGTGACTTTTTTCACGTGGAGAACACTTGATCGTTCTTGCAAGTTTTCCTGGGAAGTGAAATCTGAGTGTCCTTTCCCTCTGTGTTAGAATCACTGCCTGAAGAGCCAGAGAAAGCCAGCAGCAGCAGCAGCTTTTGCAAATCATTCCTCCAGTCACAAGCCTGCAGGACAAGTGGGCTCCCAATGATGGTTTGGGGGCGGGCAGCTGCTACTTTCCCCCTGGGCGTCCTGCTCCCGGGGAGCTGCTCTGGAGAAAGCCGCCGTGTCGGTGAAGCTCCAGCCGCAGCGACAGCGGAAGAATCTGCTGCTGCTCTAACATGCCCTTCCCTTGCTCCTGAGCTCCTGGAGAAAAACTGGAATGAGGGCATGTTAGAGCAGTCATCCTGAGAATAAACGACTTGCCGGGGAAAGCAGCAGGCAGGGTCAGGATCGAGCTCTCTTCTGCCACACTGCTGTGATGCAACGCATCCCCCCTTGATGCTGCTTAACAGTGGAAAACAAACTGACAAATCATATGTTGACCTCAGAAATCCTGTTTAAGGGATTCCATAGTTGGGCTGTTGGCAGAATTACATCGTTTGCAGTGAAAGCATGATCATAGGTGATGTGAGCTTGTTATTATAACAACAACAACAACAACTGCACTTATATACCTCTCTTCTAGAGAGATTAGTGCCTCACTGAGAGTGGTGAACAAGTTATGCTGGCTGGCGTGAGTGTAGGAGAGAAAATAACAAACTTGCTTGTATTTAGAAAAAGGAAATAAGAGTTCTTTAATGTAAGAACTCCATACTCTGATAGGAAAGGAGGAGAAATAGATCCTAGCTACCTATCTAATCTAAGGATGGGCATGGATCCTGCATTCATGGCTGTAAGATGGAGAGAAGGGTCAAAAAGGTGTGGAATGGCTGAGACAAAGCCAGGAAGAGACAGAAGGAGAAGGAGGTCATGAGGAGGAAGTCCTGAGAATAGCAATCTACACATCAATGGATAGACAGAGCAGTAAACAGTAAACAGAGGCCCTGACCTCTGTGTCTTTCTAACTCTTTGGCTTTGACCCCTCTGAAACCTGAGGAAAGGGACAGTGCTCAGTGCTCCTCTTCCAACACAAACTCTGTTGAGTGAAACAACCTGCATCTGTGATGAAACTCTGTAGCTAGATTCTACCCCTCCCAGGCAGCAAGTCTTAAAACACTTCCCAGACCCTTCTGTGCATGCTCCTTGGCTTGTGGCAGTAAATGATAACTCTCTGGTAAAAACTTCATTCTCATTGCAGAAAGAATGCCAGACGTTGGAAGAAGGAGCTCACCTGGTTTCCATTCAGGATATTCAAGAACTTAGATTTCTTTCTTCTTACCTCAGACGTCAAAATGCTGGCTACAATGTCTGGATTGGTTTGCATGATCCAGTCTCCTATAGGGTGGGTGACCACATTGGCCGCTCTCTTTTTAAATGTTGTTTTTTATTAAACCCAAAGGTATTGTACATTTTAAGTCTTGGAGTTAAACTGTGGATATAGTTGCTGATTGAGGCCATTTGGGGTGTTCCATGTTACCATCGTGAGCAGGAACAGGATCCGCAGTCCGGGCGAATCTGCTGGCAACAGCCAGTCAGAGCCAGGGGATCTTGTAGCCGTTCCCCCTGGGGAATGGCTGTCTTACCCTGGAGAGCACAAACAGACATGGCAAAGGATGGCAATCCACAATACTCTTTAAAAGATAATTTGCTCACACTTAAAATGTGGGTAGCATGGATACTTATGGTACGACAAGGCTACGGTCAATGCAGAGTTTAATAATCATTATGTCAGGCGTGCCTTTTTGAGACTACGGAATAAATACAAACTTAGGTTTTGTTCAAAAATACCTCTCTGGTTATCATCGCAAGACACTCATTTTAGAAGGAAAACGGTGGGTCCAATTAAATGGTTCTCTTATTGTGATTTGTTGGAATTCTTTCAAGGTTAAGTCAAAATTAAATCAAGAGAGGATTTAGTAGCAGAAGGGTATTGCATTTGTGAAGAATGATGTGTTATTAAGAAAAGGACTTCCACCTCCCTTTAAAAAGTACAGATACGACCAATGAACTCGTGAGTTTAGAAGATGATGACAAACTCATTTTGGCAGAGGGTAACACCCTCAAAGCAGCTGGAATAGCACATGAAACAGACTTAGCATTTTTCTGCATGGATGATTACAGAAAATATAAACTGAACCCTGTTGCTGCCTGGTGAAGATTTGGAGACTCAAATAGTCTCCCTTCCTGGTTATTTTTTTTTTTTTGTAGTAGCAGAAGGGCATGTTTGCCAATGGTTTCCCTATATGCAAATCTCCGGGAGATTTAAATTAGACAAGAGACATGATTTTGCCCTCTGTAAAGTGAAGAACATGTTATTTCTAAAATGTACAAACTTTTGTTGAGGTTTGAGAGAGAAGAAGAGCAAGTAAAAGAATGTATGATTAAATGGGCAAAAAATCTGGCCATGGATCAGGGCAGGTCGGCACTGCTTATACTTTTGGATCTTACAGCAGCGTTCGGCACGGTCGATCATGATCTCTTGACCCACTGCCTCGCCGACGTGGGGATTTGTGGGACAGCCCTTCAGTGGCTGAGCTCCTTCCTCCACGGTTGGGGACAGAGGGTGGCACTTGGGGAACAGATGTCCGCCCGCCATTCCTTGGTGTGTGGCATCCCTCAGGGGGCAATTCTTTCCCCGAAGCTATTTAACATCTACATGCGCCTCTTCGCCCAGGTAGTCTGCAATTTTGGGCTGGGATGTCACCAGTATGCGGATGACACCCAGCTCTATCTGTTGATGGACGACTAGTCTGACTGTGCTCTGGATTCCTTGGCCAAGGGTCTTGAGGCTGTGACAGTATGGTTATGTCAGAGTTGCCTGAAATTGAATCCCCTGAAGACGGAGGTTCTGTGTCTGGGTCGTAGAGCAATGGGGTTGTGGATCCAGCTCCCAGCCCTCAGAGGGGTACAACTGAAGCCTTCGTTGATGGTGAGAAGCCTGGGTGTGACTTTGGATGCTGCACTTTCAATGGAAGCCCAAGTCATGACTGTTGCCAGGTCTGCCTTTTTTCACCTTAGACAGGCCAGGCAACTGGAGCCCTATCTCTCATCTTGGGATCTGGCCACAGTGACCCATGCAAAGGTCACCTCCAGGCTAGACTACTGCAACTCACTCTATGCTGGGCTGCCCTTGGGCCTGACCCGGAAGCTGCAGCTGGTCCAGGACGCAGCGGCATGCGTTCTTATAGGAACACCTGTTCGAGCGCATGTCCATCCTGTGCTGTGCCAGCTGCACTGGCTTCCAGTGGAGTTCTGGATCTACACGAGGGCAGGATATAAGTCAAATAAAATAAATAAATACATTGCCTACAATGGAGGAATGGTGGATAAAAGTTTTGGAGTTTGCATCAATGGCAAAACTCACTTCACTGATCAGAGAAAAGCCATTATCTACATTTTTGGTTGAATGGAAAACATTTATATAGACTTTTTACATGAAATAGATAATAATGATTTGATGATATCTGGATTTATGGATTAAGAATCATGGACGATAGAAAAAAGAGGGCTCTTATGTTTAACATAGAATAAGCGAGACTTTGAAAATGATACATATTTGTTGCGGAGAAAATCGGAACTCAATTTGGAGTTTTGTTTTAGTATTTTTCTTTTTAAATCTTTTTAAATTGTATTTTTATTTTATTATTATTAGCTGTTTGTCTTGTTTGTTATTTCTTATTTATATGTATTATTAGTGTTTTTTTTAAGAATGTTGTTTTTTTATCTTTTATGTTTACTTTTATAGCTTAAATAAAAAAAAATGATCTGCCAGGAAACATAATTCGCTCACATGTGCAGGCTTGATGGGTTGGGGATGTACAGGGAGGGGAGGGCAGAAGGGCTTTAACCTTTAAAACTCTGCTGAGTTCAGTGCAGCTGAGAGCGGGACCACAAGTGACGCCTGACACAGGTTGGACACTTGTCAGCTTCCCTCCAGTTTTGATGGGAAATGTAGGCGTCCTGATCTTGCAGCTTGGCTCTCCGACTGCTGTCCAACGGTCTCAACTGTCACTTGTCCAACATTCCGCCAAGCTGCCTACATTTCCCATCAAACTTGAGGGAAGCTGGCAAGTGTCCAACCTGTGTCAGGCGTCACTTGTGGTCCCGCTCTGAGTTGGCCGGTCCTTTGTTTTCCGAGCTCTGCAAGGGACCTTCACCCTAGAGCTCCTCTGCCTGGCCTAAGCCCACTCCTGCTGCTCTGGAGATTGACTTCCTCCTGCATCCAGGCCACTGCCCTGCCAGTGATTCTCCTGGAGGGCCCTCTCTCTTCATAGGACTTTTCTCTTTCACCCACAACAGGGACAGAACTGGGCATGGAGCAGTGGAACCCCATATGATCCAAGTGCCTCCTTCTGGAATGGGTGGAGGCCCTCCAGCTATTCTTCTCTGTGTGTTGCCATCTCCCCATCAGGTATGTCAGAAGGCTCTTGGCAGATGGAGGGAATGGCTGTGTCTAAAAGGTGTTCCTGGAGGTTACCTGGCTCCAAGGCAGAGAGGGGAGGGTGTGTCTTGGGTAGGGATCCCAGACCCCCGGTGGGGGCGGGGGATCTCCCACCCCCGCTCCCCACACCCCACCCTCACTTACCTGAGCAGTGGGGTGGGGGGGGGTGCACACCTTCCTTGCTCACTCCCCTGCTGCGCAGCGTGCTCGCATGTGCCACAGCCGCTGGGATCGGGCCCGTTTTGGCCCGGATCAGGGCTGCTGAGGAGCGCAGGAGTGCTCCTGCGCTACACAGCGCCTCAAAACCAGGCCCAATCTGCGGCAGAATGGCCTGTTTTGGGCGCATTCTGCAGCTCCTGGTGATGGGATGACATCACCCTGATGTGACATCATCATGCCTGTGGGGGTGTGCACATGCTCTGTGCACATGCACCCCCCTCTCCCAAAAGGTAAGTGCCAGGCCCCTGTCCCCTCCCCCCCTGGCCAGGAGATTGAGGGGCCTGGCAACCTTAGTCTTGGGCATACGCTGCTCATACATGAATTTTTGGTATCTCATTCAGCAGAACTCAGCATCCCCAAAATGAAAGCCGAGATTTGTGTTTGTTCTTTAAATGAAGGTCCTATCATTATATGTCTCTCCCATGAGAGTGGGGCCTTGGGGGTTATGGGGAGGCTGACCAGGACCCCAAATAGCCATGGGGCAAAGCAGAGATTTGGGATTCCTTGTCCCCTCCACCATGGCTACCAAAACCAGAAAGAACAAGACAAACATGGGTATTTGCTTATTTCAGCAATGGGTTAGTGGACCGATGCGTGCAGTTTGTGACACATGCACTTTAGGGTAGACTGGTACAGGGTGTTTGGAGCTGCATTGTTAAGAGACACCGTTTATTGGGAGGGGTCTTACTGAACAGGCCACCTTGTGCCAAAGAGTCTGTTGGGAGGGAGCACTTGAGTTTAGTTGAGGTCTAGACTACACAGCCGCTTCTTCCTCGTCTGCCAAATGTCTCCCGGCCCCTCACAGTTGCTCCTCTCCTTCCGCCTCGCAGGTTCTTCCCGGTGGATCCAGCGTGATTGTTCTAATCCATTTCCATATGTGTGCAAGTACAGGCCTTTCTACTAGACCTGCAGAGGACGTCCAAGGTGCAAACGGCCTCAGGAGTGTCAGACATGGACCCAATTCTTGGATGCCTCAGGCTGTTTCTTGCCTGAGATTAACCTCAAAATCTTTCCAAATAGTTGCTTTGTTAATTTGCATGAAATCTGCCTCCATCCAATCGGAGGGCACCGTGCTCTTGATTTGTGTTTGCCTAGCGCAGATATCAAGAGAGCTTTTCCAGTATCAGTCCAGTATGGGCCTTTAATGTTTCTAACAGCATCAAATAAGTACACCCCACCTGGCCCACCAAAGAACCTTCTCCGGAAGTATTTTCCTCCAGGCTGAGCTGAAGGGAGCGTTGCCTGGAAGATGGTTTAGTTCTGTAAAGGAAATGTGAAGGTAATAGCAGGGAGGAGAGAATCTAATAATACACCCTCTTGCGACATCTACAGCCATTTTGAAAAGTTCTGTGCTGATTTCTTTGGTGTTTCTTGACCATCAGGCCCCCCTCTGCCCTCTTTGATGCTTTTGGCTTTCGAAATTATAATAAATTCTCTGCTAAGCAAAGAAGTGCATCTTTCTTTTATGATGGACTGATGGCTCGGGGATACCACACTACAGGTGGGAATGCAGGGGGGCCTGCCTGATCTGAGTTCACGTGGGAGGCCGACGGCTGGCCCACATACCTGTTCTCCTACTGCCTAGGCTTTGGTTACAAGTGTCCCTGACCACCATGCCCCCCTCGCCCCCAGTAGTGATTGGTACCCATGGGGCTGGTGAGGTGGAGGGTGGGCTGGGGTATGGTAGGCGGAGTGTGTAATGTTCACTGCACCCATGGAGGTCTCTGTCTCTCCCTCTGTCACTTGCAACAAGCCAATGCGTTTGGAAACAGCTGTGTTTGTCCAGAGGGCTGGTTTCACATGATAACAACAAAAACATTCAATTTATATACTGCCCTTCAGGACAACTTAACACCTGCTTAGAGCAGTTTACAAAGTGTGTTGTTATTATCCCCACAACAAAATACCCTGTGAGGTGGGTGGGGCTGAGAGAGCTCTGAGAAAGCTGTGACTGACCCAAGGTCACCCAGCTGGCTTCAAGTGGAGGAGGGGGGAATCAAACCCGGCTCTCCAGATAAGAGTCCCGCACTCTTAACCGCTACACCAAGCTGGCTCTCAATGAAATTGCAGCCTTCCTTGTAGGATTCTTTCACTGCCCCTTTAAACCCTTGCAAGAGTTTTGAGTGTTGTGAGAATATTGAGCCCTGATCAAATGGCTGCCAGCCCCCCCCAATTACTGTGTCCCCCAAGCCCCTTGTTGCTGGGGGAAGCACTAAGCCCGGAGAAAAATGCTGCATGAATAAGCGTTTGGGTCTGTGGGTACGATACAGTGCAGTCATGATTCTTTTAACAAGCTGAAGCTTTTTTTTAAAAAACTAAGTACCACCAACAGGGTACAGTATAACAATACAGGCTACAATTGGGAGTATCGAGCATCAGAAAAGTATTCTAGCCTAAACTTAGTTCAGAGTTCACCTGACATCCGCTCCTCTCCACCACCACCCCACCCCGCCATCCTGGGTGGGACAGAGGGGTGCATAGAATCATCGGGTTGGAAGGGACCTCTAGGGACATCTAGTCCAACCCCCTGCACAGTGCAGGAAATGCTCAATTACCTCCCCCTTCCCCCACACACCCAGTGGCCCCTGCTCCATGTCCAGAAGATGGCGAAACACCTCCAGGATCAAACTGGCCTGGGGAAAATTGCTTCCTGACCCCAAAGCAGTGATTGGCCTTATCCTGGGCATGTAAGAAGGGCCACGAGAACTAAGCACTAATGTAGCCCTTCCTGCCCTCCCTCTCATGATCTGCCCAGGTTCACAGAATTAGCATTGCCTCTGCTTAAAAACCTCCCAAGAAGGAGAGCCCGCCACCTCCCGAGGAAGCCTGTTCCACTGAGGGACCGCTCTGTCAGGAAGTTCTTCCTAATGTTTAGCTTAAAACTCTTTTGATTTAATTTCAACCCATTGGTTCTGGTTTGACCTTCTGGGGCAGCGGAAAACAACTCCGCGCCATCCTCTCTACGGCAGCCCTTCAAGTACTTGAAGATGGTTATCGTATCATAGACCTCCAGTTGTCTCACATACACACGCACACACACACAGCCAGGGCTTTTTTTCTGGGAAAAGAGGTAGTGGAACTCAGGACCACACAATGATGTTACTTTGGGTCAGCTGGAATAAGGGGGGAGTTTTTTAAAGTTTAAATCGCCCTCGGCAAAAATTGTCACATGGCTGGTGCCCCCACCCCTTGATCTCCAGACAGAGGGGAGTTTAGATTGCCCTCTGCGCCAGTGGCGTGGAGGGCAATCTCAACTCCCCTCTGTCTGGAGATCAGGGGGCGGGGCCACCAGCCATGTGACCATTTTCAAGAGGTGCTGGAACTCCGTTCCACTGCGTTCCGGCTGAAAAAAAGCCCTGCACACAGCCAAGTAGGCTTCTTTCAACTCTCTTCTCTCAGGTAGCATCAGAGGTTGCAGGCTCAATCAGTTCCCTGGGGGCTTGGCTTTCTTTTCAGGAGGTAACATTTCCCAGGAATTCTGGCAACTAAATGACTGAGAGCATGTGCGGAATGCAATGACTGAAAAGCCAGACAGGCTGCAAATATCTCCTCCTCAATCAGGGTGAGCAGGTGGCAATGGGGGAAAAAGGCTTAATATAAGTGCAAGGTCAGACCTACAAATGCTAACTTACACATCCATACAGACAAGGTGTGCGTTAGTATAACTTCTCTTTTCATGGGTTCTATGGGGCTTAGAAAGCAACTTTCACAAAATTTTAAGAAATAACTTTTTTTTCCTTTTAAACTTTTTAACAATTAATAAAGTACAACTTTAACAAAAATTAACTCTTAGGTGCAACTGTAACCCCTGTGAGGTTAATTGGTTTAGCCCGGTGGGGTGGAGTCAGAAGCTAGAGGAGGAGACTGTTTGCTGGCGGAGCTTAATAAATGATAAGCTCTTATCACCTTGAATAAGGTAATCAAATGTTGTATGTAAAATATGATTGAAAGTGGTGTTTGTGTATTGTGTGTAGCTGGTGTTACTGGGGTTGTGTTGTTTTTGCAGGGCTACAATTCCCAACCAGAAGACGGAAGCCCGGGGTGCAGCTGCGTCAAAGGGATGAGAGAGGACACAGCATCACGTCTTGGATGCCTTTTCAAGGACTTTGTTGATTTTGGAGGGGTTTTTTTGTATGGTTGCACTTAAGAGTTAATTTTTTGTTAAAGTTGTATTTTATTAATTGTTCAAAAGTTTAAAAGAAAAAAGTTATTTCTTAAAATTTTGTGAAAGTTGCTTTCTAAGCCCCATAGAACCCATATAAAGAGAAGTTACACAACCAAATGGCATCCCGAAGAGGTCCACTGAATTTGGCTGCATCTCCTCGTCTTCAGGTAAACAAGCAGACCCGCAAGGTGGCAAGAGGACCCCTCAAGGACTTGTATCTGCAAAGGGCCCCAAGCTCAGTGGAGAACAAGATTGTGAAGGAATGGACTCACAAGCCCCCGTTCCTTTGGTCCTCTGAGAGCCAAGCTACAAGTGATGCCTGACACAGGTTTACAGAACCCCCCCCCCACACACACACACCCAGCGGAGGGGAAGGGGGGCGCCCGGCAAGAGCCCGACGCCTGCACTCCCCTCCCGACCGCATGTTCTCCCTCCCATAGACTGCCGCTCTGTAAACTTCAATTAAATGGAGAGCCTAGCTGCAAGACCAGGATGCCTACATTTCCCATCAAAACTTGTGGGAAGCTGACAAGTGTCCAACCTGTGTCATGCATCACTTGTAGCTTGGCTCTGAGAATTAAAAAAAAAAAACCCACAGCTGTCCCAAGTCTGAGTTCAGTAATGCTCCCCCTTCCCCTTACTCTCAGGAAGAATTATCAAACCAAACTGGTTATCAGCTGCTGTCACTTGCAACTCAGAGTATCTCCAGCTAGATGGAGTTGCACATCCAGTTCTCTGGATCTGTGCTGCCGTTTAGAGGCTGTGCCTAGTTGCTGCACTCCTACAAGCTAGAGCAGGAACGGTCTATTGCAACTTCATAATTATGAGCTATTGTGCTCCAGCCATGGCAAGCCTACCCCTCCCTATGGCTGCGCTTCAGATAGCAAGACCACAGCGTGGTTACGGATGTCAGGATTAGTGCCAGGGCTCCTTCCAGGTTTTCATGTCCCTTGGATAACAAAGTATAAGTGGGACCCTGTCCCCTTTGGTAAAACCCTTTCCTCCTCTGACCACACCCTTTCCATTTAGCCCCTCCCCCTCAGTTTTATCTTTTCTTCTTTAGCCACTCCCTTTTCCATTTCAATTTGCTTTACTCTGGTAATGAGTATGACCAATCATACAAAATATCCATTTTGTTGGCTGTCTTTTATTAATTGGCATAAAATCAGAAGCGAAAATATGTATCTGTGATTTTGCTTGGAGCGCTATTCAATAAAATTGGTATCTGGTTTTTGCCCAGCCGGAACCGTCTGCCGTCTGCACTGACATAAGATTCTATTTGTGGGGACAACAAAGTACCAAGATCACTTGAAGATTTTTTCCTAGAATAATGGTGTGCAATTCCAGAGGGTTAAGAGCCAGGCATTAAATTCCAGGGAGTCAGGGAGCCAAACTTCTCTAACAGGAAAAGACCAGGGGCCACAGCTGGAATTTTTTTTAACACCCCCCCACCCACACACACACACACACAATTTTTGAACAAAAGTGGAAGGCAATGATAAGTTCAGTAATTAAGCTCAGCAAATAAACCTCCTCTTTGCAAAGAACCTTCTGGTTGAATGCCCAGGTTTGGGGCTTGAGGAAAGATTTCTGAAGTGATACTTGAGAAGTGCTTGGAGCGTTTCAGAGAAGTGCAATATAAAGAATTACAATAGCATGTAATACGTAGCAAGTGAAGCGAAACGCAGGCGCTTGACAACCACAAGAGGCTTCGTCAGAAGAACATTTGGGTGCCACAGGTGAGTCTGTTCACTTGCCAGGCAAGTGTCATTTGTCACTTGTAGCTTGGCTCTGAGGCACCAGGAAGTGGCCGCCGTGTCACCTTCAGGGGCTTTCCCACAAAGTGGCATTCTGTAAGCCTTCCCCATGCTGAGCTGATTCACGTTACATTTTATACCAAGGAACTGAGGGAAACCCTCAACTTTCAGCGGGGAACCCCCGCACAATCTGTGTGTACTGTAAATGTGCCAAGCTGTATGTGTATGTTCACAGAATCAGCATTGCTGTCAGATGGCCATCTAGCCTCTGCTTAAAAACCTCCAGAGGAGAGCCCACCACCTCCCGAGGAAGCCTGTTCCTTTGAGGGACTGCTCTGTCAGGAAGTTCTTCCTAATGTTTAGCCAAAAACTCAGTTTCAGCCTGTTGGTTCTGGTCTGACCTTCTAGGGCAGCAGAAAACAACTCCGCACCATCCTCTGTATGACAGCCCTTCAAGTATTTGAAGACAGTTATCATATCACCTCTCAGTCATCTCCTCTCCAGGCAAAACACACTGAGCTTCTCCAACCTTTCCTCATAGTACTTGGTGTCCGGATTCCTCACCATCTTCATTGCCCTCCTCTGGACACGCTCCAGCTTGTCTATGTCCTCCTGAAAATGTGTTTCCCCAAACTGAACACAATACTCTAGGTGAGGTCTAACCAGACAGCCCTTCAAGTACTTGAAGATGGTTATCATAGCACCTCTCAGTCATCACCTCTCTGGGCTAAACATACCGAGAGCTCCTTCAAACTTTCCTCCTAGGACTTGGTCTCCAGACCCCTCACCATCTTCGTCACCCTCCTCTGGACGCGTTCCAGCTTGTCTGTATCCTTCTTAAATTGTGGTGCCCCAAACTGAACACAAGTGCGCCTCGGAGACTTACCTGAAGGGAGACAATTCCTGCTCAGCCAGTGCAAGAGTCCGGCAAGTTCCAGAGCCCAGGGGATCCATATTAAGTTGGGCCGGCAAGACTGAGATGCCTCAGCAAATAAATAACTTTTGTACCATTTAAAAATGTGTCGGAATCCAGATGTCTTTCTGGTCCAGAATCTGAGTCATGTCAGTGCAGAATTATCATTCTTTCATTTTATTTGTGCAGCAGCATCACACTGCCTACTTTGGATCAGCAACGACCAGTTTTCTCTGCACAAAGAGCTGCAGCTCAGTTGTCAGACTCTGAATGTATTTGGGATGTAGAAAGACGTGGTTGAAACCCTGGAATCCCCACTTCAAAGGTTCTCTGGATTAGGAAACGGCTGCTGCCAGTTAGAGTAGACCACCTGGGGCTGGATAGTTGGGTGCTGCCGAGAAGCTTTATGGGTCTCCCCTAGAGTATCCCAGTGTCACTACTGCAGCAGTACGCATGTCAATCCTACCTTGACAGCTGATGTCCCCCTCAATGCTGCGTTATGTTGAAATGGGTGCTTGGTCGCACGCCCAGGTCTTTGGAAGGCTGGTGACATAAGAAGAGAAGAAGGGCCCTGCCCATGGGCTCAGTGATCCCCCTTTCAAACCCTCTCTTCTCCAGTGGCGACCTCCAAATCTCCTGGAATTTCCCAACTCTAACCTTTCCTCCCAGTCCAAGGCCTTCCTCTGATGTTGCCTCCTGACTCTGGAGATCCGCGGTTTCCTGCCTCTGTGGAGGCTTCCTTCAGCCCCCGTGACTAGTAGCCACACCCAATCGTTCTCTTTTGTGCCCTTTTTGAGATACAGTGACCAGAACTGTACAGAGCGCTGCAAATGAGGCCACTCTGTACAGAGACATTAGAATACTGCCCCCCCCCCCCGCTCCTTTCTTGATCATTCCCAGCCTGGAGTTTGGCTTTTTCTCTCCTGCCGCAACAGTTAAGAAGTAGACCAAAGACAGAATAGACGTCAAGCTGACAGGGAGATTATTTATAGGGCTCAGAGCCAAGTTACAAGTGATGAATGACACTTGCCTGGCAAGTGAACAGACTCACGTGTATTCTTCCCTGTTCACTTGCCCTCCACTTGCCCTCCACTTGATCAAGTGGAGAGCAAGTGAATGGCAAGTGAACAGGGAGGAATACACGCGAGTCTGTTCAGTTGCCAGGCAAGTGTCATTCATCACTTGTAGCTTGGCTCTCAGACCCAAGCTACAAGTGATGCCTTATACAGGTTGGACACTTGTCAGCTTCCCTCAAGTTTTGATGGGAAATGTAGGCGTCCTGGTTTTACAGCTTGGCTCTCTATTACAGCTGCAAGACCAGGACGCCTACATTTCCCATCAAAACTAGAGGGAAGCTGACAAGTGTCCAACCTGTGTCAGGCGTCACTTGTAGCTTGGCTATCAGTTTCCCAAAGGGTGAAATACAATTCCACTGTGCAGACTTATTTGTGAGGCCTTTCCTTAAAACAAAGCCTTCACACAGACTGCCCGCAACCAACCTTGTGGGCCAAATGAAACCCTGGGAAAGTTGCCCTCGTCTTTACGGGCAGGGGCTGACAAGAGTAGTATTGCCCTGTGTGAATGCCCAGAGAAAGAGACCTTTGGAGTTTGGGAAGGATTTTCTTGATATGCCTGATCATGAGAACGTTTGCTACCAGAAATTACAAAATGGCACCTTTGGGTCATGTGTGAAAACAGTCCATTGCTGTTCCCTGCCATGGGGCCCACCTGGTTTCAGGGAGGTCTGCCCTTGTGAGTAATTCTGCACATGGAGCCATCTCCTGTTTCATCTCTTTCAGACCTTTCGTGAGTCACAGCTCTCTTCTTCCAATCCCCCACCACAAAGTTTGTTGGCCTTCTAGCTGCTCCTGGACTCCTGCTTTTTTCTGCTGCTACAGACAGACTAACACGGCTGCCCACCTTCGTCTTTCAGATCTGTACATTTTTCTTTGAAGTAAACCAGTTAGATGAATGAGGAAATACAGTTGTTTACCTGCCTTCCCTGGTCTGCTGAACACCTTTGACAATATTAGCAGTCTGCTAAGTTTTGTGACAGCTGGTAGTTTTAAGCAAGTATATTTAATATCGACACGGCATGAATAACTTGAGAAATCGGAGCGTTTTGCGTGGTGTATGCATGTTAACTTTTAAAAATTCATGTTGGTTGTTTGTATCAAGGGTGGTGTGGCTTGCCTGGCCCCAGGGAAAGTCAACGAGAAGAAGAGCAGGGCTGCCTCCGTGCCCCAGACCTTCAGAACCCGCACTCGGGCCTTTCATCACAGGCCGCTTCCTTTGATCTCCCTGATAAGAGGACAGCCCTGGCCAGACCACTTGAGGGGTGGGCAGAGGCTCTGCAATCTTTGTTTACCTGGGAGGGTGGGATGGGTCTGTCTGCTACCTGGTTTGCAACCCCGCCCCTTCCAGGCAGGACCTCACCCCAGGTGGCCTATAAACCCTCTGGAATTTGCCAGCCTCTTGCACTGGCTGAGCAAGATTCACCTCTCTTCAGACAGAGACAGACAAACAGGTAAGTCTCTGCTGCGTGCTTAGCACGGCCTTACTTATAGCTGCAAGCTTAAGACAGCAATGCTGAGCTGCAGATTTTTTTTAAAAAGGCAGACCAGGAATTCGGTAAAGAGGAGGCTTGTGGCATTTCAAGAACAAGCAGAAGCAGTTAATTAGTTAATTAACTGAAACATTTTAACCCCCCCCCTTTCCTCTGGTTCAAGGTGACTTTCAATAATAGATTAATAGTGTCTGAAGAAGGGAGCTGTGACTCTCAAAAGCTTATTCCCTGGAAATCTTGTTGGTCTCTAAGGTGCTACAGGTCTCAACGCCTGCAATAATAGATTTAAAACATTTACAGTTAAAATAAAAATAGAATAACAGCCCCCAAACAGCCTCCCCACCCATTAAAACAGGCTTGTCATTCACACCCCCTCAAAAGCAAAGGCAAGGGGGTGGGCGGGAGCCCCTTCCCTGAGCTCTGTGACTTCTTCAGTTCTGCTACGCTCCACCTCTTTGCTCTCTTAACTCTTGAATTTACCACACAACTTTCGCTGGTTTAAACTGCAATAGACATAGTTATCCCTTTGGGATCAATTGATGAATGTTTCTCTCCTTTGGAAATAGACCCTGCCGCCAGAGATCCATCTTTATTTGGCCCGAGGGCTCAGATGAAGAAAAGTATCAGTTAAAATGCCCAAAGTGCCTCTTTCTTGGCTTTCCTTCGGCGTCAGGACTATGGCCAAAGCCTGAAGCCCCCCAGAGAAGGTGGGGAGCGGGAAGGAAGAGAGAGAAAGCTAAGAAAAGGTTGTGAAGTGGGGAGTCATCCCACAGTAGGAGCAAAGCTTACTACCTGCTGCAGATGTCTTGACAATGGCAGCTTTTGTTTTATAAAAGAATCCAAAGTTATCTGATTTCACAAATCCCCTTCCCCCAGAAGCCTCCGAAAGGGAGTTCAACAGATGGTTGCAGTACGTAATTGTAGAGAGCAATTCCTCAGCTACCTGCCAGGCAGTTAAGTGGAAAGGCCTTGTGCAGATTAAGAATTCCCGTCAGGTTTCCTGGGTAAGCTCCTTGGGGCAGAGGCCTCCACCTCCTTCACATGGCAACAGGAGTCCCGCGTCTTGGGCATGCTCTGCCACTGATAGAAATAAGACCTTCTTGCCATGGCAGAGCCCCTAATCGCTGCTGCAAGCCAACTCCAGTGGAGATGCCAGTCTGCCCAGCTCAGCGGCCAGGGCGGGAAGGTCCTCGTGGAGGCAGGCAGGCAGGCAATCCCACCAGGGATGCCACAGAAGCCTATGGGGGCAGAAGCGGGACCAAAGGTGCCAGCAATTGGGGGGGGCGAAGTCTGCAGTGACCCCCACCGACACTCGGGAACAAATGCACACGAGCCAGAACGCTGCACACGGCTGGCCTGGCTGGACCAGCCCCCCTTCCCAGGGGTCAGTGGGGGGGGAGGCATTGCATGTTTGATTGACACCCCTTTGCACCCCACATTTACTGCGAGGCGCTCTTCCTTCCCAGGTGAAGGACTGGGAGGATGGCGCTAGCTGCCTGCTTTAGCTTGGGGCTACTTGCTTGCCTGCTGATTGGACCCTTCACAAGAGGTGAGTCCCGGATTTGGGATCCTGCCATAACTTCCCCTCCCCCCCTTTTTGGGCATCCCACATGGAAGGGACCAACCCAGTCCAGCCTGGCAAGAAGTGGGAGACGGCCAGTCGGAGGTCTGGAGCTCTTTGCCCAGGCAGTCAGGAGAGGCCAATCCCCCCTTGCTCTTCCCTGGCGGGCTGGCGGGGGGGCTGGCAACATGTGCCCACATGCAGGGCTCTCCTCTCACCACCCCTTCTGTGCCCACAGGTGCCCATGCTGCTGACTGCCCCAGGGACTGGCTCTCCTACAACCACCATTGCTATGGCTACTTCCCCCGGGAGCTGAACTGGAGGCAGGCACAGGTGAGTGGTTGAGGGCAGGGCCCCTGGGCGGGAGTGAGTCCTTCGTATGTGGGACCCTAGGCTTGCCAGCTCCAGGTTGGGAAATTTCTAGGGATTTTGGGGTGCAGCCTGGGGATGGCAGAGTTTGGAGAGGGGATGTGGTGCTATAGAGACCACTCTCTGGAGCTGCCATTTCCTCTAGGGGAAGAGATGGCTGTCGCCTGGGGAACAGTTGTAATTCCAGGAGACCTCCAGTCCTCACCTGGATGTTGGCAACCCAAGGGTACACTTGGCACAAGCTCTGTCCACCCTTCCCCACCCTCCCAACCAGAGGCCACAGGCACTGCTACTGGGACCCCTCAGAAGAAACCCCTCTCTATTCTGCCCCTGGCCTCTGGGGTGCGGGTGGGGGGGTGGAGATTTGGGGAAGGACCAGGGTCTATGTGCGGGGGGCAGGGGGGGAGGGCAGCTGCATAGGCTTCCCAGAATCTTCCCTCAGGTTGTTTGCAGAAGGGACTGAATCGTGTGTCCAAATCCAGGGAAATCAAGTGTGCCGTGCCTACAAGTGGATATTTCCAACTTATCCAAGCTCTGTTCACAAGTCACCACAAACACATATACAGTCCATGTACAGCATACACTTTATTTGTGTACACTTGCTGAGTAAGGGGCTGTCTAGACATGCAGGTTTTTAAAGAGCTGGTTCCAGGTTCCTCATGTCCAAATAGCAAATGTGTGTACATGCAGGGGTTGCGTGCATTCACTGCAACTTGCGAGCTGGGCTACGAGTCTTCCCAATCGCAAAGCCAGACAAGTGGCTGATGCTCTTAACAACTACACAGGGGTGATCTGCTGTATTCAAATGAAATGTGTGCGTGTGTGGTGGTGTTGGTGGTGGTGGCAAGCCCCCGCTCCACGGCTAGGAGCAAGCAGACTTGTTGTGAGGCCTTTGGGGGGGGGTAAGTGTGTGTGCATGTGTGGTGAGGGACTGGTGTCTTGGGAAGGCACCTTGAACTGTTGATCAAAAAGGTCCTCTCCGGCTGGCCCCGCTGATGCCGTGGGCAGGGCAGCTTGGCAGGACCCACCCTCCCTCCTCTCTGCCTCCACTGCCCAGGCTCACTGCCAACGCCACAAGGCCAACCTGGCCTCCATTCTGGACGAGGACGAACACTCCGCCATCGCTGACTTCCTGCACCAAGTCCAGTGGGACGACGAGGACGTGTGGTTCGGGCTGTCCCTCCCTGCGCGGGTGAGTGAGGGCTCGTTTGGGGCTCCTAGCGCTCCCCTGCAAGTGCTGCTCAAGCAGGCTGCTGGCCCCAGAGGCGGCATGCGCAGCATCCAGGAAGCAACCATCCCTCCGAAGAGAAACAGCATTGCCCAAGAGGCATGCATGCAGAGGGCAAAAAGGGTCGCAGGGACCCCTCTACATTCTCGCCCTGCTGATGCCTGAATCTCACCCTCTTGCCTCCTCAGGGCCAGAACTGGGCCTGGGCCGATGGCAGCCCTGTGCGCTACACAGCCTGGGAAAGGTCCAAGCCTTCTCGTGCCTCGCGAGGGGACAACTGCGCCCAGCTGGATGAGGATTCAGGTGCGGAGGGGCTGAGCAGACCTCAGGGGGTGGCAGGAGGGCTGCTTTGGGTGGGGACAAGCCTGTAGAACTCACTGCCACTTAATGAGGAGAGGGCAATTCACACAAAGCACAGGACCAGAGAAGCAACCGCTCCGCATGATACACCCCCCACCCCCAGCAAACAATTCCCCCATATTGTGTGTCAGTTGTCATTGCAATTTGGAGAAGCCCCATAGATACTGGAGGGGGAGGAAGGACAAGATCTGGGAGAATTACGAAGTGGGCAGGCCCTGGAGGGGGGCACACCAGCCCAGTCCTCGAGCCCAGCTCCCAGTCATTCCCCTAAACAGGCATCTTGAGCCTTTGCATCAGGTCAGGACAGGCAGCAATTCAAGCTGCATTGGAGTGGGCCCCTGGGTGAGTTTTTCCTCTGAAAGGGCTGCAAATGGCACTGAGGAAAGGAAGCAAAGGGAGGCAGGCAGCCACCTCCCCCTAAACACGTCTTGCCTGCAGAAATGGGCCTCTCGGGTTTGTAGAACGGCCAATCCAGCCCCCTTTGCTCTGGAGTCGCTCTGTAGCCTTGGGCATATCTTATTATTTATTTTATTTGCTGTCTGATACCCTGCCTTCTCTCCAGTGAGCACCCAAAGCCGCTTACGTTTTTCTTCCCTCCCCCATTTATCCTCAAAACAGCCCTGTGAGGTAGGTTAGGCTGAGAGTGAGTGACCACCTCAAAGTCACCCAGCAAGCTTCCACAGCAGAGTGGGGATTCGAACCTGGGCCTCCCAGATCCTAGCCCAACATTCTTAAGCACTACACAACTCTGACTCTACCCCACACAAGTCACTCGTTTCTAGCTGCAATTCTCTATGGGAAAAGCCGGCATAACTCCCAGGATGGAGCACACAAAGGGCTTTGCAGTGGATAAACGGAAGCCCCGGGGGGGAAAGGCCCATGGCTGGGCTCGGAGGGGGGCTTGGACAGGGGCCCGCTTGTCTCGTGCTCTCTGGGTTGCTCTGGGCAGGCGTTTGGGGGCAGGTGGACCTGCTCTCCTGGGCCAGGACTGACCCTGCTTTCTTCTTCCAGGTTTCATGCTGTGGGACAATGACTCCTGTGACGACAGGAACCCCTTCCTTTGCAAGCTGTAGACCAAGCACAGGCTCAGGGCCGCCACCCTGTCCTGCACGTGACCCCGTCCCCGACGGTGCTTCGTTGTATCACCACTCCCTACACTTTGCTCTGCCCCAACCCCTCTCTTGAGGCTGAAAATAAACGACAAGCAGAACATGCCTGGCTTCTTCACCCCCCGCCCCATGCATTTTCTGCCTGGCGAAAGGGCATTTCAAACTCTGGCTTAGGCCACGACATGCTGGCACTCGCTCCAAGGCTGGCCCTGCGAGAAGCTAGCTTGCTGTCTGCAATACCTTTTATCATCAGACCAACCAAACTGACCCAAAACGTTGGTGCAAGCTTTTGAGCTCACTAGAACTCTTCATCAGGCTGGATTATGCTTGCCAGCCTCCAGGTGGTGGCTGGAGATCTCCCGGAATTACAACTGATCTCCAGGCCACAGAGATCAGTTCCCCTGGAGAAAATGGCTGCCTTGGGGGGCGGTCTCTATGGCATTAGACCCCAGTGAAGTACCCCCCCCACCTTCCCAAATCTTGCCCTCTCCAGTCTCTGCCCCCAAATCGCCAGGAATTTCCCAGGCAGGAGCTGGTCACTCTAGGCTGCAAGTTACCACACTGAAAAGAATCAGCTATGGGAGAGACAGAGAGCTCCTGTCTTGGCAGTTAGACTTGCCTTGCTGGCATTCTCTGTGAGAGGCGAAGTAGCTTCACTTTAGTGCTGCCCTTCAGGCAGAAGAGTTCTGGAGAGCTCAAAAGCTTGCACGGCTGTTGGTGTTAATTTGGTATTACATGGAGTTTGTACCTGCTTGTAGATTTAGCACGGCCAGTATAGCTGTTTACAATTTTTCTTTAAATTTGCAAGATGCCTTTGCTCCCCAGGAAGGCGGGGTAGGGGGCAGACTGGAGTGTTTGGGGTAGAAAACCAGAGGGGCTGATGGCATTCTGCAGGGCGGGAGAGCATCTCTGTGCCTCTGGTGGGTGAAAATTAAAGAAACATATCTTTACCCAACCTTGGGGGCAGCAAGGAAGAGCTGCACAGGTTGGATTTCTGTCTGCTGTGCAGCTGTTCAAAGCACAGTGTGTGTGCCAAGAATGGAAGGCAGCCAACACAACTTCTCCATGATGGTACACGAAGAGGAGATCTTGGCTCCCCAGGCCAAAAGTCACGAAGAACGTTCCCTAGAACTTTACTATGAAACCCAGAGGAGGAGCCCTACGCTAACTGGGTTGCAACTGCAGCTTAAGGGGGCTGTTGGGGGCTTCCTTTGGGCACCTGTGCACATTTTGCAGTCATGCTCATTGACTGGCCACGCACACTCTCTCTTGTTCGGAAGCCTGATCTCCTGCAGCCTCCAGCGTCTGCCCCAACCTCCTCTGCTCTCAGCCTCCAGGGGCAGCCAGGGAGGGCGAGAAGCCTCTGCTGAGGCCTGGGCCTCTGTGCCTAAACAGCCCAGGGACATCTTCGCTTCAGAGCGAGGGGCCGGGCCAGACACCCAGGAGAGCAGCACGCGCGGCATCTCTCGGGACAGTCCTACTGCTTAAAGAGGAAAATGCAGGAGTGACCAGGTCTAGATGGTATAACCCAAGAGTTCTTAAAGAACTCCAAAGTGAAACTGGTTTTCTTCTAACAAAAATATGTAATTTAACATCCACTCTGTGCCAGAGGACTGTGAAATATCGAGTGCTAGATGGATTTTTAAAAAGGGATCCAGGCTGGACCCAGAAAACTATAGACTAGCTAGCTGAATACCTGCTCTGTGTCACTTGGTATAAAATGCTGTTAAAGACCAAACGGCTAAAATGCATAGGAGGGCAGACGGGGCTTGCTGAAGAGGAATCCACTGGCCTTCTGCAAGGGCCAGTCCTGCCCCAGCCGCCTCGGAGAGTCCTGCAGGGGTGTCCCCGAGCACACGGGCAGGGGTGACCCAGCCAGCCAATACGGCACGCCTGGACTTCCCCCGAACGTCTGGCAAGGCGCCTCACAAGCAGCTGCTGGCTCAGCACTCATGCAGGGTGTAAGAGAACGGGGTCTGGTGAAAGCGGGGTGGGGGTGGGGGTCACAGAGGAAGGGGTGAGCAGAGGAGTCCCCTGGGGTTGTGTGTTGGGACCGGGGCTTCTCCTTTTGCTCATAAATGGCCTGGAACTGGGGCCGAAGTCTGTGGATGCCGCTACATTGCTCAGGGTCCAAGAGGATTGTGACAGGCTCCAAAGGGGTGAGCAGCCAATCAAATGGCAGATAGAATCATAGGGTAGGAAGGGACCTCCAGGGTCATCTAGTCCAACCCCCTGCACAACTCAGGAAATTCACAACTACCCCAACCAGTAACCCCTGCTCTGTGACCAGAAGATGGCAAAACATGAAATGGAAGGCGAGCACAAGGTGGCCCACGCTGGGGTGACACTCCCCTCCTCCGGTTTCGCCCACATGCTGATATTGCCCGAACTGGTGCTGACAGTCCGGGAGAAAGACCTTTGCTTGCGGTGACAGGCCACTGGAGACGTGGGCTCAGGGTGCGCACTGGTGGTTTTAAGGGAGGCCGTCTCAGCACCTGGGATCGGAGGAAACTGCCACGGCAGTCGTGTCCTCTTACAATCCCCGTGGCCGCACGGGGCCTGCTGTGGCTAGCTCTGGTGGCCACACCTCCAAAAGGATATCCCAAGGGCTGGGGGAAAGGCAGAAAAGGGCGGGGGCGTGGGGGCCCTGCTGGGGGCCTCCCAGTGGTGTAGGTGGCCACTGCTGGAAATGGGGTGCTCAGCTCTAGGGACCCATCCTGGCCTGTCCCTGCAGGGCTCTTCGGATATCCTCTGACGTTCAGCTGCCAGAAACCCTTCACAACTTCTTTCCCACAAAAACCAGCCTGCTCCCCCTCCTCCTTTGCTGCCTCCTGGGACAGGGAGTGCCCACAGAGAGACCCGCCAATCACCTGCTCATCCACACACCTGCAGCCAGAAAGAACCCTCCTTTATGCTTTGACATCAGAGCAACTCCCCCCCGCCCCCCGCCAGGCCCTCCTCCTGCCCAGCCTCTCGGGTCCGTTGCGGGGCGCCCTGAGGGAAGGGGAAAGACGTGCGGAGGCTGAATTCTGACACGGGGTCTAGGGCCCAACTTCTCCTCCAGCGGCTGCTGAGCTCTACAGCCAGTGGCAGCTTTCTCGTGGCTGGGGTTTTCTTCAGTGGCACAGGGGGGGGAGGCCTCAGTTGGCCATTTTTCTGGACGGGGTGTCAAAGAGGGCTGCGATGTCCAGCATCGCCTGGCGGATGTTCCTCCCAAAGCGCTTGGAATCCTGCAGGGAGGGAAAGAGAAGAGAAGGTCTCCAGCGTCCCCTCCAGAGCTCTCTCAGGGCCACGGAGATCGACTACTGAGATCGCGGCAGCCACGTACCCCTGCCGGGCCAGCAAGTATGGCCTAAATAGCACCCAGTCCGGCACTCACAGATTCAGCCTGGACAGGTTACAAGAGACCCCGAGGCTGGATTGCACACACACATACACACACACACATACACCCTCTGTTTGCACACCAGCCTACAAAACACATCATATTCATTTGGAATATTTTCCTCCTGCTTTTAGATTCTGGTGGGTGAATGGAGCAGCAGACATCGCATTAAAGAGTGCATGCCAGAGCTGAACACCACCGGGGGGGGGGAAAGCCCTTAGGAACAAAACTCTGTGGTGCTGAGAGGCAGGGAGCTGCACAAGTGAGGGGCCACCACCCAAAAGTCTCTGTGGTTTTAAGCAGCCAGTCCACCTCAGGGACTGGAAGAACATGGAGTGTGCCCCCTAGAGATGATCCGAGAGTGCTGGAGACTCGTGGGGGAAGGCAATCCTCAAGGGCTGCAGCCGCAGGGCTGTGAGATCGCAGCAGAGTGGCCTCACGCATGTAATGAAC
Organism: Eublepharis macularius; assembly: GCF_028583425.1. Taxonomy (NCBI): domain Eukaryota; kingdom Metazoa; phylum Chordata; class Lepidosauria; order Squamata; family Eublepharidae; genus Eublepharis; species Eublepharis macularius. Next base: position 2,485,084 of record NC_072798.1, read on the forward strand.
TGAACAAGCCCTTCCTGAGCTGCACTGTGACTCTGGCCACATGCTCCAGGGAGCGCTTTGCTCTTCCACTTGCTGCCCTGCTCTTGGCCATTCTGCCGACAGCAGCACGGGGGCGGGCGGGGTGGGGGGGAATAGGGGAAAGCAAGGCAAGAGTCTATAAGGTGGGCCATGACACAGCCAGATGTCAGGATCCTCCAGGGCAGAAGGAGAAGAGAGGAGATCTGGGAACTGGCACTCGATGCGGGCTGTCCGGAAAATGAGGGCACTTCAGAAGCCGTGCTCCTAGTCTCAGGACGGCACTGCCACAGCTGCTGGGCCTTCTCAAATGGACGGCCCCACCAGTCCCAGAGAGAGCCCACCCCCCACCCCGCAACCTTGGCTCCGTAGCTATTGGAAGCCCCCCCGGGAGGCTGGAGCTTCTGCCTGGGCTGAGCGCTCAGCAGGTGGAGCCCATTGAGAGGCCAGCCCATACAGTGGAACAGCAGCGGGAAAGGGGCAGCAAGCCGAGGGGGGTGGGTGGGCAACATGTGTAGAGCAGGCGTGCCTGCCTGGAAGCCCCAGGCAGTGGGCGGGGGGGCGGGGAGAGAGCAGCCCTGTTGGTTCAACCAGGGCTGTTGGTTTAACTGTTGTTCACCACCCAGAGCCCCTGAGGATGGGCGGTTTATAAATTGAAATAATAAATAATAAAATAAACCTGCTCCATGATCAAAAGCAGCACCAAGGCAGACACGGGGTCTGGGGCTCTAGCTCTGTACACATCCCCACGTAATTCTCTCACCTATGCTCAGTACTTATCCTAAAAAATATTTAATTATGGCAGACGAGTATTACTTGAAGTTGTAGTTGTTTACAGTTCAGCATTACAGTTCAGCATTTCTCTCCAATGTCCCCGGCCACATGTGCAAGATGTCCACGTCTTGTGCTTCCCTGAGATGAATCCTAGAACGCTAGAACTAGAAGGGACTCCAAGGGTCATTAGCTGCACAACGCAGGATATTCATAGTCCCCCCTCCACTCCACCAGTGGAGGACAAAAAGCCTCCAGGATCCCCAAGCAATCTGGCCAGGAGGAAAATTCCTTCCTGACCACGCTGGCCACATAAGAAAGAGCCCCGAGAACTCAGCACTGATGTAGCCCTTCCTGCCCTCCCTCTCATGATCTGCCCAGGTTCACAGAATCAGCATTGCTGTCAGATGGCCATCTAGCCTCTGCTTAAAGGAGAGCCCACCACCTCCCGAGGAAGCCTGTTCCACTGAGGGACTGCTCTGTCAGGAAGTTCTTCCTAATGTTTAGCCGAAAACGCTTTTGATTTAATTTCAAGCTGTTGGTTCTGGTCCATCCTTCTGGGGCAACAGAAAACAACTCCGCGCCATCCTCTATAGGGCAGCCTTTCAAGTACTTGAAGATGGTTATCCTACCACCTCTCAGTCATCTCCTCTCCGGGCTAAACATACCGAGAGCTCCTTCAGCCTTTCCTCATAGGACTTGGTCTCCAGACCCCTCACCATCTTCGTTGCCCTCCTCTGGACACATTCAGGCTTGTCTATATCCAAGACACACACACAGAGCACATGGCTGGGGAGTCTAATTATAGGGCAAAACATGACCTGAGGCAAAACTGACGTCTTGCTTCAAAAACAATGGCTTGATGGCTTGTCTGGAGGTTTGGGCAATAAGTCAGGGGAGGCTCGACCTGGGGTAGGCAAAAGCTGTGAATGGGGCTGGATGACCCAACAGTGGGAGGGGCTACCAGGTCCACTGAATAGCTCTGAGTAGGGAAGGTGGGTTGAGGGAGAGAAGTGGGGCGTTGACGGGTTAGCCAGGAGTTCTCGGGAGACTTCATTGTTCTGAGATATGTACCATTCTCCGGGTCGGGATGTGTGTGTCAGCTCGTCATTCCCCTACGACCAGGGCTTTTTTTCAGGGGCACCTCTTGAAAATACTCGGCAATAGTGCTTGAAAATAATATGATTTCAAAGAAACCCAAGTGTTTCTTCCTCGTTTCCCTCTTGAGAGTTCCACCACCTCTTTTCCCAGAAAAAAAACACTGCCTATGACTCATGTCTTGGTAGCTTTCCAGTTTCCGGGCCAGCTGGCATTCGCTCTGGGCCAGGTGGTGCCATGTGCTTATGGCATACGAGGAAGGGGTTTACGATATTCCCTATCCATAGACTGCCCTTTTCAGTATGAGGGAGGGGTCTGACTGCTAACAGGGACATGGGGGCACATAGCTGTTAGCAGGGCTTTTTTTCTGGGAAAAGAGGTGGTGGAACTCAGTGGGTTGCCCTTGGAGAAAATGGTCACATGGCTGGTGGCCCCGCCCCCTGATCTCCAGACAGAGGGGAGTTGAGATGGCCCTCTGCGCCGCTGAGCGGCGCAGAGGGCCATCTCAACTCCCCTCTGTCTGGAGATCAGGGGGTGGGGCCACCAGCCATGTGACCATTTTCAAGAGGTGCCGGAACTCCATTCCACCGCATTCCCCCTGAAAAAAAGCACTGGCTGTTAGCAAGCGCATGATGTTGCTACTGTGAAAACCCAAAAATTATGTTCCATGCCTCTTGGAAACTCTATGGTAAAAACATAAGAGTTTTTGGTGATTCCTAAAGAGGACTGTTGTCATGTCTGGGTTTTCCCAAAAGTGACGTCTTGCCATCACCGATGGTGATTTTCAAAAAGAAATTAATTTATCCTGCTAGCGCAAGGCCTGCAGGAGATGGGAGATCTCCCACCCCCATGCTCTTAAACATTGGAATTGTTTTAAAATGTGATTTTATTATGCATTCCTTGTTAGCCAACTTGGGGGTCCTTATGAAGGCAGAAAGGAGGGATATGAATTGTGTTAAACAAACAAACAAACAAACAAACAAACACACACACACACACACACACACACACACACACACACACACCCCTTTCCCCCTCTGGGGACTGCCTTCCGTTCCCAAAGGAAGAGTTTTCCTTCTATCATTTGAATCTTTCCAGCTTTACAGCTCTTGAAATGAGTTACCAGCAGGGGATGAGAGCCAGTTTGGTGTAAAAGCTAAGAGCGTGGGACTCTAACCTGGAGAGCCGGGTTTGATTCCCCACTCCTCCACTCGAAGCCAGCTGGGTGACCTTGGGCCAGTCACAGCTCTCTCAGAGCTCTCTCAGCCCCACCCACCTCACAGGGTGTTTTGTTGTGGGGATAATAATAACACTCTTTGTAAACCGCTCTGAGTGTTATTATTATTAGAGGGCCAATTTGGTGTAGTTGTTAAGAGCGATGGGACTCTAATCTGGAGAGCTGGGTTTGATTCCCCTGCCTCCACTTGAAGCCAGCTGGGTGACCTTGGGCTAGCCACAGCTCTCTCGGAGATCTCTCAGCCCCACCCACCTCACAGGGTGAATGCTGTTGTGGGGATAATAATATACTCTTTAAAGTGCTCTGAGTGGGCCTTAAGTTGTCCTGAAGGGCGGTATATAAATCGAATGTTGTTGTGGTTGTTAGTAAGCCATCAGCATAGCTAAGAGGTCGAATGCTCAGCGCTGGGAGTTTGACGGCTCCTCTCTCCAACCCCTCCCTTCTGCCTGCTATCCTTTGGCAGCAGGGCTCCTGTGCATGGACAGAGAGCAGTCCCAATATAATGGAAACCTTAAATTCCCTGGGTGGAGGAGGGTGTTTCTCCACAGGGGGTAATGCTATGTGATCTCTTAAACTTGACATTAAGAGGTGCCTTGGCACGTCTTGATCCAGCCCTGACCATCACTTATCGAGACTGAACCCTAAATATTCTTTTGTGGCAAAGTAAACGGAACTTTTTTTCCCCTGAGTTATTTCCTCATTATTGTAACTGGGGAGCCAGAAGTGGCCAGACCAGCCACGCAAACACACAGAAGTGGTTGCAAAAAGCATTTGGCAAACCAATCTATAATTAAGTAGAAAAAAGAAAGAATGCTACAAAGTCATCTGTTGCGCTTTGTCTCAAAGGCTGGGGAAGTCCCCCTCCGCCCTCCTTCGGGGAAAGAAAGGAAAGGAACAAGGAAGAACGTTTCTAACCTCTGCTCAGGCTTTGGCAGTCGGGTGGCCAGTGGTCCTCTTTGGCTTCCTCGCTGGGGGCTCTCGCTGTCAGACTCACAGCCAGGGCTTAGCAGGAGGCAGGTAGCAGAGGAGCCCACCCCAGTTGTTCTTTTTCTGCTGAGAAGAAGTTGTAGGCGGTAACCTGGTCAAAAAACCCATGCCTGCCTCAGAGCCAAGCTACAAGTGACGCCTGACACAGGTTGGACACTTGTCAGCTTCCCTCAAGTTTTGATGGGAAATGTAGGCATCCTGGTTTTACAGCTTGGCTCTCCATTACAGCTGCAAGACAAGGATGTGCCTACATTTCCCATCAAAACTTGAGGGAAGCTGACAAGTGTCCAACTTGTGTCAGGCATCACTTGTAGCTTGGCTCTCAGTCTCTTTGCTGTATGGTGGCACGGAAAAGGGGTTGCAGCAGCCACGCTATGAGTTACCTCAAAGGGCCCCCAAACTGCAGATAAAGGGCCTCATCCAGTAGGCATGCTGATCATGGAGCCCAAGCAGTATTTGCAAGGCCAACCTCCATTTTTCCCCATCCCAAGAAGTTGCCTTGCACAGCCTGAGAGATGCATTCTGGGAATCCCTGCAAAAGTCCTGCTTGCAGCTGAGTTCCCTTTTGCCAGGCAGGAGAATGCCGACACCGGGGCAGCAACAAGGGAACACACACAACTGCACCCTCGACAAGGGCCATTCCACTCCACCTCTGATGGGGGAAGGAAGGGCTCCCATGTGGCCAAAGGGGAGGCATGATGAGTTCCATCCCCAGGAAGGGGAGCTGAGCAAAGGGCAAAGGCTGTGGGCTGAGAGGCCGCAGAAGGCAGGGCAGAGGCTGGTGAGCCCTGGAGAACTCCCAGAATTACAACTGATCTCCAGGTTATAGAGATCAGTTCCCTTGGAGAAAACGGCAGCTTTGGAGTGAGGTCTCTATGGCATTATATGCCACTGAGGCCCCTCCCCTCCCCAAATCCCCCCCCCCAGACTCCATCCTTAAATCTCTAGGAATTTTCTAACCCAGAGTCGATAACCCTAATTCCTGATTAGGGTTGCCAGGTGTCTGGTTTTCACCAGGACAGTCTGGTATTTTCTTGGGCTGTCTGGGGGGAATGGAGTGAAAATTCCAGACATATAAATGTCCGGTATCCGTGTGTGTGGGACACCTGGGGCTGCTCATGCAGGAGCAGCAGGAAAGCACCTACCCAGGCCGGTCTCATTGTCTCGCCTGCCGTGGAGGGAGGGTGGCCACCTGCCTAGCCCAGGAAGACAGCCTCCGCCTTGTGGTGCATCCAGAGTGGGGTATCCTCAGCCCCTCGCCCCTTTGCTTGCTCGCCTGCCCAGCGCACCCACCCTTCTTCCTGGGTGCTGGGGTAGTGGCCAGCCGGTCCACCTGCACCCTGCTTCCTTGCTCAGAGAATGGACTGGCTAGGCTGTGGAAGCCAGCCCTGCCTCCTATGGCTGTGGCCTTCCAGGGCTAGGCAGGCAGAGGTGTACTAGGACAGCAAGCACAAGGGATTGCACCCACAGCTGGGCCCTTGAGAAGCAGAGCCCCCTGCAAAGGTTGAGGGCCACGGGATGATGTCACTTCCGGAAGTGATGTCATCACCCCCGGCAGGAAGCCATGCACTTTGTGCGCGCGTGAAGAACTATCCTCCGATGAGTACCAGGAGGCCCCCTCTTCTCAGCGCCCTGTATTTTTTTTAAAGACCATCTGGCAACTTCCCCTATGGCTAGGGTGCTGAGATTTGCAAAGGGCAGTTTCTCCAAGCAAGGGGCTATGGGGGAGAAGATATTGAAGCCAACTTTTTCTGCTCAGGAAAATGGTGCAGAGGGGAAGGCCCCAATGCCCCCATCTCCTCAGTATGGCCCCCATCCGAATTGTGCCCCAATATGCCTGGAGACTGGATTAAACAGCTGCTAGAAACCTCATTTAGGGGACTCTCCGGGCCACATCTGGTTGAGCGAGGGTGCCCAGGTCGGTATACTCTCCTGGCAGGAAGGGGGAGACCTGGCACTTACCAGGCGTCTGCTCCCCATACGCGCACTTTGCACATGCCCCTGGTGCCAACATGATAAAGTCGCTTCTGGAAGTGAGGTTATTATGCCAGCCGTGAGAGCGCTTCTGGGCTCTGCCATTTGGGCCAAAATCAGTAGGGAAGCACTCCTGCAGTGGAAAGGACAACATCACTGGTGGTGGGCAATTTTCAGGTGGCCAGGAACCTCCCACCTGTCTCCAGCAGGTAAACTACTGGGACATTGCCTGCCACTGGGGGCACCTGGGGGATCCCCAGGTTGAGCCCATAAGAATGAGCGAACTGGCTGCTTTCTGTACTTGCACCCAAAAGCAAAATTGTCCCTCTCCTTGTGCCCAAGCAACGGGTGCAGCATACTCCCTAATAGGTGTGCGTTGTAATTTCTGGGAATCCAGGACGTCATCTTGACCACATGAGCTGACCCTCCCAAGCTCCCGCCCACATCCTCAAGAAAGCTCTCAGTTGCCGAGGAAGCTGAAGAGCAATGGGTATTTCCCCCCTGGTCTGGTTGGGCTTCCTTGTCTTGGCCACTCATTCTCTGCTTCTATCGTGGGAGGCTCAGAGCCAAGCTACAAGTGACACCTGACACAGGTCAGTAAGTAGGGAGCATTCTCAGGTTTCCGTTTACCTTTAAGATGATTGGAGGTTGGCCGAAGGGGGGTTGTTTGCAGAGTCAGGGTCGAGCTACAAGTGACGAATGACACTTGCCTGGCAAGTGAACAGACTCACGTGTATCCCTCCCTGTTCACTTGCCCTCCACTTGATCACTACGTCATTTGTAGCTCGACCTCCTCAGTCTCATCACCAGCTCGCGCCTTATAAATTTGCAAGGTCTACCACCCACTTGCTCAGGTTCTTTCTGCATTTCTTCTTCTCCAGACCTACGATTGACAGGTGAGAAAGGCATGTCCTGAAAGCAAATCTGTGTGTGTGTGCATGCGTGCATTTGCACCTGCAGCCACAAGGGCAAGCGAAGGTAAGCAAAGGTAAGTGAGGTTGTGTCATATTATGTATCCATTAAAATGAGTAAAGGGCTGCACCAATCACAGAGAAGTGAAAACAGGGTCAAGGCTGATGGTGTAAGAAAAGGAAAATATTTTTTTATTACTCAGCTAAAAAATTTCCCATGTGTTTCACCAAATAGTCAAGAGTCCAGTAGCATCTTGAAGACTAACAAACTTTATTGTAGCATAAGCTTTCGAGAACCACAGCTCTCTTCATCAGATACATCTGACGAAGAGAGCTGTGGTTCTCAAAAGCTGACAATGCATCTGATGAAGAGAGCTGTAGTTCTCAAAAGCTTATGCTACAATAAAGTTTGTTAGTCTTTAAGGGGCTACTGAATTCTTTACTATTTTGCAACAACAGACTAACACAGCTAACTCCTCTGGATCTTTCACCAAATAGTCTTCTTTGGGAGAATCTGTTAGATAATATACAAATACATTTACGATTATTTTCTTTCTTCCTCTTTCCCCCTCGTGCAATCATAAGGACAGAATAAACTCTGGAGATTGCTCTTGTATCTAGTTGATATTAGTGCTAGTTGTAATTTGATCTTTTCATACAGTTTTATTTAATCATATGATTTTAACTAAATAACCCTTGTTATTTAACTACAAAAACTTAGGAAATGTGTTTGTACATTCCTCTAAAGCAGCATATATGGTGAAATGCATAAGGAATTTTTTTAGCTGAGTGATAAAATAATCTTTTTCCTTTTCTTGCACCATTGAGCTTGACATCATAAGATGTACCGACAAAGGAAGAACGCCCCATCGACTGCATTTCTTCCAATATAGATGCATATATGCTATTTCTCAGCAAGCAGAGGGGTCTGCTCAGGGCTTTTTTTCTGGGAAAAGAGGTGGTGGAACTCAGTGGGTTGCCCTTGGAGAAAATGGTCACATGGCTGGTGGCCCCGCCCCCTGATCTCCAGACAGAGGGGAGTTCAGATTGCCCTCCGCGCCGCTTGGCGGCGCGGAGGGCAATCTGAACTCCCCTCTGTCTGGAGATCAGGGGGCGGGGCCACCAGCCATGTGACCATTTTCAAGAGGTTCCGGAACTCCGTTCCCCAGCGTTCCCCCTGAAAAAAAGCCCTGGGTCTGCTCCTTGAGTCAGAGCTGATGTCAACGGTGACTGGCATTCCCATTTTGGTGTGTGCCACGCCAGCCATTTTTCTGAAAACAAACTTCATGAGTTTACTCAGTTTAGATGGAGAATGCAAATGGCCCTGCAAATCTGTTGCATTCCAGTGTCTGTGTTATTTAGAACAGACTGGTAACAGCTTTTCAAAATCAGCCTGTCCAGCATGGGTCCGAAAAGCACTGCTGAGCTGAGGCTGCTGCCTGTCCTTCCATTTTCTTTTATATTCTTTTATTTAAAACCTGCTTCTGCCCCTGCTTCACCATTCCTGACTTGTTTATTGATTATCGACGCAGACATTTTACCCACCTTTCCCCGTGATTCAAGGCAGCTTGCAATAATAGATTGAAAATATTTACAGTTAAAATAAAAATGAAATAGCAGTTCCCAGGTTCCTCCCTCCCCCTTAAAAACAGCTGTCATTGAAACCACTTTGAAAGCCCGGGCAAACAAAATCAAACCTTTTGCAGGACTTCTTGGTGAGTCTAAAAAACGGGCAAGGGATGTTCAGCTAGGAATAAGCTGCCGACTGAAATCAGCCCAGCCCATACTTGCACATTGCAATCTGAGGGCCAAGCTACACATGACGAATGACACTTGAACGGCAAGTGGATTGAGTGGAAGGCAAGTGAACAGGGAGAAATACACTTGCCGTTCAAGTGTCATTCGTCATGTGCAGCTTGGCCCATAGTCTGTGAGAGCGGAACGGGCTCAACCCCTGCTCAGTGCAGGAAGACGCCGCCCAGGGTGTGGGGGACTCCATGGTTAACTGCAAATACTGTTACTAGCAGTATTCCTCAAGATAAAATAAGGAAATTGAAACGGAGTTCACGCCTGCAATATATCCCAGATAAATGGCCATTCAGCCTCTGCTTAAAAACCTTGAATGAAGGAGTAGTCACCACTTCCTGACACTGTTGTGTTCTTAAATCGCTCTTACCACCATTCAGAAATTTCTCCCAATATTTGGACAGAGCCCACTTTCTTCTAATTTCCACCAGTGGCTCTAATCCTACCCTCTGGAACAAAAGCAAGCAAGTGTGTTCTGTATTCTATGTCACATTTGAAGATGGCAGTCGTGGCCCTCCCCCCCCCCCCCCAGTCTGCTTTGCTTGAGGATAAACATGCCTCGTTTGCTTAACTTTTCTGCATCGGGCTCGGCTTCCAGCCCCTACCCATCCTGCCAGCCCTCCTCTGGGCACACTCTCAGTGGTCCCTGTCCTTCTTAAAATAGGGTGCCCAGAACTGAACGCAGGACCCCAGGTGGGACGTGGCCAGTGCAGAACAGAGCGGAAGTCTTCGTTCCTGTCATCTCATCTAGACCCTCGTCTTCTGTTCAGGCAGCCCCTGATTGCATTTTCTTTTCCAGCAGCAGTACTAGCTGGAGTTCAGTTTGGATCTTTTTCGCATGCTCTGTGCAGGACTTCTTTTCAAACTTTCCATTCTGCTCTGAGATGGGACCCTCCAAACTGGCCCCAGCTCTGGTTGGTCCCACCTTTGAGGGCATTTGTGGCTCATTGTCGCTGTTTATTAACGTTTGCATGCCACGATCTGAGCCTGTAGGGCCGAAGGAAAGCCCTTTGCAACCCTCTTCTGTGATTGTACAGAGTGGCTCCGATGTGGCTATTTTTTCGGAATGATGTTTTTACTACTTGTTACAAGAAAAAGGTGCCCCGTGGTGCAGTGGTAAGAGGCAGTACTGCAGCCCAAGCTCTGCTCACGATCCTGGCGGAAGCCGGGTTCAGGTAGCCGGCTCAAGGTTGACTCAGCCTTCCATCCTTCCGAGGTCGGTAAAATGAGTGCCCAGCTTCCTGGGGGTAAAGTGTAGATGACTGGGGAAGGTGATGGCAAACCACCCCGTAACAAAAAGTCTGCCAAGAAAACGTCAGGATGCGACGTCCCCCCATGGGTCAGTAACGACTCGGTGCTTGCACAGGAGACTACCTTTACAAGGAACATAGCAGTGGCTTTTCAAGAACTCCAGCTTTCCAGCACGAGACCCTGGAGGGTCCGTTTAGTGGGACCTCCATTCTGAAAGTCATTCCCAGGGGATGAGTGGCTGTTGTCTGTGGGCCAGGGAAGTAACCTGGAATGTCTCTCCCTCCTTGTGTTGCAGGAGAACCAGAAGATGGGACAGGCGGTCTACCTTGGCCTCTGCCTCCTGGGCTGCCTCATCTTTAACCCTGTGGTGGAAGGTGGGTGTCGGGAGAGATTGCTGAGCAAGCCAAGAACTCTGTGCTTTGCTCTGATCTCATCATGTTATAATAATAATAACACTATAATAACATTTGATTTAAATACCGCCCTTCAGGACGATTTAACACCCACTCAGAGCAGTTTACAATGTATGTCATTATTATCCCCACAACAATAATCACCCTGTGAGGTGGGTGGGGCTGAGAGAGCTCTGAGAGAGCTGTGACTGATCCAAAGTCACTCAGCTGGCTTCAAGGGGAGGAGTGGGGAATCAAACCCGGGCTGTTTCCACATGGGCTGAAATCGCGTAAGTTTGGCGAAACAAATCGCTTACCAGCCACCTGCCCGATCGCGCCTTGTCCTGCATCGTCCTGTATGGTCCCGTACCGTTCCACTCCCAGCTGTTCACACGGCCATCAGAAATTGTGGGGGCAGTAGGCGGTGTCTTTCCCGTCACAGTCGACGTCGGGGGCCTCAGTGCCCCGTTTCCAGCTTTTTTGTTTTGTTTGGGGAACCGTTTTTTGCGTAATTACGCAATTTCAATGGGTGGATGTGACGCTCCTCCGACAAGGTGGCTTGTCTGTTAATTTGCCCGCAAATTTCTCTCGAGGGCTATTGGTTGCACTTGTTGGTGGGCGAAGGAGTTCCCTGATTGTCTATACCTTCCAAAGTGCTTTGTCCGAGTAATTGACTCGAGCCACCATGGCACCCGAGAGAGAACTTTTCCCCATGATGGCGCAATTGGTGATTTTCCTGCTGCAGAGCTCAATGGCGCTGTGCCAGGCACTCCTTTGGCACATCATGAGGAGGAGAAGGGCTGCCACACTAATGTTCCACTCTGCCCATCTGAAAGCCACCCTCCCCCATGGCCGGCGGGGCACCTCGCGAAGAAATCGGCTTAGGCAGCGGTGGCCTGCCCTTGCAGCAATGGGAGAACAGAGGGGCTGCTGGGTCTATCCACGCAGTTGGGACTGGTGGGAGAGGACTGTGCTGTGTGTTTGGGACGACCATCACTGGATCCAGGGCTTCAGAATGAGCCGGGGGATCGTCATGGAGCTGGTCGGTGTGCTTCGCCCGACCTTGGAGCAGCAGACAACCAACATGAGGGAGCCCATCCCTGTGGAGAAGAGAGTTGCCGTGGCAGTGTGGTGCCTAGCCACTGGCGCATAGCAGCAGACAACTTCGGCCTGGGACTCTCCACCGTTTCCGAGATTGTGCCGGAGGTTTGCTTGCGCGGGGTGTCCGCTTGGCGGTGTGGGAGGTGAACCACTCCTGCTTGGGGGAAGAGCATCAGGCAACTGTCCAGGGCGTATGAGCAGTGGTGAGTCACGTGACAAGACTTCTGTCCTTGATACAGCAGCGTTTTCACAGCGCAACGTTCTTAGAAGCGTTCTCTCATTTTTGCGTAACTACAATAATAAAGGAGCAGCCGCTGATAGTATCTGGTGAAAATCGTTCTTGGGAAGTGCGCCTTCCGACACAAACCGTTCCGGCGCTTTCTATTGCGGTCAAAAGGGTCGAGGGGGGTCTGCAAATGCTGATGGCTGCCTGGGCGTGACTACTGTGAGCATTGGGCGGTGTCCCTCTGGGGTAGGTGCCCGGCTGTCTTCCACTCCCCTCCCTTGCCACCACTGCCGCTTTTCCCTGAAAACATTGTTTTCCTGCCCCGCATCCCCCACCACTTCTCCGTCGATGGTGGGGCGAGGGGGGTGGACAGACCCAGGAGTCTCAAGGGGGAGGGGGCCCTGCGCCAATCACTTTAGAGTGATTGGCCGCCACTGGTGGGGCTGAAAACTCCTGCCTGCAGGCTCTGTCTGTTTGGCGTTGGGGGTGGCGACCCACTCCCGCTTGGGGGGAGACCATAATGGAAATGGCTGGGGCAGATGACTGGTGGTGATCCGTGTGACAAGATTTATGCCCTAGTTGCTGAGGCGTTGGCACACCCCATGTTTCGGACGCGTTCTCTCATATCTGCGCAATTACAATAATCAACGAGCGGGCCGCAGAAAGTAGCTCGTGGGAAGGAGCAGCACGTTGTTGCCCGCCTTACAGGGTGATGCCGTGAACCAATGCCAATCACTGTAATGATTTAAAAGTGGCCCCCGAAAACCGTTTGCACTTTGGGCATGCTCAGTTGCCTTTCCTCGCTTTTTCGATGCATTGCAATTGCAGGAAAAAAATGGTGGGTACAACTCTTCCCCTTTCTGAGCGCAGAAGTCATTGTGGGAGGGGGGGAAGCCATGTGTCAGCACCAAACGATGCTGCTGTGCCGGGGGGTGATTCTTTGGGGACGTATTGACATGAGCACAATACTGCAGCCCTGCCAACATTGACTGCAGCTGTCCTGAGGGGGAGAGAGCAGAGTCCACAGGAGGGGGCAGCCGCGACAGGGACACCCGAGAGCCAGCCCGAGCGGCCGGGGGAGGAGGAACCACTTGAGGAAGCCGAGGAGTGCCCCCAAGGTGAGAGCGGGTTAAGTGTTGGAATAGGCAACTCAGCCTGCCTTTGGACACTGGGGGGCGCTGCATGTCTCTGAATGTAATGTATAAGTCTAGCAATCTGCCACTCTCTTGTCTAAGGTGGGAACGCCTCCTGACTCCTCCTCTCTTGCCTCTGTGCTTCTTGGGAGATTTCACACCTTCCCTCATGCTCTTCCAAGAGAAAGATGTAAAGCCACCATGCTCCTCATGGAGCTCTTCTCTTTGTCCACAGACCTGCACCTACAACCTCGCAGCCTAGTTTCAGGCCGTGGTATTAGCCTAGAGAATGTAACTCTTTAGAATAGGTTCTTTCCCTTGTTATTACCAGAAGATATTGCTATGGAGAAATCTGCTGCAATAAACTGTAAGTTCTATCTTTCTATGAATTTTGTCTGAGGATTAATTAATGCACGTTTGTGAGGGTTTAAACGCTTCTGACTAAATTACTCTGCTATGTTACTCTGCTAAATTACTAAACTAAATATATAAAATACCATAATCTCTAACATTAAGCGCCGGTGATGCCCGTTGCTGCAATCACCATGCACTATGGGGAATCCCCAGCTCTTGGTTCACGGGGCAACTGAGCCTGACCAACCACCAAAACACCTGCCTCTCCCCATGACACCCAGACCTTGCTCACGATCCAGTTGTGATCCCAAGAATTATCTACACAGAGTTTTGACTGTTGCTGGCCAAGCTCTGAGCCCTCTTCATGCGATCCCTTAAACCGTCAGGTTCATCGCCTGCTTTCACTGCTCAACTCACAATCTGCTGCAAAAACAAGCTTTAATCTGTGAACTGCAAACATAACAGAGATTCAACATATGTGCAGTGAACAATCACTGTTGGCTCCAAACGTAACACTCATCGAGGACTAACGGGAACAAAACCATAATCAAACTCTTCCACCGACGGGCTATGCAACTGTGGCAGACTTTGACTGTCTTCGCACACTTATTTGGAATCCCTCTTTCCCCACAGCTTCCAGCAGCGGCGAGGGCCCGTCCGCTACCCAGCCTGGTCCAACCCCTTGCACCAGCGGCATGCTAGGCCCCACCACCGACCAAACATCTGGACTCCAGAGCATCACGACCGCCATTGAGTCGCTGGAGGGCCGAATGATGAACACCTGTGAGTTAGTCTTGTTTATTGTCTTGGTGGGAGTGAGGTGACGCTGAGTTTTTTTTCTTTTGTAATTAACAGTGAACAGCGTCCAGACCCACCTGCGCACCGTGGGAAGGATACTGCTGTATCAAGGCCGACGGCTTCAGGCAGTGGAGAGGAGAGTGCGCGGCTTGGAGCAGCAACAGGCAGCCACGCACTCAAGTGGGCAGGACCCATGAGCGGTCATATGAACATTTGTACATCGTTGTTTGTTGTGTTGTTGTTGTGATCACCCACCAATGTGTGCATAGTTATTTATTTGTAAAAGTTAACAGTTTCACAACACCCCTGGTGTGTCTTCTTTTTGCTGGTGTTTTGAGAGCGGAGACTAGACAGGTATGCTTTTGGGGTCAGAGGTGAAATCACAGTGCAAGGCAGGGGTGGCGCTCGGGGAAATGGCGAGCTCCCCAGCCTACAGGGTCAGGCGCTCCCTTGCCCTGCCCGCACAGGAGCGTTTGGGCAATCCGTTCCTGGGATGGGCGGGGGCGCTGCCTTGCTGGGGCAGCGTCTCAGCATTTGAGAGCGTTGGTTCCTGCGGTGGCGTCTGAGTGCAGGACACCACCGGTTGCCGGGGAGGCCTTTCAGCGGCGGGGACCACCGGTTGCTGCTGCCTGAGCATGGCCTCTCCCAGGGTTTGAAGTGTGCTTACCGCGGCGCGCATCACTTCCAAGTTCTGGCTCCAAGCGCTTTGAAACATCAATTGCTCCTGCCGGGTTGCCTCCATGAATTCGGAGCGCCACCTCTGAGCCTCCGCCTGCTCCCTCCTTCGTTCATCCATGTCCTCGTGGTGCTGATCTGCTGCCTGGCTCATCATTTGCTCTGCCGCCTCAGTGCTTCCCGGGGTCCTCCTTTTCCGGTGCCTGATGCCAGCCAGACGTGTCCCCGGAGACAGCTCTGCCGCGATTCTGGCTGGGTTGCCTAAAGGGAAGAGAGCAGCGAAGAGGTCATGTAAACCCATCATTCAAGGACCAAGCCTAACCCAGCCACTAGAACCAGGCAGTGCAAAGCGTGCACATGATGGCCCCCCTATCTCTCACCTGTCCCCGCAGGGCCGCTCAGGGAGGCATCAGGATCTCTGCCCTGGTCTGGGAAGCCTTCAGCTGCAGCATTCGTGGACCCTGTTGAAGGAGAGAGAAGGACAAGCTGGTTATTTGGCCGGTCTGCCGAGATGAGATACACACTTCCCCCATATCACCCCTCGACCCTCCCTGACTCTGCTCACCGGTTGGGAATGGCGTGGAGGTCCTTAGATGGTCTGCATTGATGGTGACCAGGTCACGCGAGAAAAGCTCCCCCGAGCCCTCCCGAAGCTCCAGTGGGTCTGTCCTCATCTGACCCTCCACCTCCAGCACTATACTTCTCGCCAGTCGCTTGGGGTTAACGCTTGCATCCCCCTCAGGATGCTGTCCAGCTCCCTGAAGCAGGGGCACGTCGTTGGTGCATTTCCAGATCGGTTGTTGTGCGCCACAACCCTCTTGTATTCCCGGTGCATTGTTTTCGTCTTCGTTCGGCACTCCGTTGCCAATCTTCTGTGGCGCCGTGCAGCCATTTGCTTCGATATTTTCTCGAAGTAGTCCAAGTTTCTGTGAGTGCTTCGAAGAGCCTCCTGAATTTTCTCCTCCCCCTAGAAATGCAAGAGATCCATGATCTCCCTATGCCGCCATGAAACCCCCCGCTTCCCAGCAACTTCCCCTCCGCTAGCCATGCTCCTCGAAACACCTGCGAATGCAGCAGTGTAACTCTGTGTGGAATGCCCTCTCATTTAGAATGCAAGCCCAGATTGCCTCAAATCAGATGAGCAGGTCATGTGTTTGTTGCAGTTTGGGATTCTTTAGAAGTCACAAAATGGCGTGTGGCCCCTACGCACAACAACCAGGAACATAACAGCGCAAATGCGTATCCGCGAGGAGGAAAGGGGTCTCCCCCTTCAGAACTGCAAAAGCAACCTCTTTTAGTCTTGCACGCTCCAATGAGCATGGATCGTTCCCTTTCCCATGTCACAGTCGTCGTCCCCCAACCGAGGATGCCCAGTCCCACAGCAGTTCAACAGCAGCCACGACATGCCATTGACCTGCCGGGGCACTGCGGACCCCACCATTTTGCGGCCACCCGGGGAAACCCTCAAGAGCAGAGAGCCCACCATAGTCCCGGTGCCGCAAAGCACACTGCTCAGTAGCCTGCAATTGGAAACCCCCCACTGAAATCTCGCAACTGCGAAAAGCCAATCCATGCTTTAAAAAAAAGTGGGGGGGGGGACTGTGACATGGAACGAACTCGTGCGACTCCCCCATGTACCGAGGTACAAGGAACAATAGGGAGTCAGAATAATCAGCTCTGAATAAAATTTCACTGCTTTAATCATATAAAAAACACATCTGAAACCTGCTACTTTGAAACATCGCACCTGAGCAAAGCGATTCCTCCCCCTCCAAAATGGGAGCCGACAGCAAGAGACTGGACTCCGCAATTTGCCAGGCACCCATGATGCATTAAGAAAAATTCCTGTTTTTCAGTGCATAAATCGGTCATTTAACATTTCACATAATATGCCACGGGTCAGCCTACTGAAATTGCGCGCTTGCACAAACTCTGTCCATTTAAAAAAAATGTTTGGGGGACTGCCTGCCGGCAGGAAAAGGAAAAGGAGGGGCAGGCTTCCACAATGGCAGATCGTTTCAAACAGTCGAGAATCGTCTTTGGGAGTCCCCACCAGCTGCTTGTAAAGCGCAATGAAGCAAAATAAACACAGGCGAGATGCGACGGGTAATGTCAGGTATTGTCGGGTTTGAGTGGTAGAACAGCGACAATATGCACTTTACTCCAGCCCATGTGGAAACGGCCCCAGTTCTCCAGATTAGAGTCCCGCTGCTCTTAACCACTACACCAAACTATATAGGTTATCCAAACAGTATAACCTATAAGTCATCTGAATTGTAACGAATGGTTATTTGTTTGGGCTACAGGCCTTGTCCTTGCTTGTCCCCTTCCCCAGCTGAGCTGTGACCTGACACCGCTCAGTGCGTAGACCGTGCTTCCGAGTGGGGCTGCACTTGGCCCTGGAAGGTTTCTGGGCTTGGATCCTCCTGTAACTGCACATGTTTGTGCTTCGTGCTCCGCTCCCAAATAATCCTCCGTCTCTTACAGGTGCTGGTAATGGCACAGTGGATGGCCGAGCTCGGTGCCCTGCTGGCGTTCTTTTCTACAAACAGTTCTGCTACCAATTTATCAGCAGCTACGTCCCCTGGCATCGTGCAGAGGTCTGTGCTACTGAGGAAGGGGGGAAGCTTTGCTTGTTCTGTGATGGGGGGAGAAGCAAGGGGAGTTCAGAGGAAGGCACCGGAGGTGTGACCAGGCCAGAGGCATCACCTAACTTCTGTTGTGATGGTCAGGAGACCTGCTACGGAGGACAGTTGGGCCTTTGAATGATAAATAAAAGGAAAGGATTGTTCAAAGAAGATGGGGAGATGGCAGAGAAACTGGATTAATTCTTTGCATCTTTTTTCACTGTGAGAAAGGTGGAGCTCACACCCAGGCCAGAGCGGCTGTTGTTGCTGGTGTTGCTTGTTCGGTCCAGACAAGGGTGCATTGTGAGGAACTCGGGTTGCTTCTTTTTTCTCTTTGCAGGTCAGATGTCAGGAACTGCAGTCTGGACCTGAGTCTCACCTGGTTTCTATTCTTTCTGCAAGAGAGGGGAGAATAGTTGCCTCCTACCTGAGCAACAAGGGGATTAGCGACATCTGGATCGGCCTGGAGGCTACACGCAGCAATGGGGTGAGTGCCCCACTCAGGGCTCTTTTTCCACTGGCTACCTCAGTTGATAAGACCCTGGCAGTTTGGCATTTGAGCCCAACCTGAGGCAATCCTGTGGTCTTTCTTCCTTCTAAATCAGTCGTTCAGTGGCCCCTGTCATGGCACCACCGGCTGTGTGAAGTATCACTTCCTTCTCTCATTCCTGAAGATGTGCCTCTCAGGGCCAAGCTACACTTGAACGGCAAGTGGATGGAGTGGAGAGCAAGTGGAGGGCAAGTGAACAGGGAGGAATACACTTGCCATTCAAGGGTCATTCGTCACTCGTAGTTTGGCCCTCAGCTTCATTGGATGACCCCTTCCCCCCCCCAAGAGAAAGCAAACGATTCCTCCCTGTTCCTGTCACTCACCATGAATTCTCTCATCCCCCCCTCCCCTTCAGCAGGCTCTCAACTGATGAAAAGCCCCAAATACTTTGGTCTCTTTGCACACAAGAGATGCTCCAAACCTCTCAAGATGCTCCAAGAGTTGTCTGCTTGCCTGCCTTCTCCTCCACTTGCCTTTCCTCACTGGGTATTTCTCTCTCACCCTCCGCAGTACATGGTCTGGGAATGGAGCGATGTCTCCCCTCTCAGTTTGCCTCTCTGGGACGGCCGCACCCTCAGCAGCGCGATTTCTGCCAAAGAATGTGTCTGTATGACCAACATCCGGAACACAAGTACGCAAGAGGGGTCTGAAGGGCGGGAGAAGGACGTGTGAGGAGGGAGGGAGCGTGCACTGTCTGTTGCCACCCCTCACAATTGGCATGCCACGTCCCTGGGCCCACACATGCCTCCTGGACAGAGTGGGGGTGAATCCTGAGAGCTTAATGTGCCTGGAGGTTTGAGTCAAGGGCGGGGCACCTGCGGACTCTCTACGCTCCTCATTGCCACAGACTAACGTGGCATTTGCATCTGATGCTGGATTCTGCATTCTGGGTTACAAAGCTGCCTTTGTAAAAAGACACCTTTCTGCCTCTTATGGGCCGTTTCCAGACGGCTTACCTGCCTCCGGAACGTCACGCCATGTTGCGGGGAAAACGCGAAATATTGCGTTTTCTCGTGCGAGTTTTGCACGACGTCACATGACGTTGCGCAAAACTCGCGCGAGAAAACGCGATATTTCGCGTTTTCCCCGCAACATGGCGCGACGTTCCGGAGGCAGGTAAGCCGTCTGGAAACTGCCATGGTTTCTTATGAATTAAAAAGGAGCCAAATTTTGCCTGCATCACTCTGGCAGCTCCGTTCTGTGCCAATGTAATTTAAGCAGCATAGACCGTTTTTTCATCAGATAAAGGCCGTGGACTGCCTTGCTCCGGATTACATAACGGAAGTCAAATACTACCAACAGGATGGGACAGCCAATAAACAGAGCAATAACTTTTAGATCGCAGAAATCTGAAAACGGAGCTGAAACGTTAATTTGGATCCTTTTTAAGCTGGTTATTTATTTGTGGTCTTGATGTAGGAATCCAGAGCGCCGGTGCCTCTATGGGCCAAGCTAAAAGTGACGAATTACACCTGAATGGCAAGTGAACAGACTCACGATTGAGTGGAGTGATCGAGTGGAGTGCAAGTGGAGCGCAAGTGAACAGGGAGGAATACACGTGATCCTGTTCACTTGCCATTCAGGTGTCATTCGTCACTTGTAGCTTGGCCCTGCATCTTCCATACAAGAACCTCATTGGAGAACACACCAGCAAGTCTCCCCCCGCCCCCATCTTATCCACTTGGTGTAGCGCTTAACACAATAATCTCTTTCTTCTGCCTTGCAGTTAACCAGAAATGGCTGCAACGTGCCTGTACTGACACCCTGCCCTTCCTCTGCAAGTACAGGGCTGACTATTAGCCCTTGAGTACCTGCCCAGCATCCAAGATGGAAAAGCAAGATGCCCCTTCTACGTCCACGGAGGATTCAGCCCGTTTGAACGATGTCTCCAGTTTTTGGATGCTGCCATTTCAGTTCCAGTACCTTTCTCTTCACCTGAAAGAGCCACTCCCAAATTTCATCTGCAACGTCCCCTTTCCCAGACCACTACCTACACCCCCCCTTCCCCTATTCTCTTGGCTGAGAGCAGAAGCCCAGAACTCTTCCAAGTCAAATCCAACATCAAAGTCTTTCCCCTGAGTTTGGAAATTTTCTCTGTTTTCTATCCAAACTGTACCCCCTGGTGGTGAAGCATAAAAATGTCTGCGCACACAACATTCCTCTAGGTGGTTGTTGTGGGTTTTCCGGGCTGTATTGCCGTGGTCTTGGCATTGTAGTTCCTGACGTTTCGCCAGCAACTGTGGCTGGCATCTTCAGAGGTGTAGCACCAAAAGACAGAGATCTCGAGAGATCTCTGTCTTTTGGTGCATTGCCTCTGAAGATGCCAGCCACAGTTGCTGGCGAAACGTCAGGAACTACAATGCCAAGACCACGGCAATACAGCCCGGAAAACCCACAACAACCATCGTTCTCCGGCCGTGAAAGCCTTCGACAATACATTCCTCTAGGTGTTACTTGAAGCGTGGCTCAGCCAATTCATCTCTGCACTATGAGGATAAATATATACAACCATGACGATACACTTTAATATGTCCTAGATCATCCCATGGGGCATGGTACATGATGTACAGGATTTCTGAACCTTCTGCCCAGCTTCTGCCTACTTTAACGTCTGTTCTTCCCTGAGAATAAATCTTCTGAGAAAGCATCAGCAAGTGTCTCTCTCTTGTGTTTATGCAGCTTGAGGGTGGGAAGCCCCAGGTAGAGTTTGTGAGCGACTTTTAGAGAATTGTCCCCCGGCATGACCCATAGTTTCTGCATTGCACTGGAAAATGACATCATTTTCTGGTGCGATATGTGGGTGACCAAGTGTGCTTTGCACATATGTGGGGTTAAGTACCCCATTGCCCTCCCATCTCCCAGTTTGGACCCTGGGGGACCTGGCACCCCTCTGCCCTCTCCCTGCTCTTGAGCAGTTCCCTCTTTGGTCAGGGCACGCCCTGCTGTAGGGATGAGTATGAGGTGTAAAGGATCCAGGCAGAGTGAGCAGGAAAAAGCAGGATTTCAGTCCAGTGACACCTTAGAGACCAACAAGTTTTCAGGGTCTAATTTTTCAAGAGTCAGTTCCAGTCCCTAGAAAAAAACAGTTTATTAACTCACTACTGCAACAATTGTCTAAATAAGAGAACAGTTGTGGAAATGGGGGCAAATAAGCACAGGGCATGTTGTAAGCCCAGGGCAAAACTTCCAAGAAAAGAAGCTGAAAAACAAGATTCCGGAACTCAGCTGTCTTTGTTGGACTTCTAACTCCACATCAGTACCGGATCCCTTCCAGGCCAGAGCAGCCGCTTTCTGGCCAGGGGGGGAAATGGGGAGAGTGGCCAGCAGTTCCTTGAGGCCAAGAGGTCATTTCTGCCTCAACCTGGAGGTGACGTCCCTTCTGGCCCCGGGCTTCCTGGGTTGCGGGCCCCCTTTGTCTGTGTAACTGCTAGATCTGGACCACAGAAGCTTTTTTGTGACACAACTGATGTTGCTTTCTTAAAAAATGACACCATAACCGAGCAATCCTGTCCTTGAGCCTCCAGTGTCTATAGCAGGTTGTGAGGGCACAAGCTGGCACTAATATATTTTTGGTGAGGAAATTCTTTATACTGTTCCACTGTCCCATTAAAGGCAGCATATAAGATTTTTAAGAATATGGCAAACCACCTCTGTTAGTCTCTTGCCATGAAAACCCCACCAGGGGTCGCCATAAGCCAGCTGTGACTTGAGGGCACTCTCCACCACCGTCATCCACATTACACTTCCCTGACACACACACCAACCTTTGTGTACAGAAGGGGCCAGAAATGTTTAGGTGTTGGCCTGCCAAGGGCTTGGCCTTCTTTTAAGTTTGCCACCCATGAGGTAAAACGATGGTGGCGTTTCTGAGACACCCTCTCCCTTGCCTCGGTAAAACTCGGTTCTGTCATTGTCCTCCTTTGATACCGAGGAGGAGAATTGAGATTTAACGTTTATTTTTTCTGGGAAGGGAAGTTAGGTATATTCACAGTCATTTGCTCACAAAAGTAACTTACTGAGAGACTAATGAACAGAGATGAAGTTTCTTTACAACATGTAATGCTTCAATGTGGAGAGTTAAGCGGGAACTGCCCAAATGCTTTCTGAATGGTCAGTCAAGTTTCCTTTTAGTCTCCTAAGCTATTGCGCTTTTATACCAGCGCACCTCGGCCTGCCACACAGCTTCCCCCTACATCAGCCAAGACAGCTCCCCAGGGCCATTTTGGCATTGAAAAGGCGTGGGGAGAGTGAAACAAGATCTCGTGGTGCTGCCACACCACAGCCCCGATCAGTATCAGGCCCTCACAACCATGTTTAAACAGCTCAATTCCTCTCTAAAATGGCCTTGGTGGTCAAGAGTTGGACCCACGGCTTCTGTAGTGGGTCATTTAACTCTACATCTGTGAGCTTTAAACCAGGGGGTGACACTCCAGGTCCCCTCACTGAATCAGTCCACGTCCATCGGAAGAGATTGCTGGGGGAGCCAAATCCCAAACCTACCTAAAGAGCCTCTCAGCTCTGTCTGCCCAAGTGACAGTTAAACCCCATTTTTGCTTCCACCCACTTCCCCACTCCTTTCTCCTTCCAAAGGATTCTGAGGGCCCAGGCGGGCTGGTTTGGGCTTTCTCTGCCACACCAGTAGGGAAAAAGGGACTGGTAGACTGTGTGCGTGGGGGGGGGGGGGGTGAACTGGGCAGGGCCAAACTCGCTGCCTCTACCCCCCAACTCCATACAAGCCGCCCTGTGTAGCAGAGACCCAGGAATTCTCAGCCAATAAGGACTACTCCAGATGGTACACCAGGGGAACTTCAGTTGGGCCGAGGCCCATCAGATTACAGGGACGGGTAGTTTCCCAGCCGGAAAACGCTCTTGAGAGCAGCACTTTGTTCTTCACCAAGGAAACCAAAGCGGTGCCTTTTCAGCTTCTCCCGGGACAATGTTGTAGGAGAGGAGAGTGGTTTGGGGAAACAGGGATGTTGTGAACTTTGCAAAGAATTCGATCCACACTCAAACTTGCCTTGTTCAAAACGCTCATTTTTGTTGCTGTTGAATTGCCTTGGTGATTTGATGGCAATTAGGAACGAGCAAAAATGTGAGCAAATTTGAGCACCGTCGCAGGTTTCCATAGGGTGGGTAGGTGGGTGGCTACGGATCATGCAGACTTGATTATTATGCTGTGGACCCTCAGGGGCCTCGCTTTAGAAGCAGCCAAGGCTGAGCTGTACATACAGCACTGACACCTTCACAACAGGTGGCATTCACGAATCGGTGGCATCCTTGCTCTTCTCCTCTTCCCTTGGTCTCCATAGCCAGGGGCCCAAATGTGAGCACCTCTGCAACTAAGAAAGCCTGGGCCAATTTCCTTTGGTTCCTTCCTAGCTGTGCTCCCATCCAAAGTTGTATAATAGATGCAGGGACTTGAAACGGAATCCACAAGCATGCTGCTGCCAGCTGCCCACTTCCCTGGTTGCCACCATGTTGTTGGGAGCCATCTCTAAGTTGTAACAAGATAAGTGCCATCACAGCCCCTTTGGCAGATGAGGTCCTCATTCCATGGCTGGTCAGATGTACTTTGGTAGGTTGCAGAGTTAGTCCTGTCCTCTGTTGTAGCTTCTGTGGCAGAGCAGGAAGAGTGGCAAAATGTTTGAGCTGGAAGGGACCTTGGAGGGTATTGTGGTAGGAAAGGGGGAAAGGTGCCTTTCCTTGCTGGCAATCTCCCTTAGACTGAGGATTCCCTGGAGAGCCCCCTGGTAGCCAACTGCCACCATTCAGGGATCTCCACAGCTAACGCTCAGTATGAGCTTAGGCTAGCAAAAAATGCTAAAAACAACAACAAAAAATGTTGTCAGCTCCAACCCCCACAAAATGCGGCTCCAAACAGACACATCTCAGCTTGTCAGCAGACACCCAATTGCCTCGAGGTCGGGCCATGCAGAATGATGGGAGCCCAAGCTGTTTCAGCACCCATCAGCGTAAATGCTCAGCATCACTGGCTTAAAGTGTGCCGTGCGGAATGGATCAGAGTCTGATCCAGTAGAAAAGAGGGATTTGTCCAATCGCTTGTGCTAGATTCTTTGCTGACAAAAATCCCGGTCTAATTTGAACACAAGATTCCATGCATTTGCTTTTGGAATCTGTCAGTGGCTACTCGCAACAACACTTCTGTTTCCTTGTTTAAGCCTCCAGAAGCAGATATCTCTGTCTGAATGCTGTGGGCAGAGTGATGGCCACAATCGTAGATGGCTTTAAAGCAGGGGGGTAGACAGATTCATGGAGGAGAGGTCCATCAATGGATACCAGCCATGGTGAATAAAGGGAACCCCCATCCTCAGAAGAAACAGACCTCTGTTGTGTTTACCAATGCTGGAAGGCAGAATTAGGGGGAAACCTGGGTCTTCGTACCCCATTTTTGGCCTTCCAGAGTAAACTAGTTGGCCGCTCTGTGAAATAGGCCGCTGAACTAGATGGACCACTGGTCCAATCCAGCAGGGCTCTTCTGTTCTTACGTGGTCACGTGAAAGACGACAACGAGAAGAAAGTGAATTCAGACAACATAAACATGACACTCGTTGAAGGGAAGTTCTTGAAGAGCTGCCTGTTGGGAAGGAGTCAAGCTCTCCCTGAAGACGCAAAGACCCCATCCCCTTTTAGGGTCTGACAGATTGGGGGCATTTCTGGGAATGCTTCTTATAGTCTGTGCTTGGCTTGTAAACTCTTCTCTCTTCTGGGATCCGCTGGCCTGGCCAGACTCCCTCCCAGACAACCCCTGGCCACTTTCCTCCATTGGCATCATCTGCCAGAGGAAGGGCAAAGGTCTTCTTCTGTAGCCACTTTCTGAATATTTTTTTTAATTCCAGACTATTATCTTTTTCACTCTTTTGGGATATAAGTATAGCCCTGAAGACACCCTCGGTTTGGTTCTCAATAGGCCCCCAGTCTGGGGTTCAATACAGCCCTTTCAGGGGTTTCACTGATTCTTAGGAATCTCGGTTCACCAGAAACTGAGGGCCACCTGAGGGGCACCACGTTTCATCACGCCGTCCCTAACGTCGGACACATCGATCTTTAGGACACGCTTAGGTCGCTAGGGCACAAACAGACAACACACAGCAGCAAGCTGTTTTATCTTTCATTATGTTTGCCTTCCTTGTTTGAAGTGGAATGTCAATATTTCCACTGCTCTCTGTTTTCATAGTCACTTTCTTTTCGGTCTGTGTAACCGTTGCTATTCCTCATTTACCTCATTGCAATAAAATCTCTCTTTTGTGTTTAACTCTGATTAATTCCTTTCTGGGAACTAGCCCCCCCCCCCCCCCGCTTTAATCTTTAGAGGTCCTTCTCAAGTCCGGGACCCCGGTATACATTAGGCCACAAAGATCCCAACAGTAAAGTTATTCAAGATTGCATCTCGGTACACTTGACATGCTCAGAGGGCCCTTCTTTGTCAGAAGGCATGCATGCGTAGACCATTAGAGTAACAATTCTGTTTACTGGATAAGTGCCTGCTATCTGCAAGCATCAGGCCTTGGCAAGGAACACACGATCCCGTGGCCTCCTGGAAAGGCACAGCTGGCACACGCAGGATCTTTGCCCTTATCAGCTTCTGGGCCGTCTAATATTTATTCTGATATCCCACCTGGTCTCCTTGTCTTTATTTTAATTATTTAATCCACCCTTATCATTTTCATACTATGATAATAAAAGAACTAATTGGCTATTTGCTGTCCTTTAATGGTCTTCCAAACTCTGCCCCTGAAACTGGGCGGCATCACACTGGCAGAAAGCGGCACAGTTGGCATCCCGGAAACTGACAGGGATCGGGCCTTGCCACGTGTCCCAACATACAATGGAATGTGGCACGTCTGGGCGATCAAATTTCTCCTGAATTTCCAGACCGTTCCTGTGTTAAATTTCCTGGAACGTCTACCCAATGCAGAAGGTGGGTCCTATTTGCTTTGGGGCTGGCCGGACACTTGGCTGTCTTCGATCAGACACCGTCACCACAGCCTCCCTTCCTATAAATATTCCAAGGATGCAGGACTGCCCTGGATAGGCTGCACTTTGGACCACTTTCCGCCCACTCCAGACCAGCACGCAGGTGAGATTTTGCATCTCCAACCCCAGTCCCATTAAGCTGGGCTTCTATCCGGGCTCAGCCAGGCAAAGAAAGCAAGCAGTGAAAATGGGGGGTGCTATTTTAGTGTTCTTAGCTTGATATAGATGCAGAGGAGTTAGCCGTGTTAGTCTGTGGTAGCAAAATCAAAAAGAGTCCAGTAGCACCTTTAAGACTAACCAATTTTATTGTAGCATAAACTTTCGAGAGCCACAGCTCTCTTCGTCAGATGCCTGATACAGAGACTGGTCAAATACAGAAGAGGAGGAGAGAGAAGAGGCAATTAGGGGGAGGAAGGGGGAGGGAGCAATCAAAACATTCCTTTGCTGGTATATGTAAACATCTCCTTCCTGGCAGTTACCACTATGTAGCAGTTATTCAAAGTACACAGCATAACACATCATCTCCAAATAGTAAGGAATGAAAAGACAGAGACAACCTCCAGGGTGTGTCCTGGCAACTCTCGATCACCTAAGCAGCTTTCGAGAGTATTAGGTCCCCATACCCTCCCGGTAAAGGGTGGGGGGCATGCCGGGCACTCGACGTCACGCAAAACTCGCGCGAGAAAACGCGATATTTCACGTTTTCCCCACAACATGGCGCGACGTTCCGGGGGCAGGTAAGCCGTCTGGAAACGGCCCTTGTGGCTTCTGTGTGTTGTACCTCCCAGTGCTTGCATGGTGACGTCACATCCGATTTTGGCCCCAAATGAAGCTCGGGAGCAGTACTGCGGCCAGCACACCAACGTCACTTCCAGAAGTGATGTCTTTTGCATCTGCTAGGAGCTTGTGTACCATGCATATCCCTGGGGTACCTGCCGGTGGTGGGCAATCTCCAGGCAGCCAAAAACATCCTGCTATTTGCCAGCGACCAGTGGGCAAGCAGGAAAACCAGTGGGAGATTGCCCACCACTGGCAGGCCCTATTGACTATTCCTCTCATTACAGAAGTTGGGTGCAGCAGCTTCCTTCTCAAACCCCTTCTCTGTTTCTGCCAGGTGCCAGCAACGGCTCCCCGGACCCTCGTTCCCGATGCCCTGCAGGAGCGCTCTATTACAAACGGCGCTGCTACCACTTCCTCAGCTCTCCAGCCACATGGGAACGAGCTGAAGTAAGTCAACGAGTACAGCTTGCTTCTGCGGCCACGATGGGGGGACTCCGTTGTGGTGGAGGTCTGAGCACGGTGTTGGTCTTGCCACTTCTTTCCCTTTGCAGGTCCTGTGCCAGGCACTGAAGTCTGGGGCTCAGCTGGCATCCGTGCTTTCTTCACATGAGGGGGAAATGGTGTCTTCCTACCTGAAAGCCAAGGGTGCTAGCAACGTCTGGACTGGTCTGGCAGCGACACGCAGCCATGGAGTCAGTTCTTCCCTTCCTGCCTCCAAGCTCTTTCCATGCAAAGGTCTGCAGTGCCAAACTGGACAGGAGATGGGCTCTGAAGTCACAATTGCGACCTGGCGATCTCCCAGCATTACAACTGATCTCTTGCATCGGATGAAGAGAGCTGTGATTCTCGAAAGCTTATGCTACAGTAAAGTCAGTTAGTCTTAAAGGTGCTCCTGGACTCTTTTCTATTTTGCAACCGATCTCCAGATTACAGAGATTGGTTCCCCTGGAAAGCATAGCTATTTTTGAGGGAGGGTTTTATGGCATTATACTCTGCTGAGGCTCCTTCCTTCCCAAAACCCCACCTCCCAGACTCCATCCCAAAATCTCCAGGAATTTCCTAACCTGGAGATGGCAGGCCTCAGTGAAGTGTCAGTAGCAGCTGCAGTATGGGGCCAGGTTCCGACCAGAGCCTGGCAAAGCCCCCACCCACCCCCATGCATGCTCTGTTACCAACCGGACAGGAATTGGCTCTTGCTATTTAGATGGGTCACACAACAGGTACTAGACTGCCCCCCTCCTCAGTTCAGATAACAGCTCCAGGTGAAAGGCAGTTAAAGTTAGGAAAGGGGCCTGGGGAAAGACTTGTCCTCCCTCTCCTGCCATAGCCCCCGCCTCTCTGTCATGGCTGCTGTTTCCAAAACTAGTCTGTTTGGTTGCTGCACACAGAATGGAAGATTAAAATGCAGTTCCTCCCCTCTCCCAACTTGGAAAGAGACGCAGTGCTTCCCATTTCAATTTGGGGGGGTGAGAGCTAGCTTCTGAATATTGGGCTATAGTATTCCCCGATACTCCTTTTAAATTAGCAAAGGCCTTTCTGAAATCTCTTTTATTGTTTGCATTGATATGGATTCATGGGGCATTTTTTAAAAAAGCCTTTAAACCCTTTGCTTGGCAGGCGCCATGAGGCTCCCTGCCAGAGCTTCTGTTTCTTTAACACTGATCTTTAAACAGAGCAGAGCCAATAGCCTCCAGGCATATTTAGGGTGGTGGGTGGAGATCTCCCAGAATTACAACTGATCTCCAGGCAATAGAGATCAGTTCCCCTGGAGAAAGTGGCCGCTTTGAAGGGTGGACTCTATGGCATTATACCCCACTGAGGTCCCTCCTCTCCCCAAACCCCGCCCCTCCCAGCTGCACCCCCAAAGTCTCCAGGAATGCATCTATGCCCTGTTCCAAGCTCTCCATAGTAACTGGTTGGCCACAGTGAGATACAGGAGGCTGGACTAGATGGACCGCTGGTCTCCTTCAGCAGGGCTGAAAATTTACACATGGCTACAGACATTCGGCCTTCTTTGAAATTCCGCTCCAGATCAAAGGGAGGCAAAATCCTCTACTGAGCTGTTGGCGGCCATGTGCTTCTCAGATTACTACCTCTTGACTTCTGCCTCACCCCCACTCCTCAAGGAAACACACAAAATCACCTTGGCCAGCTGCGTTCCCCGGGTGTTTGGATTGCTCCTCACATCACCTCCTGACTGTGCTGCTCTGCTGGCCTTCGTGCTTCCCAGTAGGCATGGGGGCAACCCCCAAGTCCTCTTTCTTCATGGGACGTCTTTCTTTCACCCCAACAGTACATGGCCTGGGAATGGAGCGATGGATCCTCCTACGCTTCGCCTCTCTGGGACTGCCGCAGCCTCAGCACCGCCATCTCCGCCTACGAGTGCGTCTCCATGGCCAATATCCAGAACACAAGTATGAAAAAAAGGTTCAGGGCAGAGAAATTAATGTGTGGAGGGTGGCAAGTCCATCAGAGCCCCCTGCCCTGGTTGCCATTCAACCTCCTTGCTTTCCACCCTTGACCCTCAATGTCTCCTGTGCTCTATTTCATTCCAGAGGGAGGAAAGAGTGACACTTGAAAGATTAGTGTCTCGGGTAGTTGGGTGGAGGAACTTGGGTTTGTCCAAAGTATGCCCATGATTGCACCATGCACAACTGGCATTGTCCTCCACGGAAGGCCTCTGAATCCCTCATGCCTGCCACCACTACGCTAAACTACCCAAAATGCATGGAGGGGCCATGGCTCACTTGTAGAGCGCCTGCTTGGCCCGACATCTCCAGTTACAAGGATCAGGGGATGTAAAAACCACCACCTGGAGAGCGGCTGCCAGTTTGAGTAGACGAAACTGACCTTGATGGGCCAAGGGCCTCGTTCGGTATAAGGCAGCTTCATGTGTGAATGTGCACGACATCTGTTTATTTCTTTATGCAATTTCCTAGCAGCTGTCCCATGCACACTCACCTATCGAAGAGGCTCATTCCGTTCTGTCCAAGGAAACATACACAGGACTCATTTATTTATTTTCTCAGTGAGAATCTCAAGAACTGATTGCCTGTATCCTAAAAATTGCCCAAGCTGGCCTGCAGCAGTCCCTTGAATGGAGTCTGCCCTCTGCCTTCTCCACAGGCTGCTTCTAGCTGCTCACATGGTCC
Organism: Eublepharis macularius; assembly: GCF_028583425.1. NCBI lineage: Eukaryota > Metazoa > Chordata > Lepidosauria > Squamata > Eublepharidae > Eublepharis > Eublepharis macularius. Next base: position 2,514,917 of record NC_072798.1, read on the forward strand.
TCTCCCTCGCTCTCCTGCCTTCCAGACGCCCAGAAATGGCTGCAGCGCTCCTGTGCCGACACCTTGCCGTACCTGTGCAAATACAGGGCAGAGTGATTGGACCTTCCACCTGGCACTCAAGGCACAAATGGAAGATGTCCTTTGGTGATCCAGGTGCTTGGGACGCTGCGGCAGTGCCAAGGGACCCGTCCCCTGCTCCTTGGTTCAAAGATCCACCCCACACTTCAGCCATGAGATTCCTCCCCCCCCCCCCATGTTTCTGCATGAGCACAGCAAACCTAAGAAAGCGGCCTGAGACTGAGGGCCAAGCTACAAGTGATGAATGACACTTGAACGGCAAGTGGAGTGAGTGGAGGGCAAGTGAACAGAGAGAAATACACTTGCTCTTCAAGTGTCATTCATCACTTGTAGCTTGGCCCTGAGCTCCAGGATCTGGAGTAAAGCTGCTTCGGGCGATACTTTATTTTTTCTTCCTCTTCTTGCACTGTTCCTGGTAGCCCCAATTTGAAAAGCAATGTGGTTTGCTAAGCCGTCGTTCCACCGACAGATAGCAAAGTTTATACTAGGGAAAACTTTTCCAAAGGGAAACTTCAGTCAGATTGGAAAACTAGTCCATTTGTCTGTGATCATTGGGCCTCCGTGTGGGGAAATAGAGAATGTTGTTATCAAGAGTGTTCATTAAAACTGATTGGTTTCTCCTAGTAGCTGCAAAAACCACAATTGCACTCAGGTGGAAATCGCAATACCCACCCACTCTTGACATATGGTATAGAATAGTGTGGGATCACCTTATAATGGAAAAGATAACAGACAGAATTCGAACATTGCAAAACCCCTCCAAACCTACACAATTTTACGCACAATGGTACCCTTTTCTGGAATTTTTATCTCAGAATGAATGGCTGATCTCTAAGCTACCTCACTATGCGATTATAAACCCCGAAATTTGAATTATGGATTTATTATGCGGCGTACTGGATGTGCCTATACATGCTTCTCCCGATGCAGTTGTAATTAGCTTGCTTAACACTGTATTAGAATCCTGTTGATTATGTATAATATTTGCACACTTGACTAATGCTGACTGTTAGTGTTTTGATGTTTATGTATTGTTGTATCTGAACATTGTTACGTATGATATCAAAAAAAAAAATAAAGATTTCCATATACTCAGGCAAAAAAAAAAAAACTGATTGGTTAAGCCACAGCTGTGAATAACATGACTCTAGCCACAGTGCAGTGTGAGGAGAGAAAGGCCTACCATCTCGCAAATTGTACCGGGAACGTACGAAGTTGCCCCTTATCCTCTGGCCAGCTCAATTGCACGGTGGGGGTACCTGCATGGACTGGGGAGGGGTACTTCACTTTTCCCAGTATCCCCTTCCCCACACTATTTCCTCTTTCCCCTCCCCCTGGCAGCCTTCGTATGCTCACCTGTCCCTACACCCTTCTCTTCTTCAAACCCACTGAATTACTGACTTTTTGTCTGACCCCCCCCCAGTTCATCTATATTTACTTCATTTCTATATGGCCTTTCTCCACAATGGGGGCCCAAAGCAACTGACATCATTCTTCTTGGGGACCCAAAGCAGCTGGCATCATATTATCCTCACAACAACCCTGTGAGGTAGGTTAAGCTGAGAATGTGTGGCTGAACAAAAGTCACCCACTGAGCTTCTGCAGTAGAGCGACATAGCAAAGAGTCCAGTAGCACCTTTCAGACTAACCAGTTTGAACCGGGGTCTCCCAGATCCTACTCTGAAACGCTAACCACCTTTCTACACGATACTGGCTTGGAGGGGGGTTCAGTGCTGTTGAACTGGGTGAGTCATGTCGGTCATGTGGCATTGAGTCCTCCAGCCTGGCCCCGGAGAGCGCCAATCTATACACGATGCCAGGCACATATTCTTTAACATGCCAGGTGATGCAATTTTATCTGGGCGCTGTAGTTCTCAGCACTCCTCCCCCCCCCCTTGTGTCTGGCGGCTATGACTGCTGGAACAACGAAGAAACTTTGCAATTGTTTTCATCAGCAATCTCAACGTGGAGGAGGAAATACTGTTATGGTTGCCTAGCAACAGCTAGTGAGGACATGTCCTGAAAGCGGCCTGTGCTCCTATTATCATTTCAGGTTTTTGATTCAGTTCATCTGCTGTGGCCCTACCGTTGTTTGGCTGAATGTGAAGAGGAGGGGTTCCAGAGCTTTCCCCTCTGTGGTCATTGTCTCCTGTACAGTATTAAACTATGTCAACTTCGGGGCTGGACTAGATGACCCTGGCGACTCCTTCCGACCCTACAATTCTAGCTGCCGCCCCGTCCGCCGGCAGGAGCCAAAGCAAAGCGCACAGTCAGTCACTCATTCTCCCGCTTGATCCAACAATGCAGAAACTGGTGGAGAAATACGACCCTGAGACAAAGAAATGGAAAGACCAGATTTTGTCTGTTCATGGGCACTGTAACCCTTGCGAGGAAAAGACTGCCTCCATTTCTCTGGTCAACCAAACCTTCACTGTGGGGAATGCAGAACAGACAGACGAAGGCCGTTACAGAATAACACAACACCTCAATGGCAGATGTTTGTCTGTAGCCCAAGTCGCTGTGCAGGGTGAGTTGTGAAAATAGCCTGGGTCTGTATAGAGGAATGCATCACAGACAGGATCCAATTGCCGGGACAGTATGGAAGGATGCCAGTACTGGAGACCCACTGTTGACGGTTGAGGTTGTGACAATTAGAGGGACTTTTGTTTGTCATCTGTCAGCATTTGGGGGCATAAAGGCTCAAGCACGGCTCAGCGCACTATAAGATTCCTTGGGACCCGAAGGCAAGATAGAACTGAACTAAATGGAACAACCTACAGATCCTTGAGTCTCGTCACCAAACTCCTCTCCCCTCCAGCCGTTGTGGCACAGGCAATACATGACGTGCGCATGCGCCTGATGCTGGCACCCGGCAGAGATGAGGGGTGTGGCTGGGGTGTGGCTCTCTGAGCTGTAGTGGCTGCTTCTCCTCCTCGGCTGGTAAGGGCTCTGTTTGGGCCGCTGCTGAGTCCCTATTCCCCCCGCCCTTGCCTTCTCCCTCTGCTTCGCCCAGCCCCCTGCCTTCTCCCTGGAGGGTGGGGCTAGCTGGCCTTGCCCTGCCCCTTCTAGCCCCCTGGGGCCTTGGACCTTTGCCCCTTTCCCCTGGCATAGGCAGGTTCTGGCTCTGAAGGCTGGCCGGGGCAGCAGGGCCGCTGCCTCCCGGCTGTCTCCCACTGCTTCCTACTGGCGAGGCCGGGGGCTGTGCCTCAGACCCCGGACACCCCCCCCCACTTGGCTTTTGTCTTGTGGGGGTCGGGGTCGGCCTCAAACAGTCGGGACATGAAGTCCGCATCGATGTGTCGCGCTCCCTGGCGGTACTTGATGGTGAACTGGAATGGCAGTAGGGAGAGGTACCACCGCAGGACCCGAGGATTGTGGGCCTTCATGCGGTGGAGCCACTGCAAGGGGGCGTGGTCCGTCAGCAGCACGAAGGGGTTGTTGGCCAGGTAGTACTGCAGGGCCCCCACCGCCCATTTGACGGCCAGGGCTTCCCGCTCCACCGTCGCATAGCGCCTCTCTGCGGGTTGCAGCTTCCGACTCGGGAAGAGGATGGCGACGCCCACTCCGTTGCGCTCCCGAGTCAGGACCGCCCCGAGGCCGGTGTCGGAAGCGTCTGTGGCCAGCGTGAAGGGGGGCCGGTCAAAGTCCGGGTTCCACAGGGCGGTGGTATTCGAGAGGGCAGACCGCAGGTCCTTGAAAGCCGTCTCCAGCTCCCGGGTCCACCGGACCTGGTTGGGCAACCCCTTTCTTAAGCAGTCTGTTAGAGGTGCTGCGCGGGAGGCGAAGTGGGGGGAGGAACCGCCCATAATACCCCAGCAGTCCCAGAAATCGCCGGACCTGCTTCTTGGAGATGAGGACATGAGGCGGGCACTGCAAAGTCTTTGTTGTGGTACCTGGAAGGACCTTGTTCCCAGAGCAACAACAAAGGGTCTGGAAGGTGCAGGCGCATACTCCAGAGCTCCTGGACCCGCTCCCAGCCTGTTTCCCTCCTGCCGGCAAGGTAAGAGGCGGCAGGGGGCTGAGGCTCCGTATGGGGGTCCGCTGCTTCCACCGGTGGACTGGGAACCTTTGCCCCTCCTGCGGGTTGGCAACCCTGAGCCAGACTAAAATTTCCCATCAGCAGAATGGAATTTTCCGGCCTCCCCCTGTAGCAGGTATACACATGGAAGACCTTTTTATGAGGAGGGGATGGTTAATCTTTACGGAACCCCATGAATTCCCTCCATGTGGCCTCTTCCACCCCACGCCAGGCTTCAGGCCTGCACTGCCAATGGCAGGTAGGGAGATTCCTGGATTTTGGATCCTGGGGAGAGCAGGGTTTGCGGAGGGGAGGGTGCTCGGCAGGGTGTAATGCCCTAGCGTGTCCCCCCCCCCGCCCCAATGCAGCCCTTTCCTGCAGGGGAACGGCTCTCTGCAGCCTGCAGCTCTGTTGCAATTCCCAGAGATCCTCCAGGACGTCCCCAGGCTCCACGCTCAAACCTACAGGAATTCCCTCGCTGGAGCTGTCAACCCTGCAGAGTAGCAGAGGCGCGTGGCTCTCATTTCCCTGCTTCTGGGGAGTAAACCGCCCCTTCCTTTGTCCTCAGTGCTGACAGCACAGGACACCCTCTGAGCACGTGCAGCCTCCTGTCAGTCACTTCTGTGGCCAATCCCTCCCCTGGAATCCAGCCCTGGTGGGCTTCTGGGTGCCTCTTTTTTGCACTGGTGCCTTGCAAGGGGCATTTTTGCAGGCGTGCGAGGCCAAGCCCAGAGGCAGGGAACGTAAGTCCTGGGTGCTAATTTTGAGTGTGTGTCTTAGGGTTGCCAATTTCCAGGTGGGGCTTAGAGATCTGGAATTAAAAGGGACCCGCAGATTACAGAGACCAGCTCCCCTGGAGAAAATGGCTGCTTTGGAGGGTGGACTCTATGGCATTATACCCCGCTGAGGCCCCTCCCCAACCCCAACCCCAACCCCTCAGGCTCCACCCCCCAATCTCCAGGAATTTCCCAACCCAGATCTGGCAACTCTGTCTGCTAGAGTCTTCAACAGGCCTTGCCCACCCTAAAGCACTAGCCCCTTGTTGGTTTCCAGGTGCAACGCCACGAATGAGCTTTAGCCCGTAACTTCTGGGATCCAGGTATCTACGACTGCTTTCCCTGGCTGTGTGATGCTGACCGCTGGTCCGGCTAGCCCAGCGTGGCCTACTCTGGCCATTCTCAGGGTCTTTCCCAGGGCACCTCCCCGGGAGTCCCTACCTAGGGGGTTAGGAGGGCTGCCTGAGAGAGGGCCAGCCCTGGTAGCCTATTGCAACAAAACAGAAGTCCATCTGCACCTCAGAGGCAGCATTCATTGCATAGGAAAGGCCTTTGTGGGTGGGTTGTACCGTTGCCAGCCTCCAGGTGGTGGCTGGAGATCTCCTGGAATTACAATGAATCTCCAGGTGACAGAGATCAGTTCCCCTGGAGAAAACAAGGGAAGAGGGAGAGTCACGGTAACAACGCCATGACAAGGCCTACTAAGAGACGACGATAAACCAGAGTTACAAATTATTATTTTTTCTGCAATATAATTTGCAGAAAGAAGAAAGCGCACCAGGTCTTAATTTAGCTGCCAGACACAATGGCATATACAATAGAACAATATTCAAAAGCGCAACAGTGCTTGTAAACTTATTTACACAAAGTGCTAGAGCCAGAATTTAAAGGGACCGTGCTTTCCAGCTTCGTTCAAGATAAATACAAGTAAACATCAGACAGGAACCAAATTACAAGTCATACACAAATAATCCAGAAACTGTTTGCTAGCCAGCCGGTCGTGGTTATTGCAGAATATGCTTATGAACTCTGAAGATTTTGTATGAAGCCTTTCACAGGGCTTTTTTCCTGGGAAAAGAGGTGGTGGAACTCAGTGGGTTGCCCATGGAGAAAATGGTCACATGGCTGGTGGCCCCGCCCCCTGATCTCCAGACAGAGGGGAGTTGAGATTGCCCTCCGCGCCGCCAAGCAGCGTGGAGGGCAATCTCAACTCCCCTCTGTCTGGAGAGCAGGGGGCGGGGCCACCAGCCATGTGACCATTTTCAAGAGGTGCCGGAACGCCGTCCCACCGCATTCCAGCTGAAAAAAAAGCCCTGGCCTTTCTTGTTGCTCTGTTATGAATTCTGAATTATTTATGTATGAATTGTAACCTGGTTCCTCTCAGCCCAGCTCCCCAGCTGTATAGTGGGGATAATAATAACACTGACTTTGTTCACAGCTCTGAGCGGGGCACTAATCTGTCTCAAAGAGAGGTATATAAGCTTGCTGCTGCTGCTGTTGTTGTTACTTTTTGCTTTGTGTCCTCTCTACCCTTTCCAAGCATGTCCATGGATTCCTTCAGACGGTGGAGAACTCCAGCAAGTTGGCTCGTGTTCAACTTCCTGCTCGTCCAGGTACTCAGCACGATATTCTTTTCCTACATCTGCAACCTGGAGATGCCCGGCTCCATTTCCCCCATTCTGCAGCCCCAACCGGACCGGGGCTCGGCTGCCTCCAACCTCACCATCCTGCTGTGGAAGTGGCCCTTTGGGGTCCGTTTCCCCATCAGAAAATGTTCGGAGCTTCTGGGCATTCCCGATTGCCACATCACAGCCAACCGCGTGTGGTATCCAAAGGCCGACGCCGTGATCATACACCATTACGATGTGTGCAAAAGCCCGCGATATCTCCCCCGACGCCCGAGACCGCCTTCCCAACGCTGGGTCTGGTTCAATCTGGAGTCTCCCAGTTACACCAGCAACTTGCACTTCATGGACAAGCGCTTCAACCTCACAATGTCCTACCGGAGAGACTCGGATATCTTCACCCCTTATGGGTGGCTGGAAATCCTCCCCCAGCCCCAGAAGTTCACCATCCCACCCAAGTCCAAGTTGGCGGCATGGGTTGTGAGCAACTGGAACCCAGCCTCCGTCCGAGTCCAGTACTACCAGGAATTGAAGAAGTACATCCAAGTGGACGTGTACGGGTACCGGCACTTGCCTCTTTCTCGGCAAAAGCAACTCGATGTTTTATCCCAGTATAAGTTCTACTTGGCCTTTGAAAACTCCGTGCACAAGGACTACATCACCGAGAAACTTTGGAAGACAGCCTTGCTTTCAGGATCGGTGCCAGTCGTCTGTGGGCCACCTCGGAAGAACTATGAGCATTATTTGCCCCCCAGTTCGTTCATTCACATCAGTGACTTTCCCTCTCCGCAAAAGCTAGCCCTCTTCTTGCAAGAGCTGGATCGGAACTCAGAGCAATACGAGAGTTACTTTCAGTGGCGGTCGTGGCTGACCCCTGTCAAACACACCCCCTGGTCCCTTCACTTATGCAAAGCATGCCGGCACTTACAAACAACCCCGGCCCGCTACCAGACTGTGCTGGAGTTGAGCAAGTGGTTCAGGTGAGCTGGGAAGGAAAGACCTCTCTTTGAAGTTGGTGCTGTTCCTGAGACAAAGCAGTCGTCATGTGGGAAGGGCCAGGGGTGCGCTCAGCTGTCGCATCTGGTTGGTGCCATAAGAGCTTGGCCCAAGACCAAGGGTTCCCTATGGTGGTGTCCACTGTATGGCACATCAGGAAAACCTCGCTGGTGAGATCCAAGCTTGGCGAAGGCAGGTGGAGAATCGCCCAAGAGGAAATTGTCGCAGTTTTGATGGGTCAGTTGGGAACTGCACTAAAAAGAGCCTGCCAAAGTTTCTGTTCTGGCAGATCCGCCCTCCGCCCACCAGTTGCTTCGCAAATTTCTTGAACTTAATACTGTCATTGTGTGTAAAGAATACAGCTTTTTACATTCTTCTTTAATCATACTGGTGTGCATTACTGGATTTTTTTGGTCACTTTTATATTTTTGTTATATTTTTTTAATGTTATATTTATGTTATGTTATATATTTAATTGTTTGTAAGTTGCTTTAAGGGTTATTTTTTGAAGTTGAAAAGCATGGTGTATATTTCTAAGCGGAACAAATACGTAAGATCAATCTGCAGAGCACATGTGCGAGGAAACACACATGCACTCCCTTCCCTTAAGGATGTAACGTTGTGTTGTTGTTGTCAGCAGGGAAGCAGGGAAGACAACAGCCAACATCTTTGGGAAAGAGAGTACTTGTGGCACCCTAAGCCTACAGGACTACTGAAACTAGGCAGGTATGCCAGGTTGAGATAATGGAAGGGCTCAAGAATGCAGCATCAGATACAGAAAAAAGGTCTCAGTTACTTCATGGGTCCCATTCTGGAGAAATGACCACCCTCAATAACAAGGAAAGAAAGCAGCAAAGCTTGACACTGTAGGAAATCTGAGCACTCATGCACACACGCAAACGCACATCCAGTACGCTGCTGCCAATTCATAAGTCCCCTACTACCACTTATATTCCAAGACATATATTCCAAGATACCAAACACATTGATTACAGAAGAAAAATGGATTTATTGTTTATTTATCCAGAGGAGTCAGCTGTGTTAGTCTGTAGTTGCAAAGTAGTAAACAGTTCAGTGGCACCTTTAAGACTAAACAACTTTATTGATGCATAAGCTTTCGAGAACCACAGCTCTCTTCGTCAGATGCATTTGATGCATCTGATGAAGAGAGCTGTGGTGCTTGAAAGCTGTCGATGCATCTAACGAAGTGAGCTGTGGTTCTCAAAAGCTGTTGATGCATCTGATGAAGAGAGCTGTGTTTCTCGAAAGCTGTTGATGCATCTGATGAAGGGAGCTGTGGCTCTTGAAAGCTTATGCTACAATAAAATTGGTTAGTCTTAAAGGTGCTACTGGACTCTCTACTATTCTTATTTATTAAACCCAGACACATTGGTTGTTGTGGGTTTTCCGGGCTGTATTGCCGTGGTCTTGGCATTGTAATTCCTGACGTTTCGCCAGCAGCTGTGGCTGGCATCTTCGGAGGTATAGCACCAAAAGACAGAGATCTCTCAGTGTCACAGTGTGGACTGTGACCCTGAGACACTGTGACACTGAGAGATCTCTGTCTTTTGGTGCTACACCTCTGAAGATGCCAGCCACAGCTGCTGGCGAAACGTCAGGAACTACAGTGCCAAGACCACGGCAATACAGCCCGGAAAACCCACAACAACCATCGTTCTCCGGCCGTGAAAGCCTTTGACAATACCCAGACACATTCTCCATTAGGGGGAGACATGTAAAGACCAGTCACATTGGAGAGCTTTATATACCCTTCAGTACTGACTGTTTACCAAATAATTGCTATTTGTTTACAGAATAGTAGATCAAAGGTTAAAATGAAACCCTGTCAAAATGACGCATTTTCCCAGAGAACATGGTATGTCCTACTATGTCACTAGCTTGAGTGACAACTTATACAAACATTTGAGAAGCTGGAGCCATATATCTTACTACATAATTGTGTATGAGATATGTATATTCCTTGGGAAGGAATTCATTCAGGGTTGAAAACTTACTTATTTAATTAGAGTAACCAAAATAAGAGAATGTTTATACTTAGCTCTCTGACTTGTCTCACCCAGAAACAGGATCTTAACACTAGAGCAAGGCCTTTCTTCCTTGTTTACATATTTCTGTGTGCTGGTAGCTTGAATGTATGCTCAGAATAAGATTTTTAGAAATGGGGCCTAAACATTCCTTAACAACGATAAAGAATCAGGACCAAGAATGGTGGCTTTCCATCAGATCCTGCCTGCGGACCATCACTGGGAGTGTCAGTTGTTGCCCTCTGCTCCCCATTAATGGGCACTTCAAGGTGTGAGGACATTACATTGGTCACACTTGGGGTCCATCGGTGTCAGCATTTGGGCTGCGAGTGGCTGCCCAGGGTCTCAGGTGGGAAATGAGCTAATGATCAAAACTTGGGCCTTCTGCATGCAAAGCAGGCATTGTGCCACTGAGTCAGCCCCCACCCCTGCTCCGCCATTGAAGAAAACTCAGAGGACAGTAAAGCTGAGCTTCAGCATGCAAAAGTCCTAAAGACATTGCTTGGGAGTGTCCCAGCGGAAGCTGGTCTAGAGGGACCCACTGGGGTCGGATCCGGCAGGGCTTTCCTTGCCAGCTGTAACACATTTCCTTCGAGGAACGTTTCTGAGGGTCCTGCTCTAAAGGAAGACTGCATGTAATGTGCACATTTTACAAATTCCACTTATTCCAACAATCAATGAAAGGTAAACATTGAAAAACCAAAATAATGAAGAATCCAGTAGCACCTGTAAGACTAACCAACTTTATCGTAGCATAAGTTTTCAAGAACCACAGTTCTCTTCGTCAGATGCATCGTCAGCTTTCAAGAACCACAGCTCTTTTCATCAGATGCATTGCCAGCTTTCGAGAACCACAGTTCTCTTCATCAGATGCATCATCAGCTTTTGAGAACCACAGTTTTCTTCATCAGATGCATCGTCAGCTTTTGAGAACCACAGCTCTCTTCGTCAGATACATTGTGAGCTTTTGAGAATCACAGCTCTCTTCGTCAGATACATTGTGAGCTTTTGAGAATCACAGCTCTCTTCATCAGATGCATCGTCAGCTTTTGAGAACCATGGCTGTGGTTCTTGAAAGCTTATGCTACAATAAATTTGGTCAGTCTCTACTATTCTGCAACTACAGACTTAACACAGCTGCTCTGGATTGAAAAACCAGGAAGTTTGTTTTCTGTCTTCCTTCTTTTACTTTTTACCCAGTTGTTTGTTTTGGCCATTGTGCTTGAGAGCCAGTTTGGTGTAGTGGTTAAGAGTGCGGGACTCTAATCTGGAGAGCCGGGTTTGATTCCTCACTCCTCCACTTGAAGCCAGCTGGGTGACCTTGGGTCAGTCACTTAAGAGCAGCAGGACTCTAATCTGGAGAGCCAGGTTTGATTCCCCACTCCTCCACTTGAAGCCAGCTGGGTGACCTTGGGTCAGTCACTTAAGAGCAGCAGGACTCTAATCTGGAGAGCCAGGTTTGATTCCCCACTCCTCCACTTGAAGCCAGCTGGGTGACCTTGGGCTAGTCACAGCTCTCTCAGAGCTCTCTCAGCCCCACCCACCTCACAGGGTGCTTTGTTGAGGGGATAATAATAACATACTTTGTAAACCGCTCTGAGTGGGCATCAAGTTGTCCTGAAGGGTGGTACACAAATCGAATGTTGTTATTATTATTATTATTAATATCAAATGGCTTTTGTCCCTATTTGGTGGTATTGGGAGTTTCATAGACATGAACGCCAGGAGGGCTTTAATGTGCCTAAGATTGGGACGCAAATTGCTGTGCTTCAGGATGTCGGCTGGCATTAAAATTGGGCCTGTGGGGTTATATCTGTGACGGCCTCCTGCTTAGAGGCATGTTTTCATCCCTTGATGCTACCGTAACCACGTGATGGCTGTGAGGGTGTCTGTGAGCCAGACCTAGGGAGCTGCTTTGTGCATGCTCCGTGCTTCTTGGAAAGGATCACAGGCAAAACAGGCAAAAACAAAGTCTCACAGAACTCTTCCCCGGGGCAGGATCAAAAAGCAACCAGAAAGGGCGAGCGGGCGGGCGCCCCCCCCCTCTCAGATTTGGGCTTCATTGTGCCCTGTGCATTGCATTCATAGCTGTCGGGTCTCAAAATGAATCCCCCTCCCCACCAAATTGTAAGAACCTCTTCTGGGTGGGGGTCTCAGACTTCGGGCAATGGTTCTTCGCGCCCCCGGGCCGGCTAACCCCACGCAGTTCTCCTGCGCCCCCAGCATAAAACGTGGGGCTCTCGCAGCAGTCAGCGGCGGACCCGAGCTTTCCATTCGAGTCTTTTACAACCAGCCAGCCTGGCTGGGCTGCCGCGCGCCGCCGTTGCACAGAAGCAAACCCAAACCCGCCCGGGAGAGCCTCCCGGCGCCCCCCCGCCCCCCCCCACACAGCTGCCGGCAGGAGAGTGGCAACCCATCCCTGGGTCCCACCCGCCCCCTGGAGAAGCACGGGTCTGGCCCGGGAGAAGCCTGCGCGCAGGGCCTGGAGGCGGCTGCCTTCCCTCCTTGACTGGGCCACTGCTCCGCGGGGGTGGACTGCCTCGGAATACGGGGGCTCCCTCCACTTCGCTCTCACGGCCGGCCGCCCTCGTAAGGCGAGATCGGACCAAAGGTCCGTCTCGCCCAGCCCCTTGCTCGCGCCCAGTGCCGGCAGCCCTGGCCTCCGGGCATGTGCAGAGCGCCCGCCCGCCCGCCGCGGCAACCCGGCGCCTTCCAGCCCGGGCGCCTCCCGCGCGTTCCCGCGGCTCGCCCGGCCGGCGGAGCGCAGAGGCGTGCGGGCGGGCGGGCGCCGCGTTGGGGCGGTTGCCGGGCGCCGCCCGGGCTGGAGGGGGAGCCGAGGAGGCGCGGCGGGCCGGTTGCCGGGCGACGCCGTACACAATGGGGGCCGGAGGGGGGGCGCCGGGGCCCGCCGCCCGCCCGGCCAGAGCCGCCTCTGCTGCTCCCACAGGCGCCTCTGCGGTCCGCACGGCTGCTCTCCCCGCGGTCCGCCTCCAGGTCGGTCCCGCTCTTTCTGTCTCCCCCCCCCCCGGCCGGATTCCTCCCCATTCCTCCCCGCTTCTCTCTTCTCTCACCCCCTCCCGCGTCCCGCCCGGGATCCCTGCTGGGAACGCCCTTGCCCTCTTCCTTGCGATCCCGGGCTGGGGTCGCTCCTCCAGGAGGAGAGCCGTCTGTCTCGGCCGGCCCCCGCTTCCCCCCCCCACCCCCCTCTCCCCGTGCCCCAGTGCTGGGCTGGCTTTGCCCGTCCCCGGCCATTCACGCGCCGCCCGTCTCTCGCCAGGTGATGCCACTCTCTGCCCGGGCACCTGCAAGCAGACCCACAGCCTGAACACCAACGCAAGGTAATCGCCGGGCTTGGGGACTGCATGGCGGGCGGCGGCGGCGCAGCATTTGTGGCTGCCGCGCCTGTCCGAAGGGGAAGGGCGCCTTAGAGGGAGCAAAGCGCGCAGCTCTCCGGATCCCACCGGCCACCGCACGCCCTTCTCCGGGGGAACTCGGTCCTGAGCGGCCCTTGCAGCCACGCGCTGCCTCCGAGCATCTCTAGAACTGCACCCTGGCAGGCACGGATCGGGGGCGCACTTTGCCCAAAAGGCGCAGATTCCCTGGTGCCCCCACGAGCATCGCTGCCCCCTGACTGCTTGGATAGCTTGTGGCGCTGCGCCAGCCCTGCAGGGGGGTTGCTTGTGCCCTCCAGAAACGGGTGCTTGTGTGTGCTGGGACTGCACGCTGACCTGTGTGTGGGTAGCAACAGGTCAGCTTTGTGTTGTAAGAAGATGGGCTGGCGCTGAACACCAGACCTACAGAGGACAGGCCTCACCCACAGCCTGCGTTGTTGGACCTGATCCCATAGCAACAGAACCAAAAAGAGGAGGAAGTGTGCAAGATCCAGTCCAAATCTTTCTTTCTTTCTTTCTTTCTTTCTTTCTTTCTTTCTTTCTTTCTTTCTTTCTTTCTTTCTTTCTTTCTTTCTTTCTTTCTTTCTTTCTTTCTTTCTTTCACTCTCTCTCTCTCCCTCTCTGTCTGTCTTTCCAGTTGTCTCAAAAAGAGATTTCAAAGTGAGTCTCTTTGAAATCTAAGAGCCAAGCTACAAGTGACGCCTGACACAGGTTGGACACTTGTCAGCTTCCCTCAAGTTTTGATGGGAAATGTAGGCATCCTGGTCTTGCAGCTGTAATGGAGAGCCAGGCTGTAAAACCAGGATGCCTACATTTCCCAACAAAACTTGAGGGAAGCTGACAAGTGTCCAACCTGTATAAGGCATCACTTGTAGCTTGGCTCTAAGTGGCTGTCATAATTCGGGGTCACTGTGTTTATTTCCTGGCACAAACAGGGAGCTGGCGGTCAACTACACTGTACAACAAAACAGGTTGCTCATGACACAGTCCAGTGACAAGATAAAACCTCAGTGTTTGTATACCTGCCCCATTGCCCAAGGGTCAGAGAGGGTAGCCTTACATGGAATTTAAAATCATGACCGATGAAAACGCCCAGAATTAGATCAAGTGTGGCTGATGGTATTTTAGTATCATCTCCCTCCTCATTTGGTGGCTTCATTCCGGCTGCTGGAAACAAGCCCACATCTTCCAGCGCTTAAAAACAAACTTTGGCACGTTTCCAAGACATTTCAAAACTTTTGTCTTGTCTGACAACGTGGCACAGGCCCTGCCAAAATGAATGGGAATTGCCCAGGAGAGGTTCAATATTTTTTTTTTAATTTTAAAGAAAAATAATAAACAACAAAGACAATAAGCAATGGATAAAATAATATAAGCAAGATATACGACAACACACAAAAACGATCAAAATAGAATATATAACAGCCTATTACACTACAAAACTATTTCTCCTCTCCATCCCCTTAGTTACATACACACAACATTTATAGACAAAATTTTAAAATGTTAATTTTACAGGTGGTCTACTTTAACAATGGCTATTCTTAGTTTTTCTTAATTTTCAGCTATGTAGCCAAAAAAGTCTTTCCATTTTTTTCTGAAATTCTAAGATTGTGATGTAGAGAACTCGAGACAGCGGATCCCTAACCCAAAATTAGGGCGTTCAGTTAAATTAAGAGGCGGGCCAATTCCAACCCCTGGGTGGCACCTCTCCTCCCCAGATGTGTTCTCTCTTCTTGCACAACTGCTGCCCTGACACGCACAGATGTTGCCCAGGCCCAGCGTTTTAGAAATATGGTCACCTTGGAAGCAAATGGAGCGGCTATTGTCATCGCCTGTCATCACAGAGGGTTGCCTCATATGAACTCTTATGCTGAGAAAGTTCGTGTGACGAAGGCACTCCTGGGGATGTCAGCCAGAGAGAAAAGGACGCTGGTTTGGAAAGATGCCCGTTTTGGCTTGTGCTTCTTCTGTTGAGGATGTTTTCTGGAATGGGCTCCTTTATTACACGGCCCTGGCACTTCAGTGGCTGCTTACCATGCCATGCTACTGCCCCCTCCTGGGGCGCAACAGGGTTGCTGAGGTGTTGACCAAGAGTTTTGAAGCTGAGACCACGCAAAAGGGGGGAGGAGCTCTTCTGCTGATGAGACCCCCCCCCCAGTGGATTCAAAGATAGTTCAAAGCAAGACAACCACCTGTGTCAACTGCACATGATATGCCTTAGTCATATCTAACCCATAATACACATGGATACATAAAGCTGCTTTACAGAGCACTGAGCTACCCAGAAGATTTGGGTCCAGTAGCGCCTTAAAGACCAACGAGATTTCCAGGGCATGTGCTTCCAAAAGTCAGAGCTCTGTTCATCACATCTGACGTATCTGATGAAGAGAGATCTTTAGGTGCTTTGTGTGTGTGTGTGTGTGGTGCCCTCAAGTCAAAGTTGACTTATGGTGACCCCTAGTGGGCAAGAGACTGGCTATCAGAGGTAGTTTGCCATTGCCTGCCTCTGCAACCCTCGTCTTGGTTGGAGGTCTCCCATCCAGTTACTAACCAAGGCCAACCCTGCTTAGCTTCTGAGATCTGATGATATCAGGCTCACCGGGGCTATCCATGTGAGGGTCTTTAGGTGCTACTAGACCCAAATCTTGCTCTTCTACTACAGGCCAACATGGCTACCCACCTGGTCTAACCAGTTCACTCTTGTCTCCTTAGGGGCTCTCCAGGGACTGAAGCAGAGGTCTTTACCATCACCTGTTACTGGGGGTGCTGGGCCTTGAACTGGGGGACTTCTGCACACCAAGCAGATGTTCTACCACTCTGAGCCACAGCCCCTACCCCAAGCTGTCTTCTTCACTGTGTTAAAAACAACCCATTGATACGGGTTCTGTTTCACGAGGAGAGAGCAGCCACTGCAGGCTGAATAACACTGCTAAAGAGCCCTGGACGAAGGGTGCACAGGGAAATTCCCACGTCATTATTTCTCTTCTGGGGCTCCAGGGCTGCAGCTTGCTCTTCCTCCTATCCAGGGCTTTTTTTCTGGGAAAAGAGGTGGTGGAACTCAAGACCACACAATGACGTCACTTTGGGTCAGCTGGAACAAGGGGGGAGTTTTTTAAAGCTTAAATCACCCTCGGCTGGGCGCGGAGGGCAATCTAAACTCCTCTCTGCCTGGAGATCAGGGGCGGGGCCGCTGGCCATGTGACCATTTTTAAGCGGTGCCAGAACTCCATTCCACTGCATTCCCGCTGAAAAAAAGCCCTGCTCCTGACTAAGCCAACCTTCTCCCTCTTGCTGCCCTTTCAGAGCAAGCGGAGCAGACATGTCCACGGATGACTGGGTGGGGAACTGGCGCCCCCACCGGCCCAGAGGACCAATTGCTGCCCTCTACAGCAGTCCAGGGCCCAAGTATGGGCTCCCCACGAATGTAGGTGAGAGAGGCTTGGGGGTTGGGTTGGGCAAGGGGACCTCGGCCACCTCCGTAAGGGGTGGGGATGAAGTGTTTGGGGGGTGTCTCCATCTCAAACCCCGGCAGAGACAGGTGGCAGAGGCTATTCACTTATGTACGGTCATTTGACCAATCATGTAACACAATTGCCCTAAAAGAAAATTCAAAGCATAGAACAGAACAAATTAAACAATTCCATTTATCTATTTATTTATAGTCCGCTTTCCACACAAGCAGGCTCAGAGCGGACCACATTCACTTAAGACAACATAAACAATATAGCAAAACTGGTAGCACTAAAAGCAGTTGCAATTGCAATTGGAATTAAGATCTAGTTACTGTACAATATGATTTCTGAGACCTGAATATCCCCAAACAATACCTGGCTGATTGATAGGTCATCTTGGCATTCTTATTGGACGGAAGGTAGTCAAGGCTAGGTTTTTATGGTGATGGCAGAGTCGACTTTTCACTTTCCCTGTGGAATTTACAGGTGTTCTGAGCCTCAACAGAAACGGGACAGGATTTCCCGGAAAGCCTCTCCCCCGCCCCCTTTGGCTCCAGACTCTGCCCAGAGCTATTGCTTTAAAAGATCCACTCTCACACCTCTTGCATCCCGTAGACTGGCCTGGCCTGGCACTAAGACTTGCTGACGAATGAATTTCCTGGGCCAGAATGCGGCGGTTGCTCCACACATGAATGGGGCTTGTCCTTGGAGCCTTTCCCAGCCGCACGGAGAGTCCAGGGCCACCCCGTCCAACATTTTGCTCCTACTTGGGCCACCGCCAGAGCCGGTGCAATGCATGACATGAGTTTAAATCTCCACCGAGAGGCCCAGCTACAGATACACACAGGGGCTGATTTGCAATGGGACCCAGGCAGGAGGGGTTATTTGTTCTGCTGGGGAAACAGACGTGTATTGATGGCCGCGGTCTAGAACAGCGAATAGTTCAGCTAATTGAGGGCTCCTGGTGTTGGGCTTAGATTAGGTGGCTCCTCCTCCTGGCTAAAATGGCGTGGGGTGGGGGGGGGGAGAAAAAAAGCCGAACCATGGAGAGCACGCTGGCTTAGTAATCACTTGTCTAGAAAGTTTTAGGCCAGGTTAGACTAAGTTTATTTTTACTTTGCCGTTGCTCTTGTTTCGAGAGGGGCCTCTGTTGTTTTTCTAAACCCTCTCTTGACCTAATAAATAATTATTTTGCCTGTGGCTCGAGTGTGTGCAAGATCCGCCAGACTAGGAACGCAGAGACGGGGGGAGGGGGGTTTCTCGTGTGAAGCAGGTGAGGTTCACCCCTCTAAGAGGGCGCTTAGAACCCGGGGTGGCTGTTAGCAGCGCCCAGGACGGGGGCCAGAGGGGGTACCTACTCTTGACCACCACTGCTGTGGTTTTCATGGCAAGAGACCAACAGAGGTGGTTTGCCATTGCCTGCCTCTGCAACTCTGGTCTTCATTGGAGGTCTCCCATCCAATTCCTAACCAAGATCGACCCAGCTTAGCTTCCAAGATCCGACAGGATCAATCTCGATGCTACTTTATGCACACATAAACTCATAAGGCGGGATAAGGCAAGCTATGCTCCCTCACTCTGCCTTCCCTTCTGCAATATGGTAGCAATGCCAACCTACCTCACTGCGCTATTGTAAAAATTACCCCCCAAAATAATAATGGTACAAAGCGTTTGGGACCCTGAAAATGCTATAGGAATGCAAAGTGTTGGTAGCCGCTTACAGACCCAAACCGCTGTCCCAAGGATGTGAAACGCTGAGCCTCTCACAGGGCGGGCATCGCAATCTCTCCCTGTGGCTAGTCACACCACGTCCAGCAAAGTGAAACACTGGCCTGTCCAACAGGGCCACTTGTTCCAACAAGCCCCCCACCCCACCCCCACCCCGAGATTCCCTGGGACTGCCCAGTGGAGAGGGGGCTGATCCTCCTCAAGGACTCAGTTGGGCCCCCACCACCCCAGGCCTGGGAGGGGGCTGGTGCCCCCTCCCCAGGTCTGCACTGCCACTGGCCGAGTACAAGCCCGTGCAGTGTAGTGGTTAGAGTGTTGGGCTAGGATCCGGGAATCCCCAGTTCGAATCCTCACTCTGCCATAAAGCTTGCTGCACGGCCTTGCGCCAGTCACACCCTCTCCGCCTCGCAGGGCTTGTTGTGAGGATAAAAACAGAAGAGAACAATCTGAGGCGCTTTGAGTTCTCACCACCCAGATTGTGTGTGGGGGGCCCTGTGGACTAGACTCTACCTCCCCCCTGACCCCTGACCCCTCTTGTTTTAGGTTTCCAGCAACATGACCCCTCTCGCAACCGGGCTCCCGCATACAGCTTCGGCATCCGCCGGTTCCAGGAACAAGAGAGCTGCTCTCCTGGGCCGGGCTACCTGGTTCCGCCCAACATGTCCATGCGGGGCAGAGATGGCATTCCTGCGTATTCCATCTACGGACGCCCTCGAGACATCATGCCCTTTATGACTCCAGGACCAGGTGAGGCAGGCTCACCAGGGGAGGGGCTGAGCGACTACTGCAGACATGTAGGCGGGTGCTAGGGGGGCGCAGGTGTTCAATGGGGCTGGGAGAAGATCCCCTGCTTTCCACCACCACCACTGGTGTTCTTCTCTGGGAGAAAAAGAGGATTAGTAATATCAGTAAAGAGTCCAGTAGCACCTTTAAGACTAACCAGCTTTATTGTAGCAGAAGCTTTCGAGAACCACAGCTCTCTTCGTCAGATGCAGATGCATTTAGCAAAGAGACCTGTGGTTCTTGAAAGCTGACAGTGCATCTGGCGAAGAGACCTTTGGTTCTCGAAAGCTGACGATGCATCTGATGAAGAGAGCTGTGGTTCCTGAAAGCTTATACTACAATAAAGTTTGTTAGTCTTAAAGGTGCTACTGGACTCTACTATACTGCAACTACAGACTAACAGGGCTAACTCCTCTGGATCTTAGCAATATCAGGGGTCCTTGTTGATCTGGTGGAACACTTTTGGTCTGACAATGAGGCCCGCCGTCAAGGCAGGCTCCTCTCAGTTTGCGGGGCTGCTGTTAGGAACAAATTGGAGATAAAGCTCACATAACACCCCTCTTCTTCAGCCTGTGTGCAAAGCCCAGCTGCCCTGAGGCCAAACCAAAACACGCCAGCAGGAAGGGAAACCGCTAGAGCTACACAGGGTGCTCCTGACAGGCACCCTGTGGCCAATACTTCTGGCTTCAGCCTCCTAAAAAAGCAGGACTAGAGTTCACTGACGCCTTAGAGACCAACAAGATTTTTCCAAGACTAAACTTTTGAGAGTCAGAGCTCCCTTCTTCTGACACTTGTCTGAAGTCTGAAGAAGGTGTGAGAAAGTGTCAAGATCTGCATTTCAATGAATGGATGTGGGAGGTGGAGGAAACTGGGAATTCGGCAGTTGTAAACAGAGAATTTCCTTGTCAAAGATTATCTTCAGGGGTAGCAAGTAACGGCATAGTCAGAGCTATTTCTTTATAGAAATGTCATGCAACCGTTTGCATCTATTTCAAACCAAATGGTTATCAGAAGGGGAAAATGGAAGGTACTGGTGCCTTACAATAATTTTTTTTTAAAAACCAGCAAGTGAGCCTGGGATACTTTTAGCAGTTGAAGGGGAACTAATATAGAACACATGAATGTATTCATATGGAGCAAACGGAAGTGAGTGTGCGAGTGAGCGCATGGAAAGTTGGAGGTGGGACACGTGGAATGAGGTTAACTTGAGGTACAGTCTGTGGCCTTCTTCACCCATATATTGCACCCTGACCGAAGTCTGCCTCTTCGCTTCTCACAGGGCGCTACTCCCCAGAGAAAGCCGGGAAGTGGACCTACCCCTCCGCTCCCAACTTCTCGCTTGCTTCACGGACGAAGGACTTTGAGAACGACCAGACGCCAGGTGTGAGAGGGAAAGGAGGAGGGCAAAGCATCCCCGTTTTCTTTTGGGTAAAGCTGTCTGTGCCATGGGGTCCTATGAACCGTCCCTCTACGTGGTCTTGACAAACCGAGACTCAATGGATGGGGTTGGGCCGTACCTGGGTTCTGATGGGTCTGTGTGTTCAAGGATGCAAAGGAATTGTCAGCCCAAATCCATCCACCGAGACTCGGTTCTTGGTGGGTTTCTCCCATTCCTCTTGGGCTCAGCAAGTTGTGCCCACGCAAGGGGGCTGAGAATACTGGCCAACGGCTGTTGCAGGTGGGAGATGAATGCTTTCCAAACAAGCCCTCTGTGGCTCACGGTTCCTGCTTGTGAAGCCATCCCTCTTCCCACTGGCTACCTGTGATTATATTGATACCCTTTCAGAACATTCTTCAGGTGCTGCCAAATAATGGATTGGAATCTACTTGTCCTACCTACAACCATACCAGAGTTTCACAAGCCAGGTGACTCCATCGGCCTTGGGTGGACCTTTTCCTGGCTTTCTCCAACTGAATTTCCTGGACACCATTCTGATTTTCATTCCTGATTAAATCCTCTTTGCACAAATACTTCTCTGCCGGCTGAATGCAGCACAACAAAACTGTTAGTCTTTAAGGTGTTGCAGGACTCTTCAGTTTTGGCTGCAATGAACTAAAGGCCAAGCGAGAAGTGACGAATTACACTTGAATGGCAAGTGAACAGACTCACGTGTATTCCTCCCTGTTCACTTGCACTCCACTTGCACTCCACTCTATCCGTCGAGTGGAGTGCAAGTGAACAGGGAGGAATACATGTCAGTCTGTTCACTTGCCATTCAAGTGTAATTTGTCACTTCTCGCTTGGCCCTAAGGCGCTCCCCCCCTCTCGCCTGCTCCAATTTCCACTGAAATCTTTCCCTCCCCTCCCCTCCCCACTTTCCCCTGCTAGGGCCTGCGGCATATGGGCTCCCCCCCATGATCGGGCCGAAAGTGATCAACAAAAGCACAGCCCCCAATTACTCCATTTATGGACGCAGCATGGTTGGCAGCTTCTATGAAGACCTTAGCAAGGTAAGCCATACCTGTCAGATTGGAATGGAGATTTATGCCCCCTGCTCGGACCTAGGAATTACTTGTGTTAGATTCACGATGAAAGCAAAATCTAGAAACTCAGGGCAGATACAGCCTTGAAAATCAGTATCAGGGCCATATAATAATATCCTGTTGTGAAATATCATCAGCAAAAGAATAAATATGCTTGGAATAGCTGCATCTTGCCCCTTTGGCATTCAAATTCTGTAGGCAAAGTCTAGACTAAGAAATTCCTGCTTAGGTTGAAAGAACTGTTTAGCAGCTCAGGTTGTGCGAAGGTTATCCTATCTTGCCTATATCTTATCTTGATTTAGCAGCTCAGGTTCTGCTGCCCTTATTTTAATTAGCCTGCAGTGAACTGTGTGGCAAAATGTTCTGACGCAGCATCTCCCATTCTTAGCTCGTTTGAACTGGGCTGAGTGAGGTTCTCGCCCCATGTCAAGTGACTGTGTAAAGAGGGCTTTAAAGGGAGTGGCCCAGCTCAGAGGAGGGGATAAGGGACATCTCGGGAGTGCGAAATCACCCTGGCACTAGTGGCAGCGGGAGGGATACAAGGGAAGGAGGCAGGTCTTCTACGGGTGACTCTTTGTCCTCCTTACACAACAGACTCCTGGGCCCTGCAACTACCGCTTGGTGGACCCCAGCATCTACAAGCACCGCCCGCCCCATTTCAGTATGCTGGCCCGCAACGTGCCTCCGGGGGACACCACGTTGAAACCGGGTCCAGGAGCGTACAGCCCGGAGAAGGTGAGGGAACAGCAAAGAGGGGAGTGCGTGTATTGGAGGGTCTGCTCTGCAGGAGGGAGATGAAGCTGATGTGGGTGGTGGGGTGAGGGGGTGACTCGCACCCGAGGGTCAGAGCTGGAGTGGTTTCAGTGCTGGAGTGGTTTCATTAAGCAGCCCCCTCGTGAGGAGTCAGCAGAGGCCCCAAAGCTCAGCACATGCATGCAGAGGACCCACAACACACTTGCATTGTCCTGACACACCCCGCTTCCACCCTATTGAGTTACCCGTGAAGCCCATTTCCCACCTTAACCTTTGTGTTGTGGGAGCCTGTTGCACGTGGCTCCTTCTCACATCACTGGGAATGACTTGCACAAGAGGTGTGTGTGTGTGTGTGGACAATTCTGGAATCACTGCTGGAGTGGCGTGGGAAGGAGCTGTGGGGACAAGCCCTCTGGGCAGCTAAGAAGAGCATCTTTCTCACTCAGGGCTGAAGTGCAGCTTCTGTCCCATGTTAGTGGGGAGGGGCACGGTGACTTGATCGGTGAACCTGGAGCTGGTTCGCATGTGCAGAGTGGCCCCCTTGCCTAGGGTTGCCAGATCCCCTTACTGTCTCAGCTTACCTGTCTTGTGGCCCCAGCATGCCTGTCTTTCGTGCGCAAAAGTGCCTGTGGCCCCGCGCAATGACGTCACTTCCAGGTGACATCACCATGCAGGCACAGGAGCTCCACCCCCGGGAGCATGCCTGGGTGGCCCGTTCCCGTGTCCTTCTCCCCTGCCGGCCAGGTGAGTGGAGGCGGGGGGTGGAGAGTGAAAGCGGGGGATTCTCTGCCCCCACCGGGGGAGTGGGATCCCTGCCCTTCCCTCTTCCAGGCAATATTGTCTATGCAGGAAAATGGCCTGGAGAAACCCAACCATAAATAAGGCTGCCAACTCCGGGTTGGGAAATTCCTGGTGATTTGGAGGTGGAGCCTGGGGAGGGCAGGGTTTGGGGAGGAAAGGAAACTCAGCGTGGTACAATGCCACAGAACCTGCCCTCTGAGGCTGCCCTTTTCTCCATTGTCTGGAGATCAGTTGTAATTCTGCGAGATATCTGGGCCCCACCTGGAGGTTGGCAAGCCTACTAAGCCCCTTCTCCCTGCATGTCATGACTCCAGTTTGAATTGGACCCACACATGTATCTGGGAAGTAAGCTCCCAGTGTGGAACTCCAGGCAGAGCGGCACCTGAAATGTGCCGGTGCGGCTCTCTGCTCAGGCGAGGCTCAGGCACTTCCCTCTGCAGCTGGGAAAGAATCGCGTTTTGCGCACAACATCGCGCAAAACTCGTGCGGCAAAATGCAATCTTCCACGTTTTCCCCGGCATGTTCCGCAATGTTCCGCAACGTCCCGGCTTCAGGCAAGCCGTGTGGAATCGGCCTTGGACTCACCTGTGGCACAAACACAAGACCCAAATCGAACCTCTTTCCCCACAGACTCTCTGCTTTCCCCTCCCGTGCTCCTCAGAAACAGACTAGTGTTCTCCATGCCAGTTCAGACCTGTGGCTTCTGCAGGAGTCCAGGGGCCTGGAGAGCTCTTGGAATCACAGCTGATCTTCCGAGTTCAGTCCGCCTGGAGAAAATGGCAGCAGGCTCATTGGGAATGTGGACTCCACCCGGACATTCTACCCTGTGAAGAAGGTCCCTCCCCTCCCGAAACCCCGCCCTCCCCAAGCTCCACCCCCAAACCTCCAGGAATTTCCCAGCTCAGAGTTGGCAGGGAGAGGTTTATGCCTCCCTTTCCCCCACCGTTTGCCACATCTGGAACAGTTTTTGGAAGCTGCTGTTGCCCCACTGGGAACACGGTGCATGTAAACGTCCCCAGTGGCCGCATACGGCCTCGCCAGGACTGTTTCAGATTGAGGAAATGATGCAGGGAGGCGCCAGCTGCTCTTCCCACATGCCAGCCCCTGATACGAATCAGGTCTCACAGTCTGTCGCCTCTCAATATCCCCCATGAGCCTGGCCACAGTTCTCCAGCAAAGCGGGCCAAATGAGTCCCCCAGAGCAGCCTGGGAAGTTGTGTGGGGTGGGGCCTTAGAGCCCCCCCTGCCCCTTACAGGCTGTCTGCTTTGTTGCCGACTGGGGTCTTTCCTCACCTTCCCTGAGCTTCTTCTGCTGCAGTTTCTGGACCCTTTGAGACACCCAGTCTGTGCTCTGATCCCCCACAGAATCGATCCCAAACCTCTTTCAACCCCCAGGCGGCCTCAGCGTCTTTGCAGCCAGAGTCTGGCCTCCCCTTGAGTAGCCCTGTTCTTTCTCCTCCCCCCCGCAGTACATGCAGCATCGTGGCTTGACCTTCGGGATCCGCCATTCGGACTATGTGGCTCCTCTCATCGTGGACGTGGCAGACTGAACCGGCCGAATCGCCAAGAACAAGCCAGACCAGAAATGTTCATTTGGGAATACTTTGCTTTTCTTCACATCTTGTGCCGTTGCCTTGGGTGTCTTGGCAGCTCCGATGAGGTCGAGCGCTCGCTTCTTGCCCCAATTGCCCTGAGAGACGAGGGAGCTGCCCCCCACACACACACACCGGGCTTCCCTGTGGCCAAATTCTCTGGCTTGATTGCCCCACGGATATCCGGCTGATCACAGCAGCCAGAAAAAGCGGGTGAGATGAAACCAGGGCAGGATTCGCCATTACTGCCCGGTGGAAGCAGGAATCCAGTGGTTGTGGGGGGAATCTTGGGGTCCACTGAGGGCCAAGCTACAAGTGACGAATGACACTTGAACGGCAAGTGGATTGAGTGGAGGGCAAGTGAACAGGGAGAAATACACTTGCCATTCAAGTGTCATTTGTCACTTGTAGCTTCACCCTGAGCTAGGAATAATTGCCTCACACCTCATAGGTAAAGCAAGGGCTTTATGTGATGAGATTAGGAATTAGGCGCCTCCCCCCCGAACATAATATAAACACGGCATCATTTTTGCCTTATCCATTCTTCCTTCATTGGTCAAAAGGAGGGCCCTGAAGCCATGCCCTCTGCCCCCTGAAATTTCGGCAGCATCACCCATGTGCCTTCAGGCATCTCTTTGCCCGCAGAAGGTCAAGAAATGGAAGCTTGACTCTGTGCCAGATACCCCAGGCTGCACTTCTCTGCAGAATCTCTGCCTGTAAGCCCAGTCAAATCACAATGCCGGAAGGATCTTGTTCCTCCGCTACGTGAAGGTGTTTGCCTGTAAAACATCCCTGGGAGATGCCGGCCAACTATCCCTTGAAAACGTTCAACCAGGGAGATTCTGCAGGCTCATGCCCTGCCTCTGACGTGTTCTTTGAGATAAGGATTCCTTCATGGCGGTCAACCTAAATCTCTGTCCCTGTTGGTTACATCTGGTCCAGCTTGGTTCTACGCTGGAAACAGATCCATTGTACCGGGGTTCCCTCCATTGAATTCTGCCACAGTTTTGGAATGCAAAATTAAACCTGGGCCGTTTCCAGACGGTTTACCTGCCTCCAGAACGTTGTGCCATCTTGCGGGGAAAACGCGAAATATCGCGTTTTCTTGCGCGAGTTTTGTGTTATTTCGCGTTTTCCCCGCAAGATGGCGCAATGTTCCGGAGGCAGGTAAGCCGTCTGGAAACGGCCCTATTGCCATTGACTCTTGCAGTACCACAGACCCTTCCTCCTACAAATGGGGGCTTCCAGAACCATCATGGCAGAATTCATCATAGGATGGCACCTTGTACTGGACCAGACTATAAGTCCATCTGGTACAGTCCAGTGCAGACGGGCCAGGGCTCTCTTTTCCTGGCACTTCTTCCTGAGATCTGATGGCAAGGGCCAGGACTTGAACCCAGGACCGTAAGCTTAGAAAGCATGTGCTCTGCCATTTGGCTCCAGCCCCCTTCCCTATCCCTAGTTAGCACAGAAGGGTTCTCTGTACAGATGGATTATTCTGCAGCTGAGATCAAACCTAGTTGGATTTTAGTTTTCCCTGCCGTCTTTCTATGCCAAATGGCCCCTCCTTAAAGGTGCCCTGTCACGGCAAGAGGCCTCCACGGAATCAGCACAAACGCAAGAAGGACCCAGGTCCTCCGTGGGTTGCCAATCAATAGAATGTGAGTTGCATATATAAGAATTTTTAATAATTTTATAATTTGTAAAGTGCAAAGTGCTCAAAAGTGGATAATATGCAACACAATCTATTACAAACAAAATACAATAAATATACATTCCGTATTAGATGTTCCAGTTAATAAACAAGTTAGCAATAAATATACAATATCACAGCTCCTTCCCTATCCCTTGTTAATACAGAAGGGTTCTCTGAACAGATGAAATATTCTGCAGCTGAGACCAGACCCAGTTGGATTTCAGTTTTCCCTGCTGCTGTCTTTCTATCACAGGCAAGACGCTGAGTGTGCCTCTGTCTTTCATACAAAGCAGAGCTCTGAAGCGTCTTGCATCTTTCCATGGGCCAGAATTTTTATCCCACCTTCCTCCCAGGTAGTATGTGCAGTTCTGCCCTCCTCTCAACAGCTCCAGAGGTGGGCTAGGCTGAGAGAGAAGAGTTACTGGCCCAAGGCGGCCAGTGAATTTCATTCACAGAGAGAACCATTATTCTGCCTTGCTTGTTTGGCAGGTTCTACAGTTCAGCATCTCTCCACTTCCCTTTCGGATCTCAAGAAAGGCGAACCAGCACCAGGGTCTGTGGGGCTGACGTCCGGCCTCCTTCCCCTTCTGGCCTCTGGGCATGTGGCTATTCCCTGCCCTGGAAGGCCAGCATGCGCTCCCTCTCTTTCCATGCAGCTTCCCATGCGGCCACTGATGCTCTGGCCATGGAGGGTGAGCGAAGCAAAGAGGCTCCCGCTGTGGCCGATGCCGCCCCCTCCTGTGGCCACAGTCGGATCACGATGACCAGGTAAAAAAGGACTGATTTTGCAAGCTGACCCTTAATGTCCTTACCTTGCCTAGACAGCAGAATCGGGTTTGAAACAAATAACCCTCAAGGCTGAATGTTCAGGACCAGATTTGAGAATCTATTGCATTTCTGCCCCGCCTCTGCTCCCAGGAACTCGGGGGGAGGTTTATTATTCTCTCCTCCTGCATTTGGTCCTCACGGCTGGCTCAGAGCTCCTGGCTCAAAGCTGCTCCATGAGCTCGACGGCTGGGCAGGGATTTGAACCCAGGCTTCACTCGGTATGCTCACCACTGTTCCGCACAGTCTCAAACCCTGCTGTTTCTGGACCATCCACCAGGATCCCACAGGGAGATTCTCCCTTCTGTGCTGCAAGGGGAAGGGAAACCCATTTGTGGAGCTTACGTTGCCTGGGCTGGTGACCATTTTAATAATAACATTTGATTTATACACCACCCTTCAGGACAACTTAACACCCACTCAGAGCAGTTTACAAAGTCTGTTATTGTTATCCTCACGGCAGTCACCCAGCTGGCTTCAAGCGGAGGAGTGGGGAATCAAACCGGCTCTCCCGATTAGAGTCCCGTCGCTCTTAACCACTACACCAAACTGTCTGTGTGTTCCAGTGCTGTAGCCGCCTCATCTCCCAAGGCTGTGCACAACTTCTCTGCGTTGCTGTTTGTTTGATTAAAGAGATGTTAAAGAGGTCTGCAAAGGTGGTCTGTCTCTGGGATGCCACTGGCTCTCTTGCTTGTTTCAGGCACATTGAGATACGCCCTGGTCTTCTCCGTTATTCTCTCCCCCTTTTCGGCTTCTCGGGGATCCCGTGGCACACATTGCAGCAGCATCGGCTGGGCAAGAACTCTTGTGCAGGAAAAAGGTACGGCACCAGCTTGATTGGTGCCATGCTGGAGGGAGATCATTTCCCCCTCCTCCCAGGCAAACCCTGTGACCACCAGGCCCCAATTACGATGATGATAACTGCGCTTATATATATATCGCTCTTCTAGACAGATTAGTGCCCCACCCAGAGCGGTGAACACGTTAGTGTCATTATTATCCCCACGATATAGCTGGGGCTGAGAGGAGTGGCTGACCCAAGGCCTCCTGCAGGAGTGGGATTCGAACCAGCAGAGTGCTGATTCACAGCCGAACCACTTAACCACTCTGCTGCCATGCAGTGCTGATAAGGGCACAGGAACAGGGCCAGGGAGGAGAGCTGGCAGCCCTGCATTAACGTGTCAGCAGGCAAGCTGGCTCATGTCAGTTAAGGTCACCTCTGGCCATTCCGTATTTCCATTTGCCTGGGGGGGGGGGGTTGCTTGAACTAGGCCTTGATCTTGTCCACAGGACGGCTGCCAGCATTCCACGTCTGAACAGCCACTTCATGTGCAAACATTCGTTCATGATACTGTTGCTCCTCCTGGAAAAGCATCACTGAACAGTTGCTGCACATCTGCTAGAAAAGGTGTTCTTCCGGTCAGTTGGCAACCCTCATCAACCAAGAGGGAGCACCCCTGTTTGGGAAGCATCAAGCAGAGAGAGTGGCAGGTGTCGAGTGAGAGACCCCAGGAGCTGCTCTAGGGGTGCCCCAAAACCAGGGCTTCAGGCTGCCCCTCTGTCTCAGGTTGACCAAGCAAAGTATCAATGGATGGACGGAGCTGCCTAGTATAGAGTCGGGCCAATCGTCCACCCTAGCGTAGCACCGCCTGCTCTGGCAGCAGCTCCCCAAGGTCTCAGGCAAAGCTTTTTCCTCTTCCTGCAATCCAAGGTCCATTCGTAAGTGGAGTTGCCAAGCCTCGAGCGTGCCCCATCTTACCGGTGCAATAACAAGCCAGGCCTGAGTGATGATGAGGCAGGTTAATAAGCAGCCCAAAGCCAAGCGGAGCCAGGTCAGCATGAAAGGGATCGGAAATCAGACGCAGAGGTGGACGGGAAGGGGACTGGGCTCTTCCTCCGCAGGCGCTGCAATCAGAGGTAGGGATGTGCGTTTCGGCATTCAGAATGCCGAAAGAATGCCGAAACAAAAGTGTTTCGGCTTCTTTCAGGGAATGCCGAAACGTTTCGGGGAATCCCGAAACGTTTCGGGTAGCCGAAAGAAAAAAGCCGAAACGTTTCGGGATTCTTTCGTCTTTCATTCGGCTTTTCAATGGGAAAATGCCTCCGTCTTCCCGGACGTCTGGGGGAGGCATCTTCCCACCGAATAAGCCCAAAATTGGTGGGGACCTTCCTCTAACCCTTCTCTAACAACCACCCAAGTTTCAGACAGATTGGACTTTGGGGGGCCATGTTATGGCCCCCCAAAGCAGGTCCCCCCATCCTCCCATAAAGGAGCATCTTCTTCATTATTTCCTATGGGGAAAAAATGAAGAAGCAGGCTTCCTTTGCCAGGGGTGGCATTTTGCATGCAAAATGCCCCCTTACCCTCAGGGGCCCTTCTCCCACCCCTCCTCCCACCCCCCACCAAGGCTCAGCCTGCTCCCACTTGGGGGGGCCATTTCATGGCCTCCCCAAGTAGGTGCTCTAATCTCTACCACTGACAGCTGGGGGAGGCTTGTGTTGCCAGGGGTGGCATTTTGCATGCAAAATGCCCCCCAACCCTCTGGGGCCCTTCTCCCACCCCTCCTCCCACCCCCCACCAAGGCTCAGCCTGCTCCCACTTGGGGGGGCCATTTCATGGCCTCCCCAAGTAGGTCCTCTCAGCCCCTAAATTCCACCCCTTACAGCTCCACACAAACCCAATTCCCCCCAGCTGCCACACACAGACCCAAATCCCCACATTAGCCCCTCACAGACCCAAATCCACCCCCACCTGCCCCACACCCATAACCCCAGGAACAGGCTGGCAAAGGCCAGCCCTCTCCCTTTGTTCCCTATGCTGGGAACTTCTAAACTCTCTTTCCCTGGGCAATTCTGCACAGCCCAGGGGTGCCACAATGGTGGGCACACTTCTGAGTGCCAGCTGGTCCCTGTGAAAGAGCACCTGAACCACAGACACCCTCCCTCAGATTCCCCCACCACCTACAGAGATGGCTGGCCAGCCAGCCCCATTGTTCCCTATGATGGGAACCAACTGCACAACAAAGAATAAAACAAGAACAACACAAAATAAAGTTTTTTAAAAATTATTTTCTCCCTTCCAAAGTACAAGTAGGCAAAGCATTAGGTACAGATGTGGGGGGAGGAGCCTCTCCTTTGCACAGGAGTTGGGCTGTGGGTGTGGCAGTCTTGAAAGCATTTAAAACCTGGATGCTTCCATGCTGATTTCCTCTACGGAACAGCGGTGCTTGAAACGTGGAGGGCTCACATGTTTGGGGAGCATAAATCCCAAAACATCGGTGGGAGCATCCAACTCTCTGGTCTGGCACCGCGCCAAGACCTCATTTTCCAGGAACGTTTAAAGTGAACCAGTTCAGAA
Source organism: Eublepharis macularius (assembly GCF_028583425.1). Lineage (NCBI taxonomy): Eukaryota > Metazoa > Chordata > Lepidosauria > Squamata > Eublepharidae > Eublepharis > Eublepharis macularius. The sequence continues at coordinate 2,545,322 of NC_072798.1, forward strand.
TGAGGAGCGTGCATAACTGGAAAAACAAGCCAAACTTGCACACAAAAAATACTGATTTGGCTCCTTAAAGTGGATTCTGGAATATTGGGACAAAATTGGGAAGCCGAGCTTTAATGGGTTGTCCCCCACCCCCCAATCATTTCATAGAATCATAGGCTTGGAAGGGATCTCTAGAGTCATCTAGTCCAACCCCCCGCACAATGCAAGACACTCACCACTACCGCCCCCCCTTGCCAGTGCAGCCACAGGCAGGCAGGCGGGCAGGGCCAGTGGCACTGGGGAGGGACGGGGAATGAGCCGCCTGAAGGGAAAGGAACGCCCCTCCTTGGGCAGGAGAGCGGGGGCTTCCCGGTAACAGCCTCGTCTTGCAGCCAACCGCAACTCACCAGGGGAGCCCACGGGCAGGACGCCAAGGCAGGAACTGGTGTGCTCAGAAGCGGACCGCAGGCTTCCGGCAGATCCTGTGCTGCACCATTGGGGTGGTTTTGAAAGGGAGCTGCCCTGACTCGTAGGCAAGGGAAGTTAAGCTAGGAGCAACTTGCAAGCAGGCGGTTTCAGGAGTCCCTCCCAGCAGAAACAAGCAAGAGCACGCAGCAGGATCCTGCAAAGGCAATAACTGACTTGCTAAGAAGTTAACCGCAGACTTCTTATAACTTTGTTTTGAAAAGAAGTCAGGGGAAGGGGCTGATACAATTTGTATGCAAGGCAGGCTGAGCGAGTAGCAACTTCCAAGCATGCCGTTTCTCTTCCTGCGGCTTTCAGGAGTCCCTCCCAGGCAGAAACAGAATCCCAGAGTGGGAAGGGGCCATGCAGAGCATCCAGTCCAACCCCCTGCCCAATGCAGGATGAGCCTAAAGCATCCCTGACCAGTATTCATCCAGCCTCTTCTTGAAAACTGCCAGGGAAGGGGCAATGACACAGCAGAACACTTGAAGAAAACTTGGTGGGTAGTACTTTGGCGAGGAGAAATATGCGCGGTGAGATTTTAGTGCCATAATATACAAAAACAATTGTCTCAGATGTATTGTCGAAGGCTTTCACGGCCGGAGAACGATGGTTGTTGTGGGTTTTCCGGGCTGTATTGCCGTGGTCTTGGCATTGTAGTTCCTGACGTTTCGCCAGCAGCTGTGGCTGGCATCTTCAGAGGTGCAGCACCAAAAGACAGAGATCTCTCAGTGTCACAGTATGGACTGTGACACTGAGAGATCCACACTGTGACACTGAGAGATCTCTGTCTTTTGGTGCTGCACCTCTGAAGATGCCAGTCACAGCTGCTGGCGAAGTGTCAGGAACTACAATGCCAAGACCACGGCAATACAGCCCGGAAAACCCACAACAACCATCAATTGTCTCAGAGTTTCATTTCCCATAAATCACACGAATTTCCCATAAATGACATAAATAAATCTCCCCTCCCAACAAGAACAGCAAGCGTCTGCACATGCGTGACTCTTCACTTGGCCAAAATTCATGACAATGGGGAATCCCAAATGGATTACAGCTGAGCCAGCCCTGGTCCCTCCCCAAACAAAACAGTAACGCTTCAGTCTTCGGTCAGAAGTCCCAGACTCAATTCAAAAGCAACAGCATTCAAATTGCACACCCCTATTCAGAAGATCTTTTGGGCATCCTTCAGGTGAGTTCTCTAAAACAGAGCTTGAGGGACAAAAAACCCCACCCAGGCCATCTAGCTCTACCCCGTCTCTGCCTTCCTCTTCTCCTCTCATGGCAAGCAGCTCCCCTCCCCTCCTTCACACTCCAGCCCTCTTTTGCTCTTCTGTCCCTCTTGGTCTACCTGTTCCGTATTATCTCTGGGCAGTCACCACATCATCTCTATGTGCTGCTCTTTGTTCAGCCTCTTCTCAAATAAGACTAACCAGCTTTACTGTAGCATAAGCTTTCCAGAACCACAGCTCTCTTCATCAGATGCATGGAGGGTATAAACCCTCCATGCATCTGACATAGAGAGCTGTGGTTCTCAAAAGCTACCCTCCATGCATCTGACATAGAGAGCTGTGGTTCTCAAAAGCTACCCTCCATGCATCTGACGAAGAGAGCTGTGGTTCTCAAAAGCTTATGCTACAGTAAAGTTGGTTAGTTTTAAAGGTGCTGCTGGACTCTCTACTATTTTGCAACTACAGACTAATATGGCTAACTCCTCTGGATCTATTCTCAAATCAGGGCCGATTCCAGACGGGCACAAATATAGTGAGTGCTTTCGCTTTTTCAGCGACCTCACTCGTAAAAACCCGCAATTTCCCATCCCGGCTTACCTGCGGTCCATGGCGCTCAGTTGCGCTCTATAAGCGGACGGTGTGAACGCGGTATTGCGGGTTTGCACACTTCTGGACGCTTCGTCGCCGCGGAGAGGCCCTCCCCTTTCCCTCCTTCCTTTGCCGGCCAGCCGGCAACAATATTCCCTTAATTTTTTTTTTTAAACCAGGCGCCATTTGCGCAGTCGCACGTTTGTGCACATCGAACTGTGCAAATGTGCACAAATGCACAAACGCACAAAAGTGCACAAAAGTCAATGCTGCATATTCACATACTTGCACATTTGCGCATTTGCGCAAAACACGTAAAAAAATTTTTTTAAAAAAACCCGAAATGCGAACCAATGAAGGCCCCCGACGTCAACTGTGACGGGAAGGAAACAACCAATCCCGGGTACCTCAGTTGGCCGTGAGAACATCCGGAAGCGGGACGGCACGGCACGCTGCGAGACAAAGCGGATGGAAACGAAAGTGAACGCGTGGCCGGTAAGCGATTATTTTCGCAGAAAAACCGCAATTTCTGGCCATCTGGAATCGGCCAAGGTTGGAGATATTTGTGAGTGAGTGAGTGAGCGAGTGTGTTATAATTAATTTATGGTGACCCTTGCAAGGGGTTTTCAAAGCAAGAGAAAAGCAGAGGTGGTTTGCCATTGCTGTCCTTTGCAGTCTTCCTTGGTGGTCTCCCATCCAAGTACTGACCCTGCTTAGCTTCTAACAGCTGATGAGATCTGGCTATACCATGCTGGCTTTCCTCCCACTGGAGTGCAACAGGGCCGATTCCAGATGACTAACCTTAAGTCGCTTCATGCCGCCCTCTTCCGGATCGCGACGGGGAAAATGCGAAATATCGCGTTTCCTCGCGCTAGTTTTGCGCGACGACGCGCAAAACTCGCGCGAGGAAACGCGATATTTCGCATTTTCCCCGTCGCGATCCGGAAGAGGGCGGCATGAAGCGACTTAAGGTTAGTCATCTGGAATCGGCCCAGGCCTGGTTTAATCAGGTTAGGTCCTACCTAAGTAGCAGGCAGGATTAGTGCAGACTTCATGCATCAGCCTGTTTAGATGGGTGAACGCCTTGAGGCACCTGTGAAGGAGATGGGGGAGCAGACACTGTAGGCTGACCAGCCCAACTCTGTCATTTCATCATTGTCTGAACTCCCGCATTGATCGGTGAAGGAGACTTAGCGTTGTTGAAAAGCAGCATGTTGCAGGGGGGCAGGCAGGGAAAAGCAACTCATGGAGATGCTACCGATCCACGCTGGGAGCCAAGGTGGGTCTGCCTGAATGCTGGTGAACTCATCAGACACCTTCAGAAGAACCACACTGATGAAAATAAAGTTCATAAATTGCCAGCTGGTGCCTTGCTGTGTGGTATGTGTGTTTTGCATTTTGGGTGCTATGTGCGGATCATACCTGGCAAATGGGGTCTTGGTGCAATGCCCGGCCAGATAGTTCCATGCAGACCTTACCTTACCATGAGCAGGGGCTGCTGTCCCGAGAGGTGGTTGGCTTTGGAACTGGAGTTGCTTTGAGATGGCAAACAAGTCTTGGACGTTGACAGCCAGAGTGATTCCAATTGGCAGGAACTAGGTGAGTGTTACATAAGAAGGGGAATTGCTAATAATTAATCAAAGCTGTCTCCCAAATAACAGAACTGAACTGACAATGAGACTAATAAGGGGCATTTTGGGGGTACATAACCAGGCGAGGGTATGGGATGAGCAGAAGGGTGAAATTAGTTGGCAGAACACCAAGTGCCAAGAATTGGCACTTGGCACATGATTTAAAAAGCAATAAATGTACTATTTCTTTTGCTACACTAATGAACTGTCAAGTTTCAAGTCCTGTACTTTTCTTACTGAAGCCTAAAAGTAAAGTTAGTCCCCTGTGCAAGCACCCAGTCATTACTGACCCATGGGGGGACGTTGCATCACGATGTTTTCTTGGCAGACTTTTTACGGGATGGTTTGCCATTGCCTTCCCCAGTCCTCTACACTTTACCCCCAGGAAACTGAAGCCTACAGAAGATATTAAAGCTACACCTGAAAGGGCCTGGAACTCTCAGGGCTGCACAAGCTTCCTGGTTTCTATAGTTTTTCCCAGTGTGAGTGATATGGGTGGAGCTGGTGCCATGTCTTCCTTCTTCCAATTCCCCAGCCTTACTCTGCAGCACAAGGAAGTGATAGGCATAAACTTGCCCCAAGTTGCTAAGGTCCAAAAGCTTGCCAAGAGCAGCTGCCCAGACCTTCTCTGCTGTGCGGAAGACGAGAGCCTTGCGGCCCTGGAATATTTGTGGTTCGTCAGGTCAACTCTCCAAGTGTGGTGAGACACTGGTGCAAAGGTGATAAGAGGGCACGAGCTGGCATCCAGCCAGAGGAGAGGGCAGAGTCCTGCTGCTCCTGGCAGATACAGCTTCTCTGTCACTCAGACTCAGGCCGCTGAAAGTGAACAGAAACAAAGGTGGTGTGGTGCTCCACCAACCCGGGGCACAAATATTGCGAACAGTTGGGTGAGTTAGCAATTCGTGCTGAAATGAGTTGCAGGGGTGGGGTGTTCTCAGGTAGGCTGTCTGAACATAGACTTGCTTGCATAAGCCACAGTTCTAGTCTCTTGGTTTTGGTTTGGTTATTGCTTTCAAATGCCATCAAAGCTCCAGAGTCGGTTTGTTGGTTTTAGAAACGGTGTGCATGGGTGGACTGAATGTCTTCTGGGAATGGAATCTGGTCGGGATTAAATCAAATTCTGAAATAGACACCACACTTTGAAGGACGTTTGTTGCTAATCCCGAAGAAACTTGCATAGAATAAATAACCTAATAACAGCCAGTTCCTGACCTGGTTAACGAACTACTAAGTGCAACCCAGGTGTTGGATTTAAGGGTGACTTCAAGGTCTAGCGGCTCCTTTCTTAATGCACCCGACTTTACACTCATTTTATACTCTCATGCCTTGGAATAAGCAGAACAATGATATTGATTGGAACATAGATAAATAGAACTTGCACTGTTTTCCTTCCAAGGTAGCCTAACAAGCCAGGGCCTTCCTTGTGGTCCATCCAGAGTCCAGTTCTCAGATAATGCCTGGGGTTGCCCTGTGGCTGGGGTTCTGGAATGGCTGTCTTCTTGCAGACGCTGCTAGCACCCGCTTGCAAATCTGGGGCTGAACTCAGGTTTGTGGAGAGATCTGTCCTGTCTGTCTGTGGCTACAGTCTCCCGATTTAAGTATCCACAGATGGGGCCAAGTTGAAAATGAGATAAATGTTATATGTAATAAAAATAACTTTTAAAAAGAATAACTCCAATCTCAGCTGCATAGGATTTCATTTAATAAGGTCAGGAAGCAATTTTCCCCAGGTCAGTCTGGCTAGGGATCCTGACAGTGTTTTGCCATCTCCTGGGCATGGGTCAGGGGTCACTGGGTGTGTGTATGCGGGGTGCGGGGGGGAGGCATTTGTAAATTTCCTGCATTGTGCAGGAGGGTGGACTGGATGACCCTGAAGGTCTCTTCCAACCCTATGATTCTATAAGACATGTTGCGGTATTTAAATAATTCTTTATCAGGGATTCAGGCTCAACAACAACAGCATTCGATTTATATACCACCCTTCAAGACAATTTAATGCCCACTCAGAGCCAAGCTACAAGTGACGAATTACACTTGCCTGGCAAGTGAACAGACTCACGTGTATTCCTCTCTGTTCACTTGCCATTCACTTGCTCTCCACTTGATCAAGGGGAGAGCAAGTGAATGGCAAGTGAACAGAGAGGAATACACGTGAGTCTGTTCACTTGCCAGGCAAGTGTAATTCATCACTTGTAGCTTGGCTCTCAGAGTGGTTTACAAAGTGTGTTATTATTATCCTCACATGACAATCACCCTGTGAGGTGGGTGGGGCTGAGAGAGCTCTGAGAGAGCTGTGACTGACCCAAGATCACCCAGCTGGCTTCAGGTGGAGGATGGGGAATCAAACCCGGCTGTCCAGATTAGAGTCCCACCACTCTTAACCACTATACCAAACTGGCAGCAAACCAGAGCATGACTCAAGTAATGGAATGTTTTTTCTCAGTGCAAGTATAGTGCTCCAAGCTGCCTCCCCTCCTTTCCCATTTTTGCTACAAGCCCAGAACTTCATCCAAGCTGGTTTTGCTCCCTTACCAATGTGCAGACCAGGCAGGAATGTTTGCAGAGGTATATGGGGTTCTCTAACCCCCACACTCCAATATACAAACTATGTGTTCTCCTGAAACTGAGGGAGGTGGAGGGCCTGCACATCTAGCCCCCTAAAGAGAACCTGGAGGGCTATTATTATTGCATCCACCAATAAGCTGGTGCAATCCGGACCACCTCGGCAAGAATGACGGAATGAATGAATGGCTACCTATTAGTTACCATGCTCAGTTCAAGTTATTGGTCATCGCTTACAAAGCTCTTCATGGCCTTGCTCTGGCATACCGATGGGACCACTTCCCTCCCTATGTTCCTCCATGGCAGCTTTGCTCTTCTGAACAGGGTCTCTTGCAGGTGCCACCTTGTGCATGGGTGAAATTGACAGCAGCCCGCACATGGGCTTTCTCTGTGGTGGCCCCTAACCTGTGGAACGGCCTGCCTGAGGAGGTCAGGAGAGCCCCCACTCTCCTGGCTTTCTGCAAATGAAGCAAAACTGAATGATTCAAAAAGGCTTTTTGCTCAGATAGGAGGGCTTTATTGTGTGTGTGTGTGTGTCTCAGATGTTCCACTAATGAGTTAGGAACCATAGACTTCACCACCATGTTCACCAGGTATCTGAAGAAGTGAGCTGTGGTTTACAAAAGCTCACACCCTACCACAAATTTTGTTTGACTTATAGGTGCTACTAGACTCTTGCTCTTTTCTGCTGCTACAGACAGACTAACACGGCTACCCGTCTTGATCTACCCCTATGTTGTACTGGATTCCTGCTAATGCTCTGTCTTTGTGAACGTGTATCCATTTACTCTATGGCATTGATTACGGAAACGTTCTTGATATTGACTGTACTAATCTCACGCTGTGTGATCTGCCTTGAGTCTCAGGGAGAAAGGTGGACTATAAAGGGCATAAATAAAATAAATAAATAATAGAGAGAGAGATGCTGCATCTCTATGTTGTTGGATATTACACTAGCATTGTGGGGGATTACTCTCTCCACACCAGACAACAGAGTTGCAAATGACTGCTATTTCGCAATGGTGAGAGAGAAAGAGGGAGGGAGGTAACTTTGGAAAGGTGCCCGAGTATCTTGCCAAGCTGGCACCATTCCGATCTGAGAAATGGCTACCAGAAACCCTGGAGGAAACATTTCCCTTTTCTGGGATGATCAGAAGGCCAGCTGGCAAAGATTATATGGAGGAGGGGCAGGCATTAGATTTGCCACGTTTTTCCTGGGCAGGGGCCACGGCAGTGCTTCTAACTGCTGCAGAGCAGATATTGAAAGCAGTGCCCAGGGAGGGAGGTTTGGCCCCTGGTTCCCTCTCGTAAAGCCCAAGAGCTCCGCTAGGAAAACGCTGCTGAGTGGAAGCGAGGGGGGCAGGGAGGGGGGCCTGGTGCAGCCCACAAGAACAGGCGACGGGCACAGCCTCTTCCCTCCAGCACTTTCTTATGGGCTGGAAGTTCAGTCCTGAGAATCGTCTGGCTTCTCAGTCTCCAGGTGGCCGCTGGAGATCTCTCAGAATGGCAACTGATCTCCATCCGACAGGCATCAGTTCCCCTGGGGAAAATGGCTACTTTGGAGGGTGGACTCTAGGGCATTATACCCCACTGAGGCCTCTCCCCTCTCCAAACCCCGCCCTCTCCAGCCTCCACCCCCAAATCTCTGGGAATTTCCCAACCTGAATCTGGCAACCCTATGTACAGGTTAATCCATCGTATATTTTTGATCCTACTTTTCCCCGCTCTGAAAATGCAAAGTGGCCGAGTTACCAGCTCCAGGTTGGAAAAATTCCTGGAAATTTTGGGTACGGATCCTGAAGAGTATGGGTGTGGGGTGGGGAGGAGCCCTAGATGGGTACAATGCCACAGAGTCCACCCTCCAAAGCAGCCATTTTCTCGAGGGGAACTGATCTCCGTCGCCTGGAGATCAGTTGTAATTCCGGGAGATCGCCAGCCATTACCTGGAGGCTGGCAATTGTAAAAATAGCTTGGAGAATACCATAGACATAATCATCTCAACTTTCAATTTAAATTAAAAAAAATAGGCAATCCAACCAGGCCCCCCGTTAAACTTAAAAGCAGTGACGATGAGTCACAAAGGGCCACCCAAAGGGCCACGATGACTCACCCAGGGCCACCCATCAGGTACAAGCCACAGGCTGAGAGCTCTCACCAGGGGCCCAGCCAAACCCAGTCCTGAAGGGGCCTGCCACAATAGGGAGGGGCAGAATGCCCTGCCCAGGCCTTATGGACCTGGCTCAGATGTTCCCCGCTTCCTCCCCTCACCGCCACCGTAGCCTTTCTTCTACCCAGAGGCTAAAAGGTTCTGAGGGGGCTGCCGTCCCTTGAAGGCCAGTCCTGTTGCAGACGGAGTTACAGCACACCTCCGCAAAGCACCCATCTTTTGACTGAGGTGCGCTTCGCAGCAGTGCGCACTACACAAGCATCCGATGGATTCATTGCAGTGTTGGGGTGAAAGCTCTTGGGCTGGTTACAGTTGCTCCCCAATGCACACAGACTTTGCTTCTGATAAACTACCTTACGTTGATTGTTTATCCTACCTTCAGGTGACTACAGGAATCCATTCCCCTGGATGAAATGGCAGCTTGGGAGGGCAATGTCTATAGCAAGGGTCCAAAACATTGTGCCCAGAGGTGCTGTGCCACCCTAAGATTGCCAGCTCCAGGTTGGGAAATTCCTGGAGATTTGGGGGGTAGAGCTTGGAGAGGGCAGGGTTTGGGGGAAGGACCTCAGCGAGTTATAATGCCACAGAAATCACTTCCCAAGCAGCCATTTTCTCCAGGGGAGATCAACTGTAATTTTGAGAGATCTCCAACCACCACCTGGAGGTTTGCAACCCCAAGCCCAGAAGTGACAATGGTAGTTCTAGGGATTGCTGGAAATTCTATGGTAAACCATAGTCCCTTGGCCCTAGAACTGCCCACTCTGACAGGCAGCAGCTCTCCAAGGTCTTGCCGATCATTCCCGGCATGCTCCCAAAGATCCTTTTTAAACGGACACGATAGGCATACGAATACACAGCACAAACTCTGTCCTTGGTAGGCTTTTGATGTGCAGAATTTTGATTTAATTTATTTTAAAAAATACATCCTGCTTTCCTCTCATTCAACAGGACTCCAAGCAGCGTATATCATCCAAGCCAGCTGAAAACTAATTTCACAAAAATACAAAACCAATAAGAAGAGGTGAGTGTGAGCAAGCTGTTTCCACCACAGCCTTCACTCCCAAGCCACCAAAAGTACACGGGAAAAGTTCTGCTCCACCAAAGTGCTTGTTAAGTTGCCGGTGGATGCGGTCCTGGAAAGACCAATAAAGAGAGAGGAAGAGACATTGATTGATTGATTGATTGATTGATTGATTGATTGATTGATTGATTGATTGATTGATTGATTGATTGATTGATTGATTGATTGATTGATTGATTGATGTTTTGCCTTTATGGGAGCGGGTCTGGCCCGTAACCATTCTGCAATCTCTTTTCCAGGCTATGCTGTCCTCAGAAGATCTCAATGATCCAGGTAACGCCAAAAGGGTTACGCAACACCTGGGGTGGGATGGGGGAGCTCTGTTACCACCGTCACGGTCTGGCTAGACCCTTTGCACAGCTTCTAAAGGACCAACAGTATTAGGGTATCTCTGAGCATTTGCAGAGCGCATTCCCCTCTTGAGGGCGGCAAGGCTTCTGTACCTTCACTAGCTGAATGGCTATCCTGCGTGGTGGGAACAACAGGCACCCTCAGGGAGACCTCTAGGCTTTAGTTATAAAAACTTAGGTGGGGCAATGAATGACAAATTATTTCAAAATAGGCCCAACTTGGGTGCTTCACCGGCTGCCAGAACTAGGAGGCAAAGTTTCTGGTTCAGAGGAGTAGAAAAGAGCAAGAGTCCAGTAGCACCTATAAGACTACCAAAATTTGGGGTAGGGGTAGGGTAGGAGCTTTCACGAGCCACAGCTCACTTCCTCAGATCCTGTGACTCATGAAAGCTCATACCCTACCACTTTGTTAGCCTTAGAGGTGCTACAGGACTCTCCCTGAAGAAGTGAGCTGTGGCTCACGGAAGCTCCTACTCTACCCCAAATTTTGTTAGCCTTCTAGGTGCTACCAGACTCTTGCTCTTTTCTACTGCTACAGAAAGACTAACACAGCTGCCCATCTTGGTTCAGAGGGTGTGAATGGAAGGAAGAAAGGGTAACAACTCTCCTGGCCACACAAGCAGAGTAAGAGAGAGAGCCTTCCTAGCTGAATAAGCAACGAAGTAAAAATTTGCAGCTCAACTATGCCTTGTCTCGCAGAGCCGGGTGTTTGCCACTCTTCAGTCCCAGATCCAAGCAACAGCGTCAGCATCCCAGAAATAATCCGGAAGAAACGGGATGGCGAGAAGCTGCAGGAGGCGGAAATCCGCAGTTTTGTCCAGGCTGTGGCGCGGGGCACCCTGAAGGATGGGCAGATCGGTAAGGAGCAGATGGGGGGAGAAGAGAATGTGGGGCTGGCGCCGGGGGAAGGAAGAAGGTGGAGAAAGGAGCATCAAAGCAAATCTTCCCTTGGTTTCTCTTGGGGGTGAGTGCAGGGGAGGGGGGGAATTAGGCCCAATTCATCGGTACTCTTACAACCTCTCCCTTCTTCACAGCCGAGGGAAGTTCCAGGAGTTTTGTTTCCCTTGGGTGACAAAATAGTGGGTCTTGCAGGTTGTCAAAACTGTCAGCTCCCAGGTCAAACTCAAGATCTGGTTCCAACAGCACCTTAAAGACCCTCTAGATTTCCAGATATGAGCTTTTGAGAGTCAAAGCTCCCTTTGACTCTCAAAAGCTCATACCGAGGAAATCTAGGGGGTCTTTAAGGTGCTGTTGGAACCAGATCTCGCTTTTCGACTGCAGACCCAACAGGACTACCCACTTGAAACCAGTCCAAGTGAATTCCTAGAAGAAAAGCAGCAATCTTTGCAAACCACCTCCTCTCTCCAGCCCAAGGGATCTTTCAAAACAGGCAAATTAAGCTCTATGTATTGTCGAAGGCTTTCACGGCCGGAGAACGATGGTTGTTGTGGGTTTTCCGGGCTGTATTGCCGTGGTCTTGGCATTGTAGTTCCTGACGTTTCGCCAGCAGCTGTGGCTGGCATCTTCAGAGGTGTAGCACCAAAAGACAGAGATCTCGAGAGATCTCTGTCTTTTGGTGCTACACCTCTGAAGATGCCAGCCACAGCTGCTGGCGAAACGTCAGGAACTACAATGCCAAGACCACGGCAATACAGCCCGGAAAACCCACAACAACCATCAAATTAAGCTCTGTCTCTGCCCAGTATAAGATTAAAGCTAACCCCTCAAAACACTTGTCAGTCCTTCTCACACTGTTGGCATCCGTCCAGGGCTGCCAGCGCCAGCTTGGGAAATTCCCACAGATCTGGGGCTACATCTGGGGAACACTCGGCCCACTGCTGAAGCGGCCATTTGCTGCAGTGGAACTGACCTCTGTCGTCTGGAGATCAGCTGAAATTCGGAGGGAACTCCATGTCAGACTCTGGATGATAGACCACAGCAGATGGATCCCTGGCTCATTGTAGCAAGACACGTGTTCTTGGTTAAATGACTTTTATTCAGGAATCAGTTCTTTCCATACTCAGATCCAAAGGTCTACTTAGGAGCAAGGAAAGACTTAAGCAGCTCTAGCAGAAAGTTGACCAGAATGGTTACACAGGAAAATGACAAGCCTCTTCTACCCTTGCTCAATCCCCCCTCCCTTATTACAAACAACTTGGTGCTGTTTGTGCTGTGTGAGAACAGTCGGCATTATTGTGCTATCAGCTACAGAGAGAGAGAGAGAGAGAAGAAGACATAACACTAGCACCTCTAACTGGTCAACAACCGGCCGCCTGGGAACGAGTGAGAATTCATTGGAATGCTAGCAGCAAGATTATGCCCAGGCATACAAAATGGAGTCACCCCTGACAGCATAAAGTATACAGTTTACAGCAAATATTATTGGCATGCATGAATGGGCACAGTCAGACATGACACTCCAAGCCTCACCTGGAGGTTGGTATTTGTAGGACTGGCATGTAAAAACTGTGTGGGCAGCTGTCCAGGCTTTCTGCACTGACTGATGCCGCACAGGCAGGTAGAGTTTCAGCCAGCTTCCAACAAGCCTGTGTTCTCCAAGGATGTTGTTCTAACACCTAGAACTTTATTCTGTCATTATTGACACAATCCCTTGTTTCAGAACGAAAGAGAAGCAAGCTGGGAGGAGGGATGCTTTGCAGTACCTCAGTTCCACTGCTACAACTTTCTTTTTTTTTTATATAAAATTTTTATTGGATTAGATGTCATTAAATTGTACATTACAATCAGTTTCCCTTAATTTTTCCAATTCTAACCCCCTCCCTTTCCCCCCCTTTTGTTGACTTCCAACAGTTTTCCAACCCCTTGTCCCTTTTCCCTTACTCATTTTAAATTTATTCTATCTATCAAATGTAGACTTTCACTTTCTTCTAAGCTTATCTATATAACACAGTGCTCCTTCTGTCTTCCTGTTCCACTGCTACAACTTTCCACTCCTTTTTTGGGTTGCACATTTCACTTTCTCGAGTATTGAAATCTAGGGAGGCAGGGCGGGCCTAGAGAGTCACAGAATCCTAGAATCTCTCTACACAAGACATCTGACATGTGAAGAACAGGTGTTGGGAGATGCAATGTTAGCTGGGAAGGGTAGTTTTAAAAGACAGAGCTGGCGGCAGGGCAAGGCTTTGTTATACACTGGAGGGGCTGTGAAATGCCAGAAGGGAAACTTCAGCCCATTATAACCTTTCTAGGCCCAAGCCCACCTCTGGAAGGCAGCTCCAGCCCATTTCCATTCTTCGCTCACCTCTGGTTGCGATTCTACACAGTTTGAGACTGGAGAAGTGAAACTGACAAGAGCCTTTCGAAGGCGAAGATGAAATTAACAAATCCCCTGAGGACTGATCTCTGCCGGCTCTGTCTTATAAAACTACGCTTCTCAGCTAACATTGCAACTCCCTACACTTGACAAACACGTGCTGCTGAGGCAGTCTTGGGCAGAGAGACTCATAGAACAATAGAGTGGGAAGGATCTTACAGACCATCTAGTCTAACCAGGGCTCATTTCGAGGAGGAACGCACAGGAACGCAGTTCTGGCAGTTCCCCAAAGAGGTCACATGTCAGGTGGCCCCGCCCACCTGACTCTCAGCCATTTTGGGCCCGTTTCGGCCTGGATTGGGACCAAAATGGCCTGGATCGGGCCTCTGACTGGAGGTGGATCACTCTCTCGCTCATCAGCGGCCCGATCCTGACCATTTTGGACCCCTTTTCGGCCATTTTCAGCCCCTTTTTGCCATTTTGGGCCCAATTTCGGCCCTGAATGGCCAGGATTGGGTCCAAAACAGCCAGGATAGGTGATGTCAGGAGGTGGGGCATATGCAAATCAGTTATACTAATGACACACTTCCAGTGATGGCAAGAGGCGTGGCATATGCTAATGAGTTATGCTAATGAGTTATGCTAATGAGTTCCTCCAGCTCTTTTTCTACAAAATGACCCCTGAGTCTAACCCTGCCTAATGCTGGAACTGCCTAAAGCATCCCCGACAAAGATTCATCCAGCCACTCTTTGAAGACTGCAAATGAGGGGGAACCCACTACATCCCCAGGCAGCCGATTCCAGTGCTGGATTACTTTTAACGTGAAGACATTTTTCCTAACTGGCACCTTCTCTCCTGTAGTTTACCCCTCGTTTCCAGTCCTATCTTCTTCTGCCATCAGGAACAGCTCCCTCCCCTCCCCTAAGTGACAGCATTTAAAACACCTAAAGAGAGCGATCCCGTCTCCCCTCAACCTCCTCTTCTCCCAACTGGACATCCCCAGATCCCTCTTTCCTCGTAGGGCTTGGTCTCCAGGCCCCTGATCATCCTGGCTGCTGTCCTCGGCACCCGCTCTCTGCACAGCCCTGCACAAAATTCAACGTCTGGGACGTAGAAAGTACATTCCCGTGCTCGAGTGAGGGTGCCTTTTGCCCCCTTGAGCTCACCACTCCCCACTGACTTCCAGGGGCAATGTTGATGGCCATTCGCCTGCAAGGCATGGACTCCGAGGAGACCTTGGCGCTGACTCGGGAGATGACTGCATCAGGGAGGGTCTTGGAGTGGCCCGAGAAGTGGCGAGGGCTCCTCGTGGACAAGCACTCCACTGGAGGAGTGGGTGACAAAGTCAGCCTGCCTCTGGCCCCAGCCTTGGCTGCCTGTGGCTGTAAGGTGAGTGTCATGCCCCCCAATGGGTCCAACATCCGGGCAGAATTCAAGCAGGCCACATCTGTTCCGAAGCCGTGCCAACTGGCCTGCGTTGTGCAGCCCTCTCTCCCAGATCTCCTCTGCTGTCCAAGTTAAGATATATTTTGCTGAATCTGAGCAGCTAGATGGCTCCAGCCTCAGATGCAGAGGCTGCAGAAGGTGGCTGGCTCAGAATTTATGAGCCGGTTGACTCACCTAAGGCAGATGTATTATTTGGCTGCTCGCCTTGGTTGATGCAAACAGACTTTTCCATGTCTAGAGCTGAATTCTGAAAAACAAAACAAATAGCAGTTTGGATGCAGAAGCTACTGGTGGTCCTGTAAAAGGGTACAGCTGTTCTCCAGCTAGAATTCCACTAAGAACGTCTCCCCCCCCCCCCCCCGCAAAAAAAAACCAGAATGGAAGTGCTCTTTTAAAATGTTTCCTGCATAGATAAATGCACATACATTCATGCAGTACTTTAAATACATTAAGAAGGCAGACGGTCCACATGAAGTGCCATTAAGGGCGATTGATAGCTGGACCATCATTTGATTGGTCGCTGTGTATGTCTGTCATATCAGATGCAACATTGGACCGGAGCTGGGTTCAGCCCTCAGCTCACGAATATGCTGAGAGCTCTCTTGATTATTCTGTCTAATCCAAATCCTTAACTTTGCTATTTAGATTTTATGGTTGGAAGGGGAGGTTAAGTCTCCTCTCGAATGTTCAGCTTCTAGCAGACTTTCTCTCTTGCAGTAGGAAGCAGATTTCACAAACCAGAAATGGGAAAGTGCTCTCAGAAGCAGATAAATAGTAGTAGGAACTAGGGGTATGCACTCAAAAAAGATTCAGGTTTGCTGTTTGCAAACAGCAAGAAAAGTGCTGCGCCGGCTGCCACTCTCCCTGAAGCTTTCCGAAACACTTTGAAGCTTTCAGAAAGCTTTCTTCGGTGTTTCCAAATCAGCTCAGCAATGTCGGGGCCCATTCGGAAATACCGAATCATTCCTAATCGGGTCCAATTCGGGTTAAAAACCCGAATCAGAAACCCAAAGCACACACCACTAGTGGGAACACCCACTTACTGTGCCCCCAATCCCTTGCTTGCAAAAAGAATATTCTGCTCTTCACAGCTCCCATCAGACCATGTGCAACTTGACTGCAGTGTTTCCCTTTTTTCTCCTCTTCTTCCACCTCCTCCTCTCTACAAGGTGCCCATGATCAGTGGCCGTGGCCTGGGCCACACTGGAGGCACGCTGGACAAGCTGGAGTCCGTGCCCGGCTTCAAGGTCTCCCAGAGTCCCGAGCAGGTAAGATGCTCAAAAGTGACGGGTCTCCTGGCTGAAGGCCTTTGGGTGGGACCTGGAAACCTTCCAGAATTATAATTCACCTCTAGACTACCGAGATCAGTTCCCCTGGAGAAAATTCAAGATGGGTAGCCATGTTAGTCTGTCTGTAGCAATAGAAAAGAACAAGAGTCCAGTAGTACCTATGAGACAAACAAAATTTGTGGTAGGGTAGGAGCTTTAGTGAGTCACTCACAATTCCCTTCTTCAGATTTTCAGGGTGTGAACTTTAGTGAGTCACACTCACTTCTTCAGATTTTCAGGTGTTGTGA
This sequence comes from Eublepharis macularius, assembly GCF_028583425.1. Classification (NCBI taxonomy): domain Eukaryota; kingdom Metazoa; phylum Chordata; class Lepidosauria; order Squamata; family Eublepharidae; genus Eublepharis; species Eublepharis macularius. The sequence goes on from NC_072798.1 coordinate 2,561,674, forward strand.
GATTTTTCCCATTGCTGCTGAAGCGGGGCGGGGGGAGCCCTGTCAAGCCCTCCAGCTCCCCCTCGGTTCACTGCCCAAGTTACCCTTCTACCAAGGCAACCCTGTGTGGTGCAGATTGAACACCCTAGCTGTCCCTGCCTTAAGAAAATTCACTCTGTACAAAAGGGCATAATGCGTAACCAAAATTCAAAAGTTTATTGAGTATCTATCAAAGAGTATTACGCGAAACAAAAAGCAAAAGAAAAGGAAAAACCAACTTAACACTAAGGCTTAAAATATATCTATGTATATAGTCTTAAAGCTGAAGGCTAAAGGTACCAACACACTAACTGCAAAGGCTCTGTATCCAGTGTTCCATGTTCCATGTCCCATCCTCCTAAATCGAAACCTTTTGAGCTTCCTAAGAGTGGGAGTCCCCTTGCCGTTTGGCAAGTGTAGCAACGATGGGACCTCAGCTCCTCCCTTTTGTGGACCCGAGTCGGCGTGTTGTGTGCAAAAAACTGCTACCAGTAGGACCATTCTGTTCCTGCTCGAGGGCCAAATGGACCACTACCTCTAAAACGACCTCTACCAGTTAGAGAAAGGAACCTCACACTCTGCCAGCCCAGGCTCAGTTTATGTTTCTTAAAACATGGGGGAAAGGGACCTGAAATCCATTTATCTGACTGGCTCACTATAATTTAGAGGCAAGGCTAAAGACCTTGCGTACCACTTGATGCCAACTGGCGCCAATTAATGTAGTGTCCTCCTCCCTTTTCCCAGGAAATGAAACTCTGGCCAGCCTTGGGAGGGGTGGGGCAGGATACAGAAACGAAAGTTAGAAGCCTCCACTGCGGCTTTTGGGAGCTTCTTCACAGAAAGCCTGGGCTGAATTCATGTTACTAATGGCCTGTTCTCAGATCCAAACTACGAAATTGCTACCACATCAGGGTGTGGACTTTAGTGAGTCACACACTCACTTCAGATTTTCAGGGTATGAGCTTTGGAGAGTCACAGCTCCCTTCTTCAGATACAGCTACCCCAAATTTTGTTAGTCTTATAGGTGCTACTGGACTCTTGTTCTTTTCTAATCCTGGAGAAAATGACTGCTTTGACGGGTGAATTCTATGGCATTGCACCCTGCTAAGCTCTCTCTCCAGGCTCTATCCCAGAATTTCCAGGAATTTCCCAGCCCTCTCATCTCCAAGGTTACTGAACAAAGCCATCAGCTCACACTACTCAAAAGCACCCTTTTCAGGTAAACTGGTGCTGCCTGGGCACGATCAAGGAGTGTCGCATTATGCTCTGGCTTCCTGGTACTCACAGCCTCCCCACAAAATTGCAACCCTGAAAGAAAGCAGAACTGAAAGATTTTGCAAGCCCTGGTGGGCTGTTCTCGGTTTGTGGATCACCAAGATTTGCAACTCGGGTTTTCCTTAAACTTTCTACAACAATCCAACCTCCTAACCATCTCTGCCTTGAGTCTCAGTGAGAAAGGTGAACTATAAATGACATAAATAAATAGATAAATGAATGAATAATTTTTTTAAAAAATCTTCCTGATACTGAATCAGACCTTTGGGTCTTTCGCATTACCTACAACCTGATTTTTAATGGAGATCCCAGGGATTGAGCCTGGGACGTTCGGCATGCCAAGCAAAGGTTCTACCACTGAGGTCCAAGCTAGATGTGACAGGACAGCATCCCCGTGGTGGCCAGGAGCATGCTGCCACCATTTTGAAGTGATTTAGAAATGCCCCAGACCTGACCGGACTCAGGGTGTGGTGGGATGACGTGGTCTTGTCTACCCCCTCCACCTTTATCCAGGGCCATATTAACCCATGGCTGGACCTCTAGGCTTTCAGGTATTTTGGGCCCCCTCCGGCACGTCAGTCTTTCACCCCACTGCAGCTGACAGCCTGACCCCGGTACGGGAGGTACAAGACTGCAGTACATAGCCCTGCATCCATTTTGAAGGTCTCCTGAAGAATTCTAGTCTCAATGTTGAAAATGTTTTTATTGCGCGCGTAGAACTCTTCAGGAAAACACATTTTAGGGGTATAATTGTTCAAGACTGTAATATTTTGAAGTGAATAACATTATTATTATTATTTATTAAAAATATATAATTTATGGATAATTGTTTTAATATACAAGACAATTTGTTTCACTTCAATAAGGAAGCAGTTCATTATCTTATTAATAGGGGTTATATAAGAGAATCAATTAATTGTAATTTATGTGGGGGTGTGCCTCAGCAAAATAAAATTGACAGCCCCCTAGTTCTTGCAGGGCCCCCAGGCTTTGGCCTAGTCAGTAGGGTTGCCAGCCTCCAGGTGGGAGCTGGGTATCTTCTGGAATTACAACTCATCTCCAGGCCAAAGAGATCAGTTCCCCTGGAGAAAAAGGCTGCTTTGAAGTGTGACTTCTATGGCATTATATCCCACTGAGGCCCCTTCCCAAATGCCACACTCTCTAGACTCCACCTCCCAAATCTCCAGGAATTTCCATGCTTGGACCTGACAACTCTACTAGTCAGCCTTATGCATAATAAGGCCCTGCCAGAGCCAAAATGACTGCGCCCCCCGGCACTTGAAAAGTACCCGGGAAGGGACGCAAGAAGGCGGCACTGTGGGCATGATCCTTGGTGCATTTTAAAATAAAGTTAAAGTGGCATCAGAGGCCACAAAGATGCTGTCATGTCTAGTGTGGCCCTGATCCACAGTTCCTCCCTGAGCTGAAACCTCACCTCAGCCACAGTCCCACTTGGTGGCCTTCAGCAGGCCCCGTTTCAGACATCAGAAAAGACCTGCTGGATCTAGGGTTGCCAGCTCCAACTTGGGAAATTCCGGGAGATCTGGAGGGTGAAACCTGGAGAAAGTGGGGTTTGGGGAGGGAAAGGACCTTGGCATGGCATAATTCCATACAGTCCACCCCCCCCCCCCAAAGTAGCCATTTTCTCCAGGTGACCTGATCTCTGTGGCCTGGAGACCAGTTGTAATTCCAGGAGCTCTCCAGCCACTACCTGGGGGCTGGCAACCCTAGCTGGATCGGACCTCCACAATGGCCACCGGGGCCTCCTCTCTGGATAAGCCCCACAAGCATCTGCCCAGGGGGCATTGGAGGGGTGCAGATTTTTGCATGCCATCAGCAGCACAGGGTGGGGGGGGGGCTTTTCTCCTTGGCCTGAGCCACCCGATGCTGAGTCCCAGCCAAGACCAGTAGGCAGCGCCCTAAAGATGATGATGAGGGTCCTTTGGCTGGAGCAGCCCAGAAGGCACACACGTGCAGGGCAAGAAGGCAGCATCCTTCCCTCATCGGCAGTAGCCCTCGACGGCACTTTTTCTTCAAAGATACACTGCTTCTTTACATGGAGATTTCACATAGAGTTATCATAGCCATTGATAGACCTTTCCTCCATGAATTTGTCCAGACCTGTTTTTAACACCTTTTGGAGCCAATGGTCATCACCACCACACATTTGGGGACAGCTGGGTGGCAGGCACAGCCAGGGGAAATGGGAGAGGGGCTGCTCTTCTGATGTGGGAGGACTGGATAGCAGGAGGTTGAGAAAAGCGCCGGCCGGCCCCTGCTGGGAAACGGGCGATCTTCCCTTCCGTTCCTTGCCTCCCTCCTCATTTCCGGCCTGCTCAGAATTCTGGGCTTGCCTGGGTGCCGCTCTGTCTTCCTCGGAGGCAGAGAAGACCCATGCAAAGAGGCCAGGTCTTGTTCCCCTGCAGATGAAACAGATCTTGGAATCGGTCGGCTGCTGCATCGTGGAGCAGAGCAAAGAGCTGGTGCCAGCAGACAAGATCCTCTACGCGCTGAGAGATGTCACGGCCACGGTGGACAGCTTGCCTCTCATCGCAGGTGCAGTCTGATAGCCTCAGTCAGGGCCAGGCTAGAAGTGATGAATTACACTTGAATGGCAAGTGTACAGGCTCAGGGCCAAGCTACACATGACGAATGACACTTGAACGGCAAGTGTATTTCTCCCTGTTCACTTGCCCTCCACTCAATCCACTTGCCGTTCAAGTGTCATCCGTCATGTGTAGCTCGGCCCTCACATGTATTCCTCCCTGTTCACTTGCACTCCACTTGCGCTCCGCGGAGCGCAAGTGGAGTGCAAGTGAACAGGGAGGAATACATGTGAGCCTGTTCACTTGCCATTCAAGTGTAATTCGTCACTTCTAGCTTGGCTCGCTGGTGCCAGCATGCAGCCTCACAAAAGCGCTGTGGGGTTGGTGTGGTGGAGAGAGAGAGAGAGAAAAGTTGGGCTGGTCCTGGGAAGATCAGGGTTCAAATTTCTCCTTGGGCCGGAAGCTCAGTGGGTAACTTTGGGCCAGTTGCACTCTCTGCACCTAACCTACTTCACAGAGCTGTTGTGAGAATAAAATGGACTGTGTGTCCTTAGAAGTGTGTGCAAGGTTAAGAACAGAAGGACTGTCCTAATATAGCCTCATAGCTAAACAGGGGATTCGAGCCAGGATCTTAGAGCTCCCTGTTTGGTACTCAAACAACTCAAGAGGCAGAGACTGGAAACAATGAAGCCCATTCCCAAGTGTGACGTTACCTAAATTCCAGCCAAAGTATCTCTGGGTTGGAAGCGTGTTGGTCCAAAGAGGAAGACGTGAGCACCAACAGAGGGGGAGCTCCATCTTGGCACTGGAATCCCACCCATCTCAGCTGGGATCTGGAAGCATGAACCAGTCCTGCTGTAGTCTCCAACTGCTGGGTCATAAATTTCTGGATTGCACAACCTGTTGGGACTTAACAGCTGGTTTTGTGCAGCAGAAGGGGGAGTGGAGTTCCCAACCTAGAGATGAAACCTGGAGTTCTTCCAGAATTACAGTTGCTCAAGAGACAAGAGTGGACAGTTCCTCTGGAAGAAATGGCAGCTTCTCAGGGTAGACTCTGTGGGGCCACGTCCCTGCTGAGCCCCTTTCCCTCCCCGCTTTCCGCTCTCCCCGTCACCTCTTCCAAATGTCCAAGAATTTTGCAATCTGCAGTTGGCAACTTGAAGGGGGAGGCTTCTTGAGGAACAAACTGCACACGAAGTCTGTTGCTTTTGGAAAAGAAAATCCTTTATTTTTAGAGCTTCATTCTACCATAGGTGAGGTTGCCAGCTCCAAGTTGGGAAATTCCTGGAGATCTGGAGGGTGAAACCTGGAGAAAGTGGGGTTTGGGGAATGAAAGGACCTTGGCATGGCATAATTCCATAGAGTCCACCCTCCAAAGTAGCCATTTTCTCCAGGTGAACTGTTCTCTGTGGCCTGGAGACTGCTTGTGATTCCGGGAGATCTCCAGCCACTACCTGGAGGCTGGCAACCCTAACCATAGGAAAGGAAGACTTGACATTCTTGCTATTTTTTAGCAGAGGCTAGATGGCTATCTGACAGCAATGCTGATTCTGTGAACCTGGGCAGATCACGAGAGGGAGGGCAGGAAGGGTTACATCAGGGCTTAGTTCTTGTGGCCCCTTCTTATATGCCCAGGGTAATGCCGGTCGCCACCTTGGGATCAGGTAGCGATTTTCCCCAGGCCAATTTGGCTGGGGATCCTGATGGTATTTTGCCATCTTCTGGGCATGGAGCAAGGGTCACTGAGGGCTGTGGGGGGTAGTTGTGAATTTCCTGCATTGTGCAGGGGGGTTGGACTAGATGACCCTAAAGGCTCCTTCCAACCCTGTGATTCTATGATTCTATCTAAACTAGAACGGAGAGAGTGTGTATTGCCCTCATGCAGGTTAGACAAATAAGCAGGAGGGGGAGAAGGCAGCTGGAAGGAAGGAAATCCCCTGAGATTTTCATCCTGGTTAAGCAAAGAGACAGCAGAAGAAAGAGAAAACAGGAGGGATACAGAGGAGGCTGACCGGTCCACCTTAGGAGCCGTACTGCCCCCTCTGGGTGGAGGCCCACTGTGCTTGGTTCAGGGAGAGACGCACAGTCTTTTGCTTCCAACCTCATCTGCTTTGGGATGGCAGACCGGAGGGGCTAAGCACCAACCCTGCAGGACTCCTGGCAAGGTAGATCCTCCCCACTCTAGCATCCGTAGTCCTCGCAAGACGCTGGCACTCCTATTCACATGCAATCAGTCTGCATCTCATTGTAAAGGTGAGTTTGGGTTAATGAAGCTTGTGGAGGAAACTAGTCCCTCGTGCAGCCTGCCTGGCTGATTTCTCTGCACGACCTGTGATGTGCTGGGAGGGCTAGGAGCGGATCCATCCCAGCAGGGCCGCATTGACCCATGCAGAGTCTTCCCTCCTGACTCACAGGCTCCATCCTGAGCAAGAAGGCTGCAGAGAACATCTCCGCCCTGGTGCTGGATGTGAAGTTTGGCAGTGCGGCCTTCTACCCCACCCTGGAGAGCGCCCAGCAGTTGGCACAAAGCCTGGTGAGTCACCCACAGGAGGACAGCAGCCTCTGGACAGCCTTCCGAGACTGGAAGACCTCTTTCTGCTCCTCCTCTTGTGGTGGTGGGGATGTCCAAGGATCCCCCCTTATCCATCTGGAAAAGATTCTTGCAGGGAGGAGGCACCAAGGGAAGTCTTTGGCTATATTGCAATCCAAGGTGGTCTAGCCTGCCAATTTATATGGAGCCCGCTGGACCTGAAACAGTATTTGCATGCAAACGGATGCTGTGCTGTGCTCCGCTCCTCTTGTCCGTCCTCAGTGCCCCCCCCCCAGGCTCTTTGCAGAATTCTGCTGGGATCAGGACGTGGCACGCACACCAGTGGCTAGATCCACAGATCAAGCCAGTAACAGTTTATTAAGCAAAATCTCACTTGAGTCTAGCAGCAGCAAATAATCAAGAGATGTATGTATGTATACGCTGTCAAGTCACAACTGACTTCCGACAACCCCCGCTGGGGCTTTCAAGGGAAGGGTGAAGCAGAGGTGGCTTGCCATTGCCTCCCTCGACAGAGTCTTCCTTTGTGGTCCCCCATCCAACTACAGACCCTGCTTAGCTTCCAAAATAGTATGGTAGCATAAGCTTTCGAGAACCACAGCTCTCTTCGTCAGATGCATCTGACGAAGAGAGCTGTGGTTCTCGAAAGCTTATGCTACCATAAAGTTGGTTAGTCTTAAAGGTGCTACTGGGATCTTTACTATTTTGCAACTACAGACTAACACGGCTAACTCCTCTCGAATTATACCTGAACCCTGGGCTTCAGGGATCCAACAACCCCCACTCCAGAACTGTGTTACAACATGGCTAAGGAATTAAAGGCTCAGAAGGTACAGCTGAGACGGGAAGTTTCCAGCTGCACAAGACTCTTTGCTGTTTAGGATGCTGGTTTCTTTCATGCATGAACGTCCATGCTGTGGTTCGCTGCATCTGCCCTCTGCACTACACTTTCCACCTCCATCCAAAGATCTCTCTCTCTCTTTCTCTTTCCCAGGTGTCAGTGGGGACGCAGCTGGGGGTGAGCTCAGCGGCGGTGCTCAGCAGGATGGACGAGCCAGTGGGGTGTCGCGTGGGTCACTCTTTGGAGGTGCTGGAGTCCCTGGAGTGCCTGGAAGGACGAGGGCCTGGAGATCTCCGTGAGCTGGTTACCACTCTCGGTAAGTGTCCGCGAGCATCATAATCGCACTGTGAGCCATGTGCATTTTATGAGCACGTGTGGGGGAGAGAGACCAGGGACAAAGGGGTGATGCGATGAGCAAAGTTCCCACGAGAGCTCTGCCTTCCAGGACTCTTTCTAGTAGCCTCCGCTAGACCACTCTCCTGCTGTGAGTGAATTCTTCTGAGATAAAGACGAAACCTTGGCTCTGTCTTCCCTCACTGTGGCCTGGTTCACAAGCGACATTGAAAGCATGTAGAATCCATGTACTGTGTACACTCGATTTTTCTCAATACATGTGTTGTACAATTCTCATGTTACACTGAACATACATATATGTAGTTGCATGCACCATTCAAACCCCACAGGTACTGGCCCTGTTTCTTTTGTAAAGTGAGTGTGTATTGGCTCTTTTGTACAGACAGATGCATGCATTTTGTAACACCCTTGTTAAGAGCAAACAGTCATAAAAGGTTTCCACGTGGCCTCCAGCACTGAGCTTAAAAACAGTGACTACAGCTATGCTACAATCCTCACCACCGTTACACCCTTCTAAGACCACTGACTGCAATGGACTGAAAAGCAAGTAACTCTCTTTAGGATTGTTTTGTATAACAGTCAATTCCCAGTGCAGACAGAACAACAACTAGAACCAGCCCAAAGGTTTAGATGTGCAGCAGCGCCAGCCACTGGTGAGGTGGTTATATAGCCATTAGCATAAAGCAGGATATGCGCGTCTGCATTCAATGTAACAGGTAAACAGGGTTTCTTTATGCCACAGGCCACATACTCAAGGTCACTTTTATTCTGAATGCCAGTTGCTGGGTGACTCTTCTTACCGTGCTTGTGGGCTTGATGAAAGGTTCATCTGGCCACTGTTGGAAATAGTATGCTAGATGAAGCGATCACCCCTCGGTCTTATTCAGCCGGATTCTATACCCACTGAGTCATGTTGGTCCATCAACGTCATCTCAGAGTGGCAGTAGCTCTCCAAGGTCTCAGGAAGAGGTCTCGTCTCGTCTTTTGGAGTTGCTGCCCGGGGCCAAACATGGGCCCTTCTTCATGCCAAGTGGATTATCTCCTGCTGACCCATGCCATTTACTGCCATCACCGTGTAGTCAAAGACGAGAGAAAACATGGCTCGGTCAAGTAATCTTTCTGTGAAGTTGATGGGCAAGAGATTGGGAAAGGACAAAAGGAATTGTTTTTTTACTCAGTGAGCAAGGGTCACTGGGTGTGGGAGGGGGGAAGGGGAGGTAATTGTGAAGTTCCTGTATTGTGCAAGGGATTGGACTAGATGACCCTGGAGATCCCTTCCAACTCTGTGATTCTATGATTCTAATCAAAGTTTGGAATCCACTGCTGGTGGATGTAGTGATGGCTACAAACCTAGAAGGCTTTCAGAGGTATTTAGATAGATTAATGGATGATAGGTCCACCAATGGCTGCTGGCCATGGTGACACCTGGAAACTCCTGTATGCAACATTGGAGGGGGGCTTGGACTTTTTTTTGGTGTTCTCCGGGACAACTAGTTGGCCAGTGTATGAAGTGGTGTTGCACTAGACTGACCACTTGGCTGATCTAGAAGGGCTCTTGATTGATTGATTGATTGATTGATCGATTCGTCTTATAGTCCACTCTCCCTGCAAGTGGGCTCAGAGCAGATAACATCAGTAATATAATTCCCATTAAAACACATACCAGATCAACATACAATTCAGTAAAAAACAGCTCTAGATGGCAGCGCATATTGCTCAGCCCCAGGCAATACATCCCATAGAGTGGGTGATGGGAGAACAAGGGCGGACCAACTGAGGAAAAAACCAAAGTAAGGGTTATGTTCCTATGCCGCCTCTAGTAGAGCTCAAACCATTTTGGGGGGGTCCCTCCGTCTGGATCTTGCAGGGAGCAGTCTGCAAACCATTATATCCTATGTATCCTTAACACATCATTTTGCTATCTGAGAGATGGGAAAAAATAAAAGTTGAAAATAGGAAATAAAGATTTTATAGTATACAAAGGAAAGTGTACGCTTTGGGCAGAAACACATAGTCTCAACAGAGCGACCAGCATGCTTGGAAATCAGGTTAAATTTTGTAACACTAAAACACTGAACTCTTTCATATTATATAATTGTTACACACATATTATATGATTATTATACACATGGGTGGTGGAAAGTGCGATCAAGTCATAGCTGATTCATGGCAATCCCCTACTGGGGTTTTCAATGCAAGAAACTAACAGAGGTGGTTCGGCATTATCTGCCTGCCTCTGCAACCCTGGTCTTCGTTGGCGGTCTCCCACCCAATTACAACCTGCTTCGCTTCCAAGTTCTGACAAAATGGGGTTTGCCTGGGCATCATACACATTATAGCATATTAATTGTGGGCAAATTCATTGCTTTTAAGCAGTGCATATTTTTTTTTAAAAAAATGTACATATACAATAGGCTTGAGAAGAAAGTAAACATTGTAGGAATTGTCATTATATGATGCTGTAGATAACCTTACATAAAAATATTCATACGACACCTTCTGAATCAGTCAGACATTGTCTTTGAAAGCATTTCACACATTCCAACTTTCATAGTTGCTTTTTAGTGCTTCCCCAAGTTTCCAATTTGAACTGAATTTAAAAAAAAAGTCCTTACAAATCTGGGAAAAATATTTCCTCTCTTCCTCACCCCGTGCCCTCCCATCAGTAACAGAGAACCTCTCCATCACAAACCGCCCATTCTCCCTCCCTCCATGCAGGCGGCACCTTGCTGTGGCAGTGTGGGAAAGCGGACGCAGTGCCTGAGGGAGCTGCCCGCATTGCCCAAGCCCTGGACGACGGCTCAGCGCTGCGGACCTTCCAGGCTATGCTGCAGGCCCAAGGAGTAGATGCAGCCGTGGCACAGACCCTGTGCACGGGCTCGGAAGAGGAACGCTTCCAGGTGCTAGGGCGGGCCCCGGTCCAGGAGGACTTGGTGGCCCCAAAGGATGGTAAGATGGATGACAGGGAGGAAGGCAGAGTTTGGAAGAAGAACTGTGAAGAAGAAGGACTCAATTCCATGGGACAAGGCCTCTTTTCACCCTGTTTTACTGATCTCCAAGGCGAAGGAGAAAGGTGTGCCTGGAATGAGCAGGGAGGCACAAGCCTTAGGGCTTTCCAAAAGTGGGCGCAAGCCCTGCTTCTAGCTTCACTTCTAGCTCCCCACCCCCTCACCAGGACATTTTGATAATTCGGGTTTTTTTATTGATAATAAATTTATTTTTTATATGCAATACAAACACATTCTTCTACGAGGACCATAAACAACTGTTGATCGTCATATTACATTACTCAGTGAGTCAGACATTATAAAAAATCCTATTCTATAAAAGGCAAGCTGTATTGGCAACGACTCACTTTTTATCCTCACTCAGGCACATTGCTGACAACTCTGGCCTCGAGGCTGCTGCGAAGCGCCCGCTTGCCACGAGGAGGGGACCCTCTGAATCAGTTTGCTAGATCCCATTGTATTTTTTCACACAATGGGCGTTGTTGCTAGTTATCCATAAATGGGTTAATTTAACATTAGTTTACTTAGTGAGACAGAGGAATATAATGATTATATTATAATTCCCTCTTTTCTTATCTCGACCATCATTTTGTTAACTCTTATGCCTGCCTTTTTCCACAGGGACCGTTCAGCAGATCTTAGCCCTGCCGATCGCTCAGGTGCTCCATCGTCTGGGAGCTGGACGCAACCATGTGGGACAACCCATCAATCACCATGTGGGTGCTGAGCTGCTGGTCTCTGTGGGAGGGCATGTGAGGAAAGGTAACGACCCAAAGACCTGCAATTCACTGTTTGCTAAGCAGGAAGTTCTGTCTGGGAACACGAGTGCTGGGGAGCCTGAAACATGTAACCCGACACCCAGGGCTCTTCTTGGGAAAGCCGGGAGTTTGCCCGCCACTGGCTTAAGCTTCTAGACTTCAGTAAGGAGTCTCCCCTTCCTTCTTGCTTTCCTTTCCACTGTAGGACAGTCTGGCAAGTGGAAGCCAGCCTCTCCTTACAAGCCTCTCTCAGAGTGGAAATACACATTACAAAGTACGTGGGGATGCTCAAATGCAGTATTTTATGAGAGGTCCTCAATTCACGTGCAGGCAGCTCTTGCCACTTTCACGGGAGCTCCCTTTGTGTGACTGCATCTGCAAGTGAGTATGAAGGCCACCACTGAGTCGGGAAGGCAGAGCGCCAATTCAGCTCTGTTTTCGCAGTGAGAACTCTCAGGAACGGACACTGCAGAGCAAGTCCTTTAGGCTCCTCTGACTTGCCAATTTGCATTTCTTTAACATGCGAGTAAGTGTCAATGAATGGAGGTGGGAGGTGAAGGAAACTGGGAATTTGGCAATTGTAAACAGAGAATTTCCTTGTCAAATGTTAACTACCAGGGTAGCAAAGAAAGACATAGCCAGAGCTATTTCTTTATAGAAATGTCATGCAACCGTTTGCAACCATTTCAAACCACATAGTTATCGTTAGGGGAAAATGAAAGGCACTGGCCCCTCACAATATATTTTTTTTAAAAAACCAGCAGGGAGCCTAAGATACTTTTAGCAGTTGAGGAGGAACTGATATCAGATGTGTAAATGTACTCATGAGGAGCAAATGGAAGTGTGACTGTGCGAGCGAGGGCATGGGAAGTTGGAGAGGGGAACATGTGAAATAAGGTTCACTTCATATTGTGTATTTCCACCCTGCACGGGAGAAAGGAGACAAAAGGTGGAAATCTCACTTGTTGGAGATATTCCCATCTTTGCAAGCTCTCACTTAGCTTGGTCAGTGCGGGCCAAGGGGGGAGAATTTTGCAGAGACCAAATGACTCCAGTGGTTAGAGTATAACTGCTTCCTTTAGAATGCCCCCCCTGAACCTGAGTTACCCTCTCAAAGCATAGCTGCCCTTGAAATGAGAGCTACCCCCTGCACAATTTTATAAACCCCTGTCATGCCCCCCCTTAAATGGAAAAGTCCCAGACTCTTCCGTCTTTCCTTCAAGGAATGGTGCTTCAACCCCTAATAATTTTGATTGCCCTCTTCTGTACTTTTTCCAAGAGCTGCAATTTTTTTTTGAGATACGATGTTCAGAACTGCACACAGAATTCCAAATGAGGCGCACCATAGATCTATATAGGTGGTGGTGGAGAGCACCCTCAAGTCATAGCTGACTTATGGTGACCCCTGGAAGGGTTTTCATGGCAAGATACTAACAGAGGTGGTTTGCCATTGCCTGCCTCTGCAACCCTGGTCTTTGTCCAAGTACTAACCAAGGCCGACCCTACTTAGCTTCTGAGATCTGACAAGATCAGGCTCACCTGGGCTATGCAGGTCAGGGCAGATCTATATAGGAGCATTTATAATATTGGCTGTTTTATTTTCACTTTTCCTGATTATCTTCAGCATAGAGTTTTGCTTTTTCACTGCTCCACCACACTGAGAGCCAGGTTACAAGTGACACCTTACACAGGTTGGACACTTGTCAGCTTCCCTCAAGTTTTGATGGGAAATGTAGGCGTCCTGGTTTTACAGCTTGGCTCTCCATTACAGCTGCAAGACCAGGACGCCTACATTTCCCATCAAAACTTGAGGGAAGCTGACAAGTGTCCAACCTGTGTCAGGCATCACTTGTAGCTTGGCTCTGAGTTGACACTTGCATTGAGCTACAACCCCAAGCCAAAGTCTCTCTCCCTCTCAATCTCAGCAAGTTCAGACCCCATATACTTGAAGCTGGGGGGCGGGGGTAGTTCCAGGATGCATAAGCTTACACTTACCTACACTGAACTTCATTTGCCACTCACCCAATTTGTTGAGATCTTCCTGTAGCTTTTCACAGTCGGCCTTGGCTTGCACCATCCTGAATAGTTTCACATCTTCTGCAAACTTGGCCCACAACATCGCTCACTCCCGGTTCCAGACCGTTTATGAACAAATTAAATAGCACCAGCTCCCATACTGATCCTTGGGGCACCCCATAGATCACTCCCCTCGATTGCCACAATGGCCCATTTATTTATGTCGTTTAACAAAGTTTTAATCCCTACGAGGACCCATGATCTTATCCCTTGACTTCTAAGCTTACTTAGGAGTCTTAGGTTGTCAAAAGCCCTTTGAAAGTCCAAGTATATGAGAAAATTGAAAATGACTTGTATAATTTTTCTCTATTTTCTGTTCTCTTTTTCTTTCCTTTCCCTTTTTAATGGGATTTTAAACTTATCAATAAAAGAAAAGAAAATTTTATTTTTTTAAAAAGTCCAAGTATATGAGAAAATTGAAAATGCCTTGTATCATTTTTCTCTGTTTCTTGTTCTCTTTTCCTTTCCCTATTTTTCTCATTCTTCTTCTGTATTTTTGTATTTTCGTTTTCTTTCCTTTCCCTTTTTAATGGGATTTTAAACTTATCAATAAAAGAAAAGAAAATGTTAATTTAAAAAAGTCCAAGTATATGATGTATCTATCGGGTCACCATTACCGACATGTTTGTTCACTTTCTCAAAGAACTCCCAAAGATTGGTGAGGCAGGACTCCCCTTTGTAGAAGCCCTGCTGATTTTCCCTCGGCAGCGTTTGTTCCTCGATGTGTCTAATAATTCTAGCTTTGATTGCAGTTTCTGCTAATTTGCCTGGGGTACACATTAGGCTAATTGGCCTGTAATTTCCTGGTTCCCTTTTTAGAAATTGGTGTAACATTTGCTACTCTCCAGTCTTCTGGTACAGAGGCTGATTTTTGTGATAGGTTACATATATTTACATGGTGCTAATATATGTTTTAAATGAATGATATGTATTATTTATATTTTTAATGGCTACATCTGGTGATTGTGTAGTGTGTTTTAAATGGTTGTAATCCGCCCTGAGCCCACTTGGTTGGGGAGGGCGGACTATAAATTTAAATAAATAAATAAATAAATAAATAAATAAATAAATAAATAAATAAATATATGGATTTACTTGGTCAACAATCTCACATTTCAGTTCCCTAAAACCATCAGGACCTGGAGACTTCTTGGTTATCAGTTTCCCCAGGGGATCCTGTAATCCACTGCCTCCACTCCACTTTGGGGCTTTAACTTAGGGGACCTGAAGGACTCCCCTTCCCCATAACTTCCCTGGCAGCGCTCCTTTCATGGGGCAGGGGGAAAGCAAAACAGTCTAAAACAAAACTCCAGCAGGATTCTAAGAGGTCTTATTAAAACGACTGCATTCAAGCAGAAAAGCTTTTAGAAATGCTGACAAAGGTAGGGATGCCAACCCACAGGAGGGGCCTAAAGATTTCCTGGAATTACAATTGATCTTCAAACTACAGAGATCAGCTCCCTGGGAGAAAATGGCTGCTTTGGAGGGTGGAGTCTATGGCCTTATACACCACTGAGGGCCAAACTACAAGGGACGAATGACACAGGTTGGACACTTGTCAGCTTCCCTCAAGTTTTGGCGGGAAATGTAGGCAGCCTGGCGGAATGTTGGGCAAGTGACAGTTGAAAAGTCCGTTGGACAGCAGTCGGAGAGCCAAGCTGCGAGACCAGGACGCCTACATTTCCCATCAAAACTTGAGGGAAGCTGACAAGTGTCCAACCTGTGTCATTTGTCACTTGTAGCTTGGCCCATAGGTCCCTCCCAAGGCTCCACTCCTGCATCTCCAGGAATTTCCCAAGCCAGAGTTGGTTTAAGGGGAAGCCAGGCAAGAAAAACAGTGAGACGGAGTCTCTGCGGTTCATGTACTTGTGTCTGCTTTGACATGAGAGTGCCTTCAAGGGCAACACTTTTCTGCCTTGATGGAAGAAGAGCAGGAGTTTGGTTGAATTGGCAAGTACACCGTGAATTGAAATCAAATGCTTTCTCCCCTCCCGCCAGGGACTCCTTGGCTCCGGATACATTACGAAACCCCGGAACTGAGCGATGATGACCGACGCAACCTGCAAGCAGCATTGCTTCTGGAAGACCCCTTTGAGACCCGCTTAAAGGTGGCAAAGACCATTCTTCCACAAACGCATCTATGAGAGACTTCATCGATGGGAACAGGGGGGAGACCTGGCCAAAAGCAGGGGTGGGGGGGGCAGCAACCCCCCCTCCAGCGGATTCTAAGCTGGTGCTCCCTGTAGCTGCTTTCCTTGACAACCTGGCAAGCCCTTGAACAGGCGGGAGAGAAGGTTTTACCAAATCCCTCAAAGTGGAAATACATGTTGCATTCTCAAGAGCAGGATTTTATGTGTCGTCCTCAATTCACATGCAGGCTGTTCTCGTTCACTGCACATGAATGCTGCTTTCACAGGAGCTCCCTTTGTGCGACTGCATCCGCAAGTGATTCCAGAGGGCAGAGCGCCACTTCCGCTCTGTTTCCTCTGCAAGTGCTGTAGGTTCCTCTGACTTACCATTTCGCATTTCTTTAAGGTGTGCGAAAGTGTCAAGATCTGCATTTCAATGAGCGGATGTGGGGGAAACCGGAATACTTTTAGCAGCTGAGGAATTGATATCAAACACATGAATGTATTCACGCAAAGCAAATGGAAGTGTGACTGTGCGAGCGAGTGCATGAAAAGTGGGAGGGGAGACACGTGGCATGAGGTTCACTTGAGGGTTCCTAGGCACTTAATAATGTGTGTTTTTCTCTCAGGGTGGATGAGCGATTTCTCTCATCTTGACTTTTGCACATTGAATTTGCTGCGCAGAGAGAAAAAGAGGTTTGGTGTCTCTCTTGATTAGCCTCTTTTAATGTTAATATTTTTAAGCAGTAAGTGAAACATTTTAAACAAACAACATACACATAAAGTACAAGCAAAAATTATCAGAATAATGAAATTACATATTTCCCTCTCCACCCCATACGAACTGAAGATACTTTACATTTGATATTTTATACTCAGCATTATATATATCTTTATATAGGTTATCATTTTATCCCTTTACATGTATTTCCAAATATCTAACTGGTTTTCTGGTAATAACACAATCTGTTATTTTTCATATCTCTTCTTGTTACTCTCTGGTAGTCAATAATACAAATATTTTGGTCTTCTTTTTATTCAATTTATTTCTAGAATATTGTCCAAATCTTGATATTTGCTCCATTACATATTTCAGGGAAACATTTCGTCACCTGCATAGCTTTTCATTTTGTATTCTTCTTCACCCTCTTTCATTCCAACAATTCTTTTATCTTCCTGATTTTCACAGCCAATATTTCCAAAACAATAATAAATAACAGTGGAGATATTGGGCATCCCTGTCAGGTTTCTTTGGCTATCTTTATTTTCTCGATCAACAAGCCATTTACCAAAATTTTAGCTTGCTGGCGGATATAAATACTTTGCATCCAATTTAAAAATTCAGTTCCACATCATGTTTTGTAATTCTTTTGTCAAAAATTTCTCCAAGACATGTTATCAAAAGATTTCTCTGCATCCAAAAACATAAATGCTGTTTTTTTTCCCTTTCCTTCTAGAGTATTCAATTGCATCAAGTAAATATCTGATATTATCTTTCATATGTCTCTTACAGCGCAATCCTATGGCCGGCCCCAACGCCGACGCGGCTGCACTGGTGGTGTGGCGGCGGCGCCGGGCCGGATCCTGTGCCAGCAAAGTGTGGCCGCAGCGGCGCCTGCAGCGGCGCAGAGATGCAATTTTGGAGAACCAGAAAGTGTTGTGGGCGGGTTTGATGCACGGCCGCCGCCAGGCGCAGCCAAAGGGCGCTGTTCCTGACAAGCGTCAGGGGGAGGGGCCAGGAAAGGCGCAGCCTATGGGCAGCACGCGATCCCGGCCAGGCCCCAGAGCAGCAGGCAAACCGCGCCCATGCTGGCAGACTGCCTCGGCTCGTGTGTCGGGCGGGGCTCGCAGTCGGGAAGGAGAGGGGTGGGCGTAGTCTGAGAAGCCTTTCCCCCGTTTGCCCAATGTAGCACCAAGTCCCTGGCGGCCGCGTCCAGAGAGGTTGGCATGGGACTGGCAGGCGCCCTGCCATGAGGAATCCAGGGCAGCAGCCAGTCTCTGGCAGCAGGGGACAGCCCCCAAGTGGCGCCGAAGGGGAGGGCTGGCCTGAGGCCGCCACCAAGAGGCAGACACAGCGGGCCTGCCCCCCTCGTCCCCATCCCAAGGCAAAGAACACAGACACCCATTGCACAGAAATCAGCCTTTATTATTATATCATCCCACCTCCCCCAGCAGACGTGAGGAAGGGGAGGCGTGTAGGAGAGCCGCCTGTGCAGCAAAACACCCCACCCCACCCCCAAGGCGGCAGCGGCGGTCACCGGCGAGGCCGGCGGCCGGACCCCCTTGGCCGTCCACGGGCCCGGCCTCTCGCACGCAGCTGGGCCCGAGGGAGGGGTGCCTCTGGGGCGGGTGGAGCTGCTGCAGCGGGTGGGGCCGGAGGGTCGAGGATGGCGACGAGCCGCCCGAGCAGGGCTTCGGCACGGACTTGAGAGGCACACCCCACCCCTCCCAACAACCATGGCCTGTTGGCGTGGGAGGCTGGCAACTGCTCCACGGGATTGGATGCGAGGCAGGACGCCCTGGGGTGGAAGGTGTTGGAATGACCAATGGGGCTGCTGCAGACGCCCGAGGGGCTGGACCCACTCTGGGAGGCGGCCGCTCATGGGACTGTGTTGCTGGGGCTGCGGCTGCGATGGGGGCGACCCTCCCCAGGCGCGCGAGACCTCCTGCCCGGGATATGGCATCCGCCTGCCACCACCCTGGATTCTCCATTGGTGGGGGCTAGGGTTCCCGCGAGTGGACCGTTTCCCCTGCCATCTCCCGCCCCCTTGCAGCGGCAGTTCGCACCACCCTCTCCCTGGCTTATCGGGTGCCAGCTACTCTCCCCACCGGGGATTGATCCCCCTCCCCGCTCACATGCCCCGCCCCAACCCTCTACCTGGCCATAGATGCAGGGGGGTTAGCCGTGTTAGCCTGTGGTAGCGAATTCAAAAAGGGTCCCGTAGCACCTTTAAAACTATCCAATTTTATTGTGGCATAGGCTTCTGAGAATCAAGTTCTCTTCGGCAGATGGGTGGTACAGACACTGGTCAAATACAGAGGAGGAGGGGGGGAGGAGGAGGGAGGGAGGGGGTGTTACTGTGAGGGGAGGGAGGGGGCGGGGAGGCAAGACGGGGTGTGTCGGATACATTTGTGGCAATGTGCAGGTGGGGAGATGTGACGGGAGTGTTGGGGGAGGGGCGGAGGACGAAGTCAGACTCGCAGACACAGAAGACAGTTGTTGTACATCTCGTTTTATTGCACTGGAAAGAGCGGGCTTGCGTTTAGGCTGGCGAGGGAGGCCGCGGCGCGACGGTGCTTCCTGGGCTGCAGCCAACCGTCCGTCAGAGATGTTTGGGGAGGGCGGGGCGCGGGGGAGCAGCCATGCCCTGGACGTGCCTGTGGGGGAAAAAGACACGTGTGGGCTTTGCCTCGTTCCACTGGCAAGGCAAGCCCCACACTCCGCCATCCGGGGGGGGGGGTTGCACATGGTCGAGGGCAGCACCTGATGCCTGACGGTCTGGCGAGGATGCACTCAGCCTTGGGAAGCCTTTACCTTTATGGGAGGGAATGAGCTGGTCACAACAAACACCTGGCCACATGTGGTTTTCGAGGCGCCTGCCTCTGAGGCAGCCAGGGGCGGCCATGGTTGCCCCCCACCCCTGCTGGGCCTCACCCAAAGCGGCAAGTGAGCGGGTGGGTTCAGGTGAATGGGCGGTTTGCACTAATCTGCGGAATGCCCCCCCACCTCCTCCTTACCTGTCAGCGCTCCGTCGGTCATCACCAGGTGGGAGCGCCAGAGTCAGGGCACCTGCAAGGAAACGGGAGAGCATGCAGTTAATTTGCAAAGTGTCATTCCCTT
Source organism: Eublepharis macularius (assembly GCF_028583425.1). NCBI lineage: Eukaryota > Metazoa > Chordata > Lepidosauria > Squamata > Eublepharidae > Eublepharis > Eublepharis macularius. The sequence continues at coordinate 2,581,068 of NC_072798.1, forward strand.
CTGCCACGGAAGGGTTAGTTTGTTTGTGCTTAGTTAGAAGCAACTAGCATGCATCAGTTAGCTGTGGAGTCATTCTTTCTATCACGGTAGAAAGAGAGTTAGGCAGACATTTGCACCTCTTCCCCTTTATGCGAAGTTCCCCCAGTTTTTCGCAAAGTCCCCTGAGTGCATTCTGCGCCTGCCAATGTGAATGCCCTCAGCCCGTTTCGGTTTTCAAAGGGGCAATGCCACTCAGCAGACGGGCAGAGCCTCCGGCCGAGTGCTCACTTACCTGGGGGTTTGGGCGGCGCTGGCCGGATGTTTTGTAGGGCGCGGTCGCAGGTGATTGGGTGCAGAGAGGGGGGCTCGTCCACGCCGGGCGCGCACGCTGATTGGTCCCCGGGATAGTTCTCATCCTATGCTCCTTCGGGCCATAGGGGCGGGGCGGGGCGCTCAGAGAGGGGGCTGATTTTTCGCCGTTCCATGGACGCCTATGGGCTACGCCTTCTTTTTCCGTGGCGTAGCTTTTTTGCGCCGCTGTGGGCGTTCCCGCTTCTGGAGGAGCTTAGGGAGCGGACTAACTCCGACCCCGCCTTGCTCCCCGCCCCCCCCTGCGTCGGCGTAGGGCTCTACGCCACTCCTGCGCCGCCGCCCGGGCGCCTGTGGCTTGCACCGGTGCTGGCCCGCCGGCGGGCCAGCGCCGCGTCCTAGCGCGGGCGGAAGGCCACTTACGCGGGCGTACGGGCTAGATGCGCCCTCGCAAGCCTTAGTTCGGTTCCTGTTCACTTTCCGTGCCCTTCTTAGGATTGGGCTGCCCGGGATGAATCCTGTTTGATCTTCATGTAATCAATTTGAAATACATTTTCTAAAACTCTCTGCCATTATTGCTGTAAAGATTTTATAATCCACATTCAATAAAGAAATTGGCCTATATGATTGCAGTAATAATGGATCATTCAGTAATAATGGATCATTATGAGAGTTATAAATATACTAACAATATATCATGTTGGTATTTTCTTTCCATCCAGTATCTCATTCATTACCTTTTGTAAAGATATTGCTATTATTTCTTCAAAACATTTGCAATATGTTGCTGTTAATCCATCTGGTCCAGGTGCTTGACCGATTTTTAGTTTCTTGATAGCTGAATCGATCTTTTGTATTGTTATTGCTTGGTTCAAAATTCTTCTCGGCTCCATTGTAAATTCTTTAATTGATACCTCAGATAGATATTTCTCCATCTCAATCTCATTTATTAATTCCTGTTCATAGATATCTTTTAAAAAAAACCTTTTATTTGCTCCTTCATTTATTGTTTTGCATAGTTTACTTTCTTTCCTAATTCCAGGAATTCTTTTGTCTGTCTCTTTTCTTAATATGCCAAATTTCTCCCATGTTTATTCACCCTTTCAAACTGCCTTTGCTTGAAATATTTCATTTTTTTCTGTCTTGATTTGTGATGTTCAGTGGGCTGCCATCACAAACACACATGTACACACACCACTCTGAAATATTCAGGAACAATACACATTATTTGGAGAAAGCCAGTCCCCCCCGGCCTGCACTACTAAAATGAGGGGGGAGCATTTTGGGGGACCAGTAGAGGCAATGGAGGTTTATCCCTGCCCAGTAGTGGAGCATTTCCAGTTTCAGGGCCCAGCATCGGGGTGGGCGGAGTGGGAGTGATTAAAATTAGTGTGTGTCATGGAGAGGGGGAGTTCAGTTACAGGTGAAAACAGTTGGATAGGGGAGGAGTTAACAGCTCCCCGTCCTCCCCAGTATGGTGCCTTCCAGGGCTTTTTTCCAGCTGGAACGTGGTGGAACAGAGTTCCAGAACCTCTTGAAAATGGTCACATGGCTGGTGGCCCCGATCGCCACTTTCGGGTCAGGTTGCAACATTCCCCAGGCCAGTTTGGCTAGGGATCCTGATGGTGCTTTGCCATCTTCTGGGGATGAACAGGGGTCACTGGGTGTGTGTGTGGGGGGGGGGGAGTAGTTGTGAATTTCCTGCATTGTGCAGGGGGTTGGACTAGATGACTCTAGAGGTCCCTTCCAACTCTATGATTCTATGACTCATATTAAGGTGGGATTAAGGTTCAGAATTTTTGAGAGGGAAGTTTGATTCTTCTGTGTCTTGACCTGGGGCCAAGCTACAAGTGAGGAATGACACTTGAACGGCAAGTGAACAGACTCACGTGTATTCCTCCCTGTTCACTTGCCCTCCACTCGATCATGTAGTGATCAAAACCCTTTTAATTGTCTGTCCCATCTTTTATCGCCTCGTACCAAAGATTCTTTTTGCCCATCGTAGTAGGTAGGCCTGTAAAACACCACATTCAGAGTTCTTCAGAGTAACCAGACTGGTATTTTTTTTTGAGATTCAAAGATCAGGTTTGGGGACAAGATTGAGGTGAGGAGTCAGTGCTGCAACAGAACTCTCCACCCCGAGGGAAATTAATAGGGAGACCGGGTCCCCTGATTCAGTGAGAAACCGCCCGGCTTCCCTCTCCTCAGCCCTCATGGCTCAGTGAGGCGGAAAGGGGAAAATACCTGGCAATTCAATGTTGTATCAACACTGTGATGTCCCTTCCAGCAAACACCTGGAAATGAAGTCGTTGCTCCGAATGTGACACTCTAGGATTTGCCAAATCCTAAAACATCACATTCGGTATGGTGACGTCACTTCTGGCATGATATCATCTTCCTGTCCCCTCCCTTTCTAGAGATTGGGTGGTGGGCATTCCATGATGTCTCAACTTCAAGAGCCTACAGTCTGCGATCCCTTCCCTAATATTCCTACAGGGAAAGGAAATATCCCCTCGCATTCTTTATCCCAGAGTGGTTAAAACAGAATTGCAAGTTTTGCTTCAAGTATGACCTACTGCAATTAAATGGACCACATTCCCTGCATACCATTTTGAGATTCTACAAGCTACAGACTGGGGCTTCCCAATAACATTTTTCTCTCCCCCCTCCCCACACTTTTGTTTTTATATTGAGCATCCAGCCTCATACAGAGACCTGAGGAAATCAGAAGTCTGCTTTATTGGTTGCTCCCGATAAAAACCATATCGCATTGCTGCTGGTTTTGGATTTTTTTCCTGTGTTTATCCACACTCTTTGTCAATGTGTATTCTTTCTAATTTGTTAGTCAAAAACATTAATGTGGATCTGAGCTCAGATACTGAAAACGGTGTGTTTCAGTAGCCCTGTTCATGTGTTACAGTGAACGCTCATGCACCCTGCCTGGGTGTGCTTACATCCGTTTGTAAGGAAGAATGAATGTGCATTCGCTTTACAAATAAAACCGTGGATCTGTACCTGGATAAATGTGAAGTTTCAAATCACACGTTCAGCTGTACACTCATTGCCTGTAACAAGAAAATTACTCAATGCCCATACAAAGAAAAATCAAGTGTACACTGCATACGGGTTGTATGTGTGCACTTAATGTAATTTGTGAACAGGGCTAGTGTGCAGTAGTCTCTGTTGTTCCCTTGCAAGACTGTGACCACAGCCTTCTTGCTAAACATTTTTTGACAGAAGTTATCAGATGTGATCAAATGCTGAATTCTGCTCCAGGCCTGGTCATAGATCCAGAGGAGTTAGCCATGTTAGTCTATAGCTGCAAAATGGTAAAGAGTCCAGTAGCACCTTTAAGACTAACCAACTTTATGGTAGCATAAGCTTTCAAGAACCACAGCTCTCTTCATCAGATGCATCTGACGATGCATCTGATGAAGAGAGCTGTGTTTCTCGAAAGCTTATGCTGCAATATAGCTAGTTAGTCTTAAAGGTGCTACTGGACTCTTTACTATACTCCAGTCCTGGTGTCTGCACCAAACTGGAAACCACAACCCTGCCTACAATCCATGACCACAAAAGTAGGCCTCAGTGACTGAACGCCAGGCACTGGGGGTGGAATTGTACGTCCATCAACACCTTGTCCTTGGGAAAGAGGAAGGCGTGATATGGGACTGGTACTGCAGGACACAACTTGATCTGCAGCAGATGGCCTCAGTTGAGTCCATGGGAACAAACTGACAACTACTCAGTTTAAGTCAGCAGCTGGAGCAAGCCATGGGGTAAGGACAGTCAATAAACAGTGGTAGTTTCTCTTGGGGCCAGTTGTTCCTCTGAAGAGGCTAAATGATGAGCATAATATCAGAAATGCATCTAGGAGACATATTAGGAGCATCAACAGTGAATTTATTGTGAAACAAGGATGATCAGGATAAAGGAAAGCAAAGTAGGAGATAGACTGGAATCCGGAGGGATATTCATTATAGAAAGGACTGTTGAAGCTCTGATGCCAGGCCGGGGGGCATCGGAAATCAGATCTCTTTCAACCCCGATATTTAAATGGCATTTCGCAAATGTAGCTGTACCTGGTATGACAAAGATCGTCATTCCATTTATAGTACTCTGAAAGGGAAAAAGAAAGAGAAGCTAGTCAGTCCAAGCTTGGTGCAGAACGCTAGCTATTGTCCCTTGGCAGCATATCTAGAGAAATGGACTGGGCACATCTGACTGGGTGCGAGGCATGGGATCTTTCCCCTCATCTCTGAATGTCAGTTCCTTGGGGCAGACCCATGACTTCTATTGCTCTGTAAAGGGCCCAGCACATTGCTGGCCATAAAAATAGACAAACAAGGATGATGAGACAAGGCCCAAAGGGGAGGTCAGTGGGCCAAGAAGCATCCTGATGAAAGATGCCAGAAGCAGTCTGAGGAACTGGAGACTGAGCCCTACGAGGAAAGGCTGAGGGCCTTGGGGATGTTTAGTTTGGAGGAGAGGAGGTTGAGGGGAGACATGGTTGCTCTCTTTAAATATTTGAAAGGCTGTCATTTGGAGGAGGGCAAGGAGCTGTTCCAGTTGGCAGCAGAGGGTAAGACCCGAAGCAATGGGCTTAAATTACATGCACAAAGGTAGCGGCTGGATATTAGGAAGAACTTTTTCATGGTCAGAGTAGTTCAAAGGTGGAATCAGCTGCCTAGGGAGGTGGTGAGCTCCCCCTCACTGGCAGTTTTTGAGAAGAGGCTGGATGAATACTTGTCAGAGATGCTTTAGGCTGATCCTGCACTGGGCAGGGGGTTGGACTAGACGGTCTGTATGGACCCTTCCAACTCTATGATTCTGTTATATATATTTAGAAGTCTTACTTGATGCATGTGTCAGCCGCACACAGACGTGATCAACGTTGCAGAGATCTGGCTGCCCAACCTCCCAAGGGGTGTACGCCGGATTGTAAGGTGTTCCATCAGTCCAGGCCCAAGAGTTGCACTGAAGGGAAAGAAAGAGGCAGCAGTCAGAAGAGACCCGGGGCAAAGAGCACCACAGCAAGACCCTGAAAAATTACATGGGACAGACATACCAGGCAACGGGGAAACCAAAGACGGACAAAATGCTGCCTGGATGGAGGGTGAGAGAGGGAAATGCATAGCGGGGGTTAGAGGCAGCCATATGCCTCCTGCTCTCCCTTTGACCAATCCATTCAGGCTTTCAGAGGGAAATCTGCTTTCTGGACGGTGGTCATCTTCCTCGTGTCCCCTCGGCCGGCCAGCTGTAGCAGAGGCTGCATCACGGAACCCCACGGCGTCCTCTCTTCCCCCTGAAGATGGCACTGGGCTCACATTGGCAGAGCAAGGCGGGGTGGGAAGAGATCACTCCTTCAGGATGCTCCCCCTTCCAATGGGCCTGGAGCGGAGGATGCCTGAAGTGGGTTGGCTTCATGGCCGTGAGCCAAACTAGACTCCATAATGGTCAAGCCATGTGCAATAGCAAGCATTTATTTAATTTTATTTGTTTTTATTTATTTATGTCATTTAGTGTCTTCCTTTCTCTCTGAGACTCAAGGCGGATTACACAGTGTGAGATTAGTACAGTCAGTATCAGGAACATTTCCATAAACAATGCCATAGGGTGAAGAAATACAAGTTCACAAAGACATAGCATTAGCAGGAATCCAATACAACGTAGCAGTGAGGTCTATGGTTCCTAACTCATTAGCAGGTTATCTGAGATCTCCTCCTTACAATACAGCCCTCCTGTCTGAGTAAAAAGCTTTTTCGAATAATTTGGTTTTGCATCATTTGCCGAAAGCCAGGAGGGTGGGGGCTCTCCTCACCTCCTCAGGCAGGCCATTCCACAGGGCGGGGGCCACCACAGAGAAAGCCCGTGTATGGGCTGCTGTTGATTTCGCCCCTGTACAGGCCAGCACCTGCAAGAGACCCTGTTTGGAAGAGCGAAGCTGCTGTGGAGGAGCATCGGGTCGGGGGGAGGCGGTCCCATAGGTATGCCAGACCAAACCTGTGAAGAGCTTTTTAAGTGATAACCGATACCTTGAACTGAGCATGGTAACTAATGGGTAGCCAGTGGAGTGTCTGCAGGATGGGAGTGATGTTCAAGCTCCTGCTCGCTCCTGATAACAGTCGAGCTGCAGCCTTTTGTACCAACTGGAGTTTCCTAGTTAATTTAAATGGGAGACCTCTGCAGAGTGCCTTACAGTAGTCAAGCCTTGATGTTACCATAGCATGGATCCAGGTGGCCAGGTAGGCAGGTGGCATGCTGCTGAATCCTCATACAACACCCAGCATAGTGTGATATGTGCATGGCACCTACAGGAAGAGCAGGAGGGAGGGGGCACCAGTGTGCCTCCTCCGATTCGTGCAGATTTCTTGCAAACACCCGTGGCCAACTGAGCCTCATTGTGCAGGAGTCCATTTCAAGAGCTCAGAGTTTTGCCCCCCTCCCCTGCCAATGGCCTCTGCAAAGCTCTGTGTAGCTTCTTCTTCTGATCCCCCCCCTCTGTATATATGTACACACCCAGCCCCTCCCCCCATATCTATAAACACCCAAACACATACACGTGGCTTCCGTGGACTATGCCCAGTTAGAGGCAGCCATGCTTGATCTTTGGAAGAAGAAAGGAAGAACTCGAGCAACGGGGTGAAGGAGCGGGTTTGGGATGAGGACGGGGGCCAGTGTGGTTGTCTGTGCCGCACTCACCTCGTCCACATTACGCAATCCAATCCAGATGTCTTGTTCAGCCTTCTGTACCAGATCGGCGAGGAAGACACTGTCCGCAGCACATATGATGGACGTGAGGTGGGCATGCTGGCCATGGCTCTGGCATTCAGCCTACAAAAAAGTGAAAAGAGGGCAGCGGGAGCTGCTTAGAGAAGGACTTTGAGAGGAAATGGAGCCATACCTCTCATGCCCTCATAAAGACATGGGATCCCTGGAGGACACTACGAGGCAGAGGGGACCTGCCCCCACGGGGAGATGCTGTTTTTTCCTCCCCTCAAAATCAGCATGTTCCAGTGTTGCTTGTGAGTAGACTGTTTTAAAGGTCATGGATTGGGGTGTGCAATTTGGTATTCTGATGGAATGACAGTCGTCGTCGTAATAATAATAATAATAATAATAATAATAATAATAATAATAATAATACCTCCCCCCTTGCCAGTGCAGCCACAGGCAGGCAGGCGGGCCGGCCAGTGTCACTGGGGAGGGACGGGGAATGAGCCGCCTGAAAGGAAAGGAACGCCCCTCCTTGGGCAGGAGAGGGGGGGCTTCCCGGTAACAGCCTCGTCTTGCAGCCAACCGCAACTCACCAGGGGAGCCCACGGGCAGGACGCCAAGGCAGGAACTGGTGTGCTCAGAAGCGGACCGCAGGCTTTCGGCAGATCCTATGCTGCACCATTGGGGTGGTTTTGAAAGGGAGCTGCCCTGACTCGTAGGCAAGGGAAGTTAAGCTAGGAGCAACTTGCAAGCAGGCGGTTTCAGGAGTCCCTCCCAGCAGAAACAAGCAAGAGCACACAACAACAACATTCGACTTATATACCGCCCTTCCGGACAACTTAATGCCCACTCAGAGCGGTTTACAAAGTATGTCATCATTATCCCCACAACAACAAACACCCTGTGAGGTGGGTGGGGCTGAGAGAGCTCTGAGAGAACTGTGACTGACCCAAGGTCACCCAGCTGGCTTCAAGCAGAGGAGTGGGGAATCAAACCCGCTTCTCCAGGTTAGAGTCCTGCGCTCTTAACCACTACACCAAACTGGCTCACTGCTGTAGGGAGGGTTACTATTCAACAAGATCATCATAAAATCATTAGTGGACATGCTAAAGAAGACCTGCTATATTAATCAGGCAATCAGTAGATACATTTCTCTGTAAAAAGTATTGTTTCTCACTATCTCCCTCCACCAAACCGTCCACTCACAATGAGATTCCGGCTGTTTCTAGGCCTTGCATTCCCTGTCTCTTCCCCCCTCTTCCCTCAGAGCATTTTACTTGGCCTTGAATTCTCCAGCTCCCCATATAAAGGTGCCAACCCTGAGTTGGGAAATACCCGAAGATTTGGGGGTGGAGCCTGGTGAGGGTGGGGTTTGGGGAGGGACTGGAGATCAGCTGGTTATAATACCCTAGAGAATCCTCCAAAGCAGCTATTTTCTCCAGGGGAACTGGTCTCTGTCATCTGCAGATCTGTTGGTCATAGATCCAGAGGAGTTAGCCATGTTAGTCTGTTGTTGCAAAACAGTAAAGAGTCCAGTAGCACCTTTAAGACTAACCAACTTTATTGTAGCATAGGCTTTTGAGAGCTACAGCTCTCTTCGTCAGATGCATTGTCAGCTTTCAAGAACTACAGCTCTCTTCGTCAGATGCATCGACAGCTTTCGAGAACCACAGCTCTCTTCATCAGATGCATCATCAGCTTTTGAGAACCACTGCTCTCTTCATCAGATACATCATCAGTTTTCGAGAACCACAGCTCTCTTCAGCAGATGCATCTGACAAAGAGAGCTGCGGTTCTCGAAAGCTGACAATACATTTGACTAAGAGAGCTGTGGTTCTCAAAAGCTTATGCTACAATAAAGCTGATTAGTCTTAAAGGTGCAGATCTGTTGTAATTTGGAAGATCTCCAGGCCCCACATGGAGGCTGACAACCCTATCTCCATCCCTCTTCCACTCATCCTTGTGTGACCTGCTTGCTTTTCCATTCTCTCCTCTTATTCCCTTGTTGTGGATTTAAACTCCTGCTGCTGGCTTTCTCTTGCATCTGTCATCCACCTGCTTTTCTCTGCAGGTCCCATTCAAACCCTCTTTAGAGCCAAGCTACAAGTGACGAATGACACTTGACGGGCAAGCGAACAGACTCACATATATTGCTCCCTGTTCACTTGTGCTCCACTTGATCATGTAGTAATTATGTAGTGATCGAGTGGAGCGCAAGTGAACAGGGAGGAATACGCATGAGGCTGTTCACTTGCCATTCAAGTGTCATTTGTCACTTGTAGCTTGGCCCTTACTCTGTGGTCCCTCCCTGAAAAACTCTCCCCCACTGTCTGTTTGCACCCTCTCTCCCAGGGGGCCTTTGGAGGTTCTCACCATCCCTCTTGCGGCTGCTTTTGGGAAATCCCACCAACTGATCCAGTTACTTTCCCTACTTTCCCATTTTTGGACCAATCTATGAGCCAAACTACAAGTGACGCCTTACACAGGTTGGACACTTGTCAGCTTCCCTCAAGTTTTGTTGGGAAATGTAGGCATCCTGGTTTTACAGCTTGGCTCTCCATTACATCCTCATCAAAGGCTCCTAAGTAAGCTCAGTAGCTATGGGATAAAGGGCCAAGTCCTCTTGTGGATCGAAAACTGGCTAATTAATAGGAAACAGAGAGTGAGCATAAACGGGCACTTCTCACAGTGGAGGGTGGTGAGCAGTGGGGTGCCACAGGGGTCGGTATTGGGTCCAATGCTTTTTAACTTGTTTATTAATGATTTGGAATTGGGATTAAGCAGTGAAGTGGCTAAATTTGCAGATGACACGAAATTGTTCAGGGTGGTGAAAGCCAGAGAGGATTGTGAGGCACTCCAAAGGGATCTGTCGAGGCTAGAAGAGTGGGCATCCATGTGGCAAATGAGGTTCAATGTAGCCAAGTGCAAAGTAATGCACATTGGAACCAAAAATCCAAAATATAAATACAAGTTGATGGGGTCTGAACTGGCGGAGACTGACCAAGAGAGAGATCTTGGAGTCATGATAGATAACTCACTAAAAACGTCAGCACAGTGTGCGACTGCCATAAAAAAAGCTAATGCTATGCTAGGGGTTATTAGGAAAGGGATTGAAAACAAATCAGCCGGTATCATAATGCCTCTGTATAAATCGATGGTGAGGCCTCATTTGGAGTACTGTGTACAGTTCTGGTCGCCACACCTTAAAAAAGATATCATAGCACTGGAAAAAGTACAGAGAAGGGCAACTAAAATGATTAAAGGGTTGGAACACTTTCCCTATGAGGAAAGATTGAGGCGCTTGGGGCTCTTTAGCCTGGAGAAAAGACGACTGAGGGGAGACATGATAGAGGTTTACAAGATAATGCACGGGTTAGAGAAGGTCGAGAAAGATGTGTTTTTCTCCCTTTCTCACAATACAAGAACTCGTGGGCACTCTATGAAATTATTGAGCAGTCGGGTTAGAACAGATAGAAGAAAATACTACTTTACACAAAGGGTGATAAACACATGGAATTCGTTGCCACAGGAGGTGGTGGCAGCTACAAGCATTGCCAGCTTCAAGAGGGGACTGGACAAATATATGGAGCAGAGGTCCATCAGTGGCTATTAGCCACAGGAGATAGATGGTATTCTCTTTGTGGGGAGGTGGTGCTCTGTTGTCTTGGTGCTGGAAGGAAGGCAGTGGGAGGGCTTCTGGAGTCCTGGCCTCACTGACAGTCCTTTAGATGGCACTGGATTTCTAGCCACTGTGTGTGACAGAATGTTGGACTGGATGGGCCACTGGCCTGATCCAACATGGCTTTGCTTATGTTCTTATGTTCTTACAGCTGCAAGACCAGGATGCCTACATTTCCCATCAAAACTTGAGGGAAGCTGACAAGTGTCCAACCTGTGTCATTCGTCGCTTGTAGTTTGGCTCTATGTCATGTATTGTCTTGCCCGCAACTTCCACAAGCCAGAATAGTAAGGAGTCCAGTAGCTCCTTTAAGACTAACCAACTTTATTGTAGCATAAGCTTTTGAGAACCACAGCTCTCCTCGTCAGATGCATCGACAACTTTCGAGAACCACAGCTCTCCTCGTCAGATGCATGCATGCTCCAGAGCTGTGGTTCTCGAAAGCTTATGCTACCATAAAGTTGGTTAGTCTTAAGGGTGCTACTGGACTCTTTACTATTTTGCAACTACAGACTAACACGGCTAACTCCCCTGGATCACAAGCCAGAAGGAGCTTTTTGTTTTTCTTTCTATAAGAGCCTTAGAAACAGATGATGATTAATCAAAATCAGTCTAAAGGTGACCTCCCTAGTGAATAGAGGGACCCTTTTGATGAACAACACAGGTTTTGAAAAGCAAACTAGCAACACACTGAGAGAATGAAAGGATCAGCTGTTCCTAAAAGAGGATGAGTGGGAAGAGAGGAATCTTGCTGCTGCCCCATGAAAAAGTAAGAGGGGGAACCATCCGATCCAGAGGGAGAGCTAAGCGTGGCCTGGGAGCTCCTCTCCCATGGAGGCATGCCGTCTGGCTTTGGCCCTGCCCAGGGTTGAATGCATTCCTGCCTGGTCCCCTGCCTCCTGTGCAAGAATTGCAAGGATACACCACCCACCCGTGGATGATAATGTGCTCTAAAGAATCAACAGTTCAAACTACATTTTAGTGAAATATACCACATAATCAGCTAAAGGGGTCAAGAAAAGGCAGTTTGGTATTAATCACTTCTTGTGGCCACCAATATTTTGTATACATATTAGTGCATATTTATTACAGGATAGAGTTATTTTGATAGAGTCTATTGCTTTAGAGCGTATGACACTTCGTTCCGACATTTCATTAAAATGTATTTTAAATTATTGATTCTCTAGGGCACATTATTATCCACGATTGGGTAGTGTACCTCGTGGGTAGCTTTATCAGCTTTTGTATACCTGTGGAGCCTCTTTGTGTGTGTGTGTGTGTGTGTGTGTGTGTGTGTGTGCGTGCGTGTGTGTGTGTGGTGCAAGAATCACAGCAAATGCATGTTTGTGCGTGCACGTGTGAACATGTTGTAGGAAAGAATCAGTATCCAAACTCACCTGTGCCTCTTCGAAAGTCCTGGGTGTGTCGAAGTACCTGTAGCAGTAAAAGCCACGACTTGTCCATTTCTGGGGGCATAATTTATTCCTAAGGAGTTGATACTCAGCGTGCAGGTAGGTCAGGTCTTCCTGTTCTTCGCCAGGCACACTTTCCTCTCCTGTCTCCACTGGGTTGCCAGAGGCCATCCAGATAAGGAGGCAGAAGAAGAGGCTGAAATATGCTCCCGGTCCCATCTCTATTTCTTCTCCTCCTGTGAAGAGAGCATACACACTGAACTCACAGAAAGCATCTTTGTTTGAACTGACCCAGAAGACGATCCCTATTGGTTCTGGACGGCAGAAAGCAAGACGAGCACCAATCTGGACCAGACCGTCCTTTCCAGCCGTCTCTTTCGCAGTCACCAGGTAGAGGCTCCTTTCTACTGCCTTCAATCTCTTTGTCCCTCTCACCCATCTGTTTTTCTCTCTACCGGCCTCATCCATTCCCCTCCTCATAAGAAGGAGAATTCCATTAAGCTGATAATTCACGTGGTCTAGAGTTGGACCTAAAATTGCTTATGTTCCATTTCAGCATTTCTTCAACTCTGTCTTGGATCCGCTAATGCTCTGTCTTTGTAAACTTGTGTTTATTTACCCTACGGCATTCTTTATGGAAATGTCCTTGAAACGGACTGTACTAATCTCTCACTGCGTAATCTGCTTTGAGTCTCAGTGAGAAAGGCGGACTCTAAATGACATAAAAATAAATAAATAAATAAATTCCTAGTAGCCTTGGACAGACTTATCCCCCTGAACTTGCCTAATCTCCATTTAAAATGACTTCCACCCATTGTCATCAACTCATCTTGAAAAAAAGAAAAAGCAGGCCCCGCCCCCCGCCTGCACTAGAGAAGGATACAATCAACCACAAAGTTACAAAGCTATTCACACTCTATTAAAGTGCCCAGTGCAAACAGTGAGTAAATATGTACACTACAAATTCTCATACAGTCATTCATAGTTGCTATATAAATATATAAATAGCAACGATTTACATTTCAATAAACATTTCAACAGCCCTTCCAGTAATATTAATCACTGTCCAATAAGAATGAGTAATCCGTCTTCTTAACTCTCTCTCTTGTGGAGCTATCGGGATAAGGTCATGAAGTGACATGTGCAGACAAATTGTGGGCAAGGCAGGTAAGTGCATTGAATTCGAATACGTTGTCAACATCCTCTTTTTCTGCTTATCACCTGACAGGTTGGATATTGCATCCCAGGGGGGGTGGACTCTTGACATGCAGGAGATCTGACGGCTCTGCAACCTTGTGAATCTATGATTCTAATCAATGGCTGATTCCACACACGTTGGATAATGCACTTTCAATGCACTTTATCAATCATTTGAGGTGGATTTTTTGTTCCGCACACAAAAAAATCCGTTCCAAATGATCTATAAAGAGGATTGGAAGTGCATTATCCAACATGTGCAGAATCACTCATTATTTCCCTTAAGAACTGACCTGGCATTAAGAAGGTGCGTACCCAAATAGGTAGGGGACTACAATGGGACCCCTGGAGTTGAGGCTTGCGAAGAAACAGGCAAGAGGGCACAGCCCTCAGATGTTGGGTTCCAGCCACAATTCCTAGGCCATTCCTCCCTAAGAAAAAGTTCCCCACCCCAACTTTTTCTGCAAAAAGGAGATTGAATGAGTCCCCCAACTAACGGAAGGAATCCCCTATGTAGTGACTTACTGGTGTCTCTTCTCCCCCCCTTCCCACCACCCGCTGTAAGAAGAAGCCTCTCTGGTTGTCCCATCCACCCCAGACTTTCAGCTCTAGTATAGGTAAGATTTCTGCACTCCTTCAAGTGCTGAACATATTTCGTGTGGAGAAGGGAAGGGAAAATTCAGGGACTCACCGAAATGTTGAGCTGCGAAGGCTTGCTACTTCTGTCCGATATTGAGAGAAGCCTGAGGCAGCTGTGGACACCCTCTGGAATTTATATAGCCAGCTGTTTGGAGGAACTCTGGTGAAAAGGTCAAGCAGGAAACACACTCAGGTGCCAAACCCAGTGACCAAATTCCCAAGAAAACATTCTGGACCCTGAACTCCCTCGCCCTGGGGGAGGCACCCATCCTGTGGTCGTCTGAGCCAAGAAGTAAGATAAGCCCTCGGGAGCACCGGGCTGGCTGCCAGCCCCACCCCGAGGACCCTCCTTGCTCTGTGCTGAGAGAGGGACCGGCAGCTGTGGCAATCCCTTTGGGGCTCAGCATCCCAGGCAGCCCCTAAAACTATCCTGAGACTTCTTTGGTGTGCTTTGTAGGGATTTCTTCTGGACATTGCACAGGACCACATGATCAACTAGATTAATTATAGTAAAGATCCAGAGGAGTTAGCCACGTTGGTCTGTAGCAGCAAAATAGAAAAGAGTCCAGTAGCACCTTTAAGACTAACTTTATTGTAGCATAAGCTTTCGAGAATCACAGTTCTCTTCGTCAGATGCACTCTTTTCAATTATAGTAAAGAGTCCAATATCACCTTTAAGACTAACCATCTTTATTGTAGCATAAGCTTTCAAGAACCACTGCTCTCTTCATCAGACGTATCTGACGAAGTATCTGACAAAGATATATCTGATGATGCATCTGAATCTTGACTTCCAGAAAGCTTTTGACAAAGTTCCTCATCAAAGGCTCCTAAGTAAGCTCAGTAGCTATGGGATAAAGGGCCAAGTCCTCTTGTGGATCGAAAACTGGCTAATTAATAGGAAACAGAGAGTGAGCATAAACGGGCACTTCTCACAGTGGAGGGTGGTGAGCAGTGGGGTGCCACAGGGGTCGGTATTGGGTCCAATGCTTTTTAACTTGTTTATTAATGATTTGGAATTGGGATTAAGCAGTGAAGTGGCTAAATTTGCAGATGACACGAAATTGTTCAGGGTGGTGAAAGCCAGAGAGGATTGTGAGGCACTCCAAAGGGATCTGTCGAGGCTAGAAGAGTGGGCATCCATGTGGCAAATGAGGTTCAATGTAGCCAAGTGCAAAGTAATGCACATTGGAACCAAAAATCCAAAATATAAATACAAGTTGATGGGGTCTGAACTGGCGGAGACTGACCAAGAGAGAGATCTTGGAGTCATGATAGATAACTCACTAAAAACGTCAGCACAGTGTGCGACTGCCATAAAAAAAGCTAATGCTATGCTAGGGGTTATTAGGAAAGGGATTGAAAACAAATCAGCCGGTATCATAATGCCTCTGTATAAATCGATGGTGAGGCCTCATTTGGAGTACTGTGTACAGTTCTGGTCGCCACACCTTAAAAAAGATATCATAGCACTGGAAAAAGTACAGAGAAGGGCAACTAAAATGATTAAAGGGTTGGAACACTTTCCCTATGAGGAAAGATTGAGGCGCTTGGGGCTCTTTAGCCTGGAGAAAAGACGACTGAGGGGAGACATGATAGAGGTTTACAAGATAATGCACGGGTTAGAGAAGGTCGAGAAAGATGTGTTTTTCTCCCTTTCTCACAATACAAGAACTCGTGGGCACTCTATGAAATTATTGAGCAGTCGGGTTAGAACAGATAGAAGAAAATACTACTTTACACAACGGGTGATAAACACATGGAATTCGTTGCCACAGGAAGTGGTGGCAGCTACAAGCATTGCCAGCTTCAAGAGGGGACTGGACAAATATATGGAGCAGAGGTCCATCAGTGGCTATTAGCCACAGGAGATAGATGGTATTCTCTTTGTGGGGAGGTGGTGCTCTGTTGTCTTGGTGCTGGAAGGAAGGCAGTGGGAGGGCTTCTGGTGTCCTGGCCTCACTGACAGTCCTTTAGATGGCACTGGATTTCTAGCCACTGTGTGTGACAGAATGTTGGACTGGATGGGCCACTGGCCTGATCCAACATGGCTTTGCTTATGTTCTTATGTTCTTATGAATAAGAGAGCTGTAGCTCTCGAAAGTTTATGCTACAATAAAGTTGGTTAGTCTTAAAGGTGCTACTACACTCTTTACTATAATGAATATTTAGGATCTATTGTACAGTTTTCCAAGTAACATAAATTAATTGTACATTATATTTTAAATCTTTACTTAATTTTGTCCCAGTGTTCTGGTGGTCACTTCCCCTGGGTTCTCCTTTTGAGTCAGTGTTATTCTAGAAAAGAGACCAGTAGCACCTTTAAGACTAACCAACTTTATTGTAGCATAAGCTTTCAAGAACCACAGCTCCCTTCTTCAGATACATCTGATGAAGAGAGCTGTGGTTCTTGAAAGCTGGCCATGCATCTGATGAAGAGAGCTGTGGTTCTCAAAAGCTGACCATGCATCTGACAAAGAGAGCTGTGGTTCTCAAAAGCTGTCTATGCGTCTGACGAAGAGAGCTGTGGTTCTCGAAAGCTGGCCATGCATCTGACAAAGAGAGCTGTGGTTCTCAAAAGCTGTCTATGCATCTGACGAAGAGAGCTGTGGTTCTCGAAAGCTTCTGCGACAATAAAGTTGGTTAGTCTTAAAGGTGCTACTGGACTCTTTACTATTTTGCAACTACAGACTAACACGGCTAACTCCTCCAGATTAATTGTGTGTTTCTTACTTCTAATTTCATTGTTGGACCTACATCCAGGCAAGAATTTGTTAAAAGTCAGTAGCCACCACTGATTGGATTAAAAGCACCACAGAGCTCCTATACATGACAGGAGAGAGATATGTCTAGGGCTTTGCTGAATTGCTCTTTGCCATCTTCCAATCTTTAACCACAAATCTCTTTTTGAGCGACACTTTCTTAGTAACTTGGCAAAAGACACCAAGGTATTCATAGATCCAGAGGAGTTAGCCGTGTTAATCTGTAGTTGCAAAATGGTAAAGAGTCCAGTATCACCTTTAAGACGAACCAACGTTATTATAGTATAAGCTTTCGAGAACCACTGCTCTCTTCATCACATGCTCTGCTGTGCTCTGTGGCTCTTGAAAGCTTATGCTACAATAAAGTTGGTTTGTCTTAAAGGTGCTACTGGACTCTGTACCATTTTGCAAGGTATTCATGACTGCAGAGTGAGGCAAGATTACTTAGAAACCAGTTCCATTCCCATCATATGGCATACATTCACTTAAGGAAGACATCTGGTCCATAGACAAACAGAAAAGACACAGAGCTGTGACGTTAATAAGTACCTAGGGATGCTCAAGTGAACCTCATTTCACGTGCCCCCCCTCCAATTTTCCATGCACTTGCTCGCACTATCACACCTCCTTTTGCTCCACATATCAGTGTTCTCCTCAACTGCTAAAAGTATCCCAGTGTCCCCGACATCCATTTATTGAAATGCAGATCTTGACACTTTCTCACACCTTAAAGAAATGCAAATTGGCAATTCAAAGGAGACTACAGTATCTCCCCTCCTGCTTGTATCTGAAGAAGGGAGCTCTAACTCTCGAAAGCTTATACCTTGAAAATCTTGTTGGTCTCCAAGGTGCCACTGGACCCTGTGGAGAAACGCCCTGGTGGTTTCTGGAGTTCCCTTTCTACGGGCTGCAGAGAGGAGGGGCGAGTTCTGGAGTGGAATGTGATGGGAGGGAGAGCGAGTCAGTCAGTGGGAGTTGGGAGTGGGCAGTTGGTGGCTGGAGAGTGGAGGGAGAGATGGCTCGGAGGGGAGTGGTGGATCTAGTGTAACCCCAGGTCACCCAGCAAGCTTCCATGGCAGTGTGGGGATTCAAACCTGGGCCTCCCACATCCTAGTCTGACACTGACCACTACGCCACACTGGCACTGACCTACAAAACCCTTTAAGAATCTGCACCCCAGAGAGCTGTGGTTCTCGAAAGCTGACGATGCATCTGGCGAAGAGAGCAGTGGTTCTCGAAAGCTGACGATGCATCTGGCGAAGAGAGCAGTGGTTCTCGAAAGCTGACGATGCATCTGGCGAAGAGAGCTGTGGTTCTTAAAAGCTGATGATGCATCTGATGAAGAGAGCTGTGGATCTCGAAAGCTTATGCCTCAACCAAGTTGGCTAAAGGTGCTACTGGACTTTTTACTATTTTGCAGCTACAGACTATCACGGCTAACTCCTCTCGATCTATAACTCCTATGGATATTTATTGCTTCCTGTTGACAAGAAAAGAACAAAAACCATGGAGGGCTGTCCCTTTTACGCCAAACATTGATTGCAGCCAATCTGTTACTTAGACATTTATTTATTCGTTTACTTTATTTATACCTCACCTCCACTTTATCCACACAACAACTCTGTGAGGTGGGTTAGGTAAGAGGATGTGACTGGCCCAAGGTCACCCAGCAAGCTTCCATGACAGTGTGGGGATTCAAACCTGGGTCTCCCACATCCTAGTCTGACACTGACCACTATGCCACACCGGCACTGACCTACGAAACCCTTTAAGAATCTGCACCCCAATATTTGCAGCAATATCTGCTCCAAGGTATCATCAGTAGGGCCTTTTCCATAGGGAAAGCCCAGAAGGGCGGTTGTCCAAAGTCAGCATTTGACCAGTTCTGCAGAACTTGCCATCACCTGCCAGTAGTTCAAAGCCCAGTCTTGGCACCGCTTGGAAGGACAGTTGTCCAAAGTCAGCATTTGACCAGTTCCGCAGAACTTGCCATCACCTGCCAGTAGTTCAAAGCCCAGTCTTGGCACCGCTTGGAAGGACAGTTGTCCAAAGTCAGCATTTGACCAGTTCTGCAGAAAATGCCATGTAGAAAGAGAGTCAACACCCAAGAGTTCAATGCCCGACTCCTAGCCTGGCTTGGGAGGCCAGTTTTCCATTCTTGTCTCACAGACAAGGAGCTTTGCCACATCTCACTTTTGTCCTTGTGAATATTAATATTATTTTTCAAACATAATCTGGGACTTGCAACAAACACTGCAGCCTGTTCTGCGTTTGGTCCTAAACTCCCCCATCGCCAGGCATTTACGGCTGTTCCTCCCAGGAATACATCCCTTACAGTGCAATCCTAAACAGAGTTACTGCATTCTAAGCCCACTGAAATCAAGGGGCTTAGGCTGGAGTAACCCTGTTTGGGTTAGCACTGTCAGCTTGCGATTTAAAGACCCAGCTGTCGTTTCCAGCTCAGAAACAGAAAAGACTTTGGATATCAGTTTGGAAATGCCCACCAGCTCCACCCCATAAGTTCTCCCTACAGAATTCTCTTCAGTGGGCTTATTTTACTCCCCCGCCCCTTTCCCTTTTACCAAGATTCATTTTCTCAATATTCCTTCCCTTCCAGAGCATATTTATTCCTCAAGACTTCAGTTTTTCTCTGATAATAATTGCTTATAAAACAACAGCAACAACAACATTCGATTTATATACCGCCCTTCAGGACAACTTAACACTCACTCAGAGCAGTTTATAAAATGTGTTGTTGTTATTCTCACAACAATCACCCTGTGAGGTGGGTGGGGCTGAGAGAGCTCTGAGAGAGCTGTGACTGACCTAAGGTGGAAGTGTTGGGACCAAGCCTTTCATTTCATTTCATTTATTTGGGGGTTTTTTGTCTGCTCTCCCCATGGCGTGCTCAGAGCGGAATAACAACCAGGATAAGATACATTAAAACATATATAAAACACATAAAATCATACAATGATAAAACTGAGTTCATACAACAATAAAACTCAAGATTGTGCCCCCCCCCCAAATATGCCCTGCCCTATTAACATTCACTGGGTGGGAGGTGGAGAGAGTAACCAGTCTGATGGAAAGCTCAGAGGGGCCACAATACCCCACCTATTAGGGTTGCCAGCTCCAAGTTGGGAAATTCCTGGAGATTTGGGGGGTGAAATCTGAAGAAAGTGGGGCTTGGGGAAGGAAAGGACCTCGGCATGGCATAATTCCCTAGAGTCCACCCCCCAAAGTAGCCATTTTCTCCAGGTGAACTGATGACTGTGGCCTGGAGACCAGCTGTAATTCCAGGAGATCTCCAGCTACTACCTGGAGGCTGGCAACCCTACCACCTATAGACAGGAAGCTGGTGAAGAGGCACTATATGTCTGGCGGAACAACTCCGTTTTACAGGCCTGATGAAAGGATATGTCTGGTTGGGCCTGAGTTTCCGCAGACAGTGTGTTCCACCAGGTCAGTGCCGGGACTGAAAATAGACCTGCCAGACCCCCGGTCTGGGCCACCCTCCCACCCCTGCCCCTACTTACCTGGCCAGCAGGGGGCGGCGGCACACCCCTGCAGTAATGCGCACCCCCGCGCACAGCAGCTGCCGGGATCAGGCCTGTTTTGGCCTGGATTGGGCCCCCTGTGGAGCGCGGGAGCATTCCCGCGCTCCGCAAGGGCCCACAACGGACCCGATACGCGTCAAAATGGGCCCGATCCGCACCAAAGCAGATCGGGCCCATTTTGGCACGGATCGGGCCCATTTTGGGCTCCTGCGAAGAGCAGGAGCGTTCCTGCACTCCGCAGCAGCCCCCAACGGCACAATCCAGGGGCTGCATGATGATGTCACTTCACAGAAGTGACGTCATCATGCTTACAGGAGCGCACGCGCACCCCCCCCCCAGGTAAGAGCCAGGCCCCAATCTCCCGCTGGGAGATTGAGGGGGCCTGGCAACCCTAACTGAAAAGGCCCTGGATCTGGTCAAGGCCAGGCGAGCCTCCCAGGGGCCGGGGATCACCAGTAGATTTTTTTCCAGCTGATCAAAGCACCCTCCAGGGCATATATGGTGAGAGTAGGGTTGCCAGCTCCAGGTTTAGACATTCCTGGGGGTTTGGGGAGAGGAACTTGGAGAGGGTGGCGTTCTAGGAGGAGAGGAACCTCAGCTGTGTACAATGCCATGGAGTCTAGCCTCCGAAACAGTCATTTTCTCCAGGGGAACTGATCTCTGACGGCTGGAGATCAGTTGTGATTCCAGGAGATTTCCAGCCGCCACCGGGAGGCTGGCAACCCTAGGTGAGAGGCGGTCCCATAGATATGCTGGTCCCAGTTCGCTAAGGGCCTTACAGGTTAAAACCAAACCCTTGAGTCTGATTCGGAATTCCACGGGGAGCCAGTGCAGCTGTTGCAAGACGGGAGTTGCATATGTGCCCTAAACGGAATACCATGCGCAGCTGCATTCTGGACCCGTGGTAATTTCCGGACCAGACCCAAGGGAAGCCCTGGCTAGAGCAAGTTACAGTAATCTGTCTGTATTTTATAGCCGAAGGCGTTGATAATGCTTCTAAAAAGTGGCAAGTAGCTTTTCTGCTGAATAGGCCCTTTCAGTGTATAATACGTTTGTTATTCCTGATGGGGAGCCAGAAGATATTGAATAAATTCTTGAACAATTCAAGAAATATTGCACTCCTTGGAAGAATGTGATATTTGAACATTATTCTTTTTGGAATCCTTTATGGCAACATGGTGATACCATTGAACAGTCTGTGACTGAGCTTCAACTCAAAGATAATTTGAATTTGGGTCTTTAACTAATGACATGGACAGAAATAAAATAGTGTTTAGCGCAATGAACAAGTTAAAGGTAAGACTTTTAAAGGAACCTGACCTTACTCTTGAGAAAGCAGTTGAGAGAGATGTCGGCTAGCCAAAGTAACAACAACTCAGCTGCAAACTATGGCAATTTTTTCTAAACAGCTGCATGAAGCGCCTGTGACCGATAAGGATTGTGGGGAGTTTCCAGTCCAGGTGCTTGGACAGGGGAGGTCACATCCTGAAGGCAGAGATAAAGAAGGTCTTCACTGCGGTATTGTGCATAAGCCTCAAAAATGTCCAGCATTTGGAAAGGTTTGCTACAGATGTGGAAAGAAGCATGTGCTTATGTGCAGCGCAAGCAATTCTACGACTGACACTAAACAACCTAGGAACTACCCACTAGGATCGTACTTATAGCAATAAGAGTGGACTCTATGGTCCATTTTATTTACAGCAATAGTAGTAAAGTCTACGGATCCCAATCTATCCCTGCTTCTCTCTGAAACTACTTCCTTACAGTACAGCCCTCCTAGCTGAGTGAAAAGCCCTCTTGAATCATTCAATTTTGCATAGTTTGCAGAAAGCCAAAACTGTGGGAGGTTTCCTAAGTTCTTCAGGTATGCCGATCCATAGGGCGGGGGCCACCCCAGAGAATGCACGTGTACGGGCAGCTGTCAATTTTGCCCATGCACAAAGTGGCACCTGCAGAAGGTCCCGTTCAGATGAGTGAAGCTGCTGGACCAAGGCTAAGAAGAGTTTCGTAGGTGATAGCCAATCCTTGGAATGAAGGAGAGTTCTACAGATGCCACAGATGTCCAAAAAGACAAGTAAGTGGGTTCTAGATCAAATCAAGCCAGGATTCTCCCAAGAAGCTAAAATGACAAAACTGAGGCTATCGTACTTTGGCTACATCATGACACGCCAAGACTCACTGGAAAAGACAATAATGCTGGGGAAAGTTGAAGGCAGTAGGAAAAGAGGAAGACCCCAAACGAGATGGCTGGACTCAATAAAGGAAGCCTCGTCCTCCAGTTTGCAAGAGCGGCACAAGACTGTCAATGAGACGATGTTTTGGAGGTCATTCACTCACAGGGTTGTCACCATACGTTGGAAGTGACTTGACAATACAAGACACACGTGTGCAGGTTTCTGCATTTTCTGCAAAACTGGCCAATTGCTGACTTTGGAAAACTGCCCTTCCGAGCCGTGCCAAGACTGGGCTTCGAACTCTTGTCTGTTGGCAGGTGGTGACATTTTCTGCAGAACTGGTCAAAAGCTGCGTTTGCACAACTCCCGATTGTCCATCCATATTCCTGAAGAACTGCACTTTGTCCGTGCTAATATTGGTACGCAGGCAGGGAAGGATTCACTGCTCTGTCAAAATGGCAGGGGGACTGGCAGCTTCTTCCTCCCTGGCCCCATCGCCACTGTGCTGTAATGTCTGTTGGACTGAAGTGCCCTCCCAGCACAGCTGAAACGTATTTAGGGCTTTACTGTTTTCCTCGTAGTTACTTGTTGGCGTTCTTGGAGTCTGGGAGCGG
Organism: Eublepharis macularius; assembly: GCF_028583425.1. Taxonomy (NCBI): domain Eukaryota; kingdom Metazoa; phylum Chordata; class Lepidosauria; order Squamata; family Eublepharidae; genus Eublepharis; species Eublepharis macularius. Next base: position 2,604,110 of record NC_072798.1, read on the forward strand.
CTGTTTGTTTGGAGCCTTTTTGTGTGATGCCAATAAATTGAACTATGTGGGACGTCTGAGTGACGTCATGAGGATCTTTTATAATCTGAGCTGATACAACGATATTACAGCCCCCCCACCCCTTACACAGCAGTTGTCTCTTTCTCCTCCCCTGCCTGTCTGCTTGCCCCCCCATCCGTCCATCCTGCCTTCTCCCCCCTCCCTCAACTGCCAATGGGTTGGTGGTGGTGGCAGCGTTTCCGGGTGTTCCACCCCTGGCTGACCACCATCTCAGTGGGGGCTCCTGCTCCCGCCTCCCCCTGCCTGCCTGCCTCGTTTAAGAAATGGTGGGGCAGAAGCAGCGGTTCCTTCCTCATATTGTGTCAGTGGTTGAGTGAGTGGCTTACACTGAGGCAATTCGGGGGGCAGTAGCAGCGCCAACCACTCCACGTGTCCGTCTCCCTGCCACTTGGCATTGTGGGGGGCGGCAACCCCTGGCTGGCTGGCTGAAGAGAGTTGACAGGGGCACCTCCTGCCACTCACACACCTTGTTGGGCATGGCTCTCGTTGCTCCTCTGAGCCCACTGTTCTCCAGAGACAGAAAAGGTGGGCAGCATTTGGATGGGCAGAGCCACGTGGCACTTCTTCTCCTTCCACAAAGCTCATGAAGGCAACTTGTTCCTCCATTGGGGGATTTTATTATAACACCCCTCATGATGTTTAAACTTCTCAGATTTTTATTCAGACCTGGAGAGTCCCCAAGTCTGTCGAAAAATCTCCTTTCTCTCCACCTGACCCCAATCTACAGATTTAAGAATCCACAGATGAGGACAGGCTGAGAATTAGATATATTCGGGGCTTTTTTTTAGCCGGAACGTGGTGGAACAGAGTTCCGGCACCTCTTGAATATGGTCACATGGCTGGTGGCCCCGCCCCCTGATCTCCAGACAGAGGGAGTTGAGATTGCTCTCCATGCTGCTCCAGTGGCGCGGAGGGCAATCTCAGCTCCCCTCTGTCTGGAGATCAGGGGGCGGGGCCACCGGCCATGTGACCATTTTCTCAGAGAGCAACCCACTGAGCCTCCACCACCTCTTTTCCCAGAAAAAAAGCCCTGGATATATTGATTGCGATGACCAGTGTCCCACTTTTCAAAATTGTTCTTATCAACCTGCCCAATGAAACAGACACAAAACCAGTTAAATTAAATCTATTAAATTACCCCAAACAGCTGAAGAATGAACAAAAAGGAAAAAAATGAAGCAGGATATGGAAAGAACTGTGGGTCATAGCAAAGCAGCAGAATATGGTAATAAGAACCTCAAATCCAAAAGTAACTTAATGGAGACCAAGACATCCGTTAGCAGAATGAAAGAGAAACACAGGGCAGAGAGGCAAATCGCCAGGAGTTTGCCCATCACTGGTGTGGTGGCCACAGGGCAACCCTAAAGCAGCCCCAGAAAGAAAGCATTACAGTAAACCGTTCTTAGCATCGCCAGAGCATGAATAACCACTGAAAGGGAATTAATTTCCAGGGAATGTTGCTGCTGGTTCATAACTGTGGTTCACTTCCAGCTGTCAATGCATGGTGTCAGAATGATGTAAGAAATGCACCAGGGATGGACTTTGGAAATGTAGCAGAGAACTAGATATGTTTTAATGTGTACTGAGCATCTTATTGTACCCCACTCTGAGCCCGTTCGGGGGGGGGGTAGGCTAAAAATTGAATCAATAAAATAAAAATAATCAAATAAATTAATTATGATCGTTTAGTTGGTTGTGCAAGGGGAGCCATTTTTCGGTAAATTCTGTAGTTCTGGGAAACAAATCAGCTTGTTGAATACAGTCTGTAATTTTTTCAATAATATAATGATTCCAAACCTTTGCATACCAGTTTGAGCTTTTGGTGATTTCCATGTTAAGGCTCATAGATGCAGAGGAGTTAGCCGTGTTAGCCTGTAGTAGCAAAATCAAAAAGAGTCCAGTAGCACCTTTAAGACTAACCAACTTTATTGTAGCATAAGCTTTTGAGAACCACAGCTCTCTTCATCAGATGCATGGAGGGCAAGAAGAAACTTGTCAGATATACAGGTGGAGAGGGGAGGGCGGAGTAGATGCAAACAGTAGCTTCTGATATGGAGATCAGTTTGCTTCTGTTAAGGAAGTCAGTTACTTCTGATAATGAGATAACCATTCATAGTCTCTATTCAATCCCAGCCTCAGAAGTAACTGACTTCCTTAACAGAAGCAAACTGATCTCCATATCAGAAGCAGCTGTTTGCATCTACTCCTCCCTCCCCTCTCCACCTGTATATCTGACAGCCTCCAAAGATATACTGGAGAAAAACTAGATGGAGGATAATTTAAAACCAGAAAAAGCGATAAGAATAGCCAAAGCACATAAGACTTGTAATGCATGTGCATAAATGCACACCCATAAAAAGAAGAAAAAATGTTTGCCAATAGCAGTAAAGGGGCAAGGTTCATTTGCAAGTTGTTACGTACAGACAATAGCTCAAGAAATCCATCACCACCAAGAACCATCTCTGCAGAGTGCATGTACTGGAGCATGCCGGTGGAGTCTGGTGGTGTCCATACATATTAATTGGCCCCCAATAGACCACTTTGCACTAGGCTGCTGCCTAACTGAATGCACTGTACGCACCACCTGTTGGGTTGGGGGACCCACCTCCCATTCACCAGTGAGCAACAGGGCGGGGGGAAATCCAAGGGGCTGCATAATCAGAGGAAGCTCTAGGATTCACCCCAAGTCTATGGTTTTTACTATAAAATTTCAGGGATATCATAGAGCGTCCTGTGACACAGGGACACCACTTCCAGTTACGTGTCTGGAAATGACACCATGGATACAATTTGACTGAGTCTCTCTACCCATCCACTTCATCTCTGGAAGGTTGCCAGTCAAGGGCCACTAATTCAATCACGACGAGCCCAGGGAAGATCATCCATCGGCTTTGTCAAATAAGCCAGAGCTGGCCTGCCATTCAGGTAAATCCATCATTCCACCCACAATGCCTTTGCCCAAGTCACTGAGAAAATGTCCCTTGGAGGAAGATTTGTGGTTAAATGTGGAAACCTGCAAGCTCCAGACAGCGGACAACATAGAAGCCCCATGAGGTAATGGCGGGCTGGCAGTCAGGAGCTGCTGAGGGGATATCTCGGAACCTGGCTCAGATGGCCACGGGACGGGTGACTCCCCCAGGGTGAGGGAGTTCAGTGACCACAAGGCCTGGCTCTTCTTTATCTGTTTTCTTGGGAATTTGGTCACTGGGTTTGGCACCTGATGGTGTTTCCTGATTGACCTTTCCACCAAAGTCCCTCCAAATAGCAGGGTGTATAAATTCCAGGAGGAATCCGCCTCTCTCTCAGGTTTCTCTCAATTGGACGGAGGTACCAGACCTTGCAGCGGACATAGAGGTGAGTCATTCATCTTTCCCTTCCCTTCCAATGCAGAGTTCTTGTAGGAGTTCAGAAATCTCATCGGTACTAGAGCTGGAAATCTGGGGTAGATGGGACAACAGGAGAGACTTCTTTTTACATGGGGTGGTGATGGGAGGGTGGGAGAAGAGACAACTGAAGGTCACTGCATAGAGGCCTCCATCAGTTTGGGAGGGGACTCATTCAGTCCCCTTCATTCAGAGAGGATTGGGGTGTGGATAATCCCACCTGGAAGAGACAGCCTAGGAATTGTGGTTGGAACCCAACAACTGAAGGCTGGGACCCTCTTCCATGTCCAGGGCTTTTTTTCTGGGAAAAGAGGTGGTGGAACTCAGTGGGTTGCCCGCACAGGGGGCAACTCCTTTCGGGAGGTGGTGCTCCTGGTACCACATGCGCACGTGCAAAGTGCATGCACGCACGCTTCCAGGACCACGCAATGACATCACTTTGGGTCCGCTGGAACAAGGGGAAGAGTTTTTAAAAATGTAAATCGCCCTCAGTGAAAATGGTCACATGGCTGGTGGCCCAGCCCCCTGATCTCCTGTCTGGAGATCAGGGGGTGGGGCCACCAGCCATGTGACCATTTTCAAGAGGTGCCGGAACACCGTTCCACTGCGTTCCGGCTGAAAAAAAGCCCTGTCCAGGCCTCAACTCCAGAGATACCATTGTAGTCACCCACCTATTTGGGTATGCACCTTTTTAATGTCAGGTCAGTTCTCAGAGAATTTTTTTTTAAAATTATTTTATTTATTTAAGCAGTAAACAGTAAACATAAAAGGTATAAACAATAAACCTAAAAGATAAAAAACACAACATTCTAATGACACACGAACAATACATATAGGCATACTATAACAAACTAGACAAATAACTAATAATAATAAAGGGGGAAAAACAGTTTTAAAAGATAAGGAATGGAAAAGACTAAAACTAAACTACAAACTGAGTTCTGATTTTCTCCGCAACACATATATATTGTTTTCAAAGTCTCACTTATTCTGGGTCAAACATAAGAGCCCTCTTTTTTCTTTTGTTCATGTTTCTTAATCCATAAATTCAGTTCTCAGAGAAACTTTTTATCACACATGGTTACCTGTGTCCCTGAACAGAAAGGAGTCTGGTAGCACCTTTAAGACTAACCAACTTTACTGTAGTGTAAGCTTTCGAGAATCACAGTTCTCTTCTTCAGATGCATCTGACGAAGAGAACTGTGGTTCTCAAAAGCTTATGCTACAGTAAAGTTGGTTAGTCTTAAAGGTGCTACTGGACTCTTTTCTATTTTTGCTACTACAGACTAGCACGGCTAACTCCTCTGTGTCCCTGAAGTCTGCATTCCCAAGGCTCGGAACATGAGTTGCAGCAGCTCAGACCCCTTCCCTTCAGTATGCAGGAGAATATTCTGAGGCCGAGTTCTTCTCCAGCTCAGAGAGAAGAGCTCCTTTTCCTCTTCTCCTCTCTTCTTCCCATCCTCCTTCTCAGAGTCCCTGTTTGTGCACTTTCATCTGCCCATAGTCAAGTAGGGGATGCAAAGAGGGGACCTACTTAGCAGTGACTGTCTCCCGCCTCCCTCCCTCTGCCTGAAGTTCACATTCGGTAGACTGTACATGAACTCTCTGAGGCTGGGTCGCTCTCACCTCCTATCCATTTGGACCCTAAGTTCTTGTCCAGCTTGGACTGAAGATCTCCTGCTATCCCTTCATTCCAGTCCCATTTGTCCTTGAGGATGATGGCTTCAGGCTGGAAGCATCCGTGGCAGAAGGGCATAACCCTTCCCTACCTGTTAATATCCCCTGCTTCTACCTCCTTGCAGTTAGATATCCATGGACTACAGACGGAGCTGTTCCACCAGGCATATGGGAGGTGCTAGGCGGAGCCCCCCCTGGCCGGTGAGGGATTGGGCCCTCCCCACCACCCGTACCCCCATTTTTAAAAAAAAAAAACTCTTTAATGCAGAGGTGCTCTGAAGTTTTTTTAAATTTGATCAGTGGAATTCTGTGCCGCTGTGTTGATATGTACAACTGTATTTTAACTGTGTAAATTGGATGTTTTTAGAATTGTTAATTATAACAACTGTTTTATATATTTTAACCTTTATGTATTTTGTAATCCGCCCTGAGCCTGCTGGAAATGTGGGGAGGGCGGAATAAAAATCGAAAATAAGTAAGAAATATTTCCCAGCACCTGGGTGATGTCAAAACCATGTTTTAGCCACAGTGCCACTCCTTTGCTATGTTCCTTGTGGATACAATTCCCACCACCTGTTCTGAGTTTAATTCCACAGTTATATCCAACACAATAGCTGACAAGTAAGGTAGCCAGATGGGGTCCAGCTAATACCAGACCCTGGGGAGGGGGGGGGACTAACTTTTTATACAGAAGATACGTGCGTGAGCAGTGCATGCGCGTTCCCAGAATGGCATGATGACATCACTGCAGGAAGTGAAGTCATCACACCGACCCTACCATTTCCAGGCGCACTTCTGGGCTGCGCCACACACCTGCAGGAGGCCACTTGGGCACCTGGGCTGACTGCTTCTCCAGGCTGGTGGTGGTGCCACGCAGCCAGAAGGGAGAGTGGAGGGGGAAGGGGAGGTGTCTGGTTTTGGGGAAACGTTTTCCCTGACAGTTCTCCAAAATACTGGACCGTCCAGGTGAAAACTGTACACCTGGCAACTCTACTGGCAAGTCTAGGTTTTTTCTAGTGGTGGTTTCCAGTGGCTCACACCTGATACAGAAAGGACACTGAGTTCATTCAGGCCTTGACCTGCCCACTCAATCCCTTCTCCATTCAGGCAAGTCAGGAGAAGTTGGTGGCCTGGGTTTGGCGGATAATAAGTTTAAAGGTGACTGTAGCGTGATCTCATTCTTTAAGGCTGCGCTTCTGTGCACCAATCACTCACAGGTTTTATTACGTTGGTTGGGTGGGCAGAGAAGTCCACACGAAAGGACACTGTCACACCTTCCCCCATCTTCCTTGGTGTGTGTGTGGGGGGGGGGGATGGTGGACTCTCTTTCTTCGGAGGTTTGTAAGCAGAGGCTAGATGGCCATCTGACAGCAAAACTTATTCTGTGAACCTGGGCAGATCATGAGAGGGAGGGCAGGAAGGGTTAAAACTGTGCTTAGTTCTCGTGCCCTCTTCTTACATGCCCAGGGTAATGCCAATCGCCTCTTTGGGATCAGGAAGCAATTTTCCCCAGGCTAATTTGGCTAGGGATCCTGACATTGTTTTGCCATCTTCTGCACATGAAGCAGAGGTCGCTGGGGATGTGAGGGTGGGGAGGTAGTTGTGAATTTCCTGCATTGTGCAGGGGGTTGGACTAGATGACCCCGGAGGTCCCTTCCAACCCTGTGATTCTATGATACCATCCTGACCCAAAACACTTTTCGTTTGAGCGCTATCAGCCAAGGTGTTTTAAGCAGAAAGGACGGACCTTGGACAAGCAGATCAGACCTTGTAACAGTTTGGGCTCTTTTATTTTTGGAATAAAAATAAAGTCTTTGGAAAGAAACAATTTCATAAGCATTAACATTGACATTGCATCGCTCCACTTATTTTTCAGGGCAAAAGAATTTCTTTTAGTTCAGTGTTAAACATATCATGATGGGTCCATATTACATATTATTTCTTCCATTACTGTCAAGGCGACTGTTTGTCCCTCCTTCTCCTATTGAGTATTGGATGTCCAAAGAATTCCAGAAGATCCTGGAGTCCCTTGAGGAAATCAAAGTGTTGGAGCATCTCTCTTTCCAGTAAAGCATAAGAAGATCTGTTGTTTGCAGGGGGTGGGAGTCAACTAAGGGAACCCCAAAGAGCATTTTGAAATGATGGACCATGTAGTGAGAGTGGCAGAAGGGGATCTTTTCTCCCTCTCAAAAGGACTTGCAATCTCACAATGGCATCCGGGGACTGCCAGCTGGGAAAACCCGTCTCTCCTTAACACATTGCACCACTTTGGTCCATGGACTGGGACCGGCATACCTGTGGGACCGCCTCTCCCATTACGTCCATTGCAGGGCGCTATGCTACGCAGATAAACAACTCCTGGTGGTCCCCGGCCCGAGGGACATCTGGCTGGCCTCCACCAGGGCCAGGGCTTTTTCTGCCCTGGTCCCAGCCTGGTGGAACACTCTCCCGCTGGAGATCCGGGACCTGCAGGACCTGTTACAGTTCCACAGAGCCTGTAAAACGGAGATGTTCCGCCAAGTCTTTGGTTGAGGACCAGTGGGTGTCCCCCCTTATCCTATCTAAGCCACTACCTCTTCTATGACTGCCCTTGGCTATGCGTTTTACCCACAGCTATGACCTATGCAGATCTTTTATTAGTATCCAAAGTAGCCTATGTATAATGGCACCAGAGTATTTTAATATAAGTTTTAAAATCTGTTTTTAAAGTTGACTATTAATTTATTGTGTTTTAATTATGATGTGAGCCGCCCTGGGTCCATTTGCGGGGAGGGCGGGATATAAGTCAAATAAAATAAATAAATAATAAATAATACACATCTGGAACGTGTGGCCCCAGGATCTTTTGATGGCCACTGGTTCAAGTAGCTTTAAAAGGAGTATACATTAATTCAAGGAGAATAGCTCTACCGAGGGCTATTAGCCACCATAGCTTAATGGAACTCCCTACACCTCCGAGTCATGGATTCCACAGGAGCATCTGGGATATTGGATTGGGCAACCACGTCTGCTGGTGATCTTGCTTTCTCCAGTCCAAAATCAATAGGGGTGGTCTGTTCAAGAGAAGTGAAAGTTCAGTTTGTTTGCTCTCTTCACAGGAAAAAAACGAGCAAAGATGGGGCCAGGAGCATATTCCAGACTTTCCTTCTGCCTCCTTATTTGGTTGGCCTCTGGCAACCCGGTGGAGGCAGGAGAGGAAAGCGTGCCGCCTGGTGAGGAACGGGAAGACCTGACCTACCTGCACGCTGAGTATCAACTCCTTAGGAATCAATTATGCAATGAGAATTGGAAAAGTCATGGCTTTTACTGCTACAGGTATTTCGACACTCCCAGGACTTTCAGCGAGGCAGAGGTGAGTCTGAATGCTGGCTCTTTCCCGCATCACACACATTCACACTTGCTGCTGTTCTTGCTCAGGAGGCAGGGGACCAGGCAGGAATGGGTTAAGTCTTCTTTACTCAAAGGGCAGGGCCAAAGCCCAAGAGGCATGCCTTCGCAGAGGAGGACCTCCCAGGCCACACTTGGCTCTTCTCCTGGGTCGGATGGATCCCCCTTACGTTTTAATGGTGCAGCAGCAAGATTCCTGTCTTTCCATTTACCCTCTTTTGGGAACAGCTGATCAGCGGCTTAGCATGGGTTGGCAGCACCTGGGGCAGCTCCCGGTAGGTGGTGCCCTTGTTACTACACATGTGCGCGCATGTGCGCGTGTGCTCCCAAGACCGTGTGATGACATCACTTCCCAGGCAAGGCATGGCCACCCCCAGGAGCGCTCCTGTGATTCGGGCCTGCTCACTTCCCCACCCCTTACCTGGCAGCCCTATGGCACAGCCACCCATGCTACTGCTGCCAGCTCGGCATGCTTCTTGGCCAGCAGCTGGTGCAGAAGGGCCAGCTCGGTGCCCAGTGAGCCGGCTGGTCTTCTTTACACTTTCCACACTGTAATGCCCTCTGTTAATTCCATATCTTTATCAGAGCTTCATATACGGCTCCATTTCTTCTCCAAGTCCTTCTCTGAGCCTTTCCCGCTGCCTTCACTTTTCTGCAGGCTGAATGCCAGGGTTACGGCCAGCATGGCCACCTCGCATCCATCGTAAGCCCAGCGGACAGTGTCTTCCTCGCCGATCTGGCAGAGAACGCTAACTACGACATCTGGATTGGATTGCGCAACACGGAGGGGGTGAGTTCAGTGCAGACAAGCGCGTTGGCCCCAATCCCCATCCCAACCCTGCTCCTTCACCCAGTTGCTTGAATTTTTCCCTCCAAAGAGCAAGCACAGCTGCCTCCAAGTCAGCGGTTGGCATGGGAGGGAGTAAAGATGCAGCGAGGTCCCCTGACCCAGCTTTTGCTACAGCTGATCGCTTGTAGGAACCTTTGAGAAATAACGACCAGCCGGGAGGCAGGTTTCCATCTCAGAGCCCGAAGTGACCGGCCAAAGGGAGTGGGGTGCAGGAGGCATATGGCTGCCTCCGAACTGTTGCGGCGAGGCAGCTTGGCATGGCTTGGACACTGGGGGGTGCTGCATGTGTCTCTGTGTGTGTACCTGTCCTGATAGGCAAGTTGCTTCTCTTCATGTAAAGTGAGAACACCTTCCGACTCCTCCTCTCTCTTTTTCACCATTGAGAGAAATCAGCATTGTTATTGTTAAGAAACGGTAATGATAAGAGAGGGGTAATAAGGGAATCATGAGGGGGGTTAGAAATAGGTTTGGACTCCCGTTGTTTATTTCAAAATATATACACTAAACAGTTTTAATTTAACACTCTTAAAGGTTATGATTTTTGTCCTCTGTCCTCTGATAATCATAGAATCATAGAATCATAGAGTTGGAAGGGGCCATACAGACCATCTAGTCCAACCCCCTGCCCAGTGCAGGATCTCTTCCCAGCAACAGAAGTCAGACTGACCAGCCTGTAGTTTCCCGGGTCATCCTTCTTCCCTTTCTTAAAGATTGGGATAACATTCGCTCTTCTCCAATCTTGTGGCACATCCCCAGTCCTCCAGGAGGCCTTGAAGATGATGGACAGGGGTTCTGCAAGTTCTCTGGAAAGTTCCTTCAGCACTCTTGGGTGCACCCCATCCGGCCCAGGGGATTTGTATTCATCCAGTGCAGCCAGATGCCTCTCCACTACCTCTCTGTCAATGTCAATTAGCCACTCAGGTGTCCTGCCACATTTCCTACTATCTCTAGATGTGCCTGAGTTCTTCAGGGAGAAAACAGAGGCCAAAAAGCCATTAAGCCCGTCTGCTTTTTCTCTGTCCTGCACCAGAGTTTCTCCATCTACTCCCAACAGTGGTCCAATTGCCTCTTTTACCTTGCGTTTCCTTGTAGCACACAGCTTTATATTTGTTTCTCTTGCCCCCTTCCTTTACCCCTCTTTTTTCTGTATTCCCTTTTTGTTTTAATAAAATAAAATATTAAAACGCAGAGAGAGAGCTTCTCCCCTCTTGCCTCGTGACCTCCAAACATCTGGAATCTCCCTCTCCCCTCTGCTGTTCAGAAGGGAACTTCTTCCGAAGGAAGGTTTGGCCTTTGGGGGCTCTGTAGATTTAAGAAACACAAGAAAAGAGGGGAGTTACACTTCCTCAACAGGGACACAAAACTAACACAAAAGGAAGTGTACCAAAGAGCAGAACACCATGTCAAGAATTAACACATATATTAATTGTGAGTAAACAAGGTCATACAGTGTAATTGATATCAACCAATTAAGCAAAAAGTGATTTCACGTATCAATGAACAGTTCGTAATTAAAGAGAGGAATTAATTTTTCAAAGATAACCAGAATAAAGTAAGTCCCATGAATTGCTGGCGTTCGTTGAGTTATGGCAAATGTTGCAGCCGTGAGTAATCCAGCTATAAAGCTGTCAAGATGAGACGACGGAGCGAAGCAACCGCGAAGTCAAGATAGATATGAGACAACGCTGGTCGAGATGGGTGGAGGGGCAACGAGCACACGCCGGCCAATTCCCTCTTCACTCGTTTCAGATCCTGTATAATCCTTCTTCAGGCCACAATATATTTCAGATTCAAACAGTCTAAATCGTTCCACACTTCAAGAGGCAATATGCTCCGGGGTCAGTGTTTCTATAAAATATTGCATGTTTGCCAGGCCAAGGGTACACTTCCCTTTCTTTTGATTTCTATTCCACCTTTTTCTAACGCTCATCATGCAGCCAATTTGCTGTCATGCCGGGGGGAGAACATTTCGCTGCAGACATCCTGTAAGTTTATCGAGGGAGCTAGTCTTTTCTTTTAGTGCATTGGAACCGCGTTATTGTTGGAATTTTCTTATCAAAATTCCTCTTGATAAATGCTCCCTTTGTTTTATGGTAGTTGCTGTGAGCTCGCTGATCGAAACCCAAGGTACTTTGTGTGTGCGTTATGTGCTGCCAAGTCGCCTCCAACCTATGGTGACCCTATGAATGAAAGACCTCCAAAATGTCCTATCATTAACAGACTTGCTCAGATCCTGCAGACTGGAGGACGTGGCTTCTTTTATTGAGTCAAGCCATCTCCTTTTAGGTCTTCCTCTTTTCCTACTGCCTTCCATGTTTCCTAGCATTATTGACTTTTCCAGAGAATCTAGCGTCTGGGGAGAATTCAGGATTGATTTGATCTACATACATTAGGTCACTTTAAAAGTGGAGAGGCTGGACCCAGGGTCCAAGGTTGGGTACCGGAGTGGACTTCTTGGATTAAGGCAATTTAACCTTGACACAGGCAGCGGGGAATTTCCCTCTCACACTGACGCAGCCTCAGTGCTGAGCTAGTTGGCCATGATATAGGGAAAGTAATGCTTTCAACTAAGACACTTTTTCTTTCTTCTACAACATATTGCTGCAAATGGAATCTACCTCAATAAATTGTAAGGTCTCTTTTTCTACAATTTAAGTGCCTGAGGAATAATTACTGCATGTTAGGGAAAATGCTTCTGACTGGGTAACTTTGCTACCAAACAAAATAGAACTATTTCTAATATGAACACCCCCAATGCATTTTCCCTTCTCACTCTTGCTTCAAGCAGGATTTTGTGGAATTTGGTTTCCTCCATTGCCTGATATATCTCTCCAGTGAAATCTTTCAGAGTCTTGCAGGTCTGATGTTACACACTTTTTCCCAAGCCCCTTCTGACTGCTGCATCTTTCTTTCCCCTCAGTGCAACTCTTGGGCCTGGACTGATGCAACCCCCTTCAATCCAGCGTACACCCCTTGGGCCGAATGGCAGCCCAATTCCTGCAACTCCGAGCAAGTGTGTGTGCAGCTGATACACGCCTCAAGTAAGACTCTTTCAGCAGCCTTTTTCTCTGGGAGAACTGTTCTGTCTCATCTGGTGATCGGCTGCAACTGCAGGAGATCTCCAGGCCCAACCTGGAGGCTGGCAACTCTTTGCAGGGCCATAGCTCTGATGCAAAGATCCCTTTTGTTCTTCAGTATGATGCACAACTGTTGACCACTCAAACCACCTTGCCCAGTTGCAGAGGACCACTGGAAAAATGTGTGCCCAGAGATTTCTTTTTTTCATGGGGTGAGGCCTGGAGAATGTGGTTGTCCTTCCCCCTCCTTGCATTCATTAAATGTTATTTGAAGATAATTGAATAGGGTGTGAGCCGCCACGCTGCCCGGCCCACTGGCCCCGCCCTCAGCCATCTTCCCAGGTGCTTGGGGGGGGGGTTCTCCCTCAGCCTCAGAAATGGGCAGGGGAGGGGGTTGCAACACCTAGTCCTCCTCCTGCCCGCTGGGTCGTGGCTCCTTCCCTCTCTTGCCTTCTGCCTCATGCCACGCCAGCATCCCAGGGAGCCCCTCCCCTTATAGCACCCGTCCAGCCCGCCCCCTCCCGGGGCAGCCACTCTGCCTCCTGGCTCTCCCATCTCGCAAGTCTCCCATCCCTTCCACCTGTGCTTCCCTCTGGAGACCGGCCCTGCTCCCTCCAGTCCTCTCTGTACCCCTCCCTCCTGCTGGGCTGTTGCCCAATGGGGCGCCCGGTCCCTGCACCCTTGAGCCCCTCCTCCCTGGTAGGTAGCCCCGCCCTCCTCCCTACCCATGCCCTGCCAGCATCACAAGGCTGGGCATCACAAGGCTGGGGCTAATGGCGGCTGGCCCCAGCTTCCTCTGCCCTGTCTGCCCCTGCAGTGCCGGCTGTGGTGGCGCACACACTACCGTAAGTCCCTCCGAGGCTCCTGGGGGTGGCGGAGCTGCTTGCTGAGCCTGGCTCAGCTGATCCGCAGCTTTGCCGGGATCTGCTGCGCAGCCGGGGAGCTCAGCTGGGCCGTGGGTTGCTGCCTCGCTGCTGCACGGCTCAGCTGTTCCACGGGGCCCGTTACTCTCCTGGCTGCCTCCAAAAGTGTCTCCCTCGCCACCCCATCTTCAGATAAGGGGGTCAGTGGCCAGCATTGGGCTTGGCTGGGGGTGGACCAGGGTTGGAGGGAAGTCCAGGGTGGCCCTGGGCAGCTCCGGACACAGAGCAATAATCTCTGGGTACGTTCCCACATTCAAAATCTCCTGGAATGATGCAAATTGTAGTTCCCCACACACAGAAAATTCTGCACTGAAACAAATTAGAGTCCGCATGAAGTAGCCTGAGGGCCAGAAACTATCTGGAAAAATGACCCATTCAGTCTAGCTGTAGTTTCCGTATTTTCCAGGCTCACAGACTAGAAGTTTTGCAGGTTGGTCCTTCTCACTCTCTTCCCAATGACCAACAAGGATCAATGGGTTGACCTCAGGAGGGTCCCAAGGGAAAAGATCCTGGGTCTAGCCCCCAGACAGAGATGCACGGCCCTCCACTCTCGATACGCTGCTCAGGGACACCGTGGCCTCCAGCTCCAAGCTCAGACTGACTCACTTCTGTCTTTTTGCCTTACAGAATATTCCAAGTGGAACGACGTGGGCTGTCACAGCAGGAGTGGCTACATTTGTGAGATTCCTGCTGGATTATAGTTCCTGGGGATGATCATCTTTTGGGGTTCTCAGAAATCAGGAGCTCCTGAGTCCTGACCATCTAAATTTGAGTCCCTTTCTGAAAAGCATTAGCCCACCATCCCTACAAAATCCCATTTGTTGTTTGCCCAATGCATGCTTTACTGCCCTTTGCATCTGTACTCCCTATTACTTGGTCAATAATAAATCCTTTCTGCCTACCCCTAATTGGTTCCCTTGGTGACTTTTTTCTTTCACCTCATGTGAGACGGGCAGATGCTGCCATGATCAAGTAGCCCCTTGTTTGACCCCAAGTGAAATTATCCCTGATGGACCTCTCGCCAATGGATCCAGTTGTCAAGCTCCCTGTCTCTCTAGCTGTTCTTTCCACACATGCTCCAGCCCTCTTGGACCCAAAGATACGCCTCCAGTAGTTTTCTCCCACCACACAGGTTGGGACCAGTCAGTTTGTCACACACACATGTGCATGCACGCATGCGAAAAGTGAGGCTCTCTCTGTGTATGTGTGTGTGTGTGTGTGATGTTCCATCCAGTCACCTCCGACCTATGGCAACTCTATGAACGAAAGACCTCTAAAATATCCTATCTTTAACAGACTTGCTCCAATCTTGCAAACTGGAGGATGTGGCTTCTTTTATTGAGTCCAACCTTCTTGTTTTAGGCCTTCCTCTTTTCCTACTGCCTTCCACTTTTCCCAGCATTATGGACTTTTCCAGAGAAGCTTGTCTTCTGCAACCAAAGTACGATAGCCTCAGTTTTGTCATTTTAGCTTCGAGGGAGAATTCAGGTTTGAGGCTGTGTGCTTGCGTGAATAAAGGATGAGATCTCCCCCTCCTGCTTCTATTTTAGTATGGTAGGATTTGAGCCCAGGGTACCATACTATTTTAGTATGGTAGGATTAGAGACCAACACTATTATCAGAGTATAAGCTTTCGAGAGTCAGAGCTGTATTCATCATATAGCCTAATGAAGGGAGATGTGACTCTCAAAAGCTTACACCTGGAAAATCCCGTTGGTATCTAAGGTGTCAAATCCTGCTTCCTCCAAAGGAGGCGTTGACCAATACTCTCCTTCCTTAGATTCCGAGAGCGTTTTGGGGTTAGCCTGCAAATGGTGTGGGGTACAAACTCTAGTGCAGAGTGCAGAGTGAGGGGGTGCCAGACTAGGGGAAATCTCTCTCTGCCTCCACTGGGTTAATGAGATGTCGAGTGATGGTCACAATCCTGCAGGGGGAACTATTCCTGCACCTACTTCTTCCTGCCCTAAACTGTACATCTTCATGATTTCCACTATAAAATGAGAGGTTAATACTATACTGTAGAGCTGAAAAAAAGCTTTGCAGCGATTCTAAATTTATCAAAATGCCCACAACAGCCCAAAGTACCTCTTGCGAATTGCACTTCTGTTCCCCTATGCCCAGGAATGTTAACATGACGAGATCAGTTTTTACTTACCAAACCCTCCCCTGAAAATGGACTCATAGCATCCACAGAGGAATTTACTGCTCTGGCAGCACTATTGGCTAAACTGTTATGGTTGCCTAGCAACATCCACTAAGGGCATCTGGTTAAAGCTACATGCCCTCCATTTATCATTTTGGATTTTTTAAAAACCCTCCGCACCACCCATGTATTTTTGTTAGATTTCAAATTTTTCTGCAAACCAGGGGCATTTTTCAGGTGTGTAAGATGATCTTTCTTGTCCATTCATGACTCCAATTTCTGGATTTAAGTATCCATATATCAGGGCCACATGTCTATTAGTGTATGAGATACAAGGTAATTAACTTTCCAGAGGTGGCAGGAAAAGAAAAGATTTTTTGCATTCACAGCACCCACCCTCACAAATACACCAAATAGACAGTTGTCAATGTAAAGGTGATAACATCGCAGTTTCTAGCGATATGGCACAATGCACACTGTATTGCTTTGATTTTCCCCGTACTTCAGCACTGCCAGGATGTGAAATTCCTTCTTCTAAGAACTTACTCAGTATATTGCCCCCTTAGACTCTTATTACTTGCACGTAAGGTGTTATGATAAGGGGAGCTTCAGGCTTTGAATCCCAGGTACACAGACTTCTCTCCTTGGCGCTCTGATGGTCTATCTGTCATGTACTCCTCATTTCCCTGCTGCAAACTAAAGCACCAAATCTCAGTCCGAATTAAGCTTAAGTGCCCAATCGACACAGCAACATGTGCCAAGGGTCAATATTAATTAACCTCAGGGCTCATTTCGAGGGGGAATGAACAGGAACACAGTTCCAGCAGTTCCCCAAAGAGATCACATGTTAGGTGGCCCCGCCCACCTGACTCTCGGCTGTTTTGGGGCCGAAACGGCCTGGATTGGGGCCAAAATGGCCCGGATCGGGCCTCTGACAGGTGGTAGATCACTCTCCCACTCATCAGTGACCTGATCCTGACCATTTTGGGCCCCTTTTCAGCCATTTTCAGCCCCTTTTTGCCATTTTGGGCCCAATTTTGGCCCTGAATGGCCAGGATTGGGTCCAAAACAGCCAGAATAGGTGATGTCAGGAGGTGTGGCATATGCAAATCAGTTATACTAATGACACACTTCTGGTGATGGCAAGAGGCGTGGCATATGCTAATGAGTTGTGCTAATGAGTTGTGCTAATAAGTTCCTCCAGCTCTTTTTCTACAAAATGACCCCTGATTAACCTCATTTACATGGTGCATAGGCTGCAAGGGGAAAAAGGTAAACCTAAAAGATATAGTTTTTGTCTAGTCAATGGCTGAATACTACGCTACTTGGATGCTGTCGCTATTTATCTATCCATCCACCTCATATGTCCTTTCGCAAGGCCTGAAGTAGAGAGCATCTAGTCTGCTCCTTCTTCAGGACCTGTCATATGATTTTTTCTTTCATACCCATGCTTAAATACACTAGGAAACGTATGATCTGTAGCTTCGGGTAACAACATTGTTAAAATATAGTAACAGCGAGTACAGTATAAAATTAATGATGCAATACAAAACACAAGAATACAATTTAAAAACCATAAAATCATATCTAACAGCAACGGAGATATTAAAAGGCCAATATACCTGTTCAGCAATTGAAAAGGGTAGGGCAGGCGGGTTATAGATATTCAAATAAACAGAGGACCAAGGCCACAGCAGAGAGTCCAACCAGGTTGCCCACCCAGACCTCAACCATTGCCATAGGCCTGGCAGGACATCTCCGTCTTACAGGCCCGGCGGAACTGTATTTAAACTTAGTATTGCTGGTGTCCCCCTTTTTGCCTGTTTTTATTGCATTTCCCCGTAGTATTTGCTTTGTTTTCTGCTCCTTTGCTTTTGTCTGTAATACAGAAAAAGGGTCATGTTAATTCTTACAAGTTGGAAGTTGATGTTTCCGTATCCCTTGTTTATGAGAAGTTGGAAACCCGATGATCCTTCCAGCTGTTCTGTAATTGTTGTACCCTTTGCATTAATCATTGTGTTTATTGCCATTCTGTTGTATGTTTATTTTACTTTAGTAAATCCTTAGTACCAGCATTCAAAGAACGGACTCAGTGAGTTCTTTGTGGTTGGTTAAGTGATACTAATTCCCCATTGTCATAGATGCAGAGGAGTTAGCCGTGTTAGTCTGTGGTAGTAAAATAAAAAAGAGTCCAGTAGCACCTTTAAGACTAACCAATTTTATTGTAGCATAAGCTTTCGAGAATCACAGCTCTCTTCATCAGATGCCTGATACAGAGACTGGTCAAATACAGAAGAGGAGGAGAGAGAAGAGGCAATTAGGGGGGGGGGAAGGGGGAGGGAGCAATCAAAACATTCCTTTGCTGGTATATGTAAACATCTCCTTTTGGTGTGTGTATCAGTTGGCTTCAAAGGAGTTTGCCCTGTTAGTTTGTAGCAGCCAAACAGCTAGACCATCCAATTCCAATGCAGTATGGGCCTTCGACAACCACAGCTCTCCCTGCCAGATGCATCTGACAAAGAGATCTGTGGTTCCCGAAAGCCCACGCCAGGTGCCACTGAGCTCCCCCAGACCCCACCTCTGTAAAGGAAATCTGTTACCTGTGGTAATGTGATAACCATTCATAGTCCCTATTCAGTCCCAGCTTGACAGAGTCAAATTTGCATATGAATTCCAGTTCAGCAGCCTCCCGTTGGATTTTGTTTTTGAAAGGTTTCTGTTGAACCACAGCGACCTTTAAGTCTTTGGTGGAATGTCCTGGTAGATTGAAGTGTTCTCCCACTGGTTTCTGGACGTTTCCATTTCTAATGTCAGATTTGTGTCCATTTATTCTTTTGCGTAGAGGTTGGCTGGTTTGTCCAATAATTCCCCATTAGATCTGGTTACAGCAGGAGAGAGTCGAGAGGTAACCCCTTCCATATCTATTAAGTTGTTCCCTCCACTCCATGAGTAACAGCGCCCACCCCCCACAAAACCCCAGTATAGTTAGGAAAAAAGATCCCTGCACATATGTTAACCCCGGGGGTTTGGGGGTATGCTCAGGGGGACACCTCTAGAAACCAGGGGGCAAATGTGGGTAGCCATTTGGGTAACCAGGGTAGAGTCTGGAAGGGGAGGAAGCTCAGCAGAGATGTGATACCACGGAGGTCCACCCTCCAAAGCTGCCTTTTTCTCCAGAGGGGCTGATCTCTGTAGTCTGGGGATCAGTTGTGTTGCCAGACATAACAGCTCTTGTTGAAAACTCCAGAGCATCAGGCGGTTCTTTGTTAGACAAACCGGCTGCTTGATCTGATTCAGGGATGCAAATAAAAATTCACAAGTCAGAGTGTTATTTGCAAGGCAACAAGGATCAGCAAGCAGAAGCAAAGGCCACTAGACTGGCGTGGATCCATCACAAACCGATTCCCACGTGCTCGATGACGGCCTGCGCTAAAACTTACAGAGGCAAACTTTTAAAAAGAACCTACCAATAAGAAACCTGTCTGACATAGCCTAAGATCTGTCAATTACAATGATATGATGTTTATTTTCACATCATTTTCACATCATTAGTTTTTTTGGTTTAACAGCATTTTGCAGCCGCCATGCAAGAGCATTTCTTTGCTTGTAACATGATATTTCCCTTGACCACAGAGAGCCAACTACACGAGACGTCTGACACGTTCTTCATGTAACGGGGGTTCATGAAGGGTTCTCGCAGGGTTCCCTGGGCAGTGTAGTCTTACAAAGAACAGCCGCTTGATGCGATTCTCTGCCAGGGGAAGAGCAATGGGAGGGATTCTGTCTCTCTCTCTTTCAAAAAGAGATAGATAGAGCTCCGGTTTTCTTCCGGGAGCTCAAGGGGGGGGGGGATGGAGCATAACAGGAGGCAGGAAATCCATGGTAGCTTTTTGCAAGAGAGAGAGACCCCCTGCACTGCTCTTCTCCCCAGGGGAGAATTGCATCACGGATTCTCTTTCTTGCAAAAAACCACCCTGCCTCCTGTTATGCTCCATTCCACCCCCTCTCAAGCTCCTGGAGGAACCTTGTCACAATGCTACGCTGACCCCCAAGAACATCTTTTTCTCTTTCTTATGTAAAATCAAACCTTGGGCGGGCCCCAAGAGAGCATGCAGGCCTATTATAGAAGCAAGTGTTACTTGTATCATTGTTCCAGAGGAGTCAGCCGTGTTAGTCTGTAGTAGCAAAATCAAAAAGAGTCCAGTAGCACCTTTAAGACTAACCAATTTTATTTTATTGTAGCATAAGCTTTCGAGAATCAAGTTCTCTTCATCAGATGCCTGATCCGAACTGGTTCCGAACAGTTCGGATCAGGCATCTGATGAAGAGAACTTGATTCTCGAAAGCTTATGCTACAATAAAATAAAATTGGTTAGTCTTAAAGGTGCTACTGGACTCTTTTTGATTTTGTATCATTGTGTAAATTACCCTTGACACGTCACTGCCATGAAATGTGATCCTGATGTGGCTACTGTCTTCGCTTGCTTTCTTTCAAAAGGGTAAATGCCTGCATGATACCTAGTTACTCTCGAGAGCTATTACCTATGGTCACTAAATACTCCTTCCATTTTTAGAAAACAGACTCTTCTGAAAACCAACTGGATCCGAAGGATAAAAAATAAGGGAAGGTTGTTGAATTTGCACCCTACCCATGAAGCGGCAGAGACCTTTGGCTAACAGCAGTGGAATCGGAATCCAGAATGAGGTGGAACAATGCACATTCTGATGTTCTTATCATGGCCATGAGCAGAGGAGCAAATGGCATGAAGAACACAACAGTCACCACACCAGTTGGTGTCGCCTTGGCTGATTCCACAATCTCCGTTAGCCCTTATGATCCCGATGACGAATACTGGCAAGAAATCTTGAGGAGAAGGATAACACTTGCCCTCTTAGTGATCTACAGCATCATCTTCACGTTGGGACTCGTGGGTAACGGGTTGGTCATTCTCATCCTTGGCTCCTATATGAAGAAGACAGTCAACACGATCTGGTTTCTCAACTTGACAGTCGCCAACTTCATCTGCGCCTGCTCTCTTCCACTGAGAATTGTACACAGTGCCTTGAAGCTTCATTGGCCATTTGGCAAAGCCATATGCAAACTCAATGACTCAGTAGCCTACCTGAACCTCTATGCCAGTGCTTACTTCCTCATGGCCCTCAGCGTCGACCGTTGCGTTTCGGCCAAGTCCTCTGGCTGGGCTCAAAATCCGCAGAGAAACCGGATCGCTTGCTTTGTGGCCTCGGGCATTTGGGTTCTGGCTTTGGTGTTGTCTTCACCAAGAATCCATTTCAGAAGCACCATGCCATCACCCATCGACGAAGAGGTGACCATCTGCTTCTTCATTTATGGCAGTACCTTCAAGCAAACCAAGATCAACCGCCTGATCATGCTGATCTCCCAGTGCATCTTTGCCTTTGTCATTCCCATCAGCGTGACAATAGCTAGCTACGTGCCGAGGGCTAAGGGGCAGGGCCCTGTGGCGCGATGGAGCAAGTCCTTCACGGTTATCACAGCAGTGACTGCAACGTTTTATCTCTCTTGGCTACCTTATCACGTTTTCTCTTTCCTTGACACGCAACTCTACACAACTTCAAAGGTGCTGATTATTGGTACTCCCTTGGCAACTGGCTTGGCCTTTGCCAGCACCTGTGTCAATCCCATACTCTACATAGTAATAGGGTACGATTTCAAGGAGAGGCCGAGGCGATCCACCCTCGCTGCTTTCGAAAACGTCTTCGGTGAGGAGAGCAGCAGCAGCCGCAGGATGCCAGAAACCCAGGCCAAACCTTCAACGGAGATGAACTCCCCGGACTTATGAACACCCCTGGTCTTCTCCCAGATCTCCTTTTTCACAGCAAGATCATTATATACATCCACCCCAAAACCCTTTCTTTGTATGTATTAATTAAAGTATTATTAAAAATGTATACCTTGCTCTTCCAACCAATGGGCGTGTGAGGAAGCAGAGGAAGGGAGCTAGGAAAAAGAAGCACAATTCGTGTTCTCTTCCTTCAGTGGTGCCCGTCTGCCATGCATTTTTTTGGTGTCCAGTTGCGTATTTAATATGTTTCTATTAGTCTTATTATTCAAATGTGTGCTGTAAAGTCCTTTAGGAAGAAGGTAAAATATGCATTTTAAACATTAAACAAACAAAACTGAATATAGTGCACAGAAAGTGTATAGAGTCTTTTTCTCTCTCCTCCATAACACTAGAACTTGGGATCACCCTGTTAAAAACTCGGCTGTAGAGATTAACTTTTAACTACAGCCTTTTGAAGTCAGATGGCATAATTGCTCCTGAAGGCGCTCTCTAAATTGGTGCATCAGGAGTGTAAACCATAGGCACTGCTGCAAAACCTCCCTGCAGAGCAGGACTAAGCAAGCCTCAGCACCTGTGTCCAGGGCTTTTTTTTCTGGGAAAAGAGGTGGTGGAACTCAGAGGGTTGCCAGCACAGGGGGCAACTCCTGGCAGGAGGTGGTGCCCCTGGTACCACATGTGCATGCGCAAAGTGCACGCACGCTTCCAGGACTGTGCAATGACATCACTTTGGGTCAGCTGGAACAAGGGGAGGAGTTTTTAAAAATTTAAATCGCCCTCAGCAAAAATGGTCACATGGCTGGTGGTCACATGGCTGGTGCACGGAGGGCGATCTAAACTCCCCTCTGTTTGGAGATCAGGGGGCGGGGCCACCAGCCATGTGACCATTCTCAAGAGGTGCTGGAACGCCGTTCCACCAGGTTCCGGCTGAAAAAAAGCCCCGCCTGTGTCCATTGTGGGCACTGTGGCACCCACTGGAAGCTGGGATACCTGGGAATCTGGACCCAAGCCTCCTGCCCCAGCACTCCTTGAGCTGCTACAGCCAGGAGTGCTTCTTTGGGTGGTGACTGTCCTCCCAGTGCTGATGATCAGCTGAATGTCCGGGCGAAATTCCCACCACAGCTCTCTGTACAGGACCATTTGCCAGGAGGCAGCGCATCATCAGGACTGCCCCGTCCTTGGTCACCAGAGAGGACCCTTTGAGGAACTGCCTCCGATCTGCTCAAGCTCCTTCTGAGAGAGCTCAGCCCGTGTGGGGCTGCTGTAAGTTGGACCTGAAGGCAAAAAAAAACCCCGGACAAACCACCCATTGCAGCAATCTAAACCGGATGTCACTCTCCTCATAAATACAAACATCCGCCTTCCAAGAGAACCAAATCACACACACAAAAATTGGTTGCTTAAAATATCATTCCAGCTCATAACTAAAGTGTTAAAAAAGCAATGCTGGTAAGTGGAACATTGGAACAAAAATGCTAACTCTAAATATATAACGATGGGGAATTAACTGGCTAAGACTGAGAGGGAAAGAGATCTTGGGGTTATAGTAGTAAACGGTGTGCAGCAGCAATGGAAAAAAACAGGATACATCTCGCAGGAGATGCCACCTAGTCTTGACTTTTGAAGTGAGATGTCTGAGGCATGGAATCAACAGTCCCGTCAAGAACCGCTTGCTAGATAGGAAGGACCCGATGGGCTAACCTATTGCACACCACCATGCAGCTGTAGCAGACATAACAAGGAACACACAACATGCCAGTGTGAACCCCCAAAGGGTAAGGGATGAGTTTTATTACTTGTAGTTCCAGAAAGATTCTGTGAAATTTCTCCAAGGTCAGAAAAGACACAGGTAAAAAAGGGAAGGAACTGAGGAGGAAGAGAGGAGTGTCTTGGATGTGTCCTGTGTATTTACGTGCATTGGGGAGAGGCGCAGGTGCTGTCTAATTAAAAGGCCTTTTTCTTGCATAGACAATTATGCTTCTGTGTACACTTCTTGAGGTCCTCGTGGCCGTTGTGGAATGAGATACAAACATCATCAGCGAAGGAAGACTTTATTTCTGATACAAACCTGCCCGGAAAAGGAAAGACTTAGGTGAGAACACACATGCACGCCAAAAGGTGTCTTGTTCCAAATCCAACCACGGGTGTATATAGCTCACCAACATCTGCTGTATCTGGTAGCTGCTCCCGGGCCCTTCCGCCACTGACCCATGGCCTCTCTCCCTAGTGAATGCTATGGGCATCATGCAGGCAGTGCTCATGACATAGTATTTATATTGTGGAGAGGGCACCTTGTAGCCTCCTTCCACAGGCAAGTCTGGACAAAGAAAAGTCGCCTTGCAGTTTTTGACGTGAGATAGCAGGGCTCTTGGGGTTTGGCCATGGTTCTCCTCAGGTGCACCTGTCAGCGTTCCTGCCTGTTCTGGAGTTCCCCTGGCCCTCTCGACTTCCCTTTCCTTCCTCTCCTCCTCCCTCCACCCAGCCTGTCTCATTTCTTCTCTGTGACTCCAAGCTAAACTACACAAGATGCCTTCCTGTCTCCGACTCCTTCCCCTCTCTGTGAGAAGGGACGGCTGAGTCTAGCAGCGATGGCAGCAGCCTCAGCAGCTCCTTCTGCCGCTGTTAGGCACCTGTCAGCTTTGGGCTCCCCTTGCTGACTCTTTCCCTCCCATCCTTCTGGCCCTGCTGAACCAACTACATTTCCCAGGTAAACTTGCGGGAGCCCGACACATGTCAGGCGTCTCGTGTAGTTTAGCTCTCCTTCTTTGGCTTTCCTACTCACCCCCCTTTGCCCAGCCCTCTCTTCCTACTTCCTTGTCCTTTTGATATCTGTATCTTTTGCCTTAGGAAACCCCCAGAGCTCCATGCTCCTCCCATAGGCTTGCCAATCTCCTGGGGGGTCCTGGAGAACTCCCAGAATTACAACTGATCTCCAGACTACAGAGATCAGTTCCTCTGTTTCAGAGGGTGGGCTGTATGGCATTACAGCCCACTGAGGCCCTTCCCCTCTCCAAACCCTACCTTCCACACACTCCACCCTCAAACCTTCAGGAATTTCCCTAACCAGAGTTGGCAACCCTATCCTTCCATGATGCTTTCTCCCTCTTGGCCAAGCCATGCTCCCCTGCACATGAGCCCTCTGCATCCCACGTTGCCCCTGGCTTGGTCCTGACGTCAGCAAGGCAGTTTCTTTCTACAGGCACAGTTGGAGTTAGCAGCTTCTCAGCTGTGCCCCCCGGCCACCCACTAATCGGGGGCACCACAGGGCACCCCCCCATGCTCCCTCTCTGTTTGGGTGGTGGCCCATTGGACTCAGGCACATGCACTCATGCGCACACTCGCACACACACAAAAGTGACAAAAGTGATCATCTCAGTTAACTTTTCCTGACTGCTTGCAAAGCTTCTAACTTTTACATAAGGTTATTTTGAAAATTCCAATTACTGTTTGTCTGGAATTAACACGATTCCTTCACTGAAGACACCAGACTGTGGCACTAGCAATTCACTGCATTCCAGTATTTTCCTCATATTTCTCTTTTTTTCAGCCCCGGTTTGTGGTGATTTTTCCCAAACAAATGTACCATATGCACAGTCAAATGAGGGGAACTGTAACAACTGGCAACAATATAAAGGAATCCAAAACTTACACTGCAATCCTAAGAAGAAGAAATCAATGGGCTTAGTCTGGAGTAACTCTTTTTAGGATTACACTGAAAATCACATCGGGACCATTGGCTCATTCTTATTAATGGATATCAGTTAGAGTTGCCAAATCTCCTAATATAGCCTCCTACCCCCCCCCCCCTCCCGGCCACTGTTTGGTAGAGCAATGGCAGGGGGGGGGGGAATAAGGCAAAAATTTCCATAGTGCTGATGGTGTGACCAGTTTGATGTAGTGGTTCAGATCTGGAGAGCTGGGTTTGATTCCCCCCTCCTCTGCTTGAAGCCAGCTGGGTGGCCTTGGGTCAGTCACAGCTCTCTCAGAGCTCTCTCAGCCCCACCCACCTCACAGGGTGTTTTGTTGTGGGGATAATAATGGCTTACACCATTACACTGCAATCCTAACATGTATCAATGAAAAGGTAAACATCAAAAAGTCAAGGAGAATAATCAAACAGCAAACACTGCAAACTCAAGCCGCTGTTGTAAGTTAATGAAGAATAATGTCCTTATAGTCCAAAAAAACATAATGTAGTGAGATCCGTCGAGAACATCCCACAGGTAAGCCTCCAGGTAAGTAACCAAACAGTCTTTGGGTTAAATGAATAATACTTGGTTTTCCTTTTCCAGGTGGTGTGTAAAAAGTTAGGACGCCCACCGAGGGCACAAACCATCCGCCTTTTGACTGATACACGTTTTTCATGGAGTAAATATTTATTGATACTTTCATTGTATTTATTATTCTATAACATTTGTACATTTATTGTTTCCTTCACATGTAGTATTCTCCTTTGGTGTAAGCTGTTTATAAGTGAAGGTGCCTCTGGTTTATCTAGTGGGGATAATAATGGCATAGTTTGTAAACCACTCTGAGTGGGTGTTAAGTCATCCTGAAGGGCGGTATATAAATTGAATGTTGTTGTTGTTGTTGTTATTTGGGGGGCAAATCCGGAAGCAACGTCACACTGTTCTAGGTACAACTCCAGAGTTTCCTATAAATCTTCGAGCAGCATGGTTCCACTTCTGGGTTTTCCTAGGAAATGATGCCATCTCACCAAAGTGACAGCCCCCACCCACCCCCCGCCCAGTCCTTGCCCTCCAGTCTCCTGTTGGGTACTCTAATATCAGGGATGCCCATGGAGAGAGAGGGAAAAAGGAATAAATTAAGGTGTAAAATAAAAGGGGGAAAGGAAGATTGCAGGGAGAAGCAGAACATTTGCTGGAAAGGACTCCCCTGTAGCCCTGTGCTCTTGCCTATTGAGGTCAGCATTGGGGAGTTTTTCTGGGGAATTTGGTGTGGTCATAATTGCCACGTGGAAGCCCCACGTCCAATTTGGCTTTTGTCTGTTTGAGGAAGACAGCTTTAGAAAGCACCCCCTTGAATTTGGGGTTTAGAAAAACAAGTAGAATATGGCAAAACATTATTGTTGTTGCTGCTGCTGCTATTAAAAACCACCTAAATATTTTATTTATATCATGTGTCTGGCCATTCAAAAATTTTAAATGTCAACAGCCGAATAGCTGAAAGTGCCACACCTGTCTCCGCTTTTGCTACCGCTCTGCAACACTAGCAGGAGAGCCAGAGAGGAATCCCTCTGGAATCTGCTCCCCAAGGCAACTAACTCCCAGGGCGGCGGCATGACAGGGGCAGCCTGGCACTCAGGGAGGGGAGGGACTCACAGTTTGAGGTGCAGTGGTGCGCCGCCTGCCCAATGCCAACTTCGCACCGTTTTGTTGTACAGTAACCCAATCCAATAGCGTATATGAACACGATGCCCTTTTCGAACAGCGATCCGCTTACGGGTCTCCAAGAGGAGAGAAACCTGGGCAGGGAAGGAGGAAACCGTAAGGCCCGTGATGAAAATCGTAATTGCTTTTGTTACCTGCACAGAGACTTCAGGATAGGTCACACGGTACACCTCCGCTGATAAGTGGCCGGGCACAGGTGGTGGCAGCTGGGTGGCATTGGCCCAGCTCACCACAACCCACATTTTCAGAATTTCAAAAGTCACTGTAAAATTTGCTGCATCTTGTGTCACATTTATTTATTTTATTTTATGATGCCATGCTTTGCCCTTCTCGCTGAGACTCAGGACGGATTACACAGTGTGAGATTAGTACAGTCAGTATCAAGGACATTTCCATCAACAATCCCATAGTGAATAAACACAAGTATACAAAGACATGGCATCAGCAAGAATCCAATACAGGGTTGAAGAAATGCTGGAACAGAACAGAAGCAATTCTAGGGCTGACATTAGATAGCTTGAAACACAGGTAGCTCATAGGCGCACATATTTAAGACAACAGATAGTACGTAAGGAAACATAGCGATGAAGTCTATGGTCCTTACCTCATTCGTGAAGCATCTGAGACTCCCTCCTTACAACACAAACGCCTTTTTGAATAATTCGGTTTTGCATGATTTGTGGAAAGCCAGAAGGGTGGGGGCTCTCCTGACCTCCTCAGGCAGAAGCTGTATATCCCTGGGGTGGGGTGAAGATGTTGCTGCTGCTGCCTTCATACCCTCTCTGTGAGATTATTGGGAACATCTGTGTGTGTTATGTGCCATCCGACCTATGGCGAGCCTATGAATGAAAGACCTCTAAAAAATCCTATCATTAACAGACTTGTTCAGATCTTGCAAACTGGAGGACGTGGCTTCTTTTATTGAGTCCAGCCATCTCGTTTTAGGTCTTCCTCTTTTCCTACTGCCTTCTATTTTTCCTAGCATTATTGACTTTTCCAGAGAATCTTGTCTTCTCATGATGTCACCAAAGTACGACAGTCTCAGTTTTATCATTTCAGCTTCTAAGGAGAATTCAGGCTTGATTTGATCTAGGACCCACTTATTTGTCTTTTAGCTGTCCATGGTATCCACAAAACTCTCCTCCAGCACCACATTTCAAATGAATCCATTTTCTTCCTGTCAGCTTTCTTCACCATCCAACTTCCACATCCATCCATAGTAATGGGGAATACCATTGTTTGGATTATCTTGGGCCATTTCCACACAGCTTACCTTGTTCCGGAAAACAGCAAAATCTCGCGCGAAATCACACGAGAAGACACTGTTTTCACGTCTTCTTGTACAATAACAGCATCTTCTCACGCAATTTCGTGCGAGATTTCACTGTTTTCCAGAACAAGGTAAGCTGTGTGGAAACGGCCTTGATCTTGGTTCCCAGAGAGACATCTTTTCAGAATCTTCTCTTGTTCCCTCACAGCTGCTCTTCCAAGTCTCCATCTCCTTCTAATTTCTTCATTGCAATCTCCCTGTTGGTTAATGACTGAGCCAAGGTATAGAAAATCTCGAACAACTTCAATTTCCTCATTGTCAACTTTAAAATTGTGTAACTCCTCAGTAGTCATTATTTTTGTCTTCTTGATGTTTAGTTGTAATCGTGCTTTGGTGCTTTCTCCTTTAACCTTCTTCAGTAGTCATTTCAAGTCTTCTTCACTATTTTCTGCCAGTAACGTGGCGTCATCTGCATATCTCAAATTGTTAATGTTCCTCCCATCAGTTTTCACTCCACCTTCTTCTAGATCTAATCCAGCTTTCCTTATGATGTGTTCTACATACAAGTTGAACAGGTAGGGAGCTAATATGCATCCTTGTCTGACACCCTTGCCAACTGGAAACCATTCCGTTTCCCCATATTCTGTCCTGACAGTAGCCTCTTGTCCAGAGTACAGGTTGTGCGTCAAATCAATCAGATGTTGTGGAACCCCCATTTCTTTTAAGACTCTCCATAGCTTTTCATGATCCACACAGTCAAAAGCTTTGCTAAATAGAAAAGAGTCCAGTAGCACTTTTGCATCTGACAAAGAGAACTGTGGTTCTCGAAAACTTATGCTACCGTAAAGTTGGCTAGTCTTAAAGGTGCCGCTGGACTCTTTTCTATTTTGCTACTGCAGACTAACACGGCTAACTCCTCTGGATCTAAAAGCTTTGCTGTAATCTATAAAATACAGGCTGATCTTCTTCTGAAATTCCCTGGTGCATTCCATTAGACATCGTAAATTTGTGATGTGATCTCTGGTGCCTCTTCCTTTTCTGAATCCCACTTGAACATCTGGCATTTCTTGTTCCATATACGGTAAGAGTCTTTGGAACAAAAAAACCTCTTAGTTTCCATGTGCCTCTTTAAAGGATAGCCAGTCTGGTGTAGTGGTTAAGAGTGCGGGACTCTAATCTGGAGAGCCAGGTTTGATTCCCCACTCCTCCGCTTGAAGCCAGCTGGGTGACCTTGGGCCAGTCACAGCTCTCTGGAGCTCTCTCAGCCCCACCCACCTCACAGGGTGATTGTTGTGGGGATAATAATAACACACTTTGTAAACCGCTCTAAGTGGGCATTAAGTTGTCCTGAAGGGCGGTATATAAATCAAATGTTATTATTATTATTGTAATCTGCCTTGAGTCTCAGCGAGAAAAGCAGACTAAAAATAACATAAATAGATTTTCCTTCCAGGGACCCTATTTTGAGTGGAGAAGTGTCATCATATCAATGTTTTATATAAACAAATAACTAAAAGGGGGAGTAGATGCATATTTGAGACAAGGAGAGAAGAAACATTTTGAAATTTCTTTTAGAAACAAATATTTTTAAAAGGTGAAATATGTTTTTTGAAAATCTGTCAGTTTAGTTTAGGGTGAAATTTAATTCCAGATCTAGAAGCACCCCACCACCAAAAACAAAGACAGAAACCCCGGGATTTTTTACCATTTCTCCTTCGGTGTAGGCAATGAAAGGGCCGGCCTGTCTCGCCACGCAGTACTCCACACAAGCTTTCCAAGTCATTGTTTTGGTGGTGAACAGGTAACAGAAATCTGCACTTTGCATCCAATTTTCCTTGCAGGGGACACAAGCCACGCCTGTGGAGAGAAAGCACAGTGGGCTAGACTTCCAGTGCCTTGGATCCTACCCTAGATATCATCCTCAGTCATGCTGCAGAGCAAGTTCATTTCTGACAGTAATGCCCCAGAGCAATCCCACCCACCCCCATACTTTTGGGAGGTTTTACAATATATGGATGTGAGGTTGTGTAAGAACACCTATGCATTTCAGTAACGATGATCAAGTTGTATAATTTTCACTTTGCGGAATTTTGGACCTTATGTAGTATCTTTTTCCACAATAACTCTCTACTGGTGTGTCTGCTGTTGACGGCGTCTCTTGGAAACTGTTACCCTATATCAATTTTCCATGTGGTGAGTTGAACTGCACAAAAAATCCCCTGTGGGGGAACAAAGGTGCCAGCGCTCTCTAACCATGGAGGAGGCAAGAACCCGGCACTGAGGTGGAAGGTGAGCAAACCAAGTGAGCAGAGGGTCACCAGATATGTTCTGGGCAACCTTCCCAGTAGCCGTTCTTCAGTAAGAACTTCAGGAACGGCTTGAGCTTGTTGGTGGCCATCACCAACTTTTGATACCTTTCTCTTTCTCTTCATGATGACCTTTTTCTTTCATATTGTTGTTGGCAGGGTTTTTTTTCCTGGGAAAAGAGGTGGCGGAACTCTCAAGAGGGAAATGAGGAAGAAACACACGGGATTCTTTGAAATCATATTATTTTCAAGCACTATTGCCGAGTACTTTCAAGAGGTGCCAGAACTCCGTTCCCCCGCGTTCCCCCTGAAAAAAAGCCCTGGTTGTTGGCAATTTCTTTTGCAGGGTGTGAGTGTGTGTATGCTGAGCGTCCTAAAATGGATTCTCTGCCCCATGTTAAGTGAAAGAATGGACAACGGCCTGAAGTTGCACATTGGGGAAGGTGAGCCACTTCAGGACTCACATGTCAGAGCTCACTGGAATTCTCCCTCTCACCCACCCCTCTAGGGTTGCCAACTCCAGGTTTGGAAATCCCAGAAGAATTGGGAGCAGAGCCTGGGGAGGGCAGGGTTCAGAGAAGGGGGGGGGGAACTCAGCAGGGTAACACCACAGATTCCACCCTCCAAAGCAGCCATCCTCTCCAAAGGAACAGATCTACAGAGATCAGTTGTAGTTCTGGGAGAACTTCAGCACCCCCCCCTCCCCTTTGAAGGTTGACATACGTAAACCATTGGCCCAGCAAGAAAGACGGGCTAAGGACCAAACCAGACAGGTCTCCTATTTCCTCTTTGGCTGGGCTGGCGCAACTGAGAGAAGCAACACCTAGCTTGACCCTAAAAATGCCTTGAATTAATGAATGAATGCATGAGGCACATCTGGGAATCCTTACGATGCTGCAAGTTATGCTGAGGCACAGTGCCCAAAAATGTCACACAGTGACATGTCAACCAGAAAAACGAAAGGTTTATGTGTTCAGAGGTGCCAGCCACTATGTGGTTCCAGCCCTAGAGGAGCTTTCTAAGCAGACACCATGAACAGCACAAAGGGCTTCTGCCCAGAAAATGTGAAGTGGTCTAACCACCATGGAATCCCAATGGAAGGGACTTTCCACGGTGAGTTTCTTCGGCATCCCTGTAAGCTTCTTTAGAGAAGCCATAATATTCATCGTGGCTAATCCAACGCTGAAGGCTCACCTTGATGAGAAGGCCTCAGTGGGTTGCTAATTCTGGGTTGGGAATTTCCTGGAGACGTGGGGGTGGACCCCAGGCTGGGCAGTACGGAGAACAAGGAAGCTTAGCAGAAACGTGATACCATAGAGCCTCCCCTACAAAGCAGCTCTTTTCTCCACGGGAACTGATCTCTGTAGGCTGGAGGTCAGTTGTAACTCTGGGAGATCTGGAAGTTGGCATCCCTAGGCTAGAGTCCCAGTGGGAGGAGCAGGGCAGGGGGAGGACGTGGCTCTTTGGGCACTCACGTTGGTCGATGACATAATTACTCACAGCCTCCCTTATCCTCTCCTGCTGGTGTTCCAGTTGTAGCATCATGGAATGGATATTGCTGGCTTTCGTGATGTCTGAAATGAAGGCGGGACAACTCATGAGTAAAGCTTTTGTGGCTAAGAGAGTTGAGCGTGCTGTAGGAACGAGGCCTTGCTATGCTCTCTAGTCTTTCTAAGTCACAAGGAGGCCATGTACCATATCCAGACATGTAGGCTGATGCCTCTTGGGAGAATCAACCTCTATTCTTATCTATCCAGAGGAGTTAGCCGGGTTAGTCTGTAGTTGCAAAACAGTAAAGAGTCCAGTAGCACCTTTAAGACTAACCAACTTTATTGTAGCATAAGCTTTCGAGAACCACAGCTCTCTTCGTCAGATGCATCGTCAGCTTTTGAGAACCAGCTTTTGAGAGATGCATCTGACTAAGTTCAGCTTAGTTCTCTTCATCACCTTTTGAGAACCATAGCTCTCTTCGTCAGATGTATCTGACGAAGAGAGCTGTGGTTCTCGAAAGCTTACGCTACAATAAAGTTGGTTAGCCTTAAAGGTGCTACTGGACTCTTTACTTATCTAGCCACACTTCCAGCCACTTGTCTAGTGCAGCAGAACTAAGCTGAACCCATGTATCTGGAAGGAGTGGCAGTGGCCCCGTGATGCAGCTGGGATTGCCAAATCCAGGTGGGAAAATTCCTGGAGATTTGGGGATGGACCTTGGGGAGGGCAAAGTTTGGGAAGCAGACCTCAGCCGAGTATAATGCCATAGAGTCCACCCTCCAAAGCAGCCAGTTCCTCCAGGAAAACTGATTGCTGTAGTCTGGAGAGGAGTTGTAATTCCAGACCTCCAGGTCCCCTTTGGAGGTTGGCAACCCTAGCATATGGCACTGCTCGGCTTCCAGAAGCATTCCTCCCTGGAAACTGCAGCAGCAGGAAGTGGAAGAGAGTTTTCTCTGAACATGGCGCCCGAGCGCCACTGCCACCATCAGCAAAAGTCCCAAGGAAATGACCAATGAGCAGACTGGGTCTGAGGGAGTTTTCCTATTAGCTTCCAAGTTTACAAAATTCAACCAGATTCCAGTATCTTTTTATTATCCATGCCTCCAACAGTCCAGTGGATGCTCTTTCCTTCGTCTAGGGAACAGCAGAGATCAGAGGATATTGAGTTTCGGAGTGTACAAAAAGAGAGATTGTGGCAAAGGGAAAGGGAAGGAGATGGAGGAGAGGGTAAGCCGGGGGACGTAGCGGCATTCAGCACAATTAAATAGAGGAGGATAAGGAGGGGCGAGGGAGAGGGGGAAAGAAAAACTACAAAATTACCTCAAATACTTACAGGCACTAATAAGAGAGATCAGAATGAAGAACAAGATAATTGCCAGAACCACCAGGATATACACAACTTTCCTCAGCCAAGGGCACACACAAGGATACTCTGGCAGAGAAAAAGCAAATATACAGTGGAAACTCTGCTTGCTTAGACTAGGCAATCAGTTAATCCAATAGCTAGAGAAATGTATACCCTGCCCCACGTCACCCTCACAATGCTTTATCTTCCACCTGTCCGTCAGTATCAACAACAAATGATTCTACCCCGTCTCTCGCATTCCCCACTGGAGCCAAGTTTGAGTAAGAACATGTTAAGCCGTTTCTAGAAGATGCATGGGAAGTGAATTCCAAAACAGGGAGGAGAATGCCTATGCGCACAGATCTGATGTGGCACAAAGATGGCACGTACCTGGCCCTGGTTAATCCCAAAGGTCATGAAGGAACATACAGATGCAAGCAGACTCTTGGGTATGCTAGACCCAGTTCAATCAATCTTCATTTCAAGGATCAGGTTTATTGTATTTTATAATATGCTGTAAACTTCTTCAAGTCCATCCCCATCTTGTGTTACCGAGTTCCATAAATTAAATCTTTTACTGTATGAAGTAGCAGAGCAGCAGTGGGTCAGTGGAAGAGCATCTGCTTTGCATGCAAAAGGCCCCAGGTTCAATCCCCAACACCTCCAGTTAAAAGAATAGGGTTGCCAACTCCAAGCTGGGGAATTCCTGCAGATTTGGAGGTGGACTTTTGGGAAGGCAAGGTTTGGAGAGGGGAAGGCCCTCAGTAGTGTATAATGCCATACAGTCGACCCTCCAACGCAGCCATTTTCTCCAGGGGAACTGGTAGGGTTGTCAGCTTCAAGTTGGGAAATTCCTGGAGATCTGGAGGGTGAAACCTGGAGAAAGTGGGGTTTGGGGAGGGAAAGGACCTTGGCATGGCATAATTCCATAGGGTCCAGCCCCCCAAAGTAGCCATTTTCTCCAGGTGAACTGATCTCTGTGACCTGGAGACCAGTTGTAATTCCGGGAAATCTCCAGCCACTACCTGGGGGCTGGCAACCCTAGGAACTGGTCTTTGTCATTTGGTGATCCGTTGCAATTCCACTTGGAAGTATATACCAAAACAGGTATAGATAACTGGAAAGACCCTGCCTGAGATTTTGGAAAGCTACTACCAAGCGGAGTAGAAGACCCCGATCTTGATAGACCAATAGTCTGGTTTGGTTTAAGGCAGTATCATAAGAATGTAAAGTTGCCAACTCCAGGCTGGGAAAATTACTAGATTGTATACTGACTGCCATATTTATATTTTGTAAATCTTTGCATTTACACTGGGTTTTATGATATATTTGTTGTGTTATCTACTTATGTATTTATATTCTTGTATTTATGTCACGTAGATGTTTTTACCACCCTGAGCCTGCTTGCAGGGACAGCGGGCTAGAAATCTAATCAATCAATCAGTCTAAATTCCTGGCAATTTGGGGAGTGGAGCTGGAGAGAGCAGAGATTGGGGGAGTGGAAAGACCACAGTAGGGTATAATGCCCTAGACGCCACCCTCCAAACTAGGCATCTTCTCCAGGGAAACTGATCTCTGTGGCTTGGAGATCAGTTATAATTCTCCAGCCGCTATCTGGAGGCTGGCAGCACTATAAAATGCAGGTTTCTGTTCCACTAGAACCATGGCCCAAGGGAAAATGGGGGAAGGAAGCATTTTCTCTCACATTATTTTCCCTTTGGGGGCTGTTTTTTAAAAAAATATTTCCAGTGAAAGTTTTACAATGCTGCCTTTCCTTCACACTCTGCACCCCACCCCCCACCCCCAGTCAGCTTGTTTGCACAGAGATCAGTTCCCCTGGAAGAACATGGCTGCTTTGGAGGGCGGACTGTACGGTAATATGGCCCGCTGCAGTCTCTCCCTAGCGTTGCCAATTTCCAGGTAGTGGCTGGAGATCTCCCAGAATTACTACTAATCTCCAGGCCACAGAGATCAGTTCCCCTGGAGAAAATGGCTGCTTTGGAGGGAGGAGGGCTCTATGGTATTATACCCTACTAAGGTCCCTCCAGTTCCCAAACCGTGCCCTCTCCAGGCTCCCCTCCCAAAATCTCCAGGAATTTCCTGACCTGGGGCTGGCAACCCTAGCACAGGCCTCCGGAGGCTGCGCTGGAGCCTTAGCCGGCCCATACTTACTGTGGGCCGCATGGGGCCTGCTCCCTGGCCGTAAGGTGTGCTTCCTGACCACTTGGGCGTGCGACTTCCTCTGGGGTGCGGTTGCCGCCTTGTTCCAGAAGGCCGGCCCTTTCATGGGCACGGGTTCCTTCAGCTGCGAGGGCTGGCGCCGCCTTTCGAAGCCAGACCATAACTTGCTGGCCTCGTCTGCGGAGTCCCCGAGCCGGGAGGACACTCTCATGCCAGGCTCTGGTGAGCCCATTTGGCCTCCTCTCCACCAGGGCAGGAAGGGGCTGCAAGAGGAGGCGTGGGCGGCGCTTGCCCAGGCTGGGCCTCCTTTACTCACTTGAGATGGCAGCAGGGCCCACAAAGCCTGCTGCTCACCTCGAACAGTGTGGTGGCTGGAGTAGGGTTGCCAACTCCGGCCTGGGAAGTTCCTGGAGATTTGGGGGGTGGAGCCTGAAGAGGGTGGGGTTTGAGGAGGGGAGGGACCCCAGAAGGGTATACTGCTCTAGACTCCACCCTCCAAAGCAGCCATTTTCTCCAGAGCTGTGGCCTGGAGGTCAGTTGTCATTCCAGGAGATCGCCAGGCCTCACCTGGAGGTTGGTAACCCTACCGGAGAGGCTTCTCTCAATCAGATCCCTGGCCTATGAGGATGATGGGCCTGGGGCCTGCTAGGGTTGCCAATTCCAGGAGATCTCCTGGAATTACAACTGATCTTCAAGCCATAGAGATCAGTTCCCTTGCAGAAAATGGCTGCTTTGGAGGGTGGGCTTTGTGACATTATATTCAGCTAGGGTTGCCAGCTCCAAGCTGGGAAATACCTGGAGATCTGAGGGGTGAAACCTGGAGAAAGTGGGGTTTGGGGAGGGAAAGGACCCCCACCCCCCAAAGTAGCCATTTTCTCTGTGGCCTGGAGACCAGTTGTAATTCCGGGAGATCTCCAGCCACTACCTGGAGGCTGGCAACCCTATATTCAGGGTTGGCCAAGCTGCAGTGTGGCCTAGCTTCCCTCTTCCAAGGCCTGCCTCCCTCAGGCCTGAGTGTGGCCATTTTTGACAGTCAGGCTAGGCCCAGCAGTCCCTGCTTTTAGGGGAGCTCCTAATGTAGGCCTCAACAGCAGCCAGGAAATCTGTCATATGATGAGTTAGGGTGAAAAGAAATGTGTGGGCCTGTTGCCTGAATAAATGACAGTGAGCTCAGTGTCGGGTAGGCCTCAAGAGGAAGGGCCACCACTGAAAAAGCCCTGCCTCTGCTTCTGCTGGCACCAGATGTACAGTGCAATCCCATAGGGCTTCGACTGGCGTAACTCTGCTTGGGATTGCATTAATACTCTCCTTTTTGGCAGCCTTTCCTTTGACCTTGGCTTTTAGCTGAGGGGTTCCACCTGTTGTGGCTGCTTTTTGTTTTTTAACGCTCTAGGATTGTTTGACGACTATCATTTTAGGTTGCTGACTTGTTTTATGCTTTTGAATCTCCTGGTTTGTTTTTAAGCTGCTTATTACTTAAGCTGCTGTTTGTTGTGATTTTAACGTTTTGGGTTTGCTTTGTTTGTTTGTTTTACTTTGGAAAGTGCCTCAAGCAGGGAGAGGCCGCCTAAAAATTTACCACATAACTACTAACGGAACTGTCAGCCTAGAACTTTCTCTCGGGAGATGAAGGAATGTGCTGGAGAGAGGTGCATTGTGGGAAGTGTAGTCTCCCTGTGGGAGGCAGGTCCCAGAGGGATACTGGAAGCTGGGGCTAGGTATCCATGCTGTGGGTTAGCTGAGGCCCCCCTCCAAGTCGAGCCTGGACCAGCTCTGAAGAGCCCCAGCCCAGTCCTGAAGACCCAGCCCCTACCAGGCCCCTTCTCCAGCTGATCCCACTTTGCTGGAGAAGCAGGCCTGCCTCAAGGCCTGGCAAGTGGCACGAGATGAGGGAGGCAGGGATTTAGGAGAGGGGGATTGGTGTCCCCTGACTGGCACTCTAGCATTCATCCCAAACCCTATGGTTTAACCATAGAGATTTGGGCAAATGCTATAGCGTAATACTGGGGATGCCAATTACAGCCCACCTTTGGCCAGGGAATTTCCTCCGCCACCCAGCTGAGAGGCGGTGAGCAACAACTGGGGAAGGGGACAGGAGACCTGGCAATCCTACTTTTGGCAACCGCACTCTTGATCGGAAATTAGGGTTGCCAGCTTCCAGGTGGTAGCTGGAGATCTCCTGTAATTACAACTGATCTCCGGGCCAAAGAGATCAGTACCCCTGGAGAAAATGGCTGCTCTGAAGGGTGAACTCGATGGCATTATATGCCTCCCCAAACCCCACCCTCTCTAGGCTCCACTCCCAAAATCTCCAGGAATTTCCCAACCTGGACCTGGCAACCCTATCTGAAATTTGGGAGGCCTCTCAGAACCCTAGGGGAAGGAGAGAGTGACAGTGTCACACCGGCATATTTACATCAGTTCTGGAAAAAACAGAAGTGACAAGTGAACGCTCTAGCATTTCACAAAAACTCTATGGTAAAACCATAGAGTTTTTATAAATGCTAGAGAAACTAGAGACGTCACCTCCAGCTTTTACTGGATATAACGTCAGCATGCTGGTGCAATGCCGATGTGCCAGTCCCCAAATTCCTTCTGGGAGTTGCCAGCTGCAGCTTGGCAACCCTACGCCGAAATTTGCTTTTATTCTTGGGGGTGGAGGGTGGGGGAATAGGTTGGGGTAGGTTTGCCAACTCTGTGCTAGGAAATTCTTGGAGATTTGGGAATGGGAGGGTGAAGAGGGTGGGATTTGTGGAGAGGAGGGACCTTAGCAGGATATAATACCATAAAGTTCTCCCTCCAAAGATGCCCGTTTCTCCAGGGGAACTCTAGTCTGAAGATGTGTTGTAATTCCAGGAGGTCTCCAGGCTCTGCTTGGCAGAACTCAACCCTACAGGAATAATCTTCTTTTGTAGAGAGAAAGGTCAGCCCCCTGGTACAGATTATTCAGGGGCCTTTTTCTCTCTTTTTTGGTGCAGGTGTTCAGGTGGAAATCAGAGACTTGACCTCTTGGCAAAGAGCCATTTGGGAGCAGGGTGTGCCAGCTAAAACACCTCACAGGGACTGCAAACAAGCACCAGAGCCAGCTACTGAAGAGAAGGAACTGGAACTGATTAATGCTATGAGACCAACCAAAGTCAACCGCACCTCTCCAGAGGCTAAGAAACCCTTTGAGCAGAATGCCTCCTCTCTCCGAGGTTCTGTGATGCCCCATCCTTCCTCTCCCAAAGGTTCTGTTTTTCCGGATCCCACCTCTCCCAGAGGTTCCGTTTTTCCAGATTTCTCTTCTCCCAGAGGTTCTGTTTTTCTAGACCCTTCCTCTCCCAGAGTTTCCATTATTCCAGATCCCTCCTCTCCCAGAAGTTCCCTTTTCCCAGATCCCTCCTTTCCCAGAGTTTCCTCTGGTCCAGAGCCCTCATCTCCCAGAGGTTCTGTGGCTTCAGACCTTTCAACTTTCAGAAGTTCCCTGACACCAGAGGTCTTTTCGCCCAGACGCTCCATATCGCTGAACATTCAATCATCAAGAGATTCCATGGGGCAAGACTCACTGTATCTTGGCTCCATGCAACAGATACCCTCAAAGGAAAGGGGGTCTGCCATGAAATTCCGAGTGCCAGACATGAAGAAAAAGGAGATGAAGACTGATGAAGGTAGAGACCCAAGAGATAAATTGGGCCTAGCTGGATTTGCATAGTAAGGCAGATGTTGAGGGTGGAGAGTAAAGACAGTGATGTTTTCTAGTTCACATCTCCCTCTGCTATGAACTCGTTGCTTTAGGAAAGCTGTCATCTTCAGCATCCCCCTCCCTCTGAGTTGCAAAGATAACACACGCCTACCTTACAGAGTTGTTGTAAAGACAGCAGCAAGAGAACTTGGACAAAGGACTTTGAACTCTCTAATGCTGACCATTATTATTTATGTGTATTATGACAACCTCATGAAAAGAATTGAATTTGTAGGGTTTAGAAGTGGGTTTACTGGACTCTGTTTTAGCTGTGTATGATTCCCAGTTCAGAGACCAATAGGTAATTGGGGTTAAAAGATGAACGGGTTGTATGTTGGAGTCCTAAGTTCTGCACCCAGAGACCTTTCTTAAGAAGATAAAGCTGTATTGCTCATTCAGGCAGAAGCTTTCCGGAAAGGTCTGACCAAGTGTTTCGTATCTGTATACATCTCAGCTCTGTAAGGTAAACCATGTTTGGAAGAATTTGGAGGTGCTGATGTCTGTCCTGCGGGGCTTGATGGAACTAGGGAGCTATGTTTCCAGACTCACAGCTTCTGTACCAGGGAGAGACCAGAGCATAGTGTAGCAGTTAAGTTGTTGGGCTGCAAGTCAGCACCTGGCTGGTTCAAATCCCATGACTGACGTGAGCTCAGCTCTTTTCTCAGCTCCAGGTCCCCAGATGTGTTGAGGAGATAGCAGTAACACTGACTTTGTTCACTGCTCTGAGTAGGCACTAATCTGTCAAGAAGAGCGGTATATGAGCACACTGTTGTTGTTGTTGTTGTTGTTGTTGTTACCCAGTGTTGGGTAGTTATGCAGAAGATTGCTGCTTCTGTCACTGGTATCTCCATTTAAAAGTTCCCGGGTGGCAGAGCAGCGGATTATCCTTGCCTGGAGAATCAGCTCTGACAGCCTGAGGAGTAGGGTTGCCAACTCTGGGCTGGGGAGTTTTTGGATATTTGGGGGCAGACCCTGGGGAGGGTGGAGTTTGGGGAAGGGAAGAAGCTCAGCAGAGATGTGATGCCAGGGAGTCCACCCTCCAAAGCTACCTTTTTCTCCAGGGGAACTGATCTCTGTCATCTGGAGATCACTTGTAATTCTGGGAGAACTCCAGGCCATACCTGAAGACTGGCAACCCTACTGAGTAGGCAATACTGAGCAGCTGAGCCAAAGTAAGGGTTTGGAAATCAAAGGCTCCTGGATTATGGAGTGCCCTCTGTCTCTGGAAGCACAGGATGGGAAAAGCTGGGAACATCTGAGATTGCAGAAGGTGTTTCATTGTTGGCTTCAGTTAGGAACTGTTATGTCAGAGCAACCCAGGATCCTTGAGAAAGATGTTGGCTCCTCTCATGCTTCTCCTCTTCCTTCCCTTTCAACCCTTCCCTGTTCCAGACACCCCCAACTGGCCGTGTGCCACCTTGGCCCTCCTGCTCATCTGCCTACTTCTCCTGCCTATGGTAAGCCTGATGAGTTCCAAAGGTAAGAAAGGGCCCGAAACGGGATTAAATGACACCTCTTTACGACTGAACTTTCTTTTTAGGGGGGACGGAGCTGTTTGGGGCAAGTTTGGGGAAAACAGTGGGCAACTGGAAGGGCAGCATATGAATACTCCAGGTAAATAAATGCTGAACACATTACAAACTTATCCACATGAGAAAATAGAACCGTGAACACTACCTGAACAAAATGTGTCAACCCTGTATATCAAAATATTCTCTATTAATATTGTAATTAGTGAAAAAGAACAATCCTTTTACCAAGGGTATATCTGTACAAGGTGTAATAAATACATATCCAAAATGTTCAGTCAAAATCTAAGAAACACATATCAAAAATGCATATCCAAAATGGTCAGTCAATGAACAGTCTTTTACATACATACAAAAATCTAGCAACTTATCAAAAGGTAATCTATTTCATATAAGCTGCAAAAAAACCCTGATTAAAGATCCACTCATTTCCCCTGCTAACCGAGTAAGTTCATTAACACTATTTTATGCATAAGTCCTTCAATCGTAAAAATTCTGTTCCAAATAGCCAGTGTTTTATACATTCATAAACGAGAAGCACCACAGTAACAGCTCAATCCTAAACCATGAGGCAGCGCGCAGTAAACGTAAGTGGGGCGCCGCTCCACTCCTCCCTATGGACTTTTGCTGGCCAGTCCTGCCGGCGGCCGAGCTCAGCGAGGCGCAGTTGCTGCTAAGAGCGCTCGCCTGCCGTTCCCCTGACAACCCCACCCACACCAGCATGTGGAATGACCCCCATGGTAGTTCCCATTCTATGCTCCTTCGGGCCGCAGGGGCGGGGCTCAACGCCGGGAGAGGGGCTCAAGTTTTCCCATTCAATGGGCGCCTATGGGCTATGCCTCCTTTTTCGTGGCGTAACTTTCCACCGCTGCAGGGGGCGTTCCTGGGCCTAGAGTGGCTTTGGAAATGGACTAACTCATGGCCCACCCCCCACCCTGCCCCCTCCAGCACCGGTGTGGGAATGTTTACAGTTGAAGGGCTTATACATAAAATATTGTTAATGAACTTGATTAGCAGAGGAATTTGTCTGAGCATTTTGGATATGTATTTCTTACACCTCATATAGATATACCCCTTTGTAAAAAGATTGTTATTTATCACTAATTCACAATATTAATAGAGAATATTTTGATATACAGGGTTGACAGATTTTCTTTCGTTAGCTTCATGGTTGTATTTTCTCTTGAGGATATAGCGCCGTGATTCTCTTTTTGCACATCTACATTACAAACATAAGCTGTTTATAAATTGAATTGGCTGTTGTCACTGGCCCTCAGGAAATGTGGAGGCTTGTTGTTCTGTGATAAAGCTTGCTGCCAATAAGACAATTCTCAACTCTCACAAACTACATTTCCTGAGTTTCTTCAGATGTAACATACAAAAGGCCTGAAGATACAGTTAGAGCCCAGCCATGGCCTCTTACGTGGGTTATTTGTTACATTCCTATAAATACAGTATTTTTACTACTACTGCCTCCTAGGGTTACCACCAGCTCTGGGTTGGGAGATTCCAGCAGATTTGGGGCTGGAGACTGGGGACGTCAGGGTTTGGGGAGGCAGCCATTTCCTCCAGGGGAACTGATCGTTGTCATCCGGAGATCAATTGCAATTCTGGGAGATGGCCAGGCCCCACCTCAAAGCTGGCCACCCTACTGCCTCCTCTGCTAATTCCAGGCCTGCTAGAAAATGATCTGCTTCTCAAAATTAAACTGAAAGTAGAGCCATTTCACCCGAAAACTGCACAGCTTTTTTCGTCGACTGAGGGCTGAACCTTCGCACGGAAACCTTGTCGGTGATGATGGCAGCAGGTGGGAACAGCACTTCGTCAGTTTGTGGAGATGCCCCTTCATCCCATTCTGTTGGAGAAGTGATGAGTTGCCAGTGGTATAGGACAGAGAAACACAGGGTAGATTTTCAGATTCTCTTTCTGGTTTCTTTGGAATATGATTTTTTTTAAAAAACTCAGCATTTTCAAATATTTTGTCTTACTTAAAAGCAGTAGCACCTGAATTGACTTGATAAGTTTTAATGGATAAGTTTTAATGGAATAAAGTGATAACTTTCTGCTACCAATTCCCACCACCACTCCATTCGCTTCAAAAGCGTGCAAGAGGAAATGTTCCAAAAATATTAAGCTGATTTTTTTTATTTTAGTATGTTTCTAGTAAACATATATTATGCCTTTTCTCACTGAGACTCAGTGGATTACACAGTATAAATTGATGTGATCAATAGCGTATCTAATAAGTGATGCACTAGGATCACAGAAATGTGAAACAAGCATCGACTATTAGATATGATTCATGTGGGCATTTTCCAGAATGGAGAATTTGCTTGAGAATTTCTTCCCACCTTCATCAAATATTTTTAGATCGGCTCGAAAAACCTCGCTTGCCTCTTCTTGGAGGTGACACATCCTCACAAACATTTAAGAGCCGTTGAGCCGATTTCTTCACGCTGCTGTGTGCAGAGTATCACCTGTGTTTTTATTTGTCTGAAGTGAAAAACCTGGAACAGAAGATCAGGGATGAGCTCTACGACAGGAACCTGCAGATCCTCAGGCTCTCTGAAATTCTGAAACAGCTACAAGTGGGCAAAGGTAATGTAGACCCCCAGGTTTTGTTTTTTTTCCTTTCACACAATCTTGGAGAAGGGAAGTACAAAGCCCCACAGTAGACAGGGGCTGGACACACATTATCTACCCTGATATTATGAGGGTTGCCAGTTCCCCCTGCTCAGAGCGCTGGTGGGAGTAAAAAAAATGGCCATCAGGCCAACAGCATGGCAGCAGTTCTAGGGAAAACACGAAAGTTGGGAATCACCAGATTTCTTAAGAGGTGTGACATCACTTCCAGGTTTTCCCAGAAGTGATGTCACATTGTCACTGATGCCTTCCATATTCCCATCCACCCCCCATTTGCTTCTGGTTGTCAGTTTATGTCTGGCAACCCTAGATATTACGCT
This sequence comes from Eublepharis macularius, assembly GCF_028583425.1. Classification (NCBI taxonomy): domain Eukaryota; kingdom Metazoa; phylum Chordata; class Lepidosauria; order Squamata; family Eublepharidae; genus Eublepharis; species Eublepharis macularius. Next base: position 2,647,652 of record NC_072798.1, read on the forward strand.
GCATATGGTTGCCAACCCCAAGGTGGTCCCTCCCCTTCCCATACCTCGCCCTCTCCAGGCTCCAACCCCAAATCTCCAGGAATTTTCCAGCCTGGTGTTGGCAAGCCTACCACAATGGCCAGACTGCTACTAGCACAAGAAGAGTGTGGTTCGCAGCATACTTATCAATTTAGTCTTGAATTAGGTTGGCGTCCTCACTTTGCAACTTGCTCAAAGTCATATGAACACCAGTCAGCATATGGCAAAAAAAAATTCTCCATGGGGGAATCCCCCAGCATACTGTCTGTATTTGGGAGGGGCATTGTTCGCTGATAAAAGACATGCTTTGTATGCCTGAATATCCAAGGTTCCATTCCTAGCATTTCTTACTAAAAGATCTCATAGGAAAGACCTTAGCTTGAAGATTGACACCCCCAATAAAAAGTAACACTAAGACTCAGTGCCTTTTATGCCAATTTGTTTGAATTATATCATTAATTGCAAAATTGGAGCTTTTACGGACTCTAGAATGTGTGTGTGTGTGTGTGTGTGTGCGTGCATGCAGGAAAACCTAAAGGGCCCTTTTCTACCAATGACGGTGGTTAGAGATCAACAAGTGTTCCTCCTTCTCTCCAGTTCAGGCCTGTACAGTGTGCAAAATCCAGTGGATACAGCGAGCGGACCTCTGCTTCTTGCTCAGCAACCTGGAAATGTCTTGGCAGTCCAGCAAGGGCTTCTGTCTGGAAAGATCCTCCACTCTGGCAGTTACGGAGACCAGGGAGGAGATGGTACTGGGCAGGAGGGAGGTGGAACGGGGCCCGGAGGGTCAGGGGCTTTTCCTGCCCAAGGCTTGGTTTTCGTACAAGGGGGTGGCTGTAAGCTACACAGTGTGTGCGCGCGCGTGTGCGCGCCGGATTCACATGCTGCCCTCCCTGCAAGTGGGCTCAGGGCGGGTCACAACATCACACAATTCAACTGTGCAATTTCATAGGTTCCAGATTTTTGTCCGAGGGGTTATAGGAGTTTGGATTTTGTGTCTCGCTTAATTTCTGTGTCATGCTCCCCTGCCTACTCCAGGCAGGGCCGATTTGTTTTATTTTATTTTTGTTTATGTCATTTATACCCTGCCAGTCTCCCCAGTAAAGACCCAAAGTGGCTGACATCGTTCTCCTGTCCTCCAGTTTATCTTTCCAACAACCCTGTGAGGTAGGCTAGGCCAAGTGTGGGTAACTGGCTCAAGATCACTCAGCAAACTTCCATGGCAGAGTGGAGATTCAAACCTGCATCTCCCAGCTCCTAATCTGACAGTCTAACCACTATACCACACTGCTCCCGAAGGAACATAAGTGAAAAGAAAGGGTAGCCTTGTTTGAAATTGGATTTGAGGATGCTGGTACCCAGATCTTATTATCGACATGCTAACAGGTCTGAAGGCCTCTAGCTGATCACTGATCATGTTGATTTTCACTGTATAATCTCCCTTGAATCTCAGTGAGAAAGGCAGACTATAAATAACAATAACAGCAACAACGACAGTTCTCTTCAGCTGCCATTCTTACAAAATGCCAAAGATGTAGCTGGGAAGGTCATTTCCCATACTTGTCCTGCAGGCAATGATTCCGCAGGCAATGTTAGATTTTCAGAGAGCTGAAGGTGATCTGAAAGAGGGAACGAAGCTTATGGTGTATTCCTTCTAGGAATGCCAACTCGGGGTTGGAAGATTTCTGGATATTTGGGGATGGAGCCTAGAGAGGGAAGGGTTTGGGGAGGGGGGCAAGATCAGCCAGCTGTAATGCCCTCGATTCCAAAACAACCACTTTCTCCAGGGGAATTGATCTCTGTTGTTTGGAAATCAGTTGTCATGCCAGGAGATCTCCAGGCCACACCTGGAGGTCAGCAAAACTAGTTCACTGACTCGTCCCACTTGGGGTGGAGTGTCATATTATTTCCACTCTAGGATGAGATGCATCTCTTAGCCTTTGAAAAAGTATATTTTCTCAAGCTGGGAGCATTGTGGTAGCCGCTTCTATACTTTACCAGGAAGCAGCCAGTACAATCTGAACTGCAAGGGGTACCATACCAGGAAGAAAATGGCACTTATGTTTCTCCCTTTGTAATGGGATCCCAGCTTGCCAGGGGCCTGGTGCCATGGACTGCCTGGCAGAGTAGTGAATCCCAACAGTGTGCCTTGAGTCACATCTGTTAAGTCCAGAGGAGTTTACCGTGTTAGTCACAAAATAGTAAAGAGGCCAGTAGCACCTTTAAGACTAACCAACTTTATTGTAGCGTAAGCTTTCGAGAACCACAGCTCTCTTTGTCAGATGCATCGTCGGCTTTTGAGAACCACAGCTCTGACGAAGAGAGCTGTGGTTCTCGAAAGCCGACAATGCCTCTGACAAAGAGAGCTGTGGTTCTTGAAAGCTGACAGTGTATCTGACGAAGAGAGCTGTGGTTCTCGAAAGCGTGTGCTACAATAAAGTTGGTTCGTCTTAAAGGTGCTACTGGACTCTTTACTGTCTTTTAAGTCAGCTGCCTGAAATGAGTGCCCTGACTTAGGGTGGCAATGCACTACCTTTATCCTTTTTCACGTTGCATTCCAGGCCTTCCTGAAACGTGAATCAAGTAAACGTTTTGATCTGCAACGCGGCCGGTACAGATATCACAAATTCTGGATCGACTTGAATGATGAGGAATTCAACAGCCTCTTGCTGAGAAATAAAAGTCTACTTGACTTAAAGCGGTAAGTCCTCACCGCCTAAAATAGGCTTGCCATCCTCCAGACAGGGACTGGAAATCTCCCAGAATTACAACTGGTCACCAGATGACAGAGATCAGTTCCCCTGGAGAAACTGGCTGCTTTGGAGGGTGGACTCTGTGGCATTATACCCAACTGACATCCACCACTTGCTCAAACCCTGTTCTCCCTGGCTCCAGCCCCCAAATCTCCAGGAATTCCCCAACATGGTGTTGGAATCCATAGCCTAAAATGATGGCCCCGCATGCCAATACACTCCTTATCCCCAGGTTGTCCGTGACTTGGCTAGATTCTGGTAAGTAGAGGAGAGCTTTATTTAGCAGGACAAACATTATCATTCTTAAGCACGTATGAAAGAACCCTGCTAGTTCGGACTAAGGTGGGCCCATCATGTTTATAGCAGCGGCCAGACAGTTCCCTCTGGGCAGCATCCCAGCAAGGCACGAAGGGGGCCGTCCTCCACTGCTGTCTATCCCAGCATCTGAGTTATTCTGCTCCTGAGCCTGTAGAATCCAGATTTCCATTGTGACTTTGTTATAAGCTCAGATGCATTTCTCTCACATGGCCAATTCCAGATGACTAACCTTAAATCGCTCCATGCCGCCCTCTTCCGGATCGCGACGGGGAAAATGCGAAATATCGCGTTTCCTTGCGCGAGTTTTGCGCGTCGTCGCGCAAAACTCGCGCGAGGAAACGCGATATTTCGCATTTTCCCCGTCGCGATCCGGAAGAGGGCGGCATGGAGCGATTTAAGGTTAGTCATCTGGGATCGGCCATGGAATGGAACAGGAGAGAACTTTCCATTGTTGATAAAGCAGTACATTGTGTAGTTTTTGTAGTCCAGTGGCACCTTAGAGACAGCCAGATCTTCAGTTTCTGAAGGAGGGAGCTCTGGCTCTCAAAAGCTCATACCCTGAACAGTTTGTTGGTCTCTAAGGTGGACTCAGATCATGCCACTGGACTCAAAACATGCTGTTCTACTGCAGACCAATCAAAAGAGTTTTCGGCTAAACATTAGGAAGAATTTCCTGACAGTTAGAGCGGCCCCCTCAGTGGAACAGGCTTCCTCAGGAGGTGGTGGGCTCTCCTTCTTTGGAGGTTTTTAAGGAGAGGCTAGATGGCCAGCTGACAGCAACGCTGATTCTATGAACCTGGGCAGAGCATGAGGGGGAGGGCAGGAAGGGCTGCATCAGCGCTTAATTCTAGTGGCCCCTTCTTACATGCCCAGGGTAAGGCCGATCGCCATCTTGGGGTCAGGAAGCAATTTTCCCCAGGCTAGTTCAGCTAGGGATCCTGACAGTGTTGTGCCATCTTCTGGGAATGGAGCAGGGGTCACGGGGGGGGGGGGAGAAGGGGAGGTAGTTGTGAATTTCCTGCATTGTGCAGGGGGGTGGACTAGATAACCCTAGAGGTCCCTTCCAACCCTATGATTCTTTGATTCTGTGGCTACTTACCTGAAATTATCATGATGTAGTTTGTAATTTTAAAAGGGTTAGCAATATATCAACTGTAGTTTTATGCCAAATTAGAAATCAAAGCTTCTGCCTGTACTGTACTTCTGGAAAGCCACTACAGTTTAGGACAGACCACACAGCCTCCACTGAAACGTGTGTCAGAGCATACAGTTCCAATGTGGCTCATGATCCTTAGCGCATCCTTAGAGGTGGGACTGCACTGAACTGAGCATGTGGCTCTGAAAGGCTCCTCTACTCCTACACCAGCTCCATTGCTTCAGAAAGCGTTGGTATTGCTGGCGCCTGTTCCCCTTGACCTGCTGAGGCAGCTTGGGGCACCAGTTGAGTCAACAAACCCAAGTGCTTCCCTCTAATCGGATGAAAAGGGCGGAACTACCTGCGGGCAGTCTCTGAAACTCCTTCCAAGTCTCCTAAGGGGTCCAAATGCAGGCGGCCCACTGGAAAGCCACAGAAAACCCCAACAAGATCCTCTAGCCCGCCTCCTCCACGTGGGCCGCAATCCTTTTTGAGGCAGACAGTTTTTAATCCACTTCTCTGTATAAAAATATCCCAGTAGAACATAAGAAGAGACCCATGGCCCATCTAGTTCAGCCAGATGCCTGCAGGAGTACGCCTAGCAAACCCGAGAGGTCAAAGCCTCCCCCGGTCACGGCCCTTGGCACTGCTTACTACTCTGAATATGGCGGTTCCCACTCCGTCATCGTGGCTGCCCACTGTTGCTGCTCCTACCCTCCTCCCGGAATGTGTCTAACCTCCTTTTAAAGTCAATGGCAAGGATGCCTACGTCCTGCGGCACTGAGTCCCCCCAGTTAATGATAACCCTAAATACAATTCAGCTGGGGCACACCTGGCAATAGTAAGATCTCTCCCGCCCTGACAGAGCCAGCATGGAGGCTCATTTCGGGATGGTGTTTTTTTCAAAAATAGGCTCACCTTCCAACTGGAGAGTCCCAGCTCATGTGGTCAGCTCTCAAGACCCACTTTATCAATCAGCTCCTCCTCTGCTAGGAGTGCCATCCATGCACTGCCCAGGGTGAGGGAAAACCCTTGCCAGGGGGCAATCGGTCTTCATGCTGTCAACATTAAAGGCTTTCTTTTGGGTTGCCGAGGAATTCTACCATCCCCGAAGCAGCAGAGCAGACACCAGTATGCCCAGCGCGGGGCTCAATCTCTCTGCTCCTCTGTGTTCCAGGACTCCAGGGGAGGGGTCTAATCTCTGCACCTACATCCAGAATGGATTTTTTTTCTCCACCTCCTGCCGTACGTCGCTTTATTTCATTTGCAAGAAAAGGATCTGGTTTAGCTGGAACTAAGTGGCGGCAGAAGGCCAGAAGAGGGGAGGCCTGCAACTTTCCCCAGTGCCGCTGGGATCCCAGTGGTTGCTGTAAGTTATGGCACAGGCAGTCCTGGGTCAGTTGCCGGATCGTTATGGTAAATAAATGTATATTCTTTGGAATCTGTCAGAGTGTGTTGCCTGCATCTCTCAACATTGTCTGGAGGAGACACATCAGTTTCCTAATAATAGTATTTAGCTTTGATATATTACCTTTTGGGGGCCTCAAAGGACTTGAGATCTCATTAATTCTTTGACTCTTTCGTTGTCATCACTAAGACTCCTGGGAATGCTTAGCAGTCATGGGATAAGAGGAGGGTCCTCTTAGGGATTAAAAATTGGCTAACAACAGGAAGCAGAGAGCAGGGATAAATGGCAGGGAATGCGCAGGGAGGTACCACAAGGATTGGTATTGGGCCGGCCTTCCTTAGATGTTGCCTGGCACTGGGATTGAGAGGTTTGCTGTTTTTGGATATGGAGGTTCCCTTTAGCCACTGTGGCTAGTAGCCACTGATGGACCTCCTCCACGAATCTCTGTAATCGTACACGCGCGCGTGTGTGTGTGTGTGGTGCCCTCAAGTCATAGCTGACTTATGGTCATCCCTGGTGCAGTTTTCATTATAAGAGACTATCAGAGGTAAGTTGCCTTTGCCTGCCCTTGCAGCCCTGGTCCTCGTTGGAGGTCTCCCATCCAATTACTAACCAAGGCCGACCCTGCTTAGCTTCTGGGATCTGCAGGCTCACCTGGGCTATCCAGATCAGGACATATTCCTACATATAGTGAAATAAATTAAATTAATCGAAGAAATGCCACGTAGCCATAAAGGGGATGTCAGAGTCTCAAATTGTTCTGAGAGATGAGAACATGAAAAAATATAAAAACAGTGTTGCTGGATGAGACCAAAAGATCGATGTCACCGCCATGGTCCACAAGGTGCCAGGTTTGTGTGGTATTCTCATGGCTGCTGCATCTGCCGATACAGCACAACAGGGATTCCACGTGGCCGATTTCCCCACAGGATCCCTGCCCCAGTCCACCAGCAGTGGCTGCGCTCGCAAACACACACACACAGAGACAAGGAATTTTTCAGGGTTTTATTAAACCTGGCAATTGAATATTTTTCTAACCATCTGTAAAGAGTCCAGTAGCACCTTTAAGACTAACCAACTTTACTATAGCATAAGGTGCTACTGGACTCTTTTCTGTTTTGCTACTACCGACTAACACGGCCAACTCCTCTAGATCTCTAACAATCTGTGTATCAGGTTGTCTTAGTTGCCAGTTTGCATTAAAAAAAAATAATCTCCAGTCTTGCATGAAAATGGCTAGAGACTTACTTTTCTGTTGGCCCATGTGCCTTGGCATCACTTCCAGGGGAAATCAGGAAGTGGCAAGACAGCACAGCGATGCTGTGATCCCGCTGTGTCCCCACCCCAGCTCTTGCCGGTCAACCCTAGAAGGGGGATGGGGAATGGCTGCTGGGGGGGCAGGGGAAATAGCTGTGATGTGGAGGGGACTGAGAATCCAGGCATCCCTAACCAGGGCCAGAACGTCTGGCACCTGCGGTGGCATGTGCGGTGGCATCACGGACTGCGTGATGACATCATCGCAGACGTCATCACGCGCCGCAGGGGGGCTGGGCAGCTCGCGGAGCGCTGAGCACAGAAACTGCAAGCTGCTGCTCGGAGCGGCGCGCGGAGGCTGCTCCGTGCGCCGCCCCAGCAACAGCTCACGGCTTCTGCGCCCGGCTGGGGCAGAGGAGTGTGCAGCGGAGCTGGCGTGGCTGGCTGCAGCTGCTACTGCAGCCAGCCAGCCAGCTCCGTGCCTCCACTGCCGCTGCCACGCACCCCAGGTGGGCGCACAAGCCACGAGCCGCTGCTGGGGCGGCACCCGGAGGCTGCGCCTGGCTGGGGTGTGTGGCGGCGGCGGCAGCGGCAGCACGGAGCTGGCTGGCTGGCTGCAGCAGTAGCTGCAGCCCAGTCATGCCAGCTTCGCTGTGCGTGCCTCTGGCCCCGACACCCCCTCCGGCGCCCCTCCAATGCCCGCGCTCCCGAGGCCACCGCCTACCTGGCCTCCATGGGCGCACCGGCCCTGTCCCTACCCTCAGGGCAGCCATCTAGGCTTTGCTGGAATCTTCCCAAAAACTTTGCAGCAAAGCAGATTTGGGAAGGATTGAAGAAAAACCCAGGAGGTGCTTCAATGCGCTGCATTGCTGTGGCAAAGCAGGGGGAGCCAGGCAATAGCATCAAACCCGGCGCAATTAAACAGTGTGGGAAAAGCCGTGACCCAGAATGAGTATGAATGTGAGAGCAAATCGGAAAAAATGATTTATTCTGGCAAAGAAGGCCGTAGTAATTCCGGCACGTCTATCCTTTCAGGCCAAGAGAGGCAGCAATCTTTCCTACAGCTCAAATTCACAGATGTAGGCCATCCGTGTATTGCAGAACGCATCATTCCACTGCTGAAAATCTGAAAGGCAACAGTGAGATGAGGTCAGAAATATTCCTGCCTTCCCATGCATTTCATTTTCAAGAAGTCTTCCTTTTTTTTAAAAAAAAAATGTTGCCTCTCTGAGGCAAAATGTAACCAAAACCTGCCCTCCAGGCACCTCTGCTATCACACGGGATAGATATGCTCTTTTGGGTTATGTCACACTTCAGTTTGCTCTGCGTGAATACATTTGCACATTCGATATCAGTTCCTCCTCAACTGTTAAAAATATCCCAGGCTGTTTACAACTGCCAAATTCCCAGTTTCCCCACCTCCTACATCCAATCATTGAAATGCAGATCTTGACACTTTCTCATACCTTAAAGAAATGCAAATTAGCAAGTCCGAGAGCCAAGCTACAAGTGAGGAATTACACTTGCCTGGCAGGTGAACAGACTCACCTGTATTCCTCCCTGTTTACTTGCTCTCCACTTGATCTGTTCACGTGCCGGGCAAGTGTAATTCCTCACTTGTAGCTTGGTTCTGTGGAGCCTGAAGTACTTTCTGTACAGTGTCCATCTCTGAGAGTTCTTGCTGTGAAAACAGAGCTGAATTGGAGCTCTGCCCTCCCAACTCGGTGGTTATTTTCACTTCCAATTCAATTCAATCCTTCTATCTGGGATGGTCGTCCTCTTCCACCGAGCGTGCAGCTTCGGGAGGGACACACATGGAGCGGTGAGGGAGGAAGGGGACACCCGCCTAGCCAGTCAGATCAGCCGAATCAACCCTGGCGATCAACGGGGTGACAGATGTCACAGCCAGATTGTCCTCAATTCAATTTATTCAATTTCTAGTCTGTCCTCCCTGCAAACGGGCTCAGGGCAGGTTACCAAGTATAAATACAATTAAAACCACATAAAATACAATTTAAATTTCCAGTTTGTAACTTGCAAATGCAATCACCCAAAGGGAGCTCCTGTGAAAATGGTGTGAGCGTCTGCTGAGCAAGACACAGCCTGCACGTGAACTGAGGACCACACATAAAATCCAGCATTTGAGCGACTCCAGGTAATTTGCAACGTGTATTTCCACTCCTAGTTGTCCTGCCAGCTCTTGCCAGGTTGTGGCTCAGTGGGGGTTCGTAAAGGCTCTTTTCATATGCTCTTGTGCACCTTTGTGCAGATGGAGGATAATGCCCAGTTTCTTTTCTATTAGAACTTATCTTTCGCATTGCACCTCCTTGCCTGAGTTCCAAAGCTGGGCAGATTTAGGGTCAAGCTACAAGTGATGAATGACGAATGGCAAGTGAACAGACTCACGTGTATTCCTCCCTGTTCACTTGCACTCCACTTGCGCTCCACTTGATCGTGATTAATTGGAGCGCAAATGAACAGGGTGGAATACACATAAGTCTGTTCACTTGCCGTTCGAGTGTCATTCATCACTTGTAGCTTGGCTCTTACTTGGAACTAGACACTTCTGGGAAAGACTGATACAATTAATACATTTCTGGACAGTATCAGCTATCCTTTGATAACGGTATTTGTAAAGTAGCAAGCATGAGTCAAAATGCCTTGCAAGAGCATCTCTATGCACTTCTGATTAGTAGCCCAGATTCTCTGAGTTGCTCCTCACCTTGATGGATTGATAGGTAGGCACAGAAACCACTTGCATCAACAGATTTGGGCGCTCCACCTTCCCATGCTTTGAACATGGATGTAGACGAATCTGCCCATCTCCATCGACCTTTCTGTTGAGAAAGAGAAGGGGGCAGGACCTTGGTTGGAGAAGAAAATGACGCCTTGCCAAAATTTGCTCATTTCAGTAACAAGGAAAGCAGATGGAGAAGAGTAAAGAACATAGAACCTTCAATATTTTCTGCAAATATTTCAGCTTCCGGGGATGGTGGGGAAGCATATCATATCTTTGGAGAACTTCTCTGTCAAAAAAAGAGTATATAATCTTTGGAAGGACCTGATTATCAGCATGTTAATGCCGATCCAAACTTTAAGTTCTATTGTTCCCCATTAATTCAAAGGCAGAAAAAACTCCAAAGTGTGTGTGTGTGCATGCACAAATAGCAAAAGACTGAGATCCAGGATCTGTGGGACTTGCTACCATTCCTCAGGGCATATAAAACGGAGATGTTCCGTCAGATCTTTGATTGAGATCCAGAGAATTGTCCCCTGCCTTCCCGCCACGTCCTGTGCTCCACTGGTGGCTGCCCTGGGCTTGTGCCACGGCTGTGTCCATGGGGTTTTTTTAGATAATTATTGTAGCCTGTATTGTTCCTAGCACCAGTTTTTTTGTATTGTATTTAGCTTTTAAATATTTGTGTTTTAGATATTTGTATTTGGTTTTAATATATAATGTTTTCCTTTGTTGTTACCCGCCCTGGGCCCATTCACGGGGAGAGCAGGGTATAAATTTGATAAAATAAATAAGTAAAATAAAAGTCCCCCCCCCCCGTGTGGATACAAAACTCTGCACAAAGGGTGCAGCATCACAGGCCAGGGAGGGGTAGATATATCATCCCCTTGTGAATCTCTAATGGCTGGGAGTGAGGTTACCCCCTGCCTGTTCATTGTGCTGTCCTCATGGCTGTCTAGGAGGCTTGGCTGGAGAGCCAACCCTGACTTGGGCCACTGCCAGGGGAAAGAGGGCACTCACCTTCAGTCGGTCTCGCAGTCCGATCCAGAATGACTCCACGTTGGGGTAACTATTGAGGATGTGTCTGGACAGCAGTTCTCCCTCATGATTTGAAAGAATGGATGCCAGGTGGCCGTGTTGGCCGTACTTCTGACACTCCATCTAAATCAGGCCAAAAAAATGCTTTTAACCATCCTGAATAGGAGCCAGAATAAAAGTAAAGGAGACACTGTGGTGAATCCTCCCCCATCTCTGTAAAATTGACCTCCACAGGGGTGCAACACATCTCTCCCCTAATGAGAACCCACAGGTTGCCCAACCCAGCAGACCAGAAGCCCAGCCCTGAGCCCAGATCCTCAGCGCGTAAAGGATAAGCCAGTCAAGCAGCCTTCTTGAGAAAGGCAGACCATGAATGCTGTGAAAGGAGATAAGAAGTGGAATGAGTGGACACCAATGAGCACGGGAGCCCTAGGGAAGAGATCCCTTTGCAACTGGTACTCAACTTCCAGACTCCAAGGTGTTGTCGTTACCTCGGCCGTTGTCCATTCTTGCTCATCAGAAAAAACTCCATAGCAGCGACTCAGGACCCTTAACCATCCGTTGGGGCAATTCAAAGCATCAGTGCCTGCCCAGGGAGTGGGAAAGATCGTCCTGTTACTGATTATTCATGCACAGATGAAGGGAGAGTAGAGGAGCAATAAAGTCAAGGAAGGGAAAGGTGGAGGAAGCAACCTGGAGTGGCAATGGGGATGTTGAGTTTGGGCGGCCAAATTGGACCCCCAAATTCACTTTTGAACCGTCTTCAGACAATTCTGTCATTTATCACCAAATTTCATGGCCTGCCAAGTACCAATAGGGTACCTTGTTCCCATACTACTGGAGGATTCAATAGTTAGAGGGTGGGTATAGGATTTTGATTTGGCCTACATACACACACATCTGTTTTGAGCTATTTACTGCTTAATTTGGGGGAGCAAATTTGGCACGGATTTGCCTAACTGATTCTAAGTCAGATGGGCCCAGGTGGCTACGGTGGGTGGATCCAACTCTCCTCCAAGTTGCCTTCTCTAGCCTAAGGAGTCTTAAGTGGTTGTTCCTCTAACAGAAGAGCCATTTACATTGTAGGACGGCTTCAAATTTGAGCCAAAAGGAAAGGTGGAGTATAAATATATTTATTGCTGCCCAGTGGAGTGGTAGGATGGGGATACAATCCACCCGAGTATCTGCAGAATTTGGAGTAAGAGTTCTAGCCTTCCTTGCCACTCTCCACATAATTATAGTTCATTCTTACTGATAATATCCAAGTACTGAAGACATGGCCTTTTCGGTTTTGGCTCCATAGCAGTGGAACTATCTCCCTACAGCAGTTTTCTGAACAGGACCGTTTCCAGACGGCTTACCTTCTGCCGCTCCATGCCGCAACGCCGCGGCTCGTGCTGTGGTGAACTCAAAATATCGCGTTTTCTCGTGCGAGTTTTGCACAATGTTGCGCAAAACTCGCTCGAGAAAACGCGCTATTTCGCGTTTTCTCCGGCACGAGCCACGACGTTGCGGCACGGAGCGGCAGAAGGTAAGCCGTCTGGAAACGGCCCAGCAAGCTTATTGAATGTTGGGAACAAGGAAATGATTTTATCAAAAAAAAATTCTCCGGGTGCTGTGTTGTTTTATTGATTGTTTTCCAGACCTATTTCTGCTGTCTGAATATATTCTTGTGGGCCCAACTAAATGCTTCTAGAACATTATATTGTTTATAGTGTTTTTAATCATTTTTTTCCTTTAAAAAATGCCAGTCTCTGGTTTTAGGCTGTATGGTTTTCCTTGGTACATTGTATTTTAATTATTTTAAATATCTTTGCCTCAGGAAAGAAAGGTACGAATGCAGAACTGAAAGACTTCAAAGGAATAAATATCCATTAATAGGTATCCCACTGGGTTTGCCCTTTGCTCTCCCGTGCTGGGTAAACTCCCATCCAAGGTCCCAGTCCCCCACTCTTGAGAATCAAAGAGTGGAAGGGGGAAAGGCCAGATAATGGCCTCATTACTGATGTTTAGGAATTTCTCCTTGTCTCTATGGTCTATACAGACCATAAAGGTGTCCAGTGGGGTGCCGCAGGGCTCGGTTTTGGGCCTGGTACTTTTCAATATTTTTATCAATGATCTGGATGAAGGGGTAAACGGGCTACTCTTTAAATTTGTTGATGATACCAAATTGGGAGGAGTGGCGAACACCGAAGAAGAGAGAATTAAAATTCAACAAGACCTGAATACTCTGTAGAAGAGGGTGGTTGTGAACAGGGTGCAATTCAACATAGCTAAGTGCACAGTATTACATTTGGGCCACAAAAATGGGAAGCACAAATACTGGATGGAGGATACACTTCTGGGAAGTAGTGTATGCAAAAGAGTAAGGGTGGACTGTAAACTAAATATGAGCAGTCAGTGTGATGTGGTGGCAAAAAAGGCTAATTCAATCTTGGGTTGTATCAAAGGGATCATAGCAGCGAAATCACAGGAGGTCATAGCCCCTCTCTATACTGCCTTGGTCAGGCTGCACCTGGAGTACTGTGTGCAGTTCTGGAGGCCTCACTTCAAAAAGGATGTGGACAAAATCGAGAAGGTGCAGAAGAGAGCGACGAGAATGATCAGGGGTCTGGAGACTGAGCCCTACAAGGAAAGGCTGAGGGTCTTGGGAATGTTTAGTTTGGAGAAGAGGAGATTGAGGGGGGACATGATTGCTCTCTTTAAGTATTTGAAAGGCTGTCATTTGGAGGAGGGCAAGGAGCTGTTCCAGTTGGCAGCAGAGGGTAAGACCCAAAGCAATGGGCTTAAATTACATGCAGAAAGGTACCGGCTTGATATTAGGAAGAACTTTTTCACGGTCAGAGTAGTTCAAAGGTGGGATCAGCTGCCTAGGGAGGTGGTGAGCTCCCCTTCCCTGGCCATTTTCAGGAAGAGGCTGGATGAATATTTGTCGGGGATGCTTTAGGCTCATCCTGCATTGGGCAGGGGGTTGGACGAGAAGGTCTGTATGGCCCCTTCCCACTCTGGGGTTCTGTGATTCTATACCATAGAGATTAGTGGAAATTCCTACAGCATCCTCCCAAAGTGATGTCACATCCTCTGTCATGTCTGCATGCCATTCATCCATGCCATTCATGTATTCTCTGCTCTCTGTATTGATCTGACCACTGTATTGATATCCTGTGTGCTTTCATGTCATGCTCATATACTGTAACCGTTATACTCATGCCATCCGTGGCCTGCCTAAAAACGAAAGTACTAATGCTGAAAGAAATTAGCCAGCCGTTATCTCTAAAAGAATGCTTGTTGACCTTGCAGCTGTACTGTAACTCTTCACAGGGGAAAGAGGGAGTTTGATTCCTTGTAATCTTCTGCCTTTCTCTGTCCAGACAAAGCTATTGTGTTCTCATGAGATTTTTTAGGATTTTCACGCCTAGTTGCTAACTGCTCAAGGGGAGGGGGGAATCATGCTCCTTATATCAAAGTGCCTATGCTTGTATCCCCATTCCTGCCAACTTACCCATCTATGGATGTACCCATGAACTTAATTGATCTCTAAATAAAAACCTTTTCATCCAATGCACTGGAGTGCTTGCTGTGAGGGGTCTGGGGATCTATCTGCCATGGACTGCCGTCCCTAGAACTGACATTCTCCCTAAACTCCACCCTCCTCAGGCACCACCCCTGAAATCTCCCAGAATTTGCCCAGGTAGTGCTGGCAAACGTATCTCCCACTCAACGTGTATTGGCCCACCCACCCCCCACCCCATAGAAAGCAGCTCTGCAACCGGTGGCAGTTGTTGTTCGGGGGTAGTTAAGGTGAAGCCAACGGAATTGCTTTTGGGTAGGGCCTGCTTATAGAGGGCTGTGTTGTTTTGGTGGCGCTTCCCTGACGTTACGCCAGTACTCCTCTGTTCTGAAAATGGATGAAATATTGTGTGTGGGTCTCCATGAGGCTCAGGTCCAATGTGGGCCTAGTGGAAAAGAGGGAGTCTACATGAGTCCAAAGATTTGAGGTCAGATATTGCTTGACAAGCCTGGAACCCCAGGGGCTGACCTTTCAGGAGCCCAGCAGCGAGGGACTCACCTTGCAAAAGGAAGTGATTGGCCAAGAGACCAAATAGGGGGAGGTAGGTGCATGCCCCCATCTGCATCTGAGAAAAAGAGAGAACAGAAGAACAAGGAAGGGTTGGCTGAAACACGGAACAGTTTCCCCATTCCGTATCCAAACCTCTCCATGCTGTTTGAGGTGGTACCTGTTTGCTTGGTTTTAAACAGGGAAGGAGACCACAAATTCCCTTTCTCAACACAATGTAGTTGTGACTCTGGGCAAACTTCTACAGAGAATTGTTAAAGGCTTTATGCACAATCTTTTACACATGAAGGTTCTCTCCACAGGCAAAGATGCTCCTTATCTAGGGGACAAAAAAGGACCAAGAAGGAAGAAGAAAGAGATTAATTTATAATTCACATGTGACTTTCCCGAACTGGCTGGTGGCCCACAGTTACCCAGTTTGTTTCCAGCACCCTGGGAACACGGGGAAGTGTTGTTCGTGTCAAGTGGACACTTGGAATGGCTGTAGAGTTTTCTGATTTCCTGGTGACCCCAACCCAAAGGAATAGGGAGGGTTTACACGTCTGTTCCTTCATTCTTGGTGGACTCAGCAGTGGGATAAGCACACACCAAGATCAGTGAAAAATATAAATTGGCAGTCTTTGAAATTTGCTGCATAGACGCACAGGCAGATCAATAGATTTACTTTTATTTTCAAACTGTAGAGGAGAGTGAGTTTAGGGTAGCTAATTAGAGGTGGGCATGGACCACTAAACGGGCTTAAATTTGACATGGTCCAGCCTGGTTCGTGGTTTGTGAACACGTAGTTTGTGGGATTCACGTTTTTCATGAACATTAGTCCGTTTGGGCTCATCTGTCGGTCCGTGGTCCATGAGTCCAGACATCCTGTCGCTGATCTATCAGTTCCCTAGGCAATGGAATGGACATCCACAGACCTTCTGCAGCTCTTGTAACACACCAATTGTAGCCCTCAAAACCTTGATAGGCAGCTCTGCCTGCCAACCAGAGAGCTCCCATTCTTCTCTATGTGAGCAAGGAGCAAGAATTAATTCCCTAGGTAATGGAGGGGAGGGACGTTCTGCAGCCCTGAGAACACACCAATCCTAGCCCTTAAAAATCCAATAGGCATCTCTGGCTGCCAACCAGAGAGCTCCCATTCTTCTCTATGCGAGTAAAGAGCAAGAATTAATTCCCTACGCAATATCTGGGAAGGTGTCTGTGTGGTGTTTGATTTTGCTTTGTGTGTGTTTCATTTTGCTTCATTGCAACTTTTTGGTGCTGCAAGCCAATGCAAGTCAATTGGCATTTGCAACTCCTAGAATCGACTGGAAATTTCCTGGGGGTGGCTGCTTTGGGGGTCTGTAACTTGGACCTCCGAAATGCAATCTTGCGCAAACTTGGAGGGTGGCTGGAGGAGAGCCTGCTGAAGTCTCGCCGCGAGGTTGGTATCTCTGAGTACACAGGGGGTGGTCCTAGGGTCCCTGAAAGTGACAGACTACGGACCGATGAACTGGTCCATTAATGGGGCAGGTCCGTGAAAAGTTCGTGGTCTGTGGTCCATGAAATGCAACGGACCACGTGCCGATGGTCTGTGGGGTTTTTCTGGTCTGTGCCCACCTCTATAGCTAATATAGACCCAGCGGAGCAGCTGAGATTCCTGAAACAGCCAGCGTTAATCAAGAAGTGCAAGAAAAGCAGATAGATCCTAATTTCTGTATCTGGACGAGTTAATGTCCCTCTTGATGAATTTCTGTATTCAGGCAGAAGTTAGCACAACCGCACAAAGTAAGCAGAAGCGAAGTGCCTAGGCCAGCAAGGAGAGTGTGAGAGAGAGTTGAGGTTTAGGGTGATTGTGAAATAACCTCTGTTATTTGTCCTAAGTACAGTTGTGTTTTTAATGTTCCAGATTTTGTTCACCAAAAATAATTTGATTGTAAGTAATGTATGCATTTACCATCTTTCTTCCCAGCAGGGACCCAAAGCAGCTCACATCATGCCTCCATTTTATCCTCAAATGGGTTAGGCTGAGAGTGTATGACTAGCCCAAGATCACCCCGCAAATTTCCGTGGCAGAGTGGGGATTTGAACCTGCGTCCCCCAGATCTTTGCCTGACACTATAACCGGATCACATAAACCTCTTTCTAATCATAATGAACTTACCAATATGTTGACAATAAAGTCCAGTTTCTGACACACCATTTATCTATCTGTTCTTCCTTCTCTTATGATATTGTAATTGTTATCTTAAAGTCTGGGGAACTATAACCGTAGGTAACATTTTCCAGACTTTAATCAACCAGTCTTCTATAGTAGGATATAATTGCTTCCATTTGTTCCAATTTGCCACCATCTCCCAATCATCCAAGTCAACTATGTAAAAAAACCTCAGTTGTATAAAGACATGTACCCCTGTTCCCAGAGAAATTTCCAAAATCTTATACAACTCTAGAAAACATGCTCCAAAGCTGTCCTCAACATGCCACCTCTCTGGTGCATATCATCATCATCATCATCATCATCATCATCATCATCATCATCATCATCATCATCATCATCATATAACAACAACATTTGATTTATATACTGCCCTTCAGGACAACTTAACGCCCACTCAGAGCAGTTTACAAAGTATGCCATTATTATCCCCACAACAAACAGTGAGAGAGCTCTGAGAGAGCTGTGACTCACCCAAGATCACCCAGCCGGCTCTAAGGGGAGGAGTGGGGACTCAAACCCGGCTCTCCAGATTAGAGTCCCGCGCTCTTAGCCACTACACCAAACTGGCTGTTTATGGATCTTTATTTATTTATGTTATTTATAGTCCACCTTTCTCACTCAGACTCAAGGTGCATTACACAGTGTGGGTCAGTATAGTCAGTTGCAAAGACAGTTCAACACACATGTAATAGACATGCAAATTAGCAAAGATTTAAAACCAGCAGAAATCCAGTACCGAGTTGAAGAAATGCTGAAACAGCATAAAGTAATTCTAAGATCGACATAGTAAACAACATAGGAGGATCTAATAATTAAAATCATACTTACCCCAAGTCTATAGTCACTCCTTATCCCTTTACTGATGCATCTCTTGGAGACAACCTTATATTACAGCCTTCCTATCTGAGTAAAAAAGCCCTCTTGCATAATTCGGTTTTGCATAGTTTGTGAAAAGCCAGGTGAGCCATTCCATAAGGTGGGGGGCCACCACAGAGAAGGCCCTTGTACAGGCATTTGTTGATTTTGCCCATGTGCAAGGTGGCACTGAAGCTCGCCAGAATAAAGTACCCACAGCAATGAAACTTCACAGGAGAGGAACCCGTTTCCCTTTAACTGCTTTGGGGGGGGGGGGGGAATAGCATATCTCAAATAATTTGCTGAGCAAAAGAAGCCAAACTGTGAAAGTTACATACATCTGCTTGTTTTTCCTTAGCTTGTTTGATGTGGCAGTAACTTTCCTTCCACGTACACAGGACGCTTTCCCTTTTTCAAGCTTTTATAGACTCCTGGGTGGGGAGTAGTCAGTGAAAATGCGATGCAGCCATCAAATACCCGATTACTCGTCACAAAAGCATACCTAGTTCTTTCTCCTTTGAGACCTACGATGGGTGAACAATGAATGATTCAACCTTTAGCAAGGAGCTGGGTTGTGGTGGGACGGGAAAGAAGAATATTCTGTTACGTCACTGTCAGAAGAGGTGGTGACAGCCATTGCTTAAATGCCAGAAAAGGACATATAGGGCCAAGCTAGAAGTGACGAATTACACTTGAATGGCAAGTGAACAGACTCACATGTATTCCTCACTTTTCACTTGCACTCCGCTTGCGCTCCACTATCGAGTGGAGCACAAGTGAACAAGGAGGAATACATGTGAGTCTGTTCACTTGCCATTCAAGTGTAATTCGTCACTTTTAGCTTGGCCCCCAGATCCATCAGTGGATAAATCACTCCAGTGATCACGAAAAATGGGACCTGCATATTATCAAGGATAATATAATTCTGTTATCGAGATGTTGGCAGGAAACCGCAGGAGAAGACTTTCCCTTTCATGTCCTTGTGGGCTTCCAGGGATAGTTCCTGAAGAAAGAGTGGACCTATGGGTCTGACCAGCCGTTCTATTATTATTTTCCTATGTTATTACTACTTCGTGAAGAGAATGTAGATGAGCAGACCTTGAAACCTCAAAGTACGGAGGGGACAGAAGAGACTTTCACAGGCCGAAGAATGACTGAAGAGTCTGCCACACACACATACTCCCACATACAAATAATTCAGTCAGCAATCCTAAATTCCCCTGTAGAAACCTCCAGCTAAAATGTAAATCCACACCTGTCCAATCCTTCATTACTGTGCAGCCAATGAATTTTTCCTAATTGGTACCCTATTCCTAATTCAACCCAGTGTCTGCCCAGTGGGCTGCCCAGAATAGCTCAAACTTCTGCTTAATCTGCTTCAAGATTCATCACACCCCTATTTCCCCCCCCCCCCAATATATTTTCAAAATATGCCTCGTTCAGATTTCTTCCTGTATTTTTGATTTCTGCGTTACCTGGTCTTGTTTCTGAAATGGAGCTGATGTATTTAGAATTCTCCTTATATAAATGCATCCGCGTCTCCTCTCCCCTTGGGCAACTGATGAAATTCTACAGAACAAACATTCCACCTTCTCCCTCGCTCCTCCTGCGCTTCACAGGGCTTGCTTTTTATTTCCTCACCGTTTGTGCACTGGTCTGTGCCCTTTATGCAGTTCCAACATGTTCCCTCAGAGCCCAGAAAGAACACAGGATGCTCGATAGAATCTTAGCCCTCTCCAAATACATGAAGAACACGTGTCGGGAGATGCAATGTTAGCTGGGAAAGGTAGCTTAAAAAGACAGAGCTGGTAGCAGGACAAAGGCTTTGTTATACACTGGAGCTGTTTGAAGGGGCTCCAGGTCCAAGCTCGGCTCTGGAAGGCAGCTCCAGCCCATTTCCATTCCTCGCTGCCTCCCTGGTTACAATCCCACACAGTTTTAGGTGAAATTGACAGAGCCTTCTGGGAGGCGAAGATAAAATTAACAAACCCTCTGAGGAGTGATCTCCGCCAGCTCTTTTTAAACTACGCTTTCAGGTGAACATTGTGTCTCCCTACACTTGACGAACATGTGCCGACTCGAGGCATCTCATGTACAGAGAGATACTATGACATTCCGAATGCAGGGAATAACAAACCTAAAGAATACACCCTTAAACTATATATTGGCTTTTTTTTTTGGTGGTAGTACTTACTGGTACTCTGAGGGGGGGTCTCTCCCAAGTCCTGCAGGAGAGATTGATAGAAATCAGTGCAACTTTATATATGAGTATTGGTACCTTTTTTTTTTACAGGAAAAGCACAATATTATGCATTTTTACCATTATGTCATATTGATGGCTTTCATTTTGGTTTATTGCTTCTTCAGTCCTGAACAACAGTAAATCACTACCCCTTTTGTGCTCATTTGGAAATTTTATGTCTTTGGGGAAGCTCTCCACGTTCCAGATGGCATAAGCATGCTGAAGATCTTTTGATTAGGCCACCGACTTGGCTGACTCACCAAAGAAATCTGCATGAAGTAGATAATTTGGTCTGAGAGTCATTGGTGAATTTGAGCATGTTCCTTTTTGCCAATCTGAAGTTCCAGCATCACCAGTCACTGTCTTTCTCACTCATTTTTTGCATGCTTAAGGTATCTTATGAAAACTATGCAGAATTAACCAGCAAGGCCATGTATAACTACTTCTCAGTAATATACAAAAGGGTTGCTGCAATAAATTTTTATTGTACTAGAATCAGTTTAAAAAAAGATTTAAAGAATTTAAGATGAGAATAAAGATCAGAGATTTGCATATATATTTCATTAGGGCAATTTCTTGGGATTGGATTTATTTTGATGAGATGCATTGGCACAAATGAAATTTTAACTAGAAGAAATGGAGAATAAGGATTTTGCATGACCCTGCTTATTGTAAGTGTATGTGTTGTGTGGGTGCTATGCTGTGCTGCTGTACAGCTATGCAAGTCTTCTTGAAAAATCTAAATACCAGTGGTAGTTCCGACTAAAATGTGAGCTTCCGTGGATGGTGTATGGCTAGATATCCAGTCCACACTTTTCAGTGGCAGCTGGCTGACGGGGATGGAAAAGAGTGGGAAACCTGGGGGGCCTGGGCAGCGCGGTGACACAATGATGTCCCTCCTTGTGCTCCGAGAAGTGACATGATCATGTTTACGGGTGAAGCCCTGCTATTTAGGCAAAACCCATAGATTTTTGCCGTGAAATAAAGTGGTTACAGCGGGCCCAGCAATGTGACAACATCACACCCCCATAATTTTCCCCAGCCCACTGCTGTTGCCAGGAGGGACCTAGCAACCCTTAAACACATAGATCACTATGGCTTAGGGTTGCCAGGCAACCCGCAGGAGGGCTGGGTGGGACATTGGTGACATTGCAGTAAAACCACAAAGTTTCCAGTGATTCCCAGAGCTACCCTTTGTCACTTCTGGGCTTTACCTGTAAGTGATGTCTGCAACATTGCTGGTTTTTTCCTCCTCTTGCCACCACTCCAAGCAGCAGCAGGCAACAGAGCTCGCCAGCAGGAGGACAGCAGGGTTTGAGTCCAGTGGCGCCTTAGAGACCAACAAGATTTTCAGAGGGTAAGCTTTTGAGAAACTTCCAGAAGGGAGCTCTGACTCTCGAAAGCTCACACTCCGAAAATCGAGTTGGTCTCCTTTGTTAATGTACATTGTTCAACTTGCCACAAGAAGTTAATGGCCTAATCAAAAATATGCCATGCAGTTTTGTGACCCCCTGGAACATGGAGAAATTTCCTCATGAAATAAAACAACTGAACAGTGAGCATAAGAACGGGATATGATCACGATATCGCAATCTATTGATTTTAATTTATTGAACTCATTCAGATATTTATCTCCATTAACCTCCCGTGGAGACACAAAGTGACTCACAATATCATTTTCTCCATTGTTTACTACTCTGTAAGGTCGATATGGTTGAGAGAGTGGGTCTGGACCAAGCAAACTTCCATGGCAGAGCTGAGATTCGCACTTGGGTCTCTGAGATCCTAGCCTGTATTTTTACATTCTCTTTGGTGCTCCTGTCTGGTGAAGTGGCTTGCTTGATGAGTTCGGGAAGGCCCCTATCCTTCTAGTGCTTCACAAAATTGGCAACGTGGAATTGTTCAGGAGGGCCTGTTTACCAAGAGAATTGGCTGTAGGAAAAAGGAAACTATTGAGTACAACAGAATTCTTCAAAAGGAGTGTGGGTTTTTTGTAAAAAGAATAAGATTATCGTTTTAATGTAAAAAATAGCCCCTCTGCCTTTTTATTATACTGCTTTGATTTCATTATTCTCTGATTTGTAATCCAATTTAATTGCACTGTTTTTGTTTGTATTATGCTAATTTTTACATCTTTTTTTTCTAATTCTGTAACCTGTCCTTGAGTCTCCATGAAAAACAAGAACTATAACCCAACATTATTTCCTGAACCTCATGCAAGTTCCAGGAGCCAGTAAGAGCCAGAAAAGTAGTTCAACGAAAGAGTTACTCCAACCAGTTCAGGCCAGGTTTGGGATTAACCCCTTTCGCAGGCATTTCAGCAGCATAAAGGAATGACAACATCCTCACCAGGACAAAACTAGTTTCAGGTGGGTAACCATATTGGTCTGTAATAGAAGAGCACGATTCGGCTGCAGCAGCACCTTAGAGACCAGCTAGATCTCCAGAGTGTGAGCTTTTGAGAGTCAGAGCTCCCTTCATCAGGAAACTAGTACCCAGCGAGAGAATGTTAGGACAGCAAAAAAGCCATTGTAATTGCACTCCTTTTGAGGAAGTAAAAACTATACTTCCTACCTCTTCTTAACATACCTTTGCATATCCAGGGAAGCATATTACTGTTGTTGTTGTTATTATTGTTGTTGTTAATAATAATGATGATGATAACAATAACCATCATCAACATCATCAACATCATCAACATCATCAACATCAACATCAACATCAACATCAACATCAACATCAACATCATCAACAACAACAACAACAACAACAACAACAACAACAACAATAACAATAACAATAACAATAACAATAACAATAACAATAACAATAACAATAACAATAACAATAACAATAACAATAACAGTAGTAGTAGTAGTAGTAGTAGTAGTAGTAGTAGTAGTAGTAGTAGTCTGCCCTCCCTGTGGATGGGCTCAGGGCGAATTACAACATACTGATAAAAACACACTGAAAAAATGGTACATTAAATAATGATAAAAGCCAGATTTAACAGCATAAAAACAAACTCTGCACTATGTTTCGACTCTGCCCTATGTCCCCGGTTCACTTCACCCTTCTCTGCCAACCACAAGGGAAGAGAGGGGCGGGGACATGAGTTGCTGCGAGATTGGCCACTGTTCCGGCATGGGGCAGATGACTCAATATAGCCCCCCACTAATAGGAGACAGGAAGGGAGGCCAATTGGTGGGTCTGAGTACTGGCCTCAACCAAATGCTTGGCGGAACATCTCTGTCTTACAGGCCAGCCGGAAGGACACAAGGTCTTAGCAGGCCCGAGTAGCCTCCGACAGAGAGTTCCACCAGGTTGGGGCCAGGACTGAAAACGCCCTGGCCCTGGTTGAGAATCACAAGTAATTTTGCATCCCGTCACAATACAACATCAGGGGTCTAAATGCCTGCCAGGGTACCCTTAACTCAGATGAGATCATGAAGCTGTATTCTTCTGCCTGCTTCTTAGAACACGCAGGTGGGGACATCGGGGTGGGGGCAGTCAAGGCTGACAACAGACACAGGTGGGGTATGTATAGTTAACTTGGTCTTCTTGGGCCCCTTCCAGGTATCCCTCCTCAGAATTCCAGACCCAGGCAGCAGACTTACTTTCGGAGCAAGGAGGCTTCTCACACTGTTCAAACTATTGTAATGCCAGTTTGGTGGAGTGGTTGAGAGCGCGGGACTCTAATATGGAGAATCTAATCTGTCGTGAGGATAATAATGACACACTTTGAAAACCACTTTGAATGGGTGTTCAGTCGACCTGAAGGGCGGTATGTAAATCAAATGTTTGTTGTTGTTGTTGTTGTTAGAAACATCCCTCTTGCCACTGGTAGACCTCTCAGCACACAGCCTGTGAGACAGTTGACCGCTCCATCCTTATTCTTCAGTTGGAAAATGGACTTTGCATTAAGGAAACAGCTGTTTAGCGGTTTGGGTCTTTTCTGTCTTACAAAACACAAAGAATTTCCACCAGAATCAACAGGCTGGAATTTATCCAGTGGCGTGCTGATTGGGAGGGAAGGTTCTTTGGAGAGACTGGATCCCCTTTTGGCGGCTGGAGTAGACTTGGTGTTTGCAAAGCAGGTTAAGAGCTGGTGGCAGGGGGCGGGGGGGGGCGGAGGGGTATTAATAAACCTGGCCTTGCTGTCTGAAAAGCAAGTTGGTGCAGGGCCAAGAGTTTTGCTGTTTTGCAGATGTTTTCCTTTTTCAGTCTCAGTTGATCTTGCCCAACTGATCCGTGTTTTTGAAATCTCACAGTGGATTTAGTGTAATAAGTTCTACACGGGCAGCTCTTGAAGACAACCTGGAAATTGCAACTGGTTCAAAATACAGCAGTCCAGTTATTGTCAAGGGATCACTGATGGACACACATTTCAACTCTTTGAAAACAGCTACATTGGGTGCCTTTTTGTCTCTGTGTTCTGTTTAAGGGCCTGCTTCTCACCTTGAAAGCCCTTCTTGGCCTAGGGGCCACGTGGCTAAAGGACAGTATTTTCCCATGTGTCCTTGTTTACCAGGTTCAGCCCTTGGGTTGCCACCTGCTAGTTGATCAGTGTAACCTGCCTGGCCTCAACTAGAGCAGTAGTTCCTACTCAGTGGAAGAGGCTTTGTGAGAAGCTGTGGGGGGGCACCATTTGTGGAAACTTTTAGGAGGCAGTGTAAGGCTGTTTTATTCACTCTGGCTTTGGACGGCAGACATAGTTTTAGGGAGCTTACTTGGGGTTTTAATGTACTTTGTATGTTTTAAAATATGGGGTTACAAGCCACCTTGTTCCACAAAGGAAAACATTTTACTAAATAAAATAAATATTAAGTAACTCTTCCGTTCTATTGGCTAACTGAAGGATCTAACCCTCGTTTTGAAAATGCTCCATTAGCTTGAATACTTTATTGGATTATTGGATTATAATTGGATTATAATTGTATTTTGACTGTATATAAGCAAGTTTATGTTTCTTATACTTTATTTTGTAAGCCTCCTTCAGCCCCTTTGGAGAAAAAGCTGCAAATAAATGTTTTAAATAAATAAGGTTTTCAAAGAAATTTCTTGCCTCACCTCTTAATTTATCTTCTATCCAGCTTTTTTGTTATACTAATGAAAAAGTGCAAAGATCCAATTTGCTGTTTTAATCAATGGCTTGTCCCACATCAAAACTTGACCCTGAGTCTCTCTAAATGAGACCTCTTACATGGGAACGCTCAAGTGTTAGGGGACACAATGCGAGCCGGGAAGTGTAGTTTAAAAAGGCAGAGCCAAAATCTGTCAATTTCACCTCTCTACAGAGCAGAAAAAGATTGCTGCTCAGAGGGTTTGTTAATTTCCTCTTCGCCTCCCTGAAGGCTTTGTCAATTTCGCCTCCCCTTCAGGGAGGTGAAGAGGAAGTTAACAAACCCTCTGAGGCTCCATGCAGGGCTGCCTTATACAAAATCAGACTGTTGGCCCATCAGAGTCAGTATTATCTACTCAGACTGGCAGTGCCTCTCCGAGGTTTTAGGTGGAGAGTTCTTTCAACACCTGCCACCTGATTGTTTTAACTGGAAATGTCAGGTTTGTACCGAGAAACCGTGTTATCCTATT
This sequence comes from Eublepharis macularius, assembly GCF_028583425.1. NCBI lineage: Eukaryota > Metazoa > Chordata > Lepidosauria > Squamata > Eublepharidae > Eublepharis > Eublepharis macularius. Next base: position 2,673,277 of record NC_072798.1, read on the forward strand.
TATTTGTTAATAAGGAAGCTGACATTCGGAGCCTAGCCCTCCGGAAGGAGGAACCACTTAATGACCTCAGAGGTTTCTCTTTGTGCACGTTGAGTTAAGGTGCCCGCAGTATGAGATTTGTAATGTTGATGGAGGCTTTTATCACCTGAGAATTTCATTTTGATGGGACGATTTTGCACACACAACATTTGGAAAGCAGACAGTAACTTTCATTTTTGTTTTACATTCTCATCTCATCACCTGCAGCCTTCAAGAGTCTGTATTTCAGCCAAAATAAGACATCAGGAAGCAGGAAGCCAGCTTGGTGCAGTGGTTGAGAGCGGCAGGAGTCTAATCTGGAGAGCCAGGTTCGATTCCCCGCTCCTCCACCTGAAGCCAGCTGGGGGACCTCGGGTCAGTCACTTAAGAGCAGCAGCACTCTAATCTGGAGAGCCGGGTTTGATTCCCCTCTCCTCCACCTGAAGCCAGCTGGAGGACCTCTGGTCAGTCACAGCTCTCTTAGAGCACTCTCAGCCTTGCCCACCTCACAGGGTGTTTTGTTGTGGGGATAATAATGACATACTTTGTAAACTGCTCTGAGTGGGTGTTAAGTCATCCTGAAGGGCAGTATAGAAATTGAATGTGGTGGTGGTGGTGGTGGTGATGGTGATGATGAAGAAGAAGAAGCCAGACTTTTGGTCTATCAGGTCATTATTCTGACTAGAAACCTTTCATATCACCTCCAACATCATCTTTTTAAAACCGGAGAGGGTGGTGGAGATTAAACCTGGGACCATGCAGAAAAGATGCTCTGCCATGGAGCCCTTGCCTTTCCACCTCTGATGATTGTATCAGGTTGATAGCTGTGTTGGTCTGCAGTTGAACAGCAGGATTCGGGCTCAGTGGTGCCTTATTTATTTATTTATTTAATTCGATTTATACTCTGCCCTCCCCGCAAATGGGCTCAGGGTGACTTAAAACAGAAAATGTACAATTAAAACATCATAAAAATATAAAACCAATTTGACAGCTAAAATCTTAGAGACCAACAAGATTTTCAGAGCATAAGATTTCGAGAGTCAGCGCTCCCTTTGTCAGATTCAAGGCATTAAAGGCTCAAGGGATCTCCATTCCTACCTGAATCTGATGAAGGGAGTTTTGGCCCTTGAAAGCTTATACCCCCCAAATCTTGTTGGCCTTTAAGGAACTGCTGCTGGTGATGATAACAGTCTGCTTATATACCACTCTTCTAGACAAATGAGTGCCTACTCAGAGCGGTGGACATAATATTATTATTATCCCCACACTCACCGACGGCCACCAGCGGAGCTCATGGCACTAGTGAGTGCCGAACCAGCAGAGTGCTGATTTGCAGCCCATCCACTTAACCACTATGCTACAGCAGCTGTTGTGCTACTAGACTCCATCCTTGCATCTCTATAATGCTTGAATACCCAAGACAAAACTCAGAAATACTCGTAAACAAATACGATGTTTATTCAGGAAAAGAGAACGAAGCGTCAGGCACAGTTTGCATCATAACCCACGATGATCAAGCGTCCTTGCTACAGCTTGGCTTTGCAGAGGGATGGCATTTTTATTTTACAATCTGCATCATTCCACAACTTAAACTCTGAAAGAAAGCAGCAAAACGGTGTCAGATGTTCTGGTCCTCCCATGCTTTTATATCTTAACTGGAAACAAAGCCCATTGCGCAAATAAATACAACAGGCTCTAGAAAGCTGGGGCTGGGGGGGGGGGCTGGCGGTGGGGGGTGGTGGTGGGAAGGGCTGGCTGGCAGGCAAAGGGGGTCTGGGAAAGGGTAGCAGGCAGGCAGGGGGTCTGGGAAGGGTGGGCTGGCAGGCAGGGGGGTCTGGGAAGGGCTGGCTGGCAGGCAGGGTGGTCTAGGGAGGGCTGGCAGGTGGAGGAGCAAGGGAGGGTTGGGCAGGGCTGAGAACCAGGAGGGGTCTGGGGAGGGATGGCAGGTGGGGAGCAAGGGGAGGTTGGGGAGGGCTGAGAGGCAGGAGGGGTCTGGGGAGGATTGGCAGGTAGGGGAGGCAAGGGGGTCTGGGGAAGGCTGAGGGCCAAGCTACAAGTGATGAATCACACTTGAACAGCAAGTGGATTGAGTGGAGAGCAAGTGGAGGGCAAGTGAACAGGGAGGGATACACTTGCTGTTCCAGTGTCATTCGTCACTTGTAGTTTGGCCCTGAGAGGTAGAAGGAGTCTGGGGAGGGCAAAATTGCGCAAAACTCCCGGATAACAGCGTGTTCCCGGCGCGATTTCGCACGAGAAGATGCTGTCTTCCGGGTCTTTTGCACTATGTTCCGCAGGCAGGTAAGACATGTGGAAACGGCCGAGCTCTCGGCAAAAGATCTAACGTGAATCAAAACATCTTGACAGGTGCAGCACTTGCGCACCCACATGCTCTCCAGGTGGGCACTTCAATTCATGCACTCAAGGACTGAGTTTCTTCTCACCATCTTTTTTCGATACGTGAACACAGAATTCTCCCCCTCCAAAATTGTTGGGTTCACCATCACTCCAGGCTTGATAGAAGAAAGGAGACCAATCAGACCATGCCCAATTCCGGGTCTATTAAAAATGAGAGGAGGGGAGAGAGAGGGTTAGGTGATGGAGTAAGCCCTTCCCCAGACTTGATCATCCCACCAACCTGGAGAGCAAGAGGAGAACAATTCCTGCAGGTAACACTTATTTGTTGAACAATGGTGTTCCGTGTGCTGGAGCTTAATCTGCAAAAGCAACTGAGGAAAGTCGAGGGGAGGGGAGGGGAGGGGAGGTATCATAGAAGTGGAATAATTGTAGATATTTCCCCATTTGAAGTACAGGCCAACTGACGGTTGTTTCTCTGCTACCTTCTTGTAAGCCTTCACTGACTTGGTAGTTCCCACGGAAAACACGGATTTGCCTGATGTTACGCTTGTACAAAGAGTGAGATATAAGTACATACAGCTTAGTGGTTAAGACTGGGGAAACTGGAGCTGGAATCCACACTCTGAGCCAAGCTACAAGTGACGCCTGACACAGGTTGGACACTTGTCAGCTTCCCTCAAGTTTTGATGGGAAATGTAGGCATCCTGGTCTTGCAGCTCGGCTCTCTGACTGCTGTTCATTGGACTTTTCAACTGTCACTTGTCCAACATTCCGCCAAGCTGCCTACATTTCCCATCAAAACTTGAGGGAAGCTGGCAAGTACCCAACCTGTGTCAGGCGTCACTTGTAGCTTGGCTCTCAGTCACAATAGTCACTGCACCAATCACTCTTTCTTTCTCTCTTCGCTTAGGCTACCAAACAAGGTTGTTGTGATGATATAATGGAGGGGGAGGGAAATCATGTACCCCACTCAAACAGGGCTACATCAGTGCTTAGTTCTCATGGTCCCTTTTTACATGCCCAGGGTAAGGCTGATTGCAACGTTGGGGTCAGGGAGCAATTTTCTCCAGGCCAGTTCAGCTAGGGATCTTGATGGCGTTTTGACATCTTCTGGGCATGGAGCGGGGGTCACTGGGTGTGTGTGATGGGGGGGAGGTAGTTGTGAATTTCCTGCATTGTGCAGGGGGGTTGGACTAGATGACCCTAGAGATCCCTATGATCCTATCTCTGTTCTGAAGCTGAACCAGAATAGAACCATTTTGAAGACTCAGTTCTAACAAAACATGGTGTAGAACTGGAGTGGGCCTTGGAAGGGCAACTCCACCAGACATCTCTGTTCCAGGTGCACCACTTCCAGCTTACCACGAATCAGATTTTGAGGCCTTTGTGTTTCCTGGGGTATGCAGAAGCCTCACCGGGTTCTGACTTTTCCTGTCTTCACTTGGCGGTCTTCAAGAAGCAGAGGCTGCACAGTCATCTGTCAGAAATACTCTAGGTTTGAACTTCCTGCAACAGACAGGGGCTCGGAGTAGATGTCCAACCCGTTCCCTTCAAATTCTATGATTCGTGATTATTTTATCGTAACCTTTGCAATGTTCCCCCATGGGTCACTAACGACTCAGCGCTTGCACAGGGGACTACCTTTACCTTTTCTTAGGAAACAGGAATAGAACTTCTCTAGCCATATTCCTAATACTTAACGGTAAGCTTTGTTCGTGAACACAAGCCTTATATTCTCTGCAACTTCTCAGCTACTCAAGATAACAAGTCTTTTACTGCCCTCTTGAAAATTTACAAGGATGATTTCATTGGTTAAAATGTTTCTGTGCTTGAGCCTCATTTCATTTTCTCTTCAACTCAGTTTCTGTCTCAGAGCCAAGCTACAAGTGACGCCTGACACAGGTTGGACACTTGTCAGCTTCCCTCAAGTTTTGATGGGAAATGGAGGCATCCTGGTCTTGCAGCTTGGCTCTCCATTACAGCTGCAAGACCAGGATGCCTACATTTCCCATCAAAACTTGAGGGAAGCTGACAAGTGTCCAACCTGTGTAAGGCATCACTTGTAGCTTGGCTCTCATTCTTCAGTCAAACAACTGGAAAACTGGGGGAAAGGAAAGTGGGCAAAACCAGAACAAAGACCCTGGTATTACCACCTGGGTTTTGCACCTAATAGCTAAGGAGCTTGTGTGTTGTGTCTGCACCACCAATTCCACCTGAGGGTTGAGTGCAATTTGTTGATCCAACGTCTCTCGGGGCACAGCAGCTTTTTGAAACCTGAGCATTGCCTGGAGATGTCTGGCTTTACCCCACATGAACACACGCAAGTATCTTATACTGAACCAGACAATTGCTCCATCAAAGTCAGTATTGTGTACTCAAACTGGTCACAGTTCTCCAGAGTTTCGGGGTTTCTTTCATATGACCTACCACCTGATACTTTTAGCTGGAGATGCTGGAGATTAAACCTGAGACTTTCTACCTGCCAAGAAGAAATTCTGCCTCTGAACCATCTAAAAGGATCCGAGACACCATCCTATATAATTCATACAATGCGGATTTGGACTTTTTGGGTAACAAAGTTAAGATACTGAAGGACGTTCCATTTTTAGTTCGGAAAAGACGTTTTAAGTATCAAAAGCTCGCAGCTCTTCTGAGGGAACGTGGAATAAAGTACAAATGGTTATTTCCGGAAGGAATCTGGTTTAGTTACAAAGATCAAACCTATAAGATACTATCAGAAGATCAACTAAGGGATTTTGAGGATAAAAATTCGGAATTTCAGTGTACCAAGCAAGAAGAAAGGGAGAAGTCTGAGGAGCGGGGGGAGGAAACGAGCACTGCGGCGGCAGTTGCTCAGAGAGAATTGCATCCGGGACCCAGGAGGGGGAGGAAAACTCAATTTGAATTCGATTGTAATTTGTATCCTGTATGATCAACCACTCCATCATTACTCTATTAAGCTATTTCTTTACTATGGCAGTATGAAGGGAAAGCATTGAAGTGTAGTGTTTAGTGTTTAGTGTTTAGTGTTTGTAGGTTACCCTCCCCTTTTTTTCCACCCTCCCTTTTTCTTTCTTCTCCCCTCTTTTCTTTCCCTTGTGTTACTGTAATCTTTTGTAGTTACTGTTATTGTATGTTAGGTATTGAAAAATAAAAAAATTTCAAAAAAAAAAGAAATTCTGCCTCTGAACCACAGTCACTTCCCACTGGATGTGAGACGGCAGGAGTGATCTCGGACACCATAACATGACCATTTACAAAAATTCCATTTTCCTATGCCAAAAAACCGTGCAATTTTAGTGCCGTTTTGTAGGATGCAGGGCTTTTTTTCAGTGGGAACACAGTGGAACGGAGTTCCGGCACCTCTTAAAAATGTTCACATGGCCGGTGGCCCCGCCCCCTGATCTCCAGACAGCGGGGAGTTTAGATGGCCCTCCGCGCCGCCATGCGGGGCCACCGGCCATGTGAACATTTTCGCCGAGGGCAATTTAAACTTTAAAAAACTCCGCCCTTGTTCCAGCTGACCCAAAGTAATGTCATTGTGCGGTCTTAAGTTCCACCGCTGAGTTCCACCACCTCTTTTTCCCAGAAAAAAGCCCTAGTAGGATGTATTAAAACGTACTGAAATAAGACTTGCCAAAGAATATACTGAGCTTCCTGCCTTTCCGTCGCCCAACTCCCCCCTTGTCGACAGCAACATTTCCAGGGCCTTCCCAACCATGTCTCATCACCAGATCTTTCAGTTACATCACCTTCTTCTGGATTGCAACTGGGCTCTGTCACCAGGAAAGATAAGCGTCTGCGACTGAGTACTCACTTTTCGGGGATCATTTAGCCCAATCCACAGTCTTTCCACAGTAGGGAAATTATTTTTTAAGTAGTTAGACACTGCGGCATGCTCTGGTTCTGAAAGCATGGATGCAAGATGGCCACCATGACCGAGAACCTGACACTCAACCTGAATGAGAGAAAGAACAAGGAATTCTGTGCAGCAACAAAACATGCAAACTTTAACAAGGAAAGTCCTGCAAGTTGCTCCTGTGCTGGACTGTACTTGTATCTAGACATGTAGACTTTGGCTGATTCCGCACACGTTGGATAATGCACTTTCAATGCAATGTATTGTCAAAGGCTTTCACGGCCGGAGAACGATGGTTGTTGTGGGTTTTCCGGGCTGTATTGCTGTGGTGTGACACTGTGACACTGAGAGATCTCTGTCTTTTGGTGCTACACCTCTGAAGATGCCAGCCACAGCTGCTGGCGAAACGTCAGGAACTACAATGCCAAGACCACGGCAATACAGCCCGGAAAACCCACAACAACCATCACTTTCAATGCACTTTATCAATCGTTTGAGGTGGATTTTTTGTTCCGCACATGAAAAAATCCATTCCAAATGATCTATAAAGAGGATTGGAAGTGCATTATCCAACGTGTGCAGAATCACTCTTTCTGGCTTCCGAGTAGCTGCATCAATTCCACTGTGATGGTGCCAAGGGGTGCCTGAACTCCTCTGGGCTTGGATTGCCTCGCAGTCACCAAGTGCAAAAATGCCACTCTTTGATCATTGATTGGATCAACTGATTGGATCAGCTCCGTTCACTGGAGCTGGGTGGAGTGGCCACACAGTCACCCTTATGCTTGTCATTTCGGGATATAGATAAAAATAAGCATGCGTGTTGCCTCTTACAGCCAGTGGCATTGCTCCAACACAGAGAATTCTTTTCTCTGCAACCAAATTTAAATCTATCATGAATGTCTTCCAAAATGAATTAGTTTCAATACATTCGACCTTTGGCTGTTCCCATTCATGGTTTCTGAGTATAGCCGCTGGCATAGTTTTCCTGCATGCACACTTTTGCAAAGGGGTTTTAATTGCCCGTTAAACCAGGAATGGATCCAAAAGAACAGGGGACGGTGTCTTCTCTGCCAGTAGCATGAGGCTGTGGACTTTCGCATGAGTAGACCTCTTTCGGGCTATCAACCCTAGGGTTTGCCACTTGTTCATTCAAGGGGTCATTTCACAGAAAAAGAGCTGGAGGAACTCAGCATAACTCATTAGCATATGCCACGCCACTTGACATCACTGGAAATATGTCATTAGCATAACTGATTTGCGCATGCCACACCCCCTGACATCACCTATCCTGGCTGTTTTGGACCCAATCCTGGCCATTCAGGTCCAAAATTGCTCCCAAAATGGCAAAAGGGGGCTGAAAATGGCCAAAAAGGGGCCCCAAATGGTCAGGATCAGGCCGCTGCTGAGTGGGAGAGTGATCCACCACCCGTCAGAGGCCTGATCTGGGCCATTTCGGCCTCAGTCCAGGCTAGGGTTGCCAGGCCCCCTCGATCTCCCAGCGGGAGACTGGGGCCTGGCTCTTACCTTGGAGGAGCTTGTGTGTGCGCGCTCTCCTGCAAGCATGATGACATCACTTCTGGGAGTGACATCATCAATCAGCCCCCGTTTGGGCGCTGATCGGGCCTGTTGTGGGCCCCTGCAGAGCGCAGGAACGCTCCCACGCCCCACAGGGGCCCACAACGGGCCCAATCCGTGTCAAAACGGGCCCAATCCGCACCCATTTTGGCACAGATCGGGTCCGTTTTGACGTGAATTGGGCCCATTTTGGATCCCTGTGGAGCGTGGGAGCATTCCTGCGCTCCTCAGGGGCCCACAGCGGGCCCAATCCGTGCCAAAACGGACCCGATCCATGCCAAAACGGGTGCGGAATCGGACCGTTTTGGCGCAGATTGGGCCCGTTATGGGCCCCTGCGGAGCGCAGGAACGCTCCTGAGTTTTACAGGGGCCCCAATCCTTTGCACTGCAGTGCCAGCCCAAAACGATTGAATCAAATGGTCCATTCAAATACACTGAAGAACTGGGGGGGGGGGGGGCGCAGCACCACAGGGGGGCGCACATGGAATGCGCCAGGTAAGCGGGGGCGGGGGTGGGAGGGTGGGGGCTAGGAGCTCCCCCGCCCCCACCGGGGGTCTGGCAGCCCTATTCCAGGCCAAGACGGGCCCCAAATGGCGGAGAGTCAGGTGGGCGGGGCCACCTGACATGTGACCTCTTTGGGGAACTACCAGAACTGCATTCCTGTGCATTCCCCCTCGAAATGAGCCCTGGTTCATTCTGTTCCCAGGGACAGCACTCTGGGAGCTGTCATTTTAGATCTCGGGGGTTCAGAGTGCAGTCCTAAACTAGTCTACTGCAAAATGCCCCATTTGATTCAATAAGGCTTACTCCCAGGAAAGAGGATTGCAGCTCATTCTACTTTCAGGGACTGTAAATTTTTCGACCCAGTCCTCCTTTTATTTGCACACTTGCAGTTCTTCAGTGTATTTGAATGGACCATTTGATTCAATCGTTTTGGGCCGGCCGGCACTGCAGTGCAAAGGATCGTGGGGGTTGTAGTAGATCCCCATATGACAAGGAAGAGGTCAAGAAAAAGCGTGGGAACGATTCTAATATGGTTTCTGCAAGTAGAATGAGGGCGCAATCCTTATTCCTGGGACTAAGCTCATTGAATAAGATGGCACTTGAGTAGACCTGCTTAGGGGTGCACTGGGCAGCTAAAACAACCCTAGAAAAAGAAACACTCATTCCAAATTTGGGGGGACGGGGGCGAGACTACAGTCCTAATCTCCTCTACTCAGGAGTAAGTTCCAGTTTATTCAGTGAGTCTTACTCCTGCTGGAGTAAGGATCGCAGCTCGTTATACTTTCAGGCCCTGTATTTGACACATTCTCCTGCTTTGTGTTATCTGTTCCTCATGAGGCCTTTTAGCCCACGGACTGCAGAATCAACTGTGTGTTATGCCTCAAGGAAGAGCTGTTCCAGATTCAGAGAGCCCAAACTGCATCAGAAAACCAACAGCTGCAACAGAAGGTCCCTTTTTTGTGCATTTAACTATTTATCAGCATCCGTATATCTAGTTCTCATCTTGACCAAATCTGTGGATACCTAAATCCAGACACTGAAGGCATGAGCAGGTAAGACAGATCTTTCTACAAACCTGAAAAAGTCCCAAATTTGCAGAAAAATCTGCAATCTAAAAAAAAAAAAACATTGGGGGTTTTAAAAACCCCAAATAACAGCAACCGTGCCTGTAGCTTTAAGAAATGAATGCTCTCTTGGTGGTCATTGTGTCGGTTGCTAGGAAACCACACCAATATTGCAAGCCTTCAAACCTTTGTTTCTGTCAGTAAAAGGCAAGGAGAGAGGGCAGGGCCCTTTAGGGGTGTTTTGGCCTTTGAAAGAGGATTCATCAGGGTCAAGTCCACCAGCAGCCACTGGGTGACTTGTTACCACATGAAAGGCATGAAAGGTGTAGTGGTTAGAGTTTCAAACTAGAATCTGGGAGACCCAGGTTCAACTCACCCTCTGCTGTGGAAGCTCACTGGGTGACTTTGGGCCACTTGCGCATTCTCAGCCTAACTCACCTCACAGGGTAAAACAGATGCGACAAGGAGGACGTAAGGCGCTTTAGGTCCCCAGAAAGATGACATAAATAAATAATAAATGTAGTTGAAGGAGGGGGGAATATACTGTAGATCGGCGTGTGAGTGGGAAGGAGAGGAGAAAGAACAGAAAGGGGGAGATATAGGGGCTGCCAGGAGGAGGGAAAGAGAAAATAGTGTGGGGAGGGGGCTACGGCGACAGTGACAAGTTCCTTGCTATTCCTTGCAAGTTCCCCCTATGTAACTGTGCCCAGCTATTGGGCCATAGTTTCCCCAGGTAGACGCTACCATGGGTAGAGAAGGAGGGAAAGCTGAAGACAGGTGGGCAGAGCAAAGTAGTTGGCTGGTGGGTGAATCAATGGATCCTTTTTGAAAGGATGCTTCCATCGAGCTGCAACACAACGAGAGTTGCCCAAAGTAGCTGGCCAGGCGTCCAACATGGAATCCAGCTCCTGACTTAAGAAAGGGTGAGCCATTCAAGCGACTGCTGGTAGTCGTGGGTAGAGGACTGCTTAAGACCAGCTTTCCTCAGTGCCAAGCCCCAAGCGGCCTCTCTTACCTCTGAATCCATCCACGTCCGCTCAGTGGCAACCACTCCATAGCAGAACTGCTGAAAGGCCAGCCATGAAGGAGGGCAGTTGACAGCATTAGTGCCTGTCCAGGAAGGAGGGAATGGCAGACAGAGACAGAGGAACAAGGGGAAAGAGCCTCTGTTAGTGGGAACAGATTTTCAGAACCCCACCCAGAGATTTGCATTTCATATTCATGGTTCTGCTGGGTAGCCATGTTAGTCTTCAGTTGAAGAGCAAGACTTTAGTCCAGGGGCACCTTACAGACCAACAAGATTTCCTGGGTATACGTTTTTGGGAGCCAAAGTCCCTTCGTCAGATATGTTAGTGTCTGATGAAGGGAGATTTGACTCTTGAAATTTTATTATTGTGGAAATCTTGTTGATCTTTATTGTGGAAATCTTGTTGATCTTTAAGATGCTACTGGTCTCAGATCTTGCTCTATGGTTGTCCTGGGAGCTATGAAACCCTGACCTTGAACAGACACGGTGATCTTAGCGTTTATATTGAAATCTCCAAAGATAATTATTGTTGGGAGTCCTTGACCCCAGGTCCAGGGAACCTGCTGGCAAGGTAGGTAGAAGGAAACCAATAGGATGCCTAACCTTATCCCTGGGATCCAACACAAGGTACATACAATCAAGGCTGGCGTCTACCTGCAGTGAGTATCTGGGGGTGGAGAGTGCCCTCAAGTCATAGCTGACTTATGGCAACACCTGGTGGGGTTTTCAGGGCGAGAGGCTAACAGAGGTGGCTTGCCATTGCCTGTCTCTGCAACCCTGGTCTTCGTTGGAGGTCTCCCATCCAATTACTAACCAAGGCCGACCCTGCTTAGCTTCTAAGATCTTACGAGAACAGGCTCACCTGGGCTATCCGGGTCAGGGTGCAGTGGGTATCTACTGATGGAGGAAAACGTACAAAGAATTGCTACCGACCCACCTACTCACTTCCTCTATGAAAGTACAAATTCAAATATCTTAATACATAATTAACAATTCAATACCATAGAAATGCATAACAATGAATTTGCTTTATCAACTCCCTCTTGATACAGCATAACAGTGGAAGCCAACATAATTCCAGTAACACCCGCAAGACCGACAAGAATGGAACGACCTGGTCAGGAAAGCTTCCACTCGCCTAGCATGATGCACAACTGTACAAAACTGAATTACTCATGAAGGCTTTTTTACTCAATAGGGCTGTGCTATAATGAAGTAGTTCAGAGAGATGTTTTGGTAAGGGACAGGGACTGCAGGCTATACTACTGGGTACTGTCTGTGGATGTTGAAATGATCTTACTGGGTAGTTTCCATGTGATTTAATAACTCATGTCAAATGATTTTCGTTTTCCCCCCACAGTTTTATCTCTGTGTTCCTGAATTTGAATTGGATGCTTCTTTTCGAATTTCTGCCACACATACGCCATCTCTCCCCCCCCCAAAAAACACTCCTTCCACCATATGAGCTTCTTGCCCCTCCCACTTCCTCAGACTTAGACAGTCCAATACATAGGATAAGTCGGCCACCAGCCCACACCATGGGACACCACCACTCAACTCCCATATGAAACCAAGGACGACAGCCAGGTCCTAGGGACAACTAGAGTCTTACACTGGGGCATCCGTCCGTCACTCACCTGGGAAAATGACGTAGACAGCCAGAAGGCTAAAAAGATGTTGGTAGGTTAATGCCGCCATCTGCACCTGTGAAAAAAGAGCAGAAGAATATAAACGGTCAGCTGCGGCACAGGAAAATTTCCCATTCTGCATACAAAGGCATCGGCGCATCCGAGAGGGCCACCAGATCGCTTTTCTTTAAGCCGGAAAGCAGCCGGCACAATCTCTGAACAACACACTGGTAGTAATGGCATAGAGCGAATAAGGTAATCCTATGACAGTTGAACCCCATAGGTATAATCTGGTTGTTTATATGTTACTTGATTTCTACATACATCACTGTATGCAATGGGGTGCATGAAGCAATGCTTAAGTATTAATGACAAATTCAAACTTCTTCTTAGGTTGGCTCTTAGAAGAAGAACAGTGTGAAGCCACCGGTGGGCGAGATGATGGGATCACCGAGCTTCCTGTGCCAAGCGGCAAGAAAGCAGTGGTGTGACTCCTGAGAGATAACATTGCCGTGAGCCTGGGTTGCCCTGAGACCTCTCAGGGGATTAGCAGAATCAAAGAGTCCCACTGTGAAGGTCACTCACCAGTCTGGCCTGTCCGTCTGCCTCCGGCTCGTTGTAACCGACAGCCGCTTCTGTCTCTCAAATGAACAATGGTCGTCCTTCTGGAGTATTTATATGCCCCAGCATTTATACACTAGAGCATTAAACCAAACATTATCACTCAACCTAAAAGCACAGCATGTGAAGACAACCACGACTGAACAGCTACCAGGAAGCAGAAAGCATGAGGGATGCCCGTTGCGTTGTTTCCGATGGTCTTATCTTCATGATTTTGTCGTAATAACTAGCTTAGATTGCCATGAAGAAAAATTAGAAAAAAAATATATAAATGCACAGTTATTACTAAAAATATAAACACCTCATGTATGAAGGTGGTGATGGAGAGTGCCCCAAAGTCATAGCTAACATATGGCAACCCCTGTTGGGGTTTTCATGGCAAGAGACTAAGAGAGGTGGTTGGCCATTGCCTGCCTCTGCAACCCCTGGTGTTTGTTGGAGGTCTCCCATCCAATTACTAACCAAGGCTGACCCTGCTTAGCTTCTGAGATCTGATGAGACCAGGCTCACCTGGGCTATCCAGGCCAGGGCACATATGCATGTTTTTATTTATGTCATTTATAGTCCACCTTTCTCACTGAAGGTGGATTACACAGTGTGAGATTCATATAGTCAAAATCAAGGACGTTTCAATAAAAAATGCCATAGAGACTATAAATATGAATTTGCAAAGACACAACGTCAGCAGAAATCCAATACAGAGTTGAAATGCTGAAACAGAGCATAAACAATTCTACGATTGACAATAAATGACATAGATCCACCCAGTAGGATCATATTTAAAGCAACAGATAGCACTCTTTGAATCCAGAGAGAAACAAAATAGAATTGTGTTGCACCTTAAAGACCGAATGAGCAGTGCGTTCATTTTCAAGGAACAGTTTTGGTTTTGCAGAGGATGGGGGGGGGGTGCGTGAGAGTTTGTCATCAAGTCACAGCTGACTTGTGGCAACCCCTCATGGGGTTTTTAAGGCAAGAGACATTTAGAGGTGGTTCGCCGCTGCCATTCTCTGTACAGGAGGATTTGAGTCCAGTGACACCTTAGAGGCCAACAAGATTTTCAGAATATGAGCTTTCAAGAGATACTGAAGAAGGGAGCTCTGACTCTCCAAAGCTCATACCTTGAAAATCTTGTTGGTCTTTAAGGTGCCACCAGACTCAAATCTGACCCTGGTCTCGGTGGTCTCCCATCCAAGCACAAACCAGGGCTGACCCTGTTTAGCTCCTGAGAGCTGATGAGCTCCGGCTAGCCCGGGCCGTCTATGGTCTAGACTTCACTTAATCAGACACATTGAATTGATTCTTGGTCATAGCAGCGGTGGGGGCGGGGGAGTGAGCAGTGTGTTTAAAAGGCCATAAAAGGGGTAAGTCTCACTCAAAACAGACTTTTTTCCTGTTAGATTAGGGCCATTTTCACACCACTAACCTGCTCTTACTTTCCCCTCTCCCCCTCCCCTCTCCCCCTGTTTCCAATGTATGTCTCTGGGCAGCTGATCATATAAATAAATAAACAGTGAACAAATCCATCAGCCAGCCAGCAGTTGGAAATAAACGCTGCATTTTTTGGAAGTCTTATAATTTGGTGTTCATGGTATCAGAGCTATTCCATGCCTGCTTGCTTTTGCTCAGCCTTGTGGGAGATGTAGTTCCCCCTGCACAGCACTTAATTACCTGTCTCAACCCACCCAAGATCCTGGGTAGATTCATCTTGCCTACTGCGCAAACGCAAAAGCCCCCCTGGCAAAGCAAGGGAATGAAACTCCATCGCCACAGCTGCAGAATTCTTTGTTAGCCTGTCAAGGTGGGTGGCAGATGGGCAAACAGGTCATAAGTTCACATCATGAGTGCTAGTAGCTGCTGAACATGCTATGCTCAAATTTGGTTGGTTGTCAAAGACACAATGATAGTCCGGGCAAATATTTTGGTATGACATCGCCATGCAGTTCTTACGTTTTTAATGCAAGATGAAGACAATGTAGGTATGAAGAACCTGCCATAGAGAGCACGTAGGTTGGAGTTTTACATGTACAAGGGGGCCTATTGAATATTATTTTTTCCCCTCACCCCCATGCAATGCATCTGAAGAGAGTATGGCTGTTTCCACACATCCTTAAAGAGATGGACCACTCACCGAACACTGGTGGCTCTCCCCCTTGACTCCAGACATCTCCGTTTTCAAAAATGGTTGCAGGCTGTTTGGCTTCTGTTTTCTCTGCGCCTTTTCTGGGAACGCACTTTCCACGGTCCCAGAAAAGGCACCGAAAAAACAGAAGCCAAATAGCCCATAACCGTTTTGCAAATGGAGACGCCGCCAGCATTCCACGAGTGGGCCATTCCTATAAGGGCATGTGGAAATGGCCTAAACCAACACTTAAACTTCCTGATATATCCCAATCCAACTTTAACTGGAAACCTCCAACTTGAGAAGAGATCCCAAAGCTTCCTGAGCAAACTCTTCGGCGCACAGTAGCCCTTGAAAGGAGCGTGTTCTTCCTAATCTTTATGGCATTTCTTTGATGCCCATTTTCTTCCTTTGGGCACTATCGTTATTGCGAATGCCCTTCTCCGATGTCTGGAACTAAACACAGGAGAGACAGATAGAAATCTTAAGTATCCCTCCATAAAATGGATGCACAGCATTGGGAATGTAAGGAACAATGCCCCTGGTTAATCAGCATATACTCCCTTCCTCATTCGTACCATTGACATATTTATCCGAATCACTTCCTTGCTCATTGAAGTTATTTTAGGTGGGTAACCATGTTGGTCTGCAGTAGAACAGCTGGATTTGATTCCAGTGGCGCTTTAGAGACCAACAAGATTTTCAGAGTATTTCTAGAGTTGGATCTCCCCTCTTCAGACACTGAAGATGGTGTCTGAAGTGGAGAATTATTCTTCTGGGTTGTTTGGAGTGGTGGGGGTGTCATGAAGGCTCTTGTGCCTGGAAAGATCAAGAGCTGTTAGTTGTCGAAGCCTGGCCACGTTTCGTAGAATCACTAGAAACAAAGCCCATTGTGCAAATAAATACAACGGGCTCTAGAAACCTGGGGCTGGGGAGGGCTGGGGGGGGGGATCTGGGAAGGGCTGGCAGGTGGAGGGGCAAGTGGGGTCGGGAGAGCTGAGAGGCGGGATGAGTCTGGGGAGGATTGCCAGGTGGAGGGGCAAGGGGGTCTGGGGAGGGCTGGCAGGTGGAGGGGCAAGGGGGGTCTGGGGAGGGCTGAGAGGCAGGGGGGTCTGAGGAGAGCTGGCAGGTAGGGTGGCAAGGGGGGTCTGGGGAGAGTTGAGAGACTGGAGGGGTCTGGGGAGGATTGGCAGGTGGAGGGGCAAGGGGGGGTCCGGGGAGGGCTGAGAGGCAGGGGGGATCTGAGGAGTGGCAAGGGGGGTCTGGGGAGGGCTGAGGGGCAGGAGGGGTCTGGGGAGGATTGGCAGGTGGAGGGGAAACTGAAGTTCCTCTCCCCCACCCCTTTTCCTTCTGTTCCTTCCCCTCGCTGCCTGAAGAGACAGAGAGGCTGAGAGGCAGGGGGGATCTGAAGAGACAGAGAGGCTGAGAGGCAGGGGGGATCTGAGGAGTGGCAAGGGGGGTCTGGGGAGGATTGGCAGGTGGAGGGGAAAGGGGGGTCTGGGGAGGATTGGCAGGTGGAAGGGAAAGGGGGGTCCAGGGAGGGCTGAGAGGCAGGGGGGTCTGGGGAGGATTGGCAGGTGGAGGGAAAAGGGGGGTCCGGGGAGGGCTGAGACGCAGGGAGGCAATGCACCTGTAGCCCTGTGAGCCCCACTGGAGCCGGGGTGCACCGCACCCTGGCTCTACCGAGAGTGGCGCGGTGCGGCTCCAGCAGGGCTCCAAGGGTGGCAGGCGCTTTGCCTCTGACCCACCCCCACCCCACCCCACCCCGGTTCCACTGGAGCTTACAGGCACGTTGCTCTTCCTGCGCCGCCCTCCTTCTCCAGCTGGGCTACGTAGCCTGTCGGCAGAGGGCTTGCAGGCTCACCTGGCCATCTGCCACCAGCAGTGCCCTCTGGAGGCAGCATTCCACAGTGCACTTCCATCCTGGTGTGCCCGCGCAAGTGCACCAAGAGAAATGTGCGTCGTTGGAAACCTGCTAAGACAATTATGTTATAGGATAGGGTTGGAAGGGACCTCTACAGTAATTTAGTCCAACCCCCTGCACTATGCAGGAAATTCACAAGGACCTTCTCACTCCCCCAGTGACCCCTGCTCCATGCCCAGAAGATGGCAAAACACCATCAGGATCCCTAGCCAAACTGGCTTGGAAAAAATTGCTTCCTGATCCCAAAGTGGTGATCGGCATTGCCCTGGGCATGTAAGAAGGGGCCACGAGAAGTAAGCCCTGATGTAACTGTTCCTGCCCTCCCCCTCAAGATCTGCCCAGGTTCACAGAATCAGCATTGCTGTCAGATGGCCATCCGGCCTCTGCTTCAAAACCTCCAAAGAAGGAGAGCCCACCACCTCCCGAGGAAGCCGGTTCCACTCAGAGCCTTGCTACAAGTGACATTTTACACGTGAAGGATAAAGGATTATTTTCGCAAGTCTTTCTGGGAACTGAAGTTCCTCTCCCCCACCCCTTTTCCTTCTGTTCCTTCCCCTCGCTGCCTGAAGAGACAGAGAGAACCTACGGCAACATCAGCTTTTGCAAATCGTCTTGCTGGGGGGCGGGTGGGGGGGGGAATGCTCCGGAGAAAGCTGAGAAAGTTGCAGCTGCCTGCCCCAAAGATCATTGAGAGCAGGCTTGTGACTGGAGGAACGATCTGCAAAAGTTGTTGTTGCCGCAGGCTTTCTCTGTCTCTTCAGGCAGCGAGGGGAAGGAACAGAAGGAAAAGGGGTGGGGGAGAGGAACTTCAGTTCCCAGAAAGACTTGCGAAAATGATCCTTTATCCTTCACGTGTAAAATGTCACTTGTAGCAAGGCTCTGAGGGACTGCTCTGACTGTCATGCATTTCTTCCTAATGTTTTGCCTTTTACTGTGTACAGTAAGGGGAAGGAGAGATCTCTGGCAGAGCTATTTGCCCCTCAAAAATGGACTTTTGAATGGCAGAGTGGAGAAGCAAATGTCCAGAGCATGCTTCATTGACACAGAGTTCCAGTCCTTGGACGCAGATGATTTCTGCTTGCCATAGGAACATAATGGCCTAATCAAAAACATCCCATGTTTTTTGGGATGGTGAGGGGAGGGGGGTGTAGAGCATGGAAAATTTTCCTTTGCAGATTAGATTGACACCTTAAAACAGGAAGTAGCTCCTGCTCCCCTGGTATGTCATGAGTTCCAGCCACCCCCCTCTGCTTCTAAGATCCTGGCCTAACATTCTTCCCCTCCCACTGGCTCCCTTTCCACTTCTGCGGGGCTGGATCTTCCTTCATCCCTGGTAGGTTTCAGAGGAAACCATTCTGTGTATACCTTTGTCTCATGCCTCATGCATCATACACACCCACTCTCAATTGCTCCGTGTAGCCTGAAGACTCAAGGAACCAAAGTAGCCCTTTCTTCACACAAGCCACAGAAAGAGACAGAGGAGGTGTCTGAAACAGGGACAACGACAGGGGTAAGGGCAATTTCCACTGCTAACTTTCCTTGCCAGGGTCACTGGGTGTGCGTGGGGGGGAAGGTGGTTGTGAATTTCCTGCATTGTGCAGGGGGTTGGACTAGATGACCCTAGAGATCCCTTCCAACCCTAGGATTCTATGGTTCTCCATCCACCCCTCGGTGAGCATTCAGTAACAGCTGGTTCCACCTGTAGAGTTCACGTGGTGGTCAGGGTGGGAGAGCGCTGGAATTAATATTTCTCATCAAGTTATGGAATTTCTCAGAGAATGTATTTATTATCCAAAGTATTTTAAATTCTAAGCCAGTGAACCTCAAGCCTGCAAAGGGGAAAACACAAAGGTCAATATATATAATAATAACTGTTTGCTTATATACCTCCTTTCTAGGCAGATTAGTGCCCTACTTAGAACAGTGAACAAAGTCAGTGTTATTATTATCTTCACAATATAGCTGGGCAGTTGGGGCTAAGAGAAACGGCTTGCCCTAGGCCACCTTCCAAGCTCATAGCAGTAGAGGGAATCAAACCAGCAGAGTGCTGATTCACCGCCCAGCTACTTACCCAAGGGCCCCTTCTGAGCTCATGGCAGAAGTGGGATTCGAACCAGCAGAGTGCTGATTCACAGTCCAACCACTTAAGCACTATGCTACAGCAGCTCTTATAATAACGGCACTTGCTACTCTTCTAGACTGATTATTGCCCACTCAGGATGGTGAACAAAGTCAGTGTTATTATTATCATCCCCACAATCCAGCAGGGGAGCTGGGGTGAGAAGAGTGGCTTGCCCCAAGGCCGCCTGCAGAGCTCATGGCAGGAGTGGAATTCGAATCAGCAGAGTGCTGATACACAACCCAACCACTTAACCACTAAGCTATAGTAGCATGCGATCTATCATAGGTGAGCACACACACCCTACACATGCACGCGTGCACACACACATCTGTTTTATTTCAAAACAAATTCTTCTTGTTCATTCACACAAGTCAGTGCGCTCTAGTGGTTAGACTATCAGACTGGGGCAAGGGAGACCCGGATTTGAATCCCTACTGAACTGTGCAGCTCATTGGGTGACCTTGGGACGGTCACTCTCTCTGCCAGTCTAACTTCCCTTACAGGATTGTTGGGAGATAAAAACCAGGGTGTGCACGACAGGTTTGCTGCCATGAGTGCCTGGGAGGATGGGCAAGATAAAAACAAGATCGAACCTCAGCCCATGTTTATAACATCGGTCCTTGTGATCAGTTTTTTAAAGTGGGAAACACATTTTGGGTTCAGAGGAGTTCGCCGTGTTCGTCTGTAGTTGTAAAATAGTAAAGAGTCCAGTAGCACCTGTAAGACTAACCAAGTTTATTGTAGCAAGAACTTTCGAGAACCACAGCTCTCTTTGTCAGATGCATCGTCAGCTTTCGAGAATCACAGCCATCTGACGAACAGAGCTGTGGCTCTCGAAAGCTGATGATGCATCTGATGAAGACAGCTGTGGTTCTCGAAAGCTCATGCTACAATAAAGTTGGTTAGTCTTACAGGTGCTACCAGACTCTTTAACATTTTGAGTTTCCATCCAATTTGGACACTCCCTGTCAGATGTAATGCACATGAGTGGACAATTTTCACAAGCCAGAGTACGGTGCATGTTTGCTGCCCCTACCCACCCACCCTGGCTCAGCATTTGGCCTTCCTGCCCCATCATGATTGGCCTCAGGCAGTTTCTGAACAGAGGGGCTACAGTAGAACAGCAGGGTTTGAGTCCAGCGGCACCAACCAGATTTCCAGGAAAATCAGTTTTGGGGAGTTGGAGCTCCCGTCTTCAGACTGAAGAAGGTGTCTGAAGAAGGGAGCTCTCATCTCCAAGGGCTTCTGGATGACATGTTGTTTGTTTCCACTCTGACTTTCTCCAACAAAAGACTCATCATTTTGACTCTTTCCAGTCTGCCACTTGAGGTCTGGTCCATGAGCTGCCACTGAGTTCTCCCGTGCAATTTAACTTCTATATAAAACAGGGACGCTGGGAAAAATTGTCATGAATACTTGCCTGTTTAAAGCCAAGCAAATGTTCAGCCCCTTCGGTTGCCACAATGCGGCTGGATATAACACAGGAAGCTTGTACCAAAGGGAGCATCCGTGCCACTTCCAATTGCTCCCGTATTTTGTTCTCTCTCCACAGGGGCAGATGTTGTCAGTCTCCTATTTCCGAATCCTCCTTTGGGGCCTCCTGGTCATGCATAACTTTCTGCCAGGTCAGTCCATGCTGTGCACCTAACAAAGCTGAGGCCCCGTGGGATGGGTTGGCCCTCGGTGGTGAGGGAGAAACTTCCATACTTCCTCTGCATTGCTTCCATGCATAGTTTCATGGGTTATATTATTTTCTTGACTCTGAGAGAGAGGTGAAAATGCCAGCTATTTCCTTTTGAATAAACAGAACCATGTTGGATGTGAGCCAGCTGTGGACAGGCTGCCTTTATGGCACCTTCAAACAGTAATTTCCATTTCCATTATAGTTTAAACCACTATTTCCTCAAAGTGGATCTGCTTTGTAGAGCATCACTAACTAGAGATGAATGATGAGTGAACTGAGGTCAACAAATCAAGCTATTCTTACACGCCCAAGGTAACGCCAATCGCCACCTTGGGGTCAGGAATAGAGATGGGCACGAACCGAAATACAAACCAAAATTAAGCACGAACCAGGCCGGTTTGTGGTTCATGAACCACGGTTCACCAGATCCCATTTCTGACGAACTGCCACGAACTTTAGGCTGGTTCATTTGGTTCATTTTTTGGTTCGTCACTGCAGACAGGCTGGTGCCTATCAATTGGTTTCCTAGGCAACAGGGGATGGACTTTCTGCAGACCTTCTGCTGACCCGGAAGTGACCTTCTGCTGACCCGGAAGTGATGGTTTTCTGACCTGGTTGTGATGTTTTCATGAACCAAACAAACTGGTTTGTGAACCAGGGGCAGGTTTGTGAAAGTTCGTGGTTCGTGAAATTTGACGAACCATGAACCACATGGTTCGGTTTTTTTCCGGTTCATGCCCATCTCTAGTCATGAAGCAATTTTCCCCAGGCCAGTTTGGCTAGGGAGCCTGACGGTGTTTTGCCATCTTCTGGGCATAGAGCAGAGGTCACTGTGTGTGTGGGGAGGGGTAGTTGTGAATTTCCTGCATAGTGCAGGTGGTTGGACTAGATGACCCTGGCGGTCCCTTCCAACCCTATGATTCTATGATGCTATTTCTGACAATTTGAGACAATAGTTTGCTCCAAGCCCAGTGCAGATCCTATTGTGCCCACCTTCCCGGACTTGAGCCTCCTTGGCATTCTAGATCCACTTCCTCCATCTCATGAACTTGTGAACACAGCTCGTAGACTCCATAGTCCTTGTCTAGCTTGAGGGATTTCCCCCAAGGCAACACACAGCCTGCCCTTATAATCTAATAGCCGTGGATGGCCCCACGGGGGGAAAAATCACACAGGTAAAAAAGTTGCAGCAATATCACATATTCCTGCAAACTCAAGAGGACCCTCAAATGTGTAGAAAAATCTGAACTGCTTAAAAAACAAAATTAGGCAATAACTCGCCTGCTCCGAAGCTTTATTTGCTGTGCATAGACAATGCAAAATCAATCACCAACGGAGTTGTCACAATAGCAGTCCCAAAGGCCAGATATAAATCTGGTGGCAACATCAATGTCAAGCAGGTAAAAAGGGGAAGGGGCTTGCCTCACCCCTGCCTGAGCCTTTTTCTCCACAAGACAACTATTTCTCCCCTTTCCTCTGTCAACAGCGGGCACAGCATCCTGCCCCAAAGGCTGGCTGTCCTACTTCAGCAACTGCTATGGACTTTTTCCAGAACAGATGACCAGGGAAGAGGCAAAGGTGAGAAGCCATTGCCACAACCAAGCTGCCTAGTTGTTGTTCAGATTGTATATGCAAGTGGCTGTTTCTTCCTGCAGGAAAGAAATGGTCTAAATCAGGGGCCCAGCTGCCCCTGGTACGAGGTTGCCAGGACCCTCCGGTCGCGCAAAGCGCGTGAGCACTTCCAGCACCAACGTGATGATGTCACTTCCTGGAAGTGACATCACCGTGTCTGGCAGTGGGCATGCTCTCATGCTTTGCATGGGGTCAGTTCAACCAGCTGGGGGCCAAAACTGACCCCCTGCAAAGCATGTGAGCATGCCCACTGCCAGACACGGTGATGTCACTTCAGGAAATGATGTCGTTACACCTGCCGGGTGCTTGCGTGCTTGCTCAGGAGGTTCCTTGCTACCCAGACCTGTCCCCCTTGCCTTCCCCCCCCCACCAGCCAGGGAAACAGTGGCGGGGGGCAGAGGCTAGGAGCGGGGGATCCCCTGCCTCCACCGGGGGACTGGCAGCTTTAGCTCGGGTTTGATGCTATTATTAAACAAAAGGAGCAAAGGTGGGCGTTTTTGAGAAATGTAGAATATGTAACAGTAATTTCATAATGAAAACGTTCTTCTTGGTTCATGAGGTTGTATGTCTGGAATGGAATTGTACGGGGAGGGCTCTTTTACAAGTTTGTACTGGGCCCAACAGAACCAGTACTTTAGTGCTGGGCCAAGGATGGAGTCCCGGATGGAGGGGTGGGGGCAGGGAAAGCCTGCAAGGCCAGCTGGCCCAGGCAGCAGGGGGTGGAGAATGTGGAGTCCTACTCCAACCCTCACAGCTGCAGGCCGAGGAGGAGGTGGCTGGGGCTGCTCCTTCCCCATAGCTGGAAAGAAGCAGTAAGCTGTGAAACGCTAACTATAAACACATTGCATGTCCCAAATAATAAAACAATAGAGAGAGGGGGCCAGAGCAAAAGAGCAGGGTGCACCCCCATCAGAGGAGTAGGACCAAGGGAGCAGAGCCCCCTTTCCTCCACAGCGGAGACTAAAGGATGTAGGGTTGCCAACCTCCTGGTGTGGCCTGGAGATCTCCCAGAATTACAACTGATCTCCAGGCCACAGATATCAGCTTCCCGGGAGAAAATGGCTGCATTGCAAGATGCCTTCTATGGCATTATACCCTGCTGAGGTTCCTTTCCTCCTTAAACTCCACCCTCTCCAGGCTCCACCCCACCAAATCTCCAGGAATTTCCCAAACCCTGGGCAACCCTAGGTCAGAGGGAGGTGCCAGCTGCCAAGCTCAGCTCCTTCCTTCTCCGCTCCAGCACCCCTCTGGCAACGCCAAGTTGCATTTCTACAGCTGCAGTTTAGCACCGCCCCATCCTTCCACAGGCGCATACCCCTTTCTCTAGACTAAAACTGTTTGCTCTCTGTCTCTCACAGGAGGAATGTCAGAGCATTGGCCAGGGGGGCCATCTTGCATCCATCCTAAGTGACCAAGAGCTGGCCATGGTGACCAGATACATCACCACTCAGTTTAAAGGCGTAGGAAATGTCTGGATTGGGCTTAAGGACCGCTGGAGAGTGAGTGCCAAGCTCCTGCCCCTGTAGGTTTCAGGAGGAGAAGGAAGCAATGGAGGTAGCAAAAGAAAACATGTGAGAAGAAGATGCAGGAAGGGGGGAGAGGAAGAAGGCAGAACAGGCCTGCCAGGTGGGTCCAAATCATTCATTTTACTGGCCCGGCAGCCCTGTCCAATCTTTTGGTCAGTCCCAGTCCTTCTGGGAATGCTTCCGTCTTTCCAGCATGGCTCCTCCCAATTTTTGTGGTTTTAAAAAAGCCACCAAGGCCCCAGAATCTCCTCAATCTGGTGGAGTCCCAGGCTGTGGCCACTGCTCCTGCCCCTGGATTTGTCAAGCTATGCAGAGACAATCCCGTGCCCTATATGGCTTTGCTGCTCTTGAGTGGTGTGCAATTGACACACACACAAATTCTCTCTGGCCACGTGCCTGCGCTTACCGTTCAGCAGTAAAACATGCAGCGGCGGTGCTGAAATGGAGGGCCTCCACAGTAAATTAGCATCAGGCTATTGCTGTATATATAACGGCGCATTGGGACCAAGGGCGCTTCCTCATGTGCGCTGAGTCCGCCAGCTTGACTCTGAAAATTCGATGGATCTGGGCCACTCACCGGGCTTCCTTCTGCTGCTAAAACAGGAAGGCTGCAGTTGCTTGAGGAGGGGGCAATTAGGGTTCTTTTTCTGTCCCAGTAATAATAGCCCTGTGCCTTTTGCTATCTCTGCAGATCAGAAGGTGGAAATGGGATGATGGCTCAAAGACCACAGACCTTCACTGGACCTCGGGGGTACCCAGTATCTTTACAGGGTCAAAGTACTGTGCCTATATGATAGAACTGGAAGGTGAGCAATGTTAAACAAGCTATGCCTAAGAACTGCAGCTCTGGGGTGGATCAAGGCACGAGGACTCCTGTAATAAAGGCCCTGACCTGGATAGCCCAGGAGCACCTGATCTTGTCAGAAGCTACGCAGGGTCGGCCTTGGTTAGGAATTGGATGGGAGACCTCCAACAAAGACCAGGGTTGCTATGCAGAGGTAGGCAATAGCAAACCACCTCTGTTAGTCTCTTGCCATGAAAACTCTGCTAGGGGTCGCCATAAGTCAATGATGACTTTGAGGGGTAGTGTGGTGCAGTGGTCAGACTGCTGGAGTAGGAGATTCGGTTTCAAATCCCTGCTCTGCCAGGAAGCTCAGCGGTGACCCTGGACCAGTCATATACTCGCAGCCTTACCTACCTGGCAAGATGAAATGAGGAGGAAACTGTATATATCACTCCTAGCCTCATAGAGGAAAGGCAGGATAAGATCAGACAGATAGACCAATCCATTTCACCTGGTGTGAGATGGTGGGGGTGGTGACTGGCTGCCAGTTAGCAGCTCAGTGGGTAACATCTATTTTCCACACCTGCCCACCTGCCGTTCTGCAGCCTACATTGATGGGGCAACAGGTTTTCTGTGCCTTGTTAGTACTGGGAGGGACCAACCGGTCCTCTCACCCAACTTCTCACCAAGCAGCTGCAACTCAGAGCCAAGCTACAAGTGACGCCTGACACAGGTTGGACACTTGTCAGCTTCCCTCAAGTTTTGATGGGAAATGTAGGCGTCCTGATCTCGCAGCTGTAATGGAGAGCCAAGCTGTAAGACCAGAATGCCTACATTTCCCAACAAAACTTGAGGGAAGCTGACAAGAGTCCAACCTGTGTCAGGCGTCACTTGTAGCTTGGCTTTTAGAGGAAGGAAGCAGCTGGTAAAAGCTAAGGCTACACCATCTCTTTCGTTCTCAGGCCAGTGGGAAGGCCTGTCCCAGAAGCTTGTATGGGCATCAGAGTATGTCCCGTTTCGGCCCTATCATGACAGCAGGCTTCCTGAGCTGGTGGGCGTTGTTGCCTTCTCCTTCAGCTCATGCTAGAGAGTTGTAGACAGATCAGCTCCATGACTTTGTGAAGACACGCCACCTGAAACTTGCTCATCAAGATCCGACGCCAACAAAGCCCCGTTTGCAAAAGACTGGTGTAACAACAACACCTTTATCAAACAAGATGTGCTAGAATACAGCCCAAAATGGAAGGAGATTTTGGATTCTGTCAAATGTGTATTGGAACCTGAGACTTACTGGGGGCCGCGGGTGGGTCTGGTAGATTCTGGATTGCTCCTGTGTGAATAAAGCACTTCAGATATTGTAGGGTTGCCATCCTGGAGAATTAGGGGTGGAGCCTGGGGAGGGAGGCACCTGGGGATGAGAGAGATCTCAGCAGGGTATAATGCCAGAGCCCACCCTCCAAAGCAGCCATCTTCTCCAGGGGAAGCGACCTCTGTGGTCTGGAGTCTCTTGCAATTCCTGGAGATCTTCAGTCACCACCTGGAGGTTGGCAACCCTATGTTGCAACAATGCCAGGAAAATAATAGGAACTGGCTTATGTAGCTCAAGTCTGAACACCAGATGAACTTCCATTTGTATTCCTTACCCTCCCAAGGATATCACGTACAGCTCGTTTTTCCTTAGGCTCCAAGCAGGTTTGCACACGGCCACCGAAATTTTATTTATTTTTATTTAAAACGTTTTTATGCTGCCTTTCCACCCAAAGAGGTTCTCCAAAGTGGCAAACACTTGAACATTAAAACATTCGAACATATATAACATAATTCAATAAAAACATATAAACACATCAACACAAGGGCTAGGGGTACTTCCCTGTTCCTAGAATTTTATCCATGACAATACGCATTCCTTCTCCAAAGATGGGCTGATAAAGTATTGCTTGTCTGGAAGGACGAGAGGGTGCTCTGTCTCCCAGGGAACCATATACGGATCTTGGCCACCTTCAAAATTGAAACAGGGAGGCTCTCATGCTTTAAAGAACAGAAGGTTTGTGTGGACACTATCTTGTGATACTGTTTCTCCGTTGTCTTCTAGATTACAAGACCTGGAGAGATGCAGACTGTTCGGAAGAGTATGCCTTCCTATGCAAGATGAAGTCATAAGCAGAGGTTTCTTTTGTGTCCATACATCTCCAGGGCCTCCGTTTGATCAAAGGATGGCTTTCTTCCAAGAGCCTGAGGGCCAAGCTACAAGTGACGAACGACACTTGAACGGCAAGTGAACAGACTCACGTGTATTCCTCCCTGTTCACTTGCACTCCACTTGATGTGATCAGGTGGAGTGCAAGTGGAGTACAAGTGAACAGAGAGGAATACACGAGAGTCTGTTCACTAGCCGTTCACTAGCCGTTCAAGTGTCATTCGTCACTTGTAGCTTTGCTCTCAGAGCCAAACTACAAGTTACGCCTGACACAGGTTGGACACTTGTCAGCTTCCCTCAAGTTTTGGCGGGAAATGTAGGCAGCTTGGTGGAATGTTGGACAAGTGACAGTTGAAAAGTCCATTGGACAGCAGTCGGAGAGTCAAGCTGCAAGACCAGGACGCCTACATTTCCCATCAAAACTTGAGGGAAGCTGACTAGTGTCCAACCTGTGTCAGGCGTCACTTGTAGCTTGGCTGTCACGTGTATTCCTCCCTGTTCACTTGCGCTCCACTTGCACTCCACCTAATCACAACGTGATCAAGTGGAGTGCAAGTGAACAGGGAGGAATACACGTGAGTCTGTTCACTTGCCATTCAAGGGTCATTCATCACTTCTAGTTTGGCCCTAAGTCTTTCCATCTATGACAATCCGGCATACATCTGTGTATGGCAGTTTTTACACATCGACTTCTGTTGAGTTGTTGCAGCAAGAAATTCACTTTCAACCCTACAATGTGGCAACTTAGCCTGGGACAGTTTTGGCTGCAGATTATCCCATAAATAAAGCCTCCATATTTGAACAAGATGGATTTTTCAAATGCTTTATGTTTTATTTTCAGACAGAGGTTCCCTAGCTCAGTTACTGTTGAAAACAACGCTGGATACCCAACCAGCATTGTTGAGACTCTCCACACAGGTGTCAAACAGCAGCTATAACCGCTAAACGGCCAACAAAGTGCCCTGTTCCCAGACACATTTTCCAGGTATATTCATTATGTCCCTTACAGGAATTTTAGGGACAGGAACTCATCTGGGGGATATCAGTGCGGAGAAAACGGGGACTTTGCAAGTGTCTGACTTGACTGAGGGAGAAACAGTAGAAAAAGGAGAAATGAAAGACTGAATATAACCAACAGGTTTTCAAGTTGCAAAACGGACAAGGTTTGGCAAGACTTACAGTGCAATCCTAAACAGAGTTACTCCAATCTAAGCCTATTGAAATCAATGGGCTTAGACTGGAGTAACTCTGTTAAGAATTGCACTGTTAGCACCATGTAGGCATTCCATGACACTCGTTTTTTTATTTTGGTGACCCCCCCCCCACAAGGGCAAGTGCCTAAAGAGCCAAACAATAGTCAGAAAGCTACATGCCAGCAATGCCGATAGATTTGGGGAGCAAGTATGTCTCTCTGATGACCATCCCAGGAAGAAACCCCCCCAAACTCCTGAAATGCGGGAATTGATACTGCGTGCTCCATCACTGTACATAACCATGCCCTGTCCATCAGAAGGAATCCCAGACCTATTTGCCAGCACAAGTATGCTTTATGGGGCTACCTTTGTTTGACCCCCCCAGCCAAAAAAACACATTGAAAACCCCAGAATACATTGCTGATTGCTGACCAAGCATGATGTTTCAAAGACTTAGAGTAGAGGGGCCAGGCTGCCCCCAACAGCAGGAGGCCTCTCAGCACCCAGCCTTGTTACTGAGGCACCAGCAGGAGGAAATCAGGAGGAAGATGCATGCACTGGTGTGATGTCATGTCCGGTAAAATCCTGGCAACTAAAGACATCGTTTCTGACAAAAAACAGAAGTGACATAAGGATAGTCTAGCATTTCACAAAAACTCTATGGTAAAACCATCGTGTTTTTGTAAATCCTAGAAGCTAAAGACATCACTTCTGGTTTTTAACAGAATTGATGTTAAGAGTATTGGTTTCCCTCCAGTTCCTCCTGGGGGTGGCCAGCTGTGGCCTGGCAATCCTGACTTAGAGACATATCTGCAACTCTGACAAGATGACCAGAGATTCAGGGAGGGGGAAGGTTGTGGGGGGAAGGAATCCGAATGTATTTAGCTTCATCATTCCCTAGGGGGGAACCTTTCCAGGGGACTGTAGGGGCCATTTTCAAGCAAACAACACCAAAATTGCACTAGAGATACTGTTGCCTGTCCACTAAAGACACCCCCTCCCCATTTCAAGTGAATTGGACCCTGAGGTCCAATTTTATGGGTCCCTGAACAAGATACTCCTGGCTACTCTTAATTATTTTCTATTGGAGGGGGAATCCATTCCAAGGCTTGAAGCCTCTTAGCCAAGGAAACAAACAAGAGCAACTTAGCAGAGGCCAAAAGCCCCCGATGCAAAAACAACTAGACACAGACAAACTACAGAACCATTGTCAAACCAGAAAACCTCAGCAGAACCAGTTGAAGTAAGGAAGAGTTTTACAAGCCCAGCAGAACCATTGTCAGTCACAGAAACCCAGCAGAACCCAGGGCAAACTGGGGTCGAATCCACATTCACCCATTACCCGCATGTTTATCGGATATCTTCCGTTTGCCTCCAATCCGCGATTTTTCCCTCTTCGTTCACATTCCTGCT
Source organism: Eublepharis macularius (assembly GCF_028583425.1). NCBI lineage: Eukaryota > Metazoa > Chordata > Lepidosauria > Squamata > Eublepharidae > Eublepharis > Eublepharis macularius. Next base: position 2,702,525 of record NC_072798.1, read on the forward strand.
TCCAATCCGTCTTTCTCGCGCGTACCTCCGGTCACACGACCGCTCGAAAACCGCTTTTTGGGGCGAGACCTTTTTTTCCCGCCCATTTTTTAAAAAAATTTTTGAGCGCACTTTTCCGTTATTTCGATCTTGCCTTATAAAGAAACATCATTGAAGATAATGATGCCTCTCTTTCCCCCACTGACAGCACTGATGGCTCTCTCCCGTTTTGATTTTGGAAATTTGGAAGCATGTGGGAAGCTTTCGTGGGCATTTCCTATGCAGGACAGTTCAGTGCCTGAATTTTACTGAAGTTTCACTTCCTTGGAGTGTCATTATTTCAATATTTCGTAATTTCGATATTACAGTAATATAAAATTAAAAAAATAAAAAACAGATAAAAAGGAAGTTTCGCGAGTCCGTTCTGAGGATGGATTCACCCCAAAATGATTTTTCAAACTACCAGATTTGATTCAGAAACAGCATAATCAATAACTCCAATGCTATGAAGTCAAAAACAGTCTTTTGCAGACTACGGAGCACTTGCAATTTGAATCAGCCAATAGGAACTCTCGGAACGGCCGGAGAGACAGGAAGGGGGGGGTTAAAAAAACCATGTAAATTGCACATTGGCCCATTCATGGCCACCGTGAAACTCCCGTTGAAAACCTGTGACCACATATTCGGGAGAAATGCGAATGAAATGCGTCTGTTTAATGAGGTAATGTGACCGGCACTCGGGATTGCGTGGGGAATGCGGGGAACATGCGACTTAGAATGCGTAATGTGGATTTGACCTGGGTGGAATCCACATCCACCCATTACCCGCATGTTTATCGGATATCTTCCGTTTGCCTCCAATCCGCGATTTTCCCCTCTTCGTTCACATTCCTGCTTCCAATCCGTCTTTCTCGCGCGTACCTCCGGTCACACGACCGCTCGAAAACCGCTTTTTGGGGCGGGACCTTTTTTCCCCGCCCATTTTTTAAAAAAATTTTTGAGTGCACTTTTCCGTTATTTCGATCTTGCCTTATAAAGAAACATCATTGAAGATAATGATGCCTCTCTTTCCCCCACTGACAGCACTGATGGCTCTCTCCCGTTTCGATTTTGGAAATTTGGAAGCATGTGGGAAGCTTTCGTGGGCATTTCCTATGCAGGACAGTTCAGTGCCTGAATTTTACTGAAGTTTCACTTCCTTGGAGTGTCATTATTTCAATATTTCGTAATTTCGATATTACAGTAATATAAAATTAAAAAAATAAAAAACAGATAAAAAGGAAGTTTTGCGAGTCCGTTCTGAGGATGGATTCACCCCAAAATGATTTTTCAAACTACCAGATTTGATTCAGAAACAGCATAATCAATAAATCCAATGCTATGAAGTCAAAAACAGTCTTTGCAGACTACGGAGCACTTGCAATTTGAATCAGCCAATAGGAACTCTCGGAACGGCCGGAGAGACAGGAAGGGGGGGGGTTAAAAAAACCATGTAAATTGCACATTGGCCCATTCATGGCCACCGTGAAACTCCCGTTGAAAACCTGTGACCACATATTCGGGAGAAATGCGAATGAAATGCGTCTGTTTAATGAGGTAATGTGACCAGCACTCGGGATTGCGTGGGGAATGCGGGGAACATGCGACTTAGAATGCGTAATGTGGATTTGACCCTGTTCAGGTTGGTCTGCACTGTAGGCCACCGGGATCTGAGCCCGGTGGCACCTTAGAGGCCAACAAGATTTTAAGGGCATAGACTTCCAAGGGTCAAAACTCCCTTTTTCAGATACATGGAGGAGTAGAGAATCTCCCTGAGCCTTTATATCCCAGTCAGGAGGTGGGAGAGGTGACAGAAGGGAGCCAGGATGGAAAGGTACAATGCAGACTGATTACAGCAGACATTAGTAGTAATAAGGTAAAAGCAAAGAGCAAGGATGTAGTGAGATAAGAATCCCAAGTCTCTGTTCAGCCCAGGGGTTTCATTGTTCTTTATGCACAGAAAGGCTTTTTACACACAGAAAAGAGCTCTGGCAGCATCTCTGTGCGGCATGAGGTGTTGACAGGGGAGGGTGAGGGGGGGGTCTCTTCCCACCTGCAAAGCAACAAAGGATCATGTTGTGCAAACGAAGGCGACATTTAGAAATAAATTATTTTAAAATGGAGAAAGCCACAGTGACGGCCGAGACATTGGACCAAGCGGGCCATTCCGCTGCCTTCTGCTGGTGTTCTCTCTTAGGATTTTTCCAGTTGCCAACCATGACTATAGAAGTCCTGCAAAAGTAAAGTGGAGGAGCATCTGGAGGAACTGAGTATTTGCCCCAAAGACTGCAGGCTTTTTGAGCTGTCTCTGATTGACATTGTTAACCCTGAGTTGAATGCTGTGGAGACTGTCTCCCAACTTTGTTTGACTCCTTCCCTTTTTCTTTCAATTTTTGGGTGGGTAGTGTGTGTGTGCGTGTGTGCGTATGTGTGTGTGTGCACACACATGCAATTTTGCATTTCTCTGGTCAAAATAAGCACAAAACATTTTGGCTGTGGTTGATGCACACAAGATTAATGATAGTCAAACACTAACCATCATGGTATGCAAATTAGAAGGGATATGGCCAGAATATTTTTTTAAAAAAATAACTGAGGACCCCCAGGCAATTACAGGCAAGCAGGCACTGGATGTACCTACCAGTCTGTTCTTGGCAGACCCAGACATGCTAGCGGATCTGCAATTGAGTGCCTAATGGTGAGAATAAGAGAACAGATGCCCCCATTTGGCATAGAACATTGAACATCAAATGTAATTGGATATCACACCTCGTCACATGCAAGAACTGCACATGGGAACTTTTCTGCCCTCTTGAAGGGGCCTCAGCAACAAAAAAGTAAGAAGCAGAATTTCTTTTCCAAATATGACTTGCTAGCACAATAATAGCATTCGATTTATATACTGCCCTTCAGGACAACTTAACTCCCACTCAGAGCGGGTTACAAAATGTGTTATTATTATTCCCACAACAATCCCCCTGTGAGGTGGGTGGGGCTGAGAGAGCTCTGAGAGAGCTGTGACCAGCCCAAGGTCCCCCAGCCGGCTTCAAGTGGAGGAGTGGGGAATCAAACCCGGCTCTCCATGTTAGAGTCCTGCCGCTCTTAACCACTACAACCAAACTGGCTCTCACAAGCCAATGGTGCTACTCTCCTGCCTGTACGCCAGTCTGCTGCTAACGGTTTGCCTGCACTTTAAAACTGTCCATAGCTTTTCATGAACCACGCAATAAGTGACTTTACTGTAGTCTATAATACATGCTGGTTTTCTTCTGAAATTCTCTGGTATGCCCCTGTAACCACCATAGATTTGCTATATGATCTGTAGTGCCTCTTGTCAGGTTTTCTCCAGGGCGCTGCTGCGTTGGGTGCCTGGGTACCTGGCTTTGGTACTGGGATGCCGCTAGGGACCATGCAGGGTCCCGCTTTGTGGAAGGAGGGGAGGTATACATCACCCATGCACCCTCTCAAGCCACCAGCTAGCCCACTCGACCTAGCCCTGCTCCTGTTTCCACCTTCCTACTTCGCCTCCTTCTTTCCTTGCTCACTCATTTTCTCCATCCAACCTCCACCACCTCCTACTCCACTCCTCCTACACAACCCACCCTGCCCTGTGGATGGACTTCCCTTTTATTCTTTCAGCCTTTTCCTGTTCCACCTGTCAACCACACCCTCCTCCTGCCCTCTAACCACGGCTCTGGCTGGCCCAAGCAGCTGCATCTGTGCTCGCATGCCTGGAAGCACTGGGCCGGCCCACCTGTTGCTCGTTGGCTGGCTGCCAAGCCTCTCTGGCTGAGCTGACTGCTCGAGGCAGGCACAGCTGTGTCTCTTTGGCTGGCTGCCAAGCTTCTGTCCCTCCCTTCTGTGTAAGTAGGTTCTGGCCCTGGGTGCCTGCTGGGGCAGCTGGGCAACTGTCTCCTGGCTGTCTTCCGTCCCCTCCTCCTGGAAAGTCTGGGGGCTGCACCTCAGACCCCAGACACCTCTTTCTTTTCTAAATCCAGCTTGAACCTCTAGCCTTTCTTTTATCAGATTGTCTCATCATAGGGTTTTCAAGGTAAGAGATGATCAGAAGTGGTTTATCATTACCGCCTTCTGCTCAGCACTAACCAGGTTTAGCTTAAGTGTCACTGCCATTGTCCATGAAAGATTCTCTACCAGGGTCACCCTCCACTACTGCTGCTGCCCAGTAGGTATCTTTCAAGGATTCTTCCACTCCCATCATATTGGAACTATCAATTTTTCTTCTGCTGATGTGCCAATTAATTCATGAAAGGAGAGAAGGTCTCTATGTCTGGGAAAGTACTTTTTTTAAGCAGTGGGATGTTTTAGAGAGACAGAGGAGTCAGCCATGTTAGTCTGTCGTTGCAAAATAGTAGACTTCAGTAGCACCTTTAAGACTAACCAACTTTATTGTAGCGTAAGCTTTTGAGAGCCACAGCTCTCTTCGTCAGATGCAGATGCCTCTGATGAAGAGAGCTGTGGTTCTTGAAAGCTTACACTACAATAAAGTTGGTTAGTCTTAAAGGCGCTACTGGACTCTTTGCTATTTAGAGAAACAGGTGACATATTGCCAGGTCCAGGCTGGGAAATTTCTAAAGATTTGGGGGGGGGTGGATCCTGGAGAGGGCAGAGTTTGGGGAGGGGAGAGGCCTCAGTGGGGTATAATGCCAGAGAGTTGACCCTTCAGAGCAGCCATTTTCTCCACGGGAATTGGTCTCTGTTGCCTGGAGATCAGTTGTAATACCAGGAGATCTCCAGCTACCACCTGGAGGCTGGCAACCCTACATCAGAGGTTCAGTGGTGAAGGCCTGTTGCTTGGGGCCAAGCCAGGAGTCAACGCAACAAGGACCTGTGGCCCATGAGTTGCTTAGGACAGTGTTCTAGAAAAAGAGTTTGAGGACACTTTGAAAAGGCATGCAATTGCAACCCTTGGGATTCATGCTTGGTAGACAAAGGAGACGGGGAACGTGAAAAGTTGCAAGAGAATTTATTGGTTTGACGCAGAGCAAATAAAAAGACACACTTTGGAGATAAGTGTGTGGAGGAAGCTGGAAAGAGAGGGGGTTCCTAGCTTTGACCCACTGCTCAAGGCTTGGTTCAGCATCATTCCCACGCCAAAGTTTCCCTTGCGTTGTCCATTCAACATTCTCCCTTCCTAGAGAGGATATTTGCACACATAGGCCATCTCCCGTGAACAAGGTGCGTCGTTCAGTTTGTTAAATCCTGCAAGGCAACAAGGGAACGCTCAGACAAGTGACTGTTTTCCATGCTTCCTGTGTCTCAGCAAGAGAAATACCTTTCCCGACTCGAGTGCTACAGTTCATAAAGGGAAACGTGCCGTGATGGCCAACTTACCCTGGATAACTTCACCCTCTCTAATTAAAAAACCCCAAGAGGTTTTTGGGCACGTGGTAGGAATGTTCAACCCCTTTCTTAACTAAGAAGGTTACGACTGAGAACAGACCAGAAATTGCAACATAAATTATAAAAGTGAAAGTGAAATGTCTCAAATTTGGTGCTATGCTTTGCTCCTACTGCTGTTCCAGGGGAAATTTCTTACACGTGTCGCCACTTACCCCATGGATTTTAGGGAGGGAAGGACAAACTGAGTGCCGCTGGATTTTATAAACAACTTGGTTTTATTATGCTACCTGTTTTATATTGTGATGTAATCTGCTCTGAGCCTGCTCTGCAGAGAGAGCGGAATATAATCATAATAGATAAAACCTACCCCCCCCCCACCCCGCCATGCACACCACCCCCAAGCCAGGCGACACACAGGGCAGGGCCTACTCCTGCAGCTGTTATTCCTTCCCCCGTAGGAAGATTAAATTTTGTTCCTTTGGAAGGGGGGAGGCTGAGAAGGGGCTTGCAGGGAGTACTAGGCAGCCCTTACGATTCTCAGCATTGCCTCGGCAAATGCCGGACAGTGCTGGGGAGGGCGGAGTTTGGGAAGGATGTGATGTCACTTCTGGGTAGGGTTTAGGGTTCTCAGGTTACCCTCCCAGCGGGAATGTGCGTTGCTGTCCAAAGCAGTAAAAGAAACCCCGGCAAAAGGGTGTAATAATAAATATAAGAAAACCAAACAAAACCATTGAAGCAAAATTAAATACAGAAGTGAGATAATGAGATCATGCACATCCTTATATTTTATTCCTGTTTCACAGCTAACTAACCTTCGTGCTGTAGCACAGTGGTTAAGTGGTTGGGCTATGAATCAGCACTCTGCTGGTTCGACTCCCACTCCTGCCGTGAGCTCAGCAGGTGGTCTTGGGGAAGGCCCTCCTCTCAGCCCAGTTCCCCAGCTGTACTGTGGGCATAATAATAACACTGACTGTGTTCGGTGCTCTGAGTGGAGCACTGACCTGTGTCGTCACATCACAATCTGTCTAGAAGAGCAGTGTATAAGGGCAGTTATTGTTATTATTGCTGCTCAGTGTTTCTAACTCTTACCATAGCTCAGCTGAAAAACTGTCCAGGCCTAGGGGCTCCTGGTCCATATGCAGCATACCAGCCTGCTAGGTGCTTACAGAATCTCCCATTTTCATGATCTCGTTGTTGTTATTTCAGATGTTTCCAGAGTAAGACATGGATGCCCAAAGCTACCTCAAACTCAGCTGGGTGCCTCAAGTAGTTTTCCCATGGGCCAGAAAAAAAAAACAGGCTGGCGTGGCCTCTAGGCCAATTTCCAGAATTCTAAGAGCAAAACCATAATTCTGTGAATTCTTTTAAACATAGCTAGAGCTTTCTTTTTTTAAAGAAAGAGTAACCTGTCCTGTAGCATATTCACTGTAACTCATACATGTGTGAAAACACATCCATCCACAGCCCAGGTTTGCATTTGCACTGAAGAGAGAATACTGGCCTACCTCACAGGGTTCTCATCAGAGCACAGCAAGAGAATGTAGGAGAACTGCTTCAACCACCTAGAAGGTGCTACATAAATACTAACATTTTCATTATGGTCTTTATTCCTCTGAAGCACAGTGCTTCTGTCACTTAGAGCTTTCTTTTTGCACTGGGGCTGTTATTTCTACTGCAACCTGAGCTGTGGTCTATTATTCATTCATTCATTCATTTATTTTATTCGACTTATACCCTGCCCTTCCCTCAAGTAGGCTCAGGGCGGCTTCCAACAAAATATACCGTTAAAATACAATAAAACATTATTGCAAATAGCATAAAATCCAGTATTAAACCACATTAATCCAATTAGCATAAAAATCCGGGCACCACCAAACTAATCAGGCTACTGCAGAGTCACCAAAGGGGGGGGGGACAAAATGCTGGCCACAGTCAAAGGCCCAGCAGAACATCTCCATCTTGCAGGCCCAGCGGAACTGTAAAAAGTCCCTCAGGGCCCGGATCTCCCTTGGGAGAGCGTTCCACCAGGCCGGGGCCAGGGCAGAAAAGGCCCTGCCCTAGTTGAAGCCAGCCAAATGTCCCCTGGGCCGGGGACCACCAAAAGCTGCTTATCCGCAGAGCGCAAAGCCCTGCAGGGGGCATAATGGAAGAGGCAGTCCCACAGGTATGCAGGCCCCAGTCTGTGGAGGGCTTTAAATACTAAAACCAGTACCTAGAACTGGATCTGGAACTCAACCAGAAGCCAGTGCAGCAGGCATAACACAGGGCAGATGTGAGCCCTAAACGGTGTACCCGTAAGGACGCGTGCTGCTGCATTCTGGACCAACTGTAATTTTGGGGTCAAGCCTACAGGCAGCCCAGTGTAGAGCGAGTTGCAGTAGTCCAATCTAGAGGTGACTGTTGCATGGATTACCAAAGTTAGGTCTAGTTGATGGGCTGGGGCTCAGCGGCAGAGCATCTGCTTGGCATGCAGAAGGCCCCAGGTTGAATCCCCAGCACCTCCAGCTAAAAGGAGTAGTAGGTGATGTGAAAGACCTCCGCCTGAGACCCTTCAGAGCCACTTCCAGTCTGGAATAGGGGTGTGCGATTCCGGTCTCAGATTTGGGGGAAATGCCCAAATCGGACCCGATTTGCAAAGATTCAGGATTTCTGAATCGGCCCCAGCATGCCAGGTCCGTTTTGGAAACCACGAATCAAAGATTCCCGAAGCAATTTGTATCGCTTCGGGAAGCTTCGGGTCAAGTGGTTAAAATGCCCCTTTCTGTGCTGCTGTGCAGTGGCAAGGAAAGGGGCATTCTAACCCCTGAATCAGCTGCTTGGCGGCTAGTTCCCCGCCAAGCAGCCGAGTTTAGCTGGTGGGGTTAAATGCCCCTTTCTGTGCCGCTGCGCAGTGGCAAGGAAGGGCATTCTAACCCCTGAATCAGCTGTCTGGTGGGGAGTTCCCCACCAGTAAGCTGAAGCCGGTGAGATTTAAATTACTCCCCCCCCCGCTTATTTCTCCTGATGGGAGTGGGAGGAGGGAACCCCATCCTCCCCCTCCCATCAGGTGAAATAAGCAGCTGGACGGGGAAGTTTGTTGGTGTGCTCTGAATCTTTACAGAGCACACTGAAGCGGGTAAAATAAGCGATTCCAGAAGTGGCTTGCCGCTTTGGAAATCCCTTTTTTGCGAATTTTTTTTGCTGCACACCTCTAGTCTTGGACAGACAAGACTGACCTTGATGGACCGAGGGTCTGATTTGGTATGAGGCAGCTCCATATGTTCATATGGGTGAATTATGCGGCCTTTGATCCTAAGCTTGGGCCAATGGCTTTCCATGCCCTCTCAGTGGCTGTCGCCCTATCAGAATCCCAGACCACGGATTCCCAACCTGCAAGCTGCCAGTGCTGATGTGGCCAGTGCATTGCCAGCCAGGGAGCTTCTTTTCTGCCCTAATACTTACCAGTAAGGTAAGAGGTAAAACCATCTGGGAGTGCCCATTCCTGGGACCCCCGCCCACCTCTCAGCCTACCTGGGCCTAAGTTCAGGCTCACTGGCCTCCTCCTTACCATTATGGGGAATCAAATGACCACAGTACTCATCGCCACCAGCATTGTTGGGCTCTTCTCTATCCCAAGGTAAGTATGAGGTCATGGATAGATCCACCCATTGCCAGTTTCCTGTCTGTAGAGACAAAGAAAGGGGAGATTCTTTGCAATCATTTCCAAGAGATATTAAAATGTCCCAGGGGTAGGGATGCCAGTCCCCCATTGGGGGAGGGGGGTTCCCTGCTCCCACCCTCCACCCCCACCCCACTTACCTGGCTGCTGGGGGGAGACCATGCCTCATGAAATGCGCTCCTGGGTGGCATGATGCACTCCCACGCACCGCAGTAGCCCAATTTGGCCAGAATCAGCCTGCTGTGGAGCGCAAGAGCACTCCTGCACTCCCCAGTGGCCAGATTTGGGCCGATTTGGCCCCCTGGGGAGTGCAGGGGCACTCTCAGGCTGGCATGTGACCCATGCGATGATGTCACTTCCCAGAAGTGACATCGTCACACAGGCCAGAAGCTGACACACTGGGGGAAGCCATAAGTTAAGCGCTGGGCCTCCAATTTCCCAGTTCAGGAGTTGGGGGACCTGGCAAGTCTACCCACAGGGGTAAAAAGCTGTTTTTTCCAATCACTTCATGAGACTTGGATGCTGCCCAGAAGGCCATAGGAGGATGAGCGTTTCTCCTCGGTTCTGATACCAACAGTTTAGCAGACAGGTGCAAATCTCTTCTTTGGCCAAAGTTTCTTGCAGATTTCTTTAAACGGCTCTTCCCAGTGTGTTATTTCAGGCTTCTTGATAGCACATCTCTGAATAAAATTGCTCTCGATTCTGCTTTCCCCCTCCACCCCAGACGGCAGCTGAGATGGAAACCTTTGTGGAATGTCCCCACAACCCACTGCACTGCAGTAAATTCCGCACCCATTCCGAACACAACCAACCACCCAGGTTGCGTTACTATAGTACACATCAAGCAGGGCTGCCTTTGTAGACTGTCCAGAAACGTCAGTTCGTTCAAAATGCAGCAGCCAGATTGCTATAAGGGATTTGGATACAGTGATGAAAAAGGTGCACTGAGTGCCTTTCCATTGTTGGGCAGAAATTCAAAGTGCCAGTGTAACCCTTGTCCACTTGAAGGAGATAAAGAGTTGGGGTATTACTTGTGTGTGTGATGTGCCGTCAAGTCGCCTCCGACCTATGGCGACCCTGTGAATGAAAGACCTCCAAAACATTCTGTCTTTAACTGACTTGCTCAGATCTGGCAAACTGGAAGACGTGGCTTCTTTTATTGAGTCCAGCCATCTCATTTTAGGTCTTCCTCTTTTCCTGCTGCCTTCCACTTTTCCTAGCATTATTGACATTTCCAGAGAATCTTGTCTTCTCAGGATGGGACCAAAGTATGATAGCTGTAGTCTTGTCATTTTAGCTTCTAGGGAGAAATCAGGCTTGATTTGATCTTTTACTGTCCATGGTATCCGCAAAACTCTCCTCCAGCACCACATTCCAAATGAATCCATTTTCTTCCTTTCAGCTTTCTTCACTGTCCAACTTTCACATCCGTACATAGTAATGGGGAATACCATAGTTTGGATTTTCTTGATCTTGGTTCCCAGAGAGACATCTTTATCTTTAAGGATCTTCTCTTGCTTCCTCACAGCTACTCTTCCAAGTTTCAATCTTCTTCTGATTTCTTCACTGCAGTCTCCTTATTGGTTGATGATTGAGCCAAGGAATAGAAAATCTTGAACAACTTCAATTTCCTCATTGTCAGCTTTAAAATTGTGTAATTCCTTGGTAGTCATTACTTTTGTCTTCTTGATGTTCAGTTGTAATCCTGCTTTGGCGCTTTCTCCTTTAACCTTCATCAGTAGCTGTTTCAAGTCTTCACTATTTTCTGCCAGTAACGTGGCGTCATCTGCATATCTCAAATTGTTAATGTTCTTCCCACCAATTTTCACTCTACATTTTTCTAGATCTAATCCAGCTTTCCTTATGATATGCTCTGCATAGAGGTTGGACAGGTAGGGAGATAATATGCCTCCTTGTCTGACACCCTTGCCATTTGGAAACCATTCTTTTTCCCCATGTTCTGTCCTGACAGTAGCCTCTTGTCCAGAGTACAGGTTGCGCATCAAAACAATCAGATGTTGTGGCACCCCCATTTCTTTTAAGACCCTCCATAGCTTTTCATGATCCACACAGTCAAAAGCTTTGCTGTAATCTATAAAACACAGGCTGATTTTCTTCTGAAATTCCCTGGTATGTTCCATTAGCCATCATAAATTTGCAATGTGATCTCTTTTCTGAATCCAGCTTGAACATCTGGCATTTCTTGTTCCATATATGGTAAGAGGCTTTGCTGTAGAATTTTGAGCATCACTTTGTTTGCATGGGAAATTAACGCGATTATCCAATAGTTGCTGCACTCCTTGGCACCCCCTTTTTTGGGGATTGGAATGTAGACTGAGCGTTTCCAGTCGGTGGGCCATTGTTTTGTTTTCCATATTTGTTGGCATATTCTTGTTAAGATTCTGATGGACTCCATTTCTGTGGCTTGAAATAGTTTTATTAGTATTCCATCTGCTCCAGGTGCTTTGTTTCTCCCAATTGCTTTGAGTGCAGCTTTTACTTCTCTTTCTAGGATTTCTGGTTCTTCATCAAAAGGTTCTTCATCAAAAGTATCTGTCATCCTTCCATCTCTTTTGTATAGTTCTTCAGTGTATTGTTTCCATCTTTCCTTTATTTTGTCCTGATCAGATACTGTATTTCCATGTTGATCTTTCAGCATCCCAAGCCATGGCTTGAATTTCTCTTTGATTTCTCAGATCTTTTGGAACAAGTCTCTTGTTCTTCCTTATGAGGAAAAAAAGGCACAATTTTCCTTGAGAGACTGCAGGGCCTGAAACTGCAGGGAGAAGCCCTCTCGCCTCAGAAGCACTCCTTTCTATGAACTCTCTATTAATGTTTTAGACTCCTGTGAAGAACAGAAGACATCCCAGCGCACAGCACAGCTATAAGTTGCTGCATTTCAAGGGACTGGCTAGAAGATGTCAGAATGACTGAGACCTGGGTCTGCTTGAGCAAAACAAGCCCGTTTTGTTACACAATTGTTGCATATGCTCTATTATTGTATTGTTCCAAATAAGATGTTTTCTGTTTCCAAGTTTGTTCATTGTTATTTTTATAAATGCAAGTGTCACAAGGTGGAATCACACTGTCATAGACATGAACTCTCCCAGTTCTCAAATTAGATATATCTACTTATTTCATGTTGTTCCTTGAACAAAAACAGGTTACACCTGTACCTTTAAGGCCTAAACACCAGGGACTGGCTTCTCCTGTACCATCCAGCTTGCCAGTTAGGGTCCTCATCTCAAGCACTGCTCCTGGTGCCCCACTCACGGAAGTGAACAGTTGATAAATAGAAATAAGGCCTTCCTCCCCTCTGAAGAGCCAGTTTGGTGTAGTGGTTAAGAGCGGCAGGACTCTAATCTAGAGAGCCAGGTTTGATTCCCCTCTCCTCCTCTTGAAGCCAGCTAGGTGACCTTGGATCAGTCACAGCTCTTTCAGAGCTCTCTCAGCCCCACCCACCTCACAGGGTGATTGTCCTGAGGATAATAACAACACACCTTGTAAACTGCTCTGAGTGGGCATTAAGTTGTCCTGAAGGCCAGTATATAAATCAAATGTTGTTACTGTTGTTAAGTTTGCCTGGTACCTATACATCATTAGTTTTTAAGTGACAGCTCAAAATGTGTTTGTTTATGCAGTTCATTTCAGATGTTCTTCTGCTTACTTTTATTGAACTGATGATCTGTGGTTTTGATTTTTAAGAAGATACGTTTGGAGATAAATTTTGGAGATACTAAATTTTGGAGATATTAAAACTAAAAGTATAATGTTTGTTAAAATATGATAGGTGTTGTAGAGAAAAATGGAAAATGAAACGTATTATTTTTTTTATTTTCAATTTTCAATTTTTGTTCTTTTTCTCTCTTTGTATTTTTTTTCTTTACTTTTTTCTTCTTTTTCTCTGCCCTTTTACTGGGCTCTTAATCTTATTGATAAAATAAAAATTTAAACTAAAAAAAAAAGGACACTCAACACACACACACACACACACACACACACACCATGCTGGGAAGCTCTCCCAACTACTACTTGAGCATCTGGCTGGGTGAAGGGAGAGGGTTTACCTTGTGGTGAAATGTTGTAGGCTCGAGATCCCCCCTCCAGTCCTAGTTTAGCAGAGCAGTAAGTTTTCTTTTGCTCATATACTCAGCTATTGAAGCAAGCCTGAGCTGGGTGCAGCCATTCAGGGCCAGAAAACGTGGCAAGTTATATATAAGTAAATGATCTACAAAGAGCGGCCTGCCATGTGGAATGATGCATGCGCTCACTCTTCTCCATCACATAAACAGCAGGATTGGAGTCCAGAAGCACCTTAGAGGCCAACAAAATTTCCAGAGTGTAAGCTTTCAAGGGTCAGAGCTCCCTTCTTCAGACATGACCTAAAGGCTCAGGGCTCTCGACTCTCAAAAACTTACACTCTGAAAATCTTGTTGGTCTCTAAGGCGCCACAAGCTAGAAGTGACGGATTACACTTGAATGTAATCCACAAGTGATGGATTTCCTCCCTGTTCACTTGCCATTCAAGTATAATTTGTCACTTTTAGCTTGGCCCATAGACTCAAATCCTGCTGTTCTACTGCTGACCAACACGGCTACCAACCTAACACTGTCCTCGTGGAAAGCATTCAGCCACATGGAGCGGAAATTTATCAACCTCACAAAGCGGTATCTGACGAAAGGAGCGCTGACTCTCGAAAGCTCACGGTGCCACGGGACACAAATCCTGCTGTTCTACTGCAGACAAACATGGCTACTCTCCCAAACTGTCACATAAACAAGGCTTTGATGCTTACGTGTCTAGGGTCATAAAGGCCAGTCCAGACAGGATCTTCATTTCCGTGCACAGAGGAGAGGTATTTGGCTATCTCTTTTAGCTCTTTCTGATTAACGAAGGTGACAAGATGGGCATTCCTTTTTTTGCCCTGGCAGTCAACCTGAGTGAGATGAAGAAGGAAAGATAGGAAGAAAGGGGGGGGGGGTTATCTAGTGCTGGTACTGGCAAATCAGACTGAGTTTATCGCACTTGCAATAAAAATCCTACTCCCAACATTCTGTCCATCCTAAAATCCACCGTCTTATTGGCAAATTAAATCCGTACACTTCTGGGTTTTATTGGAAGTGACATCATGTAGCACGCATTTTTTTTGGTGCAGTGGTAGGCAATGGGAGTGGGGGGGGGGCGGGGAATTCATGCTACAGAAGGTGTTTTAATGAGCTGTAAGACTACAAAAAAGCCATGATGCAGTGTGACTTCAGGGATGAATGTATGAGAAACCACATCTGTAGTCTAAATGATAATAAGAAAGCAGGGAAGAACAGGGAAAGTAGAAATCCAGCCAAGAGGATCTGCTGTGAGAATCTGTTACTTGGGGCAGAGGAAACGGAATTTCTTCTATGAAGCTTCCAGAGGGCTGCAGACCACCAGTTCCTTTTGGGACAACCCGCTTCAATCTCTGGCTGTACTGTTCTGCAGCCATGTTACAAACTCACTTAACCAGCACTGAGTGGGAGTGAGTTAGCACCCTTGTCTCTGACCCAAAGTTGACACATTAAGGTGATTTTTTTCAAAGTTTTAAAAATAGTTTCAATATTTTTCCAGAGGCAGTACATCTTTGGACTGCGCTGAAAGCTTTATTTGGTTTAACTTGCATTGATTATGAGAAGCCTGAAATGGCCAGTTTGGCCCATCTATGGGCTATATCCAGGGGTTTTTTTCTGGGAAAAGAGGTGGTGGAACTCAGTGGTGGAACTTAAGAACACATAATGACATCACTTTGGGTACCAGCTGGAACAAGGGGGAGTTTTTTAAAGTTTAAATTGCCCTCGGTGAAAATGGTTACATGGCCGGTGGCCTCGCCCCCCCTGATCTCCAGACAGAGGAGAGTTTAGATTGCCCTCCGTGCTGCTCGGCGATGTGGAGGGCAATCTAAACTCCCCTCTGTCTGGAGATCAGGGGTTGAGGCCACCAGCCATGTGACCATTTTTAAGAGGAGCCGGAACTCCATTCCACCGTGTTCCTGCTGAAAAAAAGCCCTGGCTATATCACAGAAGAAGGAAGGTGAAGCTAGACCAAGCCTAGTTTGCCTTATGCTTCCGTCCTTTCCAAAGGGAAATCGGCCATGGCCAGGCAGTACTTTGCCAGCCTCCAAGTGCAGCCTGGAAATCTCCTATTACAGCTGATCACCAGACTATGGGATCAGTTCCCCTGGAGAAAATGGCTGCTTTGGAGGGTGGAGAGTATGGCATTATTCCCTGTTGAGGTTCCTCTCCTGCTCAAACTCTGTCCTCCCCAAGCATCATCCCCAGATCTTCAGGCATTTCCCAATCCAGAGTTGGCAACCCTTTCAGGAAGAGTGGGAGGAAGATTGACAGTTAGAGGTGGGCAAGAAGTGGGAAAATACCAAACAGTGCAGTTCGTGGTTCTTCGCATTTCATGAACCATGAACTTTCACGAACTTGCCCCAGTTCGTGAACCGGTTCGTTTGGTTCGTGAAAACATCACTTCCAGTGCAGCAGAAGGTCACTTCTGGGGCTGCAGAAATCCCATCCTCCCCTGTTGCCTAGGAAACTGATAGATCAGTGCCAGGCTGTCTGCAGTGATGAACCAAAAACGAACCAAACGAACTGGTCTAAAGTTCGTGGCGGTTCATCAGAAACGGGCTCTGATGAACCGCCGGTTCGAATTCGTGAATGAATTTTGGGTTCATTTTTTGGTTTGTAACCACCTCTATTGCCACCTCTTCAACTGGCCCCTGCTCTTTTGTGTTTAACTACAGATTCCCAGAGAAAGTTTTGTCTTTTAACTCTTGCAGGCCAAGATGTTGCTAAGGATGGTGGAACAGGCCAGGCCAGTGTGCCATTTTGGAAGGGGTGAAGTACTGCCCAGTGCTCCCCTATTCAAGCTTCTTGCACACCCTTAGAATGACTCGGCCAAAGTTTTAGCTCTCTGAAGTGGTCAAATCAGTTCACGTAATTCTGCTCCGCCAAATGTTCTCTCAAGAAGACTTGTTAACCCTATGTGGATTTCTTGATGCAAATGAAAAGAGGTTCTCTAGACTGCAGACAGAAACATAGGATGGACAATTTCAGTTCTACAATGAATGGAAATGATGCCAGGTGGAATGTCTCCACTCCAAAAGTACACGATACAGGTTTGGAAAACTAAGCCCTTTGGAATGAAAAAGTTTTTTTTAAAAAAAGATGGCCTTTTCTTCAAACAACAACTGGTAATCTTTGTTTGTGGGTTGTTCTTGTACAGTCACCATTGAATTCTCTGAAGGATTGCAGTCCTTGGGAAACAGAAACATAGATCCACAAGGAACCCCAAAGGTCATCTAGTCCGACCCTCTGCATGATACAGAAAATTCACAGCTACCTCCCCCCCGCCAACCTCCCACAATGGCCTCCTGCTTTATGCCCAGAAAATTCACAGTTGTTGTTGTTGGACTAGACAGTAAACAACTGTCCTTGATCCTGGTAAAGTCAGTAGAAATAAGTGCAGTGTGACTGTCATGATTAAAATCCGATTGCTTTCATCGGGTTGACTTTCAGTGACGTGACTCTTTAGGTGAGTCAGAACTAGTGTGTACCATAGCCTCCTGTGCTCTTATGCAGGTTGTGTGTGTGTGTGTGTGTGTGTGTGTGTGTGTGTGTTTTGGAGCGTGGACACACTCCAAAAAGGAGGCTTTACCTCTGCAGCTGACCAAGTCAGGGGTTCATTGAGAATTCCGTAGCAGTTGTCATTGTAGAACATCCAGCCATTGGGGCATGATTTCTGACAGTTACCTGTAATTAAATTAACATTCTTTAATGGGGGGGGATGGAGCCCCGTGGCGCAGAGTGGTAAGCGGCAGTACTGCAGGCCAAGCTCTGCTCATGACCTGAGTTTGATCCCGGCAGAAGCCAGGTTCAGGTAGCCGGCTCAAGGTTGACTCAGCCTTCCATCCTTCCGAGGTCGGTAAAATGAGTCCCCAGTTTCCTGGGGGTAAAGTGAAGGCAACGGCAAACCACCCCATAAAAAGTCTGCCAAGAAAATGTCGTGGTGCGACGTCCCCCCATGGGTCAGTAATGACTCGGTGCTTGCACAGGGGACTACTTTTTACCTAATGGGGTGGGATTCACCCTGGGCATGGTGAATCAAGGCCAGTCCTGTCCGCCAGACCTCACGCCTCCTTGTGCAAGGCCGCATCCTGGGCTCTGTCTCTTGGTCACGCTCAAGTGAGACAGGATGCTGGGGGCTGGCTTTTCTAAGCATGTGAAGATTTCCCCAAATTAATTAATGTGAGGCAAATCATGATGACCTCTTGTACACGAGATGAAAAGACATTACCCTGATATCCGTTGCAAACATTTCTGAGTCCAAGACGCTCTTTTGTCACCTCTGCGGAGACCAGCAAAGATTCACACCTCTGGAAAAGACTAACAAACAGGAGGCCGAACTGGGAGATCCTCAATGTTGGTCCCATTGGACCCTGAAGGAAGAGAACAACATCATGTATTGTCGAAGGCTTTCACGGCCGGAGAACGATGGTGGTTGTGGGTTTTCCGGGCTGTATTGCCGTGGTCTTGGCATTGTAGTTCCTGACGTTTCACCAGCAGCTGTGGCTGGCATCTTCAGAGGTGTAGCACCAAAAGACAGAGATCTCTCAGTGTCACAGTCTCTGTCTTGTTGGCAGGTCATTTATATCTACTCAGGAAGGTGGGTTTGGGCTGAGTCATCCTGTAAGATCTCTGTCTTTTGGTGCTACACCTCCGAAGATGCCAGCCACAGCTGCTGGCGAAACGTCAGGAACTACAATGCCAAGACCACAGCAATACAGCCCGGAAAACCCACAACAACCATAGAACAACATCACATTTTACTAATTTTAATTTTTATTTCATTTCATTTGTACCCCATCTTTGTCCCAACGGGGAACCAAAGAAGCTTACCTCATTCTCCTCCCGTCCATTTTTTCCCTTCTAACCGCACTGCAGAGTAGATTAGGCTGAGCGAGTGTGACTGCCGCAAGGCAG
Source organism: Eublepharis macularius (assembly GCF_028583425.1). Taxonomy (NCBI): domain Eukaryota; kingdom Metazoa; phylum Chordata; class Lepidosauria; order Squamata; family Eublepharidae; genus Eublepharis; species Eublepharis macularius. The sequence continues at coordinate 2,720,580 of NC_072798.1, forward strand.
ACTAGGGAATCGAACTTGGGTCACCCAAATCCTAATCCACCACTCTAGCCACTACACAATACTGCCTCTCTCAAAAAGAAGAGATGGTAGGTAGGCGCACAACATAAATACTGCGCATGGAACAGACTTCCTATCCCATGTCAAATGTGCTTCAACAGCCAACCAAGGGCTCTGGCTGCTCACCTCCGTTCATACAGAGTAGTTCAAAGGTGGAATCAGCTGCCCAGGGAGGTGGTGAGCTCCCCTTCCCTGGCAGTTTTCAAGAAGCGGCTGGATGAATACTTGTCAGGGATGCTTTAGGCTCATCCTGCACTGGGCAGGGGGTTGGACGAGGAGGCCTGTATGGTCCCTTCCAACTCTGGGATTCTATGATTCTGACAAGCTGTAATCAGTTAATTGGTTGGCTGATCATGTAAAGCAGCGATTCTCAAATTTTTTGAAGTGCTTCTGAAATTACTATACTTTTCATCACCCATTTGCATCTAAACTAAGCACTGTTTTTCCCCCTCCCTGACATGTACAGAACTCACACAGAACATAACAGTGAATAGGGTTGCTAAGCGCCCACTTTCGATGAGAGAAGGAGAAATTGGGGAGTGGAAGAAGAAGAGGAAGGCCTGGTGTACAGGTTTCACACCAACGCACTGGCCCCACTTCTGGTTTAAACCAGAAATGACATGGATGCTGGCATTTCTCAAAGACTATGGTAAAACCATAGAGTTTTTAGAAATGCCAGAGCATTCCCAGCAAAGTATTGACATCACTTCCAGGAACATAGGGAGTGATGGTGACCTGAGGACATTGCCGGTGATGTTGTGACATTGACAGTACGCACGCGTGCATGCACACACGCATGGAAACATGCACACACACACTCACACAGGGTAAGTCAGTAGCTGGTTACCTGGGAGGACCGAGCAACTCTAACACTGAACAAGTTTCTTTTTGTAATTTTCATGTTTTGCATTTTTCATGTTCATTTTTGTATTCTTGTACTTTACTGTCTGTTGTGAGTCATTCGGGGCCTCCATTTAGGGAGACTGGAGAGATATAAATGAATAAGCGATACAAAAAACAACCTTAGGCTATTTTGCCTGATAGAGTGGCAAACCCAGGTTTGTTGTTGAGCTGCCTCTTGCGGTCCATCTCCCTTTCTCTTGTCCTTGCAGACCGCTTGCAAGTGAGTCATCAGGCCCACTTTTGGTCCCGACCCACAGTTGGAGAGCCCCTGCTTGTTTCCCTGATGGCACTTGCCAAAACCAAAGACTCTGGCCCCCTGCAGAGCTGGTGAACGACACTCTAGGATATCTCTCTTTCTAATTCGTTTGCCAACATGGTTGATATTTCAGGATGAAAGGCTGAGGAAATACTATTATAATTGAAGCCGACAATCATATATTCCCCCAAGCTCCATCCCCTGCCTGGTCCTCTCTCTGGCTTCCCATTCCTCCCTTCCCCACAGCATCTGTTAGCAAGATGGCCACCCTGCATGTCTTCCTCTACTGTATCTAGAAGAGTTAGCCATGTTAGTCTGTAGTCGCAAAATAGCAAAGAGTCCAGTAGCACCATTAAGACTAACCAATTTTATAGTAGCATAAGCTTTCAAGAACCACAGCTCTCTTCGTCAGATGCATCGTCAGCTTTCGAGAACCACAGCTCTCTTTGTCAGATGCAGTTGGTTAGTCTTAAAGGTGCTACTGGACTCTTTCCTCTAATGTAGCCTCACTTCCCCTTCATCTGATCCCTTCCTGGCGCCGAGTCCATCTCCCCCACCAATCCAGTGCCTTCCCCGCCGTGTTCCTATGTGCCTCCCTCCTCCTCAAAAAACTCTTCCTAGACTCATCCTGCCCCTAAAGCTAACATTCCATCTCCCTTCTAGCTTCCACCTCTGCGCACCGGCTGGGACGTGCCTTTCCATCTTTACTGCCACTCTCCCAGCTGGTCTTGGCCTCCGGTCGCTCTCCTGACATTCATTCCCCGCATGTTACTGAAATGCCCTCGCTGGCATTGGTTGCAAAATGCTTGCCCCCAAATATCAAGATCTCTTTTCTGCAGCTTTTTGGTCCCCTGCATTCACTTTGCTGCGTCGAAATGGTCAGCCACCTTCTACCTCCGTGCATTCTGTCCTGCCCCTTGAAGCCAGCAGGCCTGGTTCCTGCCAGCTTCTGCCGTCTTCTTGTTTCTGACCTCCTTCTCCCCTCCCTCCTTGGAATTGCCCCTTTGGCCCTTCATAACCTCTGCTTCTTAAATGGCAGTGCCCCAAACTCATTCGAACCCCAAACAGAAATCTTACCCTTGCCGCATAGAGAGCTGTTTCTCTTGGAAGTGCTGCTCCAACGGTCCTGAAGTCTGCAATGATCTGTATGTGATGGATGGAAAGAGATACCAGTCACAGTTCCCTTACTCACAGGCAGTACACACAGATCTGATTTTTGCTCAAAAGCTGCTGGAGGGAAACCAAATGGCCCATACTCGAGGAAGTACATTCCCCATACTCAAGGGGAACGTGGTGTTGATAGGGATCTCAAAGTTGGGGCAGTACAGCTGCCCTGACTCCTGACTGAAGACATGGGGGAGAAAACATCTGGAGAACCCATGGCAGGTCCTTCTCTAAGCTTTTCTTGGAAACCTCCAGTTCAGTAGGGTGGTGAAAGGCTTTCTGCCTACACAGTGCCCTGACCTGGATAGGCCAAGGTGAGCCTGATATTATTGTGAGATCTCAGAAGCTAAGCAGGGTCAGCCTTGGCTAGTAATTGGATGGGAGGCCTGCAAAACCGAGGCTGCAGAGCTAGGCAATGGTAAACCACCTCTGTTAGTCTCCTTTGCCATGAAAACCCCACCAGGGGTCACCATAAGTCAACTCTTGATTTGAGGGCCGAATTTCATTTTATTTTTCAGTACAGAATTAAAAACACAACCTTCCCCAGTATTAGCTTGCAATGCAACAAAACTATTTGCTGTCTCCTTCAGAGTGGGAGGTGGGGGGGGGTTGCATTGTGAATTTCATCTCCTTCTGACTTCCGGACTTCCGGCACCCCCCTCCACTCCTGTCCCAGGCCTCCTGTTATCTTTCCACTAGTGCCTTCACACCTTGGCAGATCTCTTGGTGTCTGTATTTTTTTGGAGGGGGGATCCATATCAAATCCAAAACTCCAGTTTGCATCTTACCAGTTCTGTGTAGGCAGTGTGATCGCTTCCTAATTTTTGGAGTCACTTCGGAGCATATTAGCTAGCACTGCGGAACTGCTATATAGGAAATGTGCTCATTGTTCAGGAATTTTATTGCACAGAGAACTTTCTGTGTGGTCCAAAAATTTAATTTCCCAACGTACCAAAACATTTATGGTCTTTGGAACATGGAGACATTTCCTGAAGTAGCAAAAGTTCTGAGCATGACCCTAAGATAAGGAGATAGCCACGAGAACTGGAGTGGAATAGAAGCCACTGAAGTGGAATAGAAGCTGAGACACAAATGGCCAAAGCAGTTTTGAGAGAGGGCTGAGAGGCAGGAGGGGTCTGGGGAGGATTGGCAGGTAGAGGGGCAAGGGGGGTCAGGGGAGGGCTGAGAGGCAGAAAGGGTCTGGGGAGGGATGGCAGGTAGGGGGCAAGGGGTTCTGGGTAGGACTGGAAGGCAGGAGGAGTCTGGGGAGGTCTGAGAAGCAAGAGGAGTCTGGGGAGGGCAGGCAGGTAGGGGGCAAGGGGGGTCTGGGGAGGGCTGAGACACAGGGGGTGATGTACCCCCTGCCCTGTGAGCCCGGGCCACACCATGCTGCTCTCGGCAGAGTCGGGGCGATGGGGCGGGGGGGGGGCGAAGCACCCGCCACCCTGCAATCCCCGCTGGAAGGGTGTGCCCTGGCTCCAGCAGGGCTCAGAGGGCGGTGGCCACTTCGCCCCCACCCAGGCACTACCAGTGCTAGCAGGCACGCTGCCCTCCTTCTCCCCCTGCTAGGCAAAGCCAGGGGGGGCGGGGGGGGCGAAGCGCCTGTCACCCTGTGAGTCCCTCTGGAGCTGGGCCACATCGTTCCCTTCACCCCAGCTCTGCAGAGAGTGGCACGGCACAGCCCGGCTCAGGTGGGGCGCGCAGGACGGCAGGCACTTTGTCCCCCCACCCCATTGCCCCAGCTCCACAGAGAGCAGTGCGTCCCGGCTCCGGCGGGGCTGATGGGGCAGCGAGCGCTTCGCCCCCGTCTTGTCACCCTGGCTCAGCTGAAAGTGGCGCCGCTCAGCTCCGGCAAGAGTCAGAGGGCGGTGGGCGCTTCGCCCCCGCCACAGCTCCACTGGTGCTCACAGGCGCACCATGCAGGCGCACCAGGATAAATGTGTGTCATTCGAAACACTCTAAGAGAATTATGTTATAGGATGTCCTTATGCTGGTGCAGCCCTCCCAATGCCCCACTGCTAGAGCCCGTTGTATTTATTTTTACAACAGACCCGTTACTGGTATGATATATCTCTTTAACTTGTGATGTAGTTAGTTTTCATGGCTAGTTGTTTTGGTTTGGCTTTTTTCTGTGATGCTCTCCTTTGTGTATACAGGCCTCCCACTATAGTAGCAATTCCCTTGGGCACCAGCAGGAGGAATTGGGAGGGAGGCCTGGTATGCCAGGCCTACCCTGGCACACCAGTGCCACTTCCAGCTGAAACCAGAAGTGGCCTGGGATGCTCCAGCGTTCTGCAAAAATACCCTCCCCCTGTCTACATAACATATAACAGCTCGTCACCCACCCCAGGTGTTTTAGTTGTTGAGGAACTGTACAATGTTGAAGCTGCTGGGTTTTATTAGCGGGAGTTGTTTTTATGGATTGTGCTATCTTGTTTTATATATTTGACGTGATCTGCTCTGTGCCTGTTTTACAGGCAGAGTGGACTGTAAGTGCAATAAACCACCAAGTTTTGTGAATTGCTAGAGTATCCTCCTGTGTCACTTCCACTTTAAATGGGAAGTGATGTCGGCATGCCAGTGCAACACTGGCACTCCAAGACCTGCTCCCCAGTTGCTCCTTGGAGTTGCTGGCTATGGCATGGCGACTCTACCACGGGGCTTCACCACTTTGGAAAACAGCTGCTTCCGTCATGCTGAATTTTCTCCTATATGACTAGACACCTTTTTACATTCTTGTTTGATGTGAATGCTTCTCCTGGCCAATGTGGGAAAGCCCCAACCCCTTTCGAGGGCAACGTCCTCATTAAAGGTAAAGGTAGTCCCCTGTGCAAGCCCTGAGTCATTACTGACCCATGGGGGGACGTCGCTTTATATCCAGTAGATGAGGAGCAGTTACATAAAGTTTTGCAGCATCAAAAGCGTCTAAAGAAATTCTGGACATGGTTCTCAAAATGCTGCCAAAGAAAACAGGTGCTGGGATGTCCACAGGAATCCTGCTGGGTTCCCTTAAGAGAAAGGATGGGGAGGACACACAGTGGTACAGGGTAAAGGAAAGGTACTCTGGATGTGTTCCTAAACGCTTGTGAACGAGTGTAGCCAGGGCTTTTTTTCAGGGGGAACGCAAACGGAGTTCCGGAGCCTCTTGAAAATGGTCACATGGCCGGTGGCCCCGCCCCCTGATCTCCAGACAGCAGGGAGTTTAGAGTGCCCTCCATGCCGCTCAGCAGTGCGGAGGGCAGTCTAAACACCCCTCTGACTGGAGATCAGGAGGCGGGGCCACCGGCCATGTGACCATTTTCGCCGAGGGCGATTTAAACTTTAAAAAACTCCCCCCTTGTTCCAGCTGACCCAAAGTGATGTCATTGTGGTCTCTCAACTTTTTCTGACATTTCTCAGAGATTTATAGTTTTGTTTTGCAAGTTTGAGTATAACGTCATTTTTTACTAATTGGAAGGTTATACAATTGATTCATTGAATATTCAATGAATCATCAGACCAATTATCGTTTGTTTGTGCTATCATGTGAATAGACCTTAGATATTTGCATATGATGACTTATAAAACTGCAAATTCAGATAGAAGGTCAGAGCTCTGATGGAAGAAATCTCTTGAGAGAATTTAGGTGAGAATTTATCTTTACCTATGCATTTCATAGAAACTTCGTTTATGTTAAACTTGGTATTTGTTAGGAAATGTTAGCAAACTTATTTCTTATTGCCTTTCTGTCTTCTATTTTTATAGGATTTATATTAATAACCATTTATATTTTATATATTGTCGAAGGCTTTCATGGCCGGAGAATGATGGTTGTTGTGGATTTTCCGGGCTGTATCGCCGTGGTCTTGGCATTGTAGTTCCTGACGTTTCGCCAGCAGCTGCGACTGGCATCTTCAGAGGTGTAGCACCAAAAGACAGAGAGCTCTCAGTGTCACAGTGTGGAGAAGATGTTGGCAGGTAAACTTCTTTTCCACACTGTGACACTGAGAGATCTCTGTCTTTTGGTGCTACACCTCTGAAGATGCCAGCCACAACTGCTGGCGAAACGTCAGGAACTACAATGCCAAGACCACGGCAATACAGCCCGGAAAACCCACAACAACCATTTATATTTTAATTACTTGCTTCATTAAAAGACTAGGATGTATTTTCAATAAAGTGAAATAAACTCTAGACAGGTGTGTGTGTGCTTGATGAGGAGTTGCAAAGCAATATCGAACCCTATATATAAATAAATGTACTGATAAACAGGTGGTTCAAAGAACTTAGCTGTTTGACAGGTCTGAGAACTAATTGCTGAAAGCTTTCCAAGAGAAAAGATACATCTTTCTTTTGGTTAAGTGGAAGCTTAGTTTCAGACACGGGCAAAAGCTCGTTACAGGTCTACTATCAGGACATATCCCACCCCAACCATGCTGCAGGGAGCCAACTGCTTTTCTGTTCTGATCAGCCAGGCTCTACATTGCTGCAGTTGTAATTTGTCAAATATGGTTTTTAATTGGCGAATTAATTCAAATGCATGCTTACAGCTGGGCATCGTTCCCAGCATGAAATAAATGAAAGCCTTCAGAAGCTGATTTTTGGGATTCCGAACCCTCTTAACTAACAGAGGTTTGGTGGCACCTGGTGGAGGGAGCGTCACAGCAGCACTTAGGAGATATTAGGATTCATCCTTGAAGAGAAGGATCAGACGGAGATGAGCTCAGAGAACCGCTGGCTAGGAGGGCAGTTTATTGAAATACCTTTGCCTTCTCACTGGAAACGAGAGTCACGGAAGGGTCACATTAATAGGCTTCAAAGTTCTTAACATGGGGATTTGGGCCTCTGGGAGAAACAGCTTTCGGAGGAGACACCCGTTCCCCCCTTTTTAATTAGCTGTTGATTGTCAATTTGCAAGGGGCAAAATGACTTACAGCTGCCAATTTCTACAGCAGCAACTTTTCACTCTCCCCTTTCCCGAGACATTCCCTCCCGCCCAGCCTTGCAAAGGAATTCCACATGCATCCAGTTGACCTTGGTCTTCTAATCCACTGCTGGCTCTTTGTTCTGTAGAGTAAAACCAGGAAAAGCAAAGGTCTCTCAAACTGTCCAGCCAAGCCAGACTGCTTCCCGTCCTTGTTTATGATGCAGCTCTGAGGCACCTCTCTTTATATAGCCACTTGTTTGCAAAGATACGGCTGGCGGACGCTGCATTTCACATCGTTCCAACGCATGTAATCTGCAAGGCAATTAAAAAAACGAGGCCCAGTTGTTCCTTCCGTTTTGCACTTTGAGTTGCATCTAGAGATGTGCAGGAGGAAAAAACACTGGGAAATGCACTTTCCCCCATTCTTTTCCAAGCACTTTAAAAAAAAAACATTTTTCCCTAGTGGAAACCCTAATGGAAAACCCTAGTGGAAATCCTAGTGGAAAAATTAGGAGTTTTGCAGTGCTTCCTAGATTTCCCATGAAGGGCTTTTTTTGGAATGAGCAAAATGCTTCCTAAAACAAGAGATGGGCGGCGGGGTGTGTGTGTGTTTTGTTGTCAAGTTGCAACCATGTAGGGTTTTCGGGTTTTCGAGGTGAGACATTCAGAGGTCGTTTGCCTTTGGCTGCCTCTGCTTGGTAACCGAGACTTCCTTTGGGGTCTGCCATCCCAGTTTTATATAATGTTGATGATGTTGATAATCTTCATGTACACTGGAGACAGATACAATATATTTCCAAGAATACTTTCATTTTTAAACTTTATCCATTTTGGCAAAAAATAATGTGCCATAAAGAGTTTAAAAATACATTACTAAACAGTAACGTATTCAAGGTTATTAAATTTAATTTGATATCCGATCATTCTGCTAGCCCTGTTCTGGCTGTATGAGGCTGTTTCTGTTTAAGAGATTCACTTTCTTTTTTTTACTACAAGCAGGGCTTTTTTTCAGCGGGAACGCGGTGGAACGGAGTTCCGGCGCCTCTTGAAAATGGTCACATGGCCGGTGGCCCCAACCCCCTGATCTCCAGACAGAGGGGAGTTGAGATCGCCCTCCACACGAAGGGCAATTTAAACTCCCCTCTGTCTGGAGATCAGGGGGCAGGGCCACCGGCCATGTGACCATTTTTACCAAGGGCAATTTAAACTTTACCCCCCCCCTTGTTCCAACTAACCCAAAGTGATACCATTGTGCGGTCCTGAGTTCCACCACCTCTTTTCCCAGAAAAAAAAGCCCTGAGACTACAAGAGTTAATTTCTACTTTTATTTTTAGTTACCTCTTAGCAAAAGTGGAGATTTGTATGTTAAAACAGCAAAGCTTGCAGCTGTTTGCCTCTCTCTCCCACGCTGTGGGTGTGTTTGCAATTTTGCTTGTAAAAAACCAGTGTTTACTTTGGTAAATTCTATAAATATGTCAAATATTACAACTTAAACTGATAACTAAGTTGTAAATGATGCATTCCATGCTGTTAAAGCAGCAGAATGAATAATGCACACATATTTATTTCCCCTCAAATTTCCTTTTTCATATTCTTTTCCTTGAACAATTTGGCATTGCATACCCTGAGAAAACTCAACAATGCAGGGAGTGCATGATCAGAGAGTACATTCCATAGGACAGGAGCCACAACTGAGAAAGCCCTTCCCCTGGTGGCAGCTAACTGAGCTGTGCTGGAGCTGGGCACCTGTAAAAGGCTTCAAGAAGATAACCAAAGAGGGCATGGGGTGTGACAGGAGCAACAGTCCCATAAGTATGAGAGTCTCAGACCCTTAACGGTTTTAAAAGTTAGCACCGACACTTTGAAATAGATCTGGAGACTAATGGGTAGCCAATGCAGTTGCTGCAAAATGGGAGTATTATGAGCTGGCCGGGACATTCCAGTCAGCAACCTGGCAGCTGCATTCTTGCCCATCGGCAGTATCCGAAGCGTTTTCAAGGGTAGTCCTACACAGAGTGAATTACAACCATCCGATCCAGAGGTAACCGTTGCATGGATCCATGTGGCAAAGTCTGATCTGGACAAACGGGGAGCCAGCTGTTGGGCCCAGGGTAAGTGAAAAAATGCTGACTGAACTGCCATGGACACTTGTTTATGCAATGATAGCAAAGAATCCAACCATACCCCAAGGCCCTACACCATGCCCGTCTGCCACTGGTGTGCGTGCATGCCTCGGCCAGCTGCCTGGCTCCCTGGCCCGCCTCTTGCTGCTGCCACCGTTGCAGCCAGGCATGTGGAGCCTCTGGACGTGAGATCCCTCGCTGAGCTCTGTGGCTGCGGGCTTTCCTTTCCTGCTCTCTCTTTTCTCCCTGTGACCTCCAGTGAGGGGAGGAACTTGCAAGCTTGCCTGTTTCTCCCTCCTTCCCCACTAAAATAAACTGTATGGCCACAGCGATGCTCAGAGACCTCTGGGAGCTGCACAATATCTCTAGAAGAGCCGCATGTCTACTCCTGAGCCGCAGTTTGACCAACCCTGGCCTAGAGACTTCATCCACAATTGAATCCCAGCTAGCGGCCAGATCCATATCAAATTTAAGACTCACCCAAGGGATGGTCATCTGTTAAACCAATCTAAATATTGAACAGGTTGAGAACTAGCGTGAGCAGTGGAGGCAGTAAAATAATCTCTTTTTCGCTCCCTTCATTGCCACTTCATAGGCCTTCAACCGGACTCCGCAGTGTATTCTCACAGCTTCTTCCTGGATTGGTTGCCAGATTCACTCTAGCTGTCTGAACAACCACTTATGGTCTCTTAGTCGTTCATTGTACCAAGGAGCCACGGAGAAACGAGGGCGCAGAGGGCGTAAGGAAGCAATCCAATCAATAGCTTCCCAAAGACCTCGATTTCAGATCTGTCAGTTCATCAAGGGAACTGCTGGCCGTTCTGAATAATTCCAGCATTTTTGGAAACCGTCGCGGTCTATCAGTCTTCCACTTTAGAAGCCCAGTAGACACACATCTCTGTTTCACGGCTCATGCAACCTGGATCCCCTCTTTACCTTTCTTACTACGCAGCTCGACACAGTCCTCACTAAACCAGAAATTGTTTGGCTCTCCATCATCCCAAGGCAAGTAGCGGATAGAGGTGTGGTCCACCCACTGCCACCGTTGATCCTGTCAGGAGATAGTGAGGCCGTCTTGGTTAGGGAAGGAAGAGGTTAATACACGGAGCTGGGTTTATGAAAAGGTTCTATTTTTTAATAATTCAAGAGGGATACTCACTTTTTGGGGGGCATGCATTCCAATCCAGACATTACCACTACCTCTGATAAATCTGGAAACGTATTTGGCGACATGCACCATCTCTTCCATAAAGTGGATGGAGGCAAGATGACTCCCCATTTTGTGACAGTCAATCTGAACGATAATTTTAAAAATGCACATTTTATCCCACATGGAGAACAATGAGACGCTTCGAGTATGAGATGGGGTTGGGGAAGGAGGCGGATCAAGCCCTTGCCTGGAATCTGCACCTCCGACTTTAGGAGCCAGTCTAACCAGAGGTCCAAACTACAGATGGCCTTAGAAGGGGCTAGGGAATGCCGGCTTCGCCTACCCTTCCTGGTGGGAGGGCGGGGGACCTGGCACTTTTGACGTTCCCAGATGCTTCTCATGCATGCACTATGTGTGCGTGCACTCCCACACCAATGGTGATGATGTCACTTCCAGGAAGTGATGTCATCACGCTGTCATAAGAGCACGTGCGCACTTCTTAGCGGGCTGATTTGGGCCCCAAATGGGCCCTATTCAGCGCATTTGGAGCCGAAATCAGCCTGCTGAGAAGTGCAGGAGTGCTATCGGCAGCAGCGTAATGATGTCACTCCCGTGCCATCCCGGGGGTGCCATCCCAGGAGTACCATCCCAAGAGTGTGCCCGGGGTGGTATTTCCCCAACTTTCCTCCCCCGCCAGGCAGGTGAGTAGAGGTGGGGGGCAGAGGGTGGGACCGGGGATCCCCTGCCCGCACCAGGAGAATGGCATTCCTAGAAGGCACTTTATTATGGTGTTATGGAGAAAGTACATTGTGGATGGAGAAGTGTGTGGAAGTCCAGAGAGGTCAGAGATGTCCGACTGAAATGCTAAGAAATCCACAGGGCAAGCTATAACCAGAAGTAGCAAGCTGGTGACAGGGAAAAGAAAAGAGCCTGGAGGATTCTACTTGATACTCCATGAATGTGAAGATGCTGGCCACCAGCTCTTTAACTAGGGTTGCCAGATGTCTGGTTTTCACCCGGAGAGTTCAGTATTTTCTTGGACTTTCCGGGGGAAATGGACTCAAAATATCAGACACCTGGAGGGGAAGGAGGATAAGAGGAGGAAGAGAAGGTAAAAACGAAGACTTTAACCACTTATGGACAATCCATCCTTTTAAAACTGTCCTTTTCATGCCAGATTGTGGGGAGTGGTGGACTCTTGACCTGGGTCATGCTGGCCATCCACAACTGATAACTGGTCAAGAGTTCACCACTCCCCACAATCTGGCTTTGTAAACTGGGCAACTCAGTAAACTACTCCCCTACCAAAGCAGCTGGAAATCCCCCAGGATGGTGACTCATGCTGGCTGCACCACCTTCAAGCAAGAGCTGGAGAGACTCTACAACTGGCCCTCCTCATTTTTGTCTGGAGAAGACCCAAGATGAACCTCTCACCTCTGCGTCTGCCCATGTCAGCTTGTCACTGAACAGCCCGTAGCAATGGCCTTTATAGAATGTCCAGCCCGTTTTGCACAGTTCGGCTTCTGTTTAGGGAAAGGAAAACCACAATCCCTGTTAGAGACCTGTTCCAGGGTGGGAGTGAACTGGCACTGCTCTCCTTGTTTTCCAACACTAATGGGGTAGCAACATTGCTGCTGGCAGTGGGATAGCGGATAGAGTACTGGATTAGGATCCAGGGAGACCCAAGTTCGAATCCCCACATCTACCATGGAAACTCACTGGCTGACCTTTGGCCCATCGCAAAATCTTAGCATATGGTTGTTAAGGGGAAATGGAAAAGGAGAGAATGGTCTTAGCTGCTTTGAATCCCCAGCTGAGGCAAAAAAAACAGGATATAAATACGTAAATGCAAAAAAATGCACTTATTCAGAGGTCCGTGCTTGGTTGACACCAATATGCAGGGGACACCCAGCTTTATCCTTCAAAATAGTAAAGAGTCCAGTAGCACTTCTAAGACTAACCAACTTTACTGTAGCATAAGCTTTTGAGAACCACAGCTCTCTTCATCAGATGCATCGTCAGCTTTCAAGAACCACAGCTCTCTTTGTCAGATGCATCGTCATCTTTCGAGAACTACAGCTCCCTTTGTCAGATGCATCTGACGAAGAGAGCTGTGGTTCTCGAAAGCTTATGCTTCAATAAAGTTGGTTAGTCTTAAAGGTGCTACTGGACTCTACTATTTTGCAACTACAGACTAACATGGCTCACTCCTCTGGATCTTTATCTTACAGGACACTGATTATTCTCCACCTTTCCCTCCTATTTTTGACCAATAAAGGTAAGAGATCTGCAGGCGCTCCTTTGAGTTTTTTAAAAAGGTAACAAAATGTTGAAAGAAAAAGAGGAGTGGAACTCATTTCAGAGTGAAGCCATCTGATGAAAGACTGGAATTATACTCTTGGCAATGGTATAAGGCATGGATTTATTTGTGACTATGCTGAGGGAAAAGATTTTAAATGGGAGGAACACACCAGTTTACCCATCTCTAGTCACATGGTTACAGTTGGAAGACTGATTCATAAGGAGTTTAAGAGCTCACTTGGACCCTCTGGATAAAACTTGGATGAATTTTTGAAATACATCTTACATCATGTCTCTTGACGAGAGATGGGCACGAACCGAAATATAAACCAAAGTTTGTAACAAACCGGGTCGGTTCGTGGTTTGCGAACTGGCAGTTCGTCAGAGCCCATTTCTGATGAACCGCCACGAACTTTAGGCCGGTTCATTTGGTTTGTTTTTTGGTTCGTCACTGCAGACAGCCTGGCGCTGATCAGTCAGTTTCCTAGGCAACGGGATGGACTTCCTGCAGACCTTCTGCTGACCCAAAAGTGATGATTTGCTGACCTGGATGTGACGTTTTCACTAACCACATGAACCGGTTCACGAACCAGGGCAGGTTTGTGAAAGTTCGTGGTTCGTGGTTCGTGAAATGCGATGAACCACAAACTGCCCGGTTCATTTTTTCCCAGTTCATGCCCATCTCTACTCTTGATGACTAATATTGTTTCAAAAAATTGATGCTATATTTTTGCATGGAAATATTTATTGTGTATTCCTTGAAGGATGATTGTTGATTTATTGCATACTCTATGAAATATTTATGGGCATTGGCACTTTATTACATTTTATTGATTGCACTTGAGTATTCATTCTATATGCTGTGTAGGATAACTGTATCTGATTATACTAACTAATCCGTGCAGGATTTGTCATCACTTGCACTTTACTGTATGAAGATTCTTTGGTTGTACATCAGAACCTCTAGCAAGTCGCTATTTTCACAGACAATGTGAAAAAGGGAAGAAAGGTGAGGAATAAATGTTGTAAATAAATAAATACATTCTATGATTTCCTCAAATTACGTTTTTAAAAGTACACCTTGGGGAAAACATCACATGGCACTATTGTACGAAGGGAGGAGCCATCGGGGCTATAGAAGAATTACTTTTTTGGATCATATCTGTCTGGCCCAACACCTGGTTTTCACCACTGAGAGGCCTCTGGAAACTTTCATGCTAGGAATGAAAGCAACAGCCTTCTCCTGTTTATTGTCTCTGGTCTTCAACGGTCCACTCCCCCTAAACCTGCACTCTACATTTGTACTCACCTTTGAGAAACAGGCTGATGATAAGGAAACTGGGAAAAGAGAAGCTGAAGGAAGCCAGGAGTCCCATTTTCCTGCTTTCCCTGGGAAGAGAATACAGGTGAGGAGAAAGAGATGGAGCCAGGTGTGAGAAGACTGCCCGTTGGACCAAGGAGACAGGAACCACCACGCTGGGACAGACCAGTGGCCACTTGCTTTCTATTCCAGGAATGATTGACCTGCAAGGCTGCCATCTGACCAGGAAAAAACAACCTGGTCCGCTCCTGTGACTAATCATCTTCATCAACATACTAATTCCCAACATGACAAAATCTGTGGATACTTAAATCCAGAGACCGAAGCCATAAACAGACTGGACAGATCTTCCTACAAACCTGGACTAGGGATCCCGTTCTCCCAGTGGGGGCAGGGGATTCCCTGCTTTCGCCTTCTGCCTGGCGGGAGAGGAAGGCACGTCCTGCTTCCATCCATGGGGCTCTTCGTGGCTCTTCCTGCCATGGATACTGTACTGTTCCAGCAGCAAGCTGACTATATCAATATGTACCAGGCTAGAACGTATGCCTATAGTTTTAAGAGAAGTGCATCTTGGGAGTTGTAGTGCCTTACCCCGTAGGTTCAGTTCCTGGGTCATTCAAAGCCCGCCTAAACTTGTTAAGGCCCTTTCCTCTTCTGTTCATTCACACCTCAGCAGGGAGAGGAGCAAGTCATCTCTCTTTTTTCACCACATTCACTGGGTCTACAAAGCTCCTTCAAGTGCCTTTATGCATGAAAGATGCACTCTCTCCTTTCGTTATTTCGAAGAATTATGAGTAGAGATTCCTTATGTGTATGAAGAAGTTAAATAAAACCATTTAAGTTTGTAACCCGTGCGTGTGCGTTGACACTTGACGACAAAGGGTTGGGAATTCCCTCCTCGCGTCGGAATAGATACTGGTGGACCATTGCTTTGATTTGAACACTGCAAGACCAGCTTGTGTGTTAACCCTCCTGAATTTTCTAGAATAGAAACACTTTTTGTTACTTTGTGGTTCATTGTCTCTAACACCACAAACTGGTCAAACTCACACACAAAGACAAAGGGGGGTGACTCCCACAGTTTCCTATGGGTCCAGCAGCACCCATAGGAAGTAGAGTCAGGGGGTTACCCCTTTGTCTTTGCGTGTGAGTTTGACCAGCGTGACACAGTTTGTGGTGTCAGTGACGGTGAACCACAAAGTAACAAAAAGTGGTTTTTATTCTAGAAAATTCAAGCTTGGCGAGCATCTACATAAAATAACAAATCCTTACTATAAATAGGGCTAACGTAATGGAGACACTTAAATTAGCTGCCTAATAATCCCACAGGTGGGCCTCACCAATAGAGTTCACAGCAGGGTAAGGCGGTCTTGCAACATTCAAATCAAAGTGATGGTCCAGCAGCACCCACAGGAAGAAGAGCCGCCCCACGGCTGGAAACAGTCACGTCCCAGGATGGCGTGATGATGTCCCTGATGTCCATTGCACAGCCCTGGCAGCACTCCTGCGCTTTGCTGTGGACCGAACTGGGCCCCAAATGGGCTGAATTGGGCCCATTTGAGGCCCAAATTGGCCTGCTGTGAAGCGGGTGTGCCCCCTGATGTCACCAGAAGTGACATCACTGGAAATGCCATCACCACGCAGCCACGGAACCAGGCACACACAGCACGCACAAATAAAACATTCCCACCGGAAGGGTAAGGGAACCTAGCAGCCGTAACCTGAACAAAGCCCCAGGTTTGCAGGGAAAGAAATCTGAAATCTAAACAAACATACAAAACAGAGGGAGGTTAACTCCCCCAATCATAAAAGTAGTGCCTGTAGCTTTAAGAAAAGAAAGCCTTCAGTGGCCAGTGCTAGGCAACCACAACAGTATTGTCAGCCCTGGTTTTTGTCAGTAAAAGGCAGGGGCAGGAGGCTGGGCCCTTTCCAGGGCTGTTTGGCCTAAAATCAAGGACTCTTCCAGGCCAGGCCCACCAGCAACCACTGAATTACTTGTTCAGGTGGACTAATAACAACAACGACAGCTTGCATGACTCACTCAGGCCCACCAGCTTGCCAGTGCAGTGCAGCAGTCAGCATTGCAGACTAGGATATGGGAGATCCAGGTTCAAATCCCCACTCTGCCATGGAAACTCACTAGATGGCCTTTGGACACTTATACATTCTCATCCTAACTGACCTTGCAAGGTTGTTGTGAGGATCAAAAAGAGGAGAGGAGAACGATGTCAGTTGCTTTGGGTCCCCATTGCGGAGAACGGTTGTGTATAAATGAAGTAAATAAATTGTAAATAGAGCTGAAGACTGAGGGCAAATAAAAGGTGGGTAGGTTGGTCGGCGGGTGAGAGGGAGAGACAGAGCAGGGGAAGGTGAGGATATGGGGGTTACGAAGAGGAGGGAAGCAGGAAATGGTGTGGGGAAGGGGATACAGGGGGAAATGAGGTGCCCACTGCACAAGAGGGACTGTCAGCTGTCATCACACAACTGAGCCAGAGTTTGCCCAAAGAAAGGCTGCCAGGGGGTGGGAAAGGAGGGAACGCTGGAGATGGGTGGGGGGCAGATAAACATAGGTTGACTTGTGAGTGGGAAGCAGGGAGAGGATAAGGCTATGGAGACTTTAAGGGAAGGAAAGGGGGGAAGGGGAAAATACAGCACCCCCTGCAAGTCAGAAATCTAGCATGGATGCACAGCGACGTGTCCCTCGGGAAGTGCAAGTGAAATGGAGTGGGGAGACTCCTCTGGGGTGAAAGGAAGAGGAGGAAGAGGAGGACTGGGAAATGGTGGAAGTCTGGCAGAGGGATTCGGGAAGAACCTGGCGGGGTTAGGGTTAGAAGGCAGGTACCTGCAGGATGCTGCACATTGGACTCTGAAGACCAAATGCTGGCAAGGGCAACAGAAACATCATAGAATTTGCAGAGACCGTACCAGTCCGGTTGTCCGGCCCTTCCCTAAATAATTGCGGGCAGAGACTTGGCAAACATTTCCTTGAGTCCTCCTCAGTAGAAGAGATTCCAGCACCTTCCTGGGCAGCGTGTCCCATTGCTAGAGTGGCCACATTTCCATCTGGGCCCTTCTCCCCTGCCTTTAACAGCTGCTAACTATCAGATCTGCCAGGATAAGCAGATGTTAATTTAGCGGAAAAGCTTCATTGCTAATTCTTACGATTCAAACCGGGGTTAAAGCCATCTGAGCCGCTGACTGGCTGTTCAGTTTTCCCCGGCCTGCTAACAATCCATCCTATAGCTGAGCTGCTTTTTGCAGTTAGGCCAACTCCAAAAGGTTCAACCTATACATTTCTGAAACTAGATCCAGAGGAGTTAGCCGTGTTAGTCTGTAACAGCAAAATCGAAGAGTCCAGTAGCACCTTTAAGACTAACCAACTTTACTGTAGCATAAGCTTTCGAGAACCACAGCTGTCTTCATCAGATGTAAAACTATAGAGTCCAGTAGCACTTTTAAGACTAACCAACTTTACTGTAGCATAAGCTTTTGAGAATCACAGTTCTCTTTGTCAAATGCATCTGACGAAGAGAACTGTGATTCTCGAGAGCTTATGCTACAGTAAAGTTGGTTAGCCTTAAAGGTGCTACTGGACTCTCTTCTGAAACTGACAGGGCTGCTGTTTACCCTCTTGTAGGTGGGCAATGTAAAGAAAAGGTTTCCTTCATCCATCTGATACCTTCTTGATCATGAGCTTAGGCTCCCAACCTGCTGCTGAAACAATGCAAAGCTTCGGGCATGTTGGGTCTCGTTCAGTCAGGCAGTGGCTACAGTCATACCCGTTCACGTCCTTCTGCAATTCCTCATAGCATCCCACTTCTATACCCCTAATCATCTTAGATGGTCTCTTGCCAGTTATTCCTACCTTGCTATAGTCCTCCTGGAAGGGCAGTGGCCCAAATCAAACGCAAGATTCTGAAAGGGGTCTCACCCGTTCTGAGCAAGAACGTTCAGTAACTCGATGAATTTTGGAATGATGCTCCGTAAAATCCTGACGTCTGTACTAACAATATGTGCCAGGATGGCAGATCCTGTGGCCAACTACCTGTTACCCTGAGATATTCACAGTTATCTCCCGTTTAAAGTTCACTGAACTGGAGTTTTATTTCATAAGGAAATTTCTTCCTGTTCCTAAAATTATGAGTTTCTGTTATTTTTAGTGTCTATGGTGTCCTTATCGTGACATCTTGAGCTAATGGATTATTCTAGAACAAAGAGAAATGTCCTTTCTAAGCAATGATTATCCAGAAACCCTCACACCAATTATCTTTCGTGGAAGATTGGATGAGGCTGCCGCAATTCGTGTGGGTGACCTGGCTTTGGCACACAAACAAACAGATCCCACGTACTTTGCCTGATGGGAAAGTTGTGAAGGTCATCCAGGTCTCTGGGCCTTTGATGCATTGGGATTAAATAATCTCCATTATAGATCTGGAAGTACGAGAGAGTGGCATTCTTCAAGAGTGGCCAGTAAAGAAGGCTGTGCTCCTGTGCTTTTCACAGCTATGTGGAAGAAGCAGTTTTCGTAAGATACAGGTGTCCTCTTCTTTCCCCCGAACTGACAAACCGAACCTCCTGGTGTCCCCCTCTACACAGCTCCTCAAAGGCAGAGGAGCTTTGTTATAGTCATTTGCATCTGTTCACCCTTTGGGGCCTGGATGTGGGACCTGCTTCTGATGCTACAGGGGTAAAATTTACAATTTAAAAACATTTCATTGTATTCTACAGTGCTGGTAATATGTTGATTTGCCCTACTATCACATGGCCTTCGTTTTTGATTAAACAGAGTTTAAGAAATTGCTGTACAAGATGTTTTAGCTGCTGTTCGTATTAAAGCTGTTTCGGGCCATTCCTAATTAGTTTTTATTGGACCCATAAATATTAGAGGAAGCATTTATAGAGCTGCTGTGGTATAATGCTTAAGTGACTGGGCTGCGAATTGGCACTCTGCAGGTTCGAATCCCACTCCTGCCATGAGCTCAGCAGGTGGCCCTGGGAAATAAAACCACTCCTCTCAGCCCAGCTCCCCAGCTGTATTGTGAGGATAATAATACTTTGTTCACAGCTCTGAGCAGGGCACTAATCTGCCTAGAAGGGTGGTATATAAGCACACTGTTGTTGTAGTAGTTATTTACAACTCTCATTCCCTATTTTGCAGCTTCACGGTGCCTGTCTTTGATATTTTGCATCTTCCTGCTTTTAATTTAAATTTTGTCTCAGTGATACTTTTGTTTAGAAGAGGCTTTCTAAAAGTGATCCAGAAATAGGGTTGCCAGCTCTGGCCTGGGAAATTCTTGGCAATTTGGGGGCATTGCTTGGGAAAGGCAGAATCTAGAGTAGGAAGTGAGTACAGTTGGACTATGATTAAGATCACCTTGCTCCAGGTGGGGGCTGGAGGAACTCCTTGAATTGCAACTGATTCTCCAGACTACAGAGATCTGTGCCCCTGGAGAATATGCCAGCTTCAGAGGGCAGAACCACTGCTGGCGCCAGGGTTTCTGACGCCCATGGCGCCCCGGACTGCGTGGTGATGTCATCACGTTATGACGTCATCACGTGGCAAAGCTGGGCCCATTGACCGGCGGATGGCTGGGGCGGCACGCGAAAGCTGCCCGCACTCCGCATGCCACCCTGGCCGCCTGCCGTGCTTGGCCCGTGGCTGCTGTGCCCAGCCGGGGGCATGCGGCGGCGGCACAGGGCTGGCCGGCTTGAAGCAGCTGCGGGGCAGGCATGCCAGCTCTATGACGTGTGCCTCTGCCCCTGGCAGCTCCTCTGGCACCCCAGCACCCACGGCAGCTGCCTCACTGCCTCAATGGTGGCGCCGGCCCTGGGTAGAATTCTATGGCATACTTTCCCTATCGAGCTCCCCCCCCCTCCCAACTCCCTCCCCCAGCTCTACCCCCAAAGCTCCAGGAATTTCCCAAGCCAGAGTTGGCAGCTTGAGCTGTGATGTCACATCCGGGTCAAAAGTCAGCTCCTCTCACTCTTCCCCTTAAATTTAAATTTCACACCTTGTGTCACTTCGCCCCTTTTCTCCCCCTTTACATCTCTTGTTGGCTTTTGCATGCCTTTATTTTGTATGCTATACTATCCCTTTGAGCCTAAATATTTGTGCCAGTGTAACTCACTGTGGGTCTATCCAGTTATGTTCCACTCAGCCCAAGAAACCTCTCAGCATCTTCATCAGTTTCTCTCAGAGCCAAGCTACAAGTGACAAATGACACTTGCCTGGCAAGTGAACAGACTCACGTGTATTCCTCCCTGTTCACTTGCCATTCACTTGCGCTCCATTTGATCAAGTGGAGGGCAAGTGAACAGGGAGGAATACACGCGAGCCTGTTCACTTGCCAGGCAAGTGTCATTCATCACTTGTAGCTTGGCTCTCAGTGTTAAGGAGCAAGAATACACTCTGAAGACCAACAGGAGGATGCCAAGCAACAGCAGTCCCACCCTTCTCTCAATTCCCAGCTGCCAACTCGCCTTTAGTGTGTTTACAGAGGACTATCAGTTTTTCCTAGCTCCTTTACAAGAGCATCTCTGTGGTATATCATAGGGGAAGGAGAAGTCCTAGATCTGTCAAGATTGCTTAGGGAAAAAATAAGAGTAAATATGATTGACGGTGTGGTGGAGATTGCCCCTGGTGGGGTTTTCACAGTAAGAGACTAACAGAGGCGGCTTGCCATCGCCTGCCTCGGCAACCCAGGTCTTCGTTGGAGGTCTCCCATCCAATTACTAACCAAGGCTGACCCTGCTTAGCTTCTGAGATCTGACGAGATGAAGCTCACCTGGGCTATCCAGGTCAGGGCATGATTGACAGCAGCTGGTCTCTAAGGCACTACTGGACCCAAATCTTGTTCTAGTACAGATACAATAATAATGCTCTTCAAAAAATTAAATGTGGGATTAGGGAAGTGGGTGGTCAGCAAGCACATCTCAATGGTTATCTTCCAAACATTCTGTACTAAACAAGCTGCTCTTTTGTTGTGTTTGTTGAATTGTAGGTGGTGAGCAGAGACACGATTCATTACAAGGCAAAAGGCTGGGGCCAGTAAAATAACAACACACTTGACAAATGTGGATTTGACTGGAGCAAAGTTTTTGATATATTTTGGAAATATACTCTGCTGTTTTGAACCAAGAGTCCACAAATAGCTGATGGAAGGAATGCCGCGTTCTAAATTAGAACTAAAACAAGAACAGTCAGGGCTCCTGGCAGATACAGGCCAAACTTAATTCACCTGTTACAAAGTCCGCATGGCCACAAGAACTATGGGTCAGACATACACCTGGCAGTGCGCTATATGCTCAGGTCTTCAGTATCAGAGGTTTGAGGATGGAGCCCTAGTTCAGGGTCTCAGGTTCAATCCTTGACATCTCCAGTTAAAAGGTATCAAGGCACAGGTGATGTGACAGACCTGCACCTGAGACCCTGGAGAGTCTCTGCCTGTTGGAGTAGACAGGACTGACCTTGATGGACCAAAGGGTCTGACTCAATACAAGGCAGCAGTATAGTGGTTAAGTGGTTGGGCTGTGAATCAGCACTCTGCTGGTTCGACTCCCACTACTACCACGAACTCTGCTGGTGGCCTTGGGTGAGCCACTCCTCTCAGCTGGATTGTAGGAATAATAACAACACAGACTTTGTTCACCGATCTGAGTTGGGCGCTAATCTGTCTAGAAGAGTGGTATAGAAGCACACTGTTACTGAAGTTACACCATTCTAAGACCATTGACTTTAATGGACTTAGAAAAGCGTAACTCTGCTTAGGATCGCAGGGATGATTCCCAGGTGAGGATCTCAGGGCATGAGGAGAAGGAGCTTTACCACCACCGCCACCCCCAACCTCACATCATTTTCCTGACCTGAACCAGTCACAAGAAGCTTGCCTTGTTGGAGAAATGGTGGTGGGGCAGCCATCAGTACATGTCCATTTCCCCAATGGACAAACAGTGGCAGGGGAGTCGGGGTTGAGAAGGGAAAACGGCAAGGGGGAAAGCAGAAACCCCTTCTCCTTGTGTGCTGTGATGCCAATCTATCGAGCCAGCTATCAAAGTCCACCTGGGAGACACATGGGCTATGTTTCATGTGAATCGGCCTTCAGTCTCAGGGTCTTCAATAGACAAAGTTGGTCTGGAAAGGGATAGAATACAACAGGGAGGGGCTGTGGCCCAGTGGTAGAGCATCTGCTTGGCATGCCAAAGGTGCCAGGTTCAACCCCCAGCATCTCCAGTTAAGATGAGCTGGTAGTAGGTGGTATGAAAGAGCTCCCCATAAAACCTTGGGGGGCTGCTGCCTGTCTGAGTAGACAATACTGACCTTGATGGGCCAAGGGTCTGATTCAGTATAAGGCAACTTCAATAAACAAACGTTCCAAACCCTGAGTTGGATTGAGCCAGAGTTTCTACCATTTGGTGATTGGAATAACCCCATTCACTAGGTAAGTGCCAGCTAGCCAGAGAGTGGGCCATCTTCTCTAAAGCAGAGCAGGTGAGAGAGGCAGGCCCCCACCCCATCCAAGTGTTTGCATGAAAAGGCCAAAGTTAGAAATTAGGTTGCTGGTTATGCTGGACAGATACTTGGCAAATCCTATGGACGACTCCCCCCCCCACCCCCCGGTTATAAGAATTGTCCTCTAACATCTACCCTCTGCTGGGTAACACGTGATAAGTCTCTAGTTTCAGGAAGGCGTTTTTACAAAAGCTACCAGACAATGGCCGTTTCCACACTACTTACCTTCATCCAGAATGTCGCAGAACGTCGCGAAAAAACACGGAAGATAGCATCTTCTCGCGCGAGTTTTGCTCGACATCACGAGTTTTGTGCGACATCACGCAAAACTCGTGCAAGAAGACGCTCTCTTCTGCGGTTTTTTTGTGATGTTCCACAGCGTTCCGGATGAAGGTAAGCAGTGTGGAAACGGCCCATATTATGATGCAGTAATTCCAGAGGGTGATTTAATAGAGTAAACAGGACTGTGGGCTACACTTTGGAGCATTGCATTATCTTATCCTCAGTACATCATCTATTTAAGTCATTCCACCTTTTCCCATTGTTAACATATCCGATGTTCAGATTTTCTGTATCCTAGTCCTATTACTTTGCTCGTTGGGTGTCTTATTCTATTGCCTGCACTGATTTATATTGGGTAATCCACCCTGAGTCTCAATGAGAAAGACAGACTATAAGTAAATAAAATAAAAATAATTCACAGGAGATACTATCCCTGGCAAACTGACAGCTTTACATCGCTGGAAGGCCTCCCTCTTCTTTTCTAGCCATGGCAATGCTCCTCCTTCTAGCCTAAAAAGCAGCTGAGGGGGTGCAATTGGCAACTCCAGGTCTGTACATAAGGTGACATTTCCACCTCTCCCTAGAATTCATTTAAAGTGACCACTCCTAGGACATCCCGCTGCCCAGACCACGTAAGAATGGATCCCTCCAAGGTGAAACACAGGGCAACTTTCAAATTTGCTGTTACCTAGTAGTCCCGTCCCCCAAAAACCAGATATTTCCAAAAGATTATACGGAAGAGGCTCGTCTCTTGCAAAATTCTCCACTGTAGCCAGTGAACAGTTGGCTTCATTTACATTATTTTTCCTGAACGTTCATATTGAAATTAGCTTTTTGTTGGAATGTATATCTATATCTGAAGAAGGGATACACTCTTTCCTGGATTTGAAGAAGGAAACTTGAACTCTCAAAAGCTCAGACCCTGAAAATCTTGTTGGTCTCTAAGGGGCCATTCCCATGCTGGCCCCTGCTTTCTCTATAGGCTTCTGCCTCCTCCTCCTCCTCCTCCAAATACTGGTACCACCACTTCTGCCCATTACACCCACTGCTGCCTCCTCCTCCCCCTCCCTTGGCTGCCACCTCTCCTCCCCATAGCTGCCTTCCTCCTCCTGTTGATCTCTCTTCCTCCACTGCCTTCTGCTGCCTTCCCCCCTCCTCCTTCCCCTTTCCTGTCATCACAGTTGCTTCCATCACTTCCTCTCCTCTGGTGCTGCCCCCCCCAGTGCTTTTTAAGATGCCCACTTGTACGAGGCTGCCAACCATGCCAATTCTCTCTTGCAAGATCTCGGTATGTGTGTGTCTCTGTGTGTGTGCACGGACGCATGTGTTGCTGTGACGTGTACGTCTACTTTTCTGATTTGGGGAAAGTCAACCCCAGGTCCCCCCACTTTTCAACTTTTTCTACAGAAAATTCCCCTCTCTATTCCTGACTCCTACTGTTAAGATTTTTTGATCCACACTTTGAGGCCAGGTTTGGAATTAGATCTATAGAAAGGCTTGACCTAAAGTGACATATAGGGCGGAAGCCCGTGCAAATTACAGGGTGCGATAATGTTCCTCAGTAGGCACGCTTGTTGTTAGGAGTCGGCCTCTGGATAGCCCTGTCAAGAACTCACAAAAGTTTGGAGGAGCACATTTGGTACTAGAAAAGAGAGGAGAGAACGCATTTTACCGCCTCCATATTGATTAGTTTGCAAATTGTTTCCCATCATCTCTTCCCAGGAACACCGTTGTCCAGAGCTGCTGCTTATCGAAAGTATAAAATGTTGATTTTTTTAGAAGAAAAATTAGCAACTGAACACATGAATCATTTTGACTTCCACATTCATATATTTGAATCAATGAATGTGCGGATCGGTGCACAATTGAACTTGTTAGAACTGTTGTAATAAAACACGAGTTCTGTGTTGTTATTGTTAATAATGTACTGCTACATTATTATTGCTGTAATTGCAGGTAAAAGGACAGCTAAGAGGTGTTATGTTGGGCAGCTACACCAAACAATGTCTGGCCACAGGCCTGCAAGAGACTTCCCACTCTTCTAAGAGACTGGTTATTTTAAAAAGAGAAGTCTAAAAAATAACTTGACAAGTAAATGCTCGTAAGTACTGTCAGATAAATTAATAATTGTCTTGCAGTAAATAGTAAAAAGCAATTCAGACTTGTCACACAGCTTGGAAATACAATTCTCATCGTCTCTAAGTATTTGAGTTACATGATGTCAAGCAATCTCTCTGTGGATGCTTTACAGGGATGATGAGAGGCAGCTAGGCATCGCTGGAAGCAGCGCAGGGACCAGAAGGAGGGGGAGGAAGTGCACTGAACACATCAAAGGGAGTCCGCACTAGTGCAGCAAGGCAAACGTGCATATTGATTTCAAACATACATATTCATGCAGGAATGATTTATGTGGCGATCTGCCTATGTGGCTCCTGCAGAAGAGTTTGTTCCGATGGGCTCCTACACAGAGCTGCATGGAAAGATCCCCGCTTGCTGCGTGGGTTGTGGGCAGGTTCAGTACCCCTCTGTGTCTTACTGTGATGGCCCCAGGTCAGAGGAGAAGTTGCCCTGGGGAAAATGCTCCCTGACATCTAAGATAAACATCAGAGCAGTTATTTGTGTTAGGGCCACAGGCAAAAAGGTGAACTACCACCACATCCAGGGACAAAGAGCATTCTGCAAGGGTAAAATCTGAAGGACACTTTGCACATGATCAGGAATCCCTTTGCTTAACTGGTAGACAAGCAAAGGCTGAACGCCATGGGTGGATCACAAAAATACGTTAAATCCAAAATAAGTGTTTTGGGGGAAATGGGAGGGATCTACGTCTTCCCAGATTAAAGACTTCCTTTTTAAAAATCTTTACATATAGAGGAGACGCATCCACTTCCAGAGACAGGAGCTGGAGCAGGCCCAGGAAATACATCTCGGGGGCTGTGCAGATGGATTCTTCATGCCAGGAAGCTCAGACGGAGGCAACCAACTGCAGGTTATTTTGCTGCATCTGTTGAGGCACGAAACCAGAAAATCACAAGCAGCTGTGAATACATTGTTATTCTACTGAACAATTTTTAAATACTATAATCCAGCAGCTATGTCTGTGGGCACCCTGGGATTTTGAGAACAGGTAGCAGGTGCCACCATAAAATGACTGCCAAGATAAGGGTGGGTGCCGCCAACCGCAAAAGGCTATGGAAGTGGGGCCTGGCACAAAATGTTGGGAAGGTCCAAGCCAAGAGTCCTCCGGAGGTGGAGGCAGCGGTTTCTAAATGGGGACCCCCTGCAGACAAAACGCTGATATTGCCTCAACTTTTTTGAAGCAGATCAAGATGGGATATTGATCTTGAGCAGATCAAGTTCTGAAGAAGCAAGCTGTGGCTCACAAATGGTCATACCCTACCACAAATTTTGTTAGTTTTATAGGGGCTAGTGGACTCTTGCTCTTTTCTTTTGAAGCAATTCCTGCTCCAGTGAAATTTCCACCAACTTCTTGGAATTACGCGGGAAGAATAGCGTACCATCAGCATATGGACTGCGCTTTACTGCAAATCTCCCAGCAGTCCCAGGTTGATGTTAAACCGCATGGGAGACAATAGGGAAGTGTAGAGCAGAGGCCAAAGCGCAAAGCATTCATCTCCCAGCCACCACCTTACGGGACTGACTCCCCAAGAACAACAGGTGCCACAACAATGCAGTGCTTCCCAGCCCCATCACAGCTGGGTAATCCGGAAGAATATCACAGCTGATGATGTTCAAAGCACTCCCCAATCAGCTGCCTGGCAATGGACTACCCGAAGTCAGACTGAAAAAGGCTTCAGGAAGCCCATTCAGAAAATGCAGCTGATTTGCCTGGCTGGCCTCCACCTCTGCTCCAACACCTTTTATTCCTGAGGGACAAAGGGGCATTCTGATCTGCAACACTTTGTTTAGCCGTGTGTGTTGAGCGGACGGAGCTCCCCCTACAGTTTTAGAGCTAGAGAATCTCTTTTTGTGGCTGGCCTGTGGCTGTGCAGAATAATTGTCGTGCACTGCTTAGAAAAGCCCCTTTGTTATTTTTTTCTTTTGATACTGTAAAAATCTCTTTCTCTGTACCTCCCTTGCGCTTAAGAGACTCAAAAACTGGACTGAGCACAAGCCTGCTGGACGCGAGGGGCACCCAAAGACCGTTCTGGGGTGGGCTGCTGCTGCTCTCTCCCAGGGCGCCCTTGTGTTGGGGGTGAGGAGGGGGGCGTGTGCCTGGAAGAAGGATTTGCGTCTTCAGCAGCTCATTCAAAACGCACACCCTGAGGCGCAGCTGTTTCTCTAGGTCCTTCCCGCTTTCTCCTTCTCCTTTGCTTTCTTCTGCTATTATTCCATCCCATCCCCCCCAACCAGGTCCCCAAAAGAAACTTATCACTTTTCCTCCACTCAGGCAGGAGATGGGGGGGGGAATGCTTGGGGCTCCCCCCCCCCACACACACACTCAAACACACATGTTCAGAGAGGCCAGTGAGCAGCGGCTGAGAGGGGAAGGCGTCTCCTACATTTCCCAAGAAAACTTGCGTGGCCCTCATCTCGTTTGGTCCAGCTCCAAGTTGCCCCGTGCTGCTGCCACCACCGTTGCTAGCACGCAGCTGTGGGCCAGGTGCAGCAGGTGGCCAGGGTGGTGCAGGGCAACTGAGCAGTCTGGGTGTGCGTGCGCATGCACGGGAGTGGCAACAGCCCTGAAGCTGCCCCCGGCCTCAGGCGCCAGAAACTCTGGCACCGGCCCAAGCTGCAAGAGACAGTTAAAAATCCACTTTGGGGGATTCCTGGGCTCCTGCGCCCTCCAAAAAGCCACCTTTCCCGGGTCAGAACAGCTCCTATCGCATGCAACTCCTGCAAATCTGATACAGCAGTGCCCTGAGGCTGCAGCCGGAAGGAATCTGGTCATGGACGGCCTCCAGGATTTTCATGGTTTGGACTGCCAGGCAGCTGACCGACGGCTTCGAATCGCTCTGCACCTCATTGAGGGCTAAAGAGGAAAGAGCAGAAGAACGGCTCAAAAAGAGAATGAAGAGAATGCCCAAGGGCCAGGTTTGGTTAACCGCTTGCCTCCATATAAAGAGGGTAGTAGGAGGCCTAAGAGGTACGTAGGGTTGCCAACCTCCACCTCCATCAGGGGACTGGCAGCCCTAGGCCAGACACACACTCTCAGCCTGACCTACCTCACAGGATTGTTGTAAGGATAAAATGGAGGAGAGGAGAATGATGTGAGCCGTTTTGGGTTCCCGTTGGGGAGAAAGGCAGGGAATCAATAATGTAAATGAATAAATAAAAGTTACTCTGCCTTTCCTTGTGGTATTAAGGTGGCTTACAAAAGTACATTAAAAACCAAACAAAAGTGACTGCTGCTGTTGGCCTGTGATGAAAAAGTTGTGGGAGAAAAGAGAGCAGGGATCTACTGATGAGGAAGGTCAAGTTGTTCGCATGCCACTGTGTTTAGCGGGCTGGACTAGAGCCTTGGCTACTTGAGTTAAATCTCCATCCAGCCATTGAGCTCACTGAGTGACCTTGGGCCAGTGATTCTCTCTTAGCCTGGCTCACAGAGTTATCTATACCTATAAAAGGGGAGCCGTGTTCCAGACAACTTACCACTTATCCCAGAGCACAGGTGTGCCCCTAGTGGGGATAAGAGGGGAGTTGCTCCCCGCCTGCAGCGGCCCAATTCCAGGAGGCAAAGAAGAAACAAACAAACCCTCTGAGGAGTGATCTCTGTGGGCTCTAGTGAGGTGAACCTGGCAGAGCCTTGGGTTTTGTCTTTTTAAACTATACTTCCCTGCTAACATTGAGTCTCCCTTCGCTTGAGCATCCTCGTGTAAGAGGTCTTGTGCAGAGAGACTCAGAGTTATTGTCCAAATAAAAGAGGAGAATCGTACCCCAGCCTGAGGAACTCGAAGGAAGAACAGGCCAATTATGGGATGGGAAGATGCCAGAAGAAGCTGGAGGCAGCCACAGACGCAACCAGAAAGGAGATTTGCCCTTGTCCAAGGAGCCTGAAGCTAAAGAGAAAGCTCACCTTTGCAGATAATCTCCAGCTTCCTTTTGCTCTTTGTCTCCTGTGCAGCAAGTCCTAGGCAGAGAAAAGGACTCTTCCATTCCACATCAGTTTAGTTCCGCAGACTCACACCACTTCCTACCTGTGGGAGCAATCACCCTCCCAACCACACTGATCACGGCCCCCCAAGTGGCTGCAGTCTGGAGTGGGGAAAATGTTTTGGTGCTTAATAGCAATTTACCAGCTGAGGGAGGAGTGCATTTAGCAACCTAACTGCACAGGCTAAAGTTCTAAAGGCTTGGGAAAGAAACTTTTTTTCTGTGAAATAGTAAAGAGGAGCACCGTTAAGACTAACCAACTTTTTTGTAGCATAAGCTTTCAAGAACCACAACTGCTTTCATCAGATGCATCATCAGCTTTTGAGAACCCCAGCTCTCTTCGTCAGATGCATCTGACGAAGAGAGCTGTGGTTCTTGAAAGCTTATACTACAATAAAGTTGGTTAGTCTTAAAGGTGCTACTGGACTCTTTACTATTTTGTAACTACAGACTAACATGGCTAACCCCTCTGGATCTATGTCCATGGAAAGCACCATTTTTTCCTGTGGTCCTCCCACCCCCAACTCTCTTTTTTCCAGAAGGAAATTTAGGGAACCCCGAGGGGGGGGCGGGAATCCTATGAAATTTCTTTTAAAATGAGTAAAATGCTTATTGAGGCAAGGTTTTTACATTCAGAATTTATTGCATGACTCAGTCTGAGGACTACTACTTTTTGCTGATTCTTGCCCCTGAAAGGAAGGGTAAAGAACTTTCCTTAGTTCTGTGATAGCCCAGGGAAGGCATGCCTACTCCCTGGGGGTAAAAGGGAATGGAGGCAGGGTTCATCTCCACCACTCCCTACCAATGTGGCATAGAGGGAGAATGGTCCAAGAGAGAGGAAAGATGCACAGTATTTCTGCCAAAGCCCCTATATCTTCGTCCTCATGTCATTTCTGTCTTTATTTTTTGACCAGCAAAAATCCTACCTTTCTCAACCCAGGCAGGAACGTGGCTGGGAGAGGCAGGGGAAAATCTGTCTTCTCACATGTCCAGTTTGAGATTTAGGAATGCCAACTCCAGGTTGGGAAATTCCTGGAGATTTGGGGTGGAGCTTG
The DNA here is from genome assembly GCF_028583425.1 of Eublepharis macularius. NCBI lineage: Eukaryota > Metazoa > Chordata > Lepidosauria > Squamata > Eublepharidae > Eublepharis > Eublepharis macularius. The sequence goes on from NC_072798.1 coordinate 2,750,721, forward strand.
GGGAGGGTGGAGTTTGGGGAGGAGAGAGACCTCAGAAGGGATGTGATGTCATAGAATCCACCCTCCAGAGCAATCATTTCCTCCAGGGGAATTTATCTCTGTAATCTGGATATCAGCTGCTGCAATAGTGGCAGATCTCCAGGCCTAACCTGTAGGTTGACAACACCATATGAGATCTCACTCTTTCTGTGTCCAAGAAGCAGCACTGTCGTGTGAAAAGTGTCTTACTCTCATCTTTCCTCAGCCAACTCCCACTTCTTGGGATTAGGGGAGGAGTTTCCAGGAGACACGGGTCACCCTGAGCTCCAGCACATCTCGTCTTAAAAAATAAGAACTGGGCTGGCCCTGCTTGTTCAATTTTTAAAATTTTTCTTGCCATTGTCAAAGAAAGAAAAGGAAGTTGTAGACAGAAAAATAAACTACTGATTTACCTATCAGCCGGATTGCCACCTCTCTGATGGATGTTTGGGGGCTCTTGAGGTGTTTCATGCTCTGGGAAATGAAGTGGCACTCTGGCACTTTCCTGTAATTCTTTGTCTAAAAGACAGGCCATACAGAAGGCTGTTAATGGAGAACATTTCAGGAGATCGTCCTCTCCCTTCCCCGGGGAAAGAAACTGGCAGCCTGCTTCTAACCAAAGCCCAAATCATCTTCTAGGCCTTACACCAAGCAAGCACAGATATTGCGCTTCTTTTACAGGTGCCATGAACTACCAAGAAAGAGAGAGAGACTGCAGAGAAAAAAAGAAAAAGAAAATAAGGAAGTCAAAAGTGAAGTGAAGGAAATAAATCTGTTTTGATTTTGGCTCAAAATAACAGATTGACCAAACAGGCTTTATAAAGGGTCGGCTTGGAATGTCAGAAGACTGGTTAACCTTATCTATTTAGCTGAACACAAGCAGATGTCGTGTCTCATTTTGTTGATGCGGAAAAGGCTTTTGACAGGATTGAACGTTGATACATACTGAAAAGGTGTTGAAATTGTTTGGATTGGGAAATAATTTTTGGAGATGGATTGAGTTGCCACATTCGAAACCTACTGCAAGAGTTCAGATACGCAGTTATTACTTGGCATCCTTTTGTCTACCACAAGGAGTAAGACAAGGCTGCCCATTATCACCTCTTTTATTCAATCTAGCTATTTAAATCCTGATATTACAAAATCACCAACATAACTCTATTCAAGGAATCCAGTTAGGCAGTATAAATATGAAGACTCTTTTATATGGTGATGATATAGCTTTTTGTCTACAAAAACCTAGGCACTCAATGGAGGAACTTGTCAAGATTTTAGAATTATTTGGCTGGCTATCGGGATACAAGGTTAATGCAGATAAATCAGTCCTACTGGGTATGTTGGTCTGAAGTAGAAGAGCAAGACTCGGGACCAGACCCAAATGTTGTTCGGACTAGCGTTTCAAACCAGAGTGAGAATGTTTGGGAATCTAATACATAGGAGAGCAACTTACGATGACAAGGCAGATGGACCACTTGTGCTTATTCAGGATCAGTGGCTGGAGTTTCCTGAATTTGAGGATTGCAGCCGCTTTGGACAGTGTTTCCCAACAGGCCTGCAGGACAAGACAGTAAGGCGGAATTGGAATTGTTAAAAATCGCAGATTTCTATCTTTCCGCCTGCCCTGACCTAGATAGCCCAGGCTAGCCAAAACTTGTCAGATCTTGGAAGCTGAGGGCCAAGCTACAAGTGACAAATGACACTTGAACGGCAAGTGGACCGAGTGGAGAGCAAGTGGAGGGCAAGTGAACAGGGAGGAATATACTTGCCGTTCAAGTGTCATTCGTCACTTGTAGTTTGGCCCTAAGTAGACTTGGCCATGGTTAGGAAGTCCGTGCAGGGACAGACAATGGCAGAGTCAGATAATGGAAAACCACCTCTGTCTTTTGTCTCCTGCTTTGAAAATTCTAAAGTTTGCCATAAGTCAGGTGCAACTTGAATTACACACGTATCTTTCTGCTCCGGGCAAGCACAGAGTTTCTGGTGGAAGAGCACAGGATCAGTTAATGACAATAATGACAATAAACTCCACAAGTGCCTACCGCAATCACGATGGGACTTCGATCATGGAGGTGCATAAGGAGAGGCACCAGGCTCTGCAGGGCGTACTCTTTTATCTTGGCCTTGTTTTGGCTCGTTGCACTTCCCACTATGTCTCCAAAGATGCAGATGGCGAGGGAACGGACTTTGTGGGACTCCTGTGGGTGAACATTACATGCAAATAGAGCTTTTCCTCTCCCAGGTTAAGCTCTGAAAACAAAATCGTTCTGCAGCCTCTTCAGAATTGTTAATTTCAGTGAACAACAGCTAGTGGCAAATGCTGCTAATTTACTAGCCCCTGGAATACCGGTTCTAATGATAGCCCAGTCATCTGGAGCAATTTCACAAGAATTTTAAAAACATTTGCATTTAAAAAAAAATAAGATAAACATATAAAGATGTATATGCAGTGCTTTCAAAACTGAAAAAAAGGCTTTTTCTCTCAAATGTTCAGCCCACTCTTCTTCCCCCTTTTACCCTCATAATAAGGATATCAGTCCAAGAGACAGCGAATGATCAAAGTTTGCCACAGAGGCAGTCTTAAACAAGCTAACTAGGGAGTATGTGACATGCAAGTCGGTGGGACTTACGTCTGAGAAAAGACGCTCAGGATGGCGCTGTCAGTGATAAAGTTAGGCTTCACACCTGAGTAGGGGTTTGAACTCAGTTCTTTCCAGGCAAAGACCAACATTCTAGCCCCTGCATCACACTGGCACTTGCCCTTTTGTAAAAGTCTCCAGCAATTTCATGTGAGAATAACAGTCTGAGAGCCAGTTTGGTGTAGTGGTTAAGAGCGTGGGACTCTAATCTGGAGAGCCGGGTTTGATTCCCCACTCCTCCGCTTGAAGCCAGCTGGGTGACCTTGGGCTAGTCACAGCTCTCCCAGAGCTCTCTCAACCCCACCCACCTCACAGGGTGTTTTGTTGTGGGGATAATGATAACATACTTTGTAAATTGCTCTGAGTGGGCATTAAGTTGTCCTGAAGGGCAGTATATAAATCAAATGTTGTTGTTGCTGCTGTTGTTGTTATTTCATTCTGGGCATTATTAATCCTGAGTTTACCCAGCTTGAGTCTGCTTCACCCTGAGGCATAGAGGGAGGGGCCAAACCCAGTGACTGAGGCTAGGGTTGCAAACAGCAACCTGTGCTTAACAGGATGTCATTTACCAGGTGATCGTATTGACCTCCGTGCTAGGAAGGAAGCCTCTATTGAAGGGATAGGACATTTCCCCCCAGGCCTGTTGGCAACTTCAGCAGATTCACAAAGCCGTGAGGACTTCCACGCAGTTGGGCACTGCAAGGTCCCCGCTGGCAGCTTAATTCCCACACACAGGGGAGCTCAGTTCAGAACAGGACGGTTGTGAACGGGGAGAAGTTCAACCTCCCCCCCATTCCATTTTCCTACGCTGAAACAGTCCTGGGGGGCACCTGTTTGTCTTACTGGGCAAACTTACATGCACATTTTCCCAGTGAAATGAAATGTTTGAGTCTCCTCTGTTCCCAGGGCATGGGCCCAATCCACACAACTGGGAATTAAAGTTCCCGTCAGAGAACTCCCGGAGCATGTCTGTTGAGAATCCATGTGTGTTGGATGGGAGACAGGCAAGGTGTGCATCAGCCCTGAACCAGCATTCAATAGCCTGGTCTGTGTAACTGTCATGCAAGTTGCAAAAGCAGGAAGAAGCCAGGTTCCCACAGCAACTTCAGGGCCTCGTTGGCCTTGTGAGTGCAGAAAGGTGGGGCAAAACGCTTGTAAATAAATAATAAATCTTACCCGCGTACTACTGAGTACTTCTGCTGTCCTTGTCCCCCCCTACTCACCCCTCCAGTCAGCTGTGACTTACATCATCGAAGAGTGGGAGCAACTGGCCTGCCACCTCCAGTATAAGGGACGGGTCCCTCTGTGCCTCTAAGGGGCAAATCGTTATCTTCACCAGCCTCAGTGCCTTCAGAACCATCTCCCGGTCTGGCTCCTGAAGTCTTTTCAGAACTTCTGGCAAAAGAAGCAGCAGCTTCGTCACCTGAAGGAGACAAAACACTGTGAGCTCCTCAAATCTCAAAGAGAAGGGATGTAATGGCAGAGATCTACGCTGTGGGGGCTGCAAGGCATGGGAGGGCTGTTGAGCTACTTCTCTCCATGATTTTAGGAGGCTGAGAAAAAAATATTTCATAAATAAAAGGAGGCTAACTGCTCGTCTTATTATCCTTTTCACTTGTGCGCTCCCTTTTTGTGACATAAGATCAAACCCAATTACCGTTCTGTGGCCAGTTCATTCATAGAGGTCTTTTTGGAATTGCTATCTGCTCATGTTTCAGTATTCTAAATAATTTGGCAAATCTGCCCACTGCTCCATTCATCCCTGACTCTCCCTTCATTACCTCTTGCCTCCTACTCCCCTGTTGTTTAACCAGTTATTAATCCATGGGAAGCCTGTTATTTTATTTTATAGATTCATTAGTTGCCTTTCAACTTGAACAGTTGTCATGGAAATATTAAAACCAGGGCTCATTTCGAGGGGGAACGCACAGGAACGCAGTTCCGGCAGTTCCCCAAAGAGGTCACATGGTAGGTGGCCCCACCCACCTGACTCTCGGCTATTTGGGCCTGTTTTGGCCTGGATTGGGGCCGAAATGGCCTGGATCGGGCCTCTGATGGGTGGTGGATCACTCTTCCACTCATCAGTGGCCCAATCCTGACCATTTTGGGCCCCTTTTCAGCCATTTTCAGCCCCGTTTTGTCATTTGGGGCCCAATTTCAGCCCTGAATGGCCAGGATTGGGTCCAAAACAGCCAGAATAGGTGATGTCAGGGGGTGAGGCATATGCAAATTAGTTATACTAATGACACACTTCCGGTGATGGCAAGAGGCATAGCTTATGCTAATGAGTTATGCTAATGAGTTCCTCCAGCTCTTTTTCTACGAAATGACCCCTGATTAAAACTATTAGCTAACATTATTCTCCAAGTTCTCAGCCAGCATTTCAGTGGGGGTGGGGAGAGTCTCACTCACTTGGTCTGGATTGTTGGCCAGATAGATCATGCCATCCAAGGACAGTGAGCGAAGGACGGCCTTGGGAGCTGTGAGCTGCCTGCTGAGGTGGTGAAGGAGGTCTTTGTCTCGCACAGTGCCAATGTCAGGGCTCTGGAGAAGCTAAAACGAATAAGAGGAAGGATCTGGTTCCGAAAACCTCTCGAGACTTGAAATAAGGAGCAACATAATTGAAGGCATTGCCAGTGATTGGGCGGAGGGTGGCTCTCCAAGACAGAGCTGCCAGCCATTGGCTGGTAACCAGTAGGAGAGGAAGAGGAGCATCACCTGGAGCCAATGGCACGTCACTTCCAGCACAAACCAAGCAATATCATCACATTGGTCTGATGCTCTAGGACCCCCTCAAAACTCTATGGTAAAACATGATGACTCCCCCCCCCACACTCACACACACATACACTTTTCCTCCCTGAGCACTGGTGGAGACAGAAGGCGGATGGCAGGAGGTAAGCCTACTGCAGGATCTCAGAGAGAGGCCCCCTCTAGGCCTGCTGCCCGAGTCCTCACAAGGGGATTGTGCTGAGGAGCTTCTGGGTACAGACCGGAGGCTGCCACCGCCCTTCAACTCTCTGCTCCGGTATATTACAAACCCAGTTCAGGTTCACTCTCAACCTCTTGCATTACAATATATTTAAAAGCATTCATCAAATTTAGGAACAGACGGGCCTTTTCTCTCGGTCTATGTTTTTTCACCTGTTTCTGCTCACCTAACTCTGTTCCTGGGGAGGCCCCTCCACGACACCAATCCCAACCCTCACTCTTGCATGCTCACCCCGTAGGACACACACAATGAATATAGCCTGCCCTACCCCACCACCTCTCGTGGACGGTGGGGAGGGCCTGCCACGGCACTCTTCAGCACCCCCCTGCAGGCTCTAGCCTTCCTTCCTGCGTTTGTACAAGGACTCCCAACTTTCTTAGGCTCTTTCTCTCTATAGGCAAGGGCACAGGTGAGACGGATCCCCACTCCCTGAGTCCCTCCTCTCAAACTACTCTGCACTGAACTGAGGAGAAAAAAAGGAATTTACTGCGGAGCAAAAGGAAATAGGCATCAGGGTGAATTAACATGAATAACTCCCCAAAGGAGTTTGAGGGAACTTGACAACATCTCAAGTTATCAGCTTCGTCCCTTTCCTTTAGAGAAAAGGGAAATGCAAACCAACCCTGCATCTTCCGAGCAAGCCTCCAGTAACTGATTGACCATTTCCCCCCCAACTCTCCCCCCCCATTTCTGTTGCATCTTGTAGCAACAGAATCTCCACTGTCCCTCAATGAGCTGGCAGCTTCTTTACATGTCCCTCTGTTACATAACCTGTGCCCTTCTCTACACCTGCAAACCCCACCTCTGCGCATGCTGGAATGAGGGCACAGCAGCCACTCAGGTATCCCCCAAAACACAGAAGTGTGAGAATCCTGCTTCTCTTGTTCCTACTGGAATGCCTCCTTCTGTACAACACTGGCTAGCTTCCTAGGATGGGGTTTCCCAGCCTCAAACCACGTGGAAACACCCTGGATCTTCACACACACCCCTGCCTCTTTGGTGGCCTTTGCACGGGTCTGATAGCACCTGCCTGGGAGTCAGTGACTCTTGGCAACAAAGCCAAGGCTCATTTCCCAGCATCTCCAGTCACTCCCAGTCAAATAATACCAGGCATGACGGATCAATAGTACGGCAGCAAGAGACTGCTTGGGATGTTCATGCTCCCAGGATGGGCGGGCAGGGCCACAACAAGCCCGAGCCCCCCAACCCCTCCATGACAACAACCTTCTCCCACAATATCTTATCTACTGTTGTTTAAATACAGGGGTAGAAATTAGTCAAAGGGTCAAAATGATTGATTTTACTGCCCAAATTTTTTTTAAAAAATGGCCAAATACTGACAAAAAACCTGAGAAATGACTGAACAATTTAATTTCAGCCTACTGATGAATTAGTGTTTTAAAAATAAAACTGGGACTTGATTAAAAAATTATTATCCTGCCTCCAACATCCCCATAGCCAGCCATTGCACACTTTTTATTGAAAAAATATTTTTATGAAGATAGGACAATGTTTTCATTATTGTACAATGTTTAAGGCAAAAAAGATTCCTTTTTAAAAATAATTGCATACTGCAGATAATAAAACAGCAAAACATATTAAAATCAATACATAAAGTAGTCATTATAAGAACAAAACAAAATCTGTCTTCTTACTGGGAAGTCATCATGTTTCCCCCAAAATGCAGTAACGAAAACAAAAACTGTATTGTCGAAGGCTTTCACGGCCGGAGAACGATGGTTGTTGGGGGTTTTCCGGGCTGTATTGCCGTGGTCTTGGCATTGTAGTTCCTGACGTTTCGCCAGCAGCTGTGGCTGGCATCTTCAGAGGTGTAGCACCAAAAGACTTTTGGTGCTACACCTCTGAAGATGCCAGCCACAGCTGCTGGCGAAACGTCAGGAACTACAATGCCAAGACCACGGCAATACAGCCCGGAAAACCCCCAACAACCATCGAAAACAAAAACCTTCAAACTGCATTCATGAAAACAAACAAAGACTGAGTTTACTGACCTTTTTTTAAAAAAAACTGACAAATTAATGCCCAAGATGAAAAACCTGACTTTTCCTGATTTTACTGACCATTTCCCACCCCTGTTCCTGAGCAGCCAACGTGAATGTTTCGCTGTGCTCACATGTGCATTCTATCAGCGGTTACTGCATAGGTGTGACATCTGTGGCTGATGAATTCTGTGGCCCAGGCTGGTCCCCAGAGGCTTCCCCTGGGGCTGGGGTGGCTCCAAGTTGACATGGGGTGCCGTAGTGCCTGCGGTGGACACTGCCCTTGCTCTCACCTAGGAGTCCCTCAGCCACAGCGGCGACCCCAGCTAGGGCACGACAAACACCCAAAGGTTTTACCTTACCCAGTACAGCAGGGCACCACCTACCGCCACCCCTTGGGCAGAAGAAAAGCTCCTTCCCCCAAACCCTTTGCTAACAAAGCTCACCTCCACAAATATGGCCATGGCAGTGATGTGTTCGGCCTCATTGGGGCCATCTAGTATGGCCATGACGTGCTCCACCATCCATCTGAGTTCCCGTGGACGGCTCTTGACAATCGCTCTGACATTAGGAAAAGGATAAACATTTCCTTGTTATGAAAGGCCAGGAAAAGTAGCCGCCGCAGTCCAGAACGAGCCTGCAGGTCTGATCTGTGCCACCCTCTCTGTCAAGTTAGTGGCAGCCAGCCCCTCCTTTTCCTCCTGAACTCATATAAAGCTGCCTTACTCCAAGCCAGACTAGCTGTCTACCTAGCTTCAGTCTTGTCTACCGTAACTGGCCATAGCCCTCCACAGTCTCAGGAAAGAGACCCTTTCTCACACGCTTTTGGGGCAGGTAACGACCAGCACTTTTAACTGGGCCCGGAAGCAAATGGGAAGCCAGTGAAGTTGCTGAGCATGCCTTTCTCTCACCAGAGATTGCACAACTGTAATAAGCCTCCCCCTACTTGGTGAGGAGGCTGAAAAGCTTTCACGTCAGGTGGGGCAGCCAGAAGGCCAGTCTGAGTTCCAGAGACCTCGGTGATCTCCTTGCCACTGTCAAGCAACTCTTACCGAATAAAGAGGGACACTCCATGGTGGAAACCCTCTTCCCTGGTGAGAAGCTCCCAGACAACGAGCTTCTTCATTGAGAGGTCTTCGTTCCCACAGTCCGCATGTCTCAGAAGGGCTCGCAGAGTACTAGCAGCTGACCTGCATGCAGATCCAAACCCCCATTATTGACCCCAAGCTTCTCCCAGCTTTAAGCCAACGTTATCCTGGGGAAGGCAAGCAGCTTGGCTTGAATCACCTTTCAAGGCTCAAAGACACCGGCTCAGCCGCACTCCCTTGCAGATAGCTCTTCATGCTTTTCCATGCCCATACTTTTTGGTGGAATATGTAGGAGATCCAGAAGACCAAAGCCAGGCAAATCTTTTCCCAGTGGTCCTTGATCTCCTCTTTGAAGGCTGGGAGTGGATCCTGCAGGAGTTCATGCAGGACGTTGGTTGCCTACAAAGAACACGCTTGTGAGTTTGGGTCCTCTGATCACTGCGAATGGGTCTGTTGCAACAGTGTCGCCCAAAATACCACCCGACTGTGGTCAGGGATTTAATTAAGGATATTCAGGTTCCTTGCTAGCTGAGAATCATTCCCCTTCCAATGCAATGCTCATCAGGGTCTGGGAAAGCGGGAGTTTCCACTTGGTGGGAGGTGGAAGGAGCCACTTCACAGTCTGAATGAAAGAAAGATGAGAGGGAGATTGCAGGGAGCTGGCAGAGGGGGGAGCATCCTTGGGGAGAATGGGGAGCTATGCTACTTATAGGGATTTATCTGCCTCTGCTCTGCTTGGACACACGTAACAAAAGACAGCCAGCTTGGTGTGGTGGTTAAGAGCGTGGGACTCTAATCTGGAGGGCCAGGTTTGATTCCCCACTCCTGCACTTGAAGCCAGCTGGGTGACCTTGGGTCAGTCACAGCTCTCTTTGAGCTTTCTCAGCCCCACCCACCTCACTGGGTGTTTTGTTGTGGGGATAATAATGGCATACTTTGTAAACCACTCTGAGTGGGCATTAAGTTGTCCTGAAGGGCGGTATATAATAATAATAATAATTATTATTATTATTAAAAATAGGTTTTGGAAGGACACCACAAGGCCCCTTGCACACATGCATGAAGAAGAAACTCATGGAACTACAAACACGCTTAGAGCTTTCTTTTTAACATATGTTTGAGCACATGAGCAAACCCAATCCAGACAGATGCTCTAACCACCAGAGAGCACGATGGCTGTAGCTGCCTCCTTCCTCCCTCTCTTGGTGAAACAGCTCCAGGACACCTTCAGTCCCAGAGGGAGGGGGCAAAATGAGCAGGGTGCTCCATTCCCTAGGAAGGGAGGATTCAGAAACAAAGCGTGCAAGGAGGCATCAGTGGTGGGATTTGTTCAGATGCTGTAGCCATGCTTATCCGAAAACACTCACACAACCACGATTTTCTTTGTCATGTAAGACTAACTCAGGCTCTCTGTGTCTCTGTCTTCCAAATGTCCCAGGAACTTCTCTCTATTCCAGTTATTAAAATATAAAAGGGGGGAAATCATATTGAAACCTAAATCCCAGATGGTAGCTATATCTTCCTTGGTTACTCACCGCAAAATGCAGAAGGGTCACTTCCTCTGCAGAAACGTCAGGCCACAGTGGCTGGCCTTGTAGGCAGGCAAGGAGGTGTGTCAAAACTTCTTCGGCCAGGTCTGAGAAGCACACGAGGATATTCCACATGGTGCTGGCTGCACTGTGAATTGGAACAACCAGGATTTTTACAACTGGCTTGGCAGATTGATGAATGAATTACAATGAAACAGGCATGTCCCCGTTTCAGAGGGTGCTGCTGACCATGGCAAAATCCAAAATATACCCTATTACATTATTTACTTAAATGTACTTGAAATTGACTGTACTAACTCACACTGTAATCTGCCTTGAGTCGTAGTGAGAAAGGCAGACTATAAAAGATGTAAATATGACTGACTGACTGACTGACTGACTGACTGACTGACTGACTGACTGACTGAATGAATGAATGAATGAATGAATGAATGAATGAGATGGTATATTTGATGTAGTCAAGTCCAGTGATTCTGTTGTTGGAGTGAATATGGCGGCACAGTTGGCATCTTGGTTTATCGCGGGCCCTGGTCCCAGAGTTCCTGCCCATGTTGGGAAGTATTTTGTTGTGAGTGAGGAGTTGTTTAAGGTTGGGGGAGGTGTTGTCTGTTGGCAAGAAAAGGTTTGACTCCCAATGCCTGTGAGAGAGCAGCATCGTTGTCCAGCATAGGTTGCAGGTCATTAATGATGCGCTGAACTGGTTTGAGCTGGAAGCTGCATGTGACTACCAGTGGGCTTCTCTTGTAGTAGGGCTTGTTTGGGCTTCTCTTGTAGTAGGCCCTCCCACAGTATCATTCTGGCTTTGTTGATTTGATTTCTTACTACAATCAGTGGGTATTGTAATTCCCGAAATCTCTGTTGTAGATCATGTAGGTGAGAGTCTGTCAGAGGGACTGGAGCATATGCGGCTGTAGTACAAAGCTTGGCGGTAGACAATAGATTGTTTGGTGTGTTTGCTAATTACAACATGTATTACAGCTAGCTTCCTGACACTCTAATGTACAATACCTCTCCTACCCTCTGCCTCGATTATAAAGGCTCCTTCCAGTCCTTGTATCTGACAGTCTCTCTACATGTTACGAAGTACCTAGGGATGCTCAAGTGAATCTCATTTCACATGTGTTCCCCCCGCCCCCAACTTTCCATGCACTCAGTCGCACGGTCAAACTTCAATTTGCTCTGCATGAATACATTCACGCGTTCTGTATCAGTTCCTTCTCAACAGCTACAAGTATCCCAGTTTCCCCCACAGCCATTCATTGAAATGCAGATCTTGACACTTTCTCACACCTTAAAGACATGCAAATTGGCAAGTCAAAGGAGCCTCCAGTACTTGTTCTTGCAGCAAAAACAGAGCAGAATTGGTATTTGTACCCTCCGGAATCACTTGCAGATGCAGTCGCACAAAGGGAGCTCCCATTCAAGCGGCATTCACACGTGCAGAGCAACAACAGCCTGCACGTGAACTAGTGAGGACGACACATACAACCCTGCACTTGAGCGCCCCTAGGCGCTTAGTAAGGCGTAGAGAGATTCAAAGGGAGCTTTGACTTTCTAAAGTTCATACCTTGAAGATGTCTGTATTTAGCCTTCTAGCACCACCTGGTGGTGTTCATAAACTCTCGTTAGAGAGGCAGAGATTTTGCCTCCCTGCAAATGCAAATAATTCCATAGAGGCAGCTATGTTAGGCTGTTGCTGCAAAAATAAATCAGAACCTTTTAACACTTTAAAGAAAGTTGAGCAAAAGTTTAGTTCGGCATATACTTTCGTGGGCTTTAGTTAGGGCTTTTTTTCGGGGAAAAGAGGTGGTGGAACTCAGGACCGCACAATGACGTCACTTTGGGTACCAGCTGGAACAAGAGGGGAGTTTTTTAAAGTTTAAATCACCCTCGGCGAAAATGGTCACATGGCCGGTGGCCCCGCCCCCTGATCTCCAGACAGAGGGGAGTTTAGATTGCCCTCTGCACCGCGCAGCGGTGCAGAGGGCAATCTAAACACCCCTCTGACTGGAGATCAGGGGGCGGGGCCACCGGCCATGTGACCATTTTTAAGAGGTGCCGGAACTCCTTTCCATTGCGTTCCGGCTGAAAAAAAGCCCTGGCTTTAGTCCACCAAAGCCTATCCCAGAATAAAATTGTGCCACAAGGCTCTTGCTTATTTTTGCTACTTATTGAAAGATTGTGACCAGCTGTTTTCTCATTGTCAACTTTGACTGGCCAAGATTTGGAGGGAAAAAATGGTGTTTTGAACAGATGAGAGGAAGGACAGGAGGATCCCGGGTGCGTACCTGTCACACTGTGGTGAGCAGCTCAGGAGAGTGTTCACCACCTCATTCATGTGATTTTTGCCCATGATGGTGAGCATCCTGAGCACCTCCTGCTGGGCTAAGGCATCACTGATGGAGTTTATGCTGCTGTGGATGAAGATCACAAGGCTGGGCACCTGAATGGAAGGGACAAAGACAGATGTGACAGCAAGAGAGCTCACAACATGCCCTTCAGATGCAAAGCAAGACTGGCTTCTTCATGGTTCTGCCCCCCAAATGACAGGCATCCATAACAGCTCACCATCTTGCTCCTGGAGGCAAGCTGTTCTCTTTTCTTACTATAGCAGTAAATTGCGCAGAGCATCAGGGTGGGCGGATGGGCAGCAACACCATGCAGAAGGGCATACAGCCAATCAGCACTCTGCACAGCCAGTTTCCAGGTTGTCATGAGGAGGTTTGGAGTGGCATCTCATCCACACTGTGAGCCCACCACAGATCAGCCCCACAGCCCCACCAGGATTTGGGTGCCGCTCACAAAGGACACGTCTCGAAGCATCTGTTTACCTCTAGTGCCGGAGCTGACCCTTTCCTTTCTAAATGCCTGCAATGCACCAAATGCCCTGGAAGGTTGTTCAGATGCTGCAACTGGCCCCAAACGCAGCACAAGATAAAAATGTCTGTTGCTATTATTGAAATGTCCCCACGGGCTGATCAGTTGAGCGTGGGTCAAAGAGTGGGGTCTCTAAAGGTAACGCTGCAAATGGGCTGGGATTGGAGAGGCTTCCGCCACTTAAGATCTTTGGCAGAGGTTCTTTGCTCTGTGTCCAGGGTCACTCACACGCGCAATGCCTCCTCAGTTACCTGCCTGAAGCTTAACATTCTTAATTTGAGGCATCTGATTAAAAAAACACTTTGATTGCGGAGTTCTTTGCCTGAATGTCTTTGGCTTGAGTTTTGTGTGTGTGTTTAGATAGTTAACCATTGCAAATTTAATTTAATTTAATTTAATTTAATTTAATTTAATTTATATTCCGCCCTCCCCGCTTTCGCAGGCTCAGGGCGGATAACAAATACAAACATCACCCAACCATTAAAAACATTTAAAAGCATTAAATAATACATTAAAACATTTAAAAGCATTAAATATTACAGTTCATACTGCATAGTAGTTCATACATGCCTCTGTGTTTGCATAAGGGCGATGGTTTAACCCCCCACTCCACGGGGGGGGGGGGGCACCACCCGGCGTCAACCATATGCCTGGCAAAGGGCCTCATTATTACATGCAATTTTTAACCCGTTTGAACTGTGGTTTTAATGGTGTTTTTCCTATATAAGCCATACGCTAAGAAATATTGTGCAAAATATTTATTATATATGAAGTGGCAGCAGTAGAGAAGCCCCATTTCAGGGCCTGTGTTTGAGCTTTGATGCGGCATCAACATCTTTCTGAGCACAAAGATCAATGGAAACCAGATCCCCCCCCTACTGGTGTCCCTAGTAGTAAATAAGGAATGAATCTATGGGAACTAAATTGAATTCTTGCCTGGGGACAAATTCCGTGGCCTGGACATCATTCACCCTGAGGACAATTTTGCTTATGTCTACAAAATGCAGTGTGGGATGAAGGAAGGAAACAGGAGGACCACCAAGTGATACCGAAAGGAAGCAATCCTCTCTGCGAGTCCCGCCACGAGTATCTTACCTGCCCCAGGGACAGCATGGGGTCCTTCAGGATGGTCTTGACGATGCAGATGGCTGCCTCGGTGCTGTGGACATTGTTGTCCTCCATGCCACTGATGGCGGCTACCAAGAGGTTGGTCAGCTCATCTGGGCTGAGGTATTTTTTGAAGAACTACAACAAAATGGGAGAGAAAAGGATAGCTGGACCAGGAAGCTCATCAGAGGAGTACAGAAGGATCCCCAAAAAGGTTTGTCTTGGTGCTGCCGGCTCTCCCTGGTGAGTGGAATCCTGTGCGGTCATTGATTTAGGATCCCATAACCTCTGCCCGTGTGCTTCACTTCTACAGCAGCTGTGCTGCAGCCACTGGGCTGTAGTCGCCACCAGTATACATGTGGGTGCAAGGTAAATATCTAGACTGACCATAAACGTCTGGAAAATATATTTTAAAAGCTCTTAGTGAACCAAAATGTCTACAGCGCATGATGAGCCACTTTGGTGCAGTGGTTAAGAGCAGCAGGACTCTAATCTGGAGAACCGGGTTTGATTCCCCACTCCTCCACTTGAAGCCAGTTGGGTGACCTTGGGTCTTTCACAGCTCTTTCACAGCTCTCTTAGCCCCACCCACCTCACAGGGTGATTGTCGTGAGGATAATAATAACACACTTTGTAAACCGCTCTGAGCGGGCATTAAGTTGTCCTGAAGGGTAGTATATAAATCAAATGTTATGTTATTATTATGATGCATCTGCAGCAGTATGACATACCGATTAACCCAGGTAGACTCCTTGTGCTAACAGATATCTTAAGCCGAGCACATTTACCATAAGCAGCCATGGAGGGATAAGTAAAACTAGGAGTAAAAAATAGTTATTATGATATAGGACCTACTATATCAGCCTGAGCTACTTAACTCAGAGGAAAGGCTGAGAGAAACTCAGCAACAAACTGAAGAAGATAACATACTCCAGAGAATAAATCTCATGATACTGCAAAGCTGGCCAGAAACAAAGACCATGTCCCCAAAGAGATTATGGGATTTTACAGATGAACCTCATGTACATGGTACATGTACAGAATAGTATCATCTTCCAGAGAGAAAGGACAGTGATACTGGAAGCTCTTAGGACAGAATTCATGCAGAAAGTGCACTCGTCACATCTGGGAATTGAAGGATGTCTGCAGTGGGCAAGGGAAGCCATTTATTGGCCAAGAATGAATGAGTGATTCAAGACATTCATGGAGAAATGTGATGCATGTAGATCTCGGGAAGACCACCGATCCAAAAAACATTAATACTGCATGATATTCCTGAGAGACCCTGGGTAAAAATAGGAGTGGGGGTGTTTAGCTGGGCAGATAAGGAATAACTGAACATTGTAGATTTCGGGAAAATAGACTACCAAATATTTCACCCAGATAATGCAGCCCAGTTAGTTGGAAGAGATTTTTTTCATAAAGACGCTTTTGAAACAGGCCTGGGTTTAGGAAAGCACAGACTGGCAAGCGAGGACGATCCCAGCCCTGCTAGCGGAGATCTTCTTTTTTTTGGGTAACGGAAGATGCCAGAGGTTTGAACCTGGTTTTGAAAGCAAGCAGTCTACTGATGGACCATGGAGCTTCCTGGTAGCCACAGCATTTCTGGGATGCAGTTACCATGGTGACGTGGACGGGGTCACTTGCCCAAGTAACCCACTGGGCGTCCTCTTGTTCCCATTCTGTCTGGAGCAACTCACATGACTCTTCTTTATCGGATGTGTGCTGACCTGAAATATGCAAAGACAGCGTTGAGCACTGCCCGGAGCGACAAGAGACTCTTTTTCTGGAGTGGCTAAGCAGAGCCTATGGGCGTCCCAAGAGCACGTATCCTTTCACAAAAGGGCACTCAGGAGCAAGCCAGCCTATACACAACAAAGGCATACAAAGGTGCTGCACACTGGAAACATATATGGACGGTAGATGTGGTCACAGAGGGGATGTGTAAGCCAAGTTTCGTATTTTGCATGGCAGGCGTAGGGCCAAGCAAGAAGTGACGGATTACGCTTGAATGGCAAGTGAACAGACTCACGTGTATTCCTCCTCCCTGTTCACTTGCGCTCCACTTGCACTCCACTCGATCACTACATGATCGATATACGTGAGTCTGTTCACTTGCCATTCAAGCGTAATCCGTCACTTCTTGCTTGGCCCTTACTTACCAGCTAGTCATGTGCCACATCAACTAGCAGCTCATGGAGGACAACCTGGGGGGCGAGGTTTGAAAAAAAAAAAACAGGAATTGGGGAAACGTTAAATGTTTTCAGTACCTATCAAACCTAAGCTTACATTACTGATCTAGCAGCATAAAGTGCATTTTTGGTAACTCAGTTTGCATATCAATTTGCATATTTATGAAATTTAAAAGGGGAAATGCCTAATAGTGCAATCCTAAGCAGAGTTACCTCCTGGGTTTAGAGGGGTGAGTTTAGGAAGATGTAATTCTGTTTAGGACTGCACTGTTAGACTTCTGCCAGCAAATCTGCAAATATATCCAGTGAGAGAGAGAGATGCAAACTGTTGCACCCTATGCTACTTTAGCGCATGTATTTTAGTTTTTGCCATATACGAAGTACAAAAAGCGTAAAGTTAAAAACAGAACCCCTAAATTTTGTACTAAAGGGAAAAAAGTGTATTATCAGGACAGAAACAGTGCCATAAAGTCACAACGGGATACAGAGTTTATAGCACTGAAAACATTGAACTCTTAGACTGTATTATGATCATACACATCATAGCATACTAAGTGTGTACCAAATCAGTCACAGTGTTCCCCAGCATTTCCCATGTTTTGTCGAAGGCTTTCATGGCTGGAGAACGATGGTTGTTGTGGGTTTTCCGGGCTGTATTGCCGTGGTCTTGAGATTGTAGTTCCTGACGTTTCACCAGCAGCTGTGGCTGACATCTTCAGAGGTGTAGCACCAAAAGACACTGAGAGATCTCTGTCTTTTGGTGCTACACCTCTGAAGATGCCAGCCACAGCTGCTGGCGAAACGTCAGGAACTACAATGCCAAGACCACGGCAATACAGCCCGGAAAACCCACAACAACCATTTCCCATGTTTTCCCACTGGAAAAAAATTTAAAACTCCTCAAGATTAAAACACACACACCACAAAAAAGTCCAGCTTTTTCCTGGGCCTTTATATCGCTATGTAAATTGCAATCTTTTTAACAAAAAAAAAAGGCAAAGAAGCAGATTTATATTTGTTTAAATATCCATTCTTCTTTTAAAACAAGAAAAAACTGTCCTGCAAATATTTTACATACAGTTGAAAAGCTGTTTCAGGGATTGAGGATGGAGACAAGTTGGTGGCAGTACAGATACCAGCCAATCAGTCCTGTCAACAGACGGAGTTTCCCCTGGTCATTCAGCTCACCGCCACTCGAAATTTACTTCCTTCATGAGTTCCCCATGGAGCCAACCCAGGCTTGTGCAGATACGCAGCAGCTTTGGGGCACACTTGCATTAAAAAAGGAGATCCTAAATGGGCTCGGAAAGCTGCCGCTGGGGGGGAGAGGGCTCCTGTCTTTCTCTCAGGCTATTTCCCCCCATGCAAAATGAGTGTATGAAGGGGAGAGTTTCCCATCTCTTCTGCTGCACGGAGGTATTTTGTGCATGTGCAGCAGCAGCAGAAATGGAAAAAATACCCCCCCCCCCCCACACACACACACACTCTTTTTGCGCAGGGGAAAAAAGCTTGGGAGAAAGGCAGGCACTCTCCTTCGGCTGCAGCTTTCCAAGCTAATTTGGGCTTTTTTTAATGCAAGGCATTCCCCAAAGCTGCTACGTGTCTGTGCAAGCCTGGGTTGGCTTCGTGGAAAACTGGTGGAGGAAGTAACGTTTAGAGTGACGTCAAACTGCTACGGTTTCTTCAGAACATACCCTATAGAGGAAAAGGCACATCCGGACTGAAGTCAGCAGGAACACTTCCCAGCTGCCACTACGGTACTGAAAAATGCGATGTCCATCTTCTCTATTAGCCACTGAAATGACCAGGGCAAGTAGCATAATTCCTTTTCCCACTTTTTTTCTTTTCAAAAAATATATTATTTTTTATTATTTTAAAAAGACCAAACATCATAAAATGTCATAGCATAATAAAAAGTAAAAGAAAACGACAGAATTCCTAAGGATAAGAGCCAATGCACCTGCACTACTACTTCTATGGGGGAGTGGTTTTGAATTATTTGCTTACAGTTACTGTGCATAATGAAGGTGCAGAGGTAATGGAGACCTTCTGTCGCCCATCGGGTGACCTCCTCGCTGGAATCAAAGCAGCACAGAATCAAGCCCCCCACCAACTGGCCCATGATAGGAACGTCTGAGGCCTCCTAAGGGGACAGAAAGCAAACCACAGCATCACATCACAAGTAGCAAGAGAGACACAGCAGTGGCATCCAGGCACCAACCACAGCATCACATCACAAGTAGGAAGAGAGACACAGCAGTGGCATCCAGGCACCAACCACAGCATCACATCACAAGTAGGAAGAGAGACACAGCAGTGGCATCCGGGCACCAAGCAGCCAAGGGTGAGCCAGCTGCTTCCTTCCAGGGCCCCATCAACCCACACATAGCAAAATCCCTGTCAGGGAAGAGAGGAGTTTTACATTGCAAAGGGCTGCCGTCGCTACCCAAGAGATCAAGGAAAGGGCCGAGAGAGAGGCATGGACAATTCTTTGTGCTCAGGTTGCAACTAGACCTACCAATCACATTTCTATCCTGCTCTGAGCTCCTCAAAGGACGTTGCTCATGATTCTCTTACCCCACCCCCATCTTATCCTCCCAAGAAAGGGGTGTGTGTGGCAGGTTAGGATGAGAGGAGGTGACTGGCCGGAGGTCATGCAGGAAGCTTAATGAGAGAGTGGGGATTGGAGCCTGGGTCTCTCTGGTCCTAGTCCCATCCAGGGCTTTTTTTCTGGGAAAAGAGGTGGTGGGACTCAGGACTGCACAATGACGTCACTTTGGGTCAGCGGGAACAAGGGGGGGAGTTTTTTAAAGTTTAAATCGTCCTCGGCGAAAATGGTCACATGGCCAGTGGCCCCGCCCCCTGATCTCCAGACAGAGGGGAGTTTAGATTGTGCAGAGGGCAATCTAAACTCCCCTCTGCCAGGAGATCAGGGGGCGGGGCCACCGGCCATGTGACCATTTTCAAGAGGTGCCGGAACTCCGTTCCACCGCGTTCCAGCTGGAAAAAAAGCCCTGGTCCCATCCATTATTATTATTCCATCCTGGTTAAAATAGGAGATGGGAAATCCATGATCAGCTCTTCGAATGTATTTCCTAAGCTGAAAAAATGCACAAAATGGTGGCCTAATTCTGGGTTTGGGCTGCATCCCCTCTGCCCCTTCCTGCACTTCAAAGGCGAAGAAGCAGCACTTCTGAATATTGACATTTGCATGGGAATTTATTTTATTTATTTATTTACGTCATTTATAGTCTGCCTTTCTCACTGAGACTCAAGGCGGATTACACAGTATGAGGTTAATACAATCAGTATCACATAAGTACATTTCAATGCAATACCGTAAGGTAAACAGATACAAGTTTAAAGACATAGCATTAGCCAGGATCCAAGACATAGTAGAAAATACTGAAGCAAAACATAATCAATTCTAGGACTAACATTAGACAACATGGAGCACTGGTTGTACATAGGAGTACATATTTAAAGCAGCAGATAATATATAAGGCAAAAATGGTGATGAAGTCTATGATCCCCAACTCGTTAATGAAGCATCTGAGACCCCATTCCTACAATACAGCCCTCCTATTTGAGTAAAAAGCCTTTTTGAATAGTTCGGTTTTGCATCATTTACAGAAAGCCAGGAAAGTGGGGGCTCTTCTGACTTCCTCAGGCACGTCATTCCACAGGATAGGGGCCACCACAGAGAAAGTCCTTGTACGAGCTGCTGCTGACTTCACCTGTGTGCAGCCTGGCACCTGCAGGAGACCCTGTTCAGATGAGCGAAGATGTTGTGGAGGAACATGGGAAGGGAGGCGGTCCCGTAGGTATGCCGGACCAAAGCCATGAAGAACTTTGTATGTAATAACTAATACCTTGAACTGAGCATGGTAAACGATGGGTAGCTGTGCCCACCTCCCAGGACTCCCACCTCCAAATTGATAAGTGCCTCTGCCAACTGAGGGCCAAGCTAGAAGTGATGCCAGGCAAGTGTTCTTCAACATGTTGGGTGAGGCAATTTTACCTGGGAACTGTCATTTTAAAAGACAGAGCTCTTTGGGATTGCTGGGGAGAGGAAAGATTCTCTCACTGCCCTAGAAGCAACCAGTGAAAGGGAAGAGACAGTATGAAGGAGCAACTCACTTTCTGGATCTGTATTCCATGGCAAATCTCAGCTAGCTGCTTAGTTGCTTTCTCACGCTCCTGGACGATGCTGGAAGCTGTCCACTGGATCAGGAACTAAGAATGAGAGAACAAGGTCTGATCCTGCAAAGACAAAGAGAGCACCTGGGCCCTGGCAAGTCAGAGGAGGAATCGCTGTCTTGTAACGCATGACCTACAAACAAAAAGAGCTGCTCTGGAAATACAATTGCTCACATACAAACCAGCTATCCGGAGTAAACAATATAGAACCAAAATATCAAGCTTTTAATAATTCATATAAAGTAATGCGTGGCGGCAGCCAGGTAAGTTTCACTGGTTACCCAGTCCCAAAGGGCATAGAGATTCTTCCCTCCTAACATTTTTTTAAAAATCTAGGCTTTTTAGTTTTGACAGCCTGAAGCTTACCTTTAAAGAAGGAAAGTTTGTTTTTAGAATAGGAACATTTCTGGTTTAAAAACAAACGTAGGTGTGGGAAGAAGTGCCTTCTAAAAATAAGAGAGCTCCAAACTGCGCCTCCCCTATGACTTTCTTAGCTCTACTCATCGGGCACTTTTGCCCTTATCGTGTTTATATTATCCTGGGAAAGCTCTGAGAGCATGACAAGGTGCTTCAAGTAGGTACGGTGTAGCTTCTTTTAAATGTAACCTATTTTTCAAAATCCCAAAGGATAATAAGCAGGGCTTTTTTTCAGGGTGAACGCGGTGGAACGGAGTTCCGGAACCTCTTGAAAATGGTCACATGGCTGGTGGCCCCGCCCCCTGATCTCCAGACAGAGGGGAGCTTAAATGGCACTCCGCACTGGCGCGGAGGGCAATCTACACTCCCCTCTGTCTGGAGATCAGGGGGCGGGGCCACCAGCCATGTGATTATTTTCTCCGAGGGCAACCCACTGAGTTCCATCACCTCTTTTCCCAGAAAAAAAGCCCTGATAATAAGCAACAATATAGTAAATGACTTTAAATTTTAAAAAATAACTGATACAAAACAGTCAAGAGGGATACCTTCCCCCTGCCTTTCTCAGACCCTTGCCCATCTGACGGATTTTGTTTCCCACCAACTACCATCACCTCAACATTTCTAACTTTCAGCCACTCCGCATCAAGGCAGCTGCCAACACAAACTTGCGGTGCCTTACATTTATATGAGAAAAGTGCTCACAATAAATTGACAAATGTTTTGGAATAGACAAAAATTATTTTCATTTATCTAGCAATTTGTAGGCACTATGAGCACATGAGCTTGGCAATCATGAACCTGTAAACACAGCACATGTGCACAGCAAGCAGGTTATAGAAGTTTCTGTTGGTTGTGAGTCAACTTTCTGCCAGGTCTATGGATGACAGGCTATGGCGGATAGATCCCTGTACCTTCACAACAAGCACTCCATGGTCTTGGTTGAAAGGCTTTATTCAAGGAATCAAATCATGTTCATAGATATGTCCACAGGTTGATCAAAAGGTTGACAGAAATAACAAGATCTGTAAAAGTTATAGTTCTTATAGATCCCTGCATCTGAAGAAGAGAACTGTGATTCTCGAAAGCTTATGCTACAGTAAAGTTGGCTAGTCTTAAAGGTGCTACTGGA
Source organism: Eublepharis macularius (assembly GCF_028583425.1). Classification (NCBI taxonomy): domain Eukaryota; kingdom Metazoa; phylum Chordata; class Lepidosauria; order Squamata; family Eublepharidae; genus Eublepharis; species Eublepharis macularius. The sequence continues at coordinate 2,772,927 of NC_072798.1, forward strand.
CTCTTTTCTATTTCACTACTACATATATATCAGGATAAGCCTGTCTTCAGGAAGAGCCGTTGACAAGTGGCAGAGCACCTGCTTTACATACAGAAGGCCACAGGTTTGAGCCTTGGCATCTCCAATTAAAAGGATCCTTCTCTGCCTGAAACCCTGAAGTTCTTCTGAAACCCGTCATAGATAGCACTGGGCTCAATGGACCAATGGGATGACAGAATATAACGCAACAGTTTTCTTTTTTGCCTCCCAAATGGGCATTAGACCTTCCTTCCCATGGCTAAAACCTGTAGCACATACAACAGCCCCAATTCCTCGTGGCTTCTCTGGCTGGGCTTGCCCACTCTGCTCCACTACTCACCTTGACTACCTCTACAAGCAGTTCTGAGGTATAAAAAGAGAAGTCGTCAATGCTGGTGGCATTGCAGACGATGTCCAACTGGTCCAAGAACTTCAATCTCTCAGTAATATCCTAAAGGCAAACCAAGAGAACAATGAGAGAGCATGCAGAAGCTGAGCACAGAGAAAAGAGAAGGATGGGAGACGATGGGACATCCGAAGTGGCCTTATCTTAAGCCAGACCATTGGCCCATCTAGTTCAGCACTGAATATCTAACTCTTGGCACAGAAAAGACTTCTCCTAACCCCTGAGATTATGTAAGTGGAGTTGCCAGATTGTGGACTTGGGAGCTGTTGCTATACCACTGAGTCACGGCCTGATTTTAAGATGATACTAACAACACAATTTACAGCACAAGAGCCCATATAACGATTTGACATCCTTACAAACTGCCTTGCTTGATCTGATCATTGCATGCAGCATCCTGCTTCGAGCAGGAGTTGTAGAGAAAGGCCAATTTCCAGCCATGGTGTTAAGGCAACTTTGTCCCTGCTTCCTGTAGGATGTTTGTGGGATGCTTAACTCGCTTCAGGTGGCCCAAAGTCTGGCTAACTGATATTGGACTGTACCCTGGTACACTGAGAAAAAAACAAAATGGAAGCATCCCATTTGTTCTTCCCTTCAAGTCAGGGGCACAATCTGATAATGGGAGTGTTTCCCATTATAGCTGCTAATAGCTCAGCAAAACCACCCTTTATAGATGGCAGCTAATTCCGCTGATCATGTTTCATGATGCAGCTTCCTTTATATTATGTTAGTCCTTCTCTGCTCATATATCAGTAGTTGGCAGTGGTCCTCATCCACTCTGAATAGTTTTTCTTTGATTAGATCAAGATGGGTAGCCATGGTAGTCTGTCTGTAGCAGTAGAAAAGAGCAAGAGTCCAGTAGCACCTATAAGGCTAACAAAATCTGTGATATGGTATGAGCTTTTCTGAGTCACAGCTCACCCTACCATAAATTTTTTTAGTCTTATAGTACTGCTAGACTCTTGCTCTTTTCTTTGATTAGTTAATGTTTCAAACGCCTTGTAACATCTCCCCTTGACCACCTTTCTGTTGCCTGTAATTTTAAGAATAATCTATATTTGATAAGGATATATGCTTCCTGATTCTGATAAAGACGTGAGCTCAGACTCATGAAAGCTTAAGCTTCAATACATTTTGTTAGTCCCCCACTATGCAGCGGCCCGATTCGGACCGTTTCGGCCCAAATCGGGCCACTGCAGAGCACGGGAGTGCTCCCACACCCCACAGTGGCCAGATTCGGGTTGATTCAGGCCGAATCTGGCCTGAATCTGAATTTGGCCCAAATCAGGCTGCTCTGATTCAGCCCCCACTGCACTGCCTCCTGCTTATGTAACACCATTTTCGGCATTGTTTATCATATCTACTACTTTTTGCTTTGTTTCAAATTTCAATAATCCTAGTTGCTTATTATAAATCACATCCAGTTGAAAGCATTGATTTACACTGTATAATCTACCTTGAGTCTCATTGAGAAAAGTGGACAAAAAATAAAGAAAATAAGTAAAAAGGTTCTAACACATATGTACAAACACTCAAAGAAAGAGGCAGAGGTTGCCATACCTGTCCACTTTTCCGGATGAAAGAACAAACATAATCCAAAGCCTCTCTCTCAACATCCATACTTTCAGCTCCTGTAAAGGAATATCCATCTTCAGCTGACGGCAAAGATAGAGTATCTAACAGAATGTTTCTGAATTTTATTGGCAATGGTAAGGGAAGGATAGGCAATGAACTGATCCCTGTCTGCTGGGAACTCCAAAAGGCTATGGAAATGTCCACTTGTTTCTTACTTTACCATTCAGGATGTATCTACACCATAAAATTTATATTGGCTTTATACCACTACACAACTGTCAGCATTTCTGCCAGAGAATTCTGGGAACTGTAGTTTGGTGACAGTAATAGAAATTGCTATCACCCTGCTCATACAGTAACAGTTCTCAGAGTCTCCTGAGCAGAGGAAATGTCTGTTAGGCCAGTTTAAGGGCTGTACTACACATTACATAAGAGCTCCATGACTTATTCTCCTGAAGCGTAATCGAAGCTTTAGAAAGCTGGGGGAATTATTGTGCGGCGTTTCAACCCTTTTCCCCTGAGCCGTTTTTCCCAACAGAAATCACACACACGTACAATCTGCTACGAGTCTTCCTCCTATATCAGACCATATTTTTCTCCAAGGGGATTAATTGCAGCTGAGGGAGTCCAATTTCTTTCAATGAAATGGTTCAATAAGAAAGGGATAACCCCTACTTCCCCAGTGCTGTGGCCTCAACCTAAATCAGTTCCCCCTAGAATTTTTAAGGTTAAATATCTGAACCTTAATAGTGGACACTCTGCTTATTTTTTAGGCTAAAGCACATTGGAAGAGCCAATCACAACCATGTCACATGTAATTTGACTAGGCTTCCCAGCTGCCTGCCAATGGCAGGCAACCTCCCAGGGGTTTGCACCATTGCCTCCCAATCGCTGGAGATGGACTGGAGGTGGCAAACGCCCTGCTGATCACCAACAGGCAACCCAGGAAAGCATGCACTGGGCGTGCTCCCAGTGGGCGATGACAATATCACTTCCCAAAGCGTGCCAGTTGTTGACACTGACAGCACATATCTTGGGGTTTGGGCAGAAGTGTCTCCAAGTGTCTCCAAACCAATGGTATGGCCTCATTTGGAATACTGTGTACAATTCTGGTCACCATACCTCAAAAAAGATATTCTAGCACTGGAAAAAGTGCAGAAAAGGGCAACTAGAATGATTAAAGGGATGGAACACTTCCCCTAGGAAGAAAGGTTAAAGCGCTTGGGGCTCTTTAGCTTGGAGAAACGACGACTGAGGGGTGACATGATAGAGGTTTACAAAATTATGCATGGGAAAGAGAAGGTAGAGAAAGAAGTATTTTTCTCCCTTTCTCACAATACAAGAACTCATGGGCACTCAATGAAAATGCTGAGCAGTCGGGTTAGAATGGATAAAAGTAAGTTCCTCTTCACCCAAAGAGTGATTAACACATGGAATTCACTGCCACAGGAGGTGGTGGCAGCTTCAAGAGGGGATTGGATAAACATATGGAGCAGAGGTCCACCAGCGGCTCTTAGGCACAAGGTATAGATGGAACTCTCTGTCTAGGGCAGGGATGCTCTGTATTCTTGGTGTTTGCGGGGGAGGGGGGCAATCAGTGGGAGGGCTTCTAATGTCCCTTCCCCACTGGCAGACCTCCTGAGGACACCTGGGTTTTGGCCACTGTGTGACACAGAGTGTTGGACTGGATGGGCCATTGTCCTGATTCAACACAGCTTCTCTTATGTTCTTAAGCCCCACTATGCCAAGAACTGAACCTTAGACTTTCAGCCAAACCATATCCTCAACTATGAAGTGACACCCCCCTCATGTCACTTGACTGTTTACCTGGAAGTCTTACAACTTCAAGCCTGGGAAGCTGCTCCCTTCAAAATAGCCTTAAAAATGCTGCATTTTCATATACCTGAGCAATGTTTGGGGCGCCACTGAAAGAGCAATTTCCAATCTCAAAACAGAGATTTAACAGGGCTGCTCTGCAGCTGGAGAGAGCCAATGGGGTTCCAAATCTTTGGGAATTTCTGTGGTGCATTGTGCAGTGAGATGACCTGTAGACTAGTGAGAAATGATACAGGTTTCCACAAGGTATGCAGAAATTTCCCATTGCACATTTTTGCATTCACTGGCTCTGTGCAGCCTTTGGGGAGCTGTCTTGGAGGAATTGCGTTCTTTCTAGTCAAGACAAACACCCACCCCACCCCACAAGCCTTGATACAGGTCGTGCTTTCAACCTGCTGTTCTTGCTTCCTGTTCTGTGGACCTGAAAATAACGGCATGTTTTTGGAAAGACTTCAGCAAGATGCAAAATAAGAGGCTGGGCTGGAGGGCTGAAAGGGCTTTGCTCTGCACCAGGACAGGGAAAGTGCTCACCATCCCACATGTAAAGAGATGAAGACAAGATCTTTGACACGGGCCTCTGATATTCTTCACCTGAAGCGTCACTGCTTCTCTGGCTCTCCAGCCATGCCTGAATGGGGGTAGGCTTCGTGGGGGCTTCTTCTTCAGCCATTCTGTAAGACAGGCATGGAGAACGGATTAGGGAGTTTCTCCATTTCCAAAAAACATCCAAGAGACGGTGTAAGTCACTGCTTGGTGGTGGCAGAAAGCAAATAGCAGCTGACTTATGACGAGCCCTCACAGGGTTTTTAATGCAAGGGATGAAGACAGGTGGTTTGCCATTGCCGGCCTCAACTTCCGTCATGGTCTCCCATCCAAGTACTAACCGGGGCCAACCCTGCTTATCTTCTGAGATCTGAGAGCCATTAGTCATTAGTGAAACCTAAATCCATCTATTTAGTATATTTTTGTCCTGCCCGGCCTCTGAACAGCTGTGGGTGCAGGGTTGCCAACTCCAGGTTGGGAAATTTCTGAAGAGTTAGTGGTAGATCCTGGAGAGGTCAGGGTTTGGGGAGGGACCTTAGCGGGATATAATACCATAGAGTCCACCCTCTAAAACTGCTGTTTTCTCCTGGGGACCTGATCCCTGTCATCGAGAGATCAGTTTTAATTCCAGGAGATCCCCAGGCCCCACTTGGAGGCTAGCAGCCCTATGCATTATGCATTATACAGCTCTCGCGTCCTCCGTTTTATCCTCAAAACAGCCCTGTGAGATAGGTCAGGCAGATTCAATTGCCCATATCCTTCTTAGTCGTCCCTGTTATATTTCACTCCATAATCAATCTATTACTCCCTGGACTGACTGGCCACAGAACATTTCAGAACAACAGAAGCTAAAGATCCTATTGTCAGGTAAGATAAAAAAGTGTACCTATGATTTAGCCATATTTACTTATGCAATTATAAACCATTCATAAAATGCTCTGACATATGGCTTGTAGGCTGTTAAGTTACAGGGAAAGGAAAGGTTAGTCTGAGCTGAGAGTGAGTGTCCAAAATCACCCAGCAAATAGCATAGCAGAGTGGAACTTGAACCCAAAGAGAGCAATCATGTCCCCCCCTCAATCTCCTCTTCTCCAAACTAAACATTCCCAAGGCCCTCAGCCTTTCCTCGTAGGGCTCAGTCTCCAGACCCCTGATCATCCTCGTCGCTCTCCTCTGCACCCTCTCGATTTTGTCCACATCCTTTTTGAAGTGGGGCCTCCAGAACTGCACACAGTACTCCAGGTGCAGCCTGACCAAGGCAGTATAGAGAGGGACTATGACCTCCTGTGATTTTGATGCAATGGCCCTTTTGATACAACCCAAGACTGAGTTTGCCTTTTTTTGCCACTGCATCACACTGACTGCTCATATTTAGTTTACAGTCCACTCTTACTCCAAGATCTCTTTCACATACACTACTACCCAGAAGTGTATCCCCCATCCTGTATTTGTGCTTCATATTTTTGTGGCCCAGATGCAATACTGTGCACTTATCTATGTTGAATTGCATCCTGTTCACAACCGCCCGCTTCTCCAGAGTATTCAGATCTTGTTGAATTTTAACTCTATCTTCTTGAGTGTTTGCCACGCCTCCCAATTTAGTATCATCAGCAAATTTAATGAGTATCCCATTTATCCCTTCATCCAGATCATTGATAAAAATATTGAAAAGTACCAGACCCAAAACCGAGCCCTGCAGCACCCTACTGGAGACCTTCTAATCTGATGAAATGCCATTGACCACCACACTTTGGGTGCGGTCCTCTAACCAGTTCTCTATCCACTGAACGGTCCTATAGTCCAGTCCACAGTCTTCCAGTTTACCCATTAGAATGTCATGAGGAACCTTATCAAAAACTTTGCTGAAATCCAGGTAAATCATGTCGACAGAGTTCCCATGATCCAGTAAGCTCGTCACTCAATCAAAGAAGAAAACCAGGTTGGTCTGACAAGATCTGTTGGGGACAAAACCATGTTGACTTCCCCTGGATTATTTTGATTTTCGTTCCCAGAGAGACATCTTTATCTTTAAGGATCTTATCTAGCTCCCTCACAGCTGCTCTTCCAAGTCTCAATCAATAAATCAGACTTTCGCTAAAAGTTGAAGTTGTGTGTTTATGTGAATATGGGCATATGATACCAGGGATTGTGCTGTCTTACAAAAATATGCTAAATCACTAATATTGGGATCATTTAAAATGTGTACATTATTATACATGATTTGTGTTTTATCATCTCTACAGTGTTTCACTTCTGTTCCTATCTGGCGCAGTAATGGCTGGAATAAGACCCAGGAGACCAGTTTTCAGTCCACACTTGCCATGAACTGACCATGAGCCACCCATTCACTCTTGGGCCAATCTATCTCACTTCACTGTTGTGACGATAAATCAGAGGTGGGGAGAACTATGTAAGCTGCCTTGGAGGAAAAACAGGATAAAAATGCAAACCAGTGCCATGGCAGAATACGTTCTCATTTCCCCCTACATTTCCTCCCACTGGTGGTCCAGGTGATAAGGGGCAATATACAGCATTGCCAGGAGGACTCCTGCTATAGCAAGAGGTCTGGCAACTCTAGTTAAAGTTACCAGCCTCCAGATGGGGCCCGGAGAACTCCTGTAATTACAACTGAGCTTCAAGCAACAGAGATCAGTTCCCCTGGAGAAAATGGCTGCTTGGGAGGGTGAACTCTACAGCTCTGTACCCCACTGAGTTTCCTCCACACCCCAAACTCTACTGTTCTCAGGCTCCAATCCCAAAATCTCCAGGAATTTCCCAATGTGGAGTTGACAACCCTAGGTACAATCAAGAGTCCACCCACCAAAGCAACTATTTTCTCCAGGGGAACTGATCTTTGTGGCCTGGAGATGTAATTCTGGGAGCTCCAGCCACCATCTGGAGGTTGGCAACTCTATGGTTAGAGGGGGCTGAAGCATTTGCTTTCCAGATAACAGAGATAATTTCCCCTGGAGGAAAGGCAGCTTTGGAGGGCAGACTCTATGGTATACCAGACAGTCTAGGAAAAACAGAAGTCCTAGAAATGACATCACGTCCCCACTGAGAAGGGAGACCATGTCTCCCTCTTGCTCTCTGTTTTCCACCAGCCAGCTGACGGCAGGTGAGAAGAAAACGGTTTTTAAAAAGGGGCAGTGCCAGTAGCACAACTTTACTTCCTGTGAATACATGGAAGTGATGTTACATCAGGAGTATGACATCAATGCAAAGCTTTAAGATTTGGGCAAAACAGTCCTAGAGCGTGGCATCAATATCACACCGGCAATGGTGACATCACTTCCAGGTATTCATCAGAAGTGATGTTATGCCATTGGCACAGCAGCAACCTCCCCACCCCCACCCCCTCCATTGGTTGCCAAACATTGGCTGGCTACCCTGCCGCTGAGTTTTGTCCTCTTTGATACCCTGCTGAGGTTCCGCCTCAAACTCCAACTTCCTCAGGCTCCACCCCCAAAGCCTCCAGGAATTACCTAACCTGGAGCTGTCAACCCTAGTTGCAGCATCTCTATGTGCACGCATATTGATGGTGAATGTCCTAGCTGTTGCTTATATTGCATTACACTTGCAGTGTGTAATCTGCCTTGAATCTCAGTGAGGCAGGCAGGCAGAGATGATAGATAGATAGATAGATAGATAGATAGATAGATAGATAGATAGATAGATAGATAGATAGATAGATAGATAGATAGATAGATAGATAGATAGATAGATAGATAGATAGATAGATAGATAGATAGATAGATAGATAGATAGATAGATAGATAGATAGATGGGAACTGTGTTCTATGATCATTATGATGTTGTTTTTATTGTGATTTTAAAGTGTATTTACATTTGCTGTAACCCACTCTGAGCCCGCTTGCAGGGAGGGTGGGCAAGAAGCCTAATAAAAGATGATGATGATGATGATGATGATGATGATGATGAAAATTCCAGCAAATAGCATTTAAAATAAGGAAAATAAAAGGCAGAGGATTAGAAGGACTAGCCATTGGCCATGTTGATTGCCATTGTGTAGTCTGTCTCAAGTCTCAGTGAGAAAAGCATAATAATAGTAGTGGCAGTATTAGTAATTTTTAAAAAACCCTCCCCCAACAACTCCCCTGCTGGCCCAGTCCCATCCCAGGCCTCCCTCAGCCAGGGGATTTCAGATTTCAGAGTGTCTTCCTAAATAAACCAGCCCTAAAGCCCCCCGAGCAGGCGCTTGTGGGCCCAGGCCCCTCTGAGGCCTCGCTCACCGATGGGCCTCACAGCCTGGGGCCAGGGAAGCCGGGGCCTGGGGCTGTACATGGCCGAGGGGGGGGGGGGATAAAGGAAGGGAACGCCAGGGCCCCACACCTCACCACCATCCGCCGCCAGCCTGCCGCTCCCTTGGCCGAGGGGTGAAGGGTTCGCTTCTGATGCCCTCCTATGGGGCTGGCCCTCTGGTGGTGCTTCTGAGGGGGAAGCGAGGAGGAGGAGGAACCATGAGGGCGAAGGAGGGAGGAAAGAGAGTTCTGAGGAGAAAGGGAGAAGAGAAGCAGCCTGAGGAAAATGGCAGGGGCGGGGCGGGGGGGGGGGTCCTGTGGGGAGATGCCGCCACTCCGGAGGTTGCCTGCCTGGATTCCCCACCCCTCTTGGTGGAGGAAAGCCCAGTTTTAGGTTAAGTTTTCTATCTCTATGAAGTCTGTGAGGACAGTTTTGTCCCAGCTGATTCCCTCCTGCCTGACCTGTGCAGGGGGCACTAGGCAACCGCTTCATTCTTCCCCCTTCCATTGGCAAAGCCAGGCCCCATCGTGGCTTCCCTCAGCTGGGGTCAGTGGGAGATCGGGTTGCCAGCCCCCGGGTAGTGGCTGGAGATCTCCCGGAATGACAACTGGTCTCCAGGCCAGAGATCAGTTGACCTGGAGAAAATGGCTACCGGGGGGGGGGGGGCGGCTCTCTGGAATTATGCCGTGCCAAGGTCCTTTCCCTCCCCAAACCCCACTTTCTCCAGGTTTCTCCAGGTTTCACCCCCCAGATCGCCAGGGATTTCCCAACTTGGAGCTGGCAACCCTAGTGGGAGAATGTGGGTTACATCTAGGGTTTCCAGCTCCAAGTTGGGAAATTCCTGGCGATCTGGGGGGTGAAACCTGGAGAAACCTGGAGAAAGTGGGGTTTGGGGAGGGAAAATACCTTGGCATGCCATAATTCCATAGAGTCCACCCCCACCCCCTCAACGTAGCCATTTTCTCCAGGTGAACTGATGACTGTGGCCTGGAGACCAGCTGTCATTCCGGGAGATCTCCAGCCACTACCTGGGGGCTGACAACCCTAGCTACATCTAGGTAACTCTTGTCACACACTGCCAGCCTAAACCACCTCACCAGTGTTGCAAGGATAAAATAGAGAAAGGGAGAATGTGGTCAGCCACTTTGTGTCCCCATGAGGGAGGAAAATGGGGTACAAATGAAATAAACCCATAAACAAAACTTTGCAGCCTATGAAAAATACGCCAATTTTCTTCCTTTGCTCCATTAAGTCTGCATTTTTGTTTCGTGTTTTGCTAGCGTATTCTGCTTCTGCCTTAGTGTTTTGCTAATTCTGCAGTAGAAGTGCTACACAGAATAGTTCTGCCTTACAGAGCTAAGACAAAGATAGATATGGAGGAAGTCGTCGGGCCTGGCAAAGATGGAAAAATGTTGCAGTGGCCAACATGAACAGCTTGCCCATGGAAAGCTTAGAATCAAGCCAAACTCCCAAAATCTTCACCGAGTCCAGAGCAGAAAGCTGTTTTAGAAATGGAGCACATGCTGGCTTCCCTTTTTTCTTCTCAGGTTGCATAGTGACGAGGAGACTGAGGACAAGTAGGGAGGGAGTCATTGCAGGGAAGGAGAGGGCTATAATATAGGAAGATGAGGTACAAATTCACATTTCTTATATGCAATCATTATAGTTCTTTCCCCAAACCCTCCTTCCCCTAAACAAAGAACCTGTCTCGGCTTTCCTCTATCTCATAGAGCAGGAGATGCTTCAGCGAGATCCAGAAGACCGTCACCGTTGCGTTTCCAGAAGCGCCCCTTTGGAAACAGATGTCTCCATTACAGGTCAGTGATTGGCTTGGAGCCTTCCAATGTTTCGCGATAGCCCTCGCTCCCATGGCAGCCATTTTGTGGCGCTGCACAGTTCTCAAAATCCTGTAAGTGACCAGAGACCCAACAAAGTTGCGGACCCCTTCAATACATCGAACCCAAGGAAAAATCAACCTCTCCAGTCCCTTTTGTCTGCAATGGACTTGCCAATGGCATTGATCTCACTGATGCTGCATGTGAATTATTGCCTCCCTTTCAACAAACAAAGATATCTATGTCTCCATCAGTCTTCAAAAAATACATTGCACGAGCAGCCATTATTTGGAAGAGGGAATGTAATCAAACTACTTGAAGGCCCCCTCACTGAAACCAAGCTTCCTGTGTTATTTGCCTTTTTCAAAGGAAAAAAAGACACAGCCTTTCAAAACCCGCCTTTTCCCTTTTAAAACGCTACACACAGGGCCAAGCTACAAGTGACGAATGACGTAGTGATCAAGTGGAGCGCAAGTGGAGCACAAGGGAACAGGGGGGAATACACGTGCGTCTGTTCACTTGCTGTTCGTCATTCGTCACTTGTAGCTTGGCTCACAGTGGAGGAAGTCCAGTTTTAATTAGTAAAACTAAATAAGGCTCAAACCCCTCTACCCTACCCACATAACCTTTAGGAGGCATCTTTTAGGAGAAATCATTTGCAGCTACGGAATTGGATGTCATCAGTATGCGGAGGACACCCAGCTCTGTATCTCGCTACCAAATCCTCTGGTGATGCAACGGAGGTCTTCCGTCACTCCTTGACAGCGGTGGCCAAATGGTTGAAAGTGAACAAACTGAAGTTGAACCAGACAAGAGGGATGTGATGTTGGTTGGAAAGATGAAGACCTTGAAGGACATTGTGCTCCCCATTTTCAGTGGGGTTCAGTTTGTTGGAATAGGCGACTCAGCCTGCCTTTGGACACTGAGGGGCGCTGCATGTCTCTTTGAATGTAATGTATAAGTCTAGCAATCTGCCACTCTCTTGTCTAAGGTGGGAACGCCTACTGACTCCTCCTCTCTTGCCTCTGTGCTTCTTGGGAGATTTCACACCTTCCCTCATGCTCTTCCAAGAGAAAGATGTGAAGCCACCATGCTCCTCATGGAGCCCTTCTCTTTGTCCACAGACCTGCACCTACAACCTCGCAGCCTAGTTTCAGGCCGTGGTATTAGACTAGAGAATGTAACTCTTTAGAATAGGATCTTTCCCTTGTTATTACCAGAAGATATTGCTATGGAGAAATCTGCTGCAATAAACTAAGTTCTATCTTTCTATGAATTTTGTCTGAGGATTAATTAATGCACGTTTGCGAGGGTTTAAACACTTCTGACTAAATTACTCTGCTATGTTACTCTGCTAAGTTACTAAACTAAATATATAAAATACCATACAGTTGACCCTTGCAGACTCAGTGAACAGCTTGGAGGTTATACTGGGACCCGCGTGGCTGCTAGAGAAGCAAGTTAATGCAGCTGCAAAGAAGGTCTTCTTCCAACTCAGCCCAGCTCAGAAGATAGTCCCCTATCTTAACACATCCTACCTGGGCACCCGGATCCACGCTGCAGTAACATCAAGACTAGAATACAGCAATGCACCCTACAGAGGTCTGCCCTCAAACTCAGTTCAGAGATTCCAGCTGGTACAGAATGCCACAGCTCAGTTATCATAAGGAGTACATGGAGCATGCACAGAAAACGATCAGCGCAGTCCTTTTTGGTGGCAATATCTGTATGCGCTATAGTGGCTGGGCAAGGTGCTTGACACTTTATCGGCTGGGCCATTCCCTCGCCTTGTGTTCCATTGCAGTAGAACAGTGTCTGTGAGGTGCCAGCATACCAAGGATTAATGACCTATCCGGATTATGTGCAAAGGTGAGCACCCGCTTTATGGAATGGCCTGCCTGAAGAGGTCAGGAAAGCCCCCACTCTCCTGGCTTTCCAGAAGCGATCCAAAAATGAATTATTAAAGAGGGCCTTTTACTCAGATAGGATGGAACTAAGGAACTAGTCTCAAAGAGATCCTTCAGTAACAAGATGAGGACCATAGACTTTACCGCTATGTGCTGCTATGTACACTACTACGTGTTGCTTTGAGCCTAACGAGTATTATACACAGGGCTTTTTTTCAGGGGGAACGCGGGGGAACGGAGTTCTGGAAGCTCTTGAAAATGGTCACATGGCTGGTGGCCCCGCCCCCTGATCTCCAGACAGAGGGGAGTTTAGATTGCCCTCTGTGCCACCAAGCAACGAGGAGAGCAATCTCAACTCCCCTCTGTCCGGAGATCAGGGGGCGGGGCCACCAGCCATGTGACCATTTTCTCTGAGGGCAACCCACTGAGTTCCACCACCTCTTTTCCCAGAAAAAAGCCCTGATTATACTTCTATATTGTTTAATATTTCAGTCTTAGAACTGCTAATGCTCTGTTTAACATTTCAACTCTGTGTATTTCTGCTAGTTTAAATCTTTACAAATTTGCATGTATATGCCGATTAGCTACCCATCAGTTACTAGGCTCAGTTAAAGGTATTGATTATCATATATGAAGCCCTTCATGGCCTTGGTCCTTCATATCTATGGGGGTTGCCTCTCTCCCTATGCTTCGCCATGGCAGCTTCTCTCATCTGAACAGGGTCTTCTGCTGGTGCCACCCTGCAGCTGGGCAAAATCAACAACTGCCTGTACACACGCATCCTTTGTTGTGGCCCCCACTTTATGGAATGGCCACTTTATAGAATGGCCTGCTTGATGAGGTCAGGAGGGCTCACAGTCTCCTGTCTTTCCACAAACTACGCAAAAGGGAATTATTCAGGAGGGCTTTTTTACACAGGCAGGAAGGCTGTAATGTAAGGAAATGGTTCAAAGGGATGCATTGGTAAAGGGATCGGGAATGTAGACTATGCTACTATGTATTGTCTGTTGCTGTATGTTCCCACAGGGTAGTTTCTGCATTGTTTAATAGGTCATGTTTAATTGCGCATACTATGTTTCAGCACGGTTTCACATCTGTATTCGGATTTCTGCTTTTTTTTCAAGTCTCTTCAAATTTGCATACTCTACTGCAATGTTCATTGATAGTAAAGAGTCCAGTAGCAGCTTTAAGACTAACCAACTTTATTGTAGCATAAGTTTTTGAGAACCACAGCTCTCTTCATCAGATGCAGTGACAGCTTTCGAGAACCACAGCTCTCTGCGGCAGATGCATTGACAGCTGTTGAGAACTACAGCTCTCTTCGTCAGATGCATCTCTGACAAAGAGAACTGTGGTTCTCGAAAGCTTATGCTACAAGACTGTTGGTTCATCTTAAAAGTGCTACTGGACTCTTTATTATTTTGCTACTACAGACTAACATGGCTACAGACTAACCTTTGGATCATTGTTCATTGAGTGTCCCAGCTGGGACTTGCACTGTGTAATCCACCTTGCATCTCAGTGAGAAAGATGGACTATTAAATAGCATAAATAAATAAAAAATAAATTGCCCTGATTGAAATCAAGGCTGCACGTGCCATTTCCCTTTTACCAACTGTGATCTCCAGAATGTCTTTTTTTGGTGCTTCAGACTCAATGTTTACTTGACAGCAGAAATGTCATCAGAGGTTGGTATAAGCGGCAGCAACCAAGGGGCTTTGGTGGGGGGCTCACCACCAATCTCGCCCAATAGCAGCAGCAACTGCAGCCATCTGCCCTTTCCTCTTTCACTGCCCATAAACCTTCCCTCGATGCATTCCAAGCTACTTGCTGCCACTTGCCCATGTGAGCTGGGAGAATTGAGCAAAGAGTGTCAGGAGATGAACAGGCAAGCAAGTGTGCAGGTGGCTGTAGCTACTGCTAGATGGATAGGCAAGCCACCAAGCATCAGTGAGAGCTAGGAGCAGTCTCCATTGCTCACTGCTGCCCTCTCTTACAGCAATAAAGGCAGAAGTGATGTCAAGATTAGGCTTCTCTGAAGGCTCTGGGTCATCTTTCCTCCTTGGGTGGTCACAAATGCTTTCCCCTCTTCCTTCTTTGCTAGACAACTAGGGAAGGTAGCAGCCACTGCTGCCTGCCACTCTCCACCTATCACACAATCCAGCAATGTACAAAAGCATTGTGTGTGCATTTGTGTGTGTGTGTTTTTGTGCACAAAGATAAGAGAGAAAAAACAATCCTTGGCTAAACTCCACTCTATTTTTGTTCTTTATTGCCTCTGTCCCAATCACCACCCTTCAACCCCTCTTGAAAAATTTAACAGACAATAAAACTGCTTTGAAAACACAGGGTTCTTATAAACAGCATGCAAATTCCCAAGGGGGGCTTCTTTATCCCCTTAATGCATTCCAGCCATCATTACTTAAAGAGCAACTATTCTGACATCCCAAACAGTGTTCTGATTGCGAGCATACAGGTAGAGGTGGGTATGTTACTGTGACATCATTAAAAGAATAACCGGCCACCTCCTTTATCATTCTAGTTTTTGGTGAGCAGCTGTGTTGGTCTGCAGTAGAACATCAGGATCTGAGTCCAGAATCAAAGCTCCCTTCTCCAGACTCTCAAAAGCTTACACTTTGAACATCTTGTTGGTCTCTAAGGTGCCCTTGGACTCCCACCCTTCTGTCATTCTAATCACTCAAGAATCAGAACTACCACTCTGCGTTGAAAAGGGTGGGGGTAAATCCACCCGCTTTTTCTCTTCCTTTAATACCCCATGTTTTCCTTACCTAGAGCACAGAGCAAATATCAAAGACTTCTCTTCCCACCATCCAGATACAGCTGTTGACCCAACCTCCCCTACCTATGACAGCTGTTCTAATGCTGCAAAGCTTGGCTCAGGAGAACTTGACAAACTCTTCACCAAGGATATCTCGGCGTATGAAGCCTCTCACTCAAGATCACACACACACACAGTTTTGCAAATGAAAGTATAAATATGACAAACTTCTTTTAAAGTTTTTCTTCCACCTCCCTACAAAAAACTCCCATCTCAGACTATGGGGGTAAGGTCTTGGGGCACATGAACAAAACATTGCTTAGGGAAACTGCCACAATGAGTCTATTGTGAGCACCAGAGATGGGCCGTTTCCACGCTACTTACCTTCATCCGGAACGCTGCGGAACATCGTGAAAAAAACAAGAAAGATAGCGTCTTCTCGTATGAGTTTTGCGCGACATCGTGCAAAACTCGCGTGGGAAAACGCTATCTTCTGCGTTTTTTTCACGACATTCCGCAGCGTTCCAGATGAAGGTAAGTAGCGTGGAAATGGCCGTGGTTGGGGGAGAACCCAATGCAGGCTGTAGACCCCAACCAAAACCTACAGGCCTCAGTTGGACAGCTGGCAGCAGGTTCGATTCTGGACCTTACAGCTCTTTAATGGAATCAGAGAGGCAATGATACAATCATACGTCTCCCACCGAGGCAATCCAGTAGATAAAAGACAATGTATAAATAAGTGTGGCAAATGAAACGTAGGAAAGGAGCTCTCAGTTTCTTCCCAAGTCCCACGGTCCAGAGGCAGCCGTCAAGAAGACCATGCAGCCAGGACAAGACATGGCATCGGTGTGCACAGGGGCTACTGAACAGGCCACCTTCCCTGGCCAAAGGGTGAGACTGTCTGCACACGGTACCGTCCAGCCCTGCTTGCTCCATGCTGGCAGAAGCTGGGGGCGGGGAGGGGCAGACTAGCATTCTATGGAATCTTCCAGAAGCTGTAAAAGGGTCACGGGCATTCTAACCTCACTGACAGGCAGAGAGGCTGGGGGCTCTGGACATGTCGGAGACCCTGCCTTAGGCGTCTCCTCCCCTTCGTCCTCATCCTCCGAGGTCTCCTTGCTTGCCTCTTGCAGAGTTGGCAGGGGGGTGTTAGGTTCCCTCTTTAGGGCCGGGAGCGAGTCGCTGGCCTCTGGGGTCACTGGCATGGAGCCAGCGCAGGGAATGGCTTGGGAGGGGTCTGTTTGCTCCCCGCACCCGTCACCATCCACACAGTTACTCGAGGCAGGTTGACTTTCAGGGTCAGACTCCATTTTTCCAGGGCCTCCACTGCCTTCTGTCTGATCTTCCTGCCAAGACTTTTCCTCCTGCTGAGGACCGATACCAGGAGGTGAATCTTCCACAGATTCTCCGGAGACATCTGTTGGTTGCATTTCCTCCCTACTTGTCGGAGCGTTTGGCGTCAGTGGCTCCTTATGCTCTTCCACCGCCTCTGCTTCCACCCGGGCTCCTCCTGCTGGCTGCTCAGTACTGAAGTCTTTAGACAAGGCTGTGTCTTCCACACTGGGCGGGCTGCACCCCGTCTTCTCAAGCATCTTCCCATTGAGGAGCACTGACTTGGCCCCCTCCTCCTGCTCCTTGGTGGTCAAGCTGTCCCTGGCCTGAGAGCCCTGCTGGCCATCAGCTTTGCTCACTGAATTGGCAACAGGGGTGTCCCTGGCTGCCAGGCCTGTCTGGCTGCCAGGCCTCACCGAAGCTGGTTTGGAGTTCATTGCTTGGCCTCCGTAGCTCTTCGGAATCTCATCCCCCAAACTGCAGTACCCTTCATTCTGGAAGTAGATATTCCCGGGATTTGAAACCGTCTTCCCAGCACTGACCTGCAAGGGACAAAGGAAAGGGGCTTGTTGAGAGAAGAGAAGGGCTGGCTGATCCTCACAATATTGGAGGGTCAACACTGCTGCCAAAGGGTGGCAGCACCACCAGGGCAGACTGGCCATTTAGCTTACGGGAGATGTTCCTGGTGGGGGGGACGGACACTCCCCTAGAGGAGCAGACTGAAACACACTCCAGTGGTGCTGGCAGTTCCACAGGAGCTGCCCAACTTGGATCTGGCGAGTGGCGGCAACCAGAGGTATGCCAGCACTCACCAGGTGGGAAGCCGTGTTGGTTTGCAGGAGAACAGCAGGATTTTGAATGGCAGCTGCATGAGGCTGCCGTCAGTCTAATAACATAATAATAATAACATTCAATTTATATACCACCCTTCAGGTCAACTTAACACCCACTCAGAGCAGTTTACAAAGTATGTCATTATTAGCCCCACAACCATTACCTTGTGAGGTGGGTGGGGCTGAGAGAGCTCCGAGAAGGTGTGACCAGCTGGCAGAGGAGTGGGGAATCAAACCTGGCTCTCTGGATTACAATCATGCCACTCTTACCCACTACACCAAACTGGCTCTCTAGCGATCGGTCCCTAAAAAGAGTGTGGCTGGACTCCAAGCCTACTTGGAAAACACGTCCCCTAGCCTGTAAACCCTTTTCCGTAATGCAGACGACATGAAGCTGCTGTATACTGATTGGCACCACTGGTTGTTTCATCTACTCTGACTGTCAGGGGCTCTCCAGAGTCTGAGGGGCAAGCTACAAGTGACGCCTGACACAGGATGGCCACTTGTCAGCTTCCCTCAAGTTTTGATGGGAAATGTAGGCGTCCTGGTCTTGCAGCTTGGCTCTCCGACGGCTCTCCAACAGACTTTTCAACTGTCACTTGTCCAACATTCCACCAAGCTGCCTACATTTCCCATCAAAACTTGAGGGAAGCTGACAAGTGTCCAACCTGTGTCATTCGTCACTTGTAGCTTGGCCCTCAGATGGAGATCTATCATGTCATCTGCTACCTATCACCTACTACTACAGGAGATGGCGGGGACTGAACCGGTGACCTTCCATCTGCAAAGCAGGCGCTCTACCATTAGGCCACTGCCCCCGAGCTCGTTGAAATTATTCAGCAGGCAGGAAAAGGCCCTCTGCACTTGTTCTGAGCACTCATTTATTATCATCAATCCACCCTTTCTCGACTGGAGTGTTAATTGTCAGCACGGATCCTGAGGCTCAGCTGTGGCTCAAATGCAACCACACCGCCTACTTGCATGTTGTCTCCTAATGCATTCTCCAGCAGTGGCAAGCAATGGCATTTGACTCTGAGCTCACTGTTTTCTGGGTCATCTCCCTTCCAATGGACATCCATTCAGGGCCAAGCTACAAGTGACTAATGACACTTGAATGGCAAGTGAACAGACTCGCGTGTATTCCTCCCTGTTCACTACGTGATCGAGTGGAGCACAAGTGAACAGGGAGGAATACATGCGAGTCTGTTCACTTGCCGTTCAAGCGTCATTTGTCACTTGTAGCTTGGCTCTCAGTAAATGGCTGCCAAGGGGGCAGGGTGAGGAGCATCTATCCAGGGCAAAGAGGATTATGGGAAGAAGCTGGGGGCGGGGAGCAAAAAGGGATATTGCAAAAGCTCTGCTTGGGGTTACTGACCCTTTATTCCACATTGCCATATTCCATCAAGATTGCCCTGAGAATGCAGCTTTCTCGGGGTGGGGAGATGGAATGATGCTAGCAGAGCCTGGCAAAAACCAGTCCTCCCCCTTAAGTATATGATCCTGTTCTTTGGTTCTCATGCCTAAAAAAGAACATCAGCAATGGGAACAAGTTGCAGGAGGGGGCTATTCGAGGAACAAGGGGATATGGGACAGGAGCCGGCCCTCTATACCGAAAACGTGGCCCATTAATGAACCATGTTGAGCCTGAAGGGGTAAACTTGGAAGGGGGGGCACCTTCTACATTACAAGCTAAAGGAGACCCCGAAAAAAAATTAATAAATGCCAAAGGGTCAGGCTGTTCTGAACTTGGAACTGAGGTACTGTGAGTTTATCATAGTTTACAGGTAAAGGTAGTCCCCTGTGCAAGCACCGAGTCATTACTGGCCCATGGGGGGATGTCGCACCACGACGTTTTCTTGGCAGACTTTTTGTTACGGGGTGGTTTGCCATTGCCTTCCCCAGTCATCTACACTTTACCCCCAGGAAACTAGGTACTCATTTTACTGACCTCGGAAGGATGGAAGGCTGAGTCAACCTTGAGCCGGCTACCTGTACCCGGCTTCCGCCAGGATCGAACTCAGGTCGTGAGCAGAGCTTGGGCTGCAGTACTGCCGCTTACCACTCTGCTCCACGGGGCTCTTCTCTCATAATTTATCATAGTGATTTTTAAAGAAGGTTTCTACTCCCCGTTTAGTCTCCTGCATTCATCAATCAAATGTGATCATTCCAATAGATTCTTTAGGTCATGTGGACGACCAGTTACAAAGTTCGGATTCCCTGGACAGCAATTTGGAAGCGGGCAGAAACAGGGACGAAACATTTAGTGCACAAAAGCCCCTCCCCTCCCCTCTGGACACTCACCGGCTGGAACCATTTTAAGCTCTGTCAGGCGGCAGAGGCGGGAGAGAAAGCGGAAGAGAGAGAGAGAGAGAGAGAGAAGGAAAAGGCATGAGAACGAATATGAACAGAAACACTGCCCAGGCATAAGAGGAGGGCAGAGCTGGCCGCCTGGCCTGAGGACTGGTTTTCGTTACCTTTCTTGACTCATGTTGGTATGAGGAGCTTCAGATGGTATTTTTTAAATACAGAAGAGCACTGCCAGATCAGACCATTTCCAAGAGTGACGGGTTGGACGCTTCTGGAAGCTCACAGGCAGGTTCACCGTTTGCTCACCTACATCAGGTAAAACTCCGCCCATGGCCTCAATCCTGTCCTCAAGAAATTGAGGAACAGGAGAAAAAAATGGTGGGAAATGGCCTCTGTAATGGCACTCTAGGAATTTCCCCATGCCTCTATGGTAAAGACATAGAGATTAGGGGAAATTCCTAGAGAGTTGCCCAGAAATGATGTCACAGCCTCCCCAAATCTCCCCCTCCCTGAGTGCTGCCCTCAAAATCCACCAGCATTTGCAGAGCCAGTGCTGGCAACCCTACTCACAGGTAAGTGATAGGGAGCCCCTAGCTGATGCTGCCCACAGGAGCAGGTCGGGATATTGACATGTCCCCAAGGTTTTTAAAATGTAAACAAACTTACATTTTCAACTAAAATTAAGTTTGAAAAAACCCACAAATCTCGGGAAGTTCTGAACAAAGATCACCTCATTCTCAGAAAAGGTTGTGCTGGACCTGGCTCAAACGACACTTTGGGCTGTTTCCGTGAAAGGGACGCCATCTTATGTTACTAGATAATAGCAGGGATTAAAAGCCGGGAAAGGAGTGGTGGAAGGCTGGGTCAGGGTTAAGAACTGGACTCGGACGAGCTGCAAGCGTCCAACAAGACAGGCTTGAAGGGGAGGAGGAGAAAGGAGAAAGGGTCAGCTCCTCGGATCCAAAGAGAGTGACGAGGCCTTTTCTTCTAAGGGTGAGACCAAACATTTTAGGACACTCTAGAAGCAACCTGAGCGCATCCTGTCTGAACGTCCTGTCCTTCCTCAGAGTCAATAGAGTTCAGCCAGAAGCCAGTGGTATTCAGCAGTGATTGGCTGCTCCCCCGTGATGTCAGCAAAGAAACTTCCCTCCCGTGGGCCCCCAGGACACCTTAGCACTTTTGATGCCACGGGTCTTTCATGTGGCTTGGAATGGCAGAGACTAGCACATGAACTGGCACTCTGAGGGCACGGATGCATGTTCACGAGGCGCTTTCAAGAAAACAAACAAAGCAAACAAAAATTAGACAGCCTCGACTGAAGCACCAGTGTGCATGGGGAGGGAGGAGGGCTCATCTACACACGTGTTCCTCAGAGTCCCTCTACATGAGGCATCTGACACATGAAGAGCTTGTGTCAAATGTGCCGGGAAGGGTAGTTTAAAAAGACAGAGCCGGCGGCAGGGCAAAGGCTTTGCTCTACACTGGAGCTGTGTGAAGGGGCTGTGAAATGCCAGAAAGGAAACTTCAGCCCATGATAACCACTCCAGGTCCAAGCCCGGCCCTGGAAGGCATCTCCAGCCCATTTCCATTCCTTGGCTGCCCTCTGGTTGCAATCTCACAAGGTTTTAGATGGGAGAGGTGAAACTGACAGAACCTTCAGGGAGGCGAAAGTGAAATGAACAAACCCTCTGAGGAGCGACCTCCACCAGCTCTGTCTTTTTAAACTATGCTTCCTGGCTAACATTGCATATCCCTACACTTGATGAGCACGAGCTGAAGTATCTCGTGCAGAGACTCTGAGAAGAAGAGGCCATTGGCATATGTGAAGTGGGGAGCAGCTGTGGCTCAGGGGTGGAGCATTTGCTTTGCATACCGGAAGGTCCCAGGTTCAATCCCCAGTAACTCCAGCTACAAGAAGTAGTAGGTGATGTGAAAGACCTCCGCCTGAGACCCTGGAGAACCGCTGCCAGGCACAGAAGATAGTCGTGACCTCAACAGACCGGATGTCTAACTTAGAACAAGACAGCTTCATGTATCAGGTCAAACACCGCAGACGGAGCTTCCATGTCATCTCACATGCAATGTTTTTCAGTGGAGGTCGTTCACATGTTTAATTGCCCGTCAGTCTTGAGCAACATTAGACAGCGACAAAAATGCATGTGCAAATCAGCTTTTGAAGATGTGGCAGCAGCCAAAGCGATCTTGACCCACCCAAGGTGTCCTAGAGGCTTTGATCACACCCCTGTAGCCAAGGCGTGTCCTTTTGCATTCCCGTGGACTAAGCTCGTGCTTACCACATTGGGGTGCTTCTCCATGGCTAATGCTGCCCTCTCCATGCTCTGTTGGTGGCTCTGCCTCTTCTTCATGGCACGCAGGATAAGGAAGAGGACAATAGCGGTGACCAAGAGCAGCACCCCCAGACTGCCAGCGAGGATGCCAGGGTCCAGCATGCCTTGGTGTTCTGCCGCCAAAGGATCCATGGGGACTACCAGAAGGCAGGGGAGGAAAAGAGCAAAAATCTTATTTGGGGGGATGATACAGAAAGGATCCAAAACAGACATAGCCCTAAGCCTGGCTATAATTGTGCAGTAAAAGATGCCAGAACCACAACAGAGGGAGGAATGGACTCCCCGGTGGCATAGCAGTATGCAGTTAGTATGCACACCTTCACCTACATATTTGCTGCTCCCAGCATGCCTTTTTGTGTCAACCCTACTGCCCATGTTTCCTAGTCATCCTTAACCTTATAAGTGGCCTGTAAGTGTTAAGTCCATTGACAACACCAGTTGATTTCCATAACACGAGATGCCTCGGCGCATGTTCATCAAGTGTAGAGAGATGGAATATTAGCTGGGAAGCATAGTTTAAAAAGACAGAGCTGGCGGAGATCACTCCTCAGGGGGTTTGTCATTTTCATCTTTGCATCCAAAAATGCTCTGTCAGTTTCATCTCTCCAGTCTAAAACTGTGTGGGATCGCAACCAGAGGGCAGCCAAGGAATGGAAATGGGCAGCAGCTGCCTTCCAGAGCCGAGCATGGACCTGGAGAGGTTATCATGGGCTGAAGTTTCCCTTCTGGCATTTCCCAGCCCCTTCACACAGCTCCAGTCTATAGCAAAACCTCTGCCCTGCCGCGGGCTCTGTCTTTTTAAACTACCCTTCCCAGCTACCATTGCATCTTTCAACATGTGTTCTGCACATGTCAGATGTCCTGTGCAGAAAGACTCTACATTGATTTACAAGAGAAAGACTCAGCAGGGACTTGCTAAGAATGGCTAAGAATCACACAAGCCTCATCTCCCTTTAAAGATCTGCAAATGGAATTAAAGATTTGCAAATGGAATTAATTAGTAATTAATTATATTACAGGTCTCATATTTCAGTTTTTCTTGGAGGCAGAACTTGAATATTTTGAAGGTAGAATATATATTATTGGCCATAGCCTTTGGACACCTCTTAACTTCCAAGGAAAAGATGGCAGAAAGCACTAGCTGTATATTTTTGCCCTGCAGCAAGGCATGTGTGCGCATACCTCTGCAAATGCATTCATACAGAGGCAATGCCCCCCAAAAGCCTCTCATGGCCTAGCTTACCTGCCTCACCCGGTCCCAGCACCTCCACATTGACAGCAGCGCTGGCGGTCTCGCCTGACTCCTCGTCTCGGGCAATGATCTAAATGAAGACATGCAGATGGGCGTTTAGGGCTGTGTCTCCTGAGACCTTCTGCATTCAGGTAAAGTAAATGGAAGCAGAGGTCCGATCCTTTCTTGGTGCATCTTTTAAAGGGGACATCTGGGTTTATTTAATTAAAACATTCGTCTGCCAGCTTTCCACCCAACTTAGGGTCCCCAAGGCGGCAAACAATCAAAAAGTGAAAACAGTATTTATAATGCACATAAATGTATATAAAAACGTTATTAAATGAAACATATAAGCACATAAACAGACACACAAAATAGGGAGGGCGCCAACAAGAATTAGCAGGGCAATGCCAAACAAAACAAAAGTCTGGGGGGATTGCATGGGCAGCTGTTGTAACTGATGCCACCGATAGTTATTTGTACCTGCATGCACACAGCCTGATGAGAATGATCCTTCATGTGGCCTCTCTTTGGGGAGCAGGTACCAAGGGATCCAGAGGAAACTACACAACCGGCCAGCGTTGTTGGCAAGGTAGAAATGCCGGCCAGTGATGCCCAAATCATTTTGACCATCTCTCTTCCCGTGGCCATATGAAGTATCCTCGTCCCATGCAGAGTGGAGAGGAACTTGGGCTGGGTGGAAGCTCTTACCTGTAAGGTGTATCTCTCAAGAGCGTGCAGATTGTTGGTGCGAGCAATGAGGAGTCCGCTGGACGTGATCTGGAACAGCTGTGAGTGGTTGGACTGGCGCTTCAGGCTGTAATGAACCAGGGGGTTGAATCCCTGCAAAGAAAAAGAAAGAAAGCCCATGATAGGGAAAAACATCAGGATACTTTAAATTGTTAAAGCTGCTGGCCAAGAGATAACTCAGTGTCAGACCAGCATTTGGGAGGCCAAAGTTCGATCCCATGTCTGCTATTGAAGCTTGCTGGGTGACCTTGGACCAGTCATGCACTCTCAGCCCAATAATAATAATAACATTCGATTTATATACTGCCCTTCAGGACAACTTAATGCCCACTCAGTGCAGTTTACAAAGTATGTTATTATTATCCCCAGAACAATTACCCTGTGAGGTGGGTGAGGCTGAGAGAGCTCCAGAGAGCTGTGACTAGCCCAAGGTCACCCAGCTGGCTTCAAGTGGAGGAGTGAGGAATCAAACCCGGCTCTCCAGATTAGAGTCCCATTGCTCTTAACCGCTACACCAAACTAGCTCTATAGTGATTGGTCTCTAAAAAGAGTATGGCTGGAGTCCCTGCTTTCTGTTGTGAGTAAACATAGCGATGGAAATCAACTGGTGCTGTCAGTGGGTTTAAAAATTAAAGGAAACTTATCAGGTTAAGGATTACTAGGAAACATGGGCAATAGGAGACTCAAACCCGATTCTCCAGATTAGAGTCCTGCTGCTTTTAACCACTACACCAAACTAACCTACCTTACAGGGTAGTTTTGAGGATAAAATGAAGAAGAGGAGAACAACATAAATTGGGCTGTTTCCACACGACTTACCAGCTTCCGGAACGTTGTGCAAAACACGCGGAAGATAGTGTCTTCTCGTGCGAAATCGTGCTAGGAAGACGCTATCATCCGGGAGTTTTGCATGACATCGTGTCTTCCTAGTGCGATTTCACGCGAGAAGACGCTATCTTCCGCGTGTTTTGCACAACATTCCAGAGGCCGGTAAGACGTGTGGAAATGTCCCTGCTTTGGGTTTCCACGGGGAGGGGGAGCGAGTATAAATGAAGCAAAAGAATCAAACAAGGGGAAACTATTTCCTTTGCCTACTGAAGGCCTGCAGAAGAGGCAAGCAACAAACCTGGCTGAGCTTTCTTAAGACACAAAGACAGTTTCTTTCCTTCAGCCATGTTTTTGAAGCTTTAGCAAATAGACAGGTTTTGTGCCACTGGATCCTCCCAAACTGTTCAGCAGTGAGCAGTGGTACTCTTGGGCAACCAAGTTTACAGTGCGCGTCACGCACATTGGATTTTTTTTTTTTTGCTTCTGTGGGCATGGATGGAAACCAAAGTGTGTGTGTCTGTGTCTGTGTGTGAGAGAAATCAAAAAGAGTCCAGTAGCACCTTTAAGACTAACCAATTTTATTGTAGCATAAGCTTTCGAGAATCTTTGTCAGATGCAACTCACTCTAGTTATTTCTGTCTCTGTGGTCCTTCTCACTTTCTGCACCTAAACCCTTACCTGAACCTCAGAGCCAGGCTACAAGTGACGCCTTACACGGGTTGGACTCTTGTCAGCTTCCCTCAAGTTTTGATGGGAAATGTAGGCATCCTGGTTTTACAGCTTGGCTGTCCATTACAGCTGCAAGACCAGGACGCCTACATTTCCCATCAAAACTTGAGGGAAGCTGACAAGTGTCCAACCTGTGTCAGGTGTCACTTGTAGCTTAGCTCTCAGATCCACTTCTCGTGGATGGTACTCAAGCTAGCAGGATACTGGCAGCTCCTCCTCAGGGTCAACACTTCCTTTGCTTTTGAGCTGTAAGCTCTCACGGGCACCACTGACTTAAACAACCACCCAATCGCACTGGCTCCCACTCAGATGTGAGGCTGATCTGGCTGCAACATCTGTCACCCCACTGATCACCAAGGTTGATCTGGCTGGCTAGGCGGGTGTTCCCTTCCTCCCCCACCGCTCCATGTGTGTCCCTCCCGAAGCTGCGCGCTCGGTGGAAGAGGACGACCATCCCAGATACAAGGAGGGTACCGTTCTTTGGTCAAGGGTATACGATAGCTGCACATTGGCTCCCACCCCAAAATCGACCTGGCCCCATCCAGCCAAGCGAATTTTTTTTTTTAATTTCAACGGCCTCCCTAGGCTATGAAGAGAGGGCAGAAGCTCAGTAGGTAACGGGCTTGTGTCTTGCAGACCTCTTAATGATAAAATGAGACCTACATCCTATTGGAGAATCAGTCCCCAAACAAGGCCCAGACCTAGAAGCTCTCAATGGAAGGGGGGGCGGGGGGGGCGGGAATGGCAGTGACTCACATCAGCGAAATCCATGTCAACTGCATTCAGGGACAACACCTGCCCACTGTAGGTCACCACCAGAGAGGCCATGTTGCCATCTTGGTGAGTGAAGGCCTGGTACTGGGCCTTCTCAAAGTGCGGAGGGTGAATGTTGGCTGCCAGGACTCTCACGCGGACCTCTGTCACAGCGTACTTCTTGGCATCATTCACTTGACAAGCCTGCCAAGAAGCAAAGCAACAAGGTAGGGAGCAGAGCACTATTCCCCTCCATCCCACACATCCTCTCCTGGTTACCCTTCAAAACCACGCTGCCACTCAGGCCGGCTCCTCCTGTTCTACCTTGGACCCCCCTTTGCCAGCCATCCAACTCCCCCTCTCCCCACCCAGGGGAGCCATCCGTCAGAATCCCAGAGTGGGAAGGGGCCATAGAGACCTTCTTGTCCAACCTGCTGCCCAATGCAGGATGAGCCTAAAGCATCTCTGACAAATATTCATCCAGCCTCTTCTTGAAAATTGCCAGTGAGGGGGAGCTCACCACCTCCCTAGGCAGCAATTCCACCTTTGAACTACTCTGACTGTGAAAAAGTTTTTCCCAATATCCAGCCGGTAGCTTTGTGCATGTAATTTAAGCCCATTGCTTCAAGTCCTATCCTCGGCTGCCAACTGGAACAGTTCCTTGCCCTCCTCCAAATGACAGCCTTTCAAATACTTAAAGAGAGCAATCATGTCCCTCCTCAACCTCCTCTTCTCCAAACTAAACATTCCCAAGGCCCTCAGCCTTTCCTCGTAGGGCTCAGTCTCCAGACCCCTGATTATCCTCGTCGCTCTCCTCTGCACCCTCTCAATTTTCTCCACATCCTTTTTGAAGTGAGACCTCCAGAACTGCACACAATATTCCAGGTGCAGCCTGGCCAAGGCAGTACAGAGAGGGGCTATGACCTCCTGTGATTTCGACGCTATGGCCCTTTTGATACAACCCAAGACTGAGTTTGCCTTTTTTGCCACTGCATCACACGGACTGCTCATATTTAGTTTGCAGTCCACTCTTACACCAAGGTCTCTTTCGCACACACTACTACCCAGAAGTGTATTTGTGCTTCTCATTTTTGTGGCCCAGATGTAATACTGTGCACTTATCTATGTTGAATTGCATCCTGTTCACAACCGCCCGCTTCTCCAGAGTATTCAGGTCTTGTTGAATTTTAACTCTATCTTCTTGGGTGTTTGCCACTCCTCTCAATTTGGTGTCATCAGCAAATTTAATGAGTAGCCCGTTTACCCCTTCATCCAGATCATTGATAAAAATATTGAAAAGTACTGGGCCTAAAACCGAGCCCTGCGGCACCCTACTGGAGACCTTCTAATGAAATGCCATTGACCATCACTCTTTGGGTGTGGTCCTCTACCAGTTCCCTCTCCATTGAACGGTCCTATAGTCCAGTCCGCAGTCTTCCAGTTTGCCCATTAGAATGTCAGGGGGAACCTTAATAAAAGCTTTGCTGAAATCCAGGTAAATCAGAGTAGCATGTCCTTCCGTTGCGTAGGGGTGCGAAATCAGTGGGATGAGCAGCACGGGCCATGCAATGGAGGCACCCACGGTGGTGCTTTCGCAGGCCTTTTGCAAACACTAGGAAGCCAGGAGGAGTGCCCATTGGCTCCCAGGAGCCTACCATGATGCTGAGGCTGTACACTGGAGTGTGGATCCTGCTCTCCACCGGCCGCAACATGGTGATGGCACCTGTGATGTTGTCAATGTGGAAGTAGCCATGGTCTGTCCCTGTGAAGGAAGTACAGGCACAATATCTAGCCATTCAAAGGTCAGCAATTCAGAACTGGCACAGGGTAGTAATTAGGAGCATCTGGAGGGTGGAGGGCTAGGGGAAATCCAGTGCCATGCAGGCGTCTTTCTGGCTCTGTAAAGCCACGTCCACACAGGTAATTTGCCCTGGGTTTCTGCTGTTGAGAAGTAGGTGTTTTTCCCAGTGGCGTAGCATGGCTGCAGTGTGCCCGGGGCAGGGACATCCTCTCCCGCGTGCACGCCCCTGGGCCTACATGCACAAGACGCGCCCCCCCCCCACATGCCGCCGCAGCAAGCTCGGACGGCTTGGCACCCAGCAAGCCAGCCCCCCAGCTGTGCACGGGCAGTGCGGCTGCCTTCCCAAAGGACACAGCGCAGTCACTGGGTGAGCTCGCTGCGGCAGCGCGGGGGGGGGGGGGGGCTCTCGCGCGCCTCCAAATTCTGCACCCAGGGCGACTCCCGCTCTTGCCCCTGGCACACTATGCCACTGGTTTTTCCTGCTTCCTCACACCATTGTGGTGTATTTGTGCACCTCCCCGGGTTTCCCTGGCTTTTCTCTGATCTTTGCCAATCCTTCAAGACCCACCCAATCCAGAAGTCGAAAAACTACTTTCAAGAGATGTTTGTTATTTAGCAAGAGCTGTAGCCTGATAACTCTACCACACCAATAAACTCACTTGCACTGGGGAAAACTGGGGTTTTCTTGTCACTAAAATGTCAGTTTATTCACGGAGAGGGAAGGAGAGAGAAGCCCACCTCCCCAACTGACCGGGCCTTGAAATTCAGTGATGTCACTTTAAATCAGGTGCTGAAGTGGAGATTTTTTGCATGTACACCAAACTGAGGTCAGCACGTAGCGTGCAAGACTAGCTCAATGATGGGGCGTAACCACAACAACGCTTAGAAATCCATCCACCCCAACATAAAAAGTACCTGCAAGAATAGAGTACATGACAGGCGCCTTCAGGTCATGGTCTCCATCTTCAGCGTGAACAGCACCAGGCAGGAAGAGGAGGGGACCTGACTGCAGAAAGCACACATTGGAGCATGGAAGGTGCACAGAGAAGTAACTGCATAGCAGGATGCACGTCTCCTCAATCAATCAGGGAGAGCCCTAACGACCCTTAGTTCCACAGTAGGCCCAAAGCTGCTCTTATTGCTAACATCTGGGGAAGGCATCGGCTCCTGTGCCCTGTTTGTTTATTTCCTCTTCGCCTCCCAGAAGGGGAGGCAAAACTGACAGAGCCTTCGGGGAGGCAACGAGGAAATAAACGAACCCCCTGAGGAGCCATCTTTGTGGCTCTGTAGAGAGGGGAAATTGGCAGAGCCTTCCAATCGCTGGCCGTTTTCACACGTCTTTACTGTCATGCAAAATCACGCAAAACTCACAGAATGACAGCGTCTTCCTGGCGTGATTTCCCATCATGATTCCGTTTCGTGGCACGATGATGTCAGAAACCACGCCATGATGACGCTGTCGTTTCACAAGATTTGTGCGATTTTTCCGCAACAGTAAAGACGTGTGAAAACGGCCTCTCTTTGAAAACTCAGCTTCCAGGCTAACATTGCTCTACTTGAGTGTCCTCAAGGAAGAGGTCTTGTGTAGAGGCTGTGCACTGCAGGACGCATGTTAAATGCCATCATCATAGATCCAAAGGAGTTAGCCGTGTTAGTCTGTAGTCGCAAAATAGTAAAGAGTCCAGTAGGACCTTTAAGACTAACCCACTTTATTGTAGCATAAGCTTTCGAGAACCACAGCTCTCTTTGTCAGATGCATCATCAGCTTTTGAAAACCACAGCTCTCTTTGTCAGATTTGTCAGAGAGCTGTGGTTCTCAAAAGGTGACAATGCATCTGACAAAGACAGCTGTGGTTCTCGAAAGCTAACAATCATCTGACAAAGAGCGCTGTGGTTCTCGAAGCTTATGCTACAATAAAGTGGGTTAGTCTTAAAGGTGCTACTGGACTCTTCACTAAATGCCATCACACACGCACCTCTCTTCTAATCCCATCCTCACCTTAATCTCCATTTCAGTGACGTTTGTAGTGTAGATGGGGTTGACGCAAATGCTGACCCCATCATGTGACAGGAAATTGCATGGCAGGAACTGGGGGTACTGGTCATCACCGTCCATTACATTGATGCGGATCCTGGCCGAGGAGTTATACCTCTCCTTGGTGTTCATTTCCTGTGGCAAAGCAGACACGCGTTAACCAAGGTGCCTGCAAATCCTTCCTGCCTCAGGTGGTCTGTCCAGCTGTGCTCACTGTGATAAGTCTGTAGGAAAATTAGCAGAGATTGTGCAGAATTGTGCATTGGAAGTAATGAGAGTTGACACAGACTCCAGTGTAGCTCTCTAAAATTACTTTACCAAGAGGATAAAAATAAGGGTTACTTTGGAAGTCTTATCTAGCAAGAAAGCAGCACGGGGCCTTGAGTACGAATGTGGGAAGGACAATTTCCTCCTTGGTCTCAAGACTGCCTCCTGACGTGACAACAAAAGGCTTCCATGGACTTTCAGAACGCAGAGTCCGACCGGTCTCTTCCCAGGAACAGATTCCCGAGGGAGCGCCACCAAGTGGACTCAAAAGAAGCCTGCAAGCAGCAGGCCCTTTGCCTCTCGTTCTGTCCAGTTAATTCCTAGTCCCGTCTCTAAAAGGGAGGATAGTCTGCCCATAGATACACCCGTACTGGAAATGCCTGAGGAAATCCCTCTATTACTGTCACCTGGGACAGTGGTGGTGGAACCTCTGCTTTGCATACAGAAGGGTCCTGAATCAGTCTCTGGTATCTCCAGTCAAAAAGGACCAGGGAGAAGATACTGTGCAAGATTTCTGCCTGAGACCCTGGGGAGCCACTTCCTAGTCAGGGGAGACATGTTCTGCCTTGATAGACCATGGGTCTGGCTCGGTAGGGGATGGCATCACGGGTTCACGTGAACCTTGCCATCTGCCACCCTCGTTGGCTGAAATTGGAACTGTGGCTGCCAAGAAAGACATTCTCCACTGCTGGTGGGTGCATAAGAGGGAGAACTTGAACTTCCTATGTCCCCACCCACATTTTTGTTGGGCCTCCGCTGGGTGTGGCAGGAGACACCATAGATCCAGAGGATCTATGTTAAAAAGATGCATCTGATGAAGAGAGCTGTGGTTCTTGAAAGCTGACGATGCATCTGATGAAGAGAGCTGTGGTTCTTGAAAGCTGACAATGCATCTGATGAAGAGAGCTGTGGTTCTCGAAAGCTTATGCAACAATAAAGTCGGTTGGTCTTAAAGGTGCTACTGGACACTTTACAATATTGCTCCAGACTGCCAAGCAAGCACAACAGCAGAACTTGAGGCTCAACTGCACACCAGGCAAGAGCCGAGGACCGCAATGTTATATGAAGCTGCTGATTCACACTCGTGCCCACGTGAACCCTACTAGCCAGGTGCAACTGGACATGGTCACGTGGACCACACAGCTGCGGCATACCTGAAGGGCATACAGTTCGGAAGCAAACAAGCAAGTGGAACAAAGGAGAGAGAGGTGAGAGACCTGAAGCATTAGGGATGCTGTGCTAAGCAGGTTGCTCTGGGCTCCCTGCCATCTGGAGGGTAGTCCAAATCCTTCCACCAGAGCACAGGTGGGTACTGAAGGCTGAACAGAGCCAGGGAATGTGCACCTTGGAACTGAGGGGAGGGCCACAGATGATGGGGTGCAGAAGCCCCCTAGCAGTGATAACGGCACCAGGATCAGGGCCAGAAAGGGTTGCTCTGAACCCAGAGAGGTGTGTGGACTCACTTAGGGAAATTAAAAAGAGGGATTTAAGCCATTAATGCTGAAAGGGGAGCTGACGAGATCATGTCGCCCCCAATTAGCTGGGGAAACAGGGCTTAGGGAGGCTGGAAGGGGGGAGGAAAGAGTGTCTGGAAATAGCCAGCCGTGAGCAAGAGAGGGCGCCTCCTGCCTCCTGCGGCTCCTCCCCCTCTTCGCCATGTCTTTTCTTCTTCTCGGAGATAACTCAAGATGGGTAGCCGTGTTAGTCTGTCCGTAGCAGTAGAAAAGAGCAGGAGTCCAGTAGCACCTAGAAGACTAACACAATTTGTGGTAGGGTATGAGTTTTCGTGCTTCACAGCTCACTTCTTCACATACCAGAAGAAGTGAGCTGTGGCTAACAAAAGCTCATACCTTACCATAAATTTTGTTAGTCTTATAGGTGCTGCTGGACTCTTACTCTTTTCTATTTCTCCTTCTCTTATTTCTTCAGGCACACCACCTCTCTCCCTGAGTCCTCATGTGACTGTCAAGTCAATCCCACTGGGCCTTTCGTTTTCCTCTCCACCTCTCCATCAAAGCTGTCTTTTCTGTTTACTCTGCCTGTACTCCCTTGCTCTCTGTACCACTGAGGTCATATCTGTACCACAGTAATATGTGCAGGTTTTTAAAGAGTTGGGACTGGGTTTCGCATGACCCGAACCGGGTTCCCTGCAGCCAAAGCCAGTGGAAAAATTAATCCAAAAAATGCCATTGGCATAACATTTCTGGGGAATTGATGGTAAAGACAGAATGTTTCTGGTGATTCCTAGAGAACATACCAGGGAATTTCAGAAGAAAAATCAGACTATGTTTTATAGATTACTGCAAAGCTTTTGACTGTGTGGATCATGAAAAGCTATGGAGGGTCTTAAAAGAAATGGGGGTGCCACAACATCTGATTGTTTTGATGCGCAACCTGTACTCTGGACAAGAGGCTACTGTCAGGACAGAACATGGGGAAAAAGAATGGTTTCCAGTTGGCAAGGGTGTCAGACAAGGAGGCATATTATCTCCCTACCTGTCCAACCTCTATGCAGAGCATATCATAAGGAAAGCTGGATTAGATCTAGAAAAATGTAGAGTGAAAATTGGTGGGAAGAACATTAACAATTTGAGATATGCAGATGACGCCACGTTACTGGCAGAAAATAGTGAAGACTTGAAACAGCTACTGATGAAGGTTAAAGGAGAAAGCGCCAAAGCAGGATTACAACTGAACATCAAGAAGACAAAAGTAATGACTACCAAGGAATTACACAATTTTAAAGTTGACAATGAGGAAATTGAAGTTGTTCAAGATTTTCTATTCCTTGGCTCAATCATCAACAAACAGGGAGACTGCAACGAAGAAATCAGAAGAAGATTGAGACTTGGAAGAGCAGCTGTGAGGGAGCAAGAGAAGATCCTTAAAGATAATGATGTCTCTCTCTGGGAACCAAGATCAAGAAAATCCAAACTATGGTATTCCCCATTTCCATGTATGGATGTGGAAGTTGGACAGTAAAGAAAGCTGACCAGAAGATAATTGATTCATTTGAAATGTAGAAGGAGAGTTTTGTGGCCAAAATCAGTGGGTACTCGATCAAATCAAGCCTGAATTCTCCCTAGAAGCTAAAATGATAAGATTAATGCTATCATACTTTGGTCCCATCCTGAGAAGACAAGATTCTCTGGAAATGTCAATAATGCTAGGAAAAGTGGAAGGCAGCAGGAAAAGAGGAAGACCTAAAGAGATGGCTGGACTCAATAAAAGAAGCCACGTCCTCCAGTCTGCAGGATTTGAGCAAGTCTGTTAATGATAGGACGTTTTGGAGGTCTTTCATTCATAGGGTCGCCATAGGTCAGAGGCGACTTGACGGCACACAACACACACAGAGAGAGTTTCTGCTGATTCCTAGAGCAGCATAAAGTCACTTTCGGGTTTTTCCCTGGAAGTGACATCACACTGTCATGCTGATGGTGCGCCCCCCCCCCATATCCCACCCTTTCCCTGACTCCTGGCAGGTGCTACTATTCTCAAATCCAACATGCTAGCCCCAAATTATAACACGTACGCATCTGATGGAAAGGCCTTACTATGGTACATAGAGACAGTTTCGTGTCGTGGTTAAGAGCGGCAGGACTCTAATCTGGAGAGCCGGGTTTGATTCCCCACTCCTCCGCTTGAAGCCAGCTGGGTGACCTTGGGCTAGTCACAGCTCTCTCAGAGCTCTCTCAGCCCCACCCACCTCACAGGGTGATTGTTGTGGGGATAATAATAACACACTTTGTAAACCGCTCTGTGTGGGCATTAAGTTGTCCTGAAGGGCGGTATATAAATCAAATGTTGTTGTTGTTGTTACTACTACTACTAAATTTTGGCCAGTTTGCACAACTGATGCAAAAGAACTGCACAGCACCTAACAGGCTGTCCATCTGCAACAGATGTTAGTATGTGTGTGTCCATAAGACTTGTCACAAGAAGTTGCCTCTCTCTCTCCTTTACTAGAAAAAAGAATCCAGCTCCCCCACGAAATCATGGCTGGCAGAGCTGGCAAAGACTGATTATAAAAATGTATAGGAAACTGAAATAAAAGGACATCCTGGGGCTAGTTGCAGAAGTCCCATTACTGAACAACACAAGCCTGAAGCACAGCCCTGGGCCTGTTAGCAAATATGGTGGCCATCACACACACTAAGCCTGCAGAGATCTCCATGCTGTGGCCAAATCTTCCCTCTTGAAAGATAAGTTCCCCAGTGATAAATGCTACAGGACCGTTACTAGGCTAGAGATCTTTGGGTCACCTTTTCTTTGTGGAGAGTAACCTATTGGTCTTAGAATCATAGAGTAGGAAGGGACCTCTAGGGTCATCTAGTCCAACCCCCTGAGCAATGCTGGAAATTCACAGCTACACCCCCTTCCCTCCCACACACACCCAGTGACCCTTGCTCCATGCCCAGAAGATGGTAAAACACCTCCAGGATCCCTGGCCAAACTGGCCTGGGGAAAATTGCTTCCTGACCTCAAAGTGGCTATCGGCCTTACCCTGGGCATGTAAGAAGGGGCCACGAGAACTAAGCCCTCATGTAACCCATTCTGCCCTCCCCCTCATGTTCTGCCCAGGTTCATAGAACCAGTATTGCTGTCAGATGGCCATCTAGCCTCTGCTGAAAAACCTCCAAAGAAGGAGAGCCCACCACCTCCCGAGGAAGCCTGTTCCACTGAGGGACCGCTCTCACTGTCAGGAAGTTCTTCCTGATGTTTAGCTGAAAACAAAACAGACTAGGCCAGATAAGGACAGCCAGGACTATACAGGCCCCCATCATGAATGATGGTTGGGTGGACAGCTGAGGGACGCTGGCCAAGGAAAGGGCCGTGGCTCAGTGGCAGAGCCTCTGGTTGGCGTGCAGAAGGTCCCAGGTTCAACTCCAAGCATTTCCAGTTGAAAGAGGCAGGTCCTTGGTAGGCTTGCCATTCCCCCACCCAGGGCAAGGGATCCCCTGCTCCCCCCTCACTTACCTGGCCAGCGGGGGCACAGTCCCCAGGGCACCCCCTCAGTGGCACGGTGCATCCCCGGGTAGTGTGACATGCTCCTACGCCCCACAGTGGGCCTGTTTCAGGCTGCATCGGGCCCATGGGGGGGGGGAGGGATTCAGCCCATTGGCGAGCACAGGAGCGCTCTTGGGCCATCCTTTGACCCACGTGATGACGTCACTTCCTGGAAGTGATGTCATCATGCCAACCAGGAGCACGTGCGATCTGCATGCACGCGCAAGACACAGATGAGGGGAAGGAGGGTAGGGAAGAGCCAGTGTCCCAATCTCCTGCCGGCAGCCTAGTCATAGGCAATAGAAAGACCTCTGCCTGAAACCTTGGAGAGCCGGTGCCAGTCTGAGAGCCACGCTAGAAATGACGAATTACGATCGAGTGGAGAGCAAGTGAACAGGGAGGAACACACCTGAGTCTGTTCACTTGCCATTCTGATGGGCCCAGGGTCTGATGCAGCAAAGGGGAGCTTCACGTGTTTAACAAATGAGAGGATAAGGCCCACCCCACCCCCTGCCCCCACAAGCCACAGTGCCCTCCTCACCACAGCATGAACCACGACTTCCAGGTGCCTCTTGCTCTCAAAATCCAGTGCCTTTGCCAGGACTATCTTGCCGCTGTTGGGCAGATCGATCCGGAAGTATTTGGCATCCGCCTAGAAGTGAAAAAAGGAAGTACTTGCTGCCCAAGTGTACCTGAGCAGGGTATCGCAGTCCTGCGCCTCCCTTCCCTCTCCCAAAGCCGCTGAGTGCTTTGTCACCCCCCCCCCCCCGTCCCTGCAAATCCACCACCGTTTGCTCTACACACGTAGGCCCATAATCCCCGCCCACCCCCATGCCAAGGTGCCCTGGTTCCTCTGGCTAATCTCATGCCCACGCATGTTTCTTGCTCAGGACATCTCTCATCAGCACACTCCTCAGTTGAGGGAGTCAGCGGGGAAGAAGAGAGGCAGTGCCAGCTCCATCAACAGCATCCCTCCAAACGGCAACTGCCTTCCTCCCGTTCGCTCCGTTCCCCGTGTAATTTATTCTCAAGATTTGCTGTACAATTCCCTGGACTCAGGTGCAATATTTGGAACAAAGAGTAGATTTGGGGGCCCGTTGTAAGTGCAAAGGGTGGCCGAGGACTTCCAGACCCAGATTTCTAGCCAAAAATTTAGAATGACTTTTTGCCAAATATTTTATATAGACAAACAAACAAGAGGTATTCCTTGGGAAGGAAACAGTAGAAAATAAACAAGGTCCCAGGAATGAAAATCAAGTCACTTAAAAGCACCAGACAATTTTGATTGTAAATATGAAGATTACTGATGAGAAAAAACTATATCTTGTTTTGGTTCTATACCTAGTACTGGTGCTTTTAAGTGACTTGATTTTCATTCCTGGGACCTTGTTTCTTTTCAAATATTTTATATAGGACAGACCCACCACCCCAGCTCCTTGGCCCATTGGGTTGCAATGGTGACTGGGGAAACCTGGCCACATCTGCCCATGCAGCCTGCGAAGAAGACTCACCGAGGTGCTGTCGATCACATACATGATAGTATCTCCGTCCGCGTCCTCCGCCTGGGTGCTGAAGAGAACCGAATGCACTGCAGCCAGCTGAAGAAATGGAGGGAGAGCTAGATTAGGGAGGAAGGCATGCCCCACTGGGGCCCATGCTGCCTGCCACAGTCAGACCCCATAGCAACACCTATATTCTTCTTGGGATATGAGGATAACAAAATTTCAGGTGGGCATCCATGTTGGGCTTCAGTAGAGGAGCAAGGTTCGAATCCAGTAGCACCTTAAAGACCAACAAGATTTCCAGGGTATAAGCTGACAAGAGTCAAAGCTCTCTTCGTCACATGCAAGTAGGAATTGAAATCCCGGAGTCCTTCTATCCCAGTCAGAAGGTGGGAAGGGTGTTGCAAAAAAGAGGCTCAGGTTGCAAAGGTACAATGCAAAATGTAGCTCTAATCAAGCTGATTACATTTTGCATTGTACCTTTGCTTCCTGAGCCTCTTCTTTGCAACACCCTCCCCCCTTCTGACGAAGATAACAAAGAACAGGAGGGTAACCGAAAAGATTGGGACCAAAGAGAAAATTAAATATTGCTAAAAACATAGTACCAATAAATAAAGGACCAGTGCAAAAAAACAACCCAAAAGAAAATAATACAAAGTAAAGGATAATAAAGTATTTATTCATTACGTTTGTTGTATCGGGCCTTTCTTCTAAGGACCTCTGGGCAGGGTGAGCAGTCCACCTGCTCCGCATCTGAACCCCACAACCACCCCACGGGGTAGTAGTCCTGTGTAAAAAGAATCCCATCCCTCCGCTTCCTCAATAAGAAAGCAGTGAGTCTTTCACCAAGCAGGTTCGGAGCAAGCAGCCCTTACACCCAACGCCGGCCCCGGCTCCCCTCCACCCAGCTCACCTCGCTAATGTTTTGCACCGAGATGGTATCCTCTTGAAACTGTGGCTTGTTGTCGTTCTCATTCATCACTTGGACTATGATCCTGTACTCGACCTGGGGGTGCAGAAAAGGGCGTGGTGGGCTTCCTCCTGACTCCTGATCTCCCACCCCTGCGGAGTGCTAACTAGGGCACCCATGGCCCACTGCAGCAGGGAGTCCTTCATGCTGGAAATGAGCAACCCTAAGAATAACCTAGCAGGCTGTTCCTTACTGTAGCCCCTGGAGAGGCCAGCACCTGCATTTCTGACCCTTTGCCATATATTCAGGGGCGGTTCTCCTGCCCAACCACCCAAGTAACTCCTTGGAGAAGATCCAGAGGAGTTAGCCCTGTTAATCTGTAGTTGCAAAATAGTCAAGAGTCCAGTAGCACCGTTAAGACTAACCAACTTTATTGTAGCATAAGCTTTTGAGAACCACCGCTCTCTTCATCAGATTCATCATCAGCTTTCGAGAGCCACAGCTCTCTTCGTCAGATGCATGGAGGATAAGATGAGACTAAGAGAAACTAAGCACAGTGAGGAGGGCACCTACCCACTGCAGGGGCTCAATTTGCTCTCAGCCATCTGCAGTGGGGGCTGGGGGGGCTGCCCCCCCTCCCAGGCCTGTGCTGCTGCAGGCCGGGGTCCAGGAGAAGATGGGTGTATTTTGCTTGAGTGAAAAAAACACCTTGCAACAGCCCTACAGAAATTCCTGTGTATTTTGTGGCCTTTCTGACAGGTTTTGTTCATCCTCGGGCTCATCTGAGGTCCGAACTACAAGATGCTCCCAATGTGTTGGATCAGAGGTGCACAATTGCACTTGCAGGTGAACATACACTGGGGCAGTTCACCTTAAGAAGGGCTTGTTTGCTCTGCACTGCAAGGGGGGAGAAGGAGCTTCTGATTTCTCCCACACACACACCCCATTGTTGCCAATGGAAAGGGCAGACGAGGGGCTGTTTGCCCCTTTCATTTTGTGCCCACCATCCAGTTTTGTTGCTCACTGGTAACTGAAATACCCGGAGCAGGAAAGGAGGGGGGATTGCATCAGCACTGCTCTGGCGCTCTAGGAATTGCAAAAATAGAGTCTGACAACATACTAGAACACTCCACAATGTCACTTCCAGTTTCCCCCAGAAGTGATGTCAGAAATCCGGCATGACACCATCATGCCAATCTGTGACCCCTGAGACCTGCCAGCTGAGGCCTGGTAACCCTAAGGTCAAGTTACCAGGCTGCCAGGCTGCAGCCTACATCCCCTGGCAGCATTGAGGAGGGCAGGTACGGGCACACCAGCACCATGCTGGCACGCTGACATCACTTCCAGCGAAAAATGGAAGTGATGTTATAATGTGGGGGCAGGCTAGGATTTACAAAAACTCTATGGTTAAGGATAGTTGTTTTGACAAATCCTAGAGCATTAAGGTTCTTTGACTGGGCTATGTGCTATTTCTGCTCGTCATTTGGCACGGGCTATCGGACCTGCTCTTATTTGGATGGTGTTTCTGATATAGCTTGCTGCAGCTATCATCCGCCGGGGGTGGAAAGCATCAACTGCCGTTCTCACAGGGTGGGTGGGTGGGGAAAACTAAACAGAACTCAAGACTGGACAGTCGATATGCAAATAACCGAAGGAGGTGCTAGAAGCAGATGCCTGATATGAAAAGCCCACGTTACCAAATACGAGAAAACACAAAGAATCTGTACCGGAGAGAAGCCGTCTTCAATGCAGGTGAAAGAGACCATCAGAACTGGGGATTCCAACGTCTGGAATGCAAAAAGAAGGCGCCCTCAGTCCTCCAGCCCGTGTCCAGTTCCGGTCAGCAGTGCTAGAGACAGACCTGAAGAACTGCTGTTTTCCCCTTTCTGCTTCCCTAGGGCCCCAGATGTTTGCAGAATTAAAGCTGTGTGGCATTCCCTTCGCTCCATCGTAAGCCACGGACAAGCAGCAGTCTGGGGTTCTCCATAACGCCTGTAAACCTCTTTCTCTTCCCTTCTTTGGCTCCTTTTTACTTTGCATTCAGCCTCAAGAGCAGCTCGTGTGCTTTCATGACTTTGAGTTGGCCCCGATGAAGATGTTCCACCACTTTTGCTTTGGGATCCCTGAAGCAGTCGATCCTGCTCTTCCCTCAGCTTTTAGAAAGGTGATCATTAACTTATTCTTATGCTTCGTACAGTTAGTGCATTTTTCCTCCAAGGAGCCAAGGGCTGCCTCCCCTTTCCCCCATTTTATACTCACAACAACCCCCAAAGTAAGGAAGACCTAGGAAGTTTCATAGCATACGGTAATCCGCATCCGGGGCTCCCTGGGCCTACTCCATCACATGAACCACCATCCCTCTTTTCAGAGCAACATACACAAAAGGAGGACAGGTCTCTGCTCCATAAAGCTGACAGTGTTCATTTCAAAACCAGGGAACACCCCATAGTTAGGGGACAAAAGTCTTCAAGGGAAAGAAATATGCTCAAATATTATAGTTTGTTCCAAAATACAAAATACTGAGGACTAAACGCTTTATTTCTAGTTTACTCATGGACTACTCCAGGATACCCTTCTGACCTATTTACCTCCCCAGTTATTACAGATACAGACAAAAGCTGGAAAATGCCTGACCCGGTACCCGGTGTAGGGTTGCCAGCTCCAGGTTGGGAAGTGCCTGGAGATTTGGGGAGTGGGGCCTGGAGAGGGCAGGATTTGGGGAAGGGAGAGACCTCAGCAGAACCCCTAGACTCCACCCTCCAAAGCAGCCATTTTCTCCAGGGGACTGATCTCTATGGCCTCGAGATCAACTGTAATTCCAGGAGATCTCCAGCCACCACCTGGAGGCTGGTAACCCTAGGTGAAATCCCAGCAGCCAGAGAGGGCAGAAGAATGCCAAGTAAGACTTGCCCAGGGAGCAGCTTTACACCAAGCCAGGCCGTGGGTCTATCCCGGGTTCTTTGACTGTCCGCGGCTGTCTATGGCCTCAAGTGGAGGTCTTTTGTATCACCTACTGCCTGAACGTTTTGAAAACTGGGTGTTGAGAACTGAGCCTGGGATGTTCTGCGTGCTAAGCAGATGCTCTGCCGATGAAGCGCGGCCCCAAGTGGCCCATCCTCCTCCTCTTGGAACACTGACTAATAGACAATTAAGTCCCTTATCGCAGTTTATGTAAGTTACTAAAATTAATTAAAACAATACAGTATGCCAAACTATCCCAGGGATCACGAAGCAGCCTCATTCAGTACCACCTTAGATCTTATCTTTTTGGCGGCGAGTGCGAACTGAGAGACTCTATAGGACACATGGTTATCAGAGTCAGATAACAAAAACACAATCTTCTCGACTTCAGAGTATGTGTTTGTCACTGATAGGATT
The DNA here is from genome assembly GCF_028583425.1 of Eublepharis macularius. Classification (NCBI taxonomy): domain Eukaryota; kingdom Metazoa; phylum Chordata; class Lepidosauria; order Squamata; family Eublepharidae; genus Eublepharis; species Eublepharis macularius. The sequence goes on from NC_072798.1 coordinate 2,814,100, forward strand.
CTAGCCAAAAATTTAGCTCTGGGTACACTATATAATGGACAATAAAGCAGGTAGTGGGAAAGGTTCTCCACTGTAGGTAATCCACAAATGCAGGTGCGATGTTCCATAGGGGTGTGAGAATAACTTCCAACCCCTTTGAAAACCTGTACGCATCAGAGACACGACCCAGAATGGTCGCAGGTGGCACAAAGGCAGCTGGGGAGCTCTCACCTCTCTGTCCAGCACCTTCTCCTTGGAGGTGTTCAGTCTCACTGCCTTTCCATCCAGGTAGAACCACTTGGCATCGGCCCCACTCAAGCTCAGCTGGATCGTGTCACTCTCTGGATCGCCAAAAACCGTCAGGTAGGATACCAAGGTGCCAAAGGGACTGTTCTCCGGGATCTCGGTGAAGATGTTGCTGCCCCCACTGCACTGGTCAGCAACCGCTGGAAACAGAACAACAGAGGAGGGGTGGAAGGAACGGGTGCGAATTTGGCTGGCTTGGTCCCAGTGAATGAGCCTCAAAAAGAATGCTTCTTGAAAAACCAAATGGGAGCAAGGTAACCCACCCACCCACCCACCCTCTCTCTCTCTCTCTCTCTTTGCTGTCAAGGTGCAACCAATTTATGGTGAGCTCAAAGAGTTTTTATGGCAAGAAATGTTCCTGGCGGTTTGCCAGTGACTGTCTCAACATAGAGACCCTGGACTTAAATTAAATCAAAAGAGTTTTCAGCTAAATATTAGGAAGAACTTCCTGACATTTAGAGCAGTCCCTCAGTGGAACAGGCTTCCTCGGGAAGTGGTGGGCTCTCCTTCTTTGGAGGTTTTTAAGCAGAGGCAATGCTGATTCTGTGAACCTAGGCAGATCTTGAGAGGGAGGGCAGGAAATGTTACATCAGGGCTTAGTTCTTGCGGCCCTTCTTACATGCCCAGGGTAATGCCGGTCGCCACTTTGGGGGTCAGGAAGCGATTCTCTCCAGGCTAGTTTGGCCTGGAATCCTGGAAGGTTTTTGCCATCTTCTTGGCATGGTGTGGGGGTTACTGGGTGTGTGTGGGGGGGGAGAGTAGTTGTGAATTTCCTGCACTGAGCAGGGGGATGGAGTAGATGCCCCTCGAAGTCCCTTCCAACTCTATGATTCTGTCTGCCTAACACGGATTCAGTGGCGACGGGGAGCCCGTATTACGTTGGTCCAGCAATAAAGAAGCTTTGGGGTCAGAAAGCCTTCAAGGGCAGGTTTTGTGTCGGTTCTTTGCTGGCCTTGCTTCGGTACTCCAGGGAGTTTTCGACACCTGCAACAGGAAGGGTTTTCGGCTGGAGATGCTTCCAGAAATTGGACCTGGGACCTTCTGCATGCAAAGGAGGTGCTCGGTCACAGCATGGGGGCCCTCCTCCTACCCACTTCCACCAAAGCCCTTCAGGGCATCTGCTGTCTCTCCCCCCCCCATCCCCCGCTAGAAAGGGTTGCATATTCACACAGATAATGACATTGCTGCTGGGATTTCTGGGCTTCAGGAAAAAAGAGGAAGTCAAAGATTTGATAAATAAGAGCAGGGCTTTTTTTCAGCCAGAACGTGGTGGGACGGAGTTCCAGAACCTCTTGAAAATGGTCACATGGCCGGTGGCCCCGCCCCCTGATCTCCAGACAGAGGGGAGTTGAGATTGCCCTCCGTGCCGCTCGCTCGGCTGTCTGGAGATCAGGGGGCGGGGCCACCAGCCATGTGACCATTTTCTCCGAGGGCAACCCACTGAGTTCCACCACCTCTTTTCCCAGAAAAAAGCCCTGAATAAGAGTATCAGTTTTGGAAAGTATTTCTGAAAACCAAGGTCAAATCCACATTCACCCATTACCCGCATGTTTATCGGATATCTTCCGTTTGCCTCCAATCCGTGATTTTTTCCTCTTCGTTCACATTCCTGCTTCCAATCCATCTTTCTCACGCGTCCCTCCGGTCACACGGCCGCTCGAAGACCACTTTTTTGGGCGGGACTTTTTTCCCCGCCCATTTTTTTTTATTTTTTTGAGCGCACTTTTCCGTTATTTCGATCTTGCCTTATAAAGCAACATCACTGAAGATAATGATGCCTCTCTTTCCCCCACTGACAGCACTGATGGCTCTCTCCCATTTCTTTTTTGGAAATTTGGAAGCATGTGGGAAGCTTTTGTGGGCATTTCCCATGCAGGACAGTTCAGTGCCTGAATTTTACTGAAGTTTCACTTCCTTGGAGTGTCATTATTTCAATATTTTGTAATTTCGATATTACAGTAATATAAAATAAAAAAAATAAAAAACAGTTAAAAAGGAAGATGTATTGTCGAAGGCTTTCACGGCCGGAGAACGATGGTTGTTGGGGGTTTTCCGGGCTGTATTGCCGTGGTCTTGGCATTGTAGTTCCTGACGTTTCGCCAGCAGCTGTGGCTGGCATCTTCAGAGGTGTAGCACCAAAAGACAGAGATCTCTCAGTGTCACAGTGTGGAGAAGATGTAGGTCATTTGTATCTACTCAGGAGGGGTGGGGTTGAGCTGAGTCATTCTGTAAGAGTTTCCCAGGGTGTGGAATGCTAATGGCGGGAGGCTTCACTGTATCCTGAGGAGGTTCTTTTGCATATGGATTGGTGCTTGATGTGCTAATCTTCTCTGCAGGGCTATTGTCGGGTGTGGAGTGTTTTGTTGGCCTGGTGTTTTTCAGAACTGGAGCCCATGCTCTGTTCATTCTTAAGGTTTCTTCTTTCCTGTTGAAGTTTTGCTTATGCTTGTGAATTTCAATGGCTTCCCTGTGCAGTCTGACAAAGGAGTTGGAAGTGTTGTCCAGTATTTTGGTGTCCTGGAATAAGATACTGTGCCCTGTTTGAGTTAGGCTATGTTCAGCCACTGCTGATTTTTCAGGCTGTCCAAGTCTGCAGTGTCTTTCATGTTCTTTTATGTTCTTTTTCTCTAAAAGAACATGAAAGACACTGCAGACTTGGACAGCCTGAAAAATCAGCAGTGGCTGAACATAGCCTAACTCAAACAGGGCACAGTATCTTATTCCAGGACACCAAAATACTGGACAACACTTCCAACTACTTTGTCAGACTGCACAGGGAAGCCATTGAAATTCACAAGCATAAGCAAAACTTCAACAGGAAAGAAGAAACCTTAAGAATGAACAGAGCATGGGCTCCAGTTCTGAAAAACACCAGGCCAACAAAACACTCCACACCCGACAATAGCCCTGCAGAGAAGATTAGCACATCAAGCACCAATCCATATGCAAAAGAACCTCCTCAGGATACAGTGAAGCCTCCCGCCATTAGCATTCCACACCCTGGGAAACTCTTACAGAATGACTCAGCTCAACCCCACCCCTCCTGAGTAGATACAAATGACCTACATCTTCTCCACACTGTGACACTGAGAGATCTCTGTCTTTTGGTGCTACACCTCTGAAGATGCCAGCCACAGCTGCTGGCGAAACGTCAGGAACTACAATGCCAAGACCACGGCAATACAGCCCGGAAAACCCCCAACAACCAGTTAAAAAGGAAGTTTCGCCAGTCCATTCTGAGGCTGGATTCACCCCAAAATGATTTTTCAAACTACCAGATTTGATTCAGAAATAGCATAATCAATAAATCCAATGCTATGAAGTCAAAAACAGTCTTTTGCAGACTATGGAGCACTTGCAAGTTGAATCAGCCAATAGGAACTCTCGGAACGGCTGGAGAGACAGGAAGGGGGGTGGTTAAAAAAACCATGTAAATTGCGCATTGGCCTGTTCAAGGCCACCGTGAAACTCCCGTTGAAAACCTGTGACCGCATATTCGGGAGAAATGCGAATGAAATGCATCTGTTTAAGGAGGTAATGTGACCGGCACTCGGGATTGCGTGGGGAATGCGGGGAACATGCGACTTAGAATGAGTAATGTGGATTTGACCCAACCTTTTATAGAAAAGATCAATTCTGAGATTTGATACCGAAGCTTGGTCAAGTATTCCCATTTTTGCCCGGTCTCTTTTGGAATGGCTCTAGAAAAGGCCAAAGGGCAGGCTTACAAACAGGCTCTTTAAATTTGGCATCTCTCAATGGCATCAAAGGGGCTGCCTGCTAGCCCTCTCTGGCTTGGCACAGTTATGCAGAAGCATTCGCGCATGGCTCAGCTCTACCAAGGGTGGTTCCTACAGTTGCATTTCCCTGCCTGGCCCAAATACTGAACCCATTCACTTTTGGGGCCCCCGACTCACCTGTGATGAGATGGAAGGTCATGTACATGGCATGGAGGAGAATTCCACATGTCAAAGGAGGCATATTTTGCGGCCGAGACACCCAGCAGGGGAGGGGAGCCGTTCTCACATGCAGAACTGCAGGTGAAGGATCCGAGCAGCAGCCAAATCAGGTTCCTTGGAGGAAAGAAAGAAAACCATTGGGGCAAGGTAATGCGTTCGAAACTAAGAGGGTGTTCAAAGGTTCGGACCTGCTTCAGAAGCAGGCTATTGAAATGAAGACTCCGCCGGAAACAAACAGAAATATTACACAACAGTGCCACAACATTTGGGCTGTTGATCAGACAGACTCACCTGTCCCCTTCTGCTTCCGCCTTCCACCAGCAGGTGAAGACTTGTTCATTTTGTCTGGTGTTCCTTCAGCGCTCCTGCCTTCCTGCCCTGTTTTTAACTGTTGTTTTTATGTGTATGTATTTTGTTGTACTGTGTATGTATTTTAACCTGGTTTTAATTGTCTGCATGATGGGTCTTTGTTTGGTTTTACGTTTATATGATTAGATTTATATCCTGCCCTCCCCGCACACAGGCTCAGGGCGGCTCACAACAGGCTTATAAATACAAAAATTTAAAACAGATAAAAACCAATCAGAGACTACATAAATAAGGCACCAGTATATAAACCAGAGGCTGTGATTAAACCATAAAATGCAGACAGCAGAAGATGGAGCCAGTCAAACTCAGGGCTGCATGGTGGGGGCACTTATCACATCGTTAGGGTTGCCAAGTCCCCTTATCCTCCTGGCGGGAGGTGGGAGACCTGGCACTCACCTTTTCAGTAGTACTTGCGCACGCACAAAGCATTCCTGTGCTCCCAGGCTGTGCGATGACATCACTTCCGGGAAGTGACGCCATTGCGCAGGGCATCATGTTGCCCCTGGGAGCACTCATGTGCTCTGCAGCAGGCTGATTTTGGCCCATTTGGGGCTGAATCAGGCCCACTAGGGGGCCTAAATTGGCCTGCCATGAAGCACAAGAGCTCTCCAGGGTCCTCCTGGAAGTACTCCCACACTGTGCAGTAGGCCAAAGGGCCCATTTGGAGCCAAAACTGGTCTGCTGCAGAGCATGGGAGCACTGCCATGGTGGCACAACATTGTCGCACAAGGCCCTGGACTGCTCCTACACTTCACAGCAGAATAAGGGCCATCGAAGAACGTTGCAGAATCTTCTCTCGTGGAGCTTTTGAAGAGCAGCTGATAACTTTAAATCAGGGTATTCTAATGGGTGCTGGAGCTCGAGCCTCCTTTCAATGAACGCTCGCTGACTTTCCCCCAGGGCGTATGCTTCTGCTGCCACTCACCAGCTAGGCTTGAAGGTGCCACGGGACTGTGTTTTTGATCTGCCCCTTGTCAAATCCGGCCCTGGTTGGGTGGGGGAAAAGCCCTTTAAATGCACGCAGAGGCACTTTCCTGGGCCAAGGGCGGGGAGGCTGTGGGATGGATGTGACACCGTTTCTAACGCAGGCTCCTCGATATCCCACTTCCCAAGATTAACAAGCCTGCACACATTTTGCAAAGTTAGGAAAAGAGTTAAAGCACAGGCAATGCTTTCAGAGTCAGCGCTTAAAGCCTGCATGGTGCAACAGAAAGCAAAGATGCTTGTGCAAGAAAGCACGTGGGTACACATGTACACATATGCGGCCAGGCCGGGTAGAAAGAACAGGTCGATGCCAGAGATTTCAATGTCCTTGATCGCCTTTCCCATCATTTAGTTCGTGCATTTCAAATGTTTGTATTCCACCTCTCTGCTGAAAACGCCTGAGGCAGTTCACAGGAATGAGAGCCAATCCAAAAAACTCATGGCAGTATTTTAATCAAAATCTAACTAAAGGCCAGCTAAAACTGAAATGCAGACTGGAAACAGTAGCAGCATAAAGCGAACATCTAAACAGAACAGCAACCGATCAATACAAAGAGCAAAGGAATGGGGTAAAAAAATAAAAAGCCCACTGAAACGAAGAAGTCATAGCCTGATGCACACAGCCACTTTCAGTGAGCACAAATGCACCCGATGAAGTGGGCTGTGGCTCCTGAAAGCGCATGCTGGAATAAATGTTAGCTTTTAATGTGCTCCTGGGAAGGTTCCTGTTTTAGTTTGTCCATAAACGGGCATCTCCGTTCCTCGGCTCGCAGCATTTTCAGTCTGCAGTCTGGGCAGACACAGCAAATGTACTGTTCCTCATTCTAAGGATTATTGCGGCGGGGGCAGACTCCTGCGTTCTTCCGTGCTCTCAGAAGTGTGGCTTGGCTTGCAGTTTGCCACCTGTTACAACGCAATTGAATTTTCTTTGTGCATTTGATCCTTAGATGTAAAAGAACACCAATGTTCAGACATTTCCAACATTCACAGTTCTTGGGACAAATTACTGTACATCTCTTCTGGATAACAAATTCTGCTGTTCTCTTTCTGCTGCAGAAATGTTCATATCCCCCCCCTTCAAACCATGAGGCTCAACTATTTCCATCTAGACACTGAGAGATCTCTGACACTGAGAGATCGCTGTCTTTCGGTGCTACACCTCTGAAGATGCCAGCCACAGCTGCTGGCGAAACGTCAGGAACTACAATGCCAAGACCACGGCTATACAGCCTGGAAAATCCACAACAGCCTTCGACAATACAAAAAATACTATGTTTGTGAAAAGCCTTCGACAATACATCTCCATCTAGGATTTTGCCACACTGCAGGGGTGAAAGCTAGCTGGTACAGGATGGTAAAGAATACCAGTCCAAAAGTGGGCACTCCAATCTTCTGGTTTGGCTGCAAATCAGCGCTTTACTGGTTCAAATCCCACAACTGCCATGAGCTCGGTAGGTGGCCTTGGGTCAGCCACTCCTCTCAGCCCAGCTCCCCAGCTGTACTGTGGGGATAATGATAACACAAACTTGTTCACGGCTCTGGGTGAGGCACTAATCTGTTTGGAAGAGCAGTATATAAGTGCAGTTATTACTATTACTATTACTATTACTATTACTATTACTATTACTATTACTATTACTATTACTATTACTATTACTATTACTATTACTATTACTATTACTATTACTATTACGTGACTTTTAACTTCAGCCACGCACTGTGAGGTGAGCAACACTGGAGAGAGATATCGTCTGACCTGTAAAACCACCCTGGCTTTATTTAAGCAAGTTTCAAGGCATAAATCAGTGGCTGAAAGGGACTCGGGACCCCTTGGCAAGGTCATCAGTTTGGCCACCGTAAATAAGAGACCTTCATTCACACATTAGCCAGGGCATTCCCTCTGGACAGAGGCGTTAACAAGACCTGCAAGACAGATCCTGACTGTAAGCTAGGACATCTATTTGAAACACCGCGTTACTCATTTCCATGGCATGTTTAGCACTGTGGAAACTCACTGGTAGCTGCGTAACTGCATCAGCGGATAGTACCCAGTAGTGCAGCATTTAGTCCTTGTCTTCTCAGAATATTCTTAGGTGACGCAAAGCATTTATTTCAAGGGAGCAAAAGCGGGGGAATAAACCCACAACCCACACACTAAATGATACTCCCCCAAAAGGGTGAGGAACAGAGAAAATCTATTGCAAAAACATAGATAATTCTAGTAATCCTAGTAAAACAGTATAATCCTAGTAAAAGATTTCTGCTTTAATAAACAGATGGCTGTGTTTAAGCTAAAAAGCGTGCAATATCATACAGAGCAAAGTAAGAAAATGTTTAGATAAAGAAATCATGTTGCCCAAATGTGTTTCAACTAAATTTTCTCATGTGATATCTACAAAACGCTGTCGATTCATAAGCGTCCATGCAACCATTCTCAGAACGAAATGGCCCTGTTCTTATGCCAGGCTCAGAATGAAGCCAGCAAAAGAGGTACGTTTGCATCGGTTTTATTGACTTTATCAAGTGAGTCATCGCACAGCGTTTGGGTCCCCTTGGTGCTCCGGATGAACAGATGCTCTTACACCCCTCCTGCAGGATCTCTGCCTCCCCACTCCTCCTGAGGGTCTACACAACTTATCCACCCTGAATCGCTGCCCTCTGCTCCTCAAACATTTCTGCTCCTCTGCTCCAGGTGATTGGCAGCTTCTTGGAACAGAAAACTATAAGCCCTGGAAGCCAGGTGTAAAAAGATTATCCTTCCACCTGATCCATCTGTACACTTTCTGGGCGAGAGATTTGCTGACGTCTAGGAATTGCGCCTGCTTTCGGGGAGCGTGTGTATGCACGCATGTCATGAGGGAACCTCTGGTTTTTCCATGCATTTCTTTGGAACCCCATCAGGAACTATGGCATCGCCTTCCCCCAACAGGGAAAGCTGACAGTATGTCTCCCAGGCCCTTTCCAGTCCTGCTAAACAGAGATCCTTTCGGAAGGGGCAAAATAGTAAAGAATCCAGTAGCACCTGTAAGACTAACCAACTTTATCTGTCGAAGAGAGCTGTGGTTCTCGAAAGCTTAGGCTACAATAAAGTTGGTTCATCTTAAAGGTGCTACTGGACTCTTTGCTATTTTGCAACTACAGACTAACGCGGCTAACTCCTCTGGATTTCTGATGGGAGGATCCCAAGAATTGGGGCTGGGACCTTCTGGTTGCAAAGGGAAGGCTTTGCCCATGAACTCCAACCTCTTCTGTTTCCACGTGACGGTGGCTGCTTATAGCTTTGTTTAAAAAACAGGCCTGAATGCACAGACCAGCTCTGGCTTTGCATAACGAGAGAGAAGCCAGGCGCCAATCAATTCCTGCATCCGGAAGGGAATGATCTAGCTGGGGAGGGGGGCAGTATTGCTACAGGAAGCCAGGAAGGGGGCAACAGCCGAAAAGTACATTAAAAACGTTAAAAATAAATATTCACCAAATGCTGCAGGCACGCAGGGAGACAGCTGAGCCTCTCTTCCATGATGACATCACTGACAATAGCCAATAGGTACCTGTGGCATGTCAGACCATTTCCAGTCCAACAAGTGGTCTCTGGAGGGGATGAACTCCACATACACAGACACACACTCCTAGATCCAACAAGGGCCCAAACCCAAAAAATTCTTCTCCAAGAACTTTGAAAACAGCTAGCAGGTCTGAGCGAGAAAATCTCTTTCCCCTTGAAAGGGGATTGTTCGGTGCAGAGACAATTCTTGCACCTTTTTAAAACACGTTTCAGGAGACGGAAGAGCTCCTTTCTTGACGCAACGTACTGTCTGCTGAACTTTGGCCAAATTGCTTTTTTAAAGGCAGCCTACGCAACAGATGTTGTGTTAATCCAGACATTAAGTGAGTGCATGACATTTTGTCCTCTGCTAACAGCCCCTGTTTTCACTGGGCTGTCTGTAAAACCCTGCCGGATCCAAATGGAGCGGCCACAGTTCCTGCCAGGTAAATGCAACAGCTGGCTCTTTTACTGGACTTCGGCAGCAGCCAGACACAGAGGCGTGTAGCAACAAAAGTTTTTCTTGGCAAAGAAAATCAAATTGATTTGGCAGGCTGATACTTAACATTATCTCTGTGTGTTCTATGTGTGGTAAAGTCACCTCCGACCTATGGCGGTCCTATGAAGGAGAGACCTCCAAAATGTCCTATCATTAACAGACTGGCTCAGATCCTGCAAACTAGAGGACGGGGCTTCTTTCATTGAGTCCAGCCATCTCGTTTTAGGTCTTCCTCTTTTCCTGCTGCCTTCCACTTTCCCTAGCATTATTGACCTTTCCAGAGAATCTGGTCTTCTCATGATGGGACCAAAGTACGATAGCCTCAGTTTTGTCATTTTAGCTTCTAGGAGCCAAGCTACAAGTGATGAATTACACTTGCCTGGCAAGTGAACAGACTCATGTGTATTCCTCCCTGTTCACTTGCCATTCACTTGCGCTCCATTTGATCAAGTGGAGCGCAAGTGAATGGCAAGTGAACAGGGAGGAATACACGTGAGTCTGTTCACTTGCCGGGCAAGTGTAATTCGTCACCTGTAGCTTGGCTCTAGGGAGAATTCAGGCTTGATTTGAGCTAGTACCCACTTCTTTGTCTTTTTGGCTGTCCATGGTATTCACTTTTGGCTGTCCACGCAAAACTCTCCTCCAGCACCACATTTCCAGTGAATCCATTTTCTTCCTTTCACCTTTCTTCACTCGCCAGATTTCACACCCATACGTAGTGTGGAGTCTTTTAAGCTTGATCCCCAGAGAGGCATCCCTTATCCTGAAGGATCTCTTCTAGTTTCTTCATGGCAGCCCTTCCAAGTTTCAATCTCCTTTTGATTTCTTGATAGTAGCCTCCCTTTGGGTTGATGATTGAGCCAAGGTGGTGGAAAGTGCTGTCAAGTCATAGCTGACTTATGGCGACCCCTGCTGGGGTTTTCCAGGAAAGAGACATAGGGCCAAGCTACAAGTGACGCCTGACACAGGTTGGATACTTGCCAGCTTCCCTCAAATTTTGATGGGAAATGTAGGCAGCTTGGTGGAATGTTGGACAAGCGACAGTTGAAAAGTCCATTGGACAGCAGTCGGGGAGCCAAGCTGCAAGACCAGGATTGCCTACATTTCCCATCAAAACTTGAGGGAAGCTGACAAGTGTCCAACCTGTGTCATTCGTCACTTGTAGCTTAGCCCTAACAGAGGTGGTTTGCCATTGCCTGCCTCTGCAACCCTGGTCTTAGTCGGAGGCCTCCCATCCAGTTACTAACCAAGGCTGACCCTGCTTAGCTTCTGAGATCGGACAAGATTGGGCTCGCCTAGGCAATCCACGTCAGGGGAGCCAAGGAACAGAAAATCTTAAAAACAATTTTGTGTGCTTAAGAACTCGACTTTGTTGTATGATTCTAAGCTGCCCCAAATGCCCTTGGGAAGCAGAATGCTGGGAACAAAAAGCTTTCCCCGAAGAAGGAAAGGGCTGCCCCACTTGTTGCAGAACACTAAAACCTGTGAAGGGAAGATTCGGACTTCAAGGTGCCTGACAAATCAGTCGGGTAATGCCTTTTGCAGTCTCAGCCAAACATGCCCCCCTCACCTACACCACAGGTAGATATGCCAGCTAGGGCTACCTGCAGGGGGGGCGGGAATCCTACTCATTTAATAGACAACTGATGTCTGCAAATGGGTGGTGGAAGCTTTTCACGGCATGGAGCTAAATAACATCACTTGGTAAGTAACGTCCCACCAAGCCTCTATGAAAGGAACAGGACATTTTTTCCGACAAGGTTGTGGGCAGTCCTATCATGACAGAGGGCAGGTGCCACAGTGGTCGCCTCATTGCGCTAAAGAACGGGCACTTCCCAGGAGCACCTACAGATGACTACAAACTGGCTGAGAACGTCAATCTTGTTTCATAGGACTGAGGGTAGTCACAAACTCGGGGGGGGGGCTTGATGGAACTGCTCTCTTCCTTGTCGAGATCAGGGGCTGACCTCGTCAAGGTGGGGGCACATCCGATGACATTGGCAGGAGGATGGGGGAGGGCTGCTCTCGCCGCCCAGTTCTTCCCACAGAGAATTTGCCAAGGGTTCAGTCAGCTGTGCAAGACTGCACCCGGCCAGACCCACGGGCTTCCTCCTGCAGACGGTGCCTTTGGGTGGGTTTCTTATCCTCTGAGCACCACTGAATGAGCAGCAAGTTAAGAAGAAAGCGCGCAGAAGAGTTTGCCACCGTCCTCTTCTGCCATCTAGCAGCTGCCGCGTGATCCCCCTTCCCTGACCCACTGCCACTCTCTCACCTTCAGAAGAAAATAACAGATGTGTGTGCCAAGAAAAAGGTCAGGCATTTGCAAACTGTTCTGAACAAAGAGGACCAGTATCTTAAAAACAAACTGAACTTTCAAAAAGAGTCCAGTAGCACCTTTAAGACTAACCAATTTTATTGTAGCATAAGCTTTCGAGAATCAAGTTCTCTTTGTCAGATGCATGATACAAACTGGGCAAATACAGAAGAGGAGGAGGGAGAGGGGAGAGAAGGGGACATATATCAGAAGGGGACAAGATGCAAGCCCTCCTCCTCTTCTGTATTTGCCCAGTTTGTATCATGCATCTGACGAAGAGAACTTGATTCTCGAAAGCTTATGCTACAATAAAATTGGTTAGTCTTAAAGGTGCTACTGGACTCTTTTTGATTTTGCTACTACAGACTAACACGGCTAACTCCTCTGGATCTTTGAAACTGAACTTTGAATCACAGCAGCAGGCCAGAGTTTATGGAAATTCTTCATCTTCAGGATTGAAGGCAATCAGCTCCCCTCCTCACTCCAATGTTCAGACATTAGTTTGTGGGATATGTGCCACAGGTGCTCTTGGTTAAAGTCATCCCCCCTGTAGAGATGTACCATTTCAAATAGGTTTCCAATCACTGTCAACACCTTCAGATCAAACTGGAGGAAACAATGGCCAAATGCTCCCAAGTTTCCAATCCCCGTTTGCTATTTTGATTCACTAATCCCTGTATATATATTTTTGATGTTCCTTTGTGCAAATCAGACCCATGATCCTTTTATTTTTCGAGTCATTTTCGATTTCCTTGTGGCTGATTTTTTATGGTTAAATTTACATATACTTTTTTCCAAACATCAGTTGCATATTCATGTCATACAAATGGCATTAGAAGGTATCAACATGGCTCAGGACTTCCAGCAATTAAAGTAGCCGAAATGACAAGGGTCGCAAATGACAACGTGCATTGAGCAGAACAAACAACACAAAATGAGCAGAAAAAACAACACAAATGCACAGCCACATTTGTTTCAACAGGTCCAGAGGAGTTAGCCGTGTTAGTCTGTAGTCACAAAATAGTAAAGAGTCCAGTAGCACCTGTAAGACTAACCAACTTTATTGTAGCATAAGCCTTCCAGAACCACAGCTCTCTTTGTCAGAGGCATCGTCATCTTTCGAGAACCACAGCTTTCTTCATCAGATGCATTGTCAGCATTCAAGAAGCACAGCTCTTTGTCAGATGCATCTGACTCTTTACTAATTGTTTCAATACATATCTATCAGATTCCTGTTTAGAGAGGGAAGGAGGCTGAAGGGTGAATTTGAAGATCAAGAGAGCCATGCGGGAGGGAGAAGCTGGCCTCTCCCCTCGCCCCAATCACCATGTCTCCCTGCAGCCCCAAATCCTTCCCCCGCCTGTTTCCAATGCCAAGAGACAGTTCAGTTGGGCAAAGAGTACCAGAGCGGAAGACCACAGCAGCAGGGCCGTATCAACCCATGGCCCGGCCCCGAGGCTTTCCTGTATTTCGGCCCCCTCCGACACTTCAGTCTTTCACCCCACTACAGCTGACAGCCTGGCCCTGGTACAGTAAGTACTAGGCCGCAGTACATAGCCCTATGTCTACTTTGAGGGTCTCCTGAAGAATTCTATGAATAGGGACTATGAATGGTTATCACATTATCACAGGTAACAGATTTCCTTTACAGAGGCGGGGTATGGGGGAGCTCAGTGGCACCTGGCGTGGGCTTTCGGGGACCACAGATCTCTTGGTCAGATGCATCTGGCAGGGAGAGCTGTGGTTGTCGAAGGCTCATACTGCATTGGAATTGGATGGTCTAGCTGTTTGGCTGCTACAAACTAACAGGGCAAACTCCTTTGAAGCCAACTGATCCCCACACCAAAAGGAGCTGTTTACATATACTAGCAAAGGAATGTTTTGGTTGCATCCTCCCCTTTCCCCCCCAATTGCCTCTTCTCTCTCCTCCTCTTCTCCTCCCTCCTCTTCTATATTTGACCGGGCTCTGTACCATGCATCTGACGAAGAGAACTTGATTCTCGAAAGCTTATGCTACAATAAAATTGGTTAGTCTTAAAGGTGCTACTGGACTCCTTCACATTTTTTTTAATATTCTAGTTGTGCAGGCTGGTGCACCACAGGTGATGCAGGATTCCAGGTAGGGTGATCTGGAGACAAAAACGTCTTGCCTTTTTAATCGAGCCTTAGCATGCAGAAAAGAGGAGCTGAAGCATGTTGTGGCGTGGAGGGAAGTAACATCCCGTTTCGCTTCCCTAAACGCATCAGCAATTTGTTCTTCCGATTGTTGGCAATCCTAATTCAGCTTCCCTCGCACACAACCCTCTTACGTTGCTATAATCAAACCCACCTCCTGACTTTGTGCCTATATAAATTGTCCAGGCAGAGGATACCACACATTTGGCGGCTGCCACGAGGCCAATTTTGACCTCAAATAGGCCAAAGTCCTGCTAACTTTGGAGTGAAGGTCATCAAATGTGCTATCAGGAATGCTGGAGAAAGGGGGAGGGCAGAGATCTGCAACTCCTGGATACGTTTGGCTCTAGCAGGGTGGAATGGGATGTTCTTGGCTGAAAGGAGGCAGCAGAGGAGCCGGCCAATGGCAAGGCCTGGCTCTCCGGCTGCAGGTAATTGGGATCATCTGGCGTATTGCAGAACCCAGCACAGACAGAATTAGAGCATCACGTACATGACCGGGCAAGAAGAGAGAGGTGCCGTTTCAAGGAGTTTTGAAGCCACGGAAAAAAGAATTTGGGAAAAGGTGGATATGGGAGGGGGAATAGAAATGTCTGCATCGAATGAAATGGAGAATGCTGTAAGCTACTTGGGTTCCTGTTGGGAAGAAAAGTGGAATATAAATGAAGTAAAAAATAATAAATACTAAAATATTTACCACTTAAAGAACATGATCTGGGTTATATAGAATGCTCAGCCCATAAATACTATTTTACAAAGTCAAAAAGAGTCCAGTAGCACCTTTAAGACTAACCAACTTTATTGTAGCATAAGCTTTCGAGAATCACAGTTCTCTTCGTCAGATGCAGTCCTGGGATCACAGCTCTCTCAGATGCAGTCCTGCATCTGACGAAGAGAACTGTGATTCTCAAAAGCTTATGCTACAATAAAGTTGGTTAGTCTTAAAGGTGCTACTGGACTCTTTTTGATTTTGCTACTACAGACTAATGCGGCTAACTCCTCTGCATCTATTTTACAAAGTGTATGATATGTTCAGCTTTTTTATAAGATATCAATATACCCATTTTTTTTAGAAACAGAACTGCAGCTGATGGAATAGAGACACTCTTTCGCCCAACCTTACACGTCTACTCAGAATTAAGACTCACCTCAAATTCAGTGGGACAAACTTCCAAGCAAGTTTGTAGCCAAGGGCACTTGAATCGTGTCTCTGTGCCTAACTACATGTTACACTTACAGATCAGCCTTACCAACAAAAAAAATTGAACCCATCAAGACTTAAGTGGATTGAAAAGCAAGGTTGCCAACTCTGGCTTGGGAAATTCCTGGAGATTTAGGGGTGGAACCTGTGGAGGGTGGAGCTTGGAAAGGGGAGGAGCTCCGCAGGGATGTGATGCCATGAAGTGCACCTTCCAAAGCTGCCGTTTTCTCCAAAGGAACCTATCTCAGTGGTTTGGAGATCAGTTGTCATGCTGGGAGATCTCCAGGCTCCACCTGGAGGTTGGCAACCAAAATGAAAAGGACAATACCACATTTGAGTGCTTGAAAATAGTACAAGGAGACCTCAACAGAAGAACTTTGTGTTTCTAGAAAAATGGATGTCCCAAAGGACAGCATGTTGCGGATCTCCTTTAAAGAAAGTGCATTTAGGGAGAGGGGGGGCGGGGGGCAGCACAGGGCTCTGCAGAGAAGACAATTTATGGGGGGAGGTCTGGGACAGGGCGAGTAGGCGCAATCCTCCCCTACCCATGTTCATTATCTCCATGCCAGTTCTTGGAAACGCAACGCATCCTGGTACGCATACTGGTATTTGGCTGCTTTGTTTCTCAAGGCCAGGGAACTTTTTGTCCTGGGGCCAGCAATGCATAGTGACACATTTCTTTTAAAAGATGCTGCCAGCATGGAGCAGGCTGGGTGGTTTGGGGTCGCACTCTATCACGTATTGGCATCTTCCACCAAGGGCCAAAGCAGTGCACACATTCTCCACGCCAAGTCCTCTTGCGAGGAGTTCACAGTCTGGGTAAAGACTTGCATATGGCCAGGTGCAAATATCACAAAACCAGAACTGGGGGGAATGCCGTATAAGAAATAGCTTTGTTGCATGAGGAGTTTCCACTGGTACATTTTTAGCCTGCCTTTCCTAAAAGGAACTTCGGGGAACTTGGTTTTAACTTCCACTTTTTATTCTCACAACAATCTTGTGAAGTAGGTTATGCTAAGGGCCAAAATCATGAGTCCCCAGTCCCTGGGCCTGGGCCTGACTCAACTTCCCTACCCTAATTACTGCCCCGATTTCTTTGGGGCTGAATAGGGATTTTAAGCCGGGTCTTCCCATCTGACGAAGAGAGCTGTGGTTCTCAAAAGCTGTCAATGCATCTGACGAATAGAGCTGTGGTTCTCGAAAGCTTATGCCTCAATAAAGTTGGTTAGTCTTAAAGGTGCTACTGGACTTTTTTCTATTCTGAACCAAGTCATTCCTAAACTGGAAGATGTTACTGTGCACAAGAGCGGAAGGTGGAGGGAGGGGCTTGGTTCCTAAAGGTCAAACACACTATAACCCCCCTCCACTCACACCTTCTCACCCTCACACCCATCCACACACACATGTACGCGCACAGTGGCATGGAGCTGCTCTCTGTCAATGGGCAGTGTGTGTGAGAGTGTTGCAACCAACCAGAAATTGCACAGGGGTGTGTTTCAAACTTTCAGGCACCACCAGGAAATGGCAGCACATTATTGGTTGTGAGTGCAAGAGTGTGTATTGGGGGGGGGGGGCAGCTTGTGTAGCCAAGAAAGAGAACCAAAGATGCAAAGGGCAGAGGGTGGGGAGTAGATTTTTAAAGAACAGGCTGTAATCACAGATCCCAGGTTCTATGCCAGAGCAGAAGGCTTTTTAGAATCCCAGGAGTTTCAAAAAGTCAAACGGCCTTGACAATCACCTGACAATGCCTGCATATTTATTTATGCATTCATTTGTTTAGTCACTAGGAGTTGCACCTTGCCTCCCCACAAGACCGCCACTGAAACGGCCAAATAATAATTAAGTGCCATCAAATCTGGGTTCTTCCTCTTGCCCCCAACCCAAAGTTAGTATCTTACACAGAGGTGCACCCAAGTTCCAAAGGGAAAACCAAGAACAACAATACTTGGGAGGAAAAGAGTAAATGCAATCAATATAACAATTGACAGTAACTGAATTGTTATATTGATTGTGTTTATTCTTTTCCTCCCAAGTATTGTTCTTGGTTTTCCCAACCCAGAGTTGGCAGCCTTAATACTTAAGCCAAAAATTCACATGGTATCTTTCAATAAGCCACATGTAATAATATTTCTATCCCTCCTCGAGATTCCCTCTTTTATCCTCACAACAACCTTATGAGGTAGGCTAGGGACTGAAGAACAGCTAAGAGTCTAAGGCTACCCAACGAGCCTTGCAGACTAGCAGGGATTTGAACTCAGGTCTTCCCTGTCCAAGCCCATCTCTACCTCCCCATGTCTACCTCCTACAGCCCAGGGTGGTGGAGGGGATAAATCTGCCCAGTACTCCTGTGGTTTTGTAAAGGTCACCAAGATACACAAAGCTGAGCATTTTGAAAATCGTTGCATAAATCCTAAGTGCTTTTCCGATTTAAAAAATTGGAAAACATTCTCCAAATGACAGAACCAAACTTGCCTTTTTTGCCAGTTAAGTGACATCATTCAGGCTTGATTTAAAAGCATCCCTGGCAAGAAAGAAACACCCCCCCCCCGGCAGCTTGGCATTCCCCTGGCATCTTGTGGAAGGGGGCTGCCTCCAGCACAAAGGAGCAACGCACGCTGTGTCACTGCTTTGTGGAGGTAGCAGGTCCGTGGGGCAAACTTCCACCCAGTCCCAGCCTGCACAGGTCTCCTACTGCCCATAACTCTTATCCAGGCAAGAGCCTTCCCCAAACTGCTGGTGGCTTCCTCCTCCAGGCCTCGCGGTGTGCCAGACCACGGAGACGGCTGCCTTGCCAGGGCGGCCTCCAAGCTCCCTGCCTGACATGCACCAGCCCAGCCCCTTCCCCCAGGGCCAGATGCCTCCGTTGCCGTTCCAGCCCAAGGCTGTTTATGCACAAAGTGTGCGGTATGAGATTTCCCCATCTGTTGGACAGTTTCAATTACAACTGATCTCCAGAGTACAGAGAAAATGGCCGCTTCCGAGGGTGGTCTGTACGGAATCACATCCCTGCTGAGCTCCCTCCTGTGGTCATAGATCCAGAGGAGTTGGCCGTGTTAGTCTGTAGTTGCAAAATAGTAAAGAGTCCAGTAGCACCTTTAAGACTAACCAACTTTATTGTAGCATAAGCTTTCGAGAACCACAGTTCTCTTCATCAGATGCATCGTCAGCTTTCGAGAACCACAGCTTTCTTCGTCAGATGCATATCAGCTTTCGAGAACCACAGCTCTCTTCGTCAGATGCATCGTCAGCTTTTGAGAACCACAGCTCTCTTCGTCAGATGCATTCCTCAGCTCTCTTTGTCAGATGCATTCCTCAGATGCACTGTCAGCTTTTGAGAACCACAGTTCTCTTCCTCAGATGTATCGTCAGCTTTCGAGAACCACGGCTCTCTTTGTCAGATGCATCATCAGCTTTTGAGAACCACAGCTCTCTTCGTCAGATGCATCGACAGCTTTCAAGAACCACAGCTCTCTTCGTCAGATGCATCTGATGAAGAGAGCTGTGGTTCTCGAAAGCTGTCAATGCATCTGACAAAGAGACCTGTGATTCTCAAAAGCTTACACTACAATAAAGTTGGTTGGTCTTAAGGTGCAACTGGACTTTTTACTATTTTGCTCCTCTTGTCAAGCACCACCTTCCCCAGGCTCCAAGTCCACCCCTAGAGCTCTAGAAATTTCCCAGCCCAGAGCTGGCAGCAACCCTAGAGGAGAAGCAGGTGGCCACAGAACTTGCAGAATTCCAAAGCAGAGCCGTAGCAACCCGTCCACATCACTCCGTCTCGGCCCCCATCTGTACTGGCTCCCAATGCTTTTCCGAGCCCAACTCAGGGCACGAGTGTTGACCTTTACAGCTCTATATGGCTTGGGAGCGTCTCCCATATGAACCTACCCAACTGCTATGGTCATCTTCCAGGGCCCTCTTCTGGTGCCCTCGCCCCCTCCTGAGATGATGCAGGTGGAAGGTGCAACCTTCCGATGGGGGCTCGTCTTCTCCCAGAATTATGATGTTTCTCCAGACCACAGAGATCAGTTCCCCTGGGGAAAAGGGCAGCTTCAGAGGGGGGGGGGGCTCTATGGCATCACATCTCTGCTTCTTCTCTAAGGTGGCCCACTATGGGCTGGGAAACTCTTGGAAATGCGGGTGGGGAGGCTGGGGAGGGGAGGGACCTTAGTGGGGTTTGTTGCCCCAGAGTCCAGTCTTGGAAGCTGCCATTTCCTCCAGGGGAACTGATCGCTGTAGTCTGGAGATCAGTTGTTATTCTGGGAGATCTCCATGCCCTACCTGGAGTCTGGCAACCCTACAAGGCCCCTCTTCTCCCAAACACAGTTCAAGGTCCTGGCTGTCACATATAAAGCCTCCGTGGCCGTGGTTCATTGTCTCTGCAGAACTACCTTTCTCCCTACGCTCCACTCTAGGATCATAGGGTTGGAAGGGACCTCCAGAGTCATCTAGTCCAACCCCCTGCACAATGCAGGAAATTCACAACTACCTCCCCCCTACACACACACACACCCCGTGACCCCTGCTCCATGCCCAGAAGATGGCAAAACGCCACCAGGATCCCTAGCCAAACTGGCCTGGGGGAAATTGCTACCTGACCCCAAGGTGGCGATCGACATTACCTGGGCATATAGGAAGGAGCCATGAGAACTAAGTGTTGATGTAGCCCTTCCTGCCCTCCCTCTCATGATCTGCCCAGGTTCTCAGAATCAGCATTGCTGTCAGCTGGCCATCTAGCCTCTCCTTAAAAACCTTCAAAGAAGGAGAGCCCACCACCTCCCGAGGAAGCCTGTTCCACTGAGGGGCCGCTGTAACTGTCAGAAAGTTCTTCCTAATGTTTAGCCCAAAACTCTTTTGATTTAATTTTAACCCATTGGTTCTGGTCTGACCTTCTGGGGCTCCCACATTCTTGGCTTTCTGCATTCAGTGCAAAACCGAATTATTCAGGAGGACTTTTTTACTCCAGAAATGGGGCTGTACTGTAATGAAATGGCTCAGAAAGGTGCTTTGGCAAAAGGAAAAGGACTGTGGACTATATTGCTGTGTATGATATACAGTGTCTGTTGCTCTAAGTAGCAGCCTACCATGCAGTTTCTGCGTCATTTAAGTGCCGTGCTTAAATGCTGGCTCAACTTCGTTTCAGCTTGTTTTCAGATTTCTACAGTCCCAGCACCATTGCTTTGTTTATTGCATGTCCCATTCTATTGATTGTGTTGACTTGCTCTGTGTAATCTGCTTTGAGTTACAGTGAGAAAAGTAGGATTATAAATAATGCAAGTAAATATATAAACGACACCCTCCCCTGCCTTCATCCCCCAAATCTCCAGCAATTTCCCTATCCAGAGTTGGCAACCCCAGATGGGTGGCAGCCCGAGACAGGGCCCTTTCCATTGTAGCACCAAAACTATGGAACTTTCCTCTCCCCAAAGATGTTGGTCTGTCCCCTTCCGTCACTGATTTCCACCAGCAGGTGAAGACTTCATTCTGTCTGGTGTTCCCACAATGCCTTCCTGCCCTGTGATTTAATTAGTTTTATGTGCTTTTATTACGTTTGTAGCCCTGGAAATTGGTTTCGTTGCCAGTTCTGTGCTGTGCCTCTGAGCATGTGCAGAGTGCTTCTCTTCCACCAGTGAATAACCTCATCCGTTCTCCCAGCATGAAGGCTCCCAGCCCCAGGCACTCTGGATATTATAACTGAGCATCGCGGAAGGAAAATTGTCCCTCCGTTCTCCACTGTTGCCTAGACGAAAAGTCTAGGTAAAAGTGAACATAGGCACAAAAGCCAGAGGGCTAAAGCGTGGGTCACCATTGTCACCCCCAGCCTAAACTCTGGCTGATGGTGATTTGGCCCGAAGTCAGCAGTCCCGTCGCTTGGCCATGCAACCAGCAAAAGCTTTGAAAGTCAGTTTGCAGCATTTCAAAGGGTCCGTTTCCTAGCCCAAATTATCAGCTGAGGGCTGAGGTAAGCATCTCGCTGGTGAGGTGTAATCCCTTTTCCCTGGGACTTGGGACTTGCATGGCATATCGTTGAAAGGCATAGTTGCCTTGCACAAGAACAGCCCCATTACAAGGAGACCGGACTGAACGTGATTTTGGTGGTTTTTCATCATGACCTGATATAAGCAAGCCACGCTCTTGTCCACAGAAACAATACCAAAGCCCAGAATGCCCCCTTTGCAAGAAAGGAATCCCTAATGACCCCCGCCCTCCGTCTTCAGTTTCCATATGAGCCAAACACACCCAAATGCTCCATTCGCGATCTCCCCTCCAGCAACTCTGGAAGAGAGAAAGCGTTATTTGCTTCCTATTAAATGGTACCTGGAAATAATATGTACGCTTTTCAGTGTAGTATACAAATCTGCCTGCCAAAGAATGTCCTTTTCATATCTTAAACTGCAAAACCCAGAGGGTGTGATGGGCATTATAGACAGTGGCAGCAAAAAGCAGGGGGCAGAAAATTCTCATGGCAACTTAAAGGCTACTTGTTTGAGGAGAAAGATCCTGTACTGAAGCACTAAAGTTTGTAAAATACACATTCTCTACATGCTGAAGCCAGATAGCAGGAAAGTCCATATAAGCACAAACCTCCAAGAATTTCTCCTGTGCAAAATGGGTAGAAGAGCACCAGTTTTATCCCCCGCAATACATCCAGACACAAACCCCACCCCAGTTCACTGACAGGCACTCAACAGCTGTGGCACGTCCACAGATAGCACATTTGGCCTCTTCCACTTCCTATGAGAAGCAGGGGTCTGGTTGCCAACTTTTTCTTGGCTGGACTCCTGGGCTTTGGCCAGTTAACAAAATCCCAGCGAAGCATTCTTCATCATTGCTTTGCCATGGCATTCACCTGTTAAAATTTTACCAATTCCCTGCCTGCTCCAGGTACAAGAGCCTTGCCAAATACAAAGCCAGCAACCTAAAACCGGTTGCCAAGCACCTTAAAAAAGCAAAACAGCATTCTGCCGTTCCAAGACATTTCTTTGGAAGAAATACGGAGGCTTAGAGGGAAATGGCACCTGACGCACAAACAGATGCAGCAAAGCTTGACGATAATTTTTAACTGGTGCCAGAGGGCAGGGGAGCAATTGGGAGCAGAGTAGAAAAGCTCGGGGAAGGGTTCAGTAGTCCGGCCTGGCGAAAAGGGCAGAGCTGGAAGACTGAATGCCAGGGTTCCCGCGGAGAGAGGTTGGTTTCAGTTATCCAGCGTGGGCGACCCTCTTCTGCATGGGAGGGCAGAGCAAGGGAGGTATATGAGGTGCTTTGGGGTTCTTGTAGTTATTCAGCGGGGCATGTTCAAAGGTCCTCCCCGATTGCTTTTCCGATTCCATGGCATCAAAGAGCAAGATTCGGATCCAGAGGCACCTCAGTCAACTAGGAGGCTCCAATTAGTGCAAAATGCTGCAGCTCGACTGTTATCAGGAGCAAGCGGGAGCTTGAACATCACTCCCATCCTACAGTCGTGCCACTGGCTACCCATCAGTTACCGTGCTCAGTTCAAGGTATTGGTTATGACATACAAAGCTCTGCATGGCTTTGGTCCGGCATACCTCCGGGACCGCCTCCCTCCCTATGTTCCTCCACGGCAGCTTCGCTCATCTGAACAGGGTCTCCTGCATGTGCCAGGCTGCACACAGGTGAAGTCAGCAGCAGCCCATACACGGGCTTTCTCTGTGGTGGCCCCTGTCCTGTGGAATGACCTGCCTGAGGAGGTCAGGAGGAGAACCCCTATTCTCCTGGATTTCTGCAAACAATGCAAAACCGAACTATTCAAAAAGGCTTTTTACTCAAATGGGAGGGCTGCATTGTAGGGATGGGGTCTCAGGTGCTTCACTAACGAGTTGGGGACCATAGACTTCATCACCATTTTTGCCTTATAATCTGCTGCTTTAAATATGTACTTCTATGTACAACCAGCGCTCCATGTTGTCTAATGTTAGTCCTAGAATTGATTATGTTTTGCTCCAGTATTTTTTTCTACTCTGTCTTGGATCCTGGCTAATGCTGTGTCTTTTGAACTTGTATCTGTTTACCTTATGGTATTGTATTGAAATGTACTTATTTGATACTGATTGTATTAACCTCATACTGTGTAATCCGCCTTGAGTCCCAGTGAGAAAGGTGGACTATAAATAATGTACATAAAAAAAAAACATTTCCAGGATATAAGCTTTTGAGAGTCAGAGCTGCTTTCATCAGATACGGAGTCCTTGTATTTGACGAAGGGAGCTCTGACTTTGGAAAGCTCCTACTCTGGAAACTGAGTTGGTGTTTAAGGTGCAGCTGGACTGAATCTTGCTCTTCTACTACACACCAACAGGGCTACACACCTGAAACAATCTTCCTGGCATCAAAGTTGCTTTGAAGGAGGAAAAGTCCTCCAAGTAGGCTGGAAAAATGGGGGCAGCCGTCAGGATTTGGAGGAGTGTGCTCTTAGATATTTAGAGTAATACCTTACACCATCTTTTTTCAGGAGAGGGAATGTTTCCAAAGAATTCCTCGTCCCATCCTAGGAAGCAGGTGGTCAAGGAATCTCAGTGTTTATGGATCTCACAGAGTGGAACAGAAAGGCGACTCTCTGCAGAAGGCAAGAGGGTTGCTTCACCATGCACAGGCCAGGGGGATGTGTCTGAGGAGGGAGGAAGCCAGCAATACCTGCCCAATTTCCCTTTCGGATACACCTCTTCAAAATTTTCCCTGAACACTTCGCGCTCGACCACAGCAAGTCACACAAACCCACACAATGCAGCCTAGCCAACGAAAGGCACCCATGTGTCGAAAACAGAGCTCCGGTTCCTTCCAAAGGAGAGCATCAAATATTAAACCGGAATCCTGACAAACGACGTCCCGGCCACATCCGTCTTGGACGTGGTGCTGCCGCGATCATCGGCAACAGGCACTTTTTTAATGGACAAGGCAATCCAGGAGCACAACGCCACCACGCCATTTCAGGACCGTGCAGATATGGGTCTTGTTCACACAGGAAAAGCCACCTAGGAACAACTGCTACAGCACGCCCTCCAACTCTATATGGATGCAGCCCTAAAGCTGGGTCTGCACCTGGCAGGCGGCAGGGTCCAGACTCCCTAAGCTCTGCCCTGTAACCACCTCACCTGCGAGTCTCGCTGGCTCCTCGTTGCCCCGTGTCCAGGAATCTCCAGCCACCGGCTTCATGAGCCACACCATGTCCTGTGCCGTGGCTCCATGGTCACTTGTCGGGGAGATGCCACCCCAAAAGCTCCCACCGGCTGGCCACAGTGTGACTCGAGGAGATCCTGGGGGCGCAGCCAGCAACAGCTGCGGACCAGAAGGAGGAAGAGGAGGCGGCTCAGCGTTAACCCTGTGGGGCCTGATCAGGTGGGTGTCCAGCTAATGCTCTCCCGCCGGCCTGCTAATTGGATTCCCTGAGGGGGGGTTGACCTGCTTAGGCCAGCAGGCTTGGGCAGAGGAGACGCAGCCACCAGTGGCACCCAGCGGCCTTCCCCGGGACAGCCACAGTCAGCAGAGTCTCCAGAGATGGGAAGGGAATTCTTGCCCTAGGCATGCCGGGGGCCAGGTTGGGAAATTCCTGGAGATTTGGGGGTGGGGGGTGGAGCCTGGAGAGGGCAGGGTTTGGGGAGGGGCCTCAGTGGGGTATAATGCCATAGAGTTCACCCTTCATAGCAGCCATTTCCTCCAGGGGAACTGATCTCTCTCTGTTGCCTGGAGATGAGCTGTAATTCCGGGAGATCTCCAGCCACCAGCTGGAGGCTGGCAACCGCAGCCTCGCTGCTGAGGCTTCTCTCCAATGTTTTTAATTATGAGCATCTGTTGCTGGTAGGATTGCCAATTCAGAGTAGAGTTGGTGGAGTTTGTGGGGGAGGGACCTCAGCCGGTTATAATGCTCTAGAGTCCCCCCCACCCCCACCCCACCCCCACACACTCCAAAGCAGCCATTGTCTCCAGTGAACTGATCTCTGTCGTCTGGAGATCAACTGTAATTCCAGGATATCTCCAGGCCCCACCTGGAGTCTGGCAACTCTAGCTGCTGGGTGCACTGTATGTTTAGCTGTGTCTGGGAGAGTCAGCCACTCCTCCCAGCTTCCAACTTCATAAGCTCTAGCGTCTTGGCCTGAGTGCCCCTGAGCATGTGCAGAGATTCTTTTCTTTCCAAGGGGATCCCCCGCTCCTACCCTCCGCCCTCGCCACCACTCACCAGGCTGGCAGGAGAGGGTAAGGTGGGGAAACATGCCTCTTGGGCACACTGCCCCAGGTGCGTTCCCACACTTTGGTCGGGGGCCAAATTTGGCCTGGTGCGCAGCACGCGCATGCTCCCGGGGCCTGCACAATGATGTCATTTCCCAGAAGTGAGGTCATCGCACAGGCCTGGGTGCGCTCCCACCCTTCATGCGCGCAGGAAGTGAAAAAGGAAGCTAAGTACCAGGGTCATCTCATCTTTGCATCGGAAGTCATGGGAAATGAATCCATGGGAGGGTTCCAGTCCTTACGCAGGAATGAAATGCTCTTGGTCTTGAAGGGGCCACAAAACTCCTGTTCGTTTTTGCTGCTGCAGAGTAACACAGCTGACCTCTGGGAAAGCACTTGCCTGGGCCGTTTCCACATGGCTTACCTGCTCACGTGACATCGTGCAAATCTCGCGCGAAAAAACGCGATCTTCTGCGTTTTTTGCGCAATCTGCCGGGACATAACGCAAGCAGGTAAGCTGTGTGGAAACGGCCTGGTTTGCTCCTTGTATTGAAGAAAGATGACCCTTGACGAAACCTACCAAAGCTCACTCAATGCCCCGCTGAGGGCCCTCCTTCCCCAGGCTCCACCCCCCCAAATCTCCAGGAATGTCCTGACCTGGAGCTGGCAACCCTACTTGTATTGAATCAGCTGTCTACTGAGGCTGGCAGTGGCTCCCCAGGGTCTCCAGTGGCGGTCTTTCACATCACCTCCCAGCCATCGCCCAGGAAGTGGCACTCAGAGCGGGACCACAAGTGACGCCTGACACTGGTTGGACACTTGTCAGCTTCCCTCAAGTGTTGGTGGGAAATGTAGGCAATCCTGATCTTGCAGCTTGGCTCTCCGACTGCTGTCCAACGGACTTTTCAACTGTCACTTGCTCAACATTCCGCCAAGCTGCCTACATTTCCCGCCAAAACTTGAGGGAAGCTGACGAGTGTCCAACCTGTGTCAGGCGTCACTTGTGGTCCCGCTCTCAGAGGTAGACTGTCCCTGAACATGAAGGTTCCATTGAGTCACCATGACGAACAGCTCACCTTTTCCTCTTCCATGAATCTGTGTCCTTTTAAAGCCACCTTAGCGGCTGACATAAAATGCTGCTATTATCACGAGCCTCACTAAGGTAGACGTGATTCGGACAAAATTTCCTTCCCGTTTTACACCTGTCGGCTCTGGCAACTGCGGAGTTAGCCCTGAAGAGAACAGGGGGAGGTCTGGCCATGGATTGCCAACGTGACGCACGGTCACCAATGAAGATGGAGGCGCTCGCTCCTTCACCTGAGAGCAGCACTGAAGGGGCGTGGAAATCTATTCTGACTATTCTTTAAGCTGCTTGTGAGATCAAGGTGGTGAAGCCGAGATAAGAGCTCACCTGCGTGAAACTAAAACAGGAGTCCGGACGCACCTCAGAGACAAACACAATTTAGAATTTAGGCCATTTTAAGAGTTTGTGAATCAGAGTGCCGTTTGCTAACCGGCCTGCCAGAAGATCCTCTGTTCCTTTAACAGAACCTTTGTGGAGCTTTTCCCCCAGGTGATTTTATTTGCCTTCATGCCATGAAAAGCTAAAGCAGCCCCCATTTCTGCATTTAACCCACTATTAAAGCATCGAGACATTTTTCTCCAGGCTCGTTGGCAACCCTAACCAGAGCTGACTTCCTCTGAGCTCTGACTCACAAAAGATGCTGCCAGAATAAATTTGCTTCCTCTTGCAGGTGCCGCTGGCCGCCTCCTTTCTTCTGTTAACTCACACAACTGCCCATCCAGGCTAGCCTGGTGTAGTGGTTAGAGCATTAGACTAAGATCTGGGGAACCCAGGCTCAAGTCTCCACTCTGCCATGGAAGCTTGGTGGGTGACCTTGGGCTAGTCACACACTCTCAGCCTAACCTACCTCACAGGGTTGTTGTGAGGATAAAATTGAGGAGGAGATAATTACGTGATCAGCTGCTTTGAATCTCCATTGGGGAGAAAGGCGGGGTATAAATGAAGTAAATGCATACATGATCTGGTTTATGTCCTCTTGTGTGTGCCTGGGCAAGTAGGGTCTGCAAGCAGCAGGAGGCCCTTCCACTGAGGAGAACAGAGGACTCCCCGCTTCTGCTTCCTCCTCATAACAACCCTGCAGAGAAGGCCAGACTACATGAACAAACTAAAGGGCACCACGGAACTCTGATGCCCATCGAAAGATATGTTGGTTGCAGTGCTGTAAGAGTTTATTAAGAAAATGTTCAATATGATAAGATTATTGTTATGAGACCATGTTTATTGTTTATTATGTTTATAATTGTTGTGCTTGTGTGACTTTGGGAAATATTTATTGACTCATCACGTCCTTGGAAAAGATCATTTGAAACAGAGTAGAGCTAGCAGCCTGTTGGACATTTTGGATATTTGAGTGTGGACATTTACTTTGGCGGCTTGGGAAGAAGCAGCTTCAGGAGAGACCACTTTGGTGGGAGGTATGGCCGGTACGGTGATTCTTAAGGAGTAGTCCGGCATATCTGAAAAGGAAGAGACAGTCATCACGAAAGCACTGACCGGTCACAGACTTACCTTCCGATCTGGAACCATGCGTTGATGTTGAATACGCTTCCAGCCGGATGTCCGTAAGCACCGTGAATGTGGGGAGTAGACAACTTCTGTAATTCATGGTCATGGTAATTCATTGGATTGGATGAGAACATTATATTGGTATTGACTATATATAGTGTTGGTATTAATTTTACATAGTTGATGAAATTCATTGCTGTATTTATTGATCAATAAGCACTGTGCAGTTTCATTAGTAAACTGTGATACGTATATAAGTATTTATTAATAATTGAATAATTGAGCATGGTGCACTTTAACTGTTAATGGTTACGTGTTGGGAAGGCCAGACGGGCAGAAAGTATGACTGGTCCACTGAGATCATTTTAGGTTCTTCACAGCTCAGGACAAAGCTGCTTTGGGGTCTCAACGGACCTCATCCGACGCTAACCCCTTGACAAGCGTGGCGCAGGATTTCTGCATTCTCCGCTCAGTGATAGCTGGTTCTGGAGGCAACAGAAACAGATGGTCATTGGAAATTAGGGTTATCTGTTTCAAAAGGGGACAGTTTCCAGTGGTGAATCGTTGAGGGTGGGGAAAATGCTTTCCTGTCAAGTTTTTATCGCATGTAAATATAATAGCGGTACCATGAAATCTAACTACATATATAATGATCGAAAGCAGTAAACTAATTTCATTACAAAATTCATTTGTTTTCCAAAAGCTATTAATAAAGTGTAAACATTCATAAACCCAATTACTGTAGAACCATTGTTGTATCAACAATGTATTATTATTGTTGTTGTTGTTGTTATTATCTCTATCACACACGATGTGGTAACAGCAAGCTAATGATATTCAGAACTAGGGATGTGCGTTTCGGCATTCTGAATGCCGAAAGAATGCCGAAACAAAAGTGTTTCGGCATTCTTCAAGAATCCCGAAACGTTTCGGGGAATGCCGAAACGTTTCGGGATTGCCGAAAGAAAAACCCGAAACGTTTCGGGATTCTTTCGGCATTCTTTCGGCATTCGAGAATCGCCATTTTGATTTTGCTAGCCGTTTGCCTTAGCAAGCGGCTAGCAAAATCCTGCTGGAAGCAAAGGCTTCCTGCAGGCTCTTAGAAGAGGGGAGGGGGGGAGAAGGAGTGAATCACTCACTCCTTCTGTCACCCCCCACCCCTCTTGCAAAGGAGGATAGGGAATCCTGCTTTGCCTTGCAAATGCAAGGTGCAAGCATTGCATTGCACTTTGCATTTGCAAAGCAGCAGAGATTCCCGCCAAAACTAACAGGTAGGGGAGGGGGAGCAGGAGGAGGGTGGCTCTTGGAGTGTGGGTGGGGAAAGGCAGGGGACTGGGGACTTTAGGAGTCACCAATCCCACTGCTGCATTCTCATGCCAGCCAATAGATTTAAATCTTTGGCTGAGGCTGCAGCAGGGGATTTAAATTTGGAGCAAGACTGTCTGGAACACTTCTGTTGCTGCTGCTGCTGAGCTGTGACCGAGAGAGGAGAAGAAGAGAGACTGCACCTGGAGCCTGGAGGACATCTGCCTGGAGGATCAACTGTGCTGGACATCCTGAGAGGACACCTGGTAGGCCTTTTTAAAATTTTTGTAAATTTTTTTGATGCTGGGCAATGTGCTGCTGTGGCCTGCCTCTGCAAAAAGGTGTTGCAGTTTATTCTTGGCATGGCCTGGGGGACAGGTTGGGCAGACAATGTTTGATGGTGGGGTGGGGGTTTCAGCATTGGTTGTTGTGCTTGCCTTCTTTAAGCTTGATCCACTGTTTTAAGATTAAAACAAGAGTGTGCCAGCTTTGGGCCTACACAGGCCAGAAGCCTTTCTTCTGGCTGGCTCTCACAGTTGTGCTCCACAATCTGGAATGGTGTGGCTTGCTTTTCTGTGTCTGGTCCCCTGCTTGCAAGGATTCCCAACAGGCTCCGTCCTGATCAACTGTGCCAGCCTGTGGGCCACACACAGGTATGGCCTGGGGGACAGGTTGGGCAGACAATGTTTGATGGTGGGGGGGGGGGGGGTTCAGCATTGGTTGTTGTGCTTGCCTTCTTTAAGCTTGATCCACTGTTTTAAGATTAAAACAAGAGTGTGCCAGCTTTGGGCCTACACAGGCCAGAAGCCTTTCTTCTGGCTGGCTCTCACAGTTGTGCTTCACAATCTGGAATGGTGTGGCTTGCCTTTCTGTGTCTGGTCCCCTGCTTGCAAGGATTCCCAACAGGCTCCGTCCTGATCAACTGTGCCAGCCTGTGGGCCACAC
Source organism: Eublepharis macularius (assembly GCF_028583425.1). NCBI lineage: Eukaryota > Metazoa > Chordata > Lepidosauria > Squamata > Eublepharidae > Eublepharis > Eublepharis macularius. The sequence continues at coordinate 2,844,452 of NC_072798.1, forward strand.
ACAGGTATGGCCTGGGGGACAGGTTGGGCAGACAATCTTTGATGGTGGGGGGGGGGGTTTCAGCATTGGTTGCTGTGCTTGCCTTCTTTAAGCTTGATCCACTGTTTTAAGATTAAAACCAGAGTGTGCCAGCTTCGGGCCTACACAGGCCAGAAGCCTTTCTTCTGGCTGGCTCTCACAGTTGTGCTTCACAATCTGGAATGGTGTGGCTTGCCTTTCTGTGTCTGGTCCCCTGCTAGCAAGGATTCCCAACAGGCTCCGTCCTGATCAACTGTGCCAGCCTGTGGGCCACACACAGGTATGGCCTGGGGGACAGGTTGGGCAGACAATCTTTGATGGTGGGGGGGGGGGGTTTCAGCATTGGTTGTTGTGCTTGCCTTCTTTAAGCTTGATCCACTGTTTTAAGATTAAAACCAGAGTGTGCCAGCTTCGGGCCTACACAGGCCAGAAGCCTTTCTTCTGGCTGGCTCTCACAGTTGTGCTTCACAATCTGGAATGGTGTGGCTTGCCTTTCTGTGTCTGGTCCCCTGCTAGCAAGGATTCCCAACAGGCTCCGTCCTGATCAACTGTGCCAGCCTGTGGGCCACACACAGGTATGGCCTGGGGGACAGGTTGGGCAGACAATGTTTGATGGTGGGGGGGGGGGTTCAGCATTGGTTGTTGTGCTTGCCTTCTTTAAGCTTGATCCACTGTTTGAAGATTAAAACCAGAGCGTGCCAGCTTCGGGCCTACACAGGCCAGAAGCCTTTCTTCTGGCTGGCTCTCACAGTTGTGCTTCACAATCTGGAATGGTGTGGCTTGCTGTTCTGTGTCTGGTCCCCTGCTAGCAAGGATTCCCAACAGGCTCCGTCCTGATCAACTGTGCCAGCCTGTGGGCCACACACAGGTATGGCCTGGGGGACAGGTTGGGCAGACAATGTTTGATGGTGGGGGGGGGGTTTCAGCATTGGTTGTTGTGCTTGCCTTCTTTAAGCTTGATCCACTGTTTGAAGATTAAAACCAGAGTGTGCCAGCTTCGGGCCTACACAGGCCAGAAGCCTTTCTTCTGGCTGGCTCTCACAGTTGTGCTTCACAATCTGGAATGGTGTGGCTTGCCTTTCTGTGTCTGGTCCCCTGCTAGCAAGGATTCCCAACAGGCTCCGTCCTGATCAACTGTGCCAGCCTGTGGGCCACACACAGGTATGGCCTGGGGGACAGGTTGGGCAGACAATGTTTGATGGTGGGGGGGGGGGGGGTTCAGCATTGGTTGTTGTGCTTGCCTTCTTTAAGCTTGATCCACTGTTTGAAGATTAAAACCAGAGTGTGCCAGCTTCGGGCCTACACAGGCCAGAAGCCTTTCTTCTGGCTGGCTCTCACAGTTGTGCTTCACAATCTGGAATGGTGTGGCTTGCTGTTCTGTGTCTGGTCCCCTGCTAGCAAGGATTCCCAACAGGCTCCGTCCTGATCAACTGTGCCAGCCTGTGGGCCACACACAGGTATGCTGCTTTGGCCAAGGTAACCCTTTTTGGTTGCTGGCCTGGCACTCACAGTTGTGCTCCACAATCTGGAATGGTGTGGCTTGCGTTTCTGTGTCTGGTCCCCTGCTTGCAAGGATTCCCAACAGGCTCCGTCCTGATCAACTGTGCCAGCCTTCGGCCCACACACAGGCCTGCTGCTCCGGCTTTGGTAACCCTTCCCGTTTGCTGGCCTGGCACTCACTGTTTTGCTTCACATTCAGGTTGTTTATCGTTGGTGGACCTCTTCTGGACTGGACTGCACTTGGTGGACATCGGCCTGCAGATCTCTGCGTGGAGGATCAACATTGCTGGACATCTGCACTGGTGGACTGGTAGGGTTGTTGTTAAATTTGGTTTTTGAGCTTATGTCTGCTGCTGTGCCTACCTGCGAGCATATGCTTTGGCTCTGTCTTTATGGCTTGGGCCGGGGGGGGGGGGCATTTTCTGGTTGGGCAAGAGGATATTGTTTGGGGGTTAGGGGGGCCAGCATTGATCGCAGTGCCAGCTTTCTTTCATGTTTCATTTTTCAAGTTTGAGTGTGGGGTGGGCATGAACTGCTGTTTCACAGGACTAAAAAATGAGTGTGCCAGCTTCTGGCCTGCACAGGCCAGAAGCTCTGCTGGGTGGATGTGTTTTGTTTTGCTGCTGGTTGGCCCTAGCCTTTAAGGGGGGGGGGCTGACTTGGCTTGTGCAACGGGGCCTTGAATTTTGGGGTTGCGTGTGCGGCGTGTGGTGTTGACTCTGCTAACATTTCCAATTTTCTTGACAGCATCGTGGAGGAGAGGAGGACCAGCTGCAAGACCGCCTGAACATCGCTGGACTGCAGGACTGGTGTTAGTGTGAGCGAGTCCGGGTTGACATTTGGGTGGCCTTGGGGGTGGGTTCTTGCTAGCTTGGGAGGGGGGAGGCTCATCTTCAAAACACCACATCCACACCCCACACCGACATACCACAGATACATCGGTCCCGCTAAATAGTGTCTCTTAGGTAGGTAGGCCAGTTGGTAGGTGATCAGTGGATAATTGCCCTCAACATAATTATTAGGGAAACCGAGCCTAGTTTTTTTTAAAAAACTAAATAGGGACTCAGCAGGGAAAGCATTAGTGAGTGAGTGTTAGGTTTGAATTCTATATATATATATATATATATAAAAATTTGTAATAGCTGTCAATAGGCTTCCCATTAGTGCCCCCATAACTAGGGTTCCACTGCCCATCTCTGGCACCCGTGGTGGTGCCAGGCCGGCCCGGGCATACTAGTGTGTGAGTGTTTAAGGCTTTGTCACCTGTTATTGGGGTTTAGGGCCAGCTCAATTCCAGAGGAATTCAGCTGATTGGCAGGCTCAGGTTCCCTGACATAAATAGGGTTGCTTAAAAAGGCACTTGATTGTTCATCTCCAAGTCACAGAGCCACTAGAAGCACAGATTTAGAGCAGGTTAGTTAGGTCTTGAAAACAAAGTTGACCTTTGTTTTCTAAATCTTTTCTGATTAGTTAGGGTTGAATTTGGGAGGGGAAAGTATGTCGGAGAGGAAAGCAGAGAGGGGCCCCGGGGGAAAGGCTAGGGAGAAATCTAGAGGGGAGGAGGGGAGGGGGAGGGGGACTGCTGCGGCAGCCCCTCCATCTGAGCGGAGGAGGCCCTCCCCTGCGCTGCTGCCGTTCACCAGCCTGGCTTCTGGTGACAGGAAGAGGGTTCGCAAGACTCTCTTTCCTGAGGCAGCTGCTGGAGGGCCACCCCCAACCCGGGTGCGTGAGGCAGGGGCTGGCACTGGGCAGGGGCCTGCTGCTGAGGCTCCTCCTCCTCCAGTGGTTGCGAGCCAGCTGCTGGAGGAGGGGCAGCATGTGGTGTCTCCTGGGATGGGCGCGGAGCACATGACTTTCCCTGCGCTCCCGCTCACCCCAGGAACCCGGAGGATGTTGGAGGAACTGCCCGTGAGACCCCCCCTGGGGCGGTCCACCCCAGTTTCCTCTGAGGCCAGCAGCAGGCCTCTCGCGGCTGTGCAGGAGGAGAGGACGCGGGAGGAAGAGGCAGAGACTGTGGTGGAAGAGCCCACATCTCTGCCCCTTCAGCCTCGTCCATCCCCACCTGCCCGGCCGAGAGTGGGACACGGTGTGTCCGGCCAGAGCACCTCACAGGAGGTGCCGCAGGGTGGTCCCGAACGCGCTTCTCCTGGGAAGCGTGGGATGCCCTTTTCCTCCGAAATCTGGAAGCACTTCCAGACAACGGAGGATCCCCGAGCAGCCCTGTGCCTGCATTGTAGGCAGCGCGTCAGCCGTGGCAAAGATGTGTGGCATCTCTCCACGTCTGGGATGAGGTACCATATGAAGAGGCACCACCAGGCGGTGCTTCTTCGGGAGGAGGGTTCGAGTGGCGCCGCACGGCCGCCAGCTAGCCAGAAGGAGGCAGGCTCCTCTGGTGCTCTCCCCCCAAGGGTACCTGCAGGAAAGGGACGCCAAGCCTCTCTCCCGGAGATGCTTGGTATGCAGGGCGCTAGTGTGCCCAGAGAGGGGATCCGGAGGGCGAGCAGGCGCATCACGCGCCACATCGTCAACATGATAGCAGTGGATGGGCAACCGTATTCCGTAGTTGAAGACTTCGGCTTCTCAGGGCTGCTCCAAGATTGCTTTCCCTGGTACGCCGTCCCTGCTCGCACGTCGTTGAGCAGATCGGTGGTGCCCTCGTTTTACAGGGCTGCCAGGGATCATGTGAAGGCACAGCTGTCCCGGGTTGCCGGGAGAACTGTGCACTTCACATCGGACATCTGGACCTGCCCAAGTGTGCAGCAAGCGTACCTCTCGCTTACTGCTCACTGGTGGGAACCCGAGTCGGTTCTGGGTGGGGGCCGGGGGGAGGTGCCTAGCACAGCTAGACAGGGAAGGATGCGAGACCGCCAGGCCGGCTACTGCAAGGCCTTGCTTCACGCCGAGGTGCTCGACGTGTCCCACACGGCGGAGAACATCGCTGCCACCTTAAGGAGACAGTTGGACGAGTGGATAGGCCAGGGACCCGCCACCGTGGGATGCATGGTGACGGACGGTGGCAAGAACATGAGGGCAGCGGCGCATCTAGTGAGCCGAGAGAGCGTCTACTGTGCCGCTCACAAGCTTCACCTAGTGGTGAGAGATGCGCTGGGGTTGGGCTCCTCGAAGGAACCCGTGGATACCCGGACCCGTGAACTCCAGTTACTTGTCCAGAAATGTCGGAGGCTCACGGGTCACTTCTCGCGCAGCGTGAAGGCCACGCACGAACTGCGCCAGACACAGGTCAGGACAGGTGTGCCAGAGCACGCTCTGATCACTGACGTCAGCACTCGCTGGAACTCCACCTGCGCCATGCTTGAGCGCTTGGTGGAGCAGCAGGCCGCACTCCACGCGTGGCTCTCCGAGCACCGCGGTGCGAGTCAGGTGGGTGAGTTCAACCGGGAGGATTGGCTCACCATCACCCAGACAGTGGAGGTCCTGAAGCCCTTCAAGGACTTCACTGTGGCGGTCTCGTCAGACACGGCGACCCTCGGTCTGGTCATTCCCCTGGTGCACACGCTCCAGAGGAATCTGGCCACCCTTGCAGACCGGGTCGCGCCCCGTGCTGACCTTGTTCCAGCGGTGCGCGCATTAGTGAGAAGGCTGCAGCAGGGCATAGCTGCCAGGCTAACTCCTCTCACTAAGGAAGAGTCATACATGTTGGCGACCATGTGTGACCCGCGCATAAAGGGCACTTTCGCCGAGCGGGACGGGAACCTCACCCAAGCCAGAGACGGGCTCTGCTCTTGGGTGAGGCGCAGGCAGGCCAAGAGGGGACGCCTGTCGACAGGGGGGACGCAAGAGGGGCCCTGCCGTGCGGGTCCCTCTGACGCCCCCTCTGCGCAGGCCCCCCCCGAGGCCACCACCGGAGTGCCGATGGAGATGGAGATGCTCCGGTGGGCCCTCGTCCCCTCTGGGGTCGTGAGGACCGTGAGAGAGGATCCGGCGGAGGCGATGGTCAGGGACTACCTCGCGGAGCCCTGCGAGTCGCTCTCCACCGATCCGCTCAGCTACTGGGCCAGGAAGGAGTCGGTCTGGCCGGACCTCTCCCTCGAGGCGCAGCGGCTGCTCTCATGCCCTCCGACGAGCGTGGAGAGCGAGCGCGTCTTTTCACATGCGGGCGACATTGTCGGCCCACATCGCACTCGCCTTCTCCCATGGAGAGTCGAGCAGTTGACCTTCCTGAAGGTCAACTCTCGCCTCTTCGATTTCTCAGGACTGGACTTCCAGAGTGACTGAGGTGAGCCCAACTTGTGGCCTGCATCCTCTATGAGTCCAATCCTTTGGAATCGCGCTCTCCCCTGTATAAAACCCTGTATATACAGTTAAAACCGGCCAGTAGAGGGAGGGTGGTTAGGAACCAGTGGCAAAGGGAAAACACCCAGCAATTTGAAAGCCCCCCCCCCAGGGTATTCAAAACATCTCCCATCACTGAGACATACCCTGTGGGACCAAATTTATTATGAAAAATAATGCCCCAGAAACATGGATTGCTACTGGAGGGAGAAACAGGTTAGATAGGGATTGCTTAGGTGTTTTTATCAGATGAAATCATTGTAAAAAAAATTGTAGAAGAATTGTTGTACTGTTTTTTGAAAGTTGATGTTCTGTTCATGTAAAAAAAAGGAAAAAAAAACCAAAAAAAAATGTTGTGATTATGTTTTTTAAAAGTTGATGTTCTGTTCATGTAAAAAAAAGGAAAAAAAACCCAAAAAAATGTTGTGATTATGTTTTTTAAAAGTTGATGTTCTGTTCATGTAAAAAAAAGGAAAAAAACCCAAAAAAAAATGTTGTGCTTATGTTTTTTAAAAGTTGATGTTCTGTTCATGTAAAAAAAAGGAAAAAAACCCCAAAAAAATGTTGTGATTATGTTTTTTAAAAGTTGATGTTCTGTTCATGTAAAAAAAAGGAAAAAAACCCAAAAAAAAATGTTGTGCTTATGTTTTTTAAAAGTTGATGTTCAGTTCATGTTTAAAAAAAAAAATTTGATGTTAATGTTGGGTTTGCATGGTTGGGGGATGCGGGAAGAGTGGTGGATGGGCACCGGCCAATGATGATCTCTCACAGATGTTCCCAGGTAAATTCTGAGGCTGGTGTGGGGGTGGGGGGAGACCTCTGCAGAACTGCTCCAGAAATACCATTGTCCAGTGCCTTGGAAGTGCCCAGTTCAGCTTTGTGTGTCTGAACTGAAAGCACAGCCACAGGAAATGACATAGGTTCTGCTGGACCCTGTTGCAGTGGTTCCCCCCCATTAAGTCGTTTTATGGAGGGAGAGTTGTATTAGGCTGGTAGTTATTATGATCATCTTCTGTTTCCATGCCCTGTTGTGCCCGCTCACTATGTAACCTGTTGTAATGTTCAAAACTTTACTGTTTGTCCATTTCAAAAAAAAAATTGTGTTTAAGATTCTCTGATGTGTAGTTAATTGTGTTGTGTTGTGCTATGAGGGACAATAAGTGTAATATGTTGTGATTTGTTGACCACTTGTAATTTGAAAATGAGAAAATAAAGGTTTTTTAAACTTAATGATTTTGTGTCTGTGTTCCCTTCTTTGATGGGAGGTTGGTTCCCAGCATGGGGAACAATGGGGCAGGCTGGCCAGCCTGTTCCTGGGGTACTCGGTGTGGGGCAGCTGAGGGTGGTTTTGGTTCTGAGAGGGGCTGAGTGGAGGATTTGGGTCTGTGTGTGGCAGCTGGGGTGGGGGAACTGGGTTTGTGTGGGGCTGAAAGGAGTGGACTATGGGGGATGAGAGCACTGGTCGTCCCTTTTGCCCAAGTAGGCCCCTGCTACTGTCCTGGTGTGGGCTTCCATGCCTCTATCAGTTGCTGGCCCTCCTTTGCCATCTTTTTCAGAAATTTTCCTAGGGCTGCCAAACTCCTGGTTGGGCTTGAGTTCAGGTTAGAGAGAGTAGTTCCCTACAGATAAACTGGCTGCTTCCAAGGGCAATCTCTTTAGAGGGCAAATGCGGACCATGGATTCTGGGGGAGATCCCTACTCAGATTTTCCTTTGCACAAGTCCCACCCCCAAATTGCCAGTAACTTCCAAGGCCAGAGTTTGCCACCCCAGAGAGATCCCGTTCCCACCCTCTTAGCCTTGGCATGAAAGTTGTAGCCACCATGGAACGCTTCCAGGTTCCTGATTCCAAGCCCAATGACACCAATGTAAGACAATCCAGACCTCCATCAAAAATGGATTTTAAGTAGCAGTGGGATTGGGCTGCATTTCAGTCATTCACATATCTGGTTGTGTTCCCAAACATTTAGCTTATGGTTTTTTAAATCGGCGTATGGCACTTAAGGACACTTTTAAATGGTTCTAAAAACATATTTTTATTATGAAGTATTTAATGTGGCATTGATCAAGGGCAGGCCTTTTGGCCAAATGAGCAGTATCAGTACAGTAAAATTTAGACAAAGCTCATAGGAGGAAAAAACATTCACACTGTGAAGTGGGAAGAAAGTTTCAATTTACATGTACCATGGACTCCGAAAAAGACATGTCCAGACCAAATCAGGCCTGCTTTCTCCCTTGAAGATATCAATTGATGATAGTGCTTATGTCACATCATGAGAAGACAAGGTTCACTAGAAAAGACAATAATGCTAAGAAAAATTGAAGGCAGTAGGGAAAAGAAGAATACCCTAGATGTGGTAGATTGACTTCGGTTTGCAATACATGGACAAGGTTTTTGGGATACTGTGGAGCTCAATATAATTCTAAAGTACACCACAAGTGATTTGAATGCATAAAACATACAGACACATACACATAAAATGTATATACCCCCTCCCCACCAAATTAAAGGTTTATCTTATGCCCCGGTTTTCTCCCCCATGGGAACCTAGAGTGGTTTACACATTGCTGTTCTCCCTTGATTTGTTTCACCCTCATCACAACCAGGCTAACAATAGACAGCTGCTCCATGCCTCACATTGGAGTGACTCCACCGATGGCCTTCTTAGTTGTATGAGGGGGTGGAGGGGGGGGGAGGAAGGAAACAACGCACTCCTGCCCACTCTATCTGGGGCCTAGGTTGCCAAATTGCTTGGCCTTGGCAAGGAGCCAGTGGTGGGGCGGCACTGGTTCTGGGGCCCCGTCAAGAACATTTGTCCAGGGCCCCAAAATCACCTAGACTGCCTCTGGAAAACACAACACAATTGTTTACTTAGGCTGAGCCAAGAACATCCATCAAGCCTACAAGGCACAGAATCAGAGTCTGCCAGATTCTAGACCAACTCTCTAGCCATTGCACTACAGTGGATATCTAAAAATTGTTCATACCCCCACCAGCAACTTGAACATTTTTCTCCAAAAGGCACACAACTTGGCTGGGTCTCAAAAAGGACTATGATGCATGGGCCTGTCAATGCATACTGGTACTAAGGCTCTGGCCGGGGGGAGGGGGGCATTGTGCCAATGCCACCCTGGCTTTGGAAGGGGACAGTAAAATAGAAGAAATAATCTAGCTTCAGTGCCTCCCCCCCTTCTCTCTCTCTCTCTCTCTCTCTATAATGTGAGTGAAAACATTACTATACCATCACTGAAGCCTACAGGATACATAGGGTCTGTTCACACACGCATGATCATTTAATGGCAATGCTCTGGCATGATGATGTCTGTTCTAGGAAGTGATGTGATCATCACACAAGGCTGGGGAGCACGCACAATTCACAGCAGGCAGATTTGGGCCACAAGGGATCCTGCTTTGGCCTGCAGGGCCCAAATCAGCCCACTGCAAAGCACAGGCATACTCTCAGGGCAGCCAGATGACATCAGTGACATCACGGCAGCAGCCCCTGGAGCGTACCTTGAAGGCTCATTCACTGACTTTCCCCCTTCGGGGTGATAGGTGAGAGTGGGGGATCCCCCACCAAGGGGAAACGGATCACTAATTGTGTCTGAGGTTGTGGAAATCAAATGGGTCATATTGCTTCTGTCTTTGAGGGACTTACATGCACATTATATTTAACTCCAGATTTCTTGATTGTCAAGGAATGCATGTGGTGGGGGGTGGGGGGAAGGGTGGGAGAAGGGCCCCTGAGGGTGAGGGTGGCATTTGGCATGCAAAATGCCACCCCTGGCAAGACAAGCCTCTCCCAGCTGTCAGTGGTAGAGATGAGAGCAGAGCACCTACTTGGGGAGGCCATGAAATGGCCCCCCCAAGTGGGAGCAGGCTGAGCCTTGGTGGGGGGATGGGAGGAAGGGTGGGAGAAGGGCCCCAGAGGGTTGGGGGGGGGATTTTGTTGCAGTGGTTCCCCCCCATTAAGTCGTTTTATGGAGGGAGAGTTGTATTAGGCTGGTAGTTATTATGATCATCTTCTGTTTCCATGCCCTGTTGTGCCCGCTCACTATGTGACCTGTTGTAATGTTCAAAACTTTACTGTTTGTCCATTTCAAAAAAAAAAATGTGTTTAAGATTCTCTGATGTGTAGTTAATTGTGTTGTGTTGTGCTATGAGGGACAATAAGTGTAATATGTTGTGATTTGTTGACCACTTGTAATTTGAAAATGAGAAAATAAAGGTTTTTTAAACTTAATGATTGTGTGTCTGTGTTCCCTTCTTTGATGGGAGGTTGGTTCCCAGCATAGGGAACAATGGGGCAGGCTGGCCAGCCTTCTCTGCGGGTGGTGGGGGGGTCAGGGGGGTGGTTGTCTGTGTGCCAGGGCAGGTGCTCTTTCCCAGGGACGATTTGGCACTGCCACCATTGTGGCACCCCTTGTCTGTGCAGAACTGCCCTGGGAAAGAGAGTTTAGGGGTTCCCAAAAGGGGAGGGCAGGCCAGCCTGTTCCTGGGGTTATGGTGGGTGTGGGGCAGGTGGGGGTTGATTTGGGTCTGTGAGGGGCTACTGGGGGGATTTGGGTCTGTGTGTGGCAGCTGGGGGGGAATTGGGTTTGTGTGGGGCTGTGAAGGGTGGACTTTAGGGGCTGAGAGCACCTACTTGGGGAGGCCATGAAATGGCCCCCCCAAGTGGGAGCAGGCTGAGCCTTGGTGGGGGGTGGGAGGAGGGGTGGGAGAAGGGCCCCAGAGGGTTGGGGGGCATTTTGCATGCAAAATGCCACCCCTGGCAACACAAGCCTCCCCCAGCTGTCAGTGGTAGAGATTAGAGCACCTACTTGGGGAGGCCATGAAATGGCCCCCCCAAGTGGGAGCAGGCTGAGCCTCGGTGGGGGGTGGGAGGAGGGGTGGGAGAAGGGCCCCTGAGGGCTGGGGGGCATTTTGCATGCAAAATGCCACCCCTGGCAAAGGAAGCCTGCTTCTTCATTTTTTCCCCATAGGAAATAATGAAGAAGATGCTCCTTTATGGGAGGATGGGGGGACCTGCTTTGGGGGGCCATAACATGGCCCCCCAAAGTCCAATCTGTCTGAAACTTGGGTGGGTGTTAGAGAAGGGTTAGAGGAAGGTCCCCACCAATTTTGGGCTTATTTGGTGGGAAAATGCCTCCTCCAGGCGTCCTGAAAGACGGAGGCATTTTCCCAGCAAAATAACCCGAAAGAATCCCGAAAGAATGCCGAAATAATGCCGAATCCCGAATCCCGAAAGAGATTCTTGTTTCGGCATTCGGCTAATGCCGGTAGAGAATCTTGTTTCGGGTAATCCCGAAACAAGAAAGCCGAAAGTTTTTTCCTTGCACACCCCTATTCAGAACAATTGGAATCCAAAACAATTTGCCTCTTATCTCAAGAAGAGGAGAGATGCACCCCCCCGCCTTTGCAGGCCAGTCCAATTATAACACACAGAACCAGCTAGAACTCCAGGTCCACTAGAAGTACATCTTCAAATGCATTATACTGTGTCCGTTACATCCACCTGGCAAATGTCTGACTCCAAAGCGAAACTTGGTTGTAAAGCAGGAGGTGCCGTAATGCTTGAAGAAGATGTGAGCTTGATGCGAGGGCACTTTGGTAGCCGCAGGGGAACCTGTTTGTACATATGTTTTTATTCTACTCTTGGTCATAGATCCAGAGGAGTGTTAGTCTGTAAATGGTAAAGAGTCCAGCAACACCTTTAGGACTAAGCAACTTTATTGTTGCATAAGCCTTTGAGAATGCTTCAAAGCCTTCGAGTTCTTGAAAGCTTATGCTACAATAAAAAGTTGCTTAAAGGTGCTACTGAACTGTTTACTATTATTCTATTCTTATTTATGGCGCTCGGACTGGCATTAATTTTATCCTCACGACAACCCTCCGAAGTAGGTTAGGCACCAGTCTTTGCTCAGCCATGAAGCTGCGTGACTTCAGGCCAGGTGCATTCTGACGGGCCCAAGGTCGCCCGCCTACAAGTCTGGAAGGAGATTTGCACCTGGGGCTCCACAGGCCGAGCTGTCACAGTAACTCCACACACCGCATCATCACAACCCTTTCTGCTGTCACCCCTCCCCCTCCCCCAGCACTTACACAGCTAAACTCGTGTAATCTGCCTTGAGGCTCAGTGAGAAAGGCGGACTATAAATGACAAATAAATAAATAAATAAATAAATAAATAAATAAATAGAACACTTCAGAGAGAGAAAAAAGCTTCTGGGATGAGAAGGAAGCGGTATTAGAATTGGGGGGGGGGTGAGTATGAAGCACCCCTCTCTGCCAGTGCCTCTGTGATGAAAGATCCAGAGGAGTTATCTGTGTTAGTCTGTAGTTGCAAAATAGTAAAGAGTCCAGTAGCACCTTTAAGACTAACCTTACTGTAGCATAAGCTTTCAACAACAACAGCTCTCTTCATCAGATCTGATGAAGAGAGCTGTGGTTCTCGAAAGCTTATGCTACAATAAAGTTGGTTAGTCTTAAAGGTGCTACTGGAGTCTTTAGTATTTCTCTGATGAAAGTCACTCCCCCCGCCCAGCATCCAGCAGCTTTTCCTACATGTAATTCAGGGTTGGGCTTTCTTGTTAAGAATTGAGAGATGCCAGGAAAACATTTGGCGAAGGAGGAGCAACGTTCTGTCCTCCTCCCCGCCCCCCAGATGCTGGAGAGGATTTATTTACTTGATTTAAAACATTTTTATGCCACCTTTCCAGCCATTAAAACGTTTCAGACATTAAAAAGCATTTAAAGAGTACGTGTGTGTTTGTGTGAGAAACATAATGTAATCAGATAAGCATGCAAAACACGTAAGATTTAAGTGGGGGGGGGTTGAGGGGTCTGCCTGTTCCGACTTGACCCCGTGGGCTTAAGTGATACCAGCTGCTCCTGGAATCTGGCAAGGGGGGGCAGAGGAAGGGGGGAGTATGTGTTTGTAGAGCAAACAGGACCCCTCAGCAAAAGCCAGCGGGGAGTTCTTGAAGAGGCACAAATTCAGCTGGGATTTTCAGCCGTGCAAGCTTGGAAGCAAGGGAAATGTAGTTTACACAATAGCATATAAAAAAACTGGGTTATTTATATTGTTTATTATATTATACTCTTTCTTTTATTTTTCTTTTGATGTAATTATAATTGTGCTATCGTTTTTATTTTCTTTTTTCTGTTCTGCTTATATTTATAAAAATGAATTTTATATAAAAAATTATACACTGCCTTAAAATACCTACGGCTATGGCCCACACAGGAGCAGCTTAATCCTTAACCCTGGCTGGCTCCACCCACTTTCAATGTAGCAATGTTGGACATAATTGCAATATAATTTCTTGGCTACAATTTACATTCGAAGAATATTAAAAGACTCCACTTCTAATGCTGTCCCTTTCCTCAAGTTTCAGAGGGGGGAAACCAAAGAAAGATAGACAGGTTATGGCCTCTGTTTACTGATTACTCCTTTACTGCCCTGAACTACCCTTTGATGTGTAGATTGCTAATCTCAGGACTTGCTCCTCAGGAATAGATCAGTAGATAGGACTCTATCTCCACTTTCCTAACAAAGTTTGGGGTTCCTATTATAAAGATCTCTTACTTCATTTCTAGAACTAAGGCAAGTGTAGGTTTGTTATTTTCTCTTTCACACTCACACCAGCCAGCAGCACGCTCCATCCACCCATCATCACGTTTTCTCTGCAATCAGTGCTACTCTGTTAAGGACCGGTTTCTGTTCCTTTTAATAAGGGGGGGAAGTGAGTCTCTATTTTATTTTATGTTTCAGTTACATTATCATTACATTGTATTTTGGAAATGGAACACTGGGAAAGGGTAGGCCCTTTGTTTGTTTGTTTGTTTGTTTGTTTGTTTGTTTGTTTGTTTGTTTGTTTGTTTGTTTGTTTGTTTGTTTGTTGCTTTTCTACTGGGTGTGAGAGAACAGTTAATTTTTTCGAGGTAGTGTGTGCGGGGGGGGGGCTGCTTCAGCCACTCCTAAGCTCCTCTTTTAATTTCCATTCCATTTTTAAATGGAGAGGAGATATCTATTGCAGAAAAGGACAATTCCTAAAATTGAGTGCTGCCTCTCTGAAGCAATGAGAAACCCCATCCGCATGAACAAGATCTGAGCATGGGGAGGAATGCAGATCAGAGGCCTTTTTAAAATTTATTTTTTTCCGTGTGTGCAGCCCGGAGAGAACATTGGCAAGGAATGTGCACTCTGCACATGTTCATGCTCTGCATTTTTCGGGTACCTAAAATGGTGTGCTACAGTTTCAAAGGAGTGACCAACTAGCTAACGCTTAGAGAAGAAATTGAAAAAACCAGTTGAGTAGCACTTTCAAAACTACAGCAAATGTATTGCTATAGGATTTGGGGATTCTTTTGGTAGATAGATATTTTGTGTCTTCTTCAAGCCTGTGATTTTCTATGTTTGCTGAAGTGGATGCAGAACCAGATCCTTTTCAAAGTTAACTAATGGCCTCAGCAAACCTGTTAAGCATTCTTTTTAAAATGTCTACACTCTAAAGAGTTGGTCAAGTAGGTGTGTATTGACAGTTGTTCACCAACTAGGCACCTACAGCTAACATGAACTGGTTTCAAGCGTATAACAGTATGATTGCACTGTGGCTTCCTTTGCATGGTGGTTGTTTGGATAACAAGCTATAAAACACTTTGGTAAATTTGAAATGCTATTACAAGAAGTCAGAAGCTGCAGGGATTCCACCCTGCCTGCAGAACCCAGGTAAGCCTGTCCCAGCAGACATTCACACATATTTGCCAAGGACCAAAACAGTCCATCTAATGTGTACAGGCCAGAATATTCAGACAAGGAAAATTTCTGCATCAGCTACTACCAGAATTACTACCAGCTGCTACCATTTCAGAAGAGGCCTTGCCATACCTGTCTCCTCCTGCACCTCAGAAAGGTCATTCTCATGCCTTTGTAGATACCACTATAACCACTGGCCAATTCCCACCTTTTCCTAGGTTTGGCCCAGCCTATTGTGGAGGGAGTCCAATGGGTGCTTGGGCCCCCCTAAATTTGTGGGGAGCCCCTCCCTAAATCCCCTATTGCCCCACCTCCATAGATGGCGGCAATGAAAGCCCCTCCCTGTGATGTCATTGGGTCCTCCCTGTGATGTCACAGGGCCCCAGTTCTTTTAAGGACTGGATGCAGCGATGCCTCTAGCCCGGCCCCAGCCCCCGCCCCCGGAAACTGCAAAGTCTACACCCATGCCTACTACCTTCTTCTAAAGATTGGCGGCTGGAGAGCAGCAAGGGTGGATTTCTTCATGTGTGGATGTCTTGTTGTTGTTGAGATTCATCTGTAGAGGGAGAACTGAGACACACACACACACACACACACACACACCGCCCCTCATTGCTGCCTTGTCCCAAGGTCTCCACCCATTGCTCTGTTCACAGGCATTGCAGAACGTCAAGCGGGGGCCCTGCCAAATCCCCAAGGGCAGCTGCCTCTAAGCCGGTTCTGGGAACCAGAAGCTCACAGCTTTTTGCCGCACCAACTCAGGCAGGGCTCTGGGGCAGAACTAGCCCTCCACGGGCCACGATCCATAGGAAGCTCCCTTGTGCAGGCCCCAGCGACAGGAACAGCCTCACAATAGTCCACGATGCCCCAAGCCCATGGCGGATAAATCACTGACCGTGTCGCTGGATGCGGCAGCAAAAGTGGGGAGGATGAAGTTCATCGTCCTCTCTCCTAGAAGTGAGATCCTCCCATGAAACTGACCTGGACAGACAACAAAAGAGAAGTTCTTTTGCAGAGCAGGTGACTGATCTTCGGGACTCACTGCTCCAGGATGTAGCATGTGCCATCAGCTAAGGCTGCTTTTTCAAAGGCTGAGGCCCGTTCATGGAGGACAGGCTCCCACATGGCTGTGGGCTGTGACAGCTTAGCGGAGCGTCTGCCTCTGTGCAACTTCCTCCTGAATTCACAATTTGGTGGGGGGGGGGGCAGAAGAAGGCCATCGCTTTGTCCTGTTGGCCAGCTATTCAGAGGTGTTCACTGGCTGCAGAGGGATACAGGCCTGGGGGAATTTGGGGTCCCAGCCAGCAGGACAGCTCTTAAGGGAGGGAACTGGGTTTCCTTCCTCCAGCACTGAGATGTCTTGGGTCAGCCCTGGCAGTGTGCCAGCATGGACATGAAGTTGTTGGTGAAGTGTCTCATCTTGGCATCTCCTGATTGATTTGCTGGCAAGGGAGAGAATTAGCAATTAACTGGGCAGGGGATTCTCCTCACTTCCAGCAGCTGGATAGAAAACATCCTTGCAAGACCTTAGCTCTGTGTTTTGGAGCAGCTCAGCTTTAGCAAGCTTGTCTTAATGTTCTGCTCTTGCCAACAGCACAGACAGACAGCCATCTTCGCCTGCTCTCTGTATTGCATAACCCCTCCACTGAATGGGCACAATTCCTCACTGCCTGCTGGGGCGTGTTAGATTTGCACACAAAACAGCGTGGGGAGGGCACAGGGTCTCTGCCATGCTTGGCACCCGGCTAACGGCTTGCAGCTTTCTTGGAAGTGGGTTCTTATGACCTGTCCTTGGGGCATTCCCTGCCAGCCAGGGTATGTGCCCCTGACAGGGTGCCAACAATGCCATGGGAGAAGCAGGCATGTGGTAGGTCAGTGTACACTTTCTGTTAGGCCTGATCTGTTGCAAAAGCATGAGGGTCGGTCTTGAAGAGATGGCAGCGGGGTGGGGAGAGGAAGCCAGGTGTATAGGGAGCAATGGTGGGGAGGCAAACGCGGGGCGGGGGCTGGAGCGTTAGTGGCTGTGCCCATTCTAACTAGCCCTGATCTCGTCTAATAGGCTTTGCTGACAAAGAGGATTAGAGACGTCCAGCTGCTGGAGAGATGGAGGGGTTAGAAATGTTAGGAGAGGGGCCGAGCAGGGGCCAGGCAGGCAGGAGAGGGAGGGAGGGAGGGAGGGAAGGAAGGGATGCGTTGGGATAGATTTCAGCCGTGGCCCCTTCTCTGGGGCAATCTTGTCCATGAGACAGGCTGCACAATTGCCTACTGCCCCGTGCTTGGGGGGGAAATGGCTAGAAGGGATTATGTACTGCATGACCCAGGGAAGAATCTATCCAATACATCACCCAGTGTGTGGAATGAAAATATCTTGTAGGGATTTTTTCCCCATTTATTTCAATTTTCTCTGATAGGAAAACATTCCATCCATTAATTCTAGCTGTCTATCCACCCTTTGCAAATTCATTCATTCAAAACATTTGTTAGCCACCTTTCTACATTACAGTAAAGAGTCCAGTCTCACCTTTAAGACTAACCAACTTTATTGTAGCATAAGCTTTCAAGAACCACAGCTCTCTTCGTCAGATGCATTGTCATGTTTCGAGAACCACAGCTCTCTTCATGAGATGCATCATTAGATGCATCTGACAAAAAGAGCTGTGGTTCTCACAAGCTGACGATGCATCTGATGAAGAGAGCTGTGGTTCTCAAAAGCTGACGATGCATCTGACAAAGGGAGCTGTGGTTCTCAAAAGCTCATGATGCATCTGACAAAGGGAGCTGTGGTTCTCTAAAGCTGACGATGCATCTGATGAAGAGAGCTGTGGTTCTCAAAAGCTTATGCTACAATAAAGTTGGTTCATCTTAAAGGTGCTACTGGACTCTTTACTATTTTGCGACTACAGACTAACACGGCTAACTCCTTTGGATCCTTTCTACATTATGACACTGATGGCAGCTTGCCATAGACATAAAAATACAGAAAAATCTCAACTTAAAATCACTATATGATACTATCAATAAACAATACAATTAATTGAATGCAGCCCTAAATAAAACCATCTTCCACTGCCTCCTAAAGATCGAGAGTGAGGGGGCAGGGACACTTCCCTTGGGAGGTGGTTCCACAGTCACGGGGCCACCACTGAAAAGCCCTCGCTCGTGTACCCACCAACCGAGCTTCTGAGGGCCTCCCCCTGTGATCTAATTCCAGGCAGGAATGTATGCAAGAAGAGGGTCCTTCAGGTGCTCCTATACGAAGCCATGTATCACTATGAATGTGAGAACCAGGGCTTTTTTTCAGGGGGAACGCAGGGAACGGAGTTCCGGAACCTCTTGAAAATGGTCACATGGCTGGTGGCCCCGCCCCCTGATCTCCAGACAGAGGGGAGTTGAGATTGACCTCCGTGCCAATTAGCGGCGCTGAGGGCAATCTCAACTCCCCTCTGCCTGGAGATCAGGGGGCGGAGCCACCAGCCATGTGACCATTTTCTCCGAGGGCAACCCACTGAGTTCCACCACCTCTTTTCCCAGAAAAAAAGCCCTGGTGCGAACCAGCACCGTGAATTGGACTGGGAGCGTTGACTGGCATTCAGTGTCGTTGCCGTAATATCGGGGTCATGTGCTCCTCGTAGTTAGCTCCAAATATTTCATTTGCACCCTGCCCTCCCCAATGAGGACCCAAAGCAGTTTACATCACTCTCTTCTCCTCCATTTTATCCTCACAACAACCCTGTGAGGTAGGTTAGGTTGAGAGTGTGTGACTGGCCCAAGCTCCATGGCAGACTGGGGATTTGAACCAGAGGGCCTCCCCAGCCTAGATCAACACTGGCTGTTTTCACACTGCTTACCGGCCATGGAACATCGCGCCAAGCTCCTGGAACAACAGCATCTTCCTAGCGCGAAATCGCTCCAGGAAGATGTTGTCATTCCAGGAGCTTGGTGCAAAGTTCCATGGCCAGTAAGCAGTGTGAAAACGGCCACTCTAACCATTAGACCACATATTTTCTTCAAGAAACTTTTTTCTCCATTTACATCACTGATCCAAAGCAGCCAGCTCAGCCCACAAACAAATCTCGGCTGCAAACAAGATGAACAGAGGGCAGGTTCGGCACTCTCGCTTCTGGAAAGATAGTGTGTATGGTGTCAGACTGTGGCTAAATAAGGCTCTCACTACAGGATTCCCTTTAGAAGCAAACACAAGTCCATTGTTTGAAAAAGGAAACTTTACTGCAGAAAAGGTCCATTATAGTCCACTGTCCTGAATAGGAGACTCAGGATGGTACATGATCATTGTTACCAATGAAGGGCAAAGCATAAGGTACAGAGTAACAATACCCATCTGGATTAGCCTCCCCCCACAGTTCTCAAAACAACATCTCTCAGTCCTGGGAAGCTGCTCTCCTTCAAGGCCAATGCTTGGTGGAACGGTGTTAGACAAAACAGTCTCCTCCGGTGGGAATGCTGCCTGGGAACTGGTGCACCTGGGAAGAAAGCACTTAAACACTAGAAGCATTAGAAAATGGAGTCAGTACAGTTTAGATATACACTGGACCTGACATTCTGCCCCCCTTAAAACAGATCCCCCCCGGGTTTATATGGGTAGCGAGTATGGAAAGCTTTGGTTAGTCTAGGAGCATGAACATGTACAGAATTCACCCACTCATCGTACCCAGAATCAAAGTCCTTCCATCTAATGAGGTAAAAAAGCTGATTTCGCTTGAGTTTAGAGTCCAAAATTTGTTGTACCTCATAGTGTATTTGGTCGTCAATTAAAGTTGGAATGGGTGGAGCTTTGATGTGCCACTTGTCATCGGTAGGAGCTCTCTTTAAAAGACTGACATGGAACGTATCATGAACATGGCGTAAGTTTTTGGGCAAAGTTACAGCAACAGTCACTTTATTTATTATTTTGCGCACAGGAAAAGGTCCCAGAAATTTCAGAGCGAGTTTGCGGCTTGTCTGAGCTAGTTTCAGGTTCTTGGTGGAAATATACACATGATCTCCAGGTTGTAAATCCCATTCGGCCACACGATGGCGGTCTGCGTATTTTTTGTAATCCAGTTTGGCTTTTTCAAGGTGTTTCTTAATAAGAGTCCATTGTTGCGCCGCCTCCCCCCACCACGAAGATACATCTGGCAATTTAGAGGAATGGAGAGGGGGAGCGTCCAACGGGAAGGGATTGAAGTGAGCTCCATAGACAATTTTGAAAGGGGCCTCTCCGGTTGAAGCGTGTACACTGTTGTTATATGAGAATTCGGCTAGAGGGAGAAGGTCCACCCAATTATCTTGTTGGAAATTAATGTAGCAACGAAGAAACTGTTCTAGTATCTGGTTTGTTTTTTCGGATTGTCCGTCGGTTTGTGGGTGGTGGCTTGAGCTGATGCCTTGCTCAATATTCAACATTCTCAAAAGCTCCCGCCAGAACTTGGCAACGAACTGTCCGCCGCGATCCGAAATCACCTTGGACGGAAAAGAATGTAATTTTACGATGTGCTTTAAAAACAAATCGGCTAGTTTTCGAGCGGTGGGTATAGCAGTACAGGGAATAAAATGAGCTTGTTTGGAGAACAGATCTACCACGACTAAAATACAATTATGTCCTTTTGAAATAGGTAGATCAGTAATAAAGTCCATAGAAATTATTTCCCAAGGTCTGTTCGGTGTTTCTAATGGTTGCAGGAGACCCGGAGGTTTTCCTTTTCTGGTTTTGGCGCTGAGGCAAACAGGGCAGGAACTAACATATTGGGAAATGTCTTTGCGCATGCCTGGCCACCAGAATTGCCTTTGGATTAGATGCAATGTTTTCAGATACCCATAATGACCAGCAGTGGGAGCATCATGACAGCGCTGCAGGACCTCCAGCCTGAGGCTGTCTGGGACATAAAACTTGCTCCCAGCTAGCCAATCCCCTTGTGGGGATTGGATCAGTTTGTTTCGCGGAGCTTTATCCCCCTCCTTTTCCACTTCAGTTTTAAGTTTCGATTTCCACTCCTGGTTGGCCGGGAGGGGCTGCTTGGCCCGACTGCGAGTAGTCACCACGCCCCCAAGTTGCGTAGGCGAGAAGACAGTGACGGGCCTGGCCAAGGGAATTCTAGCAGCGAGATCGCGAGTCATTCAAGGAGACCCTCCGCCTTGGGGCCCCTTTTCCCCGGTGAGTGCAACGAATGGAGGTTCCATGAGGGAGCCACCGGGGCCAAGTCGAATGCAACAGTTAGAAGCTAAACTGATGGATATGGAAGAAAGTTTGGCTCATGCCATTCATCTAATCTCTGCAATGGGAGCAGGAGAGAGACTGTCCCCTGAAGAGATGGCGGTGCAGATAGCTACCCTCCAAAGTGTCATCTCCTATCCGGTGGAGGGAGTCCAGCAACAGTCGTCACCTATGGGAGAGGGGGACGCCTGCCCTGGCGAATCAGGAGAACAACCCAAGGAATTTCCCAAACAGCACGAAATTCCACCGAGAGGGAATTTGGGGTGGCGGTTTCCCGGGGTCTGGTAACAAAATGTCAGACTGTGGCTAAATAAGGCTCTCACTACAGGATTCCCTTTAGAAGCAAACACAAGTCCATTGTTTGAAAAAGGAAACTTTACTGCAGAAAAGGTCCATTATAGTCCACTGTCCTGAATAGGAGACTCAGGATGGTACATGATCATTGTTACCAATGAAGGGCAAAGCATAAGGTACAGAGTAACAATACCCATCTGGATTAGCCTCCCCCCACAGTTCTCAAAACAACATCGCTCAGTCCTGGGAAGCTGCTCTCCTTCAAGGCCAATGCTTGGTGGAACGGTGTTAGACAAAACAGTCTCCTCCGGTGGGAATGCTGGCTGGGAACTGGTGCACCTGGGAAGAAAGCACTTAAACACTAGAAGCATTAGAAAATGGAGTCAGTACAGTTTAGATATACACTGGACCTGACATATGGGGGCTGTGGAGAGGGCCTGGCTGGGTCATTAGCACCTTATGCAGTGCTTAGGGGAACAGGCTCCTCTGTTAAACAGGACACACAGAACCCCAAACGGTGGATGCATGAGACAGTCCAGAGGAAATGACGGCCATAGGTGAACTGGTTATGCAAAAATCCAGTCCAGGGTCATAACCGCTGACACCCAATGACATTTTGCAGTAGTCAAGCTCACATGCCTTGAACATCATGGAATTCCATCTTCCAAATTCTGAATTTTCTTGCATGATTCGGGGCACAAGACACGACTTCAGAGAGGATTGGACGTGATTTTCCTCTTTGATTTTGGCCATTGGAAATAATGATTATTACAGCTTGTGATTTATTCGGTATCAAACAATCTAGATGCTGCACAACATCAATGAAAATGACAGCAGCTTGCAGGAAAGTTTGCAATCTGCAACGTGCCAAGAAAAGGAGGAGCAGGCGGCCAAAATATTATGCATGCTAAAAAATTGCACACAGCACAATCGATGGGACTTGGGGAGTTGTAAATGTCCCTGGTTTTTGTGCCCTCCCGCAGTCCTTGTTAAGACATGGAGAGATTCTTTCTCAGAATACCAGAAAACCAACAGCTTCCTGTTCCGATGTATTGAACAATTGTTCCTAAAAACTATCTGTGAAGCTGTTTAAATATAACAAGAGATCCCAGTCTGGGCGGTGCCATTTCTATCCACTAGATGGCAGCAACAGCCACAAATTATCTTCACCAGCAGGAGACAAGCTCGATCTTGCTGCCTTCCCGCTGGGAGGCTCCATTAGTCTTTTGCGGAAAAACAAAGTACTCAGAGAACTCTTGTCGGCCTTTAGAGACAAAGATGGATTTATTCCAGCAAATACTTCCCTAGGCTAGAGTCCTGCTGTGGCACCTTAAAGTGCATGCCGAGTGAAGACCAACTGCATGCATGCGTCTGACCAACTGGGCTGGTCTAGTCCGCGATGACTTCTGTTGGACTAAAAGCATGTTCTTTAAGTACTTAGTCCGTGTGTACTTCTGTTACAGCAAACACACACAGGGTGTTTCCACACACGTGTTTTGTTCCACCTGGATTCCTGAAACCCTGCTTTCAGAAGCCTCCGCGTGACGCCCTCGTTTCCTCCTGATTTTTTTCCACAATCGTTCTGCAATCGTTCCCAAGCCTGTTTGGAAAGACTGTGTTCAAAGCCCCCTTGGATTCAGTGCGGAAAAGGTCCTGCTCATGGCAGTGCCATTTTCATTACTCCTGACCCCACGTCCCCTGTTCCTCTCCACCACCACTGGAGGGATTTGTCAGGGGTTTTTCAGATCAGTAATATATTGTTAGCATTAAAGCATTAAAACAAACTTTTGCAACAATGTACTAAATCCTAGCTTTTATTCTTTATAAAAGTAAGTTTCTAGCCCTTTGGGCTGCAGAGTTATGAAAAACAGAGCAGGCAATACATTTCCCCATATAACTCTGCAATGAAAAGGGCTAGAGATGCTTTTTTAAAAATCAAAAGCTGGGAACCTGAATATTGTTGCAATCGATTTGGCAGATCATGAGAAGGAGAGCAGGAAGGGTTACATCAGTGCTTAGTCATCATGGCCTTTTCTTACATGCCGATTGCCACTTTGAGATCAGGAAGCAATTTTCTCCGGGCCAGTTTGGCCAAGGATCCTGGAGGTTCTTTGCTATCTTCTGGGCATGGAACAGAGGGTCACTGGGGTGTAGGGGGCAGTTGTAAATGTCCTGCATTGTGCGTGGGGTTGGACTAGATGACCCTGGGGATCCCTTCCAAATCTATGATTCTATGATTATCACATTATAATGCTATATAATGCTATATTTAATTTTCTTAAGCTTGGAAAAATCTTTCCAATCGTAGGGACAACATGGCAGCCATGGAAGTCTGGGGCAAGAAAAATGAAGGGAAACCTCCGCGTAGATGTTCCATTGTCACTGTATGCACAGCAGCAATGAGAGCTACACAGAGACCCGTCTCCGGGTGGAGCGGAACCACCTCCATGCAGAACAATGACTTTCTGTACTGAGCTCACATCTACCTCTTCCTGGGTGGGACCTGAGAGCAGCCATCCATGTGCCACGTGCCACGTGCCATGTGCCACGTGCCATGTGCCACGTGCCATGTGCCATGTTCAAGAGCTCCATTCATGCAGGTTTGGGTTTACTTTGGCCTCCCATGCCCCATTATTTGAGGCAGAAAAGTGACCCTTGGCTGCTTCTGAATGTAGGGCTGTTTCCCTGCAGTCGAAGTAATTCCCCTTGATTTCCTTCTAGGTGGTAGAAAGCCACACTGCACTCTGCTCTTTCCAAGCAGGCTGTTTGTAGGGTTCCCAGGTTGCCATCAGACTCTTTCTCCTGTCTGTCCTTCCACCTTGAACGAGGCACCATGTTAAGCCTGTTTGCACCAGGTGAGAGAGATTGTTTTCTGACCCGTCTCCATCCCAGACAGAGAATAAACTTCTCCTTTTCCCCTCTGCTGCATCTAATCCGCAGCCTGGATCCGCCTCTGGTTTTTGCTCAGACCCTTCCAGAGGTGGATCCAGCCACAGTATCTCCCCCTTGTACTTTTTGAGTGGGGGGCGGCCTCCAGCTTGCATCAAAGTGGGGCAGAGCCCAGGAGAAAAGGACTGGCTTGGACTCTCCCCAGCCCTTCCCTTCCCTTCTCTGATGGGGCAGAAGAGATGCTAATGTGGGCTTGACAAAAGGCCGCCTCGTCCTCCTTTGCCCAGACCCCCACATCTGGCTAGACTTGACTGCCCCTCTTGGATGTTTCCAAGATCGGCCCCCTCCCACTCTTCTTGCTGTGCAAACTCGCGGAAGCTGGAGAAGAGCTTCTCTCCTTCCTCTCCAGCACTGGGTTTCCAATGAGTTGGGCGGCTGTGGGGCTCCAGGGTCATGCTGAGGTGCTGGCAGCTGTACGTGGCGCAGTGGGCCGCCCTCACCCTTCAGTGCGCAGGGCAGAGCATCCCCGGAGACGACACAGAGCTACACTATTATGGTGACAATGGTGAGTGAGCCTCACAAGAAGGCACAGATGCATTTGTGCTCCTTGTTCAGTGTGTAGAAAAAGAGATGGTTGGGCTGGTTGGGGAAAATGTATGCAGACCTTTGGGTGGCACAGAGCTCTGGCTTGGGCTCACCAGGAAGCATGTGTGTATAGGGAATGATTAGAGTGGAAGTAACTTGGAGGAAATCAGGGGTGTTGCCAAGAACTGCCTCTCCGTAGCAAAATGCTTTCCTTTGCCAGATTTGTGCTGAAAGGTTTAGAACGTTTGTTTGTTGGTTTGTTGGTTGTCTGCCTTCCTCACTTAAAGACATTTCCATAAACAGTGTAACAGGGTATAGCAGGCTTTGAGTCCAGTGGCACCTAAGAGACCGACAAGATTTTCAGAGCGTAAGCTTCCAAGAGTCAGAGCTCCCTTCTACACTCTGAAAATCTTGTCAGACTCCAAGGTGCCACTGGACTCAAATCTTGCTGTTCTATTGCAAACCAACACAGCTATCCACCTAAATGTAACAGGGTATATAAATGCAAATTTGTAAAGCTTTAAAACTGACAGGGATCTAATACAGAGTTGAAGGAATGCTAAACAGAGTATAAGCAATTCTAAGACTGACATATTAAACGACATAAAAACTATCCAGTAGGATCACACTTACAGCAACAGACAGTACTCAGGAGTGAAGTCTATAGTCCCTATGCCTTTACTTCTGCATCACTGGAAACATCTATTGGTTTAATTTGATTTACTCCATTTCTAGTCTGCCTTTCCTACTGAGACTCAAGGCAGTCTACAAGACATTTAAAAAGTTTCTGACTAGTAGATTATGCTACAAAGGCCAAACTAACAAACTATATTAATAAAAGGCTCATATCAGAATTTCAAGAAAAATGGGGAAAGTATTATGCATACTATAATAATTTAGATAAGCTGTGGATGAAGTTTAGATGAATACAGAAGAAGTTGTATAATTTGATGTAAATAAAGCAATAATGAGATTTCAATTAATTGAAATTTTTATTTAGAAGATGAAGGTAGGAGCCACCACAGAGAATGCATGTGAGCGGGCGGTCGCCAATCCTACCTGTTTTCAGAGTGGCACCTTCAGAAGGTTGTGTTTAGATAAATAGAGGTGTGGCTGTAGAACCCCTGACCTGGACAGCCCAGGTGAGCCTGATCTCATCAGATCTCAGAAGCTAAGCAGGGTCAGCCTGGGTCAGGACTTGGATGGGAGACCTCCAACAAAGACCAGGGCTGCAGATGCAGGCAATGGCAAACCACCTCTGTTCGTCTCTTGCCATGAAAACTCCACCAGGGGTTGCTGTAAGTCAGCTATGACTTGAGGGCACTCTCTACCACCACATTAGAACTTAGCAGGAGAGATGACCCAGCAGGTATGTGGGCCTGAGGCAATCAAGGAAGGGCTTACGATAACTAGAACTTTGAACTGAACCTCGTTACTGATAAGTAACCAGTAGACTGTCTGCAGAATGGATGTGACATGCACCTTCTGCCTAGTACCTGGTAATAACTGAGCTACAGCATTCTGTACCAAGTGGAGTTTCTGGCTTGTCATCAAGGGGCAGACCCATGTACAGTGCATTGTAATAGTCTAGCTTTGAGGTAACCTTCACATGGATCCATGTGCCCAGATCAGCTGAATCGAGATGGGGAAGGGGCATCCTCGTGGCTAAACGAAGCTGGGAAAATGCTTTGGGGGGCAGTTGTATTAATTTGCTTCTTCAGCACTGATTTTGAATCCAGCGTAACTCCTGGACCCTTAACCAAGTCAACTGGATCCCATCAGTGTCCTATTGGAGCGAAATTTTGTTAGTCTTTAAAGTGCCGCTGGACTCTTATTTATTTTTAAGTGTTAGTTTGGTTACTGCTTTCCAGATGCAGGGAGCAAGACTTCTAGAGTCAATTGATTATCTTCATACAGCTTGCTTCTGTTGGTATTAAAATGTACAGGCTTTGCAATCACACAGAGCTGGATGGGGTCCTAAGGGTCATCTAGTCCAACCCCCATGCACAATGCAGGAAATTCACACAATTCTTCATCAGCAGCAAGGAACACAAATAACTGTGGAGGATTTATCAAGAGGTGTTCAGGAACTGGCAGACCCAAGTGTAGGGTCAGGAGGGAGAAATAAATGCTTTCAGTCCAGAGTTACTCCGTTTACAAATAGCAGGAAAAGCTTCCCCCCACCGCTGCTCTCCCCGACACCACCACCAATAAAGGCACAATCTAAGGGTAACAAAGACCCTTTAACAGATGAGTAGTGAAGGAAAAGGCGTGAATTGTTACTTCTCTGCATGCTTTAGTGTGCTATAGCCTGTGAAAAACGTCCCCTGTACTTGGAGGTTCTATTTCGTATGGAGGTTGGGGCTAATACTATTTTTTTAAGAAGCCAGTCAATTGGGGCCGGACTAGACGTTATCAGGGGGGCAAGAGGTTTCCAATGCAGTCCTCAGCTGAATGGGATGGCTTCTTCCATATTTTTGCAAATGCAACCTCTGGGAGTGCCTTATCAAAGGGGGGGAGAAAGAGGGGAGTCGTAACCTTTTCTTCCCGATGCTGATGTCTGTCTCCAGCTGAGGGAAATGTACCTATCAGTTTCAGGAGTGGCTTTTATCAGCAAGAAAATGATAGGGGAGGGAAGGGATAACGCCCCCCCTATCCCCTGCCCTCAATCTCTCCCTTGAAAAAGCAGGTCCTTCGCAAGAGAAAGTCATTTAAATGGAACACAAAGCACTGACACAAATTGTAAGGTGCAGCTGCACAGCTTCTTGTAGGCTGCCGGAGCGGAGAGGGAGAGGTTGTTAGCCTCCCTTCCCACACACGCACGCACACACTAAGGTTGCCATCAGGCCTGGAGAAAAATGTCCCGTCCCTTTAATAGAGGCTTCGTGGATGGGGATGGACAAGAGACACTTTTCATGTCATGAAGATAAATAGCATCACCTGGAAAACCATGTCCCATTAAGCCTCTATTAAAGGGGCAGGCACTTTTTCTCCAGGCAGTTGGCAACCTTACTCGCAACTGGGTCTTCTTTACAAATTTCTCCCTTTCAGCATCTTTTGCACAACTGCCTCTAAGATCATGCCTGAGCCCAGCTGGGTGTGTGTGTGTGTGTGTGTGTGTGTGTGTGTGTGTGTGTGTGTGTGTGTGCAGAACAGCCTCGAAAGGTGCGCTTTCTGAAGAGGACACGGAAAGGGTTATGCCCCCTTCCATTCATCTGTACGGGTTCCATTTCTCGAGGGTTAGATGGCAATTTGTCACTTGCATTCCCTAAATTCTTTTGCTGCAGAGCAAAAAAAAAATCTACAATTAGTCCATATTTGATTTCAGGTGCCATGTTTGAAAACATGTTAAATGTGGCCGTGGAGGGCAGTTTCACACTTTGCGGGTAACATTCACACACACGCTTGTGCATCCAGAAACACTCACAGCCTGGCTTAATTACACTTCTCCAGCTTCCAGGCCTGAGTGGTTAAGCCTGTTCCTGTCCTACACCCTTGCTATATTTTTGACAAGACACAACTGGTGTGTCAGCAGAGTATGTGTAACAGACACGCTTGCTGCGTAAACCATAAAGCTGGTTTACATCCAGCGGTGTGCAAGGGTGGGGTGCTCAAAATCCAGCTGTGGATATGCTGAGCATAAATGAACATTTATTGTTCCCTTCCTTTTAATTCACAACTTCGCAAGTCAAACCAGGCCAAGGTTTGTTGCTGTCCATCCTTTGCAGGCAATTGGCTTTACTCATTCATGTAAATCCATGCAAATGGGACACTCCCTTTGTTTTCAGAGCCGGAGACCCAGCCAAGCCGCTGTCTGGGCTGCTTTCCCAGCAAATCCCTCTGAAATCCAGTTTAATTAAGTCCAGCTGGTGCTGCTCCAACAAGAGGGGGAGAGAGGCAGAGGAGGAATGTGGGGGGGAGTGGGGGGTTGCTTGCAAGCTCCTTGAGAGGAGGGGGAGGGAGGCGGGGCAGAGGGGAGAGGCGCTCAGCTCCAGTCCAGATTTGGGTTCAAAACTGTTTTGGACCTACGTTGCACGTTGTTAGATTCCGTGCATGCATTAGCAAAGGGTAAGTGGGGGGGGGGGACAAAGGAGTGCAAGTGGAGCACAAGTGAACAGGGAGGAGGAATACACGTGAGTCTGTTCATTTGCCAGGCAAGTGTCATTCATCACTTGTAGCTTGGCCCCTCCGATCAGAGCTACTGCAGAAAAGACAGGCCCTCCTTATCAAAAAAAAGCCTTGCTACCAAAAGATTCTGGCCAGTGGAACAAAGAGAATCTCTGAGGTCCCCACTTCCTTCTTTTTATTGATACCTTTCAAAGTTGTCTGATAGGCAGAAATTCAACAGGTAAATTTATTTGCAATACAGGCAGAAACTTTACCTGTTGGATCACTGCTTATACAGCTGTTTAAAGCATAGAACCTCCCACAGGGAGGGGAAAAAGGCTACAACATCATCCAGGAAAGGTATGCATCTGAGATGACAAGTAAATCAACAACCATGGTTTTATGCAATAATGATGGTTACCAATGCCCTGGAGAAAAATGCCCTGCCATTTTCCTAGGGACATAACACGTGGAAGTGAGCAGCAGTTTGTGGCATGGGGGATAAATAATATCATCAAATAAATAACATCTGATTAAGCCTCTATTAAAGGACAAGGCATCTTTTTCTCCAGGTCAGTTGGCAACCTCGGCCTGGGAAATTGCAGGGCCTCTTACCAGCCCCCCCCCCCAGCCAAAGCAACTGCAACGTCCACCTTCTCTGGCATTCTGGAATGTCCTGTAGGAGCAATTTGTGTCTTAGTTTCATGTGCTGCATTTTTATCTTGCACGTACTCCAAGGAGCTCAGGGAGTGACCTGCATGCTTCTCCTCTCCTCCATTTGATCTGCACAACAACCCTGCCAGGTAGGCTAGGCCAAGAGTCAATAGAATGGTTGTTCTGCTTGTTCCATGGCAAATGGGGATTTCAGCTCCCGCCCTCTAACCACTATCCCACGCAGTCTTTCAACGTTGCTAATGTGCTGCAATTGCTTTGCAGTCATTGATCTGCTGGAAGCCCTCAACATCACCCGCTCCGTCGTGGGCATCACCAAGGCCAAGGGGCCCGATCCGGGAGTGCCAGCCTGGAAGTTCCGCCAGCGGGTGCCCCACCTGACGCTTCCCTGGGACTACTCGGTCTACCTGTTGTCCACGGTGCAGGCTGCCCTGGGATTCCACTTTGTGGCCCGCCAGAGCGGTGGCTCAGAGGGGACCCTCATCTCCCTGGCGTCTCCGGCTGCCACCAAGCGGGACGGGCGGCCCCTGCTGCAGCTGGTGTCCAGCACGCAGGCTGACCAGCTCCGGCTGGAGTACCGCACCGTGCACAACCTCGAGCCTGCCTCCTTGGTCTTTCCAGGCGGCACCCCCTTGGCCCACGGCCGCTGGGCACGGCTCGCCCTCAACCTGGAGCCCCATCGCATCTCCCTCTTCGTGGACTGCCGGGAGCCCATCGTCTTCGAAAAGGAGGGTGGGGAGGCGGTCCTGAGCCTCATCCTGCCCCTGGATCTGCACATCACCTTTGCCAGCCTGCCTGGAGACAAAGCCAGCAAATTCTTGGTAAGACGCTCCGCTTCACTCTGTAGCGGCTTGGCCATAATGAGCTTACAGGACTCATTGCCACAAGATAGGACATGAATGGCTGCTAACTCTGATGGTCTCAGCACACTCAGTCAGACAGCTAAATGAAACTTCCATGTTCAGGAGCGGTATACCTCCAAATAGCCAGTGTGTGCTTTTAACTGTCAGGCTAAGGTGTTTTCCGCCCAAGGAAGGGCTCATGGGGTTTTATTGTTGCTGCTGATACAGTATAGCAGTGATGGGACTTTCACATCACAGGTTCCCCTGCATTTTCTCTTTCCCCGTGTCCTTCCTGGCAGCTTTCCCCCCTCCCCAGTAGAGCTTTTGGGATTTTTTTTACAGTTGGCAATTAACATAGTGTTATAGCAATCTATTTATCGGATTCCTTGAATTCTGAGCTTTTTAAAAACAAAGTCTCCAGCCCCTTTCGTGGCAGAGGTAGGCCTTTTCCTTTATACCTCCACATCGAAAGGAGCAAGAGATTAAAAAAAAAAAAACGAAAGGGGGAAATGGCCACCATGGGGAACCAGGGAAAAGAAAATGGTGCCAAAGTGGTTGGGACCAGGACGATCTGGGTTTTCCTGTTGATGTGAGTGACAGCTCACATTTGCTGCTATCTTCAAAAATATCACAGCAAAGCAGATTTGGGAAAGATTTCTGAAAAGACGGGGAAACCTGAGCAGTGCATGTTGGGGTGGGGTGGGGGGGATGCAATGACAAACAACCCCTGTGGAAATGACCTAAGTTGAAGAGGCCTGGGTTCAAATCCCGCCTCAGCCTGGGTGACCTTGGACCAGTCACTGTTTCTGAGCCTTCCCTAATTCACAGGAGAAGAGGGTTGCAAGCTGCTTTGGGGATAAAAGCTGAGCGCAAATATCTCAACACTACGGGACTTTTTGGAGAAAGAGGAGGATAATATAAGAGAGGCCCGATAGGTTTTCAAGGTCCCCCAGAAGCCTTTATGTTTTCCACCTGAATGCGTACTCGTATTCACAAACTCAGGTTTTGAAATCTGTCCGTGTTGTTCTTGTGATGATTTTGAATGAACGGCTCCCGGAGCATCTTTGAAAACAAAAATGATTCACAGGGCACCTTAAACACGGGCAAATTTCTTGGAATGGAAGAGTCAACCATCTGCTTCTGACGCGCATTTGTTGGGGTCCATCACCACACAGGGTTGCCAACCGCCTGGTGAAAAAGGCCCCATCTTTCAACAGAGGCTTAACGTGACGCTATTTACCTCCATGCCATGAAAAGCTGCTGCAGACCTTTTCCACACATTTAATCATAATAACCAGCAGGGCTTTTTTTCTGGGGGAAAAGGTGGTGGAACTCAGTGGGTTGCCAGCACAGGGGGCAACTCTTGGCGGGAGGTGGTGGCTCTGGTACCACATGTGCGCGCGCAAAGAGCACGCACGTTCCCAGGGCCAATGATGTCACTTTGGGTCAGCTGGAACAAGGGGGGAGTTTTTAAAAGTTTAAATCGCTGTTGGTGAAAATGGTCACATGGCTGGTGGCCCCGCCCCCTGATCTCCAGGCAGAGTGGAGTTGAGATTGCCCTCCACCGGAGGGCAATCTCAACTCCCCTCTGTCTGGCAATCAGGGGGCGGGGCCACCAGCCATGTGACCATTTTCAAGAGGTTCCAGAACGCCGTTCCACTGCATTCCAGCTGAAAAAAAGCCCAGATAATAACTCCTCTCATATATTGGTCTTCTAGATAGATTAGTGACCCACTCAGAGCAGTGAACAAAGTCAGCGTTATCATTATCCCCACAATGTGGCTGGGGATCTGGGGATGAGAGGAAGGGCTTGCCCAAGACCACCTGCTGAGCTCTTGGCAAGAGTGGTAGTCGAACCAGCAGAGTGCTGATTCGCAACCCAGCCACTTAACAGCAGCAGCTATATAAAAGGAAAAGGACATTTTCCTCCACACCTGCTGGCATTCTATCACTGCTCTTGTGGCAGTGAGTTCCATAAGTTAATAACTGTATGACAGAGCACCTTATTTTGTGTTTTCTGAATCTCCTGCTGAGTTTGTGTTTTTGCATGGTAGTAGAAGGAAAATGTTATCTCTATCCAATTTCCACGTATAATTGTATCATCCTTTGTCATGCCTCCCTTAATAATCTCTGCCCCCGCCCCACCCCCACAACTATAAATCCCCAAACTCTTTAGCCTTTCTTCACAGAAAGGTGCTCCAAACACATGGTCCTTTGGAAAATAGTAAAGAGTCCAGTAGCATGCATGCATCTGACGAAGAGAGCTGTGGCTCTCGAAAGCTGATGATGCATCTGATGAAGAGAGCTGTGGCTCTCGAAAGCTGATGATGCATCTGATGAAGAGAGCTGTGGCTCTCGAAAGCTGATGATGCATCTGACCAAGAGAGCTGTGGCTCTCGAAAGCTTATGCTACAATAAAGTTGGTTAGTCTTAAAGGTGCTACTGGACTCTTTACTATTTTGCTACTACAGACTAACACGATCCTTTGGATTCCTCTTCCCTGCAATGGAAGCATAAAATGATCATGCCAGTTCATGCAACTATTTAAATATGGTGATCCGGTCTGGCCTCAGACCCGCTGCGCCTCCAAAAGACGGATTAGAAGATGCTTCGCAGCCTCCCTTGCAGCATTCTGGAAGATGATGTGGCAACATTGAGTGTGGCTTTATCGGAGAACCTTAACTCCATTGCCAGCCCTGCATCTTCAAGGCTTGCTTAGAGCAGCCCTAGAAACGAGCCAGCAGCGCGGCTGACTGGAGACTCTGTTCATTGCGCCTTACTTGGCTACTCCTGGAGCTGCTCCCAGGAGACTGTTCTGCCACACATCCCAGCCGCCGTTTGCTCTGGGCCATACCGTTGTGCTGTGCTTGTGAAGAATGAGCCCTTGGACTCTAACTGATCAGAACTTGGACTGAATTCCCTCCCTTTAATATATCCACTCCAAACTGGAAAAGAAACCAGTTGTTAATACTTAGAAACATCTGGCTCTTTGGCTGTTATTCTGCTGCCTGGCTGGCTGGCTTAGCATCCAAGAACGGTAAAGTGAAAAGGGAATGCCTTGACATAGATTTCCCCCCCCCCACCACCACCCCAAATAAGCAGAATTACACACTGATCTTGCAACCAAATCCCATCTTTCCAAATCAAATACTGGCTTGTGGAACTCTTTGCAAGGGCCCTGGCTCCTGACTTGCACCAGCCTCCACAATGGAGAGACCCTTCCTACATTTCCCACCTGACCACCCACCCACCCCCAACAAGGTTGTGCTCCTGTGTCATTTTTGGGTAACTGCTTCTGCCTGCTTCTGTAGGGCTACTGGCAGACGGCAGAGATCTCGCCCAGTGGATTCCCACACCGCCCCTGGCACTGTGAGAACCTGCCAGGTAAGTGCTTGGGAGTTGTAGGGGGTGGGAGGCAGCAATGGTGATGCAATAACCATCTTCAAGTACCTGAAGGGCTGTCATATAGAGGATGGCACGGAGTTGTTTTCCGCTTCCCCAGAAGGTCGGATCAGAACCAATGGGCTGAAATTAAATTAAAAGAGTTTTCAGCTAAACATGAGGAAGAACTTCCTGACAGTTAGAGCGGTCCCTCAGTGGAACAGGCTTCCTCGGGAGGTGGTGGGCTCTCCTTCTTGGGAGGTTTTTAAGCAGAGGCTAGGTGGCCACCTGACAGCAATGCTGATTCTGTGAACCTGGGCAGATCTTGAGGGGGAGGGCAGGAAGGGGTACATCAGCGCTTAGTTCTCATGGCTCCTTCTTATATGCCCAGGTAATGCCGATCACCACTTTGGGGTCAGGAAGCAATTTCCCCCAAACTAGTTTGCCTGGGGAGACCAACAGTTTTTGCCAACTTCTGGGCATGGAGCAGAGGTCACTGGGTGTGTGTGGCCGGAGGGGGGAGGGAGTAGTGAATTTCCTGCACTGTGCAGGGGGGTGGACCAGATGACCCTAATGGTCCCTTCCGACCCTATGATTCTATGAATGACAGGAAAGGGTGGGTGGGGCATATGTATTTCTGTTGGGTCAGATGAACAGGAGTCCATGCACAGCCCCAAGTGGGAAGGCCATGTAATTTAGGGCAAGCTCACCCCCTTGGAATCAAGTTGAAGGGACCCCAAATTGGCGGGCAAAGCAGACTGGGGGACTTTTCTCCCGTGAAGCTTTTGGCATCTGTGCTGAGATCAAACGCAGCTGGACCAGATGTTCCCTGTCAGAGGCAGCTAAGAATCCAGGGTCTTGGAGAAGATCCAGCAGCACGCAGGAGGAGGGAAGGGACCAGGGCTGGCCTCCGGGATCCATGCTGCATGGCAGGGCTGGCGGGCGGGCTGGCTGGAGGGGACAACACAACTTCACATTCCCAGCTGCTTCTAGGCCAGCCACATGACGTTTTGAAGCACTCACAAACTGAGCCTTTCTAGATCCAGCCGTGTTAGTCTGTAGTAGCAAAATAGAAAAGAGTCCAGTAGCACGTTTAAGACTAACCAACTTATTCTCTTAGTCTCTTAGTCTCTTAGGGCCAAGCTACAAGTGACAAACGACACTTGAACGGCAAGTGTATTCCTCCCTGTTCACTTGCCCTCCACTCAATCCACTTGCAGTTCAAGTGTCATTCGTCACTTGTAGCTTGGCCCTGAGTCTGCTTAGTCTCTTCGTCAGATGCATGAAGAGAGCTGTGGTTCTTGAAAGCTTATGCTACAGTAAAGTTGGTGAGTGTTTCTAGGCGATTCTTCTGCTGAGCTCTTAAATATCTGCAGGGCTTTCCAAGGTCGAGATGTCTTCTTGGTTGTACTTCTCTTATAGGGAGATGACATTCTGGCTTTAGGTTCCTCACCGGCACGGGCAGTCTGAGTGATGCTGGGGGCCTTGAGCAAAAGACAGGAATGGAGCCCTATTCTCACCCAACCCACTGAACAAGAATAACAGGAATGCCTTACTGCAGGCTGTGGTAGCTCACACCAGCCCACCTGCTCTCCTGGCCCAGCCTCCATCACCCAAAAGAAGAGTGGGGGATAGAAGCAATGTCAGGATCCGCACAAGTGCCCCATCCTTCCCTCGTGCTTTGCATGTGAGTCTGCAGGCGCTGGCCAGCAGGGAGAGGGAAAGGGCAGCATGCTGTCTGTCTCAGCTGCTTGGGTGGAGCTGGCCAGCAAGTGAAAGAGTGGCTGGGTGCAGTGCCCCTCCATCCGTCCCTCCCTCCCGCTTGGCACTGGCTGGCTGAAGGACAGCGTGCCTGCACTGCACAGCCAGGCTATATGGCCCCCCACCCCCACTGTTCAGCACCCCCGCCCCCCCCAGCCTCAGCCTCTTGCTGTCACCTCTGCTGCAGTTGCCCCACAGCTAAGGCCCTCTGTGGTAACCAGGCAGAAGTCCTGCCCCCTTCCTTCTTCCACAACTTCAGTTGTGCAGATTTGCTCCCAGAAGGGGATGGAGTAGACTAGCTTCACCCCAATGGTTGCTTTGATGGATCCCCCCCCCCCATTTTTTGTTATCACCAGGTCCTGGGCAGAAGCCCAGAATTTCTCCTTCCGGCTCCTTGCTTTCCACTTTCTTCTTCCTCTGTCCCCTTTCACCTGTGTGCGTCCTGTGGGCTCGCTCTGAATTCTCCAGGGCATTGCAATAGGAAAGAATGCCTGCACCTTGGCTTTGCCGGGAGGAACCATGTGTTCTATGAGGGTACTATCTGTTCGTGTTAACTCACACCCCACATGAGCGTCCGTTTGATTTTCCCTCAAGCTTTCTGCTGCTGACTTAGATGAAACTATTTTTTTTGAAGTGGCCTCATTGTTCTCTGAAATGGAATAGGATCGGAGGGCACGACTGACTTGTAGGCTCCTTTGTGCGTTCGGAAAGCCAGGACCAAATTGTATTAGATGGTACCATGGAACAGCCTCACGTGGGGCAATGAGGACAGATCCTACTGAGTGAAAATATCCTGAAAATATCCTTTTTGCCTATGCTGAAATTTAACAGCCACGAGCTGGACCTAGGAAAATAGGCTGGAGGGAACCCAGCAGTTGAAGAATCCTTTGCAGCCAGGTGTCCCGCTCTTGGGGCCAATGCGAGGGCTGTTCCTGGTGACATCTTTTTGGCCGTCTTCTTCCCCTTCATGCCTCACATTTGAAGCCAAGAATTGGAAATATCCAAAGCAGCTGTCCTTTGGACTGGCAGCTGGCCTAGGTCAGCCTGAAGCTTTGAAGAAGAGATACTGTAACCCTTCCTCTTTGCACTCTATAAAATGTGTGGGCAATTTTGTTCATCAAGGTTCATGAGAAAGAGGGTCTCTTTCCTTCTTGGGTGTCCCTAAGATATTTTGGGCAGACCTTCAGTGGCTTTCAGCTTGGAAGACTGAATGTGATCTTTTAAGCAACCATCTGCTGAAAACCAGCTCTTCCCTGAATCGGATTGCTTTGTTCGAGTGGGATCTTGCTATAGCGATACGGCCACTTCCATAGGGATCTTGTCCTGGGTGGCAGAGAGCACTGTTGATTTTTTAAAAAATCTTCTGTGAATGATGGGTCATATAATTCTACCCTGAAGGTGCTGGATGACAATTTTGGAGGGCCCAGGGATGGTGACATTCCTTGGATCTACAGGAGTTATGTCTTATGTTTCTTATATTTTTGACCTCACCTGTTCTCCAAGGAGTCTGTGGGTACAGCCATTTCTCTCCTCTTCTGTTTCATTCTCACAACAACCTTGTGAGGTAGGTGGGCTGACAGAGACTGGGACTAGGGCACCCAAAGAGCTTCCTGGCAGAACAGGTGTTTGAATGTGAATGCCAGGTCCAGTACTCTAACTGCTATGCCATGCTGTCTGTCCAGGGCTTTTTTTCAGGGGGAACGCGGGGGAACGGAGTTCTGGAAGCTCTTGAAAATGGTCACATGGCTGGTGGCCCTGATCTCCAGACAGAGGGGAGTTGAGATTGCCCTACGTGCCGCCAAGCACAAGCAACGCGGAGGGCAATCTAAACTCCCCTCTGTCTGGCGATCAGGGGGCGGGGCCACCAGCCATGTGACCATTTTCTCCGAGGGCAACCCACTGAGTTCCACCACCTCTTTCCCCAGAAAAAAAGCCCTGTGTCTGTCCAACCCCATACTGATGATAAGCACCATGAAGACAAGCAAAATGTTCTTCCTTCCTTTGTATAACTCCATCTGTCATTTTGCAGAATGCAAGAGGGCAGGTCCCTGCCCCAAAGGCCTACAGCAAGAGCAGGGGGTTGGCTGTGGGGGGGAGTTAAAGAGGGGGAGAATCTGTATTCTTTCCATTTGCAGGAGCTTTCTGAATGTCGTGTGTCGTGTAAGCACTGAACTCTTATCTGCAAGAGATTGTTCCTTCCCTGTTGCAGATTCGCCCAAGCTGACTTCACAGGTTTGCCCTCCCTTATCAAGTCTGGTATTGATCTCCGGCTGCAAACTCTGGCCCCACCCCTCCAAACCAGCTGGACTTTTCTGAACCATGAAGGAAGGTGATCCTCAGCTAGCAGGCTGGACAAACCCCAAACCATCAGAGGCTCATCCTTGCTTTCCTTTCTCTACTCTGGTAGAGTTCATTCCATACATTAGCAAAGCCAGTTCCAGGATTTGGATCCAACCATGGGGTGTGCATACTAGAAGGGAGGAGGGAAGGCCTGGGATGCCGCTGCCAGCCGGGGCCACCAGGCAGGAGATGCTTGGGGTGGGCGACTCGCCGCCCCCCCTCCTCCCAAGCTTCAAAGTTCCAAACAAGCTGTGTATATTTTAAAGAATGATTATTTACAAACTTGCAAGCTGAGACCCAGAGAAAGAAACGTGCGTGTTGGAAAGAAAAAGAATGAGCAATTCGGTGGAATGAACAAAAAGAACGAACAATTCCAGCAACCCCCCCCCCGACTCCCTGCATCCCTTGCAAACTCCTGGGTGTGTGTGTGGGGGGGGGGGGTACTGCAAAGCAAAGTCTCTCCCTGTTTGCTTGAGTTGGGGGTGGGGGTCTTGCTGGGGAGAATATCCGGGGCTTGAATTGTTGCTGTTGAGAAGGTTCCGCCGTTCTTCCCTTGATGTGAACTTGCAGTTGGGGGCTGGAGTTCTCCCAGAATTCGAGCTGATCTCCAGACTACAGAAGTCAGTTCCCCTGGGGGAAATGGCCGCCTGAGAGCATGGGTGCCATACAGCATCATATCCCCTCCGAGCATCCCCTCTCTCCAAACTCTCCCCTTCCCAGGCGCTGCCTGACGCCAAATCCCAGGAATTTCCCAAGCAGCCGCAGATCAGGCCAGGTGGTGCCCACCTCTCACTCTTTTCGCTTGGGGATCCATTTTGCTCTTCAGCCTCCATCACCTCTGCCCCCTTTTCCTGGCAAGGTCTCTCCAGATGCTGCAGCTGCTAATGAGCTCCCGCTGGCCCCGGCTGGCCCTTTGTGCTCTTGGCAGGCCGCTTGTCTCTGGGCTCCTGCAGCGGGAAGGGCTCCCCCGTTGTCCTCAGCTGGATCAGCTAAGGGTCTGCCAGTTGCCCCCCCCCACCAGAGGGGTCACGGCCTCCTGCCCCAGGCGGATGCCTCCTGCTGCTGGGAGCTGCTGACAGGTCAGGCACTGGACTGAGGCCAGGCTCCAGGAGGGGATTCCCGCTGGAGGGACTACATCAGCCGAGACCCCTTCTTGCCTGGCCCGCAGCGCCTGCCTGTCCTTAGTACGTGTGACCCTCTCTCATTCAGTAAAGAGTCCAGTAGCACCTTCAAAAAGAGTCCAGTAGCACCTTTAAGACTAACCAATTTTATTTTATTGTAGCATAAGCTTTCGAGAATCAAGTTCTCTTCATCAGATGCCTGATCCGAACTGGTCAAATACAGAAGAGGAGGGGAGGGGAAAGAAGGGGACATATATCACAAGACGACAGGATGCAATTGTGATATATGTCCCCTTCTTTCCCCTCCCCTCCTCTTCTGTATTTGACCAGTTCGGATCAGGCATCTGATGAAGAGAACTTGATTCTCGAAAGCTTATGCTACAATAAAATAAAATTGGTTAGTCTTAAAGGTGCTACTGGACTCTTTTTGATTTTGCTACTACAGACTAACACGGCTAACTCCTCTGGATCAGTAGCACCTTGGAGACTAACCAACTTTACTGTAGCATAAGCTTTCGAGAACCACAGCTCTCTTGGTTAGTCTTCAAGGTGCTACTGGACTAACATGGCTAACGCCTCTGGATCTCTCACTCGGGATTTCCCCGGACTTTAAAAAAAGGATAAAGGAGGGACATTACTGACGTGCACCAAATTAATCACTTTTTGCATCTTCTACTGTTCCTCCATCTCAGCCCGTATGCTTCGTTTTGTCTTACTGGGTATCTTTGTTTCAAATGTTATCAAAGCTCATAATCCACTTTCTGATTGACATAAAGGGTTTTTTCATACTTGTAATCTGCTTTGGGTTCCAGTGAGAAAGAGGACTACAAATGATTGATGAATTAGGTGCGGTTCTCACAGTCCACCCGATGTTTGTGCTGGAATTTTTTGGGTCCTTCACCGATTCAGATTTTAGCCAAGAATCTAGGAGTCAGTGAGGGGTATATGGCATGTTCCAAGTACTGCAGCTGTTTACAACAGTCCAGTTGTTATCCTATCTATGCCAATATCGCCTAGATGTCTAATTAGTCCTTCTGGAATGGCCCCTAGCTCTCCTATCACTACTGGAAGATCTGTTGTATGCTACTTCCAGAGATGCTGGACTGCAAATCTTAGCTTTTGAGCTTTTGTTATCTTTTCAATCTCTTTTTCCTCAATTCAAACATCACCTGGGAGTACCACATCGATTAGTTTGACCTTCTTACTTTCAACCACAGTAATATCCGGAGTATTATGTTCTAGGTTCTTATCCATTTGGATTTTGAAATCCCACAAGATCTTAACTTTCTCATTTTCAACAACTTTCTCGGGCTTATGTTCCCACCAATATTTTGCAGTTGATACTTTTTGCAAAAATTCCAGCGCAGCATTGCAACTACTTTATTATGCTGGTTTTTATCATCAGTTTGTGTGACCTTACTGCACCGCAGATGAGAAGGTCAACTGTTTCATCCGCTTTATCACACAATTTACACTTGCTGTCATTCATGGACATTTCAGTTGTTGCTTTCATACAGTTCATTCTTAATGCCTATTTCTCTGCTTAACGCTTATTTCTATGAAAATAAATTAGCATGGGAGGGGGCAGGGCATGAAATCCCCCTAACCTTTCCTAAATCTAATTTAACCCTTTAACTTGGAGGTGGCTTTTGAAATCTCACCAGGAATTACCAGTTCATTTGCAAGGTTTTCCTTTAAAATAAAATGATAATACCTCGCTTTTCTCCCCAGCCAGAGCCCCACTAATCTCCCCTCC
Organism: Eublepharis macularius; assembly: GCF_028583425.1. Classification (NCBI taxonomy): domain Eukaryota; kingdom Metazoa; phylum Chordata; class Lepidosauria; order Squamata; family Eublepharidae; genus Eublepharis; species Eublepharis macularius. Next base: position 2,884,979 of record NC_072798.1, read on the forward strand.
CCCCTCTAGCCTCACAACTACAGCCTTGTAAGGTAGATTAGGCAGAGGGTCACCTGGCTCGCTTCCGTGGCAGAGCAGAGCTTCCAACCCTGTTGTCCCAGGATGTAGTCCAATATTACACCACACCGGCTCTACTTGCTGTCAGAAGGACTAGAACCCTTTCCAGATGCTCGACTTTGTCCCCAGTCCTAAAACGGTTTGATGCGGAGTCGTGGAATACACCCCAGCTTTTCAAGGTTCCTTGACGCGAGCCTGGTCTTTAAAGGCATGGCTTCTTCTGCACTGTGTGCAGGAATTAACAAACAAGAAAAATCAAGACCACCTAACAACAAACCACTTCAACACAATCTTATATAAACATTCATATAATTAATACAGTATAAGTCAATTGCCAGTATTTGGACAATTCATACAGTGTACTTATTCATTCATTACTAAATGCAGTTTCAATACATTTATACAGTCTTCATTGCAAGGCCTATTAAGTGCTAAGTGCTGAGTGCGAAAGGATGTTATTTGTCCATCGCCATATAGCTGCCAGTCATAAATCAGTGAACAAGATAATTCCGTCCAATATGTCAATATTAATGGCCACAGAGGCACTATAGGTCAAGAGGCACGTAGCAAGAAATATCCATCTGACGGGAGGACCGGTGGGGGGTCCCGTTTCTGGAGTCCCTTTTTCAAAGATGGTATATAAACTCCGACGTTCCCTCCATTCAATTTAGACTTTCACTTAAACCATCAATTATATAACGTCGGGTGCTGTTCAGAGTGAAGGCTGCAGGAGTGGCAGGAGGCAGAGAGAAGGGGATGGAGGGAGAGGGACTGGACCAGGAGACCCAATGTGGAACTAGGATCTGAAAGACGTGGGTTCAAGCAGGTCTGTCTCAGCCTAACTTATCTCACAGCGGTGTTGCGAGAGTAAAATGGGTCGAATCCACATTCACCCATTACCCGCATGTTTATCGGATATCTTCCGTTTGCCTCCAATCCGTGATTTTTTCCTCTTCGTTCACATCCCTGCTTCCAATCCGTCTTTCTCGCGCGTCCCTCCGGTCACACGGCCGCTCGAAGACCACTTTTTTGGGCGGGACTTTTTTTCCCCGCCCATTTTTTTTTATTTTTTTGAGCGCACTTTTCCGTTATTTCGATCTTGCCTTATAAAGCAACATCACTGAAGATAATGATGCCTCTCTTTCCCCCACTGACAGCACTGATGGCTCTCTCCCATTTCTTTTTTGGAAATTTGGAAGCATGTGGGAAGCTTTTGTGGGCATTTCCCATGCAGGACAGTTCAGTGCCTGAATTTTACTGAAGTTTCACTTCCTTGGAGTGTCATTATTTTGATATTTCATAATTTCGATATTACAGTAATATAAAATAAAAAAAATAAAAAACAGTTAAAAAGGAAGTTTCGCCAGTCCATTCTGAGGATGGATTCACCCCAAAATGATTTTTCAATCTACCAGATTTGATTCAGAAACAGCATAATCAATAAATCCAATGCTATGAAGTCAAAAACAGTCTTTTGCAGACTACGGAGCACTTGCAAGTTGAATCAGCCAATAGGAACTCTCGGAACGGCCGGAGAGACAGGAAGGGGGGTGGTTTTTAAAAAAACCGCGTAAATTGCGCATTGGCCCGTTCACGGCCACCGTGAAACTCCCGTTGAAAACCTGTGACCACATATTCGGGAGAAATGCGAATGAAATGCGTCTGTTTAAGGAGGTAATGTGACCGGCACTCGGGATTGCGTGGGGAATGCGGGGAACATGCGACTTAGAATGAGTAATGTGGATTTGACCATGGACAGAGGAGAAGCTCCTTGGAAGAAGAATGGGAAAGAAATGCACTAGACAGTGAGTAATGAAAGAACACACCGGGGATCTGTCCTTGTACCGTGGAGGGAAGATTAACAAATTAACGGATCTGGCACGCATGAGAATACATGTGGGTGAGCTGCTCAAGAAGTCAGACCGTAAGCAGCAACTAGTCTTTTTGCTGCACTTCAGCAGAGGCGGCTGCCTCCGAAAGCAGGCTTGGCATAGGGGACTGGGGGCAAGACCATGTGACCCATAGGCCAGCGGGAGCCCCCTCTCTGTAGCTAGCCCCTGTCCGGAGGAGAGGCAGCAGCCAGAACTCTGCCTTTGTAGGAACATCAGAACAGCCCAGCTGGATAAGATAAACGCTCTTTCTAATCCAGCAACCTCTTCCCCAAAGCAGCCAGCCTTGGAAGGCCTGCAAGTAGGGGACAGAGGTCATAGAATCGTAGGGTTGGAAGGGACCTCTAGGGTCATCTAGTCCAACCCCCTGCACAATGCAAGAAATACAGAGTTACCTCCCCTCCCCCCCCCCCCCACACACAGTGACCCTTACTGCATGCCCAGAAGATGGCAAAACACTGTCAGGATCCCGAGCCAAACTGATCAAAGGATCCCCAGCCAAACTGGATCCCTAGCCAAACTGGTCAAAGCTGTCTCCTTCTGTTACCTTTTTCAGTGCCGATATTCAGCAGTACGCTGCCTCTGAACGTGGAGGCTCCATTTAGTCATTGAGGCTCATCATCATTAACAAACCTTTCCTCTCCAGACTAGTTTCTATTTGAGAAAGTTCGTTTGTTGATTCATGGAATCCCTTCATCGACTATTTATATGAAATAGATAACAATGATTTGCGGATTTATGGGTTAAGGGATTTTGACATTAGAAAAAAGAGAGCTTTTAATCATTCATTAGAGAAAGTGTAGATTTGACATGATACAAATATTTGTTTGGAGAAAATTGGAAACCTTTTGGTTTAGATTGTTTTTGTTGCCTTTTTCTGTATTTTGTATGTTGATTTGTTGTTTTTGCTTTTGTTTTATTAGTGTATGTGTAATTGTAGTTTTTGGGGGATTGTTTTTAATTAAATAAAACTTTTAATTAAAAGAAAAAGAAAAGGGGGGGGAGAAAGAAGCTGCATCCAGAAAAGACTGACCGGACAGGGGGCTGAGTGCCGGCTTGGTGGCCTGTTTCCAAACACACAAACCCATGAAGCTGCCTTATACCGAGTCCGACCCTCGGTCCATCCAGGCCGGTATGGTCTGCACCAGACTGGCAGGTGCTCTCCAGGGTCTCAGGTCAAAGTCTTCCAAATCACCCGATCCTTCTTAACTGAAAATGCTGGGGATGGAACTTGGTACCTTCTGCATGCCAAGCTGATGCTCTACCGCTGCACCACACGCTCACATAGTTCTGAAGAGAAGGGAGCATTTTTAGTGGCTTCCGCAGAGCACAGAGAAACAACCGCCAGGGCGGCAGCAGCAACAGGCAGGCCTGGAAGGCCAATAAGAGGAGACCAGAGGAAGTTCTGCTCATCAGCTTTGTGTGTGCGTTGCTTTTGGGCGGATGCTGTAAGCCTTGAGGGCCGCAGAAGTCCTGCAATTCAAGGCGGGCAGAATCTTGCAAGGGAGTTTGGTCCTTGTGCCGCTCCTGTTCTTTCCAGTGGGGGCTGGCATAGGAGGATTCAGCAGCCAGAGGGGGGGAATGCAGTTTGGGTTTTCCATCTCGGATCCCGTAGGCTGCTGCTGGGTTTGGTGGCACATTGCCTGGGACCTCCAGGATCGTTGCTGGGGCATCGCATTTATTGGTCGCATTTGGGGTATCGCATTTATTGGGCAGCAAATGGGGAGAGACAGCCACAGCAGCTTCATTGCAGGGATATTTCCTGGCTTTGAGAATCTCATCATCTCTTGACCCACAGAGCCCGATCTGCTGCCGCTGCCCTACACCATGGCTGAAGAGCACTACATGGAACCGGACTCTCCGCCACCCCTCGAGCCGCTGGCCCTCACGGACATCCGCCATTACCAGCGGGAGCCCAGCCAGTCTGATTTCCCGCCCCCAGGGGCAGCACAGTCCAGCCTGGCCAGCCCGGAAGAGAGGATCCGGAGGCTGGAGGAACTGGTGGATGGGCTTGGGAGCATGTTGGACATGGTGAAAGAGCAGGTGAGGCGCGTCTCTGGCTGTCCCAAGCTCACACTTCCCACCCACCCCAAACCCACAGTGTGCGGGGGACAAGTTTATCAAGCAGATATGGAGGAAAGAGTAGGATGGAAGGCAGGACTATAAAGTGGGAAAGAAAGATCAGAAGTAAGAACATCAGAAGACCCTGCTGGGTCAGACATCTGGTGCAGCAAGGGTTACCAACTCCAGGTTGGAAAATTCCTGGAGATTTTGGGGGTGGAGCCTGGGGACGGTGGGGTTTGGGGGAGTGAGGGGCCTCAGCAGGGTGTAATGCCATGGAGTTCACCCTCCAAAGCAGCCTTTTTCTCCACCTGGAGACTGGCAACCCTAGCAGTGCCACACAGCCAGGTAGGCATGGCAGTCGCTTCCTGTGTCACGGACAGTCATGAGGATGCCGCCATGTCTAGCTTGGCCCCTCAGTCTCATCAGGTGGAGTCCCTGCTCCTTAGTTCTGTTTGTTGGTTAGAACTGTAGACTGCTGCACCTCGCTTATTCTGAAACCTGTTGCTCCCATCCCTGGATTGCCTTGTTGAGAATAATAATAACAGTGTGCTTATATACCACCCTTCTAGACGGATTAGTGCCCAACTCAGATCGCTGAACAAAGTCAGTGATGTTGTTATCCCCACAATCCAGCTGGGGAGCTGGACTGAGAGGAGGGGCTGACCCAAGGCCACCTGCTGAGCTCATGGCAGGAGGGGAAGTCGAACCAGCAGAGTGCTGATTCACAGCCCAGCCACTTAACCACTATGCTATGGCAGCTCACATAACAGTGCACATATATGCTGCTCTTCTAGACAGATTAGTGCCCTACTCAGAGCAGTGGTCACCATAAATCAAATCTGACTTGAGTGCACTTTCCGCCGCCACCACCACAGAGCGGTGATAAAAGTCAGTGTTATTATTATCCCCACAATACAGCCGGGGAGGTGGGGCTGAGTTGACCCAAGGTCACTTGCTGAGCTCATGGCAGGAGTGGAAGTCGAACCAGCAGAGTGCTGATTCACAGTCCAGCCACTTAAACACTATGGATGTTATTTTGAGGAAAGCCACCTCTGCTGTATGAACCTGAGAACAGGAACCTGACTGAATATCTAATCCTGTCTTGCAAGCAAAAGGGAACGCTATTTAATGTCAGCAGTGGTTTGGTCTTTCTTTTGGGTCTCCAGTTCTATCCAGGAAGATTCCAGATGATCTCCTCTGGTCAGTAAGGGAGCATTTCAAGCTTCCATTAGACTTATCCTTCGTGCGGGATTTAGGAGAGAACTGGAAATGATGGGAACAGAAACTGCAGCTGCGCCTGGCAGTCTCACTTCTTATGCCAGGTCACTTCTTATGCCAACTGAGCCCCTGGGTGCACCAGCTCCCTCTTTGTTGCCCCACCCCAAGGAGTCATCCGAGGGACCTTGCCTGAGTATCAGCCCCAAATATATGTGGGTGTAAGAGTGGCTGGATCTCCCGGGGGGGGGGGGGGGGGTGGATCTGGCAAAGGGCACAAGGAGGGGAACTTGGAGCTTCCTTTCCATAATACGGATTGTTCACACTCCACTGCAAATCCCACCCTTCCTTGTCCAGAGTCTACTGAGCCCTCTTCGTTGCCCTCGCGATCTAGCCAGCCACTATCCTGTACCTTCTCTTCCTTGGGGGGGGGGGGGCTGAATACACACGTGTGCAAACGATGTGGTAAAAATGCTGAGGCGGTACCATGTGGCCCTTTTCTATCTGCGCCCGGTGGAGGACTGAATGTTGGAATGTTTCCTGTGTTAAAAACTCTCTGCAAATAGAAAACCCAAGACAGCAAAGAAGAGAGGAGGCAGAAGCATTCACACTGTTGTCCTAGTTTTCTTCTTGCATAGAGGTTTTTTTTTTAATGCAAGGGACCGTTCAGATCAGCCCATTCTACCACCTCAGCATTTTAATTTTTTTTTAAAAAAAACCCTCATTCGTGCCTAGCCATGCTCCCCAATGGGGACACAAAGCATCATTCTTCTGTCCTCTATTTTATCCTCACAAAAACCCAGCGAGGTCAGTTAGGCTAAGAGTACATGACTGGCCTAAGGTCACCCAGCAAGCTGCCAAGGCAGAGCAGGGAACTGAACCTGGATCTCCCAGATCGTAGACTGACACTAACCCGTATACCTTGCTGACCTACAGATGCCTGGCTGTTAATCTTCACATACCAACTTAGTTGTTTGAATAGGCTGATTATCCCCATAAACTTGTGAATGAGAACTTCAAAGGAAGTAAGGGTCACTGGGGGGGCGGTATTTGGGAATTCCCTACATTTTGCAGGGGGTTGGACTAGATGACCTTAGAGGCACCTTCCTACCCTGTGATTCTATGATCAGCTTTCCGGAATAACCGCTGCCTCCTCCGTCCCCAGAATTCCAACCTTCTGGGACGTGTGAAGTCCCTGGAGGAATGTGAGTGCCGGCGACTGACCTGCTTTTGGGAAGGACGGCGCTATGATGACGGCGCTTCCTGGGATCAAGACCTGTGCACCACCTGCCTGTGTGTGCGAGGCAAGCCAGAGTGTTCGCTGAGACACGACCTGCCGCATTGCCTGGGTGAGTCAAGGCAAGGGGCACGAGCCACATCTTGCACATCTTCCCTTCATTGCGGCCAGTGCAGGAGAACTTCCAGGTGTATTGAGCCCGAGATGGGGGGCGGGGTGGAAGAAGGACAGAAGCTCTTGCAAATAGGGCCAGGGATGGGAACTCTAGCAGAGACCCCAAGCAAGCTCCCCCACTGTTGCTCTGGGGGTGCAGGCGGGGCAAAGGAAAGAAAAACCTATTTCTGCCCCCCCTCAAATCATATCACACCAGTCTACATACACTTCCCCTTTACTCTGCTAGAGCCCCTGGACGTGTGAGCAGTGTTTCCCTGCATGCATCTTGGTTGCTCTTTTCTCTGGTAAATCTCCAGTAAGTTTTAAAGGCAACCCAACAGGGAGAAATTCAATAGAGGCAGCTTCCTCTGTCTGTCTAGTGCATGTTTGATTGTTTACAACATTTTAATGCCGAATTTCCACACAAATAGGATTCCCCAGGCAGCAAACATGAAATCACAAAAGCATTTCAACATTAAGAGAGCACTTAAAAATTATATATAATAACTGAGCATGTATACAGCTCTTCTAGACAGGTTAGTAGTACCCACTCCGAGCAGTGAACAAAGTCAGTGTTATTGTTATTCTCACAATACAGCTGGGGAGTGGGCTGAGAGGAGTGGCTTGCCCGAGGCCGCCTGCTGTGCTCATGGCAGAAGTGGGATTTTAACCAGCAGAGTGCTGAGTTGCAGCCCAACCATTTAACTGCTATGCTACAGCTGCTCTAAAGCTGTTTGTTGCACACAGGCAGATCATACATGGATCTTATGTAAAATCATCCAATAAAAACATATAGGCACTCAACTCCAAAACCAGGGGAAAGGGCCAATAACCGTTGAGGGTATTCCAAATGAAACAAAAGTCTTTGCCCGCTTGCAGAAGACAACAATAAAGAGAGACAGGCGTATCTCCTGGGGAGTTTTATATGAATGCATCTGACAGTCTGAACTCAAATGATGCTTCTCAGACTGAGCTGGGTCCATCAAGGTCAGCATTGTCTACTCAGGCTGGCAGCTGCTCTCCAAGGTCCGAGACGGATGTTTCAGCATCAACTATTGCCTGTTCCATTTAAGTGCTGGGGACTGAACCTGAGACCTTGTGCACGCCGAGCAGATGCTCTGCCACTGAGCCACAGCCCTGCCCACCTTCCCTCCAAGGAGCTTGGGGAGGCATATACGCCTCTGTTTTTTTTACCCTCACAGCAATCTTGTGAGGTAGGCTAGGCTGAGAGAGAGTAACTGGCCTGAGGCTACACTGCAAGCTTCTGTGCCCCAGTGAGAATTCAAACCTGGGTCCCCCAGATTCTAGCCCAACACTCTAGCCGCTCTGGCTCTCCCTGCACTGACCACTCCCTGCACTGACCACTCTCCTTCTTCCCTGTAGGTTGTGCAGATGGCCGGAAGGAGGGTGAGACCTGGAAGCTCGAGCCGTGTCAGACATGCCGGTGTGAGGTGAGGAGGGGGCCTGCCCTGGACCCTACCCACTCCTGGGCATTCAAAGCCTGGTCCGGTGCACCACTCTGTGCCAAGTGCCCTGATCTGACTGGTCACTTAAAATGCCCTCAAATGGGGGCTGGGGGTGGACTTGGCCACTGGGATTGTGGACTGCGGCACTTTACTCTCCGGGACTATTTTCAAAAAGGATACCTTGCTGCTGATTCAGTGATGTCCGCTATTGAGTTACACAGGACTCTTCATCAGCAGGAAAGGGAAGCAACTGAGCTCCGCCTCTTGTATTGCGCTGGCGTATGCTTGCAAGATGATATAATTAATGGATCTTGAAAATGTTTTTGAGAGTGTGAATGATCCTTCCCTTATTCACTATCTCCTCGCCACTCACATGAACAACCCACAGGCCCGTCCTCTTAGCATTTCTTCTATTCTTTCAGTGTTGTGAGGTCTTCATGTATATTACCTCCACAGTCAGCCCTACTGCCCTGTAAGGTGGGGAAGTCACAGATGTGTGAATGTGTGTGTGTGTGTATGTGTGTGTGTGTGTGTGTGTGTGAGAGAGAGAGAGAGAGAGAGAGAGAGCAACATGTCTGTGACTTGTAGCAAGAGAGAAACCTGCCGGTCTTTGTCACTCGGCGCAGTCTTGACCACATTAAAGCCAGCTCTTCCCGTGCAAAGACTGCTTCTTCCTGGGCAAAAGCAGGGATTCGAATCCTGTTCCCAAGAGAAGGGGTTCATCCCCCACCCGCATCATGTCAGCTGCTCCACAGCACAACAGGAGTCAAGAGGACGCATTCCCTTTTTATTGATTTGAAAATGAATTCCTCCTTCTCCAATGCTGAGCTGATCATAAGAATAGGGATAGCGGGAACTCCCCCCCTCCCAAAATAATAGAGCTCTCGGGCACCCTGTGAAGTTGATGGGCAATAGATCCAGGAGGCCAAAGAGAGCACTTCATTCAAAGGGTAATTCACTTGTGGAACTCACCGTTGCAGTAACGGCCATGATCTTAGACAGCTTTAGAAGTGACAGGGACAGTTTTATGGAGGACAGGTCCACCAGTGCCTGTTAGCAAGGACGGCTCATTTGAACCTCCATGTTCAGAGGCAGTGTACCTCCAAATAGCAGTACTGGAGGGGCAGGAGCAGGGGGAAGCTTTTCTCTCTGCCCCTGCAGTCAGCCTCCTGGGCCTCCGCTCTGCTCTTTGAGGCGTCTGTATCCTGGAGATCGGCGGTCATACCAGGGAACTTCAAGGCCCACCTGGTGGTTGGCGGTAACCACCCAGTCCTGCTCAATGAACTCTCACATCTAAAACTGCAAGAACAATTTATTTATTTTTATTTATTTATGTCATTTATAGTCTGCCTTTCTCACTGAGACTTGAGGTGAATTACACAGTATGAGATTAGTACAGTCGGTATCAAGGACATTTCCATAAACAATGCCGCAGCGTAAATAGATACAAGTTCACAAAGACACAGAGCATTAGCAGGAATCCAACACAGAGTTGAAGAAATGCTGGAACGGAACACAAGCAATACAAAGAACATGAGCATAAAGAACGGCCCGCCCCCACCGCCCGTATGTTTTGTGCTTCTCTGCCCAGGCTGGCACAGTGTCCTGCAAGATGGAGGACTGCCCCCCAGCTCCGTGCCAACACCCCAGCACGCCAGAGGGGAAATGCTGCCCGGAGTGTGGCAGCTGCCTGTACAAGGGCCACCTCCTGAGAGATGGACAGAACTACCAGGAGGCGTCTTGCATCCAGTGTGTCTGCAAGGTGAGGCCGGGGTGAAGGCTGCTGCGACGGGGAAAGGGGGTGAGTGTTGGGGGAGGCCAGTGAAGACTGAGGGTGTCTACGGAGTCATGTGCTACGACCGATGGCTGACACCCCTAAACACCCTCTCATAACATCAGACCAGCATGTATACCGTACTTTTGAGTGGGTTCAAAGCACTTCACATTTTTCATTTTATAACCCTTTATGGTCAAATAGTATTCTTACACAGCTGATGAAGGTTAGGGAACTTGACAAAGACCACCCAGACAGACAGTGGCAGGGCTGCGTTTTTTTTTAACCTTGTGCTTATATACCACTCTTCAGGACAACTTAATGCCATTCTCAGAGTAGTTTACAAAGTCAATGTCATTATTATCCCCACAAACAGACACCCTGTGGAGCTGAGAGAGCCAAGGTCACCCAGCTGGCTTCAAGCGGAGGAGTGGGGAATCAAACCCGGTTCTCCAGATTAGAGTCCTACCACTCTTAACACCAAACTGGCTTTTTTGAATTGCAAGCCCCCTGTTTTCAAAGATCCCTTTTTACAACAGATTTCTTTGCTGGGATCCACTCTTCCCAGAATAGTAAAGTGTCCATTAGCACCTTTAAGACGAACCAACTTTATTGTAGCATAAGCTTTCAAGAACTGCAGCTCTCTTCGTCAGATGCATCATCAGCTTTCAAGAACCACAGCTCTCTTCGTCACATGCAATAGTAAAGAGTCCAGTAGCACCTTTAAGACCAACCCACTTTATTGTAGTGTAAGCTTTCAAGAACTGCAGCTCTCTTCGTCAGATGCATCGTCAGCTTTCAAGAACCACAGCTCTCTTTGTCAGAGAAACACAGTGTTAGACAGGTCGTTGTATTGAAACTCTGCTTGGTCAGGCATCTCTAATCCCTGGAACAACAATACTTCTTTTCAGTCAGCACATGGGTAGTTATTTTATTTTGAACATGATAAGGCATGCAGCTGATGTGCAACAGTTGTGGGGAACCCGGATGTTTGCTTCCATCGTGATATTCTCATTTCAGGAATATCGCCTTTTCTGAGCAATCAAACCATAACATTTTCTCCCTGTCAGAGCACGATTCTTCCCCTTGCCCCATACGCACCCTAATGTCATATGTTGTGTAACTGCCAGTATTGTTTGAAATGGAGCTCTGCAGTAAGCCCCTATTGGACAGTACCTGTGAGGTGGAATCATTACTGAAGAGCAAGGCCTCCCTATGCATGTACGATCCTGTGTCGTTTTTGGCTCTAAAACTGATGGTCATATTTCTCCTGTCTGTGTAACTATCCTAGGCAGGCACTGTGCAATGCCAAGGTGCCCAGTGCCCAGAGCTGGCGTGCCGGGAGCATCACGTGCCGCCTGGCGAGTGCTGTCCAGTTTGCCGTCCAGGTAAGAGGTGGGGTTAATGCTGTGCGAGGAAAGGGAAGGGAGACCGACTGCCAGGTCTGGCTGAAGGCAATGCAGAGCACGACCCATATAATATGACTGGAAGCTGGCCCTGCAGAATTCAGCCAGTTTTACTTTTAAGAAATATGACTGCATAGGATTGAGGCGTACTCAGTTCTTGAACTCTTGCGTGGCTGAGGAATTAAAGAACAGCATCCCCAGAAATTGCACCCAGTCCCCCACTGCCGATCTTCCAGGCAGCTGAAGACGTTTTTATTTAGCACTGCTTTTAATTAACTTTGCTTTTATGCTTATGTGCACTTCTAAACTGTGCTTTTAAACCATGTTTTATTCATTTTATGATTGTTTAATTCATATTGTAAGCCGCCTTGAGTTCTTGCAAGGTAGAAAGGCAGCTAAACAATTGTTTAAATAAATGCATAAATACCTTAATTTATGCTGTATGGATTTATAGGTGCCAGTCTTGAGCCCCCCAAATTCTGGCACCAGAATGAATGCAGGGAAGGGAGCAAAGTTCGCCACGTTACGGCTTTCCTCATTTTGTACAGGTTGTGAGTATGAAGGGCAGCGATACCAAGAGGGAGAGGTCTTTGTGGCTGCATCCAACCCCTGTATGAATTGCTCCTGTCTGGTGGGTACAGCTTCGGCAAGGAGGCTGGTGGATTCAGCACTCACAACATGCCAGGCAATGGAGAAACAGCAGGCAGGGATGGAGGTTCAAATGGCAAGAACAGTGGGAAGAGCTTTGTCGGCTTTTATCCCCTATACACACACACTGTGGAACTCCCTCCCCCAAGATCTAAGAATGGCCATTTCTCTAAATCCAGAGGGGTTAGCCGTGTTAGTCTGTAGTTGCAAAATAGTAAAGAGTCCAGTAGCACCTTTAAGATGAACCAACTTTATTGTAGCATAAGCTTTCGAGAACCACAGCTCTCTTTGTCAGATGCATCATCAGCTTTTGAGAACCACAGCTCTCTTTGTCAGATACATCATCAGGGTTTGCTTTTAAGAGAAGCTAGCAAGAAAAAGAATAACCAGAGAGGTGCAGGTCTGTTACTTGGTGAAGACAGTCCCCTGTTCATGAGTGTTTGAAGGAAAGGGGGGCACCATTTAATTCCCATGTGGCTTCTGGTGTTAAGGGGAAGGTATCTGGAGCTGTAGTAAGATAAGCGAACAGGGAAAACTGAGCTCCTTCAAGTGTCTTTCAGGTCTCCAGAGCCAGCTGAACGGCTTCCTTGAATGTGAAAGGCAAAATAAGCAATCTGGAAGCATCTTGAAAACAAAACAGAACCAGAAATACTTCATAAACACACGCCGTAACAGCGGCTAGAATTCTATTAGTGTATTACTGGAAATGTCAAGTAATACCTTTGCAAGAAGAATTAGTAGTGAAGATAATGGAAAGTGCAGAAATGGACAAATTAACTTCATTATTGAAAGGACAAATAGAAGAGGACTTTGCTAGACCATGGACTCTATTTTATAATTGGGTTAAAATAAATATAAGGACTTAAATGTTTTAAGGATATGAAGGCTCTGATGTAACTTGTTTTCTACTATCACAGTCAACCGAACCGTAGTATGAAATGATATGTAGATGTGTGGAGTCCTGCTACAAGCAGACTATGAGTGATTCCGCACACGTTGGATAATGCACTTCCAATCCTCTTTATAAGTCATTTGGAATGGGGTTTTTTTGTATGCGGAACAAAAAAAACACCTCAAACGATTGATAATGTGCACTGAAAGTGCATTATCCACCATGTGCGGAATCAGCCTATATAGTGTTTTTCGTTCTTTCCTCTTCCATCCCCCCTTCTTCAAATCTACTTCCCTTCTCTCTTTCTTTTTTATGAAAAACTAATAAAAATTAATTAAAACAAAGAAAGAAAACAAAACAGTGATTAGTAGGAGACGGCATGGATTTGTCAAGAAGTCGTGCCAGTTTAATCTTTTTTCTTTTTCTTTTTGACCAATTGACTGGTTTAATAGACCCAGGGAATGCTGTAGGTGTAATATATCTATCTTGACTGCGGTAAAAGCCCATACCCACCCAGTGCTGTTGTCCCCTATAGAGAAGCCTAGTCCGATGCCACCCGAGACAGTGTCCCTCCATCCGCTGTGCCAAGCCCATCCCTCAGCCAGGCCAGTGCTGCCCCACCTGCCCAGGTGAGTCGCTAAGCAGGAAGAACTGATGGGACCCCGATGCTTAGACCGGAGTGTGCAAGGAACCAAAGAATGGGACTGGTTTAAGCCAGAACTGAGCCTCGGGCACTATGCCTTTCTTGGCCCCTGGGGTGTCTTACAGTGAAATCCAAAGCAGAGTTACGCCAGTCGAAGCCCATTGATTTCAATGGGCTGAGACTGGAGTAACTTAGCTTAGGATTTCAACTGTTAGTCCCTGTTGCTTCTCCCATTGTGTGGATAGGAATATTGAACAGAATCTGTCTGCTCTGCAAGTATTCCCCAGAGGGAGAAAAGAGCTTTCTTGCTCAGCTGGCTCAGGGAGATCATTTCCATAGCTAGAGCGAAAGAAATGGGCACCGATGTCAGTCCTGTGTTCGGTGCCCCGTGCAAGTTTTCCCAGAGATCCATGCTAGGACTTCCTTGGAGCCCCCAGTCTGTGGGGCCTGCATGCAGTGCCCCTCATGAGCCCTTCCTCACACCTGCAAGAAGGTGGAGGGGGTGAGACTGGGACCAGCCCCTGGAAGCTGAAGGTTTAGCCCTCCTTATGGGCTCCCATTCTGTGCTCCTGTTAGCTTGTGAGCTGGATGGACATCCCTTGGAACCCGGGCAGAAGAGCCTCTCGGCGGATGGATGCCGGCGTTGTTCCTGTTCTGTGAGTAATGGGCACGGCTGAGAGCCATCTGACGCCCTTTGGCCTGGCAAGGAGCAGCAGAAGGGAGCTTGGTCTCTCTGGACCTCTCTTCCTGGATCCTTAGCGGGGTTAGCGGCATCCCTGGCTCTTCTCCATACACAGGCACTTTTGAATGCTGCTCCTTCGCAAGGGAGGAGAGCAGTTGATGCTGGGCGCCACTATTCCACTGCTCCCAGTGCACTTCAGCATCACCCTGCCAGATTGTGCCGCGTCCTGTCCCCGGTGGTATCCAGTTCATTTATTTATTTAGAAAATGCGCTCGCTGCCTCTCCAGGAACCCGCCTGAGGTGGCTTACAAAATAAAAATAATTAGAAACGAAAGAGTTGGATGTCTTTGGGGAGTTCCAGCCAAGAAGGAAGCTCAGCTTAGGGACGATCCAGCATCGATCCCGTGCCTGTCCAGCCGGATCTCAGACTGCAGGGCTTGCAAAGGGGTGCCTTGTATGTTTTCGTTGTGAATTAAACACGGGACACCTTTCAGATCTAGGATGAAGGATCCCCAGCCCAGCCCAGCCCAGAATCTGTTTCCTTTTTCAGTTTGTCTGTTTGCTTTAAACCGCGTGGTGAGAGCCAGACAGAACGCATCCACTTGACAGTTCGGTCTGTTTCTAGGAGGGAAAGCTGCTCTGCATTCCAGCTCAGCAGTGCCCCAAGACTTGCACCCACGGAGCGCCGCCTGATGTTGGCTCTTGCTGCCCGGATTGTACCCGCTGCCTTTTCCAAGGAAAGCTCATTCCCAGCGGTGTGGAGTTCATGGGCCACGACCCATGTGAGCGCTGCGTTTGCAAGGTGGGTGGCTGGAGGGGTGGGGCTTGGACGCCAGTCGCCGGGTTCCCAGAGGGCAGTGTTCTGGGAAGATTCGGTGACTGCATTTTGTTCATGCTCAGGGGACAGATGATTGGCAAGGCCAGAGAGCATGGTCTTCCAGCACCGACTGGCTGTTAACTTACAGAATGCAGCTTGACTCAATGGCTTGAGTCACCTGGAGCGATCTGCAGGTCACCTGTCCTCTGCTTAAAGCTCACCATGTTGACCCGAGGAAGGGGAGGCCTTTTGAGAGGCCTTTTGCCTCATGTCCCCAAAACATCCATGAGATGCTAGTTGCAGAATAGCTCTGTTTTATTTGAAATATTTGTTGTTAGATTCAAGCATTGATATCATTGAAATGTGTTACTATATTTTCTAACCTGGTAACTGATTGTCTGACTAATTCAATCATAATCTGCCTTGAGTCCCTGTGAGAAAGGGGGACTATAGAAGGAAGGAGGGAGGGAGGGAGGGAGGGAGGGAGGGAGGGAAGGAAGGAAGGAAGGAAGGAAGGAAGGAAGGAAAGAAAGAAAGAAAGAAAGAAAGAAAGAAAGAAAGAAAGAAAGAAAGAAAGAAAGAAAGAAAGAAAGAAAGAAAGAAAGAAAGAAAGAAAGAAAGAAAGAAAGAAAGATCCTTTATGTTTCCCTTCTCCAGGGCGGGAATGTTGTCTGCTCCCAGGTCACTTGCCCAAAGCTGGACTGTACCACGACAGAGGAAGTTACTGGGCAATGTTGCCCGCGGTGCCAAGGTGAGAAGAACGTGCCCCCCCTCCAATTTAGTGATTTTCTGCCCCAACCCATCCTGAGCCTTTGCTCAGTACCCTTCCCTTCCTGTCCGGTAACAACAGCAAGCTGGCCATCTATATTAGAGCTAACCTCAATTTGTCCTCCAGCCCCCGGCCCTCTGCAAATTCTAGCACAGGAGATTTTCCAGATATTCCCTATTTGATGTTGTATCTGGTAGTTGACCTGCCGTGATTAGCACTTGATATCTGACATCAGTCTCATGGCATAGTGAGAAGTAGTGTGGTGTAGTGGCTAGAGGGAGGGACTAGGATCTGGGTGATGCAGGTCCGATTCTCTGCTCTGCTATGGAACCACGCTGCGTGACCTTGGGCCCGTCACACACTCTCAACCATTACCTACCTTGCAAGGCTTGTCGTGAGAGGGAAATTGGACGACAGGAGAATTGTTGTTTTTATTGTAATTTTAATATATATTGAAATTGTTGCAACCCACCCTGAGCCTGCTTGTGAGGAGGGCAGCTTAGAATTTGAATGAATGAATGAATGAATGAATGAATGAATGATGTAAGCTGCTTTGGGGGCCCATTGGAGAGAAAGGTGGGGTATAAATGAAGTAAAATGAAATAAATAAATAGTGACACCTGCAATGACAATTGAGAAATACAGAGAGACTAACCCACTCTGATCTAAAATTTTAAGGTAAAATGTCACATTAGAAGGTAAAACTAGCCAGGATTAGTTTCACTTCTAATCTGTATGTCATGCATGAGTCTTGGAGGGGGTCTTGTTGGTTGCGGGGGTTGGTTCTGTTTGAAGTCTGACTCCCTTCAAAGAAAAATAGTCCATGTTCTACAGGGAGGCACGCATCCAGATTGGACCTTTTAAAAAAAACCTGCAGAACTGCAAGGGTTTTTTCTGCAGGGGCTTGTCCCATGTCTTTCCCAAAGCTGTGAACTTTGCCACTTGAGCTGTACAAGGCAAGTGAGCTTCCCTGTGCTGGCACTGCGCATGGGAAGGCACCACCTAGAAAGCAACCCTGTGAGAAGATCTCCTAAAAGGCACGGGAGATGTGCGAGAAGGAAAGGGAGAGGATCTGCCTCGGCTGTTGGAGGCAGCCGTCCCTGGTTTCCTAGCCCGGAATCCGTGCTGCTGTTCCACGCCTCCTGGAGGCACCTTCCCAGGTCAGTCCTGGTTAGTAACAATCTTATTTTGTCTCTCTCCCCCCCACCCCCCCGGCCACTACTGAAGGTTGTGTGGATGGAACCAGCCGATATGAACATGGCGAAGAGTGGACGCCCACCGCAGAACCTTGCCTGAAGTGTAGGTGCCTGGTAAGGACAGAAGGGGGCACAGATGGGGTACAGATGGGGCTGCCATCTTATAGGATCTCTCTCTCTCTCTCTCTCTCTCTCTCTCATTGCTGCTTCTTCTGTGCCTGAAACTTCACCATCCAACTAAAACGGGAAGGATCGTGTAGCAAAGTCACCATTAGAGGGGGGCCATCTAAGCTGCCCTCTTGGAAGGTTCCGATCTCATAGCTGTTCTCTCCCCGCTCCCCAGGAAGGCAAGGCCGCGTGCAAACGGAGGCAGTGTGCCAGTCTCTGCCGCCACCCAGCCCGCCCTCGTTGGGGATCCTGCTGCCCCATCTGTGATGGTGAGTAACATGGAGGAAGCGGGGGGTCTCTTGGAATACTCCCCCCCCCCCGTTGCTAGCGCAGCGGCTGATACTTTGCAGTGACCCGGGGGCTTCCACATGGCAGGTTTCCTGGCTCCAGTCTTCCAGTAGTGGTCGTTCCTACCCAGTCCGCTGGCTGGGACTTTTTACTTAAAAAAAAAATCTTCCATTTCATATCATTATATGGATATACCATTATAACAATAACAGGTTCTGTGAATTCCCAGCTTCCTTTTAAAAAATTAAGGAAGAATCCCATCTCCTCAATGGAGGGGGCTAGAGTAGGCATCCCCAACGTGGTGCCCTGGGCGCCATGGCACTTGCCAGTCCCTTTTCTGATGCGCAACAAGTGTTTTTTTAGAAATGGGCAGAGGGCCAGGTGCCGCTTTTAAAGGTTTTGAGGCTTATGGTATAATGTTTTTTCTCTATGTTTTGGGTCAAGTCCCAGGGACTCAGCCCCAGCCCAACTCATCGCTTCCATGTTGTGCCAGGAACAAAACCATTTTCTGGCAATGCCAGAGCACGTGTGCCCATTTCAGCTGCATGCCTGCTGCATGTAGTACACATGGTTGGACTGCTCCCCCACCTCCCCCCCCCACCAGCCAGGTGAGTAGTGGGGTAGGGTGGCAGCTGGGGTAGTGGGGAAACCCCCCCCGGGCGGGGGGGGGGGGGCCTGGCAATGCTGGTGTATGCAAGAAAAATACTTTAAACAATATGTTCATTTAAAAAATATCCTGTTAAAAAATCTCTGCCTGAAACTACTATGACGATATATCTATATAATTATATCAAGCTGCTTTGTTTTTTTTAAAAAAAAGCTACTTTGATGATGGAAGAAGTGGCCGCCATGGAGACTGGGGCCGGGGGAATGGTTGCCATATGGAGGGGGCAATCTGAATTTCCCCACCCACACGGCAGCCATCCCAGCCGCCTGTTGGAACGGCCTGCCTGAAGAGGGCTGATTCCGCACACGTTGGATAATGCACTTTCAATGCACTTTATCAATCGTTTGAGGTGGATTATTTGTTCCGCACACAAAAAAAAAACCATTCCAAATGATCTATAAAGAGGATTGGAAGTGCATTATCCAACGTGTGCGGAATCACTCGAGGTCAGGAACGCTCCCAGGTCTCCTGGCTTTCCACAAAATGTACAAAACTGAATTCTTCAGAAGGGCTTTCATACACAGGTAACAGAGCTGCGCCATAAGGCAATGGTTCGAAGAGATGCTTCCATAATGGTCGTCACTGTCATTTGTCAAATTGCTTGTTTTGCCTTAACATGGTTTCAAATTTCTGCAATGTTCACCATATTGCATCGTTTATTGGATCTCCCAGCTCTTGATCCTATTGGCTTACGCTGTGTGATCTGCCTTGAGTCGCAGTGAGAAAGGTGAACTGTGAACAAACAAATAAAGCAGGTCTAAGAAAGACAGGAGAAAAGTTGGGGACACCCAGTGGGGTTGCCAGCTCTGGCTTGGGAAATTCCTGGAGATTTGGGGGTTGGAGTTTGGGGGGTGGAGGAGCCGCAAAGGCAGGGTTTTTTTTTCAGGGGGAATGCGGGGGAACGGAGTTCCGGCACCTCTTGAGAATGGTCACATGGCTGGTGGCCCCGCCCCCTGATCTCCAGACAGAGGGGAGCTTAGATTCGGAGGGCAAGCTAAACTCCCCTCTGCCTGGAGATCAGGGGGCGGGGCCACCAGCCATGTGACCATTTTCTCCGAGGGCAGCCCACTGAGTTCCACCACCTCTTTCCCCAGAAAAAAAGCCCTGCGCAAAGGGGTATAATGCCCTAGAGTTCACCCTCCAAAACAGCCATTTTCTCCAGGGGAACTGATCTCTGTGGCCTGGACTGGAGACCAGTTGTGATTCCAGGAAATCTCCAGGCCCCACTTGGAGGGTGCAACGGTAAAACCCTTGGAGGTGCATGAATGCATCATCATGCAGTGGAGACGCAGGAGAAAATCCCGTTTCCCAACAGCATGGAACCCGGGGCAGAGAACCCACATGGACTGTGGCCGCTGTTTCTTCCCGGCTCCATGGGATATTGAATCTGGCTTATTCAAAGAGCCAATTCAGAGCTGCCCCCTGCTGGTGCCCGGGGAGAGTGCAGCCAGCGCTCTCGGCTGCTGAGCTTCTGAACAGGGGTTCGACTTGCCTGCAGGTTGCCTGTGGGAAGGGCGAGAGTACCGCAGCGGAGAGCTGGTGCAGAACGGGGACTCATGTGAGCGGTGCAGATGCAGGGTGAGTCCAGCCTCCTTCAGGGCTCGGCCAATTCTTCTGTCACGGGAGTGGCAGGGCCACGCTGTGTAACATGGAAATACCGAAGCAACGTGGGATTGTATGGAACAAGCACGCTGACGCTCTGCTTCTTCCCACAGGCCGGGGAGGTCACCTGCGAGCGGCTGGATGTGGACTGCCCTCCAGCCCCCTGCAGCCACCCTGGCAAAGTGCCGGGCCAGTGCTGCCCCTCCTGTGATGGTGAGCATGCCCACTTGTGGTTCCTGGGATCCCAGGCTGTCTTAGCCCATTCCAAGGGCAAGGCAGCCTTCACCAGGGAGAGGCAGGGAGGGTGAGAGCCCAGAGCCGTTCCTGGATGCAGCTGGGCTGGGCCGGGGCTCAGAGAACTGGCGCTCCTTGGGAGGAGTGGCGAGGACCCCCAAGGAGCTGTGTGGTGTAGCAGTTAGAGTGCTGGTCCAGAAGGTGGGAGATCCCAGCTCCACTGTGCCATGCAGTTTGCTGCATGACCTTTGGCCGATTGCTGCCCTTCACAGAGTGAGTGCGTGGAGGTAGGATGCACCGTCCGGAGATGCCGGGGTGGGGAGGAACGGAATGGGACACAGTGTGGGAAGGATGGTTGACCCCCCCCTCCCCTCCTCCGTTTGATCTCGCCAGTCTGGAATCAGCCACGCCCCTCTCCCTGGGCTACGTGGCAGGGGAGGCACAAACCACGCTCGCCCTGGCTTGGGAATCCCTCTCTCTCAGCCCACTGTGGCAGCTTCTCCCTCCTTGGGCTGTCCTGGCTTGTTGTCGCCCCAAGAGCTGACTCCTGTTTTGCGTCCCAAGACCATTCCCACCACCAAAGGGGCCAGCCCTCAAAAAGGAGCTGCTCTCATGTGTGTGGACAAAGCAGGGAGCAGAGGGGAGCAATCACCCTGATTTGTGTCGGCTTCATTGATACCTGCATTTATCCCCGGTGGGGGCCGTTTTATCCTCACAACAACCCTGTAAGGTAGGGTGGGCTGAGAGTGTGTCATCCAGAAAGCTTCCGTGGCAGAGTGGCAATTAAAAACCGGATCTCCCAAATCCTAGTCCAACACTCTCACCGCTACACCACGCTGAGTACCTGCAACTGGTGAAGCCCTTCAGCTTCTTCAAACATGCGCAGATCCAAACGTGCACAGGGGGAGGAGAGGGCAGGAACCAGGGAGGACTGGCTGGAAGCCTCTGCCCAGCTCTGGACCTAAGATGGATTTGGGGAGGGGCCTCTATTCACAGTATTGACCCCCACACACACATACACTGTTTTTTCAAAAAGAGTCCAGTAGCACCTTTAAGACTAACCAACTTTATTGTAGCATAAGCTTTCGAGAATCACAGTTCTCTTCATCAGATGCAACTTTATTGTAGCATAAGCTTTCAAGAACCACAGATCTCTTCACAGAAGAGATCTGTGGTTCTCGAAAGCTTATGCTACAATAAAGTTGGTTAGTCTTAAAGGTGCTACTGGACTCCTTTTGATTTTGCTACTACAAACTAACACGGCTAACTCCTCTGCATCTATGACACTGTTTTTTCTTTCCTTTCCCACATCCTGCTTGCCAGTGTGTGAATTTGAAGCCCGCCTGTACCAGAACGGAGAGACCTTCACACCTGGAGGTAGCAGCCCCTGCCTGCAGTGCACATGCGCAGTGAGTGGGCTGGGCATGAATGACAGGGGAGGGCAGTGGGTGCACTAAAAGACGAGGCAGCTCCCCGTGGGCTTCATGGGTGCTCATCTGGTCAATGAACTTGCTCGGGGATTTTAAGATGCCACCCGATTCTTTCATGTCTTCCTTCTTTGTGTCCCGCTCAGGGTGGGCATATCCAGTGCCAGGAGGAGGTCTGCCCCGCCGCGCCGTGCCCCCAGCCCGTCCAAGATCCAGAGCGCTGCTGCCCACTTTGCAGAGGTGATTCTTGAACCTGGTGCACTTCCCGAGGCAGGGAGGGCCTCATCCATTCCCAGGCATTACTGAACCAGTCACCCTTCTCTGTTCCTAAGGAAGGAGCTGGATACAGTGCAAGCGCAGCTTCCACCGGATCAGACTGTGAGGGGGCATCCCCCCCTTTCCCCAGAGCACGCAGCTTGGCTTGCTTCTCTGAGCCACCTTGAGCTGCTGTTTGGCAATGGTAAAGATCCGACTACCCCAAGTGCAGAACGCCCGTTGGGAGCTGGCTCTAATTTTTGCCTTTCCTGATCGATTTTCTCGAGGGTGGGAGAATTGGGGCATCATTTGGGGTCTTCAGTCAGGCACTTAATGATGCTCTGACTTTGTGAATTAATTCAAAATCTTTCCATTGCTTTATTTTGAAGATTTCCTTGGATTTTGGAGGCCTTCACTCATTGCCTTTATGACAGTAACTCATGTATCAAAAACTAGAGGTCATCTTTTGAGTGAAAATGAGCTCTGCTTTAGATGCTG
The DNA here is from genome assembly GCF_028583425.1 of Eublepharis macularius. NCBI lineage: Eukaryota > Metazoa > Chordata > Lepidosauria > Squamata > Eublepharidae > Eublepharis > Eublepharis macularius. The sequence continues at coordinate 2,907,026 of NC_072798.1, forward strand.
GTGTGCTAAACACAAACGATGTATTGAGCAAGACTCAGGTCCAAGGCTGTTTCCACACAGCTTACCTAAAGCTGGCCCATGGTGCAACGTTGCGGATCATGCTGGGGAAAACGCGACGCCACGCAAAACTCGCGCGAGAAAATGCGATATTTCGCATTTTCCCCGGCATGATCCGCAACGTTGTGCCATGGCCCGGCTTCAGGTAAGCCGTGTGGAAACGGCCCAGGAGTGCCTTAAAGACCAACGAGATTTCCAGGGTATGAGCTTTCCAGAGTCAGAGCTCTCTTTGTCAGATATCTGACAAATCTGACATATCCGATGAAGGGAGCTTTGACTCTCGAAAGCTCCTACCCTGGAAATCTTGTTGGTCTTTAAGGTGCTGCTGGACCCAAGTTGTACTCTTCTACTACCCACCTGAAATGATGTATTGAGGAAAACGATGCCCAATCTACTGCTGTATCTGACAATTTTTTTAAAAAATATATACAAAGGAAATTCATCTTCCACATTTGGATTTGAATCTGAAGAAGAGTTCTGTGTAAGCCACAGGTTTGCTTCCAACACTTTGAATGTAAATTGCTCCCATACAAGATACCCTCCTTCGCTGGTTTGTGCTTTTTGATGTCTTGATCCTGCATGGCTGCTGGGGTCTTGATCTTTGCTTGAAAGGACTAACAGACTAGGTCAGTTGCGAGTCATTTTCTGCCCAGATTGTGGCCACAGACATTCAGGGACCCTCAGCCATACAAGGAGGCCTAAGCATCGTCCCAAACACAGGTGCGCTCCAAGGTGAAGCAACCTCTATCACAACGGGGAGAAATGGAGGATTCCTAGGGTGGGAGGACGAGCAAAGGCCGCCTCCCAGTCTTCTGAGCAGCCTGCCCCAGCTCCTGACCTGACCTGTGGCCGCTCTCTCATGGAGCCCGTTTCCTCCCTCCCTGCCAGTCTGCGTCCTTGACAGTGTGGAGTTTGAAGAGGGCACCGAGTGGGAGCCGGAAGGGGATCCCTGCAGCACCTGCATCTGCCTCCAGGGGGAGCCAGTGTGCAGCGCCACCCAGTGCCCACCTGCCCCCTGCCAACACCCCGCCCAGCTGCAAGGTGAGTGCCTCCGACTGTTTAACCCCCCGCAGAAGCTTGAGCGGGGCTAAGGAGCGCGGCCTTTCCTTGAGCCTGCCGTCGACCAGAAGGTGTGCAGAAGGTGGAGCTGGTGCAGCGATCCTCTGTGGTGGGCCAGGAAGGAGACAGATCTCATGACGTCTTTTCCCCCCTCACTGTTTGTGCATCCAGATCCATCCTGAGCTGACGCACGTTTTTTCCTCCCCCTCCCATCGAAAGGGCAAGAAGGCAGGTGCAACAACTAAGCGCCACTCTGAAGGCCACGCTCTGCCTCTTCTCTGAGCACCTGCGTCTTCACCAGGGCATCAGGATTCATAGAATCCTAAAATCTAAGGATTGGAAGGGTACTCCAGGGTCATCTAGTCCAACCCCCTGCGGAATGCTGGAAATTCACAACAACATGCCCCCCCCCATATACTCCCAGTGACCCTGCTTTCCCCAAGAGTTTCAAATCCACCAACAGGAGACGGGGAGAGATTTGGTAGTGGAAGCCTGGCTTCTGGAAGGGGCTGTACCCTCCAGTTGTAATTCTGGGAGAACTCCAGGCCCCGCCTGGATGTTGGCAACCCAAGTTGTACTCCTCCTAACCTGCAAGGGGAGATTGCCCTAGAGCTGTTGCAAAGAGTCCTTTGACAGTAGAAAAGAGCAAGAGTCCGGTAGCACCTATAAGACTAACAAAATTTGTGGTGGGGTATGAATTTTTGTGAGCCACAGCTCACTTCTTCAGATACTGTGAGCTGTGACTCATGAAAGCTCATACCTTACCACAAATTTTGTTTGCCTTATAGGTGCTACTGGACTCTAGCTCTTTTCTACTGCTACAGACAGACTAACACGGCTACCCGTCCTGATCTATCTCCATAGAGTTCTTTGGGACCATCTCCTATTTGCGGATGAGATAGCTCCCAAGAGGAAGCAGAGCAGGGTGCGCTGCAAAAAGACCTCCTTCCCAGCAGTACCGGCTCAGCGATTCTCTCTCCTAGGGCTCCAGGGCTTGGCAGATGCTGGGTGATGCTGACCCCTGTTGCTAGCCTTACAGGAGAGAACTTTACTCATTTTTTGAAAAGAGGTCCCAGAGAAAGGCTGGGCTCCCCTCCAGAACCATCTTTCTAGACAGTGTTCTGCTAACCTGGCAAAGATTCTTTTTACCTGCCCTGTTAGCTTAGCTGCAGAGCCGCAGTGACCAACATGGCTCATTCTGGCATATCATAAAAGAAACGGGTCTCTGCCCCAAGGAGCTTACAGTCTGTCTACATTTCAGCCATGGGAGAGATTGTGAGGGAGAGAAAAGGTGACCCGACAAGAGGAGGAATGCAGGAGAGTGGTGTAGTGGTTAGAGTGTCAGTCTAGGATCTGAGAGGCCTGAGTTCGAATCCCCATTCTGCCACGGAAGCTTTCTGGGTGGCCTTGGGCCAATCACTCTCTCTCAACCTAATCGACCTCACAAAGTTGTTGTAAGGATATAAAAAAGGAGAGGAAAGCAATCTAAGCTGCCTTAGGTCCCTATTGGGGAGAAAGTTGGGGTATAAATGACGTAAATAAATAAACTTGTTCTGGGTGTAGATAAGCCTTCAGTCCCATGTGTGCTTACGTGGGGGAAGCCCCACTGAGGAAAATGGGGCTTGCTTTTGAGTAGTCTTTGTAGAAGGCTGCACTGCACAGTGTGGGGTTAGGGCTTAGTTCCCAGGCCTCCTGGATAAGAGTGAGAAAAGAGAGAGCAATACTCCATTGGGAAGGAGTTCCACTGTCGTGCTGATTAACATTCAAATCTATTTTGCAGCCTGGGGTGTTGGTGCTGCACAGAACCCAGAAATGACTTGGCCCACTCTCCAGAGAGTTTGCAGGACTGGGCTTGGAACGGGTAAAGGGTACTGGAGGCAGAACTGCACGTTCTGTGCGGCGCCTAGGATACTGCTTCTGCCAAGTACCTATTTGGTAGTCACTCTGTCTCTCGCCTCCATCTCTCGTCTTCCTTCTCCACAGGCTCCTGCTGCCCAACCTGCCAGCAGTGTTCCTACAAGCAGCAACTCTACAGCAATGGGCAAGAGTTTGTTGACCCAGACAGCCCTTGCCAAAGCTGTCGGTGTACGGTGAGAACCAGTGAGAATCAAAACCTCATTGCATGACGTTTGCACACAAAAGCAACTTTGCCAGACCTGAGTTGCTTTAAAGCCAAGTAAGGAATCTGATGTTGCAAGACCTTACTGACCTGGTAAATTTTGATAGCTAAGATTTTTCAAGGCATGTTTGGCTGCCCAAAGTGTGGGCTGTGTAGTAACTCAGGTTTGGCAAAGGCTATCTTGAGAACAAGTGCTGTTTAGTTACTAAGGAATAGTGCTATGGTCTGGAAATCTCCCACACCTCACCTCTGCCATGAACTCCACGAGTCTCATTCGTGAAGTCTCTCTCAGCTGCCGTGTGCAGATAAATACTACCTTACGGGCTCGTTGTAAGGACTGCAGCCAGATAATACTGAACTCTTTGGGTTGTTCACAGCCCTTGACATTGTGCGAGGTTTATTTTAAGTACCTTGCAAAATGTTCCAGCTGCACTCTGGTACCCCTTGGCCGTTTCCACATGTCTTACCTGCCTGTGGAACATCGCGCAAAAGACCCAGAAGACAACGTCTTCTCGCGCGAAATCGCGCCAGGAAGACGCTGTTTTCCGGGAGTTTTGCACGATAACAGCGTCTTGCTGGCACGATTTTGCGCGAGAAGACGCTGTCTTCCGGGTCTTTCATGCAGTGTTCCACAGGCAGGTAAGACATGTGGAAATGGTCCTTATCTAAATTGCTAGCGCCATTACTTATGAAACATTTAGGGATAATGAAACAAAGGAGAGAATTCCAGCAATGTTAAAAGGTCGGGTGGCAAAGCAAGAAAGCGGGAGGGAGGGGAAGACGTTAAAGGTTTGGTTCTCTGGCGGTCAAAGTGAGAGACCAGAAGTTCCTCCGTATGGTGTTCTGTGAGTGCTGAGAGCCAGCATGGAATAGCGGTTAGAGTGTCGGGCTAGGATCTGGGAGAGCCGGATTTGATTTGCCGCTCTGCCATGGAAGCTCATTGGAGGACCTTGGGTCAGTCACGCGCTCTTATCTTAACTTCCTTCACAGAGGTGTTGGGAGAATAAACTGGGGGAGAGGAGAATGACGTAAGGGAGAAAGGTGGGCTGTAATGGAAATGAAATAAATAAATCACATTCACTACGGTTTTCAGGAGCAGAATATGCTTTTGAATGCGTTCCGTGGCAAGCCCAGGTTCAACAGAAGCATCCCAGAGTCTGTCCCTGCGTTTGCAGACCTTTAAGAGCAGGGGTCTCAGATTGGGGGGGGGGAGAGAGGTGTGATCCAGACCACGGCAGAGAGTATGTGGAACTGCCTACCCCTTCCTCCCCTGCAGGACGGCACGGTGCTGTGCTCCCCCACTGTGTGCCCTCCCGTGGTTTGCCCCCATCCAGAGAGAAGGCCTGGACTGTGCTGCCCCAAATGTCCCGGTGAGTCTTTGAACTAGAAGGAAGTTAGCCAAAAGGGGATCTCTTCTCTCGTTTCTTCTTTTTAAAAAATCTCAGATTTTGCTCCAAGAAAGAAACAAACTGAAAAGTGTGCACAGAGCTTTGCTTTGCTTTGAAATGAAAGCTGAAACTCAAAGCAAAGGGGATGCAGAAAGGGACCATCCGATTCCTTCGGGTTCCAGCTTCCGTTTTGAAAGAAAAGCAAAGCAAGAGGCTGCCCTGCCTGCTGAGCCGAGGTCTGAGGTGGAATGGATGGGCCGAGCCTACGCCGGTGCCCGGTACAAAGCCCACCTACTCCTGCCTTCCAGCTGTCTGGCCAGTGAACGCAAGCACAGAGGGGTGATGGACAACTTTGACTAAAACCAAATGATAAGAGACCTTGAGCGCAGAGCTCCTTGCCCTGAGCCCTTTGCACGTGCAGCGCTGCCCTTCCCCTGCAAACCCTTCGCGAGCAAGGGCACACACCACTGCTACTTATAGGCTGAACCTCTATAATATTGGGGCTGTGGAACTGAAGTGGGGTGGCTGAAGTCTGCAGAGAGGAGCTAGGATTTTGAGGAGGGTCCTGGGAATTGAGCATAGAACGTGTCCCCCACCCCCAGTGTACCCAGGTTCTCTCGTTTCCTTTGATCTCTCTGTCTTCAGAAATCTCAGCTGGCTGAGAGCAGGAGGGGGCTGCAGCTGTCAGCTGACTTGTCTCCCTCCTTTAGACTGCACTCTTGACAACCGTGTAGTGCTGGATGGAGAGGAGTTCCCACACCCACAGAATCCCTGCCAGGCCTGTTTGTGCACCAGCGGAGACCTCTACTGCACTGATCGACACTGCCCTGGCGCCCTCTGTGCCCACCCCTTGCCAGGATCCTGCTGCCAGAACAACTGCAACGGTAAGAATTGACGAGTCCCGCCATGATGTCTAATACATTTTGCTTTGTTTCAGGTTTCTTTGTTTTGCTTTGTTTCGAATGTCTTTGCTCTGCTTTGTTTTGAATTTCCTTATTTTGCTTTTGTTTCAAATTTGCTTTGTTTTGTTCCAAATTTCTTTGTTTTACTTTGTCTCAAATGTCTGAAGGAGCTTTGACTCTCGAAAGCTTGAAAATCTTGTGGGTCTCAAAGGTGCCACTGGACTCAAATCCTGCTGTTTCAAATTTTTGTAATCCTAGTCCAATTACATTAATAATTCCATGTCACTCACATCCAGGGCTTTTTTTCAGCTGGCACGTGGTGGAACGGAGTTCTGGCACCTCTTGAAAATGGTCACATGGCTGGTGGCCCCGCCCCCTGATCTCCAGACAGAGGGGAGTTGAGATGAGGGCAATCTCAACTCCCCTCTGTCTAGAGATCCACCAACAGCCAGCCAATTACTCTGATATCTGTTGGAAGTCGAACTTTGTTTCCATTTTTAGCAAAGCTTGACTTCCAACAGAAATCAGGGCAATTGAAATCTTCCATTACCAGTATGTCACATCTCTTTGGAAGTTTTGTAACCTGGTCTAGGAATGTCTTCTGCCTGGCTTGGTGGCCTATAGCACCTCCCCACAACGTTATCACTATAATTTCATTCTCCTTTTATTTTTACCCAGAAGCTCTCAACTGACCTTTCTTGCTCAGATTCATAGATTTCCTCACAAGTGCATACATCCTTGACATATAATGCTACCCATTTTCCCCCTTCCTTTTTTGGTCTATTTTTTTATTTAAAAATGGCCAGTTTGGTGTAGTGGTTAAGAGCACGGGACTCTGATCTGGAGAGCCATGTTTGATTCCCCGCTCCTCCGCTTGAAGCCAGCTGGGTGACCTTGGGTCAGTCACAGCTCTCTCAGAGCTCTCTCAGCCCCACCCACCTCACAGGGTGATTGTCATGAGCAGGGCTCATTTCGAGAGGGAACGCGCAGGAACACAGTTCTGGCAGTTCCCCAAAGAGGTCACATGTCAGATGGCCCTGCCCACCTGACTCTCGGCCATTTTGGGCCCGTTTCGTCCTGGATTGGGGCCGAAACAGCCTGGATCAGGCCTCTGACAGGTGGTGCATCCCTCTCCGACTCAGTAGCGGCCTGATCCTGACCATTTGGGGCCCCTTTTTGGCCATTTTCAGCCCCTTTTTGCCATTTTGGGCCCAATTTCGGTCCTGAATGGTCAGGATTAGGTCCAAAACAGCCAGGATAGGTGATGTCAGGGGGCGTGGCATATGCAAATCAGTTATGCCAATGACACATTTCCGGTGATGGCAAGGGGCATGGCATATGCTAATGAGTTATGCTAATGAGTTCCTCCAGCTTTTTTTCTATGAAATGACCCCTGGTCATGAGGATAATAATAACACACTTTGCACACTTTGTACATGTTAAGTTGTCCAGAAGGGAGGTATATAAATCGAATTTTATTATTTATTATTATTAAACAAATTAAACCCCCTCAAGCCCAGTCTTCCAATTGCAATATTTGGATTTCCTGCACAGGCTGCAACTATGCTGGGAAGGAGTACCCCAACGGAGCCGAATTCCCCCACCCCACGGACAAGTGCCGGCAATGTCACTGCATTGTGAGTGCCACAGCTGCAGACCCATGGATACGGTGGGCAGGGCTGAACTGTGAAAACTGAAGCTATGAGGAGAGGAAGTGCATGAGCTGGGCTATGTGACCTCAGGGTGCTCTTTTCAGCTCTGTGGTTTTATCAAATGAAGCTCCCGCTTGCATCTTGGGGGGGGGGGGGTGGAGGCTGACAACATTGCAAAGCTTTCCTTTCATCGCACACCTCCCCTCTGCAGAACGGCAACGTGCAATGCCACTCCGCCCGCTGTGGCCCTCTGGCCTGCCCAGAGCCCTTCCTGAGGCCCGGAGAATGCTGCCCCCAGTGCCCAGGTATGGAACTGCACTTCCCAAAGTTGGAACTGGGGAGACAGACTGGCGGGGCCTTCTCTGTTCCCTCGCAGGGCTTGTGATCCCTGAATGGGATCCAGAGTTGAGGGGTGGGCTCCTAGGGAGGCGGCCAGCATGTGAGAAATCCAGAGGTGAATTCAGCAAGTGGGCACCCCTTTGTCTTTGGACACGGGCTGTGGCTCAGTAGAAGAGCCTCTTCTTTGCATGTAGAAGGTCCCAGTTTGATTCCCAGCCTCTCCAGTTTAAAGGATCTGGCAGTAGGAGATGTGGAAGACCTCCGCTTGAGACCCCGGAGAGCTGCTGCCAGTCAGAGTAGACAATATTGGCCTTACAGGAGACAATACTGCCATCTTCTGGGCATGGAGCATGAGTGTGTGTGTGTGTGGGGGGGTGTATTTGTGAATTTCCTGCATTGTGCAGGGGGTTGGACTAGATGACCCTAGAGGTACCTTCCAACCCTCTGATTCTGTGATGGTCTGGTTCAGTATAAGGCACCTTTGTGAGTTCACCTGTGTTCACACACTGTGAATATCTGAAGCGGCCCTATATCGAATCAGGCCCGGGGTCCATCTGGCTTAGTGTTCTCTGTACTGACTGGTGGTGGCTATCGTGGATTGAGAAAGGGCATTCCCAGGATCTGTAGCCTGCAGCTTGATGGAAAGGTGATGCTGGTTGGAGCAAAAGCTTCAAAAGTCTTGACACTCCCAGGGAAATGGGACCACCCCGTGGTCCAAATGCACAGTGGCGTACATTGCTGCTTTACCCAGGTGGGCAACTTCAGCGAGACTGGCATCTGGCTGAAGTAGCCACCTGGGCAAAACAGGTGCCAAGTCCCACTGCTTCAGCCGGCATCACATCTCTGGCCTCTTTTAAGTGGGGGGGGGGTGAGAAACCTGGGCGTCTATTTAGATACCTTCTGCTCCCTCCTGTAGCCCCTCCAGCCAGCTGCCTTTACCTGGGCGTCTCCTATCAGCACACGGAACGTTTCTATGACCCGTCGGACAAATGCCGGGACTGCATCTGCAGCAACGGGACTGTCACCTGCCAACGCCAGCCCTGTGCGCCGGTCCAGTGCTCCCACCCGCTGAAGCAGGACTGCTGCCGTTCCTGCGATGGTAACAGGCAGCCTGTGTCGTTCTCCGCTCCCTCAAGGGAAATCTCAGGGTCTGCCCATAACAGGAACAGAGCCCGAGAGTCCTGGCTGCTTGCCCAATGCTCCAAATTTCAGAGCCAGAGTAAAATCCAGGGGCATTGGCAGTCAGCCATTGGCATGGATTTAAAGCCTGGTTTAAAGCTCTCCGCCTTTCATCAAGCCACAAGCTTACCATCTCCTGGGCAAAAGATTCCAATGCTGTCGTCCATTTTCATAAAAGACCATTAATATTTCCATTTTACACACTGGGAGACCTGAGGCCAATGCAGCAGTCTGCTCACAGGCCCTCGTCGAGGTGGAATTGGAAATGTAACTTTTTCCAGCGTGACTGGCTGGGCGGTTTTCTCCTCTTCTGCAGTACAAGCAATTCATTCTCTCCCCCCTCCCCCGCCCCCTATTAGCTGCCCTAACCTGTTTGGGAGTGATGGCGTGGATGTGCGGGAATGCCCCCTCTCCTCTCTCTGAGCTCCTGAGCCGTGGCCCTTAGCTACCCCCTCTCTGACTCTTCTGTTTGTCCCCCCTCCCCAGGGTGCCTCTACCATGGGAAGGAGCTCCCCAACGGAGAGCAGTTTGCTGACCCCAAGGACCCCTGTGGCATCTGCTCCTGCTGGGAGGGGAGTGTCTCCTGTGAACCCAAGGCCTGCCCCCCACTGGAGTGCCCTTTCCCGATCTCCGGGCCATGCTGCAAGAACTGCGAAGGTGAGCAGTGTGTGTGTGCGTGCACCTGTGCACATAGGGCTAAAGGAAACTGCTTTCCCTTCGGGGCCAAGGCACCTCCTGAAGAGTTCATTGCCTGACTGTTCTCTTAGTCATCACAGGCAGGCAGGGGCAGAGGGTTAACCCCAGGGGGGCTTTAGAAGTATTCCAAGAATGCCCCTCGCCACAATGGCAGCTTTCCTTCAAGAGGAGAGAAATCCTTGTTGGGTAAAGAGCAATGTAGGGGAGGGAGCAGCATAGAAAAAACAGGGCAACCTGTTTTCTCCAAGAATGAGCACTGTGTTCCCCTGTGGGGCAGATAGCAGCTCGGGGTGGGGGGTGGGGCTGGCATCTGGAAAAAGGGGGGTTAAAATGCCCCTCCCCCCAGTAGCACCACTTGGATGCTTTCAACTGAGAGCCTCAGTCTATGGTGGAATCCAGATGGAGTAATCTGGTGCCACCGGGGAAGGACAGAGATTCTTCCCTGCAGCTGTTTTTGTCCTGCCTCCCTCCAGGTTGTGAGTACCTCTTGGAGAGCTACCTGGATGGCCAGGAATTCCCAGACCCCCGGGACGCCTGCAGCCTCTGCTCCTGTCTGAGCGGATTTGTCACCTGCACCAAAAAGCCCTGCTACCAGGCGGGCTGCAGCCACCCTGCCAACGTGCCCGGGCAGTGCTGCCCCGTGTGCCACGGTGAGGTCAGAGTGCCAAGATGGCAAGAAGTTTGGGCAGGGGGAGTAAGGAGAAGGGGCTTAGTCATGGGGCAGAAAGAGGGGACGGAAATGTTGTGAATAAATAAACGGTACGACAGCCGCACTAATGGCCGCAAGGAAATGGAACGTTCCCTTCCAGCACTGAAGACTGGGGGGGGGGGGGCATTCTTCACGTGCTCAGGAATGCCGCCTTCTTTTGAAGTGCCAAAGCCCTGGAACCTAATGCAGATCCTGCCAGGGCATGCTGGTGAGCCTTGATGAAGCCCAAATTAAGGAAAAAGGGGCACAGAATTCCATCAGGAATGTCCAAAAGGGTTTCCTCCATGAAGGGGGTAGCCTGGTGTGCTCTTCTGTCTGTGCTGGCAGATGGTTTTTCTGGCTTACAAGAGGCCCAATGGAGCAAGCGGCAAAGTGCCTTTGAGAGGCCCCAACCCCACGGCTGTTTGGCTGGAAGTAATGGCTTGTTTTCCTCTCCCTGAATCTCACACAGGATGCTCCTATAAGGGGATCACCGTTAGCAATGGACAGACCTTTGCTGACCCCGGAGACTCCCTCTGCTCGCAGTGTACATGCAGGGTGAGTGCACAGCAGCCAGTGGTCGGTCGGGAATGAGGTAGGAGGATGGCTGAGGAGCCTGGGGTCAGGATACGGAGCGGAGATGTCCATCAGCCGTGGGGTTCCCCCTCTACATCAGAAATGCTGATGAATCGACTGTGTCAGGCTATGGATGGCAGGATATGGTAGACAGGTCTCTGTACCATTGCAGCAAGAAATCCAAGCTCTTGGTCAAATGGTTTTATTTAGAAATCCAATCTTTCCATATATATGTCCATAGAATTACTCAGAAGCAAGAAAGCATCTCAGTAGTACATGTTCCTTGATAGGAATAGCAACTTGAAGAAAATACAAATTCTTTTTTTTTTTTTTGAAAAATTTTTATTGGGTTAGAATCCATTATTTCCACATTTACATTCAATTTTCCCCAATTTTTTCATCTCTAACCCCCTCCCTTTCCCCCCCCCTTTTTGTTGACTTCCAACAGCTTTCCAACCCTTTGTCCCCTTTCCCTTACTTTTATTAGCTTCCTCTATCTAAAACAAATATATATTTTCCATTATTCTAAGCAGTACATCCTTAACTATTTTTAACATTATATGCCCAAACTGTAAGCCTTTGTTTCCATCTTAGATAAACAATTTATCCCAATTTTTCAATTTCAGGTATTTCTATATATCATAAACCATATAGATCATACATTCGTTTATATCAAACAATTTGACTTATTCTCTATATATATTACTCATTCTATCTTTTTATAATAGTTCTATATATCTCTCCTCACGTAGTCAATCAATTTGACCCATCTATATCTTCAGACATTCAGTTTGGTACAAAACTTGTCAGAAAAAAAAGAAAATATTGTTAGTTAATCGCTCCTTATATTTAGTCCTTATAATTAATTATTTTCTCTATGTTCTGTTTGTTAACCTATATATATCTATATATATGTCAATCTATTAATCTGACTGCTTATTAATTCACATTTATCTCTTCTCCCCCCGGTAAAGTCTCCCCCCTCTACTTCAATACTTCAGTAGTTCTCAAACTGCCACAGTTTTCCTCCCACCTCCCATTTCTTCTCCAGGTATTGTTTCAGCTTCTCCCAGTCTGTGTTGAACTGCCCTGAGTCCAGATCTCTCAATTTTCTTGTCATCTTGTCCATTTCAGCCATATACAGCAATTTGTAAGTCCAATCTTCAATAGTTGGCACTTCTTGTACTTTCCATTTTTGCGCATACAAAAGTCTAGCTGCTGCTGTCATATAAAATATCAACGTCCTGTGTTGGGCTGGAATTCCCTCCATTCCCAAGTTCAGTAGCAGGAGTTCTGGGTTCTTATTAATTTGAAATTGTAAAATTTCACTCATTTCTCTTATTATTTCACCCCAGTACTGCCTGGCTACCTCACACGACCACCACATATGATAGAGGGAGCCCTCATGCTTCTTACATTTCCAGCATTTATTAGAAGTATTCAAATTCCCTAGCGCAATCTTCTTTGGTGTCATGTACCAACGATAGATCATTTTATAAATGTTCTCTTTGATATTAATACATGTCGTTGTCTTCATTGTAGTTTTCCACAAGTATTCCCATGCCTCCATTGTTATTTCTTTATTAAAGTTTATAGCCCATTTCACCATTTGTGTTTTAACTATCTCAAGAAAATACAAATTCTAAATACCCACTCATTTCCCCCCTCCACAGATTAGCGCAGATTAATGCAGGAAATGGTCTGAGAATACATGAGAGTAAGCTATAACATTTCAGACCATACAAGGTCACCCCTGTAAGCTTCAAAGAAAAGAGATAAGGCAGCTGTGTTCTCAGGCTGCTGGAGAAACGAAAGCTATGGTTAGAGCATTTGCAAAATGAAATCAAGGTACAGCATTTGCAATGGTTCCACACAGAGAACGATGGAATGGATGTAGGGGTGCAGACATGACAGACTGCATCTTCTTTCACAAACTGAAGGACTTTCTACATGAATAGAAACATGCTCAGTCCAGAGGTACTTTGATTGTCCTAGGAGAAGGTGCAGAGCAGACGGCTGGCTTGGCTTGTAGAAGAGCCCAAGTATGGTACCTGGCACTTAAGGGGCTAGGAAGAGAGCTTTCTTTATCTGAGATCCCGGAGAGACTGTGCCAGGCATAAACTATACTGTGCTCAAGTGTGGCCAACTGAGGACAGAAGTGATGCTGGTGGGACAAACTGCACAGAAAAGAACTAGGAGTGGGGGGACCTCTCCTCCCCTTGGGTAACCCAAGGAGTTGCAGGTAGTACATGCCTCTGGTTGGGGAAGGAATTGTGTTACAATTCAGAAACCTTTCGGACAGTCTACATTGAGTGCCTCTGACAAAGTGGCACCCGGTCCAGGAAAACTTGTCCTGGATTCAGGTTTTGTGAAGTTTTTGAAGTGCCACCTGTCTTCATGAATGTTGCAAAGTGGGACAGAGGACATTCAAGTTAATTCAGTGTATTTTAGAATCTGAGGTCCAGGATGAACAACGATGAGAATTTCCCTCCCTGAGATGAGCATGAAACAGGCTGCAGCGGCCTGTGGCAAAGCAAAGCAATTACATTTCACCTTCTGCAGGCTGGTTCGGTTCAGTGCCTACGGAAGCTCTGTCCTCCCGCACCCTGTGCCCATCCAGTGCCCGGTCCGTGTGCCTGCTCCCTGTGCCAAGGTGAGTGAGCCCGAGGGATGGAGAGATGGGTTTCATTTGGGGTCTCGGTGATGGGCGCAACCAGCTGAGCTCTTCCTCCTTGACGTGCTAATGTGCCATTTGCAGAGAATGTTTTTATGGGCGAGAGTTAAAATGCACAGTCGTCCACCTGCACTCTATGTACTATATGATATTTTGGGTTGTGTATGAGATGTGCAGGGAGGCTGTTCTGTAAGGAACACCTGGCTTGAGATGGGGTGACTATGGGGCATGAGACTGGTGTAGGGAAGGGTTGCCAGCCTCCAGGTAGTGCCTGGAGAGCTCCCAGAATTACAGCTGATCTCCAGACAGCAGTTCAGCTGGAGAAAATGGCTGCTTTGGAGGGTGGGGTCTATGGCATTGAACTACACTGAGACCCCTCCCCAAACTCCGCCCTCTCCAGGCGCCACCCACCCCCAAATCTCCAGGAATTTCCCAACCTGGAGCTGGCAACCCTAGAGGGCCTGCTCACTGTACCTGCTTCCTTGCCCCTAGGGTGTTACTTCCAAGGGCGTGAATATGAGGATGGACAGATCTTTGCTGCCCCCAACAAGGCCTGTGAGGACTGCCGGTGCCGGGTAAGTGCCGGGTGGGGGCAGATTGGCTTTGGACAAAGGCAGGAGTGGTAGTCAGGAAGGCTACCTGGCAGGGCTGGGAGTGCGAGGCATGTACCAGAGTGGTGAGTCCAAGCCCCGACTGCCACCCAGACCCCCAGAGTGGCTTCTTACACAGATGGGGACCTATCAGGTGCTGCAGCTCTGGGATGAGTCGTTCCCTTTGGGGCTGAAACATCACCCTTGGATTGCGTCTTCTCTTCCCCCGAGTCCACTGGTCTGTCCTGAACCTGGAAAAAAATGTTTTAAAATGAGCTTGGCAAAAGGTGAAGAGGGCTAAGATCCCTGGCTCCCTTCTGGCCCGTTGAGAGCGGAACCACAAGTGACAAAAGGCAGAGATTGGACCCTTGTCAGCTTCCCTCAAGTTTTGATGGGAAATGTAGGCGTCCTGGTCTTGCAGTTTGGCTCTCCGACTGCTGTCCGATGGACTTTTCATCTGGCACTTGTCCAACATTCCGCCAAGCTGCCTACATTTCCCACCAAAACTTGAGGGAAGCTGGCAAGTGTCCAACCTGTGCCTTTTGTCACTTGCGGTTCCGCTCTGAGCTTCAAAAGAAATCCTGAACCTCAGCCCTCTCCAACTTGTCTGCTTGCCTCCCTCTTTCCTTGGCACTGCCTCCTCGCTTCCCAGAAAGGAGACGTGTCCTGTGGGGCCCGCCTGTGCCCAGTGCCCCCCTGCCCCCATCCATCCCGCGGGCCCTGCGGCTGCCCCACGTGTGACGGCTGCAGCTTCCACGGCCGAGACTGCAGAGACAGCGAGCGCTTCCCCGATCCCCAGGACGCCTGCCGCCAGTGCACGTGCTCGGTAAGGAAGGGGTGCTGGGGGGGGGGGCGGGGGAGGACAGCACTTACCAGGGCACATGGCCAGCCCTCACCACCTTCTGTCCTCCACCCAGTGATGTGCCCTCCAAGACCCCTGCCCAGCCGCTCCACCTCCTGGCACAAGAACAGGGCATTGGCGCCAGTGTCTGCCCATCTCAAAGCACACCTTTTCCTCGCCCCTTGTTGCCGTCCTTCTGTTGAAATGCGGGTGGGAAGCGCCTTGTAGCAGGGCAGGGGACCGTCTTTCTGATATGCACAAAAGCCCCGTGCACCTGATGACTGATAAAAATAGGCAGGAGGCAGTGGCAGCAGCCTGCGCCAGGGGCCTCCGGCACTCTCCAGCCTCTTGAAGCAGGAGACAGTGTTGCCCAGTGGGACCGGAGGATCCAGTCACCCTGTCCAAGCAGACGTCAGGGCTGCCCAGAGGCCTGAAGAAAAAAGTCCTGTCCCTTTAATAGCGGCTTTAGGGGAGCTGAACTCTGTCCTGGCATGGCGGTAAATAACATGCCATTAAGCCTCCATTAAAGAAATGCGACCTTTTTTTCTGCAGACGGTTGGCATTCTGCAGACGGTTGGCATTCTGCAGACTCCCGGCATCAGTGGTTGCTGAGCGGGCACATGCAGAGCATTTGAAGGGTGACATGTACAAACTTAATGCTCAGTGAATTAATTCACTTTTTTTTTTAATTTTACTCTTTCTTGGAGTAGTTGACAGCCCTGTCCTTTTTATTTTCGTTTCAGACTAATAAACAAACATAAAGTTACTTCTTGTACAACTGCATGAAAATGAGTAAAAAGACGCTAATATCCATAATCTATTGAACTAGCCTTGTTATTTTATCAAGGGACTGGGGAGCAGGGATGGGAGATGTGCCAGCAGCTCTTCTGGGGGTGGTGACAGCATGTCATTAGGAATCTATGGAAACTCTATGGAAAATCATAGAGTTTCCAGAAATTCCTATAGCGATATGACATCACTTCCAGGTTTTCCCTGGAAGTGACATCACACTGTGTGTGGGTTTTTTTTTAAAGTTGACATCTCCAAAGGAGGGACCTGGCTATATTAACTTTAAAGGCCTTGATTCTGATCAAAATCATGTTGGAAATTACAATCAAGAACGTGTCTTAGGATAATATATTTGGCACAGCCGTGCTCTAGCTTCAGTCACCCTCTGCTTTGATATTTTCATGCTGGCCTTATGTAATAAAATCGACTGTGAACTGATCTTTTACGCTCCATTTAAAGTCCTTGCTGTTACATAAAATGATTTTCTTGCTGAATGCTGCAAACGGGCCTTAAAATATTTGTGCCATTTGTGTTGATTGCTGCTGAGTAACCACCATGTTTTCCTTTTCTGCCTGGGAGTTTATTGTTGCTTAATGCTTTGCCTCTTTCATGTTATCATATTTTACACTTCTGAGGCACCTTAAATACCTACAGATTGAAATGTTGCAAATAAATCTACATCAGGGCCTGTCCCTCCCCCACAGGGTGGCACCGTGACATGCTTGCCCACCCCATGCCCCCCAACATCGTGCAAGAACCCGGTCGCTCTGCCTGGCCAGTGCTGCCCACAATGCACGGGGGCCTGCCATTACCAGGGGCGGCTCTACCAGAGCGGGGAGACCTTCGCTTCACTGCAAGAGGCATGCCACACCTGCGTATGCCTGGTTAGTGCAGGGCAGGGGGGGGTTAGTGGGGCAGGCTGACTAGGGTTGCCAGGTCCAGGTTGGGAAATTCATGGAGATTTGGGGGTGGAGCCTAGAGGGGGCAGGATTTTTGGAGGGGAGGGGCCTAGGTGGGGTATAATGCCATAGGGTCCACACACACACACACACACCAAATTAGCCATATTCTTCAGAGGAATTAATCTCTGACACCTGGAGATCAATCTAATTCTGGGAGATCTCCAGCCACCACCTGACTGGCCACTATGGGGGATTGAGTGACAGTGTGGGGTAGTGGTTAGAGCTGAACAAGGACCCAGAATACCGGGGCTCAAATCCCCACACGACCAAACTGGCTCCCCCCCCAACCCAAACTTGCATTCTTGGTTGGAAACTAGCCGCCGTCCCATTTATCCTCTCTGGGCTCCTCTCTCTCTTTCTCCTTTCTCAACAGGCGGAAGTGGTGATGTGCCAGCCGAAGCTCTGTCCGCAGCAGTGCACCCACCCCGTGCCCCCCACTGCCCCTGCCTGCTGCCCGACCTGCGATGGCTGCCTCTTTGAGGGCCAGAAGCACGCCAGCAGACAAACCTTCACCCTGCTCTCAGAGCCCTGCCAGCGCTGCAGCTGTCTGCATGGCAACGTGGCCTGCGTCCCTCTCGTTTGTCCCCAGGTGCCGTGTGCCAGCCCCATCCGCAGGCCAGGCCAGTGCTGTCCAGAGTGCCCTGGTGAGAGCATAACTGGCACTTCTGGGGCCTGGCAGGGAAACGGCGGAGCTCCTGTGTCAGGTCGGGTGCCGGTGCAACGGGCAGAACTGCTGTGTACAGGCACGGTGATGCAGGCCTGGCCCACGCAGCCCCCTGGGACGTGTAGCTTGGCAGAAGCTGTCGAAAGCCTCTTCACTGAGCGACAGTCCCCATGTCCTTTAGGTCAGGAAGGCCTGGCAGGGAAACAGGTTGGAGTTGGAAGTTCATAGGGCAGGTGCTGGAAGTGGTGGAACGAGGGATGTCCAAAGGTGTGCAAGCCGAGCGCAGTAGCATTGCCAGCTTCCTTTGGGGAGCATGGCCACTTGCTGTTTTAGCCACAGGTGCACCCTTGAGCTCTGGACTGATTACTTTGGAGTACAGCATGCACACACACACACCCCAGCTCTATACTCAGAAATGTGGGTTGAAATTCCTGTTAATATTTGGTGGCGAAAGATTGTAACAAAAAGTAAACGAACTGGACATTCGTGTTAAGAACTATTTAATATGCGTTCTTCAATGCATGATCGTGTTCTAGTTAGGGTGGCCAACTCCAAACTGGGACATTCCTGGAGATTTGGGGGGGGGGGGAGCCTAGAGAGGGTGGGGTTTGGGGAGGGGAAGGGCCTAATTAGGGTATAACGCCGTAAGACCCACCCTCCAAAGCCACCATTTTCTCCAGGGGAACTGATCTCCATGGCCTGGAGATCAGTTGCAATCTCAGGAGATCTCCAGCCACCACCTGGAGTCTGGCTACTCTAGTTGTATTGGGGTAGCTGTGTTACTTTACTGTAATAAAACAAAATAGTCCAGTGGTACTTTGAAAACTAACAACATTTACAGTGAAATCCTAAGCAGAGTGAGTCCAGTCTAAACCCGTTAGAATCAATGAGCTTAGAATGGAGTAACTCACTGTAGGATTTCACTGTTAGTGCAGTAGGAGCTTCTGTGAGTCAGAGCTCACTTACAATGGGAAGAAGCAAAAACATTTACCTCCTTTTCCCAGAAAGCTACGGGAGGGGAAAGGGGGAAAGGGAAGAAAGGAAGAGTTGAGCAGAAAGAGGAGTAGTACAGTTAATCAAATGAGATTCTCCGTGTTGGCCTTTCACACTTGTGGTGACAATAAACAGAAGTGCAACAACACAGGGTAAATAATCTAATTAAGGGAAGAGGCAGTTTGAAGCGTGAGAGATTGACCTACATCAATAAAACATTATGGTTTTATTTTATTAATCCCCCTCCTTTGCCCGATGGGAGTGGCCTTGGACTCGGTCAGACCAGGGCTCTGTGTAGCTCAGTCGTCTCCTCTGCCTCACAGGAACTCTCTGGGGTCTTAGGTAGTGAAAGGTCTTTTGCAAGACCTCCTACCCCAAACCGGGAGATTGGCCCCAAGACCTTCTGCTTGAGTCGCAGCCCCTCCTCTTTCCACTTAGGTGTAGCCAAGATCAAGATGTTGGGAAGGGGGTGCTTTTGGGACTCCTGGTTCTTCCCCTCCCACCCCCTGACTGGGATATAACAGGATCTCCACTCCTCCCTGTATCTGATGAAGGGAGCTCTGCCTCTTGAAAGCGCACACCCTGAAAATCTTGCTGGTCTCTAAGGTGCCTCTGGACTCCAATCCTGCTGATCCTTCTGTCTTTCCCCCACCCACCCCTAGTGTGCCAGCATGCGGGCCAGGAGTATCCCGAAGGCGCCCAGTGGCTCTCGCCCTTGGACCCCTGCCAGCAATGTTCCTGCATGGTAAGATGCCCCCCCCTCTTCCCCACACTGACTTCCTCGCCTGAGTTATGGCTTTTTGCCCTCTACGTCAACCCGTGTTGGTTTCCGCTTGGTCTGTACTGACCTAGTGCAGTACATGTTATCTCCGAAAATCCCTTCCGTGTGTCACGTGAATGCCTCATCCATGTCCCAGAGGCCCGGATCCGCCGTGTCCAGCCTGCCGCTGGAAACACTCTTCCTCAGAGGTGCCTCTTCCCTGCTTGCAACCAGCCAGCCTTTGGACTGGAAAGCAGTCTGTGCCTCAGTGCCCCAGCTGTATGCAGAGTTCGGATGATGGAAGGGGGCCCTTAACGAGCCCTCGTGAGCCCCCATCCTCGAAACCACCAACCCCCCTAAAAGAGCAGTAAGGGGGGATGGCCTTGTCTCTTTGTAATGCAAACACTGGTGGTCGGATCATGTTCTCGTGAGGGCGATTTTCAAAATGCTTTCAAGTTTCAGGTGTGACTTCTTTTCTACAAGCAGAGGCCCTAGCAAGAGCCCTGCCAGTGCTGTGGTCCCCCCCACC
Source organism: Eublepharis macularius (assembly GCF_028583425.1). NCBI lineage: Eukaryota > Metazoa > Chordata > Lepidosauria > Squamata > Eublepharidae > Eublepharis > Eublepharis macularius. The sequence continues at coordinate 2,926,483 of NC_072798.1, forward strand.
CCTCCAGGCCTGGCCCATCTCTGATCTCTTTGCAGAATGGGGAGCCCTCCTGTGGGCCGGTGCCTTGCGAAGAAATGCTCTGCTCCCACCCGGCTCTGCACCCCGGGCAGTGCTGCCCTCTCTGCCACGACTGCCTCTTTGAAGGCCAGCTCTACCCCCACGGGCAGGCCTTCAACCCCGAGTCTTGTCTCCAGTGCAACTGCCAGGTGAGCCTCCGTCTGCCTCCTCTCTTGCAATGTGCTGCTTCCAGGGGGGAAGCCCAGGTTTTTTTGGGGGGGGGATGTGTGTGTGTGTGTGTGTGATGGCCTGTGGCATGTAAGAAATGCTGGACCTGAGATTTGCTCATCAATCTTGCAGTTCCACGATGGTTGCATGATCTCCCCTGCCTTCTGTTTTAGGGTGGCCAGCCCAGGGCTGGTTCTCCATCCAAGCTGCCCAAATGACTGCTTGCGGCAGCACCGTAGAGAGGGAACTGAAGCTGCCCGGGCCTCACTCCCAGCCTTCGATGGCATGTGACCGGGAAGGGGGGGGGGACGGGCATCCCCACAGCAATAACAGCAACAAAAGTTCCCCTCTGTACAGTACTCAAAATGTAAAGACGTTCAACAAGCACAGAATGAACTATGAATCAAAAACTATATATATTAAAGTCTCACACCCTTCGGCAATTGTTGCCACAGGTACCAGACCAGTCTGCACATTTCTTTGAGCTTGAGATTGCATTATATATTTGTAGCCCCTGAGAAAGCCCACGAGGCGAAACACTCCCTTGCTGGCAGTGTGTCGGGCTGATTTTGTCGCCAGCCACCTCTGGGAGTTACTGGACCTTACCTTAACTTCACGATGGACCTCCCGGTTTGGATACAGGTGGGACGAACGGCTGACATCCATTCCATTCATCTCATTGAGCCTTTGGACTTCTTGACGGAGCAATTTTGATTGACTTCTACTACTCAAGACTCTTGGTTGTTACGTTCTTACATTTGCTCTTGGTTGTATTACAGCTGATGTGATATTATTGACTGGTGTTCCTGTTATTTGTTAATTATTTTCTATTGATATACTGCTTTATTACAGGTGTGAGACTTTAATACATATAGTTTTTGATTCATAGTTCATTCTGTGCTTGTTGAACGTCTTTACATTTTGAGTACCGTACAGAGGGGAACTTTTGTTGTTGTTGCTTCCTCGGTGTCCCCCCACTTTACCTCTTTAGTTGTAGTTGACCCCCACAGCACTGCCAGCCAGGCCCAAACCTAGACCTTGTCCATGGGGTGCTCGGAACACAGGAGATGATGGGTGCAGTTTCCTTGGGATGTCAAAATACCTTGGACTGGCCCAGGATCAGCCTCTGGTGACATCCCCTTTGGGGGCTAGAAGGCGGCAGGCACAGTGGGATAGGTACCTTCCTCAAGCAAAGACGTGGGCCAGTTATCCTAGAACCTTAGGCAAGGAAGGAAGGACTTCTCTGCTCAGAACTGGGCAAGTTTTGCCTTGATGGGCATTCAAATATTATCAATAAACGGCCTGTTACAGTTCCGTTGTGAGCTACTATCCGGCTTCTAACTGGGATAGACATTCAGTAAGGAAACAAATGCTTTGTGGAAGGCTATTTCAGCACGGAAGCATCGAGTCCCTGCTCAGCCAGAGGCTGGCCCTGGGAGACATGAAAAGACCTCCCCTGGAAGGGGACAGGGGAGTGCCAGCGGAGACGGGCTGCGAGCGGATCTCCTTGCCTTTTCCCTTTGCAGGATGGGAACGTCCGCTGCGCGATGATCCAGTGTCCTCCGGCCAGCTGCTCCCACCCAGTGACGGAGCCTGGCGTCTGTTGCCCCCGCTGTAAAGGTATCCGCCTGCTGATGTATTTCACACTTTGTGCTAAAGACTTTTCTATCCCATCTCCCCACCAATTCTTTCATTTTAAGCAGTATGAAGCTATGCATTACGACTAACTTAAAACCAGTTAACCGCAATCTCCAAACAAATGAAACACCTATTAAAAAGGGCAATAAAAAACCCCTCATATTGTACATTATTTGCAATCGAAATCATGATAGAACACAGCAGTTTTGGGCCAGGTAAGTGTACTGAGGGACAGTCAGTTCCACAATCAAGGGGCCACTACAGAAAAGGCCCTGCCTCTCCTAAAGGTTGGAATACCTGGAGCGGGGCTTGGGATGAAGATCTCAACAGTTGGGGTTTTCTGTATGGAAGAGGGCTCCTCTGCTCTTCCCAGAGCTGGCCGGGGAAGGCATTTCTCTGTTCCCAGCCCTGTGACTCTCAGGTCCAGTAACTGCGACAGAGGTGTAAGAGGCTAAAAGAGCCTCATCCCAGCTGCAGATGCCAGAAAACGCCCTGCCTGGAATGAACCTCCCTATGCCAGAGCAGCAAGTTTCCCACTAGAAAGACTCCCATCTTCTTAAACTCTGGAATCCAGTGCGTTTTGGTCCACAGAAGTGGCCCTGGAAGAGCTGCCACGGCCCATGCAGGGCCAGGGGTGCGCCACGTGTGCGCATAAGGGTCTCGCATCTCTCCCTGCAGGCTGCATGTACGAGGGCCAGGAGCGCATGGACGGCAGCCGCTGGCTTTCCTCCTCTGTGCCCTGCATGGCCTGCATGTGTGTGGACGGTGTGGCTACCTGCGCTGACATTGTCTGCATCAGCTCCTGCCTGCATCAGATCCAAGTCCCTGGAGAGTGCTGCCCCCTGTGTGCAGGTATGCCGTGGCGCCATGGAAGGGGCCAGTGGGGGTCAGGGAGGTGGCGATGCAGATTTGGGAAGCAGGAAGGGTGGGGGGACTGGAAGCACTGGGATATGGGCGGGCCTGGGAGCCAAGAAGCCTGGATTCTTGATCTTCTTGTGGGTGGTGGGGAGGAGAATATTATGTCATTGTACATTGAGCCAGACAGAGGTCTTCCCTAGGAGGTGGAGTGGTGGGCAGTCAAGTCATAGATGGGCAGAGGGAGGAATTATTTATTTCCTCGCTGTATCTATAGTGCACCTTTCCCACTGAGACTCAAGGCAGGTTATGGATTGACTGGCCTGACCGCCAGCCCTTCTCCCATCCTGGAAATCCAAGAGGCATGGGGGGGGGGGGCTCCCAGAGGCCTCCCCAACCAGCCCCAGATCTGCTTAGCATCAGCAGAGCAGCTGCTTCAGGTTCTTTGGGGCTGTACCTTGCACAACTGGTGAGCCCCGCCCCCAGCCACATCATATCCTCTACGTAGCCAGGCCTGACCAGGGGCACCAGGGGATAAATTGCAGGAAATCTAGGAGACCCTTTACTCTGTAGGAATAATGAAAAAAGGTGACTTGATTGCCCCCTGAAGGGCTGTATGTGCCATTTTCCCAACTGGTTCTTTGCAGGGCCAAAGGGGAAGGAGACTTGAAAGAAGTTTGAAAGAAAGTTTTTGTCTCAGGGGTTTGCACTGGTCGCACTTTGCCTCTGGTAAACAGTTTGGGCAGGTTTTCTGTTCTCTCTGAAACATGCAGACCTTGTTTGGCCAGCCGCCACAACAAGACGAAAGCAATATGGAAAATCAGGGATGCTTCTCTCAATTCAGTTTTGGGTCTCTCAAAAAGCTGTTATTTCCGGCCTGAAGATTTTATTCTGTCCTTCTCAAAATATATGATTTATAAAATCAGGGGGATAAAATCCCCCCCCCTCTTCAAAATATCTGGAAATTTTATATTTCTCATTGCATTCACTGCTTTAGATGGGGGCAGAGGAGGCAAGACTCCCGAGTTTCTTCTCCATCTCTGGACGGAGGCTAGGGCCTCTGATCTTCTACACCAAAGCTTCAGAGCAGACCCTTTGTCTGGTTGTGCCTCAGTTTCCCTCTCTCAGCCCTCCTTCAGTTGGAAGGGGTTTGTCTGGAACCACCTGCAGATTCATATATGCAACTACCTGCCCAAATGCACACCTTTGTCTTGGCCTCTCTCCTCCCAGACTGCAGTTATGATGGCCACATCTATGGACCGGGAGAGAGTTTCCAGCCGGGACAGGACCCCTGTGAAATCTGTACCTGTGAGGTGAGCCCCCCCTCCACTTCCTGAAAGCTCCCTGAGTTCCTTGAAACCATCTCATCCAACCCACCCCTCTCCACAGCTGTCCCAAGAGACCTGAGCCCCATCCTACATCCACCAGCCCTGCTCCTGGCATTTCCTACATACAACGGAGGGCAAAGCCCATTGGCAGGACATCCTAATTGGCTGGTGCTGAATATTTACTGTCCTATAATGGGGAGTGGATGCAGCATAGTAGTTAAGTGGTCGGGTTGTGAGCCAGCACTCTGCTGGTTTGAATCCCACTGCTGCCAAGAGCTCAGCTGGTGGATCACTCCTCTCAGCCCAGCTCCCCAGCTGTATTGTGGGGATAATAATAACACTAACCTTGTTCACTGCTCTGAGTGGGGCACTAATCTGTCCAGAAGAGTAGTATATACAGACAGTTCTTATTCCTGCATCCAAGCATACCTTTTGGAAACTATTTTTCATATATCCTACATAAAAATGCCTGCCTTGTAAAAAGCCTCTCATGGCATCTGGTAAAAGGGTTTCTTGTCTGTAGAAGCTTCTGATGGAATAAAATGCTGGTAATCTGGAAAGGGTCACGAAATACTCTTTTATTTTTATGATAAAAACAGTTACATGCAGTTCCTGGTTTGGCCACTAGATGACAGTGTTTGACTTGCCAACTCACTATTGCCAGAAAAATGTGCACTGCGGCTGTGGTTGCCAAGAGGTTTGGAGAAAAATATCCTTTGCAGTTAATAGGAGCCTAGATATTATTTACCAGGGCATGTTATTTATCTCAATGCAAACTCCAAGTTCCCATTTCCACACGTTAACCCTCCATCTATTGAGAACTAGTGTTAGAATGTCAAACTAGGATCTGTGACACCCAGGTTCGAATCTTCACTCTGCTGTGAAAACTCAGTTGGTGACCTTGAGCTAGTTGTCTAGACACCTTAACTTACTTCGCAGAGTTAATATGAGAGGGGGGGGGATGGAGGAGAGGAGAAGTAGGGTTGCCAATTCCAGTTTGGGAAATTCCTGGAGATTTGGGGGTGAATCTTGGGGAGGGGAGGGAACTTAGTGGAATGTAATGTCATAGACCCCACCCTTCAAAGCAGCCATTTTCTCCGGGGGAACTGATCTTTGCAGACTGGAGATCAGTTATAATTCCAGGAGACCTCCAGGCTCCATCTACAGGTTAGAGTCCAGTAGCACCTTTAAGACTAACCAACTTTATTGTAGCATAAGCTTTCGAGAACCACCACTCTCTTTGTCAGATGCAGTTGGTTAGTCTTTAAGGTGCTACTGGGCTCTTTACTATTTTGCCACTACAGACTAACATGGCTAACCCCTCTGCAGCTAGAGGTTGGCAACCTTAAGAAGAGTTCCCACTGCGGGGGGGGGGGGAAGGTGGGCTATAAGTGAAGAAAAGAATTAAGCCCCTGTCAACAGGACGGAATGTTTTCCTCCAGGCATTTTGGCATTCCTAGCTGCAGCCAGGACCGTTGCAAGGGAATCCTCATTGGGAAAGCTTGGGGGGCTGGGGGATGACAACACCTCCCCGGCTCTAGGGAAACCTGCAGCAAAAAAGACAAAGGTGCAAGTCTTCATGCGAAGCACTAGGCAGAAAGGGGAGTTTAAGTCTCTTTCTTACGCTCAGCTGACAGTCAGCTGACAGTGAACAGCCTCTTGAGTTCCACAGGCTTCTACCTGAAGCTGGAAGTTAAATAAAATGTGGAGGGGATGGACGGAGAGAAGAGAGAAGGAAGCTTCCGAAATTAGTCATGAGGGAGGCCTGCATGCAATGTGTGGGGGTCTCGAGAGGGCAACTCTGCAAGCTCTTTGCAGGCTAGCAAACTCAGCAGTTGCACCCAGGAGCCACGGACTTGGACCTGCCTTTGATGCTCATCAGAACACACAACTCCCTTGTGCAACAAGGAGCAGAAGGTTGTTGTTGTTTTTTTAAAGAGTGGCAGCTCTGATCTTGGAAAAGCTGCAAATTAATTTTTAGACAGTGCAGGAAGTATAGACTTAAGAGGAGTAGTATTGCCACCTTCCCCTGCTGCTAGGAAAAGAGGAAGACCTAAAACGAGATGGCTGGACACAATAAAAGAAGCCACGTCCTCTAGTTTGCAGGATCTGAGAGCCAAGCTACAAGTGACGCCTGACACAGGTTGGACACTTGTCCGTTTACCTCAGGTTTTGATGGGAAATGTAGGCATCCTGGTCTTACAGCTTGGGTCTCCATTTAATTGAAGTTTACAGAACCCCCTCCCCCCCCACCCAGCGGAAGGGAAGGGGGGCGCCCGGCGAGAGCCCGACATCTGCACTCCCCTCTCAAACACATGTTCTCCCTCCCATAGACTGCTGCTCTGTAAACTTCAATTAAATGGAGAGCCAAGCTGCAAGACCAGGATGCCTACATTTCCCATCAGAACTTGAGGGAAGCTGACAAGTGTCCAACCTGTGTCAGGCGTCACTTGTAGCTTGGCTCTGAGCAAGGGTCAAGCTACAAGTGACAAATGACACTTGCCTGGCAAGTGAACAGACTCACGTGTATTCCTCCCTGGTCAGTTGCTGTTCACTTGCTCTCCACTTGCAGTGAACGGCAAGTGACCAGGGAGGAATACACGTGAGTCTGTTCACTTGCCAGGCAAGTGTCATTCGTCACTTGTAGCTTGACCCCAAGTCTGTTAATGATGGGACGTTTTGGAGGCCCTTCCTTCATAGGTCGCCATAGGTCGGAGGGGATTTGACGGCACATAACACACACCTTCCCCAGGTGTTGTCATTAGATACCTGAAGAAGGCCACATTCCTCCAGATCTGGGATCCCTCCCACCCCTATTCTTGAATGACTACTTTCAGTGCTCTCCAAAATACCACATTGAGTCACAGAAAAAATCCCAAAGCGACGTGCCATTGTTAGAATCAACAGCAACGCTCTAAGCAGCGGTCAAGCTTTCTGTTTCCCCAGTCTGGCAATTCCGTTCCTCCAGCGTGAATCACCCAGGCAGTGAGTTTCGTTTCTCATTAAGGAGGCTCTTCTAAACAACGGGTCCTTTGTTAGTAAGGAACTTTGTTTTTCTCGCTGAACTGGGCCTGAAAGTCCCAAGCAGCTGTGCTGTTACAAAAGCAGCTGGCTGGATCCTACCCCACCTCACGAGTAAGCTCTCTAGTGACTGTGCTGTAGCTCTTTGCAGATGCTGATGGAAAAAGCACATCACAAAGACCAGCAGCCAGATTTTGGGGGTGAATGGAATTGGGACCGATAGTTTCTCCCTCCTCTTCTAGGAAAAGAAACGGGCGGTGCACGGAAAGGCACAAGGGTGGGGGACTTGAGAGTAAGCGGGGGGGGCAGCTGTGCCTGAGAGAAAAAGGAAAGGAAGCGGGATCCAGGGGTTTGGGCATTTGGGTCCAATTATTCCATCACAGACCTCATTTTAGTAAAAAGTCCAATAGCACCTTTAAGATTAACCAACTTTATTGAGGCATAAGCTTTCGAGAACCACAGCTCTCTTCCTCAGATGCATCGACAGCTTTCAAGAACCCCAGTTCTCTTTGTCAGATGCATCAACAGCTTTTGAGAACCACAGATCTCTTCGTCAGACGCATCTGATGAAGAGAGCTGTGGTTCTCGAAAGCTGACAATGCATCTGACAAAGAGAGCTGTGGTTCTCGAAAGCTGACAATGCATCTGATGAAGAGAGCTGTGGTTCTCGAAAGCTGACAATGCATCTGATGAAGAGAGCTGTGGTTCTCGAAAGCTGACAATGCATCTGACGAAGAGAGCGGTGGTTCTCGAAAGCTGACAATGCATCTGATGAAGAGAGCTGTGGTTCTCGAAAGCATATGCCCCAATAAAGTTGGTGAGTCTTGAAGTATTACTGGACTTTTTACAGTTTTGCAACTGCAGACTTACCGAGGTAACTCCTCTGGATCTAAGACCTCATCTTGGTATCTCAACCCCACCCCAGCTAAGTGGTTCGGGGCAGTCACCAATGGAAAGGAGGGTGAAACCTGACGGACTGTCCTGCGTTTCCTTTCCCAGCTGATGTTGGATGGTGAACAGCACCTGCAGTGCTACCGGAAGCAGTGTCCCAGCCTGGTGGACTGCCCCCGGGAACTGATCCAGCCGCCTGGCCCCGGGCACTGCTGCCCCACCTGCGCTCGTGAGTTGCCCACCCCCCCCTCACCCGGCACGCCCTGGGAAGGCTCAACGCACAGAGTCCCGCCTGATACCACGGCTGCACCTGGGACTCTCTCACCTTTTGCTCCAGTGTACAAATTCAGTCCCCAGAAGTATTTGCACACAGTTGTAAGTTGGCGGTTTGCAGTCCCTAATGGAAAATGAAGGCACAAACTCGCCCTTCCAAGTTCTGTGGGTGAGAGGTTTAGCAGCACAGCCGTGCCCCTGCATTTGGGACCAGTGAATGGTCTGGGGCCCCTTGAAACTTTAAAGAACAGAAGTCCTGTGGATCACACCAAAGATGCTCTTTCCAACAGTAGCCGGCCAAATGCCAGCCAAAGTGAGGCAGGGAGGCACCACCATTCCCCTGTGCCTCGTACTCTTCCGTGGCCATCTAAAGACCTGCTGATCTCTTCTTGCAGAAGCCCTGAGCAACTGCACATCCGGCCTGGTGGGCAACGAGGTCCACGCTACAGACGAGCCGTGCTACACTTGCCAATGCAAGGTGAGCTTCCCCTAGGGCTGGCAGCTTCCAGGTGGGGGCTGGAGTTCTTCTGGGATTACAACCGATCTCCAGGTAACGGAGGTGAGTTCCCCTGGAGAACACGGCAGCTTCAGGGGGTGGACTCCGTAGAATCCGGAGAGTCTAGGTGGAATGGAAGTTCCCTCCCCAGGACTGCCTTCAAATCTCCAGGAATTTCCCAAACAGAGTTGGCAACCCTAGTGCCTCCCCCTGCCCAGCAAGCCACGCCTGGCAGGGGGTGAGGCCGATGACTAATTCCTGCTGCCATCTCTTCTTCCCGTGCTGCAAGAGGTGTGAGTTAAGGCCCACCTTTCCTGCCACCAGCCCTGCTCGCACCTTCCTAGGCCTGCCCAAATGCCCTGCGGGCCGTTCCTTCCCCTCATTTTGCCTGTCTAGCCTTCTCCAGAACCCAGACCTCAGTCTTGGTTACCCCTGATTTGTGGAGTACCCTCTCTGAATCCGTGCCTCAAGTCCCCTTGTTATCGTCCTGAAAAGGCACGGGTTGGCAAAATTTATTTGATGGATTGATTAATTGATTTTGATTGATTGATGGGGTTGGACTAGATGACCCTGGTTGTCCCTTCCAACCCTATGATCCTATGATTTAGAAAGTTATCTGTGCCGCCTCTCCGGAGAACCTGCTTGAGGCACCAAAGTGCTCAGCTGCCACTCCAAGCCCTCTCTTTCCATGGTATTAACATTTGCCCAGCAAAACACTCCAAATTCCAACCTCCCCCATCTCCCTTTCAAGGTCAGAAGGAACACACACACACAAACACACACACACACCCTGCCAGCCTCAGTGGGCTGCAAGCGGAGCCGGTGAATTGCAGCCTCAAAGGAAAGTTCCCCTGGGATGCGCTTCCTCCTCCCACCCTCTTCCAAGGCTGTCCCAGCCCAGACACATCTGTTTCCTTGCAGGATCTGACCTGGGTTTGTGTGCACCAAGGATGCCCGCTCTTGAGTTGCCCCATTGCCGAGCAGTTCACCCCTCACGGCGCCTGCTGCCCAATCTGTGACGGTGATGTATCCTGCCCCTCTGCCCTTTATTGCTCTTTCTACTTCCTTCGGCAGCCACTTGTGTCCATTCGAGCTCAGCAAAGTCCAGCAGCAATTTGGGGGTCGTTGGCACACAAGGGTCTTTCCTGGCATCTGAGAGCCCAGAGCTGGATTTTGGGATGCGCGGCAAGTGCCCTGCCTCTGTACCATGGCAGGCTCCCAAAGAAGGCCAGGCTTTCCTCACACTCCCAAGCAGGAACAAAGACTCCCAGCAGACCACCCAATTCTGCACTGGTTGAGAGTCCAGTAGCACCTTTAAGACGAACCAACTTTATTGGAGCGTAAGCATTCGAGAACTGTCAGATGCATCTGACGAAGAGAGCTGTGGTTCTCGAAAGCTGACGGTGCATCTGACGAAGAGAGCTGTGGTTCTCGAAAGCTGACAATGCATCTGACAAAGAGAGCTGTGGATCTCGAAAGCTGACAATGCATCTGACAAAGAGAGCTGTGGTTCTCGAAAGCTGACAATGCATCTGACGAAGAGAGCTGTGGTTCTCGAAAGCTTTTGCTCCAATGAAGTTGGTTCGTCTTAAAGGTGCTACTGGATTCTTTATTATTTTGCAACTACAGACTAACATGGCTAATTCCTCTGGATCTAAGCAGTGGTTGAGACACCCTTTAACAGAGAGGGTAGCTCCTGCTGCTGTTAAATCTTCAGATGAGAATATCTTCCTGCACCCATGCACCAAGCCAGTAAACTCTACCTACTGTTTTCATACGTTCCTTTTTTTTGCAAATATCACTCCAGAATGGCTAGATAGACGTGGCCCGGTCATACAGAATCGTCCCTGGTTCAGAAGGGACCACAGAGGCCATCTACTCCAACTCCGTCCCGTTGCCATGAGGCAGACAGGACTGTCCATCCATAAGTCCCCACAGAGCAGCCCGTACATGCGAGAGCAGCAGCCAGGAGAAAGAGGAACTCACTATCCATGCAATATTACCCCAGCAACAGTTTGCCACTCTGAGCCAGGCAAGCCCGATCTCGTCAGATCTCGGAAGCTAAGCAGGGTCAGCCTTGGTTAGCAATTGGATGGGAGGCCTCCAGCAAAGACCAGGATCGCAGAGGCAGGCAATGGCAAGCCACCTCTGTTAGTCTCCTGCCTCGAAAACCCCAAAAGGGGTCGGCATTAAATCAGCTATGCTTTGACGGCACTTTCCACCAACACTACCTTGCCGCTTGAAATGCCTGGTTAGACAGCTGACTGGCTCGTCAATCATCTCAGACTAGCCTGCAGTTTCAAGCAGCAAACTCCTCGGACACGCCCCCCCCCCCCGGCCTTCGCTCCCCAAAGACCACCCTCCAGCCTGCTCTTTCCAGTCCGGAGACTCTCTCTGCTTCATGTCCAGTCAACTTCACCACTGCAGCCCAGTTCCGGTCATGTTTACGTGGAAGTAGATCCCATTCCACGCACTCCCAAGTCAATGTGAATTGGATTGCCATCTTAAGAGAAGGGGGAGATCTTTCCCCAGAAGCATTTTTTCCATAGTACTGATGAACTAATGAACTTGTATGTTCCTTCTTGCAGAATGTGTGATCGAAGTTGAGGGGCGGCGTGTGTCTGACGGGGAAACCTGGAGGGACAGCGTTGATGACTGCGTCACCTGCTCGTGCAGTGTAAGGCTTGGTGGTATTGCCTATCAGGCCCCCTTTTGTTACCAGGAATGGGTCTCCTTGCAAGTAAGAGAGTGTGGGGGAATTAGCGGCAAGGAAGACGGCTATGCGAGAGGGGTAACAACGGGATCTTACACCAATTTTTACGGAGTCCTTTCCCAAGAGAGCCAGTTTGGTGTAGTGGTTAAGAGCACGGGACTCTAATCTGGAGAGCCCACTTTGATTCCCCACTCCTCCAAGAAGCCAGCTGGGTGACCTTGGGCGAGTCACAGTTCTCTCAGAGCTCTCTCAGCCCCACCCACCTCACAGGGTAATGTTGTTGTGGGGATAATAATAACATTCTTTGTAAACCGCTCAGAGTGGGCATTAAGTTGTCCTGAAGGGCGGTATATAAATCAAATGTTGTTGTTATTGTTATTTATTATTATTATTAAGGAGACCAACGAAGCTGGTGTTCTTAATCAAAGAGTGATTTTATTTCAGGGGAAAATACACACACACAAGATTGCATACAAGCACACAAGATGCCTAGGAAAAGCAGTTATGAAAGTGGAGGGGGATAATTGCAGGATAATTGCAGGGGGATAATTACCTATCCAGAGAGCAGGGAAGTCCATGGAGGAAAAGCTTCAAATGCCAGCGTTCTCGGCTGAGATAGAGAGGCTTAGGGAAGGTGACCCCAAGGGAACCATGCTTTGGATCCAAGTTAAATTGATTAATTTAGTTGGGGAATGTACCTTTCCCAGGAATTAATTATAAGAACTTATGGGTGCTAATTGAGTTCTTCTCAATCATGGCCTGGGGAAGAAGAAGGGGAAAGGAATGTCATAAGTGGGATGACATTGCGAGGCCTTTCTCGCTGTGGCTCCACCCGGAGCTGAGAAGGACTGTAAACTAATCACCGCTGGTCACTCTCCCTTTACATTCAGCATTCCATTCATGCCTGGATCTTCCGGGCAGGGCTCAGCAACTGCTAGGTGGAATTCCCCTGTTTGCAATTCAAACTGCATTTAATCCAAGGGCCTTGTGATTTTTATATCACAAGTAGCTATATTAAATGGCTATTAAACATGGCGGAGGCCGGGTCAGCTGCTCACACCTGCCCCATGCCAGAAGAGGGACGTTTCCCTGGTAGCTGAGCAATAGGGAAGGAGCCATTGTCTGCAGGACTGTACCTTTCTCTGTTTTACAAAGCTTCTAGTCCATATGGGGTCACTGGTGGTGCCTGCTGATGCCGTTTTGCAGATGTCTGAAGCTGAAAGGTGGTTGTTTGCAGGAAAATTCTGGCATTGCAAGGATTAGGTCTAATTTTAATGTACAAGAATGTGCGTTGACTCCACAGGTTATGCTTGTATAGAAATAGGTTAGTGGGGTATCAATTCCTTTTGTAGACGACACTTTACAGATCTGCTCTTCACTTCTGCCCACAACAAACGGAAAAAATGAAATGGTGGAAGAGGGTGTACAAATTTGTTTCTTGTAGTTTGGGACTACCAGGTAGAAGGAAAGGAAGAGGGGGTGACTGGCCCAGCCCAGTCCTCTGGTTCCATTAACACACAGCCCAGTTCTGACGTCTCCCTCTCTGTCTCAGTTGGGCCACATTGAGTGCCACATCGAGGAATGCGTGCCGGTGGTGTGCCAGGATGGGCTACTAAAAGTTCAGACTCCAGGACGCTGCTGTGCTGAATGCCAAGGTAGGAGCAGAAACCCAGTCACTCTGCTGGCCACATGACACAAACCTATCTGGGCATAAAGGACAGGAGAAGCAGTTTCTCTGTTGTGTGGCCCACCCACCTCATGGCCAAAGCGCTGGATGAGGACCGATGAGGCCCAGGTTCAAGTTCCAAGGTTGTCTCTCAACCTGACCTACCTCACAATGTTGTTGTGAGGATAAAATGGTGGCCCCTGGCCCCAGGGAGGCACGCATGGCCTCAACCAGAGCCAGGGCCTTTTCAGTCTTGGCCCCAACCTGGTGGAATTCACTGACCGTTGAGACCAGGGCCCAGCAGGACCTGTTATCTTTCTACCAAGCCTGTAAGACAGAGATGTTCCACCAGGCCTATGGTTGAGGCTGGGCCAGGCCACCGCTGGCCTGGTGGGTGGAGAAGAGGAGGAGATGAATGATCCAAACCTCCTCTACCAGGTTTGTCCATCATCCGTTTTTTAATTAGCTGAGCGTTGACTGTTGCCATCTTGAAAATTCTATCTTATATTTTTCTACGAAAGTTGACTGGATTTTTATGATGTTTCTTATTGATTTTATGGAAAATGCGTGTAGTCGTGTTATTATTTTTTAAATGATGTGATCCGCCCTGAGCCTGCTCGTGGGGAGGGCAGAATAGAAGCCCAATGAAATAAATAAATAATAAATAAATAAAATGGAAGAGGGGAAAGCTGCCATGAACTCTTTGGAGGAAGGACGGGGTAAGAATGCATTAGGCAGATAGACTTCCTATTTTACCTGCTGCTCATTCCAGATTTGATAACTGTGTTCCAAGAACAGTGGCCAACAGGTCTGGAGAAAAACATCTCACCTTTTCATGAAGCTTCTTGTGTAGAAACCAGCACCTAAAGCTTTTCGTAGCATCAAGGTTATCAACATCACCTGGCAACTAATGTGTCATTAAAACTCTCTATTAAAGCGACAGGACATTTCCTCCCTCCAGGCCTGTTGGCAACCAAATTCCAAATGGATGCATGTGATTTTTGCAGGTTCCTGCTTTTATAATTCATGGATTTTTACAACTCTTTTTACTTTCCCCACTTTCCGTGCTCAGCTTTAATTGAATGTTTGTCATTTTCTTGTCATGGAGGTGGGGGAAGTTATAGGGCTGAATATTGTGGCAAATCCGCCCCCCAACACCTCGTTTCACCACAAGGGGATGTGGAATCTCCTCCAATGGAGACAGGACCCAAGTTGGTAGGCTCCAATGAGTAATTCTCCTCTCCAGCTTCATTTTACCCCACAACACAATTAATAGGATTTGGTTTCACTGCCATGAACCAGACATGAGCTAAATTGATGTGTGTTTAGTTATCTGTTTGGAGAATGCCATCAAGTCATAGTTGACTTATGACGACTCCTAGTGGCGTTTTCATGGCAAGAGAGACAGAGTCTGTCTACACGAGACATCTTACACGGGGACGCTCAAGTGTAGGGAGATGCAATGTTAGCCGGGATGCGTAGTCTAAAATGACAGACCTGGGGGAGATCACTCCTCAGAGGGTTTGTTAATTTCATCTTCAAGGCTGTGGGAGAGGGAGCTTGCAGGTTGCTTGGCAAAGCCCTTCCTGAACTCTCCAGAGAAGGAGGGTGACTTCTGGACAATCGCAACCTACTGAGTTCTCTCTTTCTTAAATAAATGCGTACCAAAGGTATCCTTATTCCCACCACCCAGCAATTCTTCCATTGCAAACGTATTGGGGGATTGAAAGAGCTGCAAAGTTTAATATTAGCACAACAGGGCCGTTTCCAGACGGCTTACCTTCTGCCGCTCCGTGCCGCAACGTCGCGGCTCATGCCGGAGAAAACGCGGAATAGCATGTTTTCTCGCGTGAGTTTTGCACAACATTGCGCAAAACTAGCGCAAGAAAACGCGATATTTCGCGTTCACCACAGCACGAGCTGTGGTGTTGTGGCATGGAGAGGCAGAAGGTAAGCCATCTGGAAACGGCCCGGAAATAAGTAGATAGACTTCTGTGGTTTTATCTCTATAAAAATACTTTTACTACATATCAGGAAAAAGGGCACATTTGGTAAGAAAATAAAGAACAGCTAACTAAGTGGCTACATTGTGATGGTTAGACTTAGACAGCAGACTGAACAAAGCAATAAAGCCTTAGTATATGTTGCTAGTTAATTCCCCCCTCCCATAAACTGGTTCCTCCAGTAGAAAATCCCAGAATCCTTCATTAAGTTCCCTTTCTATGGCGGGAACTTTTACTAGAGGCCTAAGTGGTTCTGTACTAACTAGATATCTAACTAAACAACTTAACTCATTCATGACTGAATGTAGGACACTCGCAAAAATCCCAACGAGAAGACCCGCGTAGCGTGTTTGAGCCGCCGGTAACCCAGTGTCCTCCCCTCATTCCCAGATCCTGGCAGCAGCTGCTCCCACCAGGGGCACACCTTCCAGTCCAATGAGCGCTGGCAGGTGGACGAGTGCACAGCCTGCACCTGTATCTCTGGAGAGGTGCACTGCCATAGCAAGCGATGCCCTCCGGCTGCCTGCGCTGCGGTGAGTAGAAGGCAGGGAGCTGGGCAGGGAGCGGGAAGTGAGGCCCAGGGTGCGGCCAGGTGCAGAAGGCCACCTGAGCCATGTCCGTGGGGCAGGCACTGTGAGAAGGACCCCCATGGCTGCATTGCCCTCTATATCGCAGCAGCTCTGCCTTGCGGACGTACCTCTCTTGGGGCATTCTCGACGGTGGGAACCTGCCTCCAGAGGCACCTGGAGACAAACAGCAGAAGCCCTCAGGTAGTCTTGGGTTTTTCTTAGCAAGGCCTGCCTCAGCCATGCTACAAGAGACAGCGGCTGCAACTGTTTTAGAAGCATTGTGGCTCGGGGGTGGAATATTTACTTCGCATGCAGAAGGTCTTGGGTTCAATTCCTGGCAAAGGGGTAGCCACATTAATCTTTTGTAGCAGGATGAAACAGATGTCAGGTGGCATTTCCAGATGCGTTTTTATGAATTTCCACTCACTTCCTCAGATATGAGGAGATCAAACTGAGACTCCTTATAGGAAAGATTTAAAATGGGGGAGGAGTTAAGGCAGAGAGGTCGCTGTGAATTCTGTCATGAATCTTTCAAGTTTGAATTCTCTGTGTGGGGAAACCCTTCTCTGCTAACTCTAGCCGAGAGAAACTAGAGCCAGGTGGGACAGGAAAGCCGTCCTGATACTCTTGTCCCTTCCCAATGCTTGGCAGGATGAAACGCCAGCTTTGATCCCTGGCATGTGCTGCCCACACTGTGTGCCCCGCCCTGCCACTTGTGTGGCCTTCGGTGACCCACACTACCGCACGTTTGACGGTAAGATGATCCACTTCCAGGGCAGCTGCACCTACATTATGGCCCAGGACTGTGACGGAGGAGACTTCAGGTGAGCTCCATTCACTCCCAGCTCATCTTGGCGCTGTGGCGGCACTGTGGAGACTGGAGAAAAGGGGGCTGTAGTAGGCGAAAACAGAGAACCAGCTCTTTTGGGCTCCACTTCAGCTTGGGAAGAGGGAGGGGGCTTCATGGGTTAGGGTTAGGGGGGCCTGTGTCTTCTGGGTTCTTCTGAAACTTAAGAGGAGCCTGGGATGTCCCACCATTTGGAGAGTGGGGCACGTGGTTTTGTCTGTCTGCCTCTTGCCAAAATTGGCACAGAACGTGGGGAGACGGAGAGCCCGGACTGCCACTTGGTTCGCCAAACACAGCCCCCCTGCACAGCACCACTGAGCGCCTCCACTCACTTTTGTTCCTACGCAGCATCCACGTGACCAATGACGACCGTGGGCGCCAGGGCGTGTCCTGGACCAAGGAAGTGACGGTGTTGGTTGGCAACACCACGGTGCAGCTGCTGCAGGACCGAGTGGTCATGGTGAGGAGAGTGGGGGGGGGACTCGGAGCGGCGGTTCTGCCCAAGGGAAGATTCGAGTGGGGGTCCCAGGCATGGGTGGCTTCCTGGAAGAGGTGCTGAGAGCTACCCCAGGCAATGATTCCTTCTGGGCTGACTAAGTGGTTGGACTGTGAATCAGTACTCTGCTTGTTCGAACCCCACGACTGCCCTGAGCTCAGCAAGTGGCCTCTTGGGTCAGCCCCTCCTGTCAGCCCAGCTCCCCAGCTGGTATTGTGGGGATAATAACAACACTGACTTGGTTCACCGCTCTGAGTGGGACACTGCTCTGCCTAGAAGAGTGGTATGTTATTATTATTTTATTATTATTTGGGCCCCCTTCCGAGCTGAAGCACGCACGAAAGCCGCTTGGCATGAGCAGGCATGCTGCTGATATCATCTGGGGGCACTTTGTCAGTTCACCATTTCTGTTATCTGCAGCCCTTTTGTACCCCTTGTCCTCCCTGTTGGATACCCTACCTGGCCACCATCTCGGGGATGCAGAGGGCCTGGGCCAAGGCCCTGCTTGACCTCCCGGGGCCTACTCCTCCACCCCTCCATGGAGTCTGGGCAGGAAGGGCACCAGTGCATGTCAGAAACCAGCAGTCTGAATGCCTTCTGGCCATTCCCTAGGTGGACTCCCGGACTGTAACCCTCCCCTTCCTGAGGGAACCTCTCCTGTATGTGGAGCTCAAGGCCAACACCCTCCTGCTGAACACCAACATTGGCTTGAAGGTACAGGTGGGCGGGATCGCTTGCGGGGGGGGCCCTGGGGATAAAAGGTGCAACGGGACCTGTTTTGCTTTGCTAGCCCAGACTGTCATGGCCACCCCTCTAGAATTATCTAGGGATAGCCAACCGTGGGCTGGCGGGAAGTGGGGCACCCCTTTTCTAGCCTCTGAGAGAAGCAACACCCTTGCAAAGTCCCACAAAGAAAATTGGGGGAGATAACATGGGGCATTATCCACTGAGAAGTTCTCCCAAACAGCCCTGATTGAAACAAGTGAGAGTTGCAGGGGAGCACAATAGTTGTCATTCCGCCCCCCACCTGGTGCTGTTTGCCACTTACAATGAAATCCTAAGCAGAGGATTTCCAGCCTAAGCTCATTGATTTCAATGGGCTTAGACTAGAATAACTCTGCTTAGGATTTTACGGTTAGTCTATCTCTCACTTTGCCAAAATTCACCACAGTTTGCTTCTTGGAGAAGCGACCTCACCCTGACCCATGGTAGAGCCACTGCAGGAATAGGGGGGCACTTTGGGCAACTGCCCCAAACAAAGCAACCGGGCACCAGGGACCCATTTCTGTCCATCTCGTTCTCTGCCTCTCCCAGGTGCTCTGGAACGGCCGCTCACACCTGGAGGTCAGCGTGCCTGGCACATACAAAGGCCGTACTTGTGGTCTCTGTGGCAACTTCAACAGCTACCCCCAGGATGACCTGCGGCTCAGGTCCGGGCACCTCACTTTGTCCGAGGCTACCTTTGGCAACAGCTGGAAGGTAAAGCTGGAAGGGAGGGAGGTGGCATGCGGCAGCCCAGAACCGGGACTCAAGCGCGTCTCCCTCCAATGGGAAGGGGAAAGAAAGAGGTGCAGGGCAAGTGACAGGGCTCGCTTTTACCTCTCCAGCCATGCGGCAGAGAAATGGAGGAAGCCCCTCTGGGGCCGAAGTAGCCAAGCCACGTAACGTAGCCACAGACTCCCTTCCATCCCATCCCAAACAGAGTTACTTCTTTGCATAGGACATCACCACTTGTCACTTTAGGAAACCATAATCTCTAATCTTCTGCTGTGCCATTGCAGGAGGGCAAGGATATTCATTTCGGCCTCTTTTGCAGGGCTGATGAAAGAAATAATTACTAAATGTTAGTGGTAAGCAGGGCTTTTTTTCAGCTGGAACGCAGTGGAACGGAGTTCTGGCACCTCTTGAAAATGGTCACATGGTTACTGCACGGAGGGCAATCTAAGCTCCCCTCTGTCTGGAGATCAGGGGGCGGGGCCACCGGCCATGTGACCATTTTTGCCGAGGGCGATTTAAACTTTAAAAAACTCGCCCCTTGTTCCAGCTGTCCCAAAGTGACGTCATTGTGTGGTCCTGGGAGCGTGCGCGCACTTTGCGCACGTGCATGTGGTACCAGGGGCACCACCTTCCACCTGGAGTTGCCCCTTGTGCTGAGTTCCACCACCTCTTTTCCCAGAAAAAAAAGCCCTGGTGGTAAATAATAACATTACAATTGTTATTTATTAGGATACGTGAAGCCCTTGGAACAGTTTGTCTGTTTATTTGCCGCTTCTTCCAAGGAGCTCAGGATAGTGGACATATTTCATCTCTCCTCCATTTCATCCTCACAAGAACCTTGCGAGGTAGGCTAGGCCGAAGGAGAGCAGTCGGACCAAGGTCACGCAGGGAGCTTTGTGGCTGAGTGGAGATTTGAATCAAGGTCTTTCACTTCCTAGTCTGGCACTCAAACCATTACTCCACTGTGAGTGTAAATGCCCCATAGAGATACCAAAGATGATTATGATGAGCCCATTTCTATAAGCAAGCACCTCTTCCACATAGAAAGAAAGGAGAGAGCTTGATGTGATGACAGGAATATATTTATTTATTTATTAACTCACTTATACCCCACCTTTCTCCCCAGCGGGGACCCAAAGCAGCTTACACCATTCTTCTCGCCTGCATTTTATTCTCACAACAGCCCTGAGAGGTAGGTTAGGCTTACAGAGTATGACGGGTCCGAAATCACCTAGTAAACTTGCATGGCAGAGCAGAGATTCAAACCCGTGTCTCCCGTATGCTAGCCCAGCACTCTAACCACTGTACAACTCTGGCTCTCAGTGTGTCTCTGTGACTGAACGGTGCTTAAGGGAGGGACCGCCCTGACCTGGATAGCCCAGGTGAGCCTGATCTCAGCAGATTTCAGAAGCTAAGCAGGGTCGGCCTTGGTTAGTAATTGGATGGGAGACCTCCAGCGAAGACCAGGGTTGCAGAGGCAGGCAATGGCAAGCCACTTCTGTTAGTCTCTTGCCATGAAAACCCCACCAGGGGTCGCCATATGTTAGCTCTGAAAAAGTTTTAAACATGAAACGGGAAAGTTGATATGCGAGCAAGCCCCGTCAGGCTCTGCCCTGCAACAGGATTTTTACATTCTGGAGCTGGAATATCATTCCAGTGGGAACATCTGGTTGACGCATGGTGACTGTCCCAGTAAAGAGAAGGAATATAAATTACTAATAAGAAGATGCTGAAGAATACTTACCTGCAAGATTTCACCTATTGGACTTGTGGACTATATATTTCATGGTAGTGTTGTTGTAATATTGTAACATTGATTGTATGTGATGACAGGAAGGATTGTGACATAGTCTTCTCATATAAGATTACGTTATTATATTTAGAGGTATTCCTGTTCATTGATTATTACATTGCACATTTCAGCACTTTGCGCTTCACATAACAAGAAATATTTTTTTAAAAAATATACAAAAATATGCTTGTTTCTTTGGCAGGTGGTCGGGGCCAACACCACAGAACGAGGCAGCTGTGCCGATGTGCTGGATGTCGACCCCTGCAAAGAGACCGGCTACCGTTCTCGCAAAGATGCCAATGCCCGTTGCAAGGTTCTGAAGTCGCAGCCCTTCGAGCGCTGCCATGCGGCCGTCCCCCCGGAGCCGTTCTTCGCCTCCTGCGTGTACGACCTGTGTGCCTGTGGAACAGCCAGCAGTGACGATTGCCTCTGCGAGGCCTTGGAAGCCTATGCCGCTCAGTGCCGCCACGCTGGGCTGGTGCTGCAGTGGCGGTCGCCCACTTTGTGCGGTGAGGACAGGGGAATTCTGCGGAGATGTGAAAGGCCTCGGGTGGAGAGGCAAAGCAAGGAGGAAGAGGGGCAAATGAGCCGTGGGATCCTTCCTTGCCATCGACCACGGCCCTTCTGTCTTAGGGCCTGCTGAACGGAGCTGAAAGTAGCTTCATAGGCCAAACAGAAAATGCTCAAGCGAGAAGGGTAGGTGGAAAATCATGGTGTGGCAGAGCAAGGAAGAAGCAGCAGGAAAAGATGGCTACAGAGCAGAGGGGGCAGGGAGTTTTGAAGATGCTGGAGTGGGGTGTGTGTGTCCGCCCCCCAGGGAAGAAATGAGTTTCCCCTGCTCTTAGCTGCACATAGACCGATCATTCCCATTTCTACAATTTTGCTATAACATTGTCATTCCCTAGTGCTGACGGGGTGCTAGGTGCTGCACAAAAAAAATGCAAAGCAATTTGTGGTGGTCTGGATCCGTTGAATCCATTCCACTCTTCTGGCTCCTTGCACTGGAGGAGGACTTTGCCATCAGTGGGACAGGCTCAAGGGACCCACCCAAAGTTTAAAGAGTTCTGTGAAAACATTTTTTTGCTGCTGGATAAAGCCATTCTGACAACGCAGGGGCTGCACGGAAGGGCTTCGAGGGCTGCAGGGAAATGCCGGCTGCGTTGCCAGGGCTAGAATGGGCAGCACCCCCGCCCTGGGCTCTTTGCTCCTCCCAAGTCTGTACACTGCCCCCTTACTTTGTCCTTGTCGTCGCAGAACAGGCTCCGAGAGTTGGAGTCCAAGTGACTGTTCTGACAATGAAATTAAGCTCCTAGATGGCTCTACGATCTTCCCCCTGACAAGCCAGTTTTCTATATCTGGGCGTGGGGGTGGGGGGAGAGACAGGGTTTTTTGTGTGTGTGTGCATTAACAAGTTGTACTCATCTAAACCCCCATCTAGGAAGTGGTACAGCCCAAGCTGAGGGCCAAGCTTAGGGAGGGAGAGCAAGCTTTGGGTCCAGCAGCTCCTTAAAGATCCACTAGAGCTTTCTAGAGTTGGAGCTTCCTTACTCCTAGTCTGGAAATGTAGTTGGTCTTTAAGGGGCTACTGGGACTGAATCTTGCTCTTCTACTACTGACCAGCACGGCTACCTACCTGAGATTCAGATCAAGGCCACAACACTTGCGGGGGGGGGGGGGGGGGAAGGGGATTACTTCTTTCCCTCCCATGCAATTTCCCCAAACCACAGGCCCCCCATGGCGGCTCTAAGCCCCAGTAGAGAAGTAAGGCAGGCAAAGAAAGGGTGTCGGTCTTCTTTCCCTCCTGGGGCACATTACGGCTTTAGATCAGGCACAGGGTGGGGGATAAGTTAACCCCTCATTGTCCAGTGCCATAGCCCTGATCTAACCTCCACCCAAATTGTTCTCTCGGGTCAAAAAACATATCAGGAGCTCCGACATCACAGAGAGTCAAGCTCTCGACAAGAGCTGCGCCTCCGTCCCCAACTTTTCTGCCTCTCCTCCCTCATTTGGTCTTCTTCTTTCTCTCCCCTCAGCTGTGGGCTGCCCCCAAGACAGGGGCTATGTGTTCGACGAATGCGGACCGCCCTGCCCCAAGACCTGCTTCAACCACGCCGTGCCTCTGGGGGTGATGGAGTCCCACTGCTTCAAGCCCTGTGTGGCGGGCTGCCAGTGCCCGGCAGGGCTGGTGGAACACGAAGCCCACTGTATCCTGCCCGAGGCCTGTCCTCGCATCATCTATGGCTCCCTCTGAGCCAGGGTCGGACTGGAATGGCCCCAGAGAGTCTTGACGTCATCCCCGGGAGCCTGGAACTTTGGAGGCGTCTTTGGTTCTTTCCTGGAGGAACTATATATTGCCAAACACACACACTCTTCCTTTCTATTGAGGGAAGGCCAGCAGTTGTGCGCTGGCATGGAATTTGCCATCCCGGAGAATCTCGGCTTTCTTTTTAAAATGTGGTTCTAGTCCTCTTGAATGGGGAGAAAATATGGAAACCACTTCTTTTGGTGCCAAAGGAAGTCCAAGACGAGCCAAAAGCTCGAACCATGAAGCCAGAATAAATTATACAAAACAAAGTAAATGTATGCAATGCATAATCATTCGATCTGCCTGCAAAGCTGGAGTGTGTCTTGATCTCTCTTTGTGTCTCTTTGTGTCTCTTTGTGTCTTCTCTCTCTTTGGGCCAAGAATCTAAACACTCCCTCTGGGCCCTGAAATGTCAACTGGCCCCTTTTCTCTGAGAGCACATCTGATTAGGTGAACAGAAAATTTATATCTTTAAGATGTTTATAAAAGACTTGGTTGGGGCTATGAACCCTAAACAGTGACTCCCTTCCCCAGTGGCATCTGCGTCTACTGACCTGCCGCTGCACAGCCCCACCATACTAGTGCTCTTACACATCCCACTACTGACTGACACAGCCATGAGCCAATGGACTTTTCAGAAGACATACAGCATCATTGAAAAGAGTCCAGTAGCACCTTTAAGACTAACCAACTTTACTGTAGCATAAGCTTTCAAGAACCACAGCTCTCTTCGTCAGATACAGCATCTGATGAAGAGAACTGTGATTCTCGAAAGCTTATGCTTAAAGGTGCTACTGGACTCTTTTCAATTTTGTTACTATAGGCTAACACGGCTATCTCCTCTGGGTTTATACAGCATCATGTAAGCCATTCTCCCTGGGGCTGATTATTCCAACCTCTCCTCTCTTTACAACTAATTCTTCCTGAAGAGGCACCCATTTTGTATTTGAATCTGGCCCCCCAGATGCTAGTCCAACACTGTAACCATTGCACCACGCTGCCTCTTCTTCAAGGGCAGGTACTTGATAACCACACTTTTATGTATTTATAACACCAGCGAAACCACCGACCACATGAAATGTTAAAGGGGCTGCCAGTGACGAACTCTGATCTCCTGCCATGCAAGAATTCATCGCAAGGGGCTCGGGTTGCTGGGGCAGAGCCTGTCCAGGGGTCCTCTTGTCCGGGGGGTTGGACTAGATGACCCTGGAGTTCCCTTCCAACCCTGTGATTCTATGATTCTGAGGAGGGCAGAGAGATGGGAGCAGAGAGAGAACGGTCGGGATGTGATGACATAAAGTCCATCTTCTGAATCTGCAGTTGTTCCCTGGGCCCCAACCTCGACTCTCTCAGGATGCCTGTTGAGCGACGTTCTCAGCGGGAGATGCTGTTTGCTCTGTGGCGCTCTGCTGAGCACGAGACAAAAGACTTTCTCTTCTGATGTATTGTCGAAGGCTTTCACGGCCGGAGAACGATGGTTGTTGGGGGTTTTCCGGGCTGTATTGCCGTGGTCTTGGCATTGTAGTTCCTGACGTTTCGCCAGCAGCTGTGGCTGGCATCTTCAGAGGTGTAGCACCAAAAGACAGAGATCTCTCAGTGTCACAGTGTGGAAAATGACCTACATCTTTTCCACACTGTGACACTGAGAGATCTCTGTCTTTTGGTGCTACACCTCTGAAGATGCCAGCCACAGCTGCTGGCGAAACGTCAGGAACTACAATGCCAAGACCACGGCAATACAGCCCGGAAAACCACCAACAACCATTTCTCTTCTGACCTGCTAAAGTATGCAAGCCCAGCCCCAGGCAGCTCACCATACAGCAGCTTCAGTTCCCTGCGTGCCCCCAGGCCCAGTTAGCAGCACGCTGCCTTGGGTTGCATAAGGGGTCACTGAAGAAAGAAACCTGTGAATGGAACTGGTCAGCAGAGACTGTTTTTCTCCTGCACCACCAAAGTTCAGGAAAGGCGTTATCATGCGGGAGACATGCAGGGGTTTTTTTCAGCTGGAACGTGGCGGAACGGAGTTCCCGGCCCCTCTTGAAAACGGTCACATGGCCGGTGGCCCCGCCCCCTGATCTCCAGACAGAGGGGAGTTCAGAGGGCGATCTAAACTCCCCTCTGTCTGGAGATCAGGGGGTGGGGCCACCGGCCATGCAACCATTTTCGCCAAGGGTGATTTAATTTTTTTAAAACCTCCCCCCTTGTTCCAGCTGACTCAAAGTGACGTGAGTGCGTAGTCCCAGGAACATGCTCACACTTTGTGTGTGCGCATGTGGTACCAGGGGCACCACCTCCTGCCAGGAGTTGCCCCCTGTGCTGGCAACCCACTTCCACCACCTCTTTTCCCAGAAAAAAAAGCCCTGGAGACATGCATTAGGATATCCGAGTGAAAGTAGAAAAGGAAGGTGCCATTGAGTCACAACAAGGCGACCCCATCCACAGGTCGTTCCAGGCAAAAGACGAGCAGTGGCGGGTTGCCATTGCCTTCTTCCAGTAGCAACCCGGTCATGCAAGGACTAACCACAGGCAACTCTGCTTAGCTCTCAAGCTCTTGACAAGATCAGGCTAGAAAAGAGCAAGAGTCCAGTGGCACCTAGAAGACTAACTAAATTTGTGGTAGGGTATGAGCTTTCGTGAGGCACAGCTCTGTATCTGAAAAAGTGAGTTATGGCCCACAAAAGCTCATACCCTACCACTAATTTTGTGAGTCTTCTAACTGCTACTGGACTCTTGCTCTTTTCCACTGCTACAGACAGACCAACACGGCTACCCATCTTGAAGATCAAGCTAGTCAAATGTATTCAGTGAAAGCATGTGAAGCCCCTTACTCCCCGTCCCCAGAGACCTCTGCTTCTAATGGCAGCCTCCGAAGGCTGCTTTTCATTATTAAAAGGCTTGGCATTTGTTATGCACTCTAGGGTTTCCAGTCTCCAGGCGGTGGCTGGAGATCTCCTGGAATTACAACTCATCAGGCCGCAGAGTAGGGTTGCCAGCTCCAAGATGGGAAATTCCTGGAGATCGGGGGTGTGTGTGTGTGTGTGTGTGTGTGTGTGTGTGTGTGTGTGTGTGTGTGTGTGAGAGAGAGAGAGAGAGAGAGAGAGAGAGAGAGAGAGAGAGAGAGAGAGAAACCTGGAGAAAGTGGGGTTTGGGGAGGGAAAGGACCTTGGCATGGCATAATATCATAGAGTCCCCCCCCCCTGTAGCCATTTTCTCCAGGTGAACTGATCTCTGTGGCCTGGAGACCAGTTGTAATTCCGGGAGATCTCCAGCCACTACCTGGAGGCTGGCAGCCCTACCACAGAGGCCAGTTTCCCTGGAGAAAATGGCTGCCTTGGAAGGTGGACTCTGGCATTATACTCTGCTGAGGTCTCTCCCCTCCCCAAACCCTCCCCTCCCCAGGCTCCACCCCTCCCTCAAAATCTCCAGGAATGTCCCACCCCAGAACTGGCAACCTTCTCTGTCAGGTGAACTTTCCATTTCCCACCCATTCTGGTGGTATTCAGAGGTCCTCCTCACCAATGCAATGAGATGTCAAAGGGGTTCATTTACTGAAGCGAACACAACAGATTGCAAACAAAAGGCCATGAAAGGGACGTTTGGGCACGGTGTGGAGCTTCCAAATAGCAGCTTTTACCTTGTATAGCTTTGAGCTTGGCATAAGAGGTTCAAGCTCACATTTGTACAAGAGAAATGGCCTGCTATCTATATAGGGTTGCCAGCTCCAAGGCAGGAAATTCCTGGAGATCTGGGGTGGGGTGAAACCTGGAGAAAGTGGGGTTTGGGGAGGGAAAGGACCTTGGCATGGCAGAATTCCATGGAGTCCACCCCTCAAAGTAGCCATTTTCTCCAGGTGAACTGATCTCTGTGGCCTGGAGACCAGTTGTCATTCCAGGAGATCTCCAGCCACTACCTGGAGGCTGGCAACCCTATATCTATAACAACAGCAACTGGTGATAATGAGGTCTACCCAGCTTTCCTGGTCTCCAGTCTTGCTGGAGACCAGATTTTAAAGAATAGAATTAACTTTCGTATACTTCTTCTAGATCAACATTTTCAGGCCGCCAGTTCCTGTGGAAGTTTTCTTCCTTGGATCAAATTTTTAAAAATAAAATAAAAAGTGATGAGATTCATAAGTATGGCTGAGATACAAGGAGGTGAGGAGGGGAAGGGGAATCAGTTTCCGTTTCCATTTCTTAGTTCGTGCAAGATAAAAGGAGGGGAATGCTGCCACAGCCTCTGCAGAGACGCCAGCCCGCCACCCTCCGTCTAGAAGCTGCCAAATTACAGACCAGGCAAGGTCCTCCTTGGAGGAGACCCAGGAAAGAAGCAGAATGAGGTGAGTAAAAACTGGAGGGGGATTCAGCCCAGTGTCTGGTTTCTGTTTTGGGAGAGCTCCCCCAAGCAATGCCAGATGCCATATTCTTTACAGGCCACCCTCGCTGTACCAGGAAAGGAGACCTAGACTTCTCCTGTGGGATATTTGGGCAGGTTGCACCCGTTGAAATGCTTCCTTCTGCCCTCCTTTATTGCCAGTCACCTGCACAGGGTTGCCAACCTCCAGGCCATGGCTGGAGTCCTCCAGGGAGTACAGCTGGTCTACAGAATCTCTTGAGAAAACAGCTGCTTGCCACCCATCTGTACAAGGCACAGCAGCCTGGTCAGAAAAAAAAGTTGGCAATCCAGTCCTTTTCAGGGTGCATCTGGGGAGCTACCATTCATTTCAGCTTCATAAAACTGTACAAAACATTTACCCGCCTAAGTAAATAAGTAGCCTGTCTGTACTATGTTTGGAGGCAGGAGAATTTTTAAAAAGGAAAGAGTCCAAGGGATATGGTTGCCAAGCCACAGGTGGGGACCGGGGGTCTCCCAGAATAAGGCTGCCAACCTTCAGGTACTACCAAAAAAGGGGGGGCAGCCGTGGTATAGCGATCTGAAAACGGGGGGGGGGGGTTGACAAACCCACCACAAGCTCTATGATAAATATACAGGTGTGAAAACCTAATCAATCAATACAGGATGAAACCTTTTCCAAAAGCAATTATCTTCAATTATTCAATCATACAATGTTGCATACAGACAATAATTCATGAAACACTGTTCTATACATTATAAACTTTGCAGAGTATAATGACGAGTTCCCCAGTAGGGACTGGGAGGGTTGAGTCCAGATGAGAGCGTCCTTAACGAACATTCAAATGAGGACAATGCCTAAAGGTATATCATTGGACAGTCTCTCTCACATTGTAAGCAAGCTTCCCAAGCGTGCCCGAAGGCCTTATGACCTGCTCCCTCCCTAAACCCCCCCCCTTGCTCCTTCAACCTCCCATCCCACTTCTGCCCTGCAAGCCCTTGCTGCAGGTTCACATTCAAGCTCCCTGTCCTTTTCGTCAGAGAGTCTCTCTGAACATCACTAAGTACTTGGGACACTCAAGTGCAGGGTTATATGTGTCATCCTCAATTGACATACGGGCTGTTGTTGCTCTGCACGTGTGAATGCCGCTTGAATGGGAGCTCCCTTTGTGCGACTGCATCTGCAAGTGATTCCGGAGGGTACAAATACCAATTCTGCTCTGTTTTTGCTGCAAGAACAAGTACTGGGGGCTCCTTTGACTTGCTAATTTGCATTTATTTAAGGTGTAAAAAAGTGTCAAGATCTGCATTTCAATGAATGGCTGTGGGGGAAACTGGGATACTTTTATCAGTGGATATCAAAAGTGCAAACGAATTCATGCAGAGCAAACTGAAGTGCAACTGTGCAAGCGAGTGCATGGAAAGTTGGAAGGGGTACACATGAAATGAGGTTCACATGAGCGTCCGGAGGTACTTAGTAATGTGTACAGAGACTCTTGAATATGACTGTTGGCCTCATGGGGTCAGTCTTGTCTCCTCTAACTAGCAGTGGCTCCCCAAGGTTTCCCATGACCCACCATCTGATCCTTGTAATTGGAGATGCTGGAGACTGAATGCAAAGGGGTCTGACCCACGTGGCCCAATCGAGTTAGGAATGCTGTTCCCTCCTTCCATCGCTCAGCCACGTCTCTTTCTTTTTCCAGCACCAAACCCTTGTGGGAGAAGCTGCAGGCCCTGCCGTGCCACTTCACCTGGCACCTCGAGGTGATGGAGAAGGCAGAAGTCGCCCACCACCTGAAGACGCTGGCTCTCAAGGCGGAGCACACCTTGTACCACGCTCGTAGCACTTACATTGCCATGAAGGGGTATTTGCACCACCTACAAGGGTCCCCCAAAGAGGCTTTGCATGAACTCTGGGATGCAGAAGATACTCTGAAACAGGATCACCTGACCAACTTCTCCCGCCATGCCCTGCTGATTTATGGGAACTACGCCTGGATTTATTATCACCTGGCCAATTATGAGATGGTGGAGCTCTACCTGGGCCGGATCCACGAGATCTGCCGATCCCTGTCCAGCCCCGAGCCGTACTCTGCCCAGATCCCTGAGATCCACGCACAGAAAGGCTGGTCCCTTCTGGCCTTGGGATTCCGCAACGGGGAAGAGGCCAAGAAGTGCTTCCAAATGGCACTCCGAGGGGACGAGTCCAACCAAGATTTCCAGGCAGGTCTGGCCATCTCTGTCTTCGCCTCCTGGGCTCACGCTCAGAGAAGCGACCTTTGGAAAGAGGCTGTAAGACTGATGGAAAAAACTCTCCATGCCCAGCCTCAAAACTGTGATGCCAAAGTGTATTTGGCCATTCTGCTTCAGAAAACAGACGAGCAAAGAGCAAAGAGCCTGGTGGAGGAAGTTGTCCAGGGCAGCCTTGACCCCGAAGTCCTGAGAAAGGCTGCTAAGGTGTGTGAGCCGAGCTCCCTCTCTCGAGCCATCTCCGTTTTGCAGCACGGCCTCACCCTGGCTCCCAGCTACCACCTGTTGCACTGCGACCTGGGCGTCTGCTACAAGAAGCAGGCCGAAGAGGCACCTCCAGAGGAGAAAGAAGAAATCCTGGCAGCTGCTGTCAAGAGCTTCAAGCGAGCTGTGGAAATGGACCCTCAGTCTGTCTCTCCCAAGTTGGAGCTGGCTAAAATCTACAGAGAAAAGGCCCCACTTTACACCGAAGAGATTTATCAGAACCTGCTGGAGGAGCCGCAGAGGGTCAGTAAACGTGGCCAGCAGGCCATCTATCTGCACTGGGGGGACCTCCTCCTCTACAAGAAGGGGCTGAGGCAGGAGGCGCTGGAGATGTACGAAGCAGGCCTCGCCATCCCCAGTGGCCATGAGAAGGAGCGGCAGCAGCTCAGGGGGAGGCTGGAAGCGCTGGCCCAGATGTGCGAGGAAGACTCTGAAAGGGATCTAGCAGACGCTGTGCATGAGATTCTTCACCTGCAACCCAAATCTGAGAAGTAGTTGGAAGCTTTCAAGTGATGAGCAATGGGAAGGGGGACAAGCCCTGCAGGAAGAGTCTCCAAATTTCAACCGTCCAGATTTCTCCATCTGCAGCAGCTGTTTTTTCTTTGTAGTTTGTAGTTTGCTGGTTTGTGTTTGCATGAACGTGGGGAGAAGCCGCCCTGTTCAGCTGGCTTTGAGTGTCCGAGGAGCCTCTCCATCCGGCTCAAGATATCGGGGCTTTTGCAATGGAGAGGCTGTTGCTGTGGCTTGGTTCTTCGCCCTGGTGAGAAGCCCCTTTCTTCTTTCCGAGTCCCTTGAATGATTGTGGAGGCGAGGAGACAATGTGACCTGACTTCTTGACTCACAGAGGAATGCAGAACACCCGGGACTTGCCATCTTGGGGGTCTCCTTGGCCTCTTGTGGTGGGCAATAAAGGCCACACTTCACTCCATCCACTTAGTACCACAGAGCATCCCTGCACGGGCAGAACTGAAAGGCGATGGGTGTGCCTGTGTCTCATGGACTGGGGACAGCCAGGCCCTTCCCTAATCTGGAAGCCCAAGAATGGGGGAATGAGCTGTCCTCCCACCTCTGGGACTTTTGAAGAAAATGAAGCCATGTAGGGTAACCGGCATGGTTTTGCTTGTTGGATTTCTACTGGGTTGGAAAGTTCTTCTGTTAATAAATGCATTTGGGTTGCTGCAGTTGTTTGGAGTGGTCCATTTGTTGCCCTTCTCTTCACCCCAAACTAAATCTATATATGATTTATTCACATTTAAAATCATACCTGCAGCTTTGGTATCACCCCCCCCTTTTTAAACAACAACAAAAAGATATAGTTGAAGAAGAAATGGTGTGACGATGATGATCAGAGGTGGAGGCCTCTTCATTTTGACAAAATTAAAAAGTTGTGGCTTCTTTAAATTTGCAAAAAGAAGAGATGACTATGGTGTAAGAAGATATGAGCAAATCAGACAACGTAGCAAAGAAGCAAGGGGGAGGAGGCGTCTAACGGAAGTAGAAATGGAAGGAGGTTCTGAGATGGGGGGCATTTTTGGTCAAATGACTCCATATACACACCTCATCCTGCTTCCTCAACCCTACTGACTTGGGGCTGTCACTGGTAGAGACAGCAAATTTTCTCCAAGTCCATTGGCAACCCTAATTATAAAGAAATCAAACTCTATCATTTAGTTCAAGGTGTTCATCATTCATTTTCTGTTGCCGTTACTCTCGACTCTCACATCTAGCCCACATAAACTCGTCTATACCTTTCCCCTTTTTGCCTGAAGAAGGGAGCTGTGACTCTCGAAAGCTCACACTCTGAAAATCTTGTTGGTCTCTAAGCTGCCACCAGATTCCAATCCTGCTGTTCTACTGCAGACCAGCTCGGCTACCCACCTAACTTTCCGCTTTTTGCACAGTGTCTATATTAGAAAATTAAGGTAAAAGTGACTGAACTTGAAATCTGTTCATTTATCATATGTATTTCAAACAATTCGTAGGCCTTAAAATTCACACACAGCCTGTTTCGGCTTGCCCAAAACAAGGTTCAAGAGACCAAGGGGAAATTGCAGCTTTTACATTTTTTTTTCTTTTCAAGCCCTACCTACTTTACAAGGGGCTGGTCTGGGGGGAAGGGGATCACGAGATTAGAAAGCCAATGTGAAGTAGTAAAGAGTCCAGTAGCACCTTTAAGACTAACCAACTTACTTGTAGCATAAGCTTTTGAGAACCACAGCTCTCTTCATCAGATGCATCTGACGAAGAGAGCTGTGGTTCTCGAAAGCTGGCCATGCATCTGACAAAGAGAACTGTGGTTCTCGAAAGCTGGCCATGCATCTGACAAAGAGAGCTGTGGTTCTCAAAAGCTTATGCTACAATAAAATTGGTTAGTTTTTTAAAGTGCTACTGGACTCTTTACTATTTTGCAACTACAGACAAACATGGCTAACTACTCTGGATCTAAG
The DNA here is from genome assembly GCF_028583425.1 of Eublepharis macularius. Taxonomy (NCBI): domain Eukaryota; kingdom Metazoa; phylum Chordata; class Lepidosauria; order Squamata; family Eublepharidae; genus Eublepharis; species Eublepharis macularius. The sequence continues at coordinate 2,958,409 of NC_072798.1, forward strand.
ACCAATGTGAAGTAGTGCTTAGAGCGCCAGCCTAGGATGGGGCATCTGGGCTCACTGCTATTCTGCCATGAAGCTTACCTTGGACCAGTTGCATTCTCTCCACTTACAATGCGCGTGGGTCAAGACGTTGAAAGGTGTCTGGCTGGTGTGTTTTAATGGTTGAAGCTTCAGATTAGGATCGGTGAGAGCCAAGTTCAAATCCCTACTCGGTCCTGATGTTTGCTGTGTGTATGGTGGTTGAAGCGGGCAGGCCTGCAAACTGGCCTCCTGCCAGGGGGGATATGTTGTGTTCCCCCCCCCCAGACTGTTTTCCTCTGGCAGCAGGCCACACTGCCACACAGATCTTTTTAATGGTGGGCGTGCAATATGTGCATGACTCTCTTAAACAGATTTTAGTGATTGGCTGAAGTTTTAATTTATGCTACCACGTTTTTATTTATTGCATTTTGTGAACCATCTCTGAGCCCGCTTGTGAGCAGAATAGAAATTGATTAAAATAAATATCCTCGGGATAGACACTCTCTCTAAGCCTAACCAACTTCACAGGTTGTAGTAAGGAGAAAATTGGGAGAGCTGCCCTGAGCTCTTTGGAGGAACGGTGGGGTAAGATGGCACTTGACAGAGATGTCAGGAAGTATGAGAACCAAAGACGGAGCAACGTTCAAAGAGGGGATCATTGGTCATTCATAGAAAACGGGGGCAGAAGATTAGTATTAACAGTGAATAAAAATACAGCTAGAATATTTGCAACCAGGCTGAGACATCCTATGAATGTTGCCATGGAAGTAAGTCCAACTGAACTGAACGAGACATATTTCCAAGAAAGAGTTCATAGGTTTTGTATCCTTAATGCAGGACTTAGGAATAACGAGGCAGCCGGAATTTTCAAGGCAAGAGACTCGGAGCCAAGCTACAAGTGACGAATGACACTTGAACGGCAAGTGTATTTCTCCCTGTTCACTTGCCCTCCAGTCGATCCACTTGCCGTTCAAGTGTCATTCGTCACTTGTCGCTTGGCCCTAACTGAGGTGGTTTGCCTTCGCCTGGTTCTCCTTGGAGGCCTCCCATCCAATTACTAACCAAAGCTGACCCTGTTTACCTCCAAGATCTGAGCAGATCTGGGCTACCCAAATCAGTGTAAACTTAAGTGTTCGGGGGATATTTTCAGGCATGTGCCTCCCCCCAGGTGCCTGAAGTGCACACACTGTCTCTTCACACCAGAGATGTGAAGCTACAAGCTGCCCCGTGGGGGGGGGTTACTAAAAATATCCCCCGAACACTTAAGTTTACACTGATTTGGGTAGCCCAGATCTGAGTCTCTTGCCTTGAAAATTCCAGCTGCCTCGTTATTCCTAAGTCCTGCATTAAGGATACAAAACCTATGAACTCTTTCTTGGAAATATGTCTCGTTCAGTTCAGTTGGACTTACTTCCACGGCAACATTCATAGGATGTCTCAGCCTGGTTGCAAATATTCTAGCCGTATTTTTATTCACTGTTAATACTAATCTTCTGCCCCCGTTTTCTATGAATGACCAATGATCCCCTCCCACCCACCAATTGAATGAAGGCAAGAGGCAGGCGATTGCCCACCTTCGGTAAGGGGATGGCGCCCCTACTGCATACATTACACCACCTGTTCACCTACCCGGGACTGTCTACTTTGACCAGAAGTGGCTTGTCTTTCACCTCACCATTTGGGGCGGGGGCCGTTTGCATTCCTGTCTGAATTTCTGGTCTCTCCATGTATATATTTTTAAAAGACTCTGTAGAGCAGGGAGAAATTACTGAAAAGGGCCTCTAAAATGATGGGTAGTTGGTGTTTCTTCTGGCTTGGATGAGAGGAGGAAACAGGGACCACTTTCAGTTTCCCTTTAAGACCATTACATAATGAAACTGCACAAACCAAATCCTGGCTTATATTCTGGTTTGCAGCCGGATGATATATCAGACAAGGCTGCCTCCAGGGAAAGAAGCCACCGTTTGTGATCAAGAGCCTCGGAGAAGGCCTTGGAAGGAAGCAGAATGAGGTGAGCCAGACTTCCAAGCTCTGCTACTGGTTAGGGGGTGGGGGGAGGGAGAGTCCCATGTCACCGAGCAAGATCTTCTAATGCCAGATTTTTTTACAAGATCCATTAAGCAGGCAATGCAAAGGACCAAACGCAAAAGAAGTTGGGTTTTCAGGCTGAGCTTGGAAACCAGCGGGAGAGTTGAGGGCAGAGACATGGGCGGGGGGGCACGCTGTGCCGCATGAACCATTTCATATTATTAATAACTAATATTATAACTGCCTGTTGGTGGAATTTGTATAGGCTTTTCCACCGGGTTGGGATGAATTTTATTGAGGGCAAGTGTTGATTCCCACACCACTATTGGGCAAAAGAACATAGCCTAGTTCCCAACCGCATCTTGCCAGTTCTTGGCTCGTTCCGTGGCTTCCCAGCCGGGCAACCCCTGGACGGGAGCACTTCACACTCCTTCCCTTAAGAAAGTTAAAATTATACACTTAATATGATGCTTAAAGGACAGAGTTTATTCTCGACAGGGGCTAAGACCACAAAGCAGTTCTATACAAAGATGAATACTTAACATTATACTCTTAGTCAGAATACAGCTTAACACTTTAAACTTATGAATCTAAGGCACACTTAAAGCTATAATACTTAACCTAAGTCCCCTTGGACTGAGCTCTGCCAGGCAGAGGGGCTTCCAAGCTGGGACCCCTCTAGCCGCTTGGCCAGGGCATCAGCCGAGTTCTAATGGCAGGCACCTTCTTTTAAAGGTGTCTTTCGGGCGCTTGTGTCGTCACTGGCAGAATGTTCTCGGGCCAAGGACTTCGTGAATCCCAACTTCCTGCTTGTCAGTTTTAACTGCGGGGCAGAGGCCTTTGGCACTCGTCCTAGCGTGCTCAGCAAAAAACGAAAGGCTTCAGGCTGGAAAGGACCTGATGTGCTCTGCGGGCAGAAGCTAAAGGACCTTGCGGGGGGGGGGGATGTCACGAGGCCCCAGTGTGCTACATTCTTTCACTAGCTTGCTTGTGGGGGAGCCAGCGGAAACGTAAGTTAAGAGAAAGGGAGGGCAGAGGGGAAGAGCCTCCGCTTTAGGAGTTTGAAAACGTTTTTTCTCATAAGTCTGGATTGAATACTGTTAATGGCCTGGGATTTTCGGAACCCAACTCCATAATTCCCACGACACTGCCCTCACCTGGATAATTCCTACAACAGTGCCCTCACCTGCCCAGGCAAGTCCAATCTCATCAGATCTCAGAAGCTAAGCAGGGTCAGCCTTGGTTCGTAACTGGATGGGAGGCCTCCAACGAAGAGCAAGGTTGCAGAGGCAGGCAATGGCAAGCCGCCTCTGCTAGTCTCTTGCCAGAAAATTGCCGTAAGTCAGCTATGACTTGACAGCACTCTCCCTCACCACATTATTATAACTAATACTATTATTAGTTATAACTAATATAATTAATAACTCTATTATTAATAGGGAAGGAAGGCAGCATGGTATAGCTGGATCTCATCAGATCTTGGAAGCTAAGCAGGGTTGGAAATTGGATGAGAGACCACCGAGGAAGACTCTGCAGAGGAAGGCACGGGCAGACCACCCCTGCTCACTTGCCTTGAAAGCCCCTCGCTGGGGTCGCCATAAGTCAATTGCAACTTATGCATGCACCATACACATGCACACAGTATTAAAAGCCGTGCCACGTGTGCCATTTAATAGCTATTTTTCTGCAAAACTTGTGTGTTTATAGTCAGCAAATCCAAAAGAATTGTTGCCTCTTGGCAACACAGATGCCTCTTTTGGGGAAGAGGGAGATTGAGCAGCACTTGATGGGGAAAAACTCTGTTGGTATTCTCTCTTCCACATGGGTATTTATTTATTTATATTGATTTATGTTATTTATATTCCGCCTTTTTCACTGAGACTCAAGGCGGATTACATAGTGTGAGATTAGTACAATCAGTGGCAAGGACAAGGGCAGGCATTCCCATACAGTATCAAGAGCATTTCCATAAACAATGCCACAGGGTAAATGAATATAGTTTCAAGAACATTTCCATAAACAATGTCATAGGGTAAAAGAATATAAGTTTACAAAGATATAGTATTAGCAAGGATCCAGTATAGGGTTGAGGAATTGCTGAAACAGAACATAATCAATTCTAGGACTTAACATTGAACAACATAAGGCACAGGTAGGATATAGGAGTACATATTTAAAGCAACAGATAATATGTAGGGCAACATAATGGTGAAATCTATGGTTTCTAACTCATTAGTGAAACATTTGGGATCCCTTTCCTACAATACCTGAGAAAAAAGGCCTTTTTGAATAATTCAGTTTTGCATTGTACGACATGCCGAGGAGCCCTGGGGTGCACCTGGTACCCCCACCATAAAACATTTATTTTTATTTGAATTCCTTCCACCAAGTGTTGTGATACGTTGTTTCCCCTGTTGTTTTCCCATCTCTTTTCAGACAGCATTTGTGGTGATTTTTACGAACTGCAGCACTAAAGTAGAATTAGAAAAGTGCTCCTCCTAACACACCTGGCAAAAGGAGTGGTTGGGCTGGTAATGCCCTGCCATTTCCCGGTTGCGCTGGCATGTCATGAGCCATGAAATGGGCAGGGCTACTTCAAGGTATTTGGTCACCCCACCTCTTGGCTTGCATGCCAAAGACAGGTTTAAGCCAAACAGGAAGGATCAGGCAGGCAGGGTGGCCATTCTTGTGGGTGATTTCTTGGGTGACTAATGCACTCAGGAGCTTGGAATAATTTGGGCAAGAGGAGGAACTGCAGTAGGTGGAGTTTATGCATCCCCCTCCAGCCCAAATTCCCTCTTGTGTGCATGCACTCCAAGTACAGGATGGCTCAATCCTGGCACTGATTCCTTCTCCCCCCTTTCCAGATGGGCTCCTGCCACACTCACCTTTTCTGTCTACCCTTTGCAGCTCCCACACCATAGAGGAGACACTCCTGATGCTGCAATGTCATTTCACCTGGTGTATTCAGGATAAGGAGGAGATGAGTGCGGCATGCTTCCTGCAGACTCTGGATGCCAAGGTGCAGCACACGGGATACCGGAATCGGAGCATCTACCTCGCCATGAGGGCACATCTGCAGCAGCTGCAAGGGACTTACACAGAGGCTCTGGGCAGTCTCCGAGAAGCAGAGACGGTGCTCAGAGAAGAGCATCCCACCAACTTCTCCCGCCATGCCCTGTTGATTTATGGGAACTACGCCTGGATTTATTATCACCTGTCCAATTTTGAGATGGTGGAGCTCTACCTGGGCCGGATCCACGAGATCTGCCGATCCCTGTCCAGCCCTGAGCCGTACTCTGTGCAGATCCCTGAAATCTATGCTCAAAAAGGCTGGTCCCTTCTGGCTGTGAGTTTCCAGTATGGAGAAGAAGCCAAGAAGTGTTTTCAAATGGCACTCCAAGGAGACAAGTCCAACCGGGATTTCCAAGCCGGTCTGGCGATCTCCATTTTTGCCACCTGGACACATTCTCAGAGAAGCGACCACTGGGAAGAGGCGAAAAGGTTGATTGAGAAAAATCACCGTCGCCATCCCCTAAACGATGAACTCAAAGTCCATTTGGCAAGCTTGCTCGAGAAAATAGACTGGCAGAGGGCAGAAAGACTTGTGGAGGAAGTTGTTCGGAGCAGCCTTGACCCCGAGGTCCTGAGGAAGGCTGCCCAGGTGTGTGGGCAGAGCTCCGTCTCTCGAGCCATCTCCGTTTTGCAGTATGGCCTCACCTTAGCTCCCAGCTACCACCTCCTGCAGTACGACCTGGGCGTCTACTACAAGGAGCAGGCGGCGGAGGCACCACCGGGGGAGAGAGAAGAGATCTTGGCAGCTGCTAAGGAGAGCTTCAAGCGGGCTGTGGAAATGGATCCTGAGTCTGTATTTTCCAGGCTGGAACTGGCTCAACTGTATATTGAAAAGGACCCAGTTTATGCTGAAGAGATTTATTACACCCTGAAGAGCGAACTCCCGAGATTCAGCGATCGCTGCCAGCTGGCCATCTATCTCCACTGTGGGGACTTCCTCCTCCAAAGGAGGGGGCTGAGGCAGGAGGCGCTGGAGATGTACGAGGCAGGCTTCACCCTTCCCGGCGGCCACCACAAGGAGTGGCAGCAGCTGCGGAGCAGGCTGAAGGCGTTGGCCGAGGTGTTTGAGGAAGACTCCAAAACAGGCTGCATTCCTTCCTGCTACAGTAGCTCCTTGGAGGGCTAGAAAGGACAAAGTGTGACTCTCTGTACTAGTCTTTTCCTCATTCTAGTGCCTAGGAAAATTTGGGACTTTTGTCTTGGTAACCTTCTGTCCTCGACTGGGCCCGAACCTCTCTTCCCTGTAGGGTTGTCAGGTTCCCTCACCCACCGGGCGGGACACTGGAGGCCTGGTAATCATCTTTGTGGAGGCCTTCGTAAACACTCAATGCATTCTCCCTCCATGCGGGGGGCACGATGACATCACTTCCAGGCAGTGACATCATTGCACTGGGCGTGCCACCCCTGGGAGCTCTCCCATACTCTACAGCAGGCCAGTTTGGGGCCGAATTGGGCCCATTTAGGGGCTAAATGGGCCCACTGTAAAGTGCAGGAGTGCTCCAGGGCCCTCCTGGCAGCACTCCCACGGTCCACAGTGGGCTAAATCAGGACCCAACTGGCCCTCTGCAGAGTGCAGGAGCATTGCGGGGGGCGGCACGATGGGCCCTGGAGTGCTCTTGCGCTTTGCAGCAGGCTGATTTCAGCCACAAATGGGCCCGATTCAGCCCGCTGTGAAGCATGAGAGTGCTGCCAGGAGGGCCAATTTGGGCCCCAAATGGGATGAATCAGGCCCATTTGGGGCCTAAGTTGGCCCACTGTGGAGCGCGGTGCACGCCCTGCCACCTGGGAGTGTATCCCAGGAGGCTTGTTCCCCAACCTTTTCCCCCACCAGCCAAGGAAGTGGGGGTGGGGAGGGTGGAAGTGGGGGTTCCTCACCCCCAGTGGGGGAATGGCACCCCTATTCCCCTGTCCTTGTGCCTTCAGCACCCAAGCCCTGAGAAGAACCCACGTTCAGGACTTCCGGAATGAGACAGTGAAAGCACAACAGGGGAGTTTTATGAGCTCCCTGCAGTGACCTTCCTGGTTCCTTGGAAGCCCAGAGATCGGACCCCCAAGCCCTCCCCCCAGAGAGGGGAGGCAGGCTGGAACAAGGTGGAAGAGCTTAGGGGGACTGGCGAACCTCCAGAAGCCCAGATACCGGTTCTGAAGCGAGGAACAAAGAAGGAGCCAACATGGCTACTTAGCTGTGAAACCAGGAGCCCAACAGGCCGAAAGAAACCACAGCAAATCAAGCAGATTCTTAACAAGACAGGTAAAAAAATAATTCTAAAAGAGCTTAACTGACCCCAGAGCCTTCCATCAAGTAAGTGGACAAATTCATGGTTTTACGGAGGCAATCCAGCTTAACTACGCACGGCTGCCCGAGCGAGCTGGGAGGGGCAGAGACGGGAGATGAATTTTAAAGAGATTCAGCAATTGTTGGAATGCTATAAATCTTTGAATATAATTAACCAAAACAAAGCTTTTTGCCACCTTCTGAAATGGCTAATTGGGAAGAAGAGGTACTTGCTAATTTGCAAGAAATGTCTAAAATAATGACTGAGTTACTAATTAAAGCAGATGGGATATTTGGAGTGGAAAAGGATAAAACGATTACAAGAAATCACAATCCAGAAAAAATTTCTGGAGGGACAGACTTAACTGAAAGAAAAATGGATCCAAATGAGGGGAAAAACAGTCTGTGACACACTTTGCAAAATGGACAATCTTATCAGGACGTCCCCTTCAAGGCACAAAACTTTAGTAAAGAAAAGGCGGGGCCACGAAACAGACCTGCACGGAGAGAAGCAGGCATCCCGACACAGAAAGGGGAGAAAAGAATGCTGTGGATCTTAAAACAGAAAAACAAGCAGAGGAATAACTACATCCATACTGACCCCCTTCGGAAATGGCTGGAAGACAAGGGAATCTACCCTTGTTGGCAGAGATGGATTAGGGATTGGATGTACTACGTTTCACAAAGAAAGAAGAAGAAAAAAGCAGATCTGCATGGAAAGAATCAAGCATGCCAACACTGAAAGGGGAAAGAGGGATTAAGGACTGGATGTACCACTTTTTATGAAGAGAGAAGAAAAAATCTTAGGGCACATCAGAACTCATTAATGCAGACTTAACCTCTTACTTAAATAGCTTTTCCCTTATTTCCTTATTTTATCTTTTTTATATAACACTATATAGTATATGTTAATAGGTCTTTGGAGTTTGTTAATTGTACTTAAGACTGTACTCCTTCTCAAAATATAAAATACTGGCTAAGCTAAATGACCACCTGCTCTTCTTAACCTTACGAGTATGAAAACCCAAGTAAATAAGTCCAGATGGTCAAAATAAAAGAGATGAAGGAGTTACTATTTTTAAAAGGTAAAATTATGTTTTAACTATATAGTTATGTGATCACCCTAATCTTATCAATATGAAAACCCAAGTAAATAAGTTTGGCTAGAACAAAATAGATGATATATATATATATATTTAATATAAAATTGTTTTCAAACTAAATATTGATTTGGCCTCTATACCCTTATTATTATGAAAATACAAGCAGACAAGTTTGGAAGGCATGGCCAAAACAGAAACAAGAAAGAGAGGAAATTAATATAAAAATTGCTCTTATCTTTATGTTGATGTATATTACTGTCCTGCTGATATTGTATGTTTTGCTATATCCACCTCCCACTCCTAGAACGATTATGGATCTAAGATCCCTGATTAAAAGGTAAAAGAGGTGAAATGTGATCTATCTGTAACATGCACAAAAGAAAAAAAATTATTAGAAATATAAGGTACAGAGTAAGTGGATTAAAAAGTATAGAAATTAATAAAAGGGAATCTTGAAGGTATATGGGGCACTATTAACATATATAATGGCTTTTTATATCTAGATGGATGGTTATGTGTCTTGTATATGAATCTCATAAATGCTTATGGCCTGTAGTAATCCCTCCCTATATATTATAAAAATCCAATATATATATATATTTTTAAAGAAGAACCCACGTTCAGTTCAGCTCATTGGACAGGGAAACACTGCTGGGCAGTGTGCATTGGGCATGCCTTATCTGCAACAGCCACACAATGAAGTAGGGTTGCCAACCTCCAGGTGGTGGTTGGAGATCTCCCGGAAGTACGGAGATCTGTCACCCTAGAGGGTGGACCCTGTGCCATTATACCCCATTAAGATCTTTCTCCTCCCCAAGCCCCACCCTCGCCCACTCCAGATGCCATGTCCGAAATCTCCAGGAATTTCCTAATCCAGAGCTGGCAATAAAGAGTAGGAACCCACTGGCCAGGCCAGACTGGCACCCCGAGGCGAGGGGCTGTACACGGCAGGTGCAAAGGATGAGCACAGAGGTTTGTTCTCTTAATGCTCCGCTTACTTTGTTGATTATAAATGTTCTCCTCTTTCCTTTGGTGATCTTATGTCACATGGTTTGGGACCATCATTTTATTCCGATCCTGTTTACATTGGTTCCAACAGGAAACATATTCCCATTTGTAACTCTTTAGGCCCCAAAGCAACTTGAAGAAAATGGCCAGGGCCCATACCTCTCACCCAAGGACATTTCAGGCAGACAGGAGAAAGCGGCCCTCTTCCAGAGATAATAGAAGAAACAGCAGCTTTCCACGAATAACCCCCATGCACCCATCCAGTTGGGAAGAAATTCTTCAGGTGAGGGTTGCCAACTACAGCCTGTGCAGTTGCTAGAGATTTGCAAAATAGAAAGGAGTCCAGTAGCACCTTTAAGACTAACCAACTTTACTGAAGCATAAGCTTTCGAGAACCACAGCTCTCTTTTGTCAGATGCATGAAGAGAACTGTGGTTCTTGAAAGCTTATGCTACAATAAAGTTGGTTAGTCTTAAAGGTGCTACTGGACTCTTTTCTATTTTGCTACTAGAGATTTGCAGATGCTGCCTGAGTTAGCTCGGGGAAGGCTTATCAGGCGTGTGATGCTGTAAACGCCACCCTCCGAAGCAGTCATTTTCTAAAGGGAAACGGTCTCTTTAGTCCAGAGATCAGTTGTAATTCCAAAAGGACTCCAGGCCCCATCTAGAGGTGCCTGGAGGCAAAAAATGTCCTGTACCTTTAATAGAGGCTTAAGAGGATGTTATTTACCTCCTTGTTGTGAAAAACCTGTCCATTTCCCCACATTAAACCCCTATTAAAGGGGGCAAAACATGAAAGGCTTGAAGCAGACGGACTAGGCCCAGGAATATCTTAGCAACCGATGATGAGACAGCAAAACAGGGGACGCTCCCCAATAGTTAGCTGCTGATTGCGAGCTGGCTACCACATTCTGTGCCAGTTGCAGCTTCCGAGAAGAGCAGCCTACACAGAGCATGTTATGGCAACGAGAGAGCCAGTGTGGTGTAGTGGTTAGAGTCAGGGCCAAGCTACAAGTGACAAATGACACTTGAACGGCAAGTGTATTTCTCCCTGTTCACTTGCCCTCCACACAATCCACTTGCCATTCAAGTGTCATTCGTCACTTGTAGCTTGGCCCTCAGACTAGGCGCTGAAAGACCCAGGTTCAAATCCCTTCTCTGCCACGGAAACTCGCTGAGCGACCTTGGACAATCACATGCTCTTTGCCTAACCTACCTCACAAGGTTGTTGTGTAGATAAAATGGCGGAAAAACAACAGCGTAAGCCCCTTTGGGTTCCCTTTAGAGAGAACCGCAGGGTATACATGAAATAAATAATAATATATGAATGGAGGAGCCCCTGGGTTGCAGTAGCAGGGATCCGTGCAGCCAAATTGGTCATCTACAATTACAAGGAAAGCTTTTGAGCTCCATGCCGCTGAGATAGCACAGTCTCCTGCTTTCCTAATAATACAGCTGGGCTTAACAATTGACCTGGGTGCTTTATTTATTTATTTATTTATTTATTTATTTATTTATTTATTTATTTATTTATTTGCATCATTTATAGTCCACTTTTCTCACTGAGACTCAAGGCGGATTACACAGTGTGAGGTTAATACAATCAGTATCAAGTACATTTCAATACAACACCATAAGGTAAACAGATACAAGTTCAAAAGACATAGCATTAGCAAGCTTCGGTCCCTGCTTGAGCATCCGTGTTGATTTCTGCCTCCTAAGTGTACTGGGCACATGCCCTTGTTCTGGCTGTTAGGGTAGGGTCTCTGCTTAAACTGGGGTGCTTCAAGGTGCCCCCCAAGTTCCCTCCCCCTGCACTGTTTGCACCAGGTAGGCTGCAGACAAGTTGCCAATGGGCCAGGGAGGGACGCCTTCTTGCAAAATGAGCTGAATTCAATCATGCATGTGTCAAGTTAAATTTTAAAAAAAATTCAAGGGAGACGAGCGATTTCAAGCTGCAATGACAAAACCTCCCCTCCAAAACCGCTTTTGTTAGGGACTGCTTGGAACTTTCGAGGCTGTCCTGCGACCCCACGGCGCAAAGCAAGCGAAGACGATGAACGGTCAGAGCAACTCAGCAAAACACACGCCTAAAGCGAGAAAAGGGTGGGAAGGACCGGCGGTGTGGAAACAGCCTAAACTTCAGCGAGCGGGATAAGAGACTTTCTTCTCCAGGCGGCTGGCGCTGCTACAGACATTCCACAGGGGGGCAGGGCAGCAGCAAAGTCCGTCTGTGCTTTGCAAGCAAGCCACGCTGTCCCTGTGGAGGCAGAAGGATGTGGTTTGTTTCATTTTTCCAGTTTAAAGCAGGCCCATCGACACCATTACAGTGTAGGAGTCATTCACTGGAGAGGGCGAGCTGACTGAGAGCCAAACTACAAGTGACGCCTGACACAGGTTGGGCACTAGTCGGCTTCCCTCAAGTTTTGATGGGAAATGTAGGCGCCCTGGTTTTACAGCTTGGCTCTCCATTACAGCTGCAAGACCAGGATGTGCCTACATATCCCATCAAAACTTGAGGGAAGCCGACTAGTGCCCAACCTGTGTCAGGCGTCACTTGTAGTTTGGCTCTGAGGAACGCATCTATAAGAAGCCATTGACCAGACCTGTCAATCTTTCTTCTTTCCCAGAGAGGAAAGGATTATTCGAAAAAGGGAGGCATTTGATGGCTGCCAGACCCCAACGGAGTCGAGCACCGATTCCATTGCTCCTATAATTCAGAATCAGGCCCACAAGACACCCTTTTCTGTTAAGGGGGAAAGCCTGGAGAGAAAGATTCATAGGCAGAACAAAGCTCCCTCCCCTCTCCGTGAGTGGAAGAAAATACTTTCCCTCTGCTCGGAGAAGGTGAAGAAGAAGAAAGGTTGGCAGTGATGCTCATATGTGGATTACGGAGAAAGGCTGGCATTGCCCCCCTCCCCACGATAATTTTCCTTGCCCAAAGAATGCCGAACCTTCTTTAGGCAGGACACTTGCCACACAAACTTGCCACTGCTTTTTAAAAGAGTGAATCTGTAATTGTCAGGTTCTGGCCAGGTGCCCCCCCCCCTCACCCGCCCCAGATACTTCACTGCATCAGACCAGGCTGTAGGGGTTAAAGCGATTTATTAGAGGGTCGCCAGTTCATGATGACTCCAACAGGTCATTGACAGGAATTTATTTATTTATTTATATTTATAGTCCACCTTTCTCACTGAGACTCAAGGCGGATTACACAGTATGAGATTAGTACAATCAGTATCAAGTACATTTCAGTGCAGTATCAAGGACAGTTTCATAAACAATGCCATGGGGTAAATAGAGACAAGTTTAAAAGACATAATATTAGCAAGAATGCAATACAGAGCAGAAAAAATACTGAAGCAGAACATAACCAATTCTAGGACTAACAGACAACATGGAGCACTGGTGGTACATAGGAGCACATATTTAAAGCAGCAGATATTATGTAAAGCAATATAGTGATGAAGTCTACGGTCCCTAATTCATTAGCGAAGCATCTGAGACCCCCCTCCCTACAATACAATCCTCCGATTTGAGTAAAAAGCCTTTTTGAATAACTTGGTTATTCTCTTTTTCTCTTTTCTGTCACCACCCCCGACAGAAAAGAGACATAATGAAAACATTAGTGGATCGTGCAAGACGGATATGTGAGCCGCGCTTTCTCAATGAGGAAATTAATCATCTAAACCACGCACTTCAGGCAAATGGCTACTCCAGAAATGAAATCCGAAGAGCAATCAAACCCAGGATGAATCAAACAACCAAGGAAAAACAGTCACCTACAGGAAAAGTGTTTTTGCCATATATCAAAGGAATTACTGATCAGATGGGAAAGCTTATGGAAAAGCATAACCTTCAAGCAGTATTCAGACCCACCCGAAAAATACAACAGATGCTACGATCAGCAAAAGACAGCAGAGACCCCCTCACCTCTGCAGGAGTATACCGTATACCCTGCAGCTGTGGACAAGTTTACATCGGGACCACAAAGCGTAGCATCCAGACAAGAATAAAAGAACATGAAAGACACTGCAGACTTGGACAGCCTGAAAAATCAGCTGTGGCTGAACATAGCCTAACTCAAACAGGGCACAGTATCTTATTCCAGGACACCAAAATACTGGACAACACTTCCAACTACTTTGTCAGACTGCACAGGGAAGCCATTGAAATTCACAAGCATAAGCAAAACTTCAACAGGAAAGAAGAAACCTTAAGAATGAACAGAGCATGGGCTCCAGTTCTGAAAAACACCAGGCCAACAAAACACTCCACACCCGACAATAGCCCTGCAGAGAAGATTAGCACATCAAGCACCAATCCATATGCAAAAGAACCTCCTCAGGTTACAGTGAAGCCTCCCGCCATTAGCATTCCACACCCTGGGAAACTCTTACAGAATGACTCAGCTCAACCCCACCCCTCCTGAGTAGATACAAATGACCTACATCTTTTCCACACTGTGACACTGAGAGATCTCTGTCTTTTGGTGCTACACCTCTGAAGATGCCAGCCACAGCTGCTGGCGAAACGTCAGGAACTACAATGCCAAGACCACGGCAATACAGCCCGGAAAACCCCCAACAACCATCGTTCTCCGGCCGTGAAAGCCTTCGACAATACATCGTAAGTCATATTATTTACAAATCTATTCACTAAAATTTCAGGGTACAGAGTCTTAAATATTTAAAACCTTAAAACCTGAGTGCCTAAGACCAAATTATTAAATATTAAAATCCTTAACATTATAAAATATTTAAATATTTCCCCCTGTAAAATACTTCCTAATCCGTATGGCTTGCACAGCAAAATTTGCCACCTTTAATGTAATTTCATGGTCCTTATCGGCTAAAAGCTTATCGAGAACGAAGCCACAGCAACAGCCCCTCCAATGCAAAAGACCCGACATCTCGAGCCGGGTGGAGAGGCTCCTCAGACACTCAAAGCCAACTGGATGGGGCAGCTTATCCACAAGTTCACACAAACACAAACTAGCAAACCCCAAACTACAAAAGGGAAAAAATTCCTGATGATGGAGACATTTGGAGGGTGGAAATGGAGAGACAGTCCCTCCTCACTGGAAGTGGGGTCTGAGCTGAAGGATCTCAAAGACCGCCTAAGGTTGGCTCCTGTCCAAGTCTTCCTCAGACATCTCGGCCAGCTTCATCAGCCTCCCGCTGACAATGGGACTTACTTCTGAGTAAACATGCACTTGAGAGATGCTAGGATAGTAACTAGTTTGACTGGGAAGGCACTTGCTGTAGCCCTTCTTTATATATATTAGTGTATACCAGAATGTCGCTGATGGATGAAACCCAATGGTTACATTGCGTAGTGCAACGTTTTTCATGACAGCTTATAAAATTCGTCAGTTAAGGAAGGTATATAAATAACGTCATCGCATTTCTGTTTTGTTTACTGTAATTTTTACCTTTGAATTCCTGAAAGTTGTTACATTTTATGCTGATCTAGAACCATTTTAATAACGATTGATAGACTGAGACGGAAATGAACTGCTGTTTCCCAAGGCGCATGCTGTATTTAGGATTGCCAACTCCAGGATGGGAAATTCCTTGAGATTTTGAGGATGGTACCTGCAAAAAGTAGGGCTTGGAGGGGGGAGGGACCTCAGCAGGGTATACAGTCCACCCTCCAAAGCAGCCAGTCTCCGGGGCCAACTGATCTCTGTACCCGAGATATTGCTAATTCTAGGAGATCTCCAGGCCCCACTTGCAGGATGGCAACCCCAAGTGCACCGTAAACCACTGAACTGCCAACTCTTTTCCTGGTAGGGCTCCTGCACCTGCCACAGCTGGGCGACAAGCAAGCGAATGGTTATGAGTGAGAAGTTCAGTATAGGGGTAAACCTGATGCAAAGGGGGACAGAAGGGAGAATTTCAGCAGGTGCACATTACCCCCGTCCCCCCAAAGGCCTGCCCCAATTCTCCACAGAAGAAGTCCTGCTGGCCACCTTTGTGTCTGGGGATGGTGTCTTCCTTACCTTGCATACTGGAGGTGCAACAATCTGGAATGTGAAAAGTGGGGTTCACCCCCCACCCCCCAAAACCAGCCTGGAGAAGGACCTTCTGCTCACCCCATTCTGGGTCCTTTGGGCGGGGTCTCCTTGCTTGGCTTGTGGCTCTGCAGCTGCTGGGCGAAGCCTGCTGCAGCCCCTCTTCATATCCCTGCCTTAACCTGACTTGGAGATGGAAAGTGAAACTCCAAAGAAGGCCGGAGAGAGATGTTCTCTCTGCCGGCTGGAGCCAAAACCAGGGAACAAAACCGAGATCACACAGAACTAGGCAGGCTTTCAGGTGCTCCCCAGAAACCTTTATCAGAAAACAGGGCTAGGAGGGTCAGTCCCGACTGCCGGCTTCAGGGTGAGGACGGGACTTGCAGAGCCAAAAAAGAAGGGACGTGGAACAGCCTGGCCCAGATTAGATCTGAGAATATCCCTCGGCTGTTTGCAATGGAGGCAAAGACTTGCTCTCGAGAAGCCAGGAAGGTGCAGGCAGCACAGATGGGGAGGGCAGGGAAATCTGCCTTCTGTTACAAAGCAAAGGGCTCAACAACTTCCCTGACCCAGTAGAGCCTCTGTTGTGTAGCCGTCAAGAGTACTAGGGTCTAAGGGCCAAACTAGCGGACGCCGTGTCCAACAGCTGGTGTGGCTCTTGGAAATGGCACAGAGGCGGGGGGGGAGCCTCACATCCCCCTGTGCTGCAATCCCCAGCAGGATCAGGTCCCTACGGACTTTTGAAAAAATTGGCATGGCCAAGTCAGGGGGATGGACAATGAGGGCAGGGGGCTCCGGGCCCTTAGAATCATAGGGTTGGAAGGGTCCTCCAGGGTCATCTAGTCCAACCCCCTGCACAATGCAGGAAATTCACAACTACCTCCCCTTCCTCTCCACACCCCCCGTGACCCCTGACCCATGCCCAGAAGATGGCAAAACACCCTCAGGGTCCCCAGCCAAACGGGCCTGGGGGAAATTGCTCCCTTGCTGCCATCTTGTCACCCGCCTGCAAGGCTGGCCGTGGCTCACGGCAAGGATCCTTTTCTCCGTACCCTCCCCCTCCCCCCTAGTTTCCCTTCTCCAGAGTAAACCCATAATCCTCGTGCATTGGAAGAGATGCAAACAGAAAAGGGTCCAAGGGATCCAGACCATCAAGAGTTCCCGTTTCATGAGGCCGTGACAAGCCCAAGTTCCTTTGGATCTGTCTCTGGTGCTGCCACTGGAGAAGTGTGACAGTCTGGAAGCAAATGGGACTTTTTAACCACAGGCCACAAAAAGCCACCCAAGCACATACAGGATCAAACACAGGGGCTGCACACACATGAATTTCCCTTTGGAAGAGTCCAGCTAGCAGGAATATGACTCTATGCATTTGCAAATGCAAGCTAAGTTTACTGGTAATTTTATAAACCTCTTACCCTCTCTCTCAACCATATTTTCTTTTTCTTCCTTTTTTTTTGTAATTTTTTTTTTAAAAGCTACAACTTTGTCTTTTGTCCAAATGAAAATGCTCCAACCTTTGATCGCCGCAGTTGCCTTTTCTTCCACCTTCTTTTAATATTTGGGGAGATCAGACCTGCAGATAGGATTCTAAATAGGGACACCTCATACATCCTTAAATGGTCAAAAGAAGGAAGACAAAAGAGTCGGTTCTAAAGAAGAAAATAAATGTATTTATTGTTAACATAACATCTTCTCAATCCAATCTCCCCCGCCCCTCCCACTCTTTCCAGAATAGGGAAGGGACTAACCACCCCCAATCCATCACACACAAAAACACCCATCTCCTTTCAGTCCTGCCTGTGCAGGGATGCTCTGTTGCGCTAAAAGGATGCTGTGAAGTGTGGCCTTTGGTGCTCACCGTCATACAGGTCAAGGAGACCATCAGTCTGCATTCCCCTGTGTCAAGAAGTCATCACGTTGTCTCCTCGCCTCCACAATCACTCAAGGGGCTCAAGAAAAGGATCCGGCCTCTCGCCACCCTTCCTTCCACCTTCCAGTGTGGAGAACGAAGCCACAGCAACAGCCTCTCCATTGCAAAACACCCGATATCTCGAGCCGGATGGAGAGGCTCCTCAGGCACTAAAAGCCAACTGGATGGTTCAGCTTATCCCCAAGTTCACACAAACACCTACTAGCAAACCCCAAACGACAAAAGGAAAACAACAACTGATGATGGAGACATTTGGAGGGTGGAAACGGAGAGACAGTCCCTTCTCACTGGAAGTGGTGTCTGAGCCGAAGGATCTCAAAGACCGCCTCAGCTTGGTTCCTGTCCGAGTCTTCCTCAAACATCTCAGCCAGCTTCATCAGCCTCCCGCTCAGCTGCTGCCACTCTTTGCAGTGGCCACCAAGGATCAAGTACCCTGCCTCGTACATCTCCAGCGCCCCCTGCTTCAGCCCCTTCTTGTGGAGGAGGAAGTCCCCCCAGTGCAGATAGATGGCTTGCTGGCAGCGCCGGCTGACCCTCGGCAGCTCCTCCCACAGGTTCTGGTACATCTCCTCTGCATAAAGCGGGGTCTTTTCACCATACATTTGAGCCAACGCCAGCCTGGAAAAGACAGACTGAGGGTTTTCATTCAGAGCCCTTTTGAAGCTCTCAATAGCAGCTGCCACTATTTCGTCTTTCCTTTCTCGCGAGGCTCCCTCCATCTGCTGCTTGTAGCAGAGGCCAAGGTCATAATGCAGGAGGTGGTAGCTGGGAGCCAGGGCTATCGCTTGTTGCAAGATGCTGATTGCCTTAGAGAGGAAGTTTTTCTTGCAAAGCTTGGCAGCATTTCTCAGATCTTCGGGGCTGAGGCTGTTCTGGACAACTTCCATTGTGAGGACTTTTGATCTCCACCAGTCTCTTTTCTCTAGGAGAGAAGCCAGATGCACTTTGACTTCATAGTTTTGGGGCTGGCTACAGAGAAACGCTTCCATCAAATGTTTTGCCTCTTTCCAAAGGTCAGTCCGCCAGGAGCGAGTCCAGGAAGCAAAGACAGAGATGGCCAGACCTGCCTGGAAATCTTGGTTGGACTCGTCCCCTCGGAGTGCCATTTGGAAGCACTTCTTGGCCTCTTCCCCGTTGCGGAATCCCAAGGCCAGAAGGGACCAGCCTTTCTGTGCGTGGATCTCAGGGATCTGGGCAGAGTACGGCTTGGGGCTGGACAGGGATCGACAGATCTCATGAATGCGGGCCAGGTAGAGCTCCACCATCTCATAATTGGCCAGGTGATAATAAATCCAGGCATAGTTCCCATAAATCAGCAGGGCATGGCGGGAGAAGTGGGTGGGAAGCTCTTGCCTGAGCACCGTCTCTGCTTCTCGGAGGCTGCCCAGAGCCTCTGTGTAAGTCCCTTGCAGCTGCTGCAGATGTGCCCTCATGGCAACGTAGATGCTGCGGTTATGATAGGCCGTGTGCTCCTCCTTGAGAGTCAGTGTCTGCAGGATGTGACCAACGTTCACTTCATCCGTGACCAGGAGGCACCAGGTGAAATGGCACTGCAGGGCCTGGAGCTTCTCCCACAAGGGTTTGGTGCTGGGGAGGGAAGAGAGACCCAGACAAAGACCCTGAATATAAAGCTCAAATAATCTTTAACAAGCCCAGAGGAGTACGGAGCCCCCCTCCATACTCCCAGTGGGTCAGGAACGGAGGAGCTACCCAGGATCCTCCCCTTAGCTGAGGAAGAGGGACGTTACTACTAGGTGTCTGGGCCCACCTGGAGGGGCAGAGTGGGGAAGAAATCCGATCTGGAACTGAGCGTCTATCCGGAATGAGAAACTCACAGACAGCAAGATGCCTACTGCTCTGCTCACTGGGGTACTGTGGGCACAGTTAGGAAGCCCAGAGATGCCTATGGTGGGCTGGCATCAGGAATGAGCACGACTGTAGTTTTGTATGCCAGGAAACAGAGGTGGCGGTCTTAAGTGGATTCCAGTTAGGTTCACATTTCTTAAAGTTTCAGCTTTGTTTCCCCAATTGCTCTCAATGGCCTTTTCTTTCCTTAACCATGATTTGCCTTGGAGGGGGAGTTTTTGAACCTCAGAACTGGAGAACAGACCATTCTTGGCTGTATTCTGCTCTGACCCACCCCATCCCAACAGTCAGGATTATTGAAGACTGCAGGGGTTTTTTTTGTGGGGGGGAGCGTCTAATACCCATGAGAAGGCAACTGAGAGCTTCTTTATATCAGGCTGACGCAGACAGCACTGGGGCTGGTCTGGATTTGAGGGGGCAAAAGGTATGCAACATCTCATCAGGGCACTTTTAAACGTGGGCTGGATTTTAACTCTGTTTTTAACAGTGTTTTAACTTTAACTGTTGTTTGTTATTTGTGCTTACATCCTAAGCCGCCTCGAGTGCCTTTGTAGAAAAGGCAGCAAGCAAGCAAACTTTTATTTGCAAGACAGACCCCTCCAAGGCCAGCCCTAAATGTAAAGCGCAATGCACAGCCTACATTGTCCGCAAACACCCCAACGGAGGGCAGGCATACAACAAGGCCGCCAGTGTTCCCCTTGGTGATTGCTCCTGTGCTTTGCATAGCCATTCAGTACAGAGACATTACAAACTGGCTACCCCTACCCCCATGCAACAGAAAAATTCAGGGGCGGGTTCCTGCAGATGAAGGTGCTGTTAAAGGCACAAGAGCAGATTTCTCCAGGTCAGTTGGCAATCTTTGCAGGATAGTGAATGCCCCTTAGAGATGGCACAAGATTTTCAGGGTATAAGCTTTCATATCTGAAGAAGGGAGCATTGACTCTCAGAAGCTTATACCCTGAAAACCTTGTGCATCTCTAAGGCGCAACTGGACTCAAATTCTGCTGTCCAAGATGAGAAGTTGATGAAAACCTCTAATTGCGTGCGAGACAGAAAAGCTTTCCTAAATCACAATAGAAAAATCCTAAAAGGAGGAAATTCTCGGAGGAAAGACTTAATTTCCTGTGAAGCTGATTTACAAGACGAAGATGTCTCCATCGATTCTGGAAATGTGGGTCTTGCCAGGGACTTTGATGATTTCCCCACTGTGAAATAAATTATGGCGGCTTTCTATGGTCCTTCCATGTTCTGGACTGAACAGCACCTGTTTACTAGCCAACAAACACACAAGCATGCATGCTTACTTAGTGAGAGATCTCAACACAATGGGACTTACTTCTGAGTAAACATGCACTTGAGAGATGCTAGGATAGTAACTAGTTTGACTGGGAAGGCAGTTGCTGTAGCCCTTTTTTCACACACACACACACATACACCCCCCCCCCTCTTGCTCACCCTCAGCAATCTGACACTGGAAGTACGAACACGTTTAGTACAGTCTTCTAAAATACTTGTAGCAATTCATGAGGCTAAAATGAATTTGGAATTAGTGTATACCAGAATGTCGCTGATGGATGAAACCCAATGGTTACATCGCGTAGTGCAACGTTATTCATGACAGCTTATAAAATTCGTCAGTTAAGGAAAGTATATAAATAACGTCATCGCATTTCTCAGTTTTGTGTACTGTAATTTTTACCTTTGAACACCTGAAAGTTGTTACATTTTATGCTGATCTAGAACCATTTTAATAAAGATTGATGGACTGAGATGGAAATGAACTGTTGTTTCCCAAGGTGCATGCTGTATTTAGGATTGCCAACTCCAGGATGGGAAATTCCTTGAGATTTTGAGGATGGTACCTGCAAAAAGTAGGGCTTGGAGGGGGGAGGGACCTCAGCGGGGTATACAGTCCACCCTCCAAAGCAGCCAGTCTCCGGGGCCAACTGATCTCTGTACTCGAGATATTGCTAATTCTAGGAGATCTCCAGGCCCCACCAAGAGGTTGGTAACCCCAAGTGCACCGTAAACCACTGAACTGCCAACTCTTTTCCTAGTAGGGCTCCTGCACCTCCCACAGCTGGGCGACAAGCAAGCGAATGGTTATGAGCGAGAAGTTCCGTATAGGGGTAAACCTGATGCAAAGGGGGACAGAAGGGAGAATTTCAGCAGGTGCACGTTACCCCCGCCCCCCCCCAAAGGCCTGCCCCAATTCTCCACAGAAGAAGTCCTGCTGGCCACCTTTGTGTCTGGGGATGGTGTCTTCCTTACCTTGCATACTGGAGGTGCAACAATCTGGAATGTGAAAAGTGGGGTTCACCCCCCCACCCCACCCACCCCCCAAAACCAGCCTGGAGAAGGACCTTCTGCTCACCCCATTCTGGGTCCTTTGGGCGGGGTCTCCTTGCTTGGCTTGTGGCTCTGCAGCTGCTGGGCGAAGCCTGCTGCAGCCCCTCGTCATATCCCTGCCTTAACCTGACTTGGAGATGGAAAGTGAAACTCCAAAGAAGGCCGGAGAGAGATGTTCTCTCTGCCGGCTGGAGCCAAAACCAGGGAACAAAACCGAGATCACACAGAAGAACTAGGCAGGCTTTCAATTTCTGCCCAGAATTCTTCATCAGACTGGATAGTAAATAATGCCAGGGGTCAGTCCCAACAACTGAGGACGATTTAAACTTTTAAAAACTCCCCCCTTGTTCCAGCTGACCCAAAGTGACGTCATTGCGCGGTCCCAGAAGCGTGCGTGCACTTTGCGCATGCACATGTGATACCAGGAGCACCACCTCCCGCCAGGATTTGCCCCCTGTGCTGGCGACCCCCTGAGTTCCACCGCCCCTTTCCCCAGAAAAAAAGCCCTAGTTATACTCCCCTTTTCCCCCTCTCCCCCCCCCTTTCCTCAGCCGGGGCTGTTAGTTTTGGCACAAAGCTTCTAGGAGGGAGAATTGTTAGTCTGTCCCGTGAGAAGAGTTCTTCAAGGCCATCCCTTCTTGGACATGGCAGGGAGGCATGAATAAACAAAACAGCAAGAGACAGATAAGGAGCGAGCAAGTTTCCCTTTCCGCACACACAACACACAGGAGCCCTAGCTAACATAACTGATGGATGGCATCTAGTAAGTGTGTCGGACATTCACATTTCTTAAAGTTTCAGCTTTGTTTCCCCAACAGCTCTCAATGGCATTTTTTCCCTTAACCATAGTTTGTCTCCAAGGGTGATTATTTGAACCTCAACAATTCTTGGCTGTATTCTGCTCTGACCCACCCCATCCCCAGAGCTGGGATTATTGAAGACGGCAGGGTTTTTTTTGGGGGGGGGGTCCTAATACCCATGAGAAGGCAACTGAGAGCTTCTTTTCTGTGGCTAATACAGACAGCACTGGGGCTGACGTGGATTTGAGGGGGCAAAGGGTGTGCAACATTTTTAAACGGGGGCTGGATTTTAACTCTGTTTCTATCTCTGTTTTAACTATGTTTTAAACGGTTGGTTTTGATTTGTGTTTACATTGTAAGTCACTTGGATTGCCTTTGGAGAAAAGGTGGCAAACAAACAACCAAACAACCAAACAACCAAACATGAAGGCCCAGGTCACAGAGGTTTGCAAAAGCCAGACTCTACTAAAAGCTGTGTATATGTGTTATAAGTAGTTGGCGTTATTAGAATTATATTATTTTTGCAGGGCTGTAATTCCCCAAGAAGAGGACCGAAGCCTGGGCTAGTTGATTCAAACTGGAAGGGTTGTGGCAAAGGACTCCAGCGTTTGGTGGGATCCGACAAATTGAACTGTTCACCTTGAGTAGTTTCCAAAGACATTGTTGGTTGAAAGTTTCTGTATGGTTGCACTTTTGAGTTTATTTAAAGAGAAAAAAAATAGATGTACTGTGCTAATTGTTAAAAGGTTTGAAGTTTTTTTTCTTAACTTTCATTTGTGTGAAAGTTTGCTTTCTAAGCCCCACAGAACCCATACAAAAGGCGGGTAAACAAAGCATGCATGCTTACCTAGCAGTAAATCTCATTAAAACAATGGGCCTTACTTCTGAGTAAACATGAACTTCAGAGATGCTAGGATGGGAACCAGTTTGGCTGGGAAGGAACTTGCTGCAGCCCTTCTTCATTTTAAAAAAAAAAAACTCCTATCCTCGCCTGCCAATCTGACACTGAGAAGATAAGTTAGTTTCCCCGCAGGCTTCTAAAATGCTGGCAGCAATTCATAAGGCCGAGATGAACTGTTGCTTTTCAAGATGCATGCTGTATTAGGGTTGCCAACTCCCACATTGGGAAATTCCTGGAGATTTGGGGGGTGGAACCTGCAAAATTTGGGTTTGGGAAGAGGAGGGACCTCAGTGGGGTATAGCATCCACCTCCCAAAGCAGCCATATTTTCCAGGGGAACTGAACTCTACTTGGGAGATTTCTAATTCTAGATCTCCAGGCCAAACCTGGAGGATGGCAACCCTAACTCTACTGTGAACCACTGAATTGCCATCTCGTCATAATAATATCTGATTTATATACTGCCCTTCAGGACAACATAACACCCACTCAGAGCGGTTTACAAAGTGTGTTGCTATTATCCTCACGACAGTCACCCTGTGTGGTGGGTGGGGCTGAGAGAGCTCTGAGAGAGCTGTGACTGGCCCAAGGTCACCCAGCTGGCATAGGAGTGGGGAATCAAACCCAGTTCTCCAGATTAGAGTCCTGCCCGCGCTCCTTCTTTTCCTGGTTGGACTCCTGCACCTCCCACAGATCGGCAACAAGTGAGCAAATGGTTATGAATGAGAAGTTCAGTACAGGGGTGAACCTGATGCCAAGGGGGACAGAAGAATTTCAGCAGGTGTATGTTATCCCCCCCCTTCCCAATGCCTGCCCCAGTTCTCCACAGAAGAAGTCCTGCTGGCCACCTTTGTGTCTGGTGATGGTGTCCTCCTCCTCTTGTACATTGGAGGTGCAACCATCTGGAATGTGAAAAGCGGGGTTCACCCTCTCAGCACCCCCAAACCAGCCTGGAAAAGGACCTTCTGCTCACCCCATTCTGGCTTCTTTCGGCAGGGTCTCCTTTGCCTGCTGCAGCCCCTCTTTATCTCCCTGCCTCAACCTTTGACTTGGGAAAGGAAAGTGAAACTTCCAGGAGGCCAGACAGATGCTCTCTCTGCCGGCTGGAGCCAAAATCTGGAAACAAAACCGAGATGACAGAACTAGGCAGGCTTTCAGTTTCTGCCCAGAATGGTTCATCGGACTGGATAGTAAATGTGGAGGGAGGGGGGGGATTTCTAGCCATGCTCTAGAAGTCTCCTCCTGTCCTGTCTGCACCTTGTTCTACATGCCCGGCAGATTTCTTGGGCCCAGATTTGTCCCTATGGCTGGATCCGACTGTTGCCGAGAAAGGCCCGTTCTTTGCTAGGTTGCCAGCTTCGAGGTGGGGCACGGAGCTCTCCTAGAATTACTACTGATTTCCAGATTGCAGAAGTACATTCCCCTAAAAAAATTGGCAGCTTTGGGGGAGGTGGGCTGTAGGGCATCGTATCCTTGCTGAACACCCTCCCCTCTCCAAACCCCACTACCCGCCCCCCCCCGTTTCTCCCCCACATCTCCAGGAATTTCCCAGCCCAAAGCTGGCAGTTCTAATCCAAGACAGTCAAGCGACTGTTTGGAGCAGCGCAGAGGCTACAGTTGCCAACTCCAGGTTGTGAAGTTCCTGGAGCTTTGGGGGTGGAGTTTGGGGAGGGGAGGGACCTCAGTTGGGTATTTAATTTTAATTTAATTTAATTTATTATATTTATATTCCGCCCTCCCCACTTTCGCAGGCTCAGGGCGGATAACAAATACAAACGTTTAAAAACATTTAAAAACATTAAATAATACATTTAAAAACATTTAAAAACATTAAATATAACAATTCATGCTGCATAGTGGTTCATACATGCCTCTGTGTTTGCATAGGGGTGATGGTTTAACCCCCCCTTCACGGGGGGGGGCCTTAGAGTCCACCCTCCAAAGCAGCCATTTCTCCAGGGGAACAGATCTCTGTTGCCTGGAGATCAGTTGTAATTTTGGGAGATTTCCAGGGTTGGTCACCTTAACGGAGGCTCACATTGGCTCCGTTGGCAGGAGAAGTGACTACCGTCACTGCCAGAACATAGGAATGTAAGAAGAGCCCTGCTGGATGTGACCATCTAGGATGCTGTTTCTCACAGTGGCCAACCAGTCACCCTGGGAGACCCTCAAACGAGGAACAGAGGCCAAGTTCTTCCTCTGATGCTGCCTCCTGGCATTCAAAGACTGACTGCACCTAAATGTGGAGGATCCCTTTAGTTACCACGGCTAGTGGCCGGCAACTGGGGGCCCTATCCTCCTTGAACCTGACGAAGCCTTCTTCTTTGAAGCCATCTGAGCTTGACGCCATCGCTGCATCCGCAGGCAGTGAGTTTGGTGGCTTTTGTAACAATTCTAATCCAGTATTTTAAACTTTCCTGGATGAACTTCATACTAATCAACTCCAGAATTTACAGTGGCTTCGAAAGGCAAAAAGTAGGAGATTCTAGAAGCAAGTTAAGCAAGTGATCCCTGTAATTCAGTAAAGAGAAGTAACCTTTTTTAAAAAAAAATAATCAGTGGCAACTATTGAATTGTGCTGACTCCGGATTTTTGTGCCTGGTCTTTTGGTTATAAAAAGCTCCAAAATGTAATAGCTCGAGGTTCTTTAGTTCTGTCTAGGGGTGTGCAAGGAAAAAACTTTCAGCTTTCTTGTTTCGGCATTAGCCGAAACAAGAATCTCTATCGTTAAAGCCGAAAGCCGAAACAAGAATCTCTTTCGGCTTTCGGCTTTCTTTCGGCTTTCTTTCGGCTTTCTTTCGGCTTTTTCTATGGGAAAATGCCTCCGTCTTCCAGGACGCCTGGAGGAGGCATTTTCCCACCGAATAAGCCCAAAATTGGTGGGGACCTTCCTCTAACCCTTCTCTAACAACCACCCAAGTTTCAGACAGATTGGACAGATTGGACCCTATGGGGAAAAAATGAAAAAGCAGGCTTCCTTTGCCAGGGGTGGCATTTTGCATGCAAAATGCCCCCTTACCCTCAGGGGCCCTTCTCCCACCCTTCCTCCCACCCCCCACCAAGGCTCAGCCTGCTCCCACTTGGGGGGGCCATTTCATGGCCTCCCCAAGTAGGTGCTCTCATCTCTACCACTGACAGCTGGGGGAGGCTTGTCTTGCCAGGGGTGGCATTTTGCATGCAAAATGCCCCCCTACCCTCTGGGGCCCTTCTCCCACCTTTCCTCCCACCCCCCACCAAGGCTCAGACTGCTCCCACTTGGGGGGCCATTTCATGGCCTCCCCAAGTAGGTGCTCTCAGCCCCCAAAGTCCACCCCTCACAGCCCCACACAAACCCAATTCCCCCCCAGCTGCCACACACAGACCCAAATCCCCCCAGTAGCCCCTCACAGACCCAAATCAACCCCCACCTGCCCCACACCCACCATAACCCCAGGAACAGGCTGGCCTGCCCTCCCCTTTTGGGAACCCCTAAACTCTCTTCCCCAGGGCAATTCCGCACAGACAAGGGGTGCCACAATGGTGGCAGTGCCAAATCGTCCCTGGGAAAGAGCACCTGCCCTGGCACACAGACAACCACCCCCCTGACCCCCCCCCCCACCTGCAGAGAAGGCTGGCCAGCCTGCCCCATTGTTCCCTATGCTGGGAACCAACCTCCCATCAAAGAAGGGAACACACACACAATGATTAAGTTTAAAAAAACTTTATTTTATAGTTTTCAAATTACAAGTGGTCAACAAATCACAACATATTACACTTATTGTCCCCCACAGCACAACACAACACAATTAACTACACATCAGAGAATCTTAAAAACAATTTTTCTTTTGAAATGGACAAACAGTAAAGTTTTGAACATTTCCACAGGTTACATAGTAAGCGGGCACAACAGGGCATGGAAACAGAAGCCCACACTAGACAAGATGATCATAACTACCAGCCTAATACAACACTCCCTCCATAACATGACTTAATGGGGGGGAACCACTGCAACAAAATCCCCCCCAACCCTCTGGGGCCCTTCTCCCACCCTTCCTCCCACCCCCCCAACAAGGCTCAGCCTGCTCCCACTTGGGAAGCCTTGGAAGCAGGGGACCAGACACAGGAAAAAAGCCCACACCATTCCAGTTTGTGAAGCAAAACTGTGAGTGCCAGGCCAGCAACCAAAAAGGGTTACCAAAGCCAGAGCAGCAGGCCTGTGTGTGGGCCACAGGCTGGCACAGTTGTTCAGAGTCAGGAGCCTGTTGGGAAGCCTTGGAAGCAGGCAACCAGACACAGAAAAACAAGCCACACCATTCCAGATTGTGAAGCATAACTGTGAGAGCCAGCCAGAAGAAAGGCACCAAAGACACCCAGCAGAGCTTCTTGCCTGTGTAGGCCCAAAGCTGGCACACTCTTGTTTTAATCTTAAAACAGTAGATCAAGCTTAAAGAAGGCAAGCTCAACAACCAATGCTGAACCCCCCCCCCCCACCATCAAACATTGTCTGCCCAACCTGTCCCCCAGGCCATGCCAAGAATAAACTGCAACACCTTTTTGCAGAGGCAGGCCACAGCAGCACATTGCCCAGCATCAAAAAAATTTACAAAAATTTTAAAAAGGCCTACCAGGTCTCCTCTCAGGACGTCCAGCACAGATGATCCTCCAGGCAGATGTCCTCCAGATGCAGTCTCTCTCCTCCTCTCTCAGGCAGCAGCAGCAACAGAAGTGTTCCAGACCAGTCTTGCTCCAAATTTAAATCCCCTGCTGCAGCCTCAGCCAAAGATTTAAATCTATTGGCTGGCATTAGGTGACTCCTAAAGTCCCCCCTCCCCTGCCTTTCCCCACCCACACTCCAAGAGTCACCCTCCTCCTGCTCCCCCTCCCCTACCTGTTAATTTTGGAGGGGAATCTCTGCTGCTTTGCAAATGCAAAGTGCAATGCAATGCTTGCACCTTGCATTTGCAAGGCAAAGCAGGATTCCCTATCCTCCTTTGCAAGAGGGGTGGGGGGTGACAGAAGGAGTGAGTGATTCACTCCTTCTCCCCCCCTCCCCTCTTCTAAGAGCCTGCAGGAAGCCTTTGCTTCCAGCAGGATTTTGCTAGCCTCTTGCTAAGGCAAACGGCTAGCAAAAACAAAATGGCGATTCTCGAATGCCAAAAGAAAGCCGAAAGAAGCCGAAACGTTTCGGCTTTTTTTCTTTCGGCTAAGCCGAAACGTTTCGGCTTTCTCCGAAACGTTTCGGCTTATCCGAAAGAAGCCGAAACACTTTTGTTTCGGCTTTCTTTCGGCATTCGGAAAGCCGAAACGCACATCCCTAGTTCTGTCCTGGTCTTGTGCTACTGCTGGGCTCTGGCAGGCAGCAGCATGTGCCAGAACACGATTAATGGCCTTTACTTGGGGGTGACACAAAGCCTCAATCCAAGTGGCCTGTCTTGGCAGGCGTGGGGCGTTGAAGGGTGGCGGTAAAAGGAGCACCTCCCTGTGCCCATTGGGGTGGGGTAAGGGTCTGCATTGGCACAGGCCCCGAAGAGTCCTGCCTTGCCCCTAAATTTCCACCGGTGTGGGTAGCTGTCAAAGGATGCTGACTATTGGAGCCTGGATGGGACTGTCACGGACTCAGATCTTAATGGTTTATAGGCTCGAACAAAGCGGATCTGAAAATTTGCGTTTGAGTTTTCAAATCTTTTGCGTTTTTACAGTTTTAGCAATGTTCTTACTGCCCCAACCTTGAGAATAGAAAGAGGTGAATAAATAGCTTTATCTCCAGAATAAAATGAAGAACAAGCCGACAGTTTGAAATAAGTATTCTTTGGGGATGCAGATTTAATGCCTCTTATTTTGGAAACGTCCATTACATACACCATTTGGGGACCGATTAAAGATGTGGGATATGAGGTGCCAGAGGGACCTCTGCCATTGAATCCTGCTGGAACGGGCGACACGGGGCTGCGTACGGCTTTTTTGGCTACAGCGAGGTTGTGTCTGGCAGCTGCGTGGAGATCACAGAACCCTCCATCAATAATTGACTAGTATAAAAGGACCTGGACTAAGCACAAAAAACAGACATTAAGAACGACCACTGCAGGCTTGCCCAGAGACGAGACCATAAACAGACCGGCTCCCACTTCACAGTTTGATGGACAGTTTGGGGAGATGAAGGGGGGGGGTAGAGAATGAGAAGCACCTTGTCTTTTGGCCAGGGGTGTATCTGCACTTAGATAAATTTTGACACCACTGTGAGATTGACAGATCCGGCAAAGGCAGGTTTGAAACACAACTGCCATTTCCGGAGAAACTGCCCTGTTTTTAAAGAAGGGCAATTTCCCTTCTTTCCCACTGAATTTCTTTGTGCCAGGGGACATTTCCTTCCGGTGGCAAATGGTAGTTGGGCAAGAGGCTCAAGACAGGAGCCCCGCAGGGCCACGTGGGAGCATTTTATTTACAGGAGCAGGCCCTGAGCTGGCAACACTTCGGATCTTCATGGCTTCCCTCTGAATTACTTTCATCCTTTGGGGGGGGGGGGGAGCATGGAGTGACCCAGGCAGCTACGGAAGGGGTTAATCTGCCCTGGCTGGCTGCTACCGGCCTCTGCCTCCTGCCTTTCCAAGGCTCTCAGATATCCAGAGACAAAGGTAAGTGGGAGGCCATGAATTATTGAGTCCTGCCTGCTTGCAAGGACACAGGGGGGAGGATTCGCTCGCCTGCCTCTTGCCGTGCCGTGCAAAAGGGAGCGCAGTTTGCCCCAGGAGGGGGGGCTCTTTGCCAGCGGCCTGGAGCAGCTGCACATAACAAGGTAGGTATCCGAGTTCTGGTTAGGGCTGTTCTCTGCCTCCCCCCAGCCTCTTGTACCTGGTGCCCGAGACGGGGAGGCAGAGCCACAGCCCCCCACCCCCCAGTTATGTGTTGTGTTAGGTTGCTGAGAATCTTCATCTCCACTAAAGATGAGGAATGGGGAGAGAAATGGTCCAGGGTGCCGAGAGTGGCTGCCGCTGCTCTGCGTCCCTTTGGCTCCCTCCATCAGCGCTTTGGGTCTACACTGAAGCAACAGGCAGAAACGCTGTGCGCTAGCAGACCGGGGAGGATGGCACAAAAGGGACCGGATGGAAGTGCGGGCCGGGGACACTTCCATGCAACAGCACAGTTCCTGAGTTAAAAGATCTGGCCACCCAAATGGGGGGCGGGTGTCTCACCCTTTTCCACTGGGGTCAGGGGGGCCATTGCCTGGGAAGCAGGTGGCATCTCGTGGTTTTTGCACTTCTCTTACCCCTCCCTGGGACATCTAAGGTGACCAACCGTTATGTGGGGCCTGGAGTTCTCCCGGAATTACAAGTGCTTTCCCAACTACAGAGCAGGGTTGCCATCCTCCAGGCAGGGCCTGGAATTCTCCCAGAATGTCAGCTATCTCCAGACTGCAGAGATTAGTTCCCCTGGAGGAAATGGCAACTTTTGAGGATAGACTCTACGGAATCACTTCCCTACTGAGCGCTCTCCTTTCCCCAAATGGTGCCCTCCCCAGGCTCCACCCCCCAAATCTCCAGGCATTTCCCATGCTGAAGCTGGCAACCCTACGATAGAGGTGAGTCTCCCTGGAGGGAATGGTCATTTCAGAGGGCATCACTTCCCGGCTGATCTCCTTTCTCAGGCATCCACCCCCAAATCTCCAGGCATTTCCCAACCCAGAGCAGGGAACCCTACAAACTCAATAAAATCTATGATTTCAAAAATGTTTATTTCTTCCATGATTTTGTATTTATAGAATGGGTGTTAATAAGTTGATACCAGGCCTAGAGAAATGGAGTGTGGGGGCTGTGCGTGGCAAAGGTCAAGGCTCAGTGCTTGAGAATTTGCACATGGGCTGTATCTGGTGGTCCGTTCCCCAAAGCAGCAGCATTGGTGAGGAAGATAATGGGGAAGGGGGTGTCTGTTAAGATCAAATTCCTAAGCCGCTAACCCCAGTAAAACCAACCAGCTGGGCACCTTTTGGCACGGAGGCACCTTTATGGGGGGGGGGGGAATCTTGGCTCATAATAAAGGATATCCATCCATTGGTCTCTCTCCCTCAGACACACGCCTTCTGCTTGTTAAAGTGTTACATGGACGCTAGCTAAAAAGTACCCTTTTCATCCACTAAACACAAAAGATTAATTAAAAAACAAAGTTTCAGAATTCCTGTCAATTGTGGGCTGGGCTGAGCGTTCTCAGTAGAGGCTGCCAACTCTAACTTGGGAAATCCCTGGACGTTTGGGGGTAGAGCCAGGGGACAGCAGAGTTTACGGAGGAGAGGGACCACCATGGGGTACAATGCCATGGAGTCCGTCCTCCAAAGCAGCCATTTTCTAAAAGGGAGCTGATGTTGCAGATCAATTGTAATTCTGGGAGATCGTCTGGCCCCACCTGGAGGTTGGCAACCAGAGTTCTCTGGCATGGTCCCTTAAGCACTAGCGAAAAGTACGTTAGTCTGTCCCTCACCCAAGACCAGAGCTGGAGGGCATGAGAAATAAACACCTCTTGCGAGTCTGGGCGCCTGTGCGATTGAATTCCCATAATTCTGGTGGCATGTCTGGCTTTTGAATGATTTCCATGCATTCTTCTGGGATCCCAGACTGAACGATCTCCCCCAAGTGGAAAGAGGTGTCTGTGAAATGCCCCCAGTTGGGATTGTGTGCCTTCCCTTGACAGAAGCCTTCCAGCCACCTGCAGGGCTCCTTATGGATACGAGAGGATCCAGTCTCCAAAGCCGGGGCTTGCGGGATCTCCACTGCCTCCACCATGGGCTTTTCCAGACCTCGACAGATCGGGCTCAGCTGCGTGCCGCTGTGTACCAGGTGAGTGAGGACAGCCAAGCGAGACCTGTTCAAAGAATTCCAGTTCTCAGAATAGCAAAGGGTCTTGTGTTCCCCTGTGTGTGCTATGTTGCGTCAAGTCACTTCCCACTTATGCCAACCTTATGAATGAAAGCTCCCCAAAATGTCCAATCATTGACAAACTTGCTCAGATCCTGCAATCTGGAGGCTGTGGCTTCCTTTATTGAGTCCAGCCATCTCGTTGTGGACCTTCCTCTTTTCCTACTGCTATACAATCGCCGTTGCTGTCTGGGGGCTATCTAGCCCCTTCTAAAATAAGGAAGGCGAGCCCAAGGTAATGTGCACGGAGGATTTGAATCTGGGTCTTCCAGATCCTCATCTAGCACTCTAATCACAGCACCGCTCCGGTTGTCTCCCTGGAGATATTTAATGAGCGTGCATTCTGTCCTTCTGCAAACGTCAAGGTAGCTTCTTTACTCTAAGGCCCAAACTGTACGTTATTTTATTTATTTACTTTATTCACACTTTTCTCCCCAATGTGGCTATAACATTCTCCCGCCTCCATTTTATCCTCACAACAACCCTCCGAGGTAGGTGATTTGTCATCTGCAAGGTCAAGGTTTCCGGAAAGGTGGCATAAACATATTCTAAATAAATAACCTCATTTTGATGCCAACAATCAAACATCAGAAGAGTGGGAACATTTCCGCCTAAAAGAGCCAAACTCAAGATGCACCCCCCCCTTCCATCTGGGTCCCAGAAAGGCAATCTTCGGGACTGCCTTGTAAACACACACACACCCCATCCCACAGGTCTTTGGAGGCCAGCCATGGAGAGGCTGCTGTTCTGACAAGCTGTTGGAGACTTTACTGGAAGCTGGACAACGGAGCTACCTGAAGCAGCAGGTGAGCTGATGACAAGAGGAGGGAGGGGGATGAAGAACTCCCAGCTGCAATTTTCTCTCTCTCTCTCACACACACACACACACACAGCCACACTTTAAAGTCATAGATCCAGAGGAGTTAGCCATGTTAGTTTGTAGTTGCAAAATAGCAGTCCAGTAGCACCTTTAACCAACTTTATTGTAGCCTAAGCTTCCGAGAACCACAGCTCTCTTCATCAGCTGCATTGATGCATCTGACGAAGAGAGCTGTGGTTCTCGAAAGCTTAGGCTACAATAAAGTTGGTTAGTCTTAAAGGTGCTACTGGACTCTTTACACTTTAATGAGGCATTAGCTGTTTAGTGGTCCAGAACACTAACCTGAGAATATTGACGGCTGATATTCACTGGGTATCCTTTGAGTGTTTAATATTTAACAAAATCAAAAAATCTGATGAAGAGAACTGTGATTCTCGAAAGCTTATGCTACAATAAAGTTGGTTAGTCTTAAAGGTGCTACTGGACTCTTTTTGATTTTGCTACTTCAGACTAACATGGCTAACTCCTCTGCATCTAATATTTAACAGCATTTGACAATCAACATTTTCCAGTATATATTTTACTGTATTTCAATTTTTTTGTATTAAATATTGTAATATATTAATTCATTCCTTTTTTAAAAAAAAAACGTTTTGATAAAAAACATTCAAAAGAAAATGAGATATTGGAGAAAGTCATATCCTAATGACAGGATAATAAGATACATTTAACAAAAGTAACAGACGAAGGAAAAGGGAAACCCTTCCAAGGGTCTTGCAGCCAAACAATTGCATGCAAGTACTGTATTTGCTCGTTGACATGCAAAAGTGTTTAGTATCTGGCAGTATTTAATAGGTGAAATGCAATAGCAATATAGTTTTGGACAGTGGAAAGCACAGAGGGCAAATTTCAGAAGTCGCACTGGAAAGACGCTATACTTCCGGGTGTTTAGCGAACATTTAGCGCAACACCGGGATGCTCTGAAGCGTATGGATTTGCCCAGAGACTTCATATTTGGTCTCCAGCCCCCAAATCAAAATGATCCAGGAATGCCAGCAAGTCCAAATCATTCCAGTTCTGAGAAAAAATGATCTTTGAAACTCACATTCTTCCTTCGGATGTTTTTGAATGGCAACACTGAACATCTGAGCACCCCAGAAATACCTGCAAATATGACCAGGAACTGGAAGGCGCCTTAAAGACAAAACAAGATTTTATTCCTGCAGAAGGTTTAATGAACTGCAGCTCTCTTCATCCGAGGCATGCAGTGGGATTTTATGCATCTGACAAAGTGGACTCTAGTGCACAAAAGCTTCTTCTGGAATAAAATCACGTGTCTGTAAGGGCCACAAGTCTCCTGTTCATTTATGCAAAGGTAGACAAACTTGGCTGGTTACCCAAACTCATTTCTGATTCCCTGCTCTCCTTCCTTCTGCCAAGAGAGAGAAGCTGAACTGTTACGAGATAATAGCCTACTGCTGCTGCTGCCCTTAACTGAAAGGCAGCTGGAGTGAAGTTTATGCCAGGGCAGGTTGAGAACGGGCTGTCTTTGGTCTCTCCCTCCCCAGCTTTACTGGGATTTCCAACTGCTGGATTCAGACCACGACGGGTATCTGTCCGTCCGGGATGCTGAACTGCTCCTGGCTCAAGTGCCCCATGCGCATGCCACGGGGGAGGCCTGGCAGGACTTCCTCAGGACTCGAGGGCCGGGCGTGGCCTGGAGAGACATCGAGGTAATGGCCTATGTGGATCAGGTGAATAGCAAAGGGGATGGTGGGCATGGGAGATAACCAAGCATGCTGTCCAAGAAACCTGGGAGGAAAGCAGGTGCAGCCACACTACATAAGCGCACTAGAGCCATCATTGAGCATTGACATTTTAGGGGAGCAACATGCAATCTAGGAGAGGTGTCCCAACATTCTCTACAACACTGGAAAGAATCTGGGGTGTGGTCCTTAGATCTTGTTGTGCAGTAGGGTTGCCAACTCCTGGTTGGGAAATTCCTGGAGGGTTTGTGAGTTGACTGCAAAAGGTGGGACTGGGGAAGGGGAGGGACCTCAGTGGGGTATAATGCCATAGAATCCACCCTCCAAACCTGCCATTTCCTCCAAGCTCACCTCTGTAGTCTGGAGATGAGTTGTAATTCCAGGAGATCTCCAGGCTCCACCTGGAGGTTGGCAATGGCTACCCTACTGTGCAGCCAGTTGGTGGGGGCAGTAAAATGGGCCACTTTGGATGGGCATCAGATAAATCCTGGAGTCTGTGTGCCTTGTGAGAGAGGGAAGTGTGTCCTAAACGGGCTGTGTGCAAAACCAGAAATCTCAACACACGAAAAGAGACATCTGTCACCTCTTCTGTGAGTCCATTAAAGTTTGAGAAATTCAATGCACTGGACAACACCTTGCAACACCTCTGCCCCTCTGTGAACTTTTGATTTAGTTAGACCTTTGCTCCCTTTCCCATCAGCTAAGCCAGACCCACGTGCTGCTCATTTATGTTCTGAATGGGTAAGATCAGGGCTTTTCTTCAGCTGGAACGCAGCGGAACGGCATTCCGGAACCTCTTGAACCTCTTGACCATTTTCACCGAGGGTGATTTAAACTTTTAAAAACTCCCCCCTTGTTCCAGCTGACCCAAAGTGACGTCATTGGCCCTGGGAGCATGCGTGCACTTTGCGCCTGCACAGGTGGTACCAGGGGCACCACCTCCCTCCAAGAGTTGCCCCCTGTACTGGCAACCCACTGAGTTCCACCTCCTCTTTTCCCAGAAAAAAAGCCCCGGGTAAGATGGTGGAGAAATCTGGGCAACTTCTCCTCCGACTTGGATTAGGACAGCATGAATTTTCCTAAATGGTTTGTGCTTGTGAAGGTTTAGGAATCCGATCTGAACACATGCAGGGGTACAAATACAATTTAGCCTAGTTTTTGGTAATTTTAAACAGAGGAGGCTGGGGGCAAGGGGGCCAAACGCCTCTGGTATCAAACAGGTACGGAACTATTATTAGGAAAGGGATTGAAAACAAATCAGCCGGTATCATAATGCCTCTGTATAAATCGATGGTGAGGCCTCATTTGGAGTACTGTGTACAGTTCTGGTCGCCACACCTTAAAAAAGATATCATAGCACTGGAAAAAGTACAGAGAAGGGCAACTAAAATGATTAAAGGGTTGGAACACTTTCCCTATGAGGAAAGATTGAGGCGCTTGGGGCTCTTCAGCCTGGAGAAAAGACGACTGAGGGGAGACATGATAGAGGTTTACAAGATAATGCACGGGTTAGAGAAGGTAGAGAAAGATGTGTTTTTCTCCCTTTCTCACAATACAAGAACTCGTGGGCACTCTATGAAATTATTGAGCAGTCGGGTTAGAACAGATAGAAGAAAATACTACTTTACACAAAGGGTGATAAACACATGGAATTCGTTGCCACAGGAGGTGGTGGCAGCTACAAGCATTGCCAGCTTCAAGAGGGGACTGGACAAATATATGGAGCAGAGGTCCATCAGTGGCTATTAGCCACAGGAGATAGATGGTATTCTCTTTGTGGGGAGGTGGTGCTCTGTTGTCTTGGTGCTGGAAGGAAGGCAGTGGGAGGGCTTCTGGTGTCCTGGCCTCACTGACAGTCCTTTAGATGGCACTGGATTTCTAGCCACTGTGTGTGACAGAATGTTGGACTGGATGGGCCACTGGCCTGATCCAACATGGCTTTGCTTATGTTCTTATGCTTATGAAAGAAGACGAGTCTAGCATGGGAGGGCGAGCTGGAAGTTGACCGTTCTTGGTGCTCTGAGACGTGCTGGCTGAGAAGCTGGCTGCTCCCTTGGTTTCAAAATCTGTACAACTAAGAGCAGAACCACAAGTGAGAAAAGGCACAGACTGGACACTTGTCAGCTTCCCTCAAGTTTTGATGGGAAATGTAGGCGTCCTGGTCTTGCAGCTTGGCTCTCCAGCTGCTGTCCAACGGTCTCCTCAACTGTCACTTGTCCAACATTCTGCCAAGCTGCCTACATTCCCCATCAAAACTTGAGGGAAGCAGACAAGTGTCCAACCTGTGCCTTTTGTCACTTGTGGTTCTGCTCTATGTTCAGTTGGATCGTGAATCCATCTGCAAGATTCAGGTTGTCCAATAGCACTTTAAAGACCAGCTCGATTTCCAGGGTAAGAGCTTGTCAGAGTCGAAACTCCCTTCTTGAGATCTGCAGTTAGTCATGCCTAAATCCCATTGAAGCCACAAGGGACCAATTCCATTGCAAATGAAAATTTAAGTGGCGCAACTGAACTTACGGCTGAATTCGGATGGATGGGGGCCACAGTGCAGGCACCCGGCTCTTTGATCCCCAGTCTAGAACAGAGGGGCAGCAGCATGAAGTCTTGTGGCAGGGGGGTGGGGAGTGGGATTAAGATTTGGCCAGTGGATTTCTGAGCGTTGCAGTCCCACCACTCAACTCTCCGTGGTGCCTCTTCCCCCAGGACTGGCTTTTCAGATCCATCCAGTTGCCTGTGGATGAACCTCGCACTGGGCGCAGACGGGGCCTCCACAACGAACTGGTAAGGAGCTTTGAGTCCTGAGGGGGGCTTTTATGGGGGGGGACTCCCCTCCACCACTTTGCTTTTGCAGCTCTCTGGGCTAGGAACTCGCCCCAAAGAAACCAACTCTGGACCAGGCATGGGCTCTGGGGGTGGGAAATGGGACGAGAAAGCCTTAAGATGGTCTCCTTGCTGGTTATACCCCCTCCCCCTCCCCCGGCCTGCAATACACATAGTACTCCAGTCCACGTTTATTCCACCCTTCCTCTAGGGAGACTAGAGAAGCATACATTCTTCATTTTATCTATGCTCTTCTGGGCATACAGCAGGAGTCACTGGTGAGGGGGGATAGCTGTGAATTTCCTGCGTTGTGCAGGGGGCTGGACTAGATGATGCTTGGGGGTCCCTTCCAGCTCTGTGCTTCTATCCCTATAACCATCCTTTCAGGCAAGTAAGGCTGAGAGAAAGGATCCAGCAAGATTCATGGAAAAGGAGATTCGAACCCAAGTCTCCCAGATCCTAGTCCAACACCCAAATCACAATGACACACCCATACACTGCCTTATTGCCTTCTTTCCCACTGTTGCAGTGGGATAAAATATGTAAATAAATATGTAAGTAAATAATAAATTACATTCACTGGCCAGTTCCTTAGCATTTGCACAAGCGGAAGCATCTGAACAGTCTCCAAGGGTGGTCTTGGACAGAGCACACTGTAGTACTCTAACCTCAGTGTGATCAGAGTACAGCTACCTCTCAGCAAGGAAGAGTCAGTTGCAGCTGATGAAGAAGCTGACCCTTGTTAGAAGTGCCGTATGTACTTCACAGGAGATCGGTGCCTTCTAGGGTTGCCAGCCTCCAGGTGGTGGCTGGAGATCTCCCAGAATTACAACTGGACTCCAGGTGACAGGGATCAGTCCCCCTGGAGAAAATGGCTGTCTTGGAAGGTGGACTCTATGTCATTATAGCCAGCTGAAGTCCTTCTCCCTCCCAAATCCTGCCCTCTTCAGGCTTCACCCCTCCCCCAAATCTCCAGGAATTTCCCAACCAGGAGCTGGCAACCCTAGTGCCTTCACAGGTAGCAAGGATCTTCTGAGAGTGCCCCAAGCTGCACCCCTGTCCCATCCAAGGAGGGAGCTGGGCAGAGGTGAGGGATTGTCGGCAAAAGCGAAGTCCTGGAGGAAGAGAGCCAAGGGTCAGCAAAAGATCAGGAAAGTGGCATTGAGCCAAAGACTGTGCTGGTGCCTTTAAGTCTTCCAGCCCTGGCACCTCCTGCCCCCCACTCATCTTCTCTCCCCCTCCCTGCTGGAGTGACCCTGAGGTCCTGCTTGCTGCAGTAAGAGGAAGAAGATGAGACTAATGGTATTGGAGGGGCTGCACACTCATTCGGAGGTGGCCTGGATGTGCATCCAGTTTGCGCTTAAGGGTCCCAATCCAGTCACTGATACGCATGCCAAAACCTGGTTACAAGCTGCAAAGCTCCTTAGGTGAATTCAGGTGACCGTCTTTGGCCGCGTTAAGCTGAGGTGGCCCAAGGAAAGCAGTCTTGGAAAATGGGGACTGTGATGTAAAGGCCCTTCATGATTTAAACACACACACACACACACACACCACTTCAAGGCTTTTATTGTGTTTGCCGGAGAACAATTGTGCAAGGCAGGTGGTTCCTACGCCCGTTGTTCACATGAGAGAGAAAGCAACTTGCCCCAAGGCCACACAGTGACTCCAGGGGAGAGGTAGGATTCGAATTCAGCTCTGCGAGCTAGCAACCCTTTTGCTGGGTCAAACCAGCTGGTTTTTTTTCATCTCTTGAAGGGCACAAGCGCTGGGAGCAGCACCTCCTTGTATCAGTGGGGGGTGAGGAGCCGAACAGAACAGCCCCTGGAACGGTACGTCTGTCTTTCTCCCTTCCCACTTAGGGTTGCCAACCTCACCCAGAAGTATAGCTTATTTCCAGGCCATAGAGACCAGGTCCCCTGGAGGAAATGGCTGCTTTGGAGGGCAGACTCTATGGCATCACCACTTCCTTTCTTCCACAAGCCCCCTCCCCAGATGCCCCCCCCGCCCCCAAATCTCCAGGAATTTCCCAACCCAGAGCTGGCAGCTCTGGTCCCAATGCAGAGATGGTTTGGGGGCACTCGTTTGTGTTAATTTAGAGTTGGCCTTAAGATGCTGCAACCTGGTGACTGGGGTGCCTTCTGTGCCACAGGTGGGACTCAGGGGGCGTGGCCACCCTGCTGGGGGAGGAGCCTTCAGGGGTCCTGGCAGCTCTGGAGCGGAAGTATCGGGTGCTTCAGCGGAAACTCTGTGCTGAGATGTTGCAGGTGCATTATGGTAAGATCCTGGCCAGCGGGTTGCAGGAACAGGGCCTTGGTGCGCCTGGCAGGGCGGCTCAGGGAAGGGCCCAGGGCGCGGAAAGGCTGCTAGGAACTTGGGGGTCAAGCCAAGAGAGGAGGATTTTGCACGGAATTTCTTTGCTGGAGGTACGCTGAGGATCTGAACATCCGGGTGCTGTTGTCTGATGAACAGCACTTGCGGTCTGAAAGTTTGCATACGACTCATGATGATGCTAAAGAAAAATAAATGCCAAGGAAATGCTACAGTTTGCTCTGATGTTGCCTCATTTGGCATTTACTTCCTCACAAGGGTGGTAAAAGACAGAGGGGGTGGTGGGATAACGCCCATCCACTCTCCGGGCCTTGGTCTTCTCTCTCGCACTCGCTCTCTCTGCTGCAGGGCAGCCAGCGTGGGCCTCTCTGCCACAGAACGTGAAAGAGGACAAGCTGTCGGAACTGGAGCTGCTGGTCGACTGTGGCCTGCGCAAGGGGAGCGTTCTGTCCCTCGCCTGCCTCCCGGGCGCACTGCTCAGCATCAGGTGCGAGCATGAGAGATAGCAAAGGGCCTGTCAGGGTGCAGGGTTCGGGCTGGCCCACCGGACTTCATGGACAGGAGGCGGTGCACCCGTGAGTGAGGTTGCCAACCTCCCGGAAGTGTCTGGAGATCTCTTGGAATTTCAACTAACTTCCAGGCTACAGAGATCAATTCCCCCTGGAGACAATGGCTGCTTTGGAGGGTGGATTCTATCACATCATATCCTGCAGAGGCCCCTCCCCTCCCCAAACACTGCCTTTTCCAGGCTCCACCCCCAAAGTCTCCAGGGATTTCCCAACCTGAAGTTGGCAACCCTAATTCCCCTGCCTAGATCTCAGTATGTGTTTGTTTATGTGTGTATGTGGATCCAGAGGAGTCAGCCATGTTAGTCTGTAATAGCAAAATAGAAAAGAGTCCAGTGGCGCCTTTAAGACTAACCAACTTTACTGTAGCATAAGCTTTTGAGAACCACAGCTCTCTTCGTCAGATGTGTATGTGTGTGTGTGTGAGAGAGAGAGAAAGAGAACCTGCAGCTTCTAATTTTCAGTTTAAGTGCTTCATTTTAACTAATTTATGTCAGCCACGGGGTTGAGTATTGCAAGAGCAGCTGACTCTTTTCGCCAGGTTCATGACTGCATGTGTTTTAACTTCTGTGATCATATGGGACACAGATGTTTGCGCTTGGGCTGTGTTTTTGTGCCACATCGAGGGGCAAGCAGGGGCTACTTCTCCCTGCAAAAACATTCTTGCTTATAGAAAACTAGGATGTCAAGGAGAAGCCAGAACCCTTCTCATTGACAGATTGGTTTTCTATGTGCAAGGATGTATGGAGGAAGCGTTAAGAGGTACTCTGCTTGCTATCGGAAGTGGTACAGTCCAGGCACATTTTGACCCATCTCAGCACGGAGAATGTGGCATTTCTGTTTCTTTTTTAAAAGCAAGCTTTGAGCCTTCACATCTGTGGAACAGTTTGAATGAAATCCAGGCAGGAGGGAAGAGGAGAGAGATTTCCGGTGGGCTTAGGATCCCACCCCAGAGGAAGGAGCAGAGTGAAGGCTAGGGAAGAGAAGACGTGTTTCTGGACTGTGAAATGAAGTGGGACAAGCCCTGGATCTTCCCTCCCCCTCCAGATCCAGGGTGCAGAAGCTTGAGAGCGACAGGAGCGTGCAACGTCTCAGCCCCTCAGCTGTGGAGGGAACCGCCACTCAAGCCTTGGAGGAGCTCCGGCGCAGGAGGCAGGTGGAGACGGCTGCTTTGTTGTCTCAGCAGCACCTCCTGGTTGGCAGGTGAGGCTTTGCAAAGGGGCATTCCCCCCCCCTCCAGGGTACAAAGACACAGAACTCACCCCCTCCTAAAAATAACTTCCAAAAGAGAGAAAAAAGGAACCAATAAGAATATATGAGTAGCCAGGCTGAATTAGCCCAAGCACCAATAGCTCATCTAGTTCAGCATTCAGTGTCCGACGGTGGCCCTGCTTGCTGCTCCCCAGCGTGTGGCCAGCAGAGACATCCTGCCTCCGAACCCGGCAGCCTCACCTCATAGTTTAGGATAGTCCCGGCACCCGTCAGTCTTCCTCGCCCTTTTTAAAATCCATCGAAGCTTGTGCCCATCACCCCATCTTGTGGCAGCTTCACAAGTCAGTTGCCCATTATGTGATGCTGTCTGTCTGTCTGTCTGTCTGTCTGTCTGTCTGTCTGTCTGTCTGGAAACTCCTGACATGTGGTTCAGAGGGTGACGTCAAGTTCTAATATTAGAGGAGAAGGAAAGCCATTTCTATCCATCCACTTCCTCTATCCCGGATGTAATTTTTGGTACATGTCTAGCATGTCTTTTCTCTGTC
Organism: Eublepharis macularius; assembly: GCF_028583425.1. Taxonomy (NCBI): domain Eukaryota; kingdom Metazoa; phylum Chordata; class Lepidosauria; order Squamata; family Eublepharidae; genus Eublepharis; species Eublepharis macularius. Next base: position 3,000,718 of record NC_072798.1, read on the forward strand.
ACCTCTGTTCGAAACAAAAAAACAATCTTGGGCAAGCACTTGATCATCTGGGTTGTGTTTCTGGAGATTTGGGGTATATTGGGGAAGGGGGAACTTCCTATGAAATGCAAGGTTTGGGTCCCGTAGCACCTTAAAGGTCAACTAGACTTCCACGGTATGACCGTTCGAGAGTGAAAGCTCCCCGCTCAGAAGCTCAAACCCTAGAAATCTGGTTCGTCTTTAAGAGGCTACTGGACCCAAATCTTGCTGTTCTACTAGAAACCAACATGGCTACCCACCCGAAACTTCCTATGAAAAGTTTTCTCTAAGGAAAAGGTTTTACTCCTGCAAAAACTGCTTCCTAAGAACTGGCTAATATGAAGACCGTCTACAACACTGGATAATGATCATTCCTGTCTGTACTGTAAACTTGAAATTGAATTCTGTGCCATTCGGTACCTTGTGCCATTCTGTTCCATTGGCACAAGGTAACTTCTGCTGGCACCAGTAGCACAAAGTGGTAGGATCCAACCCATATACAACAACATGACTAACTTTGTCTTCAATTCATGCAACATTCCATGAGTAAAATGCTGATAGACTATTGAAGAGACCAAACTTTTCAGCGGCGCTAAATTGAATTCAATATCCAAATCTGTGGATAGTTCTTAATACTACAATGCTATCGCTAAGCCCAAATAATAAGCCTTCTTTTGTTTCCTACAAGTTGGTGGTTTCTATTTTCAAGTCTTGTTTCCCACTGCTTCTAAGATGGCCAAAACAAAGACGCATTTGCTTAGGTAGCAAAGAGTCTAATAGTGCAATCCTAAGAAAAGTTACACCAGTCTAAGTCCATTGAAGTAAATAGGCTTAGACTGGAGTAACTCTGCTTAGGATTGCACTGTAAAGCTCAAGGGGCTCCACCGGGAAGGACAGCCAAATTACAACGGAAACTCCGGTGTAAAGGAACTCAATGGTCCTACAAAAGGACCGTTGCTGATGGGAAAATAGAATCCTCAGAACATGTTATTTTTGAGTGTAAAATGTACAATCAGATCCGTCCTACGAAAGTATTATTATAATTTTTAATTTTTATACTTTTTTAAAGTGCACGTGCTAATATAGTGCAAAACTCAACATCCAATATACATTATGTTACTACTGACCATTGTTGAGTTTTGCACTATATTAGCACATGCACTTTAAAAAATATAAAAATTAAAAATTATAACAGTACTTTTGTAGGACCATTGAGTTCAGCAGATTGTCTTTTTCTCTAGCACTGAACGCGCTTGCAGTTTCTCTTGAATGAAATCAGTGCGTTTATCTGTTTAAAATTTACAAACATGCCAAACAGTACAATTTTAAGTGGCAACAAAGTTTTATCAGCGATGAATCCACTCTACCGAATGCAGGTTAGGTTTGCTAAGAAAGCTTAGCGTCTGAATATGCTTCGGGGTTGCCCCAGATTTCATTTATTTTCCTGCAAAAAATGGGTAACGCCCGGGTTTTCCCCAGGGCTTCCAAGTTGCATCTCTGATCTCGGAATAGCAAAAAGTTGCCTTACAGCGAGTCAAGTCTTTTAAGCGGAGATGCGGGGGGTAGAACTTGGGACCTTCTAACCCTGAGCTATGAGCCCTCTATGGGAACAGAGAAACTCCTTTGTTATAAGGAGAGCGAAGATTTTGTCTCATACTCAATGATAGCCAGCCTCAAGAGTGGAGTTGCCAACCTCCAGGTGGTGGCTGGAGCACTCCCAGAATCGTAACTGATCTCCAGTCCATAGAAATCAGTTCCCCGGGAGAAAAGGGCTGTTTGGGAAGGTGAGCTATATGGCATTAGGAACTGCTAAGTTCCCTCCCCAAATTCTGCCATCCCCAGGCTCCATCCTCAAAATCTCCAGGAATTTCCCAACCTGGAGATGGCAACCCTGCTCAGGAGCTTCATCTCTAGGGCAAGTTTTCCTAGGTGGCTTCAACAGGGACTAGTCACCTGCTGGCATTCCAACAGTGTAGAATCCATGGGATGCTGCCCAGAGAACAGCTTCCAGGCTCTCCGGATCTGTTGCAAGGCATCAGGGGCTCTCGGTGGGCTGCCCCTGCCGGTGAGGCCAGTCGCTCCCATCTTTCTTTGCCTACAGTAGCCCAGAAGCCTCCCGCCGACTGTTACACCTGCATGCACTAACGGCGCTTGTCCAGCAGGAGGCATCTTTCCAGGCGGCCCTGCTCATAACAGAGCTCTTCCAGGGGGAAAGGTGAGTCCTCAGTTGGGGCTGGGGTGGCCTTGGGACAGCAGGGCCAGATGGACAGCTGACCCTCCACCCAGTATGCAGTGGAGCTTTCTGGTTTTCTGGCGAGATAGCAGCGGTGTGTGTGGGGGGTGGGGCAGGTTAACACTGGAGGGCAGTCTCCTGCCAAACAGTTGAGAATTCAGTTTCTACATTTGTATTCTACGCTTTTAACCTCTAAAGCCCTTTGTGGATTGGGACCAGTATATCTGCGGGACCGCCTCTCACCATATGTGCCCCAAAGGGTACATGGATCTGCCAATAAAGAGTTGCTGGCGGTTCCTAGCTCCAGGGAGGCCCGCCTAGCCTCGACCACAGCCAGGGCCTTTTCGATCCTGGCCCCAGCCTGGGGGAACTCTCTGGCCATTGAATTCAGGGTCCAGCAGGGTTTACTATCTCTCCACTGGGCCTGTAAGACCCAGTTTGGTGTAGTGGTTAAAAGCGTGGGACTCTAATCTGGAGAGCCGGGTTTGATTCCCCCCTCCTCCACTTGAAGCCAGCTGGGTGACCTTGGGCGAGTCACAGCTTCTCGGAGCTCTCTCAGCACCACCCACCTCACAGGGGGGTTGTTGTGGGGATAATAATGACATACTTTGTAAACCACTCTGAGTGGGTATTTAAAGTTGTTAAGGGCGGTATATAAACCGAATGTTGTTGTTGTTGTTATTCTTGATGTTCCACCAGGCAAATGGTTGAGGTTGGGGCACGGGTTAGTTCTTCCTGCCAATCTCCTATTGGGGGGGGGGAGATATTGTGCCCCTCCTGCCCCAGCTTTCCCATCTTCATTTCTCGATCCCCCACTTCCCCCACTTCCATGAGACGTCCAGCTGTGGTTGGGCAATGTAGGTCTGCCAACAAGAGATGTTTACTAAACTGCATGTTTTTAATTATGGTTTTAAATGTGATTGTATTCGTTGTTGTTTATCCTTTCCGAGCCCGCATAAGCGGGGAGAGCGCAATACAAGATTAATGAATCTGTGGCAGGTTCTGGGATGCAGAGCCCGTCGTGCCTGAAGCGTGCCACCAAGAACTGGCTCAGTTGCGGCTTGCAGCAGGGCACGGATTGGAGCCAGCATGGAGGGAGGCCAAGACTATGCCGGGGAGGTCCATGACGGTAAGAACCAAGTGGGCCCTTAGATCCGTGGTTTAGGATCTTCCATTATGGGTCTCAGCAGCATGTGTTGAAGAGGGAGTCCAGATATGTTCCAAAGGCTTGCTCCGTTCTGGTGAAAAGGTCCGAAGAACCAAGAGACCTAAGAGAGCTTCTTTCTGACGTCCAGGGTTTTTATTCGCTCCTCCTTACCCCCTCTTTTCACAGACCGTTTTCTTTTTCTGTCCCCAAGGAAACCCTGTTCTTGCCTTTTGGCCTCCCAGGCTCTCTCGCTAAGTTGTGACCTAGCTATTGTCCTTCTCCCGGCTACGGCTGTGTGTACTTCTATGACACTAGACAGCTCTATGCCAAAGGGGTGAATCATCCCCCCCCCATTTCTTCTCCTTCCCTCCTGCCAGACAGTGAAAGAAAGACATTTTGCAATCTCTGAGCTTGTACAGAACTTTGATACACATTTTGGGGTGTGCAAATTTATTTATTATTTATTTATGTCCTTTATATTCCACCTTTCTCACTGAGACTCAAGGCAGATTACATAGTGTGAGATTAGTACAATCAGTAGCAAGGACAAGGGCAGGTATACAGCATTTCACTACACTGCACACCCCTCCCCACCCAGGCTGGTTGTGAGGGAGCCAGTCAATCACACAGAGATGTAGCAGGCTGCCTTTTGTTTGGGCGAACCCTTTGGCATCATAGGGTCATTGCACGCTTTAACTAACGGTCTCCCCATGGCACACTATGGCAAACCATTTGGGGATAGCTGTTAAAAGCAATTAAATGGATACTCAATGTGTTGGCCAAAGTTGTAAATCCATTGATTTCTGAAAAAAGGGTTCTTTGAAGAGTGGAGTGAATCAACAGGGGGCAATTCACAATTCACCCCATTCTTCAAAGAACCCCTTTTTCAGAAGTAAATCAAGATGGGAAGCGGTGTTAATCTGTAGCAGTAGAGAAGAGCAAGAGTCAAGTAGTACCTATACGACTAACAATTTGTGTTAGGGTATGAGCTTTCATGAGTCATTGAAGTGAGCTGTGACTCATGAAAGCCCATACCCTAACACAAATTTTGTTAGTCGTATAGGTACTACTTGACTCTTGCTCTTCTCTGAATAAGTAGAATTGCAACGTTGGCATGCATACTAAAGGGTTAAAAAAGCCAATCTGTATAAGAGATCCAGAGGAGTTAGCTGTGTTAGTCTGCAGTTGCAAAATAGTAAAGAGCCCAGTAGCACATTTAAGACTAACCAACTTTATGGTGGCATACGCTTTTGAGAGCCACAGCTCTCGAAAGCTTATGCTACCATAAAGTTGCATCTGACGAAGAGAGCCGTGGTTCTCGAAAGCTTATGCTACAATAAAGTTGGTTAGTCTTAAAGGTGCTACTGGACTCTTTACTGTATGAGAGAAGCTCTGAAATGGCACTTTGGTGCTTTGCCGCGTCACGCCAAGCGTATCCAAATTTAAGGCTCTGGGGCTCGCTGAGTCTTCTCCTCCTTGCTGAAGTCCTTACTCACTTCCTCTGCTGAAATCCCGCACAATCAGGCATGGTGCGGGAAACACCCAATAAACAAGACCTATGGATGTGCCGACTGATGAGGCTTCCCTGCTCTTCTCTCCACAGCAAGTTCTGCTGGACCGGCTCCTGTTGCAGCATGAGAGGGACAGGACCTGTCTGGTCCAGATTCTGTTAACCCTTGCAGGGACAGAGACCCCGCATCAAGAAGCCCATGGAGGGAAGCAGCTCATCCTCCCTGGAGCAGGTACAGCAGGACAGCGGAGCTCCGATCTCTTGCCCTCTCTCCCCTCCCCAGTCCTCTGCCTGATGGAAAGAACGAATGCCAGCGAGGCTGAACTACGGTTCAAAACAAGATCTCCCATCCAGTAATATCCGCCACGTTATGATTCCGACCTGCTGCTGTCCTGTCTATGTGAAACCATGAAGATGGCCTAGGGAGTGGGTTTGGAGAACAAGACTTAGGAATAGCAAGATTCTGGTCCAGTAGAACTTTAAAGACCAACTAGATTTTCAAGGTAGGAGCTTTCGAGAGTCAGGGGGAGATCTGACAAAGGGAGCTCTGACTCTTGAAAGCTCCCACCCTGAAAATCTAGTTGGCCTTTAAGGTGCTCCTGGCCCCGGATCTTGCTCTTCTACTGTTACCCTCATTGTTACAGAAGGCTGCCGCAGGATGAGTGCGATATTCCCGGTGAAGAGGCAGCCGAGGGTTCCTTGGAGGCTGCCCTCAAACGCTTCCACTTGGGAATTCTGTGTTTTGAGTATGGCTGGGAGAGCAATGCTCTGCTTAGAGGGAGTGGGAAGCAGAGGCAGCCTCTGCAGCCAGAGCCTCCTGGGGTGGGGTGGAGGAGAGAAAGGAAGCCCTGTGAGTTTCTTCCCTCCTGCAGGATGCCTTGCCTGGAAGCAGCTCCCATCTGCAAAGCCAGGGAGGGAGGGGCGTCAGCTGTTCGGCTTCACTCTTGATAAGCAGTTTTGGAAGCTCTCCAGGGGTCCTGGGCAATGTGGGGGAGACATCACAGGTGACCCAACCTGTGCGCATGCGGGTCAGTTGCCAATGCCAGCCCTGCCCCCTTTCTGCACCCCACAGGATGCCGGGAGGACACGTCCCCTGCTTTGCAGGATGCCATCGCTCAGATGCTGAAGCTGGCCCAGAAGCGGCTGGAAGTGGCCCGGAGGGTGGAGGTGACGTGGCAGGACTGTGCCGTGGCTGTGCTGGTGGATCTGCAGCAGGCGCAGGAGGAGGAGCTGCAGCAGACCATTGAAGACCTCGTGGGCATCGTCAGTGGCCGGGTGAGCTGGGGAGGAGAGGGTGGCTGGGCGGGCAGCTGCCTTCCAACGAGTCACACCGCAGGTCCCTTCAGCTCCATGCTGTTCAGCCATGCTGGTGGCTCTTCACCAGGGAATAAGGCAAGGGCCTTTCTCAGCACTGCTAGTTGGCCTGGCTGTCTTTTCCCTTGCCTTTCCTCCAAGGAGCTTAGAATAGTGCTCCCCTCCCCTCCATTTCATCCCCTCAATAACCCTGCAAGGTAGATCAAGCTGGGAAAGAGTAACTGGCCCACTCATGCTGAGTGCAGATCTGAAGCCAAGTCTCACATCCTGATCAGATGCTCTAACCACTGCACCTTACTGGAGACCTCTGGGAACCAGATGCCCAGCTTCCTGCGTGCAAGGCAGATGGCCCGCCTCTGAGCTCTTTCCCTTCCCCTAAAGGTTGGGTGTATTCATTTCATTTTGCAAACAAGAAAAACTTTCCCAATTTGGTTGTTCAAAATGGCTCATGTCAACATTAAAAGGATACAGCATAAATAACTAGTTGGAATGAAACAATTCAGCTGAGTTAAATGAACAGAGCGAAATGTTTAAAGAATGCCATTAAAAATCACAGCTGAAAAGTCAGAGCAACAAGGCGACCCCAGCAAGCGAGTACATCGCAGGCGCCCTGCTGGGAGCCAGAACAATGCATCAGAATCCTTACCTGGCATCTAAATGCCAATAATGAAGACACTAGGTGGGTCTCCTGGGGCACAGCACTGCAGGGGTGTCGCGCCACCACTCACAAAGCCCTGCTTAGCTTCTCACCTCGTCCGAAAAACAGCGCATAAAACTCTTAGGCTGTGATTCAGTACAAAAGTGGGCACACAACGATGCATTGAAATCAAAGTGATAAAGGTTCTGACGAAGGCATTATCTGATGAAGTGGGCTTTGACTTACGGAAGCTTTTATCTTGGGGGAAAATGCTTTGGTCTTCAAGGCGCTACGGGACTCTGATTTTGTTCTGTATTGGATAGGATGGTTCTTCTCTCGAGGGAGTCAGCATAGCCCTGATCCAAACTCTGCTCTGAGATGTGTGCCTGTTCGGTAGCTGAGCAGACTCTCTCGTTTTCTCCCCAACTACAGGAGGGAGAATCCGGCCCCACCCTGTATGAGAAACTCCTTGCTCGACTCCAGGAGCCGCTACTGATGTCTCTGATCCGACACCTGCAGCCTGTTTCTCCACAGGAGAAGCACAGACAGGTACTTCGTAAACTGCTCTGAGTGGGTGTTAAGTCATCCTGAAGGGCAGTATATAAATCGAATGTTATTATTGTTGTTATGTGCCTAAACCCCTCCTCAAGTGGGGCAGCTGCCTGATACTGACTCAGCCCACAGGTCCATTTAGCCCAGGATTTTCTGGCTACTGGGGGCTATAGGAAGAAGGAAGTCTTTCCCAGTTTCTGAAGCTTTGAAGAGACTGAATATGGGACCTTCTTAAGGTTACCAACCTTCAGGTGGCGCCTGGAGATCTCCCAGAATTATCACTGGTCTCCAGGCGACGGTTACCCTGCAGAACTGGCAGCTTTGGTGGGTGGACTCTGTGGCATTATGCCCTGCTGAGCTCCCTCCCCAAACTTCACCCTCTCCAGTCTCTGCCCCCAAATTTCCAGGAACTTCCCAACCCAGATTTGGATACGTTAGACTTTCTTATGCAAAGTATGAGCTCTGCCAACAACCAATGGCCCCGGTCTCAGGAAAGGCCCCACAGAGTTTGGGATCACTCCCCCCCCCCCAGAAACGGGACAAAAAGAGACAGCAGTGACAAACAACGAATGTGAGGTGGAAACCAGCAGTATTTTAGCTGGGGAGGAGGACGAGGCATTAAGCTGGAGGTTCTCGACCTTTTTAAAGTGCAACCTCTTCCGAAGCTTGCTGTACCATTTGAGACCCACGGCCACAGCCGCAAACGCCAGGCATTTGGTGATTGAAGGGGGCGGTGCCATGTCGGCCTCCCACCTTTGGGGTGGGGAAGGTTCTCCCCACCACTGCACCTTGTTAATTTGTTTTATTATTTGTATATTGATTTTAGTTTTTGTTTTTATCGATTTTAACTGTTCACCGCCCAGAGCCCCTGGGGATGGGCGGTATATAAATTGAAAAAATAAAAATAACATAAAAAAATAAAGTTGGTGCTGTTGGCATGGATTTAAGAGATGGCAGGAAAAGGTTGCCCCCAGCCTCCAGCAGCCTCCAGGAGACAAACTCTGCTCATGGATCCCCACTGCCTCTCCAGTTAGCGAGACCCCCCCAGGAATCAAGATTAACGGAGGACGAAGGAAGAAAAGAGGAAAGGACGGGGCGGCTCTTCTTTTCCTGCCTTTGGCCTTCTCTCCCCCTTGAGGAATTTGAGGTCCAAACTACACTTCGGAGTTTTGTAAAGAGTTGGGTCTGGGTTCCCCGCCTCCGCAGTCGCGCTGCAGCTGCTGTGGAATATTCAGTGCGCAAAGAACAGCAAAAATGGGGAAAGAACTCCCCCTGGTGCTGCCTCCATGCAGGCATTCCAAGCCCGTTTGGGCGCCCCTTTATTTTTTGAAAGCCATTCCTGCAGCTTCTTTGTGGCTGTGGGGGACCCGAGTTGGATCCAGGAACTTGGACTTAATTCTTTGAAAAACGGAGCGTGTGGTGTATCCCTGAGACTTAGGGTTACCAACCTCCAGGTACAGCCTGGAGTTTCCCCAGAATTAAGACTGATCTTCAGATAACAGAGATCAGGTCCCCTGGAGAAAATGGTGATGGCAGAGGGTAGAGTCGATGGCATCACATCTCTGCTGAGCTCCCCGCCTCCCCAAACTCTGCCCCTAAATTTCCCTACTCATAGTTGACAACTCTACTCATGACTCACCTGTGAAAATTATGAGCCACTTAGGGGACATACCTCAGGAACCTCTGGCTTGGGTCAAGAATTCATGCAAAAGTGTGCGCGCGCATGGGCTCATGTGTGTGCATGCACATGCGCATGGAATTGTGTGTGTGTGGAAAATTCCTGGAATTACAACAGCTCTCCAGACGATTGAGATCACATCCCTTGGAGGTCCCTCACCAAACCCCATTCTCCTCAGACTCCACTCCCCAAATCTCCAGGAATTTCCCAACGGGGTGTTGGCAGCCCTAATATCATCACATAGTAGAAGAGCAGGACTCTAATCTGGAGAGCCAGGTTTGATCCCCCACTCCTCCTCTTGAAGCCAGCTGGGTGACCTTGGCTCAGTCACAGCTCTCTCAGAGCTCTCTCAGCCTCACCCACCTCACAGTGTGAATGTTGTGGAGATAATAATAACACACTTTGTAAACCGCTGTGACGTTAAGTTGTCCTGAAGGGCAGTATATAAAGTGAATGTTATTATTATTATGTTATTATAGAAGCCCATGGTTAGCATGACAGGAGAAGAAACGGAGAAATAGGGCAGAAAGGTATCCCTGATCTAATAAATCCAGTAAGGGGATTATAAGTAGCATTGGTATACAAATGGAAGAGATCCATTTGGTGGTTGCTGGGGGTTTCTGAGGCCTTGAACTATGTTTTGATTTCTAGGAGTCATTGAAGCTGGGCCCAGGGACTTCTGCGCAGGAGCTGTCACCGGGGGAAATGGAGGGCTCCACAGCTACAAAGATGCTTCAGAGAGAAGACGGCCCAAATGCTTCCCAGGAACAGAACAAGATGGAATCCCAGGGCCCCTTGCTGAAGAAACTGAAGACTTCTGAACATCAGGATGGAGACTCAGAGGTCTGCCAGAACTTGGCGGCTCCTCAGGTGGGCCAGAACCTCGCCGAAGACCAAGAGATTCAGAAAAGTCTAGATACTTTCCTGCTACAGGCAAAGTCAAAGTCTTGGGGGCCTCCAGAGTTTGTGAGACCCCAAGTGTTGTTGCCTAAAGAGTTAAGGCAGCCAGAAATCCCTCAGGGAGAGCCACAGGCATCGCATGACCTAGGGGGACAGTGTAAGGAGCAGGCCTTAGATCCGCAGTCCTTGAATTACTCTAAGTGTATATCCAACAGGGACATTCGATCTGATGCAGGCAGAAAAGCGACAGACATTCAACCCCACATTTCTCCCAAAGGGCAGGAACAGGTAGGCCCAGGAGGCGCCGAGTCTCACATGAAACAGGCTACAGAATCGAGCTCTTGCCAAGCCTCGTACCAGGAACAGAAGGATCTGGAATTTTCCCAGCTTCAGGAAGCTCTGCTGATGAAGTCAAAATCTCTCGATCCCCAGGAGCTGTCAAGACCATGGTCCAATGAACACTGCGGGCCACTTCCGAGAGAGGAGGCGATATCTGGTCTCCAAGACTGTAAGTTTCCCCAAGACTGTCAGCCAGAGAAATGTAAAGAGACAAAAGCCCAAGAGACTTCTCAGCATCATAAATGTCCAGGGAGTGAACAGACCCCAGAGCTGCTGCAAAAAGAGCCAGAAACATCTACAATGGCAAAAAGGCAAGACCGACAGGAGAAGATACCAGTGTCCTGCCCTCAGGAACAAATGAAGACAAAGGCCTGTCAGACGGACCCAGAGCTCTTCCATGCTCAGGACAAGAAACAAAGGAATTTGAGCAGGCCTCACGCCACTAAGCAATGTAAGAAGGCTAAGAAAGAGCCAGAAATCCAGATGCCAAGGAAGACAAGATCTCTGAAGTCCAAAGAGATGTCAAGGTCTCAGGGTATGATCCCTATGGAAAACATTCACACTCAAGGAATGCCTGAAGGGAGACCTCAGGGTTTTCTTCAGGGGAAACTTGAGCATTGCCAAGTCACTAAACAAGGCTGCCAGCCTCCAGAAAAGAAGAGTCTAGGGACCATTCAGGAACAGAGAGAACCGGGGCTCCCTCAAAACCATCCCCACCATGAAATACGGGAGAGAAAAGCAAAGTCCCTGAGGAGGGACCTGAGGAGGCCACCAGCGTTTCAGTCCCAGGAACTGAAAGTCCCTTGCAAACAAGGAAGCACCCAAATCCGTTCAGGGGCTCTGGAGCCTCAGGGCCAGGGACAACTAGAAGATGTTCAGTCCCAGAAGCAGAAGGAGAAACCACAGAGCCATCGGCTTGAAGAACTTCAAGAGGAAGGAGAGGCACAGCAGGGACAAGAGATCATGGGTCCTCAAACAACGAAGGCAAGGCGGGAATTTCCACCTGAGGAGAAAACATGTACTGAACTGCCCCAGTCCCAGGAAGCTCAGATGAAAAAGCCAAAGCCCCTGGAGCTGAGAGAGTCCCCTAAAAGGAAGGACATGGAAACCACAGAAGATTGGGAAAATGTTCCACAAAGGCAGAAAGGGGTTCTTCAGATCCAGGAATACGGAAGGCCAGAAAGCCCACCTCTTCTGTGGAGAGTTCTGTGGCAGAAGGCCAAATCGTTCGATGTGGGGAAACCATATGTCTTTCCGATCCAAAAACTGAAAAAACTGGAAGCAGCTTTGGCCCAAGGAATGCCTCCAAAGATGAAGGGATCGGCCATGGCCCAGCCACAGATGGGGCTGCAGATTCATAAACCACAAGAAGACCAACGGCCAGAATCTCCCCCTCTTCTATGGAGGATCCTGTGGCAGAAGTCGAAGTCTTTCGAGTTGAGGAAGTCGTGTGCCTTTGAAACCCGGGAACTGAGGGGGTCACTGATAGTCCAGGTCCAGGGAGGACCAGAAGCTCATAAGCCCCAGGAGCCAACAAACCTGAGGGAAGCAGCCCTTCTGACTCAAAGAACGAGGAAGGGGGAAAGACCTCAGGCCCAAGGAACCCCACAGATAAAGACTCAAGCTCTTGAGGAAATACCACCGCTAAAGGATGCAAGAGCCGACGTGCAAGAAAGGCGGGATGCACAGGCCCTTCAGTCAGAGACTTTACCGACTCAGAGAATGTCTGGAAAGGATCAGCATCCCCAGGAGAGCAGATATTCAGAAACGCCGCCTCTGCTGTGGAGGGTCCTGGAGATGAAGGCAAAATCTTTCGAGCTGAGGAAGCCGGGCCTACGTGCCATTCAGAGACAACGGAGGAACCTGGATCCAATTTTTCTGGCCCCTCAAGAGAGGAAGAGGTTAGAAATGATCAAGCAACAGGAAAATCCACACGTGGGACCGGAGTCCCATAAACATGGAGGTCCAAAGATCTGTTATCCACTGGAAGTGAGGGATCCAGAAGTTGGTAAAGGTCCACAGAGAAACTCAACAATCACTCAGAGTGGCAAAATTTTACCTCAGGGATTGGGGGCTCCACAGATGGAAATGCACTTGGAGCGCAGCAGTCCGGAAACTCCCCCTCTCATGTGGTGGGTCCTAGAGATGGGCCGGCAGGGGATGCCGCACAGGAACTTGAAGGAAGTGGAGTCAGCTCTGCTTCAGGAATCTGGACAGAGGCAAATGGATCCCCAGCATACACCTCCAGAGAAGGCTTCCAGGCCACAGGAGAAAGTGACGGGAAGTTGCGATTCCTACAAAGCTTGCCTCTCCCAAGTCCCTCAACCCCAGGAGGAGGGGAGACCAGAAAATCCACACCCTACAAAGGCCCAGGGGGTGCCGCAAAGCAACCCAGAAGGCTTTGGTTGCTTAGACCTGTTGGAGGGAGAAAAGGACAAGATCGCCAATTGTCCAGCCCAGGAGACTCTGGGAGACAACAAGACTGATAGTCTGCTGTCCCCAGGGAAATCAAAGTCTCTTGACCCAAGGGAGCTTCGGCCCCCAAAGCCACCAGAACTGCGGGAGTTGGAGTCCCTTGGAGGCCAGGGGGAGCCACAGGGAAGGCCAAAAGCCCTTCCGGTTCAGGAAGATTCCCAGATGAAGTTAAGAAAGGGACAACCTCCAAAGGATCTCCAGGCCCTTAAAGCCCAGAAAAGGGGTGATCTGGGGGGCTTCCAGACCCAAAGCACTCAAACTCTTCAGTCCCAGGGAGGAGGTGCAGAAATTCCTCCTCCTCTCCGAAGCACCTTGCATCTTCCGGCAGCTGAGCTGATGAGACCGCATGTCTTGCCGACTCAGGAACTGGTTGTGCTTCACCTTCAGGGAACACTACAAATGGATCCCGAAGCCCTGAAATTCCACAGGCACACGGATCCCAAGCCACTTTGTCTCCAACAACACTATGAAGCAGGAAGTGAGTTCCAGACGGAAGAGAAGCCCTCGGAGATAAAAAGCATTCTGCCGAAGAATCCTCAGAACCGTTTCGTGGAAGAAACCACGCAGCTTCAGGCGGCTCTGCTCGGGAACTCAACATCTTTTGGTCCTCAGGAACTGTCAAAGCCAGGCTCCTTTCAGATCCAGGAAAAACAGACCCAAGCACCGGGATGTCCACAGGCCCCTGAAGACCAAGCACTGAAAGGACTAGAAACATTTGCCCCTCAGGTGATGGTGGCAAACCCTTTGCAGGATACAAAGGTGTTGACGACCCAACCTGAATCTCCTGTAAAAAGGGAATCAAGTAACAAGGAGATCTCACAGCCTCAGGAGAAAACAGAAGAAAAAGAACCAGGTGCCCCAGATTCCCAGGGATATACCCAAATCGAAGTCTATCAGCCCCAGGAGAAGAAAGAAACAGAAGTCCTCCATCCACCAGGAGCCCCACAGATGGAGCACACACCTCTGAGCTTTGGACCCACAGATCCAAGGCACATACATGACCTTCAGCTTGAGGAAGCCCCTCCTCACCAGGCAGAGACTCTTGAGGTGATGGAGCATGGAACGCCCTCAACCTGGCTGTCTCCAGGATATAGCGAGCTCTGGGAATTCTGGAGAACACTGGGAAAGTCCAAATCTCTTGACCTGAAGGAGCTTCGGGCCCTCCAGCTAGAGTCACTGGGAGAGTTTGCGTTCTCAAGGTTGCAGGATACAAGCAGAACCAAGATATGGCCGCCACAGAGAAAACCACAGGACGATCCAACGGCCCTTCATTCTAAGTTCCTCCAGCTCCACGAACTTCTCCTAAAAAACCAAGAGGCTCCCCAGTCACAGGAAAGAAAAGCCTGTGAGATCCAGAGGCCACAAATGGTGGGGCTGGATCCTCTCCAGGCCCAGGAGCCACTGAGAAGTCAAGGGGACGTCCTTTCTTCCCAAGAAGTGGAGGAGGTGCAGATTTTCTGCCCTAAAATATGTGGGGCAACAGAAGCTGGAGAAGAACCTCTTCAAGCCCCCAGGTCTGAAGAAAGACAGCCAGGTGGTGCTGTTGAACCTCAAGGACTGATGGAGCCACAGCCTCACACTCCCCAAGGAAAGCGAGACACAGAAAGCCCTGCACTCCTGAAAGGTCTGCTACAAAAATCCAAGACTCTTGGACCAGAGACATTGACGAGGAGAGATGTTTTCGAGGCCCAGGACGTCAGAAAAACAGAAAGTCCTCCAAGACAAGGTACTCCGAAGACTCAGCTTCGGGGACCAGAGTCGCATAACATCCGGGAGCTGAGCATGGAGCACCAGGAAATGCCAAATGATGTTGAAGGGCCTCTGGAACCCCCAATAGCAGAGAAGACTGAGTTCCGTAGAGAAGCTAGCACGGTGGAAACAGGGACAACCAAAGCTCAAGAACCTCTTCCTGTGAACTGTGACATCCCTCCAGGACAGGGTAGTGCCCAACCCACAGCGCCAGAGTGGCCACAGGACGTTCCTCTTCATGAAGAACCACAGTTTGGGCTTCCGCTCCATCAAGGGTTGGGGAGGCAGTACAATGAACTAGGAACTCTTGGACCCCAAGAACAGAAAGATCAGGAGGCTGTTGACCCCCAAGGAGCTCGAGAGCTCTTTGAATCAGAAGGGCAAGGGGCAGTTGAACCCCAGGTTGCTCTGGATCCTCAGTTCCCACAGCACCCAGAGTGGCAAAGAACAAGGTCCTACCAGCCTCCCCTGGTAGAACAGAAGACATCTGAAGCCTCTGAGACTCAGCAAGAGGGGAACCAAGGACCTTGTCAGTCCCCAGGGATATTAAAGGAGGAGTCAGGCAGCAGGGCCTCGCCAAAGCTGAAGCCGCCACAGATATCCCAGCTGCAAGAATGCTTGCCAGAGACATCTCTGAGGCCCGTAGCGAGGGTATCCCATGCCCTTCATTCTCAAGAGTTCAGGGACCCGGCTATCTATTGTCCTCAGGAATCCCCAGAAGTCGGGTGGGAACCCCTTGAAGCGAAAGGGAAGGGGGTACAGACAGATTTCGGCCCCTCAGCACTCCATGAGCAGCACGCCTTGGAGGTGCAGGGAACCCTGCGGTGGAAGTCAAAATCTCTCGACCCCCAGGAGTTGTCGAGGACGTGGGACCTCCAGGTGTTCAGGGGCGCAGAGGGCCTGCTTGTTCAGCACAGGGAGGTTAGGGGGCTGGACCAGGAGACAGCTGAAGTCAGGCAGCCCCTTGCGGCGACGGCGTTTTCTCCACCCAGCCCTGGAAGGTATGAAGAGGAGCTGACGTGGGAGCCAGCAGCTCTCAGCGTGGGCATCTCCAGAGAAAGCTCCACCTGTGCGGCCCAACCTGGGAGACGACCTGAGCTGTTGCAGGTAAGGAGGCGTGAGTAGCGGCTGAGTCAAGGGCACAGAAAGGGGGGAAGGACAACGAGGGCCTAGTCAGAGAATGAAAGGGATGGCTGACCCAACTGTGGTAAAGCAGTGTGGTGTAGTGGTTAGAGTGTTGGGCTAGGCCCTGGGAGACCCCAGTTCAAATCCTCACTCTGCCACGGAAGCTTACTGGGTAACATTGGGCCAGTTGCACTCTCTCCACCTAACCTACCTCACAGGGCTGCTGTGGGGATAAAATGGAGGAGAGAATGACTGAAGCTGCTTTGGGTCCCTATTGGGAAGAAAAGGCATGAACCTCGGAAGAGCACCAAGCTGACTCCACCTCTTTCCAAAAAAACCCCCCATGCATTCTTCAACTTATATGCATCTCAGGCATGTTTGCCTCTGTTTACTTATTCTGCCTGATTTATTCTGGTTCTTGTTGCCGTAGGAGGGAGCAGCTACTGAGAACACTCTAGACGTACCCCTAATTCCTGGAAATTCTACTGAGCTTCTCTGAAATTTCACCTGCCATCTGGGCTAGGCATTTGCTTTTTTAAAAAATAATAAAATAAAAATCGAGGTTCTCAGCAGGCTGAAGTTTATGTTTCTGTGAAACTTAAAGTTGCCATTCCCCAGGTATGGCCTGGAACCCCCCCCAGAATTAAAGAGAATCTTCAGACTAAAGAGAACTGTTGCCCTGGAGAAAAGGGCTGCTTTGCAAGGTGGACTCTGTGGCATGGTACCCTGCGGGGGTCCATCCTTTCCCCCACCTCTACCCTCCCCAGGCTCCAGGTATTTCCCCCACCCAGGGCTGGCAACCCTCGTGGAGCTGCAGCAAGTGCCCTCCTGAGAGAGACGGTTGCCAACAATTTCCCTGGAGGGAAAACGTCCTGTCCATTTATCAGGGGTTGATGAGGTGCTGTTTACCAGGTGATTCTTATGCCATGAAAAGATACTCATTTCCAGGGCTTTTTTTCAGCGGGAACGCAGTGGAACGGAGTTCCAGCACCTCTTAAAAATGGTCACATGGCTGGAGCGGCGCGGAGGGCAATCTAAACTCCCCTCTGTCTGGAGATCAGGGGGCGGGGCCACCGGCCATGTGACCATTTTCTCCGAGGGCGATTTAAACCTTAAAAAACTCCCCCCTTAAACTCAAAACAAGAGCTCACATGGTCAAACTATAGGTAAAAATAATATTTCTGTATTAAAAATGTTATAAAGTAAATTGTATATTTAGATCATTTCGCTGTTCTGTTTTTCCCTGCATTATTTTTCTCTTATTATTGTATTACGGGTTGATTATAAAATAAAGTTTAAAAAAAAATTTAAAAAGAAAAAAACCTCCGCCCTTGTTCCAGCTGACCCAAAGTGATGTCATTGTACGGTCTTAAGTTCCACCCCTGAGTTCCACCACCTCTTTTCCCAGAAAAAAAGCCCTGCTCATTTCCATACCTCCAGCCTCTATTAAAGGAGAAGGATTTTTGTTTCCAGGCTGTTGGCAACCGTCCCCAGAGTAATAATGGTCTATATTCAGCTAATTGTCATGGGGGGGGGGCAATGCTTCTTAAGGGTTGTTGCCTCTGTGCTGGCATGGGAGAGGACAACAACTCACGTTAGACCCCCAGCCTCATTCCCAGGTACATTTGCTGTTCTGCCCCCAGCACTCCCCGGAGGAGGACATGCCTGCAGAAGGGGAAGGAGCCACAGACCTCACCTCAGCAGACAGTCATGCAGCCAGGGCCTGGAAGGTAAGGAGGACCTTTGGAAACTCAGGGCAGGGGTCCCAGATTTGTGGGGTCCCAATTTTGACTAGCAGAGGGTACTGAACTATAGAACAGTAAGCAATAGCTTTGCCAAGCCAAGGGGGAAGATCTGGGGCAGAAAGGGCATGGCCAGATGCTCAAATGCCCAAAGAGCCGGTCACGCAGAATGGCTTCTTAAGCAAGGGAGAGGAGGGCACAATACAGCAGGCTCAAGGACAAGAGCTCCTCTGAGCATGAGAAAAGTGCCATTTCCTGACCTGCAACTCCAAAACAGCCTTCTGAGAGCATTGAAGTCTGAGGCTACAAATTCTGGGCAGGCAGAAGCCCTTTCACCTCCTATTGGAGAAATCTGACAAAGAGAACTGTGATTCTCGAAAGCTTATGCTTTATTTTGCTACTGCAGACGAACCCGGCTAACTCCTCTGGATCAATGATGTTGGAGAAATGGTGACCTGGCAAAATAAAAGCATAGGGGGGTGAGGGGCATAATTTAATGTTGGGCTTCAGCAAGATTGGCTTGTGGTCAAATCCCTTCTTAGTTGTGAGGGCCACTGAGTGTCCTAAGTAGGCTCTGGAATTGTAATTCTGGGAGAATTACAACTGATTGCAGCACTACAAGATCGGATGCCCTGGAGAAGTGGCTGCTTTGGAGGGTGGACTCTAGGGCATTGTACCCTACTGAGGTCCCACCTGAAACTCAGCCCTCACCTGGCTTCACCCCCAGATCTCCAGGAATTTACCATGCCAGAGTTGGCAGCCCTAGTTGCCAGGGAAAGCTCATTTCCTCAGCCTAACACACGTTGTTATCATCTGCTTCCTTTCCCTTTGGCTGCCGGTCCTGCCTCCTGGAAATTCTCCCCTTTGCCAGCTCTTGCTTTTTTCCTGTCCCAGCTCCAGGCTTTTTTTCCAGCTGGAACGTAGTGGAATGTAGTTCCAGCACCTCTTGAAAATGGTCACACGGCCGGTGGTCCGGGGGTGGGGCCACCGGCCATGTGACCATTTTTGCCGAAGGCAAATTAAACTTCAAAAAACTCCCCCCTTGTTCCAGCTGACCCAAAGTGACATCGTGTGATCCTGAGTTCCACCACCTCTTTTCCCAGAAAAAACGCCCTGCCCAGCTCCAACCCCACCTTTTCTAGGAATCCTACAATCCCCTATGGAAACTAGGCGCAAGCATGAGGAATTGGGCTGGACAGGTTTATTTATTTATTTAAAATTTCTATTTCACCCTCCCTGCGGGCGGGCTCAGGGCGGATAACAACATATTAAAATACAATAAAAATTTATCTACATTAAAACATCATTAAAACAGCAGTGTATTTCTTTTAATACACATTTAAAACAGTATGGTGGACAGCCTTCTTCCCTTTGTTACAGTTTGGGTCCTTTTCCTTGATCAGCCAAAGGGCTCTCTGTCTCACCTGTGCCTTTCTTGCCTGTAGCTTCCATCTCCTCGGCCTCCACGGCGGGAGAAAGCCTTTATCTGGCTTTCCCGGCAGGAGCAGGAGGAAGCCCTGCGGCAGCTGGCGGAACTTCGGGCCGAGGGAGAGCTCCGGCAGCGCCGTGACAAGGAGCGGCAGATCCTGCGGGTGAGTCCTGCCAGTTGGTCCGGAAAGGGCAGCCGCCTCGGACCATCTGTGGATGTTGAGGATGCCACTGCCCAACCCCTCTTGGTAGAGATTCAAGATTCGAGTCCAGCGGCACCTTAAAGACCAACAAGATTTCCTGGGCTTTTGAGAGTCAAAGCTCCTTTTTGTTGGTCTTTAAGGTGCTGCTAGAACTTGTAGGTGCTCCTAGAACTTGTAGGCAGTTGCAGAATGTTGATCCTCTGCGCTCCACTGGCTGTGCCACTTGTAGCAACTAGAGAGCCAGTTTGGTGTCGTGGTTAAGAGCAACGGGACTCTAATCTGGAGAACCAGGGCCGTTTCCAGATGGCTTACCTGAAGCCACTCCATGCCGCAATGTTGCGAAATGTTGTGAAATATCGCGTTTTCTCGCGCAAGTTTTGCGCGACGTCGCGCAAAACTCACGCGAGAATAAACAATATTTTGCATTTTCCCCGGCATGATCCACAACATTGCGGCATGGAGCAGCTTCAGGTAAGCCATCTGGAAACGGCCCAGGTTTGATTCCCCACTCCTCCACCTGAAGCCAGCTGGGTGACCTTGCGTCAGTCACAGCTCTCTCAGCTCTACCCACCTCCCAGGGTGATTGTTATGGGGATAATAATAACACACTTTGTAAACCGCTCTGAGTGGGTGTTAAGTTGTCCTGAAGGGCAGTATATAAATCAAATGTTGTTGTTGTTATTATAGGGCGAGGCCATCTAATCACCTTCATTGCTGCTCAAAAGCGAGAAGGGGGAAAGGGATTAAGTAAAAGCATAAAGTTTAGAAGTGCCAAGATGTCGCAAGACAGCATCCCAAGAGGTCAGCTGTTTGGGGTTGCCGGGACAACCCTTTAAGTGGATTGAAAGGAGAAATGAGTTTTTCCTTCCCCTGAAAATCCTCACAGGTCCCCTCTCGTCTCACCTTTGTGTGTGTTTGTGTGTTCCACAGATCTCAAGACAATGGGGGTGGGGGAATTTATTTGTTGTGTCCCCACAGGAAGCCTTTTACTTGCAAATCCATTCCACATGCCGTATCCAGCCATGCTACGCAGCCCTTCCAGTCAGAGATGTCTCAGTCAAGGAATGAGTCCTGTAGCACCTTAAAGACCAATGAAATTCTCTGTGGCTCTTCATTTTCATTTGCATCAGACGAAGTGAGCTTGGACTTCGTCAGATGCAAATGAAAATGAAGAGCCATAGAGAATTTCATTGGTCTTTAAGGTGCTACAGGGCTCGAATTTTATACCGTTACTATAGATTATGCAGGGCTTTTTTTCTGGGAAAAGAGGTGGTGGAACTCAGTGGGTTGCCCTCGAAGAAAATGGTCACATGGCTGGTGGCCCCGCCCCCTGATCTCCAGACAGCGGGGAGCTGAGATTGCCCTCTGCGTGGTACAGAGGGCAATCTCAACTCCCCTCTGTCTGGAGATCAGGGGGCGGGGCCACCAGCCATGTGACCATTTTTAAGAGGTTCCGGAAATCCGTTCCACCGCGTTCCCGCCGAAAAAAAGCCCTGCCTAGATGGCCCATGGCTGCCTCATCTGGTCAGATCTCAGAATCTAAGCAGGGCTGGCCCTGGTTAGTGCTTGGACAGAAGACCTCCATAGAAATCCAGGGTTGGGAGGCAGAAGCAGGTGACGGCAAACTGCCACTGTTTTTCTCTCGCCTTGAAAGTCCCCTGGGGTTGCCATGGGTCATCTGTGACTTGACAGCACTTTCCACCACTAGCTAATACAGCGGAAAATATCCTGTCACAATAAGAGGCCTCCACAGAATCACCACCAACACAAAAAGGACCCAAATCCTCCGTGGATTACCAACCAGTAGAATGTGAATCGTATATATTGTACCTGTCACCAACCAAGACATGAGAGGTTAAGAGAAAGGAACTCATGAACTTTTATTTGGTATTGATTTACTAATCATGGAACAGGATACTACCGGACTAACTTTTGACCACAGGAACAGTACTAGAGATACATGAAACTGTCCACACAGACATCTGTATATCTTTAAGAGTGCTAGAAGACCAGCACTTTTATGAACTTTTTGGTCCCAGAGTTATTGTACAGAGTATATTTATTCATGTGATACTGTATGTTTATTGCTAACTTATTTATTACCTGGGACATCTAACATTGAATATATATGAATTGTATTTTATTTGTAATATAATGTGTTGCATATTATTCACTTTTTTCACTTTGCAAATGTTAAAAATTATTTAATTCTTATATATACGATTCACATTCCACCTGAAAATATCTTCAAGGAAAGCGTGCATCCAATCTTCTCTCTCTAGTTCCAGGAGAGACTGTCCATTGCCAAGCACCGGAAGTCCGAGGATGACCTTTTGGGAAGCAGCCCGGCAGAGCTACCCCCCACAGAACACCAGGGCCAGGTAATGTCTGCTTGCATCTGCAGCAGGGCAGGGGGAATACAGAGAAGGTACTCTTTCCTCGGATCATTTTGAACAACACTTGGGTGGTTCAGGCCAGTCTGATCTCATCAGATCTCGGAAGCTAAACAAGGTCAGCCTTGGTTAGTACTTGGAAGGGAGACCACCAGGGAAGCCCAGGGTCGCTACTACGCAGAGGCCTTGAAAACTCTTGAGGTTGCCATAAGTTGGCTGTGGCACCTTACAAATACAATTCCTAGGCACTGGGCTGCCACAAGAAATATACTTTTTAAAACTTGTTGGAAGATTCTCTGTCCCGCGAAGAGATTCTTGCCTTGCCTCTCCCAGCCACCTTCTGCCGGGAGCCACTCTTTATGTTGCGTGATTGGATCATTCAATCTCTCCTGATGCAGAGGGACGGCAGTTCTTCTCAGACATTAATGGGAGACAGAGAACAATAATCTACGACTAGCACACATCACATTTTTCATTTACTGCATAGCTAATGTCCATGGGTTTTTTGTGCCTGGAGAATAGTCCAGTTCTTCAAAGCCGCGGGACTCTAATTTCATCAATTCTCAGCTGGCATATGGTACCATTCCTAATGGTAATTTAATGTGAAATTTGTCCACCACCCCTCGTCACCCCCAGCTATTTTCCAAGGAACACAGTTTGGAAACCATTTCTCCAGCCTCTACTGAAAGGGCTTCAGCAATACATCCTTCTCCTCTTAGTAGCTGACGCAGTTCTGGTA
Source organism: Eublepharis macularius (assembly GCF_028583425.1). Taxonomy (NCBI): domain Eukaryota; kingdom Metazoa; phylum Chordata; class Lepidosauria; order Squamata; family Eublepharidae; genus Eublepharis; species Eublepharis macularius. Next base: position 3,022,900 of record NC_072798.1, read on the forward strand.
TAACGAAGGAGTGCCTGGTTGCTTTTTGTCCCCGCACTGATGGCAGCTGGAAGGGAAGGCCCAAAGTTAACCGTAGGGATCTGCAGGAGGTGATAACATTGTCCTCTACAAAATTCAGTTTCGATATTCAACCAAATTCAGTTCTTGGCTGTAAAACCAGATTGGTGCAAGGGTGGGGGAGGGAGGTTCCAAATCAGTGCCTGGCATGGACTTCACTTCATAGGGTGTTGGGCACAGAAGTTCACATGCCACCAATTGGAGCAGCCAAAGGCTTCTCCCAGGACAGCCAGTTTGGTGTAGTGGTTAAGAGTGCGGGACTCTAATCTGGAGAACCGGGTTGGATTCCCCACTCCTCCACTTGAAGCCAGCTGGGTGACCTTGGGTCAGTCACAGCTCTCTCAGAGCTCTCTCAGCCCCACCCACCTTACAGGGTGATTATTGTTGTGGGGATAATAACATACTTTGTAAACTGCTCTGAGTGGGCCTTAGGTTGTCCTGAAGGGCGGTATATAAATCAAATGTTATTATTTATTATTATGGTGCCAACTGCATCAGGCAAAGCAAGCTCTTTGCTGTCACCTTGGGAGCTCACAGAAGCATTGGTGCCTCGGTGCCTTGTTTCTAATGTGGTCCTTCCTGGCTTCAGCAGGACCAAGCTGGACAGAAGACGGCGGTGAAGCGCCACTTGGAGAAGGTGAAGCGCGAGCGGACTTACGTCATGCAGTCCAAGAGGGAGAGGTGAGCGAGAAGTGGGGAGAGAAGCTCCCCAGGCCCTTGAGGCATGCGTGGGACTATTAACGGTGCCAAGGTTGCCTGAGGAATGGCTAATGGGCAGTTGTGTAGACCGGCACATAAGGAGCAGTCAGGGCTGGCCCAGCCTCTGGGCAAACCTCGGCACTTGCCTAGGGCGCCAGTTAGGGCGGGTGCACCAAAAGGCCTGTGCTGAGTGAAAGAACTGCTTCCTGGCACCCAGTCAGACGATTGGTCTAACTCGGGGTGGCCCAAAAATGTCCCGTCCCTCTAATAGCGGTCCACTGGAATAACTTTTCATTTTTCTCTCTATTGAATTGAATGGGGGTGGTTAGTGGAGGTGCATGTGAGCCAAAGTCTTGATTCACCAAAAACCCTTGGGCTGGCCCTGGGCACAGCAGCTCAAGGATCACCATGAGGTGCTTCAGACTAATCTATTAACGTCCTGTTTGCCACATCTTATCGCCACAGTGGTCAACAAGCTGTCCCTGAAGGAGCATGGAAGACAAACCCTCCACTTGTTGGGGTAGGCCAGCAACTGGTATTAAAGGTATACTGCCTGCGAAGGTGGAGGTTTCATTTAGCTGTCAGCTAATAGTCTTGGAGGGACCTCTCTAGCTTGTTTTTAAAGTCACCTCTGCTAGTGGTCATCACAGCAGTGCCAGCCTCAACCCTCCACTCTCTTAATCCTCACCAGTCTCTCCCGCACACACACAGGAATACGCTGCGCTTCAAGGAGCTGCTGGATCCCTTGGTGGCCCCCGGGGAGGAGAGTCCTGAGCCAGGACAGCCAGGGGATGAGTGACCCGAGGAGGAGACCCTCCGACCTCCACCTACTCCACGCTGCCTGCCAGTCAACCCAGCTGGAGCTCTTCTTGGACCTGACTGCCAGGAGATGGGTGCTGCCTCTCACCTAGAACCCGTGCACATCAAACATGCACATTCTGCACTTTCTATTAAAAAAGACCTGCACATTTGGCACCAAGCAAAACAGAGTTTTCACACAGCAAGGGAGAAGGGAATGGCCCTTACAGGCTGTATGGGACCCTCAGCAACCCCCAAAGATGGCAGTGTGCCACTTACCAGATCGGGGCTAAGCGGTCTTGGACATTATCCCGTCACTCCCCCCACCCCACGGCTTGAGGCCAAGGCTTTGGTTGGAACCAAACCAATGGTCTTCTCACATGGACTCCAAGGTTCACGTTGTCTCCAAACTAGTGTTTTTCTGTTATGGATGTTTCATTGCACTGAAATGGCAGGTTTTTTTTAAAAATGCATCAATGACTACAGAATGATGCCGCTCGCTGAAATAAAAGGACAGCAAATCATAAAGGATCCAGATGTTAACATCTGTGAAAAGAAACTGATAAGCAGAATTAATCAGGCAACCTGGCAAGAGGATGCAAAGTCCGTGTTTAAAGAAATAAAATTCTAGCAGGAGTGATTGATTGAAAAGGTTTTTTTTTTTTTAAAAAAAAATCATACTTGTAATCTACCTTGAGTCCCAGTGTGAAAGGTGGACTATAAATGAAAGTAATGAATAAGGAAGGCCAATATATTCCTTGCAGACCAGCCCCTCAAATGGTCTTGTTATTGCATGGAGGTAAAATGCCAAGTCCCTCAGATCTTAGGAAAGGCTGTGGTGCACACCTCCGGTGCGGGAGATGTGGCCTGCAGAGGGCCCCAAAACACCTATCAAGGAAAGCTTTTCAACCATTTTTAACTCTCCCACCGAGCTCAAAATGCCCAGAGGATAGCTGCCCCTCCCTCCCTTTCCCTGGCAATTCTCCAGCATGTGGGCCTCCAGCACCTTCAAAATATGTTGTTAAACTGCTCTTTGGACTGGCTTTAGAAGGTCCTGGCAAGGGGTTGCAGGTGGCAGTTTTGCCCGCCTGTATTACAATGGGGTGTTATATGCTCTTCTTTGGAGCCTACTTACACATTAAAGAAACAGTACTTTAAATGTTGGTTGGGTGGGTTTTTTCCTTCTCATCAAGCCAAGGATAATTGTGGCAATCTAGCAAGGAAGACTGCACCAACTGCACCAAGAGGAGAAATGTTCCATGGACCTATAAGTAGCTGGCTGCTCAAAGGCATGGGGCCGTGGCTGCTTCCTGAAGCAACTTCTGCTTTCCGTTCATGACCAGACGTTTACGCAGGGAGAGGGAGTTCAGCAAATGGGGAAGCCCATGGGTTGAATTTGCATTGCGAGTGTGTGTGAGCCAACTTGAATTTTCTGAAATTGGGGCATTTGGAAACAGTCCCTGAAAGTCACCTTAAAAACTATCAAGCCCTTTTTCTTTCAATGCTTCCCCAGTGAATAAGTGGATTCGTACAGGAAGGTACCAGAAAACCTTCAATAGTCATTTGCTGTCCTTTCTTTTTGGCTCATCCTCTCAGCCCCAACTCCTCACCAGCCGCACGCTTGCCATCGTCCAGCCCACTGGAAACTGGGGGGCCGTCTGCAGCCTCCTTTCGCCAGGGCAGGCAGCAGTGGTGGGCTGAAGTAGCCCATACTGAACCCTGCAAGATATCCACAGATGGGAAAACGTGCTTATATGAACCATGGGGGGGGGGGACGGGGTGGTAAAGAGTGAGTTTGGTGTAGTGGTTAAGAGCACTTAAGACTCTATTTTGGAGAGCCGGGTTTGACTCCCCACTCCTCCGCTTGAAGCCAGCTGGGTGACCTTGGGTCAGTCACAGCTCTCTCAGAGCACTCTCAGCCCCACCCACCTCACAGGGTGATTGTCGTGGGGATAATAATGATACTTTGCAAACCGTTCTGAGTGGGTGTTAAGTTGTCCTGAAGGGCGGTATACAAATTGAATGATGTTATTATTAAAGCAAGGCCAAGGCAGCCCCCAGTGAGTAAGGGCTGCTCACCTCCAAAGCACCCCCCAGAAGAGGAATGGGGGAGCTCTGCAACAACAGGCCCTCCAGGTGAGTGGGCCAGCAGCCTTTTTCTGAAATACTCAGTCGGCCCAGGACCCTGACTACATAAACCCATCCCGTCCCCACTCCCACCAAAGGTTTCTCTCCATTTCAAATGAAGGAATTCGTTCTTGAACACGGCAACCCTGTTTCTGACGAGTTCTGGCGAGTCACTGATGTCATGAGAAGGGTAGCAATGCGCTCACAAGGAGAAAACACACAGCAGGTGTGAAGCGGCATGCGCTGTGCATGCAAGTTACACTCACCGGCTCCTGTGCAGTTCCAAACTTTCCTCAACCAAGTGTCTGCCCTCAGAGCGCGCGAGGCTCAGCTCTTCCGGTTCCCACCCCACACTTTCAAAGACTACATGCGTAACAGGAGCCTGTGGACTGCTGGCCCTCCGCTGGTCTGGAGGGTGTGCGATGACTGCAACACCTTGTGATCTCTCAGCCTCCCTTCTCACCACCCCTCTCCAGCTGTTAGAATAGCTGCCTACTTTGTACAGCTGCCTTGGGTTCTCCCTCTGGTCGTTTGTTAAGTGGAAGGGGGTATACATGTTTTTGGTAGCACCCAACTTCACGCTCCCAGCCAGCCCCAGCTCCTCCCATTCCCAGATATGTCCCTCATCACAAGCTGGCAACCCTCTGAAGAGCAGGAATGAGCCCCAAGTGGTACAATCGTAAGATCTTGTTTGCAGACACAGCCGCAAGAGGAACTCTTTGCTCAAAGGGCCACGTCCCGGGGGTGCAGCAAGGAGAAGGCCCCGTTCTTGCGGAAGAAGCTGTCAATGCGGCACTTGGGTGTGGGAGCCACGTAGCTGGTAGCCATATTCCCTGGAGAGAGACAAGACGGGGGAAGCAGTCAGGGATGGAGCAGTGTCGCTTCGCAGCAATGGCTAATGTCCCTTTCCAGCCACCACTAGCAGCAGCAATGACCCACAGGAGTGACCCTCAGCCAGCTCCTGAGCCCACTTACCCATCTGCCAGCCGTAGTTGAAGTTGGTGGTGATGGGAAAGGTGTACTTGTCCTCCGGCCGGAGGAGCATGCGAGTCTGCAGGTAGCGATAGCGCCCCTCGTCCTCGTGAGAGATGCCTTGGTACAAGAGGGCACGCACCTCCCGCAGTGGCGGTTTCATCTCGGCCTGCAGCACCATCGCATCGACCCCCATCAGATCGCGTTCCTTTGGTGGCACCGCTGGAGGAGGAGGAAGGGGCGGGCTTCCCGGCTTCCCGGGGGGCGGGGCCTTGAGGGAGGGGAGCTTGAGGGTGGTCTCCATGGCCTTCTTGTGTCGCTCACGGTGGCGCTCCTGCTTGGCCTTGACAAGGGCCCCGTACTTCTGGTGCCAGCCAAAGCGCAGCATGATCTCTTTCAGGTACTCCTCTTTCCAGAAATTCTGCTGCAAGGTGTCCATGTTCAATGACCGCGCCATGGCTGGATGGGGAGAGGACCGCGCGCCACCCAACACACAATGTTACAGCTCCGACGACCACTGTCCACACCCCTTTCCCGTAGCCCAGGCACCCTGCTCCTGCCAGCCCGTCGCCAGGTGAGGCATACACCAAGCTGCCGCTTCTGACATGAGCAGACCGACAACCCCCAGGAACCCCTTTGCACCGCCTTCACCTGCCTAAGATGTGGGCTTTAAGCTTGCTGAGATAAGAGGCTGGCAACTGGCCTCTTGTGAGCTCACAAGATGCTGCTTGGGGGAAATGTGCAGACTGGGCGGCCTGACCCATCACCTTGAGTTGGGGGGGGGGGCAGGGGCACCCCACCAGACACCATCATGAATACCATCCATGTACCAAGCAGGTTTTCACGATCAAGGGCACGATCCTTTTATTTAATGCATTTACATAATGTCTTTCTGTCATGACATCCAAAGCTCTTTACCATTTAAAATATGAAGGCAGAATAAACGTTCTTTCAGGCTGTTAACTTTCTCTTTGGGAGTTGACACGGCATCGCAGCTTTTGATTTTCTCTCAGAGCACATTCACACAACCCGAGCTAGACCACCTCTTCCATAGACCCAGTGCTCCTCTCATAGACTCCTCTCAGTTTCCCAAGCTCAATGAAATTATTTTTGTTCTAATGCAGAGTCGTTCTGGAACAGGCCACATTGTGGAGATTTGAAAGCACGCCACAAACCAATGGCCCAGTCTTGATCATAGTTGCCGATGGCTTGCAGAGGGCCAGAGAGCAGCACATGGTGGCGTCCTCCCCTTCCTCCCAGCATGTTTCGGAGACACAGAGCACACACCTGGAGAGGCTTCCTGGAAGCACTGCTGACTACTACAGAATTTCTGTGGGATGGGAGGGAATTTCCTTTTCAGCAATACAAAGGTAGCGCTTGGTGGCTCTGTATCACTTGTCAGCCTTTGTGTGTCATGATGCAATCAGGTGGGAGAGAAAAGAAAGCCAAATAAAACAGTGCTTTTTAACAAGGGAATTTCTCTTATCTATTTCATGGCTTGCATATACACAAAATGCTTAAGGCTGTCAGTTTGAGCCACTGGCCTCAAGTCCAGAAGAGCTTGTGCTTTGGTGAATGGGCTAGTCTTTAAGGCACAACCTGGTTTTCCTGACCTAATGACCCAGACTTTGCAGAACAGTCCTTCTGCCCATGCCCTCCCACCCACCCCACCGCGCTTCTTCTAAGGTTGACGCTATGGAAATTGTACAGCTCTACAGACATAATTTTTTTATTTTGTTTTGCCAGTTCACCCCAGAGAATATCCTGTCTGGCTCTTCTTCTCCACTTCTCTGCAAAGTGCTTGATTATGTTCTCCCTTGGCATCACGCCTCCCTTTGCCCAGTGCCCAAAGGCACCAATGTTCCCGCCCATCAATACTGGCCCTCCATGTCCCAGACCAAGTGGACTCTGGCGCATGGATCCTTGCTCCACAACAAAATAGTGCCATTTGTAAGGACTTCCAGATCTGATTGCTTGCTGCTTGCCCTGTGAACCAGTGGCTTCCTACACCAGACTCGGAGGGATGTCACACCAGTGGACAACAGGCTCCACAAAGGATTTTTTAGTCTCCAAATGTTGTCTCAGATGGCAGCATGTAAGGGAGGGGGGACTGTAAGATCCAGGATTCGCTGTCTAGCTCAAGGTTAAAAAGGCACAAAAGAAGGTAGGAGACACCACCAAGGATCCAGACAGGTTCACACAACTGTCCATCGTTATAACTTATATACAGAATTGGAATTCTACCTACTTCTGCTCTGACATAAGGTGTTCTCCCCTCCACACTGAAGCCATATTGTGTGGATTTTTGTCCCTGTGGATCCTAGAAAACCCTAGCACAGCCTTTTGGAAGAACAAAAGGGGCTCTCCTCCCATTTGTACCCATTCGAAACGGGAAGTGTCTCCTCTTTTCTCAGATACATGAAGGAAAGGCAGAGAAATGCTTCCCCGCTCGTTCAGCCTCCCCATGGCACAGGCTTCTAAGGCAGCTTCCCCTCCAGGCGACCGCCCTCTAGTTACTGCTTGCTGTAAGTTGCTCGTCCTCTTCCCCAGTCAGGTGAAGTCATGGCTATTGGTTCTACAAAGGAATCCTGGCCTTGGGCCCTGAGAGCTTCAGAGTTTCCATCTGGACGCACAAAGCAGCATGACTCAGGCCAAGAAGTTCAAGCCAGTCTTGGCTGGTGCTGCTAGGGACCTTCTGCTACTCTTTCTAAGACACCAAGCTTAGCAGCTCTGGGGGAAACAAGACCGGGGGAGGGAGAATGACCAACAAAATCCAGGCAGAAAATAGCGGTTGGTTCCAGCCAGAACAGGCTTTCTTTTTCCAGTGGCTGACGCAGACAAGGCCAGTTCACAGCTCTTCACACAGCTCTGCATGACCCCCTAGAATTGGGGGAGGGGGCTGGAACCCTTCAGACATCCCTGCAGAAGGGCCAGAACCCTTGCTCTCACCTTCGCCTCCGCTGACCTTCCTGTAGTGGCTCTTCCCGCAGTTCCTTTGGCAAGAAAGGTGCAAAGCAGCCCAAGGAAGGAGAATATTCACAGGGGCAACCCCAGGGCACGCACACGCTCTCTCTCTCGCTCTCTCTCTCTCACACACACACACACACACACACACACAATATCGCCAAAGAGGTCACTTTGTTGTGTTTTTTAAATGCACACAATCAAACAGTGTGACAATATCCTGTATGGCATCTTCATTCCAAATCTAAACTTTCACATTTGCTGCAGATCTCTCGCACACGCACACGCACACGCACACACACGCACAAGAATAACCACAAGAACAGAAGTCCAAGCTGCGTCAGTCGGTCTGATTTATCATGAAAACCTTTGCCACACAGTACCGTACCAAGCACAAGGGAGCAGGACTTCAGCACGAAGGGATACAGAGTTGATCGGCCGTAAGGGGTCACTTCCTTAGAAACCTAAACATCTGCTACGAGAGGGGCTCAAGGTCGTGGCAGACCACAGGGAACAGCCAGCTCTTCCCAACCTCAGCAACGGGAAAAAGCCCCTGGAAAACGCAACAGAGGCAGAACTAAGGATGCCAAACGGCAGGAATGTATAAGAACAACAAATGAATTCTAGGGGTGGCAGAAGTCCAGGGTGGCCGAGCCCCCTGTTCACGGAACACAGTCAGAAGAGTAACAATGAGAGCCAGCCATCAAAGCAGCGTGTGACGGGGAGGGGAGACAGGAAGTCTTGACAGGACAGGGTGGAGGAAGCCGCGCCGCCTCCCCGCCGTCTATCGCAAGTCCTCGGCAGTGAACATGCCCTTGGCCCGGCGGAGGATGGAGTCCTTGGAGGCGTCGTAGGGGTGCTCCTTGGAGGGGATCTCGAGCACGGCGGGGATGGACTTGTTGTGCGCATCGATGGCGTGTCGGATCATCTCCGCAATGAACTGGTTGATGAGGATGATGCCGATGTCCTCACGGCTCAAGAAACCCCTGAGGGCAGACACGAAAGAAAAGGGGATTTGCTTGTGTTTAAATCCAGGTGGCTCACAAGAGGAGTACCAGCGGCACCCACAATAACAAAAAAGTCAACAAAAAAAATCCAGGTTAACATCCCTTAATCTGACACAACCCAACAGCGAGACCATTTCAGCCCAGAAGCACATCATCCGATAGTGGTAACCTTGAAAAAGCTGCAGTGTAAAAACTCTGCTGAAGAGGACAGCTTTACTCCGCTCCCAAAATGACAACAATGAAGCCCTCCCCACCATCTAAAACAGCATGCTCTATCACGGGGCTGGCTTTGCAGTCGAAAAACAGAGACCGAGCAGCTGGACATGGAGACTGCAAGTGTGACCAAGGGGTCATGACCAGCATCCAAGGGCCTTCAGGAGTCTACACAAACGGGCTACCACTATCAGGCCACCAACAAAGCTTAGAGCTCATTGCAAGAGAAACATGGGACCCAATTCTGCTCCTGTGCTTATTTTACAGTTGGCTTGAGTTAGTGACTCCCAGAAGGCGGCCTTGGACACCCCCATCTTCATTTCCAAGCATGGGAAGAATGCAAGTGATGCCTAGTGGGAATAGGGCCCTTTTGAGGAGGAGCACAGCATGGTGTGTCTGGGGGTTAGTGTTTTGGATTAGGACCACAGAGATGTGGGTTCGAATCTCCTCAGCCTTGGTTAGGTGCCCTTAGGGCAATCACACAACGGCAAAGATTACATGGCACCTGTATTGAAAGCTTTTGGAAAGTCTAAGTCTCTATATGACGTCTACCAGATCACTCATGCTCACATGTTTGTTAACTATTTCAAAGGTTGGTTGGAGAGGCAGAACTTCCCTTAACAGCTTGCTGTTTCTTCCTTGGCAGGACTCATTCCTCTTACTAACCCTATCTTTACTAGCAGTTTAACTAGCCTGTGACTTTCTAGATTTCCATTAGAATACTTTTATAAAATGGATGTTGACTTTGCTACCTTCTAATCTTCTGACCGGAAGGCCAATTTTAGCCACACATTTCATAGTTCTGTTACCAGATCAACAATTTCACATCTGCGTTCCTTACGAGCCCTTGGGTGTGTGCCATCTGACCCTGGTGACCAGTTACTTTTTTGAATTTGTCCCTGAATCCTAGAACTTCATCTCGTCGCTTGTATTTAACTTAGTTCCTTTGACATCTAACTTACAAAACAGAGAGGTAAAGGCAAAGATGCATGAAAAATCTGGCCCTGCTATTGACTTAATGCAGTGAGGGACGAGAGAGTAAAGTGGGACCGCACTCAAGTGGGGCACATCCAGCCAATACCTTGCAGCCATACCAGCTGCACTTCTATAACTTATTTCTGTGCAGAGCCACGTTCTCTTGGAGATGCTGAAAACTACACCTCCAGATCCTATCCCATCCTCGACCAACAAGTCATGGCCTCTGTAACTGAACAAATCAGCCTAATGTGACACACACACACACATCCCAGTCACAGTGACAACAAATGTGTCCTTCACAAGTCTCCCAGGAACAAGGGACCTGGTGGAAGGCAGCTGAGCCTGGTTTGGAAGGGTTTGTGCAAGCCAGGCTGTTTTGGTGTAAACTAAACCCCGGTGGAACCAAGGCTGTTCTGGCAACAGCTAGTATTATCAGGAAAAGAAACATGAGGTTCCAGAGAATGCTGCCAATTCTAACAGAGATCCTGAGACTCAGAATCCCATGGCTTGGAGACTTGCAAAAAGCAGTGCTATCCAGATAACTGGAGGCAGAAGATCAGTGCAGCCAAGGCACTTCCAGTCCACTAGCACATGTCAGCAGAAGTTAGGCACGCTTGCTTCACTGTTTCTGGATTGAACCTAGAAAGAGCCCAGGCATAGTGGGGTAACTTGCAGAGGCTAAGGTTAATACATTTGCGATTGAAGGCTTTGGTGCAGTATCCCACTCTTCCTGCTTGGGGTGGAGGTGTAAACAATGACATGCCAGCAGCAACTGATCTTTTGGTGCAGGGGAAAAACTGCAGCTATCCCTTCCTGCTCCACTCCAAATAAAAAAAGCTTAGCAAGTTTATGTAAGAGTGCGCAACTCACCTTCCTTACTTGCCAACTGACACTGCAGGCTCCCCTTCCCTCTGAAACCAAGAACCCACCCAGCCCAAAAACACGCCCCCCACACACACAACAGACATCAGTGTGTCGTACTCCCCCCACCCCCAGCCCAGGTTCAAACAACTGGGAAGAAGGCAGCACTGACCATACCACAATTTTCAGGTGAGCCACTGCATGTATTACCCTCCACCCACCCAGCCAACAGCCACTTCTTGTAGCACCAAAGCTGAAGAGTGCCTCTGAGCATGTGCAGATATCGATCCAGCCACCGTTGTCACTGAACACATTGGAATTACTTAGCCCCCTTCCTCCTAGCCCTACAAACGCTGCTCCACCACCCCTCGCCCACACTAAAAACTCTCTTGCAGTGGTTTAGGCCAGGATTCCAGAGAGCCAGGTTCAAATCCCACCTCTGCTACGGAAGCTTGGGGGGAGGCCTTGGGCAGTCACTCTCTCTCGCCCTAACCTTCCTCGCAGGGCTGTTGTGGGGATGAATGGAGGAAAGCCATCTAAGCCACCTAAGGGATATGCCTGTTAGAAGTATCAATGAGGAAAATGAACAGATTTAAAAAGGGCTCACAAAGCCTAGAAACAGAAAGGCCCTCAGACCCATTCCCTTCCACCACTCAAGGCTCACAACTTTCTGATCTCCACTCAAGGTCGAGCTGTCCCGTCCTTCAAGGTCGTTCTCCCCATCCTTACTGACACAACAGAGCCCCCCCCCCCCTATTTTGAATGCTTTGGTCTTTGGCCCACCCTCCACAGCAGCCATTTTCTCGAAATCTCTATGGGCTGCCTGGACATCAAATGTCACTCCGGATTTCCAGGCCCCACCTGGAGGTTGGCAAGCCACCCTATTTCGAAGGGTTCGCTTTTAGAACTAACCTTCCCCCCCCCGCCAACAGAACGAGAATGGGCGCGCCCACTCAACAGCTTCTCCCTCGCCCCCCCAAACCCCAATGGAACTCTAGTCACCCCCCCCCCCGGTCTCCGTAATGGTTTAAGCCTCTGGCTCGTCCTTCCTGCGCACGACGCTTTTCTTTCGACAAAAAGGAACATTCCCAGCCTCCCCCGCAGAAAGGGCCAGTTGGTATCTCCCTCCAACCGGCATTTCCCCCCTTCCAGTGACCGCGTTCTTTCCTCCCCCCGCCCGAAATGGTTGACCCCAGAGCGAGTGTCCCCCTCCCTCCCTCCCTCGGAAATGGTCTTCCTGCGTTTCCACGGCAACGAGCGGCCCCTGCGCCCCGCTTCCCTCCCTCCCTCCCTCACCGGAAAGCCTCCTCGATCTCCGCCAGGCTCGTCTCCTTCTCCACCACCAAGAAGTTGGGCCGCCGGTGCTTGTCCAGCTCCCCGACCCCGCCCAGCAAGAACCCCGTCACGGTGTCTTCGTCGCCCAGCACGGCAATTAGCTTCCCCCGACCGGCCATCACGGCGGAGAAAGATCCTAAGCGGCCACCGTCAGCGAACGAGACCGGGAATGTTGCTGCGCAAGCGCACTTTAAAAAGGCATAGGGCCGCCCCTCATACGCGGAGCATGTGTAGTTGACAAAAGCGGCGCCGGAGCGGACATGTTTGAGAGGGGAACGGATTTGAGCACGCGCAATCCAACCATTTCATCTCCTTTAAACCGCCCCCCCCCCGTTAATTAAAAAATGCGTAATGAAAGGAGCTTTATGGGCTCAAAAAGGGAAGGTGAATCTTGTCATTAACACAAATATACACCACAATGATAATCCAGGACACTTTTTTGTGTAACAAAAGTACGATTATGGAAAACTGCAGACACTAACTTCCAGGTATAACTGAGTCCAGGTAATTATAGAAAGAGACACAGCGTGCCCGGCAGGATGTGGCTCCTTAAGACGGTGGGCTCCACAGCATTACAACCCCTCCACCCACAGCATTATGCCCCACCTACTCGGGTCCCTCCCCTCCCAAATCAAAACCCTTCCCAGATTTAACACTCAAATTAGCAGAATTTCCCCAAGCTGCAGTTACCAAGCCTATGAAGGTCACCCAAGCAAACAATGCATGGAAAATAGTGTAATCAACGATGCACACTACAACACCTGCTTTTCTCTGGGACAGAAAATCTAGAGGCATTTATAGCAAGGCAATGCCTATACCAACTGACCTCAAAGAAGATGGGATGCAAGAAAAATTTACTGAGCAGAGAAACACTCTGCATCTGCACAAAGGGAAGACGGCAATGTGGACTAGACAAGATTGCCAGAATCGGTGGAATGTTTTCTTAACTCCATCTCACATCATCGGAAATAATCATTAGTTTCATACTCAAACAAGCAAAAGTGGAAAGAAGCCCATGGAACAGGAAATATTTACGTTCCCCAAAGAAGTTACTCTAGTCTCAGGCCATTGATTTCAAATGCTTTAGATGGGAATACATATTTAGGATTGCTCTGTTAAATCATAAATAAATGGAGAGGGAGTTTAGAAAGGATCATGTTTATTATTATTTATTTGACTTAATTTATAAATGGTATTTCTCTCAAACGGGTCATTAAGGCAGCTTACATTATTCTGCTATTCTTCATTGGACAGACATCCACATGAGAAATAAAAAGCTAAAAATTTCCACCATAAGGAAACCAGCAGCCATTTTAAAATTGACAAGAAGGGAGGCGGGGATATGCAAAATAGAAAAAATTACAAAGAAATGAAACAAAGAATTAAAAAAAAATAGCGTATAAAAAGAAAAGAAAAAGAAAAAAGGAAAGAAATATAAAGAAAATAAAAAATAAAAAAAGGAAATTGTGAAATCCAAAAAATACCCCAAAAACCATAACTGAAATAAGAAGAGAAAACAGGGACAAAAAAACTTAGTTTTAAAAAAAAGGAGCCCAGGGGGGGGGGGGGCGGCATTGGCAGCACAGGCTGGGCTTCAGTCTCCTCCTCCCAGGTGAGGAGGAGCTTGGGGCTGCCTGGAGGCCTGTGGCTCATTTGCATACTCCTCCCTGGGAGGCGGGGCCAGGCGAGACCCTGGAGGCAAGCTGCCAGGCAGCGCTTTGCACTTACTGCTCAGGTGGTTTTCTCCAAGCACAGCACGAACAGGCCACAGCCCTTTTCCGCCCATGCCTTCTTTCCTTTTTCTTTCTTTCTTTGGCACTACAGAGAAAAGAATGCCCCCAAGGGGCAGGGCACCGCTTCCGGAGGCACTGCAATACCGGACCGATGCATGGAGGGCAAGGAGCAAGCCCCTAGAGCACCTCCCATTCCCAAAAATCCGTTTAATACGTAGCTCTCAAATAGAGAGCATATCAGATATTAAACTGATAAGAACAGATACTACACTTGATCTTAGCCAAAAGGCCGAGAAGCGATACCAGACCTGGCTGGGACCCGGGCACTCGTACCGACAGCATCTCCCCTTAGGACATGGTGAGCGCGCCACCATGCCCCTGGGGCAGGCGCCCATCCCTTTAAAAAAAAAAGGAGCCCAGGGGGGGGGGGCGGCATTGGCAGCACAGGCTGGGCTTCAGTCTCCTCCTCCCAGGTGAGGAGGAGCTTGGGGCTGCCTGGAGGCCTGTGGCTCATTTGCATACTCCTCCCTGGGAGGCGGGGCCAGGCGAGACCCTGGAGGCAAGCTGCCAGGCAGCGCTTTGCACTTACTGCTCAGGTGGTTTTCTCCAAGCACAGCACGAACAGGCCACAGCCCTTTTCCGCCCATGCCTTCTTTCCTTTTTCTTTCTTTCTTTGGCACTACAGAGAAAAGAATGCCCCCAAGGGGCAGGGCACCGCTTCCGGAGGCACTGCAATACCGGACCGATGCATGGAGGGCAAGGAGCAAGCCCCTAGAGCACCTCCCATTCCCAAAAATCCGTTTAATACGTAGCTCTCAAATAGAGAGCATATCAGATATTAAACTGATAAGAACAGATACTACACTTGATCTTAGCCAAAAGGCCGAGAAGCGATACCAGACCTGGCTGGGACCCGGGCACTCGTACCGACAGCATCTCCCCTTAGGACATGGTGAGCGCGCCACCATGCCCCTGGGGCAGGCGCCCATCCCTTTAAAAAAAAAAGGAGCCCAGGGGGGGGGGGGCGGCATTGGCAGCACAGGCTGGGCTTCAGTCTCCTCCTCCCAGGTGAGGAGGAGCTTGGGGCTGCCTGGAGGCCTGTGGCTCATTTGCATACTCCTCCCTGGGAGGCGGGGCCAGGCGAGACCCTGGAGGCAAGCTGCCAGGCAGCGCTTTGCACTTACTGCTCAGGTGGTTTTCTCCAAGCACAGCACGAACAGGCCACAGCCCTTTTCCGCCCATGCCTTCTTTCCTTTTTCTTTCTTTCTTTGGCACTACAGAGAAAAGAATGCCCCCAAGGGGCAGGGCACCGCTTCCGGAGGCACTGCAATACCGGACCGATGCATGGAGGGCAAGGAGCAAGCCCCTAGAGCACCTCCCATTCCCAAAAATCCGTTTAATACGTAGCTCTCAAATAGAGAGCATATCAGATATTAAACTGATAAGAACAGATACTACACTTGATCTTAGCCAAAAGGCCGAGAAGCGATACCAGACCTGGCTGGGACCCGGGCACTCGTACCGACAGCATCTCCCCTTAGGACATGGTGAGCGCGCCACCATGCCCCTGGGGCAGGCGCCCATCCCTTTAAAAAAAAAAGGAGCCCAGGGGGGGGGGGCGGCATTGGCAGCACAGGCTGGGCTTCAGTCTCCTCCTCCCAGGTGAGGAGGAGCTTGGGGCTGCCTGGAGGCCTGTGGCTCATTTGCATACTCCTCCCTGGGAGGCGGGGCCAGGCGAGACCCTGGAGGCAAGCTGCCAGGCAGCGCTTTGCACTTACTGCTCAGGTGGTTTTCTCCAAGCACAGCACGAACAGGCCACAGCCCTTTTCCGCCCATGCCTTCTTTCCTTTTTCTTTCTTTCTTTGGCACTACAGAGAAAAGAATGCCCCCAAGGGGCAGGGCACCGCTTCCGGAGGCACTGCAATACCGGACCGATGCATGGAGGGCAAGGAGCAAGCCCCTAGAGCACCTCCCATTCCCAAAAATCCGTTTAATACGTAGCTCTCAAATAGAGAGCATATCAGATATTAAACTGATAAGAACAGATACTACACTTGATCTTAGCCAAAAGGCCGAGAAGCGATACCAGACCTGGCTGGGACCCGGGCACTCGTACCGACAGCATCTCCCCTTAGGACATGGTGAGCGCGCCACCATGCCCCTGGGGCAGGCGCCCATCCCTTTAAAAAAAAAAGGAGCCCAGGGGGGGGGGGGCGGCATTGGCAGCACAGGCTGGGCTTCAGTCTCCTCCTCCCAGGTGAGGAGGAGCTTGGGGCTGCCTGGAGGCCTGTGGCTCATTTGCATACTCCTCCCTGGGAGGCGGGGCCAGGCGAGACCCTGGAGGCAAGCTGCCAGGCAGCGCTTTGCACTTACTGCTCAGGTGGTTTTCTCCAAGCACAGCACGAACAGGCCACAGCCCTTTTCCGCCCATGCCTTCTTTCCTTTTTCTTTCTTTCTTTGGCACTACAGAGAAAAGAATGCCCCCAAGGGGCAGGGCACCGCTTCCGGAGGCACTGCAATACCGGACCGATGCATGGAGGGCAAGGAGCAAGCCCCTAGAGCACCTCCCATTCCCAAAAATCCGTTTAATACGTAGCTCTCAAATAGAGAGCATATCAGATATTAAACTGATAAGAACAGATACTACACTTGATCTTAGCCAAAAGGCCGAGAAGCGATACCAGACCTGGCTGGGACCCGGGCACTCGTACCGACAGCATCTCCCCTTAGGACATGGTGAGCGCGCCACCATGCCCCTGGGGCAGGCGCCCATCCCTTTAAAAAAAAAAGGAGCCCAGGGGGGGGGGGGCGGCATTGGCAGCACAGGCTGGGCTTCAGTCTCCTCCTCCCAGGTGAGGAGGAGCTTGGGGCTGCCTGGAGGCCTGTGGCTCATTTGCATACTCCTCCCTGGGAGGCGGGGCCAGGCGAGACCCTGGAGGCAAGCTGCCAGGCAGCGCTTTGCACTTACTGCTCAGGTGGTTTTCTCCAAGCACAGCACGAACAGGCCACAGCCCTTTTCCGCCCATGCCTTCTTTCCTTTTTCTTTCTTTCTTTGGCACTACAGAGAAAAGAATGCCCCCAAGGGGCAGGGCACCGCTTCCGGAGGCACTGCAATACCGGACCGATGCATGGAGGGCAAGGAGCAAGCCCCTAGAGCACCTCCCATTCCCAAAAATCCGTTTAATACGTAGCTCTCAAATAGAGAGCATATCAGATATTAAACTGATAAGAACAGATACTACACTTGATCTTAGCCAAAAGGCCGAGAAGCGATACCAGACCTGGCTGGGACCCGGGCACTCGTACCGACAGCATCTCCCCTTAGGACATGGTGAGCGCGCCACCATGCCCCTGGGGCAGGCGCCCATCCCTTTAAAAAAAAAAGGAGCCCAGGGGGGGGGGGCGGCATTGGCAGCACAGGCTGGGCTTCAGTCTCCTCCTCCCAGGTGAGGAGGAGCTTGGGGCTGCCTGGAGGCCTGTGGCTCATTTGCATACTCCTCCCTGGGAGGCGGGGCCAGGCGAGACCCTGGAGGCAAGCTGCCAGGCAGCGCTTTGCACTTACTGCTCAGGTGGTTTTCTCCAAGCACAGCACGAACAGGCCACAGCCCTTTTCCGCCCATGCCTTCTTTCCTTTTTCTTTCTTTCTTTGGCACTACAGAGAAAAGAATGCCCCCAAGGGGCAGGGCACCGCTTCCGGAGGCACTGCAATACCGGACCGATGCATGGAGGGCAAGGAGCAAGCCCCTAGAGCACCTCCCATTCCCAAAAATCCGTTTAATACGTAGCTCTCAAATAGAGAGCATATCAGATATTAAACTGATAAGAACAGATACTACACTTGATCTTAGCCAAAAGGCCGAGAAGCGATACCAGACCTGGCTGGGACCCGGGCACTCGTACCGACAGCATCTCCCCTTAGGACATGGTGAGCGCGCCACCATGCCCCTGGGGCAGGCGCCCATCCCTTTAAAAAAAAAAGGAGCCCAGGGGGGGGGGGGCGGCATTGGCAGCACAGGCTGGGCTTCAGTCTCCTCCTCCCAGGTGAGGAGGAGCTTGGGGCTGCCTGGAGGCCTGTGGCTCATTTGCATACTCCTCCCTGGGAGGCGGGGCCAGGCGAGACCCTGGAGGCAAGCTGCCAGGCAGCGCTTTGCACTTACTGCTCAGGTGGTTTTCTCCAAGCACAGCACGAACAGGCCACAGCCCTTTTCCGCCCATGCCTTCTTTCCTTTTTCTTTCTTTCTTTGGCACTACAGAGAAAAGAATGCCCCCAAGGGGCAGGGCACCGCTTCCGGAGGCACTGCAATACCGGACCGATGCATGGAGGGCAAGGAGCAAGCCCCTAGAGCACCTCCCATTCCCAAAAATCCGTTTAATACGTAGCTCTCAAATAGAGAGCATATCAGATATTAAACTGATAAGAACAGATACTACACTTGATCTTAGCCAAAAGGCCGAGAAGCGATACCAGACCTGGCTGGGACCCGGGCACTCGTACCGACAGCATCTCCCCTTAGGACATGGTGAGCGCGCCACCATGCCCCTGGGGCAGGCGCCCATCCCTTTAAAAAAAAAAGGAGCCCAGGGGGGGGGGGGCGGCATTGGCAGCACAGGCTGGGCTTCAGTCTCCTCCTCCCAGGTGAGGAGGAGCTTGGGGCTGCCTGGAGGCCTGTGGCTCATTTGCATACTCCTCCCTGGGAGGCGGGGCCAGGCGAGACCCTGGAGGCAAGCTGCCAGGCAGCGCTTTGCACTTACTGCTCAGGTGGTTTTCTCCAAGCACAGCACGAACAGGCCACAGCCCTTTTCCGCCCATGCCTTCTTTCCTTTTTCTTTCTTTCTTTGGCACTACAGAGAAAAGAATGCCCCCAAGGGGCAGGGCACCGCTTCCGGAGGCACTGCAATACCGGACCGATGCATGGAGGGCAAGGAGCAAGCCCCTAGAGCACCTCCCATTCCCAAAAATCCGTTTAATACGTAGCTCTCAAATAGAGAGCATATCAGATATTAAACTGATAAGAACAGATACTACACTTGATCTTAGCCAAAAGGCCGAGAAGCGATACCAGACCTGGCTGGGACCCGGGCACTCGTACCGACAGCATCTCCCCTTAGGACATGGTGAGCGCGCCACCATGCCCCTGGGGCAGGCGCCCATCCCTTTAAAAAAAAAAGGAGCCCAGGGGGGGGGGGGCGGCATTGGCAGCACAGGCTGGGCTTCAGTCTCCTCCTCCCAGGTGAGGAGGAGCTTGGGGCTGCCTGGAGGCCTGTGGCTCATTTGCATACTCCTCCCTGGGAGGCGGGGCCAGGCGAGACCCTGGAGGCAAGCTGCCAGGCAGCGCTTTGCACTTACTGCTCAGGTGGTTTTCTCCAAGCACAGCACGAACAGGCCACAGCCCTTTTCCGCCCATGCCTTCTTTCCTTTTTCTTTCTTTCTTTGGCACTACAGAGAAAAGAATGCCCCCAAGGGGCAGGGCACCGCTTCCGGAGGCACTGCAATACCGGACCGATGCATGGAGGGCAAGGAGCAAGCCCCTAGAGCACCTCCCATTCCCAAAAATCCGTTTAATACGTAGCTCTCAAATAGAGAGCATATCAGATATTAAACTGATAAGAACAGATACTACACTTGATCTTAGCCAAAAGGCCGAGAAGCGATACCAGACCTGGCTGGGACCCGGGCACTCGTACCGACAGCATCTCCCCTTAGGACATGGTGAGCGCGCCACCATGCCCCTGGGGCAGGCGCCCATCCCTTTAAAAAAAAAAGGAGCCCAGGGGGGGGGGGGCGGCATTGGCAGCACAGGCTGGGCTTCAGTCTCCTCCTCCCAGGTGAGGAGGAGCTTGGGGCTGCCTGGAGGCCTGTGGCTCATTTGCATACTCCTCCCTGGGAGGCGGGGCCAGGCGAGACCCTGGAGGCAAGCTGCCAGGCAGCGCTTTGCACTTACTGCTCAGGTGGTTTTCTCCAAGCACAGCACGAACAGGCCACAGCCCTTTTCCGCCCATGCCTTCTTTCCTTTTTCTTTCTTTCTTTGGCACTACAGAGAAAAGAATGCCCCCAAGGGGCAGGGCACCGCTTCCGGAGGCACTGCAATACCGGACCGATGCATGGAGGGCAAGGAGCAAGCCCCTAGAGCACCTCCCATTCCCAAAAATCCGTTTAATACGTAGCTCTCAAATAGAGAGCATATCAGATATTAAACTGATAAGAACAGATACTACACTTGATCTTAGCCAAAAGGCCGAGAAGCGATACCAGACCTGGCTGGGACCCGGGCACTCGTACCGACAGCATCTCCCCTTAGGACATGGTGAGCGCGCCACCATGCCCCTGGGGCAGGCGCCCATCCCTTTAAAAAAAAAAGGAGCCCAGGGGGGGGGGGGCGGCATTGGCAGCACAGGCTGGGCTTCAGTCTCCTCCTCCCAGGTGAGGAGGAGCTTGGGGCTGCCTGGAGGCCTGTGGCTCATTTGCATACTCCTCCCTGGGAGGCGGGGCCAGGCGAGACCCTGGAGGCAAGCTGCCAGGCAGCGCTTTGCACTTACTGCTCAGGTGGTTTTCTCCAAGCACAGCACGAACAGGCCACAGCCCTTTTCCGCCCATGCCTTCTTTCCTTTTTCTTTCTTTCTTTGGCACTACAGAGAAAAGAATGCCCCCAAGGGGCAGGGCACCGCTTCCGGAGGCACTGCAATACCGGACCGATGCATGGAGGGCAAGGAGCAAGCCCCTAGAGCACCTCCCATTCCCAAAAATCCGTTTAATACGTAGCTCTCAAATAGAGAGCATATCAGATATTAAACTGATAAGAACAGATACTACACTTGATCTTAGCCAAAAGGCCGAGAAGCGATACCAGACCTGGCTGGGACCCGGGCACTCGTACCGACAGCATCTCCCCTTAGGACATGGTGAGCGCGCCACCATGCCCCTGGGGCAGGCGCCCATCCCTTTAAAAAAAAAAGGAGCCCAGGGGGGGGGGGGCGGCATTGGCAGCACAGGCTGGGCTTCAGTCTCCTCCTCCCAGGTGAGGAGGAGCTTGGGGCTGCCTGGAGGCCTGTGGCTCATTTGCATACTCCTCCCTGGGAGGCGGGGCCAGGCGAGACCCTGGAGGCAAGCTGCCAGGCAGCGCTTTGCACTTACTGCTCAGGTGGTTTTCTCCAAGCACAGCACGAACAGGCCACAGCCCTTTTCCGCCCATGCCTTCTTTCCTTTTTCTTTCTTTCTTTGGCACTACAGAGAAAAGAATGCCCCCAAGGGGCAGGGCACCGCTTCCGGAGGCACTGCAATACCGGACCGATGCATGGAGGGCAAGGAGCAAGCCCCTAGAGCACCTCCCATTCCCAAAAATCCGTTTAATACGTAGCTCTCAAATAGAGAGCATATCAGATATTAAACTGATAAGAACAGATACTACACTTGATCTTAGCCAAAAGGCCGAGAAGCGATACCAGACCTGGCTGGGACCCGGGCACTCGTACCGACAGCATCTCCCCTTAGGACATGGTGAGCGCGCCACCATGCCCCTGGGGCAGGCGCCCATCCCTTTAAAAAAAAAAGGAGCCCAGGGGGGGGGGGGCGGCATTGGCAGCACAGGCTGGGCTTCAGTCTCCTCCTCCCAGGTGAGGAGGAGCTTGGGGCTGCCTGGAGGCCTGTGGCTCATTTGCATACTCCTCCCTGGGAGGCGGGGCCAGGCGAGACCCTGGAGGCAAGCTGCCAGGCAGCGCTTTGCACTTACTGCTCAGGTGGTTTTCTCCAAGCACAGCACGAACAGGCCACAGCCCTTTTCCGCCCATGCCTTCTTTCCTTTTTCTTTCTTTCTTTGGCACTACAGAGAAAAGAATGCCCCCAAGGGGCAGGGCACCGCTTCCGGAGGCACTGCAATACCGGACCGATGCATGGAGGGCAAGGAGCAAGCCCCTAGAGCACCTCCCATTCCCAAAAATCCGTTTAATACGTAGCTCTCAAATAGAGAGCATATCAGATATTAAACTGATAAGAACAGATACTACACTTGATCTTAGCCAAAAGGCCGAGAAGCGATACCAGACCTGGCTGGGACCCGGGCACTCGTACCGACAGCATCTCCCCTTAGGACATGGTGAGCGCGCCACCATGCCCCTGGGGCAGGCGCCCATCCCTTTAAAAAAAAAAGGAGCCCAGGGGGGGGGGGGCGGCATTGGCAGCACAGGCTGGGCTTCAGTCTCCTCCTCCCAGGTGAGGAGGAGCTTGGGGCTGCCTGGAGGCCTGTGGCTCATTTGCATACTCCTCCCTGGGAGGCGGGGCCAGGCGAGACCCTGGAGGCAAGCTGCCAGGCAGCGCTTTGCACTTACTGCTCAGGTGGTTTTCTCCAAGCACAGCACGAACAGGCCACAGCCCTTTTCCGCCCATGCCTTCTTTCCTTTTTCTTTCTTTCTTTGGCACTACAGAGAAAAGAATGCCCCCAAGGGGCAGGGCACCGCTTCCGGAGGCACTGCAATACCGGACCGATGCATGGAGGGCAAGGAGCAAGCCCCTAGAGCACCTCCCATTCCCAAAAATCCGTTTAATACGTAGCTCTCAAATAGAGAGCATATCAGATATTAAACTGATAAGAACAGATACTACACTTGATCTTAGCCAAAAGGCCGAGAAGCGATACCAGACCTGGCTGGGACCCGGGCACTCGTACCGACAGCATCTCCCCTTAGGACATGGTGAGCGCGCCACCATGCCCCTGGGGCAGGCGCCCATCCCTTTAAAAAAAAAAGGAGCCCAGGGGGGGGGGGCGGCATTGGCAGCACAGGCTGGGCTTCAGTCTCCTCCTCCCAGGTGAGGAGGAGCTTGGGGCTGCCTGGAGGCCTGTGGCTCATTTGCATACTCCTCCCTGGGAGGCGGGGCCAGGCGAGACCCTGGAGGCAAGCTGCCAGGCAGCGCTTTGCACTTACTGCTCAGGTGGTTTTCTCCAAGCACAGCACGAACAGGCCACAGCCCTTTTCCGCCCATGCCTTCTTTCCTTTTTCTTTCTTTCTTTGGCACTACAGAGAAAAGAATGCCCCCAAGGGGCAGGGCACCGCTTCCGGAGGCACTGCAATACCGGACCGATGCATGGAGGGCAAGGAGCAAGCCCCTAGAGCACCTCCCATTCCCAAAAATCCGTTTAATACGTAGCTCTCAAATAGAGAGCATATCAGATATTAAACTGATAAGAACAGATACTACACTTGATCTTAGCCAAAAGGCCGAGAAGCGATACCAGACCTGGCTGGGACCCGGGCACTCGTACCGACAGCATCTCCCCTTAGGACATGGTGAGCGCGCCACCATGCCCCTGGGGCAGGCGCCCATCCCTTTAAAAAAAAAAGGAGCCCAGGGGGGGGGGGCGGCATTGGCAGCACAGGCTGGGCTTCAGTCTCCTCCTCCCAGGTGAGGAGGAGCTTGGGGCTGCCTGGAGGCCTGTGGCTCATTTGCATACTCCTCCCTGGGAGGCGGGGCCAGGCGAGACCCTGGAGGCAAGCTGCCAGGCAGCGCTTTGCACTTACTGCTCAGGTGGTTTTCTCCAAGCACAGCACGAACAGGCCACAGCCCTTTTCCGCCCATGCCTTCTTTCCTTTTTCTTTCTTTCTTTGGCACTACAGAGAAAAGAATGCCCCCAAGGGGCAGGGCACCGCTTCCGGAGGCACTGCAATACCGGACCGATGCATGGAGGGCAAGGAGCAAGCCCCTAGAGCACCTCCCATTCCCAAAAATCCGTTTAATACGTAGCTCTCAAATAGAGAGCATATCAGATATTAAACTGATAAGAACAGATACTACACTTGATCTTAGCCAAAAGGCCGAGAAGCGATACCAGACCTGGCTGGGACCCGGGCACTCGTACCGACAGCATCTCCCCTTAGGACATGGTGAGCGCGCCACCATGCCCCTGGGGCAGGCGCCCATCCCTTTAAAAAAAAAAGGAGCCCAGGGGGGGGGGGGCGGCATTGGCAGCACAGGCTGGGCTTCAGTCTCCTCCTCCCAGGTGAGGAGGAGCTTGGGGCTGCCTGGAGGCCTGTGGCTCATTTGCATACTCCTCCCTGGGAGGCGGGGCCAGGCGAGACCCTGGAGGCAAGCTGCCAGGCAGCGCTTTGCACTTACTGCTCAGGTGGTTTTCTCCAAGCACAGCACGAACAGGCCACAGCCCTTTTCCGCCCATGCCTTCTTTCCTTTTTCTTTCTTTCTTTGGCACTACAGAGAAAAGAATGCCCCCAAGGGGCAGGGCACCGCTTCCGGAGGCACTGCAATACCGGACCGATGCATGGAGGGCAAGGAGCAAGCCCCTAGAGCACCTCCCATTCCCAAAAATCCGTTTAATACGTAGCTCTCAAATAGAGAGCATATCAGATATTAAACTGATAAGAACAGATACTACACTTGATCTTAGCCAAAAGGCCGAGAAGCGATACCAGACCTGGCTGGGACCCGGGCACTCGTACCGACAGCATCTCCCCTTAGGACATGGTGAGCGCGCCACCATGCCCCTGGGGCAGGCGCCCATCCCTTTAAAAAAAAAAGGAGCCCAGGGGGGGGGGGCGGCATTGGCAGCACAGGCTGGGCTTCAGTCTCCTCCTCCCAGGTGAGGAGGAGCTTGGGGCTGCCTGGAGGCCTGTGGCTCATTTGCATACTCCTCCCTGGGAGGCGGGGCCAGGCGAGACCCTGGAGGCAAGCTGCCAGGCAGCGCTTTGCACTTACTGCTCAGGTGGTTTTCTCCAAGCACAGCACGAACAGGCCACAGCCCTTTTCCGCCCATGCCTTCTTTCCTTTTTCTTTCTTTCTTTGGCACTACAGAGAAAAGAATGCCCCCAAGGGGCAGGGCACCGCTTCCGGAGGCACTGCAATACCGGACCGATGCATGGAGGGCAAGGAGCAAGCCCCTAGAGCACCTCCCATTCCCAAAAATCCGTTTAATACGTAGCTCTCAAATAGAGAGCATATCAGATATTAAACTGATAAGAACAGATACTACACTTGATCTTAGCCAAAAGGCCGAGAAGCGATACCAGACCTGGCTGGGACCCGGGCACTCGTACCGACAGCATCTCCCCTTAGGACATGGTGAGCGCGCCACCATGCCCCTGGGGCAGGCGCCC
Source organism: Eublepharis macularius (assembly GCF_028583425.1). Classification (NCBI taxonomy): domain Eukaryota; kingdom Metazoa; phylum Chordata; class Lepidosauria; order Squamata; family Eublepharidae; genus Eublepharis; species Eublepharis macularius. The sequence continues at coordinate 3,047,741 of NC_072798.1, forward strand.
ATCCCTTTAAAAAAAAAAGGAGCCCAGGGGGGGGGGGCGGCATTGGCAGCACAGGCTGGGCTTCAGTCTCCTCCTCCCAGGTGAGGAGGAGCTTGGGGCTGCCTGGAGGCCTGTGGCTCATTTGCATACTCCTCCCTGGGAGGCGGGGCCAGGCGAGACCCTGGAGGCAAGCTGCCAGGCAGCGCTTTGCACTTACTGCTCAGGTGGTTTTCTCCAAGCACAGCACGAACAGGCCACAGCCCTTTTCCGCCCATGCCTTCTTTCCTTTTTCTTTCTTTCTTTGGCACTACAGAGAAAAGAATGCCCCCAAGGGGCAGGGCACCGCTTCCGGAGGCACTGCAATACCGGACCGATGCATGGAGGGCAAGGAGCAAGCCCCTAGAGCACCTCCCATTCCCAAAAATCCGTTTAATACGTAGCTCTCAAATAGAGAGCATATCAGATATTAAACTGATAAGAACAGATACTACACTTGATCTTAGCCAAAAGGCCGAGAAGCGATACCAGACCTGGCTGGGACCCGGGCACTCGTACCGACAGCATCTCCCCTTAGGACATGGTGAGCGCGCCACCATGCCCCTGGGGCAGGCGCCCATCCCTTTAAAAAAAAAAGGAGCCCAGGGGGGGGGGGCGGCATTGGCAGCACAGGCTGGGCTTCAGTCTCCTCCTCCCAGGTGAGGAGGAGCTTGGGGCTGCCTGGAGGCCTGTGGCTCATTTGCATACTCCTCCCTGGGAGGCGGGGCCAGGCGAGACCCTGGAGGCAAGCTGCCAGGCAGCGCTTTGCACTTACTGCTCAGGTGGTTTTCTCCAAGCACAGCACGAACAGGCCACAGCCCTTTTCCGCCCATGCCTTCTTTCCTTTTTCTTTCTTTCTTTGGCACTACAGAGAAAAGAATGCCCCCAAGGGGCAGGGCACCGCTTCCGGAGGCACTGCAATACCGGACCGATGCATGGAGGGCAAGGAGCAAGCCCCTAGAGCACCTCCCATTCCCAAAAATCCGTTTAATACGTAGCTCTCAAATAGAGAGCATATCAGATATTAAACTGATAAGAACAGATACTACACTTGATCTTAGCCAAAAGGCCGAGAAGCGATACCAGACCTGGCTGGGACCCGGGCACTCGTACCGACAGCATCTCCCCTTAGGACATGGTGAGCGCGCCACCATGCCCCTGGGGCAGGCGCCCATCCCTTTAAAAAAAAAAGGAGCCCAGGGGGGGGGGGGCGGCATTGGCAGCACAGGCTGGGCTTCAGTCTCCTCCTCCCAGGTGAGGAGGAGCTTGGGGCTGCCTGGAGGCCTGTGGCTCATTTGCATACTCCTCCCTGGGAGGCGGGGCCAGGCGAGACCCTGGAGGCAAGCTGCCAGGCAGCGCTTTGCACTTACTGCTCAGGTGGTTTTCTCCAAGCACAGCACGAACAGGCCACAGCCCTTTTCCGCCCATGCCTTCTTTCCTTTTTCTTTCTTTCTTTGGCACTACAGAGAAAAGAATGCCCCCAAGGGGCAGGGCACCGCTTCCGGAGGCACTGCAATACCGGACCGATGCATGGAGGGCAAGGAGCAAGCCCCTAGAGCACCTCCCATTCCCAAAAATCCGTTTAATACGTAGCTCTCAAATAGAGAGCATATCAGATATTAAACTGATAAGAACAGATACTACACTTGATCTTAGCCAAAAGGCCGAGAAGCGATACCAGACCTGGCTGGGACCCGGGCACTCGTACCGACAGCATCTCCCCTTAGGACATGGTGAGCGCGCCACCATGCCCCTGGGGCAGGCGCCCATCCCTTTAAAAAAAAAAGGAGCCCAGGGGGGGGGGGCGGCATTGGCAGCACAGGCTGGGCTTCAGTCTCCTCCTCCCAGGTGAGGAGGAGCTTGGGGCTGCCTGGAGGCCTGTGGCTCATTTGCATACTCCTCCCTGGGAGGCGGGGCCAGGCGAGACCCTGGAGGCAAGCTGCCAGGCAGCGCTTTGCACTTACTGCTCAGGTGGTTTTCTCCAAGCACAGCACGAACAGGCCACAGCCCTTTTCCGCCCATGCCTTCTTTCCTTTTTCTTTCTTTCTTTGGCACTACAGAGAAAAGAATGCCCCCAAGGGGCAGGGCACCGCTTCCGGAGGCACTGCAATACCGGACCGATGCATGGAGGGCAAGGAGCAAGCCCCTAGAGCACCTCCCATTCCCAAAAATCCGTTTAATACGTAGCTCTCAAATAGAGAGCATATCAGATATTAAACTGATAAGAACAGATACTACACTTGATCTTAGCCAAAAGGCCGAGAAGCGATACCAGACCTGGCTGGGACCCGGGCACTCGTACCGACAGCATCTCCCCTTAGGACATGGTGAGCGCGCCACCATGCCCCTGGGGCAGGCGCCCATCCCTTTAAAAAAAAAAGGAGCCCAGGGGGGGGGGGGCGGCATTGGCAGCACAGGCTGGGCTTCAGTCTCCTCCTCCCAGGTGAGGAGGAGCTTGGGGCTGCCTGGAGGCCTGTGGCTCATTTGCATACTCCTCCCTGGGAGGCGGGGCCAGGCGAGACCCTGGAGGCAAGCTGCCAGGCAGCGCTTTGCACTTACTGCTCAGGTGGTTTTCTCCAAGCACAGCACGAACAGGCCACAGCCCTTTTCCGCCCATGCCTTCTTTCCTTTTTCTTTCTTTCTTTGGCACTACAGAGAAAAGAATGCCCCCAAGGGGCAGGGCACCGCTTCCGGAGGCACTGCAATACCGGACCGATGCATGGAGGGCAAGGAGCAAGCCCCTAGAGCACCTCCCATTCCCAAAAATCCGTTTAATACGTAGCTCTCAAATAGAGAGCATATCAGATATTAAACTGATAAGAACAGATACTACACTTGATCTTAGCCAAAAGGCCGAGAAGCGATACCAGACCTGGCTGGGACCCGGGCACTCGTACCGACAGCATCTCCCCTTAGGACATGGTGAGCGCGCCACCATGCCCCTGGGGCAAGCGCCCATCCCTTTAAAAAAAAAAGGAGCCCAGGGGGGGGGGGCGGCATTGGCAGCACAGGCTGGGCTTCAGTCTCCTCCTCCCAGGTGAGGAGGAGCTTGGGGCTGCCTGGAGGCCTGTGGCTCATTTGCATACTCCTCCCTGGGAGGCGGGGCCAGGCGAGACCCTGGAGGCAAGCTGCCAGGCAGCGCTTTGCACTTACTGCTCAGGTGGTTTTCTCCAAGCACAGCACGAACAGGCCACAGCCCTTTTCCGCCCATGCCTTCTTTCCTTTTTCTTTCTTTCTTTGGCACTACAGAGAAAAGAATGCCCCCAAGGGGCAGGGCACCGCTTCCGGAGGCACTGCAATACCGGACCGATGCATGGAGGGCAAGGAGCAAGCCCCTAGAGCACCTCCCATTCCCAAAAATCCGTTTAATACGTAGCTCTCAAATAGAGAGCATATCAGATATTAAACTGATAAGAACAGATACTACACTTGATCTTAGCCAAAAGGCCGAGAAGCGATACCAGACCTGGCTGGGACCCGGGCACTCGTACCGACAGCATCTCCCCTTAGGACATGGTGAGCGCGCCACCATGCCCCTGGGGCAGGCGCCCATCCCTTTAAAAAAAAAAGGAGCCCAGGGGGGGGGGCGGCATTGGCAGCACAGGCTGGGCTTCAGTCTCCTCCTCCCAGGTGAGGAGGAGCTTGGGGCTGCCTGGAGGCCTGTGGCTCATTTGCATACTCCTCCCTGGGAGGCGGGGCCAGGCGAGACCCTGGAGGCAAGCTGCCAGGCAGCGCTTTGCACTTACTGCTCAGGTGGTTTTCTCCAAGCACAGCACGAACAGGCCACAGCCCTTTTCCGCCCATGCCTTCTTTCCTTTTTCTTTCTTTCTTTGGCACTACAGAGAAAAGAATGCCCCCAAGGGGCAGGGCACCGCTTCCGGAGGCACTGCAATACCGGACCGATGCATGGAGGGCAAGGAGCAAGCCCCTAGAGCACCTCCCATTCCCAAAAATCCGTTTAATACGTAGCTCTCAAATAGAGAGCATATCAGATATTAAACTGATAAGAACAGATACTACACTTGATCTTAGCCAAAAGGCCGAGAAGCGATACCAGACCTGGCTGGGACCCGGGCACTCGTACCGACAGCATCTCCCCTTAGGACATGGTGAGCGCGCCACCATGCCCCTGGGGCAGGCGCCCATCCCTTTAAAAAAAAAAAGGAGCCCAGGGGGGGGGGCGGCATTGGCAGCACAGGCTGGGCTTCAGTCTCCTCCTCCCAGGTGAGGAGGAGCTTGGGGCTGCCTGGAGGCCTGTGGCTCATTTGCATACTCCTCCCTGGGAGGCGGGGCCAGGCGAGACCCTGGAGGCAAGCTGCCAGGCAGCGCTTTGCACTTACTGCTCAGGTGGTTTTCTCCAAGCACAGCACGAACAGGCCACAGCCCTTTTCCGCCCATGCCTTCTTTCCTTTTTCTTTCTTTCTTTGGCACTACAGAGAAAAGAATGCCCCCAAGGGGCAGGGCACCGCTTCCGGAGGCACTGCAATACCGGACCGATGCATGGAGGGCAAGGAGCAAGCCCCTAGAGCACCTCCCATTCCCAAAAATCCGTTTAATACGTAGCTCTCAAATAGAGAGCATATCAGATATTAAACTGATAAGAACAGATACTACACTTGATCTTAGCCAAAAGGCCGAGAAGCGATACCAGACCTGGCTGGGACCCGGGCACTCGTACCGACAGCATCTCCCCTTAGGACATGGTGAGCGCGCCACCATGCCCCTGGGGCAGGCGCCCATCCCTTTAAAAAAAAAAAGGAGCCCAGGGGGGGGGGCGGCATTGGCAGCACAGGCTGGGCTTCAGTCTCCTCCTCCCAGGTGAGGAGGAGCTTGGGGCTGCCTGGAGGCCTGTGGCTCATTTGCATACTCCTCCCTGGGAGGCGGGGCCAGGCGAGACCCTGGAGGCAAGCTGCCAGGCAGCGCTTTGCACTTACTGCTCAGGTGGTTTTCTCCAAGCACAGCACGAACAGGCCACAGCCCTTTTCCGCCCATGCCTTCTTTCCTTTTTCTTTCTTTCTTTGGCACTACAGAGAAAAGAATGCCCCCAAGGGGCAGGGCACCGCTTCCGGAGGCACTGCAATACCGGACCGATGCATGGAGGGCAAGGAGCAAGCCCCTAGAGCACCTCCCATTCCCAAAAATCCGTTTAATACGTAGCTCTCAAATAGAGAGCATATCAGATATTAAACTGATAAGAACAGATACTACACTTGATCTTAGCCAAAAGGCCGAGAAGCGATACCAGACCTGGCTGGGACCCGGGCACTCGTACCGACAGCATCTCCCCTTAGGACATGGTGAGCGCGCCACCATGCCCCTGGGGCAGGCGCCCATCCCTTTAAAAAAAAAAAGGAGCCCAGGGGGGGGGGCGGCATTGGCAGCACAGGCTGGGCTTCAGTCTCCTCCTCCCAGGTGAGGAGGAGCTTGGGGCTGCCTGGAGGCCTGTGGCTCATTTGCATACTCCTCCCTGGGAGGCGGGGCCAGGCGAGACCCTGGAGGCAAGCTGCCAGGCAGCGCTTTGCACTTACTGCTCAGGTGGTTTTCTCCAAGCACAGCACGAACAGGCCACAGCCCTTTTCCGCCCATGCCTTCTTTCCTTTTTCTTTCTTTCTTTGGCACTACAGAGAAAAGAATGCCCCCAAGGGGCAGGGCACCGCTTCCGGAGGCACTGCAATACCGGACCGATGCATGGAGGGCAAGGAGCAAGCCCCTAGAGCACCTCCCATTCCCAAAAATCCGTTTAATACGTAGCTCTCAAATAGAGAGCATATCAGATATTAAACTGATAAGAACAGATACTACACTTGATCTTAGCCAAAAGGCCGAGAAGCGATACCAGACCTGGCTGGGACCCGGGCACTCGTACCGACAGCATCTCCCCTTAGGACATGGTGAGCGCGCCACCATGCCCCTGGGGCAGGCGCCCATCCCTTTAAAAAAAAAAGGAGCCCAGGGGGGGGGGGCGGCATTGGCAGCACAGGCTGGGCTTCAGTCTCCTCCTCCCAGGTGAGGAGGAGCTTGGGGCTGCCTGGAGGCCTGTGGCTCATTTGCATACTCCTCCCTGGGAGGCGGGGCCAGGCGAGACCCTGGAGGCAAGCTGCCAGGCAGCGCTTTGCACTTACTGCTCAGGTGGTTTTCTCCAAGCACAGCACGAACAGGCCACAGCCCTTTTCCGCCCATGCCTTCTTTCCTTTTTCTTTCTTTCTTTGGCACTACAGAGAAAAGAATGCCCCCAAGGGGCAGGGCACCGCTTCCGGAGGCACTGCAATACCGGACCGATGCATGGAGGGCAAGGAGCAAGCCCCTAGAGCACCTCCCATTCCCAAAAATCCGTTTAATACGTAGCTCTCAAATAGAGAGCATATCAGATATTAAACTGATAAGAACAGATACTACACTTGATCTTAGCCAAAAGGCCGAGAAGCGATACCAGACCTGGCTGGGACCCGGGCACTCGTACCGACAGCATCTCCCCTTAGGACATGGTGAGCGCGCCACCATGCCCCTGGGGCAGGCGCCCATCCCTTTAAAAAAAAAAAGGAGCCCAGGGGGGGGGGCGGCATTGGCAGCACAGGCTGGGCTTCAGTCTCCTCCTCCCAGGTGAGGAGGAGCTTGGGGCTGCCTGGAGGCCTGTGGCTCATTTGCATACTCCTCCCTGGGAGGCGGGGCCAGGCGAGACCCTGGAGGCAAGCTGCCAGGCAGCGCTTTGCACTTACTGCTCAGGTGGTTTTCTCCAAGCACAGCACGAACAGGCCACAGCCCTTTTCCGCCCATGCCTTCTTTCCTTTTTCTTTCTTTCTTTGGCACTACAGAGAAAAGAATGCCCCCAAGGGGCAGGGCACCGCTTCCGGAGGCACTGCAATACCGGACCGATGCATGGAGGGCAAGGAGCAAGCCCCTAGAGCACCTCCCATTCCCAAAAATCCGTTTAATACGTAGCTCTCAAATAGAGAGCATATCAGATATTAAACTGATAAGAACAGATACTACACTTGATCTTAGCCAAAAGGCCGAGAAGCGATACCAGACCTGGCTGGGACCCGGGCACTCGTACCGACAGCATCTCCCCTTAGGACATGGTGAGCGCGCCACCATGCCCCTGGGGCAGGCGCCCATCCCTTTAAAAAAAAAAAGGAGCCCAGGGGGGGGGGCGGCATTGGCAGCACAGGCTGGGCTTCAGTCTCCTCCTCCCAGGTGAGGAGGAGCTTGGGGCTGCCTGGAGGCCTGTGGCTCATTTGCATACTCCTCCCTGGGAGGCGGGGCCAGGCGAGACCCTGGAGGCAAGCTGCCAGGCAGCGCTTTGCACTTACTGCTCAGGTGGTTTTCTCCAAGCACAGCACGAACAGGCCACAGCCCTTTTCCGCCCATGCCTTCTTTCCTTTTTCTTTCTTTCTTTGGCACTACAGAGAAAAGAATGCCCCCAAGGGGCAGGGCACCGCTTCCGGAGGCACTGCAATACCGGACCGATGCATGGAGGGCAAGGAGCAAGCCCCTAGAGCACCTCCCATTCCCAAAAATCCGTTTAATATGTAGCTCTCAAATAGAGAGCATATCAGATATTAAACTGATAAGAACAGATACTACACTTGATCTTAGCCAAAAGGCCGAGAAGCGATACCAGACCTGGCTGGGACCCGGGCACTCGTACCGACAGCATCTCCCCTTAGGACATGGTGAGCGCGCCACCATGCCCCTGGGGCAGGCGCCCATCCCTTTAAAAAAAAAAAGGAGCCCAGGGGGGGGGGGCGGCATTGGCAGCACAGGCTGGGCTTCAGTCTCCTCCTCCCAGGTGAGGAGGAGCTTGGGGCTGCCTGGAGGCCTGTGGCTCATTTGCATACTCCTCCCTGGGAGGCGGGGCCAGGCCAGGCGAGACCCTGGAGGCAAGCTGCCAGGCAGCGCTTTGCACTTACTGCTCAGGTGGTTTTCTCCAAGCACAGCACGAACAGGCCACAGCCCTTTTCCGCCCATGCCTTCTTTCCTTTTTCTTTCTTTCTTTGGCACTACAGAGAAAAGAATGCCCCCAAGGGGCAGGGCACCGCTTCCGGAGGCACTGCAATACCGGACCGATGCATGGAGGGCAAGGAGCAAGCCCCTAGAGCACCTCCCATTCCCAAAAATCTGTTTAATATGTAGCTCTCAAATAGAGAGCATATCAGATATTAAACTGATAAGAACAGATACTACACTTGATCTTAGCCAAAAGGCCGAGAAGCGATACCAGACCTGGCTGGGACCCGGGCACTCGTACCGACAGCATCTCCCCTTAGGACATGGTGAGCGCGCCACCATGCCCCTGGGGCAGGCGCCCATCCCTTTAAAAAAAAAAAGGAGCCCAGGGGGGGGGGCGGCATTGGCAGCACAGGCTGGGCTTCAGTCTCCTCCTCCCAGGTGAGGAGGAGCTTGGGGCTGCCTGGAGGCCTGTGGCTCATTTGCATACTCCTCCCTGGGAGGCGGGGCCAGGCGAGACCCTGGAGGCAAGCTGCCAGGCAGCGCTTTGCACTTACTGCTCAGGTGGTTTTCTCCAAGCACAGCACGAACAGGCCACAGCCCTTTTCCGCCCATGCCTTCTTTCCTTTTTCTTTCTTTCTTTGGCACTACAGAGAAAAGAATGCCCCCAAGGGGCAGGGCACCGCTTCCGGAGGCACTGCAATACCGGACCGATGCATGGAGGGCAAGGAGCAAGCCCCTAGAGCACCTCCCATTCCCAAAAATCCGTTTAATATGTAGCTCTCAAATAGAGAGCATATCAGATATTAAACTGATAAGAACAGATACTACACTTGATCTTAGCCAAAAGGCCGAGAAGCGATACCAGACCTGGCTGGGACCCGGGCACTCGTACCGACAGCATCTCCCCTTAGGACATGGTGAGCGCGCCACCATGCCCCTGGGGCAGGCGCCCATCCCTTTAAAAAAAAAAAGGAGCCCAGGGGGGGGGGGGCGGCATTGGCAGCACAGGCTGGGCTTCAGTCTCCTCCTCCCAGGTGAGGAGGAGCTTGGGGCTGCCTGGAGGCCTGTGGCTCATTTGCATACTCCTCCCTGGGAGGCGGGGCCAGGCCAGGCGAGACCCTGGAGGCAAGCTGCCAGGCAGCGCTTTGCACTTACTGCTCAGGTGGTTTTCTCCAAGCACAGCACGAACAGGCCACAGCCCTTTTCCGCCCATGCCTTCTTTCCTTTTTCTTTCTTTCTTTGGCACTACAGAGAAAAGAATGCCCCCAAGGGGCAGGGCACCGCTTCCGGAGGCACTGCAATACCGGACCGATGCATGGAGGGCAAGGAGCAAGCCCCTAGAGCACCTCCCATTCCCAAAAATCTGTTTAATATGTAGCTCTCAAATAGAGAGCATATCAGATATTAAACTGATAAGAACAGATACTACACTTGATCTTAGCCAAAAGGCCGAGAAGCGATACCAGACCTGGCTGGGACCCGGGCACTCGTACCGACAGCATCTCCCCTTAGGACATGGTGAGCGCGCCACCATGCCCCTGGGGCAGGCGCCCATCCCTTTAAAAAAAAAAAGGAGCCCAGGGGGGGGGGCGGCATTGGCAGCACAGGCTGGGCTTCAGTCTCCTCCTCCCAGGTGAGGAGGAGCTTGGGGCTGCCTGGAGGCCTGTGGCTCATTTGCATACTCCTCCCTGGGAGGCGGGGCCAGGCGAGACCCTGGAGGCAAGCTGCCAGGCAGCGCTTTGCACTTACTGCTCAGGTGGTTTTCTCCAAGCACAGCACGAACAGGCCACAGCCCTTTTCCGCCCATGCCTTCTTTCCTTTTTCTTTCTTTCTTTGGCACTACAGAGAAAAGAATGCCCCCAAGGGGCAGGGCACCGCTTCCGGAGGCACTGCAATACCGGACCGATGCATGGAGGGCAAGGAGCAAGCCCCTAGAGCACCTCCCATTCCCAAAAATCCGTTTAATATGTAGCTCTCAAATAGAGAGCATATCAGATATTAAACTGATAAGAACAGATACTACACTTGATCTTAGCCAAAAGGCCGAGAAGCGATACCAGACCTGGCTGGGACCCGGGCACTCGTACCGACAGCATCTCCCCTTAGGACATGGTGAGCGCGCCACCATGCCCCTGGGGCAGGCGCCCATCCCTTTAAAAAAAAAAAGGAGCCCAGGGGGGGGGGCGGCATTGGCAGCACAGGCTGGGCTTCAGTCTCCTCCTCCCAGGTGAGGAGGAGCTTGGGGCTGCCTGGAGGCCTGTGGCTCATTTGCATACTCCTCCCTGGGAGGCGGGGCCAGGCGAGACCCTGGAGGCAAGCTGCCAGGCAGCGCTTTGCACTTACTGCTCAGGTGGTTTTCTCCAAGCACAGCACGAACAGGCCACAGCCCTTTTCCGCCCATGCCTTCTTTCCTTTTTCTTTCTTTCTTTGGCACTACAGAGAAAAGAATGCCCCCAAGGGGCAGGGCACCGCTTCCGGAGGCACTGCAATACCGGACCGATGCATGGAGGGCAAGGAGCAAGCCCCTAGAGCACCTCCCATTCCCAAAAATCCGTTTAATATGTAGCTCTCAAATAGAGAGCATATCAGATATTAAACTGATAAGAACAGATACTACACTTGATCTTAGCCAAAAGGCCGAGAAGCGATACCAGACCTGGCTGGGACCCGGGCACTCGTACCGACAGCATCTCCCCTTAGGACATGGTGAGCGCGCCACCATGCCCCTGGGGCAGGCGCCCATCCCTTTAAAAAAAAAAAGGAGCCCAGGGGGGGGGGGCGGCATTGGCAGCACAGGCTGGGCTTCAGTCTCCTCCTCCCAGGTGAGGAGGAGCTTGGGGCTGCCTGGAGGCCTGTGGCTCATTTGCATACTCCTCCCTGGGAGGCGGGGCCAGGCCAGGCGAGACCCTGGAGGCAAGCTGCCAGGCAGCGCTTTGCACTTACTGCTCAGGTGGTTTTCTCCAAGCACAGCACGAACAGGCCACAGCCCTTTTCCGCCCATGCCTTCTTTCCTTTTTCTTTCTTTCTTTGGCACTACAGAGAAAAGAATGCCCCCAAGGGGCAGGGCACCGCTTCCGGAGGCACTGCAATACCGGACCGATGCATGGAGGGCAAGGAGCAAGCCCCTAGAGCACCTCCCATTCCCAAAAATCTGTTTAATATGTAGCTCTCAAATAGAGAGCATATCAGATATTAAACTGATAAGAACAGATTGACTTTATTGAAATAATGTTTCAGTTACAATCAACGCAAGGAAACGGCAAGTACATACAAAACCCCGTCGCAGCAATGGCAGGCGCATGTAAGAGTCCTTTAAATCAATCAAAACGCTGATCAGAATGAAATATTGCAACATGCGGTCCAAGTCCACTCGGGGTGAGTCTGTTTAGAGTCTCTAAGGAGATAGTCCAACGGGGCGGGCTCAGGGCGAAGCCCTGGCCTTCCGTTTGGGTGGCCGGCGGTGGGTGGCCAGACTTCCTCACTACTGGCAGCCGTCGGGCGTGGGTCCTGTTGCCGGGGAACTCCTCTCCGGTCTCAGGGGATCCTCCTCGGGTGGTCGCGGTGAGGTCGTTGGCTCTTTCGGCCAGATTGCAGCTGGGTTCAGGGAGGCCGAGAGCGATGATGACGCGGCGTCAAGGAAGGAGAGCGGGCCGGAGCCCGGTCTCGCCTTTCGTCTCTCTCGGCTTGTCCGCAATCGGAAGCCACCTTAGGCCCCCCTCCTCGAGAGGAGGGAGATCGGGTGGCTGGGGCCCCCTCCTCAAGCGCAGGAGGGGGCACAGCTTGGGCTCACCCCCCTGTGGGCATAGCGGGGTGAACCCGTGTCGTGGTGGCTCCCCTCCACTGGGGTAGGAGGGCAAGCCGGGATGGAGGCCACTCCCCTCTGGCGTTAGGGGAGCTGGCCGATGGGGGCTCCCCTCCGCTGGGGTCGGAGGGCGAGCCTGGTTACGCAGCGTGTGTGGGCCCCTCTCCTCTGGGGTTAGGAGAGCGGGCCGGGAGTGGCTCCCCCCCTCTGGGCGCTGGGGGGCAAGCCGGTTCCTCGTACTGGCGGTGTCCCGAGATGTGTTCCACGTAGATGTCCCGGGACCACCGTATGGTGTCGGACACCATAAGCCTGCGCATTAGCTTGGCGTAGCGGCTTCCCACGCCACAGGCTCTCAGCACGGGCTCGTTCTTGGGGTCCCAGCCGCCGAGGGCCCCGACCAGGAGGGCGTGGATAGAGACTTCGTAGCCCCTCCGCCGCAGGGCGTCTGCCAGGGGAGCGTATTTCGGGTGTTTGCGCTCCCTCGCCTCGTCCATGGCCGCCTTCCGATTTTCGAAGGGGATGGTGACGTCGACCATGGTGATCTTCCGCTTCGCCTCGTCGCGGATCACGATATCTGGCCTCAGCTGGCTCCCCGTTTCTGGCACCGCTCGGTTCAGGGAGACGGTGCCCTTGGAGGGGGGGATGGCCTTGGCCAGCCGCTGCATGACGGCGTCGTGGCGAAGTTTCCAGGCGGTGGAGTGGGGGCGGCAGCCGCAGAGCACGTGTGGCAGGGTCTCGTTGGGGTACCCGCAGCGCCGGCAGCGCTTGTCCCCGTTTCCAAACTTTGCAGCTCCGTTGAGGGGGACGACGTTCAACCTGGCACGGTGGACGAAGCGCCAGTCTGCAAATCGGGTGAAGTCCCCCCGGGCCATGAAGTGGTTGCTGGCGTCCCACTGCGAAGTCACTTCAAACACCTTTCCCTGGTCCGGCTTCCTTCGCAGGTCGCTCCCATACTTCTCACGGATGGCGTCTTTCAAGCGGTGCTCCAGGGATTGTCTTTGTTGCGCAGGGATCAGGGTCAGTTCCGGGGGGTTGCCGCGACGAAGGGCCACCGCTGGGGCGTAGTCCTCCTCGTTCCAGGCCCATTGGCAGCCGATTCGTTTGTTCAGACGGCGGGTGGCGTTCCTGGCACGGGTCCATAGGGAAGCAAAGTCTCCGCCGTCCCGGCCAAACTCACCCTCCAGGGAGCCGCTGAGGTAGGTGGCCATGTCCTCCCCGGAGGGGTCCCTCGCCAGGCGTTTCCGGGCCACGGTGCGCAGTTCTTCTTTGGCCACGGTCTTTACGGTGGGGTCAGGGCAGGTCAGGAGGCGGAAGGCGTGGGTCACCACCGCGATGTCGCAGAGGTCTCCCATCTTCGGAGTCCCCGCACCTCCCTGGCGCTGGGGCACGCGGAGGATGTCGTTGGTGGCCCGCTTGGGCAGGTTGAGCCACTTCTTCAGCAGGGAAGCGATGGAGCGGTCGGCCTTGTTGAGGGGTACCTTGGCGACGGCCGACCCCCGAAGGACAAAAGAGATCCGCGGGAGCAGGAACGTGTTTACCGCGTCAATCTTTTGCCAAGGGGCCAGCAGCGAGGCGTCGATCTTCCCAGCGTCCCTCACTATGGCCTGGATGGTGGCTTCGGGAGTCTGTTCGGTCCTGAATCCGGTGGGGGTCCCCAAGTGCTTGTAGCTCTCCCCGTCGGCCAGGTGGGGCATGGGCTGGCCCTGGATGGCGACGGAGGAGGGAAGGACCCGGTCTTTTAGGCTCCCGTCCACGTGCAGGGAGGCGCACTTCCTGGGGTTGAAGTGGAGCCCCATCCAGTCGGCGGCTTCGGAGGCGGTGTCGAGCATCCGCTGGAGCTCCCCCGGGCCCTCTGCTACCAGCACCAGGTCGTCTGCGTAGGCGAGGGCGCTGATCTTCTGGCCATGGAGCTTGAGGCCACCGGGACCGGCGGCGATGTGGCGGAGGAGGGGCTCCATGGCCAGGTTGAAGATGATGGGGCTCAGGGGGCAGCCCTGCTTCACTCCCCGGCGGATTGGGATCTCGCTTGTTTCGCCCTCCGTGGTCCTCACTGTGGTGGTGCAGCCATGGTAGAGTTCCCGCAGGAGGCCCAGGAAGTCCTCAGGCATGCCCATCTCGGCCAGCGTGTCGAAGATGTGGCGGTGCGGCAGGGACCCGAAGGCGTTGGTGAGGTCCAGCCAGGCCAGCGCGCACCGCCGCCTCGAGCGACGGGCTGTGTCGAGCACAGTCTGGACCAGGAAGTTGTGCTCGTAGCAGCCCTCGCAGGACATGAAGCCCTTCTGTTGTGTGCTGATGAGGCTGCCCAACTGGGCCCAGTCGGTGATGCGGGCGGCGATGACGCTGGCGTACATCTTGTAGACGGTGCTGCACAGAGAGATGGGTCGCCAGTTGCTGGGGTCGGCAGGGTCTCCTTTCTTCGGGGCCAGGACCGTCATTGCCTTCTTCCAGGGTGATGGGGTGCGGCGGAAGCGCTTGCAGCCGTTGAAGATGGCAGTGAGCACGTGGCAGTGTGGATCACGGCGCTTCAGGAGGCTGTAGCGGATTCCATCCTTCCCAGGAGCGGTGTTCTTGGTGCGGCGGAGCCTGGCCTCGACCTCCTCGGTGGTAAAGTCACGCATGAGGTCTACGTACGCGTCGGCAACGGGTAGAGGCGGGAGGTTGTCAGGGCGGTCAGCCTCACGGGCATCCTCCTGGTCGAAGAGGCTGGCGAAGAAGCGGTGGAGCTCTTCACCAGGGATGGTGCAGAAGGGGGAGGGGCCCTCGAGAACCTCACGCACAGCCTTGGCTCTATTCGCCCGATAGAGCTTCTGGATGCGGGACGCGGCCATGGGGTCATAGCCGCGTGCTGGGTTCCGCCTCCTGCCCCCGCCTCTGCGGGCAGGACGGCAGGGTGCCGGGGCAGCGTTGGGAGCAGCCTGAGCGTGCCTGCCTCCCGGTGCCCGCGGCAATCCAGCTTCTTCCGAGAGCTCTGCGGTGAACTCTCGGATGGCCAGCTCGAGGTCCTCGAAGGTGACGGCCCCCCCCATACGCTCCATCCATCTGGCCTGCCACTCCGTCGGTGCCTTGCTGTCTTCCTGGCTCTCGGGGACTGGATGCTGAGGCTGGGCAGGAGACGATGGTGCCGTTGCCTGGGCTGGTGGAGCAGGAGGACGATGGGCCGGAGGTGTTGGCGCTGGCGGTGCGGGAGCTACTGGCGATTCTGTCCGGGCGGGAGTTGGGAGCGTGGGATGTCGAGGCGACGCTGGACGTGGAGAGGGTGCTGGCGGAGTTGGCTGTGCTGAAGAAGGCCTGGCGGCGGAGGTGGAAGGCGACTCTTCCCCAGCCTGGGGGTTGTGTGGTGGGGTCGCAGGGGTTGCTTTCGTCTTTCGCCGCCTCTTGGGGTGCTCTCTTGGTCTGGCCGCCGAAGGGGAGCTGGTAGATGCTGCGGCTGCCGCGGGCGGGTCCTGCTGGGGCGGTGCAGCCGTGTCGCTGGGAAGGGCTGGGGCGGCGGAGGGAGGCGTGGAGGGTGCGCTCAATTGCAATATCTGGCGCAGCGCAAAGCGGTTAGCCTCTTCCAGGGCTTCGTCCACCGGCTGGGACACGGCGGAGGGCAGGGGGAGGGCCCCTGGCCTCATGTCACAGGAGCGGTAGTGGCGGACGACGTCACCCAGGACTCTGAAGGAGGCCTTGCAACTGTGGCAGAGGTAGAACACCTCTCGCGCATGTATCCGCTTGAAGTGCCCGGCAAGCCCCTGCAGGGACAGGTACTTGCGGTAGAGGTGGCAAGGCTCGCAGCCGTAGGGGCCTTCCTGTGGATACGTGATCCACATGGGGCTGGGAGCCGGCCCCTCCCCCCTGGGATTGGGGGAGCAGGTCGGCTGGGTCCCCCCTCTCCTCCGTCCAGCACGCCCTGACGTGTCCCGCCGTGAAGCAGGGGCCCCGTCGGACGGTGGCTGGGACGTGGCCCGGCGAGTGCGCGTTGCTGGCCCCCCATCGGGCGATGGGAGGATTGGCTGGTCGCTCTGCAGGACGGCGCCCTGCAGAGTGGCCACCTGGCATCCCATGGGGGGAGCCTTCCGGACCGGCGCCTCTCCTGGTGGGCCCTCGGAGAGGGGCATCCCCTGGCCCAGATTCCCCCCCGTGGAGGCCTCCGAGGAGGCCTCCTCTGGGGCCTCTCGCCTGCCGGGGCAGGGATGAGTCCCAGTGGGGGAGCCCCTTGGCCCCTCCTGCGCAGCCCGTCGTGGGCTCAAGCCGATGAGCATGCGGAGGGTCTCTTCCATCTGCGCCGCCTCCGATGCATCTTCGTTCCCCATCTGGGATCGAGTGGTCAATCCAGAGGAGAACACAGGAGCTCTTCAGGGTTTGCCGCTCATCGGTGTCCTTAAAAGGACAGGCAAAATATGAGAAGAATGGTTCCAGCAGTGCAGGAACGTCTTCGAGGTGATTGCTTCCAGAGTGATTTCAGGCAGAAGGAGTGGATAGGATGAGATCAGCGAAGCTCTATTCCCATGCAGCCAGTGGGGGACATGCCACCCTACTAAACTGACAAGAACAGATACTACACATGATCTTAGCCAAAAGGCCGAGAAGTGATCGCTTCCAAAGTGGTTTCAGGCAGAAGGAGTAGATAAGATGAGATCAGCAAAGATCTATTCCCATGCAGCCAATGGGGGACATGCCACCCTATTAAACTGATAAGAACAGATACTACACTTGATCTTAGCCAAAAGGCCGAGAAGCGATACCAGACCTGGCTGGGACCCGGGCACTCGTACCGACAGCATCTCCCCTTAGGACATGGTGAGCGCGCCACCATGCCCCTGGGGCAGGCGCCCATCCCTTTAAAAAAAAAAAGGAGCCCAGGGGGGGGGGCGGCATTGGCAGCACAGGCTGGGCTTCAGTCTCCTCCTCCCAGGTGAGGAGGAGCTTGGGGCTGCCTGGAGGCCTGTGGCTCATTTGCATACTCCTCCCTGGGAGGCGGGGCCAGGCGAGACCCTGGAGGCAAGCTGCCAGGCAGCGCTTTGCACTTACTGCTCAGGTGGTTTTCTCCAAGCACAGCACGAACAGGCCACAGCCCTTTTCCGCCCATGCCTTCTTTCCTTTTTCTTTCTTTCTTTGGCACTACAGAGAAAAGAATGCCCCCAAGGGGCAGGGCACCGCTTCCGGAGGCACTGCAATACCGGACCGATGCATGGAGGGCAAGGAGCAAGCCCCTAGAGCACCTCCCATTCCCAAAAATCCGTTTAATATGTAGCTCTCAAATAGAGAGCATATCAGATATTAAACTGATAAGAACAGATACTACACTTGATCTTAGCCAAAAGGCCGAGAAGCGATACCAGACCTGGCTGGGACCCGGGCACTCGTACCGACAGCATCTCCCCTTAGGACATGGTGAGCGCGCCACCATGCCCCTGGGGCAGGCGCCCATCCCTTTAAAAAAAAAAAGGAGCCCAGGGGGGGGGGGCGGCATTGGCAGCACAGGCTGGGCTTCAGTCTCCTCCTCCCAGGTGAGGAGGAGCTTGGGGCTGCCTGGAGGCCTGTGGCTCATTTGCATACTCCTCCCTGGGAGGCGGGGCCAGGCCAGGCGAGACCCTGGAGGCAAGCTGCCAGGCAGCGCTTTGCACTTACTGCTCAGGTGGTTTTCTCCAAGCACAGCACGAACAGGCCACAGCCCTTTTCCGCCCATGCCTTCTTTCCTTTTTCTTTCTTTCTTTGGCACTACAGAGAAAAGAATGCCCCCAAGGGGCAGGGCACCGCTTCCGGAGGCACTGCAATACCGGACCGATGCATGGAGGGCAAGGAGCAAGCCCCTAGAGCACCTCCCATTCCCAAAAATCCGTTTAATATGTAGCTCTCAAATAGAGAGCATATCAGATATTAAACTGATAAGAACAGATACTACACTTGATCTTAGCCAAAAGGCCGAGAAGCGATACCAGACCTGGCTGGGACCCGGGCACTCGTACCGACAGCATCTCCCCTTAGGACATGGTGAGCGCGCCACCATGCCCCTGGGGCAGGCGCCCATCCCTTTAAAAAAAAAAAGGAGCCCAGGGGGGGGGGCGGCATTGGCAGCACAGGCTGGGCTTCAGTCTCCTCCTCCCAGGTGAGGAGGAGCTTGGGGCTGCCTGGAGGCCTGTGGCTCATTTGCATACTCCTCCCTGGGAGGCGGGGCCAGGCGAGACCCTGGAGGCAAGCTGCCAGGCAGCGCTTTGCACTTACTGCTCAGGTGGTTTTCTCCAAGCACAGCACGAACAGGCCACAGCCCTTTTCCGCCCATGCCTTCTTTCCTTTTTCTTTCTTTCTTTGGCACTACAGAGAAAAGAATGCCCCCAAGGGGCAGGGCACCGCTTCCGGAGGCACTGCAATACCGGACCGATGCATGGAGGGCAAGGAGCAAGCCCCTAGAGCACCTCCCATTCCCAAAAATCCGTTTAATATGTAGCTCTCAAATAGAGAGCATATCAGATATTAAACTGATTAGAACAGATACTACACTTGATCTTAGCCAAAAGGCCGAGAAGCGATACCAGACCTGGCTGGGACCCGGGCACTCGTACCGACAGCATCTCCCCTTAGGACATGGTGAGCGCGCCACCATGCCCCTGGGGCAGGCGCCCATCCCTTTAAAAAAAAAAAGGAGCCCAGGGGGGGGGGCGGCATTGGCAGCACAGGCTGGGCTTCAGTCTCCTCCTCCCAGGTGAGGAGGAGCTTGGGGCTGCCTGGAGGCCTGTGGCTCATTTGCATACTCCTCCCTGGGAGGCGGGGCCAGGCCAGGCGAGACCCTGGAGGAAAGCTGCCAGGCAGCGCTTTGCACTTACTGCTCAGGTGGTTTTCTCCAAGCACAGCACGAACAGGCCACAGCCCTTTTCCGCCCATGCCTTCTTTCCTTTTTCTTTCTTTCTTTGGCACTACAGAGAAAAGAATGCCCCCAAGGGGCAGGGCACCGCTTCCGGAGGCACTGCAATACTGGACCGATGCATGGAGGGCAAGGAGCAAGCCCCTAGAGCACCTCCCATTCCCAAAAATCCATTTAATATGTAGCTCTCAAATAGAGAGCATATCAGATATTAAACTGATAAGAACAGATACTACACTTGATCTTAGCCAAAAGGCCGAGAAGCGATACCAGACCTGGCTGGGACCCGGGCACTCGTACCGACAGCATCTCCCCTTAGGACATGGTGAGCGCGCCACCATGCCCCTGGGGCAGGCGCCCATCCCTTTAAAAAAAAAGGAGCCAGGGGGGGGGGGGCCGCGGCATTGGCAGCACAGGCTGGGCTTCAGTCTCCTCCTCCCAGGTGAGGAGGAGCTTGGGGCTGCCTGGAGGCCTGTGGCTCATTTGCATACTCCTCCCTGGGAGGCGGGGCCAGGCCAGGCGAGACCCTGGAGGCAAGCTGCCAGGCAGCGCTTTGCACTTACTGCTCAGGTGGTTTTCTCCAAGCACAGCACGAACAGGCCACAGCCCTTTTCCGCCCATGCCTTCTTTCCTTTTTCTTTCTTTCTTTGGCACTACAGAGAAAAGAATGCCCCCAAGGGGCAGGGCACCGCTTCCGGAGGCACTGCAATACCGGACCGATGCATGGAGGGCAAGGAGCAAGCCCCTAGAGCACCTCCCATTCCCAAAAATCCGTTTAATATGTAGCTCTCAAATAGAGAGCATATCAGCATACCTCAGTGACTGGCTGCTGAGGCTGGGCAGGAGATGATGGTTCCATATCATATAGATTTGTTCCTGTATCTGTGTGGATATTTCCTTTATAATCCTGTTTAGTTCTTTTTGGTACTCCTATGTGGGTGGGGGAGGGGAGGTCTGAGGATAATAGCTGGTTAGTAGCTGAAAGTAGTATGGTTGAGATTGTTCTTGTACACATCTCAGTCAGCCTTCCTACCGGTCTCTGTCAGGGGGGCTGCAAAGTCATCTTGGCCCCCACCCAAGCTGTAGCGTGGAGAGAAATGACTACTCTCTCCCTTTCCTCCCTCCTCCCCCCCATGCACAGTTGCAAGGGTGGAGTGTTCTAGTTGCTTTCTGGAAACTGTGGTTTTTATTCTTTATGATGTTGTTTTATCATTTTTTTAAAATCCTATAACATAATTCTCTTAGCATCTTTCTGACAACTCACATTTATCCTGGTACGCCTATGCAAGCACCAGGATAAAAAATGAGGGGTCGGAACCTGCCTCCAGAGGGTGCCACTGGCGGTGGACAGCCAGGCGAGGCTGCCCGGCCCTCTGCCACCGGATGACGAAGCTCAGCTGGAGGGGGAGGCCAGTGCAGGAAGAGCAACATGCCTGCAGGTGGAGCAACAGGATGCGACCAAGGTGCCCGCCACCCTGGTAGCCCCACCAGAGCCAGGGCGATGAGATGGAGGCGAAGCGCCCGCGGCCCTCTGAGGCCCGCCAGCGCAGGGCCGCACTGCTCTCTGCGGGGATGGGGCGGAGGTGAATCTTCCTTCACCCTCTGAGCCGCACCGGAGCCATGCCGCAGTGCTATCGGTTGGGATGGGGCGACGGGCCAGAAAGCGCTGCCACCCTCTGAGCCTCGCCGGAGGAGGCGAAGTGCCCACCACCCTGGGAGACCCACCGGAGCCAAGGCGCACCACTCTCAGCAGAGCCAGGGCAATGGGGTGCGAGCAATGTGCCCGCCACCCTGGAAGCCCCGCCATATCCACAGCATGCAGCTCTTGGTGGGGCCAGGGCAACGGGGTGGAGGCGAAGCACCAGTTGCCCTCTGAGCCCTGCTGGAGCTGCGCCATGCCACTCTCGTCAGGGACGGGGCAACAGGGCAGAGATGAAGCACCCACTGCTCTCTGAGCCCCACCGGAACCATGCCACACCACCTTCGGTGGAGCCGGGGTGTGGTGCGTCCTGGCTCCAGCGGGGTTCACAGGGCTACAGGTGTGTCACCCCCTGGGTCTCAGCCCTCCGTAGACCCCCCCTTGCCCTTCCACCTGCCAGCCCTCCCCAGACCCCTCCTGCCTCTGAGCCCTCCCCAGACCCCCTTGCCCTTCCACCTGCCAACCCTCCCCGATCCCACTTGCCCCTCCACCTGGCAGCCCTCCCCAGACCCCCCTTGCCCCTCCACCTCCCAGCCCTCCCCAGATCCCCCCTCCGTCAGCCCTCCCCAGGCCCGGCTTTCTAGAGCCTATTGTATTTATGCACAACGGGCTTTGTTTCTAGTGTATTTATAATAACTAATCTGCTCTGAGAAGATTTATGCAATGAAAGTAATAGTGTGCAATATATTGTCTATAAATATAATAAAGTAACAAAGTGCTCTAAACAAAATCCTAAAACAAACAAATACAACAGAAATGTGTATAAAAGACATTCCACTAAATGAAAACATGAAGGTAGAGTGCATATGCAACAACCATACAAGCGGCCAATATTCTGTACAGCATCAATTGCTAATAAATCAGCCATGTAATCTTCATAATCCAACAGGTTCAGGAGAAGACTCAAGAGTAGGGAAAACATCCAAAAGGTAAGTTCCCACAGTTAAAGGTGAGTTGAATAATGTTGTTCTCTTTTGTTTATCTTTGTAGGTGGTATCTTTCAAGTCGGGAGTCAGAGACATTGCCTGCCTGCTCATCCAACATGCAGGGCCGGCGAAGGAAACCTGATGTTTCGTCAGATGACTTCCTCGGGGGCAGTTAAAGGATCCACCAAGAATGCGAACATAATAAATATTAGATGTTTATAATAAATAAATAATCTGTTATTAAAAAGGTCTCTAGAAAAGGTAATATCAAATACGTACAAATGGGTAAAGCTTACCAATTTCACAATACAATTTCTTACAGCACCCAGAAGCAAAGTATCATCAATGACAGCTGCGCGCAATACCACCTCAGTTAATTGATCTTTTAAAGCTCTAGCAGTTACACGTGCTACCAAGCAATTTAAAGTGACATAAGAGCATATTTAAGAATCACAGAAAGTACCTAAGAGAATATACAACTAAATCATTTAGATTGCAAAATAGACTGTGTTCATGATTAAAACCTGTATAGAAAAATGCACTCTGTATAAATAAATCATTCAGATTACAAAAAGCAGGATAGAATAAGTTCATTGTTGAGACCCTTTGGCTTTAAGGTATCCAAAGCATGTATCCAAAAAGCCTCCTTTTGTAACAATATTTTCTGCAATGCCCGTTGTAGTACCTTGCTTCCTGTACACAAGACCATATTTAAAGCCATCCTCTCTATGCTGACAGCTAATAAAACGCTCCACCATTGGGGCTTCCAAGACCTTATTCCTAATTCATGACGTATTCCAGCAGCCAGGTCTTAAGCGGACAGATGGTGCTGCCAACATAAAGCATTTTACATTTGCATATAATCAAATACACCACTCCAGAAAACTGGCACATCATAAAGTGCTTTATATGTATGGTAAACATGGTGCCAGGGAGGGTAATATGACCGCCAGTCTAAGTGGACAGAGTTGACAATGTCCACATTTAAAATGACCAAGAGGGCTGGTGAGATCTGTGGTTCCAGAACAAAAGTCTGAGTGCACCACAATATCTTTCAGATTCTTAGTTTGTCTGAAGCCAATAGAAGGAGGCTGTTCACAGCCTTTAATGTTCCTAAGGAGTGGCCAGTATTTATGAACAATCCTCTGAATGTAGTTAGACTGGGGAGTGAAGTCTAGAGCGCACCTGATCCGATCCTCCTGTAATTTTGGTCTCATAGTAAAGAGATCACATCTATCTATATTGGCTGCTCGTTGCTGAGTCCCTGATAGATCATCATCAGGGTAGCCCCGGTTACAAAATGCCTGGATCATAGTTCTTGATTCCCTCCAGTAATCCTGCTCTTCTGAGCACTGCGCGTCAAAGGGAGTAGCTGCCCATATTGAATGTTATTCTTCAGGTGTCTTGGATGGTGAGAGCTAAAAGTTAGATATGAATTCCTATCCATGACTTTTTTATATGGTCTGACTCCTAGGGTGTCGTTATTCCGGCGATAAACCACAAAGTCCAGGAAATTAATACAATTCTTATCTGCCTGCCAAGTGAAACTGATGTTTTCATCAATGCTATTCTTCCAAGTACCAAACTCCTCCAGTCTATTAAATCTTGTAAGGATGATAAATAAATCATCAATAAATCTACGATACAGACAAATCATATCAGGGAAGGGATTAGATTCCCGATTGTATATGAATTGGTCCTCCAGGTGTGCTATGTAAAAGTTCGCCACACTGGGTACACTGGCACAACCCACTGCAACCCCTTTAGTCTGATAGTAAAATTGATTGGAGAAACAAAAATAATTCTTTTCAACAACCAAATCAAAAAGTTGTAGAAGAAAATCAGCCAGAGGTACCTGTGTTTGGCAAGACTATAGAGCCAACTCTACAACCACTCTTATCCCTTTATACAAAATGGATTATATAAAAACAAAACATCCATAGTAACTAATAGATTATCATGTCCAATGGGTAATCCTTCCGCTAGCTGTATAAAGTTGCCTGTATCCTTGATATATGCTGGGGTAGCTGTTACAACAGGCTGTAGGAAAAAATCTAAGTAGACTGCCAACGGCTCCAGGACAGAATTACTACCTGATATCATGGGCCGACCCGGAGGGCAGGGGGGGAAAGGTTCTTATGGACCTTAGGTAAAATATTAAAAATGGGTCTTCTAGGTGACGAGTTGGTTAGAGCCCTATATAAATTGTCCTTGATGTCACCCGATACAAGCACCTCGTCCAGGACCACTTTGATGAGATACACTATATGAGCTGGGGGGTCCTGGGCGACAGGCAAGTAGCCGAACTCATCAGATATCTGTCGCTCTACCTCTGCTAGATACACCGCAGTGTCCGGTATAACGATCCCCCCTCCCTTATCAGCTGGTTTTATAATGATGGCAGGGTCTTGATCTAAAGATGTGAGAGTCTCCCATTCTTCCTTAGAAAGGTTATGCCAAGCAATGCTTTTTGATCTTTTCTAGCTGACAGAGGACCATATGCTCAAAGGTATCAATATTTGCATCAATAACAGGTGGAATAAACATGGAGTGGCTTTTTAAGATAGTATTTCCCCTTACCGTTTTGGTCGTATCACCAAAACATTTGTTCACCTTAATCTGTTTGATCAGCTTGAAAAGATCTATATGAGTTTGTAATGATTTGTAGGTGGGAATAGGTATGAAACTTAATCCTTTATTCAGTAGACGGGACTCAGACTGACTCAAAGATAGGTTAAAGATTAAGTTCTCCTCTTGCCTCAGAACGAAGTATGGATGTTTCTCTAAAAAAAGGGAGTTCCTACATCCTATGTATATTGTGTGATTCCTCAGGTTCTTAGGGCTAGGACCCTCCTCGCCAGATCTATCCAAATCTGATGGGTCAGAGATGTCTAGGGCAGACTCTCTCTCCAGAGGCTTAGCCCATGAGATTTTCTTTCAACCTGCGGGGTCTGTGTGATCCCACCAAGTATAGACATTATTAAATAAATAAATAAATACATAAATAAATAAATAAATACATAAATAAATAAATAAATAAATAAATGGCTTGTAAAGAGTAGTCCACCCCTCCACCCCCGCTGCAGCTGTCCTCAACACTGCCCCTGAGCTCTTGACTTGTCCTGCCCTCCAGCCCATCTCTTGAGGCAGAGTCTGTTAGTGCGATACACGTGCAGCCCCCCACCCCCCACCCCGAACTGCTGAGGGAGACACTTTCTCCTTCCGCCTCCTTCGTTGCTGTCCCCTGCATGTGCTCCTCCTCCTCACTATGGGAATTGTCCTGGTCGTCATCCAATTGCGT
Organism: Eublepharis macularius; assembly: GCF_028583425.1. NCBI lineage: Eukaryota > Metazoa > Chordata > Lepidosauria > Squamata > Eublepharidae > Eublepharis > Eublepharis macularius. The sequence continues at coordinate 3,072,275 of NC_072798.1, forward strand.
GATGGCACCCCACCCCCAGAAACGCCGATGACATGCCAGCCGGCCCTTCCTGCCCTTGCCCGGCTCCGACGTGTGACTGCTGATGTCGGGCACCCTCCTGCTGGTCCCCCTGCACTTCCTGCTGGCTGCCACGTCCGGCCCAGAGACTCCGTCAAGCTTCGCCTGTGCAGTGTCGAGCATGCAATGCAGGTGCCAACCTGTTCTGCTTGGGGGCTCCTGCTCCACGTCCCCCACCTGCTCCAGTTGGGGCATCTCCAGTTCTGCCTCCGCCTCACCCAGGCCTTCCCCTGTGCTCTCCTTGCACCCCAGGCCCCTACATGAGCTCCTAGGCCTGCATTGTATGTTGTCCTTGTCACCTCCCCCTCCTCGCCCATCAAGCGACAGCACCAGCCTCCTTCACCTCCCTTGTCCTCCTCGTCTGAGCTACGCATCACAGTGGAAGTTGCCACAGGAGACACCTGCTAGCGCAGGTAAGGCGAGAACATCGTCCATCACGCCCAGTCCTGATCGTACGGGAGCAAGAGCTTCTTCTCACACAGGAGCTGCCACTAGAGAGTTCCCAGCGGCCTGGGCCACGGGTCCCACCCCACTCGCTGGCACCTGCTGCTCCGCCTCCACCACTGGCGTGACCTGGAAGTGCCACTCCTCAACGTCCAGGCAGCTAATATTGTCCCCTGCCTGAGCCATGTAGTCTGATAACTGGGCCTTACAGCTCGCCTGGAGCCTTCTGAATATAGTCTGACAACGGCTCCTCCTTTGTCAGCTTCTTTAGTCATAACATCTGGATTTAAAGGTTGGTTGTTGCAGTTCTGTCGGTGTGCTTGAGATTGTTTTGTAAGCGGCGATGTTTGTGGATTGTATCAGCTTGGGCTTGGCGGCACAAGCAATTCCGTGCAGAGATCTAGTGTGGCGCTGCGACCGCAGTGGGGAAGTCCATGTAGACGCCTTCGTCCTGTAGTGTTTAGCGGATGGCAGTAGGTCGGAAAGATGGCAGCTGTTAAGCAATAGATTAAGTTGTATTTATTTATTTAGATTTTTATACCGCTTCTCCCTCCAACAAGGCCCGAAGCGGTTTACAACATTAAAAACAATAAATATTATATATTAAAACTGAAAACATCACTACAGTTAAGGGGTCCCACAAGTACAACCAATAGCCGTGAAGATGCTGTCTGTCCGTTCGTCTGTGTTCTGCCCTGAGGCATGTTGAAAATACTTTCAAATATGGACAGCAGGGACGGAGGGGAGCCTGCAGGTCTCCACAGAACTACAGAATCTGTGGTTTTAGTAGGGCAGAAGGAAAGAACAGCTTCCCGTGTGAATCAGAAGGATCCTCACCCGCTGCTGCCGGCACTGAACACAGCCGCTCTAGCGAGCAGAGAGGAGCAGGGCTTGACCCAGCGAAAACTTTTGCTTTCAGGAAGTCCTGGGTCTCCAGCCCCCCCTTGGGTTTGTCTTTTGGGGTGTATGCACGCTCAGTCAGTAAATAAAGACTCAGCTTGAATCAGAGAATCATAGGGTGGAAAGGGAACTCTGGGGTCATCTAGTCTGACCTCTGTGCAATGTATAAAATTCACAGCTACCTCCCCCCCACAACCCCCTCCCCAGTGACCCCTGCTCCATGCCCAGAAGATGGTAAAACACCCTCAGGATCCCTAGCTGAATTGGCCTGGGGGAAATTGCTTCCTGACCCCAAGTGGCGATTGGCCTTGCCCTGGGCATGTAAGAAGGGCCCCCGAGAACTAAGCACTGATGCAACCCTTCCTGCCCTCCCTCACATGATCTACCTCAGTTTACGGAATCAGCACTGCTATCAGATGGCCCTCTAGCCTCTGCTTAAAAACGTCCAAGGAAGGAGAGCCCACCACCTCCCTAGGAGGCCTGTTCCACTGAGGGACCACTCTGTCAGGAAATTCTTCCTAAATTCTTCCAAAAACTTTTTTGATTTAGTTTCAGCCCATTGGTTCTCGTCTGACCTTCTGGGGCAACGGAAAATAACTCTGCGCCATCCTCTATTTGACAACCCTTTAAGTAGCGTTAAAGAATATTTTATTTACTTCTAAGGAGTGTTAACAAACCTTCAAGACATTCAACAACAAAAAATCAGGCAACAGGCATAAAACAAATAACCTAGCTGATGCTGATTAAAACTTTAACAGTCTAAAACTTAGAAAGCTGACTAAGGGCCAAGCTACACATGACGAATGACACTTGAACAGCAAGTGGATTGAGTGGAGAGCAAGTGAACAGGGAGAAATACACTTGCTGTTCAAGTGTCATTCGTCATGTGTAGCTTGGCCCTAACTAAAGCTCCACTGGTTGACTTCCAAAGGATATTCATCTCACCCAACTGGTAGCGTGTGGGTGGCTGGTGGTCTGTGGCCAGTCTTCCTCACCACTCGCAGCCGTTGGGTGTGGGTTCTGGGAGTTGGGGATGTCTTCTCCGGGCGCAGAGGGTCCCCCTCCTCAGGTGGTCGTGGTGGGGATGGTGGCTCTTGCGGCCAGGTCACATCTGAGTTCAGGGAGGCCACGAGGGATGAAAATGTAAAGTCGAGGTGAGAGGTGTGAATGAAGGTGATCCGTGGGAGCAGAAAGGTATTGACCGTGTCAGTCTTTTGCCAGGGAGCCAGCAGCAAGGTGTGAATCTTCCCGGCATCCCTTATGATGGCCTGGATCGTGGCCTCAGGAGTCTGTTCCGTCTGGAACCCTGTGGGGATCCCCAGGGTTCCGCCTCCTTCCTCCATCTCTGCAGAGGGGCTGGCAGGGTGCCGGGGCAGTGCTGGGAGCAGCCTGGGTGTGTTTGCCTCCCAGTGCCTGCGGCCATCCAGCTTCCTCTGAGAACTCCAAGATGCACTCTCAGACAGCCAGACTGATGTTCTCAATGGTGGCCGTCTCCCCCTCTATGCACCATCCATCTGACCTGCCACTGGGTTGGCACTTTTCCCCCTTCCTGGCTGCCTGGGACAGGCTGTGAAGCCTGGGCAGGCGACGAAGGTGCTGTTGGCTGGGCAGGAGGTACTGGTGGTGGTTGATGAGTTGGTGGCATGGGTGCTGGTGGGGCAGGAGCTGCTGGTGATTCCAGCCAGGGGGGTGGTCCTGACGATGCTGGCAGGGCAGGTGGTGGTGGTGATACTGGCCATGGAGCATGTTCTAGCAGTGCTTGCTGTGTAGGGGAGGGCCCAGTGGAGGCAGAGACCAGGGGGCAGCAATGCGTTCCCGAGTTGGGGGCTCCGTGGCGGAGTTGCTGAGGCTGCCTTGCCCCTTCATTGACTCCTGGGGTGGTCTCTGGGCCTGGCTGCCAGTTGCAAGCTGGGGGCCGGTGCAGCTGCCTCAGGTGGACTTTGATGGATGAGAGCTGCCATGTTACCAGGCAGGTCTGGGATGGCAGAGGAGAGTCTGGCAGAGGTGCCCAGGGGGCAAGATCTGGTGCAGCGTAAAGCGGTTGGCCTCCTCCAGGGCTTCGTCTACCAGGCAGTATACAGCAAAGGGTGGGGGGAGGGCCCCCAGCCTCATATCACAGGACTGGTAGTGGCGGACGAGGCCACTGAGGGCTGCAAAGGTGGTCTCACAGCTGTGGCAGAAGTAGAGCACCTCCTACACATGGATCCATCTGAAGGGCCCAGCAAGTTCCAGAAAGGACACGTACTTGTAGTAAAGGGGGCAGGGCTCACACAACCGAAAGGGCCCTCCTGTGGACAGGCGATCTGCCTGGGGCTGGGAGCTGGCCTCCTCCCCCCGGGAGTCTGGCAGAGATGCCCAGGTGCAGGATCTATCTGAGACGAAAGCAGCTGGCCGCTTCCAGGGTGTCCAGAATCAGAGACCAAAGAGGTAGCTGGGGATCTCTGCTCCAGAAGAAGGGAGGTCTTGGGTTAGCCCCCTGCGGACATAGCATATTGGATTTAGTTAGGGCACGTTAACTAAACAAACTGCACGCAGAAAGGTCTCATCCAAGTTAGGGAACCAATAACTGTTTATTTATCTAAAGAAATTTATTTACATAAGTTTAGTGGAGAGAACGAACTAGTAACTGATCTAACTAGCTAAGGATGGCTTTAGATTGAAAGTAGGCCCTCTCTCTCAGGAGGAGACGCCATGCTGCCTCTCCTGGTGCATGCAGGGAAGGAGAGGGAGAGAGGAGAGGGAGAGAAGGGAAGGAAGGAAGTTCCCCTGGCAGGAAGGAGACTGATAGCAGCCTATCTATCTAACTGACTCTATGGTTGTTGCCTTCCTCCTTCTCTGCTGGCAGTCCTAAAGGCCTGAGCAAGAGACATCGGCAGCCCCTTCTTCTAACATAGCAGGGGGAACCAAGGGCGGTGGGTCCTGTCTGTTGGGATGGGAGCATGTCCCAGTTTGGTGGCCCCTTCCTTATGACATTAGGGGAGTGGGCTGGCTGTGGCTCCCCTGCACCCAGCCTAGTGCGACCAGCTGTTTGGTTGTACTGACCGTGTCCTGAGATGTGTTCAATGTAGTGGTCTCGGGATCAGTGTTTCGTGCCGGACGCCATAAGCCTAGGATCACAGTGTGCTTCGTGGTTATCATCTTCTTGCCCTCGTTGCCGATGATCCTCTCCGGCCTCAACTGACTCTCCTTCTTAGGGCACAGCTTCTTACAGGGAGTTTTCTTGTTTCTTCTCTCTGCAACACCCATCGTTCTTTTCTTTGCACTCTATGGAAAAAATGCCCCAGAGGGGAAGAGATTTGAGCCACATACTATCCCCTCACAGACTTAAAAGGTTTAAACACCAGACAAAAATTTGTATGCCACAATATTTACTCCTTAGTCCCTCCCATACACCCTGCTGCTCCTTTCTGGCTCATGCAGGAGCCTCCCTTTTACCCCTTCCCCTCACTGTGCAATGCCCTCCAACGCCAGGCCCACCCCAGCATGCCATCCTGAAGCCCTCATTGGCTTGGGGTCCTGCCAGTAACAATGCTGGTTCCGGCCCTTGGCCTCCAGCCACTTCTGCCCTGTCTCAGCTCACATCTCCCAGACTTTTCTTGCAGCCAGCTTGGAGGCAATGAGCTGTGCTGGGAGCCACTTGGGGGTCTGGGATCTGCCCGACAGGACCTCCATGTTGGCCAGGTAGGCTCCTAAGGAACTCACCCCTACCCCTCCTACTCTGGTGTTTCCAGTAGATGCCGCGTGGGAGCAGCTTGCAGCTTTGTCTTCTGCTAGGCATCCTGTGGCAACGCCAGGCCCCACAGGCCCCTTTGTGGGGTGAGTCTGGGGTACCCCCGTGCTCACTTGTGCTGCTGTTTGTTCAAGAGAGGGAGGTGTGGCAGAGTGGGGAATACCCAGTTCCCTACAGCCTACTATCCCTTAAAGAATATCTGCATCTCTTGCTTCACTCAAGCTATCACGCTCAAGGGATGCTGAGCTCATCCACTGACCCCCTCCTGTTTACCTACCTCTCTTTGGAAAGCAAGACCAAATTGGTGCGATGTTTTTACAAAGATCAAACTCTGAGCATTCAAAACTTAAGCGCAGTAAACAAAAAATTAAAAGATACACACGGTCTTTACAAGCATCAGACTGAGCACGGGTAGAAAGAAAAGGTGCAAGCACACAATTCTCTAAACCCTAACCTCTATACTTATCCTAAAGGATGGTAAATTAGAAGAACTAATATTTTTTTGCAATTCAAAAGAGCAATACCTTAGTTCTCAGCGTCTGAGCTTCATCTTGCCCATGCGTTGAGGGACAATGGGACGGAGTCCTTGGGTAAAGTTTTGTGGCTTGTACTCAACCAAGGAAGATGAACAAGGAGAACTGAGTCTTCCTTGGGTCACGAGAATTTATAATCGCACTTTGGTAGTCCATTGCCTCTGGGATCATTCTTGATCCACCTATCCCAAAAGGAAGAAAATATAATTAAAGACTTTTGATCATCCCAGTCTCCTTTCCTTTAGAAGTGATGAACTAGGATTGTGTTAGATGGCAAACCTTTTATCTTGCTCAGAACCGAGCCATTTGCATAACTAAGCACTGGGGTGCTCTGTGCTCGGGGGAAGGTTGATTACTCAGCTCCCATCACCTTTCTTCTTGGCCTGCTATGAGACTGCAGCTGAGTTCCAGTTCATAGATAAGAGTACAGTCCAAATGGTCCAATTATTTGGGTAAAGAGCATTTTTCCACAGTGCCAAAGACAGTCAAGAAATGGGGAAGAAGATTAGGAGTCAGCAGAAGAAGGGGGGGGGGTGGCCAGGAAAAAGCCTCCAAGGAGGCGACCCTAACAGTAACCCCATCCAACCTAACTGGTTCTTGGTATTTTGGACATGGCATGTCAGGCCAGCATAGTCTATTTGGCCCATGCGATGCAAAATAATGGGTTGGGCCCTTGTAGATTTATGGGGCAGGGGGAGGGGGAAGCAACATGAATTAAGTCAGGATTTCTGTGTGTTCCCCCCCCCCCCAAGAATGCAGAAAACAAGTCTAGTGAGCTCCAGGTGCATGCTGGCTCACCTCTGGAAAGTCCCAAGGTACCCTCTGGAACAGATAACTCAGCAATGGCCTGAAGATCGTGGTACCTGATTCCTTCAAACTAAGCAGTCTCAGCCTGCACTCCATCCCTGGATATTTGGTCAGCAACACCTTTGGACTATCTGTGATTGAAACTAGATAAATTAAGTACATACTAGACTTACCTGTTTTATCCTCTTCCGATACATCCCCTGTTTTTCACACATATCTGCCATTTTCAGGATTTATGCTACTTCTTGCGTGCCGAAAAGATCCTGGACCAATGCAGACGCTGGATGCCTCAGGGACTTCCACTGGGACCATCCTATGAGGACTTCCTGAACCCAGAGGAAAAACTCCCTATGGCCTGGACCCCCAGCTGGGGGCTGCACTTGGGGGAATGACCCTAGTCAGACACCCCTAGAAGCAGACCAGGTCTTCCCCCTTCTCTGCACTTTGGACTATACACTAATGAACATTATGAACAACTGACTCCTTACTGGAAACAACATGCTTACTGTAGCATTTGCATTGTAACTTTGCTTGCTTTATGTGCTTCTCTTTCTTACCTGGAATTGTCGTTTCTGGGAATTATGTATTTATTACCATTTACCGTCCTGATTTTTAACGTTTAACATTGTTTTATTTAAAAATGGTTCTTTTTAATTGCCTAGTTTATTAATTTGTGTATTAGACTGCTTCCATACACGTTGGATAAAGGTAAAGGTAAAGGTAGTCCCCCTGTGCAAGCATTGAGTCTTTACTGACCCATGGGGGGATGTCGCATCATGACATTTTCTTGGCAGATTTTTTATGGAGTGGCTTGCCATTGCCTTTCCCAGTCATCTACACTTTACCCCCAGGAAACTAGGTACTCATTTTACCAACCTCGGAAGGATGGAAGGCTGAGTCAACCTTGAACCTGGCTACCTGAACCCAGTTTCCGCCAGGATCAAACTCAGGTCATGAACAGAGCTTGGGCTGCAGTACTGCAGCTTACCACTCTGCGCCACGGGGCTCCTTACATGTTGGATAATGCACTTTTAATGCTCTTCAGTGATCATTTGGAACTGGGTTTTTGTGTGTGAAACTAAAAATCCACTTCCAAAGGATTGCTGAAGTGTATTGAAAGTGCATTATCCAATGTGTGTGGAAACCACCTTAGGCACACTTATCACTAGATAGTGTTCCCCAGGTCCCCTGCAACAGCACTGGCTATTCATCCTGACACCACTTTTCTATCGTTGTTAAATGTTCCGGTCTCCAATGCAATTTCTGTTCATCACTGGGTTGCAGCTTACTCCACCCTGGGAACATAATAGCTTCTCTGGGATGGCTCAGGCATGGCTAGATGGCCCTTCCATCAACACACCCAATCACTTCTGAGTGACTGATAGGAAACTGTTCTCGAGCTGCCCAGAGTAAGTGGTTTTAGGAAAGAGGCCATTTCGTGTCTCTTGACTCATGATATTTTTCTGCATGCTTGGTCAGAACATGGAGACCCTTGTGGAGGCTACTGAACCTGTCAACCCACTCCTGGTGGCAAGTCCTACCTTCAAAGGGCATGACATCAGTGGTCGTTCAGGTGGTAAAGTGTTTGTTTTGCCCAAGTTTCTTCTTTATGATGGTTGTTGTGGATTTTCCGGGCTGTATTGCCGTGGTCTTGGCATTGTAGTTCCTGACGTTTCGCCAGCAGCTGTGGCTGGCATCTTCAGAGGTGTAGCACCAAAAGACAGAGATCTCTCAGTGTCACACTGTGAGTCGTTCTCCGGCCGTGAAAGCCTTCGACAATACATTCTTTTTTATGCATTGACAGATGAGACCAGAATAGCCTGAATGGTAGACACGAAACCATAAATACATGTCTTTAAAAAACAAGATGCCCCAAGTAAGATACAGTTTGTTGCCAATTCCTCTAGATGCCCAAGTACCGTTTTCAATAGTAAACTTTCAAACATAGATAATTCGGAGGGTGGAATACTGAGCACAAAACACACAAAGCTTTTATGAAAAATTAAAACATATTCTTTACTCATCTAGAAGTCGAGCCCCATACCAGTGTCTTGGAATCGCTTGAATTAAGTTCTTCTGTTCCTGAGGAATAACCAGAAAAATGGCAGTTTATTAAGAAATTATTTTAGCAACCAATATTGTTGAGTAAGGCCTGGAACACTGATCATTCTGGGAAGGTCATTCAGTGCTGGAAATAAACCTAAACTGTGCTTGTAATTTTTTATAAGGTAAGTGAAACCAGGAGGAAATACCTTTAACAGGCAGGCTATACCATGAGGGGAGTCTGACAGGCCTGAAAAACAGGGATATGAAATATGTCCCACCTCAGAAACAGAAATGAATCATGAGAGGCACTGACAGACCCGCAGTTGACAATGTCCACAAATGTCTCTCTTGGATGGAAAACACTGTAGACTAGGCCATATTGTGAGTGATAAAGTGTGTTCATTCTGTTTTGTGTATGCCCTCATTCCAGTTTTTCTCCAGGAGCTCAGGAGCAAGGGAAGGGCATGTTAGAGCAGCAGCAGATTCTTCCGCTGTCGCTGTGGCTGGAGCTTCACCGACACGGTGGCTTTCTCCAGAGCAGCTCCCCGGGAGCAGGAGGCCCAGAGAGAAAGTAGCAGCTGCCCGCCCCCAAACGATCATTGAAAGCAGGCTTGTGACTGGAGGAATGATTTGCAGCCAGCTTTCTCTGGCTCTTCAGGCAGCGATTCTAACAGAGAGGGGAAGGACACTGGGACTTCCAGTTCCCAGGAAAACTTGCGAAAACGATCAAGTGTTCTCAACGTGAAAAAAGTCACTTGTAGCTTAGCTCTCAGTTGGACTCTGTAGGGGAGCAGGATTAATCGCTAGCTACCCCTCCCCTTCAGCTATGGATAAGCATGGACTGAACAGGGGCTTTAATATGGGTCTGAGACCAGACTGGCAGCACTTCAAGAAGTTCAGTATGAAAATATGCAGCACACACAGCCTGGGGAAACACAACAGACTGAGCAAAGATAAAAGGAAATGTCAATAAAATACAAACCGCTGAACCCTTGATCTACACATTTCCTAGAGATGGAAATTATTTGGAGTTGCAAGCATTTAAAAATCACCAGTTACCTTGATTTTAATTGTCTATGGTTTCCCCCTTTGTGATCTCAGCACCATGAGGTAAGGGCTGCTTTCTGGAGACCAGATGGATTTGGTTGTTGTGGATTTTCCAGGCTGTATAGCTGTGGTCATGGCATTGTAGTTCCTGACGTTTCGCCAGCAGCTGTGGCTGGCATCTTCAGAGGTGTAGCACCGAAAGACAGAGATCTCTCAGTGTCATGGTGTGGAGAAGATGTTGGCAGGCAATTTATATCTACTCAGGAAGGTGGGTTTGGGCTGAGTCATCCTGTAAGATCTCTGTCTTTTGGTGCTACACCTCTGAAGATGCCAGCCACAGCTGCTGGCGAAACGTCAGGAACTACAATGCCAAGACCGCGGCAATACAGCCCGGAAAATCCACAACAACCATCGTTCTCCGGCCGTGAAAGCCTTCGACAGATGGATTTGTTCCTTTTCCTTGGTGTGTTAAACAGCCAAGAGAGCTTCTTCAACTGGCTCAGGGGTTTCATTATTTGCCTTTGGTCCCCTACCCTTTGCGGACACTTTCTTTTCCTGTTTGCAGGAACGTCTGTAAGGCTGTGAGCTTTGGCACTAATCCTGGGTGGTAAGGATCCACATACCCCAAAGGTGTTGTTCAGCTGCGACTAACAGTGCAATCCTAAACAGAGTTACACCAGTCTAAGCTCATTGATTTCAGTGGGCTTAGACTGGCGTAACTCTGTTTAGGGTTGCATTGTTAGGCTTGCCAGCTTCTATACTGGGCCCAACATTCTCCAGGAATTACAACTGATGTCCAAGCCACAAAGACCAGCTGTGTATCTCGTCTCTCTTAAGCAAGACTGTACCAGGAGGACTCAGCAACTGAAAAACTTTTTTATTCAACCATTTTACATTTTTTTCACAGGAAGAATATTCAATTGCCACCTCTAATATACCAACAAACTACATTTCTAACATACATACATTTTATTTATTTATTATTTTAGATTTTTATTCTGCCCTCCCTGCGAGCAGGCTCAGGGCAGATCACGTCATTTAAAAGCCACAAGAAATATCACATTTCCATAAAAACAATTTAAAACATTTAAATTCAATCAACATTACACCATTACACCATTAATTATACATTTATACATTTATGTAATTCTTTAAGCAACATATGGGCCAACTCCATGATAGCCCCTTTAGCCCATCATTTTTCTGACCCCCTTGGGTTCACTACTACCTTTTAATTTGTTTTATGATGCTGTGCTTCTATTTTGTTTTTCAAACCATGCAAGCAGCGGGCTATGCATTTTTTTTTGAGACTATAATTTGGAGGAACATGGTTTTTTGAACACTATGTGCTTCAAATGTAGTCTTTTTGTCAGGATGGGGTAGCTGAGCCTGAGAAACATGTTGCTATGAGACAGGTTAGTTTTAGAACCGGCTCATGAGTAAGATCGGTCTCACATGCTTGAGAAAGGCAACATGCTGGTGTACTAGCATGTTTTATTTCTTATGAATTTCCCAGGGTAGCAACTGATAATTGGTGTTACGCCCTCATTGGTTGAATCTGCTTTAAGACATGACTATTTTCAAGGTTTCGGCCCCATACACAGGTGATATCCTACCCAGCACAATCTTACCCAGCAGGTCCACACCCAGTAGTCTGTTTTATTTGTGGGCTGCAGGGACACTACGCCAGGACATGTACCGAAATCCTCAGAATAATTAAGTGCCATCACAGGTGCCCCCAGTCTCTTGGGGGAATATTGCCCCCAAGCCTGCACCCCTAGCCTGCGCCTTAGTTCTCCATTTCTTCAGCAGCAGCAACATCTAAATCCACAGGCTCGCCCACATGTACCACCTCAGCCACAGACAAATCCATTCATACCACCACAGCCAAAGCCCTGGATCTTTCAGGGAGCACCACAGGGTGTCTGGGGGGGGCCACAGCCGCAAATGCAAATGGGGAACCCATGGGATGGGTCCTACTGACAATTAACTGCTCTGGAGTGTCCTGTGAGTCATGAGGGGTCCCTCGTTTCACGAGAGCCTATGGTAGAACTGACTGTCGCAGGAAAAACCCACTTGTGTCTTGTGGATTCCGGAGTGACCTATACCACCATAAGACTAGATGAAACTGACTTGATACCGGAGGGTCCAACTATTCCAACTGTGGGGTTTTGGGGGAGATTGAAATTTGTCTAGGCACAGCTAACACAATGCATAAAGTGCTATTATCACCAACTACCCCAGTGAATTTATTAGGACGTGATTTGCTGTCTAAATTTGGGGCTAGCGTGCAATTTGGAAAAGTTCAGTTATACCTACCCCACAGGGTGCAAGGACTCCCAGTACCAACCTGATCATGTTGATGGCCACGGAACCAGTTAAACCACTCCCACCAAAATCAGAACTCGAGGGATTAGAACACATCCCACCTACACTATGGACTAAACACCAGCACGAGGTGGGGCCAGAGAGGGAGGCAGAGCCAGTTTCTATTGCTTTAAAACCGGGAACCTGTCTGCCACGGGTCCCACAGTATAGGTTAAGCCAAAACCAAATCGAAGGAATCCGCCCGGTAATTGACTCTATTAGAGCAGAGAGTCTTGACCAATCCTCTCCCAGGGCTCTGCTTGCAATACACACCATCCTCCCGGTGAGAAAAGAAGGGCAGTTCGATTAATATGGCTGCCCTGTTTACTGATTTGTACAAGATCTAAGAGCCATCAATAACATTGTTCAGCCCAGATACAATATTGTGCCAAATCCCGCCACTACCTTATCCAGCATTCCTGAGAACAGTTCTCGGTCATTGATATCGCTTCGACCTTTTTCACGGTGGGAATAGATCCAGAAAGTCAATTTCTGTTTGCTTTTACTTAAGAGGGTCAGACTTTCACTTGGACATAATAACAATAATAATAACATTCGATTTATATACTGCCCTTCAGGACAACTTAATGCCCACTCAGAGTGGTTTACAAAGTGTTATTATTACCCCACAACAATCACCCTGTGAGGTGGGTGGGGCTGAGAGAGCTCTGAGAGAACTGTAACTCGCCCAAGGTCACCCAGCTGGCTTCGTGGAGGAGTGGGGAATCAAACCCGGCTCTCCAGATTAGAGTCCCGTGCTCTTAACCACTACACCACACTGGCTCTCCCATGGGATATTGTGAAAGTCTGACATTGTTTACACAGGCATTAGTCAGTGATCTAAAAGAACTGGAACTGCCCGCAAGGTGTACTCTACTCAGCAGGAATTATTCTAGCAGAAAAGTCTATTTCTGGTGGGACCAACAAGAGAACTCTAGTTGCAAGAAAATTTCCTGAGCCAGACCTATAGAACGCGTCTCAGATTTAGAGACCGTGGAACCCTCAGACATAGACACTTCAGGGGATGAGGGATCTAACATCAGGAATTTGAGAAATAGATGCATTGTTCTAGAAATTCTTTTTTAGGCAGAGGTTCGGGCCAATAAGATCTCAAGGGAAGACAAAAGATATATTTAATTTATCCTCCCGCTCCCTTACCAGTAGAGTATGGCCTTCTCAACAAAGGATTAAGTTTCATCCCAACTCCATCCTATAGGTTCCTACAGACGCGGATTGACATTTAAATTAATGAAGCAGATCAAACTTCGGAAATTTTGGGGTGCACAGCCCAGGATTCCCAGTGATATAATCAGGTTTAGATGGAAGTCCACCTTTGTGCCACAAGTGATTGATGCTCACATAGATACATTTGACCAGGTGGTAATCAGGGACATAACAGAATTAGAAAAGCAGGATAGGAGGATTTGGTATAATATGACCATATGGGAAAAGGAAGACTTAAAAAGTTTGGATAGAGACTCTTCTATTGTCATTAAGCATGTGGACAAAGGAAATGGAATTGTGATCATAGATTCCCATGTGGAATAGCGGCTGGGGGAGAGAGACAGTTACCAACCACTGCCAGCATTGAGGGTCTAATAAAGATGGTCCTAGATGCGGCTTTACTTGGAGGGGACATCCCAGAAGCCATCCTTCAGGCTTTAATCAATCAAACACCTAGAATATCAGTGTTCTGTATTCTGCCTAAAGTTCATAAGAACATCGGTCCTCCCCCAGGTAGGCCAATAGTGCCAGGGAGCAACTTGATCCCTGAGCCCCTGGTGGTATATTTAGACACCTTCCTCCAGCCAGCAGTCACCAATACTCCCACATACAAGAAGGACAGAGGTTCTTTTATTACAATGGCGGAAGATATGCCCCTAGACCCCCATCGGACTCTGGATGTCTTGTCCCTATACACCTCCATCCCACATGACGACACATAGATGGTGGTGCAACCCCATTCCTGCTACAATTATTAGACCTAATATTGGAAAAAAACTACTTTAGGTTCAAAGATCAATTTTACGATCAAGTCAAGGGAGTCACCATGGGCTGCACCACAGCCCCGAATGCTGCAAACCTTTTTACGGTGCGACTAGAGGAACTACATGTATTGAACAGAGATATAAATCCATTTTTAATAAGATTTATTTATTCAAAAGCTTTACTGATTACTTGTTTGTCATCTGCAAGGGACCAGATTCGATCCAGGGCTTTGGGGATTGGATGAACACAAGAGATCCAAACATTAAATACACTTGGCAAGCAGAGAGTAAGCAGGTGTATCGCAATACCTGCAATAAGGTAAATGTGAGACTCTACAAGAAATCAACAGATAGGAACTCCTATCTGGAATATAATTCCTATCATCCGAGGCACCTTCAGAATAACATCCCATACAGCCAGTTCCTCAGACTTAAGAGAAACTCCTCTAAGAGAGGGGATTACCTCTGGGAGAGCAAGGCCATGTATCGGGCATTTAGAGAGAGGGGCTACTCAGACCGTATTTTATCAAGAGCTTGGGATAGGGTGGAAGCTGTAGATCGGAGTGAGTTGTTGTAGAATATATGCCCCTTGCCCGGAAGATCAAAAATATTGTGAACAAACACTGGCATTTGATAAAGAAGATTCAGTGATATGAGATTCCACCTACTATCAGGTTTAAACGTACTCACAGCCTCAAGAACCTGATCATACACTCAGATTTTAAAGGTCACAAGGCATCAACGTTACCCGTTGGACATTTTCCCTGTGGGCATTGTTGGGCTTGCCCACTATCAATGTCAGGAAACATAGTTCCAAGGGGGAATAATCAGCCACCCATATATTTACCCAATTTTACAACCTGTCAGACCTAGGTAGCCCTATACCAGCTGGATTGAACAATGATTTAAATTTGTCTTGTTTTTTGTACAAACAATTGCAGAGATAAGTTTTGTAAATGTTACTCATAAGGTCCTGTGTAGATATAGTTTAAATGTACTGTACCTTTAAGCCACATGCTATTTCTAAGTGTGGGGTCTTTATTAAGTCACTGATCAAGTAGGGTGTAACACATGGCTGTTTGCTCAGTGAGTCTCTGTTTGAAGTGTATTTGGAAATTAGCAGAGAGATTTTAAATAGAGTCGGTGTTTACTGCTAGGTAATATAATATAATAAAATTTATTAATCAATGATTTATTGGACATTAACTTTTCATTGTCTCTACAGACAGCCGATGCTATTTACATACGAATTGTACTTTCACGATTGATATGCATTTATGGAATGAACTAACTTTTGTACGAATGTTATGAATATTTATTACTGTAACATGTATTTAGTCACCTTGCACTGTACATATATCTAAATAGCCTTAGGAAATTATAATCATGGTGTTACATTGAGTCATATTATTAGTAAAGGCTTCACTGCCGATGTCCCAAGCACTAAGAGATGATGCCTACTGTGGGCAACAGAACACTTGCCCTAGCCCTGGCCCTACCCAGATTTCCCAACAACCGCAATAAAAGTCAACCTATTCTTATCAGCTTACTAGAGTGGCGTAACCCCCATTGGCTATATTTGGACAGATCTTCGCTGGTCTTTTCCTATCCACTGCAGCTGAAACCACTTTTGAAAGCAATCACTCTCAAGCTGGTTCCTCTGAGCTGAAACTTTCTCATAACTTGCCTGTCCTTTTAAAGACACTGATGAGCGACCAACCCTGGAAGAGCTCCCGGTTTTTCCCTCTAGATCATTGACCTGATCTTCAGTGGAGAACAAAGACCCAGCATTGGAAGCGGCACAGAAGGAGGAGACCCTCCATATGCTGATCAGCCTGATCCCAAGCCGGGCTGCCACAGAGGAGCCAAAGGGACCCTCCCACTGGGATCAAGCCCTGCCCTAGCAGGCGAGAGGCCCCAGCAGAGGCCTCTACAGAATTCTCCATGGGGGAATGCCCATCTCCAAGAGTGCTCCAGTCTGAAGGGCTCCTCCCGAGGGGGTGCCAGGTGTCTACTTTGCAGGACCTCCCCGGAGGTCCTCATGGGGGAGAATCTGGGCCAGGGGATGCCCCTCTCCAAGATCCCACCAGGTGTGGCACCAATACGGAAGGCTCCCCCCCCCAGGGGATGCCAGGCAGCTACTTTGCAGGGCCCGTCACTTGTGGAGTGACCAGCCACCCCACCCATCGCATGATGGGGGGCCAGCAACACGCACTCACCAGGCCACATCCCAGCCACTACCTGAAGAGGCTCCATGGCAGGGTACCTCAGGGCATGCTGCTGCCTTGCTGAAATCACCTTCTGAAGTCGTTCTTGCTGAGCTGGAACCAGGGCCGGCACCACCATTGACGTGGTGAGATGGGGGCCGCGGGGGCCGCAGGGCCAGAGGGGGTGCCGGAGGGGTGCCAGGTGGAGGTGCGTGCCACGGACCTGGCGTGCCTGCCTCGCACCACCGCGGGCCAGCCCTGTGCCGCTGCCACACGCCCCTGGGCGAGCGCAGCAGCTGCGGGCCGGGGACAGCATTTGGCTGGGGCGGCTGGGGCGGCCTCCTCACACAGCCCCAGCCACCCGTTGGCCAATGGCCCCATCGTTACGGTGTGATGATGTCATCATGTGATGACATCATGCAGTCCGGGGCGCGGCTTTGTGCCCACTTCTGGGTACAATACCTTTAGAACTAGAATTGACCTATTTAAGTTAATCAGATTTATTAAACTTAAAAAGAGTTTTGGTGACTGGCAGGAGACATCAGCAGCTAGGAGCATTAAGTATAAAACTACATTCACTCCTCAAGTGGTGGATCCACTAATTGAGTCGTTTGAGCATGTGATACTTAGGGACATAGAAATACAGGAATCCAAACCAACACGGATTTGTCACAATCTAAACAAATCTGACTGGGAAGCCATTAATGCCCTTAAAAATAACCACAGTATTGTTATGATTAAGTCTGCAGACAAAGGGGGAGGAATTGTGATTCAGGACGTGTCACATTACATACAAGAAATAGAACAGCGGTTAGGGAATCAAGGAGATTATAGACCTATTCCAACGAACCCCTTGAGACATACAGAATATTATCAAAGTAGTTCTAAATGAAAACCTAATAGCTCAGGATATAGACCAGCGAACACATAATGCTCTCATTAATAAGTCTCCTCGCACCCCGGTATTTTACACCTTACCAAAAATTCACAAGGGGGGTTGCCCGCCCCCCAGAGACCGATAGTTTCGGGCACAAGTTTTGTTTCAGAACCGTTGGCAGTATTTTTGAATTACCATCTTCAACCACTAGTCATACAAATGCAGGCCTATCTTAAGGATACAATGACTCTCATTAACATGACTGAGTCACTTACAGTTCCTGTGACAGCATTTCTCATGACCCTGGATGTTAGTTCCCTTTATACATCAATCCCCCACAATGGCGCTAGGGAGGAAGTGGAGGCGGCACTCTATAGGAGATCTATACAATGTCCATCTACCCATTTTCTTTTGAGTCTATTAGATATTATCTTAGAACATAATTACTTTAAGTTTAGAAGCCAATACTATTATCAAATCAAGGGGGTAGTGACGGGATGTGCCACTGCCCCCAGCATCGCTAATCTGTTCATGTCCCAGTTAGAGGAGGAGTTCATTCTCAACTCAGATGATAATCCTTTTTCCAGTCATGTAGTGATAAGAGATACATTGATGACATCATATTGATTCCCAGGAACGAGGAACAAGCTGCTTCTATGATGTCTTGGATGAATGATATAAACATCAATATTAAGTTCACATGGCAGGGCTCCGTACAATGTGTCAATTTCCTTGATGTTACTATCTTTAAACGAACTGACACTATGCTGGGTGTTCGCCCCTTTAAGAAAGTTATTGACCAGTGTTCCTATTTACATTTCTCCTCCTCCCACCCAAGTCATTTAAAAAGAAACATCCCTGTGTGAAGGGAGGGATAAGAATGGAGAATTCGGAATTAGAACAGGCACTTTTACAAGAGGATAAAAAGGAAATCTCTAAGGTATATAAAGTGCTGCTGAAATGGTATACTGAAGATGAAACAGTTAAAGTGCAAATGGTGAAGTGGGCTATAAACTTTAATAAAGAAATAACAATGGAGGCGTGGGAATACTTGTGGAAGAATACAGTGAAGATCACGACATGCACCAATATTAAAGAGAATGTCTACAAAATGATTTATCGTTGGTATATGACACCAAAGAAAATTGCGCTAGGGAATTTGAACACGTCTAATAAATGCTGGAAATGTAAAAAGCATGAGGGATCTTTGTATCATATGTGGTGGACTTGTGAGGTAGCTAGGCAGTACTGGGGGGAAATAATAAGAGTAATAAGCGAGATTTTACAATTTCAAATTAATAAGAACCCAGAACTCCTGCTACTGAACTTGGGAATGGAGGACATTCCAGCACAATATAGGACATTGCTATTTTACATGACAGCAGCGGCTAGACTTTTGTACGCGCAAAAGTGGAAAGTGCAAGAAGTGCCAACTATCGAGGACTGGATTTACAAATTGCTGTACATGGCGGAAATGGACAAAATGTCAAGGAAACTGAGAGACCTTGATCCAGGACAGTTCAACATGGATTGGGAGAAGCTGAAACAATATTTAGTGAAGAAATGGGAGGTGGGAGGAGAACTGTGGCAGTTTGAAAATTACTGAAATACAATAAAAGTAGAGGGAGGTGACTTTACCAGGGGGTGGAGAGGTAAATGAGAATTTCTAAGCAACTATTTTATTAGACTATTATATATAGCATTAAGTATTATAGGTGTTATTACAAGAATTATAATGATAGAAATTAACTAATTATAAGGATAGAAACTAATTAATTTCATTTCTGGCAATAATTGTATAATGGAGATAATTTTATAATTGCAATGAAGGAATTTAAGTAAGGTGGGAAAATATATACTAATGTATAGATTATGTATTAAAATGATTGAATTGGTTTGGAGGTATATATGGGTCAAATTGGTTGACTAGTTTTGGTGGATAGTTGCATAATGAAAGAATAATATAATTATATAATTAAAACAGTATGAAGATAAGATATGTTGAAAAAGTAATATATAGAGTATAAGTTAAATTGGTTGACTTATATTGAATGTACTGTTTATAGAAGTATTTAAAATTATGCTAAATGAGGGATAAATTGTTTGTCCCATATTGAAGATGAGATTATAAGATAGAGTATAGAGTACCAAAATTAGCTAAATGATTATTATCAAAAGAAAATATGCCAAGAATGTATTATTTAGTTATGTATTATTTAGTTGTTAAAGCAAGTAGGAAGACAGAAGGAGCACTGTGTTATATAGATAAGCTTAGAAGAAAGTGAAAGTTTTTTTAGGGAAAAGGGACAAGGGGTTGGAAAACTGTTGGAAGTCAACAAAAGGGGGGGAAAGGGAGGGGGTTAGATTTGGAAAAATTAAAGGAAACTGATTGTAATGTACATTTAATGACATCTAATCCAATAAAAAAAATTTTAAAAAAAGAAAAGAAACATCCCTATTGGGCAATACCTTAGGTTAAAACATAATTTGACTCAGGATGGGGATTTCCAATGGAGTAGTAGAGCTTTGGATTTTTCCTTTGCTCATAGAGGATACCCTAGGTCAGCAATAACAGCAGCGAAAAAATGGGCGACTATTACACGTTGCCGTGACTTATTTACCCCTAAAAATAGGGCATTGGATAGCAGGATTAAATGGGGTTTAGACTTTACACCTCTGGCCTCATCTATTAGCAAAATAATAGCACTGGCATTTAGTCAGTACAATTAAGGGTTGTGAAACAGCCCCTGCTATTGGTTATCGGAGGACTAGAAACTTAAAAGATCATTTGGTTTCCTCTGAATTTAAGGATGCAGACACCCGTAAAACATTACCTATGGGCCATTTTCAATGTGGCAACTGTAATATATGCCAACCGATGGTGAGCCCCGCTGAAATAAGAAACCCAGTATCGGGGAAGCCGTTATTTTCTTGGAGCTTTTCCACTTGCAAAACAACAAATGTGATATATATCATCCAATGTTGTTGCCCATTGATTTATGTTGGCAGTACCACACGTCCATTAAAAGTTAGGGTACAAGAGCACATCTCCCGGATTAAAAACAAAATAATGGAAGCCCCCTTAGTGGAGCATTTTGTAGAGAGACAACATTCCATTAAAGAATTTAAAGTATCAGTACTGGGAGTGTTAGAACCTAATGTACAA
This sequence comes from Eublepharis macularius, assembly GCF_028583425.1. Lineage (NCBI taxonomy): Eukaryota > Metazoa > Chordata > Lepidosauria > Squamata > Eublepharidae > Eublepharis > Eublepharis macularius. The sequence continues at coordinate 3,092,444 of NC_072798.1, forward strand.
GGAGATGTGACACGGAGGCTTTTACAACTAGAGTCCCAATGTCTTTTTAGACTGAACAGCTTGTCTCCAAATGGCTTAAATAATGAACTGGATTTTTCTTGCTTTTTGTAATTAATTCTGTATTTTTGCAATTAATTCTGTTTTAGTTGTTACTGGTTGGGAATGCTGTGCCTTTAAGCAATTGTAAGGGTTAAATAGCAACGTGTGCCTTTAAGCAATTGTAAGGGTTAAATAGCAACGTGTGCAGAGGCATACATACGGCATTGTTCCATCTGAGTAGATTCTGGTGTCGAGCAACTATACTTGGTGTGACCAATGTTTTACATGATTTGTAAGTACATATGTATATAGTCAACAACAAAGGAGGAAGCAAACAATTTTGTATACTTATTATGGTCTTTATTTTAGAATATGGCCGGTGAACACGTGGCAATATGAAACGGGAATTGAGAATGACGCTGGCAATATACCCATCCGGCTGCATATTGGAAGTAACAAAACAAGAGAGAGCCGAAGGAGGCTCGAGGAAGTGCGCCAAAAGAGCAATAGACACCAAATTTATGAACCGTGCGAATTATATTATTAGTGAATAAGCAAGTGATGTGTATATCATAAACATAAGTTATCAGATAAGTTCGCACAAATAAGTTTAAAGACAATTCCAACACAAGATTGCACTGCTTGATGGTTGCATAGCGTCAAGGTGTTGACGGAAAATAGTAGCAGCATCGTCAGCGGTTTCCAAGATCAACAAATTCATAAATTAGGCTCCCGAGTCAATAATTTAGGCAATGAGCCGTGCCAGCCTCGATTCTTCACTCGTTTCAGAGAGTTTCTCTTTCTTCAGGCCAATTATGTCTAAAAATAAACCTTTCCAACGACGAAAGAGCAAGAATATTATCCATAGTTCCCTCCCTATCAGACAGTAGGGCCCCCCCCAACCCAGGATTGGGATCTTTTGACCGACCAATTAACCAAACAGACTAAATTAACACTTCATGCCGCATCATTAATTGAATATAGTAAAGAGAATATGATCCCACGGGGGCTGCAGATGCATAAGCCCCCTGGAATGTACAAGGACGATGAGATCTTTAAAAAACGTTGGGCATCAATCCTCAATAAATGCTCATTTGATTTGATGTTGTTATTGATAGAACGAATTGCCCAAGAAAAAGATGAAGTAGGGACAGAGATTGAATCCCTTAAGGAGAATTTAAAGACCACTTACATCGATGAGGACTTTACCACCAGGTTAAATGAGGTGAATAGGGTTATTAAAGACTGTGAACTGAGGCTCAAGGAATTGAAATTAAAAAAACTGAATCAAGACAAGCATGACTATGATACAGGCAACATTTATAATTGGAAACAATAAATGCCTAAAAAGCAGGTCATTTGGGCTCCTTCTACTACAGGGGGAGTCGAATTTGACACCACGGACCCCTCGGACACGGAATTATCTGGTGATGAGGGAGGGCGTGCCCTCCGTAATCGTACAGTTCCCCCCATGCAACCTAGGAGATCTTTTTTGGGGAGGGGCCGCCTCTCGAGGAGAGGGAGACACAAGACTTAGTGTTTAATCTATCCTCCAAAGAACTTACGGCAATGGAACATAAGGTATTGAATAGAGGACTGGGTTTTGTGCCGTCTCCAAAATATAGTCCGTTTGATACTCGTATTGACCTGTTTAAGTTATTTCGACAATTGAAATTAAAAAAATTATTTGGCAATACAACTGGAGGTGTCATTAATACTGGTTTGAAGCACAGATCCACTTTTATACCTAAGGTCTCTGATATTCAGATTGAGACATTCGAAAGACTTGTCCTTAGAGAGGTAACAGCATTAGAAAGTAAGCCTTATAGAACTTGGCAGAATTTGACTAAGTCAGAGAAAAGTGCGTTGGACAATTTAAAGAAGGACTCTAATGTGATCTTAAAACCAGCCGATAAAGGAGGTGTTATAGTTTTGTTGGATAGGGAGGTCTATAGAAATGAGGCATTACGTCAATTAGCTGATAGAAATTACTATTGCCCGATAGACCATGATCCCACAGCCGAGATTGGCAGGATCATTAAAATTGTTGTGGATGAGGCTTTAGGGAACAGTTACATTAGTCAGAACTTACATCGGGACTTGCTAAATCATGATCCACGAGTCCCCGTTTTTTACTGTCTCCCCAAAATTCACAAAAATGTCCACCCACCCCCCGGACGACCAATAGTATAGCTACAAAATACACGGATTACCTCATGGAAGCCAAAAATGTGAGCTGGGCTTTTAAATCACGGGGCTACCCCGAGCAGGTAATTAAACAAGCCCAACATAGAGTGGAGTCGATTCCCCGCAGGGATCTATTAACATATAAGGAACGTAAAACCCGTACAGATGGTGGGATTTTGTGGGCTTTAGATTTCTCCCCCCTTTCCGGGAAAATTTCAGAGATCATTAGGAGAAATTGGCACATTCTATTAGACATCCCAGGATGTGCAGTTCCCCCACAAATTGGGTTCAGAAAAACAAAGAGCCTGAAAGATGTTCTGGTACATTCAGATCTAAAAGATCGGGGCGTCGTTAGCAATGTTCCACGGGGTCATTTCCCATGTGGCCATTGCAGTGTATGCCCACTGAGCATAGATCTCAAAACCATCACCCACCCTGTCCGAGGCATTCCCCTGTTCTCTAAAGGTTTTTCGACTTGCTCTACTGCCAATGTGGTATATCTCGTTCAGTGTAAATGCAATTTGCTATATGTGGGCTGCACGTCGCGGCCACTCCGACTTAGAATTCAGGAGCACCTTTCAAAAATTAGAACTGGTAATCTACACAGCACTTTAGGGTTTATCACAAAAATGAGAAGGAATTAAAGTTTTTGGTCTTGGAAATAATAGATAAGCCGGGCTATGCAAACCGTTTTTTGCTACAGGCAGAGGCACGATGGATTTTCCGCCTTCAAACTATGTGTCCTCGTGGTCTTAATAATGAATTGGATTATTCCTCTTTTTTATGAAATTAGACTAAATGCCCTTGTAGGATCGGTCATATTCATACCCTAGGGTGAAATATACTTTGAGCACCGTACAACACCCCTTACAGGGGGGACAATGCTTTTATGGGGTATAGGTTTTTAAATAAATTATGCATAGATCCTAAATTAAATTAGACCTCTTTAAATAGCATGAACTATTTTAAAGTTTGTAACTATTTATTGCTATTTATATAATCGCTATTTATTACTATTGTATTTATCCATTCATTGGTATATTTATTCCCCCCTAAGTATTTGTCCCATGTATTGCAAATTGAATTGTACTGTATTTTTAATCATTGTAAGTACTCAATAGGGTTTACAATTATGGTTTCATATAGTTAAGGAGTTTGAGACTAAAACCAACAAAGTTAAGATTAAAAAATTTAAGAGAGACAGTTGTGACTATGCTAATGGAAATGGAATGCTAATGTACTCTTGGTGGGACCAAGCAGACACCGCCACACAAAAATGAGTCTCGTGGGCTAGACCTTTAGAACACCTATCAGGCCTCGAGACCACTGATGGTTCCGACTATGAAACATCTGGGGTTAAGGGTCCCAGTACCCGCAATCTACATAATAGGTCTATCACCACTGAACCACGTAGATCTTTTTTAGGAAAGGGACCCAGTTGACCCTTCACAAGAGGAAAACAGAGAATTTAGTATTTAACTTCTCCTTTCACTCCTTGACTGATTTAGAAATTGACATCCCAAATAAAAGTTTAGGCTTTGTCCCTACGCCTATTTATCATTCATTGCAAACCCGCATAGACCTGTTTAAACTCATAAGACAGATAAAGCTTCGAAATTTTTTTGGTGATTGGAATATGAGTGAACAAGAGAACAGTTTGTTAAAATGTAAATTCACCTTCATCCCCAACATAACAGATCCCATGACTGAGACTTTCGAACGTGCAGTCCTACATGACATCAGCTTAATTGAAAAAAAGCCATGTAAAGTCTGACACAATCTCTCTAAGGAGGAATGGCTAGCCCTTAAAAATCTTGATCAAGATCCTGATATTATAATTAAGCCTCCAGATAAGGGTGGAGGAATTGTTACTAGACACTGAGACATACGTGGCTGAAGTTAATTGCCAACTACAAGATACCACTAGCTACCAACCCATCTCACAGGATCCCACTATGCACATTGCCAGCTTCATAAAAATTGTATTAACTGAAGCTTTAGCTATGGGGGACATTACAGATAATAGCTATGAGGCTTTAATGAATACTACTCCCCGTTTTACAAGATGCAAAAGAAAGAGGCGGAATGCAACTGCCCAATCTAAGACTTTACTATGATGCAATCTGCCTAGTGTGGTTGAAAGACTGGATAATGCTGAAGAATAAGAAATTATTGGCCCTAGAAGGATATAAAAAAATATTTGGATGGCATGCATATCTATGGTATGATAAAGTAAAAGCGAACTCTATGTTCTTGCATCATTACATACGGAGAAGCCTATATGCAACTTGGAAGAAGTACAGAGACTATTTACAAGAAGGAACCCCCCTATGGGTGGTTCCATATGAGGTAATAGATCCGAGAGCTGTCGATACTGAGCAACAGTGTTTAACATATAAGGAGATAACCCGAATAGAATCTTCTAAACTTAAAATAAAGACACAGGACGAGTTATCACCAAACTATGATTGGTTTCAGTACAGACAGATCAGAGATCTCTATAATTCGGATTGTGCAAAGGGAGGCATAAGAACAGAGAATTCGGAACTAGAGCAGACACTTTTAAAAGAGGACAAGAAGGAAATTTCTAAGGTAGATCAAGTACTGTTGAAATGGTATACTGAAGACGAAATAGTTAAAGTACAAATGGTGAAGTGGGCCATAAATTTCAATAAAGAAATAACAATGGAGGCATGGGAATACTTGTGGAAGAATACATTGAAGATTACGACGTGTATTAACATTAAAGAGAACATTTACAAAATGATTTATCGTTGGTACATGACACCAAAGAAGATTGCGCTAGGGAATCTGAACACTTCTAACAAATGCTGGAAATGTAAAAAACATGAGGGTTCCCTGTATCATATGTGGTGGACGTGTGAAGTAGCTAGGCAGTACTGGGGGGAAATAATAAGAGTAATAAGTGAGATTTTACAATTTCAAATTAATAAGAACCCAGAACTCCTGCTACTGAACTTGGGAATGGAGGACATTCCAGCTCAACACAGGACATTGTTATTTTACATGACAGCAGCGGCTAGACTTTTGTATGCGCAAAAATGGAAAGTACAAGAAGTGCCAACTATCGAGGATTGGATTTACAAATTGCTGTACATGGCGGAAATGGTCAAAATGACAAGAAAATTGAGAAACCTTGACCCAGGACAGTTCAACACAGACTGGGAGAAGCTGAAACAATATTTGGTGAAGAAATGGGAGGTGGGAGGAGAACTGTGGCAGTTTGAGAACTATTGAAACATGATAAAATGCAGAAGGGGGTGACTTTACCGGGGGGTGGAGAGGCAAATGAGAATTTCTAGCAGATACTTTGTTAGATTATGATATATAGAACAATATACAGAATATTGATAGAAAATAATTAATTATAAGGACTGACTAACCAATATTACTTTTGGTAAAAATTGTATAATGTATTAAATTGAATAAGTATACCTGAAGATATATATGGGTCAAATGGATTGGTAACTTTTGATGATAGTTATATAGATCAAAGCAGAATAAAAATAATAACATAACTAAATATAACCAAAGTAGAATGAAGTTAAGATATTCAGAAAAAGTAATATATAGACTATAAGTTAAATTGGTTGACTTATATGAATGTATGGTTTATGTGGTCTAAGGTTTATAGAAATATTTGAAATCATGAAAAATGGGACAAATTGTTTGTCTAATATGGAAGAAGGGACTTAAAGATAGGGTATAGAGTATTAAAAATAGTTAAAGAATTATTGCTTAGAATAAAGGGAAAGTATATATATTTGTTAGATAGAAGAGTTTAAAATGAGTAAGGGAAAAGGGACAAAGGGTTGGAAAACTGTTGGAAGTCTATAAAAAGGGGGGAAAGGGAGGGGGTTAGAAATCGGGAAATGGGGGAATTGATTGTAATGTCAAACTAAATGATTCTAATCCAATAAAAATTTTATTAAAAAAAAATGAATACTACTCCCCGCATACCGGTCTTTTATATTCTACCAAAGGTGCATAAGGGAGGATATCCCCCCATCTGACAGACCCATTGTATCAGGGTGTGGGTCTGTCTTAGAGCCGCTGGCAGTCTATCTGGATCTCTTTTTACAATCGGCTGTAACTTAAAAACCAGCTTACATTAAAGACACTGGTTCATTTATGTCTAAAGTAGAGGGATTTTCACTAAATTTAAACCATGTTTTTATTACACTAGACGTGTCTTCTTTATACACGTCAATCCCTCATGAGGGAGCAAGGGCAATGGTAGAGCAAGCCCTGTACGATTGAGACAATCAGGTCCCTAGCACGCCATTCCTTCTTCAATTATTGGAATTAATTTTGGAGAAAAATTACTTAAGATTTCTCAATCAATTTTATTATCAAACGAAAGGAGTTGCTATGGGCTGCACTGCAGCCCCTAGCATAGCAAACCTATACATGGCCAATTTGGAAAGGATGTTTATTTACAATCAGAGCAATAATCCTTTTTACAATAGGATTAGCATGTATTATCATTTCATTGTTTGTCCTAACAGAGGGTAGTGAGTACGTGAACAGCCTTGGGGAGTGGATCAACCAATTAGATGAACACGTAAGGTTTACCATCCATTCAGATTTTAATCAAATCAGCTTTCTGGATATAGTTATATATCAAACCAATACCAATAGGATTGCAGTTAGACCTTTTCAAAAGCCCACAGATAAGAATGATTATTTAATGTATCAGTCTTACCATCCGAGACACCTCAGAGATAATATCCCCTATAGGCAACTACTCAGATTAAAGCAGAATTCAACTTCAGTTGAGGATTACATGAGAGTGCAAAGTGTTACAGAGGGCATTTCAGGAAAGAGGCTACCCTTTACACTTATTATCTAGAGCAAGAGCCAACCTGAAAGCCCACTCTGATTTGTTTTTACAAAAAGATCGAGATTATGAACACAGAGTGAAGTGGGCTCTAGATTACACCCCCCTATCATGGGACATTAAAGGTATAATTCAAAGACATTAGCATTTAGTTGTGAGAGACCAACAACCATCAGTCTCAGAACAAGAAGAAGCGTAAGAGACGTCATTATACACTCAGACCAGAAAACCCCGTCTGTGGTTAGAGACAAAACAAACGGCTATTTTGCTTGTGGCCATTGCAAGGTTTGCCCCTTAGTAATATCGGGAGCTTCAGTATGTCTCATCAACAGAGCAACACCCATCAAACTACAGCATTTTTCTACATGCCAGACAGCAGGGGTGGTGTACTTAATCATTTGCAGTTGTAAGAAGTTATATGTGGTGAGCACCTTTCGACCAGTAAGAACACGTATCCTTGAGCACCTTTCTAGGATCAAAAACAGAGTGGTTGAAGCCCCGTTGGTGGAGCACTTCGTGAATTTCCACCCCAGACAATTAGCATTTCAGTATACAGTATCGTATGTGGCTAATAGGAGTTCTCAAAACAATACAAAACAAGAATTGCTTCAAAAGGAAGTTTATTGGATCAATTCTCTAAATACCTTATATCCCAGAGGTTTAAACAATGATGTGAATTACTCTTGTTTTTTGTAAAACACATTTGGTTTAATTACCTGCTATCCCTTTAACTTTCCCTCGGTATGCTTTAGTGAGTTATTTAAATTGCTCTGTGGGGGAGGATGAGTTCTGTTGGCCATAAGGTAATGCCAAGTGAATGTGTTAAGTGCTATCATTAAATCGTCTTGTGGTAAGCAGTTTTGTTACTCTGTATACATATATTTATATTGGTTACAGTTGGCTTCATTGTACTTATACAAGAGTTACTTGTATTTATTTTCACCTCATTGGTGGATGCCTTATTATCAGCCCCGACGATGTATTTCTTATGAAACAAGTCTGAATATCTAACCTGAAAGCCCACTCTGATTTGTTTTTACAAAAAGATCGAGATTATGAACACAGAGTGAAGTGGGCTCTAGATTACACCCCCCTATCATGGGACATTAAAGGTATAATTCAAAGACATTAGCATTTAGTTGTGAGAGACCAACAACCATCAGTCTCAGAACAAGAAGAAGCGTAAGAGACGTCATTATACACTCAGACCAGAAAACCCCGTCTGTGGTTAGAGACAAAACAAACGGCTATTTTGCTTGTGGCCATTGCAAGGTTTGCCCCTTAGTAATATCGGGAGCTTCAGTATGTCTCATCAACAGAGCAACACCCATCAAACTACAGCATTTTTCTACATGCCAGACAGCAGGGGTGGTGTACTTAATCATTTGCAGTTGTAAGAAGTTATATGTGGTGAGCACCTTTCGACCAGTAAGAACACGTATCCTTGAGCACCTTTCTAGGATCAAAAACAGAGTGGTTGAAGCCCCGTTGGTGGAGCACTTCGTGAATTTCCACCCCAGACAATTAGCATTTCAGTATACAGTATCGTATGTGGCTAATAGGAGTTCTCAAAACAATACAAAACAAGAATTGCTTCAAAAGGAAGTTTATTGGATCAATTCTCTAAATACCTTATATCCCAGAGGTTTAAACAATGATGTGAATTACTCTTGTTTTTTGTAAAACACATTTGGTTTAATTACCTGCTATCCCTTTAACTTTCCCTCGGTATGCTTTAGTGAGTTATTTAAATTGCTCTGTGGGGGAGGATGAGTTCTGTTGGCCATAAGGTAATGCCAAGTGAATGTGTTAAGTGCTATCATTAAATCGTCTTGTGGTAAGCAGTTTTGTTACTCTGTATACATATATTTATATTGGTTACAGTTGGCTTCATTGTACTTATACAAGAGTTACTTGTATTTATTTTCACCTCATTGGTGGATGCCTTATTATCAGCCCCGACGATGTATTTCTTATGAAACAAGTCTGAATATCTAACCGGCCACTTGTTGGGCTCATAGGGTCCTTTGGGACCGTCACCATCTGTGTGACTTCCACTTATAATCAAATTAAGTTGTTATTTGGAATGTTTGAACTCCTGCAAGTTTCCTAGAAAATATTTACTTTAGTGTGACTACAGTCTTCTCTGGATTCTTCCTCCACTGATATGGTCTTCATCTGAAAGAAAAAGAATTCATTAACTCTCACTCGAGAACTTACTTCATCCAAGCAGGAGAATTGGTCCTTGTGTCCCCTTTTCCTTTGATTGGTTTAATCGATTGAAGAATATACAAGCACCACGAGTGAGTCATTGGAAGTGTTACCCGTGGAGTGTTATCATAATCTGAACATCTATTTACTGACAGCAGTATTCATGGATAGCTAGAAGAGGTTTATTGAATGCTAAAGAGACTGCCTTCTACTTTTGTATACGGCCAACTCAGTTTTGATACCATTCTGCACTGATTGTATTTATATGAATATCTATTGGATACTTTGAATTATTTATATGAACATTTATTAGGAACTTTGAATTATTCATTAGAAGCACTAGACACTTTGCACTGGAATACACTTTATAATTGTATGTACTGATTCTTGTTATTGTTGTTGTTTACTGCTTTTCCTCCAAGTGCGGTTTGTCCACTGAGGTATCAAGCGTTTTGGATTGGAGGTGCTTCTCTTTTTTGTGGTTCAAAAATAACTCTGGCATCATAATCAAGGAAGCTGACAAAGGAGGCGCAGTCGTCATCATGGACAAACATAACTACATACAGGAAGCAGAGAGACAACTCTCCAACACAACGTTCTATAAAACACTACCTTCTGACCCTACCAAGAAATATAAAAGAGAACTCAAACATTAAAGACACTCTCCATGTACATAGAAGAATGTATCCATATGGACATACCCCAGGAACATTCTACCTCCTACCCAAAATCCAGAAACCAGGTAACCCAGGATGCCCCATTGTTTCAGAAATTGACACTATCACAGTAGGAGTCTCAGGAGATACGGATTCTATCCTCAGGCTCTATGCCACCAGCACACCCAGCTATTTACGGGATACCACTGACTTTCTCAGGAAAATACAGTCCATTGACAATCTACCAGACAACACCATCCTAGCAACTACGGATGCTGAGGCTCTGTACACCAACATCCCACATACGGATGGGACTGCAAGCCATCAGGATTATTATCCCGGACAAAACCGCAGCACACCTTGCCGCTGAACTTTGCCACTTCGTGCTTACTCACAATTACTCCAAATTTGGTGACAACCTATATCTACAGGTCAACGGCACAGGCACGGGCACATGGATGGCACCACAGTATGCTAACATAGTGGAGCAGCCACGTTTGGGAGCTGGGACAAGCACTTTCAGCGCTGGGACCACCTCCAATGAGACCCTGCCCCATGTGCACTGCAGTTGCCTTCCCCACTGAACAGCTTGGAATCTCTGACACAATGCAAAAATGCAGCGGCTGGACAATGCCATCCCTGCCTCTCAAGGCACCATCTCCCTAAACCGAGTGGTGCCAGAGACAGGAAGCCAGCTGAGGCTGGACATCATCATCCGCAATGAGGCAAAGCAGAAAATCATCATGGTGGCCATCACCAACCCCTTCGAGAACTGGAAGGCCACCATGGAAACAGCCAGGGAACACAAACATCAAAAACATGCGCCCTGGCATATGTGCACAGATAAAGGGAATGCAAAGTGTGCTCCATGCCCTTCCTGTCAGAGCTCCAGGGGGTGGGAACCCCAAGAAGGGGTCTTTACTGTGAATTTATGGCATAAGGAAGCACTACGCCAAACTAATGTGCTGGCTTAAAGTGACATCACTGGGTAGTCTCAAGACATCTACACAGAACACTTTTGGGGTCACTGCCGGTATGAGGAACTTGCTTGCCCTCCTGCCCCTGGTCCTGCCACATGGCAGGACCAGGGCTTTTCTCTAAGCCCAACAAGTTAGACTATTACCTTATGGACACTAAATTCTAGAAGGGGGAGCCACAACTGGCTCACTCTCCTAACCCAGAAGGGAGGGGGAACTGGAATACTGGCCTGCTCCTCATTTCCAGAGGGGCTATCATTCATGAGTCAGTCTGAGCCCAGCAACGACGAGGAGTCTTCAGATGAAGAGCTACCTGCAGCTAGCTCTCAGCCAGTAATTAAACAACCGGTTGCAGCTGACCCAGAGCCAGGAAGAGAACAAAAGATCAGGCTACCAACTGATCAGGACTCACAGTCCCCAGCTGAGGCAGAGTCAACGCCAACAGCTCAGCTCTAAAGCAGGTAATGTCAGAGGCCACCCCCAACCCACCCAGCTCCCCCACACCCTTGCCGATGCTGTCAGAGATGCATAGAGTGGCAGGAGAGCAGGAGGAGTGCTAGACTCATGAGCCGGCGTCAGCTGTCAACTACTGAACTAGATGAGTACTTTTAGGAGGACTGCCAAGTAATTGGCTGGTTGTTTAGCTCTCAAAACTACAGGGGAGCGCCGCTCCAAGGAGATTCAAACAAATATCCAATAACAGTCAATGATATAGTTTTATAAGGTGCAATAATTATAAGTGCATGGTAATAGATACAATTATTGAATAATACTGACTCCACCACTCAGTTCACTACGGTGAGAGCCCCCAATAACATATATAGTTCAACCAATGCTACAATATAAGTTAAGTACAACAGGTAAGTTCAACAATGTGATTAATTCTGCATCCTATAGTCCTTTTTAACAATATAACACTTTGTTCCTATACACTGCTTCCCATCTGATGAGGTCTTGTCCTTCATGACAGTTATTTGCCTGTATAAGAACATATTGTTAAATGTAGTTTTGTATTTTGGCTAGTTGTTTAGCTCGTCAAGGCTGAGCCTGGAGAAACAGCAGTTTGTGGATGCAACAAGTACGCTTGAGGACTGCTCCACTGACCTCACCGTTAGCGGTCTTCTGGAACTTTGACGTCTGGGCTGGACCTGACTATTGCCTTTGCTGGAACCCCTGACCTTGGACTGGACTTGGACCTTTGGCCCTTGATTAGACTTGGCATATCCGCATTCTGGAACCCGTGACTTTTGGACTGGACTCTAATTACCCTCTGCAACGTTGCCATGACTGAACCTTGGCCTAGGCTCCTAGGAGTACTATGCCAGTATGAGGAGGTGCCACTAACTTCAGTGGAGTGAAGCTACCTTCGGCCTGCTCCTCTAATCTCAGAGGGGAGAAGTCTCCTTCCTGGCTCTCCCTCCTGCCCCACCAAATGGGAGTTACCATCAGCCTGCTCCTCTAAACCCAGAGGGAAGAGGCCTCCAAACCAGTTCACCCTCCTATGCCAGCAGCCGGGAGCCACCAATACCATGGGCTCTCCCTGCTACGCCAAGAGGGGTAAGCCCACGCTTTACCCCCTCTTGCCCTTGAGGAGGGGGACCCAATCACTGGAGCGGACAAGCCAAGAGAGACAAAAGATGAGACTAGGCCCCGGCCCGCTCTTTCACCCCGACTTTGCATCATTGTCCCTCTTGGACTCCTGAACCCAGATGCGACCTGGCCCAAATAGCCAGTGACCCCACCATGACCACCCGGGGAGGACCCCTTGCACCCAGCTAAGATTTCCCCAATGCCCAGACCCATGTCTGGCAGCAAGGAAGACTGGCCATGGACCATCAGATACCCACATGGCAGGGCCAGGGCTTTTGCCCTAAGCCCAACAAGTTAGACTATTACCTTATGGACCCTAAATTCTCTCACCCTGTGCCAGGCTTGGACTGCATGCTGCAGTAATTCTCCTTAAACCATGTTTTGATTAACTCAAAGACCAAAGGCAACCCCAAGAGGCAACAGAGGGCCAAGGCAGGCTCAGCTTGGAAGACCATCACCTCCCAAGCCCACCTCCACCAGGTCTACCCCTGTACAGCAACTCCCAGATCAGCCATCACTACCACCAGCACAGCCTGCACTGCTGATACCACCTGCCCAGCCAATATCAGCTGCCCTGCCAGCACCAACATCACCACCTGCCCAGCTCTCAGAGACCATTCCCAACAGCCAGGAAAGGGATGAACTCATGTCCAACAATAAAGCTCATGTCTGACAACATGTGTGCCCTGCAGGACCTACTTAGGTTCCACAGGGCATGCAAGGCGGAATTGTTTCAGTAGGGTTTTAACCAGCCGTGCCTTATCACGGAATCATAGAATCTTTGCCACTTACTATTGATTGTATTTGTGGGGTCCCTTAATCATAGTGAGGTTCTTCATTTTAATAGATAATATTTATTTTTTTAAAGTTTTTAATGGTGTAAACTGCTTTAGTCCTCAATCATGGGAGAGGGAGTATACAATTTTTTATATAAATAAATAAATACTCTGTGGCAGACAAGGTGGATGGTGAGTATGGAGGGGAGGACCATTTGAAGATCTTGAACTGGCCATCCAGGAGTTCACAGTGGAGCTCTCAGAAGAAGCTGGATGGTCAAGGGTATGGGGAGGCAGGAATGCCCATGCTACGCTCTGCGTTGCCCTGATACTCTGCCTGCAGTGGCAGGAGACAGAACTGCAGGACGCAGCTACAACCCGCGTCATGCATCCAGAAGTTCTATCATGCTACTAGAGCTAAGGATGTGTCTGAGGTCCTCGAGAGCCCAGTGAGGAACTCCACGTCTTCTTCCCTGGCATCTTTGACCAGGACAACATGCATGAGGCCAGGCACCCTGACAACTTCCTTTCCCTGCTGACGGTCGACATGCATACAGGCTTTGAGAGAGATTTCACCACTGAGGATTCATCGTGAGACTGCACCACTATCTTTTAGAAATCGCTCGTTTATTGATGGTTTTAATTGATCTTAAACTAAATTGTTATGCTGTTTTATATTTGTTGTACTCCGCTCTGAGCCCACTTCGGGGGACAGTGGACTAGAAATATAAATCAATAAACAAAAAATACTGCCCTGGGAAAGATGGCATCCATTACAGCCTCCTGAAGTGCTCTGATGCATGCTACCACATGCTGGCAGCAACCTTCTACCGCTGGAAACTTTTCTGCCACACTCCCCCTGTCTGTTAGAAGATGATGTGATACATGTGCAAAAGATGTACAAGCATAAATAAAGGTATCGTCAATTGTCTTTTCTTTACCTTTTAAATCTTTTCTTGTTCCTTTTTTTCTTCGCAGGTGCATGGTAGAAAAAGAGAAAGTCCGGAAAACACAGGTAGGTGAAACCACACTATTATTGATCTCTTGTATGTTTTCTCTTGCTAGGTGGAACCAATGTGTCAAGGGTAGGACCCCGATGACTTGACAAGGGGCTGGCTACTTTGCAACTTCATAGGAAAACTTCCTCAGGGCTCATATAAGCAATCCACCAAACATCTAGAATATAAGATTAATGAAAAAGTATCTGACTGTAAGGTATTTTTAGATTGTGATATCTGTAAGCAATGTAAGTCTCAAGCAGTCCCTGTTGCCAAAAAGAGTCAAAGGGTTACTGACAAACCACTGAGTTTAATCCATTCTGATGTAATTGGGCCTTTTCCCAACAGCCATTCAAAACGAAGGTACCTGTTACTTCTGGTGGATGACGCTAGTAGATTTATGTGGTGCTATCCTTTGGTACACAAATCTGAGGTGTGTAAAACAATTAAGATATGGGCTAAAAGGGTAGAGAAACAATTTCAGAGCCAGATACAAGCGTTCCAGACAGATATGGGTGGTGAATATACGTCCAGACAGTTGGCACAATGGTTTACCAAAAATGGCATAGAGCATAGGATTGCCAATGTTTCCTCGCCCGCTGAAAATGGAATTGCAGAGAGGAGGGCGGGGCTGATACAAATAATGATGCATTCAATGTTAACTGATGCTGTGTTACCCATGACATTCTGGGCAGAAGCTGCAAGAGCAGCGTGTTACATAATAAACAGAATATGGACTCAGGCAATTGATGATGTTCCTTACAGAGTGTTGTATGGTAGAGATCCAAGTCTGAACCATCTAAGGGTGTTTGGAACAAAGGCCTGGGTAAACATTCCTCTAGGGAAAAGGAGGAAAGGAGGTGCCAGATCGCGTAAACTGACATTCTTGGGGTATCAACCAGGGATGAAAGCATACAGGTTTGCCAATGGTGAGAACATATTGAGCTACAGTCGCTCTGCACAGTTTTGTGAAGATATGAATTGGCAAAGGATACATGCAAATGATCTACCTCAAACTGTAATGGTGCCACTATCTGCTGATGCAGAATGTAAGGTAGAGATTAAACAAGAGGTTCAGACACCTGTACAATCAACCTCTGATAGTGGGCAAAGTCCAGTACCTGCACCCAGAGTATCTACAAGGATTAACAAGGGTGTGCCGCCTCAAAGATATTCTCCTTCTGCTAACATGGTTAGAATACCTGAGAGTTATGAGGAAGTGTTAACTCTAGATGCAGATGAAAAACATAGCTCGTTGAAAGCTATGGAGGTGGAATATGAGTCTCTAATGAACAATGAGGTATTTACTGTAACTGAACTGCCTGAAGGAAAAAAAGCACTTGGTTGCAGATGGCTGTTCACTTTAAAAAATAAACCTGATGGTGGAAAGCAATGTAAGGCGCGTCTTGTGGCAAGAGGTTTGGCACAAATTGGAGGGCAAGATTACCATGAGTCTTTTGCACCAACTGTTAGGACAGAAACTATCAAGGCAGTGCTAACTGTGGCAGCCAAAAAGGGTATGAAAATTGACCACTTTGATTTTCACACTGCCTACTTACATGCAAACATTACTGAGGAATTGTACATGGTACAAATAGCTGGGTTTCTGTGTGGCAAGCCACAACAGGTATTAAAACTGAGGAAAGCCTTGTATGGATTGAAGCAGAGTGCTCATGCGTGAAATGTGCGCTCAACAGATGCATTAAGACAACATGGATTTAAACAATGTGTAGCTGATCCATGTCTCTATGAAGTCAACATACATGGGAAAATATGTAAGTTGTTGGTTTATGTAGATGAAGTCTGTTTTTTTTATTATTCAGAATCTGAATTAAATTGGTTCATTGACACTATTCCAGGATCTGTTCAAAATAAAACATCTAGGACCTATTCAGCAGTATCTAGGTGTACAAGTGTTTAAAAATAAAAATAGATGGTATGAACTATGTCAAAAAGACAAAGTTGAACAGATGTTGGTGAAATACAACATGTCTGAGGCACACAGTGTTGAAACTCCTATGACAACCAGTTACTGCAAAGAGCCAGATGATGAGGTGTTTCCACATAAGGTGTTATATCAATCTCTGGTGGGATCATTATTGTATATTGCAGGATGGACACGTCCTGATATAAATGTAGCAGTGAACTGGCTCTGCCAGAAAAATGCTAATCCTTATAGGAAAGAATGGAAAGCAGCAAAAAGAGTACTAAGATATTTGAAAGGTACTATTGATTATAAATTGGTTCTGAGTGCAAACACAAATGAAGCACTATTTGCATATAGTGATGCAAGCTGGGGTGATCGTGCAGATTTTAAATCAACCTCTGTAACACAGAACATGGCTATGATCCCACGACTGCATCCCACATCCAGAAGCTATCACGCTAATAGAGCCAAGTCTCTGCATGAGGTCCTTGAGGGCCCCTCTCTGCTCCATACCCGGTGAAGAACACCATCGCTTCTTCTCCAGCCTCTTCAATCAGGTGGATGCATGTGAGGCTGGCTGCCCTGACAACCTCCCACCCCTGCCCCTTGCCAATACGTACATAGACCTGTAAGCTGTACGCCAGCTGCATCACTGACTGGGCCTGCTAGGCAGCGCCATCAGCACCAATCAAAAAGGTTTCATGTCCTGCAAGAGCTGCTATGAGCATAACTTCCCTGTCCAGTCCGTGCTTGACATAGCCTGCTGCTCAAGGCAACCGTGCGCTGGCCTGGCTGGATCTCAACAATGCCTCTGGGTCCGTGCCACACAGCCACATCTTTGGCACACTGGCCAAGATGGGAATGATAGAGGACTTCCTGGGCCTCCTGCGTGAACTCTACAATGGCTGCACCACCACCGTGAGAACCACAGAAGGCGAAACCCCAGAGATCCCAATCCTCCATGGAGTGAAGCAGGGCTGCCTCCTGAGCCCCATCATCTTCAACCTGGCCATGGAGCCCCTCCTCCGCCACATCGCCGCCGGTCCCGGTGGCCTCAAGCTCCACGGCCAGAAGATCAGCGCCCTCGCCTACGCAGACGACCTGGTGCTGGTAGCCGAGGGCCTGGGGGAGCTCCAGTGGATGCTCGACACCGCCTCCGACGCTGCCGACTGGATGGGGCTCCGCTTCAACCCCAGGAAGTGCGCCTCCCTGCACGTGGACGGGAGCCTCAAAGACCGAGTCCTTCCCTCCTTCGTCGCCATCCAGGGCCAGCCCATGCCCAACCTGGCCGACGGGGAGAGCTACAAGCACTTGGGGACCGCCACTGGACTGGGAGAATTCAGGCTCATAGCCTACGCAGCTGACCTGGTGCTGGTTGCCAAAAACCACCTCCACCACTGCCAATTGGATGGGCCTGTGCTTCAGCGTCAGGAAGTATGCCTCCCTGCACATGGCCAGGAGCCTCAAGGACCAGGGTCCTGGCCTCAAGGCCGGCTCCCAGCCCCATGTGGGTCACGTATCCACAGGAAGGCCCCTATGGCTGCGAGCCTTGTCACCTCTACCGCAAGTACCTGTCCCCGCAGGGGCTTGCTAGGCACTTCAAGCAGATACATGCGCGAGAGGTGTTCTACCTCTGCCACAGTTGCAAGGCCTCCTTCAGAGTCCTCGGTGATGTCGTCCGCCACTACCGCTCCTGCAACATGAGGCCGGGGGCCCTCCCCCTGCCCTCCGCCGTGTCCCAGCCGGTGGACGAAGCCCTGGAAGAGGCCAACCACTTTGCGCTGCGCCAGATCTTGCAATTGAGCACACCCTCCACGCCTCCCTCCACCGCCCCAGCCCTTCCCAGCGACACGGCTGCACCGCTCCAGCAGGACCCGCCCGTGGCAGCCGCAGCATCTACCAGCTCCCCTTCGGTGGCCAGACCAAGAGAGCACCCCAAGAGGCGGCGAAAGACGAAAGCAACCCCTGCGACCCCACCACACAACTCCCAGGCTGGGGGAGAGTCGCCTCCCACCTCCGCCGCCAGGCCTTCTGCAGCACAGCCAACTCCGCCAGCACCCTCTCCACGTCCAGCGTCGCCTCAACATCCCACGCTCCCAACTCCCGCCTGGACAGAATCGCCAGTAGCTCCCACACCGCCAGCGCCAACACCTCCGGCCCATCGTCCTCCTGCTCCACCAGCCCAGGCAACGGCACCATCGTCTCCTGCCCAGCCTCAGCATCCAGTCCCTGAGAGCCAGGAAGACAGCAAGGCACCGACGGAGTGACAGGCCAGATGGATGTAGCGTATGGGGGGGGCGTCACCTTCGAGGACCTCGAGCTGGCCATCCGAGAGTTCACCGCACAGCTCTCGGAAGAAGCTGGATTGCCGCGGGCACCAGGAGGCAGGCACGCTTAGGCTGCTCCCAACGCTGCCCCAGCACCCTGCCGTCCTGCCCGCAGAGGCGGAGGCAGGAGGCGGAACCCAGCACGCAGCTATGACCCCATGGCCGCATCCCGCATCCAGAAGCTCTATCGGACGAATAGAGCCAAGGCTGTGCGTGAGGTTCTTGAGGGCCCCTCCCCCTTCTGCACCATCCCTGGTGAAGAGCTCCACCGCTTCTTCGCCAGCCTCTTCGACCAGGAGGATGCCCGTGAGGCTGACCGCCCTGACAACCTCCCGCCTCTACCCGTTGCCGATGCATACGTAGACCTCATGCGCAACTTTACCACCGAGGAGGTCGAGGCCAGGCTCCGCCGCACCAAGAACACCGCTCCTGGGAAGGATGGAATCCGCTACAGCCTCCTGAAGCGCCGTGATCCACACTGCCACGTGCTCACTGCCATCTTCAATGGCTACAAGCGCTTCTGCCGCACCCCATCACCCTTGAAGAAGGCGATGACGGTCCTGGCCCTGAAGAAAGGAGACCCTGCCGACCCCAGCAACTGGCGACCCATCTCTCTGTGCAGCACCGTCTACAAGATGTACGCCAGTGTCATCGCCACCCGCATCAGCGACTGGGCCCAGTTGGGCAGCCTCATCAGCACACAACAGAAGGGCTTCATGTCCTGCGAGGGCTGCTACGAGCACAACTTCCTGGTCCAGACTGTGCTCGACACAGCCCGTCACTCGAGGCGACGGTGCGCGCTGGCCTGGCTGGACCTCACCAATGCCTTCGGGTCCCTGCCGCACCACCACATCTTCGACACGCTGGCCGAGATGGGCATGCCTGAGGACTTCCTGGGCCTCCTGCGGGAACTCTACCATGGCTGCACCACCACAGTGAGGACTACCGAAGGCGAAACAACCGAGATCCCAATCCGCCGGGGAGTGAAGCAGGGCTGCCCCCTGAGCCCCATCATCTTCAACCTGGCCATGGAGCCCCTCCTCCGCCACATCGCCGCCGGTCCCGGTGGCCTCAAGCTCCACGGCCAGAAGATCAGCGCCCTCGCCTACGCAAGACGACCTGGTGCTGGTAGCAGAGGGCCCGGGGGAGCTCCAGCGGATGCTCGACACCGCCTCCGACGCCGCCGACTGGATGGGCCTGTGCTTCAACCCCAGGAAGTGCGCCTCCCTGCACGTGGATGGGAGCCTCAAAGACCGAGTCCTTCCCTCCTTTGTCGCCATCCAGGGCCAGCCCATGCCCCACCTGGCTGACGGGGAGAGCGACAGGCACTCGGGGATCCCCACTGGACTGGGAGAATTCAGGCTCATAGCCTACGCAGGTGAGCTGGTGCTGGTTGCCAAAAACCACCTCCGCCATTGCCAATTGGATGGGCCTGTGCTTCAGCATCAGGAAGTGTGCCTCCCTGCACATGGCCAGGACCCTCAACGTCCAGGGTCCTGCCATCCAGCGTCTCCATCCAGAGCCACTCCATGCTACACCTAGCCAATAGTGACAGCTACCAGTCCCTGGGGACCCCACAGGGTTCCAGGCGGAACAGACTCTCGAAGCCATTATCCAGGCCATCATGCAGGGTGCTGGACCATCGATGCCTCACTGCTGATCCCCTGGCAAAAGATCGACACGGTCAATACCTTCCTACTCTCATGAATCTCCTTCGTCCTTAAGGGATCAGCTATCAACAAGATGCCCCTGCATAGGAGTCAACTTCTCCATAGTGGCCCTGCCGAAGAAGGGGCTGAACCTCCCTCAGTGACCACCAATGACATCCTTTGCATGCCCCAGCGCCAGTAAGCCAATGGGGCACCTCTGTGACATTGCAGTGGTGACCCACACCTTCCGGGCCATCGTAAGGGATGCTGGGGAAATTGACACTTGGCTGCTCGCCCCCTGGCAAAAGGTTGAAGTGGTCAACGTCTTGCTCCCACGGATCTCCTTTGTCCTTAGGAGTTCAGCCGTCGCAAAGGTACCCCTGAACAGGGCCAATTGCTACATGGCAACCCCGCTGAAGAAGTGGCTGGACCTCCCCAAGCAGGCCATCAACAACACCCTTTCCAAGCCCCAGTGCCAGGGAGGGGCCGGAACACCAAAGATGGGGGACCTTTGTGACATCGCGGTGGTGACCCACGCCTTCCGCCTCCTGACCTGCCCCAACCCTACCATAAACTGTCACCAAAGAAGAATTTCAGACCATGGCCCAGAAATGGCTGGGATGTTGCCAGGGACCCCCCCCCCGCCCTCCCCTTGTTATGAAGCCCACTCTGTACTATGCCAACTTCCTGCCTTGCTGGTTTGAAGCTCCACCAGAGACTCTGCTAGAGGCAGCATTACCCATGCCTGTTTCATATTCTCTCTGCTTTTATGGACTATGTCACCTATGCCTGTTTCCTGCCTCCTTGGACACCTACCTCACCTGGGCCCAGAGCCATGTCACTAGCAGTACAGTGCCAGCCGGAGGGACCCTCCACGAGCCTGGCCAGGCACCCCCTGGTCAGTTCCCATGGAGAGCCCCTTGCAGGACGGTGACTGGGTCTGCCCTCGCCACTAGGCAGCCTGCTAGCCAGTCCACGAGACGTACCAAGGAAGAAGCCATGCTCCCAGGCAGCAAAGAACCAACATGGACGGCTTACTCTGAGGCTGCCATCGCAAGACCTGGCTCCTGTCACGTCCACAGCGCCCAGCCTCGCCCTGCTATGCATATCGCTGGAAGCCGGCCCAGAACGGAAGCTACGTGCCGGCTGCCCAGAACACCTAATGGACGCCTCTCAATACAACTACCGCATTCCAAGGCAGATGCCGTCAAGACAACTCCAGCCTCCTGGCAGATTCAATCAACCCGCCCGGCACTCCCCTCCCCCCCTTTGTCCCCTCTTCCCGAGGTGTCACAATCATATATTCAGACCCTAAAGTGGCCCATTAGTGATATTTGTAGACCCACTGAGCCTTTGTTTCCCCTGCTGAAAACCACATGGAAGGCCCTCGATTCAGGGTACATTTTTGGGTACTTAAGCAGGCTTTCCCTGCCATGAGGCTCTCTTGAACCCCGACCATCAACTCTGCATGTCTAGTGCAGGCGTTAGATATCGCCCCGCTTCGCTGCTGCTTCTCTGCTTCTCACCGTGACCAGGTACGTATCACCCTGCTTCTTCGATCTCAAGTGGATTCCCTGCTAATGCAAACGGTTCTATTTTCCTACTCTTTGTTTCTTAGCTCTTGTATGTACTTTGCTTGTATGTGGTATTGCAAGCATACGCAACAGTTCTAGTAAACATGTTTTATACTTACTAGCGATTGCCTCTTTATTGCATGAGTAATCTGGAAGATGGACTCTGGTATAGTTGGTTAAGATCCGCACTAATTTAACCCAGACTGCGTGCTAATTTCCCCATAAAATAGCAGTTCTGGTAACAGGGAAGGGATCCCTCTGGAGAGGACCTGGCCACCTACCTCAGTGGTTCTCTGGCGGATGAGTTTGGCTAAGATGGCGGAGACTTTGCATCCCCATGGACCCATGCCAGGAACGCCATTCGTCACCTGAACAAGCAAATCGGTTGCCAGCAGGCCTGGAACCAACAGGACTACGCTTCAGTGGTGGCCCTTCTTCACAGCAATTCTCCAGAACTGGCCCTGATCTCTGCTAGGCAGAGACAATCCCTGGAACACCACCTGAGGGACACCATCAGGGAGAAATATGCCAACGACCTGCGATGGAAGCCAGACCAGGGTAAGGTGTTCGAGATCACCTCCCAGTGAGATGCCAGCAATCACTTTCTGGTCCGGGGGGGACTTCACCCGCTTGTCCTGCCTCCAGTGGCTGCCGAGTCTGCAGAGTGCTGCTGACAGGTAACAAGGTCCAGCTGGCAAGGCGAGGAATGTGCAAAGTCCGTAAATCAAGGGAGTAGTCGAGGACAGGCCGGGTCGGAGGTCAGAGAGACAGTTCCAAGGAGCAAACACAGGCAGTACAGTAGCAGCTTAGAGAACTTGTTGAAGCCACGCTGAAAGGAGCCCTCCCTCTGGCTTTTATACTCTGAGAGCATTCGGTCAGCTCGCACAGCTGCTTCAAGTCTCCTCCTCTGAAGCCTCTCCTTCCTCTGAGAAGGCTGGCCTGTTCAGAGCCCAGAGGCGTGCAGATTGACGTCGGGTCTATAAGTCTCTTCTGTCCCTGCTACGCCGACGTTGCTCTCGATAGTCTGGAGATGTTGGAGGGGATAAGGAAGCTGGCTGTATCTGGGCTGGTGGCTCTGGGTGGGGAAGGGGAGCTTCTGGCTGGGATTCAGCATCTGACCGTTCAGTTGTGGTCGGCTGCTGGGAGGCAGGCTGCTCCTCCTCAGGAGGAGCAAGGCTGTCAGCAAGTGTCAGATGTTCCAGCTCCTCCTCCTCTGAGGACTCGTCAAGCTCAGGCTGTACTATGACACCGCTTCGCTGATTGGTGCTTCATCCATCAAGCCAGGCTCAATGTCGTCCCCCTCAATGGAGACATCAAGTTTGGAAACAGGGATAAGTGCTGCCGGTGCTGTGGGCACCCCAACGAAATGCTGCCCCATGTGCTCTGCAGCTGCCGCCCTCACTCCACCGCCTGGAAGCTCCACCATGACACCGTTATGCAGCAACTGACCAAGGCCCTCCTGACCTTCAAGGGCACCACTCCCTCAACCGAGTAGTGCCAGAAACAAGGAGCCAGCTAAAGCCAGACATCATCATCCGTGATGAGACAAAGAAGAAGATCATCATCCCCTTCGAAAACCAAAAGGCTGCCACGGATGAAGCTAGGGAGCACAAGCACCAAAAGTACGCTCCCCTGGTGGATGCCCTAAGACAAAGAGGATACGAGGTGTCTGTCCATGCCCTCCTGGTCAAGGCGCTAGGTAGCTGGGACCCGAAGAACAAACCAATACTTTGAGCCTGTGGCATCGGAAGCCACTATGCCAAGCTGATGCACAGGCTTATGGTGTCTGACACCATACGGCGGTCCCAAAACATCTACGTGGAGCACAACTTGGGACACTGCCAGTAGCTCCACCACAATGCTGTGATGCAACGACTGGCCAAGGCCATCCCAGCCTCCAAGGGTACCATTTCTCTGAACCAAATGGTGCCAGAAACAGGGAGCCAGCTAAGGCCAGACATTGTCATCTGTGATGAGGCGAAGATCACTAGGGTCGACACCACCATCCCTTTTGAAAACGGGAATGCCGACATGGATGAAGCCAAGGAGAGCAAGCACCCAAAGTATGCTCCCCTAGCAGACACTCTGAGACGAAGAAGATACGAAGTGTGTCCATCCATGGTCTCCTGGTTGGGGCCCTAGGCCTTTTGCCTTGACCTGCCCTGACCCCACCGTGAAGACCATCGGCAAGGAGGAACTTCACACCATGGCCTGAAAGAGGCTCAGAAGAGACCCTTCCAGCAAGGACCTGGCCTGGGCATCAGCCTTACCGGCTCCCTCAAGGGTGAGTTCAGCATGTCCCCCATTAAGCTGCATCTGAGTAGATCTCCGCTGGTCTTTCCCTATCTATTGCTGCAGTATTTCTCTTTAAACCACGGTTTGATTCACTCTAAGAAGTCTTGCATGCTCCTGCGATACCCGGATAAGGATAAGGTTGCTCTGTATTGTTATATTCTTCCTTTACTTGTATATCAAACTTTCTCTAAATAAAAGCCAATCTGTTCTTATCAGTTTAATAAGGTGGCATGTCTGTATTTAAGTAGATCTCTGATGCTCTTTCCTTGTTTGGTGATCCACCTGGAGACGCTGCCTTGCTGAAATCACTTCTTGAAGTGATCACTGCTAAGGGCAGCTCAGCTACATTTGAACTATACTTTTTCCTATTTGCCTGTCCTTTTGAGGACACAAATTAGCAGGAAACCTTTCAGGAAGAATGTCCAGTATTTCTCTCTTTGTAGCCTCGACTGATCTTCAATGGACAGTGGAGACCCAACATCGGATGCAGTGTGGATGGAGCAGACCCTCCATATGCTGATCAGCCTGAGTCCAGGGCAAGCTGCAATGGAAGGGGTCTGAGGCCCCCCACCACCACTGGGGTCACCTGTCTGTGTAGTGGGGGAAGCCAATGGTGATGGTGGCAGCTTCCATCCACTGGCATGGAACAACTGCCTTGGGTATTGTAGATATGCCAACAAAATTCTTCCCCGCATGCTCTGTAGGTTTGAGAGCTTGGAAGCATTGACTCAAGGCCTCCTTTGGGCTTGCTTTGGGGAAAAAATGTGTTGACTTGCTAATGAGATATACCTGCAAGGCTCGGCCCTTCTCAAGAGAAGTGGCCTTGGGAAGGCTGGTGGGTTGCAGCTTCAATCCCTACTCCCATATTTTCTCATGCTAGCATTGCCAATTAAGTATCCAAGGGCTGATTGGCTCTTGGCTGATGGCCTGACAAAGCTAGGCCTCAAAATGGCTGTCTGCCTGCACTGTGAAACCTCTCGAGTCAGTATCTGTCTATCAGCATGTGAGAGAGGGGCTTTGCTTCCATCATCTTTACCACCAAGATGTTGAGAATTGCCTGGCATGGAAATGGACTCTTTTCTTGAAGCCTTTGGGTAAGAACTGCCACCAAACAGCCAACTCAGAGATGCAAGATAGCCAGCTTGAAGTATTTTAGCCAGTTTGTCATCAGTAATAGCAAGTCTTTATTATTTTTTGCTTGCCTATTTTGCCTGGTCTAAAAAGTGGTTACTGCCTAACAAACACTCCTTGTTGCAGACTTTTACACTAAATGCTTCCGCTGATGTAACTGACAATCAACATCACTTAAAGCAGAATCTCAGCAGAAAGATGCCATAAACAGCCTCAAAAATATTTCTCTTATCATCATCTAGGAAGGTGACAAAGGAGGGGCAGCCGTAATCATGGACAAACATAACTACATACAGGAAGCAGAGAGAAAACTCTATAAATTAATATCTTCTGATTCTACAGAAGAATACAAAAGAGAACTCAATAAAACATTAAAGACATTGTGGGCATACAAAAACATATCCATATGGACGCACCCCAGGAACCACGGCCAGGAACATTATACCTACTACCCAAAATCCACAAACCAGGTAACCCAGGATGCCCCATTGTTTCAGGAATTGGCACTATCACAGTTGGAGTCTCAGGATATATGAACTATATCCTCAGGCCCTATGCCACCAGCACACCCAGCTATTTATGGGACGCCACTGACTTTCTCAGGAAAATAGTCCATAGTCAATCTACCGGATGACACCATCCTAGCAACTATGGATGCTGAGGCTCTGTCCACCAACATCCAACATGCATATGGACTGCAAGCCATCAAGAATATTATCCCAGACAAACCACAGCACACCTTGCCACTGAACTTTGCCAATTCATGCTTATTCACAATTATCTCAAATTTGGTGACAACCTATATCTATAGGTCAACAGCACAGGCATGGGCACACGCATGGCACCACAGTATGCTAATATATTCATGGCAAACTTGGAGCAATGCTTCCTCAGCTCCCATCCACTAAAACCATTCCTGTACAACATCTTCATCATTTGGACCCATGGGAAGGAAGCCCTCGAGAGATTTCACTAGGACTTCAACAACTTTCACCCCACCATCAACCTGAGCCTGGACCACTCTACACAACAGGTACACTTCCTGGACACCACTGTACAACTACATAATAGACAGATAAAGACAACCTTATACCAGAAACCCACCAACCAATACTCATATCTACATGCTTCCAGCTACCACCCAAAACACACCACTCAGTCGATTATCTACAGCCAAGCCTTACGTTACAATCATATCTGCTCCAATGCTCTTGATCGGGACTCCCACTCAAAGAGCTTTACAACAAGCATTTTTGGGGCTACAGTACCCACCAAATGAG
This sequence comes from Eublepharis macularius, assembly GCF_028583425.1. NCBI lineage: Eukaryota > Metazoa > Chordata > Lepidosauria > Squamata > Eublepharidae > Eublepharis > Eublepharis macularius. The sequence goes on from NC_072798.1 coordinate 3,118,922, forward strand.
GTGAGGAAACAAATTGACAAGGCCAGACTAATACCCAGAAACAAGTACAAAACTCGTTTAAGGACGATGAGGAATTCAAGAAACAGTGGATGGCCATTTTGAATAAATGTTCTTTGGATTTGATGTTACTTATCATGAAAGCTTCCAAGGTTGAGTTAGCCTCCCGTTACGGTAGAAATTGAGAAAGTAACCAAGTCCTTAAAAGCTGTTACTGCGGAGGATGAATCTCAGAATGATGCAGGATTTAGATAAAAGTCTCATCGAATTCAAGAATAAAATCAGAAGTGAAAGTATACAAACATGAACAGGACTCTCGGGATTATGCCACAGGGCGAGTTTATCAATGGTGGGAGGGTCCAAAGTGCAAAAAAGCCCCACACAGTCGACGTCCTGCACCTCAGGCAGAGTCAGATACATCGGAACCCTCCGAACTGGAGACTTCTGGGGAGGAGGGAGCCACGAGAAGGGAATTGCATAGCAGATTTGCACCTCAGCCAAGGAAGCCTTTTTAAGATATTGCCCGGGAACAACGTCCCCCATCCAATTGAAGGGGAAGACGGAAATTTTGATCTTTAATTTGTCTAATACAACATTGAGCCAGACAGAAGAGTGTGTGTTGAACAGGGAGTTGAGTTTCGTACCTACACCACTGTATTCCCCCCTACAAACTAGAATGGATATTTACAAACTAACTAGATTATTGAAATTAAAGAGTCTTTTTGGAGATAACACTGTACAAGAGAGTCAGAAATTGTTTCCCAAAACACAGTCCACCTTTGTACCTTCATTATCCAATGCTAGCATAGAAACATTAGAGAGAATTGTCATCCAAGAAATAGAGACATTAGAAACCACGTATAAGAAAGGATGGTGTAACATTACGAAAGAGGAGAGGACAGCTTTAAGAGACCTTGCCAATGACTCCAGTATAGTGATTAAACCTGCAGATAAGGGTGGCGGGGTGGTCATATGGAATATTGAGGATTATGAAGCCGAGGTATATAGGCAGTTGAATGATAGGAGGAATTATCGAGAACTCATGGAGGACACAAGCTCGCATACAGCGTATTTAATAAAAACAGTGGTGGATGAAGCCTTTCTGATGGGGGAAATTTTGCCTACACTACATAAGGTGTTTCTAAAGGAGGACTATAAAGTCCCTACCTTTTACGTGTTACCCAAAATACATAAGGCGGATCGGCCACCGAAAGGAAGACCTATAATATCGGGCAACAATTCACTGCTAGAACCCCTTTCGCAATTCCTGGATAATATACAGCCCTTAGTACAGAACACTCCCGCTTACCTTAAAGATATAACACACTTCATATGGACTATAGAGGGCTTGTCAATTTCAGAGGAGGCGGTCCTGATGGCTTTAGATGTAGCCTCACTCTATACCACAGGATGAAGCCAGGAGGGTGATTGAAAATACGCTTAGTTCCCGCAGCCCACAAAGCCCACCGAACCATTTTTTGATGGCCTTACTTGACTTAATTATGGAGAAGAACTATTTTAGATATAGGAAATTCTACTTTCAGATCAGTGGGGTGGCAATGGGCTGTTCCGCAGCCCCAAGCATAGCCAATTTATATATGGCAAACATGGAGGAGGCTTCTATTCTTAATGACCAAGCGAACCCTCATTATGCCAGCATTATTATGTATAAGAGGTATATTGATGACCTTTTTGTGATAGTGAAGAATAGGGACGTGGCAGAAGAATTGGGGAATTGGCTCAACTCCTTAGATCCCAATATACAATACACTTGGGACATGAGTACTGAAAGAATCAACTATCTTGATGTTACAGTATTTAAACAAGTATCTGGTACACTGGGGGTTAGACCTTTCAAAAAGCCTACGGATCAAAACTCATACCTGTGGTACGAATCGAGCCATCCAAGATAGCTTATTAACAACATTCCGTTGGGACAGTTTTTGAGACTAAAATTAAATTCAACCAATGTACATTAGGGAGAGTAGATCAATGAGGACAGTTTCTAGAAAGGGGGTATCCTAAGAGGATTTGGTGCACTTGATCAGTAAGATTATTAAAAAGCATTGGTACATAGGAAAGCACCTACCAGGTTGCAGCAATAATCCATTTATTGGATTTCGATACACTAAGAGCCCGAGAGATACTCTGGTATGATCTAACATGATTGAGAGACACAATATAAATCATCTGCTGAGGGGCCATTACTGGTGTGGCCGGTGTAGCATTTGCGGGTTAACAATGGAAGGACCAGAACTTAAACTAGGAAGGGACAGTACAATACACACTTGAAACATTTTTCAACCTGCAATACAGTGGGAGTAGTATACATCATCATACGTCCATGTCCTGCCTTATATATCAGAAGTACAACCAGACCTGTATGTATTAGGATACAGGAACACTTGCCTAAGATCAGGAAAGAGGTTCGTGAAGCCCCACTAGTAGCGCACAGGCGAGATCGGGGGCATTCAGTAGACCAATTGAGATATTCAGTATTGGAAGTTATGACTTACAAGGGGGGGGGGGAATTCCCACAGAGAACACTACTACAGAAAGAGTCCAAATGGATTTTTGAATTACAGACATTGGGGCCGAAGGGCTTGACTCTCGAGTTGGACTTGGCTTGTTATTTGTAGTATTAGGATAGCAATACCCCTTTAAGATCTAGGGAGGACATACGCTGTTAATAGGAAGGTAATAGACCCTGCTCCCTATGGAGGCATTTCCCATCGAAGAGAGCCATTGGCATTGTTGACTTTGAATGAACAGAGGTGGATAAGACTGTGAGTTATTATCGTACTGTTATTGTTTACTTTCACCATGAATTGGGGAAGAAATAGTTATTTGTGAAATGTTTACTTTGGGGTACAGGTTGACTGATTGCCCATGAGGAAGCAAAATTGCGTGTGAAACAGACGGGGCCAAGCAGTCTATAAGGCACTTCGAGGCAGAGTAACTGACATTTTGGTGCAAGGGAGTTTTCCGTGCAAGAGAAGTTGGCTACACAAAGGAGATTTTATCCTCCATGATAACAAGAAGGACTTTACAACTTCATATTTCTTGAACACCTTGCATTTCAGACATTGAATTTCCTGGACCTTGGGTATAGTACCCTACCTCACTTACTGTATATCAGTGGATTTATGAATGTATTTTGTATTCTGTATTCCGTCTCCTCTTGGAAAAATAGACTGGATTATGGTGTTTGTAACGGCTTGTCCTTATAGACACATGAGCTTTGACACTGTTACGGTTATGCCAATAAAGGTTCTGTCTTGGACACATGAGCTGTTATGTAGTTTTCACTTATTACTGATATATGCTGAATTTTTTTTGTAAGAAAAATATTTATATTACTTTGTAGATTGCTCATTGATTGGATGGTTCAGAACCGTTCTGGGAGTCTAGTAGCTGTAGTACCCAGAAACAGCCTGCTCCAGGACAAACCAAAGAGAACCAACAACAGAACACCTATCTGTTGTGTCACCTATCTGTCACCTATTATTCCCAGCTCAAACCTATCCAACTTATCATCAGCGATCTACAGCCCATCCTGGAAAACCATGCCTCTCTTTCACAAGCCCTAGGCAGAAGACCTCTCCTTGCATACAGACAGCCCCCCAACCGTAAAGACTTCTCACTAACTGTTCAGGGTCCGCAGCCCAGCCCCTGGACTTACCGGGAGAAGAGGACGCGAGACCCCCGGGAGGAGACTGCCCAGCAGCGACAACAGGCAGTTGTAAGGGGTGGAGCAGTCACGGCACCGCAGCCGGAGTTTCAGGGCATCCAGAGGCTCCCGAAAGGGGAGCACAGCCAGTCACCCCCCACCCTAACGGGCAGGCAGGCCAGGCACCGGAAGGGGCAGCACCTTGCGAGCAAGGCCAGGGAAGCGCAGCCACGCCCAGCCCCAATGGACAGGCAGCTCCGATGCTGGCTGGGGCGGCACCCCGCAAACAGAGGCAGAGGCGGCCAAGGCGCATCACTTGGAAAGGCCCTGCCAGCCCCACCCTGCAAGAAAGACCAGGGGAGGAGGGAAGGAAAGGGAAAGGAGACACACCTGGGGGAAGCCTCAGCTGGGATCGTTTGCATTTGACCCCACCCTGCTGGAGAGGCAAGGAAGGCCAGGAGGGATTAGTGAAAGGAGAGGAACACCTGAGGGCAGGCACAGCTGGGCTGCATCAGGAGACGGAAGGAGCCTGGAAGGAAGGGCGGAGGCAGGGAGAGGAAGCCCTATAAAGGCTGGCTCAGGAGAGCATTCGGGGTGGGTTGAGCAGGCGTGATGGAGTGGAGTTGGAGCGGAGCAGAGCGAGCACATGAGAGGAGGCAAGGAGGAAAGTTGACGGAGGAGGAGATGGCGGAGATCAAAGGGGATGAGTGGAGCAGGTTGAGCAGGCCAGCGAGCGGACTGAGAGGGAGCCTGGGTGAGGTATACCGCCCCTCCTTCCACAGAGCAGGGTCCTGCAGCATCCCTGGCACCCCTTTGATGTCAGGGCCGGTCAGACCGGCGCCCTGCCCAGCGGCGGCCACTGCAAGCCCTGACACTAACAACCATGAACTGGCTAACAGAATCACCAACACAGGAACCAGACCCTGCAACAGACCCAGATGCCAACTCTGCCCACATATCTACCCAGGAAATATGATTACAGGACCCAATGGCGTCAACTACACAATCTCTGGCTCTTACAGCTGCTCATGCTCCAATGTGATATATGCTCTCATGTGCCAACAATTCCCCTCTGCTCTGTACACTGGACAAACCAGCCAACCTCTGCGCAAAAGAATAAATGGGCACAGATCTGACATAAAAAAATGGCAATATCCAGAAACCAGTGGGAGAACACTTCAATCTACCAGGACATTCCATCAAGGACTTAAAGGTCACTGTAGTTTAACAGAAACCTTTCAAAAACAAAATCCAACGGGAAGTTGCTGAATTGGAATTCATATGTAAATTTGACTCAGTCAGACTTGGACTGAATAGAGACTCTGAATGGTTCTCTCATTACTGCCTTCAGGCATTCCATTCAGATTCAGCAATGGAGGGAAGGGGTCACACCTTTTGCAACTGCTTTGCACTTACATAGCCCTCACTCCCTGCACCCCCTCCCCCCTCCCCACACCTATAGCTGTCTGGCCAGTTTCTTCATAGCCTCCCCATGCGTCTGACAAAGAGAGCTGGGGTTCTTGAAAGCTTATGCTACAATAAAGTTGGTTAGTCTTAAAGGGTGTCCAGTTACCATCCAAAGCACATCAAACAATCCATTCGTCTGCAACCAGGCTCTACGAGCCGAAACAGACGTTAAGAACTACACGTGGTTGCGCACGTGTCCGCGCTCCCGTCTGTTTCGGCCCGCCCGTGGCTGTTTCAGAATTTCGGCGCGTGTCCTGCCCGCACCAGACCTGTGATTGTGTGTCCGCGTCTGCACGTGCCCCTCCTGACGACCAGCGAGTTCCCAGAACAGAGCGGCTATTTTTACCATCCCGAGGGCTGTGGACCTCTCAATGACTGCTAGATGGCGCTATTGCCTGCAGCTTGCGAGCGAGCAGGTGACGCGCAATGGACTGGTCCGGGGGCCTCCAACGCGGGCCTCAAAAGATTGGATGACTGTTTGGCTTCCTGTCAGAGATGGCCCCCCTGGCTCCCCCCCGCACTCCGGGATCTTGCCCGGCTGCCTGAGGGCTTCGAAGCGGGGCGGGGGGCCCTGTCCGTTGGTTGGTGCTTGTCCACTGGGGGGGCATGCCTTTGACAAACACAGGCAAACACAGACATGTCTTCACTTGGGGAGGGTGGAACATGTTTGTGAGACACACACACGGGACTTTCCGAAATCCCAGGGCCCGCCCAGGGCTTGGGGGGAGTGCACGGGCGAGGTCTAAGACATGTCTGTCCAAAAAAATTTTCTTGCCCAAAATCCAGGGGCGCACTGCCCCTGGTGCCTCCGGGGGGACCCCATCACGGCTGCGTCTGGTTTTCCGTTCAGAGGCCCCAGGAATTGGGGGGGGGGCTTGATCAGCTCTTGACCTGCCGCATTGACCCGGTCGGTGTCACCGATTCCCGCTTTTTCGGCTACGACCAACCAGCTTTCGGCCTCCGCGTGGTGCAACGCAATTGGCTGTGCGGTTGGTTTGCCCGCGCAAACCCCCGCAAACTCGTGAGGCTTCCCCTGCCGACCAGACGTGCCTCCGCCATCGTCGCAAAGCATGGCAGAGTGGGTGCCAAGCAACTGGCGTGAGGAGTGGGCGGAGCAGGCGGCCGCGGCCATGGAGGAAAAGGGGCTGACGGAGCACGAGCGGGAGGCGGCGGAGGAGACCATGGTGCCGTTCCGCCTGGAGTCGCTGTTCCCTGACCGTGTCGATCTCGCCCACACGGTCCGCAGGAACTTGACCGCTGTGGTGGAGGACATCGAGGTCGACATGGTGGAGAAGGAGTTTCTGGGCGAGCGACCACGAAGTAAGTCTGGTCAAGAAACAAGTGGGCGGCGGCCCCCGGAAGCTGTTCCTCGATGGGTGCAGTGTTCTGTTGCGGGCCAAGGAATGTTACACCTTTGATCTCCAGGTGCTTGGGCAGCCCAAACTATATTCTCTTTTGGGCGGCCCAAGCTCCATTGCTCTATTCTCCTCTGAGGCCTAGCCTAGCGGCTTGCAAGCCGGCTCTGTTCTCCTCTGACACCTAGCTGGCCAAAGGGGGACATTGGCCTGCGGCCGCACAGCGCGGTTATTTTTATTAGAACCAGGTTTGAATCCCCACCCCTCCACTTGAAGCCAGCTGCATGGCCTTGGGTCAATCACAGCTCTACCAGCTGGTATTTGGCTGGTCAGCACTCCAAAGTTAGGTTCTCCGCTGAGTTCCAGAAATCCTGTCTGCACGCACCCAAGTGTCCCACAACCTAGAAAAGCATTTCTATTGATTTCAGTAGAAGCCGGGCTCAGTGCACAGTACATTGCCTGCATGGTTCTACCTCCTGAAGCAAGATAGAGAGCTTCCAGTGTTAAAACTTTTGTGTGCGTTTTACTATATGGGAAGTTCTGGGGTGTGGCATGCTATTTTAGCATCTACCATCTGAAGAATGTGATTGAGATCACAAGATTCTGCACTTTGGAAAGAGGTTAGGTAAAGGACTATGCAGCAGTACCAATGCAGGTGTTATATGCTTTTTTTTACACCCAACCTCCAAAAGGAGAACTTTTAAAGAGCTGATTTCTTTTGTGCTTGCTCTTAACAGGATTGAATAAACTGTGAAATATTAAAATGATATCTAATGGTTATAATGATTATGGTCAGCAATTGATGGTGATACAGAAGTGAGCATAAACAAAAGGCTGAAGCTCTGCTTGTCAGAGGCAATATTACATCAACAAACCGACTGTACAGCCGATTGTGTGGCGCCAGGCGCAGGCCGAGCTGCCAGACAGCTGGGAAACACAGCGCTCATGTTTGAGGATGGGACGCACAGCTGGAAGGCTTGCTCTTTTCTCCACTGAGGCCTAGCTGGCCAAAGGGGGACATTGGCATGCGGCCTCGCAGCGTGCCCGGGCAAGTTCCACTTTTATACTCTGGGTGCTGGGGATAGGTCAACAAAAGGTGCTGGCGAAGGCTACTGGTGGCTCTTGCCAGGGAGAAGGGACACACAGCTCGCATGTTTGGGGAGGGCCCGCACAGTTTGCGGGCTTGCTCCCTTCTCCTTTGAGGCCTAGCTGGCTAAAGGGGAGCATGGGCTGGGCCGGCAGCGTGCGCGGACACGTCCCAATATGACCAACAAGAGTCCAGCGGATATGCACGCTGTGTGTCCTGGTGCAGCCTGGAGCGTGGAACTGACAGGGAGATAGCACTCATGTTTGGGGAGGGTCCACATAGCTTGCAGGCTTGCTCCTTTCTCCTCTCTAGGCCTAGCTGGCTAAAGCGGAGCATGGTCTGGGCCGGCAGCATGCCCGGGCAAGTTCCACTTTTGCACTCGGCATAGGTCGGGCGAGAAGCGTGTCCAGACAATTTTACGGTCGGTAGAGAAGCGGGCCCGGTCATCCCCCAATATGACAGAAGCGGTGCTGGGGAAGGCTGGGGGTGGCGATTGCCAGGGAGAAGGGACACACGGCTTGCAGGTTTGGGGATGGGCATCACCAACCGATTGAAATTCCTTAATCGTTACACCGCCTTTCTTTCAGCCAGTGACACCGAGCGACGGATGGAGGCTGTGGGGTTGGCCCATGAGAGAATCCAGGCACGCCGGGACCAGTTTTGGAGTAAGTGGCTAATGGCGGCCCACTGGGCGCTGCGAGGTCACTGTTGGGTCGACAGAGGGCGCCTAGATGGGGGCTTTGGTCGGTGTTTCCACAATGCTCAGTAGTATGGTTGGTCGGGGCAAAGACTGCTTATTGCTTTCCAATTGGTTTCCCGACAGCAGGCCCCACTGCGGGGAAGGAAGAGGAGGAGGAGGAGGAGATTGACCTGCTGGATGGTGGGATGTCTCCTGCCGCCTTTCTCGCGGCAACTCAGCGTGGAAGACCGCACGCACCCGAGCAACTCCGCGAAGAGCCTGGGACTTCGACCCCGCGTCCACCATCGCCAAAAAGAGTTAGGGCATTCTCGCGTGTCCCGAGCTTTGCCCAGGTGCTTGGCCGTCGAAGGGGGGGGCCGTCTGGCTCGATGGACAGTTGAGTGAATGGACACAGGGGGCCTGGGGTTCCCGCCTGCCATGGTGAGCCCTGTCTGTCGGCAAAATAAAGCTATGTTTAAACTTAACAGGCTCCGCACACTGAATACACATGTCCTGGATCCGGAAACGGGTTGCGCTTTGAGCATGTCTGCATGTTTTGGGAACCCATTTTCTGCGATAATCTTTAAACAGAAGGTGCTGGGGAAGCCTGGAGGGTGCTCTTGCCGGGGGGCTGGAACACACACACAACTTGGATTTGGGGGAAGTCTCCCCGAAGTGGCCTGTGTCCTCCATGTTGAGATCGGGGGGGGGCAGGGAGGGAGAAGCAGGACAGGACACAAGGAAGATTTGGAGAGCAGAGGCCGCGGCTGGCCAGTCGTTCAAATTCAATGAGAGGTCCAGGGCACACCTGGGGGGTGATCTGGCCAAAGTGCCTGGAACCAGCACACTGGATTTGGGCGGGGGGGGGGGGGAAGGAACACAGATCTGGCAGGGCTGCTCCTTTCTCCGCCGGGCCATGGCTGGGAAGAGCCATGCACGGCCCTGCCGTGTCTCCACAGGCAGGGGAGGGCTGGAGCAAAACCTTTTCTGGCTCAATATTGGCACATGAGGTCCAGGGCACACCTGGGGGGTGATCTGGCCCAAGGGCCTGGAAGCAGCACCCTGGATTTGGGCGGGGGGTGGGAAGGAACACAGATCTGGCAGGGCTGCTCCTTTCTCCGCCGGCCCATGGCTGGGAAGAGCCATGCAAGGCCCTGCCGTGTCTCCCCAGGCAGGGGAAGGCCTGGAGCAAACCCTTATCTGGCTCAATATTGGCACATGAGGTCCAGGGCACACCTGGGGGGTGATCTGGCCCAAGGGCCTGGAACCAGCACCCTGGATTTGGGCGGGGGGTGGGAAGGAACACAGATCTGGCAGGGCTGCTCCTTTCTCCGCCGGCCCATGGCTGGGAAGAGCCATGCAAGGCCCTGCCCTGTCTCCCCAGGCAGGGGAAGGCCTGGAGCAAACCCTTTTCTGGCTCAATATTGGCACATGAGGTCCAGGGCACACCTGGGGGGTGATCTGGCCCAAGGGCCTGGAACCAGCACCCTGGATTTGGGCGGGGGGTGGGAAGGAACACAGATCTGGCAGGGCTGCTCCTTTCTCCGCCGGCCCATGGCTGGGAAGAGCCATGCAAGGCCCTGCCCTGTCTCCCCAGGCATGGGAAGGCCTGGAGCAAACCCTTTTCTGGCTCAATCTTGACACAAGAGGGGGGGCAGGGGGGTTTGGGGACTCCTTAGCCAAGTCTCCCCGAAGTGGCCTGTGTCCTCCATGTTGAGATCGGGGGGGGGGGCAGGGAGGGAGAAGCAGGACAGGACACAAGGAAGATTTGGAGAGCAGAGGCCGCGGCTGGCCAGTCGTTCAAATTCAATGAGAGGTCCAGGGCACACCTGGGGGGTGATCTGGCCAAAGTGCCTGGAACCAGCACACTGGATTTGGGCGGGGGGGGGGGGGGAAGGAACACAGATCTGGCAGGGCTGCTCCTTTCTCCGCCGGGCCATGGCTGGGAAGAGCCATGCACGGCCCTGCCGTGTCTCCACAGGCAGGGGAGGGCTGGAGCAAAACCTTTTCTGGCTCAATATTGGCACATGAGGTCCAGGGCACACCTGGGGGGTGATCTGGCCCAAGGGCCTGGAAGCAGCACCCTGGATTTGGGCGGGGGGTGGGAAGGAACACAGATCTGGCAGGGCTGCTCCTTTCTCCGCCGGCCCATGGCTGGGAAGAGCCATGCAAGGCCCTGCCGTGTCTCCCCAGGCAGGGGAAGGCCTGGAGCAAACCCTTATCTGGCTCAATATTGGCACATGAGGTCCAGGGCACACCTGGGGGGTGATCTGGCCCAAGGGCCTGGAACCAGCACCCTGGATTTGGGCGGGGGGTGGGAAGGAACACAGATCTGGCAGGGCTGCTCCTTTCTCCGCCGGCCCATGGCTGGGAAGAGCCATGCAAGGCCCTGCCCTGTCTCCCCAGGCAGGGGAAGGCCTGGAGCAAACCCTTTTCTGGCTCAATATTGGCACATGAGGTCCAGGGCACACCTGGGGGGTGATCTGGCCCAAGGGCCTGGAACCAGCACCCTGGATTTGGGCGGGGGGTGGGAAGGAACACAGATCTGGCAGGGCTGCTCCTTTCTCCGCCGGCCCATGGCTGGGAAGAGCCATGCAAGGCCCTGCCCTGTCTCCCCAGGCAGGGGAAGGCCTGGAGCAAACCCTTTTCTGGCTCAATCTTGACACAAGAGGGGGGGCAGGGGGGTTTGGGGACTCCTTAGCCAAGTCTCCCCGAAGTGGCCTGTGTCCTCCATGTTGAGATCGGGGGGGGGGGCAGGGAGGGAGAAGCAGGACAGGACACAAGGAAGATTTGGAGAGCAGAGGCCGCGGCTGGCCAGTCGTTCAAATTCAATGAGAGGTCCAGGGCACACCTGGGGGGTGATCTGGCCAAAGTGCCTGGAACCAGCACACTGGATTTGGGCGGGGGGGGGGGGAAGGAACACAGATCTGGCAGGGCTGCTCCTTTCTCCGCCGGGCCATGGCTGGGAAGAGCCATGCACGGCCCTGCCGTGTCTCCACAGGCAGGGGAGGGCTGGAGCAAAACCTTTTCTGGCTCAATATTGGCACATGAGGTCCAGGGCACACCTGGGGGGTGATCTGGCCCAAGGGCCTGGAACCAGCACCCTGGATTTGGGCGGGGGGTGGGAAGGAACACAGATCTGGCAGGGCTGCTCCTTTCTCCGCCGGCCCATGGCTGGGAAGAGCCATGCAAGGCCCTGCCGTGTCTCCCCAGGCAGGGGAAGGCCTGGAGCAAACCCTTATCTGGCTCAATATTGGCACATGAGGTCCAGGGCACACCTGGGGGGTGATCTGGCCCAAGGGCCTGGAACCAGCACCCTGGATTTGGGCGGGGGGTGGGAAGGAACACAGATCTGGCAGGGCTGCTCCTTTCTCCGCCGGCCCATGGCTGGGAAGAGCCATGCAAGGCCCTGCCCTGTCTCCCCAGGCAGGGGAAGGCCTGGAGCAAACCCTTTTCTGGCTCAATATTGGCACATGAGGTCCAGGGCACACCTGGGGGGTGATCTGGCCCAAGGGCCTGGAACCAGCACCCTGGATTTGGGCGGGGGGTGGGAAGGAACACAGATCTGGCAGGGCTGCTCCTTTCTCCGCCGGCCCATGGCTGGGAAGAGCCATGCAAGGCCCTGCCCTGTCTCCCCAGGCAGGGGAAGGCCTGGAGCAAACCCTTTTCTGGCTCAATACTGACACAAGAGGGGGGGCAGGGGGGTTTGGGGACTCCTTGGCCAAGTCTCCCCGAAGTGGCCTGTGTCCTCCATGTTGAGATCGGGGGGGGGGGGCGGGGAGGGAGAAGCAGGACAGGACAACAAGGGAGATTTGGAGAGCAGAGGCCCCGGCTGGCCAGTCGTTCAAATTCAATGAGAGGCTAGTGTTTTCTCGCAGGAGTGATCTGAAGGACAAAAGAGAGGCCCCCGGGGCGCGGCCAGGGCATGCCTGTCGCGGAAACATGTGCAAATCTTGCCAAAGGGCCTGGACACAATGAAGATTTGGAGAATCGCGCCCCCCCCCCTGGTCGGTGAAAAATTCATGGGGACACCGGCGGCCGCCAGCGCGGTTCCCACCCGTCGGTCTCAGCAGACGCGAAAAAGGGAGGCGTGCCGGGCGGGCGGCGATGCGGGGCTCGAACAAGGAGTCCCAGGGCACTAAGCAGGCCTTCCTGCTTGTTGCTCTACGGGACTCCTGTGCGGCAGTCCCTTCTGATAGCATGCATATTTCGGCTGCGACCGTCGGGGAGGGAATTCAGGGGGGGAGAGGCAGAGCGCATGTTAACATCGGATGACTTCAGCCTTGCATCGCACAAAAGGGAAATATGAAGGACAAAGGAGTGGCGCTTGGGGCGCGTCGAATACATGCCTGTCGCGCAAACATGTGCAAATGAAACGGCCCGCAAACCAACTTGCGGCCCTGAGAGGAGAACATGCAAAATCTGCCCCCCAAAACCTGTTCCTGCTCTGTTGGAACCAGGTGCCAGGTCGCTTATTCAGGGTAGAGCCCCGCGGCAGGCATCACCGGAAACCCTCCGCCACTCTTGGCACAAGGCAAATCTCTCCTACAAGTCCTATAATTGTGCCTCAAACACAAAGTCAGGAGAAAAGAAACGGCAGGGGGGTTTGGGGAGTCCTTCGCCAAGTCTCCCCGAAGTGGCCTGTGTCCTCCATGTTGTGATCGGGGGGGGCAGGGAGGGAGAAGCAGGACAGGACACAAGGAAGATTTGGAGAGCAGAGGCCGCGGCTGGCCAGTCGTTCAAATTCAATGAGAGGCTAGTGTTTTCTCGCAGGAGTGATCTGAAGGACAAAAGAGAGGTCCCCGGGGCGCGGCCAGGGCATGCCTGTCGTGGAAACATGTGCAAATCACACTGCCTGCACAGCAACTTGGGCCCCAGAAAAAAAGAAGTAGGCGATGCGGGCCAGGCAAGAATCGAACGGGGATCACAATGGACTCAAAGCCATCCCTCTTGCCGCGCGCCCATCTGATCCCCCGAACGAAACCTGCTCCGTTGGAACAGTGGTGGGGAGAGTCCTCCCCCTCCCCCGAGAAACGGCAGGCTGGGAAGGAATATGCAGATTTTTCCTATAGCGCACGCCTATCCGCCCGGTACTGCCGGTATTTAACCGGTGTGCGCCCCGAAAAGTAAGGCTTTTCAGCCCATAACCGACCAAGCACCATCCCCTCGTCTTCGCCCGATGCTGAAACTTGGCATCCGCCACGCAGCCTCGAGCACCCGTGACCTGACCGCAAGAGGGCTGGGATGGAGCCTGTGGGCGTTAAAACGGGGAATATGAGGGCGACTTCTTTATTCAGAGCCAAATTCGACCGCCGCGCTATGTGGCGGTTTGGTGAGAGCCCCGTTTCCACGTGGATAAGGCTTTCTCGCGAGCTCGAAAAATGCTTGCGGTCATATGCCCACCCATGAACTCAGCTTCTGCTGAGACGAAACAACGCTTAGGGCCCCCGCGGGGGCCCGACAAAACAGTCACAAAAGGAAGGGCGCAGACAATGGGCAAGCCATCACCATGAGTAGGCCTGGGTGGGGAAGTCCTGTGGGTGGAGCGGAGCCTGGATGACTGGCTGGCCAACCCGCTTATTCGTATGTAAATTGAGAGCAGAGAACATGGGAGCAGAGTAGCTGCAATGGTTGGGCGGGCGCCGGGCAGGAGCAGGCACAGTCAGCACATTCTTTCCCCGCTGCAAGCACACCTGGGCTTTCACAAGGCTGCGGAGAGGCTGGATTGCGGTTTGCCTTGGCGCCCACCATGACTGAAACGTCACGATCGCTGCGTGGTGTGCAGGCGGCGTAGTCGCCACATCTCCATGGGCGCCGCCGAAAACCCACATGGCCCTGCTGCTGCACTGTGGCCGGCAGGGTGGTGGAGGGCCCCGATTCCACGTGGAACCGGGACTCTCACCATTGCACTCCTTTGTGGGTAAATTTCGTGCAGCAATGCCCGGACCAGGCCGGATTAGACTAAAGATCCAACAGCCTGGCCTTCGAATTTGGCTCTGAATAAGGGAGGGCCCTCACGCAACCCTCCCGATCTCTTGGTAAAGGACATTAGCAGAGCACCAGGCATCCTGAAAGGCGCACACAAAGCGAAGCCCAGTAGGCTGTATGTGCCACCCCCAGTAATCCCAGCTCTGTGTCCCTGCTCCCAGGCCTGCCAACCAGGCTCCCCTCTGTATTATTTCCCGGAAAATATCCCAGGCGTGTGCTCCCGCTCCTGGCCCAGAGCACAGTCAAGGCTCCCCCCGGGCCCTTCCTGTGAGAACTCTCCCTGCAAGCAGCTTCCAGATTTGCCTTTAGTGAGGAGTCTGCTGGTTTTCCATGTCACCAAATGTGGGAGATTCTGCCCAAAGAAAATATGATTTCCTCATGCAGTTGAGCCAATTCTTTATAGTTGTTTTGTTAAACCAAAATGTCACATGCAAGCGCACACACACACACACACACACACACACACACACACACACACACACACAACAGTTTGCCGCAACCCTATGAGGGGGTCATGTTTAATTCAGGTGACCAAACAGCGCAATGAACTCATTAGGTGTTATAAAGAGTGACTGCTAGATATTTATCAATGGTATATAAAGTTTCAGGAAATTGTTGGAATCTAGTGAAAGCCAGACTAGAAGCAATTTTGGGGTGGGGTTATTTTAAGAACGGCTACCCGGGAGCTGGACTTTGCTTAGCAAGAGACGATTTTAAACATCATTATAGGTTGAGACACACTTTGGGGTGAAGTCTTCCATGATGGGTTTTTTTTGTGTGTGTCTCTATCCATTTGTATGCTCCGGTCGGAATGGGACCTGGGGATAGGGAACACACAGCAAACCAACCCCGTGGTATGCCGTGTGAACCCCAACTCGAAGCGGTTCCCGCCCCCAGGCCAGAGCAACCGCCAGGCTGCAACAGCACGATCTCTTGAAAAATAAAAGTCAGAGCATGTAGAGGGTTGCCCTAACTCCGGTCAGGCGGGCGGTCCAAGCACCAGCCTAGCCTCTAGAGGCCTCTCCCCGGCAATAAACCAAAAAACCGCGACCGTGATGGGTCGCCCAGGATCGAGCGAGGATCCCCATGAGCACAAAACCGTCGTTCTATCCTCATGCCCATGGGGTCCTCTGCCTAAAACGGCACCGAACGGCACCAAAGAGCAGTCCTTCGACCCGGCCACCCTCCCCCGTGCTCGCCCAAACACACAGATGCTGTTCCTCCGCCCGCCCGCCCCCCGCCCACCACCACCTTCGACGCGGCCCCCCTCCCCCGTGCTCGCCCAAACACACAGATGCTGTCCCTCAGCCCGCCTCACCACCATCCCACCCCCCGCCCCGGATAGAGACACACAGTCTGAAACCGGCTGTACCGGTCACAGCTTTATTGAATTATCGGTATTGCTGGAAGTGCGCACTTATGGCGGCACGAATCGATACTGCCCGCGCGGTAAGAGCGGCCTCGGACCAGGGAATCTGCGGCCGCTCATCCCCGGGCTCCATCAGCGGCTCGCGCGGGAACGGCCCGTAAACGATGTCCCCGCGCGAGAGGCAGATGTTGTGAAGGATGCAGCAGGTGGTGATTACCGCGACCATGAGGCGCTCGCTGACAAGTAGGGGCCGCTGTAAATAAAGCCAGCGATTTTTCAGAATTCCGAACGAGCGTTCCACACTCATGCGCGCCCGGCTCAGTCTGTAGTTGAAGCGCTCCTGGGCGCGCGTTGATGGCGCCGGATAGGGCTTCATGAGCCAGGGCCGAAGAGGATAGGCGGGGTCCCCGATGATTACCGGGTCGAATGTGACCCCCTCCAGAGTGACCGGCCGCTTCGGGCGACGGGCGCCATCCTCGAGTCTCTTGAACAGGGGCGAGTTACGGAGCACACGCGCGTCGTGCGCCCTTCCCGGGAAGCCCACAAAAATGTCCAGGAATCGTGCATCGCTGTCCACCACCGCCTGGAGAATCATGGAGCAGTATCCCTTGCGGTTGATGTACTTGTCCCCAGAGAAAGGCGGAGAACGGATCTCGATGTGTGTCCCGTCCACGGCGCCCCAGGCATTGGGGAATCCCCTCTCCTCGAACCCGGAGATAATGTCCTCGAGGTAATCGATGCAGATCCACTTCTCGGTCAGCTTTGCAGCGATGAGCTCGCAGACCTCGTCGAATATCCCGCAGACGGTAGAGACGCCACGGCCAAATGCGGGCAGTGTCGCGGAGTTTGTGGTTCCCGTGGCAAGCTTCCAGATGGTGATGGCGATCATCTCCTCGGGAGGGACTGGGTCGCGCATGTGGGTCGTCTCGCGGACGAGGTCTTCGCGAAGCTCCCCAACAATGTACTCGAACGTGGCACGTCGCATTCTGAACTGCTGCAGCCACTGCCCATCACTGAACTCGTAGCGCTCCCACCATGGCCACCAGTGAGGGCATGCCCGGGGAAGCACCCATGCCTTCCTCGGCGGGAAAGCAACAATGAAGCACTGCGCCATCTCCTCCACGGACGCAAGTGTTGCCACCAACTGCCGCAGTCTTCTTCTATGTCGCGCGCGGCGGCCGTTAACTTCCTCTCCCAGCTGCCTCCCGAGCAGGGCCACAGTGTCAGCTGTGGCGGCCGTAGAGCGGATGACCGTCCGCGCAAACAAGGAGAGCGCGACCGCAAAGGCACGGAGTGTTTCTCTCGGCGGCTGGCCCCTGCTGCTCCTCTTCCCGTGAGCGGGCGCCATGGCGTGACGGCGACCGCAACGGTTCCCGCCCCACAACGGCCCCTTCTCCTTAGACGTCCGCCCCCCGCCCCCTCGTGACGTGGCCGACACTGTCCAATGCCGCGCGAGTGTGACGCCCAGATGCTCTCGAGCAGCCGTCTCTTGCAGCGAGTGGACAGGCGATTGGTCCCCTGCCGGCCACGTCAGCGTCGCGCCCCCCTCCAACTTACTGTAAAGGCAGCCCGAAACTGACCGCGAAGACCGCCGTTGACGATCGTTTGTTGCTCCCGAGCCCAGCAAAGGACACCCTGAACGACCAACCGCAACATGGACTCCACCACGCCTCCCGAACCCGCAAGCAGTCTGCCTCTCTTGATCACCCTCAGCACCAGCCCCACGTCCTGCACCGGTGCCGGACTCTCGGTGGTCCCGGCGGCCCGAGGCAAGAAGGCAAAGGCCGCCCCCTGGTCTGACGAGGAAACGAGAGCCCTCATCCAGATTTGGGGGGACGACGCTGTGCAGAGCAGGCTTTCCGCAAGCTACAGGAATGTGAGCCAGTTCCAGTGGATCGCGAACGAGATGGCGGCCAGGGGTTTCCCCAGGGACTGGGAGCAGTGTCGTGAGCGGGCGAAGACTCTGAGAAGGGGCTACAAGGAGTGTGTGGACGGGAACAGTCGTTCGGGACACGGGCGGAGGGTTTGGCCCTTCTTTGAGGAACTGAACCGGTTCCTGCGTCTGGAGCAGGATCTGGTGGTGCCACGGGTGATGGGCACTGGCGTCCCCCCAACCGTCGTTGACCGGCGTCGACGTTCGGCCAGAGCCACTGAGGGGGAACCGGAGGGGGGTACTGACAATGTGGCCGGCGTTGGAACGGAGGACACCGAGGACACCTTCGAGGAGCCCGCCGGCGATTGCCTCCCAGATCGATCTGTGGCAGCAGCGGCCGGCGACCACTCCGCGGCAGAGACCATCGGTGAGTAATGTCCCGTGGGCAGTTGTGCGGTCGGGAATGCGGGGTGCCCGCGGGAGGGAGGCCCCCATCTAACACCGTCTCCCTCGTTCTTTACACGCTACCCAGCCGACACCACGGCCGCCGGGACACGCCGTCTGTCTCCGGCGGAGCGAATGTCGAACCTCCGACTTCGGCGCCGGGAGCGCCCGCGCAACGAGGCGATCGTGTGCATGGAGGCGACTCGGCGTGCGGTGGAGAAAATATCGTCGGAGCTGACCGACTCCTGCGCAATGGAGAAGGAGGCGCGGCAGAGTGAGGCTGCTGACCGAGGCGAGCAAAAAGAACTGTTTAGCCGGGCGGTCGAAGCGGCAGAGCGCCAAGCAGCCACGGCAGAAAGCTGCATGCGCGACATGGTGCGCCTCCTGGAGAGGATGGTCTCCGCGGTTGAGGCCCCCGCTGCCCCACCATCAAGCACTGCCGGCCCCAGGGACTCCGCAGACGGTGACGCCCCCACAGCCGACGCTCCCGACCACGCTCCCACGGCGGATCCCGCCGCAGATGAGAACCGGCCGCCGGAGCCGCCCGCTCCACGTGCAAAGCGGTTCCGTGTCCGGGCCGACCCCGAACCCCTTCCTAGGGGCTACCTGTTTGCAAAAAGGCAGCGCTGCCCACCACGACGCTACCGGCTGTAGGGTGTATGAGGCCCCTCTGCACCGGGGTCTAATCGTCTTATCGGGCATTCCTATTAATGTGTTCTCCCAATGTTGAGGGGGTTACTTTTTGTTTCTAACCGGTGGCGGCTGTGGGGCGGTTGCTTGTTATCCAGCACCACCCTCGTTGACTTGTGCTCCAGCACTTCTAATGTTTGCTTGAATTGAGCGCACCATGTTTTTTTTCCTGAATAAAGAAACTTTCACGACCGCTTTGCTTGTCTTTCTAGCAAACTCTGGGGATTGGTAAAGGGGAAAAAGTCTTTCCTCCCTTTTACATTCACTTCGCCCCACCCCAAACTACGCTGCCTCACCTCCTTCTGCAAGGAAGCGCGCCCTCCCCCCCCATTCCCTGCCCATTTTATCAGAGAACAATACATGTAAAGTTATGTTTCCTACTTCGCCGAGGGAACGCCCCCCTTCCCGGCCATGACATAAGCCCGAATAGACCCGTTGCCCTTGGCGGGGCACCGCGGCCAGTGAACAAGTAGCCCGCTCACTGTCATCGGTGCTCCGCGTTCGAATCCGCAGTGCACACACGTGGATGATCGCAACATTCAAGCAGTCATCCACGCGTGTGCACTTTTATCAGTCGCCACCCTGCACCGTGACGGCCCCCCCCCCGGGCCAGTGAGGGAACGCGGTTGGGAGAATAAAGAGCAAGCACACACACCGACCCCCCAAAGCCCCATCACGGGGTGATGTGATGGCTTCCTCGGGCTCATTGCCCATTGGCTCCTTTCCCGTTTAATTGCCCAATGGTTGCCACTTTTAAGCTGCAGGAAACATTTTTGGTTCACTTCATTCCCGCCCCCAAATTCCCGCCAATCCAAACAAATGATTTGCAGACCCTCCCCCCCCTAACCGATTGGACCTTTCCCCCCCAGGGCACGCCCCCCCATTCCCCGGGGTCTCTGTTGGCCGAGGCCGGCCCCCCCTTACAGGGCGAGAGATAAGCCCGAATAGCACCAGCTACCCTTAGCGGGGCCCCACGGGCAGTGCGCACGGCGCTCGCCCACTGCCTATGGCGCCCCGCGTTCGAACCCGGTGTGCGCATACGTGGGCGGTTGGAGTACTGATCAACCGACCGCGCATGCGCATTTTGTCCTTTTCCGCACGATGCTCCCGCCCATGGCGACAGGCGTCCCACGAGCCCCTCCTTTCCTGACGGAGGTCCACCCAGGCCCCCCCCTGGTGCCCAGCTTGGCCCTAGGGGAGAAAAGAGCAAGCTTGTAAGCTATGTGTGCCCCCTCTGCCTGGCAAGAGCCAGTAGGCCTCAAAGGAGAAGTTTTGCAAGCCTGCATGCCAAAGATGGGTGCCATGTGTGCCCCCTCTGCCTGGCAAGAGCCACCTGAAGGCTTCCCCAGCCCCTTGTCCCTCTCAGCTTGGGACATGTCCAGGCACGCTTCTCGCCCGTCCTAAGCCAGGCACCCACCCAGTAGGCCTCAAAGGAGAAGTTTTGCAAGCCTGCATGCCAAAGATGGGTGCTATGTGTGCCCCCTCTGCCTGGCAAGAGCCAGTAGGCCTCAAAGGAGAAGTTTTGCAAGCCTGCATGCCAAAGATGGGTGCTATGTGTGCCCCCTCTGCCTGGCAAGAGCCAGTAGGCCTCAAAGGAGAAGTTTTGCAGGCCTGCATGCCAAAGATGGGTGCTATGTGTGCCCCCTCTGCCTGGCAAGAGCCACCTGAAGGCTTCCCCAGCCCCTTGTCCCTCTCAGCTTGGGACATGTCCAGGCACGCTTCTCGCCCGTCCTACGCCAGGCACCCACCCAGTAGGCCTCAAAGGAGAAGTTTTGCAAGCCTGCATGCCAAAGATGGGTGCTATGTGTGCCCCCTCTGCCTGGCAAGAGCCAGTAGGCCTCAAAGGAGAAGTTTTGCAAGCCTGCATGCCAAAGATGGGTGCCATGTGTGCCCCCTCTGCCTGGCAAGAGCCAGTAGGCCTCAAAGGAGAAGTTTTGCAGGCCTGCATGCCAAAGATGGGTGCCATGTGTGCCCCCTCTACCTGGCAAGAGCCACCTGAAGGCTTCCCCAGCCCCTTGTCCCTCTCAGCTTTGGACATGTCCAGGCACGCTTCTCGCCCGTCCTAAGCCAGGCACCCACCCAGTAGGCCTCAAAGGAGAAGTTTTGCAAGCCTGCATGCCAAAGATGGGTGCTATGTGTGCCCCCTCTGCCTGGCAAGAGCCAGTAGGCCTCAAAGGAGAAGTTTTGCAAGCCTGCATGCCAAAGATGGGTGCTATGTGTGCCCCCTCTGCCTGGCAAGAGCCAGTAGGCCTCAAAGGAGAAGTTTTGCAGGCCTGCATGCCAAAGATGGGTGCTATGTGTGCCCCCTCTGCCTGGCAAGAGCCACCTGAAGGCTTCCCCAGCCCCTTGTCCCTCTCAGCTTGGGACATGTCCAGGCACGCTTCTCGCCCGTCCTAAGCCAGGCACCCACCCAGTAGGCCTCAAAGGAGAAGTTTTGCAAGCCTGCATGCCAAAGATGGGTGCTATGTGTGCCCCCTCTGCCTGGCAAGAGCCAGTAGGCCTCAAAGGAGAAGTTTTGCAAGCCTGCATGCCAAAGATGGGTGCTATGTGTGCCCCCTCTGCCTGGCAAGAGCCAGTAGGCCTCAAAGGAGAAGTTTTGCAAGCCTGCATGCCAAAGATGGGTGCTATGTGTGCCCCCTCTGCCTGGCAAGAGCCAGTAGGCCTCAAAGGAGAAGTTTTGCAAGCCTGCATGCCAAAGATGGGTGCTATGTGTGCCCCCTCTGCCTGGCAAGAGCCACCTGAAGGCTTCCCCAGCCCCTTGTCCCTCTCAGCTTGGGACATGTCCAGGCACGCTTCTCGCCCGTCCTACGCCAGGCACCCACCCAGTAGGCCTCAAAGGAGAAGTTTTGCAAGCCTGCATGCCAAAGATGGGTGCTATGTGTGCCCCCTCTGCCTGGCAAGAGCCAGTAGGCCTCAAAGGAGAAGTTTTGCAAGCCTGCATGCCAAAGATGGGTGCTATGTGTGCCCCCTCTGCCTGGCAAGAGCCAGTAGGCCTCAAAGGAGAAGTTTTGCAGGCCTGCATGCCAAAGATGGGTGCTATGTGTGCCCCCTCTGCCTGGCAAGAGCCACCTGAAGGCTTCCCCAGCCCCTTGTCCCTCTCAGCTTGGGACATGTCCAGGCACGCTTCTCGCCCGTCCTAAGCCAGGCACCCACCCAGTAGGCCTCAAAGGAGAAGTTTTGCAAGCCTGCATGCCAAAGATGGGTGCTATGTGTGCCCCCTCTGCCTGGCAAGAGCCAGTAGGCCTCAAAGGAGAAGTTTTGCAAGCCTGCATGCCAAAGATGGGTGCCATGTGTGCCCCCTCTGCCTGGCAAGAGCCAGTAGGCCTCAAAGGAGAAGTTTTGCAAGCCTGCATGCCAAAGATGGGTGCTATGTGTGCCCCCTCTGCCTGGCAAGAGCCAGTAGGCCTCAAAGGAGAAGTTTTGCAAGCCTGCATGCCAAAGGTGGGTGCTATGTGTGCCCCCTCTGCCTGGCAAGAGCCACCTGAAGGCTTCCCCAGCCCCTTGTCCTTCTCAGCTTGGGACATGTCCAGGCACGCTTCTCGCCCGTCCCACGCCAGGCACCCACCCAGTAGGCCTCAAAGGAGAAGTTTTGCAGGCCTGCATGCCAAAGATGGGTGCTATGTGTGCCCCCTCTGCCTGGCAAGAGCCACCTGAAGGCTTCCCCAGCCCCTTGTCCCTCTCAGCTTGGGACATGTCCAGGCACGCTTCTCGCCCGTCCCACGCCAGGCACCCACCCAGTAGGCCTCAAAGGAGAAGCTTTGCAGGCCTGCATGCCAAAGATGGGTGCTATGTGTGCCCCCTCTGCCTGGCAAGAGCCACCTGAAGGCTTCCCCAGCCCCTTGTCCCTCTCAGCTTGGGACATGTCCAGGCACGCTTCTCGCCCGTCCCACGCCAGGCACCCACCCAGTAGGCCTCAAAGGAGAAGTTTTGCAAGCCTGCATGCCAAAGATGGGTGCCATGTGTGCCCCCTCTGCCTGGCAAGAGCCACCTGAAGGCTTCCCCAGCCCCTTGTCCCTCTCAGCTTGGGACATGTCCAGGCACGCGCAGGGTAGTGTGGCCCCTGGAGGTGGGGGGTGGGGGGTGTCTCCTCACGAAACGACTGTAAACAGGGAAACAAGAAACTTTTATTTACAAAACAACCTTGAACAAACCCCAATCACAGCAGGCTCTCTTTATGAGTGTGCACCGTCACCCGCCCCCCCCCTCCCCAGCAGTGTGGCCATGTCCCGGCGCATGTCCTGGACCGCTTGACCAATCGTCGTGATCTCCTCCGCCATCCTGGTCACCGCCGCCTCGGTTCGGTTCACTGCAGGAGAGAGCACAATGAGAGCCACGCACCCGCCATCTCACCCCATCTCCAGTAATGGGTTCCCTTCCCCCCCACCTGTCTCCATTGGGGAAACATAGGACAATGGATCTTGCCGGCACGGCGATCAATACCGCGGCCACCACATAGCCACAGATCTTCGCCGTCGCCAGTGGCTCAAAACCCTGATGGCCCACCCGCCTCTCGAAGCAGAAATGGCACCCCACTTACACACTCTGAGGCAGGCCTCCACCGCGACCTGCCCACGCACTGTTATGGGCACATCCTCCCGCTCCAGCTCTGCCCTGCGCCCCTCATCCCGCGAAGTCCCCGCGCTGGAACCGGATGAGTCTGTGCCGTTACAAAACGTTATGTGTTCAGGGATTTCAAGGGCGGGCAAAAAATTCACTTCTGCCAACGCCAGGCCCATCAAGCGCCCTGGCCGCGGCAGGGGGGAGCCCTCCCCCGCCCTCATCCGCACATCCGTGTCACACCTGCAGACCCACCTGGCTCCATGGTTGTGGCGGACTCAGGGCGGATCGGGGTATCCGCCACCACTCCGGTGGGCGATGATGGCGGCGCACGGAGGACAACCGCGCCCGGCACCTCCTCCGCCTCCTCTCCACTGGTCACGGATATGATCTCTGCCCCGTGCTCCTCCCCTGCAGAAGAGCAAACAGTCAAGACACAGAGCTCCAGCGCCGCGCTCCCCTGGCCCGCCAAGCAGGCGCACCGCGCTCTTTTTTGTCCCCCACCGGCAAAGGGGGCGTGCGAATAAAGTCAGGGCCGGCGCAAAGCGCGCAAAGCGGAAAAGCTGCTCACCTCTCGGCTGCTGGCCCGCCGCCGCCAACCGTTCAGACTCCTCCTGAAGGCGCTCCATTGCGCGGTGGTGTGGCGGTGGTCGGAGCTGACCCCCCTGGCGCCAGCGCAGGAAGCGGTCCCGGAGCTGGCGGAACTTCCCACGGCATTCCTGTGGCGAGCGTGCGACGCCCGACACCGCCAGGCCGCGGGAGAGCGCCTCCCAGGCGTGCGGTGCACGTGCCCGCGCCCCGCGCATTAGCTCCCCCGCGTAGCCCATGCGCAGGATCGCTGAGAGCAGCATGTGGACCTCGAACCGACGCCAGGGGCTGCGCGCTCGGACACGAGGCGGCATCGCTCCACGCTGTGCGGCGCGCTCGCGTCTGGAAGGACTGTTATATCCCCTCGGCGAACGGTCCACAGCCACACTCCACGCACCCCGAGGGGATGCGGAACACGTCAATCATCACGAGGCGCCCCGATTCGGCAACCCCAAGATCCGCCCCCACCACAAAGAAAGGTGGATTGGACCATCCAGGGAATTGAATGTCAGCAAAATGTTCATTGGGCGGACATGCAGGCGGGGAGCCGGCCCTCAAGACGTAACAGAATCGGCGGGCACAGGACCGGGGAGCCCAGTGCTTCAGGCCAGAGACGCCGACAGGTGTCTGCACAGCCGTGGGTCCTGCACACATGCGGCCAGTCAGCGTGTGGCGGGCTCTACCAGAGACAATCTAACAAGACAAGGCCTGCGAAGAAGCTGGGTTGACCCTTGCAAGGCCCAGAGTGGCACACAAAAAGTTTGGAGTTTTTTAAAATGAATGCAATCTTTTAAGAGAAAACAATAAAGCTTTTTAAACAAACTGTGTAGTGTGCATTCTGCATGCAACAAAGGTTAAGGGAAAATATAGGCAACGGTCATGCCGGGTGCAGGACCTGCCCGCTGCTCTTGGGGCTGGCACCCCGCGTCACTTCGAACAGCCCTTTCAGCAAACCCCAACAAGCGTCGGCAAACCCGGACAGCGCGCATAGAGTGCTATGACGCGATGCCAACTTATAGTGACGATCAATGCATGACGCCACCTGCCGGCCACTTCAGGTGCAGCAACTGATGGCCTATTTCTCGGCCATTTTCCTGTGAGCATGCGCCAAGGGAAGCGCGTCACAGAAGTACAGCCGAGAACCCGTGGACGGTCGACCGCGAACGCGTGTAGGGGGGGTTCCGAAACACACTGGCAGCACGTGAACAGCAAAACCCGCTGGAGACACGTGTAAGTGCAATCGCGTGGACGGCACGTGAAATGCGTCACGTCTGTTTCGGCTCTACACTACGGCTGTATCTGCTCCAGTCTTTTTTCAATGCATCATTAATGGTAGATGTTGGATAATGATATTACTCTCACAGATACTGGGAAGCAGACCTTTTCATGCCCACAGATAGTCCCCTAACCTTAAACAGCTTCTCTCTTACAATAACTACTTCTCATCGATACAGACTGCCTGTAATAATCCAAAATGCCAACTTTGGCCCCATGTACATTCCACTACCACAATCACCAGACCCAACACTAGCAGCACCATCTTGGGGGTCTTTCAGTTTCTCATCTTCCAATGTTAGGTGACAACTCTACTCTCTCCACTGGAGAAATAAGCCAGTCCCTACCCAAAAGAGCAAAAGGACATAATCTGACATTTAAGTTACAGTACTTGGAAATTAATGGGAGAACTTTTTATCTTCCGGGACATTCCTTTGCTGACCTAAGAGTAGTAGTTTTCTTATAGAAACACTTCAACGGGAAATTATAATGTGAGATTGGTGAATTAGAATACCCGGGTCCAGTCAGATTTATTATCTTTCCACCGGGCCTGCATGACAGAGATGTTCTGCCAGGCATATGGTGGCTGAGGCGAGCAACTAAACCTGCCTTCTGTCAAGAGGTAAAAGCGTTTGTCGCCCCCAGACCATTTTCATCTGGTAGCAGGCCACCCCGCCTGACAGAGCTGTTTAATTTGTGGTGGATATACAAATGTGAGCAACTGTCTTGTATAGATTTTATTGATTGATTATTTAATTTTTGCTACCAAGTTTTTACTGTATTTATTGCATTTTGAGATCCACTCTGAGCCCACTTGCAGCGAGAATGGACTATAAATTGAATAAAATAAAAAATATACCTATAGAAAATTCACGGCGGGCCACTGCTAGTACATACAAACAGTTCATCTGATACCAGAGGAGAGGTGCCACCAGCCACATAGAAAGCGGGTTCGCCCTCCTGACTATGGAAGGGAGCCACCGTCAGCTCTCCAACTACATCCACAAAGGTTGATCCACACACTTGCTCACTCCTAATCTCAAAGGAGAGCAGTAACCCACAAGTCAAACCCAGATCTCCCAGGAAAAGCCCCAAGGTAATCTAGGTAACAGACAAGCTGGCAAAGCCCATAACATCATACCACCAATTTCTTCAAGATGATACTGGGGTCCCAACCCACTTTCTAACCTCAAACATTATGCCAACACCCCCCATGGTCAATCAGTGGATGAAAGTGATACACGTACGGACAGCTGTCCATTCTATCCTCCTCAAGTAGATCGCTTGTACTTTTCTACTTGTACCCTGCATTTTCAGGATTTTATTGAAGCCATCTCTTGCATGGCCAACACAGATGAGGATATATTAGCAACTATCACTGAGATCCCATGCACCCAAAGAGGAATCCCAAGACATCCAGGGCCTATGCTTGGAGGCTGCAACCAGTGGAAGAAGACTGGCCAGGTACCACTGGCCACCTACAGGAATAGATGACCCCCTCACACCCTCAGAGGACTGCACTACACCCTATTAGACTTCGTAACTATGCGAAAGAAGAGATTTTACAGTGCAGCTAGGATACCATTGTCTGGAGTCTGAGGCTCATCCCCTAGACTTACCAAGAAGGGGGGGACACAGTTGGGGGACCACTACCCAGCCACCCCCAACGGACACCCTGGATGGAGGGGGAGAAAGAGGCCATCCAGCCACAGGAAGGTGGAGCAGCTCCCAAGCCCCAGAGGGTCAGAAGGAGCAGGTGGGAGCCAGCCAGCCCCACCCTCCAGTGGGAGACTTAGAGCTCTGACAGGGGAAGGAAGGACAGCCAGGAGGGGGCCAGGGCAGAGGGAGAAGGCACAAGAAATAGGGACAGCCAGCCATCAGCCAGCCACCTTACTGGCAGGACAGCAGAAGCAGCACAGGGCCATGCCCCAAGCGGCAAACAGGGAGGAAGGGAGTAATAGAGACCAGCTGAGGCTGCTGGAAGCTCGGAGCAGAGGAAGCTTGGCAGCCAGCCAACAGAGCACAGCTGTAACTGTCCAACACAGCCAAACTAGCTACCCCCAGGTGCAACTGCTTGAGGCAGCCAAGACCAATGCTAGGAGGCAAAAGAGGGGTGTGGCCTGGCAGGTGGAGCCAGGAATGAGGGACAGGATATAAGGGAAGTCCACCCACAGGGTGTGGTGGGTTGTGTAGGAATGTGATGGAGGGGGGAGCGGGGAAGGGGGAAAGACCGACCGACCGACCGGCAGAGAGGAGGTGGAGGAAAAGAGATGAAGAGGGGGAGGAGTAAGATCAACAGCTGGATGTGGACAGCTGTCATGAAAGGCAGCCAGGACAATGTCAGGTTGAAGGGACCTGCAAGTGGACCAAGAGGGTGTGAGGGTGAGGTATACCCCCCTCCTTCCACAGAGCGGGTTCCCACAGATTCCCTGAAGGTCCTTTAAGGCAGAAGTCAGGCAGGATGGCGCCTCACCAGGTGATGCCCAAGGCAGAAGCTGACAACCGTTACAGTTAGATAAAATAGGGTTAGATAGTAAATGAGTGTAAGCCAATGCTTCTGGTTCTCACTGAACTTGTACATTTTGATAATTTATGGTCCTCTTACCTCAAAGTTGGAAACGGTTTTCCAAGACTGGTAATTTTAAAAAATGGAAGTCTAGTTAATTTTTCTGTAAACGTTACATATATAGGATAAAAGGCCTTATTTCAATTACGTTGACTTCTAGATCTGGAATTCTAAAAGCTATCATAAATTACTCGAGCTGCTGCTATTTTGCTTTATTCCATTCTGTTATTGTAGAATGTATGTAAGAGTATATATGATTTTTAATTGAAATTTTTTTTAAAGGTTGCACAGAAAGGGATTAGTGGCTCCTCCCTGGCAAAGGAACCATTTTACCAACATGCTTTTCCAAAGAGAGACGTGGAGTTTAATGTTTACTCCTGCCTACTTAATCTAGGGAATCCAGGAGACATTCTTCAGCATTCTGTCAAACTTCCTTTCATAAATCTCGAAAAGGACTTCAGTAGACCCGACAATTATGCAAAATTTGGTAAGAAGACAATCAGTATATTAAACTGCCTTATGTGAAGTCAACCCATTGGCCCACCTAGCTCAATACTGACTAGCATCATATTCGTCTCCCTAAACTGCACCATGCCCAGAACAGGTTACAAGCTGATACCCAAGTCATTCAGCACTGAAAAGCAAAAGAAAATCCTGGTAGATCACCACCCCCTTTGAAAAAAAAAAAAAACCAAGCAGCCACCATGAAAGAACACCATATAACCCCCCCCTCTAATAGGTGCACATGGAGAAAGGGGACATGACAACACTGCTTGTTAGTCAAAACCCCAAATGAGAGCCAGGATTAGACGCTTGCAATAATTGGGGGGGGGGGGGAATTGCATCAAATTCATGTGCAAGCCGATTGTGTCAGGCACAAACATGGTCCTGTGATAACTACATCAGGAACACTTCTGAGCATCGCTATTACGAGGAACCGGCTAGCCTCCCTTATCTGGGTGCAGGGGGAATGCCATGACCAGCTCACTCCCCAACAGCCACCAAACACCCAGAAAGACAGTGCACCCTCCTAACCCACAGGAGAGAAATCATCAGTCCACCCTACTATACCCACAGAAGGTTAGCCACCCCTCATTCTCTCCTAACATCACAGCAAGGCTGCCTCCTGTCCACCCCCTCTAGCTTTGGAGGGGGAGGCACAGAAAAAAGTTCCCCATTCTGGCAGATGAGACCAGTAAAAGCAGCAGAGACTCAGAAGGCGACACCACCCAGTTCTGTCAAGATGGGACTAGGTTCTGCTCTGTTTCCCCAAACCCCAATAATCTCTCTCCTGAGAAGCTGTGCCTGAGGCGGGAAATAGGGTACACATGTTTCATATATGGTTTCCCCTTTGGGGCATGATTAATTGGTCTGCCAAGTAGCCACGGTGCTTTCAGGATCTGTGACATATGCCATCTTCTAGTGTTGGGTGCCAACTCTACTCTCTCAATTGGAGAAATAGGCCAGCCCCTACCCAAAAGAACAAATGGACATAAATCTGATATTTCAGGTCACAATACTTGGAAACCAGTGAGAGAACAGGTTATCTTCCAGGAGTGTTAACATGTTATCTTGCTGACCTAAGAGTGACAGTTTTCCTATGGAAAATCTTCAAAGGGAAATTACAATTTGAGATTGGAGAACTAGAATTCATTGATTAGAATTCAGCCCCCAGGGCTGAACAAGTATATAGGATTTGTATGCCATGATAGATGCTAATTTTCTGCACCTCCCACTACTACACATACTTCCTATCAAGCAGATTCGATTTTGCATTGTATGTCTGCATCCTGACTTCAACTGGCCCTTCTCTGTAACACTCTTCCCACCTATTGACCTGGATATACGGGCCGATGGATCTTCATTTTCACTTGTATCTAACAAAGGGAGCTTTGACTCATGAAAGCTTACACCCTCGAAAAGTTTGGCGGTCATTAAGGTGCTACAAGAATGAATTTTGTTCTACTACTATAGACTAACATGATTAGCTGCTGAAAATCTAGTAAGATCTATAAATACGCCCATTCAACCATTAGTTATTAGTTATTGCATGCTGCAATATTTTTCTGCACATTTATTGCCTGTGAGCCCAGAGGCAGCGGGTAGCCCATTGAGGCAGAGAACAAGATGGTCAAGCAGCCCCCTCTATACGATACACCCCACTTCTGCAGAGTAATATAAAAGGCCCTGGCTGGGAAAGTAGCACGCACTGGTAATGGCTATGGATTATGCTGTATTCATTTGCAGTATGTAATCCACTTTGGATCTCCAAAAGGCGAATTATAAACAAATAATAATGGTCAAAGTTTCATGCAGTTAAACTCATCTAGTGATAACACAACTTGAATCCCCTGGGTAAATTATCACACACATCAAGAGCTTGTTCTTTGGTTCTCCCAGGCACAGGCACACAGGCCCACGTTGGCAGGAGAACAACTGCATTCTTCACTCATCACAGTGCAGACCTGCTCCTTAAGCTAAGCAAGAAGACAATCCCATCTTATGCCCCATTTGCATTCCCTCCCCAGGGTATCATCAGCACTTTAAGTAGCCCAGATTCCTTCTGTATTAATTTCACAGCCTTGGCAGGAAAATAGTATAAGAGACACTTAACAGCCCCGACATGAAGAGGATTCTCCCCCCCCCCCCCGGACTTTTCCCCATCACCAATATAAGACAATGTTCCCTCTTCGGGGCAGGCCGAGGATAGTCTAACTTCTCCCATTAATCCTAGCCAGGTCAGCAGGGTCTTTTCACCTTCTGGCAACCCACCCACATCCCCTCACCTTCTCATTTCTGGTTAGGCCTGCTTTCTCCCTTCCCTGTTGTACCTTCCCTCTAATCTGCCACATTCCTTTGGGTTTACACACGCACCAGTTCTCTTCCCCGGATGCTTTTTCCTGGACTAGTCACAGGTGGAACGTATTTTGGGATAAACTCTAAAATAAACCGGGCACTAGGAATTTGTGTTTGGTTATTTTCACTATACTTGGAACCACTTCGGGTAAACGGCTACTGCAAATTGACACTCTCTTAGAACTGTCGAACTTTTCTTTTATATCTAGAATTGACTAATTTCTCATTTCTGTCCTAGATCAGATAAGACAAAGATAAGTTGGTTTAAGTGCCCATCTCCCTCTCTTGGGTGGGATGTTCAACTTACATGGTGTCTGCATATACTTAAGACTAAAATGTTCCCTGGAGCCCAGCACTGAGTCTTAAAATGTACAAGGAGACCTAAGCATATGTATATATCTTGACCAGCTCCAAGAGACCAGATATCTCACCCTAGCAGCACTGGAATAAACAGGAGCAGACAAGTGGAGTCAACCCTAATACAGAACTTGCCTAGCAGGGATAATTATAAGTTTTGTAGCTGCAGCCCGGTGCTCTTGCAAGGTATCTCTAAAATTCTTCTAAAAATCTCTTCCCCAATATCTTCAGGGAAATTGAGCCATCTGTAGGGTCAGAAGCCACCAGTAGGGAAGGCTCCCATTGGCCTGGAACCAGAAACTGGACTGGGAACTGGAGGAAGAGCAGTCCCAGCACAACCAAGTCCAGCAGCGCCAGGTCCAGCAGCCCGAGAAGCCAAGGCCAGGCAGCATGTATATAAATGTGGCAGCCACCGCCTCTGCCCTGAGCCCCTAGCGAAGGCCAGAGAGGCGAAGGAAACTCCCATGGGCGACCTTCAACCTCGTCCGGGAGCAGAAGGTCATCACCATCAGTTTTCATGGTGAGGACATCCCAGCAGAAGATGTAAAGTATTGGCTCGAGCAGCGGCGCCTGGTGCTCGTCCCACCGACCAAGGTGCTCGACTCTGCTGAGAACTGGAATGGAGAATTCAAGGTGGTCGTGGCCCTCGAGCGCTATGGCCAATAGGGGGGCTGCCACCTGCCACGCTACTTCGTCAGGGGCACCAAGATCGGCAAAACACGTTACAGCAGCCAGCCCCAGTCCGGTAACCAATGCGACTCTTATAACCCCATCAGTCCAAACTGCACCATCCCCTTGTGTTACTCCTGCAGTGGCTGAGGGCACATCTCTGGGGCCACGCAGGAACCTGCGCTGGGAGCTGGAACACGATTACTTTCTCTGTCTCCAGGCTTATTACATCTGGCAACCCCCAAACATGTATGAGCGGAGGCTGGCTTTGTAGAGGATGTTGCCGGCCTTAAGGGAAACAGGCGAAGTGGGCAACCATTTCACAATGGATGACTTCTTGGGCCCAATCAGCTCAGTATGAGGGGTGGCAACAGGCAGACCCTGATCAGCCAAGTTGCAGCAGCGACCCTCACTAGCTAAGCCTTCTTTGATGATAAAGAGTGGCCTCCAGTGGTAAACCAGTAAACTAGTAGCTGCAGTCCATCCTCCAACCAGCCTAAGAAGACGGGCAAGATAAAGCTGCAGGAAAGCAAAGCTGTGAGGATGCAAAAGCAGGGGCGATAGAGGCTCCTCAGACACCAATTGCAGCAGACACCACCTTCATAGCTGAGCCAGCCGGGGCCCTCCTGGGTAGGTGGAGGAAGAAGCAAAGGAGCAGGAAGCATGCGCGGGCGGGCGGGCGGGTAGCCCCATAATCAGCTGCTGTTTTAGCTGGACTCGGGGCCCAGCACTCCCTGGAAAGCAAAGGAGCAGAGACCCAGTTCTAGAAGGACACTGAGCCAGGGGAATCGAGGCGTTTCAAACAGGAGCTGCAGAATCACAGGTAGCCGCCGCACACCTAGCCAACCTTGTCTGCTCCAACCAGCGGCAGCTCTCCAGGGTCTCAAGGCAGGTCACCTCCCATCACCTGATCCTTTTGCCTGGAGTTGCCCGCGATTGAACAGGAGACCCTCAGCATGCAAAGCGGATGCTTTAACCACTAGGACACAGCCTCATCCCAAGTACTCGTCTTAAGCAGACACACTGCATGGGGCTTTCTTAGCATTGCACTTGGCGGCCTGGTCTGGCAGCCTGATTCGAACCCTGTCTCTGTGGCCTCTGGGTTCTTTGCCCAGGGCTCCTCCCAACGGCTAAACCACAGAACCACCTACTTCCATTGCAGCTGGCACCAGCCAGAATCCCACTATCCCAAGGCAAAGGAAGGAGGAGAGCCGTGGGGTGATGCACAGCTTGCTGGAATCGGTGCATCTCCAATGAAAATGCCCAGCAGCAGCCTACGCAGCCAGAGTCCCAGGCCAGGTGCATCAGGCCGACGAAAGAGCAGGAGACCGGTTCTGCACGGACTGACAGCGAAACCCCTCCAGCTTCAAGCAGATGGCAAAAGCAGCTTGTGTTGGTGCAGTCAGAGGATCATCCTTCCAGGCCAGATGAGCGGAGCAAACAGGGGAGCAAGAAGCCACAACGGTAACCAGTCCAAGCACAAGAAAAGGAGAGCTGCAACCATCTGCAGGGGGGTGGGGGAAGACACATGAAAATGTCCACAGATGTCCTGGAAATTAGCTTTAGAAATCCACCCAACAATATTTCAAGCCATTAGTCTCAGTCAAGTGGTCTAAAAGATAAGAGTAACAAAAAAAAATCCAGAGTGGAGAATCTCTTCTCTTATTTACATTTTTAAAAATCATACCCAAAGCCAACAGTTCTATCTCTTGGGTCCAGCCTCACCTTTAGAGACTAATTCTATTTCCAAGGTGTGAGCTTTCAAGCATTAAACACATGGAGTAAGATCTGTCCCTTTTAAGTGAAGTGATAGAAAGAAGAGCCGATTGGAGGGGAAGAACACTTTTTCCTTAATCCTAGCTGCAAGTATAAAGATTGGTTCAAGCCTCTGACCACATCCAAAAGACTCTTAGCCTTGGACCAACTGTCCCACTGGACTCAGGGTTCGACCAAAATATAGTTGAATATTTTGTTTGATTGGATAGCAGTTGCCTTTTAATAGTTGTAAGCCACCTTTAGAGAGAAAGGAAGCAAATAAATATTCTAGCCAAATTTAAATCAATCATCTTCAATCTCATATCCATATCACAAGAGGACCACAAAGTACCTGTCTCTTAAAGGAGCGAGAGTCCAGTAGCAACTAGTGACTAACAAAATTTGGGGTAGAGTATGGGCTTTTGTGAATCACAGCTCACTTCTTCAGCTCAGATCTTCAGCTCTGAAAAAGTGAGCTGTGTGACTCATGAAAGCTCATACCCTACCACAAATGTTGTTAGTCTTACAGGTGCTACTGGACTCTTGCTCTTTCTTACTGCTTCAGACTAACACAGCTACCCATCTTGATCCTTCTCAAAAGGAAACAAGACTACTTCAAGCTTGCTCCTTACAAACACTATGAGCCAAAACACACGTTAAGAAAAACCTAGGTTCAGCACGTGTTCTCTTACCTCAAGGTTTGCCGGGATCTGTAGGAGTCCTGGAAGCTTAAAGTAGGCGTCCTGGAAGCTTAAAGATCTATAGGGGTCCTGGAAGCTTAAAGTCCTGGAAGCTTAAAGGATCTGTAAGCGTCCTGGAAGCTTAAAGGCGTCCTGGAAGCTTAAAGCTTAAAATACAGGCGCCTGTATTTCCCTTTCCCTTTTTGCTGCTCTGTAAATGCTAAACTTTAAGCTTCCAGGACGCCTACAGATCCCAGCAAACCTTGAGGTAAGAGAACACGTGCTGAACCTAGGTTTTTCTTAACGTGTGTTTTGGCTATTTCTTCTACCGAAATATCCCCATTTTATTAGTGCCAGGAAACCATTTCTCAAAGCAGACATGCTCAAATAACTGAGGCTCATTTAAATAATACCAGTTTAACACACACACAAGCTAAAAGAGTAATCCATTTCCCTGGGGGACAGACAACTCCTTTTCCTATGTGCCGCACAATCTCATGTAGAGTTGGGTAGGAGTAACTGTACATATGAGTGGCCTATCAGGGGATCGTTTATTCAGCTGCTGCCTGGGGGGGGGGGAGATTCCCTAATTAGGCACTCACTGCCCCTGTGAAAGCAAAGCCATTTAGAGCATCAACACAGGGGAGGAATTCTCCATGGCATTTCCCCCTCCTTTCCCAAACTGCCTGTAGACATATTACTATAGCAATATTCTCATAGTGGTAAAAATCCCACCCATGGCTGGGGAGGAGGCATGCAAAAGAGAAAATTGCAGGCACAAAGGGACGGAGGGGGGAACTGAATCAGATGCGGGCCAGGAGGTATGAAGCACCACATTGTCCCCATCTCCAAGGTGAACAAGCTAACTTTGAACACAGTTTTTTCCAGAAAGCGTATATCAAAGCAGGTTTGGGAAAAGCTACAGCAAAGCAAGAGAAACCCTGGAAGGTGAAACATGGAATAAAGCCTGTGCGTGGAAGCAACTCTAGATAGCACAATAATTAATACTTGCCTTGAACGTTTACTTTCAGCTGTTAATAAAGTTCCCACTATAACCACAGGCACTAAAGCAAAGTACCAAATAATTATTAGGACCCACTAGAGTAACACAAAACAGCATGTAAACCTTTTTGAGTTTTCCAAAGTCCTTCACCCAAGTGGATGCTAATAACGAGAAGGGGAGAAAAGCAGATACGCCAGTACCTGAACTCTTGCTTGCATCCTGGGTCAGAAGCCAAGCAGACTAGTAGGCAGTCCAGGGATCCGGTTGCACCATTAGCCTTCTCAGAAAAGGGAGAGCACATCAGCCTGCCATTGAAACTGTTAAGGGCAGAACAGTCCCTGGCCGAACGCCAGATAAAGCAGGCAAAGCCCTTGAAAGCCTGAGAGCAGAAGAAATACATGGCAGTTACTTTGTTGGCAAAAAATGGAAATTTAAAGCACTAAATTAAAAAGGGAAATATTACCTAGTGGCAAGTAGCAAGAAAGCCTACAAGGACAGTCGCATCCTAGGCAATTTTCTCCCACCTGAAGAAAGCCTCTCTTCAGCAGCTTAACTTAAGATACTTCCTAAACAGACAGAGAGCCAAGCTACAAGTGACGAATTACACTTGCCTGGCAAGTGAACAGACCCTGTTCACTTGCCATTTACTTGCTCTCCAAATGAATGGCAAGTAAACGGGGGGGGGGGAAGATACACGTGAGGACCAAGCTACAAGTGACGCCTGACACAGGTTGGACACTTGTCAGCTTCCCTCAAGTTTTGATGGGAAATGTAGGCGTCCTGGTCTTGTAGCTTGGCTCCCCGATGGCTGTCCAACAGACTTTTCAACTGCCACTTGTCCAACATTCTGCCAAGCTGCCTACATTTCCCATCAAAACTTGAGGGAAGCTGACAAATGTCCAACTAGTGTCAGGCATCACTTGTAGCTTGGCCCCGAGTCTGTTCACTTGCCAGGCAAGTGTAATTTGTCACTTGTAGCTTGGCTCTCAAGTGTATTCCTCTCTGTTCACTTGCCATTCACTTGCTCTCCACTGGATCAAGTGGCACGTAAGTGAATGGCCAGTGAACAGGGAGGAATACATGGGAGTCTGTTCACTTGCCAGGCAAGTGTCATTCATCACTTGTAGCTTGGCTCAGAGCTTGCAGGTGTAACCCCTATAAGCTAACTGGTTTAGCCCTGTAGGGCACAGTCAGTAGCTAGAGCCAGGCAGCTGAGGAAGGTGCTGGGGAACTGCATAATTAATACTATCTTATCACCTTTAATAAGACAAGTGTTGTATGTGAACAACATGACTTAAAGTGGTATTTGTGTATTGTGTTTGGTTAGTGTTACTGGGATTGTATTATTTTTGCAAGGCTGTAATTCCCCAAGAAGAGGTCAGAAGCCTGGGCTACAGTTGCTTCAAACTGGAAGGACAGTGAAAAAGGACTCTATCGCTTGTCTGATTCCACCAAGCTGAATTGTTTACCTTTTCAAAGACATTGTTGGTTTAAAGTTTCTATATGGTTGCACTTACGAGTTTAGTTTTTAAAAAAATATATTTTATTAACATCACTATAATTTACAAATACAGAAACAATATAAGGAATTACATATCATAAGCAGTTTGATGCATTACAGTACTAAATTTAGCAAATTCAATATAGCTAAACACAAGTGAGGTACTTTTGAGTTTAGTTAAAAAAAACAGTTGTATTGTATTAATTGTTCAAAGGTTTTTAAAAGTTTTTTTTCTTAACTTAAATTAGAGTGAAAGTTTGCTTCCTGAGCCCCATAGAACCCATGTAAGGAGACGTTACATGAGCAGTCAAGCAATTCAAAAGTAAAAGCCAACAACAAAACTCACCAAGAGTCTTTCATTGGAAGCACAACATAGGTCCCAAAACAGTGTGCCCGCACAACTCACCTGCTTTGCACCACAAGAGACAGACTTTCAATCTATGCAAGGGTGTGCTTTCCCTAACCCCTTCATATAAGGTTCAGGAATTAGCAGCCTGATTGGGGAGTCCACCTGGGGCTGCTAATTAGCTTTTCAATTTAAAGAAAAAGGAACAGACTGAAGATCCAAATTGCA
This sequence comes from Eublepharis macularius, assembly GCF_028583425.1. Classification (NCBI taxonomy): domain Eukaryota; kingdom Metazoa; phylum Chordata; class Lepidosauria; order Squamata; family Eublepharidae; genus Eublepharis; species Eublepharis macularius. The sequence continues at coordinate 3,155,922 of NC_072798.1, forward strand.
GATCTGTTGTGTACGTCATCTAGTTTGTGGTGTATTTCTTGTGTTCACAGTGTAATGTTTTCAGGAAAGATGTTTTGGGTACTCAAACATAACCTTCGATTGCAGATTTTTAGGACAGTTGTGGGTAGGGTTGCCAGCTCAAAGTTGAGAATTTCCTGGAGATCTGGGGGGAGAAACCTGGAGAAAGTGGGGTTTGGGGAGGGAAAAGACCTTGGCATGGCATAATTCCAGAGTCCACCCCCCACCCTCCAAAGTAGCCATTTTCTCCAGGTGAACTGATCTCTGTGGCCTGGAGAGACCAGTTGTAATTCTGGGAGATCTCCAACCACTACCTGGAGGCTGGCAACCCTAGTTGTGGGTGCCTGGGGGTGGGGGTGGGGAAGGCAGGGAAAATGCAAGGTGGATATTTCTCCAGGAAAGCTTCTAAATAAGGGTGCACTACCTTTGTAATATTTATCACAGAGCAATAGCTAGGGTGAGAGGAGAGAGTCAGAGCATTGCCTCATCTAAAGGATTTTTGGAAAAGACGAAGAGAGCTGTGATTCTCAAAAGCTTATGCTACAATAAAGTTGGTTAGTCTTAAAGGTGCCACTGGACTCTTTTTGATTTTGGAAAAGAACAGAGCAAGAGTCCAGTAGCACCTATAAGACTAACAAAATTAGCAGAAGGGTATGAGCTTTCATGAGCCGCAGCTCACTTCTTCAGATATCAAAGAACAGGCTTTTAAATTTTATTAAAGAACGAGTGCGAACAAACTGCACTGTTCAGAAAGCAAATGTTTCTGGAAGAAAAGGGTCCACTGGGAGTGCACCAACAGTGAAATCCCAAATCTAGTTGGTCTTTAAGGCGCTGCTGGACCCTAATCTTGATCTTCTGTGACAGACCAACACAGCTACTACCAGCCTGAAACTTTTTTCCTGGGAAAGAGACCCATTGATTTTACTTCAATAGTGTTCTGAGTAGACTTGTTTAGGGTTGCATTGCAAAGCTTCCACATTTCTTTTAAAAGCTTGTTCTTATTCACCTAAGGTTGCCAGCAACCTGAAGAAACAATGTCCTATCCCTTTAACAGAGGCTTAAAGGGATCTTATTTACCAGGTGATGTTGTTTACCTGTATACCATGAAAAGGTTTAGCTGTCCTTTCCATACATAAAGCTTCCATTAAAGGGACAGTCTAATACAGCTGGACGCAGGGGCCTGACCAAAGGCTTTTGGCTGGTTATGGGGAAACCACCCATTTTGATTCATTACTTTGAAGCCACACATAGCAAAAGAGAGTGCCTCTGCCCCTAGATAACCCAGCCCCTCTAGTCTGAGATTTTCCTCTTCCTGAAAATGCAGAAGAGAAATGATGTTACACACAGGCCCTGCTGATGTGACCTGGTTTCTGACAAGCGATTTGCGGATTGCCATTTTTTCAACCCTTGTAGCTGATGTCATCTGCACCAATATGCAAGCAATTATGGCTCTATGTATTGTCGAAGGCTTTCATGGCCGGAGAACGATGGTTGTTGTGGGTTTTCCGGGCTGTATTGCCGTGGTCTTGGCATTGTAGTTCCTGACGTTTCGCCAGCAGCTGTGGCTGGCATCTTCAGCGGTGTAGCACCAAAAGACAGAGATCTTGGTGACACTGAGAGATCTCTGTCTTTTGGTGCTACACCTCTGAAGATGCCAGCCACAGCTGCTGGCGAAACGTCAGGAACTACAATGCCAAGACCACAGCAATACAGCCCGGAAAACCCACAACAACCAATTATGGCTCTCTTTGTATTCCTGCAGCGCACACTGCTGTTAAAGGCACAGCTCCAAAGCAACTTCAGCTCATTCTTTTTACACCCATTCTTACAGAATTAGAGAGTTTTAAAAGCATCCTGCATTTAAAATTGTGCCTACAGGATTCATTCTTACTGGTATCTGATGACATGAGCTTCGACTCACAAAAGCTTATGCCCTGGAAAATATTTTTCGACTCTAAGGTGCTGCTTCTGGTCTTGAATTTTGTCCCACAGGATGGTGAACATTGGAAGTTTTAATAATTTTTTTTTTAAAAATCTTACTGATTTACATTATTAATCACCCACCTTTTTCACTGAGATTCAAGGTGGATTGCGTAATGTAAGTCAGTGAAATTGATAGGATGAGATCTAGCAGTAGAAGAGCAAGATTTGGATCCACTAGCACCTTAAAGACCTACTACTGTACTCAAATCTTGTTTTTCCACTGCAGACCAACACGGCTACCCACCTGAAACTAATAAACAGTGTAATAGGACTGGGCCTGTAGAAATCTGAACAAATCATAAGTATTAAACATGACAAGTTCAACAAGCAATAAATGGTATTATAAATAGAAATGCAATGTACTGAGAACAAAATTATGCATACAGCAAGAGATAACATATACCATGTACATTAGTCAATATAAAACTACCATTGAGAAAAACTCCCTACAGTTCTAGGGACGGCATGGCTTGGGTCTGGGGACTTTGGATTAGGGAAAGCATGACGTGATCTTGTGGCATTTTAGTGATATTTGCTTCATTTCCAACAAGTAGGATTGCCAAAGCCAGAATGGAAAACTGCAGGAGATTTGGACATGCCAACTGGGTAGGGGTAGGATTTCCAGTTGCTTGCCAGTGGCAGGCAATCTCCCATGGGTTTGCCCCATTGCCCTCTGATCACTGGCAATTGGTGGGAAGTGGCCAACTGTCCCACAATTGCCCACCACTGGTGGCAATCTGGGACAGCACACAATAGGTGCGCTCTCAGCGAGGCACAACAACATCGCTTCCTCAAGTGACATCATTGTACCAGTGGCAGGCATGCTCCTGCACTCCACAGGGGCCAATTTTGGCCTCAAATAGGCCGAATTGGCCCCATGCCTGCTACCAGCACTTCCCAGAAGTGATGTCATCGTACCTTGCTGCTCGTGATCAGTGGGAGGTGGCAAACTGCCTGGCGATCGCCTGTCACAGGCAGGCGACCCAGGAAAGCACACAATGGGCATGCTCCCAATGAGGTGTGATGATGTCACTTCCTCAAGTGACGTCATCATGCCAGCAGTGGGCATGCTCCCACACTTCACAGGGTCCAATTTGGACCCAAACAGAAGTGACTTCATTGTGTCTTGCCAGGAGCAAGCGCTAGTGTTACCAGTCCCCCGGTGGGAGTGGGGGACCTCCCACTCCCAGCCTCTGCTCCCTGCCAACACTCACCTGGCCAGCAGAGGAGAAAGCATGGGGAATGGGGCAAGGGGCTCCGGAGTGTGCATGGTTCGGAGCTCTTCCTTGTTGCGCTGGGAATGATGCCAGGCCTGATTTGGCCCGGATTGGGCTGCAGCGGAGCACAGAAGCGCTCCCAGGGTGGCCCGCGTAACGACAGCACTTCCAGGAAGTGTGAACAATGAAGATAAGGTAAGTGCGGGGCCTCCAACCTACTCAGCAGGGATGTAACGCCGAAGAGTCCACCCGCTGAAGCTGCCATTTTGACCAGAGGAACAGCTCTTGGCTTCCAGGAGATGAGTTTTAATTTGGGGAGAACTCCAGGCCCCAACTGCTGGTTGGCAACCCAACTCAGATCAGTATCCTCCACCACTGGCTGGCAGTGGTTCCTTGGGGTCTCAGGGGGAGGTCTTTCACCTCACCGACGCTTGTTGCATCTCTTCCTTGGTTAGCCCTGGGCAAACCCCAGCCTCGGCAAATGGTCAGGTCAAAGACCAAGGACAAGTCCGCTGATACTTCTGCACTTTTTACGACAATCCCAGCAGCAGGCAAAAGCCATTGGCAGGTGATGTAATGATGAATGGGTTCGGGCTGCATAACTAATAATCATTTGCATAATATGCAAATTAGGGCCATTGGGGGCTAGAAATCCCAGGGAAAGAGTAGAACAGAAAAGAAGACAGCACGGACCGTTCTGAAGGATTGTGTTTTCCTTAAGCGTTGTTCAGGTTGCCCTCGAAATGTTTGGTAAGCCTTCCGCTTTCAGTGTGATGCAGACTTGCAAGTAGGCACATGTTTAGACCGTGTACCAGCCCTGGGACTCACAGCTATGCTCATCTGGCCAGCCATATACATTTATGGGTTGGGAAGGCTTTTGTGCAAGTCGGATCGTTCTCTAGTGGTATCCAGAAAGAACAATGTTGTTATTCCACCCCCCCTCCAGTTTTATCAGCAGAGATCCGCCTTGTTGGAACCCTGTGGATCTGTCTCCTTCATTATAAGGGATCTCCCAAGTTCAGTCTTGAGACCACTGAGTCCTAAACTTCTAATGTAGCAAAGAGTCCAGTAGCACCTTTAAGACTAACCAACTTTATTGTAGCATAAGCTTTCGAGAACCACAGCTCTCTTTGTCAGATGCATCTGATGAAGAAGGCTGTGGTTCTCGAAAGCTGTCGATGCATGCGACGAAGAGAGCTGTGGTTCTCGAAAGCTGACACTGCATCTGACGAAGAGAGCTGTGGTTCTTGAAAGCTTATGCTACAATAAAGTTGGTTAGTTTTAAAGGTGCTACTGGACTCTACTATTTTGCAATTACAGACTAACATGGCTAACTCCTCTGGATCTAAATTTTAATGCATTTTAGATAAGAAGGGAAGATAGAATTGGAAAAAAACCTGATTCAAGCATTCAATTGAGCCTGCATCACTATTTTTGCTACCAAAGCCAAAAGGGAAGCCCCCGGGGGCTACAAGACATGCAACAACAACAACCGGAGGACGCCACAACAGTAATAGTTATATAATAATTTATAATAAAGTGCAAAGGTGCAATGGTGTACAAACAAGGTACAAAAATTCAAAAGATACAATAATTACAATGAATACAAAACAGCAGTCTGTCGCCAAGGTGATTAATTTTACAACCATACAATGATGGGCTCAACTGGAGGTGGAGAGTGCAGTAAGGAAGGGTTGGAGAGAAACAGTCCAGAAGATCACGCAAAGAGTAAAAGGGACCACGCTAGCCGACGGGCTAAAGCTTCCATTTACAATTCCCGTTTCGGAGCTTCTTCTTCCAGGGCTAGTCTTTTATGCAGGATTGTGTAGATGGATATCAGATGCTCCTACACACAGACACACCAATTAGAGTACCCCTGTTGGTGTGCAGATAGGCTAACCGTTCTGGTTGGTCAATGTCTTCATCAGCCCCATATCAGCAGAGTCACTCTTGCTTTCGGAGATTTTGGCTTCAGTCCTGCGGAACGGTGCCCCAACTTTTCCTCTCCGTTTCGCTACCTGCTTCTGAGACTTCCTTGCGCGCTCCGTGCCGGGATCGGCGTCCCTGAGTTCCGAGGCTGCGGATACCAGCGGGCTCTCTGGCCCAATTGGAGGAAATCTCCCGCCCGCTCTCGAGAGCGCCCTGGAAGAAGAAGCTCCGAAACGGGAATTGTAAATGGAAGCTTTAGCCCGTCGGCTAGCGTGGTCCCTTTTACTCTTTGCGTGATCTTCTGGACTGTTTCTCTCCAACCCTTCCTTACTGCACTCTCCACCTCCAGTTGAGCCCATCATTGTATGGTTGTAAAATTAATCACCTTGGCGACAGACTGCTGTTTTGTATTCATTGTAATTATTGTATCTTTTGAATTTTTGTACCTTGTTTGTACACCATTGCACCTTTGCACTTTATTATAAATTATTATATAACTATTACTGTTGTGGCGTCCTCCGGTTGTTGTTGTTGCATGTCACTATTTTTGCTATGCTGTGGGACAGAAAAGGTGTACAAAGAATGAAAGAAAAGGCAACCCCCCTTAGGAGTGCCAACTATAAATGTCTTATGAACTCAAAAGAACCTTTAGAGCCCCCTCTGGTGCAGCATCTCATTTGCAGCAGTGGCCAGACAGATCGATCTGTCATGTTTATTGCAACCACCACATCTCATGACAGCAAAATCTATAAATTAATTATGTGTCACGTGGAGCCCCGTGGCGCAGAGTGGCAAGCGGCAGTACTGTAGCCCAAGCTCTGCTCACGACCTGAGTTCGATCCTGGCGGAAGCTGGGTTCAAATTACCAGCTCAAAGTTGACTCAGCCTTCCATCCTCCCGAGGTCGGTAAAAGGAGTGCCCAGTTTCCTGGGGGTAAAGTGTAGATGACTGGGGAAGGCAACGGCAAACCACCCCGTAACAAAAAGTCTGCCAAGAAAATATGCTGTGACGTCCCTCCGTGGGTCAGTAATGACTCGGTGCTTGCACAGGGGACTCTACCTTTTTTTACCACGTGGAGAAGTCCTTTCTTTCGTCTGTCATGAATCCCACTGCCTATTAGTTTCGTTGAGAGACCTCATATGCTGGTGTTAGGAGAGAAGAAACTCTGTCCACTTTCTCTACACTACGCATCGTGCATACTTTTATATGTTGCAGCCATATGCCACTTACCACCCCGCCCCACCGTTCCCTTGTGGCTCAAGACAGCTTACGATTCATAATCAACCCAATATTCAATTAAAGAAAACCCTTTGCTCACATTTAACCTTTGATCTAAACTTTCCAGTACTCAAGAAATGTGCAAACTAAAAAACTTGTGTACCAAAATACACGAGTGCTTTTCTTTTAGCGTGTTGTAACATTTTTGCTGTCAGCATTCCTTGAGGGCGGTTAAAAGCAGATCCCTTGGAATTACCCCCTTCGTCCTTGTGGCGCAGGGGAAACAGGGATTGTATTGTTTTGTGATTATTGTGAAAGAATTAGAGAGGAGATGATGAAAGCTGCCATAGCATAGTGGTTAAGTGGTTGGGCTGCGAATTAGCACTCTGCTGGTGCGATTCCCACTACTGCCATGAACTCAGCAGGTGGGCTTGGGGAAGCCGCTTCTCTCAGCTCAGCTCCCCAGCTGGATTGTGGGGATAAGAATAACACTGACTTTGTTCACCTCTCTGAGTGGGGCACTAATCTGTTTAGAAGGGTGGTATATAAGAGCAGTTATTATGATAAGACAGCTGCTGTAGCATAGTGGTTAAGTGTTTGGGTTGCAAATCAGCACTCTGCTGGTTCGACTCCCACTACTGTCATGAGCTCTGCTGGTGGCCTTGGGTCAGCCACTCCTTTAAGCACCAGCTTCTCAGCTGGATTGTGGGGATAATAACAACACTAACTTTGTTCACCAATCTGAGTGGGTACTAATCTGTCTAGACGGGCAGTATATAAGCACACTGTTATTATTATTAGAGATGATGTAATTGCTCCACCCTTGGCTAGAGTACCAGGCCATTCAGCTGAATAGCTAGCTACCCTTCATCTTTGAAACACCGATAAGGCAGGACTTTCCTTTGCAAAAGCCGTGCCGATCTTTCCTCACTAGGGCTTGTTCCCTTCTATGTGCTTTAATAGTTCTATTGTCATAGCAGATCCCAACGAATTACTGAGAACAGAATTCATTATTGTCGTTTTCCCAGCCCGGTATTGCCTGCTCTGTGACTGCAGTATGGGACCCCTTTAAATTGAAGAAATTGAACTGAGGATCTTATGTATGCAAGGTGTTTTCTTCCACTGAGCAACAGCTCATCCTCCACTCCTGACGTTTTATTAAAATAACCACAGCAAATGCTCTCCAATAACACCGTTCATCTTTTCTTTTTGCAATTCAGTCTTTAAAAAATATAGATGATGTCCCATTCTTATACGTGTTCTCCCATCCAAACATTGCTCACGTCTTCATCTGCTCATTCACCACAACTTAAAATCCTCACCCCGTCCCGCCCGCCTTTCTCAGAGGCCTGGCCTGTTGTGGGGCGCAAGGCAGCTCTGCGCACGCTCAGGCACATATGGAGCTGGCTCAGCCGTTACGGGGATGGGACTGCACACCACACGGGTTCTGGCGGTTGGCCTTCTTACCCATCCCAAACAGGTTTTTGGTAATACAGTAGAAAAGATGAAGCTCAGCCAGGACAGTTAATAGCAAGTAACCTTTATTGCTGGGGGCAGCTCTCTGCTCTGCCTTGACTACTATTGGCTGGTGGAGGTGCCATTCCAGCCCTGTAGGACACACGCAACCACAAAACACTTCGCTAAAAAATGTCCCTCCCCCCTCCCACAGGGGGGGAATTCAGTGACAAACATCCTCCCCTCACAGGCCTGGATTTTTACTCCCCCCCTCCCCCAGGTATTTTTGGTTTTTTTCCTTCTTCCATTTTTTTAAAAAAAATTCTCTCCAGTTTGGGCTGTCTGCCTTCACAGTGATGGCCGATGAAGAAAGGGCAGAGATCATGGGAGAAGCTACGTATCGCCCCTCACGATGTTCGTAAAACGTAACTCTTTGGGCGTTGCGTCCTCTTGCAGAGCTCCCCGGCATTTGGGTGGGGCTTCTGCAGGGGACCTTCTAAGGCGCTTGTGCCTTTGCTCCGAGTTCACACGCAGGACCTATGCTTCCTGGAAACGACTCACTCAGCAGCATCGTTTCACGTGATCCTTGCCCTCCACTTGTGGGCAGGGTCCTTATAGTTCACAGAAGCTCTAAACATCTCCGGACTCTGCTCTTTGCTTCTTCCTCATCCCTTCCTGCTCCAAATCCTCCTCTGCTCCAATGGATTTATCCTTCCTCAAAGCCAACCTGATGTCCTAAAACTAAAGAGGGACAAGACTGGGCCAACCTGTATTGATTTGCACTGTGCCTCAGTCCCCACTCACTGGTGATGGCGCTGGAGCTGGGTTTCCATCATAACTAACGCAGCCTGCGTCCCACGCCCTCCTCGCTTCCACCACTAGAGGGCATCCACTTCCTGTTCACAGAACGACTTCCTTTCCCATATCATCACTTCCTCCTGAGATTCGGTTTCAGCCCCTTTCTTTTTTCTCTCCCTGGGCCTCACTGTGAACCCAGTCCTTACCAGCCACAACGGTACACATCCGCCTCCCCTCCCCCCTCCCGATCCCTTAGCCGGGAGAAATAGTTAAAAGGCAAAGTCCAAACAGGCAAAAAATAAGTGTCCCAAGGTTCTTCACACTTGCCCCGCCCTGGGGCAACACAGATAGTTAGTGACGACCGGTCCTTGGTTTGGAGGTGCAGGGCGGGGCCAAAGGGGGTGACCTCCGCAAGCCCCCTAGGGCACGTTGACTTGGTAGGGGCTCCCAGGGACACTCTCATCCCCCCATTTCACAATGAGGATGTAGTCTCCTTTCTCCTTGACGGTGTAGGTTACGTTGTACACCCGATTGCCCATATGCTTAACATAAACCTCCTCGCAGGGAGTCTTGGGTCCGTGAACGCCCACCATCAGCATGTTGGTACCTGTGGGGAGGAGAGACCTGAACTGTAGACACTAGCTGATGGTGAGCAATATATTTATTTTTTTTTATTAGATTTATATCTCGCCCTCCCTGCAAACGGGCTCAGGGCAGCTGACATCAACAAAACATCAATAAATACAGTCTTAAAAACACCGTAAGACTATAATAATTAAATTTCAGGCGTCGTTACACAGGCCACTATAAAAAGTATAAGCTTAAATTCTACACAGTCTGCTGTTGAATGGCATTCAAAGTGGGATGGAAAACGGGGCATGGCATTCAAGAAAAAAGACGAAGAGGAGACGGATGCCAGTCCCCAACCAAAGGCCCGGCATTCACCACCTTACAGGCCCTGAGGAAATGCAACGGATCCCTCAGGACCTGAATCTCCAATGGGAGTGCATTCCACCAGGCCAGAGCCACAGCCAAAAAGGCCCTGGCCAAGGACAGGTGAATGTCCCTTGGGCCAGGGATCACCAGTAATTGCTTATCTGCAGCGCGCAAGGCCCTGCGGGGGAAATAATGGGAGATGTTTCTGAAATGCTGATTTAGGAGACTGCCTGCCCAGCCCCTAACGTGCCCAAGCAGTTTAGGCACGCACCGCCCATTCCTAAGAGGAACATGAATTCATGCAGACCCAGGGTTTCCCAACTCCACTCTGTTGGGTTTGGTTCTACTCTGGATTAAAATCAGAGACTCTTTTCTCCCTTACAGGCCATGGCTCGAAGGGGGAGCGCAGAAGCCCTCTGACCACCCTCTTCCTCCTGGCTTATGACCTCAGGGGAACTCCTGAAGCTGCCTTGTTGGACACCTAATACATGTTAGCATCTTTCCAAGGTAGAGAACGGACCTTCCCAGATCTGCTGTCGGCAGGTGTTCTAATGGGAGATGCTGGGACTAAACCGGAGATCTTTTGCCTGCAAAGCATGTGTTCTGCACCACTGACCTGTAGACTGGAGCCTCGTACATATGGTTGCCAGGTCCTGGTGGGAGAAGGGGGGCCTGGCACTCACTTTTCTGGATGCATTCATGCATGGGCACTCCTGGGGGGTGCCATGATGATGCCACCTGGGAAGTGATGACATCAAACAGGGGCCAATTTGGGCCCCAAACTGGCAGTGGCGTAGTGTGGGTTGGCAGTACTTGGGGCAACTTCCAGCAGGAGGTGGCGCCCCTGGCACCACATATGTGCCACACTCCTAGAACTGCACATGACAACACACAGGAAGTGACACCGTTGTGCAGGGTGCGGCTGCCCCTCCAGAAGCACTCCCACAATTCGGGCCACTCGCCTCCCTGCCCTGTACTTGGCAGCCCTCCACAGCAGCCGCCCGTGCTGCCACTGCCAGCTCAGCTGCTTCTTGGCTGTAGGACAGCCAGCTCAGTGCCCAGCGAGCCACCCGCCCGATCAACGTGGCAGGCGGCCAAGGCACCACGGGTGGCCTCCCGTGGACAGAGTGCAGGCTCATCTCGGCGCGGCACCCCCTAAAAATTATGCACCCGGGGCGACCTCCCCTCTTGCCCCCTCCACGCTACGTCACTGCAAACTGGGGGGGCCTGGGATCCCTCCTCATACACAGCCTGCCGTAAGCTGAGAGGAGCCCTGCAGATGGCCAGGCAAGTTCGTGGCCTCTTTGAAGGGGATATTTGTCCATGGAGGAAAGCTTGCCAGGTGGGGACGGGGTGTGTGTGTGTGTGACAGGCATTTATAATCCTAAACCGATCTGAATTTGCTTACCAAAGTTCTTCTTAGTAATTTTATTTAATTACGGAAGTTACTCAATTTAGATATAATTTAGATGTTGCGTTCAGAAGGCGAAGCTGAAATGGTGACTGTGCACATTGCTGGGCGAGGGTCGTGACGGGCGCAAGAACGGACGGATGTAAAGAGGGGTAAGACAGATGCACGGAGGAGACGTCTGCCCGAGGGGATTAAAGGGGACTTGCATATACAGAGGCGGCAAATCTCTGAATGCCAAGATCAGGAGGCGGTATCAGGACTCAGAAGACGGCCTCAGGCTCCCTCCCTGCACCGCTTGTCAGCCATCCAGGGCAACGGTTGGCCACCGTGTGAGGCAGGATGCTAGACTGGCCCGATCTGGCCGAACGCCTCTTACGTTCTTAAAATTATAGCAAAAATACTTGTATTCTCAGGATCAATGTTTGCAGATTTTGAAAGTGTAATCAACTGTTGAAAAATCTTCACTTTCTAAATGAACCTGTTTCCCTCCGTGTTACACCAAACCCTCTTTCTCCCCCACCCCGCCCCGTCCGCGTATTCCACGCCACTCACCTGCCTTGCTACAATCCACAGTGAAGGTGTTTTTCTGGCCCACAAAGGCCTTGGTGAGCCCGGGCCCTCTGGCCACCACCTTGCTGGCATCTGATGAGAATTTGGGCATGGCACTGTAGCTGCTGCCCACGGAAGAGGAGGCCTTGGTGACCGTCTCCACCAGCACAGTTGACGTCTCGTGGAGGCTGTGCCCGCCGGACAGACGGGGCCCTGCAGAGAGGGAGGCGGGAATGACGGATCAACACTGGCCCCGTCGGGAAATAACGGCCAGATGAAGAAAGATGGGGGCACCCCCCCCCTCTTCTCATTTCAGCAATCGGCCAGGGAGAGGACTTTCTAGATAATTAAGGGACCAACCACCCTCCTCCCTCTCCCTGTTCGAGAGCCAGTTTGGTGTGGTGGTTAAGAGCGGCAGGACTCTAATCTAGAGAGCCGGGTTCGATTCCCCACTCCTCCGCTTGAAGCCAGCCAGGCGACCTTGGCTCAGTCACCGCTCTCTCAGAGCTCTCTCAGCCCCACCCACCTCACAGGGTGATTGTCGTGAGGATAACAACAACACACTTTGTAAACTGCTCTTAGTGGGCATTAAAGTTGTCCTGAAGGGTAGTATACAAATCAAATGTTATGACTGTTGTTATTAATTCAAGCCCCCTGTTATTAATCATTCAAGGGCAGGCCTGAAGGGAGGCCCCAATCCCATCAGAGCTATGAGGTAAGGTCCAAAGTGAGATCTGAGATCTGGAACGTGCCAAGTGGTAGCGGAGAAGAGGCCTCTGAAAATGGTGACTCGCACTCACCACCGAGTAACCACAAACAGCTCCCAGGCGCCAGCTCAGAAAGGGCTTCCACCCAGGCTCCAGCTTCAACACCACCCTCCCCTCCCGGCCACCCCCCCGGTTCTCCTACCTGTGACCTTGGCCTTGAAGGGGCTGCCCACAATGTGCTGGGGTCCTCCATACTTGATGGAGATGAGGTAGTTTCCGGGTGCCATAGGCATGTAGGTGACTTTGTGGCCTTCGGGATACTCCTGGCAGTCCATCTGCACCTTGGAGGGCCCGTCGATGGTGACAGAGAGAGCGCCGGAGCCGGTGTTCCGCGTCTTGACAAAGAACTCCGAGGAGACGCCTGTCGGAAGGAAGACGGGAAGTTAGAAAGGGGGAATCGACAAGGGAGTCAAGGCGAAAGGCTGATCAGAGAAGAAGGTGGTGCTCCTACAGCTGCTCCGGATCACGTTAAAGAGCCTTGCTCCACCATCCAAGGCACAGCCCTTGCCATACAGGGGGATCCATGTACCAGTTGCAAAGAATGATTGCTTTCTGACACAGAGTCTCTCTGTGGCAAATCTGTCCATGCGAGAATGTTTCAAAGGAAGCCTTCTTTCCCAAACCGAAGGGGAGGGGCTTACCTGTGGTTCCGCCCTCCAGCCCTGGTCCGTAGGCCGTGACGAGGCCCGGGTCGCCAGCCTGGCTCTGCTCCCCAACACGGATCTTGAAAGGGCTGCCGGGGATGTGTCTGCCGTTGAACCTGACGTCGATGGAGTGGACGCCGTTCTCATGAGGGATGAAGCGGATGGCATATTTGTCTAGGGAAGGGGGAACCAGATGCTTCACGGGTCACACACTGGGTAGTATCCAGCAAGCTTTTCCGCTCTTCCTTACCACACCTTCCCATTCTATATGGCTTTTGCCCACACAAGTCCTAAGATTTTCTGTATAACATTTTTTAGAAATCAATGGAGATTCCCCTTCCCTTTTTCAAAAGTTTGGTGGATCCAACCCATTGTTGTGGGCAATGGTAACTGAATTGGCATCCCCACGGGGTGGGGGTGGGGGGTCAGTAAAGAACAGCCAGCGAGGGGCAGTTGCTAGAGAGTCACACCAGGAACTGAGCGCCCCAGGTTCAAATCCCTAATCTACCATGAACATTTGTGGTGACCTTGGAAAGTTACTGTCTTTCTAGCTCACAGGGGTGTTGTGAGATTACGATGGCAGAAGAGGAAACTTATATGCCACCACATCTGGTGGCTGGGCAGGATAAAAATATTATCTATTTATTCGCTTTTTAAAAATAGTCTACCTTTCTCACTGATCCAGAGGAGTTAGCCATGTTAGTCTGTAGTAGCAAAATAGTAAAGAGTCCAGTAGCACCTTTAAGACTAACCAGCTTTATCGTAGCATAAGCTTTCGAGAACCACAGCTCTCTTCATCAGATGCATGAAGAGAGCTGTGGTTCTCGAAAGCTTATGCTACAATAAAGTTGATTAGAGCGGAACTACAAGTGACAAAAGGCACAGGTTGGACACTTGTCAGCTTCCCTCAAGTTTTGGCAGCTTGGCGGAATGTGGGACAAGTGACAGTTGAAAAGTCCGTTGGACAGCAGTCGGAGAGCCAAGCTGCAAGACCAGGACGCCTACATTTCCCATCAAAACTTGAGGGAAGCCGACTAGTGTCCAACCTGTGTCAGGCGTCACTTGTAGCTTGGCTCTGAGTCTCTCTCACTGGCCACTTTCCTTTGGCTCTTTCAGGCTGGCAGGAGATGATCGGGCCTCTGAGGATGCGCAGAGAACCCCCCTGTTGGACCAAGGGACTACAACCAGCCTTCTTGCATTCAGAGCTCTGAGCTTCCCTCTGTCTCCTTCTGCAAGCAATGGGTCGGCTTCCAGCCTTGCCCCGCTCCACCCCACCACTCACCGCTGTCCAGCTCAGAGACGTAGCACTCCTCCACCAGACCTGAAGGGGTGTGAACCTTGGCGTCGATCACGCCCCGCGCCCCGTTGAGCTGCACCGCAAAGGAGGCCGGCTGGTTCACCTTCAAGCCCGTCTCCTGCAGGCAGACAGAAAGGCTTGCCCTCACAGATGGGAAACGGAGAGGGGACGCCACAGAGGCATGCAGGCAGCCCTGCACTTCTGGCTCCTGTTTGCAAGCCGAGCCAGTTCAAAGTGTTCGGTTGCCCCAAGCAAGGTACACCCGTTGCCTCCTTGTTCCGGGAAGGTGGATGAATGAATCGAACCCTTCCTCCCCCCCACCCTCAACTCTCTATCATTATTAGCAGCAGTATTCCAATGCTCCACATGTCCCCACCCTGCAGGGGGCGCCAGACTGGGCCAGCTGGTACCTGGAGGCTGGTGACTGTCAGGCGGTGAGCATCGTCCGAGAGCGAAGCCACGGGGACCACGAAGGGGCTGTCAGGGATGTGTTCATCGTTGAATTTGATGGACACCTCGTAGTCACCTGGGGGAGGGGGAGAGAGAGCGGCAGTCACTGAAGGGAGCCCAAATCAAGTTGGCTCTTGATACAGCCGGCCAGGCTCTGCCACAGACTGGTTCCGGGGCCCTTCCTGTATGGCAAGAACAAATGCACCCGCCAGCATCATGGCCCCAATAAAAATCCTACCTGCTTCCTGGACGATGTAGGAGACTCCACAGGAGCCGTCTTTCCGGTCCTCAAAGGCAATCTCCGCCTTGCTTGGGCCCTCAACTGCAATGGAGAGTCCACCGGCACCAGCCTCCCGTGTCCAGATGCTGAACTCAGCTGAGCAGAGAAAGGGGGGTGGTTAGAAAGTGCCCCAGGAAAACTCTAGCGCTCCTGCTCTTTCCTGCCACATGTGAAAAGTGGCCACAGCCAAATTGGAGCCCAAGCTCTCCTGCCCCAGGTTCCAAGTTCCGATCCTGCCGAGACTTTCACCTCCGTAGAACCCGCCCAAATACCCTGGGATCTTGTTCCACATTTGCTCTGGGACCCTGTGTCCCTTAGGGCTTTGCTTGATGCTACAGACCATTCCCAATTTTGCCTTGTTCAGGGGTCTTTTCAGAGCCCACATCCCCCCACAAAGGGTGGGAAATTTCAAAAACTACCATCATATTTGTATGGTTTGCACCAAGCCCCAAAGAGAAAGGAAGCTATCAAGCTAAATACAGCAAGTATCTCTCTACCCTCGTAGCTTGGAATGAAACTAGTGGGAGTTAAACAGGGAAGTGATGAGTCTAGGAAATACTTTCACAAGGATATCCATCTAAACAACCCAGCCATTTTACATTCATGATGTTCGTTGGCTGGTGCATGCTGATGTCGGAGCAGGTCACTTTTGCCTATTATTTCTGAGCCCAAAGGTATCTCCAAGGGTCTTGCTACAGAGCAAAGCACATGTTATAGTCTAAACATGATTTAGTGGCAGCTTTGAACACATGAAGCTGCTTTACATTGAATCAGACCATCGGTCCATCTAGATCCATATTGTCCACTCTGATTGGCAGTGACTCTCCAGGATCTTGGGCTGGGATCTTTCATATCACCACCAACTGCCTGATCTTTTTAACTGGAGATGCTGGGGATCGAACCTGGGACCTCGTGCATGCCAAGCAGATGCTCTGCTACACAGCCACAGCCCCATAATAGTCATGTTTCTAGCTTTCACAACTGCATACATTTTAAATTCTTCCTCCCATATTTTAATTGCTAGTCTAGAACAAAAACAGTATATGGAAAGAGATTGAGATGGGTAGCTATGTTTGTCTGTAGCAGTAGAAAAGAGCAAGAGTCCATTAGCACCTAGAAGACTAACAAAATTTGTGTCTTTTTGTGTGTTAGTCTTTGGTGTTAAATTTTGTTAGTCTTCTAGGTGCTACTGGACTCTTGCTCTTTTCTACAGTATATGGAAAGGTATATGTTCAGAATCTCTAGCCATTTAACACTTCTTGGCTTGGCTTCTCACACAGTCCTTACCTGGTACTCCAGCCACGCCCCTCTCCAATCCAGTGCCTCCAGCCCGCACCTTGTGGGCACCTCCTTCGCCCAGCGGCCCCACAGTGAACTGGAAGGGACTGCCTGGCACGTGCTGGCCACGGTACTTGACATTCACAGTATGGGGGCCCATCTCCTGAGGCACGAAGCGGACTGAGTAGGCGCTGTCTTCTCCCTCGATGATTTCTGCCTCGGCCATCTTTCCCGAAGGGCTGGTCACTTGGGCGGTCATAGCCTGTAAGCCCGCCTCACTTACACCTTGAACAAGAGCACAGAGAAGCAGGCCAATCAGCCAGACAACTGCAAATGGGCGGGCTAATCCAAAAGGCTCAACCAATCCTGAGCATCTTCCAAGACACTCCACCCCCCCCCATACACAGTTCAACCAATTGGAGCAAACCAATGCTTTGATCAAGTGTCAGAGATGCCCCCCCTCCCAAAATTTGTTTAAAACAAATGTTCCTAGTCCTCATGAGTGCATGGAAAATCAATAGGCACTGCTTGTGGAATGCTTCAAAATAAGAGAAAGGGGGACCTCGGCAGGGGATTGGGGCCTTCTGTTCGGCTCCCTGCCCCATTTTATAGAATCATAAAATCATAGGGTTGGAAGGGACCTCTAGGGTCATCTAGTCCAACCCCTGCAAAATGCACGAAATCCCCAAATACCTCCCCCCCCACCGTCATGGCTGCAGATGTGGGTTTCTCTAGCCTTTCCACCAGGCCACTTGTCAAAAATATTCAGAATTATGCAAAGGATGACATGCTACAGTTGGAATAAAAGACAAACAGTGCAGATATGCGCAAGTTTCATGCATCTGTATAATTCATTCAGAGCCCTTTTTTTTGCCAGTAGAAAATAAAGTGAAATTCTCGATCAACATCCTCCATAACCCACCATGCACAGACATGTACACATGAGTGTGTGCTTACATATATTTATGGATACGCTCCCACACCTATCTGAGGGCGTTTCAGGGGGATTGCTTTGTTAGTCTGCAGAGGCAGAACAAAATCTGAGTCCAGTTACCACCTTAGGGGCCAGCAAAACTTTCCAGGGTATAAAGCTTTCCTGCCTTGACCTGGATGGTCCTGGTAGTATGATCTCATCAGATCTCAGAAGCTCCGCAAGGTTGGCACTGGTCGGTATTTCGACCACGGAAGTCCAGGGTTGCTATGCAGAGGTAGGCAATGGCAAACCACCTCTGAACATCTCTTGCCTTGAAGACCCTTATGGGGTCACTCTTAGAGCCAAGCTACAAGTGACGCCTGACACAGGTTGGACCCTTGTCAGCTTCCCTCAAGTTTTGATGGGAAATGTAGGCAATCCTGGTCTTGCAGCTTGGCTCCCCGACTGCTGTCCAATGGACTTTTCAACTGTCACTTGTCCAACATTCCGCCAAGCTGCCTACATTTCCCATCAAAACTTGAGGGAAGCAGACAAGTGTTCAACTAGTGTCAGGCGTCACTTGTAGTTTGGCCCTAAATCAGCTGCAACTTACAGCACACACACAACTTTCTAGAGTCAAAGTTCACTTTGTCAGATACCATTATGTCTCAATTCCCCACTCCTCCACTTGCAGCCAGCTGGGTGACGAAGGGAGCTGTGAATTGCTAAAGCTTATACCCTGGAAAAGGTTGTTGGCATCCAAGGTACTACCAGATATTTGAGCAAGAGAAGCCTCGTCATCGAACTGATCACCTACTTTCTGGCTTCAAAACCTGAGCTCCTGATTTTCACCGCCGTTGAATTTCCCTTGTCTCATACTATTTGCAAGTCAAGGATACTTCCCAAGAGCTGAGCTGGCCAGCTCAAAGGAAGCTGCTTTGCCAGACAGGTCAACAACTCCCCTGCAAGTTTACGGCTAGCATGCACCATTCCATAAACTTGCTAGCAACCTTTCACAGCCTTAGATGCTTTTGGATATTATTTTTAATGCAAGATTGCAAGTAGGGAGAGGAAAGCAGCAAGGCACAGCCCGACCTCATCAGATCTCAGAAGCTCAGCAGGGTCAGTACTTGGACGGAGGATCACCAGGGAAGGCAGCGCAGAGGAAGGCATTGGCAAACCACCTCTGATTCTCGCTTGCCTTGGAAGCTCCTTGCCGGGGTCGCCATGAGTCGGTTGCAACTTGAGAGCACATCTATACATAAGATTGCAAGCTGCTTCAACTCTGGATAGGATATAAATATCTAAATATACACCAGTTTGGTGCAGTGGTTAAGAGCGGCAGGACTCTCATCTGGAGAGCCAGGTTGGATTCCCCACTCCTCCGCTTGCAGCCAGCTGTGTAACTTTGGGTCGGTCGCAGCTCCCTCAGAGCTCTCTCAGCCCCACCCACCTCACAGGGTGATTGTTGTGGGGATAATAATAACATATTTTGTAAACTGCTCCGAGTGGGTGTTAAGTTGGCCTGAAGAGTGATATATAAACCGTCTGTTATTAAATAGATCTGAGTCAAGCAAGAGACACCAGGTCTGGCAAATTAGCTTAACTTCTTATGAACTCCTTAAGCCACTCCTTTATCAGTGAGCTAAGCAGGAGGTGCCATGTTAAATTTACTGAAAGCTAGGCTTGCGTGGTGGTTAGAGTGTTACTCTAGGATCAGGGACGCCCAAGTTTGGATCCCAGCACTGCCATACAGATTGCTGGCTGACCTTGGGCCAGTCCCACTCTCTCAACCTGACCTACCTCACAGGGCTGTTGTGAGGATAAAATGAGGAAGGGGAGAACCAAGGATGGTGCTCTGAGCTCGTTGGGGGAACTGCAGGATAAAGACATGACTGGGCAGCATAATGCCAAGGGTGCCAGCCAGCTGCAGCTAAGAGGATCTAAAGAGTGCTGGCTTGGAAGATGGGCAGGTCACCAGCGGGGAGTCTATGAACTTTCTCAAAGAAGACTGGGACGACAAGAGTTTATTAATGACAGTCATCTCCACTGAAACGTTCTGCTCAGCCTTACGTTTAGCAACACTAAATATTAGGGGAATATAGTTTGGATGCAGAATTGATCCTCTCTGATTTCATGAACCAAGGGGTCAAGGAGCAGGACCCGGGGTCAGAAATTCTGGAGGAGCTGAAGATAGCCCCCGAGTGAACCCGAGCGAGGCCCCATCTCGCTGCACAGGCCTCCCTGCCATGCAAACACACAGTTATGTCCCTCCCCATGCAAGGGACCCGCACAACCCCACTGTGAACATCCCCATGCCACACACGCACTGCACGCCTGCAAGGCCCACGCACCCTCCTGGGTCCGGGCAATGCTGCCGAAGGAGCCGAGGCTCTCGCGGCCGAGGAAGTCGCCGAAGACGTTGTGGAAGGGGTCCCCGCCCACTTGCGTGGACTCCTCCACCCGCACCTCGCGCTTGGTCTCGCCGCCACGAGTCTTGCTGATCTCCGTCCGCTCAGTGCGGGTGTACGTGTGGCTGCTGCGCGTGAAGGTGCGCGTCAGCCGCTCCTGAGCCGACACCATCTGGAACCAGTTCCCTGTGCCGGTGGCAGCAATGAAGAAGAGGCGGAAGCAAGGAGTGGAGGAGAGGCAGGTTAGAAATGGAGCAAGAAGGCTGGGGAGAAGGAGTCCTTCTAGGGCCAGCTGGTTCTTAGACTGGAAACCTCTCCCCACAGTAAAGAACCCAGATGTACAGGCCTATACTGCAGGGTCGCAAGACCCCAGGACAGAACTGGGAGGCCCTGCAGAACCCTGAGAACTTAAAAAAACATGTTTCTAGCCCTCACTGTTACAGATATTGCTGTAAACTTACAAGCTAAGTAGGATCTGGCAGGCATCTTCTGGTACACGCACCTGGGCGCTCCCAATTTTCCCCTAAGCTCCATCATCCTTCCGGAGTCCCTCTGCCAATCCCAAACCATAACCTGGGAACTTCCTTAACCCTTCCCTTTCTGCCAAGCAACAGTCCCCACTAGCTGTGCCCAAATCCAGATGGTGGCTGGAATGGTAACTTATCTCCAGATGACAGAGATTAGTTCTCCTTGAGAAAATGGCTGCTTTGGAGGGTGGACTCTTTGGCATTATGCCCTGATGAGGCCCCTCCTCTCCCGAAACCCTCTCCATGCTCCATGTGCAAAATCTCCAGGGATTTTCCAACCCAGAGCGGGCAACCCTACAAATCCTGCAGCCAAATGAATCATGGCACCTAAGCGAATTTCTGAAAATCTGCCCAGATTCTGTTCACGAATTTGCTTGCCTCAAATGTGCCCCCCTGACCCCCCAATCTCCCTGGTGCCTGGATGCCTGTTAACTATCAGCAAAACAGAACTGAAGCTACTTTATGTCATTTATAGTCCGCCTTTCTCACTGAGACTCAAGGTGGATTACACAGTGTGAGATACTAAGTGTGGGGTGTACTAAGGGGCCTTTTTGGCCTTCCACTGGCAACACAGAAGAGATAAGGAGTTAGGGACCGTAGACTTCATCACCATTTTTGCCTTACGTATTATCTGCTGCCTTAAATATGTACTCCTATGTACCACCAGTGCTCCATGTTGTCTCATGTCAGTCCTAGAATTGGTTATGTTCTGCTTCAGTGTTTTTTCTACTCTGTACTGGATTCTTGCTAATACCAAGTCTTTTAAACTTGTATCTATTTACCCAATGGTATTGTCTATGGAAATGTCCTTGAAACTGACTGTACTAATCTCACACTGTGTAATCCACCCTGAGTCTCAGTGAGAAAGGCGGATTATAAATGACATAAAATAAATAAATAAATAAAATAGAAGACCAAAAAGTCCCTCTAAACCCCGACAAAGAGTACTCTAACACCCAGAGTCCAGCTGAAGCCCCAAAGGGAAACCCCAAGAAAAATACTTCTGCAATACTTTTGCAGTAAATGAACACACATTTATGTTCAACCTTGGGCTATTCAGATAATGGGGGTACTCCTGGATCCAGGTTTCAGGAAAATAGTCAAGAGTGAAGAGTTGCCTTTAGACACATTGTTTGCCTTTGGCATTTAGTTACCGAACTCTAGTTTCTCACAAGGGTCCTCAAAACCTAATACTAAAACGTATGAGGTGTCTTCGAAATTCTGGAATTCCCAGTCTGAGTTTTGAAGCACAGTGTCAAATCTGTGCCAAAAACGGGTTTTATAGTCTTGGCCCCAACAAAGACAGAGGAGCAGGAGAAAGAGGGTGTATAGAAGTGGGGGCAAGGGGCAAAGGGAGAGCAAATTCCTAGCGGGTGGCCCTCAGTGACCCCAGCCATGATCCAGACCCTACCTGGAATCTTGAGGTTCAAATCACAGGTGCTGCCAATGGTGGCGATGGAGGGCGCTTGGCGCCGGCGGGTGATGCTCTCCTTCATGCGTCCCTCGCCGGTCACCTTCACAGTGAAAGGGCTCCCTGAAAGGATACAGGAGTTGGCGTTTTAGAACCAGAAGGTGCCTTCCAGGCCATCTCATCCCACACCCCTGCTCACTGCAGGAAATGCAAAGCTAGAGCATCCTCCACGGATATCTGGCCAGCTTTTTCTTGAAGACCTCCTGCAAGGGGAAGCCCAGAGGAACAGGCTTCCTCGGGAGGTGGTGGGCTCTCCTTCCTTGGAGGTTTTTAAGCAGAGGCTAGAGGGCCATCTGACAGCAATGCTGATTCTGTGGACCTGGGCAGATCATGAGAGGGAGGGCAGGAAGGGTTGCGTCAGTGCTTAGTCCTTGTGGCTCCTGACATGCCCAAAGTAAGGCCGATTGCTGTCTTGGGGTCAGGTAGCAATTTTCCCCAGGCCAGTGTGGCTAGGGATCCTGACGGTGTTTTGCCATCTTCTGGGCATGGAGTAGGGGGTCATTGGGAGTGTGGGGGGAATTAGTTGTGTATTTCTTGCATTACATAGGGGGTTGGACTAGATATCCCTGGAGGCACCTTCCAACTCTATGAATCTATGATTCCTTTGCCAATAGGTTTAATTGTGGAACCATTCTCACTGTTAAGAAATTTACGAGCCGAAATCTCCCCTCCTGAAATTCAGGACCATTGGATCTAGAGTCGCCCACTGGAGCAACCACGCACAAGCCATTGCCCTCTCCCATGGGCTGTTCCCATCTCCCCTCATTCTGCTCATCTCCGGGCTAAGCATATCCAGTTCCTTCAACCTCTGTTCATAGGACCTGTTTTCCAGAAACCCACCCATCTTCTTGGCAGTCCTCCAAACCCAATCCAATTTGCCTGCATCCTTCTTAAAGGGCAGAGCCCAGAACCAGAATGATCTATTACCTCGCATGATTACGAGACCATCTTCTCCTATGTGGACTAAAATGGCCTTCGCCTTTCTTGCAGCTGCATCACACTGCTAACTCACATTCAGTCCCACGATCCTTTGCACATATATCACTGCCAAGCCAGATATCCGCCGTCATATACTTGTGCATTTGATGTTTTCTGCCCAAATGCAGGACTCTGCATTTCTCTCTGTTGAATTACATTTTGTCCGTTTCCCCCCAGATTTCTAACCTATCAAGGTCATTTTGTTCTTCTGAGGTCCGCATTCTAGACCAGCCTCATCTGCAGGAGGCCAGGTGCAAAAAGGAGATCTCGGACACGCGAACGGGAGGGGATTATGAAAGATGGTGGTAAAGATTATGCAGAGTAAAAACAAAAAGAAGGGGGGGTGCAAGAAGAGGCAGATCTGATTTACACAACAGTGACTCAAAGATAGTTACTTTCTAGAACCGCAACCTCTGTCCTCTTACATAAACATGACGACAATCGAGCATTGTGGTTCCAGAAATACCTGTGACTCTCTTGCATAAAACAATCGATAGAAAAATGAGATTCATTATCCTAGGATGATGTTATAGTTTGAGACGGAGACTGGCAGCCAATGAATTCAAGACTCTGGGGAGAGGCAGGGCACGGGAGACATGTACCTGGTACGTGCTTGTCGGCAAACTTGATATTGATGATGTAGTTTCCGGGCTCAGTGGGGCAGTAGGTTACTTTGCAAGTTCCATCTTCCATGTCCTCGCAATTTATGTCCACCTTGCTGGGACCTTCAATGGACAGGCCTAGACCGCCATAGCCTAGAGGGAAGAAAGCAGATGACGGCCTTAGGCACGGCCCTCTTCTCCGGGATCCTATTTTACTCCTAGCAGGGCCTGACCCGTAGAAGCTAAAATGGGGAAACCGAGGCTATCGTAATTTGGTCCCATCCTGAGAAGACAAGATTCTCTGGAAAAGTCAATCATGCTAGGAAAAGAGGAAGACATAAAACGAGACGGCTGGACTCAATAAAAGAAGCCACGTCCTCCAGTTTGCAGGATGTGAGCAAGTCTGTTAATGATAGGATGTTTTGGAGGATTTTCATACACAGGGTCACCATAGTTGGAGGTGACTTGACGGCACAAAATACACACACACAAGGCCAAAGTAGGAGCAGTCTGGATGGTTATTGGTGGGGCTGAGGAGCGGGGCAGGAAGCAGGGGCAGAAAACACACACACACACACTCCACATATTTGCACAACTGGCCGCAATCCCATCAATCCTCACCTGCAGTGCGTGTGTCAACAATGAACTCAGACACCTCGAAGGTGCGGCCTTCCACAAGTCCCTTTCCCGACACTTTCACCTTGCTGGCATCTCCGATCTCCGACTGCCCCACCATGATCTTGAAAGGGCTGTTGGTGACATGTTTGCTGCTCTTCTTCACGCTCACAATGTGCTCTCCCACCTCCTTGGGGGTGAATGAGATCCCTGGGGAGGGCAGAGAGGCAAGGGAAGGGGTCAACAACACGGGATAAAGAGAGAGAGACACCTGGCACAGCGGCAAGGTCCTCCGAGCGCAATCTACATGACCAATATAGGATTTGGGTAAAGCAATAGCTCCACCTACTGACAATAAAAAGACTCATCAGATAGCACACTTCAGGGCTGTTCAACTAACTCTAGCGCACTCAACATGAAACCCTGGGGCCACTGCAAGGCTCGGGTGTTTGTGACACCGGAGCAGATGAAAATGGGCACTAAAGGGCTTCTACGGCTTCAGCAGAGGCAAGAAGGAAGCACAAGGAGAGGGAAGAGAGGAAAGTTCCCACAATATTTTTGCTTGTCTTTTTGCAATTAGTTTCTGGTTTAGCATCCATCCTCTCCGGACTGGAAAGCTAAAGCACTTTAATTTTTTTCCTCCTTGCTGGCTCTTTAATTCATTATTTATTTATTTATTGATTTGATTTGATTTATACCACGCCTTCCCCACAGCTGGGCTCACGACGGCTAACAACATTCAAAAAATACATTAAAAGTCACAAAACCATAAAATCAATAATAATTTTTAAAAAGTCATTAAAATAGTCCAGGAGCAGGCTGTTTAAACAAATATTGGGAGTCCATACACGGGCATAGCAGATGGCTGAGGGCAGCCCCAGAAAAAGTGGTGGTCTTAGATGGAAGAAGGAGGACACCCGCTGGCACTCAGCGAAAGGCCCGGCGGAAGCCATTGAATTGCACTCTCCATCCTTCAACATGTTTTCGATAAACAATTTTGAAAAAGATGAGAAAATAATTATGGAAGCAACTCATTAAGAGGATTGCAAGCTAAGAACTTGGCTTGCTCTCTCGGGCAAAAGTTGCACTCATGAAGAGAAAAAATAAGCACACAGACCTTGCCAGCTTGCCCAAAAATATCAACTGACAGATTTGTCCAAAAGCTTCAGATAAACCACCCCCCACCAAGAATACCTGAATCCAATGGAAATTGTATTGTTTGGAACCTCTCCAGCTATGAGCTGTGACCATTTTGGCTTCAGCTTATTCAAATTGTTCATTTGTTTGTTTCGTTTATACCCAACCTATCTCCCCAATGCAGCTTGTACCATTCTCCTCTTGTCCACTTCATCCTTGCAATAACACTGCAATGTAGGTTAGGCTGAGAGTATGTGACTGGCCCAAGGTCACCCAGCAAGCTTCCGTGGTAGAGTGGGGATTCGAACCTGGGTCTTCCAGATCCTAGTCCGGCACTCTAACCACTACACCACACTGGCCACACTAAGCCCTCCCTGGACATTGGCTTGACTGCGGAATGGCTATGGAATGTTTATGAACATTCTAACTGTTCAGAAGTTTAAACAATCAGCACTCGGAACAGGGAAAGGAACAGTATTGCTCTTGTGTGACGGGGCGTGTTTGGGCATGAGAGTGTGGTGTGAAAAGGAAAGGGTGCGCATGAATGAGTGAACGGATAGACACAGAGAAGTAAATGTCCCTATCAACCACACTGGTCAATCTTGGCAGGACTCTGCTCAAAAACCCACCACCTGAGTTTGCTTACCGATATGCCGGTTGGGCAGGCGCTTGAGCAAGCAAGGCTCCTCGTTGCCAGACGGCGCCCGGATGCTGGCTGTCAGCAGGCTCAAGTCGCTCTCGGTGATCTTCAGGGACACGTCAGTGGAGGTGCCCACGTTCAGCTGGGAGGTGCGCATGGAATCGTCACCTGGAAAAGGGGGCAGGGAGGACATCAGCAAGTGGGATTCAGTGCTGTAGAAGGTGGGAGGGGGGCAGATTGAAGCAGGGGGAGGAAGGAAGCTTTCTTGAAAAGCTCACCTGTGATCTTGGCTGTGAAGGGGCTGCCGGGGATGTGCTTATCGTCAAAGCGCACAATGATGTTGTAATCCCCGGGTGCCGTGGGCAGGTAGGAGACGGTGCAGGTGCCATCTTTGTTGTCTTTGCAGGTGATCTCAGCCTTGGATGGGCCCTCGACAGCAAGAGACAGGCCTCCTAGGAGGAGGCGATAGCTGGCTCACAATCCTTGCTGGCCCATTGAACCTCCACTGTGTCAGTCTAACTTCTTGAACCACCTGGTCTTGGCGTGCTCAGACCGAGAATCCTCTAGAATTATCCCTGCAGCCCACCCGCCCCTATCCCAGCTCACCAGCCCTTGAATTCACTGCACTCCCCTTGCCTCTGCTCTGCCCTCCTTTCCAGACAATGGCACATGGTTTCTCCAATGCCTCTGTGAGATGTTTTCCCCCTCCCGGCTAAACTGACCTTTTGCTTCCTTTGCAAAAGCTGCACTGTTTATCAACATTCTTTTGCTGACAACTTTGCCCTGAACAGCTGGGACACGTGCAAGCATTCCAGGGCTCACACCGGCTTAGCCACTGGCTGAAGGAGATTAAATAATAGATAGGTGACACCCAGTTTTCAGTCCATGTAAGATCGGATGTCCATCATCTCTCTTGTTTAGCCCACTTCCTCTTCCCGGGGACAGGATGTCTGCCCTCACCAGTTGAGTAAGCACCCTCTCTCCAAACATCGGAGCCACCATACCCTGCCCTGCTATACCCTCCATCGTCCATCCTCCCTTCATCTCCAAGACAACTCCCCCACCGGCAAACGTACCTTCGCCAGCATCCTTCGTAACAATGGTGAAGGTGGCTGGTTTGTTGACCATGCCGTGGCTCAGGCCAGGTCCATAGGCACTCACGTGGCGGGCGTTGATGGCATCCACGTAGAACTGAAGTGGGCTCCCTGCATAGACACGGGCGGGGGGGGGGGAGTGACATGGGATTAGCAGCAGGTCCCTTAATCTGGGTGATCCACAACTCTTGTGCAGGTGGCACCTTGCAAGATATTCCCGCTCCTGAAAAGCGCCCCCACTTCCCATGTTATAGGCCGTGGACACTTCCAGCCACAATCTCCTGTGCTATGGATTGACTTCTGCAAATTGGCTCACATCTGGCATAAGGGAGCCAGCCTGCAGTCGGAGCCAGAAGGCCCAGGCCGACTGCTTTGAGAGCCTTCCAGAATTAGAGTTACCAATTCCAATAACCTTTATTGGCATAGTATACACATCGAAAAGAAAAGAAAGCGCCATGTGCCAGTTTGTCAGCATGAGACCAGACTGAATTTCAGGTAATTGTGACTCAGACAGCTAATAATCAGAAACAATCCCCCCCGCCCAAGGAACCCAATAATAATAATAATAATAATAATAATAATAATAATAATAATAATAATACTTTTTAAAAACACTCAGGTGTCACAATTAGCCTAATTAGAGTTACCAGCTCCAGGACAGGAAATTCCAGGGATGGAACTCATTAGGATAGAATGCCATTTTCTCCCGGGGAACTGATCTCTGTGGCTTGGAGATCAGTTGTAATTCTAGGAGATCTCCAGTCACTGCCTAGTGGTTGGAATCCTACCCAAAATAGTAAAAAGGCCTGTAGCACCTTTAAGACTAACCAACTTTATTGTAGCATAAACTTTTGAGAACCACAGCTCTCTTCGTCAGATGCAGCTTTCAAGAAACACAGCTCTCTTCATTAGATGTATCGTCAGATGCATCTGATGAAGAGAGCTGTGGTTCTCGAAATCTGATGATGCATCTGACAAAGAGAACTGTGGTTCTCGAAAGCTGACGATGCATCTGACGAAGAGAGCTGTAGCTCTCGAAAGCTTATGCTATAATAAAGTTGGTTAGTCTTAAAGGTGCTACTGGACTCTTTACTATTTTGCAACTACAGACTAACACAGCTAACTCCTCTAGATCGACCCAAAATAGATTCAACCATTCTGATAATCCACAAACATGGGTTATCAGCTCTGGAGTTTCCCCTGCCACTAAAGGATCATCCAAGGCTCCTTAAGCATGCCCCCCTCTCTGAAACCCACCTGGGATATGGTTGCCGTCATATTTGATGTCCATCTCATGCAGACCCTTCTCCACGGGGGCATATTTCACCGTCACAGTGCCATCCTTGTTATCGGTGATGTGAGGACGTGCAGTCTTGCCGGAGGGCATTCGTACCTCACCTGCCAGGAAAAGAAATGTGCAGGGCTTGAGGTTGGCAGACCCTCCTCCCATTGTTCACCCTTCTAGCAACTCATTTTCAAAGATAGACTGCTTCTGAACATGGAAGCTCTATTCCTAAAATGGCTACTAAGAGCCCTGCGGGATCAGTCCGTGGAGTCTAGCTTCCTGCTTCACAGCCTGGCCAACCAAAGGACACCTGTCCCTTTCCCCCGCCTCTGCCATAAAGTACTTCTGAGCATGGATTTTCCGCCCATTATCTCCAAATCAGTCTAATCCTTTAAAGTTGTCTGCTGGGCTCCAGTGCCTCGGCTACTTCTGTATCTCTCCAGCCTCTGTCACTCCATTTTTGTACAAAATTCCACCCCAGACATCTCAGCTTGTAATTATAATTCTATCATTGACAAAAGAAACCTCACTGTGGGGATGAATCCCTGTAGTTTATCACTAGCTTCTTGTTCTTAGACGTGCCTCCCCCAAAGCAAAACAGAGGCACAAGGTTGAATTCCACATCTCTGTCCTGCTATTTTCCTCTGTTGAAGTTTCAGTCTGCCATCGCGTCTTTGGTTTCAGCCCCTTATAAATCTGTTTTCTGGCCTGCTTCTAGCCCAAGGACTGTTTTATGGGCGTTACTTCAGGCTGCAGAACGGGTGTCTTAAGCTGCTTTTGTGCCCCTGGTTTGTTTTTAATATTGATTATTCTTACGTTTTTTAAAAAAATTATTCTATCGTATAGCTTTGACTTTGTGAGCAGCCTGAAGCCATTCTCCAAAGAGAAGGCACAGAAATTCTCTACATATATAGACAAGAGGAAATCCAGGGAATTTTTCACCTTGTTGAGTTTTCCTTGTAGAGTGAAAAACAGAGGCGCGCAATTCACCCCGGGGGGGTGACAAAGAAACAGGCCAAAGCCCAGCAAGCCCATCATATTGAGGCAGGTTAAAATAATCTGTGTCTGTCCCTCCTTTCCCCTGCCAATCCAGCTGTGTGGCCCCTCCGCATCACAATCGGGCTCCCAAGGAGGCTATGGGTGCATCACAAAAGGGAGTCAACAGAAACTTGCCTGAGCGAGCCCAATTGCAGCCCCCAGGGAAGGTAGCCCCCTCCCACCCGTGCCAGAACCACCTCTACAAAACCTCCGTCAGACCTGGGCAGGGGCCTTACTGGGCTGCAAATTACTGGTGCAAATTAAACCTTCTTGACTGCCCCAAATATGTGGGGGGGCATCGAAGCATAGGCTCCTCTCTAGCCCCGAGCAGGAGGCAGCATCCACTCCAGGGCTTTTTTTCAGCAGGAACGCAGTGGAAAGGAGTTCCGGCACCTCTTAAAAATGGTCACATGGCTGGTGGCCCCGCCCCCTGATCTCCAGACAGAGGGGAGTTTAGATTGCCCTCCGCACTGGTGCGGAGGGCGATCTAAACACCCCTCTGTCTGGAGATCAGGGGGCGGGGCCACCAGCCATGTGACCATTTTTAAGAGGGCAGTTTAAACTTTAAAAAACTCCCCCCCCTTTTCCAGCTGACCCAAAGTGACATCATTGTGCGGTCTTGAGTTCCACCACCTCTTTTCCCATTAAAAAAAAAGCCCTGATCCACTCCCTACCTGTGATCTCCCCCTTCTGCACAGTGAAGGGAATGACCAGGTTGAAAGGGCGCAGCATGGAATCCACCGTCTCTGGAGGGGCGACGGGCTCATCCGTGGCCTGGTGAGGAGGGGGAAGGGAAGCAGGGAGAGAAAACAGATGGGGGCGGGGTAAGAAGAGAGAGAACTAAGTACCAAGCCTGAAAGAGCATCCCAGGGCTGAGTGAGCGAAAAAGAGAACGGTTGCCCCAACATTGCCAGGGGTGTGGGGGGGGGGGACATGCAGGTGGAAGGAAGCAGAGCTGCAAGAAAGAGGAGAAAAAATGGCCCTGGGTGGAGAAATGGAAGCCAGCGATGGTGAATGACTTGCACCTTGGCCGCTATTTCCTCCAAAACAGCTGAAAACGTACATTCAAATTCTGCGGCTCTGAAAATCTGAGCGTGTGTTTACACTACAAAATTTAAACCAGTTCTAAACTGCTTTCACTCTCCATTCCAAGGAACTCTGGAAACTGCCACCCTGTTAAGGTTCTCAGTACCTTCAACAAAGCTCCCATCTCCAGACTCCTTTGCATGAACACCCACGTTCAAACCAGTTCCCAAAGGGTCTGTCTTTGATGTTCAGATGTACCCTAAACAGACAGCACTCAGTCACTCCAGTGGAGACCAGAGAATCTGAGGATGCATGCAATAGGGAGAAGGGGCTAGCTACACAGAACACCATTTGTATCACACCCCTTCAGGCCAGGGCTTCAGAGATGCTATTTTGCAAATGCCCAAAGAAACCATGATGGCTGGTGAGAGGAGGAGTTTGTCAGATGCATCTGACAAAGAGAGCTGTGGTTCTCGAAAGCTGGCAATGCATCTGACGAAGAGAGCTGTGGTTCTTGAAAGCTTAAGCTACAATAAAGTTGGTTAGTCCTAAAGGTGCTACTGGACTCTTTACTATAATGGCTGGTGGAATCGGGGGATAGGGGGCAGGCAAAGATTTGGGTCAGAGCCCCAACAGTCCTGAGGGGACAACGCCAGGAGAAGGTCCGCCGCACTGTCCCCCAGAGAGAAGGAGAGAGGCAGCAAGAGCAGACAGAGGCTAAAAGGCAAGAGCAGGCTCTTGGTACCCATTGGGCGGGGTAGCCACCACCCGCATGGTGAACCGAGAAGGGCTGCTGGAGCTGGATGCTGTCGCAGGGCTCCTCGACTTGGGGGACGGTGTCACAGGCCTGGCAGGAAGCAAGGGACAGGTCAATAGAGGAGCCAGCAACACACCCACCCATGGACATCTACGGAGCTCTCGGATGCCCACAGGTCACCTAGCTCCCTTTCAACTGGCTGGCATGCAGAACCATGGAGGTGGGCACCCAAGCCCCTTCCCCTAGACCAGGCCAGTGTCAGGCCAAGACCCCAGTGCTTGGAGTGCAGTGAGCAGCAGAGATTGCATGCTGCTTTTCTCATTGTCACAAAGAAAGGATAAAAGGAGGGAAGAGGATAAGTGTTGGGGGAAATCAGGCTACGCCGGCTGTAATTTATGGTTTTAAATGATATGAATTATCTGCTGTCATTTTAATTTGTGTGTAAATTGTGATCCGCCCTGAGCCTGCTGTCGTGGGGAGGGCGGAATACAAATCTAATAAATTAAATTAAATTCTAAGAACTGAGTCTGCAAAGAAGCAGCCACTGAACAATGAGTCTGCCTTCAGGCAGGCACAGCATCTGTTCTTAAATGCAAGGAGGGGAGCCCAGTGTGAAGGGGAGAGATCCTCCAGATGCTGCCCTCAAATTTCCAGGATTTCCAGTACATGGGAGCACATCAGTATTGTGGGTGTCAGAAAAAGTACATGGTTTGCGGTTTAGCCAACAATAATCAGAAGAACGAAAAATAAATGTTACATAAGTCAGTATACCCAGTTTGTGTTAATACCCAACTCAGAGTCTCTCTACAAGAGACGTCTTACACGGGGATACTCAAGTGTAGGGAGACACAATGATATGCTGGGAAGCATAGTTTAAAAATACAGAGCCGGCGGAGATCGCTCCTCAGAGGGTTTGTTAATTGCATCTTCATACAACCCCCCCCCCCCAAGGCTCTGTCAATTTCACCTCCCCTTTGGAAGGCAGGAAAGTTCCATTTCTTTATTGCAATATTTAGTCCGGATTCAACCCATTGTCTGTTTCAAACTGGCTTCTTCAGAGCATATGAATACCGCTAAAGCATCCATTCAACACCCCTAGAAATGTGAATATTAAACAAGAGTAGGAAACTTCAGTTCACCCGTAAGTCTAGGTTGATGCATTCTATTTAAATTCATATTTGTAACTAGAGGTGTGCACAAACTGAAATACGAACCAAAGTTCGTCACAAACTGGGCCACTTTTTGGTTCATGAATTGGTGGTTCGTTGGAGGGCATTTCTGATGAACTGCGACGATTTTTAGACCAGTTAGTTTGGTTCGTTTTTCAGTTTGTCACTGCAGACAGCCTGGTGCCAATCAATCAGTTTTCTAGGCAACAGGGGGATGGGCTTTCTGCAGACCTTCTGCTGCCCTGGAAGTGACATGTTCACGAGCCAAATGAACCGGTTTGCAAACTGGGCAATTTCATGCTGGTTCATGGTTTGCGAAACACAAGAAACCACGAACCGCAACGAACCACCATTTTTCTGGTTCATGCCCATCTCTATTTGTAACCAATTCAAAGTTTAGGTAGGAGGTGGGGAGGCAGAAAAGTCCCATTCCACCACTGAGAAATTTAGCCTGGATCCAACCCAGTGAGTATGAAGACCCTGAGAAGACCGACATACAATTGGGCACTTTGTAAAAAAAATCGTTTACGTGCTTTAAGACCTTAAATAACCAACTGAAACACACGGGATTACTTTTGTTTACATACCCATGGAGAGAGACCCTATTTTGGGACTCTGTTCTTTCCCAGTTTGGTCATTCATACATATGTGGAATTGTTGATTTGCACTGTTGTATAATTGTCACAAACTAGTAGCACATTGCACTTTGAAAATACTTTTGATAATTTGTAAGTGTGCGCCTTTTTTTCTCCCGGGAGTTCTACTCTATTTGCAATACAGAGCTGTTACGGGAGAAGCCATTGTACTCATCCCAACCCCAGATGTCTGGCTTTGGGCCCTGTCAGGAGGAACAGGCTTCCTTCCACCTAGCCTTCCTAGCTAGCCTCAGAATGGGACGACTCCTGGAAGTCAGGAGAGGCTGGATTTATGCGAGGGACCAGCTGAGCTTGGCCAAGGCGCCCTGGGGGCCCTAACCCCATCCCGGACTCACCACCACGTGGAAGGGGCTGTTGGGGATCTGCTCGCCACCGAAGCGGATGGTGATGACGTATTTGCCGGGCTCGGGGGCAGTGTAGTAGATGTCAAAGGTGCCGTCATGGTTCTCCACCACGTCAACGTCAAGCTCGGCCCCATCCGGCGTGGACACTTTGCAGGTCACCTTCCCTTTCCCTGCTGCCTTGGCATCCACGGTGATCACCGTCTCCTCCCCAATCTGGATGGTGGGGCCCAGGCAGGTCCCTGCAGATAACAAGGAGGGCTATCAGGGTAGTAGAAGGACAAGGAAGGCCAGCGGGGCACCATGGCCAGAATGCTGAACTAGGATTGGAAAGAGCCGGGGTGCAGATCTCCACTTTGCTACGGAGCTCACTGGGTGACCTGGGGCCATGCAGTCTCGTTCAGCCCAACCTACCTCACAGGGACATTGTGAGAATAAAAGGGCGGAGGAAGAACTTCGTATACGCTGAGCTTCTTGAGTGAAGGGTAGCATAAAACCTTGGGCCAGAGTAGGTGACCCGATATGCAGAGTTAGCGAAGAGGTTTTATTTTAGACTACCATAACAAGTTGCCTTAAGATGAATATACATGCAAAGCAACTGCTCCCCTCCCGGGACTGCAGGGTTGCAGAGGTCTGGTTCATACAGACGCACCGCCAGCTGGCTGCCTCACCTACTAACAGCCCAGCTAAACCATAATGGCTCCCCTCTTTCTGGTGCAGTGAAAACGATAATCACCTCTCACAGATGTGCACAGCGGTTTGCAAGGACTAAGTGGCCAGCAGGGAGCTATAGGCCCACATACGGTGGATAGCACCCTGGTTCGGAAACCCACCCAGCACAGGGCAGGGAGAATTCCTTTGCTTTTATTATCCTTGTAACCAAAGCCGCTGTTCGAAATGGTTGCAAGCTTTTGAATACAATAAACACTCTGTGGCCACTCCTTTAGTGGAGGGGAAATTGTGGCACCTGTAAACACATCAATTCAGCCCAAGACACCTTGGCGGCCCAAGGAGTTAGAGAAGTCATGTGGTTGTGTACATGTGAAATTTGAATTTTGTCTGGGGGCCTGATGGAGGGGGGCACGGAGATAATCCACATGTGCCAGCACAGCGCTAAACCGTGGGAATGCCAGCGTCTTCCTGGTACGATTTTTGACATCATCTCACCACGAGAGCAGCATCATGGCGCGATGATGTCAGAAATCGCTCTAGGAAGACGCTGGCACTCCCACGGTTTAGCGCTGTGCCGGTAGATTCAGCCTCTGTCTGGGAGGCACAGGATGGCTTTTCAGTCCTATTTCAAAAGTGGGTCACCTGACCTGCAAAGTGTAGGTACAGGAAGTGGGGCTTATGGGTTCCCCCACATCGCCTCCAACTTCACCTGAAATCTAGCCAAAATGTATATACAGAACAGGCTATGCCGAGAAAAGAGAGAGATGGGGTCTGAAAAGGGATGTCCACCCCCCTCCCCTCCATAGCCTCTTGAGAAGTGTGAGCTTCTGAATGCTGGGGGGCAGGAAAGGAGGGGGGGTCAGCAATATAGCTGTGGGCAGCTAGGCACATGCTCCCCATTGTCTCCCCCAAAGGCCCACGCCAGATGTCCGATGGGTACTTACCCAATCCGTGGCCTCCTATGGACACTGTAGAGAGAAAGAAGGAAATAGCCATGAGATTGAAGGAAATAGCCTTGGTGGCTGATGCTTAGACTAAGAAAGAGTGGAACAGAGGGGGTGGATAGCAGAGGGGGGAGCAAGTCTAAGGGGAACGAGAGAGAGCAGCACAACTGAAAGCAGATTTTTAGAGTGCAAGAAGGACTCGATCAGGGAAGTCTGGCCGAGTGTGGCGTGGGACAGGTTGGACACATCTTTTTCCTCCTGGCAGAATTCACGTGCCCTGAAAGTTGTGCAGGAGTCAGAAATGCTTCAGGTGCAGATTTTCATACCATAGATGGGAAGCAACTGGGAGAGCTTCACCAGTTGAATGTTTGCCTGTCCAGCTGCTGCTAAAGGCCAAAGAGGCTTTGCCAGAAAAAGGGGAAGGAGGAAAGCAACCCTTAACAGGATTTGGTACTTCCAGACTTGAAACGTTCCAGCCCAGTCAGTGCATTTCTCTGTGCACCGAATCGCGCCCTCCAGTGGCCCCATCGTGGAAAAAGCCCCACTGCAGATGGAGAGGTCAGCTGAACCCCAAGGAGGGGAGAGGAAAGAAGTAGCCGGGTGGGACATAACCCTCCATGGAGGAAAATCAGATGGCTGGGGGAGAGCGTCTACAGATGCATAGATCCAGAGGAGTTAGCCATGTTAGTCTGTAGTTGCAAAATAGTAAAGAGTCCAGTAGCACCTTTAAGACTAACCAACTTTATTGTAGCATAAGCTTTTGAGAACCACAGCTCTCTTTGTCAGATGCATCGCCAGCTTTCAAGAACCACAGCTCTCTTTGTCAGATGCATTTGGCGAACTCCCCCATTGCTATTCTACAGAAGCAGCTGCTGATACCCACCCCCCCTCCAGGAGGTCAGAGCAAAGCAAGGGGGCTTCAGGGAGTCACCACCCACCTGTGACAAGGCACTTGCTGGCGTCCCCAGCAGGAAGGGCGTGGATGCGGAAGGGAGAGTACGGAATCTCATCGCCGCCATATTTGATGGTGATGGTATAGCGTCCGGTCATGTCCGGCACGTAAGAGACAGTGTAGGTCCCATCTCCATTGTCCCGAATGTTCGCCTTTTTGGGTTTGCCCTCGGGGTCCTGTGGGACAAAAAGGGTGAGGTGGGTGGCACAGTCATTAGCCAGCCGGTGCTTCACCGAACGCGCATGCCGCAGGAAACTCGTTCAATTGAAATCTGCATCCGCATCACAGTACCGAAGAGAAGGGTCGAGGGGCTTGTTCCCATCTACCTCACGTAGTCTACCCAGCACACTGACAACTGCTCTCCCAGAATGCTATTCAGCCCCAAGGTTCATGAAAACGGTGCCTCTGAGCATATGCAGAAAGCAGGCCCCTTTACCACTGGGCAACCCTGCATAGTTCTTGGATGAGGGGAAAGAGATGCATCTAAGAGCTAAACTACAAGAGACGAATTACACGAGGACACTCACGTGAAGGCAGTCACAATGTTAGCTGGGAAGCCGAGTTTTAAAAGACAGATGGGAAGGCTCTGTCAATTTCCCCTCTCTACAAAGCCAGCAAAGATGGCTCCTCAGAGGGTTTTTTTCCTCTTCGCCTTCTAGAAGGGGAGGCGAAACTGACAGAACCTTCTGGAGGTGAAGAGGAAATTAACAAACCCTCTGAGGAGTGATCTTTGCCGGCTCTGTAAAGAGGGGGAATGGACAGAGCCTTCCGATCTGTCTTTTAAAACTCAGCTTCCAGGCTAATGTTGCGACTCCCTTCACGTGTACGTCCTCGTGTAATTCATCTCTTATAGTTTAGCTCTACGTCAGAGTTCATGACGTTAATCTAAGCCCCTCTCACATGAGAAACTAGCGCTCAGCCTCCATGTTTTTTCCCACCCTCTTGAATCCTCCATGGGGCAAAGTAATTCAAGTTGAGGTAACTGCACCCAGATCTCACCCCCACACACCTCAAATCCTCCACACGTTTCCCTGAAACTCACCAGGATCTGTACGGTGAGCAGCCCCTCACCAGCGTCACGGGCATCAATGGTGAACTCCACGGGAAGGCTGGCGGGAATGCCGGAGGCGTTGAGGCCGGGCCCACTGGCTCGCACTTTGCTTGCGTCATGGGCCGGGAGGACCTTGATCTTGAATGGGCTGAAATGAGCAACACCCGGAGATCAGGGAGTGTCTGGCTGGAACGGGCCTTCTTTGGGGCTCTGGAGATTCTGGCAGGGGAGGGACATCGCTAGTTCCAGCAAGGAGGGCGCTGAGGAACGGGAGACGGGCAAGGCAGCTCCCCACTTCCCTTTTCCAATTGCCCCTTAACCAGAGCTTTTTCTCTGGGAAAAGAGGTGGTGGAACTCAGTGGATTGCCAGTGGTGGGAGGTGGTGCCCCTGGTACCACCTGTGCGCACGCAAAGTGCACGCATGCTCCCAGGGCCGATGATGTCACTTTGGGTAAGCTGGAACAAGTGGCGCAGAGGGCAATCTAACCTCCCCTCTGCCTGGAGATCAGGGGGCGGGGCCACCAGCCATGTGACCATTTTCAAGAGGTTCTGGAACTCCGTTCCACCACGTTCCCGCTGAAAAAAAGCCCTGCCCTTAACACTGTGGCAGTAAGAGCCCTTTGGCATTTACCTCTCTCTGTCCTGCCACACGGCTGTGCCCTGGTTCTTTCCTCAAAGCCTGCCCACAGGGAACCTTCTAGGCCCTGGCACAGGCCATATTCTCTCAAACAATTTGCCTGCCCTCAGCCAAACAGGCGAGGCCTTCAGCCAGGCTAAAAACAGAGCTGCCATCCAATCCGTTGGGGGGAGGGGGGAGTGGAAAGCAGCTGAGATTCCTCACAGGCCGGACGTCCGCCAGGGCACATATTTGCGCTCAGTCCCAGTGTGTACGTATGCAACGAGCTTGGCACATGATGGACAAGCACAGCTGAACAAATCACGTGCCGTGTGCCCTGGCACTCTGCCACGGACAAAGGGGGCATCAGTTGGAGACCTTGGAGAAGGAGTGGGCCTCTCTCGAGAACAATCCAGCCACGTCCCCTTCTGAAAGCCAGGCTGCCCTGAGGACTGAGAGTCCCCGGTTTTGAAAGGGGAATCTGTCCTTTCCCATGCCAGGAACACCCTCTGCTTACCTGCGGGGCACCTCTTGCCCACCATACTTGACTGACACGGTGTACGGCCCATCTGTGGCAGGAGTGTAGTTCACAGCATGAGTGCCGTCCCCTTTGTCGCGCACCTCCACTGGCTCAGCCACCCCTGGGAAGGCAGGAAAGAGGCTTACAGAAAGGGAAGGAAAACAGAGGCTGTCGAATCCAACCCTAACCTCTAATGGAGGGGCAGGATTGGGCTGTGCAATCAAACCCTTAACAAGCAAGAGAAGAAAATTTGTGCACTTTTGCCACTGGATTGTGGCACAAACTCAAAGCCCTCTGCACCTCCACCCGCCTTTAGTTACCTGGGAAATCTGGGTGCCCCCAACTCCACAGAAATGCTTTAGCATTTGGAGGAACAAGTCCCAGCCCCCAGCTCATCCTACACCCTTGTGCTCTGAGAACTGGTTAACCGGTGCCAGGACTGGACCTTTCCAGCACGGCTGTGAGTGTTGCTCCATGCAAAAACTCACACAAGATGCTAGACGCTAAGGAGAAGGGGTCTCCTCTAGGCTTTCTAGACACAGCCAAAGTAGACACATGTGGAAGCATTCATTCATGGGAGCCCCCTATCCCACACAGCCCCAAATGGTCTACCCCAGGCATAACCTGGCCACCTCAGATGTATTCTCAGAGATCCATGACTTGGTTCCCCATTTAAAAAACAAATTTAACGGTTAAAATAGCATTGGGGCAGATTAGCCCTTCCTCTCTCTTGGGTGACCATCTCTGGGTTGGGAAATTCTGGCAGATTTGGATGTGCAGCCTGGCACGGAGGAGAATGCCAGAGAGTCCATGCTCCAAAGAGTGAGGAATGGATCGCTGTGATCGGGAGATGAGTTACGATTCCGAAAATCTCCCTCTTTGCCTGGAGGTTTGCAACCCGAATTACAACACACAGAGGCCACAAATCTCTATCACATTTTCCATTTTCATTCCACCCTTCCATCCAGGAGCTCAGGGCAATGCATGCCGTCCCCTCCCTCCCCCATTTTATAACAACAACAACAACAACAACAGATTTATATACCGCCCTTCAGGACAACTTAACGCCCACTCATAGTGATTTACAAAATGTGTTATTATTATCCCCACAACAAAACACCCTGTGAGGTGGGGCTGAGAGAGCTCCAAGAAGCTGTGACTGATCCAAGGTCACCCAGCTGTCTTCAAGCAGAGGAGTGGGGAATCAAACCTGGCTCTCCAGATTAGAGTCCTGCTGCTCTTAACCACTACACCAATCACTACACCAAACTTATCCTCATGACAACCCTGCAAGGTAGCTTCGGCTGAGAGAGAGTGCCTGATTCCAGGTCACCCTGAGAGTTGCAAGTCACCTAGATCCTAATCTCACCAATACACAGTGCTGCAACCACGCATCCCGCACATCATCTTGACTTCTAGTATTTCTCTCCTCTCCCCAGCCTATCCGTGGAAGTAAAAGACAAACTTTCTAGGCTCCCCATCTCAACAGCAGCTTTGAGAGCTGTTCAAATAGCCTTGAGCAAAACCTCATACCTGGTCCCAGGGCTTTTTTTCAGGCTGGAACGCAGTGGAACGGAGTTCCGGCACCTCTTGAAAATGGTCACATGGCCGGTGGCCCCGCCCCCTGATCTCCAGACAGAGGGGAGTTTAGATTGCCCTCCATGCCACTGGAGTGGCGTGGAGGGCAATCTCAACTCTCCTCTGTCTGGAGATCAGGGGGCGGGGCCATCAGGCATGTGACTATTTTTGCCGAAGGCGATTTAAACTTTAAAAAACTCCCCCCTTGTTCCAGCTGTCCCAAAGTGACATCGTTGTGCGGTCCTGAGTTCCACCACTGAGTTCCACCACCTCTTTTCCCAGAAAAAAAAGACCTGCCTGGTCCTAATTAAACACAGAGCAATAAGCTGCCATTCAGGCTTGCCGTATTAGCGCTATGCAACGAGGGACTCTCCTTTGGTGGGATCTTGCTACCAGAGTAAACGCTGGGAGTACCAAAAAGAAAAAGGATAATCCATATAGAAGGCTGGCCTGTTCCTTTTCCGTACCTGAGGGTCCCAGGACCATCACTTCCAGGGGAGCAAGACCAGCTTTGCTGCAGTCAACGGTGAAGGTCTGGGGGACGCGTGCTCTCACGCCTGCTCCCAGCCCGGGGCCTGAGCACTTCACCTTGCCAGGGTCAACCACGTCCTTAACAGGAACACGGAAAGGACTCCCTGCAGGAGGAAGAGAGGCAGCTCGTTAGCACCGACGAGGGGGTTCTGTCTTCTCGAGCCGGATTCATACATGTCTGTTCATTGCATGATAACTGTGAAAACAGTAAAGAGTCCAGTAGCTCTTTTAAAACTAACCAACTTTATTGTAGCATAGGCTTTTGAGAACCACAGCTCTCTTCGTCAGATGCATCACCAGCTTTTGAGAACCACAGACAACCAGAGCCATGGCTCTTGAAAGCTGATGATGCATCTGACAAAGAGAGCTGTGGTTCTCGAAAGCTTATGCTGCAATAAAGTTGGTTAGTCTTAAAGGTGCAACTGGACTCTTTACTATTATGCAACTACAGACTAACACGGCTAACTCCTCTGGATCTGTGAGAACAGCAGCATCAATGGATCTCACACTCTGGACTCAGCTTCCCAATGACCTCAAATTCAGTGTTTTGAAAAGGACTTAATCCACACTTTTCAGCATCAAGTTACCAACAGTTCATTCACGCTTGCAGGCACATACTCTACACTCAGTGCCCAGACCTCAGAGTCTGATGCGAACTGGGCACTCCGTCCACAGCACCAGATCCGTGATGACCCATTTACACACACAAGTCAGCCTGGGATGTTAGCTTCACCGTGCAACAGCCCTCCCATGAGCAAGGATAAAGCATAGAGGGATCATAGAAACATAGAACTGGAAGGGTACCCAAAGGGTCATCTAGTCCAACCTCCTGCAGAATGCAAGAAATTCATACCTACCCTTTCCCCCCAATGACCCCTGCTCTATGCCCAGAGGCAGGGCCGGATCTATGGTTGCCGGTGCCCAGGGCAACTGAAGTCTGGCTTCTTGCGTGCACACTGTGCGTGCGCGCACTCCTGGTGCTGCGTGATGACATTGCTCCATGATGTCATCAAGCAGGCGCTGCATGCCGCCCCGCAGCAAGCCGGTTGTCCCAGCGCGCTGTAGAGCTGGCAGCGGCAGCGCGACTGGCTGGGAGGCAGCCCAAGCCACTCGTGCTGCTGCCGCCAGCTCCGCAGGACAGGGGGCGCATGACAAGCGTACCCCCTGTCTTGCCGCTCGCGTGCTCCGGGGTGGCAGCTGCACCCGGCACCCCCTCTTTGGTGGTGCCGGGGGCAGACTACCCCCCTTGCCCCCGCATCGATCCGGCCCTGCCCAGAAGAAGGGGAAAAAACTCCAGGACCTCTAGCCAATCTGGCCTGGAAGAAGATTCCTTCCTGACCCCCAAGTAGTGATTGGCATTACCCTGGACATATCATAGGATCATAGATTGCTAGAGTGGGAAGGGGCCTTGCAGTCCACCCAGACCAAC
The DNA here is from genome assembly GCF_028583425.1 of Eublepharis macularius. NCBI lineage: Eukaryota > Metazoa > Chordata > Lepidosauria > Squamata > Eublepharidae > Eublepharis > Eublepharis macularius. The sequence goes on from NC_072798.1 coordinate 3,197,105, forward strand.
CCCCTGCCCAATGCAGGAACAGCCGAAAGCATCCCCGACAAATAGTCATCCAGCTGCTCCTTGAGGGTTGCCAATACGGCAACGCAGCCCTTGGACTGGGGGTGGGGAGTGTTCGTTCCAGCTCTTCTGCTGCCCGTCTGCATATCTGCCATTCATAGGTGTTGTGTCACGCACTGGTCCTCTGAGCGCACGAGAAGTTTCTTATTGATGTGAAGCCAGTAGGTTATCTCGCAAGCGTTTACTTTCTCTTTCCCCGCTGCCTCCAGCAAGTGTCCTTGCACGCCAGCTGCAGCCGGCTCCAAATGTATCTTTCTTGGGAACGGGGATGATTTCATTCTTGGTTCTGTCTAGCCTAAACCTGGCTTCTCTCCGTCTTCACCCCCCTCTAACTACTTCGCGCCCAGACTTTAACGGCCCTTATCCTATGGTGGGAATCTTCAGATCAGATTATTTATTTACAGTTAATAACCAGTACAGACTTATAAAAACATAAGTGAGTATCATACACAAAATACACCACTTTGTAAAAATAATTATATAAAAACTTGGCAATATAAATACCAAAGTGTGGGCTTTCAGGGTTAGAAATAAAAGCAGATGTTACTCCTTTGCACATTCCCTGCGGATTCTACAAGCCGCGGCTAAAAATCTGGCACTAGCCAACGTGATCTGGGGATCGGCGCCTAACAGGAGCTTATTAGTTAGCTCTGTGTCAGGGAGGCTCGAAAGCTTCTTCAATGCAGGTTGGATATGTTTTATACGTATTCCGTGGTAGAACTTACAAGCAAGCATGATGTGCTCAATTGTTTCTACTTTCCCTGCCTTGCATGGACAAACTCGCTCAGCCGTCGGGACCTTCTTATAACGGCCTTCAAGTACTGCAGATGGGAATGGATTACATCGGGCCAACGAGGGGTGGGAATCTTCCCTATAACTAACACCACCACTTCTGCCAATACAGTTGTCTGAGCACTTTGGACTTGATGGATCTCTAATAAAGTTACTTCCACCAATACTCCTGCATGTTTGCTGTGGAGAACTGAGGGGTCTACCTGCCAAGGACTGACATCTGCTGTCTGCAGTCGAGACCAGCCTGACTGCTCTCGTCCTCTTGGATGGCTAAGGCCAAGGTGGGAACAGCCCACATTGTGGGGCTTTGCAGCAGATTCATAACAATGAGTGTACAGGGATCCAGGGGAAGGGGTCCTGTGCGGACCTGGAAGGATACCCGGCCACTTGGGAAGCAGCCATAGCTCAGCACCTCCTTCACATGCCAAAGGTTCCAGGTTCAACCTCTGGAAGCATCTCCAGGTAGAGGGTCTTAAGTAGCAGTCACTGGGAAATACCTTTCTCTGCTGAGAGAGAGTCCAGTGGTCTGACCTTGCCAAAGGCTGCCAGCCATAATTTTTTTTAAAAAAATCGTCATTGGTGAGGGCAGGTCAAGCTCCGCCCCATATCTTGCTATTTCCAAAAAGACATGTGAACAGCAGATAGCGCAAAGCATACGCAATTTGGGCGTGAATGTAAACAGGAGAATGAAGATTGCGGGATAGGAACCAACGCAATCGTTGCGTTTGAAAAACGGAAACTGAGTGTGGATTCAGCCCATGCTCACAATCCCCCTCTCTTAACACACGCTGGGTGGCAGGCTACGTGCACAGCCCTCGGCCACCACCCTCCCCTCCACCTACCAGGTATGGGGCGCCCTCCAAAGGTGATGTTGACATCGTAGTCACCCGGGGTGAACGGTATGTACTCCACGCTGCAGCTCCCATCTTTGTTATCCTTGCATGACATTTTGGCCTCCGACGGGCCCTCAATAGCCAAGCCGAGGCCACCAGTCCCTGCACCCCTGTGAAGAAACAGAAGAAACCAGTCAGAAAAGCTAATTTACAGAGGGTCAAACTGGGTGGCCGTTTCTAGCTGGTAACCCACGGCTGGTTTTCCTCCTTGTCTGGTTAAATCAATTTGTTTGGTGGAGGGTGAATTGTTCAGCTGCGAGCCTGGGAGTCACGTGGGTTCGAATTCTTGAGTGCTTTTAAATTTGTCATCTGATTTAATTTTGCTAATAAAATCGCCACTTGGCTCCTGTCTCCTTTGCCACAGAGATCAGGTGAGAGAGCATTTTTTTAAAATCATCGCACTTTCTCCATGTCTCTAAATTTTCGTTAGCGTGCTTTTTTCCTTTTATTACAAACCAGAAGCATTCATAACAGAAACAGAGAATAAAACAGGACAATAAAAAGTGTCTTATTTAAATTACATAATACGTTTCATGTGCTTTGCACGCAAAAGGTCTGAGGCGCAATCTCCCACCCCTGCTGTTCAACGCCCTCAGCCAGCACTGGCTGAGGAAAGACATTCTGAGCTGAACAGATCAACATTGGTTCATACCATTTGAGCCAGTATATGAGCCAATTTCCTGTGTCCTATGTCCATTTAAGATCCCGGGTCAGAACCATATCATAAACCATAAACCATAAACTTTCAAGAACCACAGCTCTCTTCGTCAGATGCATCTGACGAAGAGAGCTGTGGTTCTCGAAAGCTTATGCTACAATAAAGTTGGTTAGTCTTAAAGGTGCTACTGGACTCTTTATGATCTTGAAAAGATTGTGAGTGCGTATTGCCCATAGTTCTCTGTATCATGCCACACTACAGACCGGCATCTGCTCTGAACGGGACAGCTCAGGCACATCTCTGAGGGCAGTTCCACAGCTAGTGGCAGACAGTTCCAACAGCTAGCCAAGACCCAATGTGGCCCTGCTGGTCTTGTGATCTCTGGAAAGCCTGAATCACAACAGCTCGGCTCAGCTTACAGCCTGGGCAAAGGAAAGCGTGCCTACCTGGTTTCCACGGTGAAGCGGTTCGACTTGTTCACCAGCCCTCCCTCAAGGCCAGGGCCGTAGGCGCGTACGCGGCTGGGGTCACAGCCCTCGGTGACGCCCACCCGGAAGGGGCTCTTGGGCACCGGCACGTCATCGTAAGTCACTTCCACAAGGTGCACACCTGGGAGAACAGAGAGTCAGGGGGCAGCATCCCATCCCCACGGCCCCCACCGGGACTCCCCTGGCGGGTTCATTCTAGACAACAGGCAGGATCCGTCCCCCCTCTGCTCCCCAAACACGGGTCACCCGGTACGAGGTGCAGCCAGAACGCCAGCAGTAAAATTTTGCTTCCTCCTTTTTGCATGTTAAAACAGAGGCAAGTCTCTAGCCCTCAAGCAGGAAAGTGAGGAAAATGTCTGGCAACTCAGAAGACAAAGGTGGGCTTGGACCCGATTTCTAGCCATCAAGTGGACATCCCGCACCACTCTTGGTCTTTCCCGCAAGACCAGCAGAAGCAGAAGGAATCATGCCGAATAAATAGGAGGCACCTTTTAATTGCTAAAAGGGTGATCGCTGAACAATCTTCTGATTGATTAAAGGAAGTCCCTGATTAATTGAGCTACATTTTCTTAAAAAATGTTAATTATGTGAAATGGAAGTCCTTCTAATCATTGGTTAATTAGATGACTAAAACTCATACGACTTCATGACATGTTTCTTTGGCAGGGTGACAGCCCCTCCCAAAATAAATATATGCAAATGGCCTCGGTTTGCATCAGACAGGCAGCCTGCATAAGGAAGGACATAAGAAGAGCCCTGCTGGATCAGAGCAGCGGGTCCATCTGATCCAGTATCCTGTCCCACGCAGTGACCAACCAGCCAAAATGCAGAATTTCACTTGCTGCCTGTGCCGAATGCAAACATCCCTGATGCTAGCCAATAGACCCCGTTCTAAGAAACGACTGCTACAGAAGCTTGGAGGCTTCATCCTCCTAGCCTTAATTTAGGTTGAGGGAAGGATTGCCTAGCCCATAACAAAGGGGCAAGTGGGTTGCAAGGAAATAGAAAACAGAAGGAGCCACCTGTGCAGAGGGGCATGAGGGGCCTTACCATCCTCGTAGGGTGTGTACTGGACACGGTAGGTGCCGTCCCCATTGTCAGTGATATACGTGTCTGTCTTGGCACCGGAGGGGTTGATGACGCGCACCTTGATGTGGCTGCCACCAGTCTTGGTGAGTGAGCGAGCGTCCACCGTGAACTCAGTGGTGACCTCACGCAGAACACCTGGGAGAGATCATTAAAGGTGAGAACTTTGCTTTGCTGGTCATCCTTGGGGGAGTTTGCAATACAGTTGATGCATTTTTGCATCCCCTCCCTCTTGGACTGAAGCCGCATCCAGAGAGAGAGGGGTGGAAGGGAGCTGGTATTGCCCTGAGGAACTCGTACAGGTGGACTTTCTGAGGGTGCCAACCTGTAGGATCATCACGGGGCACCCCATAAGGACAATTTGTTCCTCCTTTAAGAATAGGAGCAATGGTTAATGCAGACAGAAGGATGGAGAAGTCTGTTGGTAGATGCACAGTTGGCAAAACCCAGAGCAGGAAGAATGAGAAAGAACAAGAAGCAACTCAGCTTAAAAATGCTATTAGTAGATTAAAGAAAGGAAGGTAATAGAGAGATGGATGAATTATCTGAATGTTGGTTGTTGTGGGTTTTCCGGGCTGTATTGCCGTGGTCTTGGCACATCCTTTCCACACTGTGACACTGAGAGATCTCTGTCTTTTGGTGCTACACCTCTGAAGATGCCAGCCACAGCTGCTGGCGAAACGTCAGGAACTACAATGCCAAGACCACGGCAATACAGCCCGGAAAACCCACAACAACCATCGTTCTCCGGCCGTGAAAGCCTTCGACAATATATCTGAATGTTATCTACCTATATTTACAGAGAGAGATTTTAGATAGGTAGATAGGCAGTCTGTCTCTCTCAAATCCACCTTCTCTCTGCCACTAACATCCACTGATACACCTCTTGTTTCAAGTTTGTATTGTTTTAATTAGATTGAGTAAAGACGGGTAGCTGTGTTAGTTTGTCTGTAGCAGTAGAAAAGAGCAAGAGTCCAGTAGCACCTATAAGACTCACAAAATTTGGGGTAGGGTATGAGATTTTGTGAGTCACAGCCCGCTTCTTCACTTCTTGGAATCTGAAGAAGTGGGCTGTGACTCACGAAAGCTCCTGCCCCACCCCAAATTTTGTGAGTCTTATAGGTGCTACTGGACTCTTGCACTTTTAAATTGGATTGGTCATTGCAGTTCTTTCAGTTTCTTCCTTGCCGACTGCTTTACAGACTTTTAATGGAAAAGTGGCATAAATTCTCCAACTGACAAATATCTATCCATCCAATCGGGATGGGTGAGTGGGGAAGACATAAGATATTGGCTTGCAACTCACCTCGTGGTTCCACTCCTGGCCCAAAGACCTTGACGTTGCTGGTGTCCACAGCAGGGTCAACGTTGACGCGGGCAGGGAATTTGGGCACGGCATGTCCGCCATATTTAATGGTGATGGTGTAGGTGCCGGGGAAGGAGGGAATATAGGTGATGCTGTAGGTCCCGTCGCTATTGTTTTGGATGAGCACCTCGGCCTTGACCCCCGAGTCAGAGATGATCTCAATGGTCAGTTCAGCGTCGCCCGCCTTGGAGCAGTCCACCATGAAAGTAGCCACCTCACCCACCTTCCCGTGCTCTAGGCCAGGCCCACTGGCCGTCACCTTGGACGGGTCGAAGACGGGCTTGATGTCAGCCTTGAAGGGTGACCCAGGGATGTGGGCGTCCGCAAAGAGGATGTTGATGGCATATTCGCCAGGCTCCGTGGGAAGGTAAGAGACGGAGCACGAGCCATCGCCGTTGTCTTGGCACTCGATCTTGGCTTCACAGGGGCCCTCCACAGTCAAACCGAGCCCCCCAGTGCCAGCCCCTTTGGTGTCGATGGTGAAAGGCGCTGGCTTCCCGACAAAGCCACCCTTCAGCCCCGGACCATAGGCACACACCTGGAAGGGAAACATGAAGTAAATTAGAACAAAATTCATGTCTAGCAGCACCCTAAAGACCAACAAGTGTAAGCTTTCATGACTCAAAGTTCACTTCTTTATATTTCTGTCAGAAAGTGGGTATTACCAAGAAGGGCCAGCTGGTGCCAGTATGCAGAGATTCAATGTAAAACAATCAATTTGATTAGAGCGAGGAGATATGCAGAGGTGGAAAATGCAGAGAATTAGTATCTGTATGGAGATAAGAATCCTATGTCCTGATCCAGCCCTGGGGAGTCTTTGGCCCTGAACTTGTTAATGAATTCTGCACTGCAGAATTCACACTGCAATCTGCCTTTGAAGCTTCTCTGTAGGAGAGGCGCCACTCTTAGGTTAACAATGGAATGTCCTGGAGAAAAGTGAGTTCCTTGCTCCCAGGATCTGCCTCATATTGGCCAGGAACGGCCGTTGCAGAAAATACCCCCCAGTGCATACATTAAGCTTCCCAGAAGTCCCTGTGCTGCTGCGAACACCTCCAAGGCGCCCTCTGACTGCCAAGGGAAGCCAGACATCCATGGGTGGTGGTTAGTGGAGGGCACATCATTTTGCCCTCCTCTTGAGCATTTAGTGCCAAACACTCACCTTGGATGGGTCCGGGGGCATGACAGCCTCAACCGAGAAGGGGCTGCCCGGCACAGGGTGTCCATCGTAAGTGATATCCACCTTGTAAGGCCCCTCTTCGGGTGGCATGTACTTGACGGAGTGGATGTCGTTGGTGGTGCCAGTCTCTACTTTGCAGGGGATAGGGCGCCGAGAGGGGGAGCTGATCTTCACGTCCACCTGGCCTTGCCCACCTGCCCCCTTCGTGTTGATGGTAAATTCCTGGTCACGGCCCACGTCCACCTCTGCAGGAAGAGTGGGGGGAAAGGTGTGAATGGAAGAGGATGGGCAGATGTGCAGAAAGCTCCATTTCTACCACTCCCCATAACACAATGCATAAAACTCAGGGGAGACTACTTTGTATGGGGAATAATTAACCCATGGGACTCACTGCCTCAGGATTTTGTGGCAAATCACAACAAAGAGCACATTTTAAGACAACTGAATATATGAAGCTGTCTCATTCTGAGTCAGAACATGATCTTTATTCATTTATTTAACTATTTATTTATAGTCCTCCTTTCTCACGGAGGCTCAAGGAGGATTACATCATGCCGAATCAGATAGCAGACCCCGTGTTGTCAACACAGGCTAGCGGCAGTTCTCTAGGGCCACAGGTAGAGAAGAGCGTGCTGCCTCAAGCCCTTGAACTGGAGACCCTGGGGGCTTTGGCCAGCTATGCAACACCCGTGATGCAAGACAGCGACAGCTGCACCAAAGAAACCCAGTTGAATCTGCGCTGCTCCTTTTGCCAGGAAACTAAGTGGCAGAGACCGAGTGTGGGATCTCCAATGAGCCGAGCAACAGAAGGCACCAGGCAGCCTAATTTTCTACACACTGACTCAGGAGCACGTCCCGCTGGATTCAGCGGCACTTACTCCCAAGTAAGCATACACCTAATTGAAACTCTGAACACTGTTCAAAACCCATTAGTGAACACGCTTTGTGCAGATGCCAAACTTCAACCATCTCCCCCGGTTTTTTATTGCACTTTCATTGTAAGTCAGATAAGCCAGATAATTTAATTTATTGCATTTCTAGCCTGCCTTCCCCGCGAGCAGGTTCAGGGCGGGTAACAACATTAATATTAGAATAACATAAAATACAATATAAAATCAATAATATAATATAAGTACAAGATATAAAAATTAAAACCAATTCCAGGTGGCCATGTGTGATGTGAATACCCTGCGTCAGGAATTCATTAGGGTAGAGAGGGCAGGTTGCAGACGTCTCAGCTAAACAGTGACCCAAGACCACAGCAGAGGGGCCGGCCGAGTAGCCCACCCAAGCCTCAGCCGCTACCATAGGCCTGGCGGACATCTCCATCTTACAGGTCTGGCGGAACTGTAACAAGTCCCACAGGCCCCTCGTCTCGACAGAGAGGGAATTCCGCCAGGCTGGTGCCAGGGCTGAAAAGGGGAAGCAAATTCGGGGGAAGGGGAAGTCGCCCGCATTGGCTTTGCTTGGACTGTCAAAGATGGGCAGACGTGTGTCGAGGGCCACTGGCAGAATCTCAAACCTTTGCCCTCCCTCCCTCCTGAATGCTGCTCAGCCCCCACTGGTCCCCCCCACTTACTGCTGTTGAGTCCTTGCACTTTGACCTTGCTGAGATCGAGAGGCGGAGCCACATTAACTGGGAAGGGGCTCTTCGGGATGGGGTCTCCACCGTAGGTGACCGTCACTGCCATGTTGCCCTAATGTTGGCAAAGGGGCAGGGAGAGAAGAGATCAAGGTCAGATACAGCAAGGACATACTGGGTGGAATGGATTCTTTGGTCTCTGCCCGGTAACATTCTCGACAGCTTCCCCCTGCAGCTCCCTCCCTTTCCCACTAACAAGGCCATTCGCTGCAGGGAACTGAACAATTGCACTCTTTACACTGACGATGAGATAACAAAAATAATAACAACATTCAATTTACATACCACCCTTCAGGACAACTTAATGCCCACTCAAAGCGGTTTACAAAGTATGTCATTATTATCCCCACAACAATCACCCTGTGGGGTTGAGAGAGCTCTGAGAGAGCTGTGACTGACCCAAGGTCACCCAGCTGGCTTCAAGCGGAGGAGTGGGGAATCAAACCCGGTTCTCCAGATTAGAGTCCTGCCACTCTTAACCACTACACCAAACTGGCTTAAGTGTGAGGGAGGCACAATAGTTTGTGTGCACTATACAGATAATTTTTAAATTTAATCTTTCATTAGATAGGAGGCAGAAGAGAAGAAGACCAGCCAATCGTATCAATAAGCTGCAGGGCTTCTGACCATTGCAAACTTTAGTGGTAGGAAGAGGGTGCAAAGCTTGCTCCATATCAACAGAAGCAACCCATTTTACACTTTCGAATTAGGATGCAAAGGAAGTTTTTCCGGCTTCCTTCAAAGAAAGTAGTTAACGCAGGGTCACTTTGAAATTCCTAGTGCCTCCTCCGCTACTCACAGAATTACAATTCCCAGGGAGAAGGAAGGACTCATGCAGTATAGATTCTGGTCGTTAGTTGTCTTGGTCTGCTGTAGAAGAGCAAGATTCGAGGGCAGTGGCATCTTAGAGCCCAACAAGATTTCCAGGGTATGAGCTTTTGAGAATCAGCTCTGACAAAGGTTTGATTCCAGAAAGCTTATACCCTGGAAATATGGCTGGTCTCTTAAGGTGCTACTGGACTAGAATCTTGCTCCTTTATGTAACATAGAGCATGACACTCAAGTCATTGCGACCCGCTTTGAGCAGAGCAAATGAACCAAAGGGACTCTTAAACGGGGGGCCTGCCGGAAGATGCTGCCGGATGGGCCCTGTGGGAACATCCTGGCCTGAAAGCGGAGGGGCCGAGGTCCTTCTCACCTGTTGCACAGCCGTGTACTTGACAGTGTAAGAGTAGTCGTGGTTGTCGATGATCTCAAAGTCTCGCACAACTTCACCCTTGGTGGCTCCCGCAAAGTGCACGTCCAGCTTGGCTTTGCCAGCCCCTTTGGTGAACACCGTGAAGTGGGTGGGCTTCCCGACTTCCACACCTGGGAAGAAAAAGTCACATTGGGCACAGCCCCTCAGTACCCTGGTTGCAAAGGATGCTGCCATTTGCCTTCTTGGCAGAGGACGGGGGCCCCCTGGCAGCATACCAGGGACAAGGAAGATCCTTTCCTCCCATCCTAGAGCAAACTTTGAGAATGGTCGGTCGCAGCCAAGAGTTATCTTGAAGCCTCTTTCCCCCCCTCCCCCTTGGAATTCGACTCCATCTCAAACTCCCAGCAGGCCTTACTTCTTGTGGCCAATTTCCCACCTGTCCTCGGCCCCTGCTCACCTGTCCGGTTGAGCCCAGGCCCTTCGGCCTTCACCTTGCTGGCATCGTGGGAGGGGTCCACTTTGATGTGGAAGGGGCTGATGGGGATTTCCTGTAGGGGGGAAAGGAGAGGCTGTTGGACCGAAGGAGCAGCAGTCCCAGTCACGAGGGCTGACACCGAGCCTGGCTGCTCCTTATCTGCAGTCCCTGCTTTTGGCACTGGGTTTCAAAAGTGAGAGGTGCGGGGGCTTAAGATTGCCTGGATTTGAGCTAAATCCAAAAAACATGCTATTAAACATCCTACCAATTCATGTTAGAAAAGAACAGGGAGACCTTTTTCGTTATGTGGTGATAGCAGCAAGAGTGCTATACGCAGCAAAATGGAAAACAGATATGTGCCCTAACATGTTAGAGTGGACAAATAAGATGTATGAAGATGCATCAATGGCCAACTTAGCTACGTATGTACATAATAGACCCATAGCTTAATGTTGGGGGAAATGGAAGCATTTCTTTGACTACTTAGGCAAAAATTAACATTCATTAAGGTAACTCAGTATAAAGATAAGAAGATAAAACACAGGGAAATGATTAACCAAAAAAGTTGATATTATAGTTTGTATAAGCAGGCCTCATTTTGAGGAGGAACGCGCAGGAACACAGTTCTGGTAGTTCTCCAAAGAGGTCACATGTCAGGTGGCCCCACCCACCTGACTCTCGGCCATTTTGGGCCCATTTCAGCCTGGATTGGGGCCAAAACGGCCTGAATCAGGCCTCTGACAGGTGGTGGATCACTCTCCCGCTCAGCAGCAGCCCGATCCTGACCATTTTGGGCCCCTTTTTGGCCATTTTCAGCCCCTTTTTGCCATTTTGGGCCCAATTTCGGCCCTGAATGACCAGGATTGGGTCCAAAACAGCCAGGATAGGTGATGTCAGGGTGTGTGGCATATGCAAATAGCTATGCTAATGACACATTTCCAGTTATGTCAAGGGGCGTGGCATATGCTAATGAGTTGTGCTAATGAGTTCTAAACTCCCCTCTGTTTGGAGATCAGGGGGCGGGGGCCACCGGCCATGTGACCATTTTTGACGAGGGCAATTTAAACTTTAAACCCGCCCCCCTTGTTCCAGCTGACCCAAAGTGACGTCATTGTGCAGTCTTGAGTTCCACCACTGGGTTCCACTACCCTTTTTCCCAGAAAAAAAGCCCTGGTCCGAACCAACACTCAACTTCAGATTGGCCCAATAGCCAAGCCAATTGCAAGTGTGGGATTCTGTGTCTGTCCTTCCTCCCTCCCTCCCTCCCTCCCTCCCCACATTCCCCCATGTCAGTGAAGACTGCAACAGTAAGAGTGTTATATGAGGATCTGGGAGACATGGGTTTCAATCCCCACACTGCCATGAAAGTTAGAACCTCTCAATCTACCTCGCATGGTTGTTGTGATAATAAATGAGGAAGGGCGAACCCACGCATGCTGCTCTGAATTCCTCGGAGGAAGGACAGGATAAAAATGCACCAGGCAGAAAGGCTCTCAACCCAGGGGAGACGTGACCCCACTGCCTACCTGGTTGGCAAAGAGAACCATGATGGTGTAGCGCCCCGGGCCAGGCGGTGTGTACTTGACGGTGAAGGTGTCGTTGTCGTTCTTGATGATGTCAAAATCAATGTCAGCCTCCAACGGCCCCACCACGCCTGGTGCGCATTTGATGCCGATGCTCACGTCCCCTGAAAGACAGGCAGCACCCAACGGATGTGAAGGGGCGGGGGTGGGAAGGGCAAACTGATCGTCAACAGGATCATCCTCATCATCTTCCATCATAATAATCTTCCCTTCAGGATGACTTAACACCCACTCAGAGTGGTTTAAAAAGTGTGTTATTATTATCTTCACGATCATCACCCTGTGAGGTGGGTGGGGATGACAGAGCTCTGAAAGAGCTGTGACCGATCCAAGGCCACCCAGCTGGCTTCAAGCGGAGGGGTTGGAGATTGCAAGGGGGGTGCACAAGCCATGTCCTGCATGAGCCACACCCCACCCCGAGCCCCCTCCCTTGTTTCATCCCTCCTGGAACTTTGCTAACAGGGAGACCCTCCTGCCAAGGGAGGCCACATAGGACCAGCCAGGACTATGGATGAGCTAAAGGACCAGACCCATGAGGGAGTCAGCTGGAAGCCAACTGACTCCAGCCAGCATGAGCTCCCAGGCCTTGGAAGGAACCTGTAGATCCAAGGACAACCTGTGTGACATTCTGGTGACAAAGCTGGCTTTTGTCCTTGGATGTATCAGCCCCCCAGACTGGAAACCTTGCCGCACCCTTTTCCAGGAGACAGTTTTGGGAGAGCAAGAGAGGTCGACACCTTATCTTCTCTATCATGGGGCAGAAGATCCTCAGAAGACACCACAGAAATTCCACACGCACTTCAATTGCTTCCCTTACCTTGCCCAGCCTCGCTGCAATCGACTGTGAAATAGGTCGGCTCGTTGGCCTTCAGCCCCGTCTTCTCGACTCCGGGGCCATACACCTTGACTTTGTTGGGATGGCTCCCCTCACCGACGCTGACCTACCAGGAGGAGAAGGGGATTCATAGGCACAGTTTAGGGCAGATTTTCCTAAAGTTACAGGAGGGAATGGCAAAGAAGACCAGGGTGGGATGCGTGGAATGCAATTTGCCCACAATGTGTTGTTCACTTGTGGCACTCACTGCCACAAGATCTACTGATGGCCCCTGGCTTGGATGGCTTCCAAAATGGATCCAACCCTCTAAATAAAGTCTCACTTAGGGTCAAATTATTCACTTTTTTAAAAGAGTTGGGTCCAGTTTCCATGGAACATTCTTTGCATATGGAGCACGGTGCGGAGGGCAATCTCAACCCCCCTCTGTCTGGAGATCAGGGGGCGGGGCCACCAGCCATGTGACCATTTTCTCTGAGGGCAACCCACTGAGTTCCACCTCCTCTTTCCCCAGAAAAAAAGCCCTGCCTACACGAGTCACTCCAGTGCTGCCCACTTACCCGGAAGGGGCTCTTGGGAATGTTGACGCCCCCCCAGCTGATGATGATGGTGTGCTTGATGGGCTTGGTGGGGACGTAGACGCACGAGAAGGTGTGGTCGCCATTGTCTTTGATCTTGATGTCAATGGGCACGCCTTCGGCATCCTGGAAAGAATAATCTTATGTATCATCGAAGCCATTCCTGGTTCTGTCTCGTGGCCACCCTTCTGTCCAGCTATGGAACGGACCCCGAGCAGACGCATGCAGGTGAAAGAGCTGGGCTTTGGCGGGGGGGGGGGACTGACTCAGTTCTCAGGCTGCACACGACAAAGTAGAAGAATTGGGTCCAGATGTAGGGTTGCACTGCCTGCTGGGAAACAAGTGGTGCAATCCTATGCATAGTTACTGCAGTGTAAGCCCATTGATTGCAATGGGCTTAGACTGGAGTAACTATGCTTAGGATTGTACTGTAGGACAGCGATGCCTGCCGTATCTGTGCAGCCCCACCTCCTCGTACAAGGACTGGCGGGGGAGCGGGGGGCAGTCTTGTCTGGTACTCTGCACTTGCAAAAGGAGGATCACAAAGAAAAACGTCTGAGATGGGGAAACTCTGTGGCCAGGGAATGAAGTGAAAATGCAAATGATTTGATATTGCGAGAGCGATTGCTGACGAGCAGCACCGACCATCGTGCTGTTGTTCAGTCTTCAGGGTCACCTAGTTAGGCACCTGCACAACTGTTCTATGCTAATACCGAAGTTTCATTCTCTTTGACCCGTGTTCAAACTCCAGTGACTCATTTTCTCCTGCTGATGGCTCAGTGGTCCTTTGCTATCTATCTCCCCAAATGTTCACGTCCCTGCTTTCACCTGTGCTAAATTCTGAATAAGCACCCTGTTGTTAATTCTTGCTTACTCTAGGATGGAACATTAACTTCACTCTAGGCTTACTAGAGATTGCTGGCTCTGTCTCAGCTCCTTTAATGTGCGAGATGGAAGTGAGCTCAGAGCACCCGATTGTGCACAACTGACCAGAACGCAGGGCTCCATGACTGCTTACCTGAGCATAGATCTTGAGCTCAGCTTTGCCTGCCCCTCTGGCGTCGATGGTGAACTCTGCGGGCTTGTTCACAATGCAGCCGACGGGCTCCAGGCCAGGACCAAAAGCTTTCACCTGGAAGAGTTGCAAAGAGATGTTGCTGCCTGAGATGGAAACACAATCCCAGGGAACGGCGTGCATGCTGTGATTCGACATCCAAAAGGCAAGATGCGCTTGTGGGATAGATGCAGCTTCCTGAAAATGTCTTCCTTCAATCTTTGGGGGAAAATGAGTTTCTAAGCCTTAGGAATAAAAGGATGTGCTTGAAAGGAAGTAGGAAATCCCTTCTGAAGTCTTCGACGAGACCGAATGACCTCTTGGGTGGTTGGGGTGTCATTGCCCCCCAATTGAGGAATAATTATACAATGTATGCTTCATTGGCATAATTTATTTATATCATTCATACCCCACCTTTCTCTCCTATGGGAACCCAAAGCGGATTACATCGTTCCCCTCTCCATTTTCCCCTCAAACAGCCCTGTGAGGTAGGTTAGGCGGAGAGTATGCTACTGGCCCAAGGTCACCCAGTTTGCTTCCAAGGGAGAGCAGGGATTCGAACCTGCATTGCCCAGATCCTAGTCCAACAGTCTAACCTCTACACTGCAGTATCTCTCTTATAAGGTATATAAGGCCCAGCAATTCTGCTAGTAACCTCTATATGAGGCCGGGGCAGCTGCTGTTGTGATTGGATGACCCATGGCGACTTCTCATTAATGCCCATCCAAGGTAGAGCAACACAGGTTAGCTTTGATTGGCTGGGGCAGAGCAGGTGGCTAAGATCACTGCTTGCCCAAGCTGGGCTAGGCAGGATCACTGATTGCCCAAGCTGGGCTTGGTTGGATCACTGATTGCCCAAGCTGGGCTAGGTTGGATCACTGATTGCCCAAGCTGGGCTACGTTGGATCACTGATTGCCCAAGCTGGGCTAGGTTGGATCACTGACTGGGCTAGGTAGGATCACTGATTGCCCAAGCTGGGCTAGGTAGGATCACTGATTGCCCAAGCTGGGCTAAGTAGGATCACTGATTGCCGAAACTAGATTACTGATTGCCCAAGCTGGGGAAGGCCTACCTTCTCAGGGAAGTATTCATTGGTGGCAGGCAGGATGTGGGCAATGAAGGGGCTGTCCTTGATGTCCTCGTCATCACAGATCACGTGCACAGCATACTCGCCTGGCTCTGTGGGCCAATAGCGAACATCGCAAGACCCATCCCCTTTGTCATCGCACTCAATTTTGGCCTGGGAGGGGCCTTCGATGGAGAAGCCTGTGGGAGAAAGAAAGGGAGGCAAGTGGCTGAGCCAGAGAGCAGATGGGCGGGCCACAATCTGGGATGCAACTTCCTCCACTCCTGACCCACATCATTGTCATACACTAAAGAATTTGTAGCAAAACTTATCCACAACCCCCTGCCCAATCCACATTTTCGTTGTTGTTGTTGTTTTTGTTTATTCAGTGCCTGGACAGGCAGCCTATAATATATGGTGCATATTAAACAAATAAAGACCACCGAGGAAGGCCTCAAAGCCGAAAGGTGTTTGGCTACGTGAATATAATGATGTATGTAACGGTGGAGTGGAGAGTGCCCTCAAGTCATAGCTGACTTATGGTGACACCCCCCGGTGGGGTTTTCATGGCAAGAGACTAACAGAGGCGGCTTGCCATTGCCTACCTCTGCAATCCTGGTCTTCGTTGGAGGTCTCCCATCCAATTACTAACCAAGGCTGACCCTGCTTAGCTTCTGAGATCTGCTGAGATCAGGCTCACCTGGCCTATCCAGGTCAGGGTGTATGTAACAGTACCTGGTTATTTTTAAGATGCCTATTAATGGTTAACATCTCTGTGTGTACAGGTGCAAGTATTCAAGAATTTCTACACTAGAGAAATATACTTATATAAAAAACCAAAGTGATATTGTTTTAATCATACATTTTTAATTCTTGGTATTTTATTAAAGATTGTGGTATTCTTTTTTTGATTTCTTGGCCTTGGCCTTGTATGTATAAGTTTTTCTTCTTCTTTTTGTTCTTTCAACCTTTGTGGTTACCCAGTTCTCTTTGGGTTGAAGCCCCCCCCTGGTTTGCTGTTCCCCACTTACCCAGCGTGCCCACTTCCGTGCCAATCGCCTCCACGACAAAATCTGCGGACTTTCCCACCATGCCGGTCTCCAAGCCTGGCCCCCAAGCCCTGACCTTCTGCACTCCAGCCTCCGGCCCCACTTGCACCTCAAAAGGACTGGAAGAGAGAAGGGAGAGGATCGAGAACTGCATGAGGACGAGGCGGGTTCACATTCAGCCCCGTCGGCTTCCCAGCTGAGAGTCCTGCATGCTCCCCAGTTGGCCAGTTCGGTCTTCCCGAACAGTGTGCATGCGCATAGATTGCTCTTGCTTTGCATAATTTATTCTGTATTTTCACCATTTTGCTGTGTTCTTCTTGCCATAGGGCAGTGTTTGTGGGACATTGAAGCATTCCCCACAGATGCCACTGCAAATCCAATACAGCCTCTAAAATAGCACTTGGCAATACCGACATGCCTTCAGCATATCTTTATAGCCATAAGAATTATTTACAAAAAAAACCCCTGGATTTTTAGGCTGTTAAATTCTGGACCCAACACCGCCTTTTCTGCATATGCAGAATTGCACCCAACACACAGCTGTGCACTTACCTCCTTGGGATAGCATAGCCTCCCCACGTAATGGACACCACGTACTTCCCGGGCACTACAGGGTAATAGTCACACTCGTACACCCCATCGCCAACGTCTCGGACCTTCACTGGCTCCTCAGTGCCTTCTGGGGAAAAGCAGGTGGAGAGGCAGGAAGGGTGAGCAGGCAGGACAGCAAAACACACACGGAGCCCCCTCCCAGAGCCCCAGAGGATGTTGGATTCATTCATGAACGGGATGATGGCCAGTCTGCAAGGGTTGCCAGTTTCCAGGTGGGGCCTGGAGATCTCCCAGAATTAGAATAGATTTCCAGACAACAGAGATCATCAATTCCCCTGGAGAAAAGAGCTACTTTGGAACGTGGACTCTGAATGGGAGTCCTCCCTACTCTACATCCCTTCCCAAACCCACTCTCCCTAGACTCTGCCCCCAAATATCCAGAATTTCTGGAGTTGGCAACCCAAATACTTGTGTTTTCTTCCATGTCAACAACCTTCCATGGACAAAAGAGGCACTTGAAGGAGGGGTGCTTTCCATGGTCATAGATCCAGAGGAGTTAGCCGTGTGAGTCTGTAGTAGCAAAATACTAAAGAGTCCAGTAGCACCTTTAAGACTAACCAACTTTACTGTAGCATAAGCTTTCAAGAACCACAGCTCTCTTCATCAGACGCATCATGCATCTGACAAAGAGAGCTGTGGCTCTTGAAAGCTTGTGCAGATGCATCGTCAGACAAACAGAGCTGTGGTTCTCGAAAGCTGGCGATGCATCTGACGAAGAGAGCTGCGGTTCTCGAAATCTGACAATGCATCTGACGAAGAGAGCTGTGGTTCTCAAAAGCTTATGCTATAATAAAATTGGTTAGTCTTAAAGGTGCTACTGGACTCTTTACTACCTGGCAACTGTGGCAGATGGAGGAAGAGAGATGCAGGCACTTACTTGGTCCCTTGACTGTGACTTTCAGGTCCCCAGTGCCGGCTCCTTTTGTGTAGACCTTGAAATCAGCCACCTCCTTCACGCGCACCCCCTTTGGCTGCAGTCCACGGCCCATTGCCCGGCAGGCATTTGGGCTGCAAGCTGTGGAGGGCAGAGAAGATAAGAGTTTAGCATCCAACCACGGGGTCCAGCACAGAACTCATCCGCTGTTACATCATTCCCCATGCACCTGGCCTCTAGGACTCGGGGGGGGGGGGGGGCTGCAATGGGGGAGTTCACCTTGTGATGCCAAGGGCTTAGCACCCCCCCCCAAAAAAACCCCTGCAAGTCTTGCAATGCCAGGCAAGTAGGATGTCGCCCAAACAAGCACACAAGGTTGGATCCCGACAGGCATCTGAACGGCTTGAAGAAGCCCACCACCCCCAGGAAGCAAGCAAGGGGCATGCAGAGGGGGCTGGTAACAGCCGATGCCATTCAGGCTGTGTTTTGCCAAGAAGGGGGTCCCTTTGGCTCACGGTAACAGAGGTGGCATATATGTTATGGATGTCACTCTTTTTGGCTGATCTCTGTGGGTTTTGAGAGGGGACTCACTTTTATACTAACTTGGCTCTTCAGGGATTGGCAGTATATGAAGCACAAGAGTCCCAGAATACCGAACAAGTTTATGTTTCATGTTTCGCATTTATAAATAGATAGCATTACTGAGCATCAAGTTCCATTCCATGGCCATTTTTAATTAATTATTTATTTTTATTTATGTCATTTATAGTCCGCCTTTCTCACTGAGACTCAAAGCGGATTACATAGTGAGAGGTTAGCACAGCAGACATCAAGGACATTTCAATAAACAATGCCATAGGGTAAATAAATGCGAGTTTACAAAGACATAATGTTCAAGGTTCTGGTATTGACCTATAAGGCCCTGTACGGACTGGGACCAGCATATCTACGGGACTCTCTCTCCCCATATATTCCCCGGAGGACACTCCGATCAGGGAACAAACTGTTGTTGGTGGTCCCTGGCCCCAAGGAGGCCCGCCTAGCCTCGACTAGAGCCAAGGCCTTTTCGGTCCTGGCTCCCACCTGGTGGAACGCTCTGTCTGCTGAGATCAGGGCCCGGCAGGACCTACTATCCTTTCACCAGGCGTGCAAGACAGAGTTGTTCCGCCAGGCATATGGCTGAGGCTGGGCCTCCGCTAGCCTGAAAAAAAAGGGATGCATAAATCTTAACCCTCCCTGTGAAGGCTGTCCACCACCCTGTTTTAAATGTGTTGTTTTTAATGTACATGAATTTTTTAATTGTATTTTTAATACGTTGTTATCTGCCCTGAGCCCGCTCATGGGGAGGGCGGAATAGAAATCTGAAATAAATAAATAAATCCAATACAAAGTTATTTTGCATGTTATGTACACAGGAAAACTCAGTTTTTCCATTGAGGCTCCAAGAACTCCCGCTCTTAGCTCCTCCTCTTCCCTCCTGGCCTTGCAACCTGTCTGCAGGAGATTCACAACCAATTTGGGGAGGGTTCCCAAGTCCCCTCACCCTCCTTGCACGAAGGGGGAGACCTGGCACTCTCCTTTCTAGATGTCTTCACGCATGCTCCCAAGTTGCATGATGACATCACTTCCGGGAAGTGACATCATCATGCAAGGCCTCGTGCCACCAAACTGGGCCTGTTTGGGGCCTAAACTGGCCCGCTGTGAAGTGCAGGAGCTCTCCAGGGCCCTCCTGGCAGCACTCCCACGTTCTGCACATTTGGGGCTGAAATCGGCCCACTGCAGAGCATAGGAGTGTTCCCCCACCTTTTCTCCCACCGGCCAGGTAAACAGGGGTGGAGGATGCAGGGTGGGAGTGGGGGATCCCCTGCTCTCAGCAGGGGACTGGCAACCCTAAGTTTGGGGGTCTCAACCCCCAATTTGAATCACTGGCTTAAACAATAATAGAAAGGACGAGGGGCACTAGAGGCCCTCCTGATACAGAAGATCCCCACCTGAGGAACCCTACAGCAAGCAAAACTCCAAAATCCACAGTATTCCTGAAAAATCTGTGGGGATTTAAAATTCCTTGTGTTTCCCAAGAACCATTATGGGATTCCTTCTCCTGTCTCCCCAGACCTTCAGTCCTCTGAACCACTACCCCAAACTGTACTTAGTCACTTGTGGTTTTCCCTTCAGACCTCCAGAAAACATTACAAGGCTTCTGTGCTTTGTAGAAATGTGCTTTTCTGTTTCCTCTCAAAAAGGACCTCAAGAAGAGATCGGCAGTCCAGGTTCCACCTCCAAAAAGCAGGAGACCATTTGAACGGAATGAACATCTTTGCCAGTTTTGAACAACAAAAACTATCACCCCCTTGGCATGGGGCGAGGGCAAAATCAGGGCAGGAAGTGGTAGTACCAAACCTGGCCACCGAAGATACTGGAGGTGGTGGGTGAAGTACACGGCTAAATCTGATAGAGAGTGCATCGAGCTTGGCTGCATTTGGAGCTTCCTGGCTGTCTAGGCCTTGAGTTGTCCAACAGAACGTGGTTTCACTGGCTGGGTCCAGTGGCTTGAACGGAACCGGTGGCTTTAGCTGATTTATTGCAGGGATTTTTGCTTTTAAAGGTCACTTATCAATTTGCTTTAAAATTGTGGCTGGCTGGCAAATGTAAATCGATGAACTCGGAAAGCATAACATCTGCATAACATGTACACCCAAGTGCAGAGCTCCCACTACTTGACTGCTGAAATAGACTCGTTGCTTGACAGCCTTGAAGCCACGGATCTAAAAGTGGCACCAGCAGACCAGCCCTTGCATTCAAACCACCCGTCCCAAAATGCTCAGCCACCAGTGCTCCACTTTAGCCATGGGGGGGGCGGTTGGGGGGGGCAGTCACTTGACTGTCATTCTACATATTTTAGCCAGTAAGAAGTAGACTCCTCAGGGACAGTTTTCAAGGATTGATTTCAGCAAACTGCTGGCAAGCCAGCAACACTCTCCCGTGGGGCTTCCCTCTGTGAGAAGCAGCTACACAACACACACAGTGGCTTTGCTCAAGTGACCTCAGAGTTTCAGAGCCTCCCAACACGAGACGCCTCAGCACGTGTTCGTCAAGTGTAGGAAGATGCAATGTTAGCTGGGAATCATAGTTTAAAAAGACAGAGCCGGTGGAGGTTGCTCCTCTTCCCGGAAGGCTCTGTCAATTTCACCTCTCCGGTCTAAAACTGTGTGGGATGGCAACCAGGGAGGCAGCAAGGAATGGAAATGGGCCGGAGCTTGGAACTGGAGAGGTTCTAATGGGCTGAAGTTTCCCTTCTGGCATTGCACAGCCCCTTCGCACAGCTCCAGTGTATAGCAAAGCCTTTGCCCTGCCACCGGTTCTGTCTTTTTAAACTACCTTTCCCAGCTAACATTGTATCTCTCGACACGTGTTCTTCATGTGTCAGATGTCTCATGTAGAGAGACTCTTAGTGAGATACCACACAAGTCTCGAAAGAGAGTGTTTTTGTCCAAGCCAATATTACCACCTTGTGCGGTTCTGTTTTCCCCGCTCATTGCTCCATGAGCAGCTTTTAAATATTCATATACTGAAATGCAATTGACCTCTATAGAAAAAGACAGATTCGAGGGTACAAGCTTGAGGGAGTGAAGTGGGATATGTATTACTGGATGAGCCATAATGGGTTAGGGCGTTACTGGTGAGGTGGGAAAGACAGGAGTTGCCAAAGCAGATGGCTGGAAGGAAGGCAGAGGTACAAAAGCCACAGCGGTGCAAGCAGCAAAGACTACATCTCCCAGACTTCAGGGTAGCTCAGAGTGAAGCATGCTGGGTCAACAGGGCTCTGAAGTGCACACGATGGACCGTGGGATTTGTCGGATGCAAGGAAAGGGGCCACAATGCCATGCAGGAAGCAAAACGGCTAAAGCAAGCCAAGGGAAACTGGGTGCTGTGGGCACTGTATAGCCCCCTTTGCCCTTCATTCCTCTTTCAAATCTGATCTGCCAAATTTCTTTTTTTTCTAATCAATTCAACAGCCATTGTGGATCTCTAAATAAATAAAACCCAATGGCAATTCGCTGGCAAGAGCTGAGCTTCCTTGGTAGAAGCAAAGTGCTCTGCTCGGCTCTTCTAAATGAAAGGCATTTTGCAGGAGCTGCGCTGCTTGCTCAAGTCGAAGTCCAGCTCTTTTTGCACGGCAGCAATTGACGAAAAGTTTTACTGTTGCTTCTGGAAGCACATTTCGCCCCAGCCGGACTTTAAGGTGCCACAGGACTCTTAGCTGGAATTGCTCATCCTTGGCCATCGTTTGCTTTGAAACAGCCTTTGTGAGGCCGTAGCTTGGGGACAGAAAGTTTTATTAACCCTTCAGCCCCTGCTTTGAGCCAAGAAACCAATCAAACAGAATGGAGGGGAGGGACGGGATGGTGGTGCCCCCATGGCGCTCTTCATGCCATGCCAGCACTGGGTCAGATCCAGTCATGCCAGGACGCAAGAGCGCAGGCCAGGCTTAGCCAGGCTTGCTCTACTAACTTGGTTTACGCGGCTTGGGCAATGTGGGGGGTGGGATTTTCTTGCCCTTGTCAGCGGGTGGGGTGCAGATGGCCTGAGGGATGATCTGAATTGGGGAGACGCCGGGCGGAGGCGGGGGAGGCAGCGCTGCGGGCGTCAGAGGAGAGGAAGAGTTAGTGAGGGGTGGTGGGATGAAGAAGCAGGGAGGATCTGGTGCTAGCTGGGAGCCCCTTGGAGGACAGACAGCCTGGACTCAGGGAAAGGTGAATGGATAAAGATGGGCACGAACCGAAATATGAACCAAAGTTTGTCATGAACTGGGCTGTTTTTTTGGTCCGCAAACTAGCGGTTTGTTGGAGGGCATTTCTGACAACCCGTTTCGAACTGCTATGATTTTTAGGCCAGTTCGTTTGGTTCGTTTTTCAGTTCGTCACTGCAGACAGCCTGGTGCCGATCGATCAGTTTCCTAGGTAATGGGGAGACGGGCTTTCTGTAGACCTTCAGCAACCCCAGAAGTGACGTATTCACAAACCAAATGAACAGGTTCGCAAACTGGGCAATTTCACACTGGTTCGTGAAATGCGGCGAACCACGAACTGCAACAAACCGCCATTTTCCTGGTTCGTGCCCATCTCTATGCATGTATCTTGGTCTTGGTTTGCCCATCTGTATATTGGGCGCACTGACCTCCTAATTATTTCCCTAATGGCTGGTCGGAAGCCAGAGCTCAAAGCTCTCAAAGCAAAATTCAGATGCACAATAAAAAGAAGATTGTTTCTGAGCATGTGTAGAGAGCACTTCCTTCAGTGTTCCCACACTGCTGGCATTAGAAGTGCATCTGGATATACTAACTCACTGAGTGACCTTGAGTAAGTCAGTAAAATAGGACCGGTGGGAGCCTTCCACACAGGAACATTGTGCATGACTCCAAAAACGATAAACTGTTCTGTGCATTCAAAGTGCATCTTTTGTGTGAAGGTTGGGTGGCTGGTTGCCAAGGCTAGAGAGAAGCGTTCTATGCAGGAGAATGGCTTTGGCAGGAAGTTTCAATGTGTCAGAAATTCCTGTTTTTCGTATCTGGAAAGCTGAGCGTGGGGGACGGGGCTTTCTGCAGGCCCAGGACCTGTTTACTTGGAACATCTGAACCACAACTGGAAGAGAGCAAAGCAGGACGGGCCAGAGATGTTACACGAACCAAAGCAATGACCAGACTAGGAGAGCAGGATTTGAGTCCAGCGGCACTTGTTTACAGGCCAGCAAGATTTTCAGGGTGTAAGCTTTTGAGAGTCACAGCTCCCTTCTTCAGACACCAAGAAGAGCTTTGACTCTCAAAAGATTCACACCCTGAAAATCTGGTTGGTCTCTGAGGTGCTGTTCTACTGCAGACCAACGCAGCTACCCACCTCAAATCAGATTAGGAGAGCACAGAGATGTGAATGGGCCCTACTTCACACCCTAGGCATAAAAGTCAGAGGCTGAAGGGTGCAGCTATAGGGTCCAGTATAGACCAGTTTAAACATGGATCCTGCATTGGTAAAGCTTCTGCCTGGCCAGTGACAAGCCTACAGAAGGCCATTTTGCTGCATTTTCTGTATACACCTTCATAGATCCAAAGGCATGAGCCATGTTAGTCTGTAGTTGCAAAATAGTAAAGAGTCCAGTAGCACTAAGACTAACCAACTTCATTGTAGCACAAGCTTTTGAGAACCACAGCTCTCCTCGTCAGATGCATCATCAGCTTTTGAGAATCACAGCTCTCTTAATCAGATACATCACCAGCTTTCGAGAACCACAGCTCTCTTCATCAGATACATCATCAGCTTTTGAGAACCACAGCTCTCTGATGAAGAGAGCTGTGGTTCTCGAAAGCTGATGCTACAATAAAGTTAGTTAGTCAAAAACGTGCTACTGGACTCTTTACTATTTTGTATATACTTTGTAATTCCCATTTGTCCCTTTGCGGGGAAATGTACCTCTCTGTCAGGAATCAGCTCTGGTAAGAGAAAAGCAAGTGAAGTCCAGTGGGGGACTTGCACTTCAGAGTGTTGAGTTCAAATCCACTCAGCCTCAGTCGTTCATCTGTAAAATGGGGAGAAGAGCAACCAACTCCTCGGGGTGGGGCGAGGCATATTCAAAGTTGCCAAGCAAGTGCCAGAGGAAGCACCGTTGCTCAGTGGAAATGCACACTGTTAGCATGGACCCAGTTCACTCCTGAGATTGAAATGGGGCGCTTCTGAGCTACAGGGGCCAAAGGTCCAACTTAGTACCAGCCTCCTGTGTTTATGAGCAGTACAATCTCACAGAGGGAAAGCAGCCCCCACCCCAGAGATCTTAGCTCATCATTTTTTTCTCTGTTTTCATGACTTGTGTTTTAATACTGTAATTTTTAACTCCAGAGGAGTTAGCCATGTTAGTCTGTAGTAGCAAAATAGTAAAGAGTCCAATAGCACCTTTAAAGCTAACCAACTTTACTGTAGCCTAAGCTTTCGAGAACCACAGCTCTCTTCGTCAGATGCATTGTCAGCTTTCAAGAACTACAGCTCTCTTCATCAGATGCATCTGACGAAGAGAGCTGTGGTTCTCGAAAGCTTAGGCTACAATAAAGTTGCATCTGATGAAGAGAGCTGTGGTTCTCGAAAGCTTAGGCTACAATAAAGTTGCATCTGACAAAGAGAGCTGTGTTTTTCAAAAGCTTAGGCTACAATAAAGTTGCATCTGACGAAGAGAGCTGTGGTTCTCGAAAGCTTAGGCTACAATAAAGTTGCATCTGACGAAGAGAGCTGTGGTTCTCGAAAGCTTAGGCTACAATAAAGTTGCATCTGACGAAGAGAGCTGTGGTTCTCGAAAGCTTAGGCTACAATAAAGTTGCATCTGACGAAGAGAGCTGTGGTTCTCGAAAGCTTAGGCTACAATAAAGTTGCAACTGACGAAGAGAGCTGTGGTTCTCAAAAGCTTAGGCTACAATAGTCTTTAAGGTACTACTGGACTCTTTTACTATTTTGTAATTTTTAACTGTAAGCTGCCTCGAGCCAGCACAGAGAATATCCTAAATAAATAAATAATAATTGAACATTTCATCTGCTGTTTCCTGCACGAGGGAGTCCATGGAATGCGGATGCTCCATGTTTTCCCAACAGTCGGAATGTCAGAGTGGAACATTCACCCGACTGCGTTGGGGTCTTGTTCCCTCCCCCCTAAAATCCATGTACGACAGGCGCCAACGTTGGCTTTCTAGAAACTTTCCTGCCTCGGGGTTTATGGGTCTCCCAGGCCCTGAAAAAAGGCAGTGTTTTCATATTATTGTTAAGAATTATATTCCGCCCGTTCTGCTGAAAGCAGCAGCCATGGAGCCCTCTTTTGCATTTCCTTTCCGGCAGTCCTGTGAGAACATTTAAGCGGCGAGACCACCCAGTGAGCTAGTTTCATTCCCAAACGAAAATCTGAACCCAGGTCCAGTTTATTTGGGCAGGTCCCCCCATCACGTGTCCAGCGGCAAAGGTGGTTTGTGTAGTTAATGCCGTTTTTATCAAAATCTTCCTCCATGAAGTTTACAGCAGTGTACAGAGATCTCCCATCCTACATTTACGCTCACAACAACCTTGCAGGGTAGGTTCTGCTGAGAGAAAGTGCTTGGCCCAAGGTCACCCAGTAAGTTTCCGTGGGAAAATAGAGATTTGAACAGTCTTGGTCCACCGCTCTAACCACTACACCACAATGCCTTCAGCAGGTTTAGCATTAGGGAAATCATTAGAATAGAGTTTGATTGAGAAAAATCAGACAAGAGGAACAAAAGGAGGGGGGAACACAAAGATACCCCCAGAACAGGGGCTGTGAGGGGCACTCACCTTCCGCCACGTTGACTGTAAAGGGGCTTTTGGGGATCTGAGCTCCAGCAAAGGTGACATAGATGGTGTGCGGACCCTCCAGGATGGGCCGGTAAGTGCACCGGAAAATGCTATCGCCTTTGGACTCCAAGACCACCTCCACAGTGTCACGCCGGCCCTGGGGGTCCACGATGACCACACCCACATCGCCTGTCCCCGCACCTGGTGAGCAGAAAAAGAAGAAGTGAGCTGTGGCTCATGAAAGCTCATACCCTGCCACAAATTTTGTTAGTCTTCTAGGGGCTACTGGACTCTTGCTCTTTTCTACTGGTGAGCAGAGGCACTTTAGAGACTCAACAGTGCCCCCCTGCTAGGCTCAGGCCCTCTTCTCCCCAAGCAGGTCCCTTTTCAATCCACAAACAGGTTTGCGGAATGGAACAACCACGGGGAATCTGGTCATTACGCGGCAAACCTCAGAGTTCACAATTCCACATTTCAGCTCTTGAGAACAAGGTGCCCAATGCTCCCCCTACTCAATGATACTGCCCCACAACTCCCCCCTCCAAGCCTTTCTATCCTCCCTTTACTGCAACCTGGCTCAAAATCTACCCCCGTAGGCTGGAGGAAGGCTTCGAACTTGGCCAAGCAGAGCAGCAGGTCTGGGGGGGGGGAGCTATTTCACCCAGCGCATAATCCTCTCATTGTCGTGAGATGTGTGAATGGCCGTGGGATCAGGTGCCTTTTTAAAGGGTTTGCACAGAGTCACAGAGGCCCATCAAAAGCTATTAGTTATGACAGCTGAATGGAACCCCCATGTTCAGGGGCAGTGTCCCTCCAAATACCAGCTGCTGCAAGCAAGAAACAGGACGTTGCCCACAAGCAATGCCCAACGGATTTCAGGAGACTTGGATAACATAACATGCACCTTTAGCCCAGTCCAGCAGAAGACATAAACCTGGCTCTCACCCCCTGTCTAGTCCTGTCCCTGCAAAGCCCGAATGGTCACGCCGCACTCCTTTTTGCCAGGTGTCTCTTACCTGCTGTGTAGATGTCAAAATAGGTGGGCTTGTTGGCCACGTTGCCCACGGGCTCCAAGCCTGGGCCTCGGGCTGTCACCTTGTTGGCATCGCCCAGCGCCATGCCCACGTTGACCTCGAAGGGGCTTTTGTCAATGTTCTGCCCAGCAAAGAGAACTGTGACCTGTGCCAGGAAAGGAGGGCTGAGGCAGGGTGGATTTGGGCAACCCAGCCAAGACTGGCACACAACAGAAGGGCTGAGGGGTCACTCAAGGGCAGGACTTCCTACCCTTGTCCCGTCCCACCGGGCTCAGAAAAGAACAGCTGGCCTTCCTTGCGTATCTTTTAGCTCAAAGGCAGGCAGGTTATTCAAAATGCAGGTGGTAGCAAGGAAATATGGAACAGAGGGGAGAATCACAGCAACTAATCTCCACTGCCATGAGGCCTAGAAACTTGACAGATGTCATTTTATTTTTTTCAATCTAAGGTTAGAGTCTCAAGATGTCAAATTCCCTTGTCAGGCAACGGATTCTGCAATTGTAAGGCAAACCTATGGATGCGCCAAGCTCTTACAATGCCCTATTTCTTCCTGAGAGAGACACTGTGGTCCTATCAAGTATATGACAGACAGAAATTCATCAGGTGGAGCCCAAGCAAACTCCACCATTTGGTTTATCTGCCTGGCAGGCAGCCTTTGCAGAACCCGTATCAACTGCTTTACAGACTCCCAGACCAAAACAGAGATGCCGGTGCAGGAAGGGGTTCTCTCACCTTATGCAGGCCCGCCACCTTAGGCACATAGGAGACGGAATACGTCCGGTTCTTGTCATTGTTCGCCACCACTTTGGCCTGGGGAGAGAGGAGACAGGAAACAATAATTCGGAGAAGACCCAGAATTCTTGCTGAGGGCTGCAGGCCAACACTGAAACCAACTTCAGAAATGTCACATCAAGGGCAGGGGGAAACTGGGATATACCCTGGACAGAGACAGCCAGCTCTGTCAAGACATGGCCAAACATCTCTTGGGATGCTGCCTTCATTCTGTAAGGCTCTAATCCCAATTTGCTAGAAGGCAAAGACTGCAAAGGTGCGTGATGTTTAAGAACAGAAAGGAAGTGGAGGGAAAGGGGCTGGAGAGGGTCAGCAGCCAGACCCAGTACCTCTTCCGTGTGTCCTTCGGGGTCTTCAATATAGACCAGCACTTCTCCCAAGCCAGCCTCGATGGTTTCCACTGTGAAATGGGCAGGCTTCAGCACCGTGTTGCCATGGGGTTCGATGCCTGAGGGGAGAGTCCAGGGGGTTAAGGTGGGCATAGGAGACAGCAGGCAGGCATGGATTTTTATAACAAACTCCCCCCCCCATTCCTATGATAGGGTCCCAATTCTTCCCCATCCTGATCTGAACACTGGATACCACCCTATTCCAAGTCACACCATTGATTCCTGTATGTGAGTTTCATTGGTGGTCTCAGGCACAGAAAGGCCTTTCCTAACACCCGAGATAGTTTAACAGGATTTGAACTCGGGGCCTCCTGCATGAAAAGCAGGTGCCTTTACACAGGGGTCATTTTGTAGCAAAAGAGCTGGAGGAACTCATTAGCATAACTCATTTGCATATGCCACGCCCCTTGCCATCACTGGAAATGTGTCATTAGCACAACTGGTTTACATATGCCACACCCCTGACATCACCTATTCTGGCTGTTTTGGACCCAATCCTGGCCATTCAGGGCAAAAAGGGGCTGAAAATGGCCAAAAAGGGGCCCAAAATGGTCAGGATCAGGCCGCTGCTGAGTGGGAAAGTGATCCACCACCCGTCAGAGGCCCAATCTGGGCCATTTCGGCCCCAATCCAGGATGAAACAGGCCCAAAATGGCCGAGAGTCAGGTGGGCGGGGCCACCTGTCATGTGACCTCTTTGGGGAACTGCCGGAACTGCATTCCTGTGCATTCCCCCTCAAAATGAGCCCTGCCTTTATCACTGAGCTATGGCCTCTTCCCAGTTACTATAAGGTTGAACGGAAGTAAGAATGAGAGGACGGCCTCTCTTCATTCCCACCCCCCTTATCCATAGCCATAACAGTATCACTATTTGTATGATCACATGCACATATATATATATGTGGCAGATAAACCAGGCAGATAAACCAAATGGTGGAGTTTGCTTGGGCTCCACCTGATGAATTTCTGTCTGTCATATTAGCCATGAAAGTTTCCTTGGCGAATGCCATTAAGCCACAGTTCAAAGTACAACTACAGTGGCCAGTTCAAAAGGTGGCAGCCCCGTTCCCAGGCTTCTTTGGGGTAAGCTGCAAAGCTGTTCCAGCAGCGAATCAAGAGGGGTGCCTCTTTTCCTCCACCCCTGGCAGCCTTCCAGTGTCTTTAACCAGGGCATGACAAAAACAATCGAGGGAGCCTGTCCTATCTTGCGGATGGAGGGTGGGAGCTAGCCCTGTTGAATGGGTACTTCTCATGCGGCTGTCAGACACTGGAGGCCTGCCAGAAGAGCAAGAGAAATCCCAAATGACCAGGGGAGGGAGGCACGTGTTGCAGACTGCATGGCCAAGTATGGCCAAGGAGCAGCAGGCACATCACGCACACGCGCTCACAGACCCCGGCCTGTGCCAAGCGCAAATCAGTAGAGCGTGTTTGGTGCTAAGGGCTGCTCTCGTCCTGGTGCAGGCGCTCCTCTTTGACACAGTAAAGGGGCCAAGCAGCTCCCCCACCGCTCCTTCCCGCCCCCCCCTGCCTCCCCCCTCCAACACAAGGTGTACCTACCTGGCCCGTAGGCCTTGGCCTTCTTGGGGTTGAGCAGCTTTGAGCGCAGCGGGGCTCCAGGTTTCAGCTTGGCTTTGGGGAACTGAGACAGGTAGGTCATGACCGAGTGTTCGTCCACATTGGGGTCCACAATCTCTTCTGGGGCTATCACCTGTGCCGAGAGGATTGAGTTAACACCAGAGACTCTCCCGTCTGTCTCGTGGAAGTGTCTCCTGAGTCCCTTCCCGGAGGCAGCAAACGTGGTTCTCTCCTCCTCTTTCTATCCTCATAACAACCCTGCGAGGTAGGCAAGACTGGCAGAGTAGGACTGGTCTAAGATCACTCAGCATCTTCATGGCAGAGTGAGGATTTGAACGCAGGGGTCTTCCAGAGCCTAGTCAAACCACACTGCCCCTTTTCTCCTGGCGGGATTCCTGTCTGTTTAACATAAGCAGGACAGCGTGGGGCCAGCGTGTGTAGTGGTTAGAGGGTCAGTTCTGGAAGACTCAGTTTCAAACACCAGCTCTGCCTAGAAGCTCGCTGGGGGATGCTGGGTAAAGTCACACTCTCCCAACCTAACCTACCCCCCCAGGTTGTTGTGAGGAGAACACAAGAAGGGAAAACTGTGGGTGATTCCCTGAGCTCCTCAGAGGAAGGGTAGCATAAGTGTTTTAGATCACCTGACAGGCACCAAATCCAACAGGTAAAGCTTTCCCACAGCTCTGAGATGCTATTAAAATGTCAGCCCTATTGAACTCCCTCCTGTCATGTAACTCTTAAAGACAAAGGAGCGCTATCAGAAAAACGGTGCAAAGTCTAATGGGGGGGGGCTTGGCCAAGGACAATCAGTGTCTCCCCTCTCCCCCTCCCTTTATTGTTGTTGTTGTTGTTGATTTATTGTCCACTTTTCTCACTGAGATCCAAGGCAAGTGAAATACAACATAATTGACGTTTAGGACATTCACTGAGCAAAGTACAATAATGAACAAACGTTAAGACATTCAGCGAAACAGACACGACAGTGTATGGTAGCAGAAAGATTTTAAAACAAGCATAAAGCCGAGCACAGAGATGAAAGCTCCTCCTCCTCCCCCTCGGAAAAAGCGGCTACCTGGGGCACCCCCAGCCAGTCGTCCGCCTGCTGCATCGCTTCCCGGGCATTCTCCACCGGCTGGTTGGGATCCCAGGTCTCCCAGTCTGGGCACAGGCCTAGGGAAAGGAGAGCAGAAGGCAGCGTTAGAGGGGCAGCATTGGCCTTGGCAGCCTGCTGAAGACAATAGGGGCATTGTGGCCACCCGGGCATGGCCAGCCAATCCTATCCACACCAGGCGGAAGCCCAACAAATCTTGGCCACTACCTGCTCCTAGGCAGAAGGGACCCAGATTTCTGCAGCTCCGAGGCAGCCACATTCCTCCCCCTTCAAGAGGGGAGAGGGGAATACAGGGGAGATGAGAGGGAATGCAGCACTAGGTGGGACTCGGCATGCAAGAATCAGCAGCTTTTAGCCTCACAGTTAGGGTTGCCAGCCTCCAGGTGGTAGCGGGAGACCTCCCAGAATTACAACTGATCTCCAGGCAACAGACATCAGTTCCCCTGGAGAAAATGGCTGCTATGACGGGTGAACTCTATGGCATCATACCTCATGGAGGCCCCTCCCCTCCCCAAGCCCTGCCCTCTCCAGGCTCCACCCCCCCCAAATCTGCAGGAATTTCCCAACTTGAACTTTCAACCCTACTTCACAGTTTACTGCAATGGACCCTGGTAACAACATTGCGTATGTGTTATGTGCCGTCAAGTCGCCTCCGACCTATGGCGACCTTACAAATGAAAGACCTCCAAAACGTCCTATCATTAACAGACTTGCTCAGATCCTGCAAACTGGAGAACGCGGCTTCTTTGATTGAGTCCAGCCGTCTCATTTGGGGTCTTCCTCTTTTCCTGCTGCCTTCCACTTTTCCTAGCATTGTTGACTTTTCCAGAGAATCTTGTCTTCTCACAATGTGACCAAAGTACGATAGCCTCAGTTTTGCCATTTTAGCTTCTAGGGAGAATTCACGCTTGATTTGATCTAGTTCCCACTTCTTTGTCTTTTTGGCTGTCCATGGAAACCACATTAATACTTGCAAAATTCTCAAATGTTCAAAGCGCTGCACTCACATTAACAACCTTGTAAGGTAGGACAATATCATGATCCCCACACTGCAGATGAGGGACTGAGGCTTATGGAATAGCATCTTTCTTTCTGCATTCTCAAAGATTGGAGACTAAATTGGCAACATCCGCTTAACCCCCCACACACGGCACCCCCCCCACATCTTCCTCAGTGCCCCCTATCCACTGGGAGCAGCATTCTGTGGAGTTCAGGGGGCTGCAGTGTGTGCGGGGGGAGGGAGTTCCATTTTGCCATTGGGAAAGTTAATTTGGATCCAGCCCTGTGAGTTCTTCCAATGGAGTGATTTGAACCAGTGACTTCCTAGCTCAGAGCTCACCCTCACACCCACTGAATGATGCCACTGGAAGGAGAACAGGATTTGGATCTATTTAGACCCCCAGGCAGGGGCTGAGAGCCACCCTGCTGTGGCTAGATGTCACCAACGATAGAAGAAAAGCCATGGAGAAGTATCTTAATACATAAAATTAATGCAAGAGATAAGGCAGAGTGGTGGGATGGTTAGAGAGTTCCACTAGCACCAGGGAGTTGCCACTAAGGTTGCTAGCCTCCAGGTACAACTCATCTCCAGACTGCAGGGATCAGTTCCCCTGGAGAACATGGCAGCTTCAAAGGGTGGGCTCCATGGCATTATGCCGTACTGAGGTCATCCCCTCCCCAAACTCCACCAGCCCCCAAATCTCCAGGAACTTCCAAACCCCACGTTAGCTGCCCTAATCGCTACTCAGTCATGAAACTCCTTGGGTGATCTTGGGCCAACCATTCCCTCTCTGCCTACCTCATAGGGGTGTTGTGAGGGGTGTGTGTGAGGGGGGAGTCATGTACTGCTCTGAGCTCCCTGGAAATAGGATGGAGTTAAAATGTGATAAGAAAGGGTTGCTGGAGCCACGAATCAGTGAGAAAGCGTGAAATTTGCAGGCAGAAGGTCCCAGGTGTGATCCTCGGACTAGCCATTGCAAAAGATTTTTTTAATCACTGCCTGAGACTTCAAAGTAGAAAAGAGTAAAAGTCCAGTAGCACCTAGAAGACTAACAAAAGTTGCGGGATGGTATGAGCTTTTGTGAGCCACAGCTCACTTCCTCAGATACCTGTAGCTCATGAAAGCTCCTACCCCACCACAAATTTTGTTCGTCTTCTAGTTGCTACAGAACTCTTGCTCTTTTCTACTGCTACAGACAGACTAAGAGCCAAGCTACAAGTGACGCCTGACACAGGTTGGACACTTGTCAGCTTCCCTCAAGTTTTGATGGGAAATGTAGGCGTCCTGGTTTTACAGCTTGGCTCTCCATTACAGCTGCAAGACCAGGATGCCTACATTTCCCATCAAAACTTGAGGGAAGCTGACAAGTGCCCAACCTGGGTAAGGCATCACTTGTAGCTCGGCTCTAACACAACACAGCTACCCGTCTTGAGACACTGAAGATTGACTGCCTGTCCAAGCATCCTTGAGGGACCAACGTTCTGACCTTATAGGAGGCAACTTACGGTGCAACTCGCTTTGGAGTGGAGCGTGTCCAATGTGCAATGCCCAACAGCCTTCCAGAAGCAAATCCAGAGTCAATTCTACGCTAAAACCAACTGGAAGGAGGTAGAAGTTGGTTGCAAACCATGAGGCCTGATATAAGCAAGGAAAAGCACTTTCCGTGGAACCTCGCTCGTGGAAAGCAGGCTGCCCCCCATGCACAGCAGCTACACCGCTCTTCCCTCACGTGCACAAATTCCTGCAGAGAGGGCTTATGCTTCAACAGTGAAATGTGTTAAATGAGGCCTGAGATCGATTAATTGGCGGTATGAATGTAGGGGTCATAATGCAATTAACTGGCAGTATGAACGGGGGTGTCATAATGCAGGGCTTGAAGACATCCATATTCTACGCAGGCATGGGGAATCCCCAGAGCGAGGGAAACGAGGCCAAGAACGAAGGCATGGGAAGGGATAGCAGCTGGGGGGGGCAGACTCACAGGGAAACTTTCGACATATAAGGATTCTTCGTGGCTTCTACTTAGGTAAACTTGGCCAGCAGCTCGAGGAGGCAGCCCTAAGCAGTCAGCTTGGAACGCTGCATTGCCTGCCTGTCTGAAAACTGACCTCTTTCCAAAATCTATGAGTGTGGAGGAGTGGTGGGGGGTGAAACTGGCTGGGGAGGAGGAGGGCCTTTAAAGGAGACATTGAAAAGAATTTCTGCCCCCCACATCCACTCTCCTAAGGATGATTAATTTCACCCAGCAGCCACCAGGTCTGAAATCCAGTTTCTCAATGCCCCAGAATGCATCCAGTAAAGATGAGTGCGCATCTGAGCATCTGCAAAGTACAGTCTGTGCGACCAGCCCCTCCGCAGATCTGAGATTAAGAACACGCTGCACAGTCCCGGTTGGCTTGGGCCCCAGCCCATCTAGTTTCAAGAAACAAAGGCTGCCATCCAGGGCACACTTTCCTAGGAGTAAACCCACCGATTAAGGGGAGACTTGCTTTTGAGTAAGCCTGCATAGGATCAAACTGAAAAATCCTGCATCGTCTCTGGCACCTGGATACATCACCCTGCTCTGGGGGAGGGGGAATATAGCTGTGTGATTTACGGCCCATAAAAAACAATGGATGGAAGAGAACTTTGGTGGAGGGCAGGAGAAATTCTGCTCTGATTTGGAGGAGGGAGGAGAGAGGCACTCAATCTAAGGATGCAAAAAAAAAAAAACAGCAAGCCACAGCTGCACCCCACCCCCCCCAGTCCCCAAGGTGGACAGCCACAAATCAGCTCCATCCTAGCTCCATCCTAGCCTGGGTCTCCCACCCCAAACCCCACGATGCTAAACCTTTGGGTTTGCCCAAATTTGGCCTGGTCTGCCCGTGCCAAGGAGAGATTCTCCACAGCTATAAATCAGATTGGGAAGTGTTTAGGCTGCAGAGCCCAGTCTGGGGACAGGCAACAATTCAAGCAAAAGGGACAGTTACACAGACGAGGGTGAGGAAGAGAAAGAAGAACATCTGAGAGGAAGCAGAAGAAGCCAGCTAGGCCCTGCCCTCTGGCATGGAGAAAGGGGCAAAGCTCCGGGTTCAAATATAACTTTAGAAATGGTGATGGGAGCAGATTTATTTTTTAAAAAAGAATTCTGAAGAGAAATCCTTCTGCATGGAATTTGCTAGCAGAAATTCAAAATGTATGCCCGCCAATCCCAAAACTTTTTTAAAATGTTCCAAATTGAAGGTGCTTTTGGCTTCAGAGCTTTCAGTGAATTGCGCCTCCTCCCTTCCACAAGGAAAGGCATTCTGCCCCCCAAAGCACCTTTTAATGCTACCTTTGCACTAATTGTAACTATTGTGAACATGAGATGCGGTTGAGCTGCAAGGCTGGTCCGCAGTTCGAATCCCACCTTGGGTTGAGGATTCATCAGGCAGCCAAAGGCAAGCCGCTCCCTCCCTCCCCCTCCTCTGTTGAGCCATGTGGGACATTAACAGGGCTAGATCAAGGTATTTTGTCACCCCCTAAGGAAGGTGCACCACTCCCCCCCCCTCGACGTGGCTAACAGCAAAGAGGCCCACCCGGGGGTGCCAGTGAGCTCCCCCGGCTGCCGTTGGTTGGGAGAGTAACTAGAAAAACAAATTACACCGTGATTATCTAACTACACTGCTTGAGTCATAAATTAGTCATATAAACATATACCTACTGAATCATATAATTCAATGTTTAAAATATGTACCATCAGAAAATCATCAGGTAAGTGCCAAATGTACTATCAAAGAATCTTAACACAGTCCCGTAAACAGGTGGTGCATCAAAAATTAATACTATCAGCATGGCTGGGAGTGAGCTTATTTATTTACTTCATTTAGATTCTCCCTTTTCTCCCAAAATAGTAAAGAGTCCAGTAGCGCCTTTAAGACTAACCAACCTTATTGCTGCATAAGCTTTCTAGAATCACAGCTCCCTCCTTCAGATGCATCATCAGCTTTCAAGAACTACAGCTCTTTTCATCAGATGCATTGTCAGCTTTTGAGAACCACAGCTCTCTTTGTCAGATTTGTCAGAGAGCTGTGGTTCTCGAAAGGTGACAATGCATCTGACGAAGAGAGCTGTGGTTCCTGAAAGCTTATGCTACAATAAAGTTGGTTAGTCTTAAAGGTGCTACTGGACTCTTTACTATTTTGCAACTACAGACTAACAGGGCTAACTCCTCTGGATCTTTTCTCCCGAAGTGGCTTACGTCATTCTCTGTTCCTCCAAAGTATCTTCACAACAACTCCATGAGGTAGGTTAGCCTGAGAGGGTGCAACTGGTTCAAGATGGATCGATGCCCTCCTGATCGGCCACCCTTGATCCTACAGGCCTCCCACACAGGGTTGTTGTAAACGTCGAAAGAACGTACTGCCCATGAAGAGCTTTGGACACCCTTAAGCACAGTATCAATACTGATGGTATGATGACGATGAACGCAGAAAAAGGATCACAAAAGGGCCATGTTGAAACAGAAGGCACCGTCAGACCCATCCCCTGTTTGCCCGGCAGCCCCTCTCCCCTCTTTGCCCCCCTCCCCACCCCTGCCTCACCTGGAGCGCAGTTGTCCACCAGGGCACCCAGGGCCTTGCCATCTTGCCAGTCCCGGTTGAAGTTGGTGATGGGCAGCTGTGGGACCTTGTTCTGGATCCAGCCCAGAAGTCGCTGCTTGGGCGTCTGCTTCTTGGCATCTTCCTCGTCTTCGTCCTCCCACATGGGCATGGAGATGGAGTAGTGCAGGATCAGGGTCCAGATCAGGCCCAGGATGAGTTTCAGGTTGCCGTCCACGATGGCCTTGCTGTCTGTTGAGGGGCAAGGAGGACAGGCACCAGGTCAGCGAGGGGCGGGGGGGGAGCTCAGGTCCTTTCCCTGTTGCCCAACCAGCGAAAAAGAACTTTCCTACCTGCTCCCAGAAAGACCACGTCACGCACACCCAAAAACTCATGACCTGCTAAGATACGGAACGGGGCAGGTTCACACATGCACACTTTTCACTTGATGGCTGTGGCATGTGATGATGATAACATTTGATTTATATACTGCCCTTCAGAACAACTTAACGCCCGCTCAGAGCGGTTTACAAAGCATGTTATTATTATCCCCACAACAATCACCCTGCGAGGCGGGTGGGGCTGAGAGAGCTCTGAGAGAGCTGTGACTGACCCAAGGTCACTCAGCTGGCTTCAGGCAGAGGAGTGGGGAATCAAACCTGGTTATCCAGATTAGAGTCCTGCTGCTCTTAACCACTACACCAAACTGGCTCTCTTTAAATACCTTTGCCCAGGAGATGTGAACACTATATCAGACGGGGGTTTTGGAAACCATTTGTGACCGATAAACAAATCCTGCTTACGGGATTCTCCTTGAAAAGGCAGGAAGGACACGTAAATGTACACATTTTCAGGTGTGGGGCTGTGGGTCTATGAGAATCATTACAAAATATTAGGAGTCAAGAGTAAGTTAGATGGTTTGGTTAAATGCCTGGTTCTCCAGATCAGAGTCCTGTCGCTCTTAACCGCTACACCAAACTGGCTCGACCAGTTTGAGGACTCGCACGTGTGAATGGGCCCGTGCTAAAACTCACCTGCCTTCTCACGCAGCCTCAGATTGGGGGCTTTCCAATGGACACACAGGTCAGGGACTACTTCACACATGCCTGCGCATGATTGGACCGCTGCTACAGGTACGAACGGGCCATCACAGGTGTAGAACACCCCAGCGTGGGGTTTTTTCTATCCCCTCAAATGCTCCCCAGCAAAACTGACATCCTGCTACCACTCACCAAGCACAGAGCTAAATACGTTGCATGTGTGAACCAAGCCAGGTAGCTGGAGCTATTCATCGTGTTTGAGCCAAAAGGCAACACGTGAGCTTTCAAGGGTTCAACAAACAGGCAATTTTGGGGTTACACAGAACTCTCCTTCAGGCAGATTAATCGGGAGAAAATGTTAAAAAGGGAGGGGAAATGGCTATTTCTGAATGTGGGCTTGATGTTAAAGAAGACATACCATTGTCTTCCATGGTATTAAACTGAGGGCCAAGCCACAAGTGACGAATGACCCTTGAACGGCAAGTGTGTTTCTCCCTGTTCACTTGCGCTCCACTCAATCCACTTGCCGTTCAAGTGTCATTTGTCACTTGCTTTCTCATTTTGATGAAGTCATAAAGGCATGACTTCTCTCCAGGCTGGGGTAAGTCCATAGGATGTCGGGGAGTCCCTCTTACATTTCTAAGGAAGAACAGGCTGAAAACATGTTTCTTTTGTGTACGCCGCATAGGAAACGGTCAGGTCAGGAGGTTTGGGGGGGGGGGCAGATGAAAGGGAAATCCCTCTTTGTGCCCCCCCCCCATGCTGCGGCCTCTGATTGCCTGCCTGCAGCCCTAGGAATCTTTGACACTCTTGCACGCCTCTTGGGAACAATGCGTGGAGCTTTCTGCTCAGCCTTTCCATAAACATTGGCTCAGCAAAACAATCGTGCTCGGGCCAAGTGCGCAGAGTCAGCACTAGAGATTTTCCTTCCTTCTCCTCCAGATAATCCCAGTTTTGCTGGGACGAGATGAGGAGGATGTGCCGTTTAGGGACAGCAGGAGGCCCCTCCAGTGTCCAGGAGCAAGGGGGGGGGGGCGCTGCTGCTAAAATGCTACGGCCAAGAAGATGCCCCAAACAGAGCCCTTTGCTGAAAGAAACAGAGGCCTGGTTAGCCCATATCCCCGCCCCCATCAACTTGGTTGTTGGCATGTGGCTTGGCTCGATTGCCCAGGCCATCTGAGCTTTGCAATTTTCACCTGCTGCTTCTCCGTGGTAGGTTTGTCCTCCTTCAGAGCAAATTTGTTCAGCAATGCACATTGGCCTACCTTCACAGGGTTGTTGTAAAGGCTAGAGAGAGAATGCACTGGGGGTGGGAGTCAAGGGGGAGGTAGTTGTGAATTTCCTGCATTGTGTAGGGGGCTGGACTAGATGACTCTGGGTGTCCCTTCCAACTCTACGATTCTATGCACTGGGGATGTTTTTCTAAATTGACTGGGAGGCATAATAAAAATTTTAAAAATTACACACATGGTAGAAGAAGCAGATCTAGAGATATTGTTCTCCTTCTATATTAGCACTCCAGTTGCACCCAACAATGAACAGTCAATTCAGATGACAAAAGGAAAGACTTTTTCATATAAAATATCTTTAGCTTGTGGAACATGCTGCCACAAGATGTGGTGATGGCTATTTGCTGAGATGGCTTTAAGGGGGGGAGAGATAGCAACTGGATGGCATTGAACCTCCATGTTCAAAGGCAGTGCACCTCTGAATAGCACTCCAGATGTCTGAGGGCAACAGCAGGGGAAGCAGGAAACATATTTCTGAATTTTGGGATTCCTAAAGGCTTTTGGAAAGGGGGGTGTATGAAACAAGATACCAGCCTCAGTGGCCCCTGGTTTGATCAAGGAAGGCTCTACATCACTCAGTGCTAACTTAAGAAGAGTCCAGTAGTATCTTTAAGACTAACCAACTTTATTGTAGCATAAGCTTTCGAGAACCACAACTCTCTTCGTCAGATGCATCTGACGAAGAGAGTTGTGGTTCTCGAAAGCTTATGTTACAATAAAGTTGGTTAGTCTTAAAGGTGCTAATGCACTCTTTACTATTTTGCAACTACAAACTAACATGGCTAACTCCTCTGTATCTTAAGAAGAGTTATTCCAGTCTAAGCCTACTGAAATCAATGGGCTTAGATTGGTGTAAATCTTTTTAGGATTGCACTCCCTGATACATTATTCTAGGCCAAACGCGGAGTCCTTTTAACCAAAAATTGTTCCCTTTGCCGGCCAGCTGCGCCTGCTCCCCAAGGTTTCAGGGAATGCCCCCTGCATTGCAAAATAAAACCTTTCCTTTCTTTTACTGTTCATTCGACCCAGTGGTCACGACACGAACAGCCATGCAAAATAAAACCTGTCCGTGGGGCAACGGCAATTCTGGCATTTAAAAAAGAGTAAATCCTTCACATCTGAAGTATATGGATTTTTTTCCTAGTATGAGTCAGCAGAAACCAGCGGGAATCAAGTATTTTGGAAATGAACGTGTGTGGGGGGGAAAGTCCAGCGATTCCTTGCAGCTTACAGTTGCTTGTAAAAATGTCCCAAATTGACAGGCTCATCAGAGAGAGGCCAGGAAGCAGTGAATCAGGCCCCTCTCTGGCCTGGACCCGGTTCTAGCTGAGAATTGCCTCTCCAAGGATTTCGGATTACCGTTTTGATTCCTATCAGCCAGTTTTGGTAGAAAGGCACATAAAAATTATAACAAATCATTTCATAGTCTCATCCTTACTAACTTTCCCCAATATTTTTATGTATAGATGCTGATGAATTTACATCATGTTCACGCTGATGTAAGCCCTGTAATGGTCACTGAAGCTTACTTTTTCTTGGGACCAATTAATGCAACTAGAGAGGCCTGGGAGATACTTTGGAAATGTTTGTGAAGAGAAAAGCTAAATGGGGTCAGCAGGAAAGGGCTGTGGCTCAATAACAACAACAACATTTGATTTATATACCGCCCTTCAGGACAACTTAACACCCACACAGAGCGCTTTACAACATATGTCATTATTATCCCCACAACAATCACCCTGTGAGGTGGGCGGGGCTGAGAGAGCTCCAAGAGAGCTGTGACTAGCCCAAGGTCACCCAGCTGGCTTCAAGCGGAGGAGTGGGGAATCAAACCCATTTCTCCAGATTAGAGTCCTGCTGCTCTTAACCACTACATCAAACTGGCTCTCAGAGTTGCAGAGCAACAGGTTTGTTTGCAAAAGGTCTCACATTAAAAGGATCATAGGCAACATGTGCTGGGAAAGCCCTCCTTCTGCTTGGGCCCTTGGACAGCAGTGGGTATCCATAAGTGGGTATCCATAAAGATTTGAGGAATTTCAAGGTGTAAAAAGTTCTGAATTTCCTTAAAATGCATCCACAGAACTTTAAGAGAGAGCCTTTCTTTCCTTCTTAAAATATTCCTTCCACTCAAATTTGAAAAACAAAATCTGCAATTTCAAATCCGGGTTTTAGTTATTCCTCACAAAATATTGATATCCCACTGTGCCACTGACACTATCCACAAGGACAGCTAACAAATGGTGCATCGTAACCCAAATCTGACCATCTAAAACATTTTTAATAAACTGCAATAGAATACATCATAAATAATCAAGGATAGAAGAAAAAATCAGTCTGATTTATGCAAAATTGGGTTTCACTTCTGGAAGATTCCTCTCATGGGAGCCTGGCTTAAATGTGATGTGGAGAAGGTAAAAAGCACCCTTTGGGGCGAGACTTTGCATTGCAGAGCATTTTGTGCAAAGTGGGCTGCTACTTGTACAAAGCAGCTACATGTCCCATGTGCATGGCAGCCCTGTTTCCACAAGATGCACTGGAAATGCAAAGTCCCACCGGAAAGGTGCTTTTGCAACACCAGTATCACGTTTTAAGTGTTCACAGATTTCCTGTGAGTGCTCCTCTGCCGAACTTGATTCTCAAGCATTCCATCCTAACCATGGAAGCAAACCTGACAAAGAAACTATTCTCATCCGTCTGAAGCGAGCCAGGATGCAAATGGTTTGGATTTTTGCGCATTTCTTAAAGAAGGCCCAATCCGCTTGGAAGTTGCCCTGCAAAAATCTACGCAAATGAATGAGATCTGTATTAGAACATCAGGCCACCATTCCTTTCCATAAAGCTTTCACGAGAGATCTTCTCCACGGATTGGGGGGATCACCTATTTAAGAGTTTCTTTGGCGACATCCTCGGACTTTCTGTGCTATATTATGGAAAAGTCCTTGATATTGGTTGTACTCATCTCACACTATGTAATCCGCTTTGAGTCTCAGTGGGAAAGACTGACTATAAAAGACATATGGTTGTTGTGGGTTTTCCGGGCTGTATTGCCATGGTCTTGGCATTG
Organism: Eublepharis macularius; assembly: GCF_028583425.1. NCBI lineage: Eukaryota > Metazoa > Chordata > Lepidosauria > Squamata > Eublepharidae > Eublepharis > Eublepharis macularius. The sequence continues at coordinate 3,238,774 of NC_072798.1, forward strand.
TAGTTCCTGACGTTTCGCCAGCAGCTGTGGCTGGCGTCTTCAGAGGTGTAGCACCAGGTCTTTTGGTGCTACACCTCTGAAGATGCCAGCCACAACTGCTGGCGAAACGTCAGGAACTACAATGCCAAGACCATGGCAATACAGCCCGGAAAACCCACAACAACCAGCGTTCTCCGGCCGTGAAAGCCTTCGACAATATATAAAAGACATACATGCATGCATGCATGCATGCATGCATACATACATAGCTTTTTTTCTGGGAAAAGAAGTGGTGGAACTCAGGACTACACAATGATGTCACTTTGGGACAGCTGGAACAAAGGGAGAGCTTTTTAAAGTTTAAATCGTCCTTAGTGAAAATGGTCACATGGCTGGTGGCCCCACCCCCTGATCTCCAGACAGAGGGGAGTTTAGATTGCCCTCCACGCTCATCAATCTAAACTCCCCTCTGTCTGGAGATCAGGGGGCGGGGCCACCGGCCATGTGACCATTTTCAAGAGGTGCCAGAACTCCGTTCCACTGCGTTCCTGCCGAAAAAAGCCCTGCATACATATATAACTAACTAACTAACTAACTAAATATATACTCTGCAATAGCCCCTCTGAAGCAGGAGATGCTAGCAAGCTGGGAATGAATCTACCATCGAAGCATGGGATGTTCTGGGATGGGCCATACCTTGCAATAAAGCCCAGCAGAACCATCAGCTTCCGAGGTTCTTTCTGGCATCCGTTCTATGCAAGGCAACCATTTAAATGAACCGGGAGAGCCCGCCCCCCTCAGCCATCTGGGAAGAAAGAAGATCAGAGGGCACTCGAGGAAGAAATGGACGGCAGATGTTTTCCGGCAGGCAGGTTCCCTGCAAGATTAGCAGCCTCTGGGATCTTGCAGGCTGTGACGGAGGGGAGAATTAGGCAAAGAGAGGAAAAGGCTTAGGAGGGAGGCCAGAGCTGCAGCCTGCAGGGAGCTTGTAGAAGACACCTTAATCGTTGGTCAAGGATACCGAGGCTGGCCCATCCTTCAGGAGAACAGCAGGGAGGGTCTTGAGAATGTGGCCCCAGGGCTTGCGCCACTGGTCAAAATAAGAAATGCCCTTCACTCGTCCCTCCCCTCCAAATTAGGGCTGCCAACCTCCAGGAGGGGACTGGAGGTCTCTATGACATATAACTGATTTCCAGACAACAGAGATCCGTTCCCCTGGAGAAAATGGCTGCTTCGAAGGGTTGACGAGGGCATTCTACCTCATTGAGGTACCGCGCCTCCCCAAACGCAGCTGTCCCCGGTTCCCAAAATCGCCAGGAATTTCCCAACCTAGAGCTGGGAAGCCTACTCCAAATCCAGAGGTATGGATGGGGCTGGGTGCAGGCTACCGAATCTCCAAGGCACCATTATTGTACAAATTATTAGCATTCATGGAGAGTTTCCAGCAATCAGAGCACCCTCCCCTCTTACCAAAAAAACAGCATCATCTATCCCCCCACATTGCACAAATGGGTGGGAGGGCTGAGGGACGGTGCCTTATCTAAGGCCACCTATTATCATTATTATTAACATTAACATTGATATTATTAATATTAATATCCCTGAGCCCGCTTGCGGGGAGGACGGGTCACAACCTAGCCACCATTGTGACAAAGATGAAATCTGAACCAGTTGCAGCCTGCCCCCATTGCAGTTCATTCTCTTAGCCATCATGTTCTCCCTGCTCCCAGAAGCCAAAGCACTCTTCACATGCTCAGGGTCCTTGATTGCAGCTTCACATGCTCCAAAGCTGAACCCACCACTGCAAAAGTTTGGGGGCTGAGCACGGGAGAAAGACGGAGCAAGGAGTTAGCTCCTGAGAAGTCTGAAACTGGCCTTCTTCACCAGAGCTCTGTGGCGGCCTTTCAGTTTGCATGCATTTACATGGGTTTGCATGTGCCAGTTAGCAACCACAGCTGGCTGCGCATGTGTCTTTTTTTCCGGGTGAGGAGGCAAGAAGGAAGGGTCTGGTTACTCCTGCCATTTTTTTGCTCCCAAGCAAATCTTTTCTCTGCTCCCGCCCACACCCTGCCAGGGACAGCTGCAATGCCCAGTCCTGAACCCTGCCTTGTTCCAGCTTGGGGGGGGGAGGATGGGCTTGAGCAGTCTGGCATGGAGGGCAGAGGGGGTGGGTGGGAAACAGCTGCTGCTCACACACACCCCCCATTAGTACTTGCACACACAGTTACCACCAAAGGATGCAGAAGGAGGGTGGCAGCTTTCTAGGTGGGTGCCAAAGAAATCTGCTTTTTCATCTGAGAGACAACAGAGGGGCACTTGTTGAGGGGGGCACTGGAGGCGGGGCAGAGCTTCAGCCAGGCTGGCTGACTGGAAGAGACCCACATCAAGCACAGGAAATGGGCTCTTTTCTCCTCCAGATTGCTGAACCCAGATTAGTTACGTCTTAACACACTTTTAAATGCTCTTTCCGCTACAGAGACATTTTCAATTCACATTATACCCCACCTGTCATTTACTTTTAACCCACTCCCCACCCCAAAATAGAGCAGAGGATTTACATGGCTGCCATCCTCTAGTGTGGATGTCGCATCTCTACCACCTGTGCTGTGAGCTTCTGAGGGCTAAACGGCACCATGCCACGGTAGGGTTGCCAACACTGGCATGGCAAAATTCTAGAGATCTGAGGTCAATGCTTGGGGAGGGCAGTTTTTTCCAGACTCTGTGGTATTCCATAGACTTCACCTTCAGACGCTGCCAACAGGGGAACTGTTGTTTAGAGATTCCTTGTAATTGTGAAATAGTAAAGAGTCCAGTAGCACCTTTAAGACTAACCAACTTTACTGTAGCATAAGCTTTTGAGAACCACAGTTCTCTTCGTCAGATGCATCATCAGCTTTCGAGAACCACAGCTCTCTTCATCAGATGCATCATGACTTTCGAGAACCACAGCTCTCTTCACCAGATGCATCATCAGCTTTTGAGAACCACAGTTCTCGTCAGATGCATCGTGACTTTCGAGAACCACAGTTCTCTTCATCAGATGCATCGTCAGCTTTCGAGAACCACAGCTCTCTTCTTCAGATGCATCTGACGAAGAGAGCTATGGTTCTCGAAAGCTTCTGCTACAATAAAGTTGGTTAGTCTTAAAGGTGCTACTGGACTCTTTATTATTTTGCTACTTCAGACTAACATGGCTAACTGGATCTATGACCACATAATTGTGGGAAAACTCCAGGCTCCACTGGAGGTTGGCAGCCCTAAGGGTTTGGGTGGCTGAGGAAACCAGGAAGCCAGGACCCCTCCTAACAAACCAAGAATTAAAATGCAAGCAGCGGTTCCTAACTGTGTTGTAGGGAGCAGACACCAAACATCTGCTCACATCTGGACTAGCCCCCCTTCCTCCACAACCTCTTTGTTACATTTTTGACAGCTTATTTCATTGTTTGCGCATTAACCAACTTGGCAAGCCTGGAACCGCAGACACGGGGACTCCGGCTGCAAGACCAGGAAAGGGGACTGCCGCTGGGAGGGGCTGGCAATCCAACCTCACTCCCCTCCCCAATTGCTGGGGGGCCTTGCCACGCAGGGAGCCTGTGGCAGCCGTTTTGGATGTCAAGCTCTCTCTGCAGCCGAGCGCTGGTGCTCCCAAACGTGGAACCGGCTTTGTAAGTTGCTCAGCTGTGTTGGATCCAGAGAGGAAAACTTTAAAGGGAAGGAGGCTAGCAAAAGCCTAGGCCGACAGGGGCATGTGTGCGCGCATGCACACACAGGAACAGCTTCACCCAAGCTTTCCCAAGGCACTTGAAGTGTTGTGGGGGTTGCCAACCTCAAGGTGGGGCCTGGAGATCTCCTCCAGACTGCAGAGATCCGTGCCCCCGGAGGAAATGGGTTTTTTGGCGGGTGGACTGTATGGCGTTATACCCTCCTGCAGTCCTTCCCCTCCCCAGGCTCCACCTCGAAATCTCCAGGAATATCCCAACCTGGAGTTGGCAACCCTAGCTCCCCAAACCCCATGGGTCAATGAGAGAAAATGGGAATACGGTATGATCAGATGTAGGGCAAGAAATTGGGCCTGCCGGTGCCTGTGGATTCCTTTCCCCCTGTTTTTCTCCTAGAAAAATGTATGAAGCCGTGCTTGGTTTCTTGAAAGGGACTGCCTGAGCAAGAAACACTCTGTGCGTGCTCAGGCAATAGGGTTGCCGGCTCTGGGTGGGGAAATTCCTGGAGATTTGGACGGTAGAACCTGGATTGGGAGGGTTGGGAAGGGGAGGGAGCTCAGCAGGGTGTGATGTCATAGAGTCCACGCCCCTAAAAGAGCCATTTTCTCCCAGGGAACAGAACTCTGTCATTGGAATCAGCTGAAATTCCAGGAGATCTCCAGCTCCCACCTGGAGGCTGCCAACCCTATCAGGCATGCTTCTGGCGACATTATTGCTAGACACGTTCCAGGGCTGCACACCAAAAATCAGTCCTGGAGGCTTTCCGTTGGGCCCAGCAGGCAGCCTTGCTTTCAGGACTATAGAGGGACCAAGAGACCAGAGGAGGGGGGACCCAGTCTGGACACATTCCAAGCCTGCCCAGGGCTGGGATCCGGGAGCCGACCGTGCCGCTGATGAAAACCAAACCCAGGGCAAGCTGGAAATCCGGCTTGCTGGCCTCCTCCTCTGTGGATCCCTGCACAGGCACTCCAAGGCCCCCCACGCCTCATAGCTGAGAACTGAGGTCAACCAGAGGCAAGCGTGAAAGAATACGGAGCAATCACTCATTTCCCCCGGGGAGATGAGCTCAATGCAGTTTGTACGGGAGTGACAGCCCAGGAGTCCAGGAATCCGCTCCTCCCCCTTGGCAAAACGACTCCCAGCTTTGCAACAGGCCCCCAAAGGAAAGTTTTCCCCTACTCCTTTCTATTGCAATGGCACCCTGCCTGCTCCTTTCCAGCTGGAAGTGTGTCAGGTTCCCTAAAGGGATGACAGACAAGCGCAGGCCCCAAAGAGAGAAAGGGGGAGGGAGGGGAGGCTGCTGCCCAGGCAACCGGGAAGGGTGCTGAGCATCTCGCTCCAGGCCTGTGACGTAAGCTGACAAAGCATCCGAACAGCAAGCGCCCTTCAGCCTCCATCTGTTGGACTCATCAAACTCTTGTTCACAAAACCCAGGTGCACTGCAGACTATTTCTCCTGTGTGCGGAAGGAGCTTCGCCTCCTCTTTGAGAGAGGTTGGGAAGAACCCTCCCTCCATCCTGATACATCGAGGGATGTGCAAGCCACATATTTCCACCCCCCCCCCCAAAGAAACTTTGCTAATCAGGTTTTTTTTTTAACTTCCCCTTTCAAATAAGTGGGCTGTTTCTCTTTCCATACCCTGACCTGGAGAGCCTGATCTCATTAGATCTCAGAAGCTAAGCAGGGTCGGCCTCGGTTAAATACTTGGATGGGAGGCATCCACGGAAGGTAGGCCATGGCAAACCACCTCTGTTAGTCTCTTGCCAAGAAAACTCCACCAGGGGGCAGCCATAAGTCAGCTATGACTTGAAGGCAGAATTTCATTTCACTTCACCTTCCGTATTTCCCTAAAAAAAAACTTGCTTTAAAGAGAAATGCAAGTTTCTCTTTAAAGAGTTTAAAGAGAAATGGCAGCACTTAAAGCCCCCCAGTTTTACCTGTTTTTCTCCTTACCGGGCTAGTTTCTTCACTGCCCCCAGACATGCTATTCCCCCCCCCACACACACACACCAATGTCCAATAGATTTCGTGTTCTGTTTAACTAACAAAGCACTAATTTATTGCTGTTTAGCGCTTTGATTTTTTAGCCTGCTCCTTTCAAACCTTTGAAACAGGCAACTTAAGTACATACACTGAAAACGATCTAACCGTAAAATATCTGTTGCAAACCATGAAAACACATAAATCCAAAGCAAGTCCAGATGGCTAAGAGGCTGCCCATTAAAATGCAAACCGCAGGTTCCTGTAGCCTCAATTATCCTAAGGACCAGATATGGGAGGGGTGTGTGTGTGTGTTAACCCTTCAACGTCTGTCCGGTTTCGCTGTTCAAAACAGGGCACCCTGATTTGTGATTATCATTTTAAAGGAGAAAATATGCACATACTTTCCTTTAAATTACTAATAGCAGAGTAGAGGAACTGATTCCCAATAGCAAACCGGAGCAGAAACTGAAAGGTTAAACCCCATCTCCTTTCCTTCCATGGCCCCAAGGCAAATTGGGGCTTTATGAGCCTCGACTGTACATTTTATGGACTACCAATCCATGACTCTTCTGTATGAGCCTTTAAGATTACCAGATAAGACTGAGGTGGTTGAGCTGAGTCCAGATTATACAACTCTGTGTAGAGATCTCCCGGAATTACAACTGATCTCCAGGCTACAGATATCAGCTCCCCTGGAGAAAACCGCTACTTTGGAGGGTGGACTCTATGGCAACAAGCCCCACCAAGGTCCCGCCCCTCCCCAAACCCCACCCTCTCCAGGCTCCACCCCCAAATCTCCAGGAGTTTCCCAACCCAGAGCTGGCAAGCCTAATTAGAACTAAAACGGCAGCATTTTACATCTCCTTCTCGGGGTCTCCAGGGAAGAGGAATAAGAGGGACAGGCTATTTTCTGCTCAGCTGGAGACTTTTGGGAGTAGTTGTCTGTTGTCTATTAGCCTGTTGTATATTAGGCCGCACCCAGGTGCCCCACACAAGCTCTATTAGGCCCCACCCCATTCCACCAGACTCCACCCTAACCCACCAGGCCCCACCTCTTTGCATCTAGGCTCCTCCCACCAAGCCTCTCCACCTAGCTTCTTGGTCTATCTACTTCGATCAGCCAAATGCCACGGGCTGGCCATGTCCACATGCGCTTCCAGGCACCCTCTGGGTTTCCAGAAATTTCCTCAGTGCCTTTGGCTCTCTCTAAGCCTGCTTGTTCTGGCTTTGCTATCAGCTGCTCGCAGCAGCTGCCTGTGGAAGTAAAAACTGTGCTTGCCCAGTTGGGGTTGAAGACAGCGGGATTAGCACGGGAATGTCCAGCTCCCCTTCCCACACTCTTCCACTCCACCCAGTCTTTCACTGGCCCACCTGCTGCTCAGCCCAGCCAAGCCCCAGATTCTGCCATTTCAGAACCAACATTCTCCAGGGAGCAGAGAGAAGGCTTGGCTTCTAGGCAACTGTAGTCCACCTTTCTTGCAGAGCCTCAAAATAAGGGGGTTAGACATGTTCGTCTGTAGTTGCAAAATAGTAAAGAGTCCAGTAGCACCTTTAAGACTAACTCAACTTTATTGTAGCATTCGCTTTCGAGAACCACAGCTCTCTTCGTCAGATGCATCATCATCTGATGAAGGGAGCGGTGGTTCTTGAAAGCTGATGATGCATCTGACAAAGAGAGCTGTGGTTCTCGAAAGCTTATGCTACAATAAAGTTGGTTAGTCTTAAAGGTGCTACTGGATCTTTACTATTTCATAATAAGGGAGTCATTACCTGTTCTGCCATGGTTAGCATAGATTTCAAAATCCAAGCAATATATAAATAAAGGGTACATGTAAAAAAAAAAATGAGGGGGGATGATACGTTTGAGTTTCTCTCGAAGCACAACAAGAACAATCCCTCTAAGCAAATGAATTTTATCCAAAGTCAAGCTCAGACAGAGTAGAGTGATTCTGCCCCTTTGCAGCAAAAGCCATCTGCGCACAGCACTGATGGGATGGCGCCTGTGCGGTCACGGATCCAACTCCCTCCTCCATTCCCCTGAGCAGTTTTGCAAAACTTGCGCTTATTTTGTTTTTTAAAAAAGAAACATGGTGCTGGCAATGGCTTGGTTTTAAATCACATAATCGTGCGAGTGCATTTTAAAGTATAAAGCATCCTGCCTTCAGCATAGGAGGGAAGGAGAAAGCCAGTGTGGTAGGATTTTTTTTTTTTAAACAGTGACATGCATGTACTGTTGGTCGCAGTGCAAAGAGGGGAGAGGGAAGAAACCAGGCTTATCCCATGAGAGGAAAAAACTCATCTTTTAGGTCCCTTTGGACACATCCCTTAATCGCCTTCCACAACCCATTTGCAAAGACTTTTCTTTCCCACCCTTTAACAAGCTTCTTCCATGGATGAACGTTCCCAACAGCACACTGATGCGCCCAGCCTGAACATTTGATATGCACCAAGCCGAACGGTCCCAAAATAGCCCCCTCGCCTTCCTTGCAAGGGGATCGGGGGGGGGAGGGGGGGCTGGTTCCTGTTCCGGCCATGTGCCCAGAACCTCCCACAATTCACTGCCAACTGGCTAGGTTTATTTCAGCCCTGGGGTGGGGAGAAGCGATCACAACTTCTTGGCCAGTTGACAGAAATGTTGATAGGCCAGAATTTCAAAGAGGGGGCTGCCGTTCTTTCCCCCTTGATTTTTCTTTGTGCAGACCTAGGGGTAGCTTGAACACATATGCACATGGAGACGACACCACACAGGCAGCAGAATGGACCATGCCACCCCCAGGTGCGAGGTGATGGGTCACACCGTTAAACATTCCCGAATATAAATATATTCCTGTAGGCAGTAAACTGCAGCAAGAGGAAGTGAGCTGGTTAAAACGTCTCTTGTCAATTTGCTCGTTTTTGATTGCACAGAATTATTTTATAGGCAGGAGGTTTCAACAATGGCACTACCATAAGCCTGTAGTCAGGAATGGCACGGTCCTTTCTGGTACCACCTCATTCTCTTGCACGCCCAGACCAGACCACGGACAATTTAGCTAGGAAAGCTTTCCATTCTATTTTTAGGTTATTGCACAGGCCTGAATGCCTGGATTCTTGCACATGTGCCTGAGGGGCAGACCACAACGAGCCACAGAGCACAACTTTTAGTCCTGACGACAGCTACGTGGAGGAGGCTGCTATTATACCCCCTGTCCAACGCAGGGTTGGTATACAGAGCTGTGGGGCTTGCTTGGGCATAACCTTAACACCAGCAAGGGCAGAGATTGGCCTTTCTGGAAGGTTTCACCTGAGCCCAAGCAAGTTCTGCCCCCACCCCCCGACACACTCATGTTTGCTCCTCGTTCCACCCAGAATATTGGAAACCAATATCTAGTAGCCCTCTCTAGTCTACCGCCAACAGATCTTTGCATACGGGGTGCTGTCTCTGTATGCAAACGGAAGAGGGCAAAAAGCTCTCAGGTTCTTTGGTCAACCTTTTTGATCACCCAGTGCTTTGGGGGCTGAAATTTCTCTCCTCTCCCCCTTTCCTTTTTCCTTTGCCAATAACTGGACAGAATAGCCCTGTGCTGTGTGCTGTCCAAAATGGAGCAGGACGACTGCATGATAGGGTTGCCAGCCTCCAGGTGGTAGCTGGAGGTCTCCTAGAATTACCACTGATCTCCAGGCCACAGAGATCAGTTCCCCTGCAGAAAATAGTTGCTTTGGAGGGTGAAGTCTATGGAATTATACACTGCTGAGGTCCCTCCCTTCCGAAAATAGATGGCAGAGATCTGAGGGGCTGAAATGGATGGCAGGTGGAGGCCACCTCTGCCAATCCCCATGTCAAACATTCCCTGCAAACAGAAAGCCAGCAGGGCAAAGAGAGAAGGGGAAGGGGAGCTTTCTTCCTGCTGTGCTAGTTTTCTATTGGCAAGAAGATGCAAAAGAACATTCGAAGATAGTTAGAAATGCCTATGGAGGGGCAGATGAGCAGGGCTACAGATATCCCGCCACCCTATGCGCCACGGGCAAAGGATCTCTGGGGTGTTCTCAGATCTCGCAATCTTCCACTGGTGCTCCCAAAAACTCCATCTTCCAAAGAAACTACCAGGCCCGTCTCTGCTGGAAGAGAAATAACAAGGGGGGAAATAGTAAAGAGTCCAGTAGCACCTTTAAAACTAACCAACTTTATTATAGCATAAGCTTTTGAGAACCACAGCTCTCTTCATCAGATGCATTGACAGCTTTCGAGAATCACAGATATCTTCGCCAGATGCTGTCGATGCATCTGATGAAGAGAGCTGTGGTTCTCGAAAGCTGTCAATGCATCTGATGAAGAGAGCTGTGGTTCTCGAAAGTTGTCAATGCATCTGACGAAGAGAGCTGTTGTTCTCAACAGCTGGTGATGAATCAGATGAAGAGAGCTGTGGTTCTTGAAAGCTTATGCTACAATAAAGTTGGTTAATCTTAAAGGTGCTCCTGGATTCTTTACTATTTTGCAACTACTGACTAACATGGCTAACTCCTCTAGATCAATAAGGGAGAAGCAGCTGAGCAGCCAAAGGAAAGCCAGTCAGTATATCAGCTGGAGGTAAAGCGATGAGATCAACCCTCTGACAGTGGCATAGGTATAATGGGATGGCTCTGGGACACCTGCCCTTGGTACAGCCCAGGCAGGGCAGCTAAACTGGCATCGAAAAGCAGGTAGTATATGGACAATTCTGTCAATAACAAGATGATTTTTTTTTCCAGTATGTAAGAAATTGTCAGAAGCCAGATTGCTCAGAGGCTCGGTGAGGGCAGAAGGCTGGGCAGACTGGCACAGTCGACAGCTTCTTCTTAGCTCTCTGTCCGTGGAGGGGCTGTGGCTCAGTGGAAGAGCCTCTGCTGGGCACGCAGAAGGCCAAGCGTCCAATCCCCAGCAGCTCCAGGTAAAAGAATCAGGCGACAGGTGATGTGAAAAACCTCCGCCTGAGACCCTGGAGATCCGCTGCCAGCCCGAGTAGACAATACTGACCTTGATAGACTCAGCAGCTTTATTCAGGCCCAAGGTTAATCAGAGCAGGCGGAGGGGGGCATCGGGCGCTCCCAGCCCCACCCCCTCATAAGCTATTCCCACCTGTCCATGCGACCATTCCACTGAGCCGAGGACAGACAGCTGAGGGCAAGAAGCACTTGGGGAGATTCTCTGCATTCCCAGCCCTGGGCTGTAGGCACCTTCTCCTCCCCTTTGTGAGTTTCGGGGGGGGGGTGGAGAAATGCCAGGCCCCTCCCATGCAGTGCCAGCTGCCTGGTCAAAATTCATCTACAAGCAGGGCCGACGAGAAGACGTTTCCCCACTTTGGCGCCCAAAGGGTTCAAAGTTTGGGAGTATTTAAGTAGGGAGAGGGATTCATCAAGCATGCCCAGACAGGTGCCATCTGCTTTCTATAATTCAGTCAAGGAGAATATTGCTAAGGATCTAGAAAGGCAGTGTTGCATAGTGGTTAGAACGCCGAACTAGTACCTGGGAGACCTGGCCAAGAAGTGGTGTAGGTTGGCCCAGTTTCTCTCTCCTTCCGCCGAGCTACCTCGCAGGGCCATTGTACAGGAAGGGTCAAGCACACCGCCTTTCTTGGAGGAAGAATGGGCCAGAAACATTAAGAGAGGAACTCCTGTTTGTGAATGGGAACGGGCTGGGAGAGAGCAGCAGTACGCCAAGCAGAGCGCTAGTGGCGGAGGTGCGATCCTGACTCACAGCTCAGCCAGTTGGTTGGCTGCCATGCTGGGCTGCCTGGGAGAAGCTACAACCAAAGATAGACAAGGAAACACGAAAGAAAGCTTTGCATGGGAGCTGTGGAATCTCTGGCATGGCTAGGAAGAAACCCGGTTCTTTCCTGCCACAGAGACTGGAGCTCGGGGCACTGGGGCTGCATTCACACAAGCGCACACTCCGGCAGGGGGACCAGAACCCCTCCCCTTGCATCCAGAAGGGTTTCTAAGCAGAAAGTTATTTTGTGTCACAGACAAGAAGAGATTTCCAGGGAACTTTTAGACAAGGTTTTCCTGTTCTCTGATACAAAAGGGAAACAAGATTGTTCCTCCCCACCCACCCATTTCACTGTGGCTAATTAGATCTGGTGCTGGAGATTACCATCAAGCCATAGCTGACTTTCGGCGACCCCTAGTGGGGTTTTCATGGCAAGACACTAACAGAGGTGGTTTGCCATTGCCTGCCTCTGCAGCCCTGGTCTTCGTTGGAGTTCTCGCATCCAATTACTAACCAAGGCCGACCCTGCTTAGCTTCTGAGATCTATCCAGGTCAGGGCTTAATTAGACCTACGCTACCCGCAACAGCCAATGTCATATGTTCTTATATACATCATTGACATATGGAACTCACCGCCACAAGATGTAATGGCAGTTTTTAGCTTGGAGTGCTCTAAAGGGGATTAGACCAATCCATTGAACAGACACCTATCAACACATGAAAGTTAAATATAGACTCCGGAAGCAGGCGGTGTATACCTTTGAATGCCAGATACAAGCTCTGTGTGTGTGTGTGCGCGCGCGTGTGTGCGTGTGTGCGCGAGCGCATGTGCAAGCTTCCCTCGTGCACTGTTTGTAAGCTCTCTAAAGGTATTAGAAACATGGTGCTGGGATTACCTGGAGCATGATCTAGAGGGGCTCCGCCTCTTCTTATGTTTTAGTATTGCTTAAACTCAACCTGGCTACCTGCTGCCTTCAGTGTGAGGCAAGCAGGTGAGATTTTAAAGGCTTGGGTGGCCTGCCAGCAGACTCAAGAAATGGCCCATGGAGCCACATGGTTAGCTAGTTGGCCTGGAGCTGACTCCAGCCAGACTACTCAAAAGTGCCCTGGACAGCTGCACAGCCAAGAGGGAATTCAACAGGTGAAGCTTCATCCTTGAACCTGTCTTTGAAATCACAGGTCTGCGTTGGCGCTTTTCTTTCCTGGCTGGGGCCTCTCTGTAGGGTGGCATAAACGCAGCAGGTAAAGCTCACGCCAGGAAATCCTTCACCTGGTGAATTCTTGAGGAGGGTCTAAAGGCACAGGGAGAAACATGGAATAAAAGAACTTCGAGACTCCGAGGATAGAAGGTAGTGAAGGGGAGAGCTGAGTGCGAATTCTCACACAGCTATGAAGCTCCCTGGGCGATCGTGGGCTCTCTCAGCCTGGACTGGCTCACAGGGTTGTTGTGAAATGGGATGACCCCATGTTGCCCGTGGGGCCCCGACTGAGTTCCTTGGAGAGACGGCATATACCCCATAAGGAGGAGGCTGGAGGTACAGCCCGGAAGGGTCCTCTCACGCTTTGCAAGAAGCCAAAGTTAAGCAACCTACTTCCCTGCCAAGCTCTAAGCAGCATCCCAAAGGTATCCAGAAAGCGAGTCTCTGAGCATACACAGAGTTCCTTAACAAGTCAGCACAGCCATTTGCAGGCAGGAAAGTTCACCAGCGGGAGAGTTGGGACCGTGCCACCTCAGGTTCCCTGGGCTGCCAGACTCACCCCAGCAGCTGCCTGGGTGGAGAGAGAATTTCAAGGGGTGCAAAGAAAGCAGCATTGTTAAGGGGTAGCACAGAGGCTTGCTATGGGGTTCACTGCCCCAGGCTCCAGGGATGGCCGCTGGCTTGAAAAAAGGAGATTTGACGAATTCAGGGAAAGGCCTGCCAATGGTTATCATCGCCAGGGCTTTTTTTCAGCTGGAACGTGGTGGAACGGAGTTCCGGCACCTCTTGAAAATGGTCACATGGCCAGTGGCCCCGCCCCCTGATCTCCAGACAGAGGGGAGTTCAGATTGCCTTCCACGCCACTGGCCAATCTAAACTCCCCTCTGTCTGGAGATCAGGGGGCGGGGCCACTGGCCATACAACCATTTTCACCGAGGGCGATTTAAACTTTAAAAAACTCCCCCCCTTGTTCCAGCTGACCCAAAGTGACGTCATTGTGTGGTCCTGATTTCCACCACCTCTTTTCCCAGAAAAAAAGCCCTGATCGTCGCTAAGTGGAACCTCCAATGTTCAGAGGCAGAAACAGGTGCTGGACTACCACGACAGGCGAGGACTGATGCTTTTGGTCCCTGCCTGTGAGAAACAGGGTGAATTTTGGGTCTGATCTAGCCGAACTTTCCTCACATCCATCCCTCTGATCAGAACTCCGGAGTCCGTGTCCATGCAAGGAACGAGCCAGTGTGGCGCAGAGGTGCAAGATCGGGATCTGGGAGAACCAGGTCTGAATCCCCACTCTGCGGGTGGCCTTGGGCCAGTCGCACACTCTCGGCCTAACCTATCTCACAGGTGCCTGACGAAGGGAGCCGTGACTCTCCAAAGCTTACACCCTGAAAATCTTGTTGGTCTCTAAGGAGCCACTGGGCTCAAATCCTGCTCTTCTACTGCACACCAAGGCCAGCCACCTAAAACTACCTCGCAGGGTGGTTGTGAGAACAAAATGGAGGAGAATGATGGGAGCTGCTCCCATTCGGGTATAAATGATGAAGCAAAATAAATAAATAAATAAATAAATATGCAGGAAGGAACCCCTGGAGCACAGGAGGGAGGGGCCGCTAAACACCTTCAGCTTGCCTCGCATATTCCTCACCCTGTGAAAAACACGCAAAGCCCCCTCCTCAGCACACGCGAAGCTTCATATTCCTAGCCGGAAAGCTCGATGTGCTTTTCAGGGAAAGCCCCAACCACGGCCCTCTCTTCCCTTCTCTCCTACACCTCCCAAGCTATCCTTGCCCAAATTAGCTCCAGACCTTCTCCCGCCGCAGTTCCAGCTGCCAGGCCGCGAAACATCTGCACTCAAAAATAAGCCTTTCCTCGCTGCCACCCCCCCTCCATTAACTCACATCATGGATAGAGGTGGGGGAGGCATCTCAGATAGGCAGCCTCCTCTGAGACCCCCCCCCTTTACAACACACACAAGCATCCAGGCCTTTCATTTCATGTCTCCAGGCTTCCAAAAGCTGCCCTCCCTCCGTCTGGCTTTGGCCAAAGAGGGAGCAGTAAATGTGCGTCTGGAAGAGAGACGGGTGGAGAAGCAGCTGCTTGGAATCGGCTTCCAATGCAGTCATTGCTTCCTAGGATATGATCTTATCAAAGGCACTGGGACAGGCGAGGGGGGTGGGGGGCATGAAGCAGCGCATGTGCTCCATACACACCGTTTCCCACAGCCGTGAGGAGGACTCCAGAGGTCAGAAGCCATAGGCTGGGCAGTGAGTGATGGGAGTATGAGCACTTCCTTCCTTTGAATGTTCAAGAAGATAATGCAGAGAGACGCTCTCCCAGTCTTGTCCACAAATCCCCCTCTGATGGGCTTTGGTAGCACAAGGGGAGCTGCAGTGGAAAGGGGGGGGTGTTATCACCTTGTAGGATATTTTATTCTTTGTTTTATTACGGTTATTTACAGGGCTTTTTTTCAGCAGGAACGCAGTGGAATGGAGTTCTGGCATCTCTTGAAAATGGTCACATGGCTGGTGGCCCCGCCCCCTGATCTCCACTCCCCTCTGTCTGGAGATCAGGAGGCGGGGTCACTGGCCATGTGACCATTTTCGCCGAGGACGATTTAAACTTTTAAAAACTCCCTTGTTCCAGCTGACCCAAAATGGCGTCATTGCGTGGTCCCAGGAACATGCGCACACTTTGCGCATGCGCACACGGTACCAGGGGCACCACCTCCCGCCAGGAGTTGCCCCCTGTGCTGGCAACCCACTGAGTTCCACCACCTCTTTTCCTAGAAAAAAAAGCCCTGGTTATTTATCGTCCACCTTTCTCACTGAGACTCAAGGTGCATTACATAATGGGAGTCAATATGACTGTTGACTGAACTATTCAATAAACAATACAATCAGGTGAGGAGAACAGGCCCTGGTGTGGATAGCCCAGGAGAGCCTGATCTCATCAGATCTCAGAAGCTAAACAAGGGTCGGCCTTGACTAGCAATTGGATGGGAGACCTCCAATAAAGATCAGGGTTGCAGAGGCAGCCAATGGACAACCTCCTCTGTTAGTCTCTTGCCTTAAGTCAGGGGTCACCATAAGTCATGTATGACCTGAGTGCACTCTATCCTCCAAAGATAACAAAAATTTGGAAACAAGCAGAAATCCAACACAGAACTTGAAAAAATGCTGACACAAGACATAAGCACGTTGTTATGAGATATTAAACAACATCGAACTATCCAGTAGGAGCATGCATGCGACAACAGGCTGTACACAGTAGTGTATGCGGTCGCTCTCCACCATTTCCTTTGAGCACAACCCAATTGTCTGTGTAAGAGAGCCCTGCTGAATAATTTGGATTTGCGCAGTTTGCACGAAGCCAGGAGAATAGGCATCGAGCAGAGCCTGGAGCAGGATTTCTGCAGATGGGAAAGGGGTGCAATTCTCAAGCAAGATGAGACAAACTGAATTTTCTTGCCAAGCAAATTACCAGACTAGCAGTTCTTGAAGAAGTGGAAGCCGATTTTAAATGGACTCCACTTTTCAGGGGTCGCTTGCAAAGTAATTCCTTGATGTTGTCATCCTCTCCGACATAAAATGCAAGAATCTCACATCAGTTAATACTGAAACAAGTTTACTATTTATAAGTATCTGTACTCGTGGCTATTTTGCACATTATGCAGATCAAAAACCCAAGTTTTCCATTCAGCCTCCACCAGCCACCTCTTCCAGGTTCCTTCCAAAAGCAGAGGGACATGTTGGAAAATGCCTGGTGTCTCCCTTTCATTTTAAGTAAGTTTCTAGTTCATTTTACAAGATAAGCCAAAACCTCACTGCCCCTTCTGCGAAGAGGTTGGGAGTCTGGACCTCTGTGCATACTGTAGGTTGCCAACTCCAGACTGGGAAATTGCGGGATATTTCGGGGTAGAGCATGAGGAGGGGAGGGTTTGAGGAGGGAGGGGCCTCAGCAAGGTATAATGCCATAGAGTCCACCCTCCAAAGCAGACATTTTCCCCAAAGGGACTGATCTCAGTTGCTTGGAGATCAGTTGTAATTCCCCGAGATCTCCAGCTACCACCCGGAGGCTGGCGACCATCCCTTTCTGATCTTTCCAGATTTGGTTTTCTTCCCATTCTACATCTATTTTTCTAGGAGTCCCAGAATTCCACAGATCAGGTTTGGAGTCCCTAAGCAATGTTCCGAACACGGACAGCAAGGAACACATTGCAACTCACAAATTTCTTGTGAACATCACACAGTTCACCTGGTGCCACAGAGACATCCCTTTCATTCATCAATTCGGTCATAATAACAACATTAATAATAACATTTGATTTATATACCGCCCTTCAGGGCAACTTAATGCCCACTCAGAGCAGTTTACAAAGTATGTCATTATTATCCCCACAAAAAAACACCCTATGAGGTGGGTGGGGCTGAGAGTGCTCTGAGAGAGCTGTGACTGGCCCAAGGTCACCCAGCTGGCTTCAAGAGGAGGAGAGGGGAATCAAACCCAGCTCTCCAGATTAGAATCCCACGCTCTTAACCACTACACCAAACTGGGTCTCAAGTCAGGCAGTTTCTCCCTATGTACTGCCTGGCCCCTGGTATTAGCTCCCACATTCTAGAGGGGTGACTTTCTCCGGCTTCTTCCCCTCCGTTCCTTCGCCTCTGTTATCCCCTGGCCAAAATCTTGTAACGAAGAGCATCCAAGTGTTTGCAGATAGTTCAAGCCAGGAAAAGAATAAAACGGGCATGATCCAGTGGGAAGTTCTCGCAGTCAATCCCACTGGAATGGGTGTCATTGTGGCATTCTTATTTGTGGTATTGTAGTACACAACTGGTACTTCGAATGTAAAGTAAAGGTCAATGTAGACCTGATGAACTGCTGATTTGTGTTTTTGATTTTTAAGAAGATAAATTTGGGGAAAATAAATGGAAGGGGGGCAGTATTGAAAAGGTAAATTTTGGAGATATTAAAACCAAAAGTATAATATTTGTGAAAACATGATAGGTGTTGGAGAGAAAAATGGAAAATGAAACATGTATTATTTTTCTTTGTTATTTTCAATCTTTGTTCTTCTTTTTCTCTCTTTGTATTCTTTTTTCTTTACTTTTTTCTTCTATTTCTCTGCCCCTTTTACTGGACTTTTAATCTTATTAATAAAATTAAACATTCTGGCGGAAAAAATGAAATGGGTGTCCTTGTGCCATAGGAACCGATGCAAAGATTTGCAAAATATGAGCTGCATGGCAGAATTTGGGGGTTGCTGGTGGAAGAATCTGCCACCGAGTTTGGCACCAAGCAGGTAAAATATTCTGCACTCCGCCAGAGCCCCTCCTCTTTCTGATCAAGTGGACTGGCACAGAGCTCGCAGGCAGCAACTTCAGAGGCAAGAGGGTTGCTTTGATTTAGATGGGCAACAGCACCAACTGTGCCCGAGCTGGCTGTTGCGGACTGCTGTGTCAGCTGCTGCCTTCTTCCAACGCCACACCCTAATCTGCTTAAATCCAGGGAGAAATTCCCACACTGAAGCGGGTTTGTATTTGTGGCCCTACACAGCTGCCTTTCTTTGATCCACAAAACAAGGAGGGACGGGGTGGGGGAGCAGGCCCTGTTCCTTGGAAGATTAGAGGGGCTGAAACTATAGCAAGCAGATAGGCACCCAACTCTCCCCCCCCCTCGCCCTGCTTGCCCCATCCTTCCAGCCAAGGATAACAATCTAGACAATTCTTATTGACAAATGTACACTGTAAGAGTTCCCGTTCCTCCCTCCCTTTCCCATTGGCTCAGATCCATACACTCGGAACACTGAAAGACATTTCCTTTCAAAGGAGAGGCATGTTTTGGTTTTTTCAACCTCTGAGACATACACAGCAAAGGAGGCTGCATGAATAGGTGAAGAGGTTGCGGCTTTTTGTGTGTGTAGATGTGGGGGCCATGTCTGTGTTTTCCTGCAAAACATGGAAAATACAGCTGGGAGGACTGGAAAGCAGACAACAGGCACTTTGATTGTCACGAGCGATGCTCACACATGCGTGCATTTCCCTGCACAGACGCGTGGTGTTTGCAGAGTGCAAGAAAAATACACTCCTCTGCATTTTTCTCTTTTTCCTAAGTGTGACTTTCTTTGATCTGTAGTAAAGAGTCCTGTAGCACTTTTAAGATGAACCAACTTTGTATTGTCGAAGGCTTTCACGGCCGGAGAACGATGGTTGTTGTGGGTTTTCCGGGCTGTATTGCCGTGGTCTTGGCATTGTAGTTCCTGACGTTTCGCCAGCAGCTGTGGCTGGCATCTTCAGAGGTGTAGCACCAAAAGACCAATTTTATTGTAGCACAAGCTTTCGAGAACCACAGCTCTCTTAGTCACAGGCATCGTCAGCTTTCGAGAACCACAGCTATCTTTGTTAGCTACAATAAATTTGGTTAGTCTTAAAAGTGCTACTGGACTCTACCATTTTGAAACTACCGACTAACACGGCTGACTCCTCTGTTTGTTTGATCAGAATACAGAAGTAGGCAATTTGGTGCCAGAAAGCACCATTCTGGAAATATCGGCTTGCTTCCTTTGAGAATGTGCATTTTAAAAAAAGAACACAGTACTATTTTTTATGATTTAAGGAAGTAAGTACTTAAACTTGTGGAACTTCTCTCATGGAGGGGGGGGTCAGTGCTCTATAGACCTCCTGCCCTCCCATCTCATCCCATGACAGACAGAAAGACAAAATGGGTATGAAAACTATTCTTTGCATTAGGGATTCAGGCTGCAGAGTCAGTGTGGTGTAGTGGCTAGAGTGATGGATCTGGGAGACCCAGGTTCGAATCCTCACTCTGCTATGGAAGCTTACTGGATGGCCTTGGACCTGTCGCACACTCTCAGCCTAACCTACCTCACAGTCAAAAAGAGTCCAGTAGCACCTTTAAGGCTAACCAATTATATTGTAGCATAAGCTTTCGAGAATCACGTTCTCTTTGTCAGATGCATCTGATGAAGAAGGCTGTGGTTCTCGAAAGCTGTCGATGCATGCGACGAAGAGAGCTGTGATTCTCGAAAGCTTATGCTACAATAAAATTGGTTAGTCTTAAAGGTGCTACTGGACTCTTTTTGATTTTGCTACTACAGACTAACACGGCTAACTCCTCTGGATCTACCTCACAGTGTTGTTGTGAGAATGAAGAGGAAAAGAATATAAGCCTTTCTGGATCTGCGAGAGGGGGGCGGGAGGCAAGGTATAAAAGGAGTAAATCAATCAATAAAAATTATAATTTGGCTGGGTTGGGCACAGAGGAAAGGAAACAGCGCACCCTTATGCATATTCTTCTAGATGTACCTAACAGTTCTTTGTATAAGGTTCTATGCACCTCCAATTGTCTTTTTTTCTTTTAAATAAACATTTATAGAATTCAAAAAGAAAAAGAAGAAAGGAAACAGCACACCCATCCCTCCTTGCCCTGCCTCTGCAGTTCCTCCTGTCTTGCAGTGTCTCCTTTTCCCCTCTCTTCTAAATTTCAATTGTGAAGTCCATGGGGCAGGGACCTGCCTTGTGGCGACAGATTCCCATGGGGCAGCCGTGTTAGTCTGCTGCATCCAAACCCTAAGGACTACCAAATTCTACAGGGCTCTCCTTTTGCGAACACAGGGCCAACTGATGCCATACGTTTATTTATGTTTTTGCCTACATCAAACACAACACTTTTCTTTAGAGGTGCTGGAAAAGACTGAAACTGGACGCAGAGAGGCTCAGATTTCAAAACCCGTTTGCATCAAAGTTAACACTTCCATAAAATTTATGGCATTGGCTTGCAGGCCAAATCTGCTGCAGTCTGTGCCCTTCCCTGTAGGGCTTTCTCGGTAGTGACACCTCACTTTTGGAATGCCCTCGAGGCTTGCCCGGTGCCTACCTTACTGTATTTTAGGTTCCAGGCCAGGACATTTCTTTTTACCCAGGCTTTTCACTGAGAGTCGCCTTCTTTTTTTGCTACTTTAATGGCCTCCTTCTGGCCCAAGGACTGTTTTAAGGGTATCTTTAATGTTGTTTTATATCCCTGGCCTTGTTTTATGGCTTGTATAAATATTGATCATTCTTATGTAGTTGCTTTTATAATTTTATTGTATTTTTGTTACTTGGTAAGCTGCCTCATGAAGATCTCCAAAGAAAAAGACCTAGAAATATTCTCAAAATATAAATTAGCACTTTATCTTTCCTTAATCCCTGGGGATTTTGACACTAGCAAAAAGAGAGCTATTAATCATTACTCACGAGAAAGTGAAACTTTGATATGATATATTTGTTTTGGAGAAAATCAGAAACCTTGCCTTCGACAACATATCGGAAACCTTTTAGTTTAGATTGTTTTTTATTGGGGTTTTTTATATTATGTATGTTTTTTGCAAGTTGATTAGTTGTTTTTGTTTGTTTTATTAGTATATGTGTGATAGTAGTTCATTCAGGTTTGTTTTAAATTATATAAATTTTTAAATTATAAACATAAGACATAAATTAAAAGTTTATCTTATATTTCTAAGTCCAACCCAACATGATGCCTGGGGCAGCTCACAGACACAGCAGAATTAACGGGGTGGTGGGCTAGCAGGGAAAGGGGGGAGGGGCACACAAGCATTGCTCAAATGACAGGCTGATTGACCCCCCCCCCACCACCACTGTTTGTGATGGCCCCTGTGGCTACTTTTTTAGAATCCTACAGAAAGGGGCTGATCAGTTCAGAGGGCTTTCATTTCTTCCCCCTGAATTCCCCACCCTCGGGGCAAAATCTGTAGAACATTAATCTTTTAAGATGCCTCGCTACTGTTCGAGTGCTGGTTTTTATTAAACTGGTGTGGGGAGGCTGCAGCTTGCCCCCGAGTGTCTAGGGTTAAACATTTTCAGACAAATGAACCCGGTTCCTCATCTGCAGCCACTTCCTTTCGCTCTGTCCACCTAAAGAACGGGGCTGTGAGCTGCTGGTGGATTCACCAATTCAAAGTGTCAGGGATTGGCTTTAAAAACGCTAAATGAATTGGGGGCCAGGGGACTGAGAGCACCACTTGCTCCCTCATACGGTGGTGGAAAGTGCCATCAAGGCATAGCTAACCTATGACGACCCCTGGTGGGATTTTCATGGCAAGAGACTAACAGACTAACAGTGGTTTGCCATTGTCTGCCTCTGCAACCCTAGTCTTCGTTGGAGGTCTCCCATCCAATTACTAACTAAGGCTGACCCTGCTTAGCTTCTGAGATATGATGAGATCAGGCTCACCTGGGCTATTAAGGTCAGCCCAGAACATATTTTTCTCTCATGGTGTAAAGTGCCGTCAGGTCATAGCTGACTTACGGTGACCCCTGGTGGATTTTTCATGGCCAGAGACTAACAGAGATGGTTTGCCATTTCCTGCCTCTGCAACCCTGACCTTCGATGGAGGTCACCCATCCAATTACTAGTCAAGGCCGACCCTGCTTAGCTTCTGAGATCAGGCTCACCTGGGCTGTCACGCACCCTCACATATTTACCCACAATGACTATAACCAATAGGAGTCCTGCTCCGTGTGCCCCCTTGTGGAGATGAAGTGAATGGCTACTGGAGACGGGCCTTGTAAACGGGGGGGGGCACCTCGTGGGCAGAAGTCCTTCACTGTAGACACTTGCTTACCACCTAGGTGGACTAGCTTTAGGTACCAAATCATGAGAATTATTTATTTAGTTTATCTCAGATGACGACTGATCCGGAACAGATTGCTTTTATTGCTGCTTCAGTCTGACTTTCATACTGTGTTGTCAGAAACGATTATTGCTGTAAACTGCCTCAGAAGCAACAAAGTAAAATTATATGGGATATAATTTTTTGAAGTATAAATAACTAAAGGGAACCAATTGGAAACGCCATGAAAAAGAGAAGACACCGCCACTGAACGCCCCTCCTCGCTCCACCCATACATCGTGGGAGGCGAGCAAAATGAATTTTCAGCCAGAGTACGAAAATATGTTAAGCCAGTCCTGAGAACTTCCCTTGAGTCCTACATTAAAACTCACATTTTCTACCACCTGTTTGTCCCTTATTCCCCTTTAGCAGTGACCCCAGTGTCCAGATATGCCAGGCCTAATGGCTCTTGGAGGCCTCTAGGGCTGCCCAAGGAAAGTTAAAATATGTGCAGAGGAGTTTGCCTGTTAGTCTGTAGTCGCAAAATAGTAAAGAGTCCAGTATCACCTTTAAGACTAACGAACTTTATAGTAACATAAGCTTTTGAGAACCACAGCTCTCTTCGTCAGATGCATCTGATGAAAAGAGCTGTGGTTCTTAAAAGCTGTCGATGCATCTGATGAAGAGAGCTGTGGTTCTCGAAAGCTGCTGATGTATCTGACAAAAAGAGCTGTGGTTCTCGAAAGCTATCGATGCATCTGATGAAGAGAGCTGTGGTTCTCGAAAGCTTATGCTACTATAACGTTGGTTAGTCTTAAAGGTGCTACTGGACTCTTTGCTATTTTAAAATATTTGCTGTGCCCTCAAACTGATTTACCCTTCTTAGGGAAGCACCCGAGAAGCAGAAAATGCAGCTTATTGCAAAATATCCCAGCTCCACAGATTAGATGTCCCCATTTTCAGAAAGCTCAAAGAGCCGGACGCTCTTATTTCATTCGAGCTTCCAGTCTTGCCCTAAGGTCATAAGAAGAGCCCTGCTGGATCAGGCGAAGGGTTTATCTAGCTTAGCATCCCATGGTGGCCCACCCTGGGAGGTCCAAAAGAGAGACACAGTAGCCAAGGCATCCCCCTGTTGTCCTAAGCAACTGACATTCAAAGGTATACTGCCTCTGAACATGGAAGTTCCCCTGAGCCATCATGGTTAATAGCTTATTTATTTACTTTGTTTGTACCCCACTTTTCTCACCACTGGGGCTCCCAAGCAGCTTACATCATTCTCGCCTCCTCTATTTTATCTTCCCAACAACCCTGTGAGGTAGGTTAGGCTGAGAGGCTAAGACTGGCCCAAGGTCACTCAGCAAGTTTCCATAGCAGAGTGGGGATTCGAACCTGGGCCTCTCAGATGCTAGTCTGACACTACACCACACTGGTTACTGATGAACCTCATTTCCATTAATGTGTATGATCTCCCTAGATGTAATCAGTGCCTGCGGATATCAGCATGACTATTTAGCCGCAGCTACCTATGAAAATCCCTTCTCATTTTAATAGATATACGTTCACTTCTCTTTACCCTGTGCCTGGAATGAGACCCCAGCCCTTATATCTGAAGTTCTTCTGCCCCTCTTTTAAAATCTAGGGGACCTCTGTGGCTAATTCTGGAGAGCTACTAAAATTCACTGCCCAGAAAAGGAAACAAAGCTCTCAGGGGTCTGGATTCAAATCCTACCACTTGCAATAATTTAGAGAGCAAGTGTTCCAAGCCTCGCATATACAGTCCCAACTGTCAACGTTACAATAAACCTGTCAGATAGATCAGTTGTATCTTCACACTGCAGATTGGAAGGCCAGGTCTAAGCAGGTACACAGCTGGTGTGAGATCTGAGAGAAAGGCTTTCTGGCTCACAGATCTACGCCAGGGTAATGTGATCATACTCATAGCCCGCCTCACAGAGTGAATGGAACGCACTACAAAAAGATAGATTGAGGTTGGCTGGAGTTGAATCTTGCTCCATTCCATAAAAGTGTCATTTGTAACCATTGTAGATTTTGCTCACTGGCACAAACACCTGGGAGACTCTCTAGGCAGGGATACTTTTCAGTACAAGAAGAGCCAAAAGGAGTTCCACGTAACTCCTCAAAACTTGGCCCAGGAAAACTGAACAAATCCTGTTCACAAATTCTTATTCCCCGAGGTCAACCAAACCACAACAGTTCGTCGGTTGCAACAATGACCGAGGGGCATCCTGTGTAGTCCAGGCACTTGGCCCGCTGTTTGAAGTCCACCCACCCAAAGTTAGGACTTTTCTGTTCTATAGAAAACTTCATCAGACCGGACACAAGAACAGGAAATGTAATCCAACAACAGGAGCCTTGACTCAGGAAAGCTCCTAACCTGAGCTCTAAGGTGCAACTGGACTCCCGAATTTGCTCTTCTACTGCAGCCCAACACAACTATCCACCTAGAACTATCTTCCTGGAAATGTGTGCGAAAGTGTCCCTCTTGCACAGACCAAGAGTTCTGTGTAGCCTGGGAAACTGACACTGCATCAGAAGTTGGGGCCAAGAAAAGTACTGCTTTCGAGTGCGCCCCCCCCCCAAATCTCTTCATACACAAACTCTCACTGAAGCTCAGCCTCCTCCCAGCTGTTTCCTGCTTTCTCTCGGGCTCCTTCCCCTCGTTGGGGAGGGGGTGGAGAGGGCTGATCCCCCCCCCGCCCCTGGCCTTCCTCTTCCTCCTCCTCCCCGCCCGCCCCCCCCCCCCAGCCAGGGCGCCCCAAACTCACCGATGGAGACCAGCTTGATGTGCTCCCGGTCCAAGAACTCCAAGGCCACCGAGACGTTCTCCAGCTTCATCTGCCTGAAGTTGGGGCGCGCGTGGTACTTGCGGTACATCTTCTTCTGGCTCAGGACCTCGAGGAGGCCGATGAGCTTCAGGCCGTCGCCCAGGTCCTTCTGCAGGTCCCCGATGCGCTTGTTCATGCACTTGAGGTGCTCGTTGCACCAGCGCGTGAAGGTGTTCTGCTGGATCTTCTTCCAGGGCGCGTCCTCGGCCAGGTCCTTCTCGGTGGCCGGCATCTCCTCCTGCTCCTCGCCCTGGTAGTAAGTTTGGGGCGGCTGGTCGTAGTAACTGTTGCTGTTCATCGTGGGGCTCTGGCGGGCCGGCGAAGGGGGCTGCTCGGCGTCGGGGAGAGGCTCGCTCCGGAGAGCAGGCGCGGGACGAGAAGCGCCCCGCTGCGAACGCGCTTCGCGGACGCGTGAAATTGACCCGCCCTTGCCGGGGGCGAGGTGAAATTGACCAAGTGGCGGCGGCGGCGGCGAAACTGACCAGCCCTTGCGGACGGGCCGGTGGGTGGGGTGGGGCGGGGGGCGTCGCTCACCTCCTCTCTCTTTCTGCTTTCTCCCCTCCCCGGCTCTTCACCGAGTTTCCTTCTCGGAGCCAGAGGCGAAGCAATCCTCCCCAAACGGGACAGGGTGAAAATCGGATCCAGAAATCAGAGAAGCAGCGAAGGGGCCGGCTGGAAGTGGGAGGAAATGTAACATCCGAGAGGGGTGTGTTGGGAGGGGGTCGTCCTTCGGCCTTAGGCCCCCTTCTTTCTCCGGCTTGTGCTTTGCCCCCTTCCGCAGGAACCGGGCTTCTGACGAGCCAAGCCAGAGGAGCAGGTCGAGGCAAGGGAGAGAGAAAGTGCGTGTGTCGCGCGTCTCCCCGTGTCATTCAAAAGTGGAAGGTCCGGAGCGGCGGAGGGGGGTTTTAAAAGCGTCTCCCACCCCCTCGGCCCCGGCCCCCCACCCCTCTGCTCCGCGTCAGGAGGAAGGACTCTCAGGAATGCCTGCGCTGTGACCATATACAAGTAAAGGATGAGTAACTTTCTTTTAATCCCCCCTGAGATAATTCAGGAGCCGTGGATTGGGAGCTAAGGATAGCAGAGGGGCAGGGATTGGCTCGGCCCGAGGAGGACCCCCCCCCCCTCCCCAAAACTCCGCTCTGCAGCACCCTCCCCCGGGCTGGAACGCAGGGGATGCATCAGTGGCTATTTTTAATCTGCCCCAGTCCACAAAGGGGGTGGGGGTGGTGGGGATATTGTTAGGATTGTCTTCTTGTGTGGGGGGAGGGGGGCAGGGGAAGGATAGGAATAGCGCGGCCCGCCCTCCCCTTTCCAAGAGAGCCAACCCTTCCCCTCTTTAGCTGCAGCTGCTCGGGAAGGAAGAGGAATTGGGGAGCTGGAAGATTGTGGCAGGGAGAGCAGCAGCAATAGTTAAAAGACAGGAGGAAGAGTCCAGTAGCACCTAGAT
The DNA here is from genome assembly GCF_028583425.1 of Eublepharis macularius. NCBI lineage: Eukaryota > Metazoa > Chordata > Lepidosauria > Squamata > Eublepharidae > Eublepharis > Eublepharis macularius. The sequence continues at coordinate 3,265,303 of NC_072798.1, forward strand.
GCAGAGGAGTTAGCCGTGTTAGTCTGTAGTAGCAAAATCAAAAAGAGTCCAGTAGCACCTTTAAGACTAACCAACTTTATTCTAGCATAAGCTTTCGAGAATCACAGTTCTCTTCGTCAGATGCATGGAGGGCAAGAAGAAACTGGTCAGATATATAGGTGGAGAGGGGAGGGCGGAGTAGATGCAAACAGTAGCTTCTGATATGGAGATCAGTTTGCTTCTGTTAAGGCTAACCAACTTTATTGTAGCATAAGCTTTCTGAGAATCACAGTTCTCTTCGTCAGATGCATCTGACGAAGAGAGCTGTGATTCTCAAAAGCTTATGCTACAATAAAGTTGGTTAGTCTTAAAGGTGCTACTGGACTCTTTTTGATTTTGCTACTACAGACTAACATGGCTAACTCCTCTGCTTCTGTTAAGGAAGTCCGTTACTTCTGATAATGAGATAACCATTCATAGTCTCGGGGGTAGGGGATGAGCTTTCCCTACTCTGCCGCAAATGTTGTTAGCCTTCTAGGTGCTACTGGACTCTTGCTCTTTTCTACTGCTACAGACAGACTAACATGGCTACCCATATAATGCTTTTATTAATGTGAACCCGTCAGGGACACTTTTCAGGGCCTTCTCTGTAGGCCAAATCTCTTTGGAGAGGTGATGTAGAAAGCAGATTTTTAAAGTCCAATGTAAATTTTAGTCGATATGGTTGGGTTTGTGTGTTTCTTAATGATTTACAGAATTGGGGGAAATTTAGAAAAAGATCCCTAGGTCATGGATAGATTAAGATGGGCAGCCGTGTTAGTCTGTCTGTAGCAGTAAAAAAGAGCAAGAGTCCTGTAGCACCTAGAAGACTAAAAAATTAGCAGTAGGGTATGAGCTTTCATGAGCCACAGCTCACTTCTTCAGGTATCCCTGCATCTGACGAAGGGAGCTTTGACTCTCAAAACCCTATATCTGAAGAAGTGAGCTATGGCTCACGAAAGCTCATCCCCTACCACAAATTTTGTTCATCTTCTAGGTGCTACTGGACTCTTGCTTTCATCCCTAGGTCAAATACACAATCATAAGGTGGTTGCTTGAAACCCAAACCACACGGAGGCTGCTCCAAAGACTCGTTTGCTGTGCAGGCCAGCTAGTTCATAGTGTCAGGACAAAACTTGTCACTTGTGACAAAATGAGCACAGCAAGCAGCAGACCCACATGAACAGTCTCCTGTTGGAGATGTCGTGAGCATAAGAAGTCAGATCGCAGACCCACCTAACCTGCTATTGCCTACTCTAGGGGTGCGCAACTCATATGGTCAGGTGAACCATCAGGTTTCCTAACAAGAGCTACGTGGGTCACCCCGTGATGCTACTTGGCTCTGCAGTGGCCCATGTGACTTCTGGGGGGTATTAGAACCCCACATCTCATTTACTGTCTGGGCACAGATGTGGCTATCGTACCTCCACTAGGGGCACATTCTGCCCTGGAAACCAGGGCTTGCTGTGAGGGTACAAAGGGAAACTTTGCATTTGCAGGTGCCTGTTGAGAAATTTCCCCAAAGCTTCCCAGGCCACTTGCATTTGCATGTCCCCGAGATGAAACGGGGAGTTTTCCTGGGGCGGTTCTGGGACTGAACGCTGCCCATCCCAGGTTAGAGAACAGCTGGGAGTTCACGTTCTGATAATCCAGCTCATCCCAGGCCCAAATGTTTGGGGTGAAGTTCAGCTACAGGCCCCCCAACACGGCTCTGCCAGGCTGTGTGCAGTAAATGGGCCATGTGTTGTTGTGGACCTCTGGTCTACTCCAACTGGCTTCCCTTCTCAGCATCTGCTACTTGAGCCTGTTAGCAGGAGATGCCAGGACTGAACCGGAGCCCGTCTTCATGCAGCGCACGTGCTTTGCAGCTGAGCTACGGAGTTTCGGCTCCAAGCAGTCCCCATTTGCGAGAGCTGGGCCAAAAACGTCTGTGGCCCACTTTGTGAGGCTGTATGTTGCAGTTATTCCCATTTATTTTATTTATGTCATTTATAGTCCCCCTTTCTCACTGAGACTCAAGGCGGATTACACAGTATGAGATTAGTACAGTCAATATCAAGTACATTTCAATGCAGTATCAAGGACAGTTCCATAAACAATGCCATAGGGTAAATAGATACAAGTTTAAAAGACATAGTAATAGCAAGAATCCAGTACAGAGTAGAAAAAATACTGAAGCAGAACATAACCAATTCTAGGACTGACATGAGACAACATGGAGCACTGGCGGTACATAGGAATACATTTTTAAAGCAGCAGATAATAAGTAAGGCAATATAGTGATGAAGTCTATGGTCCCTAACTCATTAGCACTTCTGAGACCCCATCTGTACAGGGTCCATAATAAGGCCCAGTCCAGGTAAGACTTGAACTCAGACCTCCCAGTGGGAAGCTCAAGACATTACTCTCTGGTTCACAGTGGCATACTCCTCCTCTCTAAAACTCAGTCCTGGTTACAGCAAATTTATAAAAAGTTTAAAACACTTGTCCAAACTGCAGGAACGAGTGAAACTTCAATAGGCACATGAGCCGGAGGCTTAAACCAGCTCTCTCAACCCATAAAATCATGTTTAATACTCACATTGTACAAGGCAAAGACTTTCCTCCATGGCTCACTCTCTTTTTACTGTTTTTACTTCTCTTTTTTACTGTTTTGTACTTCTATGTACTGTATTTTAAACTGTTTTACTGTTACTATAAATGTTGTAACCAGCCCTGAAGCCCCTTTCAGGGAGGGCAGGTAAAAATCAAATAAATTAAATTAAATTGCACAACAATATTGCTATATTCAACAAACTTCTGATGAATCTTCTCCCCCTCCACATCCACATACCCACAAATAAATATAGAAGCAATCATTAATCCATGTGAGCTTTGTAACCAACAAAGTTGGTTAGTCCTAAAGGTGCTACTGGACTCTTTATTAGCACCTTTAGGACTAACCAACTTTGTTGTAGCATAAGCTTTTGAGAACCACAGCTCTCTTCGTCAGAAGCATTGACAGCTTTCGAGAACCACAGCTCTCTTTGTCAGATGCACTGACAGCTTTCGAGAACCACAGCTCTCTTCATCAGATGCATCGTCAGCTTTCGAGAACCATGGCTCTCTTCATCAGATGCATCAACAGCTTTCGAGAAACACAGCTCTCTTCATCAGATGCATCTGACAAAGAGAGCTGTGGTTCTCGAAAGCTGACGATGCATCTGACGAAGAGAGTTGTGGTTCTCAAACGCTTATGCCACAAAAAAGTTGGTTAGTCTTAAAGATGCTACTGTACTATTTTGCAACTACAGACTAACATGGCTAACTCCTCTGGATCTTGTAATAATAAGGTTCCTGACAAAACAAACAGGCTCCGAGTGAAAGTCATGTACATTCCATGGGCTAGAGTGCAACCAATGTGGAGGGAAAGCTCTTCATCTAGCCAAGGGTGCATTCTCCTGGAAATCAGGACTTTCACTGGAGAAAGAGAAGAATCCTGATGTCTTGCCCCACACAGGCAAGAGAGACGTCATCGCCCCTTCCGTTTGGATAGTGAGATCCCCAAACTGGCAGTTGCCAGAGCTTTCTTCTCTGACTGTTCCTCCTCGAGGTGTCACCTCGTGGCTCAAAAAAGGTGCTCGCTCATGAGATGGCCAGGAGCTGAGTCGTCCAGGCAGGGAGGGAGGGAGCCGCCAGGGCCCCTGCTTCATTCTTCCCCTGTGATGTTCCTCCTGCCCAGAATAGCCCATGAGCTGTGCAGTCACCGTGAACAAGCTGGTGACGTGGAGCGGGGAAGAGGGGGGGGAGTCTCCGGCCAGGGACCTGCCTCGGAAATAGCACCCTCTGAGCAAATGGAAGGGACGCTCAGCCGGCCAGGAAGGCTCAGCTCTCCGGAGGGGCATCAGCTTTCCCTCGAGGAAAGTCCAGCAGGAAATCCCAGAGGAGAAGGCACCTCGAGCCCTTCCCCCTCCTTTGCCCCAGCGACCTGCCTGGTGCTGCTTCCTTCCGAAAAAGGCCCCAACTCTGTCCTGCCACCAGGATCCAGAGCGCTCCCTGCCAATGCTCAGCTTGTTTGATGGGTCACTGGCAGGCAGAAGGCAGCACTCTGCCCACGCTCAGACACATGCCCGGTGCAAAGTGTTTTGCCTCCTGTTGCTGGCTAGGCCCAAGCAAGCATGGTGGCTTGGCCTGGCTTCAGGTGGGGGTGCCAGTCACCTCCCATGGGGGTGAGCTGCCCCCTCCTCGTGGTACTGTCGCAAGCATGGAAAGGCTTGGATGGAGAGCCAGCCCTGCTGGGGACATCTAGGCCTTGCATTCTGGGACAAATGGAGTATTCTCCTCCTTACAACACATGGAGATAGGGAATGAAATCCCCACAGCTGCTCCCAGAGAAGCTGGGGTGGTGGAGCTGCCTTGTATCGAAGCTGCCTCTGTCCCTGGTACAACTATGACTGTCCATGTCCTCCAGCAGAGAGGGACGGGCCTTTCCCATCCATCCACTGAAGCTTCAGTGGAGATGCTGGGGTCTGAAACCAGGTTCCTCTGCAAGCAAAGCATGCATGCTAGCCTGAGCCCGGGCTGCTCCTGCAGCAGAGGGCAAGGGGTCTTCGAGTTTAACCTCAATACTGGTGCCTTTCAAACTGTGTTTGAGGGCAGATAATAATTAGCATTAATGTTTAGTGCTTTGAGGCGTTTAAAGAACTTCTGATACAATACTCTGCAATCCTTACGACAACCTTACAAGGTAGATCAGTACTATTCTTTCCCCTATGGCTATTGGGTGGGCTGAGAGTCTGTCCTCAAGCCACCTAGAAAGCACACCGCAGAGGCAGTGTCAAACCAGGGACTTTCTACTTCATACACAGCCACTGTGCTGTACTCTTTCCACATCTGCTCTGCCTTGGGCTTCCCCGGAAGTTTGTCGGAAGCTCCCGGATGGGAAGCCCCATAATGGAGGCTCTAGAAAGGCAGCTTGCACTCTGCAGGTGATCCTTCCTGGCCATGCGCAGCCACAAGGGAGCATCAGGTGAATGCAAAGAGCATGCTTTGGGGAGGTGCACCTGACCAGCACTCTGGGTGAACTGGCAACAAAGGCAAAGGAAGCATTCGGGGAACAGCAAGTCCGTTTTGGTGTGGTGGTTAAGAGCAGCAGGACTCTAATCTGGAGAGCCAGGTTTGATTCCCCACTCCTCTGCTTGAAGTCAGCTGGGTGACCTTAGGGCAGTTGCAGCTTCTCGGAGCTCTCTCAGCCCCACCCACCTCACAGGGTGACTGTCGTAAGGATAATAATAATGTGATTTGTAAACCATTCTGAGAGGGCATTAAGTTGTCGTGAAGGGTGGTATACAATTCAAATGTTATTATTATTATACAGCCACTCTACAGTCATGCTCCTTTTCTTCTTCACGACCAAGTTTATGGAAAAAAAGGTCCTGAAAGTTTGCAAGGAGAAGCCGCCTGACACCTACTTTGTGCCAGTTGGTGATGTCTCTAAGAAACCTCCCTTTTGTAAAGCAGTTTTTCATTAAAAATGCATATACAATGATAACAGTACACTTACATATTGATTTTCTAGAGACATTTGCACCCCACTCGGAGCAGTGAACAAAGTCAGTGTTATTATTATCCCCATAATCTAGCTGAAGAACTGGACTGAGAGGAGTGGCTGACCCAAGACCACCGGCTGAGCTCATGGCAGGAGTGGGGGTCGATCCAGCAGAGTGCCGACTCTCAACGCAACCATTTAACCATTATTTGACAAAGTGACAAATGAATACAAAAGGGCTACACATACACACTGGCTTGTTTGTTTGTTTTAGTAGACACCTGCCTGAAGCACTGGTGGCTAGACTAGATACAAAGGTGAGCCAGTATTTGACAAGTTGCTATGTATGCAAGTCTGTTGGTGGGAAGGTGGCCTGGTATAGCCTGATCTCATCATATCTTGGATGCTAAACAGAGTCAATACCTGGATGGGAGACCACTAAAGAAGGCTCTGCAGAGGAAGGCACGGGCAAACCACCTCTGCTCCTTACTTGCCTTGAAAAACCGTTGATAGGATTGTCGTAAGTCAGTTGCTATGTGGTGGCACACACATACCTATGCACGTCCAGGGCTTTTTTTCAGGGGGAATGCAGGGGAATGGAGTTCCGGCACCTCTTAAAAATGGTCACATGGCTGGTGGCCCCGCCCCCTGATCTCCAGACAGAGGGGAGTTGAGATTGCCCTCCGCGCCGCCGAGCAGCGCGGAGGGCAATCTCAACTCCCCTCTGTCTGGAGATCAGGGGGCGGCGCCACCAGCCATGTGACCATTTTCTCCAAGGGCAACCCACTGAGTTTCACCTCCTCTTTTCCCAGAAAAAAAGCCCTGTGCATGTCTGTTGATCAAATTATAAAGGCAGACAGGCTGATCCTGTGGCTGGAGACCTGGTCCTGAGTTCTCTTGTGTGACAGCTTTTCAGAGGGTTGAAAATGATTTGAGAAAGGATTTACTTCCCATGGCGATGGCGCACACAGGTATATCTTTTATCCCACCGTGGTCTTTGATCAAAAACAGTCCAGCAAATCTGACACACCTGTCGATCAGAGGCAAAAAAGGAGATGATAGCAGTGGTTTTATCTTCCAGCCACTCTCCAAAAAATTCTGATTCCGGCTCAGCTCTGCATCCCGGAACACGCTCCAGAATTCCCTCCAACATGCTGCATTCCCGGATACAATCGTCAATGCAAAGAAGGTTCCCTGAATCTAAATGGCTTTGGATGAAGGCAGAGCAGTTGCTAGATTGGGAACTCTCATGCACTGCCATATCAAATCCCTAAAATCCATAAAGAAGTGGGTTCTCCAAGCAATCTTGAGCCTTGTGTCAATTTTCCCCCTCGTCAAAATCCCCACCTTGAGGTGTTTCCCCCCTTGTTCTGTAGCCTCATATGATAAGATTTCATATTTATTCATTCATTAGAGACATTAAAACAAATGATCTTCGGGATTCGGTATACACCGAATCCTGCTAAATGGGAGCGCTTCTCAGAAGAAACATTCACTGTGCAGAAATGAATGGGAAAAGTCACTTCGCAGTGATTTGACCATTACAAGGATGGTCATAAAGATCTTTTGGAGAGAGAAGGGAAAGACAAGACCAGCTGGCATTCACTCAAGAATCTCAGTGTAGAATAGCTGGATGATGCGGAAGTGCTTTCTAAACACCTCACCCCATTCCCAAACTGCCCCCCCTCCTCCTGGCTCATCCCGATGTTGGAAGAGCTGCGAGGGTATTCCAAGGGGTGTCCTCCGACTGTCACGAGGCCAGAGAAGATGACTCGGAATCCCCATTCTGGAACTGACCCCAAGACAGTGGTGGGAATTAGAGCCATGCCAGGAGGTCTGGAAAGAATAGTCGGTCAAAACCAAGAAGGAATCATGAAATACACAGTTCAGTATGCCGGGGTGTCAGAGATGAGTAAGCAATTTGCAACAGGGGAGAAACGGTGCCTCATTGTCCCCAGAGTCATAGGCTCCGTTTTGGGTCTTACACACTTGGACAGTCTTCCAGACGGCTCTAGCACTTTGCCCTCCAGCCACCTACGCTGTCCAATGTCCACTTCCCCATCCACTCACTTTCTGCCAATGGCTCACAGCCACTCTTGTCCACGGACCCTGCATCCAGAGTTCCCAGCACCCCTCTTTCCTTGGCTCTCCTTTCCTCCACCTGCCCTGGTACCTATTCGAAAAGAAGACAGAACTGGATGGGACTGGGTGGAAAATGGGGTGTGGGAGTTTAAACATAGGGCTGCCAACTTTCAGGTGTGGCCTGGAGATCTCCTGTAATTACAGCTCATCTCCAGACTACAGAGATGTTTCCCCAGAAGAAATGGCTCCTTTGGAGGGTTGACTCTGTGGCATTATACCCTGCTTAGGTCTTTCTCTTTCCCAAACCCCGCCCTCCCCAGGATATATGTCCAAATCTTCAAGAATTTCTAAATCCAGAGTTGGCAACCCTTGCTTCTGTCCCCTTGCATTTTCTGCCGCAGTCTCACAGCCCTCCCTGTCCTGGCCCTATGGGAGATTTTTCTCAATCCAAAACTAACCTTTCACTTTACTCCCAGAATGTTTTTGTTACACTATTTGTCAACATTCCATTGCTAACAGCTCCTCAGAGCACTTGAAAGCAAGGTTACCAACCTCAAGGTGGAGCCTGGAGTTTTCCTGGAATTACAGCAGTTTCCCCAGATAACAGAGATCAGTACCGCTGGAGGGAAGGGTAGTTTTGGAGGGCAGACTCCATGGTATCATCTCTACTGAACTCTCAGGCATGTTTATAAGGTTGCCAGCCTCCAGGTGGTGGCTGGAGATCTCCCAGAATTACAGCTGCAGCCATAGAGATCAGTTCCCTTGGTTTGGTGTAGTGGTTAAGAGTGTGGGACTCTAATCTGGAGGGCTGGGTTTGATTCCCCCCTCCTCCACTTGAAGCCAGCTGGGTGACCTTGGGCTAGTCACAGCTCTCTGGAGCTCTCTCAGCCTTACCCACCTCATAGGGTGTTTTGTTGTGGGGATAATAATGGCATACTTTGTAAACTGCTCTGAGTGGGCATTAAGTTGCCCTTAAGGGCAGTATATAAATCAAATGTTGTTGCTGTTGTTATTAGAGAAAATGGCTGCTTTGCAGGGTGGGCTCTGTGGCATTTGACCCAGGTGAGGTCCCTCCCCTCCCCAAACCCCGCCCAAAGTCTCCTGGAATTTCTCAACCTGGAGCTGGCAACCCTAGCAAACATACAATGAATCAAGAAGGGTTAACTTACTCAGAGGGTGCAAGGAAGACTCAGGTGAGCCATCTCCCTTCGTGGCCTCTCAAAACGGCTCCCCAGTCATAGCAAACGCTGTTCCATGAACCTCAGATATCTTCCCTAAACCTTCCCTGATCTGACTGCAAAACTGCTGCCCGAAGAAGAGTTCTGTGCAACCTGAAAATTGGCATGCTTCCTTCAATTGATCCACAGATGTGGCTGTCATTTTGGAGCATGCCAATCCCAAATTCGTACTGAGGTTCACTTAGACAGTATCATTGTGAAGGGGAGGTCCCAACCCCACAGGCGGCCCCACACAATCCTATAGGGGAGTCCCCCAGGATGCTTTGTTCTGTGTCACACAAGGCATGCTGGGACTCACCTCTCACCGGTGAATTGAAGCTCTTTGGCTCTTAGCTTCCTTTGTCGGGCTGGCCCTGCAAACTGCCTTTGGAGCAGCACCAGCCAGAGGGGAAAGAAAAGAGCTTTACAGTTAATGCTTTTATTTTAAATATATGTAAGTGGTTCGCTTACCAAAGAGGGTTAACCCAGGGAAGAGCTGGAAGGTGCAGGGCTGGCTATATCCAGGTTTTTTCAGTTGCTAAATAGCTGCAAAGCCTCCAGAGTCAGGCAGGAGCATGCTGCAAGTGCAGGAGAGTTTATGGCCTGGCCTGCCATTTTATGACCACAAATTGGACCACTGTCGGTCCAGTACAGAAGACATACAAGCATCCCACTAAACTAAGCACAGCATAGTAGCCAATAGTGCAGCCTGCCAGGCAGCAAACAAGACGACACCCACCCTGTGCGGCTGTGGGGGTTTTTTTGTCAGCCTCCAGGTGGTGGCTGGAGATCTCCCAGAATTACAACTGATCGCCAGGCCATAGAGATCGGTTCCCTTGGAGAAAATGGCTGCTCTGGCATCGTGGCCTGCTTGAGTCCCTCCCCTCCCCAAACCCCGCCCTCGCCAGGCTCCACCCCCAGAATCTCCAGGAATTTCCCAACCTGGAGCTGGCAACTCAGGTGTCCAACTTGGGTTTTGTACAAGGCTGATAGGTGGGCTCCTTTTCACCCACTGCGATCCTCACTGAGCCTTCAAAAAGGGTGCGGCAGGGAGAAGAGGAGGACTGAAACGCCAAGCCGGTCTTCATACATCATTTGCTGCATTTTGAAATTCTGGTCCAGAACGCACATCGGCTCCGTCCTTCCTGCAATGTGGTCTTGGTTTAGCTCAGGGTTGTTAACTCCGGACTGGGATAGCCCAGGAAATTTGGGCGGGGAGCGGATCCTGGTGAGAGACCACCCTTTAAAGCTACCATTTTCTACCATCAGGGGAGCTGATTTCTGTAATCTGGAGATCCGTTGAAATTTCAGATCTTCGGGCCCCACTTGGAGGGCAGAAACCCTAATTTTGCTTCGCTGGTCCTAAGGAAGTGAAACATCTGGGGAGGGGAGGGACATCAGCGGCAGTCGACCCTCTAGCGCAGCCGTTCTCTCCAGGGGGAACCGGCCTCTGTACTCAGGAGACCTGTTGTGATTCCAGATCTCCAGGCCCCACCTGGGGATTGGCAACCCTACCCAGACCTGCCTCATTCCAGCTGAAGCCACCTTATTTTTATTTATTTATTTATTATACTTCTAGTCCACTGTCTCCAAAAGTGGGCTCAGAGCGAAATACAACAAATATAACAATTTAGTTTTAAAACCAACCAACTTATCATGAATCCAGTGGTTGGGCTGAGTGATTTTTCTCTTTTCACAGCCCGTTTCCTCAGCCAATGGGAATCCCTCAGGAACTGATCCCTCCATCCTGAAACTCCACAAATCTTTATGCCCCTGTACTTCCCGAGAGCCCCCCTCCCCTTTCATCCACCCCCATTGCTCAGGCCTGACCAGAAACTCCATCTCTGCACGTGCTTGGAGGCACTTTTGTCTCTTCTTGTTTTATGTGTCCTGGCAGCGAAAGCAAGTGCTGGGACCCAAGCAGGAAAAAACTGAAGCCTCTGTTTGGGATAATGGTGCAGGTGATAATTTGGAACTGCAAGGGAATGATCCACCCAGAAATTCTCCTGCGCAGCCTCCTTGGAATGAAATTGGAACTACACAAAAACACAGATTGGGTGACAGCAGCAGAGCTTTTGTACATATTTTGCTTCAAACCGTCTTTGAGAGGCCCCTTGTATGGTAATGCATGATACGCTTTCCCTCGAAGTTCACTGGCAGTTTATAACACCCAACTCTGGAGGCTTCTTTTGATCCAAAAAGCAGCCGGTGCATACAGCTATGCCTAGAGTAACCAGGTTAGTTCAATGCAGACCAACCGCCGTGTTCAGGAAAAATAAAACAAGAGCCCATAGGCACCTTAAAGACTACCAACATTCATTCCAGCATCAACTTTCATATGTTGCATCCCATAACTAACAAAAACGTCTTCCAGATTTAATTTCGTTAATGTTTAAGATGCTCCCAGACTCCAGGTTAGTTCTCTTTGGCAACACCCTTTTTGTTTGTTTTATGTTCAGCTTTTTATTTATTCTCTAAAAACATCTCCCGCTGTACTGACCTCCCACAAACAAGGAAGTTTGCAATAATTGTTTGTGAGCCACCTTCAACGCACGGTGAAAATGAAAGGCCATGGCAAGATATTACTACCCAAATTAAACTTTAGAGATAATGATTTGTCTCCCCTCCTGAATAACAAGATGCAGGGCTCATTTTGAGGGGGAATGCGCAGGAACACAGTTCCGGCAGTTCCCCAAAGAGGTCACGTCAGGTGGCCCCCGCCCACCTGATATTTTAGGCCCGTTTCAGCCTGGATTGGGGCCGAAAAGGCCCAGATCAGGCCTCTGATGGGTGGTGGATCCCTCTCCCACTCAGCAGCGGCCCAATCCTGACCATTTTGGGCCCCTTTTTGGCCATTTTCAGCCCCTTTTTGCCATTTTGGGCCCAATTTTGGCCCTGAATGACCAGGATTGGGTCCAAAACAGCCAGGATAGGTGATGTCAGGGGGCGTGGCATATGCAAATCAGTTATGCTAATGACACACTTCTTGTGCTGTCAAGGGGCATGGCATATGCTAATGAGTTATGCTAACGAGTTATGCTAACGAGTTCCTCCAGCTCTTTTTCTACGAAATGACCCCTGACAAGAGGTAATGGTGGTACGGGATGAACCGAGTGCCCATCCACAACCCCTAAAATCTCAGTGGTTTAATATAATTCACTGTGAGGAGACTTTTCAGAATAAGGTGCTTTGTTTTTATCTGACACATCAGTCATGTGCGTGCGCATGCGTACATAAGCAATGAATTCTGCACAGAATGCACAGCCTAAACCACACGAGTGATTCAGAGCCAGATATTCTAGATTAGCTAATCCAGATGGAATAAAGGGCTTTGTACAGCCCTTGCTAGCCGTGGCTGCAGCCCTGAGCTCCCGAAGTCCTTTTCTCCTCCAAGCATTGCTCCATTGCCTTTGGACATTTCCCCACCACCACTTCCCCACACAGACCTGCTTCCTTTTCACTCTGTATGTATGCACCCACTCTTCTACAGATGCTGTGCAGGAGCATGAGTGCCCCAAACACGTCCTTGGGCCCATGCACCAATTTGGCTGGGAGACAGGCATTCCAATTGCCAAAGGCACACCCCCTGGTGGCTGCATGTAAATTTGGCAACTGTCACAGAAAATAGATCAAGATGGGTACTATGTTAGTCTGTCTGTACACATGCTTTCTCGAAGTGGCAGTAGAAAAGAGCAAGAGACCAGTAGCACCTGCAAGACTAACAAAATTTGTGGTAGGAGAGGAGCTTTTCTGAGCCACAGCTCACTTTTTCAAGTAGAGTATGAGTCCAGTAGCTCCTCTAAGGCTAACAAAGTGGTAGGGTATGAGCTTTCGTGAGTCACAGTATCTGAAGAAGTGAGCTGTGGCTTGCGAAAGCTCCTACTCTACCCCAAATTTTGTTAGTCTTATAGGTGCTACTGGACTCTGGCTCTTTTCTACTGTCACTTCGAGAAAGCACGTGGTTTATCTACACAAGTGATGTAACAGTGGCATAAGAAGTCTTGGTCCAGCACCACACCCCAACAGCTGTGCTTATTAGAGACTAGAGGAGTCCAAGCCTGTCTTAGCAACATATATGGGAGCTGGACGATAGTCGGAGAGCTTTGGAATGCGCTCAAGGAGAGAACCAGCCACATGCCAGGTGCAGCTTTGTGAATTCTTTGTTCACTTGGTGCTGGGACATTCCAGTCCAGTGGGCCCTAAATAAGGTGCACGCAGCTTCAGCTCGGCACATGCCTTTGTTCCTAAATGGATGGGTTCCTTGGCTTTGGAATCCCCCTAACAATACCCATTTCCTAGCATTGCCATCAGGAGAGCAACTGCAGATACCCTCAACCGATCATTTTGTGGTGGGCACAGTCGCTCTTTTCTGGTGCCTTCCCCTGGCAACTCTCTGCCCCTCTTTCATCTGGAACTTTTGTGGACTGTGAGTGCCTTGGTGACACCCTGTCTGTGCCCATTTCGTTTCAAACTTTTGTAGGCCGACTTCTCGCTCAGCTCAGGGCCCCCCAAGGCAGCAAACAATCAAAACATTAAAAGAGTGATTAAAACACAGAAAAGTTATCTGGAAAATATTTAAAACAATTCAACCTTTAAACACAGAGGCGCACAAACACGGAGGAGGGCTAATGAAAGTGTATTTATTTACTTCATTTATCCTTCACCTTTCTCTCCAATGGGGACCCAAAGCAGCTTGCATTGTTCTCCTCTCCCCCAAATACAAGAGGTCTCCCATCTCTAAGTTAACTAAGAGACTCCAATTGGTGCAAAACACTGCGGCGCAACTGTTATCAGGAGCAAACAGGAGCATGAACATCACTCCCATCCTGCAGTCGCTCCATTGGCTACCTATCAGCTACCAGGCTCAGTTCAAGGTATTGGTTATTATATACAAAGCTCTTCAATGCCTTGGTCTGGCATATCTCTGGGACCACCTCTCTCCCTATGTCCCTCCACAGCAGCTTCGCTCATCTGAACAGGGTCTCCTGCAGGTGCCAGGCTGCACGTGGGCGAAGTCAAGAGCAGCCCGTACATGGGCCCCCACCCTGTGGAACGGCCTGCCTGAGGAGGTCAGAAGAGCCCCCACCCTCCTGGCTTTCCACAAATAATGCAAAACTGAATTATTCAAAAAGGCTTTTGTATTGTAGAAAGAGGGTCTCAGATGCTTCCCTAATGAATTAGGGACCTTAGACTTCACCACTATGTTGCCTTACATACTATCTGCTTTTTAAACATGTGCTCCTATGAGCTACGTGCGCTTCATGTGGTCTCATGTCAGCCCTAAAATTGCTTATCTTCTGTTTCAGCATTTCTTCAACTCTGTATTGGATTCTTACCAGGGTTTTTTTTCTGGGAAAAGAGGTGGAGGAACTCAGTGGGTTTCCCTCGGAGAAAATGGTCACATGGCTGGTGGCCCCGCCCCCTGATCTCCAGACAGAGGGGAGTTGAGATTGCCCTCCGTGCCTCGGCGGGGCCACCGGCCATGTGACCATTTTCAAGAGGTGCCGGAACTCCGTTCCACCGCGTTCCAGCTGAAAAAAAGCCCTGATTCTTACTAATCTTTGTAAACTTGAGTTTTTGTAAACTTGCGTTTATTTACCCTACGGCATTGTTTATGGAAATGTCCTTGAAACTGAGTGTACTAATCTCACACTGTGTAATCCGCCTTGAGTCTCAGTGAGAAAGGCGGACTATAAATGACAATAAAGTAAATAAATAAGAATACAATAAAAATGTTATCCTCACAACAACAACAACCCTGTGAGGTAAATCAGGCCGAGGTTGTGTGACTGGCCGGGGGACACCCAGCAAGCTTCCGTGGCAGGGAGGTTTGGGGTGGGAAGTTTTCTGAATCCTTGACCGCAAAGGACAATCTCCCATCCTCTCCCGTTCCTTCCTTCCCTCTCTTCCTAATTACCTGGATGAAAACAGAAGTCTGGCTTTTCAGCAAATCTGCAGAGGCTGAAATCTGGAACAAAAGGCGCATTCTTCCATGGTGACTGAGAAGCCCTAACTTCATACTCATTTTGTACCACTCCAAGAGCCCATAGATCTTTTTTTCCAGAAGTCCACACTTTAATTCTAATTTTTAAAAATAATTTCTCTCCCCCGCCCTCCATTCCAATTTTATTGATTCTAGGGTTCGGGTGATTATAATTGCCATAATTTATTTTTCTGGAAAAGTTCTCATCCCATTCTGACAGACAAAAGTTTTACCAAGCTGGAGCTTCCCCCCAGACTGGGTTCCTCTCTGTGCGAGGAAAAAGGTGCCTGGGAAGAATGCTTTGCACAAGATCTCTGCCAGAATAGGACGAGAGCACTGCCAAGACAGCTATTCATCCTGGTAACTAAATAGAACCTCCATGTTCAGTGGGACTATACCCCTGAGTGTCAGATCCTGAGGGCATATAGGAAGACCGTTGCCTCCAGGGTCAGTGTGAGAATCCTTGGGGCCAGAGGAGATGCAATACTGGAAGGTCCAGGGGGTAGAACTCCCCAGTGCTTTTTGAAGGTAACTTGCAGCTGGCAAGGGGGGGGGCGGATCAGGGCCACACAGCAAGGGTGAAAAGGTTTGCTCCTCCCACTCCAGTGATTGAAAATGGCCTGCCCATACACAAAAACAAGCTGTTATTAGACCTGGAAGAGAAAAAATGGTTGAATTAACCCTGGAAGGGAAAAAGACAGGCACAGAGTGAATTAACCTTGGACGAGAAAAAGACAGGCACAGAGTGGCTGAATTAACCCTGGAAGAGAAAAGAGTGGCTGAATTAACCCTGGAAGAGAAAAAATGGTTGAATTAACCCTGGACGGGAAAAAGAGAGGCACAGAGTAGCTGGATGAACCCTGGAAGAAAAAAAGACAGGCACAGAATGAATTAACCCTGGAAGGGAAAAAGACAGGCACAGAGTGGCTGAATTAACCCTGGAAGAGAAAAAGACAGACAGAGAGAAGATGATTACCTTAGCTTTGGAGAAGTTTTAAAAAGGCAGCCATAAAGAGGCTGATTGTCTCTTTTCCCTTCCAAAGCTATTATAGGGAGGTGAAGATCCTAGGCACAGAACATCCAGGGCACCTGCCCCGGCTCCTGTACCACCCCCGCCCCCTACAGAGCAGCACCTGTCTCAGCAGACACTATGCCCACTCACCTTGCATGGGGTGAGGGCTGCCCCTTGCTTAAGCCTGGGACGGCTCAGATATGGTTGCCATTCTCCAAGGAGGGCCTGGAGATCTCCCCAAAGTATAACCCATCTCCAAACTACAGTGATCAGTTCCCTTGGAGGAAATGGCCGCTTTGAAGTGTGGCCTCTAGGGCATTATACCCGCCGAGGTCCCTACCCAAATATCAACCTTCCCAAGCTCCACCCCCCAAAATCTCCAGGAATTTCTCAACTGAGAGTCGGCAAATCTAGCTAGGGGGTGCAATGAGGAGGGCACCAGGGGCTCGACTCACTGCCAGCCATCAGCAGTGGCAAGGAGGGAGCAACTGGTATCCCCTCCTGGTTCAAGTCCAAGCCAAGCCCCTGCCGCTGGTGGCAGTGCAGGCCCAGAGGGGAGAGAGGTACCTTGCCTGGGTTCACAAAACCATCCCTGGCTCTTCCCACTTCCCTTCTCAGTTTTTTTGGTTAAAGCTGCATTGGCACATGGCCTGCCTCCCGCCTGCCCCCTTCCACCCAAAGTTCTCCTTTCTGCTCTCTTCCTCTCTCCTTGGGCCAGTTCTGGTGGGACTTAGGCCCGTGTGCTCATCTGACAGCCTTCCAGCTGGCACGAGAAAGCCAACGGCTGCACATGACATTCGGCAGAGTTCCTAGATAGAAATAACCTTGCAAGTCAGTCCAGCCTGAATCACATTGGATAGAATGTCAGGCCATGTTTCTGCAAAGGACAAAGGACACGCCGTTAGGGACACCCTCATCCAGCCTCTTGCTTCCCGTAATCCTGTGTGCCCGTATATTACTGTTGCATTGCGAAGCAACTCTTCCGTCCCTTTTTTATTTTCTTGGGAAACCTCTGGCTCGCTTTCCATAAAACAGCATTCTAAAAGGAAGGTCCGCAAAACAGAAATAAATACAACAAAATTATGAAATCCAGGGCTTTTTTTCAGCGGGAACGTGGTGGAAAGGAGTTCCAGAACCTCTTGAAAATGGTCACATGGCTGGTGACCCCACCCCCTGATCTCCAGACAGAGGGGAGTTTAACTCCCCTCTGTCTGGAGATCAAGGGGCGGGGCCACCAGCCATGTGACCATTTTCTCCGAGGGCAACCCACTGAGTTCCTCCACCTCTTTTCCCAGAAAAAAAGCCCTGATGAAATCAATTTACAGCTCAGCACAGAGAAAGAGAGAATGGAAATCAGCACTCTGCTGGTTCAAATCCCACTACCGCCATAAGCTGAGTAGGTGGCCTTGGGTCAGTCACTCCTCTCAGCCCCAGATCCCCAGCTGTATTGTGAGGATAATAATAACACTAACTTGTTCACTACTCTGGGTGGGGCACTAATCTGTCTAGAAGAGCAGTATATAAGCACAGTTATTATTATTAAACCACAGCCAACATGCACCATCCTTACCGGAGCTCTGGTGAGCCACAGCAAAAAGCTGCAATGCCGGTGGGACGTCTAAAATATTATCATTTGGCTGGTCTTAATGGTTGGCATATTATGTCCACGAGGCAATGCACCCTCCAAGAATGGGTAGAATGTAGTGGTTTCTCCCCATATATTCCCCAGAGGACACTCTGATCAGGGGACAAACAGCTGTTGGTGGTCCCTGACCCCAAGGAGGCCCGCCTAGCCTCGACTACAGCCAGGGCCTTTTCGGTCCTGGCTCCCACCTGGTGGAACGCTCTGTCTGCTGAAATCAGGGCCCAGCAGGCCCTACTATCTTTTCGCCAGGCCTGCAAGACAGAGTTGTTCCGCCAGGCATATGGCTGAGGCTGGACCTCCGCCAGCCTGAAAAAAAGGGTGTATAAATCTTAACCCTCCCTGTGAAGGCTGTGCACCATCCTGTTTTAAATGTGTTGTTTTTAATGTATATAATTTTTTTAAATTGTATTTTAAATATGTTGGTATCTGCCCTGAGCCCGCTCGTGGGGAGGACGGAATACAAATTTGAAATAAATAAATAATATAAATAAATAAAATATGTCTGAGAGGCAATGCACCCTCCAAGAATGGGCAGAGTGTAGTGGTCTGAGTGTTGCAGTAAGGTCCTAGACTGCATAGAATTGCACCTGTCTAGAACGCTATAAGAAAACCTCATTTATGGTAAAAACCTTCAGAGCCAATGACCAAAAGGTGACTTAAAAAAAAAACAACCAGAAATGTCTCCAAAATGATAGATGAAGATGAGTAGCTGTGTTTGTCTGTAGCAGTAGAAAAGAGCAAGAGTCCAGTAGCACCTAGAAGACTAACAACATTTGTGGTAGGGTATGAGCTTTCGTGAGCCACACATTTTGTTAGTTTTATAGGTGCTACTGGACCCTTGCTCTTTTCTGCTTCCCCCAAATGTTAGAACAGCAGGTAGTATAGTACAGTGGTTAAAGTGCTAGACTATGGAGACCCGGGTACAAATCCTTACCATGAAGTTCACTGGGCAACTTCGGGCCAGTCCCTCTATTCCAATCTAACCACAAGACTATTGTGAGGATAAAACAGGCACGCACCACCATGAGCTCCTTGGGGGATGCACGGAATAAAAAGCAGCACTCAAACTTCAGTACTCAGGCGAGATCACAGGAGAGCTGGGGGCAGTGAAATCCTTCAGTCATCTAGATCCCAGACTCTTCAGGGCTTCAGGGGTAAGAACTTGTAGGTTCAGTTGGGCTGAGAAGCACACAACAACCAGCCAAGATTTTTCCATGCAGGCATCAAGTGTCATCTAGTCCCAAATGACATTTCCGATCCATCTTTAAAGGCAGGCTCACCTGGAGCGTACTGCAGCAATTTCTCCTGAAGCCATATAAGCCAGACCTACTTCCAAGTGTCCCCGCTATCTTCACTGTTGATTTTTAACATGCTAGCAGTGTACAGGACACTGGAGAGACATCAAATATAAACTAAGCTCCTGACTTAAGGAGACTCGCAAGAAAAGATCTCTGGGCCTTTACTAGGCAGAACCCGCTTGCTGGGAACACAGCTGCACCTGTTGCATTCCTGCCTGCTAGGCCAGCATCATGAGTTTGCACTTTTTGAGTGCAACAAGAGAGAAGGAGCACAAAGAGAAGATGGGTCAGCCAAGAAGGGAGTGACAGGGGTGTATGACTGTGTGCGGCATGAATTCCTCCATGTGGAGTCCTAAACCTGCATTTTGCCAAGCTGTTAAGTATGTGAAAGAAGCCAGGTCAGCCCCAGCTGCTGGTTCTCCCTCCCTGCCTGGATTCAGAGGCTGCATCTGGGTGAGGGTCATGTTCTGTGAGGGTCACAGCGATAGATTACACCGGAGCTTACTAAGGAGACTTTGATGGACTGCAGTTGGCTGGGTATCTGGCCCCGAAAAGAGACCAGATTTACTGGGCGGCTTTGGGAACGGGGAGTCTCAGATCACAGAGCAGAAGGCACTCCCAGCTTTGAAAACCTTGCAAGACATCGCCTCACGCCCTGGGCTGCACTGGCAAATTTCTAAAGAGGGGAATGTTACCTATCCCTTCCACTTTTATCCTGGAGTAAGGGTTCTCCACTCATGACAGCTCTGCAAAGTATGTTAGGCTGAAAGAGCAAGACTCCAGTACCACCTAGAAGACTAACAAAATTGGTGGTTGGGGTAGGAGCTTTTGTGAGTCACAGCTCACTTCTTCAGATACAGCTAGGATGTGAGCCCATCTGTCCTTAATCAAAAAGAGTCCAGTAGCACCTTTAAGACTAACCAACTTTATTGTAGCATAAGCTTTCAAGAACTGGTCAGATATATGTCCTTATATCTTGGAGAGTGGAGTGATTACAGAAGCCAAATGACAACAGCCGGTGAATGACAAGGGCGGGCATGATTGAATAGGGTGGGGTATGCAGAGGGCTGGTGGGTATGGAGAAATCAGCATTGGTAATGAGACAGGAAGCCTTTGTCTTGATTCAGTCCAGGTGGATGCATTGTCTTGAGTTTCATTATCAGTTGCAGTTCAACAGTCTCTCTTTCTAATCTCCCTTTGAAATTCCTCTGCAGGATAATGACTGCCTTTAGATCAGCAACTGAATGTCCCAGAAGGTTAAAATATTCCTCTACTGTTTTTTGAATGTTTTGGTTTCTGCTGTCAGACTTATGTCCATTAATTCTTTGTAGAAGGAACTGGCCAGTTTGTTCGATGTAGAGGCATTGCTGAGACATGATGGCATAAATCACAATGGAGGATGAAAGAGAACGACTGCCCCCGGAAGTTCTATGGCAAGGCAGGATTTGAACCCAGGTTTCCCCATTCTTAATCCGTCTAAGCGCTACACAAGCCTGGCTGAGAATTTGAATGCATGCCTGGGAATTATGCCCCAGAACTTGCACTCCCACACTCAATCTCAGGCATCTGTGGAAATAAGCTGTGATGTATCTGAGAGGAGTAAAAACTCTGTGTGAGCCCAGAGGCACTCTGTTAATGTCAAGTTCAAAGCTGAGCCACATAGTGGAAGTGGCAGGATAAAAGGACCTGGAGAACATTTTGCTGTGAAATGAGGTTCTTCTAGTCGCAGGGTAACCCTGACAGAAGGGAGGGGAAGATACTCAGGGGCTCAGTTGTTCTGAGACCCACTTTGGGTCTTGAAGCAGATCAATGTATCTGTCTTGCAAAGCTCACATTGAGCCAAGCCTTTTTTCAAGCACTAACAGTATTGTGAACAAGATTTTGGGTCCGGTAGCACCTTAAATGTGAAGATCTCATCTGAAAAAGGGAGCTCTGACTCAAAAGTGCATACCTTGGAAATCTAGTTGGTCTTTAAGGTGCTACTAGACCAGGGGTGGGCAATTGTTTTGGCTCAGGGGCCACTTTGTGGGAGCGGAGGTTAGCGGAGGGCCGCACCTTTTAAAATGATTGCATTCATTAGTTAACTTTGCATTTCAGAAAAGGAATAAATTGTATCATAAAATCAATAAATATAAATTAAATAAAATAGTGGTAGTTTTATTCAATTTATTTATTGTGCCAATTTCATATCATCTATAGCTGCAAGCACATTTAATTTTAGAATCAGTTTAATGAGACAAATGTACCCTATCACACTTTTCTACAATTTTTTTGAAATCAGGGAAGGAAATCTCGGTTCAAGGCGGAGTTTCTGACTGTCTTGGCGGGCCACAAAAAACTCTGTAGCGGGCCGCATGTGGCCCACGGGCCGCAATTTGCCCACCCCTGTACTAGACGCAGATCTTGCTCTTCTTCAGCCAACACAGCAACCCACCTGAAACTAACAGTATCATTTTATCTTTTTACCAAATATGCACATTTTAAAAAAAGATCTTCCTTATTATTACAATTGCAAATGCTAATTTCCAAACTAGGAGACTTTAAACTGAGTTTGCGGGATGCTCGATTCTCGGAATCTAGTTTATGACTACCACTTATCATGAATGCAGCACTTTTTATTTGCCAAAAGCATTATAGCCTTTGGGCATATCTTCAATGCAAATTTAAACTAGTATCTAAAGTAGCTTTATCACCATGACAGACTCCTGGGAAGTGAAAGTTTGGTGGGATTTTCCAAGAATTACTTGCTGGAGATCGTAGCCCTTTCACTTAGGGTCCAGGATGGTTAAAGGGGTTGGAAAGCATTTAAAATTTGTCGCAGGCTTGCACTGTTTGCTCATATCAACTCAGCGGTACCAGCGCCACCACAGTTTCTCAAATCTGAAATGGCTGGTCTTCTAACCACCACTGCAAGAAGCTGTCTCTGGTCACTGTTAGGGAATTTTTAGGCCCCATTTTACTAAATCTTATTCTGAGCATATATTCGAACTTCCAGCATACAAGCATATGTAAACAAGTAAGAAAGGCTTTGCTCTAGTGTTAAGTAGAGATGGGCATGAATCAGAAAAAAACCAAACCATGTGGTTCGTGGTTTGTCAAATTTCATGCACCACGAATTTTCATGAACCTTCCCCTGGTTCGTGAACTGGTTCGATTCATGAAAACGTCACATCCGGGTCAGAAAATCATCACTTCCCGGCCAGCAGAAGGTCACTTCCAGGCCAGCAGAAGGTCTGCAGGAAGTCTATCCCCTGTTGCCTAGGAAACTGATTGATTGGCACCAGGCTGTCTGCAGTCACGAACCAAACGAACCAGCCTGAAGTTCGTGGTGGTTCGTCAGAAATGGGATCTGATGAACCGCGGTTCACGAACCACGAACCAGCCTGGTTCGTGCTTAATTTCGGTTTGTATTTCAGTTCATGCCCATCTCCAGTGTTAAGTTCTCATCTCTGGGTGAGACAGACCACTGAGCAATGAGTAAACATTCTGTCGTTTTCTCTATTCTAATTAGATAAGTAAAATTTAACCTTGATTGTATTCCTTTCCCAGTATTGAGTGTCAGACATATGGCTCCAGCTTTTTCGTTGTTCTTATAATTCATATGTCACTCAAGCCTGTCACATGCCATCTTCTCTGGGAACATGCGTCATTCTGCGTCATTTCTGACAGGTATACGCGTCATTATGTTAGAGCTTTATCCTAACCATTGATCTTTTATTCTGTAAACAATTAACAATATTCTGTAAGCAAGTAGGGCTAAAGAGTATTTAAAGCCCTCAAATGCAACTTGCCCTTACACGTGTCTCCCCCTAATGGAGGCAGTGTCAGGGGCTATTGAAATAAATAAATAAATCCATATTTCTCAAAGATCACTGTTTTGGTGTCTTGATTTCTGTGCAAAGTCATTGGCTGTAGGGGAATACAAATTAAAATGCAGATCACTAAGAAAAATTCCCTTACAGTCACTCCACCCACATCACCCTTGCAGGCACAAAAAGCAGAGCTTGGAAAGAGGTTCTTATTTATTTTTATTTATGTCATTTATAGTCCGCCTTTCTCACTGAGACTCAAGGCGGATTACGTAGTGTGAGATTAGTACAGTCAGTAGCAAGGACATTTCCAGACAGTGTCAAGGACATTTAACTGGTGGAAAGGATGGTCAAGGAGGGGGCAGTCTCCCCTCCCCCATTTTATCCTTCCAACAGTCCCATATGGCTGGCCCAAGGTCGACCAGTAGGCATCCGGGCACCCTGGGGATTTGAACCCTGTCCTCCTAGGTCTCTTGACTTCCGTGTCTTCAAATGAAGATTGGCATGGAACTGATAATTTCTCATCGAAGCTTCATGTGGACACATGGAGCTGAGTGGGTGGTGATGAGGCTCAATTCTCCCCACCACCACAACTATCAATTTATTCTTCATCATATGAACGGGATCCTGTTTGGGGGAACTGGGTTTTGCCCAGTTGTCCAAAAGTTCTCCTTAATTCTTACCAAGACTGGGAGGGGGGTAGTCAGGAGCAAAAGCTTTTTTATTTTCATTCTCAGAATTTCCAGAAATCCTTGCCTCTCTTCCCCCCAAATTTTTCACATCCTCCACGTTTTTCCTTTGTACCTAAGAGAAGCTGAGAGTCTGGAGGCAAACTTGGTGGTGTAAATTGACTGTCTCTTGCGGTTTCTTCTACCCTGTTGTCCCACTGGGTTGAGAAATTCCTAAGGATTTTGGTGGTGGAGCCTGGGCAGGGCAGAGTTTGGGGGAAGGGGGGGGACCTCAGCAGGGCATAAGGCCACAGAGTCCACCTTCAAAGTAGCCATTTTCTCCAGGGTGACTGATCTCTGTTGTCAGTTGATGCATCTAATGAAGAGAGCTGTGGTTCTCAAAAGCTGTCGATGCATCTGACGAAGAGAGCTGTGGTTCTCGAAAGCTTATGCTACAATAAAGTTGGTTAGTCTTAAAGGTGCTACTGGACTCTTTACTATTTTGCAACACCGACTAACACAGCTAACTTCTCTGGATCTTGTAATTCTGGGAGATCTCCAGGCCCCCCTCCTGGAGGATGTCCCCCTCTTTGAATAAGGATCTCTGAATCAAAGGGCTGCGGGGCTGAGTGCTGCAGAACGGCTTCTCGCTGAAGTCAGGCGGGGTGGTGGAAGCACGTTGGCAGCTGCTGCCAGGGATTCCTGAATGGCCGAGAGGGGCAGGAACCTGGGACGGTGGTGCTATTAATAAGATGTCGAGTCACTGAGGGCCCGAACACAGTAGAAGGCCAGAAACTCTCCGGCAACCCCATGCAGGGTAGGCCTTGTGAGTCCATTCCCAGGGCCCATTTGAGGATCTCTGCCTGTCCACATTGTACTCATCAACGGGGAGCCCATGGGAAGAGAAATCTGCGATGCCATTCCCAGTGAACATCAGCAAGGCTACTAGCAATGGTATGGGTATTATGCAGAGTTGCCAACTCCAGCCTGGGAGTTTCCTGGAGTTTAGGCGAACTTGCTCCTGCGGAGGGGCAAACAGGGGAGGGAAGGCAGTAGGAGATGAGGAAGACCTAAAATGAGATGGCTTGACTCCATAAAAGAAGCCACATCCTCCACTTTGTAAGATCTGAGCAAGTCTGTTAACGATTGGACATTCTGGAGGAATTTCATTCATAGGGTCGCCATAGGTTGGAGGTGACTTGACGGCGCATAACGCACACAAATGTGGTATACCATAGAGTCCGCCCTCTGAAGCTCCCATTGTCTCCAGGAGAAGTGATCTCTGTATTCTCGAGACCAGTTAGCAACCCTGATATTATGCCTGACTCTTATTAAACAGGAGGCCTTTCCCCCCTGCAAACTGGCCCTTTAAAATCCAGCTCCTTTTACGCTCCAGTGCAGCTGTTCTGAGTGTGCCAAGTAAGGAGGAAGGGGAAATGCTGCTAGGTGATCAGTGATGAAGTCCATGAAACTGGACCGCACAAAAACCAAACAACCATTTCACTAGGCGACAGCCTTCTTTATGAGTGCAACTTATTACAAACCCTGTCTTAATTTTCAGGCAAAGTATCTCAAGCATTACTGAGGAGGAGGGAAGTACTTCTTATGCTTGGTTGTTATGAGAGCTGATCCAGAATCCAGCTTTTTCATAAACGTGTTAAACAATCAGCTTCCCTTTGGGCAATTTGGGGGGGGGGGCTATGGGTGCCAAACTGTCCTCTTGTTTAAATGGACCTCTCTTTGCCCTTGCGCTCCCTAGTCCACACTAGAGGTGACATTTCATCACCTGTTCTTGATTAGGTGTGAATGTTTTTTACACTGATATCATTCCACCAAATACATGGAGTTTGGGGGCTAGCCCAGTTGCTGGGATCTCCCCCAGGGCTAATCCAGGAACAAGGAACAGCTCAGCGGAGGGGCAGGGGGCTGACACCAAAGCATCAGCTCCCAAAGGAAACAATGGTGAGGGATGAAAAGGGTTTATTTGTTTATAACAACAACAACAACGACAACAACATTCAATTTATATACCACCCTTCAGGACAACTTAATGCTCACTCAGAGAGGTTTACAAAGCGTGTCATTATTATCCCAACAACAAAACACCCTGTGAGGTGGGTGGGGCTGAGAGAGCTCTGAGAGAGCTGTGACTGACTCAAGGTCACCCGGAGCCAAGCTACAAGTGACGAATTACACTTACACGTAGTGATCAAGTGGAGGGCAAGTGAACAGGGAGGAATACACGTGAGTCTGTTCACTTGCCAGGCAAGTGTAATTCGTCACTTGTAGCTTGGCTCTCAGCTGGCTTCAAGTGGAGAAGTGGGGAATCAAACCCGCCTCTCCAGATTAGAGTCCTGCTGCTCTTAACCACTACACCAACCTGGCTCATCTGTTTGCTCAGGGTATCTGTTCAGGGTATTTAGGCAAATTGCCTTTGGTTGTAGAAATGTCCACTTTGCCAACAAAATCAGTTGCTTCCACTCCCAAATTAACCCTGGTGACTATTCAGGCTGGACTTTTTGATGCCCGCTGCTCACTCTTGTCTCCAGATACGCCCTCAGGGGCCATTCTCTGCCTGGCCCGGGGGGGGGGGAGGGATGGCCAGAATCCAGGGGACTTTGGCACCCATCCTCCACTGTCCTGTCCTGTGCTTGAATTAGCAGATGAGGTTCTGTACTGAAGCACCTGGTTTCGGTGAGGGGCTTGTGAGGGAAACACAGAATGTGCCGCACAACGTGTGCTCCAGACACTCTGCAGCTGGTGTTGAGCCAGAAGCACAGGGAGGTACATGCCCTCTGCCCCTCTTCCAAGGGGGAGGCAGTCAGTCGAGTTGTGATCCTCGGGTGTCCCAGCAGGCAGGCCTGGCGTGAACCCATCTCATTCCCCCAGCCACATGGGGCAGCAATTATAGCTCCGTGACTCACAGAGACCTTTTGGAGAACTCTGGTGCGCTTGACCCCTGATACACCATCCAACGTTGACAGTTCAGTTCTGCCCAGCTTGGAGGTACTGGACAGAGGAGGACTTGTTTTCCTTGGAAGCAACTCAAGAAAGCTGAAAAATCATCACATAACCAGGTGGCATTCTGAGATAAGGGAAAGTTCTACCTTGTAAGGGCCCAGTCCATAAATAGTAACTGTGAAAGGAACCAAGTTGCAAAACGGTGCAGACCAACCTGAGCTCGAGCCATTGCTTCGTCTCACGGTTCTGGAGCAGAGGTAGTATCATGGTTAAGGATGCAATACGTTGGCCAGCTGGTTCAAATCTTCCGACAGCTACAAACTCACAGGGTGGCCTTCTGCAATTCATCAGCTTTTATTGCTCTACCTTAAGGTGCAGTCACGATTTCTGAGATAACATCTCTGAAGTCTTTTGGACAACAGAAGTGCTATATAAATCAGTTTCAGGTGGGTAGCCATGTTGGTCTGTAAAAGAAGAGCAAGTTCTGGGTCCAGTAGCACTTAAAGAACAACGAGATTTCCAAGTCTTGAAAACTCATACCCTGGAAATCTCGTTGGTCTTTAAGGTGCTTCTGGACCCGAATTTTGCTCATATAAATAAGTATTATTACTGCTGCTTCTCAAAGTGTAAGAAAGACCTCTTTGGAAGAGATTCAGAGAGGACATGCAACCCCTCCCCCCCCGGCTTTTCGGACACTGGTACCCCATGGGGCGGGAAGATGCAGTGCATATCAGTGAGTGATCAAGAATGATGCTGGAATAGATCCCACAAATCTGTTCCAGTAGCAACAATGCTTTCTTCCAATACAAGGAGACTTCATGCACTGGCAAAAACTTCTGGTGGAAGAAAGCGCCACCACTAGTGGATTGTATCCACAGGATCTAACTCATGAAGTCTAGAATCCTTTAAAAATCAGTGAATGTGAGACCGTTGATTCGGCTTAAACACACTTCACTCTTGTCGAGGAGCTGTGAACCTGGAAGGAAGGGTGCAGCTAGAGAAATGAGTCCTTGAACGTTAAGCCTGAAACACCGTCTTCTTTTCTCTGGATCAGAAGTTATGGTCCCTTCCCCCCACAGATGACTGCAGGTTTCATAGAATCCACCAGCTTCTTTGCCCTGTCCGATGGAGCAGCCACCTTTTCTGGAATGATTTTCATTTCCTTCTTCCATCAGTGATATTGTATCCTTACCTTTTAACAGAGTTAATAAAGTCTACCTGCATTTTTTTTATTAAAAAAAAACTTACTTATGGTTGCTTGTTTGGAATACTAAATTTCATCTTCGCCTCTGGGAAGGGGAGGTGAAATTGACAGAGCCTTTGGGGAAGTGAAGATGAAATTAACAAACCCCCTGAGGATAGATCTCTGCAGGCTCTATGTAGAGAGGTGAAAGAGCCTTTGCCTCTGTCTTCTTAAACTACACTTCCCAGCTAACATTGCATCTCCCTACACTTGAGCATCCTTGTGTGAAGAAATCTTGTGTACACTCTAAGTCTGTTCCTGAAGAGGAAACAGGGAGCACAAAGTGTCCATTCAGGCAGCTGGATTCATTTTTATTTCTTTTTTTATTTCAAAAGATTTGTATCAGACTCTTCGTCAAGTTTAGAGAGGGCTAAGAACAAGAGTTTAAAAACCAATTTTACTAATAAAATCCAATCAATAACTACCAAGCCCGCCTAATCCAATATTCAGATAATCAAACTACAAGAAGAAATTGTAAACAGCAACTCTTCCATAATGCCAAGCCCTGGCCGTGCTGCCTGAAGGCCCTTTTGGCAGCCAAGTCTTACAGGCCTTCCCAAAAACTCAAAGGGTCGAGAGACATCTCCACGGGGACACTATTCCATAACTGTAGCGCTGCAGGAAATGGGCACTCTTGCCTCTAAGGCCAGCCGGGGCAACCAAGAGTGATTTCTCTGGGCTGTGAAGAGCTTCAGAGGTAAAAAAAAAAAAAACAGCACCTGGGATGGACCCCAGAACCAAATCTGGGCAATTCCTTCACGGATGAGGCAGTCGTAACAGAAGCAAGCCAGGCCACAGGGTATTTAAAAAGATCCTTTTACTGAGATACAACACAGAACAAAGAGAAAGAGAGTCTCCGGCGGCTTTTATGGCAGTTGGCCCTTTTTGATGGAAAACAGGAGCATGGCACAAAAGGTGCGGTGGCAGCAGATGGAAAGAGGGCGGAGAGGGGCACTCGGCAAAGGGCTAGAGCTCCCCCGGAACATGCAGGGCAGAGATCTTGTGCCCACGTCCCGCAGGCCAGGCCACGTCCCAACTGCCGTGGCTTTTGCCCGCTGTGACTCGGTGGAGCCTCAATCACTGAGAATGATGGTCTCCCCCCCCCCCTTCCTTTTGCTTCTTCTCCAGCAGTCCCCAAATGGTCTCATTGACTGTAAAGGTGCCAGAAGGGAGCCCAACGAGAGTTCTACAGTTAGGACACAACCGTGTGCAACAGGGACGGGAGACGGCGTGAAGGAGAAATGCATAAACTCAAGGCAGCAGAAACAGGCAACGGGCGGGCCGCAAGGATGGAAGAAAGAGGAGCTAACTCGGAGGGGAAAGAGCCAGTTGATTGGCAGGTGTGGCTGTTCTGCTCAGGCCCCTCAGGAGGCCCTGGATGTGCTCCCATGTTCCCACTCACAGTGTTAAAACGGGCTTTCAATACTGCCCAAAAGAAATTGCCCTGGACACCCAACCCCCACCCCTTTATTTTTAAACTGTCTGCAACCGTCCCGTGGAAAAAGCATCCGTGGCTCCGCCCTGGGCCTTGCTTTCTGGTGTCTTCTCTGGCAGGCACGAAGAGGGAAACAAGAAAAGGCGTTCAGAGGAAGGGTCTGGGATCAGCTCTTTGCTGGGGGCTCAGCCCCACCTCTCCCCTAGGAACTGCTCAGGCCAAAACGCTCACCTTGACCCCCCCCCCCGAGCCCCAGCCTTGCCCGGTTCCTTCCCTATAGAAACACCAGAGCTTGTGACCCCAAGAGGGCTGCAGAAGGTCGTATGCCGAGGCCCAGGGGGGCCGTCTAAGGCCAAAAGGTGGGGGGCAGGTTACTGCTGGAAGCCCAACGCTCCTCCTCAGGCACCCCCACCCCAGGGATCAGGGGGGGCTGCTGGTGCTGGAAGTAGCTTTTGATGCAGGGAAACTGATAACAGCCTATTCACTTGGCAGTGCCAGCAAGATTGGGCGGGTCTCTCGAGGCGCCAAGGGGGCTGGATCCAGAGATTCCAACCTCCTGGGCACCAGCAGGAGACCGGGCTTGGTGTGGGCGGAGGGGGGAGTCAGGCGGCTGAGTTCTTGCAAGGTTCAGGTGGGCCGGGACACGTGGCACACGTGGTCCTCCCTGGGGGTGGAGGGGGACGCTCCTCAGGTTCGTAGTGAAGTGCCGCTCCATCTCTTCAGGCAGGGGTACAGGAGCAATCCCCCAGCCAACGCGACGAAAAGGGCAATGGGCTTCAGCCCTCCAGCTGGGATCTGCAGCAAAGAAGGGGGGAACAGATCAGAGTCAGT
Organism: Eublepharis macularius; assembly: GCF_028583425.1. Lineage (NCBI taxonomy): Eukaryota > Metazoa > Chordata > Lepidosauria > Squamata > Eublepharidae > Eublepharis > Eublepharis macularius. The sequence continues at coordinate 3,295,032 of NC_072798.1, forward strand.
GATGGAGCGTTGGAACTTCCCAGGCTTTGTCCCTTCCATGCACCAGAGGTAATTGAACCGCACTAATGTCCCCTGGAGAGTACTGTGAGATGATTTCTTTCAGCCATTGCTCGGCCCTGCCCGTGAGGAGATGCTGGCAATGAGGCAAGAGGGGTCAAGCCCTGACACCCCTTCACTCTCTCCCTCTTTTTTACTTAGACCAGGCAGCAAACGCTCCCAAGGTCCTCTTCAGCAACCCCCCCCCCCCAAAAACCCAGCAACTGATTCCCGATGTACACATGGTACACAGCTTGTGACCTTTGGGCTGACGTCTTGACACAGCACAACTGCCCAGGGGTAAAGAAAAGTGCTCTGCGTCTAAGAATCATGGATTCAAGCCAGAGGGCCAGCAGTGTGGTAGAGTGGTTACAGCGTTCGACTAGGACCTGGGCTGAATCGCAAGAAAGGCAGGCTGAAAATAAATAAATAAAGCTTCGCGGGGTAGCTACACTAACTCCACTTAACCTACCTCACAAGGTTGTTGTGAGGATAAAACAGAGGAGGGAGGACCATGTCCTGAGCTGGCAGGATTTAAAATACACTGAATAAATAAGTCTCCCCGATGGCACGGACATCCGGAGGGTCACAGGAGAAGAGACACCGGGCAGGCCCAGGAACAGTTCCTGGGCGCATCTTTTTGCCTTGAGGAATAGCACTCCCGGTGGCCTCCAATTTACGTCAGCTCGGGTGGGGGAAGGCTAACTACTCCCCCATCCCGTACGCACACCATTTCCCCAGCATCAAAGACTGCCTCCCCCCAGCAGCCATTTGCCCTATGGGGGGAAGTGCAGAGGGAAAGAGCACCCACAGCCGCCATCTGACACGGCCCTCTCTGCTGCCTTTAATCAAGGAAAACAGGTTGGGAGAGCTGTTCACCGGTCCTTTGTCTGCTCTGACCCTGAGGGTCTTGCGAGAACGCTTTCCCTTTCCATCTGTAATAAGGGCACCAACAGTGATCTTGCAGAGAGGGTGATGTGATGGAAGCCCTTGGATCGTGCCAAAGACTTGAACTCTGGCCCAAAGGAAGGCTAGGAGTGGGGCTGGGGCCTAGAGATCTCCTGGAATGACAACTGATCTCAAGACTACTGAGATCAGTTCCCCTGGAGAAAATGGCTGCTTTGGAGGATAGACTCTGGCAGGGGTTCCCAGTGTGGTGTCCGTGGGCACCATGATGCCCGCCAAATGGGTAGGGCCAGGTGGGACTTCTGCCACTGGAGATCTCATCGGCTTTGCAGATTTTAAGGAATACTGCTTTGGCAATAGCTGCCACCACAGCACTGTGTGACTGAAGGGAAGCTGTGGGTAAGCTAGAAAACATTTGTAAACAATATGTTGCTTTTAAGAGGCATTCTGTTAAGCAGAGCTTGTGCCTGAATTTCTACAATGAAAGTTATGCAAAGCCTCACTCCATGACATTTTGTGGTGGGCTCCGCCTCCTGCAGCAGCCATTTTGTGGCTGCGCCCACCACCCCCTGTCAGAATTCCAATGCTGCCCATAGACTTTAAAAGACTGGGGACCCCTGCTCTATGGCATTAGGCAGCACTTTTTTTGTTTAAAAAAAAAGACAGGGGAAAGACGCCAGTACTCATATATATAAGGCTGTGCCAATTTCCATCAATTCTCCATTTCACATGCAAGTCCCCACTAGACCTGTTCCTGAGGGCCGCTCTCTTTCCCTGGCTAAGTGGGGCTGGCTGGTGCATGAGTTGGGTGAGCCCAGAAAAAAGGTGCCAGTACTCAGTACCAGTGAGAACCATCACAAAAGAGCCCTGGCATTATGCCCTGTGGAGGTCTCTCCTGCACCCAAACCATGCCCTCCCTGGGGTCCACCCCCCAAATCTCCAGGAATTTCCCAACCTGGAGTTGGCAACCATAGCAGCTGCCCTGTAGGACGTTACCTCTAGACCAAGGGATTCTGGCCCCAGGCTTTTTCCTCAGACAGGAGGGCTGCGTTGTAGGGAGCTGATCTCAAAGAGACGCTTCACTAAAGACACAGTCTGACCCTACAGGGTAGTTCTATGTTGTCTAAGGTCAGTCCTAGAATTGCTTGTGCTCCTTTTTAATATTTCTTCAACTCCGTATTGGGTTTTTGCTGATGCTATATCTTTGGCAAACTTGCATTTATTTACTCCATGGCACTGTTTATTGTAAAGGTTTTAATATTGACTGTATTAATTTGACACTGTAATCTGCCTTGAGTCTCAAGGAGAAAGGTGAACTCTAAATGACATAAATAAACACATAAATACAGAGAGAAAAAATCAAAAGCCCTCAGAATTACCCGCCTGTTTGGCCATGAGCCCAAATGCAGCTATCAACGGCATCCTGAGCGCTGGCAACATGTGAGATAACACTCTCAAGGTTCCAGCGCCTTCGACAGTTGGGCAGAAGAGGGAATGCTCTCTCCCCGCATCAAACCCCTCTTTCTGAACCATCCCGTACGGCTCAACCCCTCCTTCCTCTTTTTTCTTTGGATCTGATAGTAGCTACAGGGCTCCGAAAAGACTGGAGGGGGGACGGAAACAAAAGGCCTCCCTCAGCCTTCTAGCCCTCATTGCAACCGAGCAAATTCCACAAACGTGCTTTGGCTGCATCTACAAGCCAGAGACCGTGAGGGGCCTCCCAAGAGGCAGGAAGCAGCTCCTCTGATCACCCAATCCTCCGTCTTCGTGCCCCGCATGCCTGTCTGGGCCTCCGTTTCCCTACCTCCTAAGCCTCCCAACCGTCGCTTTCCATTCTGGAAACCCAAGCTGCTCGCTCCAAAATGGACACATTCTCTTGTATCTCGGCAAATTTTGCATCCAGAACATGAAAACTCCCTGTGTATAAATCTGGTATTTTTACATTATTCTCATTGCCAAGCTGATTTTAAAGCAGAAAGCAAGTTGGTCAAGCCACAGCCAGGAGAAAACAAGTGCATATTGACAAATCAATAATCAAAAATAGAATTTTATAGTCTCATAAAGCTGAAAAAGTGACAAAGTGCTTCAAAAAATTAGTCAAGTGCTAAATGACGGGTACAACAATTTCCAGCATATCCACAACAATAGGCAATAAATAACATAATTCATAAACAGCGATCAATAAATATAAACTCTGTCGTTCAGCACTTTACTAATTTTTGGAAGCACTTTGCCACTTTTTCAGCTTTATGAGACTATAAAATTCTATTTTTGATTATTGTCAATATTCACTTGTTTTCTCCTGGCTGTGGCTTGACCCCCTTGCTTTTTGTTCTGGTTTGTACCAGGAGAGTGTCCGGTTTATCTAGTTAGAAGCTGGTTTTAAAAGCGTACGGCCACAATTCTGACTCATCAAATTAAGGTTCGTGAGAACGCCAGGGAAGAAGTAACGGAGGCGCATGTTGCATTTCACACGCTGCATCCTGGAAGGGCCCTTTAGAAGTGGACATACGCTCTGCAGAGCAATTCGTAACTGTTAGGCAAGCTCCCTGCCTTAATTCAGGTTGCACTAAACTTAACTGAACTATACTAAATGACATTTAGGTGCACTGCGTGATTATTTCTGTAACAACAGAGGGTGCTGTTACTTCAGTATGTGGAGTGGTGGAGAGTGCCCTTAAGTCATAATAGTAAATAGTCCGGTAGCACATTTAAGACTAACCAACTTTATTGTAGCATAAGCTTTCGAGAACTACAGCTCTCTTCATCATGCATCTCACAAAGAGAGCTGTGGTTCCCAAAAACTTATGCTCTTCCTTGGAGGAACTCCCATCCAATTACAAACCAAGGCTGACCCTGCTTAGCTTCTGAGAACTGACAAGATCATGCTTACGTGGGCTATCCAGGTCAGGTCACTACTTCACTATTATGTAACATAAAAGGCCTTTGCTCAGGGGTGGGGGCAGGAGAAGGAACAGGGAGAACACTCCATAAAGGATGGAAAAATAGGATGCCGGGGCAGTGATTCAGATATAGTGTATGATTTAACCTGGTAATTTACATGGCCTTAAATTCCCTGTTGCATAGCAAGAGCCAGGCTATGAATACCTTTGCCCTGTGTCCAGTAGTATACGTTGCCCTCTGCTGGACACCTGGGAAAGCACACTCAGCTCCCAAACTAGACAAAGTGGGCTCCAGTCCAGGGTTGAGATGAGTTTCGGAATGCATCCAACGAGGATTTTAGCAAAGCCATCCCATGATCCTTATAGCAGGCTGATTTCCACATGCATTTGATTGATCTGCTGGCAAATCTCATCTTTACAGGGCAAGGGACTGTGTGGGAAATACGCCACCTGGCTTGTGACCTTTAGAATTCGGCTGGTCCCTGCTCCGGGGACAGATTGGGATGATAAAACAGCCCTGGAGCAAGAGGACTACAGCATCTCCTGCAGTGCTGGCAGCAGCTGCTGCAGCATAGTAGTTAAGTGGTTGGGCTGCAAAGGAGCGCGTTGCTGGTTTGAATCCTACTACTGCCATAAGCTCAACGGATGGTCTCGGATAAGCAACTCCTCTCAGCCCAGCTCGCCCGTCACATTATGGGGATAATAACAACACTGACTTTGTTCAGCACTCTGAGTAGGACACTTATCTGTCTAGAAGAGCGGTATATAAGTGCGGCTGTTACTATATAGGAGCTGCTGTAGCACTGTTGTTAAGTGTTTGGGTTGCAGATCAGCAGTCTGCTGGTTCGAATTCCATTCCTGCCATGAGCTCAGCAGGCAGCCTTGGGTAAGCCACTCCTCTCAGCCCCAGCTCCCCAGCCACATTGTGGGGATAATAATAACACTGACTTGGTTCACTGCTCAGAATGGGGCACTGATCTGTCTAGAAGGGCGATATGTAAGCCCTGTTATTGTTGTTATGGGGAACACTTGGCTTAAACCAGGCCATGGCAACAACAAGATGAGTATAGGCTTAGCTGGGCTTAGCTCATCCCCAGCCCCCCCTCCCCCGGGAGCTTTCCCAGTAAGAGAAAGGGCTAGTCTGTTCCTGCCCCCCCCCTGTTCTGTCTGCACCTAGGAGTTACACTCCTGGCTAGAGGTGATCACAGTGAACAGAGAATAGATCAGGCCAGAGAAGACTGGGAGGTCAGACAGGAAAGGAAGATGAGACTGGGGAGGGGCGTGCAAACAGAAAGCCACAAAAGTTGGGGGGGGATGGGAGCGGTCTGGCATGCGGGGTGGGGTGGGGGACAAAGCAAAGCAAAGCACAGGTCAGCAGAAGAAGCAGATACCAATACCTGATCGGGATTAGGAAGAGGTCTCGGCCCACCAGCACCACAGCAGAGCCACTATAACAACCAGTCCTATGAGAGGGAGGGAGATCGTGGGGGGGTCAGGCGCTTGGGGGGCCTGGGGAGGGGAGGAGCATGGAATGGAGTGGAGGTGAGACCACAGAACACCACGAAGGGGAGATGAGCCAAGGCGGGGAGAGAGAGAAAAGAGAGAGATTAGACCTCGGGGTCTGTGGTATGCAACTGTTTCGGCCTAAGGGAGGGGCTCTGTGATGGATCCAGGCATCACAGCGGAACCAGTTTCAAAGCCCGCTGAATTGCTCTGGTTCCCAACTTTGGAAGGCGTTGCTCTCTGAAGGAGCTAGCAGAGAATTCCCCACACACCTTGGAGCCATTTCTGATACAAGAGCCAAGCGACAACCTGTCGAAAGCTGCTATGCAAGTGCCTCTACGTGAAAACATCCCAGAGGCACGGAAACATTTCCTGAACCCCATCTGCAGAGAAGCTGCGTGCAAGCCTCAACCCCAAGTCACATTTCCATGCAGGCAGCCCTCTTTCAGAAACGCCCGGTCTCTGAGCCTTGAGCAATACGTCCAAGAGGCCTCTGGTTTCGCCTTCTGCCTGGGTCCCAATCCCCTTCTCCCTGCACAAGGAAGAAAGCGGGAGCAGCCTCCGCCGAGGTGAGTTTCTGGCTTGGGACTTTGGCTGCACAGATGGCCTGCAAAATCTGGAGCGCTTCTACAGAGCAGCAGCGACGTTTGTTGGCTCCTCTGCTCCAGAGAGGGGCTAAAACACAGGGAGGCTGGGAGAGTACATCAAGCGGGGTGTCTGTCTCACCCTACAAGACAGTTTTACCTGACTCCTGATGGCCATGCCAGATTTAGACCTAAATTCTAAAGAGAATTGACAGAGCGAGATACACACATGAAGCTACCATGGACAGAGTCAGACCACTGAGCTCAACTGCCTCTGTTCTCACTGGCAGTGGATCTCCAAGGAGGCCTCAGCCTCAGATCTCCTTCATCCCGGCTGCATGAAGCCATTTTTAAAAACCTGGGGCTTTCTTTACGCAAAACAGGTACTCTAACACAGCCATGGTTAGAGCACAGCCACGGTTAGAGCACAGCCATGGTTAGAACACAGCCATGGTTAGAACACAACCATGGTTTCCCCCTAAGTGTTCAGCAATGCCGATCTTGTGAGCCGCTCGTGCTCAGCCAAGAGAGCTCACTCAAGAACCATAAGAAAAAGAGAGAGAGCCCACACCTTCACGATTCGCTTCTAAGACAGGGTGCGCTGAGGACTATAGTCCTAGAAAAGGGCTGATGGATCCCCCCAAGCTAAGCAGAGCCACCTACACCCCTCCTCCCATTCCGACCGCTCCGCAGGATTACCCGTCCGCCAGCAGGGATGTTGCCGTTGAGTCTCTCGATCTCCTCTTTGCACAGACGCAGTTCCTCCTGCAGCCTCTCCCACTCTTCCCGGCTGACCTTGTACTTCCTCTCCAATTCACGCACCTCTTCCTGGGCCTGGTTGCACTGCTGGGCAGAAGGAAGCAGGGGGCAGGGGGTGAGGGTCAAGCCATACTCTTCCTCCCGAGATGCCAGAATCAGGGGCAGCCTACCACCAACCATGTGCCGTGTCCCCAGTAGGGGATGGTGATGATTTTATTATTGTGGTCCTTAGACCAGACATACGTACAGGAGAAATACATATTTAAGAAATTCCACAATTGGGATAAAAAGATTTAAAAACCATTTTAAAATTGATATAACATCTAAGTATCATAAAGTTTTCTTAGCCCAAGTATCGCCATACAGAAATTGGCTTCTTGATAAGTGATCTTTGCATCTTTGTCTGTTAAAAGAAACTCAAGTTTCTCAAGTTTAAGTTTTTCGGGGAGATCCGGGTTTTTTCCGAACAACAGGGTGATTAGCTCTGCTGGCATTCCATTTAAGACTTCATACTAACTACAATAATAATAATAATAATAGATTTCCAGGATACGAGCCTTCGAGAGTCAAAGCTCCCTTTGACTCTCAAAAGCTCATATCCTGGAAAACTAGTTGACCTCTAAGGTGCTACTGGATCCGAGTCCTGCTCACATATTACTTTTGTTATTGTTTCAACAACACTGTAAGGCACTCTTGAAAGGACTGCAAAAGGACTGAAATAGTATTATGCTCAGCGCTTCGTTCTTGTGGCCCCATCTTACATGCACAGGGTAAGGCCGATCGCCCCCTTGGGGTCAGGTAGCAATTTCCCCCAGGCCAATGTGGCCAGGGATCCTGACGGTGTTTTGCCATCTTCTGGGCATGGAGTGGGGGGTCACTGGGTGTGTGTGATGGGGTGGGGGGGAGGTATTTGTGAATTTCCTGCATTGTGCAGGGGGTTGGACTAGCTGACTTTAGAGGTCCCTTCCAAGCCTGTCATTCTATGATTCTATGATTCGACTCCACTGCCACCAATACACAGAGACAGCTGGTAGAGAGCAGCTGCCCTGCAGCTTTCAAAAATGAACGGGCCAACTTTTTCCTGCCTCGGATCCTCTTTCCCACCCAAGCCCCTCATACTCTCGCTTCCCTTGACTTTCAAGCTTTTTACCAACATCTATCTGTGCATCATTTTCACCTTTCTCCATCCTGCAGATTCTCCCACCTTTCGCTCTTCTGACCCAGCTTCTCTTGTTCCTTTCTTTGCTCCTTCTTCCTCTCTGACCAGTTTTGCCTCTTCCTGTTGGAAGAGGAGGATTCAGCGCTGTCCCTTTCTCAGGTTTCAGAGGGGGACACACCAAAGTGTTCGAAAGATAGAGAGGTCAGGGCACCCCGTTTACTGCTCTGACTGTCCTTTGATACGTAGATTGCTATTCTCAGGATTTCCTCCTCCTGACTTCCTCCCTCTCTCTCCTTCTCTTCCAGGCTTTGTTCCAGGCAACATCTCTCTCCTCCTCCTCCCTCCATCTTGGAAGCATGGATGCAGGACATGTCCTGCCATCCATGCCCATCCTTAAAATAGACAGGTAGTTAGGATCTGTCTCTCCTCCTTTCCTACAAGAGTATGGAATCCTACAGTAAAGAACTCTTGTTTCTTTTCTAAACATAAAGCAAGTGCATGATTTGCTATTTTCTCTCCTGCACACACAGCAGCCAGCAGAACCAGCTCACAACCACCTATAATCACGCTTCCTATGCCAAACGATAGATTCTGCTAAAGACCAAAACTCGGAATCCTTTAATTAGATTTCTGGGGCCAACAAACGATTTATTTATCACCTCCTCCCACTGGTGTATTTAAACACCCAGAGGACGTTGGCCTTGTCACTAGCCTGGAACCTTCACCTTCCCCCTCCTCTTCCCTTGTGTGTCTGTCTTCTTCAGGACTGAAATTCACAATATGTCCGACATGTATTGGGTGGCAGGTGTACACCGAGACTCACAGTCTGACATACTTTGGGGCAGGGCTTTTTTTCTGGGAAAAGAGGTGGTGGAACTCAGGACAGCACAATTACATCACTTTGGGCCAGCTGGGACAAGGGCGGAGTTTTTAAAAGTTTAAATCGCCCTCGGCAAAAATGGTCACATGGCTGGTGGCCCCGCCCCCTGATCTCCAGACAGGGGGGAGTTTAGATTGCTCTCTGTGCCGCTCAGCTGCACGGAGGGCAATCTAAACTCCCCTCTGTCTGGAGATCAGGGGGCGGGGCCACCAGCCATGTGACCATTTTCAAGAGGTGCCGGAACTCCGTTCCACCATGTTCCAGCTGAAAAAAAGCCCTGCTTCAGGGGAACTCACCTTAAGCAGTGCTCATTCATCATAAGGCAGCAATGTGAGGGTGGAGCCCATCGGCTCCTTTTCCTGATGTATGACTGACTGTGAGTCTGGTCGCGCTACTGTGACCCGACACATGTCGGGCACATTGTGTATTTGTGAGCTTAAGGGCACAGCCCGGCCCTTCCTTTTGCTTCAGAACAAACTGCCTGCCCTTTGTAGACACTCTGAGAATAAGAGCTGGAATTAGGGCCACCCCAATTCACAGATGCTGGACTTCCTCAGACCCCTCCCAGAACGATAACTCCCGGCCTTTGAGGCAGAGGGGTGTGTGCCTGCAGTGACCATTGCGAAAGGACGGAAATATTTTAGTGTTGTTGGGGTGTGTGCCAATTCTCCCGGGAGAGCAAGAGCCGCATGCCACCCACCGCACCTGGGCTTGGACTGCTTCCGCTTTCTCCTCTTCGGTCTTCAGCTGCAGCTGCAGCAGCTGAGATGAGCTTTCCTCCTCCAGCATCGACATATGTTTCTCCTCGTCATACTCGCTACCGTAGCCCACAATCTCCACCGACTTGAATGAGACGCTGCCGGCACCGTGCAGGCTGTTGCGCTTGTTGCCAAAGACGCGGCCCTGCGTATTTTCCTCTGATTCAGAAACGAAGGACGGCGAATCGTCCAACTTGCTTCTAGATCTGCTAGGGGGAAGTTCACTGAGAGGGAGTTGGCTGAAAAACTACTACAGGGAGAGACGCGTTATGGGAGGAGGGTACAAGGGAGTGGAGCAGGGGTCCAAGGCATGGCAGCGCTTGCATCTTGGGAAACCCTTCCAAATTGGGGAGGGGGTGGCCCACATCTGCATCAAGGCCAGTAGCTGCCCCCAAACTGTGGCAACCTCCCTGGGTACACATCAGGATTGTCATCGTTCACATGCAAGACAGGCGTCATGCCAACACAAGATGCGTAAATGCTGCACGAAGCAATGGTCAGAGAACTGATCCCTAGTTCATGCAACTGTCAGAGAGTCAGTTTGTTGTAGTGGTTAAGAGCGCGGGACTCTAATCTGGAGAGCCAGGTTTGATTCCCCACTCCTCCACTTGAAGCCAAAGTCCCACAGCTTCAAGCTTCAGTTTGAGCTAAATGCCCAAAATATGCTATTAAATATTCTACTGAGCAATAATACAAAAGAACATGGCGACAGCTGCGAGAGTACTATATGCAGCAAAATTGAAGACAGAACCTTGCCCAGATATATGTGAGTAGATGGACAAAGTGTATGAATATGCACTCATGGCTAAATTAACTTCTTATGTGCATAACAGACCAATATCAGAATTCCAGAAAAAAATGGAAAGTTTTTTTGATTACGTACCTCGAAGTTAAGAAAAATAAAGAGTAGTTAACATGGAAATAGATTAATTATAATGCAGAGCCCTTAAAACGTTGACTATAAAATATGAAACAGATGACTGATTACAGATTATTGATATGAAATTTTAGGTATAAGTAATTAAGGAGAGGGAGAGAAGAAACATTCCATAAGTTAGTTGTATTGCCACATATTCTGAATGTACTTTTCTGTTCCAGTTCAGATTTAGTATTTTGTATTTTGTATAAGCTTCTATGCACTTTCTATGGCTGTTTGTTTTTGTTTTTTCCAAATAAAATTCTAATTTTTTTTTAAGCCCCACAGTGCAGGAACCAAGCCACATTATCACTAGCGACAGACTGGCGCTTTCACGGACTGATAAAGTTGCCAACAGGTTGCTACTGGGGGGCCTCTGGGGGCCCCTGAAATACTGGCAGTGCCACGAAGGTAGTTTCAGGTGGGTAGCCATGTTGGTCTGCAGTTGAAGAGCGAGGTATCCAAGGTGTTAGCTTTTAATAACATCATAACATTCCATTTACATACCGCCCTTCAGGAAAACGTAATGCCCACTCAGAGCGGTTTACAAAGTATGTCATTATTATCCCCACAACAACATTCACCCTGTGAGGTGGATGGGACTGAGAGAGCTCTGAGAGAGCTGTGACTGGCCCAAGGTTCCCCAGCTGGCTTCGAGTGGAGGAGTGGGGAATCAAACCCGGCTCTCCAGATTAGAGTCCTGCTGCTCTTAACCACTACACCAAACTGGCTCTCTTTTGAGAGTCAAAGCTCCATTAATCAGATCTGAAGGGAGCTTTGACTCTCAAAAGCTCTAAAAAAAAAAAAAAAGGTCTTACCTTGGAAATCTAATTGGTCCTTAAGCTGCTACTGGACCTAGAGCTTGCTCTTCGGCAATGCCATGGGATCCCCTCCATTTGGATCCAAGCTTTCGCAACAATGATGAGTGTAGGGTCACCATAGCCAAGAAGACCCTGCAGTGTTGCCACCACAGCTTGGGGCTGTTTTGGGGTCTCATCCCCTCCCACCCTGGTTGCCACCTCTTCTCTGGCTCTGCTCCTGGGCTTTCCACAGCACTCTGACACACTGTTTCCACATGGGGACATGACAAGCTGCCCCTGCTACAGAAGCAGCAGCGAACGAGAGGAGGCACGTGGGAACAGCATCCTCGAATCACTCTCTGCCGTGATCCTCCCAGTCCACAAGAGCAAAAAATCCAGGTGTTTCAGCAACGTACCTTTGCTTGCCTTGTGTCATCTTTTGAAGGGTCCCCACCCGGTGAGGTTTTCCCTGCTCACGTCCATCTGAAAACCTCCCTCTCGCCTCCCATCCAGAGAAACCATTCCACTTGCAACTCCCCCTTGTCTGTCTCTCCCAGCCAACACCACGTATGAGATTGCGCCTCACCTGTACTTCATGGCCTCGAGCCTCTCCAGCTGATGGACCATGATATTGTTGCTCTCCTGCAGGATCTGGTACTCTTCATTGAGATCCTGGAACTGAGCTTTCCAGCTCTGGAGCTCCTCTGCAAAGCACACAAACCGTGATGAGACGCAGTGCCCTCGGCAGAGTTTCCACACCCCTCCTCCGACACCATATCCCTTGGCACGCAGCTTCAGATCTTTCCAAGTCCAGCCAATTCCAGCTCTGGGACAGAGGCTGTTTGGGAGATGGCCTGAAACTGTCTGATGTCCTCCACAAAGCGAGAGCTCTCATCTACCTCACAAGCTCTGCAGCTGGGTTGTCGTTTCTCTTTGAACGCAAAGTGCAGCCCACCCCTCTTGCCAAGAGCCAGTTTGGTGTAGTGGTTAAGAGTGCGGGATTCTAATCTGGAGAGCCGGGTTTGATTCCCCACTCCTCCGCCTGAAGCCAGCTGGGTGACCTCGGGTCAGTCACTTAACAGCGGCAGGACTCTAATCTGGAGAGCCAGGTTTGATTCCTCACTCCTCCACTTGAAGCCAGCTGGGTGACCTTGCGCGAGTCACGGCTCTCTGGAGCTCTCTCAGCTCCACCCACCTCGCAGGGTGTTTTGTTATGGGGATAATAATGACATACTTTGTAAACCGCTCTGAGTGGGCATTAAGTTGTCCTGAAGGGCGCCATATAAATCGAATGTTATTATTATAATGTCGTGAGACCTAAGCTCAGCGAGCTGCTTTTAACGCTGTACGCTCTGAAGAGCATGGCGCTTGTCAGAGAGTGAACTGACCCTGTCCTTGCTGGAAAGTCAGTAAGAGAGAAGGGAGCAGGATTAGAGTCCAGTGGCCCATTAGGTGTCTGAGGAAAAGAGCGCCGACAGCTTGAAAATCTCGTCGGTCTCTCTCTGGACTCAAATTCTGCTGTTCTACCGCAGAACAACGCAGCTACCCATCTAAAACTAGGAGTGCAACTTGGAAAGAATTTGGGGGCAGAAGGGCACAAGGCAGCATTTCTATATCCATTGACTTGAATGTAAGTCTCAGTAACTGCCTTCTGCAAAAAGATGCATTCAGTTTACATCCGAGAGCCTCTCTGCATGAGACTTCTTACACAATGACGCCCAAGTGAAGGGAGATGCAATGATAGCCGGGAAGGGTAGTTTTAAAAGATAGAGCCGGCAGAGATTGATCCTCAGAAGGTTTATTTCATCTTTGCAATCATTGCGTCTCCCTCCACTTGAGTGTCCTCATGTAAGAGGTCTCGTGTAGAAAGACCAGGGCTTTTTTTCTGGGAAAAGAGGTGGTGGAACTCAGTGGGTTGCCCTTGGAGAAAATCATCACATGGCTGTTGGCCCTGCCCCCTGATCTCCGGACAGTGCCCTAATTTTCTAAGATCACCGATGGCGCAGCTATGCTCACGGTACCTTGCAACCTGATCACATCTTCAGAGGCACTGGCAATCCGGTCGTCATAATGAGTCACAACCATCAACTCTGCAGGAGGCTGGCTGTCTCCGGTGCCTAGTTCCTTCATGGTAATCTCGGCGCGCAAGGAGGTGAGCTCCAGTTCATACTCGTTGCACATATGCTGCATCCGTTCCACTTCGGCCTTCTGCCGGCAGAGTTCCTCCTGTAGGCCGGCAATCTCATTCTCGTGCAAGGCGGCGGCTTCCTCGGCATCCAAGCGCAGATTGTGGTTCTCCTCGTTGACTTCCCGTAGCTCCTGCTCAAGGCGTTCGTGCTCAGCATCTTTCCCTTCTTGTAGTGAATCGTACTCGTCCTTCAGAGAATGTAGCTGAGCTGGATTGGGGGGGCAGGGGGTGGGGAGGAGGCAAAATGATGGAAGGATGAGAAGGCAGGGACAACCATACTGCAGGTATTTTGAATCCAGGCAAGTGATGAATAGATGTATACGAACGTATGACGCTAATACTAAATCAGACCCTTGGTCCATCTAGTTCACTCATGTCTCGTCTGAATGGTAGCAGCTCTCTAGGTTCTCCAAGAGATAAAGGCCGTTCCCAATACCTGAGATGCTTTAACTATCTTTTACATCCAAAGCATGTGCTCTACCACTGGTCCACATCCTGCACTCTTACTGTGGGGTTTAAAGGGTGCAGAGTTTAATATTAGCACAGTAGAAATGAGTATACAGACTTCTGTGGTTTTAGCTCTAGAAAAATACTTTTACTACGTATCAGGGAAGAGGGTACATTAGCTCGAAAATAAATAATAGCTATTTATCTACATTCTGATGGTTAACAGGATAGACTAAACTGCAGACTGAAAAGGGTGGGAGAGACGCAAGAGTGGACAAAGAGCAATAAAACCTTAGTATATGTTGCTAGTTAATTGCCCCCGATAAACTGGTTCATACAATAGACAATCCTAGATCCCTTCATTAAGACTAAAGACTCCTCGTTCTATGGCAGGAACTTTTACTCGAGGCCTAAGTGGTTCTAGGCTAACTAGCTATCTGACTAAACAAAACAGAATAACAATTTAACTCTTTCAAGACTGAATGTAGGGAACTTGCTAAAATCCCAACAACCCTTAGCCTAGATATAAGCCTTTTTGATTGCTTAGTACACTACCTGACTATAATGCACATTCATAACAAGTAATAAGCTGCTTTGGGGAGAAAAGGCAGAATATAAATCGGGGAGAAAGGCAGGATATAAATTAAGTAAGAAGCAGCTGATCTGCTGGCATTTTTTTAGATATGCATGTGTGTGTTCCAGGTTCAAGGCCACTGGTTAAGAGTTCTCTATCTGCACAAAGGAATTCCAGAGCATTTCAAACACACACACCACGGCTGGCTATCTGCAGTCACTCACAGGTCACTGTACTTCCTTGGGGAAGCTACAACCAATTTCCCTCTGCATACCAGACATACTAACCCAAATTACTATACGTATGTACACCAACTTCCTAGAAGCTAGGCAGGAAGAATGGTACTTCTTGGGAGGAAGTGCACGATGGGGGACAACCTGCCCCCATGGGATGGGATTAGGCGTAAGGGTGATGTCCGCTTGAATGCATTATCCCAAGAGTAGGCTTGTGTGGGTAATCCCTGAGACTGGGGAGTGGTGCTGGGGCTGATGCCTTCATGGGCATTGAGTAGGGTTGCCCAGTCACCAGAAGCGATGTCATTGGCAAGTGCCATGGATCACATTTGTGTCCATTTCTCCAGCCTGCTTCCCAGCCTCCACCACTGGCAGGCTATCTCTGGGTGGCCTGTCTCCTCCTGCTGATTGCCAGTGATCGGCAGGCAGGCAGAGGCTACAGCTGCCAAGCGATTGCCCACCATCAGCGGGAACCTGGCAAGACAAGCGCTGAGCAAAGACAAGGGTGGATGCTTGACCCTGGGACCCAGGTGAAATCTGCCATAGAGTCTGCCCTCTAAAGCTGCCATTTTCTCCAGGGGAACTGATCCTGTAGTCAGGGGACCACTTATAATTCCAGGAGAAATCCAGGCCCCCTCTGGAGGTTGGCAACCCTACTCACAATGATTATGCCAAAACCACACTAACTGAAATTCACCGAAATTAATCAGGAATGGCAGCCTACCCTCTCCAGCTCCGTACTGCCCTCAAGAATTATTTATTTTTTTGCATTTATATTCCGCTCTCCCTGCAAGCAGGCTTACAATGGATCCCATTGGAGTATAAAAACAAGGTAGCAAAACAGATGAAAACTATTCCAACTCATAAAACCCATTAAACACCCTCCTCTCTCCCCCCTTAAACCTTGAAAAGGTGGGTTTCCCCAACTCCTTGCCAGCATCGTCAAGGGGCTTATATGGTTGATAAGTGGCAACTACGCCGTTTTAAGCCTGGTATAGCTGCCTGATATAGAAATTTGGGAGCGGACCCTAAGGTTACCAGCTGACCAGGGGGCACTTAGCCGCTTGCTCTTCTGCCTTTGAAAAACAGGCTGGTTTGCAGAAACAAATGAAGCTCTTCTCAGCATGGAGATGAGGTTACCCAGCTGCTAATTATCTGCAGGTTGACACAGGAGCAGGGGACAGGGGGAAAGTTAGCAGCCCTACCTGGGGGCTGATGCTGGAGGGGGACGGAGGTGGGGAGATTGGCAAGGCAGTTGCCATTGGGTGTGAAGCGGGTGCCTGGATGAGGGGCCTGGGTGGGTGTTTCTGGGAGGGGGACTAGGGTTGCCAGCCTCCGGGTGGTGGCTGGAGATCTCCCAGAATTACAACTAATCTCCAGGCCATGGAGATCAGTTCCCCAGCAGAAAATGGCTCTTTGGAAGGTGGACTTCATGGCATTACACCCTGCTGATATCTCACCCCTCCCCAAACCTTGTCCTCTCCAAGCTCCACCCCCAAATTCTCCAGGAATTTTCCAACCCGGAGCTGGCAACCCTAAGGGAAACTGATACTGGGGGTTGCCAATTCCAAGCTGGGAAATACTTGAAGATTGGAGCCTGGGCAGAGGGGAATTTGGGGAGCGGAGGGGCCTCAGCGGGGTATAATTAGGGTTGCCAGCTCCGGGTTAGAAAATTCCTGGAGATTTTGGGGGTGAAGCTTGGAGAGGACAAGGTTTGGGGAGGGGTGAGAGATCAGCAGGGCATAATGTCCACCTTCCAAAGCAGCCATTTTCTCCAGGGGAACTGATCTCTGTGGCCTGGAGATTAGTTGTAATTCCGGGAGATCTCCAGCCACCACCCGGAGGCTGGCAACCCTGGGTATAATGCCATAGCGTCTATAGCCTGGAGATCAGCTGTAATTCTGGGAGATCTCCAGGCCCCACCTGGGAGTTGGCAACCCCGGTGGAAGAGGCCTTGGGGTGCCGGGGGCTGCCCTTGGCCCTTGTGCTTGGCTGGAGGCAGCCACCAAGGCCCAGTTTCCATGGCGACACCCCGGCCTGCTCTGCCTCCCTCCAGGCCCCCCAGCACTCACTGCCCACAGAAGAGGAGGGTCTCATCTCCATGGCTGTGGCCCGTCCGGGGGGCCCCGGCAGCGGAATCCCCTGGCCCAGCCCCTGCACTGGGCCTGGGGGCCCCTGTGGCCCTTAAAGCGGCGGCATCTCGGAACCTGCCAGGCAAGGCCGAGGCCTGCTCCCGCTCCCTCCAACTGCCAGGCCTTGGCAGGGCAAAGGTCTAAGGCCAGGCCTACTCTGGAGGCAAGGGGCGCAGGTACAGACCAGACCCAAACGCTGCGGGCCTGCAGCTCATACAGGCAGCCTGGAAAGAGGCCCCTCACCCATGAAGCGGCGCGGCCCGTGGGGTGTGCAGCCTATGCTCCTCCAGCAGGAGATACATGGAACCAGGAAGGGCCTGGAGGATGGCAGAGTTAGAGGACACAGGAAGAGGCAGAGAGAAAGAGGGCTGGCTCGCCTGTGGTGGCCCCCTTTTCTTCCTGGCAGGGTGGCTGTGCTTTCCAACAGCTCTGTGGCGAGGCAAAAAAACCCAGCAGGTTAAGTTTTCCCTTATTTTGTGCCAGGGCAGCCAAGCCTGTTGAGTTTCTGCCTTACCAGATGCTGTTGGGGGGGTGGGGAAGGTGTCAATACTATTATTGATGAAATTTATAAAGAGGCACAGTAGCAGGAAGGGAGCACCCAGATTTATGGGCAGGGGAAACCAAGAAAGCAGTTCGTGCAAAAATAATAAACAACCCCCAGATGCTTAGCGTTCGTATCAAAGACACAAGGACTCGGTATTTAAGTAGGTTCAAAAGCTGAAGTTGGATCTTACGGGTTCTGTTGAGGTAAAGAAAGAGCATTAAAAGGTAGGCGGGAATTATTCCTTTTCGTGTGACCTAGTAGAGGTATGTGAGTTTCCCTAATAGGGTTGCCAGCTCCAAGTGGGGAAATTCCTGGAGATCTGGGGGGTGAAACCTGGAGAAACCTGGAGAAAGTGGGGTTTGGGGAGGGAAAGGACCTTGGCATGGCATAATTCCATAGAGTCCACCCCCCAAAGTAGCCATTTTCTCCAGGTGAACTGATCTCTGTGGCCTGGAGACCAGTCGTAATTCCGGGAGATCTCCAGCCACTACCTGGAGGCTGGCAACCCTATTCCCTAAGCTAAGTGCTGTGCCTGTTTGCATCTTTCGACCGTGAAAGAAAAGATCCTTAAAGGTATGCTCCCTGTTTTTCTGGCAGGGCTCCTGTACTTTGAGTGGTCAGGTGGTAGGCAGGCATTCAACAGGTTCAGATCTTTCACCAACATGAAAAAACCACAAGATTTCTCCATGCCACAAAAGAAATCACCTGCTGAATTTCTACCTGCCAGCCCAACTATTTCCTGCAGCCCTGCCAGAAAAAAAGAAGCCGCCCTAGTCAAAGGAGTTATTCCAGAGACAGAACCTAAAAATGTAGCCTCCATGTGCCTTTTTTTTTATTGAGAGGCAGTTTATTTTACATAGTCCCAGCAGCAACAATATTTAAAGTTTAGTTGCTAGAGTTGCATACAATGGGCACACGCTCCAACTGCCTAGGGTTGCCAGCCTCCAGGTAGTGGCTGGAGATCTCCCGGAATGACCACTGGTCTCCAGGCCACAGAGATCAGTTCACCTGGAGGAAATGGCTACTTTGAGGGGGTTGACTCTATGGAATTATGCCATGCCAAGGTCCTTTCCCTCCCCAAACCCCACTTTCTCCAGGTTTCTCCAAGTTTCACCCCCTAGATCTCCAGGAATTTCCCGACTTAGAGCTGGCAACCCTACAACTGCCCCAGAGGAGCAGTGACAGAGAGGATTTTCTGGGAGCCATACCTGGTAAATCTGTTTTATCATCCTACGTGTGGCCTTGTTAAATTGTTAGAATGAGATTCTGGATTCATTTTTCGCCAGAACACAATTCCCTTCCCCGAGTCTCGAAAAGTTCCATTTCTGAGTAGAAAGTGTATTTGTATGAGTAAAAATGGATTGTTGTCTCTATTGCATATTTGTGTAAACACATGTGCATTAACACCCTCATCACTACGATGGCGCCCGTCCAGTTGAGATTTATTGTGAATGGTTGGTAATATTGCCAGACAATTATGTTTCCCTAACCGATCATTAGCCCAAAGAATCAATGCCACCTTCTGCTTTTGCAGGTCAGATCATAACAGAATCAACATATACCAGAGGAGGAGAAAAGCCCCAGTAGTGTGGAATAAGTGGGAGACGCACACAGCGACCTTGTCAGGAAAAGAAAGACCTGCTGCTTAGGTCAATCTCCCTGTTTTCATCAGCTCACACAAATGGTGTTCCTTTATTAGCAAGAGGATGGGAGAGAGGGTATTTCAGCTATATCTGCATATTTGAGTCTACATAATCTGCAACACCATCTGATCTCAATCACAGAAAACTTTGCACCTGTCCCACATTTGCTGGGCATTGCCTTTACAGCTTCCGTTCTCCCTGGGCATAGAGAGGAAACAAAAGACCCCAAACGCTAAGCCTGGAGGCTGAACTGTGTCTGGGGTGCATTTCCTACTCTTCTACCAAGGAACTTAATATAGCCTACATCAGGGCTTTTTTTCTGGGAAAAGAGGTGGTGGAACTCAGTGGGTTGCCAACATAGGGGGCAACTCCTGGTGGGAAGTGGTGCCCCTGGTACCCATATGCGCACGCGCAAAGTGCGCTCACGTTCTCAGGACCATGCAATGACGTCACTTTGGGTCAGCTGGAACAAGGGGGGAGTTTTTTAAAGTTTAAATCGCCCTTGGCGAAAATGGTCACATGGCTGGTGGCCCCACCTCCAATCTCCAGACAGAGGGGAGTTTAGATCACCAAGCGGCGCGGACGGCAATCTAAACTCCCCCCTGTCTGGAGATCAGGGGGCGGGGCCACCAGCCATGTGACCATTTTCAAGAGGTGCCGGAACTCCGTTCCACCGTGTTCCGGCTTAAAAAAAGGCCTGGCCTACATGTCTTCGTCTGACGATGCATCTGATGAAGAAAGCCGTGGTTCTAAAAAGCTTAAGCTACAATAAAGTTGGTTAGTCTTACAGGTGCTACTGGACTCTTTACTATTTTTGTACAAAATGTTCTTCAGATGGTACATCACCCTTAAAAACGTTGTAAGAACCAATAAAGATGATAGTGGGCAGAGTTGAAAGTGTCAGTGCAGGGAACAAACTGGAAGAAAGTATAAGAAAACAATGGAATCCAGTTACTGGTGCTACTGGACTCTTTACTATTTTGCAATTACAGACTAACATGGCTAACTCCTCTGAAATTTGTACCAATTCTCTCTTAACAATTGACAGTCTGTAAATTTGATTTCTTTGGTCCATAAATTTTCCCACTGGCTCATAGAGACACTTTCTCCAAAATTTTGCATCCATTTTTTCATACAATTTTAACTTGCTCCATTTCTGCGGCATATTGCAATAAAATTTTGTAGATTTTTCCTAGTAAGTGCTTTGAATCTCCACTGGTTAGTTGTTCAAACTCAGTTTTCTCTCTTAATCTACCACCTTCTTTACATGTTTGTTCTTTAAGCTTGGACAGCATTTGAAAATATATCAACCACGTAATATTTTTTCCTTTGTGCTTGAATTTCTTGCCACGTTTTTATATTTCCTTGCTTGTCCACCATGAATTCATAATTTACATGATCAGTTCTGTTTCTTATGATAGCATCATAATAGGCATCTATTGGTGATGTCAGCGGCAAAACTGGCGGGCTTAATCTGTTTGTTGACCCTGGCTCTCTTCCTGGAACCATTGATTGTTTTCAGAAGTAACACTCTACAAATTTGATTCAAGCCATACAAAGGAGACCCTGATTAAGCACAGCAGTTCTAATAAGGTTCTTTCCCAGCCTCTGAGCCTCATTCACATCTCATGACAATATGAGCTGCTGGATGTCCTAAGGCGTCCCAATTTTTGCCTCTCTGAATATCAGCTTCTTTTTGAATATTTCCTCAACCTTGAACAGTGAGGGTGCCACACTTTCAAACATAAGGTTTTGCTGCCAAATTGGCAATCAAAACCCATGTGTCTCCACTTCCAGCAACCAGAATGACATAGCTGCAGAGTATGTCTCTCTCTGGGTCTGCCACAGGACTCTGTGTATTCGTGCAGAAGCCTTAGTGAGAATCAGGGCTTTTTTTCAGCTGGAACGCAGTGGAACAGAGCTCTGGCACCTCTTGAAAATGGTCACATGGCTGGTGGCCCCGCCCCCTGATCTCCAGACAGAGGGGAGTTTAGATTGCCTTCCACGCCACTTGGAGGGCAATCTAAACTCCCCTCTGTCTGGAGATCAGGGGGCGGGGCCACCAGCCATGTGACCATTTTCGCCAAGGGCGATTTAAACTTTTCTAAAACTCCCCCCTTGTTCCAGATGACCCAAAGTGACGTCATTGTGTGGTCCTGTGCTGGCAACCCACTGAGTTCCGCCACCTCTTTTCCCAGGAAAAAAAGCCCTGGTGAGAATTATCCCATCTCTTGTTTTTTTGATCCTGCACACATTAGTGTCTTAATTCCAGGAAACTAATGCCACTTCCCAGGCTAAGCCAAGCTTGCATGAACTGGGCTGAACAGTGCCAGAGGAGGTGGACGAGAAGGGTGGCATCGAAATGGATGTAACTGGTAAGTCTCTTCACAAAGGCTGGCCGGATTTCACCTAAAACAGGAATGCCTGTTTCCAAACACAGGAAAGAAGACACCTACATCTCCCCCTGGAAAACAGAATGGACGTTCTGCGCTGCATAAATCTCCATCTCTACACTTTTGCAGACATGCCAACGAACTGTGGTTTAGACAGCATGCCCTTGGCCTCAGAGCCTCTTGCTGTGCCATAAAGCAGTGTGGGACCGACTTCAAGATGTCTAAAAATGGCCCTGTCCTTGAGCAACCCCTAGGGTGGCTCCCCACTTCCCAAAGCAGCTCGTTGTCCAAGACTCTGGGCTGATCACATCTCTCATTCCATCCTGAAACTGCAACTTGGAGGCTCTGGCAGCCTTAATTTGCTCAGGGTTAGTTGGTTGCTTTTAGCATAGAGCAGCATTCTAAAATATTAATCCACCCACAGTCCGAAGTGGCATGCCCCAGAATCCCGTCACTTCATTTTGTGTAATGTACGGGTCTCCATTCACAGATGCAAGAGAACAACATGGAAGAATGCACAGGTTGTATGTGGGCAAATGTCATTCATTCAATGCTCACCCACTTTTTAAAAATCCCTGCAAGTAAAGAAAAAAATAGCACATCAGGGTGAAAGGTTCTAACCCACCCTGCTCCCTCTTGTGTTAGCTTTCTAGTTGCAAGGAGATTTGTTTGCTTGCTTGCTTAACTTGCCCCACCCCACTGCAGAGCCACACAGATGCAGACATTCCTGGGGCCATGCGCCTCTGCCTGTCAGCACAAGACCAGCTTCCCCTGGTCCAGACGTGGCCACTCTTTGAAGCCGTCCGGCAGGCCTCATGCTCAGAGCTTAATTTCCAGAGGTTTGTTTTCCCCATCAGAGTCCAGAGGGGGCACTTTTTCTCTCAAGACCCGCAGCATCACCTCTTCTTCAAGGGGTAAATGTGAAGCCAGGTACAAAAGTCCCCGGGCGGTACCAAGCAAAAGGAGCTCAGGCTCTCCATTCTAAGCCCTAACTGATCCTGGGTGCAGATCCTCCCCAGAGATTCCCTCCTGGTGCTTGCCCCCCAGCCCCTTGTCTGTTCAGTCCCTGGGCAATGTTGAACGTTGCCACGTATAGACGGGCCACCTACTGCTCCCCAGACATGTGGGCACGCATCATACCCTGCATGCGCTATTTGCAGCTGCATTATGCACGGATTATCGCTTGCACGGTGTGAGGTAACTGAGTCACGGTCCTATAAATACATCAAAAGGCTCTGGGTAGGACAGGCAGCTAACTGGGAGAAACAGAAGCCGGCCTTCTACCAGAGCAAGCACTGGGTGTGAGGGAGCCCTGCGCTGCTCATGCACTCCCACTGCAGAGCGGGGACAACCCTGGGGTTGTGCCCCCCCACCCCGTCCCCAGTAAATCTCCGCCCAGGTTTTGGCCTTCTGAGAACGCCTCCTGAAAATGAGGGTTTGCCTGAATGCCTGGAGCTGCCGCTCTTCAGTGACCTCCCCTCTCCAATGTCTCTAGCAGTTCGTCATTTGTTCACTTAATTTACACCCCTCTTTTCTCTCCAGTGGGACACAAAGCATTTTACATTATTATTATTATTATTATTATTATTATTATTATTAACAACCACCACCACCACCACCACCACAACATCATCATCATCCCGCAAGTGGGCTCAGGGCGGGTCACAACAGTAGATAAAATATACAAGATAAAATCACAATCAGTCAACACAGCTTTCTAATAAAACACCTGCTCACCGTATAAAAACCACATAACATCTGACGGAGGTGGAGGTGCGTGGTCGCTCATATATGGGAGGTAGACGGTCAATACCCCCTACAGTTTTCCTCTCCTCCATTTTTCCTCACAACAGCCCTGTGAGGAAGGTTAGGCTGGTAAAGTTTGAGCTAGGGTCTCCAAAATCCTAGTCCAACACTCTAACCACTACACCAAAGTTAAACCTCTGGGTGAGTGGATACAGAGCCAGTTTGGTGTAGTGGTGAAGAGCAGCAGGACTCTAATCTGGAGAGCCGGGTTTGATTCCCCACTCCTCCACTTGAAGCCAGCTGGGGTGACCTTGGCTCAGTCACAGCTCTCTCAGAGCTCTCTCAGCCCCACCCACCTCGCAGGTTGATAACGTGTTATTTTACAATTGAGTTTCGTCACATCTGTGGCAGCTGGTAAACCGGCACACTTTGTAACAAAAAAAGATTATTACCAAGACACTTGTATTCTTTGAAACCTGTTCCTCTAGAGGAACCTGGGCCGATCCGCCACATGCACAACACGACACAGCGTTGACTTCGTTGGTGTAATTTATTCTGCTTTCTTTTTGCTTAGCATTTAATTAGCACTCAGAGAACATGTACTAATTAATCTGAGCCAACTTGCTCAGTGCTTACTTATTTGGGAGTTCAACAGAACGTGTGTGAAATTTTCCCTCCAGGGGTTCAGCAACACAAAGCTTCCCAGAGCCTCATTCAATTAAAAGCATTCACACAGGGCAACACTTAACCCTAGAGAATCGCCCTGAAACATTCACTCTTACTCAGAGACGTGTGCTTGGGTGGAACCTGCCTTGGTGCAGATGTGAAGGAGGGACGTTTGTACACTCATGGAAACACTTCCTGGGAGATTTTCCAACCAATGACCCACGTTTGAATGTCGTCTCATGATTTCCCCCTTTATTCCGATCTGTTTCCCTTTCCTTGACACTTCCTAATTAAATGTTACCATCGTTTAAGATGAACGCTCAAAGAGCTGAGCTTGGCAGATGAAAGAAAAACATCTACTGTACAGCTAAAAATAAGCCTTGCAAAACCTGAACTACAGACCAAATCAGAGGGATAGCTTTGTTAGTCTGCCCCAGCCAAAATGACAAGGACTCTTGTGACACCTTAAAGACTACCAAATTTGTTTTGCCATAAGTTTTTGCAAGCCAGAACCCACTTAGCCAGGTAATCCAAGTCAGGTGCATCAGACAGATCCTAGCAGAGCTTTTCAGCAAGTTATTAAATTAGCTGCTGTAGCATAGTGGTTAAGTGGTCAGGCTGCAAGTTAGCACTCTGCCAGTTCAAATCCCACTACTGCCATGAGCTCAGCAGGTGGCCTTGGTGAAGCCACTCCTCTCAGCCCCTGCTGTATTGTGGGGAAACCTCGCTGCTCTGAGTGGGTCACATTATTGTTGTTGTTGTTGTTATTAAATGCAGGAAACCTCAATGGGGCCTACTGCTGACATGAGCTTGGCAGTCCGCAGCTCCCTTGCCATCAGCTTAAACTTGAGTTGCATAAATTATAATTTACAAAGAACGTCGAAATTAAAGCATGCTAATCAAACACATATTCTTTAAGGACGCTCCCACCTCATACTCACACCCTGCTCTCAATATGATCGAGCCATAGGATCTAAGTAAATTTATTAAAACATCCACACTGGTTTTCTTGCATTATCTTCCTTGTGGATGAAAACAGTGGCATTGCGAAAACTTCGAGGCCAAGAGTCTAAATGTTAAGTATCTTAAAGAGCTGGTAGCTACGAGCAGATGTGTGACTCCTGTTCACACAAACCTACCCACACACACCCACACACATGCCAGGACTGACCTTGGAGCCTCTGTATCTGCTTTGTGAAGATCTCCGCTTGGTAGGCGCTTGCAAGTCGCTCATCTTCTAGCAAACCTGCCGCAGAGATACCAAATCAGTGAATGGCGCCTTGGATTTTCTGGCTGATCATTTTGAACCTCCCGCACACAGAGAGATATGAAAAACAGCCTGCTGATCACTTTACAGCCCCCAGACAGCCCCCTTCCAACACCCCATGCTTCTGCCAATGACCAGCTCTACTACCACTGCCTGAAATCCGTGTCCTCCTCTTGAACGCAGGGAGAAAAGTGGTGAGGTTTTGCATCGGGATGGCATGGGCCAGTGTCACTGCTACTTCGAAGGCACCGGCAGGCCCATGAGCATGTCATAATTTTTTTTAATTAATTTTTTATTTTATTCATTGAATTAAAAGCCCAATAAAAAGGGCAGAAAGCAAAAATAAAGGAAAGGGTAATAAAAAGCTTACAAGAAGAAAACACAGAGCTTAGAAATTAAAGAATAATACATATTTCATTTTCATTCTTCTCTACAACACTTATCTTTTTTAACAAACATCATACTTAAAATTTAATCTCTCCAAAATTTCCTTTTCCATGACTACCTCCCTTCTATTTATTTTTTCCCAGATTTATCTTCTCAAAAATCAAAGTCACAAATCGTCGAATCATTTTTCCTTGTTTCACACAGAAAGTCAACAAAGGGATTCCAGTTAGCCAAAAAAGTAGACAATGGCCGTATCCACATGGCTTACCTTTGCTCGTAATGACCCGGAACATCGTGCAAAAAACGCGGAAGATCGCGTTTTTTCACGCGAGATTTGCGCGACATTGTTTGATGTCGATCTTCCGCATTTTCTGCGCGATGTTCCGGGTCGTTTCGGGGTTGTCGAGCAAAGGTAAGCCGCTAAATGTCAGAATTGACCTTGTTCAGTCAGACCAAGATCCACCTTGTTCTGCAACTCTATGTTCAGGATGCCAGTTTGGAAATCTCGCAAACCGGACATGCTGGAGGCTGCCGTGCCCTACTGCCTGTCTTCAGCAGCTGGTCTTCAGAGATACACTGCCACTGAACATGGAGGTTCCCTTTGAGATACCATGTCTTGCTTAACAGCCCTCAGCCCCAATGGCCCAAGCAGCCTCACCTCTCTTTCCACACTCACCTTGCAGCTGAAGGGAATCTTCTTCTTGCTTCAGGGCTATCTCCCGGGTCTCTTCCAGTTCTTCCAGGAGCTGCAATACCTGGGCCCGTAATTCATCCATCTCTTGGTCAGACTCTTTCTCATCTTCATCCGAAGACCCTGGATTCCTGAGCTGCTCTTCATCCTCATCCTCCTCTTCCTCCTCCTCCTCCTCTTCAGCCAATTCCAGGTTAGGAGAGTCTACCTCCCCTGATAGAGAACACATTTTTGTCAGCAAAACACAGTATTGAAGAAAAAGCACACCGCCAGCTTCCACACCACTAGCGGCCAAACCTCTCCAGCTGGGATTCTGCCTGTCCGGACAGACCACTAGATGTGAATGTGGTAGACCTGGGTTCGAGGCCACCTCTGAATAGCCTTGGACAAGTCAGCCTCAGTTCTCCAGTCCGGAGAATGGGAGGAACTGTCTGGTACAGCAGTTGCAAAGGGCAAAGAAAGAATATTACTGTGAACAAATGGTACCAGCCTGCCTTCCAGGTTTATTGTGAATAACCTACAAAGGTTCTCAGCGTTTTTTAAAAAGTGGGAGCCACTTCTAAACTCAGCACACTTTAGGTAACAAAGTGACTTCACTCTGCCTTTCTCCTCTCCAACGTAAAATGCAAGAATATCACGTGAAGCAAATTTGTATTTCATTTAGCGTGGGCAGTATTTAGCAATCCAGGCATACACTGGATTTCATCGTCCTTTTGCATGCAATGTATGAACTCAAATTTGCCTTCCAGCTTCTGAGAATCAACTCTTCACACTCACTCGGTTCCTCCATCTACCACCTGGCCTTAAAATCTACCTGCAAGATAGTCACGACTCACTTTGGGGGACCAACTCACAGTGTGAGTGATAGGAAAGATCCAGAGGTGTTAGCCGCATTAGTCTGTAGTAGCAAAATAGTAAAGCGTCCAGTAGCACCTTTAAGACTAACCAACTTTCTTGTAGCATAAGCTGTCAAGAACCACAGCTCTCTTCGTCAGATGCAGTGTTAGCTTTCGAGAACCACAGCTCTCTTCGTCAGATGCAGTGTCAGCTTTCGAGAACCACAGCTCTCTTCGTCAGATGCAGTGTCGGCTTTCAAGAACCACAGCTCTCTTCATCAGATACAGTGTCAGCTTTCGAGAACCACAGCTCTCTTAGTCAGGTGCAGTGTCAGCTTTCGAGAACCACAGCTCTCTTCATCAGATGCATCTGATGAAGAGAGCTGTGGTTCTTGAAAACTGTCGATGCATCTGACAAACAGAGCTGTGGTTCTCAAAAGCTTATGCTACAAGAAAGTTGGTTAGTCTTAAAGGTGCTACTGGACTCTCTACTATTATGGATAGGAAAGTATTCTGCATCCTAGAAACAACCACAGAAAGGTCAGGCTGTTACCTACCCTGTGTTGGTGATTGGGTTTTTTTAATTAATTGTTGCAACTCGCTTTGAGAATTCCATTGAAAAGCAAGATGCAAATATTTTAATTAATAAACAAATGCTTGCCAAGGCTGAGAAAGTTAGAGCAACAAACCAAGAGGCACCCCCAGTATACAGAACCAAATAACTTGGTGGATAAACCACAACTGGAGAGAATACAATACAGAGATACAAAAGTCAATGAGTACAAGTATAAAGTGTATTCTATTGAAAAGTGGCTAGTGCTTCTAATAAATACCTATATACTCCCAATAAATATTCATACAAATATAAGATTCCAGTATTCATAAATAATTACAACAAGATCACTTAATAATGGTGTCAGCCGCATACATAAAGTTCACGGACTCTCAAATGTAAAATCAATATCTTAATAATGGTGTCAGCCGCATCTTCTTCTGTAATGATACTAAAGCCAGAGAAAGATGTTCAAGACAAAGCTGGAACTCCACAGGTAAGTATTCCAATAATCCAACAGTGTATTCTTTAAAGCATTCTCAATCAAAAACCATGCAAAAAGGGGGAAGATACAAGGACACTCTGTGCAAAACAAGGTAGGAATTCCACAGGTGAGTCTTTGCGTGGTTCAAAATCATGGATTTAATATTTTCTTTCCCATTTAAATGAAGATGGTATAGATGAAAAAGAGACTCAAAAAGCTCCGTAACTCAAAGAAGTAAGTGTTACACAGGTAAGACTCTAAATAATTCAACATCTCTAATGTAGCATCTTGTTTTTAATTTCAGGTGGAAACCGTATGGATGAAAGGGGACCCAAAGGACCCCGTTGCCCGACAAGTGGCTGGCTAGATATTAACTTGTTTCATAGCATGTACGGCATCAGGGGATGAAAAAGTCGGTCCACCCATAGACAAAATGCATTCTAATAACAGCACTTAACACATTCTCTCGGCGTTCATTGGCTTTTGTATCTCTTTATTGTATTTTCTCCAGTTGTGGTTTATCCACCAAATTATTTGGTTAAGGCTGGGAAAGTAGCAGGTTGGCCCAAGCAGAGATGCTGGAAAACAAAGCCTAAAGGACCATTGCTGGATGCTGCATCTGTCGGGGTTTCCTGTTGTGCCCTGATCATTCCACTACAGCCCATACATTTACACGCAGGTAATGTGCAAAGATCCTGATATTCTCCAGAAAGGGATTCCGTTCCCAGACCTGTAAACATGAGAAAGTACCAAAACCTGTCTAATACAACCATCTGCCCTTAGAGAAGACCCACCACCTGCCCCAAGGAATCAATATAATTTCAGCCATGGCATGGCTTGTGGCCTTGGTCTTATTGCCTCTAAACATGTACAGAGTACAATTCATGGAGTAAACCACAGGGCTCCTTATCTTTACTGTAGCGACCCGGGAATTTTGCACAGACATGAGGTGTGCCATGCTGCAGTCATTTGGGGGAGGAGGTAGTGGTTAGAATGTTAGGCTAGGACTTGGAAGATCTGGGTTCAAGTTCTCCACTAAGGGTCCAATGACATATTATGCTTTCCCTGAGTCCATCACTGGGTCTCATCTACAGACAAAGGCTGGGAGTTCAGTGCTGAGAACTCAGAGCCGAACCACACGATACGAATTACACGCGAATGACATGGAAACTTACTTACACGTGTTCCAACATTGTTTTCAACTACACGCGCCAGGACTGCAGGACCTCCATCGAACCCGTGTTCACGGTGGCACGGGTTTTCTCCGCGTACCTCCAAGATATCCCATCATGCATCTCTACTTTGCACAGATAGGTAGTGGAAGATATAGGAAATAAGGATGCTCTGCATTGCTGACTTACTGATCATGACCGCGTACACGCGGTGTCGCAGCTACACTGGAGCAGAAAATTTTGAATGCGTGCCTGGACCAGGACACGTGCTCAGCGATCGAATGCTAGACACGGGCATTTGGGGTAAGACAGGACTCCTGACACTCGCTCTGTCTCGTGTAATTCGTATCGTGTGGTTCGACTCTCAGTTCCCAGGTGGACAGGGGCCCAATTCCAATCAGTACTACAATGCACAGGACATGTACTGCACTTAAATTTCTCACAAAGGGCTAAATAATTTTATTTATTTATTTATTTATTTATTTATTTATTTACTTTTATTTTTATTTTATTCGATTTATATTCCACCCTCCCAGCACCAGCAGGCTCGGGGCAGATTACAACCATGTCTGCTTGTTTGTTTTACAGAATTGATACCCTGCCTTTCTGCCCTCACAAGGGCCACCAAGGCAGCTAATACTTTAAACACACAAACAATAATATCACATTTTAAAACCATTAAAACCACCCAAGTAAAGCATCATTAAAACAATACGTACAAAACAAAAGAACAACTAAAAACGATTAAAACGATTATATAACAGCTCCCTTAGTCCATTTCAGTTCAGAAAAATGGCGCAGAGGGAAAGGGGCAAGCTCCCCCCCCCCTGCCTGCCCATGCCCCAATCTTGATCTGAATCGTGGCCCCATCCTGGGCTTGGCAATTGAGGTCTGAACACAGAATTCCTAGAACTCCTCTGTCAACCGGATGCAGACAGAAACGTGGGAGAAGTCTAAGGTGACTTCAGGCCTGATATAACCACAAATGTCACTTCAGCCAGTCCTTCCCTCTCAACTTCATGTGCCACACAGCAGGGGACAACAACACCAGCACCCTGACACTGCCTTGAGGTCCTCAGAGGAACAGCGGGATTAAAATAGGACAGACTGTAAAACGGCTTTAAGATACCAACTTCCTGGGCATTCGAGTTCAGAACATGCAACCAAGCTAGCAGAAAATATTCTGGAGAAATCCAGGTGTCCCCCCCAGCAGGCGATCCCTGCATTGAATATATAGTTACCAACTTTTTTCCGGCTGGGCTCCAATGCCTTTAACATCTGCATCAGAAACAGAACTTTTTCTGAACTGATAAACAGACATGCCCACCTCCTCTTCCATGCCAGAGCATGCATTTGTTGCAGCTTTGTGGTAGGTGGTCTAAAAAAACCCTGGCACCTGGATATTGCCTTATAGCAAGGACATTCCCCTGTCCATTACATTCAGTCAAGATGCTGCCACCACTGCCTTTGGATGAAGGGGTTACCTGTCCGCACTTGCCTTTTCTCCCCTCCCAGGGAAGGGGGTTTGGTCTCAAACAGCCAAAGCATATGGGGATGGAAGGGGTAAACCTTTTCTGTTCCTCCCTCCCATGGCACAGCATCTCCCCTGCTTTGGTTCTGAATAATATGTTGGACTGCCCAGTTTTTGCCACAGCCTTGATATGCCACAAATGCAAGCAAGTGGCGCCCTCCCCTGGCAGAGACTTGGAACTCCTCTAGGAGGTCTCACCTTTTAACTAGGAATCAAGAGTTCACTGCAGGCCTTTTTAGGATTCTTTTTCTTGATTCTTATCTGGGAGTCTTTTTTTATATAAAGGAAAATAAGAAGAGTAGGAACTCTGTCTTGATATCTGACTCTCGGAAGCTCCTACCCTGGAAATCTAGCTGGTCTTTAAGGTGCTACCAGACCCGAATTTTGCTCTTCTGCTACTGACTAATACAGTGACCCACCTGAAACTATCTTCACACTGTAGTTTCAGCCTAGAGTGCTCCTTGAGATGCTACTTTTCTAGGTACAGAAAGTCTCCCGCTCCTTGGGAAAACATTTAGCCAGGCAAAGTGTACCATCTGCAGTCTACAAGGGCATTGAAGCAGGACGCGCCCCACAATCTCAGCTACTGATCTGGCCCAGATCAGGTCTCAGCTACAGCACAAACATACATCACAGTCCTTTTTTTGGTGGATTTAAGATCAGTGGCACATGATGGTGTGTGTGGTATGCATGCCAAAGACCGCAGGTTCAAGCCACAGCATCAGCGTGCAAAGAAGCTCAAGTGCTGGGAACAGCCTTTCTCTGCTGCAATGCCTGGGGCAGTTTGCAAATTCCAAGTTGGGAAATTCCTCGGGATGTGTGAGTGGAGCCTGTGGAGGGTGGGGCTTGTGGAGGGGAGGGGCCTCAGTAGTATATAATGACATACAGTCCATTCTCCAAAGCTTCCATTTTCTCCAGAGGAATCGATCTCTGTTGTCCGGAGATCAGTTGTAATTCCAGGAGATCTCCAAGCTCCTCCTGCGGGTTGGCAACCCTAGCCTGGAGAGCCAGTCAGACACATCAATGACCCGATTCGGCATATTGCTGTTTCTTGCATTCAACTTTTCCGTCTTCGTTTTATTGATTTTAGTGGAGAGAAAAACTCAAGGTGAACGAGAAACCCTGTTCATGCAGCTTGTCACTGTAGAGGGGGATGCTATTTTAGCCGCCGGCAGAGAGTTCTGTGTAGCTTAAAGGCCTTGCGGAGTCCCTTGTCATGATCCGAGAGCGGTTTACAGCCCGAAAGCAAGTCCTGCTGTGTTCCGTGGGGCTTGCTCTCAAGCCTCAGATTGCAGCCTCACTCTAATAAAATGTGGAGTTAGTCTAAAGTAGGAGGGTTTTCCCCTTACATCACATCAGGCCCAGCCAAGGCAGAGAAGAGTCATCTAAGATCCTTGGAACTGCCAACGTTGGGCATTGAGGAACCCAAGACCTTTCACACACATACAAAGTCTGTTCTCTAGAGCCAAATGAAATAAGCCTATTTAAAACCAGCCTCTCGCTGGCACGGGAGAGTCTGTTGAAAGGGCACATCTGGCTCGTTTGCCACTTAAAAGACGCTGCCAACTTGAATGTTACCATTTTGCACGCAAGGACAGCTTTTATGCACATGTCAGTCCCAAGAGGGTGGGATCCTCGTGTGTTCTCGTTAGGGAAGGAGGTCAAGGCTTTCCTCAATGCCCCCAGAAACAAGCCCTGATGGGGCAGCAAGCCCAGGCAACCTCTGCTTTAAAACATAGCAGTGGGAATCACGGGAGAGCCACCCGATTCCAGCTCTAGAAGGCCGAAGAAAGGGAGAGGGGCCTGGCTGCATGCCTGCAGGAAGCATTTCGAATTCCCATTAAGCTCCCAAATTCATGTGACTCATAGAGGGTGAAGGGTGTAAAAGACAAGCTGTTTAGCTCTATGCCCTTCCAAACCCAAAGGCCCCAAGCCAGGAAAGAGGGAAACAGAGAATGCCGAGGAACGCCATCCATTTACGGATGCATTGGCCTGGGTTGCAGTTTCCCTCCTGGCGGTGAGCCCTCCCGGCTCATGGCTCTCTGCAAGGCTGGCCTGAGACCGCTTAGAATTACAACCGCTCTCCAGAAGACAGAGATTGTTCCCCTGGAGAAAATGGCTGCGTGGAGAGGGGACTTTATGGCATTACAGCCAGCTGGGGTCCATCCCCTCCCCAAGCCCCACCCTCTCCAGGCTCCACCCCCCAAAATCTCCAGGAATTTCCCAACCCACACCTGGCAACACCACTCGCTATGTGGTTGCCCATGGAGGAAACTTTTGAAGCGTAGCTGCTGGAAAACAGGGTTGCACCTGCCTGTAATTGTGGTTCATCGACTGTTCTTCTATGCAGGCACATGCGCATGCGCAGGACTGGCCTGTGCATGTGAAGTTCCCATGTGGAACTGCACAGAAGACACGACGATGAACGGTGGCTTTTAAATCTGCAACAGAAGGCCATGGAAGAGCCTGAAAAGTTCACCCACCATTGGCAATATTCAGCAGCCTGCGAGTGAACATTTCAAGGGCAGAACGTCCCAGCCTTTCATAACCTCACACTGAAATGCCTGGCTAACCTCATGCACCCAGCAGTGTGTATTCTAGTCTATGAAAGTTCTCCCTCAAATCAAAGCCTCCTGATCTTTACGGTGCCACAGAACTCCTGTTCATCTTTTGTGTACATTTTTTGCCAACAACTCCAAGACACTCTCTCACACATGGTGCAAAGGGGTCCAGGTGGCATGTGTTGAATTCCATGCTACGGAGAGGTCGGAAGGAGGGCCACTCTCCTCTCGGCCTTGGCGTGGGGCAGAACTACGGCTGGCTGAGCCAGGGGCTCCTGATGCCAACCAAGCTCCCAGCCCTGCCCTGCTCTCTTCCCTCCTCCTGAACTACATACTCCAGAACTTCTGCTCCCCCCTCCGGCCTCAGCTGGCAGGGGGAGGGAACAGAAATCAGCAGGTTGTAGAGGACACAAGCAATATGGCCACCCCACTAGGATTGGGAGGGAGGCCTGGGCAATGCATTTGTCCGGCTGCTGGGGCTGTATTCCCCACCCTGGACCCAGCCTTCAAAGAGGGAGCAGGGCTGAAGTGGCACAACAGGAGAGGAGCCATCTTGGTCTCTGGCACTCTTTGAGGGCCAAAGGCATCCAGAAAGGAACAGGTAAGGAGGAGTTTGAGGCCACTCATGCTGTGGTTTGAACAGAAGACCACACACACAAAGCCTACAAAGCAGACAATAATAGAATCATAGAATAACAACAACAAAATCAACAACATCATTCTATTTCTATACCGCCCTTCAGGACAACTTAATGCCCACTCAGAGCGGTTTACAAAGTATGCCATTATTATCCCCACAACAATCACCCTGTGAGGTGGGTGGGGCTGAGAGAGCTCTGAGAGAGCTGTGAGTGACCCAAGGCCACCCAGCTGGCTTCAAGTGGAGGAATGGGGAGTCAAACCCGGCTCTCCAGATTAGAGTCCCATGCTCAGTCATAGAGTTGGAATCATAGAGTTGGAAGGTACCTCCAGAGTTATCTAGTCCAACCCCCTGCACAATGCAGGAAATTCACAACTACTCCCCCCTACACACACACACACACACACACACACACACACACACACACACACACACACACACACACACACACACACACACACACACACACACACACACACACACACACACACACACACACACACACACACACACACACACACACACACACACACACACACACACACACACACACAGTGACTCCCTGCTCCATGCCCAGAAGATGGCAAAACACCATCAGGATCCCTAGCTAAACTGGACTGGGGAAAATTGCTTCCAGACTCCAAAGATGGCAATTGGCATTACCCTGAGTGTGTAAGAAGGGGCCAGGAGAACTAAGCGCTAATGTAACCCTTCCTGCCCGCCCACCCATGGTCTGCCCAGGTTCACAGAATCAGCATTGCTGTCAGATGGCCATCTAGCCTCTGCTTTAAAAGCTCCAAAGCGTTTTATAGATTGGCAGAGATGTGTTGTCCTGACCAAGACAGCCCAAGCTAGTCCCATCTTGTCAGATCTTGGAAGCTAAGCAGGGTCAGCCCTGATTAGTGCTTGGATGGGAGACCTCCAAAGAAGTCATAGAATCATAGAGCGGGACCACAAGTGACGCCTGACACAGGTTGGACACTTGCCAGCTTCCCTCAAGTTTTGGCGGGAAAGGTAGGCAGCTTGGCGGAATGTTGGACAAGTGACAGTTGAAAAGTCCATTGGACAGCAGTCAGAGAGCCAAGCTGCAAGACCAGGACGCCTACATTTCCCATCAAAACTTGAGGGAAGCGGACTAGTAGTGTCCAACCTGTGTCAGGCGTCACTTGTGGTCCCGCTCACAGAGTTGGAACAGACTTCCAGGGTCATCTAGTCCAACCCCCTGCACAATGCAGGAAATTCACAACTACCCCCCACACCCCTCAGTGACCCCTGCTCCATGCCCAGAAGATGGCAAACCACCATCAGGATCCCTAGCCAAACTGGCCTGGGGAAAATTGCTTCCTGATCCCAAGGCGGTGATTGGCCGTACCCTGGGCCTGTAGGAAGGGGCCACGAAAACGAAGCACTGAAGTAGCCCTTCCTGCCCTCCCTCTCACTATCTGCCCAGGTTCAGAGAATCAGCATTGCTGTCAGATGGCCATCTAGCCTCTGCCTAAAAACCTCCAAAGAAGGAGAGGCCACCATCTTGGACGTATGAACACACGAAGGACACCTGAAGCTGCCTCATACTGAATCACACCTCCATCAAAGTCAGAATGGTTCACTCAGACTAGCAGACCTTTTACACCACCTCCTACCTGATCCTTTAAACCAGAGTTGTTGCCAGAGATTGAACCCGGGTCCTTCTGCATGCCAAGCAACTGCTCTGCCCCTGCACCCCAGCCCCTCCCAAAGGGGCACCTTGTTTCTTCTGCACTGCTCTCAGGAGGGGCGTCCAGTCGTACAAAAGCCATCCTCAGCCACACTGTTGCCAAAACCAAGTCTGTGCCTCGGACACATCCATGCAGCCTTCCGCCTACAACAGCTCCCTTTAAGGTATCGCTGGACAGTATCTATAACGTCAACTCGAGACATCGACTTTCTTCAATCATCAGTCTCATTTTATAGCAATTTCTCACAACTGTGAAAAAATCCTTTGGGGGCCAAAGAAACTAGACTGCATGTAGAACTGACAGTGTGTTATTCATGTTACTCATGGAAACATGCAAAGCTGTTGTGGACTAAGCTAAATGCATTTATCCAGGCTGTTGACCAGAAATTGTGGTGGCAGAGGCCACATCTGGAACCACCTATACGCAAAGCATGTGCTTTAACATTGACCTACGGCTCCGTTTTGTGGGGAGGGGTTGTGAGCTACGCAGGCGGTGAAGCGCCACCTCAAGGAATCCTGCTCAGTCCCCATCCAGTTCATATGTGCGCGGTGGCTGAGAACGGTGGTTGTACATCCCCCTCTGCAACACTGAGCAAAGCTTACCTCGTGCCATGATTGGTTTTAATTTTATATCTGGCACTGTATTATTGATTTTATATTTTATTTTATGTCATTGCAATATTGTTAATGTTGTTACGTGCCCTGAGCCGGCTCATGGGGAGGGTGGGCTTGAAATGCAATACATTAAATTGAATTTATTTATTCATTTATTTTATGTCATTTATAGTCCGCCTTTCTCACTGAGGCTCAAGGTGGATCACACAGTGTGAGAGAGGGTTGCCAGCCTCCAGGTAGTGGCTGGAGATCTCCCGGAATTACAACTGGTCTCCAGGCCACAGAGATCAGTTCACCTGGAGAAAATGGCTACTTTGGGGGGTGGGGTGGAGTTTATGCAATTAGGCCATGCCAAGGTCCTTTCCCTCCCCAAACCCCACTTTCTCCAGGTTTCTCCAGGTTTCACCCCCTAGATCTCCAGGAATTTCCCAACTTGGAGCTGGCAACCCTAGTGTGAGAGCAGTACAATCAGTAGCAAGGACAAGGGTAGGCATTTCCATACAGTGTCAGGAACATTTCCATAAACAATGCCATAGGGTAAATAAACACAAGTTTACAAAGACAGAGCATTAGCAAGAATCCAATACAAAGTTGAAGAAATGCTGGAACAGAACATAAGCAATTCTAAGACTGGCATTAGACAACATGAAGCAGTGGTAGCTCATAGGAGCACATATTTAAAGCAACAGATAGTCCGTAAGGCAACATAGTGGTGAAGTCTATGGTCCCTAACTCATTAGCGAAGCATCTGAGACCCCCTCCCCACAACACAGCCCTCCTATTTGAATAAAGAGCCTTTTTGAATAATTCAGTTTTGCATCGTTTGCAGCTAGCCCGCAGAGTGGGGGCTCTCCTGACCTCTTCAGGCAGGCAGTTCCGCAGGGTAGGGGCCACCACAGAGAAAGCCCGCGTCACAGCCGTTCATATGGTCTTGCTCCCTGCTCCCCATTATTGGTCATTACCAGAGAAGTTGCAGAGAAACATGAAACGTTGTGATGTCACGACACAACGTGTGTGCTGTCACTGAGAAGGCAGTGACTCCTGTTTAACTTGCCATCCTTTGAAAATGCTCTCCTACGCACACTTAACTTGAAAGTCAGAAACTCTGAAACCAGACTAAAGATGAATCGGAGCAGGCTGATATTGTACACACCTGGGAATACGCTATGGAACTCAGTGGGTTCTTACTCTGACGTCACACACACAAGCGGTGAGGTCTAGAAGCTTTAAAAAAAATCAAGTGGCTCTCTTGTATCCAGTACCAAATTCTAACTAAATTCTGCAATTCCAGTCTCTGTGCTTGCGTGGTGACGATTATAGACTATCCAAACCACAGTTTGCAGTCGGCTGTTTCCTCAATGGTGCAGCGCAAGAAACAAGCCCTCAAAAGGCAGTAGTATTGAAATCCTAAATCCTGACCTTCCGCAGGTAGTCTACAGTCCAGTGACGGCCGAGTAGCTCCAAGCCTCCCCCCTCTTTTCTAGATAGCAAATAAAGGTTTGTGGCATTTCAGCGTCCTAATCAGCAAGTCTTCTTCAAGACTTTCTCTGTCTCTCTACCTGCAGAGAGCGTGGGCCCTTTCGCCCTGCAGTTTGCAGTCAAAGGTAAACTGCCTTGGCCCACAGAAGTTCCACTCTGGGCTACGGCAAGTTTGGTGGGGGGAAAGTGGTCGCAGAAGCAGAGCTCCAGAGAAGTCCAGTGTAAGCAGGGGCCGGAATAGCCGGTTCAGGTTTTTGAGGGCCCCAGACTTCAGGGTTCTCTTCGAACAAAGGGGGGTGGATTAGAGTGGGGGGCACTTTGGGGCACTCTAAGAGGCTGGCACTTTGGAGTCCTGTCTGCATTGGAGATCCAGAGTTGGGGCGAGTGGCAAATGCTTCTAAATGCCCCTCTTCCGTTCCCTATGAAATCTCTCCATTGACTGGCCCTGCCCCAGGGTTGCCAAACGGCCCCTTATACTTATTCCCAGTGGAAGATTGCTTCTCCCCCCCCAAAAAAAATCTCATTGAGCCTCTCTCCTGGAGCCTGAACAATGGTTACATAACTGGGTCATTTGGCACTTTGAAAAAGAGGGGAGGGGAGCGCCTGCCTCTTACAAGACCAGAGAAGCCCCCTCCCGGGCTGCAGCTCTTATAAATGCAGTTGCAAGGAGGGGGCACATCTAATGGGGGGAGAATAACCTTCTGCCCCTTGTGTGGTGACCTGGAGACCCAGAGGCAGGATCTGGCTGGCTGTGACACCCCTTTAGCCCCCCACCCCTGCCCCCCCACCCCCAGTCCATGACTGCATTTAGGTTCTCCCTGTCGTGGCCCCGATTCTGTTCCCCAAACAACCCAGAAATGCTGAGTGTGTGCCTTGGGGGGGCTATTTCTCCCCCCATCAATTCCTTGCTGCCGAAGCAACCGAGTCATCAACCAAGGTGTGACATTCTACACGGGGTGGGGGGTTCGGTTTGTAGCAGAGTAGGGGGGGGCGGGTTGCATCCTGATGGGACAGGCGGGGAGATCCACCACGAGATATGGACTGGGGGCAGCTACAGGTGGAAGGAAGGGGCAGAAGGTAGATGGGGAAGCACGGGGGGGGGGCAGCTGGAAGAAGAAGAAAGAAAGATGTGCAGGAGATAAAGGCGCACGAAAGGCAGAGAGGCAGCAGGGGGCTCCGCTGGGGGATGTGAGGAAGGGTGGGGGTAACAGCGGGGCGCAGGGGGGATTTTGCAGGGGGGGTGATGCCACAGCTACAGCCCCCTCCCCTCCCCCCACTGACCTGCTCTCTCCTTCCTCCTCCCGGGCAGCTGCATCCCAGCCGCTTCCATGGCCGTTCCCGGAGCAAGAAGCAGGCAGAGAGGAGGGGGGAGGCTGGGGGAGGGGGGAGAGGAGGAGGAGCAGGCCGGGCCCACCCCCAGGCCAGCACAGACACACACACACAAGACTGAGGGGGGAGGAAAGCCGTCCCCATCGGTACAACCTGGGCTGGCATAAGCAAAATCCAGCACGCATTTGTAACGCTCATGCTGGCGCACGCACGCACCAATGATCCCCATGCACACACATGGATCCTGCTCTCTGGCCAATGCCCAGCGTTGCTACCAATTCTTTATGCAGCCAGACTTCAAATGCACAACCTCCAAACTGCACGCTTACTCATGTTCACCTGAGCATGAGCTCTGGCTCTCAATCCAGACAAACATAAACGCTCCTTCTCTTCCGCCCTGGTGCTCAAAAATCCCCCTGTCCTGAGAAGCACACATGGACATGGACATACATGCCCTCACATACAGGCTGCTTCCACACACGTTGGATAATGCACTTTCAATGCTCTTTAGTGATCATTTGGAACTGGGTTTTCATGTGTGAAACACAAAATCCACTTCTAATGGATAACTAAAGTGCATTGAAAGTGCATTATTCAACGTGTGTGGAAACGGCCACAGATGGCCCCTATGCTTGGCACACTACCATAAACAGCCACTCACATAAGTGTGCACTCAACACCTCCTACATGCACAGCCTGGCAGTCCAGCCTGGCATACCCACCTACACGCAACTCAGTTGGCAACAGAGAGGCAAGGCACAGAAGTCTGTTCCCGGCCCACTGCAGAAATTGTACTTTTGCAGCCAATTGCTAGGCACACTCAGATGATGGTTTTTGTGGGTTTTCCGGGCTGTATTGCCGTGGTCTTGGCATTGTAGTTCCTGATGTTTCGCCAGCAGCTGTGGCTGGCATCTTCAGAGGTGTAGCACCAAAAGAGAGATCTCTCAGTGTCACACTGTCTTTTGGTGCTACACCTCTGAAGATGCCAGCCACAGCTGCTGGCGAAACGTCAGGAACTACAATACCAAGACCACGGCAATACAGCCTGGAAAACCCACAAAAACCATCGTTCTCCAGCCGTGAAAGCCTTCGACAATACACTCAGATGCCTTTTAGTTTTATCTAGGACATTTGCACCCCACAAATTCTTAGCCACTCAGCTTTAGAAGCAGCGTATTGTCAAAATGTCCATGGAAACCTTACAATTAAAATCAAAAGTTTGCTATATAGCAGCAGAAAAACTAGGAAGATTTTTTACAAAGAGTTTCTCAGGGAGAGTTAAAACCCCCACACACCACCCTGGAAATCTAGTTGGTCTCTAAGGTGCTACTGAACCGTAATCTTGGTCTTCTACTACAGACCAACACCCACCTGAAACCACCCAAACTGGGTCTGATCCAAGGGACCCACTCTACTAAGGTTGCCAGCTCCAAGTTGGGAGATTCCTGGAGATTTGGGGGGTGGAACATGAACAGGGCAGGGCTAAGGGAGGGACCTCAGTGGTGTGTAATTCCATAGAGTCCACCCTTCAAAGCAGTAAAGAGTCCAGTAGCACCTTTAAGACCAACCAACTTTATTGTAGCATAAGCTTTCGAGAGCCACAGCTCTCTTTGTTAGATGCATTGTCAGCTTTCGAGAACCACAGCTCTGGTCCTCTGTGGTTCTCAAAAGCTGACGATGCATCTGACAAAGAGAGCTGTGGCTCTTGAAAGCTTATGCTACAATAAAGTAGCACCTTACTGAACTCTTTACTATTTTGCTATTTCAGACCAACACAGCTCTGGATCTATCACTCTTCAAAGCAACTATTTTCTCCAGGGGAACTGATCTCAATGGCCTGGAGATCAGTTGTAATTCCAGGAGACCTCCAGCTACCACCTGGAGGCTGGCAACCTTAACTACAGCAGCGCTTTCCCCTAAGACAAAAACTTTCCACTGACACAAAAGGTCTCTTGCATGAGGGGAAGTCCCCTAGTGCTGGAGTTCAGCACCACCATTCACAAAAAGGACCCATGGGATCCAATCCACACTGTCCTATCAAAGCCTAGGTAACCAGAAGTCTTCATCTTGTTCCCAAAGATTAAGATTAGGTGCCAGGTAAGATGGCGTGGGAAGGACCTCCAAAGGTGAGAGGCCCCCACAGAGAAAGCCCTGCCTGGGGTAACCACTCATCTCACCTCTCTGAAGTTGGAGGCAGGCAAAACAGAAGATCTTACCTTTTTTAATATATATATAAAATTTTATTATTAAGATTAAAGCCCAGTAAAAAGGGCAGAGAAACAGAGGAAGAAAGTAAAGAAAAAAGACTACAGTGAGCGAGGGTGGGGGGAAAGATTGAAAATAACGCAGGAAAATAATACATTTCATTTTCCATTTTTCTCTACAAAAAGATCTTACCTTTAAAAAAAATATCAGTGAGGTTAGGCTGAAGGCTATGGCCAATAAAGCTGTTTCATTAAAGGAAGGAAAGGTCAATCTTGCTTTAAGAAGCAGATTAAAAGGGGAATGTTGCTCTTACCATACACAGCACAAATGCCTGAACAGTTACCCAAACGTACACACAAAACCCAGATCTTGGTGTAAATCAATTCACCCTTTCCCTGGCACACAGAGACATCAAGTGGATTCAAGCAGTACACCCTCCAAGACTCACAGCACCGGGGGCAAGTACCTGTAATAGGGTTGCCAGCTCCAAGTTGGGAAAATCCTGGAAATCTGGGGGGTGAAACCTGGAGAAAGTGGGGTTTGGGGAGGGAAAGGACCTTGGCATGGCATAATTGCATAGTCCACCCCCTAAAGTAGCCATTTTCTCCAGGTGAACTGATCTCTGTGGCCTGGAGACCAGTTGTAATTCCGGGAGATCTCCAGCCACTACCTGGAGGCTGGCAACCCTAACCTGTACCGTGGCCTGGGACAGACAACACCCACCCAACACCCGCTGTGCCAGCTAGGCACATTGTTTGTGGATCTGATGAATGTTTTCATTGTTATAAGTAACAGGTAAGAGTTCGGCTCTGCTCCAAGCTAGTCAGACCTTACCTAGCATCCTGGGAGCTACACTTTAAGAAAGATGGAAACAAAGAGGGAGACTGACTTGAAGAAATCAGAAGAAGACTGAGACACGGAAGAGCAGCTGTGAGGGAGCTAGAGAAGATCCTTAAAGATAAAGATGTCTCTCTGGGAACCAAGATCAAGAAAATCCAAACTATGGTATTCCCCATTGCTATTTATGGATGTGAAAGTTGGACAGTGAAGAAAGCTGAAGAAAATTGATTCATTTGAAATGTGGTGCTGGAGGAGAGTTTTTTTTTTTTTTTGAAAAAAATTTTTATTGGGTTAGGATCAAATGTTTACACATTACAGTCGATATTCCCATTTCCCAATTTCTAACCCCCTCCCTTCCCCCCCCATTTTGTTGACTTCCAACAGTTTTCCAACCCTTTATCCCTTTTCCCTTACTCTTTATATATTCCTCTATCTAACAAATATATATTCTCCCTTTATTCTAAGCAAGACTTCTTTAACTATTTTTAATACTCTGTACCCTGACTATGAGTCCCTTTTTCCATAATGGATAAACAATTTATCCCATTTTTCATTATTCCACTTTCAAATATTTCTATGCTGGAGGAGAGTTTGGCGGATACTATGGATGGCCAAAAAGACAAATAAGTGGATACTTGATCAAATCAAGCCTGAATTCTCCCTAGACGCTAAAATGACAAAACTGAGGCTACTGTACTTTCATCATGAGAAGACAAGAGTCTCTGGAAAAGTCAATAATGCTAGGGAAAGTGGAAGGCGTTAAGAAAAGAGGAAGACCTAAAACGAGACGGCTTGACTCAATGAAAGAAGCCACGTCC
Organism: Eublepharis macularius; assembly: GCF_028583425.1. Classification (NCBI taxonomy): domain Eukaryota; kingdom Metazoa; phylum Chordata; class Lepidosauria; order Squamata; family Eublepharidae; genus Eublepharis; species Eublepharis macularius. Next base: position 3,337,924 of record NC_072798.1, read on the forward strand.
TCCCGTTTGCAGGATCTGAGCCAGTCTGTTAATGATAGGAAGTTTTGGAGGTCTTTCATTCATAGGGTCGCCAGAGGTCGGAGGCGACTTGACAGCATATAACACACACACACACAAACAGGAACAGGTTCAGAGGAAGGCAGTGAAGATGGTTGGTGGGGGGGGTCTCAAAGACAAAGCCCATCAGGAAAAATGGAAGGAACTGCAGATGTTCGGCCTGGAGAAGAGAAGACTGAGAGGAGACAGGATAAAACCCTTCAGAGCCCTGAAGGGCTGCCCCGTGGAAGAGGACCAAGCTTGTTCTCTGCTGCTCCCATGGGAAACACTGGATCGGATGGGATTGCATTTCAGAAAGGGAGATTTGGGTCAAACATTCGGAGGATGGACAGTTCAGGAACTGAGCCACCAGCCGTGGGCAAGGGCTCTCCCTCAGGCTGCCAAGCTCCAGGTGGGCCCCAGAGATCTTCCAGAATTATCAGTGATCTCCAGAGATCAGTTCCCTTGGAGGACACGGCTGCTTCGGAGGGTGGACTCTGTGGCCTTGGACCTTGCTGAGGTCTCTCCCATCCCCAGGCTCCACTCCCAAACCTTCGGGAATTTCCCAGCCCTGCTCTGGAGAGAACCTGGGCAGCCGCCTCTCCAGAGGCTCTAGTTGTGGGTTTTCTGCTCTGAGCTAGGGGGTCTATAAGATAACCAGCCGAGAAGGCTCCTTCCAGCTCCAGGGCCCTAATCATGCAGCCCTGTGTAGAATTGGTGGTGGTCGAGAGTGCCCTCAAGTCATGGCTGACTTACAGCAACCCCTGGTATGGTTTTCATGGCAAGAGACTAACAGAGGCGATTTGCCATTGCCTGCCTCTGCAATCCTGGTCTTTGTTGGAGGTCTCCCATCCAAGTACTAACCAAGGCCAACCCTGCTTAGCTTCTGAGATCTGACAAGATAAGGCTCATCTGGGCTAGCCAGGTCAGGGCCCTTTATAGAATAGCTCCAGTCTAAATCCATAACAGTAATAATAATAATATTTTTAAAAACTGCATTTATATACCACTCTTCTAGACAGATTAGTGCCCACTCAGAGCAGTGAACAAAGTCAGCATAATTATTATCCCCATAATCTCATTGGGGAGCTGGGCTGAGAGGAGTGGCTTACCTAAGGCCCCTTGCTGAGCTCATTGCGGTGGTGGGAGTCAAACCAGCAGAGTGCTGATTTGCAACCCAACCACTTACCCAAGGCCACTTGCTGAGCTCATGACAGTAGTGGAATTTGAACCAGCAGAGTGCTGATTCACAGCCCAACCACTTAACCACTATGCTACAGCAGCTGTCGATGGGTATAGACTGGATTAACTCGGCACAGGATTGTACTATAAATCACCTCACAGTCTTTTAAAGCCACATGGAAAGAATACAGATTTCAGAGATAAAATGTCTCCTGTGCCCAGAGTAATCCCAGAGACTACCTGGCAGAACCCTCGATGTTAAAAGATACTGGTCCACCACCAATCAACACCAAGACTACCAAATCGTCACTGAAAGGGATAAACGCTCCACACAAAAGCACACTCTGAATAATTGTGGAAGGGATTTCCACAGCCATTTCTCAGCAATTCTTCCCTTTGACTTTGCTTTTCAAAATCTACGCACAGGTGGAATTAAGAGAGTCTCCCAGTATTTCCAGGGGATTACAATGGAACAGAAGAGAGGCAGCCTCAAGCTAGAGATTGTTGATGCAGATTTTGGAGGTGCTGGTGTGCTATTGCTTTGTGACTGGCCTGGCCAGCTTGCGCACTTGCCTCTGGCACCTTTCGAAGAGCTGCATGTTGAGCCGGCGTTCGCCTAAAGCCAGGAGTGGCCTGAGAGTTTTTGCTCCATGTCATGCAGTCCAAGAGAGGGGCCCCAGCATTTCTGGCAGTGTTGAAGAAAATGTTCAATGCAGCTCTCAGACAGCACATTGAATCCACCACACTGCTAGATTTCCTGGGGTGGGTCTCTTGGAGCACACTCCGTTTTATTAGAGCCCCACAATTATTGCAAGCAGCCGCATGAGGACATTTTTGCAGTTGACACAATGTCCACCAGGGGGCAGTGGAGTTTATCCTATAATGACTTGATGCGGCTCTGGGGGCAGGCTACCCCCCCTGTCCCCCCTCGACCCAGCTCTGCCAGAAGAAGGTGAGTAGTGTGGAAACAGCCATAGCGTTAGCAAGAATCCAATACAAAGTAGAAGAAAACACCGGAACAGACCATAATCACTTCTAGGATTGACTTTAGACAACATAAAGTAAACATAAAGCACAGGGAGTACATAGGAGTACATATTTAAAGCAACAGATAATATGTAAGGCAACATAGTGGTGAAGTCTCTAAGGCTGTTTTCTTCTAGGTCTCTGGACTCTCTGTTTGGCTTAGCCAAGAATTGAAGCCGGCCCTGATTGTGGCCTCTAGTAGCCTCTTCCATGATCTTCTTAGACAAGACCAGCCCTTGTTCCTCTGTATCCATGACAGTATAAAGCAGTTTCACCCATAGCTGCTCTAGTTTATACACACAGCAACACCCTTGTGTACATACAACACAGACCATACCTCAAAAGACCCTTCTGCTGCCCCTCCCTCTGGCCACGTAAGTACCAGCTCTCCGCCTGCTGGCCAGGGATTCGCTGTCCCCATCCCAGCGTTATGGCTGCACGCCAATTTTGCAACCCCCTCGGAGCCAGGCTGGTCTCCGGGCCAAGAGACTGAATGCAGATGCACAGACGACATCCTCCTTACCTGATGCTCTGGAGATCCAGATTCTCCGTTTCCTTGGCAACGGACCACAGCATCTCTGTGGGCAAAAGGATGGTGCATGCTTCAGTGCCTCCGAGGCCAGCAGTGCAGCCACAGCCTGGCCAGCGAAAAGCAAAAAGATTCCATCGCCGAGCTCAAAAAGCAACGATCTTTGGCCTCTTTCTGGATTTTGGAACAGGAGACCTTTTTGAAGATGAGATGGGATGTCAGGCCTGCTATCCACAGTACTGCCATATTGTTTCTGAGTATCTTTAACTGCTGTTTTCTTTCTAGTGTTATTTGTCTGCAGGTTCACAGAGAGCTGCCGAGACATCTGTGTTCCCAGGACAGCCTTATCTAACACTGCTAGCCACAGACCTTGGAGGAGTCGTACTTTCGCATTCCCAAGCCTTTGCTTTCTCTAGACTATGGGGGGGGGGATTTAGAAAGGAGGTTTTGATATATTGTAACATGTAACCAACACGTCATTCTCAACGAAGCTTTGTGTTCAGCCAGAAGCTCCTTCGCCTTTGGATTTATTATGGACACCTGTACTTTGAATATAATCTTTCAATAAAGACCCTTTTTACTCAAGAGACCTTGGAGTTCTTGCAGCAAGGAGTGGGAGATGAAATCAGAGTAACTTGAATTCCATAAACTGACATGGGATATTTGTGAATCTGCTATCCAGTCACCTGAGACCCATATGGGTCACACTAGCAAACCCAAATTCTCCCTCCCTCCCTCTCTCCCATACATACTGCACCCAAGCCCACTTTTTAATATGAGTGGTGCCTCCCAATCACAATATAAATGCACATATTCAAAATAAAATGCCACCAAAGCAGAAGGTCAAACAAAAATGCAACACTATTATCCTTAGGTCTTCTTTTCAGAGGAAACATCTCAAGGAAGTCATTGTAAGGAAGTTGCTAACCTGAGACTAGGTCTTTGGAAGAAAATGGCTGAACTTAGGTTCAGGTCTGTAAGTATTGTCAGGTTGTGGCCTAGCTCAGATAAGGGGTTGCAGAGGTGATTGGAAACACTCGTGAACCAGTCTCTGAGAGTCTCTCTACAGGAGGCATTTGACACATGAAAAACACATGTTGTGAGATGCAATGTTAGCTGGGAAGCATATTTTTAAAAGACAGAGCCGGCAGCAGGGCAAAGGCTTTGGTATACACTGGAGCTGTGCGAAGCAGCTGTGAGATGCCAGAAGAGAAACTTCAGCCCATTAGAACCTCTCCAAGCCCGGCTCTGGAAGGCAGCTGTAAACCACCTCATTTGGCCTGCAGCACTCTGGGAGAGCAAACGAAAGCCTACCAGCGTCACTAGCAGGGGCTGGGCTCGGATGACGTCACCAGCCCCCCATTTCTCCTCAATTTCCTGATTAGGCAGCCAGAAGAGGGACCAGGAGGGCTTGGGGTAATCAGGCTGCTCTTAATCCCCTCTCTTTCCCGCCCCCAGGTCAGGGGGCTGGCCCAATCGCCTTAAGCTGCTTTCCCTGCTCATCCTGCCCAAGGTGGGGCTGCGCTTCCTGCTACTTCGTCAGGGGCTCCCAAGAGGATGCTCAAGAAAGGCAGCGCACGGGTCGCAAGTGCCCGCCAGTGCCAAGAAACGGATGAGAGACGGGCACCGAGCAGGGAGGCAGCCGAGGAGGAGAGACCATACCTGGCCCTAGGAATTCAACGGAGGAAAGTGGCCAGGTTGGTCATCTCCCCTACTCTGTGATCCAGGCATATATCGACAGATGGGCATTTGGGTGCTCTGGAATAGCCCGATCCAATCCCGCTGTCACTGATCCAGGAGAAAGTCAATTTGAGCAGCGCCCTGGGCCAAAGCACTACAGGGGCCTCTCAGCACAGACCCTGTCAGCAGCTCATCTCCTTTCTGGCCGTCACTGGCCCACTGGGTCCGTCTCTCCAGCGGGGTGCAGAATGCCCTTTCCTTTACTGAAACAGCTGAGAACAAGATTCGGGTCCGGGAGCACCTGAAAGGCCAGCTCGGTTTCCAGGGTAGGAGCTTTCGAGAGTCAGAGCTCCCTTCGTCAGAACCAGTGGAGGAAAACTTGAGGTGAATGCAACCGAACACAAGTTGAGAGCAACTGCTCGCGCTTTCCCCTCTCTCTTTATCTTCATCCCAAGAAAAGCTTCACCTGCCCGTTGAGCTCCTATTGAAAGTGCAGGAACAAGAGAGTGGAATATAAATTGAAAAGAGAGGAATATAAATTGCGGGGAGAGCAGAATATAAATTGAATTAAATAAATACATAAAACAAAAATGCAATTGAATGCATAACACCTGAAGCCCCCTTAACCTGAATCAGGCCGCTGGGTCCATTGAGGTCAGTATCACTTACTCAGACTGGCACCAGCTCTCCAGAGTCTCAGGTTGGGGGTCTTCCACATCTCCTGTTATCTGATCCTTATAGCTGGAGATGCCAGGAATTGAACTTGGTACCTTCTGCATGTTGAGCAGATGCTCTACCACTGAGCCACAGCCTCTCCCAGCTAAATGTGGGAGGGGAGTCAACCTAAGATTTTATTTTCTCTGTCTCAGTGCAGCCAGCAAATCTCACGGAACTGATTAATGTATTTTCACCAGGAGATCCTAAACCCTCTGGACAGACAAATTCCAGAGGGTTAGCCATGTTAGTCTGTGCTTACTCCATTCCCTTTCCATGCATACCTTCTTAGCTAAAAAGAGACAAAATTAGGGCTTGTCCGGGATTTGAACCCGGGACCTCTCGCACCCTAAGCGAGAATCATACCCCTAGACCAACAAGCCAGCTGTAGCAGAGGTCTGCCAGATGTTTTGAGGCGTATCCACTGATATGCCTGAAGACTATGCAATCAAAGTAATGAGCATTTGTGGAGAGATGAAAAGAGCCAAACAGAACTCTCTCAATGCCATTTTCTCAGTGTGACACACAAGCAAACTCTGTACACACATTTCAGTACGCTCTTTGTGCATTTCAGTACGCTCAGTACATATTCTCAGTGTGACACACAAGCAAACTCTGTACACACATTTCAGTACGCTCTTTGTGCATTTGTACCTCACTGAACCTGGGCTGAAGTATACAGAACAGGAACGAGTGCTGAGTTGTTCCCTTCCTTCGTCTCCCAAGTTTCAGCTTGCAAACTCCTTGGGGTGGGACCCCTGGGCTGTCCCATGCCCTGTCCTCTCTGATAGTGCTTAACAAAACAACCAACGCAGAGGACTGCAGTCATGCAGCCAGGTCATATACCAATTTGCTCTCAAGTAACTCCCACTGATTCTCAAGTAGCACCCTGGGCTTAAGAGGGCAAGCCTCTATAGACTTTGAGTAGGGGAGCAAGATTCGAGTCCAGCCGTACATTGAAGACCAACAAAATTTTCAAAGTCAAAGCTTCCTTCTTCAGATACAAGTAGTAACGGAGATCTCAGAGCCTTTAAATCCCACTCCGGAGGTGGGAAGGGTGTAGCAAAGAAGGGAGTTAGGAAGCAAAGGTATGATGGCATGATGCACCTTAATTGGCATCTTAGTGAAATAAGCAATATTCTGGTCCAGTAGCACCTTAGAGACCAACTAGATTTCCGGGGTGTGAACTTTCGAGAGTCAAAGCTCCCTTTGTTGGGAACATGAAGTAGAAAAAACACAGAAGTCCTTATTCCAGGCAGAGGGTGGGAGAGGTATTGCAAATTAGATTGTCAGGAAGCTGGCCTTAATACATGCTGTGATTAGCTAGATAGACCATGGATGCAAAGGGTGTAAAATTAGCATCTTTAATGCAAGAACATTCCTGTGTCCCCATTCAACCCTGGGGGATCCATTGTTCCAAACCCACCCCACCCACTCCCATTGTTCTGAATTTGTGAATGAACTCAAGTTCAGCAGTAGGGGATAATTCATTTGCAAAACTTCTGAGCTCCCTGAGTCCTTTTACATGTCTGACCTGCAGAGGGAAACTGGTTTGTTTGGTTTTGTTTAGAAACTAGATGTGTACATGGGACTTTGTTTTTTTGTCATTTGTCCCTACTTCTGCCAGTTTTGTGGGTTGCGGCCAAACAAAAAGCAGGGCTCGTCCGGGATTTGAACCCGGGACCTCTCGCACCCTAAGCGAGAATCATACCCCTAGACCAACGAGCCAGCTGTTACAGATGCCGTCCAGATGTTTTCTTGAGGCAGACGGGTAATTGCTAGCTTGCATTACGCACTTTGCTTCTAGCACACAAAGAGTGCAGAGTAGCTCTTCCAAGCAGGGAAGAGAACCAGCAGGGGAGGGAGAAGTAATTTATATGAGCATCTCAAGCGCCACATTTTGGAACCAGTGCGTGGAATCTAGAGAAATTTAAATATGCCTGAGGCTCAAAGACGCAAACGGGAATGAAACATACATTTAACTGCCTGTTGCTTCTCACCTAAGCAAAGTTACGTGAGAGTAAGTCCTACTGAACTTGGAGAGATTTTTTTCCTCATACTTGGAACTGAGCTGCAAGTCTAAGGAATATTACTAACATGAGGGTTGCAAGATTTGAGTAGCATCTTAAAGACCAATGAGATTTTCCTTTGGTCGAGAGCTTTCGAGAGTCACTTGAGTCTTGAAAATGTATACCCTGGAAAATCTTGTTGGCTTTTAAGGTGCTACTGCATTCAAATTAGTTCTACTTCTCTGCAGACCAACACATCTACCCACCTGAAATTAGGGTTTCCAGCTTTTCCACTCGTCTCTGCAGCGGTCTTGAATAGGAAGGGCCTGATGTGCAGACCTTAGCAGAGAATGTGGTTTATTTCAGTGCAATAGACAGTTTCCATTAAAGGCTTAAGCGCAGGCCAAACTTGACATTTTTCTTTTGCAAATTTAGCTGTCAAGATAGTTTTAGCAAGGAGAATAGAGAAGAGAATTTTTAACACTTTGCTTCCTTGCCATTTTCTCACTGGACAAAGCCAGTTCTAAGCTTCTTCGATCCCTGCTGACGAAAACTTGCAAGTATCCTCATGTTTTTCAGGGGGGAGTAGTAGGTGGGGGGTCTGGCAAGAAAATGGCAAGGAAGGAAAGGATTAAAGTCTCCCCTGATGCCATTCTATTCCTGGATAAAGCAATCTTGGCAGCTAAATTTGCTAAAGAAAAACATGTAATGACCAATGGTTGTCTTTTCTCTTGCATGTTATTTGACCTTAGAATATTTCTACATCCTTGGCATAAAATAAAAAATTTAAAAACTTTTATAGTTAGGGTGAGTATAGAGGGAAAATGGGAGGGAAGATAGAATGGCATAGTCTGATCTCATCAGACCTTGAAAGCTAAGAAGGGTCTGAACTTGGATGGGTGACCGCCAAGAAAGACTCTGAAAAAGTAATCCAGTAGTACCTTTAAGACTAACCAACTTTATTGTAGCATAAGCTTTTGAGAGCCACAGCTCTCTTCGTCTGACGAAGAGAGCTGTGGCTCTTGAAAGCTTATGCTACAATAAAGTTGGTTAGTCTTAAAGGTGCTACTGGCTTCTTTACTATTCTGAAAAAGAAGGCACTGGAAAACCACTTCTGCTTCTCAATGCCTTGAAAGCTCCTTGCTGGGGTCGCCAAAAGTCAGTTGTGACTTGACGGCACTTTACATACACATAGAAGGGGAAAGTGTTTGTTTTGTTTTGTTTTTTCTATCCAGTGTGGTTTGGTTTAAGGCTATGGCCAATAAAGCTGTCCCATTAAATGAAAGGAAGGAAAGAAACCCCTCCTGGAAAAAAAAAGCAGGGAGGAACCCTTTGGCCTTCCCTTAATTTAGGAAGTCTCACTTCTATTGAATATTGAGCATATTCAATATCAGATTGTAGAATTCTCTGGTGCCAAGGGGACTCCGGTACGGCGCAACCTTGTTTGAATTGCTTCCTTTCCATAATCCCCCAGAACAAGGAACAATCCTTGCAGGAGCCTGGTTTCCAATTATACAAAGAGGCATGCGCAAGGAGAGGAGGAACGGGTGTTCTCCACAGCATCCCTGAGCGAAGCTTCCCGAGATGCTAAATCCAGGCTGACTTCTGTTGGTGGTTTCACCTTCTGCAATCTGCTCTGCCCTGCACAGCAAACAAGATTACCCTCTCAGAAGGGTTTACGGGCCCGAAGGTAAGGATCTTAGAAGCCCTTAATCCTCAAGTTTGCCTCTGGGATGAGTGGGATTACAGCCTGATCTTCGGATTAGCCATTAAGTAGATTGCCTCCTCTGGCCCTCTATAACAGTCGGGACGGGCCTTCACGGGACGGCTTTGCACGGCGATCCCGGCACGAGGGAGGATGTCCGGACAAGAAGACTTCTACCTTTTTGCGAACATCTCCTCTGTGGGGCCTTTCGATGGGCCCCAGTACCACATCGCCCCAATGTGGGCCTTCTACTTCCAGACCGCCTTCATGGGCTTCGTGTTCTTTGCCGGCACGCCGCTCAACGCCATCATCCTGGTCGCCATTGTCAAGTACAAGAAGCTGCGGCAGCCGCTCAACTACATCCTCGTAAACATTTCGGCGGCCGGGTTGCTCTTCTGTGTAGTGGCCGTCTTCACGGTCTTCATATCCAGTTCTCAAGGCTACTTCATCTTCGGGCGACATATTTGTGCTCTGGAGGCCTTCCTGGGCTCGTTGGCAGGTAAATACGTAGGTGAATAAAAAGGCCTAGAAAAATGAGACAGTGAGACAGTGACTGACTGAGTCAGTCCCCACCCACCTAGCAGGCTACCCCATGCCTTATTTACCAGGGGTGTTCCCTAGTTTTGTTTCCCTGGTGGTGGAGAGTGCCCTCAAGTCATAGCAGACTTACAGTGACCCCTGGTGGGGTTTTCATGGCAATAGACTAACAGAGGTGGTTTGCCGTTGCCTGCCTCTGCGTATCACTCTGCTGTAGCACAGTGGTTAAGTGGTTCAGCTGCAAATCAGCACTCTGCTGGTTCAAATTCCACTCCTGCCGTGAGCTCAGTAGGTGGCCGTGGATCAGCCCCTCGTCTCAGCCCAGCTCCTCAGCTGTATTGTGGGGATAATAATGACACTAACTTGTTCACCGCTCTGGGTGGGGCACTAGTCTGTCTAGAAGAGTAGTATATAAGCACAGTTATTATTATTAGTTATTGCTATTATAACAACCCTGATCTTCGTTGGAGGTCTCCTACCCAATTACTAACCAAGGCCAACCCTGCTTAGCTTCCAAAATTTGATGAGATCGGCCTCACCTGGGCTATCCAGGTCAGGGCTTTGGTTTCTCTGTCCCTGACAAATCACTGCCTCTATTTTTGCCTTGGGAGAATACCTTGTTCACTTACATTTTCTTAATGCCTGGGAGCAAAAGGTATAATTTTCCAGAATTCAGGTTACCCAGCGTGATCTCTAGAAATTGCACAGACCACATGATGTTGCCTTATACTGAGTAACTGTTGGTCCGTCGAGGTCCGTATTGTCCACTTGGACTGGCAGCTGCTCTCCAGGGTCTCTGGTTAGGGGTCTTACATGTCTTTTACTACCCGATCCTTTTTAACTGGAGATGCCAGAGATAGAACCTGAGACCTTCGGCATGCCGAGCAGGCACTCTATCACAGAGCCAAGGCTTCTCCATGAAAATTTCTGTTTTTGAGAGAGGTATAGAAATACATATTCAGGGCACATACTATGTGCATTAATGTGAATGAATTATACAACGCACACTGCAGATGTTAAGGGCGATTCTAAACCAAAGGAGCAAATGAACAGGTAATTACGTCTTTCATGGTACATCTATTTTAAAAAAGAGCAAACAAAAGAGCAAATCGGAGGATAGGCTGCTGTTGAGGAACTGAGCTCAGAACAGAGCAGACCCTTCTGTTGTGTACAATGCAGGAAGAGGAGGGGAAGGGCTGGTACAAGTAGATTCCTACTGTAATCTGTAAAATGGTGGCGGGTGTACTGCTGCTGAGCCAGGACTGAATGAGAGAGTAATACATCATTTATACCATGCCTTCCTCCTCAGCTGACATCGTCCTCTTTTCCTCCAATTTTATCCTCACAACAACCCTGCGAAGTAGGTTAGCCTGAGAGTGTGTGACTAGCCCAAGGTCATCCAGCAAGCTTGAGTGGCAGAGTCGGAATTCGAACCTGGTTCTCCCAGCTCGTAGTCCCCAACACTCTAACCATTACACCACACTGGCTATCTCGTACAAAGGGGATCCAAACAGCAGATAAACCTGGAGCATCATTATCCTTTAGCCTACCTTGCAGTGTTGTTGTGAGGATAACACAGAAGAGGGGAGAGTTATGTACGCCGTACTGGGCTCCGTGCAGGAAGGGAGGGATAAAAACGCAGCGGTAGCCGGCAGTACAAGGACGTGATCGTGTGGAACACGTCAGCCTCTTTGCAACGGATGTGCATTCACAGAATCCACCTAGAAGCCTTCTTTGAAAATCCCCGGGAAATATCCTCGTTTTAGTGTCCCCGATCTGAGTACAAACAAGCAGGTGAAGTCCTTTAGGGGGTTCTAAATCCAGGTGGAGAAGCCTCGTGGGTTCAAAGCATGAGCTGCAGGCTGGAAAGACTCCAGTTTGAGCCTAATCTGAACCTGGAACTCATTCGATGACCTCTGGCAAACTCCTCCTCTCTCAAGCCCTGCCCCAAATCTTAAAGATGGAGTTAGTGATACTGGCCTACTTCGCAGGGCTGTTGCAAAGGATTTGAGAGTGCATGTATATGAGTCATTCCAAAAAAGTCTGGACTATAATTTGGAGTGCCACATGATGTCAGGGTAGCACTGATTCTGGGAAAGGTGTAACTGGGCTCTTGAGAGACGGCAGGTCCTGGGTTCTGTTGGGTCTAATTTTTCAGCGTCTGCCTGCCTGTTCTTCTCACCAGGTCTAGTCACTGGCTGGTCACTGGCTTTCCTGGCACTCGAGCGCTACATCGTCATCTGCAAGCCCTTTGGTAATTTCCGCTTCAGCGCCAAACACGCGTCCTTCGTGGTGGCAGCCACTTGGTTCATCGGGATTGGAGTCTCCATCCCCCCCTATTTTGGGTGGAGCAGGTGAGGCATGGCCAGGGACAGGGGAGGGTGTTTTACGGCCAGACCTACCAGAATCCATAGGAAGAGAAAACGCAAAGAAGATCAGCTTTATAAAAGCCCTCATTAGGATCAAAGGAACATCACAAAGAAGTGAGCAAGCTTTGGCATGCCACAGAGTTCTTTTTCATGGTGGATGTGTAACAAAAAGAGGGAGGGGAGGGGAGGGAACTAGGTGCCACCGATAAAGGGTCGGGTGGAAGCCATGTTTCCAAATCGCGGCAGTTCTCAGATTGTGGGCTGGTACCCAAAAGAGGGCTGGAATCACAAAGCCAGGAACAGTCAGGAGCCCAGGTTGGGCACCACTGCTGTAGAGGGTTAAGTACATGTATACTCCAGCATTCATAGCCGCAGGGCTTTTTTTCTGGGAAAAGAGGTGGTGGAACTCAGTGGTGGAACTCAGGACCACACAATGATGTCACTTTGGGTCAGCTGGAACAAGGGGGGAGTTTTTAAAAGTTTAAATCGCCCTCTGCAAAAATGGTCACATGGCTGGTGGCCCCGCCCCCTGATCTCCAGACAAAGGGGAGTTTAGATGCCCTTCTGAGCAGCACTCCCCTCTGTCTGGAGATCAGGGGGCGGGGCCACCACCCATGTGACCATTTTCAAGAGGTTCCAGAACTCCGTTCCACCACGTTCCTGCTGAAAAAAAGCCCTGCATAGCCTGTGAATTAATTCTTCCCTCTCCTTCAGGTTCATCCCAGAAGGCCTGCAGTGCTCTTGTGGCCCTGATTGGTACACGGTTGGAACCAAGTACTACAGTGAATACTACACCTGGTTCCTCTTCATCCTCTGCTTTATTGTACCGCTCACCATCATCATCTTCTCCTACTCACAGCTCTTGAGTGCCCTTCGAGCCGTGAGTACACTGCGTCTGTGTGCATGTGTGCATGTTTGTATGTATGCTTGTGCAACTTTGTGCTGGGCTTAATTGGAGCCAAGCCTCATGAGGGCTCATGCCATACAGCCAGGAGAGACATCGTAAGAACATCCAGAGGGGAAAACAGCCCCGAGGTCCATCTAATGCAGCTTCCGGTTACTCAGAAAGCCCACCAACAGGATGCAAGGGCACCAGCTCTTTGCCCCCGTGATCTAGTATTCAGATACACTGCCTTGAAACATGGAAGTTTAGCACAGCTACAAGCCTCTGATGGATCTGTCCTCCAAAAATTGGAACACATGAAGCTGTCAAATCCTGCATTAGTCTCTCAGTCTGCACTCAGCTCAGGGCTGTCTACACCGACAGATTGATTGATTGATTGATTGATTGATTGATTGATTGATTGATTAGATTTTTAGCCTGCCCTCCCCGAAAGCAGGCTCAGGGCGGGTTACAATAGTAAGTAAGGTACAATAGATAAAACCAATAAAAACATCTCAGTGCAAACATGAATATCAGCATATATCAGACAGGCCCTCCTAGACTCCTTCTAGTCGTCAAAGCCGTTAGCCATAACAACTTCTTGTGGCAGTGAATTCCTCAAGCTAAGAATGTATTGTGCGAACAGAGATTTTCTTCTGTGTGTGTTTGTACCAACCAACTGCAATGGGTGTCCCTGCGTTCTAGCATTATGAATGGGGAAAATATTATCTCCCCCCTCCCCTTGATTCACACCATGCACATGCGCACACGCACGCACACACAAACAAACACACCTTCTAACTCATCCACCACCTCAACTGCATTAACTTTTTCCAGCAGGGATGGTTTCTCCCAGTGTTTGATCACGTTCATTTCCCTTTTCCCAGCTCTGTAATTTGCTCAGAGCAAACCTAAACACACACATGCAATTCTATAGCCCTTTTAATGGATGTCGTTTGTTTTATCAAACGCAACTCCGGGTCGCCCACAGGTAGCCGCTCAGCAACAGGAGTCCGCCACTACCCAGAAGGCCGAGCGGGAGGTGTCCCGGATGGTGGTGGTGATGGTCGGCTCTTTTTGCCTCTGCTACGTCCCCTATGCGGCCCTGGCCATGTACATGGTGAACAACCGCAACCACGGCATCGACCTCCGCATGGTCACCATCCCGGCCTTTTTCTCCAAAAGCTCCTGCGTCTACAACCCCATCATTTACTGCTTCATGAACAAACAGGTGAGTCTTTGCCAGCCCGTTGTTGGGGGAGAGGAGGGATTCCTTTTGGCACCCCTGCAAAGTTTGTTTGAAGCACCAGCAAGTCCCGAAGGCCCTTCCACAAGTGACTGTTTCACTGGTAAAAGAGGGGACAGAGGGCCCTTTGGACTGCAGGAAAAGCTGTGCCAACGATCGTGAGACCCACGTAGACCAAAATCATTTGGGACAGTAGCTACATTGAGGGGGGGAATTGGAAGAGATAGAGCAGAAAAGCTGGTACAATCCAACTCAGGGCCTTTTTTGTGGCTGCAACCCAGACAAGACAGAAGAGATGCTTGTTGGGAAGGTGGAGATCTTGAAGGACATGGTGCTCCCCACTTTCAGTGGGGTTCAGTTGACCCTGGTTGACTCAGGGGTTATACTGGATCCAACAAAGGGGAAGTGAGATTGACAGCGCCTTCAGGGAGGCAAAGATGAAATTAACAATAGCTCTGAGGAGGGATCTCCACCGGCTCTGCCTTTTTAAACTACCCTCTTGTAGAGAGGTGAAACTGACAGAGCCTTCTGAGAGGCGAAGATGAAATTAACACTCTGGGGAGCGATCTCCACTGGCTCTGCCTTTTAAAACTACGCTTCCCGACTAACATTGCGTCTCCCTACTCTTGAACATCTCTGTGTAAGATGTCTCGTGTAGAGAGACTTAAAATCAACTTGCAGACTCCAGTTGATGTGGAACACCACACCTCAGTTATTATCAGGAGCTAGGCAGAGCATGCATATTACCCCCATTCTGCAGTCACTCCATTGGCTACCCATCAGTTACCAGGCTCAGGTCAAAGTTTTGGCTTTCGCATACAAAACCCTTCATAGCCTTGGTCCTTCATGTCTACAGGACTGCCTCTCTTCCAGTGTTCCACCATGACAGCTTTGGACAGGGCCTTCTGCAGGTCCCACCCTGCAGTCAGGCAAAATCAGCAGCTGCCTGTACCTTTGATGGCCCCCACCTTATGGAACGGCTTGCCTGAACAAGTCAGGACAGTTCCTACTCTCCCAGCTTTCCACAAACTGCAAAACTGAATTAGTCAGAAGGGCTTTTTTTGCACAGATAATGAGGCTGTGTTGTAAGGAAATGGCTCTCAGAGATAAAGGGACAGGGACTGTAGACTATACTACTGCATACTGTCTGTTGCTGTAAGAAACTACTGAGTTCTTTCCATGTTGCTTAATATTCCTCAGCCAACAGCTTATGCTTTGTTTCAGCTCTGTATCGGATTTCTGCATGTTTCCAAATCTCTGTAATCGTTACCCTCTTGTATTGTTTATTGAATGTCTCAGCTATTGATCATGTTGAATTACATTGCGTAATCCACCTTGCCTCTCAGCAAGAGATTATAAATAACATAGATGACAATAATAACAACCGTGGAACCTTCTCCTGGTGTTCACCTGGCACCGGTTTTAACATCTTTCTCGTGCCAGGAATCTCTGCAGCTGTATTTACAAAAAAAGAGGGGGGGGAACCCGTTTAGAATAATCAGGGAAAAAACCTTAAGTGTTTTCCAAGCTCTCAGGTTTTTGTTTGTTTGTTAAATATTGTATGTTGCCTCAAATGCCCCTTGGCACAAAAATACATTAGTTGGAGCCCATGCTGAAGCTGTTCCACTAACAGTGATGCTTTCCCCCAGCATGAGATTCAGGCACAGGACATTTTTGTCAAGAAATAAACTTCTGGAAACCAGGTGGACGGAGCGCCACTGAAAGCACCATTAGGTCAGAAGTGTGTACACTCACAACACTTGGAAGAAGCATCTCCCAGTGGCAAACAAATAGGAACATTTGTGATCATGTTGACCCTGGATCGCCCCACTTAACACTGCAAATAGGGAACTGTGTGTGCTAAATGGAGGAAGTGTCACTACCCACAGAAAGCTAGCCTGTCAGGGGAAAGAGTCCAGCTTAACCCTCTCTGTGACTTGATCCTTTTTTGTGTGCAAGGAGCTTTCTTGTGGGGAGGAGGATTTAAACAGCAGGGACCCCCCCCCCAACCCCAATGGCACCAAGAGAAGCCATTCCTGGCATAAACTGGCCTGTTATTATGAGGAGGCAACAGGAATCTTTGCAGGTTGCCCTTAATGAGGTCTCGTCATTGAGCAATACTGGAGAAAGGAGGTCCCAGAGGGAAGGGGTTAAATTAAGCTGCAATGACAAACTGCTCTGGGGTTGCAAGGACTGACTGGCAAGATGCTGGATTTATTTATTTTATTTTTGATTTTTATTCCGCCCTCCCTGCACAGGCAGGCTCAGGGCAGATTACACTCAAATAAAATATTACAAAATAATTTACACTTTAGAACGATTTAAAATGACAATAACAGTCCAATATAAATATTTAAAAGAATATAAAATAGCAGCACTCAGCCAATAGGAGGTAATCAATCTACCGCCTACCATCACTTTAAAAAGGCTAGATGTTGGCTGCCTCTAATGGGGAGGGCTCCAATTTTCTCTGTTCTATTTGGCCGGTGGAGGCCTGGCCCAACCTCAACCATACGTCTGGTGGAACATCTCTGTCTTGCAGGCCCGGCAAAAGGATAGCAAGTCCTGCCGGGCCCTGGTCTCTTCAGACAGAGAGTTCCACCAGGTCGGAACCAGGACCGAAAAGGCCCTGGCTCTGGTCGAGGCTAGGCGGTCCTCCCTGGGGCACCACCAATAATCATTTGTCCCTAGACGCAGCGTCCTCTGGGGCACGTATGGGGAAAGGCGCTCCCGCAGATGTTGTGATCTAAAGCACCCCTTTTTCCTCTCTCTTTCTCGTCTTCTTCCCTACTCCTCCAGTTCCGTGGCTGCATCATGGAAATGGTGTGTGGCAAGCCCATGGCGGAGGATTCTGACGTGTCCAGTTCCTCCCAGAAAACCGAAGTCTCCTCCGTGTCCTCCAGCCAGGTCGGCCCCAGCTAAGCAGATGGTGCCGTGGGACACTAAGGAGCACAGAACACCCCCCCCTCCCCAACCACATGCACGATGGCCACGAGGCAGAGGAACCCACTCAGGTGCTGTGGCTCAGGGGGCATGTGCCCCCACCCCTTTCTCCCAGGACGTCAGCTCCTGCTTCATTTGGTCTCTTACCTTTTCATGGATGGAACAGCTTGGCTTTTTCAAGGTGTCGGGGAGGCTCATTCCGCGATGGGAGCGCTCCTGGAACTGCCTTGCAAGGAATTTCACTGGGCCCCCCAATGGGAATCTCACTGATCTTGCTGCCCCCCACCACACACACACACCGAGCCTCCCAGCACAATCCATGGCTCTGTTTTATGCTGTGTAAATAGTTGTTTCTGAAGCAGTTCAAGAAGTCAGGCCCTCCGATCTGCATATGGTTCAATGCCTACAGATCTGCTTTGCCCCAGTTTGAGCTGCAGCGTAGACAAGTAGAAAGGGACGGGTGACTGCAAGGACTGTTAGTGGTAGAAGCTCAGCTGAGAGAAGCTGGTCTTGCTGATGAGGGAGGAGGCAGGAACCAGCAGGAGTGGTGAAGGCCCTGTCCTCCTGACTCCTTTGCCCAGGCCTCCCGGGAAGGGATGGGGTGTGTGAACTCTTTTGCCATCTCGCTCTTCCTGGATGTTGTGTGCGAACTCATAACAGCAGCATTAAAAGGCTGAGGCTCTCCCCCCCCCCCAGAATCTTGACCTCCCCCCAATCTGGGTCCAGCCCAGCCACTGGCTGTCATTAAAGGACCAAAATTGGCCGATGTTCCATGTACCCTTAGATTTTTAGGCCCAGGAGAGAGAAGGATGAGAATTTTCCACCTGAGGGAACAAACAGATGTGACCAAGACAGCTAGAAACCATCTGTCTGTAGGAGATCAAATGCACACACCTGCAGTCTTAATTCAGCTTGGGGGTGGGGGGCGGTCTTAGGAAAGAGAGAGCAAGATTTGGGTCCACCAACTCAAAGCTCCTGGAGTGGAAGAAGGTAGGAGTTTTTGCAATCCGGACAGAGGGGGGAAGGAAGGCGAGAGGAAATGAACCCTTCAACTGCTGCTCAACCAAAACTCCCCACAAGAAAAAAAGGTGAATTACTATAAAATGCTTTTTTTAAAAAAAGGCAGTTTTAAGAGCCAGTCTACTGTAGTGGTAGAGTGTCTGGGAGACCCGGGTGTGAATCCCCAGTCTGCTATGGAAGCTTAGACAAGCCACTCGCTCTCAGCCTAACCTACCTCACAGGGTTGTTGCGAGGTTAAAATGGAGAGGAGCGTGATGTAAGCTGCTTTGGGCCCCCCTTGGGAGACAGGCAGAGTATAAATGTCACAAAATAAATGTAAAAAAATGAGAGAAACAGAGCACATGGCCCTGATCCAACTCAGAGTTGCATACCCATGCAATTTGCCTTTTAGAGAGTCTGTGACCTTCCTCGCTTGTTTGTGCCCTCAGGGCACAAAATCCCTCCAGGCCTGCCTGGAAGCTGGGTCAGTAGAGGGAGACAGACACAGAACCATTCATGGTGTGAAGGGAAGCATTAAACAGAAACAAAGGAGATCAGGCTAGAGGCAGAGACCTGGAAAAGCGGGGACTAAGAGCTCGAAGACGATGTCTGCGTGGAGGCGAGACTATAGCGGAGTGACCAGCATGTTGTTTCCATGGAGAAAGACCCCCAGTTTAACACCTGCCACCCCCAGTTTAAAAGGGCAAGCTAGATCTGATAGTATCCCCCCCCTCTCAGAACTGACTGCAGCTTTGGAGAAGGCATGATTTCGATCAGGGAAGCAGCATCAATGCAGGAGTATCAAACATCAAGACCCCTCCCAACACTTCCTGATCTCCCAGGCCGTAGAGCTCAGTTGCCCTGGAGCAAATGGCAGATTTGGACATTGGGCTCTATGGCATTATACCCTGCTGTGGTGCCTCCCCAGTCTAAACCCTGCCCTCTGCAGACTGCACCCCCAAATCTCCAGGAATTTCCCGGCCTGGAGCTGGCAACTCTATTCTGCTCACAGATCTCTGGCATTCCTTCTAGCGGAGGGCCTTTAGGCAGCAGGGTTGGGAGGACCGTCTATCAGAGATCCCGAGAGGGGCTGCCGTTCAGAGCTGACGTTATCAGGCACAAGGGACCCGTCTCAGTCCAAGGCAGCCATGCGCTGCTAACAGGGCAAGAGCACGTGGTGCCACACCTCCTGCAGCGCATCATTCCATCTTGCCTACGCTGGCCTCAGCCTTTGCACCGGGCTTCAGGCCTCCACCAATGCAAACCCTGTTAAGTATTTCTTCTCGTGCCCACAACTAGAGGAGGAAGCGGCCTTGCTCTGTGCTCTTCTCCGCAGCATCCTCGCCTGTTCCAAATGCTGCTGGGACTTTGGGGCTGAGGCTGGAGGGGAGGGGCATACTGGTGATTCACAACTGGTCTGCCACAAGGCACCAGCTCACCATTGACGTGAACCAAGCAGGGTGTTATCTAGGGAGCAGGCAAGCCAAGGCAGGGAGCTTGTCAGATGCAGGCTTGGAATAAGCTCACGTTCCAGTCCTGAGGCTATCTGCAGCAAACAGGGTTGCCAGCCTCCAGGTGAGTCCTGGAAATCTCCCAGAATTACCTTCCAACTACATAGATCCAGAGGAGTTAGCCGTGTTAGTCTGTAGTAGCAAAATAAAAGAGTCCAGTAGCACCTTTAAGACTAACCAATTTTATTGTAGCATAAGCTTTCGAGAACCACAGCTCGAGCTGTGGTTCTCGAAAGCTTATGCTACAATAAAGTTGCATCTGACGAAGAGAATGTGATTCTCGAAAGCTTATGCTACAATAAAATTGGTTAGTCTTAAAGGTGCTACTGGACTCTTTTTTATTTTGCTCCCAACTACAGAGATCAGTTCCCCTGGAAAAAATGACTGCTTTGGAGGACAAATTACAACCCTGCTGAGATTACCTCTCCACTCCCCTAACCTGGCCTTCCCCAAGCTCCATCCCCCAAATCTCTAGGAACCCGTCCTGGAGTTGGCAACCTTGACAGCAGGCATACCTCACAGGATTGTTGCAAGGAAGACCAGATTTGCTGCTGAGATCAGTTGGTAAAAAACCCACCCAGTGCTGTCTGAGCCAGGTATCTTATTTTTATTTAACTTTAAAAAAAAATCTTTATAAGCCCACCTTTCTCGCAAGGTGGGCCTTATTGTCCTGGTGCCAAGGATGCAATACAACAATACAACCTTACACTTGTGTAAACTCCCACTGACAAAACCTCTCTCTCTTCCCAACACTGAAAATACCTTTCATGTACAGAGCACACTTGGAAAACTAGCAGAACCTACCGCTGCTTGTATATATATATCTGCCTTTCTATTTATCTGTCTTAGAATTAGGGTCAAGGCACTGCTACAATAAAACAAGTGAGCCTGTCTGATGCAAAACAACTTTGGGGAGTAGTTGTGTGTCCTTAAACGAGGCAGTTGCAAGAGAAAGATGGCAATTTGGGGACAGACATTTGCACTCTGGCTAGCGCCAGTGAGCATTCACAAGAACACCGACGTGCGTTCTTATCTATGGTTCTGTTAAGTTCTAGGATAATCCAGCTGATTGTCTGGATATGCAATATCCAAGTCCCTCTTTGTCAGCCTCTGGGATTCTCTTACTCCTGCCCGGGGCTTTTTTTCTGGGAAAAGAGCTGGTGGAACTCAGGGGGTCGCCAGCACAGGGGGCAACTCCTGGCGGGAGGTGGTGCCCCTGGTACCACATGCGCGTGCGCAAAGCGTGCGCACGCTCCCAGGACCGCACAATGACGCCACTTTGGGTCAGCTGGAACAAGGGGGGAGTTTTTAAAAGTTTAAATCGCCCTTGGCGAAAATGGTCACATGGCTGGTGGCCCCGCCCCGATCTCCAGAGGGGAGTTTAGATTGCTGATCTAAACCTCCCCTCTGTCTGGAGATCAGGGGGGCGTGGCCACCAGCCATGTGACCATTTTCAAGAGGTGCCAGAACTCCATTCCTCCACGTTCCAGCTGAAAAAAAGCCCTGTTCCTGCCCAGCTCCTGGAATCGGTAGGGGGCTCTCCACCCCCACCCCCTGCAATTCCACATTGGTTCAAACCTTTCCCCATTCTTATGGGTGTATCACCCAAGCTGCAGCGATTGAATTCCCTGCATCTTTTGAAGCTCCGCTGTTGAGACTTTCATCTGACGGGTGGGGTCAAAAGGTGGGGATTGGGGCATGATTTTCTCCTGGGCAACGCTTCACCCATGCCAAAGCCTCAGCTTACTGGTAGCACGTGCAATTTAAATGCACAGGGTGCAAGTGCCAGTTCCAAAGGCATTCAGGTGCTAGGGCAGGGGTCCCCCACCTTTTGCAGCCTGGAGGTGCCCTTACATTTTTGAGAAGGGGTGGTGAATGCCACACTAAAATGGCTGCTGAAGGGGTTGCCAACAAAGTACCTCACACCTGACTTTGAAGAACTGCATGGCAACCGTGCTGGACACACGAAACCACCTTATTCAGAGTCCAGCCATCTGATCTGTCAAGGTTTGTGTTATCTTTAATTTCAATGGAAGCATTAGGGATAACAGTCTCCAGGTGAGACCTGTAGCTATCCTAGAATACTGATCTCTAGAGAGATCAATTTTCCTAGAATAAAAAGTAGCTTCAGAGAGCGGAATCTATGGCATTATACCCCTACTGAGGTCCTCCCCCACCCCACCACCCACAGGCTTTCATCCCCAAATCTACAGGAATGTCTCTGCCCATAGTTGGCAACCCTTTGAAGCATGGCCCAGGGACTAGAACAGCAAGCCCGGAGAAAGAGGGGGTGGGCTTCTACGCTGACCTCTTACCATCCGTGAAAGCTCTCTCTGCATTGCAAAAGCTCACACGATAAAAGCCACACCAACTTGATTCCCTCCCTCCGCACCCTCTGCCTCCTTTTATTGCACGTGGTGCAGCCAGACACGGAGTAAAACCACCCATCTATCTATCAAGGTCAGCGCCTCTGTTCCAAAGGACAAACATTCCTGGTGACATTCTGTCTAGTGGGCATTCATGACATTTAAATTTCTCATAGGCTTCCCATATTAATAAGACCTTAAAAACTTTTTCCTGCATTTTTTTTTTTTATCAAAGCTGGTTTCTCAAAGAAGAGAATGGGAATAAAAAGGAAATGAAGGACTGTTGGGGTGGGAGAGAGAAAATAAAAAGGAGTGAAGGAAAGCCTGGGGGAGCAAAGAAAAGTGGAAGCTCAGGTGCTCGGCAGTAATCCCAATCCTCCACGGGCTGCGGTTACCACCACCACGGAAAGCCCCTTCGTTTGAAAGAGGGAAGCCAATAACAAGCCCTGCCTTGAAAAAAGCTCAGCAGGCAACCAGGGGGGAATACTGGTGGGTGCCGTGGTGCCCATGTGCGCCACGCTGGGGAAACCTCAGGAAAAACCCCTGCCTCATATTCTACAGAGCCACTGCCAGTCGGAAGCAATACTGAGCTAGGCAGACTCCAAACAGAGGACAGCTTTATTGTTGAATCACCACCTTATTTTCAACACATGCGTTTGCGAACGAGAACTGCGGCCAATTTTTCAATTATTAAAATTAGGCAGGGTCACCAGTAGCCAGATAAAGTGAGCAGTTGACCTCCCTAAGCCAAGAGTAGTGCACTCCTGAAACTAAAAAGAGGGTTCAAGAGGGATAGCGCAGAGGTTTCAAAACGACACAGGGCAGCGAGAGGCATGTATCCTACCGCTCCCCCCAACATCACCCCCGCTTCCTCCAGCTAGTCACTCAAGAGGAAGGCTTCACACTTTACTAAGCAAAAGATGAGTAGATATATTTTCTCTCATGACGCTAAAAAAAGGATTGTAAGATGGACAGACAAAAAGATGGCACTTCTTCACATTACACACAATAGCCTTATGCAACTTGTTGCCACAAGATGGCATATTGCTGACAGCGTAAGAGAACCAGAGGTGGAGAGATACCTTAAGACTAACCAACTTTATTGTAGCATGAGCTTTCAAGAACCACAGCTTTGTCAGATGCAAACAGCTTTTGAGAACCACAGCTCTCTCCATCAGATGCATCGACAGCTTTTGAAAACCACAGCTCTCTCCATCAGATGTACAGACAGCTTTCAAGAACCACAGCTCTCTTTGTCAGATGTATCATCAGCTTTTGAGAACCACAGCTCTCTCCGTCAGATGCATCGACAGCTTTCGAAAACCACAGCTCTCTCCGTCAGATGTATTGACAGCTTTTGAGAACCACAGCTCTCTTTGTCAGATGTATCATCAGCTTTTGAGAACCACAGCTCTCTCCGTCAGATGCATCGACAGCTTTCGAAAACCACAGCTCTCTCCGTCAGATGTATTGACAGCTTTCAAGAACCACAGCTCTTTGTCACATGCATCTGACGAAGAGAGCTGTGGTTCTCGAAAGCTTATGCTACAATAAAGTTGGTTAGTCTTAAAGGTGTTACTGGACTCTTTACTATTTCGCAACTGCAGACGAACACGGCTAACTCCTCTGGACCTATGACCAAAGGTGGAGAGAATAGCTACTAGCAATGATAATTCAATGGAACCTTCACTGGCAGAGACAGTACAAACTGCACATAAGATGCTGAGGACAAACAACAGGCTCGGCTTGTGAGCTTCCCATTGGGGCATCTGGCTGCTATGGAAACCAGGAGGCTGGGCGCTGGACTGATCCAGTGAAACATGACCGAAAGCCACCTGTCCTTCTGATGCAAACATATCACACACACGGCGTCCAGAGGGATGTAAACGTTTTTATTAAGACACAGTTTTATCTGTATGTTGTACATTATATAAAACTCCATTTACACTCTACAAAATGAAACCTCCTAAAAGGGGGGCAACAAAGAGAACTTTGGGGCAAGATAACACAGTTTCTTTCACCACCAGCTTTATATTGGCTTGAATAACAAAGGGGCTGTGCAGCGAAGAGCTTTGCAAGGAGAGCATAAACAACAGACCAGCCAGTGCAGAACGGCCTAACCAAGACTGAGCTCTCCGTGTGTTTTTCCAACGTAACGGGATGGCTTCGGCATGCATCTGAACCTTGCTTCTTCAGCATTCCAAGCAGCGTCAAGGAACAAAATATTTAGGAAGCGCCAACACCCATTTTGGTTCTCCGACAGGTGGGTGGTGCCGGTGCGCTGCACACACAAGCATCCTTTCCCTCAAACTGGCAGACTGGGTTAGCTAGGGACTGGCAGGGGCTGCACCTGAGCAGTGCCTGGGCAGTGCTCTTGCTTGAACCCAAAAAAGTCAACATGGAAACATGTTTAGGGAGCAAACAGCCCTTTAGTGCCGATAGTTTGGGCCAGTTTGCGCAGGCAGGCAGTTCTCAAAAGTTCCCTTCCCGTCCTCAGCTCTTCAAAATGAAAAAGGAGAACCAATCTGTTAAATTCCCAATCCTCAATTTCCCTTGTGAGCCAAAGGGGATCGATCATTCCCTGCTCCTAGCACCGTCAGGTGCCTTTCCTTCCCTGATTTTTTTTTAAAAGGTACTTGCAGGTGTTATCGAATGTAAATCCAAGCCCAAAACTGCTGAAATAGACAACCTGCCCACAGACTTTATGAACTCCTGGCCAGGACATGAGATACAACCACACACCCCCTCTGGCTTTCCTATCATCTCAATTTTTTAAAGAAAAAATTCTATGAAATTAACAGGAACGGATAGCGTTTCAAGCCTTTTATTCTTCAAGTCCTCATAAGCCAAAGGAAACAGTAAAGCCCATGATAGGGATGCGGGGGGGGAGTTAACTAACTTGTAGTGTTCAAAGGACTAACAAGGAGTTAGGCAAAAGGCTCCAGCCACAATGAACAAGCGCTTTGACCCAAAGTTTCCACGACTTGGACCTCCAAATCTGCACAGCCAGCACCTGGCTACGGCCAGTGCCACAGCCCCACTCCCAGCCACGGCTCTGTGCAAACTGGGCCCCCAAAGAGCAGCGTTGTTCCAGGAGGGAGGGGAGGCAAGAGAGGCTGCAATCCGGCCTTCCAATATAAGCACCCTAGTTAAAAAGATGGAAGCGAAGGAGACAAGTTACATTCCAGGACACACCGGCAAGAGAGGGAGTGGTTTGCCTATCGAGGTAAGCACAAGGCCAACCCGAGCAGCTGAGGCCTTGAAGCCCACTGAGAGTCAGAAAACTGCTGAGGGAGGCTTTTAATACTGAACTGCTCGCTGGGCTGGATGTGGGAGAAGACAGATCCGGCCGCCAGGGAATCGGCATTATTTGGGGGCAAAGTTTGCCCTGGGAAACCTGATCTTTCTTTGTAGAGAAAGGCACTTCAAGAAATGCAGAATCCCCAGGCGCGCTCAGCTGTGACCCCTTTCTCCCAGCCCTCCAACACCAACACTACATTCACCACCCCTCCTTTAGAAGGATCAGCTCTAGGTCGGGCACTGGCAACTCCAAGCTGAGGGGTCCTCAGGCTCCTGACCAACGCTTCTGATTTCAAACTATGCATGAGGAGCAGCGGGTTGAAACCATGCAGAGACCCCACCAGACAGGGGCCAGGTGGAGGACTAGAGCCGCGCTGGTTGAGCCGTTCCATTCCCTGAATGTTTTGTTGCACAAAACCACCCCTGAAAGGATGCTAGTTGCAGGAGGCTTTATAACCAGGGTAACAGGCACCCAGAGATCTGCAGACACCACGGACTCCTACTGCGAGGGGCTGCTAATCTCACATACACACAGAGCCCTGGGTGACCATTCCTGGCTCTTGAGGAAATGTGGAAGGTGCATTATGGGAAAATCTTCATCACTGCCGAGAGCAGTAATAGCGGACTATACCGGAAGGCTCCCTTAACAATATTCTGCCAGCAATCCCCACCCTTCCACTGAAACGTCCCCTCCTTTAAAAGAAATGATCAGACAAGAGGCTGCCACTTTTGTGTTTTGTTTTTCTTGGCCCTCCTTGTTCTCTGGCATTTTGCTATCACAAAGGTATCACTAAACACACAACACTTAAAAGGGGGAAAACTAGTGCTGCTTGAGCCCTAACAGTTCAGGGTATGTATTCTTCTTCTCACACAGGACAAAAAAAAAATTAATACAAAAATAAACAGAACTTGTTAGATGTAAAAACAAAAAGCAAATCTATAAAAACAAACTAAAAACTTCCACGTGTCGTAATGCTTTTCAGAACGCCTCTGAATACCCGTCCCCACGGGAAAGTAAGGGGCGGACGGGATGGTTATCTTGGTGGTGGTTGTTTTGTGTTGTTGCCTGAAACCGCCAGTCTCAGCAGTGAGAGTTTCTCACGTTAGTCCAGAAACCATCAAAAATAAATTATGTTTTTTCTTCTTTTGTTACGAAAGAAGGTTCCCCAGGCTCAGAACTCATCATGTCGTACTAAGGCCTCGCCGAAGTCCGTGGCCTGGCTGCCCACAAACAAGTCGTACTTGTCCACAATTTCCTCTTTGGTGAGTTTTCCATCCTGAAAGGGCAGAAGACAGAGAAGACATGAGGGCCCCAGTCTCTTGAGACCTGGGCAACTGCTAGCCACAGAGACACGAAGGTCTGGGTACGCACAAATCCTCCTGCATAACCCCCTTGAAACAGACGCAAAATAGAAAAGAGTCCAGTAGCACCTTTAAGACTAACCAACTTTATAGTAGCATAAGCTTTTGAGAACCACAGCTCTCTTTGTCAGATGCATCGTCAGCTTTTGAGAACCACAGCTCTCTTCGTCAGATGCATCTGACAAAGGAGCAGAAGATGGGGTAGGGAAACTTAGGCTTGGGTGACTGGAGCCCCCCTCCACAAGGCCCACAAACTGGGCATGAACTAGCTGGAGCTTCTTCTGGCAAGCCTTACAGATATGAAGAACACCAGAATGGCATCAAGTCCTAGGGCCAACCAAGAGAAGAACTGCACCAGCCTGGCCAGGCATTTGGTCAGCCACCCATCTCACCTTGTTCTGATCCGACTCGTAAACTAGGTGCCGTGCTTCTGCCTCAGCATGATCGTAGTCTGAGGGCAGGATCCAGTCTTTGGTCTCCTCCTTGTCCATCTTCCCGTCACGGTTCTTATCCCTGAACTCGACAAATTGCTCCCGCTCTGTCTTCACCCACTCGGGTTCTTCAGCGTCTCCATCGTGGCTGTACATATCACCTAGCAGGAAGGCACATACAGCATGATTACAGGAGCCGGCTCTCTCCCCCAACACAGTTATTCAATTTGGACTTCAACCCACCCCCCTCAAGGATCTTGGAAGGCAGCCGGCAGAATGACTGTCCGTAAATGAAACCCGTATTTATAATGAACAAACGGGAGGATGCTGCCGCTCCTGGAAGTGACTGATTCCACTGCCTCCCTTTCAGAGGGGCTGGGCAGTCTGGAGGGGCCTCTGGGGGCCATTGGCTGGCCTGCAGTATCCCTTTGGGTCACTGATGTCCTCCTAAAAGGGGCCAAGGTAAAAGGCAGAGATGAAGCAAGGCCCTGAGGAAGCACCAGGTGAAGGAGGAAGGTAAAGAGGACTTGGGCACGGAGTGACCCAGAAGGAAGAGGAAAGGGGGGGAAATGAGGAGCTTTTAAAGAACGGGTATAATGAGTCTATCCTGATCACATCATAAGAAGACACGATTCTCTGAAAAAGTCAATAATGCTGGGGAAAGCGGAAGGAAGCAGGAAAAGAGGAAGATCTAAAGCGAGACGGCTGGACTCGATAAAAGAAGCCACGTCCTCCAGTTTGCAAGACCTGAGCAGGTCTGTTAATGATAGGATGTTTTGGAGGTCTTTCAATCATAAGGCTGCCATAGGTCAGAGGCGACTTGACAGCACATTACACACACGCAGAGAAGGGGGAAGGTTTGCTCAAACCTGGGGGAGATGAGGTACTCCATTTTTTAAAAAACTGACTCCACCAACTATCGTTCCAATTTATTTTGGACATGAGAACCATACCAGGATTTTGCAGACCCCGCGTGGCTGGTGAGGATGCCAAGACATGCTGATGCCCGGGACACTCAATGCTCACCTTCCCCTGTTTGCTACGTGGCACTCAGGGAAGCAAGGATGGCGCACAGCACAGATTGCTCAGCACCCAGGAGTTCAACCCCCACCCTGCAAATTAACAGTCACATACACACAACGGATGTAGTGGCCAGTCCATGTATGTACCGGGGGAGCTGGCCTGGCCCGGCCCTGCCCCCTCCGATGTGTGTTCACCAAAAACAAACATACAAACCGAACACACACAAACTCCATCCAGGAATGTCTGAAAAGCAGCACGCCCCATCATAAAGACACACGTCCTGTGCTATGCCCATGTTTGGGACCGCTTGCTCCTGGCTCCCCTCTGCGGCCGTGTCTCTAACAGAGGTCACGGGGACAGGGCCTCACTCTGCTCAGGCAGCGTAAACATGGAATTAAAAGGACAGAATCATTCCCATTCTACTCTCAAGCTAGGAGGAGGATGCAGCACCTCTCCCAAGCAGATCCTCCCTCCAGACTCCCTTTTGCCAAGGGGAGAAGTTTTGGAGAAAACATCTCTGTAAACTTATAAGAAGAAAAGACGCAGGAGGGGAGAGAGAGGAAACTCAAGCCCGCTGCTCACCTATATATTCTTCCAAGTCAATCAAGCCATCTCCATTCTTATCGATGTCTTCCATTGTTTCCTAGCGAGAAAAATTAGCATAAGCACCTGGCTCCCTCGCAAGGAAGCTCTACTGGGCACCTGCTTAACTACAGAGTGATGAGAGGTGGGAGGAAGAGGAGCAACTTAAGCCAAACTACTTTCTACAACCTAAGGACCCTCTAGACCCTGTACCAGGGCAGGTTTCACAACCTCCAAGAATGCTCCTGGGAACTGGGGCCATCCAATCTAGCCAGCCTGAAACTCAGGGACTGAGAGGTGTGTCCTGGGAAGGGGCTCTCAGAAGGGCTTAGCCCCTGGGAAGGGCCTCCCGATGTTTCACCAACACTCTGGTCAGACCAATTTTAGGACATTCCTGCTACAAGCAGGGTTAAAGGCCAGGATATTAGGGGCAGAGAAGTTAAAAATCGCCAACTGCCCATTTACGCATGCTCCCTTACACGGCAGACCCGTCTACCGAAGGGTTTTAGGGAGGCTCCACCCACCCCACATTTCTACCGTTTTGCACAATACAGATGTTCAGGGAGGGCGTTCTTGAAGAAGCACAGTTGCGGGAGAACGGTTCAGCTAAGGATATTATTAGGGATAAAAGCCTTTCCTCTCTCTGACTGCCTTGCTGCCTTAAACAGATACATCTGCAAGATTTTGTGCTGGATCCCCCCCCCTCCGGTTCTACAATCCCACCCCAAATGCCTTTTTGTGCCTTTCTGGGTTCTCCCTATTTTCAGCCTGCGTGCCTCGGCACTCACCTGCACAACAATGTCTTTCATGTAGTCGTATTCTTCAGGATGCAGGAAGGCCGTGAATTCTTCTTTGGTCGCTATCAGATCGCCATCCTTATCGGCCATTTTGAACCTCCGCTCGTCCCTCATCATCATCTGTTTGTAGTTAAAACCATCGTCGGGGTCGGGGTCATCTGGACAGCATGAGAAGGTAACCACCATTAGAGGACCCGAGCCCAGGATCACCGGTCCGTATCCAAGCTACTCGAACTACAGTTCACATGGAATGACGTCGCAGCCTTTCCCTGGAGGGGAAAGTTGCACCGTTCCAGAAACAGGACTTCTTCGCTCATCTCAAACCTCTGCTCATATAGCAAAATAAAATTTAAAAGCATGGGAAGGGAACAAAATCGCACTGCATTGCAATCAGGTTGCCTCTTGCCAACGGGGACTTTTCAGAGTCAGGATGGGCAGAAGCCGGGAAATGTGTTTACAGCGAGCTCAACTTTACCGCCCTACAACAATACGACAATGCATCAATTGCAGATTTTTTTTTCAAGCCCTCCAGCAGAGGGGTGGGGGCTGCTGCAGAGGACTGGAGCTGGGCCAGTGGGGGCAGGAGAGGGAAGATCAGGACTTTCTCGTCTACATGGGTACCAACTTGGCTTTGCTGTGATCTTTCCCAAAACAGCCACAGTAAAGCAGATTTAGAAAAGATGGTAGGAAAGACAGGAAAATCCTGGGAGGTACACAGGGGCACCACAAAGCTGTGGGGAACTGGGTGGAAAACCCAGTTTCCCAAGAGCATCCAAACTGGAACAAACAAGTAAGCAAAGTGACATTTCATACAAATGTTGCTCTAGGGGAATCTCAAGTATATTCTGGAATGGCACAGCGACAACTGTCCAAGGGGCTCTCTCAGAAGTCACGTGAAAATAGCATCATGGGGCACTTGCATGCCACACCAAGAGTGTCTTTGTTGCTAGGTGTGGCCACCTTTAGCAAGAGATTCAACAAGCCAGCCATGCCGAGGGCAGGTCACTCCGTGCTCCATTAGGATCTGCGGAACACAGATGGGGCCATCCCTGCACTAAAGGTACATGGAGACTATATTCCTTCTTCTGTTGCCCAAGGACACCAGAGGGGATCCAGTGGGTCCCAAGAAAGGAGTCCGCGTGGGCCCTAAGTGGTTCAACAAACAAGGAGACGTTCACTGTTAATAAACAGTCCACAGTACATTAAACCAAATTACCATTCAGACCCATTTATGAACTAAAAAAGCATCAACAAAGCAGAGGGATGAACCTGCCTCTCCGTTCAAAATTTAGACTTTTTGAGGGTTGCTTCTCTGCCCATCCATATGAACAGGAATCGGTCATTTCTAGAGAAGGAAAACACCTGCTTTCTTCTACTATGTGTGGATAGGAGGGGGCAGCATCAAGAGGGGCACAGCAAGGCCCACTCTCAAACCATTTTGTATTGCTAGGAGGGCAGGCTGGCCGGCCAGGAACAGGCCCTTCTGCTTTATCGACAGGCGGACACGTTTTCTGCTGCTCTGTCCACTCGCCCCTTACCCAGGTAAGTGCCATACGTCACGTTTCTGTACTCATCCCAGGAGATTAAGCCATCTTGGTTCATGTCAAACTCCTGCCACTGGCGTTCGACATTGTCATACACGTACTTCTTCTGTGCCTTCTTAATCCAGGCCTTCAGCTCCCCCTCGGTCACAACCCCATCCTTATCCGTGTCTATTTTATCTACAATCATTCTACAAGACAAAACAGCAGGGTTCAAGGCACCAGCTCTGCCCAGAGCAGAGACCTACCTAGGATGTAGCCGTAGGTGGCATTTTTATATTCCTCCCAGGAAATGAGCCCGTCCTCATTGAGGTCGTGCCCCTTCCACTGGCGCTCGACATCCTCGTATATCCAGCGCTTTTGGGCAAACTTAATCCAGGCTTTTAGCTCTTCAGCCGTTACAAACCCGTCCTTGTCTTCATCTATTTTACTTACAATCTTTCTGTAGGAAATGCAGAAAAAGTCAGCAAGAGTTAAGAGAACGAGATCGAGACCAACTGGGGGCTACCCAGTGGGGCCGTGTGGAACTGTCACAGCGAAAAGAGCAAGCTGCAGGGTGCTCTGCAGTAACCCTTGGAGGAAGAGCTCCATAAGGGAATGTGCAAAGCTGGGCAGCTTGGCCGATGATGGTGGCTGGGAAATTAAGCACTTGCCCTGAGCATGACATCATCTTCCAGGCACAATTCAAGGTGCCAGGCTTCACTCTCAAAGCCTTCAGCCATTTAAGAACACACAGACTGCCTCTCTCCCCATCTCCCATTGCATCTGTCAATATTCTGAGCACACACCCTTTCGACAAACCCAAAAAAGGCAGTCTTATGGCACCTTCAAAGACTAACAGGAGCATTGTGGACTACAGCCTTCATTGTCAGATGCACAAAGTGTGTGCTCAATAGGCGGAATATACACAAAGGCAAAACAGTAAGGTCAGCCTAGGCAGACATCAGCCTGAAAGGAAAGCAGGATGCGATCGTTCTAAAATAAACCCACAGGCTTATTGGCCCTTCCCGAAGAAAGCTGCCAGATCCAACTTTTAAAACACCACCGCCAGATTTTTCTTTTCAGGCTCACAGAATGGCTTAGAATCATTTAGGCTTTCCAGAGGACTGCAAGATAATAACCCATTAACCAGCACAGTCCATCAGTTAAAACATTAACATGCAAAACAATCCCAGTGACAGGACTCTGAGCCAAGGAAAGCCAGAGAGAGGCACCAGATCGCTTCTTGAGTAATGCGCCCGGGTGGCTGCCTCTGCAATTGCTGTTCGGAGGAGAAAGAGGCGGCAGCAAACTGATAAAACTTCCCATCCTATAGGGGAAGAAGAGAGGCAGCTTGGGTACAGGAGGGGCACCATTGGCTTTTGCCTATTTCCAGTCTTTGGAGAGAACAAGGCTGTTGTGGCCAGGTGGGCAACGGACTCCGAGTTTCAGAGTTCGGGTGCAAGGGAAGTCAAGCTAGCTGAACGTCATCTTTCAGCAACAGCCCCATCCACCACACAGTCCTTCTGGTTTTGACATCAGATTCTTCTCTTGGCTGTATCATTCACTACTACATGACACTACAGCTATTGCGGCTTCTCTTCTCTTCTCTATTCCGTTTACATCACGGAGCATGCTAAAGAAGTCTACCCAAGTCTGAAACCTGGTGCCCAAAGGATAGGCCAAAGAAGAACAGTGCTTCCTGCTGATGAGACTTTTGAGAGCCAGGAGGTGCCCCACAGCCTGCTTGCTCTACTCGACAATCACAGAGCACCGCTGTCTACACTGCAAATGCATCCCTCACTGTTTTGCCAGGCATCGTCTGGGCAGAGCCTGTCATGAAGCAGGCAGGTTGACTGGGCAGCACCTAATACAGCGGTGTCTAACATGGTAGCCCGGTTCTCCCTAAAAGGGACAAGGCTGTGAGCGGTGGCATTGCCAAGCCCCCTTTTCCACAGAAATCCTGGCTAGGTTCAGCAACAGAGTGGTACTATGGATCAGTTTGGGGGGCGGGGGGGTGGAGGTGCAGTGCAGAAATCTCGGCTGTAGTCCCTTCTCCGTGCCCCAAGCCCACTTGCCAGCAAAGCAGGACATATAGCCACCAACTGTGCCAGACACCTGACTCGGGGATGAGTATCAGGATATGAATCAAGAGGTTAGTCTTATTACATTGCTGGACGAATAACAAAAGTGAATCCAGCAAGGAACAGATTGCTGGGCTCTTTGCATCTTCCATGACCAAAGGCCTATGGCAGGTTTAAGAAAGGCCTTCCAGTGTCAGGGTGCTTGACAGCTGAACTTGCAAGATTTATTTTCCGAGAAAAGCTTCCAAGTCTAGGGCAACAGAAGCCCAGGAATGCAAGGCCAAATATAACCGCAGCTGCCACCACTGCTACTTGACACTGAAGGGGGGGCGGCATCCCACCTACACTGTAGAGGGAGAGTCCCTGGGCCCAGCTCTCTGCCTATCAAGTCAAGGGCTTGGTGTGGAGCTAATTGGAACAAATGCATTAAATAGGTTAGTTTATCAGCACTGCTCTTCGTAAATGCCACGGATCCACTGAAGCCTGTCCAAATTTCAGAAAACATCAGCAAACTGCCCCAAACCCAGCACGTGCTTGAATTCTGTTACGGTTCAACAGCAACTAAACTGACACCTCGCAGGGAGCCTCCTCTGCTAATTTCACTGAGCTCCAGTGAATGTTGGGGGACTTACTTCTGAGTAAAATGGTTAGAATGAGCTCCAACCCAGTTTAGAGGCAAGCGTGTTGGACTGTGCAGGGCCCACGCAAATCTTCCTCCTCCTCTTTGTTGCATGGAAATTCTCCATGCATGATTCCAAGGCACGTGCAAAGAATTTTCTAACACTGCGGGAAATGACCGATCCCGCTCTCAGAGTACAGTGTGTAAAGTTTTCCAGAGCCCCCTGAAATCTGGGGTAGTGGGCAGCGCACACAAAAACCCACCAAGGAATTAGTCTGGGGCCCTACAAGGAAACACCCACCGCCCACACCTCCAGGGCTACACTTCTGAAGGAGAAGGCTGCTTGGCTAGTTCCTTGATAGAGGCCTCCCCCCGCGGCCATTTCACCCCATGATCTCTTACCCCAGCCTCTCTTTGCTTTCTTCTGGCGTTAGCTGGTCAAAGGTCTTCGCCTCATCTGCCCCCAGGAACGCATCGTGGTCATAGTCAAAATTCTGCGCATCATCATGAACTTTGTCGCTTAGCTGGGGGTCATGGTGGACACGGTCCTTCTTCTCGGTAGGCTTGCTAAGGGCACAAAGAGCCCACAGGGAGAGGAACAGAGCAGCTTGCCGAATTGCCACATTCATGGTGATTCTCTTTGGAAATGCAAGAGAAAAGAACGGCTTGGTTAACTTAAGGCACAAACACCACGGAAGTACGTGTGAGCTTCCCGAGATGAACATCAACTCTGTTAAACTGCCCCCTCTTCCCCAAGACCCTTCCAAGGGAAACAAAAGTAATTAGTGCCATAATCATCTGTCTTTCTGTGACATCACCAGCTTTAATTAACGAGAAGTAATGGAGACTGAAAAGAGCATAACTGTGTCCCAATGAGCGCTGTGGGTATCGTTTCCTAAGGTACTCACAAGCCTATTATTTACACACGGTTAACCAGCGCTCTACACACACTCCAAAATTAACAAGCTAGAATCAAACTAAAATGTAATACATCATCCTGCAAGTGAGCAGCCTGGAGTTGCCAAGATCGCACGTGCACTCTTAAGAAATATTTAAAAGGAGAGAAGCGCAGCCAAATCCCCCCTGGCCTCTTCGCCCATGCTTCCCCCACCCCCCTCCTCTTAGCTCTTTAATGGTTGTCCTCTGAGGCTCAAAAAGCAACCTGATCTCCTCTAGGCAAGCAATCTCTACTGTTCCGTAGCCCTACGTAAATCTCTGCCCCAGTCACTTTTCTGGCTGGCTGCTCCTTTGCTTAACTCTGCAGGCCTTCTTACCCTTCAGGATCCAGCATCCACCTTTTCTTCCAGTTGCCATTTTCACGCGGTTGCTAATATTACCTCCCTTCCTGCAGCTAACCTAGGCCTGGACGGCCCATTCCTTTTTCAACATTCTACTGCCAACACCTTCACCCTCAAGTTGAAACTGGAGTTTCTTCATCATGCCATGACATCATAAAAGTTCAGCCAATGCATAGTGGCTTAGAGATGGCTGACAAGCAGCCAATGATTTGTAAGTCTCCTATAAAAAAAATAATCAGTATTATTGAGTAACTCTTTCCTTTTAAGACTTGAGCCTCATCTCATCTATATAAGGTCTTATAAAGAACCCACAGCAGCCAAGTGCTGTCTGTTAAACAAGGAACGAAACAGATTCCTGCCCTCCAAATTACTGTCTAAAAGCAGGTAGGATTCTTAAGAAAGTAAAACAGGATTGGGGGAAGGCAAATTAGAAAGAAGATTGGAAATTACAACATCAGTGATAAAGGAGCTCTCCTATGAGAGGAACTGCAGATGGGGTAGGCAATCAATATATAATAATGCAATATAATAATTACATACATACATATACATACACATACACACACACACATAAATATTTTGCAGTCCAACACCCAAGCTACTACATAAATACAATCACACAATTCCAACATGCAAAACAAGGAGAGACACAACTAGAGATGTAAAATGTCCAGAAATGTTGAAATTACATGGGGGGGAAATTCCCCCCCCATTTATTTTTTGGGGGGGGAAATGGAAATTTGGGGAGGGAATAAAAATATATGCAATACTTACCGTCCTACCAAACCTAAACTAATCTTACTGCCTGAACAACACAAAACTGCATTATTTATAAGTTTCTAATGATATAAAATTGCAATATTTGACATAGTTATGGAATTTAAAAGCTATAAATGCCTTCATTTTTTTTATAAGCAAAACTGCAACTATATCCAATACCTGAGAGAAAACTGCAGGCTGGTGCACCCTAGGCCAACCTTAGCACGGTTGCCTTGATTTTTGCTACCTGGTTAAAGAGAGCCCAGTTCTCAACAAAACTTTCAAGAGTTTTCTGCTAAGGAATTGGTGCAGTTTCTGCCCCCCTTCCCTATGATCTTTTTATCCTCCAACAAAGTGAGGCAATAAGTGAGGGTTAGCCAGCCTGTGGGCGTATCTGTCACAGCGGTTTGAAGGAGCAGTGAAAAGGTCAACCGTAAGGGAAGAGTCGGGTCAAAAGGACAACAGCAAGCTGGCAGCAGCTGAGAAGCAAGACAAGCCCTCAGGCTCCCCTCAGGAAAACTAGGGACCCTTCTGGGGGCAGAAACGCATCTTGGATTTCATTTATTAGCCACTTTTCTTCTAAAGGTGCTCGAAGTGGCTTACAAGTAAAAAGGGAAAAAAGCAGTTAAAATACATTAAATTTAAGAGTTGCCTGTGACTATAGAACATCCATGTCTTCAAAGCGTCTTTGAAAACTGTATAACAATGCCCCGAGAACTCTCAAAGAGGAATGAAGGCTCGCCTAAGAACCACGCAGGCGCATTTGAGACTTTAGTCCCAACCCAAGACCCATGGCAGCTGCACATGAGCGTGGTTCGTCTTCCCATGACCCACAGAGAGTATCATCAACTGCGGGAAATCAATTTTTATGTCTCACTGGGATCTGTCAAGACAGGCAAACATCATCTGGAAAACCTCCAAGAGTTTGAGGCGCTTCCAGCCGGCACCCAAGAGGACCGGAAACAAAGCCCCAACAGAGCCTCGCTTGCGGTTCGCGCTTCCCAGTAAGAGCCTTGTTCACCTGACATAACACCTACGCCGGGAAGCGATACCTTGCATCCCCGGCGGCACTGATTTTATTTGAAACCATCGGAGGGGAGGCGAGGCCTATCCCAAGGCATGTGCTGATGTGCTATCCTTCCCTGGCCCACCACCCTACTGCAAATGGCAGGCCTGCAAGGCGGACTTCAGGAGGGAAGGACGGGAGAAGCTGGAGCAAGCCAACAAGCTCCACCCTCTCACCCTTCCACCAAGCTGCTTAAAGAACTGCAGAAGGTGTGTCTGTGGGGGGGGGGTGCATCTGGAGGATTAAACAAACTGGGGGGGGGCTGGGGCTACAGTAAGCAGCACAGCCCCTAAGCCACCAATCCTCACCCCCACAATAATTTATCCTTTACTTAGTAGACACCGACAGAAATCCCAAGAAAAAACACCAAATTTGGGCTCTTTGCGCCAGACACTTGACAATCGTCCAAGTTTTAGCAAACAGACTCGCAGGACCGAAGGGTCCACGCAGGTTTCAAACAAACAGGGCTAATCGCATCTCCACTTGTTGATGCTTAGGACAGTCACGCTCAGAGACTGTGGCCCTCAAAATAGGGACTGTCCTGCCAGCATTGCTCTGGGGTGCAGGCACCCCACAATCATACAACACATCACAAAAAGCAAGTTAGTAACCCCTAGGGAGTCAATTGGAATTTAATTTATTATACTTTCTGTCTGGGGTAGGCTTTTGAAAAAGTTCAGAGGCAATACTTGGTACCATCTCAAAGAGTGCATTCTAACACTGAGGTCAGAAAGCAGGGCATACACGGCTTCCTTATACACCGTCCTCTCTTTCATGTAGGCCTGTACTGTTTACTCCAGGAAACCCTCACAAGGGTCTTTAGGAAGTGGGCACAGCCAGGAGGATCTTTTGCCCAGCAGGGCTTCTGATCGGCCATTCAAGATCTGATTCGCTGTACTGCTTTGGAAGCAGCTGATACTAATTTCCACTTTGCATTTCTGCACACAGAACAACAGAGCGGAATCGAACAGGCAAGGCTTCCATCCCACGGAAAAGGCCACGCTTGGTGTCCATCCCGCTGATAAAGCCACACCAGTTGTCATTACGTAGCTGTTTCCAGCTGTTTTTTGTGCAATCTCGCCCTCCTGACCACTTGCAACTGGACTGCCAGTTGTCTGGCTGCACACTCCCCCCCCCGCCCCCGGAACAGTTGGTCTACACACTTTCTAAGAGCAACGGGACGTGGCACTCTGCTTTCAGCCAAGCAGGGATTGATTTGTTGTCTGGCTCTTTTCTCAGCCGAGTAAACCTCCTATCCCACGGGGCGCCCTTCATATGCCTCTTCCCAGAGGCTGCCAGTTGTGTTCAGCCTATCAAGAGCCTGCAGAGCCTGAGTAGTCAGGACTGCCTCCATCACCCGCCCTCTTCATTTCTCGATGTCCTTTTCAACCCAGAGGTCCAGGAACATTACCGGGTGTTGTCTGGGCACAGAAGTCAAGGGCACAGTCAAGCAAGGACTTTTGCTGGCAACAAGACTGGCCTCCAGCTACAGGCACTGCAGCCAAGACACTGCAGCGCCAAACGTCAGCGGTATTTTGCCAACAATAAAGGCTCTTGTTCAACTAGCCTTTCAGTCATACGTTACTGGCGCCGCTCCGCGATGGTCTTGTGTGCCATAAACACCTCTCCAAATATAGTTCACTCTTAAATTATCTACGTGTATTCAACACGGTGTTGCTCTTCCCATTAAAGATCACTCAAAGCAAAGGTGCCACATGGCTTTTGGTTTCAAAACACCTAGAACTACATGCAACCAGACTGTGGGTGTTACGTGCCGTCAAGTCGCCCTCCGGCCTATGGCAACCCTATAAATGAAAGAACTCCAAAACGTCCTATCATTAACAGACCAGGGTTTCAGAGGCAGGCAATGGCAAATCGCCTCTGTTAGTCTCTTGCCATGAAAACCTCACCAGGGGTTGCCATAAGTCAGCCATGGCTTGAGGGCACTCTCGACCACCACCAATTCTACACAGGGCTGCATGATTAGGGCCCTGGAGCTAGAAGGAGCCTTCTCGGCTGGTTATCTTATAGACCCCCTAGCTCAGTGCAGAAAACCCACAACTAGAGCCTCTGGAGAGGCGGCTGCCCAGGTTCTCTCCAGAGCAGGGCTGGGAAATTCCTGAAGCTTTGGGAGTGGATCCTGGGGATGGGAGAGACCTCAGCGAGGTCCAAGGCCACAGAGTCCACCCTCCGAAGCAGCCATGTCCTCCAAGGGAACTGATCTTTGGAGATCACTTATAATTCTGGAAGATCTCCGGGGCCCACCTGGAGCTTGGCAGCCTGAGGGAGAGCCCTTACCCATGGTTGGTGGCTCCATTCCTGAACGGTCCTCCAAATGTTTGACCCAAATCTCCCCTTCTGTAATGGAATCCCATCCGATCCAGTGTTTCCCAGGGGAGCAGCAGAGAACAAGCTTGGCCCTCTTCCACGGGGCAGCCCTTCAGCACTTTGAAGGATTTTATCCTGTCTCCTCTCAGTCTTCTCTTCTCCAGGCCAAACAGCTCCAGTTCCTTCCATTTTTCCTGATGGCCTTCGACTTTGAGACCCCCCCCCCACCAACCATCTTCACTCCCTTCCTCTGAACCTGTTCCTGTTTGTATGTGTGTGTTATATGCTGTCAAGTCGCCTCCGACCTCTGGTGACCCTATGAATGAAAGACCTCCAAAACTTCCTATCATTAACAGACTGGCTCAGATCCTGCAAACGGGAGGACATGGCTTCTTTCATTGAGTCAAGCCGTCTCGTTTTAGGTCTTCCTCTTTTCTTAACGGCTTCCACTTTTCCTAGCATTATTGACTTTTCCAGAGACTCTTGTCTTCTCATGATGTGACCAAAGTACAGTAGCCTCAGTTTTGTCATTTTAGCTTCTAGGGAGAATTCAGGCTTGATTTGATCTAGGACCCACTTATTTGTCTCTTTGGTCGTCCACAGTATCCACAAAACTCTCCTTCAGCACCGCATTGCAAATGAGTCAATTTTCTTCCTGGCAGCTTTCTTCGCCATCCAATTTTTTCACATCCATACATAGTAATGGGCAATACAATCCGGCAAGAGGTGGGTGCACAAGATGGAAATCAGAAGTGCTGCACAAAGTATCCATGAACGTGGTTGAGAAGAACTCCCCTCACTTTCCACCCTAACTCACTCCTTTGCTTTCCATGGGTCTACCCTGGACATTCAACTACACATTTTTATACATACAAACAGAGCCTTATGTTTCGTAAGAAGCTGCTTATGCCTGTAAGCCTTATTATTATTGTTGTTGTTATTAAATTTTATATTTCACCCTCTCCTCAAATGGGCTCAGGGCGGATCACAACATATAAGTAAATTGCAGATAAAATACAGTAATTAAGACAATACCCCTCCATGTTCATCTGGCCCTGTCCCAAGAGTCCCTATGAACTTTCATGCACGTGGCCCCCAAACTTACCTTTTGTATAAAAGACAGGTATTCTAAAGGGCACGGATAGCAGCTGGCTGAAGGTGGTTTTCCTGGGGGAACAGCAGCCTTCTGGGAGGGGAACGGCTGCACAAAGAGTATCAGAAGCAGATTTATTGTAGGAAGAGATGTAAAATCTCCGGAAATTTTAAGCCAGAGAGAGGGTATTTATTTTTATTTTTTCAGAAAAAAAAAGAAATTTGGGAGGGGGATTTAAGTATATGAAATGTGGTGCTGGAGGAGATTTTTGCAGATACCTTGGACAGCCAAAAAGACAAATAAGTGGGCACCAGATCAAATCAAGCCTGAATTCTCCCTAGAAGCTAAAATGACAAGACTAAAGCTATTGTACTTTGGTCACATTATGAGAAGACCAGACTCTCTGGAAAAGTCAATAATGCTAGGAAAAGTGGAAGGCAGCAGGAAAAGAGGAAGGCCTAAAACGAGATGGCTGGACTCAATAAAAGAAGCCGCGTCCTCCAGTTTGCGGGTTCTGAGCAAGTCTGTTAAAGATAGAACGTTTTGGAGGTCTTTCATTCACAGGGTCGCCATAGGTTGGAGACGACTTGACGGCACATAACACACACAATGCTTATTTGACACATTTATAAATTTAGAAATATAACAGTACAATGCTAAGCAGCGTTACACCCATCTAAGCCCTCTGACTTCAGGTGTAACTGGTTTAATTTGCACTATAAAGCCTTAGCTTTCTAAACACAAAAATGTGATCTGCAAACTGTACTACAAACTGTAGAGGGGAATGCCGAGAACAGAAAACAACTTATATATTTATTTATAAAGTTAACGTCAGATAACTTTATAAAATTGAAAATACCCAAGTTTTCAATACTACATTATCATCACCCACATTTCAGCATATAAGCTATGGACAAACTTTGTCATTTAAATAAACATTTATCTCCTTGAAAATATGGCACATATGTCTACAATATGTCTAATGCTGTAGACTGTCTGACATAAAAAAATATTTACACTACACATTCAAAGTAACACTTTGTCTTCAAAAACTTTTCACTCACTCCAAAAAATATTTCATAGGATTTTTTTTCCAGTGCTGCCCAAAATTTCCAGATTTTCTGTTGGGGAAATCAGAGGTGCAACACCAGTTCCATGAACAGAGGACATCAGGTTCCACTGATGAGCTTTTTGGGGAGTCTTGGGACCCAAATTCCTACTCTGCAGGCATTTATGCCTCCTGAGATGCTTACGCCGAGGAAGGGCATTCCAGATGAACAAGCAGGCACTGAGATAACCCAGAAGGACTGATCATTTTAAGCTTGGCCTGGCCTAGCTGCCACCCAAACTGAACTCTTTGAGGAAAGAACTGGCTCTCTGCCCAGGGCCAAAACCATATTTCAAGCTTCTATAGACCTGCATCAAAATATTTCAGCTCCATCCTCAAACAAGGATGGATTCCACACACCCCTACCCAATCTGTAAGACATCCAAACACTTCTTCTGCATAAAAGCAATACTTTTATGCAGAAGAAACCAGTCCATCTTGATACAGGGAACACCCCTGTGAACGCAGAAGATTATGATTATTACTATTGCTCAGTAATACTACAAACTGTAAAAGCTGTGTTATCTGACAATCATTTAAGTGGCACATCCAGCCACGGCCAGAACATGTATTCCTGGCAAACCGTTTGGGCAACATGGAAGAGCGTGGGACAGGCGGCACATTCCAGCCACGGTTGTGCAGAGAATTTAAAGGGCCAGAACACTGCACACCCCCGCCTCTTAAATCCCTACCTCCATCACACACCTAATGGGAGAGTGGGATTGGGCATTCTGCACAAAACTACCTGCAAGTATTCCTGGGATAACTCCCCAGAAGGCTGAGATTCCAGAAAAGCAGCTGAATTAACTGGCAACAACACACAGCAAAGAACAGCCACCTAATTGTACTGTTAAGTTCATCAAGGCACCAAAATCATAAAAAAATCTATGTTCTCTGTTATGTTTGGATTATTTATTCAGAAGACAGAATTTATCACTGGCATGAGAGCAAAGAGGAAACCCCACATTTAATGGCAATATCAAATGCTAGGGTTAAACAACCAGGAACAGTTTTAACTGTCAGGCACCTGGCTGACTGCTGTCCAAAACAGAATACTGGAAAAGATGGATCCACCGAGACAATTTGTATGAGTTTATTGGGCTCATATTCCAAGATGGACAGATCTTGTTTTAGCTGACTCTACAAATTTTATTTCCCCAGATATCCCATCCTTTCAGAGACTATCTGTAATGGAGCATATACACTTTGCACACAGAAAGTCCAACTACCAGCATCTCCTATGACAAGGAAGTTATTCTATTTATAGTCCACCTTTCTCACTGAGAATCAAGGCAGATTACTGGATAGAAACACTGCATTCAGACAGCATAAGACAACCAAGGAACAATGCGACTGGAGTAGGATTATAGAATTAGAGAACAATGCAAACAGCAAACTATCCAAGGCCAAGAATACTATAAACAATGTAGGTACTAAGGCTGGGGAAAATCTTTACCTGACATTCTGCAGAGAGGTGTAATGGTCCAAGTATCAGACTAGGATCTGCCATGGAAGCTCGCTAGATGAGCTCCGGGCAGTCACATATTCTCAGTATAATTTACCAGCCAGAATTGACGGTTCTCTGTTCATTATACTAGGAAGTTAGAATGAAACAGCAGGAAAATAGATTTCTCAACAGAATTTAGAGTTGCCCACTAAAAACAGAATTTAGTCAACCACTGAAAACACGCAGTTGTTGAAAGAGAGAGAGAAAGAAATCATTCTTCATACAACAGATTTAATTCTGTATTGGATTCCTGCTGCTATAAATCTTTGCAATTTGCA
Source organism: Eublepharis macularius (assembly GCF_028583425.1). NCBI lineage: Eukaryota > Metazoa > Chordata > Lepidosauria > Squamata > Eublepharidae > Eublepharis > Eublepharis macularius. The sequence goes on from NC_072798.1 coordinate 3,380,814, forward strand.
TTATTATACCCTTACATTGTTTTTTGAAATGTCTTTGAAATTGACTGTACCAACTCACACTTTGTGATCTGCTTTGAGAAATGTGGACTATAAATAATGTAAATAAATAAAATTTACAGAATGTAATGCCCTATGATAGAGCGATGGCACCTAACATGGATGATTAACAAATGCATGGAGGAGATCAGGGAATTAGATCAATCTTATTAGACTAATCAGTTAGACTTGAGGGTTAAATGGAATCTCCACATTCAGAAGCAGCAAGCCTTTAAAAAACCAGCTGCTGTCAGTCAACAGCAGAGAACTGATATCTCTATGCTCTGTTCTAGCTGGACCCATGGATCTGCTCCCACCTGCCATAGTCAGCTTGACCACTACAGGAAACTTGCCACTGGTCTAAAGAGACCTTTTCAGTGTGACCCAGCAGGGGCCTTCTTAAGCTCCAACCACTGCAAACACAAGTCTGACTGTAAAAGTAGAAATCCATATCCTGGGGTTGCCAGCCTCCAGGTGGTGGCGAGATCTCCAGAATTACAACTCATCTCCAGGCAACAGAGATCAGTTCCCCTTGGAAAAAATGGCTTTTTTGGAGGTTGAACTCCATGGCATCACACCCCACCGAGACCCCCTTCCCACATCCCCCCTCCCCAGGCTCACCTCCAAAATCTCCAGGAATTTATTTGATTTTTACCCGCCCTCCCTGCAAGCGGGCTGCGGGCGGGTTACAACAACAATAACACAATTTAAAATCAAAAAGAGTCCAGTAGCACCTTTAAGACTAACCAACTTTACTGTATCATAAGTTTTCGAGAATCACAGCTCTCTTCGTCAGATGCAAGAACTGTGATTCTCGAAAGCTTATGCTACAGTAAAGTCGGTTAGTCTTAAAGGTGCTACTGGACTCTTTTCGATTTTGCTACTACAGACTAACACGGCTAACTCCTCTGGATCTATGACAATTTAAAATACAATACATATAAGTAAAATACATACGTACAATACATATAAGAATTTCTCAACCCAGGGTTGACAACCTGACTATATCCAGAGGCTCCTACGGGAGCAGTCCCTTACAAGGCCCACCCGGAGACCCCTGCCCACGAAAGCCTCCCTATAAGCGCACTGAAGGCCTCACAATCCGCTCCCTGCGCCCGAGGAAGCGAGGGGGGTGAAAGCAGCATCCCCCATGCCCGTCGCCTAACCAAAGCACGACTCTGACACGCTCCTTCCCACCGTAACCGCGTTCACACGTGAACCCAACACGTGAACAACGGAACCCCTACCCGGAGGAAGCGCTCGTGTGAATGAAGTAAGGACGCATCAGCTCCCCGCAAGAGACCCCATTACCTTCCCCGCCGGCGCCGCCACCTCCTCAGTAGCCTCACAACCGGAAACGGCCGCGCCACAGACCAACGCCCGCCTCTTCCTCTCTCTGCCCCGCCTCCTCTCTCCAGTCCACCCAATCAGAGGGTGCCATGCCTCGCTCGTCGCTTTCTGATTGGTCCCAGCACGTACATTCTTGGCCCCGCCCCCTTAGTCCTTTGCCGTCCGACGCGAGAAAGGAGATAGAGAGCGAGAGCGGAGGGAGGGCCGCGAGAGACAGTTGGCGCGGATTGGCTGGAAAGCGCCACGTCCTCACGGCGCGCGCTTCGGGGACAGTGGGCTCCGCCCACTCCCTCTCCGCCGTTGCAGAGTGGCGGGGTGGGCAGCGTCGGGGAATGGGGGAAGCCCTGAACGCATGCGCAAAGGGCGTAACTGGGGCAGGAAGATAGGCCGTTAGAAAAGGCGGGAAAGGAGGGGTTGATTTCTGAGGAAGGTTGTGGTGAGGTCTCAATAGGGTCGGTAGGAATCATGAACATTGCTGAGATTTTTTTTAAAAAAATTGGCAATCAGCATATCATTTTAGTCACGTTATAACACTGAACTCCACCCTGAAAATTTGAGGGGCCGCTGGACTCCATTCCTGCTCTTCTACTGCAGAGCAGCACAGCTTCCTACCTAACGCTGTAATTCTCCTGTCTAGATTTCTGGCTTCTTTTTTTTAGGTATGTCTCTAGCCCCTTTCCTTGTGGAAATATGAGGGCAAAGGTGCGTTTCCACGGTGAAACAGACTGTTTTGGAGCTGTGGGATTTGGAGAGAAGGTTGCAAATGCAACCCCAATTGTAGAGTTGCCCACTTCCAAGTGGTAGGTGGAGATCCCCTGGAATTTTTTTTTCTTTACTGACAGTTATGTCTTTACTGACAGTTACGTACAATCAAATATTTCTTTGAATGAGATCCCCTGGAATTACCACTGATCTCCAGGCCCCACAGAGATCAGTTCTAGAGGCTTCATGAGAAACAAGCAGTATGTAACAAATGAGAGCAAATTATATTTGGCAGGAATGACCCTGTGGTTACTTACACAGGGTCTTTGGCTGGGTTTGGGAAGTGGGCTGTCAGGAATTGCCTTGTCATACCTCAGTTCTTCGACTTTACTTTGCCTTTAGACGATCCCAGGTTCACTCCTTGACATCATTCTCCACCCAAGAGATTCTCGGGTATAAAGGTAGAAGAAGACCCGGGTAAGATGCTGCTGGTAAGAGCAGACAGGGGTCTGACTCTGTATAGGGTAGCTTTATACGCTCAAATTAGAAAGCCCCTTGGAAGTGCAAAGCCAGCTGTGGGAAGGAGCAATGGAGATGATAGGTTTAATCTTGAAGTGGAAAAAAGAATTCGAAGGAGTAATGGGAAAGACCTGGGCAGAGACCAGCGTGCAAAGTGGTCGGAATGGGGGTTGCCAGATTTACTTCTCCGTTATACAAAGACATCTGTGGGCCAGAATCTTCCTTCTGCAGTCTGAGGACCCCTTTTAACAAAAAATTTCACAGGCCTCCTACATGGTAATAATTGTGCTATTAGAATCCATTTATTGGGAAAATACATAATAACAAAACGATCAAAATGATGATGCTTAATATCCATATGGATTTGAGGACCTCTCTATGCCCACCGAGAGGTCCCCAGCCTCCAGGTTTGGAACCACTGCAGCATTAGGGAGCCTGGCCTTTGTACTTCCAATGGAGAAAAACCAATTGTCTTTTTTCTGTCTCACTTTATATCAAGAACACCAAAACGGGTTTGGTGGGAGAAGGCCTTTGAAATCATGGCCTGGAATATCTTTTTCTCCCCACACCCACTTTTTAATTTTTTCTTAAATTATGTAACATCCAGTAGGAGGACTGGTGAACTCAAAAACTTGTGCACTGCCTTGTGTTATTGTAGCTGGTCCTAATAAAAGGGATTGTATAGATGGTAGTTTGGTTTCGGTTACCTATTGGTAGTAATTGTACTATTGTAGACACAGCCCTTCCTAAACGGGACATAATGTCCATTTCCATAGTTACAGATATGAACATAAGAACACATGAAGAGCCCTGCCGGATCAGATCAATGATCCATCTAGACCAGCATACTGTTTCACATAAAGCCCTTAACGGACTGGGACCAGCATACCTGAGGGACTGCCTCTCCCCATATGTACCTTGGAGAGCTCTTAGATCTGCAAGTAAACATCTACTGGTCGTCCCTGGCCCCAGGGAGGCTCAGCTGGCCTCGACCAGGGCCAGGGCATTTTCTCTCCTGGCCCCAACCTGGTGGAACTGTCTGTCGGAAGACACTTGGGCCCACCATGATCTTGTATCTTTTTGGCGGGCCTGTAAGACAGAGATGTTCCGCCAGGCATATGGTTGAGGCCAGCACTGGATCCATCTAATTAGCCTCCCTGCCGGTCTCCTGTCAGTGGGGGGAGCATATGGTCCATCTGCCTCCCCGTGCTTGAGGAGTTAGAGGTTCACCAACCCACACCGCCACCCTTTTCTTCCCTTGTGTATGGTGGGCAGGGAAAGGGGGAAGGATACACCACCTGGAATGTGGATATCCATGTTTGCACTGAGATGCTATTTTATTGGTTTTACCTATTGTACCTTATTTATGATTGTAACCCGCCCTGAGCCTGCTTGCAGGGAGGGAGGGCTAAAAATCAAACAGACAAACAAATAAATAAACGGCAACCCAGGAGAGCCAAATAGCACAGGGGCCTCATGCTTCCTCCTAGCACTGGTATTCAGAGGTCTGCTGCTTCAGCATACGGAAATGCCCTTTAGTCTTCAGGGATAGACTTCGCCACCATGAGTCTGTCTAACCCCCTTTTAAAGCCATCTGTGCTCGTAACCCTCACTACCTCCGTCGGCAGTGTATTCCACAGTTTAATTACTTGTTTAGTAAAGATTCGGGTGGGTGGCCATGTTGGTCTGCAGAAGAAGAGCAAGATTCAAGTCTAGTAAAAGACCAACTAGATTTCCAGGGAGGAGCTTTCAAGAGTCAAAGCTCCCTTTGACTCTCTAAGGCTTATAACCTGGAAATCTAGTTGGTCTCTAAGGTGCTACTTCATTTTATCTGTTCTACTTCTAAGGTGCTACTTCATTTTATCTGTTCTGAACCTGTTTCCTAATGACTTCATTGGATCCCTTGAGTTTTAGTATTATGAGAGAAAAAGCTCTCCCTATTCACTTTCTCCACCCCATGCATAATTTTATAAACCTCTGTCATGTCTCACCATACCCCTCGTTTTCTAGACTGAAAAGTCCCAGACTCTTAATCATCTTGGTTTATTCATGTTATCGTCCACCTTTCTCACTGAGACTCAAGAGTAAATCAATGCAATCAGTAGGAATAGATATCTAATAAGCAATATAATAGGACTGGGACTGCAGAATTCTGAAACATTAGAAATCTGACCAAAGCATAAGCCTCAAACATGACACTTAAACAAGCAGTAACTGGTATTACATAAGTAAAAATACAATGCACTGAGAACAAGGTAATGCATATAGCAATAGATAACCTATACCATACAAAATAGGAAAGTAGCTGTGTTCTATACTTTTTCCAGCTTTGCTTTATCTTTTTTCAGATATGGCAATCAGAACTTTTACACAATATTCCAAATGAGGCCACAACGTAGCTTTTATAAAAGGGCATTACAATGTTGTCTGTTTTATTTTCAATTTCCTAATAATTCCTAGCATGGAATTTGCCTTTTCCACGGCTACTGCACACTGGGTCAACATTTGTTTGAGCACTCCACTATAACCCCAAGATCTCTTTCAATGAATTTAGATCCATCTGCATATATTTTAAATTAGGGGTTTTTTTTGTTTCAATATGCATCACCTTGCACATTCCCATGTTGAACTTCATTTGCCATTTATGGCTTTAAAAAAGCACAAAAGAATGTGCTTGCCTAGTACCAACTGCTTGCTGAGATGAGTCCAGAGCCAGGGTCATGGCAGGGGGGCTGGGTGGTCATAGAAAATCTGCACTATGGAGTCAGTTTCCAGCAGAAAAAAAATGCTATAAACAGAAAAGAGGATGCCCTCTTGTGACAAAACAGCTTATTACAAGGATCTGTGCTGTGAGCTATTTCGCTGCAAGATCATACACAATTCCTGTCCCTGGGGAAAGGCCCATTTATTTACTTATTAAACTGAAGTTTTCCATCATTATCCAGAACTACAACCTAATTTATTTGTGTAAATGCTCTAACAGTCATCGCATTAAAAGTATATTTTATTGCTAAATTAAGTTTTGGGTCCAGCAGCACCTTAAAGACCAACTAGATTTTGTAAGGTTAATGGATTTCCACTCCAGGCAGCTGAATGTGGTGCCTTCCATGAAGATAGTTTCAGGTGGTGCTACTAGACCCCCCGAATCTGGCTCTTCTAGTACAGATCAACGTGGCTACCCACCTGAAGCTAAGTTAAGATTATATAGCTGAACTGCCATAGCTTTGAGCCACACTGACTATCCCTGACTGTATTGCTTGGGAAGATGCAACTTAACATGGATGAGTGCTGATTCTCCACCTGGGTAACAATATTGCAAAGCATGCATACTGGATGAAGAATACACTTCTGAGCAGGAGTAAATGTGAACAAGATCTTAGGGTATGAGTGGATGGAAAGCTAAATATAAGCAGTCAGTGTGATGCAGCAGCAAAAAAGGTGAATGCAATCTTGGGGTGTATCTACAAAAGCATAACATCCAAATCGCAGGATGTTATTTTCCCACTAGAATCAGAATTTTATTGTATTTGGCCATTGGCCATTACAAGTTTACAGAACCATAAGGTACAATAGCTAATAAAAACTTTAAAATCTAGTGGTAAAATAAGTTTTAAAAAATTAAAATAGACTATTCCAACCAGAAGATCATAAAACTGCCCCATTCAGTGCCAGCCTAGATCTAGATCATTGTCCCATTATATACCACATTGATCAGGCCCTACCTGGAGTTCTGTGTGCGGTTCTGGAGGCCTCATTTCAAAAAGGATGTGGACAAATTGGAACAGGTGCAGAACAGAGCAACCTGGGTGATCAGGGGCCCAGAGACCAAGCCCTACGAGGAAAGACTGAGAGACTTGAGAATGTTCATTTTGGAGGAGACTGAAGGGAGCCATGATTAATCTCTTTAAGTATTTTAAAGGCTGTCACTTAGGGGAGGGAGCTGTTCCTGTTGGCAACAGAAGATGGGACTTGAAATAATGGGTTTAAACTACAGGAGGGAAGGTACCTGCTGGACATTAGGAAAAACTTTAATTCAGCAGCAGAATCGGCTGCTTATAGATGTGGTGGGTTCCCCCTCATTTGCAGTCTTCAGTGATTGGCTGGACAAATCCTTATCTGGGGTGCTTTAGGCTGTTCCTACACTGGGCAGGGGATTGGACTAGACGGTCTTTAAGACCCCTTTCAACTCTATGTTTCTATGATGAGAGAGGGGTGCATAACCCCAGATTATATCCTGTTCAGGACCCTGGCAGAAGTGTCGAAAAAGTACTGGGCTACATCAGGGAGGAGGCTGTGGGCAACTGCCTGCAAGTGCTGAAGTTTGGGAACGACAAGAGGGAGTCGGGTAAAGCATCTTAAAGACTAACAATATTCAATGCAGCATCTCATGAGTGAGACTTCACTTCTTCAGATGCAAGAGCCAGCAAGAAAATAATTTTCCCAAAGATAATAGGGAAGGGAGAAAGGAGAGGAGTTAAGCAAAGAGAGATTGTGTGGCACGAGTCTGTTGTAATTCTCTATGCCCAGGACTTGAACAACTTAGGTTATCTCACACTGTGTAATCCACTTGGAGTCTCAGTGAGAAAGGTAGAGTATGAATGAATGCATGCATGCATGCGTGCATGAATGAATGAAAAAGAGGATGAGAGTGGTCAGAGGTTGTAGCCTGTCTGGTGCAGTGAAAATAAACATAAGTAGGTAAACAGAAAACTAATTAAGGAAGAAGCAGTCTGAGGCATAAGAGAATTAACCAACATCAGCAAAGGGCTATGGTGTGATACAACATATTAAGAACTATCAAAGTTTCTCCAAAGCAGTCTGGTTGATATGTGGCAACAGTTCCAGCAGATGCCAGCTGCACAGGCCATGACCAGGTATTTCATTTGGTTCTTGGGCTGCGCTTTCTTGTGACCCCCTTCTTTCTTCTGAGCCCCCACTCATTCCCTGTTTTGAGATATAACGCTCCATTCTCCTGAGTTTGTGTTTGGAGAGTTCATCAGAAAGGATGTGGCATTCTTGGCAGCGGACGATATTAATAACACCATTTATATAGTACTTTCCTATAAATTATGGTAAGAACATAAGAATGTGGTCCATTTAGTCTGGCATCCTGTATCATACAGTGCCCCAACCAGTTACTTTGGAGGGCCAAAAAACAGAGCATAAAGGAGAAGGCCTTCCCCTGAAGTTGCCTCTTTTGGCACTGGCATTCAGAGATTTACTGCCTCTGAATATGGAGGGTCCCTTCAGTCACCATGGTGGGATGCCAGTCAGACCTCTCCTCCATGTATCTGTCTAACCCCTCTTTAAAGCTGTGGCCATCAATGCATCCTTTGGCAGTGAATTCCTTGTTTTAATCACTCGTATAAAGTACTTCCTTTTGCCCATCCTGAATGATCCATTGCTTATCAGCGTCATTGGAGGCCCTCGAGTTCCAGCATTTGGGGAGAAGGGAAAAAGTTCTCTCTGCCCACTCTCTCTTGTTAGTCTTGTGAGGTAGGACAGTATTATTCTCCTCAGCTGATCATGGCTTGCCTACACTGAATTCATAGCAGACATGAAATTTTACCCTGATCCCTTAGGTCACAGCTCACTCTTTTACTTCACCAGCTGATCCCAGCCCAGGTGATATATTGTCAAATTCAATACCTAGTGTTTAGCACCAAATGTTTCCAGAACATACAAAGGAAATGGATATTCTACCTTTACTCCTGGAAAGTCCCTTTGGCCATTTTTGTAACAGGAACCAATTGCAGTCCCCATTCTGAATCTGTCTTCGAGGAATGGTACCCTATATTGTTGGTGCTTGGTACCCAAGCTCTGAAAGCAGCCATGCTGGTTGAAAGGGAAAATATAAAACATTCATACGATGTTGATTTTTTTTTTTTACTAAAGAATATATTTTAATCCATTGTCCATTTCCAATGCAATATTTTACTCTTTGGCTGTCAGATTTTCCCGTACAGCATTTCCTTTACCATTCCAAAAGATTCCCATGGAGGAAATAATTGTATCAGAAGAGGAGATTGTATTCTTGCCCCTGTTGCAATTTGGGAAGGGCTTTCCAGAAGTAGCTTCCTTCTCTCTTATTCAAACCAGTATCCAAGAATATCATTGTACAAGTCAGGGCAGAATCCTGCATTTTGCATGCCATTTGGCTTCCTGTGAATTGCACATGTAAGCATAACAGTGGGAACGAAAACAAATACTGTGAGAAAGTGAAGAGAGACCGGGTACAATGATTCAGTGATTCGGTAGCCAGATCAGAGCCTAAAACAATGTTGAACTACATCAGCCCCTAAGCTGTGGCCTACAGCCTCCTCCAAGCCGATGGAAAACTCAGATCAGATAAAATCCAGAAACCCTGCAGACCTTGAGTCCTCCAGGCCATAAAAATTCGGAGAGGGAAGTCAGTTCATGCCCCCACCACCCTCCGCTTCTGGCACTCATGCAACAAACATGTGTCAGTCTTAGGTGGTGAAATAGGTCTACCGCAATCAGACCCACAAATGTTTAAAGCAGCTTGTTTGTCAAAGGAGGCGTGAGAGGTCCCTGCCACCCGTCACCTCTTTCAGTTCCTCTTCATGGGGAGATGTTTCCTCCCCATTTCACCCTCCACTAGGGGAGAGTTCCTCTTCTGAGGGGGGAGATGTTCTGATTAATTTGTCTGTCTATGCAGAGGTTGCCGCAAAGAAGCACGTTAATATCCACTTAGCGAGGCAGATGGACGTGAGAACTGGGGCCATGTGCAGCCAGACCTTCTCCATCAGCTGCCCAGCTCCCCCCACCCAGCAGATGCTGCCAGCAGTGGCCATTTCACTTGGCAGCTGCTCAGAGCAATCCTCCTGGGGTCTCTACCATTGGACCAGCTCCAGCCACCTACGAGTTGAGGCATCTTTATTTTATGTACAGTGAAAGCATCTTCTTTCTCTTGCGTCGAGTCCATAAAATAATAAAGCGCTGTACCTGGAGACCATTTTATCCTTTGCTCGAGCCTCACTTAGAAGAACTGTAAGCCCTAAATCAATAATAATAACAACAGCCACAACAACATTCGATTTATATACCGCCCTTCAGGACCACTGAATGCCCACTCAGAACAGTTTACAAGATGTGTTGTTATTATCCTCATGACAATCACCCTGTGAGGAGGTGGGGCTGAGAGAGCTCTGAGAGAGCAGCAACTGTCCCAAGACCACCCAGCTGGCTTCAAGCAGACAAGTGGGAAACCAAACCCAGTTCTCCAGATTAAAGTCCTGCCTCTCTTAACCACTACACCAAACTGGCTCTAATGAATCACGTTGCATAGAGGAGTCAACCAGCTCTTCCCTGATCTTGTACCATGGGTGAACTTTTATGCGCACCAATATTTCCTAGTAACCTGTTGTGCAAGTCACCTTTGGTAAGGCACTCGCTCCAGTACTGAGTTCAGGTGGAGTGCCCAGGCTGCTCCACCCAGATTGCTTTTCATCACAGCTGTGATTTTGTCTCCTTCAGCCCATGCTACGATGCAAGAGACATTCAAGTCCGAGTGGAGGCCATTGCTGGAGCCGTAAGGCCACTACATTGAAGTTTTGTGCTAAATTTGGACCATTCCATAGAAACGGTGGGAATAAATACATGAAAAAGAATCTCTCTCCTCATGGAAAGGAATGCCTCAAGCAGTCCTGTCGAGAAGGGTGCAAGAAGAATCAGGATGAGGATTCCAGCCAGCTGACGGGAAAGCACAGTCATTGACCACTATTTAGATCTGCTTGCTTGGGGGCTGTCCCTCAGTGGTAGAGCACCTACTTGGCATGCCAAAGGCCCCGGGTTCAATCCCTGGCATCTCCAATTAAAAGGACCAGTAGGTGATGTGGAAGATCTCCATCTGGGACCCTGGACAGCCTCTGCCAGTCTGAGTAGACAATACTGACCTTGATGGACTGAATCCCTGATTCAGTATAAGGCAGCGTCATGTGTGTTTCATGTGTGCATGTGACTGGACCACATTGTACCTTCAAGAAGGACTAGCCCAGAGCCTCGAGGTGCTCTCCAGAAGGCGAGAGGCCTCATAATCTCCAGTCCCTCTTGTCTGACCCCAGTTACACTGCACTCTTTTGGGCCCGTTAATACAATCAACCACACTATCTTTCCTGATAGCATAATCTCACCGTTTGCTTCCGGACTTGGCTGCTTTTCATACCCCACAGATCTCCATGCCTGGAGGGAGCAGGAGGGTCGTCAGAGGCTGAAGGTAAATATCATTAAGATTGGGAGCTGGGTTGGAGATTAGGGAACCTAGAGCTGCAATCTAGGAAATAACTTCATTCTTTGTCCCCGATGATGGTTCAGAAACGAAGGGATTTTCATCCCCGCTCATCTCTGTTCCTTTGGATTTGCATTTCCCCGTTTTTGCATGCCTTTCCTGTGCTGATTCATTTATCCGTGCTTACAAACTGACCCAAAAACGACATCAACCCATATCCATGAGGACTTCTCTGTTTCTATCCAAAGTTCCATTTACCCCACCAAGTGTGGTGCCTGCCTCAGGGCTGGGAGAACACTGGAAACTGAGAAGCACTGAAGGCTATGCCTGGGCCAGAGACTATGGGCCAAACAAGTGACGAATGACACAGGTTGGACACTTGTCAGCTTCCCTCCAGTTTTGATGGGAAATGTAGGCAGCTTGGTGGAATGTTGGACAAGTGACAGTTGAGGAGTCTATTGGACAGCAGTTGGAGAGCCAAGCTGAAAGACCAGGATGCCTACATTTCCCATCAAAACTTGAGGGAAACTGACAAGTGTCCAACCTGTGTCATTCGTCGCTTGTAGCTTGGCCCTAACTAGCAGAGGGCTAATTCTTTCATAGGCAGCAGGATTCGAGTCTTCAAGATGAACAAGATTTTTGTTTTCAAGAGTCAATGCTCCCTTCGTCAGATACAAGTAGGAATGGAGATCCCTGAGCCCTTATATCCCCTGTCAGAAGTTGGGGGCGTGCTACAAAGAAGCGAGTCAGGATGCAAAGGTACAGTGCAAAAAGTAGCTCTAATCAAGCTTGATTACATTTTACATTGCACCTTTGCATCCTGACCTCCTTCTTTGCAACTCGTCTTGCACCATCGGACTGGAATATAAGGGCTCAGGGATTGCCATTCCTACTTGTATCTGACTCTTGAGAGCTTATACCCAAAAAATCTTGTTGACCTTTAAAGGTGCCACTGGACTCCATTCTTGCTGTTCTACTGCAAACCAACATGGTTGCTTACGTGGAACCCTCTTCCACAGAGAATCTCTAAGGCGAGGAGGAACCACCAGCAGCTTTTCATGCACTCTTCTGCTGTTGCTTACGTGGAACCCTCTTCCACAGAGAATCTCTAAGGCGAGGAGGAACCACCAGCAGCTTTTCATGCACTCTTCTGCTGTCCTCCTTGCACCACATTTTTAGGAACAGGCCCTTGTTCTGTTCTGTTTCCTGAGGAGCATCTGTGGTGGATATGATCATGCAAAGGCTTCAGGCTGCTGAGCAAGTCACTTCTGCTGTCACGAGGCATCTGTGCGTCCCATAGATACGGAGAACCTTTGCACTCCTGGTGATGGTGGTAGGGCATCTATGACTACATCTGAATTGCTGTGATCTCAGTCATCCTTCCTGCTTATTCTTAATCCCGCTTGTTCTTCTTCAAAGTCCTAAATTCTGTGCCTGAGGAATGGTTCTTGTTTTCGGGGGGAAATTTCCTATCAACAGTTCCTTGGAGTTGGACCTGCTTCTCGGCCTCCAGGATTTGGGAGAGGGGGCTTGGTAAGACTGGCAAGACTGAGGGAGGTGTTTATTTTTCCTTAAATGAGTTGGCTCAGCCAATATCTGCCTGTGAGTTAAGCAGACAAAAAATCAGGAAGCGTGGTGCTATGTGCACCTGGGTTGGACTTTCCTTCCCTATATGCCAAAGCCACATGTCTCTGACAATTACAAGGGTCACTGATTCGAGGGAAAAAACCTCTGCAGGTGTCAGGGGAAGACACAAGCCAGAGCTTGGTTATTCTGTGTATCTTTTCCCCAGCACTCACGTTTCCCCCTCATTTATGCTCACAGTCATCTCACTGTGCTCCAGGTTACTCTCCAGAACTAACTGATAGTATCCTTATCCTCTAATAAGGAATTTCAGGCCCAATCCTGGCACCACCCTGCCTGGCTTCTCTGCTTTTCAGCCCCCCCCCCTTCAAGGCTCAAGGTGGGGGGGATGTGATCCTCGGGATCGTGCAGCCAGTTCCCCATCCATCCATCCATCCATTCATTCCGCTTCTCTTCAGCTAATATCTCAAAGTGCTTCACAACCATTACAACGGTTTAAAAAATACAAAAATAAATATTCAATAAAATCACAATAAAACAGCCTAATACAAATAATTAACAACCACTCTAGTTCCAACCCCAATCCATAAAACCCTGCAAATAACATGAAAATTGCAGGTAGATAAGATGCACAGCAATTTGCTCCGCCTTGCAAAAGAATATTAGACAACAAAGGCACGTCGGAACAGTTCTGCCTTCCAGAGTTTCAGAAACATCGACAGGTCCTGCGGAGCACAAGTGCCTTCCGGTAGTACCTTCCAAAGTGCATTGTTTCTCAGCTTTTTGGCTAAGATCAAGTGTGGTGTAGTGTATTCCAAAGGAAGGGTGCCACAGTCATATTTGCCCTCTTCCTGGTAGAAGAAAGTCGTGCCACCCCAAAGCCAGGAACTGCCAGAAAGTCCTGCGAAGATGAACAAAGTGTTTGTGTGTGTGTGTGGGGGGGGGGGGGGGTGTTTCTAATGGGAGAGACCAGGGCTTTTTTCTAGGAAAAGAGATGGTGGAACTCAGTGGGTTGTCAGCACAGGGGGCAACTTCTGGCGGGAAGTGGTGCCCCTGGAACCACGTGCGCATGCGCAAAGTGCACGCATGTTCCCAGGACTGCGCAATGATGTCATTTTGGGTCAGCTGGAACAACAGGGGGAGTTTTTAAAAATTTAAATTGCCCTAGGTGAAAATGGTCACATGGCCAGTGGCCCCGCCCCCTGATCTCCAGACAGAGGGGAGTTTAGATTGCCCTCTGCGCCACTCTAGCAGCAATCTAAACTCCCCTCTGTCTGGAGATCGGGGGGGGGGGGGCACCGACCATGTGACCATTTTCAAGAGGTGCTGGAACTCCATTCCACTGCGTTCCAGCTGAAAAAAAGCCCTGGGAGAGACCAACTAGAAGGTATGAGTGCTTCAGACCCTGGAAGGCTGTAAAGATGAGGACCAACACCTTGAATTGGAGCTGGAGACTAATTGCTAACCAGTGCAGCTGCTTCAAAATTGGTGTTCTATGAGCTGACCATGGTGACGTGGTCCACAACCTAGCAGCCACATTCTGCACCCCCGGAAGTCTCCGAAGCATCTTCAAGGGTAGCCCTATGTAGAGCGAGTTGCAGTAGTCTAATCAAGAGGTGACAGTTGCATGGATCAATGTGGCAAGCTCGGATTGAAATAGATATGGGGAAAGTTGTCGGGCCTGATGAAGGCGGAAAAATGCTGTTCTGGCCACCCTGGACCATGGAAAGCTTAGAATCAAGCCAAACCTCCCAAGCTCTTCAGAGTCTGCAGCAGAAAGCTGGGCTCCGTTAAGTAACGAGAGAGGCAAATTCCCTACAGCCGAAGTCCTTCCCAGCCATGGGACTTCGGTTTTCAAAGGATTTAACTTCAGCCAGCTACCCCTCAGCCCTAGGGCATCCAGGCATTGGGCCAAGGAAGAGATGTCTGCTTCTGGTTGTTTATCAAGTGGAAGGTAGAGTTGGGTGTCATCAGCATATTGGTGGCATCCAGTCCCCAACTTCCTTCCAAGTGAAGGGGAATCCCGGGCACATCACGGCGTTCTTCAGGAATGAGCCACGTCTAAGATGCAGTCATCATTTTGCAAGCGGTGCAGCCAGTCATAGAAACTCTGAGTCAAGGCTGCCAATCTGGGAGGCGGGGCGGTAAGGGGGGAATCCCTGATGACGCTGGGACCGCTCTGTCTGGTTAAGAGCTTTGGGGGACTCCAGGGATGTATGGGTACCTTTTGCCCAACAGAGCCTGCCTCACCCACTCAGTGGATGCCTGTGGAAGCACCCTCCCTTGGGCCTGGAGGAATTCACCCTGCTGAACTTGCCACGGGGCAGGGTAGGGAGTGTGGGAATTTGGCATGATGTTTCCTCTGCAAGAGGAAAACAGAACAGCTGCCAGGGGCCTGATCTGATACTGAGATTCTGTGGGCTGCATCCAGCCTCAGTTCCCCACCTGGAAAATGGATGCAAAACTGACCCACTTCATGGGGTTTTATGGCATTTCGTTATGCTTCTCATTTGAAAAGAGACGTGGGAAATCATTATTAACTCTGTGCCAAAAAGGAATACTTTTCAAGGCCAGCTGGGAATGTGAGACTCACCACATCTCTTTTCTAAAAAAAAAGTCGGGTGGTGTAGTGGTTAGAGTAGAAAAGAGCAAGAGCCCAGTAGCACCTATAAGACTAACAAAATTTGTGGTGGGGTATATGCTTTCATGAGTCACAGCTCACTTCTTCAGCTACCCTGAAGAAGTGGCAAACTGGATCTGGGAATATCCAAATTCAGACCCCCATTTACTGTGAAACTCCGCGGGTGACCTGGAGCCAATCAAACTCACTACCTTTTATTTCGGCATCAGTTTTCCTTGTCTAGAACCCTCATTGTCATATGGAGTGGCTGGCCACTCTCCATTAGCATAAAACTACCTTGCGGGGTTGTTGTGATGGTTGAACTGGAGAAGGGGAAGTCCTAAAAATGCCCTTCTTAAATAAGACTGTTTGCAGAAAGGCTGTTAAGAGGAAGTGGAGTCAGAGAAGAGGGAGATGGCATATGGTTGGGAAGAGCAGGGTGGGCTCCAAGGATTATTCTCATGGTTTAAATGATTGGGTTACAAGTCAGCACTTTGCCGGTTCGAATCCCGCTACTGCCATGAGCTCAGCAGGTGGCCTTGGGTAAGCTGCTCCTCTCAGTCCCAGCTCCCCAGCTGGAGTGAGGGGATAATGACAACACTGACTTTGTTCATCTCATCTAGAAGAGCAGTATATAAGTGCACTGTTGTTATTATAAGGGAGCTGCTGTAGCATAGTGGTTAAGTGCTAGGGCTGTGCATCAACACTCTGATGGTTCAACTCAACAGGCGGCCTTGGGGCAAGCCACCCTTCTCAGTCCAGCTCCCCAGCTGGATTGTTGGAATAATAATAACCCTGACTTTGTTCACCGCTCTGGGTGGGGCATGAATCTGTCTAGAAGGGTGGAATATAAGCACACTGTGAGCCAACACTACTTCTGATGTGGCAGCTGTGAAATATTGCCTCTAGCCCCTGCTCTGAAACACAAAGCCTCTCTGCTGTGTACTGAAGGCAACTTTATTGGCGCTGATGTATGTTTGAAAGGGGTGAGAAAAACAATAATAAGTCACTCCTCCCAGCCCCAACTCCCCGGCTGTATTGTGGGGATAATAATAACGCTGTTCAGGGCTCTGAGCAGACACTCCTCTGTCTAGAAGAGCGCCTAATCCGCCTTGAGTCTCAGTGAGAAAGGCGGACTATAAGTAAGGTGCGGAAGAGAGTGCCCTCAAGTCATAGCTGACTTCTGGCAAGAGACTGAGGGAGGTACTTTGCCATTGCCCGCCTCTGCAACCCTGGAGTTCGTTGCAATAAATAAAATAAAAACAGAAGGACATCGTTGCTGCGGAAAAGAAGCATGGCCCACCAGAGGCTCAAGGCTGGCACAGGTGAGGGGGGCAGGCTCCACGGTGCAGGGGGGCCAATTGCTAGAAATTGGGGGGGGGCAGGTGAGGGCGCAGGTGACAGCTGGAGGAGGGCACCGGTTGGCACAGCCGCTCGGCCAGGGAGGAGCTCCGGGCAGGTGCGCGGCTCCGGGAGTGACGCAGGTGAGCCCCGGCCAGGCGGGACACCCCGCGGCGCAGGGCCCGGCGGCTGCCGACGGGCCGCCGCCGCCGCCCGGAAGGGAGGCACCTGCCCGCCCGCCCGCAGCCCGTCGGGGGCGGGCTGGCTCCTCCCCGCGGAAGCTTCAGTCGGACGCCCAGCCCGGAGCCAGCAGCGGCTGCCGCGACGGGGAGCCAGGTGAGACCGCAGGGGGACCGCCGGCCAGCGCCGCGCCCTGGAGGCGCCCGCGGGCGCCGCCGCCCAGCGGGGGGCAGCAGGCCGGAGAGGGTCGAGGGGTCCCCGCCCGCCCACCCGCCGAGACCCCTCGGGTAGGGCCGTCGAAGCAGGACTGGGGGGCAGGCAGAGGGAGGCCACGGGCTGCACCCTGCGCTGGAGGTGCCGAGGGGGCTTCTGTGCCCACTTGGGGCGGGGGGGTTGGAGCGCTTGGCAGGTCTCCCAGACTCCCGTTGGGATGTCCCCTCCCCTCCCCGCTCGGCCCAGATCCGGTGCGACGCAGACTTCTTAACTAGTCGAATCCAGGAGGTTGCAAGTTGGCGCCTTGCGGGCACCCTGCCTGGCACTCTTCCTTCCCCCACCCAAACCTGGGCTTTGCAGAGATTTTTGCTCTGCTCTGGGAAACTTCGTTGTTGATAGTGTTGCCAACCTCCAGGTGGTGGCTGGAGAGCTAGCTCTCAGAATTTCATCTGATCTGCAGGTGATAGAGATCAGTTCCCCTGGAAAAAATGGATGTCTTGGAAGGTGGGCTCTATGGCATTACACCCTGCTGAGGTCCCTCGCCTCCCCAAACTCCACCCTCTTCAGCCTCCACCCTTCCAAATCTCCAGGAATTTCCCAACCCAGAGCTGGCAACGCCATGTGTCATCAATATGCCAGTATAACTGTTATGCGTATAAATGCTAGTGTTTATTTTTCAAACCCTAAAGCAGCTGGGAGCCAGAGAGGGACTGAAAATAAAAAGGCAGGTATCGCCATGCCCTTGTATAAAGCTATGGTGGAGCTTCCTTTGGAAGACTGCCTGCAGTTGATGGATTGATTGATTGATTGGATTTCTAGCCCGCCCTCCCCACAAGCAGGCTCAGGACGGGTTACAATCATAGATAAATTACAACGACTAAAACCAGTAAAATACAACTCAGTACCAACATGGATTTCAACATTCCAGGTAGTGCTCCCTTCCCCTTTTCTGGTCACCGTATCTCAAAAAGGATATTGCAGAGCTGGAGGAAGTACAGAAGAGGGACACCAAGATGGTTAGGGAGTTGGGGCACCTTTCCTAGGAGGAAAGGTCGACGAGTCTGGGACTTTTCAGTTTAGAAAAAAAGATGATTAAAGGGGGACATGATAGAGGTTTATAAAATGATGCCTGGGGTGGACAAAGTGGATGTTCTCCCTCTTACATAATGCTAGAACTTGGAGGCACCCAGGGCTTTTTTTCAGCGGGAACACGGCGGAGCGGAGTTCTGGCACCTCTTGAAAATGGTCACATGGCCGGTAGCCCCGCCCCCTGATCTCCAGACAGAGGGGAGTTTAGATTGCCCTCCGTGCGTGCAGAGGGCAATCTAAACTCCCCTCTGTCTGGAGATCAGGGGGCGGGGCCACTGGCCATGTGACCATTTTTGCCAAGGGCAATTTAAACTTTAAAAATCATCCCCCTTGTTCTAGCTGACCCAAAGTGACGTCATTGTGCGGTCTTGAGTTCCACCACCTCTTTTCCCAGAAAAAAAAGCCCTGGAGGCACCTGATGTATTTGTTAAGAAATCGGTTTGGGACAAACTAAAGGAAATGCACATCATGGAGGAAAGGTCCATCGGCGGCCACTCGCCCTGGAGTTTGAAGGGGAGCCTCTTTCTACTGAGGCAGCAAATCCTTGAATCTTAGCGTTGGGAGGCAGCAGCATGGGAGGGCCCTGCAGGTTAACTGGTTGGCCGCTGGTTGGTGTCTGAAAAAGGGAACTCCCGCTTTCAAACGTTTTGATCTGAAAATCTTGTTGGTCTCTAAGGTGCCACCAGGCTCAAATCCTGGCCGGCTGTTGTGTAAGGCAGGACTTTGGATCAGGTGGATTGGTGGATTGATGCGCCAAGCTCTCTTTATGTTCTTACCCTTGTGTGTGTTATGTGCCATCGAGTCACCTCCGACCGATGGTGATTCTATGAATGAGAGACCTCCAAAACGTCCTATCATTAACGGACTTGCTCACATCCTGCAAACTGGAGGACGCGGCTTCTTTTTATTGCATCCAGCCATCTCATATTAGGTCTTCCTCTTTTCCTACTGCATTCCACTTTTCCTAGCATTATTGACTTTTCCAGAAAGTCTTGTCTTCTCATGATGTGACCAAAGTACAATAGCCTCGGTTTCCCCATTTTAGCTTCTAGGGAGAATTCAGGATTGATTTGATCTAATACCCACTTATTTGTCTTTTTGGCTGTCCTTAAGAATCAAATTTTATTTTATTTCGTCTATAGTCTGCCTTTCTCAAGACGGATTACAAAATTTAAAACAAAACAATAGAACAGTAGAATATATACAATAAGGGTCATTCATACTAGCCTGCCCAAATGTGAGACAGAACCCCTACTGTCTTTGCCTCCCAATCAGAGATACGGACGCAAGGAGCAGAGCCTGTTTGGTGGTGGTGCCTCTCCTGTAGAACGCAACGCTTGCTGCTGTTGGCCTGCTGCCTGCCCTTCTGAGACTGAGGGGCCAGCTGAAGACATTCCTATTTTCCTTGGTGTTTGGCAGCTAGTGGCTTGAGATAGTGCTTGGTTTTGAATTATGTTCTACTTTTACCCCAGTTTTAGATGTTGTAGGGCCAAGGTAGGCAAATGTGTTGGCCCAAGGGCTGCATGTGGCTTAGCTGGCATCCAACCCAGAGCTGGTCTCGGGAGTGGGATAACCCCCAGATGCGCCCCCCTTTCCTCTCTGTTGCTCTTAATAGCATTTAGCCCTTGAGCAGCATACCAGTTTTTCAGGAGTGCTGGCCCACTAGACAGTTCTGCAGTCTGGGCAAGCTTAACAAACTGTTAAGCAACATGAAGTCCAGATGAAAAACTTCCGTGGGCCAGTTGTGTGTGTGTGTGAAAATGTGTGTGTGTGTATGACTGTGAGAAACTGTGTGACCAGCGGAAATGAAAGGGGCCACGGACGGAATAGTCCAAGCCACATCCTCTTCTTTAAGAGCACAATCTGAGAAGCGTGCTTTCCGTTTTCAGCATATTTTTAGCTGTCTTTAACTTCCAACGAGCTTTGGAATGCTTGTGGCCATTGCCATTCTAAACCACTCGGCGAAGCTGGCCTCCACAATTCCCATTTTCCATTTGGGGATCCGAAACTGCAAAAGAGAGGCTTGTCCAAGTCACCTCAGAGGGGATTTTGAACCTCGGGGCTGCTCATATCTAAATCCAATTATTTGTCTTTTGGGCCCTATAATGAAGTTCCCTCTGGGTCTAAGTACCTGCTCCTCGACATCCCCAGTTCCTTCCTTCCTCTCCCCCCAATGCTAGCGTGGTCTTTGATGTTGCCTATCCGTGTTAATAATTATGGAATTCTTGATCCAATGTATCTTGTTTTAATCTGGAGGCAAAGGCAAGCTCAAGGGAAGCTTATCTCTCAAACGCTGGAAAGACAAACGTTGGGCTCATTTGTGGTTTCAGTACATCCATTCTCTACCGGTTTTGATAATACAGGCTAAGTAAACAGGCTAATGGGGGTGGGGGGCGCTTTCATCATGCATTGTATATTAGTGCACGTAACCCTGCGCATAAATCACTTATGGAGTTCACTGCTCCCAAGATGTGGTGAGGGTCACTGGCTTAGTCGGTTTCGAATTTAAGTGTATGGATAGGTTTGTTGATGGCTAAATGGAACCTCCATGTGTTGAAGCAGTGGGGCAAGGGAGAATTTTCATGCTTTGCTTGTGGGTTCCCAGGAGCTGGACTTCGGTGAATCCTTGTTACGTTCTTATATCAACAAGGACTTAAGAGGGCACGGATAGTGTCGCTTAAGCTGCGTCTCCGGAATTGCTTAGATTTGCAGAAAGCGCGAGAGGAAGGAAGGAGAAGCAAGCGTCTTCACGCAGTGTCCCTCATGAGATTTAGAAAGGAGGGCTGCTTGAAAATAGCAGAAGAGAAACTTTGTCGGAGTTGGCATGGAAACGGCAGCAAGAGCCCCCCCCCCACACACACACACACCGCTGTGGTGAAAGGAAGTCTCCCCTCTCAATGTTTGGGAGGTGGAGGAAAATCCTGCGTTTGGCCCCTGTAGAACATGGGGAGGTAATCTCTTTAAAGCTTATTCAGGTGAGTAGCCATGTTGGTCTGCAGTAGACAAGCAAGGTTCAAGTCCATTAGCGTCTTGAAGACCAAGATTTCCAGAGTATGGGATTTCTAGAGTCAAAGCTCTTTTAAGGTGCTACTGATCTTGGATCTTGCATTTAAAGCAGTGTGTCCCAAACTCCTGATCCAGAGGAGTTAGCCGTGTTTGTAGTAGCAAAATAGTAAAGAGTCCAGTAGCACCTTCAAGACTAACTAACTTTATTGTAGCATAAGCTTTCGAGAACCACAGCTCTCTTCGTCAGATTCATTGTCAGATGCATCTGATGAAGAGAGCTGTGGTTCTCAAAAGCTTATGCTACAGTAAAGTTGCATTTGATGAAGAGAGCTGTGGTTTTCGAAAGCTTATGCTACAGTAAAGTTGCATCTGATGAAGAGAGCTGTGGTTCTCGAAAGCTTATGCTACAATAAAGTTGCATCTGATGAAGAGAGCTGTGGTTCTCAAAAGCTTGTGCTACAATAAAGTTGGTTAGTCTTAAAGATGCTACTGGACTCTTTACTATTTTCTAAACTCCTGAGCCGATGCACACTTGGGTTTTGTGAATTAAATTTGAAGGTGTACTTTGTTTTGTTTTAGAGTGGTGCAGCTGCACCCTCCAAGCAGTTCTGAGATTACCCCCCCCCTCCACATACACACACCCCAGAACGTGTTCGGAACAAAAGGTAGCCATGCAGTTTAAAGGGGAGACTGGCCGTATTGGGGGGGGGGTCTTTCCCCTTGTTACAACCCCTTTTTTCTCTTGGGTAGATTTGGTCTTTAAGCCTTTTCTTACACCCTCTGGGTAGATTGCTGCCACCGGGTATATTATATTCCAAGATATTTTATTTAAATACCTCTTTTTAGTAATGTGCCCAAGGGTCAGGCTTTTTCATGGTACTATGTGGCCCTGAGGATAGGAATGGGATATAGGAATGACAGATACTCTGGGATATAAAAAAACCCCAAAATAAACTTTTATTTTTATAAGAAGTGTATCGGTTTCATATTATTTCTTAAGCTTGATGGTTTCCAAAGAGTAATTCTCAGTTCTTAAAGTTACTTTACTTAAACCCCGTCACACAGATCTTCTCTCAGGCTTCACACACAGCTTGCCTGCTTTTCATATTAATTTCTCTCTCAGTTACAAGTAAGGCCTTTTCTCAGGCACACACACAGTTTGCCTGCTTTTCCCTGACTGAATGTTCTTTCACAAACACAGTTCAGGCTTCCACATGGGTCATATTTCTCTCAGAACTGCTTAAAAATACTCGGGCTGCACACAGCTTGCTTGCTAAAACCGGACTCGATATTTTTCACAGAAATGCTTAAACATGCTAAGGCTGCACGCAGCTTGCCTCTCTTGCCCTGACTGAATCTTTTCTCTCCACTCTCAGGGCCAAGCTACAAGTGATGCCTGACACAGGTTGGACACTTGTCAGCTTCCCTCAAGTGTTGGTGGGAAATGTAGGCAATCCTGGTCTTGCAGCTTGGCTCCCTGACTGCTGTCCAATGGACTTTTCAACTGGCACTTGCCCAACATTCCGCCAAGCTGCCTACATTTCCCATCAAAACTTGAGGGAAGCTGACAAGTGTCCAACCTGTGTCAGGTGTCACTTGTAGCTTGGCCCTCAGTCTAAAACTGCCCTCACTCCGCCCACCCTCTCAGTCATCAACCAATCATCTCACTCACTCCTCCCTCTCTTTCACCCCCACTCTTCACTTATGCCACACCAAGCATTTAAAGACACATGCACACATTTACTTAAAATCATTACACCTTTTCTGTGTTGTGCCATAAATTGCTGGCCCCAAAGTTGCTTTTGCTATTTTGCAGGAAAAAATACCCATACATTTTTCTAGCAAGGATGAAAGCAGGAGGGAGTTTTTGGCAGGAAATCGGCAGGAGGGGAAAGGGTTAATTAGCGCCTCCCTCTCTCTGTTTAAATGAGAACGTGATAATCACAGAGTTAGAATAAGTGGAACTGCATGGAACATCTAGTATACTCTCATAGTTTGTAAGAGGGAAAATTCTCTGCATCTAGATGAGTCTCCTCTCCCTGGTGTTTCTGTATGAGTCATTGTTTGGGGTATGATTTCCCAGCTAGAATGTGGCAAAGGTAGAACAGAGATGCAGCAAGCAACGTCCTGGATACTTTGGGCTCTGTATGTGTGTGAGAGAGTGTGGGGGGGGGCACACGCCCCCATAATCCCTACTTTTGCAAGGCTGTCCTAAGCCGGGCCTGGAGGGCCACGGACTCCCTTGCACCAATCCAAAGCTACAATTTTCCCCAGGCCAGTTTGGCTAGGGATCCTGGCGGTGTTTTGCCATCTTCTGGGCATGGAGCAGGGGTCACGGGGTGTGTGGGGGAGGGGGGAGGTAGCTGTGAATTTCCTGCATTGTGCTGGGGGTTGGACTAGATGACCCTAGAGATCCCTTCCAACCCTAGGATTCTATGATACAGCCATCGAACATGACCATGGCGAAGGGAGTCCAAATGCAAGAGAACGTTTCAGGACTGAATAGCCCCACAATGCTGGGCATCTGGAACCGCAGGAATGGCTTTGACTTTAAAAAGCGGCAGGTGATACGGTTTGAGGTCAGGACCCCAGAGAACAAGGCTGACCCTGTTGATCATGAGAAGGAGGGCAGGAAGGGTTTCATGAATGCTTATTCTTCTGGCCCCTTCTTACACACCCAGTGTAATGCTGGTCGCCACTTCGGGGTCAGGATGCAATTTCCCCCAGGCCAGTTTGGCTGGGGATCCTGAGGGTGTTTTGCCATCTTCTGGACACGGAGTAGGTGTCCCTGGGAGTGTATGGGGGGAGGTAGTTGTGAATTTCTTGCGTTGTGCAGGGGTTGGACTAGATGACCCTGAAGGTCCCTTCCAACCCTATGATTCTCTGATTCTGTGACCCAGGACTGGTACATGGCACTTTGTTGTCCCAAGCAAGGCACACCCATCTTTTCCTGGGTTCCCACTGTCACTGGCCAGGGGGAGAATTGGCATCTGTCCTTTTTGTCTACTAGGACTAAAAAACCGAGGAGGCATTTTCAGTCAGGAAAATGGTGCAGCCAAGAGAGTTAAGGGTAACCTCAACGTGCAGCTCTGAGCTTTATCAAGTCCTGCCAGTGGCTGCTTTTTGCAGCTAAATTACACGATGGGGGATGCTTTGGGCTTGCAATGTCATGTGCATTTTGGATCCTCAATCCGCCCTCAGAGAACCTCAATATTTGGAAAAACTCCAGGGCATAATGCAAGATAACATAAACAGCCCTTTCCCTGCGCTTGCGTCTGATGTAGTCAGCTCTTTCTCCATCACGCTTTCACATGTGTTGTTAAATATGAGGACTAGGCACCTGCCTCTCAAAACAGATGCAGAAATCTTGCTTGTTGCCTTGCTCAACCCTGAAGCACCTTGGACTCTCTTTGGGTCTGGCCTCGCAATCCTCTGAGCGCGTGTCAGCTGTGATGTTCCATGAACCCTTTTTGATTTCCAGCTGTGACCTATGTGGAAATAGGGTTGCCAACTCTGGGTTGGGAAATTCCTGGAGATTTGGGGATGGATCCTGGGGAGTTTAGGGTTAGGGAGAGGAGGGACCTCAGTGGGGTATAATGCCCTAGAGTCCACCCTTCCAAGCAGCCATTTTCTCCAGGGGAAGTGACCACTGTAGCCTGGAGAGCAGTTGTAATTCCAGGAAATCCCCACCTGGATGTTGGCAACCCTTTCCTTTATTAACAGTTAAGTTTCTTCAGTCTGAGGTCTTGCACCAAACGCTGCAGTATTATAAAATCACAGATCATACATCAGTAACAAAGAACAACAAATAAAGGAAAGTTATATCATCAATACCTAATTATCCCATTAATATATAGCAAAGGATAGTCTCAGAGATACTACAATAGATAAAAATTTGGCCACAAGATCACATAACTATGGGGTTAACATCAGCCAGTAGAAGGGATACAGCTCAAGGTTCAATCATTTGGTATTTACTCAAACTGGGAAAGATCCAAAGATCCCGAAATGAAGAGTGATGTTCACAAAATAACAAAATGTGATTAACGGTTTCAATCGTTGTAGCTGGTGATTTTAATGCCCGTATGGGACTGGCAATGAGGCTCTCTTATCACCAGGGTTAGCTGATTTTTTCAACAAAATGAAACCCTCTTGCTGTTCTAGGCTGACGCGGCTGCAAGACAGCTGGAGAGGGCTGACAGCCACAAGGGAGTCGGCCCCAGATGGTGGTTGAGAGGCCTCCTGGAGCAGGTCCCATTGCTTTGCTTCGGCTCCAGGCTCTGGCAGTTGGAGGGATGGACGTTCTCCTTGCGTAACGTCATCCTGTCCAGCTCGCTGGCCCTGCCGATTACTGGCAAGGTATTTCTGACCCTCCACCACTCCTGACCAATGTTTATCTAACCTTTTATGATGCTTGGAATGAAACCTGGGGGGAGAAGAACTGAAGGGGGAGGTAACTGTAGCCCGAGGAGAAGACAATCGCCTGGGATCCAAGGGCTGTTTGCTTAACGCTAAGTGTGAGGATCACTCGAAGTGTTGGGTGGGATTGCCAACAGCTTAAAGACTAGATGTTTGCATCAAAGAACAGCGAGACAATTGAATAAGGGAGGCAGGCAATGCCATTGGCGGTTCATGGTATTTTGACACTTGAAGCAATGGCAGCCCCGATCCCCTCTGGGCACATGGGACTGCCAGCCAGGTCAAAGCCACAAGGTGCCAATCCCCTGTCATGCCGCTGGTAGCTGAAAGCAAATGGCATTCTTGCAATGCTCTTTGAGCCAAGCTAGAACTGACGGATCGAGTGGAGTGCAAGTGGAGCGCAAGTGAACAGGGAGGAATGCATGTGAGTCTGTTCACTTGCCATTCAAGTGTAATTCATCACTTCTAGCTTGGCCCTTTGTTATGCTCAGTGTCTGATGGAGAGACACTGCAGAGAGTCAAGACAGACTGGAGAAAGAGTACTGTGTGGCCCTTGGCCACACCTGGCTTTCTCCTGACCATGATCATAGTGACTGGTGGGCTGCTGTAACATAGAGGTTAAGTGGCTGGGTTGCAAATCAGCACTCTGCTAGTTCAACTCCCACTACTGCCACCAACTGTGCAGGTGGCATTGGGGAAGCCCCTCCTCTCATCCCAGCTCCTCAGCTGTATTGTGGGGATAATAACAACACTGACATTGTTCACCACTCTGAGCGTGGCACTAATCTGTCCAGAAGGACAGTATATAAGTACACTGTTATGAGTTGAGCAACCTTGCCCAGCCATGTTCCCCAGGCTCTAAGTTTAACAACAACAACAAATCAACTGTGCTTCTGTACTGCTCTTCTGGATAGATTAGTGTCCCACTCAGAACAGAGAATGAAGTCTGTGTTGTTACTATCTCCACAATAAAACTGGGGCTGAGAGCAGTGGCTTAGCCCAGGCCGCCTGCAGAGCTCACGGCAGGAGTGGGAGTCAAACCAGCAGAGTTCTGATTTGCAACCCAACCACTTAAACACTGTACTACAGCAGGCTTAGTGGGAGACCTCTTGAGGGCAGGTAACTCACTTTTTGTATCAGAGGAGACTATCTGGAAATATCACACACACAGCTTCCTGCTCTCCCCCCCCCATTTTCTTATTTTCTTATTTTCTTTCTATTTCCTTCTTTCAGCATATTATTTATGTTACTTAGTCCAACAACAACAACAACGTGTGCTTATATACTGCCCTTCTGGACAGATTAGTGCCAACTCAGGTTGCTAAACGAAGTCAGTGATGTTGTTATCCCCACAATCTAGCTGGGGAGCTGGGCTGAGAGGAGGGGCTTTCCCAAGATCACTTGCTGAGCTCATGGCAGGAGTGGGAGTCGAACCAGCAGAGTACTGAGTCACAGCCCAACCACTTAACCACTGTGCTGTCCAAGCAGCCGGCATACTCCACATGCAAACACAGCCCAGAATCTTTTCTAGCTGGAAAGAAGAGGGGGGGATGACAGCAATTTTAACCAAACTTTAAAGAAACAACTTCCTTCTTTAAGCATTCCAACGTAGTTCCTGCTACCCAGTTTTGTATCCCCCCCACAACAGAAAACGTATCCAGCTGCACATTAGAATTAGCTCAGGCTGATCTGGGCCTATCAGGTCATGACAGCTAAAGAGATTGTTGGGGTGGGGGAGTTTGGCCTCTGTGCCCCTTCTTGTGGTCCTTCTGGAAAACAGAAAGTGGGGCTTGGTCTGTGTGATTCACGCTTCTCATGTTCTTATCTGTTCTGGGGGAAAGGGTGTTCTCGATAAGATCACAGCTGCTTCATACTTCTGGAACCATTATTTCCCCCAGAGGCTGATCTCCAGAAGAGAGGAAAACAAATATTTCAGCTAAATGCAGTGAAGGTACTTCCATACATCTTTGCTTCCAAAAATATTAACATTTTCCTTTATCCACTGCTCATCGTTGTTGAGCTGGATTTTGTTGGACTGTTATTTCTTAAAATTGTAACTACCCAAAAGCCTACAGAAGCAGGAAAGAGGTTATTGAAAGAGAGGAGGAAAAAAAGGGGGCCTGGATTCGAATCCCAGGTTCCTTTTGCTGCTTATCCGTCGTGCCACTGCCTCGAAGCCTTGGGCCCAGATCTATAAAATGGAAAGAAGAGGGATGGCCTCAAAACTGTAAAGACTGAGATGTACTTTGCAGATAAGAAGCTCTGTAAAAAGGATTAGACCCAGAGGAGTTAGCCGTGTTAATCTGTAGTTGCAAAATAGTAAAGAGGCCAGTAGAACCTTTAAGACTAACCACCTTTATTGTAGCATAAGCTTTCGAGATGCCATCTGACGAAGAGAGCTGTGGTTCTTGAAAGCTTATGCTACAGTAAAGTTGGTTTGTCTTAAAGGTGCTACTGGACTCTTTTCAACACTGGAAGAAGTTGCCCAGTTGTAGCCGGGAATCTCTTTTCTTCAAGGCTGAAACAGTAAAGTCCAGAAAGCTGTAAAGTCCAGGTATCTGGGGGACGCAAAACTCGAAGTCGAGCTGGCCAAACTGGTTAAGGGGGATCAGGGCCTGAGGGCTGCTGTAAA
Source organism: Eublepharis macularius (assembly GCF_028583425.1). Taxonomy (NCBI): domain Eukaryota; kingdom Metazoa; phylum Chordata; class Lepidosauria; order Squamata; family Eublepharidae; genus Eublepharis; species Eublepharis macularius. Next base: position 3,408,753 of record NC_072798.1, read on the forward strand.
GTTAAAAACTTTAGAATGCTGTTAAAGGGAGTCTGAGAGGCTGTGATTTAGAGTTTTGGGTTGAGAAGGATGTCAAGAATGCAAGGAGGTCATTTTGAGAAGGTCGTTCGAGCCCCTGGCTTAATTTGGTGGCAGTTTGACTGATGGCGAAGCAGGGAGAAGCAGCTCAGCATAGTCTCTTAAGGCAGCTGGGCATGGTATTGGCCTTTCTTGCTGCAGCATCACAAAGCTGGATTGCCTTCGCTTTGATTTTCTGCATCACCTGGAACTCTTTTCTCACCTTCTGAGATCAAAGGAATTTTTGCTTTAGTAACGCATCACACGTGTTCTCTCATTTTCTAGACTGGATGTGGATGTAACATTTTCCTTTTCAGTGGTTCATAAGTTTTAGGCCATGGAGGTAGCCACGAATGGAAGTGGGCAGAGTAGAATTGGGACACTGAGCCAAGAAAGCTTTTTCCCCAGTAGGAGACTTTTAAAAGCCTTACCTACACTACAAATATCTTTTGATGGTATATGACTTTATCTGGCCTGGCTCCTACCCTGCTAAGCCCTAAGACTTTTCTACTAGAGATTGTCGACCCCCTTCCTTTGTGGGGTGACAGTTCTTGGGGCTCTCTGGGAATAAGGCATGACTGACCGTTGGGTTTGTTGGACAGGAAACATCTTATTTTTCAATGGGTGAGTTTTGCTCTGTTCTCAAAGTCTAGCAAATAAATTGCAATGCTGGTGGGGGGGTGGGAGGTTCCCTCGTGTTCACCTTAGTAGAGCAGTGAGGGAAGAATTGCATGAACACCCCTAATAGCAGCTTGGTGTGAGAAAATGTGCAGGGGGGTTGGAACCAGCAAAGCAGCTGCAAGCTAAGGAAGTGTCCCCCAGCCAGGAATGTGTGGCCTTTGCAAGAAACCCTGGGCTTTGCACACCTAAGCATTATTGCGTTCCCTGAAAGAAATAGGAGCATATTTTAAAAATAGGGAACCGGCTTGTATCTCCTTCCTTCTCATCCTGTCAATAGTTGAAGGCCCCATTCTGTGCTCTGCTGAGCAGCCATGTGTCCCCCTGTTTAAAAGCCAAGGCAGTGTTTTTTCCATCTTTCCATAAAAGATCTTTTAGGAACGCCATAACCGTTTGTAGTTTTGCTACCCCAGTTCAGAATTGGTCTTTGTATCTACAGAATGTGACATGCGCTGCTTGGCGCCTTACCGTTCACGTGCATGAATATATGGCATGTGCACTAGAAACTGGCATCTCCCTCCCCCTTCTCAGAAATGGTAACTTATAGAGAGCTGGGGAAGCGAACTGAACCTTGAAAGAAGGACACTGAGAGCAACTGGAATCAAGGAAATGTGAATGAGGGCATTCCCCATAGGCCAAATAGGAGAATAACGTTCCAGAGACAGATAGCCCAAGCTAGGGACTGTTCTTGGTAAATACGCACACTTGTGCATGTTATAGTTCTGAGGCTCCAAAAGCCTCAGAATACCCACAATCCAGTTGGGGAGCTGGGGCAGAGAGGAGTGGCTGACCCAAGGCCACCTGCTGAGCTCATGGCAGTCACGGGAACTGAACTAGCAGAGTGCTGATCCACAGCCCAACCACTTAACCACTTTGCTGCAGATTCATGGCGTAGGGTGCATGAGGAGCAGGCTGGTCTAGATTGCCTTTCAGAAGACCACTCCCGCTGTGGGCAGAGCATTGGCTGCAGAGTTACACAATACTTTATGGGCAAGATTGGGCCTGATACACTGAGGTGGAAGAGTTTTGGGTACTGTAGAAGCGTGTGGGTTTTTATCCAGCAGAAGACCTACCATCCCTGCCTTCCAGAAAGTGTTCGGTGTAGCAGAAAAGAGCAAGAGTCCAGTAGCACCTATAAGACGAACAACATTTGTGGTAGGGTATGAGCTTTCGTGAGTCACAGCTCACTTCTTCAGAGTATCTGAAGAAGTGAGCTGTGTGACTCTTTTCTGCTGCTCTAGACAGACTAACAAGCTACCCATCTTGACTCATCTAAGGTAGCCAGCTTGATAGAGTTGCAGATGTTGGACTGACCATTTTGAAGATTCAATCCAGCTAATTTTCCTCCGCTGCGCTTGATGCGGATTTCGCACCTAAATTGGGATTCAGCTCCTTTCTGTAGCAATTAATATCTATAGCAAGTATAAAGCAGAAGGGGAGGGATTTTTGTACTAACGGAGAAAGATTTGAAGCCAGTATACAATATGGAGTCTTATCTTGTTAAATGAAGATTATATGCATGAAAACACATCAGATGTTGTACATATATTTTTTTAAAGGAGGTATTTTACCCAAAAGATTTTGTATATTACTTGTAATGCGTATTTGTAATTTTCCTTTGGATCTTTGCCTTGCTCGTGTACTGTCTCTTTTGACAATCCATTTCTCCTAGAAGGTTGCCAACTCTGGCTTGGAAAATTCCTGGAGATTTGGGGGTGGAGTCTGGAGAGGCTGAGGTTTGGATGTGGGAGGGGCCTCAGCGGGGTTTAGTGTCATACAGTCCGCTTTGCTAAGCAGCCATTTTCCCAGAGAGAAACTGATCTCGGCTTCCTAGAATGGTGCCGATGCTCCTGACAAATTATTAAACAGTTTGAGGGACTTCTGGTCAGCTCCGGTGAGCTGGTTGGGGGCCCCAGAGCTCAACTTGCCTACCTCTGTCCTAGACCCTCTTTTTTCCCCTAGCCCTGCACGGAATCCTTTATAACTTGTCAACGCACTCCTTCAGTTCCGGTGCTCAGAAATGAACACCCTTTTCTAAATGAGGTGTTGCTTTGAAAGGCTTGGGAGAGAAATGCTCCTGTTTTGTCCAGCCAAAAATGACGTTGGCTGTTTGTGCTGCAGCATCACAATACTGGCTCATTCTCTGTTTATTTCCCCCTGTGACCTCCAGACCCTCTTCTTATGAAATGTCTAGGCAGTGCTCTTGCTCTCTCTTCTCTAACCAGGGCTCACCCAAGGCTGTACACACCCCAGGCTGGCCAGCCCGAGGGGGTTGGGGCTCATTTGTCTGCTCATGTCAGTCGCTGCAGCAGGAGAAGGGAGGGATTGCATCTGAACACAGAAGTGATGTCACTTACACCCAACGGTAAAGACCATAGTCACTTACACTCTATGGTAAAGACCATAGAGATTTGGCAAGGGTGTCCTAGAGCAACACTTATCTCTTCTAGTTCTGGACATAACTCCCTCTGCAGTCTCCCACAGAGCTGCTCAGCACCGACAACCAAGTGAGCTGCTTGCCCACCAGCCTGGCAACCTGGACAGCAGTGCTCTGAGGATGCTCACCATTGGTGCCCTTGGCACTGCCCCCCCCAAACTCTCTGGCACTCTAGGCAATTTCCTACCTACTGGGTGGGCCACCTCTGTCTCTAACTATACTTTCTGTGCAAAAGCATGTAAATAAATTCATTCCTCACCCTTCCCCTGAAAAATCTGCTTCTAGAAGTGGCAGCTGGAGCCATGGATGTGATTTTGAAGTAGACAGTGCTTTAGTTTAAAGGTTAAAACCTGGCCCTCGACTTTTGCACAGAAAAACAGCTGCTCTGCCCCATTCTGCTCCAGTGGGAGGCTCTGGGCAGTCTTCAAGGGTGGCCCCACAGGCAGAAGACTTTGCACATGACTTATTCTTTGTCCTGTCTTTTGGGGAGCTGGTTTCGTTTCTTCACTGCTCAGCCTCTTTCCTCATTTCAAGAACTAGCCCTTGCACAATGACTCACGCCTCTGGGGAGAACAAAAATCAAGCCCAGCAGACACGCTGGCGGGACTTTCAGTTCCTGCAGCCACCTCAAGAGGCGGAACACTGAGGGGCACATAGGGAACAGCCTCTCCTTTATGGCTCCGGGCACTGGCTTTCCCCATGGCTGGCTCTTTAGGAAGGTGAGGTGCGGTGGTGGGCCTCAGGGCAGGAGATCTGGATGGGGCCTTCCCCTGCTGTCCTCACCTGCCCTTGGGAGTAAGAGCCTGGGAAGCCTTATTGAGCCTGTGCAGGTTGCCCCACCCCAGAATTTAACAACGCTTGGAGAGTGAAGACAGGAAAAGGGCTGTGTGTTGTGCGCACAACACCATGGCTCAGTTGTAGAGCATGCAGAAGATCTCGAGTTCAATCCCCATCATTGCCAGGTAAAAACCCCAAGCCCCAAAACAGGGACTCCTCCGAAGTAAACCAAAAACAAAAGGCAAAAAGGCAATGCCTGTCGTAGGGAAACAACAATCTATAATTTATATATTTTTTTGTTTTAATTTATATAAAGTGCAAAAGGTGCTCAGTAGTGCAAATTGTCACAGTTATGATTCAATTCAATAAATATTCTTAATTTCATCAATATTACAAGCAATAAATAGAAGAGGTTACAGAATTAGAATCAATCATACACCATTGGTAAAAAGTAGGTAAGTATGCAGTCCTCAATAAATATTCAGAAAAATATTATTCTTTTTCCTTTCAGTTGCTTGGAAAGTACTATTGTCGGGTATTCACAAGAAGATATATTCTTCCTTCTTGCCAAGATGTGCATGAAGTCAATAAAGCCTTAGTTCACCAAACTGGTTGCATTTTGAATTTTCCAAAAAACTGGGCAGAGCGAACATTATCACAAACAGTTTCCAAATTGTGTAGCTTTCGACGCAAATTTCCATTGAAAGCTACACCATTTGGAAACTGTTTGTGATAATGTTCATTAAATTGTCATGGTTATAATAAGCCTTTGAAAAAGAGTTAATCACGAAACGGGAATATAATGCTGGCACGCCCCTGTCAGGCTCCGCCCAGTTTTTTGGAAAATTCGAAATGCAACCAGTTTTGTGAACTAAGGCTTTATTGACTTCATGCACATCATGGCAAGAAGGAAGAATACGTTGGGCCTCTTGTGAATTCCCGACAGTAGAAGTACTTTCTAAGCAACTGAAAGGAAAAAGAATAATATTTTTGTGAATATTTATTGAGGACTGCATACTTACCTACTTTTTAGTATGATTGATACTAATTCTGTAACCTCTAATATTTATTGCTTGTAATATTGATGAAATTAAGAATATTTATTGAATTGAATCATAACTGTGACGATTTGCACTCTTGAGCACCTTTTGCACTTTATATAAATTAAAACAAAAATATATGTAAATTATAGATTGTTGTTTCCCTCTGATAGGCATTGCCTTTTTCCCTGCTCTTTTAGGTAAAAACCCCAGGCAGTAGGTGATGTGAAAGACTAACACCCTGAGACTCTTTAGAGCAGCTGCCCATCTTCTTTTTTAAAAATTTTTTTTATTGTACTGATGTATGCATTATATTACCTCCACATACAATCTGTACTTCATGTACATATACATATAGAATAAATGCAACTATCCATACATCCGATACAGACTTGTTTTCCCCCTTTTCTCTTCCCCCCCCCCCCCCGCAGAGGAATGACCATAAGAATCATCTGCTTTATATCTTTAACCATGAGCACACTCTTTGGAGTTTCATTAATATAACATGGTTGGTCCCTCCTCCTCTTACCCATCTTATGTATCTAGACCATTTCTTCCTTATCATTAACGTCTTATTTTCCCATGTCTTATCCTGTTTTAGTATCGATAGAATGTCTGATTGAATCCATTAGTATAAATACCAATTCCATCTTTCCAAAGTCCATTTAGAGGCATCTTTCCATCCATACGCTATTACAGCATGGGCAGCTATGATCATGGCTTTTAACAGGTGCCGTGTGTTACTGTACTTTATTATTCCCCCAGATGCCCATAAATAGGATCTCACTATTTAAATTTATCTCAACATCGCAAAGCTCCTTCTCCTTTTCCAGTATCATTTGCCAGAAGACTGTTGCTTTAGAGCACTCCCACCACAAATGAGCATAATAGCCTTTTATTCTATTACAGTGCCAACAATCCGATTTCATTCCCTTGATCATATACGATAATTGGAAGGGAGTTCTATACCATTTCAGTATTACTTTCATCTCCAGTTCTTTAAATTTTTCCATTTTTATTACCCTTATATCTTTCATTAATTTATCTATCTTCTGATCTGTTAATTTTAGCTCTTTCAGAGCAGCTGCCCATCTGAGTAATCAACGCCTGCCTCAATGGACCAAGAATCTGACCCTTTATAAGCTTCTTGGGTGTTCAAAAGGGTTCTCTCTTCTGACCCTTATCATCAGTGCAGTGATGATAAGAAGGTGCCTCTCGGGGGCTTCACTCTTTTCCAGCCTTTTCTGGCTCCTCCGCGCTTTATTTATTTTATTAAATTTATATTCCCAAGGCTCAGAGCGGATCACAACAGCATCATAGATACAATAAAATTATGATGGCCTAAATTAAAGCATCGATTAGCTTCTAGCTGCAGTTGGCAAGAATGGACAGGCGGGAAGGTGCCTGAGAAATCCGCGAGCGTCCCCAGAGTGCTGTATTGATAACCAAGCCAGTCAAACCCTCAGTCGCAGGCACTTAAAATGTACTGAAACTGCAAAGTCGCATTGAGGGATGGAGCGTGCAGTGTTTGGGGTTTGTCCAGTCTGTCTAGACATTTTAATGATGGTGGCGTGCTCCGTAATTCTTTCAGGGAAAAAAAGACGGTTAGGATACAGCAGAGGAAAGGTATCTTTGTAGCTGTTCTAAGAAACATTGACTCACACTTCTTAGGAACTCCGAATGATGGTTTCTTTCTCAGAGTAGAACCCAATCTCAATCTCAGAGTAGGAACCAATCCACGGGATCCAAGTTAGGGATGCCAACTCCAGCCTAGGGAATTCCAGGATATTTGGGGGCAGTGCCTGTGGAGGGGGAGATTTAAGGATGGATTTCACCTAGAATATATGGAATACTATGGAGTCCGCCCTCATTTTCTCCAGGAGAACTAATGACTTTAAGTCTGGAAATCATTTGGAATTCCGGGAGAACCCAGTCCCCATCCGGGGATCAGCAACCCTGACTCAGCCCGGGTCTGATGCACTTCTGGCAGCCCAATTAGCCAGAAACTCCCTGGATGACGCACTGGGAGGGAGTGTCCGTCATCTTTCCATTCCAAAGGAGAGATCAGAATGGCACCGGCCCAGATGGAGGATGGACTGCAAGCAGGGTCCCTGAGAGAAGCATTGCAAAGTGGGCTCTGGGCAGGCCAAAGGGGGAGAGAGAGGAAGGCCAAGCCCCAGGAAGTATTCAGTAATGATTGCAAAGGAGTTCCACTCCAGTCTGCTTGAACAAAATAAAGGTTTTGCTTCCCAGGCACCAAAAAGCCTAACCTTTCTTTCCTTATGGGCTTTTGTGAGTCACAGCCCGCTTTGTCAAGTAAACCTGAGCTGTGAATCACGAAAACTCATAGGGAAAGAAATGTAGTTAGTCTTTCTGGTGCCCTTTAACTTTTATTTTGCCATTCAACAACCTTCCCTATTCTGGGACATCGTCGCACAGGATTCCTTTCTTGGTATGGCTGCAGGTGCCCTCCCCGGTGAGAGCAGAGATACATCTGACAGCTCTGGCTGCGTTTCGGTCCAGGGCGACTTCCCGTTCAATAAGAGGCGCCTCTCCTACGTCTGCCCGGCTGAGAGAGGTGGAAGGGCTGGCCATTTGCCGCTCTAGGCAAGGCTGCGCTCGCTCAACCCAAACGGAGAGGCTCACCCTTCTGTGCTCATCCCACAACATGGAAGGCCTGGGAAGCCTTGGTTTCCAACCTTGGCTGGAGCTGGGGTACGGTTGCCAACCTGCAGGTGGGGCCTGGAGCGCTCCTGGAATTGCAACGGATCTGCAGAGTACAGAGATCAGTTCCCCTGGAGAAAATGGCAGCTTCGGCGGGTGGACTCTAGGGCATTTACTAAGGGCCTCCCCCTCCTCAGGATCCACCCTCAAATCTCCAGGAATTCCCTGATCTAGAGGTGGCAAACCAAACACAAGGCCTTGAGTTCCAGAAACAGTACCTCAGAGCTCATGTCAGGGAGGCTGTAAGGTTATGGGGAGTGGTGGACAAGATGGCTTCCCTTGGTGAACCTTAGGGTTGCCAGGTCTACCCTCCCGCCGGGAGGGTTGGGGACCCAGCTCTTACCTCATACCAGCAGCGTGTCGATCTTCGCACGTGCACTCCGGAGCCGGTGTGCTGATGTCACTTCCAGAAGTGATGTCACCACACCACCTGTGACAGCACTCCTGCGCTCCTCACAGGGCCATTCGGCCCATTTGGGGCCCAACCTGGCCCCAAACAAAGCGCGGGAATGCTCCCACGGCTGGCACGATGATATCACTTCTGGAACTGACACCGCCACACTGATTGGGAGCGTGCGCACAGTGTGGGTTCCTGAGGTGCCTGCTGATGGCGGGCAACCTCCGGAAGCTTGCTTCCTCCTGCCAATCACTGGGCGATCAGTGAATGAAGGGGCAGATCCCTGGGAGTTACCCCCCACCACCGGGCACCTGGGAGTTCTAGCTGAGCCTCCCCCATGCATATGTTTAGGTGCATGCACACACATGCGCACCCCTTCCAGCAGGAGGGGCACAGTGTGAATTGTCCCCCTTGACTTCCTGTTGGGGTATGAAAGCTCTCCCAACAGCAGGCCTTCCTCTGAGCCAGGAGCCACATCTTAACGAATTTGGTGCTAAACAATTCCAAAGATTTCGTTCCGAACAGACTCAGTCCATGGTTTGAAAACCACAGGCCTAAAGGTGGGCACCTTAGTTGACTGGAATCATAATTTTTAAAAGGATGAGGCGGGGGGCAGCTTTGGCCTTTGCTGAGAGGTGTGTCGGAGGAGGCCGCCCTTTCTTGTGAGGGTTGCCCAAGCATGTGTGCAGGCCAAAGCATGGCACCCTGAGAAGCCGAGGGGCCCGCATCCGACGGCCTAAGAGGAAAAAGCAGCTTGGATGCCGGTGTGGAAAAATCCCAGGCCTGTGTAATAAGTAGCCAGCGTGACTAAATCTGAAGGTTAAGGGCTTCTTAAGCCCGGCTGGCCCTCCTGGAATTCCTCGGCCTAAGGAGCAGCTATTTCCTGCTCGCCTAACCAGTCTCGGAGCAGCGGCAAAAGCTCCTGGCTGCGTGTGAATCCCTAGCAGCCAGATAAGCAGCATCTCCTCAGGTCTGTTGCAAACAGGCGCCACGTGAGCAGAGTTGCCAACTCTGGGGTGGGAAATTCCTGGAGATTTGGAGGTGAAGCCTAGGGAGGGTGGAGTTTGAGGAAGAAGGGACCTCCGTGGGATATAATGCCGTAGATTCTACCCTACAAAGCTGCTATTTTCTCCAGGGGAACTGATTTCTCTTGCCTGGAGACCAATTGTAAGACGGTGAGATCTTCAGAGACCACTTGGAGGGTGGCAACCCTTAGTGGAATCCTGTGCCACGTTCTCCTACTTTAAGTGTATATTCTTACCTGGCTTCTTTCTGCTATCAGACCTGCTCGGTCACCCCTCCCTCGCCAATGGGCATCGGCCCCTCCTGTCATATGCTGGTGTGCTAGAATTGGTGACTTTTGCGGCTGTAGCAAAGGAACTGAGTGGGGGTATGTTTGGGAGCAGGGCTTTTTTTCAGCTGGAACGTGGTGGAATGGAGTTCCGGCACCTCTTGAAAATGGTCACATGGCTGGTGGCCCCGCCCCCTGATCTCCAGACAGAGGGGAGTTTAGATTGCCTTCCACGCCGTGGCGCAGAGGACAATCTAAACTCCCCTCTGTCTGGAGATCAGTGGGCGGGGCCACCGGCCATGTGACCATTTTCACCGAGGGCGATTTAAACTTTTTAAAAACTCCCCCCTTGTTCCAGCTGACCTAAAGTGACGTCATTGCGCGGTCCTAAAAGTGTGTGCACACTTTGTGTGTGCGCATGTGGTGCCAGGGCACCACTTCCTGCCAGGCAACCCACTGAGTTCCACCACCTCTTTTCCCAGGAAAGAAAGCCCTGCTTGGGAGGATCCAAAGATCCTCTCAAGGGATTCAGCTCCCTGAGTGCTCAGAAGTCCACCAGACGCTCTGCAACTCCAGATAAGCCATGTGTTTTAGCCGTTGTGGCTAATAACAGATTGGTCTGTGAAGCTGTTGCGTTCACCCTGAAAGCCCCCCAAGTGAGTGCCCTTCGATACTTCCTGTGGCAGTCATTGCAAACTTCTCACCTAGGGTTTCCAGCTCCAACTTGGGAAATTCCTGGAGATCTGGAGGGTGAAACCTGGAGAAAGTGGGGTTTGGGGAGGGAAAGGACCTTGGCATGGCATAACTCCATAGAGTCCACCCCCACCCCCAAAGTAGCCATTTTCTCCAGGTGAACTGATCTCTGTGGTTTGGAGACCAGTTGTCATTCCAGGAGATCTCCAGCCACTACCTGCAGACTGGTAACCCTATTCTCACCGGGGCCTGGCAATATCTCAATTGATTTCCAGCCTACAAAGATCAGTTCCCCTGGAGGAAATGGCAGCTTTGTAGGGTGGAGTCTTTGGCATCCCATTCCACTGAGGCCCCTCCCTTTCCCAGGCACCACCCCCAAATCTCAGCTTCTCCACCCGTAGCTAGCAACCCTGCGTGGCAGAGAGTCCCCCGGCTGAAGGTAGCACCTGTAGTCATATGCAGGCACAATGTTTCTTTCCTGGTTTGTACCAAGCAGCTGTAATTAGTTTTGGCTGTAAGTCTCCTTGGAAGCAACCTTAAGCCGGTCTACTGAGCACCCCACTCTGGTCTACTCAGTGGGGCTTACTCCAAGGAAAGTGTTCTGAAGGGGGCTCTCCTAGCGTGAGGTGCGTTTAGTAGTGCTTGCTGTTTTCTTTTTGCAGTCATAGGCAGCCTGGAATGCATGGAGTTTGATGAGAGGGCTGCATGTGTGAACCAGTTGTTAGGGTTTGGTGCTAGAAGCACCAAGAGGCTGTAGACTGCAAGGGCAGTCCTGGTATAAAAAAGGAGAGTTCAACATGTTCCCAAGCTGTGAGCCAGATTTCATTCTGATCACAAAGGACAGCACCTTTAAGACTAACCAACTTTATTGTAGCATCAGCTTTCGAGAACCACAGCTCTGTTCGTCAGATGCATCATCAGCTTTTGAGAACCACAGCTCTCTTCGTCAGATGCATCTGACAAAGAGAGCTGTGGTTCTCTAAAGCTTCTGCTTACAATGAAGTTGGTTAGTCTTAAAGGTGCCACTGGATTCTTTACTATTTTGCAACCACAGACTAACACAGCTAACTCCTCTGGATCTAGTTTTCAGCAGCATTCAATAGAGAGCCCTCAAAAACAACCAGAGGCCTGGCAGGAACACACCCTCTCCCACCCAAAGTCTGCTTAGCTATTTCTCTGCTATATGGACCTGCTAACCAAAGTTGCAGTCCTATCAGCTAACGCTTCCAGTAAATTGCTAAGCACCATTGGGGTCAGGAGAAAAACTTGTCCAGGCTGGCCTGGAGTTGGCTCCCAGGCCCCCACCTTTACTTTATCACAATGCCTAGATGCAATCTGTCTTGCGTCTCAGTTGTTCCTGTGCCCCTCGAAGTTTGTGGGGTTTCACCTTCTAAAAAAGAATTCTGGCCCATTCAGAAAACTTTCCTTGGTCATTTAGAAGCTTTGTCTACTTCGTTAAAGTCCTTGGCTCCTCTTCCCCAGGCCTCAAGATGACCCATGTCCCCAGCATGTTTTTCTTTTGGGGGGGGGGCAAAGGCAATATGTCATTTAGACAAGAGCAAGAGTCCAGGAGCACTTATAAGACTAACAACATTTGTGATAGAATATGAGCTTTCGTGAGTCACAAAGCACTTCTTTAGGTATCTGGAGAAGAGAGCTGTGACTCTCGAAAGCTCATACCCTTCCACAAATGTTGTTAGTCTTATAGGTGCTCCCGGACTCTTGTTCTTTTCTGTTGTTACAGACAGGCTAACATGGCTACCCATCTTGAGATATATCACCTAGTGAGTTTGTGGCTGAGATGTGAACTGGGCAGCCAGCTGTCATGCTATGATTTGGGTTGCCAACCTCTAGGTGGGGCCTGGAGATTGGGTATCACCTTCAGAGATCAGCTCCCCTGGCGGAAATGGCTGCTTTGGAGGGGGGGACAATATGGCTTTATACCCCACTGAGGTCCCTCTCCTCCCAAAACCATGCCATCCCCAAGCTCCACCTCCCAAATCTCCAGGAATTTCCCAACCTGGAGCTGGCAACCATAGCCACATTAGGTCTTGTTCACTGATCAGAAGGTTTGACCTTAGTATAGAGCTTGCATGGGGAACCCGGTGGCCTTGTCAAAGCGTCGCCTACTACCCTGGTCATAGATCCAGAAGAGTTAGCCATGTTAGTCTGTAGTTGCAAAATAGTAAAGAATCCAGTAGCACCTTTAAGACTAACCAACTTTATTGTAGCATAAGCTTTCGAGAACCACAGCTCTCTTCGTCAGATGCATTGTTACCTTTCGAGAACCACAGCTCTCTGACAAATCTGACAAAGAGAGCTGTGGTTCTTGGAAACTGACGATGCATCTGATGTAGTTCTTGAAAGCTTATGCTACAATAAAGTTGGTTAGTCTTAAAGGTGCTACTGGATTCTTTACTATTTTGCAACTACAGATTAACATGGCTAACTCTTCTGGATCTATGACCAGGGTAGTAGGCGACGCTTTGACAAGGCCACCGGGTTCCCCATGCAAGCTCTATACTAAGGTCAAACCTTCTGATCAGTGAACAAGACCTAATGTGGCTATGGTTGCCAGCTCCAGGTTGGGAAATTCCTGGAGATTTGGGAGGTGGAGCTTGGGGATGGCATGGTTTTGGGAGGAGTTGGTTAGTCTTAGAGGTGCTACTGGACTCTTTACTATTTTGCTACTACCCTGGGTGTGACATGCAATGGTTGCGTGGCCCCAAGGGAGGCTTTTCAAGGTGGGAAAAGCAGCCCAGCTCACCAGCTGCCAAGTCTTCAGAAGGCACAAGAGAAATGTGGGCGGCAACTAAATATGTGGGGCTTGGGCTAAATTTGCCCTGGCGTGTGCGAGGCAGCAGCTGAGTCTCGGGGACTGCCCCGCTGCCTGCTAGAGTGGTGCAGTCACACCTGCGGAACCAGAATTTGGAGGTTTTGAGTCATCCCAGAAGATTAGAGAAGGCTGTGAGTGAAACAAAAAAGTGTGGGATGCCTGAGAGAGCCTGCAGAGAGACTGAGACGGGCAGAAAAAGGAACCATTTTCGGTGGCATTAAACAAAGGCTTGGATAGAAATCGTAACGCTCCCCTCGACCTTTGTAGACTCTTGTTTTCCGGGCACAGCCTATTGAGGGAGGCGTTGGTAAGTTCCTGAACCAGCACCTCGCAAACAGCTGAGAACAGATTGAGACTGGATATCGGAAGGTGCGTCATAGTAAGAAAAGGGACAGGGCTTCTGTGAGGGTTGCCAACTTCAGTTTGGGAAGTACCTGGAGATTTAGGGGTGTGCCTTAGGGAGGGTGGAGTTTGAGGTAGGGAGAGAGTTGAGTGGAGACGTGGTGCCGTGGAGTCCATTCTCCAAAGCTGCCGTTTTCTTCAGGGGGATTGAGCTCGGTAGTCTGGAGATCGGTTGTAATTTTGGGAGATCCTCAGGACCCACCCGGGGGTTGGTAAACCAAGTTTCTGCTGCGCAGCTTAGCTGGCTCCGTCGATTCAAACTGCTGGACCTTCTGCTTCTTGAGTGCACAATTTTGAAGCTTTTTTATGGTCAGGAGAGTAAAGAGGCAAACCTGCTTGTGGAAGATACCCTGAAATCACCTTGCCACCACCAAAAAGGCCGTGTTTCTGCTCTGGTAGCTGCTCACCTCACCTACGACAGGAGGGGCATCTGGGGCACAGCCTTGGCTGAGGATTTCAGGGGATGGGTGAAGCCAGTCCTTTGAAAATCTAGGTGAGTCTTGTCTAGAGCTGTGGCTTTGGGATTCAAGGGCAGAGGGAGTTACAGAAGTGGGGAAGGTTGCCCCACTTAGGAAGGTTGCCAACCTTCAGGTGGGGTCTGGAGTACTCCTGGAATTCCAAGTGATCGCTAGACTACAGAGAGCTGTTCCTATGGAAAACACGGCAGCTTTGGAGGGCACATTCTATGACATTAGATCTCCTCTGAGCTCCTTCCCCCCCCCCTTTTCCCAGGCCTCGCCTCCAATTCTGCAAGTATTTTCTAATCTGGAATTGGCATCTATTAAAAAAATGGTTAAATGTGTCTCAGTGTTTCACTGTTTGGCATTTCTTGCCATCAGTGTTTGACTTCTATCATAGGGTTGCCAGCTCCAGGGAGGGAAATTCTTGGAGATTGTGGGGGAGGGTGGGGTTTGGGCCGGGGAGGGACCTCAGCTGGGTATAAGTCCACCTTCCAAGGCAGCCATTTCCTCCAGGGGAACTGAGCTCTGTTGCCTGGCAATCAGTTGCAATTCCAGGAGATCACCAGCCACCACCTGGAGGTTGGCAACCATATCATATCCTCACAGCTTCATTTTCAGCCTCACTTGCAGCTCTTTGATTCTACAGCTTGGCGGCCTAGCCCCAAAGGGCTTTTTTTCAGCAGGAACGCAGTGGAACGGAGTTCCGGCACCTGTTAAAAATGGTCACATGGGCGGTGGCCCCGCCCCCGATCTCCAGACAGAGGGGAGTTTAGATGGCCCTCCGCGCAGTGGCGCAGAGGGCCATCTAAACTCCCCTCTGTCTGGAGATCAGGGGGCGGGGGCAGGGCCCATGTGACCATTTTCGCCAAGGGCAATTTAAACTTTCAAAAACTCCCCCCTTGTTCCAGCTGACCCAAAGTGACGTCATTGTGCGGTCCCAGAAGTGTGTGCGCACTTTGCGTGTGCGCATGTGGTACCAGGGCACCATTCCCACCTGGATGTGCCCCCTGTGCTGGCAACCCACTGAGTTCCACCACCTCTTTTCCCAGAAAAAAAGCCCTGTTTATATCTAATGCTTCGCTTATACCACAAACTTCATAGCTTCGTCACAGCATCCTTATGTTACGAATTGCTTAGGTTCTGTTATCTGGGCACGTCCCATCATGGCATTAGAGAAGTGAGGAATTACTTTGTTCGACTGGCATTGTAGACTGCTGCTGTTTGGGGAGGCTCTTGACAAAGCATATCCGAAACAGGAGCGTAGCTGGCATCCCTGTTGAGCTCTTCACAGCGTGGGGATTCTTCCTGGCGGAATTGGGGGTCCCTTCCTGACCACAGTTGGGAAGTCATCTGTGCTGGAACCACCTAAGCAAAGAACAATCAAGAGTGAAGTAAAGATTCAGAATTACATGGGATGGATCCAGGAACTTTTGGGACTCCCATCCTTGGCCAGTTTGTTCATCTAACTGATTGTAAATGTTTCTACTTCCACTGTTATGGTTTGTTAGTGGATATGAACGAATAACCATCATCTATGGAAAGCATTAGTTATTTTTGTAATGAATATAATTTGTAATTTAACAGATTGACTGTGCTATTGTGCTCTTTAAATTGTTGAATTTCTTTATCAGGTTGTTGTAACCGCGGCAGGTTCTTTTTCTCCTTTAGGTTCTGTTTCAGCATTTCTTCAACTCTGTGTTGGATTCTTGCTCATGCTCTGTCTTTTTAAAACTTGTATTTATTTACTCTATGGCATTCTGTATGGAAATGTTCCTGATACTGATTGTACTGATCTCTCACTGTGTAATCCGCCTTGTGTCTCAGTAAGAAAGACGGACTGAAAATGACATGTGTGTGTGTTTGGGGGGGTGCCCTCAAGTCATAGCTGACTTATGGCGACCCCTGCTGGAGTTTTCATGGCAAGAGACTATCAGAGACGGTTTGCCATTGCCTGCCTCTGTAACCCTGGTCTTCCTTGGAGGTCTCCCGTCCAATTACTAACCAAGGCTGACCCTACTTAGCTTCTGAGATCTGATGAGAACAGGCTCACCTGTGCTATTCAGGTCAGGGCATAAATGACATAAATTAAATAAATTAAATACATCTTTGGGACTGTCATTCCATGCACCCGCTACTAGCCAAGGGCTTGTCCCCCAGTTCTTGGTGAGTGAGTTGAAGCGCAAACTCAAATTTCGTTTAAATTGTTGTTATACCTTTTTGATGTTTTGCTGTAGTTGTTTGATGTTTTGGGGGTTTTGTCCCTGTGAAATGCTTTGGGGTTTCATGGCAGGTAGCCGTGCTCACCTGTAGTAGAAGAACAAGATTCAGGTCCAGTAGCACCTTAGAGACCAACTAGATATCCCGGCTAAGAGCTTTTGAGAGTCAGCGCTCCCTTCATCAGCTTGGAGGAGAGTGCAGCTAAAAAGGCAGAGTGTGAATAATGACCTGCCAAGGACTTCATTTGGGAAGGAGGCAATCGTGATCCGTCTCTCTCCAAAGCTGGCAACTGGATTGAAACCTTCCTGGGCTCACAGCCAGGCAGCTCCTGCCGCCTCTCGTCCACTGGCAGGCCTGGTGTCCCTCCCTCCCACTCTGGGGCACAAACCTGCACAGCCGGAGCCTCTGCCAAGATCCCTGCGTGGGCATGAGCGGCGGGCAGGCCACGAGCCTCTCCCAGCCAAGCGGAAGGAAGCGCCTGCCCTGTATTCTGGCCCACGCTTGGATGCCTGATGGTGGCCTATGCAAGCGAGGCCACAGGGGAAGGCGTGCTGTCTTAGAGCTGGTGTGGGATACGGTGTGTGCTGTGAGCCAGGAAAAGGAAGATCCTGAGACTATAGGCTCAGTGGCAGAACCCATGCCATGTAGAAAGTCCAGGAGTTCTGTCGGGTAGAGAGGATCATGGAGAACAAGACAGCCTCTCCCCATATATTCCCCGGAGGACTCTCCGATCAGGGGACAAACAGCTGTTGGTGGTCCCTGGCCCCAAGGAGGCCCGCCTAGCCTCAACTAGAGCCAGGGCCTTTTCAGTCCTGGCTCCCACCTGGTGGAACGCTCCATCTGCCGAGAACAGGGCCCGGCAGGACCTACTATCCTTTCACCGGGCCTGCAAGACTGAGTTGTTCCGCCAGGCATATGGCTGAGGCTGGGCTTCTGCCGGCCTGAAAAAAAAGGGGTGTATAAAATCTTAACCCTCCCTGTGAAGGCTGTCCACCATCCTGTTTTAAATGTGTATTAATAGAAATACACTGCTGTTTTAATGTCGATGAATTTTTATTGTATTTTAATACGTTGTTATCCACCCTAAGCCCACCCGCAGGGAGGGCGGAATAGAAATTTGAAATAAATAAATAAATAAATAAAATAGCAAATGCCCTTGGACAGCATATCTGACCAAGGGAGCTCTGACTCTCAAAAGCTCATACCCTGGGCATCTTTAAGGTGCTACCGGACACGAATCTTGCCCTTGGAGAGCAGTTTCAGTGGACGCTACTGGGCTAGTGGGTCCCATTGCCTGACTCAGTCGAAGGCAATTTAACTTTTATGAACGTGTATCCCCCATCTCAATGAAAACGTTTCCGAGGCACGTGTTCCTAAATGCATCCACTGTGTCACTGAGGCCTGCCTGCCCCTTTTGGCTAACAGCATCAACTCCTTGGGACGTCCTGCTGGTATCTGCAAACAGCTGGGCTTTCTTAAGCGCTCTCCCTTCAGGGTGGGACAGTCTGCTCAAGACAGCCTGCTGGGGCTCCTTTTGGCTGGTTGTTCATGAAGCCTGCCTGACTCTGTGAGTTATTTTTCTTAAGATCTCAGTATAGACAATTGCATTTCAGGTCAGATTTATTTTTTGGACTTGGATTTTAGAATCTTGGGTTTTGGTGAAGTCTCTAAAGTTGTGACAAGCACTGGCTTGAATCATAAAGCACCCCCCCCCTTTTTACACAAAGGGGGTTTGCTTTATGATTTTTTTTCTTTTCGGTTTTTAGGAGGGGTGGGATAAAAATGTTTGAAATGAATAAAGTGCCCCTAGGCGAGCTGCAGGCTTGGATCCAAAGAAGTCCCAGCAGAACTTAATAGCAGGAACAGACATTTCCCACCTCCCCTCGCCCACTGCACCCCCTCCGTCCCCAGGGTTGCAGGCGATGTGGGAGTCTGCCCTCCGCAGCAAGAACCAGGTTGAAATCAAAGCCCTTATCTCGGAGCCATTCCCCTCGTCTCTAAAATGGCGATAATTCCAGTCAGCCTTCCGGCATTATTCTAGGTATATCCAGAATCAGGTGTGTGCTCAATTGCCGTGTGCTATATACCTTACACTGTCTTTGGATGGTGTGTATTATAATGTGGTCGTAGATCCAGAGGAGTTAGCTGGAGTTGCAAAATAGTAAAGAGTCCAGTAGCACCTTTAAGACTAACCCACTTTATTGTAGCCTAAGCTTTCGAGAACCACAGCTCTCTTCATCGGAGGCATCGTCAGCTTTCGAGAACCACAGCTCTCTTCGTCAGATGCGTCTGACGAAAAGAGCTGATGAAGAGAGCATCTGACAAAGAGAGCTGTGATTCTCGAAAGCTGATGATGCCTCTGATGAAGAGAGCTGTGGTTCTTGAAAGCTAAGGATGCCTCTGATAAAGAGAGCTGTAGTTCTCAAAAGCTGACGATGCATCTGACAAAGAGAGCTGTGGTTTTCAAAAGCTGACGATGCCTCTGACGAAGAGAGCTGTGGTTCTCAAAAGCTGACGATGCCTCTGACGAAGAGAGCTGTGGTTTTCAAAAGCTGACAATGCATCTGACGAAGAGAGCTGTGGTTCTCAAAAGCTGACGATGCCTCTGACGAAGAGAGCTGTGGTTCTCAAAAGCTGACGATGCATCTGACGAAGAGAGCTGTGGTTCTCAAAAGCTGACGATGCCTCTGACGAAGAGAGCTGTGGTTCTCAAAAGCTTATGCTACAATAAAATGGGTTCATCTTAAAGGTGCTACTAGACTCTTTGCTATTATAATGTGAGAATTCTCCTCTGCTGGGACATTGGGATGAACATCTGGAGAGCTAGAAAACCCTCCAGTTTTTATTTCGTATCGGAGTGGTGAAATTTACTAGACAAGGGTTGGATCCCAGAGATACGTTCTGCGAGCGGAGGTGCTTTTTCCTCCCTTGGAAAGGGTTCGCCAATGCAAGAGGAAGGCTGCTTTATTTCCATCAAGGGAAGAAAGCACTTCCTAAATCCAAAAAAAGGCTTGGGGTGGTGGTGGTGCTGTGAAGTATCTCTGTACTGATTCACATCCTCGTTTTTTTAAAAACATAAACCATGTGCATGAATAGAGGTGCACATTTTGCTTTGTGGTGAAATGATTTGCATCTGGAAGACCTGTGGGGGGACACAACATTTGCCCCCTTTAACCCAGGCCCTGAGGAGGACAGCAAGGTCTTGGGGGGTTGGGGGTGGAGGCGAGTGTGTTTTCTCCCCCCCCCACCCTCCGCCGGGTGTTTGGATTGCAGCTTCTGTCTCAGTACTGAAATGGTGGATTTCAGTTCATGCCATGCTTTGCAAAGAAGGAAGGGTGCACCTTTCTTGAGCAACAGAAATCACTTCTGGCTTGGCTGAATCAGCTTCAGTTCACCTACAGGAGGAGGAAGAAATTACCTCTCTCACCCTGTCAGCAACCATGCAAAACACCATGTGCCAAAAATTACCGCCTGATAACCGTCTCCATCTGTCGACTACCTTCTTTTGGACTGTGTGGTGAGGCTGCTGCCAGGTGTCCTTCGTGCACAATCCGCTCCTCTTGCCCTTAGGAGACAATTTATTTCCTTTTTATTCACCTCTCCCTGCATGGCTCACTCTTCCTTTACTTTATCTTCACAACACCCCTGTGAGGTAGGTTAGGCTGGGAGAGGCTGATTGGCCCAAGGTAGGCCCACAAGATTCATGGCAGAGTCCAGCTTTGGAGCCAGATCTCCCAAGGCCTAGGCAGACAATCTAGCTGCTACTGGCTCTGAGGGCCAAACTACAAGTGACGCCTGACACTAGTTGGACACTTGTCAGCTTCCTTCAAGTTTTGATGGGAAATGTAGGCAATCCTGGTCTTGCAGCTTGGCTCTCTGACTGCTGTCCAACGGACTTTTCAACTGTCACTTGTCCTACATTCCGCCAAGCTGCCTACATTTCCCATCAAAACTTGAGGGAAGCTGACAAGGGTCCAACCTGTGTCAGGCATCACTTGTAGTTTGGCCCTCAGTCAGCAGCCACAACTTGGCAGCTCTTCTCTCTCAAAGGTCAGCTAGTCCAGCAACCTTCCATACATACAAGCTGAGAAAGGCAGAGAGCATTGCAGAAGAGCTGCACCCGACTTCTTGCACTGTTTGGCCACATTTGTGTGTTCTGACGTTCCCCCCCCCTTTTCTTTTCAGGTTGGGGTCCCGGCAGCCAGCCGCGTCGCCATGAGCTCCCAACCTCGTCGCATTCGTCTGAAGCCCTGGTTAGTGGCGCAAGTGAACAGTGGTCAATACCCGGGTCTGTACTGGGTGGAACCTGAGCGGAAACGCTTCTGCATCCCCTGGCGCCATGCCACGCGGCACATCCCCAGCCAAGAAGACGAGAACACCATTTTCAAGGTCTGTGAGGTCCGGGAGGGCCTGGGCCAGGAAGGAAAGGGGGCACGGTCTTGCTGCTCAGTCTCCCCCCCACACACACACACACACAGTCTCTCTATGCGAGAACTCTTACACGAGGACACTCAAGTGAAGAGATATGCAATGTTAGCCGGGAAGCGTAGTTCAAAAAGACAGAGACAAAGGCTCTGACAATTTCCCCTCTCTACAGAACTGCAAAGATTGTTCCCCTGCGGGTTTGTTAATTTCATCTTTGCCTGGGGAAGGGGAGGTGCAGGGCTTTTTTTCAGCTGGAACGCATGGAACGGAGTTCCAGCACCTCTTGAAAATGGTCACATGGCTGGTGGCCCCGCCCCCTGATCTCCAGACAGAGGGGAGTTGAGATTGCCCTCTGCGCCACCGCACGGAGGGCAATCTAAATTCCCCTCTGTCTGGAGATCAGGGGGTGGGGCCACCAGCCATGTGACCATTTTCGCCTAGGGTGATTTAAACTTTAAAAAACTCCCCCCTTGTTCCAGCTGCCCCAAAGTGATGTCATTGTGCGGTCCTGAGTTAAACCACCTCTTTTCCCAGAAAAAAAAACCTGCAGGTGAAATTGACAGAGCCTTGGAGGAGGCAAAAGGAAATTAACAAACCCTCTGAGCAGTGATCTTTGCCTGCTTTGTAGAGAGGGGAAATTGACAGAGCCTTTGCCTCTTGTCTTTTTGAACTACGCTTCCCGACTAACATTGCGTCTCCCTTCACTTGAGCGTCCTCGTGTAAGAGGTCTCGTGTGGAAAGACTAACAGTATCCTGCAAACAGCTGCCCAATGGCTCTTTCCCAATGGGCGATGCTTGTGAATTCCACCACAGTCAGAACCGTGGGTCCAGTCTGCCGGGTCCGTCTGTTGCAGCCAAAACAACCTATTGGTGCCTGAAGAGTTTGCACCAAATTTTGGCATGCCGAAGCTTATGCCAGAATAGGTTTGTTAGTTTTCTTTAAAAAATTGTTGGCTCTGGAGTTTCAACCAGACTAGAACAAACTGGAAATGGAGCCACACCAGATTCCACTATGTCAGAGCTTCGTTCAGCATCATAGGACCCTGTGCGCATTGAACATGGCGGGCGCCAGGAATGGGGTTTCTGGGACCTTTGATCTGGGTTCACAGAGGCAGGAGGAGCCTGCTTCTGATAGCAGAGGATTTACTGGGGAGGAATTCTACAAAACTGGAGCCATTGCAAAAAAGCAGGAGCTGTTTAAGGTTGCTTCCACGTGGGGGCAATTCCCTGTTTTGTCCATGGAATCCCCTCACCTCTGTCATCCTCCCCCCCCCCCCAGGATGCAAAGAGGAAATTAGCAATCCCTCTGAACAGCCATCTCCTGGGCTCTGTAGAGAGGGGAAATTGACAAAGTCTTCCGATTTCTTTTAAAACTCCGCTTCCCATCTAACTCCCTTCACGTGCGTGTCCTTGTGTAGTTCGTCTTTTGTAGCTTAGCTCTCAGTTCCAGTTTGTAGAAGAGCAGGCGATCTTTTTACTCTCCATGGCTAAGCGGTGTGTTTATCAGTGGCTCCTGAAGATGCTGTTTTTACTACCTTCTCAGGATGTAAATTATTGTTTTAGAGTCTCTTCAAATGAAGCAAGTTTGGGGGAAAAAATGCCTTGCTTCTATATTTGGGTTGGGAGCCTTGCCGGGGGTGGAAAGGTGGTATATAAATGAGTTCCCTGCCTCTTGCAGGCCTGGGCCAAAGAGACCGGTAAGTTCAATGAAGGAGTGGACGAACCGGATCCTGCCAAGTGGAAAGCCAACTTGCGCTGTGCCCTCAACAAGAGCCGCGAGTTCAACCTCATCTACGATGGGACCAAGGACACCCCCATGCAGCCTTACAAGATCTACGAGGTTTGCGACGTGCCGCAGCCCAACGGAGGTAACCAGCCAGCCCGTGAAGACTCAGTGCCGTTTCTTTGCAGATGCTCTCTCTCCTTTCTGGGGCTTCCCTTCTGGCTGCTTCTCACAGTCTTTTGGGGAGGGATGAGGGAGCGCCCTGTGCAGGGAGTAAAATATTGAAGCCGGTATCCAGTCGGACAAAAATGGCTTTCCATCCTTTTTCTCCAGAGAGTTGCAGAGGCTGTATGTTTCGATTCCTGGGGCTGAATCCTGTAGATCCATTCTGCTATAGGTTGATGCTTTCCCTAACTTAAGAGGCCTTTTGAATAAGGGGAAGCTCCATCTGCCAAAGATGGCACTTTCCCCCAGCTCCACGGATCCTCAGGAACCAACCCATTATTTCTTTTTTAATTTTTTTTTAATTCATAGAATTAAAAGTCCAATAAAAAGGGCAGAAAGCAAAAATTTAAAAAAGGATAGTAAAAAACTTACAAGAAGAAGAAGAGAAAACAGCTTAGAAACAAAAGAAAACAATAATACATATTTCATTTCCATTCTTCTCTACAACACTTATCTCTTTTAACAAACATCGTACTTAAAATTTAACCTCTCCAAAATTTTCTTTCCCACTACTTCCTCCCTTCTATTTGTTTTTTCCCAGATTTATCTTCTCAAAAATCAAAGCCTCCGATCATCAAATAATTTTTCCTTGTCTCATGCAGAAAGTCAATAAGGGAATTCCCGTTAGCCAAAAAAGTAGACAATGGCCATTTCTACACGGCTTATCTGCTTGAGTTATGTCTGGGCAGATCGTGCAAAAAACGTGGTAGATCGCGTTTTTTCACGCGAGATTTGCGCGACGTCATGTGACGTCATGTAACCACTATACCAAAGTTAAACATCTGGGTGAGTGGATACGGAGCCAGATTGGTGAAGTGGTTAAGAGCGGCAGGACTCTAATCTGGAGAGCCAGGTTTGATTCCCCACTCCTCTGCTTGAAGCCAGCTGGGTGACCTTGGGGCTTTCACAGCTCTCTCAGAGCTCTCTCAGCCTCACCCACCTCACAGGGTGATTGTTGTGGGGATAATAGTAACACACTTTGTAAACCGCTCTGAGTGGGCATTAAGTCATCCTGAAGGGCAGTATATAAATAGAATGTTGTCCTTACTACTACTACTACTACCATCATCATCATCATCATCATCATGATTCAGTGTGGTTGTAAAGATAAAATGGAGGCAAGGAGAACTCTAAACTTCTCAGAAGAAAGGTGGAATAAAAATGGGATGGCTTTTATTTCCTTCAACTCTCTGGGGGTGGGGGGAATCTCTCTCTCTCTCTCTCTCTCTCTCTCTCTGGGCTTTCTCTCGCTTAAGGAACCCACTTCCTCCTTGCTGGCCTTCTGTCCTGCCACATATTTTCTATCCTTTCAAGCCAAAGCACATCTTTGGGGACAGCCCAAGGGCACAAATGCTTGAAGCAGTCTCATTATAGACCTCAGCAAAGACAGTGTGGTGTAGTGGTTAGAGGGCTGAACTAGGCCTGAAGAACCCCAGATTCGAATTTCTGCTCGGTCCCAATGCTCACTGGATAACTTTGGGTCTACCCCCCACCCCATGTCAGCCTAATGCACCTCACAAGGTTGTCATGAGAATATAATGGAGGAAAGGGAGCCCAAATGAGATCTGGGAGGCAAACCCCCTGGATCATATGCCGTTCCACAAAGGACTCTGAGGCCCAACGTTTGTCTTTCTGTCCCACCCCTTGCTGTCCTGTCAACCTCCTGCTAAAGTTTTGATGCAGCTCACGTTCCTAGTTCCTCGTATTCAATCTTCCCATCTCTCTGCACTGATTCTGGGCGTTCCCAACTGCCAGTCGAACATCCTTTCTGCGACATAAAAGAGCAGATGTTAGTCTCCTGGAAAATCATTTTTTCCCCCTCCCCATAGAGCGTCCCGAGCACATTGTGGAAAGAGGTTGTGAGAGTATCGGTTGGAGATGCTTCCAGTAACGAGCAACGCTTGGCCTTTGCTGTTTCTTACCTTTTCCTGCTCTTTATCTTTCAGAGACTTTTGTCGGAGATGAACCTGCTGGAGGTGAAGAAGAGGAGGAGGTGAGCGTTGGTGTCTCAGCAGCAGCTGGAACGCGGGGGAATGGAGTTCCGGCACCTCTAGAAAATGGTCACATGGCCGGTGGCCCCGCCCCCTGATCTCCAGACAGAGGGGAGTTTAGATTGCCCTCTGTGCCAGCGGCACAGAGGGCAATGTCAACTTCCCTCTGTCTGGAGATCAGGGGGCAGGGCCACTGGCCATGTGACCATTTTCAACAAGGGTGATTTAAACTTTAAAAAACTCCCCCCTTGTTCCAGCTGACCCAAAGTGACGTCATTGTGCGGTCCTGAATTCCACCACTGAGTTCCACCACCTCTTTTCCCAGAAAAAAAGCCCTGGCGACAGGACATGTTTGTAAGCAGGATTACAGTACCAAATAGTAGAGTGGCTTGTGAGAAGAAGCAGGAAAGCCGCTTGATGGGGCCAGCCACAGACAAGCCCAGGGCTTATACATACTCGAGGGACTCTCCAGATAAGCAGGGGGGAAAGTCCTTGTAGATCATCTCAAAGCAAAAGCACCCTGCTTTCTCCCCAGTACAGCCAGATGAGGACTGTGCACGCTTTAAGAGGCATAGACTGTTGAAAGTGGTGGAGAGGGAGGGGAGACGGAAATCAGGTTGTTCAAGTCCCTGAATCCAGGGAGATTTTGGAGATGGGGGTGAGATTTCTCAGCAGTCTTACTTATTTATGTTATTCATAGTCCACCTTTCTCACTGAGACTCAAGGTGGATTACACAGGGTCTCTCTAAATGAGACATCTGACACGTGAAGAACGTGTCAGGAGATGCAATGGTAGCCGAGAAGGGTAGTTTAAAAAGTCAGAGCCGGTGGCAGGGCAAAGGCTTTGCTATACACTGGGGCTGTGTGAAGGGGCTGTGAAATGCAAGAAGGGAAACTTCAGCCCATTAGAACCTCTCTAGGTCCAAATCCAGCTCTGGAAGGCAGCTCCAGCCCATTTCCATTCCTTGCTGCCCTCTGGCTGCCATCCCACCCAGTTTTAGACTAGAGCGGTGAAATTGACAGAGCCTTTGGGGAGGCAAAACTGAAATTAACAAACCCTCTGAGCAGCACCAGCCTTGTATTGTCGAAGGCTTTCACGGCCGGAGAACGATGGTTGTTGGGGGTTTTCCGGGCTGTATTGCCGTGGTCTTGGACAAGGCACCAGCCTTGTCTTTTTAAACTACGCTTCCTGGCTAACGCTGCATCTCCTTACACTTAACGAACACGCGCCGAGGATTCTCATATAGACAGACTCTAGTGTGGGACAGTACAGCCATTTTCAAAGACTTTTCAATACACATGCAATAAGGTGCAAACATGCAAATTTGCAAAGATTTAAAGCCAGCAGAAATCCAATAGAGAGTTGAAGAAATGCTGAAATAGAGCATTTCTTTAAATATTTGAGCATCTCTTGAAATATTTGAAAGGCTGTCATTTGGAGGAGGGCAAGGAGCTGTTGCAGTTGGCAGCAGAGGGTAGGACCCGAAGCAACAGGCTTAAATTACATGCACAAAGGTACCGGCTGGATATTAGGAAAAACTTTTTCACGGTCAGAGTAGTTCAAAAGTGGAATCAGCTGCCTAGGGAGGTGGTGAGCTCCCCCTCACTGGCAGTTTTCAAGAAGAGGCTGGATGAATATTTGTCAGAGATACTTTAGGCTGATCCTGCACTGGGCAGGGGGTTGGACTAGATGATCTGTATGGCCCCTTCCAACTCTATGATTCTATGATTCATTAGCAATTTTTAAGATTGACATAGTAAACAACATAGAACTACCCAAGAGGATTATATTTACAGTGATAGCAGTAATTTCTATAGTCACTCCCTATCCCTTTACCGATGCATCTCTTTGAGTCAGCTTCCCTTGATTTCTTGTGCCCTACCAAACTTGTCAGTCCTTCCAGTTGCTGCCTGAGTAGCTGACCCCAAAGGTGGGCCATCCACAGAGATGGCCAAGGTTTTACTTGGCTGGAAGTGAAGAAGAGGAAACGAGGGCTCTGGCCTCCTCACCCGCCCTCCCACGAACTGACAATATCGTAGAGAGTGAGATTGGGGTCGAGGGGATTTCTCAGGGATTCAAAAGCCCCTGTGATTCTTCGCAGGCCTCCAATCTGTCCCTACATTCAGTGAAGCAATGGATTTTCTCTCCCCTAAAGGGCTGTAATGTTGTCAGGCTTTCAAGCCTTAAGACATGAGGGCCGTTTCATCCAGTCTTGTGTTTCCATTGGAGGCCTCCCAAATCGTGGCAAAGTCCTCCCCTTGGCTCTTAGGTAGACTGTCTCTGCCTGTGGAAGTTCCGTTCTCTGGCTACTAGGTATCGAGTGTGCATTATGACAAACTGGTTCCAACAAACCCAGTAGTGGGTGGTTCCAAACTATAAGCCCTTTGAGCTGATTTTGTGCACGCATCCCTTTGTGCAGTGCTGTAGCGCCCTCCCCTGCAACAGCGACTGACTGCAGCTACAGAGGAAGCTGGGCAGGGGCAGAATGCTGTCAGATGCAATAATGCTTTGATTGCGATTGCATTCAGGGAAGCAGAAGAGTGAAAAGTGGAATGCAGGCATTCCACTTTTCCTCAGACCTGCCTGAGGAGGTCAGGAAAGCCCCCACCCTCCTGGCTTTCCGCAAACGATGGAAAACCGAACTATTCAAAAAGGCTTTTTACTCAGATGGGAGGGCTGTATTGTAGGGAGGGGGTCTCAGATGCTTCACTTAGGGACCGTAGACTTCATCACTATATTGCCTTACATATTGTGGGTTGCTTTAAATATGTACTCCTATATACCACCTGTGCTCCATGTTGTCTAATGTCAGTCCTATAATTGATTATGTTCTGCTTCAGTATTTTTTTTTCTACTCTGCACTGGATTCTTACTAATACTATGTCTTTTAAACTTGTATCTATTTACCCTATGGCATTGTTTATGGAACTGTCCTTGATACTGCATTGAAATGTACTTGATACTGATTGTACTAATCGCATGCTGTGTAATCCTCCTTGAGTCTCAGTGAGAAAAGCGGACTATAAATGACGTCAATAAAATAAATAAATAAAATAAATGTGCCAGGAGCTTTGTCAGGATTCTCTGTTAAAGGTAAAATAGAAAAGAGTCCAGTAGCACCTTTAAGGCGAACCAACTTAACTGTAGCATAAGCTTTCGGGAACCACAGCTCTCTTCGTGCATCTGACAAAGAGAGCTGTGGTTCTCGAAAGCTTATGCTACAGTAAAGTTGGTTCGTCTTAAAGATGCTACTGGACTCTTTTCTATTATGCTACTACAGACTAACACAGCTAACTCCTCTGGATCTGTTAAAAGTGGGATTTACAAATAATAGCCGTTCCAGACAAAAGGGCTAGCGTGGAAGCACTTAAAGGCGCCGGCTGCTCTTTGTGGTCTTCCTTTCTGCCTATCACTAACATCAATTACCTGATTTACAGTTACAGAAGATGATGCCCACGTTGAGGATTGCAGGTGGGTGTTGGAACTGCTGGAGGGAGGGGAGGAGACTGTGGCTGTGGGGCAGGAAGAATCAAGGGGGGGGGATGCTGTCCTGTTTGGGCGGGGTTCTTGGTGCCCTGCACCTTCCCATCTCTAGAGACGCCCCCGAATTTTTGTCTTGGATGAGCAACACTATAGAAGCCCTTCCTGGAGGAAGCATGGGCCGTTTCCACACTATTCTCCTTCATCCGGAACGGGGTGCAACGTCGCAAAACAACCGCGGAAGATAGCGTCTTCCTGCGCGAGTTTTGCGCAATGTTGCGCCCCATTTCAGATGAAGGTGAGTAGTGTGGAAACAGCCATGGTGAGGCTGGAAGTGAAATCCATAAATATGATGCCACAAACATGGTACAACCAATATGCTGGTCCTGAGCCAACAGAAATTATGTGTAACTCCTTCAGCTTTCAGTGGAATGTAGTCGTGACCAACTATAACTGGATGGGGGCCAAAGCTTAGGCAGGGCTTTTTTTCAGTGGGAATGTGGTGGAACGGAGTTCCGGAACCTCTTGAAAACGGTCACATGGGTGGTGGCCCCGCCCCCTGCTCTCCAGGCAGAGGGGAGGTTAGATTGCCCTCTGTGCCGCTTGGCGGCTTGGAGGGCAATCTCAACTCCCCTCTGTCTGGAGATCAGGGGGCGGGGCCACCACCCATGTGACCGTTTTCTCCGAGGGCAACCCACTGAGTACCACCACCTCTTTTCCCAGAAAAAAAGGCCTGAGCTTAGGTATTATAAATGTATTGTATGAGAATATGAATATAACACATATTGGGCTCTTTGTTTCAGTTGTACTTTCGCAGAAAAACTGCACACTGGGTTGTGCCCATAAGCATTCATGCTGTTTCTTTGCCAACTCAAATTTTATTTATTTAACAAATTAAATTTATATTCCGCTCTCCCTGCAAGCAGGCTCAGAGCAGAATCACAGTCATGTAATGGACACAATCAAAACATGGTAGCATACATTAAAACATCAGCCAGTATAATAATCCGTTAAAACAGCCGCGCACATATTGCAAACGATTCTGTGTTTGCAAAATGATCTGTAGGAAATGCCTGTTCTGGTTACCTTCAAGAATTCCAGAAATCTCTAGGCAGGTCTCTTGGGTAATGTTGGGGCGGGTGAATGTGGCTAGCGTGAGGGGTCGGGACAAAGAGCGGCATATTGAGCTCTTCAAGAAAAGTCATGTCGTTTGGCTGAGACCATTAGGGACCACTGCCTAACTATTGTCCCTAACTAGGACAATATATGCAGCAGCCTGTCAAAGCAGACCTGGTCAGTCTCCAGATGGCGAGGCCTCCCCCGGAGCAGCCCCACACAGGCCACTTTGAACTTCCTAATATGGAAGACGTAAACCCAAATGAAAGGAAATGAGAATTGGAGGTTAATACATTTATAGTTTTGTTAATATTTTCATTTCAGTATGGAATAAGTCATGTTTTCAAAATGGCAGGTGGAAATCCAGCTTGCCCAGAGGCTCAGTAAGAGCAGCTGGTCAGGTGGAGCAGCGCCGCGCACCCTCTCTTAGGCCGGAGGCGTAATTCTGTAAAGCCCGTTTAGGAGCTGAATCCTGCTTAGGGTGATGGAGCGCAAATTTAAGACGCTGACAGGCAGCCAGCCAGTAGGTTTTTGCACACCAGCTTTGTGTAGGAGCAGTCTACCTGCACAGTGTGAACATGGAATTTTGGCAGCTCCACCAGTGGGTGCAAAGTGTGTTTGTGTGTAGCAGTGACTCAATAAAACTCTGCTGCTCCCTTCTTTAGTCTTTTGTGGTCAAGGTTGTATACGTGGATGGAGCGGGGGGGGGGCTCCCAGGTCCGCTGTTGCTGTATCATCCCTGGCTTGACTCGCTTCTCTGCAGACTCTGGCCACGGCGTGGAGCCGCTCCCTCCCTACCCGTGGCTGAAGCAAGAGATCCCCTACTCCAGCTCTTGCGGCAACGGGTCTTTCCCACACTTGGGGCCTCCAGATGTCCCCGGCATGTCTCCGCCTCCTCCCCCCGTCGGACCTCCCTCGGCATTCGCAGTAGGACGGGAGCCCACAGCGCCAAACTTTGCCGAAACTGCCGACCAGATGCGGCTAGCATCCCTCGTCCCTGGGGCTGTGGAGCCTTTGCCCCAGGCCGCCTGCCCTGTGGCACCCATGGAGCAGTTCATTCCCAGCTTGCTGATCAGCCCCCACATGCTACCACGTAAGACTTCTTATGGGGAGGCTTGGTCCGTGGTCTTGAGGTGGGCAGAAATGTGGAAAGTTGAGATGCCGTGGAGTCACAGGTCTGACATGCAGTTTCCCCCAAGAAAAAGTGTGACATTATTCCCCCAACTCCCCAGCAAATGTGTGAACATCTCTTGAGCTGGTTTGATTGATGATATCTTTGTGGGGTTAACAGTGCTGGGCCAGTTCTCCCAAGTGACTTTTGGGGCGGCACAATTAGGGGGGATGGATCCTCTGCAGGGGATCTGTGGCACCAGAATGGACTGGCATCCACTCCTGGACCCACAACAGGCCTACAAAGGGATGGGGGAACCAGTACCTTGCCCGTCCCTGTGACAATGATCCTCAAGCAGTTATCAAGGGCTTCTAGATCAGGGATCCCCAACCTTTTTAAGCCTGCAGGCGCATTTGGAATTTTGAGAGGGGTAGTGATAGGGTTGCCAACCTCCAGGTGGTGGCTGGAAATCTCCTGGAATTACAACTGATCTCCAGGCCACAGAAGTCAATTCTCCAGGAGAAAATGGCAGCTTTGGAGGAAGGACTCTATGGGATTATATCCTGCTGAGTTTCTTCCCCTCCTCAAACTCTGCCCTCTCCAGGCTCTACCCTCCAAATCTCCAGGAATTTCCCAACCTGGAGTTGGCAAACCTAGGCGGTGAGCACCATCCCAAAATAGCTGCCCCAGGAGGCAGAGCTGAATGGAACAGCTCGCTCTGTCACACCTCCTGTGAATAAGGACAGCCAGCAGGGGAAATGGAGCCACACGACGATGGAGGAAAGCCCAGGTGCTTTACCAGTCCTGATCCACCAGTGGAAAGCCCACTTATTTGAATGAGGGCAGCCTGCCATACAGTGGTCTCTCCCACTTTCTGAAAGGTGTGGTGGGGGGCCAAGGGAAGTACTGGAACCTGCGGGAACCACATTGGCGAATCCTGTTCTATAGAGATCTACAGTGCCTGCCAGTGGGGGGCAATCTCCCAGCAGTTTACCTTCTTGCCCACCAGTTGCTGGTTACCGGTGGGAGATTTTGGACCACCTGGTGATCACCCGCCACCAGGCATGCCGGGAATGTGTGTGGCGTGCACGCTCCTGGGGGGGCATGACGTCACTTCCTGATGTGATGTCATTGCACTGGCCACAGGCATGCTCCCGCACTTCGTTGGGGCCAAATTTGGCCCCAAACAGGCCAGAATTAGCTCCACACAAAGTGTGGGAGCACACTTGTGGGCAGCGTGATGATGTCACTTCCTGGAAGTGAGATCATCACATAAGTGCCGGGAGCATGCACAAAGCACGAGCATAGATGAGGCACGTGATAAGTGCCACGTCCCCCCCTCCCACGGGGAGGGTATAGGGACCTGGCAACCTTACCCTTATAGATGCTTAGAACACCCTGAATCTGTTACCTTTTCAAAACCCTTGGACAGGGGGGGTGGGCAATTGTTTTGGCTCGGGGGCCACTTTGTGGGAGCGGAGGTTAGCGGAGGGCCGCACCTTTTAAAATGATTGCATTCATTAGTTAACTTTGCATTTCAGAAAAGGTATAAATTGTATCATAAAAATCAATAAATATAAATTAAATAAAATAGTGGTAGTTTTATTCTATTTATTTATTGTGCTAATTTCATATCATCTATAGCTGCAAGCACATTTAATTTGTTCTGACTGTCTTGGCGGGCCACAAAAAACTCTGTAGCGTGCTGCATGTGGCCCGCGGGCCGCAATTTGCCCACCCCTGCCCTGGGAGGTAGGCTGTTCTGCTAGCTCTTATGTTGCGGGGATGCGTGTGTGTGAAGCTTAAAATGAGGGCGTTGCCTAAGGCCACAGAGTGAGAGGCGAGACTCGAACCAGGGACTCCCCCACTTAGCCACTTCACCAGCTCTCAAGATGGGGATGCAAAGGGGGGCAGGATGAGGGGGGAGTTTTGAGGTTTGCAGTAATGGTGAAACCGCCTCTGCTGCCCTTCTCCCCCAGTGACGGACCTCGACATCAAGTTCCAGTACCGGGGCCGCTCCGTGGGCAACCTGACGATCAGCAACCCGCACGGCTGCCGCCTTTTCTACAGCAACTTGGAGCCTACTCAGGAGCAGGTGGACCTCTTTGGGCCGTTGACGCTGGAGCAGGTGCGCTTCCCCAGCACGGAGGCCGTGCCCAGCGAGAAGCAGCGCTTCTACACCAACCAGCTGCTGGACGTCTTGGATCGGGGCCTCATCCTGGAGCTGCAGGGCCAGGACATTTACGCCATCCGCCTGTGCCAGTGCAAAGTGTTCTGGACCGGGCCGTGTGCCGGGGAGCTGGCCGGCCCCAACCCCATCGAGCGCGAGAAGAAAATCAAGCTCTTCAGCTTGGAGAGTTTCCTCAACGGTGAGAGAGGACGTCGGCACTCCACGCCCCACACCGAGGATCCTAGCCGTACCCACAAATCTGCCCCCTCCCTGGTCACTGACGCCTCGCTGGAGGAGGGAGGTCAAAATGCAGTCAAGGCTGTGACATTCTGCACATGCTCAGAGGCATTCTCTTTCAGTTCCCGGCTGAGTGTCCCTCTAACTTCTGGAAACGACTCCTGAGCTAGACAGCTAGAGTCCTCCTCTACTTTTATAGGGCAACTTTGGGCAGGTCTCTTTTGCTGATTGCTTCACAGCCATGGGGGAAAGTGGGAGGGGGTTGACTCATGCTTTTTGATCAGTCTCCCCCATTTCTATATAGGAGGGGGATTTTGACTGAGAAAAGGGCTGAGGCAGAAAGAGTGTAGCACCTGTATCCCCCCAAACAGGTGTATTGAACTAAAAAACCATTACTGCTAAGGGACACTCCACATCCCATTCAGTTTGATCCTTACAACAGCCCCTGTAACTTCAGAGGAGTTAGCCGTGTTAATCTGTAGTTGCAAAATAGTAAAGAGTCCAGTAGCACCTTTAAGACTAACCAGCTTTATTGTAGCATAAGCTTTCGAGAAACACATCTCTGTCAGATCTTTTGGGTGGGATTTAAACTTCAAATTTGTTGCAGCTTTCAAGGGTCCATGGAATATCTCCCCTGTTCATGAACCACTTTGCCATGTCTGCTCCTTTCCTTTGTTGTCCTCCCCCCGTCCTCAAAACTGAGGTGATGAGCCCCCTGGAACAGGGACCTGGGACTTGTTTTAGCCAAGGGTATCAGCTGCAGTGACTCTTAACACCACTGGTGTTTCAGTTGCCTTGCCCTCTAAAAGTAGAGGAAGACTCTAGCTGTCTAGCTCAGGAGTCTTTTCTAGAAGTTAGAGGTCCAGAGGAGTTAGCCGTGTTAGTCTGTAGTAGCAAAATAGTTGCACCTTTAAGACTAACCAACTTTACTGTAGCATAAGCTTTCGAGAATCACAGTTCTCTTCGTCAGATGCAACAAGAAGTTAGAGGGACACTCAGCAGGGAACTGAAAGAGAATGCCTCTGAGCATGTGCAGAATGTCACAGCCTTGCCTGTGACTGATTGCACTTTGACCCCATCCTCCTCCATCCCATGTGTTGGGGTCTCTGCTGAAATGAATGGACAGCTTTTGCAAACGGGGAACCCCATGTATGTACTAGTGTTACTCTACGTGCTTTGGAATCTCTGGTGTGGGTAACCCAAGTGTGTTCTTTTCCATCAGCTTGTGGTCACATCACCCCTGCCCAGCCCAGACCCTTGTCCCCCACATTTTTCTCTCGCCACACCTGCCATTTTCAAACATTATTACATATAATCATATATTAACAAATCATAACAAACAAGCCTGTAATTTCTGCCTGCTTAATGTTTTAAATTACATCTTTCCGTTGTGAAGAGTGCCTTCAAGTTATAATTGACTTATGGCAACCCCTGGCACGGGGTTTTCATGGCAAGAGAGTTACAGTAGTTTGCCACTGCCTGCCTCTGCAACCCTGGTCTTCGGTGGAGGTCTCCCATCCAGTTACTAACCAAGGCCGACCGTGCTTAGCTTGAGATCTGACAAGATCAGACTCACCTGGGCTATGCAGGTGTGGGCATATCTTTTTTATAGACTCCTTATGGTGGAAGATGAAGAGTTATTGAGTGTTAAATAGCAAAAGATATAAATGGATTCCATGTGGCATCAGAAGCATCCACGCTCACTTGATTTGTTTTGCTAATTTAATCTGATGAATTAATTTTTCCAACAGAGTTATATTCCACCGGTGTTTGACCAACATAGTAGTTTTTGTTGTGGATTTCCATTGTTTAGCTTTGACAGAACTTACTGTTTTTTAAAAAAACATTGATTACTGTTTTTTTGTGCTGATTTCTGGTTTTCTTTTGAGAATTAATTTAATCCACCATTTTCTTTGCCTCTTTTCTCTCTTCAATTTCTGCTGTTCCCTTTTTCTGGCTTCTGCAGGACTCATCATGTTCCAGAAAGGACAGAGCACCGTGCCTCCACCCTATGAGATTTTCTTCTGTTTTGGAGAAGAATGGCCGGACCACAAGCCAAAGGAAAAGAAGCTGATCACAGTCCAGGTGTGTGTGTCTGTGTGTGTGTGTAGGGGGATGAGGCCTCTGTCAGATCTTTTTTTAAAAAATAAATTTTATTAAACTTAAATTTCAATGCATCTATCAAAGCATCAGAATGACAGTAAATACACACCACAGTAAAACAGCAGCATTGGAACCCCAACAGACAAAAACAACATAACAAAAAACCAAAGAAAATGACAACCAAACACCAGACGGAATAAACACCGGCAATCCCAGGTAGACCTCACGGGGAATCATATTCCAGAATGGTGGTGCTACAACCGTGGAGGCCCTGCTCTAAAGCCCAGAGGAGACTCTGGAGCAGATTTCAGAGGATGGGCAGGCCCCACACAGGTACAAAAAGCCTGATAAGGGACTATTTGATAGGATTCTAGCAAATAAAGGGAAAGCGAATCCAAAGACAGCAATTGGGTTGCCTTTCAAGGTAAAAGTGATCTGTCAATAAGCAGTAGAAAAGAGCAAGAGTCCAGTAGCACCTATAAGACTAACAAAATTTGTGGCAGGGTATAAGCTTTCGTGAGCTACAGCTCTGTATCTGAAGAAATGAGCTGTGGCTCACGAAAGCTCACACCCTTCCACAAATTTTGTTAGTCTCACAGGTGCTACTGGACTCTTGCTCTTTTTTACTGCTACAGACAGACTAACGTGGCTACCCATCTTGATCTATCAATAAGCAGTACAAGCAAACGAAGCTATCAGTATCCAAGTGAAATTAGAGGGCTGGTCTTGCCTCTAGCTGGGGCAATGGAAGTGTTTGCTTTCTATGAAGGAATACTTTTGCAAGCCCTGTTCCCTCTTGGTCTGGAAGCTCAGAAAAATCCCGGGGCCATGTCAGGTCTCAGCCTTGTGCTGCCACTCCTTTCCCTTACTCCCGGGGTGTACCAACTTCTGTCTTGAAAGCAACTGCTGCCTCCCAAAAATCTGAAAGATCTCCTGCTAGACGGATTTGTACCTCTGCCACTCTGGCTGTTTCCACACGTCCTTAAAGGGACACCCCACTCACTGAACGCCACCGGCTTTTCCCCTTCACTCCACACGTCTCCGATTTCAAAACGGTAGCAAGCTGTTTGGCTTCCGTTTTTTTGGCACCTTTTCTGACAACGCACTTTCCCACGGTCCCCGAAAAGGCATCGACAAAACAGAAGCCAAATAGCCTGCTACCATTTTGAAATCGGAGACGTGTGGTGTGAAGGGGAAAAGCCGGCGGCGTTCAGTGAGTATCTGCATTTCCATTTAAAGGATCCTCCTAGTTGCCACATCTCCTGCTTCGCTTATACTGGCTAGCATGGGTACAGTCTTTCGCACTTCCACACATTTGTGCCTTAGGGATGGAGAGCTCATCTACTTCCCTCTTGTTCACTGCTGTTTGAAAAGTAGAACCAAATAGGCATGGCATATTTACAGAGATCAGGGCCTGAGCTTTCAAAATATAAGGGAGTTTAATAAACAAGAATATAAAGAGCATACATGGCCACTTCAATTATCGAGCTGAGCAAGGATATAAAGAAAAGGTGTGTTCGGTGGGTGGCCACGTTGGTCTGCAGTAGAACACAGGATTTGAGTCCAGTGGCACCTTAGAGACCAACAAGATTTTTAGAGTGTAAGCTTTCGAGATTTAGAGCTCCCTTCTTCAGACCAAAGTGAAAACACACAGTCCTCTAAATCCTAAACTCTGTTCTTAAACTAAGCAATGTTTAATGGGGACAGGCTCTTGAAGCTGCAGCATTTAAAAGTCCATCATTTCCTTAAATCGCAGAGTTGGGACTTCTCTCCATTGTCCCTCGACACATGGACAAGATGGAGTCTCTAGATAAAGATTTACCTTGCAATCCTATGAAGAATTACTCCAGTCTAAGGCCATTGACTTCAATGGGCTTAGACTGGAGTAAGTCTGCATAGGATTGCACTATTAGTCCAGCATGGCTTGGGCCTATCCCAGGAAGATAAACAAAGAGAAGAAAGCATAAGAGGACTTCTCTCTCATGTCCCGAGATTATATAAACTTTCCTGGGGTATCCATCCTATTTTGGGATTCATTCTGGCCCTTGTACCCAAAAAGAAAAGCACAAAAGCCTTTTGGCTTTTCCGCTCTCTGTTCTTTAGATGTGACATTCTAGCAGAGGTATTA
This sequence comes from Eublepharis macularius, assembly GCF_028583425.1. Classification (NCBI taxonomy): domain Eukaryota; kingdom Metazoa; phylum Chordata; class Lepidosauria; order Squamata; family Eublepharidae; genus Eublepharis; species Eublepharis macularius. Next base: position 3,445,473 of record NC_072798.1, read on the forward strand.
AATGGTAAACCTTTTGTCTCACTCGCCAGATCCAATTTTACCTGTAAGCCTTGAAGAGTTTCCTCCTCGGGGTTAGATGACTCATGCCACACACACCCCTCCATCTTTCTTTTCTGCTAGCTACAAATTTGCAAACCAAAGAGTGGAAAACCACACCTCAAGGGACCCTGAATAACATTCAAAGCTGTGACAAAATGTGAAGGTGACACCACACCCGAAAAAAAAGAGAACTATTTGTATTATGCTTTAACAAGCAATAAGATTGTATAATATCAGTATGAATTTGTCTGTCACTTGGCTGTTTGTCTATTAATCGACTGTTGTTTCACTGTATATCCTTGCATTTTATAGTGTGCATTATTAGTGTATGAATTGTGTAAGTATTTTTGCATGAGATTGTAAATTATTTATCGTTACTATATGCACGAGGTCACTTTAAATTCTAAAAATATACTTTAAAAGATCCTTCACGTTCTGTCACCAAGGGTCCCTTGGGTGTGGTTTTCCACTCTTTGGTTTGCTGTTATTTCTAAGGACGCTTCTGTTATTTATTAAGATACAAACTTGCAGCCGGGCTCCAGTACACAGAGTTCAGTACCAACTTTTGGGAATATCCATGTGAATATGGAGGGCATTTCTACACACTTCGAATTTTTAAAAAGGTTTCTAGCCATCTTTATTAAAAAGGAAATCCCAAAGCAATAAGAACAGTTTTGCTTAAGGTCTGAAAAATCGGAAGTTGGGGGTTATTTGGAGGGGAAGGAGATGGACCTTTCTCCTGGCACATTTTTGTTTTGTTTTTTAATATATTTTTTATTTTAAGAAAAAAAGTTAGAGAATAGAGGGGATACAGAAAAGAAAAAAGAGGATTATATAACGTGATTGTATAGCTCTAAAATAATTATATATAACAGAACAAGGCTTTTTTTCTGGGAAAAGTGGTGGTGGAACTCAGTGGGTTGCCCTCGGCGAAAATGGTCACATGGCCAGTGGCCCCGCCCCCTGATCTCCAGACAGAGAGGAGTTTAGATTGCCCTCCACACCAATCCAACGGCGTGGAGGGCCATCTCAACTCCCCTCTGTCTGGAGATCAGGGGGCGGGGCCACCGGCCATGTGACCATTTTCAAGAGGTTCCGGAACTCCGTTCCACCGCATTCCAGCTGAAAAAAAGCCCTGTAACAGAATATATAAAACAGGAAATGTTTCTTCCCAACAGCTTCCTGGTCAATTGTTGAGATCTTTCCTCTTGCTTTGCCAGTAAAATATTAGAGATCCAGGAAAGGTCACAATTAGGGCTGGAAAGCGATGACCATTAGGGAGGACAATTCTACCCCTAACTCTGGATTGTGTGATTCCAAATCTTTTGCACAATAGCCACAACTTTACCGCACCCTTTTCTAGTTCTTTTTATGGACTCACTGTGGTGTACTGTGGCAATGAGTTACTTAGGTCACGGAAAGCATCAAGCAGAGATTTTATTTAAGCCAAGGGGAGAGCCCCATACAATCATAGAGCCCCATACAATCATAGATCCAGAGGAGTTAGACATGTTAGTCTGTAGTTGCAAAATAGTAGAGTCCAGTAGCATCTTTAAGACTAACCAACTTTATTGTAGTGTAAGCTTTCAAGAAAAACAGCTCTGTGTTTCTCGAAAGCTTACACTACAATAAAGTTGCATCTGACAGAGAGCTGTGGTTCTCGAAAGCTTATGCTACAATAAATTTGGTTAGTCTTAAAGGTGCTGCTGGACTCTTTACTACTGTACAATCATGTAGGTCAACCCTCATACCCATTCCTAATCAAGAATGTAATGTCTCCCCCACAGCTCATTCCAGTTGCTTTTTTGGGTTTGCAGAGGTAATGCTAATGAAAAATGAACTTTTGTGGAGTGTGAGTTTGCAGGAGGGGACAAGGAAAGAGTTGGAGCTTATTCTTTCTTCTCTGACTCTCCTCCCTCAACCGTAGGTGGTCCCGGTAGCTGCCCGCCTTCTCTTGGAAATGTTCTCTGGGGAACTGTCCTGGTCAGCTGACAGCGTCCACCTCCAAATCTCGCACCCGGATCTCAAGGACAAGATGGTGAAGCAGTTCAAGGAACTGCACCAGCTCTGGCAAACGCAGCAGAACATCCAGCTCCAGGCCTTAGAGCCGACAGGGCCAGACACGTGGCCGATGCAGACCAACGCCGCTGACCAGATGCACCACTGAAGGGCACACGGGGCAGTCTTGCAGTCACCAGCATGGCACTGGGGCATCCTGTGGTTAGGCTGGACTCGGCAGGAACCCCCTCTTCTGAGCCGCGCACAGTGAAGCCATTTGACAGAAGCTGTAGGCCGAGGGCTGAAGTGCTATTTCCAGCTATTCTAAAAGGATAAAAGAGGCAGCTGGAAGGGGGGAAGGGAGAAGCAGGAGAAACTTGTGGGAGCCGGTAGGCTGGTCTTGTGCTCAGAACTGCACAGCCCATCCCTTACCCTGCTGTCTCCTAAAAGCAGACAAGTTTGCTAGATGTCAAAATTGCCATGTTGGACTATTCCTCTGCTTCCAAGAGGGGACAGCCAGGTGGTCCAAGGAAGCCCTTGAGGAGGACTTGAAGGCGAGAGCTCATTCTAGCGACGTGAGAAGCAGAAACCTCGCGGAGGGCAGCAGCTGGACTTGCTTGCCGAGGAGGAGCTCGTGCCCAGGGGCTGCTGCCGTCCCTAGTTTGTGTTACAGAGTGACTAAAAAGCCTGGATAGAAAGGAGGCTGGGGGAGAGGGACTTCAGAAGCCACGCGGCCTTCAGCCCTCTTCTCCCTGCCCCCCTCCTTCGGTTGGTGCAGGCAGCAGCCCCCTCCCACCCCTTTTGGAGACACTGACCCTGCAAACTGTCTAAAGTAGCCCACCCCTCTGGCCCAGACCTCGATGTGCCCACGGACTCCCTGCACAACAGGCGCCGAATGAACGTTTGGAAACAAAAACCACCACGTTGCTAGTCCTTATGAATGGGAGGAAGCTGTGCTTGCCAAAGTAGAGCACGCTGGAATTTTACGAGTCAGGGAGGCCTTTGAGGAGCTATTGAGCAGTCAGGTGTGGAGGGGGGGGGGCAGTTCATTCACTCTCGTTTTCAACCAGTGTTTGCCAGAGGGGATCTGACTCTTGCCTCCTCCCCTGCCTCCAGTGGTTTTCTTACAGACCAATACTGCTTTTGGAAGTGGATTAAGATGCTTTGGAGCAGAACAGTGTTATAAGGCAAGACAGCTGTGTGGTTTTATCCCCAACTGTGTATAGTCTATTTGAAGGACAAAGACAGACACACACCCCTTCCCTACCCTACGTAGTTATGGATGTGGATACTCCGTCCTATCACGGTCGGTCTGCCCGCCCGCCCTCTGCGACCTCTTTCCCTGCCTGGTGTCACTAGATTATGCTGTGGAATGTATAACGTGTGCAAATGGGAGCACTTCCGAGTGCAGAAATTCAGGGCTTCTTTTGCAGGCTGGGGAGTCACAGCGGTGCACCGAAGGAGAAAGGACAGCCTGCTGCTATTCTTCAAGCTTGGGGATTGTGGCCCAAGAATGGAGAAGGCTGCTCATGGCCGGGGATTTGAGCAGTCTGGTGCAGAGGCTGTGAATTCTCTCGCTCTTACATGCAGCTGCCTCAATGCACAGGGCTGAAGGGAAGATTACAGCTCTAACCCCCTGTCCCTGCTAGAGTCAGACTGCAAATTCCACCAGGCCCAGCACGGAGGGCAGGGCAGCGGCACCCTGATTTTTCCCCTTGGACATTCTGGGTCAGGCCCAGCCGAAACACGCCACCCTCAGCCACAGAAGCCAGGAGGGCCAAGGTTCCCTCCACCCACCGACAGATTCAGGCAGCTGCCACCAATAGCTACAGAACTCGAGTTCCGCCTGGACTCAGGCCTGGAGCATGCTGGCCTTATCTGTGAAATAAAAGCAATGACTACTTTGCCAGTGGCCAAGCACCTGTTTTTTCCATTAGCAACCAAGGCGCTAGGAGAAAAACCAGGCAGGGCTTGCCTTTCCAGGTACACAAACTTCGTTCCTTGCAAGCAAGACAGCATGGAAGGGGGGGGGAGCACAGCATTGGTGGCACTAGTAGCCCTGTTACCGCCCCCGCCCCCCCCCCCCGGTGTGTGAGCCCCAACTTGTTACTGTGGGTGATGCAGGACAGAGAATGCTGTTGCCTTAAACTGAGTCAGACTATTGATTTGATCTATCAAGTTCTGGCTTACTTATTTTTTTATGTCATTTATATTCCACCTTTCTCACTGAGATTCAAGGCTATGCTGATGGGGAGTGGCTCTCTGGGGTCTCAGACAGCGCTGCCCCAGCACCTACTTTCTTGTCCTTTCAACGGGAGATGCCAGGGAATGTAAAGCCACGGCGTCCTCCAGGCGCCCAGCGGCAGGACTGGGGATTCAGGCAACGGGTGCCCCCACCCACCTTAAGATCACACACACACACACACACACTGAAACGCCAAATTCCATCACGAGCTAAAAAGCTCATGAACCCTGGTGACAAAAAGGGCTTTGGCACAGCAGACCCGGGTTCCCTTTCCGTCACCTGCTCCCACTCCGGCTATTCCGAGCTGCCTTCAGTGCCTGCAGCAATGGCTTCTAGCCAAGTGCGGAGTTTCTCACAGGGGCAGGGCTGGAAGCAAGGTTGATGGGCCCAGCCCTGGTTGAAGTTCTTCGCTCCATTAAAAACAAAAGCCGAGGGAGGTCCTCGTAGTGGCCAAGCTACAGAAGAGGGTGCAAGTAAGGAAAGAGATGCCTGGCGAAGGAGCCCACATCAGCCCAAGTGGGATTACTCTGAGAGTAAACACCTTCTGCCTCCTCTCAGGCTACCTGGAGAAAGTTTCTCCCCCTTAAGCATGATGAACAGCTTCCATGTCAGTGATTGCTCAGAATCCAGGAAAAGGGGCTTCAACGAACGCTTGGATCTCTCTCCGCTGCTCAGCTCCCCCCCTTCTGTGCCCTAGATGTAAACACAAGACACTCCCTCCTCCTCCGTGCCCCCTGCCTCCTGGGGCATAACCCTCCCCCTCTTCCCCACGAGCTCTGTGGTTAGCGAGCTTCCCTCCCTGGTTCCGGACTCAGCCCTCCACTACATGCAAGGTTCCCCCTTCCGTTTTATTCTCATACCCACCCCATAAAGTAGCTTAAAGCAGAGAGGCGGTGCCTGCCCAGTGAGCCTGAGGCCGGGGCCAAAGCTTGGCTCTATAACCCTGCTGCTGCAGTGGACAACCACGGGTGCTATCTACGAGCTGAGAGGACGCTTGCTGCCTTCCACCAAAATCAGCTCCTTGGTCCCGCTGGGCTTCAGCCTGCCTTGAACTGGAGGCAACTCTCCAAGGCGTTCCCTTTGCTGAAATCTGACAAGCCAGGCGCTCTGCCACTGAGCCAGCACAGAAGTGTCTGCCGCACGGGAACCGAGGAAAGGTGGTCCCAGGTGCCAGACAGGACAAAGGAAGAATTTAATGCCTGCCTCCCTGATTGGATGGTGGAAATCACCCAAGATGTTCTCCGCCTCAGAGGGAGAAGATCAAAGTAAAGCCAGGATGGCTGCTCGGGGTAGAAAATTGGGTTTTCTGGCTCACGTGACAGCCATTTCTTCCCCCCAGGACAAGGAGCTTTTTATTTTTTTAAAAAAAATGGCATTAGAATATTGTTGCATCAATACACCTTTTTCTTTATATTTCCACAAAGGAAAGGGCTACAGCCTTACTTAAAAAAAAATCTGGGAATTCAGCAAACCTGATACAGCGATCACAATAATGATGTATCGATGTAACAATACTTTAGTGCCTATTTTTTTTTAAAAAAATGCAAAAGCACTTTTGGCCCAGAGGAGGGGGAAGGTGGCCATTTAATATTATTAATTAATTTATTATTAATTAATATATTAGATTTTTAGTCCGTCCTCCCCACTGAATGGGATCAGGGCAGAGCGCAACATTTTAATTTACATAAAAACACATAAAAGCAGGTAAAACATTACAACAAAATTTAAAACACTACATACTATAAAAAAACTTCCCCTGAGATGGCGATAGAAGAGTTACTTCATTTCAGACTTGGCCCATATATCCATATCTATAGATATATATAGGGTGGTGGACAGATCTTTTCAAGTCAAGTCATGTATGGCCGGTGGGGGCCCAGCCCAGCCTCCCCCATATGCCTGGCGGAACATCTGTGTCTTACAGGCCGGGTGGAAGGGTAATAAATCCTGTCCGGCCCTGGTTTCATCAGATAGAGAGTTCCACCAGGCCGGTGCCAGGACAGAAAAGGCCCCGGCTCTGGTCGAGGCCAGGCGAGCCTCCCTAGGACCGGGGACCACCAAAAGTTTTTTGTGTGTAGAACAAAGTGTTCATCTTCGTTCTTCTGTGCCTCCACACATGGGTACTGCGCACGCGCAGGCCAGCCGCCGGAAGATTTTTTTATCGCTTTCCCAGCTCCGAAGGGGCCGTTTGCCGCGCGCCTCAGCGACCGTTTCCCGCCCAAACGGTCACATGCTCCTCAGCGGCCAACGGCCCCTTCCCTCAGTTCTCCCTTGCCGCCGCTCAACCAACACACAGAGCCATAGCCCCGATAAGACTAGAGCCATAGCCCAGTTCTCTTCTTGCCGCCGCTTGAGGAGAACGTTCGCTTGTAGCTCCGTGTTTTTTCCTGTGCCTTTGGATTGCTTTCTCGTGCTTGACTTGGATTCTGAACTTGACCTTTCTTCTGCTTCGTGATTTGGACTGACTGATTTGGTAGTGTATCGATCCGGACTGTATTTGACTTCGCGTTTTGGCTTGCCCCTCGGAATGGCTTCTACAGCCCTGTTTAAGCACTGTGCCCAGTGCCGTGCTAAAATGGCCCAAACGGATGGGCATAGCCTTTGCCTGCTTTGTCTGGGGGAGGAACATGTAGTCCCCACTTGTAAGATCTGCCAGGGCTTTACGCATAAAGCCAGGCAGGAGCGGTCTGCCCGCCTCAAGGCTTCACTGTGGCAGCGGGTCTTGGACGCCCCTGGGCCCTCCGAGGCGGAGAAACCTGGGGCCGCGGAGAAGGCTGGCCGAACCTCCACCCATGTCGGGAGCCGGTCGCGAGCGGGCTCTGTAGCCTCTTCAAAATCGGTGGCTACATCCCGCCCGGCGGACAAGCCTGCATCGAGGGCAAGCTCGGTGGCGAGGTCTGCGAAGTCCCCGCACAAGTCGGCGTCGGTGAGGTCGGAACCGGGGAGGTCGACTCCGAGGCCGGAACCTGGAGAGTCGGAACCGATACGATCAGCCCCGGCGTCGATCGAAAGGCCTGCGTCAGTCCCGGGACCGGAGACTGCGCGAAAGGCGTCAATCAAGAGGACATCGGTTCCGAAAGCTTCCTCCGATTCGGTGCCGAAGAAGAAGGCTAAGAAGACCAAACATCGTTCTCGGTCCCCTCGGCGCCGGCCTGCAGAGGAGGTGGTCCTGGTGTCTCCACCTACGCCGTCGCCTCACCTAGACTCCCCTGACCGTCCCCTCCTTGAGGAAGAGGTGCCGGATCCCGGGGCCTATGTGGTCCTGTCGAGTGGGCGGCGTTCGCCAACACCGGAATCGAGCCCGGCTCCGCGTCGTCGGATCCGAGAGGCGACCAGGGATCCTTCGCCTGCACAGTCTGCCCGTAGTCAGCGGTACTGGTCGGAGGGGAGTGTCGGATCCGAGCGAGTCGGATCCGAACGGTCTGTGGCTGCGCGTCATCGACAGGCTACAGATCTACCTGAGGCCTTTCGGTGCCAGTGGAAAGGGGCTCCGCCTGGCTTCAGATCGTCGGATCCGGGGCCGTCGTCGTCTAGCCGTCGTGAGTGGTTGCCCCCACCCTTCCCAGGAGACGAAGTATCAGCTCTTCCGTCTGATGAGGATGACGAGGATGTGGGGTCCGGCTACCGCTCTGAGTCGTTCTCTGAACCATCCCCAGACGACAATGTTGGTCCATCCACCAGCTCTCCCTTCGAGGACCTGCGGATTTATGCAGACCAAATGGCCCGCATGTCCAAGGCCTTGGAGATTGACGTATCTTCCGTGGTCCCGAAGACGAAAGACAAGCTGCTGTGCAGAATCTATGGAGAGAACCCGGCTACAGTAGGTTTTCCTATGTTGGAGGGCTTGGAGGAGATCATCGACAAGGTCTGGAAGTCACCATCTGACCTGCCTGCCACGTCCAAACGCATCGAACAGATGTATAAGATCAAACAAGGGACGTGGCAGTCTCTCATCAAGCACCCTCCACCATCATCCTTGATAGCCGAGGAGATTCAGCACAAGAAGTCGGGGTCCTCCTCCGTACCACCGGATAAGGAGGGAAAGAAAATGGACGCACTGGGTAGGCGTCAGTACTCAGTCGCTGCTTTAGCCCTCCGGATAGCCAACTATCAAACAATTATGGCGGGCTATCAGCTCTACCTATGGGAGAAGCTAGCCAACTATGTCACTGACCTCCCTGCTGACAAGAAGGCGGTGGTGTCGTTGCTGCAGACGGAGGCAGTACGATTATCAAAACAACAGATGAATGCTGGAAGTCATGCAGCTGACACGGCGGCTCGGGGTATGGCATCAGCAGTGCTTCTGAGGAGACACTCGTGGTTGCGGTCAACTGCCCTCCCGCAGGAGGTGAGGGCCAAGATTGAACGTCTGCCCTTCGAGGGTGACTCCCTCTTCTCTACCACCACCGACGAGGCGCTTAAGAAGAAGAAGGAGGACCGGCAAACAGCTCGCTCCCTGGGGGTCACTCCGGCGGACAGGTCCACGTTCAAATCTCGGTACTCGTCGAGGTATAATCCCTACCAGTACCGCAGCAGATACCAACCCCGTCCGTACTATCCGCAGTATCCTACTTCGCAGCGCCAGTATACCCCAGCTCAACACCAAGGCAGGAGGCGTAGGCCGTTCAAGCCCCGCTCGTCTCAACCTCCACCCCAGCAGAAAGATCCGCAAGGGGCTGGAAGGCAGTTCTGAAGACCCGGCCCTGCGGCAGCCCTGAACTTTTCGGACAGACTCAGTCCTTTTTTGTCTGAATGGGAGTCAATAACATCTGACTCATGGGTCTTAACAATTGTTGATAAGGGGTACGGGCTGGAATTCACTGAACTGCCGATGTGTACTTCACCGCTGAGTGCGGTGAATAATACCTTGGTTGAGCTGGAGGATGAAATTCGGTCCCTCTTGGCTAAGGGTGCTGTGGAAGAGGTGCCCTTTGTGGAATCTGTGAGGGGTTTCTTTTCCCGGTTCTTCCTAGTCCCTAAGAAGGATGGGGGTCTACGTCCAATTTTGGATCTTAGGGGCCTAAATGCCTTTCTAAGGGTCACCAAGTTTAAAATGATCACACTGCCTGCTATAATTGCCCTTTTGAGGAAGGGGGATTGGTTCGCTGTCCTGGATTTAAAGGACGCGTATTTCCACGTGGGGATCTTGGAGGAGCACAGGAAATTTCTGTGCTTCGTTTACAAGCAGCGGGTATTCCGTTACAAGGTTCTCCCCTTCGGCCTTTCCACAGCCCCACGTGTGTTTACTAAGTGCGTGGCTCCTGTGGTTTCCTTTCTTCGAGAGCAGGGCTGTACCATCTATCCCTATCTCGACGATTGGCTCATAACGGCGAGCTCGGAGGCTAAGCTTCTGCAAGATGTGGCATTGGTGCTAGACACTTGCGAACGATTAGGCCTCCTGGTTAACTTTGAAAAATCTAAGCTGACACCTAGCCGTGTTGTGCCTTATATTGGGGCAGTGTTCGACTCAGGGGAGGCCAAGGCTTTATTGCCTCCAGAGCGGGCACGTTCTTTGAAGAGACTGGTAACCCTGTTTAGACGGAATCGCTATCAGCCAGTGCGCATGATTCAATGCTTGTTAGGGCATATGGCTGCTGCGACTCCGGTGGTCCCTTTTGCGAGGCTGCGGATGCGCCCGCTTCAGAATTGGTTTGTGAGGAGATACAATGCTTTACAGCATCCTCCGACTGCTAAATTCTCTGTTCCCAGAGCCGTTATATCCTCTCTGAACTGGTGGTTGTCGGATGTTAATTTGTTTAAGGGGACCCCATTTGGTTTCCATCATCCCGAGTTCTCCGTAACCACGGACGCCTCTCTGCAGGGGTGGGGGGCTTTCTGTGGGGAGCTGTGTGTTCAGGATGTTTGGTCTGAGAGAGAAAGGGGTCTCCATATTAATGTGCTTGAACTGAGGGCTGTTCGTTTTGCACTTATGTCGTTCACAGCAATCTTGCAGAACCATCAGGTGCTGGTGCAGACGGACAACACTACCGCTATGTATTACCTGAACCAACAGGGCGGCACGGTGTCCATGATCCTCTGCAGGGAGGCCACGCTCATTTGGGAATGGGCAATCAGGAATGGGGTGACGCTTCGCGCCATTCATGTAGCTGGGTCGGACAATGTGCAGGCGGACACTCTCAGCAGGGTGCACATGCTGAATCACGAATGGGGGCTCAACGCAAAGTACGCTGGGCCGATCTTTCGGAAGTGGGGTCGCCCGAGCATAGACGTGTTTGCGACGTCGTCAAACACCAAGGCCGAGGTCTTTTGTTCTCGGGCAGGGAGCGATCCCCTCTCTATTGGGGATGCCTTCCAATTTACTTGGGCCCGGGGACTACATTACATGTTTCCGCCCGTCCCTCTCATACCCAGGGTGCTGTGCAAGGTGGAGAGGGACAACACGGACTGCATCTTAGTGGCTCCGTTCTGGCCACGGCAGCTCTGGTTCCCGAAGCTGCTGGAGATGTCCGGCCGAACTTACGTGGCCCTTCCGCCCCGGAGGGATCTCCTCCTACACGGGGAGCTCTTTCACCACGAGCCCAGGAAACTACACCTGACCGCTTGGCGGATTCGGCCCCGTCCCTAGGTTTCTCTGAGCCCGTCAGGAAGGTCCTACTGAACGCTAGGAAGCCCTCCACACGGCATGCCTACAAGGCAAAGTGGAGTAGGTTTGAGGCTTGGGCTGCCTCTAGGAAGGTGGCGCCTATGGATAGCCCCTTGGGGATGGTCTTAGACTATCTTTGCGAGCTGAAAGACCAGGGCCTTAGTGTAGCATCTCTGAAGGTGCACCTTGCGGCCATCTCTGCATTCCATGATCGGGTGGATGGCTGCACGGTTTTCTCTCACCATAAGTCTCGCCAGTTTTTGAAGGGGATGCTTAATCTTTACCCGCCTGTGTCGCCCCCTGTGCCCCAGTGGTCTCTCTCACTAGTCCTGGCCAGGTTGATGTTGCCCCCTTTTGAGCCTTTGGCTACGTGCCCTCTGGACTTGCTCTCCTACAAGGTGGCATTCCTCGTGGCGATCACTTCTGCCAGACGGGTCAGCGAGCTGGCTGCTCTTAGGGCAGACCCCCCGTTCCTTCGCTTTCATGCGAATAAGGTGGTCTCGCGACCGTGTCTTTCGTTCCTGCCCAAGGTGGTGTCAACCTTCCACCTTTCACAAGAGATTTCTCTGCCTGTATTTTTCCCTGAAGCTTCAACTAAAGGGGAAAAGGCCCTCCACAGTTTGGATCTGCGGAGGGCTTTGGCTTTCTATTTGGAGAGGACAAGGGTGTTCAGGAACAGTCCCTACCTTTTTGTGTGTTTCGGGGCGAAGGACAAGGGCCGCAGGGCGTCTGCACAGACGGTGTCCCGTTGGATTGTGACAGCCATTGTGAAGGCCTATGCCACGGCTAAGGTGGACTGTCCTTTGGGTGTCAGGGCTCACTCCACACGGTCCCAGGCGACGTCTTCGGCACTGCTCAAGGGTATACCTTTAGCTAATATTTGCAGGGCTGCAACTTGGTCGTCCGCCGATACCTTTGTACGGCATTACGCTGTGGATGTAAATGCCAATGAGGATGTAGCTGTTGCAAGGGCTGTCCTCCATTCCTTGTTTCCCTAGGAGTATGCTGGTTAATATACTCCAATGGGGAGGTGAAGTCGCTGTATATGGTGTATATATATATATATAGATATGTATTTATACTTGCTGGATGTTGTGGGGTTGGTATGTTTCTTTTGTAACATATGGGTATGTGTATATATGTTGTTTTGTTCCTTTCTTGTTGTATAATAAAATTGAGTTGGATTTCACCCCACCTTCCTTATTGTGTGAAGCTTGGTACTCTCCCATGTGTGGAGGCACAGAAGAACGAAGATGAAAACAGGGTTAACATACCTGTAACTTATGTTCATCGAGTTCTTCTGTGCCGACACACAACCCTCCCTCCTACCCCGCTGTGAACTCCAACACAGATCGCTGTACTATGGCTGGGCTATGGCTCTAGTCTTATCGGGGCTATGGCTCTGTGTGTTGGTTGAGCGGCGGCAAGGGAGAACTGAGGGAAGGGGCCGTTGGCCGCTGAGGAGCATGTGACCGTTTGGGCGGGAAACGGTCGCTGAGGCGCGCGGCAAACGGCCCCTTCGGAGCTGGGAAAGCGATTAAAAAATCTTCCGGCGGCTGGCCTGCGCGTGCGCAGTACCCATGTGTGTCGGCACAGAAGAACTCGATGAACATAAGTTACAGGTATGTTAACCCTGTTTTCTCTGGGATATATACAGGGAGAGGCGGTCCCACAGATATGCTGGACCCAGTCCGCATAGGGCTTTATAGGTCAGCACCAAAACCTTGAACCAGATCCGGTACTCAACTGGTAGCCAATGCAGCTGGCGTAATATAGGTCTTATATGTTCCCCTATTGGGACTCTTGCAATCACGCGCGCAGCTGCATTTTGAACCTGCTGTAATCTCCGGATCAAGCCCAGGGGAAGCCCTGAGTAGAGCGAGTTGCAGTAGTCTAGTCTAGAGGTGACCGTTGCTTGGATCACTGCAGTTAGGTCGTGGGTCGACAGGCAGGGGACAAGCTGCCGGGCCTGTCTTAGAAAAATGAAGACCCAGCAACCGCAGCGACCTGTGCCTCCATAGTCATGGAGGAATCCAGGATTACCCCCAGGCTCCTCACTCTCACAAGCGGCACAAGCGGCGCTCCATCAAGAGCGGGGAGCCGGAGTCCCATACCCATGGACCCCAGACCCACATGCAGGGCCTCCGTCTTTGTGGGATTTAGTTTCAACCGTGAAGGATTAGAGTACAGAAACCTGCCATGTGGAAGCCCTATAAATTGCTGCGCTTAATCTGCAGCCGCACCAGCAACAGGGAAACTACAAAATACAGTCCTTGTGTGGAAGACACCAGAGGGAACAGACAGCAAACTCACCAAGCAGCTTCTTGCACACTGATTTAATTACACACACAGTGAAAGGCAAGGCTAGGCCTCCCAGCCACAAACCCCCCTCTGCAATCCAAACCTCAACCACGGTGGCCCTCTTTACTGACAGGGCCACAGCAAGCCAGAGACAAAAACAAGACAAGATCAAGTGGCATTTTTTATTTTTTTTAAATCCGTTTTTATTTCTTTTTGTGTTTGTGTGGTTTTCCCCCCCTCCTTGTTCTCGAGATGGCTACAACACCAGACGGAACAGCGCCCCCTCCTGTCTTAAACGTCTGCGCAGGGCCCGTGACTCCCCCCTCCCCAGTCGCAGCCGGATCGGTTCAGCCAAAGCAGCATGCCTATCCCTCTCTTCTCCAGAGTCCCCCCTCCCTCCCCTGCCCCGGTAAAAAAAAATATTCCAAACAAATTTAAACCAAATTTTCAAAAAACCCAAATCAACTAAAAAAAGAAAAAAATATATAATATAATATATATTATAACAGTTTATCGAAGTCAGCAACACATCGAGGGGCCGGAGAGGAGCCGCGCTCCGTTTTGCGAACCCTCTCTGAGGGGCAGCGAGCGGGGCTGCCCTCCTCCTGCCCACTCCCAAAAGATCGTGCCCACGGCAGTTACCAGCTTCGCGCAATCTTTCCTTGTGGACTGGGCGAGGAGGAGAGGCAGAGCTCTGGATACCTGGAAGGAGAGTTTGCAAAAAACTGAGACACTCCCCCCTTCCTCCCCCCCCTCCCTGCAGGGCAGACTCTGGGTTTGCGAGACAGATACGATTTTTTTAATCCCCACGGATCCGTAAGCAATTATTTTCATTTCACAGAAAGTTTTCTACTTTGCTTTTTTTTTTTTTAATTTTCTTGTTTTGCTGCCAGGCAAATTAGTTTTCTATCATTTCGTGGTTTGCTCTTTTTTTAAAACATTTTATTACTTTTTTGTCTTTTTTTTTTTTTTTTTAAAGCAAGTCCATCTGGAAAGCAGCTCCCCTCCCCCCGCAATGCCGTAGGTCGGCTGCAGCCATCGATAGTCGCGGATAAGTTGCGCCCCCTTTTTTTTTTCCTCTCTCTCTCACTCACAAACAGGAACTTCACCGGCTCGGATCTTGCGGCGAAGCGTCTCTTCTGGTTTGGCGGGACACCCCAGAGCGAGTCAGAGTCCTCGGCCACAATGAAGTTTGCTGGTTGTGGGACAGAGTCTTGGTTGTGTTTTATTTCCTCTTCTGAAAATAAGACAGTCCTGAGAAGGGGGGGAAAAAGATAACGGATCAGCTTCAGGTATTTCCTGACCCACGTAAGACCGGCCGCTCTCGTGATCAGTTGCCAGGACAGGGTCGGATCCTGATGTCCTGTTCCTCTAACAGGGAAGCTTCCCTCCAGCTTACGGAGCATTTCCTGACACAAGAGGCCCCTGGAAGAAGGTGCTGGCACCAGAGGAAAGAGCTAGCGCGCACGCGCGCACACCCATTAGCAGAACAGGTCTGCGGGACTCAATCCATCATCAACAGGAAGCACGGGCTCTGGAAAGAGAAGTTTTACAGAACTGGAAAGCTTTTCGGAGGTGTTTGCATAGCAGTTCTGATATTTGGGAGTCTGATTCAAGAAAGGTTTTCTGATCTACAGCAGTCGGTCACTCGGTAGCAGGGATAGAAGATGCAGGGCACAACTCAGTGAGGGTCCCGGGTCTAAACAAGGGTGAAGACGTCCACGTTATGTTGTCGTCGAGCAAGTGATTTTAAGTTTTTTATACTGCTACTCCAGTCAAAGGTTTTCAAACGAAGTTACAAATTTCGCCAATCCAGCAAAAAGAAACTTTAAATGCAAAGAATAACCTAGATATTCACTCAAATCCAGTGACCCAACGCAAAAGGAGAAAAAACCCCAAAACATGAGTAAATGCAAGTCTTATTAGCCAGACACCCCCGCCTCAACCTCCATGCCCAGGAGACGGGTTCCGCTCACCTGGGAGACAGGCAGACAGAAGGCGCAGCACGCTACCGGAACAGCCTGGTGAAGTCCCTCAGAGCCCAGCAAACCTGTTTGCACTCCTCAGCGCTAGAGGCGGGTTGAAGGGGGAGACGGAGGGGGAGTCTTGTTATTTTGCAGGAAAGAAACTAGAAATGCTGCAACCCTCTGGCTCGAAATAAACTCAGCGTCGACAGAGGCCAGAGACTTGGCACTTGGCACAGTGCCTTGGGAAAACCGTGTTAGGAATTGGGATCTGTACTGAAGAGGGCCTTCCCAGGACTCGCCAGCACATATTTTAAATTAGGATGTGTCGTTTCAGTGTGCTTCATCCTACCAGTGCTAGGTGGCTCTGCATATCTCACCAGAGTCTTCGTTCACTGGGGCTCTGCGCCTGCTTCCACCGCCCAGTGCTTTCTTCCGAACCTGGACTGTGAAAGCAGGGAGCAGGCCTTCAACAGGCATGCCTAGATAAGCCAACTCTGAAGAGCCAACTCTGCACCAGCTGGGGAAGGAAGCCCCGCCAGGAGGGGCCGGCCGGCTGCTGGTGGTGGTGGCACTTGGGTGTGAGCTTGTCAAGCAAGGCGCAGAGCGGCAGGCCAGGGCTTGCCCCCAAGACCTGCTGGGGAAGGGAGTCCCACCTGTAGGTGACGGCAGAGCCACAGGTATGAAGAGGGCCCAGGCCAGGTGCTGACTTGCCCGAGCCAGCCAAACGGTGCTGGCAAAGGCTCCGAAGCAGGCCCGAACACCCCATGTGGTTTCCCCCTCCCGTAAGGTGCAAAGCACTGGCATGCACAAGACCAGAATAACCTGATTGGCAGCTGAGAAGAGGAGGGGGAAGCCAGACCCCAGCTGAGAGCTGGCTGGACCCGGGAACCTGCTGGGCTCTCTCACGGCAGGATTATCAAGAGGCACCCCGCTTCTCTACGCAGGGAGGGAGGGAGGGAGGGGCAGCCACTCTGGAATTTCCTGGGCCCGACACAGGCTTTGGGACAGAAACGGCAAGGTTTCAGCACGCATAACTCGGGCCCGGACCAAGGGGTGAAACGCCCCAACTGGTGTGCTCCCTCGTGTGCATGCTAGTTGCCAAGGGGCACCACCTGCCAGGAAGTTCTTCCACACAGGAGCTTTACAACACACTCCAATTCATTCCAGTGAAGTTTGTGCAGGAGAACGTCCTGGTGGGCCTCGCTTCACAGGACAGACCTGCCCGCCTCCCTGTCCGGGGCCCCAAACGCCCTGCCTGAAGGGTCAGCCTGGCTTTGCATGGGACCAGCAGAACACGTACCCAAAAATGCACCAAAAAACCCCTAACCGAAGCGGTCCAAGTTCTTGGGCACAACTCCGTGCCCCATCTCTGGGTGTGCGTGCCAGCCGAAGAGGCATTCTCAAGCGGGCTTAACCCTCCCCCCCTAAGCTGGTCTCGTGTTCTGGGGCAGCTGCCTGCTAAACACTTCTGTGCTGCTCTGCGTGGCCATGCCCCACCTCCCACCCCCCCACCAGTTCTGATCTCAGCCCTCCCCAGGCATCCCAGGGCAACAACCTATACGGCCCCCCCACTTTAAACTCACACCACCACTGCAAGGCAGCTTGGGCTAAAAGCAAACAACTGGCCCCTGCTGTTCTTAGCTAAGGGGATGTGAACCCAAGTCTCTCCAGTCCCAGCAGGCGGGACCCCTGGCTCAGTGGCAGAGCATCCGCTCGACACGCAGACGGTCTCAGGTTTGACCCCCTGGCACCTCCAGTTTAAAAAAGACTTCTAAGCCTGAGACTTTGGTGTGCTGCTGCCAGCCATAGTAGACAAGTCTGACCTGGACAGCCCGAGGGTCTGACTCGGAAGAAGACAGCTTCATACATGCTACATGGGTGTTGTGGATTTTCTGGGCTGTATCGCCGTGGTCTTGGCATTGTAGTCCCTGACGTTTCGCCAGCAGCTGTGACGGGCATCTTTAGAGGTGTAGCACCAAAAGACAGAGATCTCTCAGTGTCAAACGTCAGAGACTACAATGCCAATGCCAAGACCACGGCAATACAGCCCGGAAAATCCACAACAACCATCGCCGTGAAAGCCTTCGACAATATATGCTACATGGGCTCTGCACTACAAGCTCCTCTGCTGCATTTCCTTCAGGTAAGGCTACACATGTGTGCATGTCATAAATAGGGACTGCAAAGGCCGGGCTTGAGAAAGAAGTGAAAAGGCACAGAGGAAGTCCAAGGGAGCAGGCAGGCCTGAAGCCACCTGCAGGCTAGCTGAAGAGGGACTCAAGGTCGTTCCCACAGGGACAAGTGGCTTGTAGCAGCAGTGCGAGATTTCCACCCTGCCTTCCCTCCCTCCCTCCCAGTGTCTGACAAGCACAGCGAGTCACACAAGCCCTACAGAACCCTTTCAAGAGTTCCGGAGGCCCTAAAAGGCACACATGGCTCACTGTTCTGTGTTGAAAGATACCAGGGGAGCCTGGAAGGGGTAAAAGTGTGAGCGGTGTCAGCTGCTGGCAGAAGGTGGAGGCAGCAACAGCAAAGGGTAGGCAGTGGAGGCTGCTGCCAGCCCCTGCTCCGAAACCTTGCTTCGTTAGAGAACTCGCTCCGGCCACAAGAGCATCTTTTTATCGTCACTCCCTGCCAAAGACTACAGAAGTGCTTCCCCATCTTCTGACCCCTCCCCAACCTGGCAAGCGCTGACGCTATGCCAAGCCACCCCCACCAGTAGTGCAGGCCGTTTCTCTAAGCTGGAGCAACAGAAGAGCTGAGTACGTTTCCGTAGACTGCAGTTCAGCTGTCCGCAGCTTTCATGGAGGGGCAGGGCAGGGCTGGCAGGACGTCTTCAGGTGCTCTGCGGGCTGAACATCTAGAGCTATTCCTCCAACCCAGCCTCACCCCAATGATTGCACAGTAATAGATCTCCTTGCTCCATTTCGTTCAATTGCACCTCCCACTGAGCCGTCTTTCTCTCTCTTCTGAAGGGCAGCCTTTGTGGCCACCTGAGGGGCAGACTCAAAGAGGGGAGGGTACGGGGACTAAGTGGATGTTCTTAAAAGGAGGGGAGGGGCCAGAAGGGAACGGCCAAGGGCACCCACTAGAGCACCAGCATAAATCGTGGCCTGCTACCTTCACTCTCCTCCCCAAATTTTCATCCACACTCAAGCTATTTGTTGAGACAGCGGGGCCGCCAACGCCAGGCTGGAGATTCCTAGGAGTTTGGGGATGCAGCCTGGGAGAAGGCAGGGTTTGTGGGAGAGAGAGACCTCAGCGGGGTATAATGCCACAGAGTCCACCCACCGAAGCAGCTGTTTTCTCCCAGGGAACTGATCTCTATAGTCTGGAGATCAGCTGTCATTTGGGGAGATCTCCAGGCCCCACTGGAGGAAGGCAACCCTAAGGAACCAGCCCATGGGCACTAGCCGGGGGATGCTCCCAGGGGACTGTATCCCAAACGGCACTCCTGGGCTCCCCCACCCTTCTTCTTCCAACTTTCCAAACCAGCCCCCTCCGCTACCCTTCCCCCAGCACGGCTGCTCCTGACCTCGTGACCTGCTTGTGGAAGTCCGTCAGCTGCTTGTGCGTCACTTGCATCGCTCCCCCTGTTGTTTCCTTTGGTAAGCCCTTCAACGAGTTCTCCAGCCAGCGGCAAAAGGTCTGGGGTGGGGGGTGGGAGAAGGACCAAAAATGAAAAATCAAACAGGGTTGCACTCACCTGTAACTGTTATTCATCAAGTGGTCTCCTGAGCAGGACCACATGGGAACTGCGCATGCAGTCCCATGTGGGGACTGCACAGAAGACGCGACGACGAATCATGAATTTTCGACAAGGAAGAAGCAAATGACAAGAAAGGGATTCTCAAGCCGTCTCCCAGGAAGCCCCGTCCAAGTTGAGCACATCAGCCCCCTGCATTGGTCTGTGGATGCTGATGTGCCCAGAGGCAATGGGGCACCACTTCATTTTATTTATTTTTTATTTTCCCAATTTTTAGACCGCCTCTTCCTCGAAACGATGCCCAAAGCCATTCACAACATTAACGCCACGATAAATGTTATACATCGAGAGGCTTAAAAACCATCTAAACAAAACGGGGGGAAGCCTCACAAGAGCACAACTGGTGGACCAGTGTCACCCCAGCGCAATTTTTAACAGGAAAATAAAACCGCTATTCCACACCTCCCCCAAAGGAGGACCCGATTAGCTGGAAACTCAGCTCTCCTCGCCTGCAGGGCAAACTCCCACAGAATTACTGGGGCTCAACACTAAGAGAGGGCTGGACCCAACATCTGCGGGTCCCGGGGACAATCCCTGGCACCTCAAGGGCTGGGGAAAGGCCTCTCTGGGCCACAAGTCCTGGAGAACCACTGCAGGGCTAGAAGGCCAGCACTGGGCCCTTCACGTCAATTAAGCTCCATTTCATACCCGCAGTTCAAGACGGGACCACCAAAAGCCTCTCCAGAAGCTGCCGCCTAGGCGCTTCCAAACTCCTCTCCAACCCATGAGGGCTAGAAACTTGTTTCAAAGCAAAGGCAGGATACTCCCAAAACACAGTACTGCTGGTGCAGTGCGCTGGAAAGAGTCTGCACATTTGCAAGCCTTCATCCAGAGAAGAGAACTGGCCATATTTGCCTACGATGAGACTGCTGGTCTGCACCGGGCAGGGGCAGGCTGGGTGCCCTGCCATTCCACCCCTCCACTCACACACACACCCCTGCCCAGCCCCACGTCCTCCTTACCGGCCGGTCAACCTGCATGATCTCCCACAGCACTTCCGCCACGTCGGGCAGGGTGTAAGGCGGCAGGCAGAAGCAGCTCGTGTGCAGCAGCTGGTTCACGAGCTGCTGTCCCAGCTGGGTCATCACCTGCCCGATGAGCTCCTTCCGGGCTTCAAAGTCCTCTTCGTGCTGCAGGGGGAGAGACGCACGCAGGGTAACGCGACCGATCCCTCTCACACACCTGCTCTTCAGAGGTATACAGCCTCTGAATCTGGAGGCTCCTTTTAGCTAGGGGAGGGGAGGGGGGGTCACTGATGGTCCCCACGGCAACCAGTGAACACCCTCTGCTTCCCCCCCTCCCCCGGGGGCTACTGTCTGGTCTGCTGCATCTAGTCTTCTCTCTGCAGGGGGGGTGCCATCACGGTGAGGGTGAGCCTGCCACCCTTTTGCCTTGCGGCTCCGCAACTGCTCCCCATCTTAGCAGACAGCTGAAGGCTTAGGAATGAGCAAGAACCAAGGCCAATTTCCTCCTGGCTGGCTTTGTGGCATGGATGTGCCTGCAACGAGTCATCTGCCCTCACATCAGAGCCTCTGTAATTCCCTGGCCCTGTACAGCCCCTGGCATACTCCTAATTGCCGACAGCACAGCTCACACCGAGAACATGTTCAGAATGCATCTGAGCAGACACGGAGTGCATTTCCCCTCACCGCTGAAAAGCCACAGCCAGACCTTGCAACCCAGGACTAGGGGCAAGAACTTGTGGGGCTGGGGATCTGGTGGTTCAGGAGCTGAGCGGCTGCCCTATCCGGAAAGGCTTTGCTTGTAAACTGGGGCCCTCCGACTCCTCCCGGGCCCCTGGCAGTCTTCGCAAGGGCTTGGAAAAGAGCTTCTAGTCCTCATTTCCCCCGGAAGAGCCACACGCACCCCCCGCCCTCCTTCACCTGCCGCCACTCACATCATTGGCCACTCCCGTGTGGACAAGATCGCGCAAGAACTTCATGACGCTGCAGTTGGCATCGCGGTGGTCCAGGGTGGTGGCAGCGATGGCCCACTGCAGGATGGGCAGGATCACCTGGCTGCGGAGCAATGTGACTGGGCTGCGCTGGATGAACCTGGGCAGAGAGGTCCCATTAGGGCCAGCTTCTCCCACACCACTGCAACGTGCCTCCTCTCGGGCCCAGAACGCAGCAGCCCCGCCAATGTCTTGCTGGCTGCCAGGCCCAATTTTATTGGCCGGTGCAGCCGCCTTGCCACTTGGGCCCTGCCGTAACTGTTCCTCTCCACCCACCCAAGCGACCACCTCCAATCTCCTGAAGAAACCGCACCTCAAAGGAAAAGTTCAGGTGGACAGCTTTTGAGAGTCAACGCTCTCTTGTATCTGACAAAGGGAGCTTTGATGCCTGAAAGCTGATACCCTGGAAATCTTGTTGGTCTTTAAAAGGTGCTACTGGACTCAAGTCTTGCTCTTCAAAGACCTCTGAGGGCAGTGCAGGGCCTTGATGGAAGTGGCCCCTAAGCTTTGGAAGGCATTTCCCCTAATCCAAAGGTCTAGAAATGCTGACCTTTAGAAAAACAGCGGAGCGTTTTGTGCCTTGCAGAGAAGATAGGATCAAGATTACCCTTCCCTACTGGCATGGCCAGCATGCTACTCAGGGGCTCACAGAAAAAAAGGCCAAGCCATTGGGATCCAATCGCCAAAGGTCTGTTAAGCGTCATTCTGGCATGCATAAGCCAAGGGCTGCGGGCACAGGACTTGTGTACCTGGTTGCCAGCCGAAAGAGGTCATCCACAGTGTCTGGGTGGTTCTGGAGGCCATTTGGTTGCTCAACAAGCCGGAACGTGGGGACACACAGAGCCTAGGACAAGGAACAGATGGGGCACTTAAAACTTCAACACAAAACACAGTCACACCTGCAGGCGCCAGCACATGTCACTGGTGGGGGCTGCCAACCTTACACAGCATTTTCTGAACTTAGGAAAAGAGGAAGAGCCCCGCTGGATTGGACCAGGGTCCAACTAGTCCAGCACCCTGGGCACCCACCGGTTATTCTGAAGGGCCAGCAACAGGGAACAGAGGCAGAGACCTTCCCTGGAAGTTGCATCCTGGCACAGGCATTCTGACGTTTCCTGCCTCTGAATGTGGAGTCACCATGGCTCATCTCCTGGTAGACCTCGCCTCCATGGATCCATCAAATCCCCTTTTAAAACCATCTATGACTGTGGCCATCACGTTGTCCTCTCATTTTAATCCTTCTTTGAGTAAAGAAACTCCTTTTTTGTATGTCCGGAATCTACTGCTCATGAACTTCACTGGATGCCCTCAAGTTTCAGTATTTTGGGCAAGGGAGAAAAAGTTCTCTCTATCCGTTCTCTCTAACCCATGCATTATCAAACCTCTATCACAGTCCCTCTGTTAAGTCTTCTCTTTTCTAAACTAGTAAAGAGTCCAGTAGCACCTTTAAGACTAAGCAACTTTATTGTAGCATAAGCTTTTGAGAACCACAGCTCTCTTTGTCAGATGCATCTGACAAAGAGAGCTGTGGTTCTCAAAAGCTGACAATGCATCTGACTAAGAGAACTGTGGCTCTCAAAAGCTGACAATGCATCTGACAAAGAGAGCTGTGGTTCTTGAAAGCCTATGTTACAATAAAGTTGGTTAGTCTTAAAGATGCTAGTGAACTCTTTACTATTTTGCAACTACAAACTAACACGGCTAACTTCCCTGGATCTTTTCTAAACTAGACTCTTCACCCTTCCCTCATAGGAAACGTGCTCCAGCCCATTTCAGTTGCCTCTTCTGTACGACTTCCAGCTCTGCAATGCCCTTTTTGAGATGTGGCCAACAGAACAGCACACTGTTCTCCAAATGAGGCCACACCACAGATCTATGCAGGGGCATTATAATAATGAACATTTTATTATCAGTCCCTTTCCTAATAATCCCCAGTGTAGAGTCTGCATTTTTCACTGCTGTGGCACACTGGGTTAATGTGTTCATTGAACTTTCCAAAGTCTTTTTCCATCTCGGCCTCGGCTAGTTCAGACCCAAACTGTGGGACACAGCTTTCTTTTTGAAATGAAACGGAAGGCCCCCTTCGTTCCCATCTGAGATGCACACGTTTTTCACGATCAGCGCCCACAACAATCAGCTAATCAGCGCCCAAAAAGAGAGCCAGTTTGGTGTAGTGGTTAAGAGTGCGGGATTCTAATCTGGAGAGCCGGATTTGATTCCCCACTCCTCCACTTGAAGCCAGCTGGGTGACCTTGGGCCAGTCACAGCTTCTAGCTCTCTCAGTCCCACCCACCTCCCAGGGTGTCTTGTTGTGGGATAATAATGACATACTTTGTAAACTGCTCTGAGTGGGTGCTAAGTCATCCTGAAGGGCGGTATATAAATCAAATGTTGTTGTTGTTATTAACAAGGGGCAGGCACCCTTACTGCTACAGCAGGACAGCCCAGCCAATTCTGCCTCTCAACATGGTCTGGCAGGGCTCAGGGATAGATGGATCCAGGCCTTCAAGGGAAGGAGAATGCCCCCAAGATTCATTAGGAATCCTGTGTCAGGGAGCCATAACCCATCTGTGCCCCCTCTCTGGCAGCGGTGTCGTGGTATATACAAGCATAAAGAGAAGGGAGATTAATGCTGCAACCCCCACCCCCTCTGGTGGATACAGGGTTGGGTCCTGTGGGCTTGTTTCTGCTAACAACGGCCAGAGGTTCTTGTATCAGAGGGAGGCTCCTTGCACTGGGAAAAAACCAGCACTGTGAGCAGAACAGGGGTGCAGACGCACCCAACCGAGTAGCGGAACTCTCGTGCCTCCCACAGCATGTGAGTGTTGCTCTGCCCAGCAGTCTAGAGAATTGCGGGCTGAAGTCTTTTTTCCAGCACCAAAGTGCAGAAGGCCGTCCAGAAGGCGGTTCTGCAGGGGGCACGTGCAAAACACACACAAAGCAGAATCGGCACAGTCTTGGCGAGAAGGAATCCAAGGAGGTTCAAACTGGAATCCCCAAATGCTGCCCCTCAAGCTGGGAGATTTTATTTCCGGGAAATTCAGGGGGGGGGGGCGTCTTCAAAGCAGTCCCGGCGCGTCACTCTGTGCTTCCCAAGGTCGCCTGGCCAGCGTCCAGCAGCACGAGGCAGCGCCAAAGCCCACGGACCAGACCCACCTGCAGCATGTCGAGCAGCCCCTGCCGGCAGCCCTCCTCCATCCCGTACTCGTCCACCAGGATGCTCCCCAGGTACAGGAAACAGGAGTGCTGGTGCTCCTGGTAGACGCTCACCATCTGCCAAGAAAAGCACAAAGCTGTCAAAGGAGATGCATCCACGGGAGCCTCGGCGCCTCTTGACAAGGGGCAGGCAGCTTCAAAACGAAACACGCTCAAGACCCATCAGCACCGGGACTGAAGTCCAAGACCCACAGCGTGGGTGATGCGCGGACGATCATTTCAATGGCACGCCATTTGCTTTCACACGGCACTCAGTGCTGGGAGGCTCAGCCGCTGAATCTCAGCAGACAGTACCGCCCAATGGTAGAACTGATTTCTGAGAGGCAGTGTGGTGCAGTGGATAGGGTACTAGACTAGGATCTGAGAGACCCGAGTTCAAATCCCGCTCTGCCATAGAAGCTCACTGGGTGACCTTGGTCCAGTCATACACATTCAGCCTAATCTGCCACTTAGGATTGCTGGGAGCAGGGCCAGATGTACGGGCGCAGGCGCCCGGTGCAACCCTGCCTGGGTTTGTGCATGTGTGCGTGCTCCTAGCGCTGCGTGATGATGTCACTTTTGTGACATCATCATGCAGGGCGGGAGGCATGCCGCCCGCACAGCAAGCTGGCCGCTCCAGCACCCAGTGCGCTGCGGAGCTGGTGGCGGCAGCACAGGTGTACGCTAGGGCAGCCAGCTGGCTTGCCACACACGGAGGGCCTCCTAGCCCTGCGCTCAGCCGCTTGCGCGGCAAGCCAGTTGCCCCAGCGCACGCCCTCACCGCCGCCGCCAGCTCTGCAGCGCTCTGTGCGCTGGGGCGGCCGGCTTGCTGTGCGGGCAGCTGAACGCAGGGCTAGGAGGCCCTCCGCACGGTTCACCTGCCCCGCTGCCCTGTGCCGCCGATGCAGCAAGCCGGCCGCCCCAGCGCACGGAGCGCCGTGGAGCTGGTGGCGGCAGCGAGAGCATGCGCTGCCGATGGGGCAGCTGGCTTCCTGTGCGGGTGGTTGAGGTCCTGCGCACGTGCGGCAAGACAGCTGCCCCATCGGCGCTCAGCCTCCCGCATGGGGAGCCACAGTGCACTCCCGGGGACTGGCAGCTGCTCCCAGCACCCCCCGTGACCCCCCCCCCTCGATCCAGCCCTGGTTGTGAGGATAAAACGGAGGAGAAGAGAGCGATCCGCGCCCCTCTGAGTCCCCACTGGGTAGAAAGGCAGGGAGTGAAGCCAATAAACAGGGTGTGGAAATGATGACCACCTCGACGGAATCGCTCCTTTACCTGAGTGACCAGCGGCTGCAGGAGCGCCGCCGAACCTTTGCCTACGCAGCGGACAGCGAAGCGCAGGCATCGGCAGCAGCGTTCCACAATGCGGTTATCGGCACGGTGTTTGTTCAGGGTCTCTGACAGGACTGGCCAGATCTAGGCAGAAGGATTACAAAGACTGAGCGACAGGAGACAGCTGAGGAGCCACAGCGCACGGGACCCCCAAAGGGCTCCGAGGTACAACCCGCTCCTACCCCAGCCACCGCCCCCCGTAGTACTGAAATGGCCTCTTTGCAACACAGCAGAGGAATCAGCCACTACCCAGACTGCAAAGCCTAATAGGACATCAGGCGGATCCTGTGGCTGGGAAGAGAGCGAGCCTCAGAGTAGCACAATGGAAACCACATCTAGTCCGGTCTAGCAGCGCTTCTCAAATGGTGGGGGAGAATAAGGGGGAGCTTGCTAAGTTGGGAGAGGAGAGGCGGCTCTGGGACGTTTCAGTTTGACTCTGCATAATATATGAATACAATACAGTCTGTCGGTTAGCGATGCGATCATATATCCAATAGCCATGGGTGGTCCCCACCACATGGATCAATACATCCATACATTGGGGCTGCCCAGGGCTAGGGTAGATGTTTCCACAAAGCACATGAAAGTTTTTTAAGGGAAGAGGGACTAAATAAAATCATAAAGAGTCCAGCAGCACCTTTACGACTAACCACTTTATTGTAGCATAAGTTTTCGAGAACCACAGCTCTCTTCGGCAGATGCATTGTCAGCTTTCGAGAACCACAGCTCTCTTCGTCAGAAGCAACTAACCAACTTTACACAGTTGCATCTGATGAAGAGAGCTGTGGTTCTCGAATGCTTATGCTATACAATAATGTTAGTTAGTCTTGAAGTTGCTACTGGACTCTTTACTACTTTGCAACGACAGACTAACACGGCTAATTCCTCTGGGTCTAAATAAAACACCAAGATCTAGAGAGACGATCTCATGAAACCTCACCTGCCATTTTTTGGTCACCTAGGCAAGCCCAGACAATGTATCCCAGGCAATCCAAAACGGCGGCAGAGGTCTTCCAAGGCTGACTCATGTGTGATCTTCGTGCTTTTAAACGTTTCTGTATTTTATTTAATGCCTTTTTGAGACGCAGGGTTAGGGGACGGGCTGTGGGTTCTGTGAGGCGGGGGGGGGAGGAGAGCTGGAGGGGGTGGAAGGAGAACAGGGCAAGCGATGAGCGGGGAGGGGGAGGAAGCCGAGCACGATGGGGAAGGGAGGGGCAAAGGGGAGTTGGGGCCGGGGAGGCTGTAAGAAGGGTGGGGAAAGCAGGAGCCAGCAAGAAGAGCGGAGGGCACCTTCCCTCACCCACGAGTCCTCGCAAGTCCTTCACTGTTATTTAGGCATATTGAACACATAAAATTAAATATAAACTCCATGCAATGCAGAAGAGAAGTGTGGTCAAGGATTTGTAAACAAGCAAATAAGCTTGTTTACCCATCTACGATCTGCAAATTTTATGTTGGGGATGAGGGAAGAGGTGTAATGCTGCAAGAGGGTCCCGAAAAGCCAGGGACCCTTAGAAGCGCTTCCCCCTTCCAAAAGCTCCGGATCCACTGGGCTCGATGCCCAGTTCCACTGACACCAGACCTTGCAAATTCCACAAAGTCGGCATCGGCAGGGAAGTCGGCAACCAAGCGGTTCCAGAGGGGCTCTGTTTGCAAAGCGCCAGGGATCTGTTTAGCTTATTCCTTTATCCAGAAGAGAGGGGATGGTTTAATTTTGAATGAGGAGCGGGTGTGGGGCTGGGACCAGTGCTGGGGTGGCAGACGGCGGCCTCAAACTCTGCAAAGGAAGGCCCCTCCCACAAGCACAGGGCAGAGAAGCTGGACTACGCTGGTTCAAATCTCGCCATGAATTCGCTGGGTAGTTTTAGGCAAGCGCCCGTTTCTCTGCCACACCACCCTCACCTGCCCTGGCAGGGATGACGCTGACCTGCTTTACGGGGCTGCTGGAAGGACTGCTGCGAAACACTTCAAGCAAGTCAAGCGCTACGGAAAAACGGAGTCTGACTTGCAACACAGCTGTCCGCCCCTCACCTGGGTGCTACCACACAGCAACCAGTGCTGGGCCAGGGAAAGGGCTGAAGCCGAGAAAGACGTGGCCGTCATCCTTCTGCCCACCCTTCAGTCTACTGGGGTGGGGAGTGAAACAGCAGCAGGAGAGCCCTGTCAAAATCTTTTCTAGCACCCCCCAAATGCTAACCTGGCTAACACATCCCCCCTCCCTCCAACCTGGGACTCAAAGCAAGCAGCCCTCTAGCTTGGCAGCCCTCATCTGCCAGGCCCCACAGAGATCCTTTGCTACAAACTGGGGCCACGGTGTGCTGCTGTGGGAGAGAGCAGGCACGTGGCCAGAGGTGATCACTGTGGTTAGAGAGAGCCACGCCCCCAAGGCTGTCGCTCGGTGGCAAGCTTTGTGTACAGAAGGGGCCCAGGCAAAACCCTCAGCATCTCCAGGGAAAGACTCCCAGACGCTGGAAGAGCCTTTTCTCTGCTGGAGCCCCTAGAGCAGCGGCTGCCAGGCAGGGAAGACGAGACTGACCTCGGTGGGCCTGTGAGGGTTTGCCAGGGGCCGGCTTATGACTTATGACTTATGGCAACGCTATTTACGTATTTATATTGAAATCTTTTATGGGCTGCCTTTCTGCCTTGCAAGACCTCAAGGCAATTTGCAATATAAATAATCAAAAGTGCATAAAACAAAGGTTTCAAAACTGTTTATGACGGCCAATAACATAAAAGCAAAAGTTAATTAAAAGCAGTCCTAAATAAAAATGTCTTCAGCTGCCTCCTGAAGATCGACAGTGAGGGGGGGCCAGGCACACCTCCCTGGGGACGCCATCCCATAATCCTGGGACTGCCACCCAAAAGGCCCCCTCTCATGCACTCACCTGTGAATTCATGACCTACAAAACACCCTGTCGTTCCCAGCGTTGCTCAGCTCTTGCAAACCAATGGCCATGGCTTCCTTTACTGCATCCACTCATCTCTTGCTGGGTCTTCCCCTTTTCCTACTGCCTCCCCCTTTTCCTAGCATTCCTGTCTTTTCAAGAGTGCCTTGCCTCGGTCTAGGCGTCCAATGGCAACCCTCCCACCCAATCTCCCCTTACCTCCTGGATGACTTTTTGGCACGGATGTGTCTGTCCATTTTCTACAATAGGGTTGGTATGCCTGAGGAAAGAGAGAGAGAGAAGGGGGTGCAAAAGCCAGTTGGCATCCAGTCTGGCTTGGGGGGTGGCCGTGACCATCAAACCCCCAACCTCACGTAGCCCTCATGGCAGGCTAGCCTTACTGCATGTCCAGCTCCGCCCTGATCAGGGAGGCGGGCAGAGCCCATGCTCCCACTGCAGGAGGGCAGCCCAGAGAACCGTTCAGCCAAGGGACGGTGTGCACGTGCTTCTTCTGCAAGCCCAAGTGATGTTGTCTCCCTGCAGGCTGCACATGTGAACAACACAGTCACAGTCCACACACACAAATGACGAGAAACGAAGGCATGCGGTCCCTGTGTGGTCACATCTGGACTGAGAAACATTTCTACCCTCTCCAAGAGCAGACGTTGAAACTTCATCACCTGTTGCTCCCAAGTCAGACAGAAGGAGGTGGGGGGGACGGGGGACAAAGCCAGAGAAGGGTGCTGGAGGGGAGGAAATGGGGCAAGACTCGGGCAGCTTGAGGGGGCAGATGTGGCAAGGCCAGTCCAAGTAGGAGTGGAAACGGCTTTGGCTACATACAACAGAAGTCCTGAGAGGGGACATCATCTAAGCAAAGGGGAGCACCTATCTGGGGCTCAAGCAGCAGAAAAGACAAAAAGGCCAAACGACACTACTGATTGGACACCAGTTTAACTGCCGGGGCTTCCACAAAAGAGCGCAAGGAATGGCAAATTCCTGTCAAAGAATCCTCCATCCTCCTGTTTGGGCAGAACTGAGAGGGAGACAAAGGGGAGGCAGGCAGAGAACATTAATCCAACAGCCACGGTGGGTGGAGTTCCCCTTCCTGGTGTCCAGTGTTCACTCTGACCTCAGAACTTCAGCTTCCGGATTAATTCCTTACAACGAGATCCACCAGCCACCGCAGGCACATCGCAAGAGTCTCACAGACGGGCAGCGTCTTACCTAAATATGACAGCAAGGCGATCGAGGGGCACGGTGGGGTCCGAGGACAGGCCGTTGCTCGGCTCCTGAGACAGCAGCTGGAGAAAGAGAAGGAACACGGTGGGGGCGGCCCCAAGGACACACCACCCAGCAGGGCCAGGAGACGGGCACTTCCACATTTGGGCTTGATGATCGTAACTTAAAGCAGAACTATGGAGGAATACAGAGCTGCCACTGAAAACTGAGCGCAGCATCGTAACGCTCACTCTCCCTACTGGAAACCAGGCATGCTTCATATCCCATGTTCGGACACCACGCCGACGTGCACTTCCCTCCCCAGCTCCCACCATCAATGGCCGGTGAGGGCAGGGGGTGAAAGGCGCACGATATCAGGCCCTGAGCTAAGCGGATTTAAATCAGAGGTGTCATATTCAACGGCAGCTTGGCAACAATCCAGCTCTGCCCTTAGCGGAAAATAAAGACGTTTGTGGCATTTGCAGAGGTTAAAACACAGGGCTTGTCTCTCAAATACTGGGGACTCGTTCCATGAGCCTTCTCGCCGCAGTTTATATCCTAAATGTGGTATTTTTCTTGAGAAATGCCCCCGCTTAAAAAAAGCCAAACAGCCATGCTTAGCAGCAGCATACCTTTTTCAGAGCCATCACCTGAACGGCACAAAGTTCACTGAGACACGCTGAGATCTTCTCTAGGGGGAGCCTGGCCAGCACCAATGCGGTCCCTGCAAGCCAAGACACACACAAAAAAAAAACCACCCAGATTTCCAAGAGGCTCGTTACAGCTTATGATCCCCACCGACAGCAACCCTCCCTGGTCCGAGGCCCAGATCCTTCCCAGCTCTGCTGTTTGAGATCCAGGGACCGAAACGCAGGATCTGCTGCTGCCTTGTGCCAACCCCTCTAGCGGCCAGCAGCTCTCTAAGTCCCACGCTGAAGTAGGTCCATTGGAGTCAAAGGGAGAGGCTGCCCTCCAACTCAAGGTGGCCACCAAGGCTCTACGTTCTTCTGCTGTCCCCGTGGCAGCCTGCTTAAAACTGACTGCTTGTGTCAGCAGGACCTTTCATCGCTCCAAACCTGAACTCAGAGAGCCTTGTTTCGCCAAGAGGGAAGGAAGAATGGGAGCAAACCTTGTACACAATGCCCCCCCCTCCACACACACACACACACCAAAGCAGGTGCTCCAGCCCTGACACTGCCTAGCAGCTTCCCCGAGTGCCTCTTCGAAGCGGATGGTGCCTTCTGGATCCCCACATGCAGCATTGTGCATGCACTGCAGGGGCGGAACACACGGCCTATGTTCCTGGAGGGCTCATAGGGCAGGCATCGGCAAAAGGATGTTATTTCCTCACACTTCCGCATGCAATAGCCTAACTGACAGCCCGGAATGACCAGCAGGGGCTTTGCTATCTGATCCCAATCAAGGTACAAAATGGCCCTGTGAAAGCCCAGTTACCCGCTCTGGCTTACGTTTTGGAGGAGCAAGGCCTGAAGGTGGGGAAGCTCCTGAGCAAGACCTTTGGGGAGCTCAAGGTCAGCCTCGTCTTCTCTGGCTGGCAGGAGCTCCCTGGGGTCCCATCGGGGTCCCCCCTGCTGTCTGAGCCTTATTTAACTGGAGATGTCGGAGATCACGCCCAGGCCCTTCCGTGAGCCACGGGAGCCACAAGGCCTCTCCCCTGAAGGCCTCGAGGATCAGAAGGCCTGGGGTCTAAAACCGTCCTGGAGGGACATGTACCTTTAAGCAGCCCGACAGCCGCCTCCGGCGAGAGCATGAAGGAGTCCAGGGAACGGGCGATTTCCAGCAGCCCGCTGAAGTGCTGGGCCATGTGGTCCCGGCACACGGAGCAGATGTTGTGAATGGCTTTGGCAGCGACCGAGGCCAGCGACTTCTCGCAAAGGCCCTTCATCAGAAAGCCAAGCACTGGATCTTTGGGAAGGGACAGAAACCAGAACACAATCAGTTAACGGGGGTTTGGTGTCATTTTCTTCTCTGCACAGACCATTAAAAGAAAAAGGCTTTAAGAGGAAGCGTTCCAAGGGTGGTGCGGGAAGAGTGCCTCACCCAGTTGAAGAGCTGGAAATTACGCTGCCCCCCCCACCCCGGGTGGCCAACAAACTTACTGGAAAGATCTTTTAGCCAATTAACTAAGTAAAAAGGACCACGTCACTTAAGACTACAAAGATGTGTGGCATTTTAAAATGCCCCCCCCACTAGAAAGCCAGCCCAGCAGGGAGAGGACAGAGCTAGAACTTCTCACCTTGATGTTCTAGCTTTCTTCTTGCAAGCGTTTTTTTAATTAGTGAGCATTTAAAAATGGTATTCCTGCTCCCGCAGCAACACCATAGATACTATTGTGCTTCTTCCCAAGCCCACCAAACCCAAACAGCGCAGAACAATCTAGCAAGAACAATCTAGCAAGGAAAGCTGATAGTTCAAGGCAGCAGCTGTGATTGCCTTTTCAAATGGACTCCCCACTTTTAAAAACTCATCCCCACTTACAGAAAGCTAGCAGGAAGAAATATCCAGCATAGCCCTTGAAGTATTAAGTTTACTACAAGCAGCGAACTTTTTATAGCAGGGCAGAGTCATTAAAAAACAAAATACAGAAACACCCCTCTGCAGTCTGAGGTGGTGCAACTCGAGAATTCTCCCACTACAGAATGTACCTAGATGGGCTGAAGAGCACTTACCTGTTGTGCCAGGTGTGGTGCTTCCCTCCAGTGCAAGGAGAAGGCTCCTTATGCTGGAGCGAAGCACCACCATCAGCAGAACAGACCCATGGAATCCAACACATCATGTGATCCATGTGTGGTCTCCAAAAGTGAGTTCAGATGCTCCTGCGTCCAGTAACGCCGCCCCCCCTCCCCCCGCTCGTGTGACACAGAAGGTCACGAGACCTGCAGCCTTGGGCAGAAAAATGGTGGGACGGAAGCCCCTCGTTTTCACGGAAGGAGCTACGTCAGTCTCCCAGCACTCTCTGCTTGAGGCAAGAACTGAAGCACAGAAAGGGAAACACAGTAAAAGCCTTGGCAGTGCCACAGGGACCCGGCCTCCAGGGCAACCCAAGGCAACAGCCTTGCAGGGCTGCTCCCCAGACAGGCTCACTCATCCTGGCAGGTTCATTAACAGCAGCTGCATCAAGGGACACCCAGACCGCAGCAGCGGCAATGCCAAACGCGCCTCCCCACGCCCCCGAGCTCGGTGTGCTGAAGCAAAGGTCCCCTGGGAAGCAGGAGACACGGCTGCCCTGCCAGTCAAGCCACTTGCCTGCGATCAAGAGCGGCTTCAAGGCCGAGATCATGAGCTGCAAACCCGGAAGCCCCCGGATAGCCACCTCCAGGCAGCCTCAGGCAAAGGGCCTCTGCCCCTTACCTGCAATCTGGGGAAATAACTGGCCTGCCTTACAAGGTCCGTAACAAGACTTTTGAAACTCTCCCAAGTGCCATCTAAACGCGAAGGATTATCTTTGGGATAAACAAACAGCTTGTTAATGTTGTGATTGAAGCTTCCACCTAGCACGGCCGCCAATCAAACCTGCACTGCTATCAACAAACGACGGCAGGGAGCCAATCCTGTCCCTGAAGCTGCTCGGCTGGAGAGAAAACCTGGCAGAGGGAAAACGCACATCCCCCTTAAGAACTCACCAAGGAAATGGGGGTTCCTGTCCACCACTTCGCTCATCTCACCGACCAGCTCGATGCTTGTGTAGCGGACAGCCACGTGCACTGTTTCAGGCAGGCGCACGACCCCATCCAGCACCTCCACCAGCGTCGGATTGTTCTCCCTGAGAACAGAAGGCAGCAGATCAGTCACTGAGGCACCGAACGCAGGCCAAGCCACAATGAAAGGGGTAATATATATACTTTCTCAGTTATTTTACTGTTTTCATACAGTGCACCATGTATCACTCAAGTCAGCATTTAAAACTGCACTCTTCGGCATAGTCACCTTTGCAGTGCCATCCTAACTAGGGGTGTGTGAACCGGGATTTGTGAACTGGCGAAACAGCCAGATTTATGCCAATTTGGCATAATTCAACTATGTCAGATCACTATGGAGAATCCCAAATCGGATCCAGGAAACTGTACTTTGACAGGCCGGATCATTCAGCTGCAAGGAAGTTCTACGCTGCAGCAGGAGAACAGCACGAGGAGGGCCGTGTGGATTCCCATCCCACCTCTCCACCCCTGCCCAAACTCCAGCAGAGCACTTCAGGCAGCCTTTTTAACTCTGTGGCTCCAGTGAGCCTCACCCCCGCACCCCCATTTCAGTTTAGGAGGATTCTCTGGTTTGATATTGGGGTGCTCTGGTTGGACATAGGTTCCCTTGCCGTAGTTTGGTTCTGTTGGGCTTTGCTGGTTCAGCCTGCACGGGGAGTGGGGCTTGCACTAGAACTGGCTTTTGGCCAGGGATTGCCTTTGCTTAAGGTTTCCCGCTCCGTTCAGCAAAATATGAAGCCCCCTGCCAGCCTAGGGAGCCTCCCTCCAAACTTAAGTGGCTTTTCCCCTTGGAGGAAGAGCCAATTCGGCTGGAAGGAGGCTTCAGACAGGCTTCAGACTTGCTGCACAGAGTGGTAGCATCCAGGCCGATGGTGATTTTTCCAGTATTTCTTGCCTCTCTCTTTCAAACTTCTCTGCCGGCAACTGAAACTTTGAGCCTGACTTTGGTGAATTACTATTCTACTTTACTTCACCTTCTGTGGACGAAAGCAACTATAAACCTACTGTCAAGTTGTCAGGGCAACAAAGGCTAGGAAAATGTTTAAAAACCATATATACACAGGGTTAGAAACTACCAAAAAAAATCACACTAGGATCCTTTTCAAAACCTATTTTTGAAATTTCGGGGTGTTTGTTCTAACCAGGACTGGTGTCAAACCTTCTTTTTAAAAAAAAGAAGATTGAAGAAGGCTTCTTCAATCTACACAGTCTGAGTCTGCAATTTCATTTTAAAAGAGTTGCTCTATAACGGCGGCTGCTAGGAATAAATTACATTGAGGATTCTTGGACATTCATCAAAAGTCTATCCACAAACACACAGCAGGCAGAAATTCCTTTCCTAGGACTTGGGCATGTATCCTCAACACAACATGCCTTCCTCACATCTGGAATTGACAAGCAATCAGCCCCTTAAGTCTATGCCCTCCCGTGGGCAAAATTCCTCCCGCCTCCTCCCTCTCGCTTCCCCACTGATTTCCACCAGCAAATTCACACTGGAAAGAGGGGGAAAGCACCAGGCTTCCTGGGAGAAGAAGGGCAGCCAGCACTGAGGAGGAGGACCCCACGTGGCTCAGGCCAATCTTTTCCTCCCCCAGACAGCAGTGAAAGCTCCTTTGGAGTCAACAGGAAAAGGCACAGGTGGATGGCACAGGTGAGTACAGCTCAACCCACCTGGCATGCACACAGAGGGTGGTTATCCACAGCCCAAGCGCAAACACCACCAGGCAACCAAATGGCTCCCCCACTACTCACTGATCAACGCTCTTGGCAATCGAGGCCATGATGAAAAGAACAGCTTCCGTTACTTCCCAAGGAGGATTTCCTTCTTTCAGGGTAGCATAAAGCTGTGGAGAGAAAGGATGAGAGATGCTAAAGAAGAGATTTCAGCAAGGAATGGAGCAAGGGAGAGAGAATGAGTCCCCAGGACTGCTGGCCAAGCCCTTTCTCGCCTTCATTGAGACCCCAGTTCCATGGAACCACAGTCAGCAACTGGGGCTTTCCAGCCAACAGTCTAATGGTTTGGGAGCACAGAGCCAGCAAAGCCGTAACTAAACATCTGCACAGTTAGAGAATGGTACAGCCTGCAGACAACTTCCAAGTCAGCAAGGCACCAAGACAGGCACGCAAGCAAGCACAGATTGGAGATGCACACGGGATACAGAACGCAGCCCCTTTGGAACGTCAGTTCTCCGCCCACAACGAAAATAAACATTGGCGCATCTCAGGCAATGTGAAAAAAATGGAAACCACACAAGATCACTTCCCCCCCCCCCCCCGCTTTTTTGCACGGTCTCCCCACCTGGGCAAAACATTCCACAGAGCCAACAAGGAAGATCAAGTCCTTCACCAGGTCCGACACCCTCATTCGGAACTCCCCAAAGTCATCCGTCTCTTCGGGGATCCCTTCCTAGTAGAGGAAATTCAGCAGTGGGGGGTGCATGAAATGGAAAGAAACCATGTTTTAAACTGACAAACTGATCCACACAGCGAGAGAAAAGGCAAATACACTAACACAGCTGGGAAATGGGTTTTCTCTAGACCTTGCCAACGTCATTCTTTGGATATCCAGACAAAGTCCATGCTCATTTCTCGCTTGCAGCTTTGTTTATTTTAAAAAACCTTACAAACTGCTTCTTCGGAAGCTCAAAGCGGTGAAAAGCCAAAATCCTGTCTTAATGGGTCTTTTCACAGGACTGCAGAGGGTGCGGTGAGAAAAGCTAGCACCACTGCTGAAAAAAAAAATTTTGTGCGACGTGGCATCTTTACAGTGTTGATTTGATTCAGTTACCTCTGCAGATGAGCGAGTCCACAACCACCGCAGGGAGGGGGGAAAAGCAGCAGAGGGAACCGTTTCATTGCAACACACGGGAAGTAAAGAAACAGGAAGCACAAGACGATTGTTTGGGAGGGAGGGGCTACTGCTCAGTCGCAGCCCCTGCTCTGCGTGCCTAAGATCCCAAGGATGCCGATTCCGTGATTGCAGCAAGTTTCATTGTTGTGCTAGTTAACACAATATTTTCCTGTTCAAGGAAATCATTCCAGAACCCTCATCTGAGCCAGGTAGGGTTGCCAACTCTGGGATGGAAAATTCCTTGAGGTTTGGGGCTGGAGCCTGGGGAGGGACCTCGGCAGGGTATAAGGCCGCAGAGCTCACTCTCCAAAGCCGCCATTTCCTCCAGGGGAAGTGACCTCTGTAGTCTGTAGATGAGTCGTGATTCTAGCGGATCTCCCGGCCCTACCTGGAGGCTGGTGATCGTGGCGTCAAGCCAGAACTACTGGGGGCTTAAACTGCAAAACACAGGGGGAAGTTCTTCCACCTCGGCGTAAACTGCACATAAGTATCCAACATCTCTTCTGCTGCATTCCTTGCTCGCTTCCCAAACCAAACCAGTCATCATTTGCCATTTGTATTTGGGGAGGGGGGTATTGGGGGCTTGGTGATCTCTGCCCACAGTTGTGCGAGAAAGAACTGCCTCTTTGAGAGGAAAGAACCTCATGTGGGAAAAACTCTTGCCTCTCTTGGTGGGGGGGCGGGGGGGGGGAGCCGCTTGGCTGGTGACCACACTCAAGAAGCTGTGTGCATTTCGTTCAAGGGGCAAAGAGGGGCACCAGCAACGCTTACGTGGTCTGGATCTAGCTGACAGTGTCGAGCCAAGGCATGGAGCAGCCTTTGAATGTAGGCCTTGAAGATACTATGGATGACGGCATCGTCCGTCTTGTAAAGGTGCTCCCCCAGCCGGTACCAGAAATTGAAGGAAATTTCCACCACCTGTTGCAGGCAGAAGAGCATTTTCAACTGGCAGACACACACAAGAGCGATGCCCAGCACCTCCACTCACGATCACTGCACACACCCCTCTCATGGTGCCCCAGCAATTCAATCCTCCTTCAGTCCCGTCAACCACCAGGGGGGCTTCCTACCTCATACTGCGGGTGGCCTGCACAGATCAAGAGCAGCTCTATAGTCCGCAGGTCCCCCAGGCCGCGGCCCGGAGTGCAAACAATTTTATCCAGAAGTGTCTCACAGAGCTCAGTAAAAATCCGGCAGTAATTCAGAACCCTGAAAGAGAGAATTGGGCAAGGTGGGTCACCAAGTGGCAGCCTTCATCATGGGGACCTGTGTGTCAAGGGGACAGAAAGCATCGGGAAGAGGAAATTAATTCTAAAATCAAAGTGCCTTTCTTGGACGCGCAGCCTTTTTGAGCCTGTTTCAAACTTATGCTTCAACTTCTTCCCTGGGTGTTTTAGCCCCAAATTCTTGAACCAGAAGTATTTTTGAGGAGGTGTTCAAGCTGATCACTGGTTGTATGACCATTCTACGTTGGAAGGTGTATGCAAAATTTTAATTATTTTTCTTGTCCTTCCAAAGCCCAGCAACACAGCTACGGGATGTAAAAAGACTGGGGGGGGATGCATTTTAAAATTCTGAAGCAGGACTGCAATCTTCTCCAGTGAAAAAATAAAAAAACCTTTAGAAATTCTCCTTCTGCACAAAAACACACATTTTTAAAACCCACGAGGTTAATTTTGAAGGAGTTCACATCATGTTTTCGTTTTTATGTTACAAAGGAGCTCTTCTTCAGCATAAAAAGAAAAACCCTTCAACACCCAAGGTATGCCCAATATCTATTATGTACATTTCACTTCAGGGGTCCCTGCTCGCTTTTGTGCACCAGGTCTCCTAGCTTAATCAAGTAACTGGCTGAGGCAATACACAGAAATATGGGAATGCACACTCCCCCCCGCCTCCAGGTCGCACTCTCCAGGTAACCCAATCCAGCTGCTCAGCAGGCTGCCTTTCCAAAACAGAGTCACGGAAAAGCGTAACCGACAAACAAATATCAAACCGTGACCAACTAACTAAAGCAATTTATAAATACAGTATATCTAATATAGTCAAAGGCTCTTTTTTATATATGTGAAGTTAACTGCAATTCAACCAAGACTCTTAAGCAGTTATAAAACTGGCTACAAACAGTTCATAGGAAGTACAGTGTAGGAGCGAGCTAGCAGCATCATACAACATACAGATTTACAAAGTGCAAAAGTGCTAAACAGTATTCAGTTTAAGATGCAAGTGCTCGCAACGAACAGCTGTACTCCCGTATACCACAGAGTACAATAGTGAGTGTACAAACTCAGTAAGTAAGAGATCAAACAAAATTATCAGAGGCAGCTACAAGCTTGCAATGATTTGAACACTAAACATTAGACTTAATGAGTGACAGACCAAAAAATATATCCATAGCAGCTATAAGCTTGCAAGGATTTAACCCTCATATATTCCAATGAGTAGTAACTGTGAGTTTCAATGAGTTTCCAATAAGTTTCCATTCCAGGCGGCAGCTATTTTCTTTGCAGGGAAAATATTCTATATAAGAGCCACATTTCCCAACTATGAACATAGTCAAGAGTTTCCCTTTCTTGAATGGATAACTTAAATGGAAACTTTCATGTCTCGTTAACTTGACAAATGGATTTTCATCAAAGCAGTGAGATGAGACCCCTGGAACATCTGAGAATTTTCCCTACTAAAAATAAACTAGGAAAAGATAAAATGGAAGGGTTGTCACATATTTTCTCATCAGTGCCAATTAGCTCAACCTCGTGAACAGAATTTTTAGACTGCTTAATGCGGAAAAGGCAACGTGCCTTCGCTACTACAGGCACCCTCAAGGCCTTCCAATGGGGCTACTCACTTGTCCAGATCCTCTCTGGCCACGGCCATGTGGTAGGCCGTCTCAAGGGTCAGCACCCCCTGGAAGAGCTGCAACGCCAGGGGCAGGTTGGTCTCCACGTTCTCAATGGCATAGAGCGCCGAACAGACGCAGTCCGAAGCGGCTTCGTGCAGATTCGACGACGTCTTGTCCTGTTGCTGGAAGGCAACGGAGCGTAAGCTGGCTGAGACATCCCGCGGGGCCTGCCTGGCCACTAACTTTTGGGGCTGCTTCTATCATTGCACATTCCCTAGTCAGCTGCATTTCCCATCTCCTAGAACTGCTAATGTCAGTATCACTTTAGCGACCAGAATAGCTAAAAGCCAGGGGATACACGGAAAAGACCCAGATGGTGCTTAGTCTGCATTCGATGGCAAAGTCAGGGATGTGCCAGGGTCTGAAGATGAGGAAGAGGGAAGGGGGCAGGTGAGCTGCAGGGAGCAGAGAAGGGGGACTCCAGTGGGCCAAAGAGGGTGCTGCCCATGCAGCGAGCTTTCAAAAAGGCTCGGAAGTGCTTAGAGGAGGGAATGGGGGAGGAAGACAGAGAGACAGACTGACATATAGGAGGGAAACAGCCCACTTTAAAAGGCACTGGAGGGATCTCAACTTTATTGGTGCTAGACTGGTTTATGACACCTGACTTGCTTATGATTGTTTTGCTAGAAAGCCTGGGATCCCAAGGGAAGCTACTGGACCACTGGATTCATTTTCAGGGGCCTTCACCGTCTGACACAAGGTGGAAAGCAACCCAGTTCCTCATTGCGCAGCAAAATGACGGAATTCTCTCCCCAGGGAGCTCCGTCTGTCCCCCTCAACCCGTCTCCTGCTGGAGGGTGAAGACTTTTCTATTTTGTTTGGCATTCCCTCACTGACCCCTTCCTGTTTACGTGTTTTTTAAAAAAATTAAATAATAAAGAGTCCAGTAGCACCTTTAAGACTAACCAACTTTATTGTAGCATAAGCTTTCAAGAACCACAGCTCTCTTCATCAGATGCATCTGATGCAGAGAGCTGTGGTTCTCGAAAGCTTATGCTACAATAAAGTTGCATCTGGCGAAGAGAGCTGTGGTTCTCGAAAGCTTAGGCTACAATAAAGTTGCATCTGACGAAGAGAGCTGTGGTTCTCGAAAGCTTATGCTACAATAAAGTTGCATCTGGCGAAGAGAGCTGTGGTTCTCAAAATCTTATGCTACAATAAAGTTGCATCTGGCGAAGAGAGCTGTGGTTCTCGAAAGCTTAGGCTACAATAAAGTTGCATCTGGCGAAGAGAGCTGTGGTTCTCGAAAGCTTATGCTACAATAAAGTTGCATCTGGCGAAGAGAGCTGTGGTTCTCGAAAGCTTATGCTACAATAAAGTTGCATCTGGCGAAGAGAGCTGTGGTTCTCGAAAGCTTAGGCTACAATAAAGTTGCATCTGACGAAGAGAGCTGTGGTTCTCGAAAGCTTATGCTACAATAAAGTTGCATCTGGCGAAGAGAGCTGTGGTTCTCGAAATCTTATGCTACAATAAAGTTGCATCTGGCGAAGAGAGCTGTGGTTCTCGAAAGCTTAGGCTACAATAAAGTTGCATCTGGCGAAGAGAGCTGTGGTTCTCGAAAGCTTATGCTACAATAAAGTTGCATCTGGCGAAGAGAGCTGTGGTTCTCGAAAGCTTATGCTACAATAAAGTTGCATCTGGCGAAGAGAGCTGTGGTTCTCGAAAGCTTAGGCTACAATAAAGTTGCATCTGACGAAGAGAGCTGTGGTTCTCGAAAGCTTATGCTACAATAAAGTTGCATCTGGCGAAGAGAGCTGTGGTTCTCGAAAGCTTATGCTACAATAAAGTTGCATCTGGCGAAGAGAGCTGTGGTTCTCAAAATCTTATGCTATGATAAAGTTGGTTCGTCTTAAAGGTGCTACTGGACTCTACTATTTTGAAACTACACAGCTAATTCCTCTGGATTTAAAATTGTTCTGTTTTATTTGATTGCTTTCCATTGTTTTTTATACTATGTACTTCAAAAGTTTGCTTTAATGTTTGTAATGGTTTGTCGCCTCGGGGACCCTGAGCTGGGTGGAAAGGCAGCGTTAAAATGTTTTAAATAAATCAGTCCTGGAATTACTGAAAAGGGAAGATATGTGCAAGAACCAGCTGCTGCCAACAAGACTCTAACAAGCTTAGCTCAAATCCCACAATGATAGGGAGCGGGACATCATGCAACAGACTCCGTGACATCGCACAGAAAAGCATATTTTACTGCATGGCATGAACTTTCAAAGGCTTACAGTTCACTTCATCCAATGAATGAAGTGGCCTTCCTTGCACAGGTGAGCCTGACCTCATCAGATCTCAGAAGCTAAGCAGGGTGGGCCTTGGTTAGTAACTGGATGGGAGACCTCCAGCAAAGACTAGTGTTGCAGAGGCAGGCAATGGCAAGCCACCTCTGTGAGTCTCTTGCCATGAAAACCCCACCAGGGGTCGCCATAAGTCAGCTATGACTTGAGGGCACTCTCCACCACCACCTCCTAAACTAGTAGATTACAGAGGGCGGTTCTGTGCTTTCCTAGGCGATTTAAGTCCACCAGGTTACGTCTTATGAGACCAAGTCTGCTTTATAGGATTTGTACTACAGAAGGCCACAGGGTTCTATGTTGTTTAAGATCAATGTGATACCTTTAAATGAGATCATCCGTAGCTTTGAAGTTGGGCATCCTCAATATGCTGACAACACCCAGCAGTATATTACTTTATTTAAGCCTCCAGAAGTGGCTGTCTCTGTCCTGGGCCAATATCTGTCAGCTGGGGTCAAATGGCTGAGGGGGGACATGCTGAAGATAAATCCAGACAAGATGGAGGTGATGCTGGTTGGCAAAGCTGATGGCTCTCGAGGACATTATGCTTTCCCACCTTTGACAGGGTTCAATAACCCCTTCCAGACTCAGTTAGGACTCTTGAAGTATCATTGGAGCCTGCTTTGTTCCTTGAGAAACGGGGGAATGCTGCAGCAACTTCATTTAACATGTAAAATGGCCCCCTTGCTGGACTTGGCCAACCTAGCCATGTTGAACCACACCACAATAAATCCGAAGCTAGACTACTGTAACACAGTCTCCATGGGGCTGCCCTTGAGGACAATTCCAAGGCTTCAGTTGGTAGGAAGTGTGGCAGCTTGTTTATCGTCTGCAACAAGCTGTGTTATAAATATCACACCAATATTAAGATCTTTACACCAGCTGCCTATTTGTTTGAGTTCAACTCAAGGCACAGGTCCTTACCTACAGAGTTCTTTATGGTCCAGGACCCACATATCTGCAAGACTACCCTTCCTTATACATCCCCAGGTGGCACCTCCTCTCCTCCCGGAAACTGGTCCATTCTGCTGCAGCTTACATCTGAGCCTTTTCTGCGGTGGCCCCCACATTACAGGGCAGCTTTTCCACCGAGTATGTCAGAAATGCCCCCACCTCATCTTCCTAAGCAGAGCTGGTTTAGGAGGGCCTTTATAACCGATTGTTTTAACTGTGGACATAGTCTATATGGGGGTGAGCTGATAAAGCCATTTGGATATTTATTAATGTGAAATGGTATGGTATCTCTTTTTAAACTGGCTCTGTATATCACCTTGAGTTTGCTATGCAGAGAAAGGTGGGGCAAAGGAGGTTTAAATAAATACACAGATAAAGCTGTAACACCTCTTAGTGTTACACAGTGAGAAAACAGTCCCTGTTCTTGCCAATCTGAACCTCGGTGTGTATATCTACCAACTCAGAAGATGACATAACATCACACTTTCGACAAAGTCAGCTTCAACCCACAAAACCTGCTGCTACAATAAATTTACGCCAGTATCAGGAAAAACATTCATAAGGAGACACTAGGAGTCTGGAATGGTCTCCCAACAGCAGCCGTGGATCAGACAAACCTTGCACTGGAGTCTGGCCACCGTTTGGCATCCCGTGCCGTTTTTGAGAGATGAGCGAGGGTTGACAAGTGCAAAGAGAGGATGGCTAGCAAGCCAAGCCCAGATAGGGTGACCCCTGGCCTCAGCAACAGTGGCCAAGGAGAGAGGACACAGATGCAGCCTCCAGAAATCTCTTACTGCCCCACCGCAGCATTAACAGCTAACTACTTCCGGCTGCCCATCACAGAACGTGCCCAATTTGGGAGAACAGACGACGCACCAGAACCTCGAAGAGCAACGAGAGCAACTTGCTGTTGGCCATGAAGGTGCTATCCAGGACCCCCAGGTTGAACCAGCTTCCCAGGCAGCGGAAAATTTTGATGAGCATCTTCTCATCGTTGCCGGTCTTCTCTACGCAGGTCACCTGCAGAGAAGGAAAAGGAGAGGCGGAACTGATGGGGAGTTTCTCGATGACTAACTTTGGAGTTATCCAGAGTCACTTTTGTCGGCACGACCCACACTTCAGCATGTTTGGAGCAGCACTATGCTCTGCGTACCCCGTTCGGAACGAGGTCGATGGCTCCATGGAGCAATGCCTCGGTGCAGGGGAGAGGTCAATGGCCTTCAGGTCCCTGCTAACCTTTGAGAGAGAAAATTCAGCACTATATCCTTTGTTCAAGGAACTGATCCCGATAAAAGACCCAATAAAGTATCTCCAACCATGCACAGGATGACTTTCCTTCAACGTTTGGCAACCGCATCCTACAACATGACTGAAGTCTATTCCGCAGTTTATTGCGCGCATTACCTTGCTCTTACTGCACTGCTTTCTACTTCGGCAATGCCATTCTTTCTGGCACTGTTTATGACAGGTCATTATGCATTTTTGCATTGTTTCCAATGTTTGTGACCCTAGTCCTATTGCGTCATTGTTGGACATCTCATCCTATCTGAGTGCATTGTTTTACACTGTGGAATCTACCTTGAGTCTCTGCGAGAAAGGCAGGTGATAAATAAAGTAAATACATTTCCACACACAAAGCAGGGCACACCTCAGGGGCAAAGGGCAGAGGTCCCTCGCAACTCTGAGAAACTATTTTAAAAATAAAGCACTGACCCCCCCCCCCGACAACATTATGAAAACAGCAGTGGGTAACACACACACAGCCCTGTCTACAGTAAGAACCTCATAAGCTGCTAACCAAC
The DNA here is from genome assembly GCF_028583425.1 of Eublepharis macularius. Taxonomy (NCBI): domain Eukaryota; kingdom Metazoa; phylum Chordata; class Lepidosauria; order Squamata; family Eublepharidae; genus Eublepharis; species Eublepharis macularius. Next base: position 3,489,499 of record NC_072798.1, read on the forward strand.
ATAAACCAGGAGCTGCAAATGCAATCGATGGCCGCCATTATGGCATAGACTGAGCTGGCTGCAGTTCCCTCTGGGAATTCGTCAAGAGAGCCCGGGAATCCAGGAGTGACCCAGACAGGAAACGCACTGTGTCAGTCAGTTGCAAGCTATTCCACGGAACCCCAAGCCACATGAAAACGAAAGCTCAGCAAAAGCCAGCACAGGGCGAAAGAGGAAGAATCCTCCAGACCTGAGGTGCTGAGTGCCTGTCCCGTCCTGTCAAGAGCAGACTCGAGGGAACATCAAACCTTGCTCGTCCCCTGATCACACCTCGAAGGAAGGCTGCCATTATTTCCATTTGCTAAAAGCTTTCCTCAGTTAGTCAGCAAGATGGATCAACCACAGCGTTAACGGAAGATGAAAACTGGGCCTCCCTGTGGAGCTCCCTGTGAGCCCCCATCCAGATTACCGATGAAGCCCACACCAATGTGACATGACATCACCCCATCCAAAGCTGCCTCACTGTCAGCCCTGGGCAGTTAGACCCCCAAGTCCCTCACAGCAAGCACTCAGGTGCATTGGTTGAAGGAGACCTGATTAGAGATCTATTCAGTACAAGGCACTATGAAGCAGGCATTGGCAGAAGTGATTATTCAGACTTGGTCACTTGTTATTGTAGGGAAACTTCCCGCCCTTTAGGGTCTGTTGGCATTCTGGCGCGAACCCCCAGGAGTTACATGGGAACTGCTTAGTTTAGTCTAGACGTGTTACAGAATGATTCATAGCAGAGCAAGATACAAACGCTCCGGCGCTCCCAGCCCGGCTTCAAGGACACTTGCTGTATAAGTGAAAGAACATTCTTTCCTACAGATAACAGTCGCCAGACACCGCCCCCCGCCCCTAGCAGGGTACATCTGTGAATACATTTTACACGCTCTCAGATGAACCATACAGAATACAGAATGCAATACATGAACAGAACAAAACATATTAATGGCAGGTTAATGCGGGAGGCATACGTGACACTTGCAAGCAGTCAAGCCCTTACCTGTTTAGCACTGTGCTGCCTGCTAAGACTGGCAGCAGCCATGTGAGATGCCAGGGCTGAGGACTGTGGCTCAGTGGCAGAACACCTGCCGAGCATGCAGAAGGTGCCAGTTTCAATCCTTAAAAGGACTGAGAGCAGCAGGTGACCTCGTCCGGGGAGCAGCTGCCAGTCTGAGTAGGCAATACTGGCTTTGATAGACCAAAGGCCTGACTCAGCATAGGGCAGCGTTGACTGGACTTTCTCAGCATAAAGCAGGCGTTCAATTACAGCAGAACCACACCCCCTCCCCAAAGAAGACCCTTCCCAGACCAGGTCTGCGGGACTGAAAATCTGTCACTCTTAACGGACTGGCTAACAACAAGCAGCCGACAGCTTTGCAAAACTTATGCAGCTCTCCCTTTCTCCATCCTGCCCTTCTAACAGCTGGGGAGGGCAACTGGTTTGAGAACTGGGCAGGAGCCGATCTCAAAGAAGTCTGCACTGGCCGAGAGCAGCGCCCTGGCTGCAGGACCGTGCCGGGCCACAGACACGTCCTCCTGAGCTCCCCTCCTCGGCTGTCTGTTCGGAAAGCTCCGACCTACCAGTAACGAGACCACTGTGCTGGAGTAGAAGGCCAGGTCCTCGATGATCTCAGTGCGGCGGTTGGCTCCGATGCGCAAGGATCGACTGTGAACTTCCTCTGGCAGCACCGTCAGGATTTCCAGCAAGAAGGGCAGCGACATCACATCGTTATTGTACCTGAAGTGGCAGGGGGGGAAGAGGAGAGGTGAAAACGCTGCGGGGAGGGGGAATCTATGGACGGCGCACAGCACTGCCAAGGGAGCAGGACAAGACCAGAACAGGGACAGAAGAGGGGCCACGCCGTGTCGAGGGAGAGGCCAGCTCCTCTAGGCCGCCTGAGACGCACAGAACACATCCCCACCTGTGCTAGCGAATGGGCCCAAGGACAGGAAGGGGCCCAAAAGCATGCACTACCACCCTATTATAGGCTTTTTTTCTCAGCTAAGAGGGCGGTATTGTAGGAAAGGGGTCCCAGATGTTTCGCTAATGAGTTAGGAAGCATAGACTTCACCATTATGTTGCCTTCCATATTATCTGTTGCTTTAAATACGTACTCCCATATACTACCTATGCTTCATGTTGTTTAATCTAAGTTCTAGAACGGATTGTGTTCTGTTTAGCAATTCTCCAACCCCGTATTGAATCCTTGCTAATGCTAGGTCTTTGTGAACTTGTATTCATTTAGCCTATGACATTGTTTATGGAAATGTTCTTGACACTGTATGGGAATGCCTGCCCTTGTCCTTGACACTGATTGTACTAATCTCACACTATGTAATCCGCCTTGAGTCTCAGTGAGAAGGGCGGAATATAAATGACTGACATAAATAAATACATACATACATGCATACATACATACATAAAGGGAGTTATATTTCAAGCACATCTACCTAGAAGCTACATTAAATAACAGCTCGCACAACTGTTATACATTCTGATGTTTTTCACCGTCTGGGCATTCATCACTTACTTTTCAACCAGTGTGTGTACACAGCCCTTCCAAGAGGCCATCTGCAGGGCAAGGTCTGCTATTGCTAATGCAAGCTGCAAAAAGGAGAAGGAAACAGCGCCAGAGTCAAAAAAGCTTTCACAAGCAATGGTCGACCTCCTCCCCCAGCCCTGAAAAACCATGAAACGGCGCCCAATGCTACTGGCGTCTTCAGACAAGCACTGCAAGGCACTACACTGGCCTACTGCTATGACCAGATCTCCTGGATTCTCACAGTAGACTAAGAATGAAACAAGAAGATTTCGGTGAGGGGGTTCCAGAGACACCAGGCCGGTGAGCATAAGGTCTCCCAGACTGACAAGATGTGGAGAGACGCCTGGAGGAACCAGAGCTGGCCTGGCTGCAAAAGCAATCTCGAGTAGTGGCTTAAAGAAGCAATCTGCATACGGGCCCCAGCAACATAGTCTACTATCCGAGAAGCCCACCCCCTGAGGTTTCTCACAATGTTGCAAGAGGATGCGAGGCCTGCAGCTTCCAGACTGCCTGCCCCAGCCCCCTAAAACTGTGCACAACACCCCCACACACAACACCAAGGGATGTTGGGGGTTGCAGCAGGGCCACTGGAAGTTCCAGACCTTTATGTGATGGACATACAAGCATGGAGACACTGTGAAAAGGAGGAGCAAGGAAGGAGAAGACCACATCTACCACCACCTTGCTCTGAACAGGGTCTGCCTTGGTGGCATGGCTACAGACTGCTCTGGGTGAGCTACTGGCCCAGCACAGCACGCCAATGATATAGGTACATCTCCATATTTATCCTCCTTACAAGTTCCACATCAACGTAGGGTGTTTTCACTGGCTAGGTGTAATACTATGCGGCCCGCCATTTTATATGGCAGATTTAACAAGACACCCTATTCAACCAGATATTGCCTATGGAAACAAAATTGTGTTGAGTCAATCACACTTTCTTCTGCATTGTCATCTGTATGTTGATATATATCGCACATATTTAAAATCTGTTCTAGCTAATAGGACGGACTGCCCTGATTCGCTCAAAGCTTAGAGATCGTTGAACAATTCTTTTCCCGAGGTAACCAAGATGGTGGCTAAGTTTCTCCATGCTGCTTTGAAGTGGCGTCAAAAGGTTATCACAGAATTAAGTTATGATTGCTTTTTCCTTTTATTGTGCCTGTATTTTAATAACTTGAATTGCTGATATATGCCAATAAAGGGTAACTTCGATTTATATACCACCCTTCAGGACAACAATGCCCACTCAGAGCAGTTTACAAAGTATGTTATTATTATCCCCACAACAAACACCCTGTGAGGTGGGTGGGGCTGAGAGAGCTCTGAGAGAGCTGCGACTCACCCAAGGTCACCCAACTGGCTTCAAGTGGAGGAGGGGGGAATCAAACCCGGCTCTCCAGATTAGAGTCCTGCGCTCTTAACCACTACACCAAACAGGCTTACCTGCGTGACAATGACAGGGGACATGTCTTTCAAGTTCTGGATGTGGGAAAGCAAAGAGTCCCGCAAAGAGGCGTGCGAGTCCGTCGGGAGCTCGTAGAATGAGGTCTGGATTTTCATTTTCATCGTTTGGGCTGCAAAGTAGCATGATTCCACGTCCTGCCGGATCTGCAGCAACTGATCCGAAATCTCCCAGGCATGAACCTTGCAGGGGGAGGCAACATGGAACGACAACGTCAGGCCATGGCAGGCGGGAGGATTTATCAGCAGCGTGAGCTATACGGAGGCTGTTTTATAGGAGAGTCAGGCAGGGGGAAACCTGGCAGGTCTGCTGAAGTCTCCTGAAAAGCTGCAATCAGAAAGCCTAAGAATTCATGCCAAGTGCAAAACTGTGGCTTCTAGTGCAGATGCTGGTCACTGTCATAGATGACGCCGAAATTACCTAGCAGAAGCAAACTCGTAGCAACAGACAGCGTAGTCTATAGAGTCCAGCGTAGTCTACAGCCCCTACCCTTTTGCCAAAACATCTTTTTGAACTATTACCTTAGAGTATAAGGTTAAGGTGGGCTCTGGCAACGACTGTTCTTGAGGAGCTCCCACCCCTCTCAGCGCTGCTCCAAAGCCCCCCCCCCTTCCCAGCACTCAAAACAAAACCAAGGGTGTGAAAAAGCAAGCAGCTTCTAAAGAGTGCACTTGCAACAAGATAACTATTTCTTGGACTTCTGCACACAAAGACACACACCATCAAGAGTGGTACTCTTGTGGGGAGGGGGGGAGATAGCTGTGAATTTCTTGCATTGCACGGGGGTTGGACTAGATGACCCTTGGGGATCCCTTCCAGCTCAATGTTTCTAAGAGAAATTCTGCACCTGTTCGACGCAGCAGCAGCAAAGGTCAAACTTCTGCCAGGCTGCCTTCTACAGATGTTTCTTCTTGAGCCCTCCAGCCTCAGGTGTAAGTGGCGGCCCAAAGAGGGTCAGGATACCCACCGTCCATTCATGGCTAATGCACAGAAGAACTAGTTGACTCAGTGCAAAGTGGACCACAGGGGAACATCGCCTGCACAGCCGCCCTACACTGAACCAGACCGCAGCTCAGCACTGTCCGCTTTGACTGGCAGCTCTCAGGCAAGGGAAGGGTCTCTCTCTCTCTCTCTCTCTCTCTCTCTCTCTCAGACCCGCCTTTGTCTTTTAACTGGAAATGGCAGGGACTGAACACAAAACTAGGCTAGAATCCTTTCCCCTGACATGCTAGCTTTCTACGCGCAAAGATCGTTCCCTCTTATAGAACAGCGCTCAGGCATTTAATCCCCTGCTATAATCATGATACAGCTCAAGCACATGTTTACGACATAACTGAGATCTGAGCCAAATGTTGTGGAACTGGCTCCCCCGGGGAACACCCACCTGAAGGCATCGAGGAAAGCTCGCAGGGCCTTTCTGTCCCAACAGGACTCTCAGGGCGTGCCTGCAACATTCACAGCTGGTGCCCCCCCCCCGCCCTTTGTAACAGGGTTGCTGTAACTGGAGGTGGAATTAAATTGCTTCTTAGCGGATCTGGTTTCTGTGTGACGGGACCTATTCCAGAGGAGGCGCGTTCTAATCCGCTATGCCAGCAGCACACACTCCACAGCTCACAGACAGCCATATTTACAGTAACAACAACAACATTCGATTTATATATCGATCTTCAGGACAACTTAACACCCATTCAGAGCAGTTTACAAAGTATGTTATTATTATCATCAACCGAAAGAATCATAGAGGACCCTCCGGGGTGCTCTAGTCCAACCCCCTGCACAGTGCAGAAAATTCACAACTACTCCCCTACACCCCCAGTGAGAGACACACAGTTACGGTGAACCCTGTGCCCCACCACAAACACATACATACAATAATATGGAACGATTAAATGTGTAACTTTTTATACTGCCAGACAGTAAGGAGTCCAGTAGCACCTTTAAGGCTAACCAACTTTATCGTAGCATAAGCTTTCGAGAACCACAGCTCTGTACTATTCTGCAACTACAGACTAACGTTTGATGCAAGAGCCAGGCTGCAGGACATGTATGTGCAAGTCAGAATAGTGTCGGCAAGCATGTGCAGAGTATCTTTCCTCCCCACGGAATCTGTGCAGCCAGCAGTCACTCAGCAGGAGGGCGCCTCCCACAGGGCTGAGCATCACCAGAGTCCAGGGCTCATTTTGAGGGGGGACGCACAGGAACGCAGTTCCAGCAGTTCTCCGAAAAGGTCACGTGTCAGGTGGCCCCGCCCACCTGAGCCATTTTGGGCCCTTCGGCCCGGATTGGGGCCAGAACAGCCCAGATTGGGGCCAGAACAGCCCAGATCAGGTTGGTGCCGGGCGGGGGAACCGTCCCCTGCCCGGCACCTACCCGGTCCTGGCCATTTTGGCCCCCTTACTGCAGCCCCCTGACTCTCATGGCTGTTCCTTTGCTCAGGTCCAGCAACCTCAGGAATGACTTTTCTAGGGTCAAAAGGGACTGCAGAAATGCACGCAGGAAAATGGCAGTGTCAGGTCGGCCATTTGGGGCCCACTTCGGCCAGGATCAGGGCCAAAACCACCAGGATTGAGTCGGTGCCTGGCGAGGAACCCCTCCCCTGCCTGGCACTGACCTGATCTGGGCTGTTTTGGGCCGATGAAGGCCCAAATGTGCCCAAAATGGCCATTTTGAGCCCATTTTGGCCTGGATTGGGCAGTTTCGTCCTGAATTGGGGCGAAAACAGCCCTGATCGGGCCACTGCCAGGAGGAGGAACACTCCCCCATCTGGCAGCAGCCAAATCCCAGTCATTTCAGGCCCGATCCTGGCCATTTTGGGCCCCTTTCAGCCATTTTGGGCCCAATTTGGGCCCAAAACAGCCAGGATTGGTCCCAAAATGGCCAGAATCAGGCCTCTGACAGGTGGTGGATCACTCTCCCGCTCAGCAGCGGCCCAATCCTGACCATTTCAGGCCCCTTTTCGGCCATTTTCAGCTCCTTTTTGCCATTTTGGTCCCATTTTCGGCCCTGAATGGCCAGGATTGGGTCCAAAACAGCCAGGACAGGTGACGTCAGGAGGTGCGGCATATGCAAATCAATTATGCTAATGACACACTTCCAGTGATGGCAAGGGGTGTGGCATATGCTAATGAGTTCCTGCAGCTCTTTTTCTACGAAGTGACCCCTGCCAGGGTCCCACTGAGAAGGGACTCCCCCCCTTGCTGGTGCAGGCAGATTCCTGCCTCTTCTGCCCTCCAAGAGGCTCCGAAGGTTTTGCTAAATGTCCGCACCCCTGTCATTTACGCAAAGGTCAACATTGAAACAAGATCTCCAAATGCACACCCCCTCCCACCAAAAAGATTAAGAGCAATAAAAATATATATATCGAAAGGTGGGGGAATGGCGCTTGCTCTTGGGAACAGAATGGAATTTCATCCCTCGGCAGCGCTCATGTTTGTGTTCTAAGGAAACGCTCGTTTGACCTCAAAAGACTTTTCCACCAGGGCCCAGACGCTGTGCAGCCACCAAATGCCACAGGAATTGTGTAACTTTGGGGGTGGGCTGGCTTTGTTTTTCCTTCTTTCAAAAGCGAGGGGAATTGCAGGGCAGTGCTTGAAAGTGAATATGGACAATCAAGGGGAAAGCCTGACAGAGGAGGCCAGAGTGTCTCGTTTCCCTATAATTGGAAATGGGATCCTTCAAGCAGTTGAGCCCCCCCAGCCCCCCCTCACCAACCCTCCTGCCTGAACCAGCAAAGAGGAACCTGGTTGAGAAACGGGTTCCTGGGCCTTCCTGGAGGTGGTTTTGCGACCGGATCGCACGGCTCAGCGGAAAAAAGGTGCCAGAGAAGGAAGTTCAGTAGAAGCTGGTCAAACACAAAACCTGAGGCAGGCAAGACAAAAACGCGCCCATTTTTTTAAAATGACGGGTGACCCAGGATTCCAAAAAGTTGCAGAAGCAAATTCTGCTTCTCAAATTGTGATCCAGCATTGCCCCGGAGACTGGAAACTGATCCAACCTTGCTTGGAAACCAAGTCAAGTTCACACCAGGCACTGGATGAAATGATTAGCTGTTCCCTGCAGTAAACACCTTCAAAGCAGACCTCTGGGGAAATCCTTACATTTCTTAACAGGGTAGTTAGAAGCAGGAGGCAGAATGACACAGAAGCAGCCATAAGGCCCTTGAAGGCCCATATCCAAACAACGTGCCACAGAGCTTGCCTTCTAAACAGAAAAATAGTATTCCGAGAACACCACTAGACCTCGATTCAAACAAATGAAGGTGGGGGGGGGGAATCCAAGCTCCAGCATGCCCCAGCAGAGAGATTATTAGACTTGGGACACTGGGGCTCAGCCACAATTCCACAGTCCTGGACAACCGAGTCTCTTTTGTCCCTAGCTATAAAATGGGAGTAATTGTGACTGATCTCATAGGGTGGCTGTAAAGAAAGAACATACAATCTGTCGTACTGAATGGAACAGTAATCCATTTGACTCAACACTTTCCCCCAAGAATGCTGAGTGGGACACATCACACAGGCATGCACAATTACAACACGAAGGCCGCTACGCCCCTTATTTGTGCCAGCATCAGCTAATCAGAAAGGCGTGTGTGATAGAGCATTTGGGGCTACACAACCCACCAACAGGCTGATCTGCCTTGGGTTTTATCTACCCCCACCCTTTTTAAAAAGAATCAGTTATCACTGATGACCAGGTATTGTTTTCTTGCAATAAATGTCATGGGTCCAAAGACGAGGAATTCGAAAGCCCTTTGTATATCGAATAAGCTACAAAGCTGTCCAAACTCAGAACAAAACCTTGAGCCCAGAACGAAGGCGTGCCCATTGACTACGGTCAACATTTCTCTTCCCTCTTGGGTGCTGCGCCCCATTCCCAGCAGTGATTTGTCTTTCCCCACACTCCTGCCAACGAAAACTATGCCAAGGAGGAACACATCCCCACCGTTATCTGTAAACTTCTCTGAGTCCTAGGGAAAAGCGCCTGGACAACCTTGGAGATGACTACATCATCTCTTGTCTTCTTTCCCTGCTTGGGGGACAGAGAAAGTGGGGGGGGGGGAGAAGAGGTTAAGAATTTGGATTTCCTTCCCAAAGAATCGGGAGGGCTCTGGTCAAACGCTACTGTTTCCTTACCTCATTTCACAGGAGCTAGGCAAAACGGGTTAAGCCAAGCAGCCATCTCTGACCAGTGCCTCGCCTGGCGTTACAGTGAACCCTGCAGGACGGGCTCCCTGAGCCAGCAGTTACCAATCAGATGGGAGAGCAAAGACAGGGTGCCTCATCGGCCACGTAGACATGACCAAGTGACAGGGCCCACTAAGCCACCCTAGACAGTCGGCCTCGGGAGAGCCAGTGATGAGAACCCGTTGCCCAGATTCTTAAAGATCGAGCAACCAAAGAATAGAGAGACATTCTCAGCTCCTCAGCGTTCACAAGGGCCCTCCCCAACCAGATCAAAGAACTGCTCTTTCAGCAATTATGAAGACTAGACACTTGAAAAATTCAAGCCACAGACCTCAGAATACCCAGTTCTGTGCTTGATACAAGATGCACTGCCATGCGCCCAGCTAGAGATACCTGGGAGAACGGCGAGTATATCCAGTATTTTAAATAAATAAATATTTACCACCGACTGCTGACTGCAAATTTTTCTCAAGCCCTAGGCCCATAAGCTTGCATGGCTGGGCTGGCAACTCAGCCAGTGAGCATCTCAGCAGGAAAAAAACCTGCAGATTGCCCAGTGCAGGCAATTAAGCACAAGGACAGAGATGAGAGGTATTTATTTATTTTATTTACGTCATTTATAGTCCGCCTTTCTCACTGAGACTCAAGGCGGATTACACAGTGTGAGGTTAATACAATCAGTATCTAGTACATTTCAATACAATGCCATAAGGAAGCTAAGAGGGCATTTGATGCAATGAGAAAGGGATACGGCCTATCCTAGGAAATGGGGGCACCCAATAGCCAGGAAGAGGACAGGGAATCAAAGCGCACCCGTTCCAAAGACCTACCGAATGCAGCCATGAAACCAAATGAGTTCCTGCACCAAATGATGCCAAATTTGGTGGCAGAAAGACATTTCAGACTCCTCAGATAAACTCTACAGAGAACCAAATATGTATTCATATGCTCTTAGGTCAGGGTCAGATTTCAAGACCCGGGTAGCCAGGAGTCTGGGATCCCTACAGCACACAAAAAGGAACCAATAATCACCTCCAGCACAATTTGGGCAGAAATTCGCCCTCCTTGCAACGTGAAAATAGAACCAGTATATCACCTTTATAACCCAGATCATCTAGCCCGGGCTTTTGCCCAAAGACAGGAAGGCCCCGCTCTTCTGAGAGCCAGCGTTGTATAGTGGTTTGTGCAGAGGTCCCCAGCCTTTCTGTGCCTGTGGACAGCTTTGGAATTCCAACACAGGGAGGTGGGAGCAACCATAAAACGGCCACCTCAGGAGGCAAAGCCAACCAACCACTCACATATATAGGAAGTCCCAAGTGCGGGAGACAAGAGGAGAAATGTTTAAAAATACACTGGAAAGAGCAGCAAGAGAATAAAACCAACACTGCGATGGCACCTGCCACTGAACCAATGTTATTTTTATCCACACAGCTAATCGGGTTTCTAATGGACAATCAGGAGCCCCACCTACTTCTAAACACACTTAGTGGGTACCAGGAAAGGTATCAGCAGGTGCCATGGTGCTCACAGGCACCAAGCTGGGAAGCCCTGGGTTAGTGTTGGACTAGGATTCAGGAGACCTGGGTTTGAATCCCGCCTCTGCCAGGAAACTTGCTCTGTGACCTTGGGCCAGTCATACTCTCAGCCTAACCAACCTCACAGGGTAATTGTGAGGATAAAATAGAGGCGAGGGGAACAATGTAAGCTACTTTGGGGGCCCGCTGGAGAGAAAGATAATTAAAGTTAATAAAACTCTATGCTTCAAGTAAGAAGCAGGTAACATTTAAGAGTTCGGATTGCTGCATTAACCGTAAACTCTCTCAATAACTCTTACAAAAAACCTGAAAAGTAGCCCAATATTCCGGAATATGGACTACCGGAGCAGTATTTGTCCACTGTGTTGGCCTTTGACTGGGGGCCAAAATTTAAACGCTGTGAAGCTGGTGAACCTGATCCAGTTACACTTATTCTGCCTGACCTACCTCAGAGTGCTGTTGTGAGGATACAAGAAGGGCAGAGAAGAAACTCTGAGCACCTCCTTGCACTATGTCCATAAAAGCAGACAGTTGTGAATAAGAGTTTCTAGTTCAGTCGCTGCTCTAATATTCACCTGTGGAAACCTCTTTGGCTTGTCTCTCTAGAACATTTGCAACCAGGTACAGTCCTAGAAAGTCCACTGTTCCTAAAGGAATGTCTCCACTTCCCAGCCCAAATTCTACAAAGATTGGGGGGGGGGGGTCCTGCAAGGACCTGCTTTTTCAGAAGTTTGCTCATTAAAGATTCACAGGAGGGCCTTCCTGGCTGCCCCCCCCCATCTGTGGAACTCCCTCCCACAAGAAGAATGCTCACCTTCATTCTCACACACTTTCTGGAAAAAAACTAACATATATTTTGTCTGGAATGCACCTGACAGTATTTGAAGGATTTTTATGTCTTGCCTGATGGCTTAAACTAGATTGGGTTTGATGTTTTTGAAATTGTTAACCTTTTTGTTTTCCTTGTAGGTCGCTTTGTGTATTCACAGAATGGAAAAGCAGGATATATGTTTTCTTTAAAGAATCAAATTTTAAAAAGCAGAGATTTCTGCAAGAACATTAAGGATGTACCCAGTGCCAGATCCTATATAGCATGTGCTACATAGCTTTACTTTCTCAGTGCTCACAGAGGGGTGCTGGCAAAGATGATTCCTTGGCAAAGACTAGCCTCAAACCCAAGTCTCCTAGATCCAACTACTGCCAGTTTCACCCATCTTCAGAACAGAGCAAGTCCCAAGAACACACCCACATCTATGAGAAACAGTTCAAGGAAGCAAACTTGCTACTCAGTTAATTTCCCCCCTAAACCCTGTACATGCAGAAGCAACGTCACCCCCATTCCCCGCTGACTACACAGCTTCCCATTTCCACTGGACTGGTAAGAGAGCGAGGAGAGACCGGAAAGCATGCAAGTTCTCAGCCGCAGTGAAATTGCAAGCCGCTATTCAAGCTCATCAATAGGTTCGGAGTTTTCTCGCATGTAACCGCTCTTAGCTGCCACCAGGAGCAGATCTACTTTCAGCTTCAGCCCAGGAAAGGGCGGGGTGGTAAAGTACAAAGCTATTTTACAAGTTTTATCAAGCACATGAAATAACTTTCACAAGCGAGAAGAAACGTTGGATTTTTTTTTTAAAGTGTCCTTCTCTTTGAGCTTGGTGGTTCCTGTGCCAAACAGAGTGGCCCAGCATGTCAGGGCTTCTGAGCAACCTATCAGTGTCTCAGCTTATTTAAGCTGTGCTTCAAACATCCGGCCCCTTTCTGGGCTATCCAAGCATGCAAGCGCATGGCCGGGAGCAGAAGGAAGCAGTGTCTCCCCCTGGCATTCATGACACTGGGCAGAAACAGATTGTGTGAAAATTACAGATTAGAAAAACACCACAACGGAGGTCCAAGAGGCCCAATTCCACCACCAGCATCACCACCCGAACAGGGATGGATCCTTGCACTGGCAAAAAGCCACCTCTTGCCTCTTAACCCTTGGAAGGCTCTGCGTCTGGCAGCTTGCCCCTTAAAGTAAGCACCATGATTCCACTGCACAGCAACGCACACATTTGCCAAGCTCAGTGCAGAACTATGCCAAGTGCTGTCGCAACAGTTAGGTCTCAGCAGAGCAGGAATGTGAGGCAGGGAAAAAGTGTCATTTCAGATTCTCTGGAGTTAAGCGGCCATTGCCCCCTCGGGGCAGGAGTCACCAGGATTGGGAGACACAAAGCCCCCCCCTCACTGTCCCCAAACCTGGGCATTCGAAGCTGTGGCATGCCACTGCCCAAGAGAACAGCAACGGCTTTTCCTCAGGAGCAGCCTTGGGACCTCTTGCAAAGGACGGGGTGGGGCGGGCAATGCCAAAGTGTTGCCCCCTGCTTCTGAAGAAGGGAGCTTGACTCTCAAAAGCTTACCCCCTGAAAATCTTGTTGGTCTGTAAGGTGCCACTGGGCCCAAACCCTGCCATTCTATGAGCCTTTAACTGCGACTTAAAGGCTCAGGGATCTCCATTCCTACTCGTGTCTGAAAAAAGGAGCTGTGACTCTCGAAAGCTTCTACCCTGAAAATCTTGTTGGTCTCTAAGGGTGCCACCGGACTCCAATCCTGCTGTTCGACTGCAGACCAACATGGCCACCCATGTAACTATCTTCAGGGAAGGCACCCCACTCGGTGGCATGGAGGGCAAATCTATCCACCTCAAGAAGAGATTATCTGAAGAAGGGAGCTGTGGCTCTCGAAAGCCTGCACCCTGAAAATCTGGTCGGTCCCTAAGGTGCCGCCAGACTCAAATCCTGCTGTCCTTCTGCGACCCCACCTGAAGCTGGTCTGGGCGTTTGGTCCCAGCAGCACCTTCAAGACCAGCCCCAAGGTGCCCCCGCCCCGAATCGTGCCCTTCCGCCGCGGGCCAACACGGCCACCCCCCGAAGCAACGAGGCCTCAGCAGACACATGGTTAGAGGCCAGGCGAGGGGCCCAGCTGGACCTCGCCTGGAGGCCCCCTCCCCAGCACCTCCCCACCCCTGCGGGCCCGGCTGCGGCCTCGCCCCTGCCAGGCCCTGCCCGGCTCAGGCGGCCCGGTCCCGCCCGCTCACCGATCTCTGGAGCTCCCCGAGCCACAGGCTGGCGCGCTCCTTGCCGCTGGGGTCCGGGTCGTGGTAGAGCGCCTGCACGGCCTGGTACACCACCTGCAGGCTGGGCTTGCCCGCGCCGCCGCCGCCGGGCCCGGGGCAGCCGCCGCCCCCGCCGGGATCCATGCCTCGGTCGCCGCGCCGCCGCCTCAGGCCGCCTCCTCAGGCCGCCCGGCCCATCGCCGGCCGCGTCCGTTACCGGGCAGGAAGCGGGCGGCAGGGGGCCGGTGTCCCCGGAGGACGCTCCCCGCGGAAACCCCGCCCCGCGCGCCTCGCGTTCCGGTCTGAGCCTCGCGCCGCCGCCGCCCGCGCCCGAGAACCGCCGCCCGCACCACGCCGAGCAGGCCCCGCCGCCGGCCTTGGCTCGCTCGCTCCGCTCCCGCCCGGAACCGACGGCAAGCGACGACGCACTTCCGGCCCCCGGCGCCTCCGGTGCACCGCCAAAGCCGTCCGGGCGGAACCGCGCGCCAACCCGGAAGTGGGCCGCCTTGAGAGGGGAGGGAGGGCGTTGCCAACCTCCAGGGGGTGGCTAGAGTTACAATTTAATTCCATAGTACTAGAGGAGTTCGCCGTGTTAGTCTGGAGTTGCGAAATAGTAAAGAGTCCAGTAGCATCTTTAAGACGAAGCAACTTCATTGTAGCATAAGCTTTCGAGAACCACAGCTCTCTTCGTCAGATGCATGATACATCTGATGAAGAGAGCTGTGGTTCTCGAAAGCTTTTGCTACAATAAAGTTGCTTCGTCTTTAAGGTGCTGCTAGACTCTTTACCATTTCATTCCAGGCCGTAGAGATCTGCTTCCCAGAGAAAGGGTTGCTTTGGAGGGGCACTCCACCCCACTGAGACCACCTCACCAAAGCTAGGGTTGCCCGCTGCAACAGGTTGAGAAATTCCTGGAGATTTGGGGGGGGGGGAGTTGAAACCTGGGGAGAGCAGGGTTTGGGGAAAGTCCACCCTTCAAAGAAGCTGTTTTCTCCAGGGGAACTCATCTCTTTGGCCTGGAGATCAGTTGTGATTCTGGGTGATCTCCAGCCACCACCTGAAGGCTGGCAACCCTACAGTCCATCCCAAAGCCTCCAGGAATTTCCCAACCTGGAACTGGCAACCTTATGTAGAACCTTCTCCAACACTGAACTGTATTTCCTTCTGGTACTTACTTATTGTTATTTATTGAAAATTGCACACCTTGCACTTTATATTCAAATATAGAGTTATTGACTATTACTTGACTTTTGCACGGTGCACTTTAACATTTAATAGGAATTGTAAGTTTCTGCCGCAAGAGATCCTTCGATCTTTTTTCCTCTTCAGTTCTCCACGGTGTCCCCTTTTGTTGTACCACCTGGAGGATGGCAACCGTACAGTCCATCCCAAAGCCTCCAGGAATTTCCTAACCTGGAACTGGCAACCTTAAGTAGAGCCTTCTCCAGCACATGGTGGGAGGCCCAAGAGCTGACCCACCCTTCAAGGAAGCCCCCCTTTTATTCCCGGCTTAGATCTCCTGAGGGGCTCCTGACCTGTTCCCTGGGTGGGAATCCAACAGGGGCAGCTTCTCCTTCCCATATAGTTGCTAGTTCCAAGTTGAGAAATTCTTGGAGATGCTAGGGGTGTATCCTGGAAAAAGTGGGGTTTGGGGAGAGGAGAGGAGGGGGATATTTCCGCCAGCCAGTTTCTTCTTCTTTGAATCTGTTTTTGTCTTTTCATGGCTTTATCAGCCTGGAGATCCCAGTGAGATTCCTGTAGGCCAAGACTATACATGTTTACCCAGGAGTAATTCCTAAGTTCACGTGCACAGGATCCCAGCCCAGCTCACAGATCTAGGCCAAGTTTACCTCTCTCTCCACTGTAAGCAAGGAAGGATGAGCCCAAGGGCAGAATTGTCAGGGGAAATAACTTTTTGAAAGGAATATGTTTGTCTTTTTTCTAGAACCACGAGCCACTGGGTAAGAAGATTTGGTCAACACAGAGTAGGGATATTCATTCATCCATCCATTCATTCTTTCAAAACATCTATATGCCGCTTTTCTACCCAAGCAACAACTAAGAGAGGTACCTACTCAAAATCTACAACTAGGAAGTGAAAACACATGAGTAGGAAACAATACCAGTTAACAAATTCAAAAAGTCAAAAGCATGTATTAAGTGCAAAATATTTCCTTCATATATAGTCAAAATTTCTCACACAAAAAGTCCTTTTTATAGTAAAGTGCAAAGTTTATTTTTCCAGGTGGAGCCGGCTCCACCTGGAAAAATAAACTATAAAAGGGACTTTTCTACAACTTACCTTGTAATCTTTCATGGAAGCTTACCTGTGGGACATTTCTCCTGATCGTATTTGAGCTGCACCGTGATGATAATGTTGATTGTTTGATACTTACCTTGCAAATTATGTGAACAGTGTGAGAAATTTTGACTATATATGAAGGAAATATTTTGTACTTAATACATGCTTTTGACTTTTTGCTTTTCTACCCAAGGCAGCACACATTAAAACATTAAAAACGTTAACACAATGTTTTAAAACGATTTAAATTTAAAGCTGCATTTAAAATAGTGTAAAAACAAATCAACACACATGCAAAGACACAACGCAGAGTACAGGGAGGAGGCTGATAAAGAGTTATTGGGAATATGCTAAACAAAACAAAAGAGTCTTCACCCACTGCTGAATACAGTAATAGAGGGGGATAGAAGAATCTTCATGGGGAGGGAGTTCCAAGTTTTAGTGCCACAACCAAGTGTCATGTGTGTAGCCCCTACATCCGTGTCATTATTCTAGGGGATGCTAATTGCTAATACTGTGTTGCTGTGTTTTGATTTCATATTGCAAATGCTATGTGCATTACTTTCGTTTCTCTCTCTCCCAGCCTGAGAACACAGCTGGGTTATCTATTTCTATCTATCTATTTGAAGCTCACCGAAATGACCTTGGGGTGTCTGAAAATGTTACCATTTCTCTCTGTCTTGTCTAGCTGATGTATAATCTCCAGCAAAAGTTTCCCAGACTTCTTCCTGCTCAAAACTGGTGGGTTAGGGAGGGGGAAAATGCTTGAGCATTTAGACCTGTACTTTCCTCAAGCCTCTAGTCCTCTCAAGGAAGCTGTACTGCCTAGAAGCTTTCTTGTTTCTAAGTAAGCTGTGGACCTGTATATGGAAATGATCAGATTTCTGAATAAAAAGTCATTTAACCAGGAACCTGTGTCTTGATGCAACGGCCCAGAGATCTGTCTGCTGTATCCTGTCATCCATAGCCTGACACCAAGAAGGCCCTTTCTCGGGTTGCCCTCTGTCTAGCCTCAAATGGCAGGGCCACCAACGATGACCAGTGAACAGGTAGGCAACAGTTTGTCCCAGTTGTGAAGATACCAGTGTGCCATCAAACAGGGGTGTGGAGGGGTACTGCTTCACCAGACACCTTGGGAATAAACTGAGTTCTAACACAACCTTCAGGGCTAACACATTGCCTCAGGGCTTCATCTTGGTCCTTTAGGGTTGCCAATGCCAGGTTAGAAAATTCCTGGAGATTTTGGGGATGGAGCTTGGAGAGGACAAGGTTTGGGGAGGGGTGAGATATAAGCAGGGTGTAATGCCACAAAGTCCACCTTCCAGAGCAGTCATTTTCTCCAGGGGAACTTATTATATATTGGCAGGAACAGCTGTTAACCATACAGGCATTTTTATCTTTATTGAAACTAGAACAGCCTGAACAACCTGCTAGGCTCAGCAGGACTCAATTTATACTCACAGAAACCACACCCGCCCTAAACAAGAACCAATACAAAGTAAGCAACTAGAATCCTTCATTTGCATGAACTATTTACAAAGTAACTACTTGCAGCCCAGCGATTGGGCGATAAAGCAACAGTTGTGATTGGCCATCCCCTGCACAAACACCAATGGCCCTGTAGGCCTCAGGACCCTCCATTCCAACTCTAGAAATACATAAGACCTGATCTCTATGGCCTGGAGATTAGTTGTAATTCCAGGAGATCTCCAGCCACCACTTGGAGGCTGGCAAACCTAGCAAAGGACCAGCCTCACGTGCCCGGTAAAATGGTCTACTTAATGCAAAAATAATGATCAACTCTCATACAATATTTTCAAAAGACTTATCATCCAATACACCCTTCAAGGTGATATTCAATGTCCCAGTGTCCAAAGGAATGCCCTTAAGCGACGATTCTCCGTGTTGCAGATAGAAATCCGTCTGTATCTCCAATGCAATTAGAATGATATCTTTTGTAGTTGTTGTTTTTTCTTTTTCAGGTTGGTGGAGCAGTGGAGATGGAATGGGACCCCCGAAGGGGTCCCCCCCACCCTACAAGCGGCCAGCAAAATTAGCTTGTTTTGTGTGATGTCCACTTCCTCAGGGGCCAATCAAACGACCACCAGACAAGCAATATTCAAAGAATCACCAGAGAAACTCTCACGTGCATACAATTCAGCGCACTCGTCTGACGGTGGTCGTTTGATTGCATTGGAGATACAGACGGATTTCTGTCTGCAACATGGAGAATCGTCGCTTAAGGACATTCCTTCTTGCAGAACTCCAAAGTTCACCCCTCTGGACACTGGGACATTGAATATCACCTTGAAGGGTGTATTGGACGATAAGTGTTTTGAAAATGTTGTATGAGAGTTGATCATTATTTTTGCATTAAGTATAGCATTTAAGAAATATTATTCTGTATGTTTGCATTAAGTATAGCATTTAAGAAATATTATTCATTGAATCTTTCCCTGGTGTGGGTTTCTTGTTGTTTGGCATTTACTTGTGGGGAAAGCCTCTTTATTTTTGAATAGGTAAAATGGTCTGGCATGCCATTGTGCAGCTGTTTTATTTTTATTTATTTTAAAAAAATATTAGCCACCTTTGTACCTTGCAGGAGCTCAAGTCTATTCCTGGCATCTTTGGAAGACAGAAATTGCCAGTTTGAAGGGATTCCGACAGAACTATGAACACTCCGTGTCCCAAGAAGTCAGGGCCGATTTATATGTTACAAAGCCAATGAAGCCAGTTGACACGTGGACTCTGAGGTCCCCTGATTAAGCTCTTTGCTCACCATGAAACACTCTGGGTGATCTTGGGCCATTCACTCCCGCAGTCTAACCTGCCTCCTAGGTTTGCTGTGAGGATAAAATAGAGGAGCGGAGGCCGTGCGCACAGTCCCAAGCTCCTTAGAGGACGTAAAGGTAAAGGTAGTCCCCTGTGCAAGCACCGAGTCATTACTGGCCCATGGGGGGATGTCGCATCACGACGTTTTCTTGTCAGACTTTTTATGGGGTGCTTTGCCATTGCCTTTCCCAGTCATCTACACTTTACCCCCAGGAAACTGGGTACTCATTTTCCCAACCTCGGAAGGATGGAAGGCTGAGTCAACCTTGAGCCGGCTACCTGAACCCGGCTTCCGCCAGGATCGAACTCAGGTCGTGAGCAAAGCTTGGGCTGCAGTACTGCCGCTTACCACTCTGTGCCACGGGGCTCTTTTCCTTGGAGGAGAGGTGGGATAAAAATAAAATAATAACTTGCTATCTCCAGTGATTTTCAGACCGAGTTTCAGGGCTCCTGTGAATTTATTTATTTAAATTCTTTTTATCCCGTCTTTCTCCGTCAAGACCCAAGAGGGCTTGAAAAAATTAAAAAGGGGGCAGAAAAGACGAATAATATTTTTATACTGTTACTTATTTTGGTGTAGTGGTTAAGAGCTGAACAAAGCAGGGGCAGGGTGGCTAACCCTGTAACAACATAATCAACAAAGAGAGGCAAAACTGCCCAGAGGTAAGGAGTAGGGTTGCCAGCCTCCAGGTGGTGGCTGGAGATCTCCCGGAATTATAATTGCTCTCCAGGTGACAGCAGTTCCCCTGGAGAAAATGGCTGCTTTGGAGGCTGGACTCTATGGCATTATACCATTCTGAGCGCCCCCCCCCCCAAACTCTGCCCTCTCCAGGATCCACCCCCCTAAGGATGGACATGGACGCCAAGACAAGTCCTGCATCCATGCTGCCAAGTTGCAGGGAGGAGAAGGAGAAAGGTGTTGCCTGGAACAATGCCTGGAAGAGGAGAGGGGAGAGGGAGGAAGTCAGGAGGAGGAAATCCTGAACAGGGCCGGCACATCCATGGAGGTGGGTCCAGCAGCCACCTCCGGCTCTGAGGTGCCAGAGGGAGTGCTCGGGGAGGGGGCGTGTGCTGTGGAGCTGGCTGTGGCAGCACTGGCGGCTGAGCGGGAGGGCTGGGAAGCCACCCACGCGCCACCCCGGCTGCCGGCCACACCTGGCCCGCAGCTGCTGCAGCCTCCCAGCCCTCCCACTCATCTGCTTTGTGCTGCCGCCGCCGCCAACACAAGCACCTAGCTGGGCACAGCAGCTTCTGGCCAGATGCGGCAGGCAGCCGGGGCGGTGCACGGAGCAACTGAGAGGGAGTGCTGGGAGGACGCACGCATGCCTCCCCAGCCACCTGCTGCACCTAGCCTGCAGCTGCTGCACCCAGCCAGGAGCGTGTGCTAGCGGCGGCAGTGTGGGGCAGTCTGAGCGGGCAGCCTCCCAGCACTCCCATTCAGTTGTCCCGTGCTGCCGCTGCCGCCACCACCAGCACACAGCTGCGGGCCAGGTGCAGCAGGCAGCTGGGGTGGTGTGGGGCAACTGAGTGGGAGGGCTGGGAGGCCACCCACACGCCGTCCCAGCTGCCTACCGCGCCAATGGGGCCGGCTCGCAGCGGCATGCCGCGTGATGACATCATATGAAGTGACATCGTCACACAGTCCAGGTGTGCACGCACAGCCCTGAAGCTGCTCCCAGCCTCAGGTGCCAGAAACCCTGGCACTGGCCCTGATCCTGAGAATAGCAATCTACGTATCAAAGGACAGTCAGAGCAGTAAACAGTAACCAGAGTGCCCTGACCTCTCTACCTTTCTAACTCTTTGGTTTGTCCCCCTGTGAAACCCGAGGGAAGGGACAGTGCTGAGTCCTCCCCTTCCAACAATTCCATCATCCTCCATAGCGCACAATGTCTTCTTGACTGGCCAGTGGACACACATGGCATTTGACCGTCACTGGCCAAGCCCAGGGGAATCACTGACCTTGCCAGTTGTTGCTTCTGCCGCTCTCGACTTTCACCCCAGTCTTGCAGTTGCTGGTCATCAAAGAACAACTTTTGAGGACCTCTAGTGGCCATCAGTGAGAGAATCCTCTGAGCAAATGGAAAGAGCATCCGTATCCCACACCTCTTCTCATTTTCCGCTTAACAAGCCCTCCATTAAAGGATGCCTTGCCCTGAGGAACCAGGCTGCTCTAAGCCCCAGGAATTGTAAGCAACTGGAGAAGTGCTCCCGGCCCATAAAGGTGATGGCCACTAGCTTTAGAAAGAGTCAGGCAGATTTCTGGAATCTCTATCTGGGGGTAAGCATCAAAATAAGGGCGTCTCTTTTGCCCCTACATCTGAGCACTTGCCGGCTACTGTTAGAAACAGGATGCTAGATTAGATTAGACCTCCAGTCTGGTTCCACAGAGCTCTTATTTGGATAACCAAAGGAGTTAGCCGTGTTAATATGTAGTAGCAAATCAGTAAAGAGTCCAGTAGCAACTTTAAGACTACCCAACTTTATTGTAGCATAAGCTTCCAAGACAATGCATCTGACAACGAGAGCTGTGCTTCTTGAAAGCTTATGCTACAATAAAGTTGGTTAGTCTTAAAGGTGCTACTGGACTCTTTACAATTTTGGATAACCAAGGTATTCTGGGAGGAACTAAAGGTGAGACAGCATTAAACAGAAATTTTTACCATAGAAAACAAGTGAAATATTCCTGTGTTTTTTCAGGCAATATTATCTCAAAGCAGGATGATATAACTTCTAAGGTTTGCCTTTTTCAAGAGTTAATAATCTCAAAGCCATACCATACTGCTGTTATTCAAATCACTGGCATCTTTTTCACTTTAATAATTACTTCAACTGGCCCATTTATGGTCCTGGTTTCTCATATTTGTTTTACATATTGGGAAATGTCTTGTTAAAAATGTTGGGGTGAGCTTTTGAGCTGCTTGATGTCTGTTAACAGGACCATTTTGGGGGGGGAGTGCTCAATAGGTTTTCTCCCCCACTGCTGCCTGCCCATTAATCTTGTTTGCTGAGGCAGACCATAGTGGCTGGTGCCAATGGGACTTTTGCAAGTGATAAAAGTATATAGAAAACTTTTATAAGACTTAATTATATTCCATAGCACTGTTGTGGCATTTTTCTTAAAATAAAAAATATTGTCAGTTGCATTTTTTTCAAGAAACTAATCTGTATAAAACTGTGCCCCTCGGGTCAGTTCTGTGCCCCTCTGAGGTCTGTGCCCTAGGTGGCCGCCTATTTGGTCTAATGGTAGCACCGGCCCTATCTATAGTTATGGCAAACAGCAATGGGGAAAGGGGACAGCCTTGTCTAGTTCCCCTTGCTAGATGGATATCTGTCAAATGTACGTTGTTAGTCCTAACTATAGATTTGGAGAAAGGTACAGCATTAATGGCTTTTTAGAATTGCTCACCAAAACCCATTTTTTGAAGTAAAAGTTTTAGATATGGTATTTCCACTTCATCAAATGCCTTCTCTGTATCAAATGCCTTCCTTTGGAGCAGCATCCTACGTGATGTTAATGATTGTTTGGAATGGAAGAGCCTTACTGTTGAGAATATCGTCAGATTATTTTTCCATCTTTGAAAAAGATCCAGAAACAGGTCCTTCAACCGGTCATCCTGTCAGATGGTTACTTCCACCCGTGCACCTTTGGACCTATATTGGACTCATGACCACGGCTTTTTTTCAGCAGGAACGCGATGGAACAGGGTTCCAGAACCTCTTGAAAATGGTCACATGGCTGGTGGCCCCGCCTCCTGATCTCCAGACAGAGGGGAGTTTAGATTGCCCTCCACGCCACTTGGAGGGCAATCTAAACTCCCCTCTGTCTGGAGATCAGGGGGCAGGGCCACCAGCCATGTGACCATTTTCTTCGAGGGCAACTCACTGAGTTCCACCACCTCTTTTCCCAGAAAAAAAGCCCTGCTCATGACCATATGGACAATATTTGAATATTAATTATATTAACAATAATACAAGGAAGAACAGGTTGTGATTAAAAAATATTAGATTTATTATGCACTAGCACTTTATAGGTCCTGATAGGAAGTCTGTATATAAAAATATGAATGGACTAGAGATAAAACACTTTTGTATTTATTGAATGGCAATTGATATTACTAGAATACACTTTGAATGCTTTGTAAGAAATTGACTTGAAATGGTGTTTCGTTAGATGGTTACAAATTTTTGCTTTTCTTACCTGATCTTGTGACACTCCTTATTTGATTGATATTCTCTGTATCAAAGGCAGAAGCATACAAAAACCTTGCGTATGCTTCACAGAAGTTAATTATACTTAAAGTTTTACGTGTATTGTCAATAAGATTTCTTATTGGCATAAAGCCAGTCTGGTCAAGGCGAATGTAGATGGTTATTTAAATTTAGACAATCTTTTGGCAAATATGGTTGTAAAGATCTTTTGGGCTTGATTCGGTAAGGATATTGGTCGATAAGATTTAGTATTTGTAATATCTTTGTCCTTTTGTGGAATAACTACTATTTCAGCCTCTGACCAAGATAGAGGGGTGCTTCCTGCTATCATAACAGAGTTACACGTGCCAGTTAGTGGAGTGGAAAGCAGGTCAATGTATTTTTTGTAAAATTTGGCAGGGAATCCATCCCTGCCTGGAGCTTTATTATTTTTCAAGGATTTTTATGGTGACTCTAACTTCTTGTGTTGTGTTTGGTTGCTCCAGATATTGTTTATGTTCTTGTGAGATTTTTTTCAAATAGTTTCCTATGATGATAAATAATTTAAAATCTGATTAGTGTCAGGATTATCTGATGTACAAAGGGTTTGGTAGTATTCAGCAAGTTACATGATCTGGTCATGTAACTTTTCCTGTCATTTTTCCTGATTTATATTCAGGGCTTTTTTCTGGGAAAAGAGGTGGTGGAACTCAGTGGTGGAACTCAGGACTGCACAATGATGTCACTTTTGGTCAGCTGGAACAAGGGGGGAGTTTTTTAAAGTTTAAATTGCCCTTGGCAAAAATGGTCACATGGCCGGTGCCCCCACCCCCTGATCTCCAGACAGAGGCGAGTTTAGATTGCCCTTCCGCGCCATGGAGGGCAATCTAAACTCCCCTCTGTCTGGAGATCAGGGGGCGGGGCCACTGGCCATGTGACCATTTTCAAGAGGTGCCGGAACTCTGTTCCACCGTGTTCCAGCTGAAAAAAAGCCCTGTTTATATCTCTTATCTTGCAGGGGACATAGTGTTGCTTTTGGCTAGGTAGAATGTCACTTGAATGGAAATATAAATAATTAAATTATGATTGGTTTGATATTTATGTTATGACATGAAAAAGAGCTTAGATTTCTGCATAAGATAACATATAAAAATGCCAAATAGCAGATCAGGGTTTTGGCCGAAAGAAATCTCGTGAAGCTCTAGGTAGGAAACTTACCCTTGTAATGTATGCTATGGGAACTTGAATGCATTTCATAGTTAATCTGACTGATTTAGATTTAGTTAAGAAATGTTAGGAAACTTCATTCTTGTTGTGTTTATCTGTTCTACTTTTGTAGGTTGTATTTAAATAAGCATTTATATTTTGATACCTCACTAGTGTAGAGTTTATGTTAATGAAAGAAATCCTTAAACTCTTAGGAGGAGTTTCCGTGTCTTGGTTGAGAGAGTAAAACAAAAAGTTCCATCCCATTTATTTTGTACTCTTTGTCTAAAAGAAAGACAGCTGTTTTCAGTTTTCACTTGAAAGTTTTAAGCTGCTCAGGATTTAAGATAAAACCTTCAGCCCATCCTCATCGAGTATTTTACTTAATACTTTTTACTTAACTTTTACAAATTACTATTAAACATTATGTTTAATACTTATGCTTAATATGGATGATTATAGAAGCTATGCTGTTTGAATTATCAATATACTTAGTCAATTTGGAATGTTTGTAACCTTTCAATTTTGTAACATTTTTACTATTTTGTACCATTACAGCTTTGTACTACAAAAGTTTCAATTGATAACTGGCACAA
Source organism: Eublepharis macularius (assembly GCF_028583425.1). Classification (NCBI taxonomy): domain Eukaryota; kingdom Metazoa; phylum Chordata; class Lepidosauria; order Squamata; family Eublepharidae; genus Eublepharis; species Eublepharis macularius. The sequence goes on from NC_072798.1 coordinate 3,514,468, forward strand.
AAAATCTGGGACCATTATATATCAGAAAAGTTATATGATAAAATTTACCAAGAAGAAAATTTTCCAAGAACAACCAACTTTATTGAGAAATGGTTTCCTTTCTTTGAATACCTTGAAAATAATAGTTCCTTACCTGGTCTTAAACTCTTTCATATAAATGCAAATATATAAGTAATCTGTCAATTTAATATGTTAGAATTTACAAGTACTTTCTCCTTACATTTGTTCAGATATATGTTCAGATATAACCCTCAAAACTGCTTTAAAATGCACTCAATTGTTACTTATTATGACATGTTATGTGTTTATTAATTTTGATGTATGTATTTATTAACGGATTTTAGTATTCTTGTATGACTGCAAATTCATGATTGTATATAGTTTAATAGTTTATTGTTATATTTTTTTAAAATAAAAATATATTGATTAAAAAAAAAAAGGTTTGTATGTAGAAAGGTTTGCCAAAAATAAAAATGTATTTTCCTTTTTAAAAAATCTTATTTTCCCATCCTCAGCCCCATTAAGTACTTTACTTAATACTTTGTACTTAAATGTTTAATAGTAATGTTTAACAGTTATGTTTAATACTTATGCTTGATATACTGTTTGAATATACGTAATCAATTTGTAATGTTTGTAATCTTACAAATTATAACATTACAACTTTGTACTGCACAAGTTTCGAGTTTCGTATGTAGAAAGGTTTGCCAAAAATAAAAATCTATTTTCCTTAAAAAAAAAAAAATCCCCATCCCGAGACACAGACATGCTGGACGCAGTGTGTCCTTCATCACAAGACGAAGTTTGTGGGCCGCACAGTAAATGTGCTCAAGGCTCACTTGTTCTGTCATTACCAGGATGATTTTGCCACCATTGGTCACCATGAATCATGTAACAACATACCCATTGAACGAATTGCCTCTTGATGGTGGCAGCAATATTTTCTGCCATGTGCAACTCAGCATGTAGTAAAGCTTTGCAGTATCTGGCCCAGTGGCCCCCCATCTCACCCTGCCTGATGCTGGGTGGGTGGGTAAGCACACACAACCCCCCCCCCCCCCAGAAAACCCAGATCCAGAATTCGAGGATCCCAGAAAAATCTGAAATTCACCAAATCTGGGAAACATTCTCTGATCTGGTTCAGACAGATCAGAGAAATCTGGGCTAATTTGGCAATTTTTCCCTGTGGGGAAATTATCTGGGGGCTATCCAAGGGGTGGGTGGGTGGCATTTCAAACAAACTTCACCAAATTTGCAGGAAACCTACTTCTGACTGTCACATAAGTTTAATAAAAAATTGTGCCCCGGAGTACAGCCACTCTGTTGTTTCCTATGGGGTAAAAGTCAACGCTGACCAACACACTGGGTCAAGGCTGTCGTGGCCAATGGTGCATGCAACCTCCACGCCAGGGAACCCAACAGAATAAAACTGAAGCCCGTACCCAACCCAAGTGCCCTCTGAGCAAGCTGCCCTGCCACTCTCCATTGTTCCCTATGGAGGGACAGTTTTCAAGCTGGTTCTTGGAAGCATAAACACACTTGGGCAAGCCTGCCGTGGCCAAGACACGTTCATTAATGGAGGCTCATTCTGGAAAAGCCCAAGAGAACCCAACTGAAGCAAGGGAGTGGAATCCTTTCGGAAACAAAGTGAAGCAAAGGGACCAAGTAGTACCCAGCCACAGGCAGAAGGCAACAGCAAGCAAGCACAGCTGTATAAGATGGGTGCCACTTGGCCTCAGGCTGAAAGTGAGAGTGAGAAGGTACAGGGCCTCCTGGTACAGGCTGCGGCAGCTAGGGTTGCCAGCTCCTAGTTGGGAAATTCCTGGAGAACTGCAAGGTGAAACCTGGAGAAAGTGGGGTTTGGGGAGGGAAAGGACCTTGGCATGGCATAATTCCATAGAGCCCACCTCCCCAAAGTAGCCATTTTCTCCAGGTGAACTGATCTCTGTGGCCTGGAGACCAGTTGTAATTCTGGGAGATCTCCAGCCACTACCTGGAGGCTGGCAACCCTGGTGGCAGCCCTTTCATCCCTGGCCATCCTTCCCACCCCTGCAATGAGGAAAGTTAACATTAAAACTACCCGTTACATACATGACAGTATGTGACAGTATGCTGCAGCTTCATTTGGGTGTTTCTGTGGGTTTGCCTATGCTGATTTGTGACACATAATGTGTCACATTCTCTATTTTCCCTAACATCTTTCTTTCTGAATCTTCCCATTCCAGTAGCAAGAGATCAGAGAGAGGGGAGAAGTTGGTTTTTCATAAAAATATACCTCACTCTCCCTTTCAAACTGAGGCCAAGTGGGATCTGTTTTATACAACAACTGTGTTTGTATGCCACTGCCTTGTGATTGTGTTCCCCCACTGGCTCTGGCTTCTACCGGGCTGCTATGACTGACATTGGTTCTGTTGAGCTAAGTTGCACCCCCCCTCCCCCAAGAACCAACTTGGAAACTTTCCCATCATAGGGAACGATGGAGGGTGGCTGGGTAGCTTGCGCAGGGATTTGGAGGGGCATCAATTTGGTACTGTTGGGCTTTCCCTGGGTTGAGCATGCAATGGCATGCTCTCCCGTGTGCGTTTGTTCCCCAAGGCTCAGCTTGGAAACTTTCTAGCATTTGGGAGTGTGCCTTGGCCGTGGTAGCCCTGCCCCAGTGTGTTTCTGCAGTGGAAGTCAGCATTGATGTTTACCCCGTAGGAAACAATGAAGTGCCTGGGGGCACCTTGAAAGGGGGGGCATAGAATTGGCCCCAGGGTCCAATAGTCATGAAAATGGAATGGTCTTTGTAGAACAATTGGAAATCGGTTCCCGGCAAATTTAAAAATGCCACCCCCCCGATAGTTTTCCCCATAGGGAATAATGGTTGAATAAATCAGGGATTGTAGGGTGGATTCTGGGTGGTCCCATGTAAAAATCAAGAGGATCCATGAGGACCTGTGGTTTTTAAGCAGGCTTTTGCGCCGTGGCAGTGCCACAAAGCAGTGGGTGCCTGATTTTTCGCTCCCATGTGTGGCATTAGACATGATCTGGGATTGTATGGTGGATTTTGGATGGCCCTATGTAAAAATCAAGAGGATCCATGCGGCTCCATGCTCTTTAAGCATGTTTTTCTTCTGTGGTGGCGCCATGGATGGGTGGGTGCACGATTGTTTCAGTGCTGTCTGTAGACAAAGACATGATGTATAATACGAAGACCTTTTTATTTCATTTCATATAAAAATCATATGAATTCATGAAGATCCGTTTAAAACCAGCTTTTGCCCACCCACCCCCCGCCTTTTCCTTTGTTGTCTGGGAATATCTTCAAGGCCCTTGTAGGACTGTGTTTTATTGTTTTACTGTTTTCTACATTTTATAGTATTTGATGGTGATTATATATTGTAGTGATTGTTATAGATCCAGAGGAGTTAGCCGTGTTAGTCTGTAGTAGCAAAATCAAAAAGAGTCCAGTAGCACCTTTAAGACTAACCTTAAGACTAATCTTAAAGGTGCTACTGGACTCTTTTTGATAGTGATTGTTATGATATGATATTGTGATCTGCCCCAAGCCTGCTTGTGAGGAGGGTGGAATATAAATCCAAAAATTAAATAAATAAGATCGGTCATAATTCAAGGAGATGGACTAGATGACCCTGCCTGGAGATCTCTTCCAACCCTATGATTCTAGATCTCCAGGGCCCACCTGGAGGTTGGCACCCCTTGTAGCTCCACGCGCGCGCCCTTTAGACGCCCCGCCGCGGCCTCCAAGGCGCGACGCAGCCCCTTTAAGAGGCACGGGGGTCTCGCGGGCTTAACAGGTGGCGGCGGCTGGAAAATGATACACAACGTTCTAAAGGGCGAGTGAAGGGGAGAGAGACCAATCGGGAGGGAGGCGTGGGAGAGCTTCGCCAATGAGAGGGCAGCGAGGAGAAAGGGGGCGGGGCACGCCTGGCTGGACTGGAACTGGTGCAGTTCGAGGTTAATCAGCGGCGAGCGAGTCGCGGCGGGCTGCAGCCGGGCCGGGGGGGCTCTCCCGATGCGCCGCCGGCAGCGGCGGTGAGCGACGGGCCGGGCATGGCGAAGAGGGCGGCGGGGGACGCCGCGGCCCCCCAGGCGGAGGATTTCTCCTTCGTCAGCCCGCTGGTCAAATACCTGCTGTTCTTCTTCAACATGGTCTTCTGGGTGAGACGAGCCGCGGGTGGGCGGGGCCGTCTGCAGTTTGCGTGCAGCCTGTGTACGTGTGAATGGGGCATGCACGGGTGAGGCGGTCTGCGTCAGAAAGAAGAAGCTGTGGAGGGGTGGGGGGACTTGCCCTTGAGGGGATGGGTCATGTGTACGTAAAGCCAATGTGGTGTAGCGGCTAGAGGGATGGATTAGGACCTGGGAGAGACAGGTTCGAATTCTGTTTTGCCGTGGAAGCTCGGTGGGTGACCTTGGGCCAGTCCCACACCTTCAGCCTCGCCTACCTCACAGGGTTGTTGACAGGATAAATGGGAAGAGAATGATGTAAACCACTTTGGGTCCCCGTTGGGGAGAGAGACGAGGTGTAAATGAAGTAAAATCAGTGAATGACCAGAACAAAGCTCGTTGCTTTCTTTTCGGCTTGGGAATTGGTGTCTACTGGAAAGGCTTTAGTTGACACTGGCAAATGATTCTCTTTGAAGGCAAGCCTTTTTTTATGGTGTCCTTGAGCTCTGGGGAGAAAACCTCTGCATGCAATGAAAATAAAGGCAATTCCTTCCTTCTATAGTAGCGAATTGTAAAATAAGCAAGCAGCTGTTAACTTCTGGAACTCCCTGCTGTGGGAAGAACAGTGGTATAAATGGATTTTGGAGAGGCTGAAGGGAGGGAGAGAAAAAAGACCTTGGAGAGCCGGAGTAGTGCAATGAAAGGTGTGGGTCTGAACCTGCAGGACCTGGGTTCAAGTGAAGCTTCCTGGCTGGCTTTGGGCCAACCCTTGTTGCTGTCTCAATGTTGTTGGGAAGGAACAGCTGGAGAGAAAACCCTGGACCTTCCACCTACGAAGCTGCAGCTGTGCTTGCAACCCGTGGCCCTTCGCAGGGATGGCTGGTTGCCTGAGCACGGTGGCAGAATGCACCTGGGCTGTGGACAGCCGCTTTGCATGTGGTTTGCTATGCCAAATGGGATAGCCTCTGATCCACACCGCTGACACTTTCCGGTCTGGATTGCTGCTGTGTGGGAGGCTGCCCTTGGGAAAGTTCAGAATCTGGCCTTGGTTGAAAATGCCGTACCCAGATTGCTTTCCGGGGCTGGCTCCAGAGAATGCATCAGGCTGATTCTGGAAGAACATCACTTACTGTCTTATTTGTTTCTGGGCCCAGTTCAAAGTGCAGGTTACGGTGTTTTTAAAGCTGTAAATCTTCTGTCTTTGGATTGTGAGCTGCCTCACAGACATTTACAAGCGTGTTCGGTTAAAATAAATAAACTGTGATTCCTACTTCTGGTTTGATCTGCCCTAACACTTTGATAATCTCTGGAGTAACTATTTTTTTGTCTCCTGGAGGAAACCTTTAGTAGCTACAGGCTGTCAGCTGAGCTGCTATGAAATGTTCTCATTCTTTTCCTTACCCCTTTATCCACAGTGCAGTTGTTTCCCCACCTCAAAAGCTATCCAAGTACGCTTAATATTTCCATTTTTCTGTGTTGCATTCCTTTTTTTTTTTTTAGTTGCCTTGAATTGGGGAGCCTGCTACTGAGAGGGAGGCTTTATTTAAAAGGCCCCAGTTGGTCATGGGGGGGCAGGGGCTGTGACTCAGTGGTAGAAGACACCCCAGGTTAAATCCCTGGCACCCCCAGTTTTCTTTTAAAAGGGTCAGGTGATAGAGTCTGTCTACATGAGATGCCTTGGTGCCTGTTCGTCAAGTGTAGGGAGATGCAATGTTAGCCAGGAAGCATAGTTTAAAAAGACAGAGCCAGTGGAGATCACTCCTCAGAGGGTTTGTCAATTTCATCTTCGCCTCCCCAAAGTCTCTGTCAATTTCATCTCTCCAGTCTAAAACTGTGGGATGGCAATCGGGGCAGCGAGGAATGGAAATGGACTGGAGCTGCCTTCCAGAGCCGGGCTTGGACCAGGAGAGGATATAATGAGCTGAAGTTTCCTTTCTGGCATTTCACAGCCCCTTCACACAGCTCCAGTGCAAAGCAAAGCCTTTGCCCTGCTGCCGGCTTTGTCTATTTAAACTACCCTTCCCGGCTAACATTGCATCTCCCGACACTTGTTCTTCACGTGTCAGATGTCTCCTGTAGAGAGACTCAATGATTATCTGAAAGACCTGGAGAGATGCTGCCAATCTCAGTGGAGTCAGCTTCATCTGTTCAATGTTAGGTTCTCTGACTCTTGAAATGACAGTTTTCAGTGCCAGCCATGGATCTTGGTTTATCAAGCGTGCTTTTCCTCCAGAGAAGGATACCCGTTTTTGTGCCATAGAATTAAGCTGTGATTTTCTACGTAAAATCTCTTTTCAAAGTGCAGCTGCCTAGCTTGTTCCTGTTTTTCAAGCTGCCCCTTTAGGGGTTTCGGTTGTTCCATTTTGTGACATAATCTTTGGTCACTTCTATTTCCTTTTCCAGAGCCAGGGCCTTTCTGGTCCTGGCTCCAACCTGGCGGAACGCTCTGTCAAATGAGACCAGGCCCCTGCACAATCTGCTATCCTTCTGCTGGGCCTGTAAGACGGAACTGTTCCGCCAGGCGTATGGTCAGGGCTGAGTCAGGCCCCCGTCGGTCAAAGAGAGGACATTGAGTCCCTCCCTGTATAGAACCACCCCACCACCTAAGAGCTGCTCTGCTAAATGTGAACTATTGATTGATGAGTAACAGTGATTGATAGTTTTGGTGCTGCCTTATATCGATTTTTTAAATACTTAAATATTGTATTATTGTTTTAAGTGATTTTAAATGTACCTAATGTAAATTATTATTGTGTCGTTTAGATGCATGTGATCCGACCTGAGCCTGCAGGCTGTGGGAAGGGCAGAATACACATTGAATTAAATAAATCGGCCCATCCACTCACTGGTTGCCAGCCCTTCTGAATGGCATGTCTTCTGTTAGGTTTCAGAAATGGGCCACTCCATTCAAAATGCTGCCACTTGCGAGGGGCACTGGTGTATCAGGACTGTTGGGGAAATTTACTCTAGAGAAATGTAGCAGAGCCATGCTTCAGGTGCTGCTAGAGGGCTTGCCTGGGGGAAATGCAGCCACTATGTTGGGTACATAAGGCTAGGTCTGTAGCCCCATGCGTGGCACGCCCACCGTCTCCTGGGACCACACTGCTGTCAGTCAGGTCCAAGCCAAGCCTTTCTGGCAATGCTAAAGGATGGTTCCGATCCAGCCAGTGGCTGTGCAGGCCCAGGATTGATGCCAGTCTGGTCTGTGCCCCTGATAGAGGAGCCCTTGTGGTGCATTCACATCTTTCTCGTTCTTGCACTCCTAGTAGTCGCTTGGGTAGCTAGTCTGGAGGACCAGCCCCCCACCCGCCGCTCTCTGCTCTTCAGACCTGCAAGGGGTCTCCTGCCCCCCTTTGCCCTTATTTGAGCAGCAAAATCATCCCAAATGATGAAGTGGTGTTCTGTGATGCCGTCTGCACTGCAACAGAGGTGCCCAGGGGAATCTCACTGTCGCCCAGGAAAAAACCTTGAGCAAAGACAGACCTCCTTGGAAGAAATACAACTCTTGTAGCAAGAAGGGGAGCGTACCCATTTGTGCAAAGTGTATATCTTTATCCAAGTGTGGGCAATATTCCCAGTGTTATTCCAGAAGAGGGCTTGCCCAGATATCAAAAGGTTTGGAAACACTGCTCCTTAGATAGAGACTTGCATCTGGTACTTCTCATCTGTCGGCTTTTCTCCATCACTTGGGTATCTGCCTTACAATCCCCTTCTCTGCCGCTTATGTCAAGGAGCTTTTTCTATGCAGGATGAGCCCAGAGGGGCTGGATCTACCCTTTGGTTAAGCGTTCAGTTGCTTTTGTGGAGCGGGTGACCCTAAATTGTTCCAGGTGAGCTTTCTCTCCTTGCTAATAATTGCTCCTGAGAACCGGTAATCGGCTTTTAGGTGAGCGAGCAGATTCCATTTCAGCCCCGTCAACTTTTGCCGTGGCTGCCAATTCCCCTTTTATTGCTTCTGTGCTTAGCTTCAGGGCTTCGCTGGAAGGGGTCATTTAAAAAACGCACTGGGAAAGGAGAGACTAAAGCTAACAGTGTGGTGGCAGCTGCTGCAGAAGTAATGCTATTTTTATCAGCAAAGCCAAACAAATGAAGTGTAGGGCAAGAGTCCCACTTGGCCCCACCTACTTTCTGAAAACACTTGGCAGGTGCCGGACGAAGTGTTGGTAGGTACCGTGGTGCCCATGGGCACCCTGTTGGGGACCCCTCATGTAGAGTAATTTAAATTTGGGAAGAATAGGGGTTGAAGCCCCGGTCATAGGGTGTAGAAGATAGGAGGGAACAAGAGGCAGACAGTTAACTTCTGTTGAATCCATCAAGCCTTTCTCTTGTCCCGGATACCTGGTGCAAATGTTGTTTCCCTTTGGCTACTTGTACCTTGTGCTGGGGGTAGGTTAGGACTTCTGCTGGTTTAACCCTCCCATTCACTCAGCAGGGTGTTCCCTGGCTGAGTTGGCCAAAGAGGTAGAGTTGCCAGCTCCAGGTTGGAAAATTCCTGGAGACTTTGGGGGTGGAGCCTAACGAGGGTGGGGCGTGGGGTGGGGCGTGGGGTGGGAGGGCCCTCAGTGGGTTGTAATGCACAGTATCCACCCTCCAAAGCAGCCCTTTTCTCCAGCGGAACGAGATCAGTTGTAATTCCATGAGATCTTCAGCTACCACCTGGAGATTAGGAAGAGGTCTTGGATTTGGCGTTGAGACCCTCCAGGGCAGTGGCTCTCTGGCACTAAGATTCATGCCAAGTCCATTTTGTCAGTCCACGCTCAGTCGACTATGGGATGCTCCTGGGTCATAACGGGCCTGACACGTGAAAATGGATCTGCATCAAGCTGTTTCCTGCTGAAGAGGGATTCAGTTAAAACCGTAGCTGTAGATATACCATGATCTTCTGAAAGAACAGGTTGGCTGAGGCTGCTGTAGCACAGTGGTTAAGTGGTTTGGCTGCGAACCAGCGCTCTGCTGGTTTGAATCCCACTACGGCCAGGAGCTCTGCGGGCGGCCTTGGGTGAGCCACTCCTCTCAGCCCCCGCTCCCCTACTGTATTGTGGAGATGATAATAACACTAACCTGTTCACCGCTCTGAGTGAGGCACTAATCTGTCTAGAAGAGCGGTATATCAGCACAGTTGTTATTATTATTGCTATTATTATTATTATTCTGAAAGGGCAGGAGACCACTTAGGATGTCTCGCCTCAGTCATGTTTGGGTCCAACTGATTCCCAAAACTTTTCCTGAGGGATCTTTGGAGTCTCCATGCTGAGTCTGTTGGAGGCTGTAGACGTGGTTGTTCCCCGATTCCTTTTCCCCCCTTTACTGGAGGGTTGAGGGACCAGAAGTGGACTGGGCGATTGCTTCAGCATTGGCTGTTGTGGGTTTTCCGGGCTGTATTGCCGTGGTCTTGGCATTGTAGTTCCTGACGTTTCGCCAGCAGCTGTGGCTGGCATCTTCAGAGGTGTAGCACCAAAAGACAGAGACTGAGAGACACTGAGAGATCTCTGTCTTTTGGTGCTACATCTCTGAAGATGCCAGCCACAGCTGCTGGCGAAACGTCAGGAACTACAATGCCAAGACCACGGCAATACAGCCCGGAAAACCCACAACAGCCATCGTTCTCCGGCCGTGAAAGCCTTCGACAATGTTTCAGCATTGTTGGAAGAAGACTCAAGTGAAATCAGAGCCCCTCTGTAGCCTCATCAAGCAGCAATGAAGATGTTTATCTTCTCTGCCCAGACTTCCTCCGCTGAATATCGAACGGCTCAGATGGGGAAGGTGGTACAGGCTTTGTTAACACCTAAATATATCCCCCCCGCCCCAGTTAACGTTAAGTTGACACCTTGGCAATATTCTTTGCTGATGAAATAACAACAACAACAACAGCATTCGATTTATATATCGCCCTTCCGGACAACTTAATGCCCACTCAGAGCAGTTTTCAAAGCATGTCATTATTATCCCCACAACAAAACACCCTGTGAAGTGGGTGGGGCTGAGAGAGCTCTGAGAGAGCTGTGACTGAGCCAAGGTCACCCAGCTGGCTTCACGTGGAGGAGCGGGGAATCAAACCTGGCTCTCCAGATTAGAGTCCTGCTGCTCTTAAGTGACTGACCCAAGGTCACCCAGCTGGCTTCAAGTGGAGGAGCGGGGAATCAAACCCGGCTCTCCAGATTAGAGTCCCACGCTCTTAACCACCACACCACACTGTCTCTCTCTGACTTGGCCAAACATGGCTGCCAGGTGAAAAACAGAAGCTCTGCTAGAAGTGCCCGCTTGTCAGTCTTGGATGGGTGCACAGAGGGTCCAGGGGTTGTGAAATCCCACCACACCTGCAAATTGGGTTCACAGCTTTTCTGGTTGATTACGTTTTGCTTGAGAAAAGCAAATGTCCCTCTTTCTGGCATTGGCAGTACTTCCTTGGCTGAGGGGAACCTTCCAGGAGCTCCAATAGAGGAGAAAACTAGACCTGACCTCATCACTGATAGACCCGTTTCCGTTTTGGGCCAAACATCAGGGTGTGGGATTGCTGTGCAATTCCTGACGTGTCTGCCAGGACCCTCTTCCCTCAACCCGTTCCGTTGGGCTGAGACAGTGCGCATTGCTCTGGCATGATCTCCGCTTGCAAATGGTGGTGGGAGAGACCCTGGAGAGCGGGCAGAGGGCCCCTTGGCATAAGACGGCTCCCGGTGATTTGCTGCCCTTCCTTGTGGTGTGAATTATTGATGCCTTTGTGCATCAACTTGTCCATGACTGTTGAGCCCTCCTCAGCGGAAGGTAGTGAATAAAGACCCAAGTCTACAGGCAGAACTGGGAGTCCAGCGGCATTAAGGGGCAACTAACTGCCAGATGTATATCGATCGGAGTATAATATTTTGACCTTGGGAGCCCCCCTTCCAGAATTTCTCCCCAGACTCTGAACTGCCTGTTTTCCGTCTTCCTTTCTGGCCTGGACGCTATGGGGCACAGCCATCTCCCCGCTCAAGCAGAGAACGTGGCTATGGGGTGGGGGGCATGAAGACAGTGGAGGTTAGTGGTGAGAGTAGGCAGTGAGAGGGTGTGAGCTGTCTTGCAGGAAGTTGTCAGGTAAAATCTCACCTCCACCACAGATTAGCAAAGAGGCCTCTTGGCCTGCCTCAGCTCACCACCTGCGACAGGGGAATAAAAATGCTTTTTTTTTTCTTTATGGAACTCTTGCGGCATTCGCTGGAAGAATGCGTGTGAAGGGCTTTGAATGCCTCAGAAGTGTATTATTTGTAAGGGATTTTGGCAGGGGCTGGAAGAGGGCCAACGCACTCCGCTCTGCCCCTGCAAGTGGGGGAGAGGTAGGCCTTGTTGCAGGGGGGGGACCCATTGTCTCCCCCTCTCCTCCTTCTGCTGGGTGGGTGTGACTTCCAGTGGAGCCCTGTTCCAGGTGCCCGGGGACAAAAGGTTGCTTGAGGCAGCTAATTGGCCACTTACGTCTGATTGTCCCATCCACTCCCCCGTTTTTTCTGTGACAGGAAAAAAATATCATTGCCATGGCAATGGTTGCCTTGGAGGGGGAGAGAAAGATTCTGGTGTGGGCAAACAGCTGTCTTGAGCTGACTGGGTACTTCTAGCATCTTTGCCAGGGCCTGGTCACTGGTGCCAGGGCCTGAGGATGGGTTGGGCTGGATTCTTCTGATTCTGAAAGCTGGATTTTTCTCCTTCCTTTCAGCGGAGGAATTCGGGGGCCAGCATGTACAATCCTTCCTTCTGTTTTACCCTCACAATTACCCTGTGAGGTAGGTCAGGTTCAGACAGCATGACTGGCCGATGGTCCTTTAGCTGCGTAGGGATTCGAACCCGGGTCTCCAGCACTCTTAACCACTTACACCAGCTCAGTGTGGGAGCGGAACAGGTCCTTGGGCTAGGTTTGCTAGCATGTCTTTATTTATGTATTTATTTGCATTATTTATAGTCCACGTTTCTCACTGAGACTCAAGGCGAATAACACAGCATGAGTCAATACAATCAACAATTGGGACAGCCAATACACAATGCAATAGAGTTTGGATTGGAGAAATTTGAAAACACGCAGAAACAAAGTGTAAGCAATTAAATGGATGCATTAAATGATGTGGTAGTTACCCAGTAGGAGCATACGTACAGCAGCAGACTGTATGCAGTAGTATAGTCCGCTGTCCCTGTCCCTTACAGAACCCTTTCCTTACATGACAGCCTTCCTGCCTGAGTAAAAGAGCCCTCCTGAATAATTCAATTTTTGCATAGTTTGCAGAAAGCTCGGAGAGTGGGAGCCCTCCTAACTTCAGGCAGGCCATTCCACAGGCTAGGGGCCACCGCAGAGAAAGCCCTGTTGATTTTGCCCAGTTGCACGGTAGCACCTGCAGAAGTCCCTGTTCAGATGAGAGAAGCTGCTGAGGCTGTGCATAGGGAAAGGTAGTCCTGTAGATATGAGGGGCCAAGGCCGTGAAGGGCTTTGTATGTGATAGCCAAAACCTTGAACTGAGCCTGGCAACTGATGGGAAGCCAATGGCATAATTGTGGAATGGGAAGAATAGCTCCCAATAATAGCTGAGCCGTGGCACTCTGCACCAGATGGCGTCTCTGAGGGAAGACCTGTGTAGGGGACATTACAGTAGTCTATTCTTGATGGCACTGTTGAAGAAATTATTTCTGCGGGGATTGAGCCTGCCTTGACTCCACACTGATTCCGTTCTCCTTTTGGATTGATGATACTCCCCTGTCTTGGGTTTTTCCTGCTTCCCTGCTGTGTTTCATCTCAGGAAGAGTTCTTTCTCTCTGGGGTTTCAGTAAGACTCTCTCTATTACAGAGGGGGTTATTTGTGGAAGGGCTTTTACTCAGGTGCCACTGAGGGCCAAGCTACAAGTGATGAATGGCACTGGAACGGCAAGTGAACAGACTCGCGTGTATTCCTCCCTGTTCACTTGCACTCCACTTGCGTGATCAAGTGGAGAGCAAGTGAACAGGGAGGAATGCACGCGAGTCTGTTCACTTGCGTTCCAGTGCCATTCGTCACTTGTAGCTTGGCCCTCAGACAGCTTGCTCGAACCGCTGAGGCCAAATCTGGTCTAGGACACCTTGGCTTCTCCAGTCCTCTGCTTCTGGGATGCTGAGTGAGGCCAAGTGCTCTCTCCTGGGAGAACTGTGTGCCTGCGTGGCATTCTCATTAGGCGGCTGCCTGTGCAAACCCCTGTGTGCCACCCCGAATAGCCACCCCCCTCAAGTAGCATGTTTGGCTCCATCACTTTTTAATCAAGCCTCAAACTGTAGAGGCTGATGAAGGATGTCTGCCATTATGGACCATAGGATGGCCGTGTCAGTGGTTGAGTCCCTTCCAGGCCGAAGACGCAACGACCAGGAAATCTTCCATTTGGGCATCCTGATAACATTTTTTTTTCTTGATTCTCAGATGATTTCCATGGTGATGGTGGCTGTTGGAATCTACGCCCGGCTGATGAAGCATGCAGGTGAGGAGCCCAGCCTTAATCCTCGTGGGTGTGCGAGTGGTTTGGGCCCTACAGCCCGAGGGGTACGTGAATTAAGGGCTCATAGGCTCAAAGGACTGACAGGCACACCTTCCGTTTTGTCCAGGAGTATCTGGGACAGAAAGGACACCATAACAATAGCAACAACAATAATAAGTAATTTTTCTGTACTTCTACTGATGTAATCATTCAGGCCCCTCTTTTCTTCTTCCACTACCTGATGTACTTGTAACAGTCCTCTTCCACCAATTTTTCGTGGTAAATATAACCTGTTGACATCACTTTTCAGGTACAAAGAGTGATGCAATAATAATAATAATAATAATATTAATAATAGCAACAACAACAATATTCGATTTATGTACCACCCTTCAGGACAACTTAACACCCATCACAGCAGTTTACAAAGTATGTTGTTGTTATCCCCACGACAGTCACCCTGTGAGGTAGATGGGGCTGAGAGAGCTCTGAAAGAGCTGTGACTGACCCAAAGTCACCCAGCTGGCTTCAAGCAGAGGGTGGAAGGAGGTGGCGTTGAATTAATCCAAGTGGCTGGACCAGGTGCCCAAGTTGTCATATGGCTGCTTTGGGGGCATCGGTTTGTTATAGTTTGTTCACCTCCCACCATTAGAGGGTTTGTGAAAGTGCGGTAAATGTGGGACAAGTTTCATGTCTCACAGAATAAATAATTTGTGGACCTCACTGCTACAAGATATACTGATGGCTACTAGTTTAGCTGGCTTTATAAGAGGTGAAAGAATATAAAGCTTAGTGGCTATCAGCCGTTGTGGCTACATGGCATCTCCATATTCAGAGACGGTAATTCTCTGAATACTTTTGCTGGAAAATAGCACAGGGGTGTTGCCTTTGGTCTCCATGCCCTGTGTGTGGGCTTTTGGGCGGTCCCCAATTGGCCACTGTATGAAACAAGAAGCCACGGGTCTGATCTATCAGGGCAGCCCTTCTGTTCTTTTATGAGTGAAACAATCACGCGGCCATCTTGGTGTGTGCTGAATGCGGAGCATCCCCTTATTCAGTGTGACAGCTGGATGATGAAGAGCAAGCTTTGGTGTCATTCTGTTTGAAACCTGGAAGAATTTGCCCACGGAAGTAACTTTTTTTGGTTCAACATGTTGTTGGATTTTGTGCTATCCTGGTACTGGAGTACTAGCTGTTCCCTGCAGCTGGACTGTCTTTTCCACACAGGAAAATGCAGCTGTGAGTGACTGCAGTTGTGCAGTCTATCTATCTATCGGACTATCTATCATCTATCAGTCTGTCTAATGGTCTATCTGTCATCTGTCTATCGGTCTATTGGTCTGTCTATCAGTCTATCTATCATCTATCGGTATTTTGGTCTGTCTATCGGTCGGTCTATCATCTATCTATCCGCTATCTTCTATCTATCTATCAGTCTGTTGGTCTGTCTATCGGTCTATCTATCATCTATCGGTATACTGGTCTGTCGATCGGTCGGTCTATCATCTATCTATCCGCTATCTTCTATCTTTGTATATTGATTTTATATTGATTTGTATATTGATTTTAGTTTTTGTTTTTATCGATTTTAATTGTTCACCGCCCAGAGCCCCTGGGGATGGGCGGTATATAAATTGAATAAATAATAATAATAATAATCTGTCTATCGGTCTATTGGTCTCTCGATCGGTCTATCTATCATCTGTCTGTCGGTCTGTCTGTCGGTCTATCTATCATCTATTGGTCTGTCTATCTTGTCTGTCTATCATCTATTGGTCTATTGGTCTGTCTATCGGTCTATCTATCATCTATCTATCCGCTATCTTCTATCTACCTATCTTCTATCTCTCTGTGGGGTCTCACAAAACTGAGACCCCACCTCTCCCAGTATGGCATCCAAGGCAGCTTACTCTCTTAATCAGTCAGACAATTAATTAAAATAAAGCATTTTTTAAAAAACCACTACACCAAATCTGCAAGCAGTTATGAAACTATCAAATAGTTTAAAATGATTTAAAAATTCATCCAACATGAAAGGGAGAAAGTAATAGATTCTTAATTAAAACGGGCCCTGAAGCAGCTACTAAAAAAACCAGCAACCATAAAAGTTTTCAAATAAAGTCACTTCATAAAAGAGAAATTAAATGAAAGTACAAGAAATAACATGGAAGTAAAAGAAGATATCAGGAAGAAATTCAATGTTTTTAACAGTCATCGATCCAGAGGAGTTAGCCATGTTAGTCTGTAGTTGCAAAATAGTAAAGAATCCAGTAACACCTTTAAGTCTAACCAACCTCATTGTAGCATAAGCTTTCAAGAACCACAGTTGTCTTCTTCAGATGAGAGCTGTGGTTCTCGAAAGCTTATGCTACAATAAAGTTGGTTTGTCTTAAAGATGCATCTGACAAAGAAAGCTGTGGTTCTCAAAAGCTTATGCTATAATAAAGTTGGTTTGTCTTAAAGATGCATCTGACAAAGAGAGCTGTGGTTCTCAAAAGCTTATGCTATAATAAAGTTGGTTTGTCTTAAAGATGCATCTGACAAAGAGAGCTGTGGTTCTCAAAAGCTTATGCTTCAATAAAGTTGGTTAGTCTTAAAGGTGCTACTGGACTCTTTACTGTAATGTTTGTAACATTATACAAGTCCTAGAAGGCTGGTAGAGATTGTAACCAAACTCTAATACCTTAGAATGCAGAGGAGACAGAAATGGACTCCTGGACCCTTTCCCCACCCCCACCCCCAACTCTCACAGGGAAGCAGGAGGGGAGGTTTGGCCCAGCCTCGTGACTCGCAGGTATGCCCAGTCAGGAGCCTGTCTTCAGGCAGATTAGCGAAGCATTCCTGAATTCAAAGTAATTGCCTCTGCTTTCTAAAGAGAATGCATAAGCGGCAGACATGGATACCCATTCCAAATGCATCCATTTCCCCACCTCCAGAAATAGATACAAGCAGGGGAGCAGAACATAGGAAGGTCCTCATTACATAAGACTTCTGACGCGGTTTGGATTCTGCTTTCCCTCCTGCACAGGTTTTGTGAGCAAAAATGGGGCCAGTTTGTCCCATCCCCACACACACCCTTGCAGCCCTGTGAAAACAGTACAGGAGGGAAGGAAGAAGCCCTTCCTCGCATGTGCTCTGGAGCAGAATTCTCAGTGCTCTTTAAGGCAAGTCCCCTGCCACATGTCTGAGGGCATGTCAGAATGGGAGACCTCGACCCAGCTTGTGTCACTTGTCTCATGTAATGAGGACCTAGGATCATAGAGGAGAACTCTGGTCCGTGGACTGCGGCACACCCCGAACTGAGTGCTGCCTATTTTATGAAACCAGCCACCGTTGTCTTGCTCAGATTTGTATTTTGCAATGCTTCATTGATGCCCTCCAAGCCTTCTGGTGCCGCAGTCTGGGGTGATGAGAATGTTAACTCGGAGCATCTCAGTACCGCAGTATTGCACTCCTCGTCTTTGGAGACTTATTTATTTATTTATTTTGACTTATATCCCGCCCTCCCCACGAATGGGCTCAGGGCGGCTCACGTCATCATTAAAACACAATAAGTTAATAGTCACCTTTAAAAACAGATTTTAAAACTTATATTAAAATACTCTGGTGCCGTCATACATAGGCTACTTTGGATACTAATAAAAGACCTGCATAAGTCATAGCTGTGGGTAAAACGCATAGCCGAGGGCAGTCATAGAAGAGGTAGTGCTCTTAGATAGGATAAGAGGGGGACACCTGCTGGTCCTCAACCAAAGGCCTGGTGGAACAACTTCATTTTACAGGCCCTGTGGAACTGTAATAGGTCCCGCAGGGCCTGGATCTCCAGAGGGAGAGTGTTCCACCAGGCTGGGGCCAGGGCAGAAAAAGTCCAGGCCCTGGTGGAGGCCAGCCAGATGTCCTTCAGGCCGGGGACCATCAGGAGTTGTTTATCTGCAGAGTGTAGCGTCCTGCAAGGGACCTAATGGGAGAGGCGGTCCCGCAGGTTTGCAGGTCCCAGTCCACAGAGGGCTTTAAACACCAAAGATGAACTAGATACCATTGGGGTCAACACTTACACCGGGGGGGGGGGGAGAACTGATTCATGCATCTGAGTGTTGAATCTCTGATTCCTGCGTAGTAGAAGCCTAGCTGGAAGCTGAGCTGCAGGTTGCCTGAATGGGCAATAGCCCATTTTCTGCACTGGAAGTGGGAGCCGCTGTCCGTGGCTGGGCAGTGTGCTAGGAAAACTGGAGAGTCACAATTTTTAGGGGGATTTGGTGAAACCGTTGCTTTGCATCTGAAACAACCTGTGGTCTTGCCGTTGAGCCTGAAATACCTGCCGTGCTTGGAAACGCAACCGGTGCCTATCATTCCAAAGGCGCCATAAATCTCCGGGGATTGCTCCCCCCCCCCCCCCAGGAAGCTGAACTAGCTAAGTGTGACTCGAAGGCCATTGGGGAGAGGGTAGCTGCAGCGGGGAGAAGTGGGTGCAGCGAGACTGACGTGTCTGTCCGATTCTTCTCTTTGATTGCAGAGGCGGCCATGGCGTGCCTTGCCGTGGACCCGGCCATCCTTCTCATTGTGGTGGGCGTCTTGATGTTCTTCATTACTTTCTGTGGTTGCATCGGCTCTTTGCGTGAGAATATATGCCTGCTGCAGACGGTGAGGACGCCTGGAACTAACTAACCCCACCTGGGACAAATGGGGAGGGGGGGCAGTGCAGGGATGCGTCCTGCAGTCCTGGAAGGGACCCTAAGAGTGGGAGCAGGTGCTTGTGCGATTGGCCGTCCTGACCCCTGTAGGACTGGGCCTGTCACACTTGTGGGGTATCCGGATTTATCAAAAGAATATTAACGTCCTTTGAGTATTGAGCTAGGATTTGCGGTGGAGGGGAGTCCCCCTGGAACTGCCATGAAGACTTCAGGATGGCCTTGAACCAATGATCTGAGAAGCAATGAACGCATATAGTAAATAGCTAATAGAGACTGTTCTGGGAAACCAAAGAGTGAAGGCCGCTCGCTCAAGAGATTTCACTGGCAGAAGCCTCAATGAAATAGTCAGGAGCTCAATGGGGCTATTTCGCAGGGTTTTCTCTTTGCGTTGCACCCCCTAATTTGGCTCCCATCCGTCCCCCTCCCCCCGATTCACCTGCAGTAAGTACAGATGTCTACCAGTTCTAAAAGCAGATAGGCTAAAAGTGCTGAACGCATTCTGTGACCCGTAAGATACACACTAAACGCAAATGCTCTCTTGCATCTAGACTTCATCTGCAATTGTCGCTCTGTGGGTGGCGAAATTGGTTCTGATGGTCAGGTCATCAGTGTGTGTGGGTGAGGGGGGATTTATTTATTTATTTATTCAGTTCAACTTGTATACCACCTCTCTGCCATGTGCCCTGATGTGGATAGCCCAGGTGAGCCTGATCTCATCAGATTTCAGAAGCTGAGCAGGGTTGGCCTTGGTTAGAAATTAGATGGGAGACCTCCAACGAAGATCGGAGTTGCGGAGGAAGGCAATGGTAAACCATCTCTGTTAGTCTCCTGCCATGAAAACTCCACCAGGGTTTGCCATAGTTTACCAACTATGACTTGAGGGCACTCTCTATCACCACCACTCCACCATGCCTGGCGCTGGAGGAGGTTTACAACATACCTGTAGCATACAAACATGGGTACGGGTTCCTCCCTGTTCACTGTGTGGCTCTTTGGATTCTGCACAGAAATGGGGTAGGCCAAGTATGTATTCCTAGCTTTTGCACCTTCTTGGCGGCGCTGTTTGCAGAAACTTTTTCTCTCTGCTGGAGTGCTCGCATCCCTGCTAACTGAGGATTCCACAAAAGCTTATGCTGCTGCAGTTGTGTTCAGCTTTAAGGTGTAACAAGTCTCTGTGTCGTCCAGTAATCTCCATCTTGTTGGCAACGCTGCCAAAACAAAAGGGGCCAAGAGCCCGCGGGCGTTGTCTGTTTCAGGGCTGGGAATTGACCTTTGGCCCTCTTGGCCGCCTCTCTCAGCTCTTTCGCTGACCGTGCTCTCTCCCCTGCAGTTCTCGGTCTGCCTGACGGTCATCTTCCTGCTGCAACTGGTGGCTGGCGTCCTGGGCTTCGTCTTCTCCGACAAGGTGCGTGGCTCAAAGGCTTCCGTGAGGGAAGGGAATGGAATGGCTGCCCTAGGAGCTTGCCTTGGCACTCGGAAGGACAATGGAATTCTTGGGCAGGGTGGGAACAAGGCTTGTACGCAAGGAAGATAAGGGGAGTTAAAGGTTTACAGAGCCCCCTCTTCTGCCTGGTGCTCACAAGCAAAGGAAAAACCTATATTGTCGAAAGGAGAAACAATTAGTCATGAAAACTAACTAGAAAAGCAAGACTTGTCTAAAACAACCTGACTCAACTCTTTAAACAGCCTGAAAGTTCACTAGAACATCCCCATGCTAGTTAGTATTAGCAAAGTGGGAGATACAGAAACAAGGTATTAGATCCAGACGAGTTAGCCCTGTTAGTCTGTAGTAGCAAAACAGTAAAGAGTCCAGTAGCACCTTTAAGACTAGCCAACTTCATTGTAGCATAAGCTTTCGAGAGCCACAGCTCTCTTCTTCAGATGCATCATCAGATGTATCTGATGAAGAGATCTGTGGTCCTCGAAAGCTTATGCTACAATAAAGTTGCATCTGCTGAAGAGAGCTGTGGCTCTCAAAAGCTTATGCTACAATAAAGTTGCATCTGCCGAAGAGAGCTGCGGCTCTCGAAAGCTTATGCTACAATAAAGTTGCATCTGACAAAGAGAGCTGTGGTTACAGTAAAGTTGCATCTGACGAAGAGAGCTGTGGCTCTCGAAAGCTTATGCTACAATAAAGTTGCATCTGACAAAGAGAGCTGTGGTTACAGTAAAGTTGCATCTGACGAAGAGAGCTGCGGTTCTCGAAAGCTTATGCTACAATAAAGTTGCATCTGACAAAGAGAGCTGTGGCTCTCGAAAGCTTATGCTATAATAAAGTTGCATCTGACAAAGAGAGCTGCGGTTCCGAGAAGTGCTGCTCTCTCCAGTAAGCTTTGGCTCAGTCCAGCTCCTACATCCTTTCAACTTCCTAGCAGTGAGATGCAGTGGGGTCCCTGGGAGCATTTCGCATGGGAAGGTTGTGCACAAAAACCAGGTTTTAGCCTTGATGGATTGATTTAGTGGCTCTCTATGCCACTTCGCAAGGGACCCAATGGAGGCAATAAAATCATAAAACCGTACCATAAGAATTATCATAGAATCATAGAGTTGGAAGGGACCTCTAGGGTCATCTAGTCCAACCCCCTGCACAATGCAGGAAATTCCCAAATACTTCCCCCCCCCACACACACACACACAAACAGTGACCCTTACTCCATGCCCAGAAGATGGTACCGTCAGGATCCCTAGCCAAACTGGCCTGGCAGAAATTGCTAGCTGACCCCAAAGTGGTGATCGACCTTACCCTGGGCATGTAAGAAGGGGCCATGAGAACTAAGCACTGATGCAACCTTTCCTGTCCTCCCTCTCATGATCTGCCCAGGTTCACAGTATCAGCATTGCTGTCATATGCAATATTAAAAAGAATAGTGTGCTGTATTGCGTTCCGTGGCACCTGGCAGGATACATCCGCTGATTCCAGGGATATCTGAGTGGGAGTACTTCAGAGATTATTTTGGGGTGCAGGGCTGTTGAGACACTCCACCAGCGTTTGTGGGTTGGGTTGGAGTACAAAGGTCCAAGAATTGCAAACGGGACGGAGAACCAACTTCTGTCTCGTGACAGCAACATCTGTGATCCGCAGTAATTCGTTTGGCAGCCAGTTCTGTAGGTCTCATTTCCTGGTTAGTGCAATGTGATCAGTGAACGAGAGAAATACAGTGGCCCTTTTCACACTACTTACCTGCTCCCGGAACGTTGCGAAATATCGCGCAAAAAATGCGGAAGATAGCGTCTTCTCGCAAGAGTTTTGCGCGACATCACGTAAAACGCTCGCGAGAAGACGCTATCTTCTGCGGTTTTTGCACGGTATTTCGCAACGTTCCGGGAACAGGCAAATAGTGTGAAAAGGGCCAGTGCCCTTTTGAAAAAGCAACCCAAATGAATGATGGAAGGGCCTGTAGCACATTGGAGGCAACTCACTCTGCACTTCCTCAGAGGCCCTCTTGGTTAGTGCTTCAAGATGCAAGACTGCCAATCCTCAGGCTTGGAGGGTGGGAGTGGTTTCGGGCTGTTTCCCATCTTCATTGTACACTCTTCTTGGTGGAATCTGCATAAAACGAAATTTTTGGCCCAACCTTCTTCCCAACCTCGGCCTGTCTTGTCCTCCAGGCACGTGGGAAAGTGAGTGAGATCGTCAACAACGCCATTGTCCATTACCGGGACGACCTGGACCTCCAGAACTTGATCGACTTCGGCCAGAAGGAGGTGGGTGGATTGTGTGTTTTGTGAGAAGTGGCAGGGCTCCCTGGGCCAGTCATCAGGCACAGAGGCTGCCTGTTGTGTGTTGAGGTTGCCAGTTTCAGGGTCCTGTCAATGAAAGCAGGTTTGTGATTTTGAGCTGAATTTCAAGTTCCCCCTGGGGTGTGGGGGCAGAATATGAAAGGATCCATGGGGTGGAACGCTGCCTCCTCTGAGGTCTGCTTTGCAGGGAGGATCCCCCAGAATTTACAGGCAAGCAGGGTAGCCTTACAAAGTGTCACCTGCCCATAGGTTAGTGATGCAGCCTCAGAGAGACACCAGGTGGTTCTCTTTCTCCTCCCCCTGGCCAATGCTGCTCCTTTTCCACACTGTGAAAGTATTGCCTTGAGCACATTCCACATAGTTGACAAGCAAACCTGTAAAGGGGTCTGTGGCCCAATCGGTGCTTCTGCTCCTGCTGAGAGCCAGTTTGGTGTAGTGGTTAAGCGCGTGGGACTCTAATCTGGAGAGCCGGGTTTGATTCCCCACTCCTCCACTTGAAGCCAGCTGGGTGTCATGGCCCAGTCTGAGAGTGAGGTCTCCTCTGGAGGAGAGGAGCCTCGTGTAGCCAGCCAGGACTCCTCAGGAGAAGAGGAGCCCTGTGGAGCCAGCCCTAGCCCTGATTCAGCAGAAGCCAGCAATCAGGAGCAACACCTGCTGGCAGATCAGAGCTTGCAGCCAGCAGCTGAGAGACCAGCACCCTCTAGCTCCTACACCACAGGGGAAGCTCAGCCAGGGACTTCTACAGGTGCAGAGCAGCCAAGAGCCTTCACCCCCCCAGGTTCACCCACGCCCAAGGAACGCCGCAGGCAGTGCCAGAGACTGGAACTGCAGGAGAGACGGCACAGTGCTCGCCTCTTGAGCCAACGCCAGCTGCTGGAGAGTGACAATGAGTAGCATCAGGATGGAGCCCCAGCAGCTGGCTGAAAACCATGCCTGGCTATAAGAGCCAGTCTGGAGGAACTGCCGGGCATGGAAGCAATGTGTCTACTGCCTGCAACCACTCCATGGTCCGTGCCCGTGTTCCGTGCCTGCTTTTGGACCTGACACTACTGGTAAATGACCTTGGATTGTACCTGACCTTGCTCTTGGACTCTGGACTCACTCCTGGCGTTATCTCGTGCTCTGACCACTGGTTTGACCTGGCTTTTGTTCTTGGAACTCCCCTCAGACTCTGGCATTAAGGTTTGGACTTGAACCACCCTGCTTGGGCTGGCCCAGCCCGTGACACTGAGTGACCTTGGGTCAGTCACTTAAGAGCAGCAGGACTCTAATCTGGAGAGGCAGTTTGATTCCCCACTCCTCCACTTGAAGCCAGCTGGGTGACCTTGGGTGAATCACAGCTCTCTCAGAGCTCTCTCAGCTCCTCCCACCTCACAGGGTGTTTTTTGTGGGGATAATGACAGCATACTTTGTAAACCGCTCTGAGAGGTCATTAAGTTGTCCTGAAGGGTGGTATATAAATCAAATGTTGTTGTTGTTGTTGTTGTTATTCCACCTGTGAAGTCATTTGAGGGGCATCAAGCATTTCCAGCTTTCGCAGGCGCCACTCTTTCTGGGTGCCAGCCTCACTTCCAACATTTCTCTGAAGATCTCCCCATCTAATCCTTGTTTGAGAGAGGAAGAGTGAAGCAGTTTCCCACCTTGAAGATCTTGGGGGTGAAGTCGTTTGTGATCTAAAAGCAGAGCTCACGTCCCCTGTGCCTCTGCTGCAGCAGAGCCTTCCTTCCTCCCGGCTTCATGTCTGAAATGACGAACATCGTCGCCAGTGAATGGAACTGAATGTGCCCCTTCCCTTTGCTGTGGCGGGGGAATCTGCTGTGTTAAAATATAATTTTTAAAGTCAGTCTGTTCATTGTCACTTTTATTAATAGGGAAATATTTTTAAAGTGCCAAAGTCAGGGCTTTTTTTCAGCTGGAACGCGGTGGAACAGAGTTCCGGCACCTCTTGAAAATGGTCACATGGCCGGTGGCCCCGCCCCCTGATCTCCAGACAGAGGGGAGTTGAGATTGCCCTCCAGACGGAGGGCAATCTCACCTCCCCTCTGTCTGGAGATCAGGGGGCGGGGCCACCGGCCATGTGACCATTTTTGCCAAGGGAGATTTAAACTTTAAAAAACTGCCCCCCTTGTTCCAGCTGACCCAAAGTGCTGTCCTGAGTTCCACCACCTCTTTTCCCAGAAAAAAAGCCCTGGCCAAAGTTAACTGAGAATTGAGAAGGGAAGTTTTTTTGGGTGATGACATGGGCACCAGCCAGTCAGTGCTATGCACAGCCTGCGTGTGAAGTATACTTCCAAGCTCTGCGTGTGTGTGTTTCCCCCCAAAGTCTGGTCTCGACCATGAAATGGTATCTGAGATTGAACTCGGTGAGGGTGCTTTGAAACCCACCCCCATTGCTCTAAAAACGTCTTATCTCTTTTTGCTCTCAGCTTAGAATGCCTGCCCTGGCCTTAAGTTGTCCTTGGCCCTGTTATCTTGTCTCCCGTTCTAACGCCTTTGCCTTCACTCTCAGTTCAGCTGCTGTGGGGGCGTCTCCTACAAAGACTGGTCCCAAAACATGTACTTCAACTGCACGGCCCACAACCCCAGCCGGGAGCGCTGCTCGGTGCCTTATTCCTGTTGCCTCCAAGCAGAAGACCAGGTAAGAGAAGCGGAAGGGCTCCTGCGGGGCGGGGGGTGTCAGTGCCCTTTGTCCAGAAGCGTTCCTTCTCAGGGGTCCTCTGCCCTTTTTGGATGCTGGCTTTGTGGAGGGGAGGGTGTCTGAGAGGAGAGAAGTAGTTAAGAAGAACACCTTACCCATGAAGATAGATCGAGATGGGTAGCTTTGTTAGTCTGTCTGTAGCAGTAGAAAAGAGCAAGGGTCCAGTAGCACCTATAAGACTAACAACATCTGTGGTAGGGTAGGAGCTTTTGTGAGTCACCGCTCACTTCTTCAGATACAGCTAGAATGTGAGTCCATCAGACCTTATATCTTGGAGAGTGGAGTGATTACAGAAGCCGAATGATAATAGCTTGTGAATGACAATAGCAGGCGTGATTAGATAGGGTGGGGTATGCAGAGAGGTAGTGGGTGTGGAGAAATCGGCGTTGGTAATGAGCCAGGAAGTCTAGGTCTCGATCCAGTCCTGGAGGATGCATTGTATTGAGTATCGTTATCAGTTGCAATTCCCTCTCCAGGATATAAGGACAGATGCAGTCACATTCTAGCTGTATCTAAAGAAGTGAGCTGTGGCTCATGAAAGCTCCTAACCTACCACAAATGTTGTTAGTCTTATAGGTGCTACTGGACTCTTGCTCTTTTCTGACATTCCTTTGCATCTTCAGAGAACTTGCTGCCATCTTGTTTTAGTGCCTTGGGTCTTTTGGTAATGCTCTTTAATGTACTGAGACTTGTGTGTCATGGGGAAAAAAAACTACTGGGAAAAGTTAACATCTGTGTTTCAGGCGGCTATTAAGAAGCCCAGGAGCAAGGCCAGGGATAAAAGCAGTCACCCCATTAAGAAACAAGTGCCTGCCAGTTCTCTGGCACCTCGTAAGGTGTAAGTTCTATGGGAAATCAATGACTGGATCGCTTTCTCTGGGAAGGGTTAGGGTTAGGGGAAGACCTGCATCAGGAAAAGGGTAAGGAAGAAGGGTTAAAAAAATTAACTTATCAGATTTGCAGTCCTCCGCAGTTTTTTAGAAATCAGAAGATTAGATTGCATGCCTCCAGAATCACAGGAGAAGAAGTATGGTACAGCGTTTGGCTAGATGTGCAGAGACCCAGATTTATGTCTACACTCTTGTCTTGAAGTTCATTGATACTGTTCACAAAAACTCCTGGTACTGTATTTCAAACCTTCCAATCAATAACCATTTGTATATATATTTTTTGAATGAATTTGAAAGTGCTCTGGTGCTTACAAGTGCATTCAACAACGATTATACATCCTAATCAATAATCAATAACAATCAATATATACAATAATCGTTCTTGAATGCACTGGTAGCACCAGAGCACTTTCAAATTCATTAAAAATATATATATACACAAATGGTTATTGATTGGATGGTTTGAAATCCAGTACCAGGAGTTTTTGCGAACAGTAGCATTGGAAGTTACTCCTTGATTTCACCCTTTGGAAGAGTCTTGAATTTCATTGAGCCGGTCATTTTCTCTTAGCCTAACCTATTGTGCTTCTGCTGCCATGTGGCTTCTGGGCCAAGAAATTGGTTCTCTCCCCATAAGAAATGTCACAGAATTTCTCATGAACCAGTGATTTGTATGGCTTGTAGGTAGTCAGAAGAGGTGACTGAAAGCATCAGGGGTCATTTCCTAGAAAAAGAACTGCAGGAACTCATCAGCATAACTCATCAGCATATGCCACACCCCCTGACATCACCGGAAGTGTGTCAGAAGGCAACATCCACCCCTCAGGCCCCTTTCCGCAAAAATCTCCAGGTATTTCCTTAAAGCAGAATGTACTCAAAGCAGCTTGCCCTCCTCTGGAGAGCCAGCCCTGCTTGCACCCACGCACTCACTCTCTCTCACAAGTCACAAATGAAAATAAAGCAGCATGAATTCCAAGCAGCTTATGTTCCTTTGGAGCCCAGCACCACTCGGCTTGCACTCACTCACTTTCTCTCCCCCCACCTCTCACGAGTCACAAATGAAAGTAAAGCAGCAGAGCAGAATGAATTC
Organism: Eublepharis macularius; assembly: GCF_028583425.1. Taxonomy (NCBI): domain Eukaryota; kingdom Metazoa; phylum Chordata; class Lepidosauria; order Squamata; family Eublepharidae; genus Eublepharis; species Eublepharis macularius. The sequence goes on from NC_072798.1 coordinate 3,541,204, forward strand.
CAAGCAGCTTATGTTCCTTTGGAGCCCAGCACCACTCGGCTTGCACTCACTCACTTTCTCCCCCCCCTCTCACGAGTCACAAATGAAAGTAAAGCAGCAGAGCAGAATGAATTCCAAGCAGCTTATGTTCCTTTGGAGCCCAGCACCACTCGGCTTGCACTCACTCACTTTCTCTCCCCCCCCCTCTCACGAGTCACAAATGAAAGTAAAGCAGCAGAGCAGAATGAATTCCAAGCAGCTTATGTTCCTTTGGAGCCCAGCACCACTCGGCTTGCACTCACTCACTTTCTCTCCCCCCCCTCTCACGAGTCACAAATGAAAGTAAAGCAGCAGAGCAGAATGAATTCCAAGCAGCTTATGTTCCTTTGGAGCCCAGCACCACTCGGCTTGCACTCACTCACTTTCTCTCCCCCCCCCCTCTCACGAGTCACAAATGAAAGTAAAGCAGCAGAGCAGAATGAATTCCAAGCAGCTTATGTTCCTTTGGAGCCCAGCACCACTCGGCTTGCACTCACTCACTTTCTCTCCCCCCACCTCTCACGAGTCACAAATGAAAGTAAAGCAGCAGAGCAGAATGAATTCCAAGCAGCTTATGTTCCTTTGGAGCCCAGCACCACTCGGCTTGTACTCACTCACTTTCTCTCCCCCCCCCCCTCTCACGAGTCACAAATGAAAGTAAAGCAGCAGAGCAGAATGAATTCCAAGCAGCTTATGTTCCTTTGGAGCCCAGCACCACTCGGCTTGCACTCACTCACTTTCTCTCCACCCCCCTCTCACGAGTCACAAATGAAAGTAAAGCAGCAGAGCAGAATGAATTCCAAGCAGCTTATGTTCCTTTGGAGCCCAGCACCACTCGGCTTGCACTCACTCACTTTCTCTCCCCCCCCTCTCACGAGTCACAAATGAAAGTAAAGCAGCAGAGCAGAATGAATTCCAAGCAGCTTATGTTCCTTTGGAGCCCAGCACCACTCGGCTTGCACTCGGAGGAAAAGGAATCATGTGGGCGGGGCCAAAACCCACGTGACCTCTTCAGATCTACCGGAATGCTGTTCCTGTGCGTTCCGCCTCCAAATGAGCCCTGGAAAGCATGACGTTCGTTGCAAGGAGTGGCTTGCAGTGGTAACTTCACTTGGTGTGCTTTGCTTCTCCCCCCCCCAGTCGGTCATCAACACCATGTGTGGTCAAGGCATGCAGGCCCTCAACTACCTGGAGGCCGGCGAGTTCATCTACACCAACGGCTGCATTGACAAGCTGGTGAACTGGATCCACAGCAACCTCTTCCTGCTTGGCGGGGTAGCCCTCGGCTTGGCCATTCCCCAGGTAAATGTTGACCTGAGCATGCGCATTTGGCCACTTTGCATTCTGGGACTTGGCACTGTTCACAGTCTAGAATGGAGCTCCCTTAGCTAGAAGTTGTTGGACAAGGATACCTGGAAATCCAAACTACTTTCTCTCCTCCCCTGCAAAATCTGAATGCTGCTCTTCATAGAAAAGCTTCAATGCTGCTCGGCCAGAGAAGCATGCGCAATAAGCATGGTGATAAGCTGCGCAATAGGCTGACGAACCGCAATAAAAAGCCATATGAAATAAATTACTGCCACTGATCTCATTAGTTAACTCTCAGAAAGCAGCCTTGGAGGGGAAATAATTGTAGCAGGTTGGACCCATTAATAATAACAGCAACAACATTCAATTTATATACCACCCTTCAGGACAACTTAATACCACTCAGAGCAGTTTACAAAGTATGTCATTATTATCCCCACAACAAAACACTCTTTGAGGTGGGTGGGGCTGAGAGAGCTCAGAGAGAGCTGTGACTGACCCAAGGTCACCCAGCTGGCTTCAAGCAGAGGAGTGGGGAATCAAACCCGGCACTCCAGATTAGAGTCCTTCCTCTCTTAACCACTACACCAACCTGGCTCTCCAGGGCTGATTCACACATTATGATGGCCTTTGGGAGTTCTGTGCTTGATTTGGCACATGTGTGTCCAGTTTGGATCAGGACTATGGTGTGCATGGAGCAATCATAATTACATGCTCATTTCCCACCAACGTGGCTCCTGGGCTCATTTCAGGTTGCAAAAATAATACCACAGATGAGTACCCGCTCAGAGCAGCAAACAGTGTTATATTATCTCCACAATCCAGCTGGGGAGCTGGGACTGAGAGGAGAGGTTTACCCAAGGTCCCCACCAAGCTCATGGCAGGAGTGGAAGTTGAACCAGCAGACGGCTGATTCACCATCCAACCACTTAAGCACTATGATACAGCAGCTCATGTAACAGTGTGCTTATGTACCACTCTTCTAGACCGATTAGTGTCCCTCTCAGAGCGGTGAACAAAGTCAGTGTTATTATTATCTCCACAATCCAGCTGGGGAGCTGGGCTGACAGGAGTGGCTCACCCAAGGCCCACCTGCTCAGCTCATTGCAAGTTGTGGGAATCGAACCAACAGAGTTCATAGCCCAGCCACTCAACCACTATGCTACAGCAGTTCTCTCTGGGGGGGTTTGAAGCCCCTTGTCCACTTGTCCTGCTGCCCATCCCAGATTGAGCCCAGAACTCCCAGCCTGTGTGGGATCCAGTGTCTTCATTGCTACCCAAATAGGTGGTCTCCTTGTGAGTTGGGGGGGGGGACTTAGCAACAAGGAGAGGCAGTGAGAGGAGGGTAACAAGGATCTTTTCACCAGTATATGCTAGGATCGTTCCTCTAGAGAATGCTTTAGTAAGTAGGCAGATGTTCAACAGGAATGATTTTTTATTAAAAAGTATTAGGGAGGCAAGCACACAGAAAATACATACAGCAGACACACAGAGCTAACCAGAAAACAGGTAGAAGTGGGGAAGCGATTCAGGAGAAGGAGGATCGTTACCAGTCTTGGAGGCAATAGATGTCCGTAGGAAAGCAAAGTTGATGCGACCTGTGCTTTGTAGCTACCCCAGGACTCTGGGTTGGTTTTTAGAAGGGGCAGACTTCTTAGTGTTGGCTTAAATTAGGCGAATTTATGGGTTAGAAGCTGCACCATACGAGCCACCAAAGAGAAGATCTGGCTTTGTACTTTCATATCTCTCTTATCTTAATCTACCTCACATGTTAGAAATAGCCAGCCACTAAGCCAAAGGCAGGGTGGGCTTTTCTTCTCATTTTGTGGCTTGACTTGGTTTCCTTTTCTCCTCCACCCCTTTCCCCCCCCCCAGCTGATTGGAATCCTGCTGTCCCAAGTTCTCGTCAACCAGATTAGAGACCAGATAAAGCTCCAGTTCTACAACCAGCAGCATCGAGCCGATCCCTGGTACTAACTGGACTTCCCCCACCAAGAGCGTCTTGAGTGGTGGGGGACAAAGGCTTTCCAGAGCGCTTGGCCCTGCGGGCGCCGGAGGCCCCACTTTATACCCTAAGAGCAGAAGAGACCCTCTCCCTGCTGGGAGAGAACCGACAAGCTCCTCCTCTTCCTTCGAAATCAAGATTTTTTTTTTAAAAAAAGGGAATAATGAAAATAAGGGGAGCTCACCTGCCAGCCTCCAGCATACTGCTCATCGTTGCCGTCTGTGAGTCGCTGTTTTTAATGCCAGAATTTTTACGCAGTGCTGGTTGGGCTGGTTGCACGCTGCAGAAGTGCTGCTGCTTCCGGGGTTACTTGCTAGGGTTGAGGAGGGAGGGCAGCCTCCCGGTTGCACGGACCCTTTCCCACGATGCTGGAGGGAGGAGCTGTAAAACTCTGTCTCTCTCCTGTCTAAGGTCACACTGACACAGGTTGTCTTGGGAATGTGTGTTTTGCTGGAGAGCCGGAATGTGGCTGGAGAGAAGAGCAGGTACAGCGAACGGCAGCATCTCAGGGGACTGGACCGGAGCCCCTAGAGTATACTTTGGGTCCCTGTTCCAATCTAGTTTCAAGGCGCTTGTCGCGAGCCGTCCTCTTGGCTGACATCTGTTCCCATAATTCTAAAAGGTGAGGGTCACCCTACGAAACTGGCCGCTGAATCAAGGCTGACAAAAGCCGGTGCTGTTTCACCCAACAGGTGGAGGGTTTGTGGAACTCACTGCCACAAGGTGTCACGAGAACCGCTGGCTTAAATGGATTGGAGTTTGGGCACAGTGATGGAGGAGAGGGCTATCTGTTATTAACCACAATAGCCGAATGGGAGCTCTGGTTTCGGCCTGTGATTGTGAAATGCTGCGAGAGGGCAGTGGCCAGCAGGCCCTGTGTACCGGCCTCCCCTGTGGAGTCTGGACAGTGTTAGGAACGAGTTGTCTGGCTGATCCAACAGGGCTACTCTTACATTCTAACCCAAGCAGTTAGTTCAAAACCTCAGCCTCACCCTAGGTTCAATCTGACCTTCGTTAACCCATAAAGGGTAGTGGTGGTCTGGGCAGAGGGGAGAATGCCAACAGCTGGCCACAGAAGCCCTGCCCCTACCCCAGTCCCCAAACAGGGTCCTTTGTGAGGAGAGGGGAAACATTGGTGCTCTTGGGGGAGGGAGGAATCCAGCAAGCATTTGCTGGAGTTTCTTCTACAGCAGTCTCCCCCACAGGGAGCAGCCTTCAGTACCATGCTTTAGTGGAACCTTCCTGTTCAGAGGCAGTGTATCTGCACTGGCCAGTTGCTAGGGATAAACAGGGAAAGGACTTGTGGGCTTCCCAGGGGATACGGCTACAAGCAGGGGGCAGGTTGGCTTCTGAGCGGGTCTGACCCAGTGGGGCTGCTCTCCTGGCAGAAGGTTCATCCGCTTTGCTGCCATATGCCAGTAAATGCCCACGGGCATGCCACTACCTGTTTCTCTCCCAGCCGGGGCTCTGCCTGAGTCTTGGTCAGCTTTCCACCCCCTTTCTGTGCAGCGTGGGGGTCTCTGGCTGGGGCCGCGCTCCATCCCAGGGAAGGAGGCCGGACACATACTGACCCAGCGGAGGGTCTCAAGGCAGAAGAGGAGTGTTGCATTTCCAAAGCAGCAAAATTGGGGTCCGGGCACTGGCTGACCACAGTTGAGAGCACCGTGGGAAACTTTGTGGACTGTGTAGCCTGGCTGGAACAGGGTGCTGTGGCCAGGGGCATGGAATGGGCAACAACACCCGTGTAACGTATTGGCTGTTATTAAAACACGTTTTCATTTTGGAGTTTATTCTGGTTTTTTTATAGTCCGCCTTTCTTCCTGAGATCCAAGGCAGATTATATAGTGCAAGTGAAAATAACAATAGAATCAACAGCTAGGTCATTCACTGAGCGATCCTATTTCCAACATGGGGAATTGAGCAGACAGGTGGAGGCTTGGCGAGGGCAGCAAGCCAGCCAGGAATTGCAGCTTCTCATTAGCCATCTGTTTGCTGTTGGACATGGCAAATCCATCTAGTAGTCTAGCTCAGCAGTGAGAAACTTAACAGATTTCACTGGTGGTGAAGGGAATAGAATTGCAAAATTTTCCTCGGTGTAGAAATGCCATAGCTCTGGCACTCTCGGAAGGCCATTGAAAGTGGGCTATGGATGGGTCCGAGTTGCTGTGGTGGGGCTGGCCAGGCTGGAAATCCTCCTGTCCTGCAGGCTGTTACCTCATGCACGCATCTGTTGAGGACAAGAGCTGCCAGTCTTGGGTGCCCATAACGTGGCGTTACTGCAATTGCAGGAGGGATACCTGTGTTCGGCCTGACATAAGTGTGACTCAGGTGAAGTCATGCGTGCTTTAGCCCACGCACCGTGTCTTGTTGCAGCTGAGCCTCAAAGTAACCCTGCACCTACAGGATGCCATGGGTGTGAACCCAGGGATGTAGTTGGAGGGTGCAAGATCTAGCCGCCTTGCTGAAACTAAGCAGGGCTGCGTCGGGTAAGTGCTTGGAGGGGAGAGCACCAAGCAAGCTGCCTTGACTTTCACCAAAGGAAGAAAGAGGAACTGTATCAAAAATAATAAAAGTGCATCGGAAATGGAATCCTCTCTGTATGCGCAGTGGGATATGAACTGCTGGAGGCCGAGCAGGAAGGGGTTCGTCGTAGAATTGGAAGGGGTCTTGCAGACCATCTTGCCCAATGCAGGAACACCTTAAGCATCCCAGACAAGGATTCGTCCCGCTGATCCTTGATGACTGCCAGTGGGGGGCGGGGGGAACCCACCACATCCCCAGGCAGCCGATTCCGCTGCTGGATTACTCTTTAACATGAAGAAGTTTTTTTTTCTAATATCCAGCCAGTACCTTCCCTCCTGTAGTTTAAACCCATTATTGCAAGTCCTAGCCTCTGTTGGATGCAGAGGAGTTAGCCATGTTAGTCTGTAGTAGCAAAATTAAAGAGAGTCCAGTAGCACCTTTAAGAGTAACCAACTTTATTGCAGCATAAGCTTTCGAGAAGCTTTTGATTTCCCTTTCTCTAAGTGACAGCCTTTTAAATACTTACAGAAATCGTGTCTCCCCTCGGCTCCCTCCAAACGGAGCATTCTCCAGTCCCTCAGTCTTTCCTTGTAGAGTTTGGTCTGATGATTCTGGTTGCTTTCCACTGCACCCATTCCAACCTGTCCACATCCTTTTTGAAGTGAGGCCTCCAGAGCTGCACACAATACAATACAGTAGGGCCTGACCAACATGGTATATACTAGGATAATGACATTCTGTAACGAATTCAGTAACGCCTTTAAACGAATTTGTATTTTATTCTGTTCACATGTAAAAACAGCAATACATCAAGACGTACTTTTTCAGCCTATGGAAGGTATGTTTGCTTACTTATTATACAGAGTCATTTACTGAGATGTTAGACGCTCTTTTGCAACTTTTGGAAGTCTGGTTGAAGGGTGGACAGACAAACCAATAACAGGACCCAAATATATACAAGTTTCATGTGTTTATATAGTTTGAAGTTACCAGCGTAGCTGCCTAGAATGACCCCTTTCCTAAAAACTAGATTTCTACAATCCTAATCCTATTACGTTACCCTGTTGATTATAATCGGGGCTTTTTTTCAGTGGGAACATGGTGGAACGGAGTTCCGGCACCTCTTAAAAATGGTCACATGGCCGGTGGCCCCACCCCCTGATCTCCAGACAGAGGGGAGTTTAGATTGCCCTGCGTGCTGCTGCTCAGAAGGCCATCTAAACTCCCCTCTGTCTGGAGATCGGGGCGGGGCCACCGGCCATGTGACCATTTTTGCCGAGGGGAATTTAAACTAAAAAACTCCTCCCTTGTTCCAGCTGACCCAAAGTGACGTCATTGTGCGGTCTTGAGTTCCACCACCTCTTTTCCCGGAAAAAAAGCCCTGATTGTTACGATGTCTGCAGTGCAATCCACCTTGAATCGGTGAGAAAGGTGAACTATAAATACATTAAATAAAACAGCATGTAGCCCATTTCCACACATCTTTCCCTCCTGCAAAATCGCGAAAAACTCATGAAATGACGGTGTGTTCATGGCGCGATTTCCCGTCATGACCGTTTCATGGTGCAATTTCTGCCGTCATTGTGCCACGAAATGGAGTCATGATGGGAAATCGCTCCATGAAGACGCTGTCGTTCCATGAGTTTTGCACAATTTTGCACGAGGGGGAAAGACGTGTGGAAACGGCCGTAGTCTGTACTCATGGAGATTCATGTGGTTGCCCAATGAGCTGTTGACACGACCATTGAGGGATGCTCGTTTGTTTAGATTTGAACCTGGGTTTTCAATGGTAAAGTGACTCCCAAAGGAACTCACGGATATCCGAATCCAATACAAATAATGATTAAAGTGCCATACAAGATGTTCCTTGTAGAGAGAATTCTCCGATCTTTCGGAGGGTTTTTTCCACAGTTGGTAATATAGTGATTAATAATCCAGGTGGCAAAATAAATGAGCAGAGCAGTCACGGTTTAACAAGTAACAAAATTTATTCCAGCATCAGCTTTCTGGAGTTAGAGCTCATGTCAGAGGCATTAACTGTCTCGGGTTAACCCCTCCTTTGCCACACTTACTGGGATATTTATTTATTTATGTTATTTATAGTCCTCCTTTCTCACTAAGACTCAAGGTGGATTACATAGGGTGAGATTAGTACAATCAATTTCAAGGAGGTTTTAATAAATAATGTATTGGGGTCTATAAATGCAAATTTGCAAAGATTTAAAATCAGCAGAAATCCAATAAAGAGCTGAAGAAATGCTGAAATAGAGCATAAGCAGTTTTAAGACTGACATATTAAACAATATAGTACTACCCAGTAAGATCATACCCAAAGCAACAGATGGTACAACAGCACATAGTAGTAAAACCTAGACCCTGACCTGGATAGCCCAGGTGAGCCTCATCTCATCAGATCTCAGAAGCTACGCAGGGTCAGCCTTGGTTAGTAATTGGATGGGAGACCTCCAACAAAGACCAGGGTTGCAATATTGAACGACAATCTGACTTACAGGGCACTCCAGCTTTTATAGCTCCTCCTAGTAACAGATGTATTTCTACACCTGCTCCTTACTTATCCATTCTGGAGGTAAATAATCTCAGGAGAGCTCTTACTTTGGCCAGATGTTCTGCCTTACCCTCTGCTGTTTTGGATGGCAGATTTAAGAAGATTCCCTGGAATGAGAGCCTATGCCCTTGTATACTTGGGGAGGTTGAAACCCAGGAACACGTGTTCCTGAGTTGCCCTCTCTATAAGGAAGCACGTACGAGATTTATTATTCCCTTTCTGGAAGGTATCTCAGAACATTCGGATAAGAACAAATTAGAGAAACAGTTGTCAAACTCAGATTTTACTGCATTACACCAGATAGCGAAATTTCGTGCTCTGGTTGTTAAAGCCCATTAGAGTGTAGGCCTCCATTTTGGTTGCTTGCTTAGAACTATGCTGACTTCCTGGTTTTTACAAATTTTGATAGATATTAGGAAATTACGTTTTTAAATTGTATATATTCATATGTTCCATGTTCAAATGGTTGTAAAATGTGCTCTTAAATTTCTATGGTAAATGTACTGGCTAAGTGCTGTAATAAAGAATCTGAACCTGAATCTGACCAGGGTTGCAGAAGCAGGCAACGGCCAACCACCTCTGTTAGTCTCTTGCCATGAAAACCCTGAGAGGGGTCACCATAAGTCAGCTACGAGGGCACTCTCCACCACCGCCAGTAAAGTTTGTGGTTCCTGTCCCTCTAGTGACGCATCCATTTGAGACCACTTCCACCCTGGGGGGGGGGATTGAGGGCAATGCCACGTTCCAGAGAAGTTCCTGCACCCCGATGGTTGCCTCATACAGCTCGAGACCTTCCCGTGTTGGAAGAGATGTGGGAGGGCTGGAGAAACGGACAGATGGCCCTGCAGGTAGCCACAGCCCATGCCTCCATTCAAGGTGTGGGGCGTGGGTCATTGGGTGATGGGAGCCAATATATGCCCCCAGCTAAGAGTCTCCTAAGGAAGGTTTGGCTCATAAGTAGGCAAACAGCCGTGAGTGGGTCAGTGCTAGAGATGGGTATGAACCGAAATACGAACCAAAGTTCGTCACAAACTGGGCCGGTTTTTGGTTTGTGAACCAGCGGTTCGTCGGAGGGTATTTCTGATGAACCGCGACAAACCGCTATGAATTTTAGGCCAGTTCGTTTTTCAGTTCATCACTGCAGACAGCCTGGTGCCGATCAATCAGTTTCCTAGGCAATGGGGGGATGGGCTTTCTGCAGACTTTCTGCAGCACCAGAAGTGACGGACTCACGAACCAAATGAAACAGTTCGCAAACCAGGCAATTTCATGCTGATTCGTGGTTCGTGAAACGCAATGAACCACGAACCGCCATTTTCCTGGTTCATGCCGATCTCTAGTCAGTTCCCATTTGGGGGTCTCTGGTGAAGGATGGCCCGATGTTGCCTGCCTGGATAGGGGCTCAAAGCAGGCACACTCGATTGGGGAGGCTTCCCACAGCACAGCTGGCAAACAAAGCCGAGCTAGTAGCTCACCCAGCTCAGAATTGGGGGGCACAGCTGCCATAGAGGTAAGCCTGCGGGGAGGCAGAAAACACCCAAGCTGGATCGATTCGCAGAGCCCTTGCAATAACTCAGTGGCCCCTGCAGGATTCCCCAGTTCACAGGTTGGGAACCACTGCAATAAAACATCAGCTAGAAACCCAGGTGAACAAAAACATTTTAACCTGGCATCTAAGTCAATAATAGGGCAGGTGCCAACCTCAACAGGAAGGGCATTCCAAAGTGAGACACCACCACTGAGAAAGCCCAGTCTCTGACCACCTGCTGAATGGGGACTAGAGAACCAGGTTTGGTGGAACTTTGTAACTTGTGCGATGGACAGTCTGGGGTGCCTTGTGAGGTTCTTGGTGCCAGGTAGCTAGCCCCTGATAGAAGCACCTGGTTCAGCAAGATACTGGCCTCGCTTCTTAGTTAATCTTTAAAAAGGTGTGTCTAGTTGCACCCGTCTGTAAAGGAATGCACAGGAAGTACAATTCATGGGAATGCAATGGGAGAGGTGATCCCCCACATGCAGGTGTGCCTTTTGGATGCATTTAGGATTTCATTCCACTGATTTATGTTCCAGCCGGCGATAACCATGTAGAAGCCTGATTGCATGTACTGGCCTCTTTCGTCCAATCCAGGCGTGGGTCTGGAAAAGCCAAAAGATTTCAGAAACTGGATCCAAAGTTCAAAATGGATTGCCTGAGGCTGCCCTCCATTGCCTAGCTCACAAGATCAGTTATTTCCCTGAGGCTCAACAGTGAAATCCTAAGTAGAGTTATTCCAGTGAGCCAGTCTAAGCCCATTGATTACGTTTCTCAAAGCTGGGTCTGTTCTCTGGCCCAACCAGGCAAGCCACTGCTTGGGGCCGCATGGTGAGGAGGGTACCAATGCTCCAGAGAGGCTCAGCTTGCTCCAAATCAGCAGGGGAGGTGCCTGTCACCCTTACCTCAAGCAGCTTGGCTTGGTCCCGGCTGGCAGCAGTGCCAGGCCCAGGCCGTGCCTTGCTTTGGGCAATAAAACACCCTGAACACGCTTGCCTGAAATGTAACCCATGTCTGGCACATCTACAAAGGCATTCAGTATACCCCACTGGAGTCTACCTGGAGCCAGTGTGGTGTAGTGGTTAGAGCATCAAGCGAAGATCTGGAGATTCCGGTTTGAATCTCCCCTCTGCCATGGAAGCTCACGGGGGGATCCTGGGCTGGTTGCACACCCTTGTCTCAGCCTCACCTACCTCACAAGGTTGTTGTGAGGATAAAATAGAGGAATGATGTAAAGCCCCTTTTGATCCCAATTGGGGAGAAAGGTGAGGTGTACATGAAATAAATAAGTATCCTCCAAAGATTCTGAATCTTGAGTTTTCTGCTTTTTGTCACTTGAAAAGTGTAACCAGAAGGATGGAGTATCTTTTTTTTTTAAGAGAGGGAGAAGGTTGAAAGCTAGTGATATGATTCAAATGTTGTTGTTTAATTAAAATCTGTCCTTCGCCAGACACTTTACACTGGGTATGAATAAACATGAACGGCAAGTGACCGCTTGATATCTGTTTTATATGTGGTCAGGGGTCATTTCGTAGAAAAAGAGCTGGAGTAACTCATTAGCATAACTCATCAGCATAACTCATTAGCATATGCCACACCCCTTGCCATCACCAGAAGTGTGTCATTAGCATAGCTGATTTGCATAAGCCACACCCTCTGACATCACCTATCCTGGCTGTTTTGGATCCAATCCTGGCCATTCAGGGCCGAAATTGGGCCCAAAATGGTAAAAAGGGGCTGAAAATGGCTGAAAAGGAGACCAAAATGGTCAGGATTGGGCTGCTGCTGAGTGGGAGAGTGATCCACCATGTGTCAGAGGCCCGATCCGGGCCATTTTGGCCCCAATCCAGGCCAAAACGGGCCCAAAATGGCCGAGAGTCAGGTGGGTGGAGCCACCTGACATGTGACCTCTTTGGGGAACTGCCGGAACTGCGTTCCTGCGCGTTCCCCCTCAAAATGAGCCCTGTATGTGGTCTTTTGTGACTCAATCTGCCTTTCCAAAGCACTGTGTTTGGAGGAAGCAGAGCTGAAACATTCAGAATCTACCTTGAACTCCAGGTGTAAAGCAAAGCCATCACCTGCAACCACTTTAGCCAACAGTCGAGGGAAGCAGGTGTGGTCTGGAGGTCTGCCAGAATTACGGCTGATCTCCAGACTGCAGAGAACTGTTCCCCTGATGGAATGGCAGCTTTACAGGATGGACTCTATGGTATTAAGGTCCCTCCCCAGACTTCACCCCCCCAAATTTCCAGAAATGTCTCAGTTCAGAGTTGGCAACCCTAATAGATTTGCCAGCCTCCAGGTAGTGGCTGGAGAGCTTCTTGAAGAACAGCTGATCTCCAGATTACAGAGATCAGTTCCCAGGGGAGAAAAGGGCCAGTTTGGTGGCTGGACTCTGGCACTATTCCTGGCTGAGGCCCTTCTCCTCCCCAAACCCTGCCCTCTCCAGCCCCCCCCCCCAATCCTCCAGGAATTTCCCAGCCTGGAGCTGGCAACCCTAACTTGGCAGCTATTCAGCATTAAACAAAATCCCAAATCAACACTGCACCCACACTTCGTTCTCCGTTTATTTTGCAGGAAAAGGCCGCCTGGGAGTTTTTCAAGGAAACCAATCTTGCTTGGAAACAGGTTGGAATTTTAAGGCTGGGATGTGGAAATTCTGCCTAAGTTCAGTGTTTGGAGAGATCGGGAAACCCTTTTTAATGCGACAAATCTTCATTAGAACATATAGACTTGTTACCTTTATTTTAAGTACAATCTTAAGCAGGATTGTACAGTAACTCCACTCTAAGAGCCAAGCTACAAGTGACGCCTGATACAGGTTGGACACTTGACAGCTTCCCTCAAGTTTTGATGGGAAATGTAGGCGCCCTGGTTTTACAGCTTGGTTCTCCATTACAGCTGCAAGACCAGGACGCCTACATTTCCCATCAAAGCTTGAGGAAAGCTGACAAGTGCCCAACCTGTGTCAGGCGTCACTTGTAGCTTGGCTCTAAGCCTACTGATTTCAATGGGCTTAGACTGGAGTAACTCTGTTTAGGATTTCCTGTTTGCCAGGCAGCAGGTATGGGGCGGGGTGGGGTGCATTGTAATCTGTGATTTTGCAAAAAAGAGGCATATTCCTTGATGGCCTGGAATCTCTCTCCACCCCTTGGGTTGTTATACTTGTCCGTTCCAGTTTGGGCGAAAGGCAGAGAACCAACCCAGTTGACCAGCTTCCTACATAGTAGGTTTTTAACAATAAAATTTTTTAAACCATGTAAAATCAAAAAGAGTCCAGTAGCACCTTTAAGACTAACCAATTTTATTGTAGCATAAGCTTTCGAGAATCACAGTTCTCTTCGTCAGATGCATTCTCTTCGTCACATGCATCTGACGAAGAGAACTGTGATTCTCGAAAGCTTATGCTACAATAAAATTGGTTAGTCTTAAAGGTGCTACTGGACTCTTTTTGATTTTGCTACTACAGACTAATAATAATAATAATAACATTCGATTTAAATACCGCCCTTCAGGACAACTTAATGCCCACTCAGAGCGGTTTACAAAGTGTTATTATTAACACTAACACGGCTAATTCCTCTGGATCTTAAACCATGTAGTTGGTTTAGAATATTTTTATGCTGCCTCTACAGACTCCTGCTCAGGGTGGTTTATTAAAGTACAAAAAAACCCCAAAGCCATTAAAATTTGCTTTGCAATCTCTATTGCTAAAAATAAAGTGACTTTTTTTCCCTTCTCTGCCACACGTCCTTACACGTAATAATAGATGGGGGTCTTTACATAAGTGGCAATGGTGTTACCCAAATTGATACACAGATCAGGCCCGTAAAGTGCAAAGCATCCTCTACAGGGGCACGGTTGGATCCTGTCACTGGAGTAATTATTTCATCATTGAACAGTCTTGTGTAGACCTGGGTCCCAATTTGGCATGGTACTCCAATTAAGAAGGAAAAATGAGCGAGAGAATGTTAAAAGGAAACAATTTCCCTTTGCAGATGAACTGCAAGGGAGAGCGAAAACATAAAACAGCATTGCAATACAGTAACACAATCCTAGCAACGCTACTCTTGGTTCTTGCCTGGTTGTGGTAAATGCACAATAGGGGCAATAAAAGATAAAAAGAAATATATAATGTTACCTTATCCAAGATGAATTATTTTATCCAAGCCTTTGGCAACTAAATCAGAGAGTCTTTGGGGGGAGAGCAACTATAGGGGTTCCTGTGACGGGGTAGTCTCACTCACAATAGTATCCATGTTTTTCACCTAGTTGGATTGTTGTCAGTTATCTGTGGCTACCACCACCGCAGCTGTTCCCTCATGCCGAGAATCTCATAGCAACAGGCTGGTTTTAAGGGGCACTTCATTGTCCTTGCTTTTATTCTCTGGTTTTCAGATTTCAGAACCCTGTGTTGTGCTTATGTACTTTGAAAGATTTAAAAAGCTGTTCTCAGGAGAGTTTGAGGGTGGGAATTGTTTTAATGTTCAAATGTTGGTGTCCACCCTTACAAATAAACCATTCCAACATATCTCTACCTCTGAAGGGTGTAGGCTAGGGGTGCTAGCTAGAGATGGGCACGAACCGGGAAAATACCAAACTGCACGGTTCAGGGTTCATCGCATTTCACGAACCACAGCTTTCAAGAACTTACCCTGGTTCGCGAACTGGTTCATTTGGTTCGTGAAAACTTCAAACATCACTTCTGGGGCAGCAGAAGGTCTGCAGAAAGCCCATCCCCACCCCCTGTTGCCTAGGAAAATTGAGTAATCGGTGCCAGCCTATCTGCAGTGACAAACCGAAAAATGAACCAAACGAACCAGCCTAAGTTTGTGGCATTTCGTCAGAAATAGGCTCTGGTGAACCACCGGTTCGCGAACCACGAACTGGCCCAGTTCATGACGAACTTTGGTTCATATTTCGATTCGTGCCCATCTCTAGTGCTAACCCCTGATTAGCTGCCTTAGTGGTTACTCTACTGCTTTAAGCTTTTCTCTTCCAACCTACTTCACTCCCAGTAGGAGAGCAGGGTTGAAAGAAAAATACTAAATGCTTTGAACTGCAGAATCCAGCAAGGTAGACTGCATACTTCATTTTTTCGGAAAACAAAAAGGAACACCTCTCTGCCTCCTCCAGCAGCTGTTTTGTGGTTGCACCTACCGCCCTGTGTCAGAATTCCAAAGAAGCCCGCAGGATCAAAAAGGTTGAGGACCGCTGGTTTAGTCCATCATAAAAATTCAATGGGACTATAACACCGAGCTGTTTCCTGTACAAAAAGAGTGGAGCAGGGTGCATTATACTCTTTTTAAAAAAACAGAAGTGCAAAGTGTGGTTTTCCTTCCCTTGAAGTTAAACTTCTCCGTCAATGTTTTCTTCAGCTTCTCTTCGAGTTAGGATGAGCTAGTTAGTTGACTCTTTTTCTATTATGCATCTTTATACAGACATTTAGTTGAACTCCGCTACTTCGAATGTATTGTCAGAGATGAGTCAATGTCCTCCAAAATGTGGGGCAGGTGTGTGTGTGTTTTCTTTAACTGTCTGATGCCATTTGAGTCTGTGTGGTGCTTACAGAAGACAGGTCAAGCCCAAAGCAGAGCACCCATTCATGCTACCACAATGTTGCTTGTGGAACAATAACTCAAGCGCACAGTGGAGGATGGTTGCTTCTTGAATTTGGGCACTGTCCCTTGCCTGGAATTTGGAGAAACAAAGCGACTGCGAGCCTTTGTTCAGCTGGAAGTCCCTCTTAGACGATGGTTTGTGTTTCTGCATATCATGACAACATATTTGCTTCCTGAGAAATAATAGCTCTGGTTTATTTTTAAAACTTCATAGGCTGTATATTCTCGAAGGGAGAGTGGCCATTTTTGTGCTTCTCTGCCCCACCACGCTTTGGGGCACTTGGAAGCCTCTTCGAAACCCCTACGAACTGGAAACTAGGGGCTCTACCCTCATGGCCTGACACTTTTCTACTGAACATCCACTATGATGAAGAATTCTGAGGAACCTAGAAGCCTGCACTCTTGTTTCTTAATATTTTGGTTGGTCCCGTTAAGAAAACACTATTGCTTGTGGTTGTTTCTGCAGTTTTGAAACTCTGAAGACCTCAAAGGTTGTGTGAAGATGGAGCCACACCCTCTATCTACCCAACAGATTTTATTTTGTGCCTCCACAGAGCAGTAAAACAACTCAGGAGGAATCGAGCACATTTTGGTGGGGCTTTGCCAGACACTGCAGGGCTTGTAGAGGTGGGCTGGAGGAGGGGAAAAGAAGATGATAAGGGCTCACTGGTGGAGCACACTGGTGGCCCATATAGTCCAGCATCTTGCCCCGCACAGTGGCCAGACAGCAGCTCTGGAAGGGCCAGCAAGCAGGGCATCGGGGCAAGGCCTTCCTCCGATGTTACTTCCTGGCTCTTGTATCCAGAGACTGACTGCCTCTGGATGTGGATCTTCTCTTTAGTACCCATGGCTGGTAGCCATTGATAATAGAAATCTGTCTAATCCTCCTATTTATTTATGCATTTACTTCATTTTATACATCACCTTTCTCCCCCACAGGGACCCAAAGTGGTTTTTACATTGTCCTCCTCTCCTCTGTTTTATCCTGACAACAACCCTGTGAGGTAGGTTGGGGTAAGGGTGTGACTGGCCCAAGGCCATCCAGCAAGTTTCTGTGGCAAAGTGAGGATTTGAACCTGGTGTAGCAGTTGTGTCAGGACATCTCCAGAGCAGGTCTGAATCCGCACTCGCTTATTTTCCGTTTTTCAAATGCAAAGATTGCGTTGGTTCCTGTCCCGCAATTTTCAATCCACCGTTCACATTCATGGCCAAATTGCGTATGCCTCGCGCGACCCGGTGTTCACATGTTTGGAGGAAATTGCGCCATAGTGGGCAGGGCTTAGCCTGCTCGCATCAACCCCCCCCTTTTTTTTAAAAAAAATTCCGCTATATCGACATTGCTATGTTTTGAAACATCAGCAAATAGAAATTTCGCGCACCAATTTTTCTTTGTGTTCATTGGTTCCTATCTCTGGCGGGCAATTTAAAAATGATCTAAAAAGGAAGCACTTAAGAAAGATTGCTTTGTTGGGGGAAGTGGCTGCTAAGAATCAAGATTTACCCAAGTTAAAACATCATTTTCCCGATATTTCAATATTCCCTTAGTTTCAATCCCCCTCCCCAAAAAGACGTCAAAGCGGCCATGGAGTCCGAGGCGTTTGTGGTGCTGATAAGTGTCCCCTCGCTTTCAGTACGGTTTTCCTTTTTTGTACACCAGAACTGAAGTGGGGGTGGTTAGAGGGGGCGGGCATTTGAAAACCGCTTCTAAGCATTCGCATCCACCGTGAAAATTGCGGAAAAGAACCGAAAACAAGCGTTGGAACCACAGCGAAGGAAATATGTAAGACTTGTGGGATTGAGTTGAGGGAGTGTGAACGGCACTGAGAATTGCGCTGAACGAGTGGGAAAATGGCGGGAAAACATAAGAAGTGTGGATTCAGCCCAGGTTAAAGTTGCAGAGTCTAATTTGGGAAAATCCTGGAGATTTGGGCAGTGGAGCTTGGGGAGATTTGGGTTTGGGGAGGAGAGGGGAGGGACCTCAGCAGGGTAAAATGCCATAGGGTTGCCAGCCTCCAGGTAGTGGCTGGAGATTTCCCGGAATTACAACTGGTCTCCAGGCCACAGAGATCAGTTCACCTGGAGAAAATGGCTACTTTTGAGGTGGACTGTATGGAATTATGCCATGCCAAGGTCCTTTCCCTCCCCAAACCCCACTTTCTCCAGGTTTCACCCTCCAGATCTCCAGGAATTTCCCAACTTGGAGCCGGCAACCCTGCATGCCTCTCCAAAGCAGGCATTTTCTCTAGGGGAACTGATCTCTGTTGCCTGGAGATCAGCTGTAATTCTGGGAGATTCTCGAAGTTGGCAACCCTAAAACAGACCAGCTGTTAACTTACCCTGAAAGTTCCTGAAGCGCCACTTTCCTGGGGGGGCCACTTGCAAGCTGAGGTTGAACAGGCCTGATCCAGACCCAGGTGAATGGACTCCGTGGCACTGCCAACATCCCCAGGGCTGTCTGAACGTCCCAATCTGCCCCTGCCCCAGAGCTCTGGAACCAGCTGAACCGAGCTTTGTGCAGGCTCTGGGAGCGTGCCTGCCTGGCCAAGGCGCTGGAACAGGCCCCGCTCTCTCTGTGCCCCACAAACAGACTCCTTCTGTGCCTGCCGAGCTCTGGCATTGCTGCTCTCGGCCTGAGAGCTGAACGTGGGTGGGTTTTCTTCCTCTGCCGTGGCTCTGTTTGCTGGGTGAAGCAGTGCCAGCAGCAGGACTGCATGTGTGTGTGTGGTCCTGCTCGGGAGTCCTTTCTCCCCGCCTTTCCTGCCGGGCAGCTCCACAGCCAAGTTCTCCTGTACGTAAGCAAGGAAAGGCTGCCTCGGGCTCTCTTGAGCTGATGTCAGCCTCAACCCTACAGCTGTGGGAACAAGGGAGGGGGTAGCTAGGAAGGCAGAGAGGTTTTCCCCCCTCTGTGGTAAATGAATTTGGGGTGCCGTGCTGGATCAGCTTCTTTGACTCCTCTTTCCTCTACTGGAGGGAATTCCAAGTTGCAGACAGAGGAGAGAGAGTTCTGGACTGGAGAGGTTGTCTTTGGGGAGACGGTGGAGAACTGCAGAGTAGATCTCTCCATCATTTCACAAGGCCAGCCCTCACAAACCTCTCCTGTAATCTCAGGGACAGCGGCTGCATCACACAAGCCCAGGCATCGCTTTATTTCTCGTTTCTTTTTTAAAAGCCATAGCTCAGAGCATCAAAAGTCCATAATCTATCCACACAGATGTCCAATGTAGAAATGTGTGCCCAAGTTTGTTATCCCCCTATTTTTGTTATCCCCTTATTTTATATTTGTTATCCCCCTGTTTTTGTTATCCCCCCTATTTTATATTTGTTATCCCCCTGTTTTTGACCAATTTTTGGTCAAAAAGTTGACGGCTTATTAGAAAGGTCGACTTTTCACAGGTTCAGTATTAATTTATAACGTTTACTATATGTAAACTGAGCTGCAGTAGATAAGTATAAATTACGATATTCTTTGTGTATTGTATAGCTTTTTTATTAAAAGAAAGATTCAGAGAACTGCAGAAGTCCAAGATTAATAATAACATAATATAATAACATTTGATTTATATACCGTCCTTCAGGACAACCTAACGCCCAGTCACAGCAGTTTTATTTATTTGATTTATTTGATTTGATTTCTACCCTGCCCTTCCCACAGATGGGCTCAGGGTGGCTAACAACATTCAAAAAATGCATTAAAAGTCACGAAAACATAAAATCAATAATTTTTAAAAAGTCATTAAAATAGTCCAGGAGCCAGCTATTTAAACAAATATTGGGAGTCCGTATACGGGCATAGCAGATGGCCGAGGGCAGCCCCAGAAGAAGTGGTGGTCTTAGATGGAAGAAGGAGGACACCCGCCAGCACTCAGCCGAAGTCCCGGCGGAACATCTCCGTTTTACGGGCCCTGTGGAACTGTAACCGGTCCTGCAGGTCCCGGATTTCCAGCGGGAGAGCGTTCCACCAGGCCGGGGCCAGGGCAGAAAAAGCCCTGGCCCTGGTTGAGGATAGACAGATGTCCTTCGGGCCGGGGACCACCAGGAGTTGCTTGTCTGCAGAGGGCAACACCCTGCAGGGGACATAATGGAATAGGCGGTCCCACAGGTATGCAGGTCCCAGTCCGTGAAGGGCTTTAAACACCAAGGTTAACACCTTGAACCGGATCCGGAACTCCAACGGGAGCCAGTGCAGCTTACAAAGCACAGTTTACAAAGTATGTTATTATTTTTCTCGCAACAATAATTACCCTGTGAGGTGGGTGGGGCTGAGAGAGCTCTGATAGAGCTGTGACTGACCCAAGGTCACCCAGCTGGCTTCAAGTGGAGGAGTGAGGAATCAAACCTGGCTCTCCAGATTAGAGTCCTGCCGCTCTTAACCACTACACCAAACTGGCTCTGTGTCCTCTGCCACATTCCAAAATGTTTATTTCCACCATGCCTGCACAAAATCACCCTTCCTCTCACGACCAAATCCAGCAGCTGTCCTTATATTATAAACAACAGAGATTTTTTCAAGCCGACAGATGACAGCCCAGTTCTATTACAATTGATGACTCAATGGTGAAGAAGGATGAAGATTTTTCAGGAGTGTAAGCTTTCAAATCTTGTTGGTATCTTCTATCAAGGAAAAATGCGTGGATGGCATTATTTCAAAACAGTAAAGAGTCCAGTAGCACCTTTAAGACTAACCAACTTATTTGTAGCATAAGCTTTCGAGAAGCACAGCTCTCTTAGTCAGATGCATCATCAGAAGAGAGCTGTGCTTCTCAAAAGCTGACGATGCATCTGATGAAGAGAGCTGTGGCTCTCGAAAGCTTATGCTACAAATAAGTTGGTTAGTCTTAAAGGTGCTACTGGACTCTACTATTTTGCTACTACAGACTAACATGGCTAACTCCTCTGATTATTGCAGTAGAGTGACATGGGTTCGAGTTCAGATGAAAATGTTGTGTGCGGCACTGGTGATTTTGCTCACTCATTTTAAGGCCACTTCAGACACGATGTTGTTGAGGTGCACCCTCCAAGACGTGTTATAGGAATGACAGAAAACTTATTCAGTCAGTCGGTTAGCCTTTATTGGCAGAAGTCAGCAAAATGTACAGAAATCTTTATCGAAAAGATATCAAGGCACCAGCACACCTCCTCAGATAGCCAAGATTATCTGTCACTTCACACTCTTGTCAGGGTGTAACGAACCCTGGATAAATTATCACTAGATGTGGCTGCCACAAGTGTTAGATGCGGTAGGGTTGCCACCTCCAGACTGGGAAATTCCCAGATATTTGAGGGGTGGAGGTTGAGGACAGTGGCATTTGGGGAGGGATCTCAGCAGGGTCCTGGAGTCCATCCTCCAAAGCGCCATTTTCTCCCAGGAAACTGATCTTTATGGCCTGGAGATCAGTTTTATCTCTGGGATATCTCCAGCCACCACCTGGAGGTGGCACAAAAATAGAAGGGCTGTTCCATAAACAACAAAGCTACAATACAGACCTCTGCCTGGAGGTACGCGGCGCTTGATTGTCACATTAATCCCAGCTTGATGATGCAACTATTACTACCTTCATGCTTGTATACTTTATTAATAATGAACCTTTGAGAAAGTTTGTTGCGAAACGGGAGGAATATAATATGCTGGCAAAACCTGTTAAGGTTTTGGATCCCAGATCGGCTCAAATCTTTTTGATTTCGCTCTCCACATTTGACAATTGGAAACCTCTCTAGAGAATTTGCTCACGGCGAGAGGCACATCATTTAGAAGAAACACCGGAAATATGGAATTATTATGATTTCAACAACTTTATTCTAGATATATTGTTGAAGGCTTTCACGGCCGGAGAACGATGGTTGTTGTGGGTTTTCCGGGCTGTATTGCCGTGGTCTTGGCATTGTAGTTCCTGACGTTTCGCCAGCAGCTGTGGCTGGCATCTTCAGAGGTGTAGCACCAAAAGACTTTATTCTAGATACTTACCTTAACGTAAAAGAGATAGAGAGTATTTTCCCACGGAGGACCCCTTTTCACCAGGAGGATTTTGAGGATGTCTATTGATTGCTATTAATTACAAATGTTATCTATTTATTGTGAATGTTATTTATTGTACAATACCTCGTGTTCATATTTATTGACCAATATTTATTGATTGACTTAGTAGTGAGTGGATATTAGGATTTTGGATCAGATTTACGTCTTTTGAGTCGAGCACTTTAGCACTATTGCACATTCTAACAAAATATATATATTTAAATATTTGAAAATTCTTTTATCTACGTATAAGTTGATCTGCTGTACCTCCAGACGGTGGTTTGTACTATAACCACCTGGAGGCTGGCAACCCTATCTAGGGTTGCCAGTTCCAGGTTGGGAAATTCCTGGAGATTTGGAAGGAGGCTGTGGACTCGTAGGGTTGCCAACCTCCCGGAGAAAAAGGCTGCTTTGGTGGTGGGGGAACTCTATGCCATTAGATATTTTGAGGTCCCTTCCCACCCCAGCCCCACCCTGCCAAGTTCCACTCCCCAAATCTCCAGGAATTTCCCAACCTGGAGTTGGCAAGCCTACTGGGGAAGGACCTCAGAGGGCATAATGCTGTTTACTCTCCACAGCAGTCATTTTCTCCAGCGAAACTAACACCTGTGGCCTGGAGATCAGTTGTCATTCTGGGAGATCTCCAGCCACCATCTGGAGGTTGGCAACCCTATGTGTGAACCAGCTTCTAGTGGGGTCCGGATCTTTCACCAAAACTTACCAGGGAACAAGATTATCATTTGCCTTTAAGGAACCGCAAGATTTCTGCTTAGTTTTGCAACCTCTCTCTCTCTCTCTCTCTGCAGGCTACTTTTACTCCTGGAGAAAGGTGGTGCCTTGGAGGCAAATCTGCTGCTTATCAAAATAGGCTAAAGGAGTCACCCTTTCACCCGGGCTTGTTCTTGCTTGACTTGTGCCGCACGCCCCATTCCCGGGGAAGGCCCTTGGAACAGTTCGTTTGCTTGGCAGTCACGCCCAGGAAATATTTACTGTCATGGGTGGGGGGGTGGTATGTGAAGGGATTGCTCCATGCTCCTCCAATCATGTCTTTCCACAGTACTGTCCCACACCCTCAGGAAAGCTGGAGGAATTTTAGTTTTCCTGCACAAAAACTGCTCTTCAGCATACGAAACAAAGGGGGAGATGGTGGCCGTCGTCACACGGGCCCTTATTTCATCAGTTTTGCACTAGAAGTCGTTTCTTCTGTTATCGTTATGAGAATGGATTCTCACATCTTTTGATGACTGCTTGCGCTTCCAGTCAGTCACATTAAAAGGGAAAAGTGCAATTCAACAGTCAGTCAAAGTGCCTCCGGAAACGGGGCCCTAAAAATCCCACCACTTAAAAAAAAAAATGTCCCGCATATTGGTGCTATATCGCTCTTCTGTTATACCAGTGTTGTGCTGGGCCAACCCAAAAGCCAACCGTGATAGGTAGCAGAGGTTTCCCGGCCATGGCAGAATATCGCTATAGCGCTATACGGCTGGCGTTTTTTTTAAAAAAAATTACTTTGAGGCTTAATTGCGGGTTGTGCTGGGGCTTGTGGGAGTGTAGGGCAGGAGAATCAGTGTTAGGTGAGACAGATGATCGGGGAGAGTGAGCGTTTTGGTGTTGCAAAGCGTTCATAGTCGATCTAGGGCATTCACATGGAAGCGGATAAAGACGATATAAAGAGTCACAAAGCATGAATTGGGGAGAATGGCGAAATCGCAAGAGAGCCGGAATAAGGTGAGCATTCAGCGGGAGATGGCGCTAGTTTGGCGCTAAATTTATGGCCGTATGACGACGGCTGGTGACATGCAGTGATCCTGCACCCTTCCATTTGAGAGCCTACAGGCGCACAGAATAAAAAGTTGCCAACCTCCAGGTGGACCGGGAGTTCTCCTAGTAGTATAACTGATCTCTAAACAAAAAGAGTCCAGTAGCAACTTTAAGACTAACCAATTTTATTGTAGCATAAGCTTTCGAGAATCAAGTTCTCTTCGTCTGATGAAGAGAACTGTGATTCTTAAAAGCTTATGCTACAATAAAATTGGTTAGTCTTAAAGGTGCTACTGGACTCTTTTTGATTTTGCTACCACAGACTAACACGGCTAACTCCTCTGCATCTATGATCTCTAAACAGACATCAGTTCCACTGGAGGAAACGGCAGTCACACAGGATAATCTTATCTCCCATGTTATTCCACCTCTACGTAAAGCCTTTGGGAGAACTCATTTGCAGCGAAGGAGTGGCATGCCATCAATGTGGTGTCATCCACAGAGATTTGGCGGGGAGGGGGTTCCAGCAATTATCCCCCCACCCCTATTCCTTGCAGGCCTTCAATTTTGGCAAATAAAATTTTACTAAAGTCAATCAATTTCTTTGCAGGAAGATAGCGTTCTCGGTTAATCTAGGATATATTTCATCAATGCCCCGGTGTTTGTAAATTAGTTTGTACTTTTATGATTATGTAATGTGATTGTGCCCATCGCCCTTAATGTGTAGTAGTATGGTTTTGAGTTTACAAGCTATTTGTAAGCTGCCTAGAGCTATTTTTTTTTTGGTACAGCAAGTTGAAAGTCAGTTTAATGGAACATGAGTTACTGGGCCTAAAAAGTCTAGCAGGGAAGATTTGTACATCTGTTGCAGCAACCAACAAGCACTTTGAGACATTTTCAAGACTAACCAACTTATTGGATCTTGGCTGTTGTGGGTTTTCCGGGCTGTATTGCCGTGGTCTTGGCATTGTAGTTCCTGACGTTTCGCCAGCAGCTGTGGCTGGCATCTTCAGAGGTGTCTTACAGCTCAGATCTTACAGCTCAGATCTTGCCAAGATAACATAAATGAAGTAGCCAACAAGCTGAATTCTTGCAAAGGGGCTGAGCTGTGCTTTGGATCTGGCAAGCTCATCTCTTGGAGTCTCTCTACGCAAGACATCTTCCACGGGGATGCTCAAGTGAAAGATCTTACACTTGTTCTCCCATTGTGGATACACACGCCCTACTAGGGAGACAAGAGTACACTTGAATATAAAACCGCACCGAAAGTAAGTCACTTGAGCTCCCCCGTGGAAGATGTCTTGTGTAGAGAGACTTTTGGAATGCTTCAAGAGCCAATAGTATTGTTTTGGAAACTCAGTAACAGTAGATGGGGTCATTCCTCAAGTGCTTTGAAATCGGGGAGCAACATAGAGAGAAATTAAGGAAGGGGAAAGGAAAGAAGGAGGGAAAGAAGTACAGGTGCTCTACTGTCAAGTATCTTCTGTCTACTGAATAAGGTTCGAGTCCAGTACCATTTTAAAGATCAACAAGAATTTCCACAGTAGAAGGTGTCAAGAGTCAAACCTCCCTTCGTCAGATATAAATAGGAACAAAGTCTACTCATATTTGAGGAAGGGAATTTTAACTCTCAAAAGCTCACCCCCTGGAAACTCTTGCTGGTCTTCAAACCTTGTGCATCTTTTTTAGACTAACACAGCCACCCACCTGAAATGTTCTGTCTTTTCTGTTTGCTTCTCAAACACAATTATTCAGCAGCTGAAGGTTCAATGCTAGTAGATTCTTCCCCTGGGCCTGTCCTGCTCCTTCTCAGCTGCCCCGTGCCTGGTTATTTTCCACGCCGTGCCCCCAGCCGGACTGTCTTCTGGCCTTCCTCGTTCATCCGCCTACAGTGTTCTCAGTGTAATGGGAACAGCTTAAGAATATATTCCTCCACTGCTACACTGAGGATAACGCCGAGGACATTTAATACATTTTAAGTAAAACGACGCCGTGCTGAAAGGTAGTCCTCCTGAGTCTTGTCTGTGTGCAAAATCAAAAAGAGTCCAGTAGCACCTTTAAGACTAACCAATTTTATTGTAGCATAAGCTTTCGAGAATCACAGTTCTCTTCGTCAGATGCCTGGTACAGAGACTGGTCAAATACAGAAGAGGAGGAGAGAGAAGAGGCAATTAGGGGGAGGAAGGGGGAGGGTGCAATCAAAACATTCCTTTGCTAGTATATGTAAACATCTCCTTTTAGTGTGTTGGCTTCAAAGGAGTTTGCCCTGTTAGTTTGTAGCAGCCAAACAGCTAGACCATCCAATTCCAATGCAGTATGGGCCTTCGATAACCACAGCATCTGACAGAGAGATCTGTGGTTCCCGAAAGCCCACACCAGGTGCCTCTGCATCTCTTGTCTCTGTGTGAACCTTCTACATCTGACAAATGCAAAGCCTTTCCTTGCCAATGTATCTCCCGCTTGAAAAATAGGAAGTTGATGGACCAGGTGAGAAACCCATGCTGTTGTGGCAGCCCGTTTCCCAGCAGGGATAGGTACCGCCCAATTGGGACTGAGGCGGCCCGTTCCCTGTAGCAGGCCAGCTTGTGTGTACCCAACAGGACTGTGGGACTGATACCCTCAGTTAGTTTTAGATCCAGAGGAGTTAGCCGTGTTAGTCTGTAGTAGCAAAATCAAAAAGAGTCCAGTAGCACCTTTAAGACTAACCAATTTTATTGTAGCATAAGCTTTCGAGAATCACAGTTCTCTTCGTCAGATGCATGATCCAAACTGGTCAAATACAGAAGAGGAGGGGAGATAGGGGAGAGAAGGAGACATATATCAGAAGGGGACAAGGATGCAATTAGCGGGGAGGCAACCAAAACATTCCTTTGCTAGTAAATGTAAACATCTCCTTTTGGTGTGGAGTCAGTTTGCCGTGTTAGTTTGCAGCAGTAAAAGCCTCCAATTCCTATGTAGTATAAGCCTTCGATAACCACAGCTCTCCCTGCCAGATGCATCTGACAAAGAGAACTGTGGTCCCCGAAAGCCCACACCAGGCGTCACTGGGCTCCCCCAGACCACGCCTCTGTAAAGGAAATCTGTTACCTGTGATAATGTGATAACCATTCATAGTCTCTATTCAGTCCCAGCTTGACAGAGTCAAATTTGCATATGAATTCCAATTCAGCAGCCTCCCGTTGGATTTTGTTTTTGAAAGGTTTCTGTTGAACCACAGCGACCTTTAAGTCTTTGGTGGAATGTAATCTACCAGGACATTCCACCAAAGACTATGGATGGACACCAACACAAACTGATAGGACATTGATTTGATTTATTCAGTTTTAGTCCACTGTCCCCACAAGCAGGCTCAGAGCGGAGTAAAAAAAATTACATTAAAAACACATAAGATAGAGTTTGTACAATAATAAAACTCTAGATGACGGTCCCCCATATACCCAGCCCCAATAACATTTCAATGGGTGGAAGGTGGAAAGAATAGCATGGATGGAAACTCGGGGGGGGGGGGTGTCACACCACCACGTCCTGGAGACTGGTGGAAGGCACCCCTACCCCCAGCCTCAACCATATGTATGGTGGAACAACTCCACCTTGCAGGCCCGATGAAAGGATAGTATGCCTTATTCGGGCCTGGGTTTCCGCAGACAGAGAGTTCCACCAGGTCGGGGCCAGGACTAAAAAGGCCCTGGCTCTGGTCGAGGCCAGGAGATCCTCCCTGGGGCCAGAGACCACCAGTAGATTTTTACTGGCTGATCAAATCACCCTCCGGGGCATATATGGTGAGAGGCGGTCCTGTAGATATCCTGTAGACACTTGTCAGTTCAAAAGGGCTGGCCTGCTACGAACCTTCCTTAAAGAAATATCGTTCCCTAGTTACTCTTTTCTGCCCCATGTACTTTGCCGTGCTCAAAGGTAGATGTTTTTTCTTAGGTGCTCTGAACGTAACAGGGATCTTGAGGAAGACCCCCACCCTGTGCTAGGGGAATCTAGGGTGGGCACAGGCAGGGGACATTGGGGGCACAACTGTTGGCAGGGCAGCGGCAGAGACAGGATTTCCCCCCTCAAATAAGCAGCCGTGTTCCTTTACTAAATCAAGCATCTTTGCAGTGTGTGTGCTTGCCTTTCACCATGCCTTCACTCCCCAACAGCTGCAGACATTAACTAGCTTCGTGAAATCAGTATCTGCTCTTTGATTTGAGTCCAGTAGAGACCAACTAGGTTTTGAGAGTCAAAGCCCCCTTCATCAGATAAGGAGAGAAGGGAGCTCTCACTCTCAAATGCTTATACTGGGAAATCTTGTCGGTCTTGGAGGTGCGACTGGACTGGACTCAAACCCGGTTGTTCTGCTGCAGACCAACACGGCCACCCACCTGAAACTGGTCTGGGTTTTGTCCTTGATTAGACTGGCACACACACACACACACCCCTACACTCCAGGGCCTCGGACCCTGCTGATCCCCTCTGGCTCAAAATGTTCTCAGTGAAGATCCCCTCATTGCGCCTGAAGAAGTGAACACTAGCTAAGGTTGCCAGCCTCCAGGTGGTGGCTGGAGATCTCCTGAAATTACAGCTGATCTCCAGACTACAGTTTGGTTCCCCTGGAGAAAATGGCTGCTTTGGAGGGTGGACTCCATGGCATTATAGCGTTCTGAAGCCCCTCCCCTCCCCAACCCCCCCCCCTCAAATCTCCAGGAGCTGGCAACCCTATGCAAACTTTTGTTGGAATAAGAAGATTCTGATCTCGCAGCACTTCAGAGAGCAAGGAGAGGTGCAGGGTGTGAGCTTGGGAGAGTCGGCGCTTCCTTCTTCAGATACACAGGGAGGAGTAGAGACCCCTGACCCTTAAGATCCCTGCATCTGACGAAGGGAGCTCTGCTCTCCAGAGCTCCAACCCTGGAAATCTAGTTGGTCTCTAAGGTGCTCCAGGAGCCGAGTCTTGCTCTTCCCTGCTGGCACCAAATCCTGCCCCCGGGAAAGCATCTTCGAGAGGGAGCTGCCCAGTCGGAACAACAACTTGTTTGCAAACCCGTAGGCGGGCCTATTCGCAGCGCAGTCCTAAACAGAGTCGCCCCAGTCTAATCGCACTGGTTTCGATGGTCTTAGAGCGGAGTAACTGTGCGTAGGACTGCAGCGGGGCGACCACCCGAGTTTCGGGGCGGGATCGGGGGCCGGGCCGCTCCTCTCCTCTCCTCTCCGCCCCGCCCGACGGCGCTCGCCCCCGGCGGCAGGGCAGCCGCGCGCCCCCGGCCCCCCGGGCTCGGCCCCGGCGGGCGGGGCGCGCGCCTATTGATGGGCCGGGAGGCTCCGGAGCGGCCAGGCGGGGCGGGGAGCGGCGGCTCCTCCCTCCGCCAACTTCCCGGGGCCGCTTCGGAGGGGAGGCGCCCGCCTGGCCCCGCCGCCCCGCATTCCTGCGAAGGCAGCCCGGGCGACAAAGGAGCGGCCGGGCCGGCGCGGCGCGCTCGGGCCAAACTTTGCCCAACTTTGCGGGCCGGCGGCGGAGGGGCCGAGGCGCGCTCCCGCCCGCGCCCCCGCGCCTCCCGGGCCCCCGCTGGCCTTAGGCTGGCGCGCGGGGCGGGGGCGCGATGGGCGCGGGGCGGGCGCGGCTGGGCGCGCTGCTGGCGCTGGGGCTCGGGCTCGGGCTCGGGCTGGGGCTCTGGCCGGGGCCCCTGCGCGGCGCGGCGGCGGCGCTGAACGGCAGCGGGCCGGAGCGGTGCAAGCGCGCCGCGCCCTGCGAAGCGCTGCGCCAGGGCGCCTGCCTGGGCTCGCCGCTGCCCTACGCCGCCACCTCCACGCTGCTGGCCGCCGACTCCCACTCGCAGGCCGAGGCGCACGACAAGCTGCTCCTCTGGTCCGGTAAGCGGGGGGGACGGGGCGGGGCGGGGCGCCGGCGCCCTCTGAGCGCGTGCAGAGGGCCCCTGGGGGAGCGGGCCGGCCCGGCCGGTCCCCCACTTACTGCCTGGGAGATTTACCCCCCCCCCACACACACTCTAGGGTTGCCAGCTGGCCGGGAGAACAAGCTCCCCTCCCTTTCACAGGTTTACTGTACAATCCTATGGAGATAGATCCAGACGAGTTAGCCGTGTTAGCCTGTAGTAGCAAAATCAAACAGTGTCCAGTAGCACCTTTAAGACTAACCAATTTTATTGTAGCAGAAGCTTTCGAGAAGAACGTGATTCTCGAAGGCTTATGCTACAATAAAATTGGTTAATCCTATGGAGAGTTACTCCCGTCGATACCCACGGGCTTACACTGGAGCGCTTCTCCAGACGATGACGCTTTGAATGTGCAATAATGGACAGTTGAAACGTTTTGCTGCTCTCTGCCGACGCTCTCTGAGTGCGTGCAGAGGGCGCCCGTTCGGGATCCTTGGGGAGCGGGCAGGCCCAGCCGGTCTCCCACTTACTGCCTGGGAGATCCCCCGCGCAGACTCTAGGGTCGCCAGCTGGCCGGGAGAAGAGGGTCCCCTCCCTTTCACAGATTTATTGTACAATCCTAGGTCAAGATGGGCAGCTGTGTTAGTCTGTCTGTAGCAGTGGAAAAGAGCAAACGTCCGGTAGCACCTCTTAAGACGAACAAAATTAGTGGTAGGGGATGAGCTTTCTTGAGCCACAGCTCACTTCTTCAGATGTAGGCTTTTGAGAGTCAAAGCTCCCTTCGTCAGATGCAGGGATACCTGAAGAAGTGAGCTGTGGCTCATGAAAGCTCATCCCCTACTGCTAATTTTGTTAATCTTATAGGTACTACTGCACAATCCTATGGAGCGTTACTCTAGTCAAAACCCATGGGCTTAGACTGGAGCACCTCTCCATATGACTACACTTTTAACGTGCAGTAATGGACAGTTGAAAGTTTTTGCTGCCCTGCTGCTGCTGCTGCTGCTCTCTGCCAAGGGATCCGATGCACTCTGGGCATGTGCAGAGGGTGGGCGTTGGGGGCTCAGGGCGCCAGCAGGCAAGGGCTGCAGGCATGTCCAGCTGGATTCCCTCTTACTGCCTGAGAGAAAAAGAGACACCCCCCCCCCCAACACACACAGTAGGGTTGCCCACTGGCCAGGAGAACAAGGTCATGATCCTATGGAGAAAAGAGCCAAGTATGAGCTTTCGGAGAAGAAGTGAGCAGTGAAGAAGTGAGCTGTGGCTCACGAAAGCTCATACCCTACCCCAAATTTTGTTAGTCTGCTAGTTGCCACTGGTCTCTTGTTTGACCTGAAGAAGTGAGCTGTGTGACTCACGAAAGCTCATACCCTACCCCAAATTTTGTTAGTCTGCTGGGTGCTACTGGACTCTTGCTCTACCTGAAGAAGTGAGCTCTGACTCACGAAAGCTCATACCCTACCCCAAATTTTATTAGTCTGCTAGTTACCACTGGTCTCTTGCTCTACCTGAAGAAGTGAGCTGTGTGACTCACAAAAGCTCATAACCTACCCCAAATTTTGTTAGTCTGCTAGGTGCTACTGGACTCTTGCTCTACCTGAAGAAGTGAGCTGTGTTACTCACAAAAGCTCATAACCTACCCCAAATTTTGGTAGTCTGCTAGGTGCTACTGGACTCTTGCTCTACCTGAAGAAGTGAGCTCTGACTCACGAAAGCTCATACCCTACCCCAAATTTTGTTAGTCTGCTAGGTGCTACTGGACTCTTGCTCTACCTGAAGAAGTGAGCTGTGTTACTCACAAAAGCTCATAACCTACCCAAAGTTTGTTAGTCTAGGTGCCACTGGACTCTTGCTCTTTTCTACTGCTACAGACAGACAAAGATGGCTACCCATCTTGTCTAAAACAGGAGCAACTCACCATAGGATTAGACTGAATGTGCAGAAATGGGCAGTGGAAACTTTTTGTGAGGTGGAGGTAAATCAGATCATCTGGTCTGTTGCAGATCAAATTGATATAAATGGGACAACTGAAGGGATCGGTTTGCAAGCTAGTTTCAGGTAGATACAGCTGTGTGGGTCAGCAGGGTTCAAATCCAGTGGCACCTTTGAGTCCTGTGGTATATTTATTGTATATATGCCACAGCAAATGGGGGACATTACAAGACCGACAAGATTGCCAAGGTATAGGCTTTTGAGAGTCAAAGCTCCCTTCGTCAGATGCAGGAATCTTAAATTTCAGAGATCTCCACTCCTCCCTGTATCGGAAGAAGGGAGCTCTCACTCTCAAAAGCCATATACCTGGGAAATCTACCTGGTCTTTAAGGTGCCACTGAATTCAAATCCTGTTGTTTAAAATCTGGCAACCCTACAACACACAGGCACACATATGCACAGTTCCATAAGGTTCCCCAACCCCTGGCATGCCTGGGGAGTAATAGACTCAAAACCTGGTGCATTGCAGTGGTTAGACTTTCACAGGGTTTTTTTTTCTGAGAAAAGAGGTAGCGGAACTCTCAAGAGGGAAATGAGGAAGAAACACACGGGATTCTTTGAAATAATATTATTTTCACGCACTATTGCTGAGCATTTTCAAGAGGTGCCGGTACTCTGTTCCACCGCGTTCCCCCTGAAAAAAAGCTTCAGACTAGGATCTAGGAAGTTCGGGTTCAAATCCCCACTCTGCAACAAAGTTCGCTGGGTGACTTTGGGCCAGGGACATTCTCACAGCCTTGCCTACCTCACAAGGTTGTTGGGAGGATAAAACAGGAGGGGAGAGCTATGTATGTCCTCCTGAGCTCCTTGGAGGAAAGGCAAGGATAAAAAATGTACTAGGGAAATAGAAAGGGGCCTGAATGGTACGCCTAGATTGCCGTGTGTCTATGTCCAGTCTGCAGTGAAACATGTGCAGATATGCAGTTTTCCTGTTTCCTACATCAAAGTACTTTCTGTGGAAAATTAGGCCATTTCTGTGATCTCAAAAATGACACTCGGCTTGGAGAAGCGTTACATTTCTTACTGGTTTCAGGTTTTGTAAAAACATCCACACCCTGTCTTTCCTAAGGTCTCTGTCCTTGTTTGAAAAGTTTCCGCCCCAGGCCAGAGAAAAAAAAATGGAGCTGGCTCCAGTGCATACAAACCCCAAAGAGTCACTGGCAGTGTTCTCCAGTGTGCCAGCCCAACAGCCACAGGCAATCCACTCTGGAAAGAAGATGCATGCGCAACTGAACAAGAGGTCTTCGGGTGTGCCTCTTAGTCTGTCCTGTTGCAGAAGGGCGTCTTGGGTAAACTGGCAGGTGAATTTTATTAATTCACCATTTGCGTACCCTACCCTGTAAAGCACCTGGCATGGCCATAATTAAAACCATTATCACCTATAAATAAAATCAGGAAAAACCGGTAAAAGCATCCAAGCATGGCCACAAATTAAATACTTCCAGGGGGTTCAGTTCCTGCATTTTTTTATACAGAGAACAGTTATGCTTTGCTTTCTGAAAGGGAGCGGTTTTGACAGGCCAGGGCCACCACTGGAAAAGCCCTGCTCCGGACTTTGGTGGATTGGACTTCACCCAATGATGGGACAAAAAAGAACAGATTGTAATTGGAAGGCTACATCAGCGCTTAGTTCTCGTGGCCCCTTCTTACATGCCCAGGGTAAGGCCGATCGCCACCTTGGGTCAGGTAGCAATTTTCTCCAGGTCGGCTAGGGATCCTGACGATGTTTTGCCATCTTCTGGGCATGGAGCAGGGGTCACTGTGTGTAGGAGGGAAGTATTTGTGAATTTCCTGCATTGTGCAGAGGGGTGGACTAGATGACCCTAGCGGTCCCTTCCAACCTTGTGATTCTCTGATTCTAATTGGTGGGGGTGGAGGGAGTGGATAGGGAGAGGCAGCTTGTAGTATGCAAATCCCAGGCTGAAGAGGGCTTTAAAAATTAGATCCAGCAGTTTGATTTCAGCTGGAAAAATAAATCGTTAGTCAGAATAACCACAGTGGAATTGCATGCGTGTCTCTCGCCTCCCATGACCCTCCAGGATGCTGAGCGTCTCCAGAATCTGGATTTCAGTGCGTGACTTAATTTGAGACAAGTGATTTTTCGGGGAATACCGTATGTACTGTTGCAAATTCATTTTTTCCCCGGATTGACAATGCAAAATTACAGCTGAGTTTCTTCCACTGACAATCAAAGTGAATTAGTAGGCAAGTGGGAAGCAGTCGTTGGCTCGTGCCCTACCACGATATAAACCCTCCCCCAGCTCTTAAGCCCAACTTAAGAGCAAGATTTGAGTCCAGTAGCGCCTTACAGGACAAGATTTCCAGGGTATGAGTTTTGGAGAGTCAAAGTTCCCTTGGTGAGATATGTGGAAGGGAGCTTTAACTCTCAAAAGCTTTTTCCCTGGTGATCTTGTTGGTCTATAACAGGGGTGGCCAAACTGAGGCTCGGGAACCACATGTGGCTCTTCTACACATATTGTGTGGCTCCCGGAGGTCTCGCCATGACCATAGATTTTATTTTAGTTTATTTCCCTCCCTCCCTTTCCTACTTTCTTTCCATGTCTTTCCCTCCCTCTCTCCCTTCTTTCCATGTCTTTCATATTTTCAATAAAAATGTTGGGGTTGCCGAGTCTGACTCAGAAAATACCTGGGGGTGAAGCCTAGCAAGGATGTGACATCACTTTTGTGATGTCACTACCAAGGCAAAGGTCAGGTGATGGCTCTTCCCAAGCTCCACTCCTTCCAATAATGTCACTTCCAGCATACTGCACCAAAACCCCACCACTTCTTGTGATGTCACTTTCAGGACACGCTATCAAACCCGCCTCTTCATCTGAAGTCACTTCAGTGCATCCTGTCTTGCGGCTCTCAAACATCTGACATTTATTCTATGTGGCTCTTCCGTTAAGCAAGTTTGGCCACCCCTAGTCTATAAGGTGTTACTGGACTCAGATCTTGCTCTTCTACTGCAGATCAGTGAAGCGGCCTGCCTGACCCTATCTTCCAACTTTAGATGCTTTTACTCCAGCTGCCTGCGTCCGAGGAATATATTTACTGTATAGCGGTAGAAGGAAAACCAACGTATCTTATCTGACAAAGATTTTTGATTGAGTCTCCCATGACCTGAACTGAAATGGACAATTGGTTGGGGGGGGGGGGAAATAGCTTACAGGGTAATAATACCCCCATGTTAAACTTGAACTGTGTTCTGCTGTCAAAGGGTTCATGCTGGAAAGAACAGACAATAAACTACGAGCCAAACTACAAGTGATGCCTGACACAGGTTGGACACGTGTCAGCTTCCCTCAAGTTTTGATGGGAAATGTAGGCAGCTTGGCGGAATGTTGGACAAGTGACAGTTGAAAAGTCCGTTGGACAGCAGTCGGGGAGCCAAGCTGCAAGACCAGGACGCCTACATTTCCCATCAAAACTCGAGGGAAGCTGACTAGTGTCCAACCTGTGTCAGGCATCACTTGTAGCTTGGCTCTTAGTCAATTCATAGGTGGTACAAAATTGCAAACACTTTAGAAAAGGTGGAAAATCCAAGCTCATCTCCAACTGGAGAACTAGGTAAAGATGGCAATACAGTGAAATTTAGCAGAAACAAGTTGAAGTATTGTTTTACACAGTCTTTTCCCACTCGTCGTATCAGACTCTCGAAAGCTCACACCCTGGAAATCCAGTTGGTCTTTAAGGTGCTACCGGACACAAATCTTGCTCCTGTACATAGCAAAGGATCAAAACCGCAAGATGGTGTGGGCTAACTAGCAAGACAGCAACGAGTCGGAGAGGGAACTTTAAGGATTGTCGAACATCTCAGGTTGCGTCCCTGCGAGAGCTGGATCTAAGCATCCACGTGATGTCCACTTTTTTTTTAAGTAAAGGTTTTATTTAAAAGAAAAGATAGGAATGACAATAGAAAGTACCTAGAAACTTATACAAGAGCTACATTTGAATTAGATTTAAACCAACAGAAAAATATATTCAAAGTATATAACAATGCTGTGTTTATTCTCCATTGTCTCTGCATGCCTATACATTTGCAGTGGCAACAGGAGCTGCATGGAGAACTGTTGCTGTGAGGAAACAATTTCAGTGTGCAAAATAGTAGAGTCCAGTAGCACCTTTAAGACTAACCAACTTTATTGTAGCATAAGCTTAGGAGAACCATGGCTCTCTTCGTCAGAAGCATCGCCAGCTTTTGAGAACCACAGCTCTCTTCGTCAGATGCATCTGACGAAGAGTGCTGTGGTTCTCGAAAGCTGATGATGCATCTGATGAGAGCTGTGGTTCTCGAAAGCTGACGATGCATCTGACGGAGAGAGCTGTGGTTCTCAAAAGCTTATGCTACAATAAAGTTGGTTAGTCTTAAAGGTGCTACTGGACTCTTTACTATTCTGCAGAAAAAGGAACTCGGGAGATTTTGAAAAGAATGGAAAGACTTTTGAGCTTGATCAACCTGAGTGAGATAAAAATGTGGCTGATAGGTGAGATGATAGAATTAAACATTTGTTGACTGTCATTTGGCGAGTGGTTTTAATTTTTTTTTTAAAAAAAATTATCACATGCTTTGATGAAGCTTATGAGGCAAAAATATTTTTATACATAAATGAACTACTATTTGGTCGCCAAAATGGATAGCAGCAAGCGAGACAACAAAAGGGAGGACCCGTGAGGTGTCGTCTCACCCCCTTAACGCTTGTCTCTTCCTTGGAAGGTTTGCGAAACGCCCCCCGCTGCTGGGACGTGATCCAGCCCCTGCTCTGCGCTGTTTACATGCCCAAATGCGAGGATGGCATGGTGGAGCTGCCCAGCCAGACCCTGTGCCAGGCGACCCGGGGACCGTGCACCATCGTGGAACGGGAACGAGGCTGGCCCGATTTCCTCAAATGCACCACAGACCGCTTTCCAGAAGGCTGCCCGGTAAGGAAGCGTCGGAGTAGCAGCACAGGCAAGGCTGAAGGGTGCCAGTCTGGGAGCATCCCGTGTGCAAATTCTGCTCAGGGTTAGGAGAAACAATTAGCAGTGGCAGCAGTGTTTGAACAGTCTGATGTGTGCATATACTCAGGCGTTGGCGTGACACAGTGGGATTAAGCATCTGAGTTTTGGTTAATGGGTCAAATGTTGTCAAATAGTACTTTTAAAGCAATTTCTGTATTGGAGCCACAAAAAAGATACTTCCACCAACAAGTGTGATGTGTGTGCTTATTACTTATGAGAGCCTCTGTGGCATAGTGGCTAGAGGGTTTGATGAGGGTTGAGAAGATTTGGGTTCAAATCCCTGCATGGCCGTGAAGCTCTCTGGGGAACTTTGGACCGTCCATTCTCTGAGCCTAGCCTTCCTTGCAAGATTGTTGTGAAGTTCAGGTGGAGAAAGGGAGAACAATGTACACTGCCTTGAGCTCCTTGGGAGAAGGGCAGGATAAAAATGTGCTAGATAATGGCAAATTCCCTTTAGAAAAAATGTAGTGAATGTTCACGGAGGCGCCCAGTGCAAAATCTTTCCTTGCTTCAGGGGTGCATCTGCTGTGAAACTAATGAAGCTTAAGCTTCAGGGTCCCCCTAATCCTAATGAGTGAATTTTTCAACAAATTTGATGGGTTTTTTAAAAGCATTTGTTATTAAAATAAGGCTATTTTAGTGACAGAATCATAAGCCAGTGGGTTGAAGTACTTACTATTGACCTTAGAATATGCTCTCATACCCGTTTCATATAGCCTCAAAATGTCCCTGTAATTGGTCAGATTTCAAAATGTTCTTGGGGGCTTGCAGCACCTGAACCCTCAGCTGTTGCCCTATTGTTGCTGGTTGAGAAGGGCCCCCCCCCCCCAACAGTTCGAGCTTCAGGTTCTCAAAAATGTAGGCCCTCCACTGCTTCTTGGGTTCTACCTGGAGACGGCTGCAGTTGCAGCTGGGGGCCAGTTGGACGAGCTTTGCTGTGATGTTGGTTTGTCCCGACCGCTGCAGCACTCTGGAGCGAACCGCCCTCCCCTCCTGCCGCCGAATGAAGTAAAGAAGAGATGCTGCTATTGACGCAGCCGTGCTCTTGGAGGCTTGGAATATTCGGAGAAAGATTGTCCTTCATTCTGCCCTCCTGTGTGCACAGGATCAACGTATGTAGGGGGAGCAGGACTGAGGGTGCCCGCACTGCCCTCTTCCATGTATTCGCCTGGAGGAGGGAGCTGTCATGTATGCCTGCATACCTGCCAATAATGCGTTTTGCATTTTGTACTGATCGTGCCTGTTTGTTGACACTGTATTCTGACTTGCTCATCTGAGAGTGTGTAAACTGCTAACAAGAACTGTACTTGGCTAGTGGGAGTTGTCTGTTATCCATTGGAAGTATTTACGTTCACTTTACAGTAAGTGTTCTTGGACGCAAGCTGCAGGCAGTGAGTGATGTATCTTTTCTCAGAGACTGATTTCATTCTGTACTCTGTCTAGCCTAAACTAATCAGTTCCCATGTAACTCTTTGGGGTTTTCGCGCCAGAATGCCAACGGACCCAAAGGGCGGGAAGTTTCCCTATAACTAGTAGTGTCCATTTTTGAATAGTCACTTCTGCCAGTTGCTACCTTTGTGTGAACACCTTGGACTGTATGGATCTCTAATAAAAGTTACTTCAACCAAGGCACCTGAGTGCGTGCTGTGAGATACTTGGG
This sequence comes from Eublepharis macularius, assembly GCF_028583425.1. Lineage (NCBI taxonomy): Eukaryota > Metazoa > Chordata > Lepidosauria > Squamata > Eublepharidae > Eublepharis > Eublepharis macularius. The sequence continues at coordinate 3,579,073 of NC_072798.1, forward strand.
GATCTACCTGCCAAGGACTGACAGGAGCATGGTCAGTCTTGCTGGACTGCAGACAGCGAGTCAGTGATCTCATTGTGGAATGCTTTCCCACGGGGAGATTAAAATTCCCTGCACCTAGAAAGCTAGTGTGACAAGGAGAAGCATTTTAGAATAGCCTTCTTCCAGACACTCTACATAGGATTGAGAAAACCTACGCTTGTGGACTCCCCTGCAGCCTGTATGACCCACATCACATGAGTCCACTGCAGGCGATGCCTGCTTCTCCTTTGAAATCAGCTCTTCTCTTGATGGGAAGGGAGCTTCAGGGCTTTTTTTCTGGGAACTCTCAAGAGGGAAATGAGGGAGAAACACACGGGCCCCCTTACAAAGCCATTTCCTCTAGGGGAACTGAACTCTGCCGGAGCCGCTGGGGAAGAAAAACCTCTGGAGCTGACCCTTTTCTATCCTTTTCTTGTGGATCCTGCATGCAACTCTCAGGGTGTCCCATGAGAGGCAGGCTGGATGCCAGAGCGCTGAGATTCACGGGGCTGTCGGAGAGCAAAGGATGTGCTGAGGAGGAGCTGGAACATAGGTTACTTCCAAAACTCAGGAAGTGGCTCTGCTGCTCCGTACAATGAATGACGTCTGAGTCTACTTGGGGGTAAGGTCAGTGGGACTTTCTCTCAGGTAGGACTGCAGATTTACTCCCTCCAAGGAGGGGAGAGGCAATTTGGGGTCTGGCAGCCCCATTTATTTCCTTTTGGAACAGACATGTTAAAATGTGATTGGAGGCCCCGGTGTCTGTCTTAGGATTAGATCTCTGAGTCCCTCCACACGAGACATCTTACACGACAACGCTCAAGTGTAGGGAGATAACAGTGCTAGCCTGGAAGCATAGTTTAAAAGCTCTGTCAATTTTACCTCTCTACAGAGCCCCAAATATGGCTCCTCAGAGGGTTTGTTAACAACAACAACATTTGGTTTATATACCTACCCTTCAGAATGACTTAACAGCCACTTAGAGTGGCTAACAAAGTATGTTACAAAGTATGTGAGGTGGGTGGGGCTGAGACAGCTCTGAGAGAGCTGTGACTGACCCAAGGCCACCCAGCTGGCTTCAACCAGAGGAGTGGGGAATCAAACCTGGCTCTCCAGATTAGAGTCCTGCTGCTCTTAACTATTACACCAAACTAGCTCTCAATTTCTTGTTAATTTCCTCTTAGCCTGATAGAACCTTCAGGGAGGTGAAAAGGAAATTAACAAACCCTCTGAGGAGCCCTCTTTGGGGCTAAGTAGAGAGGTGAAATTGATAGGGCCTTTGGCTCTGTCTCTTTAAACTACGCTTCCTTGCTAACTTGTCTCTAGTCTCTACACTTGAACATTCTCGTATAAGATGTCTCGAGTAGAGCGACTCTATGTTAGTCTGACAAGTGTGGTTCATGACGGCTAATTTTTATCCTGCCTTTCTTCCAAAGTGCTCTGGATTCCTTAGATAGCTGATTCTCCCCACTTTTATTTTATCCTCACAACAATCTTGTGAGGTTGGTTGAGCTGCGAGAGTGATGGCCCGCAGCCAGCCAGTTTGTTTCATGACAGAGTGGGAATTTGAACCCCACGTATAGAAACCTAACCGCTACACCTGCTGTCTCTCTCAGGGCTGCAGGATATTCATTAGCACTGAAGGATGCTGCAAGATTTTTTGTTCTTTGACTGCAAGAGAACTAACAGATCTTCTTCCTCTGGGATTTGTCTTAATGTTGTTGTAGATTTCTTGCTGTCTTTTGAGTACTTTTGTGTAATTAGCTGCCTCTGTGTGTGTGTGTGTGTGTGTGTGTTGTAATAATTAAGACTGAAGTCAATTATAGATCCAGAGGAGTTAGCCATGTTAGTCTGTAGTTGCAAAATAGTAGAGTCCAGTAGTACCTAACGAACCAACTTTATTGTAGCAGAAGCTTTCGAGAACCACAGCTCTTCGTCAGATGCATCTGATGAAGAGAGCTGTGGTTCTTGAAAGCTGACGATGCAACTGACAAAGAGAGCTGTGGTTCTCGAAAGCTTCTGCTACGATAAAGTTAGTTAGTCTTAAAGATGCTACTGGACTCTTTACTATTTTGCAGTCCATTAGGCATTCCAAAAAATAGCAAGGGAAGCCGATTCCTGAGCATCACAGCTCCCCCCCCCCTCAAGGATGTTAGTAACAAATTGTCTCCTGCATTTCCCGTCCATGCAGAACGAGGTCCAAAACATCAAGTTCAACAGCTCGGGGCAGTGTGAGGCCCCCTTGGTCCGAACCGACAACCCCAAGAGCTGGTACGAGGACGTCGAGGGTTGCGGGATCCAGTGCCAGAACCCTCTTTTCACCGAGAAGGAGCATCGCGAAATGCACGTTTACATTGCTGCTTTCAGCTCGGTCACCATTTTCTGCACCTTCTTTACCTTGGTGAGCAGAATCGGGGGGAGCATAAGCACAGGGTCAGCCCAACCCGGTAGGCAACGCAGCCAGCACCCTTTGGGAGAGCAGGGGACAGGATTGCAGAGATGCTGGGCTAATTGAAAAAACTCTTAGAGAGGAGAACGCCCTGCCAGGCTTTGCTCTGCCTCTTGGGAAACAGGATCTTGGGGTGCAAGTGGGAGGGTTCAGTTTCAGCTCTTTCCATTTGGTACACTGGGATTGCAGTTGGGGGACTTGTCGGGGGAGACGGTTGCAGGGAAAGCCTATGCGCAAGATTATGTTTTCTCTAGGGCTGTAAAATAGCTTGAGTGCCTCCCCCCGCCCCCAATTGACTGTCTACTTGCTTTTTAAAAATGTGCTCCGCAGTATAACTCTTTACTAAATTTCACCCAAGGTATGCTTTCATATAATATTGGGATACAGGGGGATGGCAAATACAAAAAACAGCTGAATGGTTAGTAACAAAACATGACGCAGATTTCTACTTTAATGATGGTGGATGTGCCTCTGCAAGAGCTCTGTTTGGATGTTCCTTGTCTCCCCGGCCCCCCCCCACTAATTGAGCCCTGTTTCTGCTCCCACAGGCCACCTTCGTAGCAGACTGGAAGAACTCCAACCGCTACCCGGCTGTCATCCTCTTCTACGTCAACGCCTGCTTCTTCATGGGCAGCATCGGGTGGCTGGCTCAGTTCATGGACGGGGCCCGCAGCGAGATTGTGTGCCGTGCCGATGGGACCATGCGCTTGGGGGAGCCCACGTAAGTTGTTCAAAGTGGCACTGGGTTTGCAACACTGCTGCATTCTGCCCAGATGTCTAGGAAGAAGCCGTTCTAGCCCTCCCTCTGTGACCCTGAAATTGGGAACTGATATGGGGAAAGATGGTTGTTGTGGATTTTCGGGGCTGTATAGCCGTGGTCTTGGCATTGTAGTTCCTGACGTTTCGCCAGGCGAAACGTCAGGAACTACAATGCCAAGACCACGGCTATACAGCCCCGAAAATCCACAACAACCATTGTTCTCCGGCCGTGAAAGCCTTTGACAATACATGATATGGGGGAACTCAGCAAGACCTTCTGTCTCCGACTTCTGTTTCCTTTGTTTTATGTACTTCATTTTTACCCTGTCTTTCTCGCCCACGGGGACCCAAGGCAGCTTACATCATTCTCCTCTCCTGTATTTTACCCTCACAACAACCTTGTGAGGTAGGTTAGGCAGAGACTGTAGCTGACCCAAGATCACCCAGCGAGATTCCCTGGCAGAGCAGGGAATCGAACCTGGGTCTCCCAGCTCCAAGCCCGACGCTCTAACTACTACATGCTTGTTCCTTTAACATGAAGGGAATTTGTGCTGTGGAGAAGTACTGGGCTATATGAGCCCCGCTTGTGGGCTAAAGGCCCAGGGGGAGCTGGGCCTGAATTCTGGGTCTTCTGGGACAACTGACACCTGCAAATCGTCCCCGTGATGCTGGAACGTCAGGGCTCTGATTGATGCCCCGGTGTGTCTTGCATGCAAGCAGGGGTCATTTCGTAGAAAAAGAGCTGGAGGAACTCATTAGCATATGCCACGCCTCTTGCCATCACTGGAAGTGTAACTCAAAAAGAGAGGAACGTGGTAAATAGCACAAGAAAAGCAAAATTACCCACGTCTGGCTTACTAACATTAATAAATCTATAATACAATCATTGTCAAGCCTCACAGCGGTATAAAGCAATTCACACAGAAGTGCAAGGCTTAATATACAATTTCTTCAGTTTTAATAATTGCAAACCCGACTCATAGGCGGAAAACCATTCATACCAGTGCTAACATGGAAGTTCTGTGCCAATAAATAAAGTGCAAGGTGTCTAAAGTGCTATTCTTATATTCATATATTGCACTGGAAGTGTGTCATTAGTATAACTGATTTGCACATGCCACACTCCCTGGCATCACCTATTCTGGCTGTTTTGGACCCAATCTTGGCCATTCAGGGCCGAAATTGGGCCGAAAATGGCAAAAAGGGGCTGAAAATGGCTGAAAAGGGGCACAAAATGGTCAGGATCGGGCCGCTGATGAGCGGGAGAGTGATCCACCACCCGTCAGAGGCCTGGTCCAGGCTGTTTCGGCCCCGATCCAGGCCGAAACGTGCCCAAAATGGCCGAGAGTCAGGCGGGCGGAGCCACCTGACATGTGACCTCTTTGGGGAACTGCCGGAACTACGTTCCTGCGCATTCCCCCTCAAAATGAGCCCTGGATACAAGAGACCTTTTCCAAGCCATCCAAGCCAAGCCTTCATGCATGTCAGTGCTATCCTGTTTGTTTATTTCTTTAGATTTTTATTCCGTCCTCCGCATGAGCCGGCTCAGGACAGATTACAACACAATGTGATTGGATAGGGTGGGGTATGCAGAGGGGTGGTGGGTGTAGAGAAATCAGCATTGGTAATGAGACAGGAAGCCCAGGTCTCGATTCAGTCCAGGTGGATCTAACTGGGAAGCCTTTCTGCTCCCTGGTATTGATCTACTTTGGGTTGTAGTCTGGGATGGGTTTGGGCTGTGATTGGTTGGTGTCTTGGTTAGGCAGCGTTCCCCTTTTCGGAGGGGCCCATAGCAGAGGAGCAGTGGCTGACCCTTCCGTCCTCTCTGCAGCTCCAACGAGACCCTCTCGTGCGTGATCATCTTCGTCATCGTCTACTACTCCTTGATGTCGGGCGTGATCTGGTTCGTCATGCTGACCTACGCCTGGCACACGTCCTTCAAGGCCCTGGGGACCACCTACCAGCCCCTGGTGGGCAAGACCTCTTACTTCCACCTCGTGACCTGGTCTATTCCTTTTGTCCTCACTGTCGCCATTTTGGCTGTCGCTCAGGTAATGGGACAGACGTGGTTCTTTTCTGGACCGAATGGGCCGTCTGGTTCCTTGACGGGGCAGACGGCCCTCTCTCCGCAGTGTTCTGGCCATCTCCTTCATGTCCTAGACTCTCTGCATGTGAAGAAGCTCTAAAACAGATTTCTGTTCCTTAAATTCTCCTGTTATAGCAACCTAGACAGGACATCTAGTTCTCATGGCTAGCCAAGTGGATTTTCTTTATCTTCTTCCTTTCCTTATCCTCCCCCCCACCCCTTGGTGCATTGCTTAACGTTCTGCTCAGGTTATGGTTTTTTGCATGAAAGCGCCCTGGACTGGAAGATTTGTGCAAAATATTTCTGCCCCCGCCACCCCCAATGACAGACATGAGGCAAAAGTAGGCTGAACATCTCGTGTGAGCTTTCTGGTCTGGATTACCCATTTCAACGGGTTTCCATCTTGGTCAGCAGTAGAACTGCAGGATTTGAGTCCGGTACCACCTTAGAAGAAGTGTCTGAAGAAGGGAGCTCTGAAAATCTTGTTGATCTCTAAGGTGCTACTGGACTCAAACCCATTTGAACTGTTGGACAAAGCTCCTTTCCTGCCTCTGAACCCTCAAGGCTCAGTTACACATTACAGTTTCTTCCATGTTTATTTTAAACATTTTCCCCCTTTTGCAAGTGCAGCCTCTGAGAGTCTCTCTGCACGAAACGCTTCGGCACGTGTTCGTCAAGTGTTGGGAGATGCAAGTTAGCCAGGAAGTGTAGTTTAAAAAAACAGAGCTGGTCGAGATCGCTCCGCAGAGGGCTTGTTAATTTCATCTTTGCCTCCCGAAGGCTCTGTCAGTTGCACCTCTCCAGTCTCAAACTGTGTGGGATTGCAACAAGAGGGCGGCAAGGAATGGAAATGGGCTGGTGCTGCCTTCCAGAGCTGGGCTTGGACCTGGAGAGGTTCTAAAAGGCTGAAGTTTCCCTTCTGGCATTTCACAGCCCCTTCACACAGCCTTTGGCCTGCTGCCAGCTATGTCTTTTTAAACTACCCTTCCCAGCGGCTACCATTGCATCTCCCAACACGTTCTTCATGTATCAGATATGTCATATAGAGAGGCTCTGAGATGGCTTTATAAAGGAGAAGAGAGAGATCTGGAAAGAGTGAGGGAACCTTTAACTTTTTCTTCCCTCCACTGCTCTTTGCTCTGGAAAAATCCACCCATGAACTGCTTTTATTCCTGCTAGGGGAAATATATGGGTACTTTTCTCCAGCTGGGGATAAATATGGCTTTTTCCAGGGAGGAAAAAAAGGAAAAGAAGTTTCCTTTTTTTCCTCCCCACCCCATTCTCCTTCTTGATAAAGCAAACTTGGCAACTAAATCTGCAAAAAGGGAGAAAAAAATTTCAAAATAAATGCTGCAAGTATTTGTAACATGACCTTGAGTCCTCCACGACCGGAACAGTAGAAAGGCAAGATGTGTATGTCGGAAGGGGAGGGCAGGATGGAGTCTTTAGGGGCTCGTTTGGGAGGTGTAGCGAGCAGCTTTCTGATTCTTTCTCCCTGCCCTCCCCAGGTGGATGGAGACTCGGTCAGTGGCATCTGCTTCGTTGGGTACAAGAACTACCACTACCGAGCAGGTTTTGTGCTGGCCCCCATCGGTCTGGTGTTGATCGTGGGGGGCTATTTCTTGATCAGAGGTGGGTTTCTCTCCCCTTGGATTTTCTTGCTCCGTTTCCCTCTTGTTGTGCTGGATAAAATGCCACATGTTTTGTGTCTTGGAAAAGACCAGGCATAAGTTCTATAGCAAGGCATGGCTGTCGTCTCCCCAGTTGCAGTCCATCCTTACAAAAGAACAAATGCACATAAAAGGCACTCGCAAACAGTCTTGAGGCTGTACGGATAAAGTAGGGGTGGGGAGGGTGTGGCTCAGTGAGGTGAGGTGGGAGAGCCTCTTCTAGGTTTGTAGAAGGTCCTAGGTTCAATCCTCAGCATCTCTATTTAAAAGGAATCCACAGCAGGTGATGGGAAGGCATAGCTGGCTTTGCTTTACAAAAAAAGAAAAAAGACTGCACATGCTTGTCCGCATTTGTGTCTTGTGCTTACACTCGAGTCAGCTTCCAGGTTGCACATTAAAATGACAGAAGGAATCTTTTCAGAAAACAATCTACTCCGAGAATAGCAGTCCGCAAATATTCTTGACGGGTTAGCCTGTTTTCGAACAAGTTGCATCCCGATTCCAGCATGTCCAAACCTTTAAATCAAGACGCCGTTCAGAAGCTGAGAAGCATCGTTTCAAATTAATCTTCTCAGAAGCGACTTGCGGCTTCCCAGGAAACATCTCTGTTTCTCAACCAATCCTGGCACCATGTGCAGCCAGGACTCCTGGAACCCTGAGGAAGAGTCCTTTGAACAAACAATGTCTCTCTCCTAAAAGCACATTTTTCTTGTAACTGGCAAAGAGGGCATGTGTACTCGACAGAAACTCCCAGGCGCCTACGAGCAAGACTCAGAAATTCTAACTTTAGGTTTAAGAAGATTTTAAATAAAGGCTCAGTTCTGTCTACCTGTCACATTTTTATCCATCTCCTTTTCCCAAAGAGCTCTTGCTCTGTTTGATGCTCACAACAATCCTGTGAGGTAGGCGAGACAGCAACTGGCTCAGGGTCACCTAGTGAGGTTCCCAGCTCAATAGGGATTCAGATCCAGGTCTAGTCCAACTATCTAACCACTGCACCACATCGGCAGCCAGCAAACGGGCGGCCTTAAATATCAGCTAAGAATGTAAACAGATGGCAAAAGCAGTATCTTTTCAAATCCACATTCCACCGCGCAGAGAGCAAACCGTGTCCCAGTTATTTATGGATGTCTTGCTTTTAAGATTTGTGTTGTTCGGCTCCATGGAGCCTGCCGAGTGGTGTATAATATTAAGAAACGTATCAAGCAGTGAATACTTCATATTCCTGGCACATAGCCATAAATGCACATTCTTTAATTGTATTGCTCTTTCTTGGGGCCAGGGGAGGTGGGGGTGTTGCAGATCTGCATGTTTGGGGCCTGTTATGTTCAGGTTTGGAAGTTGGGGGTGTGTGATGGAGGAGGCCCATAAGATTCCTGTTTCCATTTGTTTTCAGTCTCCAGTGGAGGCAGGGAGGGGACGTATGCTGTGGCCCTGCTCTGATGGAGTTCAGGGGCAGAGTGCAATGGCTACAGAGCATCGGCAAGGGGAGGCTATTTGGAGTCCATGAAAAGAGGCCTCTGAGTGGCTCAGAGCAGCTGGCAAGCTGGCTCCGAAGCTGTGATAGGGAAGTCTCTGCGAACCAATCTGACCTCCTGAGACAAGAAGGCTTCCTAGCTGGTTTCCCCACCAGTCCTTTGATTGGCCAGAGCTGCCAGTTGATGCAAGGGCTGAATCACATCAGGTCACCGGTTCAGGACCCGCTGTGGGCCTTCAGTGCGACAAGATGGCCCCACCTCTGTCAGCTAGAGAGCTCCATGCTGAGGGGTCTGGAGACCAAGTCCTACGAGGAAAGGTTGGAGGAGCTCGGTATGTTTAGTCTGGAGAGGAGGCGACTGAGAGGTGATACGATAACCATCTTCAAGTACTTGAAGGGCTGTCATATAGAGGATGGTGCGGAGTTGTTTTCCGCTGCCCCAGAAGGTCGGACCAGAAACAACAGCTTGAAATTAAATCAAAAGAGTTTTTGGCTAAACGTTAGGAAGAACTTCCTGACAGTTAGAGCAATCCCTCAGTGGAACAGGCTTCCTCGGGAGGTGGTGGCCTCTCCTTCTTTGGAGGTTTTTAAGCAGAGGCCAGATGGCCATCTGACAGCAGTGCTGATTCTGTGAACCTGGGCAGATTGTGAGAAGGAAGGCAGGAAGGGTTGCATCAGGGCTTAGTTCTTGTGGCCTCTTCTTACATGCCCAGGATAATGCCAGTCGCCACTTTGGGGTCAGGAAGCAATTTTCCCCAGGCCAGTTTGCCTAGGGATCCTGATGGTGCTTTGCCATCTTCTGGGCATGGAGTAAGGGTCACTGGGGGGTGGGGGTGGGAGGGGAGGTATTTGTGAATTTCCTGCATTGTGCAGGACGTTGGACTAGATGGCCCTAGAGGTCCCTTCATAGAATCATAGAGTTGGAAGGGGCCATACAGACCATCTAGTCCAACCCCCTGCCCAGTGCAGGATCAGCCTAAAGCATCTCTGACAAATATTCATCCAGCCTCTTCTTGAAAACTGCCAGTGAAGGGTAGCTCACCACCTCCCTAGGCAGCTGATTCCACTTTTGAACTACTTTGACCGTGAAAAAGTTCTTCCTAATATCCAGCCGGTACCTTTGTGCATGTAATTTAAGCCCATTGCTTTGGGTCCTACCCTCTGCTGCCAACTGAAACGGCTCCTTGCCCTCCTCCAAATGACAGCCTTTCAAGTACTTAAAGAGAGCAATCATGTCCCCCCTCAATCTCCTCTTCTCCAAACTAAACATTCCCAAGGCCCTCAGCCTTTCCTCGTAGGGCTCAGTCTCCAGACCCCTGATCATCCTCGTCGCTCTCCTCTGCACCCTCTTGATTTTGGCCACATCCTTTTTGAAGTGAGGCCTCCAGAACTGCACACAATACTCCAGGTGCGGCCTGACCAAGGCAGTATAGAGAGGGGCTATGACCTCCTGCGATTTCGACGCTATGGCCCCTTTGATACAACCCAGGACTGAATTGGCCTTTTTTGCCACTGCATCACCTTTTGCCACATTCCAACCCTATGAATCTGTGATTCCATGCAGGCCCTTTCTGGCTTCTGGTTCTCAAGCCAAACCATATACAGGGTTATTCCCCATGAGGCCTAGAGTCATGTTAAGTTTTTAGTTTTAAGGGACAGAAATGGCGCACTCAGATTCTCTGCTCGAATGGCACACTTCCAGCGGGCTTGTGCTCCCCGATCCCCTACCCCTTCTCTGGCGTGCAAGGACAGAGCCACAGCGGCTCCGCTTCAGAGAGCCCCGGAACCGTCATTGCCACAGACCTCAAAGAGCGCATCTGTTGCCTCCTCCCAGGTGTGATGACCCTGTTCTCCATCAAGAGCAATCATCCCGGCCTGCTGAGCGAGAAGGCAGCCAGCAAGATCAACGAGACGATGCTGCGGCTTGGTGAGCGGGCAAACGCAGGGAGGAGCTGGGATGGGGCCAAGGCTCCGCGCGGCTGTGTCCTGTCTGTGGGATCGGAAAGAAGCCTGTGGCCAGGCCTGGCCCTTGGCCACCACAAGCCACAGGGGATGGGGGGCGCCAAAGCTTAGTGGCGCAGCACGTAAGTTTCCTGTCGAAGGTCCCAGGTACAATCCCCGGCATTGCAGTTCAAGGAAGGGCCCTAAACTTTGTTCAGCTTGCGGGCACCAGGAGAAGCTCTTGCCTGAACCTGTGGAGAGTCATTTCCAGTCCAAGCCGATGGACCAACAGTGTGATTCAACAGAGGGAGCCTCATGGTGTCTGGAAGGGGGCTGGTACAGTGGCGTAGCTTGCAGGTCATCTAAATAAGAAGGAGCCACTCGCCCCGTTAACGGTGAACACGCATACAATCCGTGTACGGTGTCAATTTTTCTTTGTAGTGTACTGAGTAGTGTTCACGTTACATTCAATGCCTTTACCGCTGAACGTGTGATACGAACTCCCCATTTATAGAGGTCCTGGTCCCCGGTTTCAGTTGCAAAGTGAATAGACATCGGCTCTTTTTTACGAACAGTGTGCACATGTATTTGCTGGAACATGTGAGCAGAACTCGTCTTTTCCGGGGTATTGAACGATAGGCAACTGGCTCCTGTCCAGAGGTTCTCCTCTGCAGGGCCGCCAGCGCTTGACCCACTTCTTTTCCCATACATCGCAGGAATCTTTGGCTTCTTGGCCTTCGGCTTTGTGTTCATCACCTTCGGCTGCCACTTCTACGACTTCTTCAACCAGGCGGAATGGGAGCGCAGTTTCCGGGAATACGTCCTGTAAGTAGGGGCGAGCGGCTCCCACCTTTTCCGTCTGTGGTAGCCTCTCAGGGAGGGGCCCTGACTTGGTAGTAGTGTAGCAGCTTGGCATGCAGCAGGTTCACTCCCTCACATCTGCGGTGAAAAGGATCAGGTAGAAGGTGATGTGAAAGACTTCTAACCTGAGATGCTGGAAAGCCGCTGCAAGTCGGAGGAGACCAGACTAGCCCTGAGAGACTCGGGGTCTAACCGGCATTGGGCGACTTCAGGGGTTCGCTGTAAGCAGCAGCTTCGTACTCATTTGATGTGCTGATGCATGTGGCTGATTTAGACACCTCTGACATATTTATACCACCCTTCCTCCAAGGGCAGCGTACATACTTCTCTGTTCCACCTACACAACAACCCTGTGTGGTAGGCCAAGCGAGAATGACTAGCTCGAGAACGCTCACTGAACTTCATGGCAGAGTGGGAATTTGCACCCAGCCCTTTCCAGTCTGACACGTTGCACCACGCCAGTCTGTTATTTGCGGGCAAGGACGCATTCTCTGCGCCCCTCAAATCCTCCATGAATTCTGCGTCAGGAGATCTTAGAATCCTTCTAAACCTTATAGGGCAGAGTTACTCCAGCCTGAGCCCATGGATTGCAGCAGGCACAGGTTGAAATCACTCTGCATAGAATTGCACTTCTGTTTCCTCTCATCTGGACAGAGGGCAGAAAAAAATAATTGAGGGGTGTTGGTTGCTTTACATTCAGACACCAAAGCGTCCTTTTTGACACCCGGGTTATCTTTCACTGGGCTTGAGAATAAGCTCAGCAGAGTAATTTTAGACCTGATCATACCAAAAGAAAGTTGAGGGCCACCTCCAGATACGAAGTTCTCTTCTCTTCTCTTCGCTTCTCTTCGCTTCTCTTCCCCCATGAAAAAAGTAGCATTTCAGCTCTCCTCTTTTTCGCTGCAGCTGCGAGGCCAATGTCACCATTGCCACTCAAACCAACAAGCCGATCCCGGACTGCGAGATCAAGAACCGTCCCAGCCTCCTGGTGGAGAAGATCAACCTTTTCGCCATGTTTGGGACGGGTATTTCCATGAGCACCTGGGTGTGGACCAAAGCCACCCTCCTCATCTGGAAGCGCACCTGGTGCAGGTAGGCAGGTGGCTTGGAGGGGGGGGCGTTCTGCGTTGGAGGCTTGTAACTTGGGGTCCCAGGGGCTGTGGCCGCTGAGCCCTCGGGCGAGTCCCCCGTCCTGTGTGCTGGCTTGGGGTGGTGTCCCTCCTGCCCTGCTGCTGCCCTCATCGGTGCCCGCTGCTCGTTTTAGGCTGACCGGCCAGAGCAACAACGAGCCCAAGAGAATCAAAAAAAGCAAGATGATCGCCAAGGCGTTCTCCAAGCGGAAGGAGCTGCAGCAGAATCCGCATCAGGAGCTGTCCTTCAGCATGCGCACCGTCTCGCACGAGGGGCCTGTGGGTACGTGCGTGAGAGTGGAGGGGCGGGGGTGGCAGAGAGTATGAGCCAATGCGCTTCGTGGTGGTGGAGAGTTTTGGTTCCTCGTCCAATACTTGCCTTACTCCTCACTGGTGATGCGTGTTTGCATAACATTCAGACGAAGTCTTTTTTACGTTTCTCCTTCTCACTGGTTTGATCGACTTTTACGTGTCTACTGACAGGCAGAGTCAAGGTGTCTAAGGGCTGAAAGGAAAAATTTAAAAATGGAAATATGAAACGAGCCAATTTTACTTCTTTCTCTTGCTGGGGTTCTTTCTGCCTTTTTACCACTCACAAGTCCCTCGGACTACAGAATTGCGCACCCCGTCACCACGCACAGCTTCCCTCTATTTACTTAACCCCAGGTTCCTTGCCCTCCTCAAAGGAAAGCGGAGAAGTGGATTCGTTTTAGTTTAGTGTGTTTACTTGAACACACTTTCAGGATTCTTTAATCCTGCACCAGAGAACTCATCAGTTGGACTCCAGACCTCGTTGTCTTGGATCCTACAGAGAGCGGATTGGGAAACGCTGGGTTGTGGAGAACACGGGAACCAGATATAACAAACCAAACAAGCTTATTTGGGTGATAAGAGCGCATGATAACTTCTTCCCAATTCAGACAGCTAGATGCCACCCTAGCTGGGAGGCGCTTTCTACTTAAGAGGTACAGCATTGATTCAATCAGTAGCTTGTAATGTAACCACAGTAACCAGACAGCTTGACACTTTTTGAGCTGTCTTTTCATGTAGAACATCACCCAAACTGCTGCCTGTCAAAATCAATAACCCCTAGCAGACAACCTTGCCTAGTCCAGGATACTTCCTATCTCTGTTCCTTCCAAAACTGACTGTCTGTCTCTTTTGTTGGTGGTTGACAGTTCAGTTTTCCGCTTTGGAGTTCCGTTAGCCTTTTTGAACGGGGTTGATCAACTCTTAACTAGGGAGAACAGAGGACAGAACCTTCTCTTGTTCATCACAGACCTGTCGGTTGAGACTTAGGCCCTGCGGGACGTTATACAGTTCCGCTGGGCCTGTCAGACAGCAGGCCTATGGTTATGGTTGAGGTGTAGGCGAATTATCCGGCAGCCTTCCTGCTGTGGTCTCTTTTGGCCTGCCCTGCTATGTTGGTTGATCTTGGACGACCTGTTGTGTCGCGTCCCGTAGTATTTGGGTGTTTGAGTGTGTTATCTGGGGAATTATGAATGCGCTTCCTTGCGTTAAATTGTTTTTTAATCTAAGTTGTATTGAAGTTGTTTGTATTTTTATTCGTATTTATTGTATGTCTTAAAGCTTTTATCTGTTTATTGTGTTGTGGATTTGTTGTTGTGAGCCCACTTGCAGAGAGGGTGGGCTATAAGCCTAATAAATGAAACTATGTGTGTGTCCCCCATTCTTAGACAATGTGCTCAAAGAATGCTCCTCCTTACCTTAACTTTTTATCACTTCAAGTATCTGAAGAAGTGAGCTGTGACTCACAAAAGCTCCTACCCTACAGTCTTCTAGGCGCTACTGACCACTTGCTCTTTTCTACTGCTACAGACAGACTAACACGGCTACCCATCTTGCTCTTTTTCACCCTTCCAGCTGGTCTAGGTTTTGACATCAATGAGCCCTCAGCCGACGTTTCCTCAGCCTGGGCGCAGCACGTCACCAAGATGGTGGCCCGCCGAGGGGCCATCTTGCCCCAGGACGTCTCCGTCACTCCCGTTGCCACTCCTGGTAAATATTTGGAGCCTGGGTTCAGAGGGAGGGAGGGGTGGCCGAGAGCCAGTTTGATGTAGCAGTTAAGAGCGGCGGGCATCTAATCTGGAGAACCAGGTTTGACTCCCCGCTCCTCCACTTGAAGCCTCCTTGAGGGTTTGCCTGAATGGCTGGAGCTGCCGTTCTTCAGTGACCTCCCCTCTCCAAAGTCTCTAGCAGTTCGTTATTTGTTCACTGGTGGAACACAAAGCGGTTTACATCATTCTCCTCTCCTCCATTTTTCCTCACAGCAACCCTGTGAGGAAGGTTAGGCTGGTAAAGTTTGAGCTAGGGTCTCCAAAATCCTAGTCCAGCACTCTAACCACCACACCAAAGTTAAACCTCTGGGTGAGTGGATACGGAGCCAGATTGGTGAAGTGGTTAAGAGCGGCAGGACTGTAATCTGGAGAGCCAGGTTTGATTCCCCACTCGTCCGCATGAAGCCAGCTGGGTGACCTTGGGTCAATCACAGCTCTCTCAGAGCTCTCTCAGCCGCACCTACCTCACAGGGTGATTGTTGTGGGAATAATAATAACACACTTTGTAAACTGCTCTGAGTGTGTGTTAAGTTGTCCTGAAGGGACAACTTACCTGTAGTCATGTCAGAGGATGGGTTGCTTGAACCGTGGGGCCGTGAGGAACATCTGCCCCTCCCCACAGTTTTCCTGTTTGCCCCATAGGGTAGCTTCACAGGTTGTCTGTTTGTTTCTCCCATTGGGGAAAATGCATTTTGTTTTATTATTTATTTACTTACTTTCTCACCAATGGAGACCCAGAGCAGCTCATGTCGTTCTCTCCTTTTGAACCTCCCAGCAACCCTGTGAGGTAGGATAGGCTAAGTGTGTGTGAGTGGCCCAAGGTCGCCCAGCGAGCTTTCGTAGCAGAGCAGGGATTCAGACCTGCGTCTCCCAGATCCTGGTCCAGCACTCCAACCACTACAGAACACTGTCTAACATTTGCAGTGTGTGTGTGTGTGTGTGTAGGTGCATGCATGTGTTGTGGTCGCAGACAGTGCAAGGAGAAAGTGCTTCTCTTGCTGCAGTCCCAGTCCAGATTGGAGCCTCCAACAACGGCTGTTTACCCCCCTGCACGCACACGTGCACACACCCCAAATGCTTGCAAGAGATCCGTTCGTGTCTTTGCTTGTTTGGCTCAGTGAATATGGATGGAATGCATAGAGTGGGAAAAGTTCATTTTTTTACAGTCACTTTCAGCTTAACGCTTCTGGGCAAATGAGAGATTCCTGTCTTGGTCGGCAGGTGTGGACTTCGGAGAAGCCACAAGTCAAGATGGATTATCCCAGGTGGCCAAGATCTTGTGTATGTGGCTTAGTACTCTGCCACAGGAGTGGGCAAAACGGGCCGAGATATGGGGAAGGGTAGACCTCAGGATTTACGAGGACTAAGCAAATGGGAAGCCTTGGTGGGGACATAGGGCTGATCCACGGTGCATCTGGGAAGCCCCTTCCTGGATCTTCTGTGGAAGAATTACAGACCAGGACTGAGGAGATCTGACTTCAAATCCCCACTCAGTCAGGAAGCTCATGGGGTAGACTACCTCACAGGGTTTTTGTGTGGATACAGTGAGTCGCATATGATCCCTGACCTCCTTGGAGGAAAGGCAGGATAAAAAATTAGCCGGATTCTCAACATTGATGAATTTAGATTCCTCATTTGCCTCCACCCGTTAAAAGACAGAGAACAAAAGATTGGTGCCAGGAATTACAATAGTCAAGAGTCAGTAGCACCTTAAAGATTAACCAACTTTATTGTAGCATAAGCTTTCGAGAGCCACAGCTCTCTTCGTCAGATGCATTATCAGCTTTTGAGAACCACAACTCTCTTTGTCAAATGCATCATCAGCTTTTGAGAACCACAGCTCTCTTCTGACGAAGAGAGCTGCGGTTCTCGAAAGCTGATGATGCATTTGACAAAGAGAGCTGTGGCTCTCGAAAGCTTATGCTAGTTGGTTAGTGTTAAAGGTGCTACTGAACTCTTTACTATTTTGCTACTACAGAATAACACGGCTAACTCCTCTGGAGGAGTGATGATAAAATCCCCACTAAGTATAAAACCCCATGTCAGAAGAGGGACCTTACAATATCTGCGGGATGCCCGGATTGGGCTGAAAGAATGCTTTGCAGTGTTGCAGAAATTGCCTTGGTTCTGATGGCGGAGGAGAAGGAGCTGTGGAGAAGTTGCCTCATCAAAGGCAGGCTGTCTCAGTGCTGCTGGCGCGTCTCCTTTCCCTCCCCTCCTCTCCTCCTCCTGTCCTGCATTCTTAAAATGTGGATTGAAACGCGCTCCCAGGGTTCAGGGAACTGCGCTGCAAAGTGCCCTGGTGTCCGATCTCAGTTTTCATGTCTCTCTCTCTCTCTCTGTGTCTCCTTGCTAGTGCCCCCAGAGGAAAGGGCCAATTTATGGGTGGTAGAGGCTGAGATCTCGCCCCAGCTGGAGAAGAAGCTGCACCACAAAAAGAAGAAGCGCCGGAAGAAGAAAGAGGTGTCTGCTGTGGGGCCCACTGGCGAACGTTATGACACCCATGATGTGGGCCGCTTCGTCCCACCGGGCATCAGCTCCGTCCCGCGCCTTCCTCAGCTCCCTAGGAACAAGTGTTTGGTATCCAGTCCCAGAGAACCTCTGAACGAAATGTTGTCGTCAGGAGCTTACCCGGAATTGAGATCCGGCACTCTGCCGTGGGAAGACCCGTTTTCCAGGGGAGCCCGAGAGCCTCTGGCCAGCTCCAGGCAAAGCAGCGCCCTGAATTGCATCCACCACCCCTTTTGCCCCGATAACGGCCCCGCGGATGAGGCAGGACGCAGGAATGGAGCTCGGCTGTTCCCTGTGCCACAGCAGCAGCTCCAACGCAACAGCTATTTCCAGCAGCCCCGCCCAAGCGCAGCCTCTGCCTCCTTGTTCTTTGGGAGCAGCCCTTACAGGTCACAGACCCAAGGGAGGGGACTGCCCCCCATCCACTCCCGGACCAACCTCATGGATGCCGAGCTCTTGGATGCTGATTCAGATTTCTAGGATTTGGGAAGGGACATCTGTGCATGTACTTGATCGTAGGGCAGCCATGAGTTTTGTTGGGAGGGGCTAAACAGGGCTAAAAAGCTCCCTCCAAAGACTTGATCTGGCGCTGAACTTCCAAGAAAGGATTTTTTTTTTAGAGGGAGTGTTTGTTCTTTTGCTGCGCGCCGTGTCTCGATATTTGCTAACCAATTCCTTTGTGGCTTTGCATGCAGAAGGCTGCAGGTTCCATTTGAACCCAAGAACTTGAGAACTCCTGCTGTTCGTTCCTCCTCTCGGGCAACTGGATCCTGGTCAGTGCGGCCAGCCCAAATGAGTCTGCAAGAAAAGTGGGAAGCCCACCCTTCGGCACTCTCTTTAGCCGTAGCAGGGGCTTGAATTGTGCCAAAGTATTTATAGCTTTGAAATACTGAAGGCAAGTGGGAGAGGACAGAGTCCCTGCAGGGGAACAAAAGCCAAGAGGGTAGAGCATGGTTCACCTGCTCTGGCGAGAGAATCTCTTCTTGGATCCTCTGGTATCCTGGTCGTATAGATGCCCTCAAAGGATTCACAGAAATCTAAATTCAGCCCTTGCTCCAGAGGCGTTCTGGAATCTGCCCCGTAATGGTAAAGGAGTGACACCCTATTGGGCCCTCCCATTTTTGTGGGGTGTGTTCAGATAGAGAAACTTCCCTTCTGGTGGCAAAGCTACAAGGGGTTATGCCAAGACAGGAGCCTCAAGCTACACACACACACCCAGCTGAAAAGCCAGTTCGGTGTAGTGGTTAAGAACGGCAGGACTCTAATCTGGAGAGCCGGGTTCGATTCCCCACTCCTCCGCTTGAAGCCAGCTGGGTGGCCTTGGGTCAGCCACAGCTTCTCAGAGCTCTCTCTGCCCCACCCACCTCACAGGGTGATTGTTGTGAGGATAATAATAACACACTTTGTAAACTGCTCTGAGTAGGCGTTACGTTATCCTGAAGGGCGGTATATAAATCGAATGTTATTATTATTATTAGTATTAAGAACTAACCTCTGTCTTGAGCAGCCCTAGACATAGCAGTGTAGCTGTGTAGTTTAAAATTTCCCTTCTGCTATTGCCCCTTGCAAATTAGATATTGTACAGCAGGGCATCTTAAGAGAGAAGTGTTTACTTTTTAAAAAACTTTTCCGTTGCTGTTGGAAGGAAAGAACATTTCTTGGATCAGATGTGGGAGAACCGGGGTGGGTGGGAATGTTTCAAACAGTTGGCTTTTAGGGACGTGAGCCAGCTTCCTGAAGTTCGGTGTAACCAGTTCCTTTATGGGGACGGACCGTAATTTAGCAACAGATGGCTGGTTTGGCATGCGGAGGGTTCCAAACTCACTGCCCAGGTGTCAGGACGGAGGAAGCTTGCCACCCAGGGCACCAGAGAGCCTCTGCCTAGATAAATTGCCCTGGAATCAAGCTCAGTGGAAGGGAAAGTCGTGCATTTTTTAAAACAAGGGAACTTTCCATCTGCTGTTCAGTTGTTCTGAGAATATTTCCAGTGGAAACAGCCTCAGCAGAAGAGCTCAGAGCTGCTCTCTGGGTGTGCTCTGGGCCTCTGGAGGACCATGTATCCCAGCATACTGTTCTCTGCCTTGATCTTAGCTTATTGGCATTGCCTGCTGGGAACTGCAGTTTCATTGGGAATCGCCCCAGTTGCAGGCCCAGTTCCCCCTCCCATGGCCGTACCCAGTATAGAAAAAAGCAGAATCTTAGTGGGCTAACATGAATGCCCCATGAACAGAAGGTGCTTTAGGGGGGTGTTGAAATAGTTCTGTTTTTTATTCTTCTTTCTTTTGTATTTTCTGTATCCTCTCGATGTATAACATGCACAGGAGATTTTTTAAAAAATAGAATCGAAGCACAGACTCTGTTCTCCTATAAGAAATGACTTTTAACAGAGAAGATACTGCTTGCCGCTGGCGAACACGCTCCGGTTCTGTCCCTTATTTTATAAAACCGCTCCCCCGGCTTCTTTGCTTTTCTTAGTCCCCAGAAGGGCCTCCTTTGCAGGCCTGATGCAAATGCGAGTCTGGCAAAGCAATGGTACTCCTCGCTGGAGAGGGGGAGGCGACGACTTTGCACTCTTTGCACTCGTGCTGTGTGCATTGTAGCCCCTTTTCAACCAGTCCCTTTAAGGATGCAGAATCCCCCTCCCCAAAGTGAGGGGGAGGAGATTTTTGTCTTTAGAGCACTGTGTGAGAATCAATATGTACTTTATTGCTTCAGCACAGCCATAGCAAATAACCAAAAAATTACAATACTATTAACACAAATTACTACATCCTAAAATTTAAACCGAAGTTAACAAAACTCCATCTAGAACTCTAAATCCGAAGATTATTTAAGGAGCTATGACCATATAGCTGCTAGATGTCTAATTAAGCAAAGATTACTGGACATAAGTGCTCAACAAGACCAGGGGGTGCTTGGTATTATGAGTTCAGCAACTTTATATAAACACCTTATATCTCATCCTATAGCCCGGCCAGCTTATTTTGATGACCGAATGGTCACAGAATATAGGACGTCGTTTACTAGAGCTAGGATGAATATACTTTATTTGGCAGTACTGAAAGGCTGTTACAGCAAGACCCCACTTGTTGATGCGTGATCATAAATCCATTGAAGATATGCCCCATGTTATGTTTCGATGCCCGAGATTTGCAACTATTCGGGAGAAGTATCTTAGAAATATTCTGCAACGGGTGCCGGGGAGGTCAGAGCAAGACAAATTAGCAGTGCTGCCGGTAGATAAGGATAAATGGATTACAATGCAAGTAGCAAAGTTTGTAACATCGGTAAACAAAATACAGTTAAGACTATTGAAGTAAGTTTTATCCTAAAGGTAGTAAGTTCCTCTTAGTAGGATTTATTACACTATATTATATGCTGTATGGATTTTGTGTGTGTGAATCAAGTCTCTAGTTCGCCTTCGGGAGGGGGGGTTTAGCTAACATAGGAAAAGAAGACCCTTGAGGGTTACAATTCTGCCACTGACGAATTCAGTGGGATTTATCACTGTTAAATTTTGGGCTCAAGTAGCATAGCCTGCTGATGTTATTTATTGGAATGTCGCTCGGAAGCAAATACCCTGCCCGTGCGCTTCTGAGCATCTAGAGATCTTCACAAGTTGGCCACGAGTTCCAACCCTGTGCCAAGCCCGTGTCTCAGCATGATGTCAGAACTGGCAAACCCTGGTCAGTGAGCGCTCCAGAAAACCTGTGGTTTGAAACGTGCCTGCAAAAGTGATGTGCATGAACGAAAAGGATGTGGCCGTTTACCTAGGGAGGCCCGTAGCACGGAGAGCCTGAGCGGCTGAGCACATGCGAAAACAAGGAGACCTGCAAATTGAGATGTGATGAAGGGCAGAGAGCAACTTTCCTCCCACTCCCAGAATATCCTTTGACGTGTCCAGTAGCACCGTACAGACCAACTAGATTTCCAGGGTATGAGCTTTCGAGCTCCTGCTTTGACTCTCGAATGCTCATACCCTGGAAATCTAGTTGGTCTGTAAGGTGCTACTGGACCCGCTCTTCTACTACAGACCGACACAGCTACCCACCTCAAACTTTGAACTGGGTCATTCACTTGTGGGACTCACTGCCACAAGATCAGGGGTCCTCTTCTGGCTTAGTTGGATTTAAAAGAATTTCATAGCTTTTTGGAAGAGAGGTCTATCATTGGCTATTGGACATGATAGCCAAATTGGGCCCTTGATTGTCAGGTGCTGGGAAGGGATATTATCTTGGCAGATCCTTCTTGTATCGTTTGCCCAGCCTCTGTTCGAAACAGGATTCTGGACCTTCCTTGACCTAATCCATCAAGGCTCTTACGCTTTTTCAGCAGACCGGTTGGTATCAAGCATGCATTTGGGAGCTGAAACTACGGTTTGGGTTTTAAATGGGTCAGTGGTACACATTCATTGGGAGCCGTAATCTTAGTGGTCTTTTCAGCCCCCTTCCAGAGGATGTGTTCATTCGTTCGTTCGTTCATTCCTTACACCCTCTGCTCCTGGTTGCAAATGAGGGCAGGGCATGCAGAGGCCAAGAGAGGCGCTGTGACCACAGTGAGTTTGTGGTTCAGGTGAGATCTGAGCCAGGGATTGCTCAGTTGAGGGGGTTACACCCGCTCTTTACACAGGTGAGTAAAACAGCAGCCACATTGGATCGGCCCAAAGGTCCATCTCGTCAAACGTTCCCGCCTTTTGACCGGCTGCCTCCAGGAAACGCACGAGCAGGGCGTGGAGGCAGCTGGCCACCTTTGCTTTTTTCCAGAAGCGCACTGGTTCTGAACATGCTGTTTTGAGCAAGATGAATTTGTTCACTCATTAAAAAAATTTTTTTTTGCTTGATTGACCAATTGATTGATTATATTTGTAGCCCACTCTCCCTGTAGATGGGCTCAGAGTGGATCACATCAAGATTACATTTACATTAAAATTTTAACATTAAAACCATAATAACGATTCAGTCATAAAAAAAACTCTTCTAGATGATGGACCATTCCCCCCCCAGCCCCAGTAAAATATTTCCTTGGGGTGGGAGGTGAAGAACAGCAGTGGTCCTACTGATGGAAAAATTTCTGAATCTGGAATTACATGCCCCAAAATTCATGATGCAGAGTAAAGCTTAAAATTGTGTCCTGATTCTATGTGAGATTGGTGTGGAAAAACTGACTTGCTCTTCCCTTTACCAATCCACCCACAGGCAGAGGAGGTGGCATAGCCAACTTTTGAAAAGAAAAATTTGGAGACAACCTGCAGTGGATAAATGATAACGGGGGTTGCACACCCGCAGTACCGTCTTGTGACTTGCTTTGCTGGCAACGGGTGTGAACACAAAGCAAGGGGGGGGGGACTGGTAAGGACTCACGGGGAAGGGGAAATAGCATTGCCTTCAGTAGCTCCCCAAGTCTGACCTGCTCTGGCACTCCATGTCCCTCCCGCCTCCTCACCACCTCCCCCTCCTGGTAGTATGTAGGGTACCCTTTGGGCCTGCTTTGAAATGTCACCATGTTTTTTTTTAGCCCCCCCCCCTCCTTTTTTTCTCAAATCACATTTTCTTTCGGACTTGGAGGTTCCTTTAGCATTGCAGAGCCCCTCAGTTGCAGTTGGGGCGGCTGGCTCCTTTCATAGAATCCTAGGGTTGGAAGGGACCTCTGGGGTCATCTAGTCCAACCCCCTGCACAATGCAGGAAATGCACAACTCTTCCCCCCCCACTCATACCCCCAGTGCCCCCTGCTCCGTGCCCGGAAGATGGCATGTGGTGCAGCCCTGATATGATTGGAGAAGGAGAAGGAAAAACAGCGGAGAGGGAGACCTCAGAGGAAAGGGCTTTCTAGACCGAATGGTGTCCTACACGCCCTATCTAGCCTTTCTTTTTTTCTGTTTAAACCTCAGCTCCCCCACCCCTCCACACCCTCATTGCCCCCTTGCTCCATGCCCAGAAGATGGCAAGACACCGTCAGGATCCCTAGGCAAACTGGCCAGGGGAAATCTGCAGAACCACCTTTGTCCCTCTGCTCCCCCCTGACAGCTTTGCTCCCCTGAGAGCGGTTTCAAGTGCCACCCTGAAAATGGGCAAGATTAACAACTGGCCGTACATGCATAGCCTCTGTGAGGGCCCCTGGCCTGTAGAATGGCCTAATGAGGTGGTCATAGAATCATAGAGACAGAAGGGTCCTCCAGGGACATCTAGTCCAACCTCACAACTACCTCCCCCCAGTGCCCAGAAGATGGCAAAACACCATCAGGATCCCCTGCCAAACTGGCCTGGGAAAAATTGCTACCTGATCCCAAGGTGGCCTTACCCCAGACAAGTAAGGGGCCAGGAGAACTAAGCACTGGTTTAACCCTTCCTGCCCTCCCCATCATGTTCAGCCCAGGTTCACAGACTCAGCACTGCTGTCAGATGGCTCTCTAGCCTCTGCTGAAAAACCTCCAAAGAAGGAGAGCCCACCACCTCCCGAGGAAGCCTGTTCCACTGTGTTCCAACAGGCTTTGTGTGGATTTGGAGGAGTGGGTATCCCTTGGCTGTTACAGCTAACGATGGTCAGGTTGGTTGGGTCTCCTGTGGCCCCGAGGCAGCGGCAAGGGTGTTCTATGCTTTGGCCTACAGCTACTGGGTGATCACGGCCAGCACAGTTGGGATTCATGTCATAGGCGAGACCCCTGCCCAGAGTGTGTGTATTCTGTGATGGGGTGGCAGAGAGAAGGCAGCCACCAGCCGGGTGGCGAATGCCAAGCTCCTTGTCCATCCTCCTTCTGTCCCAGCCCCCTCCGTGGCAAGGAAGTGGTAGTCCAGATGGTGGGGGTGTTGTCCGGCTATGAATGACAGGATACAGCAGACAGATCTCTGGACCATTTGCAAGTACTTAGTCAAGTGGATTTTATTCAGAAATCAGATCATTTCCATATACAGGTCCATAGGGCTGCTTAGGAGCAAGGCAGGCATCTAAGCAGCATGAGTAGAAGTTGACAGGAATGACATCATGTGAGAGAAACTTCTCTTTTAACATTCTCGTTTACCAAGCCCTTTCTTGCCTCCCATCCTTGAGAACAAGAGTTAAAAACCAAAGCAAACTCATGGGTGTGAAGTTCCTGCCAGCAGGTGGTGTTGCAGACTCAGGTTTGATTGAGTTTCTCAGGACTGCAGGCTGCGCTGCCCACTCTTCTAGCCCGTTTCACCATTTGCGGCTACCACCTCCCAGGAGTCCTGCCAGTCAGCCGTTCCTGCCAGACAGGAAGCAGAAGGTCAACACAAGCAAGGCAACCAAGAGCATTTGATCAAGATGTCCCCCAAAGGGACAAAGCGGGGACAAGGCATTTTAAGGAAAGGGAGGAGGGCAGCTGGAGTGTCCCCAGGTGAGTTTAGTGTGGCCGCATGTCAGTCCTAGGGTGGCAGTCCCTGGCAGTTAGATCTCCAGGCCCCTCACAGCAAGCAGGCAGGTGCATGGGTTGAAGAAACTTTATTTAGAGATCTATTCAGTTCAGGTGTGCACTCGTAGGTAGAAGCTGGCAGAAGTGAAGATTCAAACAATAGGTCTACTAATTATAGGGGACGTTCTCCCACCCTCTGGCCCAGTTGCATTCAGGTGCGAAAGCCCAAAAAGTTACATGGGAACTGATTAGTTTAGTCTAGACAAAGTACAGAGTGGAATCATTCCCTCCTGTGAACAAGATACATTTCAGCACACAGCTGCAGCTCTGGTCCAAGGACACTCAGGAGTGAAAGCGCATATTTCTTAGAGATAACAAAGAGGCCACTGGGTCCTCTGGAAATTAGTATTCACAGACTAGACACCCTCAGGTGACTTATATAAAATGCATAAAATACAGTATTTAACTTTGGCATTATATCCGTATAAGATGTAGTGTAAGATGCAGAACACAATAATGGAACGGATGCTTATAACACTCTCAGTATAAGATGCAGAACACAACAATGGCATGGATGCTTGCATACGTGACACCGCATGGCAGGTAAGTTGTGTCAGCCAGTTAATTCAGTAATATTTAAACCCTCTCGAATACTTTCTCCCTAATCAATGTTCTCGAATGGTACGGAGCTTGGAAGTACAGCGTCAGGTCATATTACAGCATTTGTCTGAGAAGTGGTTGTTGTGGGTTTTCCGGGCTGTATTGCCGTGGTCTTGGCATTGTAGTTCCTGACGTTTCACCAGCAGCTGTGGCTGGCATCTTCAGAGGTGTAAAACCCACAACAACCATCGTTCTCCGGCCGAGAAAGCCTTCGACAATATGTCTGAGAAGTGATGCGAACAGGGCTGTCATCTGACCAGACAAATTAACCAACCTAGTCTGCACTTGTGCATTTCACCACAGGTAAGGCTTTCATTTCTCCACTTGCCAGATTTGGTGGCTGCTTTGCAACATTGCGCCGCATCAAATCAACCCTTCTGGGATTCAACCATCACGAAAGCCCAACCGTCCAACTGAATTGCACTTCCGGGATTCAGTGGAGAGTATCAAAGAAGAAAGGTGAAAATGTCCCGTCGATAGGATTAAAACTGTTGTATGAATTTTTTTAAAACCCCACAAAGCAGAGAAGATTTAATTCCTTGGCAGAATGGCTGTAAATATGGGATCAAACAAACTCCTTGTGGGAAAGTATCCCGCAGTTCAGGGGCAAATTCAAACAGGCACGCGGACTGATCGCTGTAGGCCTACCAGTAGATCTACCAGGACATTCCATCAAAGACTTAAAGGTCGCTGTAGTTCAACAGAAATCTTTCAAAAACAAAATCCAACGGGAGGCTGCTGAATTGGAATTCATATGCAAATTTGACTCTGTCAAGCTGGGACTGAATAGGGACTATGAATGGTTATCACATTATCACAGGTAACAGATTTCCTTTACAGAGGCGGGGTCTGGGGGAGCACAGTGGCACCTGGCGTGGGCTTTCGGGGACCACAGTTCTCTTTGTCAGATGCATCTGACGGGGAGAGCTGTGGTTATCGAAGGCTTATACTGCATTGGAATTGGATGGTCTAGCTGTTTTACTGCTGCAAACTAACACGGCAAACTCCTTTGAAGCCTCACACAAGCCAACTGACCCCCACACCAAAAGGAGATGTTTACATTTACTAGCAAAGGAATATTTTGGTTGCACCCTCCCTCTCCCCCCCCCTAACTGCATCTTCTCTCTCCTCTCCTCCTCCCCCCTCCTCTTCTATATTTGACCAGTTTCTGTACCAGGCATCTGACGAAGAGAACTGTGATTCTCAAAAGCTTATGCTACAATAAAAATGGTTAGTCTTAAAGGTGCTACTGGACTCTTTGATTTTGCTACCACAGACTAACATGGCTAACTCCTCTGCAGCTACAGATGTTGTAGGTGAGATAAGTATTGGACTCCATTCAGGACCAGCCGTTTCGCTGGTGTTTCTCCGGTGAAGATTTAGCAATAACACATTATTAGGGGTACGATGGAGCCAGGCATTCTGGTTTTTCTGAAGGACTGGTTGTGGTTAAAGTGCTGCATGAGAATCTGGGCGCACGGGGTTCAAATTCCCATGCTGCTATTGAGCTTGTTGCAAGAGCTTGGGCTGTTCACTCTCACAGCCTCACCTGCCGCACAAGGTTGTCCTGAGGATAATTGAGGAAGGGAAAACCACACATGCTGCCTGGAGGAAGAATGGGATACAAATATTAGGGAAAAAATACTGAGTTGCCACCTTTTTCCCAGATAGGACTCCTGTGCATTTTTCATAAAGACAGCCACACATTCATTGGATGTCTTTCCTTTCACAATAGTAAAGAGTCCAGTAGCATCTTTAAGAATAACCAACTTTACTGTAGCTTAAGCTTTCGAGAACCACAAGTCTCTTCGTCAGATGAGCTAACTCCTCTGGATCTATTTCCTTTCACAAAGATGCAGCAATGGAGGGAATAGCTGTGTTGCTACCCCAACATGAAACTGGTAAAAAGTACAGGAGCTTAGCCAGGGGGTGGGTGGTGGGTGGGAAGTACCCAGTCTCTAACCCAGGTTCTAACCACTTCCGTGTGTGGCTAATTGCAGCCCCCACCTTTCTCTCATGTATCCACTTTTAACCTAACCACAAGCTGGGAGGCTGCCAGGGTCAGCCACAAATCCAGACAGAACAAAGCCTGCACACACGTGCCAGTCCAAGGAGTAAAGTCGGCTGTGGCTGCTTGGCTCCAAGTCTCTTTTGGACAACGGGGTTGGGCTCAGCTTCTGTCTGCTGGGGCTTCCCAGAGCCGAGGCTCCTGGACCTTGGTCACACTTGCAGCTGCTGCATTAGGCTTGGGAAATCCCTAAATATTTTGGAGTAGACCCTGGGTAGGGACCTCCGTGGGGTATAATGCCGTACAAAGTCCACCTTCCAAAGCAGCCATTTCCTCCAAGGGGACATCTGAGAGCCAGTTTGGTGTAGTGGTTAAGAGCGTGGGACTCTAATCTGGAGAGCCGGGTTTGATTCCCCACTCCTCCACTTGAAGCCAGCTGGGTGACCTTGGCTCAGTCACAGCTCTTTCAGATCTCTCTCAGCCCCACCCACCTCATAGGGTGTTTTGTTGTGGGGATAATAATGGCATACTTTGTAAACCACACTGTATGGGCATTAAGTTGTCCTGAAGGGCGGTATATAAATCAAACGTTATTATTATTATCTCTGTAGTCTGGAGATCATTGGTAACTCCAGGAGATTGCCAAGCCCCTTCTGGAGGTTGGCAACCCTATTCTGCACTGATTGGCCCTTGAACTACCTGAGGAAACACTCAATGGGCAGCCAGGAGTAAAGGCAGCTGGGCTCCCAAGGGGCTGGCAGTGCCACAGGGAAGGACTCGGCGCAGCTTGGACGCTCCTCAGTAGCGGTGATAATGTTGGGTCAGAGCTAGCCAGTGGCAACGTGAGAGCACAGTGGGCAAGCCTACCTCCTCCAGGTTACTCAACTTAGCTTGCTCTGGGGCCCTTTTAATGCCCCAGATGGGGTGTATAACAAATGCTGAAGAGTTAAGCAGGCAGAAGTCAGGGTGGTGGAGGCAGAAGGGTGGGACACAGGGTTTGCCGGGTCCCCTTACCCTCCCAGCAGGAGAGATGGGACCCAGCGCTTACCTTTTTGGCACAATGATGTCACTTCTGGGAAGTGACATCATTGCACAAGGCTGGGGAGCACGTGCAGTTTGCTGCAGGCCGGTTGGGACCTCAAATGGCTCAGGTTCATGCCCATACGGCAAACTTTCTGTCTTCAGCATTTGCTCACTAGGGTAGGAGGGCGGTATTGTAGGGAGGGGGTCTCAGATGTTTTGCCTATGGGTTAGGAACCGTAGACTTCACCATTATGTTGCCTTCCATATTATCTGTTGCTTTAAATATGTACCCCTATATCCTACCTGTGCTTCATGTTGTTTAATGTCGGTCCTAGAATAGATTATGTTCTGTTTCAGCAATTCTCCAACCTCATATTGGATCCTTGCTATTGCTATGTCTTTGTAAACTGGTATTCATTTACCCAATGACATTGTTAATGGAAATGTTCTTGACACTGTATGGAAATTATGGAACAACTGTACGGAACAAGCAACCTTGTCCTTGCTACTGATTGTGCTGCTCTCACACTGTATGATCCACCTTGAGCCTCAGTGAGAAAGGCGGACTATAAATAAATAAATAAATAAGAAGCTAATGATGCCTCAGCCTCTAGTTTGTTCTCTAGCGTCTGGTATTCAAATAGACTGCTTTTAAACATGGAGGTTCCACTTAGCTGTCACGATTTATTTCATTTTTCACACGAATGGGCAGTGAATGCCTTAAGTCAATTACGTATTGCATGAAGACATTCCACAGCATCTTCTTCTTTTTAAAAAAAATCTCCCCCACCTTTCCATAGTACCTCGATGTCTCTGTATGGTCAATGTGGTAGAACTGTTGATTTGTTTAATGAGTCATAGATCCAGAGGAGTTAGCCATGTTAGTCTGCACTGCAGTAGCAAAATCGAAAAGAGTCCAGTAGCACCTTTAAGACTAACCCACTTTACTGTAGCATAAGCTTTCGAGAACTACAGCTCTCTTCGTTAGATTCATTGTCAGAGAGAGCTGTGGTTCTCAAAAGCTGATGATGCATCTGACGAAGAGAGCTGAGGTTCTCGAAAGCTTATGCTACAGTAAAGTGGGTTGGTCTTAAAGGTGCTACTGGACTCTTTTCTGTTTAATGAGTGGGATTCTTTGTTGGATTCTTTGCAAGGAAATAGCAGCATGGAAGGAGGGAGTTCAAAGCGGTGGAAATACTTCTTTGATCTTCTGCAGTACCATGAGGACTGGGAATTTGATTTTCAAAAGAATGTCAGCTCAGGTTTTCAGGGGACTGACTGCTCGGTGAACCACAGATCTTGGTTTTGCACAGTTGTGCTACAGGTGCTCTGAATATGGACCAACTTGGTACATCAAAGAGTGAAAGTTTGGGTTTTTTTGTCTCTTCATGGCCATTCACAGTGCGCGTACTTGAATTACACGCACCCAGGCCCATCTGGTTGTGCTTTTCTTCGCAGATGTTTGCACTTCCCTTCCCACTTCTGTGCTCGGCACAGCTTCTAATGAAGGATCTGTGGCTGTGGAGGAGTGGACATGATGTTGGCAGAAGAACACCAGTGATGTCAGAAAACAGGCGTTGCTGATGTTCTGCTGCCAACATGTTGAGCTCTTCATGCCCACAGAAGGCTTGTGGGCCACTGTGGCGGCAGCCTTCGTGACTCACAATCTGGTGATGAGACAGTGGGGTTTTCTGAAGCTGAGCCATCAGTTTAACAGGTTTTGTCGCCCCAGCGGGTTATGTCCTGGGTTCACATTCCCTCCAGTTGGATCTATACCACAAATGCAGGAAAGGTTGGTCTTGAATCCAGCTGGTGGCACGCAGGGCCAGGAGAGGATGCCCGTCAGCTGCTGGGAGCCGGTGGTTCTCCCATACATCAACACCCACCACATCGTGCCACCCCAGCCAGGTATTTTTTTTATTTACGTCATTTATAGTCTGCCTTTCTCACTGAGACTCAAGGCGGATTACACAGTATGAGGTTAATACAATCAGTATCACATAAGTACATTTCAATGCAATACCGTAAGGTAAACAGATACAAGTTTAAAGACATAGCATTAGCCAGGATCCAACACATAGCAGAAAATACTGAAGCAAAACATAATCAATTCTAGGACTAACATTAGACCACATGGAGCTCTGGTTGTACATAGGAGTACATATTTAAAGCAGCAGATAATATATAAGGCAAAAATAGTGATGAAGTCTATGATCCCCAATTTGTTAGTGAAACCTTAAATAATGTATGCACTGTCATTTATCTTTAACTGAAATCAAAATTTGAAAAGATGTATTCTAGATGTTTACCCATTACTGTTATATGAATTTTTTGTTATCTTTGTGATGGAACTTCATGTGGTAATTCAATAATTATCAATAAAAATGTTAAATAAAAAAAATGCTGCTAGCGTAACTTCTCTTTTTACGGATTCCTTGGGGCTTAGGAAGCAAACTTCCACACAATTTTAAGTTAAGAAAGAATTTTGCTTTTATTAAACTTTAAATTTAAATTTTTCTTTTATTAAACTTTTGAACAATTAATAAAGTACAACTATTTTTAAACTAACTCATAAGTACTTCCATTACAACTTGGAAAAAAAACCTAAACTCATAAGTGCAACTATACAAAAAACTTTAAATCAACAGTCTTTGAAAAGGTAAAACTGCAACATTCCACAAAGTGGTGAGTCCTTTTTCACTAATGAGGAGCAACTGCAGCCCAGACTTCTGTCCTCATGTTGGAGAATTACAGCCCTTATTCAAGGTGATAAGAGCATATAAATCATTATTCAGCTCCCCGGCAACCAGCTTTTTCCTCAGCTGCCTGGCTCTAGCTACTGACTCCACCCTACTGTGCTAAACCAATTCCCTCGCTGCTGGTTACACATCATGCTTCCAAAGAACTGAGTTCTGGCTTATGGAATCACATGCTGGAATAAATTTGTTAGTAGGCAGTAATTATTTCCCCCTTTCTCCTGTTGTGTGAGAAAAAAACTCCCTGTAAAGGTAAAGGTAGAATCCCCTGTGCAAGCACCGAGTCATTACTGACCCATGGGGGGATGTC
Source organism: Eublepharis macularius (assembly GCF_028583425.1). Lineage (NCBI taxonomy): Eukaryota > Metazoa > Chordata > Lepidosauria > Squamata > Eublepharidae > Eublepharis > Eublepharis macularius. Next base: position 3,610,177 of record NC_072798.1, read on the forward strand.
GCATCACAACATTTTCTTTGCAGACTTTTGACGGGGTGGTTTGCCATTGCCTTCCCCAGTCATCTACACTTTACCCCCAGGAACCTGGGTACTCCTTTTACCGACCTCGGAAGGATGGAAGGCTGAGTCAACCTTGAGCCGGCTACCTGAACCCAGCTTCTGCCAGGATCGAACTTAGGTCGTGAGCAGAGCTTGGGCTGCAGTACTGCAGCTTACCACTGTGCACCACAGGGCTCTTTACCTTTAACCCATATAAGGAACATAAGGAAAGGGACTGAGACTAAAATTTTTCATTCCAGTAATTCTAGTCCTAGTACGTTGCTCGTTAAACATCTCTTAATATTGGTTGCATTGACCTGCACTCAGATTTCGCTTTGTATGGAATGTTATCCGCTTACACTGCATAGTCTGGAGACTGAGTGAGAAAGGCCAACTGGAAAATACAGTATATAAATGATAAATAAATATTGTAATGCCCTTGTTTAGAGCCCTGGTGCAGCCTCATTTGGAATACTACAGAGTTCTGGTTGCCATATCTGCAAAAGGATATTGGAGAGCTGGAAAACGTACAAAGGAGGGTAACTTCGAGCCAAGCTACAAGTGACGCCTTACCCAGGTTGGACACTTGTCAGCTTCCCTCAAGTGTTGATGGGAAATGTAGGCATCCTGGTCTTGCAGCTGTAATGGAGAGCCAAGCTGTAAAACCGGGACGCCTACATTTCCCATCAAAACTTGAGGGAAGCTGACAAGTGTCCAACCTGGGTAAGGTGTCACTTGTAGCTTGGCTCCAAGATGATCAAGCTAGTATCAGGTGGGTAGCTGTGTTGGTTTGCAGTAGAAGAGCAAGATTCAGGTCCACAAGCACTTTAGAGACCCACTAGCTTTTTGGGGTATGAACTTTCTCAAAAGCTCAGACCCTGGAAATCTAGTTGGTCTTTAAGATGCTACTGAACCCAAATAATGCTCAAGATGATCAAGGAGGTGTAGCACCTCTCCTAAGAAGAAAGCCTAGAAAATCAGGATTTTTCAGTCTAGAAAAAATGATCGGTAAGGGAGATATGATACCCTGACCTGGATAGCCCAGGTGAGCCTGATCCCATCAGAAGCTAAGCAGGGTCGGTTAGTAATCAGATGGGAGACTTTCAAAGAGGGCCAGAGTTGCAAGCAACGGCAAACCACCTCTGTTACTCTCTTGCCATGAAAATCCCGCCAGGGGTCTCAGTAAGTCAGCTATGACTTGAGGGCACTCTTTACCACCAAGGGAGATATGATTTATAAAAAAGAGATTTATAAAATTGCACACAGGGTGGAGAAGAAGTAGAGAGAGGGAGTTTTTTCTCCCTCTCCTATAACACGAAAACTTGAGGGCATCCAATAAAGCTGATGGCAATGGACACAGGACAAACTAAAGGTAATATTTCTTTACTCAATGAGTAATTAAGTTGTGAAATTCACTGCTAGTGGAAGTAGCGGTGCCCGCAAGCATAGATGACTTTAAAAGGGGATTAGAGAGATTCATGGAGCACAGGCCTCTCAGTGGCTACTAGCTATGGTGACTGAAGGGAGACTTCATATACACATAGATCCAGAGGAGTTAGCTGTGTTAGTTGCAAAATAGTAAAAAGTCCCGTAGTGCCTTTAAGACTAACCAACTTTATTGTAGCATAAGCTTTCAAGAACCACAGCTCTGCATCTGACAAAGAGAGCTGTGGTTCTCGAAAGCTTATGCTACAATAAAGTTGCATCTGACGAAGAGAGCTGTGGTTCTCGAAAGCTTATGCTACAATAAAGTTGCATCTGATGAAGAGAGCTGTGGTTCTTGAAAGCTTATGCTACAATAAAGTTGCATCTGACAAAGAGAGCTGTGGTTCTCGAAAGCTTATGCTACAATAAAGTTGGTTCGTCTTAAAGGTGCTACTGGACTCTTTACTATTTTCCATACATACAGGCAGCAAACTCCGATGCCCAGTGGTTAGAGACACAGCAACTAACTGGTCAGTGGTTAGCCGCTGTGGGAAACAGGATGTGGGACAAGCTTGAGTCAGCAGAGCTCTTCTGATGTTCTGATGTGTTATCTTCACACCCCACATTCTACTCCTCCCTATAGCCCCCAGTCTCCTCCGACTCCCAACCCATCTATCCATTGCCTATGCCTCATGAGTCTGGCCTCGCCCTGCTATTAAATACTTTGTAGGAAAAGGGAGGAAAAATCACTGGTATGATAAAGCTATGCATATGCCAATTGCACTCCCTTATCTTGCTGGCCAGACCAGTTTCTTACGAGTACATGGAGAATATCGGCTCATTTCCAGGACAGAGAGTCTACAAAGACAAGATTAAGTGTTCTCTGCTCTACCTTCTAACCACTGACCTCTCCCCTTTTCTTCCCTAGGGACTTTGAAGATGTATTAACATATCATGGGTGATCGATAAAGGAATTTGCTCTTTCCAAGGTTGGGCAACTAACTTACAATCACCTTGCCTGGTTCGGGCAGGGCTCCGGTACTTTATTTATACTCTGTCTCCCCACCTCCACACACAAAGCAGCTCACGTGTTTCACTTCTCCATGAAGCTGAAGTTGGTTCCCAGTTCCCAGTTCCTTATTCCCAGTTCCTTATTCGCAAAGCCAAACACAAATATTAGGGGAAATTGAAAAGCTCTGGGCTGAATATGGAGGTGTATGATACATGCCCCTACAAACTTTATTTTGGGGTACATTGCTTTTCAATTTCCCCTGACATTTGTGTTTGGCTTTGCGAATAAGAAACTAGGAACTGCAAATAAGGAGCTGGGAACTCCTCTTCTTTATCCTCACCAGAATTCAATTCAATTTATTCAATTTCTAGCCCTCCCTCCCCGCGAACGGGCTCAAGGTGAGTTACAGCCGAGTATAAATACAAATAAAACCACAATAAATAAAATCATAATAGTCATAAAGTACAGTTTAGTTTACAGTATCCAAGAGGGCAATCCGTATCCATTTCGTCCACCCCTGCTGGGGGTGGGGGGGGGAGAAGAGGGCAACCATACTGGTCAGATTGATTTGTGGGGAGGCCAAGATGACTACAGAGCTCCCCCCAACAGGAGACCGATAGGGAGGCTCACTAGATGCACAAGAATCCTTTGAGGTAGGTTAGGCCAAGACTGTGATTGGCCCAAGATCACCCAGTAAGCCTCCATGGCAGAGGGGAGATTCGAACCCGGGTCTTCCAGAACTTCATTCTAACCACTACATGACACCTGCTCTCTAAGGATCAGATTCAGGTCCCCCAGTCAGTCTGGCATTTTGCCTCCAGCAGCATCTAGGACATCTAGCAAAATAGTAAAGAGTCCAGGAGAACCTTTAAGATTAGCCAACTTTATTGTAGCGTAAGCTTTCAAAAGCCACAGCTCTCTTTGTCATGCATCTGATGAAGAGAGCTGTGGCTCTCGAAAGCTTATGCCGCAATAGAGTTGGCTAATCTTAAAGGTGCTCCTGGACTCTTTACTATTTTGCTACTACAGACTAACAGGGCTGACTCCTCTGGATCTAGCAAATCTAGGTGGCACACACCTGTCATGCTCAGAGCGCAGGCGCTCTGCCAGAAAAGAAAGCTATCATCTTAACGGATTAAATAATCAGGAGATTAATTTTGCTCTGCAATTAAATCTGCAGCTCTCTAATCACCGTGGGTGGGGGACGGTGCATGGCAGGCCTTTCGAAATGGTAGCAGAGGTTGGTTGGGGCCAGTGTGCTGCCCCCTGCTCTTGTTTGTTCCGGTTGAGGCCGGAGCCATGGGGCTGAACAGCCTACCACAGCAGGGACACATAGACCTGCTGGGAGTCACTTCTGCTCGAGGCATTTCAAGATTAGCTATTTTGAGCAAGGCTGCTTTGAAATGGAGGTTTGCAACCTTGCTCCGCAAGGATCATTTCAGAGGCAGCGTGCAGCCATCTGGCAACACTCCTATCACTGATGACCGCAAAGGATGTTGGAAGGCAAATGCCTGGGTGGCAATTTCACAGCCTCTTTCGAAAGTGAACATGGGCCCAGTTGCTTTAAAGCCTTTGTGGTGCCTTCTTATCTTTTCATTTTTATTTGTTTATGACATTTATAGTCTGTCTTTCTCACTGAGACTCAAGGCGGATTACACACTGGGAGATTAGTACAATCAGATTCAGGACATTTCCATACAGTGTCAAGGGCGTCTCCATAAGCAATGCCGTTGGGTAAATAAATACAAGTTTACAAAGAAAGCATTAGCAAGGATCCAATGCAGAATTGAAGAATGTTGAAACAGAACATGAGCAATGCTTGGACAACATGAAGCACGGGGAGTGCATAGAAGCAACGGATAATATGTAAGAGATCCAGAGGAGTTAGCCGTGTTAGTCTGTAGTAGCAAAATAGCAAAGAGTCCAGTAGCACCTTAAAGACTAACCCACTTTATTGCAGCATAAGCTTTTGAGAACCACAGATCTCTTCATCAGATGCATCTGATGAAGACAGCTGTGGTTCTCGAAAGCTGACAATGCATCTGACGAAGAGAACTGTGGCTCTCGAAAGCTTATGCTACAATAAAGTTGGTTAGTCTTTAAGGTGCTACTGGACTCTTAACTAGATAATTGGTAAGGCAACATAGTGGTGATGTCTATGGTCCCTATCTCATTGGGAAGCATCTGAGACCCCCTCCCTAGAATACAGCCCTCTTGAACCTAGAGCAGCATATATAGTTCTCTTTCTGCTGTTTTATTGTCACAACAACCCTGTAAGGTTGATAAGGCTGAGAGAGAGTGAGTGACCCAAGGTATCCCAACAAGCTTCAAGTTGGGATTTGAACCTGCCCCCCCCCCAGATTCTACTCTAACTACTTGGCAACACTGCTTTTTCCTTTTTAATTCATCCTTTTTCAGTCCTTGAAAAGCAGAAGGCAGGCAAATTATATGTACAGATCCAGAGGAGTTAGCCGTGTTAGTCTGTAGTAGCAAAATAGCAAGGAGTCCAGTAGTACCTTTAAGACTAACCAACTTTATTATAGCATAAGCTTTCGAGAACCACAGCTCTCTTCATCAGATGCATCTGATGAAGAGAGCTGTGGTTCTCGAAAGCTTATGCTACAATAAAGTTGATTAGTCTTAAAGGTGCTACTGGACTCTTTGCTATATATGTACGGAGTTCATATTGATAGCATGGTATTCTCTTGGATTTTCCATTCGACTGTGAGCAGCTCTGTCTGAACATTTTGAGGTGGGTAGCTGTGTTGGTCTCAAGAGACCAGCAGGATTCGAGTCCAGTGGCATCTTAGAGACCAACATGATTTACAGAGTGTAAGCTTTCAAGGGTCACAGCTCCCTTCTTCACTGAAGACTGGTGTCTAAAGAAAGGAGCTCTGACTCTCGAAGGCTTACACTCTGAAGATGTCGTCTCTCTCTAAGATGCCACTGGACTCAAATGCTGCTGTTCTGTCTGGACGTGACCAGCTTACCAGAGAAGATATTTATCCCACTGATACTCAAGGCAGATTACAAAGCTGCCAAGAAAAATACAGAGATGGTCGTTCCCCCCCCCCCCCCAAAAGATAGTGCTTTGGATACCAGAGAGCTTGATCTAGCAGGCTCAACACAGAAAGAGATGGTCTTCTGGAGCTAGGCCAAAGGTCTACCTAGTCCAGTGCTTCGGTTCCATCTTAGTTGCTGTGAAGTCAGGCCAAGGAATTCCTGCTTTGGCCTGTTATGTAAAAAGCAGAGAATGCCAGCCTGGAAAATGAAAGGTGTGCCACTAAATAACCGGGAGGTAAATTCTGACATTGCAGCTACGGTATTTAACGGTTGCATTGCGACAACTGCAGATGAAAGCTTAAAAGAGCTACAGCTGCAAATCAGACATGCCAGAAACAGAAAGATGAAGGGATTTGGTCTTCTCTTGAGTAATCTGAGAGCCTCTCCCATGGCAAAGCCCTAGGCAGCTAAACTCTGCAAGGATCTCTCCTTTACATTTTATAATTGAAACAACCTCCAGGCAAAGATAAAGACTGCTAAACTATCTTCAGATATGTAGATAGCCCCCTCCCCACCCTCTTCTTGGGCACCCATCTCACCCTGCAAATTTTCTTCTGCCCAGAATGGTTCCACAGCTGGAGTATGACTGGGAACACTGAAGTCTGACAGCGCAATCCTAAAAAGAGTTGATTTCATTGGGCTTAGACCTTTTTAGGATTGTACAGTGGGTTGTTTCTCTGAAAGAGTTAGGTTCCTTGGATAGCCTTTGACAGTTAATTCTTGATATTTAAGTTCATAAAGCGTGTTCCAGTTTTATGTGCCTTAAACATTAGAAACAGAGAAATGAAGGGGGAAGGAAATATTTATGCATTAATGCTACTTATTGTAGTTTATCTGTGCTAATGTACTATGTGCTACTATTGTTGAAGCAAAATTGTAGTAGGCAGCATAAGCCTAGGCATATTTATATATTTCAAAATAGAAAGGAGTCCAGTAGCACCTTTAATCTCTTCATCAGATGCATCTGACGAAGAGAGCTGTGGTTCTCAAAAGCTTATGCTACAGTAAAGTTGGTTAGTTTTAAAGGTGCTACTGGACTCTTTTCTATTTTGCTTCTACAGACTAACATGGCTAACTCCTCTGGATCTATATATTTCAAGGAATATATATATATATAAACTCAGAAATAAGTCTAACAGTGAAATCCTAAAAAGAATTAATCCAGCCTAAGCCCATTGAAATCAATGGGTTTACACTGGAGTAACTCTGCTTAGGATTTCACTGTAAGTTTAGTAGGCTAGAGCAAGATTCGAGTCCAGTAGCACCTTAAATATCAACACGATTCTCAAGGTATAAACTTTCAAGAAGCAAATTCCTTTTATCAGATACCAGAGAGCTTTGACTCTTGAAAGTTCATCCCCTGGAAATCTAGTTGATCTTTAAAGTGCTACTGGACTCAAATAACAATAACCACCCTTCCGGACAGATCAGCGTCCACTCAAAGCGGTGAACAAAGTCTGTGAATCTTGCTCTTCTACTGCAGACCAACTGTTATCCACCTGAAACTAGTAGGATATAGGAAACTCTATGCACACTTAGTTAGGACTAGAGGAGTTAGTCGTGTTAGTCTGTAGTTGCAAAGAGTCCAGTAGCACCTTTAAGACTAACCAACTTTATTGTAGCATAAGCTTTCGAGAACCACAGCTCTCTTCGTCGGATGCATCTGACGAAGAGAGCTGTGGTTCTCGGAAGCTTATGCTACAATAAAGTTGGTTAGTCTTAAAGGTGCTACTGGACTCTTTACTATTTAGTTAGGACTGAGGCTGTAATTTTATTTATATTGTGTTTATAGTCCACCATTTTCACTGAGACTCAAGGAGGAATACACAGTGTGTCAGTAAGGTTAATTTGAAAGATATTTTAATAAACATGTAATAGGTTACATGTTAACCGCTGGAGCAGCATGGAGGGCAATCTAAACTCCCCTCTGTCTGGAGATCAGGGGGCAGGGCCACAAGCCATGTGACCATTTTCTCCAAGAACAACCCACTGAGTTCCACCACCTCTTTTCCCAGAAAAAAAGCCCTGGACAGACATATTAAAATAACATAGGAACTACCCAGTTGGATAATACTTACAGCAACAGTAGTAGAATCTATGGTCTGTCATAGATCCAGAGGAGTTAGTCGTGTTAGTCTGTAGTTGCAAAGAGTCCAGTAGCACCTTTAAGACTAACCAACTTTATTGTAGCATAAGCTTTCGAGAGATGCAATCTGACAAAGAGAGCTGTGTGCTATTGGACTCTTTACTATTATGGTCTATCATACTTTCTTGAAATTTTCTTCCTAGGAAACCTGGAGAAGATTGTGCCGTTAGGGGATAAGGTGCAAACCGGAAAGTCCTTGCTTAAACTCTCTCCTCTACTATTAACTCACTGTACACTTTAATGCAGGGCAGATAGTAGCCTATCTGACAGGGTTTTGTAAGCATTAGATAACACGTTTGAAATAGACAGAATATTAATTATACGTAAATGCTGCATTTAATATGTGTCATATATAAAGCAATTCAAGAATGCTGCAAATGAAGACCCTCAGACTCTAGAAACTTATACCCTTGAAAAAATCTTGTTCGTTTCTAAGGTGCCACTGTACTCAAACCTTATGCAGAGGAGGGGTATGTGGGCGAGGGGAAGTTCGATAGTTTAGCTTTGGGATTATGAGGTTTTACCTATTTTGTATTATGCTGTAAATTTTGTTGGATTTTATTGAATTTTTATGATGGTTAGTTTTGATTTTAACCAATTCACAGTGCAACGCTAAACAGAGTTACTCCAGTCTAAGCCCACTGGGTATGCAGTGCAATCCTAAACAGAGTTCAGTCTAAGCCCATTGGGTTTGCAGTACAATCCTAAACAGAGTTCAGCCCATTGAAATCAGTGAGTGTAGAGTGGCCTTACACTGTTTAGGATTGCACTTGTAAATTGATTGATGACATAGATTGCTTCAGGTTCTGAATCTGAGAAGCAGTATAAAAATCAAACAAACAAATAAATAAAGCTAACTTTTAACAATTATAATAATTTATATTTTGTATATTTGTATATTTATATTGTACTGAAAATTACTTACTTGATACTGATTGTATTAACCTCAAACTGTGTAATCTGCCTTGAGTCTCAGTGAGAAAGGCAGACTATGAATGACGTAAATAAATAAATCATAATTTTACAATACTTTTATAGCTAGAATATTTTATATTATGCTTCGTTTTCATTTGAACTGGTGCAAATTGATTATTGACGTGAATCCCCTTCAAGCTCTTAGCCAGAGAGAAGTGGTATAAAAATCAAATAAATAAAGCCATTTTTCATAATTATAATGCCTTATAATTTATATAATAGTTTTGCAATACTTTTATAATCATTTTTATTATGCTTTGTTCTCATTTTAACTGATGCAAATTGATTATTGACTTGAACCCTCTTCAAGCTCTTAACTGGAGAGAAACGGTATAAAAATCAAATAAACGAATACATAATTTTATTTTTATTTATATTTACTTATTTCAGATTTATATTCTGCCCTCCCTGCAAGTGGGCCCAGGGCGGATAACAACATATTAAAAATACAATTAAAAAATTCATGTACATTAAAAACAACACATTTAAAACAGAACGGTAGACAGCCTAAATAAACAAATAATGCTATTTTTAATCATTATAATAATGTATGTTTATAATCATTTTGCAATACTTTTATGATTATAGTCATTTTTATTATGCTTTGGTCTGATTTTAACTGGTGCAGATTGATTATTGACGTATACCCCCTTCAAGCTCCTAACAAGAGAGAAGCTGTATTTAAAAAAAAAATTCAATTAAATAAATGGAGGCGAAGCTGTAGAACTACATCTCCTATGAGCGCTCGGGGCCGCTTCCCCCCAAGCGAGGCGCCGCTTGGGCCGCGGTGCCCGCCGGGAGCGGTAGTGCGGTGGGGCGGCCGCCGGGGCCGGCCCCGCGGGGGCGTGGACTCCACGTCCCGTGATGCCGCGCGCGGGGGCGTGGCCGTGGGCGTGGCGAGCTCGCGTGTGCCTGAGGGGAGCCGGCGCGGGCGGACGGGCTGCCTGAGGAGCCGGAGCGGCGGAGGAGGCGGCTGAGGCGGGCGCGATGATGTCGGTGCGGGTGGCGGCGCCGCCGGCCGTGGAGCTGAAGGAGCTGGCCGGGGCCCTCGACAAGGCCGGCGGAGGAGGAGGAGGAGGAGGAGGCGGAGGCGGCTCCGGGCCCTGCGCCCCGCCGCCCCAGCCCGAGCCCGGCCTCCCGAGCGCGGCGGCGGCGGCGGCCCCCAAGGCGCCCCAGGCTTCGGCCATGAAGCGCAGCGACCCCGCGCCGCTCTCCAGCGCCGCCGCCCAGGCCCCGCGGCTGGCCGGCGACGGGGCCGGCGCGGTGGGGCCGCTGGGGGAGGCCCTGGTCAGCCCCGACGGGACCGTCACCGAGGCGCCGCGCACCGTCAAGAAGGTACGGCCGGGCGGGGATCGGCTCCTCCAAACCCCTCCTCTGCGAGGCTGCCTCTCCAGGCCGGGCCTGGAGGTCTCCCGGAAGGGCCGCGGGTCTCCAGCGGCGGAGATGGGCTGCTTTGGAGGGGGGCAGTGGAGAGCTGTTAAGTGGTTGGGTTGCGAATCAGCACGCTGCTGGTTCGAATCCCACTCCTGCCGCGAGCGCAGCAGGCGGCCTTGGGTCAGCCCCAGCTCCCCAGCTGGACTGTGGGGATAATAATGACACTAATTTGTTCACCGCTCTGGGTAGGCACTCATCTGTCTAGAAGAGCAGCATATAAGTGGTGGTATTATTATTATTATTATTATTATTATTATTATTATTATTATTATTATTATTCTACCCTGCTGAGGTCCCTCCCCAAAGGCTGACCTCTGCAGCCTCCACCCCCCAAATCTCCAGGATTTTCCCAACCCGAAGATGGCAACCTTATCCCTCCCCTTGTAACAACACCCCCCCCCCAAGAATCTGTGTTGGGAAAAAAGCCCTTCTCTTTTCCTGTCTTCCCCTCCTCTTCCGCTGCCTGTCAGGCTCTGAGCAGCCCTTTTGCTCACTGAATGTCTTCCCTTGTATTTTCATTCCTGCTTGGATTTTAGTGAGAAAGGCAGACTAGTATAAATCATCATCTTCGTAATCTATTTACTGGGGGAGCGCTGATGGCAAGGTCTTCATTCATTCCCTCGGAGGATGGGTGTCTTTTTCAAGGTGGCATTGGGGGCCCCGCCATCAGGCATCCTGCTCTCTGCTTCTTTTGTTAGGTGGAAACTTGAGTGGTCCTCCCCCCAAAAGATTAGACCTGCTTGGAATTGGGGGGGGGGGAATCTGGCTTAAGCTGGGGGGGGATCAAGGCATTTGGAAGGAGCAGCAGCACTGCCCCACACCTCCAATAATTGCGAGGGGTGTATCGGGGGGGGGGAGTTCTCTGCACACGCTGCTGCGAGTCACCATATGCTTAGAAAATAAATGCCCTTGGTGTTGGGTGCCTGATACTCCCTTCCAAAGAGGATAGTTTGAGGTGGGTGGCCACTCACGTTGGTCTGCTGTAGAACAGTGAGATTCTGGTCCAGAGGCGCCTTGGAGACCAACTAGATTTCCAGGGTATGACCTTCTGAGAGTCAAAGCTCTCTTTGTCAGATACAAGGAGTGGGAAAAGGTAGGAGTCTTTATAATCCAGAGGAGTTATAATCCAGGTAGAGTATGGGAGGGGTATTGCAAATTACATGTGGAATTCACTGCCTCAGGAGGTGGTGGCAGCTTCAAGAGGGGATTGGATAAACATGTGGAGCAGAGGTCCATCAGTGGCTATTAGCCACAAGGTATAGATGGAGCTGTCTGTCTAGGGCAGTGATGCTCTGTCTTCTTGGTGTTTGGAGGGGCAATCAGTGGGAAGGCTTCTAGTGTCCCTTCCCCACTGGCAGACCTCCTGAGGACACCTGGGTTTTTGGCCACTGCGTGACACAGAGTGTTGGCTTGATCCAACATGGCTTCTCTTATGTTCTTATCTAGGGGGTCTTTAAGGTGCTGCTGGTCCTGGATCTCGTCCTGCTGAATCTGACCGATGGTCCATCTAGTCCAGTATCCTTATCTTACACAGTGGTCTGCCAATTATTCTGTAGGGCCAGTGACAACATAGAGGCCAGGGCCTTCCACCAGGTGCTAGGATTCACGGCTTGACTGCCTCTGAATGTGGCGGTTTCTGGTAGTTACCTTGACTAGTAGCTCGTGATAGACCTCTCCTCCATAAATCTGTCCAATCCCCTTTTAAAGCCATCTATGCCTGAGGCCATCCCTATATCCCCTGGCATAGAGCTTCTCTTTCCTCGGAGCCTTGAAAGTGCACTTTTCTCTAGGGCTGGCTTTGCCTTTCCCCTACGCACATCTCAGTAGTGCATTGGGAAGGGCTCCCCCCTTTTGTGACATTCGTGGTTCTTAGTTTTGATTTCCAGGAATGCAATGACCTTGTTGTATAGGAAACCTCCCCCTCCCTCGATTCTCAGATGTGTCTCAGAACAGTTGGAAGTCATTTACTCCTTTCCTAACACCTGTCTGATGTTGAAACCCCTGTGTGGTCAGGTGTAGGTGGTGCTTGTTTGTGTAGATAGGAGCACCTGCAGTGTGCAGTTCAGTCCAGCCGCACACTGAGTTTCCTCTTGCCTCCTTTTTCAGAGATCCTGAGGCATGCACTGTTGCTCTTTGCTCTCTGTATGATGGGATTATTAATTATTTTTCTTCCCTTGCATCTCTGTTTCTTACAGTGCAACCCTAAGCAGAGTTACTCCAATCTAAGCTGATTGATTTCAGTGGTCTTAGACTGTTTAGGGTTGCACTGTTAGGCCATAATCCCAGGCAGATTTATCTGGGAGTAAACAGTATTAACTATAGTGGGGACTGACTGCTGAGCAGACATGCAGAAGTGTTCTTACAGTATTATTATAGGTGTGGCTACTTGGATGTAAATTCCCTTGTTTGATGGGGCTGATCCTAAAGTGGGCAAAAAGAAATGGTTGTGTTGGTCTGTTAGAGAGCCTCCCAATGGTAAGGAACAGCATGTTATCTTTGTTAGACCTTTGTTAGTCTCGGTAATGAATTAACTTCTGAGATCCCCAGAATTCTTCCTCACGCTAGATGTTTACTAACAAGAAAATGCCACAGACGGCCTGGCCTGTATACCAACATCTTTTTTCCTTCCCCCCCCCCCTCATTTTTTGTTTAGCCAGTGGAAGAGTTCTGTGGAACCGAAACACTGATTCATTACTTTGTGACTTTCCGTTGCTCCTAATCATGCTGGTATGCAAGTGCGCCTTTGGATTTCAGTTGTGCATGCCCTGGGTTAAGAAAAGCCTGGAATACTGATCTTCCGTGTGGGTGTGGAGGGTGCATTCTGTTCCCATCATGAGTATAGCAGCAGGTACAACATCTTAGGAGGAGATTGTTTCCTGTGCTTTCCACCAGTTTATTATTTATGTCATTATTTCTCTGCCTTTCTCTCCAGTGGAGACTCAAAGCAGTTTACATCATTCTCTATTTTATCCTCACAACAATGCTGTGAGTTGTGCGACTGGCCCAAGGTCACCCACATAGCTTCCACGGTCGGGTGGCGATTTGAACCTGTGTCTCCTAGCTCCTCTAACTCTACACCTCTAACTCTAACCACATTGGCTCTCATTTCACCTGAAGGCTGGTTTCTAGTCCTTAATAGAGTGTAGCTATTTGTCTTTCATCCATGCTTTCCATTTCTTGATTGGGCAGGGGCATTTCATACTTCTAGCGGCTCCGTGCAGGAGTTTTGACTCTTGAAAGCTCATGCCTTAGGAATCTAGCTAGTCTCTAAGGTGCTCCTGCACCCAAATCTAGCTGTTGTTTTTTTGTCCTTTATCCCAATAACTTGTGACTGGTCCAGATATCTTGGTGTGGGTGCTGTAGGAGGCGTTGAATTGAAGATTCTTGGCTGATCATAGAATCATAGAGTTGGAAGGCATCTCCAGGGACATCTAGTCCAACCTTCTGCACAGTGCAGGAAATTCACAACTACCTCCCCCCATACACTCCCAGGGACCCCTACTCCGTGCCCAGAAGATAGCAAAACACCTCCAGGATCCCTAGCTAAACTGGCCTGGGGAAAATTGCTCCCAGACTCCAAAGTGGCGACCGGCACCATCCCGGCACTGATGAGCAGTGCTTTCTTCTGCAGTGGAGCTCTTTTTCTTTCCTGTAACTTTAGCATGTGTCATTTTACCCTAGTGGCTAGAAGGGGCTGTGCTCATGTTTACCTTCCAAGATTTGCAAAGCCAGGCTTCACTACGAAGACAGCCTGAGAACAGACAGTATCACAAACTCACTATTGTGCACTGATATCAAAACAAAATGTTCCCAGCTGCACCTTGAGAAAAAAAATATAAAAGACATAGTTATCTAATGTTTCTTTGGCAATGGAGTATGGTACAGATGAAAAGCACCAAGAGTCTGTGTTCTAAGTCAGTTCCTTGCAACAGACACAAAGATTCATAGAGATTCATAAGAACTAGCTGACCTTGGAAAGCGTAGCTGTTTCAGTGGTTCTCAACACTCTGGCAGCCTGGGCACCCCCCCCCCCCGGAATGCATTCTGATTTAAGATTTCACAGACATACCTAAACTGTCCGCCACACTGGATAGCCCCATTTCAAAGTGTGCCTGGCTTGCTTTGCATTCTTGGATCAGTACAGCGAGAATATCCAATTCGCACTCTCTGATCGGGAGGAAAACAGCTATTAGTAGTCCCTGGTCCGAAGGAGGCCTGCCTGGCCACAATGAGATCCAGGGCTTTCTCGGTCCTGGCTCCTGCCTGGTGGAACGCTCTGTCTACTGAGACCAGGGCCCGGCGAGATTTATTGTCTTTCCGCCGGGCCTGCAAGACAGAGTTGTTCCGCCAGGCTCATGGCTCAAGTTTGGGCTGGGGGGGGAAAAGAAAATTTAACACCCCCCCCCCCGTGAAAAGCTGTCCACCACAGTATGCATGCAAAATATTATAAGTCTTCCTGATGTTGCCGTCTCACAACACAAAATGTCATTGTTTTAAATGGTGTTTTAATATTTATACAGATGTAATGTTTTAAGTTATTTTAAAATGTTGTTAGCCGCCCTGAGCCCGCTTGCAGGGAGGGCGGGATATAAATATGAAATAATAAATAATAATAAATAAATAATAATCCCATCAGCTGCTTCTTAAAAGCGAGTTTAAGCAAAATTTTGTTTATTGATGTTCTTGATAGTCCACCTGTGCCATGGAGACTCTAGGTGGATTATGCAGCGTAAGTCAAATGCAGTCAACAGGACGGGGCATCCAGTAAACAAAGCAAGTAGGATTTGTATTGCAGAACTCTGAACCAAAGCACAACTATTAACATGACATGTTAAATGATGCAGAAATTACACAGGAGGATCGTATAACAACTGACAGTATGTGCTGTACGCAGTAATATAATCCACAGCCCCCCATCCCTTTATCAAAGTATCTTTCTGAACCGTTTGTTACATTCTAGCCCTATTGTATAAAAGTCCTCCTGAATAATTCAGTTTTGCATAGATTGTGGAATGCCAGCAGAGTGACCTCATCAGGCAGGCCATTCCGTAAAGCGGGGGCCACAGCAGAGAGTGCACGCGCACAGGCAGTTGATTTTGCCTGTTTGTAAGGTGGCGCCCTGCTCAGGTGAGTGAAGCTGTTATAGAATCATGAGGTTGGAAGGTGCCTCCAGGGTCATCTAGTCCAACCGCCAATTCACAACTACCTCCCCTCCACACCCCCAGTGACCCCTGCTCCATGCCCAGCGTAGGCAGTGTGGAGCATAGGCAGTCCTGCAGGTAGGAGGGACCAAAGTCGTAAGAGGCTTTGGATGAGATAGCCAAGATGTTGAATTAAACCAGGTAACTGATAGGCATCCGGTGGGATGACTGCAGAATGGGAGCAATATGCATGCTATGCTTGGCACGCATTATTTGTAGATTGCCTCAAAAGTCATTTCTCGGGGCAGCTCCTGCTCCAGTGCACAAGGCCATGACACGAGTTCTAATCACTCTAACTTCTTGATTGGAAGGGACTTGGCACTGGAGGTGTCAAAGAACGTCCTTATCGAGGCAGAGGCTAGCTGAAGAGAGGTGCTGAGGGGGCCCAAACCCTGTTTCTCATCCTTATAGTTCTGTTAATTGGCTAAAGCGTGCCTTGACGTGTGATCGTTCGCCAGTGATCAGGATAAAGCATTTGTCTGTAACCCAGTCAGTTTAGAAGTCCCAGTGAGGATGTCTTTAATCGGATTGGCTAGAGCTCTGGCAGGTTTGCTTCTTCCCTGGATCCTTTGTGTTAACTGTTTGCCTCTGTTTCAGGGCTGCCCTGTCCAAGTTGCAATAAAGATTTCTCTCACCTGGGAATCTGATTCTAAAACTTTTTCATTTGGTTACAGCTGCCCTGGGAAGGGGGACAGGAAAGTCCAGCAGAAGTGTCTGAAGTGTGGACTGTTTGTGTGTTCTGAACACATTTTTTTTTTCCATTTGGTCTCAAAGTAGTACCCTCTTGGTCAGTTGTCAGAGAAGCAAGTCACGTTCAAAGAGCACTTCTAGTGAAATCGTGACTTCGCTGTCAGCAAAGAGTGATGTCCCAGGCGCTGCATACCTGCCAGGAAGCCCCATTTGCTGTTCCAAGACAAGCACAGTCGTTAAGACTTCCAGAATTTGTGGCTGATAGTGCAGATCTAACTGTCTTTGGTATATGCTGTTGTTTAGAACAGGTATGTAACAGCTATCTTGTTTCCATTGGATGCCTGTCTATAAAACTGGCATGCTAGTTAGTTTTTTGCAAAGCACTTTAAACTCTGCTTGGGCACAGTAGTATGCTGTGAGAGAACTGGTAATGTTCCCCGAGAAATAAAAAAGGAACGGTTCCTGAGAGACCAAAGCATGCACCCATTGGACGCTCTTGCACTGTTACTGCTCTCACAATGTCTCCTTCCCCCTGTTGAGGGCAAGTAGTTTTCCATGTCTGGTCATCACATGTGAGTGATTCAGTAATTTCTGGCGTAGAGGAGGCTGCCTGTCGTATTTCTGCCCAAGTCATACCCTGGGCTTCTCTTAGCAGGAAGCACGTCCAGCTCAGGCTCGCGTGGGCTTCTCTCAGGGCACCTCGTTCTCATTTTCCCACTCACATTTTCTGGACGGCAGATGTGTCTTTAGATTTAATTCAGGGAAAAATCTGCTGCAGCTTGTAAAGTTTGGATAACAGCGGTCGAAGATGCAGGAGGCCGGGTAAAGCTGAAAAGTCGAGTTTGGTATTTTTCTTTTAAGATGATAAAAACACGTTCCAGTTCAGAATCTAGCTATCAAATAGGCCACAGCTCAAGCATCGTTGCTTTACTGCTGCCTGTAAAAGTGTGCTTTGCTATTGAGCTGGTCAAGCATAGAGCTGGACAGGGAGGTCACGCATGTATGTACCACATGGAGCATCCTGTTCATGTGAAACGATTGCTTGTTACAATGCCTGACTGGTGAGCTGGCAAATAGCTTGCAGGGGCTGTAAATCACTCTTGGGTGCCTTTCTAAATGAGGGTTTTCATATTGAATGCAGTCTTTAGTGGATTGAAAATGGCTGCTCTTGGGGGAGGAAAAACCTCTTTGGGTTGTTCAACAGTAGTGTGTGCGCAGAGAATGATTTTCAGCTTTGGTGCCTTCAGTTTTATAATTCCTTTGGTCACATGCTTAGTGGTTGCTCTGTTCCATTCAAAGCAACAACCATCAGTTTTATGTCTTAATACACGCTCCCCTCAGGCTGTTTCCCCGAGTGTTTTCTCATTAGGCGTATGGCTTGTTAGCTTGTTAACAAAATTGTCGTTGGAGGCAAGCTCTCTTGCTCCTTGAAGAATGTATGGCCCATCTCTTTAGCATGTACTTAGTTTATTTTTAGGTGACTTCTCTGATGCATCTGTAGCCAGTTTCAGAGGTTGGGGAATGAAACAGGTTTCCTTTTACCCTATCAGTAACAAGAGCATATTCAAGATGGGCGCATGGCTGGGGATGGAGAATTGCCAAGGTTCTAAATTCGTAATATCAGAATTGCCAAACTCCAGTGGCTTCCAGTTGTCTGACAGTAACCAATGAAGTTTAAACAACTGCAGAAAACAATCCAGTAGCCCACATACACAGAACTTGACACCCCTATGGTGTATCTTCTTGTGCTGCCTAGAATCTGTCCACTGTGGTGTAGTAATAATATTGGGAGGAGAAAAATAAGAGGTCCTTCTGGATGCAGTATTCGCTCTTTATCGCCAGCTACAGAATGCTGTGTGTTAGGGGTGTCTGTGAATATCCTCATTCCTTTTTAATAATAAACTATTATTCAAATTTCCAACATATTTGTAAAACATATAATCAAAAAATAAAATAAAGTAAAATAAGGAAAAGAAGAAAAAACAGAGTAAAAGATCAATGGAAAAAAAGTAAAAAAATAGAAGAGCAGATGAAAAACTGAAAAAAGAAAAGAAAAAAGAGCATCTAAATAGTAGGAATATATACCAGTTTTTCATTTGAAGCAATCAAAAGGTACTTATTCTGCACTAACTTTTAACATCCCCATTCCTGATGGAAGTCCTCTTTTCAATAGCATGCAGTGCAGGCTTTTGTACTGAGGTAACCCCCCTGTCTATTGTTAATGGTTCTTATGATCGCCAAAGCTATCCTGTTATCTGTAGAAGTGAGTGAGAGTTTGGACCATTTTATTTATTAAAGTATCCATTAGCCTTTTCTCCCTAATATTAGGACCCAAGGTGGGTGGTAGAAAGTTAAAGCATCCATTTCACATACTTTAAAGCCTCAGCAATAGTCAATTTAATTGTATCCCGTTTGCAGCCCTTTTGAAAGGCTGGGAGGGAAGGGGCCTTCTTTATCTCTTTCAGAAAGGCCTTTCCTATGAGTGGCAAAATAGTAAAGAGTCCAGTAGCACTGGTTGTTGTGGGTTTTCTGGGCTGTATTGCCGTGGTCTTGGCATTGTAGTTCCTGACGTTTTGCCAGCAGCTGTGGCTGGCATCTTCAGAGGTGTAGCACCAAAAGACAGAGATCTTACAGGATGACTCAGCCCAAACCCACCTTCCTGAGTAGATATAAATTACCTGCCAACAAGACAGAGACTGTGACACTGAGAGATCTCTGTCTTTTGGTGCTACACCTCTGAAGATGCCAGCCACAGCTGCTGGCGAAACGTCAGGAACTACAATGCCAAGACCACGGCAATACAGCCCGGAAAACCCACAACAACCATCGTTCTCCGGCCATGAAAGCCTTCGACAATACAGTCCAGTAGCACCTTTAAGACTAATCAACTTTATTGTAGCTTAAGCTTTCAAGAACCACAACTCTCTTTGTCGAATGCCTCGTCAGCTTTTGAGCTTGAAAGCTGACAATGCATCTGACGAAGAGAGGTGTGGTTCTCGAAAGCTTATGCTGCAATAAAGTTGGTTTGTCTTAAAGGTGCTACTGGACTCTTTACTGTTTTGCAACTATAGACTAACACGGCTAACTCCTCTGGATCTTTCCTATGAGTGGAAGCAATGAGGAAGAGAGAGGGTTTTCTACCTTTGCAGTTCACGTGTGTTTGCATGAACTTCTGGGATACTCAGAGCCAAGCTACAAGTGACGCCTGACACAGGTTGGACACTTGTCAGCTTCCCTCAAGTTTTGATGGGAAATGTAGGCGTCCTGGTCTTGCAGCTGTAATGGAGAGCCAAGCTATAAAACCAGGACGCCTACATTTCCCATCAAAACTTGAGGGAAGCTGACAAGTGTCCAACCTGTGTAAAGCGTCACTTGTAGCTTGGCTCTAAGTTTAAGCCATTTGTGAGGAGAGAGGCACTCTTAAGTCCCCTGAGATGGATTTCTTCAAGAAGGCAGGAAGCTATATAGATATATTTTTGGTTTTAATTTCTGCAGAAAACCAGTTTCTTTGTTGGGGGTGGGTGGGATGTGTGCTTGCTGCAGTTGATGGATCTTTCCTGCCTGAGATAATCGCTCAAGAACGTGTTGCAATGCCTTTTTAATAGGGTGAAGAGCACTGGGATAGAGCAGTGATTCTAGTATCCCAGTGGTGCGTCGTGTAAACTGCAAGGACAGTGTTAAATGGCCTGAAGTGGCAGTGATGGATGATTGTAATGGCCATTAAATCTATTTGGGAATTCTCAGCAAAAAAAATAAGCCTGTGTGAGTAGTAAATGGTACTTCTGCCTTCTGTGAATGGCTGTCCTTGTCATAGGTATAGTCACGTAGCTGTCTTGAGACTTGCAGGAAAGACAAAATCAAAAAGAGTCCAGTAGCACCTTTAAGACTAACCAATTTTATTGTAGCATAAGCTTTCGAGAGCCACAGCTCTCTTCGTCAGATGCATGGTACAGAAACTGGTCAAATATTTGACCAGTTTCTGTACCATGCATCTGACGAAGAGAACTTGATTCTCGAAAGCTTATGCTACAATAAAGTTGGTTAGTCTTAAAGGTGCTACCGGACTCTTTTTGATTTTGCTACCACAGACTAACACGGCTAACTCCTCTGCAGGAAAGCCAATGAGCTATTGTCCATCTCCCCTTAGAGCAGTTTCTGACCCTCAAAAGTGCTTCTGACGGTTGAAGATTTTGGCACAAGAAAATCAAAATTGGGTCAAAGCAAATGTAGGAGAGAATTAGACAGAGTCCATAGCTGGATGTTTAGAAATAAAGACAAGTTACCGTGGCATCATAAATACTATTTTTATTATGGCACAAGTTTTTCTGGATGTGGTGTCCACTTGATCTGTGTAATTGGAGAAAGTTGCCCTAAATTCCTGATGGTTCAGTCAGTGAAGGATAACCATTCTTGTTTGTCAGAGCAAATGAGGAAGCACTCAGGTTTGGCATGTCCTCTTTGAAGAGTGAGGGAAGACGCAAACAGACCGCAAACAGACCAATGCAAGCTGGGGTTTTGGGTTTACAAAATGACCGTCGTGGTATAACAATGAAAGTCGTGAAATTCAGAAGAACATTTCAGTTGCAATGAAGATAGTGAATGGAAGTTCCCAATGAAGAAATGTGGAAAGATTACTGGAGGAGGAAGAAAATGTACATTTGATGTGAAGGGGTGGACAGGAGAGGGAAGACATAAGCCTGGAGGTTCTTCTTGCTCAAGAAGTTGGCTTTTGACCCAGAGGCCTTTCAATGAATCTTAAAGGGTGTCAGGAGTCATGTCAGGACTCAGGAGACATGACAGAGGATGAGTCAGTAGAGAGGCTGCAGCTGTGTGCTAGAAGGAAAGCTGCAGTTAAGTGTGTTGAGAATAGGAGGTGGAGCTAGGTTGTACTTACTGGACAAGTGCTGGAGGAAGGGTCACAAGGCTGTGTGTCAGCCTGTCCTGTAGCCCCGTCAGTCCTGACTGTAAATTTCAGAAGTGGAAATGTCTGGCATTAGAGAGAGCCAGTTTGGTATAGTGGTTATGAGCACGGGACTCTAATCTGGAGAGCTGGGTTTGATTCCCCACTCCTCCCCTTGAAGCCAGCTGGGTGACCTTGGGCTAGTCACAGCTCTCTGGAGCTCTCTCAGCCTCACCCACCTCACAGGGTAATTGTTGTGGGGATAATAATAACATACTTTGTAAACCGCTCTGAGTGGGCATTAAGTTGTCCTGAAGGGCGGTATGTAAATCAAATATTATTATTATTAAAGTACTTTGCAAAAGTTATGTTAGCTGAGATGAGTTGTTGGAGTGGGGGTGAGCACGTTATGTCATTATGTTCACAAGGTAGCTTTGGTTTTGTAGATTAATTTAGACCCTCCCATGTGTGTGTGTGGTGCCCTCAAGTCAGAGTTGACTTATGGCGACCCCTGCTGGGGCAAGTAACTATCAGAGTTGGTTCGCCATTGCCTGCCTCTGGAACCCTGGTCTTCGTTGGAGGTCTCCCATCCAATTACTAACCAGAAGCTTAGCTTCTGAGATCTGATGAGATCAGGCTCACCTGGGCTATCCAGGGCAGGGCAGACCCTCTCATACAGGGTCCCATTTTAGACCCTCCAGTGAAACGTAGCTCAGAAATTCCAACTTGGGAAATGATTGGTAAGTGTGAGGAACATACCTCTAATATCTTTTAAAATCTCAGTCTGAGACAACTTTAGTTGTCCAATCTGCTGTCAAGTGCTATTTCTCCATAACTTGCACCATCAAGATATCAGGGCTACTTTGATGCCTCCAAATTCAACTGTGAAAAATGTTATTCTAAGTCAGACTGTAGTAACACACTCAGCGTGGGCCTGCCCTTGAAGACAACATGGAAACTCCAGGGATGTGAAACACTGCTGCTCATTTACTGTTGGGAGCTAGATGGAGTATGCATGTCACACCTATTTTGCAGTTGTTCTCTTGGTGAGCAGAGTGTTCTCTGTTGTGGAATGCCTAATAGTGTCCGGAAGAGTTCCACACGTCGTTTCACAGAATGTGTAAAATAACTATTCAGGAGGATATTGCCTATGAAAATTTTAGATACATTCCTACTGCATTTTAGGGACATCTCATTTTTTGCTGTTTGCGAAGTCCACTTCAGTTGATGAATTCCAGCCTATTGCATGCATTATACTGGTTTTATTCCATTGAATTGTGTAACCGAGTCCTGTTGCGTTGTTCATTGTATGTATCATGCTGGTTCTTTTTGCATATTTTGTTTTAAGAATCTTTTAGAGTGGATTGTTTTATATAAGGAATAGTGTGTTTTACGTTTTTTCATTGCCTTAGACAGTTCTTTTGTTTGCCTGTGGTATTTTTCAAATCCCCACTGCTGTATTTTGTTTAATTAAGAATCCTTGCCTTTAGACTGGATTATCATATTTGGTGCTCATCTTGGTAAAGAGTCTTTCTCATACCTGTAATCCACCTAGCCCTGCTGGATTATTATTTTTTACTAGGAATCTTTACTGTTACCATCAAATGTTTTTATCATCATACTTTATAATTTGCTTGCTGGTTGCTGGAATAATTATCACATCTGTAATCCACCTTGGTTTCCCAGTGAGAAAGGTTTGACTATAAATGAAGCTAACAGATAAACAGCAATAACCGCAAACCAGCTGGAGAACTACCAAGGCCTGGAACTGTCTTGTTCGTGCTCAGCCAAGCCTCCTCTTTGCAGGATATTGCAGTGAAGCCATTTAGGTAGGCCTGTCTTTTTTTTGTAAAATAAGTTTTCACAGGGTTTTTGGGGGGGGGGGGGCGGGGGGAGAGGTAGTGGAACTCAAGACCTCACAATGACATCACTTTGGACCAGCCGGAACAAGGGGGGAGCTTTTTAACATTTAAATCACCCTTGGCGAAAATGGTCACATGGTTGGTGGCCCCGCCCCCTGATCTCCAGACAGAGGGGAGTTTAGATCGCCCTCTGCATGTGTGACCATTTTCAAGAGGTGCCAGAACTCCGTTCCACTGCGTTCCAGCGGAAAAAAAGCCCTGAGTTTTCGAGCGCTACAGCTCTCTTCGTCAGATGCTTATGCTGCAATAAAGTTGGTTAGTCTTAAAGGTGCTACTGGACTCTACTTTTTTTTCTTTCAGAGTGCACACTTCTTTCTTTGTGCCTTCATAGATGTCCCTTGCTCCCTTTTCTACTAACTCTTTCTTCTCCTTTGTATAACATTTTCTTCTGTCCCCTGCCCATTTGTCTGCACTCCATATTACGTTGCCGTTACTCTAAGTTGCCATGGGGCTTTGCATTCCTACCTCTGTTAATACTTTTCTCTGTTTCCCCATCCTTGTTTCCAGGCCCTTTGTTGTTCTCTTTGTCCCGTAGCATACTTTCTGCTGTTCCTTTAGTCAATAGCATATCCTCACCCGTGCACCCGTCCCATTTTCCTTAAGGGTTTCTTTGCACACTCATCCGATACTCACTCCCCCCCCCCCTCAGTCACCTTTTCCTGTCTGTTTCTGTCTTCTCCTCCACCCTCTGGTGCCATGTCTCTGTTCCTCTTAGCAGGACTCCATGGTAACAGCCTGAGCTTTCACATGCTGGGCCATCTGTACCCAGATGGAGTCTCAAATGCAAGTGGCCCATCCAGTATAGCTAGCTGCAGCAGGCTAGAAAAAATGGTTCTGACTTCTGTGCTTCTGAGTAGTGAGAGAAGAGCAGAAATCGTGACACCGGCATTCCCCCTCCATACTTTTGATGGGCTGTGGGTATTACGTAATACCTGGAAAGAGGCCATGAGCACACCTGTTCGGGTTCTGCATTTGAGCAATTACTAGCTCAGATGTGAGAGCATGTCGCAATCTGGATATCGTTACCATGCCTGCAAAAAAGTTGCTTCCACCAATGCTCTGTGGCTGTGCTGTTGGGAAAGTTTTGGTTGTCTGGTCCTGTTCTTTAGTTCAGAGGAGGCATTCTCCTTTCCAGTTAATGTATGTATGTATGTCATTTATAGTCCGCCTTTCTCACTGAGACTCAAGGCGGATTACACAGTATGCGATCAGTACAATCAGTATCAAGCACGTTCTGGATCTGTGATTAATATTCAAGTTCCAAAATGTAGGAATTGCATTCTGCCTCCTACTAATAAGAATGTATAAAGACTCTATTGGTTTGGAATGGCAGGGCTGCTTCATATGTGCATAAGCAATGCCAGAAATGGAATGAGCTATGGCATTCATCTCCTTTTCTCATGGGCATCAAATGGGTGCTTTCCATAATCAAATGGGTGTTCTGTTCCGTGGCTCCAACTAGTAATGGTGGAGATTAGCGGGGGGCAAGGGAGTAAACATTTCTGCTCTGAGTGGAGCAAAACTAGAAGGGTATTGACAAGTTTTAAAATCTTGCTGTTGACCTTCCAGTTCAGAGTTCAACCCCTAACGTTCCAACAGCTGTTTGCTTCTGGTGGTGTGGAACGTCGTTTGCACCAGATAATGGACTAAGAATATGTCAGATTCCCAGTTAAACATGTAAATACTTCATCCTGGGCTTTTTGATCTTACCCAGTTTTCCGTGAGACTTTAATTGTTGGAAGTAATGGGGCATAGGATGAAGCTGTCTGCATATGCTTAGTTTTGTCTTGCAAGGAGTCACCTGAGACATCTAGCTAATCCACCGAAAAGTAGTTGAGTACTTAACTAGCAAGCAGGCAAGCTGCTTTCCTGGCTGCTTTTCAGTGTGGCTGTCTGCACTTTTGTGTGAGCCTGCTGAAAAGCTCGGGGCGAGAAGTTTGTGGGTTTCTGGTGACGTCGGCTTTGATTGCCTTGGACGCTTGCCGTGTATTCCCTGCTGTGATTTTCAAGTGTAATCGTAGTAAACTGCTTGGTATGTTGATGAGATTTAAATGATCCAGGAATCAAGGAAAGACGCCAGTCAAGCGATTCAGCTGTTGAGCCTTCCAGGGTCTGGCTGCAACTTCCTTCTCTGGAGAGTCCCCCATGAGTCCGTCCTTGTGTGCTCTTGGCTTCCTCCTCCTATGAGTCTGTTTCCTGCTTTGTAGCAGCAGAGCGTGTGAGAGCTGATGTCGAGCCCTTTTTTAGTTAATGCAAGCTGGAGGGAGGGTTTGTCAGGCAGGCAAGCCAGCCTGCCTGCCTGCCATAACTGTGAATGCATGTCTCATGCGGGGTGGGCTTTCTTCCTGTAGTGTAGCTTCCTTCACTATACCTATGCTTTGCTAAGAGGCCTTATCAGTGCAGCTGGTAGTGTGTGGGAACCAGGCGTGGGAACTTCGGCTGGGCGTCTTTGGCAGGACTTTCGCTGACTTCAACTGACTTGTTTGGA
Organism: Eublepharis macularius; assembly: GCF_028583425.1. Classification (NCBI taxonomy): domain Eukaryota; kingdom Metazoa; phylum Chordata; class Lepidosauria; order Squamata; family Eublepharidae; genus Eublepharis; species Eublepharis macularius. The sequence continues at coordinate 3,635,472 of NC_072798.1, forward strand.
CCGTGGGAGGGGGACTGGAGTATAACCTCTCGGGGAAGACTGTACTTCAGCATTCTGGGCAATCTCTATGTATCAGTGCACTTCTAGGGAGTTTTATTGGAATAAAGACCCTTTTAACTCATACCACTGTGTCGGATGAAGTGGAGAGTCTGAGAGAATCCCCTAGCCAGGCCTGACAGTGTTAAATGTGACTGGAAAAGGAATGAGGCTGAAGAAATCGTACGTAGATAAAACATCAAGTACTAAACACTCAATGCCATTTACAGATTGGGGGTGGAGACTGAACAGTAGTGGTTGGCCTATTTATTTATTTACGTCATTTATAGTCCCCCTTTCTCAGTGAGACTCCAGGCAGATTACACAGTGTGAGATTAGTACAGTCAGTTTCAAGATCATTTCCATAAACAAGGACGTAGGGTAAATAAATTCAAGTTTACAAAAGACGTAGTATTGGCAAGAATCCGATACAGAGTTGAAGAAATGCTGAAACCGAACATAAGCAATTCTAGGACTGGCATTAGACAACATGAAGCAGTGGTAGCTCATAGGAGCACATATTTAAAACAGCAGATAGTACATAAGGTAACATAGAGGTGAAGTCTATGGTCCTTAACTTTTTAGCAAAGCATCTGAGACCCCCTCCCTACAATACAAAAGCCTTTTTGAATAATTTGATTTTGCATTATTTGCGGAAAGCTAGGAGAGTGGGGGCTCTCCTGACCTCCTCAGGCAGGCCGTTCCACAGGGTAGGGGCCACCACAGAGAAAGCCCATGTATGAGCTGCTGTTGATTTTGCCTGTGTGCAGGGTGGCACCTGCAGGAGAACCTGTTCAGATGAACGAAGCTGCCGTAGAGGAACAAGGAGGGAGGCGGTCCCATAGGTATGCTAGACCAAGGCCATGAAGAGCTTTGTATGTAACAACTAATACCTTGAACTGAGCATGGTAGCTGATAGGCAAACTGCACAGTGTAGGTCAGTACAATTGATGGCTGGTCTAGGTGGGTAGCCTTGTTAGTCTGCAGTAGGACAGCAGGATTTGAGTCCAGTGGCAGCTTAGAGTGTAAGCTTTTAAGAGTCAGCGCTCCTTTCTTCAGATATGTATGGGCAGCTATTGACTATGCCCAGTTTCAGGGTGGCACCTGCAGAAGGCCCTGTTCGGATGAGCGAAGCAGCCGTGGCAGAGCATAGGGAGAGAGGTGGGCCTGTAGATATGCTGGACCAAGGCCATGAAGGGCTTTGTACGCGATAGCCAATAACTTGAACTGAGCCTGGTAACTGATGGAAAGCCCATGGAGTGACTACCAAATGGGAGTAATGCATTGTCTAGCTCCGGGTAATAATGGAGCTGTGGCGTTGTGCACCAAACGGAGACTATGAGTTGATTTTGAGGGAAGATGGATGTAGAGTACGTTCTGGCAGTCTCGTCTTGATGTTACTACAGCATGGCTCTGGGTATCCAGGTAGGCTGTGTCAAGGTAGGGGGCCATCTTCTAGGCTAGACTGAGTTGAAAGAAGGTATTTTTGCAGCTGCATTAACTCTCTTCTCTAGCAGCAGTGCTGGATCTAGTATAACCCCTAGGCTTTTAACTGAGTCTGCAAGGGTCAACTGAACCCCATTGAAGGTCGGGAGCACAATGTCCTTCAAGATCTCTGCCTCCCAACTAACAGCACCTCTGCGCGTCTGGGTTCAGTTTCAATTTGTTGACCTTCAGCCATTTGACCACAGCCGTTAGGCAGTGACCTAAGGCCTCTACAGCATCACCAGGGAATTTGGATAATGAGATCTAGAGGTGGGTGTCATCTGCATATTGATAGCATCGAATTCCATAGCAATGGATTTCTCCTGAAGGCTTTACAAAGAAGTTGAATAACGTGTAGGTTAAGATTGCACCCAGTGGATCTCCACAGGATAATTCCCGCCCTGAAGAGAGTTGATCTCCAACAATAACCCTTTGTCTGTTCCATGAGGAATGATTTAAATCAGTCCAGGGCACGGCCTCTGATACCTATTTCTGCCTCCAAACGCCTGAACGGGATGGCACGATCAAAGGTTGCAGATAGATCCAGGAGGAGCAAATAATTTTTAAAAAATTTATTTACTTCATTTATAATTTGTCTTTCTCGCTGAGATTCAAGGCAGATTGCACAATTAAAAGCAGTCTTCGATTTAAAACAGTGTGGTAAATAGCATAATGCATGCAGCCAACAATTCAGTCATACTGGATTACACAATTAGAGAGGTTTGTTCACAAAGAAAGCAAAATCAGTTTTCGCCTCTAGACTATCACGTGGTTTCTCCCAACTGCCCAGCATATCTGTTTTGCAGAACACCTTGAGAAGTAATTTTCGATATGCTGATAAGCAATGAATAGGTAGACAAGATCTATAATAAACGTTTTGTGTGGCATTCTTCTAAGACATGCTCAGATGTGCCTGATGTCCAAGAATAGTGTATGAAAACCATGTATAATCACAGGTGCTCCAAGATCTAATAGGAGGAACACTGATAAGAGTGGCGTGTGTTTTTAGTTGTATTTGTCTTCGATACACGTAGACGGTTCAAGTACCTCTGTGTTCCTTTGCAGGAAGGCAAGTGGTGAACTGTACTAACAGGGCCAGAATAAGCTATTGCATGGCCTAGTAGGAACAGAGTCTACTTGGGGAGGTAGGAAATTCCCAGCTGACCACTTATTATTTACTTATTTATTAGATTAGATTTTTAGTCCGCCCTCCCCGCCAGGGCGGAGTACAACATTTCAGTTTACATAAATAACAATTAAAAACAGATAAAACATTATACAGATAACATTAAAACAACTTTATACAATAAATGAATACAGCTTCTCTTCAGATGGCGACAATAAAATACTACATTTCAGGGCCTAGCTCATATATAGGCTCATATGTAGGGTGGTGGACAGATTTTTGGTGTGGCCGGTGGGGACCCAACCTAGCCTCCACCGTATGCCTGGCGGAACATCTCTGTCTTACAGGCCCGGTGGAAAGATAACAAATCCCGCCTGGCCCTGGTCTCCTCAGACAGAGAGTTCCACCAGGTCGGTGCCAGGACCGAAAAGGCCCTGGCTCTGGTCGAGGCCAGGCAGGCCTCCCTTGGGCCAGGGACCACCAATAGTTGTTTATTTGTTGAACAAAGCATCCTCTGGGGTACATATGGGGAGAGGCGGTCCTGCAGATATGCTGGGCCCAGTCTGCATAGGGCTTTATAGGTTAACACCAAAACCTTGAACCGGACCCGGTACTCAACCAGCAACCAATGCAGCTGGTGTAGTATAGGTGTTATATGTTCCCTAATCGGGATCCTTGCGATTACTGGTGCAGCTGCATTTTGAACCAGCTGTAGCCTCCGGATCAGGCCCAGGGGAAGCCCTGAGTAGAGCAAGTTGCAGTAGTCTAGTCTAGAGGTAACTGTTGCTTGGATCACTGCAGTTAGGTCGTGGGTCGACAGGCAGAGGACAAGCTGCCGGGCCTGTCTTAGATAGAAAAATGAAGACCGGGCAACTGCTGCAACCTGTGCCTCCATAGTCAGGGAGGCATCCAGGATCACCCCCAGGCTCCTCACTCTCAAAACTGGCGCAAGTGGTGCTCCATCAAGAGCGGGGAGCCGGAGTCCCCTGCCCATAGCCCCCAGACCCACATGCAGGACCTCTGTCTTTGTGAGTACTTTGCAGACACTTGCAAATACTTTTCAGATACTTGCAAGGATCCGTCTTGGTCAAAATATTATTTCAACTAGTCTTATTTTAAATCGAGCAGTTGTAAACTATGCAAAGCTCTAAAGCTATGCCCTGTGGGGTTAAGTATTCAAATGCATACAGCTCTTGTTTTAAGCAGGGTTGATACTGGCTGGTAATCCATCTGGTATGCAGACCTCTTGGGAACTGGACTCCAGGGCTTTTCCTTAGCAGGTGCTAATCTCTGATTTCATAGCTGACTGCAATATAAATTAGGTTTACAATGCCATCCAGCTTACAGTTGGACATAACTGTTTTGTGCTTACCTTGAGGCGAATTTTCCTTCCTCTTCCCATAAGCTGTAGTTTCTGTGGCCAGGGGCAATGCTTGAAACAGGAAATCTATGCTCTCTAGTTTCATTCTAGAGCAAATTGAGATTGCCTGCTTCGTTGTCACTCCACCTGAGCCAGAGGACTCTTTGGTTGTCCATTGATACTTTGGCCATCTGATTCCATACAAGAGCAGCTCCTGGCTGTTGACAGCAAATGAGGAGAAAGGGGAGGACTTGAGTCACATGCTTACGGCGGGGGGGGGGGGGAAGGTTAGGAATAATGGCTATAGCTGAGTGGCAGGCCAAAATGGGTCCCTTGTGCTAAACAGCCCTGGCAGCAGGAGTGTTTCAGGGAAGGTTGGTCTGGAGCAATCACATGATAACATGCTGCTTTTAATGAATCTGTTAAGGCTCATTAAGTTTTAGAAGAGAAATGCTTGCTGACTCGAGGGGTATGAGAGCCCCCGTGAGACTTAATGTGTGCAGGTAAATTGGGTGGTAATAGCGAGGGTTTTTGTTTTGTGTGTTCCTCCTGAGTGTGTTGCTGATTAATGCAAACTGTACCTTGCACTGCAACATAAACTGCCGGCTGAAGCATGGAAGTCAAGGCAGGCAAACGATGACTGGGGTTTTCCAGACTAAAGGAAGGGTGGGTGGGCTTCTCACTTTAACCTGCAAATTCAAACGGTCGATAGGCAGCTTGGTTCTCACGCTGTCACGGCTCTTGTGAACTCAGCACACACGTGCAGTCCTCGTTCTGGCTTTGGCTCCTCCTTTTTTGTGGTGAAGGGTACAGTAATATTTCTCTGCAAACCTGGGGCTGCTTTTAGATATGCAGGAATTGCACTTGTCTTTGTGGGTGGTCCCATTGTGCTGCTGTAGTGATTGGCATGAACCACCAGTTTCTGCGAGGTAGGGGTGTGTGTGCATGCCCCCCCACTAGTGCTAGTTGTTATGGGGTGTGTTCAGTTCTCATCAGGTGGCTTTTGTATGTGTTTTCATTTTATGTAATTTACAAAGTCATTTTTCCCTGCATATCTGAGTGGTCTCAAACCCATGTCTTGTCTGTGGGTCACCTGGGGTTTGCCTATAAGGCCTCATGGGCTTCAGGGTGCCCCCAAGTGGTGATGAACTGAACTTCCTCATATGGAATCAGATAATTGATCCCTCGAAGTCAGTACTGTGTACTCAGGCTGGCAACAGCTCTCCAGAGTTTTTTCAGCAGAGGTCTTTCATATCACCCACTACCTGATCCTTTTAAGTGGACATGTCAGAGATTGAACTGGCACCTTCTGCATGCTAAGCAGACACTCTACCACTGAACCATGGCCCTCCCCCTAACAAAAAGGATGGGAAGCTAAATTTGAGCCGTCAGTGTGATGCGGCAGCAAAAAAGGCGAATGCAATCTTCGGATGCAATCAACAAAGGCATAACATCCAAATCACTGGATGTCATTGTCCCACTATATACTGCATTGGTCAGTCCCCATCTCGAGTATGGTATGCAGTTCTGGAGGCCTCGCTTCGAGAAAAGATGTGGACAAATTGGCGTGGGTGCAGAGGAGAGCAACCGGAATGATCAGGGGCCTGGAGACCAAGCCCTGCGAGGAAAGACGGAGGGACCCGGGACTGTTCTGTTTGGAGAAGAAGAGGTTGAGGGGAGACATGCTTGCTCTCTTTAAGTATTTAAAAGGCTGTCACTTAGAGGAGGGAAGGGAGCTGTTCCTGTTGGCAGCAGAGGATGGGACTCAAAACAACGGGTTTAAACTACAGGAGGGAAGGCATCGGCTGGACGTTAGGAAAAACTTCACATTAAGAGTAATTCAGCAGTGGAGTGTGCTGGGTTCCCTCTCTTTGGCAGTCTTCAAGGAGCGGATGGATGAATGCTTGTCAGGGATGCTTTAGGCTGTTCCTGCACTGGGAAGAGGGTTGGACGAGATGGTCTGTAAAGCCCTTTAGAACTAGAGTTACTAAGAAAATAAGAGTATATAAAAGAAAGTGTGGCATGAAGGCCGCCTCTTCATTTCTATAGAGAGCTTGCCACTTCCAGTTTGAGTTGAACTGCCCAGCTTTGAGTTTAATCTCTGTGTAACTCAGAATCTTCATACTGAAGGCAGCAGCTACTTGTCAAGGTCGGTGCGCCATCCAATGGAGGTACAAATCCTGGGGCCGTCTCTGTTCAAGCGACACCAGCCACATGTTCCTTCACCCACATCTTTTACATGAAACACAATCGGTGCTTGCAGTGACTCTCTGCTGCTTATGTCGGCCGTTCCCTATGCAAGAGAATTAACCGGGCAGACTTCAAACTCTAAACATGGAAATTTGGAAACCAGCAGGGAGGCATTTCAACCACTGTGCAATCTAAAAATGGTCTCGAAAGCTTACTTGAGCAACAGAAATTTCCAAGCGAGACTCTCGAGAAGTTTCTGTCAAATCAGACTTGGTTGTGTGGTAGAGATTGGCTGTGGATAACACAGTGCAGAAAGTGATGGCCACTTATTAGAAGGGTGGGTGTGAGCCAGGAGGCAGGGTGCTTTTTCTGCAGTTTTGTTTGTGGTTTCTGATACGCTTTTTCTGTTTTTGCAGCTCTCGTGATCCAGAGGAGTTAGCCGTGTTAGTCTGTAGTAGCAAAATCAAAAAGAGTCCAGTAGCACCTTTAAGACTAACCAACTTTATTGTAGCATAAGCTTTCGAGAACCACAGCTCTCTTCATCAGATGCAACCGTCAGGTTGCATCTGATGAAGAGAGCTGTGGTTCTCGAAAGCTTATGCTACAATAAAGTTGCATCTGACGAAGAGAACTGTGATTCTCGAAAGCTTATGCCACAATAAAGTTGGTTAGTCTTAAAGGTGCTACTGGACTCTTTTTGATTTGGCAGCTCTTGTGGTTCTTGTTGCTCTTTCTTTAGCTAGGTGGGAGGTCTTGAATGGTTAGGGCTTTTAATTATATTATAGAAAAATGTTCCTTTTTGTTGCGACAGCTCTGAATGAAGGATAAAAGCAGATTACACATACAAAATTAATCCCATTCTTATTTCTGTTTTCTCGCCCTTCCTCCAAGGAGCTTAGTCTGTGGAAATCATGCATGGAATTTGGGATCTTTCTGAATGTGATCATTTTTCAGACTGTCTTATCCAAATTACAGAGAGTCATTTGGGGTAGAACCTTGATCTAATCTTTTGTGCAGTCTGAAACATCTGTGTGTCCCAGCTGCGAATGCATTTTGAAGCTGTAGAAAAGATTGGCCTGTGGACTTCCCAGGATGCTACCGTTGCACGGGCTTTGCAAAGTAACTGTAGCAGAACTGGCTTTGCGTTGGGAATATTACTCGGGGAGAAATAGAACCCACTGCAAGCCTGTCAGGCTCGAGCCGTAGGCAACTTTGAAGATAGGGGATAGGGCCCCTGAAGTGCAGAAAGCACTGCTTTGGTGCCTAAAGGGCAGAAGGCCAGGCCTTTCATATTTATGCAAGGGCTGATGTTGCACACACCTCTCCCCTGCTGTGCCTAGAAAGAATTCTAGCCCCAGGCATTTCACTGGACTAGAACCCCGCCTTGAACAGTGGATTTCTGAGTTCAAGTCCCAGAGTCCTTGGCATGCTGTTGCAAAAACCACATAGACACTTGCTGCCACATGGGGAGCCAGAGGTTGAAACCTCAAAGCGGCTCATTTGCAGTGCATCAGCCTCACTTGATATTAGGCATGTACAGACTTTTAAACTGTACTGAACTCTTCCGCAGCAGTCTCCTTGTGCTTGAGGAAGAGATCGGGAACTAAACAACTTGACTGCTGCTTCCCACGTAAGATCCACCCACTTCATCTCTTAAGCCTGTTAGGTTTGCCAAGTCTGGAGCGCTTGGTTTTTCTTGAAAGCATCTGCCCTCCGATCTAGACCTGAAGCTTACAACCCAACTGGTTGTGCTGAGGGAGCTGCAATCTCTCCTGATAACACTGCGTCCCCTTTATTCCTATTAAAGGTATCTTTGAAGCCAGGCTTCTGTCTTCTGTGCCTGCACAGGACTGCTAAACCGCAGCTTTGGTGGTGGGTTACACCTGCTTTGTGCACTGCCATAATTGCTGTCTGTGACATACATTTTTCATTAAACTAGAATGAATAAAAGGAATAATTTATTTGGCACTGTGAGGTGTTTAGTCCTCAGAGCCCTGGGAAACTTTAAATGCCTTTCAGTTCCTTGGGTCTGGCCTGGCCTGACCCCGTCACAAAGCTGTTCTCAGCTCTGAGTGGGGCACTAATCTGTCTAGAAGAGCAGTATATAAGGGTATTGTTGCTATTACTGATGTTATTATTCTCAGTTTCTTTTAAATTCTCTTTGGTACTGGCCAGGAGTGGGGTGTGTATATGAGGACTTGCCAAGAAAACCAGTCCATGTTCAGAACTGGCCAGCCAAAGAAATCTCGTTTCTTCGTTCGTTCATTTGAGAATGATGCGCATATCCCAAGCTGCTGTTCTGTGAGTGTTGCAGAACTTGGAAAGTCAGCACAAAATCTGGAATAGAGCAGGGTGTGTTTGGTACTAAAAACACCCTTTACTGAGTAGCTTGCTGATTAACAGACCACTGAAATCAGAAGAACTCCCCCCCCCCCCAGTATAGAATGTTAGACGAGTGTCCTGAACCTAATATTCGGGCATCTGCCAGTTTGGGGGTGTGCGGTGTCACTGGCACTGGAGTATGTCGACAACAGGAAGGGTAATAAGGATGCGTTTGTGAAAGTAGCCTGCGATGGAGGAAGAGGTCCAGCGAGACATCTCGCGGCAGATGGCTGCTGTTCTTTTCCAAGCATAGCTCTAATGAGTAGGACAAGAGCCTTGCTGGCGGAACACTCAAGATGCTGGCGAGAGCCGCCCGTTGGGCTCTCCATCCATGCCTGTCCTGGCTTTTAGAGCCATGGCCGCTGGAAGAGGTATTGGAGCCTTTGGTTAAAAATGTGAATGCCTTGACATTTGAAGCCGTTTATGCCTTTGCTTAGAAAGCAGAGTCAGTGTTGTTGTTATCCTCACAGCTTTAAGGCCGTGTGGCTATGGCGCAACAAGCTGGATCTGAATCGGGATAAAACTGGTGGTAGTTGGAGAGGAGTTGGCGTTTGCAGAGCAACCAACCTGCAGACCTTGGGGGTGCTCTTGGTCCCAGCTCGCGGCATTTGGTTTGCTGGGTCTCTCCTGTCGTAGACTAAGCAGATTTTGCATGTTTTGTAATCCTCAAATATGAATTATTGTAATGAGCTCTAGATTGGGCTGCTCAAGAAGACCATCTGGGTAATAATAATAACAACCGTGTACTTATATACTGCCCTTCTGGACAGATTAGTGCCCCACTAAGAACAGTGGACAGAGCCAATGTTGTTATTCTCCGCATAATACCGCTGGGGGGCTGGGACGGAGAGGAGGGGCTTACCCAAGGTCTAGCTGTCAGGAACACATTTCAGCTCCTAAAACAGCCGCACCGGGTGCCAGTTTGTTTCTGAGTTAAGTTCAAGAGGCTGGCTTTAACCTTTAAAAGCCCTTTATGTTCTAGGACACACATGTCTAAAGGACCCTCTCCCTCCCCCTATGTCCTCATGCATCAACAGCAGTCTCCAGGCTGCTGCCTGTCAGCTATTCCCCTGCTTAAGGTGGCCTTTCTTTCAAAAACCCCTTTTTCCTAGCCTTTTATTTACTGTTTCATGCACTTTTTAAAAAGTTTTGGTTTTAATTTTTTATGAATTGTTTTTGTAATGTTTTCATTTAACTGCCTTAGTGGTCCTAACTGGGCAGAAAGGAAGGACACGATTTTGATAAATAAGTAAATAAATAAAATGTGTATTAACTAATCCTAATAAAGCTAGCTTTAAAAATGGTAAAACGATGGGTAATTAAACCTCATGAGGTTTCTGCTTCCTCAATGTATTAACCTGGTTGAAAAGTGACAACTAACCTTTCAATGTTAATCACTCTAGTTGATGGTAAAAGATACCTTCTAGATTAGTAAAAACTCCTAAATTACACCTTTACAAGATTGAAAAAGCCGTTAGAAAGCCCCTGCATAGCTAAAAATATAAACTGGGTGGGTCAGTCAAGACATTGTCGTAAGATCTGTCAGCTGAATGTAAGGATTTCCTTATTTAGAAAAACTACATAGGTACATTTTATTTATTTATATTTATATTTCAATTTATATACCGCCCATCCCCAGGGGCTCTGGGCGGTGAACAGTTAAAATTGATAAAAACAAGAACTAAAATCAATATACAAACAATAAAACAAATTAACAAAGTGCAGTGGTGGGGAGAACCCTCCCCCACCCCAAAGGTGGGAGGCCGACATGGCACCGCCCCCTTCAATCACCGAACGCCTGGCGGAACAGCTCTGTCTTACAGGCCCGGCGGAACGATAATATGTCCCTCTGGGCCCGGGTTTCCATTGACAGAGCGTTCCACCAGGCTGGGGCCAGGACTGAAAAGGCCCTGGCCCTGGTTGAAGCGAGGCGGGCTTCCTTAGGGCCGGGGACCACAAGTAAATATTTATTCGCTGATTGAAGCGATCTCCGGGAAACATACAGGGAGAGGCGGTCCTGAAGATATGCCGGTCCCAACCCGCTCAGGGCTTTAAAGGTAAGAACCAACACTTTGAACTTGATTCGGAATTCAACCGGAAGCCAGTGCAGCTGGCGCTGGACAGATGTGATATGTGACTGGTAGGATATACCAGTCAGGACCCACGCCACCACATTCTGGACCATTTGTAGTTTCCGGATCAGGCCCAGGGGTAGCCCAGCGCAGAGTGAGTTACAGTAATCTAGCCTGGAGGTGACTGTTGCATGGATCACTGTAGCCAGGTCCTGGGGCGTCAGGTAGGGGGCAAGGAAGGTGTATCCTCCAAAACATGACTGGAACCATATTTGGCAATAATTCTCAAAGGTGGCAAAGACCCTGAATGGGTGAAGTCTTATATTGGTGTCTGGGCTTTAGCCAGCCGTTTAGAACGTTGATCTTTCGGTGGCCTCCCGTTTGGTTTCCGTCTCTCCTCCCCGCTTGATTAGAAGTGCTCGGGAGTTGGAGCAGTTTTTGCTGAGTATATTTCACATGAAGATGGCAACACTCCTTCCCTTTAAATTGGGTCTGGGAGCTCTTGTTGAATCAGCAACATGTTGCTATGGGTGGGCATATTGGTTGGCTGGAATATAATCACTTCCAGAAGTCTAGCTATGAAGCTCCTTTTCGGGCGACTGGTGTGCTGGTGGCTGCACATGCATTTGGAAATGTGTGGGATGCTAAGTGTGGCATCATGTTGCTTAGCAACTAGTTCTTGCTTTAGCATATTGGGATACATAATCTTTAGAGCAGCTTGTACTCGTCGTGTTCCTGTTGCCAGAACATTGAGGTACAGTCAGCATGACTACCAGCAATGTGACGAAAGCAATTCCTTTCATGCGCCACCGCACGTTGCATCATTCGTTACTTTATGGGCAAAGAAGGATTTTCAGAACTTTTAATTCAAAAGGCACAGTTCTCGAAAAACTGGCATGTACAGCAAGAATGTCTGGTTAAGTTTTTGTGATGTCGTTGTAGATCGTTTTGGCCCTGGGATGTCCTTGGCGATTGGGTAGAAAGTCAGAAACGATCTGCCCCCCTACGTAGAGCAATGCAACCTGCAGGTGGTTCTTCCAAGGAGCAAAATTAGAGATGCTGAGAATGAAGCAAATCACTATAGTAATAGTTGCAGTCTCTCAAGGTTGTAGGAGAGCGGAGAGCGTCTCACACAAAGCTAAGAAAAACAACAGATGACAGAGTTGCTGAGTGACTCATCCGTCTTCCAAGCTGAAGCCTGTTTAGTTATGTCCCTCTCCCCCTTTATTCAGTCGTTGCAGATATCTTCATATTTGCACTTGGGTCTGGCTTTCAGTTTTGCCGTTCTTCACGAAGGAAAGCAAGGACACAGCGGCATTCTTGTCCACTTGCTGCCACGTGGTGCCAAAGGTCTGCGCAGGCGGAGATCAACTTTACATGCACTTTTGAGAGGTGTGTGAACTTGGCAAGGCTCTTGTGGCAGTTGTCTACAATGGAGCCAGAATTTACCTTCACCCTTGGGGCAATATTGGACTTGCAGTTCCTCGCTTGCCTGGGTTGGGACAGCTCAGCCAGAAGCTCAGCTGCTAACGGAGCAAATTGTTTCTGCACCACAGGAAGTGCACCTGATGTGGGTTCATGTGCAGACTCTGGTGCTGCATGCCGACGCTACTGGTGCATGTTTTCTAACTCACTTCTTTGAAAAAATGGGAGAGATGTTTGACCAGCTGTTTATTGGCAGTATGAAACAAGTCTTTCAGTGCAATCCCAAGAAGAGTTACTCCAGTCTCAGGCCATTGAAATCAATGGGCTTAGATTGGTGTAACTCTCTTAGGATTACACTTTCTCTCTTTGCACCCAGACTCAAGGGCTGGTAGTCCTTGAGGGTTGGGGGAAGTGGAGCCTCTATGGCAGTGTTTCCCAACCAGGATTCTGTGGGTTTCCATGAGAAATTGTGGAATAATTTTTTAAAAAATAACCTTCTGTTGGCTTTGGAGATAAACTTTATTTTGATGTTGAAATAAACTTTATTTTGGGTTGATATTTGGAAAAAAAAATATAGATAATACAAAAAAAGACAGGGGAAGTGCTTCACTTTTTTCCTGTGATATAAGCTGACATCTGTCTGCCTATCTCAGGTCTTTAAATTTTCTTGACAATAATTTAACAGCAATTGAATTGTGTTCCCTGCCGTTGTATTCCCTACCATCAACTTTTTCTGGCCTGTAAACATTTCCATAGATAGGAGTTCCTTGGGATTTGAGAAATTTAGAGGCTCCTTCATGGAAAAAAGGCTGAGAAGCACTGCTTTGTGGCATACCATGACTGCCTGACCGGGGTGGGGGGCAGCCCTTCCTCTTGATGAAATATCAACACTCCACATAACTAAATGGCTATTTTTGTAAAATCCTTGTCTTGTGGAGTAATAATTGCAAAATTCTCAGGTGGCATTTGTGATATGAATAAATTGTGACAGGGACTATTTAGGAAAAAGCAACAGAGAATTACGTTGTTGGAAGCCTGCAAGTGTATACATGAACAGAATTACAGGGAAATAGCATCAAGCTCAGTCAGTGTAGAACTGATGCCAAGCCCAAGTGAAACCAACCTCATATTCCACCCTCGGGCTCTACCCTCCCCTTAGCTTTCTTAGAAGGGTAGATACCAGAGTCTGACTTGATTTTATAGGACAGATGTTGCCCTGGCTCATTAGAAGAAGGAGTTCCTAAATCAAGCGGACCCCGTTTTGTTTTAGGGGGAAAGACGTTCCTCCGTCCCCACCCACTGTATGAATGAAAACCTGTTTGGCCATTGTCATAGATCCAGAGGAGTTAGCCGTATTAGTCTGTAGTCGCAAAATAGTAAAGAGCACAGTAGCACCTTTAAGACTAACCAACTTTATTGTAGCATAAGCATACACTTTTTTTTATCAGATGCATCGTCAGCTTTCGAAAACCACAGCTCTCTTCGTCAGATGCATCGGCAGTTTTCGAGATGCACCTGACGAAGAGAGCTGTGGTTCTCAAAAGCTTATGCTACAATAAAGTTGGTTAGTCTTAAAGTTGCTACTGGACTCCTTACGGTTTGGCCATTGTACTGCTTTGTCTTGTTACTGACTGCTCTGCCAACTGACTCTTCCCCACCAACCTGTAGAGTGATGTATCCGAGGTCTTTGAGGATACACTTGTGACCTGAGGGCAAACAACCAGCTTTCCTTTCTCCTTTTAGTCCAGCCCAATGTTTTCAACATATTTAATGGCAGGCTGCAAGGAAAAATAAACGTTGAATGTGCGTATGATGTGAATAGAACGTGACTGTTGGTAATGTATTAGAATATTGCAAATGGTCTCCTGAAGGAGCTAGGGTCCTTGTGTGGACACGGACCGGATGTGGCTGCGCCTTCAGGTTAGGAGTTTTAAGCCTAGCCTTATCGATATCGATCCAAGCCTTACGAAGGCTCCCTAAGCATGGCTCAGTTGGCACAACCTGGCCTCGTCCTTGGTTATGACCTTGTAGGGGGAGTTGAAAGAAAAGGGAGGGGCTTAAGCGCCTTGGGTATTGGAAAAGCTGGTAGAAGGTTAATGATTGGTTGTCGTTGATCCCCAGTGCTGACAAGAGAGAAAGGTGGACATGCTGCTTTGAAAAAGATGCAGCCACGTTAGGGTTTCAGTAGGATCTCCCTGGAAACCGTCTTTGGGGAGGCCTCTGTATCTCTCCTTGAGAACCTTTACACTGTAGTTGACAGGAACGTCACAAGGGGTCAGTTAGAAGGATTACTCTGAAACACAAGCGCCAGGGTGTGCAACACGGGCATCCTTCGGGCTTGTGACTAGCGGGTGATTAGTGAGACTTCTGACCGGCTTGAGAAATATCTTTAAGCTGGAGACAGTTGGTTCTGTGGAGGCTACAAGTGACCGGCAGAGGCGTGAGCAAATGGGCTGGTAATTTCCAAAGAGTTTGAGACTGCTGGTTGATTTCACGATGCTCATTGCTGCACACACTGTATCCCGGAGTAAGAACACGAGTTCTCGCTAATCCCCTTCATTTCAGTGAGGCCCTTATAAGGAGGCTTTCTGGACTGTCAAGCTGGAGCGTTGCTTTCATAAATTAATGGTTGTCGCTTTCTTTTGAGATCTTTGGCAGGCTTTCCTCGTTCCCTCCCTGTTAACGGTTTGACTTGCAAAACTTGTCGGTGTTTAAGCCAGTGATTTTTAGTCCTCTTTCTTGTTGCATGATAAATTTAGAACTGATCCAGTCCTCTCCGCTAATAATTGGTCTTCTCTGCCAGGTCTAGATCAGCAGTTTCCTGTGGGGCGGTGGTCCCTGATTTTGTGGGGTGGAAGAGAGAGAACAACTTCTGTATGGGTTTTACTTGCTTATCCACAGTCTCCTTTTCAGTATGCAGTTTCAGGTGGGGAGGCATGTTGGTCTGCAGTAGAACAGCAGGATTGGAGTCCAGTGGCACTTGAGAGACGAACAAGATTTTTCATGGTAGACGCTTTTGAGATTCAAAACTCCCTTCCGATGGTATATGACGGAGGGAGCTTTGACTCTGGAAAGCATACACCATGAGAAATCTTGTTGGTCTCTAAAGTGTCTCAAACTGAGATTCATTTTTTTTAATGATGATTTCGATCTTGACGATCAGAAGCTAACATTCCTGCTGTCCTGCTAAGTTGAGATCCTGAGTGTAACACAGGTCTGTAAATTGTTCTTTAGGTAATCAAAAAGAGTCCAGTAGCACCTTTAAGACTAACCAATTTTATTGTAGCATAAGCTTTCGAGAATCAAGTTCTCTTCGTCAGATGCCTGATACAGAGACAGTCTCTGTATCAGGCATCTGACGAAGAGAACTTGATTCTCGAAAGCTTATGCTACAATAAAATTGGTTAGTCTTAAAGGTGCTACTGGACTCTTTTTGATTTTGCTACCACAGACTAACACGGCTAACTCCTCTGCATTCTTTAGGTAATGGTCACTTGGAAGGATTACTTGTTCTCTTAGACTGAGACAGTAACGGTTAAATGGCTTATTAATGTTATTATAAGCTAATTAAAGGAGCCACTTTACTCTTGAGTAATTCCTTTGAATAATACTTAAAGTTCAACGTTGAATGGCCTTGTGTGATTTATATGAGACTTAAGGCTGTGGCTTTTTGGCTTCTGCTTGTACTTCAAGGCACCAGCCCTGTACTGTTTATTGTCTTTTAACGAGGGCGAGGTTATTCTCCTGGTCCAGTTGATCTGGTCTTTTTGTCTGTTTGAACTTAGGGCTGTCCTAGACATTTATACCAAGATTTCCATTTTGTGGCTGGAACAATAGAACCTTGGGTGTAACTCTCTGAACACATCAGTCAGAAAAAGTTTGCGTACCTTGTGTCACCTTTAAGACTAACGTACTTTACTGTAGCATAAGCTTTCAAAAACCACAGCTCTCTTCGTCAGATGCATCTGACAAACTACAGACTAATAACAGAGCTAACTCCTCTGGATCTCATACCTTGTGAATTACCGTAACAGCCATTAAAACTGCAAGAAAACAGCATTGTACGCAAGCTACAGAGGGGTGATTCTCCCATAAATAGCTCTAAATCCCTGATGTTACATAATAACAGCCTTTTGTGCTACCAAGTCTAAGCCATGTTCCTGCGTGGTTCTGTAAAGCCCCCAAAGGTAGTTTTAAACACAATAACTCCAGTCTCATACTGTAACTGGAGAGGTTCTTTTCTACTATGAAATCTAGAATTTTACAGTTTTAATTTTGTTTTCTCCCCTGTAGTGTAGAACTGAATTACAACTTTGTTTTATTAATTTACAAGATCTGTGTTTCCTTCAGAACTTCAAAATAACAGCAAGATCTCTTGAGCGGGCCCTTTAGCTCTAATGCTGATCCTGCCCCAGCATCACACTGATAAATTTTGCACGGGATATAAAACTGTGGGAATACATTCTGTCTAATTGGCCATCTGAAGTCTGGGGCGGTACAGAGGCTTTTATGGCTACCTAAGCTCGTTTGTACTGTGTACTAAACTTCTCATGTTCGCATTGTAGGTTGAATATACTGCAATCAAACTGAAGTTGGCCTTTTCTTAAAATACCTTTTTAAAAAGGTACCTAGCCCCAGCCCCAGCCCCAGCCATTTTTGATTTGTACGTCTTCAGCAATAATGATGTAGGTATTACTATCATTAAAATATTATTAGTGTAGTTGCTGCCCAATTAATCTATATTTCTCCCACCACTCTTGTGTAGTTGGAGATGGGCAGAAAGATAGAAGATTACTGCCTTGACCTGGATGTTCCAGGTAGCCTGATCTTACGGATCTTGGAAGCTAAGTAGGGTCAGGGTGAGAGACCGTCAAGGAAGTCCAGGGTTGCGACGCAGAGGTAGGCAGTGACAAACCAGCTCTGAGCATCTCTTGCCTTGAAAACCCTTATGGGGTCACCGTCAGTCGGCTGCAGCTTAATGGCACACCCCCTCAGAGAAAATTACTCCTTTGGAAAATGTGTGTGTGCGTGTGTGGGGAGGGGGGAGATAAGCAGTCATTGAAAGGCAGGGCTGGAAGGGATAGGCTCACAGCCTAGTTCAGAAACACCAGTGGTGAAAAGATGGGACTGTCATATTGTGAACTAATGAGTCAATCTGGGAGGACATGGCTTATCACTTAATGTGCTTTTGAAGTTAAGCATTTGCAAGCTTGGAACTCGCTCTCCGTCAGCTGTTGCCATTATGTGTCACTTGTTGCCAAGGACATCTCTTCTAATAAACGATGCCTCAGTAAGACTGCGCAGTGTCTTCACATATGCCTGTACTCCCACTGACGCTCTGTGCAGCATTTCGGCATAGCTAGCAGCTCCCCGTTGCGGTTTTGAGGAAGCCAGATAATGCCACCTATTATCATGATAGTTCCCCTGGTAATAGCTGTAATAGCTAATTGAGGATTCCTTGTCCAAGGACTAGTGAGGGGCTGTTGATTTTGGATCCTGGATTCAGGGAAACTCAGTTTGCATCGTAGATACTGTGGTTCAACTGTTGACGAGTTGTGATTTCTGACCCGTAACTGTTTTGTACCTTGGCTGTAGTTGTCCCTTGTCAGCGCTGACCTCCCCATTAAGTTTGAGGGAGAGATTCTGATATGCTGTAAAAGGAAACACTTGGACTCCTTCTTTAAAAAATCCTTTTTATTTTATTGATAAGTTTAAAATTCCAATAAAAAGGGAAGAGAAGAGAAAGAAAAGAAAAATCACAAGGAAGAGAGAGAAAAAGAGAACAAAAATTAAAGGAAAAAAACAAAGAAGGAATTGCTTAGACTCCTGTTGAAGTTGGCTTAGAATTATGTTCTGGGTTTTAAAAAGTTCCTTTGCCCCAGACCATTTGTCTCTGGGTGCATTTCTTTATCCCCCCACAACTGTGGAACAACAGTTTGCTTTAAATCAACTGATGAGCAAAGAAAGCTTATTAGGTTTCCTTAACGTTGCAATATTTTAAGCATTTGCCACCTTCAGTTGCATGTAAGACACAATAAAGCTTCAGTTTTCTGTGGTGAATACAAATACGACTTGTTCACTGAGCCCACACACATGCCTGCTACTCCTTCCCGTCTTCCTTTCATGTCGGGAGCATGAACGCAAGCCCCAGCTTCTGTGACATCCAGCTGCAGGCAGCTGAATGACCTGGAGTTTGTTGTCCCCCTTGCAAGTTAGAAATGACACAAAGGGGGGGGGATGGATCCCACCATCCTCCAAGCAGCCTTCCTCTAGCCTGAGAAGCCTTCCTCTACCTCGGGTGGCTCTTCCTTCAATGGAGAAGCCACTCAAGTCAGAGGAAGGCGTCTTCGATTGGAGGAAGGCTTCAAATCTGAGCCAAAAGGAAAGGTGGGTAATAAATACTTTAATTAATAAATAAGTCGTGGGATGATAGCATAGGGGTAGGATCCACCCCACTGAAAGACGCCTAAAGTTTCTCAGACATTAACGATGACCCCAGTTCTCTTTTTACAAAGGCTCTCCCAGACAGTTCTGTTTTGCGCGTCTTCTGTGGCCCCGAAGGTATGTGGAACCTGGGCCGTGGCAGGCTTTGCAGGTGAGGGCCTCGCACCTTGAATTGGACCTGGGAACTGATCCGTAACCGCCACAACGACTGCAGGGTAGGAGTAATGGGCATGCTGTCCCCATAATGTGTGCACACAGGTCGTCACAGACATGTTATCTTTTTATTTCAAATTTACAAGGGTTTGTTCTTGGTCCTTGGTACATATGCGGAAGCTGTGAACGTCAAAGAGTACAGGACTTTGCAGAAGCAGGAGCTGCTACGCAGAAAAGTGTATTTTCCATTAGATGAAGTAACTATGTTTGGTAGGTAATTGGTCAGAATGCTGAGGACTGACTGACACCTTTGCAAATGTAGGCAGGTAGAAGGCATTTGTTTTATCTTCATTCATTCATACCTTGTCTTTCTCCCCTACGGGGACCCAAAGCAGCTTACATCATTCTCCTTTCCTCCATTTTATCCTCACAACAACCCTGTGAGGTAGGTTAGGCTGTGTAACGAAATGGTTGCCAAGGGTGAGATGAGTGCTGGTTGCAGTTGATCTGTCTTAAGAAAAGGGGAATGTTCCCCATGAGGGTTGATGGGCTGTGGGGCCAGGGAGGGGCCTGCACGAGTCTTGGTGTGGGACGCCCTTCTTCCTGGACTACAGCTCTCAGCTGCCCCGGGGCCAAGAAAGTGTGGGAAAAATAAGGGGTGGAGCCTGGATAGAAATACCCAGCCAATCCTGAGGGAAAGTGAGTCGCCTTCTTGGTTGAAGAAGGAGAGGCTCCTGCTGCTGGGGGAAACCCGCGTGCCCGGGCCCTAAATGTGGAGGGCCTGAGAGGCAGCAGAAAGGAAATAAAGGGTGAAGCTTCCCTGAGACCACCCCACCCCACCCCGCCTTAAGGTAGAGCAGGGAACAGTGTGGTAGGGAAAGCAGACGGCGGTTCTCTTCAGTTTGATTTTCTGCCCTGTGAGTTCTGAACGGGGGGGTCTACCCCTAGGTGTGGTGCCTTTACCTGCTTGTATTATAGTGCTCTGTATATAGTTAATAAATTATACTTTTTTGGAATATAAAGGACCTTGTGGTGCTCTGACTACATAACCTCCCCCACTTGGCAAGCTACAGGAAGGGAGGGAGCCCAGGAGAACTGATCAGGCCAGACCTTGGTGGGTTGCCAATTCTCCAGGGCCCACCCAAAGATTGGGGAATTCACTTCCCAGTAAGGAAATTCAGCCAGAGGGGTCTCACTGCCCCTCAGTCAAGCGGTGTACAAATCAGTGAGTGGTGGCAGCGACGAAGAGAGTGAACCATGCCCACCAGGGACGGTGGGAGGCGGATAGCGGGGCTAGCAGGCCATTGACGGCGGCTCAGTTGCACGGACTGAGAGCTAGCGCCCGTTACGCCACAGGCTGAGAGTAACTGGCCCAAGGTTACCCAGTGAACTTCCACGGCAGAACAGGGATTTGAACTCGGTTCTCTAAGATCCTAGTCCGACACTTGAACCTCTACTGACAAAAGTATGAGGTCATCCAGATGGGCTTATTGGAGACCGTGCCTCTTAAAGCCAAGTGCCAGACCCCTATATCTGAGCTTCCTTTAGTCTTCATTTTGGATTTTATTTTAATCTAGGCTGTATTTTAAAAGGGTTTTATTATAATGGCTTTTTAAAAAGAATAAATTATTCTTTGGACTGTAGCTGTTGATAATTGTCCTTAGCTTCCTTTTCAGTGGTGGATACCAGTATCAAACCCCCCTAGTATGTTTCCGCTCATTAACATGTTGTGTAAATCAGCCATGCAGCTAAGCAAGAAAACAAAAACCGGCCCGGCACCACGTCTTCCATCATATCAGCCGGTGGCGTAAGCAGTACTCCTGGCAAGCCAACTGGAGAGGCAGCATATAAATTCTGTAAATAAATAAATCTGAAAGTCTGGTGTCAAATCTCCAGGTTTTTAAATGTTCTGACAATAGAGAAATGGAGGATTTAAGTTGTGCTTGGAGAGTAGAGGCAGCCGCAAGGAACTGTGTTGTCCCCTAAGAGTTCTTTCTACCTTCCATACTGGACCGCCCCAGGTAACTCGCAGTAATCCCCTTGCCTGTACTCTATGCTCAGAATGCCACTCACCTCTGAGTTTCCTTCCCTGAGTGTGGGAGTAAGCGTTCACCAACCTTATATATGATTTAATAAAGCATTTGCCTCTTTGGCTGTCAGAATGTTCTCATTTGCTGAGACTGAAATTGTGAGCAATTTTCCATTTTCTTTTAGCTCGCGCTGTTACTTAAGTATTCTCTTCAGTACCATAAGTTGAGTTTCAGATTGACTTATATTGTATTTTATTCATATTCCTATTATAATCTCCTCTATCTACCCTTTCCTCCTTTTTTTGTTTTCTTCACCCAAGTCACCAAGAAATTGAATCTCTGCCAGGGGCCATTTTCCATGAGTATATTCAGGCAGCTGAGTGCCGTAGACATTTTTATGTAAGACCCTTAATAATTACGAAGTTATGCTAGAGGAGCTGTCATGTCGGGTCTCTGCCTAGAAAGTTAGTTAGGAAAAGTAAAAAACATCGACAAATCTTTAGCTCAAGTGTTTGCTGCCCAGTATGTGCGCATCCCTAGCGTTCATGTTAAAACAACTGGCTCTTTGTACTTTAAAAAAATATTATTCTGAGTCACACAAATAACCATTGTGCACAATATGAATGTACACCTTTGTGTTTGCAACCACTAACTTAAGATGTGTTTCAGGGGAGAAAAACATGTTATCAGCTTAAGTTAAAATACACATTTCTCGTGTTAGTATTCTCTCACGTGGGCGTTATAGCTGAATAAGTCTGTAGGTGTCCGTGAGCTAGCAAAGCTTGTGTTTTGTGATGATGAACCCTAACTCTACCCTGCCTTCCCCTTCCAGTGCATCACAGACTGCTTTTACTAGTGTTAGTTTGCCAAACTGCTAAGCTGCTGTTTGAGGAAGCCCATGAAGCTCCTTGGACATGCAATAATCGTTGGATCCCTTTCTTGTATTTTAAGGGCACGCTCGTTCGTTGCATCTTATTTTAGAGTATTTAAGCCTCTCATTTGTATTGACTGTCCTGGTCAGTGGAAGGCCCTTGAACAGTTAACAACTTGTTCAAAACTAAGGACTAGAGGCGGGCACGAACCAAAATATGAACCAAAATTCATCACGAACTGGTCCGGTTCATGGTTCACAAACTAGCAGTTTGGTTTGTTTGGTTCATTTTTCAATTCGTCACTGCATATAGCCTGGCGCCAATCAATCAGTTTCCTAGGCAATGGGGGGGATGGGCTTTCTGCGGCCCTGGAAGTGACCTTCTGTTGTCCTAGAAGTGACGTTTTCGCGAACTAAATGAACCGGTCCGCGAACCAGGGCAAGTTCATGAAAGTTCGTCGTTTGTGAAACGTGACGAACCATGAACTGCGTGGTTCGGTATTTTCCTGGTTCGTGCCCACCTCTACTAAGGACTCTTTCAGTAATGCAGTGGATCAGGAAGCATGAGCGGAGCTATAGCTGTGTAGGGAAAGAGTATCTGAAGCCGACCATGTCGTCGTCTGGCTTGCAGCCTGTTAGCTTTTGGGCCCTGATTCAAGGTTCGCCGCTCAGGACCCGCTTTTCTCAAAGGCTACCTATCCTGCCAGGTCTCATCTTACTGTGGTTTTATGCTGTTCTCGTTTGTCCCTTTTTAACTTTCTTATGGTTGAGTTATGTACAGGGCTTTTATATATTGAGCTTTCTTGAAAGGATTGAAGGAGATTTCATATACACACACACACACACAATTGTGGTATTTATTTGTATGAATATTGTGAGTGGTCAGTGCTACAAATTTTGTGATCTATTTGTCTTGAGTTATGAACTCTAAATGGGAGAACCTTGGCTCAACCCCTTCAATTTTAGTTTTCAACTCCCCTCCCCCAGGTGAAAACTCGGATTTTGATACGCATACATTAAAATAGATTGCCCCATTTGAATTGACCAGACAGTTAAAATACGTCAAATGGCCATCTTACTGCCCTGTTCAAGAAAGCTAGTTGCTGAAGGGACGCTTTCCTGGGAGGAGCGGGGAGGGCTGAACACCTCCACCTCTACCCCTGCAGTTGCTTGCCAGCATACAGAAACTGTGCTTTCCAACTGTACGGTGACAAAGGTGTCCTCGGGTCAGATATGGCCCAGGAGCTTCTTGTTCTGACCTCTCCTTACTGACTAGCCATGCGTTGTTAAAAGCCATGATTGCAATTAAAAAGCTTGCATTTTTTGTGAAGATGTGTAGGCTCTCCGGAGAGAACAAATGACATAGTTGCAAAGCAGTTGCTAAGAGTGCCCTCAACCTGTGTTATAGATCCAGAGGAGTTAGCTGTGTTAGTCTGTAGTTGCAAAATAGTAGAGTCCAGTAGCACCTTTAAGACCAACCAACTTTTTGTAGCATAAATTTAATTTAATTTATTACATTTATATTCCGCCCTCCCCGCAAGAACCACACTGTGGTTTCAAGAACCACAGCTCTCTTCGTCAGATGCACTGTCAGCTTTCGAGAACCACAGCTGTCTTCGTCAGATGCATCTGACGAACAGCTGTGGTTCTCAAAAGCTGATGATGCATCTGATGAAGAGAGCTGTGGTTCTCAAAAGCTTATACTACAATAAAGTTGGTTAGTCTTAAAGGTGCTCCTGGACTCTTTACTATTTTGCAACCTATGTTATGTCTCTCTTGGCCTTTGCTGGTGCACAGGTGGAAACCACAGATGGATCTCCCTTGTGAAAGTATTGAGTAGTATTGATTTCTATTCCCATGATCTAACACCAGGCCCTTCCAAAAGTCCTGTGTGCACACCAGTTTTTTTTTCTTTTTTTAAAAAAGATTCTGGCTGCTCATAGAAAGAAGTGTGTCAGTTAGTGATTTGTGTTGTGGGGACTGAAGTACAAGTATCTTATGGTTGCCGCCAATTGCAGGGCTGTGGAATTCAGTGTAAAAGTTTTAGAACTGAGATTTTTAAAAAATGAAGTTCTTGATTTGCTTGCGATTGTCGGGAAGGCAAAGGAATTTGCTGCACTGCACCTTTAAGAATGTTGCACCCCCCCCCCCCATCCTTGTCTCATCAATACCCTGTCACAAACAGTTGGCAGTCTTAACAAAAAGACAACATTATCATCTCTTGATAATGTATTCCAGTGAACCCCAGAAAACGTTAACAGGAGTTTACAGGTAAGTGAACAAGGGGTGTCCTCCCTTAGTGTCGACACATGAGAAGCTTCCTGCACTTGAAAGCTTACATCCTGTACAGGTTGAAAGTAGTACAGAAACTCGTGCAGCTTTCCTTCCCACCGCTTGAGTGACAGGGCTATCGATGGGCAAGGGGAAATGAAGTTAATGAGCCGGCCTATTAATCAGCAGACCTTGCTACAGTCAGAGAAAGAGCCTTCAAAGGAGAGTTAATGATGGGTAGTTTCCATCCTTGTTTCTCATGGGAATATAGTTCAAAATAAGTCGATGTTTCTGTTTCTGGAAGAGGTCGGCATTTTGCTTTTTTGCCATAAGATTAATAAATGCATTGTGGTATGCACTTTTGTGAGCCAGGGCCCACTGCACCAGATGTTTTCCAAAGTTAAAAAGATGCGTTAGTCTTTCACATTTTTTTTAATTAGGCATTTTTTCACACCTTACGCTACGCAAAAATGTTGCAGAGTAGAAGATGAACCGATCTATCTTGAGAATCATCAGCGTGTAAAACTTCCCTTACAGATCTTCACCTAGTGAAAGATAAACACAAGTCCAAAAGCTTGCAGCACTTTAAATATAATGCATTTCTGATAAAGTATAACCACTGTGCTGCTGTTTTAGCACGTCAGGGATGTGAGCCATGGGGCATCTGGAGCGGCTGCCCCCGCTATTCTGGCATCCAGGGCTTTTTTTCAGCTGGAACGTGGTGGAACGGAGTTCCGGCACCTTTTGAAAATGGTCACATGGCTGGTGGCCCTGCCCCCTGATCTCCAGACAGAGGAGAGTTGAGATTGCCCTCCGCGCTGCTGCAGCACGGAGGGCAATCTAAACTCCCCTCTGTCTGGAGATCAGGGGGCGGGGCTGCCGGCCATGTGACCATTTTCGCCGAGGGTGATTTAAACTTTAAAAAACTCCCCCCTTGTTCCAGATGACCCAAAGTGACGTCATTGTGTGGTCCTGTGCTGGCAACCCACTGAGTTCCACCACCTCTTTTCCCAGAAAAAAAGGCCTGGTGGCATCGCTTCTCATCTCTTGCACTCACTGCTCTCCCCGCCCATGCTGCCTGAGATGTGGTCAACTATAGGGTGGTGAAGCACAGGTTGAGTTTGATCGGATGGAGCGTGGGGGGAGGGGGCTGTCCCCTCAACCACCCTGCAGTTAACCCACCCATGCTGCCTGAGGCGATCTGTGGGGGGGGGGGCAATCAACTGTTGGGCAGTCTCCCCCCCCCCCCCCCGCACTGCCTGAGTGATGCCTGAAACCTCTCGCAAACCCGGTTGCAGCATTATGTAAGGCCTGCAGTCAGGGCTGCCTCACACATGCCTCCGCCCAAGCCAGAGTTGCAAGGGCAGGATGGTTTCCCGTCCCTCGCACTCAGGGTGAGTGGGCTGGTTGGGCATATGCCGTCTTGTGGAGTCTTGCTCTCCTCCCTGTCTCCTCCTGGCCTCGAGGCACGGCCTGCCCATGTCTCTTTTCCGTTCTGCTCTCTGGAGGGCACTCTGCAGCCTGGACTTCCACGGTCTCTGGCGGCTCAGTCATAGAGGGGGGTGGTTATTGGCTCATGAGAATAAGATACACACACATCCCCACCCCAGTTGCTAGTCAAGATGGCTGAGCAGGGTGGATGTTCCCATTTTAACTTGTGAGCAGGAGGATAAACTCTCCCTGTGGCTCTGCAGCCTGATTTATTGGCGTGAAACACAAACAGGAACACATGCACAGTCGAGCTGCAGTTTTCAGACTTTCTGTTTGCAAGTAAGCAGGCAGCTTAGTGCATCATGCAAATCTCCTCTGCTTCCTTATCCTGGAGGTTCCTGAATGACCCCCCCTCCACCTTCCCCCCCCCCTTGCTTGAGTCAGCCTTTGACAGGATCGCTACCCAGGCTGGCTTCACATGCCTGGGCGTGGTGCTCTTTGAGAAAGAAGGGCTTTAAGACCTCTTGCTGCTGTGTATCCCCCCACCCTCCTGCGGCCTCAGCCGCTTCTTTTTCTGCCACTCCCTCTGCCCCTTGCTAAACCTTTGAATAAGGTTGATAGATTTTGTTTGCCAGGGTGCTTTGCAGTGCTTTTTCTGAGCACTGTGCACATGGAAGCCTGGAATGTTCTTCAAATGCACAGAACTAACAAGATGCAGTGTGGGGTAAATTCAGGAGGGTAGCCTAGGGCCCCCGTGAGCCCTGTGGCGCAGAGTGGTAAGCGGCAGTACTGCAGCCCGAGCTCTCCTCACGACCTGAGTTTGATCCTGGCAGAAGCCGGATTCAGGTACCGCCTCAAGGTTGACTCAGCCTTCCATCCTTCCGAGGTTGGTAAAATGAGTACCCAGTTTCCTGGGGGTAAAGTGTAGATGACTGGGGAAGGCAATGGCAAACCACCCCGTAACTGTAGTGTGAAGAAAACGTCGTGATGCAATGTCCCCCCATGGGTCAGTAATGACTCGGTGCTTGCACAGGGAACTACCTTTACCTAGCCTAGGGCCCAAATCCTAGTGTGGGGTAAGCATCCTTGATTCAGGCTGTTCAGTGATTCTGGCTCAATGCTCATGGACCAGATCCTGTTTCCCATAATGGCAAACCAGCTGCCACGGAAGGCCTGGCCGCGAGTATTGCCTTCATCAGCACCTGGTGTTCAAAGGGTACACTGTCTAAGAACGTGGCGTTCCCTTTCAGAACTCTTCCCCCTTGAATCTGTCCTGTCCTTTTAATGCAAAGTCACCTCGGCTAGGGCCCAGTACCATCGAGCTCCACAAATTAGTTATGTAGTGTGTAAGGAAGGACTTCCTTTTCCCTGCCCCTTCTCTCCTGTCCGTCATTTTCTTCGGGTGACCGAAAACACAATGCGGGAGAGGCGCGTGATTTGTGGGGGAGGCACAAGCCGCCAGTGAGGGAGCCCTTCTGTGTCTTAACCGCTGGAAGTTCTTCCCAGCACTCGGTGGCTTCTTAGCCTTTGGCAGAAGCCAGGCACCTGCTCTCAGCTGTGCTTCTGGTTTCCTTAATGCAGTCTGGTGGTAGCCACTGGTGGGTTTCTCGCATGTGTGAGACGGGCCTGGTTAACCGAGGCGTGAGCAGTTGCTTCCGGGGGCCGGATCTGCCCTGTGCCGCTCTCTCTGCTCAGCCTCTGTGCATGTCTTGATTTGAGTCTGGAAGTGGAGGGACCCTTTGCATCGCTCGCATTTTTATTCTACCCTTCCAGGAGCTGAGACTGGCATGTAGGGATGCTTCCCCGTTTCTAGTGTCTCAGCCCCAAAGGTGCTTGTGTTTCCTCCCCACCGTATTGTGAGGAAAGGGGCTCTGGAATCAGCACAGCAGCATCTTCCTTCCACCCCCCCCCCCCCCGAAAGTTTTATTTCCCTAAAACTTTCCCCTTAATGCAAGTGGCACGTGCATTGCCACCAGGGGGCAGTGATAGGATGTATCAGTGGATTTTGCGCTGCGGTTACTTTCTTCTGTCTCTTTGCACTGGATTCATGGACCTCTCCAGGACTGAAAAGAGTCCAGTTAGCACCTTTAAGACTAACCAACTTTACTGTAGCGTAAGCTTTCAAGAATCACAGTTCTCTTCGTCAGATGCATCGTCAGCTTTCGAGAACCACAGCTCTCTTTGTTGGATGCATCTGACGAAGAGAGCTGTGATTCTCGAAAGCTTATGCTACAGTAAAGTTGGTTCGTCTTAAAGGTGCTACTGGACTCTTCTCTATTTTGCTACTACAGATTGACACGGCTAACTCCTCTGGATCTCTCCAGAACTGGAGCTGTTGTTCCTACCAGTCTATATATTAAAAAGGAACTGTTCTCTATAAGTTTGTCACTGCTGCCTGTCTCCTGCATCATGTCTTGGGTCTAATGTTTTGTTGATACCTGTCCTTCAAGGTTCTCCTTGTGTGTATCCGACTGGACAGGATAACAACTTTTACTGATAGTAAAGAGTCCAGTAGCACCTTTAAGACTAAGCTTTTGAGAACCACAGCTCTCTTCCTCAGATGCCTCTGACAAAGAGAGCTGTGGTTCTCAAAAGCTTACGCTACAATAAAATTGGTTGGTCTTTAAGGTGCTGTTGGACTCTTTACTATATCTGAATTAGATAAGCTAACACAGCTTACTCCTCTGGATCTACTTTGACTGAGGAGCCCCAGATCTTACTGACTTCGTACGTCCTATCCAGCTCTTCCTCCAAGGAGCTGATGGTAGCTTGCGTGGTTCTCCGTTCCTCCTTTTTATTTTCACAACAATCTTGTCAGGTAGACTGAGAGTCTCTCTACATAAGACACCTGGGCATGTGTTTGTCAAGTGTCCGGTGACGCAACATTAGCTGGGAGGCATAGTTTTAAAAGATAGAGCTGGCGGAGATCGCTCTAGAGGGGATGGATTCTCTCACAGCCCTCTGCTGCCTCTGGCATGCTAGACCTTCTCCCCTTCCGGAGCTTTTACCCTGCCGCCCTCGCTGCTTAAAACTTTGAATTAACATAGCCTCAGAAGGGCAAAGGCTCCAGAAGGGGAGACAGTCTGCCACACTGGAGGGCTGTGAGAGAATCTGTCCCCTCCAGAGCGATCTCCACCGGCTCTGTCTTTTAAAACCATGCTTCCTGGCTAACATTGTGTCTCCCGACACGTGAAGAACACAAGACTGAAGTCTTGTGTAGAGACTCAAAGCACAAGACACCCAGTGCGTTTCCTGGTGTGAGCCTGGGTATCCCCAGCCTAATGTGACACTTGGACTCATACACAACACAGGTTATCAGCAACATCCCACCACCACCACCAGCCCACTGACAAAAGATACATTTGTCCTTAGTCTAAGCCTCAGCTGTGGCAACTCTTTTCCCTCCCTTCTGGAGTCTTGGCTCACATGCAAGCACATTAGCTTGCCTGAAGCCGTGGCCAAAAAAATGTTCTTGCAAAGTTTGAACTCCCCCTCCACCCCACCAGTTCAATAATGTGCGGTTTTAGCACACCGACAGAACATGCTGCCCCTGGGGCTGCTAGCACTGGCACGCTGGGTCAATGTCACTTTGTCAGGAGTGGATCTATGCAAATGGATTTTTTTCCATGGGCGAGGTGCAGGAGCCCCATTTAGGAATGGCTGCATTTCGGTGCATAGGAGAGTATTTTCTTAAAGCCCTCAAATATATTTCCTGGGATGGAGATTGAAAAAGCTTATCTCATTTGGATATAGTAAAGAGTCCAGTTGCACCTTTAAGACTAACCAACTTTATTGTAGCATAAGCTTTCGAGAACCACAGCTCTCTTTGTCAGATTCATCATCAGCTTTTGAGAACCACAGCTCTCTTCATCAGATGCATCGTCAGCTTTTGAGAACCACAGCTCTCTTCGTCAGATGCATTGTCAGCTTTTGAGAACCCCAGCTCTCTTCGTCAGATGCATCGTCAGCTTTTGAGAACCATAGTTCTCTCTGACGATGCATCTGATGAAGAGAGCTGTGGTTCTCGAAAGCTGACGATGCATCTGACGAAGAGAGCTGTGGTTCTCGAAAGCTTATGCTACAATAAAGTTGGTTAGTCTTAAAGGTGCTACTGGACTCTTTACTATTTTGCAACTACAGACTAACACGGCTAACTCCTCTGGATCTATGGCTCATTCAGACAGATGCTTAGGGTGTTAAATGTATGAAAAGCACCCAAAGCTCAGTGGTAGAGCAGTATCTGCTTTGTGTGTACATGATGTGGTGTTCAGTCCCTAGAATCCCCTCTTACAGACCCATGGCTTAAAGAGACCTCATTCGTAGGAGGAAATGCTCAGCTAGCCACGCATCAGTGTTCCGACTCGCTGTGGCAGTTCCATATGCTCACAAGCATCTGGGGCTGGGGCTCAGCAGCAGAGTATCTGCATGCCACACAGAAGGTCCCCAAGTTCAATCCCCGGCATCGCCAATGAAAAGGATCAGGTGGAAGACCTCCGCGGAGACTGTGGAGAGCTGCTGCCAGAGTGGTAGACCACCCCCACCTTGATGGACGGATGGTCGGATTCAGTAGAAAGCAGCTTCAGGTGTTCCTTTGGATGGGGCCTTGGCACAGTGGTAGAGCAACTGCTTGAGGGCCAGTTTGGTGTAGTGGTTAAGAGCAGCAGGACTCTAATCTGGAGAGCCGGGTTTGATTCCCCACTCCTCTGCTCGAAGCCAGCTGGGTCACCTTGGGTCAGTCACAGCTCTCTCGGAGCTCTCGCAGCCTCAGTCTTGAGGATAATAACATACTTTGTAAACCACTCTTTAAGTTGTCCTGAAGGGCGGTATATAAATCGAACGTTGTTATTATTGGCAGAAGTTCCTGGCATCTCCATTTAAAAGCACCAGGGGGTTAGTCACGTGACGAAGCTTCTTCCTAAAGCCCCGCAGAGCTGCCACCCGTCAGAGGAGACTGATTTTAATAGACTCGCGGGCTGACACTGTTTAAGACAGAAGGGTTTTCCCACAGAGCTGCATCCTCTTTCCTGGTTTAGCATTCGGTGTTATGGGAAGGCCCCTCTTTCGCCAAGGCAGCTGGTGCTTGCACTGGTCTTACGGCAGCTCTGTGAATGCTTGAGGAGTGAATAGCAACATCGGTTGGGCTCACACAGCTACAAGAATAGTGTGTCATAAAGTGTTTTGTCTTTTTCACTTGCAAGTCAGGACAAAAATGTAACGGGTCCTCCGAACAGTTTCCTTTGCAAGCTTCTTTCCTGTCATACTTGGCTAGTTTGACAAATGGCCCAAGTGTCATAAAGGTAGAACATCTTTATCAAGGATTAGAGCTGGGAAATTGCCTTGATGAACTGTGCCCTGCCGAGTCATCCATTTTTATGTCTGGCAACTCCAGAGCATTGACCTGGCCTTCTCTGGTTGCTCATTGGCAAGGCCCTTCAGGACAAGATGTAGTTACAGATAAACCCAATGATGCAAACTGCTTTTTCCTTGTGTATCATCTGTAAGGATATATATTCTCCTTAGGGAACTGTGCAAAAATACACACCTTGTGGAACTGCACATTTGGGATGTTTTTTTAGGAAAGGCAGGCAGTGTCGTTTCACAGGGCTGGACTACTCCCAAGTCAATGGATGGCCTGTTTTGTTGGATCCTGTCTCATGAACGGTTGGGTGACCAGCTTAGTATCACAAAGCGCTAGGCCAATTCTCTTCTTAGCTCGGTGGCTTCCCTAAGTTAAGCAAACTTTCTACTTACGTTATATAGAGATGTAACAGATTCTTATCCACGTCAATAAGGCTTCCACTATCTCAAACTAAAGATTTATCTTTACTCTTGGAAAGCTTTTAACAGTTAAGACCTACAAAACAGAACTTGCTCTTTGAACAAGTTTGCTTATCAATAGAAAAATGTATAGGGTTCTTGCAAAGCTTTTCCCCATCAAGACACACAGAATCCTTCTAGAGTTTATTTCTTTTTATTGAAATATACTCGAGTCTTTTAAAGAAGCAAGATATTAAAACATATATGATTATTAATATAAATCCTACAGAGATGGAACACAGAAAAGCAATAAGAATTAGGTTTGCTAACATTTCCTAATTGACTCTAAAACAATCGATGTTTCTGTGAAATGCATTAAGGACATTCTGATTAGCCGAAAGGTGACATTATATCCAACTTGCAAAATAAAACTATAAATCTTTGAGAAATGACAGAAAGAGTTAAGTTAGCAGATCACCATTGGTCCATTCTATGATTGGAGAACATTAATCTAGATAATGCCCACTACTTTTAATCAGCTGTCAAAGATGAAAGCACACCTGAGTTGGTTATATAACACTAAAAAAATATATGACAAAGTGCAGAAGTTCACTTAGCATATATGTGTATTGCTTTGAATTGCTTAATCTGTATTACTGCAACAGAGGAACAATGAGTTGTGCTAGGCATTTTAAGCTGTCCCCTGTCGCATGCTTCAGAGACATCACCGGGCAATGCCTGTAACTTTTAAATCCTTTTAAAACAAATACTGAGATTCTTAGCAAAATAGAGTTCAGTAGCACCTTTAAGACTAACCAACTTTATTGTAGCATAAGCTTTCGAGAGCCACAGCTCTCTTCGTCAGATGTATCATCAGCTTTTGAGAACCACAGCTCTCTTCATCAGATGCATCTGATGAAGAGAGCTGTGGTTCTCGAAAGCTTATGCTACAATGAAGTTGCTTAGTCTTAAAGGTGGTACTGGACTCTTTACTATTTTGCTACTACAGACTAACACGGCTAACTCCTCTGGATCTATGGGATTCTCAGGATGTTGAATTCTGTGGCTGCCGATGCCAGAATTTTTTGCACTAGCATAGAATTTTGGAAGATGCAGGGCTGGGCAAAGACCTTGAGTTACAATTCGGGTTTGGGTGCTGTGCAATGGAGGTTTGGCCTTGGCCATCCGAAGCAAGAAGAGGTTGCAAGTATGATCAAGCGTATGGCACGGAGGCGGCTGGGTGGGCTTGTAGATCAAAAGAGGCATGAGTAAGAGCGTTAATGAGTCATGCCTGGAGAGAAGGCTTTGCTTCTGCCAATTAGATGCCCGAACAACGTGAGTTTCCTTTCTGCTCATCCTTTTGAACCTGGCATGACAATTGGAGAGGTTTGCTTGATATTCCACACTTCCTTCCTTGAGAGAGGATATCACTGCAGTTGGAACTGTTTTGTACAAAATTAGCAAAGGTCCCTGTGCAAGAGTAGTTTGCATTTCACAGCTTTGCAACTCGTGAATTTCTGTAACGAAACAGCAGGGAACAGAAAGTGGGAATTCGGTGTTGAGTGAATGTTGCCTGTTATGCTTCCTGTCTTCGTCGCCAAATTGCAAATTAACTGGACAGTGAAAAACTTCTAATGCCCTGAAGCTCTCTGAGTGACTTCCTGCCATTCACATGAACACATGAAATGGCCTTATACTGAATCAGGCCCTTGGTCCTTCAAGGTCATTATCTTGAGCTGGAGATGCTGAGGACGGAACCAGGGACCTTCTGCATAGCAGCAGATGCGCTACCACTGAGCCACGGCCCTTCCCCTCTTAGCCAAACCTCTCTTCTCATTTAAAGTCCATCTTTCTCACTGAGACTCAAGGCAGATTACACAGCGTAATTAAATACAACCAACAGCTGGGACGTTGGACAAACAATATAATACAGTATAGATTGCGGAAATCTGATACAGAGCTGTAACGGTATTGAAACAAACATAAGCAATTTGATGTAACATATTAAACAACATGGAAGCAACCTGGCAGGAACATACTGAGAGTAACAGACAGTGCCCAGTAGTATAGTCTACATTCCCTGTCCTTTATCGAAGCAGCTCTTTGAGTATCGATGGTTGTTGTGGGTTTTCCGGGCTGTATTGCCGTGGTCTTGGCATTGTAGTTCCTGACGTTTCGCCAGCAGCTGTGGCTGGCATCTTCAGAGGTGTAGCACCAAAGTCTTCAGAGGTGTAGCACCAAAGAGGTGTAGCATCTTCAGAGGTGTAGCACCAAGTCTTTTGGTGCTACACCTCTGAAGATGCCAGCCACAGCTGCTGGCGAAACGTCAGGAACTACAATGCCAAGACCACAGCGATACAGCCCGGAAAACCCACAACAACCATCGTTCCCCAGCCAAGAAAGCCTTCGACAATACATCTTTGAGTATCTCTTTGAATCTTTAGAGAATTAAAGTCAGCAGCTTTGGCAAGAACTGTGAAAAGTCAGTAACTGATTATGAGTGTAGTCAGTTCAGCTCTATTGGTTTTACTTTGTGGAATCATTTGTCCCATCCAAGAGGACTTCTCTGACGCTGGTTTAAATTGATCATGAGCAAACCCAGGCTTGATGAGATTAGTACACACATTGTTAGCGGCCGCATGCACACAAAATTTCAAAAGCAGCGACCTTCCACTGCAAAGCTCTGTCCAAAGGCAAACCTGGTGGAGTCCAGACACGGTCCTCAGCCCCAGATGAACCAGAGTTCTTGGGCCAATCACTGCACTAGAGGATGCCTTGAGTTCTAGGAAGGAAGGTGGGGAAAACGGCAAGGAATAAATAAAAGGCCCTTTTCTGTCCTTCGGTTATTTTCTCAATGGGCTGTTGTGGGTTCAGAGCGCCCTCTAGTGTCCACGTTGAGCATTTGCAGCATGACATTTTACAGGTTTGATCAGAACATCAAAGCTGCCTTTTGTAATGCGATTCTTGACCAGCACAGACTATTTGTAATCCAATTAGCAGTGCCTGTATTAACAAACCTCTAACTATTTTGGCTCAAGAGGAGTGCATAAATGGTTAGGTTAAGAGCACAGTGGAAACTCATTCTGAGCAGAAACTTTTGCCCGAGGAAGCCTTCTGCATGACTCAGTTTGCGTCAAGCATTTTTCGCACACTGCTTGAAAGGTAACATCACACTTGCTGTGTGTTTGTAGTGTATCCAGGTGCAGCGCTTCATCGGCTCTAGATAGTGAAAAATGAAGCAGCTAATTGGTTGAGGGCTTAGAATATTTATAATCTATGTGGTGGGATGCAGGAATAAGCCTGCAACTTGCTTGCACATTCCACCATTTACACAGTGCGTGGGAATGCATATATTCATTTGCTGTGCCCCATGTAACCTAGTCACCCTTGTTGGGTCAGGAAGATTGTGTGCATGAGGCATAAACGCTCAAACCTTGGATTGTACAACTTTCTATAAGGGGCATGCAAACCCCAGGTGCGTTCCTGGCAACAAACCCTGCAAGTCCAATAAAATGCTACCATTATTCCTTAAGAAACTACCTCACAGGGTTGGTGTGAGGTTCAAATGGAGGAAAGGCAGTTTTGCGCAGGCCAAAATCCTTATGCTGTGGCTCTGAGTGATGTGCAGCTGACCTGCATGGTTGGCACTGTTGTCCATTAGCCACAGGCTTCAGGAAGTGGACCACAACAGTGGCTGGTGCAGCTACGGACGGTCAGGAATGGTGCTTGTAGCAGAGGAGGAGGTGGATCTGTGTTTCAGAAAGGGATGAGAGTGGCACATGTTAATGAAAGGTCAGGCGTTGCCCTGATTCCGTGTCTAGCATCCAGCCCCAGAGGCCACGATTCTTGGATGGGGATTCTCTTCTGCTTAGGAAAAGCAGGCGCAGAAGTGCCCTTTTAGTCGCCCCCCTTTTTGTGGTTGTACAGCGCTTGCTGAAGATCCTCCTTTTTGCCCTGCGTGTCTTTCAAGGTGAGTAAATGGGTGTTGTTCTTGTCATGTTGTATGGTTTTTGGCACGCAAGGCTTTCTCAGGAAACTGCCAAGCCTCATGCTTTGGTTTTGTTTAGGTTTTGGGGATGCTCTTTAAAAGATCGTGTTGTCTGGCTTTCTGTTGCTTGTAATGGTTTTCAGTTTCATGTATTGTCGAAGGCTTTCACGGCCAGAGAACGATGGTTGTTGTGGGTTTTCTGGGCTGTATTGCCGTGGTCTTGGCATTGTAGTTCCTGACGTTTCGCCAGCAGCTGCTGGCGAAACGTCAGGAACTACAATGCCAAGACCACGGCAATACAGCCCAGAAAACCCACAACAACCATGGTTTTCAGTTTGTTTTTTTTTAATTTGGTTGTGCTGTTTGGTATGTTGCTGATCGGTGCTAGCAGAGATGCTCTTAACAGATGTGAAGAATAAAGTAACTCGCTGCATGAAATGCTGCTCTAGGGACTCGTCCAGCCAAGAACGGTGTTGTTGGTTGTCCACCTTTCTCCTTTCTGGCACTTGGCAGCGGAGAGGGTTGGCTTCACCTTGGAGAAGGCCCTTTCCCCATGTGCCTGCCTTTGATTTAAGAGGGAAACAATCTTTGGGCGCATTACAAGGTGACTGTAAACTTCCAAGCCTTTTAGTCTTACGCTTTTTTTAAAGTCCCTGTTTACTCTGGAGAAAGGTTTCTCTAATGTTGCACTTTTTCTCCTCCTCAGCTGGAACTTAGATAAGGCCAGTTAATTTCACCTTGATGTGAAACTTGGGAGTCAACTGATAACATGCGGGTTTGGAATCTGCCCCCTTGCTCTCTCAGGAGTCTTGCATTAAAGTATTGACATGGGGAAGCAATAAAACTTGATGGCGCAAAGGATATAAAAGCAGGATTGTTATTTTAGTTTGATGGAATATGTGTGCTTTTGTTCCAGAGGGCAGACGAGTTGTGTTTTTTCTGTCAGAACTGAGCACCCAGGACGTATTTTTACCATCTAAAGAAAGAAGACAAGAGAGGATTTTGTAGACGGCACTTGTGGTCATCTAAAAAAAAAAAAAGGCAGATAAAGTGATTTATCCACAGGTGATTTTACTACTCTGAAGAAATGCCCATTCTCTAAATGCTGGATTCTTCAAACTGTTGTCTCCGATTGGACTGGCTCAATAGAAGGGTCCAAAAGGCTACTCCCCCCCCCCCGAGGCATTTTGTTCCATAGCTGACCTGTTGTTGCCATAATTCCGCAAACCCCTCTTGTCCAGGTGCTTCATGCTCAAGGGCTCTGAAATGCTCGAGGGTTGGACTGGCCTAACTGCTAAAAGGAAATAAAGTGCAGTGCTGTTTTTCAAAATCCTCCTCCCACTGAAATCGTCCTGCTAACAGTCAGGTAGCTTTGTGGCTGTGATGGGGGTCGAAAGGTGGGGCACCAATTTTGTAAATAAATCAAGACGGTGTGTGTGTGTGTGTGTACCACGCCATCTGCGAAGGGTGGATTTACTAGCACGCTAACCTGGCACTGCCCAGCAGGGGGAGCAGCATGCGCGTCAGTAACACCTCCCGGTGATCTTTGGGAACAATGGTCTAGCAGTTCTCTTCCAAAAGTCACGGCTTTCCAAAGTTAATTTCAAATGCCGCCTTGTTGGTCTCAGGCCAGGCGCGCTTGCTTGGCAGCTGGGAGACCTCCTAGGCCTTTGCTTCGATGACACGAACTTTTAATGCTATCAAGCAGCAAAGCTATAGGAGAGAGTGTGGGAACTTCCTTGACCTTGAGCCTTATCGATTCCCCATGTTGGCTCTTCTGGTGACGCCACCCGGGGATTGTGCGTAGGGCCAGTGGTAGCTAGCCACAACCAAAACCACGAGGCTGCCCCCCACATCATCCTCAGTGGCTTCTTCTAAGAGTCTGTCTGGAAGGGTAAAGCTACTTGCAAGAGATTCTGAGCTTGCGGCCTCCGTTGTCCCAGCGTTTCCAACCGCAGCCTGTTTGAGAGCGAAATGTTCGGTTGCTCTCTTGAGGATTCCTTCGCCTGAAAGGGGGTTTGCCGCCCCTGTGAAGTTAACCATAGCTGGGACTCCCGGGCTTCTGCATCCCAGCGTTACTGGGTCTGCTTTGTAGATCCTCCGATGGCAGCGGCACAACCAAACTCGTCCAGAGTTTCTGAGATGGAGAAGTGGGACAGCAGAGCAGGGGCTGCGGCTTTCCACATGCCAGACTGGATGGTGAGTGCATTGCCGTTTGCGTCGGTCTAGCAGGCAGTCGGTTGCAGTCGAGGGGGATTTCGCTTTGTGTTTGGATTCAGGGAGGAAAGCCTGAGGCGCCTGTGACCCTGCTTGCGTACCTGATCTTGCCTGTACACTTGCTGCTCCAGCTGATCTCCCTCTCTCTGCATTAAGGCTTCTTCTCTCTAATAGCCCCCTCCCTCGCTGATCCCAACATAAAGCCAAACGGAAGATAAGGGCGTAATATTCACCTGTATGCTAAGAAGCATCCCTTTGGTGAGAGATCCAAAAGAAGCAACGGGGCTTTGAGTACGCTTGTGACTGATGGTGGTGGGAGATGGATAGATTGGACCCACAAACCAGCCTCTGTTGAATGTTTCCCTGGGCAGGCCCTGGGGAGGTGGACAGGAGCTTCCCAAGAGCCACACAACATTGCTTAATTCCTATGGGATTTTCACAGGAGAACGTCCTTAGTGGGTTGGGTCCCATAGTAATTGTGTGTGGCATTGGGGTTTTCTGTCCCGCACATTGCAATGCCCCATTGTGTAGCTGGCATTGCTGACACTCCTCCCAGCCATCTACTTTTAAGCCATAGGACACCTGGAGCAGTGCTTTGTCCCTTACATGCACGAAAGGGTTGGTTACGTGCCTTGTGGCCAAGCGGCTAATGCCAAGGCTTACTGAAAGAATGGAAGTGAGGCTGTGTTCACGTTGGTAGTCCAGTCTGCTGCGGCTGCAGAAATGACTCAGCATCTCTCCCAAGTTTTCTTTTGTCGTTCTCTCTTCCTCATTCGCTCTGCAATTGGAATGCCTGTCCTATGAACTGGAGTGGATGGGCAAAGTTGCGCTTGACATGGTTACGCTACGGAACTGTTTCGCCCAAAGCACTTCACGTCCCAGGGCTCTGCGAGCTGTTCCTTTTAACAGCGGCTCCCTGGAATGCTCAGAGCTTCAGGGCTTCATGCAGTTTGCTGAGGCGGGGAGAGTAGATATATATAATACGCCTCAATCAGTGTAAAAGCAAGATGAATGTATCTGTAATACCCCCAATCATTCTAAGAGCGAGATGATTCATGCTAGGAGTTGCAAATCAATGGGGTGGTTCACTTGAGACCTACTCAGCTGTAGTTCTTCCCGAGTCTACAGAAGTCCTCTTTCTTTCTTTCCTGCCTGCCTTGTGCCTTTGTTCTCTTCATTGATGCCTATTTGAAAGCTCTCTGTCTTTGTCAACTGGAGCGGCCAAACACAAGACGGCAGGAAAGAAATGGTTTCTCAAGTACCCTTAGAGCTTAAAGAGCCCTTTCCTCCACCGGATTCCTTTCCTTTGCTCTTTGTTTTCTGTCCATTTGTAGCCTGCACCGGCTGAAGTGCTCTTTGCAGGTGAAACATATTCCAAAACGCCTGCATCCACTGCCCACCAAAAGCTAACTCAAATAAAGCCATTGCATGCCCGAAATCTTGGCAATCACAGGAACTCTTTTTGGACATCTTTGGGCATTTTATTAGCTAATGCTTGCTTGGATACTTCAGAGTGGGAAAGTTTTCGTTGAGATCCTAGATGTGCAACAGTGCGGCGTCAGATTTCTGCGGACAGATACCACCTTGGTATCAGATATCACACAGGAAAGGTTGTCTTGGTAAATATGAGTTGGTAACTCAAACATGTGATCAGTGTTTTAAAACAAATTTGTTTACCCAGACTGTAGTTCTTTTCTATCTTTTAAAAAAAGGCACAGAGTGATTCAAGTAAAACAAAAAAATTGTGAACCTGGCCTTTCTTGGGCACGTCCTGCCCTCTGAAGTGAGCTCGGTGGCAACTGAAGGGAGTGAGGTTTTGTATGGTGACACTCAGGGCTTTTTTTCTGGGAAAAGAGGAGGAGGAACTCAGTGGGTTGCCCTCGGAGAAAATGGTCACATGGCTGGTGGCCCCGCCCCCTGATCTCCAGACAGAGGGAAGTTGAGATTGCCCTCCGCGCCGCTCAGCGGCGCGGAGGGCAATCTCAACTTCCCTCTGTCTGGAGATCAGGGGGCTGGGCCACCAGCCATGTGACCATTTTCAAGAGGTTCCAGAGCTCCATTCCACGTGTTCCTGTTGAAAAAAAGCCCTGGTGACACCCCAGATTAAGAATACCTGTCGAAGAGAAAGTGGCCTGAACCTGCCTTATTTCCTTAAAGGGATCAGGCTAAAACTACTTTATTCTCCCGAGCTTTGTTTGCAATGCTGCTGCTGTGTTAAATGGCTATGATTTTTCTTATTACTGATTTTAGTTTGTGTTGATCATATTGTCTGCCTTCTTGAAAGTTAGCTTTCGATCAAAAAAGTGGAGTGTAGATATTTTAAATAAGCATCCAAGAAAAGAATTAGCTAGCTTCTACTCCATCGGTAACTGCTTTGCTTTTACTTTGTCTGCGTGCGCTGACTCTTTTTCCTTCACTTTCTGGCTCCCTTGGACTCCTGAGTAAGAATGAGGGATGTGTGTTTGTTTTTGTGTGTGTGTTGCATTAGATTTAAAAAAGCTCTGGAACTGCCACCACCCTCATGTAGGGGATCGTCTACTTGGATTGCAGTGTCCCCCAAAATGAATGTTTGTGTTCTTTTTTTTAAAAAAGCTTGGAAAAGAAATGATAAAAGCAGCCTACAGCCCATTAAAGCAGTCTGAAAAAATCTGAAGCTATTTTAGCATCAACATAAAACCATTCTGACCCTCTCTACTCACAACACTCTTGGACATTTAAAATGTGGCAAATGTCTCTCGGAGCTCAGAGATTTTCTTAAACATGTGCCACACCTCACTTTTGGAATGCCATGGTGGAGGTTGACAACGGGCTTGTTGAAAGAAGCCATTCCTCAATTCTTGGGGCCACTTCTGAAAAGGCCCTGCTGCTTGCTTCTGCAATAGACATGACTTCCCATTTGTGGGGATCTGATTCTAAGTGGAATGGTAGGCTTAAGTGGGAAAAGTGGTTCTAAGAGATGTAGCTTCTAGACCATAACTAAAATATATTTGAACATCAGGCTACTGTTGAAGAAATACCAAAACCCTGCGGTGCATACTTTCC
This sequence comes from Eublepharis macularius, assembly GCF_028583425.1. Lineage (NCBI taxonomy): Eukaryota > Metazoa > Chordata > Lepidosauria > Squamata > Eublepharidae > Eublepharis > Eublepharis macularius. The sequence goes on from NC_072798.1 coordinate 3,675,752, forward strand.
GAGCATAATTCCTATGATGATAGTGTGTCTTTGCATAGATAGAGGACTTACGGTTTCATTGAAGTGCTGTTGTAGTGATACGCCCCAAACCAATGGAACGTGTACCTGTGAACGTTTATCAGATTAGAAAACCACAAGGTTTTTATACTTTCCGTTGTGGTTTCCTCCATTTAAGAGGTGGGAAAAACGAAAGTTAAAAATTAAAAACAGTTTTGTGTAAAAGAAAAGGGTGTATTATTGGGGCAAAAACACTCTCATATAGTCCAGTTGGAATTATCAGCCTGTTTGTATTTTATTAAAATTTATAACATTGAAACCACTGAACTCTTTAATAATGTATTATCAAACACATCATACACATACCTAATTCTCAACATTGCCAAATCTGTGGATGCTGAAATCTAGAGACTGGAGCCATAAATAGGCAAGACAGATGTTTTAATATTTATACAGATGTAATGTTTTAAATTATTTTAAAATGTTGTTAGCTGCCCTGAGCCCGCTTGCGGGGAGGGCGGGATATATATATATGAAATAATAAATAAATAAATAAATAAATAATTTCTACAAGCCTGAGAAAAGTTTGTTTGCAGAAAAGTTTGAAATCTTAAAACAAAATTGAGGGTTAACTCCCCGAAAGAATAGAAGCAGCACCTGTAGCTTTAAGAAATAAATGCCCTCAATGGCTGTTGCTAGACAACCACAACAGTTATTGCCAGCCTTCAGGCCTTGGTTTCTATCAGGAAAAGGCAGAGTGAGCAGTCAGGGCTCTTTTGTCCTTTGAGGGAGGATGCATAGAGTCCAGGCCAGGCAGCATCCACCAGGCAACTTGATACTATGTGACGTGGGTGACTCACTCAGGACTGGCTGCTGGGTAATGTTCAACAGCAGCCACCGCCATTGTGGTGTGGTGGTTAGAGTTTCATAGTAGTATTGGGGGAGGTCCAGGTTTGATTCGCCGCTTTGCTGTGGAAGCTCACTGGGTGGCTTTGGGGCAGTCACACACTCTGAGCCTCATCTACCTCACAGGGTTGTTGTTAAGATAAAATGGAGGAGGCTCCTTTGGGTCCCCAGGGTGGGATATAAATGAAATAAATAAATAATAAATATCACTGAAGATAGGGCAGCAAATAAAAGGTAAGGGTGGTTGGTAGGTGGGCGGGAAAGAGAGAAGGAAGCAGGAAAAGGTCAGGCTACGGGGGCTGCCAGGAAAGAGGAAATTGTGTGGGGAAGGGGACACAGTGGAAAACGAGGTTCCCTCCCCAAATGCGAGTCCATGCAACTTCCCCACTGCACAACTGGGCCCAGCTCAGCTGGTACTGTACAACTTGGCCAGACATTTCTCTGCCGGTGGCGGGGGGGGGGCACCGGAAAAGAGGGGAAGCTATGAGGGGTATCAGGAAAGGGAATGAAGAAATAGGGGGGCATACAGGGAAAGGCCCCCCATAAGTCCTTGTGGATCCCCTGCTTGTTGCAGAATATTGTTGCCCAAATCAATCACACCTAAACAACAAATCTCCATGAAAATACTGTATATGCCAACATTATATGCAGGGATGATCTAATGCCATAGACTCTGTTTTTTAACCTATACATTTTGAGTGAGGTAACATCTTGTCTTAAAAACCATTTCACTCATTCCCAAACAGGAAATATTTCCCAGGGGTTCTTTTAATCCTCCCCAATTTCCTAGTATTTTCAGTAAAAGAATTTTAAAAGTCCTGGGGGAGGGGGCAAGGTAAATGGAAAAAACGAAACAAAAACCTCAACCGGGGCACGAAAAGCGCTTCAAAGAATGTGCAGCTTAACCAAAAGGAGCCGGACAGCAGTTCACAGGCTAGAAAACAAACTATACAAATGTTTAAAAACTCAGTCGCCCTTCTGAGGAGATCTTTCTGCACTTTTAGCTTGGTGATGCCCAGTGTTCCTTTCACTTCATCAGGTGGGGAGCCAAAATGGCTGCTTTTCTTGTGGATGAATAATTAGAGATTTGTGTTCCATTCCCTTACCACCACGAAATATAGGAATGACGATAGGGTTTGACTTCCAGGAGAGCTTTTTGGAAACCCACAGGTTTCTGGCCCTTGAGGAGGGGAGGAATGCCTGATGACTCTTGAAATCCAAAGGATTTTTTTAAAATAAAGATATATTGATTTTTAAAAAAGAGAGAAGGCAGTAACAAGATGTGGGATCTCGCTATTCTATGTTCTTAACATAGTAAACATAGTAAACATATGCAAGTATATAATCTGCACCTGAGATCTGTTTTTCCTGGTTTGGCATTTGTGGTCTTGTGTGTACCACCTTACACGCCATTCCTGCCTAGCAGTCTGTCCCATTTTTAGGGTAGCCATTGTCCATATTGGACACACGTGTTTGTGTGTGCTGTAGCGGGTGGGAGTGCTTTGAGTGCTCTTCTGTTCCCTCCAAAACATCGTTTAGATACACGCCAAGCCACAAGACCAATGAGCCAGACGTAACTTGGGGCCGTTTTGACCATCCCTCCTATCCTGTTCACTTGCAAATTTTTACTTCACCATTCAACTGCTAAAAATTACCAATTAAACCAAGAAGGTTAACTCTTATCACACTGCACATAATGGATTCTTAGCTATACTTTAACCCCACTTATCTTTTTGGACCAGGTTGTACAGAGAATACCCAAGGTTAATATCAGGAGTGCATACATATTCGCAACTCTTAAATAGCTGTGTTCCTGTTCGTGTATTTTGGCTACCTTCAACCAACAGGTTCCTGAAGTAGGCAGGCATTGCTAAGGATCAGTTTGCCATGGTAGCACAGACGTGATGCTGCGTTAAATTCTGAGCCAGACCATTGGTCCATCAAGTTCAGTATTGTCTACACCCGGGGTCCCCAACCTGGTGCCTGTGGGTGCCATGGCACCCACTGACCCCATTCCTGATGTCCACCAAGTCAGTAGTCCCCAACCTTTTTGGCACCAGGGACCGATTTTGTGGAAGACAATTTTTCCACAGACTGGGGCGGAGGGGATGGTTTTGGGATGATACACTTGTGCGCTTTATTTCTATTATTACATTGTAATATATAATGAAATAATTATACAACTCACCACAATGCAGAATCAGTGGGAGTCCTGAGCTTGTTTTCCTGCAACAAGACGGTCCCGCACAACTGTGCAGGCAGGAGGCCAGTGGTGCTTCTCTACTCTCCAGCAGTGGCCATGCCACTGGAGAAGAGGAAGAGGCAGGCAGACGCAGACTGGGGCAGGTGGCAGGCGGCGTAGGGCAGCTCACTGCCTGGCAGGCCCAGCAGTGACCCAGCACACAAAGGTGCGAGGGGAGGGCAGCAGCAGCAGCAGCAGCAGCTCCAGCAAGCGCAGCCACACCGACCACAGCACGAGGCAACAACTGCGCTTGTGCCGGCTGGAAGCGGGAGGAGAGACCCAGAGGCATGATGGGAGTCAGCCGGGGCACGTGCGCAGTACGCTGCTGGCTCCGCTGCGGGGTTTGGGGGTAGGCAGCATGAGTGTCCAGGGCCAGAAAGCAGCCGGCAAAAGTAAGTGATGTTTCTAATAAAAAGTACAGGACTGGCCAGGCAAGGCGCAGGTGAGGCGCAGCCACCCCTCCCAGTACGGCAACCGCCTACCTCACCTGCTCCCTGGAGCAAGCTCTGCACTTGCCCACCAGTGACCTCCTGTGTGGCCCGGTTGCTAACAGGCCACAGACCGATACTGGTCCACAGCCTGGGGGGTTGGGGCCCCCTGCACCAAGTGTTTTTAGAAGGATGAGGTCAGATGGGTCTTTTGCCCAGGAGGGCTTCTGATTGGCTGAGCAGATTTTTAAGAACGTTGCTTTAGGAGGAGCTGCCGTCACAGCATAAGGATATTTACTGAGCAACTGAAGGTAACTGTATATATAGGCAAGAATATATTTTAAAAGAATATGTTCCTTTTCAAAGGCATCTCTGTCTGAAATGTTCTGACTCCCTGTGGCTGGCTCTGCCTCCTGCTGCAGCCATTTGTAGCTGTGCTTCCCACCCTGTGTCAGAATTTCAAAGGTGCCCACAGGTCAAAAAGGTTGGGTACCCCTCATCATCCACCCTGAGCCCTTCGTGGGGAGGACAGAATAGAAATCCAAATGAAATAAAATAAATCTGCCCAGACTGGCACCAGCTCTCCAGAGTTACAGGCAGAGGTCTTTCATATCACCTACTGCTTGGTCCTTTTAACTGGAGAGGTCGGGGGCTGAATCGGGTACCTTCAGCATACGAAGCAGGGGTTCTTCCCCTGAGCCACAGCCTGTCTCCAGATGCGCTTCTTGGAGTCAATGGCCAGTCCCTTTATAATTAAGTCTTTAACAAGGTGCATTAAATCTAAGATGAGAACGCTTAATACTGCTTCTAATCCTAGAGCCTGCCAGCTTCAAGGGCTCCAGACCTGCATAGCCACTATGCTTTGTCGTCATTTTTAACTTCAAGCCAAGGTCAGCTATAAAACAGTTGTTTAAAAGATTGATAATAGCCAGGGCTTTTTTTCTGGGAAAAGAGGTGGTGGAACTCAGTGGGTTGCCCTCGGAGAAAATGGTCACATGGCTGGTGGCCCCGCCCCCTGATCTCCAGACAGAGGGGAGTTTAGATTGCCCTCCGCGCCGCATGGCGCGGAGGGCAATCTCAACTCCCTTCTGTCTGGAGATCAGGGGGCGTGGCCACCAGCCATGTGACCATTTTTGAGAGGTTCCGGAACTCCGTTCCCCCGCGTTCCCCCTGAAAAAAAGCCCTGATAATAGCTATGGTGCTGTATGCAGAAGGAAGGGATTTTTCTGTAAAATGGTACCTTTGGGTTTTGGGTATCTCACACATTATTCTGTGAATTCCAGAAAAACTGTGATAGCCACAGCTCTAAAAATGCGCACACACTCTCTGTTGAAATGGCAGCCAGACAGGATTATAAAACTCCTTTTCCCATGTCCAAATTGGAGAGCCCTTCTAACTTCTGCTCAGCCAATGATTAATGAGCCATGACCTCAGATTTTGGTCATTGGTACCACCTGGGGGATGAATGCTCATTAGAATTTTTGGCACCGTCTGGATTCCCAGGCGGTGAGGAGGGGATTATGTTGCATAACACTTTGCCTTTGCTGTGTTAACTCTTCATTTTCAGCCACAGCCCTCTTATTTTCCAGTAGTTAAAAGCCTACAGTTGTGCTGTAGAGGCTTCTTCTATACACCCTATGACAACAGGGTGAAGAAACCTCATAGACTGTAGCTGGGACATATTTACCCCCCTACACCAAATTCCATTGTAATCCAGGGTAGAAAAATCTTTGTCTCACACACAAACGTGCACACTCATGCACACTCTCATGCACTTGTGCAGTATATTAAGCAACAGCAAGAGCCTGTTTCTGATGCCAAAGCTTTGATACGCAACTTTCACAAGAGGTGGAATATTTCACACCCTCCTGCCTGGGAAAAAGTGGTGGAGCCACTTTCTAATGTGTTCTGCCCACTGAAAGTGTAACAGGGTGGAATTTCATCCCAGAAGGTTGTCAAACAGCTTTAAATCTGGGTGTTCAAAACCAAAGGAGGCACACACTTGCACTTGCCATCGTAAGCAAAGGGGCCAGTAACCTCTCCTGGCTTGGGTTAGTTGCAGGGTCGGCTTGGCCATGGGAACCTGTGCAAACAAGAGAGATGTAAAAGTGAACTGGGGGGAGCTGAAAAGTGCTTCTTAACACCCCCCCCCACACACACACACACACAACACATGTGACATTCTACTTGTGGGTTGGAATCTTAACCACTCAAAAGGATTAGCACAGGGCTTGGCACCTCAGCTTTGTAGCTTAAAGCATGAGTGAGTAAGAGAGAGGCTCAACCAGGCACCTCTGTAAAGAGAAGTGATCTTTAAGCCTTTAGATAGTGTTGAAAAGGACCAAGCTGGGAACTACCATTTAGCGTAAACCAGAGACAAGCAAGGAGACGAGTCCATGTTGTCAGTTCTTCCTCTGCCAGCTCCCTTTGTGTCATGGCTAGAGAGGGCCACGAAAGGGGAAGAAAACGAACTCTTGAGTTTTGTGGTTCGTCGTGTTCCATGAAATACGAACTACGAACTTTCACGAAATTGTCCCGTTTCGCAAAATGATTTGTTAGGTTTGTAATTCATCAGATCCTGGGGCCCTACAATGGCCCCCTTCATACCTATAGATGCCAAACTTGCAGGGAGACTTCAGCAGGCTCTCCTCCAGCCACCCTCCAATTTGGTGAAGATTGCAATATGTTGACCAGGACACCGTCTCCCTTCTGTCCCCCTAGGTGCCATGGGCTCGGGGGGGTGGGGGGTGGCGAGTGGCCTTTGTCAAGCTAGGCCCCAGAGCCAGGCAATGCCCTGAAACTGGGGTGGGAGGGGGTGGAGGAAAAAAGGCACCCTCACCTAACAACCTTCCCAGCAAGGACAAGAGCAGAAAATAAGAAAGAGACTTTTCAATCTCTTTTGAAGCAGCAGCAAATCCAACCAAAAGCTCCCAAATCCACTCTCACTCCAAATCCCAGCAACAGCTCCTCCCTCTCCCTCTGTCTACTGGAACCGAAAGCAGGAGACACAGAACTGTGCATTATATAAGCAACGCTCACATAGAGCAGAACAGGAGCTCTCTGGTTGGCAGACAGACTTGCCTAACAGGGTTTGGAGGGATGAGATTGGTGTTCCCAGAAGGTCCAACTCTTCCCTGCTCGTTGCTCTCATAGAACAGAATGGGAGCTCTCAGGTTGGCAGGGAGAGCTGCCTATCAAGGTTATGCAGGCTAAGATTGGGGTTTCCACAGCAACAAAAGTTTTGCAGACATTCTGGGCCTATGTTGCCTAGGGAATCAATGGATCAATGCCAGCCTGTCTGGCATCATGAAGCATTCACGAATCAAATCGGCCTGAAAAGTCGTGGATTTCATGAAAAACGTGGCCCCACAAACCGTGTTTTCACAATACACATACCGGCCCGATTCGTCATGAAATTTGATTTGTTTTTTGATTCATGCCCATGTCTAGTCATGGCTCCCCCCCCCCGCCTCCGGCCTGGCACCCAGAGGCACAGTTTCTGTTCTGTGCGAGAAAGTAGGGCAGCCAATAAGCATCTTGTCTTATAACCAAGCCATTGCATTTTGATGTTGCTGCCATCCTATGGCTTTCTTTCCTGGCCAGTGGAGGAGAGGTGTTTGGCAAATTTCCCCAGCCTGTTTCTTAATACTTAGCACATTGCGAGAGTCTGGAGACTGGGGCTCTGTTCCAGGCACTGCACTTCCTCTCCGGGCTTCTGCGCAGCAACCAGTCCTGCCGCTGCAGGGGAACGGGGCTTCTTAAGGCAGGAGATACAAGAGGAGAGCGAGCTGTTTTTCTATCCATGTGATTTATATAGCTAAGGCTTCTTTTTTTGGTTTTAATTATTTATTTTTTATATAGCTAAGGTTACTTTAAAGCGTTTGTTTCCTTCACTGGTGTGACCCAGTTTTCCAGGATGCTTGTCCTCTGGAACAGAAGATGATCATTAGCGTTACCTGGGCCTGCTTGGACTCAAATTGCCCGAGGGTTTTCTTCTGAACTGGGAACCGGCTTCAACGTGGAGGGATCCAGTGAGATAGGAACGGGGGCTTCTTTCTCCCTTGGGATAGTTTTAGGGAGCACTGAGAGCACCAGTGAGACTTTATGGCTGAACGTTTGGGATACCTTATATGATAGACCCCAGCAGACTTGAGAGAAGTTGTGTTTAGGCCGGCCCAAGAAGTGTGCAGTGCTCAGCTGTGTAGACACGTGGCACTGTTCCATCCTGATCTTTTATAGAATGTAGCTCATTTTGTTGGACGTATGCAAAACACTGGCTCCCTCCTCTGCACCTGGAATCACAGACAGTCGTCTGGGAACTCTCCTTCCCCTTCAAGTTTGTGTTTTCCTCCTGTGTGCTTAGAACCTGCATCATCAAGGGATGTGTTGTGTGTGAGAAACCATAGTCCCCATCCTTACGTTCTCATGCACAGCCCTCTTCCCAGGAGGCAGCTGGCCTTGGACGTGTGTACAGGTGAATAAAAGCTAAGCAGGTCAGGTGCAACAGCTGCCTTTTTATGTCCATTGGCTTGAAATGTGTTTGAACTCCAGCAAGCTCTGAACAGAATCATCTCCTGCATGAGCTCATTTGAATGAACTGAGTTTGTAAGAGGGCATAGAAGGAAGCGTTTCAATAGGAGACCTAAACTTTGAGGAAGGGGATGTTTTTTGTAGTAGGCACGTGGAGACCTCTGGGTGTGTGAAGCCCTGACTAAAATACTCAGGGCTTTTTTCCGAGAAAAGAGGTGGTGGATCTCTATTATCACATGTGTGCATGCGAAGCGTATGCGGGCCACCGGAAATGCTTGATGATGTCACTTCCGGGAAGTGACATCACTTCTGAAAGTGACCTCGCGGTGGCGCGGCAGGAAGAAAGGGAAGAAAAGACATGGAAAGAGGGATGGAGGGAAAGAAAGAAGGAAGCAAGGAAAGAAAGAGAAAGGGAGGGAGGAAGGGAAAGGCCAGGGAAGAGGCTGGGGAAGCAGGCGGCCCGGGAGAAGCTCCACACAGGGAGACAACACCGCAATATAGAGAGAGTCATGGGCAAAGCGTATCCGAAACAAGAATGAACTGTGACGTACTTACTAAACTAATTAAAGATACAGTGTAACAAATTATCAAGCAGTCTTTATACAAAAATCAAAATCAGTTCACAACAAACTAAATGGTTATGTAGCTGGCAACAATCAATACAAAGGAAGCGTGATAAATGAAGCAGCAAGCCATTGAGCGACCGGCCATTGTGCATGAAAATTTATATGTAACTGACCTTGATTCGTCTCTTTTGGTAACTGCCAGGAGGAAGGGGTATCGGAAACGGGACTCCTCGCTAGCAAACCCATTGCAGTTGCTACTCTTGAAATTCTTGACATGTGAATTGTTGTAAGCCTTGTGCTATTGATGAAACTGATTTATATTGTATGTCTTGGTTTTGTCACTTATCAAGTTGGTATATACTCTGTGGTTTAGAAAGTGATTTGGTGAAGCCAGCTTTGGCACTTTAGAGTTTTGAATCGAATAAGCACTTCTGCAGTTTATATACTGTCTTTGTATGATGCTGCTTGCTGCTTCATTTATCACGCTTCCTTTGTATTGACTGTTGCCAGCTACATAACCATTTAGAGTTTGTTGTGAATTGGTTTTGATTTTTGTATAAAGACTGCTTGATAATTTGTTACACTGTATCTTTAATTAGTTTAGTAAGTACGTCACAGTCCACACAGGGAGATGACCCACGGGTCTTTGGGCGCCAGGGGTGGGGCCACCAGTTGTGATCTTTTTTCAGAGGTGCCATATCTCAGATCCTGGGAGATCCCGCTGAAAAAAAAAAGCCCTGAAAATACTAATATATCTCTTGAGTAATTGCAGAAAACCTCTTCTCACCCCCCCCCGGGGTCCCTGCATTGCAAAGGTTAGGCCTCAAGAGAGGTAGCTTGTTGTGAGTAACACATTCTGGAAACCTAAAATAAGCACTAACGCTTGTTTGCTGAAGAATTATGATGGCGAGATGTTGGACCTTCAGCAACAGCTTGGCTTGAGGAGCTGCTAACATGTGGGGCCAGCTTTTTGGGTGGTCTCATCAAGGAGGTCTGGGGGAATGGAGGAAGGAAGGCTTGGCTACACTTCTGGAGCAGTATTTTTCTAGGGCCCCTGATTCTTTCCCCCATCTACCCGCCCGGGGCTAAACTAGATGTTACAGTAGCCGCAAGTCTGACACAAGTCTGTTTTCGAGAAGAATTTTGCCATTTAAAAATTGAGTGAGTGCCCAGTTCTGATTGGGGTGGACCCTAATCTCAACACACACACCCCCCACACACACACACTTATTCAAGTGCTGAAACGGCCGCGGAGGGGGCTGTTTGGGCACTTGAAAGGGTGAATGGAGAGAGACGAGATTGCTGGTCCCTCTGCTCCACGGCCTCACAGCATTTTTAAATGGCCAAATCCTTTTCTAAAAGGGCATCAACTGGGCCCGTGGCCGCTGCAGTGTCTAGTCCGGCTTTTAGAAACGGAGAAATGCGTGCCTGGCATCGGGCTGCCTTCTTTGAACTTTGTGGTCACGTTCCATTGCAAGCAGAAACTAACGGGAAAAGCTCAGCCCTTTTTGCCTGAATAATTTTATTTATCTACGATGAATGCATGACAGATTTATTATGGTCAAAGACCAGCACTAAAATACTGTATCAGAAATTTTTATATATTTATTTAAAACATTTTTATTCTGCCTTTCTGACCCACCCACCCACCTTAGGGTCCTCAAGGTGGCGAAGAGTCAAAAACATTGCAATAACTACTGGAAGTGCCAGATTCAGCCCCGGCATCTCAAGGGAAAGGGAATCTCTAGCCGCCACACTGGGAAAAGCCCTTCTGACAGTCGGAGGAAATGGTGAGGGCTAGGTGGACCATTATTCCAGTATCAGAGGAGCTCTGTGTGTTTTTGTTTGATTTTATTAATGATTTACAGCTGCAAACTGCTATATCCCCTTAACACACATTTTCCAGGGTTTTTTTTTACTATGCAAGATGTAATAAAAATAAAAGTTGAAAATAGAAAACAAGTTTTGTATTAAAAGAAAGAGTTATATTTGGGCAAAAATAGTCTCAAAAACTACCAGCCTATTTGAATTTTTGGAAAATTATAACATTACAAACACTAAACTCTTTTAATAATGCATTGTCAAACACATGGCATATTAATTGTTTTCCAAAATAATCACATTTAAATTATAAGCATATCCTTTAAAAATTGTGTGCATGCACAGTATGCACACGAATTGTAATCCAATGCTGTAATTTGCTCTTTTAATGCTATACATTTTGAGAGTGTCTTGACAAGCATTTCACTCATTCTAAAACAGAAAATATTTCATAGGAGGCGTTTTTTCGGCACTCTCCAAAATCCCATATATTCAATCAAAAAAATCAAAGAAGTCTAGGGGAAGAGGGAGAGAACGTGCTTTTTGGTTTTCTTCCTCTAAATTTTCCCACCTCATTTCCAGATCTTTGTATTTCCACTCCAGAGAAATCTTTGCTTTACTTTGGGATTTAACAGAGATGCAGGGTTTGAGGTATGGGTTAAGAAATCATGTGAGAAAAGTTCCTTGTAAAGCACTTCCTTCCTTCCTTCAGATCATTTCTGTGGCACCTCTCCAGGTTACCTGCTTGAGGCAACTTACAAAATAAAACATAATAAAAAGAGGCACAGTAAACATTAACGGTTCCCATTATTAAAAAACTCATCCAGAGCCTAAAAAGAGCATTAATCAATGTGCAGCTTAATTAAGAGGAGTCTCAAAACATTTTTAAAACTAAAAAGAAAACTATAACAATAATGTTAGAAATCAATCCCTTAAATTTAAAAGCCTAGGTAAAAAGAAGCGTATGATTTCACAATGGTGGTTTAAATGCTGACAGCGTCCAAAACTCCTTGTATGTCTCACATGTCATTTTTCTTTCTTGGCCTTCTCTCAAGTGGAACTTTCCATATGGAGAACTGTTTGTTTTTAAGCCATGGAAGGCATTCTGTCCAGCAGTTTCTTAACTGGCATAACCCAAGTGCTGCATTCCTAATACGAAGTGCTGCTTTGAGAGGGAGAATTCCAAAACTAATAGTCTCCCCCAGCGTTTGATTATCTAGCTCAGTTTCAACGATCGACTCTGTATTAAGCACTTCCTTCCAGGCCTCCTAACATTATGTGCATGTTGTGGAGCCCCTCAGATGAATTATTGTCCACAGTGCCCTCCGTTTTATTGAAACGGTTGAATTCCTTCTTGATGTCCATGAGTGATTTGCCTTTTGTCTCTGGGAGATACCGGAAGAGGATGATCCAAGTGATTGCAATGAAGCCCATAAAGACCAGAAAACAGAAGCTGTCCAGATAGCGAATAAGATGGGGAAAAGCTATCCCAACTAAATACTGACCTGCCCAGAAGAGAATCCTGAGGATTGTTAATGCAGCAGGCCTGGAAGATTGTGTGAAGATTTCTGCTATTACAGGCATTGTTACCCCGGCTGGCCCTGTTCCGAAGAAAACTATGAACAGAAAGATGAGAGCCACGTTGCAGTATCGTAACCAGAAGAAGTGATATTCTAATGAGAAACTGGCAGTGAGAAGAGCCAACACGAGCGCCATCAGACCATATCCCCACAGCAGCAGCCTACGCCTGCCCAAACGCTCGATAACAAAGAAGCAAACGATGGTGGAAAAAAGGTCACAAGCGCCAACTCCAAGAATTGCATAGGGCATGATTTCCTGGTCAAACCCAGCTGTATGGAACACCTCAAAAGAGTAGAAATAGATGGCGTTGACACCACTCAGTGATGTCATAGCCGCTAGTACAAATGTTAAGTATACCTGACATCGGATGGTGCGGTCTCTGAAGAGCTCCAGGACGTTCATGATTTTAACTTTTTTCATGGCTGCTTGCTCCTTCAGCATGTCATCCAGTTCTGCTTTGTGGTCCCCTTGGCCCCAGAGCTGCTTCATCACTTTCAGGCAGCCTTCTAAGTCCCCTTTCTGGATCAACAGGTAGGATGGGGTCTCGGGGAAGAAGGGGAGAGCAATCAGTTGCAGCAGTCCTGCGATTCCAGTGGTGGCCAAGAGAAGGGGCCAAAGGGACTCTGTCCCTAATAGTTCTCGCAGGCCTGTCAGTTGCCCTACGAACTTCCCCAGGGTTGCAAGAACAGCAGCAGTGGCATTGGTCAGTCCACGGAACCGCTTAGGGGAAATTTCTCCCAAGTACTGACCTTGGATACAAATGGTCAACCCTCCACTCAAACCATACAAGAACCGCCCGAGCAGAATCATCTCAAAAGCATTTGCGGTTTTACTGGTGCCCGTGATCAGCGCAGCTACCAAGATGAGGAGGTTGCCTGCTATGAGGCAGTTCTTTTTCCCGTATTTTGAAGACAGATATGCTGAAAGACTAGATCCTATGACTCCTCCGATGCTGAAGATGGAAACAATGACGGACCACAGGACGGTGAGGCTCTGGTCATCGATAGGAACGTTGTATCTCTCCAGCCAGGTCTCATTGATAAACTTCTTGACGAACGGAGATGTAAAGCTGATCACAGAGAGTTGAAACCCGACCAAGAAGGTTCCACCCAAGCCCGCAAAGATGGCAATTTGGAAGACCCTCCTGTGCAAAACCAAGTCGGAGCAAAAGTTGGTCATCTTCAGTCTCGTTGCCTTTCGAGCTTTGACTCTCGAAAGCTCATACCCTGGAAATCCAGTTGGTCTCTAAGGTGTTTCTGGACTCATCACATTCTGGTTTACTTGAACTTTGTCCTGTTTACCTAGCTGCCTGGGTCAGTGGATAAAAGTCCATTGATGCCAAAGAGCATGCCTACTTTGCAAGAGGGTTCAAATGTGTCCATCTCAGCCCATTCCTGAATATTTTTCCCGTTCATTTGTCTCACATGAGCGGTCAAGTCTAAGGCCCTGGAAACTGTTGTGCTGCAGAGCCCATCTTGAGGGTAGTTTCTGCACTTTTAATTTGGTACTTTCTGATATGTATTTCCATTATATCACAGATTGTGTGGCCTCCAGGGGGTGGGAGGGCTTTTGAGTGCTCATCTGTTCCTCTGAAATATGTTTTAGCTGCATCCTTAGTGACAAGGCTGGTGAGCCAGAAGCCGCTTGGGGTTGTATTGACCATCCTTGCTGTCCTGTCTGCTCACACATTCTCACTGTCTCCATTGGGTTCTTGAGTGCTAAGCGGGAGGCATGACCTCAAAGTGATTCTCTCATGAGATAGTAAAGAGCCCAGCAGCACCTTTAAGACTAACCAACTTTATTGTAGCATAAGCTTTCTGTGAACCAGCAGAGTGCTGATACAGAAGCTCTGTGCAACAAGAAGATCTATATGACAGGAAGAACATCAGGGCTCATTTCGAGGGGGAACGCACAGGAATGCAGTTCCGGCAGTTCCCCAAAGAGGACACGTCAGGTGGCCCCACCCACCAGACTCTCGGCCATTTTGGGCCTATTTCGGCCTGGATCGGGGCTGAAACGGCCTCGGTCGGGCTCTTATGGGTGGTGGATCACTCTCCTGCGCAGCAGCGGCCCGATCTTAACCATTTTGTGCCCCTTTTTGGCCATTTTCAGCCCCTTTTTGCCATTTTGGGCCCAATTTCAGCCCTGAATGGCCAGGATTGGGTCGAAAACAGCCAGGATAGGTGATGCCATGAGGTGTGGCATATGCAGATCAGTTATGCTAATGACACACTTCTGGTGATGGCAAGAGCCATGGCATATGCTAATGAGTTCCTCCTCCTCTTTTTCTACGAAATGACCCCTGAAGAACATAATACATTGAGCAAAGTATGCAAATATATATAGTCTGTACCTGAAATCTTTTTCCTGGTTTGGCATTTGTGGTCTTGTGTGTACCACCTTACACGTTATTCCTGCCTAGCAGTCTGTCCCATTTTTAGGGTTGCCATTGTCCATGTTGGACACATTTGTTTGTGTGTGCTGTAGCGGGTGGGAGTGCTTTGAGCGCTCTTCTATTCCCTCCAAAACATCATTTAGATACACGCTGAGCCACAAGACCAATGAGCCAGACGCAGCTTCGGGCCGTTTTGGCCGTCCTCACTGTCCCGGTCGCTTCCAAGTTTTGACTTTGTCATTCAACTGCTAAGAATTACCAATTTAAAAAGTGAGAAGGTGAACTCTTATCACACTGTACATAATGAATTCGTAACTCTACTTTAATTCCACTTATCTTTTTGGACCAGGTTGTACAGAGAATACCCAAGGTTAATATCAGAAGTGTATATATGTTGGCAACTCTTAAATAGTGAGTGTTCCTGTTCGTGTATTTTGGCTGTCATCAACCATCAGGTTCCTGCAGTAGGCAGGCATTGCTAAAGATATGTTTGCAGTGCTGGTAGTAGTAGTAGTAGTAACAACAACAATAACAACATAATAATAACAACATTTGATTTATATACTGCCCTTCAGGACGAAGTATGTTATTATTATCCCGACAATAAACACCCTGTTGTGGGGCTGGGAGAGCTCTGAGAGAGCCGTGACTGGCCCAAGGTCACCCAGCTGGCTTCAAGCGGAGGAGTGGGGAATCAAACCCGGCTCTCCAGATTAGAGTCCCACGCTCTTAACCACTACACCAAACTGATGCTGTATTATACTGAATCAGACCATTAATCTATCAAGTCCAGTATTTTCTACACTGGGGGCCCCAACCTGGTGCCCGTGGGTGCCATGGCACCCCCTTTCCTGATGCCCACCAAGTGTGTGTGGGGGGGCAGTTCGGGGGGGGGGGCTGTTGCCCAGAAGGGCTTCTGGTTGGCTGAGTAGATTTTTTAAAAAGTTGCTTTAGGAGCAGCTGCCACCACGGCTCCAGGATCTTCACTGCGTGACTGAAGGAAAGTGTGTATATAGGCAAGAATACATTTTAAAACAACATGTTCCTTTTCAAAGGCATCTCTGTCTGAAATGCTGAAGTGTTGCTCTCAGAGTTCTGCACAGCCTTGCTCCCTGACTTTCTGTGGCTGGCTCTGCCTCCTGCCGCCGCCGTTTGTAGCTGTGTCAGAATTCCAGGTGCGCGCAGGTCAAAACGGTTGGGGAGCCTTCATCTGCTCAGACTAGCAGCAGCTCTCCAGGTTTCAGGTAGAAGCCTTTCCTGTCACCCGCTGACCTCTTTTATGATGCATGCCAGCAGTATGTTCATTGTAAAAGGCATCCTGTTATGAGTGTGTTCGTGTGTGCGTTGACATTGGGACGGGCAACCTTTTTGGCCAGCGTGCTGAAGGTGCTGGTGTGCCAGTAAACGAAAGAAGTGGGAGGGGCGGGAGATGAGGACTCTGCTGGCCAGAGGCAGTTCCACTGGGGGGGGGGGTGCAGTGACGTCTTCCACTCTAGAGAGGTAGTGGCAATGCATGTGTAGCAAGCAACGATGCATCTGACGAAGAGAGCTGTGGCTCTCAAAAGCTTATGCTACAATCAAGTTGGTTAGTCTTAAAGGTGCTATGGGACTCTTCATTATTTGCAGCTACAGACTAACACGGCTAACTCCTCTGGATCTACACCTACCTGAGAATCTAATGCCCAGAGCAGGAACTACTGCTGAGGCTAGCAGGAGCTTTGGTGACACCGTTGCTTCAGGGCCAGAGGAAGTGCCCCAGTGGTGCTCCAACATAGTTCAGCTGTACTCCTGCTTTTGGAGTGGGTTATGGAAGCTGGCATGCTGGGCAAAATGGCTTTTCAGGATTTCAAGCGTAGATACTGTTCAAGCCTGCTACTAGGGCTGTGCACTTGAATTAAAAAAGAGAGAGATCAATTCCAGATCCAGCTCTTGGGCCCTGGTTGCCTTATCCTGAATTTTCAGGAGTGTCCTTACCAGGCTGGGATTCCACTTGGGGGGGGGGGGTTGATCTTTTGTTTCTGGATTCTGGAATTTCAGACTACGTTTTTTGTCCCTCGACTCCAGAGGCAGCAGGAGTTTAGAGGAAGGGGTGGGGAGAGAAATAGGAAGCTGGCTGGGCAAACAGTTGTTAGCAGCTGTATGAGAAAATATGGCCTCTGGAGTTCTAGAAGACAGATCTGCTTCTATGGGGAAAACTAACCCTTTAAAATGTAAATGAACTAGAGATGCCCATTAACAATGACTAGCCTGTCCTCTGAAGGCCAGATCTACCTCTCCCGAGTGCCTTTAAAAGGAAAAGAAGGACCAAACTGGCCCTGGACTTACCTGGCCGACATCAGCCCTGTAGATGGTTCCAGGGCCATGCTATAAGCTTTTTCTGCTGGTTCCAGTCCCCACCACCAAAACTGGAGGAAGCAGAGCCCACCAGTGTCCTTACCAGTCTGGGATTCTGCTTTGGGGTGTGTTTTTTTTTTGTTCTTTTGTTTCTGGATTCTGGAATTTCAGACGTCGTTTTTTGTCCCTCGACTCCAGAGGCAGCAGGAGTTTAGAGGAAGGAGTGGGGAGAGAAATAGGAAGCTGGCTGGGCAAACAGTTGTTAGCAGCTGTATGAGAAAATATGGCCTCTGGAGTTCTAGATCTGCTTCTATGGGGAAAACTAACCCTTTAAAATGTAAATGAACTAGAGATGCCCATTAACAACGACTAGCCTGTCCTCTGAAGGCCAGATCTACCTCTCCCGAGTGCCTTTAAAAGGAAAAGAAGGACCAAACTGGCCCTGGACTTACCTGGCCGACATCAGCCCTGTAGATGGTTCCAGGGCCATGCTGTAAGCTTTTCCTGCTGGTTCCAGTCCCCACCACCAAAACTGGAGGAAGCAGAGCCCACCAGATCAGCCGTGGAGCTTCCACTTGGCGGTGGCTAGAGGTTCACTTTATTTAAAAAAATGTAAGCTGGGAACTCTGAGAACCAGTTATATGTATGTGGTGCTATGACAATATTCAGTCGCTGATTTTTTTTAAAAAAAAAAAGTTGTAGAGGAGAAAATGGCCACCGTAGGGCTCAGTGTCAGAAAAAACGGCTGCCATGTGGGCAGGAAAACCCAAACTTTCCCACCCACGTGAATTTCATTGGTTGTTTTTATGCTGTCCGGTTGGGCTGCTTTATCTCCTGTAATCTGCCTGGAGTCTTAGTGAGAAAGGTGACCTATAAATTATTGACCACAGTCTCCCCCAAATCTTTGCAGCAAAGCCAGCTTTAGAAAGATAAAGAAAAAAGCTGCGGAAACCATGGGCGGTGCTTCCCAACAGCGTTGAATCTGGGGGCAGATAACCCTCGTGGAAATGGGTCAGTAACTGGGAGGAAGGCCTGCAACGCTGCCCTGATCTGCCAGTGGGGCTAATGCTGACCAGTTAAGTCCATGGCCACTGGTCCTTTCATTCTTTTTAAACTTTAAAGGGGCTGGGGGGGGGCAGACCCGGCTTCTGTTTCTGTGAGAGTAGAAATGTAGCTCTGGAGAACAGGTCTTCCCATAGAACATGAGGGGGTGGAGAATGTCCTCAAGTCCTAGCTGGCTTAGGGCGACCCCTGGTGGGGTTTTCATGGCAGGAGACTAACAGAGGTGGTTTGCCTTGGCCATCCTCTGCAACCCTGGTCTTCGTTGGAGGTCTCCCATCCAATTACTAACCAAGGCCAACCCTGCTTAGCTTCTGAGATCTGACAAGACCAGGCTCACCTGGGCTATCCAGGTCAGGGCTCCCATAGAACATAATGGGCCTTTAAAAGTTAAAGGGAGCAGTATGTGGTTTTTCACAGAATCATGGGCCTTTCTTAGAATCGCCACAATGGAGAGGCCTTGCTCTTCTATGTTTGCGAGGGATGTTAAGAGCTCAGAACTCCACTAAATTATTCTTGTTGCCTGCTTCTCCAAAGGAGAGATGGCAACTTTCCAGACATCTTAAAGCCTAGGAGGAAAACCACTCCCCCCCTTGAAAAAATGGGAAATTTGGGGGGAAATTTAAATATATATATAATACTTACTTTTTCCGTAAAGCCATATTTTTATGTTTTACTAACATTAAATGCTTTGTTCATAATTTAGCATATAACTTTAAACTTTCTAGTAGGAAAATTGCAAATATACTGAGTACTTGGAAGAGAGCTGCAAACTGCTAAACCTTGTGCTACCTTAACACATGTACCCCAGTTTCCTAACCATCTGAGATGTGATAAAAATAAAAGGTGAAAATAAAGAACAAGTTTTGTATTAAAGAAAAGAAAGGGTAATTGGACAAAAATACTCTCATATAGTTACAGTAGGAAGTATTGGCCTTTTTAATTTTTGAAAAATTATAACATTAAAAACACTGAACTCTTTAATAACGTATTGTTAAACACATTTCGATATATTAATTGTTGTCCAAAATAATCACATTTAAACAATAAGCATATCCTTGAAAATGTTGCGTGCATGTAACAGTTTGTGCAGGAAATACAATCAATGCAATACATTGTCTCTTTCATGCTATACACTTTGAGAACGTGACTTGAAAAGCACTTTGCTTTTCCACTCATTTTTTCAGTGCCCCCTAAAACATCCCATATTGTCAGTCTAAAAAACCCCCGAAAGAGTCTAAAAGTGGGAAGAACATGTTTTTCTCTTTTCTTCGTATAAATTTTCCCTCCTCGTTTCCAGATCCTTGTATCTCTGTTCCAGAGAAATCTTTGCTTTTCTTTGGGAGTTTAACAAAGATGCAGGGTTTGAGGTACGTGTTCAGAAGTCATGTGATAAAGGTTCCTTGGAAAGCAGTTCGTTTGTTTGTTCGTTCATTCGTTCCTTTCTTTGTTCATTTGTTCATTCGTTCATTCAGAACATTTCTGTGCCACCTCTCCAGGTTACCTGCTTGAGGCAGCTTACAAAATAAAACATAATAAAAAGAGGCACAATAAACATTAACAGTTCCCATTATGAAAAACTCATCTGGGCATACAAAGAGCATTAATCAATGTGCAGCTTAATTAAGAGGAATATTTTTCAAACTAAAAAGAAAACTAACAATAATGTTAGAAATCAGTCCCGTAAATTAAAAGCCTGGATAAAAAGACGCATATAATTTGGAACGGTGGCTTGAATGCTGTTTCCAAAACTCCTCGTATGTAGAAATCTAGCATGTCATCCTTCTTTTCTCAAGGCATTCAGTCCTGCAGTTCCTTGACTGGCACAACCCAAAAAGTGCTGGATCATAGAGTTTTCCTAATATGAAATGCTGCTTTGAGAGAGAGAATATCAAACCTAAACATAATATTCTCCCTCAGAGTTTTAACTACCCACCTCAGTTTTGACAATCAGTTCTATTCTATATTAAGCACTTCCTTCCAGGCCTCCTAACATGTGCATGTTGTGAAGTCCTTCAGATGAATTATTGTCCACGGTGCCCTGCCTTTTATTGAAGCGGTTGAATTCCTTCTTGATGTCCATGAGGGATTTACCTTTTGTCTCTGGGAGGTATCGGAAGAGGATGATCCAAGTGATTGCAATGAAGCCCATAAAGACCAGAAAACAGAAGCTGTCCAGATAGCGAATAAGATGGGGAAAAGCTATCCCAACTAAATACTGTCCTATCCAGAAGAGAATCGTGACGATTATTATTGCAGCAGGCCTGGAAGATTGTGTGAAGATTTCTGCTACTACAGGTACTGTTACCCCGGCTGGCCCTGTTCCGAAGAAAACTATGAACAGAAAGATGAGAGCCACGTTGCCGTATCGTAACCAGAAGAAATGATTTTGCAGTGAGAAACTGGCAGTGAGAAGAGCCAACACGAGCGCCATCAGACCATATCCCCACAGCAGCAGCTTACGCCTGCCCAAACGCTCGATAACAAAGATGCAAACGATGGTGGAAAAAAGGTCCCAAGCTCCAACTCCAAGAATTGCGTAGGGCATGATTTCCTGGTCAACCCCAGCCGTATGGAACACCTCAAAGGAGTAGAAATAGATGGCGTTGACACCATTCAGTGATGTTGTAACCCCTAGTACTACCATTAAGTATACCTGACATCGGATGGTGCGGTCTCTGAAGAGCTCCAGGACGTTCATGATTTTAACTTTTTTCATGGCTGCTTGCTCCTTCAGCATGTCATCCAGTTCTGCTTTGTGGTCCCCTTGGCCCCAGAGCTGCTTCATCACTTTCAGGCAGCCTTCTAAGTCCCCTTTCTGGATCAACAGGTAGGATGGGGTCTCGGGGAAGAAGGGGAGAGCAATCAGTTGCAGCAGTCCTGCGATTCCAGTGGTGGCCAAGAGAAGGGGCCAAAGGGACTCTGTCCCTAATAGTTCTCGCAGGCCTGTCAGTTGCCCTAGGAACTTCCCCAGGGTTGCAAGAACAGCAGCAGTGGCATTGGTCAGTCCACGGAACCGCTTAGGGGAAATTTCTCCCAAGTACTGACCTTGGATACAAATGGTCAACCCTCCACTCAAACCATACAAGAACCGCCCGAGCAGAATCATCTCAAAAGCATTTGCGGTTTTACTGGTGCCCGTGATCAGCGCAGCTACCAAGATGAGGAGGTTGCCTGCTATGAGGCAGTTCTTTTTCCTGTATTTTGAAGACAGATATGCCGAAAGACCAGATCCTATGACTCCTCCGATGCTGAAGATGGAAACAATGACGGACCACAGGACGGTGAGGCTCTGGTCATCGATAGGAACGTTGTATCTCTCCAGCCAGGTCTCATTGATAAACTTCTTGACAAACGGAGATGTAAAGCTGATCACAGAGAGTTGAAACCCGACCAAGAAGGTTCCACCCAAGCCCGCAAAGATGGCAATTTGGAAGACTCTCCTGTGCAAAACCAAGTCGGAGCAAAAGTTGGTCATCTTCAGTCTCGTTGCCTTTCGAGCTTTGACTCTCGAAAGCTCATACCCTGAAAATCAAGTTGGTCTCTAAGGTGCTTCTGGACTCATCTCATTCTGGTTTACTTGAACTTTGTACTGTTTATTTAGCCTCAATTGCTGCCTGGATCAGTGGATAAAAGTTCATCCATGCAAAAGAACGTTTGGTCACTGGCAGTGGGTTCATTTGTCCGGCTCAGCCCATTTGTGTATACTCTTCCTGTTAGTTTTTTTCATGTGGGTGCTCAGGTCTAAGGCCATGGGAACTGTAGTGCTCAAAGCCCATCTTGCGGACAGCTTTCTGCACTTTTAATTCGGCATTTTTCAGTATTTGTTTCTAGTTTACGCTTGGAATCCAAGGAAATCACTGAGAAGGTCGCAGATGGAAAGGAGGATGGGTGAAGTGATGTCTGTTTAAACAGTTGAGCACAACTTCCGCTGCTCAGTCCATACTGCCCATTGGTACGCAAGTGGTGCTTGTTAGCTGGCAGTAGGAAGGTAACCTTTTTGGAGTGGTGGGAGGAGCTTGTGTCGGGGTGGTGGGAGGAGCTTGTGTCAGGGCGGAGCTCGAGGACCATTTTTCCGATGGATTTTTCAACACTGCTGAGAAGTTTGGAAATCACCGTCGAGCATCATTTCTTCCACAGAAAAAGACCCCAGAAGGTCTACAAACCACGCTGAACTCATTACTGGAGGCAGTATGGGG
This sequence comes from Eublepharis macularius, assembly GCF_028583425.1. NCBI lineage: Eukaryota > Metazoa > Chordata > Lepidosauria > Squamata > Eublepharidae > Eublepharis > Eublepharis macularius. The sequence goes on from NC_072798.1 coordinate 3,697,810, forward strand.
GCATTGGACTCTTGGCTTGGAAAGGACATGACATTGTGCGCACAACATGTTTTGGCTGGGCATTTCTGTGAACTTGTCCTTCCTTGTTCCTGACCTTTTTCAAGAATGTGCCAAATTCAGAGAAAAACAGCCACACAGGTGTTGGACTCGTGTTTGTTCCTTGAATTACTCTTTTTTTCCCCAAGAGGTCTTTACCCTTTTAAATACGATGAATTCTGTTGTGATTGCTGCACTGGCAAATGGTGTTTTTAAAAAGGGGTAAAAACACACCCACCTGCAACCTAGCCTAATTAAATGCCTTCGTTGTTTCAGTTGTTCGTTAGTTACCTTTTGTTCTAAAGAGCTGAGCTTCTGTAGACCCAACCTAAAAGGAGTCTAATTAGCAAGTTAATTATAGCAGGCAAGGAAATGTACTGGTTATATAAATAAGCTATTGTTATGCATACACAAGCCAGGCCATGTTAGAAACCACAGCTAATGGTTGTGAGGTCAGGGGGAACATTTGTAAAGCAAAAATTAAGGGAGCAAAAGAAATTGAGGGTCAGGGTGTGTGCGGGGGTGCCTCAAACAAAGCGTTCCCACTCACATCGAAATGTCTCATTAAACGCTGGTGTTCGTTTTCTGCTGAATGGAACTCGAGAATAGAGCTGGAGGAAATGTGGCAAGAGGAAAGAGCCCTCTTTACCTCCGGCGACCTCTCTCTCCCGCCCGCCTCTGCTCCATCTTCCCTCCCTGAGTAAAAGAGTTGAAACCAGAGCAGACGAGATCACTGGTGCAGGGCAGTATAAAGGAACGGCCAGCTGCCTTTCTGGAGGACTGGCCGGGGTGGCAGGAAGGGCTGTAGGTAACAGACAGCGCAATGCCGAACAGGAGGAAGTACCAGGTGAATGGCAACTCGGGGATGAAAGCCCAGGTGAGGGGGAAAGGCCTTCAAGCTCGTTAACGGTAGCGGGCCGTGCGTCTGTCTGTCTTTGCCCTTTCTTTGGGGGAAAACTTGAGCTTCCCCTCCAGCATGGGAGCATCCACCTGTCTTTATTTTGGCTTTCTATAAATGAAGTGCAGAAGCATCAAACTGAGAAAGTGGTGGTGTGGGTCAGAAGTATTCTCCGGCACATACCTACAGTATGTGTTACGGGAAGAGGGACAGACCCATCAATGGAAGGGCTACCCACAGCTGGCCCAGCGTGCTAAGAGGTTCTGCACTCGGACGGAAGGCAGATGGCACAGGAAGAGCCTGCTGGCTGAGGAATTGTGTCTGCCCTTGGGTGTGGAGCTTGGTGGTAAGGCTTAAAACTCATTTGTCGTCTTCCAAATACGGTTTCTAGCTTCAAACGTCTGTAACCATCAGGCCTGCATTGTATAAGCAGCACATACCTAATTGCAGCATACAGAAGCAGGTCAGAACCACAAGTTGCAGCGCTGGTGTGCGTGCCGGTGCCCCAGAGTTTGTCACCCGAGAATCACCTTGCCTGAGAAATAGATTTTTATCTTTGGAGGAGTTCTTATTTCTTGCGGCAGACTCGTTCTTTTGTAACAGGTATCTCTGTTTGTTCTGGTTTTGTATAGCAAGAGGAGATCCAGTAACAGTAACAGAGGCCAGTTGCTTGCATGCCATGGGCGAAAAGTGGCTGGTTCTCAGGGCAGGTTTCTTGTAGACAAACATGGGAGTCACATGTTGGATTCGCACCTGACAAATTTTCTGAAAGAAAATTGGTCATGGCGCTTTTCAAATGTTCACACAACTGCCAAGAAAATTCACTAGGTAAGAATTACAGGCTTCATGTTTCATGAACATATTTCTTAAGAACGTTTTCAGTCCCTGGTTGGCGAGGGTTCAGTGGATAAAATTCACATCTTACCTGGCCAAATGTTGACACTGATACACATTTTATGAAATCTGGGGCTACTTTTAAAAATGCTCACCCTCCTATCTGATCGTTTTAAAGGTGGGTATGAACGTGGCTTTCTTGTGTATATATTATTATTATTTTTTTAAAAAAGTTTTTATTGGATGGGTTAACACATATTCATTATACATCTTTTCAAGTATTCCCCATTATCTTAATACATGCATCCCACCCCCTCCCCCTCCCCCCTTTTCTGTATTGACTCCCAACAACACTATAACCCCTTTATTTATTATCGTTAATTCTAGATCTCGTCTGTCCCTATTATTAAAGGCAAAGTTCTTACTACTTTATTCTTAATTCTTAATAATTATCGAGAGACCACAATTGTCCTTTTACATCCCATTTCTTTTCTAAATAATTTTTACATTTCTCCCAGTCCATAATAAATTCCTTTGGATCTTGTTCTCTTAATTTCCTTGTTAATTTTGTCCATTTCCGCCATGTACAACAGTTTTTGAATCCAATCTTCCACCTCTGGTAATTCTTCTTGTTTCCAATATTGTGCATATAATGTTCTTGCTGTTACTATCATATAGTATAACAATACTCTATCTTTACTATTTTCTCCATGTTTAAATCTAGTAATAACATTTCAGGACTCTCTGACACACTTCCTTTTAAAATTGATGACATTTCCGCACGAATCTTAGACCAAAACATCCTAGCCTTTTCTCTTGTGTATATGTTATGTGCCGTCAAGTCACTTCTGACATATGGAGATCCCATGAATGAAAGACCTCCAAAATGTTGCATCATTAACAGACTTGCTCAGATCCTGCAAACTGGAGGACGTGGCTTCTTTTATTGAGCCCAGCCATCTCGTTTTAGGTCTTTCTCTCTTCCTGCTGCCTTCCACTTTTCTTAGCATTATTGACTTTTCCAGAGAATCTTGTCTTCTCATGATGGGACCAAAGTACAATAGCCTTAGTATTGTCATTTTAGCTTCTAGGGAGAATTCAGGCTTGATTTGATCTAGTACCCACTTATTTGTCTTTTTGGCCATCCATGGTATCTGCAAAACTCTCTGTTTCTGTGTTTGGTTTTTCCCTTATTGGATCCTGGATGCAACTCTGATCTCTGTACATTTGTATATAAGCCATATACTCATGTGTGTGTGAGAGAGAAAGAGAGAGAGAGAGAGAGAGAGAGAGAGAGAGAGAGAGAGAGAAATTGATTTGTGTGTAGCTCCACTTGTAGGTTTCAGTAGTAAGGGCATAATGACCAATGAAATATATGATTCTGTGTAACAACTTGTGATGTTACTAGGCATTTCTGGTAGTATGAGACCATCCCAGGAAAGGCTCATTCCTCAGCAGCATATATTCCCAGTTTCAATTTCTTCTAACGTTGCCGGCTAAAGAACTTTGGAGACCAAGGATGGGAAAATGCTCGGAGCTGATGGACCAATAGTCATCATTATGCCTTTGTACGAAATGTCAAGTTTGGCAGGAATAGTTAAAGTAAGCGTGCTTGCAACAAACCAGGCTGAAGATGGGTAGTCCGTGGTTCCTGTATCATTGAGCTGGAGAGCCCAGAGGAGCGGCCTTCGCTTAAGTTTGTCATGGTGTGTCTGTGTCTCTGTGTGAGACAGTCTGTCAGAGAGAGGACTGGTGCCCAAGAGAGCACCAAGATGCTGCCTCTCGAGTATCACCGTGCTCCTAGGTCTTCTGGGACAGAAAGAGGGAGTGAGCAGATTTTTTTCCCTCCATCAGCCAATGAGTGCTTTCTCCTCATCTCTGTCTAAGGTTCAGCTTGGTTTCTCGGTTTGGCCCTATGCAAACTCAGCTGAGCAAGAGGAGTTCCCAGGCCTTCTTTTGTCTCTGGCTTACCAAAGAAGGATTTGAGTATCCAGTGCCATGGGCCAGGGTGGGCTAGCTGACCCATTGCTTTAGCTGGCTCTGGGATACCAAAGCTCCCTGTTATCTCTTTGGTAGCACACATTGCAGCTGCTCACATAACTGGATTTGGCCCTAGGCAGTCAGTCCATATTGAGCTGTATGGGTCCATCAGTGGCTTCATCTGTCCAGCAGCCATGGTTCTGGGTCACTTACAAGGGTGGCCTTTGGGAGTCTGGAAGCTAAAGTCCAGTAGCACCTTTGAGACTCACCAACTTTATTGTAGCATAAGCTTTCGAGAACCACGGCTCTCTTTATCAGGCATCTGACAAAGAGCACTGTGGTTCTCGAAAGCTTACGCAACAATAAAGTGGGTGAGTCTTAAAGGTGCTACTGGACTCTTTACTATTTTGCAACTACAGACTAACACGGCCAACTCTGCTGGATCTATGACCATGGAAGCTAAAACTTTTTGTTTCCTTATATTCCACTCCATCTTTTAAAATGGAGAGAAACTCAAGACAGCTTATAACATTTAAAACTATTTTAAAATATTACCATCAAATAAATCCAGTAGCTGAGTACGTATTTAAGATATGCACAAATACACACACACACACACACACACACACACAAATTCCCTGCCCCATAGGTATTTGTATGCCCAGGGAAGGTGTTAATGGCAACAGATTTAACCTGTTGTGATATGCTGAGTATTTTTGAGGCTCCCTCACCCTCAGCCCACCGTTCTTGGAGTGCATAGATTTGCTTAGCTGAGAGTTTAAAATGAGATTTTCTTTATATTGTCGAAGGCTTTCACGGCCGGAGAACGATGGCTGTTGTGGGTTTTCTGGGCTGTATCGCCGTGGTCTTGGCATTGTAGTTCCTGACGTTTCGCCAGCAGCTGCGACTGGCATCTTCAGAGGTGTAGCACCAAAAGACAGAGATCTCTCAGTGTCACACTGTGGAGAAGATGTTGGCAGGTAATTTATATCTACTCAGGAAGGTGGGTTTGGGCTGAGTCATCCTGTACGATCTCTGTCTTTTGGTGCTACACCTCTGAAGATGCCAGCCACAGCTGCTGGCGAAACGTCAGGAACTACAATGCCAAGACCATGGCGATACAGCCTGGAAAATCCACAACAGCCATCGAGATCTTTCTTTCCTTCTTTCTTTCCTTCTTTCTTTCTTTCCTTCTTTCTTTCTTTCTTTGGGAAGAGGAAGGAGAAACAAAGGGTTAATTTTGTGAGCCTGGTTTTTCCGTTGATCTCTCTTTTTAAGTATTGAGCCTCCTACCAAGCTTTTGTCCCCTCACACGAGCCAGTGATAGAAATGCATTGGAGACAGTATGGCTGATTAAGAAATACTTGACACAACAGCCTGAAGATAGTCACTGGAACATCTTGGCATCTGTTGTATGCATTGCTGTACGAGTATTGTGCAGTCACAAAGGGAGAGTAAATTCAGAGCTGCGCAGATTCATGGTTTGTGATTCTTCAAAAGGAAGGTGCTCTCTAGACCACCCAGGCCAAGCTGTTAAACGTCTCTGTCCAAAGAGTCAAGATTGTGGGGAAGGAGACTTGAATGTGACATTCGGAATTATGTAGACAGAGTTTATGCAAATGTCCGGTTCCTGTTCCACTTACAGACATGAAAGGTCAGCAACTGGAGTTTCCTGGACTAATCCAGCCTCTGTCAAGTTCTGCCTGACCTTTTAGTTGCCAACTAGGAGAAGGTGTGCAGACCGTGGCACCCTGTGCCAATGGGCAGAGCCTTCTCCACAGCTGCCCTGGGGCATGGAGGTGAATGCCGTGGCTCATCATCTCACCACACCTGTAGGGCTGCTAGGACTGTCCAGGGCTTTACCCTGGATTCGGGAGCAGGCGTCATTCACATGCAATGCAGTGATAATGTTATAAGGTGGAAGGTCAGGAAAGAACTGTGGGTCGGTAAGAAGAACACAGGATCTCTGGTTCCTAATCTTCCTGAAGTACCAGTTTCCCCACATCTCAGGGCTAGAAGCTCTCTGTGTGTAGTTAAATCTAAATTAGTCACTTTTTTACAGGACTCTGGTTTTGGGCATCCTGGCTTGCTGACTTTGGTTCAGTGCTGCCTAGTCTGGGCCGGAATGGAAAGGGAGGGGCACTTTCCCAGCTGTCTTATTCTTAATTAATTGTGTTTCATTATTGATGCCTGTCTTGCTCTTGGTATGCATTTGTTGAAAATTGCTTTGCTTACACTTACAGAAAAGAAGTGTACGTGTTTTATATATTCTGTTAGGGGTGAGAGAGGGGTGGACTTAAATGCTGAGATTTCCCATAAATGCAGCTTTTGTTCCCCGTTGCTCCAGGCCTCTCTCTTGTGTGTATCCCAGGAGTGAAAAGACCACCAGCTTAGTCTAGTCAGAAATGATGGGAGGGATCCTACTCGCTTGCCTAAAGAGCAGATTTGTGGGAGGGATTTTGTGGCCCTCTGCTTTCCCACTGCAGCCCTTTGAAGAACTGCGGAGAGGGGCGGGTGTCACAGAAGTAGCACCTTAAAGACCAACTAGATTTCCAAGGTATGAGCTTATGGGTGCTCCTTCTGACCACAGTTTCCCACATGGTTGCTGACGGGGAACCCCAAAGGCTTTAAAACGGGCCTGTAGTAGGAAGGTGACAGGGAGTGGCAGAGATGGCTTCCTCAACCGACTTGTGTTGCGGGCTTGATAGGATGCGACCCTGTGAATATGAACATTGGTCACTATTCCTCTTTCCCCATCTTATATAATTATATAAATAATATAATGAATATAGATCCAGAGGAGTTAGCTGTGTTAGTCTGTAGTTGCAAAATAGCAAAAAGAGTCCAGTAGCACCTTTAAGACTAACCAACTTTATTGTAGCATGAGCTTTCAAGAACCACAGCTCTCTTTGCCAGATGCAACTTTATTTTAGCATAAGCTTTCGAGAACCACAGCTCTCTTCGCCAGATGCCACTTTACTGTAGCATAAGCTTTCGAGAACCACAGCTCTCTTCGTCAGATGCCACTTTACTGTAGCATAAGCTTTCGAGAACCACAGCTCTCTTCGTCAGATGCCACTTTATTGTAGCATAAGCTTTTGAGAACCACAGCTCTCCTCATCAGATGCGTGCATCTGATGAAGAGAACTGTAGTTCTCGAAAGCTTATGCTACAATAAAGTTGGTTAGTCTCAAAGATGCAACTGGACTCTTTACTATGATGAATATAGTTTTCTCTCTAGACGTAAGGTATCCTGGCAATGCCTGGGAGCAGCTAGAACAGTTAGATGCCCTGCCCCCTTGTGGTCACGGGGAAAAAATTGCTGTTTTCCAGAACGATTGCTGTGGTTGATTCCGTTGAATTCAGTGTGTGGAAATAGGTCCCAGGTGGTGGGTTTCAGAGGCGCAGCATCTGCTTCCCCAAGAAAAGGGGCAAGCCCTGGAACCTCAAGGCTCCTTAGCCATGTGACAAACTTGAGTTAGAGTCAGCACAAGAAGTAATTTTCATCAGTGGAAAGGACGTGGGACTCAGCAGATTTAGCCATATACGCACCCCTTTACGCTTAAAGAAATTGCCTTTTCTCCTGGGTAAAACGTTAACGGGTTGTTGAACTCATTCTGCCACAAGTATTAAGCGTTTTAAACAGTACAGATGACCTGGATTCTGGAGGATACTTTTTTTTTTTTTTGCCTTGAAACAATTTCTTACTGAGCTTCTATGGTGGGTAGCCGTGTTAGTCTGTAGTAGCAGAACAAAACGAGTCCAGTAGCACCTTGCAGGCCAACAACACTTTCCATTCTGTGGTTTCATGAGCTTTGACTTACGAAAATTTATACCCCAGAAATTTTTGTTGGTCTTTAAGGTGCTTCTGGACCCGAGTTTTGTTCCCCTGAGCGTCTGTAACGTGCAACTGTTCCCCTGTAGCGACTTATTCTCTGCCATAGAAAGAGGGCCTCACTTCCAAACTAGGTTCCTTTTTATCACCACCATGAATATGGAGGGTTTTTTTCCCCCCTGACTCCACCTGTCGTTCCTTTTGATAGCCTTCCTGCTGCTGCCATCAGATGCCAGGCACACAGCAGCCCCCCACCCCGTGTCCCCCCCCCCAGTCTGCTGCCATCCACTTTCAGGTCAGGAGATACTTCTTGAAGGGCTGTGTCATACTGCACAGAAATTCTGTTGGCTGCGGTTACCCTTTTCCCTGTATCCCAGGGTTTCTCTCAGTGCCTCGTTTCTCATTTTAGCCAGAACTGTGCCTGGCTTTCAAATGAAAGGAGGGAGAGAAAAGCTCTGCCAGGTTTCTTAAAGGGATTGAAAAATATTTCAAATTCCTAAACATCAGAACTCAATTTTATAATCCTTCCAAGTTTTTTATACTCTGGCCTTGTGCAGAGGAAAGCGGTGAATACTCTTGAGTTCCAGAATCAAATTTTTGCCTGTTTGAGATTTGCATAGATCTGCTTGGAGCTCCCAGATAGCCTGTGCCTGTGACCTGTGCCCTGTGGTTACAGGGGCATCGGAGCACGTTAATTTTGGTCAAATGGGCTAGATGTGAGTGGCAGAGAATTGTGAGCCCTTTGCTTGGGGATGAAGAAGGCAAAGTAATCAGGCCAGCAAATCCTTTCTTAAACAATGTCTGCATGAAGGAAATTGTGACTCCAGGCAGCATTCCTTGAGACGAATGGAAGCTCTGGAATGACAGCGCAGCTGGCCTTTTATTTGCTCTCTTTGTGAAATCTTGTGTTCTCTCTTGACAGATCCAGTTTGCTGACCAAAAGCAAGAATTCAACAAGCGCCCCACCAAAATCGGCCGCCGCTCACTGTCCCGATCCATCTCCCAGTCGTCAACAGACAGTTACAGCTCTGGTAGGTACCTTTGGGCCCTGCTCCGTCCCAGAGATACCCTCAGCGTCCGAGTGGGGCCTCTCCGTGTATCTCTGCAGTTCTCAGAGGGAGGGGCCACGGCACAGCAGTAGAGCACCTTCTTGGCCTGCAGAAAACCCCAACATTCACCCCCCAGCATTTCTAGTTAAAAGGATCAGATGGCGGATGATGTCAAATCCCTCTGTCTGGGCCTCTAAAGAGCCGCTGCCAGTCGCAGCAGTAGACAATACTTACCAGCGGTCAGTTTTGGTATAAGTCAACTTTGTGTGTGTGTTTGCTGTTTGCCTGCAACTTACCTCCTTATGAGACCTAAATTTTCTCATCGTCTCTAAGGTTCACACCTTTGGGCTTGAAGGTGTAAACGCTTTCTGGTCCCTTGCATCATTCAGCAGGCCCCAGAGTTCTGCTGAGCGGGGAGTTCAGGAAGTCTCTGCAGGGAGCAGCTTCTCGCGTATTTTCCAGCTGGGGAAGCACCAAGTTGATAGTCGTCTTTGCATCTGTGTAGCTTTGTGCAAGTTTCGTGCCTTGTCTCTTTGAGGCTGAGTTCAGTTCTGTGGGTACCGTTCTCTGCATGTAGCAGAACTCCATGCGCCACTGCATTGGCACTGTTCTCTCTGGCCACTGATCTTCCAAGAGGGTTTTTAAAAACTTGGTAAATGAATCCCACTGCCATGCACACACACAGGGAGAAATGTTCTCTGGCAAGCATCAGGAATTAGCCTCAAAGTTGTAGGGGAGTGGTAGAGGCTATAGATCAGTGGTAGAGCATATATGTATGAGGTCCCAAGTTTATTTTGTTTCAATAAAAACATTTTTACCTCTCCTTTGGAGTATAAGTATTACCAAATAAATGGAATGCTAGCAAGTCCAGACAGCATCACAGCCATAAACCAAACAGCCATACGGAACCAGGTCTCCACAATCAGCAGCCGTCAGATATGCAGAGGAGGTGCCGGTCAGACATTTTTATTGAGGCCAGATGCATGCCTGATGAGCAGTGTTTTACTTGGCACCTGGAAACAAAACAGAGGCCCGTCTCTCCTTCCTGACATCACATGTTAATGGAAGTCTGTGAAAGCAGCAGTGGAAAAGCTCCCCCAGTGTGTTTTCCCCTCAATGCCCGAAGTTTGTCTTAAAAAGAAATTACAGCGTATCACATCCCCCTGTCTTGAGGGTTCTCAGATTTGGTGGGGGCTGAAAAGGAGGTCTCCGCTCTGTCTCCTGCGGGTTGTAAGGTGGAGAAGTGACAAAATAAGCTATGAGAAGGAGGCCGTGGGACTGTTACACTGTGTGCCAAATGGCCGTGTACTGCAGTTTCTTGCTCAGCAATACTATATAAATACTAAAAAATTTAAGACTATGAACTTGTTCAGTATTAACTGATATGAAATTCTTGCATTTTTATGTTGGGGAGGCAGAAATTAGCAGGGAATGGCATTGAAAATGGGCCCTGGAAAGGCCCTAATATTATTATACCCGTGCACCATTAAGTCCAAAAAGTTCTGCCCAGTACCCTTCTAAGCGTTGCGTTGAGAAAGGTTGCAATCTGGGTATGTTGGGATTCTCACACGACTGGTTGATCAAACCCAAATCTCCCCCCCCCTACATTTAAATCATGTGAACTTGGTATGTTCCATGGTTTACTGTGTTTTCCCTTTAAAGCGCCCTTCCGGTCCTCTTCGTGGCAGCAGATTTCTTAAAGATGCTTTCTCTTGCACTGACCTGCTTGGAAAGGCCGTGAGTCTGAATGCAGCAAAAAAGTAACGTCTGCCCCTTCCTAGGTTTGTTCGCTGGTGCAGTCTAATAACTGCAATTATTGGCAATATTATTATAAGAGGAGCTGGAAATGGTATCTCATTTTAAGTTGGTCTCGTTACTGGGGGAAGCCAAAGGAAAGTCTCAGTGTAGTGGAGACACAATTTTAAAGGTAAAGTTTCATCTACTGCTGCTTCTCGTTCCTCTGAAGTTGTGATGAAAAGTTGTGATGAAGTTGTGATGAAAAAGTTGTGATGAAACTGCAGCCATTTTTACAAATGGTGCCTTGAAGGTCCTGCTGTATTCCATGGAGGCGTGAAACGGCTGAGTAACTTTTGCCTTGGCTGCCATTTGTCTTTATCACTGAAATAAACAAAACAGGGTTTGAGGAAGACAGATTTGTCCCCTGCTCTCCCCCCTCTCCCGGAGTTCTATAGAGTTAAGCATCTTCTAGTTAACAAAAATCAAGGACAGATTCTGAAGTTGATCAAGCGTTATTAACTACCAAGCTGTATGGATGTCACCAGATATAGTAAATATGACTGTGATGCAGCATAACATTACAGAAACCCCGATGCTTTTATCCTTGTGGCAAAGAAGGAAGTGAGGGATTATTACCAATGCAGTCCATGAAGTATGTGAAAATGTTCAGGCAGGTTCTACAAGTGAGTGCTTAAAAGTACATTAGTGGACTTGCCAAAAAAATTTTTTTTTAAAGACTATGGAATCAAGAAGATCCACGTACTTCAGGCCTTACAAAGGAACCTTAAATTTTCAGTAGGAAAGAGTGAACTTTTCTCAGCACTCTTCTGACCCTGGAAAAGGAGGAAGCTTTGATACTGCGTGTGACTCTGTTGCAGGCGTTGTGGTTGTCACAGCGGTGGTCAAAGGACCCCCATTCACCACATGAGTGGGCTTTTCTCCGTCCTCTTTGCTCAGGGCGAAAACGTTATTTCATCACCTGGTGCTTCCTCCAGTAGCCACTAGATGGTGCTAACAGATCAAGGTCTGCCATTCGAGTTGGCGAAAAGCCTTCACCCTCCTCCAGTCCATCGCAGAGCTTGGATTTAGAACCTGGTAAGATGAAAAGGAGAATAGCACTGGGTGTCAACCACAAATGGATGTCACCGCGATCCATCACGCTGGATGTCCTCGCTCAGAAGCTTCACATAGCTGTGAAAACTCTGCTAGAGATAAAAAAGTTGATCCTTGGGAAGGTATACGGCAGTGGCCTAGAACAAGTCTTGACCATTTATCTTTCGTTCTATAAGCCAGCCCCAAAATTTAGAAGCCAAACTGCTTTTGGCGCTATGAATGGCCATGTTTTCTAATTATTGCTACAACAAAAAATACTAGGTGTTGCAATGAAATTCCTAGAAGCCACGACACTCGTGGCCTAGCTGGGACCTCCTGCTCCTCCCAGGTCTGTTCTGGCCACGTGCAAGTGGAAGCTGACATTGCCCCCCCCTCTCACTTCTGGCACTTTTCGTGCCTGGAGCTATGGAACGGCCAGGTGTGCATCCCATCTCCCCTTGCAGACCTCCATTCTGTTTGGAGGTGTCCCGATGTCAGGTCTTGCCAGGTATTTCCCCCCAAGCACTTCACTGCATCACTCAGGTGTATGAGTTAACGTTACTTTATTAAAGACGAACACCAGTATCAAGATGGTCAGACAGGATCATTGGCTGAAGTGACTCAAGGTAGCAAAGTAAGGTTAATTATAGGGCAGAGTCCCCGCCCCCCAATGGGAAAGAAAGTCCATTAGGATTTTGGCACGTTGAGCCAGGGAGCCAGGAGAGAGAGGAGGAGGGAAAGGATGAGCTCTGCTCAGTCTCTTAGGAGGTTGGTGCGGTCTCTGCTGGAACTTCAAGGCCACGTTCTCAGGCCGGCCAGGAAATGGTAACCAAAACACCTGCAAGATAAGCAGCTAGCAACAAGTCAGCAAAACAGGTTCCCTCTGCATGTTCTCAGAGGTAAACTACACACTGCAGCAAGAAAGTCATAACACATGACAGATATAGTGAAGGCGTATCTGACACCTGGAATCTGTGACCTCCTGTAGCAGAGTAAAACACCCTGCCATGATCGTGTTCCATCATGAAGTCTGTCAGGCCCCAGAGTGGCATTGAGATTTGTGTCGCCCACAGGACTGCGAGATCTGGGTTCACTCAAACATGAAGCCCACATATTGTGGGTAAGTAGCACGCACTGCACAAAACCTACCTTACAAGGTTGTTCTGAGGATGAAATGCAGGAACCATGTGCACCTTCTCATGCTCTTTGGAAGAAGGAGCACAGTCAAAAGTATTGGGCTGCGTCTGGAACAGGTCAAGGCATGAGTTTTTCCCCCCCTGAATAAACATATACTTTGGTCACCCGAAAAGACACTCTGAACATTCCTGAATGTCTGCATAGGGGCAGTGGACAAGCTGAAAGATTGTTCTCTCTTCCAGCAGGCCATAACTCGGCAGCACAAGGCTTACTTTACAGAGAGAAGGTTCCCTTTTCAGTCCCTGGCATCTGCACTTCCCATCATGGATGGAAAAATCTCTAGCCTGGGCCCAACTGCTGATCAGAGTAGACAGCCCTGGGCTCTGTGGCCCAACTGGCTCCATAGAAGGCCGTTTCAGAGGTTCAGGGTTGATCCCGTGCTGTTTTGCAGATGTATTGCTTCAACTGTTTGAAAATGTTGAAGGGCAGGGAAAAAATGCTGCACTGGAGAAAATGTATTTTGTATATTCCTAGTGAAATACTGAATCTAAATGTTCCAGTTAGTTGTGCCAGTTTAAGTAAGTGTATGCCTCTTAGCACGGCTGCCCTACTTGGCCTCAAGGCAGAATTGACAATATCTTGATGTGTGCAAAGATGGTTAAAATATAAGTACCCGGAGACCACTTTGGAATTAGAGAGCCACGGTGACTGATGGGATGCCTGCAGCCATTGAACACCTTTCTAAAGGGAAAGGTAGTCCCCTGTGCCAGCACCGAGGCATTACTGACCCATGGGGGGGCGTCGCATCACGACGTTTTCTTGGCAGACTTTTTACGGGGTGGTTTGCCATTGCCTTCCCCAGTCATCCGGGGAACACCTTTCTAGGGGCCAATTTCTCAGCCTTCGGTGACGGGCTTGCCTTCAACTGTGAGGTGGCTGCTGGGTAGAAAAGCTACAGGTCTGACATAGTCAATATGGTACTCAGTTCCACCCGGTCTTTGGAACCTCAAGTCACAATGATAGTCTGTGACTCATCTCTGTCCCCTAAGTGCCAGTGCTGTGCCCTGGAGGGCCAGGAAGATCTCGGGCAGCTGCACACAGGGCCCTCTCCAGTTGAAGAGAGGCGCTTGGTGCAGGGAACATGGACGTAAGAGAGTCCATGTTGTGGGATTCTGACGAAGATGATGATAGGCCTCCAGTGACTCGGATCTCGTCACGGTTGGCCCGAGACTCATGTATATCTCGGCGTAGGCATTCAAGTAAGCACATGGAGCAAATGAAGTTTGGAACTGGGGCGGGAGGGGGGTGCTGTCAAGGGGGAGGAAACTGCAGAAAGACTTGCATAGGGGGGGGAGATGCACTGTCTCTATGAAAGGTGCTTAAAAGTGGGGTTGCCTGCTCTTCATAATCTTTAAAAACGGTAGCTGAATTCCTGTGAGTGTTGTCCTCATAGATCCTCTGTTTGGGAAAGGGCTGCGACTCAGTCGTTAAAGCACCGGCTTTATATGTAGAAGATCTCGAGTTCAGTCCTCAGCATCTCTTGCTAAAAGGCTGAGGTAGCAGGTGATTGAAAGGGGTCTCCCTGAAACCCTGGAGAAACTCTGCCAGTCAGCGTAGGCTCTACAGACCTTGAGAGACCCGGGGTCTGACTTATACCAAGGGCAGGTTCACATGTGCTCCTTGGGATCTGGCTGGCTCGTGTTCCGGTCTCTCGCCAGAGCAGTGGGCCAGAAATTCCATTGATCATCCCAGGAGAAGGAGAGAGAAGTGCTTGCAAGGAACAATTGCTCACATTCCGATATCAAATGCGCAATTTGGGTCTCAGTCCAGTTGGTTTTTTTTACGAACGTTCTCCTTCCTCTGCACCTTGGTTGAGAGTGCTCAGCTTGGAGAGAAGCAAACAAAATTGACCTGTGGGCCTCGCTGTGTGGCAGTTGTGTGCTGCAGGCTGGGTGACTTGGGTATGGGTGAGTGATGAGAAGAGTTTGTTATTGTCAGAGGAATGAATGCAAAGAAAGCTGGGCAGGGGGTCCAGAGCACACGCTTGTGCACCTCTGTAATGTAAACTTGGGAGACTAAGAATGTCCTCTTAGAAGACCTGATTGCACCAAAAAATCAGCTCTTTTTTTAAAGAAGTCCCCCTGCCAAGGCAAGCTGCTCTCTGCAGCTTCTATACTGATGTACTACCGAGGAATCCCACCTTGTTCTACAGCATTCTTGACTATGCGTGATATATAGCTGGCCTATTTGAATGTGGATCTGTAGGGATTGTTCCAGAAATCATCCTGTGCAGAGAACTGCCCGCCCATCACTGTGGCTCCCAGTGGCCTGCCAGGCTTGCAAGAAACCGGTTGCCCAGTACGGTTCTCCTACACACGAGGTGGCCTAACCTGGAGACTGAGAGGGCTTAATTTGCCAGTCCTTGAACCTGCTTACCTCGTCCTCCTTTTGTTTGTGAGGGTGGAAATGCGCGGTGTCTCAACAGTTAGGCTGCCTGCCATTAGGAAGGCATGCAGAGCAAGTCCTCTTCCAGAGAGCGTTTGGCGGCGGTTGAACTCTTGCAGCCGCTCTGGCTGTGGACTTGCTGATCCTATGTGTTCTGGGCTGCTGCTAGCCACAGGGCATCCAAGGCAACTGCCACAGGCCCTGCGCTGGGAGCCCTCCCTGCAGCCAGCCACCCCCAGGCGCCAACCTGAAGCCATCTCCTGCGCTGCTTGAGAATCAGACAGAACTGGAGGTGGGACGCTGCCCTTTAGGAATTCCCTGCCCGCCCCCCTCGCTTGAGTGATTCTGTTTTGGTCAGGGCTCCAGAAGCCTTAAGACTGTCCCTAAGTTCAGTGTGTGAAGTCCAAACGCGTTTAATTTGGTGAATCGTGTTTCAGTTTTAATCTCTTTTACTTTTGCTCTCGGTTGCTGCAGGGCACACCATCTTGATTTCTAGGAGCTAAGGCAGGATAAATGCGTTTTAAACAAACACATAAGTATCCTAATTTTGCTGCTTTGGTGCCTGCCTGGCTTAAGGTAAACTTGTGCGTTCTTTTCCTAGCTGCCTCGTACACAGACAGCTCTGACGATGAGACGTCCCCTCGGGACAAGCAGCAGAAGAACTCCAAAGGCAGCAGCGACTTCTGCGTGAAGAACATCAAGCAGGCCGAGTTCGGGCGCCGGGAAATCGAAATTGCTGAACAAGGTCAGGCAGATGCGGAGTGCAAGCGGTGGGCGCTTTTGGCTCACCAGGAGCTGTTGGCCTTGGTGGGCACCGGATTCGTGCCCTTTCCTGCACATAAGGTTGCCAACTCTGGGTTGGGAAATTCCTGGAGATCTGGGGGTGGAGCCTGGGGAGGGACCTCAGGAGGTTATAGGGCCATCGGGTCCGCCCTCGAAAGCAGCCATTTTCTCCATGGGAATTGACCTCTGTAGGCTGGAGATCTATTGTAATTCCAGGACCCCACCTGGAGGTTGGCAACCGTGCCTGCACAGCTGATGAGCAGCAGAGAAACGCTGGGAATTGTTTTACGTAAAGCATTTTTACCCTTCTCATAGTTAAGCTCGTGAGAGTTAAAAAAGGATTTTGTAGCTTGACAGTTTCCTGACTGTTCTCCCCAACCACCCCCCACCGCCTGCCCCCAAAGTTCATGTGACTTCTGCAAGATATGCCGAGCCTTGGAGGTACATGCCCATTTGCTGAGTGCATCTTCATGTCTTCTGGGCCATTGCAAACGTGGAGCTGCAGAGAGGACATGAAGACAGGGACGCGCAACTCTGGTGTGGTGCTCACTCTGGCTTGCACAATCGAGGGTTCCCAAGGGTTATGCTGATTTCACAGCATTTACTGACATGGGCCGGGATCCTCAGGTGTTACAGCAGCTAACTTCCTTTGCTCTCGGCCCCACGTCAGCCAAGGAAATGACCAACTATTCTGCTCTCTGAAGGGAAGGAGAAGGGAAGGGAGAGCTTGCTGTCCTCTTTATCCTTTTCAGCTAGCCCCAGGCACTCATCGCTTGACTTTATAGTCAAACACTCACACTCTTCTAGGTCTGGTTTCAGCTTCTAGTCACAGAGCAAGCGGCACAAAACTAACTGATTGATTTATTAAATTCATAAGTTGCTCTCCCCGTGAATGGGCTCGGAGCGGATGACATCATTGTTAAAATTTCCTGGAAGTGATCAAAGTACTAAGCAGCCATTCCCTTTCCTGTGTGTGTTGGGAGGGGGGGTAAACATGGCCTGACAACTAAGCTGCGCAGGGCAGTGTGCGGTTGCCATCCTCGGAGACTCTTCGGGAAATGTTGGGGACGCCTTTTAGGCGAAGGATGTTCTGCCCAGGCTTTGACCACAGAAGCCCTTTTGTTGGGTGTCTCCCCCCCCCCCGGGATCCCACAACTCCGTGTCTAATTATTTTTCACTCTTGGGTCGGCAAATCCTTGAGTTCTTTCCCAACTATTTATGTTTCTGTCCATGGTTATTATCCCCCCCAAAAGTTACATGCACAACACATGCTCATTTTAAACAGCTTTTTCATTTGTTTGTTTCTTAAAAAAGAATCTTCTTGTGACTTTTGGGAGGTTTTTTTGTGTGTGTGTGAATTTCCCCCTTTCTTCTAGAAATGCCAGCACTCATGGCTTTGAGGAAACGAGCTCAGGGAGAGAAACCACTGGCTGGAGCCAAGATTGTGGGCTGTACACACATCACTGCTCAGACTGCGGTAAGCTTTGCCGTGCCGTCCCTCTTTTCCTTTTCCTGCCAGTTTCTAACGCTTGGCCTGGCATCCTACTGCACCCTAATTTGTGGTGATCCCCACCGGTACAAAGTGTATATGTCCAATCTGGCTGGGATATAGGATAGCCCGTCGCTTGGCACCGGCAGCAAAATAGAGAGGTCAGCTGAAGGAAGGCGCTGATATTGGGAGTCGATAATTCCTGAGGATTTTGTGGCCTCCCCAAAACCCAGCTGCCTTTGAACAACTTTTGCTTTGGGGGAACCAGCCAATGCTCAGGAAATGGGTACCTCTCTGACAAGGGAGTGTGCTGTGCTTTCTTCCTCACCCCATGCCCTATAAACATTCCGCCCCCCCCCCCCAATCTGCTAAGCCTGAAGGATACTTGGTGATAGGATGGTCTGTACCGCAGAGATGAGGTACAGTGCAATAAGAAAAGCCTTCAGAGATGAGCAGAGTTGCACATCACTGGTGGAGCTGTAAACCGGGAGTGCCATTTCCCTCTGTGAATAAAGCTTGTTCCCTACCTCTGAATCCAGGGGGGATCCCAGGCCACGCACCAGGCTCACTCGCCTGCTCACTCTCGTTCCTCTCCGGTGCAGGTTCTCATGGAAACCCTTGGTGCCTTGGGCGCTCAGTGCCGGTGGGCCGCCTGCAACATCTACTCCACCCTCAACGAAGTGGCTGCCGCCCTGGCCGAGAGTGGTAAGGATGTGGCTGCTGTCAGACTGTGGCTTATTAAAAGTTGCAATCCAGCCTATCTCTTGCAATCAGACATGAGTCCATTGGTTTCAAAAGACTTTACTGAATATAAACAACCATTATAGTCCACTGGCCAAGGTGCAATATCTTGGCTGGTACACGGATGTTGTTACGAATGAAGGTAAAGGTTAGGATACAGAATAGCATTGCCCAGCAAAGCCCATCCTCCCCCCACAGTTCTCAAAACACGCGGCTTGAAGCTGAGAGAATGAAACTTTCCCAAGGCTGGAAGGGCTGTAGTCAAAACATTCCTCTTCTTTGAGATAAGTGTTGCTGGAGTGCTTGTCACCTGCAAAAGAAGAGCTTAAAGCACTGACAGGATTAAAATGGAGTCTCTCTGGTTAGAATACATAGGAAACATATGTCAGACCTGACAGCTGCCTCCTAGGCAGAGCAGTCTCGAAACGTCCCCCGTAGAGCTGCGAGGGAGTTCGAGATGCTTCTTTTTTTTCATAGTTTTATTTTTCAAGCTTTTTAACAATTAGAACCACAAAATGATGGCATTACCCTAGATATATAATTTGAGCTATACACAACAGGTCTTTTGTAATAACATTAGAAGATATATCTTGCTATGTTGTTGTCCATTTTAAAAGACATGATGGCGTTGTGAACTAAGATGACAGAACATTTGTTGCTTGTATCTGTGTATTTTTGACATTCAGTTTCAGATTTTAATGTCAATAAGTGTCTGACATGGTTTTTTTTAGTGTGATATCAGTTTTTAGTTTTGTTCTCTTCTCTTTAGATTAAATTATTAAGAACTCGAGTGTTATGAGATACTGTATTTAGTTTTGATTGTGCTTGCGTTTTCTCATGTTGAGATTTATGTAGATAATACAGGGTATAAAACTTAACTCTCTTTTTCCGTTCGCTTTTCCCCTCTTATTTCACAATCCTGAAGATAGATTAGCTATAAAAAAGGATGAGCTATATGATCTCCCTCCCCCGCCCCCGGCCGCCTTGGGATGCTTCTGGGTGAAAGGAAAGGAATTTACGGCTCAGGCGAAAGACCTTCTCCGTATCCCATCTCCACTGGGATCTCGGCAAGGGGGACTTCCTTCCTGTGACTTTGCTCATATTGTGAAGCAGCTCATTGATGCTCTGGGCTCTGCCAGCGAGAGAGAAGCCAAGGCTCGAGGGGCACCAGACAAGCCGCCTCCCGACTGCTGTGGGTTAATACGGCAGCTGTTGCTGGCTGGGCACGTAACCTTGGGGCTTCCCTCCTTCCTTTGAGGGACAGGGGCTGCCGTCCACACACGATGTTGGGTAGGATAGATTTGGAGAGGAGGAGTGGCTTACTGGCAGACCACCTGCTTCACACGCAGAAGATCCCGGGTTCAGTTCCCGGCACCCCCACTTAAATAAGGATCGGGTAGGAGGTGAAGAAACTGGACAGTGTTGAACGTTACAGACCCACAGGCTGCTTCCCGTTCCATTCTGGCTCTGCATAGGGTAGCTTTGTGTATTGGTGCCTCTGTAAAATGTGCAGCGGAAGCCACTCAGACTGAGAGCTGCTTGGGGCCTGAGGGAACAGACCTGCCTCCTTCCTCTCTTGCTAGTAAGATCAGTGGGTGAAGGAGCAAACTTTTTTCTTCCCCCCTCCCCGGCAGTGTGGCTTGGCATTCATTGTTTACTGCGTCACAAAGCTCTTGCTTGAATGGCGTGCCATGGTCTGCTTTGTGCTTTGTGACAGTGGGCAATTCGTAGCACTTTGTGGCAAGGGAGTGGCCATCTTGGCCACCCCTGCAGCTCTTGCGAGGGGGGGGGCATGCTCAAGGTTGCATAGCCTGGATTGGAATAAACAGGCCCATTAACCAGTCCAGGATGCTCAAGAGGGTCCCAGTCACTGTGATAATGGCTTCCACATGTCCTGGTCTTGTGTTCCTAAGAAAGCACCAGTCCCTGTGGCTCTTTTGTACAGATCTTACTAGAGAGTCAGAGGAGCAGGCGGTGGGGGAGCATCTTCCTTGCCTTTCTGGTAGCCTTGAAACTCTGAGGAAGGGCCAAGAGCATGCTGAAGGCAAGAGTTGTCCTCATTCTTGCAATACTTGGTTTGTGTGTAAAACGGAGGATTCTCATTTGCTTTAGTGACAGGCCCCCTGAATCTAGGCAGCGGCAGCAGTTTCTACAGACCACGTCGTCTAACAGTTACGATCTTCTGTGCCAGCAGATTCCCGTACTGTGATCTGCCTGCTGTCCTCCAGAGCACATGCTGCATACATGTGTCTAACTCTCTCTGTCTCTCTCTCGCCCAGGATTTTCCGTTTTTGCCTGGAAGGGAGAATCGGAGGATGACTTCTGGTGGTGTATCGATCGCTGTGTCAATGTTGAGGGATGGCAGCCAAACATGGTGAGTCCCAAAGAAGCGGGTCTGACCAGGGATGCCAGGCTGCCACCGGGCACTCCCGGGAGGTTTGGGGTGGGGCAAGGGGCAGGTGTGATGTCACACGGCATGCCAGCATCACACCCGGACAAAACCCCAGATGTGATGTCAGCCAATTGGCCAATGATCTTCGAACTATGTCGCTGTTGATTGTACTGACTTACACACTGTAATCTGCCTCGAGTCCCGGTGAGAAAGGTGGTCTATAAATAAATTAAAAAATTTAAAATAGTATTATGG
The DNA here is from genome assembly GCF_028583425.1 of Eublepharis macularius. Lineage (NCBI taxonomy): Eukaryota > Metazoa > Chordata > Lepidosauria > Squamata > Eublepharidae > Eublepharis > Eublepharis macularius. The sequence goes on from NC_072798.1 coordinate 3,718,513, forward strand.
TAGAGATTTAGAGGAGTTAGCCATGTTAGTCTGTAATTGCAAAATAGTAAAGAGTCCAGTAGCACCTTGAAGATTAACCAACTGTATTGTAGCATAAGCTTTCGAGAACCACAGCTCTCTTTCTTCAGATGCATCATCAGCTTTCGAGAACTGCAGCTCTATTCATGTCAGAGAGCTACAGTTCTCGAAAGCTGACAATGCATCTGACGAAGAGAGCTGTGGCTCTCGAAAGCTCATGCTACAATAAAGTTGGTTAGTTTTCAAGGTGCTACTGGACTCTTTACTATTATGGTAGAGTTTCTAGTGCATTGGCTGTCATGTGATGTCAGCACATAGGGTGATGTCATTCTAGGCCACCCAGTGTTTCTCTCTCTGTCCCCAAAGCCAAGGGCAGGGAGGCCCATTAGCAGGAGAATGCCCACCAGAAGCAGGCTGTTGGCATCCTTTCGTCTGATAAATGGTGGTAGGCGACTTCTCCAGTGTCCAGTGTCATACCAAACCCGATGTGGGGTCCTGCCATCTGTGAGAACCTCCTCCTTCCTGTATGCGGATGGTCTCTTAACATCTGCCGAGTGTGGCCCCTTCGGGAATACCTTTTGTCTGCCCAGGACTTGTAGGAAAATGCTTTATAACTGCAGAGGGCTACCTTCTCAAGATAACAAATCTAGAGCTCCTTCTGGAAATTATGCAACACTTCCTTGTTGCAGCTGAGTGGCTGAACTGTTTTCCATTTTCTATCTGTTCTGAGGAACTGAAGTAATTAATTACGCTCCGTATCTACAAAACCAGCACAGTTTTTTTTCTGAAATTAGCACGTGCAGCTGGTCTAGAGCTGAGTGGTGGGTATGTTTTAGAATATGAATTCCAATTATCTTGATTCTCAGGTTTGTTTCTAAGATATTTCTGGGTTGCTGAAAATTATCACAGCCCTTCTACCACCTGCAAAGATTCCCTGATACTGTAGAACTGGCAAATCCTCATATGTGTATTTTGGGAGGGCTGGCAGATAACAATAGCCCTTGGAGTAGTCTTTCAACGCCCAGTGATTGGAGGGTGCCTGCACAGGAGAAGCTCTTCATCACAGACATCAGGAGGCTGAGAAATGGAAAGGGGGGTATAATAATAAATAATTATGACTGCGCTTATATACCACTCGTCTAGACAGATTAATGCCTCACCCAGAGCGGTGAACAGGTTAGTGTTGTTATTACCCCCACAATACAGCTGGGGAGATCGGCCAGGCAGAGAATGGGAGCGCCTCAGTGTCAGGGCTGAAGGGCAGTGCGAAGGAAAGGAGGGCTTTTTCTGAGCTTGTTTGGTGTAGCCAAGAGAATTGAAAATGTTTCTCGTGGGGCTTTGCCAGGACTGCTGGCTGAAGTCGGTGCAGGGGCGGGAAGAGTTAAGTTTTCCAAAGGGGCAGGTTGCCAGAAGAAAATCCCCCATTCAGAGTAACTCAAAGATCTGAAGTCTAGCTTTGCTTTGCATAAGCTTCCTGTGATAATCCGTCAGGTTTCAGTCTCCATTCCCCAGGATGCTTCATGTTTAGCTCTTTAATGAGAGAAAATCTTTTTATACTGGGGGGACAGTAATCTACAACACTTTTTCAAACAAGTGGAATTCAAACCAGCCTTGCTGTTGACTGTGAAAAAAGTGCTTATCCACTGTCCCATGTGGGTGGGTGGGTGGGTGGGTGGTTAAAACTTTTTTATGCCACCTCTTCCCAAATAGGGTCCCCAAGGTAGCAAACATAATTTAAACCATTTTAAACAATTTAAGTTTAAACTCTTCACAGACTTCCCCTTCTGCCTTTTAGCAGTCCAATTTTCCTACAGTTTCTACCTTCCCATCTCCCTCCTCCTTGAAAGCTACACAATTGCACCCCTGTGACGCTGCAGCCACTCTTTGCTCTGTGCCCTGCCTTTGGAAAGGTGAAGGGGTGTGGAGGATTCCACCAGTTCAGCACCGTGGTTCTTACTCCCCTGATGGAAGGAGCTTTGCAGGGCTGCCTGACTGTCTTATAGGACTGGGACAGGCAGCTGGCAAAAGGTCATGGAGAACCAGAATAGCAGCAAAGGATGGGAGAAGAGCAGGCAGTTTGTCTCTTGGCTTCTCCGCTAGGGATGGCTGTTACTGGGGCCAGGTGAGAAGGCTGGTAGGAAACTGCATCTCCGAACCAGTCTGATTTTAAATCCTTGGCTAGAAATTAGAGGTGGGCACAAACTGAAATACGAACCAAAGTTCGTCACGAACTGGATCTTTGAGGGGGGGGCGGGTTGTGACCTGGCGGTTTGTCAGAGAGCATTTCTGACAAACCGCGATGATTTTTAGGCCGGTTCGTTTGGTTCTTTTTTGGTTTGTCACTGCAGACAGCCTGGCGCCAATTAATCAGTTTGCTAGGCAACTGAGGGGGGAGGCTTTCTGCAGCCCTTCTGCTGCTCCGGAAGTGATGTATTCACGAACCAAATGAACCATTTTGTGAATTGGGCAATTTCATGCCAGTTCGTGGTTCAGGAAACGTCACAATCTGCCATTTTCCCGGGTCATGCCCGTCTTTACTAGAAATGCAAAATTTCTACTAGAGAGCAGCAAGATACAGTCATTGGAAGGGCTCAATTAGTGTTTGACACTAAGAAAGGGCATCCCTCGTCTTCGTCGTTGCTCTGGTAGTCAGTCTTCTTTCCCAGAAAGATATACAGGAACCTTGCCCAAATAGGGCCTGTTCGTGTACTTTAATTTTTTAAAAAGAAAGATTATGCAACCGTCTTAATTAAATGAAGATTAACGAGCTCAAGCCTGTTGCGTGAGCCATGGTTGGCGGTGGGTAGAACAAGCTTTGTGTTGCATGGCTTTCTGCAGCCGGCTTGGCCCTGACTTATTGGGAGGGGTGATGGTGCTTGACAGTCAGGAGTTGCTGGTCTGCCTTAACCTCAGCCGTGCTCTTTCTGCGTGGCTGAGGTCAATGCTTTTCCTCCTTAGCAGGGCAAGGCGTGGCAAAGCCCACCAAAAGAGGGAGAGTGCTGCCCATTTCAACATCGGTGCCTAGCAATTTAAACAGCGAGCATTCCCGTTAGCACTGCTCCCTTGTGTTTCTAGGAAATGTTCCGATGCATTGCACCCTGTGGGCTAGCGAGCCCCTCTCTTGAGTTGGGGCATCTGCAAGAAACATCTTTGCAGGGAAGATTCTCTAAGATCTGCAGGAAATCCATCTTGCTGCTTCTTTGGCTTCTGATGTTCATACCATGTCGAGGATGTTCAGGAAGGAATGCAGAAAAAAGGCCCCGAACATGATGCAGAAAGCACAGAAGTTGGCTATTTCATAATCTCAGCAGTCATTTTGTTTTGCAAACTTTCCAGCCCTTTTGTTGCTGATGAGCAGGGCTTTTTTTCAGCAGAAACGCAGTGGAACAGAGTTCTGGCACCTCTTGAAAATGGTCACATGGCCGGTGGCCCCGCCCCCTGATCTCCAGACAGAGGGGAGCTTAGATTGCTCTCCATGCCTGGCGCCAAGGGCAATCTAAACTCCCCTCTGTCTGGAGATCAGAGGGCGGGGCCACCGGCCATGTGACCATTTTCGCCAAGGGCGATTTAAACTTTAAAAAACTCCCCTCTTATTCCAGCGGACCCAAAGTGATGTCATTGTGCGGTCCCGAGTTCCACCACTGAGTTCCACCACCTCTTTTCCCAGAAAAAAAGCCCTGCGATATGCTTGAAAGTGGCTGAGAAATGCCTACTAGTGTCCTTGGAAAGGCAAGCAGAAAGAGCTCAGACTCTACCAACAAAACTCTCCAAATTTGTCATATGTAGCAGATGCAGAGTATACACACATCTCTCCATGGGGGGGGGGGGTCACACATGAACTTTTGTGTCCGGCAGCAGCCTTTGACGTTCAGTGCTGGAGAATCAAAGTACTCCTCTTTCAGAACAAATTTACTTCTCCGTTTTGAAATTCCATTTCTGAAATCCATTTTGTCCCTAGCACTAGGCTGTGCTTTTAATCTTGTGGGAGCCAAGGGTGGCTGGGCTGAGAGGAAGCAATGCTTGTGCAGGATCTGGGCCAGAAAAACCATGACTCCGGCGGAGTCGCTAGATGGCGATGTGTGCACAGGTCTCCAGAGCAAGGAGTCCTGTTAACTTCAGAGCAAGAAAACATCCGTTTCTTTAAAACCTTCTGCAGCGGGCTTCCATTTCCCACAGGCAAATCTCTTGTTGTCGACTGTGGATGCTTCTTATATTTCAGCGTCACCTCCAAAGCTTTAGTGGGTTGGATTTTCTAGGTTTGATGATTCCACCCATAACGTTTCTGTGGTTTTTATTTGACTCAGAGAAATGACCCTTCCAGGGCACCTTTTCCTGCCCTTTCCATGTGTTTTGTATCCAGAGAGAGAAAATCCAGGCAGCTCTCCCAGTTCTCACTCCGCCGTTAGGAGTCAGCTGTGCCCCTTCTGTACGTGAAGAGGTGCCCCTGACACTGAGATGGGATCGCCCCCAGTAGCTCCCTGGTAAAGCAGTTTGGTGGAAACCTGTCTTTGTCCTATTCCAGATCTTGGACGATGGTGGAGATCTCACACATTGGATTTACAAGAAGTATCCCAACATGTTTAAAAAGATCAAGGGGATTGTAGAGGAGAGTGTTACTGGTGTCCACAGGTATGTGCCAGTCTTTGTGTTGTGGACAGTTATTGGGGGAGCTCTTGAGCCATAGGTGGCTCTCACCTTAAAGCTCTGTGCTTCGGTTCACTTGGCTTTCGGCTCGAGCCCTTAAAATGTCACTTTTTGCAATGCTAAATGCTGCAGAAGGTGAACACAGTCAGTGGTCTCAATGGCCCAGCTTTGGGGAGGGGGTGCAGGTGAGCTGGCTTGGGAAGCCGTGAGCAGGCTGCAGGTTCCACGCCTGGCCGACGGGTGTTCCCTGCAGTGAACTGAACGTCTGGGCCTATGTATTCGTAAGCCGTTGCAGCCTCATTTGCGCTCAAGGTCTAGATGATGACTTTACCTCTGAACCCTGAACTTCACAGAACTGTGCCATTTGGGCAAATGTAAAATCAGGTCTTGGTAACCACAAGATAACCAGAAACCCAAAGACTGTCGAAAGAGATGGGGTGCGAGTGCTAGCGGGTTGGATCCAGCGGATCTGTTCTGCAAGCTGCATGACTCCTCCAGCTCGAGGAGCCTTTTCCTGATCTGACACTCTTAACTGCTACCTGCCACTGGCTCTCCGTTCACCACCATCTACTCTGCCTGGCGGTCTGTCTCTAAGGTCTCAGGTAGAGGCCTTTCTCCTCACCTGGTGGTGCCTGATGCTGTGAAGTGGCGATGCCAGACATTGCACCCGGGACCTTCCGCATACCAAGCAAAGGCTTTCCCACTAAGCCACAGCCCCCTCCCCTAACTGGACATGGCTTAGGAGAAGAGCACGTGAGCTGCCTGCAGGGGCTCCGGGGTTAAATCCCTGACGTGGTTGGTTTCAGAGTCTCAGGTGCTAGGAAGGACCTTTTATTGCTTGTTACCTTAAAGAGCCAAAGTTGCTAGGGCAAGCAATAAATGTGGGCTGCTCAGTTAGGGCCTGGATGGACTCACGACAGCATTTTTATATCTATAGATAGATATAGATATATCCCATAGTGCTGAACTACAGGGAATCCTCGAGTGTGGCAGAATCGTAACTTGGTTCTGTTTGGGAATTTTGTGTTCTTTTTTTTTTTTTTGGCTGCTAATCCACATGTACTAATTACTAGTGGCATTTCTAAGAAACGTAGTAGGTGGGTGCACATGCATGCATTCGCCTTGCCCTCTCTTCTGTGGATCACTTAAACAAGGAGAGACCATGCAGGCATTAAGAGCAGCTTCATGTGCCTGCTTTCCCTGCTGATGTACCCATATAACAGTGTATTCTAGTTGTCTGCTTGCGAGAGCCATGCAGGATTAACCAGCATGAATTTGTGGCTGTTGGTTTTTCCTTTTCACTCAGGGGGAGTTGCCGTCTCATGCAGGTTCCTTTCTCTGCCCTTTTTGGATCCCCAGCTAGGAAGGATAAAATACGATCTGGCATTAAGGATGACTGTGTGTTAGTCAAGAATGCATGCAGCCAGCAAAGTAGTTCCCTGCGGGAAAGTGTCCTTTAAGTAGCTATGCAGGAGGGGTTCTGAGAGGTGCAACTCTTAATTTTAGAGGGTTTTGATGATCAGCGTGTCATGAAGTGAAAGCCAGCTTCTCTGGAGACAAGCCCAGCCTGCTTTGGCTGGGGCGCTTCACAGTCATTTCATTTCAGTCCAAGAACATCTATGGTGCTGCTCAGTTGACTGGCTGGCGGGCATCCAGAGAAACTGGAGGAAACCTTTGGCTGTCTTCCTGTCTTATCTTTTTTCCCCTCCCTTACCACAGATTGTACCAGCTGTCCAAGGCAGGCAAGCTGTGCGTCCCAGCTATGAACGTCAACGACTCCGTCACCAAACAGAAGTTTGACAACCTCTACTGCTGCCGAGAATCCATTCTAGATGGGTGTGTATCGTGCTGTGAAACGGAAACCCAGAAGGGGGAAAGGGCTTTGTAACACAATAATGGCCAGAGAGGTACAAGAGGTTATGGCTCACTGGACAAGGCTCCTGTTTTGCTATCTTGTATTCTAAGGATGAGGGTGCCATTGCTTTATGACCGGGGGGAAACTGTGTGGTGGGTTCATTCTTACCAAGGAGGTAAATCTATGCCTTGCCTGATTGCATGCAAGGGATGGGACGTTCTCGCCATACAAAAATTTCTCTGCACCTAGAAAACAAAAACACAAGAGTGGGGACAATTGGCTAGGACTAGCTAGCTACGAGGAGTCCGCTTGTAATCTGAAGCGGGTATGACTCAAATGCAGGCCCCTCAGTGGGGTCCAGGCGATAGCACCTGTGCTGGAAGTATTTTATATGTTTGTTTATAACGCATATATCCTGCTCTTCTACTTTTAAAAGCTCTCAGGGAAGTTTACAAGATTGAAATAAAGGAATAGGAGAAGTTAGTTAAAGTAATTAATTAAACTAGATGCTAAGAAAAAAATGAATGAAACAAGCAAGACAACACCAGTAGTTAAAATCCGCCCCCTGACCCATCCAAATTTAAACTTAAAACCCTAGAACCTTAAAGGCGGCTGTAATATAGAAATGAGATGGTTCATTCACACGCACACCCTCGAATCGTCCAGGAAAGAATTACTTTAACTGATCTGGAATGACAGGGGGAGGTTTCAGATCTTGGGGAACAAGCACCAAGAAGGCCCTGTTCCGTGTCTCTTCCTATGTTACCAAAATACACCTGCTGCCTAAACGGTGGTTGCTTTCAGTACCCTCTCGTAGTTGTCGTCATCAGTAAATATGCAAACCCTTCTAACCCTTTTACATTAATATAAATGCAGGAGGGATGCTTGTGCAATACCAGCAGCGTAAGAATGTTCATCTTTTTTACTGTGCAGTGTGGTTTAAAAAAACATGAAGTAGTAAGTAGAGACTTCGCTGAAGCCTCTTCAAATGGGCCACCAGAAGTTTAAAAAAAAATGGAGCAGAATTGCAATTCGGTCCCTTGGGACTGCTGCCTACATTCATCGGAAAGCCGAAGGAAGTTTTGTGCTCCCTACACTGCTAACCTATTTAGTTATCTGCTAAAAATAGACTGCAATGTAGGGCACAGCAGCAGGGCTGCCAAGTGGGGGAAGTGTTTACTTACGGCCATCAGCACGGCTTCACCTGGAAACCGCTTGTCTGCCTGCTCTTCCCCAGGGCACGTGAGCAGGGGATGGGCCATTCGACAGCTGCACGGTCTCAGGGCCAAATGGCATGTTTCGCCGGAGATCCATGACTGGATCCTCCAAGATCTGTTTCCCTCGAAGGTAAACCAGTGGTCTAGAAGGAGCAATTTTAGGATAGGAAAGAGTTAGAACATCTCCCCACCACCCCCTGTGCTATGACCTGAGCTGACCCAGTTCACTGCCTTTTCCCTCTCCTTCTCTTATTTTCAAAATAAATATAAATCCAGTGGGAGATCCAGTCTGTCTCATGAGATGTTGTTTGTCCTTGACGCATCCCAGAAGACCCAGAGTCTCAGACCTGAGGGGCAGCCACTTAGAGGCACGTTCACTGGGCAGGGATGAAGAACATTTTTGTTTGTTTGTTTGTTTATTTATTTGCGTTATTTATAACCTACCTTTCTTGTTGAAACTCAAGAAGGATTACACAATGCAAGTCAATATGCAAATACAAAATAGGAGGGAGGTAGAGGCTGCAATACAGTCCAGGAAGGGGAAGAATTTTCCTCAAAGCAGCCGTTCATTGCTGGAATGGCTTGATGCCATTGCTATCAGGTCTGCAGTTTGCATCCAAGTTCTGCAGCAGGTGGCTGGGAGGGTTGGGTGCTTTGCTACTTTGCTAGCACTCCGTTTCAGGCCACCCTCCATCTCAGCTGATTTCCCCCTCCATCTCAGCGCTCGCTGCTTCTTGAAACTGTTCACTGCCTCTTCCTCCATCCCCGAGGCGTTCAAAACTCAGGGTCAGTTCACACATACCAAAATAACCTGCGTGGCAGGACCTTCGGCGTAAGACCGTGCAGGAATCCCATGTGTGGATTATCGCATATACAGCCCTTGCACATGCAGAGTTTTTTCATAGTATGTTAGATGAGAAGCCACAACTTCTCAGTGTATACAGGGAGTGGAACATGCACACGGTTGTACTTGACAGCCTTCACCCAGGGGCTTCCTTCAAATGCCCCAAAGAAGAGCCTTCTCATGCCAGCCAGTCCATAGATTGTAAAAACCACCCTGCTTCCGTGTGTTGTACAGCAGATGGAGCTGATACTTGGCATTATGTCAGCGTTCAGCAGTGGGGCTCATGCAAGGGCTTTTATTCCAAAACCCACAGCGTGTGCCCTTTTCAGCCTGAAGCTGCTGACGTTGAGCTCCTCAAGCTTTCTCTGTTTTCTCCCCTCAGCCTTAAAAGAACAACCGATATGATGTTTGGAGGCAAGCAGGTGGTGGTCTGTGGTTATGGAGAGGTAAGAAGGGTTTTGGAGCAAGTGATGCATGCCACATCCGTGTGACAGCAACCGACTTCATTCTCCTCAGAGCCGCTTCTCTGACTAAGCTCTCTTAATCGCAGTGAGCAGGGCCAGCATGCTCCTGGCCCTCCAGAGCAGTGGAGAGAAGAAGGGACTCGTGTCCTTCCCTGTGGGGCTTGCCTTGGATCTGGTCAGCAGCAGCGGTGAAGGGTGGGAGATCCTTGCTTGGTGCAACAAAATACTTAGAATTGACCCTGCTTCACCTGCAGCGATTAAGCACTGGTTGCCTCCTCTTTGAGTTCTCTCTGCATTTTAGATCCAGAGGAGTTAGCCGTGTTAGTCTGTAGTTGCAAAATAGTAAAGAGTCCAGCATAAGCTTTCGAGAACCTCAGCTCTCATTGTCAGGTGCATTGTCAGCTTTCGAGAACCACAGCTCTCATTGTCAGATGCATTGTCAGCTTTCGAGAACCACAGCTCTCATTGTCAGATGCATTGTCAGCTTTCGAGAACCACAGCTCTCATTGTCAGATGCATTGTCAGCTTTCGAGAACCACAGCTCTCATTGTCAGATGCATCGTCCGCTTTCGAGAACTCTGATGAAGAGAGCTGTGGTTCTCAAAAGCTAACGATGCATCTGACAAAGACTGCTGTGGTTCTTGAAAGTTTATGCTACAATAAAGTCGGTTAGTCTTAAAGGTGTTACTGGATTCTTTAGTATTCTGTATTTTAGGGCATTTCTCAGTTGTGTGTGTGTGTTGAAGTGGATGGGGAGGCACTCTGTGAGTTTCTGAGCTTACAGTTTGCTCAGTCGAGATGCCAGTTCTCCCCCAAAATCCTGGTAACTTTTGCACCTCCGGAGAATTTCACCCCGATCCTAGGAAAAGCCCTCTGCTGCCTTTGACACTGTTCAAGGGGAGGGGCACAGTGGTGCCTAGCAGTTATTTCTGTGCCATCTCTCCAGGGACCTGCTCAAAGGGGCTCCCAAAATAAAAAGAATACATCAAAATCCTAAAAACAACAAATATCAAAATGATTTTTAGGCCTCCCTCCCATTGGAAAACCCACTCTGAGATGAGTATCTCAGAAGACTGTTTTATAAATTATTGCGGGGGGGTGGGGGGGGCTTGCGACTGGCTCCAGTGGAAAGGGGGTTTACAGATTTTAGGGGACCACTTTGCATGCTATAGTAGCCTGCTTGAGCATTTCTAGTAATGGGATTTGCGTACCTGGTTTGCCAGTGTCAGTTTAGGCAATGCACAAGAAGAGCTGTACCGAGACGCACTGAGCTGTTTGGTCTGCCTTGTTCTGTCTTCTGTTGAGAGGCCCTTTTATCGGGGGGGGGGGGGCGGGCAAAAGGTCTCCTCTGCTAATCATTCTGTCGAGCTCCCCTCCCTAAAGAAAATTCCCTCTTTGAGTTTCTCAGAAGTACAGTGAAGATCTCCCCCACCAACCCTTTGGAGGTGGTTAAGGGGAGGGGGGTGGGCTATTGGGTGGCTGCTGTCGATGGTGTCGTCATTCTTCCTTGGGCTCAAACTTACTGTTTTGAGTTGGTTTTAATGTTGTAGTTTGGTGTGGTGATTAAGAGCTCGGGACTCTAATCTGGAGAGCCAGGTTCGATTCCCCACTCCTCCACTTGAAGCCAGCTGGGTGACCTTGGGTCAGTCACAGCTCTCTCAGAGCTCTCTCAGCCCCACCCACCTCACAGGGTGATTGTCATGAGGATAATAATGACACACTTTGTAAACCGCTCTGAGTGGGCATTAAGTTGTCCTGAAGGGCAGTATATAAATCGAATGTTGTTGTTGTCTTGTGAACCAGTTTTGGAGACCTTAGAGGGTGGAACAGTAGCACCCTGCTCTTCAGTGTTCTTTTCTGCTTTTGTAATACCACTTTCTGCGGTTTTTGACATATCATGTCTAACACTTCCTTGCTCTGTTTTAAGTTTTTGGAATCCTAACCTTATTGCATTACTTATTAGATGCCTTGTCCTATTGATCATGTTGACTTACACCGTGTAATCTGCCTTGAGTCTCAGTGAGAAAGGCAGACTGTAAATTGTGTGTGTGTTTGTGTAAAAAATTAAACTAGCCGCCATTCCAGCAAGGGGTATTGGTCTGTGGGAAACCACAAATGCATTTTGGGGCCAGCTCGGAGCAAGCGTCAGGCGGTCTGGCGTGGGACTCTTAATCCCCCAGAGCACAGCTTGTCCCAATCAGCCCCTGCGCCACTGCACAGCTGAGGCTCTTTGAGTCGGCTGAGACTTTGAAGTCTTTGTGGGGTGGGAAGTGAGTAAAGACGACCAAGGAGCTTATGCAGCGCTAATGCTGCTCAGCTGTGGTCAGATAGGGCCAGGCTTGAAAGCGTGACCTGCTCCCCTGGGAACTGCCTCTGTGGCTCTGGAGTATGCTTTGGCTGTGAGCTAAATCCAGAGTTAACTGTGTTAGTCTGTAGTAGCAAAATAGTAAAGAGTCCAGTAGTACCTTTAAGAGTAACCAACCTTATTGTAGCATGAACTTTCGAGAGCCAGAGATCTCTTCGTCAGAGGCATCATCAGCTTTCGAGAACCACAGCTGTCTTCATCAGAGGCATCATCAGCTTTTGAGAACCACAGCTCTCTTCATCAGATGCATCAACAGCTTTCGAGAAGAGCTTTCTGACGAAGAGAGCTGTGGTTCTAGAAAGCTGACGATGCATCTGACAGAGCTGTGGCTCTCGAAAGCTTACGCTACAATAAAATTGGTTAGTCTTAAAGGTTCTACTGGACTCTTTACTATCTTGTAAGCTAAAGTGTGGGAAGAAGTCATATAGGAAATTAAGGTACTGCGGGTCTGAAGGTAGCATGTGGGATGCGACACTTAGGCACATGCAGTACACTGAATTGATTTGCACCCAAGCAGCCCATCTGCACTTCGCGAGTCCCATGCAGCAGCAGTGCCTGCACATTCTTTCTTGGCATCTTTCAGCCTCGCTGCTCTTTAGGGTGGGCTGTGAGCGCCACGGAGCTTGCCAGTTCTCTGTGGGATAAGAGGGAGCCCCTTCCCCTCCCCTCCCCAAGGGAGAGGCTTCTACAGGGAAGCTTCTTGCTTAGCTTGGCCTGTTGGTCCTTGTGCATTCATATGGTGCCTTGACACGCCAGAGCTTCTCCTAGTCATTTCTCCACCATTGTCTGTGGATCCTGTACTGGGACTCCCTTCTGTTACCCTTTCCCCAGCCATTGATGGTGCCAGGTTCCCACACCCAGGACAGCTGATTTGGCCCTTCCCCTCCCACCCATCAGAACAAGGTCAGCCATGGTGCCGCTGAAAGCCCTTATGCCCCATTCTTTACCTTCTGCTCTCCTGCCGCAGGTTGGGAAGGGCTGTTGCGCTGCTCTGAAGGCCATGGGCTCCATCGTGTACGTCACGGAGATTGACCCAATTTGTGCCCTCCAAGCCTGGTAAGGACTTAAAGCCATTTCATCCACGGGACCGGAGGGCGCCCAGCCACCTTTTTCCAGAATGTGCTTTGCCTGTCGCACCTACAGTCAACCAAGGGTCAGGAGCACCCAGCCATGGCTATTGCCAGCACTGTTGGGAAAGAAGGGAGGGGGATCGATCCTGAACAGGAAACCACGTGCTGTTGGGCACATCCCGTGAATTAGAGATGGTTGAGCAGGTGGGCTTGAGTATCAAAATCCCCTCTCCGTAAGCTGCAGTGCTCTTTCTATAAGGCATTTTCTAAACAAAGGCAGAGCTTCTGTGTTTCGTGTACAAGGGCACGTGCCAAGGGTGGTGAGTGAGAAGCCCTGCTGGGGCAGACCATTTAGTCCAGCTCCATCCTCAGCCAAGCAGCCGCCCGTTAGAGGAAATCCACAGGCCGGGCATAAGTGCAGTGATCTTGCCCTGCTGTTCCCTTCTCCCCCGGTATTCAGAGGCACGCTTCCTCTGCATATGCAGGCCCCCTTTTGTATTCAGTGCTAACGTTTATCTTAATATAGTTAAAACACTGATATCCCACTTTTAGGCAGAAAAACATTTCCGCAGGGCAGCTTGCCCAGTGGTAAAACTACTGCAATAAAAGAGCAGTGACCTCAGCTGTAGCGGCTGGCAAAAAATTAATTTTTGTCAGAAGCCGCCCAGCAGCCTTGGCCTGGCAAAAGGCTTGGTAGAATAGGTGTGTCTTGAGCCCTTTTCCCTGCTAAGGAGGGAGCCTGAATCACCGTCGCTGGACTCCGCTTCAGTCCCTGGCTCTTGCCACATCTTGTGGCCGCCATCTTGATTCTACCAAGTCCTGTGCCTCTTCCAGTCTTTTGTCTGCTTAAGCCACCAGGAAAGCCTCCTGCTGCAGTAAAACCAAAGGCCTGCTTCTGGTGCCTGTTTCCCCCCTGTGTGGCAATAATCTGCGTAGTAGCAAATGGGCGAAGAGTTCGTACCATCCCGTCCTGTAATATGTTTGTCAGGCACTCATCCAGCTCAGCCTGAAGGGTGGTGCATTGGTGGGGCCCAGTCCTCAGCCGCCAAGTGGAGGCTCACCAGTGGGGTTGGTGGGACGGGGTGGCTTCTCGGCCCATCTCCCAGGTTTCCATAGCTCTGTTTGTCTTTGTCTCACAGCATGGATGGCTTCCGGCTTGTGAAACTCAACGAAGTGATTCGGCAAGTGGACATTGTCATCACCTGCACAGGTGTGTGTGTGAGTGTGATTCTGCTGTGGGGTGTAGGATAGCACAGGCATGTTTGCCGGCCCTGTTGCAGGGCAGCCATTGGGAGTGGCGTACTTTGGAGAGTGCACAGGGCCCCACTCCCATGCGTTTCGGAGGGGCTTGTACAGCTGATCTGGCCAGTGGAGCGCGCCTGCTGTTGTTATTAAGAACGGAGGTTCATCGTCGTTCTTCTGTGCAGGCACACATGGGGCTGCGCATGTGCAGGCCAGCCGACGGAGCTGCAGGTATGTTCAACCCTATCTAATGTTTGTCCTCCCTTCCTTTTCTAGGTAACAAAAACGTCGTGACCAGAGAGCATCTGGACAGGATGAAGAACAGCTGTATTGTTTGTAACATGGGGCATTCCAACACGGAAATTGACGTGGTAAGAACTGGGGGAGGGTTAGCGAATGGTTCTCTGTCCTCTCCCAGCTTCCTGTAATGCAATGAAATATTAGCAATATGGGAAGATTCTGAATTTGGAGGACAGCCTCAGAAGCGGCTTTGGGAACATCCCAGGGCGGGTGGGGGGTGCTGTGAAGAACTACACCTCGGCGTCATCTTCCTACGGGCCAGTCCTGTTCTGAACTAGAAATGGGGGCTGGGGGCTGGAGAGGGATTCTAGAAAGCAGGAGTGTTAACATTTGAACACCGTGCAGGTCAGGCCAGTGCTGTTGGAAGAGAGTTCCGGTCCCATTTCTAAAGAAAGCACAGTGCAGAATCCCCTGTGAGAGCGTCCGTGGCCCAAGCGTGTCCCTCTCGCTTCATCCTCTCGCCAGCAAAGATGGACGAGGGAGTTCGATGGCCTTCGCCAAATAGCCCAGCTGCAGGTGTCAGTGCCCTTCCTTGGGAGACCAGGAAGCATCGGCCTGGCCTGTCCAAAGTGGGCAAGGGAGAGAAGCAGGGTGGCTCACCCACCTGTCGGGGCGTCCTCCAAAGTGCCAATCTGGGGCCAGTTGCTGAGCAACCCTTGCAGTAAACAGCTGGTGGCAAACAGTGCTGGACTCTTAAGAGCCGCCCTTGGAGCAGACCTCCCTGTGCAGAAGGGTGTCAGCAGAAGAGCTGGAAACTTTTCGTCCTTCCTCTGTCGAAAAATGTCTGGCTGTGCCTCTGTGCTTTCCTGAGGTGATGCCCAGATCTCTCTGACTGAGGGGCTCAAACTGCTGCTGGCCGGGGATACTCTGCCGTCTCAAGGGCTGTGCAGTGTGATGAAAGGCTGCGCCCAGAGCCTCTGGCACAGTTGCATTTCAGGGTGGCATGCAGCTGTCCCTTCAGGCAGTCACCTAGCTGTGCGGGCAGACCTGCCCCGACTGTGCCAAAAGCTAGCGAGGGTGTGCGCCAGGCTGCACTTCTGGCTTCCGTCCAGAAGACTTGCCAAGATGGGGGTGGATTCCCCCTTGTCCGTCTGCGTTGCAGTCGTCATTCCAGGCTGCAGTTGTCACATTGCAAAAAGGGCCGCCTTACAAAGCAGGAATCCATCCTCTTCTCTGATGGAAAAGCCCAGCACAGTTGTGCGACAGCAGGAGGAGACTGGATAAGGCCATCATGGTATGAAGAAGGGCCTCCAGTGCAAGAGCCGTAACAGGTGGAGGTGTTAGCTAGAACTTAAATCCATAGCGTTCCAGTGAGAACTTTCCCCCAGCTGGAGAGGCTGTGAATCCTTCCTAACTTTGTTGGTTAGCTGCTGCCCCTGGGTGGATGGTGACCCTCCTCCTGCTGCAGAGGTTGCGAGTATGGGAGTCAGGGCGGCAGGCATTTCTGCCCATCTGATACCCCCGAGCTGGGTTCCTTCCACCGTTTGCTGATGAAGCAGAGAGGGACCCCTGGAAGATTCTTGGCCGATGCAGTTGCTACCGACTAGTCCAGTAAACCCAGGGGCTGTCTCCTGTGAAGGCCTGAACTCTTCCACTGTCTGCGAGAGTTTGCACAGTCACTGTGCTAATTTATGAGGTCCAAACGCTGTCTTCCAGGCAAGCTTGCGTACCCCTGAGCTGACGTGGGAACGGGTGAGGTCTCAAGTCGACCACGTCATCTGGCCTGACGGGAAGAGGATAGTGCTGCTGGCAGAGGTGAGGGCTTCCCGGGACTGGAGGCCACTTCCACAGACCGGCCTGCCATTCTGACTCAGGCCATTATTGGGGGGGACGGGCGGGTGCCATCCGCATGCTGATGGGGTGATCTTCTTCCCTAGGGCAAGAAGCCCGACAACCTGCACTAACTAAATCTGCTTCCTTGGAGCTTGCTCCCGCTGCTTCCTCTCTCGGTGCTCCGTTGGCATTTGAGGGCCCCTGCAGACATCCTGCACAGGTCAGAAGAGGGTGCTAAACCTAAGGCCATCTTTGTCTTTCAGGGCCGCCTCTTGAACCTGAGCTGTTCCACAGTCCCTACCTTTGTGCTCTCCATCACGGCCACCACCCAGGTGAGTGGGAGGTGGGAGAGAGGGGCTTGATGCACTGGATCAGACCCAAGTGCTCTTGAAGAGCGGCCACCTCTGCAGCAGAGGGCACCTCTAGAGGGAGCCAGGCCAGGTGGTTCCCAGGTTCGCAAAGCCCGAACAACAACTCTGTGTCCATTTTGTATGGGCACTCTCACAAAGGCATCACGGGGGAATTTTGGGCTCCCTGTCCTTTTGAGGGTGCCAGGGCCCCCCATATTCTGGGAGGCCGAGGATTTTCACCGTTAGATGCCATCCTAGGTGGAACAGACCTGTAAGCTGGTAAAATTTCCCAGGAGTGTGGAGGAGTTCGGTGTTTGGAGCACACTTCCCTTTTGTTGTGGCTGTTCCTGAAGCTGCCAAGGAACTTTTTCTTGCAAGTCTAGATACAGGCAACCTGCTGGTTTTCATCTGCAGCTTGCCTTGCTTGCTTGAGGCATCTGGAATGATATCCTCCAGTGCATGGGTTCACCTTGTGGGAGATGAGCAGAAAATTCTGTTTTGGGGAACAGTGCGGAACTGGATGGAGGTGCTCCTACTGCCTTCTGATTCGGTTTCTTCTATTAAAAGGAAGTCTGGCTAGGAATTGCGTTGGGTGTTGTAGAAGCTGCAGCAGTGTGGCTGGCTCTGCGCGTGGTGTGTTGGCTTAACGGGGCCTGGTTTTTGTTTGGTTTGGTTTCCAGGCGCTCGCCTTGATAGAACTGTACAATGCCCCAGAAGGACGTTACAAACAGGATGTGTATCTTCTGCCTAAAAAAATGGGTGAGTTTTCAGTCCTCGCCTACTTCGTGGCCCGCACTCACTGTCCGACTGCCTTGGGAGCGATTCCTTGACCCCCATCAGTCGTCTTGCATCCCCGAGCCTGGGAGATCAGCAGTGCCAACGACCACACTGCTTCCGTGGCTTCCTGCACCATACATTGCCCAGGCCACAAAAGCAAGTTGCTAGTCCTGTAGCCTTGGCATTACTGAATTGGGCTCGCAGGACAGCAGCCAGTCTGAGACCCTCCTAAGCCCTAGGATGGTGCTGGAACTGGCGGCTGCTCTTAGCCCGGATGCCAGAACATGCACCACTTAAGTTTTGCCTCTTGGGTGCTCGCCCAGGGACTGCAGCAAATTGCAAGCCCACACGGGTCTGTTTTTTATGGCTCAGGTTCACATGTTGTTGCTTTAATGCTGGGCCAGGCAAGGGGGATCGGCTTTCCCTTTGGCGCTGATCTGCAAAACCACGTAGCCTCCCTCTAGCTGGGCATTCTTCCTGCTGCCACACCCAGCCCAGTGTCTCCGAACCTGCCAAGCAGAGCAGGATGGTGCTGCAGGTCTCCTCTTCAGTCGGGGCCGGTTATCGAGCCAAGCCGACTGCTCAGAAGGGAGGGCTTGGCTGGCCCGCAGCCGCTAGAAGCGTGGGAGGAGACGGGCATCCCACGCTGGGCCCGCACCACCACCAAGCCCTGCAGCATGCCAGAGGGGCGTGGCTTGGGCTGGCCAGTGGGATGAATGGGCAGCCCTTAGTTGGGGGCAGCAGCTGTCTGTGATGGTCAGTCCATTACCCTCTAGGGCAATGGGAACGATCTCGGCCACGGAGTCTCGGCCACGGAGGCTGCAGGGCTGGTCACGGCAATGCCTTCGGTGGGGATCCGGCGGAGGGAGGAGTGGAGCGAACAGTGGACTCTTCCGTCAGGGGGTTGGTTGGAGTGTTGCTGCTGAACTTGAAGCTTCCTCCCCTCCCAGCAATGTAGTTAAGGGGCAGGCAGTTCAGGGCCTTGCTGAACCCACGCTCACCCGGTGGTGCTCTTATTCCCCTTCAGACGAGTACGTGGCCAGCCTTCATCTCCCAACATTCGACGCGCACCTGACGGAACTTACAGACGAGCAAGCAAAATACTTGGGACTAAACAAAAACGGGCCTTTCAAACCAAACTACTACAGGTACCTCCCCCACCCTTTTAAAAGACGAGAGAAGCGAAGGGGCAGACTTCCCTGGGGGCTTCTACGGGGCAAGCCCTGCTGAGATTGGATGATGGTATCTGTCGGCCAGGTCACGCTGGTGGGCGAAGATGAAAGGTGCTCAGTGTTGTCTGCGTGTTACGTGCCTGTATGAGCCGCAGCTCTGGCCTTGCCCCCTCTAGCCAGTCCCTGCTGGCAGCTGGTGATACTGCAGCATCTCTGCCTCGTGTGTGCATGGATCATTCATTCATGAACTACTCTCGGAAGAGGCTGCCCGTTGCCTTTCTTTGGGGCCCCCTTGCTCTGACTTGGCCCTTTTTCCAAACCGGAGGCATTTGCTTATCAGTGACAGGCCTAGAATTAGAGGGGATAGAATGGTCTCTTGATTTCTAAGCACTAAAAAGGAGCCTTTTCATTCACAGAAGTTGAGCGTGCCTCCCAGTTTAATTCAGGAAAAGTGTCCTTTGGTTATCAGAACTTTGTGAACGGGGCAGTCAGCAGCTTGGATAAGGGGCACCCAAGGGGCAGCAGACATGCTCTCATCCCCCTCTTGTCTGGATGCACAGTGTGCCGTGTGCTGGATCACTGCGGGTTGTCTTGAAGTCAAAATTGGCTGGACTGTAGGTTGCACGGTGGCTAAACTCATAGGGTTGTGTGAACGGGCAGTAAAGCAGAACTCCTTTACGCCTTGAGAGGAGAATTACAAGTGGAGGTCCTGTGTTCCAAATTTGCAAGACGCTTGTCAGAATGAATGAGCAGGATTGTCATTTAAGCTGAAGATTAGGCAGTATCCCCTGGCAGATGATGGACTTCTCACTCGGGGTGGGAGGCAAGCGAAAGCCAGTCCAATGAACAGCCTCCACAGCTTGCAGGTGCTGAGCCAGCTGCCAAAGGCTAACGGGGGTCATAATGAATACAGAGCACCTTGTTCCCTGCATTCTCTCTTCCTATGGCTCCCCCCTTCAGCTGTGACCGAACGTAAGAGGCGCCCTGCTAGATCAGGCCAGCGGTCCACGTGCTCCAGTATCCTACTTCACTCAGAGTCTCTCTACCCGAGACACCTCAGCGCATGCTCATCCAGTGCCGGGAGACACAATGTTAGCCGGGAAGCATAGTTTTAAAAGATAGAGCCGGTAGAGATCACTCC
Source organism: Eublepharis macularius (assembly GCF_028583425.1). NCBI lineage: Eukaryota > Metazoa > Chordata > Lepidosauria > Squamata > Eublepharidae > Eublepharis > Eublepharis macularius. The sequence goes on from NC_072798.1 coordinate 3,737,745, forward strand.
TCAGAGGGTTTGTCAACTTTATCTTCGCCTCCCAAAGGTTCTGTCAATTTCACCTCTCCAGTCTAAAACTGTGTGGGATCTCAACCAGAGGGCAACGAAGAATGGAAATGGGCTGGAGCTGGCCTTCCAGAGCCGAGCTTGGACCCGGAGAGGTTCTAATGGGCTGAAGTTTCCCTTCTGGCATTGCACAGCCCCTTCACACTGTCAGACTGTGGCTAGATAAGGCACTCTCTGCAAGGTTCCCTTTAGAAGCAAGAATAAGTCCAGTGTCTGGCAAAGGAAGTTTTATTGCAGAAAAGGTCCATTATAGTCCACTGTCCTGAATAGGAGACTCAGGATGGTACATGATCATTGTTACCAATGAAGAGCAAGCATAGGATACAGAGTAACAATACCCATCTGGAACAGCCTCCCCCCACAGTTCTCAAAACAACATCTTTCAGTCCTGGGAAGCTGCTCTCCTTCAAGGCCAATGCTTGGTGGAACGGTGTTAGACACAACAATCTCCTCTGGTGGGAAGGCTGCCTGGGAACTGGTGCACCTGGGGAGAAAGCACTTAAACACTAGAAGCATTAGAAAATGGAGTCAGTACAGTTTAGATACATCCTGGACCTGACATTCTGCCCCCCTTAAAATAGATCCCCCCCTGGCTTATATGGATAGCGAGTATGAAAAGCTTTGGTTAATCTAGGAGCATGAACATGTGCAGAGTGCACCCATTCATCGTAACCAGAATCAAAGTCCTTCCAGCGAATGAGGTAAAAAAGTTGGTTTCGCTTGAGCTTAGAGTCCAAGATTTGTTGTACCTCATAGTGTATTTGGTCGTCAATCAAAGTTGGAATGGGTGGAGCTTTGATGTGCCATTTGTTGTCGGTGGGAGCTCTCTTTAGAAGGCTGACGTGGAACGTATCATGCACATGGCGCAGGTTTTTAGGCAAAGTTGCAGCAACAGTTACTTTATTTATTATTTTGCGCACAGGAAAAGGTCCCAGGAATTTTAGAGCGAGTTTGCGGCTGGTTTGAGCTAGCTTTAGGTTTTTTGTGGAAATATACACATGATCTCCAGGTTGTAATTCCCATTCGGCCACACGATGGCGATCTGCGTATTTTTTGTAATCCAGTTTGGCTTTTTCAAGGTGTTTCTTAATAAGAGTCCACTGCTGCGCCGCCTCCCCCCACCATGAAGATACATCTGGCAGTTTAGAGGAATGGAGAGGGGGTGCGTCTAACGGGAAGGGATCGAAGTGAGTCCCGTACACAATTTTGAATGGAGCCTCTCCCGTTGAAGCGTGTACACTGTTGTTATAGGAGAATTCGGCTAGGGGGAGAAGGTCCACCCAATTATCTTGTTGAAAATTAATGTAGCAACGAAGGAATTGTTCTAAAATTTGGTTAGTCTTTTCGGATTGTCCGTCGGTTTGTGGGTGGTGGCTTGAACTGATGCCTTGTTCAATATTCAACATTTTCAAAAGCTCCCGCCAGAAGTTGGCAACGAACTGTCCGCCGCGATCCGAAATCACCTTGGACGGAAAAGAATGTAATTTCACGATGTGTTTTAAAAACAGATCCGCTAGCTTCCGCGCGGAGGGTATAGCAGTACAGGGGATAAAATGTGCTTGTTTGGAGAACAGATCTACCACCACTAAAATACAATTATGTCCTTTTGAGATAGGTAGATCAGTAATAAAATCCATGGATATTACGTCCCAGGGTCTGTTTGGCGTTTCCAATGGTTGCAGGAGACCCGGAGGCTTCCCTTTTCTGGTTTTGGCGCTGAGGCAAACAGGACAGGAACTAACGTATTGGGAAATGTCTTTGCGCATGCCCGGCCACCAGAATTGTCTTTGGACGAGATGCAAAGTTTTTAGATACCCATAATGTCCAGCAGTGGGAGCATCATGACAGCGCTGCAAAATTTCCAGTCTGAGGCTGTCTGGGACATACAACTTGCCCCCGGCTAACCAATCCCCTTGTGGGGATTGGGTCAGTTTGCTCCGCGGAGCTTTATCCCCCTCCTTCTCTATTTCAGCTTTAAGTTTCGATTTCCATTCCTGGTTGGCTGGGAGGGGTTGCTTGGCGCGGCTGCGAGTAGTCACCACGCCCCCAAGTTGCTTAGGCGAGAAGACCGTGTCGATCGTCTCCGCCCGTTTGCTCCTATGTTGGGGCATGCGCGATAGGGCGTCCGCCAAAAAGTTAGTTTTGCCCGGGAGATAATTTAGAGTGAAGTTGAATTTCGAAAAGAATTCCGAATTCTACACAGCTCCAGTGTAGAGCAAAGACTTTGCCCTGCCTCCGGCTCTGTCTTTTTAAACTACCCTTCCCGGCTAACACAGCATCTCCCAACACGTGCTCTTCATGTGTCAGATGTCTCCTGTAGAGAGTCTCAGTGGCCAACAAACAAAACATAGAAGCCAAGGCTGCCACTAACGGACTTCCCTTCCGTAATCCCTCTTGCTTATCTAATGTGCATGTTTCCATCTTGGCTGCCAGCAACAGGGAAAATGTCTACGCTACAGTGAAGTGTTCGATCTCTTTAGGTCTACTAGGAAGTGTGTGGGAGAAGAGATCAGAAATGTTGGACTGGATCCTGTAGAGGCCCTTTCCTCCCGCAGTAGGAGCACTTTCCTGATGCTAGGTGCTTGAAATGAGCGTCTTACTGGCATCAGGGATCGCTCCCACCATCTGAGGAACGTGTCTCCGCTAGTGGAATGGGTCTGTGGGATCCCCAGCTAAAAGTGTCGGCTGCATGCGTGCTCCTCTCCCTTTAAGCCATCCGGTTCTGAAGGGTGTGTTTGGTCTCTCAGTCATGCATTTGATTTTTCCCCCCTACAGGTATTAATTTCCTGTGGCTGAAGCCGGAAGGAAGACGAGGAACCGGAGCCCAGGGCCTCTCTCCATTTCTGTACAGGACAACCAGCACCCCACCAAACGCCTGAAGTTAGAAACGGGCGTGCTCCTGTAGTACACAGTGTGTTAGGTTATTTATTTATTAAACTAGAATTCTGTAAATGCGGCCTCTGCCAATGGTGTTTTTCAAATTGCCAGGGGGACTGTGAGATGATGGACTTTGGGTTTTTGAAGGGCTGGGGCGGGGTGGAAAGCGATGGGGGTGGGAGGCGAGAGATTGATCGGCCAAACGAATTTGACTGCAGATTTTGTCAGCTTCACGCAATTTGTTTGTCGCTGTATTCTAAACCCATGTATCGCAAGAACGGGTAAAAGCAGGCAGCCAGGACAGAGGCGCTCATCACTCTTGGTTTCCTTCCTTTCTAAAGTTTCTGTGCTACGGCAGTCAGGAGAACGAGGACAGATTGGCAGGGGATTGCGGAGCTGCTGCTTCTAAAATGTCTCCAAGGCTTGATAGGGTTCCAGTCGCTGCTTAAGCCTCTTCCAGCCTCAGGGCAGGGAAACTTGTTCTGAATTTTAGCTGCTCGTGCAAGGGGAAGGGGGCCACCGATGATGTCCCGTTGGTGTCTGTGGAGCAGGCACCATTTGCAGGAAACCACAGCCCAAGCTCTGCAACCATTTGTGTGCGACTCTTGCCTAGCCCCATCCTCTTCCAAACCTACCAAAGTGATGCTTTAGTTAGGGCGCCATGAGCTCCGGTCAGCCAGACGCCCCTCCTGTGGGCAGCCTCTGCTTATGTTTCATGGGCTCCTCCTCGAAGGCAAAGCTTGTAAACCTTCATGCAGAGCTGCAGATCAGGGCAGCCAATCTGTGCTCTCCGGTGGACCTTCTTGGCCTAGAGTCTTCCTCGTGTGCTGGAGGGGTGGAGAATGGGGGGCCAGACACGCATGTGTGGTCTTAGGAAGTGTCCAAGCCTCCCTTGGCTGGCTTAGCCACTTTTTAACTGGTGTCTCTGTCACCTGCAAACGTGACCCAAGAATTCTATCGGCCCAAAATAATAGAAAAGCAGATCTAGTTCACAAAAGTGGAGTCGATCTGTGCTGCAAATGGAGCAGGCACGTCTTTTGGTCACTGGAGTTTGTGACAGATGCTGGCACCATCTGGGGATAACTTCCCTCGCAGATCGTGTCGTGCTGGAGCTGTGCCTCCCCACTGGGTGTAGAATGACCTGGATGTGCACTCCAAAATGCAGGGAAATTGTTGTATGGCATTTCACGAGAGAGCTTTTCGCACCGCTGCAAGATTTATCCAGTGCCCCTCTCATCTCCTCCCCGTTGCCGGCATGTTGTATTGCCTCTGTGCCTGCGCTACTAGTTCTTGTTAACAAGATCTTAAAGGGGGGGTGGGGAATTGGTTGCCTGACTGAATCCTTGGCAAAGCCCTTTCGTTGTACCTGACAGGTTTAGAAATCTCCTCCGGACGGGGCAGATGAGTAACCGGCAAGTCATTTTCTTCTGGTTCCGTGTGCCCTCCCCCCCCTGCCCCCGGTAATAGTTGCAAATATTCTGAACATGCTTGTTTCTTCTTCCTGGAATCGGAGGCTCAGATTTTCTGTATATATTTGTGAACACTCTTGAGCTAAGCCCAGTTGGGCCCGTGTCTCTGCACCAGCCTTAATCAATGTAATTTGCCAGCAAATTGGAAAGGGAGGAACCTTGAAGAGGGTCCTGGAAGGAGCTCTGTTGTGAAATCTTTTGGCTCCTGCTAAAAACAGCAATCAAATAAAATCCTCCAGGGGTCTGGGCACATGCGGATGCCCTAGTACAGATTCAACATGAGGTGGCAGTTGGAAAACAAAAAGCAAAAGTTCCCGCCGTGGGGGTGGGAGGAGATACAGCTGACAAAAAGTATTTTAAGGCCCAGGATGTTGCATGGGAGGGAAAGCAGCTGATAATGGAGCATAAACTGACCAGTTGCAATCATTCCTGTGGGCTGCAGTTTCCTGCCAATAAATCCCCGGTGGTCTAGACGCACCCTTCTTCATCCATTCAGTAGAAAAGGCTAGTCTCAGTCTCTTGCTGTTCCTGGGGACCGCGGCAGTACAAAGGCTTGCCTTGCTGTCCTTCATACAATTGTGAATCTACAACCATATTTTGTGATGTTTAATCCCATCCATGGCCTGTATAGGAAGAGGATGGATTGAGCTGTCTGGTTGTGTTGAATGCAACGTTTGTTTGTGTGCTTACTTTTTAAAAAACCATTTTGATAATCGCTTTCCTTTTTTGAGTACAGTTCGCAGCCACTTTTTTCACTCTGGAGTCTGTACGGGAGCCTCTCTGCTTGGGCACAAGGGATTACTGCCACAGATTTACTCCAATAAAGACTGAGGACTTGTGTGTGCAACTTAAGATTCAACCCTGCCCTCAGCCACACTGTCCCCCTGGCACCCAAAAATGTATCCTAGCAGGCGGGGAACAAGGATGTCTAGTTATGAAAATCAAAAAGAGTCCAGTAGCACCTTTAAGACTAACCAATTTTATTGTAGCATAAGCTTTCGAGAATCACAGCTCTCTTCGTCAGATGCATGCATGCATGCATCTGACGAAGAGAGCTGTGATTCTCGAAAGCTTATGCTACAATAAAATTGGTTAGTCTTAAAGGTGCTACTGGACTCTCTTTGATTTTGCTACTACAGACTAACACGGCTAATTCCTCTGGATCTAGTTATGAAAAGGTTGCAAATCTTCCACTGAGATTTGCACAGGTGACTTGGGTTTCTCTGTAAGGAATATGCTGGAAAACCTAAAGCAAAGTGTTCTCCAAACGTGTTCGGTCAGGGCGAGCTTGCCTTTCCCTCTGAACCAGCGGGATCTGCCCGTGTTGAACACCATAGTGGCGTGACTCCGGTTGTAAGGCCCCAACATTTCTGTGGTCAACTTGTAGGTCCCCTCATCTCAGCTGCCACAGGTGTGTAGAGCATAGTTGGGGACAAGGCTGTAGGTGCGAATAGGTAGCAGCTGGCAGGCTGAGCTTTAAAGGCAGCTGTTTGCTCCTTCTGTCAGCTTGCAGGTTTCACCTCTTCGGTCCAAGGTTAAGTAGCAGGTTGTCTTTTGGGGTGGGTTTCCCAGGCTGAATTTTGGAAACTCGCCTGCTCTGGTGCCCTTAGCCCACCAGTCTGGAGAATCTCTCCATGGCCTCTTCTCACTAAAGCACAAGGCCAGAGGGGCATGTATGTTGATGATCTTGTTTCACACGCTGGCGTGTCCCCGCTTGGCCTCCTGGAATTCTTGCCTTCCTTTACTTGCCAGCCTCCCAGTTGGGAGGGTTATGGGTTGTTCCTCGTGTTAATGCCTTTAAAAGAGACCGAGGTGCCGTTGGCCGGGTTGCAGCCATTTTGGAGGCAGCTGCAAACGTACTGTGAGACAGACGGTATTTTCACCTGAAGCTTATTCCTTGCGCTGTCTTCAGCGCTGCCAGGGAAGCTGTCATATTTCCAGCGTGTCAGTAGATTGCATGCGCTCGTAGAGCTTAATTTAAGTTCTCAGGTTAAGGCTTGGCTCTGCAGCTTGCAAAAATTTGCCTGCGTTAAAAAGTACCTGAGCAGGACTTAGTTCCAGGCAAGTTACCGGAAGAGGGAGGTGTTGGAGAAGCAGGGGCCCGGAGCTTCCAAAAGCAGCACGGCGTCCCTTCCGCTGTGAACCAGGTAGATGCATTTTTGCAGGGTGTTCAGTGTGTCTGGTAGCTGGTTGGTTGGCTGTCATGGGGAAAATATCCTCAAGCTGTATCCTGGTTTAACCTGAACTGCTCGACCCAAGGGGCTGCATTCAGTCTTGAAGCCTTGTAGTTAACCCTTGCATCCTCGCCCGAGGAACAAGCAAGCACTGTGGGGTCTGTAGGCAGACTGGTGCAAAGCTAGGGGGAGAGGCAGGTCTCGTCCAGCGGCTCAGCTGGGCGTACCAGACTGACAGCTGTCATCTCGCGCTGCAAGGCATCCTGGTCGTTTTCTGGAGTTAAGCCATTCTGGTTAGAACAGAACAGAATTTCATCCCTTTCGCCAGGCAAGAAATATGTCCATTCCACTCTGGTGCCCCTTGGGGCACGCAGCCTGAAGTGGGGAGGGGGGCACAGGGGCCCCCGCGCATGTGTGGAGGGGGAGAGGTCCTGTACCCGTTCCAGGGTTTGTCACTAGTTAGAGCAGGAGAAGGCGCTGTCTGCATTCGTAAACTTGTTTGTGCTGATCCCCTTATCTTTGGGGGAGAGCAGGGAAACTTTTATTAAACTCCTGATTTTTTTAAAACTCCGTGTTCTGCTTCTTTTTTTTTAAATGTAAGCTCTTTCACTTGCTCTGCTTTTCCTAATCAATCTGGAATCGCCATATTCTGTGATCATCTCTGATTTTAAACAATGTAATGTTTTATTTTCTGATGTAAGTTTTTAAAGAATATTAAAGATGAGAAGCGATAGGAAACACCAGCAAACAAAGCCTGCCTAAGGGAAAATAACGAATTGTGTTCTGAATGTCGGATCAGGAAACAAAAAAAATTCATGTCATAATTCTCCAGTAAGGACATTTAAGAAAAAACTTATGAGATTATAATATTTTCAAAGGATGTTTTAAATATTAATGTCTGAGTGATTGTATTAGAGCAGCAATAAGGACTCTGTAATCTCAAAAACACAAATAAAACCTGGTAAAATCCAGATTGGCCTTTTGGAGCTTTTTTTCTCCCACGACTTCTCCAGCCAGGTCACTTAAGTGACTGGGGTGGCGGGGAGGGGGGGTACTAAAACGCCAAAGGGACTCAGATCTCTCCCAGCCATGTGATATACAAGGTGATTTTCATCCCCTCTTCGGCCCACATGGCGGCTAACTAAGTCCAAGTCAAGATTTAGACCTGGCGAGCAGAGATACAGTCTCTCTACGACAGACGCCTCAGTGCATGTTCGTCAAGTGTAGGGAGAGGCCAGGAAGCATAGTTTAAAAAGACAGAGCCAGCTGAGATCACTCCTCAGAGGGTTCGTCAATTTCATCTTCGTCGCCAGAGGCTCTGTCAATTTCACCGCTCTAGTCTAAAACTGTGTAGGATGGCAACCAGAGGGCAGCAAGGAATGGAAATGGGCTGGAGCTGCCTTCCAGAGCCAGGCTTGGACCTGGAGAGGTTATCATGGGCTGAAGTTTCCCTTCTGGCATTTCCCAGCCCCTTCACACAGCTCCAGTGTATAGCAAAGCTTTTGCCCTGCTGCCGGCTCTGTCATTTTAAACTACCCTTCCTGGCTACTACTGCATCTCCCGACACGTGTTCTTCACATGTCAGATGTCTTCTGTAAAGAGACTCAGTCTCATGATGGGGTGAGTTGTACCATTGCTTGGTCAACAATATACCTTGAACCAGCCTGTTAGTTCTTGTGGATCAAGGCTGAAAGAATCCTGTGGCGTGTGTGAATCCAGAACCTGGGCTCTGAGCCCAAGGGGCCAAGCAACCACCATCTCCCCTGAGTAAGGGAGTGCTTGTGCCAAAAAAACCCCAGAAATGACCAGGACATGTGCAGTCTGCTTTGTGTGGGGAAACAGGAGGGTCTGGCCTTGAGCAGTGCCTGGGCAGGAAGCCACCAGAGAACCCTGTGCCAGCTGCTCCTTGGCAGAAGAGCAGGAAAGGGCAGCCAGCATGAACGTGCAGCTCAGGTGCGGCACACCTCTCAGTAGTGTAGACTCAGGGCAGAAGGAAAGCTGGACGGTTTTCTACCAGCCTGTTCCCGTCTTTGGCAGAAACTTTCTAGCCGACAGTAGCCTCCTCTTCCTCCACAAATCCCTTTGGAAAGCAGATGATCACGGTCAGAGGTTTCGACTCTTTGGGATCCAAGATGCTGAAATAGGGACCCAGATTCCCCTCGTTAGTCATCTAGAAGGTGTATGAAAGGAGGATGCCGTCGGTCCCAGAATCCTCTTCTGCAAAGAAGAGCCTGCTATGGAATAGACACACGGTTTGAAAACCACTGAAGAGGAGTTTAGTAACATTGCAGGAAAGTAGTAAAAGAGTCCAGTAGCACCTTTAAGACTAGCCAACTTTATTGCAGCCTAAGCTTTCGAGAGCCACAGCTCTCTTCGTCAGATGCATGCATCTGACGAAGAGAGCTGTGGCTCTCGAAAGCTTAGGCTGCAACAAAGTTGGCTAGTCTTAAAGGTGCTACTGGACTCTTTACTATTTTACTATTACAGACTAACACAGCCAACTCCTGGATCTATTGCAGGAAAGGACTCTCAGGGCAGCAGAAATGTTAAGAGGGAAGTCTCTACCTCTAACTGCCTTCAAAGAGGGGGCCCTGAGCAGAAGGGTTGATTTATTTTACATGCACTGGTAGTCAGCAATGTTTCTATAAGCAACACCGTCTGCTTGGCTCCTGTTCCTCCCTTATCTGGGTAAGTAATGGAAGGGGCTTGAATAATTCAACGGAGGAAGGCTGGGTCTGAATTGCTCAGTGCAGCTGGTGATGCCGCCTGGTTGATGGAAGCTTGCGGACCTGTATGTGGCCCTAGAGGCAGTCCCTGCCGGCTCTGGTTGTGGCTTCTGCCAGGAGCTTCCAAGGCCCTGTTTCCCCAGAGCAGCTACTTGTGGCGCCTTCTGTAGCTCGCTTAGTGTGAGTAGGTCATAGTGATGCCCCCAGCCTTCCTCACCTTCAAATCGGTGTGCAAACTTTACCAATAGCAATCCTGAAAAGTTAGGGCAGAATGAGTATTTGAACTGCTGCCCCATGGAAAGAACAAAAACGATGCTTCGTGGGGGATGCACGCGGCCTTGGCTCAAGGCCTAGTCGTGAGCACGCACTCACATGCGCACGTGCACGCAGCCGTTCCTGCCTGCCTCCGATCTGTGCAAACCACAGCTGCGTTCCGGCCCTTTGCCCTAGAGAACAGTCACTTTCGCCACTACCTTGACGCCGCCCTTATCAAGGTTGCTGGCTCCGATCATGTGAGGTTCTTATCAGTCCTTGCTGCCAAGGAGAAGCCCCACTCAAGGATGAGGGGATGATTTGGGGTCTTGGGGAAGACAAGAGTCTTAATCAGCGGCCCTTTTTGGACAGTGTCTTTGCAGAGGAAAGTTGAAGGTAGCTCAAGTGAGCCAGCTGTTCCCCACCGGAGGAACAGGGTGAGGGAATGTATTGTCGAAGGCTTTCACGGCCGGAGAACGATGGTTGTTGTGGGTTTTCCGGGCTGTATTGCCGTGGTCTTGGCATTGTAGTTCCTGACATTTCGCCAGCAGCTGTGGCTGGCATCTTCAGAGGTGTAGCACCAAACGACAGAGATCACTGTGACACTGAGAGGTCTCTGTCTTTTGGTGCTACACCTCTGAAGATGCCAGCCACAGCTGCTGGCGAAACGTCAGGAACTACAATGCCAAGACCACGGCGATACAGCCTGGAAAACCCACAACAACCAGGGTGAGGGAATGTCTCCGTTTCTTTACCCCTAACAAAATCTGACAAGTTTTCCCAGAGAAAGCTGCACAGCACTTCCCCATACCCTTTCTGCTGGCTGTGCACATCCTGATCCCCAAACAGTAAGGCATAACTCTTAAGGCCTCTCTTGCAGATAACCAAAGGGACCCTCTCATGCGCTTCTGCTCCCCCGAGTTAGGATACAGGTGGTTTACCTGGACGGCCCCTCTTCTCTTTGGTGAAGTTCTCCGCATCCTCCCATGAGGCCATCTTTTCAGCCATAGCCAGGATGGGCATCTCTTCGTTTCGGAAGCTGGTTTGCTTAAGGAATTGGGGGTGATGTGCTGTTCCGTTCCTGCCCATGCCCAGGACGTCTGCCAACCCCTCAGCGATTCTAGCTGGGTGGAAGAAGCTGGAAATGGAAGAATTCTATTGAATAGGTGTATGTGCTAATAAGGGAAAAGCATCCCCTGGAAGGGCTGTTTTTTCCAGGAACTGTTGAGTTGTGTAATAGGAAGCTTATCTAATGGGCCAAACGCATCTGCCAAGTTTTCTTCCCTGCTGATCATTCCAGGGTGTTGTACAGCCAAGTGTGTGGTGTTTGGCTTCTGATGATGCCAGACCATTATAAGGGCCAGCAGGCATCGCTGAGCTGTGCTTGGAGCAGCCATGCAACCCAGAATTTCAGCATTACGAAGAGGCACCCTATCTTGCTCTTGAGACTCAGAAGGAAGTGTGTATTTTGCTTAACCTGCCTTGCTCCCCAAGACTCCAGGAGCATTACAGAATAAAGAAAGAAAGAAAATGTAATCATACAACATAAGAGCCAACGAACACTGTAATAGGACTAGGAACCCAAAGTTAAAAGATAATGCGTGCAACAGCGAGAAAAGCAAACCGCCTTGGGCGAGGGGATTAGAATAGGGCTCTTCCTCACCTGTTTCTATCACTACCTGTGTGATCGTACAGTGTCAGGTTGGGTCTTCAAGAGCCTGCCCTCCAGATTGTCGGTGGCCACACAGTACGATGCGCTTAAGACATTCGTGGCGGTCCATTGCCCTTGGCTCAGTCTGAAGTTCTCCTGTCCTTTCTAATTAATTCCAAACGAACTCTCAATCTCTGATACCTCTGCACAATTAGAAAGCAAAGTGCTGTGCAAAGCAAGTTTTCGGGCATGCTTGTTCATCGCAGAAACGAGAGAACTGGCCACGCTTGTTCGTTCCTCCAGGAGCTGTCAGAAGGGCCCACCCCATTTGGTGATACAGCATTACCTAAGTGGTTGAAACTGATGTCAGTCAATGTTTCCAGTGCTTTGGAATGCTAAGTATCTGCGGGACCGTCTCTCCCCATATGAGCCCCAGAGGACCCTTCGTCCGTGTGAAAAACATCTATTAAAGGTCCCTGGCCCTAGGGAGGCCCGCCTGGTGTAGACCAGGGCCAGGGCCTTTTCGGTCTTGGCCCCAGCCTGGTGGAACGCTCTGTCTCATGAGACCAGGGCCCGGCGAGACTTGTTAACATTTTGCCCGGCCTGTAAGACAGAGTTGTTCCACCAGGCATATGGTTGATACTGGGCGGTGCCGCCCCTCCAGGATGGGGGAAGGGGTTAAACCATATGCCCTCCTATGTAAATGTTGTTGTCCATCTTTTAATATTCTATTTATTTGTTCTGGGAAGAACTGCTGTATGGAACGTCGAAATCAAATTATGTGCTGCCTCATATTCTGTTCTGTGTGTGTGTGTGTGTGTGTGTGTGTGTGTAAAATATTTACATAGCTGTAATTTTAATGATAAGATGCATCAATTTTATAATTTTTTAATGACAGTTAAATATGTTTTAAATTGTGTTGTTATCCGCCCTGAGCCCGCTGATGTGGGGAGGGCGGAGTATAAATCCAATAAATTAAATTAATAGGATCCTGTGCTATCACCTCCTGGAAAACTGTACTGCTCTCTTGGGACGTAGCAAGGCTTTTTCCATTTCGATGGCACATTTTCACAATATTAGGACCCCGTGGGTGGAGTCCACCTCGAAAATAGTGTTACCTGTTTCAAGTTGCAATTCTTTAAGGTCACTTCTGCTTCTCCTCAGTTTAGTGCGGATGAGAGGTCTCTCTTCATTTTGTCCCCTGCAGCTGAGAAAGGACAGCTTACCCTGGTTATTGATTGCATAATTTAATCCAAAAATGCAGTGTGCTTGCCTGTTGACAGAAGCAGAAAGAGATAAATAAGTGCAAGTAGAAAAACACTCCATACGTTGAACGTAATGTGGTGTAGAAATGGTAAGACTGCAGAATGTGACTCTAGGCAAGAAAGCATGTGCACATATGACACAACACAGTTGGAGCAAGCAGCACATTCTGTGTGCATGAATAACCATCATGTACCACTGTGCAGTTCTGATTTTTCTTAGGAAAAATAATGCCAAAAATGTTACCTCGGGCCTTTACAGGGTAATCCTAAGAACGTCAGGTAGACTTCAATATGATTTGAGTAGGCTGCTTCGCATTGCTCTCTAAAATCCCTATAAAATAGTAACAATACCGCTGCATACTGAAAATGTTATCTTCCTCCAGAGAGGACTGACTGTGTTACTGATGGGCTTTCACTAAAGAAACGTCCCATTGAACACAGGACATCTTCCAGAAATAAATCTGACGCTGAAATGCCATTTGATTTTGGATCCTAAAACCCATTTGAAAAGAGCAGGAGTCAAAAAACAGGCAGGGCTTTTGTGTCATATGGATTGGGGCGACCAGATTCACTTATGCCAAGTACTGGAACTTCCTAAGGCAAAGCACCAGGATGGTAATCATGAACAAATTAAAAGTTGGGTTAAAGGAGAGGCCAACAGAGAGAGGAGATCTTTAAGGAAAGCTGGAAATGTTTTATAAATAATTGGGACATAATCCTTTTATTTTACTACAATCTATTTTGAAGGAAGTTACAACCTTTCCAAAACAAAATCCAAAGCTGCTGAATTGGAATTCATATGCAAATTTGACTCTTTCAAGCTGGGACTGAATAGGGACTATGAATGGTTATCACATTACCACAGGTAACAGATTTCCTTTACAGAGGTGGGGTCTGGGGGAGCCCAGTGACGCCTGGTGTGGGCTTTCGGGGACCACAGTTCTCTTTGTCAGATGCATCTGGCAGGGAGAGCTGTGGTTATCGAAGGCTTATACTACATAGGAATTGGACGCTTTTACTGCTGCAAACTAACACGGCAAACTGACTCCACACCAAAAGGAGATGTTTACATTTACTAGCAAAGGAATCTTTTGGTTGCCTCCCGGCTAATTGCATCCTGTCCCCTTCTGATATATGTCCCCTTCTCTCCCCTCTCCACCCTCCTCTTCTGTATTTGTTCGGATCAGGCATCTGATGAAGAGAACTTGATTCTCGAAAGCTTATGCTACAATAAAATAAAATTGGTTAGTCTTAAAGGTGCTACTGGACTCTTTTTGTATTTGACCAGTTTGTATCATGCATCTGACGAAGAGAACTTGATTCTCGAAAGCTTATGCTACAATAAAATTGGTTAGTCTTAAAGGTGCTACTGGACTCTTTTTGATTTTGCTACTACAGACTAACACGGCTAACTCCTCTGGATCTACAAATATCATAGGCTCTTACATCGTCGTGAATCCATCCCTGCTGGTTTTGCCACTGAGATTTTTAATGTAATTATGCTCCTACTAGGTAGTTCCCACATTGCTAAATATGTCATGTTAATTAGTTATGCTTTGTTTCAGTAAGGTTTCCTCTCCATGTCTGGCTTTATGCTTGTTTTCAAATTTTCTGCTACCACACCCTATTGCATCTGTTTATTGAATGTCCCAACTGTTGATCATACTGTATTTTGCTCAATGAATGTCCTAGCTGTCGATTTTATTTTTTGTTTATTTAATTCACGGTATTTCTAGTCCACCTATCTCACTGAGACTCAAGGTGGATTACGCCCTGTGAGTTAGTACAGTCAGTTTCAAGGACATTTCAATAAACAGTGTATGAAGGTCTATCAATGGAAATCTGCAAAGATCTAAAACTAGCAGGAATCCAGTACAGAGCTGAAGAAATGCTAAAGTGGACCATAAGCAATTCTCAGACTGACGTATCAAAGAACCTAGAAACTACCCGGTGGGTTCATACCCAAAGCGACAAATAGCACCCAGTAAGAGAGAGTAGTGAAATCTACGTCTCTCTGCCTCTGCACCCTCTGAGACCCCCTCCCTACAATACAGCCCTCCTGTATACAAAAGCCCTTTTGACTATTTCAGTTTTGCATCCTTTGGGGAAAGCCAGGAGACTGGGAGCTGTCCTGGCTTTTATTTTATTTAATTTTATGTGTTCGTTTATTGCCTGCCCTCCCTACAAGCTGGCTCAGGGCGGGTAAGAACATTAAATATACAATAAATACAATTCACAACAGCCGTGTAAGGTAAGGACTTGCAGTGTATAATCCACCCTGGGTCCCAGTGAGAAAGGTGGAATAAAATAAAATAAGGACAGCGGGATTTGAGTCCAGGAGCACCTTAGAGACCAAGATTTTTCGGAGTCAGACCTCCCTTCTTCAGATTCAAGGATATGGGTCCAGATATAGCCTGTATCTGAAGAGGGGAGCTGCGACTCTCCAAAGCTTGCTCTCTGAAAATCGGGTTGGTCTCTAAGGTGCTCCTGGACTCAAATCCTGCTATTCTACTGCAGACCCCCATGGCTACCCGCCTGCCTCTGAAAGGCCACTAGGCAAGGCTGCCTCTGCACTCGGTGCATGCTCAGAGACGGCGAGAACTGCCGCAAGCCCAAGCCCCGCCCCGTCCTGCCGGCCGCCCTGGCGACAGCCCGCCCTCCGGCCTCTCCCCCCGCCCCCGCCGCCCCCGCCAGCCAATGGCGGCGAGGGGGTGTGCGAGGCCGGCCCCGCCCCAGGCGGCGCGCGGCCAATGGGGCGCGGGTGGGCGGGGCGCGGGCCGGGAAGCGCCTCTCCGGCCCCCACGTGGCTGCGGGCTGCGCCGAGCCGAGCCGAGCCGAGCCGGAGCGGCATGGAGGAGGCGGGCGGGGCGGGCCGCGGCAGGGCGCCGGCCAAGGGCAGGGAGCCGCTCCGCCCGCAGCGCCAGGAGTCCGAGGTGGGCCGCGCGGGGACCCGGGAGGGTCCGGCGGGGCTGGGCCGGGGGAGTCCAGCTGCCCCGCGGAGCGGAGCCCCTTCCCGGCTTGGCAGCCTCGCGGCAATGCAGCCCCGGGAGGGAGGGAAGGAGGGCAGCCCGCGACCCGCCCCCCTCCCTCTCCCTTCTCTGGCTTGCAGCGGGGCAGGAGCGGGCCGGCCGGTGGCCGTACCGGGCGGGTCTCCCCGGGGGCTCCTGGGCGGGAACAGCTGCAGGGGGGCGTCGGGCTCCCCCCTCCCCCGTGGCCGCCTGGCCGAGCCCTGCGCGGGGGGCGGCTGATGTTCCGGCACGAGCCCGCCCCTTCGCTCTGGCCGTTGCTCCGGGGTGCCGGGCGGCGATACGGGGGTGCAGGCAAGGGGGGGGGGTCCTGCCGCTTTCCCTGTCGATTGCAACCCCCCCCCCAAGACTGACAGCGCAATCCTAAGCAGGGTTACTCCAGTCTGAGCCCAGTGGTCTTAAACTGGAGTGACTCTGTTTTGGATTGCACCGTTAGCCCCGCGGGCCCCCAAATGCCACCCTTTGGTTCTCCGATGCCTTTTCCACTCGCCTTTTCTCCAGGGAGATAAGGGGGGGCGTAATTCCTTGGCTGGCTAGGGTGAGAGTGAGGACCCAAGGTTTGGCGCTTTGAGGCTGGCTTCCCCACATCCAGGCGGCACCTGGGAGGTGCATGGGGAACCCCCGGGGTCCGCAGTGCCTTTTGGTCAGGGGCTCCCCTGGCAATCTCTCCTTGCCTTTTCTTCCACGCCATTTGGGGGGACCTGGTGCGGGTGATCCCACACACGTGTATCGTAACATCTCAGGGCTGCCATGAGGAATGACTTGAAGATAGCCCCCCCCATCCCAGTATCCTATTTCCAACAGAGGACAGCCAGCCAGGTGCTTTTGTGGGTCATGTGAGCAGGATATGGAGCACTTCCCAGCTGGATATACCAATGCCCAGTATGGAAAGGCAGACTGCTCCTGAATGCGGGGGTTCCCTTTGGCAACCATTGTGAATACCCGTTGAGAGGCCTTTCCCCTCTTAAATGTATCTCATTCCTTTTTAGAGCCCTCTAAGTTAACAGTTACCTTTGTATCTGGTGGCAGAGAGTTCCATAAGTCCATGCTGCATGGTGTAAAGTTGTTTTTTCCGTTTCCCACCCGCATGGGCCTGCCATCACAACTGATTTATCTTATTGGGAATTGTTTTAGTTTATTTTTTTAGTGAAGTGCCTTGAAAGCTGTTATGGTATCTCTAAATATGGTAAATATGTTTTTCTCCACTTACGTCCTGCTCTTCCTTTAGTCTGCTCTGGGTGGTGCGTGCAATTCTTCCCTTTTTTTGTCTTCACAACAGCCCTGTAAGGTAAGAGAGGCTGAGAGAGACTGACCCAGCCCCCAAATCACCCACTGCGCTTTATGGAGGGCTGGGATTTGAACCCGGTCCTAGTCTAATGTCACGTTTCTTCAAAGCTGCAGTGCTACAGAAGATCCCGGGGCTTGCTTGCCCCGCGGCTGGCTGGCATGGCTAGAAGGGGGTCTTTGGCATGCTAAAAGTCACAGGCTCAATTGCCAGCCTTTCCAAGGGATCGGACCAGGGAGCAGAGGATGGGGCAGGTCTCCAATTGAGACCCTGCAGAGAACGGAAGATTCAAAGCTTGGTGGGCTGGTGGTCTGCCTTGGAATCGTACAGCCCTGGCAGGGCATGCCGCCGGGAAGGAACAAATGGCATTGCAAAAAATTAAGAAAGTTCCGGTTCTTATCTCAGGAGAGGGAAACACAGCCATTTGGAGCCGGTGGTTGAAATAAGATAAGCAGCACGCAGGCGGGCCGAGTGGTGGGCCCTCATTGGACAGAAAGGTGGCGTGAAAGTATTTTATGAATAAGTAGAGTCAGTTAACATTCACAGATAATCTCTCATGCATCCCGGATCCTGTAAATATTGCTAGCTTTCGGTGCAGCCTCCTCATAAGCTTGCGTAAGGCTGCAGCCACGGGGCACGATCCACAGCAGGTGTTCTTATGCACAAGCCCTGTTCTCTTCTGCGTTCTTCAACTAATAAGTGGGTGGTAAAAGCGGGTACTCTTTTAATTGCGTGTCGTGAAACTGGAGCTACAACTTTGCTCTGGGTATGTGTGAGAGTGTGTGAAGTGAGGGCCTCCGGGAAATATTTTGACAAACATTTTGGCAACGTTTGAAAGTGCGCTCCCCTCTCCCCCAGCTCTCTACAGCCATTCATTATGGAGTTTGGTGTGGAATGTACTTGCGCTGAGTGTCGTGGGAACGCACTGGGAATGCGCCTGTGGAGTTTCTGGTGACTGCATCTTCCCAGTATGGTGCCATTTTAAAAACTCCATTTTGACATGTTGCAGGTTCTTATGCGCCCCTTTTAAAAACAAATGCATGGAGGAACTTGGGAGGGATAAAAGAAGAACTCCCCACCACTCCTGATGTGGTGATCTTTGCTTCTTTTTGTAAGTGCACACCGTTTCAGGAAAATTGGGACATAAGTTCCAGGCCATTAAGCAGCCCTCCAAAGGTATTTTCTTGCCTCTTCCAAAGGTATTTTCTCGCCTTCTCCTGCTCCATGGCTGGCTGGGTGAGTTGCCAGAGGTGTTCTGGTGGTCACCGGTAGCTCCATGTGCTGCTGGGCCCCCAGGGCATGTTGGTGCCCAGGCAACCTGAAATGGCTGCTTGGATGGTGAATGGGCAGGTCCCTGCTGTTGATATCTTGTACTTCAATGGCTTGGAGGTGCCTGGGTGTTCCTCTGTGGGCTGATGTAGCGGTTAGAGTGTTGGACTAGGAGCTGGTTTGATTCCCTCCTCTGCCGCGAAAACTTGCTGAGTGACCTTAGTCCAGTCACAGACTCGGCCAAGCCTACCTCACAGGGTGGTTGTTGTGAAGATACAATGGAGGACAGGAGAATGAAGCAGGCGGCCTTGGGCTCCCAATAAAATAAATAAATGCTGCAGCCCACCAAAGCACTGTGGATTCTCGTCCTGAGGCCCAGGGGTCTTGTAAAAGGTGTTTGGCGGTGGAGGTGGGGCGAATTTTGCTACTGGGCCTTTGGCCAATCTATCTGGTGCTTGCTGGACATTCCAGCACCCCCTGATATTAAAGGAAAGAGTGCTAAGTTTCAAAGGCAACCTGAGCTGAAAGAGCTGTGTGATGTGGTGGTTAGAGTGTCAAGCTAAAACCTGCAGGAGACAGGTTCAAATCTCTACCCTGCCGTGATGCTCACAGGGTGATGCTAGCTCAGTCAGTCTCAGCCTGACCTACCTCACAGGGTGGTTGTGGGGATAAACTGGGGGACAGACATAAATTCTGCCCCAAGCAACTTGGGGGAAGGGTGTGGTGGATGATTCCTCCTGCTTTCCAAGTGTCTCCCAGATGCCGTCTTGATGCTCATTTGGGTGAACATCATATCCTGGCAACATAATTTTTTGCATGCTTGTGGGACAAGATACAGGCAGGTGACTAAATGTGCCTTCTGCCCTAGATGGAAGGCGTCTCTTTGGGGAGTCAGTAGCTCCGCATTTGCCACTGATGCGAATACGCGCATGCAGATCTTCGAGAGTTCATTGCTTTGGCCAGCACACCGTGAACTTAACACAATGTACCAAGTGTGTCCGTATTGTGTGGGCGAACAGACTTGCACAGGAAGGGACTCTGGGACAGAACAGCCTTCTGTCAGCTGGGGAAGATTTTCTTTGTTGAACTGGCCCAGCCTTGACCTCGTCTTTCCTTTTTGTAACATTTCTGCCTTTAAAACCTTATTTTTAACTCTCTCTCTCTATATATTTAACTATATAAAAATAGGTTGGATTAACTACACATCTTTAACAAAAAAACTGGGGCAGTTACCAATGTGTGACTCAGACCCCGTTCCTTTCTTCCACCGAATTAATGAACAGCGACTGGTTCTCCCAAAACTTTCTTCCTGCTGCCTTCTGTTCATCCATTGATTGGTCAGCAAGCCCAACAATTTACCTCTCTATTCCTTTCCCCTCGACAATCACTTGTTCCTATCGCAGTGGCTGTAGCAGTCAGACAGTCGGTTGGTCTCCGGTGGATCGTTCTGCTAATGGCGCTGCTTTCCTTCAGTGGAAAGGCTCCTTACACCAGGAAGCATAGCCATTAGTGGAATAAATCCACCCGACGGCCCTCTCTTGCTCCTTACCTATCTATCTTCTGTTGAAAATCCCAAATGAGCCTCAGCTAATTGCCTTCTTATCAAAGGAAGACAAAGACTTGCTGGTTAAGGCTAGAGTCTCATTCTCTTCTCCCACCCTTCCCAAAAAATCTGTCTGGCATTCTAACGTCTGCCAACCTCAATGCTTTCGGGCATCAGAGCAGCCGCATTAGTTTTTTCTTTGTCTTAGCATTTGGAATTCAGTGGTATACTGCTGCTGAACATGGAAGTTCTGTTGAGCAGTCAATGCCTGATGGCAGTAGAAGGGCCAGTCTTCTACTAATCTATGATGAGTATCAAGTCAGGTTACCTATTGAAATATTTCCCTGTGTTCAGGGTTGAGTGGGGGGCATGTTTTGACGAAAAGCAAAGGGTGCGTGCTCTCTAGCAAGGGGTTTCCTTCCTGTGTTTGAAGGAAGGGGCTTGCGTGAGAAACCCTTCTGCAGATTTGGGTCCGATACCATGAAGATACTTTGTATGGTTTGGTTTCAGGGCTAGATAGGAGATGGGAGCTTTTGGCTTCTGGAATTCTTTTTATTATTATAAATTTTATTCAAAAGAGAAAAAAGAGACACTTGAAAGTGCATAAAGGACCTTGAAGAGAATAATAAGATTTAAACTACAACAGAAAATATAAGCAAGATATATAATGACACAGCAAAATTTCATAGTATCGCTGCTCTCCCTCTCCTCAGTTACTTATACCCAAAATTTTATACTTGACATTCGATGTTCAGTCATATGCATAACATTTTATATTCAACATTTTAAAAATCTTAGTTTTATAATTAATCTTCATCAGGGCTTTTTTTCAGTGGGAACGCGGTGGAACGGAGTTCCGGCACCTCTTGAAAATGGTCACGTGGCCGGTGGCCCCGCCCCCTGATCTCCAGACAGAGGGGAGTTGAGATGGCCCTCTGCCACTCTGTCTGGAGATCAGGGGGTGGGGCCACCGGCCACGTGACCATTTTCACCAAGGGCTATTTAAACTTTAAAAAACTCCTGCCTTGTTCCAGCTGACCCAAAGTGACATCATTGTGCGGTCCTGAGAGTGTGCGTGCATGCACATGTGATACCAGGGGCACCACCTCCCGCCAAGAGTTGCCCCCTATGCTGGCAACCCACTGAGTTCCACCATCTCTTTTCCCAGAAAACCCTAATCTTCATCCATGTTAATTATTCTTAATATTTCTTAATTTCCAGTTACATATTCAAAGAAATCTCACCATTTTTCCTGGAATTCCTGTGTTGGCCTATGCATACAATTTATAAGTGGGTACTAGACCAAATCAAGCCTGAATTCTCCCTAGAAGCGAAAATGACAAGACTAAAGCTATCGTACTTTGGTCCCATCCTGAGAAGACCAGATTCTCTGGAAAAGTCAATAATGCTAGGAAAAGTGGAAGGCAGTAGGAAAAGATGAAGACCTAAAATGAGATGGCTGGTCTCAATCAAAGAAGCCACGTCCTCCGGTTTGCAGGATCTGAGCAAGTCTGTTAATGAGAGGATGTTTCGGAGGTCTTTCCTAGGGTCGCCATAGGTCGGAGGCGACTTGATGGCACATAACACACACACATCAGCATTTTATATTCCACATTTTAAAATTTTAACTTTGCAGTTGATCTACTTCCACAATAGCCATTCTCGGTTTTACCTAAGTTTCTGCTATCTATTCCAAAGAGAAAATCTTCCTTTCTGCTTCTGTGATTCTGAGCAATGTTTCTCTGTCCGGATCTCCTTACCAGACCCCAATCGGAGCTATTTAGTGGCTTGTCAAGGCAAGATCTTGTAGCGGGACCTCCTTTCATTGAACGGGATGGGGGTCTACGAAGGCCCAAAGCAGCGCTTGCAAGATCGGAGGGAGGCTGGCTGTGCCACACGATCAGTCGCCTCACGCGAAACGCCTCCGGTGTATAAATTTTATTTAAGTTATAAACAGTAAACATTAAAGATTAAAAAACACAACAATAAAAAACACTAACAATACATATAAACATGAAATACCAAACAAGACAAACAGCTAGTAATAATAAAAAGAAAATACAGTTTAAAAAGATAAGAAAAAGACAAACACTAAACTACAAATTGAGTTCCGATTTTCTCCACAACTATATATCGTTTTCAGTCTCGGTTATTCTATGTTAAAATAAGAGCCCTCCTTATCTACTGTTCATGATTCTTAATCCATAAATCCAGACATCATCAAATTACTATAATCTGTTTCATGTAAGAAGTCTGTAAATGGTTTCCATTCATCCAAAAATGTAGATAAGATCAGTGAAATAGTAAAGAGTCCAGTAGAACCTTTAAGACCAACCAAGTTTATTGTAGCATAAGCTTTCGAGAACCACAGCTCTCTTCATCACATGCATCGTCAGATGCTTTGTCAGATCTGACAAAGAGAGCTGTGGTTTTTGAAAGCTGTCAATGCATCTGACGAAGAGAGCTCTGGTTTTCGAAAGCTGTCAGTGCATCTGACGAAGAGAGCTGTGGCTCTCGAAAGCTTATGCTGCAATAAACTTAGTTGGTCTTAAAGGTGCTACTGGACTCTTTACTATTTTGCGACTACAGACTAACATGAACTGCTCTGGATCTAATAATCTAATATCAGTGAAGTAAGTTTTGCCAATGACGCAAACTCCAAAACTTTTATTCCCCACCGCCAAGCGAAACCCAACAAGGGCTTTTGGGAATCCATTTGCCCAGGGTGTTTGCATTTTGAGGCCAGAGTTGTTGAGGGAAAATTAGAAAATGGACCAAAATCCTGGACAAAATTAAGAGACCTACTGTCAAGTAGGAACAAACTGCATTTGAAGAATGGGAATGTTTTGCTGAATATGTCTGTTTTTTTGGAGTTAGACTCCAACTACCTCTGTACTTACCTTCCAAGCTTGAAACAGACAGTTAGCATAATCGTTATCCCTGACAGGTGGAGGGTTGCGTTCAAGCCCCACCCGTGCTGCAGGCGCTGGGAGGGACCCTGGGCAGTAACTGTTCTCCCTGCTGCTGTAAAATGAGAAAAGCAGCCTACCTCGTAGGGGTGTCTGAGAAAACAAGGTTTGAAAAGCACTTTGCTCCTTCAAAAAAAAAATCAAATCAATCGTTGAAGTACCACTTTCAATTTTGGTGATGTCAGGGTGATGTTAGATTGACATTAGATTGCCCTGTGCGATGATGTCACTTCCCGGAACTGATGTCATCATGCCACCCTGGGAGCTTGTGTGCGTTGTGCCAGGTCTCCCCGTCCTGCTGGGAGGGCAAAGGGCACCTGGCAACCTTAGTCTGATGCAGTATGAGGCAAGTTCATGTGTTCATGCATGCCAGTGTGGAAAACCATCTTTTAAGCGGTGGGCTCCCTCCCCTCCCATTTTTTATGCCCCAGTTATATTCCATAGGAGGAAGGGACCGTTCAGCCTAAACAAAGCCGCAGGGCCTGGTGGAAAGGTTGGGTGAAACTAATGGATGTTGAAATGCAAAGAGCAGCTTCCCCAGGGAAGACCCTGACGCAGCCCATCAAGATCCGGCCCTTGCGCGGATCCATGTGGAACGCCTCGAGCAGAGAGGAGGAAACCTGACGCGGCTTTGCATGCGAGAG
The DNA here is from genome assembly GCF_028583425.1 of Eublepharis macularius. Taxonomy (NCBI): domain Eukaryota; kingdom Metazoa; phylum Chordata; class Lepidosauria; order Squamata; family Eublepharidae; genus Eublepharis; species Eublepharis macularius. Next base: position 3,760,952 of record NC_072798.1, read on the forward strand.
AGGTTCACAATGGAGAAAAGGGGCAGGTGCCAGCCGTCTTTCAGTGCACTCGCGCCTGTGAGAGTGCGGTCCCACTCCTGTGGCCTCTGAGCACATTGCTGTCCGTGCGCGGATTGGGGCCTGCCTCCTGGAGCCAATTCCAGTGCCTCTCCGGCGGATTGTGCATTTTGTCATCTCCTGTGCTGGCCTCAATTAAACGGGCTTTTGTGTTGCAGGGCTCTGTGGACTGCCCCAACCTGGAATTTGAGTATGGAGATGCTGACAGCTGCGCTGCTGAGCTATCAGGTAAAATGGTGCTGGCGGGGGGGGGGGGGGGGGATAAGGTCACACCTTTGAAGTCCTCAAACCGGTTTGGTGTAGTGGTTAAGAGTGCCAGGACTCTAATCTGGAGAACTGGGTTTGATTGAAGCCAGCTGGGTGACCTTGGGTCAGTCAGAGCTCTCTCAGCCCTGCCCACCTCGCAGGGTGATTGTTGTTGGGATAATAATAAGAACACACTTTGTAAACCGCTCTGAGTGGGCGTTAAGTTGTCCTGAAGGGTGGTATATAAATCAAATGTTATTATTAAGACAGGATGGTAAGTAAAAAGAAGGGACTCAGAGCACAGGCAGAGCTATTCCAGAGACTGGAGAATGATGTTTTGCGTATCTGTGTACACATGCTCATGTGTGTATGCGTGTGCATGCACACACTTATGTATGTGTGTGTGTATATATATATAGAGAGAGAGATCTCCAGCCTTTGTGCATATATAGTTCTCTGGTCTGGCCAAGTGGTCTTTTCAGTTTTCATGAATCACTGCGAAACCGTGTTTCCTAAAAGCAGAACTGAGCTGCTGGCCCTTACAAGAAGCTCCGAATCCTGTTCTGTGCTGCCTTTGGCAGTCTAGCAGGTTGTTTTCACCTCCAGCACCCCTCCCATCCCCAACTTGCAATTTCTGGAAGTCAGTCAAAGACATCTAAGTGTTTCCGTCCTGAAAATAATCTCCTGGCTCTCTGGAGAGAAAATGTGGCCCCACTGGATTCCGCTCTTAGGAGCTGTCCTAACAAAAGGGAGACACTTTGTTCTGGGGGTGGGGGGGTGGGGTGGGGAGTCCAAGGTTTCCGGTCCTCCCAAGTCCAGCACTTCTCTCCCATCCTGGGTCTTCGCATCCTCTGCAATGCACCCTCTCCCCCAGGCCTTTGGTTTGCATCCATGTAGAAGTGGCACACGCCCAGGAGTTGATGCCAGTGGGGTAGCTGTGGTACTTTATTGCGGCAAGATACAGCAGAAGTCCAGGGGCACCTTAAAGACTAACATTTATCACAGCAGGAGCATCCATGAGTTGAAACTCGCTTCTTCAGAAGAGGAGAAGAGGCTATTCCACATCCTTGTAGAGGAGAGGAGAGGCTATTCCACATCCTAGGAGAGGAGGGGAGAGGCTATTCCACATCCTAGGAGAGGAGGGGAGAGGCTATTCCACATCCTTGGAGAGGAGAGGAGAGGCTATTCCACATCCTTAGAGAGGAGAGGAGAGGCTATTCCACATCCTTAGAGAGGAGAGGCTATTCCACATTCTTATAGAGGAGAGGAGAGGCTATTCCACATCCTTATAGAGGAGAGGAGAGGCTATTCCACATCCTTAGGAGAGGCTATTCCACATCCTTGGAGAAGAGAGGAGAGGCTATTCCACATCCTTGGAGAAGAGAGGAGAGGCTATTCCATATCCTTATAGAGGAGAGGAGAGGCTATTCCACATCCTTATAGAGGAGAGGAGAGGCTATTCCACATCCTTATAGAGGAGAGGAGAGGCTATTCCACATCCTTAGGAGAGGCTATTCCACATCCTTGGAGAAGAGAGGAGAGGCTATTCCACATCCTTGGAGAAGAGAGGAGAGGCTATTCCATATCCTTACAGAGGAGAGGCTATACCACATCCTTATAGGGAAAATCACAGAAGAGGTTGATGACAGTCACCTGCTGTGCTGCTGGGAGGAAATGGAGCTCCTGTGCTGGATTGATGACACACACACACCCCTGATCACACCCCAGGCAGTCCCTTGGGTGTCTTGGCTGGAGGGTTGGCCCTGTCTCTTCCCAGCCTAGACAGGGGGAAAGGGGGGTGGGATCCCATCCCAGAGGCTTCTCCCTTGCAGGGCCCACCAGCGCCCAGAGCAGGGCTTCACCTGCAGCCCAGCCCTGTGTGTTTGCAATCCTCCTGTCTCCAGTGGGGCTCGCTCTCAAGGGAGTCTGCGTTGGTTTGCAGCCAGTTTTCCATTTAATATTTTTTCATTCCTTTGCATCTGTTTTTTTTAAAAGCCTGTCTGTTGCACATGTGTAGAATAATACAGACCATTCCAACTACTCTTTGAAGAAAAATTTCACTGCTCATTGAACTAAACCCATCACATTGCACAACAGAGAGGGACAGTGTGGTCAGCCCTGGCGCCAGGGTTTCTGGCGCTGGAGGCCAGCCTCGTGCACGCTCTGCACGCACGCGCCCCAGACTGCGTGATGACCGTGATGACATCATCACGCAATGCCGCCGGCCGGTGGCTGGGGCAGGACGAGGAGGCCGCCCGCATGCCCCATGCCGCCCCAGCCGCCTGTCGTTCCTGGCCTGTGTCTGCTGCGCAGGCTTGGGGGCGGCCAGTAGCAGCGCGGGCCTGGCCGGTGGTGGCGCAGGATGCGCGCCTCTGCCCCCAGGGCCCCCTCCGGTGCCTGTGGCCCCCGCCTCATGGCTTCAGCGGTGGTGCCGGCCCTGAGTATTGTGTAGCAGTTAGTGTGTCAGACTAGAATCTGGGAGACCCAGCTTCGAATCTCCACTCTGCCCTGGAAGCTCACTGGGTGACTGTGAGCCAGTCACACACTCTCAGCCTAACCCACCTCACAGGGCTGTTGTGAGGATAAAATGGGGGAGAGTTTGGGTCCCCTATTGGGGAGAAAGGTGGGGCGTGAATAACAACAACAACAACAACAACAGAACTGCAAAAGACGGCGCTATTTGAAAACTTATATCAGCTTAGCAAGGCCAATCAGTAATAACGTGACCTCTGCTAATTGTTGATTGTGTTTCAGATAATTTGAATAATAATAATAATAATAATAATAATAGGTCTCTGGTGGAAACGTATCAGCTCAGCAAGGCCAATCAATAATAACGTGACCTCTGCTTATTGTTGATTGTGTTTCAGATAATTCGAATAATAATAATAATAATAATAATAATAATAATAATAATAATAATAGGTCTCTGGTGGAAACGTATCAGCTCAGCAAGGCCAATCAATAATAACGTGACCTCTGCTTATTGTTGATTGTGTTTCAGATAATTCGAATAATAATAATAATAATAATAATAATAATAATAATAATAATAATAGGTCTCTGGTGGAAACCTATCAGCTCAGCAAGGCGAATCAATGATAACGTGATCTTCATTTATTATTGATTGTGCTGTGTGAAATTTGAATAATAATAATAATAATTAATAAACTCTTCCAATATACATCTGTGCAAAACTGCCATTGTTGTTAATATTATTTATAGTCCGCCTTTCACGTCGCCAAACTCTGATCTGCAGAACTTCTGAGGAGTGTTTTTTGTCCTGAGTGCAAAGTCTGCACAGCTACAGCTGTTGATTTGCTCTCTCTTTGCTTTCTGCTTCGAAAATAGACCTCTCTTGCCTGCCAGATTCCCTCGCAGAACAAGAGCTCTTCAATAGGGGGGCGGGAGGTATAATGAGAGTGTTCTATATTTATAGAGCCTCTTTCATCTGGAAGGATTTTGGGCTGCCGGAGGTGCCAGGCGTGCGGAAAGGTGACATCTCCTGGCAGCGGCAGCACAATGGAGAAGCTCTCAGGTGGGGGTGGAGGGGTTTGAGCTGTGTTTTCACCCCCTTCACACACACCCTAGTCTTGGCCAGGCTGGTCCTGTGGGCTGCTGCACTCGAACCCAGACCGGAGTGTGTTGGCCCAGTCCAGGCTCCTTGAGACAAGAACCCATGGCTGGATTTATTTATTATTCTGGTTTTTTTTATCCCACCTTTCTCCCTAGGAGATCAGCTATAGTTTTCCCCTTCTCCATTTTATCTTCACAACCACCCAGTGAGGTAGGTTAGGCTGAGCGCGACTGGTCCCAAGGCACCCAGTAGCTGAGTGGCAATTCGAACCCAAGTCTCCCAGATTGTAGTCTGACATGCTAATGGCTATACTGCACTGTGCAGTGATGTGGACAGCAAATGTCAGACCCCAAAGAGTACGAAGTGAGCGGTCCTCTGCAGTTGATCAGGCAAGGCCAGAAGCCTCGGCTCTGAGTATTTATTCCCATCCAGGCCAATCTAGAGGCTTTGTACTGCTGGCCAATCACATGGCTCTATGTTGTGCCACACCTGTTCCCTTCTGTATTGTGGGCACAGACAGCTGCCGTAGGCCATTCTCCAGCCTCGGGATCATACCCGGCCTGCTCCCCTTGTTCTCTGAGAACACCTTTCTGCCTCATGCTCTAGGCTCACTCTCCTACGCAAAGGCACAAAGGTGCGCACAGCATAGGCAGTGCGGGATTAGACTGGCAGTTCGGCACGACCTCTCCCTCCAGAAGCGTTCAGCAAATGGATGCTAGTATAGTTAGGATCCCCTTGGTGGGGCTGGCTGCTTGCCCAGTCCAGATATTCCATGAAGCCAGGAATGCCGCTGGGCGGCGGTAGCGGCGATCTTTTATTTCATGAGCATGTCCGTAGCTGGCAACAACAGACTTTTTAACAGCAGACTGTTGAAACATGTGGTGACTGTCTGCCAAGCTCGGTCGAATCAGAGGGACGCACGCTTTGATGAATCGTTCCCGTTTGTGGAAACTTTGCCCAAGGCTGGTAAAACTCCGCGGATGTGTTGCATGTTCGTAAAAGTTAACATCACTGTCTCACAAGCGGAATTTCTTTTTGTGATTAGTGTAATTACCAAGACAGGTGATGATAATTTAGATGACAAGAGAGAGAGAGAACATAAAGTTAGGGCTTTAAAAATGCTTCATATAGTATTCTTCTGACCAAATATCCACTCTGTTTCCTCCACCTTTCTAAGAAGCAGTGGGTTCCTGTAGCCATCTGATCCTGCAGCAGGGAGTCCCTCAGGTGGATTATACACTGTGTGAAACAGTGGTTTGGCTTTAAAACTTGCTGCCTCTCCATTTAAATGCATTAAGTTGGATTTGGGGTCATTCATTGAGAGATCGGTTTATCCCAGTTCACTCTCTGGGCTGGTTGACCTTCCTTATGGCTCCTTCTGGAGCAGTGCCTCCACCCCTGGTGTAATGTGAGACTGGGAGCTTTCCAGGTAGAGCAGCTGTGATCTTTGGTGCACGTTGCAGATTGTGGAGGGGTGGCATGCATGTTTGTACCTGCTGCTCCGTTGCCAGAAAACGGTTGGTGCTTTGGGGAAACATATGAGCCAGCATTCTGCAAGTTTGGACATCTCCCGTCGGAGGCAGCCCTCTTGCTGCCTAATCTCTCCCGCCAAGTCCAGGGCTTCCAAGAGGATAGGGTGTTAGAGTGCACGCCCCAGTTTATAGGATATTCCCCTCTGTGCCTGTGGCAAAAGATCTGTTCTGTGTCCGTGACTTTTAAATGGGCCAACTGGGGCAGGGCTGGTGAATTCCCTTTATATTGTGGCCTCTTCGCTCACCCCCGTCAAAACCAATTTGTCTTGCCTGAACACCAACCCCCCCCCTTAATTCTGCCCCTCAAGCATTTCATCTGACCTTTCTTGTCCCATTGTCACTCATGTCTGAAAGGTGACACGATCAGAAGTCCACATGGGTGATACAGCATAGCTAATAATAATAATAACAACAACAACAACAACATTCGATTTATATACTGCCCTTCAGGACAACTTAATGCCCACTCAGAGCAGTTTACAAAGTATGCTCTTATTATCCTCATGACAATCACCCTGTGGGGCTGAGAGAGCTCTGAGAGAGCTGTGACTGACCCGAGGTCACCCAGCTGGCTTCAGAGGGAGGAGTGGAGAATCAAACCTGGCTCTCCAGATTACAGTCCTGCCGCTCTCAACTACTACACCAAACTGGCTCCATGTAAAATGACCCCCCCCCTCCCCGGCTTTGATTCATTTTCATAGTTAATGTAATACTGCATTGGCCCAAGATGGATAATTCCCCATTTTGAATTGGGGGGGAGAGGTCCTTAAGGTTACTGACTGAATTCCCAGTTGTGTGGGGGGGGGATCCCACATTTTGTGTCAGCCCCTGTGATTCCTGGATCCCAGTGTGGCGCACTGCTTAGAGTGTCGGACTAGGATCTGGGGGACCCAGATTCGAATCCCCACTCTGCCATGGCTGCTTGTGGATCACCTTGGGCCATTCACGCACACTCAGCCTAACCTACCTCACAGGGCTGTTGTGAGGATAAAATAGAGATCAGGCGAATGATATAAGCCACTTTGGGTCCTCCATCAAGGAGAAAGGCAGGGTATAAAAGAAGTAAAATTAAAATTTCTGTTAAGTGATGGGAACATTCTATGGATGGGAATTTTTTGGGTTTGAGGGTCCCCCTCAGAAGGGCTCTGGCTATACTTATAGAGCATCTTCCATCTCAAGGGATTCCAAGTTCTGTGTGTGTGTGTTGAGCTGTGTTATTTCTTTGTTTGGTGTCTCCTCTTTCTGTTGGTACACAAACAAGTCTCTCCTTGCATAGCACCAGGGCTTTTTTTCAGCTGGAACGCAGTGGAACGGAGTTCCGGCACCTCTTGAAAATGGTCACATGGCTGGTGGCCCCGCCCCCTGATCTCCAGACAGAGGGGAGTTGAGATTGCCCTCCGTGCAGCTGAGCGGCACAGAGAGCAATCTAAATTCCCCCCTGTCTGGAGATCAGGGGGCGGGGCCACCAGCCATGTGACCATTTTCACTGAGGGCGATTTAAACTTTAAAAAACTCCCCCCTTGTTCCAGCTGACCCAAAGTAACGTCATTGTGCGGTCCTGAGTTCCACCACTGAGTTCCACCACCTCTTTTCCCAGCAAAAAAGCCCCGCATATAGCACAGTCACAGGAATTCCGCATGCCATCACAGCAAATGCCAGGATCGTCGTCTGGAGAGGAGGTGTCTTAGGATGTCAGCTTGGAAGCGCCGGCTCTGCCCGTGTTCCAGTGGCAGTGGGAGGGGCTGCTCGGGGCGCTCCCTCCACCTGCTTCCGTGTGGTACAGGGGCTTTCTTCCCTTTTGCCTCAGGGTCTCTTGCTGAGCCTGCCAAGCGCCTCTCCCCAGACTGGGGGCTCTTGTGTCCTTGTTTGGGAAGGGGTCTTTGCACCCATGTTTGCCGAACCAGCCCTCCGTAGAAGGGCTGCTGTTTTTAGCCCTGGGGTCTCTTGTTGCTAGACAGGGCTGGCGAGAGCATTTTGTCTGGGCGCACTCTTCCAGAAGCAAGCAAGGGAAAGAAGGCGCCTTTTGTGATGGGGTTCCCATCTTTATTGTTTTCTGGCAGGGATTTTGTGCTTGGCACACCTTGTGCTGCAGGCAGGAACTCAACTGGTGCCCCTGTTTGCACGTCCCCCTTGGCCTAGAGAGGTCTTCACTTGGTCTTTGACCAGGCTCTGTTAGGATGTCAGGCAGTTGCCCGCCTTCTTAGGCCTGCTGTATCCTCCCTCCCCTCTGCCCATGGACTGGGGAGTCTCAGATTCAAATCTTGCTAGAAGAACGCTCGGTGAAGCTAATCTCCGCAAAACCGGGATAATCATACGGCGCTTACAAGGGTTTTACCAGGTCACGCGTGCTCTGGATTTTCTAAAGTGCAATGTGCTTGGCAAGTGTTAGGCCCCTCTTTGTATCCATTTATTTTCAACTCCGCTCTTGTGTGCTGTTCAAAGGCCTTTTTTGTGCTAAAGTATATTTTGCAACAAGCCAAGTCGGATAAGCGATGCAAAGCGAGGTCGTCCACATGTTTGCATCATTCTGCTTTCTCTAGCGGGAAAGGAGGGGCGCGTGTAGCTCTTCAGAGCTCTCAAGACTGAGGTCTGGTGGGGGCAGCCCCCCCCCTTGGCTTCTGAGACCGCCAGGCACTGGGTGGCCTCTGGGCGAGCATTCATTCTTTCCTCCTTGGCTGGCTATCAGGTTCTCCTCTCTAGCAGTGCAGCTGCTGCCATGAGAAATGGATGTGGCACGTGGCATGGGTGATAGGCTTGGGTGGCGCCCTTTGCCACTCTGGCTTATAAAAGCCTGAGGTGACAGAGAGAGCCGATGGTGTGGATCGCTGTCCCTCTTCAGTTGGGAACGGCTCCGTTTCTATTGTAAACTCTGCAGGTTATGTAGATACTGTGTGCGACGGCAATAAAAAAGGCCAACGCTATGCTGGGGATTATTAGGAAGGGAATTGAAAACAAATCAGCTAGTATCAAAATGCCCCTGTATAAATCAATGGTACGGCCTCATGTGGAACACTGTGTACAATTCTGGTCACCACACCTCAAAAAAGATATTATAGCACTGGAAAAAGTGCAGAAAAGGGCAACTAGAATGATTAAAGGGATGGAACACTTCCCCTAGGAAGAAAAGTTAAAGCGCTTGGGGCTCTTTAGCTTGGAGAAACGACGACCGAGGGGTGACGTGATAGAGGTTTACAAAATTATGCATGGGAAAGAGAAGGTAGAGAAAGAAGTATTTTTCTCCCTTTCTCACAATACAAGAACTCATGGGCACTCAATGAAAATGCTGAGCAGTCGGGTTAGAATGGATAAAAGGAAGTACCTCTTCACCCAAAGAGTGATTAACACATGGAATTCACTGCCACAGGAGGTGGTGGCAGCTTCAAGAGGGGATTGGATAAACATATGGAGCAGAGGTCCACCAGCGGCTCTTAGCCACAAGGTATAGATGGACCTCTCTGTCTAGGGCAGGGATGCTCTGTATTCTTCGTGTTTGGGGGCAGGCAATCAGTGGGAGGGCTTCTCATGTCCCTTCCCCACTGGCAGACCTCCTGAGGACACCTGGGTTTTGGCCACTGTGTGACACAGAGTGTTGGACTGGACGGGCCACTGGCCTGATCCAACACGGCTTCTCTTATGTTCTTATGATTGGCATCTATGGAACACTTGGGGCATGCAACCTCAGGACGGGCCTTAGCTCAGCAGGTAGAGCCGCTGCTTTTCATGCTGAAGGATGCAGGTTCTATCCCCAGCATCTCCAGTTAAAGGATTTTGGTTCACAGGACTGGAATGGACCTTTCTGTACCCAAGACCCTGGAGAACCACTGCCAATCAGAGCAACCAGCTCTGAACTGGATGGATCAAGAGCTGCACGTAGAGAGTGCGTGTGTTATGTGCAGTCAGGTCAACTCCGACCTATGGCAACCCTATGAAGGAAAGACCTCCAAAACGTCCAATCATTAACAGACTTGCTCACATCCTGCAAACTGGAGGACGTGGCTTCTTTTTATGGAGTCCAGCCATCTCATTTTAGGGCTTCCTCTTTTCCTGTAGCTTAATTTTGATTCGGGGGGGAAGAGTGGTGGCTCAGTGGCAGAGCGCTGCTTATGCACGCACAGGGATGCGGGTTCGTGCCCCAGCCAATCCAGTAAAAGGGTGGCAGGCGGCAGGGAAGCCCGTGCTCATCCTGAGACCCTAGAAAGCCTCTGGCGGGCAGAATGAGAGACCACCGATTGGACTTGGCGGAAGGCGACCTCGTCTCTTCCTCTGGCTCTGCCCTTCCCCGCCCCCACCGTCTGGGCATTGCAAAGCCTGCTGTGTTGCAAGTGATGCCTCCTGCTGATTGCGTTGCACACTGTGATGAAATCCATCCTCTGCCGGGAAGAACCAGGTTGCTTTGGGATAACAAAATGGCCACGTGGGGAGAGGATTTCCTGACTGTGTGGCCTGCAAGACACAAGTGGAAAGACGGCATCCCCTGGTGTGTCAATATCCCGTCGTTCCTCCCGGGGACTGTGTTTGAGTCTCACAACAACCCTTTAGTGCAGGACTGTTTTGAGAGGCAGCAAAGCGGCCAAGGCTGCACGCTAAGCTAGGCTGGGCGTTGAACATGTTTTTTTTTTATTGTTCTTGCTCATTGAGTGTTGGATTGGATTTCAGTGAGAAAGTTGGACAATAAATAAATAAAATAATAATCATGTACCCCAGCTTCATTGTTCTGCTCTAGGTGGTCCTTTTAACCATCATCCTTTCCATGAAAGGGATTGGTGGGCCGGCGCAAACCAAGGCGTTGTGCTGGACGGCATTGATTCTTTTTTCTTCTTTGTCCAACAGAACTCTACAGCTACACAGAAGAGCCAGAGTTTGCCATCAACAGGAAATGCTTTCAGGAGGATTTTCAGACCCAAGGTAGCTTTCTTGCATTAGACAGCAAATTGGAAACATGGGCCTGTTGGGTTGTGCCAGAAATACAGGGCTCGCGCAAGAAAATTCTGAGCTCAGACCAGATCGCTCTTCTTTTGCGTGGAATTAATAAGTGGGCTTCGTTCTGAATCTCGTTCTGCAGAATTATTAACGGGGTGGTAGTTCTTTTTTGTTGCGAAGAGCGATGTGGCAAAAAGGGTGCGCGTGCAAAGGACAGAACAGTGCATTGACTGGAAAATACTGTAGTCTGTGACCCGGCAGTGGGGTCTTTTGCCAATCCTGACTGCAGTTAGTTGTTCAAACTTGTTTCCATATGGAGGTCTAGATCCTTCCTTTAAACTTTAAAAGCCCTGACATTTTCCCTTGGGAAATTACATTTTGCATTGAGGCACTGCAAACTCAATTTGTGAAGTCTCAAGATGTAGTTTCAACGGTTTAGATGTTGAATCAGCTTTGGAGGAATGTATTTGCAATAATCCTGGGAGCAAACAAAGGTTTTATTACTTTAACGTTCAGCTGTATAAGGACCTTTGTGCATGTACACTGTGACAGCAATTTTCTGTCTTCATTCCAACAAATTAAGGAGAATTTATATTTTTATCAGAAGTACTGAAGAAGGTACATACAACAGTACTGAAATGAATTAGACCAGGGAGTGTGTACTGTTTGCTCTAGATTATTGTCTCCTACACCATAAAAGGTGAGCCGTATTGGCGATGATTCACCTTTTATTTCTGTGCAGCTGCTGGTGGTGGGAAGGCCGGGCGTGCCTGCACTGCCTGTCCCAGCCCCATTGGGCCGAGCTGGTAGCTGTGGTGGGAATGCCCGGTCCAGCCGCCCTGCCCTCCCCTGGCTGGGATGGGGATGCAAAGGAGGCATCCATGCCAAGCCTAGCTGCCCTGCCTTCCCTCGGCCGGGATCGGGCACTGCAGAGGGGCAATGCCCGGCCTGGTCACTGTGCCCTCCCCAACCAGATCGGGATGCCGTGAAGGGGGCAATGCCTGGCCTGACCTAGAGCCCGTTGTATTTTTTCCCCCACAACGAGCTTTGTTGCTAGTTTTTTAATATTCTGTTCAGACTTTATTCTGGTTATCCTTATATTGTGGGAATTTGATTCCCCACTCTTCCACTTGACGCCAACTGGGTGACCTTGGATCAGTCACAGCTTCTAGGAGCTCTCTCAGCCCCACCCACCTCAGCCCCACCCATCTCACGGTAATGACATACTTTGTAAACTGCTCTGAGTCTGTAAACATTAGATTTATATACTGCCCTTCAGGATGACTTAAGCGACTATCTATCTATCTATCTATCTATCTATCTATCTATCTATCTATCTATCTATCTATCTATCTATCTATCTATCTATCTATCTATCTATCTATCTATCTATCCATCCATCCATCCATCCATCCATCCATCCATCCATCCATCCATCCATCCATCCATCCATCCATACATACATACATACATACATACATACATACATACATACATACATACATACATACATATATTTAAAAATATTTTAAATTATTTATAATTTAAAATATATAAAATATATTATAAATATATAATATATTTAATATATATATATATAATGTATATATATATGGATAAAGTGTGCTATGAATGACTATTCTCATTTCTCACTATGAGAAAAGTATATATTTAAGTGGATATTGTATTCTTTACGCCGAGAATTATTGTAATAATTACACAATATTATGAGGCCATTTTATGTGTGTACGGTGCCCTCAAGTCATAGCTGACATATGGCAACTCCTGGCAGGGTTTTCATGGCAAGAGACTAACAGAGGTGGTTTGCCATTGCCTGCCTTTGCAACCCTGGTCTTCGCTGGAGGTCTCCCATCCAATTACTAACCAAGGCTGACCCTGCTTAGCTTCTGAGATCTGACGAGATCAGGCTCACCTGGGCTATCCATTCCAGCCATACACTTGCTTATTTAACTGTATTTCATTGTGGATAGTTCAGGTGGGTAGCCGTGTTGGTCTGCAGTAGAACAGCAGGATTTGAGTCCAGGGGCACCTTAGAGACCAACAAGATTTTTTCAAGTGTATAAGCTTTCGAGAGTCACAGCTCTCTTCTTCAGACAATGTATTTCATTGTAGAACCTTGTGACATTTGATAACAATATATGCATAGTTGTCATTTTCTTCATGCATGGTGTTGTGAGGTCCTCCCCATTTGATTTGTTCTTCTGGGTCACACAGTGGCCAACCACTTGCTCTGGAGGGCCAACAACAACGAGGCCTTCCCCCAAAGTTACCTCCTGGCTCTGTAATTCAGGGGTTCACTGCCTCTGGATATAGAGTAGCAAGGCATTTTTTTTTGCAACTGAGAGCGGTTGACAGCTGTCAAGATTGACTCTTTTGCCTTAAGACCCTCCTGGAGTCCTGGAACGCGGAGAGGGAAGAGCCGTGCCATTCGGTCAGCTGAGATTTGTCGCCACTCCAGCACGTGTCTCTCCTGCAGCGAAGGGGCGCCGGTGGTCGGAGCTGGATGCATCTCAGCAGAAGGCCTACGTGATGCGGCTGCTGGACGGGCTGGAAGTGGTCAACAGAGACAAGAGGCTCAAAGTGGCCAGGGCAATTCTGTATCTGGCACAAGGTAATCCCGAGGCACGTGATAGATCAAGATGGGCAGCCGTGTTAGTCTGTCTGTAGCAGTAGAAAAGATCAAGAGTCCAGAAGCATCTATAAGACCAACCAAATTTGTAGTAGGGTGTGAGCTTTCGTGAGTCACAGCTCACTTCTTCACTATCTGCAGAAGTGAGCTGTGAATCATGAAAGCTCATCCCCTACCACAAATTTGGTTGGTCTTATAGGTGCTTCTGGACTCGTGCTCTTTTCTATCAGGCATGATGCTTGCAGTTCGTACTGAGCAGGAATGGTGATGCAGGGGAAAAGAACGTTCTTTTTTTTTCTTCAAGTGGTGGTGGAGAGTGCCCTCAAGTCATAGCTGACTCATGGGGACCCCTGGTGGGGTTTTCATGGCAAGACACTCACAGAGGTGATTGGCCATTGCCTGCCTCTGCAACCCTGGTCTTCCTTGGAGGTCTCCAATCCAATTACTAACCAAGGCCGCCGCTGCTTAGCTTCTGAAATCTGACAAGATCGGGCTCCCCTGGGCTATCCAGGGCAGGGCTTTTGTTCGAGTAAAACTCTCTTTACTGTAGAACTTACTTTTTGGAACGATTGACTTTAGAGTGTCCTGGGCTGCCTTTCAGTGCCGCTCAGACCCTGCAGATGGTTCGCAATAGTCCTACCAATGCAAAACTTCCATTCATCGCACAGCTCTGTTTCGTGCGGGGTGGCGGCTCTTGCCATTTTGCATGGTCTATATAAGGAAGCTTTATTCTGATTTCTCAGTGTCGGAACTCAAAAGCCGAGGAAAACATGACTTGATGTCTCTTCCCCCTCCCCTCCTTGGTTTCCCAGGGGTCTTTGGGGAGTGTGAGACCGAGGCGGAAGTCCTCCACTGGGCTCGCTACAACAACTTCCTGTTGTACCAGATGGGAACGTTCACAGCCTTCCTGGAGCTGCTCAACATGGAGATGGCGTAAGAAGGTCTTTTGGCAGAATGTCCCCCAAACTCTGCGCTTGATGAGTGCCCCTCACCTTTAAGCTTGTTCTTGGAAGTAATTTTAAGGAAAGCAACCCCCCGCCTCAATTTTTTTAAAGCGCTCTCTGTCACATTCATATGTACATATGTAGATGTTAATCTGTGGGACTCATTGCCACATGACTTGTAAAATGGACAGGAGAAATGGCATAAAGAGATGGCCAACGTCTGTATTTTCGGGACTACTCTAATAGCCTTGGCAGCGCCTTGGGAACTGGAAGTGTATTTCTGTGCATGTAGGAAGTGTGCGCACGTAGGGCTCTCTCTCTCTCCTCATGATAGGTAACACTGCTTTTTCAAACATAAATTCCGTGCTCAGGATCCGGCGATTGTGGGAGGCCAGCACACACATATGTAAAATTCAAGGCACATCATGTCATGTGTAGAGGGCTGCACAGAGAGAATGAGTGTGTCAGGCTCCGTGGGCAGCCTGGAGCAGAAAGAGTTTTGTTATCATACGGCACGTGCGCTCTGATGAAGGCAGGGTGCTATGAAGAAATCCCCAAAGAGCGCGTCTGGTTTTCTCTTACCCGTTCATCTGACTCGACAGCGCCTGCTAAAGGGTAACTGGAGGCCGATATAAGAGGTTTGAGGGTGGATCCAACCTCTGGGTGGGGTTGGCCATTCCATCCGTGGAGGGTAGGTCTCCTGGTGTTCTGGGGTGGAGGCTGCTACTGCTGCACCACCTATAATGTGAAGGGCGTAGGCAGGCTGAGTGCTATGCCTGCCTGCCTGCCAGCGTGAGTTGCCAGCTCAGTTGCCAGAGAGAGGACCTGCCAGGTCGCCTTTTGACAGTGATTTCCCTGTTTAATCCCAGAAACAGCCAAGCATGCAGCAGTGCCCTGAGGAAGCCAGCCATCTCCCTGGCCGACAGCACTGCCCTCAGGTGAGCTTCGACCGCTGCGTTGGGGTGGAGGGTGCCTGCGAGCGTGGGAATTGGGGCCCTCTTTTCTCACCTGCCTGTGAGGTGATCTATGGCCTAGTTCCAGACTGAGGGAGAAATATGGCACCAAGTTCTGGAACTGGGAGGCCCAATTCCCTACAAGCCCCCCGCCCCCATCTCCCTGACCCAACCATGTGGGGGTGGGCGAGTGGGGAAAAGATAGCTCTGGGTGACTCGAGTGAGCAAGCCAAGTCTTCAGCGTTTCAGACAGGGAGGACCCTTGTGTGTGGTGGGGGCATCAGGTGTCTCTCTGACCTGCCTTCAGGCTGCTGCTGAGCGTCATGTACCTGATGGTGGAAACCATCCGGGTGGAGAAGGAGACAGACCCGCCGGAGTGGAAAACCTCCCGAGAAACCTTCCGGACCGAACTTAGTGAGTCTGTCACTTGATTTGGGATTGACCAGTCAATGCTATAAAATGGAACTGAACTGGGAGGGTAGGAAGCTGTCCAGCCTTAAAAAGAACAGCCAGAACTTTTCAGAACTTTACATTTATCTCCGTTGAAATTCATTTTATTTGTTTTAGCCCAGTTTTCCAGCCTGTCAAGATCATCCTGTATCCTGAATCTATATTCTACTGTATTTGCTATCCCTCTCAATTTAGTATGACAACCATCTTGAAGTACTTGAAGGGCTGTACTATAGAGGATGGTGCGGAGTTGTTTTCTGGTGCCCCAGAAGTCTGGACCAGAATCAACGGGTTGAAATTAAATCAAAATTGTTTTTGGCTAAACATTAGGAAGAACTTCCTGACAGAGCGGTCCCTCAGTGGAACAGGCTTCCTCGGGAGGTGGTGGGCTCTCCTTCTTTGGAGGTTTTTCAGCAGAGGCTAGAGGGCCCTCTGACAGCAATGCTGATTCTGTGAACCTGGGCAGATCATGACAGGGAGGGCAGGAAGGATTACATCAGTGCTTAGTTCTCGTGGCCCCTTCTTACATGCCCAGGGTAATGCTGGTCGCCGCTTTTGGGTCATAGATCCAGAGGAGTTAGCCGTGTTAGTCTGTAGTTGCAAAATAGTAAAGAGTCCAGTAGCACTTTTAAGACTAATCAACTTATTTGTAGCATTTGATGCATCTGATGAAGAGAACTGTGGTTCTTGAAAGCTTATGCTACAAATAAGCTGGTTAGTCTTAAAGGTGCCACTGGACTCTTTACTACTTTGGACTCAGGAAGCAACTTTCTCCAGGCCAGATTGGCCAGGGATCCTGGAAGTGTTTTGCCATCTTTTGGGCATGGAGCAGGGGTCACTGGGGTGTTGGGGGGAGGTAGTTGTGAATTTCCTGCATTGTGCAGGGGGGTGGACTAGATGACCCTGGAGATCCCTCCAACCCTATATGATTCTAAGTTGTAGTGGAGTTCTGCACATGAAACTGCCTTGTAATGAATCAGACCCTGGGTCCATCAAGGTCACTATTGTCTACTCTGACTCCCAGGCAGAGGTCTTTCACATCAGCTGCTGCCTGGTCCTTTTAACTGGAGATGCTGCTGGGAATTGAACCTGGAATAATAATAATAACATTTGATTTATATACCGCCCTTCAGGACAACTTAATGCCCACTCAGAGCGGTTTACAAAGTATGCCATTATTATCCCCACAACAAAACATCCTGTGAGGTGGGTGGGGCTGAGAGAGCTCTGAGAGAGCTGTGACTAGCCCAAGGCCACCCAGCTGGCTTCAAGCGGAGGAGTGCGGAATCAAACCCGGCTCTCCAGATTAGAGTCCTGCCCCTCTTAACCACTACACCAAACTGCATGCAAAGCAGGGGCTCTTCCGCTGAGCCACGGCCCCTCCCAATCTCTCCCTTGAGTGGAGCGTTACAACCTGTGCGCAGATCAGGAATCCCTGCCCAGAAGAAATCCAGCATGAACATATACCCTACAGGGGGAAAAGGGGTTATGTACTTTTTTGCATTAAAAAAGCCCAAATTCAGCCTCCAGTATAAATGTTATGTGACGCAGCAGTCGGTGTTTGACTAGGATCTGGAAAACGCGGGTTCGAATTATTATAATATAATAATAACATTCAGTTTATATACCGCCCTTTAGGATGACTTAACACCTACGTGGAGTGGTTTACAAAGTATGTTATTATTATCCCCACTACAATAATCACCCTGTGAGGTGGATGGGGCTGAGAGAGCTCTGAGAGAGCTGTGACTAACCCAAAGTCACCCAGCTGGCTTTAAGTGGAGGAGTGGGGAATCAAACCTGGTTCTCCAGATTAAAGTCCCACGCTCTTAACCATTACACCAAACTGGTGTAGCTACCTGCTCTACCTGCGTGAAGGAGCATGCTGAAAGGAGGGGTTTGTCAGGATTGGAGAAAGCATCAAAATTGTGACCTGGAAGAGGTGACTGCTCAAGTGTTTCCAGATGAGGACTAGAAGTTTTGTTTGATAAAAGTAAGGAATGGAGGTTTCCGGGAATCCAAATCCTGTCCCAGATTTCAGGTGAAATTTGGAACAGCAGATGCAGAACCATCTTAGCCCATTTTGGACAGCCGACAGGCAGGACCCCCCCCCCCCTCGCCCGCCCCCTTTGAAGAGAGTGCCGCTCCTGGAGCTCAGAATTTGAATAAATAACTTGTTGGATTGTCTCTCTCACCGTTTCAGGTTGGAGGCAAACAGATTGGCCTGAACAGGTTTGTTTGTCTAGCCCTCTTTGCAGGGGTGTTTTTTCCTCTTTTTAATGCACCTTCTCTACCTGTCTCTTCTGAGGTTTCCCCGTACACAGCGAAGAGCCCTTCGCCCTCTTGCTGTTCACCATGGTGACCAAGTTCTGTAGTGGGCACGCTCCGCACTTCCCCATGAAGAAAGTCCTGCTGTTGCTGTGGAAGGTGTTGGTGGTGAGTGAGATGACCCTTCTGTGTATACATTTGGGGAAAGGGCCCCAGTATAATGTGTGTATGGTGGTTAGGCCAGTGCGGGGGGGAACACTTGCAGAAGGAAGAGGCGGTAGAACTTTGAGGCGGCAGCTGATATTCTGCTTGACTACTACAGACTAACACAGCGAACTCCTCTGAATCCGCTGGAGAAGGCTCTTTTGCATCGATACTCCATGCAAGGAGAAAGCTAGCACACAAGGGAAAGAGTTCTATGACTAATTAAAAAATTAATATCTTAAAATGCTGAATATAAATGTTGAATATAAAATGCTGAGTATAAAGTAAATAAGAAGATGGACAGGAGCAATATTTTCTAGCTTAAATGTGCTTATATTTATGTATTGTTACGGTCTTTTTTCTTTTCCAAAAAACTTTTTATTTTTTTTTAAAAAGGGAAAGAGTTTCTGACGCTTCTCTTTCCTTGCTGTGCTCATTTTCTGTTTGTAATATTTTTTTGGCAGAGGGAACATTCCAAAATGTGATTCTCCCCTATGCCGCACACACCCACCCTTGCACTGAGGGGTGGTGCGGTCCATTTTGCCTCTTCATTCCCGTGTGTGTGTAGATCAGCCCACCCCCAAGGGAGTGATGCTTTCCGTCTCTGCAGTTCACTTTGGGCGGTTTCGAAGCCCTCCAGGCCATGAAGGTGAAGAAGCGGGAAGAGGTGGGCCTCCCGCCCCTGCCAGAGGACAGCATCCAAGTCATGCGCAGCATGCGGGCGGCTTCCCCTCCGGCCTACGCCATTGAACTGATAGAGCAGCAGCAGCAGCAGCAGCAGAAGAGAGGACACCGGAGCCGGAGGGTAGGGGCCGGGCAGGGAGCCGTTTACTCTCCTGGTGCCGGGCAGGTTGCGTGTCTGTCCTCAGTTTCCTTGAATCTGTAGTGACCTACCTTGCAGGACTGTTGGGACAAATGAGCATTAGAAAGTAATTTGCAAAAGCAGTGCTACGGGAAGGGCAGCATTTAATAAATTACATGTGTGAATGCATTACTTGCCTTATACAGAATCAGACCCTTAATACATCAAAGACAGTATTGTCTATTTTGGCAGAGCCCCAGACGGACCTCTTGAGCATCACTAACTATCGGATCCTTTAAACTGGAGATGCCGGAGATTGAACCTGGGAACTTTTGCATGCCAAGCAGATGTTCTACCGCTGAGTCACAGCTCTCTGGCCTCTCCAGCCTTCTGCCTTTTCAGTTATTTAATTCTTGCCTTAAAGTGACATGTTTCCAAAATGTCAGTATGGGTGCCTTTCAGAGATATTGGAATTTAATCACACACAAGGCCAAATCCCGCAATTCCATTGCACTAAGCGTGGCCCTTTCCTCCAGTGCCAGGAAAATCCCTTGTGCCAGAGGAAAGGGCCTCTATATTCATTCATTCATTCATTCATTCATTCATTCATTCTGTTGCACTAAGTGTGGCCCTTTCCTCCAGTGCCAGGAAAATCCCTTGTACCAGAGGAAAGGGCCTCCATTTTCATTCATTCATTCATTCATTCATTCATTCATTCATTCATTCATTCATTCATTCATTCATTCATTCTGTTGCACTAAGTGTGGCCCTTTCCTCCAGTGCCCGGAAAATCCCTTGTACCAGAGGAAAGGGCCTCCATTTTCATTCATTCATTCATTCATTCATTCATTCATTCATTCATTCATTCATTCATTCAACTTCTCGCGCCCACACTCCCTGCAAGCAGGCTCAGGGCGGGTTGCAACAATTTCAACACATATTAAAATCACAATAAAAACAACATTGGTTATCATAAAAACACAGTTCCAAAACAGCGATTACTGCAGCCCAGCCCTGCCAGCAGTGCTCGGGGGAGGGTGTGTGTGAGGAGCCGTCATTTCTGCCCCACTACAACTTATATGAGGGGCCAAGATACTGGACCACCTCGCTGATAAGAGACCGGAAGGGAGGCTCCCATATGGATACAGGACCAGCCTCAACCATATGCCTGGCGGAACAACTTAGTCTTGCAGGCTCGCTGAAAGGATAAAAGATCTTGGTGGGCCTCTATTGATAGAGAGTTCCACCAGGTTGGAGCCAGGACCGAAAAGGCTCTAGCTCTGGTCGAGCCCAGTCTAGCTTTGCCTGGTGAAATTGTCACCCTCAAACGTTGTACTGAGTCTCCAGTGGAAGGGGCTTGTGTAGCAGTGTGACCCTCACTGGGGCACCAGTTCAGCCGCCGGCAAAGGACACCAAGCCTGGGGTGCCCTTTGTCCCCCTCTGATGGCTTGACATGTGTGGGGTGGGATGGCTTCTGCTGTAGCATTTGTTCAAAACTGGATGGTCTTTCCCGCACAGGAAAATTCAATTCTGAACGAGTGCTGGGTGCAGATGCAGTGGTAGTCCAGAGAGGGGCCACTGCGGATGGAGCCACGTTGTTCCTGCACTGATTTTCCCCTTTCTTCCCCCTTTGCCACACGCAGCCCCTGATGAAGCAAGACAGCTTGGACATCTACAATGAGAGGGACCCCTTCAAGAACGACGAGGCGGCAGCAGATGAGGACGAGATTGATGACATTGACAACGGGATTGAAGGGGAAGTGGATATGATGGAGCGGGACACTGTCGTGCAGCCTGTCTTGGTGTCACGCCCGCCAGTCGAGAGGGTCTCCTTCCCGAAGGGGCTTCCCTGGGCCCCCAAAGTCAGGTACTTCACTCCCTCTGCTTGCCCTACTTTCAGAAAGCCCTTGGGGGTTGAGAGTAAGAGCACACCATTGAGGGCTGCACGCTCCCTTATCTGAAGAATTGTGCCATGTTTCTCTGGCTAGTCGAAACCACTTCTGCATTACCTTGGCCTTGCAGGCGGGAATCTTGAGTGTGTTGTGGTTTTTTGTCTCATTTTTTTTGCACTTTTAGCTGCTTTTTCTTTCCCCCTGTTCAGAGCAGCTTACATGTCTTTCCAAGAAGGCCTTTCAGGGCCAGGCTGGCTTATCTGTAGTAGTGGAAAAGAGCAAGAGTCCAGTAGCACCTATAACAAAATTAGTGGTCGGGGGTGAGCTTTCGTGAGCCACAGCTCACTTCTTCAGATACAGCTAGAATGTGAGTCCATCTGTCCTTATATCTTGGATATAAGATATAAGGACAGATGGACTCACATTCTAGCTGTATCCGAAGAAGTGAGCTGTGGCTCACGAAAGCTCACCCCCGACCACTAATTTTGTATATCTTGGATATAAGATATAAGGACAGATGGACTCACATTCTAGCTGTATCCGAAGAAGTGAGCTGTGGCTCACGAAAGCTCACCCCCTACCACTAATTTTGTATATCTTGGATATAAGATATAAGGACAGATGGACTCACATTCTAGCTGTATCCGAAGAAGTGAGCTGTGGCTCACGAAAGCTCACCCCCTACCACTAATTTTGTATATCTTGGATATAAGATATAAGGACAGATGGACTCACATTCTAGCTGTATCCGAAGAAGTGAGCTGTGGCTCACGAAAGCTCACCCCCGACCACTAATTTTGTATATCTTGGATATAAGATATAAGGACAGATGGACTCACATTCTAGCTGTATCCGAAGAAGTGAGCTGTGGCTCACGAAAGCTCACCCCCTACCACTAATTTTGTTAAGTCTTATAGGTGCTGCTGGACTCTTGCTCTTTTCCACTGCTACAGACAGACGAACATGGCTACCCATCTTGATTTATCTGGAACAACTGCTGTGCAGCTTGAACTTTGAGAGTGTTCCATGGTGCTAGCCGGTGGTTCTTTGATTAAACCCAGAGTCCCCATTTCACTGTGATGTCCTTTATCTTGGTGGTAGCAAAAATTAGCAAACAGGGTCATATGGAGCCCTGAATGCTGAAATCGAGGTCTGACTCCTCCAAATTTTGGGGCTGGCTTCTTTCCAAAGAAATTTTGTCAGGGCCTGCTTTAAGGCCTTCAGCCACTGCTTCTCCCACGTGCCTCTCTGTACAAAATGATGTGAGTGAAGGTTTTCCAGTAGCCAAGGTTGGTGTGAGAAGAGAGGCTGGAAGATGGGGAGGGCACTGTTGACGCCTCCCCACCCCACACACACTTAATGATAAAGTAAAATCTACCCTGGAGGATTTTTGGGCTGGCTGCGTGGTTTATTTTAAGTCTGAGTGGTCACCTGGAAGGGGAGGCAGGTGTTGTGAAACCCTGCTAAGCAGCGCATGATGAAATCAGTTCAACAAAAATTGAAACCAGTACCCTCCCCCTGCCCTCCCACATACACACCTCCTGGCAGTCCATCTGGCCACGACGAAAGTTTTGCGGAGAAAACATGTAGCATTTATGTCCTGCGCCGTCGAACATCCTAATAGATAACAAAGGCCTGCTTCGCTTCTGTATGACAACAGAAGGGCCTTGGGAGGCTCACGGGGTGCTACACTTGGCCTAACAATGTTGGAAGAGATATCAGAATAAACCTTCCACCTCTGTGTGCTCGTGCTTCGGAGCGCAAATTGGCTGGCTGCTGTGTTCTGCAGAGCTGGAGGCAGCCGAATGTTTTATCTCGTGCTGCTGAGCTATTGATGGGGTTAGTTTGGCCATGCTGTGTGGCATGCGTGTGCCTACTTCTCTCCCTGCCCCCGTGCTCTTCTTCTCTTCCAGACAAAAAGATATAGAACATTTCCTGGAGGCCAGCAGGAACAAATTCATTGGCTTCACGCTTGGGCAGTGAGTATTATGTGTCTGGGAGGAGGGACAGAGCTCTTTGGGGGCTGCTTCCAGCCACTGAAGTGGGGGTCTTTTCCCCTGAATATCCCTTGCTAGATCGGCGGCTGGCTGGCTGTCAGGCACCTTCTTTCCCGAGCCTGCTTTGCAAGATGCAAAGATTTGTAGAGATTTGTAGATTCTGCACACATCGCTACATCTCAGATCAGTGGCTGCTCCGCCACCCGCCAATCCCAAATGCAGCAAGACTGGGCCACAGAAAGGGAGAGAGGGGTGTGTGCATTTGGTGCACTCCCCAGGCATGCAGAAAAATAAGAACATTGGATTTAACCCAAAGGAGAAAGAGAAGAACGCCATTCCTGCCGGGCCTATTAAGGACGTGAATATGGTACCTAAGGCAGAGAATGTAATAATACTAATACTAATACTACTACTATTAATAATAATAATAATAATAAATAATAATAGTGATTATAGACCACTCTCCTAGGCAGATTAGTGCCCCACGCAGAGCAGTGAACAAAGTCAGCCCTGTGAAGTAGGTTAAGCGGAGAGTGGTTGGTCCAAGGTCATCCACTGAATTGGGTGGCAGAGCAAGGTTTTGAAGTCAGGTATTCCAGATCCCAATCCACCCTTCTTAGCCACTACACCCAGAGGTCATCATGTTTTATTTAAAAAGAGACTGATGCTGTCAGAATTCCTTAAGGAGCAGATCCTCGGCACTGGGTGCCACCACAGAAAAAGCCATGCTAGGGGTGGTCATGTATGTGTAATCAGTCTTTCGGCAGCTCATTTCAAAGAAGGATCCGGCTCCACTGCCCGTCTTGGTCCACTTTTGAGCAAACAATTTAGGAGAGCTGCCCTTGTTAAAACTTGCCCTTCACACCCTTCACTTTTAACCCTTTTTTACTGTTTCTGCTGTTGCAGGGACACGGATACCTTGGTGGGGCTACCGCGCCCCATCCACGAAAGTGTGAAGACTCTGAAACAGGTAGTTCAAAAGTTTCATAACAAGGAAGGTGGGGGAATGTCGTCTGCAAACACGGTCAGCTTTTTCACGTGTGAAATTTACAGCTGTCTTTGGGGAGTCCGATTCTGATTGCTGACCCATTGGGCCACCATGGTAGGTGGTCACAGGAGGACGCCACGGGAGCGAATCAGCACCGGGGCAAAGCCTTCCTAGCCAGGGACTCCGGTCATTACAGGAGCAGCATTTACCCTCTCCTGACCCCCTGGCTAGGAAAGCTTTGTCTAGCAGGTTTTGCTCACTGGCTGGAAGTGCCCGTAAATACCCTCTTCTGACCAGCTGCTTTGGGGGCATGGTAAGTAAGCAAGTAGAGCTTGACTCCCTGGAAGTATCAGCCATAGGATGCTTGGGAACTACAGGGACAGCTGCTAAGGAAGCTCCTCTGTGTGTGTGTTTGAAGTGCCCTGATTTTTTTTATTTCTGCCCCTCCTTTCCGTCTTGCCTTTAGCACAAGTACGTCTCCATCGCCGATGTGCAGATCAAGAACGAAGAGGAGATGGAGAAGTGCCCCCTGTCTTTGGTAAGCATCTTCTAGGGCATCCCCTGAGGGGTCAGATGCCAGCCAGTAAGGTGTCATGTGTCCACACACCCATGCCATTGATGTATTCTCTGATCTGATGTCTCCATCTGATCGGTTCACTGTGTTGATCTACTGTATGATTTCGTGCCACGCTCACATAGTTGTGCCTTGAAATGTAGCCACATAGTCATGCCATTCTTGGCCTGCCTGAAAACGAATGTACTAATGCTGATTTCACAGGGAAGGTAACCAGCCTGTTATCTCTGAAATATGCAGCGCTGGCCTTGCAGCTGGAACCAGAAATGTAACTGTTTCCCAGGGGAGAGAGAAAGACTTTGCTTTCTTTGTCATCTTCTACCGTTTCTGTCCAAACTAAGCTATTGTGTTCTCATGGAACTTCTTAGGTTTTCGTGCCTAAATGCAAGCTGCTCCAGGGGAGGGGGGAATAGCACTCCCTATATCAATAGTGCCTCTGCTTGTATAATTATTCCTGCCAACTTTCCCATCTATGGATGTACCCATGAACATAATGGATCTCTAAATAAAAATCCTTTCAACCAATGCACTGGAGTGCTTGCTGTGAGGGGTTTGGGGGTCTATTGGCCATGGACTGCCGTCCCAAGAACTGACATAAGGGGTGCCTTTGAATGTCACCGTAACCTCCAGGTTGCGCCAAGGTTTTAAACCTTGTTGATATCCCTTTCGAAAAGGGAGCAGCAAAGCACCTCCAAGGTTAGAAGAATATGCACATTCTCTGGATTCCCCAAAAAACTTTCTGTGAAGATCAAAATGGCACAAAACAGTGTGCAAGCTTTGGAGTTCTGCAGAACTCTTCCTCAAGTTGGATGTTAAAGACACAAAAAAGGGGGGGAGATGTCCAGGATACACAACATGCTGTGTTACTTTGGTTGAATTTAATAAAAGGCATTTCGTGGCTTTTCTATCTGGACCAAAATGACTATGTACGTCTTCCGCTTAAAGAAAACATGGAACCGCCCAAAGATCCGCTTCTTTTCTAACCTGATGTAATCTAGCCTTACGTGAGAGGAAGGATGTTGTGAGGAGGAGAAATTTCCCATCTGCAGATGGGTTTCCTTCACATTCGAGAGTTGGCTGGAAGTGCAAATATGGCCAGAATTTCAGTTAGTAAATCAGGCCTGCTGGCAAACCTCATCTTCTCTACCTGGAGCCTTGAGATGCTTCTGTCCCCCTTCATAGATCCAGAGGAGTTAGCCGTGTTAGTCTGCAGTAGCAAAATAGCAAAGAGTCCAGTAGCACCTTTAAGACTAACCAACTTTATTGGAGCATAAACTTCCAAGAGCCACAGCTCTCTTTGTCAGAGGCATCAACAGCTTTTGAGAACCACAGCTATAGTTCTTGAAAACTGACAATGCCTCTGACGAAGAGAGCTGTGGCTCTCGAAAGCTTATGCTACAATAAAGTTGGTTAGTCTTAAAGGTGCTACTGGACTCTTTGCTTGTTTCATGCGTCCTTCCTTGAGATCATACTTCTAATCTTACATTATGTATTGTTAGTGAGTTATGCTTAGAATTGTGTGTTTTTGTTCTGTTTGTTGTTTATTGTGTTGTGGTGTGTAGTTTATAGTTTAAATAAAGAAAATTTTTAACATGGAGCTCATACTTCCAGCCACTGTGCACTACAGTTTTTATTTCCTGCCTCTTCCCTTATGCCAGGGGGAAGAGGATGTTCAGGAGACCCCCTGCGAACTACTGTATCGGGTGATGTTGTACAACTTACCACAATACATGGTGTGTATTCTGTGTGTGTGCACAGACACACAAAGGAAGTGCAAAATATGCTTGTGTGTAGGAGGAAAGTGGCAGCTCAGAATTCTTGCAATGGCAAGAAAAGTCAAAGGAGACAACTCCAGTGTGTGTGCTGGTGGTGGGGGAGGACCACAGTGGATTCCTTCTGGATCTCTTCAACTAAGTCAGAGGGGGTTACCTTCTCGGGGAAGATGTGGCTCCAGATCTTTTTCTTTCCTGTCCTTGTGGAGTTGGGGCGGGTGGGAAAGAAGAGCTGCTCTGTTCTGCGGTGTTCTGCGCATGCATGCAGAAGGCCTTGGGTTCAGTCCGTGACATCTCTGCTTCGAGAGAGACGAGGGAGCAGGGCTGGGAAAGGCTCCCTGTCCTAGGAGAGAGGCTGTCAGTCAAAGTACGGCATTTGGATGGAGCAGCAGCTTCCCTTGGGACAAAGAAGCTTCATGCTTGGGAACTTTGTGTGCAACTGGGGTTCTCTCTGCACGCGTCTGGCAGCAGGTCCGCCCCTTTCAGTCCCCCTCTTAAGAAGAAAAGGGGAGGCTGAAGAGATGTCTGAGGGCATCACAGAAACGTCTCACTTGGGCTCACTTGAGGGTTTCTCTTGCTGCTTCCTGCAGATAGCTCTCCTGAAGATCCTGCTAGCTGCTGCTCCCACCTCCAAAGCCAAGACGGACTCCATCAACATCCTGGCGGACGTCTTGCCCGAGGAGATGCCGTAAGTCCTTGACTGATTGACAGCTGTGCGGTCTCATAACTGGTAGAGCTGCACAGGGGCTGAAGGGTTCTCTGGTTTCTGAGACAGAGGAAGGTGTCAGTTAGGGTCTGGGAAATAGCAAAGAGTCCAGTAGCACCTTTAAGACTAACCAACTTTATTGAAGCATAAGCTTTCGAGAGCCGCAGCTCTCTTCGTCAGATGCATGCTGACGACATATCTGATGAAGAGAGCTGTGGCTCTCGAAAGCTGACGATGCCTCTGAAGAAGAGAGCTGTGGTTCTCGAAAGCTTATGCTACAATAAAGTTGGTTAGTCTTAAAGGTGCTACTGGACTCTTTGCTATTTTACTACTGCAGACTAACACAGCTGACTCCTCTGGATCTATTTTTCCCTCCAATTTTTTCAATTTTTATTCTGCTCTCCCCACATTTCTAGCAGGCTCAGGGCGGATTACAAAATATATAAAGGTTAAAAGGTATAAAACAGTTATTATAGTTAACGATTCTAAAAACTTCCAATTTACACAGTTAAAATACAATTATAAAATCAACATAGCGGTACAGAATTCCACTGATCAAATTTAAAACAACTTCAGAGCACCTCTGCATTAAAGAGTTTTTAAAAATGGGGGTATTGGTGGTGGGGAGGGCCCAATCCCTCATCAACTGGCCAGGGGGGCTCCGCCTAGCACCGCCCATATGCCTGGCGGAACAGCTCCATCTTGCAGGCCCAGCGAAAGGATAACAAATCTTGCCGGGCCTTAGTCTCTTCAGATAGAGCATTCCACCAGGCTGGGGCCAGGACCGAAAAGGCCCTGGCCCTGGTCGATGCCAGGCGGGCCTCCCTGGGGCCAGGGACCTTTAACAGACATTTCACTAGAACAGAGAGTCCTCTGGGGTTCATAAGGGGAGAGGTGGTCCCACAGGTATGCCGGTCCCAGTCTGCATAGGGCTTTATAGGTTAATACTAAAACCTTGAACCTGATTTGGTATTCCACTGGTAGCCAGTGTAGCTGACGCAGTGCAGGTGTTATATGCTCACGCATTAGCAAGCCCGTGATAACACGTGCCACCGCATTCTGCACGAGCTGTGAGTTAGGGTCTGGGTAATGGAAAATTGCACCTTCACTCAAAGACATGAGTTTCTCCTTTCTGGAGCACTGGCAACCTCTGTGCACAGGTGTCTTTCCCAGTGGCGATGTGTCATCCATGCTTTGCCATGGGAGCTTGCTGGGTGGCCTTGGGCCAGTAACACACACTCAGCTTAGCCTACCTCGCAGGGAGGTGGTGACAATAAAATGGAAGAGAGTGGAACGATGTAAGCTGCTTTGGGGTCCTCCACGCAGATAAAAGTGAGGTTTATAAATGAAGTAAATAACTATTGCTAGTTGTGAAACATGACTTCTTGTGCAGTTAATTCTACATCCCTAACAACCTCCAACTTTTCTACAGATGTTGGTTATAATTGCAATATTCCCAGGGTAGGTAAGAAAGGTCTATAAAAGCATTATGGACCAAAGTAGAATGTGAGCACAAATTTGCTCTCTGAAATACTGTTCAGAATTCAGATACGTTGTTGAGTATTCTCTGGTGTTCAAACACTTGCTGAATCTTCACAGAATGTTTTTCTAGCTGTAGCTGACTCCTTCTAATGTTTGATTTCGATATTTGCGAACTCATGTGTGGCTGGCTGTCGTCCCCAGAAATTTCATGTTCAACCTCCGCCAAAATAAAAGGGGCAATGTACGAACCAGGCTAAAAAAAAATTGGATTTCAAGCATTGAGGTTAAAATGTCACACGTAAAACTGTAAGATCAGATTTCCCAACTTCGACAGATTTCCAATATGGTGCTGAGCTTCCAAACCATATAAGCCTCCGTATAATGAAGTATCTTGCACATCCACTGTGCTAAGGGGTGGGTGCTAGGGGGAAAGCACTGTAATAGATTGAATGTACAGGGTCCAACACATGGATTTGCTCTTCTGTTATCCACCCCTCTCTATTGCTTCCTGCCTCAAGTGCCTCTATTGCTACACTGCACATCCATCCTCTCTTTCTCAGCCTCAAAGAGAGAGAGAGAGAGAGAGATTCTTTAAAACCAAACAAGTTTTTGATGCATGTCAAGAGGACCCATTCATGTTTTCTTGATCAATGCAACGCAAACCATTCCTCCCTCCTGCATGGGCTTTGCAGAGCATGACAGAAATCCTAAACTCTCAAAGTAACTTTTCTGTTTCTTTTAGTTTCGGAAAGGACAAGAGAGGAGTTTGTGAAAATATGCAGGGTGTGGCGAAAAACTGAGCTGAGCCACCTTTCTCCCTCTCCCCAAAAGCTAGAAATTGGGGTCCCCTAATGAAATGGGGGGGGGGTTAGATTCAGGACAAACAAAAGGCAAAATGTCTTCACACAAGAGTAATTAATGTGTGGAATTCACTACTGTAGAATGTAGTGGTGGCTGCTAGAGTAGTTGGCTTTAAAAGGGGGATAGATATGTTAACGCCCTGACCCAGATAGCTCAAGTAAGCCCAGTCTCATCAGATCTCAGAAGCTAAGCTGGGTCGGCCTTGGTTAGTAATTGGATGGGAGAATTCCAACGAAGACCAGGGTTGCAGAGGCAGGCAATGGCAAACCACCTGTTAGTCTCTTGCCATGAAAACCCTGCCAAGGGTCACCATAAGTCATCTATTATTGGAGGGCACTCTCTAGCAGCAGCAGACATGTTCAGAGAGGGGAGGTCTTTCAATGGCTATTAGCCACAATGGCTAACTAGAGCCTCCATGTTCAGAGGCACTGTACCTCCGGGTATCTTCCCACCTGTCTGCTGGGAAAGCTGTGCCCTTCCCGTCCCACTTGTAGACTTCCTAGAAGCAGCATCCCAAGTGCTACAGTTGGGTTCAATTCCAGCAGGGCTGCTCTTACATTCCCCCTCTTTCCTCCGGTCAGCATCACCGTCCTCCAGAGCATGAAACTGGGCATTGACGTGAACAGGCACAAGGAGATCATCGTGAAAAGCATCTCGGCTTTGCTGCTGCTCCTCCTGAAACATTTCAAACTGAACCACATTTATCAGGTGAGCTTTCGGGGCTCTAAGAGATCAAATTAGTTTTCTGTCCTTAGCTCAGAGTTGCAAGAATTCTGGGTTTTTAAACAGATTTATCTGAAATTCTGGAGCATTTCAGCTGTGGGACTGAGGTCAGGTTTCTTGCCTGGCTGGAAACGAACTGGTTGTCTTCCTTTCCAAAGAATTTGGCACTCCGCTTAGTTTAATAAACCAGTGGAGATGATGGAGGCAGTCCTTGGCAATGAGTTGCTTCGTCAGACTTTATGGCATGATTTACCATGAGCCCCCTTCTTGCTGGCCAAGGTCACAGGAGCTTAGAACATGTGTTTCCTTTGGTATGAATGACCTCAAATCCTAACCCCTTCAAAAGTTGGATAGAGGCATGGATTCACATTGCCCTACAACATGACCTTGATCAAGGACAAACAGAGAATTCCTTCACTCATCTTGTGGAAATCTCTGTTGCGACGTGTGATTTAGCTGAAGTAACTTCAAAAGGGGGCTAGACAGTGTCATGGGGAAGAGTAGATCTGAAGGTTGCAGTTGACTTGGGGATCAAGGGCGGCATGGCTTGGATCTTGCAGGAAATTTCTGCTGATGGAAGGGGGTTTTTTTTGAGCAGAATGAGAATCCCTCGCCTCTCCCTCTTGCTGCAGCCCAAAATGATCCCCCAGGGGAGATCATTTCCAGGGGAGGGGGAACCCCGAGGGACAGCATGAGAGAGGAACCAGAAGCCTGCAGCAGGAGGGTGGATTCCGCGTCCCCCGCCCCCCCACACATTTCTATGAGCAAAAGTTTTCCCTGGGATCTAACCTCATGCTCCTGTATTCCAGGTGCTTGGAGTGAACACAGGGGGATGGCAGTGTGACTTGGTGCCCTGCTGGTGGGCATTTGGAGGGCTCTGGTTAGCCAGTGGAGGAAACCCGGTGCCCTGCTGGGCTAGGGGCAGAGTCTTCATCCAGTCACTCAAGAGTTTTGGTGTTCCCTCCCTGTTCATGGGACGATGGGGAGCCGCTTGCACTCTGGCTTCCCCAGCAACTCCTGCTATTTGGCGCTCAAGGGATGCCTTGCTGGGCATCACAGTGTCGTGGAGACCGGAAACAAACCAGGCTTCCCGTATGACGTCTGCCGTTCTCACCTGTATAACGGGCCTGTCTGAATCCAGCAGCCGGAAGGGACCGTCTTCCGGGCTCGTCAGATGGAATTTTGCGTGTGGCAAGCTCAAAATTCCTCCCCTCTTCTTTTTCCAGTTTGAATATGTCTCTCAGCATTTAGTTTTTGCCAACTGCATCCCGCTGATCTTGAAGTTTTTCAACCAGAATATCATGTCCTACATCACTGCCAAAAACAGGTAATGTGTCTAGGCAGACTAATTGCCCTTCCCCGTCCTTTCCTCTGGCAGTGACCGAGGTGGATTAAAATGGGATGCTTTGGTCTGTAAGGGCCATGAACTAATGCCTGGCTGTCCCCTTCTGTCTCCCTGAAGTATCTCAGTTCTGGATTATCCCTCCTGCACTGTCCACGAGTTACCAGAGCTCAATGCTGAAAGCTTGGTGAGTGGAAGCCACGGCCTCTTGGTCTGAGAGGGGATGTAGACCCCCTGCTTGGCATGCAGACCAGCTTCAATCCCCGGCATCTCCAATTAAAAAGGACCCGTCAGTAGGTGATGTGAAAGACCCCAGCCTGAGACCCCGGAGAGCTGGCCTGAGTGGGCAATACTGACTTTGATGGACCAGGGGGTCTGATTCAGTATAAGGCAGCTTCATGTGTTGATATGTGTGTGCAATTTGCTCTCTGTAAAATCAGTTTAACAACCTCTGCCTTGACAAAACTAGTGTGGGGACAAATTCACTTTGGAAAACTTACCGCCGGTACAAAGCCGCATCATAAGGGGATGGTAGGATGAACTTTTGATTGCAGAGCGGAGTGGAATTACACCCTGCGTTTTTTTACTGCTCCCCCTTAAAAAACGTCGTCCAAAGCGGTGCTTTCCCCTGAAACAACAGTGGCCTCTAGTGGCAACTGTGAGGTTGTTTCAGGATTTCGTTGCTAATCCGTGGTGAATCTTCTTGTGCATGGCAGTGTGTGAAAATAATTTAAAAAAACAACAACAGCAGCAGCCGTGGCTTCTCCTAGGCAAGTGTGCTTCAGAAGGAGGTGGCTTTGCAGCTGGAAGTGGCAAGAGGCCGGGGGGGCGGGGGGCCTTCCCTGTTTGTCCTGCTGGCCATGATTCAGTGCACGACCATGCTGTCTTAGATCCAGAGGAGTTAGCCGTGTTAGTCTGTAGTAGCAAAATCAAAAAGAGTCCAGTAGCACCTTTAAGACTAACCAATTTTATTATAGCATAAGCTTTCGAGAATCAAGTTCTCTTCATCAGATGCCTGATCAAAACTGTATCTGCCCAGTTTTGATCAGGCATCTGATGAAGAGAACTTGATTCTCGAAAGTTTATGCTATAATAAAATTGGTTAGTCTTAAAGGTGCTACTGGACTCTTTTTGACCATGCTGTCTGTATCTTAGTTTACATAACTGAGTGCAGGAATTGACCTGTCACAAGAGTTTGTATGTATCTCTTACGATATTTATTTGCTTCATTTATACTCTGCCTTTCTCACCAATGGGAACCCAAAGCCGCTTACAACATTCTCCTTGCTTCCATTTTATCCTCACAACAACCCTGAAAGGTAGGCTAAGAGAGTGACTGGCCCCAGGTCACCTAGCAAGCTTCAGGGCAAAGTGGGGACTTGCTTAGGTCTCACAGATGCTAGTCTGGCACTCTAACCACTACAGCCTTCCCATTCCAAAGAGCTCTGAGCAGGTGTCCTCCAAGAGCCAGTGGGAATGAGAGCATCTTACTTCAGAAGATGCTCAAGCTGAGACTTTAGCAAGTCTCTAGGGAAAAAGAGGTGGCCATCAAAAAGCATTACTGCATCCCCTTATGGTCCTGGTTTGGTGTAACCAACTTTATTGTAGCATCAGCTTTCAAGAGCCACAGCTCTCTTTGTCAGATGCATCGTCAGCTTTCAAGAACCACAGCTCTCTTTGTCAGATGCATCGTCAGATGCATCTAAGAGTGCTGTGGTTCTCGGAAGCTGACGATGCATCTGACGAAGAGAGCTGTGGCTCTCAAAAGCTGATGATGCATCTGATGAAGAGAGCTGCAGTTCTCACACTGTCAGCCTAACCTAAATCACAGATTTGATGTGAAGATAAAAAGGGGGAGGAGAAGAGAATGATATAAGCTTCTTTGGGCTCCTGTTGGGCATAAAGGCAGAGTGTAAATGAATTAAAATTTAGCACTCATTAAATACAAGAGAGGTGTGGGGGTGGACAAAGCACACGGCCTTTTAAAAATGTTTTTAAGGCGTATAAAATAAATCTTTGGACAAGGTCATGAAGTGATTCAAATATTTGTGGTGGGAAGAATAGTGTGTTTGTCGATGTCACAGATGCTAGCCAGGAATTGTCTGCCCTTTTGTAGAATTGCATACTGCAGTTATTTCTGTTTTCAAGGTTTGAGTGAAGCCCTGTCCACAAATCTACAGTGAAGGTAATCCTTCACAATGAGGGCCAATAATTTTAATTAATTGTTCCGTGTGTGTCATTGTAGTGATGGGAAAGGAGCGTGTGTACACACATGACTGGGTGAAAACTGCAAACTGTGCACAAATGGTCTGCTGGGACGTATGTCTTGTCGGAAGTTTCTTTTAAGAGAGTTGTAACTACCAACAATGAAGGGCCATTTTTGTTTGCAGGAAACGGGAGACAACAACCAGTTCTGCTGGCGGAACCTCTTCTCCTGCATCAACCTGCTGAGGATCCTCAACAAACTGACCAAGTGGAAACATTCCCGGACAATGGTGAGCAAGTTGGCTCCACTGGCCTGTTGCTGGGCTCGTTCTCTGGCCACGCCACCCCTCCTCAGAGGCTCAGCTTGTCGTTATCCCACCCACCGCAGCCACATGGGATGGGTCTGGCAACGTCCCCTCCTGGGCCTGTGCCGTTGCTTGGACCTGGGTTGGGATGTTGGAATTCCAACTTTGGCTGCTTGTTTGGGGAACATTAGAGAAGTGCTGCCTAAAGGGTTGTAGCTGCAGGGATGTAAAATCTCTTGCTTGCTTTGGATTCGAAGCCATAGAACGTCAACTGGGAAGCTGCCCTCTCAGTGGCAGAGGCTTCGTCTTTAGCAGGCTGCCTCAAGGCTGCAGAATTAGAACTGTAGAAGGCCTTTCCCCGATGCTGAAAGCCTCGACTGCGTTATCTGCCTAGTCTTGTGTTGGTTTTCTAAATCATGAGACTTCAGAGTGCTTTCAAAAGAAATGCGTTTTCATCTCTTTCCCCCGTTCGGTGTGTCGGTAGATGCTGGTGGTTTTCAAGTCTGCCCCTATCCTGAAACGAGCTTTAAAAGTGAAGCAAGCCATGATGCAGCTTTACGTCCTGAAGCTGCTGAAGATCCAGACCAAGTACCTGGGGCGCCAGTGGCGCAAGAGCAACATGAAGACCATGTCTGCCATCTACCAGAAAGTGCGCCACCGCATGAATGACGACTGGGCTTATGGCAATGGTGAGTGTGCGTGGGGGGGGGAGGGGGGCGGTACTCGACCGGAGAACTGCGGAGGCACAGTTCTGGCTTCTGATCCAGCTACTGAAAATCTTGGCGGTCTCTCCTTTGACTTGGATATATTGACTTCCTGTGGCACTTCTGAGCCATAAACTGCATCTGTGTCGCTATATTCGAAATAACCTGTGAGTAGATAGCGGCTCAGCTTGCAGCTGAGGGTCAGCAAAGACCCAGCGTTCCCTTTAACTACAGTCTGTGCTGTTTTTGGCATAAATAGCCATGAAGGTAAGAAGCTGCTTAATATCAGGAGGGCATTTTTAAATAAAGGGACTAAAATTGCTGTATAATGCAACAGTCCAAAAGGGGCTTTTGTAAAGGAGTGGCGCAGAGTGGTAAGCTGCAGTACTGCAGTCCAAGCTCTGCTCACGACCTGAGTTCGATCCCGGCGGAAGCCGGGTTCAGGTAGCCGGCTCAAGGTTGAGTCAGCCTTCCATCCTTCCGAGGTCGGAAAAATGAGTACCCAGTTTCCTGGGGGTAAAGTGTGGATAATCGGGGAAGGCAATGGCAAGCCACCCCGTAAAAAGTCTGCCAAGAAAATGTTGTGATGCGACGTCCCCCCACGGGTCAGTAATGACTTGGTGCTTGCACAGGGGACCTTTACCTTTTTTAGGATGGTAGTTTGTTGTATGTATCGCCTTGCTTTTCCTGCACTGCCTCGTAGCTTTGTCATCCAGTCTCTGCTTTGTGAATAGTATGCCATGCCTTAGTTTTCTGTTAGCATTGCCCCCTGCTTTCTGCAATCCTGGCCCTGTTGCATCATTACAGGATGTCTTGTGCTGTCTGATTGAATTATGATCTCTCTTATTTTGTAATCTGCCTTGAGTCTCAGGGAGATAGGTGGGCTATAAATTAACTTAACATATCAAGTCTCTTTCCCTGACTGGCAGTGGCCCACTCTTTCCCAGTTGTCTCTTAACTGGAGGTACCGCTGCCTGTACCGAGGAACTCCTGCATGCAAAGCAGGTGCTGTGCCACAGGCCTGCGCAGCCTCCACATTCATGATGAGTCAGCTCATTTTTAATATTCATAAAAGGTGCTGGGAATCCAAGCACGGCACCCCAAAAATGCTCTATTTTTAAACAAATTATATATTTATTTATTAGCTGCCTTTCTACCTTGCAGGAACTCAAGGCAGCTTACAATATAAACAAAATAATAAAAAAATGAATAAAAACAAAAGTTTAAAAACACAGTTTAGCGCTGCCAATGAATATAAACAGACAATTAATTAAACGAAGTCCTAAATAAATGCTCATGTCATGCAGTTGACATGAACAACCAAGAGAGTATCATGGAACAAGACAGAAAAAAACAGTAACACAGCCGTAAAAACTAACTAATAAACAATCAAATGTTATACAAAATTATTTTGATGTGTATTGATTTATAGAGAAAAAATAAGTGAAGTCATACAAGGAACTCCACATACACTTATCTTACTGAATAAATAGTTAGATAACTAAGTTCCAGTTCTTATACACAAATGGTAAAATCCAGGCCAGTTACATATCATTCATCCTACGAGTCTCATTTACATGTAAACAATAAACTTCTGTATACATTCAAGGACTTCTGAATATCAACAAGCAAATAAATTTCCGTGGATGATGTTCAGCCCAGAACACTATAGCCAAGTCTCTAAAGTGCAAGGTGCAATGCAATAAGAAGTCCTATAATTCCACCAAAATTTATAATGTGCAAGTTCCAAGCATAATAATTGAGAGTTCTTACAGTAATTCAAAAGGTTATGGTGTACAGATTCCAAGCGTGACCAAGTCAGGAGGTGCCTGTGGCTCTTTTGAGCACTCTTCCTCAATGTGGCATCTGGCTCATGTTTCAGGGCACTGGGCAAGGTCCTTGCCTGATTGGACTTGTGTATGGCAGGTGGTTCCCACCTAGAAACAGCTGACACTGGAGAAGCAGGTGAGCTCTGAGCCTCCCTGCAGTGCAGTCCTGTTGCCAGGAATGGCAGTAAATATGGCTCTTTTGGTTGATAGTAATTGAAAATGTGGATCTTCGTTGAGCCACCGAGTAAGTGCCAATATTCTAAGGTGATTTTTCAGCTGCTTTGTGCAAGTTGTGCTACAAACTGGAGCTATTGTAGCTGTGTAATCCAGGTTTTTAGTAAACGCACTCTGTTTGGAGTAATGCACTCGATTCCCATGCCACATTGCGGCTGGTTAAACGGCATTCTGTGTATAAAACTTTCCATGGCTGTGTCAACAATCAGAGGAGCAGCCAATGATATATTCTGTGTTGCTAGAAAAGCTGAATCTCTTTATTTCCCCCTTGATTTTTTTGTCTTTTTGGCACACAGATATTGATGCTCGGCCATGGGACTTCCAAGCGGAAGAATGCACTTTACGAGCCAACATTGAAGCATTTAATAGTCGTCGATATGATAAACCCCAAGACTCTGAATTTGCGCCAGTGGACAACTGCTTGCAGAGCGTATTGGGGCAGCACCTGGAACTTCCCGAGGATTTCCATTACTCCTACGAAGTCTGGTTGGAGAGAGAAGTGTTCTCACAGCCCATCCACTGGGAAGAATTGCTTCACTATCAGTAACAGGACTGGGAAGCTGAAACGGAACCAAATAATCATCTCGCTTTGGATAACCCGCACTGTGTCCAAGGAGAAAGGGGAGATTCTTCTATGCTCGGGGGCTCTTATGCCTGGCAGGAAATGTTACACTGAGTTGCCTTGTTAGGCCCCCCTCAATAAAATGCCCTCAAGTTTGTTAGTATCTTCCCTTTCCCCCAACTCTAGTCTAGTGTAAATGGGCTTGCAAGGTGCAATTGAGGTCCTGAGTCTCATCTATTTGCAAAGATATGATATAATATTTTGGGTGTGCAGATTTTCAGTCAGATGGGCTTTTCTGGTGCTGGGAGAGCAGAAGAAGAACTTGGAGCTTTCCAAAGTGGGCAGAGACCCAGATGTGTCCTCTTTGCCATACAGCTGTTCTTTATGTCCCTCCAACAGGTGGTTGCTGGTGCTCCCAACACATTATTAAGCAACTGAAGGCTGGATAAACAGCTCCTGTGGGCCCATGGGCTATAACTTGTTCACCTCTTTTATATATTTTTAAGGTCTGATACTGGATTTCTTCCTTTGCTTGCCTTGATACGAAAGTTGTTATCTACACCATGTTTTCTACAATCTGAGCAGTTCCTGTAACTGCGTACCTCCTGAACAAATGTGTGCATTTGAAATGTAACATGCAATTTGTTTCACAGAATCCTAAACACTACGAACTCCCTGGCTGGGGATGAAAGAAAGCTTGGGCACTTGCACGTGGCAATTCCATGAGTATTCAAACGTGAAAACTGCCCTTTAGGTATAATGTGAGCTCCAATTATAGCTTGGTGCATGTTACCCCCAGAGTGAAAAGTTCTTTGTATAAGTTTTCTAGAATTATCTCCATTTAAGCATGTTACAGGATGTGTTTTGCCTGTTTACTTGTAAAGATGGTTTTATGCTTCATGAAACCTGTCCCAAATGCCGCCTATAACACAGTGGGGCTGCCATGCCAAAGACAGGGCAGAACCACGATCTGTCCAAGGACCTGCGAATACCTAAAGGTAGCCCATATCTCGCCTGAAAACTTCAGGGTTAATGGAAAGCTCTTTGTGATATTTTTCAAAGATAAAGACTCCCTGTTATCCTATATATAAAGAAACCTGCAAATGTCTTGTATAAATGGGTAATGCATATATTTAGCTCCCAGCCAGAAATGTGGACTTAAAATTCAGAAAATATTCCATGGATCATTGGTATGTTTGGGAATCAGAAATGCGTGCTATCCATTCAAGAAAAGCATCCGTACATTTTAAGGGCACAAAGGTCACCTTGGGCTTTTAATTTATTGTATGAGGATTCATCTGTCTGTCTAAGCTCCTCTTGTAGAGCAAGGGGCAGTTTTATCTTTTATTGGGGTGGTTCTTAATTTGCATACCAGAAATTCAGTTTTTATTGTTGCAGAATGTATAGTATTTGGTAAACAGAACTGCACATCAATAGTTTATTTGGAAAGCGCACAACTTCCAAAGGATTGTGTACTAATGTCTCTGTTACTATGGAGTGAGAATGATCGTATCCTAGTGTGAGTTGCTTTAAAGCATTTTCTCAAGGAAATGACTATGTTAAGTCCACTTTTTATAAGCAGAGGTTGCAGTTAAAAATAAAAGTATCTCTTTAAGTGCATGTGTGTACAACGTTGCTCACTTCAGGGTGTCAATACTTAATAGAAGATAACAAAAGATGTGTTGCTTCTAAGAGCTAAAAGAGGTACATTTTACTTTATTTTAAAACCGTACAGAATTGTGAATATTCTATCACTACATTAGGAAATAAAGCAGTGAAGAAAAGCAAAACATTTAAGCAAAAAGAATGTTTCATTATCTTCACAAAATCCATACAATCACATTGCATCAAACTCACAAACAAGTAACAAAGAAATTAACTTTTACGAATTTTCATCTTGCTTTAACCAAAGTCAGCGCCAAAGTGGCTGATTTCCATGCAAACCTTGGATTATTAAACGAGAAATAACTAACTTTGCATTTTAACCAGCACTTACAACCTTTTAAACAACTTGTTAACCATCCGAACTTTATCGTAACTATTAACTTTTGTAGCAAGAGAGGAACCCTCCCTGTAACCCTGATGTATTTGGTGTTCCAGTAAGTTATACGGAATAACCCACCTGCTCTCTAATTCTCATTCATATTCTCTTTGGCTGTGGAGCCTAAAAAGAGTGGGATTTGGGGAGGGACCTCATTGGGGTATAAGGCTGTAAAGACCACCCTCCAAAGCAGCCATGCTCTCCAGGGAAACTGATCTCTGGAGATGTCTTGTAATTCAGATCATCAATAGGTCAGACCCCACCCCCCACCCCGGAGACTGGCAGCCCTATTACCATCCATAATGCACACAACCATAATTTCATGGTTCTTTTGTTTTGGCATTGAAAGGAAATTCTGCTTCTTATTTTCTAGTTTGTCTAAAGTACGTCTCCTTGAAGAGGCTTACTCACTTTCCTTGTGAGGAAACAGTGTGTGTGTGTGGGGGGGGGGGGGTTCTCCAAAAGCGACAACACAAGCCAAAAACAATTAAAAGTCCGGGACATCTAATAACCAATGCAGTAAGATGTGGATTGCAGAAATCTGAAACAAAGTGGAAACAAAGCATAAGCATCAACATGGCCTGTTAAGTGGTGAACAAATTACATAGAAAGATCAGACATAAAGCAACAGATGATATATATTATATACAGTAGCATAGTCTACAATCCCTATCCCTTTACCAGATTGAGGTGGGTTGTTGTGTTGGTAGTAGAGCAGCAAGATTCGAATCCAGAAGCATCACAAAGACCAATAAGATTTCCAGAGTATGAGGTCTGGGGTCTCAAAGCATCCTTCTTCAGATATGTATTTGATAAAGGGAATTTTGACTCTTGAAAGCTTATGCTCTGGAAATCTTGTTTTTTAAGGTGTTACTGTACTCGAATCTTGCTCTATTCCTTTACCAAAAGCAGCTTTCTAAACTATTTGTTATGCTAATCCTGTATATCTCCAAGAGTAGCGCCTCTGCAACAACCTACCCCATAACCTACAATACCCGGGACACAATGTATTACAGTCAGTAGCTATGGTTGTCAACCTCCAGGTGGAGCCTGGAGTTCTCCTGGAATTATAACTGACCTCCAGAGATCAATCCCCCTAGAGAAAATAGCAGCTTTGGAGGGTGGACTCTATGGTATACCATAGATTCTATGTGAAATCCCTCCCCACAGTCCCACCAAACCTCCAGGAATTTCTCATGGTCAGAGTGGGCAGTTGATCTCCAGATCACACAG
The DNA here is from genome assembly GCF_028583425.1 of Eublepharis macularius. Classification (NCBI taxonomy): domain Eukaryota; kingdom Metazoa; phylum Chordata; class Lepidosauria; order Squamata; family Eublepharidae; genus Eublepharis; species Eublepharis macularius. The sequence goes on from NC_072798.1 coordinate 3,801,005, forward strand.
GTCACTTCCTTTGCAAACAATGGCAGCTTCAGAGGGCAAACTTTTAACATAGATTCTAATTGAAATTCCATCCCTATTTCACTTTCCATAGGTTCCCTCCCCCCATCTCTACGAATTTCCCAGGCTGGAGTTGGCAACCCCAATCCGTAGCGCAAATTGCCAGCTCTTGAAGTCGTTTGGGATTGGGGGACGTGGTGTGATTGCTATGGTGCCCCTTTTGAACACACATGAGCAGGAAAGGCAGCGTATACAAAAATGGTTTGTAAAACGTAATTCAAGGAGGCGCTCATGAGGTAAATACAGCAAGATCCGGGTCCAACGGCACCTTAGGGGCCAACAAGAGTTTCATGGTATAAGCTTCCGAGAGTCAAAGCTCCCTTCATTAGATTCAAATAAGTTATGAGGTAAATTTGGGACGCCTTCTTATTTACTTCTCTTCACACACTCATTAAACAAATGGCTGGCCATATCTTTCTCCTCCCACTCCACTAAAAATACCACAGAGACTTCCCGCATCCCCCGCCCCCCTTTAAAGGCCGGAGACGGCGGCACTGAAAGGTGCGCGTGCGCAGTCCGACTTCTTTTCCCGCCTTTCCTTCTCCCCCCTCCCCCAGTCACGCACCCCCTTTCTCTCTACTCCGGCTGCTACATTTGCGCAGGCGCACCCGTAGGTTTTAGTCGGCACGCTCCGTTGCCAGGGTACGTGGAACCCTGTCGTTCACCATAGTAACCAACTTGGTCTGAAGCAAACACAAGCCGGCAGGCCCCGCCCACTCGCAAGAAACCCCGCCTGCGGGAAGAGGCAGGCGGGGGCTGGCGGTCCGGCGCGCTGCTCGTTATCCACAGCTCGCTGCGCGTGTACAGTGCACGTGAGGATCAGGACTTGCGTGTCATGGGAGCAGGGTAATTCAGGGGGAGGTCAGGGATAAGGAGGAGGATTCCTGTTGGCAAGGCGTGCGTCTCTTTGGTGGGGTTGCCAACCTCCAGGTGGTGGCTGGAGATCTCCCAGAATTACAACTGGCCTGTAGAGATCAGTTCCCCTGGAGAAAATGACTGCTTTGGGTGGGTCGGTGGGCTCTGTTGCATTATACCCCGCTGAGATCCCTCCCCTTCCCAAACCCTGCCCTCTCTGGGCTCCACCCCCCCCCCAAATCTCCAGGAATTTCCCAACCTGGAGCTGGCAACCCTATGGCCAGCTGACCAGAATTGCTTTTGTGCCTTTAGTAGCATCAGCTGTAGGAACCAGCAGGCGAAGCTCTATTCACAGCATGGCAACAATGGGATCGGCTGCTACTAGGGACACCAGTGGCCAGGTATAGCTTGGAGATCTCCTGGAATGACATCTCCAGACTACAGAGATCAGTTCCCCGGGAGAAAATGGCTGCTTTGGAGGGTGAATTTTACGGCATCCCTCTGAGCTTCCTCCGCTTCTAGGGTCACCAGCTCTGGGTTGGGAAATTCTGGTACGTTTTGTGGGGGGAGTATGGGGAGGGTGGTAGTTGAGGAGGAAAGGGTCTCAGTGGGGAATAATGTCATAGAGCCCACCCTCCAAAGTAGTCATTTTTTCCAGGGGAATTGATCTCAGTCGTCTGAAGATCAGTTGTGATTCCAAGAGATCTCAAGGCCCCACCTGGAGGATGGCGACCCTATCCCCTCCCCATACCCCACTCCTTCCAGACACCGCTGCCAAATCTCCAGGTATTTCCCAACCTGGAGTTGGCAACCCTAGCTGCGACTCCAGCTGATAATCCCCTCTGTTGCGGAACGTGTGCATTACATTTTAATTCTCATTTCTGTGCATGTTTTAATTCTTTGGAGCATCTTGGCTGAAATACAGGATAAAAGTGTTCGTGTAAGACCCGCACACCTGTTGAAAAGATGGCCAATCTTTGTATATGATATTTGGGGGAGAGAAAGCAGAGCCTGTCCGTGGTGGTGGTTAGTGGGACAGAACCATGGAGACTTGGGCTCGGCCCACGATGGGGCTGTGAAGTTCACCTTGGGCCACTCGCTCACCCTTCCCTAACCTCCCTTGGAAGATTGTGGTTGGCATAAAAAAGGGGTGAGGAGGGCTCTTTGGAGGTTGGGGGGGGCTAGAATGGAGCTGCCAGCTGTTTTCTATCCAGGCTTTTGTGTCCCGAAGTTCAGGAGGCAACACTTTTGCTCCATTTCCATGCAGGGGAAGCCACTCCGGTTGAATTTGTGCGGCTGCTGAAAGTGTAGGAACCCTGGCAGAGACAGTGGATAACCTGTCGCATGCACGGTTTAAAATTGAGGGGGTAAGATGCTGTTCCCTCCCCCTCCCCAAATCTTTTTGGAGTTCTTCAGAAATGTATGAAAAAGGGTATTGTGCCAAAAATTATTTTTTGCTCCCTGAGGGAAAAAAATCTGATTATGATGGGAAATCTTCTGGTTGAGGGGGGGGGGGAAGAGCTATCACAAGAAAAAGCAGAGATGCCCGCTCCTGGAGGGGCAATAAGAACAAGGGGCAGGAGCCAGTGTCCCCTTCCCCAGTCATTATTTGATATAGACGCTTGCCAGGAATTGACGGGGGGGATGCAACAGAGTAGCTGGGTTTACAGACTGCGCAGAACCACAGCTCAATTAAACTCCGTGCTAGTGTATGTAATGAGTCAGTGTGGTGTAGTGGTTAGAGTGTCAGGCTACGATCTGGGAGACCCAGGTTCGAAATTTGCTGGGTGACCTTGGGTCAATCACGCACACTCAGCCTAGCCTACCTCACAAGACAGTTGTGAGGCTAAAATGGGGGAGAGAGAAACAACGTAAGTTGCTTTGGGCCCCTGTTGGGAAGAAAACAGGGTATTAAAGAAGTAAATAAAATACTGTCCAACTGTGGGCCTCTCGACTAACTGGTTAGGGTCTGTCAAACGGGGTTCTTAAACCCTAGTTTGAAGTTGGTTTATTAACCACAGTTAGTCTCAGCGTGGTGCACAGATGTGGACATCCTGATTTAATCCTGGCTTGTTCCCTGGTGCCACCCTTGAATACCAGCTGAGCAGAGTGACAGCGCTGAAGCTGGTGTCTGTCAAGGCTAAGTAGGATCTCGATGGTAGTCTGCAAGCCGAATTCTGGTTTCACTAATGAACCAGAATTAAAAACAATCCAGGGTTTCATGCTGTGTTTGACCGAAGCCATGCAACACAGGGGTGGGGACTCTCTTGGCCTCTCCCTCCCCATACCGAACGAATTGTACCACATACCCCCCATCTCAATGTCACCCTTGTTCCAGGATATGATGAGTTTAAGAGCAGATTTTTCTTTTCCTCTGGCCCTCAGCCCCAGATTGAAAGAGGGGTTTCCACTTGCTTTTGAGGTTTCCAAGCAGGGATGCCGGCTTTTCCTGTTTTCAGTGCTGGCATCCCATCAGAGCCCTCAAAAACGGGCAGACCCAAATATGACCTCCTACCAGGTGAAAAATTTGCCCACCCATGCGTTAGAGCATCTGAAAGTTTATGGCATTTGGAATGGAGAGGGATTAGAGTTTGGCGATGCGCACCGCACGGCCATAAGCTTTGCGGAGCTTGAGCAGGCCGGGTTTCTGCCCATGCCCCATTTGTTCAACTTTCTCTGGCTCCTGGAAGGGAACAGGCAGGCTCAGTGGGGCGAGGCTGTGGTTCGGTGACAGAGCATCGGCTTCGCACGCAGAAGGTCCCAGCTTCAATCAGAAGCGGATGGTGGGTGAAATGGACAACCTCTAAAAGAGCTGCTGCCAGTCTGAGTAGGCGATACTGGCCTTGATGGAGAGATGTCTGATTCGGTATAAGGTATTCCTGAGAGCCTCTGGGCAGGAAGCAAGCATGGGCCACCCTGCCGAAGATCAAAAGTGGAAACGTTGCAGTCGTTTTACATACCGAGTGATTCCGCGCATGTTGGATAATGCACTTCCAGTCCTCTTTATAGATCATTTGAAACGGATTTTGTTGTGTGCGGAACAAAAAATCCACCTCAAATGATTGATAAAGTGCATTGAAAATGCATTATCCAACGTGTGCGGAATCAGCTACAGTGCCTCTGCACGGTGGTTATTTCTTTTTATTTTATATGCCTTTCTTCATTTATTACTCTACCTTCCTCCCTAGTGGAGAGCCAAAGTGGCTTACATCATACTCCTCTCCTTCATTTTTTTCCCTCGCAACAAATCCTGCGAGGTATGTTAGGCTGTGAGAGGGTGACTGGCCCAAGGCCACTGGGTGAGCCTCCATGGCAGAGCAGGGAACCAAACCTGGGTTGCCCAGATCCTAATCCATCGCTCTAGCCACTACACCACACTGCCTCCCAGTCGTTAGGTGATTAAAAACATCCAGCAGTCCTATGTGTGGGTGGAGGATCCTTGTCGTGAGGGTCCCTATCCGGCCGGCACAGTTGCCCCTTGGCTCTTAGTTCAGAGGTATCCTGGAGAGAACAGGAGGGTAGGCAGGGACTGTGCCACTCAACTAGACGTACAGGGTTCAGTAGCCAAGCTGTGAGGGTCTTCCTAGACGGACCTACAGCAACGCAACCCCCTTTGAGACTCTCACTTTCAAAGGAGCAGGGAGCGCCTGCACTGGGCGGGAAGACTGCTTTTAATTAGAGGAGGGGAGATGTGCTTTTGGATCAGTTGTCTGTGCAGAAGGCTTATTGGAGTTGGTTGTGGGAATGCGGGATATCAGGAGTTGCATAGCAGTTAATCTTGCGTGTGATCCATGCACTCTTGTGTTTTTTACAGTGCGGGCTGTGCCGTCTGGGACCTTTAAAATTTAAATCGGCTGCCATCCTCTGGGACTTGACGTGATGATCTGCAGTTTAGATCAGTAAAAGGCCGACACTATGGTAATATAGAAACGCACAGTTGTTCCCAGTGTGTGGACCAGACAGTCCTAAGGACGCAAAGACCACGGTATTGGTCAGGAAGGGAGATTCCACCCAAAGCCTTCCCAGGAAAATCTGCTTGCCTGTTTCAGATGATCTAGGATGGAGATAATTTCTCCCATCTTTGCTGACAGAGGATATCACAGAACCTACATTTCTTACACTTTTTTAAAATTAAATTTTAAAAAGCAAATATAACAATACCGAACCAACACCAGTGTATATACAAACTTCTCCGTGGCACACATTCAATCTGGGCTTTTTTTCAGCAGGAACGCGGTGGAACGGAGTTCTGGCACCTCTTGAAAATGGTCACGTGGCCGGTGGCCCCGCCCCCTGATCTCCAGACAGAGGGGAGTTGAGATCGCCCTCCGCGCCGCCAAGGCACAGAGGGCAATCTAAACTCCCGTCTGTCTGGAGATCAGGGGGCGGGGCCACCGGCCATGTGAGCATTTTCTCCAAGGGCAACCCACTGAGTTCCACCACCTCTTTAACCCTGCATTCAATTAAAACATAACCATAAGAAACCCAAAACTCAACAGTCTCTAAAGAGTTCCATAAATCTAGAAATTCAATAGGTCTTGACAATGAATGTTAGAAGAAACAATTTATTTTTCCTGCAAAAACTGCACAATAGGAAACCAAATTGCTTGAAAAATTTTCCGATAAGCTTCCAAATTCTGAATGCCTATAAAGCAGTCCACTTTTCCCAATATAAAATGGTTCCAGATGGAGTCGTACCAGTTTCGTAATGAGGGCCCTTACTTTTTTTTGATCCAGAGGAGTTAGTCATGTTAGTCTGTAGTAGCAAAATAGTAAAGAGTCCAGTAGCATCTTTTAAGACTAACCAATTTTATTGTAGCATAAGTTGTCTTCGTCAGATACATCTGACGAAGAGAGCTGTCGCTTTCGAAAGCTTTTGCTACAATAAAGTTGGTTAGTCGTAAAGGTGTTACTGGACTCTTTACTATTTTTATACTTTTTTGCTCTCTGAAGATTCATAGAATCTTGTAAGATTCCATGGGCTCCTGCAAGCCTTCATTTTCCCCACTGATTTGCCCACCTTTCCGCAATAGGGTCGGAGTCCTGAAGGAAGGCTACGGCCATCTATTGCAAGAAAAAAAATTGATTGTGGCAAAAACTTGAATGCACTGGAGCTCACTTCATATAAGATACCTGGAAACTCAAAAGCTACAACGGAAAAAGTGGGGTTTTTTAGTGTGTGTGTGAAATTCTAAGAAATTTAAAATACATGCAATCATCTTTTCCTATCATCTCTAATTTATTTTGCTGTTTTATTAATATAAACTAAAAACTGGGAGAAGGAACTACAAACTGCTGCTCCCTGTGTGATTTTTGCACGTAGGTTTGCCAGAGAGGGAGGAAAAAATAAACAATTGGAACAGAAAGCAGGTTTTGTATAAAAGAAAAGAACAGAAACAATCTCAGTCACCAGCAGGAACTACTAGCTTAACACCGAAAACACTAAACTTTTCAATAGCGTTATTGCTATTCACATTACAGTATGTTAAACGTGGACAAGATTAGTCACATTTAAACCATAAACATATCTTTGAAAATATATATTGTATTATCCAGGGCTTTTTTTCTGGGAAAAGAGGTAGTGGAACTCAGTGGGTTGCCAGCGGAGAAAATGGTCACATGGGCTGGTGGCCCCGTCCCCTGATCTCCAGACAGAGGGGAGTTTAGATGGCCCTCTGCGCCGCTTGGCGGCGCAGAGGGCATTCTAAACTCCCCTCTGTCTGGAGATCAGGGGGCGGGGCCACCAGCCATGTGACCATTTTCAAGAGGTTCCGGAACTCCGTTCCACCGCGTTCCCGCTGAAAAAAAAGCCCTGGTATTATCTAATGATTGCTCTACATTTGATATTGTCTTATCTAATGCTGTATGTAGATTCTCTAGTGTCAAGATTTTTATACCGCTGCACATTTTGAGTGAGTAAACCTTGTCCTGATAAGAAAATATTAGAGGTTTTTTCCTGTGATCCCCAAACTTTTCAATTCTCCCGCCTGGAAATATTGGGAAAAGTAGGGGTGCTTTTCTGATTCCCCCCCCCCCCCTGTTTTTTCTGAGTCTTCACATCTCTAAGTACAGGTAATACCCTTGTGGTCAGGAAATAATTCTGACCGCCCTGATCTTAGTCCCTTCCCCCTGCTTTTCTCCAGCCTGCTGCCTGTCTGAATGGTTCTGTTTTTCTTTTTGTTTTGCCTTTACAGGGTGGAAAAGGGAAAGGCAAAGGCAAGGGCAAGGGCAAGGGCAAAGGGAAGAAATCGAAAAAGGCTGCTGCAGAGGTGGATATCCTGAGCCCGGCTGCCATGCTCAATGCCTACTACATCGCCCACAATGCTGCTGCCTGCTTGGAGTTCCGTGGGTTCCCGTGGTCTGGCTCTCTGAAGAAGAAAGGGAAGGGGAAGAAGCGGAAATAGGAAGCCTCCAGGTTTTCAGGGAGAGTTTCAGGGCTGCTGGACTGGGGAGAAAGACTGGTGGAGACTAGTTGGGTTTCTCAGTTTGGGGGTCACTGCTGTTGCAGTCAGGAGCAAGAAGCACTCCCAGCCCCATTCTAGAAGTAAAGCCTTGCTTTTCAGTGCCTGCCCGGGCTCTGTAGTGGTCGCCTCATGTTTGGCACAGAGCCCGTAGGACTTGGGCTCGACCACATTTAGGGATCAGTTTGGCCCTAATTGTTGGCTCTGCTTCTTTGGGACCGGACACTGGCATCGCTGCAGCTGGTGGGCCTTTCTGGATGTGTGCAGTTCCCTCACTGCCTAGAGCGGGGTCTGCACGCAGCAAGCGAAAGTCTTGCTCACACATGTGGGCGAACGAGCTTGGAATGTGGAGGCAGAACCCTGAGAATGGCGGAATGGAGAGCAGTGCTGCAGACTTCACTAAAGGCGATGGCTTCCAGGTCTGAATGTTCTTTTGCGTAACATTGACCAGGCAGATAGAAAGCTACCAAAGCAGAGAGAGATTCTATACACCACTCCGCTTAAGGTGCTGGTTTTCTGCTTCTAGGAAGTTCCTAACAGGCAGAGCATGTGAACAATGCATGCGCCTTGATCGTTCCCTCGCAGTCCAAACAGAAGCAGCCCGTGACATTTCATCCTGCCCCCATTCTCCGGCACATGTGAGTCAGGCCTTTGTAACTTGCATGCCAGTCAGGGACAACTAAAGTATAAAAGCAACCTGAACATCTTGCATGGGTTAGTATAATTCAAGGAATATCCATTATGCTGGAAGCCGTCTCTCGCTGCTTCCATTAGGGCTGGCTTTCTGAAAGCGTATCCCAGAATCTTTTGGGGTTATAGGGCCTATGGGGATACCCATCAGATTCTTGATATGGTGACACCCCTCCTCCTCCCCAAAGCCCTGTTATTTGCCATCATCAATATTTTGCCCTAAGCTAGACCCTGGTTTGCAGCATGGGCACCCATCTGGCCTCCTTCCGGTTTCTAAGAATCCTGTTTGTTCCAGTAAGAAGGGTTGCATTTTGTGTGGACGGGGGGTGGGGGAGTAGAGGCACACACCTACGATCTACCTATGTCCAAGTGATTCCAGATTAGGCATTGGAAAGCAAAGGGGTATGAATTTGCTATGGTGTAAGGATGGGACATGAAATGGTGCGTAGGCTGCTTTTATCAAGAGCAGTGATGGTTGGTATCTCTGTCCAAAAGGTCAGACTTAAAAGCACCAATCAGAACAGGGGGAAAAAATGCTCCCTTTCTGAACTGGGGTGGGGAGGGGGGCTTTGCCATGCAGGCTCAGGGGCAGGGAGAAGGAATTGTGCCAATCAGGAAATGTAATAATGCCAAGAGGTGCCTCTCAGTAGTGGCAAAACCTTGGCCTATCCTGGCAAAACCTGGGCATAACTTCCCTGCTTTGCCTTGTTGATGGACTCTTCTCCCAGGGCGGCCTCTTTCCCTACAGCTGTTTTGTGCTGATAAAAGTTTACCTCCGGTGAACAGGCTGGAGGCTGAGAGGGATAGGATATATACTGCCTAGCCTCACCACTCCCTTTCTGGAAGAGACATACGCTGCTGGTTTGGAAGGGCAGCCAGTGCTGTCTTCACGGAGAATATGTTGTAATGGACATGAGGCCTGGGCACGCTTTTTGTAAAGAGTGAATCTGGCTTTCCTGCCCGCTTTGAGGGCTCTTCTCTGGAGCGCTCGGCTAGATTGGAAGAGGGACACATTTTGCCTTCTATATGCAACGCACTGCAAGCTCAATGGAAGCTCAGAATACTTTTTGTGGCCAGGGAGAATTCAACAGAACTGACTCTAAAAGCCATATATTTTATGTTATTTTTTAATGGTGCTATTTGTTACTTAAACCTGGCAACAAGGCATAGGATTTGTTTAAGGCTATGCAGCCAGAAACCTACACGTACCCCCGCAATGGCTACCAAGAGACAAGTAAAAAGTAATTGGAGGACGGCATTGGGGGTGTTTTGCAGTCTAGGGAGAGGCACCCGGTCTGAAACTTGCTTATGGGAAAACCCAGGCTGAAAAAAATACGTTGACACACTGGCCACGATCCAGGGCCCATGTGCAATTGGTGGAGGGGAGGCCTAACCCTGCCATTATGTTTCATGCCCGTTTCCCAACACCTGGGTCTGTCCTCGGGGCAAAAACCCAGACTGTGAAGAGGCTCAAATTAAAACGGAGGGCTCTACGAAGCCATTTCTTAAATAGTGTAAATTATCTACAAATTCTTTTTAATTTTTTTTTAATGTGTTTATTAGTAACTCGCAATTGTGTATAGCATCCGTTTTTAGTCTGTGCTTGGTTCAGAAGCATGTTTAATGCAGATCTCCATCTTCTGCTGCCCGTCCTGGGTTCTCAGCCAGAATTCATTAGTCGCTTGAGTGAAGGCGAGGGGAGCTGCTTCCCAAAACGCCAGCTCTTGCAGTAGGAAAGCAGGAGCCCCTGTGAGTTTGTGATGATTGCTTCTTTCTGCAGTTAGCTGAAAGATGGTTTGTCTGCAGAGGGAAATGCTCGGTTGGGAAAGGAAGGTTAGCAGCATGAGCAGAGAGCAGATATTAAAAGGGAAGCTAGGGAGGTTGCAAGAGGAAAAGAGGAACACTGGAGAAGGACAAAAGACGAGCAGAAAAACAAGTTGATAGAGGATGGTTAGACATGGAGAGAAGGGGATGGTCTCTCCACTCACAAATTAGGCTTTCCCATACCCCTAAACTATGCAGACGACCCTGTTTGCTCTGGCCCTTCACAGACTGTCTTGTCACGGTTGCTGTGTGGCTGATCTGCACAGCTAGCAGCCCCTTAGAAACAAGATGCAAGAGAGTTTTTACTCAGCCAGCGTCACTTCCTTGCTGGGAAGAATTACCCTCTGGGCTTTAAAGGAGGCCAGTTTGACTCTTGCCCCTAATACTTCTGTTCCCTTATTTACAGCTTCTTCCCTGTCTTATAAAGGTTTCCCCAGGTGTACTGCAGAAGTTTACATGGTTACTCTGCAAAGGAAAAACCAAACAGAAACAGGCTGATCTACTCTGCAGTTATCTATCCCATTGCAATGAGGGGAGGCTCGTTTGGTTTGAGATTCCTGGACAATTGGCTGTAATCTGTGGCTTTTGTTCTGGAACCTGTTTCCAGGCTGTGAAGCAAGCACACAGCAAGCAAGATGTAAAGGAGGGCTGCTGGGAGGGAGTGGAAGGGGCTGTATCTTTTGTCAGTTTGCTTTGATTTCCAAATCTTCGATGATTAATCGACTTGTCTCTTTGTGGGTAATAAACTTTCAGTCAGAATTGTTTTCTCTGCATGAACAGTGTTTTTCCCATTTGTTCCTCCAGGGAGGCTGAGCTCTGAGCCGCTGGAAATTTTCTTTTGGGGGTATCATTCCCAGCATTTTGCAGTGTGTGAAATGAGGTCTTTCAAAAATGCTCTCGTTATGCTCCTGTCCCTTTAGCAGCAGCATTGAACACACAAAAGTTTAGGAGGGAAAATATTGCTTGTTACTAAGATCAGATAACAGGAACCGTTCTCTGCTTGATTTCTGTATGCCCATATGGCTGATAAAGGCACCAAAGCAGAGAACCAGTGAAAGAGAATTCTGCCCCAATTGTTAAAAAGGCCTTGGGCTTCCAGTGTTTACTATTGCTACTGGCCCAGCTTCTTTGATTTCAACTGCAGCAAGATATCCCCATGCCAGGAAAAGCTTTGCTTGGTTTATTTTCTGCGTGTCAAGCAGCAGGTCATGGCACAGAAGAAAGCCAAAATTTCTCCACTGACAGCTAGATCCCCATTCCAACACAAGGCATGAGAGAACTTGTGCTTAGGGTTTCCATCTCCCTTCAGAAGGCTATAGAAGCCCCCGAGGCCCCAACTTCTATGAACTACTTCTTGAGTTAATTTCAGGTGGATAGCCATGTCAGTCAAAAGAAGACCAAGATTAATCTAGTTGGTCTTTAAGATGCTACTGGACCCGAATCTTGCTCTTCTTTGGATAGTGTTATTAGAAACTCACCTGGGTTCACTAGAGTGCTGCTATATGCAGATGTGGATCAAACCACAATCTCTTCAGTAGCAGCTTTCTCATTACCCTTCACAGCCCATTTGCTACCTAATGCAAATCCACTCTCCTGCAAAAGATGGTATGGTGCGATTGTGGTACATCGCTGCTGCTTTGCAACTTGGGACGTGGACCTTTAAATCTCCCACCGAAGCCACAGACTAGGTCATTACAGCTCTATGTTAGACCTCATTGGGAGCACTGTTTAGAGTTTTGGGCGCCACGGTTTAAGAAGGATGTTGGGAAGCTGGAACGTGTCCAGGGGAGGGGCCTGGAGACCGTCAAGCTACAAGTGACTTTTTTCACACGTAGAACACTTGATCGTTTTCGCAAGTTTTCCTGGGAAGTGAAGTCCGAGTGTCCTTCCCCTCTCTGTTAGAATCGCTGCCTGAAGAGCCAGAGAAAGCCGGCGGCAGCAGCAGCACTTTTTGCAAATCATTCCTCCAGTCACAAGCCTGCTCTCAAGGTCTTTAGGGGCAGGCAGCTGCAGCTTTCTCCCTGGACGTCTTGCTCCCAGGGAGCTGCTCTGGAGAAAGCTGACATGTCGGTGAAGCCAAGCAAGACACCCAGGGAGAAAGCTGCAGCTTCCCGCCCCCAAAGATCGTTGAGAGCAAGCTTGTGACTGGAGGAACAATTTGCAAAAGCTGCTGCTGCCGCTGGCTTTCTCTGGTTCTTCAGGCAGCGATTCTAACAGAGAGGGGAAGGACACGGGGACTTCAGTTCCCAGGAAAACTTGCGAAAATGATCAAGTGTTCTACGTGTGAAAAAAGCCACTTGTAGCTTGGCTCCAAGTCTTAAGAGGGAAAATTGAAGGAGCTGGGTATGTTTAGCCAGGAGAGGAAGAGACTGAGAGGTGACATGATAGCCCTCTTCCAGTATTTGAAGGGCTGTCACATAGAGGATGGAGCAGAGCTGTTTTCTTTGCCCTAGCAAGGTGGTCCAGAAACAATGGGTTAAAATAAAAGCAAAAGTTTTCTGCTAAACATTAGGAAGAACTTCCTGACATAGCAGCCCCTCAGTGGAACAGGCTTCCTTGGGAGGTGGCGGGCTCTCCTCCTTGGAGGTATTGAAGAGGGTAGATGGCCATCTGTCAGCAATGCTGATTCTGTGACTCAATATGAACTTAAGCTGATCATGAGAAGCAGGGCAGGAAGGGATGAGCCAGAGCTCGGCTCTCGTGGCTTCTTCTTACGTGCCCAGGGTAATGCTGATCACCACTTTGGGGGTCAGGAAGAAATTTTCCTCCAGACCAGACTGGCCAGGCATCCTGGAGGTTTTTTGCCTTCCTCTGGGCATAGCGCAGGGGTCACTGAGGGAGGTGGGGGGCATAGCTGCGAATTTCCTGCATTGTGCAGGGGGCTGGACTAGATGGTCCTTGGGGTACCTTCCAGCTCTATGTTTCTGTTGACTGCTTGTCATTCAGCCCACATGGATGAGGCAGAAAGCAGGGCGGTGTTAAAAAGGACTGGAATGGGTGGCAGGGCCTACAGCTCCCTTGTTTCCCACTTTAACGTGAAACAAAGATTTGAGTTTAGTGTTACTGCATTGACAGTTGAGGGCTAAACTGACCCGACAGGAAATACTTGACCAAATTCTGCTGAGTCCCTTCTTCCCTTAGGACATGTCCAGGCAGGCAGGCAGCAGGCCGTGTTTTTTAGACTACAGGTGCTTTTACAGCTGATGGAGATTAGCCAAGAAAAGCAGGAGGCAGTCTCATGTGACAGTCTAGGGTTCTGAAGACCTGGATTCAAATCCCTGCTGTGGTCTGAAGCTTGTTGGGTGGCCTAGCTAGGCCGGTCACACACCCTCAGCCTAACTTCCCTTATGAGAATGTTAGCAATGTTAGCACACTACATCCCTCTTAACGCAGCATAGGAAGGACAGGGTAGAATGCAAATAAATGGGGCAGGATCCAAGTATTTTGAGAATTCAACTGAATCCCCAAACACAGGCTGCTTTCGATATGAAGATATTCATGCCTGTAGTGAAACACTTGGGAAATTAATTGGTGTTATGGCACACTTTTTTCACCCCTTTTCCCAAATCCTTTTCCGTCCACCATTTAATGCCCCTTGCCTCATGCTCACATTTTACCTCCATGATGGGCAGCCCGGCATCTCTGTCTTGATCAAGCCAGAAGGCAGGGAGGGCTTTTTCCTCCCCGCGCAACCCGAAACTTTCACAGATAACATTTAGTGGTCCTCTGTATTTCTGCCTTGCATTTTTGGAAAGCTTTCTGCTGTTGGGGCCTTGAACGCATCTTCAACGGAGAAGACCACGTGCTCTTGTGTTGGGTCTTCCTGCTGTTGCACCTGGGAATGAGGGCGGGCTTCCTGCATTTCAAGCTGCGTTGCTGTGCTCTGAGGACCCTTTCCCCAAAGCACCCAGGATCAGGGCCCTGTGACGGCTCCCCTCTCTCAGGTACACCCAAGTCCTTTGACAGTGCAGGCAAAAATTCCTGCCCCATGCCACACTCGAGTCTCTTATTCAGAAGCACAGGTGCCGTCTGGAATGGGGACTTGGAAGGGCTCTGCACTACAAATGTTCTGGGCCAGATCATGCACCCATGCCACCAAGAGGTGCCTCCATAACAGCATGTCTCTCACACTGCACGTGCTTCATGTTCACACATGATGCTTGGAAGGGTGGCCGCCCAAAATCCCCCTGGTACTTTGGTGAAAGTTTACTTGCAATTCTTGCGCAAAAGACCTCTGACGCACACTGATGAGGGAGTCGTAGGACATCTGTCAGTCTGGGCCTTTAGGTCCTTCCATGAGCCATATGGGAAGCAGCAGAGAATTTCTGTGCTTCCAGACGTGCACCTTCAGGACAAGGTACAAAGAATGTACTTACTAGTTTGTATGGGTTTGGGGGCAACTTGGTAGGAAATGCTAATTGTACAAGCACTTGAGGGCTTTTAAACAGCTGGTAACACTACACAGGACATAGGAGTACTTGTAAAAAAATGATTAGCAAGAGGATTCTCAAAAAACTTGAGTCTCCTGTTTGTGCATCCCAACTACAAGCAAGCAAGCCAGACTTAAAAATCTGATTTTACTGCAACCATATAAGCTGCAAAGTAACACTAAAATGAAGGCCCAGTTATGATATTGGCGGGGAAAGGAGGAACGGCTGATTCATTCTGTTCTGCTCGCCTGGCAGTTTCTGCTACCCTTCGTTGGACCAAAATACAGACATCTGTTCTCGCCTGTAATAAAGCTTCATTTCTATGACAGAATGCCCATTCCTTTGCCTCCAATGCTTTGTTACTTTGCCTTATATATTCCTCAAAATGATAAGCTTGCATTCAACACTAGCAGTTGCAGCGAGCTACCCAATCCTAAACACAACTGCTCACAGAGACAGTGTTGTGCATTGGTTAGAAGATCAGACAAGGACCTGGTAGACCTGGCTTCAAATACTCTCCTCAGCCATAACGCGGATCTTCGATCAGTCGTTCTCCGCCTAACCTGCCTTGCAGTCTTGTAGGGGAGGCCATGCAATTGAATGAATACAATTGAATGAATGAATCACTGATGAATTGGGACCTGTCAAAACCAAACTCCTAACATTCACATTAGTTTTAACTCATCAAGAAATGGGAAAGGGATATGCCTTGAGAAAAACTAAACAGTGTTTTGTGTGTGCTGACAACTCCCTGTGCCATGTTTTTGACATTTTAAATGTATAAAACAACATGTTTTCACGCTGTAAGCACAGTTTCGTTGCATGTCACAGTTCAAGGGTTGTGGTTGAAAAGTCTCACAATCTTTCCTTTGCAATCTATGACAAGCAGGGCTTGGCTGCAACCAAGCAACCGGGCTCAAACCATTTCCTCATCAGAGTGGGTATCATGTACATTCAGAGCTGTCAACAGCTGTGCAAACGGAACCAGCGATTCTCAGTTCTGAGTTTAGCATGGGGAACCAGCAAACCCCATTCAGCAGAGATTTGATACCTGCAGAGTCAAAATACACTTTGCAAACCCCTCACTCTCCCTCCCTTATTTTCTAGGAGCTGATTTGGCTTGTATGACCCCCCAGTCCCCCCCTAATTATTGCAAGAAGATTCCTCATTACAGAGTACATGTTTATTTGATGTGTTTTTATCTGGCGTCATCCGAGGAGATAAGGGCAGCCTACATGTGTCTTCCCTACTCCATTTTATTATCACATTTAGCTAGACTGAGAGGATCGGAGGCCAAATGTCACCGAGGCTGTCACAGCTGCACTCTGTGTGTGTGTACATACATACAAGATATATGTGTGTACGAGATACATGCATGTGTACACACATCCACATATAAAAATATACATACATTAATACATACATGTGTACGTACGTACACACATGTATATAAACATATATCTAAACACACACACATATGCACATACATATATATGCACACACATATGCACGTGTATACACAACAGTTTACAAATATACACTTAACAAACGTCAAAACCCTGTATTTCAGGGATTCAGCGGCATGCCTCTGTCGCTCCAGACTCCATCCACTGCCACCCCCCTGCAAGCAGAGCTGGGCGAGTCCACCTTCCCAAGATGGCGCACCCAGCCCAATCCAGCAACACTAACGAAGACCTCACGAATATGGCCGCCGACCTCCTCCGCATGGCCCCCGGCCCTTCCCAACATGGCTGCCAAAGCGGTCCCTCAGCCCGCCTCTAAACGACCCTCCCAAAATGGCGCCCGTGACGCCGCTTCTCCTCTCACTCAGACCCATTCACGATGTTCGTTCGCTAGAACGAGCGCGGCAGAACTCCCCGGATGAGGCACACGTCGCTTCGTTGCTGTGTTGCGCTGCCCTACGCAGTCGATAAGGAAATATGAAAAAAAAGCGGGCCCGGCCGCCCTTCTCATCATGGCGGCGCGGCGGCTCCCCTCACGCCGTGCGTCCTCCCCTCCCCCTCCCCGCTCGGCCTGCTGCCGCCGCCGCCGCCGGACTCGAGTGCCGCCCGAGCTAGGCCCGAGCCTTGGCGCGCGCCTCTCCCGCTCCCGCCCTCGCCCCGGCGTCGCCTCAGCGGGAGGCCCGCCCGCCAGTCCGCCCAGCGCCGCTCGCCTCAGGCGGCCCCGGCCAGGCCCAGCCCGAGGGGCGCGCTCCCTGCCCGCCTCGCGCGGCCGTGTGTGGCGCTCCCTCCCTCCCTCCCGCGCGCGCCGCCCGGCTCTCCCCTCCCCTCCTCGCCGGCGGCGCCCCCGGCCGCTTCCTGCCCGCCCGCCCGCCGGCCGGCCCGAGCCCAGGCTCCACGGCGCAGGCCCGCTGCAGCGCAGCCGCTCTGAGGTGAGTGTCCTACCGCGCAATCTCCCAGCAGCTCCTCGCTCGCCTCGCACCAGACCCGGCGCAGCCGCAGCAACGCGGGGGCCCCGCGCCGCCTCGCCCTCCGCCTCCTCCCCACACCCGCGCCGGCGCCTCGGACGCCTCGCCCGGCCGCCCAGGCCGCGCTAGGCCGCGGGGCGGGCGGGCGAGCGTGGGGGGGGGGAGGCGCGCCGGCGGGAGACGGGCCGCGCCCGGGCGGGGGGAGCCGGAGGGACGGGACGGGCGCGGCGGGCGGCGGGGCCGGGAGGCCGAGAAACCCCCCCCCCGCGTCCTGCCTCCCCCCGCGTCTTCCTCCCGCCCTGAAAAAATGTCAAGATGGGCCCTGCCCGCCTCTCCTGAGGGGCTGAATTAGAGGGGCGCAGCATTGGTCAACTTACTAGTTGAAGGAGGGGGGCGTCATTTATTGAATTATTGGTTGAATGGGGGGGCCGTTTGTTAAAATACGTGGTGAATTGAGGGGGGCATTATTTATTACATTATTGTTTGAATGAGGGCCTCATTTTTTAAAATTAGTTGTATTATTGTTTGGTTAGGGGCCATTTATTAAATTATTAGTTGGATGAGGGGGTATCGTTTATTAAATTATTGGGTGAATGGGGGGTATCATTTATTAAATTATTGGGTGAATTGAAGGGGCATCTTTTATTAAATTGGTTGAATCAGGTGGTATCATTTATTAAATTGGTCCAGTGAGAGGCACATGATTAAATTATTGGTTGGACGGGGCATTATTTATAAAATTATTGGTTGGATGAGGGGTATAGTTTATTAAATTATTGGGTGAATGAGGGGGGTATCATTTATTAAATTGGTTGAATGAGGGGCACATTATTAAATTATTGATTGGATGGGGCATTATTTATAAATAGTTTGATGAGGGGTATAGTTTATTAAATTATTGGGTGAAAGGGGCATTATTACTGGTTAAACGAGGGGCACATCATTTATTAAGTTGTTGGTGAATGAGAGAGGTATCATTTATTACATTATTGGTTGAATGCAGGCCACATTATCAAATTATTGGTTGAATGGGGAGAGTATTAAATTGTTGGTTGAATGAGGGGCACATTATTAAATTATTGGTTGAACAAGCGGGTTTCGTTTATTAAATTATTGGTTGAATGAGTGGGCATTATTATAGGTTGACTGAGGGGCACATCATAAAATTATTGGCTGAATGGAAGGCACTTCATTTATTAAGTTACTACTATTTATAAAATTATTTGGAGTACCAGAGTGAGGAAGAAATCTTTATTAGATAATGATTGTTGTTATTTGCCACCTGGATGTTTTACTATTGGTTTTATTCTTATTGGACCTCCTTGTGATTCGTTTTTCATATGTCATATTTATTGTGCTATTTTAATGTTGTAAACTGCTCTGGGCCTCCTTTTGAAGGAGAGGCGGTCTCAAAAATTCTGAAAAATAAAAGATAATTTATTTAATTATTTGGGGTCCCAAAGTGAAGTGAGGAATCTGGGGTTTGAAACTGTATTTTTTTTTAAGTGGTAAAGGAGAATGGCCAAATTCTGGTTGGAGCAGGGGCGGACAAAAAGGTGGAGGGGGTCCCTGGACTCCCCCCCTCCCCACGCCAAGAAAAGGAGTGTCATTTGTATATGGACAGGATTTATTTATTAATGTTGTAAACCACTTTGGGCCTCGTTTCAAGGGAGAGGTGGTCTAAAAATTTGAAAAATAAAATAAATATTAATTATTTGGAGCATCAGAGCAGAGTGAGGAATCTCTGGTTTTGAACCTTTTTTTAAGCTTGTAGAGGGGAATTGCCAAATTCTAACTGAAGCAGGGGAGAAAAATAGGTGGGGGTCCCTGAACTCTCCTCCCCACCCTCATGTATCGGAGGCAGTGGGCACCCATCAAAAAAGTATCATTTGTATATGGGCAGGATTGGAAACCAATGGCACTTTAGAGACCAACAAGAGTTTTAGTGTATAAGCTTTCGAGAGTCAAAGCTCCTTGCTTTGGGTACAGGGAGGAATGAAGATCCCTGAGCCTTTATATCACAGTGCAAATGGATATTTAACTGGAATATAAACTCGTGTTGATCTCCAAGGTGCCAGTGGACTCAAATTGTGCTGTTCTACTGTGGACCAATGCAGCTACCTGAAACTATCGTTTGTATAGTTTCAGGTGGGTAACTGTTGGTCTGTAGTAGAAGAGCAAGATGTGGGCCGAGTAACACCTTGCAGTTGGTCTTTTGGTATATGGACATGCTGACTTGTGACTCATCTTGAGCGCTCAAAAAAACAGATTAAAAACAGGTTGGGGGTGGCCTCCTTTTTCCTTTTCCACCTGTGCCGGTCTTGCTTCCTCTCTGACTGGCTGTCCATTGCTTGCCTTGGAGAAGTTCCCCATTGACTTAAGGAGGGCAGGCTTCTCTCTTGCAGAGGAAATGATTCTTACATGCAAGAAGAGAGCGGGGCGGGGGCGGGGGGAATGAATCTGAGGTGCCTCCAGCTTTTTGGAGGAAGTGCTAGTAGATCAAGAGCTGGTGTGCTATAGTGATTAGAGTGTCAGACTAGGATCTGGAAGACCCAGGTTCAAATGCCTGCTCTGCTATGGAACCATGCTCTGTAACTTTGGGCCAGTTGCCTACACTCAGCCTATCCCACCTCACAGGGTTGTTGTGAGGATAAAAATGGAAGAATGGTGTAAGCTGCTTTGGAGTTCCTGTTGGGGAGAAAGGCCGGGTAAATGAAGGAAAGGAAATAAGATGTCAGCATCTTTAAGGGAGAAGTGGAAGAGAGATGGCAGGGATTGCGTCGAGTGAAGATTTGTATGGCCCCCACCCTCAAAGAGTTGGTGAGTCTGCTGCTAGGATGGGGTGGTAGTTTCCTGCTCCTGTTACCCCGCACCCCGGCCCGGCCCCCGGTCCTAAAAGGAGAGCAGCGTGGGTGTTTGATTTTTCTTCCTCTTGACATGGGAAGCACAGGCTGCTGCTTGAGTTACCTGCTCTGCCAAAGAAGTACAGGAAGATGTTCATTCTTCATAATCACCCAGAGGGGAACAAGATAACTAATTCCCTTTAGATATGTGCACTTGCCATACCACCGGGGAATTCACCACAACTCGATCACTGCTTTGAGCTCACTTAAATGAAGCAAAGTGGCTTGGGAGGGTCCGTCATCTTTATACTCCTGGTTGTTTTTTAATTCCTGCCACCTCTTCAAGAATCCAGTGAGGTTCTTGGTATGGTATGGTAAGAGGCCCGTCCACTTTTGACCTCTATGCATTGGGTGTCTGTCTTATGAGCTATAGAAGAAGCTGTAGAGGCCTTGTCCATTTTTCCCTTTGCAGTGTCCAAGCCCATAAGAATCCACCAAGACTGAAAGTCACACAGAGAGCAAAAGAATGCAGGATGTTCTCGTCAGAGAAAGTGGTGACTCCTTTTCCTTTGCATGACAATAAACTGAGTGTTTTTGAGTTGCTTAATCTCTCCAGACTAGGCTTTGAACTCCATGGGGAAACCTTGTCTCCTCCTATTATGGGATGCCACGCCCAGTTCCCCAGTCCTGGGAGCCAATACCATCCATTTGAACTGAGTTTAATCCATTTAATGTGCAGGGCAAATGCGGAAAGCAGCAGTTGCTGTGCAGTTTTTTAAAAAAAATAATGCACTTGGCCTCTTGGAACATTTATTGTCGGGGGTTTGGTTAAAGAGAGCCAGCGTGGTGTTGGGTGGTCGTATTAAGGCCTAGAAGGACCGAGGTTCAAATATCCACACTGCCGTGAAGGAACTAGGTGACCTTGGGCCAGTCAAGCACACACTCAGCTGAGCCTACCTCACAAAGTTGTTATGAGGATTAAATGAGGAAGGGAGAACCATATTTGCTATTCAGAATTGCTTGGAGGAAAGGTTAGGATTATGCTGTGTAGACAAACAGACCATACCTCTCTCCGTGCACGGGAACACGGCAGGACGTCTTTCTCATGAAAATTCTCCATTGCCTGATAGGGGAGAGAGGTGTAAGTGGCAGCTGTCTCCTCTACAAAAACATAACCTTCATAGCCCTCCTCCTCTTTGTACGAGAGTGAAAGACAGTGTGGGGTAGTGGTTAGTGTCAGACTAGGATCTGGGAAATCCAGTCTTGAATCTCTGCCATGGAAGCTTGCTTGGCCCAGTCACACACTTTAAGGCTCACCTACCTCCCAGGGTCGATGTGAGGATAAAATGGAGGAGAGGGGAATGATGTACGCTGCTTTGGCTCCCTGTTGGGGAGAAAAGGTAGTGCAAACAAATAAATGACAGTGGTTGTTGTGGGTTTTCCGGGCTGTATTGCCGTGGTCTTGGCATTGTAGTTCCTGACGTTTCGCCAGCAGCTGTGGCTGGCATCTTCAGAGGTGTAGCACCAAAAGACGGAGATCTCTCAGTGTCACAGTCTCTGTCTTGTTGGCAGGTAATTTATATCTACTCAGGAAGGTGGGTTTGGGCTGAGTCATCCTGTAAGATGTCTTTTGGTGCTACACCTCTGAAGATGCCAGCCACAGCTGCTGGCGAAACGTCAGGAACTACAATGCCAAGACCACGGCAATACAGCCCGGAAAACCCACAACAACCATCGTTCTCCGGCCGTGAAAGCCTTCGACAATACAAATAAATGACACCTACCAGGATTATAAATAGGAGTAAAAACGTTCTTAGCAAATATAAATTTCCCACCTGTCCCCCCCCCCTTAGCCCAGGGGGAAACCTGGCTTTAAAATGTGTTCATTTGATGATGTTTAGGTCCTTGACAATGCAATTCTAAACAGAGTTAAACCTCCTAAGGCTTAACTCTGTTTTGATTGCAGTGTTAGTATTGTCTGAATTAGAAGACATCCGTCTGCAGTGATTCCAGAGTGCAGAAAATTTCACAAAGGTGGTAATTTCTACCTGGTTTATCTTGGAAAATCTGCAAATTGCTGACCTTCTTGCCTGTGGAGATAATTTTTTTAAAAAATTGATAATCCCTCCAAAGGCCAGGGAGTGGCATTTCTGGGTTGCTGCCTCTTTTTTTTAAGGAAGTGACTGGATAGATAACAGTGCAGTCCTAAGAATGCTTTCCTGGAAGTATACCCTGGACCCGAGTAGGACTCAGAGTAGACTTGCTTAGGATCGTTCTCGAAGTCGATGAAGAGGCCATATAGCACATTTTCACATTTTTCATTACTCAGAAGTTCCATATGTGTTCAGGATTGTTCCCCTGTTGTGATCCCCCCTGCCCACACACCACTCCTGTTTTGCTTTAATATACTTTTCCTTCTGCTGCAATATTCTTGCCAAAAATTGTCAATGTTGCCCCCCCCCATGCAAGCTGAGAACACTTTGGTAAAAAGGTGGTTTGTATATGCTCCTTATGCTTTGTTCATTTCCATAACATCAAGTAAATACGTTTGACACTGGGTGTGAATGCTGACTCACTAAAGAGCTAGTGTGATGTAGAATATAAAACAAGAGAAGCTCAGCTATAAACTTCAACTCTGCTAAACAAAGCTTTCTCCGGTTGGCCTTGGGCAAGATACTGTCTCAGAGGAGAACTCGCTTCTCAAAAACATTGTGGAGTTCTTCAACATGCTCCTCTTAGCTCCTTGTTTGAAAGGTGGGGTACAAATACAGCTAAGAAACAATAATAAAGATCTGATTTTAATACAAGTTCTGCCAACAAAGGGACTGCTATGTACTGGGAAAGAGGTTGAAGAACACTCGGGGAGTTCTGGGTGTGTTTTTAATGGGTGCGACGCAAGTTCAGACGAATGCTTTGTGACTAAAGCAGAACGGTAGCGAAGTTCTAGAGACCTCTAGCAACTAATGGGAAACATTGTTACCGGCCAGGAGTTTATTATGTTGAAAAAGGTACATGCAACTGAGGTTTCAGAAGAAATGTGTGAATGTCACAAGGTCATCCTTCCTTATGGTACTGGGAGCTTTATCTTAACTGGTTTTACTTTAAGAATGTAGAACCAGTTAAGACAAAGCTTGTAGTAGTATGAGGAAAGATTTATTCTTCAAGGAAATCAGTCCTTCAGTAGCTAAGTCATAGATCCATAGGAGTTAGCCATGTTAGTAGTTGCAAAAATGAAAATAGTAAAGAGTCCAGCAGCATTTTTAAGACTAACCAACTTTATTGTAGCATAAGCTTTTGAGAACCTGAGCTGTGGTTCTCCAAAGCTTATGCTACAATAAAGTTGGTTAGCTTTAAAGGTGCTACTGGACTCTACTATTTTGCAGTAGCAAAACTACATAAGGGAAAATTAGGACCAATCCACAGGACTCTGCATGCATAAGAATCTGTTTGCTGCTGAAATGAGCAGAGGTTGTTGTGCACCTGAAGCCTCCTTGAGCAAGTTGCTAGAGTGGTAGCATAATTCCCCCCCCCCCCAAATAAATACCAATTTTCTTTTAAAAAGAAAAACCTGTGAAGTAAACTCAGCTCCTGAACATGGATAGAAATCTGTTTTGCCCCAGGCCTGACCCCTCGCCCCATGTAGCCTACCTGAACTGGCAGGGGCTCATGCAGAGGTGGGTCTGTCCCACCAATTGCAGTGTGAGGCCCTTTTTTTTAGTGGAGAAGCAAGCTATTGCACCTGGGACCTTCTGCAAGGAGATTCGGTGCATTACTGCTAAGCTTTCGTCTCCCCTGATCTTTTCTGATAGCAGAAGTAGGTCCAGTTCCAGGAGCTTTCTGTTCTAATGACAAATGCCAGAGGTGCTTGTTATCTTGGCAGAACCCCTTGAGAAATATAACACACGTATGCTTCTGTAGGGGTTTCACAGCAGTTCTGTCATTTATGAGGAGTAGACCAGAGACTTGTACTACAGGGATAGGGTTCTCCATTTATAGAAGGAACTCCTTGGGAAGAGAGCCCTTTACGACATGTTTACACCTTGTTGAAAAGAGTCCAGTAGCACCTTTAAGACTAACCAACTTTACTGTAGCATAAGTTTTCGAGAAACACAGTTTTTTTCATCAGATGCGTCTGACGTAGAGAACTGCGTTTCTCAAAAGCTTACGCTACAGTAAAGTTGGTTAGTCTTAAAGGTGCTGTTGGACTCTTCGATTTGCTACTACAGACTAACACGGCTAACTCCTCTGGATCTTTGCACCTTGTGAAGTAGTAAACCCTTTATTACAGATGTGGTTATATATTGATCAGTAAAGCCCTAATTGACTCCTGGTATATGATCGGGTACAACTTTGGGTTCACTCTTGGGGAATATTCCAGAACATAAAAAGAGCCTGATTGAATCAGACCAGAAGTCTTATCTAGTCCAGCATCCTATTTCTGGCACTGGTCAACCAGATGCCTCTGAGAAGACCACGACAGGAGCATGTGGGCCAAAGCCTTCCCCTGATTCTGCCCCCCCCCAACTGTATTCAGAGATACACTGCATGTGAGCAAGAGGTTTCCTTTTACCCACAATAGCTACTGATAAACCTACCCTCCATTAACTTTTCTAGCGCCCTTTTAAAGGCATCTAAACTAGCGACCACCTTTGCATCTTTCTTATGTGTCCAGAAGTACTTCTTGTTGTGCTGCCCATAATTTTTATTGGGTGACCACTGTAATATTAAGAGAGAGGAAGAAAAAGTGCTCCCTTTCCGCATTTTCTGCCACATGTATAGTTTTATAAACGTCTGTCATGTCCCTTGCTTTAGTTGTCTTTCCCCCTAAACTTAAGCTCCAGACTCGATCATGGCTTTGGGAAGATGCTCCAATGCTTTGATCAGTTTGGTTGCCTTTTACTGCGGTCCATTATGGTCAGTAATGTCTATTCAGACTGGTAGCAACTTTCCAGGTTCTCAGGCAGAGGTCTTTTGCATCATATACGACCTGATCCTTTTAAACTGGAGACTCCAGGGATCGAATGTAGAACATTATGCATGCCAAGCAGATGTTTTGCCACAGAACCACAGCCCCTCCCCAAACACAGTGTCAACCTTTTCCTTCTGCTGTCCACTAAACCTCAAGATCTGCTTCCTATGGAGTCCACGCCAGTTCAGACACCATCAGTGTATACTTAACATTAGGATTGTTTCACCTCAGTATGCTTTGCTGCGTGCCGTATGCGTGGCCAATGCATGTTTGCTGTGCGCAAACATGCAGTTGCCATGTTGTTGCTTGCTCCATTTGGAGAAAGTCTTTGGAGCTCCTCACAAACCACTTTAGTTTTTCCCATCCGAAATAATTTCATGTCATTGCATTGGCCACTTCTCTCTCGCCCCCAGTTTGAGATCATTTGTAAATAAACAGCATCCGTTCTAGTAGAGATTGTTGAGGAACTCTGTTGTTTCTCTTCTTTGTAAGAACTGTCTGTTCGCTCCCAGACTCTGCTGCTTGACATTTAACCAGTTACCAGTCTAGGACAGGCTCCATCTTCTTCTCCCATTACCTGTAAGTTTGCTCAGGAGCATATGTTGAGGGACCGTCTCAAAGGCTTTTCGGAAATCCCATTATATGAACTCTGCTGGCTTAGTCTTATCTACATATTTCTTAATGCTCTTAAAATAATTCCAAAAGTTTGAAGAGGCAGGATTTTCCTTTACAGAAGGTGTATTGATTTCTCCTTAGCAAGGATTTGTTCTTTTGTCTTTAATAATAATTTCTACCAATTTTCCTGGAACACGTATTAGGTTAACAGGCCTGCAGTTTCTTGGTTCTGTTCTGCCACCACCACCCAAGCTGTTTTGCAAAACTTGTACTTTGGGGGCAACTTTCCTTACATAGAATAAACAGCTCTGTAGCCCTTAGCAGTTGCAGGAGAGCTGCTTCCTCGGAGGAAGGAAGGAAGGAAGGGAGTGCCTGCTTGCCTGCGGAGATAGACTCTTGGCATCAAGGGTGGAGCTGCCACCACCTTCTCTCCCTCCTCTTCCCTGTATATTAGTTAGTTGATGGTCGATCTGGTATTAACTTGGCTTAAATGTTTTGGTTTTTTCCTGTTGTATGTGTAATACTGTAAGCCACTGAGAATCCACAACTGAGTGTGGAGAAAAGTGGGTTAAAAGTCTCCTAAATAAACAATCGTCACGATTCTCAGCAGGCTTAACAATCCTTACATCTTGCACCAGATCCTGAGCACCACTCAGGAACAAATCCAGGGTCCCCTAGCTCCCGTTGCCTTTCCCAAAGAATTAGCTGAAAAGTTGCCCTGTGACTTTTTTGATACTAAGCATTGGCCGTCTGGTTCCATTTTTGTTCAAGTGGAGCCTGTCTCACTTGCAAGAGCAGTGTGTCTCTAGTCTTGAAGGATGGCTTACGCACTCTTATCTTTGGTCTGCCCCAACACTGGCTCTTCATTCTTCTCGGTAAGCGTATTTCTTGCCTCTTTTGTATTAACATTTTAAAATCCTTATAGTGTCAGATAATTCTTTTAAAATTAAGGTATAGAGGACTTTGTGGATTGGTAGTCCTAGTCTTGCATTCAGCTGGGAATAGCCTAGGCCCAGCGTATCTCAGGAGCATCGCTTTTCATATCAGCTGTCCTACCTGGAAAGATCGGAAGAGGGGGCTTTGCTGATGGTCTCATCATTATGAGAAGTCAGGTCGGTGAAAGCATAAGAAATCATGGGCCCGACGTAGTAGTGGAAAATGGGCTATAAATATCTAAATAAATAAATAACCTCAATTGTTTATCAGTTGTGCATTAATTTCCGTGTGGAAGAACATTTACAGTAGAAGCACCGGTTGCAACGCCCACTCAGTCTAATTGTTGGCTTCACATTTTTGCGGTCCCTTATATCAATATTTTGCTGAACTTAATAAGATGCAAGTAAGGCATTAAACTGACACGGTTTCCTGTAACTTCATAAACAAAGCTGTGCTGAACTTCCAACAGTCAAATTGTACTTTGGAAATAGTTTTCCAGCCAGCTTTATACTTTCATGCATCTTTGGGATGGAGATTAATTTAATGATGACTAGCAGTTATAGGCATTTGGCTCACATTTAATGTTTTGCCTGCCACTAACATATTAATGCAATGCCAATTACAGTTTTGAACAGCTGTGGTAATGTTTATTGTATCTTAATAATAGGTTATCCTTATTCATTCTGGCGTGCTTGCTTCCCAAGCATTCGTTGTTAATTTGCTGATTTTGTTGAAAGAGCTGGGCAGCTCTTTTTCAGAAGACACAGAGGATATGGTAGTTCTTGGAGTCGATATCATGATGAAGGCTTATAAGCAGTCATAAATGCATTTAATACAGGACAATTCATCTTATTTACTGTTATTTTATATTCCACTTTTCTCATTCAGACTCAGAGCAAATTTCACAGTGCAAGTGGATAACTGTTCATACAAAATAGTAAAGAGTCCAGTAGCACCTTTAAGACTAACCAACTTCATTGTAGCATAAGCTTTCAAGAGCCACAGCTCTCTTCGTCAGATGCATCTGACGAAAAGAGCTGTGGCTCTCGAAAGCCTATGCTACAATAAAGTTGCATCTGACAAAGAGAGCTGTGGCTCTCGAAAGCTTATGCTACAATAAAGTTGGTGCATCTAACGAAGAGAGCTGTGCCTCTCAAAAGCTTATGCTACAATAAAGTGCACCTGAGGAAGAGAGCTGTGGTTCTCAAAAGCTTATGCTACAATAAAGTGCATCTGATGAAGACAGCTGTGGTTCTCGAAAGCTTATGCTACAATAAAGTTGCATCTGACGAAGAGAGCTGTGGCTCTTGAAAGCTTATGCTACTATAAAGTTGGTGCATCTGACGAAGAGAGCTGTAGCTCTCGAAAGCTTATGCTACAATAAAGTTGGTTAGTCTTAAAGGTGCCACTGCAGACTAACATGGCTAATTCTGGATCTATGTTCATACAAAGAGACATCTAATAAGCTCAATGTAGGCTGGTATGTAATAAACTGTGTACTAGGACTAGGATTACTGAAATCTGAAAGAGCGTACAATATTAGACATGATCCATACTGTGGATATAAAGAAGAAAAACAGTATTGCATCAGTAGAAAACAATGAATCGACAACAGAATAATCCATGCAGCAAACTGACAATACATCCTGTTTACAGTGATATAATCCACAATCCCCTTCCCTTTATAAAGTGCCTCCCTGGACTATTCTTTTATGGTCCAGCCCTGTTACATTTATAGAAAAGCTGTCCTGAACAACTCCACTTTTCATATCTTGTGGAATGACAGGAGTGTGGAAGCCCTCCTGACCTCCTCAAGCAGGCCGTTCCACAAAGTGGGGCCGCAACAGAGAGAAAATGTGTACAGTTGACCTTGCCTGTTTGCAGGGGGGTGCCTGCAGGAGGCCCTGAGGAGGTGAGTGGAATTGTCATGGGGGGACATAGGTGGAGAGGCAGTCGTGCAGGTGTGTGCCGGGCTTTGTATGTGACCGTCAGTCAGTACCTCTAATTGAACCTCTATGTGTAGTCAGTAGAGTGACTGCCGAATCAGTGCAGTGTTCATGCCCCATCTAGCTCCTGATGATAACCAAGCTGATATTGGTAATTTTGTACCAATTGGAATCTCCAGGTTGACTCCAAGAGCAGACCCATGTTGAGTGAATCGCAGTAGTATGATCTCAGTGTAACCATGGCCTGGATCCAGGTGGCTAGATGGGCTGAGGCAGAGGGACTGACAAAGTTTAAAGAAAGCATTTCCCCCCAGTTGTGTTAACTTGCTTCTCCAGCAGTAATACTAGATCCACTACAACCTCTTGGCTCTTAATTGAATCAGCAAGGGTCAGCTGAACTCCATTGAAAGAGGGGAATACAGTGTCCTTCAAGGCCTTGACCTTTCCAGCCAGCATCACTTCCAGGCAGGCATTTCCATACAGTGTCAAGAACATTTCCATAAAAAATGTCATAGGGTAAATGAATAGAGTTTCAAGAACATTTCCATAAACAATGTCATGGGGTAAAAGAATATAAGTTTACAAAGATATAGTATTAGCAAGGATCCAGTATAGGGTTGAGGAATTGCTGAAAAAGAACATAATCAATTCTAGGACTTAACATTGAACAACATAAGGCACAGGTAGGATATAGGAGTACATATTTAAAGCAACAGATAATATGTAGGGCAACATAATGGTGAAATCTATGGTTTCTAACTCATTCGTGAAACATCTGGGATCCCTTTCCTACAATACCACCCTCTTAACTGAGAAAAAAGGCCTTTTTGAATAATTCAGTTTTGCATTGTTTGTGGAAAGCCAGGAGGGTGGGGGCTCTCCCGACCTCCTCAAGCAGGCCGTTCCATAGGGTAGGGGCCACCACAGAGAAAGTCCGTGTACGGGCTGCTGTTGATGTCGCCCATGTACAGGCTGGCACCTGCAAGAGACCCTGTTCAGATGAGCAAAGCTGCCGTGGAGGGACATAGGCAGAGAGGCGGTCCCATAGCTATGCTGGACCAAGGCCGTGAAGGGCTTTGTATGTAATAACCATAACCTTGAACTGAGCACTGCTAGGTAGCCAATGGAATGACTGTAGGATGGGAGTGATGTTCAAGCTCCTGCTCGCTCCTGAGAACAGTCAAGCCGCAGCATTTTGCACCAGTTGGAGCCTCCTAGTTAGATGGGAGACCAATGCATAATGCATTAAAATAGTCAAGTTTTAATGTTACCATAGCATGGATCCAGATGGCCAGGTCAGCTGAAACAAAGTGTAAGTAATTTGACATGATCTGTTAAACAACACAGAAAGTACCCAGTAAGAGCGTATATACACCCATAGACCGAACCCATCTCTGTCTTTTTACCAATGCGTCACTCAGAACCATTTCCTTATAGCACAGCCGTATTGCCAAAAGCCTTCCTGAATAATTGAGTTTTGCATAGTTTGCAGAAAACCAAGGGAGTGCGAGCTTTCTTGACTTCTTCAGGCAGGAACAATTTAAATCAATTCAAAGCACATCTTGTACTTCTGCCTCCAATTTAAATCAGTTCTAAGCACATCTTTGTACTTCTGCCTCCAAATGTTTCGATAAGTTGGCATAATCCATTGTATTAAAGGCTGCAGGTCAATCTAGAAGGAACAACAAAGAGGCATGGCCTTTGTCGTTTTAGCAATATTGCTCCAGGTAACCATGAAGAAACTGACTTGAGGATAATGCCTCATACATAGGGTTGCCAGCCTCCAGGTGGTGGCTGGAGATCTCCTGGAATTGCAACTGATCTCCAGGCCTCAGAGGTCAGTTTCCCTGGAGAAAATCTCTTCTTTAGAAGATGGACTCTACAGCAATATATTCTGTTGAAGTCCCTCCCCAAACTCTGTCCTTTCCAGGCTCTATCTCCAAAATCTCCAGGAATTTTCCAACCTGCAGCTGGCAGCCCTTCTCCTACATGAGATGCCGTGGCCTTGAATGGCTGCTTGAGAATTCTTGTCAGGACTGTTAGTTCCGATGTAGTCCTGGCCTCGTCATTCTTTCTGCAGATTCCCACTGAATGACTTGTTGGTATTGGAAGGAATACGATACTGTGCATGATATTGACACAGAAGACGGTGAAGAAAAGACCAGGGCATTATCTGTCATAATATGCCTGTCTGCATATCTGCCATGAATGTATTCTGTGTTACGTACTGGTCCTCTGAGGGCATGAGAAGTTTCTTATTGATGTTAAGCCAGTAGGTTATCTCGTAAGTATTTACTTTTTCTTTCCCCGCCGCCTCCAGCAAGTGTCCTTGAAGGCTGGCTGTGGCCGGCTAGAGATGTGTCCTTCTTGGGAACGGAGATGATTTCATTCTTTGCTCTGTCTAGCCTAAACCTAGCTTCTCCTCTTCACCCCCCCCCCCATTCCTTCACGCCCAGGCTTTAACAGTCCCTGTCCTGAGGGCGGGAATCTTCCTTATAACTAACACTAACAACCCCATTCACGTCACTTCTGCCAATACAGTTGTCGCACCTTGAATTTGATGGATCTCTAATAAAGTTACTTCAACCAATACACCTGCGTGTTTGCTGTGGCGAGCTTGGGGATCTACCTGCCAAGGATTGACATTATCTCTTCTTCATGCATTCACTGGTTGTGACGCCGTGTCATTTGCCATTTGAAGCAAGGTAAATTACTTCATAGGGCCACGTGGTCAGATTTCATCAACATACTCTGCTTGCTTTAAGCATCTAAAGGCTGGGAAATTGAGCAGCGTTCAGCCAACGTGAAATGGCAGCCCTGACCGCTGTACGTGTTTGTGAATGAAGAGGTGGTTCTCCAGAGCAGATCTCTCAAATATATTACACTGATGACAGATGCCTTGCAGCAGCATATCGAATGTGTCCTGTACCAGGCCACTTGGGTGTGAAGACAGTAATGAGTGAAAGATATTTCTGGCGGCACGGGGTTAGAATCAAAAGGACATAGGTTGGAAACCGCGTTGAATGACCCTGCCTCTGGTTTGGGGTCCTTGTCTGATAGCTTTTTCAGTGCAGTGCAGATCTCTGTATTTACACACATTCCTGCATCACTGGTAAAATTATGTAGCCCACTTGCAGTAAAATAAAACACCCCAAATCCACAAGTGGCAGTTCTCAACTTATTACAGTGATTAAGTTTGCTGTTAAATTGGAATTGTTTGTCCTATTTCTCAGTTCCACATTTGGCAGTTACCATTGCAGATTATTCAAAATCCATCAGAAGCAGCGATTTTACCTTTGTAACGTCTTGTGAGTTAGAGAACGTATGCATGCCGCCTGTTGGCCGTATACCATAGGCTATGCTAAAGGCAGGGTGTTTTATGCCTGTTCTCATAAAACAGAAGTGGCATGTGTTTTTTACCAGTGTAGGGACTTCAGAAACAATTGTTTTGGTGTAAAAAAAAACCCCTTTCGAGTGGTTTTGGTCCTATTTTCTGAGATGGAAGTTGAAAGTGGGATGGAGCCAAGAGGGGGGATCCCTTTTGAAGGTCTCTATGTGCCCCTGTTCTCGTAACATAGTGTTGCCAACCTCCAAGTGGCGGTTGGACATCTCCCAGAATTATAACTAGTCCCCAGGCCACTGAGATCAGTTCCCCTGAAAAAAATGGCTGCTTTGAACGGTAGACTCCAGGGCATTATCTCTTGCTGAGATCTCCAAACTCTGCTCTCTCCTGGCTCCAGCCCCAAATCTCCAGGAATTCTCAACTGAGAGCTGGCAACCCTATGTAACATTCTCAGGAGTAAGATCCAGGTCACACATGTAGAAGAATGAGGTGACAAAGCCCTGGGGTGGTAGAAAGTACTGCATGATTACAGGTGACAGATTCCTGGTTTGCATAAAGATGAAATTCATTCGAACTCCTCCCCCAATACAACCTCAGTTTTTTTGGAGAGATGTACTATCATTTTGAACATTATTTGATGATATCTTCTCTGTTCTATTCTTAAATCATCTTCATCTGTACTTTTTTTTTTGACCAGCACTGTATCTGTTTGTTTAAATATTGTAGGGCTCTCTATGTATTTATAACTTTTGGTTGCTTAAATCTGATTATGAAAATTTTTAACACGGAGAGAAGTAGCATAGCTTGAAGAAGGGCTACCAAATTGCTTGCTGTGCTGTTTTTCTATTTGCAGGGAGGTTTTAACACAGCAGAGCATTTTAAAATGTGATTCCGTATGATTTTCCACCTTTAACCCAAAGCTCTGCATGCTGTTACACTATCTCAAGTCTCTACCACCTCATTGCCCTGCCTGTATGAACCAGGCCTAAGTTTACTAAACAGTGGGGCTTTTTTTCAGTGGGAACGCGGTGGAACGGAGTTCCGGCACCTCTTAAAAATGGTCACATGGCCGGTGGCCCCGCCCCCTGATCACCAGACAGAGCGGAGCTGAGATTGCCCTGAGCAGTGCGGAGGGCAATCTAAACTCCCCTCTGTCTGGAGATCAGGGGGCGGGGCCACCAGCCATGTGACCATTTTCACTGAGGGCAATTTAAACTTTAACCCCCCCCCCCGTTCCAGCTGACCCAAAGTGTCGTTGTCATTGTGCGGTCTTGAGTTCCACCACTGAGTCCCATCACCTCTTTTCCCAGAAAAAAAGCCCTGCTAATCAGCATGGGCAGTTTACTAAACTGCATGGGACTGGGCCATCGCTTCAACCCATCTCTTTCTGATAAGGTATTGATGTGTCTTCAGTGCTCTATAAAACTAACATGACAAAGATTACAACGCAGTCCATGCTCTGTATCACAAAAAGCTGAATTCTGCATCCCGTATAAATTATGCAGATTAGCGCCCTTCTGCATTTTCATTTGCATGAACTATTCTGGTTACGGTAGTTGTGAAGGAGGAGCGCAGAGCTGTGCGGGTCCATACAAATTTCCCCTGCCCTGCCTTGACGGTTGCTGAGCATGCAGCCCTTCCCCAAGAAGCTGCTCGGGCAGGTCTCAGGATGGCACTCTGGGCTGCCAGTCGGTGACGAGGTAGCAGAACGATGAGTAAATCGCTGATGGCATTGCCTGTCTTCGCGCCAGGAGGTTCTTCAGGTTCCATCTATAGTTGTTCCACATGAGCCACAGGGCCGTCGCTGTCCGCCTTCAGTGACATTCCTCCTGAGGACGCTGGCAAGTGGGACGGATCCCCGCTGCAACAGCTGAGACTGAATAGTAATCGAATGACCCAGAGGCCTCTTTTTCCGAATACCGAAAGGAAGGGCAAATTAGGACAGCCTCTCAGACTTCAGAGTGTTGTATATCTAGAGGGTGTAATCTAAAACCTGAAGTTAAAACTACACTGAAACTTAAAATCCTAAAGGATGAAAATCTCATTCAGTATTCATGGGCTTCCGCCACAAGGCAGTGCAGGTTTCATGTTAAACCCAGTGCTGAAGTTTGTCAGTGTTCCTAAATGCAATGTGAAACACCTTTCTTAAGTTGTTTATTAGGTAATTCCTTTGTCACCTTTCTCCTGAGAGGACCCAAAGTGACCTACAGAAATTTCAGAAATACAAAACAACCGTTTAAAAAATTAAAAAACATCCTGGGCAGCTCCTTATGCACTGGGCTGGCTAATACAAGCCCCCCTGGCTGCAGGCCTCGGCCTGAGAGATCTCTGGTCACACCTAGGCTAAGTCCCTGCAAACTGAAGAGAAAATAACCTTATCCCAGGTGGTATACAATTGCTACCAGCTGTCTAGTGTCCCAAGCCAGGAATGCCTCTGTACCCATCCAGGCTTATCCACTTTTACTGGCAATCCTTGTACCTGTTCGCAGGGATCTGTACAGTGGACGCATTCTTAGACCATAGATCCAGAGGAGTTAGCCGTGTTAGTCTGTGGTAGCAAAATCAAAAAGAGTCCAGTAGCACCTTTAAGACTAACCAATTTTATTGTAGCATAAGCTTTCGAGAATCAAGTTCTCTTCGTCAGATGCATCATGCATCTGACGAAGAGAACTTGATTCTCGAAAGCTTATGCTACAATAAAATTGGTTAGTCTTAAAGGTGCTACTGGACTCTTTTTGATTCTTAGACCAGAAAGCACTGAGTGAAATTGTACAGGCTTGAGAAGCAAGAAGGAATCTCATCGCGGGTCACCTTGGGCTGATCTAAAGTTGTTGTAAGAGTGATCCTTTAAGCATGGACTTAGGCTGATTTCAGCTAGGCCTGCAGGTTCAGCTGTCCCAGAGAACCGCTTCTGATATATACAGGGTCCCCACAAAGAGGATCACAGAAAAAAAATCCCAAATCTTGGTTAAAAGACTTCTGGCCACCCATTTCAATTCTGCGTCTGCTGCAGTGACAGTTTGTCTATCTGTCCTGGACACTGTTCTTTGAGATAACTGAGCACCCGCTAGAAGAATATTTCAGGCTTCTGTTCTTCACCCAATTGATCTTCCATGTTTCTTTTTGTATAACAGTAACTATTAATGGAGGAACACACAGTGACCCAGACGGAGCACATGGCCACCATTGAGGCCCATGCAGTGGCCCAGCAGGTCCAGCAGGTCCACGTGGCCACGTACACGGAGCACAGCATGCTCAGTGCAGATGAAGACTCGCCGTCTTCCCCTGAAGACACCTCCTATGACGACTCCGACATTCTCAACTCCACGGCCGCTGATGAGGTGACTGCTCACCTGGCCGCTGCAGGTAAGAGTCCTGATGCACAGTGTTACTTATTTTCTCATCATTTCTTTGAGGTTTTGTGTAGCTGCTCTGTGGCATCAGACTTGGCTGGGTGACACAAAGATAGAGCTGGCAAAAGATGGCCGCTTAAGGCCTCCAACATCCAACTAAACAGTTGCAAATGTTTACCAACTGAAAAACAGCGTTCTTTCCACGTCAAAGGAGAGGTCATATTAATGTTTCAGATAATAAAATCTCAAACACTTGTAACAGGCTCTCTTGCCTGTGTCTGAACTAAACTTCCACTATTCCAAAGGAAAGATTTATCTTTTCTCTTGGATCGTGTTCAGCAATTAGTTCAAGACCTGTCAAGCAAAATTGACCTCTTGAACCGTTTGCTTATCAGTACATTTATTTATAAGAGGTTCTTTATTACTTTCCTGCTTCTAATCAAAGTACTCAGACACCTGTTAGAGTTTATTTCTTTTATTGAAAACGCACCCTAATTTTTTAATGAAGCAAGTAGTTAAAATATATGATTATTAATACAAGTCCTACAAAAATAAAACACAGAAAGGCAATCAGAAATAAGTTTGCTAACATTTCCTAATTAACCCTTAAGTTTAAAAATAAAGTTCTTATGAAATGCATTAAGATTTTCTTAGCCTACAATGCACAAATATGAATCTCACCTAATCTTCATGATTAGATTAGAGTTTAGATTGCACACACATCTTTGAGGAGATGCAAAATAATTGCAGGCGTAGGTCTAGAAAAGAGCCAGAGTCCAGTGGCACCTGTAAGACTAACAAAATGTGTGGTAGGGTATGAGCTTTTGTGAGTCACAGCTTATAGTATCTGAAGAAGTGAGCTGTGACTCACAAAAGCTCATACCCTACCACACATTTTGTTAGTCTTTAGGTGCTGCTGGACTCTGGCTCTTTTCTACTGCTACAGACAGACTAACACGGTTACCCGTTTAGGTGTAAGTCTGTATTTATTCCTGGTTTTTCTGGTTGCATACCTATACCCTAGGATCCTTCCTTAAAAATATACTGCCTCCTTGATGTTTTAAAAGTTATGAGAATATTTTTTGAAAAAAAACAATTCTTTTCCATTCTCTGTATTCGTCAGTCTTTTCCACATTGTTTGGAAGATGGAATTTTTAGATGCAGCTTTGTGACCAGGAGAGGGCAGTATAGCAGTAACAACAGACCTGATCTTTTCCCGTTTTTCGTTTGATGCTGGCTTGTTGAAATTAGGAATAGTACGTTATTAAAGAAAACGTCTCCACCACCTTTCTTGCCACACATGACGACTCTCAAGGTGACTCACATCACCACATACAAATATTAATAACGCACTTTGCAGGGTTGTTGTGAGGAATGAATATATTGGTAAAGTTCAGGGCTTTTTTTCAGCAGGAACGCAGTGGAACGGAGTTCCGGAACCTCTTGAAAATGGTCACATGGCTGGTGGCCCCGTCCCCTGATCTCCAGACAGAGGGGAGTTTAGATTGCCCTCCGTGTCACTGAGCGCGGAGGGCAATCTAAACTCCCCTCTGTCTGGAGATCAGGGGGTTGGGACCACCAGCCATGTGACCATTTTCTCCGAGGGCAACCCACTGAGTTCCACCACCTCTTTCCCCAGAAAAAAAGCCCTGGTAAAGTCGAAGCACTTTGCCTACTTTGTGCAGGAACTTCTGTACAAATTACGAATATGTCAAACCTGTCAAATACCCAGTGAGATTGTACTGGTTGTCTACTGTTGTGTGAGGTTATGGTCACCCCACAACATGATCCATTGGATATTCAAAATTAATCTTCGTTCGCAGGCCCAGTTGGAATGGCAGCGGCGGCGGCTGTGGCAACGGGTAAAAAAAGGAAGCGTCCCCACGTTTTTGAATCCAACCCCTCGATCCGCAAGAGGCAGCAGACTCGTTTGTTACGGTAAGGGTGCGCAGTTGCCAGAGGCCTCGATATAGGAGTGGGGACCATTTCTGAACCGGGGTGGGGGAACTCTGTGGCCCAAGGACCACATCTGGTTCTCTGCCCTCTAGCTCTTCCTGTTTCCACTGCCAGCCTGCGATGGAAGCAGGAGGAACCAACCTCCAACATGGAGGCCTCCTGATCAGTGACTTGGCCCTGGAAGAGTTTTAACAGCTTTGCAGGAGGATCAGCCTGCTAGTGAAGTTGCATTCTGGGGGATCAATACTCCCCACAAATTGAGAGGTAGATGGAAAACTCCCGCCGGCCAAGTGTGAGTCCTCTGCCTGCCGTAATTTGCCTACCTCTGCTCTAAATGGTCGTGAATGGGGTTAACAGAAGTCTGTTCTAGCAGCAGGGCTCTTTGTCCCTAGGGCCAGCTCATCTGGGGTCAGTAGAAGAGGTCTGGGCGGGGTGTGCTTGCCATTTTTGTGAGTCAGGAGAAGGAATGAGTTGAGAATGCAAGCAGGTGTGCTTCAGGTGGTTTCCTACCTCTTGGGAAAAGGATGCGCCACCTGTAGGTCCTCTCCAGGCCTTACAGTGCAAACCTATGTAAAGTTTCTCCTGTGGATTTCAGCTGGAGTAACTCTGCCCAGGATTGCACTGTTAGTTCCGTAACCCGTTTTCAAATTTCCAGCCATTACTTCCATTTGAAGTAACGGCGAAGGAGAGATTGTTTTTGGAGCATGTGAATGTCAGGGGCTCAGATAAGAGTGCTAGGAAGATCTCCATGACTTGAGCAGCTCCCAGGACCCCAAGCAGAAGGGCCAAGCTGCCTGGAAACACGACTGAAATGTCTGGTGGCTTCACTCCAGCAAGCTCCAGACTGGCCGGAGAGCTTTGTAGCTCGTGGCATAGGATTGGCTCTCTGAGGTCACCTGATCCTCAGGACCAGAAGGATTCTGGGCTGTGGTTTGGCCCACGTGCAGTTCCCGTCTCTGGCACGAGAGAGTATGGAGTCAAAAGATGATCTGCAGGACACTGTTGGAGCCCTGCAATGCCGCGTGCTCCCCAGCCCGCTCTCAATAACAGTGGCAAAAGGGAAGGATTTCCACGTCACAGGTCGGCAGCTTGAGGGGAGGTTGGCTCTGTGGTGACCCCCTGGCTGAATTATTTGAACATATTAAAATGAATAATGGTCAGTACTGCCCTGCCTAGAGAAACGTCCACCTGAATTTGTTGTTTAAATGCTTATAGCCCCCACTACCGCCACCGTATTAAAAAGAAGCATAGCTGTCCTGTTTGGAAGGTGAGGTGGGATTATTTGCTCCGCCAGTATTGCTTTCTCCATCTTGAGGGTGGATGCCTTTTATCACCTGCTCAAGCAAATACCGGGGGGGGAAAGTGTTCTCCTCTGGGATGCTCCAGAGATCTCCAGATAAGCCCTAGGAGGATGGGCCCTGGGAGGAAGCGTATTGCACTCTGTTTCCATCCCTCCTGGAATTAAGTGTGCTAAAACGCTGCTGAGGTATTCGGTTCCCATGTACTCAGGGAGAATGGTCAAGAAAACGCTTTGATGTTAAACTCAAAAGAATGGCTTGTGCTTCAAGTTGTTGGCCGTAGCGAACGTCAGTGTTTGTGCTGCTCTTTGTGATAAATGTTATCTTATGTTTAAAATCACCATGTGTGATATGAACCTCTGGAAGTGATATATCTAAATAAATAAACAAGTGTGATCTCTGCAGTTTTGCTTCAAAATGTTCCAAAGAAGAATGAAGTTAAGTGCTAGCGGAGAGAGCTGCTTTTCCCGGGGAGGGACTTGTCCCTCAAGGGGAACTCTGATGCAACGTTCTGATGCCGAATATACGCATTTCCCTGGGCCCGCTGTTGCAATGTGTTGCTGAGTCTTGCTTGATGCGGCTAAGTGTCCCCGGAATAATTCCGGCAGTGCCTTTGTGTGCGGGTTCGCAGTCCCAGGGCTCGCACAATCTGTGCTGTGCACAGCACAAAGTATTATCATGGATGGCCGTATTCTGCACAATTTGAATGCCTCTCCTTTTCGAGTTTCCTGCCCCCCTCCCTCTGTTTGGTGAATTTGTATCTTGCCTCTCAACCAAAAGCCCTCGGAGCAGCTTACAAAGCACGAAAAGAAAAATGAACAATGAACCTATACAAAATCAATAAACACGTGCAAATGGCAGGAAAACAGATAAATCTGAGCCCATCTGTGAGGAGGGCGGGGTATAAATCATATTAAATAAATAAATAAAATAGCAACGAAACCAGGTTAAAAGATTCTCGTGACTGAAGAGGATGGGCTTTACATGATTCTTAATTATTTTGTTTTTATTTATATATTTCATTTACTGCATTTATCATCTGCCATTGAGACTTAAGAAGAATTACAGAATTATAAAAACAATAGATTAAAATTCCAGGATAATACATACAATAAACAAACGTGGACACTTCGGAGCACCGAACTGTTCCCTCATTCCAGAGTTCAACCGATGGTTCAGCCTACCCCTTGGGAAATCCCGTAGCAGCCAAGAAAACTGTATTTATCGATTAAAATATTTATACCCTTCATTTCCCCATGTTTCCAGGCAGCTTACAAATCCAGTTTTAAACCCGCATAATACAGTAAGCCCAGATAACACCCCCTTCCTCCTAAAAGCAAAATAAAACAAAAGTCTGCTGCTGACACCCCCATTAAAATCCCTAAGAAGCAAAATGGCTTTGCGGCGCTTCCTCAGAACTGCAGAAGGCGGCTTCCCCCCTCACTTGTTCAGAGAGTGCGCCCTGTAAGGCAGGAGCCACAGCAGGAAAAGCACAGGTTGGCTCTCTCAAGCAGGGGGGCAGCCAGTAGGTGGCGCACTCAGGCTTGTAGTCAGATAAGAAGAGACGGTCTTTTGATAGGGTGAGGCCCGGAGATCTCCTGGAATTGCAACTGATCTCCAGACGGCCAGAGATCAGTTCTTCTGGAGGAATGGCTGGTTTGGAGGGTAGACTCTATGGCATTATACCCTGCGGAGGTCCCTTCCCAAACCCTGACTTCCCCAGGCTGTACCTCCTAAACATCCAGGAATTTTCCAACCCAGAGTTGGCAGCCCTGTTTTGATGTTTGGGTCCTAGGCCACGAAGGGCTTTAAAGCTCATAACTAGCAACCTTGTTTCCAACTTAACCTGGAAGCAAACTGGCAGTCAGTGTACCGGTTTTAAAACAGGCAGGATACGTTCCTGTTGGCTAGCCTCCGGCAATAATTGGGCTGCCACGTTCTGAACCAGTTTTAGTTTCCGTACGTTACAGTAATCCAGCTGCGACTTGGAGCCAGTCCCTGTTCTGGAAGCAAACCAGAGCTGAGATTTTGAGAAATCTGCAACATGTGCTGAATTTAGCAGTTAACATTTTCCACTTATGTGGAGTCGTGGCCTTCCCTTGTGTGACTGGGACATTAATTCTTCACATTATATAATTGGCTGCATCTCCCCCCCCCCCCGCCCCTCCACCAACCAGGAACCCCTTCTCCGCTCATGGAAGCAGAGGGAGGGGACCAAGTGCCACCGCTGAAGCATGTCATGAGGGCCGGTGCTAATTTGTATGTGCACGTTTGCATACAAGTTGTCATCTTCACAGTTTGCATACAATTTGCGTGCACCTGATTGGAGCCATCCACAGTGTGTAGGGATGTGTTGTCCTTTCTTCCTTCTACGTGCATTTTTCATTAGGAGACTCTCCGCCTCTTGGCTTCAGTGGACCCAGAAGCCTGTAACTCTACTTAGGGTGGGGCTGTTTAACAGTGCCTGCAATTCTGTGCAGAGTAACTCCAACCTAAGCCCAGGCGATCGGCGTAGATCTGAGTAACCCTAAATAAATGATATTGTAGGACTTGTTACTCTTAGATAGTGGTTGCAGTGGAGAGGTTGAAGGTACAAACGTTCAAAGTTGAAGCGTCTTCAAAGAGAGGCAGCAACCGTTGGCAAGATCCAGGGACGTCTGGTGTGCCTCTCTGTTGTCCTGGGAGAAGAGTTCATGTAAACAGAAGCAAGAGAGCTGTCCCTGGGGGCCAGACTGGAGAAACACGTTGGCTTGTGAATGAATAACAGCCGCATTACCTAGCAGTTATATAAGAACATAAAAAAGAACCCTGCTGGATCCAATCCAGAGTCTGGTCCAGTTTTCTGTTTCCTACAGTGGCTGACCAAGATGCCTTGGAAGGTCATCAAGCGGGGGCTTCCCTTTTTTCATTGCGACTGGCATTCAGAAGTACACTGCCTCTGAATAGGGAGGTTCCATTTAGCCGTTGTGGTTAATCGCCACGAATGGACTTACCCTCCATGATTTTGTGGCCGTTGCTGCGGCCTGTAGAAGCAACGTCTATAAGTTAATTATGTGTTCTTTGAAGAAGTACTGTCTTTTGTCTGTCCCGAATCTACCATAGATACAACAATATCTACTGCCTGTCAAACTCATAAGGAGTCAGCCCCATCCCTTGAGATTTAATATTTTGAGAGAGAGAGAGAGAAAATATTCTTTTTATATAGCATAGAAAGTGTAGCACATACATCATTCATCATTACAACAACCATCCTGTTAGGTAGGCCAGTATAATTAATCCTTCATTAAGGGTGCCTGAGAGATGTGACTTACCTAAAACGGCCTACTAAGTTGTGAAAGAGGCAGAATTTGAATGAGGAACTTACTGGTTCCGAGCTGGGTGTGTCCGTGCGACACTCGCTCTTTTTTATCCAAGGTATTCATTAGAGAAACCCCTGAATTCATGAGTAATTCCTTGCTTGTACCTAGAAGAGTAAGGTTTTTTTGTATGATAACAATCCTGACTATATAAATAAAACCTCATAGTACGGTTAGAAAGAGGTTGCAGGCAGCTGTGCTGGCTCAAAACTAAATCCAGAAATAAGAGCAAAAGCCACCCAGCACCTTTTATTGGGACCGATTAAAATGGAACAAAACAAGTAGCAAGCTGGCGAGTTCTCAAGAACTCTCTTATCAGGCTGAATGTTATAAAAATAGGGGGGGGACCAGATGTCTCAGGTCATGGTCTTAAGACCTTGTCTTGTCAGCATCTTGTGCAAAAAGCTGAGCAGGCCGACAGATTTAAAATGGTGTTAGGTTGCATCCCTGACTTTCTGGGAGCAAGAAGTGAAAAATGGATTCCTCTCATTGGTAACATCTTTATTCTTCGCAGATAGGATCCAAAAGCAACAGCTTTAGACTGGGTCTTGTGTTTGAAGAATGCCGGGGGCTTATAATAATTGCTCTCTTGCCTCTGGGGATGGGGCGGGGGGAGGTTAGTAGGACTATCAGAATTTCAGGCTGTTCAGATCTTGACTTTATTTCACAGTCTGTTTCTGATGACAGATGGGACGCCACCGAGGGCGCATTCTGCGGTGGAAACCTCCCATCTTTGCCCCCGGTGGTGTTCATGGGGGTTGCCCGGCTCCAAGGAAGAGATCTGTGGGCAGCTCAAGGGCATGCAGTGGGAGGGCAGGTGGGAAAGCCCCAGTCCATGCAATCTGCATGTGAATCTTATAGGACTCACACCTTCCTCTTTCTGCCTGCAAGTCCTACTTCTGTGGGAGGAAAATTCTCTGCTGGGAGTTACTTATAATAATAACATTAATAATAATACTTGATTTATATACTGTCCTTCGGAATAACTTAACACCCACTCAGAGCGGTTTACGAAGTATGTCATTATTATCCTCACAACAACAATCACCCTGTGAGGTGGGTGAGGCTGAGAGAGCTCTGAGAGAGCTGTGACTGACCCAAGGTCACCCAGCTGGCTTCAAGCGGAGGAGTGGGGAATCAAACCCAGTCTCATGCTCTTAACCACTACACCGAAATGGCTACACTTACCAGCAAATTCCTTCTTCCAGTTCCAAGTAGCTGCAGTGCTTATCTAAAAGTGGGAAGACTGTTATACATCGACAGAGAGCCTGACAGAGGGCACGTGTCAGACTCCTGAACCTGGCGCACCCGTTGATGCACGTCCTCAGCTGGTGCAGTTAGCATGTGCACGTGGGTCCGGGACTCTTGGGCCCAAATCCCGGCTCTCAAACGTTGGCATGTCATGATTTGGGATGTCCACTCCTGGGTGACAGCCTGCTGAATCATTCCACAGGTGGCCTTTGGGTTTTCAAAGAGGGCAGGTGACTCTGTAGTCCTTCTACAAAATTTTCTGACCCTGACAACCAGTGCAGTTGGCATTGTTGGGAAAGACAGAAGTTGGGTTGGGCTCTTCAGTTGTTGAACTGTGGCCAAGGGTTGTGGCTCAGGGGTAGAACATCTGTTTGGCACGCAGAAGGTCCCAGGTTCAGTCCCCAACATCTCCAACTTAAAAGATGATGTAGGTGATGTAAAAGACCTTTAACTGAGACCCTTGAAAGCTGGTGCCAGACTAAGTAGACAGTACTGATTTTGATCGCCGAATGGTCTGATTCAGTATAAGGCAACTTCATGCGTCCAACTGCTGTTAAGCTTCCTAACCTTTCTCTTTGCTCTGGCTCCGCAGGAAGCTCCGGGCCACGCTGGACGAATACACCACCCGTGTGGG
Source organism: Eublepharis macularius (assembly GCF_028583425.1). Taxonomy (NCBI): domain Eukaryota; kingdom Metazoa; phylum Chordata; class Lepidosauria; order Squamata; family Eublepharidae; genus Eublepharis; species Eublepharis macularius. The sequence continues at coordinate 3,844,250 of NC_072798.1, forward strand.
GCAGCAGGCTATTGTTCTGTGCATCTCACCCTCCAAACCCAACCCTGTTTTTAAAGTGTTTGGCGCAGCACCGCTGGAGAATGTGGTGAGTGTATTGCAATCCCATCACCCCCGCGGTCTGAGGAATTCATTCCCTTCCTATTAATTCTGAGCCATCTGTTGCACAGGTCTCTCCAGTCCCCAGTGCCCTTCCCAGCACAGAGATGAAGAACCCTAAACCACACCCTAAATTGCTGTGAATTGCAGAAGGCACCAATGACCATCAGAGGAGCAACAGGAGGGAGATGATAGAGCACATGGGATGAGAGTCTCATTTAAGTGAGGGGAGCATTAGCGTCATACCTGAGAGCTTTTGTCATCAGGGGCTTGGATGGTACAAACTGATCATCTCACTTGACTGAATATGCTCCCCACCCCCCATGATAGCACAGACACAAGATCACGCTTCTGTCCTCCCGGGTCCCAGGACCTCATCTGAGCACGTACGGAGGGCTTCCTCCCCACTTTGGGTGGGGCTTCCAGGTGACGTGGAGCCCTACCGTCTCAGCGCCGCCTAGGGGTGGAGCAAAGCCACTACCTGTAAGCCAAGCAGAGGACTGTGGGAGGCCTCCACCCGCACAACGCCCACTGGCCTCAGCCTCTCCTCCTAGCGTGGCAGCCTGGCTCCTGCAAGGGGGAGGCAAGGCACCGTGTCCAGGGCTGCGGGGAGAGAGGCAGGCAGGGAGGGAAGGTGGTAGCCGCGTGGCCCGGCTTGGCAGAAGGCAGAGGTTGCAGTGCCAGGCCGTGGCCATAGGAACCAGCGCAGCACCAAACAAAGCTGGAGCCTTCCTCCAAAGCTCAGAGGAGGGAGGAGACTGCGTGGTCTGGAGCCCGCAGCAGCGGCGCTGAAGACTCCGATTCGCCGGCCCTTGGAATCCTGGTCTCAGACATCCCCTGCAGTTGCCCATCCAACCTTTTCTTGAACAGCGAAAATGCTGTGGCTTTCCCAGGCACAGAGCTAGATGCATTGCAGGATTGCACCATATCGGCGCTGGGCATAGCATTTGGCATCTGGGCAGTGCCAGCTTTCATTTTCTTTAAAAAAAGGGGGAAGAAAAGCACATTTCTAGAATCTGCTGCCTGAAGCACATGCTTCGTGATGCTCCCTGACAGGGCCAGCGCTGTGGTTCATTTGCATTCTCTGGGCGTTCTGTGCCCCAGGCGCAGCGGCTGCCTGTGTTACAGTCGGACTGACACCAGCACATCTCAGTGGCTCTACTCTAGGCCTTAAGCGTGGAAAGCTGTAGTGTGTATGAGAAGACATCCAGAGATTAATTCTTTGCCCTTCCTCTTGGCTAGTAATATGCAGTCATTTGCATTATTGTGTACAGGTTGTAGAATTCCTCTTTGCTTGCTCAAAACTTGAAACAAATCAGTGTGAGGCGTATTTATGCACCGCTTGGTCTAACTATGGCAGCCTGTTCAGTTTCTGCTTTCCTAAAAATTTACTTTGACTTCCAGAGGAGTTGGCTGTGTTAATTTGTAGTTGCAAAATACTAGAGTCCAGTAGCACCTTTAAGAGTAACCATCTTTATTGTAGAATAAGCTTTCGAGAACTGCGTCTCTCTTTGTCAGATGCATCGTCAGCTTTCGAGAACCACAGCTCTCTTCGTCAGATACATCGTCAGCTTTTGAGAACCACAGCTGTCTTCTTCAGATGCATCATCAGCTTTCGAGAACCACAGCTGTCTTCGTCAGATGCATCATCAGCTTTTGAGAACCACAGCTCTCTTCTGATAATGCATTTGACGAAGAGAACTGTTGTTCTTGAAAGCTGACAATGCATCTGACAAAGACGGCTGTGGTTCTCAAAAGCTTATGCTACAATAATTTTGGTTAGTCTTAAAGGTGCTACTAGACTCTTTACTGCTTTGACTTTGTCTTCCTAGAGTTTCAGCCCTTTGCTACTTGCCTCATCTTGAACAGATGGGATGAACAGTCAGTGCATATTTTCTTTCTGATACTCTTTTAAATGTGGAAAACATATCTGCGTATTCTCCTTTAGTCTCCCCGCCCACCCACCCCCAAGCTGAACATATTCAATCCATTAAGCATCCCTTGCAGGATTTTTCTTTTTGTCTGATCTTTTGTAATCCTGTCTGCGTTGTCAGTGCTTGGTTCTAAGAAGAATCTGGAAGCCATAACAGCATCGGGGCAAAGCTGTGCATGGCTGGAACCAAAACCCAAGCTGAACTGTGCATACTGTAGATGGGATCCATTGAAGGTCCGTTGCTCAAATTAGAGGCAGAGTGAGGGTAAATCTCTGAAAACACTTGATCTCAGGTGGCTTCAGCCTTCTCCATAAAGTTCCTGGTTCCAGGCCTGGCATCCCTGAGAAATAGGCAGAGACACCAGAACAATGTATAAGTTTTAAAATAAATCAGATGGACTGATAACGGCACCCAGACCGGTACAGCAGTGTTTACTGTGAAAATAGAGAAACCCCACTGAGGTCTGGCCCAGTCTGGATGCAGACAACCCCCTCATTCCTGACACACCATAACCCTATTCACAAGTTAGAGGGGGATGCACATGCAATCTGTGTACTGTGTACACTTGATGGATCTTTATACATGCATTGAGCAATTGGCATGTTATGTTCAACACGTGTACAGCTGAACATGGGATTGAAACCACACTTGCATCTGGGCACTAGTCCCTGGTTTCATTTGTATAGTGAACACCTGTTGGCCTTTTCTTGCAAACAGGTGTACGCACATGCGTGCAGGATGTGCGTGAGTTCACTGTAATATGTGAACGGGGCTCATAACTGTGGCCATCCCACACTGCCTCCAAACTTCTCCTGAAGTCTCTGCTGTACTACTTTGGTTTGTGTTGCCTGCAGTTTCATCATCTCATTTTAATACGTTCCTCGTTTCGAGCGCTTCGGGGCCGGTGGGTATTTTTATCTGGCAGCTGTGGCATTGTTTGCTCTCTGTGCTTTGCAGCAGCATGGGGGGGGGACTCCTCCTGTTACTTAGCATCCTCTTCTCTCCCGTTGCTCTTTGCCTTGTTTACCTGAGCCCTTCCAAATCCCCACAGGTGCGCAAGTACAAGAGTATGATCTTGGAAGACTTGGAGTCAGCGCTGTTGGAACACGCACCTGCGCCACAAGAGGTTAACTCTGAACTGCCACCTCTCACCATCGATGGGATTCCGGTCTCTGTGGACAAGATGACCCAGGTAAGCCACCAGGAAGAGAGGCAACTTGAAGAAAAGCAGCAAAGGGATGCTTCGAAAATATCCTGGGCTTGTTGATTTCTTTCCAGTGGAGATTCGTTTGCTCTCTGTTGCACACACAACTCCTTGGAGACGCATTTAATTCTTTCTCTACAGGGGGAGCCATAGTGACTCTGATAAATGGTTCACGTTGATGCTGCTTTTTCTGTGCAGTGTGGGAGAATAACGAGTGCCGATCACAATGTCAAAACCCTTCACTGGCTTGGGTAGTTTTGCAGAGAAGTACAAAACATTTCAGCCGTGTGCTTGTGCATGTCTCTTTGCCAAGGTTTAGCCTGAAAACAGTGCAAACAGAACAAACCATACATAGAGGAAAAATAAATGAGTAGTAATCAACTAAAATATACAACTCAAACAATAAACCAACATACCAGTCAAAATATATATTAAGTACAATAAAAAATACAATGTCAAACGTATTCAAAGAAGCATAACCGAAACACAGTTAAAGCATACCTCCACCCGTGGCTAGCTGCTCTAGAATGAAAATTAAAGGTTCAGTCCTTTAATTGTGCATTTAGCTGCCATTTGAATTTCCCTGCTTTGACTTGTTGCATTGGAGCACTTTATTGTGTGATTTACTGTTCACTTCATTGCTGAGATGTGTTTCCGTCCCTGAGGACGTATTTGGACGATACAACAGGCAATACAGCCAGCCCTGGTTGTCGGGCAGCCGGATACGTCTCCTGAACATTCTGCTTCTTACTATATGTCACATACCTGCCAAAGAAAAAAAATATGGAGGATTATGGATTTGACTTTGCAGCACATCTTTTTCACTTACTTTGTTTACTTACCTCTGGACTGAATCTCTTCAGTGACGGTTGATTCTATGGATGGGACTGTACCTTTAATTTTCGTTCTCGAGTGGCTAGCCACGTGTGGATGTATGCTTTAATTGTGTCTCAATTATAATAATAACATAATAATAACATTAGATTTATATACCACCCTTCAGGATGACTTGACACCCACTCAGAGTGGTTTACAAAGTATGTTACTATTATCCCCACAACAACAATCACCCTGTGAGGTGGGTGGGGCTGAGAGAGCTCTGAGAGAGCTGTGACTAGCCCAAGGTCACCCAGCTGGCTTCAAGTGGAGGAGTGGGGAATCAAATCCGGCTCTCCAGATTAGAGTCCCGCCGGTCTTAACCACTACACCAAACTGGCTATGCTTCTTTGCTTCTTCTTATGCTTCTTTGAATAATGCTTCTTTGAATAAGTTTGACATTGTATTTTCTATTGTATTTAATATATATTTTGGACTGGTATGTTGGTTTATTGTTTGAGTTGTATATTTTAGTTGATTACTACTCATTTATTTTTCCTCTATGTACAGTTTGTTCCATTTGCATTGGTTTCTGTTTGTTGGAGGAGCCAGGTTGTAGCCTGAAGCAGTGCTTCTAACAAGCTGGTTGCCCAGAAGGCCTGTGAAAAGTTAGATCCCAAGAATTTCATCTGTTGCCCTTGAGTTCTAGTATTATGGGTGAAGGAGAAAAAGCGCTCTCTATCGACTTTCTCCACCCCATGCATAATTTTATAATCCTGTATCATGTCTCCCCTTAGCTATCTTTTTCTAGACTGAAAAGGCCCAGACTTTCCTCATAGGGAAGGAGATCCGATCCCATAATCATCTTGGTTGTCCTCATTTGTACTTTTTCCAAGTCTGCAACTTTGACATAGATGACAGAGTGATTTTAAAAGTGTTGAAGGTTTTAGGTCAGCTGTTGAGGAGCAGATGCAGAGATCTGAGGGCAAAGAACTGCCGAAAGACTTAGGCCTGCCGAAAAAAGTTAAAGATGAGTCCGAAAAAGTTAAAGTTGAGTCCAAAGAGTATCTCCTAACTATGGAAGCAGATCATCACCTTATGGAATTCTGACTGGCTGGCTTTTCTAGCCTTATTCTGTCAGACCTTTTTCCTCTTTCTCATCTTCCATTTTTCTGGTGGCTTGTAGTGTTACATTTGTACAGTCTGGAAAGGAAATAGCATTCTCTGTCGGAGGGCCTGTCCTGGATGCCTGATGGAGAAGTTCACAAAAGAGTGAGCCATGCATTCAGCATCGAGGGAATGGTTTGCTTGGAGTGTGTACGTAATTGGCTTAATTGCTGTGGGAGCGCACAAACTTGCGATCAAGACATCCAATCCAGCCACTTCCTGAGGGTCTGGGACGTGCTCTAGCAAGAATTCGTAAAATGCATTTCTCTGAAATCCAGGAAGCACGTTTTGCATGCATGGTTTCAGATGGGTAGCCATGTTGGTCTGCAGTCTGGGTCCAATAGGCATCTTAAAGACCCACTGGATTGCCGGGGTATGAGCTCCTGACGAAGGGACCTTTGACTCTTGAAAGTTCATACCCTGGAAACCTTGTTGATCTTTAAGCTGCTAGTGGACCCGGATCTTGCTCTTTGCATAAACAGATCCCTGAAACACAGAAGTATAAAATTCAACACACGGTAGCACCGTTGGAAGATAATTTTCCAAGTCAGCCACAACTAACAGACACGTTCTAGTGTTAGAGAAAGTTAAAAATTCAGTTCGGTTCCAAAGTAGCGGTTAGCGTGTCAGACTAGGAGCTGGGAGGCCCGAGTTCAGAGCCACTGCTCTGCCTTGAAGCTGGCTGGGAGGCCCCCTTGCGCTAGTGACTCTCTCTCAGCCGTACCTGCTCCACAGGACTGTTCTGAGGATAAAAGAGGCAGGGAGAATGAGAGAGGGCGCTCTGAATTCCTTGCAGGAAAGATGGCATAAAAACGTGCTAAGGAAATAAATATTGGCAAATGCATGTACTTCGTGAGAAAACGGATGAAACAAGCGCCTGCATCAGGTTGGGTGTCCTGCCATGTCTATGCTGCCGGGTAAGCTGTGAGCCCTGGGCTCTGTGAAGGTCTGGACGGCCATTGAAGAGCCCACAAGTTGAGACCGAGGGTGGAGCTGGGCCAGTTTCCTGCCTAAGCCCTGTGTGCACCTGATGTCTGTTGGCTCGGGGGCTTTTGGGAGCCAGCGGCCTGAGGAGGAGGCGAGCTGTCGTTTTGTATTGGCAGTAATTGGAGAGGCCCCCTCACGCTTGGGCAGGCAGAGATGCTTTGCTCCTGTTGATTGCCTCCCTGGTGGTGCCTGCCAAGGCCGCAACAAGTACCTGCGGTGGCTCAAACCTCTCAGCTCCTGAGGATAGCTAATTAATCTATCTGGAAACAAGACACAGAGCTTGCAGCAGCCGTGGCTCTTTAACTGAGTCAGAACCTAGCTGATCTGGGCTGTTGGACCGCTTTCTCTTTGGAGCCAGTGCCCAGCTGACCAAAAAAAAAACTACATAAAGCACGACACCTCGTATTTGGCGCTATTTGCAGATGAGGCCTTGCTCAGTCGGAGAGCACCTGCTTCACATGTGGAAAGAAGGTCACAGGCCAGATCCTTGGTGTCTTAAAAAGGGAACTCGGGTATCAGGCCTAGGAGAGCCACTTTCCTTCAGAGTAGACGCCGCAGTGGTAGGTAGACCAACAACTGAATCAGCATAAGGCCGCTTCATTCATATCATCTGCAACTAGTATCAAGCAGGAGGGACCAAGTACGTCTGACCCTTCCCAAGTCAGCAGCAATTCTCCAGACAACTGCATCATCACTTTAATGTTTGTACTGTCACCCTTCTGCTTTGAAAGAGACTTTTTTTTTTGGTTACCCAACTCTTAAACATCTTTCAAACAAAAAAAATCTGGAAAATCCATCCATGGTTGAAAGAGGGGAAGATACCTCTTTGTGCATAGAATTATTCCTTTATACTGCATCTTCAGAAGCGCGCTCCAAGTGGCTCACACAGTAAAAAACTATACAACAAAATCATAGAAACAGCAAGATAAGAGTTGTCAATATGAAAGAGAGGCGGTCCCCGTATGTATGCTAGACCAAGGCTGTGATAGCCAGGACCTTGAACTGAGCACAGTAATTGATAGGTAGCCAATAGAGTGACTGCAAGATGGGAGTGATATAGTTGTGTTCTTTATACACTCCTTTTTAAAGGCTCCCACTTTCTGTGACACCCCGCCCCTCCTCTGGCTTGCTGTTCTGTTTTTTGGCAAAGTTTGCAAAGCTTGAACTTCTTGTTCAAAATGAGGCATGTAAACGGAGCTTGTTTATCCAGAGCAAGCATATTTGAATACAGTTTGGCAACTTTGAATCCAACTCTTTTAAACCAAGAGTAAAAACAAATCTGAGAAGACAATGCCTGAGGTCGTTCATGTCCCCAAGTCGCTGGCTACCTGGTTTAGGGTGCAAAGCTGTCTAAACAAAGCACCCTTTCACATGTGTGCTCTCCTCTCCCCCGCCCCCGCCCCCCAGTTTGTTTTGGTGGTGGTTTTAAATACGCCGTGATACAATTCTTGTGATGTTTTGTTGCGACTTGGGGCCATAGTTTTGTTTGCAGGGCTGCTCCATTCTTTCAAGTCACCCTCGAAAACTGCCACTTTTTATCTGCTATCTGTTAGGGAGGAAAAAGCCATTTGTGTTCTGTGGGCCTTTGATATAGAATGAGTGCTGCAAAGTGAGGGGACGGGCCCTTTCACCTGCAGTACCAATGATCGGAGCCACCTGTAGAATTGCCAGTTGGCCTACCTGGCATGCCCCTATGCCTTTAACTACCAATAGGAGAAGCGCCCTTAGATACAACCGCAACAACCAACGTGGAAAACCACTTTGGTTGTTGCCTATGCCTTTAACAGCAGCTGGGACTGCAGAAATTGGTAGGTGAAGCTTTTTATGGCCTGGAAATAATCATGGTTGTCTGTCTCCACATCAAGCATCCAAGGCACACCGAGCCCCTGGAGTAGCGATGTGGGTCTTTTCCACATGCACCTGGCCTCTGGGTCAGGCACGTTTGGTGCAGCTTTTCTTTCTGGCTAAATCAGTACTGACAACTCCATCCTACCTCCCAACAAGAATTGTTTTGTGAATCTTTTGTGAGATGTTATTTATGGTCGCAGCCACCTTACAAAATGAACTCCTTTGGTTTGCTTGGGGTGGGGTGGGGGTGGGAGAGATCCTGCAGTTTGGACATTGTGTATTTTGGAAGCAAGTATTTAAAGGAGTTGGTTCTCGTGCCAACTGTTAAAGTAATGTTCAAAGTGACCGACAGGGCGAGTTCCGTGTTCAGTTTAAGTAACAGGCGTCACATGGCAGGCATAAGCAGCTTGTGCTGAGAAGCCGTTGAGAGGAGAGGAGAATCCAGAGGGTGGTCCGGGGGCACCAAGCTAAGTAGAAGGCCTAGTCAGTACATCAAGGGGAAAGGATTACTCACTTTGAGCTTAGACATCCATGGTTCCCTGGCTGCCATCGTAATGGTAGGAAAAGTGACCCCTTTAAAAAGTGAGCCCTTACAACTAAAAGAATATGTTGTACATTTAACGTGGCTCATACACTATATGAAACGTCAGCCTCCACATTCACAGTATTTCAGGATCACAGTCCTTGAGAACAACGGTCAGGTACTCTAACAAATTGTGATTCCTCTCTGGTTATGAAGTCCCAGGACCTATCCAAAGGCATCTGTCACTTCTGCAGCTCCTAGCTTTTATAAAATAAAGCACAGGATATAAGCATAATGTTTGTGGCACTAGATGGTAACTGCTGTTCTCGCCATGGCGTAACACATGAGACTGTTTTATACTGAATCAGGCCATTGATGGGTCAAGGTCAACATTGTCTACTCAGACTGGTAGCAGCTCTCAGCAGGCTCTCAGGCTTTTCACATCGCTTACTCCCAGTACTTTTAACTGAAGATTGAACCTGGGGCCTTCTACATGCTAAGCAGATGCTCTGAGCCATCCCGCCCCCCCCCCCCCGCCCCGGACAAAAGATCAAGAGTTGGTTGCGACCCAGATTCTATTTCATGGATCCAGGATCTCTGGAGGAAGTCTCCTTTCCAACTTCATGTGATCTTTAATGAACTACACAGCTTCCGTAGCTTTTGAGTTGAGAATAGATGGCTTTTGAGAATAGTTGGCTTTTGAGTTGAGAATAGATGGCTTTTGAGAATAGTTGGCTTTTGAGTTGAGAATAGATGGCTTTTGAGCTTTTGAGAATAGATGGTATTCTCTTTGTGGGGAGGTGGTGCTCTGTTGTCTTGATGCTGGAAGGAAGGCAGTGGGAGGGCTTCTGGTGTTCTGGCCTCACTGACAGTCCTTTAGATGGCACTGGATTTCTAGCCACTGTGTGTGACAGAATGTTGGACTGGATGGGCCACTGGCCTGATCCAACATGGCTTTGCTTATGTTCTTATGTTCTTATGAGTTACCAACGTTCCCTCTCTTTTTATTGCCATAGGCCCAGCTGCGAGCATTCATTCCTGAAATGCTGAAGTACTCAACGGGTCGTGGGAAGCCAGGCTGGGGGAAGGAGAGCTGCAAGCCTGTTTGGTGGCCAGAAGACATCCCGTGGGCCAATGTTCGCAGCGACGTCCGGACAGAGGAGCAGAAGCAGCGGGTGCGTGTCAAGCGGTCCCTTGTTTTTATCCCCTTTGCAGAAGCACCTTTACTTTGTACGGCAAGGCAGACAGGACTGATCTCTGTAGGTTAGCCTTTTGGCGCATTGGTGATGTTTTGCTTCCAGTGATTTCAGTAGCTCAGGCAAGAACATGAGAACGGCCATCCTGGGTCAGGCAGAAGGTTGGTCTTGCTCAGCTTTTGGGGCTGGATCCAGACTTGATTTTCCATCGGCAGAATAGAACTTGCCTGCTTCCCTCCTTAAAGCTGAATATTCCAGTTGGGTCATTTTATGACTGAATTGTATGCATCTTTATGGTTTTAAATGGAGACTTCTAATGAAAATTTTAAATATCTGCTCTGAGTTCATTTGCGGGGAGAGCGGGCTCTAAGTTCAATCAATCAATCAAAGAAGGAAGGCCAAAGTGCCTCCAAACTGCAGTGGTTTGACAGAAGGTACTGATGGGAGAAAAACAGTGTTTGTGCATGTTGCTTTTGTGTAACCTCAGATTCAGAAGACCGTTCTCGGTTAATAAATATGGAATAACTGAGAACCTCTTGATTTTATTTACACTCGCTTAACAGAGGTTAGACATTTCACACATTAACAAGCACTCACAGAAGGGGAGTTAAAACGTATGGGTGCTGTATACTGTACAATGCTTTTTGGAGTCCATGCATTAAATATCATGGGATGTATAGATATATATATATAAATGGAGTGTTGGGCTAGGATCTGGAGATCCAGGTTCGAATCCCCACTCATCCATGGAAGCTCACTAGGAGACCTTGGACCAGTCACATGCTCTCAGCCTAACCTTCATCGCAGGGTTGTTGCAAGGATAAAAAGGAGGAGAGGAAAATGATGCAACTTTTTTTTTTAAACTATTTTTATGCTGCCTTTCCATTCAGCTTAGGGTCTCCAAGGCCACAGGCAAAAAAATTAAAACTAAGCTTTAAAATAGTACGAAAATAAATAAATTTGGTTGGACTATTTTCACATGTAGATTTTCCCCCCTCTACTTTGAAAACACTTTTTGTGGTGTAAACATTGCCTCTTAGTAAATTATATCCCAGTTTTTATTTCAGGAGCATTACAAAAGTTGTGCGCTTATTATTAGTGCAGCTTGTGAAATCTTTGCTCGGTAGTAAAAAGTCCAGTAGCACCTTTAAGACTAACCAACTTTATTGAGGCATAAGCTTTCGAGAACCACAGCTCTCTTCGTCAGATGCTGGCTAACTCTTCTGGATCTTTGCTTGGTAGGACAATGTGGGTCTTAACCATGAGTAAATTCCCTGACTGTGACTCCCCTCCCTCCATTCTTACAGGTATCTTGGACACAGGCGTTGCGGACTATTGTGAAGAATTGCTACAAGCAGCATGGCCGAGAGGACCTGTTATATGCTTTTGAGGATCAGCAAACACAGCCAACAGCAGCAACACACAGCATAGCACATCTGGTACCGTCCCAAACTGTAGTCCAGACCTTCAGCAATCCAGATGGCACTGTCTCTCTCATCCAGGTGAGCAGGCATGGGACTCAGTTTCTCCAAGAAGTGATATAGTTGTGGAAGTCAGCCTAGGCATCTTGATTGGGCAGCCAGGTCCTAGGAGAGCGGTGGGGTGGACGAGAAAAATGTATTCTGTGTGTACGTACTCAAGAGTGCTTCTGTCTTTATTGTGGCTCACGTAAGCCCCGGGAGAGTCCAGTAGCACCTTTAAGACTAACCAACTTAATTGTAGCGTAAGCTTTCGAGAACCACAGCTCTCTTCGTCAGACTACAGACTAACATGGCTAACTCCTCTGGATCTGTAGTCCCAGGGAGGGTCTCTGGCAATGTGAACAGGTTCCCAGGCTCATTGGTGAGTTCTAACTCGCATTAAGTGCCAAGTCAGAAACCCGGAGTGAGGGAGAGAAGGCGCAGGTCACTTTCTTTTAATGTCTGTAACACAAAGTTTGAATTAAACACTGGTTTTGGTTTACCATAAATAACAACGCTTTGCTGTTATGGTGAAGATCCTGGCTGGTATCTGGAGAATCATGCTAAAAGTCCTGTTGCATCTGACAAAGAGAGCTGTGGTTCTCAAAAGCTTATGCCTCAATAAAGTTGGTTAGTCTTAAAGGTGCTACTGGACTTTTTCCTGTTGAAATTGATAAGCCTGAAGTTACAATGGAATTTTTCTATTGATTTCAATAGAGCTTAACCCAAGTCTCTTATTGTTTGGGCTTAATTAATATTACTGTACTTACCTGAGAGGAAAATGACCCTGAATGTAGGGTGAGCACCACCACAAAGTCATATGCAAAAAGATTTTTTAATTACTGAGCATACTTGTAATTTGTATGTTTGTATGGATACTTGTAAGATGACCCCTTCTTTTTCTTAACAGGACACTTGGGGGAAAAAAGAACAGTTTTCCTTTTGGGTAAATGCAGCATATATTGGTTTTGGTTTATTGTGAATAGGTTTTCTTTTTTCTTAAAATCAGTAAAATATACAGGGCTTTTTTTCAGTGGGAACGTGGTGGAACGGAGTTCCGGCACCTCTTAAAAATGGTCACATGGGCGGTGGCCCCGCCCCCTGATCTCCCGACAGAGGGGAGATTAGATCACGTGGAGGGCAATCTAAACTCCCCTCTGTCTGGAGATCAGGGGGCGGGGCCACCGCCCATGTGACCATTTTCGCCGAGGGCGATTTAAACTTTAAAAAACTCCCCCCTTGTTCCAGCTGACCCAAAGTGACGTCATTGTGCGGTCTTGAGTTCCACCACTGAGTTCCACCACCTCTTTTCCCAGAAAAAAAGCCCTGAAAATATAGCACACTGTTGGTCTCAGCACTGGAGCAGAGTAGATAGATATTTATGCTTTTCGACTTGACTGCATCAAGGGTGGGTAGATCTGTTGTCCCAAGGGCCACATGTGGGTTTCTGTACACTTCCAAAGGCTCCCCTTGCTTCCAGGGTGGAAACAAGAAGAGCCGCTGTCCAACTTGGAGCCCTCCAACGTGGGCAGAGTTCCACATGCGACCCACTCTCCCACTCTGCTGCTCTTAATGGCATTCAGCCCTCAAGCCAGCTGGTGCCATCAACAAATCAGGCCGGAAATGCCCCCGGGGTGTAACGGGTCAACCTCTGGGCTCAGTGGCATCCATGATCTTTTAGTCGAAGACTCAGAAGCGGCACAGAAGGGTTCCAGAGGTGGCCCTTGGTGGCATTTTGTTGACCTTTTTTTTTTTTTTGAAAAATTTTTATTGGGTTAGAATCCATTATTTCCACATTTACATTCAATTTTCCCCAATTTTTTCATCTCTAACCCCCTCCCTTCCCCCCCCCTTTTTGTTGACTTCCAACAGCTTTCCAACCCTTTATCCCCTTTCCCTTACTTTTATTAGCTTCCTCTATCTAAAACAAATATATATTCTCCATTATTCTAAGCAGTACATCCTTAACTATTTTTAACATTATATGCCCAAACTGTAAGCCTTTGTTTCCATCTTAGATAAACAATTTATCCCAATTTTTCAATTTCAGGTATTTCTATATATCATAAACCATATAGATCATACATTCGTTTATATCAAACAATTTGACTTATTCTCTATATATATTACTCATTCTATCTTTTTATAATAGTTCTATATATCTCTCCTCACGTAGTCAATCAATTTGACCCATCTATATCTTCAGACATTCAGTTTGGTACAAAACTTGTCAGAAAAAAAAGAAAATATTGTTAGTTAATCGCTCCTTATATTTAGTCCTTATAATTAATTATTTTCTCTATGTTCTGTTTGTTAACCTATATATATCTATATATATGTCAATCTATTAATCTGACTGCTTATTAATTCACATTTATCTCTTCTCCCCCCGGTAAAGTCTCCCCCCTCTACTTCAATACTTCAGTAGTTCTCAAACTGCCACAGTTTTCCTCCCACCTCCCATTTCTTCTCTAGGTATTGTTTCAGCTTCTCCCAGTCTGTGTTGAACTGCCCTGAGTCCAGATCTCTCAATTTTCTTGTCATCTTGTCCATTTCAGCCATATACAGCAATTTGTAAGTCCAATCTTCAATAGTTGGCACTTCTTGTACTTTCCATTTTTGCGCATACAAAAGTCTAGCTGCTGCTGTCATATAAAATATCAACGTCCTGTGTTGGGCTGGAATTCCCTCCATTCCCAAGTTCAGTAGCAGGAGTTCTGGGTTCTTATTAATTTGAAATTGTAAAATTTCACTCATTTCTCTTATTATTTCACCCCAGTACTGCCTGGCTACCTCACACGACCACCACATATGATAGAGGGAGCCCTCATGCTTCTTACATTTCCAGCATTTATTAGAAGTATTCAAATTCCCTAGCGCAATCTTCTTTGGTGTCATGTACCAACGATAGATCATTTTATAAATGTTCTCTTTGATATTAATACATGTCGTTGTCTTCATTGTAGTTTTCCACAAGTATTCCCATGCCTCCATTGTTATTTCTTTATTAAAGTTTATAGCCCATTTCACCATTTGTGTTTTAACTATCTCATCCTCGGTATACCACTTCAACAGTACTTGGTATACCTTGGATATTCTTTTCTTATCTTCTTTAAGAAGGGTCTGCTCTAGTTCCGAATTCTCTATTCGTATACCTCCCTTTACAGAGTCCGAATTATATAAGTCTCTGATCTGTCTATACTGGAACCAATCGTAGTTAGGTGATAGTTCCTCTTGTGTCTTTATTCTAAGTTTGGATGCTTCAGTTTTAGTTATTTCTTTATACGTTAAACATTGTTGTTCATTATCAACAGCTCTCGGGTCTATCACCTCATAGGGAACCACCCACAAAGGGGTTCCTTCTTGTAGATAAATTCTGTACTTCTTCCAGATTATGTATAAACTTCTCCGAACAAAGTGATGCAGGAACATCGAGTTGACCTTTACTTTGTCATGCCATAAATATGCGTGCCATCCAAATATTTTTTTATATCCCTCTAGAGCTAATAGTTTCTTGTTCTTTAATGTCATCCATTCTTTCAACCAAACTAGGCAGATTGCATCATGATAAAGTCTCAGATTGGGCAGTTGCATTCCGCCTCTTTCCTTTGCATCTTGTAAAACTTTCACTTTCACTCGAGGCTTCTTGCCTGCCCAAACAAAATCTGATATTTTCCTCTGCCATTTTTCAAATTTTTTGGAGTCTCTGATGATTGGTATTGTCTGTAGCAAAAACATTACTCTTGGTAACACATTCATCTTAACTGCTGCAATCCTGCCCAACCATGACAAATTCAATCTATTCCATTTAATCAAGTCTCTCTCTATCTGAGTCCATAGTTTTTCATAATTGTTTTTGAATAGATCTATGTTCTTTGCAGTTAATTCGACTCCCAAATATTTCACTTTACTTGTTACTTCACAATCCGTTGTTTCCATTAACAATTGTTGTTTCTGCTTAGTCATATTTTTACATAATATCTTTGACTTCTTTTTGTTAATGAAGAAACCTGCCAAGTCTCCAAACTCCTTGATCTTATCTATCACTCTTGGCATGTTCTCCAATGGGTCCTCTACAATTAACATTATGTCATCCGCAAATGCTCTGACCTTGTATGAATAGTCCTTTATTTTTATTCCACGAATTTCATCATCTTGACGTATTTGTATCATCAGAATCTCCAATACTAAAATGAACAACAATGGAGATAACGGGCAACCTTGTCTTGTTCCTTTACTTATCGTCAATTTCTTGGTCAATTCATCATTCACCACAATTGCTGCAGTCTGGTCTCTATAAATTTCCTTAATTGCTCTGATGAATCTTTCTCCCAATTGTAGCTTTTCCATAGTGGCAAACATAAAGTCCCAGTTTAAATTGTCAAACGCTTTTTCAGCGTCAACAAAGAAGAAACCAACCTCTTTGTCACAACGCTTGTCATAATATTCAATAGCATTGATCACTGTCCTTAAATTGTCTCTTATTTGTCTGTCTGGCAAAAAGCCTGCTTGTTCCTCCTCTATGACTTCCGAGAGCCACCCCTTCAATCTCTCCGCCAATATCTTCGCAAAAATTTTGTAGTCATTGTTGAGTAGCGATATAGGTCTATAATTTTTCACATTAGTCAGGTCTTGGCCCTCTTTTGGGATCAATGATATATTCGCTTCACTCCAAGTTTCTGGAATCCTTTGATCCCTTAAAACCCCATTCATCACCTCTTTTAGGAATGGTGCCAGTTCATTAGCCATTGTCTTATAGAATTTAGCCGTAAGTCCATCTGGCCCTGGCGCCTTTCCTAGATTTGCAGATTGTATTGCCTTACTTATTTCCTCGTCAGTTACTTCACTATTCAACTTATTTCTCCAAGCTTCCGAGATTTCTGGAAGTTTGGTTTTCTCCAAATATGACGCTATTGATTCTTTGTTTACTTCTTTTTTATTATACAGCTTAGCGTAAAATTTATAAAAGGCTCTACTAATGGTAGCCTGCTCCAAATACGTTTTGTTATCTTCGCAAATTTTATTTATTATCTTCTTTTCCCTTTTCTTCTTCAATTGCCATGCCAGGTACTTCCCAGGTTTATTAGCACCCTCAAACGCTTTTTGATTCAGTCTTTTGAGATTCCACTCCAATTCTTTATTGCTCATTGCTGTTAGCTGTTCTTGAAGTATTTTAATTTCCTGGTATACCTTCTTTTTCCCTGGTCTCTTTTTTAGCTGTATTTCTTTGGCTTTTATTTTCTCCTCAATCTCTTGTCTTTTCTCCTCTTTCTTCTTTCTTGCTCTACCATTTAAGTCCATTAGTATGCCCCTTACAACCGCCTTGTAAGCATCCCAAACTACATTTTGTTGACCATTTTGTGGTGGTGTTATTGCAGGTTGGAACAGGCGCTACAGTGGCCACCTTGGCCGATGCCTCTGAATTGCCTACCACGGTTACCGTCGCCCAGGTCAATTACTCCGCAGTAACAGATGGAGAGGTAAGAGTGAGCATTGGTCAGCATAGAAAATCTTAGAGGGGAGGGTGAGTACTCGGTGGGCTTTCTGCTTCAGCCTTTGCATCGAGACCGTGTCCTACAGCTGAGGCATCTCTGCCAGATCCCTCCCCAATTTCCTCTTTAGAAATTTTCAAGGAAGCGGTTTTCAAACCTTCCTTGACAGGCTTATAACATTGTGGATCTGCTCCTCAGCAAGCAAGTTTTGTCCGGATGTTTGGGAAGTGACTGTGGCTCGGTTGTAGAGCATCTGCTTGGCACGCAGAAGGCCCCAGGTTCAATCCCTGGTATCTCCGGTTAAGAAGGATCAGGTAGCAGGGGATGTGAAAGACCTCGGCCTGAGACCCTGGAGAGCAGCTGCCAGACAGAGTACCTTTCTGAATTCTAAAAACCTATTTTGATTTCTGATGCACTCTGTACATACGTGTTCAGTGGCTGCTTTGACAGCTTTTTCAGCAGAAAGAGAACTTAAAAATATTTTTGCATTACTTCTTGGGGGGGGGATTTGCACGCCGCCCCTTCAGAACCTGCTCGAGACAGCTCACAACAAAACAATAGAACAATACCAACAAGTCTTTAAAGCCAGGTCAATTAAAAAAAAACTTCCAAGCTGTAAAAGCAGTCTAAAATAAACTGAGAAGTTTAATGTGAAGTTGATAAAACAAGTCTTCAGTCTCAGAGCAGACCATAAAATATCTACCATGCAGATCAGTTTGTACAAAGAAATGAACTGCTGCTAGCAAAGATGCAACAGAGTACCTTTTTTAACACAATAATTGACAAATTAAATCTTTAGCTGCATATCTCCAGACAAACCTACATCTTTTATGAAAACTCAACATTTTCAAAGCCATAAATACATTTCAAAACCATTTTCTAAATGAGGCCTGGGCTTTATAATAGGGATGTGTGCCTTGGTATATCCCCTTAAATAATATACCTCAAAAGTCCTTTTCAGTATTATTCAGGTATGTCTATCTGGTTTATTCGAGTGTTTTTGAATAAACTGGTATTTATATTGGTTGTTGTGGATTTTCCGGGCTGTATAGCCGTGGTCTTGGCATTGTAGTTCCTGACGTTTCGCCAGCAGCTGTGGCTGGCATCTTCAGAGGTGTAGCACCAAAAGACAGAGATCTCTCAGTGTCACAGTGTGGAAAAGATGTTAGCAGGTAATTTATATCTACTCAGGAGGGGTGGGGTTTGGCTGAGTCATCCTGTAAGAGTTTCCCAGGGTGTGGAATGCTAATGGAGGGAGGCTTCACTGTATCCTGAGGAGGTTCTTTTGCATATGGATTGGTGCTTGATATGCTAATCTTCTCTGCAGGGCTATTGTAGGGTATAGAGCATTTTGTTAGCCTGGTGTTTTTCAGGACTGGAAACCATGCTCTGTTCATTCTTAAAGTCTCTTCTTTCCTGTTGAAATTGTGCTTATGCTTATGAATTTCAATGGCTTCCCTGTGCAATCTGACAAAGTAGTTGGAAGTGTTGTCCAGTATTTCTGTGTCCTGGAATAGGATACTGTGTCCCGTTTGAGTTAGGCTATGTTCAGCCACTGCTGATTT
Organism: Eublepharis macularius; assembly: GCF_028583425.1. Lineage (NCBI taxonomy): Eukaryota > Metazoa > Chordata > Lepidosauria > Squamata > Eublepharidae > Eublepharis > Eublepharis macularius. The sequence goes on from NC_072798.1 coordinate 3,862,538, forward strand.
TTCCGGTTGTCCAAGTCTGCAGTGTCTTTCATGTTCTTTTATTCTTGTCTGGATGCTACGCTTTGTGGTCCAGATGTAAACTTGTCCACAGCTGCAGGGTATGCGGTATACTCCTGCAGAGGTGAGGAGGTCTCTGGTATTTATATTCCTGAATAATTTGGATATATTCGGGAGTTGTATTTTAAAGGTTGCAGCAGCTTTTTACTGTCTACCCTCCCCTTTGCAGGTTTCCCAGGCAATAGGAGGAGTGGGGAGGGAGGGAGCATTACTGTGTGTCTGTGTCAGTGTTGTGTTCTTGCCATACACCATTGCTGGGTCTGATTGGCTGCCTTGGTGCTAATGGCTTGCCAGCTTAGGTGCTGGAATCCTCTAGCTTGATGTTGGTTCTGTTGGGCGCCCTGGGTTCTGCCTGGCATCTGTGAGTGCCACTGGTTCTGTTGGGCTTGTGTCCCTTGTTTGAATTTGATTCTTCTGGGCTGATCTGGTTTGACATTGGTTTTGTGGAGCTTTGTTGGTTTCTGTTGCATTGGGAGGCTTTTGGTCAGTAGTTGCTGTTGTGTGTTTACCTAAGGTTTCCTTTGTCCTGGAGAACGCCTTGGATTCTCTCCCCGCCCCCCCCCCCCAATAGGAAACAATAGAGAGTGGCTGGGACACCTTGTTCAAAGGCCTGGTCCAATTTGCTTAAAACATGGTGTGTTTTTAGTGGACAGGCAGAACTAGATTCCCTGCAATTTTGCTGTAGTTTTCTTGAAAAACAGCCCCTCCAGCCCCTCAGAAAGATTTCCCAGTAGAGGATGAAGATGAAATCCTGCCCTCAAGTCTTAGCTGACTTATGGTGACCCCTGGTGGGGTTTTCATGGCAAGAGACTAACAGAGGTGGTTTGCTATTGCCTGCCTCTGTGACCCTGGTCTTTGTTGGAGGTCTCCCATCCAATTACTAACCAAGGCTGACCCTGCTTAGCTTCTGAGATCTGACGAGATCAGGCTCTCTCCTGGGCTATCAAGGTCAGGGCAATAACGGAGCCAAATATATTTGGGATTCCGAATAAAGCCTGAATACTATACCAGTATTTTGGGGCCCAAATATTGGGGATGCCAAATATATATAGTATTCCAGATACCCGAATCTGAAAATTACTGAATTTTTTAGTACATACCACAGTTTTATAATTTCAGGCGTATCTGTTAGCTACTTTTTATGAAAACAACCAAACTCATAATTTTTATCAACATTGTTCATGCTGAGATCATCGGCATTCATAGCAAGTTAGATGTGCAGGAGAGTGGGTCTCTACTAGTCTAGAGCCTAGCGTCTAAATTACAAAGATATAGTTGGGATCCACTTAGGTGGAATCAAAGGGTGTAGAAGCTGCAGTTTTTGAGATGGACTTTGAAGAGAGAAATGCAGCACCACGCAGGTGTTCCTAAAGGCATAGTGAGCAGTGGGGAAACGGGAAAATCCAGGGCAGGGAATCCACTGATAACGTCCCTTAAAGCAAGAGGTGGGAAAAAAAGATACTGGACATTCCTATAACTCAAGTTGCCAGCAGTCTTGCTGCCCAGCTCCAGGCTCCCCTTAGAGAAAGCCCTGTTTTTTCTCTTGTGTTCCCCTTGGACCTGGACCCAGGTCTCCAGGCCTTTGTGGCAGAGTGGACTGGTCAGTCCCACTCTGATCTCGGAAGGGATAGGCTTCACCAGGCAATAGGTGGCAGCACAAAACAGCTTTGTTCCCCTGTGCAGCCGGCATTTCCATTTGAAAGGCCCAGCTAGAATCAGGTTGTTTTGTTGGAGCTTCTGGCCATGAGAAGCTCCCTCGTATTCAGGCTCCAACAGACAAGCCTTCATTGTCTCAGGCGCATTCCACCTTGCCTTGCGTTTTTGCTTATGCTTGGGCATAGGAATGCACAAAGCTGCCTTCTACGGAATCAGACCTCTCCCCTGTTTTGCCCAATAGAAAGGAGTCCAGTTGCACCTTTAAAACTAACCAGCTTTACTGTAGCATAAGCTTTTGAGAACCACAGATCTCTTCGTCGGATGCATTGTCAGCTTCTGAGAACCACAGCACTCTTCATCAGATGCATCATCAGATGCATCTGACGAAGAGAGCTGTGGTTCTCAAAAGCTGTTGATGCATCTGATGAAGAGAGCTATGATTCTCAAAAGCTGTCGATGCATCTGACAAAGAGAGCTGTGGTTCTCGAAAGCTTTCGATGCATCTGACGAAGAGAGCTGTGGTTCTCAAAAGCTGTCGATGCATCTGACAAAGAGAGCTGTGGTTCTCAAAAGCTGTCGATGCATCTGACAAAGAGAGCTGTGGTTCTCAAAAGCTGTCTATGCATCTGACAAAGAGAGCTGTGGTTCTCAAAAGCTTATGCTACAATAAAATTGGTTAGTCTTAAAGGTGCTACTGGACTCTTTTCTATTTTGCTACTACAGACTAACACGGCTAACCCCTCTGGATCTGTTTTGCCCAATTCCTTTAAGCACTTTTTGCTTTATTTCTTGGCATGAAACCAGTGTCCTTCTGCTGGCAAAGTTTGTGCTTTGCTACTGAAGTGTGGGCCTTTCCCTTTGCAGCCTTATACCCTTGTCATGTGGCAGGAGAACTGTCAGACGAAAGGTGACATGTTAAAACTCTTATGAAGAAGATGCCCTGCAGTTGAGAGTGACTGTGCTATCAAACAACATACATTTGAAGCCATTATGAAGCACCTGGTATTGGCACCCATCAAATGTCCCCAGAATATCAGATCAGAGGCAAAACTACCCTCTGGCATATGCAGTAGAATGACAGCTGTGTATCTTATTGCTTGGACTTGCCAGATTGGGTGGCAGCCCCGGCACTGGCACAGGGCAAGCTTGCCGCAGAGCTGGGGCATGTTGTCATCCAGACTGGAAACTTGCCTCTTGTTTCCTGAAGACATGGCCTGCTGCCAGACAGTTCTGTTACTCCTCGGAACAGTTGAGTTCTTCCCGTTCACGAGTCCTTCCTGGAACTAGTTGTGTATGTTGTCCTTTGGAGCAAGCATCTGCATTTCTCTTTAGATGTGGGAGGGATCAGAGCAGGCTGTTCTGTGTCACGAAATCGTAACCTGAGAGGGTTTGTGAGACATTTGTATAAAATGAAAAAGGGATATAGTTTGTTTTCTTTCCCAAGGAATTAGCAACACACATCTGCTGAAAAAGCTCCCTGTCCCCAAACGTCTCCCCTTCTTCATCCCATTAGGTGGAACAAAATTGGGCAACGTTACAGGGGGGCGAGATGACCATCCAGACAACACAGGCCTCAGAAGCCACGCAGGCAGTGGCATCCTTGGCAGAAGCGGCAGTGGCGGCCTCGCAAGAGATGCAGCAAGGCGCAACAGTCACCATGGCGCTCAACAGGTTTGTGGTCAAAGGGGAGGGCTTCATTTCATGACGAATGGTACTTACGTTGTGCTTTGAAAGTCTGCAGAAGCTGGTGCTGTTACTATCCCCATATTGCTCAAGAAGGTTGAAAGAAGGCCCCATGCTTCAGGCTGCCTGTTCAATGTGGGACTGAAGATAGTCCTAGCTCAGTGTTGACACACTTAGTTCAGACATCATGCATAACCAGGGTTTATCAGACCAGAGTTAGTGCAGTTGTCAGGATGCAGGCCGTTCCACTTACGATGCTTGGTTAGGGTCTGCCTAGCTAGGATCTGGAGTTGTCGTATGAACCTCAGTTAGTTTTAACTATGGGTTTTTCGTCACAACTGAATACAGACATCCTAGCTTCCTCCTTGCTGGTTCTCTCACAACGGAGAAAAGGCATTCAAATACCATTTGTTAAGGCAAGCCAGCATTTGACTGATGGAGGCTGAACCCTCTCTTTGCAGACTAGCCAGAGTTAAAACGCACCACGTTTTTGCGTGAGGTCCGATCCGAGCCAGTTCTGCTGTACGAACAAGCTGCTGACGTATTGATCAAACCTGAGACAGCAGTGGGTGTCTTGCTTGTTCACAACCAGCCTGTCCTATGTGTGCATGCAAGCGATTTCTGGGAGCAGGATACCCAGCACCCAGGCTCAAAGGACAAGTGGTGGTCCCTGGAGCAGCCAGCCACGCTGTGTGCTGGACCCTCACCCCTCAATGCAGCAGTGCTCTGAAGCAACAGATCAGCTTAAGCTGACTGGATGGTGGCAGAAAGCCCTGCTTTACCGTGGGGAAAACACAAACCCCTTTCCTGGCTCATTCTGGTGGCATCAGATGAAAGCCGTCCCTCGAGGCTTTGTTAACTCGCCATCGGGCACCTGAGCTGACTTGAATGAGAACTGCACGGGAGGGAGGCTTCGGCTGCCTGTAGAAAGCTCAGGTAGGGCTGGGGGAGACCCGCAGGCAGGCAAGAGGTATGTCAGAGTAGGGGAGGTTTTTGTTTCAGCAGATGGGAAGGCACTTCTCTGTGGCAGACTGCATAGGTAGTTGGACATGCCACCCCAGCCCAAGAAGGGAGTAAGAGAAGTAAGAGGACTTGCTTTTCATACTGCAAATCTTTTCGTCGTTTTATACTCCTTACCTGCATTAAGCCATTATCTTTATTATATGCTTATTGTTGCGGCTGCAGCCATGTTCACACTGGCACATGGTATTGCAGAAGCCGCTTGTGGGAATTTGTTCTGCAGAGGCCTGTGCTGCTGGCCCTCCTGGGGCCGTTCCCCATAAGGACTATTGCATTTATCATAGTTACACAAGGGAGAGCTCTAGGCTGCCCTGCTTTGCTTTCAAGAGGAGAACTGGTTTTTCTCAGCATGTGCAGAAAGGCTTTGGGAAGATGTGGGGCGCAGCCCCATGGAAGCAGAGCCCAGCTGAGTCATGCCAAGAGTCCATCTAGTCCAGTTTCCTGTTTCCTATAGTGGCTGACTGGATGTTGCTGCAAAGCCTTTAAGCAGCATGGGGAGAGCCAGTTGGATGTAGTGGTTAAGAGCAGCAGGACTCTAATCTGGAGAGCCAGGTTTGATTCCCCACTCCTCTGCTTGAAGCCAGCTGGGTGACCTTGGACCAGTCACAGCTCTCTCAGAGCTCTCTCAGCCCCACCCACCTCGCAGGGTGATTGTTGTTGGTATAATAATAAGAATGCAGTTTGTAAACTGCTCTAAGTGGGTGTCAATTTGTCCTGGAGGAAGGTATTTAAATCCAATGCTGTTGTTGTTGTTGTTATGTTGCTGCAACTAGCATTCAGATGTGCACTGCCTCTGAACATGGAGATTCCATTTAGCAACTATGCCACGAATGGATCTCTCCTGCATAAATTTGTTTTTTAAAACCCTCTATACTGGAGGCCATTTTATTTACTTCATTTACAGCCCACCTTTCTCCCCATTGGAGATTTACATCTTTCTCCTCTCCTCCTCCCAACAGCCCTGTGAGGTAGCTTAGGCTGAGCCTGTGTGACTGCTCCAGGGTCACCCAGCGAGCCTCCATGGCAGAGCAGCGATTCAAACCTGGGTCTCCCTGGTGCTAGGCAACACTCTGACTACTTCTCGACACTGGCTGTTCACATGAACAAGCAGTTTGGGTTTAGAGGCGGCATACCAGCACTGACCCACCTTTCTTTCTTTTAATGCCCTTGTGTGTTGTCATGGCCCAGCGAGGAACCAAGGGTTGAAGTGTCTGAAGGGTTTTCTGTAACTTGTTTGCATGAATGCGGCCTTGGGTTTCCCAAGACTCCCTAGTCTACTGCTCCGTCTCACTGGGCCCATTACAAGATGGGATTGCTCATAGGTTGGTGGTCCCTTTCAGCCCAGTGGCAGCCTTCTGCCTCCCTGAGTCCCCCCAGCCTACTGAACGCCACCTCCTTTTTCTGCTGGAGCTGCATTATGTAGAATGAGAGCGTTGTCTACGCTGATCTACCACAACTCTCCCATGTTATCCAAAGCAGAAGTCTTTCCCATCCCTGCTGAGTTTTATGTCTTAACCTGTGGACGCCAGGGACCTTGTGTGCACAGAGTTCATGTTCCGTTGTGGATGTACTCTCTGTCTACTTGGTAATCCCTTCTTTTATTGTCTGTGTCTTGTAGTGAAGCAGCCGCCCACGCTGTAGCCACCCTTGCCGAAGCCACCCTTCAAGGTGGTGGGCAAATTGTCCTGTCCGGTGAAACAGCTGCAGCCGTCGGAGCGCTCACTGGAGTTCAAGATGCAAACGGTAAGTCAGCACAATATTGGGCTTCATTCCTTCCTGGTTCCCACATAAGTCCTTGCTTACTGGCTAAGGGGCTTTCAAATTCCAGCGGACCTTTTCATAAGCAACAAGGAAGATTCCTGGTGTGAGCACATAAATCTGCTTGTCAGTCCATCACCTCAAAAGGGATCTGATGGCAGAAAGATTGCCATGCCAAGGCCCTGCAGATCTAGGCTTCTTATCACAGCCACCCTCTGCTTGGCTGCTTTCCATTTGGAGAGGCTGAGGATGTGTTTGCAGGAACCCCAGGAGGCAGAGGCTGCCCTAAGTTATTTACTTGGATGGAAGATTGCTGAATCCTCAGAGCAGATGAGAACAAGAATGAATGTTTCTGTCAAATTGCTTAACAATCCTATTTCCAGGGGTCCTGGTTCCTTGCAGCTGGTAAACCCCCAATAACTTAACTGGTGAGAGATTTGGCGTGATATAGCGGTTAGGCCTGGGCTAGTGGGATCTGGGTTCATGAAGTTCCCTAGGGAAACCTTGGGCCAGTCACCCGTACCGTTAATCCTACCCCAGGATAAAATATAAGGAAAGAAAACATGCACATCACCCTGAGCTCCTTGGAGGAAGTAAAGGATGAAAATGTGATAAATATATTCTAGAATATATCCCAAATACGTGAAGCTAAACGTTTGAAACAAGCATTCCTTGTATTTGTTTCACTTCACAATCTAATTTCAGATTTTTCAGTTTAGAAAAAAAAGACTGCAGGGCAGGGGAGAAATAAGAGGTTTATAAAATTATATACAGGGTGGGGAAAGTGGATAGAGAGACTTTCTGTCCCTTTCCCATAATGCTGGAATTCGTGGGGGACACCCAGTCAAGTTGATGGGCAGCGGATTCAGAACAGACAAAGAGAATACTTGTTTAGCGGCTGTCGTGATGGTCATGAGCGTGGATGGCTTCAAAAGGGGGATTAGACAGATTCGTGGTGGCAGCAGCCATCAGTGGCTTCTGGCCAGGCTGAGCAAAGGGGAACGTCCATATACAGAGGCAGCAGACCTCTGGAACCCAGCCGTGGAAGGCCTCGTCAGAGACATGTCTTGGCTCTGTACCCTGTTTGTTGTCTCTCCAGGGCGGCTTTTCGGCCGCAGTGTGAAACTGGATGCTGAACCATTTTTCTGATCCAGCAGGGATTTCCATATATTCTTATTTCATGAAACAACTGCGTAGGCCTGTTGCAAAATAAGTTTTCTCCATGGTTTTTGGCAGACCTCCTTTAAGAATGACTTCCGTAACTCTGGGGCCACCCCCTGAGAACGCCTTGCTGTGCGCCCTTGCTTTTACCGGCTCTGCCAGCAGTCCTTTTAGTAAGGTATATCCCCTGCCCGACGTGTGGACGTGCAGGGAAGAAGGTGATTCTTAAGATGCCTTGGGCAGAGAAGCCCTTTGGGGCTTTGTGGGTGAGAGTAGCCAGCACCCCGGCTGGCATGCAGGGGCATGAGGCAGTGCTCTTGCTGAAGGACTAGCCTCATACTTTCTCTTTGGCCTGCTGTTGTCAAAAGAGGGCTGCCACATTTTTTATCAGCTAACCTTACCTTAGGAGACAAAAAATACCTTCCCCTTCTCTCCCAGTATGGCCATCACTCAACTCTGAGCAATCCACATCCATTTCGGAGAGAGTTGCCTTACTGCCCTGCTTGTGGACTTTGTGGCCGCATCTGGCTGGCCACTCCTGGAAGCACCAGGCTGGGTCTTCCACACGTTCGAGCAGGACTCTCTCTTAAGTTGCTCGGTTCTGTGGTGCGCAGCTCCCCACGGCCTTACATCTAACGGTTGCCGAGGCATCTGGGGAGTGACGCAGTTCCTGGACCAGTGAACTTTGGTCTAGTCACCAAACTGTTGCTCTTCTGCACCATCCAGCTGGCTAAAATTGCTTGGAGAGTGCTTTAGCATCCTTTTTGAGCTCAAGGTCAAACTGGGTTGGCCAGAGCCGCCAGCCCTGTTCTGGCTTGTTCTCGCCCGTTCGTTCAGAACTGATACGGCTTCCATTCAGTTCCACTGCAGCCCCTCTTCAGCCTGGAATGGCAGTGCATTAAGAGGAGAAATGACTCCTTTCCTGCCCATTCTCTTCCGCACGTCCCACCTTGCACTCCTTCCATCCTCCCATATTTTCCTCTCGCTTTCAGGGGCTCTAATCTCCAATGGCATTAAAGTACTTCTGCCTAAGTTCTGGGAAGTTCTTTTCAGGTTAATTTCATTATGTAACCTGCAGCAAGGGACTCTTTCCTTGCTATCTCTCCCTGCCAATGTGTGCAACACAGAGCAAACCTCAGCCTCCGTGCTGTGCCTTGATGTTTTGCATTTGGGCTCTTAACTTCTAGGTGGGCCAGTTGCCCACCTCTGACTCGCAGCCCTTTCCCCTGCCTTACGGGAAAGGATCTGCCTGGTTATAAGCATGTCGACTCTCTGATGTAGCCAGTCGGTGAGGTCTCTGCAGTATGGAACTCGGTCAATGTACAAGATTAAGTGAGAAATGCTGTGATTGGTCTCTTTGGCTGGGAGGAGGCGGAGGGAAGGTTCTTAGCCACCAGCAGAATTAACCAGCCAATTCATTCCGCCCTAGATTTGAGTCCCAAAAAAATGGGCTTGTTAATTGTCCTATACCAGTATCAACTCTTATCCCCCTTCCTGCAAGGAAGTAACGATATCTATTTCCCATTTTATTGCTGGTTGGAAGCAGCTCCAAAGCTATCAAGTGAGTCAGTGGGTGAGAGAGAGGAGAAACCCACCCCCAGCCACCCTTTTGTGTTCCCAAGCTGTCATCCAGGAGAAAGCATTTTGGGCTTCGCTGTTGCCATTATTAATTTCTTCTGCAGAGGGCACAAAAGTAGAACAAGAGACCTGTTGTGTTATGCCATGCCTTGGCAGCTTGTGCCCCCCTGTGCAGGGTAGCCCGTTGGAGCTCGGTTAACACTTTGGTTACCTGTCTAGGGGGAGGGGGTGTCAGGCACCTGGCAGGCCCCAGTGTCTGGCTGGATGAGCTACATTCAGCTTCATGAGTGACCTGTAGTTGTGGGTCTGTATTGTATTGTAGGTTTCTGTTGTAAGCCTGCTACTGTCCTATCTCCCCTCAACCCCAGTTTAACAGGCTCAGCAGAAAAAGCGAGGGGCTTCCTTCCCTTCAATCCTAGGTTTATCCCAGCCTTAAAAACATTCTGAGAAACTGAATCTTGGATGGGTGCAATCCCTCCACTGTAAGAAGAGCTTTGGGTACTTCCTGCTTAGAAATAAAAGAGAAACTCAGCACCCAGAAAAGCCATAAGTAATGAGTAATTTGCATAATCCTTCATTTGCATAAATCTGCATCTTGTACTGTTTTGCATAACTGTAGTTTAGCTAGTCAGGGAGACGAGTAGTTATGTTTGAAATTTCAGCAGCATTGTCTGTGCGCTTTCAGTGCATAAGGGCTAGGAAACTTGCTTTTTCTAAGGGGGAAAAAAAGAAAGTTGAAACTGTCAGGAAGCTGAATCCTGCGTATGCTATGCCCTCTCTGCACTCTGGTGAAATTGCCGCGTGGACACAACCCTTGGCCATTATTTCCTGAAATAGAGAGGCAAGTAGCTTTGTTGAATGATCTGTCAAAGCCGTGCCCGAGAGGTCACCTGATCATCTCTTCCTCTCCTTAAATGTGACTGCAGCCGCTTTCCGCACTGCCTGGGAAGATCGACCGAGTGTTGGGCAGGGGCTGGGGGCTGAAAGGGCGGAGGAGAGTGCGGACGGGCCCCGCTTCTTTGGCACTGGATAGCTCTGTCCACAATCTGCCTGGTTTACTTTCCTCTCGGTACGTCATCAGGCCCGGCAGCGCCAAAGAGTCTCCTTTTCCCTCCGCGAGAGGCAGGCGGCTGCTGTCAATCCCTTTTCTCCTTCATCACGTGCTTTGCTTGTTGCCCTAAATTGCTCCTGGGCATTAGTTGTTGCCTGTGGAAGCTGTGCACCTTCTCCATACGTCATCTCTCTGGCACAGGGTACAAATGGGCACAGCAGTAGTCTGCCGTGGGACTGCAGCAAACTTGGTAGCCTGGCAACAAATTTGGGAACCAAGCCTTTAGTCCCAGCACCCTCTTTCTGTGGCAGGAGCAAAGGGCTAAGAGCGAAGCCCTCTGGAGTGGGGGTCTCAATGCTAAGCTTCTGCCCGCAACCTCCGTTGCCTTCCAGCTTTCTGTAGACCCGCCTGTTCCTCCCACCCTCCCTTTCCTGCTGGGATCCCTGGCGTCCTCCCCCATCCTCAGGCGGCTGAGGCTCCCCCTCCAGCTGTCGCAGGCAGGCAAGAGCCTCATGGTATTTTTCAAGCACAGGACTGTTTTGCCGTCCACGTGGCCTGAATTAGGGGAAATGGACAGGAGGGAACTGGGCCTGTTTAAAAATTAAAGCTGATTAGAAAGCATTAGCTTTACATTTAAAGGAATAGACAGCCGTCCTTTGTGCTCATCACGGCTGCAATATGTTCCCGTCTGTTCTGCGCCAAAGAGTAGCAGGCTGTGTAATGTGAGGAGAAGCAGGCAGCCATTGGGGGCTTTAGCAAACGAGCCTCAGGAGAAGCTCACCAGGCACCGTTCTTCCTCCTCCTCCTCCTCCTCTGTGAGTGTTTTTGGGTGGCCATCTCGCAGGCTGAATTCGGAACACCCGAAGCACGACCCGAGCCCTCGTTCAGCTGACCCAGCATCTCTCCGAGGCCCTTCCCAGCCCTGCCACTTACAGCTGGACTTACTGAGGGTTCTAACTGGTACCTTCTGTGTGCGAAGCCAGTGCCTCTGCCCCTGAGTTGTGCGGCCTCCCCTGCTCTGGCTGCCTATCCTGCGCTCTGATATTGGGTATCCTGCAAATCTTAGCTTCCTTTAAGGGGGAAAAAAACCCCACTCGCATACAACTTTCTAGCAGGGTGAAGGTAGGCTTCTGGGACCTTCTAATGAGGCTGCCTCCACCCGTGTGTGTCTCCAAGTCAGCTCTGCTCACCAAACCTGGGGTGATTAGTCATTCCTCTGCTCTGGTCAGTGAGAGCATTTCCTGCTTAGCCATGTGCCTTCTTGGTGGCTGCAGCTCTGGCGTGGAAGGGTCTTCCTGAGGATGTGTGGAAGGCAGATTTCAGAGGCTCTGTAAGGCGGAGCTTTTTCAACGTGCTTTTAATGACTCACGAGCATCCATTGAGCTCTGCTTCTTTTTCCTATTATTTCTACGATCTGAGATGGTTCGTTTTTAATTTAATGAAAGCAGCTTTGAGTCCCATTGAGTGGAAGAAGAGCAGAATACAAATATTTTAAATAAATAAAGGTGCGTGAACAGTGCTTGGGCGCGGAACGCGGGAGCCAGGTGGGTGAATAAGGTGTCAGATAATCAGAGTCAGTCTGGTTGTGGGGGTTGGAGTATGGGACTAAGACCAGTGAGACCCAGGTTCCTATCCCCTCTCTGCCGTGACACTCTCAGCCTGGCCCTACCTTGCAGGGTTCTTGTGGGGATAAAATAGTGGCCAGGGTGAATAGAGCAATATATGACTGATATTTTGGAGAAAAAATTAGTATAAAATGTATTGAAAGAAGGCAAGGCTCCAGAACCGTCCAGAGCTCCTTCTTTATGACTATCAGAAGGTTCCTGTGCAGATGTCTTTGCACAAAAGCCAGGCAGTGCGTAGGACTGCTCTGGTCAAGAGCAGCCTGTCTGGATGTTACATCCTTTGACCTAGAAATTAACTTAAAAGGACCTCTGGCATGTGTGGGTTGGCTAGGTGTGCTCTGTGGCTGGAGGAACATTACTCTGCACATGCTCAGAGTAGGTTTGTCTTATTCCAAAGGTGGGCCCAGTTTCCTTTCCCTCTCTTTCTGGGGTGTAGGAATCTCTGTGGGCTTTTTAAAAATCCTCGCCAGGGTTATGCAAATACTGTGACCTGTGTAACCAAGTCAGTTTGCACCATGTGTTGTATTCTGTGCCATTTATTCTTTCAGTTGTGTCCTAATTTGCATACTTCTGATTTTGTTAGTTAAAGGGCATGGCACAGAAGCCCCATCTCCAGGCACTGTTTTGCTTACATATTTGCCAACTATAAAAACTTGTTTCTTTAAAAAACGGATATGTTTAAAACGCTGGCTTCTGCACCAGCTGCCACGTTCTGTGGTTTTCTTGTGTTCTTGCAGTTACCGCATCAAGCGTGTGGTCCGGCTTTGGCACCCCGAGAAACTTAACACAGACCAGCAGCATGTACTCCTGCAGCAAGCTTAAGAGTTGTTTTTATTTTCAACTCCCAAAAAGGTTGCAGTGTGGAATAATGCATTGAGAAGGGCTGATGTTGCTGCTCTAGTGGAATGACTTATATTTTAAGCAACCGCGGAGGCCTTGCCCTTCTGTCTCCTCTGGGCATTGGGAGAATTCAGCCAACTGCCCACAGGCCTGATCTGATGCAAGGTGGCCAACAAAAACTCTTCCCTGGGTTTCATTAGCCGTATGTCCCGGGGGGGGGGGTTAGGTGTGTAGCCATGTTGGTGTGCAGTAGAACAGCAGGATTTGAGTCCAGTGGCGCTTTAGAGACCGACAAGATTTTCAGATTGTAAGCTTTCCACTCTGGAAATCTTGTTGGTTTTGAAGGCGCCACTGGACTCAAGTCCTGCTGTTCTCATGGGGAGGTTTCCAGTAGGTAAGAGCGATCTGTCGTCATCATCCTTGCACCAGGCTGTCTTGGAGATGGCAGCTCCGTCCTTCTGAAATGGAGGAGGTAGCAGCCCACGTGCCCAGCTGGAGGAGAACATGAGACACCCAGCCTGTGAATAGGGCTGGGAGGGGCGAGGGGCTCCCTCCTCACCCACCGCCCCTTCAGTTGCAGTCTGCATTTGTGGACTTGTTTCAGGAACAGCCGGCTGTGCAGGACTGCTCTGGCGCTTCATCTATAATGCATAAACCTCTCGTTCTCTGGTTGCTGCAGCGAGGACGGAGGATAATTGCAGCCCTTTGCACAGGGAGAGGAGCTGCTAGAGGTCAGGAAGGGACTGTGTAGGGCAACTGCCCTGGGGCTGGCTGTGCGGTGCACGGAGGGCAGTAGCTGCAAGGCTCTGTTGAGTAAGACCCGTTCAAAAGGTGCGTCCCCCAGTTAAAAGAGTGGCAGATTTTTAAACCACAGGTAGTAGGTGGCGTATCTTAAGAAGCCTTCCCTCTCACAGATGGGAAAGCGTCTTCTGAGTCGGTGGCAGCCGTGACGCATTATGCATCATCGAAAGGCATAGAGAGTGCCCTTCTTCAGAATATCTGTATTTTAGGCAGATTAAATCACGAGTGCGGTTGCGTAACTTCGATCCAGTGACAGGCCTAGCACTGAGAATTGCTCAGTGACAGGATACCTCATACCTACATAAAAAAATGTGGTGCCCCTGTGTTCACGATGCCTCCCTGCCTGAGCTTTGGACAGTCATAAAAATTCAGCCCTGCTGGATGAGGTCATCCGTCTCTGAGTCCAGAATCCTGTTTCCCGTAGTGGCCAAAGATGCCGTAAGAAGGGACACACCCTGGTGGATCCTACCCCTAGCCTACCAACCCGCTGTGTATTTATGAATTAAAATATTTATACCCCACCTTTCCTTTTGGCTCAAGTTAGAAGCCTTCCTCCAATCAAAGGAGCCTTTCTCTGATTTAAGTGGCTTCTCTGTTGAAGGAAGAGACACTTAAGTTAGAGGAAGGCTGGGCATAAGTGCGTAAGTTTGTAAACCTTTACTGTTTACAGCGAAAGGCGGTTGTTCTGTTCGTAGGCTGTGGGCCTGAAAGGGTCCTGCAGTTCCCTTGCCAAGTTGCTCCTGTCCCAGCAGCTCCTGTGCAGAAGTTGTTGTGCGGCAGAGCCACTTGTTTCGGCTGTACCACTCTCTCTCCTCCTCCACCAGCACTTTTAAGTGCTCAAGAATGCTTTGATGCCCTTGGCTGCTGGCAGAAGGCCGTAGTGCTACTCTGCTTCTCCTGCTGCCCCCACTAAGCCTCTGAGCAAAAGGGTGTCTGGCTTTTCATCTACCATCTTGAAAATACGTAATTCACATCATCAGTGTATGACCTGTTTATGCCCATTCACCTAAGTCAGATGCCCTGAATGCCCCACCCCCCGGTTACACTCCAGTTTAATCCAGCCCAAAACGACACTGGTGTTTTCTACCCAAGCGACATTCAGATGGGATTTGCTAATGCTAAAAACAGATTAGGAAGAGCAACCAGCGCACCAAATTACCACGTGTCGCATCAACACGTAATCCCATTCTTCCATGGAGAATTCCTCTTGCCCACAGCTACCCTCCTCAAACCTGAGTGCAACTTGGCTGATAATGCGCAAGCTTTTTGCTATGGCCTTTGATTCAGTGGCCAAGCAACTGAATGCCCAGGCCTCCTTTTCTCTCATACCTTGTGCAAGAACTGTACCCTTTGCCTGTAAAATGTGCCCCTTGGCGCTCTGTGGAGGATAGAACCGCCCTTGCTTGCTTACGACCCGCCTCTCCCAGTGACCTTCTCAGTCCCAGGGACAGCTTGGCTTCCCCAGAAAGCAGGTCACGTGACTGCAGTAATCCATAGCCAGTAAACAGCTGCACAGGGAGATTGCAGGAGGAATCAGCCTATATTTTTCTCCCCCCTCCCCAGCTTTGCACAATAGATTCTGAGAGGAGTGCAAGATGCTGTTGCATGAAATGGCCATTGCTGTGGCTTGGAAGTCCTTGCGTTCACTATATTTCTGAGGTTGTGCATGCCCTTGGCCAGGTGGGCTTAGTTGGGGTGTCTCAGGCAAGGGCATAGATCAAGATAGGTAGCCATGTTAGTCTGTCTGTAGCAGTAGAAAAGAGCGAGAGTCCAGGAGCACCTAGAAGACCAACAACATTTGTGGCAGGGTATGAGCTTTCATGAGTCACAGCTCTGTGAGTGACAGGTATCTGAAGAAGTGAGCTGTGACTCACGAAAGCTCATACCCTGCCACAAATGTTGTTGGTCTTCTAGGTGCTCCTGGACTCTCGCTCTTTTCTCAGGCAAGGGCAGCCTCAGCGATTCTAAGGCCCTGGGCAAAGGTCAATCAGCTCCAGAATCACTGGATGTGTGTGTGGGGGGGGGCAGTTCCACTCCCTACTGCCCTACCACAGATTGGTTTGTTTATTTATTTACTTCACTTACACCCCCCTTTTCTCTCCAGTGGGGACCTAAGATGTCTGGACCACATTCTGCTCTCCTCCGTTTTATCTTCACAACAAACCTGTTGTGTAGATGAGGCCGAGAGAGAGAGAGAGAGTGGCTGGCCTAAAGTAACCCAGTGCTCTTCCGTGGCAGAGTGGGGAGTCAAACCTGGATGTCCCAGATCCAGTGCTATAACCACTACACCACACTGTCTCTCACGACTCAGGTGCCACAGCCCAGCTGCATTGGGGCATCATATGCAAAAGCATCCATTAAAATAAGGCTTTAACTGGGCACGGCTGATAGAGAGGCCAGGCCACAAAGGAAGGTGCAACCTGAAAGGACCGCCAAGAACTTGCGTATGAAGTTGCTGACCTGTTAACCAAAACATGCAATTCGTCATTCCGTTCATCCTCTTTCCCAGAAGGTTGGAAGGTTGCCAATTTCTGCACCAATTTATTTTTTAAAAGAAAAGGTCCTGGGAGGATCTGGCAAGTGAAGCTGTCTTCTGGCCCTGGTGAAACTGGTAGACAATGTTACTGAAAGTCAGAACTATTAACCTTGTAAAAGAAAAATCCTTGCTGAGGGTCTCCTGCAGAAGGAGGTCTTGTCCCATCGGCTTGATGAGATTCTTTGGTGGGAGTGTCGGGCAAGTACATAGGAAGGAGTGATCTGGTAGCCTTGGGCTTCTGAAAGGCTTTGGGCAGGTCCCTCACAAAAGGCTCTTCTATAAGCCTAGCAGTCCTCTTATGGAACTGGCTAAACACTGGGAGTCCATGGGCAGTTCTCATGCTGGCGGGACCCCGCTCTGGAGGCCTGTATTGGGACCACAGCGACTGAACATGTTCATAACATGGAATTAGGGCTGAGCAGCGAGGAGGGCAGTTTTGCAGCTGACGGCCAGGGGTGAAATCCCAAGCAGGCTGCAAGGAGCTCCAGAAGAATCTGAGCCGGGTGAGTGGGCTGCAGAACAGCAATCAAGATCCATGCAGAGCACCATAAAGTGATACATGTCTGGGCAAAAAAAAAAATTCCTGACTGTGCACAATTGTCGTATCCGCTTTTCTCTCAGTGAGGCTGTAGGAGGGGCAGCAGAGAAGATGGACATCCTCTTAAAATCCTGTCTCTTAATTCCCTTGCAGCTGTCTTTGTTTTTAAAAAACTCTGGTTTTGTTCAATAGCGAAAAGTGAGCTGTCCCAGTAACTCCTGACGAAATCAAGTGGTCTGGGCTTGGGTTCAGATGCCGCCAAGGTTCTTCTCGGGGCCTTCACAGTTCCACGGGAAAACTCAGTGATGCCCTTGTGAATGACTCGGGGTGCTGAGCCAGCGAGTGGCATGGCTGCCAGACCCCAGAGCTCTTTGTCAGGCAGTTACAGAGCAGGGGAAGGTCGTAAGGCAGGGCAACAAGGTGCGGAGCTGAGTGGCCAGTTGACTCCCCTCCCTTGACTTCTTTTTGTCCCTTTATTCACCTGGCTAAGGCCGCAAGCCCAGACCAGCATCCTAACTTCCTTGGAGAGGGAGGGGTATATTTCTAGCAGCAACCCCCAAATAATAATAGCAACAACATTCGATTTATATACCACCCTTCAGGACAGCTTAATGCCCACTTAGAGCGGTTTACAAAGTATGTCATTATTATCCCCACAACAAAACACCCTGTGAGGTGGGTGGGATATGCACACATACCACCAAGCCCACTGCCCGCAGGTACATCTGGCCCTCTGCTGCCTGGTTCAGTAACACGTGTTGCCTTATGACAAAACTGATTGGCCTTCATTTATTTATGACACTTTTATCCAAGGAATTCAGGATTTATCTAAGGAATTTATCAGGATGTATCCAAGAAATTCAGGATTTTTTCACCATATCCGTCAGGTAGGCTAAGCTGGCAGGTAACCGTCGGCTGTGGTGCTGACCTCTGGTTAGTCCTCCCAGCCCAAGTTCCACACTCAACCCACAACACCAGTGTTCACAGGTGAAGTCAGCAGCAGCCCGTACATGGGCTTTCTCTGTGGTGGCCCCTGCCCTGTGGAATGACCTGCCTGAGGAAGTCAGAAGAGCCCCCACTCTCCTGGTTTTCCGTAAACGATGCAAAACCGAACTATTCAAAAAGGCTTTTTACTCAAATGGGAGGGCTTCATTGTAGGGATGGGGTCTCAGGTGCTTCACTAACGAGTTGGGGATCATAGACTTCATCACCATTTTTGCCTTATATATTATCTGCTGCTTTAAATATGTACTCCTATGTACAACCAGAGCTCCATGTTGTCTAATGTTAGTCCTAGAATGGATTATGTTTTGCTTCAGTATTTTCTACTATGTCTTGGATCCTGGCTAATGCTATGTCTTTAAACTTGTATCTGTTTACCTTATGGTATTGCATTGAAATGTACTTACGTGATACTGATTGTATTAACCTCATACTGTGTAATCCGCCTTGAGTCTCAGTGAGAAAGGCGGACTATAAATGATGTTAATAATAATAATAATAATAATAATAATAATAATAATAATAATAATAATAATAGACAGGCAACTTAAAAATCACCTAAATAAATAACACTGAAGTTGTGCGGGAATGTCATTGCTGTGGCAAGCTTGAAAACACTTCTGTTCTGTGCCATTGAGTAGCGTGAGTTTGCCAGTCTCTGTGCTCCATCCCATGTTCTAGCCTCTTAAGAGGAAGCGTGTTGTATGAATGAGGCAGGAGGCGCCCAGCTGCCAAGTCTGTGGAGTGTTGTGGGTTGAGGTCCCTGTTTAAACAGCAAGTGTCCGGGCACCTCCTATCCAGTCCCCCATGGGAATGCACATGCTCCCATTCATCCAGCTGTGCAGGAGATGTTCCAAACGAGTTGTGGCCCCGTAACGCAGGGTAACTGCCGCTCTCCTGCCTGGGAGAAGCAGCTATCTCCTACTTCACCCACCCCCCAAGTTCTGAGCAAAGGATTTTCTCTTTAATACCATTGAAAGGGTCCGAAATCCCAAGCTTTAGATTAACATGTGCCAGCTAGATTAAGGCTAATCAGAGGGGCAGCTGCGGCATGGTGACAGTCTTCACCCTGATGACCGTACCTCAGGGGCTTTAACCATGTCCTTCCCAAGGGCAGCAGACCGCTGGGCCCTGCCGCCCCTCAACCACTCTGGCTGGTCAGTGCTGTGGCCGCCAGGGCCATAGCAGCAGGCGTTTAGGTGGTCTGTCTTGCTCCGCGTGCAGAAAGAGAAGTGTGCACGTACATGTCTCTCTGTCTTGCATGAAGCGCTCCCTTCTTCGGGGTTTCGTGTTGGATAAGGTGACGCCCAGGTGGACTGAGTGCCTCCGGAGAGGGCGGCCCGTCTGTTTCAGAAGGCCTTTAATGTTGTCTGTCTTTTATTTCGCTGCTTTTTGTTCCATTTGTTCTTTATATGCTGCTTTTCTTTCTCTTTCTGTAGAGGGGGACGGGCTTTTCACCAAATGCTCTCCCCGACCAGCGACCGCTGTGCAACCACATTCCCTTCCCGTTTTTATTCATAATTTAATAGAAAGTATAAGCAGTGACGCAGCATGACCTTAGAAACAGGAGGTTGGCTCCAGACTAAATTCTCGACTCCTACAAGGCTCTTCTGTCAGTGAGACAGCACTTGCCTGCCTCCCCACCCTACAGACTGTTTATCTCTCCAAAACACTGCTCTTGGGGAGCAGGGCAACAGCAGGGGGGCAAATGGGGAGGTCTGCAGTGGGTGAGTGTCAAAAAAGGTATGTTTGTCTACCAGTCAGCTTCATTGAGAAATGAATGGCAGTCCTCCACAAGGCCTCTGTCTCTATTGCAAAAGGATTTGCGCCTTCATACCTAGCATGTAAGGCGTTCAGGTGAGTGGTTTCTCTCACCGGCATCACTCTGCTTTTCAGTAAAGAGTCCAGTAGCACCTTTAAGACTAACCAACGTATGATACAATAAGCTTTCGAGAACCACAGCTCTCTTCATCAGATGCATCGTCAGGTTTCGAGAGCCGCAGCTCTTCATCAGATGCATCGTCCGGTTTTGAGAACCACAGCTCTCTTCATCAGATGCATCGTCAGCTTCCAAGAACCACAGCACTCTTAGATGCATCTGACGATGCATCTGATGAAGAGAGCTGCAGTTCTCGAAAGCTGGCAATGCATCTGACGAAGAGAGCTGTGGCTCTCGAAAGCTTATGCTACAATAAAGTTGGTTACTGGACTCTGGTGGGTTGCCACCCGTCTAATCTCACAAAGCGGGCACCTGAGCCAGGGCCTCCAAAGATGACCACAGTTGGGTACACTCATAAGGAAGTAGGCAGTCCTTCAGGTAATGTCAGCAGAACAAGACTGGAGTGATACGGTCCCCGTGACCCACTCCAGTCAGCATCCTGGCTGCACCTTCTGCACCAATTGATGTTTCTGAATACTTCACAAGAGCAGCCCCAGGTAAAGCACATTGCAGTGATCTAATCTAAACAGAACCAGGGCCTGCACCACAGGGACCGGCCCTTTCCTGCCCAGGAGAGGCCACAGCGGGTTAACCAGACAAAGCTGGTAAAAGGCAGTCCTGGCCACAGCTGCCACCTGCTCATGCAGTAGTAGGCCTGGATCCAGGAGTACCTCCAGTCTACGCATCTGTACCTTCAAGGGGCATTCAACCCCATCCAGAATGGGTAACACCTTAAATCCTGGGTCAGACCAGAGCCTCTGTGCAGAGTCAGGCAATGGCAGCCCCCTCTGTTAGTCTCTTGCCTTGAAAACCCCACCGGGGGTCGCCATAAGTCAGCTGTGACTTGACAGCAGTCTCCATCACAATGCAGGTAGTTGGACTAGATTACCCTTGTGGCCCTTCCTGCTCTGTGATTCATCTGTAGCCATTTGCAGAATCTTCCCAAGCCTAATTGGAGAGTCATCGTTTCAGGGGTTGATTCTACCTCTTGCACCTCTTGCCCATCCCATGGGAGTCATTTGCTGTGCCTTTGGTTCACCTTTCTGCTATACATGTGCTGTGCCCGTGGTCCAGATTGCCCAGTCTGATATAGGGGGAAGAGGGGCCCAATGAGTCCTTTCTAATGGTCAATTCCTTCTAACTTTTTGTGACTTTCTCAGATCCTCAGGGGGATAATCCAGATGCCTCCTCCAGACTGCTCTTTCTTTGAGTCCTGGCCAAACTAACCCCCTTCCCTTTCTCGGCTCCCGCAGGGCTCGTCCAGATCCCAGTGAGCATGTACCAGACAGTGGTCACCAGCCTTGCTCAGGGGAACGGCCCCGTCCAGGTCGCCATGGCACCCGTGGCTGCGAGGATAACGGACAGCACCGTTACCATGGATGGCCAGGCAGTGGAAGTCGTGACGCTGGAACAGTGACGGCAGACCGGCAGGATCGTGAGGCTGCTGCTTCCTCCTCTCTTGCGCAAATAATTTTTCTAGACCTCTCTGAAGACGCAATCAGGTGGCATTTGAGTCTCGCAGCTTTGGAAGCCAAGGGTTTTGCTAACCAAACAGGAAAAAAAAATAGAGCCCAAGGGTTATGTTGGAGTGTGGCTTTGTGCGCCACCCTGATCTCAAGGGAGTGAGGAGCCGGTCTGGGGCCAGACTAGGTCAAGCTGCCCTCCCCCACTGCATGGACCATCCTTTCTTCAAGTGAGAGGGAAGTGCCCTCCCCTCTCAAGGGTCTATGGCAGCGCTCCCCACAGGCTTCCGTTGCCCCTTCCTGCAGAGGAACATAGAACCAGGCTCCTCTGCTGTCCTCGTGCTGAGAATTAGGTGTCATTTTAACATGGACATAAATTTAAAAAGAGAGAGAGAGAGGAATGGATTTGGGAGAGAGAGTTTGGAAGAGACTTTTTTTTTCTTTAAGAAGGCATGAAAGAATAAGACTCTCCTAGGGGCAACAGCGAGGGCTGCCGCCGCTGCCCACTGACTCCGGATCCTTCTAAGAAAGAGAGAGTGGCCTTCCTTCTGCAAGCTGAGCGACCCTACACTGTGGGTCCTGTGCTGTTCCCTCGGTTTTCTCAGTCCATGCTTGAAAACCTGCCCTCCCCTTCCCCCGCCGATCAGTTTTTGCTTGCATTTTAAGAACCTTCCTCCTTAGAAGTTCAGAGAAGCCCACAGGAGACGTGAGAGAGGGGCGTGGGGCAGGAAGGTGAGGTAAAGAGACACCCAGGTCATTTTCTCCTTTCCTTCTTGGGCCACATGGCATAGACGTTGGCCTGGGCCGTTTGATGCAGCTGCAATGAAGGACTTCAGGACAACTGTGCTTGAGCCAGACCTCTGCCCTCCCCTCTCTGCCTTGGCCTTCCGTTGCCTGCAGGTCCACCATTTCTTGCTCCTCAACCTTCCAGGCGCTCCTTCCCATCATCTCGGGCTCCATATCAGGCACTCTCCCCACCACTCCGTCGAAACAGCATCTCGCACCCCGTATACCTGCCCCCCACCCTCCTTTCCTCAGCCAAGCTGGCCCAGAAAGCCCACACTGCTCACTGGTGCTGCCAGTGGTGCGTGGAGACATGTGCCAACATGCCCAAAGGTCATGGAGTGATGTGGCAGACGCTGTTGGGGGGGGGGCTCAGTGCTCAGAAGGCAAAGGGGGTATATGCCATTCAGGTGGGCACCCCAGAGGGCAGGCTGCCCCAGTGCATTTTCAGCAGCTGACTTTTATGTAACCCCCCCAAGGAAGAACCAAGCACTGCCGTTGCCCCTCAGGTGAGCGCTTTCTCGGCCCTTCCTTTCCCTGCCCACTGGTGCCTGGAACTGTACACAGTGTTAATTTTTTTTCCTCTTTATTTTATTTTACACAGCCATTTACCAGATCTGTCAACATCTGTCTCAGCTTTCAAAGCAGAATACCTTTTTTCAGAAGCTTGTATTTACTTGGGTTGGGTGGGCGGAGTTCATGGGAAATCTTGACCGTTCTTTTGTATGTTTTTTTTTCCCTGGACTTAAATTGAGGTAAGGGAAGCGTTCCCATCAAAAACCAAACCAGGGCTCTAATCTTTTTTGTTTAATTTTTAAATATTATTTTTTATCGTCGTTGTGAAGATGTCAGGTGTGACTTTAAAATCGGTGTTCCTTTTTGACAATGGAATAACGTTCTGATAGACTGAGAAATTATTCCCCTGAGACCCAAAGAGAACCCCCCCCCCCTTTTCAGCCCAGTCCTGTAGCAGAGCATGGAGTTACCCGTCCCCCCCGGGATTCTGTCTGTTGCCTCATTCAATAAATTGTTACAAACGTGTCCATAACTTGTGGCTGTGGAGTGGCTTCTTTCCATTTTTTTTGGCCCAAAGGTGGGCTTTTTGTCTGTTGTTTTCAGGTCATTGCAGAATCTGTTATACAATCAAATCCCTAGATCAGTGATGGTGAACCTATGGCACGTTTGCCACAGCTGGCACGCAGAGCCCTCTCCGTGGGCATGCGAGCCAAGTCGCCGGATCGCTAGTTCCAGGGCTCATTTGGAGAGGGAACACCTGGAACGGCATTCTGAGCAGAGATCACATGGATTTTGGCCCTGCCCACGTGATTCTTTTTCCTCAAGGCTGCCTCCCTGCTGCCCGTCTCTTTAGCAGCAGGAAGTGGAGGCAGCAGCCAGGCTGCTGGGACTGGCTTTCTAAAGAAGAGTAAGCTGCTTTGATTTAACTTGCTTTACTTTCAGTCGTGGCTCGTGAGTGAGAGAGAGAGAGAGAGAGAGAGAGAGTGCTTGCAAGCAGGGCTGCTGGTCTAAAGAAGGGCAAACTGCTTTACTTTCAGTCGTGGCTCCTGAGTGAGTGAGAGAGAGAGAGAGAGAGAGATGTTAATTAGTTGGGACAACTGTATGAGTTGGGTTTTTTAAACTAAAACCTCAGTATTCAGGTTTAATTGCAGTGCTGGCACTTTGAAATAAATAAGTTGGTTTTATATTGCAGTATGGGCACTCAGGCTCAAAAAGGTTCGCCATCACTGCCCTAGATGCTCTGTGTGCATATGCCTGGGCATGCACACATTAAATGAAGTTTCTGGTACCCACGGGTTTTGGAGATGCATCTGAAAATATGCAAGCCATCAGCTTGAGCCCCGTGGAGTTGCATAGTTCTAGAGACTCTTCCACCAAGGATTTCAGGGGGAGGAACCATGGCTCAGCAGTAGAGGAAATGCATGCAAAAGGTCCCTGGTTCAGCCCCCAACGCCTCCCATGAGAGCGTTTCTGGTAAAAGGTTTTGGGAAAGACACTTCTCTTCCTGAGACCCCAGGGAGCTGCTGCCATCAGAGCAGAAGAGACCAAGCAGCGTGGACCAGTAGTTGGACTCAGTCTGAGACAGTCTGCTAAGTTCACTCAAGTTCCTACTGCCAGGACCTGCTCGATTGGGGCTGCTGTCCCCGGAAGGCTGTGGTGGTCAGTGAGCGGAGCTTCTATTCCTGTCTCTTTCTTACATGCCCCCACCTGCTCTCTGTTTCCTACGCCGCCTCTCCTTCCTGACTCCCTAAGGCTTGAGCAGAGACGGAGGTCTCTCAGCTCTTAAAGCCATGCAGAGCCAATGTTTCAAAGACAAGGCAGAATGTAAACTTTCATACGGTCCTTTCATTCACTCCAGCTCATGTCACAGCTTCCATGTGTGGGCTAGTGCAAGCACCTGTGTTGCACAAGAGAAGTTCAGGAATGGAGCCATGTTCTGTGGGTGAGAAGAAGGGAACTGGCAGCTATTAAGGCCAAGTCAAGAGACCCAGGCCACTTCTATTTTTCAGCGCCTCCCCCCCCCCAGTTGCTGTGACTGCTGAGCCCAACACAGCCCCCAGCCTCTGCCACCACCCCCATGTATTTTTAAAAAGTTTGTAGGTTTTTCTGTAAACCTGGGAGATACTCCAGTGTGCAGAACTGTTTTCTATTGATGAGGCCCTGAGCCACAGATTTAGGTAGCTGCAAGTAGAGCCACACTTGGCTATTAAAATATGTGGTGCTGATGATGGTATTAATTGTGTACTACATGCTGCTGTGTAGCCCAGTAATAGGACACAAATTTAAAGCTGATGAATGTGATCTTTCAACCATCAGTGTAGCCCTGCGACTGTATGTATAAACCTAATTTGGACATAACATCAAAAGACTACATTTGAGGCCCTCTGTGAATGTGTGGCCTGGGCCAAATGGCCCTCCTGCGACCTGGATTCATCCTGGAACATGTTAGACAGAAAGGAACTCTTACGGAAGAGGGGAGAAGCCATTGGTAGGCTTTACCTACAGAAGTTCCGGGGTTTAATCCCTGGTGAAGGATTGTGGCCGGGGGGTGGGGAGGTGTTGGGGCAAACCCTGGAACACTTCCGCCCATCAGAGTAGATCTGTGGTTTTACAGCCCATGCTTTGACACCCACAGGTGGGCCGTGGTGACCAGCTGCTGAGATACAAACCCCTATAAGACCTACCTCTTGGGGTTTTGCCGCGTTTGAGACTCACTGCACTGGCAGTGCACATCTGTAAAGCATGAGGGGGCCGCACCTCCTGCTTCTCTTTGTACCCACACTGAGAGGAGCAGCAGAAAGGATTCCTTCTTAGCACCGGGAAGTTCAGGGACGCTTGCTTCTCTTCCTGTCATGGTTGCAATGTCGGCAGGTCCCGTGCTCAACATCTGGACTTACAAATATGAGTACTGGGTCTGGACCAGTTGAATATCACTTAAATTGAGGCTGCTGCGCGAGATATGCCAGTTGTGAGAACTGTGATGAGCAGATGCTTTGGCATCTTGATGCACATCACCCACATGGGCTGCGTTTGATACTCTGGGATGGGGCTGTGGCACAGCGGCACAGCATCTGCTTTGCATTCAGGAGGCCTCCAGTCTCCACTATTTTCAGTCAAAGGATTAGGTGGCAGGTGATGCGAAATAATAATAATAATAATAACATTCGATTTATATACCGCCCTTCAGGACAACTTAATGCCCACTCAGAGCGGTTTACAAAGTGTTATTATTACCCCACAACAATCACCCTGTGAGGTGGGTGGGGCTGAGAGAGCTCCAGAGAACTGTGACTCGCCCAAGGTCACCCAGCTGGCTTCGTGGAGGAGTGGGGAATCAAACCCGGCTCTCCAGATTAGAGTCCCGAGCTCTTAACCACTACACCAAACTGGCTCTCTTCAGCACCTCTTCAGATGCATCTGCTGAAGAGAGCTGTGATTCTCGAAAGCTGACGATGCATCTGACGAAGAGAGCTGTGGTTCTCGAAAGCTTATGCTACAACAAAGTTGGCTAGCCTTAAAGGTGCGACTGGACTCTTTACTATTTTGCAACTACAGACTAACCCGGCTAACTCCTCTGGATCTATGACCTCTACCTGGGACCTTGGAGCACCGCTGCCAGTCAGACAATATTGTGGTCCTTGGTTGGTTGAGCAGAGGCAAATAGACCAACTTAAGCACCCTTCACAAACTAATCTGATTTGCAGCTGGTGAGGGTTATGGCGGAGAGGCTATTTCAGAACTGGATTCTCTATTGTTAGTGGACAGGAGCAAGGCAGGGGCCTTGTTCTACCCAAGAGACGCAGGTTTGTACCAAAGTCTACTTTTGCTCTTAAAGGGACTCTAAAGTCCCCTGTGCAAGCACCGAGTCGTTACTGACCCATGGGGGGACGTCGCATCACGACGTTTTCCTGGCAGACTTTTGTTATGGGGTGGTTTGCCACTGCCTTCCCTGGTCATCTACACTTTACCCCCAGGAAACTGGGTACTCATTTTACCAGCCTTGGAAGGATGGAAGGCTGAGTCAACCTTGAGCCAGCAAGCTGAACCCGGCTTCCGCCAGGATAGAACTCAGGTTGTGAGCAGAGCTGCAGCTTACCACTCTGCGCCGATTGAAATCCAGCCCTTTTGGCTAGTCAAGCAAATGAGGGAGGAACCTAAATTCCCCTAGTGTTGCTGAAATTTGTAGCCCTCAATTAGCTGGAAACTCTATTAAACTCTCCCTGGTGAGAATCACACAGAAGCTCTGACATTACCAGGCTAGCTCGACTTTTCTGACTCCCACTACTGCCCCCATCTTGATATCTTCCTTGCCTGTCTAGTGAGCCCCTTCCAGTCTCTTGGTTGCAAATTAAGCAGATAGCTGGGTTGTGTAGTGGTTAGAGTTCCAGACGAGGAGATCAAAATCCACACCCTCACTCTGTCCTGGAAGCTGGCTGGGTGACTTTGGGCCAGTCCCACTTTCTCAGCCTCACCTCACAGGGTTGTTGTAAGGGTACAATGGGGAGACAAGAACCACATGTCGCTTAGAGGAAAGGCGGGGTAAAAATGCATCGATCAGGGTAGACCCTTGCTCTTCGGCCTTTCTAACCTCCCATCCACAGACCCTTAAAGCCATCTAGTCTAGCCCCGCAGAGTGGATGGGGGCTGCAACTGAGCTGACCCCTTCCTCTCTCCAGAGTTTTAACCCGATGGTCTTTTCTCTTCCTCCAGACTGCCCCCCCCTCCCGCACCAGCTCTCCTTGTTCCTTCATGCCTGTTGCTGGTTCTGGCAGCTTGTGGAGGATGAAGGTGGGGGGAGGATTACATAGGCAGTGACAGATGCAAGCAGACATCCAGCAGGGGTACGTGACCTTCTAATTAAGAAATGATTAGCGAAGATTAAAGGACTGCCGCAATCCTATTGAGTGGAAAGGGCTGCTTCTGACTTGGGACTCGCAGCCGCTGCACAGGAGCTGGGGGCCCCGCCCTCCAGCTCTGGCTTCATCCTCCTGAGAGCTTATTCGGATCTGACGTTCATGGCTGAAGTAATCAGGGGAGGGGGCTGCTTCCCTGAAGTGATCGCTTGCAGTGTTTGGGGCCTTCTTGCAGCGCTCAGCAACGATATTTGTGATTGCGAGATGCATTGCTTTGAATCGAACTGCTTAGTTGGGGCGGGGGGGGTGCTTCCCTGTCATCCTCCCCTCCCCCCCCCAGCCTCTTTTTCAGCTGCCCATCTGGTGAAGAGCTTTGACGCTAAAAAAAGTTTATACCCTAAAAATCTGGTGGGTCTTTAAGGTGCTGCTGGACTCGAACCTTGCTCTTCTACTGCAGACCAACACAGCAGCCCACCTGCCCTCTCTCCTGGGTCTTCGCTCCTGGGCTGCTGGGGCTTGGTTTGGACCCACCTGCTGGCAGTGTAGGCCTGGGAGTGTAGGCCCAGGAGAAGAGGGAAGTCCCGTGGTTGGCGTAGCAAAACCTTTTGCGGTAGCCTTGCCCTGTGTTCTCATTTATATAACAGCAAAAAACCACGTGACAAGTCGGACAACAATGGAACCAGTGTATTTAATACATAAAAGACATTACACAGTAAAACACATAATTCTAAAAGGGCAATTCATAAAACAAATACTACACTCCACATATGCAATACCATTTAAAAAGTTGCTAAACTACAGGTACCCTAAATTGATAAAGTGCTGGTGCTACAAACTGCTACAAAAATTCATTGCACGTGTATATTGTTAAAGTGCATTGTAACAACTCAGCATATTCTTTTTTCACAGGTCCTTGTGTGCAACAGTCCAACAACAAGTGGAGAGTTCCAGCAAAACAAAATCAATATCTTGTTGTATATTGTTTCTTGTTATTATTTCATATTGGCTGTAAAAAATCCAAAGGTAGTCCTCTGACGGGTTATCCAGATCCTAATGTGCCCCGTTTCCTACAATCTTTGTCAAGGAGTACACAATAGTGTCCATCAGTATCATTCATAGGTAACCATTCATAAAACCACTTCTTAGTGCTGTGTTCCCATTTAGGCAGCATCCTGACCTCTTTCACCTACCAATAATGACTTATTCTCCCAATAGTATTTTATTCTATTATCAGCTAGAACCCTGGACAGCAGCTAAGGGAGAAAGGATGGAGAAGGTGGTCCAAGCTCCGGAGCCAATTTGCTGTCAGTTCTCACGGGCACAGCCAACGCTCCCTGCATTTGGCAACGGGGGTAAGGGCAGGCGGAACCCCTCTGAGAGATGGACTTGGCCCAGGGGCTGCCAGCTCGATTCTGAATAAAAACTCCTAGAACCGTACAGCAGGCGGGCAGGCAGTGGGACAAGCCTTTCCAACTTTGTGGTCCCAAGCAAAAAGCGGAGTTCTTAAAGCCTCTCCAAAGGAAACAAAAACTTACACCATAAACAATGAGAAATGAGTGAAAAATCTATTAGCGATTAACATACAAACTTATGCACTAGATATACATCAAAATATAACTCAGTCCAATAACCATATGCAAGAAACTGTGAGTGGCAAGAATACATGAAACCTGGGGAGCTTCATAAAAACTCCACATTAACAGTGTAAGAGAAAATACATGCAGCCTGAAACATTGAAAAACAATCACATACGTATTTAGTTTTGGGTTCGGCTTGTAGAATTGCTGCCTTTTATACTGATCTTTATGTTTTAAAGTGTTTTTATAAATTACCTGCGAGGAGAGCAGGTTATAAATTAAATAAATAAATAAAACATTAACAGCTGCTAGCAAACCATGTTCTTCAGATAGTAAAATACTGTTCTGGTCTCCAGATATTTGAAATAAACATCTTTTTTCTCCTATATGAAGACATTCCACAGCAGCTCTCAAGCTACCTCTTCCGTTGCGGAGTTGATAGTAAAAAGTTTGACTTAATTTGCATCTCTAGCCTTTATTGGTTTATTTGTAGTCCACCTTTCTCTCCGAGACTCAAGGTGGATTACAAAATTTAGCAATGCAATAGAAACAGTATAAGGCATACAATGAACGTGATAATGAGTTTAGATTACAGCATTAGAAGACGATGCAATAAAAGCGGCATAAGACACGCTGTAAGAAAATCAAAAATGGAATAATAGCTGTTGGGAAACGAAGCAGTAAAAACAAGAAATGTGTACAATCAACTGTGTCAAACTACAGCCCTTAGCCCTTTTTGACAGCATCCTCCTGGGCAGTTCCATTTTCCCTAAGAGTCTCTTAATCTTGTTCATACGAAGTCGTGGCAACATATTTCCTCTGCCTGTTTCTTACTCTCTCTGTAGGTTCTTGAACAACGTCCTTCAAAATGGCCTTATAGTGGGTCGAACCCAGGGGGCATTTCACTCAGCATTGTCCTGTCTGATGGGCTGAGCTCTCCAGTGCAGAGATCTGTCTTTTCCAAATGCCAGAGCTCTTGTAACTGGAAACACTGGAGGTTGCTTGTAGGTCTTCACTGTAACAGACTTCCCTCGTATCCTCCCCCCCCCATGTGTGTGTTATGTGCTGTCAAGTCGCCTCCAACCTATGGTGACCCTATGAATGAAAGACCTCCAAAGCATCATAGCATTAACAGACCTGCTCAGATCCTGCAAACTGGAGGACGTGGCTTCTTTTATTGAGTCCAGCCCTCTCGTTTTAGGTCTTCCTCTCTTCCTACTGCCTTCCACTTTTCCTAGCATTATTGACTTTTCCAGAGAATCTGGTCTTCTCATGATGAGAAGTACGATAACCTCAGGATTGTCATTTGAGCTTCTAAGGAGAAGGCGCTAAGTATTCTGCATTAGGTAAAGGCATTTTTATTACAATTTTGTTCAGGGTTTTTTTCTGGGAAAAGAGGTGGCGGAACTCTCAAGAGGGAAATGAGGAAGAAACACATGGAATTCTTTGAAATAATAATATTTTCAAGCACTATTGCTGAGCATTTTCAAGAGGTGCCGGAACTCCGTTCCACCGCGTTCCCCCTGAAAACCGTGATTTTGATTTGTCGTCTTCCCCCCACCATCTTTCTTAATTTTCTGCCTCTCACTTCATTTAGTTTATAAAGCAATTTATAACAATTTACTTGTTGATACTTTTAAGCACTTAAATAGAGTTTTAATTTGTTTGAACGCATCTTTATGGAAACTGCTTGACCATATTTAGTTCCTTCGACAGTGCCCTTTTCTAGTGTGTGGTACCCCAAATGAAAGGCATTCCTTTCAGTTGCTTGTGCTACTTTCTAGACTAAAGAACAGCAGGGATATGAAGTGCAGTCAAAAACTCTTCAATTAATATTAGAATGTGTTAAAGTGCAAAAGTGCAATACAATACATTCAATAAATACAATTGCCTAGCGGAGACCAGCGAGTCAGAATTCCATCCCCCTTACTTCCTGGTGCTCTCTGTGATTAAAAAACATTTCAGAACTTTTGAAATTCATTGGACAGACAAACATGAATTGATTTTGCATAGCAATATTTACTGACGTATTTATTGATATATTTATTGTATTTATTGAATGTATTGTATTGCACTTTTGCACTTTAACACATTCTAAATACATTAATTGAAGAGTTTTTGACTGCACTTCATATCCCTGCTGTTCTTTAGTCTACCTTGGTTAACAGGGATATCCCCTAGTGTTTTTCCTGTGCTACTTTCTAAGCTGTTTTCAGTAATCAGTTCATCCCAAAGCAAGAGGGTAGCGTGGCACAGTAGCCAAAAGTGTGAGTGGGAAGCCGGGTTTAAATCTCTCCTTTAGACATCAGCTCCCGGTTGGCCAAGGCTCTACTGCAGACTGCTTTCCACCACCTTCTCCCCAAACTCGTTATCTGGGGATGACTCAATGAATCATTTGCCGTGTGATTTGTGGTCTTTGTTGTTTTTTCCTTCACAACAACCCTATGAGGTTGGCCATTGATCCCATTTTATGCTGAGTTTAAGAGAAAACGAGGAGCCCGAGGCTCCATGGGCAGAGTCTGTGGCTCAGTGATAGCTCATCTGCCTTGCATGCAGAAGGTACTAGGTTCAGTCACTGGTGTGTCCACTTAAAAAGATGAGTTAGCAGGTGATGGGGGAAGCACTTCAGATCCTGGAGAGCAGCTGTCAGTCGCAGGGGATAATACTGACCTTGATGGATTAAGGGGCTGACTCAGTAGAACACAGCTTCTTGTGTTCATAAATCCAGAGGAGTTAGCCATGTTAGTCTGTAGCTGCAAAATAGTAAAGAGTCCAGTAGCACCTTTAAGACTAACCAACTTTATTGTAGCATAAGCTTTCGCGAACCACAGCTCTCTTCGTCAGATGCATCGTCAGAAGGTCATCAGATGCATCCGACACAGAGAGCTGTGGTTCTCGAAAGCTTATGCTACAATAAAGTTGCATCTGACAAAGAGAGCTGTGGTTCTCGAAAGCTTATGCTACAATAAAGTTGCATCTGACAAAGAGAGCTGTGGTTCTCGAAAGCTTATGCTACAATAAAGTTTCATCTGATGAAGAGAGCTGTGGTTCTCGAAAGCTTATGCTACAATAAAGTTGCATCTGACAAAGAGAGCTGTGGTTCTCGAAAGCTTATGCTACAATAAAGTTTCATCTGATGAAGAGAGCTGTGGTTCTCGAAAGCTTATGCTACAATAAAGTTTCATCTGATGAAGAGAGCTGTGGTTCTCGAAAGCTTATGCTACAACAAAGTTGCATCTGACGAAGAGAGCTGTGGTTCTCAAAAACTTATGCTACAATAAAGTTTCATCTGACGAAGAGAGCTGTGGTTTTCAAAACCTTTTGCTACAATAAAGTTGGTTAGTCTTAAAGGTGCTACTGGACTCTTTACTATTTGGTGATCATATTTATTGTCTTCAGGGAGGTGTCTGGATGAGCAAGACTTTAATAACCCTGCTGAACTTTCACCTCCACAGTGATTGTTGCCCTTTCTTATTTATCCACAATCCCAGTCTTCCTGCTTATAGGTTTAAACTTTTAAAAAAATATATACAAAATGGTTTGAGCATCAGCAATGGCGGGTGCGTTACTCAACACCAGCAGCTCCATAGGCACTGGCCAATAGGTCCCCATGAAAACCACACAGTCAAACATAGCTGAACCATGCAATGGAAGCTCAAGTGACTGGGAGAGGGGGTTGTATTTTTCTCTCCAGGAGCCTGTGCTATTTGAACACTGTTTCCATGCAACATTGTAAGGGACTCCATAGTAACTCCTAGGAAAGTCAAGATAGGATCAACAA
Source organism: Eublepharis macularius (assembly GCF_028583425.1). Classification (NCBI taxonomy): domain Eukaryota; kingdom Metazoa; phylum Chordata; class Lepidosauria; order Squamata; family Eublepharidae; genus Eublepharis; species Eublepharis macularius. The sequence continues at coordinate 3,894,756 of NC_072798.1, forward strand.
CCCTTTCCCACCGAAACGTCTAGGTTTTGGTTTCAGAAAAACCACCTCTCCTACGGCCAGATCAGGGGGAAACTCAGCACAGGCAAGTGCAGGACAAGGCTGGGTGCAACCTTAGTGGGATGTAGGTGAAGCCTGGCAGAATCTGGTGGGTCATAATTCAGAATGAAGCATGGCAGAAGGTGGATCCTTACTGGTTTTTCCAAACCCAATCCTAGCTACAACTCAGGTGCCACTGCTGATCTCCTGGCCAGTGCAGATGGGGAAGCAAGGCCATATTTAGCCACTTTTCAGGAACTCCTAGCTCTGGGTCCAATCCCCTGTGCTGGTGCTAATCTTTAGAGCCGTTAAAGTGTGGGCCAAATGGAGGCCTCCACTCTCCGCTCATGAACTCCTATACCAGTTGCAATCCTCCGGTCAGGCTCTACTCTATACCCCAGGGGTGGCCGAACTTGGTTAATGGAAGAGCCACATAGAATAAGCATCAGAGCCACAAGACATGATGCCTTGAAGTGACTTCAGAGGACGAGGCAGTTTTTAGGGAGTGTCCTGAAGTGGGTGGAGTTTTGGTTCAGTATGTGGGAAGTGACATCATCAAAGGGGGCAGGGGTGGGGCTTGGAAAGAGGCATCACCTGACCTTTGACCTGAAAGTGACATAACAAAAGTGATGTCACAGCCTTGCTAGACACCACCCCCAAAGTCTCCTGGCTCCATCCCCAAAGTCCTCAGGTATTTTCCGAGTTGGACCTGGCAAGCCCAATGTTTTTATTGAAAATATGTAAGGCATGGAAAGAAGGAAGGAAGGAAGGAAAAGAAAAGGGAGAGAAAGACATGGAAAGAAAGAAGGAAAGAAAGAGAGGAAGAGAATGGCATGGAAAGAAAGAAGGAAAGATGGAATAGGAGGGAGGGTTAGGGAAAGGCTTGGAAAGAAAGAAAGAAAGAAAGAAAGAAAGAAAGAAAGAAAGAAAGAAAGAAAGAAAGAAAGAAAGAAAGAAAAAGAAAGAAAAAGAAAGAAAGAAAGAAAGAAAGAAAAAGAAAGAAAGGAGGGAAGGAGGGAGGGAGGGAAATAAACTTTACAGCCACGGTGATGCTCAGAGACTTCTGGGAGCTGCATGATATGTATAGAAGAGTCGCATGTGGCTCCCGAACCACAGTTTGGCCACCCCTGCTATACCTTCTTGATGAGAGGTAAAATGGAGCAGGGCCTTCACTGCAGATGCCCCCAGGATATGGAATTACCTAACCAGAGAGGTAAACACAACAAGCCTTCTCTCTTGTGGCTTTTTGGAATGACTGTAAAACCAGCAGCCTCAATGATGGAATTCCCTTTTTGCAGAGGTTTGCCTGGAGCAGAAGGTACTAGTATTCTGCATTAAGTAAAAACATTTTTATAACGATTTTGTTGATTTGTCATCTCCCCGCCCCCATCTTTCTTAATTTATTTTCTACCTCTGGTTTCGTTTAGTTTATAAAGCAATTTATAACAATTTAATTATTGATACTTTTAAACACTTAATTAGAATTTTAATTTGTTTGAATGCATCTTTATGGAAACTGCTTTGGACTTAGGAAAAGTTGTGTAACCACGCCACCCCACCCCACCCCAAAAAAATGTCTGATAGAGCTTGATTTTTGCAAATGCACCCAGCAGATTTCTGACTGTTTAGCAGACCTATTTGATTCCCCCACTGCACCATCAGCCTTCAGCCGTGTCTGACGCCAACCCTGCTCAATGCTCCAATACAGAAATTATTTTTAAGTGCCGACCGCCATCGCCCCTAATCCAGCTCTCATCCAATATCCAAACAGCTTATTCTGAAAACACCACGGGCAGCCGGCGGTGGCCTAGATTTTGCTTTTGGCTGCAAGCCTGGTTGGTGGTAAACAGGAACACTAGTTAGCTCCTTACCTGCTAGACCAGTGAGTGGAGGGGGGGGGGAGAAGGTACAGAGGGGGGGGAAGAGCTGCAGCAAGTGAGGAGTATGGTTGCCAATCTCCAGGTGGGACCTGGCGTTCTCCCAGAGATCAGTTCCCCGGAGGAAATGGCGGCTTCAGAAAGAGGGCTTTATGGAATCCCCTCCACAGGCACTGCCCACCCCCCCCAAATCTCCAGGAATTTCCCAAAGATGGTAACCCTAGAAGAGGGCTGCTCAGACAGAGCAAAGGAAGGCCTTGTAGCGACAACTGGAGCATTCCTGTGTGGAGGACGAGCGAGACTGCGTCTACCATAATCCAGAGAGAAGTTCTTCTCCACGCTGCCCAAGTTTGCATATGAACGAACATACATTTTTGAAGACAAGTTGTTTTTTTTCTTTATAGATTTTTTTTAATCAGGACCCATTTTAGAAAAAGGCATTTCCCCCCCCCCACCCCGTGCCTCTTTTATGGAGACAGAAAATCCCACCCTACTTAGTAAACTATTTATGCATCATCTGCTCACTTAATTGGTGGCACAGTTTAATCAATTAAAAGGTTTAAAATCCATTTGTTTAACCAATTGGTTACCTGACCATTTGGTGATTAGACCTGGGGTCTTTTTGAGACCCCCTGCCCAAAGCGAGCAGCTTTTTGGGGATTCAGTCCCTGTTGGGTGACCTTCTCAAAAACCGCCCTTTTAGAGGAGTCCCTTAGAGGGAGGGCAGGAGAAGAATGTAGAGATAAATTTTCGAAAACTTGCAGCTGTATTTGTGCCACATTTTTTGCAAGTCCCTGTGATGTCACTGCTCCTGCCCATCTGGCCCTCGGCAGTCTTCGTTTCCAGCCCAGGAGCCAGGGGTGGTGTTCAGTCCGTTGGAGATACCTGTCAAAACCGGCTCAGGTCTCGTGCATAATTTAATATGTTGGCTCTCATCAGTCCCGAGCCGGAGAGGAAGCAAGAGCAGCAGGAGGTCTGGGGACAAAATTGCCTCCTCGCCCTCCTCTGCACCTTGAGCTCAAGGGGTCCATAGAATCATAGGGTTGGAGGGGACCTCCAGGGTCATCTAGTCCACCCCCCTGCACAATGCAGGAAATTCACAACTGCCTCCCCCACAGCCCCAGAGACCCCCTGCTCCATGCCCAGAAGATAGATCATACAGATAATCACCAAATAACTACAAAGACCATAAATAGACCATGTCAATTCCAGACAGTAGACCTGGGCTGTTTCCAGATGGCTTACCTGAAGCCGCTCCATGCCGCAATGTTGTTATTTTCTCTCCTGCACACCCCCCAGCCAGCAGAACCAGCTCACAACCACCTATAATCACGCTTTCACTGCTAAACGATAGACTCTGCTAATGCCCCAAACATGGAATCCTTTAATTAGGTTTCTGGGACCAACATACATCAGTAAATAAATATCAATAAAGCCAAAGGTGAGGGAAGCAGATAAAGGGTAGGTTGGTGGGAAGAAGAGAAAGAAGCAGGGCATGGTGAGAATACGGGAGTTGCCAGGAGGGAAATCGGAAATAGTGTGTGGAGGGGGATACAGGGGAATGTGAGGCCGTCCCTACAAGTCCTCACAGGTTCCCCAGCTGCCATTGCACAACTGGACCACAGACCCCTGAGTAGAGGCTGCCAGGAGGAGGGAAGAAGGGGAAACTGAAGACCAAGGGTGAGGGAGACAAATAAAGGTAGATCTGCTGCTAGGTGGGAAGGAGAGAAGGAAGCAAGAAAAGGGAAGAGTCTTTGGGAGCTTTCGGGGAAGGGAAAGATGAAGTAGCAGGAGATGAATTAAATGAGAGAATCCCCCACAAGTCATTGCAGGTTCTGCATTAGCAATGTCTAATTTCCTCCTGTTCAGTTTTCACCGCAGTCCTCTTTCACAAATGAGAAACTGTGAATGCAATACAACAAATGGAGCGAGTAGGATTTGAACGCAGAGCTCCTGACTGCTAAACACCACCCTCTTAGTTAAAATGACTGGAAACAACATTGCTAGATGCAGGTTGTTCTTCTATTCCTGTGGGGGGGGGGGGTGTACAGGAGAAGCACCCAGTGTGGTTCCGCTTTCATGGTGCAAAACCTAATTACAGGGGAAGGCCATCGAACCTGGAGTCAAATTCTGACATAGCCAAGAATGCACCAAATAGCCTTGAATACATTATTTTCTTTCCAGTATGGAGAACGGGAGGCATACCAGTCCAGGTGTTGGTGGGGTTACAGGAGCAAGGGTGGCAGAGAGTTTAGAAAGCTAGTATAAAAATGTTAACTGAAGTTTTTATTTGCTTATACAGACTTTTTTTTTTTTTGCTACGTGTGGTAGCAAGACCAGGTATGTACCATGTTATTTATATGAACCATGAACTATTTGGTTGGGGAAGTCAAGTGGCAGACACGTGTTAAGCAGGGTTGCAAGCTCCAGGTTGGGAAATTCCTGGAGATTTGGGGGTGGAGGACAGGGCTGGGGTGGAAACAGGAGGAACCACAGCTGGGTATAATACCATAGAGTCCATCTCCCAAAACAGCCATTTTCCCCAGGGCAGCTAATCTGTCTCATCTAGAGATCAGTTGTAATTCTAGGAGATCCCCAGGTCCTCTCTGGAAATTGGCAACCGTACATGGAAGCAAGTGTAACCCACAGGAAAGGACCGCTTTTGTTATTAAAAACAAGTTTCTAGTCCTGAGGGGAAGGAAAACCAGTCTTGACCCTGAGAGACCCGGTACCTCCTTTGCTCCCCGGCACCCAGACAAATAGCAGGAAAGCCCCCATGCTTGGAGGACAGGTAGTCCTGTGACTTTGAGCGGGCAGAGAATTTGGAATCTCACTTCTGGCTGCGCCTGCCCTCAGCCACTGACAGAGGGAACGGCTCTCCCTGAAGCATGATCTGGTCAAAAGATGGCCCAGTAGGAGGTTTGACCCTCAGGCGGTAGTTGGCAAGTCTAGAACCACCGGATCCTGATATCTCACCAGTGTGAGTTCTACCATTGCCAAAGACAGCGAGAGAGACCCCAGGAGCTCTGAGCCAAAGGCACTTCATGACGAGGGCAATTCCAGGCGACGAGAGGAGCCCCCTTTCCTCAGAAACTGCCACGCTCGGACTGTTTGATCCTTGCTGCTTTGCTTGCGGCTGGAGTTGGGTTTGCATCTTTTTGTAAAAGCAGGTGATGACGGCCGTGAGTGATGCTGTTCCTGCAGCAGGGGGAGAGAGTGCAAAAGATGTCGTTTTTGGATGGCACTGCAGAGATACGTAGTTTAGTAGTCTCTCCCACCATTTTCACCCAGCCCACCGCGGACCTCTCGTATCTGATCTAGAAAAGGGGGTAGAAAAGGGGGTAGGCCTCTGCTAATCCCCACCCTCTGGCCCCGCACACCTCAGCAAGCCCCTTGTATCTATATACTACACCGGTCTTTAAGATCAGGTGGGAAACTCCTGTGAGTTTTCTGGATGGGCCTTCTCAGTGGTAGCACCACAACTGCAGAATAGCCTACAGAAAGCCACCTTGACAGACCTTGCGGGCGTGACAGAGAGTTTGAAATAAAAAGAGCGGTAAATAAATGCATAGAAGCGGATGACAAACAAAGCCTGATGCTGCACTGTATGTTTCATGTCAGGAATTATCCCCCTGCGGTACTTCTGCGAAGTGTGCCTTCCAGGCCCTCTCAAGGTCAGTCCAGACCTTCTCTGACTGGCAGCCATTTAGGCTCTTTTCAAAATGGCTGCCTGCCTCTATGATCTCTGCAGTCCGGTTTGGCGAGAGAACCAAGGGATGGAAGCGTAACACTTTTGTGGTTAGATCAAGATGGGTAGCCGTGTTGGTCTGTCTGTAGCAGCAGAAAAGAGCAAGAATCCTGTAGCACCTAGAAGACTAACAAAATTTGTGGTAGGGTATGAGCTTTCGTGACTCTTTGACTCACGAAAGCTCATACCCTACCACAAATTTTGTTAGTCTTGGTTGCTGCTGGACTTTTGTGGTTGTTCTGCGACATCATAAGGAAAGAAATAAGAGTTACTTCCTCTCAAACAAACAACCAAAAAAAACCCCAACACCCCAAATGTTAAGTAGGGGGTACAATTGCCAGCCTCCAAGTGGGGCATGGAGATCTTTTGGAATTACAACTGGTCTCCACGTTACGGAGATCGGTTCCCCTGGAGGAAATGGCTGCTTTGGAGGGTGGAGTCTCCAGCATTATGCTCCACTGAAGCCCCTCCCATCCCTTCACAGGCTCCACCCCGACATTTCCAGGAATTTCTCAACCCAGAGTTGACAGTCTCAGCAGGGAGGGGTGAATCAATTTGCTTTCCTGCTGAAACAAAATGGCTGACATGTCAATCATTTTCAACATGGCTGACATTAACGTCTTTCCTGATGTCTCCCAAAGGGCTCTTATGCCTAGACCTCCTACTATCTCTCTCATCCCTCAAAACTTTCTTAACTTTCGGGACCAGCCATTTTCGTTAATCTAGCCTCCAGGTAGGGGCTGGAGAGCTCTCGGAATTACAACTGGTCTCCAGGCCACAGAGATCAGTTCACCTGGAGAAAATGGCTACTTTGGGGGGTGGAATCTATGAAATTAGGCCATGCCAAGGTCTTTTTCCTTCCCAATCCCCACTTTCTCCAGGTTTCACCCTCCAGATCTCCAGGAATTTCCCAACTTGAAGCTGGCAACCCTAGGGCCTCCCCCAAGAATGTGGTTGATCTGACAGAGACCTGATAGACTAGTGTGAGAGGCAGTATTGTAGACTGGTTAGATTGTTGGCCTCGGCTCTGGGAAACCCAAGTTTGAATTCTTACTCTACCACTGAAGCTGGCTGGGTGTGACCTGGTGCCAGTCACTCATCCCCAGCCTAACCTACCTTACAGGATAGTAAGAAGTTCAGTATCTTTAAGACTAACCAACTTTATTGTAGCATAAGCTTTCAAGAACCACAGCTCTCTTCATCAGATGCATGGAGGGTATGAAGAAACTGGCCAGCAACTGGCCCTACCTCACAGGGTTGTTGTGAGGAAAGCGTGGAGAATGTTGTACGCCACTTTGGGGGGAAAGGTAGGGTATAAATGATGGAAATAAATAAATATACCTCCCTAAAGCAAGGGAGTAGGAGAAATTGGGCAGGCCTCACCTGGCAAGCAGCATTTGCAGAAAAAATTTGCCCAGCCCTTTATGATGATCCCAGATCCCTCTCCGACAACCTTCACTCCCAGAACCAACACTTTACAAAAGAACATGGAAAGTTCACACCTGCCTGACAAGTCCAGAAGGGTCTCCCAGGTACACAGGAAACTGCCTCATTCCAAATCAGACTGCTGGTCCATCAAGGCAGCAGCTCACCAGGGTCTCAGGCAGGGATCTTTCACATACTGCCAGATTCTTTAACTGGTGATGCAGGGAATTGAACCCAGGACCTTCTGCATGCCAAGCAAATGCTCTTCTGCTGTTTCACAGCATGGGTATAATGGACCTGTTAGGGAGGGCATCTTTATAAGTGGGAACCAAATTGTGCAACTGGGCACTTTTTACAGGGAACAGGGTTGAAGTTAATTCCATATGAAAATTTTAGTCCGTTTTCCTTTTTTCTGACCTCTTCATACCACCTTGTTTATTGGATGTATAACACTGTCTTCATCTTGTTGTTTTCTGATTGCATAATCCAGTTTAATTGCCCTGTTTGTTGCATGTATTGTAGAGAGCCAGTTTGGTGTAGTGGTTAAGCGTGCGGGACACTAATCCGGAGAACCGGGTTTGATTCCTCACTCCTCCGCATGAAGCCAGCTGGGGGACCTTGGGTCAGTCACAGCTCTCTCAGGGCTCTCTCAGCCCCACCCACCTCACAGGGGGATTGTCGTGGGGATAATAGTAACATACTTTGTAAACCACTCTGAGTGGGCATTTAGTTGTCCTGAAGGGCGGTATATAAATCGAATGTTGTTGTTGTTACTGGTATTGATTGCATTGTTTTTTGTAATTCTCTCACCCGCCTTGAGTCTCAAAGAGAAAAACAGACGATAAATGAATAAATAAATCTCCCTCCTCCTCAGCTTTGCCTTTGTATCATCCATTTTCATCTTCACTAAATGTTTTTAAAGTTTTCCGAGAGGTAAACTTGGCACTTTGCAAGCCAACAGAGTTTCTCATTAGTTTGGACACAAGCTAAGATATCTTTTTCAAATCTGAGTTATCTCACAGCTCTATAAAACCTCCTGGCTACCATCTTCACCAACAACTGAAGCAGGAGAGCTTTGGCTTACCTTCCATAAAGAATAGAAATGTGGTGCAGTGGTGAGTTTCGGACTAGGATCAGGTTCAAATTGCCACTCTTGTCATGGAAAATCACTGAGTGATCTTGGACCCTGTCACACACTCAGCCTAATCTACCTTACAGGGTTGTTGTGAGGATAAAATGGAGGAGAACAATGTTGTAAGCTTCTTTGGGTCCCCGTTGGGGAGAAAGGAAGGGTATAAATAAAGTAAATAAACCAAAAATAACCCTAGAGGATGTTCAGAAATCAAGCAGAAGATGAGAAAATAATAAATCGATCCAGTCTGCTAGTTTGCCACAGCCTGAGTCCAAGCCGTTACGGTTGCCAGCTTTGGGTTGGGAAATTCCTGAACATTTGGGGGTGCAGATTTTGGCAAGGGGAGAGAACTCAACAGGGACCTGGTGCCATAGAGTCCACGTCTCAAAGCTGCCATTTTCTCCAAGTCCAATAACACCTTAGAGACCTGCTAGATTTCTAGGGTATGAGCTTTCGAGAGTCAGACCATGCAAAGTTTATGCTCTGCCACAGAGCTAGAGACTTCTAGGTTTTGCTTTTTAGAGATCCAAGCAGCAAGAATTTTATTTATTTATCTATTAGATTTTTAGTCCGCCCTCCTCACCAAGCGGGCTCAGGGCAGAGCACAACATTTTAATTTACATAAAAGCACATAAAAGCAGATAAAATTTAAAACACTACATACAATAAAAACTTCTCAGATGGCGATGGAAGAGTTACTTCATTTCAGACATGGCCCGTATATCCATATCTATATAGCTATATATAGTGTGGTGGACAGATCTTTTCAAGTCAAGTCAAGTATGGCCGGTGGGGGCCCAGCCTAGCCTCCGCCATATGCCTGGCGGAACATCTCTGTCTTACAGGCCCAGTGGAAGGATAATAAATCCTGCCAAGCCCTGGTTTCATCAGACAGAGTTCCACCAGTCCGGTGCCAGGACCGAAAAGGCCCTGGGTGTGGTCGAGGAGACAGGAGACAAGGTATCTGTCTGCTTTTGAGGTTTTTTTTTAAAAAAGGGGTGTGGGTTTATGTGAATGATATTCTCTGGCCTCCCATAAACCTGGAGCCCTCCAAGATACACAGCCAGCCCAGTCTGTTCTGAGCAAGCCAGTGCCAGCAGAAGGCCCTGAGGAACCGTCGTCCTAGCTCAGGCCCATCATACGTCCATTAAGCCCTCCCTGCTCTCAGATTTGCGGTTTTGCTGGCTGATTGTGAAAATAAAAGTGAGGGGTTGGGGGGACAGGGAATGGAGCAGCTGAGCTATTAAAGCAAATATGACAGGAAGATCTATGGAGATCGATCCAATTTCCCCTGCATTAAAGAGCAGCAAAGTGGGAGGGGGGGTTGTGGAAGGGGGACAGTGAATAATGCAGTCAAATGTTCCTTCTGGTGAACAATGGCTTGCTTGCAGGCCAGTTTCTCCCCACAGGCCTGTTCTTAGAAGAACAAATGGCCTTAGACTATATATTATTGACAATTGATTAGTAAAACCAAGCAATATATGCATGGAGGGTATGAAGAAACTGGCCAAAGATATATATAGCCAGTTTCTCTGGCCGGTTTCTTCATACCCTCCATGCATCTGACGAAGAGAGCTGTGGTTCTCGAAAGCTTATGCTACAATAAAAGTTGATTTGTCTTAAAGGTGCTACTGGACTCTTTACTATTTTGCAACTACAGACTTAAAGGGGCTAACTCCTCTGGATCCAAGCAATATATGCCATTGTCGTCCCTTTCTACTGATTTAAAATGATTTAAAATATATTTTTGAGGTGATCCCTGCAAAGCCAAAGCGCCTGTCGGTGTTTTTATTCTTTGACATCTGGAATTCTTGCCTGTCTCAAGCTGAACCAAGCGGCATTTCTCAGCATCTCCTGTGCTGGATTTCGGCAATGAGAGATTCAAAAGGAAAACCTGATCTAAATTAAACTGCATACATCTTTTTTTAAAAAATAAATTAAATAAAACTGAAACCAAAACATGTGTTCATGCTTGGGAGGAAAAAACAAACAAAGCTGAGGTTCAGTTCATCTGGTTGAAAAGCACTTTAAAAGTTTTCCAATTAACATGAATGGAGTTAAGAACATACAGTAAGTGGGGTTCTACTGGATTAATGAGCGGTCCATCTATTCCAGTATCCTGGTTCACAGACAAGGGGAACAGTTACTATACAGGGCCAGCAATCAGGAAATAGAGGCTTCATATTTCCTCCTAGGTTTGCTGCCTGTGTGTAGGGAGCAAAATAGTAAAGAGTCCAGTAGCATCTTTAAGACTAACCAACTTTACTGTAGCATAAGCTTTTGAGAACCACAGCTCTCTTCATCAGATGCATCGTCAGCTTTCAAGAACCACAGCTCTCTTCGTCAGATGCTGTCGCTGCACACATCTGTTCTCTGTGTGTGCATATTTTGCTCACTTGAGGCTTGTAGCATGTCGGAAAGCTGTTTCTTTCATCTCTTTTTTTTAATGTGATGTCCAATATTAACAAACAAACATTTAATTTTTACTACTATGGCAACAGTTTGTGGGAAGCTATGCTTCTGCCGTTTTTAATTGTTTTAGCAAACTGAGAAATGTTCAGATATATTTTATTCCAAGCACACAATTTTGCTTAGAATTTTTACATTCCGTGTGGATTAACGGCATTGCTTTCAATTAATGGACCAATTTACCTAATCAGTAGTAAAAGAAAAATTCCTGCTGACTCTCACCACATCCTCTGGCAACCCATTTCCTTTTTAAAAATTGTTTTTGTGGTTGATTATTTAATTTCATAATCTCTTGTTTGAGCTGGGGACAAGAGGGAGGGAGCTCTGGGTTCTGGAGAAGGCGGAAACAGTTCCCTGCCCGTCTTCTTGCTTCCTGACAGTCATCTCCCTTTCTCTTTCTCTCTCTCACTAAATAATTTTGTGTTTACATTTTTGGGCAGTCACATTAGTTGACAAACTGTATGAGCTGAAACAACAGATTCAATTTGCGTATGAAAAATAACTGTCCTGAAAAAAAATCCGTTAAATAATCCACTTCTCATCACAGATTCTCTCCAAAGAGGCATTCCTTCCTATGGAAAAGAGAAGGAGGAATGCCTCTTCTAAGGCGGTGCATACTACCCACCATTTGATTTAGAAGTACTCACTTTTGGTTCAATCCCACCAGTTTTGCCCAATCGCCCTCCTTGCTGCAACTGTCGACCCTTATAGCGTCTTTCCAGAAGGGTCCCTTGATGCCAAGCATAACCTTTCCAATGGCCAAGAGGTACCTGTCCTCTTCTTTTGCCAGTGGAATGAACTGGTGGGATCCAGTCCACTAAAATAATTCATGCTGTAAAAAATAAACCTACTGCCCAGTTATTTGGGGGAGTCTTTTTAACAGATAAATTTTCAACCAGCCAACTAAAGGTTAAAAACAAGATGGTATCCTGTAGCACCGTAAAGACTTCTTATCCTAGCTGAAGCTTTTATGCCATATACAGTAAAGAGTCCAGTAGCACCTTTAAGACTAACCAACTTATTTGTAGCATAAGCTTTCGAGAACCACAGCTCTCTTTGTCGATGCATCTGACGAAGGGAGCTGTGGTTCTCAAAAGCTTATGCTACAAATAAGTTGGTTAGTCTTAAAGGTGCTACTGGACTCCTCACTATTTTGCAACTACAGACTAACACGGCTGACACCTCTGGATCTATGCCATACACAAGAGCCCTCTTTTTCAGATGCATGAGGCAAATTCTTAGCCGGCAAGCAAGTGCTACAGCTCTAAGTCACGAATTAATTCCTTTCTCCAGCCAGGTGTCTAAGTTATTGACATGTCCCTCCATTAAAATAATGGGAAAATAATGCAACCATCTAGTTCTAATTTTATAGGTCCCACTCTGCCTCAGATCCATTCGGGATGAAGAAGGTCTTCTTCGTCCACTTTTGGAAAGTACAAAGATTTGCGCTTTCTATAGGAATGAAGCTCCACAGCTTTATGACATAATAGGAAAAGCTATGCTTCTTGGAACCTAGTCTTCTTGGGACCTTCTCCTTACACCATTGGGGCCCACAAACTTGTCCTGAGAGGGCCCTAAAGGGCTTTCTGGGCTAGCTTCTCAGCCACAAGACAGGGTTGGATGCAAGCAGACATGTACTTCAGCTTCATTTACACCAGTAATGGGGAAATTCTCCTTGGCAGCCAGACAGAGCAATGCAGGCAACCAAGGAGCCACTTGGTTGCTCCGTATGGGAGCTGCTTTACCACCAATAGATCTCACAACGCATGTCCGAAGAAGAGCCCAAAGTGAAAGGTCTTTCTTGACTCGTCCTCTAGAGAGAGCTGCCCACTGATACTTCTGGCTCTCCAGTGACGCTAGCCGCCATCTTGAAAGCAAAATGCTCAGGAAGGCCCCAGTTCGAATTTCACTTCTGCCACAAACTATCAAAGTGGCCTTAGGCAGGCCTCTCTCTTTCTCTGTCAGAGCCTTGCTACAAGTGACATCTTCCACGCGAACGGCACTTGATCATTTTCGCAAGTCTTTCTGGGTACTGAAGTCCCTCTCCCACACCCCTTTTCCTTCTGTTCCTTCCCCTCTCCGTTAGCACGGCTGCCTGAAGAGACGGAGAAAGCCTACGACAGCAGCTTTTGCAAATCATCTTGCTGGGGGGTGGGGGATGCTCTAGAGAAAGCTGACATGTCGGTGAAGTCCTCCCCTCTCTGTTAGAACTGTTAGGATCGCTGCCTTAAAAGTCAGAGAAAGCCTGCGTTTGCAAATCGTTTCTCTAGTCGCAAGCCTGCTCTCAATGATCTTTGGGGGCGGGCAGCTGCAACTTTCTTAGTTTTCTCTAGAGTATCTCCCCCCTCCCCGAGCAAGACGATTAGCTCAGAGCCAAGCTACAAGTGACGCCTGACACAGGTTGGACACTAGTCGGCTTCCCTCAAGTTTTGATGGGAAATGTAGGCGTCCCGGTTTTACAGCTTGGCTCTCCATTACAGCTGCAAGACCAGAATGCCTACATTTCCCATCAAAACGTGAGGGAAGCCGACTAGTGTCCAACCTGTGCCAGGCGTCACTTGTAGTTTGGCTCAAAGTTGCAGCGGGCAGCTCGCGTGGAAGATGTCACTTGTAGCAAGGCTCTCAGTCTCACCCCCCTCCCACATACACAGTATGGTTGTTGTGAAGATTAAGGAAGACAATAACTATGCAGTTGAATATTAAGATTCTCATCATCTTTTTCATATCAAATGCCTTTGTGAGACACCAACAAATATAGAAATTAATGACTTTTTTTGCAGGGCCAGCTTTTGGACACCACTCTCTTGTTTCCTACTGTAACCCCCCCCCCCCCACACACACACAAAGGAAGTTCATTGTGTTGACTAGAGAGAGCACAGGTAATTTTAAAAAATCCAGCGTTGGGCCATTTTCTGTTTCCTCATGGTAATGGGAAAAACTGGCACTTATGCAACTTTAGTGTATTTTCATCAATTGCACTTAAGTGATAATGCATGAATTATATGAATTCCCAAAAAAGAAAAACAAAATGGTTACAAGATCCAGAGGAGTTAGCTGCGTTAGTCTGTAGTAGCAAAACAGTAAAGAGTCCAGTAGCACCTTTAAGACTTACCAATTTTATTGTAGCATAAGCTTTCGAGAACCACAGCTCTCTTCGTCAGATGCATCGTCAGCTTTCGAGAACCACAGCTGCATCTGACGAAGAGCACCGCAGTTCTCAAAAGCTGATGATGCATCTGATGAAGAGAGCTGTGGTTCTCAAAAGCTTATGTTACAGTAAAGTTGGTTAGTCTTAAAGGTGCTACTGGACTCTTTACTAAAAAGGTTAAATATTTCATGTAAAATACATTGATTATCAATATAAGTTTATATATGAAGTGATCCACTCACACACTCCCTCCACTCAAGAGACCCTGCTTGAGTTCAGAGCTAAATCTATAAATTAAGTGCTCAATCAACGCCGGTGATCCATACTATCTAATGCCATAACAATCCTAAAGGAACGCTAAATTCAGCTGCTGCAGTGGAGACTTCCCCAAACTTAGCAAGGCTAAAGCCGGTGCATTCTCCGTCTTCTCCCATATTGGCACTACACATAATTGCTCAAAGTATATACACAACAGCAAAAATGTGCTAGTGCCAAAAAGGGCCAAGCAGAAGGTTGTTGGCGGGGTCCGGAGCATCTCCCTGCAATAGGACCACTAAACGGGTAGAAGCAGCGACACTCCCTCCCCACCACTTTGCCCTGCACATGGAATCTTAGCAAAGAATGACAGGGGTGCATGCACATCTGGCTGCCCACCCCAAATCCTGTGGTGCTGGGGGGCTATGCATCTCAAGACATGCACAAAACTCCTAGAAGAAAGCTCTTTGCAAAGTTGACCCCCATGGAGGAGCGGCTGGCACACTGAGGCGCCTCTTCATAGAGGCTTCAAACATTGATTCTCCTAAAGCTGAGCGCTACAGCTATTTTGCAATGAGTACTGCCCACAAGGAGCAGATTCCGTACCACGCTTGTCTATCTGGCACTGTGCATAGATGATAATCAGGAAAAAAAGAGAGAGAGCCTTCAGCTGGCTGTTTTATCTTGAAAGAGGCATATCAACATTTTCAGCTTCCCTGGGCCATTTGACTTGTAGGGACCTTCCACAGGGCCTCATTCAGGAGCCCCCAAGATCACATAACAATCCACTCCGTTCTCTTAGCAGAAAGGATCTTGCAAGGGGCGGAGGCTGCCCAGCCACAGAGGGGAACAGCACCTCGTGGTTCTTTCTCTGCTCTGTTTATGGCCCTATGGTAATTCACTGATAGAGTCTTTTCACAGTGAATTCTACCAGTGCCATACACAGGATAGGAGTGAGTTTTGCCCCAGACAAACCTGCCATCGGAAGGAGAGAAAAGCCGCTGGACTTCCCCCACCCTGAGTAAAAAGAGTCCACGTCTAGGCAGTCTTCGCGTGTTCGCACGTGATGTCAGCAATAACCCCATTTTATCTTCCTGCAGTGGAGCTACATCGCCTCATTGCAAAATGGCTGCTGTGTGAATGGGCCACCCACTGAAGACCCCCAGTGCTTTACTATATGGAGCCAATTCATGCACCAAGCTGGGAATTCTATAACATCCCGCAATACACACAATTGGGCATTGACTCTGCATTGCAAGCCCCACACCAGTCCTCCCCTCCGTTCCTGGCGGCCTCTTTCAGGGGAGCCAAAGGCGCATGATGTGCGATGCATTGCTGTTGTACCGCAGTACTGGATTTTATGGAGGGATGCTATTTTAGGTAGAAGTCATCAGTCCGCCATGACAGCTTCGTGCCTGCAGATCTAGGTGAGAGCTGAGCCTCAAGCAGATTCTCTAGAGAGGCAGCTAAGAAATTTTCCAAATAATCGAGGGGGGGGGCTTTCATTTTAAAAGCCATCTCATGTGTTTTTAAAAAATGCTTACAATTTTTTTAAAAAAAAAAAAGCACTGGGGCATCTACTCCATCTCTCTCCCTGTGTGTGCTAGCCTTCTACTTCAAGGGAGTTTTTACATTGGAAACAAAGACCAAAAGGCAGTTATCCACCCGCAGTGCAAACTGGGACAATCCATTCTGCTGCCTCAGGATTCTACCAGCACATTCGACTACATGTATGGGTCAGCCCTTAGACAGGCTTAAATGTTCCGCAGGTGGACAAAAACCACTTCCCTGAGCAATGCTTCATGGAGGCAGGGGAACCTTCCAGCTGGGCCCTTGGCTGCTGCATGTACAACAATAGCAACCCAGGCAGGCATTGTGCAGGTGTGCCAATGGAGCATGTGTGGCAGCCCAGTGAAACCACTTGTGAAAACATTGCACAGGTAAGTTCTGCTTGTGTATCATGACACCTAGTATGGTGCATTGGTTAGAGTGTCAAGGAGTTCAAAACCCTCCTCTGCCTAGCCAGCTAGCTGACTCTGGACCAGTTGAAGGAGAGGTGACCAGCTACATGTAATTGAGCAACAGGGAGGATAAAAATCTAATCCATTAATAAAAGGGTTGCTAGTTGTCAAGGATATAACAACCAGAAAAAAAATAGCGTATGCCTGGCAGAATCAGCACCATAGGCTAGGTATGAAACACGGTCTTTGGCGGTCACATTTTCTGAACGGCACACACGGTTTTCCGCTGCTCTGTTTTATCCTCTCAACAACCTTGCAAGGAAGGTCACGCTGAGAGCAAGAGATTGGACCAGGATCGCCTGAGGAGCTTCATAGCTGAGTGGGATTTAAGCCTACATCCCCCAGACTCCCGGTCTAATGCCCTCACCAGTTTACCAGACATCTACCTGTAAGCGGACACTGAAAGGCCTTCTGTCCATCCATTGGGGAAAAACTCCCAAAGAACATTTCTCTAATGCCTGATCGAAAGCTTCCTCCTTGCAATACGAGACTGGCCTTAGGAGCTCCGCTTTGTAGAGCTCCCATTTCCTCCCAAATCTTTTCCAGTTTAGAAAAATCGTCAGCAACCCCCTCTCCCTGTCACGCCCCCATAAGCATCACTAAACACTCCCAGCTCTTCCTGCTATCTCGGGGGTGGGGGGGAAACACTGGCCTGCTATCGTGGAGGGAGCACCTCCCGGGGAAGGAAGTTGCCTTCTGGACCCATCTATATACGGTCCCCCAGGTCTGTGCTCTTAGATTAGTGCATAGATCCAGAGGAATTATCCGTGTTAGTCTGTAGTTGCAAAATAGCAAAGAGTCCAGTAGCACCTTTAAGACTAGCCAACTTTATTGTAGCATGAGCTTTCGAGAACCACAGCTCTCTTTGTTAGATGCATCTGACGAAGGGAGCTATGGTTCTCAAAAGCTTATGCTACAATAAAATTGGTTAGTTGCATCCGACAAAGAGAACTGTGGTTCTCGAAAGCTGACGATGCATCTGACAAAGAGAGCTGTGGTTCTCGAAAGCTGATGCTACAATAAAGTTAGTCTTAAAGGTGCTACTGGACTCTTTACTAGATTAGTGCAGGACCTTTTTCATTCAGTAACAAATGTGCTGTTTTTTAAAAGTATAACATTTGTTGCCGTTTTATCAATATTTAATATTTTTTATTTTTTTAAAAAACTGGAAACCGCTTAGGGCATGATTTCCTGGAAAAGCAGGATACTTTTAAATGATGCTTTTGGAGGGAGTTCTAATATCAATGCAGTGAAGCTGAGACACCACCACCATCCCATGGAAAGAGATTCCAGTTTGGGAAGCCTGAGTTCAAATGCTGCCTCTGCCACAGACCAATTGCAGCCAGTGTGGTATAGCGGTTAGAGTGAGGGACTAGGACCTGGGAGATCCAGGTTCGAATCTCTGCTCTGTCATGGAAGATTGATGGTTAACCTTGGGCCAATCGCACACTCTCGGTCTAACCTACCTCACAGGGTGGTTGTGAGCAAAAAAATGGAGGAGAAGAGAAAGATGCAAGCTGCTTTGAGGAAAAGGGGAGATATAAATGAAGTAAAATAATAAATAAAAACAGCCTTGCACACATCTCTCTCCTTCCCTTTCAGGCTTCATTTTACATGAGGTTTATAGTTATGCACCTAAGATTTTTTCCCCGTAAGCAATACACCTGAAAATATAAACATGTGAATTGACAATCACACGTATCAAACAAAGAGAGCTTTTGGCTAAACATTAGGAAGAACTTCCTGACAGTTAGAGTGGTCCCTCAGTGGAACAGGCTTCCTCGGGAGGTGGGGGACTCTCCTTCCTTGGAGGTATTTAAGCAGAGGCTAGATGGCCATCTGACAGCTATGATGATTCTCTGACAATATGAATGTACACAGATCAAGAGAGGGCGGGCATGAAGGGATGAGCTGGTGCTTGGCTCTTGAGGCCCTTTCTTACATGCCCAGGTAATGCCAATGGCTACTTTGGGGTCAGGAAGGAATTTTCCTCCAGGCCAGATTGACCAGGGATCCTGGAGGGGTTTTTTTGCCTTCCTCTGTGCATAGAGCAGGGGTCACGGGTGGGGGGAGATGAGAGGGGGAGATAGCTGTGAATATCCAACATTGTGCAGGGGGTGGACTAGATGACCCTTGGGAATCCCTTCCAACTCTATGTTTCCAAATATATTCATTAAGTATAGTTTGTATAGTTTAAGGGCCAGGGAGGTGGGCAATACTGAAACTCCCTTCGCCACACTCCCAGCCCAGACTGGAAACCTGCATACCTGAAAATGAATCACTGGGAGGTCCAAAGCAGAACTCTGAGGGCAAATCTGATTTGATCCCATGAATCAACGGCACACCTGGGTTGGCCCTGTGTAAGGAACTGCTCAGCCTCTGCTCCTCAAATAGAAAAGAGAGAGACCGACATCCTTAGCTTATTGCAACAGCAAGATGAAATAAAGACAAAAGCCGTGTCAAAATGCCATCAAAGCACTTTAGCAGACCAGCGGCAGAAAGATCAAGATGGGTAGCTGTGTTTGTCTGTCTTTAGCAGTAGAAAAGAGCCAGAGTCCAGTAGCACCTATGAGACTAACAACATTTGTGGCAGGGTATGAGCTTTCGTGAGCCACAGATCACTTCTTCAGATATTGTGGCTCACGAAAGCTCATACCTTAACACAAATTTGGTGAGTCTTATAGATGCTACTGGACTCTTGCTCTTTTCTACAGAGGCAGAAAGGTTGTGAAGATCACACACAGGCGATATCTACATGCAAGAAAAATGGCTCCAGCACCACCACCCTCCAATCTTAACTGTGCGTTAGTGCTCCTGGTTGAGACCTGATGCTTTGAGCCATGGAACTCCTTCCTCCAACCTTCCCCAAACACAGGATCTTGCCGGAAGACTTTTGGCCTGATGAAAATCTTTCAGACCATAAGCTTGGAAGGATTAGGTTTTCATTAGGAAGACCAGCTCAGCCCCTCCTCCATTTCTGCCTGTTTCGTCTCTCTTCTTCCCCCCACTCTCCCAGCCACTGCCCGGAAGAAGTCAGACTTTATAAAACTGAGCCCCTGAAAATGCCCAAATTGCAATTTCAGCTCCCTGTTTTGAAACAATAATAATTGTTCATTTTATGGGTCAAATGGTAATATGCCATCTTTTTAGTCTGCTGCAAAAAAGGTAGATGTTTCATACACTGAACATCTCACATTCATAAATATTAGGGGGATAAAGAGTTTACGGGAAACCATTTCTCATCATTTTAAGGATAAAAATGTAGATTACCATTACTCATATTTTTATCCTACTCTTCCTCGAAGGAATTCAGGGTGGTGCGCCTGGTTTCCCCCTCATTCTATTCTCACAACCACCCTGTAAGGTGGGTTCAGATGAGAAAAGAGAGTGTATAACTGGCCCAAGATTATCCAGTGAGCATCACGTATGAGTTGGGACGCCAATGCGGATCTCCCAATCCTAACCCCACACTGTAACCACTAAACAATACTGTTGTGTGTGAGAGAGAGACAGATATTTATGTACATGGTGTTTAACAGCTCGGTGCAGTGCCCAAAACACTATTCCCTGCCCCATGGAGCATACAATGTAAAATGGAGAGCTGCAAGAACAAAAAAAGATGTGAGGAAATAGAGTAATAGTAACGGTTGTTGTGGGTTTTCCGGGCTGTATTGCCGTGGTCTTGGCATTGTAGTTCCTGACGTTTCGCCAGCAGCTGTGGCTGGCATCTTCAGAGGTGTAGCACCGAAAGACAGATATCTCAGAGTCAAACACTGAGAGATCTCTGTCTTTCAGAGGTGTAGCACCAAAAGACAGAGATCTCTCAGAGTAATAATAACATCATAATAATAACCTTCGATTTATATACCGCCCTTCCGGACAACTTAATGCCCACTCAGAGCGGTTTACACAGTATGCCATTACTACCCAAATTACACAATTAATATGCATCCATTCTTCATTAGTCTTGCAAATATTGACCATGTCATAGGGCTTTATAGGGGTCAGAGACAAGTCTATTTTTCTCTCCTCACCCCCACTTTTTAGAGAGAGCTCTCTTGTCTCCAGTCGGACCATTGGCCTAAGGAGCCCAGTTCTGCTGCCCCACATGGGCTCTGTCAAGCAGGGGTCTTCACTGCCAAGCTAGCAGAGATCGTTCCCACTAGAGACAGGACCTAGAGTCTCCCATGCATCAAGCATCTACAACTGAGCCATGGCTGTCCCCCGAACGCCAGGCCTCTCTTTGAAGTGTTTCTCCACACTGGCCTTTCTGTTGCTTATAACTCCAAGTATAAATAACTGCTAAGGATGTACACTTCATGCATCTGACGAAGTGAGCGCCGTCTCATGAAAGCTGATGGTGGAATAAAAGGTGAGAGTGTTTGAGGTGCCCTGGACTTCTGCTTTATTTGCAGCAAGGGACTAACACAGCTCCCCCTCTGGAATTAATTCCACTGAAAAGCACTTGAGGCAACATGAGGCAAGAAGTGTACCCTGGAGGCTCATTTGCATGTGGCAGTCACCACCACCTGAAGTTGCATTCATCCAGTAAACTAGCCTTAGTGCCTCTTTAAGGTAGTACTAAGTTTTCCAGAAATATCCTAACGGGTGTCTCACAAACATCATGTATGATTCCAGGCCTTCAAGTTCACACCTCCCCTTCAATACATTTTAGAGGGTTTAAATTGCATGTTGCTTTGCCTTCTCTTGAGTGGATTTACTCAACGGGAGGCATGGAAATAGACTGCAACACGAGCGTGAACTTCTCAAAGAAAAGAAATTTTAGCAGCAGTTCTAGCATCAGCAGTTTTCTTTCCCTATCAAGCCTTGAACCAGCCGGACTACTTCTATCCCATAACCACTGACACACAGGCATGCACACACTTTGGAGAAAAGGATGTTTTGAGGGAGACACATGACTTGGTCATAAAATGACGTATCCGGTCTACCCAAGCCCAGAGCATGTAGAGGGATATAGAGGAGGGTCTGACCCGATCCTAGGAAGAAAACCCTTGGTCCTAAAGCAAATTGTCAACTGCTCGGCCAACATTTCCCAGAAGTCCTTCAAGGAGAAAGTTTGACAGACGCTCATCCAAATTTCACAGGCATCACAGCGTTCCCTCTTGAGACTTGGGAGGAGTTTTAGACTACTTGACACCTTTCCCCAAGTTCAGTAACATTTTACCTTTTCCTTATTAGCTAGAATGGTTGTCTCCACCACATTCTTGGAATATCCTCTGAAATATTTGAAGATTTGCACTAACCTTGATTGTTTTAAGCTAAACGTACCTGCTCTGAATCAGTAAGGACTGGAGCCACACTGTTAAGAGGGATTTTCCATGTCTGTCTCAAATTTAATGGAGGATCCACATCTTCAAAGGTTCTAGAGCACACAGTTGTCGTGTCTAAACAACAGTTAGAGCTGTAGCCCTTTTAGAAAGTCTAAACCTAGTGCTTAGCTGTCTGAGAATGGACTGGATTCATCCCCCCCCCCAAGATCCCCCTTCCCCAGATGGAGATGGGCGTCATATTTTTTAAAAAATAGTAAAGAGTCCAGTAGCACCTTTAAGACTGACCAACTTTATTGTAGCATAAGCTTCGGAGAACCACAGCTCTCTTTGTCAGAGGCATTGTGAGATGCCTCTGACGAAGAGAGCTGTGGTTCTCAAAAGCTGACAGTGCCTCTGACGAAGAGAGCTGTGGTTGTCAAAAGCTGATGATGCATCTGATGAAGAGAGCTGTGGATTTTGAAAGCTTATGCTACCATAAAGTTGTTTAGTCAATTCAATTCAAATACCTTTAATGGCATACAAAGATCTAAGACAGCAAACAAGTCACTATAAAATTACGTAAAATATCAGAAGACAATATATTTATACAAAACTTGTATGAATCTTAAGCATGCCCACTAGAATGATTAGTCTTAAAGGTGCTACTGGGCCCTTTACTATTTTGCAGCTACAGACTAACACGGCTAACTCCTCCGGATCTACATCTTTAAAAAGAGAATCTACCCACACTATTGAATGGGGTGACCAAGCGTCTTAAAAAATTTTCTAGGACTGTCTGCAGATTAAAGATTGTGTTTGTAGTTAATCATCTGGTTTGGCACAGTCACACTTCCTGCCCTGCAAGAGAATCAAAATTTTCTTCCTTGGTATCAACATTTTACCACCTAGTCGCAGTCTTTGCTGAATGTGCCACCTGTATTTGGGGTTGCGATTTCAGCATTTGACATCCCATAACCAAGAGCACTGAACTGGGAATCTGACAAATCGACAGCTTGCAACAGTTTGTATTTGATGCTGAAACAATTGGTCAAGAGATACTAGTAAGCTTAAAATACAATTTGTGTCACTCCCACAATTGGATTGGGAATGGCATGCACAGCACCAATTACATTGGGGCAGGGGGTCTTGAGCCTTTTGGTCTATGTTCAACAGGTTTTCAATGATGCTCATTTTGTTGGAAAGCTAGAGAAAACTCACGCACTCATCTATTTCTAGATTACTGTCACTCTCAGTTTTCTCCCGGCCTTTAAAAAAATAGCAAAGATATTCAGAATACTGCCTTTTCCATCTGGCTACTACAAACTATGTGATTTTAGGTGTCTCACAACCAGATGACTGAGATCTACCAGCAAGATCCTGTCAAAAGAAGATATATAGTGACTCAATTCACCTCCATGAGAAGCAGGGCCTTTTCTGTAGTGGCCCAAGAACTCTAGAGTGTGCTCTCACGGGGATTCTGAGCAGTTTCATCTCCCTTGCCTTTCCAAAAGCAGCTTAAGAAGGCACAGTTTGTTCATTTTTGTGCAGCATCTAATTGAAGTGTTCTGTTCTGCTGCTTGCATTTGGTTGTGTTTTGTCATTTGGAATAGAAATTGATTGGAATTTTTATAAACTCCTTGGTAAAAGAGTTGCCAATCTCCAGGCGAGGCCTGGAGATTTCCCGGAATTGCAACTGATCGCCAGACTTCAGAGGTCAATACCCCTGGAGAAAGTGGCAGGTTTGGAGGGGGGGAGGGTTATGGCATTATGCGCTGCTGAGGTCCCCACCCAGGCTTCACCCCCTCCCCAAATCTCTAGGAACTTCCCAGCCCATAATTGAAACCCCTACTAGAGTTACCAGCCTCCAGGTGAGGTCTGCAGATCTTCCAGAATTCCAACTGGTCTCCAGACCACACCGATTTATTTATTTTATTACATTTATAACCCGCTCTCCCCACAAGTGGGCTCGGAGCAGGTAACATCAATAAATAAAATCACAGTAAAATACGCGCATTTAAATACATTAAATGTATTTGATCATTTCACCTGGAGAAAATGACGGTTTTGGCGGGGAGTGGGGGGCATTCTGTAGCAGCACATTCTCTCCCTAAAACTCCACCCTCTATAGGCTTCACTCCCAAATCTCCATGAACCTCCTCAGTCAGAAGCAGTGTACCTCTCAGTACTGGAAGACTGGAGGAAAACTGCAGGAAAGGGCCTTCTGATTCATCACCGGATCGAGAGCTTCCTGCCCTTTCTCTAAGGAAATCAGGGCAGCCCACACTGACCTCCTTTCTTCCATTTTATCTTCAAAACCACCAGCCTGAGAGACGTCGGGCAGAGAGCTGGCAGCCCAAGATTATCTAGCAAGCTTCCATGACAAAGTGGGAACTGAAGTCACGTCTCTCAAGAGTGTCTCCTGAACAGACACTCTAACCGCTCTACCCCACTGACGCAGGTGGATCTGCGGATGGATTGCCTCGGTTGAGAAGAGAAAGCCGGTCTGGCTAGGTTCTGGTCTGATCCACTGAGGCGGTTCTTAAAGTTGGTACCAGACCCTTTGTAGCAATTTTATCCAGAACCAATAATCAATATTGCTTATGAATTCTTTATAACATCCTGGACCTCAGAGAAAGCCCTCTCTTCGGTGTGCAAGGAAGAAGTTAATTTGGCTCAAACCTTTTAGAAGGATTTCATTATCAAAATAGAAAAGAGTCCAGTAGCACCTTTAAGACTAACCAACTTTACTTTAGCATAAGCGTTCGAGAGCCACAGCTCTCTTCATCAGACGCAAGTTCTCATCTGACGAAGAGGGCTGTGGTTCTCAAAAGCTTATGCTACAGTAAAGGTGGTTAGTCTTAAAGGTGCTACTGGACTCTTTTCTATTTTGCTACTACAGACAAACATGGCTTACTCCTTTGATTCATTATCAAAATTATTATCATTATTGACTTGGCACTCAATTTTTAAAGATGAAATTGAAGCTTCTTTGACAAAATTTGCAGTTTGAGAGATTTGTTGAGCTTTCACTAGCAAAATTTCACAGTTAAACCCACACACCCACCCGCCTAAATATCAAATTTTCTAACCTGGAAAATATTTTGCATTTTGAATCGATGCAAGTATTTTTCTGATTGTAATCCTGAGGTTTATCATGCACTCATAAAGATGAATATGGGACAGGGGTGTGTGTGGAATCTGCCACCGGAGAGACCCGAGTTCAAATGCCAAACAAGCTCTTTGCTCAAAGACTCTTTTCCCCAGACTCAGTCTTTTAGCTACATCACGGCTCTCCTGCCCTAGAACTGGACAGCTAACTACTTGCATGTGGCAGAGCTCCAGCGGTGTCCTGAAACACCTTGAATCTCAAAAAGCCAGCCGGCCACTTGATTTTTATTTATTGGTCCTGTGGCCATTTTGGTGGGCTGAGTTCTT
Source organism: Eublepharis macularius (assembly GCF_028583425.1). Taxonomy (NCBI): domain Eukaryota; kingdom Metazoa; phylum Chordata; class Lepidosauria; order Squamata; family Eublepharidae; genus Eublepharis; species Eublepharis macularius. The sequence goes on from NC_072798.1 coordinate 3,919,572, forward strand.
TTCCCCTCTGGTGCAGACCTGTTCCTTGTTTTTCTTCACCCCTCCCCCTCCCTCTTTTGGCTGACTTAATAACAACAACAACAACAACATTTGATTTATATACCGCCCCCTTCAGGACAACTTAACACCCACTCAGAGCGGTTTACAAAGTATGTTGTTATTATCCTCATGACAATCACCTTGTGAGGTGAGTGGGGCTGAGAGAGCTCTGAGAGAGCTGTGACTGACCCAAGGTCACCCAGCTGGCTTCAAGAGGAGGAGTGGGGAATCAAACCTGGTTCAAGGGTTGCCAGCTCCAAGTTGGGAAATTCCTGGAGATCTTGAGGGTGAAACCTGGAGAAACCTGGAGAAAGTGGGGTTTGGGGAGGGAAAGGACCTTGGCATGGCATAACTCCATAGAGTCCATCCCCCAAAGTAGCCGTTTTCTCCAGGTGAACTGATCGTTGTGGCCTGGAGACCAGTTGTAATTCCGGGAGATCTCCAGCCACTACCTGGAGGCTGGCAACCCTACCTGGTTCTCCAGATTAGAGTCCTGCTGCTCTTAACCACTACACCAAACTGGCTACCATAAAGGTCACTCTAAAAGAATTTGAAAAAAGTTTCCTGCAGGTTTGATTGGGGGTTTCTTGATTACTCTCTGCCAATTGCTAAGGATGTTATTATTACTGCTTATTCAATTATTCAATTATTATTATTATTATTATTCAATTATTCTTATTCTTCTTATTGTTGTTGTTGTTCTTATTCAATTATTATTAGGCGGGCCTTAAGTGCTGCTGGAATAAAAGTATGCTAAAATTAATTATTTATTAACAAAAGCTCCCTACGACCTGGGACGCTCCTAATGCAGGCCCGCCTCTCCCCAAGCAAACTCCTCTGCTAACAATCACCTGCCCCTGCTAGCCAAATCCAACTGGCATTCACCAGCCAAGCCTGTACTTTCTCAGCAGCATCTCCTACTTTATGGAGAGGGAGCCTGTGAAATATTTGTACTTCAGAGGGCTTTTTGTCATTGAATTCTTGAGTGAGAATGTTTTATCATCGGGCTTGGTTAAGCCAAATGCATTGCTACTAAATAATAAAGAGTCCAGCTTTCGAGAACCACAGCTCTTTTCGTCAGATGCATCTGGCAAAGAGAGCTGTGGTTCTCGAAAGCTGATGATGCATCTGACCAAGAGAGCTGTGGTTCTCAAAAGCTTGTGCAACAATAAAGTTGATTAGACTTAAAGGTGCTACTGGACTCTTTACTATTTTGAAACTACAGATTAACACAGCTAACTCCTCTGGATCTATTGCTACTAAAATGGGCATTTTTATTTATAATGCATGTAGCTTTGCTATTTTTATATTTTAGGGGTTTTAATGTAAAAATAGTCTTAAGTGAGCAGATGATATTCTCCCAGCCATGTGCGAAGCCTTTCAGAGAAAAAGCTGCTTCCACCCAAGTAGGGTAACATTTAAGAAGCCCAAAGACTTCGTCTGTCAAGAGAAGACAACTAAGCAAGACTGAATTGTGTTGTCTCCTTGACTTGACTTTGCCTTCGGATAATCCCAGCATTTGGATTGGTGGCTTAAAAGATAGCACTGCCAACTGGGACAGGAGCCAAGTGCTCTCATTTGCTGTATGCACGAGGTTCAGACTCTGCGGACTGCGAAGGTAAAACCAACTCAGGGGAGACAGGGAGCTTTGCGGCTGATCCGTGACGACAGCTGAGCGATGGTGTCAGCAGCCTCTCAGTTTTCCCTCTAAGTAAACATGGCAATTATCCCCATAGATACTCAACTTGACAACATGTAGCCAAGGATGCATCTGACAAAGAGAGCTGTGGTTCACGAAAGCTGTCGATGCATCTGATGAAAAGAACTGTGATTCTCGAAAGCTTATGCTACAATAGTGTTGGTTCGTCTTAAAGGTGCTACTGGACTCTTTACTATTTTGCAACTACAGAGCTAATTCCTCTGGATCCAGATCTGGACATGCTCCATGATAGCAAAAAAGGCTACAAAATACAACAAGACAATCTATTTTGCTGGATCCGGAAACTGTTCCATCTCGCTCAGCAGTCCACCTGCAAGCAGAACCAGCCAGCCACTGAAGGGAGGCGCACATGCAAGGTGTAAAGGCCATAGCTATCTTGGCCCGTTCTGGTCACCGAAGATATACCACTTCCAAAAACAGAGGTCAGACACTGGCTATTACTGTTAGAGAACACCAGTAAGACCCTTCCTGTGTGTGTTTAATTAAAAGTAATGGGGTAGAAGATACCAGTCAAGTCAGATATTCTTGGGCAGGGCTGTTCCCTGCCCAAGTATGCTTCTCCAAACATCCACCCAAATAGAATTTCAGTTGCCTAAAACAGACCACCTTGAAATGTCTTTCTTTGTTCTCTGCTGCATTATCTCCAGAAAGGCACAAGCGCACACCAAAAGGACTTGAATTGACAACTGCTATGCTAGAATGTCTCCGGAGCTACATCCATACCGATAGGCATACCCTCACTTCCTTTCCACTTGCTGTCTCCACCACTGCTCCTTCTCTCTCAAAGGTCTTTTGCTGGTTCATCTATCCACTTCTCCTCCAAATATCCATCTGTACATCCTTAGCAAAACATTTCCTGGAATGGCTTAGCAAGGTTCTTGAGGTTCCAGTCTTTGGGTCAGACAAGCAGGTTAGCAGGGCTTTTTTTCTGGGAAAAGAGGTGGTGGAACTCAGTGGGTTGCCCTTGGAGAAAATGGTCACATGGCTGGTGGCCTCACCCCCTGATCTCCAGACAGAGGGCAATCTAAACTCCCCTCTATCTGGAAGAGCAGGGGGCGGAGCCACCAGCCATGTGACCATTTTCAAGAGCTGCCGGAACTCCAGTCCACTGCATTCCCGCTGAAAAAAAAGCCCTGCAGGTTAGACCTTTTTGAATAAATATTGTATTGCTCATAATGATCCATTGCTTTTGTGCTCAAAGGCACCTGGGGAAAAAGAAAATATTTTAACAACACCGTCTAAAAAGCAACAGTATGATAATAGGGTCGCACTAGAACCAAGAGCTTAAAATTAAACCAAAAGAGTTTTTGGCTAAACATTAGGAAAACAATCCTGACGGTTCCTCAGTGGAACAGGCTTCCTCGGGAGGTGGTGGGCTCTCCTTCCTTGGAGGTATTCAAGAAGCGGGGAGATGGCCTTCTGTCTGCAATGCTGATTCTGTGACTCAGTATGAACTTAAGCCGAGTGCAAGAGGAAGGGTAGGAAGGGATGAGCCAGTGCTCAGCTCTCGTGGCCTCTTCTTATGTGCCCAGGGTAATGCTGATCGCCACTTTGGAGTCAGGAAGGAATGTTTCTCCAGGCCAGATTGGCCAGGCATCTTGGAGGGTTTTTTTTTTTTTTTGCCTTCCTCTATGTTTCTATGAGTCTATGATTCTATAGAAGAGAAGCTAACACCAAAAGCTTCTCTACATAAACCGGACTTTCAAACCTCCGCTATTAATCCCCTGTTAGAACAAACTGCCAGAGAAAGAAGGGACTACAATTTTCCAAAATGCTTTCAAAAATGCTTTTACCATTTAACAGTGATTAATTGCTGGGCTATGCCTGTAAGGCATTGCCCCATAAGCCTACTGAGAGAGAGTTTCTTTGAAGGAAAGGCATGCTGCACATGGCTGGGGGCCCTCTGGATTGCTACTCAGGTTCCCAAACCGTTGAAGAGTTCCAGAATTGGGGCCTGACTTTCATTAATCCCTGCACTTCTGAAGTTTTCACTCTGCAGCCCAAATGGTCTCTTCAACTACTTGTTCCAGTTGCTCCTTCCTTCTTACATTTTTATATGGGGCTGACTCAAGGCAAATAGGACCATTCCCTGGCTCCAGGGTTCAAAGGCAACTGATACAGCCACCTTGCTGTATCATCAGCTTTTGAGAACCACAGCTCTCTTCATCAGATGCATCTGACAATGCATCTGACGAAGAGAGCTGTGCTTCTCGAAAGCTGACTGTGCATCTGACGAAGAGAGCTGTGCTTCTCGAAAGCTTATGCTACTATACAGTTAGTCTTATTTTGCAACTACAGACTAACACGGCTAACTCCTCTGGATATTGCAGGTGGAAGATTGAGGCAGAGGAAAAGAAAGCCTGCCTATTAGGACACTGTAGGGACTTCACAGCTAACATTTAATGTAACCTGGGGACTTTCAGCCCACAACTCCATCTCTCCCCCTCCCCCTCCCATTTATTCACATCCAGTAGAACTGTGTCTGGTTTTGGGACTCATTTTCTAACTTCCGGCCAAGCCAGAATGCAGGTGAGTTGGGCACTTAGGAAGATCTTTTCAAGAAATGATTTGATTCTAAGCAACAGGACTTCCCCCATATTTTATATACGGCTCTCAACCACTCATTTTCAACATAGTTACGGAGGGCGGCCATGTTGGTCTGCCATAGAAGACGAGATTTCCAACGAGATTTCCAGAGTATGAGCTTTCGAGAGTCAAAGTTATTTGATTATCATCACATACTTTGATTCTCAAAAGCTCATACCCTGGAAATCTAGTTGGTCTTTAAGGTGCTACCGGACGCGAATCTTGCTCATTTCCAACAGGGGCCATATTTGAGACTGAACAAGGAATGAAAGGATGGAAACACTCACTCTGCCCACTGGTTTGATCCCAGGCAAAGGGCTCTTTAACGCCGTCCTCGTCACTGCGGGCAGCTGCCAAAGCTTGGCAAAGGCCTCCCCTTTCTAGTGTGCAAATGCCCAGGCTTCAGCTGAGAAGCAAGCAATTAAGTTCGGTTCCAATAGGGCCTTTTTTTAACTGTGCACTCTGGGAAGGCGAAGGCTCAAGAGCCCCTTTCCTCTGCCCCTCTTGTGTGTGCTCACAGCTGATGTGCAAAAAAGGGGGCGTCACTGGGGCTTTGCTGGAGGCCAGATGGGATGCCTGGGGGCCAGATTTGTCCCCCAATCTACTGGTTGCCTGTCCCTATTATACACACATCCACTGACATACAAATAGACAACTTCCATTACGCAGACATCATTTTTTCACACGTCACAGCTTGAATTGTAGCGCCTCCACTGATGCACAATTGTACACATTTAATCATACAGAATTCCAGTTTCTCTTTAAAAAGATGATCTCCCTCTCCCAACATTTTTTAAATGCAGGGATAAGTTTGGGCCGGGCCTTTGCCCTTCCCCACAAGCAGTTCCAGTGATATAGCTCATCCCTTCAACAAGTTGTAATAAAATGAGGATGATACCCTTGAGCATGTGCAGAGTATCTTTCCTTCAACATGTATCTGAGACTGGGGAAAGAAGGTTCCAAAATCCAGAACTCACAGGCAGGCTCCAGCCTTTGAATCATTAACTATAGGAAAATGATTGGCAGATATAAGTGAGGCTATTTCACAGGTTTGTTGTGAGGCCAAAGACATTGTTCAAAGGCAATAAGACCATAAAAGGAACCCTGCTAGGTCGCTGCAAAGGTCTCTCTATAACAGGCACTTTGATCCTCACAGTGGCCTACTAGACGCTTCTGGGAAGTCAGTGAGCAACTCACAGCCCTCCCATGATGCTGTCCCTAACTCTCAGTATTCAAAGATATACTGTTTCTAAAGATGGAGGTTCTATTTACCATGCATCATTTTAAAAAGCTCCATCGATTTTGCCTTTACAGTGAAATAGTAAAAAGTCCAGTAGCACCTTTAAGACTAACCAACTTTATTGTAGCATAAGCTTTTGAGAACCACAGCTCTCTTCGTCAAATACATCATCAGCTCTCAAGAACCACAGCTCTCTTCCTCAGATGCATGGTCAGATGAATCTGACAAAGAGAACTGTGGCTCTTGAAAGCTTATGCTACAATAAAGTTGGTTTACGGTGAAATAGTAAAAAGTCCAGAAGCACCTTTAAGACTAACCAACTTTATTGTAGCATAAGCTTTTGAGAACCACAGCTCTCTTCATCTGACAAAGAGAGCTGTGGCTCTCGAAAGCTTATGCTACAATAAAGATGGTTAGTCTTAAAGGTGCTACTGGACTTTTTACTATTTTGCTACTACAGACTAACGTGGCTAACTCCTCTAGATCTATGTCTTTATAGTGAAATCCTAAGCAGAGTTACTCCAGTCTAAGATCATTGATTTCAATGGGCTTAGAATGGAGTAACTCTTCTTAGAATTTTACTGTATGTTACCTTCTTTCCTAAACTAAGAATATTTTCTCAACACTGTGGTCCAGTGGAAAGATTTCGGGATGTGGAACAGTGTTCAAATCTTTTCAAGATTCTCATGACCGTGAGTGAGTGACTTTGGAATTCCTTCTCCTAGACCCCCTCAAGGGATATTAATATTGTCATTCACATGTTAGTTAAATGACAACTAGATACACTTCACATATAACAACGCCTTTCCTACTGAATGCTATTATTATTAGGATTAACTGGTCCCGTTTCTACTGGAAGGATTCAACACTCCAGGCCACTCACGTGAAAATACACAAACCCACAAAAAAAAAAACTTGCCCTTGATATGAAGGATATTAAAATAAGTCATCAATGGCAGGTTTTTCAGTTTCCCCGGTAATTACGTCTGGATTTTAGACGCACATGAAATCAAACCCCTCCTAAAATAAAAAGACACCCACTGAAGAGTAAGAAAAGCACAGAAGGGCAGAAGAAAGAGGTGATTCTTTCTTCCCTGTCAATGAAGCCATTTTTCCTCCTTGCCAGATGTCAGAAGTTGACCTGGGCATGTTGAGTTTGTGTGTTTTCTATTGCCACGGAGGCCAGAAATTTCTCTCGCGGTTTTGAGCCCCACAACATGTGGCAAATTTAGCCAGGCCGCAAATCTGGCACCATATGGCCAGTCTCTGACGAAAGTGCCTCAGGAACTCCTTGACACAATATATGTGGCTGTGCTGCCTGAGATTTTACTGCCTGTGCCTCTAGGATACATTTCCTTTCTTCCCTTCTCTTATCCCCCCGCCTCAAAATTCGGCCTCAGCAGGCACGAAATTGATCTGAACCCCCTTCAAACGCACACTCAAAGGGATTCTGGCGCGTTCCCTAGTGAAGTATCACCCATTTCGGAGGAAATCAATCTGCACAGGGTCAAAAGGATGAGAACCTACCCCCTCCCCGCCATGCCCACCCCCCCTTGTCAAATTGTAATCCTCTCTCTCTAAACACAGTTATTTTCTTGTATGGATTTCCTAAGGGCAAGGGGGGAGGGCGAAGGGGGATCAATTAGAAGGATTATTAATATTTTAGAATCACTAAGCGGTCTGGTCTGCTTGGTTCCCCGGGTGGCAGTCATGATTTTGGAGCACTTACATTGATTCAGAGAAGGGGCGGGGGAGGGAACACTAATGCAACTTCCCATGGACAAATGGGCATTTGCAGTCTTTCTAGTTCACATGCGCCGCACATGGGCCCAGGCGGCCTCTCCTTTCCCCCTTACGCTCACAAATTTACTGGAAAACTCTTTCCCGCATACTGGCTTGATATTCTTGAATGCGTTACATCTATACCTTCATTTTTAATCACAAAGCGGGTGGAGGGGAGATCCTTCCAAACGAAGGCACGAAGGCAAGGATTTGCACAAATAATTCCTCACACAGAGAGGCATGCTTAAGGAACTCCCAAAGCAGGCAGAGAGAAATGCTCCTCCTTTGCTCGTAGCACCAATCTGTGCGCCAATTCACTTTGTCAGCAATAGGGTCAGTCCAGAAGCCGAAAAACCTCATCACATAAATGCGCGATTCGCTGCTACGAGATGGCCACTGGCTTAGACAGTTTTAAAAGGGAGATTAGGCAAATTCATGGGGGAGGAGAGATCTACCGGTGGCTGGCTGCCATGCCCGCCCAATGGACCCTCCATGTTCATACCTCTTGAGCATCAGGTGCTGAAGCAGAGACTGAGAACTGACTCTACACTCTGCTTCTAAATATTCCGGATGCATCCTGCTGTCTGCTCTTGGAAACGGAGTATTGTTCAGTTCGGACCACGCAAAACCCTGGCTTATTTTAACTAGGGTTAGTTTGCGGGGAAAGGATTCAGCTTGCCGATGACAGCTCAAATCCCAATTTGAGTGATGCTGGTTTCATTCTGTATCCGGGGACAGCACTGAGGCGAAACATGTCAGATGAAGCCAGAACTTTGGCTTTCGCACGCCGTGCAAAATTCTAGTGCCATTTAACTGCAATTAAGAAATCGAATTCAGATCCTGGTTTGACAACCTCTAACCAGCCAGTGGTGTGGGCAACATTCAGACTGTCACACTAGCCATCACTAGCCACAGCACTAGCCACAGCGTGATGTAGCAGTTAGGAGTGTTGGACTAGCCTTTAGGAGACTCAGGTTCGAATTCTGCCCTGCCACAGAAGCTTGCTGGCTGACCTTGGGCCAGGTACACACTCTCGGCCTAATCTACCTCATAGGGCTGTTGTAAGGATAAAACAGCAAAAGAGAGTGATGTAACCCACTTTGAGCCCTCATTCTGAGGCAGAGACAATAGAGCATGTCCTTCTATACTGTAAGTTCTATCAGGAGATTCGAACAAAGTACATCTCACCAGTTATTGCTGCCCACCCAGGCAGGCCAAGTCAGTCTTATTCTGCCCTCCTAACTGATTCTTGCAAAGAAATTACTGCGAAGGCCGCAAGGTTCTGTGCTTTGGCTAGTGTAATCGTACAGAACACTATTACTTCCTCTAGAAATTTTAATTAAGATTTTAACGATTTTACCCATTTTAGCACACTGATGTACTTAATTCTTAGACATGTGTAAACTTAAAATTAATGCACTCTTGCGGTTAATTTTATTCTGTTATCTTTTTAGCTGTTTGCTGTAATGAAATCACTGCTGAGGTAGCAAGATTCTGCCCCCTGACTAATTTAATTAGATAGACTACCACAACTTCCTTTAAGAAATTTTAACCAATATTTAACCATTTTATTTATTTAAATATATTGTTCCGTTTCCTAGATATGCTTAAACATGTAATCAATGTATTTGTTATATATTATTGTATATGCTGACTCAAATTCCGATCCTAGATCGTAATAATAAACTTGAACTTGAGTCCTCATTCTGGAGAAAGGCGAGGTATAAAGGAGGCAGGCAGGCAAATAAATAACAAAATAATCTGGGTTTTGTGTGATATCTGACACTCAAGCTTTGGTCTGATCTAGCAGTGGTCCTGTAATGTATTTATGGCACATGCAGGAACATCAAATCAGAAATGGGCAAAGAGATTCTTTGTGCGTGGAGGTGGCGGGTGGGGGGCAGCAAGATAATAGGCATCCAACTTATGAATACAGTTCATAAACCGACCTTCTCAAAGTGTAGTAAGAAAATGCACACACAAAAATTGGCATATAAGTACAGCACTCATATCCTCGCCCAGCTATAAAGTTTACCGGTAGACTGGGGGTTAAAACATTACCGCCTCTGCTTTCCATCCGCAAAACGGCATATTAATAGTCTCATCCACGGGGCTTTTGTGGGGGTAAACAAAACAGAAGTACTGGAACTGCTACTCTGCGTTTTTAGCAAAGGCATTGGAGACTTGGGTGTGAATATTTCACAGATCCATTTGAATAATAGTTTGAAGGAGCAGATAGATGGTCGAAGAAAGATTCGCACCTGGTTCACACTGGCACCTGACATCCCTGCAGCGTGTGGTTTGCTGGCAAATTTCTTGGGAGGGGGAGCTTGTGGAATGGGGTTTGGGTGGGGGAGGCTGCTGTTCAAAGAAAGAAGCGCCTCTCTAAGACCCTGCCTATGCAGGTAACTTAGGGCAGAAAAGAATGGAACTGAAATACTTGCATGCGTGCTCAAAATGGCATAATTAATAAAAAATGGTACAGTTGTTTATTTATAGTAAAGAGTCCAGTAGCACCTCTAAGACTAACGAACTTTATTGTAGTATAAGCTTTTGAGAATCACAGTTCTTTTCATCAGATGCATCGACAGCTTTTCAAGAACCATAGCACTCTTTGTCAGATGCATCTGATGGACAGAACTGTGGTTCTCAAAAGCTGTCGATGCATCTGACAAAGAGAGCTGTTGTTCTCAAAAGCTGTCGATGCATCTGACAAAGAGAGCTGTGATTCTCAAAAGCTTATTGTACAATAAAGTTCGTTAGTCTTAAAGGTGCTACTGCACTCTTTACTATTTTGCAGCTACAGACTAACACGGCTAACTCCTCTGGAACTTATTTATTTATAAGCTTTATATCCATCCCACCCTTTGACTTAAAAAAAACACCCGGGGAAGCTAACAGAGAAAATAAAACAATGGCATCAAACCAGTGGAGTGTTTCCAACAAGATAGCAGGGGGAATCGTCTCCAACTGTGCAGCATTCTGTTAATGCATAGAGCATTGGACGAGCACTAGGGCTGGGTGTGGTACGAACCTGAACGCTTACCATTTCCTTCTTTTGAAATGCCATTCTTTAACTGCATTTCAGTTCATTTAAAAATTAGATCACTGTTCTATCATTTACTATGCCTTTCTCAAATACAAATGGATTTTGGGATACAAAGTATGGGGGTGGGGTTGCACAGATGCATAATGCAACTTTAAAAAACACCTCCTCTAACATATTGGCTTTTACACCAGCAGGAGAGGGGCTGTGGCTCAGTGGGAATGCATCCGCTTGGCATGCAGAAGGTTCCAGGTTCAAACCCCAGCATCTCATATTTAAATGGCCAGGCAGCAGGTGATGAGAGAGACCTCTCTGCCTGCCAGTTGAGTAGACAATACTAACCTTGGTGGCCCATTGGGTCTGATTCAATGTATGGCAGCTTCATGTGTTCATGCGTATTCATAGGAGACACACCCGTAAATATGACAATTAATATAACTATAATAATAAGAAAAAGAAGAGCAAAATTAGTGAAACAGACTACTATAAAACCACAGCAGTGGCTCTTAGAGCTTACTTCAGAGTAAATATATTCAGGATTGGGACTGGCAGTCTCACCGGTGTCTATATGTAAGTGTTGGGGCATTGCACCCTCCAAAATTCATATATTAAAAGGCAGTTCATTGCGAAGGCTGAAGCGCTACACTTTTATCTGAAAGAGCAAAGTTCAATTCCTTCCTCTGCTATGAAACTGACTGTTGGGTCTGGGCGCCCTACCTCTCGGCCTCAGTTTTTCATCTGTAGAAGGGGAACGTCCATGGCCTAGTTCTCAGGGTTTTGTGGAGGATGGCAAAATATACTGTAAATATTGCAGAATTTACGATTGCCTTATTCAAGTCCCCTGGCAACTTACAATTAAAAAATAAAATCACACAGTGAGCCCGATTCTAAACGATTCATTTAAGGTGGCACCAGATTTCATCCAAGCACTTTCAAGGGCCTCTGATTTTAAGTAAAAACAAAAGAGAAGTTCTCTCCTTAAAATTGACGGGATGCACAATTTAATCTAGCGCATGTTTACTTAGAAGCTAGTCCCATTTACTCCACGATAGTGTGCATAAGACTGTGACCTTAAAGTGTAGTATTCCCAACAAACTGCCCTACACCAGCCTCATCTAAATGAATTTATGTGGCTTGCACCAGTCAGCTTCCTGGCTGGCTATGATCTCTACTACACTGAAGGCAGTTGTGGAGATATTGCTAGTCATTTCTTCTGACTTTTCATGAAAGGGGGTTGAAGGAATTGCAATAAAGGCATTTGATTATTATGAAGCTCTCTAGACACTAACAACAAAAATTGAACTCCTGAATATCTTAAAGTATAATCTGGATTTTAAAATACAGTGGTCCTTGCCACTTGGACATATGTCCCACTGATTTCAAGGGTATTTAATCCCAAGAATGGATGCTTTGGAAATACACACAGTGCTAGGCTAATCGGCTGCCAGCCCGCGCCACTAAAATCAATGGAAGCTTTGCCACTGACGTCATCCCTTACAGACTGGACATGAACAGTCCATTCTTTCTCAGCAGTAAGTCCCACTGCAGCCAATGAGCTTACTCTCCTCACTAGGTGAATGTGGTGCTGGAGGAGAGTTTTGCAGATAGCATGGGTTGGCAAAAAGACAAATAAGTGTGTTCTAGATCAAATCAAGCCTGAATTCTCCCTAGAAGCTAACATGACAAAAATGAGGCTATTGTACTTTGGTCACGTCATGAGAAGACAGAGATTCTCTGGAAAAGTCAATAATGCTAGGAGAAGTGGAAGGCAGTAGGAAAAGAGGGAGACTGAGGGACATCTGTCCGGCCTCCACCAGGGCCAGGGCTTTTTCTGCCCTGGCCCCCGCCTGGTGGAACGCTCTCCCGCTGGAGATCCGGGCCCTGCAGGACCTATTACAGTTCCACAGGGCCTGTAAAACGGAGATGTTCCGCCAGTCCTTTGGTTGAGGACCAGTGGGTGTCCCCCCTTATTCCATCTAAGACTACCCCCTCTTCTGTGACTGCCCTCTGCCATGTGCTGTACCCATGTGCTATGGCCTATGCAGGTTTTTGATTATTTATCTGAAATAGCCTATGTATAATGGCGCCTGGATTATTTTAGTGATAGTTTTAAGAGCGTTATTGATGTTATAGCAGATGACTAATTTATTGTATTTTATGATGATGTGAGCCGCCCCGAGCCTATTCGTGGGGAGGGTGGGGTATAAATTAATTAAATAAGTAAATAAATAAATAAAATGAGATGGCTTGACTCAGTAAAAGAAGCCATATCCTCCAGTTTGCAACATGTGAGCAAATCGGTTAATGATAGGACATTTTGGAGGTCTTTCATTCATAGGGTCACCATAGGTGACTTGATGGCACATGACACACTCACAGAATTGCAGCCCTATTCTCAACTACGGAGGCAGGAATAAGAGGTGCTGCTTTACAGCCACCAAAACAGGCGTAATCCAGCCAAATTAAAACACTTTTTAATGTCTCCTTTCGTTGAATGGGAAAGTTAAGCACACAGTCAAATTTCTAAAAATTTCTACCCAAGCCAATGAGGCTTAAAGATGTTTTGATTCATGCCACAAAATGATTTATAATAAGTCACTAATAACAGTCAGGAGGGGTTAAAAAAGAAGTGATTTAATCAGAAGAACAAAGAAGTTGCTGTATGAATCATTGTATAGCACTGTTTTGTCCTGCTTTAGATCAGGCAAATCTGAGATTCGGAATTGTTCTAAGCCACCTCAAGTCTGTGGCAAAACAGATTTTTAAAGGATTTTTTTTAAAAAGATCAACCCTAAAGGAAGAAAACAGGCAGTTAAACCAGCATTTTTTAAAAAAGGTATCAGAACATAAGTGATGACATTTCCTTTAGATTTTACATACAAAAGATTTCTCAGATACCTGTTCCACAATCCATTTTCTCAAATGGCCTACTGAAAATGTGGGAAAATTGGCCTCTAATATAACATTTTGGCGCTGAATTGAATCGGGGAGGGGGTAGTACGTCTACTTTCTCATTATCCTGCCAGCAACATCCCCCCAAATGCGGAATTTGAAAAAAAATTAGAAACAGTGAGATGTTGGCATTGCATTTTTTTTCCAAGCAAAGTTTCCCAAGCAGGTTTTGTCCATTCCATTCCAGCCTGCCTGCCTCCAGTGCTGGAGCTCACACAATGCGCTCTGAAATATGAGCTGCAATTCAGGAGAGAGAGCAGTTCAGGTCTAAAACTGACATCATCCTCGACCAAAGATGCGGCAGAGGCCTGGCTGCCAAAGAGGCATGCAGTGGAGCTACCTGAAGAGCCCAGGGCAGCTGTAAGAGCAGGAAGGGGGACCATTCAGCCACCGTGAAGCACCCTTCAGTCCCAAGCACCCCTGCCCAACTAAAGCGGTGGGGGTGCTTTGCTTTCCTGGAGCAGGCTTGGCTCTATTTCTCACGTCCAAACATTTTAATAATAACTGCACTTAAATATTTTAAATATTTATATCTATAATATTGCAAAATTGTGCAGTGTGGTGCATTATATGATGTGATATATGAATCAGGAATCATGTTCAAAAGGCACAATCCTATAGGATGTTGCCCAGTGCAATTACACACGTCCTGTGCAGTTGCCCTGCACAATTACACATCTCCCATTCATTTCAGTGGGGCTTGCACAGGGCAAGATCCTGCCAGACTATACCTTTTGAACACGATTATTACATCTCTCACCATATAATGCATCATATAATGCAATTTGTCTTGGACTGACGAGTTGTTTGAGCATCTCCCATTCATTTCAGTGGCGCTCGTGCAGGACCGGATTGTGCCTTTGGACCATGATTCATAAATCCCATTCCCATTATTTGCATTACATAATACAATTCGTCTTGGGCTAGTTATTTAAATGGTTAGAGGATCCTCTAAAACAAAACAAAACTGGTTTTTCCAGCCGGAGCTCTGATCACCCAAAAAAACGGATTTTTTTCCTTTCAAAAGCCTGAAGACTCTCATTGGTTTGCCAAAAGATCGGCAATCATTTCTCTTTAGGAGCCTGTTGGCATCTTGGGTGGCGGGGGGCATTAATGCAAAATCTACAACTGCACTTGATGGAAAGCTTTAGGATATCTGCTACTCTGCATTGGACTGTTTCTCCTTTAATAGACTGGCTTCGTGGTTTTTTAAAAAAAAAATATCTCTGAAGAACAAAAGGTGCGATTGAGGGAAAAGGGGTTTTGCACAGGGGGGAAAAGGCTACATTACAAGTGCTATCATATCCTGGCTTCAAGGTCAGATTATCTGACACCGCGGGCGCTAGGATTACCCATCACCCTGCTTAATCATAAAATAGCACCAGCAAGTTCGTTGGAGTTGATTTTCTTCGTTTTAAGAGGATTCCGTAGACACGATGACATCTTAAAACTGGGCAGTCAACGCCAGCCATTTTAACTGTGTAATATAATTAAAAGCAATACCGATTGCAATATAAAACGTCGTTCACAAGGACTCTGGATTTAAGTGAAATAATGCCCGAGATGCAGCAAGAAAGGCTCTGCTATGAAGGCCGTGTAAGCCTCTAAGGTGCCACAGGAGTCTTCGTTATTTTAAAATCGAAAAAGGACAGAAACCGCCTTCACTGGATAATGAGAAGAGTCTGAACTCTGGCAACGTTATCGAAAGAAACAGACACCGGCTTCGGAATTACAGCAGATATATGTCACGCCACCGTATTTAAACCTGCTTTAAGGACAGAAAAGCCCTTTTAAGAATTGTACTGCTTTGTCCAGAAGACGGCCTCTGTTGCAGCGCCGAGCAGAGACCTTTCTAAACGGATTTCGTGCGGGATTTCAACGCAACGAGTTGCAAACGATTCTTCAAGCATCCGAATCATAAAATAAACTGGAGAGGGAGAGAGGCGCCCCGTGCGGCCCCCGTTTCCCAAAAGGAGGTCAAACCCACGCTAAGGAATGAAACCCAGCTAATTTGATGGGCTTTTCACACGCTGCAGTTTGACCCCCGGTTCCCCCCCCCCCAAAGAGCTGTCAGCATCTCTTGATGAGAAGACCTTTCTCTAAATCTTGGGTTGGATTGGGACCTTCTAGAGCAGAAACCGAATTCCTTCTAGGCAGCCTTTCCCTAAATCTCTGACTCTCGAAAACTTCCACCCCGAAAATCTAGTTGGTCTCCAAGGTGCCACGGCAACCGAATCCTACTTTCCCTAAAGGGTTAAACCCACCCACCCCCTCGCCCACCCCCCACGAAATCTCCCCCTCGGACGGCCCCAAGCATCTTTGGTGCTAATCGCATTTCTCTGGGATTACAACGGACTCCACTCCCTCCAAACGGTGGGTGTTATTTTCAGAGAGAGATTTGGGGGTGGGGGGGGCGAGGAAGAAAGGGGGGGGATGGTTCAGTCGCTCACCTTCCGAAACCGACAGACAGAGAGAGTCTGGAGGGGCCAGAACCACCCAGCAGGAGCAGCTGCTAGCCCCGCCGGCCGGCCGCCTTCTCTTGCCTTCTCCTGCTCGCGTCCACTCCCCAACCGAACTCCACCCTCCTGTCAATCACGCCAGGAAAAGACGCCACTGCGGGTACCTCACCCTGCAGCATCTTCGGAGAGGCATCTTGCAAACAAGACAGACTCCTCCTCCTCTCCTTGGTGGGGGGGGGGCGCTCGGTCGCCTGCGGCATTTTGAAAAAACCCAGCCCGTCTGATTTCTGGGAGATTTTTCTCCCTCCTGAGGTCCATGTCTTCTGCCCCTGCCCGTGACTCCTCGAATATATCGCCCCTCCAAAAATCGTTTGTTTTAGGCCCAACTCTGCTAGTATCTGCTTGGAGCCAAGGAGGGATTCTTTGGTTGTACATGA
Organism: Eublepharis macularius; assembly: GCF_028583425.1. Classification (NCBI taxonomy): domain Eukaryota; kingdom Metazoa; phylum Chordata; class Lepidosauria; order Squamata; family Eublepharidae; genus Eublepharis; species Eublepharis macularius. Next base: position 3,935,833 of record NC_072798.1, read on the forward strand.
GCGATCTGGGCCGGAGCGAATAGAGGCGGTAGTTCCCTCGCCTACCTAGAAAGCAAACCTGAAATTCTCTCCTCTCCTAATTCCAGGGGAGAGCAGAAAGGCCTTTGGGGCCAGGGGGACACTTCTACTGTTGCAAGGTTCGGGGCCCGCAGAACCTTAAAGACCAACTAGATTTCCAGCTTTCGAGAATCTTGCTCTTCTACACCAGACCAACACGGCTACCCAACTGAAACTACCTCTATTGTTTCACATTGGTCGTGATGGGACCGTATTATTATTATTATTATTATTATATTGAAAACAGATTCAAATTAAATAGCTTTCTGAGTGGTGTGGGCCGGGAGGAGGGAAAATCTAGGGCAAGGCTAGATGACCTTTGATGCACCAGACCCACAATTCCTTCCTGGGAAAGCTTTGGGGGAGGGGAGGCAGAGAAAAGTGGGACTGAATGAAGAGGCCTCAAAATGAAAGAAAGGCAGGGGCGGGTTCAAAATCGAGAACCCGGAATTTACTCTTGAATCTCAGGACTAAAATAGATATGAGGGAAAGTTAGATCGCCAGTAACGTGTAACCCATTGTTGCGTTTTAAAAGGGGGGGGGACAAAAAAGGAAAGAAATCATTGCTTTTTTAAAAGAAAAGGGTGGGAAAATAAGAATAGAGAGAGATAATTTTAGGAGGTTATGGAGATAAAAAAACTGGAATGGGGAATAGCGCTTCCTAAAAATTCAGAATATTTTCAGAATTCGTACCTCTGCAAAGCTATCCTACATCGGAAATCATATTCAATACTAGGGATAATAAATCGGGACTTTACAGAACTGGGCACATTTAAGACTTTGGTGCCCGGCTTTGGTACAAGCAACATTATCTTATTTATGTAGAAATTATGGGGCCCCATAGAAGAAATGCCCTCAAATTAAGGACCTGCTTAGAAACGAAAAAGAAAATAGGACGAGGGAATTGTCTACAGTCCCATAAAAACGGGAGTCTCGTAGCCTTCCCATCAGCTCCGATTACGCCATTTCCAAAAGAAAATCGAAAGAAAAGGAAATATTTCGTTACGTAATCTGATCTTGGTTCGCGCCCAAGAATACCAGCTATTTATATACTTTGCGGTTCGGGCACGTTTGACAAACACAGTTCAGGTATTTAGGACCAAAAAAAGGAAAGACTCTCTTGGACAGAAATCAGGAAATCATCCCGCGAAGGGGGTAAAGACAAAAACGTTACCGAGTCCCTAACGGATGATTAAAATAAAAATAATGCGTTCTAATAATTAGATCAAAATCATACATGAATTATACTCTAACGCCAATCCACACGATTTTCGCTCGATTTTGCTGAAATTCCATTTAAATCCATTTGCCAGAGACTTCGACCGATGCTCTGATTTTCAAACATGGTTTGGCTATGCATAAATCGAATGGTATTATTAATGTTATTATCTAAAATTCAAAAATCTTGCTTAAGATAACTAAAGACAACCCATTCGAAACAACCCTTTCTTCTGCAACCCACCTCACACACATATCTAATTCCTGGGGGCTACAGACAACCAAACTCCAAGGTATGCGCATTCAACAGTATTATTTCTCCAACACACACGTCGTTCCTCTAATTCCTTCCTTGCCTGGCCAATCTCCAGTCAGAAAAAGCTTTTCTACAAACGGGGCTCCCGAGACCCCCCTACCCCCCCCTCCAGGGGACAAAAAAACATTTTTTCTTATATTCCTTGGTAAATACTTGTCAAACAGAGACATTTTATTCTTGACTCTCCCAACATTTAACAACACCCCCCCCCAAAAAAAACAGCAACAGAAAGAGAAAATTTCGACGGTCCCAACCTATTCCAACCTCAGTTGCGTCAAACGGGGAAAGCGCCTAGACCAAACCCGTTCACACAACCCAACTGCCTCGGATTCTCCCAGGCAGCCGAGACCAAACTAACACGCGGGTCGAGCTTACCAGAGCCCGGAGGCGGCGGAGAGCCGCTCCGGTCCTCCAGGGCCGTTTTTCCAAGGCAGCAATTTGGGAAAGCAGAAAAAGGTGGTAAACCCAAACCAGAGAATCGCTTCGATCCAACACCAAGATTGGAGGATGGAGGGGGTGGGGGGAATCAGAGGAAGAAAAGCTCAGCCCAAGCGCTGGAAGCAAATTCTCTTATAAATGGGGGGGGGGGGGGGGAGAGAATACTTCTTCATTTGGGGCCAGAAAGGAGGGCTGGGAAACAGGTGAGCGCACAAAAAGACCATTGCGAAGGCTCATGTCAGACCAGAGAATCTGCAAGCCGGAGCCCCTCCCAGATCGCAGCCTATACACCCCCCCCCCCACACACACACACAGCAACAGCTCATCCCTGCAGGAAAAATCCTGGCGATGGAGCCGGGGAGAGAAAGAGAAAGAAAAAACCAGGAGGGGGGCTGCCTCCAGGTCCCCCTCACTTCCGGGCTATCGGATGTCAGCCGGAGGGCCGGCGGGCTCGCTCCCTGCCAGGTGAGTCGCGGAGGGAGGAGGAGAGAGGAGGGGGGCCGCTTTGATCCTCTCCCGTCGATCCAGAGCCCCTCTTCTCTCCCCCACCGGGTCTCTCGCCTTCTCCCACAGTTGCCCCCCCTTCCCCTCCCCAGCAGACCTGCTGGCCAAAAGCCGGAGTTAACCAAATGGGAAAAATAAGAACGAAAGGAAGCTCATTCGTTCGTAATCATCTTACCTGCTGGCCGACGTCAGTAATCCAATCGGGCGGCTCTCGTGGCCCCGTCTGGCTTCTGCAATTGGCTCAGGTGCAAGGGAAGGGGGGGGGGCAGGGCTGGGGGAGGAAGGGGCTGCCTGGATCACCTGGGGAGGAGAGCGGGGCCGGGCCGGGCGGCGCGCAGCGGGAGCCTCAGCGGGTTTACTCGGGAGTAAGCCCCCCTGAGGTCAGTCGCTGGTAAGTGCTCTTTAGGATCCTGGGCAGGTTGCAGTCCCAGGCATTCACTCAGGAGTAAATGGCCCTGTCGAGTGAGACTTCTGAGTAAGCCACGCGCAGGGGCGGGCTGCCGGAGTCCAAGCGCTACAGCAGATCGGCGCGGGGAGGGGGCCGGGGGAGAGCAAGGCGGCCGCGGCCTAATCCTGCCCCCTCCTCTCTTCCCTGAGGTCAACTGCAAAGGTTTCCTTGCTTGCTTGGAGGGCTCAAAGAAAGCTGCTCCATCCCGTTGGAAAATAAAGGTTATTGGGGTGGGGGCAGTCTCAGTCTCTCTCTCTCTCTCACACACACACACACACACACACTCACACACACACCTTCCCTGGCCCACCTTTTCTCTCTCTTTCCCCTCCGCGAATTGCCTTCCCCCCCGAGAATCCCGCATTCCAGGGCCGGGAGAGGCGCGGGGGCGCTTTTGAAATTGACCTTTGGCGCTTGCAAAGGCGCCTCGCCGAACAAGCAGAGAAGCCTCGAGGGGAGGGCGGGGGGTGGGTGTCGTCGCGGGGCAGAAGCTCCCGGGAACGTCCCCTTCTGGCGCGGGAGAAGCCCCCGGCAGACCCCGGCCGCCGCGCCGAGCTTCCCCAAGGCTCCGCCGCGCCTTCCTTCGCATTTCGAAACGCAGCGGCTGTCTGGAGGCCCTTCCGCGCTGCAGCTGCCCGCGGCTGGATCCTGCCCCGCTCTCTCCCGGCGGCCTTCCTCGCCGCGACCGGCTCTTTGTTCCTCCTCGCAGGCGAGGCGCGGCCCCTGCCACGAACCTGAGCCGGTCGGGGAGGAAGAACCGAGGGGAGGATGCGACCCCGGGGGGGGGGGGCGCTAGCTCTTCCAAAAGTATCTCTGGAGCAAAGATTGGGGGGCTCAGCCCGCCTCGGATTGTCCCTCCTTGCCAGCCTCAACCCCCCCCCCAATCCGCCCTCAACAGGTTGATTCGAAAGCGATTCCTTCGGATGGCGACGGAATGACTGCGCTGAGGACTGCAGCGTTAAAGAAGGGGACCGTGGGGTTTAGCCAACGGGTAGACGGCGCGACTCGCCCGGGAGGGGCTTCTAGAGGACGCCGCGGATCGAGGCTCGGCGCAGCTTCTCGCTTACCTGTTCTGCTCCCTCCACTCGACCTCCCCGAGGTGGCTTCTCGGAGGCGAACAAAGAGCAGCCTGTCTCGGCCGAGCAGCGCCTCTTCTCCCCCCACCCCCAATCCAGCTTTTCCCACTCCAGTGGCAGGGCACCTCCCCAGCCCGCTTGCCGGGCGCCTCCGGTGCCCTCCTCTTCGCCCTGCCAGCTCCAGCTCTCTACTGCGCACCGGTTCGCCACTGGGCCGGGCTTACTGGATTCCAGTAATTGCCAGATGCTTCGCTGGCGCTGCGCCCTGCACGACACCAGCTGCGGGGGGGGGGGGTTGATGGAGCCGGCAAATAAATAGGAGGGAGGGCTTCACAGATAAGGAGCGCCTGAATCTTTCTGGGGAATCTCCACCGCCTCCTCCTCGTCGCCAGGAAAAACAAAGGCGAGGAAGTGACTTCTAAAGCGCTCGACTTTGTTGCGCTTAATCTGAAAGCGTGGATGGTTATCGCGGATTTTATTCTCAGCCTGTTGGAAGGCCCAAAATACCTAAATTGCAAAAGTATATTTGGGGTTTCATAAGAAGGGGAGAACGAACTGGGGCTCAGCGGGCCGAAAGCTCTGGTACATAAACCTCATTGGTACCAAAGGAGATTCGAGGGAACTCCTCCCACCTCCGAAAAAACGATACATCCATTTTTAAACGCTGTTTCCTACCCAATAACGTAAAGCGCTTTTGTTCCCTAAAGAAACCACTTTCTTTCCTCACCTCTGCTGAATTCGGCTGAAACAAAAAGTTTCAAGAATCGACCCAACAGTTTTAAATATAAAATCTTCCACTGCACTGGGAGAAAAAAAAACCCTCCATTCGCTTAGAATCGGGGGTGATTGGCCACCAAACGAATGGAGCCAACCGGCCAAAATAAATCGCCCCATTCGTTTCCATTGGCAGCCCGATTGGATTCGTTTTTATTCGGAGATACAAATGCCACCGAGTTCAATGCTCCCAGGTAAGCGTGCATTGCGCTGCTGCCTGGAAAGCCGATCCTACCTTTGCTTACTCAGAAGTAAGCCCCGCGTTTACTGGCAAGCGAATCCTTTACTTTTGCTTCCGCGTAAACCTGGAGGCGAGCAGGTTGTTTATCCCGGGCAGGAGATGGATGGACAATTATCCCCCGCCTCTAATCCGTTTTACAAGAAACCGACGTGGCTGGAAACAGATTATGAAATTCTGAACAGCAGGTCGTTTTCTGGGATCTCCCACTTAAAACCAGGAATGTCCTGAAGGGAGAGGAATTGGGGACAAACGGCAGGGAATGGCGGAACACAAAGGCTGCGTGTTGTCTGAGCGCATCTTTGGAGGGAGTAACAGATGATCAAATCTCTAGATGGGGGATCTGTGACATGAAAATCTAGGAAATTAGACCCGCATACCTTTGCACAATAAACGCAGAGCACTTACTCGCGAGGAAACATGCCCAGGCCAGGGCTAGGCGCTATAAAAACGCAAATTAATTGGCTCAAAGGGGCGGATGGAAGACACCTTGACGGGTCGCCTCCTCTCCACGGGGGAGATTTTCTTCCAGGGAGGAATTTCGCGCCCGTTGCAGAAGCCTTTGCTCCGGATTTTTATGGAGCGTCCATCGCTTTGCGCCAAACTCAAGGGCGGCTGCCGCCCTTCGCACTCTCCGCGCAAAAGCGCCCAGGATCGGGCGCGAATCTGACCCGAGAAGGCTGCGCCGCCGCTTCCCCTCCGGCGATCTCAGACGCAGGCTGGATCGCGGCCCCCGCGGCATGCAGAGCCCCTTTCCTCGGGAGGCCAAGGCGCTTTGCAAGAGGCGGACACGCGAGTGCCCTTGCCCGTAACGCGTTCACACGACCCCAGGGGCCGCGAGACCCTTGAGAGGCACTGCCGCGCCGGAGCTTGTTCTGGGCTCCCGGGTCACAGGCGGCCAGAGGGCAGCTGCCCAGGGAAGATACGCCTGGCTGAGAAGACCCATTGGTGCCGTGGTGGCGACCCCGGCCCCAGTCCAGCCGAAGGGAAGCAAAGTCCCAGAGACGTCAGGGGGGAGAGATGCAACCCTGTTCCTCGGAAGTCAGTCCTGTGCTGTGCAGTAGGACTTTACTCCCGAGGAAGTGCGTTGGGGGCTCAATGAAGTAGGAGCCCAAACCGACTAACCGGGTGCCGCCCTCTGCTGCAAGGGCTTGGGCCGGATCGCGCCGCTTTCCTCCACTTCTCCTATTTCCCTTGGCTGCCACAGACTCACGCAGGGACCTACCTAGGAGGCTCTGGTGCAGGTCTTCCCAAACCAGTGGGGTTTACCTTTGGGTCAGGCCTAGTATTGCTAGTGCCTTCGTCTCCTGGAGGAAAGATCTCTCCAGCGCTTTTAGGGTACACTGCTTCCGAACCTGGAGGTTCCACTGAGACGTGACAGCTAAATGGAACCTTTAGGTCCAGCGCAGTATACCCCTAAGTAGGGAGTGCTGGGGAGGGGGGAGCGTTGCTTTCAGTCCTGGCCTGGCAGGGGGCTTCTGACGGCCTGCTGAACCAGTTCTGATAGATTTCAGTATCCTTCTCATTATTATTCAAGAATATATTCGTATTAGTAATTGATCCACTTCCCAGACGGGGTAGGAGAATCTGAAGAAGGGAGTTCGGGCTCTCCAGATCTCATGCCCTGGGAATCTAGTTGCTCTTTAAGGTGCTACTGGACCCAGATCTTGTCCCCCCCACCCCCACCCCGCGAATCTACCAGATCTGAATGCCACGGAATCCTCCCTGCCTACGAATGGAAGAGAAATCAAAGCGTCAAGCTTTCTAACCAAGACCGACCCCAAAGGGTCGCGATGCCCCGAAGGCCTGGAGTCAAGTGTGCCGTCCGGTGGGAACCGAGCCGAGCAGAGGCGGTTTGCCACGGCCAGCCCCCGCAGAGCGTAAAGGTCTACGGGAGAGAAAATAGTAAAGAGTCCAGCAGCACTTTTAAGACTGACCAACTTTATTGTAGCATAAGCTTTCGAGAACCACAGCTCTCTTCGTCAGATGCATTTGACAAAGAGGTGTGTTTCTGACGAAGAGAGCTGTGGTTCTCGAAAGCTTATGCTACAATAAAGTTGGTCTGTCTTAAAGGTGCTACTGGACTATTTACTATTTTGCCACTACAGACTGACACGGCTAACTCCTCTGGATCGATGACCCTGGGAAAGAAAATGCCTCGCGAGAATCTGACCCCAAAGAGAGAACTTCCCAGCCGCTTCTGCCTCAGAAACCCCTTCGAAATTCCCTTTTTAAGGAAAAGGTGGCCGTCTGCATTCGTTGCGGTGTAACGGTTAAAGCCAGGACCGGGGGAGACGCGAGTTCGAATCCCAGCTTGCCGCAGAGCATTGGAGATCTCTCTCTCTCCCCCTGCCTATCCTACCTCGCAGGGTTGTTGTGACGACAGGCACCACGTCTGCGGCCCTCAGCTCCTGGTTTTGAAAAGGCGCTCAAGGAATCACTGCGGGTTTTAAAGCCCAGCAAAACGTTGAGCAGCGCTCCTAACCCTCACACACACCCGCGGCTCGAGCCCCCCACTCCCGCCTGGCTCGCATTCACACGTGCGGCTGGCTGCCTCGCCCGTCCAGTTCTAGGACTGTCCCCCCCCCCTTCGTTCTGCTGACGGAGAAGGGGGGGCAGACTGGCCAGCGACACGGCCCGCAGCGCCCGGAACCGAAAGAGACGCCCCCCCCCCCGTCGATGGCCCAGACAAGCAGGGGCCGGAACGGGGCAGGGCTGCGGGGAGGCCCCTTCGGCCTGCCGGCCTGCCCCGCCTCTGCTCCCCTCTGCCTCTGGGCTCCTGGCCCGCCCCGTGGGGCCGCCTCCTGGCTTCTCTGCCGGGGGTGGCTGCAGTGCCGGGCTGCCGGGCCAGGGCGGGCCGGGCGTCCGCACGCGAGCTTGGCTGCTACCTGCTCAGGGGCCGGCCCCGCTGGCTGCGCTCGGCCGTCGGCGGGAGGGGAGAGTCCGGAGGCGGGGCCGAGGCCGAGGCCGGGCAGCGCCGCTCCCCGACGGAGGGCCGGCCGGCCGGGCCGCCTGCCGCTCCTGCTGCCGCTGCTGCCGCTGCTGCGGGGCCGTCGGGCTCTGCTCCCTTCGGGGCGCCGCCCGGGGGGAATTTATGCCGGCGGGCTCGGGCGGGCGGGGGGCGCCGCCTTTGTGTCCGCTTACCTGCTGCCGCGCACCGGACACCGCCGCCCGGGAAAGAGATCCCCCGGCGACACCTGAGCCGCGCCCCGGGCAGGGATCCGGTTTCCCGGGCCGGGCGGGGAGGGGGGCCCGGGGGGGGGCGGGCCGGGCCGGCTTTAAAAATTGAAGGCCGCCGCCGGGGCTGTCCAGGGCGGCAGGAGCAGCCGGGAGCGCTGCTGTCGCCCCCCGGGTCGCCCCAGGGCCCTCTCGGGGCTGGGGGCTGGGGGCTTGGGGGGGTCGGCTCTCTTAACCTGCCAGGAGAGGGAGGCGGCTGGGCTGGGCTGGGCCACCGGCGCAGCCCTCGGGAGGCGGAGGGGGAAGGAAGGAAGAAGGAAATGGGATGGGATGAAATGAGAATAAGAAAGGAAAAGACAGGGGAAAGGTTAAGAAGAACAGAAAGGGAATAGAACGGGGAGGGAAGAGAAATGAGAATGAGAATAAGAAAGAAAATGGGTTGGGATCCCAAAGAACAGAAAAGGAATAGAAGAAGGCAGGAAGGAAGGAAATGGGAGGAGGGAAGGGAAAGGATAGAAAGGGAAGAAAGACAGAAGCAAAGAAAAGAGACAGACAAAAATAGAATAAAAAAGAAAAAAAGAAAAGAAGTGAGGAACGAAAGAATATAATAGAAAAAGGAAGAAAGGGGAGAGGGAACGAAGGAAAAGAAGGAAAGGAAAGAAAATAGGTTATGAAGGAAGAACAGAAAGGGAATAGAATTGAGGGAGGAAGGAAGGAAGGGACCAAGCGCACCTTGCCGGACCCCCTCTGCCCCTTCGTGGCGCTGCGCGGCGCCCGGGGCCAGGAGGGCCGGCCTGTCCAGCAGCCTTCGGGCCCCCCCGCTCCTGTCCCGGCAGCGGCCCCAGCGGCGCCTCTCCCCGCAGCCTGCCCCGGTTGCCATCCTCCCCCCCGCGGGGCGGGAGAGCCGGGGATCCGCGGCGGCTTGGGGCGCCGGGCTGCGGAGGGGGCCCGGAGTTCCCGTCGAGGCTGGAGGGAGAGGGCCCGGGGCGGCGGCGGGGTCGCTCCCGGGGCTCTTTTCTCGGGACCGCCTCCCCCTCCTTTTCCAAGGCTTGGGGGTGAGTCCTTCCACACGCACACGCAGACCCGCAGCAAAAAGCGACGGGGAGGGTGGATGGGTGCCCAGACAGAGGCGAGGAAAGGGCTTACCTGTGCAGGCCTAAAGCGAGTCACACCTTTGCATTGTTTCCCAAGGATTTAGAAGCGTGAAAACCTGTGGAGGATTGCACTCGATTAAAGAAACCTTCCAGACGTGCATGCGTTTGCATGTGTCTAAACACTGGTTGGGCACACGCACGCATACACACACACACTCGCTCTCCCTTGGAAGTGCCAAAAATCGATCCCAAGGGCAGTCCGATTAATCGACTTTGCAACCCTCTTGGAAAGCTGCCGGCGGCATTTGACTCTCTGGGCGATTTCCCCGAGGCGGTGGAAATGACCCCGTTTCCTTCTTTTTACAATAGAAAGCAGAAACTCTTGCTCCGCTTTGCGCATCAGCATCATAAAATACATTAGAGCCCAGTAGCACTTTCAAATGCTAACCAACTTTATTGACGAAGAGAGCTGTGGTTTCCGAAAGTTTATGCTGCAATAAAGTTGGTTAGTCTTGAAGGAGCTACTGGACTCTTTACTATAAAATACATTCACACCCATTTAAAAAAAAATCGAAGAGCGGCCACCACCCAAACGGCTGCTCTTGACTTTCGAGGAGATGCGTTCAGATCAGATGTTTGAGCGTGGCAAAACCGCAGGACTGGCCATCTGCTTCGCCTTTCTCCCTCTCCGGTTCTGACCCAGCTATCTTGAACCCCCCAAGAAACAGAATGCGTTTTCCGTTCCGAGAGCAAGGCGGATGGGATTTCCCTTCTCACAACAACGATTCACACGTGCACAAGCACCACTAGCGTTCTCCGCCCTGACTCTCGAAAGGTGGAAATCTGGTTGGCCTTTAAGGCGCTACTGGACTCGAATCTTACTTTTCTGCTGTAGACCAACACGGCTACCCACCTAAACCCACCCCCCAACCCTCTACTCTTGAGTATGCGTGCTGAGGCCTGGCAACTGGCTCCCTTGGAAGAAAAAAAACCCATTCACACGTGCCAGCCGTGAACATTCACGTGTGAACCAGGCCAAATCCCATTTCATCCGGACGAATGCTGCCCCGGGTCTCCCAGAGCTTTGAGCCAATCGAGGATGCCCAGCTGGTGTGTTGTGTGTGTGTGTGTGTGTGTTGTGTACATTCTCTTGCGTGTTTGCGTGTACATTTTTTTTTTGCTGGCTGGTGTGTGAATTCCAGACGGGAGAAGCCCCTGGAAGGACGTCGCTGGCGCGGCCGTCTTTGGAAATGCTTTCAGGAAGGCCTCGGGGATCGGGGAACAGCAAACCAGTCGAACCAGTCCGCGGAGGGAGGCCGCCCGCCCGCTCGCGGTGGGATCGGGTTGCTAAAAGCTTGGCCGCCCTTTCCGGATTAAAGTGGGAAAGGATCAGACCGGAGCGGGGGGGGGGCGCGGGGGGCGCGGCTGGCTGGCTGCAAACTCTGGAATGGGAGACAGGCGCTTTGCAACAAAGCCGGTTATGGTTTGGGGCTGGTTTCCTCGGGAAAGAGAATCCAAACCCCAAGAATTTTTAAAAATATATAGGTGCGGGCAGCGCTTTTTTTGCTGGGAAAAGAGGCGGTGGAACTCAGGGGGTTGCCAGCACAGGGGGCAACTCCTGGCCGGGAGGTGGTGCCCCTGGTACCACATGTGTGCGCGCAAAGTGCGCCCACGCTCCCAGGACCTCACAATGACGTCACTTTGGGTCAGCTGGAACAAGGGGGGAGTTTTTTAAAGTTTAAATTGCCCTCTGCGAAAATGGTCACATGGTCCACCGAGTGGTGCAGAGGGCGATCTCAACTCCCCTCTGTCTGGAGTTCAGGGGGCAGGGCCGCCGGCCATGTGAGCATTTTCAAGAGGTGCCGGAACTCCGTTCCATTGCGTTCCAGCTGAAAAAAAGCCCTGGGTGCAGGATTTGTTTTCAAAAGGGTATCCATTGTTGTTCTGTTCCTACGCCCATGTCATCTGAAGAGGCATAGGCTTTTTTTTTTAAGTCAGAAAATGAGACATCAAAGGGAAAGCCTACAGGAATCTCAGGGCACCTTCCAGACGAACCGTTTTTCGCCCTAGAAAACTCGTGTGGACTGGAAGTGATTTTGGAATGCAGTTCTGCTCCTCTCAAAAGTGCCTGTGGATTTCTGCTGCAAACAGACACATCTGCCCCCCCCCATTGGGATTACAGCTCCCAGAGCCGATGCGTACCAAGAAGCGCCCCCCCCCCCCGCCCGCCTTCAAGCATTTCCTAATGAGACGAGAACCGACAGGCCGAGGTACCCAGGTTGGAACATCTATTCCAATAAACAACCAATCATTTCATTTGAAAACGATCTCCAGGGTTCCCGCTTTCTGGAGGCAAAGCTCCCTTCCTCAGATCCAACAATTCCTTTCAGACTTCCTTTGGAAAAATCAAGAGAATCTCAGAGAAGATTATAACTCAGGATGTTCTTTTCCAGGCTCTGCTTATTCTAAAGGAATGTGGGATTTAATTCTTTCTAGGAAATTAAAGTATACATAGGTAACAATGTACCAGCCACCCGGAGAAGAAATACAGTGGGGTTCTGAGGGCCATTTCCTTGTGGACTAAGGAAGGTAGACAAACCCAATGGGCAAGCCCTGCACCATTGTCACTGAACCCAGGTCCAAACCAGGTGGCCTCTGCAGTGTGGGCCTAGTTCAGAGACTCAGTGGCCCTTCAGAACAGCAGCCTACTGAGACCATTCCCCGTGAGTGGGCCAATTCGCCTTGGTCTTAACAACACTGTGGTGCATTAGAAAGGAGGCGGAGAAGGGCCTGGGTTTTTCAAGCGTGAGAGGCAGAAGTGAGATTTTGTGGCCACAACGTGACTTGAGGCACACACATTCATCACCAAGGAGTGTACGCTGAACCCCAGCAGTAAACCAACAAGAGGGGAATTAAGGAAGCCATTGAAATTCATAAGCATAAGCACAATTTCAACAGGAAAGAAGAGACCTTAAGAATGAATAGAGCATAGTTTCCAGTCCTGAAAAACACCAGGCTAACAAAATACTCTATACCCTACAATAGCCCTGCAGAGAATATTAGCATATCAAGCACCAATCCATACGCAAAAGAACCTCCTCAGGATACAGTGAAACCTCCCTCCATTAGCATTCCACACCCTGGGAAACTCTTACAGGATGATTCAGCCCAAACCCACTTTCCTGAGTAGATATAAATTACCTGCCAACATCTTTTCCACACTGTGACACTGAGAGATCTCTATCTTTTGGTGCTACACCTCTGAAGATGCCAGCCACAGCTGCTGGCGAAACGTCAGGAACCACAATGCCAAGACCACGGCAATACAGCCCGGAAAACCCACAACAACCAAGAGGGGAATAGTCTCCAACATATAGCAATAAACGAGGGGACTAGGTCCAAGGAGACTATGCAGCCAAATCATTCAAAATCAATAATCACATTTATCGAATTTATCAGATATCAAGATGGTGGGTGCAATCACACATAATAATAATAATAATATTCAATTTATATACATAGCACACATAATAATGCTTTTACAATTTCACTCATAGACCACCAGACTGTTAAGTGTGACCAATGCTTCACAATACAAGGTACATTTTATATAGAATAGTCCATTATAGTCCACTCTGCATCACGTCAAGCAACAATTTAAATAGGGCCCTCTATATATGAGCAGAATGTTGCTCCTCTTTCAAGGAGCAATCTCTCGGCACCAGCTCACACCTAGCCTTCGGGACCTTCAGCAGCCAGGAGAATTTTTGTGAAGTTGGTCCCAAATCAAGTGGATTGCTTCAATCGGATCTGCCCACAATCCCCTACCCCACAAAATTCATGCTACAAAACAGTTGCTGGTTTGCATGGCTCTTGGCTGTCCCAAGTTTTACTGCATCAAGCTGGGAGCTTAAAGAACAGCCCTTTGAGACCAGAGGTAGACTACCTCTGAACATGGCCGCTCAACCTTCTACATGCCCTCCCCTGTCTAATAGAAATATGGCATATGAGTTGCCAGTGGGAGCACCTAATTTTTTTAAAGCTTTGCTTGCATTGTGTTTCTCAACCAATTGTTACAGAATCAGGAATCCTAATTAGCATTTATATCAGTTTTATAGGTCAGCAAAGGGCTACACCTCTGAGGTCAGCATTCTTACAACCTCCTGGTAAAGTGGGCCAATACTGCAGGATGCTGAGCCTGAGAGAACGGCCAAGGCACTGAGCCAGGTTCACCTCCCGGACCCAGGCAGGCAGCTGGAAATGGGCCAGCTTGGCCAGCTCTGATACCAGGCCAATGTAGGAGAAGCAGGTCCAAAAGTTTTTCCAAGCTGTGAGCCAGCGAATGTCTAATGCTACTGACAGCTCAGCCCTAGGTACAGTTACTCCAGCCTAAGCTCATTGAAATCAATGGGCTTACAATGGAGTAATTCTATATTGGATCGCACTATGAATGAATGATGCAAAACCCCATTTACTAGCAGATTTGGGATCCTGGACCACCACCAACAACTGTAATGTTTCCCCAAAGGATAGTTGTAGGTGGGTCACCATGTTGGTCTGCAGTAGAACAGCAGGATTTGACTCCAGTGGCACCTTAAAGACCAATGAGATTTTCAGAGCGTAAGCTTTCAAGAGTCAGAACTCCCTTCTTCAGGTACCCAGAGGAGTTAGCTGTGTTACTCTGTAGTTGCAAAATAGTAAAAAGTCCAGTAGCACCTTTTAAGACTAACCAACTTTATTGAGGCATAAGCTTTTGAGAACTGCAGCTCTCTTCGTCAGATGCATCTGACAAAGAGAGCTGTGGTTCTCGAAAGCTTATGCCTCAATAAAGTTGGTTAGTCTTAAAGGTGCCACTGGACTTTTTACTTCTTCAGGTATGCATTGCATCTATACATCCTGATGCCCTCTCTTGTAACACCCCACCCACCCTTGGTTGGGATATAAAGGCTCAGACATCTCCATTCCTACTCGTGTCTGGAGAAGGGAGCTCTGACTCTCGAAAGCTTACACCTGAAAATCTTGCTGGTCTCTAAGGGGCCTCTGGACTCAAATGTTTTCCCAGACGCTTCTACATCTGCACAGTTAGATGAGATTCTTGGGGAAGGCATCTCCTACTGAAGAAACCTACCTTTTTTTTAAAAAAAAGAGGTTTTTCCTCCCAAACTAAAAATTATAGTTTCATATTTTCCTGTATTCCTACCCATTTCCTGTAAAGGTGACAAATATGTGCCTAGTTAAGTTTTCCCAGCTCGTTTGGGTGTTCATTTGAATTTAGAAAATTCCTGTGGGTCTCAGTGAGAAAGGCAGACTATAAATAACGTAAATAAGTGAATGAATAATGGTATAAGATAGTTTATATGTAGGTATATACATACACACATACATGAAATGTATTTGGTATTTAAGACGCTATTGGGCCTGGATCTTGCTCTTCGACTGTAGACCCACCAGAAATTACAAGCACTCTACCTAAGTGTTGCTACTTCACAGACATTAGTAAGACTTCTGTATATGACATCATTCTGTGATGGAAGAACTTCAAGAAATTCAGATTTTTCTTTCATGGAAAAATGGTGGCAAAGTTTTGTCAGTCAAATTTTTGCACACCATTCAAAGCACCCACCTATAGCCAGGCTTTCATTAAAAAAAATAATTTAATAGTAATGGTTGCAATAACTTTTAACAACAAATATTCAATTAGAGCGATCTAACAGAACTATATAACAGTAGCAAGTTGTGGCTGACAGTTATACAAACAGTTGCAGTCTTTAAATATTTACAAATAGAGCAAGGCATCATAATATTTATTGGTTGATTTTTTTTAACCAGGTCATTTTCAGTGAGATACTGGAAACCAAAGTTCTATAAACTGGGATCTGTAATTGAGAAGTTCTGTTTGTGCGATCTGGTCTGAGGGCGTTTCGATAATAAAATATTCCAAACTCTGGTAAGCTAATTTGAGACCTGGGATATATAGCCAAGCTCAGATTGATTGATTGATTGACTGGATTTCTAGCCCTCCCTCCCCACAAGCAGGCTTAGGAGGGGTTACAATCATAGATAAATTACAACAAATAACACCAGTAAAATACAACTCAGTACCAACATGGGTTTCAACATCCTTAAAAGAAATGAACAATAATAAAGAGTGCTTCTGAGCATGTCCAGAATGTCTTTTGCACACCATCGAGCAACTACAAGTCCGTTTCTTCACCTTCGAAGCTGAGAAACAGACCTTGCTTCCGCTCTACTTCAGTGCCTCTTTCCTAAAAATAAAGCTCCGTTTTCCACTTGGCTGAACTGCCTGCTCAGAGCAGAATCCTAAAATGCTTTGGAAATGTTGAAAGTATAAAGCCCCAGGAGGTATCTCAGTGCCACTGTTCTTCAGCCCTGCTCTTTTTAAAATGCTGGTTGTGATAACTCTGCTAGGAGTAGAAATATGGCCACAATGTCGATGGATTTCAAATAAAATATCCTTGTTTCTTGGTACGCTGTCTCCTTACTCTGTTCCTGACCCTAATCCTACTCTACCGGCTGGCTGTGTTTAAAATGAATTCGAACTCGGGGCACTCGCCTGTTCCAGCACAGAGACCTTCGTTCAATAAAGTTTTCACCATGGTGGTTATTATTGCTGCAGATTGCTAAGGCAGGCTCACACGGTGGAATCCTTTTCCATATAAGAAAGAATGGCCTTCTGATAGAAAACTAACTTTGCAGTTGTAACTCACACCCTCCTAAACCCTCCTAAACTTCACAATCTTAGAAGGGCGCAAACTCTGCTTCAGATTGCACTGTCAGCATCAGGGAGAACAGCCGTAGCGTCGATTTCTTCCTGCCATGCTAGCTTTCTTCTTGCGGGATGTGTTTGGGGTTTTTTTTGCATAGAAGAGCATTCCGTTATTTGAGAGCCCCCTCATGTAGTTTGAAGTGGTACAGCTCTGAAACATGCTGAGCAGCCAAATGAGGCCAAATATCTGACACCGTAAAGCCAGTAGAGAAGGCTGCCCCAGATTTCTGCTTGGGACGCGGGTAAAGTAAGCTAGTACACAGAAGGACTGCGTGCCTGTATCTTTCGCAGAGCTCTTCTCTCCTCCTATATGACCAGCAGCATTTATCAAAATTCCCTCTTGCTCTGCAGCTGGAGAAGATACAGGATTATCACCCTACGTGACATCCCACAACAGCTGAGTTGCAACCATATTTGTTCAGCCATGCTATTGTGTCTTGAACTGAAGCCAGACAGGCAGAAATAAAGCAGTCAAATCTTTTCCTGGCGTACAAAGATAGCTGGTGAGGAAATCTTTAATTGGTCAACAGCCCTTTGTCTATATTTAAGGACTGCTGTGTTGAATTAGGCCTAAGGGATTACCTAGCCCACACCCCATGGCAGACAGTCAGGTACTTCTCATACATAAGGCAGGAAGATGACGGCTCTTTTCCTGCTTCAAGTATTTGCAGGAATAGTGCTGCTTAACATGGAGGTTCCATTTAACAACCTACCCCTCTTCCATTACTTTGTGCAGTTCTTTTCTTTTTTTTTAATGGTGCATACCTATTCTTAATTGGCAGCATGGTTGGTTTGGTTAATTCCAACAATGAATGAGAGACTCCAACAGGCTAACTAATTCTGCAACCCAGTATTGCCTCTGCACATGGAGGGTCCATGGAGTTTCCCGCTTAACAGCTGTCTAGAGGCCTATCCCTCGTGACTGGCCCCAAGATATTTGTAGCTCCTTCTTTTAAACATCTCTGCTACTTTCATGCCATCCTTTTGAATTTTCCTACAGTCGTGCCTCCATCAGCTACTCTGAGACTAAAGGAAGAGGGGAGACAGACGCTTAAATTAATTAATTAACTGGGCCGGATTGTGTTGCCTAATCCATTGTCGATCACACCAGCCAGTTTTTTCCTCTCCTCTGAGTGATAATATCAGGTTACCGCAACGCTCTCAAGCGTCTTTTCTTCTCTCTCTCCCCTCTCTTTGCAACGATGGCAGATGCCACAAGATAGCATTGCTGCTATAGAGAAGATGAGTGTGGATTGTTTGGTTGAGAGCGGGTTTTTTTTCCAATTTATTTTTTTAAAGCCATTGTTTCCTTTAGGGAGGGGATTAAATCCGCCAAAGAGTCCGCTGGCTGGGCTCAGATGGAGGAGAAAGGAGATGGAGATTATGATGATGTAATATTAATGGAGCAGGGACAGAAAATTATATTGAGAACGTATCTCTGGCCTCAAAGCCGAAGCTCATTGCCGACCCCGCCAGCAAAGGCCTCCGCCCGGCTTCCTGTTTGCGGCGGTAACACACCCGCCTCTTTCACTATCGATTGGTTTCGCTTGTCTCTTCAATATACAGCCTGAACTTCCATTAGCCCGAATGGATTAAAACCGGCACACACGGGCCTGAGTGGTTCTGTTTCGCAGGCACCAAATCTTCCGGTGGGTGGAAGAGAGGAGAGGGAACTCCTTGTGTTCATTCCACTCGTCCTGTCCTCCCGCCAAACAGCTCCAGAGAAATACCTGTGGAGGGCCGGCTTCCATTTTAAGTAACAGCACGGCACAAAATGGCCGCTGTCCTGACTGACAAGATGGCCGCCACCCTGCAGAACCACATGATCAATACCCCCTACCACACAGAACGCCCTGCTCAGTGCTCAGGCAGATATGGGCAGCTTGACTCTTGAAAGCTTATACTCTGGAAAGCTAGTTGGTCTTTAAGGTGCCGTTGGACTCAGATCTTGCTGTACGACAAGATCCAACAATGCATTTGGGTTCAAATCCCTGTTCAGTTCTGAAGTTCTCTACATAATGTTGAGCTCTCTCTTTACCTAGCCTACCTCACAGGGTTGTTGTGATAACTTAGGCACGAACGGGATAGATAGACCCTTGTTTAAGAACATACCGAGTGCCTTTCTGATAGAACTGTGATCTTTTGCAAGAAGCCCAGCAGGGACGAGGAGGACCACCAGAAACTGGCCTGAGGTCCTTCGGCCTTTGTCTTCCATGCAAGGCACAGTCAAGGTGAAACGAATGAAGACCGTTTTTCCATGGGCTCTCACTGCTGGCACACTCTCCACAAGATAGTAAAAAGTTCAGTAGCACCTTTAAAACTAATCAACTTTATTGAGGCATAAGCTTTTGAGAACCACAGCTCTCTTTGTCAGATACAAATGTGGAGCACAAGATGACGACGACAACGACGACGACGACGACGACAACAACAACAACAACAACAACGCTTATATACTGCTCTTCTAGACAGATTAGTGCCTCGCTCAGAACGGTGAACAAATTAATGTTATTATTATCCCCACAATACAGCTGGGGAGCTGGGGATGAGAGGAGTGGCTGACCCAAGGCCACCTACTGATCTTACGGCAGTTGTGGGATTTGAACTAGTAGAGTGCTGATTCGCAAAGGCTACAAAAACCCCTCACTTGATTTTTCCAGAGGAACACTCACGTTTCTGAGCGCTCATGGGATTTACAAGTAGAGTGGCTCTAGTTGGGTGACCGTTCAGTGGAACTCACATTCTCTGATCTCAGGTCCAGGGGCACCTTAAAGACCAACTAGATTCCCAGGGTATGAGCTTTCAAGAGTTCGAGCTCCCTTCATCAGATGCATGGAGTCCGACGAAGGGAGCTTTGACTCTCAAAAGCTGATACACTAGAAATTTAGTTGATCTTTAGGTGCTACTGGACCCAAAACTTGCTCTTCTACTACAGACCAACACGACTACCTACCTGAAATTCATCTCTGGTCTGTATGTTTGCAAAACAATTTCTCCCTTGAGCACCACACTACCAGAACGCAATGGGATTGGCTCAATTACTTTATAATTATTTAAATACCATTCTAAACTGACAACTCGCTAGTTCAAGGGGCCAAGACCTTTAACGGGCACTGCAAGACAACCAGAGGTCTCTCTTTTGAGCATGGCAATATTGCATGGGTGCTCAGTAGGTCCACTTATAACCCAATTTCCTCCAAGTTCAAACCCCAATGCTTATATTAAGGGTGTGTGGCAAGGCAATAGCTCAAGAGGGGACTTTGGACATTTAGCTTGAACAGTTATCGTCTGGATCTTCTGTGCTAAGAGGAACCTGCCTCCCCAAATGTTGTGAGCCTGAGGGCACCTTTGGAAATCTGATCCACACCGATGGGCCCAACTTCAAAATGGCTGCTGCAGGTGGTGGCGCCTGAAGCCCACCACAAAATGGCTGCCACAATAGGTGGAGCCAGCCACAAAACTTCAGAGGAGTTAGCCGTGTTAGTCTGTAGTAGCAAAATCAAAAAGAGTCCAGTAGCACCTTTAAGAATAACCAATTTTATTGTAGCATAAGCTTTCGAGACGAAGAGAACTGTGATTCTCGAAATCTTATGCTGCAATAAAATTGGTTAGTCTTAAAGGTGCTACTGGACTCTTTTTGATTTCACAAAACTTCAGGCAGTGAAGTCTTGCATTCTAGCAGTAACTCTTTATTTATATTTATTTATTGATGTTATTTCTCACTGAGACTCAAGGCGGATTACACAGTGTGAGATTAGTACAGTCAGCATCAAGGACAATTTCATAAACAATGACATACATAAACACAAGTTGACAAAGACAGAGCATTAGTAAGAATCCAAGACAGAGTTGAAGAAAATGCTGAAACAGAACGTAAGCAATTCTAGGGCTGACACAGGAGCACATATTTAAAGCAACATAGTATGTAAGGCAACATAGTGGTGAAGTCTATGGGTGAAGTCTACGGTCCCTAACTCATTAGCGGAGGAACCGAGACTCTTCAATACCTATGTTTAACAAAGTGCCTTTTCAAATGAACATACTGTTTAAAAATATTTTCTTGCATATACACAGCTTACCTTCAGTCATGCTATGAAGTATTGTGGTAGCAGCAGCGGTGGAAGCCACTTTTAAAAAATCTCCCTAGATCTTCAGTGGCCAATCAGAAGCCCTGCTTGGCAAAAGTTCCACTTAGTCCACCATACTTGGTGGCGCCAAAAAAGGTGTTGGTGGGGGCCATGCCACCCAAAGGCACCACACTGGGCACCTTTGACCGAAGGTGTAAGTCAGAGGTCAGCAAAGATGAGATGATCAACAAAGAGAAAACCTTTTGTGGTGGTGTTGTCTCCATTGTGGGAAGCTCTCCCTCCCTACTCTTCTTCTAGCTCCTATGATAACATCTTTTAAACACCAGGGTGCTTAAATCCATATAGGTTAGGTCTTTTTAAAAATCTTATATAGATTATGGATTATGTACCTCTCTTTGGGGTTGATTCTTGGAGTGTCATAATTTCACATTTTTAAATCATTTTGTTATTTTCAATTTGGTTGTTAGCCACCTGGAGCGCCTTCACAGCAGATAGTTTGAATAAAAATTTCCTAAACATAGTGACAAAGAAATGAATAAGCAATGAAATGTGAACAACAACAACAACAATATTCTATTTATATACTGCCCTTCAGGATGACTTAACACCCACTCAGCGGTTTACAAAGCATGTTATTATCCTCACAACAAAACACCCTGTGAGGCGGGTGGGGCTGAGAGAGCTCTGAGAGAGCTGTGACTGACCCAAGGTCACCCAGCTGTCTTCAAGTGGAGGAGTGGGGAATCAAACCTGGCTCTCCAGATTAGAGTAATGCCACTCTTAACCACTACACCAAACTGGCTCTGAAGACTTTCTTAGGGTATAGGACAAAGGCACAAATTCCTTTGTGTAAAAAAAAGAGGTGCCTCTTTGATTTATTTTGATAACACAGATAAGGGCCATTTCCACACGGCTTACTTGTGCTCGTAACGTCCCGGTATATCATGCAAAAAACACGGAAGATCACATTTCCTCACCCGAGATTTGCACGATGTCACGTGACATCGTGCAAATCTTGCGCGAGAAAATGTGATCTTCCGCGTTTTTTGCGCAATCTACTGGGACGTTACGAGCACACGTAAGCCGTGTGGAAACGGCCATTGTATTGATAACATTGCTCTAATTGCTACGTTAAATATATGTCTTTCTCTGGGTGTGTAACCATAACCACCAGTGCTCTCAAAATAGAAGGGATTTTTTTTTCTTTTTTAGTGATATAATCTTGATGGGATCCCAAAGCAGAGTTCTGGAAGCTCATCAGGAATCTTGCTCCTATAATGAAAATCTCTTTTACACGCTGTGCAATGACACCCCTGGTCTTCTCAAATGTGAAATGTCAGTATTAAATCCCCAAACTGTTCAAGAGAGAAGTGATACGTCTCTTCTGAAAAACAAATGGCAATGGGACAAGATGCTTATTGGGATATTGGGGAATGGATGTTTTGAAGAATGGCTGTGTTAAGTTGTATAGCTGTTTATCCATTAATCCCAGCAGAAAAGCCTCCGGTTTCATTTGTATGTTAGTCTTTACATCCAAGTTTTTTAGCTTTGGTGCATGTCCACCATAGGTCATAAAATGTCCCCTCCTGCTGTTCGCATTTCCAACATCCGTTTGAAACAATTTTACACATTTTTGCTAATTTCCCCCCTCACATATACCACTGATACATCATTTTATAAAAGTTTTCTTTCAGACTAGAGCTTAATGTAAATTTAAGACATTTCAACCACATATTCTCCCATAGTTCAAGCTGTATGTTATACCCAAAGTTTTTTTGCCCATTTTATCGTATAGTCTTTCACTTGTTCTTCTGCTGTTTCCAATCTCAACAAGAGTTTATACATTTTAGCAATAACATGTTCATCATTCATACATAATTCCATTTCAAATACCGTCACAGATTGATCAAATCCATACATCCTTTTATCAACTTTAAACCATTCTAATATTTGTGTGTAGAAAACCCATTGACAAATATATCCTTGTGTGATCAAACCTTCTCTTGGTTTTGAATAATACATTCACCTTTTTGAAAGTCTAATTTTACAACCTTGGGGTCTGGAAACTTTTATTTTAAGATGTCAGTTAGGAACCATTGATTTCACCAATGTATCGGATTCCTGCTAATGCTATATCTTTGTAAACTTGTATCTATTTTCCTTATGGCCATTGTTTATGGAAGTGTTACTGATATTTGATGTACTGATCTCACACTGTGTAATCTGCCTTGGGTCTCAGTGAGAAAGGCGGACTATAAATGACATTATTATTATTCAAATTTCACACAACATAATCAATAATAAGGATCATACGTTATCATTGATTGGCCTTGCTGAGCTGATACAAGTTTCCACCGGAGACTTAAGTATCAACCAGGTATCGGTGTAAAATGTACGCTGTTCCAAGGAACGCCGTCTTTTGCAATTCTGTAGGCGTTATATCAGAAAGCTGCAGTTTTTCCGTATAATTTGCAAAGTTTTTTTAAATAGTTCCCAGTGCCTCAATGACAACGGGAACTACAGTTGTATTCTTCATCCATAGTCAATTGCCAGATCTCTATATTTAATCATTTTTTTTCTTGTTCTTTTTCTTTGACTCTGGCATCCCCTGGAATTGCAATGTCAATTAGCCAAACTTTTCAATTTTTTTCCACAGTTGTTATGTCTGGTGTATTATGTTCAAAGTGTCGATCTGTTTGAATTCTAAAATCCCATAAGATCTTGTCTTGATCATTTTCTAGCATTTTCCACCTGATGTTCCCATGAATTCTTTGATACTGGCAGATTATACTTTTTGTACAATGACCAATGAATCAGCTTTGCGACCCTGTCATGTCGAGCTTTGTAATCCGTCTGTGCAATTTTGCTGCATTCACAAATAAGGTAGGACACAGTTTCATCTTTTTCCTAGCAAAGTCGACATTTTGGACTTTCACTGATTTTCTGAATTTTGGCTTTCATAACATTCGTTTGTAATTCTTGTTCTTGTGCTGCGAAGACCAGATCTTCAGTTTCTTTCTTGATTGTACCCATCTTCAACCATGCCCAAGTTAGGCTGTTGTCACTTTTTCCTTCAATATTTTTTAGATGTTGCCCATGTAAGGGTTTGTTCTATTCTCAAACTGTTTCTTCTTGTATTCAGCCTTTGTTTCAGTTGTTTTTAATAGGTTCTCTGTTTTCACAGCCTGAAGTAATTTTTTGTACTTCTACTGATGTAATCATTCAGGCCTCTCTTTTCTTCTTCCACTACCTGATGTACTTGTAACAGTCCTCTTCCACCAATTTTTCATGGTAAATATAGTCTGTTAAACATCACTTTTTGAGTGTAAAGAGTGATGCACGTTCATTAGTTTTCACATTTTTCGATCCAATTTTTCTAAATCGCTTTGAGTCCAATCTATTATTCCAACTGGATATCTGATCACTGGAATCGCCCATGTATTTATGGCCTTGATTGTATTTCCACCATTTAATTTTGACCAGAATTTTTGTACTCTCTTGATATATTCTTTCTGAGTCAGTTCTTTTACTTTCATATGTAGGATGTTATCTAATTCTAATAGTCCAAGATATTTACAATTTTCATTATTTGATAATGATAATGATTTCATAATGTCATCATTTTCAAGTTCTTTTATTATTATTATTATTATCATTATCATCATCATTAATAATAATAATAATAATGCAGGATGTTATCTAATTCTAATAGTCCAAGATATTTATAGTTTTCATTATTTGATAATGATTTCATAATGTCACCATTTTCAAGTTCTTTATCATCATCATCATCATCATCATCATCAATAATAATAATAATAATAATAATAGTTTCTGTTTTTATGCTGGACTGGGTTTTTCATGTATTAATCAATACTTTTGAATATCTTATCATTTTTTCTTTTGTAAGCCACCTAGGGCAGATTCCTGAAAGAGGCAGAGAAATTTTTCCCCCTAACCAAAATAAATAAATATATACAGAGCCCTGCACCTGTCGATACCTGGTGCCCCAGGGCGTCTCCGGGGCCACCTGTTGTGTTGGGCCAGCCCTGCTGCCAGACCCCACTGAAGAAGCACATCCAATCCACTTCCCCACGTCCCCGTCCAGCACCACTGTAGCGTCGGATGGAAGTGCGGGAGGCTGATAACAGCCAGCTGAGCAACGGAACAGGTTTCCAGCGAGGAAGCAGAGTTTTCATAGCCGTGAGGCCTGACGCAAAACTGAAATCGAAGAATCCCCACGGGGAAGCCAGATGAACAAAGTATGCAGCAGGCTTCTGGTGGGAAGGGTCTCTGCTGCCCACCGTATCTTCCAAAGGGCATCCAAGTGGAGCATTTGATGGGGCTGCCTGGAGACAGAGCACTGGACTGTCTGGAACGGGCCTTTGAGTGCCTCTCTCGCGTCCGACCCTTTCCTGCAAGGTTAGATGAGATTCCCGGGGAAGGCAGCAATGTTTTCTACTGAGCTGCAGGCTGGAGACTGAAAGGGGGGGAAGGAGTGAATACATTTCCATTTTTTGAAAGTTTCCAGTCCAAATGGGAGACAGTATTCTGTAAAACAGGAGGCAGATTTTTTTTTAGATGGTCTTTCTAAAATTATTACTTTATTTTTTTTAATCAAGCATATAGCGTGCCTTCGAAGTGTAGGTAACTATTAAAGAGGCCACAAACTTCAGTAGGCTAAATTGGTAGAAACAATTCAGTTATCTTTCCTCCTCACTTCCCCCAAGTGACCCCTGCTCTATGTCCAGAGGAATAATTAATGCTTCAATATATCTTTACAATATGTATCTTAAAGTGCAAGGTGCACTTTACAATATGTATCTTAAAGTGCATGGTGCAAAATAAAGTAACTACAATCAATAAACTTTCATTCTGTTATTTTTATGCTACCGATACTCACTTAGTAATCCAGTACCAGTATAAATATACATATAAAGGTATAAATATACATATAAAGGTATTTATATACATGTAAATATACATATAAAGGTCCTCATGCTTGAGGACCTGGAGTACAAACTTCATATACCTTTATATGTAGGTATATACATCTTTATATGTTTACAACCTTTATATGTATAAACTATTTATTGCATATTTATTGTATGATGTTTATGAAGTCTGTATTAATTGATGTGTATTTATGAAAACTGAGATATTGGATTACTAAGAGGGTGCCTGTGGCATAGAAGTAACAGAGTGAAAGTTTATTGATTGTAATTACTTTATTTTGCACCGTGCACTTTAAGATAAATATTGTAAAGGTATATTAAAGCATTAATTGTTTTTCACGGGGACTGCAGTCTTACTGTTTGGTGGTTTTGCCACATGTATGCACAATATTTGGTGGTGCTATGCCTAGAGGAAGGCAAAAACCCTCCAGGATCCTTGGCTAATATCTTTATATGTTTACAACCTTTATATGTATAAACTATTTATTGCATATTTATTGTATGATGTTTATGAAGTCTGTATTAATTGATGTGTATTTATGAAAACTGAGATATTGGATTACTAAGAGGGTGCCTGTGGCATAGAAGTAACAGAGTGAAAGTTTATTGATTGTAATTACTTTATTTTGCACCGTGCACTTTAAGATAAATATTGTAAAGGTATATTAAAGCATTAATTGTTTTTCACGGGGACTGCAGTCTTACTGTTTGGTGGTTTTGCCACATGTATGCACAATATTTGGTGGTGCTATGCCTAGAGGAAGGCAAAAACCCTCCAGGATCCTTGGCTAATCTGGCCTGAAGGAAAATTCCTTGCTCACCTCAGAGTGGTGACTGGCCTTCCTCTGGGCATGTAAGAAAGGGCCACCAGCTCATCCCTTCATGCCCGCCCTCTCCTGATCTGCGTACATTCATATTGAGTCATAGAATCCTCATTGCTGTCAGGGGGCCCTCTAGCCTCTTCTTAAATGAAGCAAGTGAAACTTTTGAGATCCCTGAGGTGACAAAATACTTTGAGCCAGTCTTGTTTGTACCCTGTGGGCTGTACGAGCAGGTTTGTCTCGATTCCACAGGAGCCAGGTCTCTCAAAAGGAATGAGAAGAAGAGGATTCTGTGGGACTGGCAGCCGGCACCACAACTAAACAAATGTAGAACACCTTATATAGTCAAAGGCTTTCACGGCCGGAGAATGCTAGTTGTTGTGGATTTTCCGGGCTGTATCGCCGTGGTCTTGGCGTTGTAGTTCCTGATGTTTCACCAGCAGCTGTGGCTGGCATCTTCAGAGGTGTAGCACCAAAAAGAGATCTCTCCATGTCACAATGCCAAGACCACGGCTATACAGCCCGGAAAATCCACAACAACCAGCGTAGAACACCTTGACCTGCAAATATATTAAGCTGTATCTTTCAAGTGGCTGTTCAATCAAGATGGGTAGCCATGTTAGTTTGTCTGTAGCTGTAGAAAAGAGCAAGAGTCCAGTAGCACCTGTAAGACTAACAAAATTTGTGGTAGGGTAGGAGTGTTCGTGAGTCACATCTCCCTTCTTCAGATCACGTCTGAACTATCTGAAGAAGGGAGCTGTGGTTGTTAAAGGCAGAGGAGTGAGGCCTCTCAAACTATGGCATCTCTGATTGTTTGGCCCACGCTGTCATGTCTCCCTCTCATCAGTTTCCTTAATAAATCCTTTTTTCTTTGCCTGAGATACAAGACGTGGAAAGCCGCTCTATACCACGGGCACACCTGAATGCCTCCATCCTGCATCTTTTCAGCCTGCAGACAATAAAAACTGGTAGCTTAAGGTGGGCAACCATGTTGGTTTGTGGTAGAACAGCAGGATTTGAGTCCAGTGGCACCTTAGAGACTCGTGTCTGGGGAAGGGAGCTCTGACTCTTGAAGGCTCATACCCAGAAAATCTGGCTGGTCTCTAAGGTGCCAGTGGACTCAAATCCTGCAATAAAAACGAAATCCATTAAAGAGTCCAGTAGCACCTTTAAGACAAACCAATTTTATTGTAGCATAAGCTTTCGAGAACCACAGCTCTCTTCATTGGATGCATCATCAGCTTTCGAGAACCACAGCTCTCTTCATCAGATTCATTGTCAGCTTTCGAGAACCACAGCTCTCTTCGTCAGATGCATCTAACGATGCATCCAACGAAGAGAGCTGTGGTTTTCGAAAGCTGACAATGCATCCGACAAAGAAAGCTGTGGTTCCTGAAAGCTGACGATGCATCTGATGAAGAGAGCTGTGGCTCTTGAAAGCTTATGCTACAATAAAGTTGGTTCGTCTTAAAGGTGCTACTGAACTCTTTACTCCTTTGCAACTACAGACTAACATGGCTAACACCTCTGGATCACTGAATCCATTAAGAAAGTAGAGGACATTCCGGCCCTTGTTTCTATAGTAAAAGGGGAGACCATTTTTGAAAACCGTTGCCCAGAGCTCCAAGCATCCCACCCCAAATGCCCAGGCTCCCAAACTTCAAAGAGGAATCGTCTTCCATCACACACAAGTACCCTGTTCCCTCGTTTTCCTCCTGCTGCAAGAAGGTGACTTCATCCCCCCACTTCATTCCCCTTCTGTGCAACTGAGACCTAATCAATATTTCATTGCCCTGAAACTCTCACTGTATCAGGCAGGGAGGGAGGGAGGGAGGGAGGAACGGCCTCCATTGGCAAAGCAATTTGGATTTTCATTTATCAGCACTACAGAAGTCTGCTCTGAAGAACGAGGAGGAAGGATAAAGAGCCAAAACCAAGAGGTGCCAAATTGCCTTTTTAATATGAGGGCACGTTTAAAATTTGTGCATGTTTGGGAGCCAGAGACTAGCAGATGCCTGGTTCATACATGTGGGAATGGGCAGGTAGTAGATTCTTTGTCTTCCATTTAAAAAGTCCCTGCAAGTAGAAAAGCTGCAGAGCAGTAAGAAAGGTTCTGTTGCCTTTCTTTGCATGCTGGTTTTCTAGTTGCGGGCAGTTTTTAACACAGGGGAGCCTTCCAAAATATGATCCTCCTTCTGCAGTCTGACATGGTGCAGTCCGCTTTGTCCCCTCAGGTCTTGGTCCTATAGTGACTGTTGTAGTTTAGAGACACACGTTTATAGGGATATAGAGGATTTGAATTTATAGACGACTAGCAACCAGGCCCATTGTAAAAACAACGGGCACTAGAAAATGGCCTCCGGAGGTTCAGGCCACCACACCGGGCCTTCTCACCACCACACCAGGCCTTCCTGGGCGTCTGGTGGGCTGCGCCACCTTACGGGGCCTTCCTGCCACCACACCAGGCCTCCCTGGGCTTCCAGAGGGCCACGCCAGCACGCTGGGCCCCTCCCAAGGCCTCGCAGTGACAGAAAAGGCCACCACATCAGAGGCCTTGGCCGCTGCTTCTCTCGGCTTATCCTGGCGCAGGCACAGTGTTGCCAATGACTCACTGCACCTGTGTCAGGATAAAAAGTGATTCGTCGGCAACACAGTTTGTCTTTTATATTTTAGGATCCCTGCAGGTTTGGAGGTAGAACCTGCAGACAGTGGGGTCAGAGAGCGTTCAGGGAACCCAGAAGAACACTGTAAGTTTGACAGTAAACTATTATATTTGCTTTTACTTAGATGTGCCTCTCATATGACTGAGCCATAGTTTATAACTTAGTGCCAGAAGTGGGATTAGAACCAATGCCTCCTAATTTATTACAGGCCTCCTCATTCCCCTGCATTGTGGCCTTAGAAAGATTGCAAAGCCCGCAAATCAAGGCCTGAGTTCCATACTCCCTGCAACGTGGGGGCTGTTTTTCTTATGATCATTGGGAAAGCAACTGCATGGGCGGTTTATGTGCTCAGATCCACAGGTTCGGTCCCCTGCACGCACAATCAACTGACTAAAAAGCTGGATTTGAAGATGCCACAGAATTAGTTGGTAGGGTCCTCAGGTGGCAGAACAGGCTGTACCCCTTTGGACTGCAGGTTCAAGGTTGCCATTCTGAACACACATCCCAGCAAATAGATTCCCTGCAAGCAGAAAACTAACATAGCAAGGAACGGGCTATAAAAGACCCTTTCTCCCTGTGAACAAAACCTAGCACCTAGAAAAGGACCCTTTCTCCCTGTGAACAAAACTTAGAAAAGTTCTAGGCCAAGCTTGTTCCTTGCTTGCCTTCTACTTGGAAAATAGAAAAGAGTCCAGCAGCACCTTTAAGACTAACCAACTTTACTGTAGCATAAGCTTTCGAGAACCACAGCTCTCTTCATTAGATTCATCTGATGAAGAGAGCTGTGGTTCTCGAAAGCTTATGCTACAGTAAGGTTGGTTAGTCTTAAAGGGTCTACTGGACTCTTTTCTATTTTGCTACTGCAGACTAACACGGCTAACTCCTCCGATTCTACTTGGAAGGCATTATGAACATGCAGCCCGTTCCACCATCTCATCCTGCTGCTTGCGTAGACCACTCCAAAGATGTGCCCAATCTTGTCGGAGTTGCTCTCAGATCCTCCACAGCTCAGAAAACATCTAAACAGAACTTCAGACACAAAACTCACCAGGGACCCCTTACTCTGTAATTGGGGGGGGGGAGGAATCCGCCCATCTTAAAAGCCTGTCGTAAAGCTTATCACATACAAAGTGGTATAATACATGCTGTACCAGCACTGAATATCCCTTTAGCTTAATTTGCCTAATTTATAATAATAATACTAATAACATTCGATTTATATACCACCCTTCAGGACAACTTAACACCCATTCAGAGCAGTTTACAAAGTATGCTATTATTATCCCCACAACACTAATCCCCCTGCAAGGGGGGTGGGGCTGAGAGAGCTCTGAGAGAGCTGTGACTGACCCAAGGTCACCCAGCTGGCTTCAAGCGGAGGAGTGGGGAATCAAACCTGGCTCTCCAGATAAGAGTCCTGCCGGTCTTATCCACTACACCAAACTGGCTCTCTCAGTTATTCTGATAACTTAGAGCTATCCTGGTGCAGAATGTTCGGCAGGTGATGTAGTGGTGGAAACCGAGTACAGAACCCATTTGAAGGCCCTTTCTCAGCCTAGCTGACCCCCTCAGCCATCTCCCCCACCGTCTTGGCTGCGGAGGCAGAGTGGGAGGTTAGACTGGCCCAGAGACAAACTGAACCAAGCTCCCCCACTCCATGGACCACTGGGGTGGGTTCGGATTGCTCCTGTTTGCCAGCACCTTTTTGAGGGGACAGCCCTCCTGGAACATTCCCAGTGTGTTTATTTATTTATTTATTTATTTATTAACATATTTATACCTCACCATTCCACCTAGCTGAAGGCAGCTTACAAAAATAGTTAAAAATGCCCAAAATAAAACCGAGATGAAATCTTCCTCCCTCCAGCATTAAAAGATGCCTGCCCTACACACACCCTCAAAAGCCCCGGCAAACAAGCACGCCTCACAGCGCCTCTTGAAAATCTCCGGGGCTCCCCATTTCAGAGAGCAGAAACCACGATGGAGAAGGCCCAGGCTCTGGTCGATGCCAGACAGGCCACTCTTAAGTGGCAGGATAGCCGACAGATGCCAGCTTAGCGGTTACAGTTGGTGCACCGGGACATATGGCAGGAGAGGGGCCTTCATATAGGTGGATCCCTTTAAAGGGCTTTGAAGTTCATGACCAGTAAGGCATTGAAGGCCCCTCCACCTCTGCTTGGCTGAAGTAGAATTGTGTCCCCTTTTCGGGGCAGCATGGGGGTGGGTGGGAGCTGAGCTCCTTCTGTCCCAATGGCATGCATTAATAATGGCCAGCGATCTGACCCTCCAGGGGCGGCTTTTTTTCCAGCTGGGGGAAAGGTTGCCGAGGGTAACCTGAGCTCAAGGCATTGGGACCGGCTCAGGTGTTACGGGGCATCTCAGATTCCTGGCTGGGTTTGAGCCAAGGGGAATGTTAACACGAGGGAATGGCGTGCCAGCAACTTGTAAGGCGGGCAGAGAAGAGCGGGCAAAAACCTAGCATGAAGCTTTTTCAGGGGCCAGGGGGGGGGAGGGGGTCTTAAAACTCTTTATTCCTTTGGGAGATTTTCAAACTACACCAGACGGGAGATGTTTAGCGCTCGAGGATGAAAACAGGTGAGAATCCAGCTCACAAGCAGACCCCCCAAAAAGCCTTTTATTTTCCTTTGTTTGCATCCCTCTTCCCCTGATGGGGCCCAAAGTGACTTCCATAGTTTTTTTTCCTCCTTGTTATCCTCACAACAACCCTGTGGGGTAGGTTAGGCCGAGAGTGCATAATTACCCCCAAGACACCCAACGTGCTTCCATGGCAGAGTGGTGAATTCGAACCTGGTTTTAGAACTTAATCCATGGGGAAAGCCTTTCGAAGCTCATTGAAATGAGGGGTGATGGCACATAGGTAAAAGGGAAAGGTAGTCCCCTGTGCAAGCACCGAGTCACTACTGAACCCTGACCCTTCCCCGGTCATCTATACTTTACCCCCAGGAAACCGGGTACTCATTTTACTGACCTCAGAAGGATGGAGGGCTGAGTCAACCTTGAGCCAGCTACTTGAACCCGGCTTCCGCCAGGATTGAACTCAGGTCATGAGCAGAGCTTGGGCTGCAGTACTGCAGCTCACCACTCTGCACCACGGGGCTCTTGGTGATGGCACATACCAGTGGAGATTACCCCCACTTTGCTTCCTGGTGGGTCAGTCTGTCCACTATTCTTGTAGCTCCTCAAAACTGAGCCCTACAGGGGCCTGACTTACAATTGCCAACCTCCGGGTAGTAAAGAGTCCAGTAGCACCTTTAAGACTAACCAACTTTATTGTAGTGTAAGCTTTCGAGAACCACAGCTCTCCTCTTTAGTATTGTAGCGTAAGCTTTCGAGAACCACAGCTCTCTTCATCAGATGCGGATGCAATAAAGCTGGTTAGTCTTAAAGGTGCTACTGTTTACTATTTTGCAAAGAGGAAAAAATGGCAACTTGTGGGGCAGGGGGCTCTATGGCATCACATCATTGCCAAGCTCCCTCCTTTCGCTAAACACTCTCTACAGTCTCCACCCTCAAATCTCCAAGATTTTCCCAACTTGGAGCTGGCAGCCCAACTGCAGCCACATACAAGTTCTATAGCTAAATTTCCTCCTATGTATTTTGAGCTACTTCCAGATCTCCAGGAATTTCCCAACCTGGAGTCAGCAACCCTGTGCAGGGCAGTGCAGACTTATGATCCGCCTTGCTTCGTGGTGAGCGCATGCGTACACACCCACCCATGTACCCCCAGCTACCTGGCAATGCTCTTTCCAGGTTTATTAGCTACAAATGCTTAAAAGCAGGTTTTGCAAATTCCTGTTGGGAGGGTAAAGTTCACACGTCCTCCTCAGCCTCTCCCTCCTGAGCAGCGCCTTTTTTCCTGGGAAAAGAGGTGGTGGAACTCTCAAGAGGGGAATGAGAGAGAAACACCCAGGCCCCCTTACACAATGACCATTTCCTCCAGGAGAACTGACCTCTGTCTGGAGATCAGGGGGGCGGGGCCACCGGACACGAGAGGTGCCGGAACGCCGTTCCACTGCATTCCCGCTGAAAAAAAGCCCTGCTTCTGAGTAAGAGGGAGGCTTTATTCACTCTTCCGGAGGCTTCAGGTTATCAGAATTGCTGCTTCCTCCAGCCCAGCACCCATTGCTCCTGTCTCGGCATCCTCGACCCAGCCAAAACAACCTGACTTCACCTCTCTAAGCCTCTAAGCTGCCTCCACACCTCCTGCTGCTCATTAGGACAGGGCTGGGCAAAGTAACCCAGTTAAGCTCCCCCCTCCCCTCTCAGTCTTTATGCAACCAGGAATATGGGGCAGCCGCACACTGTGGGTGTCTTTCTGCTCCCCGCATCTCCTGGGAGGGGATTCACATGTCGAAAGGAGGATGGCAAATCGAGAAACGCACTTTCCACCCCTCTGCAAAACCTGGCATGGAAAATCTTCTGGAGTGGCCACATATTTATTTAATTTTTAAATGGAGGTGACCGATTCACTGCAAAGATGTTCAACGTATTGTCGAAGGCTTTCACGGCCGGAGAACGATGGTTGTTGTGGATTTTCCGGGCTGTGTTGCCGTGGTCTTGGCATTGTAGTTCCTGACGTTTCGCCAGCAGCTGTGGCTGATATCTTCAGAGGTGTAGCACCAAAAGACAGAGATCTCTCAGTGTCACAGTCTGACTGCACAGGGAAGCCATTGAAATCCACAAGCATAAGCAAAACTTCAACAGGAAAGAAGAAACCTTAAGAATGAACAGAGCATGGTTTCCAGTTCTGAAAAACACCAGGCCAACAAAACATTCTATCCCCGACAATAGCCCTGCAGAGAAGATTAGCACATCAAGTACCAATCCATATGCAAAAGAACCTCCTCAGGATACAGTGAAGCCTCCCGCCATTAGCATTCCACACCCTGGGAAACTCTTACAGGATGACTCAGCTCAGTCCCACCCCTCCTGAGTAGATATAAATGACCTACATCTTTTCCACACTGTGACACTGAGAGATCTCTGTCTTTTGGTGCTACACCTCTGAAGATGCCAGCCACAGCTGCTGGCGAAACGTCAGGAACTACAGTGCCAAGACCACGGCAATACAGCCCGGAAAACCCACAACAACCAATGTTCAACGTAGTTCACAAAAAAGCAACCTTAGAATAAGCACATTTTAAAAATTGTAACCTCGTTAAAACCAATGAAATTGTAATCAGCAGAGTGAGAAAGCAGGACAAAAGACGTCAGGCAGACAGTCTCTAGAGTCGCACACAGGCAGTGTGAGTAGTGGTTACGGAGTCAGTCTAGGAGACCCAGGTTCGAATCCACCCGCTGGCATGAAACTCACTGGGTGATCTAAGCCACTCACACCTCTTCTAACCTACCTCACGGGTTTGTTGCGATAATAAAATCGAGGAAGGGAGAGCTTTTTTGGGGGGTGGGGTGTCAGATAAAAAAATTTGTAAGGCACAAGATTACAAGCCTCGAGATTAAAACTGAATACGCAATTCAGCATGAGGCAGTTAATAAAACTCTCCAAGCATTAAAATGAAGACACCAACATCTGCAGAAAGATTAACTAATAAAACACAAGGCAAAAAGAGGACATTCCAAGGCAGTGAACGGATTTTCTGCCTTTGAAACCAAGACCTTGAAGACTCATTTATCCACTGAGACATTCAGCAACAAGGAGCTGCTTTCTCTGTTTGTTTGTAGTCCGCCTTTCCCACTGAGACTCAAGGCGGATTACGTAGTGTGAGATTAGTACAATTAGTGGCAAGGACAAGGGCAGGCATTTAAATACAGTGTCAGGAACATTTCCATAAACAATGTCATGGGGTAAATGAATACAAGTTTACAAAGATACTGTATTAGCAAGGATCCAGTATAGGGTTGAGGAATTGCTGAAACAGAACATAATCAGTTCTGTGACTTACACTGAACAATATAAAGCACAGGTAGGATATAAGAGTACATATTTAAAGCAACAGATAATATGTAGGGCAACATAATGGTGAAATCTATGGTTTCTAACTCATTAGTGAAACATCCTACAACATCCCCTTTCCTACAATACCGCCCTCTTAGCTGAGAAAAAGGCCTTTTTGAATAATTCAGTTTTGCATTGTTTGTGGAAAGCCAGGAGGGTGGGGGCTCTCCTCAGGCAGGCCGTTCCATAGGGTAGGGGCCACCACAGAGAAAGCCCGTATACGGGCCGCTGTTGATTTTGCCCATGTAGGTAGATCTTGATTGTTACTGTTTTGGTGTATCTCCCCCCCCCCGCTTTTTGTGTAGAGTATTGCTTTCAGAACACACAATCAGACCCATTCTAAATAAATAAAGCATGCACAAAGGGGGCATACCATCTTGTTTTAGCTACATCTTTTCAGCTCCCAAAAATCAAACATGAATTCCCCAGCTCTTTCAAAAAGCGTTTTATTTAGTAAAAAAAGACAAGACGCCCCCACGCTTTCAGCCAACATTTACATGGGTAAGCAGAGATTCTAATTGGAGGAAGCTGCGAGGAACACCATCTCCTCCAGAAGGTGACATTAGGGTTGCCAATAGACCTGGAGAAAAACGGCCTGTTCCTTTAACAGTGGCTTCATTTGTGGAAATGGACGGGTGAGGCTTTTTGTGGTGGTGCAGGAGGGAAATGTCATCAAGTCACAGCTGAATTATGGTGTTTTCGAGGCAAGAGATGAAGGGAGGTGGTTTGCCATTGCCTGCCTCAGTATAGCAGCCCTGGACTTCCTCGGTAGTCTCCAGTCCAAGTACCATCCAAGGCTGACCCTCTTTAGCTTCCAAGAGGTGATGAAATTGGGCTAGTCTGGGCCATACCCTTTGCATAGAATGGAGGTAAATTAGCTAGTAAACATCTCCTATTAAGCACAAGCAAAAGGATTAATTAAACAAGTAATAGAGGTTATTGAATGCCCATCTGACATCTCCAAGGCAGCAAAACTTGGGGTGCTGTTAAATGTCAAGGGTACATCTGAGCCTGCAGCGTGCTTGGCCTCCGTGGAAGCATATCATTTTAGAAGGGTGTTTAGCTAGATGCTCTGCTCTACCATCTGCAGTTATCGAAGGCAGGTGCAACAAAACTCCCTACCAAGAAAGGGGGTCCATGCCCCCTAAGTTAGATGGAGTGTGTTGAGCACATGTTTATTAGTTGTCTAGTTTATAGGGAGGTTCGTCTCAGATTCATCATCCCATTACTCGACGTGATCACCGATCATATAACCACTAATAATGCAAGGCTTCACTGGTTTTTATCTGATAAAATTTTTAGGATTACACGTAGCTAAATTTTGTGCATCAATTTTTAAATTACAGGAATTGCAATTAAAAAGCTCTTAAAAGTCCATCTCTTTTCCTTTATTGTATCCTTCCTTGATTAATGTGTATGCTGATCTTAGGACCGTAATGCACGAAACTTGAACTTGAACATCCTATTCAATTTCTATTAAAATGACAGGGCGTTTTTTTCTCCAGGCTGTTGGCAACCCTAACTATGAGCGGAACTACAAGAGACAAAAGGCACAGGTTGGACACTTGTCAGCTTCCCTCAAGTTTTGATGGGAAATGTAGGCAGCTTGGCGGAATGTTGGACAAGTGACAGTTGAAAAGTCCATTGGGCAGCAGTCGGAGAGCCGAGCTGTAAAACCAGGATGCCTACATTTCCCATCAAAACTTGAGGGAAGCAGACAAGTGTCCAATCTGTGCCTTTTGTCACTTGTAGTTCTGCTCTATGTCATCCATACCTTTGCAATAAAGGAAGAGCAGCCTACAGTTATCTTTTAAGTTTGCAGGTGCAAAACCCAAGATCACCTAGCATAGAACAAGTCAGCTTTCTCCCTCCCCAGTTTAAACACCCTCTCAGGTAAAGAAACCATCGAATTTCTTCAAAGAGCGGTAAAATGCAAGGTTCCCTCGTTCCCTCCCAATGCAGTTTTTGGGTAACCTGGGACTTCTGACCCGTTACGGAACATGGAGCTGGCAGCATCATTAATTCATCGTCTGTCGATTCAAACAGGCAGCAGCCAGCTCAGGCCATTATAAATATCCAGCCAAGCTATGAATTAACAATGGCCCGTGAAATCCTAGCTCCCTAGAAATTCCTTCCCAGACAACAGAGTTTTCACCTGAGGCTGAAATAAGGGGGCAGACAAGGCAAGCATCTCGGAGGGTTGCCAACTTCTTTCCAGACCCTGCTGCTGTGCTTTTTAAAAGCATCTTGGCATGCAGACCGAAACAGGCCGTATATAATTAAAAAAAGTCCATTAGCTGCTCAAAAAATGAGGGGAGGGCAGGAACGTGCAAGCAAGAGGGGGTTGTTTTCTGGAGGCTACTTCGTCTTAGGGTTTTAATGTCTTTTATCATGGGAAATTTCTTTGCAGCATCGATATATGTTATATTCGGACAATTATGAACAATAATCCTGAACTATCCTGCAGACAGGAGGCGGCAACTCTGGTTTATCTCTGTCTACAGAAAGTCTTGCCAGCTGATCCTTGCAGATGTTGTCGCAGTGAACAGCACAGCAGTCAGGCCGGGCTGTTTATTGTCAGTTTTGGTTAGCAGCCTTCTGTGCCAGACATTCCAAAGGCACAAATGCCTTTGCTTTAAAAAAAAGAAGAGGGTAATCAACCCATGCCGATACACTGGCTGCTTCCGCACACGTTGGATAATCCACTTTCAATGCTCTTTAGTGACATTTGGAACTGCTTTTCCACGTGTGGAACAAAAAATCCATTTCTAAAGGATTGCTAAAGTGCATTGAAAGTGCATTATTCAACGTGTGAGGAAATGGCCACTATCTGCATTTCTGTGTGTAAGCCCCCTTGGAGACCAACTGGTGCAAAGGTGGGCCCTTAATCTTTTGCATAGAGTAAATAGTAACATTGACATCAGTTATTTTAAAAAGTCATTGCAACAAATGCTCTTGAATATATCACCTTCTGGTTTATAAACCATTCCTTGCCCCCTCCACACCAGCTTAGCTTGATTGAGATGTCAAGTGTCCCTCTTCTATTCACTGGACCCTGCAGTTTAGACCGAAATCTATGGGCCAAGCTACAAGTGACGAATGACACTTGAACAGCAAGTAAACGGACTCACGTGTATTCCTCCCTGTTCACTTGCGCTCCACTTGCACTCTGCTTGATCACTATGTGGATCACTTGTGGAGCGCAAGTGAACAGGGAGGAATACACGTGAGTCTGTTCACTTATCGTTCAAGTGTCACTCGTCACTTGTAGCTTGGCCCTAGTGATCAAGTGGAGTGCAAGTGGAGCGCAAGTGAACAGGGAGGAATACACGTGAGTCTGTTCACTTATCGTTCAAGTGTCACTCGTCACTTGTAGCTTGGCCCTAGTGATCAAGTGGAGTGCAAGTGGAGCGCAAGTGAACAGGGAGGAATACATGTGAGTCTGTTCACTTGCCGTTCAAGCGCCATTCGTCACTTGCAGCTTGGCCCTTACTGCATATGTCTGTGCCATCAAGTTGCAAGTGGCTTCCAAGTCAAGCGAGAAGCAGCTGTGGTTTGCCATTGCCTTCCTCTGCAGAATCCGTCTTGTTTGGTGGCCTCCATCCAAGTACGGACCCTCCTTAGGTTCCGAGATCTGACGAGATCGGGCTATACCATGCGGCCTTCCCTCCCATCAGTTTAGCACATTTTTAAAATGTTGCTCTTCCTCCAAGCTGCTCAAGACAATGCACAAGCTTCTCCCCTCCCCATTTTCCCCGCACAATAACTCTGTGAGCTAGGTATATCCAGGGGTCATTTTGTAGAAAAAGAGCTGGAGGAACTCATTAGAATAACTCATTAGCATATGCCACACCCCTTGCCATCACCAGAAGTGTCTCATCAGCCTAACTGATTTGCATATGCCACACCCCCTGACATCACCTATCCTGGCTGTTTTGGACCCAATCCTGGCCATTCAGGGCCGAAATTGGGCCCAAAATGGCAAAAGGGGGCTGAAAATGGCCGAAAAGGGGCCCAAAATGATCAGGATCAGGCCGCTGATGAGCGGGAGAGTGATCCACCACCCGTCAGAGGCCTGATCTGGGCCACTTCGGCCCTAATCCAGGACGAAACGGGCCCAAAATGGCTGAGAGTCAGGTGAGTGGGGCCACCTGACATGTGACCTCTTTGGGAAACTGCAGGAACTGCGTTTCTGCGCGTTCCCCCTCGAAATGAACCCTGGGTATATCCAACTCCAGGACCTAGAACAATGATGTGAATTCTCCCACAGAATCAGAATTATAATAACCGCACTTATATACCGCTCTCCTCTTGAAACTCTCTCTCTGCAGCAGCTTCGCTGGAGCCTAGTTCAGTTAGTTTTAAAGGTTTTAAAAAACGGGTCTTTAGTTTTTGGTCATAATTTCCAAGCAGCCCCAGAAGTTTTAGGCTGAGCCAGTGGCGATTAGGAATTTTAAATAAATATAAATAGACCTACATTGTTCTCAGATAATATATATCAGTGGCTGCTAACCAAGAACAAGGGCTGTGCTAGATTTTGCTGAGCTATGCATGTATATGTTCCGAGTTCAAGTTCTGCCCATAACATGGATGCCTGAGAGCCAAGATGCCCTCAAGGATGCATTGCAGGGGGACAAAAGTGCCTACCTGAAATCACTCAGAATGTAACGGTCCTACGATGTGACTTTCCAAACAGATCTACCTGAATGTAGCCAAGAAAAAACACTTGATTTTTCTTTATACTTTTGTTGTGTGATTCTCATGTTAAAGTCCAACCCATCTACAGCCGAATGTATGATTTAAACCCCACGTTTATCTAGGTATAGGTACCCAGTTTTATTTGTAAAGTGGGCATGCATTGGCTTATGTACATGCATGCATGTACATTGGGTACACATAGCTTGGAAAAAGGCTAAAGAAGGATTCTTCAGCTGGAGGGAAATTATTTGGGAAGCAACTGTATTTATGGAGTTTGTAGCTACCCACCACTAGGTAATATTACCCCATTTTGGATTCCATTGTTTCTTTAATCGGTGCACCATCTAAGATTAATCTCCAATTTTCCTCGTAGATTTTCACTCTTCAGTCTTTTAAAAGATCCAGAGGAGTGAACCGTGTTAGTCTGTAGTAGAAAAATAGTAAAGAGTCCAGTAGCACTTTTAAGACTAACCAACTTTATTGTAGCATAAGCTTTCGAGAGCCATGGCTCAGAAGAGAGCTTTTCCTTGTTAATTACAAAAGGAAAAGGAAGAAAGTGGCGTCAGCGTTCCAAAAAGCTTATATCTTGTCATTAATTCATTGTATAATTGCTGCAATAGTGTTTACTGATTGTTGACTGATG
This sequence comes from Eublepharis macularius, assembly GCF_028583425.1. Taxonomy (NCBI): domain Eukaryota; kingdom Metazoa; phylum Chordata; class Lepidosauria; order Squamata; family Eublepharidae; genus Eublepharis; species Eublepharis macularius. The sequence continues at coordinate 3,975,805 of NC_072798.1, forward strand.
TATATTGGATTGTTTCTCATTTAGATATTTTGATATATATACATTGTACACGAGGTTATTCTTACAAAATTACGTAGCACTTTGCACTTTAAGAATCGTTTCTCAGTACACTTTTTGTAAGATACTTGTAGAGTTTCTTCATTGTAGGTTCCCTCCGCTTTTTTGGTGTTGGGTTTTGATCTAGTGAGGGTTGCTACTTGCTACAGTCTCGATCCGCAGCTCAGAAGAGAGCTGCGGCTCTCGAATGCTTATGCGACAATAAAGTTGGTTAGTCTTAAAGATGCTACTGGGCTCTTTAATCTTTTAAAAGACTTGTGCCATTTGGTATTAAAAGAGACGTCTGACCATGTTAGTATTTTCAGTTGTAGGCTGCCGTTCCCGCTTCTTTCCAGGAAGGCGAAAGAGAAACCTGAATCGTGCCATTTAGCACCACATTATTTGTTCCAATCTGCCTGGCATCGCGACAAGAGGTTGGATCCAGTCAAGTTTTTCACTCCATCGCCACTTAACTGCCCTTCCCACTACAATTTCCAAGTTCCATCCCATATGGCTTTTGTCCTTTCACCGTCCCACAGCCTTTCTGCTTGGTGGCCTCTTCCTTTTTTCACCAGCAGAAAAGCTGGCTGGACCCAACCCAAAGGGCCAACTGAAACACCTGCTTTGCAACTTTGCTTTTACTAACATTCCATCTGATGAAGAGTTCTGGAGCACACAAAAGCTTGCACATTGTTTTGTGTTCTTCGCGTGGATGCTCATAAAAGGTATGACATGGCTTTGTTTTCAGAAAGGCTTTATTACCTTCCCCATTCTGGTTGATGATAATAACAGTAATAACAATAGATTTATATACTGCCCTTCAGGACAACTTAACACCCACTTGGAGTGGTTTACAAAGTGTGTTATTATTCTCATGACAATCACCCTGTGAGGTGGGTGGGGCTGAGAGAGCTCTGAAAGAGCTGTGACAGATCCCAAGTCAGCCAGCTGGCTTCAAGGGGAGGAGTGGGGAATTGAACCCGGTTCTCCAGATTAGAGCCCCTTCACCACTACACCAAACTGATGGGAAATGCTGTGTAACACAAGGGTCTGCATGCTTTTTTCACTGGCAGATATTGGTCCAATAAAAAGAGAGAATTTCCCCACCCCAACTTTTATACACTTTGGGGCATCACATTTCCAAAATGAGTCAAAACTAAAGCAGAGTTGTGTAACTGGAGCGTGACTGCCACCTGCTGGCTGAATGGAGCCGGCGCAAGATCTTTGGGCTTTCCACCAAACTCCCAAGGGCAGCTTTACTTAGAGCCAAGCTACAAGTGATTTTTGCCTGGCAAGTGAACAGACTCACGTGTATTCCTCCCTGTTCACTAGTGCTCCACTTGCGCTCCACTTGATTGGAGTGCAAGTGACTGGCAAGTGAACAGGGAGAAATACACGTGAGCCTGTTCACTTGCCAGGCAAGTGTCATTCATCACTTGTAGCTTGGCCCTTAGAGCCAAACTACTCAAGACGCACCACACGTGTTCCCCTGGCGGCTCTTCCTCCAGGAGCTTGGGGGTGGGGGGATGGACATAACAGGAGGCAGGAAATCCAGGATGGCTTTTTGTAAGAGAGGGAGAGAAAATCTCTACCATCACTCTTCTCAGCAGAAAATTGCATTGTAGAATGGCTGAACATTGGTTCAGCACAGTGAACATTCGCAGGTTCTGGCCTAGTTTAAAACATGCCGGCTCAGCTAATGAACAAAACCTGCAAGTGGTTTCCGAGTCTCTTGTGAAAGGTCCTTGAATGTTCTCATAGCAGTAATGCCAGCAGTGGAATGGAGTTCCAGAACTTCTTGAAAATGGTTGTTGTGGGTTTTCCGGGCTGTATTGCCGTGGTCTTGGCATTGCAGTTCCTGACGTTTCGCCAGCAGCTGTGGCTGGCATCTTCAGAGGTGTAGCACCAAAAGACAGAGATCTCTCAGTGTCACAGTGTGGAAAAGATGTAGGTCATTTGTATCTACTCAGGAGGGGTGGGTAGATACAAATGAGTAGATACAAATGACCTACATCTTTTCCACACTGTGACACTGAGAGATCTCTGTCTTTTGGTGCTACACCTCTGAAGATGCCAGCCACAGCTGCTGGCGAAACGTCAGGAACTGCAATGCCAAGACCACGGCAATACAGCCCGGAAAACCCACAACAACCATCGTTCTCCGGCCGTGAAAGCCTTCGACAATACATTCTTGAAAATGGTCACATGGCTGGTGGCCCCGCCCCCTGATCTCCAGACAGAGGGGAGTTGAGATTGCCCTCCGCGCCGCTGGAGCGGCGCAGAGGGCAATCTCAACTCCCCTCTGTCTGGAGATCAGGGGACGGGGCCACCAGCCATGTGACCATTTTAGCGGCGGGCAATTTAAACTTTTAAAAACTCCCCCCTTGTTGCAGCTGACCCAAAATGACGTCATTGGCCCAGGGAGCATGCATGCATTTTGCGCGTGCACATGTGATTCCAGGGGCACCACCTCCTGCCAAGAGTTGCCCCCTGTGCTGGCAACCCACTGAGTTCCACCACCTCTTTTCCCAGAAAAAAAAGCCCTGAGTAATGCTAATGTGCAGCGTTGCCCTGACTGGCTTCTGAGTTGCCTCATGAGACATGGAAGACTAGAAAAGAGTACACATTGCACCTGCCATTCTTCATTCTTCACCTTGGCAAGCCTCCATGCTGCACCAACTGAGTATGGAGTGGGCCCGCATGCTACCAGATGGGTACGATGAACCATCCTTGGATACTACCCAGAGATTCTTAAGTTAGTAAGCTCTTAAGAATTTTAGATAGGCAGTTTTTAGTTTAGCAACAGCAAGGTTTATTTGTTTTATATCTGTTGCCTGCATGAGTGCTTTTGTGCTTTGCCACGTTCGCTAAAGTTAATAAAATATACTTTAATCAAGAGGAGTTAGCCATTTTAGTCTGTAGTTGCAAAACAGTAAAGAGTCTGACGATGCCTCTGTTGAAGAGAGCTGTGGTTCTCGAAAGCTTCTGCTACAATAAAGTTGGTTAGTCTTAAAGGTGCTACGGGACTCTTTACTGTTTTAATCAAGCTGTGTCTGGAATCACTGGCTGCGATGTGAGTATATTCCAGGAACGAACTCAGAGCCAAGCTACAAGTGACGCCTGACACAGGTTGGACACTCGTCAGCTTCCCTCAAGTTTTGATGGGAAATGTAGGCATCCAGGTATTGCAGCTGTAATGGAGAGCCAAGCTGTAAAACCAGGACGCCTACATTTCCCATCAAAACTTGAGGGAAGCTGACAAGTGTCCAACCTGTGTAAGGCGTCACTTGTAGCTTGGCTCTCAGGGACTGGAGGGCTGGGGCTGGGGCTGTGGGGAAGGCGGAGCTCTCAGTCCAACAAAGTTAAAGGGTGGCGCACCTCACCTGCCTGACGATTGGAGAGGCTGTCTTCAGCGCCCAAAGTGGGAGAGCTTGGAGTGGCAAGCCCTACAAGGGGAGTGAAGAGGCGATGGGGCACAGGTATGCCCCTGTACGTGGCCTACTGATGGGATCTCTGCTTAGTTGGGCAGTCTTGGGGAAGGAGGCAGGGAACGGTCTCAGAAAGCAGAGAAAACAGTCCAGCCACAAGCAATGCCGGAAAAAAACATACCAAAAGTGAGTGAAGGAATTTGAGTGGAACGTTTCAGATAAGGTTGCTAATTCTGGGTTGGAAAATTCCTCGAGTTTGGGGGGCAGAGCCTGGGAAGGGAGGGGGGAGAAGGGGAGTGATGCATACAGGTCACACACCGAAGCCGCTCTTCTCCTCCAGGGGAACTGTAGTCTGGAGATCAGTTGTAATTCCAGGAGAACTCCAGGTCCCACCTTGAAGTTGGTAACTTTGATTTCTGACCAACACCTCCTTCACTCCGAACATCTTTGCAAGCAATTGCTGTCCGCAGCCCACCTGAGAGCCAGCTCTATTGGAAAAGCCTTCTTCATTGACGTAGCATCAGGTGCTCTTGAAGCTCCGTCAGGTGATGCCACATTTGAGGTGGGCCATGCCTCAAGCATGCTGTTACCAAGAGATAGACGTCACCTGTGTGAAGCTTTCAGAGGTTCAGAGCTCAGTATGCACATTGTGTGTGTGTGGTGCCCTCAAGTCATAGCTGACTTACGGCTACCCCTGGTGGGGTTTTCATGGCAAGAGATTAACAGAGGTGGTTTGCCACTGCCTGCCTCTTCAATCCTGGTCTTGGTTGGAGGTCTCCCATTCAATTACTATCCAAGGCCAACCCTGCTTAGCTTCTGAGATCTGACGAGATCAGGCTCACCTGGGCCATCCAGGTCAGGGTGTATGCACATTACCACATGGTAATCTTTACAACAACCTTATAAGGCAGATCAGCATTATGGCCAATGAAGTGGGAGCTGAGGGACGATGCCTAAGGGCATCTGACAAGCTCATGGCAGAGGCAGGATTCGAACCGGGGACTGGCCGTTTCATTGCACAGTGTCTTACAGTGCAATCCTATGCAGTTACTCCAGTCTCAGCCCACCGTTAGTCTCTCTGACGAGTCTCTGCTTAAGAACACAATTCTGCCAAAAGTATCAATGGCACAGAGAAAACGAGTTTAATGTTTCATTTTTGCCACCTTCATTCTAGACCATCGTTGTGGGGTAGGAGCCTATGCAGAAAGCTCTGGGTTCGGATTCTGGGATCTCAGTTTAAAAGGACTTCAAGTGATGATACAGACCATTTCTGACTGAGAATATACAGAATTTCGGGGAGGCCGGGAATGGCTGCCTGGCAATTCTACTCCCTTGAAAGCCGTCGTGCAAGTTGGGTTCAGGCCCATCTGCAAGAACCCTTTGCAGATCTGGGAATCTCCTTTTCCTTTCAGAAGAGTTAGACATATAGCAGCAAAATAGTAAAGCGTCCAGTAGCACCTTTAAGACTAACCAACTTTAATGTAGCAGAAGCTTTCGATAACCACAGCTCTCTTCGCCAGACGCATCTCTTCCGACGAGGCACCTGACGAAGAGAGTTGTGGTTCTCGAAAGCTTAGGCTACAATAAAGTTGGTTAGTTTTAAAGGTGCTACTGGACTCTTTACTATTTGTATGCAACAAGTTTGGGAGAGAAGGCAGCGTGGGATAGCCCGATCTCATCAAACTCAGAAACTAAGCAGACTCGGTACTTAGATGGGAGACCACCAAGAAAGACTCTGCAGAGGAAGGCGCTGGCAAACCACCTCTGCATCTCACTTGCCTTGAAAGCCCCTTGCTGGGGTCACCGTAAGTCAGTTGTGACTTGACGGCACTTCACACACACGCATGCAAGAAAGGCATCTTCCAACTGCCTTTATCCGATTGTCACTCAACCCATCTTTGGTCAAGATCCAGGTGTTAGAATCGCGCATCACCACCTGGAGTTTTCAAGAAGAGGCTGGATGAATACTTGTCAGAGATGCTTTAGGCTGATCCTGCACTGGGCAGGGGGTTGGACTAGATGGTCTGTACGGCCCCTCCCAACGCTATGAAATGCTTTCTTGTTTTTTGTGGCCAAATGGTGACACCTGCTGGCAGCTGTGAGCAACTGTCCCAGTTTTTTGCACGTTAGCACAGACCCTCCACAGGGCTCCTGGTCTGGGTAGGTTCCCCGTGCAAGCCATTTGGGCAACTGCTTAGGGCAGTGCAATCGCATCCCCTCCCAGTCTGTGCCAGGGTCGTCATCGGCTCTGCCCCTTACTTGGGGCAACAGGATGTCATAATCAGACCTCGGGTGCTGCCCACAGCAAGATTAAATATGAGAGCACCTGCAGCTGCAGCCCAGCTGGCCTCTCCTAGTTCTAGGGCATTTTCAACCTCCCTTTGATATTATAATGCCTTTAACCAAGGAAGAGTTTTTTCCAAAGCAGCACATTTGGGGGAGAAGATAGATCTAGAGGGGTTAGCCGTCTTAAGTCTGTAGTCGCAAAATAGTAAAGAATCCAGTAGCACCTTTAACACTAAACTTTATTGTAGCATAAGCTTTGGAGAACCACAGGTCTCTTCATCAGATGCATGCATCTGACAAAGAGAGCTGTGGTTCTCGAAAGCTGACGATGCATCTGACGAAGAGAGCTGTGGTTCTTGAAAGCTTATGCTACAGTGAAGTCGGTTCGTCTTAAAGGTGTTACTGGACTCTTTTACAGATTTGAAGGAGTCCGTGATGTGGCAAGGATGAATGCTTTGGAAGACCTGGGGCTCAAATTGCCACACTGGCACGAACATCACTAGATGACCTTGGCCAAGGGGCTTCTTGTGAAGACGAACCTTCTGCGTTTTCTTTCTTCTCTGACAGGCAAATGTGGGGTTCAGCAACCCCACCCTCAGAATTCAATATGGTGCATATAATTTCCTCCTGATCTATTTTATCCTCCCTTCAGAGAGAAGGAATGAATGAACTGACGCCAGCCATGGGTCACACCCAAACTTTACACCCAACTGGAGCAGACCCGCATCTGCAACTGGCAGGTGTCCTTTGCCCCAGTCCACTTTGACAGGAGCCCTGTTCACAAGTTACAGTGAACAAAGGCACCGTCTGTGTCAAATGTACCTTTGATTTCTTATGTTAGATGCAATGCACGTACAGCTGAATGTGTGGTTGAAACCCCACGTTTATCCTGGTTTTTCTCACGTTGTAAAGTGAATGCACGTGGGCTCCTTCTTACAACTTGGGCGCACACACATATATGCAAGTTATACAGACATTTGCTATGACGTGTGAACACAGCTAGGGAGAATACGGTGGGGAATAAGGAGCCGTTCCTTGGGATGAGGCATACCCCCACCCTTAAGAACCTGGCCAGTATTACAGCTTCCTTTGAAAAGCTGCCCCTTACCAAAGCAGATCTAGATACTCGCCAGGCCTAATTAGCGATGGAACCACAACCCTGAGGCTTAACCAGTGTTTTGAAAAAGGACAAGGTAAGCTCAGAGACAATTCTACCTATTGCAAATGGAGCCCCCCCCCCCCATGTTCGCCCCCACTGCTGGTGACATGTGCCGCTTCTTAACTACAAAGAATTCTGGACTAACCACCTAAGATAATTTTGTGTAAGATGATTTGAGAGAGAGAGAGAGAGAGAGAGAGAGAGAGAGAGAGAGAGAGAGAGAGAGAGAGAGAGAGACTGGACTGGACTGGACTGGACTGGACTGGGGACGTGGTATGAAGAACAGACGTCGAACACTGCTCGTGTGTGCATTCCTGCATTTATGTTGGTCTGCCTTTCGCCTCCTCCTGTGCCACGCAGCATGCTGCCTTCTTGAATCTTTGACTTTGCTAGGAGGGTGCTTTGCCTCCCCGCTTCAGATAAGCCGTTTTCACTAGCGCAGGAAAAGGCTTATCAAACCCGCTTCTTGCGCCACCCCAAAACTGCTCAATTCTCATCAAAGCGCTCCTGCCCTGAACCTCTAGGATGGTTTCCACACCCGGCCACTGCAGCAGCCAGCGACTCGAGACACAGGCCTGTGGATTGTAATAGCTCGTAATCGTTAGCAAATGGCAGCAAAATTCCTGGAAGTTCTCGACTGCGATCGCCTTACATTGCAACCTGCGGCTTTTAACAAGAGTGTCTCTACACGAGACATCTTACACGAGGGCGGCTCAGGTGTAGGGAGAGGCAATGTTAGCCGGGAAGCGTAGTTTAAAAAGACAGAGCCAGCGGAGATCGCTCCTCAGAGGGTTTGTTAATTTCATCTTCGCCTCCCCAGAGGGGAGGTGAAATTGACAGAGCCTTCAGGGAGGCAAAGATGAAATTAACAAACCCTCTGAGGAGTGATGGCTGCCAGCTCTCTTTTTAAACTCTGAAATTGACAGAGCCACCTGTCTTTTTAAACTATGCTTCCTGGCGAACGCTGCCTCTCCCTACACTTGAGGGTCCTCATGTAGACATGCTCATAGAACCAAGCCAAAAGACCTGCTCCTGGCGCACAAGAGGGTAGTCCTCATGATCAAAGACGAAACACTTGGAAATGAAGGGTTCTTATTAAAGCCTTCTGAGAAAGGACCAAAATGAGAAGGGTTTACGCAGCCAGCTTCTAGTCCCTCCCTGGCAGGGAGAAGAGAGGCTGCTACCTGGCTACCCACAGCTGCATAACATCTCCCCGACTTCATTCTTCTCCTGTGCCACAGGTATTTACCACCTGGCTGTGTGCAGAGGCACAGGCAGATGGACCTTCATTCTGCAGGGAGATCAGTTGGGGGAGAGAGGAAGACCTTCTTTCCACTCAGAAGCCCCCCCTCCCCCCTTTCTCCTGTTTATTTCTGTTTTTAAATTTTATTTTGGGTCCCCATTGAGGGAAAAAGGAGGATACAAAGGAATTTTTACAAGGCTCTGTGATCCAGACCATTTGATATAAACCTCTGGATTTCACCTTTCATTACCACTTCCCACCTGGGACCTTGAACAAAACTAATTTTAAAGAGAGATATTGGTCTATTCTACAAAAGAGCAATAAACCTCCTTCAATTTGGCAATGCAACATAAAGGAAGAAATGGAACACAAAAGAGAAGTCCAAGGGCACCTTAAGAACTAACAGCGTTGATTCATGTCATGGATACAGCTGGATATGACCAAGTCATATCCGATGCCTTTGCGCACAAAAACGGGGCTAGCCTGGCCCCCCTAACTAGACGTGCCACAAAGGAACTCTAGAGGCCTAGAACAACCTCAGAGAGCAGCACAAAACTGAGAAGTAATACAGTTGTGTAGATTAGCAGAGCCTCTTATTTATACAGTATACTAAAGCCCAGGCGCAGAGATTGTCTGAGAACGGCAGGAATGTCTAACTTCGTAGAAGTCAGAAATAGAATGCAGAGAGCCAATTTGGTGTAGTGGTTAAGAGCAGCAGGACTCTAATCTGGAGAAACAGGTTTGATTCCCCACTCCTCCGCTTGAAGCCAGCTGGGTGACCTTGGGTCGGTCACAGCTCTCTCAGAGCTCTCTCAGCCCCACTTGCCTAACAGGGTGATTCTTGTGGGGATAACAACATACTTTGTAAAGTGCTCTGAGTGGGCGTTAAGTTGTCCTGAAGTGCAGTATATAAATCAAATATTATTATTATTAGTAGTAGTAGTATTGGTCGAGGGCCAAAAGATATTTGTATGTATGAGAAACCTGTACTAACTAATTTTACTTCGCTTTTGTTAAGAGGTAGCAAGAATGAACTGTTTTTATATTTTTAAGATGTTTCAAATAGGGATAACCTTATCTGGTGTTGGAAGTTATAAGATAGTAAGTTAGCCAAGATTGTGCACCCTTTGAAGTGGGACAGCCACTCTTTGGAGGTGGTTCCGATATCCTATAAATATGACAAGATGAACCGAAAGGGAGCTTCTCCCTAGAAGGGTCTCTTTGCCTGTGATCTCCTCCTCTTTGGGTAAGATACTTTTTGGGTTCATGTAATTGCTCTCCTTTAATGATCTGCACAGTAGTTTTAATGGATGGGACGATTTTCTGTTGATTGAGCCAGTTTTAAGAATGCTAAATAATTCTGTTGTTTTAATAAAGGTTTAGAATGGAAGCAGAGATTCTGTAATTGTATTACTTGTGTACAATATCCAGTTATGAGCCTAAAACGTTATTTGTGGAGTACCTCTTGCCAATGATGTGATATAGGAACACTCCGAGCTTCTTAAGTGCACGCCTTTATCCGAATCAGGCCTGACCAGAACATCATGTCGAGTCATTGCTCACAGTATCTGAGGAAGTGAGCGCTGCTTCATAAAAACTCATGCTGGAATCGATGCTGTTAGTCCTTAAGGTGCTGCTAGACTTCTCTTTTGTTTTGCTAGAGTAGAGCAATATGGCTACGCCTCTTGATCTGGTAACTAGTGTTTAAAGCATTTAACCAGCATGTGACATCGTGCCCCCTCCTCCCAGGTCTGGCTTTCTCCACCACCACTCCATTCCTTCGCTCCCCTCCCAGGGCAGCTCCAAGGCTGTGCACTGTGCCATGTCCAAGGCTTAAGATGGCCACTTGCTCTGGGGCGCTTCAGAGGGAACATGCACTGACACACCAGGTCAATGTGCAACCATGGTTGCTGCCTGCACAGACGCTGGGGAGGGGGAAGACGCACTTTGAGCAGCCTTTTTTAAGAAATGGAGACCTACTCTCGGGAGGGCAATTATCAGTCAAGGGGCCAAGGTATATACATATTTTATTTTTAAAAAAGTTTACAGTTTAATTATACACAACTATTTTGAGAGGTTATAATTCTTAGAAGAGGCATTTGCCATGGCGTCAGGCATGCCCAACTACATCATCACAATGCGAGGGGTGGGGTGGGGTGAAGAGAGGAGGAGGGTGAAAAAAGACTCAAATGGAAGGGCTGGGCGCCCCTTTTTCATCTCTTCTAGTATTCACACAATATGTACCAAATACAGTCAGTAAAATAAATGGCCATTTCTCATGCGGCACGGACGCCTGCTTCAAGTGCCAGCACAACTCAAGACGAGCAAGAGAAAGCAAAAAGAAAATATATAGAGATATTTATATATATATTTATAAAACCAGAAGTCCCCAGATCCACTGCCCATCTCCCAGGGTGGCACACAGATGGGGCTACAGTGTCGTCTCCAGACACTCCCAGATTCACATCTTCCATTAGAACCCGCTCCGAAGCTGGTGGCTGAAAGCCAGCACGAAAAAGAGAGATTTCCCCCATGCCTTTCGCTGTGAATTAATCTCCCTTTGCCGTAAGAGGAGGAGAACATCAACTGACCACAAATGCAAGGGGTATTATGCAAGTAGCCACAGACCTTGTTTTTACACTTAACGTAGGCGATCTACGGTTGTGGAAGGGAAGCCGACAGGCCGTAGACTCCCTTCCCTAGTCTGTGGCGTTCACCAGCTAGCCTGATCGAGCCTGGCGCTCCAAACAGTGACCAATGCTTCTTAGGCGACCGCTGTCTTTTTTTCTATAAACTTTTAGATAATGTGACAAGGAAGAGCTAACGGAAGATTTAAAAAGGACCGGCTTGGGAGACCAGAAAGAGGAAAAGTGGAATAAAAATCTTTTGTGCTTCACTGGTCACTGAGATGGAGGAAAGTCACCCCACAGATCAGTCTCTCGTTCAGAAGGTGGGCTGGGGGGAAAGAGGTGACGGGAGATCTCAATTCTTACCGATAGAGAATGCACAACACAGCAGTGGGCAACAATGCGTCTCTGCAGCCATTTCTTGGGTTCAGAGGCCACTTTGGAGGAGGGGGAGCTTTGAACATCCAGCCGTCACCATAACAGGAGGAGCCTTCAACATGAAAACCAGTGGATCAGAACCACCATTAGTGGGCTGGGCATCTAACTGGCAAGCAGAAGGGTTTTTCTTGCTCAGCCCCTAGGCCAGGAGTGAAGTAACTGCACAAAAGGAAATCTTAGAAAGCTTCAATGGAGCAGCGAGGAGCAAGAACGGCTCGGTGGCAGCAGCCGATGTGAAAGAGGCAAGTTGTTCTGTGCTCAACAAGTGTCTTTCTAAGACAAGGGGGTCTTCTAGCAGGGCAGACCCAAGGGAATGGTGGGCATTTGGCTAAGCTCCCTGGGCCTGTTGCGACTGCTCTAAAGGTCAGTCCACTTTGCAGCCAACTAAGCTACTAGGGCTGAGTGCGAAAACTTTGGCTCCAGTCGATAAGAGATGCCGCCACTAGACCATATTAAGGTCTGCTGTCACCTCATCTGAGCAGTTACAAGAACGGCTCAGAGAAGAAGTGGCAGCGCGGGCCTTTGTAGCCCAGCAACGGAGAGAGAGGAGATCAATGAACACTGAATCTTTGGGGGAACCTCTTTATTGTGGCTCGCATCTCCATTGGAAGTTTCTTTTGCATGGTTTAATCCAAGATTGGGGGGTTTGGGGGAAGGAAAAGAAAAACAAGCTGTGTCAAGAAAGGTTGAGGTCTGATCACGGGTTAGGATTAGATTTTTTTTTTAAAGTTACCTGAATGAAGAAAAAGGAATTAGAACACTAATATTTTTTATATACAATATTGAAAAAATACAATTTATTTTGTTTAAATTGGTACCACCATCGCTGCTGCCACCCCCAGCACTTAATTCTATGCCTAAACAGCATCAAAGAACCATCACCCAAGCAGAGCACACACAGAGATCCGTGGCAGGAGCCGAGTTCTCACCCACCCACCCACCCACCCACCCTCAAGCAAGCGACTATGACCACAGCCTGGTACACCCCTTACCTGTTCCGTGGTTAACGCTCAACTCTGGGCTCAAGCAGAGAAGCTCAGCTTGGCAATTAACCACAGCCCTAACGTTGCTGCTTTTTCAATGAGAAAGAAAGAAAAAGAACTTAAATTTGTTTTGCTTCATGCCTGTAATTCCAATTCTTGGTATGCTTTTGCTTTATTAAAGGAAAATAATCATGCCAAAGTTAAATTCTACTTTACATAAAGATGTTTCCAAAAGGAGGGGGGGGAGGAGGAGGAAAACAAACTGATTACGTTTTAGGATTGTACTCTCTTGCCCCCCCCCCCAATTAAATTCAACGCCGTTTAAAGAGAAAAACGGAAGAGGGGAAGATGACAGCATATATCGAGCATAGCTTAACATTCAGTGTTTTGCTCAAGTCACCCATGTTTAAATTCCATGTCCCGTCCAAGAGGCTGCGCCCCTCTGCTTCCCCTCCCTTCACACACATCCTGTCCAAAAGCCTTTATCAAAAGAAGCAACATCCAGATTGGAAACCCATCATCTTGCAGGCTGCTTTTGCCATATTCAAGTATCAACAACATCCCAGGTAGGCATTTATGGTTAAGAGCCTCTCTTACCATTAAATGGGGGAGGGGGAAGAGAAGGACCTTCATCTGTTCAAAATACACCAGAATAAAAACTTTCCGCGCCAAAGAATCCTGGAAGCCAGCATAAATTAGCAGTTTCCTATCAACAAGAGCAGCACCTCCACCCACCCCCCTCTCACCATCAGATCCTCCTCGATTGTCTGTTCTGTTCTACCAACTCACAGGAAAGGTGCTAGTGATTGGCAGAAGTAAGCAGGAGTGCCAAGGGAGCAGTCGTGATCGGTGGCCCAAGAAGCCGACCGAACCAGCCACGGGCTCCGAGCTCTTGAGAAGACCCCGTCTGGCAGGGGAATGCTCACAAAGCAAAGACATCAAGGGGGAAACTTTCTTTTTTTTAAAAAACATGACCGTTGGTGTTTTCGGAGCTGGAACCAAAATGGGTTGGATGTGGTGTACCTCCAGGCAAATTAAGCCAACCTTGGGTAGCGCTTGCTTGGTGTCCCTTCAAAAGAAAAGGAAAAAAAAAAGATTCTCCCGAATCCTAACCAATAAATTGACTTTATGGTCCAGATGCAGGAATTTAAAAGATTCCCCAGGCAAACCAGACTAATCACAACAGGCCTTAGAGGCAGACAGGAAGTCCATGCAAAACGTATTGAAAATCCAAGCCAGTTTGTAAAAATGGTTCTTCAAAGGACTTCGGGCTTGGGTTGTTTTCTTTTAAAAATGCAACTCCACTCAAAGCATGAGCCAACACATTGTTCTGCAAGAGCACCCTTGACTTCGCTGCCTAATTTCTCTAGATTACGTTTCCCCCCCCCAATTTTTTCCTCTCTTTCCATTCTGAAAGCGCTGTTCCGTTTTTGCATCCAAGGGCATCTGCCGTCTTTGGAACCATTAATTTTAATGTTGTCGTTTGTTTTGTTTTTTTTTAAAAAGGCAAAGAGAAACATCCAAACCCACCCTAGCAAAGCAGCGGTTTAGGCTGACAGTTCAGTGGCCCACGAGTTGGTTTAGCTGAAATGGAATTGTGAGTGGATGCGCGTGCATGCGCCTGGGGTTGCACACGGCTACTGAAGTGGAATGTGGGAGATGCGCTATGATGCACTTTGGGTTCTGAGAAATGACCAAGAAATCAAGATCTAAAGGGTGATATATATATATGTATATATATCTCAATGCTATTATTCATAAAAACCTTGTTTAGTAATAAAAAATTGCTTTGTTTAAATATGAATATTATTGTCTGCTTCTCAGCGCATGGTTAGGAAGTCATAGTCTCTCTGAAAAGCAGGACGCCTCGTTTACTACAATTCCATATCCTGGGCCTCGTCTTCTGAAAAGTCGGACATGGAGCTCTCGGAAGAGCTGTCCCCGGTGCCTTCTTCCTGCTCTTTGAGTGCTTCCTCTGTTGCATATTTCTGAATGTATTCTGGAAAGGACAAGAGAGAGAGAGAGAGAGACGAGGTTAGGATCAGCGCGTAACTTTGAAGCCAACCAACGAAGGGATGGGAAATGGACCACGCCCATGTTCCTGGCAGCACTGGCCGCTTGCATGTCGTGGGAGAGGAACTCCGGCCAAGCTACTCGGAGCACCTTCTTGGAGTCCCAATGCCCCACATAGGGGTACAAGCTCACTCCCAGACAGCTGCTTGGCCCAGCCCCTGCCCGGCTCAGGCAGCCTCTCTCTTTAGAGGAAAGACCCGGTTGGTGCCACAGGGGCAGAGCTGGGCTAGCCAGGTCTCCTGCTTTGTTGAGAGACCTCCCACCCCAGACTCAGCCACTGAATGAACCCAGAAGTGACATCGCTGTGCTGCTGCAACGCTCTAGCGTTCCCCTGAAACTCTATGTTTTTACCATATAGTTTGGGGTGGGTCCTAGAGTACTGCAGTGACCTCAATTCCAGGTTCGCACTGGAAGCGCCACTGTGGGGTCACCACGGCGTGCTCCAATCTGACTCCACCACCACTCCCTGTCTATTGCCACCAAGGGGCTGGCAACCGTGATCCCCACCAACGTTGTCAAGATGGGCTAATAAAAGCTCGCATTAAAATAAAGATTGTTCTGAAAGAGTCTATGGTGACTCTGAGTTTTTGTTTTATTTTTCAAGGACAAGCAAACACAGCTAGCCTTCTGACATCTGCAGGCCAAGTGCCTCTTTAGAAGTTAACTTGAAAGGCCGAGAACGGAAAAGAACAGCAGAACTCGGGGGGGGGGGGGTGTTGCTCTGCTGCAAAAGGGGAAGTGCCCGTTGCCTGCATTTCAGAGCCAGCATCGTGGGCAGATTCCTCCAAGCCTGGCCATCATCCCCCCCTTCCTCACAACGAGGACGTTTCAGGGCTTAAATTAAAAATTTGCAAGACTTTGCCTCTTGGAGGAGACGTTCCGTCTCACACTTTCAATTTAAAGACTATTTTTACATTCCTCTGGCACTTTATGGAATCACGCACACACACACCCATTGAACAACTCCAACTGTGGCTATAAACTAGTAAAGAGTCCAGTAGTGCCTTTAAGACTAAACAACTTTATTGTAACATAAGCTTTCAAGAACCACAGTTCTCTTCCTCAGATGCATCGTCAGCTTTCGAGAACCACAGCTCTCTTCGTCGGATGCATCGACAGCTTTCGAGAACCACAGCTCTCTTCGTCAAATGCATCGACAGCTTTCGAGAACCACAGCTCTCTATGTCAGATGCATCTGATGAGAGCTGTGGTTCTTGAAAGCTGATGATGCATCTGACGAAGAGAGCTGTGGTTCTCAAAAGCTTATGCTACAATAAAGTTGGTTAGACTTAAAGGTGCTACTGGAGTCTTTACTATTTTGCAGCTATGGACTAACGCGGCTAACTCCTCTGGAACTGTAGCTATTTGGTTGTTGGGCATCAGGAGCTACAGCAGGCGCCCCCCTCCCCCAAGTCTGCCAGTCAAGTACCCTGAGACAAGGCTAAGCTGAGAATCTCCACCTGTGGGAAAGTCCCTCTGGGCTGGCCCCACAGGGAACTGCTCCAGAACAATCCTGAAAGGCACAGACAGCTGGGGGGAGGGGGGTATCAGCCTGAAGGCGGGGAGAGGGGCGGCTGCTCACTGGAGGCCGCCCTGGCAGCAGGGATCTTTCCGTCAGGCAGGCCTGACACTGCCTGGACACCACACACCTGGCTTACTTCAGCTCCCCTTTGGTTTGGTTTAAACTGACCCAGCCTCTTCTTACTACAATCCAACCAGGGTCCCCAGCCTACTTGGAGAGGCCCACCAAGGCACCTCATGAGCAAGAGGCATTAACGCAAAGCAATCAGACTCAAACAAACATTCTTCTCTGGCCACAGAGGAATGAGCTGTATTAGTCTGTCGTTGCAGAATAGTAAAGAGTCCAGTAGTGGCACCTTTAAGACTAACCAACTTTACGGTAGCATAAGCTTTCGAGAACCACAGTTCTTGCATCTGACAAAGAGAGCTGTGGCTCTCGAAACCTTATGCTACAATAAAGTTGGTTTGTCTTAAAGGTGCTACTACTGGACTCTTTACTCTTCTCTGGGACACCTACAGACCCGAGAATCCCTTTAATTACTCTTTTGGTGCCAAATAACAACAACAACATTCGATTTATATACTGCCCTTCAGGATGACTTAACACCCACTCAGAGCGGTTTACAAAGTATGCCATTATTATCCCCACAACAAAACACCCTGTGAGGTGGGTGGGGCTGAGAGCGCTCCGAGAAGCTGTGACTGACCCAAGGTCACCCAGCTGACTTCAAGTGGAGGAGTGGGGAATCAAACCCGGTTCTCTAGATTAGAGTCCTGCGCTCTTAACCACTACAACAAACTGGCTCTCCAGATGCGTTGTACATCTGATGAAGAGAGCTGTGGCTCTCGAAAGCTTATGCTACAATGAAGTTGGTTAGTCTTAAAAGGTGCTACTGGACTCTATTTTGCAACAACAGACTAACCTGGCTAACTCTTCTGGATCTTTTGGTCCCATCTCCCTTTCTGCTACCTGGCCCTAACCCTCCCCCGTTGTTCCTGCCTTTGGTTTAACCCCTCCATATTAATGGGAACCTGGGACTAGGGAACTCTAAGACCTTTTCCTCCCCCACCATCACTCATAAATCTGCCTGCCGGCTAAGACCGTCCTGGTCTGCTTGGCCCTCACCTACTGAAGCAAGGTGAGTGTCTATCAGAGATGGACTTCTTCTTTGCTAGATTTTCGGTGCCTTTTTCTTACTCTCCCAGGCATCTGTGGCTTGTTATGGACAGTCGCTGGCTGTTTTAACGGGCCGTGTTCTGATTCAGACATGTTTTCTCACTCTGATGTTTAGCAGGCTCTGCAACGTTTAAGCTTTTACCACTTCAGCAGTTCAGAAACACTGTTTTGATGCCACTAAGGTTTAGCTGTCATTTAATTTTAGCAGTTATATGGGTTGTGTTACTTTTTGTAGCCACCCTGTGGCCAAGATAAATATACAGACACGACTGTACCATTTTCTCCCCTCCATCCCCAACTCTCTCTGTTGCTTGCCTTGCTACAGAAACTGAGATTGTAAGCTCTTTGGGGCTGGGACCTGTTCTTCTCCAAAGCACCAGGTACATTGAAGGTGCCATATTATTGCTTCCAATTATATTTATATGTCTGTACAAACAAAAAAACCCTCTAACAGATCTGGGAGCACGCCCTTCCGGAAGTGCGTGCTCTCTCTCCCCAAGGCCTGCTTGTGTCCGCAGAACAGCACCCCCACTGCTTGGATCTTCAGCCACAGGTTCGCCTCCTTGGAGTTCACCTTTACCTTCCCTAAGCAAGCCTACATCTTAGTTGACAGATGTCAGCAGGAGGACCCAAAAGCTTTCACCGCACAAGAAGAAGACCTTACCTTTAATTTTCTGTTTGTATTCTTCTGGTCGGTGAAGGTACATGGCTGCTGCGTCACCATTAAGGGGGTCTATGGGGTTGGGATAGGCCAGCAACTGGGGCAGGAACGACTCAAATATATTGGTGAGATCTGGAAAGAACCAGGAAAGAAGAATGGGTGTGGGCCACGTCATGTCTGCCACGGCCTGCAAATATTCTTCCACAACGGCTGCTGCCACTACATGGCCATCTATCTAGCTCCAGTAGCCGGACTGAAGTGACAAAATCCTTTCCGTAGACGGTTTACAATTCAAGTACGATGCAACCAATTCTAAACCAAATTTATGTATGTCTTCATTGCTAGCCACATGGAAAAAAATACAAAGCATCGATTGTACCAGATTATTCGCCACTGATGACACTTATTTACAACAAGTATTTTATTCTGGCCAGGACAGCAGGAATCTTTGTGAAGTGGCTACAAACAGGACAGACAGTGCAATCCTGAGAAGAGTTACGCCAGTCTAAGGCCATTGAAATCAATGGGATTAGACTGGTGTAACTCTGCTTTGGACGGCACTGAAAGTCACATTATTCAAAGGTTTTGCTTTGGGGAACAATTAGAGGGAATTATGGAAGACAAACCTTTAGTGCGATTTCAGTACCAGCAAATTAAGAACTTTGTTTGCAACTCAGCATGAAGAATTGATATATTTAGGACTCTAAATAAGTTTCAGAAGCTAACAGTTTACTCTGGGTCACCTAAGGGGCTACTGGCAAAATTCTATGCTCATCTGATGGAATCAGATCGGAGAGCGCCGATATATGGGGTAAAATGGCAAGCAGAATTATTGCAAGAAATCACAAGTGATAAGCGGGAATGTATATATCGATAGATATAGATAGAAATATAGATATGGGTATGGATATACTGAGCGCCTCAATTAATACTAACAACAGAGAAAATGGCTTGAAATTGTTGTTTAGATGGCATTGCACTCCAGAGAGGTTAGGGAAGATGTTTTGTGACAGCTGTCAATCAATCTTTGCACTCTTGACAAGAGAAGCCCCCCTTCTTACATATTTGGTGGCGCTGTTCCATTGTAAATCAATTTTGGCAAAATAACTGTTAAGCTCTTAGTGAAATAGTAGTTTCTAATGCAAAACATACTCCAATGTTGATCTTTCTTGGTCAAATGGAAGAATGATTAGGAAAAAAGCATGGATACATTTTAAGAAACATCATACCAGGAAGACGACTGATTGCAAAATATTGGGAACAAATGAATACACCACCTATTGACATTTGGCTTAGAAAATGCTGGTTAATTATGATCATAAATAAAATAACAGTTTGCAAACAAGTGAAGAGGAGGAAAATGTATTCACAGGTTCTCTGTGCCTAACAACGGTGTCTATTCATAAATTACTGGAATAGAGTCACACCAGAAGAGATTACTCAAATTGCAATATTAAGATATATTTTGAAAGTTGTTAAAAATTATAGGATGCTATCCTATTTAAGAGGTGTCATAAGTCAGAATTAAGCCATTAGAATTAAGGCTGGTTTGTTATACGCTTATGTTTAGCAATATAATATTTGATTATACACGTTTACATGTGATTTGGCTCTGTAAGGTTGATATTCGTAATGAAAAAAAGATGCAACCAAGACAGAGAAAATGATAGAAGCACAGGAAGGGATGTGCATTTGGGCACCTAGCCACAAGCTGCAAAGAACAAGGTTGTGGACAATTCAGATAGCTCTATGGAAGCTGAAGGTTTTGACAATATGACCCATCTGTAGAAGAGAAAGAGGGGAACAGATTCTCCCTCCCACGGTAGTCTTGTGAATGATGTAAATTTACTTCAGAGGAGGCACAATAGTATGCTTCCTGAAGGATTTGGGGGATGCTTATCTCCAGTCATACTTGGTCAAGAGCTGCCGCTAACAAGCCTAACTAAAGAATATGCAAGACAGGTAGCCGGGTTAGTCTGTCTGTAGCAGTGGAAAACAGCAAGCGTCCAGGGGCTCCTATAAGACCAACAGAATTAGTGGTAGGGGGCGAGCTTTCGTAAGCCACAGCTCACTTCTTCAGATCTGAAGAAGTGAGCTGTGGCTCACAAAAGCTCACCCCCTACCACTAATTTTGTTAGTCTTATAGGCGCCACTGGACTCTTGCTCTTTTCCACTGCAAGGGATATGCAGCTCATCACGCACTGCTCAAGAGCTACGGGTGAGTAGCCTTTTACTTATTTGTTTTACAAAATTTATATCCCCCCCTTTTCTGCCCTCACAAGGGCCACCAAGGCATGCATGCAACCTGAAAAATACACTGAACTCACCATAAAGGGCTGTCCAAGTCTGGTTAATTACATCTAGACATACCGTTCCTGACCTGGGGGAAGGGGGGGGGGAAACCACACAGAGAAAAGGATACATTCAGTTTACAGTTTGATGGTGCTGAAATGGTAAAGTGGCTAAGAATGAGAATACAAAAGTCCCCAACTCAAATCTTGCTTCTGCCACGATGCTAATATTCTCTGCTAAACTTTTTCCTTATTCTATGCGAAAGATTCTGAAGTTGCAATTTGGGCAGATTATATACAATTCTATACCTCCAGGCAACATGAACAAACATGGTCTGTGTCACAGTTCTTAAAAGGGGCTGCCCTGACAAGCCATACCAATTACTCCCTACAGAATCACAGGGTTGGAAGGGACCTTCAGGGTCATCTAGTCCAACCCCCTGCACAAGGCAGGAAATTCACAACCACCTCCCCCCACAACCCCAGAGACCCCTGCTCCATGCCGAGAAGATGGCAAAACACCGTCACGATCCCTAGCTGCACTGGGCTGGGAGAAATTACTACCTGACCCCAAGGTGGTGATCAGCATTACCCTGGGCATGTAAGAAGGGGCCACGCGAACAAAGAACTGATGTAACTCTTCCTGCCCACCCTCGCATGATCTGCCCAGGTTCACAGAATCAGCACTGCTGTCAGATGGCCACCTAGCCTCTGCTTAAAAACCTCCCAAGAAGGAGTGCCCACTTATCTAGATTAACCAGGGCGTGCATGTGAGTGTATGCTCATTCTCAGATGTGTGTAAGTGCCAACATGGGACTCAAGCATGCCCCTTTATAATATGTATCCCCCTCCAACAGTTAGGGATTTCTCAGCAGCGAGACAGCACAGAATGGGTTTCCTCTTGGCAGACTGTTTGCACCCTGAGGGCTTCCTCATCTTTGACCGCCTCGTAGACATACATGAAACTATCAAGTGTCCAAAGTATTTGTCACAACTCTATTTCTACACCCCGTTCCAAATCTCAACACATCTCTGAAAACAGATTTACAGAACTGCAATTGAAGACCCCACCCCAAATACAAAAACTTTTCATGCAACTCGCTTTAAGTTACTTACGCTTCATCGATGTTGGGATGGAAAATTTTATTCATGAATCCTGCGAGAGAGAGAAACATGGGTGTTAGCAGCAGTCAGGCACCCATTATGCCTAATGTTAGAGGAGAGCTCGTACAATTAAATGCAGCACAAAATAAAACACAGCCGCCTGCACACAACAAATGACCAACAGCTTCCATCCAGACCAAATTCACGACTGCATCTGGATTCCACAATCAAATCCTAGCCATTGGGAACCTGAGCATCAACTACAGTACTCTGGCCAACCTTCAAAATAAGATGCTTGAATTCTGACCCCAGCAGGTCAGAAATGTACCTGCCTTGAACAGCCAGTACCCCTCGACTCATGGAGTGTGTGTTTCTTCCAAAGGCAAATACATGCCACAAAGTTACAGGGGTCTTCAGAGCCACAAGGCCCTGCTTTTAGCCTACAGTTAACCTCAGCTGAACAAGTATCAGTCTCCCTGCTAGAAGATGGTCCGACATGGGCTTTTTTAAAATTGTAAAAGACAGAATATGCAACAAAGCTTTCTCTTGGGAGGAAACGCAAAATAAAACGGGATGAGAGAGACTGTTCAGAAAATTAAACTGGTTCAGAATGCAGCGGTGAGACTGAAGCAGGCTATAGGAAACACCTCTCAAAAACATAGGAAGAGCTCTGCCAGGTTCCAGTTAGCTTCTGGTTGCAATTCCTCTGAATGCCAGCTCTTAATTTTCAAGCTGTAACAAAACGTGGGGCCAAGGGATCCTATAGATCGCCACCTCCCATATAAACAAACAGTTAAGATCTTCACCAGAGGCCCTTCTGCGTGACCTGCTTTTAGTCACAGGGTCTTTTCTGTTGTGGCTAGTGGAATTCCCTCCCTGCATCTGTTTGCTTCAGTCCTACTGTTAACCTAGGAATGATTTAAACGTGACACAGGCTATTTACAAACCTGGCTCACAGTCACCTGATAGATTTGGGATTGAAACACAGTTCTCCATGCCTCTAATGCAAAACACTGTTTTTAATACAGGTCGTGGGATACTGTAGTCTCTGAGATTAGACTTGGAGAAAACACAAAACCCTCCTTTCCTTTTTACAGCAAGGATATGTTTGCGTTGGCTACAAATCCTGCTCATTATAGTAAAAGTCAAAAAAAAGCTTGGTGCTTCCCAGCATGCTCAGTTGTGTATATACGTATGGCACACGACTGGCAAGCAAGTGCAAGAACCAAATGCAGGTAAGCACCTTCCAACAGTGGCCAGGTAAGCAAACAGGCAGGTCCTCAAGGCATTAGTCAGCCCTCCTAACACCTGGTCTTTAGAGAGACACTGCCCCGGAAAGAGGACAGCCAACCGATCGATTCTTCATGCACGCATGTAACCCTGGCAAAAAGACATTTGTGGCATCACCCCAAGGCGTGACAGTGAACTTCATGTACTGAAGTGTTATCTGAAGACGCACATCCTTGTGCTGCTCTGGAACTTTCCACCAAGCTGTTTCATTGGTGCTCAAGGACTGCGGACATCAAGCCAGCTAGAGGGGACTTTGCAGACAACTGGCTCATCGTGTAAACGGTGTGTGTAATTCCTCTTTCGAAGCGCATAGCAGTTTTGTTTATCCAAACAGGGTCTCCTGCAGGTGCCACCCTGTACATGGGCAAAATCAACAGCTGCCCGTACACGTGCATTCCCTGTCATGGCCCCTGCCCTATGGAACGGCCTGCCTGAGGAGGTCAGGAGAGCCCCTATGCTCCTGGCCTTCTGAAAACAATGCAAAACTCAATTATGCAAAAGGGCTTTTATTTAGATGCTTGTATTGTAGGGAGGCGAGCTCAGAAGATTGCTTCAGTAATGAGTTAGGGACCACAGACTTCACCACTATGTTGCCTTATGTCCTACCCATTGCTTTAAGTATGGCCCTACTGGGTAGTTCTGTGTTGTCAGTCCTAGAACTGCTTATGCTCCGTTTTAGCATTTCCTCAACTCAGTATTGGACTTTTGCTAATGCTATTCCTTTGTAAACTTGCGTTCATTTACCCTATGGCATTTTTATTGAAATGTCCTTGATACTGACTGGGATAATCTCACACTGTGTAATCCACCTTGAGTCTCAGCGAGAAAGGTGGACTATAAATGACATAAATGAATGCTACCGGGATTTGAAGAGCAACGATGACTGCGACCGCATTCGGTGTTGCTGACGTTTACTGGATACAAGCTACAACTGCTCGGCCTGTAACGGCCGTTGTTTCTGCAGAGAAAAGGCTCGTGCGGGAACGGAATGGCTGGACTCGAGCAAATGTGGGGAAGCCCCTGGTGTCAGCTGTATACACCCGAAGTCCCCTGGGGCATTTTCCACCTCGACTGCTGCCCTGCTCAGCCTCTCTCTGGATCTGGCGTTGGCTTTGTACCAGGGAAACTCTGGCTTGTCATCCATCCAGTCTTTATTAGGGGAGGGGGAAGAAGAATGCAGCAGCACAGCTATCCCACCCCTCATGTGGCCCCACCCCACCTGCAATGCATTCAACGTGTGGGCCAGGATTTGCATCAGACAGGACTCGAGCCGGGCGCCTCATTTTTACCTTCCCTCTGTTGCTTATTCCCCTCCCAGCTGCCCTTCCCCGCTCGTCAGCAGCCCATTTCAGTCCACAGCAAAACCAAATTATTCCAAAAGGCTTTTTGCACAGATAGGAGAGCTGTATTGTAGGGAGCGGGGGGGGGGGGGGGTCTCAGAGGCTTTGCTAATGAGTAAGGAACCACAGACCTCACCGCTATGTTGTATTGGATTCCTGCTACTGCTACGTCTTTGTGAACTTGTATCTTTATACCCTACGGCATTGTTTATGGAAATGTTCTTAGTATTGACTGTACTAATCTCACACTGTGTAATCTGCCTGGAGTCTCACTGAGAAAGGGGGACTATAAATGACATAAATAAATAAATAAATCTTGTTCCCCTTGTACCTGCTGATGTCCTGTTCTCCCCACCCATAAAATCTGCTGCCCTTCCTCCCAAGATTAGTCTTGGAGGTTACGACACATGCCAAAACAAAACATTTCCGATTCCCAAATGTGATAACCAGCTTAAATTTTTTTTTAATTCATATGCATCAGAATTCAACCCCAAGGCATCTTGAGTGATCAGATTCCTGAATATTCTTCTACTCCAATCTAAGAACTGCCTTGAATTGAACACCTCTATTAACTGTCTTGAGATCCCTGCTTGGTAAAGCCTGCCTCGCCACTCCCCATCTTAAATCAGAGAGAGGCTGAGTTGACTGCTCCACGCCGCTCAGGTGCAACCCCAGGAGGGACTAAAGTTCATAGTTCTTGATTCCTCTTCTTCAGGGCTTTTTTTCAGGGGGAACGGAGTTCCGGCACCTCTTGAAAATACTCGGCAATAGTGCATGAAAATAATACGATTTCAAAGAATCCCGTGTGTTTCTTCCTCGTTTCCCTCCTGAGAGTTCCACCACCTCTTTTCCCAGAAAAAAATCCCTGCCCTTCTTAAGCTTGAAGTATACTTGCCAGCCTCAGACCGGCCTGGCAAAGGATGTGGGATCAATCTGATCAACTGTTTGTCTCAGATTTGCAGCTGATCGTTTCTACATCCATCAAGAGATGTTTCTACTGAGCATTTCTCGGGCTGCACTTTCAGAAAACAGGAGAAGTCCTGTTTTAACATCAGGAAAAGTCCAAACAAAGTCCAGACGGATGGAAGGATAATTCACATTCTGTTAAAAACGCTGGGGCAGAATGTTTGATGAAGACACTATTTCAGTATAGATGGGAGCCGGAAGCTGTGGAACAGGGTGTCATCAATATGTGGGTGACACCCAGGCTCTGTCTTTCTCTCTCCATCCCCCTCCCCTGGTGACACAGAAGTCTTGAGTCCCTGCCTGACTGCTGCGGTCAAATGGCTGAAAGCGAACAAACTGACCCCAGGTAAGACAGAAGTGACGCTGGCTGGGAAGGCGGAGACCTTGAAGGACGCTGCGCCTCCCACTTCCAATGGGGTTCAGCTGACCGTTGCTGACGGTTAAGAACCTGGGGGTTATATGGGATCCTGCACTGCTGCCGAAGAACTTAATGCAGCTGCAAAAACGCTTTCTTCCAACTCGGTGTAGCCTGCAAGATGGCCCCCTATCTTGACACCGCTGATCTGGCCACCTGGATCTGCCCCATAGTAACTATGGGACTAGACTACTGCAATTCACTTTACATAGGTCTCCCCCTCAAAGATAACGCAGAGATTCCAGTTAGTGCTGAACACCGCTGCTTGGCTATCCTCAGGAGCTAGGCACAGCATGTATATTATTCCCATTCTGCAGTCGCTCCACTGGCTGCCCATCAGTTACAGGGCTCAATTCAACATAAACACCATCGCATGCAAAGCCCTTCATGGCCTTGACCCAAAACCCGAAGGATGCCTCTCCCACTATGCTCTGCCATGGCACTTCACCCGTCTGAACAGGTGCCACCCTGCACGTGGGCAAGATCAACAACTGCCTGAGCACATGCATTTTGTTGTGGCCCCCACCTTATGGTACACCAGTGGAGTACCGAGTCAAATTCAAGGTTTTAGTATTAACCTATAAAGCCCTATGCGGATTGGGACCTGTGTGTCTTCAGGACCGCCTCTCCCCGTATGTGCCCCAGAGGATGCTTTGATCTAGTGAAAAACAACTATTAACGGTCCCTGGCCCCAGGGAGGCCTGCCTAGCGTCGACCAGAGCCAGGGCCTTTTCGGTCCTGGCTCCAACCTGGTGGAACGCTCTGTCTAATGAGACCAGGGCCCGGCAGGAACGTTCCCCCGGGCCTGTAAGATGGAGCTGTTCCGCCAGGCGTATGGCTGAGGCTGGGTTGGGCCCCTGCTGGCCGAATAGGGTAGAGCGGAGCCCTCCCTATCAAAACATCCACTTCCAAAGAAACTTTAGTGACAATGGAAATGGTTAAACTGAATTAATTTAGTGCTGTGCTGTATTTGTATTTTAATTATTTATATTGTATTTATTGTGTTTTTAACTGAAATTTTTTAATGTGCATAAATGTAATCCGCCCTGAGCCTGCTAATGTGGGGAGGGCAGAATAGAAATCGAAACAAACAAACAAACAAACAAACAGCCTGCTGCACGATGCCAGGAAAGCTTCCACCTTCCTGGCTTTCCACAAACTGCAAAACTGAATTCTTCAGGAGGGTTTCTCCCCACCCCACACAGGTAATAGTGCTGTAGTGTAACAAAATCGCTCTGAAAGACGCTTTGGTAAAAGTACAGGGACTGCGGACTATACTACTGTGTATAGGATGTACAATCTGCTGCTTTAAGGATGACCCTACTATGTAATTTCTGCATTCTTTAACAGATATGTTAATGCTTATGCTTTGTTTCAGATCTGTTTTCAGATTTCTGCCATTCCAGCACGGTTGCATTGTTTATCAGAGGCCTCATTCCTGTAGAGGTGACTGTCTCATTGCTGTCTGGTCTGCCTTGAGTCCCAGTTGAGAAAGGTGAACTGTTAATGATATAAATAAATACATTCCTTTGGGGGCAATCCCCCCACCTGAATCCAGTTGGAAAATGTCACTTGCACCTGACTTGGGAACACAAGGCATGCATTACTCTCCCGCCTCGTACCTACTAAGAGTGTGAGATATTCATGGAGTGATTCCGCACTCATTGGATAATGCACTTCCAATCCTCTTTATAGATCATTTGGAATGGATTTTTTTGTGTGCGGAACAAAAAATCCACTTCAAACGATTGATAAAGTGCATTGAAAGTGCATTATCCAACGTGTGCGGAATCACTCATGGTTAACCTTACCCAATGGATTGCAAAGACAATCAAGGCTACCCCTCATCACAAAGCAACTTGAGTTACTATCTCTGTGTTGGTCCCCGAACCATTCTTTTGAACTGTGGCAAAGCTGCTGAAATGCGGACCATGTCGAGAGCTCAAGGCTCGGGAACGTCCTCTCATTTCCCTTGGATGCACAAGATATACCGAGCGGCAGGTGCCAGCTACTCTAACGGGGATGCAAGACGGCAAGTCTCTGTGGAAAATTGCCAAGAGTTTGCGGAGTCATGCTTGCAAATTGAACGCTGTATTAAAAAACGACAGACAAATGTTTGAAGAACAGGGAAAGCAAAGAGCAGCCCTCCCTCCCCCGGCCTCTCTCTAAATGGTTCCAGATTGGAACGCGCAGCATGCATGCCATTTGGTACCCTCTACTGATCCATGTTAGACGAATGCAACGTTCTGCAAGCAAGCGGGTGCCGATACTCTAAGCTCTCCCTCGGTTTCAGCCCTTGACAAAAGCAAACTCCGTGTCTAAAGTGGGCTCTTATTTCCAACATGTTTTGGGTTGAGATATAGGCCTAGGCCTATTTGGGTGGGTACTGCACAAGAGCACTAAGGGTGCCTAAAAAGCAAAACACTCTAAGCCAGACAGCTGGCTGGAAATAGCACACGGCTTCTATGCAACAGGCTATTTTAAGCACAGCAAGCAGACAAGGCCTGCTGACTCAAAGGGGGGGGACTTCTTCCCCCAAGCCTCTTGAAAGTTACATATCCATACCCATTCTCCGATGGCTCCTGTTCCTTGGATGGAAGATTCCTCAAAAGAACCTCCATGGGTCGAGTTTTTAAAATATACTCTGAATGGGCAAAGGGGCAAGTCAGCAGCCTGCTTTTCAGAACCCGAGAGGTCAAAACTTTGCCTGGATTCCTCAATCCTGCCCCTGCCGTGCCGCTTCTGGGTCGAGCTTTTAAACAAAAAGGCCCCTATGCAAAAGATCCAGAGGAGTTAGCTGTGTTAGTCTGTAGTCGCAAAATAGTGAAGAGTCCAGTAGCACCTTTAAGACTAATCAACTTTATTGTAGCATAAGCTTTCGAGAACCACAGCTCTCTTTGTCAGATGCATCATCAGATGCATTTCACGAAGAGAGCTGTGGTTCTCAAAAGCTGTCGATGCATCTGACAAAGAGCTGTGGTTCTCGAAAGCTGTCGATGCATCTGACAAAGAGAGCTGTGGTTCTCAAAAGCTGTCGATGCATCTGACAAAGAGAGCTGGGGTTCTCGAAAGCTGTCGATGCATCTGACAAAGAGAGCTGGGGTTCTCGAAAGCTGTCGATGCATCTGACAAAGAGAGCTGGGGTTCTCGAAAGCTGTCGATGCATCTGACAAAGAGAGCTGTGGTTCTTGAAAGCTTATGCTACAATAAAGTTGGTTAGTCTTAAAGGTGCTTCCAGACTCTTTACTACTATGCAAAAGCTATCTCAACATGGATGTGACCTAAAGCAGTGCCTGTCCCACCTCCCAAAAGTGCTATAATATTACACAAACAAGGAAAGCTGGGCCTCATCACACTTCAGCATGACCAGAAACTGGATCCAGGACTGGACTTACGCGGATTGTGGCAGCCTCGATTTGCAGCGGCCGAGGTTGCCAGAAACAGAGCACGTTCTGCCCCCGCCCCCACTGTGTCCTCAGATGCACTCCTTCACTTTACCTATGCCAACAGGCCAGTGTTCATGCCTACAACGAAAAAGTAAAGCCCTTGGGGTGGGGAGGGCACTGCAGGGAAAACAGCCAGTGACCTGGCCCCTACCAAGAGAGGTCCCTCATAGACAGCGCCTTTTCCAAAAGGAAAAGGAGGAAGGCAGGATCACAAGACCGCAGGCCACAGATCCATTCCATTAGCAGGGGCGCGTTCCATCAGCTCATGATCCCTCAGGGGCAGGTTACTTAGAATCACAGAATCATAAGGTTGGAAGGGACCTCCATGGTCATCTAGTCCAACCCCCTGCACAATGAAGGAAATTTACAACTACCTCTCCCCCCACACCTCCAGTGACCTCTACCACGTGTCCAGAAGATGGCAAAACACCGTCAGGATCCCTAGCTGAACTGGCCTGAGGAAAACTGCTTCCTGACCGAAAAGTGGCGATTGGCATTACCCTGGGCATATAAGAAGGGGCCACGAGAACGAAGCACTGATGCAACCCCTTCTGCCCTCCCCCTCACGATCTGCCCAAATTCATAGAATCAGCATTGCTGTCAGATGGCCATCTAGCCTCTGCGTTAAAACCTCCAAAGGAGAGCCCACCACCTCCCGAGGAAGCCTGTTCAACTGAGGGACCGCTCTGTCAGGAAGTTCTTCCTAATGTTTAGCCAAAAACTCTTTTGATTTAATTTCAACCCGTTGGTTCTGGTCTGACCTTCTGGGGCAGCGGAAAACAACTCCATGCCATCCTCTCTATGACAGCCCTTCAAGTACTTAAAGATGGTTATCATATCGCCTCTCAGTCGCCTCCTCTCCAGACTAAACATACCGAGCACTTGTACGAAAGGCAAACTCTACTGCAAGATCTAACTCAATCCCCACCCCAACCAGGAGTTCAGGACCGCCAGGCTTTGACGAAGACCGAGCCTGCACCATCCTCTCCTCTGGCTGACGTTTTTCCTATATTTACTTCCCACCCTGCCCATATACATTATTTGTATGGGCTGTTTACAACTTTTGGTTCCTCCTGCCTGCTTTTGTCCTCTAGGGGGCAGCCACGCCCCATTATTTACTTTCTCTCATAGGTAGTATCATTACGGGGAGGAGACAGCTTCAGTTCGGTAACCCGTTTTGGTCTGTAATAGAAGAGCAAGATTCTGGTCCAGTAGCACCTTAAAGACCACCAAGATTTCCAGGATACGAACTTTCAAGAGTCAAAACTGACAAAGGGGGCTCTGACTCTCAAAACCTCATACTCTGGACATCTTGTTGGTCTTTTAAGGTGCTACTGGACCAGAATCTTGCTCTTCTATGGGGAGGGGAATTTCTTTTTCAGAAATTAACTTGTTCAAATAGAGTTGTTGATTCTTCTTAATTCTTGTTCTTTCCTCTTCTCAAAGAGGGATTTCTCTTTCATTTCTCTCTGTACAGAAATCAGATTTGCGGTTGTTTTAGGTTACACAGCAGATGGTGGGGCTCTAGCGCGAAGAAAAGAGAAATGTGGGAAGACACTGCCTGCCTCCAAGCTCTACAGAGTGAAATTCTCAAATGTTGCTGCCTGCCTGCCCCTCCTCTCTCTGAATTTCTCTGATCGAAATAGAATTGATTAGACTGACTGCAACTTGCTAAAAAGAGGGAAAGAAAAAGACGGTTGGATTTCAGAGAGGAAAAAAGGGTAAAGAGGAATTAAGAAAATGTCCTTAACAGCCCCATCTATAGACACTGCTGGTATGCGGGGAAATCCCGTCCCATACGGCACCCTCCTCATATCCGTGGGTATTCACGCTGACAATAGGCAACAATTTTGTTGAAGAACCACTCCCACACACCTTGAAAGAAAAACACATACAAAAATCCACCACTTCCAACAAGAAAACGTCCCCATCTTCGCTGAAGGATTTATCCGAGATTCCGCTTCAGTGGCTTGGAACCTGTCTGGTTGTTAAGATGATATGTACTTCAGCATCCATTTGGAGAAAGAAAAATGTACCTAGTTTTGAAGATTGTAGAGATACCAGCAAGAAGCCAGTGGTGTGGGCTGCACAGGAGGTGTGTATCTTGTTCCACTTTATGTACTAGCCAAAGAAGGCAAGAAACCCCCGGAACACCACTCTAAACCCCCCCCCCCCAAGGCCGTTCAGACCAGTATTTGTGAAACATCCCACTAGCCACTCAATGATTTTTGATCACTTACCTATAGATGGTGATTTGAAAGGGTATTTGTCAGGAAGGTCCACTCTGACTTTCCACACGCCACCTTCGTATGGCGCTGCAAATCGAGGAGGGAAAAAACTGTGTTAAGTTGTGCAGGACAAAACATTAATGGAAATTTATATGAGTATCAGGCCTGCTGGGCAACAAAGACGAACACACGAGAGGACGGCAAAGCAGTCTTGAGACGGCACATTTCTTAGAGCTCCGGCATGACTCCCCGTTCATTTCCTTTGGGATGGGGCACATGTGCTTCTCAGGGGATTGCGCCCCAAAGGAACATGCCGTCCAACCTACTTCGTGGCCCTCTTCGGCTTGCCTTACCAGTACAGAGCACTTCTGCTGGAAGGCAGAGAAGCAACTGTGTACACAGCTCAACCCCATAACTACACAACAAAATTAAAGGGATTTAGAAATGCGCATTGATGGAATTCTGGAGCAGAGCCTGTGAGCAGAACCAAAGCTGAATGGAAAATTATTTGCAACACTGTCCTGAATTTGGTCCAACACATCTCCGAATGCTGAGAGTCTGCTCCTGAACACCAAATATCAGGCTGTGGAGGCTCTTAGCTGTTCTAATCATTCTTCCCAAGCGGTGCCCAGGGCAAAATTATAGGAAAAAAACTTTACTTTGCACATCAAATTTTAAACATAACTATGACTTGTGGTCTATGGCCCCTTTGTACACAGACAATATGGTTGCATTTGGGAATGCAAACGTCCTCTCGAACGGGCATGTACTAGAATCCTCAGGAGGTAAACGTGCGTTCCATGCCTGCAGGGCCGTGCTTTTATGTACAAAAGTTTACACGTGAAGATGGGAAGGGAGAGACCGGATAACATTACAGCAAGACTGGGTTGCAGAAAGGTCAGCTCATCGCTAACTGCTGGCCTAGTGCCCCAGTTTCAGTGACATTAGACAGGAATCCCACGAAGTTGGATGCTCTTACTGTGGGACCCAAACTCTGGCTGCCTAATAATAGTCAGCTGTTTCTTTCTCCCCTCCATTTCATTTTAAAAACGTGTATGTAGTCAAGATTTTTCTGAGAATTAAGAAGAATGTGTAGCAAAGGTTCAGTGACAGAGGGGATTCTTGGATGGCCCTTCCCAGGACAACCTCTTTTCTTCCTTATTTACATAGCAACATCAGTGTGCATGGGACTCGAGGGTATGAGAAGACAGGTCCCTGCCCCAAGGAACTTGAAATTTAAGACAAGGGAAATAACGAAGGGAGGAAGTGGGAGAGGTGGGGTCAACATCAAGAGAGGCAGCGAACAACTGTTCTAAGCGCTAAACAAAATGAAGAGCCGCCGAGTGCTCGTTCATTCTGGTTGCATCCCCATGCAGCTGTATTTGGACGTCATGATAAATCGCGCTTTGTGCAAACACTGGATAGTTCACTGGGTCTAAGTAAGAAATCTCAGTTAATTTATTTAAAGAAATTTGTATGCCGTTTCTTCAAAAAGAAATTGTCCCGAACAGACACCCTCAGTTTGATGTAGTGGTTAAGAGTGGCAGGACTATAATCTGGAGAGCCGGGTTTGATTCCCCACTCCTCCTCTTGAAGCCAGCTGGGCGACCTTGGGCCAGTCAGAGCTCTCTCAATCCAGCCTACCTCACAGGGTGATTGTCATGAGGATAATAACAACATACTTCGTAAAGCTCTCTGAATGGGTGTAAAGTTGTCCTGAAGGGCTGTATATAAATGAATGTTATTATTACATTGTTGTTGTTCTCACTTCTCTGCCCTCTACTGCTGCTTACCTAAAAGGGGCAGTGCTATTCAGCCATCTGGGGTTTGAGGTTTCTTTGGTATCTGAATTCTTTGGTTAATATACCAGCATGAAATCTCAGTTTCATGCCCAGCTAGGCATCAACTAACAAATCCCAGTTTGTTGGATCCTGTCCACAACCAAGTCTTGATCAAAACTGCAGTTTATTGTAATGTCTGAATGAGGCTTTAGTTTCAACAGAGAACGGGGACTAATAGGTTATACTAAAGGTTTAATCAACAGAAACAAACGATCATCTCTGAACCTGCACTGGCAAAATATAA
The DNA here is from genome assembly GCF_028583425.1 of Eublepharis macularius. Lineage (NCBI taxonomy): Eukaryota > Metazoa > Chordata > Lepidosauria > Squamata > Eublepharidae > Eublepharis > Eublepharis macularius. The sequence continues at coordinate 4,008,602 of NC_072798.1, forward strand.
AACTGGTTAGAGTCTGGCGTAAGGGAACAGATTTTTGAACACAAGTTGAGATCTTAAGTGAAAACATACCGGCTGGATTCGCAGAGAAAAGGTAGATAATTAGAGAACACTTAGAATGGCTGTTCTGTTACATTAAACCTGAATTCACAGATTTTTTAAAAATCTGACAAACAACAGACTGTATACTTACTTCCTTGTGGTCCATAGAACTTCACTACAAATTCATTGAGTCCTCCTAGGATTGTGACTTCATGTTTGCTCTCGATACTAAAGCAGCAAAGTAAAGGAATCATTTTATGGGTGTTGAGTTGGCGTCCCAACGATTCTAGCACCCCAGGAACATCTAAAAGTTGAAACTGCTAGAATGCTGTAAAGACACCTCTTAAATAATCCTCCAATCAACGACACCCATTCAAAAATATGTTTCATTTCTTTTCATTAAGTGGAACAAAGCATTTGCCAGATAAAATGAGGCAAAACCTCAGCTTATTATATAAAAGACCAGTAACTTGCAATTGGTTTTTCTCAGGTGTTTTTGGTTGCAATTTGCATCTTTTATGGTGCATTTCCTAGAACTTGCTAAAGAAAGGGGACTAGCAAGCATAACAAAAACAAAAAAAAAGCCAGAAATCATCTTTGGATATCAAAAACGCAAACCCATTCCTTGGCAAAAATTCAACCTCATTAAATGAAAATTTACTGTAACACTGGTGAACCCTGAGCTGTTTCTAGAGATGAGCAGTTGATTTAAAAGGAAGTGACAGATGAGACCTACAAGTTTGCTAACAGACCACGGCGTACATTCATTCTTCCTCCTCTATCCCAGAGCTTTAACAAGAGGAAAGTACTAAGAGAAGGTGTGCTGAATTTGGTATCTCCATTATGTGGCTCTATTCCCCAGCCCGTTCCAACATTCCATGCCTTCTCAAACACTCGGCCACGAAATGCATCCGCACAATGCAAAGCAATCAGGGACTCCAATGTCACTGGAAAGATGGTTAAGGGAGAGAAGTCCGTGCAAATATATCCTAGAAGAGAAGACCTATGTTCAGCTTTGGGAAACCAAGAACAATTCCAACGTGGTTGAAAACAGACGTCTTCCTCCAGCCAAGAAGGGTTACTACTAGCCCCAGTGTGGCTGCAAGCCGAACTACGGGCCATGGGCCCAAGCCATGTTGTGGGCTTATGCAAGCAGGAGGTACACAAGGTGGAGGGGGCACGCTGGCATCCCCCCCCCACTCCAGCACAGCCCTCTGCACTGCGCTGGTGCTCTGGAGGCATCCCTGACCTGGGTGTGTGTGTGTGTGTGTGGAGGCGGCAGAGATGCACACTGTATACCATACGTTGTTATCCGCCCTGAGCCTGCTTGCGGGGAGGGCAGAATAGAAATTTGAAATACATAAAAAAAACAAAACCCTTTGACTTGGATCCACAAACATACTGTGGAAGGAGAATGTCCGAGAGAGTTACCCCTTATTTTAAAATACAAAGCACATTTTTTAAAAAGCCAATCTTGGAGTTGCACTCAAAAGACATTCCTTGCACCCAGGTAGAGGTGGGTCTCTGGGAGCCCAACACCCAAACTGCAGCAGCGTCCGTAACGGCTGCTCTTTAGCCGTTCCAGCATTATTCACATACCGGCTTTGACCACGGCAAGGGCTAAATGAAGAGCTAACCCAAGCCAGCCAGCCACTCTTCAGGGGCAGCAGCAATTTAAGGGTGCCAATGAAGCTGCACCCAATTCACAAGAGCACAAGGCACCACGTTATGCTCTGTGACTAGAAGAAAAATGGAAGCCAAAATTCTCAGAGTCAGCAGCACGGCGCAGTGGTTGATGTGTCAGACTAGGATCTGGGAGGCCAGGTTTGAATCCCTGCTCTGCCACGGAAGGTTGCTCGGTGACCTTAGGCCAGTCACACACACTCAGCCTATCCTACCTCAAAGGGTTGTTGTGAGGATAAAACAGAGAAGGGGAGAATGCTAGAAGCTTCTTTGGGGCCCACATAAGGGGGGAAAGTGGGGTATAAATGAAGTATATAAATCGGTGCAGAACGTTCAATGCTGATTTTATATAGGTAATACAGAACTCCCATACCCCCCACACCTAATTCCTTTTTTTAATTAATCATTTAAATTTTATTAATAAGATTAAAAGCCCAATAAAGGGGCAGAGAAAAGAACGATTAAATAAAAAGGAATAAAAAGAGGGGAGGGGGGAAAGTAAAGAAAATTAAAGAAAGGAAAAACAAAGAAAAATAATACATATTTCATTTTCCTCTACAACACCTAATCTTTACACATATTATACTTGTAGTTTTAATACCTCTAAAATTTACCTTTTCAATACTGCCCCTTCTATTTATTTTTCCCAAATTTATCTTCTTAGAAATCAGATCCACAAATCATCAGTTCATTTTTTCTCGTCTCACCCACAAAGTCATTAAGGGGTTTCCAATTAACCATAAAAGTAGACAATGTTTTATCTCTAATCAGAGCTGTAAGTTTAGCCGTCTCCACTAACTCCATTTTCACAATCTAGTCCTCAATTGAAGGCAATACTGTATTTTTCCTTTTTTGCGCATATAAAAGCCTAGCTGCCATTGTCATATATAGAAATAAAATACCATGTTTATTTTCTAACTGCTGGTCCATTAGTCCCAACAAAAAGGCTTCTGGTTTAAATTGTATATCGATCTTCAACATTTTCTGTATCATCATATCAATTTGTGACTATTTTTTTTTTTGCTTTAAGACAAGTCCACCAAAGATTAAAAAAATGTTCCTTCATGTTCCTTAATACCTGGGCGCTGGTTAAATGACAGCTAGGTGATTTACAGGTCTGACTCCTGGCTGCCCCACTGCACAGATATACAGGGCGCAAAGAAGGTCTCATTGCAGTAGGTATTATACCGCTACAGCTGCCGCTGACCAAGAGGCATGGATTCTCTTCTCAGCAAACTCTGGCAGGTGGGAACGGGCACAGGACGACTGCTGAGAACTCACAGCAGGCACGCAAGGCGCACCGCAATGACGCACGGGTCATTAGAAGAACACATCAGACCAGTGCTCAAAGGTCTGCACTGGCTCCCGACTCACTGGCACATACAGTTCCAGGTCTTAGATTGTTAAATTCTCCCTGGAAACGCAACAGAGGAACTCTAACTAGGGGAAGAAGTATGAAGCAAGCACTATACCATTTCTCACCCCCCACACACACACTGCTTTCCTAACCTGCTATGAGAAGCAACGGGAAAGGTCAGGCAGCTCCCCACCCCCACGTGCCGTCTATGTTCTAGGTTCTTGCATATGTAGCTTCCCTTCCTGGAGCTCTCAGCAATTTCAACAAAGCTAGTTTATGGCTAACTTTTAGCGGCTCTGTTCTTGCCAATATGAAACCATTTTGGCTTTACAGTATTCAAACCATCTGGTCAGGTACGTTCTCATTCTTCTAGTTTCGCTTTAAGCATGCATGCCTAACTTAAGATCTGTGCCTGGTTAATAGACACCGGCGACCCGTTTTCCTGCAGATGGTGCCAAAGGCTTTTAGGAGTTTCCTGTAAACTGTACACTTGTTAGTTTGTGAGATGTGGCTTTTACTTTGTGGGGTAACGAACACCGAACTGCCAAATGGGTTTCTACAAGACTGCTATTGAAATGCCCAGAGATACCGTCATCAACCCTTAAACACAATGGGAAAAACACACGCTCAACCCACCCTTTCCCCTGGAAAACTGACAACAGGCGAAAAGAGTCCGTGAGCAGAGCTGGAATTGCGCTTACATGTCTATGAAATTCCTTTACCCTCAACAAACTGGTTGAAAGTGACTTCTGCTACAGCACGGACCGTGCCAAATCTGAAGCCATGCATGCATGACACAATAGATGTATTTTCAAAGAGGGCAGCTGCTGATTTCATTTTGGGAGGGGAAGGAAAGGAAGAAGAATGGGGAACACACACACAAGTGCATTTTTCAAAAGTGCTGTATGACTAATCTGGGCTGGCTTTGTGTGGCCAGAGACATTAAAGCAACATGATTGGTACATCATGCATTAGGGAGAGAGAACATTATGCCTGCTCCATGCCTTTAGGACTGGGTGCCCTGAACACCTAATACGTTCGAAGTGCCATAAATGCTCCTGTAGCTCACCGCTTTTGAACAGACTGCTCAAACCCACAAATCTCTGCTCTGCTGCTACAGAACACGGCGCTCCATTCAGCTCTTCGGTTGTGCTTGTGAAGTTCTGAGTCTGAATCCTACCTCTACCAAGAGCGAGACCTTTGCTTGGGACCCTGGAGAGTCCGAGAAGACTGTATGAGAGCTAGATGGACCAACACTCTGAATTCACGTAAGGTGGGGGTTCATTTCACTCCGTGATGCCTTATCCTTGCCCAATAGTGCCATAACGTTCAGTGAAGTATTCAGGTTTCTGCAAAATCTTGCAATCGGAATAGAACCCCTGGATCTAAGCAGCATGCAAGTGTTCAGAACTGCCCTGCTTGGTTCAGACCATCTAGCCGAGCATTCCTCTGGAGCCTCTCCCAATTCTCCAGTCTCCCCTGAGATACTGGACTCATCTATACAGTAGAAAAGAGCAAGAGTCCAGCAGCAATAAGACGAACAACATTTGTGGTAGGGTATGAGCTTTTGTGAGTCACAGCTCACTTCTTTAGAAACCTGTGAGTCAGCTGTGACTCACGAAAGCTCATACCCAACCCCAAGTGTTGTTAGCTTTATAGGTGCTACTGGACTCTTTGCTCTTTTCTACTGCTACAGACGAACACGGCTACCCATCTTGGTTTATCTATATAGAAAACTGCCTTCTGCCAAGCCATGCTCACCTTGACCGACAGATCTTTAGAGACTCATAGAAAGTGAGGGACCTTGCCCCATCACTGACACCTAAGGCCAGGCAGGCCAGCCTTACCTCTGAGCCAGGGCGATTTCTCCACTGCTGAACGTCACTTGTATCAACACTGCTCAGTACAGTGAAGAGTGAGAGCGCTCTCAGCGGTATGCACCCCGTCCTGGCTAGTTCTGCACTACCTATAAGCGTGGGTCACTGAATGGAATTCTGAACATCACCACATCCTAACTTCAAGCTAGGAAACAACTCATTACATTATTTCACGGCTCGACCAATTTTCTTTTGATTTTAGAAGACAGCCAAAAAATTTAGGGCCCAGAATGGTTTTTTTTTAAAAGCCTTCAGAGTTTTATAGTTTAATGAATACACTTCCTAATTGTTGCTACCACAAAAGCTAATCCTTTTTTAAAAACTAGAACAAAATACGGGGTAAACCCTGACGCAAAAAGCTAGCCCTTATCCTTTACCTATTGACTTCTACTGAGAATCGCCAAGAGGTGCTCACAATGAACGGCTGATAAAAATACTCGGCACTGCAATGAAATTTCTACGTGCCCACGGGCCTACGATCTGTTGGCCTGCACTACACAATGTGCCCCTTCTTAGCCAGCAACCTGTATCAGACTCAAGACAGGCGGCATGACTCTCTCTCCTGTTTTATTATATGCTGCCTTAGCATAAAACACCAAGGCAGTCCAACAATTTTACACCACAGCAATCTGAGACTGCAGTCAGATCCAGAATGCATACATGACGGAGATTTTTAAAAAATGTCATTTTAAAGCCCTCCACGCACGGGGACCTACATACCGACGGGACTGCCTCTCCCATTATGCCCCCCGCAGGGCCTTGCGCTCTGTGGATAAGTGGCTTTTGGTGGTCTCCACCCAAGGGACGTTCCGCAGATCCGGGCCCTGCGGGACCTTTTACAGTTCCGCAGGGCCTACGAGACAGAGATGTTCCGCCGGGCCTTTGATTAGGGGCCAGCATTTTGTCCCCCCTTCTGACTGCCACACCCTCCTTTTGCAGCCGCCCTGGAGTTACCCGTGATTTATGGTGATTTTACAGTAACCTGATTTGTTTGGTGGCGCCTGGATTTTTTTATGCTATTTGGAATAATGTGGATTAATATTGGATTTTATGCTATTTGCAATAATGTCGTATTGTATTTTAACGGTATATTTTGTTGGAAGCTGCCCTAAGCCTGCTCGCAAGAAGGGCGAGGTATAAGTCGAATAAAATAAATAAATTTATAGTTTGCTTTTCTCAGAAACTCAAAACGGATTACATAGTGTGAGATTAGTATAGCCAATATCAAGGACATTTCAATAAATAGTCATAGAGTAAATAAATGCAAGTTTTAAAAGACAGAGCATTAGCAAAAATCCAATACAGAGTTGAAGAAATGCTGAAACAAAGCATAAGCAATTCGAGGACTGACATCAGATGAGACAGAGAGAAGAAATCAGAGTTGGAAAACTCCCAGACGCTTGGTTTCAAAGAACAACAATGTTAGTTATTGCAATGCTGAAATGTGTATTTAGCCTTGTGTAGAGCTGGTACTTTAACATCTGGAATATTTTCCAAGTCCTGGTACAGAACAGAAAGACACTTCACAGTACTTTAAGTGTCAAACAGTAGATTTGTCCAATTAAGGTTATGTTTTCTGGCAAGTTTTTAGCAGCCTGGTGATCTAGAAATGTTCTTAATCCTGGAGAATTACTTGTCATGCCCTGACCGACTGTCCCAGTAACAATTCACCCAGTTTTCTACAGGGATGCTTTGCCTGCTCAGCTGGGGAGCGTGTGTCAAACGACACCCCACTTGCCAAAGGATAATAGCAACCGCTGAGAAATAAACGTGAGGTTTCAAGTATCTTCCCCTTCTCAAAATGGCTAGACTCAGAAGCACTTTCTTATTCCTAGCAAGCAATAACCCAGCACTGAAGAACTCACACACGTGCATGCACACACAAATAAACCGATTAGAACGGAGAGAAAATGAAAAAAAAAAACCTGAAGAGGGCTGAACTTCGGGAGACTATCTCCAAGAGTTATTTCCCACAAAGAGTTCAGTCTGAGACAAGGAATTAAAACTCAGAACATATCTGCATCTTGAAGCCTGTGGATTTGTCCTGCTGCATGCGGCGCTTTCCTCTGGTGTAAGGAACCTTCTGTTCGCGTTTCAACAGAAGGTTCCTTGCACCAGAGAAGAGAGGAGCATTCTAGGTGGGGCTCAGGGGCAGAACATCTTTGTATAGAGAAATTCCAGGTTCCATCTCTGGCACAGCCAGTGAAAAGGGTCAGTGGGTGACGTGAAAGACCTCTGCCAGAAATCTTGGAGAGCTGCTGGTACTTGGATCCAGAGGAGTTAGCCATGTTAAGTCTGTAGTGGCAGACTACAACAGAGGAGTCAAGACGGAGCTCAACAGGCCAGTGATCCAATTCAGCATTGAGCAGCTTGACATCTTTGTGTGCCGCTCTTAGCAGAACAAATTCACAGGCTCCGACTATTTGCAACACCCATTTCCCAAGACCGGTGGGAAAAGTTCACAACTGCTGAAGTTGCGTTGTCCTTCATCACAAGCTGACAAGGAAATCCTTAACAACAAGCTACTCAATGGCAACGTGAGCGTGGCCATTGCCAAATGCTCAGAGGAATTTTCTCAGCTGGTTGATAGAATTAAATTTGTGGTCACCAGGAGGCTGCAAGATATGAACACCAACACCAATTAAACCAAGTTGTTCCCAAATTCTCACGTAGACCAAGTGTTCTCCATAAAACATCCCCAGAGATGGGACAATACAGCCATTGTTACCCATGGAGAGCGCACTGTGCACACATTTCTTTTGTCCCACTATTGTATTTGGTAAAAACAGGTTGGGCAGGTTTTTAAAAGTACTGGAGGGGGAAAACCTGCAAAACCTGTTTGACCTAAATAGTACAGAAAGAGGCACACGTATACCATGGAGAATATGGGACTTTCACACCAACCGCTCTTTAAAATATACCTCAGACGACCCTCTTCGTGACCTCATTTTCAAGCGCTTTGTCCCCCAATTCAGAGGACTTCTTTTTAAGATCTGCTAGCTGAGAGATGGGTTTCTTATCCCCCTTGAACTCTGAAGGGGGTGGGGAGAACACAGCCTCGCCTTTTGCTTCCCTGGCAATTGGCATCTGGGAACGCCTGGAATTCCCCCTCCAGTGGCTGCACTCCAGATGGGGCAACCTCCCCGTAAGTGTACAGCTGGGCCATATGAGCCAACATAATGGTGCCCCCCGTATGGGGTTTTAGGGGCTCAGCATCCCTTGAGCCAGAGTTTTTCCCTAAAATGTGTTCCCAGTGCCCTGGAGCATGTGCAAAGAGCCTTTCGCTCTCAAACATGGAGGGAGGCGAGGGCAATTTCTACACAGGTTCAGTACCTCCCTGGTCAAGCTGCCCTTTGCTTGCACAGTCTGCTGTCTTCCCAGCCACTTGTGGCTTCCGTGGGAAAACTATGATCTCTTCCTTAGCCACTGGCCGGGAGGGCTGACCCCACAAATAGCACTTGAGCTCGCCGGTGCACCCCCCACCCCACCCCAGCAAGGGAAGACGAAACTGGAGGGCATCAAACATCTGGGACCTAGCACAGTTGGCATGAAAAGGCACAAGGGTTGAACTTGGCAAGCCACAGGTACCAACCAGACATCGCTGCACCATCTCCACGAATTGTGAAAGGGGAGGGAAGGCAGGGAGCTTTACGGGCATCGCTGATTAAAATGTTAACGACTGACGTGGCCCTGAATAACCTCTCAGCCACGTAAACAGCACAGACCGGAGTGAATTAAGCGGGCATTATCTCCGTTTCGGAAACAAGACCAAAACTGAGCACAGAAAGCAACTTCTGAATAGAGATCAGGCCCTCCTGGTTGGGCACCAAAGCTTTCTGCAGCCTGTGTGTGGACCCCCTCCTCCCAGTTGCCAGCACATCTGCCAAGCACACTGACTGAGTTATCTGGGAGAGGCAGGAAGCTGGCACAACATGTGAGACGCACGCACCCAGCATCCTAAGCAGAATTGTTCCTGAACGTCCAAGGTTGCAGGGAATGCTGACACCACACTGACACCTCCCTCCCTCCCTCCCCTAGCAGAGCTGCTGACAAGGGGGGAACACTTTGGGATATGCAAGAGGCCACAGACACCGAGGGAGACGTGCAAGCATGTGCGACTCGGGCAGAACGAGAGATCTTGCAGCCATCTGATCCAAAAGCGGGGGCGGGGGGCGGGGGGATGTCTGCCAACGTAGACTGAGCAACAATATCCATGCAGTAGTTGGGCAGTCTGAGGGCACTCCCCCTCCCACTCCCCAGCCACTTTGCACAAGAGACCGGAAGCACCTGTGAAGTACATATAAATACACCAAGACCGGGTTCAGATGGAGTGACTGTCTGCCGTGGCATGCACCAGGAAGCCCCCATATGGAGGCACCTCTTTTCACAAGAAGACCCTCCAGGTGAGTACTTTCAAGCCACACCTCTATGCTCTCCCCCCCACCCTCCACCCCCAGGGTTGGTATCACACCTATACTGAGCCTCAGGAAAATTCTGCATCAGGGTGCAAGAGGCCAAAACCAAAGCATGTTCCCCTGCCCCAGGGGAACTTTTGCACTGTGCATTCAGGTTCGTACGCCGCAGAGGAAGGCTGGGAAAAAAACCACTCCGTTGTCTTCTGACAGCACCAAGATTTGAAGAGGGCAGGACTGACCAGAGAGGGACCCAACCGAAGGCATCAATCAAAGGCCCCAACTCAGTGTCTGTTATAACAACCTTGCAAGGTAGGCCCAGCACTAGTCCCATGTTATAGAGGGAGAGGGAGGCTGGGGGCTGAGAAGACAGAGGCTTGTCTAAGGCCACCTTGAGATTCAGTACCGGAGGGGGCAACCGAGCCTGATCTTCTGAGCACTTGCAAGCCACAGCTCCGTCCCAGCTTGCTCCTGACAAGGAAAAACAGCGCATGGCCTACTCTAGCCCTTCATTCTCCTAGCTTCGTAAGATGCCACCAGCTGCACAGGTCACACCACACTGCAACACACACACAACGCCCGATATAACCTCCCATATAAATATAGAAACAAACCCGGAGGTGCCTATTCCCCTGATCTGGACAGATCATTAACCCAGGACATTAGCTCAGCAAGGAGACTGCCAAGGCACTGCAAGGCGTAATCCTCTCCTTGCTGCTTTATGGAATCAATGCCTGGCAGGTGTAATCTTCAACACAGCCATGTTTAAAGATTTTCAGAAAGGTCAACATGACTCTATTTCCCACTGATCCACAACTCGATCCACAACTCTCCCCCCACCCCTCCCCAAATTAAAGGCGAGCACACTTTAGCAAGGGATGGTTTGAGCTGTGGGAGAAAAAACCTGGGGCTCGCAAGATCGGCAGACAAGTCGCAATCTTTAGTTATAAGGATCTGGACAGCCAAGACTGGAAAGAGATGGGGCAAAGGAGATAGCGGTGAAGAGAATGACCTTCCAACACCTGGGACCAGCACACCTGCGGGACCGCCTCTTACCCTATACTCCCCAGAGGGGGCTCCCTCCGTTCAGCAGATAAACATCTACTGGTGGTCCCTGGCCCCAAGGGGGTCTGCCTTGCCTCAACCAGGGCCTGGGTCTTTTTGGCCCTGGCCCCAGCCTAGTGGAACTCTCTGTCTGTGACAATGGGTCTAGTGGGACTTGCTGTGATTCCACTGGGCCTGTAAGACAGAGATATTCCACCAGGTCTTTGGTGGTTGAGGCAAGTGACTCTCCTATTCGGCCTCCTGCTGAGCGGGGGTGGGGAGGGGTGTCCCTCTTCTAGTCTTTGCTTTTTTCATCTGTTGACTGTCACCAGCCCCCGCAGGCCCCCAAATGACCATATACGGGATTGTGCAATGTGTGCTGTTGAGGGTGGACTTGTGAAATTATATTTGCTCTTTTTATGCTATCTGTTTTTACCTGTTTTTATGTCTTCTAAATTGATGTGATCCGGGGGAAGAGTGGACTGTAAGTCCAATAATAAATTAAATAAATAAAATGTTAATGGTCTGGGACTCACCACAGTCAGGAACTTAATAGAGCCATTAGCACAAAACTTCAACCTGCCATTTATAAGGGGAAAAAAATCAGCATCTAAGGCAGGGGTCCCCCAGTCCTTTTCAGCCTGCAGGCACCTTTGAAATTCTGACACAGGGTGGTGGATGCAAAAATGGCTGCCACGAGAGGTGGGGACAGCCACAAAGTGTCCGGGCGTGAGGTTATACATAACTCTAATAGTTGCTCTTCAGCATTTCGGGCAGAAGCTCTGCTTAGCAGGATGCCTTCTGAAATTAACATATGGTTAATGTTTTCTTGCGTACATACAGAATAGGTATACATATTGAGCTAGCCAAACAATTCTCATCCAACAGTATGTTTTCACTTTTCATACATCTAGTGCGCTTTTGCAAAGGGAAATGGGGGGAAATGCTTCTCCTGGCTACCCTTTCACATCAGCCCAGCCATTTTTAACCTGCCCTGGTTACTTCTTGTATCAATGACATTGGGTGCTGAAGGGTTGGTGAGAGCTCAGCACGCGAGTATACAGTGAGAGATTCTAGCCAGATTTTGCTAGGAACATGCATGATTTTTGAGAAGTGAACAAAATGTGATATAGTGATGGCATTATCCATTTCTGACCAAATTACAGAAATGCATTAAAACTGGGAAGATCTAATGACTCAACAGAATTTCCAGTTAGGTGCATTAAGCATTTTAGCCATGCAGCCCAATTGTGTCCAGCCAAACAGAAGTCCCACTGTTTTTTTTTTGTTTTTTAGTATCACTCTGCTATTTGCACAGGCAAAGTACTTTATATAAAGTCTCTGCATTCTATCAAAAACTCAAAAATCTTCACCTGGCCCTGCCCACTTTCTAAAAACACTGGGGTGCCAGCTTGGTCTAAGGTGAAGAAAATGCTGTCCTAGGTAAAGGTAGTCCCCCGTGCAAACATTGAGTCATTACTGACCCATGGGGGGACGTTGCATCACGATGTTTTCTTGGCAGACTTTTTGTTACGGGGTGGTTTGCCATTGCCTTCCCCAGTCATCTACACTTTACTCCCAGGAAACTGGGTACTCATTTTACCGACCTTGGAAGGATGGAAGGCTGAGTCTACCTTGAGCCGGCTACCTGAACCCGCCTTCTGCCAGGATCGGACTCAGGTCGAGAGCAGAGCCTGGGCTGCAGTACTGCCGCTTACCACTCTGCGCCACGGGGCTCATACCTTACAGGAATGCCAGAAGGATTGCAAAAGATAATGCATACAGAACATTCTATGAATATTAAGCAACATTACTCCAGAGCTTCAATATTATCTCAAGCGATCACATAACCGGAAGACAAGAATACCGGGAACGTAACCTAGAGACAGCTAGTTCCAAGCAGGCCTTGGTAATCTCTAAAAGGTACACGAGTCCTCTGCCTACCAAGTTTAAATATTTGTTGCATTTTTATCCCGGACTTCACCCAAAACCTCTGCTCTGAGCCAAATACTCGTGGTTCCTAAGCACGCTCTGGTCCAATACTGGCTTGGCTGGAGAGCTTCCGAGACAACGTCAGAGGGGCACTCCAGGACATCATCTGAGTCTTACGCTGAACGAATGAAGCTGTTTTGTCCTGAGTCAGACTGACGCGCTTGTCTAGTTCAGCATCACGTGCTCTCATGGGAAGTAGCTCTCCAGCAAAGGTCTTTCACATCACTGGATCCTCTGAGCTGAACTCGGGACCTTGATCATTCAAAGAACAGGCCCCCGCTTGCTCTCTGTACAGACAGCCCCACATAAGTAGCAGGCATACGTTTCTGTAAGCACACGTTTCCGTTTTCTAATTCTCCAAAGGCAGTAGGGAGATCCGCGTTACGAGGCCTGGTCCAAACCCCTTAATTCGCTATCTGTAAAATGTAAACAATACTGATCTATTTTAGGGACTTGTTCTAAGGGCTAGCAAAATTAAAGCGCTTTTGGAAAAATAATTTTATCTAACGACGATTCGCAAAGTGTCATGGTTCCTCTCCCCTTTTGCCTCAACTTTGAGCATTTTTAATTTTCCCTCACTTGAAAAAACTGCAAGCCTTTATGCTACGGCACCATGAAAGTTAAGGGGGGGGGGTCCTGGCCAGTGCCCAAATGGGAGACTGCTGGCAGCTAATAACGCAAAAGCAGCTATCATGCAATATTTATTTTTGAGGTACAGTAATTCCATATCCGTTTAAAATATTTTCAGACAAATTCTGGCCCCAAGGACCCATTTTCAACCATGACTAAATCTTTAGAAGTAAATCAAACTATTCTTTAAATGTCAGAGCAGCTTCTCCAAGATATACCTTGTCAATGAGAACGTCTATGGCTGAACCTCTCTATATACAGCTCTGAAACCAGGATTCTTTCCCATAGCAAGCCTTTTGTGAAAAAAAATCCCATTAACGCATTGAAACCGAGCATTTCAAGGTTCTTCAAAAGTCTGTTCAGCAACGCATCAGACTCACACAGAAAGATCAAGATATAACGAATACATTTTTAAGAACAGGAGCAGGCAGATAACAAGGAGCGCCTTTATTTTTCCAATCTATACTTCACTCCTTTCATACAGAGGCCTCTGTTCCTCCCCAACCCCCCTCCCTTTTTCACACTGCCATTTACACCAACTCTGTTCTAGGTTCTCACTGGGGGATCCACCGTGGTGTCTGAGCACTTGAGCTGTTAAGGCCTGTATATGCTAACTAGTTCCCAATTCCCTTGCACATCAACAGCTAGAAAATCTCCTACAGTTCCTGACAACTGACCAGCATCTACGGGGAAGCCTCAAAGGAATCTATTTGATTGCAGCCTGCAAGAGAAAGAACGTAATGATCCCAGAGCTGTCTCACACCCAAGCAGCCGAGAAGACAGTGGATTTCATTTTTTTTTAAAAGGAGGAGGAAAGGGAATAACAGTTTCTACCCCAAGACTTGCCTAACCCAAAACTTCAATGAAGGACATTCTGAGTTCAAGATTCACGCTGGAAAGGATTTTGGGGAGAGCTGAAAACATGACGATGTGGCTAGAAAGTTACTGCAACAAGAAAAAGTCCAGGAAGAACAGCAGTCTTCCAAACAAATCCTTGGAAAGGAAATTTTTGCAAAGCATCTGTTTCCAAATCCTTGCAAAAACACCAATTCTAGCATGGTAGGTTACACCCATGGATTGTGGAATGTGTGTGACCATTTTAAGAAGTACCAGCAGCAGCTGTTTGGGCAAAACAATGTAAACAAGTGATTTCTGGAGACACAGCTAGACCACAGGGCTTAAAATGGGTTTAACAGTCACTCCCTTCTTTCCAAAGAACACTAGGGACTTCTGTACTTTGATGGAGGGGGCATGCACCGGGGACTTCTCAGCATCTTACTGAACTACAATTCCCAGGATAAGTTCAGGGAAAGCTGTGAAAGTGAGTGATAGAAAACTATTATGATTCTGAAGAATAAATATGGCTTTGAGAGGTCTCTGAACAGATTTCAACCAGAAGGTTAACAAGGAGAAGATTAGGATCTGGGTGTATCTGGGATCAGCTACTAGCATACACCGGTATACCACTTCAGGGCATCCAATGCACTTCACGTGCATCACATAACCTTTACAACAACCCTAGAAGGTAGGTCAGTGTTCTACTGCTACTGTACTACAGACGTGGAATGAGGCAGAGCATGAGTGGGCTTACTCGCCTAAAGCCACTCCGTGAGCTTATCATGGAAGAAGCAAGATTAAAACCAGGGAGTCCCAATTCCTAGCGATCGACCATCAACTCCCCTATGCCTAAATTTCAGCTCTGTATCAGATCTCTGCAATCTAAACCCTATTCTGTTGTTTACTGAATTGAATCACACTGTGTAAACCTTCCCGAGTCTCAGTGAGAAAGAGACGAAGAGATCTGTGGCTCTCAAAAGCTTATGCTGCAATAAAGTTGGTTAGTCTTAAAGGTGCTACTGGACTCTAATATTTCAGCGAGGAAGGCGGACTATAAATAACAGAAATCGGTAAATAATCACCTCCTCCACTCCAATGGTGCTCAGCATGAATAAAAGACAAGTTATTTCTTGGCTGGATGATGAACAATTACAGGTGGGCAAGGACAGCATGTAAGAACCTAAATCAAGCATAAAATATCCCAACACATCCGAGAGGAAGAAGTTGCTGAGACTGAGCATTTGCCATGAAAGTATGTATGTATGTATGTATGTATGTATGTATGTATGTATGTATGTATGTATGTATGTATGTATGTATGTATGTATGTATGTATGTATGTATGTTATTTATATTCCGCCTTTCCCACTGAGACTCAAGGCGGATTATGTAGTGTGAGATTAGTACAATTAGTGGCAAGGACAAGGGCAGGCATTCCCATACAGTGTCAAGAACATTTCCATAAACAATGTCATGGGGTAAATGAATATAATTTTACAAAGATATAGCATTAGCAAGGATCCAGTATGGGGTTGAGGAATTGCTGAAACAGAACATAATCACTTCTAGGACTTACATTGAACAACGTAAAGCACAGGTAGGATATAGGAGTACATATTTAAAGCAACAGATAATATGTAGGGCAACATAGTGGTGAAATCTATGGTCCCTAACTCATTAGCGAAACATCTGGGATCCCTTTCCTACAATACCACCCTCTTAGCTGAGAAAAGAGGCTCCACAGAAGACGGAAGGCCCCCTTGCTCCAGGCATCTTCAAATCAGACAGTGCTGGGCAGTGGTTAGTGCGTCAGACTGGGATCTGGGACACCCAGGTTTGAATCCCCACTCTGCTGCAGAAGCTGGCTGGCTGGCCACACACGCTCAGCCTAACCTATTTCAAAGGGTTGTTGTGAAGGTTAAAATGGAGGAGAATCATAGAATCACAGGGTTGGGATGGATCTACAAGGTCATCTAGTCCAGCCCCCTGCGCAATGCAGGAAATTCACAACTACCTCCCCCCACACACACCCAGTGACACCTGCTTCATGCCCAGAATATGGCAAAACACCATCAGGATCCCTAGCCAAACTGGCCTGGGGAAAATGGCTACCTAACCCCAAGGTGGTGATCGGCATTACCCTGGGCGTGTACGAAGAACTAAGCCCTGATGCAACCCTTCCTGCTCTCCCTCTCATGATGTGCCCGGGTTCACAGAATCAGCATTGCCGTCAGATGGCCCTCTAGCCTCTGCTTAAATATCTCCAAAGAAGGAGAGCCCACCACCTCCCGAGGAAGCCTGTTCCACTGAGGGATCGCTCTAAGCCACTTTGGAGCCCCTTTGAGGAGAAAGGAGGAATATAAATTAAGTAACTAAAATCACTTGGCAAGTAACTTGGCAGGGCACTGGCACGCCACACAGATGAGCCAAGACATTAAAACGGGTAGCTTGGCGTCCCTCAATGTATATAGAGTCTCTAGTGGAAAACAAGGCAGAACGGCATCAGATGAGTTGAAAGCGCACCATAAAGACATACAATGGCCGAGCAAAACAAATACCGGCATATACTCACATTTAGTAATACAGCTGCACTTGGCGTCTGTCCACAGTGGCTTTTCGGCTTCCTTGCCAAGAAAGTAGACAAAGCTCCAGGAGGGGGAAAAAAGAAACCAAGGCCTTCTCAGTACCGACTTGCTCCCTCTGCCCCAGATGTCACAAGAACATTGGGATCTCAGAACGGGAAAACTTGTTCTGTTGGTAGGGAAAACCGTGCTACGCCCAAGAGTGCAGTTGCAAACGCAGCCACGTTTTGTTAATTAGGTCCCCTTTAATTACCCAGCATGGCTATGGGTCTGTGAAAAACCCCGTTTCAGGAAAGCACAAAGATTAACAGGTGCAAAGAATGTGGTTCCCTAGCAACTACAGCCCCAGTGCAAGCCCAGAGCAGCCCCTCCTTCACTGCCAATTTCCACTGCTTCACAAAACTGTGTAAACTTAAAAGTCTGACCAGGAAACGAAATCCGCTCAAGGGATTCAATCAGCAGAGAAACAGCTGGACTAGAAACCAAGAGATCTGGTCTTGCAAACAATGAATGAGACCTGCTCTCCATTGGTTCACCGCAGCTCATTAAGTCCCAATAGCCAAAAAGAGCAAGATTTGAGTAGTATCTTAAAGACCCTCAAGGTTTCCAGGTATAAGCTTCTGAGAGTCAAAGCTCCCTTCAGTCTTGTTGGTCTTTGTGTGTTATGTGCCGCCAAGTTGCCTCTGACCTATGGCGACCCTATGAACGAAAGCAGGTCTTGCAATCTACCTGCCCGAACCTCGACCCACTGCTGGGCCCCAGTCAATAGTCTGTCTTTACAATTATGGAGTTTCTTTTCTGTAAACATGGTGTGCTACATTAAAACGTTCAAGAACAGCCCAGCAGAATTCATCTTAAATGGAGTTTCCATTTGCGTTTTCAAGTTACAGAGTTCTAGGTGCAGGAATCCAAGCTGAGCATGAGACAGAAGAGTTGTTTTCCCCTCTTCTCAGCAAGGCAAGATCAGAGAACATCCAGTCCCTCTGGAAGACTAACACCCAGTTACATTAAGATCCCTACAAAACTAAATTGTTCATATATTGCACAGGGCTGGCTAAAGAGGTTTTAACCCTTTGCCCTTCTGTTGTAACTGCTGAGAAGGCATTGGTTAACCGACACTCCCTACTAGAAGTACGCTGTGAACAAGGCATAGGAACACATGAGCGGGAGGTTTGCCACCCTTTCAGAGCGAGCAGAAACAATGAGATTCAAAATGTGCCAAAACTTTCCCCTACCCACAAGCACTTCTCAGGCTGTTACTTGAGAGGAACGCAGCCTGTAACAGGCCTCCTTTCCACCTGACCAGATCCCACTGCTACTGGTAAGTTGAGCCTCAGAGTTCTGCAGTACACAACAAGCCAAACAAAAGCACACAGCCTTATCAATACAAATGGACTGAACAAAGACACCCAAGCTCTCGGATCGATGGCTTTTTAAACCACACAAACATGTCATATTTGGCTCCATAACTAAGTTCCCCTGCCATTTAGTCAGCAACTGGTTAACTTTATTGTAGCATAAGCTATCGAGAACCACAGCTCTCTTCGTTAGGTGCATCTGACGAAGAGAGCTGTGGTTCTCGAAAGCTTACGCTACAATAAAGTTGGTTAGTCTTAAAGGTGCTACTGGACTCTTTCCTATTTCAAAAGTTAGCGTACACTTTTCTTCCTGAGCCAAGCGTGGCAATACCACATTAAGATTCGTTAGGGCCACGATCCTGCCTGGAGTCCACTCCCGCTAATTAATGGCCGCCATGGGCACACAAGCACTTGAAAGAAGCTGTTCTGGCACCGGGGTTTTCAGATTAATGATCAACTTGAGGCCCCCAATTACCACTGGCAGGAACAATGGGCCAGCTCACGCGGACTGGCAGATGCAGGCCCGTAGTACGGCGGCACCCACAATGATGGGAATCTATTTCCCGCCCCCCCCAAAAGACTATTTCCCCCAGCCTCTAAGTGGCTCAAACCTCACCATATTGTTGACCAAAGGTCACACGCTGTGACTGTCGAGCAGAGCCCCTAATTTATTAACCAATATCAGCGCCGGGACTG
This sequence comes from Eublepharis macularius, assembly GCF_028583425.1. Classification (NCBI taxonomy): domain Eukaryota; kingdom Metazoa; phylum Chordata; class Lepidosauria; order Squamata; family Eublepharidae; genus Eublepharis; species Eublepharis macularius. The sequence continues at coordinate 4,027,109 of NC_072798.1, forward strand.
GCAAAGCAATTTGACATTCATGGCCTGCTGCAAGGAAGAGCTTTTGCTGAACCACTCCAATGCCATTATGTGAGCCCTGGGAAAAGCCACCATAATAGCAACAAGGCAGGAACACAGAAAACTTCCAAGGCTTCACTTTCATGAATAGGCCTTTCAAAAGGCTTTTTTTTTTTAAAGTAAGCTCAGCAATTTTTTCCTCCCTGCCCCCCCATCGCCATTCTCTCTGCTCTGGATGCAGCTACATTTGCGATAACAGACCTTGGGTTTTATAGGATGTTACTTCTAAAGTTTCACAGACCTGAGAAAAAGCAAACCAAACAAACAGCCCAGCCAAAGGGAGACAAACCTTTCCAAGAAAGGCGAATCGCTTATTCTAAAGACTTTCAAAACTGTACCACGAACAAACCTGATTTTAAAGCCACGGAATAAGAGGTGTCTGCTTAAGAAACAGCGTTTCCCGAGGTCTCCCTCCACCCCACCCTCTCAGAGGGGTCACCTCGATTATGCTAAAAGATGTCATCCATACAGCCTTCTTCGAGACCTTGCCAGGCGTACAGAAGGCAGCCCTCACCTTGCAAAAAAAAGCTATTAATTGGTGTGAAACCTATAAGCAGGAGGACGCAGGACAAAGATGCTCCACCCTGCCTTAAGTTGTAGTTAAAATGCACTGTAGAAAAAAAAACAATACAGAAGGCAGGCAGTCTACAGGGACAGTTTAATCAATAAGCCTTAGTTAAAGTACGATTGACTCCACTCGGAGCTATTTAATTCCAGCTTGGTCTTGCGCAGCTTCTCGGAGCCATATGCAGAATACCAGGACACACACTGGCGCTCCTCTCTCCCCTTTAATTGCTGCTCTCGGCTGCAGCCACGAATTCAAACTTCGCTGCCGATTCTCAGGAGCTCCGTTCGGCCCACCCAAAACAAGGGGCTCAGTTATTCTGACTCCTAGCCAGGATCTGCTCAGCAACCTTTCCCCACTTGCCTTGAAGCTGCCACTGCCTTCCCAGGCAGGCGCCGAAGAGCGAACCCCAAGGATTCATTTGCTACCACCCTCTTTGGTACACCCTCATTCTAAGCCACATAACATATATCATAAACCTCTGGCACCATCTGCCACAGGAAATCACGGTTGTTAGCATAAACAGTTTGCACAAAAAAAACAAACTGAGAACTGCTGGGAAGTTCAAAGTGCTGGGAAGGAAACCTTTGCATGGCAAGGAGCCTTTAAATGCACAGCAGAGGATTCTGGGACACGGCCTATTCTGTAAGCTTCCCATTCACACAGAGCTGGGGCAAGGCCTGATGCGTCGTGCTGCATCTCGCCCACTCCCTCCGCGTAAACAGAAAGTGGACCCAAGCGCCTCACCGCATCCCCCTGCAGCAAGGGGGAAGATCAGCAGCCATGAGCAAGCCCCCTTCCTGGGGACCACAGTGCTCTCCTAGACAGCTGAAGGAAACACACAGAGGAGATCTACTGGGGCTACAAGCCCTGAGAGACAGAAAACAGAATGGCCCAATTTCCCAGTACCCTGCATTTCCCTGCCTACCAGATGACAGCAGGCAGATGTTGCCATCGCATCCTGTGTGTGAACTTCCCTAAGTCATCAACTGAGCACAACCGGCAGACCCAGCACCGAATGGGATGAATCGGTGGTTGGGGCCACCAGGGAAATTCTTAACACATAATCAACAAGACCAGTAACTGAAGGTACTACATAGATTCAAAGGAGTTAGCCGTGTTAGTCTGTAGTCGCAAAATAGTACAGTCCAGAAGCACCTTTATTGCACCAACTTTATTGTGGCATAGTCGCAAAATAGTACAGTCCAGTAGCACCTTTAAAGCACCAACTTTATTGTAGTATAAGCTTTCGAGAACCACAGCTCTCTTTGTCAGATGTATCTACATCTGACGAAGGGAGCTGTGGTTCTCGAAAGCTGACGGTGCATCTGACAAAGAGAGCTGTGGTTCTTGAAAGCTGATGATACATCTGACAAAGAGAGCTGTGGCTCTCAAAAGCTTATGCTACTCTAAACTAGGAAACAAGTTACTTTTCTTTTTAAAATGACGCTATGATTTTAGGAGCCTGTAATCCTATCGCCAGCCACATTTCTTTTTCATAAGTTACCCAGAAGAGGCTACCAGTGTAACTTGTATTCCTTAACTGCCTTCCTTAAGAAGCTGTTTCAATAATTGCATTTTCTCGACTTTTAACAGCACGATGGGGGCGATCCTTAAACAAAATGACAGGATTATAGGCTCCTAAAATCATAGCGTCATTTTAAAAAGTAAATTGTTTCCAAGTTTATAGTAGCATAAGCTTTTGAGAGCCACAGCTCTCTTCGTCAGATGCATCGACAGCTTTCAAGAACCACAGCTCCCTTCGTCAGATGAATCTGACGATGCGTCTGACGAAGAGAGCTGTGGTTCTCGAAAGCTTATGCTACAATAAAGTTAGTTAGTCTTAAAGGTGCTACTGAACTCTTTACTATTTTGCAACTACAGACTAACACGGCTAACTCCTCTGGATCTATGAAGGCATTACATCATCTGTCTTGCTTTCAAGAGCACTGACACAAAACACTGGGCTGCCAATCATTGCATTATTTTGACACTGGCCATTTTTTGTTCAACTCAAGGCACGCAACTGTTTCCAGTTTTATTTTTTAATAACAGATTTTGGGGGGGAGGGGGATGGAATCTGATTAATGAATTAGTTGCAGCAGTTCAATTCCTGCTTTCAGCTCTAGTAGGCAATCATGCTGAATCTACATGTACACACACAATCGGAGCGTTTCTTATAAAGGCAGGCCAGAAGGAAAAGCCTGCAAGCTGTTCTAAGCCAATTCACGTTAGGCAGCTCCAGCCCCGAATAACCATTTTAATGATATTATAAGTAGATGCAGCGCTGTTTCAAGACTGCACCGCGAGAGGAAGCTTCAATGGGCTAAGCAATCAAACTGACAAAAGCAAGGAACGAGACAGTGAATTTTAAATCAAAGCCAAGAGCCCTTCCATCCGGGTAGGGGACTCTGTACAACCACGGAAGTTTATCTACGAAAGCAACAAGGTAAGGCCTTGGGATGCTATCGCGGATGCGCAGCTGATGTCACATCAGCAATTAATCAGCATGCACAGGCAACTCATTAATCGCAGATTAAAAATATGAATTTTTAATCAGAGATGTCCCTCTGTGAAACGGTGTTCAGTGCTCACGCTATCATTGTAAACCAGCAATTCTCGCGACTCAGACAACAAAGATTTGCCACGTTATCCAGGATTTCCCTGCATCTGACAAAGAGAAATTATTTATATTAAAAATGCAACATACTTCACTTGAGTCTGGCAGCATTTCTGCGAGTTAATCAATCACACAACCAATTAAAACTGTTTTAGTCGAGTAACAGATTGACGAGATACATTCCAGTTCTCATTCTTTAAAAAAAAAAAAATCACAAAGAGCGGTACACAAATTTTGGTGTCTGAAGTGACTATTAGTGAACAGGCATTCCACATTTTTGTGACTCTCTGCTGCTACAGATAGTTGTGGCTTTCCTTTTGCAGAAATAAACAAAAATAAAGTGTGTGAAGTGTGAGTCACACAAACTGAAAATTAAAAGGAACACCTGGTGTCACCACAACTGATGATGTCACCACACAAGGTGCAGGGCAGGGAGAGAGAAAACACGTTAATTCTAAACATTTCAAATGTGACCACGTTTCCAGAGGATTTTTTAGAGAGAGAGAGAGAGAGAGAGAGAGAGAGAGAGAGAGAGAGAGAGAGAGAGAGAGAGAGAGAGAGAGAGAGAAATGACTCCTCCCTCAGTTTTGCACCTGATCAGAAAGGAAGACCAAGCATACAGAACAGGATTGTTCCACCAATTTCTAACTCAGCATTTCAATAGGGTAGGCTTCCAGAAGCGACTATCCTACGGCAACCAATGTAAATTTCACTGTAGGTAACGGTCCTGGCTTGTTAGCCCATTGGAATGCTTTCGTTAAAACCTGAGCAGTGCGCCTCTGAGGTTACGTTTTTCAAAGAAGGGTTGTTGAAAACATCCCTCCAAAGTGGAAAATAATCAGGTCCAAGGGCCTCCCTGTGTGAACAACAAATAATCCAAGTATGGAACGGCTTTAAAACCGTCTTGTTTGGGTTAGGCCTTAAACAGCTGGAGGTAAGCAGGTATGGTGTAATTTATGGTATTTTAGTATTATATTTGTTTACAATTTCAGATACACATTTATTGGAGGTTTTTTTTATAGTAATGAGATTCCTAGGAATGTTGTAATAAAAACTGAAATATTAAGAGTAAGTGCAACTCACAATATCCACCGTCTCTTAATTCGTGGTATACTAAAATTTGGGAACAACTGATAATGGAGAAAATATAGGAAAATATACTAATGTCTAGTAACCCATCATTATCATCAAAACTATATACAAAATGGAGCCCTTTTTTGAGGTTCTTACAAACAACGAGTTATTGGCATCTAACTTACCTTATCGAGATATCATCAACCTATATATATATACATAAGATCTTTGCTCTTCAATGTATTAAGCTATGGCTGATTCCACTCATGTTGGATAATGCACTTTCAATGCACTTTATCAGTCGTTTGAGGTGGATTTTTTGTTCCGCACACAAAAAAATCCATCCCAAATGATCTATAAAGAGGATTGGAAGGGCATTACCCAACGTGTGCGAAATCACTCTATGTCTAAAACGCGATTTCAGGAAAAAGCACTTCTGTTATTTAGTCTCTTTAGACACTTTATGTAATTTTACATTGGATAGTTACTGTTATTGTTCATGTTTATGTTTATAAAATAATAAAAAAGAGAAAAAAAAGAATAAGTGCAACTACTTTACACTAGATGGGGGATGCTGGCTTAGTCCTCACAGAGAAGGTAAGTCTGTGACTTGACTGCAGGTGGAGACACACATGATCAAATATTCCTTCATACAACGCCCCCCCCCCCATACACACAGAAAACTAGCACACCTAGAGAGAAAGCTGGTTTCCTTTTCCCTGACAAGCTACTTTTCAATGTGAGTGGGGAAAAATTTGAACAGAGGTCCCGATATTCAATCACATGAGCCCCACCCTCTTGCTGAAGTGGTACAGGCCTAGTTCAAACATGACATTAAGAAAAATCAGTCTGTACAAGAATTCCAAATGGTGGCTTGATCACGATTTGCAAGAAAAGCATACATCACAGTTTTGCGGAGGGCATGCAAACATGCAAAGCTGAAGAAACGAATTATCTTGGCGGGCAAGAGGTAAGAGCGTGCAGGATTTAAGCAAGCAAGGCTGAAAGCCATGGCTCTCTGCTTCATCTGAACCATGCCACAGTTTGGCCACCTTAGGAAGAACATTATGTGAACAGGAAACTGCTAACCTCCAAAACGAGAAAACCACCTGTTGTAAGGCTCGCAGACCTATGCAGACTTTGTGGGAAGTAGGCCCCGCCGAACTCAACTTGAGCTCTAAATAAATGCAAATAGGACTGGCCTGTGCAACTGTAAACTGTACTTTAGCTTATATCGCAGTTCTTATCCATACTCATCCGCAATACATGTGTTGGCTACATTCTGAAAATGCAATATAAATGCTAACGGTTATTATCATTCTCATTTTACACATGGGGAGAGGGTAGCTGAGAGGCCAGGCCTTGCCTAAGGCTCTCTAGCAAGTCAGTGGCAGAGGAGATGCTGCAATACACATTGCTTCCCCAGGACCCTCCAACCACATGAGCTCAGCACATGTTACTTCTGAATACCATTTTGCTGTACCTACCTACTTTTCTAGCCCATTGCAGGCATTTTACTTGGTCACAACTCAGGCTGCACAGTGGAGTGAGGAAAGCCACAGTGGAGACTCTTAAGTTTAGCTGGGGCTGGATTTTCCCCCTACAGTAGCATGTCACGCCAGGTAAGTTTCCTTCGTAAAAAGGTACACTTTAAATAGAAAAAGATTAACCACTAATCATGGGGGGAGGGGTTGACTTAAAGACTGCTCACTTGCCCAAAGCTACAACACAAGGCAATGACAAAGATGAGACAGGATCTTCTGGTATTTGAGTCATGCACTCGACAAGATACAGATGTATTCCCAGAGGTCAAAAGAACTTGCCCCATTTCCCAATTCTCCAAGGCTGGTCAAAATGGCTGAAGTCACTTCCACACCCCTCCATCACATCTTATGACCCTTAAAAGAGAAACTCCACAGCATGTAATTCAGTGCAGGCCCATCAGCGTCCCTATTTTCTAGTAAAGAGTCCAGTAACACCTTTAAGACGAACCAACTTTATTGTAGCAAAAGCGTTCGAGAGCCACAGCTCTGTTCGTCAGATGCATCGTCAGCTTTCGAGAACCACAGCTCTCTTCATCAGATGTTCTTGAAAGCTTATGCCACAATAAAGTTGGTTAGTCTTAAAGGTGCTACTCGACTCTCTACTATTTTGCAACTACGGACTAACACAGCTAACTCCTCCGGACCTATTTTCTAGCTGTCTAATATCCTGCATTCTCCGTTTGCACCAAAAGTCCACTTAACAGGAGTTCCGTGGCACCTGAAAGACTGACATGTTTTTAGCATATGTTTCCAGGGCACAAAGGCCACAAAATGGCTTCAAAGACGCTCACAGGAGAAGGAAAAAGTGTATTTTTTTCCAGGTCTCAGGAGTCTCCCATTTGTTGCAGACTAACACAGCTATCTTGTGTTATTGTCTTTGACAAATTAGACCAGGGTTGCAGAGGCAGACAACGGCAAACCACCTCTGTTAGTCTCTTGCCATGAAAATCCCTCTGGGGTCTTCATAAGTCAGCCAGGACTTGAGGGCATTCTCCACTACCACCACAAGTGAGCAAGTCAACAAATGAAGTCCAAGCCCATACATATTTTAAAAACCCACCCTGCTCCCCAAAACCAAAAGTGGGGTTCCAGCCTCATGGTAAACCATGTACTAGAGCTGGCTCAGATTGGTAGTCAAGATAAAGTAACTCCTGCAGGCTACAGTCTTCTCAAGTTAAAGAGTTTAGTCCCAAACTTGAGACTAGACGTTTCTGCCTCAAATTACTGCCAACTCTGTGGGTGGGGAGGGGAAGAAATGAACTCCGTCCCTGCTCGGTGGCTGATGAAATCATCCAACTGACACAGAGGAGGAATACGGGCACTTTTAGGGGCGGCTTCCCCCCCTCCCCAGCCCCCTGTATATAAACACTCTTGTCACTCCATCAGCTGTTCGGATCGCTCCGCCCAAGCCCGAGTTTCCGGGTAGTAACAGAAGAGCCAATCAGCTGACTCGGAGGCTCAGCCTGGAGGCCTTTTGCCAGCAAAGGGTTTTCCAAAACAAGCCGTCCCTGGTCCTTCCGGAGCAAGGAGGGAATCCAAGTGCCATGCAATGGGGAGGGGGGAATCTCTCCTGCTCCAAGACTAGATCTCATTTCTCCAAACTTCTGAAAGTGAGGGTGGGGGAGAGAAAGGGAAAGGCTTGGAACTTTATAAAGTCTCCAAATAATTGGTGCCAGAGCTGAGAGTTGGGCTGCAAAAAGTGTAGAGAGTTGATTTTTTAAAAAAAACTTGTTCAGTGACTCTGCAGGGCAAGAAAGGAACAAGAAGCAGTGAGGAAAAGCAAAGGTTGGGACTGCAATTCTCTCTCAAGGCTGAAAACACACATACAGAGCTACCAAGGCTTTCGAAGGTTCGCACAACGTTTAGAGAAGCGTCCAAAAAAAGAAGCTAAATGACTCAGGGTTTCAGAGCGCCACCGTGCCATTAGGAAGTCGGAGGTTTTTCTTTTTAACAACTAAACACGTGAACGGCTCTCTGCTGCAATGCAAGAGGCCTCTCCCTCTCTCGGTCTTTAGATGTGTGTACATAAGGCACAGACATGCTGAGATTAAAAATAGGAAGGGGGGGGAAGGGAAGAGCTACACCACCTCCCCACCAAACCTGTCAGAGCAGTAAGAGACAGCTCCACGACACTGGGTGGGCCACCCCCTTCCTTTCCCCAGCCACCCCACAACCCAAAGTTAGGCACAAGCTATAAATCACAATTACAGAGCAGAGGCCATTCAGAAGCAAGGAGAGGCCAGCAGCACAACCGCCCTGGGAGCACAGGAAACAGAAAGGCTCTACCATTTAGCAACCACGGCTTCCCCAAGCTTGATCTAGATAGCTTCTCTTCATCCAGCCACAAAGGCCTTTCAACCTAGACAACTTGAGAGCAAGTCCGACAGAAATCAATGGGAATCGTGAGCAAACCTGGAGAGAATCAGGTTGTGCAGCCGCCAAGGCCTACATTCCCAGAGCACTGACTGTGCGGAGATAAAGGCAGGTCACAAACAACAACAAAAACCCCAGACCTATATGGTCATGGCATATGCACAACTCTCAGGCACAGGATGGGTAGGTCTGCCTCACTTAAAATACCAAGAATTATAATAAGAGCTCAGGTCAGAAGGCGTTAAGAGACGAAGCGGCTGGTTTCTTTTGTCAAGATGAGAACAGAAAGGATCAGCAGCTAGCCAGACCTGGGAGAGGAATGCCAACGTACTCCCCTCCACTGTCAAATTGAACAGCAACCGTCCCCACCACCAATAAGGCAAATGCAGTCATTTAAACAAAAAAATACACACACAACCCTGCTCTTTGTCTCCTAAATGCTGTGATCTTTCAACACGCCAGCTACCAAGTGAACAGCAACTGGGGGAGGGCGAAGAGAGAAAGGATACGTTAGGTCACAGGGGGCCTCATCTCTCTATAATCCAGCCGCCTTTTTAAAATGTATACATAATGAGACTCTTAGGGTCTCCCCCCTCCCCTCTGCCTGAACAGCTGGAGTTCTAACCTCCTCTCCAACCCAAAGAAAATTAACCATCAAAATGAAGTTTGTATTTGAGGGAGCATGACTTGGGCATGTAACTCAAGCCGGGGATAAAAATAGCTTTGATGCCAGAGAAATCACAAACCACTTCCTAATTGTTATAAGCAATATTTTGGGGGATAAACGATAGACACGGTTATTAAACATTGGATTTTTAAAAAAAATACACAGAAACAGTTATCAGAAGGGTTGGCAACTCACCTCGGCCTGTAAGAATTCGCCCCAGCAGGTATAATCTAAACAAGTTTATCTCTGGAAACTAAACGCGATTTGTAACCCTCTCCCCCCACGACAGAGTTAATTCCTTCTCGATTAAATTCTCCTGGGGGAGGTTAACACGTTCAATAAACATCTCCAAATGTATTTCTGTGGCCTACACCAACGCCAGCCCACCACTGCTCCACTCCCCACCACCTGACAAACAGAACTATTAATAAAACAATTCTACAAGCAAATTTGTTGCAATAATTCAGAGGCATCCCACTCGCCATATCTATCTATATTTATATGCACACCCGCAAGATACAATCTTGTTAAGGGGCAAGAACAAAGTACACTTTGAAAAACAAAAACAGATTCTTCAGAAAGGGGGGGGGGAAAGACCTTTAGAGAACTGAAGTGTTACATAAACAAAACCAGCAGCGAAGGAACGGGAAGAGAGAGAGAAAAAGGGGGCAACGAATTTCTGTTGTTTTCAATCCTTTCCTTAATTTAGGTTGCTCTCCGGGTACCCCAACTCAATCCCCCTCCCCAAAGACTGGGAGCCAAGTCTTCCCAAACAGCAGACTAGACCTAAATTGAGTCAATAGTAACACACCACCAGAAGCTGATCGCAAGACTGCAACTGTCAACAACCCCCCTAGTCCGTCCCATTGCTCTCTACCCTACAAAGCTGTCCATGTTCATTCCTGTGCAAGGGTGGTGGTGGGGAGATACCGTGATTGAAAGGGGGGGGGATTATTATTCAAAGACAGTCACAGTACCTGAACGTGGGGGGAGAATCATTCACCCATAAGGGAGGCAGACAAGGGAAGGCCCCCCCAAACATCGTCACTTATACAATTTTCCTTAATTCTGATGGGATTCCTGTTTATAGGAGCCCCCCCCCTCCCCCAAGAGAGTCTGGCACTGCAAGCAGAATTATGAAAAAAAAACCAATCCATTTCTTTTGAGAAGCCAACAAGGAGGGCAGCTGTTGTCTGGGAAAGGAGGTTGTATGGGGGGGGGGGCATTATTTGCTCAAACTTAGCAAAAGCTTTGCCACAGGTTATTTTTAACAAGTTCAGGGTACAGGGGAGGAAAACGGGGGGGGGGGGGCGCTTTCAAGAGGTTCATACTGGGGGGGGCAAAGGAGGGGAAGCTGATTTTCATGGTAAACACGAAGCCTAAAAGGCCTGGATTCTACATATAACCTGCACCCCCCCTGCCAAGTCTACCTGGCTGGGAAGAAGTTCCAAAATTGCTCTGCCCTGGTGGCAAAGGGGCCTTAACCCTTCCACGGGCTGCTTCTAAATCGCAGGCCACCTGAAAAGAAGGCCTTCTTTCGGTGGCTTGCTGTATGTGTATGGGGGGGGGGGGTTGCTTTGTCCAGCTGTGGGGTGTCTCAGCCCCCATTTTGTCTCTGGTCTCTCTTGGTCTGCCTCTGTTGGGACCTCTCTCCCCTCGCCCTTGGATCTCTTAACAGCCCGGCTGTTTTCTTTCACCTGGGCCTGGGGAAGGGGGGGGCAGAATTGGAATTAATTTCCCCTTCCTTAACCGGGCTGGAGAACTATTAGGGTTTCTCAGCTTCAGAAGTGGAGACTTTCCTCCCCCTAAACCCATTACTGGGGGCAATTTCTAAGCATTTTAGTTATTATGGGGGGGGGTTGACTCTTTCTTAACAAAAGGGGGGGCAGCTCCTCCTTTCTATTATATGGTGGTGGGCTCCCTTTCTCTGTCCCTAATAAACAGCTTTTCTTTCACCTGCAGCTGGAGAGGGAGGGGGGGTTGTTCTCATTAGAATTAATACCCTTCCCCCCCTAATTCGAGGCTGCCCCCCATGCAAGAAATTTTTGTCCAGTTTACACACTCCAATTCCATGGGGGGGGATTCTGCCTCTTCTGACCCCCCCCCAACCAGCTCTTCATTTTAAGTCTTCGTCCCCTAAGCATTGTCGGGGGGGGGGGTCTTGCACACACACATTCCAGAGGGTGGGGGGAAGCAGGCTCCTTTCTCTGACCCCCCCACAAAAAGCCCCCCCTCCGCCTTCCAGGTAAGGATACAGCTTGACCACGTCGGTGTCCATCCGCCTCTTGCCCGGGCTGGGGGAGGACATGGTGCCCCCCCGGCCGGCGGCCCCTCCCGGGCGGAGTCTCGAGCTGCCTCCCTTGTCCTGTCAGGACCCCTCTGCGCTGGGGGGGTGGCAGGGGGTCCGGCGCCGCTGTGCGCCTGCGCGGAGGCCTCCCCTGGCTGCCGCGGCCCCTCCCTTCGCGAGCCGGCTCCTTCCTGCCCCGCGGGCCGCCCCCTCCCCTCGCTCCTCGCGGCTCCCTCCGCAGCCCGCCCGCCTGCTGCCTGCTGCCTGCCGGCCCCCCTCCGCTTCCTGCGCCCTCCCGCTCCCGAATTGCCGCTCCTGCTCTGGCCTCTGCCGAAGCTTCTCTCCGGACCCCTGACGTCACCCACAGTGACCTCACCGCCCAGCCCGCGCCCCATTGGCCCAGGCGGAGTGACGCCAGGCGCGTCGGGGCGCCGGGCCCCGCCCCCTCTTCGCGCTGGGCCGGGCGGGAGTTGTAGTTCGCCTCCTCTGAGGCGAAGTGGGAAATGGGGTGGAGGGGGGAGGGCAGGCCTTGGCTGACGTTGGAGCCTCCTCAGTCTTGAATTCAGAGGGGATAGCCGTGTTACTCTGCAGTAGCAAAATAGCAAGGAGTCCGGTAGCACCTTTAAGGCTAACCGACTGAATTGTAGCAAGCTTTTGAGAAACACAGCTCTCTTCGTCAGATATATCTGACGAAGAGTGCTGTAGTTCTGGAAAGCATATGGTACAATAAAGTTGGTTATGTATCTGACAAAGAGACCTGTGGTTCTCAAAAGCGTATGCTACAATAGTTATGCATCTGACAGCTGTGGTTCTCGAAAGCTTATACTTACAATAAAGTTGGTTATGCATCTGACAAAGAGAGCTGTGGTTCTCCAAAGCATATGCTACAATAGTTATGCATCTGACAGAGAGCTGTGGTTCTCAATAGCTTATGCTTACAATAAAGTTTGTTATGCATCTAACAAAGAGAGCTGTGGTTCTCCAAAGCGTATGCTACAATAAAGTTGGTTACACATCTGACAAAGAGAGCTGTGGTTCTCGAAAGCTTATGTTACAAAAAAGTAGGTACATCTTAAAGTTGATACTGGGCTCTTTACAGTCTTGAATGGGTTTCTTGAATGGATAATGGTGTTTCAAACCGAGCTTCCTATTTGAGCCTTGAGTTGCCAACCTCTGGGTGAGAGCTGGAGATCTCCAAAACATTACAACTACGAGTGTCAGGGTCGGGTTGCCAGTCTCCCAGTGGGAGATGACAATCTCCCAGAATTACAGCTATTGGCATCAGCTGGTGTTGCCAACCTCCAGGTGAAGGCTGGAGGTCTCTCAGAATTACAACAGTTCCCTGTGGTGCTGGAGGAATTTATCCTCTGGAGAGCAAAATGTTGTCAGGAAAGAATATATAAAAGCTTTGGTTCCATAAGTCAATTGTGTATATTAAGTGACTTTGAGGAAGCTGATGAAAATGCACCCGCACCAGTAGCTCGTTTGGTCGCTGGAAAGCTGAAGTTCTTGAAGTTCTCTTCAAGAAATTTGACAAAAGAGAAAAGAAGAAGAAACCAATAAGAGACTTTGGTTAACTTCACATTTACTTTTGAAATTTTGTACAATTATTTGTATCATTGGAATGGTGTACTATCCCTTTAAGGAACTGTGATTCTCTGTAAGAATATATTGTATTGAACACATATGTATGATAGAGATGACTAAAAATATTTGGAATTTAGTTTGAACTTGGTGGTAATTGTATTTATACTAACTTCCAGATGGTGGCTGGAGTTCACCCAGAATTATAACTGATCTCCAGGTGCCAGAGATCCGTTCCCCTGGAGAAAATGGCAGGTTTGGAGGGGCAACTCTATGATATACCACAGATTCTAAGTGAAAGCTCTCCCCAAATCCCCACTGCCCCAAATCTTCAGGAATTTCTCAGAATTGGCAACTCCACTTCGAACTGATCTCCGGTCTACACGGTTCACTTCCCTTGGAGAAAATGGCTGCTTTAGAGGGTGGACTATATAGAATCGCTATAAATAATATAATAAATAAACAACCAAATAAATAAAATTTGTGACAAAGCCTCTTCCCAAACCTCAATTCCCAAAATCTTAAGAATTCCCCAGCCTGGACCTGGTAATCCTAGTTCTCCTGGAGAAAATGGCAACTTTGGAGGGTGAACTCCATAACATTATACCTGAGGTCTCTCTCCTCCCCAAACTTCACCTCCAAATCTCCAGGAATTTCCCAACCTGTGTTGACAACCGTAGCTAAGCTCCATCACCTCTCCACATCTCCCCTCCCTAGGCACTGCCCCCCAAATCTCCATGAATCCCACCCCCTGGGACAGAGTTGGCAACCCTGAGCACCTGGATCTTGTTTGGAATACTGGCACATGAGAAATAATAACAAGAGAGCGCCTGACCATGTGCAGAGGGTCTATCACGTATCCAAGGAAAGGCTATGCTAGACTTTCAGCCCAAGTGTTTGTTTTGGTAAAGAAAAGAAAGAAAAATATACACATTAATTGATTTTTCATTCTCCTCTATCTCAAATTACCAGTGTTGACGCAAGAACTCTACTGAGCATTATTGGTTTGGTTAGAATTGGGTTAGGATAGCATTGCCAACCTCCAAGAGGTGGGTGGAGATCTCCTGGAATTACAACCGATCTCCATGCCATAGAGATGAGTTCACCTGGAGAAAATGGCGGCTTTGGAGGTGGACTCTGCAGCATTATACCCCTCGGAAGACCCTCCCCTCCCCAAACCCCACCCTCTCCAGACCCCACTCCCCAAACCTCCAGCAATTTCCCATCCTAGAGCTGGCAACCCTAGATCATCTGGGAAACCCATGTGCAAATCCTATTCTGCAATAGAAGCTCACTGGGTAGACCTTGGGCCAGTCACACACTCGCAGCCTAACCTACCTCACATGGTTGTTGTAAGGGGAAAATGGAGAAGAGAATTATGTTATAACACACTTTGGCTCTCCACTGGAAAGAAAAGTAGTGTATAAACATCTAAATAAAGAAATATGCATACTGTTCCATCAGCACCACTGAGTAGCCAGTTAGCCCCAGTCTGGGTTATCAGTGGACTTAAAAAAACCTTTCTAACCCGTCTTCCAAGCTGAAGGGGTCAAACACTGGGGGAAAGAGTGTGAGGGCATGGGGGGCTGTGGCCCCAGAACCTCTAATTTTAGGAAGTCTATTGGCACAAGGATGGCCCTCTTATGGGAACCTGGACTGTATGTTTCAAATCCATAGGATATGACCATTTTGGGGTCCCATGGTTGCTGCACTCCCACCCTGAGAGAACCTACTTCTCTGCTGGCTCATCGAGCTCCGAAAGCAAAGCCTTGTATAAGATAGGCCTTAGAATGGCTGAAAGCACTGAGCAAGTGTTAGGTATGGCCAGGGCTTTTTTTCAGATGGAACGCGGTGGAATGGAGTTCCGGCACCTCTTGAAAATGGTCACATGGCTGGTGGCCCCGCCCCCTGATCTCCAGACAGAGGGGAGTTTCGAGTGCCCTCTGTGCTGCATTTTCACAAAGGCAATTTAAACTTTAAAAAATTCCCCCCTTGTTCCAGCTGACCCAAAGTGACATCATTGTGCTGTGCTGAGTTCCACCACTGAGTTCCACCACCTCTTCCCCCGCGCCCAAAAAGCCCTGGGTATGGTGGCCTTAATTTAAATTTAACATTGAAAGGTAAGCTCAAGAAATTCAACTGTCTACCTGGCACACAAACATAGAATAATAGAATTATAGGGTTGGAAGCAGAGTTGCCAATCCTCCACTGTGGGAGGGGATCCCCTGCTCCCACCCCACCCTCCACCCCACCCTCCACTTACCTGGCTGGTGGGGGAGGAGCACGCTCCTGCGAGCCCAATCCAGGCCTGAACTGGCTCGGATTGGGCCGCTGCACAGCATGGGAGCACTCCCCCACTCTGCAGCGGCCTGTTCCAGGGCAATTCAGGCCTGATTCGGGCCTCCCAAGCCGAGCACAGGAGCGCTCCCGAGGCATCCACTGCCTGTGCAATGACGTCACTTCCCACAAGTGATATTATTGCACAAGCCCAAGAGAGCACGTGTGCATTGCACGACGTGCAACTGTCAACAACTGTCAACAACTGTCTCCCACCAGGAGAACAGGAGGATCTGGCAACCCTAGTTGGGAGGGACCTCTAGGGTCATCTAGTCCAACCCCCTGCACAATGCAAGAAATTCACAACTACCTCATCCCCATGTTGCTGCTGTTTTGTTGTTATTCGTGTTCCTCTCCCCATTTTATCCTCACAATAGTTCTGTGGTAGACCATGCTGAGCGATGATAATAACCGGCTGCCCAAGGTCACCTTGTGAGCTTCGCTGCTAAGAACAGATTTCAACTCAGCCATGATCCACCAGGAAACTCTCCCAACTCAGCCATTAACACATGGAATTCACTGCCTCAGGAGGTGGTGGCAGCTTCAAGCATAGACAGCTTCAAGAGGGGACTGGATAAACATATGGAGAGCAGTGGCTATTAGCCACAAGGTATAGATGGACCTCTCTGTCTAGGGCAGTGATGCTCTGTATTCTTGGTGTTTGGGGGAGGCAATCAGTGGGAGGGCTTCTAGTGTCCCTTCCCCACTGGCAGACCTCCTGAGGACACCTGGTTTTTTAGCCACTGTGTTGGACTGGATGGGCCATTGGCCCGATCCAACATGGCTTCTCTTATGTTCTTATGATCCACCAGGAAACTCTCCCGTCCAGCATGACCTTACTTGAATGACAGTCGCATGAAAGCACTGCTGTCGCCAACAGAGGAGACCGTCCACATTTGTGTTCTACTTCTTGCCTTGGCCTAGAAGCCTGGCCCTGCCATGACCACTGTGGGCAACACCCAGTCCTCCAGAGGCATGTAATTATCAGGAGGCTCTCCACATCTGCCGCCGCTGGGTGAAGCAAGTGGGGCGAGGACGTCCTGTTGTGCTACTTCTCGGTTCCAGCTCCGTTGCAAGAGCTGGCTGCGAGCTGGCTGCCTCACAGGGGAACCCCCTCTAATCCTGCTCCACTCCCATTCATCTACCTCTCTGCCTAATGTAAAGATCACACAGCTGCTGGCAATTGTGTGATGCAACATGGGCCTTCTCTTGCTGGTTCAGTGATTAGAGTGTCAGACTAGGCTCTGCAAGATTTGGGTCCAGTAGCACCTTAAAGACCAACTAGATTCCCAGGGCAAGAGCTTTCAAGAGTCAGAGCTCCCTTTGTCAAGCCCTGGGTTCAGAATCAGCCCTAATGCTCACCAGGTGCCTTTGGGCTGGGCCGGGCACTCTCTCTCAGCCTAAAAGACCGAACATGGATCTTACGAGGATAAAATGGGGGCACGGGGGAGAACAAAGTACGCTGCTCTGAGATCCGTGGAGAATTTTAAGAAATAAGCAAAAACCCGTTTGCCAAAGTAGCTGGTCATTAACTCTGGCTGGCTGGTGTGTTCTCCAGCTCAAAGTCCCCGAGGAGTCAGTGGTGAGACAAGGACAGAATGCCAGGGCAGGTTTGCCAGCTCTAGGTTAGGAAATTCCTAGAGATGTGGTGGCTGAAGCTGGGGAGGAACCTCAGCGGGGTATAATGCCATAGAGTCCACCCTCCAAATAGGGTTCCCAGGTTCCCACCAGTGGCGGGCAAACTCCCGGGAGTTTGCCACCTTGCCCGCCAACCCGCCAGTGGTTGGCGGGAGGTGGCAAGCTCCCGGAAGTTGCCCACCACCAGCAAGCACATTGGGAACGTGCACCAGTTGCACACTCCCAACATGCGAGGTGACATCACTTCCGAAAGTGATGTCACGCAGGTCATGGGAGCGTTCCTGCGCTTTGTTTGGGGCCAATTTGGGTCCCAGACAAGGTGAATCGTCCCCACACAGAGCACAGGAACACTTGTGGGGCCGGCGTGATGATGTCACTTCCAGCGGCGGTGATGTCATCATGCAAGCGAAGAGGCCCTTGCTGCCAGCACGAGGTAAGTGCCAGCTCCGTCCCCCCCACCCCCGTGGCAGGAGGGTATAGGGACCTGCCACCCTACCTCCAAAGCAGCTATTGTCTGCATGGGAACTGATCTCTGTGGCTTGGAGATCAGTTGTAATTCTGGAATTATTCCAGCCCCCCCCCCCCCCCGCCAGAGCTTGGCAACTGTATATATCAACGTGGCAACTGTATATATCAAACTTGGCTTTCTAAGAGGCTTCATTTTGCATGCCAGCCACAGGGGCTGCTCATGTATAAACCCTGCTGCCTTCTGTACTGCAAGCCCAGGCAGAACTGATCTAAATGTGGCATAGGATGGCAAGAAAATAATCTGTGCGACATTGCTCGCGTGCCTGACCCTTGCCCCCAACTCTGCTACATACATGTACAGCGTTAGCATGTGCATGGCAGACAGCCACAGCCCAGGTGGGCATTGCGCTTGTGTCTTAATATTGCAGATGCAGCAGCAGCTCAGTTTAATGGAGCCGCTGAGTGCATGCAGTATTGCACAGCTAAATTCTTTGTGCCTGCCAGCAACATTTAAACTGGGTCTAAAGAACACCGAATCGCAGTCAGCTAGGTCCTTTCCTCGGAGCCCAACATTTACTTTTGGGGCCTTTCAGTTGTAGGACTGCAAGAACGATAAGTAATCCATGTTTTGGAGAGGGGAGGTTGGTTTTATTTATTATTTATGTCTTTTATAGTCCGCCTTTCTCACTGAGACTCAAGGCGGATTACACAGTGTGCGATTAATACAGTCAATTTCAAAGTTATTTCCATTAATCAGAGAGGTTTTCAGCCTCTCTGATTAACAGTCAGGAAACACTGGATTCTACATGGCCAGAAAAATGTTTTACATTGTCTTATGAAACACATTATTGGTATGACAAAATAAATAAGTCCTTCTTTCATAAGTCTACAGCAATGATAGATCCTCAAAAAGTTATCTGCTAAGCATTGGAAAACATAATGCCTGCACAAGAAAGAGATTAACGTTTTCCCTTTGCAACCCATCACAAGCTGAGAGGTTTCTTTGTACAGGTGAAACAGGTGTGTGACCTTGGCTGACCTCCAAGAACTGCATTCTGGGAAATTAAAATCCCACCTTCCCAGTTCTTCTTTCAAAGAAGTTGTCGTGTACAGAACACACAGCTCCCCTGATCAGCTTTGGACAACCTGGTCATGTTTTTCTTTACTGGATTTTTTTGCTCACCCAACCCCCAAAGGCTTAAACTTGTGATGGCATTCAGAAATGAGTCTTTCAGGTGTGCGTACACAAGCACGTATGCATATATATGCCATTTGCATTTGTCAAGCACGTGCGTTGCTGGCTGCTTCTACAACACCTCTTCCACCATCCAAGGCTGATTCATTGCAAATTAGCTAAAGGGCCATGAAACATTCACAGCCCCAAATTCCATCCCAAGCGCGGCTTTAATTCTTCTGTCCTGCAGGGCTATCCTTTTATAATGGCGTAAAATTAACACGCCACGTTCTGATCATTACATGCCAAAACGTGCCTGTCACCCCTCTAGAACTGATTCACAAACAGAGTTGCAGCCCAGCTGCAAGGAGCAAAAATTGCATTTTTGTCCTGGGAGTTCATGGACCGGGATGCGGATAAGCCCAGACTTGTCCACCGCGTACCTGCTGAAAAAAAGCCCTGGTTGCTCCTCTTTTTCATGGTGTTGACTGCATAAACATGCCGTATACTGACTCAGATCATCAGTCCATCAAGGTCAATACTGTGTACTCCAGTTGGCAGCCAGTGCCAATGGCATATCACCTGCTGCCTGACCCTTTTAACGGGGGATACCAAGGACTGAACCCAGGACCTTGTGCATGCCAGGCAGATGTCATACTACTGAGTCTTTCCGGAGGAGCCTTTACATTAAGTCTTTTGGAGCAAAAAGAAATGGTAGTTTTGTGTCACCTGACCAGTTAACACGTTTTTCAAAAAGAAATGGTAGTTTTGTCGCTGTAGCAGTTAACACATTTTTATTGTAGCGTCTGCCTTTGCGGGCCAAAGTCCATTTTGTGTCGACCAGGAAAACTGATGGTAGAATGGAAACATGTTAGTCTTTAAGGTACCATAAGACTCCTGGTTTGTCAGGTCTCTGCTGGAGTGCCGGCCCCTCTTATGAAGCATCACCCTTCATGCCGTAAGTGTGAGACCAACAGTGAAATCCTAAACAGAGTTAAACTAATTTAAGACCATTCATTTCAATGGACTTAGAGGAGTATAAACTCTGCTTAGGGCTGCCCTTGTTAGCATTCTTTTCAGCCTCTCCTTGCATTCCAATACTGTCTACCACGATCCCAGAAAGACAATTCCTATCTATACTACTCAGGGTGTTTTAACAAAAGTCTGCAGAACTTGAACTTGGAACCATCTTCATGCATACCCTGCAGTGGTTGGCAACTCCTTATATAACACGGCAAGCCATGAATTGGCATAGTTTAAGGCGGGTAGCCATGTTAGTCTGTAGTAAAAGAGAAAGATTTGGGTCCAGCGGCATCTTAAAGACCAACAAGATTTCCAGGGTATGAGCTTTTGAGAGTCAGAGCTCCCTTCATCAGATGTCAGATATCTGATGAAGGGAGCTTTGATTCTCAACCATACCCTGGGAATCTAGTTGGTCTTTAAGATGCCACTGGACCAGAATCTTGCTCATGAATTAGCAGATATTATTGCAATGCAAAGTCACTTCAGGTCTGCCTTTCTCCCGTCTTTCGGAGAAGGCAACCAGAGCTGGTCTCTTCTGTAAATCTGGGGTTTATTCACCCCAATCCAGCCAGATTTATATGGAGGAAGTCAACCCTGAGATGGGCTGCAGAGCAAAGACTTCTTCAACACTGATGAAGAGGTGGATACAAGGGGAGGGGGATAGGATCCTTCCTCTAAAAATACTGTTTAGTTCTTAAGAGCCAAATGCGGAGGGAGAGATTACACGGGAGCATAGAAAAGGAAGAGAAAATGAAGCTTCCGTATCAGGATGTGAAGAGAAGACAGCCAGAAAATGAGTCATTTGCTCGAGGAAGAGAAAAAGAAGAGAAATTCTTGCTGAGGCTCATCTGTATAAACAGTGGCTAATGAAGTCCTTCTTCTCATTAAAGCATGTTGGCACAGTCTAGAGAGAGGGAGCAGCAGAGAGACCCCCGACTGTTCTTTTTGTCTCACGTTGGTAAAAGGCACCGTCCATCCCCCAGTCTTACTACAAAGGGAAATCCAGGCCTTGGGAACAAAGGTTGACCCCCAACAGGCCCCAATGGCGATGTGTGTTTTAAATATTTCTATGGATGAAGCAGAACCAGCCAAAACCTGACCTCTCAAAGAAATACAGACTCCTCCTCCCGCCCCCAAAGGCCACACCCTCCGATCTTTGCAAAAAGTTTAGTCGATTAAGCTTTGTCAGGTTTCCTGATAGCTGCATAATTAACGCTCCAACCTTTGAAGAAATGTGTAATTCTCAGCTATCTTTTGTCTCTTTCTCTCTTGAGCATGCAATTTGTTTATTAAAAGGAGTTTGTTTCCCCACCCTTTTCACTTGTGTACTGAAGGGGACAGGTTGCAGAACTCCAAACTCCAGGAGATGAAGCTACCACCATCTTTTGCCGTCATTCTGGAACTGGCGAAAGACTTTAAAAGCAATTCCAGAAGGCCTCTCGGTTGCCCCAATGAATGATTTTTTTTTAAATCATGCGTTTAAGCTGTCTTAATTTGTTTAATGCTTTACATGTTTGTTATTGTATTTTATAGCTCATTAGTCATATTTATAGCTTCTTAGAGGCTGAAAGGCTGAACATACATTTTCTAAAAAAAACCAAGCAACTTTTTAATTTTGAGATAAATTAGGCTGCGAGAAACTGGAAAGGATCCCATTTGGAGTGTCCACAGGGCAGGTAACAATTCACTAGATGGCATGAAGATGTAGCGGTACAAAAGCTGAATCCACACTTCCTTTTTGTTTCCGTGCCTTTTTCGCAACTGTGGTGCTGTTCAAGCAGATACTCACATGCTTTCCCATTCCGCGTGTTCCCTGCCATCACCGCGCTACAATTGCGCCTCCTTTTATTTATTTATTTTATTTATATTTCAATTTATATACCGCCCATCCCCAGGGGTTCTGGGCGGTGAACAGTTAAAATCGATAAAAACAAGAACTAAAATCAATATACAAACAATAAAACAAATTAACAAAGTGCAGTGGTGGGGAGAACCCTCCCCCACCCCAAAGGTGGGAGGCCGACATGGCACCGCCCCCTTCAATCACCGAACGCCTGGCAGAACAGCTCTGTCTTACAGGCCCGGCGGAACGATAATATGTCCCGCTGGGCCCGGGTTTCCATTGACAGCGTTCCACCAGGCTGGGGCCAGGACTGAAAAGGCCCTGGCCCTGGTTGAAGCGAGGCGGGCTTCCTTAGGGCCGGGGACCACAAGTAAATATTTATTTGCTGATCGAAGCGATCTCCGGGGAACGTACAGGGAGAGGCGGTCCCTACCATACCACGTGATAATGGCAGAGATCTGTTTTTGCCCAGCCCTTTTTTTTTTTTATAAAGGCCTTTCAAAGCGCATTTGCACAATAAAGAAAGGTCGGTATACTGGAAAACCTACTTTGTGAGTAACAGGTTTTTTTTTTAAAGACATTTTATTGGGTGGGTAAAATTTATTATCACAAATTTTCAGTTAACACCCTCATTTCCATGTTCTCCCACCCTTTCCCCTCCCCCTTTATCTAAGACTTCCAACAGTTTTCCAATCCTCTGTCTAAATCTACTACTTATATCTCTTTTTCTTTTACCTGTTTTAATACACTACTATTCTAAATAATATATATTGAATTAAAAAAACCTAACATCGAACTATCGGTTACCTTATATTTCTAACTTTTCTCTTCTCTTGTAAAGATCAATGTCTCTTCCCTTCTACAAAATTAATAGTTATCTAACACCCATAATTCTCCCCTTACGTCCCACTTCTTTTCCAAATACGGTTTTAGTTTCCTCCAGTCATTGAAAAATTCCTCTGGATTCTGTTCTCTCAACTTTCTCGTCATTTTGTCCATTTCTGCCATGTACAGCAATTTTTGTATCCAGTTTTCAATAGATGGTACTTCTTGTGTCTTCCACTTCTGAGCATATAAAATTCTTGCCGCTGTTGTCATATAAAATAATAATGTTCTTTGTTGCCCGGGAATCTCTTCTAAATTCAAATTTAGCAACAGCAGCTCTGGGTTCTTATTTATTGGAATTTGTAAAATTTCAGTCATAGCTTCTATAATATCTCCCCAGAACTGCTTTGCTACCTCGCAGGTCCACCACATATGATATAATGAACCTTCATGATTTTCACATTTCCAACACTTATCTGACATTTTGCTGTTCCCAAATGGGTTTCTGGAGAATGTTTTAATGGGACAAATTATTTTGAAATTTTCCCGCCATAACAACCAGCCAATGGTTAGAAAGTGGTCTGTGACGAGCAAAAAATGGGCCAATCAAAGTTGAGGGGGAGGGGACCTTGCCATTTTTTAAAAGTCAGAATACCGGTATAGCTCAAAATTAACTTTTTTTTTTAATAGGGAAGTGACGTGCGCCGTCAGCACTGACGACGGAGGAGGGAACCGCCCACTATAACGCTCTACTCAGTGGCATGTGAAGAACTGATTGCGCCACGAAGACACACTGGGAGGGTCAATGTGATGATGCACAGCATGGTAGCGGAATGAACCCAACTGCCATGACTGCGCAAGATAAGCGGATGGTGAGTGCGTGTGGATTTGGCTAAGCTTCATTTGTGTCTCATAGGGATGCAAAGTTTTGTTGATGGGTTAATCAATTTAAATCCGTTGTTTAAAACGCTTTCTTGATTAATTGGATAACTGATTAAAAGTTATTTTTAAGATGGTAACTTCCAAAAACTGCAGGTGGTAGATGTGGTCTTAGAAGAGGCATTCTTCCTTCTCTCCCCCCATACAAGACAGCTCTGGCTACAACATGTACGTGCATCTTCTAGAATACCTTTCCCTCCTTGAGAAATATTTTTGTCCACGTGTAAATTAACGAATTTCGTAACCTGGATAGCCCAAGCAAGTCTGATCTTGTCAGATCTTGGCTGCTAAGCAGGGTCAGCCTTGGTTAGTAATTGGATAGGAGATCACCAAGGAAGAACAGGGTGGCTATGCAGAGGCAGGCAATGGCAAACCACCTCTGATAGTCTCATGGCTTGAAAATCCCAGCAGGGGTCGCCGTAAATCAGCTATGACTTGATGGCTCTTTCCACCTCCGAATTAATGCACGATCAGTTAACATATTTGATCAATTAAAACTTCATGATTAATCAGATGAGATTTCTTTAATTGCTGGACACCTCTAGTATCTTGAGAACCCAGTTTTTAGATTAAATATCATCTGCGCGATAAGGCTGATCTTACAGGGTCATTCTAATTATTACTGAGATTATATATATGAAATTCTTTGAGGAATTATATAAATTATATAAATACCAACCAGTATATTATTTATGGCTATCATATAGGACCAAGCCACTGTGACCTGGATTTCCCAGGTGAGCCTGATTTCATCAGATCTCAGAAGCTAAGCAGGGTCGGCCTTGGTTAGTACTTGGATGGGAGATCTCCAGTGAAGACCAAGGTTGCAGAGGCAGGCAATGGCAAACCACCTCTGTTGGTCTCGTGCCATGAAAACCCCACCAGGGGTCTCCATAAGACAGCTATGAGTTGAGCAAAATAGTAAAGAGTCCAGTAGCACCTTTAAGACTAACCAACTTTACTGTAGCATAAGCTTTCGAGAACCACAGCTCTCTTCGTCAGATGCTACTGGACTCTTTACTATTTTGCTACTACAGACTAACACAGCTAACTCCTCTGGCTCTATGACTTCAGGGCACCCTCCACTGCCACAGGACCAAACAGATTAAAAATTTATTCTTTAGTGAAGTGTTTCCTAACGTTTTTTTCCCCATCAAGGGACTCCTAAGTTAATATTTCAAATCCCAAGGAACCCCTACCTATGAAAGCATTTACAAGCCAGAAAAAGTTGATGGTGGGGAGCGCAATTCAATTACTGCAAAATTATTGTCATATGTCTTGTTAATGCTCTGTAACAATACGAACCAAACACAAGCAAAATACAACTCAATATAACCTAACACCAATATTTTGAGGGATATTTGGAATTTTTCACAGTATTTCAATTTATTTATTTATTCCATGATTTCTCATGGTATCATGACGATGCCCTACGGAACCCTGGTTGGGAAACTCTGCTTTAGTGTTAGTCTTCCTCGAAGTATGAAGGCAGGGTGTTTTTTAAATAGACTCAGTCCCTGCCTTCTCTCCACCTGCCAGAAAGTCCGGAAGCTCCTCACACCCACTTCTTCCTGGG
Organism: Eublepharis macularius; assembly: GCF_028583425.1. Classification (NCBI taxonomy): domain Eukaryota; kingdom Metazoa; phylum Chordata; class Lepidosauria; order Squamata; family Eublepharidae; genus Eublepharis; species Eublepharis macularius. The sequence continues at coordinate 4,051,703 of NC_072798.1, forward strand.
CTGCTCACTCTTTTCCTCTTCCATCGCCTGGTGTCCAAATTCTCATGTGACTCTTCCCCTTTGCAACCTCATCGCCAAGGAGTGCCAAAATGGTGTGCTCACCTCCTTGGGGCATTATTAAGCTTCCACCGAGCCTGCCAACTTCCTTTGTGGCGGCACGTGATTTCACCTCAGGACTAAATAGTAAAGAGTCCAGTAGCACCTTTAAGAGTAACCAACTTTATTGCAGCATAAGCTTTCGAGAACCACAGCTCTCTTCGTCAGATGCATCTGATGAAGAGCGCTGTGGTTCTCGAAAACTTACGCTACAATAAAGTTGGTTACTCTTAAAGGTGCAACTGGACTCTTTACTATTTTGCGACTACAGACTAACATGGCTAACTCCTCTGGATCTCTGCACTAGGTGCTTACTTATTTACTTTACTTTACTTTACTTTAATTGAATTTTTATACCGCCCATCTCCCGAAGGACTCAGGGCGGTGTACAGCAAAAGTAAAACATACAAATATAAAACACTAAGAATATAAAATAAACATATTAAATAATTTAACTCACATTTAGGCCAGCCCCGCTTGTTGGAATAATAACGTCTTAAGGGCACGGCGAAAGGTGTGTAGGTCAGGGACCATACGTATCTCTGGGGGCAATTCATTCCAGAGGGCAGGTGCATATAACTTAAGTTATATGTCACTTTTCTCCCCAACCTGGGCCCAAAAGTACTTATGTCATTCTCCTCTCCTCTCCTTTATCCTCACAACAACCCTGTGAGGTATGTTAAGCTGCGTGTGTGTGACTGGCCCAAAGTCACCCAGTAACTTCCATAGCAAAGTGGGGTGAGCGGGGGGTGGAACCTGGCTGTCTCAGATGCTAGGCCGACACTCTCACCACACCACCACAGTGGCTCTCTTCCAGCCATATTCCTGCCAGTCACAAACTGTCTATTTGTCAGCATCTGAGGTAGGCAAGGGGCTGTGGCACAGTGGTACACATGCGGAAGGCCGCAGGTTCAATCCCCGTCTCCCATTAAACGGGTAAGGTTGTAGGTAGGGCTACCAACTTCAAGTTGGGAAATTCCTGGAGATCTGGGGTGTGAAACCTGGAGAAATCTGGAGAAAGTGGGGTTTGAGGAGGGAAAGGACCTTGGCATGGCATAACTCCATAGAGTCCACCCCCCAAAGTAGCCATTTTCTCCAGGTGAACTGATCTCTGTGGCCTGGAGACCAGTTGTAATTCCGGGAGATCTCCAGCCACTACCTGGAGGCTGGCAACCCCAGTTGTAGGTGATGTGAAAGACCTCTACCTGAGACGCTGGAGAGCTGATTCCAGGGCTGTATTAATCATAAGGCTGACTAGGCCGAAGCCTGGGGGCCCCACAGGGACTAGGGGCCCATCAATTTTTTTTGCTGAGGCACCCCCCCCACATAAATTACAATTAATTGATTCTCTTATATAACCTCTATTAATAAAATAATTATTGGAGTGAAACAAATTCTCTCTTATATTAAAACAATTATCCATAAATTATATATATTTTAATAAATAATAAAAAATTTATTCACTTCAAAACATTACAGTATTGAACAATTATATCCCCAAAATGTGCTTTCCTGAAGAGTTCTACACACACAATTAAAATATTTTTTTAAAATGTGAATAGAATTCTTCAAGAGACCCACAAAATGGATATAGGGCTATATACTGCGGTCGTGTACCCTACCATATCAGGGTCAGGCTGTCAGCTGTAGTGGGGTGAAAGACTGAAGTGCCAAAGTGGGCCCCAAAATACCTGAAAGACTAGGGGCCCAGCCATGGGTTAATACGGCCCTGGTGAATAGACGTGGCCTGCTGGTATAAGGCTAGGGTTGCCAGCTCCAAGTTGGGAAATTCCTGGAGATCTAGAGGGTGAAACCTGAGAAACCTGGAGAAAGTGGGGTTTGGGGAGGGAAAAGACCTTGGCATGGCATAACTCCATAGAGTCCACCCCCCCAAAGTAGCCATTTTCTCCAGGTGAACTGATCTCTGTGGCCTGGAGACCAGTTGTAATTCTGGGAGATCTCCAGCCACTACCTGGAGGCTGGCAACCCTATATAAGGCAGCTGTATATGTGTATGCGGTGACTGGTGTCTCCTCCAATCTACTGGCGACGTGCCCAATGGCAGCAAGGGCCCAGGATGGGACAGGCGTACATGGCTTGGAGTGACAAAATACTCTGAACCAGCCCCGAACATAAACCCTCCAGCGTTTCCAGCTGTTGGAATCCATGGTTTGAAAACTGGCCTCTTCTCCAATGGATTCAATGACCTGGAATCTGGTTGAGTCACCTTCCCCCCCCCCCGAAGGTGTGGCAAGGACGCATGACAGGGAAAGCCTTCCAGCGAAACAGCAGCAGGTGAGGCAGCTGCCAGGAGGTTGTTTTCGTGGCTTTTCCGGTCTAGCGTGTGTCTCCAGCCTCATCCCTCGCCGCGTCATCCCCGTCAAAATAGGCCTCCGTTCCTTTGTTTTCTCGTGTGATTGACACGACTAGCGAGTGACATCCTTAATCCAGGAAGCTTTGGGAACAGTGGTTGCTTATCATAATGACGTCCTGTTCAGTTATTTGTTCCTTGCCAGTATGAGTTTCCTTGGAAATAAAAATCACCAAAGTTACTAGCCTGCACTTTTTTTTTTATCTGCACCCCAGACCGCACGGTCTTCTGTTCGTCATTTGTGGCCTGAAAGAACTGAGATGGAACAGCTTGCCTATGGCCACTGCATGTGTTGACGGCTGAGGCAAGATTCGCACCTTGTATTCTGAACGCAATTCACCTGCTCTCCCCGTAAATTAATTTCTCTCTCTCTCTCTGGCCTGTCCTCCATTATAGAACTCAAGAGAATGTATGTTGGTTCTCCAGGATCTTTCCCATTCAGGCAATTATTAGCCCTAGAATTTCTTTGCTTTAAGTAAGGCGGCTGTGGGAGCAATCTTAAACAGATCTACTCAGAAGCAGGGCTCTTTTCAAGGGGGAACGTGAGGAACGCAGTTCCGGCAGTTCCCCAAAGAAGTTACATGTCAGGTGGCCCCACCCACCTGACCCTCGGCCATTTTGGGCCCGGGCCTCTGACAGGTGGTGGATCGCTCTCCCGCTCAGCAGCGGCCCGATCCTGACCATTTTGGGCCCCTTTTCGGCCATTTTCAGTCCCCTTTTGCCATTTTGGGCCCAATTTCGGTCCTGAATGGCCAGGATTGGGTCCAAAACAGCCAGGATAGGTGATGTCAGGAGGCGTGGCATATGCAAATCAGTTATGCTAATGACACACTTCTGATTATAGCAAGGGGCGTGGCATATACTGATGAGTTATGCTAATGAGTTCCTCCAGCTCTTTTTCTACGAAATGGCCCCTGCTCAGAAGGATGTCCGAATTTTTCAGTGGGACTTACTCCCGCAAAAATGTTCCTAGGATTGCTGCCTGCGTCCGTCTGCCTTCCAATGAAACTATGACCCTTCTTCTCGATGTACACCCTCTTGAACAGGGATCGGAAACTGGTCTGTCTCTCGAAAAGAAATGGGAAAATGACTTTGCCTATTGTAGATAAAGATGAGAAATAAAAGATATGAATAAATAATGTAAATTTGGATAGGAGCTCAAATTAACAGAAGTTATAGAAATATTTATTTTAAGTCTCCAGTTTTCCAAAATAGAAACATATATTTTTCAATCTGAGTAATTTAGTATACTATGTATACTGTAATTTGGTGTATTGTAGTATAGTATTGCTAGTATTAAAATGCACAGATTATAACATGTTTTATGCATTTAGTTTGGAGGTAAGAAAAGTACAAAAGCAAATATTGTTAAATACTTTATAATACAATATTTTAATATTTGATTTAATAGTGAGACATAGTAAAAGAGAGAGGAAACGTCTCTGAGAATGGTTGTTATAAACTTGAACATGATATTCAAATGATATATGGTAATTGTCCTCTAAATAATTCATGTAATGGATAACTCAGTCTTCCATCAGCGTAATGTGTATTCCTGTTTTTTTCTTATTTTTCTTTTCTGTATCCCTTTAATTGCTTAGAAAATTAAAAATAAATAAAAAAAGGAAACTGGTCTGAGTCTTCTGGCCAAGTGGGATAGTCAGAGAGAAACGCCACACGTTCATCTATAATGTGTACATGACTTTAAATTCAGACGTGTCACAACTAATTTCAAACTAGGAAACAGATCCAGAGGAATTAGACGTGTTAGTCTGTAGTAGCAAAATAGTAAAGAGTCCAGTAGCACCTTTAAGTCTAACCAACTTTATAGTAGCATAAGCTTTCAAGAGCCACAGTTCTCTTCGTCAGAGGCATCGTCAGCTTTTGATGCATCTGACGAAGAGAGCTGTGGTTCTCGAAAGCTTATGCTACTAAAAACTAGGAAACAAGTTATTTTGCTTTTGAAAATGACACTATGATTTTAGGAGCCTATAAGCCTATCATTTAAGGATTGCCCCCATTGTGCCGTTAAAAATCAAGAAAATGCTTCTAGGTAAGTTATGAAAAAGAAATGTGGTCAGCTTAAAGTTTTTCTATATTGGTAAAAGGTGGGGGGAAGCATGAAGAATTATGGGAAGGGAGAACGATTTGGAACACATACCCGTAGTCACTTTCAAGTTCTCCCAACCCCAGGATTTCATGGGCTCTCAAGGGCATGAGCAGACACAGATTTCTCTCCCCTAGCCCTGCTTTGCCTTGAACAGCATTTGTGTCTTTGTAAACTTGCATTTATTTACCCTCTGGCATTGTTTATTGAAAAGTCATTCATATTGACTGTGCCAATCTCACACTATGGAATCTGCCTTGAGTCTCAGTGAGAAAGGTGAACTAGAAACGACATTAATAAAATAAACAGACTCTCGACACTTGAAGCTTTCACACTGGGCTGCTCTTTTAAGAAATGTCCCCGTTTCTTTTGGTTAATTCACAAAGTCCTTCCCCAAGCATACCCAGGGTTTCCCAGGCAAGCAGATTCTCCTTTCTTATCTGCTAGTTGCCTGGTAGTGCTACTTTCATGGTTGGCAGAGGCCAAACAATCGATTATTCCATCTAAAAACACTTACAAATGCTCCCAAGGTGACTGCCCCTCCCAAGCTAGAGCTGGGGGAAATTCCTGGAGATTTGTGGGTGGTGCCTAGGGAGAGTAAAGAGGGGAGAAAGCTCAGCTGAGATGGGATGCCATAGAGTCCACACAGGGCAGCTGCCATTTCCTCCAGGGGCACTGATCTCTGTAGGCTGGAGATGTTAGAACTCCAGGAGAACTCCGGGCCCCACCTGGAGATTGGCAACTCTACCAATAGCCTCTTGCTCAAGGTCTGTAGGGCTTAGCATTTATTTTGGTACCGTTGGCATTCAAAGCACTTCCTCTATGCTTTTTGGGTTTCCCACCCAGCTATTATGATACACACACACACATATCCATTGCTGACCACGGGCCAAGACATGGCTAGTGCGGCGTAGTTGTTGGCATGCTGCTCTAAGACTGGGGGAAATCTAAGATGGAAACCCTGCTCAGGCCATGGAGATCACTTTCAGCTAGGGTTGCCAGCCTCCAGGTAGTGGCTGGAGATCTCCTGGAATGTCAACTGGTCTCCAGGCCACAGAGATCAGTTCACCTGGAGAAAGTGGCTACTTTGGGGGGGTGGACTCTATGGAATTATGCCATGCCAAGGCCCTTTCCCTCCCCAAACCCCACTTTCTCCATGTTTCTCTAGGTTTAACACCCCAGATCTCCAGGAATTTCCCAACTTTGAGCTGGCAACCCTACTTTCAGCCTACCTTAGAGGGCTGCTGTGAGAAGGCTATGAACCATGTATGCTGCCCTGGGCTTCTAGGAAGAATAAAGCTATGATAGATATGTCACAATTCCACATTCTTAAAGAATAAGAACAACATATGGGATTGGTACACAATTCAGCTTCCTGTTTTTTTTTATACCCAAGTTTCTAGTGCTTATGATTGAGCAAAGGTATGAAACTGTGTGGGCAGTGGCTGGTGAAACCTCGGAAGCCCAACAGGTGGATACACAAACAAGTGTTCCAAAGCTTGGGATTGAGCACCCATAGCTTGCAAACTTTATGAAAAGTAGAAAGAAAAGTATTTGCATGCCGCTTTTCTACCCCAAAAGGGTCCCCAAGGTGGCAATATCAAAACATTTTAAAAAATTAAAACATTTAAAAACAATTTAAATTTAAAACAATATTTAAAATAGTATAAAAACTACCCAATAAACAAACACACAAACACACAATACAAAGAATAGGGAGGAAGGCCAATAACAGTTATTGAGGGGATGCCAAACAAAACAAAAGTCTTCATTAACCGGCAGAAGACAGCAATAGAGGGGGACAGACAAATCTTCCTGGGCAGGAGTTTCCAAGTTTTGGGGCCACGACTGAGAAGTCCCTTTCTCGAGTTGCCACTTGTCTAGCCTCAGATGCTGGGAGCATCTGAAATAGGGCCTCCAAAGACGGCCAGAGTGGACAGGTAGGTTCACCATACCTATGACTTCATTTGCTCTTGATGTGGAATTTGGATTTCCTGGGTGCAGAATTTTAATTTGTCTTTGTGGAGAACGAGCAGTATTATCTAGGAGATAATGCGTAACTGTCTGCCACCACCACACCTTTCCCCCCCTCGCCACCTTCTCACTGCTGGCTTTCAAAGTTCCAAATCCTCTGAAAACTTAAGTCCTGGGAGGCAAAACCAGAAATCCAAAATGTCTTCAAACTGGCGTTCTTTGCTTTGTTTGTGGAGGCCCCCCGTTTTCAGGTTTCTAACAAAAATGAAGCCAAGGAGAATGGAAGGAAGCCGTGCTGCATTTTCTCTTTGTGGTCTGAATCAATGCTTGACCCCACTGGCTGGGGAAGAGGCAGAGCTGGCAAAGGAAAGAAGGCGGGGCAGTCCCTTCCTGCGGCTTACCCAGCAGCACGGAATCAATGCAAGGGAGGCGGGCAACCCTCGCTCGAGTCTGCTATCTTAGCCGTGAGTGGCACAGCTGGGTTCTCTGCACTTTGCTTGATAAACATTGGGAGGAGTTCAGGCTCCGCTGTCGAGCAGAACAGCTGTTTGACATCCAAACCCCCAGCCCTTGCCTAAGATGCTGCTATCATTGCAAGAGGCTTTATCTGCCAAGCATGGGTCAAGGAAGGGTCCTGTCACTGCAGACACGAGATACTCCAGCCTCCGAGTGCCACCCAAGTGTAGGGTGGAGAGGAAGAAGAGCGACGGCTAGGAGCTTGGCAGACAGAAGGCCTTCTTCAAACAAGGCGCCTAAACAAAGGGAGTCAGCACAGATTGCAAAGTCCCCAGTGATGTAGGATTGGCTGTTCAGGATCACACAGAACGAAGAGCAGCCCTGCCGGATCAGGCCAAAGGTGCCTCGAGCAACCATCCTACTTCCCACTGTGGCCAACCAGCTGTCACCAACAGAGAGTGAAGGCCACAAACAGCTCTTAGCTTGTTGTTACTTCCCAGTAGTTCAGAGATATGTTGCTCTGAACATGGAGGCTCCATTTACCTGGCAGGGCTAATAATAACCCTAACCCCTACAGATCTGCCTAATCCCCCTTTTAAAGCCATCTAAATGAATGGTCACCGCCAACTTCTTGTGGAAGTGAGCTCCATAAGCTAATGATATGCGATATAGAAACATAACCCTGACTTGGATAGGACAGGCAAGCTAGATCTCTGCAGATCTTAGAAGCTAAACAGGGTTGGCCTTGGTTAGTAATCGGATGGGAGACCTCCAGAGAAGTCCAGGGTTGCTATGCAGAGGCAGGTGATGGCAAACCACCTGTCAGTTTCTTGCCTTGAAAATCCCAGCAGGGGTTACCATAAGTCAGCTACAACTTTATGACGTTTTCCACCACCATAGAAACATGAAACACATTTGATTTTTTGAAAAAGAAAGATAACTAAAAATGGAACATGGAGACTTTAAGAGAATTTTTTTTGCAGAAGATCTTGGACAGAGACCCATGCCAGAACAGCTTGGGGAGGGGGGCATTGGATAAAGTGAGTCAAATAGACATGAGATTGAATGCTAAGCCTAACCTGACCTATTGAAAACTAACACACGCCACCCGCTCTGGAAGGTATATAGCCAAAAGTTCTTAAAGAATTCAGCTGTTGATACCCTGCCCAAAACAGGCACCCTTATTAAAAACCCACCTTTACCAGAAAAAAGAATCAGCATAGCTTCTGAGAATGGAACTCCTGATTCCCCAACTGTATGAGCAGGGCTCATTTCGAGGGGGAACGCGCAGGAACGCAGTTCTGGCAGTTCCCCAAAGAGGTCACATGTCAGGTGGCCCCGTCCACCTGACCCTCAACCATTTTGGGCCCGTTTCAGCCTGGATTGGGGTCAAAACGGCCCAGATCGGGCCTCTGACGGGTGGTGGATCACTCTCCCACTCAGCAGCGGTCCGATCCTGACCATTTCCAGCCCCTTTTTGCCATTTTGTGCCCAATTTCGGCCCTGAATGGCCAGGATTGGGTCCGAAACAGCCAGGACAGGTGATGTCAGGGGGTGTGGCACATGCAAATCAGTTATGCTAATGAGTTCTTTCCGTTCTTTTTCTACGAAATGACCCCTGCGTATGAGGTTAAGAATGTCAAAACGTCCTAAGCCTATCTTTGTTTTTGTGTATTTTAGCTTCATTTTTGTTTTTTAAATGTTTTTTGAGGCATGTTTTTATATGTTTTTATCTGTTCGCTATCTTGGCAGCCCTGATGAGGGCAGAAAGGAAGAGAACAGTGGAAGCTTGGAACGTGAGGCTCATTTGAGTGCATCGCATAGAGATGGCAAATGTGTATGGATTTTATTTTTAGGTTCTGAGATTGTAAAGCTTACGTATTGATTTGCCACCATGGTTTTTACTTCCTTTTTGTTTTTTTAATTTTGTTTTTGTTTTCCACAAATAATTTTTTAAAAAAAAGGAATGTGAAGCTGGGTCGAAAGCCAGACCTGTGGTTTACTGCGGAGTTGGGCAACCTAAAGATGGCTGGAAGACATCTAGAAAGATACTGGAGGAAAACACTGACTGAATCTGACAGAGCAAGCTAGAGACGACTGGAAGACCTATAAGGCAGCCATGATAACAACAACAAAATGTTACTTTATTACCACTGGATCAGCTAATTCACGACATCCCAGTTGTTTGAGGTCTCTCAATATCTGCCGACTCCTATATCTGAGCCTTTGTCTCTGGAAAAGACAATTAGCTATGATACTTTTACAAAGGGTTTTTTTGCTGATAAAATATCAAGAATACACTTTGATCTAGATGTTGGTTGTAATAAAGGTCTGCCAGAAGACATGTTCCACTTTGACTACTTATGGACCATTTTGACCCAGTTTCTGTGATGGACATTGACAGGATCCTGGGGTCTGTGAAGGCCGCTTGTGTCCTGGATTCTTGCTGATCCTGGCTGCTAAAATCATTTAAGGACCTCATCAAACACTTAGTATATTATAAATCAATCACTAACTCAGAGCACCTTCTGTTGGCCACTCAAAGAGGTGGTTACCTGGCCACAACTTAAAAAAAAATCCCTTGAAAAAAATGACGTTGCTGATTATCACCCCATCTCCAATTTGCCCTTTTTGGGCAAAGTGCATGAGAGAGTAGTCGTGTGAACCAACTCCAGGTCTTCTTGGATAATTCTTGTGCCCTGGATATTTTTCAGTCTGGATTCAGGCCAGGCTATGGGACAGAGAGAGCGCTGGTGGCTTTAGTTGATGACATCCATTTGAAGGTAGACAAAGGGCGTATTTCTTTGTTGCTTCTACTGGATCTACAAAAGCAGCCTTTGATACAGTAGATCATGCTATCCAGTTGAGGTGTTTTGGAGGTAGAAGTAAGTATCAGGGAATGTGCCTTGGACTGGTTCAGACTCATGGATCAGATCAAAAGCTAGCTGGAGACCAGCTATCTTCAGTGCTGGAGCTCTCTTGTGGAGCTCTGTAGAGTGCAATCTTATCTAGGTTGTTCAACCTCTATGTAAAAACTTTAGGAGAAATCATTTACAGCTTTAGAATCGGATGTCACCAATATGCAGATGCAACCCAGCTCTGTATCTCTCTACCCAAATCCCCTGGCAATATGATAAGAGGTTGTGAGCCACTCACTGCCTGACTGCTGTGGTCAAATGGCTAAAGCTGAACAAACTAAAACTGAAACCACTTAAAAAAATGATGCTGGCTGGGAAAGGCGATGACACTGTACTTCCCATTTTTGATGCTGTTTCTTGAGATACTCAAGAATCTCCAGAGCCTTGTGTCTGAAGAAGAGAGCTCTGACTCTCGAAAGCTTACACCCTGAAAGTCTTGCTGGTCTCTAAGGTGCTTTGCCCTGCTGCTAATTCTTGCTGACTCAGTGACAAGCCTAGGGGTTCTACTGGATACTGAACTGCCACTAGAGAAGCAAGTTTAAGCTGCTGTAAAGAACACTTTCTTCTCATTCAAACTAGCCACCAAGACACAGCCAATCTCGCCACTTGGATCTATGCCATGATAACATCAAGACTAGACTACTGTAATGCATCCTACATAGGTCTCCCCTCAAAGTCAACTTGGAGACTCTAGTTGGTGTGGAACTCCACTACTTGTTCATTACCAGGAACTAGGCAGAGCGAGCATATTACCCCCATTCTGCAGTCCCTCCATTGGTTGCCCATCAGTTACCAGGCTCAGTTCAAGGAATTGGCTGTCACATACAAAGCCCTTGATGGCCTTCGTCCCTCGTATCTGTAGGAACACTTCTTTCCTATGCTCTGCTACAGCAGCTTTGCTCTTCTGAACATGGCCTTCTGTGGGTGCCACCTTGCAAGCAGGCAAGATTAATAGCTGCCCCTCATGCATATTCTTTGCTGTGTCCCCCACCTTATGGAACGGCCTGCTTGGCAAAATCAGGAAGGCTTCCATCTCCTGGCATACCATAAACTGCAAAACTGAGTTATTCAGGTTTTTTTTAAACACGGGTAATAGGTCTGAACTGTAACAAAATGGTTCAGAAAGATGCTTTAAAGGGAAAGAGACTGTGGACGAGACCACTGTATAGTATTTAAAATAGTAAAGAGTCCAGTAGCACCTTTAAGGCTAATCAACTTTATTGTAGCATAAGCTTTCGAGAATCACAGCTCTCTTCGTCAGATGTATGGAAGGTATGAAGGAACTGGCCAGAGATATATAGGTGGTGAGGGGAGGGGGAGTAGATGCAAATCAATTGCAAAAGTCATGAAAGATGTGGAGTGCACAATACAGGCTGGGTGTGACCCCTCCCCGCCATAGCTGAATCTGAATGGAATGCCTGAAAGGCAGTTACTTGTGATGAGATAACCATCCAGAGTCTCTATTCAATCCAAGTCTGCCTGAGTCAAATTTACATATGAATTCCAATTCAGCAGCTTCCTGCTGGATTTTGTTTTTGAAAAGTTTTTGTTGAACTACGGTGACCTTTAAGTCCTTGATGGAATGTCCTGGTAGATTGAAGTGTTCTCCTACTGGTTTCTGGATATTGCCATTTTTTATGTCAGATTTGTGTCCATTTATTCTTTTGCGCAAAGGTTGGCTGGTTTGTCCAATGTACAGAGCAGAAGGACATTGTTGGCACATGAGGGCATATATCACATTGGAGGATGAGCAGCTGTAAGAGCCAGAGACAGTGTAGTTGATGTCATTGGGTCCTGTAATTGTATTCCCTGGGTAGATATAGGGGCAGAGCTGGCATCTGGGTCTGTTGCAGGGCCTGGTACCTGTGCTGGTTACTGTTAGCCGGTTCATGGTTGTTAGTGAGAAGTTGTTTAAGGTTGGGGGGCTGTCTGTAGGCAAGGAGAGATCTTCCACCTAGGGCTTGTGAGAGACAGAGGCATCTGGATGTACAGTATTTGTTGCTGTATTTATTATCCCTCTGGATTATTTCTGCACCATTTAACAAATCAGGTTAACACTTATGCTTTGTTTTAGCTCCGTTTCAAATTCTTGCAATACAAATCCTGTTGCATTGTTCACTGGATGTGCCATCCTCTTGATTATATTTTCCACTGTGCAAGCCACCTTGAGTCTCGCTGAGAAAGGTAGACTGCGAACAATGGAAACAAACGGAGAAAAAACGCCTTCCCCGAAGAAGCTGTTTTGGCTCCACATTCCTAGCTCTATCATATTCTTCTTGGAATGGGGGCTGAGACAGGGGAGACCAGAACTGTACCCGGTACTCCTGGTGGGCCTGACCCCTAGCTTTATAGGAAGACATTAGGATATTGTCTGTTCTGCTTTCACGCCGTTGCTGCAAGACTGCTGAGCAAGGCCTCGCTACCGTTTTCACTGTTGCATGCCTTCAGTGTGCACGCGACCTGCCCTGAGCCCAAGAGTCCAGTCCTGTTTTCTTTCTTTGGTTTAGAAGCCTGCTTCAATCAGAATCTCAGCTTTAGTTCTAAAAATACGTTATTATCAAGCTATGAAAGAGAAAAAGATATGTGCAAGCAACAGTATTTGGCTTCTGGTGCTGTTTCCTTAAAATACGCCACATTCATCTTAAGCCCTGGAAGCAGAGCGCCAGATGAAATTCTATTTCTGTGGGACTTCAAACTGCAAAATTTAGGTTTATTGATTAAGATCAGGAATATGGAAGTCTTCCAGAAGACAATATGAGAATTCCCACCAATGATGTGCCCAAGAACAACTCTGAAAGGTTATAAAAATAAAAAAAGACAGTGAAAGATTTTATTGACTGATAATATAATGCCTGCCAGTTACCACAGAGGCACCTTAAAGGGGGTCTCATTTTAGGCCAAACTGTGGGTACTGCTGACATTCTCCCATTAGAACACTAGAGGTGTAATCTGGCCCTTAAAAGTGTCCCTTGGGGATGGGGGTAACTCTCACCTTCCGTGCTGTTTGCCCTCCCCTTTCTCTGCACCATAGACCTGACTCATATTGTACCCCCCACTCCCACCAGCTACTTTAAAAAGGTCAAATTACGCAAGTTCCAGCTAGAAAATTCCAGTCTCACACAAAGATTGGCCCTTAAGCTCGACCAGAGAAAAGGACATCAACTTAAGAGGAGGGCTGCATCCACAGTACAAACAAAAACCAGTTTTAACGCATTTAAATCCCACAATACTAACCGCCCCCCCCCATGGGAAGCTTGGAACTGTAGTTTGGTTCTATGATCTATCTAATACCCCTAAGGCCACAGCTCCCAGAATTCCTTGGAAGTGGGCTGGGATGAGACTTAACAGAGAAAGAATTTGATCGTGCCCCAATACGAGAAACTGTCCATCGACCCCTTCTTCCTGAACAAATAGATCCAACAAGAGCGTCTCATGGGATTCTCCCACGACGGAGGTGCAGAACCACACAAGCAGAGGAAAACCAGTGCAAAGGCTTCCGGAAACACTCACGGAAAACCAAAGGAGAAAGACAAATGACAGTTTCTGGCTGAGGAGTCCACGCATCTCTCCTTCCGTTGTCAGTGTGGCCTCAAAAACTGCTCCGGGCTGGAAGGCGGTTTTCGTTTTCAGGACAGCCTTGGTTCCGACACAAAGCAGAGTCTTTTTCCATTTAAACAAAAAACAAACAAACGCAAGTTCCACCAGGCACGCTCACTCCCCATTTGCCATCAAAGGCTAGAAGAGCAGGCTGCCTCCCACTGTCGGAAGATCCGGAACACCTTGCAGGATTTCACGGAAAGGCTCTACAGCATGAGAGAAAGAAAAAAAGCAAGCGAGAGAGAGAGAGGCGAGAGGAAAGAACACGTAAGACCGCTGCAGCCACGTAATTACCTCTGTATTCTGGCGTAGTCAGGAGTATACGCCTCACCCCTGCTTCTGTTTAAAACCCGTTCACATGCACAATCACAGCCTTGCTCTTCCATCAAAGAGCCCAAGGCCACTCAGAAAAAAATACCCAGGGGTATCCATAACAGCAATAAAAACAACAATTTAACCACCACCAGGTTAAAATTAATTAAAAAGAGTTTTTGGCTAAACCTGGGCAGATCATGAGGGAGGACAGGAGGGGTTTCATCAGGGCTTAGTTCTCGTGGCCCCTTCTTACACGCCCAGGGTAATGCCGATCGCCACTTTCGGATCAGGACGCAATTTTCTCCAGGCCAGTTTGGCCAGGGAACCTGGAGACTTTTTTGCCATCTTCTGGACATTGAGCAGGGGTCACTGGGTGTGTGTGTGGGGAGGGTAGCTGTGAATTTCCTGCATTGTGCAGGGGGTGGACTAGATGACCCTGGAGGTCCCTTCCAACTCTATGATTAAGAAGAACTTTCTGACAGTGCAGTTCCTCAGCAGAACAGGCTTCCTCGGGAGACGGTGGGCTCTTCTTGTTTGGAGGTTTTTAAGGAGAGCCTAGATGGCCATCTGACAGCAATGCTGATTCTATGACTCTATAAGTTTGGCAGATGGTGAAAGGGAGGGCAGGAAAGAATGAGTGCTTAGCTCTCTTGGCCCTTTCTTATGTGATGAGGGCATTGTGAACCGTCACTCTGGGGTCAGGAAGGAATTTTTCTCCAGGCTGCACGGGCTGGGGATCCTGGAGGGTTTTTTGCCTTCTTCTAGGCATTGAGCCCTGACCTGGATAGCCCAGGCAAGCCTGATCTCGTCAGATCTCAGAAGCTAAGCAGGGTCAGCCTTGGTTTGCAATTGGATGGGAGACCTCCAACAAAGACCAAGATTGATATGCAGGGGAAGGCCATGGCAAACCACCTCTGTTAGTCTCTTGCCATGAAAACCCCACCAGGGGTCACCATAAGTCAGCTATGACTTAACGGCACTCTTCACCACCACCACAGGCATTGAGCATGGGTCACTGAGGGAGTGGGGAGTGGTGGTAGCTGTGAACTGCTTGCATTGCGCGGGGGGGGGGGGGGTTGGACTAGATGACACTTGGGAGTCCTTCCAGCTCTACGATGCGATGAGTCTACCTATCAGTTCATTCACCCACAAAAAAAAAGAAACCCCAGCTCAAAGCAAACCCCAGTTCTCGTTTCGTCAATGTAAAACCATAATTAAAAAGCCCACTGAATATCACAGCCGCAACTCCTTTCAGAAGGCCAGCAAGAGAGCCCTCCTTACCTTTCAGGCAGGCTAACATCACAGCACTGGAGCTGCAAGAGTGAAGGTAAGGGTTGGGGTGGGAAGGCCTACACAACCGGCACGCAGGCCTTTCAGAAACACAACAGCCATTTGTCTGTACACAACAGCCTCGGAGGCTAGGACCACATGCGTTCTGTGCAGCATTCACCACGCCATGCCTGCCGAAGGAGGAGTTCTCACCTCCGACTCCATCTCTGCCAGACCATCCGTTTGCTTGGAAGCCAGGAGAACCTTCAGGACGACTTGCCAGCCAAGGTCCGCCTTCCTCAGCACCCCGTCCACTTGGCCCCTGTTATTCTCAGAGGCGTCCGTCTCCTTTACCGCATTGACCCAAGGACACCAGTCACGATGCTGAGAGACAGGACTGAAAAAACTCCGGGTGCAGGAATCCTGAGGGAGGGAGAGAAGAGGGGGCAGTTTAAAGGGAGAAGGAGGGGACTTTTCCCCATGAATGGTTCTTAAACAGCCACCCACAGGCTGTGGATCAGTGGCAGAAGATCCCAGGTTTCATCTCGGGCAGCATCTCCAGTTAAAGCACCTCAGAGAGCAAGGGCTGTGAGCCTCTGCTAGCCAAAGCAGACTGGTTAAGGCCAGTATCGATGGGCTGAGGGCCTCTTGGAGTGGCCATTATTAATCTATCACCGGTTTTTTCCCGGGCATTAAAGGAAGCCGTAGTGAGGCCCCTCCTGAAAAAGACAACTTTGGACCCCACCGACCCATCCAGTTACCGCCCAGTCTCAAACCTCCCGTTTCTGGGTAAGGTGATTGAGTGAGCGGTGGTGGAGCAGCTGCAGGGTTTCCTGGAAGAGGCATCAGTCCTGGACCCATTCCGGTCCGGTTTCTGCCCAGGCCACAGGACTGAGACAGTGTCGGTCACCCACACAGATGATCTCCGTAGGCACCTGGATTGGGGTGAGTCAGCACTGCTGGTGTTGCTAGACCTCTCAGCAGCGTTCGACATGGTCGACCATGAATTGTTGACCCACCGCCTTGCCGATGTGGGATCCAAGGGACTGCCTTGCAGTGGCTTGTCTCTTTTCTCCATGGATGGGGACAGAGAGTGGCGCTGGGGGAAGAGGTTATCTGTGCGCCAGTCCTTGGTGTGCAGCGTCCCGCAGGAGGCGTTACTCTCCCCGTTGTTGTTTAACCTCTACATGCGCCCTCTCGCCCAGCTGGCATGGAGTTTCAGGCTGGGTTGCCATCAACATGCGGATGACACCCAGTTGTACCGGTTGATGGACGGCTGGCCTGGCTCTGCTCCCGATGCCCTAATTGGGGCATTGGGGGCCGTGTCTGGATGGGTGAAGCAGAGCAGGCTGAACCCCACAAAGTCGAAAGTCCTGTACTTGGGCCATGGGCGGGGGGGGGGGGGGTTAGGTATGGGGATCCAGCTCCCGGCCTTTCATGGGGAACCACTTGTGCCCGTTCCATCGGTCGGGAGCCTTGGTGTGATGCTGGACTCCTCCTTGTCAATGGAGGCCCGGGTCAAGGAAGCTGCCCGAACTGCCTTTTCCCATCTCCGGCGGGCCAGGCAGCTTGCCCCCTATCTCCCAATCCGTGACCTAATGACAGTGATCCATGCAACTGTCACCTCCAGATTAGACTACTGTAACTCACTCTACGCAGGGCCTCCCTTAGGTCTGTCCCGGAAACTGCAGCGGGTCCAAAATGCTGCTGCTCATGCCCTGACAGGAATTTCGTTCAGGGCACACGTGACTCCAACTCTGCAGCAGCTGCATTGGCTCCCCGTAGAGTTCTGGATCAGGTTCAAGGTTTTGGTTCTGACCTGTAAAGCCAACGGACTGGGACCAGCATACCTGAGGGACCGCCTCTCCTTGTATGTACCTCGGAGAGCTCTAAGATCTACAAGTAAACACCTATTGGTGGTCCCTGGCCCCAGGGAGGGTCGGCTGGCCTCGACCAAGGCCAGGGCGTTTTCTGTCCTGGCCTCAACCTGGTGGAACTCTCTGTCGGAAGACACTCGGGCCCACCAAGATCTCATATCTTTTTGGCAGGCCTGTAAGACAGAGATGTTCCACCAGGCATATGGTGGAGGCCAGCACGGGATCCATCTAATTAGCCTCCCTGCCAGTCTCCTACCAAATGGGGGGCCCCGTATGGTCCATCTGCCCCCCCCCCATTCTTGGGGAGTTAAGAGTTTCACCAACCCACACCTCCACCCTTTTCTTCCTTTGTGTATGGTGGGCAGGTGAAGGGGGAAGGGTGCCCCATCTGGAATACTGAAATTCATGTTTGTACTGAGATGTCATTTTATTGTTTTTATCCGTCGTAATTTATTTATGATTGAAACCCACCCTGAGCCTGCTTGTGGGGAGGGCGGGCTAAAAATCTAATCAATCTATCTTGAGCGAAATGGATCAGTGGTTTAACTCACTACAAAGCAACTTCATATCTTTGTATATGCTTTTGTGCAGCAGGATACTTCCTGCCCATCAACTGAATGTTTTGCGTCCTTTGTCTACCAGCCTTTCAACTCGCGTCTGAAGAAGGGAGCTCTGCCTCTCGACTGCTCCCCCTCTGAAAATCTGGTTGGTCTCTAAGGTGCCTCTGGACTCAAAACATGCCACCAACTATCTGATCATTTTAAGTGGACTGAACCTGGGACCTGCTGCATAGAGATCGGATGCTCTGCCATGGAGCTGCAGTCCCTCTTCTGCCCAGTAAAACTCTCAATCCGGGTAGGAGTTGGTGAGCCACATGAAAACATTTCTGACCTCCCTCAAATGTCCTCCGATGTTTTGATTAAAAGAGGAGCTCCCTCCTTTCCAATTTCAATTTAGGCCAAACTTCAGAGCAATTTCAATCTCCAGGATCTGTTTTGTCTTTTCTGAAGCAGACCATTAATCTAAAAAGACCAGAGCTGTCTACTCTGACTGACAGGAGCTCTCCAGATGCCGGGGATTGAACCTGGGGCCTTCCGCATGCAAAGCAGATGGTCTACCACTCAACCACAGCCCTCTCACTGTATGTGTACATACATAATGGGTGCCCAGACCTGGACAGCCCAGGTAAGCAAAGCAAGGTCAGCATTGGTTAGTAATTGGATAGGAGACCTCCAACAAAGACCAGGGTTGCAGAGGCAGGCAATGGCAAACTGCCTCTGATGGTCTCGTGCCATGAAAACCCCACCGGGGGTCGCCATAAGTCAGCTATGACTTCGGGGCCCTCTCCATCAACACATACACAGTGGGTACCTCCTTGTCCGTTCACTCTACCTCGCACTCACCGAGCTGCCAGAAGAGCACAGGCGTGCCCGCTTGGCCCTCCGATGAGGACTGGACGGCACCTCTGCGCCCAGGCCGCACGCCTCGCCTTGCCCCATGCTGCGGGTCACAGGGCGACTCCGGGTGGTGGGGCTGGCTGCTTCTCCAT
This sequence comes from Eublepharis macularius, assembly GCF_028583425.1. Taxonomy (NCBI): domain Eukaryota; kingdom Metazoa; phylum Chordata; class Lepidosauria; order Squamata; family Eublepharidae; genus Eublepharis; species Eublepharis macularius. The sequence continues at coordinate 4,070,231 of NC_072798.1, forward strand.
CAAGGCGTTCGCCGGGTGTTGAACTATCCCAGCTACGCATGCGGCTGATCACAGGAGACGGGCTCTTCTCACGCTGCTGCATGCAGAAAGGAGAGACAAGAAAGTTGCGAGTGAGCTGGCTTCACCGTACCTTTTTGGATAAAGTGATGCTCCCCGTCCCTGGAGGAGAAGCAAGGAACCCACGAGGAGGAGGAACAAAAATTATCCTCCCCACCGCCAACCACCACCAAGGAGAGGAAGATGATGCAAAATGCTCCAAGTACAGGGAAGTTGGTTTTCAATAAGCAGCAGAAAAAGGTTTTGCGCTCACAGCAGCGCAGCAATGGAGAGAGGACGATTCTCAGACAGGAATATGACGCAATCCTTCAAAGCTGGATTTGCGAATGGCCTCCTTTGAAGCAAGCCATGCTTGCGGCACGGCAGTGTGGAATCTCTGCCCTTGAAAAAACAGCAACAGCCTGTTCGCACATGCAAGCCAACACCTGACGATGTAGTCCTCGCGTGATGAGTGTGCTTGTGCGAACTCACCAAGTGATGCCTGCAGAATTTTAGGAATCGCTTTCACTGGAACCTTGGAGACAATCCCACCGCCCAGCCCAGAAAGCCTTGGACACAAGACTATCCCATAAAACTGAATTCCATAATTTAAATGATGGAATTCACCACTATCCTAGATGGTGTAGAAAGAAAGAAAGAAAGAAAGAAAGAAAGAAAGAAAGAAAGAAAGAAAGAAAGAAAGAAAGAAAGAAAGAAAGAAAGAAAGAAAGAAAGGAAGGAAGGAAGGAAGGAAGGAAGGAGGAAGGAAGGAAGGAAGGAGGAAGGAAGGAAGGAGGAAGGAAGGAGGAAGGAAGGAGGAAGGAAGGAAGGAAGGAAGGAAGGAAGAGGATTTGATCCATCTTCCATGAATATGGTTGTAGTTAAATGGAACCCCCATGTTCAGAGGCAGTATTGGGGGAAAAACAGCAGGGGAATGGTCTTGTGGGCTTCCCAGAACCTTATGTCTGGCCACTGCTGGAAGGAGAATGCTAGACTAGATAGACTCTTCTATCTGATCTAGAAGAGGTAATTTCTTCAAATGTCTTTAAAAAACTTTAGGAAAGAGTTACACCAGGTGCTGTCCTCCGCTCCTTTGGTCAACTTTGCTGATGGATTTTCATCCTCCCTGAGGAGGGCTGAACCTGCCAAGGCCCACCTGCTCAGAGCCAAGGGGGAAGGCTGTATCCTGGCTTCGGGTGATCATGCGGCGCGGAGACGTGGGGACAGCTGGGACTTTGTCTGATCGCCCATCAGTAGGATTGGAGGGTGTGGTCATCAGGCTAACAGATGGGTCCATCTCAGGCACAGCAGACTCCACCTGGTGGAAGCCCCACAGCCCCACCTTCCTCATGCAGCGACAACAGGTGATTAAGGGGAGAGGGATGGATCCGGAAGAAGGGCTAGGTGGTGAAAACCGAGAAAGACAAAAGACAGTCAGGGACCAAAGCAAAAGCATTTGACTTACACAAGTATGTAATTTTAACATCTTACTCAATAGGGATGGGCGCTTCGGGTTTCCAGTTCAGGTTTTTAACCTGAATCGGGCCCGATTTGGAAAGATTCAGGATTCCCGAATCGGCCTCAGCATTGCTGAACTGATTTGTGAATCCCGAAGCAAAGCTCTCCGAAGCAATTTGTATCGCTTCGGGAAGCTTTGGGCAAAGTGGGAGTAGCCACACCCACAGCACTTTTCTAGCTGTTTGCATTGCAGACAGCAAGAAAAGTGCCGCTTGCTTTCAAACTTCCCACCCTGCCACTTTCCCCCCTCCAACGGGAGGAGGAGACAGCGGCGGGGTGGGAAGTTTGAAAGCCACCCTTTCTGTACCATTTGCAAGCGGCAAGAAAAGGGTGGCTTTCAAACGCCCTGCCACTTTCTTTACCCGATGAGAGGGGGAGGCGGCGGTTTGCCACATCAGGATTCAGGTTATTCCGAATTGTTTTCCCACTTTGGGTAAATCTGAAGCGGGAAACCTGAATCTTTTTTGGGTGCACACTCCTAATACTCAAACCTTTGCAGATTCAAAAAAACCTGGAGAGTTGACTGCACTAAAGCTACTGCAGTACTATCAGGCAAAGTTAGAATTCTGTTTAAAAAGAGGTTTTGGATTGATTCCAGGGTCAGGATCAGATTCCACACATTCATTCTAAATCTCAGCTGCAGGATGGCTTTATACTGGAACAGTTTCAAGGCCGACTCAACTAGAAACCTGCCTTTCAAGATGTAAAATTTTAAGATGACCCCAGTAGTTCTCAAAACTGAGGCTCTCATTATTGCCAAGGGGGCTTTCCATGAGACGTCGCCCCAAGACACTTAAAGGTGCTACATTATTCCATAGGATGGCCACCTTAATAGAGAAGATTCCTGGTTCAGTCTCTGTCATCTACAGCAGAGGAACTCAGCTGCAGATGCCAGGAAAGACCCGTCTCTGTCCAACAGCTGCTTCCAGCCAGACGAGAAGACCATACAAGATCAACAGTCTTCAGTTCACCGGACTGGAACCCTCATTTGGACAGAAGAGATACCATTTTGGGGCTGCCTTTTGGAAGGACCTGGTGGCACTGCACTTGAGTGGAAAAAAAGCAACCACAGCTCCTGCCTCTCTTTGGAAACACGTAGAGAGGAGAAGTGGGACAACAAAGTGTGGTCACTAGCTGGTGGAAAGGTTTCGACCCTTGGCTTGTTTGTCACTTCTGCTCGTGTTGCTTGTCCCCTGTTCTCTTGGTCTGCTGCCCTGGCCTTGCAACGGGTGAGATCATAACTGAATCTTCCTCCTAGGTGGCTCTGATGTCGTCACATCCTGCCACAAGCTTGCAATTCAGTGGAATCTGCATGTTGATGCCTGAAGACCACTGATATGAATGGACCGATGGTCAGACTTAACATAAAGCACCTTCATGTATCCCTCTGACGGACTGGCTTTTAAACTATCTTCAAAGTACAAGTGTGGCATAGCACCTTGTGAGAGAGCGAGAGAGAACTGGTTAAAATCCTGAGTTATGAACCATGATGAGCACATACCACCTCTGCCGCCTGTTCGAACCTAACTCTGCTACACATTTACTGGATGGCTTAAGGTACGGCACTATGTCTCATCCTCAGCCGATCGGACTGGCCTACCTCACAAGGACGCTGTAGTAGAAAAGAGCAAGAGTCCAGTAGCACCTATAAGACTAACAAAATTTGTGGTAGGGTATGAGCTTTCGTGAACCACAGCTCACTTCTTCAGAACGTTGTACAAATTAATGCAACAATAAGGACGTTGTGCAAGTTAATGCAATAATGTGCTCTGAGCATTTCATATTCCTGAGTAAACTCTTCTTTGGATTACTTTAAACGGGAGCAGCACTTTGGGATCCTTAACTGGTGATGCCAGAGACAGAACCAGAGACCTTTTGCATGCAAAAGTTAGCTATGAACACTGCATGCTATGAACTAGAATTCCTGCCCCTCCTAGCCTTGCTTAAAAACTTGAAAATTCAAGGCCCGCGGTGCAAAGAGATGTACAAGCCAAAGAAAACCACCATGTATACCAAAAATAGATTGAATATTAAGTGTATTCTGTAAATATGCAAAATATATGAAGTAATATCTACATAAATGCAATGCATGAGAACAATTTCAAATAGTTATCCACAAGTGACCCACATGAAGCACAAACAGTATGTTCCAATTATTACAGTGAGCAAATACAATATAAACAGTCACTGTAATACACCAGATGGAATGAACATGCACAAATATGCACTTAAATTTGGTTTGTACACTAGTTTAAAAATTATCAGACTCATGGGATGCTGGATTCTGTACCAAATATCAATTTTCTACGGTTATAAGTATAGGCTTTTTACAACCAACCAATCACCTATTGGTTTTTATATAAATAGAAATAATAATACTCAGCATATCTACACTAGGTTGCTGGGATCCTTAAAATGCCCTGTAAGGTAGGCCAGTGTAGTCACAACTGCCCTGTAAAGTAGGCCAGTGGGGGCTGAGTAGGAGTGGCTTGCCTAAGGCCATTTGGGACCGATGTGAGATTTGAACAAGGGACTTCCTTGATGAAGCACCAGTTCTTGGCCACTGCTCAACAACTAGCTTTCACTTGCATGTCCGAAAATAAATTGGACAGAGCACAGGTAGGTTTGCGGAAGAGCTTTATGAACTTGCTCGAGACTCCAGCCACCGACATACCTACTAGCCCAGCCGCAGAGTGCCAAGACGCAAGCGGGAATATGGACCTGGAGAAGATCTGACGGGCGCTTGGCTGCCGTCTTCTCACCCTCCACTTTGTGGTCAAGTTCTTCCTCAATCAGATGCAGGAGAAGGCTGATCTTCTCTTCCGTCAAGGACTTGGGAGAAGAAAAACAACAGCGAGTTTACACACATGGTGCGGGTGCCCGTCTCCCTCTGTTCAGTTAACCACTTGGGTCCCTAGACTTTTGTCCATGGAGAGAAGCTGTTGAAACAGTCACATTTCCCCAAATGATCTTTGGCAGGGAGCACAAAGTCAGGCAGAATGGAAAGCTCCACTCCAGACTGCTAAGTGGGATGATATTTCCCCAGGTTCCCCTACACTAATACATTCCTAGTAAGCAGAAAACACACTTTGACCTGGACAGAAACACACCCTGACCTGGACAGCCCAGGTGAGCCTGATCTCGTCAGATCTTGTAAGCTAAGCGAGGTCAGCCTTGGTTAGTAATTGAATGGGAGACCTCCAACGAAGACCAGGGTTGCAGAGGCAGGCAATGGCAAACCACCTCTGTTAGTCTCTTGCCATGAAAAGCCCACCAGGGGTCACCATAAGTCAGCTATGACTTGATGGTATTCTCCACCACCAAGCACAAAACACAGCCCAGCACGAGAAGGACTAGGCTACAGCTTGTACAGCTACTACTTTTACACAGGGAAACATTAAAAATGCTTCCATCCGTATCTTAACAACAACAACGTTCGATTTATATACCACCCTTCAGGACAACTTAACGCCCACTCAGAGCAGTTTACAAAGTATCTCATTATTATCTTATAACCAATTCTGTCACCAGCAAACTTCATGGTAAAGGGAAAGTTTGAACCTAGGCCTTCCTTATTCAAACACTCTAACCTCTGTACCGTGCTGGTTCTTCACCTGGCTTCCCGGGCTAAGCCTACTCCTATCAAGCCCTCTCTGGAGGTTGCAGGTTCCAATCTCAGCCGATCTGCAGTGGCTGGGAAACTGCAGGACCTACACTACTCCCCTTGCACCTTACCTTCTGCCAGGTTAGAAGATCACTTAGATTTAGCTGCGTTGCTCAAGTTTGAGGCCCTCTTTTAAAAAAAACCCTCTCCTCTCAGCTCGCCACCCCCCAGCAGGACTGCCGATGGCGTGAGGCCTCACCATGTTTTTCAGATCTTCCGGTTTCAGGGAGGGCAACTGAAGCTCCAACTGGCAAAGGCTTTGAAACCGCTCCAGGAAGTCACTGAGAAGGGCCAGGGGTTCATCGACCAGCAAGATGGCAAAGCGATCTAACCAACAGCAAAATAAGCAAAGGTTTGATAACCAAAGGGCCTGTGGCTGAGCGGGAGACACCGTCCAAGGCTCAACCCCCCAAATATCCAGTTAAATAAGGATGAGGAAGTGGGACACGTGGAAGGCCTTGGTCTCAGACCCTGGAGAGCCAACGCCAGCCAGAACAGGCAAGACGGTTCTTGGTAGACCAATGGACAGTCTCGGGAAAAGGCAGCTCCATTTGCTGACATTCGTCACCACGGGCAGCCAAATCTTTCGATCTGGCCAGCGCCTGCACTGAAGGAAAGACCGCCCCAAAGCTGCCTGAAGGGCTTCAGACTGGGATGGGAAGAAAGAGGCTGCCACCACTTGCCACCATCCACAACCCCCTTTCCGGCCATGTCTGGAAGCTGCAGAGAAATCCTTCCTGGCTGTATCCCCTCTTCCCAGGCTGGTCGAGCCATGCACACTTAGGCCCCAAGGGAACAAAAGAGTTGCCCTGGCAACCAAGCCCACAAAAATGTGTGCAGTCCGTGCTATGGTTGCCTTGGCAACCGCTGCCCTTGGTGGTGCTCTGCGGCAGCATATCTGGGCTCTTCCCTACAGTGCCAGGACAGGCAATCTCGCCCGCTTCTGCCTTCTCTCCCTCAGAGCCCCCTTGACCCTCTCAAAGCCTGTACCAGCAGAGGGCAGGTGGGCTCTCCTCGGACCACCTGCTGCTTCCCCATGCCTCCTAAGTTCAGCATGAGAAGATCCCACCTACATTTAGAGCCCCGTTCATCAAAGCCAGTCCAAAATTTGTGGACCTCAGAGAGGGGAGGGGAATAAAAGATATAGTTTAAATGCTTATGATCTCTCTCTCTCTCTCTCTCACCCCACCTTTGTCCCCAGTGGCGTACGTTGTTCTCCTCTCCATTTTATCTTCACAACAACCCTGCGAGGTAAGCTTAGGCTGAGAGAACATGATTGGCTCAAGGTCCCCCAGTGAGCTTCCAGGGTAGAGGAGAGATTCGATCCTGGGTCTCCAAGATCCTAGCCCGACACTCGAACCACTGATGGGTAATAGAAATCTACATTTCTGAAAAGGTTTAAGGGACGCTGATGTTTTCAGAAATCAGTTATTTCCCTTGGGTTTCTAACACTTAGGACTGGCACGCACTTGCTTTGCCACTTCCTTCACGACACCTTGTTGCTCACCTGGGCAGGGACTGTCTGGCCAGAAACAGAACTTCTCATGTGCACTGCACAAGGCTTTTTTCAACTCCAAACACCTCTCCTTATCTGGAAGACAAACGCACTTCCTGAACACCAACATTTCTTAAGGAAAGAAACGTTATTAAGATATTGCTAAGTAGCGAAATAACAAAAACTGGACTGGGCAAGGATAGGAACCCCAAAGCAGTATTTCTAGTAATCTCCAAGCAAGCAAAACCCAAGGTAACAATTTATTTAATAATCAGTCGTTTAAAAAGAAACCCTTGGTAATTAAGGAAGAGCTCAGTGATTTATGGCGGGGTGCAGAAAGATTCGGCTTAAAAACAGTCAACTGATGTTTTTAATAAATGGTGTGTCCTCCCTGAAAGAAGCCACCCACCCTTTTACATTATGATGGCTGTGATGCTATATTCTGACAGAAGGTGTCACTATTGAGTTATCCGGTTCAGTGCAAGCTTCTGAGCGCAGGAAAGGACAGTAAACACCACTACAGTGACACCTAGTGACAGAACACAGTATCAGCCTTAATGAAATTAAGGCTGTTTATGGAAGAGACAGGCATAAGTGAGCTATTTCATGAGTCACTGTTATGTCAGATACAGCAGAACTGCAAGGCAGGAGAAATCCACAAAAATACGTTTGCTACAGCTCCGAACTCTAAGGCTCTCCATGGACTCCACAAATTGGCTGTGAATGGCATACAGTAATTTTTTTGTTTGATCTGAGATTGATTCAAAAGTACCGTAATACCCCAACAGTGAAATATTTGCATAAATCACTGCCTGTAGATATTGGAAAGGTTGCATTTCTTGATGGTTGTTGTGGATTTTCCGGGCTGTATAGCCGTGGTCTTGGCATTGTAGTTCCTGATGTTTCGCCAGCAGCTGTGGCTGGCATCTTCAGAGGTGTAGCACCAAAAGACAGAGATCTCTCAGTGTCACAGTGTGGAGAAGATGTTGGCAGGTAATTTATATCTACTCAGGAAGGTGGGTTTGGGCTGAGTCATCCTGTAAGATCTCTGTCTTTTGGTGCTACACCTCCGAAGATGCTAGCCACAGCTGCTGGCGAAACGTCAGGAACTACAATGCCAAGACCATGGCGATATAGCCCGGAAAATCCACAACAACCATCGTTCTCCAGCCGTGAAAGCCTTCAACAATATATTGTTGCATTTCTTGTCTAACTTGTTCTTCAAGGCACCGTACTTCATCTTACACAAAATCCTTGGAGCACCATTGCTTCCGAGTCTGGTTACTATGCTAATAAACAAGAACTAAGCAGTAGCTCCAGACGGAAAAAATATGACCAGAGTTTCTCAGAAAAGGTTAGCAACTGGAATGGAAACCATAGGAGTCTAAAGGTTATTTCTTCTACTTCCTGATTCCAAGTCATCCTGTTTACTGGACTGCCACGGACAAATCTCTGTCATTCCTACATACTTTACGTTCCCCAGGCTGTGTCCTTTACGTTATTTATTTTGCACTGTTGTGATAGAGTGGGTTAAGACAGATTATACCACCTATCTTGCAAGGCTATTGTAAGGATGACAACAGATGGTGTGTGTGAAGGAGCTATGGCTCAGTGGCAAAGCATCTATTTTGCATGCAGAAGGCCCCAGGTTCAATCCCCTACATCTCCAATAGAAAGAACCAGGTAGTAAGTGATGTGAAAGCCACTACCAGTCTTGAGTAATCAATACTGATCTTGATGGACCAATGGTCCAATTCATTATAAAGCAGGCTCTTGGATTCAAGTTCTTTGAGCTCTCTGAAAGTGCCCTGCCAAGGCTGAGCATTATGTTCTATTGCAATTGGCCGCCACATCTACCACTCTGAGCTTCTTGAAAAAACGACGGGATGCCAGCGTGACAGATCAGGCAAACAAACACAGAGTTGCACGTATTTTGGTTAAACCTTTTTTTGAAAAATCTGTACTAAGTAAAAAGCAGAGCTGCAGGAACTGAACAAATGAAAGTAATTTGCCTCTCAGCCCTTTAACACCCTCCAAAATCCTGCTCAACACTCCTTTATGCTTCTGAGGTTTCACCAGGCGTTGCCAAGAGATGTTCAAGCACTTGTTCTCAGCTATTAGGTCTAGCACCTTGCTGAGCTTTTTTAATGACCACTGAAATTCCCAGGACGTTAACTCAGTTTCTGTGCTAGCAGAAGCACAATTGTAGGATCATGCAATATTGCTGAAGCCTGTGTTCAGATAACCAAGAAATACAAACAGAGAGAGGCACAGAACAACTCCACAACAATATATATATAACCGTGCCCGACTTACTATGCAGCAAAAGTGCTGTATAGGCTATTTAGAATCAATGAAAAGGCTATAAAGACCATTCAATAAAGCATGTAATTATTCCAAACTGTTTCATACACGTAGAAAATGATTTCATCAATCCAACCACTCAAGTATATCATTCATATTAGGTAAATAACATGTATTTTACAGAGAAAATTTCCATATTGCAATGCAACTGAATATTTCCAATACAATAAATGTAATACAATAAATGTAACTGCTGACGGGTCGCCAGCAGTTACATTTATTGTAACGAACCATTGCTATGCACTTTGAAACCCAAAAAAATATTGACTTGTTGATTTAATTATTGAGATATTACATCCATCAAACTGGTAATTTGGTAACTGCTTTGAGAAAGGGGAATCCGGAACGGGAACCTCTTGCTCTTATTGTATTACATTTATTGTATTGGAAATATTCAGTTGCATTGCAATATGAAAAATTTTCTCTGTAAAAATACATGTTATTTACCTAATACGAATGATATACTTGAGTGGTTGGATTGATGAAATCATTTTCTACGTGTATGAAACAGTTTGGAATAATTATATGCTTTATTGAATGGTCTTTATAGCCTTTTTATTGATTCTAAATAGCCTATACAGCACTTTTGCTGCATAGTAAGTCGGGCACGGTTATATATATATTGTTGTGGCCTGTGTTCAGATAGCAACAACCTGGTTATTGTCATAGGAAGGCCCTATACCCCTTACACTTGCTGAAGTCGAAAGCCAGTTGTAGACTGGCACAGAGGTAGGCCTGGCAGCTGGCGCATTTCAACATGTCACACTCAATGTTGGTCCATCCATATCGGGCACAGATCAGGGGAGACAGCTCATGGGGCTTGCCTGCCCATTTGAGAGAGTGCTTGAGTTAAGGATACCAGAGGGAAGACTTCTGTGGTTTGGATTAAGGTTTGGTCTCATCAGCTACTTTCCTGTTTGCCCAGTATTCTCTGCTGGTTTCTCCCAGGCCTCAACCCTCTCCTAGCTTGACCTTCCAAGTAGCTGATTCACCTTTCTGGGGAAATCCGCTTCAACTGTGGCTCATTTTTATCTGCTGCCAACTCGTCCCTTCTGCTACTCACCTGACATCGTCTTGTCCAGCCTCGGCTCCTCCCCAGCCCTGACATCATCTTGTCCAGCCCACTCCTTCCCCCGACAGAACTGTCTCCTCACCCTGACTTGCACTCTGCCATTTACTCCTCCAATCTAGGGGACGGACTCACTCTTGTGAAGACTTGGCATGAGCTCTGCACGTTTGCCAGCTTCCAAATGGACCCCCCCTCCCCATCGACCTAGCTCCCATTTATTGGGGATCTCCTTTATTTTGCTTCCTCAACACAAATTCAGTTCATTAACAGGAAATGATAATAATAATAATAACATTAGATTTATATACCGCCTTTCAGGACAACTTAATGCCCACTCAGAGTGGTTTATGAACTGTGTTATTATTATCCTCACGACAATCACCCTGTGAGGTGGGTGGGGCTGAGAGAACTCTGGGAAGCTGTGAGTGGAGGAGTGGGGAATCAGACCCAGCTCTCCAGATTAGAGTCCCGTGCTCTTAACCACTACACCAAACTGGCTCCTCAGCTTTATTGTATCAGCTGGAAAAAAGGATATGGTGAACGTTTCCACCCTGCTGAAGAAAGCTTCTTTGCTGGTTGTTTCAAAAGGCAGCTCGTCAACCTGGGAGGGTCCGTTTGCAGCGTCAGATAAGGCAGAAGTGTCCTTTCTGAAATGTCAGTAAGAGAACATAACATTCAATACTTTTCTCTTCATGATGCACCAGTAGTGACTTGAGTGATGGACTAGGATCTCTGGGTGACCCAGGCTCAGTTCCCCACTCTGCCATGGAAGCTCAATGGGAGACCTTGGGCAATCACACACACTCAGCCTAACCAATGTAAGCTGCCCATTGAGGAGAAAGGCAGGGTATAAATATATATATATATAAAAGAAATGCCAATGGGAACAGGTGTCATATATGCCTCCTGCATATCTGCCATGAATGTATATTGGCTCCGCCTCTGGTCTCTGAGAGTATGGGAAGTTCTTTATTGCTGCAATGCCAGTAGGTTATCTCACAAATGTTTACTTTCTTTTTGTTGCTCTGCTGAGCCAGTATCCTTGACTGCCAGCTGAAACTGGCTCGAAATGTATCCCTCTTGAGAACCAAAGATAAGTTCATCTTTCTCACTGTCTACTCTAAAACCCTGTCTCACCCCAACCTCCCCTGTTAATGGTCCTCTTTCCCAAAGGCGGGAATATTTCCTATAACTAACACTGATAGTTCCACATACGTCACTTCTGCCAATTCCACTGTCTGAGCACCTTGTACTGAATGGATCTCTAATAAAGTTACTTCAACTGGAACACCTGTGCATTAACTGTGGAGAACTTGGGGATCTAACTGCCAGGGATTGACAACAGGTTTCTCCCCATGAATCAATGGGAAGATCTATGGACCAAAGATATTAAATTTACAGATTGTCAGTTGTTAAGAGAGAACTGGTATAAAATGTTTTTTAGATGGTATACTACCCCCCAAAACATCCCGAGAATTAGTAAGGACTATAGTGGACAGTGTTGGAAATGTCAATGCATGGACGCAACATTTTATCATATGTGGTGGATATGTAAGGAAGCATGAAGATACCGGATAAAGATACATGAAGAGACGCAGAAGGTTTTCATGTTCAGTTTTGAACTAAGCCCGAGAAATATGTTACTAAAAATTTTACCAAATAATGTTACAAAAGAACAGGGAGGTCTTTTCCGATACATGGTGACCGCTGCAAGAGTATTATACGCAGCGAAATGGAAAATGCCAGAGTGGATAGACAAGATGTATGAATACACATCAATGGCCAAATTAACCTCCTATGTGCACAATAGACCATCAGTAGAATTTTGGAACAAATGGAAAGATTTCTTTGATTACTTAGGTTAAGACTAAAATAAATTAAGGTAATTATGCTACAAAGATAAAACACAGGAGAAATGCCTGATTAAAAATGACTGATATTAAAGTCTGGGTAAAAGTAACTAAGGAGAGGGGATGGGAGTTATTATATATTTAGCTGTGCTGTTATACATTCTGAATATATCTTTCTATTCGCTTACATTAAATTCAAATGTAGTGCTTGCATAAGTTTCTATGCACTTTCTATTGTTTTATCTTTTTAAAAAAAATAAAATCTTTACTTTGGGGGAAAATGGGAACAAGTTTCCACCTTGCCCCTTTTCAGCCCAATTCTCCCAATCTTTCCAACCCCCCAAAGGCATACACCCTCAATAGAAGTGACTGCAGCATTTCAAGGCCAGAGATCTTGGTCTTTGGCCCAATATCTTCTGCACAACACTAGATGAAAGGCAACAAAACCATCACCTCTGTGCTTAAAGATCTGCCCTGGATCCAGCTACTCTCAGTTACCAACTGCCATTCCTGAGGCCAGAGGCTGAAGGGAAAGCAGCCAGGCTGTACCAACAGTGCCCAGATTTGACTACAACTGAGAACCTCCTCCTCCAAGTACAGACTGTGGGAGACAACAGCTAGGTCAGGCAACTGCTCATCATACCTGCACTCAGACCTCACTGCTTCTGCAAGCGTCTTTTCTGATTATTTATTTAGGGAGGTGCCTAGGGAGGTGGTGAGCTCCCCTTCACTGGCAGTTTTCAAGAAGAGGCTGGATGAATATTTGGCAGAGATGCTTTAGGCTCATCCTGCATTGGGCAGGGGGCTGGACTAGAAGGTCTGTATGGCTTCTTTCAATTCTGTGATTCTGTGATATCCTGTGATGCTAGGCTGACCTAAGCTGCTTTGGGAGCCCATATTTTACTGAAAAGTGGAGTACTAAAGCATAATGCAGCACTTAATTAGCTATTCAATTCCAACAATCAGGCGCACTGACCTGTGAACAGATGCAACCTTAAGAAGAGCTGCTGCACTGTACATCAGGTCCTATCTTTGGTCCAGGCTAACATCTCTGGCTTGACTGTTTTGACTGCTCAAGATCAGGGCTGCAGAGGCAGACAATGGCAAACCACCTCTGTTAGTCTCTTGCCATGTAAACCTCACCAGGGGTCCCCATAAGACAGCTATGACTTGACGGCACTCTCCCCCACCAAGGGGCTCTCAGCCTCAGCTGATGGTTCCATTAACTGGCACTGAGCCTTTCCCGGGCTCTTTTTGCATTTCAAGTCATGCTGTCAGTCGGGGTTGCCAATCCCCTGATGGTAGCTGGACACCTCCCAGAATTACAACTAATTTCCAAGAAACAGAGATCAGTTCTCCTAGAGAAAATGGCTGCTATGAAGGGTAAACTATGGGATTATACCCCACTAGGCCGCTCCCCTCCCCAAATCCTACCCTTTCTACGCTCCCCCCTCCCCCCCCCCCAAATCTCCAGGAATTTCCCAACTTTGAAATGGCAACCAGCCAGCTCTGAAACGCCTCCCCTCAAGGAGTCAAGTCAACCCAGGTCCATGCTACGCTCGATCCACCCGTTCCCTCCCCTCTTGCTCCGCAGGGACGCGGGGCTTAATAAAACGACTCTACTGCGTAAGGGCGGCGAGGGCCTAGGAAGAACTGGAAGAAGAGATCCAGGCCCTTTGGCATCTCCAGGGAGAGCGGCTGGGCTCAGGCGGCGGCCGCTGGCTCCTTCCCTCCCTGCTGGCTCACCCTTCCAGGCCAGCCTCCTCCGGAGCGATGCCCCCGTCGATCAGCTCCCGGATCTTCTGCGGGGTGACGGCGGGGGACTTGGCTTTGCCCCCCGGGCCGCCCTCCTCGCTCTCGGGGCCAGGAGCGGCGGCTGCGGGGCTGGGCGCCGCCATCTTGGTCCGTTGTTCTAAGCTGCCCCCTCCGCCCCGGAAGCAGGGAGCTCGCGGTCCGTGAAACTTCCGTTCCGGCTGGAAGCCGCGCCTACTCCACAAAGCTCAAGAGGATAGGGAGTAGTGCTCAATTTACAATATTTATTTTATTATATTTATTTATTGTTATTATTTATTATTATTTATTTTAAATGTTTTTTTATGCTGCCTCTCTAAGAACCTGAAATGTCCTTGATATTGATTGTACTAGTCTCATACTGTTTAATAATCCGCCTTGAGTCTCAGTGAGAAAGGCGGACTATAAATGACAAACAAACAAATACAAACAAACAAACAAGGCGCCTTACAAAACAAATCAAAAAACAAAAAAAACAAAAAATTAAAAGATATTAGTTAAAACCCAGCATTACAAACCCAGCCCAGCATAAAAACACGGACTGTAAAAGCAGACACGCTAAATAAACAGGTTTTCATCTGCTTTGTCACTGGATTTTACTGGGTAGAAGGGAAAACCCACTTGCAAACAAGCACTCAAGTGGATCGGACCTTTCAGACACGCTAAAAACGGTGTGCCTCTTATTTTGTCTGCTTTTATGGTCCATGTTTTTATGCTGGGCCTGGGCTAGGTTTGTCATACTGAGTTTTGCCTAATATATTTTAATGTTTTGGTCTTTTAAAATTTGTTTTGTAAGCTGCCTTGTTCAAGTTCCTAGAGAGGTAGCATTACAAAATTGTAAATAAATATTCTAAATCAAGCACCCTTACCTGCCCACTTTTGCTATCTGTCCTTGTGGGGTGGGGGATGTTGCTAGCCATCCAGGGTGGGAAAAAGATGATCAGTGGCCTCCCTTCCCCCTGAAACACACATTGCTTTCACACATGCTGAATAATGCACAAGTTGGGAAATTCCTGGAGATTTTAGAGGGTGGAACTGAAGATGGTAGGGTTTGGGGAGAAGGGACCTTATGGCTATAATGCCTTTGAGCCCCCCGCCCTCCAAAGGAGACATTTTGTCCAGGGGAAACAATCTCTGTTGCTTGGAGATCAGTTGTCATTCCAGTAAATCTCCAGCCATCACCTGGAGGCTGGCAAGCCTGGAAATCTTGCAAGTTGGTCCTGTGCTTGTTTACTCTCTAGTAATCCCCACTAAATAAGCTTTTCCGTGTTTACTTGGAAGCAAGTGAAGTCAATACAGTCTATTCCCAAGCAACTGTGCATCTTAAGTGATGTCAATACATTCTGTTCCCAAGCAACTGTGCATCCTTAGCAGCCAATCTGTTTGGGACTGTCTTGGAAGGCTTTGTCAGGCTGAGTTCCTCTACCTTCTGGTTCTCAGCCAGAAGCACAACAGGTGCAGATATGTGCAGTGGAGAACAAATATAGGGATTTCTGCCTGCTGTGTGGCTGTTTGGGACACAAGCTCCCCACCCTGGGGAAAAACGGCAAACACCTGTATTGTAGATCTACAGCTGCTTGCTGTACAAGCTCATTTGCCCCATTCCATCCTGCCAAAGTTGTTGTTGTTATTATTCATATCCTGCCGTCCCCGCAAGCAGTCTCAGGGCGGGTTACAACAGAAGATAAAATATACAAGATGAAATCACAATCAATTGTGGGTCGAACTGATTTGGGAGCACTCTAAGAATATTGGGGAGGGGGAGGAGCCACAGCTCAGCTGAGCTCACACTTTCAACACAGAAGGGCCTACATTTAGTCACAGGAACACAGGCTGTTCTCCACAGCAGCTTTGTTCATCTGAACAGGTTCTCCTGCAGGTGCCACCCTGCACACAGGCAAAATCAACAGCAGCTCATACACGGGCTTTCTATGTAGTGGCCCCTACCCTGTGGAACGGCCTGCCTGAGGAGGTCAGGAGAGCCCCCACTCCCCTAGCTTTCTGCAAACCATGCAAAACTGAATTATTCAAAAAGGATTTTTTACTCAGATAGGAGGGCTGTATTGTAGGGAGGGGGTCTCAAATGCTTTGCTAATGAGTTAGGGACCTTAGACTTCACCACTATGTTGCCTTACGTACTATCTGTTGTCTTAAATATATGCTCCTATGAACTACTTGTGCTTCATGTGGTCTAACGTCAGCCCTAGAATTGCTTATGTTCTGTTTCAGGATTTCTTCAACTCTGCATTGGATTCTTACTATTGCTATGTATTTGTTAAATTGTGTTTATTCACCCAATGACATTGTTTATGGAAATGTCCTTGAAATTTACTGTACTGGTCTTACACTCTGTCATCTGCCTTGACTCTCAGTGAGAAAGGTGGACTATAAATGACATAAATAAATGACATAAATAAAACAAGGGTCCCAGTTTGGCAAGACAGGGAAACAGACCACTTTGCTAGAGAGCCTGCGGAGTCACTGACAGTCAGAGAAGACAGCACTGGCCCAACTCCATAACAGACAGATCTGGATATTCGTTTTATCCTGCTTGATTGTAGTCATTACTATATCTAATAAAGACGTGGGCAGCCCATGCTGATTATGAAAGACATAAAAAACAGACCACCACAGACAAGAAGGGCTGAGTCCCTTGAAAATCACCAACCACTGTAATCATACGTGTGTAGGAAAAATTAACTTGTGGTTTAGTGTTTAGAGTGCCAGATTCAGATCTGGGAGAACCAGGTTCAAATCTCTGCTCCACCATGGAAGCTGATGCGAGTTGTATGCATTCAGTTTCCCCCACCTCACAGGGTTTTGGAGAACAATGTAAGGCACTTTGGACCTCCAGTGTGGAGAAAGGCAGTGCACCTTGGCCTCTTTGATATCTTGGCTGTGTATAGGTGGATTTCCGGAACTGTCTAAAGTTTTGCAATTTATGTAGCACATGTTCAGTTTTCCTCCATGATTGGCGGATATAATTAACAGTCTGTAACACCAGCACAAGGTCAGACGTGCAAATGATGAAGCAATTCTGAAAGAAATATCGAAAGGGGACTTAATTAGCTGTCAGAACGTCAGTGTCAGGGCTTGCCACCGCTGCCACTGGGCGTGGCACTGGGCGGTCTGCTCCTGACGTCATAGGGGGGCCAGGGATTCTGCAGGACCCTGCTCTGTGGAAGGAGGGGCGGTATACCTCACCCAGACTCCCTCTCAGTCCACTCGCTGGCCTGCTCAACCTGGCCTGCTTACCCTCTGCGTCCTCTTTCACTTCCTCCTCCCAGAGCTCTCCTCCAAACCTCCACGCTTGCATCACACCGCTCTTGCTCCACATCATCACTCCCTACTCACACCCACCACCACAGGGCTCTTCCCAGCCAGCTTTTATAGGGCTTCCTTCTACTGTCCCACCCCTCTTCCAGCCTGGTCTTGGGCTGCACCAAGCAGTTGCAGCTGGGGTAGCTGATCTGGCCCCACTGACCAGCACCAGCTGTGCCTTGTTCCCTGGCTGCCCAGCCTCCCTGCCTTGGCTGATTGCTGCAGGCCTGTCCAGCTGCAGTCCCCTGGCTAGCAGCCCGGCCTGCCTGGCTGAGCTGATGGCTGAAGGTGGGTCCAGCTGCGGCTCCTTGGCTGGTTGCCCAGGGCTTCCTGCAGAGTGCCTCCAATAGCCCCACCTGGAGTGGCTTGGCTTTTGGCAACTCCTGGGCCAGGCTACTATTTTCTAGCTGGGGCGTGGCTTTGGTCACAAATGACCTACATCTTTTCCACACTGTGACACTGAGAGATCTCTGTCTTTTGGTGCTACATCTCTGAAGATGCCAGCCACAGCTGCTGGCAAAACGTCAGGAACTACAATGCCAAGACCACGGCAATACAGCCCGGAAAACCCCCAACAACCATCAATATCAAGGACATTTCCATAAAGAACGCTTTGGGTAAAATAAACACAAGTTTACACAGCCATGACATTAGCAAGAATCCAATACAGAGTTGAAAAAATGCTGAAACAGAACCATATTACCATATTAATGTGTTACCTATATCTGTATGCTTCATAACTCCCAGTGATTAATATCATTCATTGACTTCAGTTAGGAATCAGATAAAGTTTAAAAATAAAGGAAAAATTGAAAGGGGGAGGGGTTGACCTGCTCAACCCTTCAAAAACTTCGAGGGCTCGAGAAAGGCCGCCGATGGACTTTTAACTTCCTGTCAGAGAATCCTGGGAATTGTAGTTCGGTTGGGGACTATAAATCATTGTCCTCCCGGTTTTCTAGAACTACAATTCCCAGAGTTCCCTCCACCTATATTCTTGCTTCGATTGCTCCTGCCTTTCTCCTACGCCACTAACGTACAGGGGACTCGCCTACGGGCCGGCGGTTGTCGATTGGTCCGGCCTGCCCGTCTCGAGGCTGTCGCCTCCCCCCTTTTCCTCCGAGCCGGTCAAAGAAGCGGCGTCCCTATTGGCTGCTGCAGAGTACGGGTGCTGCCGATTGGCTGCGCGGGAGGGAACTCTTCCCCCCTCCCCCTGCCGTTCCGTTCGGGCGACTGTGGTGGGCTCGGCGAGTCTGAGGGGACGGAGGAGGCGGCGGAAAGGGCGCGGGGAAGATGTCGGCAGCCGACGGCGACGCCTGGGACGGGAACCGGCAGCGCGGAGCGGGCAGCGGAGACGGGCCGGCGGCTCAGGCGGCCCTCGGGGGACTCCTCAACCGCTTCGTCAAGCTCCCGCCGGGCCAGGGGCGGGGCGGTGAGTGAGGGGAGCGGGCCGGGCGGCCATTTTGAGGCCCCGCCCCTAAGCTGCAGGCCCCGCCCTGCTTGCGAAAGGGGGCGGGGCCAGGTGCTTTGAAGCCTCATCTTATTTTCCATTAGGGCTGCCAACCTCCAGGTGGTGGCTGGAGATCCCTTCCCCAGCCACAGAGATTCCCTTGGAGAAAATAGCTGCTTGGGGTGGGGGGTTGTCTGTGGCATTATGCCCCGCTGGGTACTTCCCTTCTCCATGTTACACTCCCCAAATCCCCAGGAATTCTCTGACCTGGAGCTGGCAACCAGGAGATTGAGGGGTGGAGCTTGGGGAGGCCAGGGGTTGGGGAGGGGTTAGAGCTCAGTAGGATATACCGCCATAGACTCCCCCTTCCAAAGCAGCCACTTTCTCCAGGGGAACTGCTCTCTCTCACCTGGACATCAGCTGTAATTCCGGGAGATCTCCAGCCACCACCTGGAGGCTGGCAACCCTGGATCCGTTCAACTGGAGGAAATGGCAGTTTTGGAGGGTGGGCTGAAGTCCCACCTCACTCCTAACCCCCCCGCCCTCCCCAAGCTTTGCCCTCAAATCTCTAAGCATTTCCCGACCTGGTGGTGTGGTGCTTGTCAGTAGCTACTTTCCCCCCATTCTCGATAGTGAGAGAACCTCCCCATCCAGAGGCAGTCTATTTCTGCCGTACAGTTGCAGCAAGGGACAGGCTTTGCCTTCCTTTTCCCTCCTTGGGCTTTCCCCGGTGAGGTGGAGGGTAGCAGGCACAAAGGAGGCTAGGCTGGGTGGCCCCTGTTAGTCTGATCTATCCTGGCAATCTGTGGGTTTCCACCTTAGGCACACCGAAATGTTGTATGCCATCAACTAACAGGTTTTGTATATTTAAAGCAGGAATTGTAGGCCCTGTAGTGGTCCATGGACTTCGATACTCTCCACTCTGATAGTACGTCAAATACAAGTGATGATTAGGAAAAGAGAGAGGCAAATTCATGGCAGCCTTGCAGTTTGATTAGTGCAATGTGCTGTGTGTGGAGCTGCACATGAAATCGACCTAGAAATTTACAACTGGTCCAAAATGCATTGGCTGGACTATTGTCAGGAGTTAGCCACCAGCAACATATGTTACTCGTTTTGAATTGACTATGTTGGCTGCCAGTGTGTTTCCAAGCTCAGTGCAAGGTGATGCTTAAAGCCTTTCACAGCCTGGGTCCTACTTATTTGGAGGGATCCATCTCCTTCCATGTTCTTTAGGCAGGCATATGTTGGCAAACCCACTCCTGAGGGTAGCCTATCTGGCATCAACCAGAGCCTGGGTCGTTTCCATTATGGCCCCTGCTCTGTGGAATGGGCTCCCTGAGGAGGTGTGGGGAGCCCCCGCTGTGGAGATCCATAGGAGTGGGCCTTCAAAGATTTCAGGGGGGTTGAATGGCAGTCATCTTTTAAGAGGAGGAGAGAAGGGTTTGGGTTTTGTTATTTTATTTTGATTTTAACTGTTAATGTTTTTAATCTACTATTACAAGCCACATTGAACCACAAGAAAGGGTGGTGTAAATATGTTTTAATAAATTCATTAAATAAATAAAGGATAGAGGAAGATGGGTCTATTGCAGAATGGATCTTCTGTGTTGGGACAATTTTAAAAACTTATTTCGAGCTGCTGCTTGTCCATACAGCTACGTTCATTGTAAAAGTATAAAGTACATTTTTAAAAGGGGTGCATATATACTTCTGAGAAGCAGCTGCAGTGGTATATGTAGGGGGCAAACAGCAGGAAAAGAGCACTGACCCCCTGCACTATTGCTTGTGAGTTTAGTGGAAGCATCTGACTAGCTGTTCTTGGAAACCAGATGCTGAGCCAGTTTGGTGTAGTGATTAAGAGCATGGGCTCTAATCTGGAGAACCGGGTTTGATTCCCCACTCCTGTGCCTGAAGCCATTTGGGTGACCTTGGGCCAGTCACAGCTCTCTTGGAGCTCTCTCAGCCCCACCCACCTCACAGGGTGATTATTGTAAACCGCTCTGAGTGGACATTAAGTTGTCCTGAAGGGAGGTATATAAATCAAATGTTGTTGTTGTTGTTGTTATGAGTTTGATGGATGCTCGGCCTGGCACAGCAAGGCACTTACTGTGTTTCTGATGAGCTCTTTAGCACTCAAAGTGCTTTGTAGGGAATCTTAATATTTAGTGTTTGGATAGCTGTTCAAAAGTGTTCTGAAGTGTTTTCTATACTTTGTCCTGCTGTAAACTATACAACATTCTTGTAAAGTAGGGCATTATTTCCCCAATGTTATTGTTGAGTGGTAAAGCAAGTTTTGAGCGAAGAACTTCCTGTTTTTTAGGGTGCTGCTGTGCTACGCCCGTGCTCAGCAATCCTTGCGAAACTTTTGTACTGTGGTTACTCAGCCTGCATGATGGTATTTTTATTTTTTTTGAAGCATGAACTGTTTTTTCCATGAACAGTTAAAAAAAAGAGAGTAAAAAATCACACGATATAAAACTATGAGGACAAAAGAAGTTAAAAACCAAAAGGCCCACATCACTGTTAGGAGTCACAGATTCATTTTTGCATATTCAGTGTATTATGATCCCTTTCACAGTACTACTTTGCATTTATGTTGAGCTTTAGAATGTCCTAGGTATTTCATATTCATGGCCTTAGTCATTTTCTTGAAAGGCTTCCGGTTTTTATTGTTGCAGGATGCATTGCTCACTAGCAGACTACCTGTGCTGCATGAAAGAAGTCCCAGGTTTAAGCTCTGGCTTCCTCAGTTAAAGCATCTCAAGCAGCAGTTGCAGGGAAAGGCTGTCATGTTTTGTGTGTGTGTGGAATTTTTCTTTGTTTAAACTATAAACAATAATATAAAAGCTATAGACAACAAACACAGAGGATAAGAAAACCAACATTCTAAAAAGAAGACACACTAACAATACATAAACAAGTGAAAAAAGGAAAAAGGAAAAAAAAACCTTAAACTAAGCTACAGATGGAGCTCCAATTTTCCCCACCACAAATATGGATCATTTTCAGAGTCTCACTTATTCCAAGTTAAACATAAGAGCCCTCTTTTTTCTATTGTTCATGATTCTTAATCCATAAATCCAGATGTCATCAAGTCCTTATTATTCATTTCATGTAAAAAGTCAATAAACGGTTTCCATTCAGTCAAAAATGTAACTAATGTCTTTTCCGTAATCAGTGAAGTACGTTTTGCCATTGACTGTCCTTTTTCTGAGGCGCTGGAGAGCCGTTACATGGCCAGTACTTGGCTAGGCAAACCAACCGTCTCATTCAGTAGAGGGCATCTTATAGTGGGGAAGAGTTGACAGTTTGGGTCCAGAGCACCTGCATTATGCTCAGAAGAACCCAGGTTCAATGTCAGCATCTTTGGTTGAAAAGTAATGAGAGGCATTGGAAAGGTTCCTGTCTGAGACTTGGAGAACTTCTGCCCGTCCCAATAACCATGATAAGAAAATAAATACTTAGCAGGCATATTGTGATTTAGGATGTTCATGATGCACATATGTTACTTTCTTTTAAAAAATTAATTAAGAAAATGCATATGCCACCTCTCCAGAGATTTGCTAAAGCAGTTTTCAGGTAAAAAAAGATAGTATGATAAAAAAACATAAAATGATTTTTAAAAGTCATTAAAACAAGCCAGGAAACAAACAGTCTAAAAATGACGTTCATAAAACAGCCTTGAGGATCAAAGCAGAACATAAAACAGGAAAAGGATTCCTTTAATACAGGTTTGGTTGCCCAAGGGCTCCCAATGAGCTGAGGGCTAAAGTGAGATTTTACAGCTTGTTCCTTTGTTCTGCAGAAACTCTCATTAGAGGATGGAAAAATACTGGTAGTAGCAAGTTCCTTAAAAGAGAAGTTCTGTAGCTCTGACTCACCTGCAGGCTGCATAACTTGGATGAGGCGATTTCCCCCTCTAATGCCAGTTCTTTAGGCAGGCTGCAGACTTGGAGATCATACTCTACACATGCTCAGAGGCACATTTTTGTTGCACTGCTTCATATGATCTAGGGCTAAGCTTTGCAGTGTCATTTGTGCTTTGTTGACTTCTAGATTTGATTAAAAAATTCTTCTGATTGAAACCGCCCTTGAAGATAGTCTGGAAATTTCAGCTTATGCCTATGTGCCATATAAAGCTTTATATAACCTATAAAGCTTTATATAAAGGACTGATTACCTTAAGGACCTGCAAGGTTTAAAATCTACCATTGTGGCCTTGTGTAAGCGGAAGCCATGGTTTCTGTAGCAATGATGGAAGGCCTGTGTATAAGAAGCCGGCATTTCTCTGTCACACTTCTCCAGTCAGATTAAAACGTTTCTATTGTACCTGGAGGAGGTGGTGGTTGGCTTTTTAAATTATATATTTATATATATAATTGTATCCTTAATTATATATATATTGGTTTTCAGTGGTATTTTAACATGATTTGGCTGCTTTGGGGGGTTTGCTGCATGCTGTCCTGGAAATATATATAGAAAGGTAACATAGACATTTTATCAATAACAGCAGCAAAGGGCAAGGTCTAAACTCATGTCCTAGATGGTCTCACTGTATACCAGAGGCAGAAGTGACAGCACTCCATGCCTGGCAGGATTTTACTCGTATTTATTTATTTATTTTACAAAATTTATACCCTGCCTTTCTGCCTTCATAAGGGCCACCAAGGCAGCTAACAAAATTAAAACATATACAATATAACGATATTTTAAAACAATTAAAACTAGTGCAACAACACATAAAAAAACAACAACAGAAACTTTAGGGTGGGGGGAGGAGTGGAGGGAGAGTAGCAGGTGATTACAAGGAATACGTTTCACTGCTTGCTCCGTGCATGTTCACTCAGAAGCAAGGCCCACCGTGTTCAATGACACTTGTGATTAAGCGTGCATAGAAAGTAGGCCAATGTAGTCGAAAAGATGAGCAAGAAAAACAGCATTGCTCTGTTCATCTGCATAGATCTTGCATCTCCTTCAGAGCAAAGGATACCCGGCTTATTTTTGGTAGCCCTCTCCTGCTATTATACCTCAGATGTCTCTGCTTTGGAGGTGTGTTCATAACAAGGAACTATGAAAGAGTTGTTGTGAGGGCTTTCTGCTCAGATTATAGAGCTGTGTCATAAGAAATACATTGGTAACGGTCAGGGACTGTAAACTGGGCTATTGGGTACAGTCTGCTGATATAGATACGCTCATACTGTTGCGAAGAATGTCATGGTAATTATGTATGCTTTAATTCAGAAAGGCTCCATCTGTGTGTTCAGCTTTATGCTACTTTTCAAACTTGCATCTACCATACCCTGTTGTATCCATTATCATTGAATACCCTAATTGTTGATCATATTGTATTTTTGATGTGAATGTCCTAGTTATTAATTATATTGTATTCACTGGCAGTATGTAATCCACCTTGGATTACAGTGAGAAAGGTGGACTATAAACAAACAACAACAACAAAAACAATTTCTCACCTTTTAGTATGAATTCACTATTTATAAAAATGATTGAGTCCTCCTTATGTGAGAGTCAGCAAGGGTGTTTCAGTAAGAAGTCTGGGGTAGGTGGCGCCTAGAGGGATTCAGGGCACGGCAACTCCTTGTCTCTTGTTACTGGGGCTTCTTATGCATGTTGCCACCCCAACCAGGAAGTTTAGGAGCCTGCTAGTTTCATTCAGTGAAGGCCACAGGATTGGAGATGTTTCTTTTGTGGGTGCTAAGGGTTTACTCTTTGCAATATCAGTGATGTGGGTTTTCTGGGGAAATTTTCTGTTTTAAATCAATAATTTAAATTAATAATTTAAATGTTTGAATAGTGTTCGCAAAATTTGAATAATGTTAGTCAAAGAAGCAAAATACACCCTGTACAAGCCTAGACTATGTACAAGCACTGGGTTTTGTCCATGCTTCATATCCCACATTTAGATCATCTAACATGACTGATTTGTAACACAACATCCCTGACAACTATCCATAAACAGAGAGCCAGTTTGGTGTAGTGGTTAAGAGCGCTGGACTCTAATCTGGAGATAGCCGGGTTTGATTCCCCACTCCTCCACTTGAAGCCAGCTGGGTGACCTTGGGTCAGTCACAGCTCTCTCAGAGCTCTCTAAGCCCCACCCATCTCACAGGGTGTTTTGTTGTGGGGATAATAATGACATACTTTGTAAACTGCTCTGAGAGGGCATTAAGTTGACCTGAAGGGTGGTATATACATTGAATGTTGTTGTTGTTATGCTTACATATGTGGGGTGGAAATCTTTTCATGGAAAAATAACATCAGACAATTTTATGAAGGTTTTTCTGTTTTAGAAAAATTTCCACCCCACATCACTGTGCAATTCCCTCCTTTTAGATTCTCTAATCACCTTTTGCTGCTGAACGCATTTTGTCCCTCCTGTGTACTAAGAAAAGATCTGGCATTCTTCTCTGTTGCAGGCTCCAGAGCCCCTCCAGCCAGGAGTGGCCACCGCTGTGTCGCAGACAACGCCAACTTGTATGTGTTCGGAGGGTACAATCCTGACTTTGGAGAGTCTGGAGGGACAGAGAATGAAGACTACCCACTCTTCAGGGAGCTTTGGCGATACAACTTTGCTACAGGCACCTGGCATCTAATGGGCACAGAGGGCTACATGCCTAGAGAGCTGGCATCCATGTCTCGTGAGTGGGGATCGGACTGAATTGCTTTAGTCGCTTGACATTAATGAAATAGGGACTCTTAATTGCTGCTTTTTGTTGCTGGCAAGACTAAAGTAAGAATAATGGATTGGTTATTTATTTAATTAATGTAAGAATAATGGATTGGTTATTTATTTATGTTGTTTATAGTCCGCCTTTCTCACTGAGACTCAAGGCGGATTACATAGTGTGAGATCAGTACAATCAGTAGTAAGGACATTTCCATACAGTGTCAAGGACATTTTCATAAACAATGTCATAGGATTTTACAAAGACATAGCATTAGCAAGGATCCAAAGCAGAGTTCAAGAATTGCTGAAACAGAACATAATCAATTCTAGGACTGACATTAGATAACATGAAGCAGGAGTACATATTTAAAGCAACAGATAACATGCAAGGCAACATAGTGGTGAAGTCTGTGGTCCCTAACTCATTAGTGAAGTATCTGAGACCCCCTCCCTACAATACTTCCCTCTTATCTGAGTAAAAAGCCTTTTTGAATAATTTGGTTTTGCACCATTTGCAGAAAGCCTGGAGAGTGGGGGCTCTCCTGACCTCCTCAGGCAGGCCATTCCACAGGGTAAGGGCTGCTGTTGATTTCGCAAATGTGCAGGCTGGCACCTGCAAGAGACCCTGTTCAGATGAGCGGGAGGCAGTCTCGTAGGTATGCTGGACCAAGGCCATGAAGAGCTTTGTATGTAATAACCAATACCTTGGACTGAGCACGGTAACTGATGAGTAGCCAATGGAGCGACTGTAGGATGGGAGTGATGTTGATGCTCCTGCTCGTTCCTGAGAACAGTCGAGCCGCAGCATTTTGCACCAGTTGGATCCTCCTAGTTAACTTTTTTTCCCTGAGCCACTTAGATTTTTTTTTGTAAATTAGGAGTTTTAGATAATAAAAAACCCATAAAAATACAGTTACATAACACCTAGTCAAACAAAAAAAAAGAAAACAAAGAAACAACTAGCCAACGAACAAAAATAACAAAACACACAGACAGAACAAAAAAAAATAGAAAGAAAAGTAAAACTATATAAACTGAAAGAAGGCCTCCAATTTTCTCCATGACAAATGTTGGTATACTTTTCAAATTTTCTCTTACTCTTTATTAAAGATAAAAGTTCTTGTTTTACTAATGTCCAAATTCCTTAGTCCATAAATCCAGAAATCATCAAATCATTTTTTATTTCATGTAAAAAGTCTATTAGGGGTTTCCGTTAATCAACAAACTAACTTATTGTCGTCTTTCTAATCAATGAAGTAAGTTTGGCCATCATTGCAAGTTCCATCACCTTTATCAGCCAATTCTCCATGGCAGGCAGAGTTGGACTCTTCCAATTTTGTGCATATGAGAGTCATATATAAAAACAGAGTTCCATGACTTCTTTGCAACTGAGTATCCATCATTTCCAATAAGACGTTCTCTGGTTTCAGTTGTATTTTAATCTTTAAAATCTGAATTGATAATTGTATTTGTGTCCCAAAGGTTTTTGCTTTCTTATGTCGACCACATATGAAAAAAATGACCCTTCCTGTTGAGCACATTTCCAGCATAAGTTTGACAAACTCTTAAAACATTCTAGCCAATTTCTCAGTGGTCATATACCAATGGCACATCATCATATAAAAATTCTCCTCAAGAGTAGAACAATGTAAATTTCAACTCTTTTAACCACATATTTCTCCATTGTTCCATTAATATATCATGTGCAGTTTTTAGCCCATTTAATCATACATTCTTTCACTTGCTCTTCCTCAATAAAATGTTCATCATTTGTACATAAATCTATCTCAAATTCAGTCTTAAATTGTTCAAAATCATATTGTTTCTTGTCAACTTAAACTTTTCCATAATTTGCCTATAACTAAACCATCAGCAAGTGTGTCCCTCTATTAATAAACCCTCTCTTGATTTTATTTTCACGTTGTAAGAATGCTGACATATCTCGATACGTTTACCATTTAGATGAACTTGCCATTTCACTTCGCTTCTAAAATGAGCAATAGTCTTATTTTTCAGCAAAATCCATTATTTCCTCCATATGAAACAACTTGCGACAAAATAAGATTTCAAATCAGGTAGATTAGACTAAAAACAGTCTGTCAGTAGAATGCAGTAGGCCGAACCCTTGCCACATAAATCTAGATGTATCTTTCTGCCATTGTTTCAATGGTGCACTCTTGTGACAATGAAATCATGGGTGCCATGTCCGCTTCTGAGTTTGGGTTTTATTTGTTTGTTTGGCCAGTTGTGTTGCACGGGAATAACCTCTTGGTCTTTGGTGGCACTGGAATCCCTTTCGGCGAGAGCAACGGCAACGACGTCCACGTCTGTAATGTGAAGTACAAGCGCTGGGCTCTGTTCAACTGCCGAGGGAAGAAGCCAAATCGTATCTATGGACAGGTACTGGGTGACCAGGGGAATAAGCATGCCTTTGAGCATATGCACTGCCTGCATACATCTGAGGCTTCTTATTCATTGACTTAAAATTATTCTGCATCCTGCTCTTCCAATAAACATTGTCCCAAGGCGTGCCTCTCTACCTGAGAGGACCCTTTCTCTTCTCTTTTATTTATTTAAAACATTTTTACTCCTCCTTTCCTCATGATTCAAGGTGGCTTACAATAACAGATTAAAAGCATTTACAGTTAAAATCAAAATAAATTCATGCCCAAATCCTTCCCTCCTCTCCTTAAGTGATGCCATTCATTTCAAACCTCCTCAAAAACCCTGGTGAACAGACAGGCCTGGCAACACCTCCAAAGATCTCTTGATCCTAAAGATCTCTTGATCTGACTAAGAGAGCTGTGGTTCTTGAAAGCTTATGCTACAGTAAAGTTGGTTATTCTTAAAGGTACTACTGGACTCTTTTCTGTTTTGCTACTACAGACTAACTCCTCTAGATCTTGATCCTAAAGATCTCCTATCTACCTCTTGATGGTAGTTCCTGGAGAAGAGCCTTCACTGGAGATGTTAAGCTCTGGAGGGAACTCTTTCAGGGATTCAGGAATTGGTCAAAGCTGAGCTCTTTGCTTGGTTTGGAAAACCTTCTCATGGCTGGGTGTGTCGAGTGGTGGGATTTTTTATGCCCGCATGGTTTGGCTTCTAAAAATACTCATCCACTGAGCAATGTTTACTATGCAGTTTAGCAGGATATTCTAACATTATTTTTATTTAAAAGTTTTTTTTCTAAGTTCTTTAAAAAGCCATCATTAACCTTGACAAATAGAAAAGTGTCATTTATTTTTGAAACCCCAACTTTTACCCTGCCTTTCCATTCTGTACAGGGCCACTTAAAAACAAACAAAAGAAATTAAAAAGTATATTGCAGTATTAAAAACTAGAACAGACAGCAGCCAGGAAAATTCCAAGTAACAGCCAACAGTATAGAAAACAATGGTCCTGCCCTTTGCAAGCTGGCCAGATTGGGGCTCTTCTACAGCACAGGTGCAGCTAGACTTGGGAGCATAAACTGGAGCTGGGCGCTTAGAAGTGGAGCACAGGGCTTTTGTCCAGTAGACTGGTTGCTCCAGCAATGCAGCCCTCTCAAGCCTGATCTTAAATAGGCTGAGAGCTGATCTGGTTCAGCTGCATTTGCTGGCAGGTGTTGAGGCTCCTGAGACTGGGCTGTGCTTTGGTCAAGATCCCGCAAAGAGGTACAGCTCTCAGGGCCCTGTTCTGGATCCAGGCTTGGAGCGCATACCGCCAGCCTGGCGCTTCGCCTCCGTTACACGGCCTCGGCCCAAGCCTTCCACCAATGCTGTTCTTGCGGTGTGGGAGTGGGTCCTGAGGGGTGATAGGCCTGGGTTCATGTCCTGTCCATTGAAGGCCTAGTAACCGTCTCAGGGACCAGTGGCAGGGACATTCTTGCAGGATCTGTCAGGGTGACGTCTGGCTCTCAGGGGCATGGTCAGCAGGGGCTTCTGCAGTGTCAGTCCATTCCTGGTCCCTCTGGCCTTCCAGGTCCCCTGGCCTCAGCTTCTCCAGCACTTCCTCTGAGTTCCCTGAGTCACTGGGCTGGTTGGAGGAGGTCACCACAGCAATGACCAGAACTAGCAGCAGAAGCTAAGATTCAGAGACGCTCTTGCCCTCTTAAGCAGGACGGTTTCTACCTGCTGGTAGAACACAGCAGAGAGGAACAAGCTAGACCTCCCTCAGAAGGAGGGCCTCCGCAGACTGCATGGGGCGAGGCAGTCCCTGATGCGCCCTGGACCCAGCTGTTGAGAGCATGAAAGGTCAAAACCAGCTGGTGGTTCGGGAGGGGAGCAGAGGTCAGACCAAACACCCAGCCCACGGGAGCCCTGGCCCTTCGGTTTCTCACACAGGTGCTTCTCTTTTCTATCCTGCCAGGCGATGGCCATCATTAACGGCTCATTATATGTGTTTGGAGGGACAACCGGCTACATCTACAGCACAGACCTTCACAAGCTGGACCTGAACACCCGCGAGTGGACCCAGCTGAAGCCTAACAACATGCACTGTGATATGCCGGAGGAGAGGTGAGCCGGGAGAGGAGGGCACCCTGCTTCGGAAGGACACCTCCCACTGTTGGTGCTGGCTGTGCCATGGGGGCGGGCTTCGAGGGGCTGCTGGGAGAAGCAGAGTTGCTTAACAAGTTTCTTGGGCTAGGGGGCTCAGCTTACTGGAGGGGGAGAGGTTGAGTTGAGCACAGAACAAACCTGGAGGATTCCCAGCCCATCTTTGCTGTTTTGTTTTGTTTTTTAAATCCCACCTACCATACTGCCAAACTTTTATACAGGTTTCCTTGGGTGGAGCCCCCCCCAACAACAAAAGGTAAACATGCAGAGGGCTGAATTGAATTGGACCGTTAGCCCCTTATTCCGTTCTCTCAAAGGGCTTGTGTGCTTTTGTCGGAAAAGTTTGATACGACAACTCTTACATGACCAGAAGTTGAGAGTTTACCATAGGGTCTAGGAACTGGATTTCTCTGTGTGCCTTTGTCTGAAAATTTGGTCAAAGGATAGGTAAGGCTACAAATAGAGTCTCTCTCTCTCTCTCTGTGTCCCTTCAGATACAGGCATGAAATCGCACACGATGGGCAGAGGATTTACATCTTGGGAGGTGGCACTTCCTGGACAGCCTACTCCTTGGACAAGGTGAGGGGATCAGTGTCAGAGGCCTTCTGCCATTGTGACTTCTAGCTGCTGTCAAGGGGATATGAGAGAGAGAGAGAGAGCAGAACTGCTGCTGCGTAAAGAGTCAGTGCAGCATATTAGGAGGTGACCTGGGATATGGGGGACTTGAGCAGAGCGCTGAGTGAAGGGCTCTGGGCTTTGATCTGAGAGGGCTGGACCCCAGCAATGTTTCAGACAGCGCCTTCTCTCATTTGCACGTCCTTCCCTACCCCTCAAAAAACAATGACTGTCCCCCAGGTTGGCTATGAGGGTGAGAGCAATAAATTGTATCTGGCAAAATGAGTTAAGCTTCTGCTCCAAAAATGAAGCAGAAGGTGTTTAAGGTGTTACCCTTGTGTTCTGCACAGTGGGACAGAAGGGAAGCTTGCCATTAAAAAAAATTCAGAATTTATGAGGGGGGCACAAAGTGGCCAGGAGTTTCTCCTGTATAAACCCCACTGAAATGAGTGCTAGGGCACGTGCATATTTTCTGTTCACTTCAACGGGTTTGGCACAGAAAAGCTTTCTATGGGATCAAGCTCGTTATCCGTTTAAGCATGAGCTTCTAGTGGCCTCCGGGCAAGTCTCTCTCGCTCTCTGAAGACTGGGCTGCTCATGGTGGAGAGTGCCGACGAGTCATAGCTGACTTATGGCAACCCTGGTGGGGTTTTCATGGCAAGAAACTAGCAGAGGTGGTTTGCCATTGCCTGCCTCTGTAGCCCTGGTCTCCCAACCAATTACTAACCAAACCAGCTCCCTGTGGCTTTTTCATGCAACTGGAAGTGGACCAATAGCATTGCCGCCTGCCTTTCCAGGACCTACTGTGGTCCTGCTGACCATCAGCTGAGGCGTGGGGTGGGGGGAGCATTTGCAGCCCAGTGAACACAAAGGGTCTTGGCTTTGGTTATTGCCTTGAACTGTTCTTATGCCCT
Organism: Eublepharis macularius; assembly: GCF_028583425.1. Taxonomy (NCBI): domain Eukaryota; kingdom Metazoa; phylum Chordata; class Lepidosauria; order Squamata; family Eublepharidae; genus Eublepharis; species Eublepharis macularius. The sequence continues at coordinate 4,101,538 of NC_072798.1, forward strand.
TCCTGTATAAATGGATCTTTCCTGTCTCTCCAGATCCATGCCTATAACCTTGAAACAAACACCTGGGAGGAAATCACAACAAAGCCTTACAAGAAAAAAGGTGGGTTTTCAAAACATGGCCTTTGTGGACATGAGGGGAAGGTGTGTGTGTGTGTGAGTGTTGTGTGTGTGTGTGTGTTGCACCAACAAACAGAAACTGGCTCACTGGGTCATTTTTGCTTTCTTGTGCTTTTGTCCTTCAGAATTCCCGGCCGCCAGGAGATGTCACAGCTGCGTACAGATAAAAAACGGTAAGCATAGCCAGCTCATCCACTGCGCTACACGAGTGGCCCAGATTTTCCCATTGGGGGTGGAATGGCATCTTAATTGGGCTGCTGTCTGCAACCGTCCCCAGCCTCCCACCCACAGCCTTGAGCATCTTCGCAGGCTCAGAACGTTCATGAACATCTTAACTTCTGAAGGGGAAGGGTCAGCCATACTGGAAACACCGTGAGAGCGGCTGTGACAGAAATAGAAGGCTGACTGGGCTAGGTGGAGAGCTGTTCTCTAGGACTGCGTGGGAGCTCAGAAATGCAGGAGGGAGATGGCTGTGTGCGGAAATTCCAAGTGGTGGTTTTCTCCACTAACCATATGCAGGCCACACATCTTGGGTTAAGGAGTAGGGCTTCCTCACTCGAAACTAATGTCTAGGTAGAACCAACTTTGAAAAATAACCAACCACCAAAAGAGAGGCTTTAAAAAGTGGTGGTTTTTCCAGCACAGCATTTGAAACTAAATTATTCAGAGTTTTATCACTTGCCTACCTAGAACAGTTCTAGGCAAAAAGGGTTTCTGGCACGGCCTTTTGACAGCCGAACCCATCTGTTCCCTCTTTGGTTTTTCCTTGGCTTCAAACACAGATGTCTTCGTGTGCGGAGGATACAATGGAGAAGTCATATTGGGAGACATCTGGAAGCTGAGCCTGCAGACCTTCCAGTGGGTGAAACTCCCTGCTCTTATGCCCGAGCCAGTTTACTTCCATTGTGCTGCTGTGACTCCGGTAAGTGGCTGTGAGCTCCACCCCCAGGTCAAGAAACCTGCAGCAAAAGTCACCTGACCGTCAGGAGAGGGCGGCAATCTGGCCAAGAATAATAGGGTTGAGTATATTGGTCTCCAGTCATTCCTGGTCTCCTGATAAGATGGGCTGATCCACCATGGGATGTTGCCCATTTGGGCCCCCTTCCTCCCCCCTAACTTTGAAGCCGCTGGTAGCTAAAGCTTGCTGGATTGCAGCTCCTGGCACGTGCTACTGGCATCCCTAGAAAACTTTTCCAGCTCTGCTTGAGGACTTGAAGGGATGTAGCAACAGGAATAAATAAATGGCTGTGGTTTCTTTAAAATCTCAATGGTGTAATCTGCTCCACCGTAACAATTTAGGGCAAGGTAGCAACAGTTTTAAGGAAAACCTGTCATATTAGCTCTGCTTTCATAGTGGAGGGAGTTTAGAAGCTGGCCCACTTTCCTATCAGGCAGACGTTTGAGACAGCAGAGTGCAGCCCGTTTTCGAATGAAGACCTTGCCTCTCAGCTGCTCCTTTCTGGCTAGGCCCCTGAATGCTGCTTAAAGTTTCATAATTTTTTTAAAAGGAGAGTGTGAGGGGCTTGGTATGGGGTTTTAGATTTGCAAGCTCCTTGGAGCAGGGACCTGTTGTTCTGTAAAGCCATAGGGGCTATTATAATGATAAGGAATCTGGCTGGCTGGCTGGCAGCCTTGTAACAATGCTTACTGGATCCTCTTCCTGTTGCTCAGTTGCTATGCCTTCAGAATGTCAAATGGCACACACAGAATCAAGTTAGAAAGACTCCCCAGGGAAGGAGATTTAAAATTTCCAGCAGTTTTGAAGCAGCAAGGAATAAAATGGAAAGTATTATCAGTTTGCAGTGCTTTTCTCTCTTTGATACTGGGTGTATTTGCAATTCTACTTGTAAAAAATGAAAGCTATATTTTTAAAATGTCATAAGTGTGCTGAATAGTACAATGCAAAATGGTGCTCCATATTCTACCTTTCGGGACGCAGGCTCCTCCCTTCTTCTCTGAGCCTTCCTATCTGTACCTAAAAGGCAGCATGTCTTTACGAGCAGGCCCCAAATGGTTTTAGCTCTTCCTACAAGCCAGCGGCATGCATAGCCCAGACTAGCCTCTCAAACTAAGCAGGGTCAGCCACAGGAAACCACCAAGCACCTGGCTTGCTATGCAGAGGGAGGCAATAGCAAAGCCGCCACTGCTTATCTCTTGCCTTGAAAACACCATTAGCAGTTTGCCCTGAGTTGGTCGCAGCTTGAAAGCCCTTACTTACTACCAGGGCTTTTTTTGCTGGGAAAAGAGGTGGAGGAACTCAGTGGGTTGCCAGCACAGGGGGCAGCTCCTGGGGGGAGGTGGCGCCCCTGGTACCACGTGTGTGCATGCAAAGTGCGTGCGGTCTCCCAGGACCACACAATGACATGACTTTGGGTCAGCTGAAACAAGGAGGAGGGAGTTTCTTAAAGTTTAAATCGCCCTTGGCAAAAATGGTCACATGGCCGGTGGCCCCAGCCCCTGATCTCCAGACACAGGGGAGTTGAGATTGCCCTCCAGCAGTGCGGAGGGCAATCTAAACTCCCCTCTGTCTGGAGATCGGGGGGCGGGGCCACCAGCCATGTGACCATTTTCAAGAGGTGCCGGAACTCCATTCCACCACGTTCCAGCTGAAAAAAAGCCCTGCTTATTACAAGCCAAAGGATGACTTTCTTTCTTGTTCCATTACCTCCTAGGCTGGCTGCATGTACGTCCACGGCGGCGTAGTGGACATCCTTCAAAACAGACGGACTGGTTCTCTCTTTAAGATGTGGTTGGTGGTGCCCAGTCTCCTGGAATTGTCCTGGGAGAAGCTTTTAGGATACTTCCCTCACTTAGCAAACCTCTCCCGATCACGGCTTTTGCACCTTGGACTCACACAGGGACTCATCGAACGCTTGAAATGAAAACCTCCTGCACCTAAAACACTAATTTAAAAGTGACTCTGCCACCCATTCTTCCCCCCCCTTCTCTTTCTCTCCGTTTTTATTTATGAGTACTGCAGAGGATGCTGCTAAGGAGCTAGAAAGCCCTGCTCCAAAGCCTTACTAGGAAAATGCATCAGCTGCCTTTCCTGTGAATTTTTAAGTTTATGGAAGTCAGCTTTGTTAAAAAAAAAAAAAAACCTTATGGATCTCTATAAATACATCACGAACTAAAGATGCTGTCGCTGAACTAATTCGTCCTGCTTTGGCTGCATGCTTGTATTTTTAAGATGGGAAGGCGGGTGGGCATTCTAGCCTTCGTCTGCCATTCTCCTAGCTGTTGTTTCGTAAGGTGTGCTTCACGACTTTGCTAAAGTGCAGCAGTTCCGGCAATATGACAGACAGAACGGGGCCACGTCCATGGCGCGCACACTGGAATTCATCCCACTCAAGCGGCTCTGTATCTGCAAACTGTTGAAAGGCCTACATGGTATGTTCTCCACAGGCTGTTACTTCCAGAGGTTGCAGCTGGAAAAGACTGGCGCAGCATGCTGTGACGTCCGAAAATGTGTTTTCCGTTTCTTGCCTTTGGACACTGAAAGGACTGGCGGATGCATTGCCAGGCCAGCCCCGGGAAGGCATTAGAATGTTACCGAGCCTTACAGTTCCTGCTCTTATCTGACACTGAAGGAATTAATGGGACAGAGGAACCGTAAGACAGGAGTGCGGCCTCTTTTGTTTTTTTTGCTGTTGCAAGTTGTGTATGAGTGAATTTGAAGTTTCGTGCCTAGTGCCATAACCAAACCACCTGCCAGCTTTTCCTGCTGTAGCTATTGGTGGAATTGCCTTTGCTTTTGTTTTCTGTGCCCTTTCTTACTTTTAACAATCCCATCTCAGTGGGCCATCAATTTTTTTTCCAAGAAAAAGCTTCATTATGAACTGAATGTTCCTTCCAGGAAGTGCCACAGTGGGTGGGGGGGATCTGCCAAACCCATTTGCTAGGGGAGGCACTTTCTTCCAGCTGGAGGAGCCCTCTTCTGATACAGGAAGCCCTTTTGCCAGTGAAGGCGCCTTTGGGGGAAAAGCTCCTCCTGCTGGCAGTAAGCCCCTTTTCTAGTGGACCAGATCTGCAGGAACCCCAGCCCTTAGGGGGAGTTGAGAGAGGGCAAGAAGTTTTGCCATTTTTTTGTGTGTGAACAGTATTTGCCTTTTTTCAAGCATTGGAAAAAGAAACCGTGTTTGTGTCTTAACCACTGTGTTCCAAAATGATTCTGGAAATAAGTTCTGTAAAATGTATCAACACAGCCATCCAACGAAAATTCATACCTTGACAGAGAAATTAGGGGTTTGATTTTCTCGTTTTCTTTTTTTTTATTGTACATTAAATTCTTGAGGGGGGTGGTGGTGGAGCATCCTTTCCAGAAGCATGCCTGTTGGCTCCTCTGGTTAAATGCTGTGCGTATACTGTAGGGCTCAGAGTCCTGGCATCGGTTCTTGTCTTTGATTATTACGTACCTCAAGCCCTCACCAGTAACCCTCCTATTAGCCTTTTACTGAAGCAGCTGCCTTAGGGCCAGATTTGAGAGCAAGCAGAACCAAAAGGTAAAGCTTTTCCTTCAGCCAGTGAAGGGACAGGAGGTGAACGTTTATTTCATCACGGCAATAATTACGTAATGGGTGGGGGTGACCAAGCGACAGCCAAGGCTAGTCCCCAGTTTGTCAGAAGTAGGGTTGGTGTGCACAGAACGCCAAAGAGCAGAGCAGCAGCAGCAGCAGTAGAGCTAACCAAACAGGCAGCTGCGCCGAAATCCCAATTTGAAGCAATCGCTGGGCTAGCACATTGCACTCCTTTTCCAAGGTGACATAAGCAGAAATGAACCAAAGTGCCCCCCCCCCCGAGGTTATGCTGTAAATGCTGGGCCAGGGACAACACTGCCATCTGCAGCCTTGGCAATTAAAAGTCAGGTTTCCAGATCCTTGCTGCTGCACCTGCTGCTCTAAAATTATTTTATATATTTTGTGATTATGAGCAGAAAGCACAACACATACATTTAAAAACGTCATATACTCTGATCCAAACGGAGAGGCTGTTTGCGCTACAAGGCTTAAATGAATCGGGACTACAAAAAGGTCGCAGGAACCGCAAACGTGGCAGAGAGCTCTAGTACAGCCTTCTTGAGCCATCTAACCTGCAGCCTGCTCCTTATGTAAACTGCAGAAAGCAAGCAAAATTTGTATCCGTGCCCCCCCGCCGCCCCGTGCCGTCACTCTCAGCCCCCTGCGCTAGAACAGCTACAGTGTTTGCCTAACCACTGGATCTCAGACTAGTCGTTCTGTCTCGATATTATGGAGGAAGGACAAACTACGTAGGCGACCCTGTTCCCCATGGAGGAAAGAAGATAAAAACAAAATAAATACAAAGCCTACTAGAAATGCTAAGGGCTAGCAGCTTGTTAAGCTGAGGTTACATTACAGCCAAATGCTGTACATTCCAATTGTGCACTTGTCCCGCATTATAGAAGTTTCACTCCCCTCGCCCCCCTTGCCCAGTCCTTTTTGTCAAAACTTTTTACGGGTAAGTAAGGGTGCGGCCATCTCACAAACCCACGCCCTGTTCCATCCGTTGCCTAGTCTGCTGTGCGTGCACCAGGCCTGCCCCTCCCCACTTCATTCCATGCAGTTGCACCCTACACCACACCAATATTAAATCTCATCTGATTTCCCCCATCCTCGCTCCCTTTAGCATCTTGGGGGCATTCTTCCATTTAAACCACAACTTGACTTCACACTAGCAGCAGTACCCTTGAAAACTTACAAGTATGCCAATTCACACGGCAATTACTTTGCACACATCTCCAAATACTACAAACTCTGCCGCTGTTGTGTGGGGTGCCTGGCACTAGAGGGAACGTGCGTTGCAAGCAGCGGCAGCTTGGGTGATTCCGCCGTTCTTTCCTCACATTGCGTCGTCACAAAAAAGATTCACACAATACTTAAGCAGAGACTTATTTTGCCAAACCCATAATCAATACAAATTTCTTTTTAATGGCAAACTGCAATACCACATCAAATAGCATCCTTAACGGTGCTGAGAATCTAAAGACTTCCTTGGAAGTCCTTGTCAACGGCAGCAACAAGGATGTGAGGTAGCCATTGTTAACACATTGCTATGTATCAGTCTTTTTTTAAAAAAGATCAGCCAACGTGAGAGTTTTCTGGACCTCAGGAACACTGTGTGCGGCAGAAGAGCTTTCCATTTCCGTCATCAGGATCCCTTCTTGGGGCCAGAGAAATCTGCCAGCAGAGATGTTGACTTCCAACTCCACCTTTCATTTAAAATATTGATATGCATAGGGGTGGGACGCAGAGTTGCAAAGGTCAAGACGGTGGCAGAAATTCCTTCCTCCCACAGAGGCAGGCGGGCTTCACGGTTTTTAAAAAAGCCAGGCCTGAGCCAAGTCCCTGAGAGAAATCCTTCTTGAAGGAAAAGCTGCTGATGAATAGGAGCAGCTGCCTTCCCAAAGGGTGTGGAGCGGGGAAAAGATGGTATGAAGGTGAAGGCCCGCAGAACTTTGCTTTAGCAGCCCGCGGGCGAGGGAGCGAAGAAGTACACCGCCAGGAGAATGAAGTAGACCATCACCAACACTGTGCCTGCGAGAAGAGAGCAGAGAACATGCCGGCATTAGGAGAGCTCTGGATCCAAGCCTTGCCTACTACAGTTGGAAGGGGGCCAATGTAATGTGCGAACTGGCTGAGCCCAACAGCAGAAATGACCAGCACTAAAATCTAGGCATCTCCCCCCCAGCCACAAACGTGCTCTTCTTCCCCTTCCTCGTAACTTTACATATAACTATCTGTGATGGTGGGGAGGGCAGGGCTTCGTTGTGAAGCAGTGAGGGGGAGGCACCAGGACTCAAGGTAGAAAATGACATTTTGTGATCAAAAAGCAACGGGGGGCAGGCCTCGTTAAATGAAGTGCACTCTGCACATGTTCAAGGGTGCCTTAAAGTATTTTTGTTTCATATGTCCCAGGGTTCAGCAATGGCATGCGAGACATTTGCCAAGCCCCAAATGGGCGCTTTATTGCCTGCAGGCACTGGGACAATGTGAACCCTTTTTCTGGCTCCTTTGTCCTTTAAAGGGGGGGCAGCTCTCTCTCTGGCTCTAATCTCCCCCCACCCCGAACACTTATTGCGCCTACAGAAAAAATAAACATGAGCCAATGGAAGTTATGTAAAAAAGTAAAGGTAGTCCCCCTGTGCAAGCACCAAGTCATGCTGGAGGTCAATTTACATATAGTATTTCACATAACTTGTGTCATTTCCACTAGCTGATGTCATAAAACTGGCCAGAGTGCTAGTAACTCCCTCCTCCCCAACCTTTTCTTCTTCAAAACTTCTTCAAAAGAAAACAAAACTTCCAAAGATGCCATTTATGATGTTGCTTTGAGCCCCAGAGAGCAAGGTGGACTACAAATGTAGTAAATAAATAGTGCTTAGTCCTGTGTCCGCCCCCCTCCCACCCACATCTGTTGCCTATTGGAAGTAGTGATCTGAGTCTGGGTAACCCAGGAGCCAGCGTCAGACCAGCCTCGAGAAGGCACATATCCGTTACCTTGGAAGTAGTCACATTTGCCATCCATAAAGATATAGTTCATGAGTACCACGCTGAACATGCTGGCGTAGACGTGGAGGTCACTGAAGACAAGGATGAAGTCTGTAGCCTGCAAACAAGAGAATGGGAATTTAAAAACACCCCTGGGGTGGGGTTAATTGTTAGACCAGGATTTAGGAGAGCCAGGTTCAACCCCACCCGGCAGCTGGCCAGATGACCTTGAGTCAGTCACACACACTCAGCCTCATCTACCTCCCAGGACTGTTGGAAGGATAAAACAGAAGGCAGGATATAAATGAAGTAAATAATAAAGTTTGCTGATCAATCCCTGTTTCATTCAGATAGTCTAATCTCATTCAGACCCCAAGAGGGAAGCTGTCCCACCCTTACAGCAAGGGACTTTCTTCTGGCAGAATCCAACCAGCTATTAGTCTCTTTTTTTCGTCTGCACAAATTTTGCACATAGCATCAAATAGGGTCAGTGGGCGCCTGGGTGATTTGAGGGCTGCTCCAACCGCCTGGACCAGTCCCAGGTGAAACAAAGACTGGGGAGGTTAGAGAGGGTGTCAGATGATTATGAGATGGGGGGCGGGAAATCAAGATCCCTTAATCTTGCTTGGGATTGCTATGTCTCTCAGCCTCTTTGTGCTACTTATGCAAAGAAGTTGAAGCCTGCCAACAGTAAATCAACCTCACAGGCCCTCTGCTGGCATGAAGGCTGGCCAATTTTTCTCCCATTAGGAGCCTTTTTAGTGCAAGTGCTCTGAAATGCGGCAAAAGAAAAGAACCCCATTAGCCTCCTGCGAACTTTGTATCGCCTGGGAGAACATAGCAGGACGGAACAATGGAGATCAAGTTGGGTGGGGCGAGGAAGAGAGTGCCTGTTTGCAGGAGGGAGAAAGGTGCTCTTCTCTGGTTCCAGTCTCAGTACTCACATAGAAGACTGTGAAAAGCACCAGGATGGGTATCTGCAACATGCACACCTGGACTGCGATGCAGCTCCCGATTTCAATGCTAGAGCCGAAAAGAGACATTTGGAAAGTGAAATAGTTTGCCAGAACCATCAGGTACTTTGCTGTCCACATTTTTAAAAATACGAACAAACAGCAGCAGTGTACCACACAACTTCTAGACAGCCAGTGGTACAGCCTGGCAGCCAAGAGACTACAGCACAGGGAACGGCAGCTCAGATCTCACACCTCCCACAAACTCTGCAGTTGCTGTAGAAAGCCACACGCAACCCAAACTCTGTCCCCGTCATCTGCAACTCGGGGCTCCTCTCAGCCTCTGACAGGGAAGCTGTGGTTATCTTGCTGTAATTTTTCCATGTATTTGCAGTAAATGGTGGGGGGGGGGGATTTCAAAGCAGTAAATAAATGCTTGGAATCTGGTCTGAGCACACCCAGCCGTAATGCCTTTTTATCTAGGATGCGTCAAACTCCATGGTCGGGCCATGCTTTGCTAGCAAAACCAAACACAACAAGCTGTGAAAACTAATCAAATCACAAGTTAAAGAATGTGATACTTTGGATCCCATTAATTTCTGACTGCTCTGAGAAAGATTTCTGAAATGGGGACAATGAACTGGATTACCCATCGCGGTCACAGCTGGAATCATGTTCTTTCAGGAATCAAGGACCAATTTGGTTTATTTCAAGTATAGCAGGACAGCTCACAATTTTAAAATTATTTATGAATGAACTATATCCAGGGCTTTTTTCTAGGAAAAGAGGTGGTGGAACTCAGTGGGTTGCCAGCAGAGGGGGCAACTCTTGGTGGGAGGTGGTGCCCCTGATACCACATGCGCGCATGCTCCCAGGACCAATGACATCACTTTGGGTCAGCTGGAACAAGGAGGGAGTTTTTAAAAGTTTAAATCACCCTCAGCGAAAATGGTCACATGGCTGGTGGCCCCGCCCCCTGATCTCCAGACAGAGGGAGGTTTAGATTGCCCTCTGCACCGCTCCAGCGGCAAGGAGGGCAATCTGAACTCCCCTCTGTCTGGAGATCAGGGGGCGGGGCCACCAGCCATGTGACCATTTTCAAGAGGTTCCAGAACTCCGTTCCACCGCATTCCCGCTGAAAAAAAGCCCTGACTATATCTGCACTGACACTTTAAAGAGGTGAAATTTTTTTTTCCTGCTATATTTGGACTTGATAGATTGTGAAATTTGAGTGGGTCTGATATTGACATTACTTATGCTATTATGTTAATGAACTGTTTAGTTAAATCTTTGAAGAGCTTTGTTAGCTATTAAAAAGCTTTGTAACTGATTAAATACACATGCATTTAAATCTTACGATTCTTGTATTATTAAGAACTTGACTAAATATAAGCATTTGACTTGTGATTTAGTTAGGTTCCCCGGCTTATTGTGTTTGCTTTGCTAGCAAAACCATTAAGACTGAACAATCTGAAGCGTGGGGGGGCGGGCCTTAATACCCAAGGGCATGGACAGGGCTGCCAAGGGCCCTGGGAATGCTTTGTTTGAATGCTGCCTCTTCGTCCTCTCTGATCCCTGGCTTCAAAGTGGATCTTTTTGTTTCCCTAACCCTTTGAGAAGAGGACATGCTAGAACACTAGAAGCAAGAATCGTTTACATTTTCTTGGAAGGGAAGCATCGGATGGACCCACCTCAAGCTGAGATTGTTCTGCAAGGCAAACTGGATCCCGTTGACTATCTCGGGAAGCTCCGGCACCATGGCAAGCACTGTCACACCGATGAAATACTGATGAGAAAGGGAGAAAGTATGACTTAGCTCACGGCTGGCCGCTGCTCTCGGCCAGCCCAAGACTTGCTCACGCCCTCTGCTGGGGGTGAGGCAGGATTGCCACCGGAATGTCTCCCAGATCATAGGGTGAGATATTAGCCACTATACCACACGGGCACTCATGAGCAGCCATCTTACACCACATCAGACCCTGTTCTCTCTAGCCTATTAGTGTGTACTCTGACAAATGCCCACTTCCCTAGGAGCCCTACCTCTGCCGCCTAATGCTCTTTAAGTGGAAGGGCTAGGGGACTGGGACACTCTGCCTCCGAGCCGGACTGCTTGCTGCCAGTCATGAAGAGGACAGCACCATGCTTTCCCCTGCTGCCCCCCCCCCCCCGGCTGCTTACCTGTGACACCGTTGAGCTGCTTAGGATGGGGCTGATGTGCTCCGTGGCCAGGTCAGCACAGGCCGACATACCCAAAGTGGACACCAAGAGGATGATCAGGGCCCGGCAACGGGACCAATGGACCACCGCATGGTGGTGATGCCCAGGCACTAGGGAGAACAGAGAGGTGCCCATTGCAGGCAAGGAGAAGCCAGAGGGCAAGGCCCAGCCCACCACCCAGCCCACAGCAACACGACCCAGTCACTCCCAGGAACCCAACTTAGCCCCTAAAAAGATTCCCGGAGAAGCAGAACCCAGAAAAACGCACGTCTCATAAAGACACCTCATTGATGTACCTTACATTGTCAAGTTTTCTACTTTGAATTTCTCTGTGGACCACAGATGCAGCTCTTGATTTTTTAAAAAAGAAAGTACAATACAGGCACACAAAGGTCTCTCCGCCTTAGAGGCCATCTAGTCCAACGGCCTGTTTAATGCAGGAAACCTGAAACTTCAACATCCCTGGCGGATGGCCGGAAGCTCACAGTGAATGGGAAGAGGACAAGATCGTGGCTCTCCAAGACGAGAGGTAGCGAAAAGCAGCTGTCACAGATACGGCCAGAAGTATAAAGGAGATAATGGAGGACAAATCTGCAGGCCAGAATCAGGCCTGGACTGGGTTCTCTGCTAATCATAACAAACAGGGGAGTCCAGAAGCCCCAAAATGAACAGCCCCAGAGAGGAAAGAAGCAGCTACGAAATCATTAGACCTCTAGTAGATTAGAAATAGCATAACATATCTATAGATATAAAATGCATCTGACCCCAGGTGGGAGAAGAGTCTGAGAATGGCAAGAATGTCCCAACTAAATACAGGAGTAAAAATATCACTCAAAGACCGGGTGCATAAATCCGGGTGCAACAGATGTAGGAGAAAACTGTAACCGCTATTTTTGTGTTTTGGGATATGATTAAAAGCAGTAAGAACGAGTTAGCACAGCATTCATACGTTTTGTAAAGAAGATACACAAGTACTGAAAACTCCGCATGGTGTTTGAAATTACAAGGTAATTAGTGACCTCTATCAAGAAGTTAGCCAGCTATTATTGAAAGATCAAATACCTATACATATGAGGGTCTGAACTGATTGTGAACTCTCTCTTAAAAGGGCCACCTTGCTTGTAAATGCTGTCCTTTTACTACCTATGCAGAACCAATGGATGGTATCATCATATTCTTTTAAGTTAGTTTGACAGATGCAAATAATTATGTTTTAATAAGATAAAATGGAAGCCAGGATTCCCGAGTAATTATTTTCACTTGTGTACTGTACCCCAAAATGAAACAAAAACATTCTTGAGGTGAACTTCTTTCCAGGAGATGAAGGATCTGCGATAGGAGAGCAAACTAGATGCCTAGGGCTCCTTAACTGCATGCCTGTATCTGAAACAGGCCTGCAAAGAGTCCAGTAGTACCTTTAAGACGAACCAACTTTACAGTAGCATAAGCTTTCGAGAACCACAGCTCTCTTCTTCAGATGCATGGAGGGTATGAAGAAACTGGTCAGATATATACAGGTGGTGAGGGGAGAAGGGGAGAGGGTGCAGGGAGTGAGGGCCATGTAAATGCAAATTTGTTGCAAAAGTCATGAAAGAGGTGGAGTGTGCAATCCAGGCTGGGTGGAGAGTGCAATCCAGATTGCACACACCTCCTCTTTTGTGACTTTTACAACTGATTTGCATTTACATGGCCCTCACTCCCTGCACGCCCCCCCCCCCTCACCACCTATATATCTCTGGCCAGTTTCTTCATACCCTCCATGCATCTGACAGAGAGCTGTGGTTCTCGAAAGCTTATGCTACAATAAAGTTGGTTAGTCTTAAAGGTGCTACTGGACTCTTTACTATTTCGCAACTACAGACTAACACGGCTAACTCCTCTGGATCTGCCTGCAAAGAATCACCAAGAACGCAGCCAAGCTACAGTCCTCGTCCCCATGGAGTCCCTCTAGAACATGGTGCAAGAAGTACTTGCACAATCTTCAAGTACTTGAAGGGCTGCAACACAGAGGATGGTGTGGAGTTGTTTTCTGCTGCCCCAGAAGCTTGGGCCAGAACAAACAGGTTTAAATTAAATCAAAAGAGCTTTCGGCTAAACATTAGGAAGAACTTCCTGACAGAGCGGTCCCTCAGTGGAACAGGCTTCCTCGGGAGGTGGTGGGCTCTCCTTCTTTGGCGGTTTTGAAGCAGAGGCTAGATGGCCATCTGATGCTGATTCTGTGAACCTGGGCAGATCATGCGAGGGAGGGCAGGAAGGGTTGCATCAGTGCTTGGTTTTCATGGCCCTTCTTACATGCCTAGGGTGGTGCCGATCACCACCTTGGGGACAGGTGGCGGTTTTCCACAGGCTGGTCCCTTCCGACCCTATCGTTCTGATTCTAAGGATTTAGGCCTTCTCTATTTAGGAGTTTCATCCAATCACCTTATCATACTGGATATGTGGAGGGAGACAGAGATGGAAGGAGGGAGACAGAGACTGAGGATTCCCGTAGTCCTTAACAGAGCTCGGCGAAGGTTAACCAAAATGGCTTTGCAGTATAGACATGGGCCAAGCCTCCGATGGGCCGCCCCTCCGTAAAGCCAGTATATGTGAGAAGAGTTTCCACAGTTCTTGTGACAGCAGGCATTTCCTGCTCTTAATTTATGCCTTGAGAAATCTACAGGGACACCAGACACCCTCACAGGAAGAAATCAGCTGCCAAACCAACAGATAGCCTCAACATCCCGAATCCTGCGGACGGCACTCTCCCCGTCTTTCTGACAGGCCCCCAGAGGTTGGCCAGAGTCCCGTTCTGCCCCAAACTCCCAGTCCGAGGACTTACTGTGGCAGTCACTGACGTGGATGTCGTAGATGTGGGAGTGAGTTTTCAGGGTGAAGAAGAGCCCAATGAGATACGCCACTGGAAGCAGGACGGACACCGTGTACACCAGGGGCCTGCCACACACAAAATAAAAATTACAGTTCACACTCCTGCCCCAGTTGGAGGTAAGCCCACCAACAGAGCCCACGTACAACCCTCCCCCATCAACTACTCCCCAGCGGCTGCCAATCAGAGGGATTTTGCCTCTGAACCCAGAGGCCTCATTCAGACATCACGGCTAATCGCCAGCAATAGATCTCTCCTACCTAGCTCTGGCCAATTCGCTTTGAAACACATCTAAGCTGGCGGCCGTCATGGTCTGATCTGGCAACCCCCTTGGGGCAGGGAGTTCCACAAGTCGAAAGGACTATTGGTGTGAAGTAGTTCTTCCTTTTGAAATAGAAAAGAGCCCAGTAGCATCTTTAAGACTAACCGACTTTACTGTAGCATAAGCTTTTGAGAATCACAGTTCTCTTTGTCAGAGGCATGGTTTCTTCTTACCCTCCATGCATCTAACAAAGAGAACTGTGGTTCTCGAAAGCTTATGCTACAGTTTACAGCTTATGCTAAAGTTGGTTAGTCTTAAAGGTGCTACTGGACTCTTTTCTATTTTGCTACTACAGACTCACACGGCTAACTCCTCTGGATCTGTGATCATGGAAAGCTTCCTTCTGAAGGGTCTTGAACAGACCGCCAGCCAATTCCATCGGGATCTCCCCCAGTTCTAGGCTCAAAAATACATCCAAGGAGGCCTTTTGCCAGCTCCACACTCTGCTTATTTCTGCCCCGTTTTAAGAAGCTTCTCATGACCAGGAAAAATAAAATGGAGAGGAAGAGGAGGAGGTAAAAGGAGAGCAGCACCGACCAGCACGCCAAGCTGTATTCCACACCCTTGTCAGCCCCCACCGCAAAGCTCCAGCCCCATCCCAGAGGCACTTACTGGACATGGCTGTAGTACAGAGTACCGTTGTTCTCCATCTGCCAAAAAAGAAGTTCACGGTCAAATCCTGCCGCGCTTGAAGTTACAAATTCTGTGCCCAGGAAACCTGCATTTGATACTGGGTATCAGCAGAGTTGGAGCCAACGACTCCCTTCTAAAAGTGTGCCAGGTTGCGTTGGCAGCACCTCTGGAAACTTTCTGATACACAATGTGGCCCAAACATAAAAATGGGAGTATGTCGTTCATTAAGAGGAAGTGCCAACGTCCACACCTTCTGCTTTGGCTACCATCAGCAAGAGGTTTGGGGCGGGGCTTGAATGCAGAGTTCAAGATCGACCATCGAAAGGGAAATATAGCAGGGCACCCAGGGTTTCCAGATGGGCTTGGGAGATCTGCTTGCTGAGGTGGGTCAGTTCTGCTACCAGGGGGCAGACGGCTGGCACAGCATAACGAGTAGGACCAGCCATGGCAGGTGGTGCACACTGAACTTGTTCGTGTAAGGGCAGCACCATGCCCCATGGATGCTACAGACAGTTTGGTGCAGTGGTTAAGAGCAGCAGGAGTCTAATCTGGAGAGCCAGGTTTGATTCCCCACTCCTCTGCTTGAAGCCAGCTGGGTGACCTGGGGTCAGTCTCAGCTCTCTCAGAGCTCTCTTGGCCCCTCCCACCTCACAGGGTGATTTCACTGAGGACAATCATAACACACTCTGAGTGGGTTTGTCCTGAAAGGGGTATATAAATCGAAAGTTGTTATTATTCCTTCCACCAAGCACAAAGCAAGACTGGGACACAAGAATTGTGGGTGCCACCCCAACTGGATAATTCAAAATGTATTCTTGTTCAAGTTAGAATTTTAATTCATAGGGCTTAACATAAAGTTGTCCAAAGCACACCGAGCTTACAGGCACCAGGGCTGGTAAGCACTCCCCACCCCGGGGAGGTCAGGTTTCTACTCACCAGGTCAAAGTGGCAGCTCTGGCAGACGTAGTGCCCTGCTGCCTCTTGGGTGATGTTCTGGCACTCCCCACAGACGAGCCGCCCGTACACTTTGGAGAAGAGGGTGGGAGCAAACACACCTGGCCAAGGACAGCACAAGCAGATCATTGGCTGAACAGCCAAGAAGCATTTGGGCTGCGTTGTCTGTGACTCTATGCCACAGCCAAGGGCAAATTAACCTGTTCCTTACTGGGCAGACTTGGATAGTTTTCCCAGCAGCGCCTGCAGCTGCCAGCATGAACTCAACCTTTTTGGTTTGCGTCGCAAGCACAGGGGCCCACAAGTCAAAAGCAGGATCAACAAACTGACCCATGCTAAAGAAGAACGTGTTTGCCCTCCTCTTGCCCAGCTCTGCATACACTGAGTTGGCAGTTCAGTTGCAAAAATGGGGTATGACACTTTATTAAGGCAGTTTCAAAGCTCTGGTGTTCAAGGAAGAAAAGTATGTGACGTAACAGGCGCTAGCCAATAGAGGACAATCTGAGTTAAGTTTTTCCCCCTCCTCAATTCGCAATGAACCCCAGTGGAAAATTGATAAGCTATTTCTTTCTGAGAACTCACCCTGGGGCAGGGGAAAAACACATTTAAAGGGCAGCAAAAGATGCGTGGAGAGAACCGTACCCTTCCAGTGCCTCTTACTGCAATTTCCCTCTTCTGCAGGTGACCTTCTACTCTGCAAGGAACCTACCCAGCCTCTTCCCTCTCCCTTACCATTGCCCTGCATCTTCCTCCAGCATTCCTGTTGCAACTGCACTCAGCTCCATACAGCGTTACACCCATGGAGACCCATTCAGAGCCCAAGGAAACACGGTGACCAGGACTAGGGGCCAACCCACAGCTTAATGCACACATTGCTGTCCCCCCACAGCTGCCATTCTTTTAGCGAACACATTTCTTCAGACAGTGGGTAGAAGCCACACAATACACTTTAATGCACTGTAGTGCTGTAGAAGCGGCCACTGGAAAAAATGGCCCAGTATTAGCAACCATGAAAGTGCTCTTAAAGGCACCTTGGTAGATACCGCCGAAGGGGCCACAGGCGAGCGGGGAAAGGGGCAGCAAGCTCTAGCAACTCTGATCAACATCACTTACCTCCTACGGACAAGAAGAGAAGGGCAGAGCTCACCCCGGCAGACCGGCTGTTGAACCTCTGCTCTTGGTGCCGGGTTCCTCCGATCACCATGCACAAGCCCTTGAAGGTAAGGAAGACACAGTTGGTGTAAACTCTGCTCTCGCCAGCCGAGAAGACACAACACCCAGAGGAAAAAAATCAGGAGACTTTTCCGTTCTGTACACGGGACTGGAAGCGTACGGACACCTGCCACCGCCTCCTTGGGGCCTCAAAACCCCCTTTCTCTGCCCCATGCTACCTTCTTCTCCCAAACAGCGAGGAGGAGAAAAAGGTTGGATCAATGACACTTCCAAGATCTGTAAGGCAAGACATTTTTTAAAAAAGGAAGCTTCATATTCTAGTAAAGTTGTACAACTGCAACAGACCAGAAGAGAGGAATTGGGTTAAAAGGAGCAAAAAGTGCATTTTATTGGGAGGGTGAGCGTAGAAATCAACACACGTATAAATAGTAAAGAGTCCAGTAGCACCTTTAAGACTAACCAACTTTATTGTAGCATAAGCTTTTGAGAGCCACAGCTCTCTTCATCAGATGCATCTGACGAAGAGAGCTGTGGCTCTTAAAAGCTTATGCTACAATCAAGTAATAATAATAACAACATTCGATCTATATACTGCCCTTCAGGATGACTTAACACTCACTCAGAGCAGTTTATAAAGTATGTTATTATTATCCCCACAACAAAACACCCTGTGAGGTGGGTGGGGCTGAGAGAGTTCTGAGAGAGCTGTGACTGACCCAAGGTCACCCAGCTGGCTTCAAGTGGAGGAGTGGGGAATCAAACGCAGCTCTCCAAATTAGAGTCCTGCTCCTCTTAACCACTACACCAAACTAGCTCTCACTACACCAAACTGGCTCTTAGTTGGTTAGTCTTAAAGGTGCTACTGGACTCTTTACGATTTTGCTACTACAGACTAACACGGCTTACTCCTCTGGATCTATGACCATGTATAAATAAGTTCCAACGAAAACCAATCCCCAAAAGGGGAATGAAATCCAACACTTCAGAAGATAGCCTGACCTCTAAAGCTAGCAGAACACTTACGTCTGAGAATACCAGAATTCAGCTGACAGAGAGAAGGAGATGCGGATAGGAAGAGAATGGGACGAGCAAGGGACTGTGCGCATGGGAATTTACCCACAAAGTAAAGCTACCGAAATGGACTTTATGCCTCAGTGCAACACCTTAAATGTATCTCCAGAACTGTCAGTATGGTGACTACCAAGAGATTCCTTTCCTCTACAGAAGACCTCCAAATCTCGCCTGGTGTTTTTTCCAGTGAAGAGAAACCATTTGCTGCCTCTTGCTTCCAGAACGCCAGGGGTGCAACCTGACACCAGCCCCATCTTAAATTTGCACGCCTGCACAGCATTAAGCGCAGAATGGTGGCACGAACACATCTGAACATCAAGAGGCAGCTGCTGTTTCCCCCATCCCGTTTTGAAAACTTTTGTAACACCCAAAAGCTTGCACATTGTTTTGGAGTGTGTTCTTGATTTCGGACTGACTCCTTTACCTAAAACTGCACCCACCGTTCCCTCAAATGCCTTCTCAAAAAGGACTGCCCCATAGCCTTTTCTGTAGACCAGCAGAGATGGAGCCTTTTACCTTTCAAGAAATCCATTCCACGAGGTGGGGAGGGAGGGGCCCCCACAAATAAACCACCAACCTGGAGAGAGAAGGCAGGACAGAGCAACAGACTCACCGGGATAAAAAGGACGCAGCCTATGAGGGTCCCCGTCAAAGCAGACTTGACGATTTCTTCGTAGCACTTGTTCTTTTCACGAGCACCTTTGATGAGCGCCGTAATGTAGAATGTCAGTTCGGTGATGGAGCCAAAAGTGGCGTTCACCACAGCCCCCACTGCGAAGTTACTCTGGGCGGAGATACTGGAAAACAAAGAGAAAGCGGTGGAGAGCTTTAAAAGGCAATGCTGTCGAGCCCAACCAGTCGAACGTCGATGTGGGAAGTCTGGATTCAGAGAGCTGCTTGGCCATGAAGCGAAGTCAACTGCCCCTACCTTGCAGGGTTGTTGTGAGGACAAACTGGGAAAGGGAGAACCCACATTTGCCCCCCTTGCAATAAAAAATGTGATGGAGACTGTAGGAAGGAGCTCTGCCTTTGCCCATCATAACCCTTTTCCTAAACTATTGCTGTACATCAACGGAAAGACTTACTGGCTGGTTATCAGAGCACAACACTTCTCCATTCACAAGACACACACACCATTTGCAGTTTGGCACACCATGTGAGCTCCCCCGCACAACCAATGGACCAATGCTAGGAAGTTTTGCTGCCTGAGCTAGAAGATTCTTCTAGGTACCATACTTTCCATTTCTTTAACCTTTACCATACCCAGCTTTAGCAGATCTGCACTGGGGCATACCATACTTTGGATAGTTTTTCATTTGCATTACTTCTCTAGTTCTAGTGCAATATTTACTGGCGGTCTTTATTGTCTTATTGAATTGTTTTTTTATTTTGTAATTCACCTTAAGCCTTAGTGAGAAAGGCAGAGTCTGAAAATGCTCATTATAATAACAGTAACATTTGATTTATATTCTGCCCTTCAGGACAACTTAATGCCCACTCAGAGTGGTTTACAAAGTATGTTATCATTATCCTTATGACAATCACCCTGTGAGGTGGGGTGGGACTAAGAGAGCTCCAAACATCACCCAGCTGGCTTCAAGTGGAGGAGTGGGGAATCAAACCTGGCTCTCCAGATTAGAGTCCTGCCGCTCTTAACCCCTACACCAAACTGGCTTATCTTATCCTTGCCGTTTAGTGCAGAGATGCACGAGATTCGAATCTTCACTGAAGCCACTTTGGCTATCAAGAATTGTTTTATTCAAGTGGGGAAAATCTTAACACACTCTATCAAGATACCCATCAGCTCACACAAGCTACCGAGGCAGAGCAGCCTACAGCCTGTAACCTAGAGGAGGTGGCAGAACCCTGAAATGTTAGTGCTAGATTTAAGAGTCCCATTCCTAGGTCTCATGGTTATTCAAGTACGAGTGCCTTACCTAGCAATCGCCATGCCTATGTAGTACGACAGAGGCATTATGGAGACCAGAGCCAAGGTGAACTTCACGACCGAGTCGGTATAATGGTTATGTTTATCGCCATAACCCAGAATCAGAGTCACAATCACCAGGGGAATCAGATCTGATTGCAAGTGGATTAAGGAAAAAAGAGCACAGGCTTTTTCTTTCAGGTCTGGTTCCTTGTGGCACTGGAGTTTCCGCTTTTGGAAAAGACTTACAGTGCAATCCACTCCAGTCATTTTTGGAGGCCTGGCTTTGGGTGCCCCCACTATCTGAGCCTTGATAGGTAGCAACCCAGGGGGGCCTTCTTGGTTGTGGCACCAACACTTTCGAACTCCCTCCCCAGGAGTTCACATCCCCCTATCTTGGGGGTTCACAGATGGGGGGGGGGGCTGAAAGGAGGTCTCCGCTCTGTCTCCTGCAGGTTGGGAGGGTGAAGATGTGACAAAATAAGCTATGAGAAGGAGGCCGTGGGATTGGCCTCTATACTGTGTGCCAAATGGCCGTGTACTGCAGTTTTCTGGCTCAGCAATACTATATAAATGCTAAAAAGACTATGAACTTGTGAGATTCTTGCCTTTTTATGTTGGTGAGGTGTCATGTGTGCGCCCCCATCCATGCCATTATGCTACGCTGAGCCGACACTATGAACCATTGTTAATTCTGTATCTTGATGTCATATTACCAATGCCATAACCGCCTTGCTTTCATAGGCATACTGAAGCCGCTGGTGTCTTATCTAACGGCTGGACGCTCCCAGAGCTTCTGACCTTGTAAACTGTTTCTCATGAATTACTGTGTTTCAACTTTAATCTGCTGCCTGGTTAGAGTCTAGACCTGATATGTAAAATATGCCGAGAAGTTCGCACCAAAAGCTGTTTTGCAGTTGGGAGGGGGGATGACTATAAGAGGAATGCTTTTCGCACATTTAGTATTCCTGTCGACTTTATGATCAACCTTGAATACAATGTGATTCCTGAAATAAAGCCTTTTCACCTAAGAACGTGGATTTCTTGCTGTGAGGGTACAGGGGGTCTATCTACCATCGCCTGACATCCTGAGAACTGACAGACTTACCTGTCTCCATCATAGCCAGACTTCTTTGATCCTTTTGACATACCCCCAGTAAACTCTAGATGGTCCTTTTCCGTGGTTGTGTTTCTGTCTATATGTCCTTACTGTATTTATATATACACATTTTAAATGTTTTTTTAATATTTTAAAATATTTTAAAGTCTGATGTTTGCTACCTTGAGAACCCTATTCGGGTCGAAAGGCGGCACAGAAATGTTTAAAATTAAACGCGAACCAAAGTTACTCCTATCATTGAAAGTGAAATCAAGGGGTTCAGACGGGAGTAACTCTGCTAGGATATCTGAGAGGTGCTTGGAATACAGAGAATTGAGGCCAAGCTGAGCATTCTCACAGCTCCCATTTTGACAGAAGCGAAGGCCATGAGGCTAAACTTCAGGATGTAAACTGCACCTGGTGAAGGGCCAGTACATAAAGCTTAATCTAAGGGAAGACTCCCCATGAAATCTGGTTTGATGTTCCACCATGCAGAAGTGTTCTTTGAGCTTTGGAAGAGTGTTTCCCTCTCACCAAAAAACCTATCCCCATATTTCACATATTGGCGAATATATGGCTTTCACACAGGCATGAACCTCTGCATGTCCAGAAAATTAGGATTAAATTCTGGGCATCACCCCCCGGCCCTTCCCTATGGCCGCAGAAGGAAGTTTGCACAGAGTAAATCAAAATCATTAATCCGTTTTTTAAAAAGGTCAAGTTCGAATGCTTGGATCCAGGTTACCAAAGGAGTGGAGAACAGCTCTAGTTTCCCCCTTAGCTAAACTGACCGCCGGAAGCCCAAAATGCAGGTCACCAACTCCAAGTTGGGAAATTCCTGGAAATTTGGGGGAGGAGCTTGGAGAGGGGCAGGACCTTAGCAGAACAGACCGAGTCCACCCTCCAAATCAAACATTTGCTCCAGGGGAACTGATTTCTGTAATCTGCAGATCATACCTAAACCCAGGCAATCTTCAGGCTCCCCCTGAAGTTAGCAACCCTCCCTAGAACACAGAACCCGGTACCGAAAAGGATACTGACAGCAAAGACGTTGATCCCATCCACGGCGTACTTGTAGTAGTAAGCATTAACTGCGCGGTAGCAGCAGAGAACCACTTCAGCATCCAGGGGCACCTCTGTCTGTCAAGGGAATGGGCAGGCGGGAGAACAGAGGAAAGAAAACAAACTTTCAGAATACACTGGACTCTTGATGAACTCCACAGTTCAGAGCAACATTTCCATTCCAATTGACTTGAATCTTGCCTCAAGATATACGCTCAAGATGTTGTACTAAGATGTACTGCTTATGCAAGAAGGCATGGAGGGAAGGTGGCACGGTATAGCCCAGTCTTATCAGATCTCGGAAGCTAAGGAGGATCGGTACTGAGTTGGGAAGACTCTGCGGAGGAAGGCACTGGCCAACCACCTCTATTCTCACTTATTTATTTATTTGATTTGATTTATACCCCGCCCTCCCCACAAATGGGCTCAGGGCGGCTGAGCCCCACAAATGGGCTCAGCACGGCTAACAACCTTCATAAAACACAGTGAATCAATCAAAACCATAAAATCAATAATAATATTTAAAAGTCATTAAAATAGTCCAGAGGCAGGCTATTTAAATAAGTATTTGGGAGTCCGTATACGGGCACAGCAGATGGCCGAGGGCAGCCCCAGAAAAAGTGGCGGTCTTAGATGGAAGAAGGGGGACACCCGCTGGCACTCAGCCGAAGGCCCGGCGGAACACCTCTGCTTTACAGGCCCTGCGGAACTGTAACCGGTCCCGCAGGGCCTGGATCTCCAACGAAAGCCCCTTGCTGAGGTTGCCGTAAGTTGGTTGCAACTTGACGGCACATACACATAAAAACACACACCAGGAGAGATGCTGTGGACCCCAAGTCTGCTTTGCAACATAACATGCTTTCTGATGGACGAAATTTACGTGTAGAATTATGAAGATATAGCAGTAAGAATGTACATGAAGACTGCTCGTTTTGACCTTTAGTTGATCTAAAACTGAACTTTCCGTAGAGAAAAGAAAGTATTTAGTTACTAAGGTAAACAGAAGCTGGAATAGTAGATGCAATCCTCATTTTAACATTGATGAACTCTGAGATACGTTGTGTGCACTCTGTATTTTAACAGATCGTGTGGTGCAAAATCCTACTGTTCCCTGGACCCTCTTATCCCTTCTTTTTCCTGTATCCCTCTTTGTTTTGAAAATAAAATTAAAAAAAGAAATGTACATGTAGAAAGATGGCATAAAATTATCTAGGGTACTAGAGTGCCACCCTTTGCAAAACACCTGTACAACACAGTGTACACAGGGAGGCAGAGATGGATTACCTTGATTGGAGTGAGAAACTCTCTTGACCTGTCCCCTTTCTTACCTTCCGCAGGCGCTGCACATGGACACGCTCTGGGGGCAGCAGCAGGATCCTGGTGATCATACGATAGTTCATCTTGGCCATGGGGATGGTGAAGACCAAAAGCCAGGAGATGGAGCAGATTAGCCCATGGGCCAGGCAGAGGAATGGGTAACCCATGAAGAGCCAGACGTAAGTGCTCACACGCCACTGGGAGAAGAAAGGACAGGGGCATAGCAAAGGCTGGGCAACAGGCATAGATTCCTAGCAGACTTTACCTCATGTATGCCTGCATATCTGCCATTAACGTGTTTTGCATTTTGTACTGATCGTAACTGTTTGCTAAGGTTGTATTCTGTATACTGCACAATTCATCTGAGAGTGTGTTAACTGCTAACATGTAATGTACTGGACCAGTGGGGGTTGACTGTTATCTGTTGCAAGTATTTACTTTCACTTCTAGGGTAAGTGTCCTCGGATGCAAGCTGCGGGCAGCGAGCGATGTATCTTTTCTCAGAGTCTGAGATGATTTCATTCTGTACTCTGTCTAGCCCAAACTATTCAGTTCCTATGTAACTCTTTGGGGTTTTTGCGCCAGAACGTCAACGGACCCAAAGGGCGAGAAGTTTCCCTATAACTAGCAGTGCCCTTTTTGAATAGTCAGTTCTGCCAATTGCTACCTTTGTGTGAACACCTTGGACTGTACGGATCTCTGATAAAGTTGCTTCAACTGGAACACCTGTGTGTTAACTGTGGAGAATTTGAGGGACCTAACTGCCAGGGAGTGACATTTTCAGTGAAATCCTAAGCAGAGTTACTCCAGTCCAAACCCACTGAAATCAACAGGCTTAGACTGGAGTAACTCTGCGTAGGATTTCACTATAAAAGCACTGGCCAAAGCTGCTAGCTTTGATTTTAAAATGATCAATAGGTCACAGGCGCACACACAGGCACATCAAATTTCTAACCCTCATGATAGCATACAAAAACTGGAAAAGAAATTGACAAACGATGGGACTCTAGGTGGGTAAAGATCTTTTAGAGCCAAGCTACAAGTGATGCCTGACACAGGTTGGACACTTGTCAGCTTCCCTCAAGTTTTGATGGGAAATGTAGGCGTCCTGGTTTTACAGCCCAGTTCTCCATTACAGCTGCAAGACCAGGATGCCTACATTTCCCATCAAAACTTGAGGGAAGCTGACAAGTGTCCAACCTGTGTCAGGCATCACTTGTAGCTTGGCTCTTAGTGTAAGCTTTCCTTCACAAATCTCGCCTTCATTACCCATTTCCTCTCCCACATCCTGAGTCATCCCAGATCTCTTTGGTGCTGCTCTCAGGGCCAAGCTAGAAGTGATGAATTACACTTGAATGGCAAGTGAACAGACTTACATGTTTACTTGCATGTTCACTTGCACTCCACTCGATCACTTAGTGAACGGTGAACAGTGTTCAATCAGACACAGAGTCCCAACATGCACCATTTATTATGCTCAAACGTGAACAGTGATCACATAGTGATCGAGTGGAGTGCAAGAAAACAGGGAGGAATACAGGTGAGTCTGTTCACTTGCCATTCAAGTGTAATTCGTCACTTCTAGCTTGGCCCTCAGTCCACTGAAGGCCTCAAAATCCTCAATTCCAGCCTTCATATAGTTTACAGCTTTGAGTATTTTCTCTCTCTCCACTTCCCTTACTACATAAGAAAAAGGCTGCCGGAAATCCTCCCCCCATACATTTACTCCTCAAACACAGAGTCCAACACGCACCATTTATTATGCTCAAAAGCCCCATTGTACACAATTGTGCAATGAAATCCTTCCAAAAGTCTCATAAGGTATTACTCGCTCCATATTGTAGGAGGTAACTTTCTAAGACCACTTAATAAGTTTGTAATGGAGGGGATTTGAACTGAGGACTTCCAGTTTTACCTCCATGGCCAAGAACTAAGTTGCAAGGAACTCCACTTTAGAAGGAAAGACCCTTGGTCCCGACAGATACGAAAAAGCTACCTCCGGAGGGATTTCAGGAGCCGAATCTGCCACTCATTTGGTTCAAACCCAACGGGGGAAAAAATTAAGACAACCCCAAACAAGCTCCCCCTCGCCTTACCCAGTGAGAGACGGAGGAGTCCTTGCAAACCGGCCCCTTTCGGATGAGAAGCGGAGCCGTCTCCTTGCTCTCGTTCACTTCCGCAATGGTGTCGTAGTTGCTGAACCTCACATGGCAGTTTTGACTGTAAACTTTGGTCTGTGAGATATGGAGACAGGAAAGGACAGAGACCTCTTGTAGAACCGGGGCATACAACCTGACAGTCCAAGGGATGTTGCGCACCAGAATAGTTGTGCATCCAGTTAAGCTACAAACGCCAGAGACGAGTCTGGCCAGCGCAGCATTCAGAGCGCCATCTCTTGGCTCCACAATGGAAGATGGCAAAGATGCCACCCCATGGCAAACCCAGCCCCGGGTGGCCAGCCTGCCAAATCAGCACCCTCCCTCGAACGCCAGGTGGGCAGCTGGAAGTGCTCGTGTTGGAATCAAATACTTTAGGAAGTTTCTCTGCACTGTGCTTATGCGGAGACCAAAGGAAATGTGCATTTTACCACCCCAAGCAAATGCCCACCCCTGCCCCACATCCTTACTACACCCCAACCCCGCAGGTGCCTCTTCAGTGCACCCCATTCACAGCCACCCCGTGCAAATCAGCCGTTCCACTCCGTACGTGCAGCTTGCAAGCTTCGCCCCAACCAGGATTGCATCCTCCGCCTTCTTCCTACCTTCTGAATCGCTTTTCCAAAAGGCCAGAAGAAGTAGCCGGCCAGTTTCCAACACAGCTTTCCTGCAGGAAGACAGGGAAGATACCAGCTCAGATTCAGGCAGAATGGGGCCCCACACTTGCCCACATGGGTCTAAGAGCCAAATGCTTCTTGAGGAAAGTCAAGCTGTATGTATTTAAAACACTGTTAAGCCACCTTTCCACCCAATTTGGGGTCACCAAGGCAGCACGTGAATAGGAAGGAAGGCGAGCCAGAAAAATCATTGCTCCTTTTACCATATATGGTGGACCTGTGAAAAGGCCAAAATGTTTTGGTCTAAGATTTATGGAGAAATGCTGTTAATTATGAAATGTAATTTGTTGAAGAGCCCGGAAATGCTGTTGCTAGGATTGAATATGCAAGAAGTTAACATGAGGGACAGAACTCTGTTATGTTATATGACTGTGGCAGCAAGAATCTTGTACGCACAATGATGGAAACAAGAAGACATACCAGAAGTTGAGGAATGGATCCAAAAGCTGTTGCACGTGGCGGAAATGGACAAATTGACAAGGAAATTGAGAGAGCAGAATCCGAATGAATTTTTAACTGACTGGAAGAAGTTTAAGGACTAAGTGGAAAATAAATGGGATGTGAGAGGACAACTGTGGACTCTAGATAGTTATTAAGTAATATGAGCCATGAGAATGAACGTGAACTTCACCTTAGATAATAGGGACTACATAGTAATTAGAGATAACGATAAGAAATTAAGGGGGTTTAGTGCTGTTGGAAGTCAAAAAGGGAAAAGGGGGAGGGGGAAGGGAGGGGGGGCATATACTGTAATTATAAGGGTAAATAAGTATGTATTGTGTATTATGTAATATGTTAACCCATTCAATAAAATTTCTATTAAAAAAAAGAAGAAAAAGAAAATCATCGCCCACTTGCAGATGCCACTAATAGAAGGGGGATTCCACCATTTGGGTGCCACAGCTGAGAAGACCCTTTCTCGAGCTGCATCAGTCTAGCCTTAGACGGTGGGGGCACCCAAAGCAGGGCCTCCTTCGGAGCCGACCTTTCTTGCCAAGTCTCGAGGTAGGATACAAAATACAGGCATCTAAAAGTAAGACATCCAACCGGATGTTGCATTTGGGAGTGATCCAGGGAGCAGGGCAGAGGAATAGCCTGGGGCTCATCTTCCTAGCCGGTCTAGCTAGCATCACAGCCTGAATGGAGCCTCAGCCCCTGGACATTACCTGGAAGTGCTCCCACGAACCCTGCAGCTAAAAGAACAGAGGAGTGTATTGCAGACCAATAGCCCTTCAGGACGACTTAACGCCCACTCAGAGCGGTTTACAAAGTATGTCATTATTATCCCCACAACAAAACACCCTGTGAGGTGGGTAGGACTGAGAGAGCTCCGAGAGAGCTGTGTCTGACCCAAGGTCACCCGGCTGGCTTCAAGCAGAGGAGCGGGGAATCAAACCCGGCTCTCCAGATTAGAGTCCTGCCGCTCTTAACCACTACACCAAACTAGCTTATTTAGCCACAGTATCTTCTTTAGAGAAGGGGGAGCAAGATGCAAACTGGAGGCCAAATCTGATCCACAGGAGCTTGTCGTTTGGCCCACAGACTGAGGGCCAGTTTGGTGTAGTGGTTAAGAGCATGGGACTCTAATCTGGAGAACTGGGTTTGAAGCCACTTGAAGCCAGCTCCTCCACTTGAAGCCAGCTGGGTGTTCTTGGGTCAGTCACAGCTTCTAGGAGCTCTCTCAGCCCCACCCACCTCACAGGGTGATTGTTGTTGTGAGGATAATAATAACATACTTTGTAAACAACTCTGAGTGGGTGTTAAGTCATCCTGAAGGGTGGTATATAAAATGAATGTTGTTATTATTATAATTGTTTATTGGGAGTCCCATGACGCAGAGTGGCAAGCTGCAGTACTGCAGCCCAAGCTCTGCTCGCAACCTGAGTTTGATCCTGGTGGAAGCCGGGTTCAGGTAACCGACTCAAGGTTGACTCATCCCTCCCAGGTTGGAAAATGAGTACCCAGTTTCCTGGGGGTAAAGTGTAGATGACTGGGGAAGGCAATGGCAAACCACCCCGTAACAAAACGTTGTGATGCGACATCCCCCCATGGGTCAGTAATGACTCGGTGCTTGCACCTTTACCTTTTTATTGGGAGCATCAGCGTGCTGGACCACATCTGGACAGTTTGTTCAACAGCTCAAGGGCCAAACACCATTAAGAGCAAGGTAGGGGGGTCTCCTCTGAGTCTCTGGCTGCCAGGAAGGGCTCCAAGCTGGAATACTGGCATTTCCGATTTCCAACACCAGAATCCAACTCGTAACACTCCAAAGCACATAGTGACCCAGAGAAAGTCTTGGGATTTAAAAAAACACCTGACTTTAGATGGAAGAGGGCCCAACACATATGGGAGACCAACACTGCAACAGAGCTAAGCTTGCCTTAGTTTACTTTTCTCCCTGCCCAAATCCCTCCCCTTTAGTCTCTTCCAGCTGCCAAATTGTAGCATGTAAGATCTTTGGGGCAGGGACTTGCCTTTGTTGCTTTATTTCATAGGCTGATGCACCTGTGAGGCAGATAGATTTGATTTGCAGAAATATAGATAAACCCAGGGATCATTTCGTAGAAAAAGAGCTGGAGGAACTCATTAGCATATGCCACGCCTCTTGCCATTAGCAGAAGTGTGTCATTAGTATAACTGATTTGCATATGCCACACCCCCTGACATAACCTATGCTGGCCATTCAGGGCCGAAATTGGGCCCAAAATGGCAAAAAGGGGCCGAAAATGGCTGAAAAGGGGCCCAAAATGGTCAGGATTGGGCCACTGATGAGCAGGAGAGTGATCCACCACCTGTCAGAGGCCTCATCCTGGCTGTTTCAGGACCAATCCAGGCCGAAACGGGCCCAAAATGGCCGAGTCAGGTGGCCGGGGCATGACATGTGACCTCTGGGGAACTGCTGGAACTGCGTTCCTGTGCGTTCCCCCTTGAAATGAGCCCTGGATAAACCCAAACCAGAAGCCGCAGCCATGGGCTTGTCTGTATTTGGCTTGGCTCATCTCCTCCTACCCACCCATTCCCAAACTGCCACCCCGAATGCTACAAAGGGGCCCTTAAATAAGGGTGGGAGAGGTCTTCGCACGATGCTGGGGTCCTCTTAATAGCCACTATAATTGTACAGAAGGGGATGTTGGGCTGGGAGGTTTCTGCTCCACTCCCAATCCACAAAGGGTTACTGAGATTCTTCCCAAATCTCCAGCACAGAATTCATCCCCATCTGGGGTACTAAAATTTGGGGCTGTGTGTAGCCCGGTGGTGCTGTGAAGCAAGCTTGATGAACTTCAGAGTCTCTCTGTATGAGATGCCTCGGCGTGTGTTTATAAGTGTAGGGAGACACAATGTTAGCCAGGATGCGTAGTTTTAGAAGACAGAGCCAGTGGAGATCGTTCCTCAGAGGGTTTGAAAATTTCATCTTCACCTCCTCAAAGATTCTGTCAATCTCACCTCTCCAGTCTAAAACTGTGGGATGGTAACCAAAGGGCAGTGATGAATGGAAATGGGTTGGAGCTGCCTTCCAGAGCAGGGCTTGGACCTGGAGAGGTTATAAAGGGCAGGTTTCCCTTCTGGCATTTCACATACCCTTCACACAGCTCCAGTGTATAGCCTCTGCCCTGCCGCCGGCTCTGTGTTTTTAAACTACCCTTCCTGGCTAACATTGCATCTCCTGACATGTGTTCTTCAGTAGCACCTTTAAGACCAACCAACTTTATTGTAGCATAAGCTTTCGAGAGCCACAGCTCTCTTCGTCAGATGCATCGTCAACTTTCTTGAAAGCTGACGATGTATCTGACGAAGAGAGCTGTGGCTTTCGAAAGCTGATGATGCATCTGACGAAGAGAGCTATGGTTCTTGAAAGCTGATGATGCATCTGATGAAGACAGCTGTGGTTCTTGAAAGCTGATGCTACATCTGACGAAGAGAGCTGTGGCTCTCGAAAGCTTATGCTACAATAAAGTTGGTTAGTTTTAAAGGTGCTACTGGACTCTTTGCTATTTCGCCCATAAATTGGTATCCCCCCCCCCTTTCCATTTTTCCAACAGAGGGAACTGAATACCCAGTTAGCCAAAACTGGATTGAAGGCAATCCATGGAGTTTTTGCTCTACTCACCATATGGGGCCCCCACCACCGTGAGGAACATCACGAGAGAGATCAGGACGTAGAGCAAGGAGAGCCACCATCCAAAGAAGAGCACGTAGGAGAGGTTGCCACATGTGACAGTCCTGCCTGGGGGAACACAAAGTTTATCTCAGGCTGGGCACCACCTCAGACGTGCCACGGCAAGAGCTGGCACATTAAGCAGCTCAGAGGCCACAGGAAGCCACAGTGCAAAACTGCTGCCACGGACGCTGGCACTCCCATCCAGGGGTAGCAGGTCTCGGCTGTAGATCTCATCTCCAGAGTCACCCATGCCCAGGACCGCGCATGGTTTGAGGTCACCAGTCCTATTTAGGGCTGCCAACCTCCAGGTGGAACCTGGAGATGTCCCAAAATTTCAGCAATCTCCGGAGGACAGAGATCAGTTCCTCTGGAGAAAAGGGCAGCGCGGGGGGGGGGGGGGGGGAGGAGAGACTATATCATTATACCCTGCTGAGATCCCTCTTCTCCCCAAATCCCGTCCTCCCCAATTCTGCCCTCCAAACCAACCAGGAGTTGGCAACCCTACTCAACACACATTATGGGTAGGATCAAGCGAAAGAGACTTCTCTCCCCCTTCTACTCTCCGTCTTCGAATTTGTGCAAGGATTTGGACACAGCAATTGAAGCGTCTCAAGTTACTACATCAGTCAAACATCACAGGATTTTTGTTGCTTGTTCTGCAGCACTCCTCGAATGCTGCGCTCATTGTCGTAAGAGGCTTCAGGCCCAAAGTTCTCCAGTTTTGCATCTCTCAGCAGGAGACAAGAGGCTGCCATGAGCAGTTCAGTCCAGCCCGAAGCTAGCCTCCCAGGTTTCGCCAAGCTCGGCGAGCAGCGGCGGATTGGTTCTCACCTGCCGAGCTTTTAATGACATTCAGATCCGAGTAGAGCTCTTTCACAATTTCAGAGCGGTCTTCCCAAGGTCTGGCTGTCACGTGGCTCTTCCACTTCTTAAAGCCAAACTGTTGAGCAAAAACAAAAAACAGATCAGCTCTGTTGACGTAAGCCAGTTTACTACCATTTCCCTCTCTGGGGAATCCTGGAAACTGTTAAGGTTTGGGGGTGGGGAGGAAGGAAGGGACAGGAGACGTGGATGAAATATGATTAACTCTCACCAGAAGCCACCAAAATTTTGCCAGGGAAGGTGGGGGGAAAGGAGAAATGCCACAGCAGTTAAAAGGGAAGGGGGGGGGAAACTACCACCAGTTGTGTAGCGCTGATATACTGGAAGAGTGAAGACTCCAAGCAATGATGCAGAAAGGGAATTTGGAGCATTCAGGGATCTCCTCTTCCTTGTACTTTCTGAAAATTGTTACGGTGGGTTTTTAATATAACGTATGAAGCTGCTTTATATCAAGTCGTCGAACTGATCTATCGTCTTGCCTCCTCTGACTGGCTGAGGATCTCAGGTCAGATCAGAACAGAACTGCCGGAACCTTTTAACTGGAGGGGATCCCGAAGAGGGGATCTGGGACCTTTTGCAAGCCCGGCAGGTGCTCTACCTGTGGCCCAAAGCTCCACCTGCATTTGAGCAATTCCCACCTTGGATTCTGGTCAGTTTTCAACCGTTTTGCTCTCCTAAGAGAGGATTTTTTAAAAAAAATAATACATTTTTTAAAAGTCTGTCTACCACTCAGGCAGGGGAAAGGCAGGGGTGCTCAGACTGAAAAGCAGAATAAAAATATTTAATCAATTCACAAAACCAAAACCATGTTCTCCTCCTCTGGCCAGATTATTTTTTGCAGTTGTAGCAAACAGTTCCTTCGTTTGCAGCACAGTTAACACGCCCTTTCACCTTTCCCCCAATTGCCAAATGCACCAAGACGGAGCAGACTTTTCTTCTTTTTTCTTTTTGCCTCCTCTCCTTCAAGACAAAGAAAGCCACCAAAGAACAGGGCGTGTCCCTCTTCTGCCATGTTCCATACCGAGAGACATTTACAGTCCAGGTGAAGGGTTCTCCTTACCCTCAAAGGAAAACTGGTCAACTCCACCTAGCCACCCTCCACCCGGAGTTTTGCATTCCCCCTTTGCCTCCCAGAGTAGCAACAGGACAAACCCTGAAGATGACGTCTACCAAGTCATGATTCTGATCTACCAAGGTCGGTTTTTGTATGCTCAGATTGCTAGCAGCTCTCCAGGGTCTCAGGAAGAGAAAAGCTTTCCTCATCATGTGAGATCCTTCACCTGGAACTGGACTGAACCCCCCAAGCCTTTACCATGCAAATCAGGGGCTCTGCCCGACAGCAACAACCCTACCATGTAGTTGTTGGAAAGCTTGTGTGCCTCCACTTCATTCTCAGCCGTGATGGTGGTTTTCGTGAGGCAGGTTTCGCACGTTTGCACTTCCTCGGAGTGCAGAGGGCAGAAGGAAGAGTTTGAAATCACTAGAAAGGCACAGGAAGAAAGAAGCCCCCGGTGAGGACTGCATTGTAACAGGCGCCGCCGCACGGCTGCACAACCGGCCCAATCTGACTGAAATTGTGGCTTCTGATTGGTTCTGGGGTGGCCCAGAAGTGTATGCTCGAAGCCTTCCCAAAGGCTTCAACTAATAAATAAAAATGCAACCCGGCAAAACAGAAAATGTGTCTGTAATGATTTCAAGTAAATGTGTGCATGTGTCTTTAAATGCTTGGTGTGAGACAGGTGAAGATTAAAGGTAAAATCTACCCAAGACAAAGCAAGGGTCATAACAGTGTCCAATGGTGGTTGTCGTTGGGTGATAATTGATTATGTCTCACTTTGAACTGTAGGAAGTTAGAATATAAATTTTTCAAGCACATTCACGAAATTAAGGAAAAACCTTTTAAGCCCATGGCTCATTCTTAGCTCCAAGAGCCAGCTCAGGCATTCAGGTGTGGGATGAGAGGTAGAAAAAGAGCAATAGCGGAACCATAAAAGTAAATGCCAAACCCTAAGAATAAAATACTCAAGGATTTTGTTTACTGTTCTGTTTCAAGTACGAGTGTTTTTTATATTGTAAGCCACCCTAAATGCCTGTTACCCAGAAAAGCAGCATATACACTTTTTTTAAAGAAATGGTAACGTGTTGAGTAATTTAATTTAACTACAAAGCCTTCGCCTGCCATCCCGATAAACAGGCTTGCTTCTGGCAGAGAAAGTGGGTGGACTAATGCATTCATGCACTTTTGTCTATTTGCAGAAAAAGGATAGCAATATTTTCCTTTTAAAAAGCTGAGCATTCTGGGAGAGGTCTGGAATATCCCTTACAAGCATCATCGCTATGACTGCTCACCCTTCTTGAAAGTGCAACTGCTTCCCCTCTATAAACATTTTAAATTAACAAGGACTTGTGACTGTAGCGGGTTAAGAACCACCTGCCGTTCAGTTCTGATGGGTGAGCAGACTTCTGAATAAGGTGTCTTTGCATATGCCTCCTAAAAGAAACAGGGATGAGAGTTGAAAAAGCCTCTGCTACGTGATCGGGAGCCACCACTACAAAGGCCCTGCGGCTCTTCCCCAATTTTGCAATTGCTGCCACGAATAAGCCGTCAGCAAAAAGATCTTCTGGTTTTTTCAAGCTATCCTCTCTTTTAGGAAGCACCCAGCTTGCCTGGAGAGATTCACCTGGAGCCTAGATCACAGTGTAAATTTTTTTGTGGAGCAGAAAGGAGGGCCTTACCATAGTCCTCTACCACTCCAGGTCAGCACCACCGAACATCTGAAGTGGGTCTTGGCTCCTGGGAGGAGAAACTTCTCTGGAGCCCCATGAACAGATAAACTGTCTTTTGACTGCTACTAAATTAATCCGAACATCTCTAAGACATTTATTTACAGAATTTATATCCTGCTTTTCTTTCCAACCAGGGCCACTACTTAGGGTTGCCAGCCTCCAGGTGGTGGCTGGAGATCTCCCAGAATTTCAACGGATCCCTGGGCCACAGAGAGAAGTTCCCCTGGAGAAAATGGCTGCTTTGCTGGGGTGGACTTTATGGCATTATACCTTGCTGAGACCCTTCCACTCAACCCTACGCTCTTCAGGCTCCACCCCGGAAAACTTCCAGGAATTTCCCAACTTGGAGCTGGCATCACTACCACTAAGTCAGCTCACAAGTAAAGAAAAAGACATGATAAAGGCTTTTTACTCAAATGGGAGGGCTGTATTGTAGGGAGGGGGTCTCAGATGCTTCACTAATGAGTTAGGGACCATAGACTTCATCACTATATTACCTTACATATTATCTGCTGCTTTAAATATGTACTCCTATGTACCACCAGTGCTCCATGTTGTCTAATGTTAGTCCTAGAGCTGATTATGTTCTGCTTCAGTATTTTTTCTACTCTGTATTGGATTCTTGCTGATACTCTGTCTTTTGAACTTGTATCTATTTACCCTATGGCATTGTTTATGGAAATGTCCTTGATACTGTATTGAAATGTACTTGATACTGATTGTACTAATCTCATGCTGTGTAATCCGCCTTGAGTCTCAGTGAGAAAGGCGGACTATAAATGACATAAATAAATAAACAAACAAGCCCATTAAAAACCCAAAGTAAAATATACATGTAAAAAGACAAAAACAGCAATTAGAACATAGGGAGGAAGCATGGGTCCTTGGGGAAACAAAGTCTTCGCCTGCTGGCGGAGTTCACAACTTACGCTGAACACATGCGCATCCTGCCCGTAACGTGCATACATGTTTGGAAAAAGAGCCAACAAGCGTTCCACTGACAAAAGAAATTGGGGACTAGGTCTAGGAGAATTGTGAGGCTTCAGTCCCACATTCAGCTGTGCATGCGTGCAACGTAACAAGAGAATATTCAACACATGTATAAAGAAAAAGCAAGCGCATGCCCTACATACAAGTGTACGTATGTCCACTGTAAGTTGTGCACAGGGCTAAAGGTGGAAGGCAATGGACCAATGAGGCTGCCCCCCACCAAGACAGACCTTTGGGACATCTAGTGCCCTTAGCCTACCCCCTCCAGACCCTCAGGAAAAGAGCTGTGCAAGCTCTGCTACCATATATATATATATATTTAAACTGAAGAGGCCAGGAATGGGGCCAGCCAGGGCCCTTCTTCATGCAAAGCAGGTCCTCCACCACTGGGCCCCTTGGCTTGTATGTGAAGGATGCTCACGTGCTGGCCTGGCTGCCCTGGGCGTGCTGCCCCCTTGCCCCCCTGCTGCACAGGAGATACACGTCCTTAATAAGTGCAGGGGATTCTAGACCCCTCACCCCGCAACCCCTTTGCTAAGGGGTTGAGAAGCAAGAAGAGAGGCCAGAAAAATGCTGCTTCTTTGCGTCCCTCCCCAAAGCCCAAGCGCTAGAGCAGGCGTCCCTCACCGCTCCCTCTTACCTGGCACGATCCTGGGGGTGAGGATGCCGTGCGGATGGGATCCAGAGTGCAGGTCGCCCAGATCTACCTGGGCACTGTTAACGGCAACGCAATGCCGGTCGCAGAGAGAACCTCGCCGGTGATGGTCAGGCTTGTGTTCCAAATCCTTGGGGAAGTCTGGAAGGCAGACACAGACCGAGTGACCATAAGACCAGAGAGACTCTCGACAAATGGGGAATTTCACTTTGACGCTGCTCATGTCTCCAGAGCCAGCCAAATTATTGGGCCGGTCCACACCAGCTGTGCCATCCCGGATTGCTGTGCCTGCCCGTTTTTCAGGGTTGTAGATTATATCCTGCTTTTCCAGTTTCAACTCACAGGATTCTTGCCAGTTTTAAAATAAAAGATCTTCCCAAACTAACAAGACTAGCCTGCCAGAACAAATCACTTTCGGTTAATAACAATTAAGACCTGGCAGAGTTGTCTTCAGGAAACCTAAAGGCTAAATGAGTTCTGCTGTGCAAGAAGCGCTTTCTGGACCATTTCCAAGAGAGATGAGAATAGGTCCATTGATGCCTTCTTGCGCTGGGCAAACAAGCTGCACGCCTGCGCTCAACGCCTTCCGTCAGGAAGGGCTTCTCAGGCATACATCTCTAATAAGACAAATGTGCAACTAACCATCCTACCGTTTTCTTTTTACACTTTTACCAACGTGATTTATGCCATCAAATGCCAGCAATGCTCCTCCACTCTCTACACTGGACAAATTGGCCAGTCCCTTCGACAAAGAATTAATGGACGTAAGTGTGACATGAGAAGTCAAAACATTCAAAAACCAGTGGGGGGACATTTTAACCTTCCGGGACATTCAGTTGCTGACCTAAAAGTAGCAGTTTTCCTGCAGAAAAATTTCAAAGGGAGAGTAGGAGACTGCCGAATTGCTTTTGATAATGAAGCTCAAGACAATACATTCACCTGGACTGAATCAAGACATAGACTTCCTTTCTCATTACCAATGCTGATTTCTTCACACTAGAGGTGGGCACGAACCGGGGGGAAAAGAACAGTGCAGTTCATGGTTCATCGTGTTTCATGAACCGCGAACTTTCATGAACTTGCCCTGGTTTGCGAACAGGTTTGTTTGGTTCATGAAAACATCACTTCCAGGGCAGCAGAAAGTCCATCCCCCTGTTGTCTAAGAAATTGATTGATTGGTTTGTGAAAATGTCACTTCCAGGGGAGCAGAAGGTGACTTCCGGGGCTGCAGAAAGCCCATCTCCCCCATTGCCTAGGAAACTGATTGATTGGCGTCAGGCTGTCTGCAGTGACAAACCGAAAAAACGAACCAAATGAACCAGCCTAAAGTTCGTGGTTCGTCAGAAATGGGCTCTGATGAACCGCTGGTTCACGATCCACAAACTGGCCCAGTTTGTGACGAATTTTGGTTCGTGCCCACCTCTACTCCACACCCACTACCCCTCGGCATACCTCACCCTATTCAATCATGCCTACCTTTGTCATTCACTGGCTATTATCATTTTGCTTCTGTAATCACTCCACTCTCCAAGATATAGGACAGATGGACTCACATTCTAGCTGTATCTGAAGAAGTAAGCTGTGACTCACGAAAGCTCATACCTGACCACAAATGTTGTTAGTCTCATAGGTGCTACTGGACTCTTGCTCTTTTCTACTGCTACAGACAGACCAACATGGCTACCCATCTTGAACGAATTGAGGTGTTTTTCATGTAGGAAAGATGTATGGGATTGCCAGCTCTGGGCTGGGAAATTCTTGGGAGATTTGGGGGTGGAAGGGACCTCCAAAGCAACCATTTCCTCCAGGGTGCCTGATCTCCATAATCTGGAGATCAGTTGTAATACTGGGAGATCTCCAGGCTGGCAACCCTAAAGATGTTACATCTGAAGCGGGAAGTATCCAAAACAAGCAACAGGCCCATTGGCACAAGCAACCCCACAGCAATAAAACATTACAACTGAACCAGCCCTGAATGCTTGCGCAAGTTTTGATATTTTACAAGCTACATTTTGGATCTCATGTGTCATCCAGTACTTTCTCATACTCTGCTTTTAAGGGCTACCTGTTTGTTAACTGGAGTGGGTTTTGCTTGTTTGTTTTGGCACCGTCCAGCTTGAAGAAAAGTTCTGGAGTACTCACAGCTAAGCGCCATTAGGTTGGTCCTAATAAAAGGTGTTATAGGGATTGTGTTCACACCTGCCTTTCTAGAAGGCAATTTCCTTCTAGGAAATCCATCCCACTGATAGTTGCACTCCCCCCCCGCCCCGTGCAAGAAGCCGGCTGCTGGTGCCAGGGGCCTCTTGCCTCACCAGCCAGAGAGATCATTAGCACAAGAGATTTGCAAGATGCGACCCAGTACCCGGTTCAGGTCTCAGGACATGCGACTGCTTCACTCCTTCCTCTCTTGGCCGCTCATCAGCCATTCAGAGACAAGGATCATATGCGCAGAGCTACGGACACCCCCCCCCCAAAGATCATATGCACCAAGCTATTGACACACTTTTAATACAGCGTTGAAGAGATCCGTCCTGGCTAACTCCTCATCTGTGGAATGGGAACTCCAACTCTCCCCTTCCACCCTATAAAATGCAGTCTCTCAAAAGTCAAAGGAGATGCCATGCAGTCCAGTGGGCCGAACATCACCCCAAAGAGAGCCAAACATGCGCTGCTCACATGCGCCGTACTAAGATAATCAATTAAGTTGCCGTTTCCGCCAGTTAGAGACTGCAAGATGCTGGCTGCTTCATGGCCTAATGCTTTCTCCCCAGAGGAAAAAAAATCCCCTTTATTAAAAAAAAAAACCAGAGGCTAAACCCAAAGGATTAGGAGTCCCTAAATATTACCTCTTGGAGCTGCCTGGAGCTGCCCAACATTTCCTTGAAAGCCACAAGAAAAAAGCCCTATGGCTGCCTGACTGCCGAATAGCACTTAACAGTGCAAAGGAGCAAAAGCCTGCTTAACACGAAGCGCAGCCGAGGAATTTGCAAGATGTTGCACTGGAGAGGCAGAATTCCCAAGAGCTGCCCCACGGATTGGGAGCAAAGTGCATTGTGGTACAGATGACACGGATTTAAAACTGCATACTTTGGTGTGCCAGTATGGCATAATGTATGGGAAAGTACACCCAGTACTTTCCCATGCTCGGCTTTTAAGTACTACCTGTTTGTTAACTGGGGTGTCCAACTGGGAAGCTGGGTGTAAATCCCCATTCTGCCATGAAACTTCTGGGTGCCTTTGGGCCAGTCGCTCTCAGCCTCCCCTACCTTACAGGGTTGTTTGGAGGATAAAATGGAGAAGGGTCATCCTAGTTCCTTGGGGGAGAAGCAGAATAGACGGGAAGATGGTTTATGCAGCTCAGACTGCTTTGAAGCCAATTCTGTGCCATGGGGAGTGAGAAAGAGGATGTCCCTTGAAGAGAATTAAGCCGGTGTGGGAAGCTGTTCATGTTCTCTTCCAAGCCTGAGCATGGCTGGGGGGGGGGGGTGCGTGATAATTCTGATGCAAGCTCCTGAGACAGGGAAGAGCCACGAGAATTCACATAAGCCGGCAAAGCAACATTTGTGAACATGTTGGAAGTACACCAGCCTTCACCCAGGAGTGAAGAAGGAAGATGTCAAGAGCTACTCACGGTTGGGTGGCAGAGACCAAACCGTTAATTATGCAGTCCACAGTTCCAATCTTGCTCCTGCCATAAACTCAACAAGTGGGTTTATGCAAGTCATTCCCAGCATCAGCTGACCCCCCCCCCCCCATTACAGAATGATACTGACCTATCTCATGTGGCGGTTGTGTTACAAGATGATATTGAGCTGCTGCTTGCGTCCCCGTCCACTGCCAGCTCGGCCACTCTTCCCTGATTGGGCCAGCCTTTCGAGGTCATTTGCATGTGTGGCCTGATTGGGGCTCACAACATTCCACACTTCATCCACCCCCCCCGCCCCCAACAGTTGGAACACAGAGGTCACTTGTGTATGCCCCCACTTTCTAAACAGTCTGCAGTTGCTATTGGGAGCCTTTGAATGTGTCCTGAGGTCAAATGCACCTCCTAGTTTCCCCCTAAAAGTTCACTAGGGTTACCAATCTCCCTGTGGCGGCTGGATATCCTGTGTGGCTGGCAGGCTCCTGCCCGCTTGCACCTCCCCTCTCTCTGATTGGTCAGCTGTAGAATTCACTTCATTGTTTTTTGGCATTAACACACTTCGCTTTATTCAAACACCTTTGTGAAGCTTGGGTCCTATGTTATTATACTACAAAACCAACTCAACCCCCCCCCCCAGACTGTTACATGCCTATAAGTATTTCAACTGGATTTAAAGTAGTTAAATACCGTAGCGGAGCACGGGTATCAAGCTAGTCAGTACATAAAGGCTTATTTGGTTGTTATGACTGATGGCACAGGCACTAGCCAGTATATGCCTGCTGAAATTGTGCAACCAATGACATTCACAACACAGCAGGGAACATGCTTGGAAGCATGGATGGAGTGGGGGGGGGGAGGAATTTCCCAGGTCTTTTTTAGCCAATTTACTTGGTAGGAAAGGTAACTTTGCAGGGAGATGGAAGAGGAGATATAATCAGACTGAAGAGGGCATTATCTAGATAAGACCATATCTTGGGAGGGGGAACACAATAGGCCATATTAGTTTGACTGTTTGATAAGTAACGATAACAGGAATGACTTTGTGCTTCTTAGAAAACCTGGATTTGGCAATTCCCTTAATGACAACGGCATGTAGGGCTGGGAAATAGCAAGCAGCCAACCCGAGACGACCACTGCAGCATCGAAAGCTTGAAACTGGCGCTCGTGAGTGTCTTAACTCCGCGCTCTTCAACACCCGACTCCTCAAAATTACAATCCTAACACACAAAAATGGAAAACTCCAACACTGCCTGCAATGGAGGAATGGTGGATAAAAGTTTCGGAGTTTGCATCAATTGCAAAACTTACTTCACTGATTAGAGAAAAGACATTTTACGTTTTTGGCTGAATGGAAACCGTTTATAGATTTTTTACATGAAACAGATAATAATGATTTGATGGTATCTGGACCTACGGATTAAGAATCATGAACAATAGAAAAAAGAGGGCTCTTATGTTTAACATAGAATAAGTGAGACTTTGAAAATGATATGTTGCGAAGAAGATCGGAACTCAATTTGTAATTTTGCTTGTCTTTTTCTTATCTTTCTAAACTGTATTTTCTTTTTATTATTATTAGCTGCTTGTCTTGTTTGTTCTTTTATGTTTATATGTATTGTTAGTGTGGGTTTTTTTAGACTGTTGTGTCTTTTTATCTTTTATGTTTACTGTTTATAGCCTAAGTAAATAAAATTTATAACCGAGATCGCAATCTTAATACCAAGGTTGCCGCAGCAGCCTCTGCTGAACCAACACACCAAGGTCTCATCACACAATGACCTCACCCTTCTAGCATTTCAAACATGATGCGACAGCCGTCGTTCAGGGGCAAGCGGGCAACTGCATACAAAAAAGGCTTCCGATATCCCATCTGCCTGTCCTGCCCAGAGACTTGCTACCATTGATCATTCCCAAACTCCGTTTTAGTACAAAAGGTTTATAAGCTGTGTTATTTGCTCAGCTAAGAAAAGCAAGCAGAGGGTCTTGGATCAGAGGCGGGGGTCTGATAGGGAGACTTTGGCATCAGGAGATAGCCGGCTCAATGTACGTGCCTGCCCCGTCACCACCACAGCAGCAATCTGCTCCCCGTCAGCATGCAAGAAAGAAAGCCAGCCTTGAATCTAGTTTACTGTCCAAGAACATGGCAGGAGGTCCACTGGATTAGGCCAGAGTCCATCGAATACAGGATCAAGAGCCAGGGCTACTAAAACCTCACTCTTCCCTCCCCAATAATCACACATATGGTTCACCATCAGCATTCTTCTACACAACACAGTTTCCATTCCATTCATTCATTCCATCTTTTAAGAACAAATGAAGCCCAGACCCTTCCACACGTGAGGCTCTCCACTTCAGGGACGCAAGGACGTCCCTAAAATAAGTCTATTGCGTTCAAAGAAAACCTGCAAAGCAAGATAAGGCAGAGAACTAAATAAGAACGAACAAGGAGGAACATTGATCCAAATGCAAAGCACAGAAAACCCATTCCTACCCAAAGGAGCTCTGTTGGAAGTTGTAGAATAACAAGACACGGAAAAGCGGGGCTAGGAAACAGATCTGCAGTCCCTCAGCACCCGTTTAAAATGATTAGGAGTCGGCTTCACCTAGTGCAGAAAAAAATATTTGGAATTCCTTTTTGCCTCTGTGTACTGACTGGCACTTGGGGTTTTTCCATGGCTGCAGAGAAGCCACGTTAGAGTCCAGGTGCCACAATGAGGCACTAATCTGTCCGGAAGAGCGATATATAAGCAGTTATTATTATTATTTTTTTACCCCACCCCTCCTTCCATGGAGGTCAAGGTGGCATATGCCGTTTTCCCTCCCCCATTTTATTATCACAACCACCCTGCAATGTAGGCTAGGCTGACAGTGCAGTTGGCCCAAGGCTATCCGGCACGCAATGGTGCAAACTAAGGATTTGGTCAAGATTCTAGTTCAACCATTAACCATTCTAACCACTACACACCATACCAAGTAGCTCTCTCTCACACACACACATTTGAGTTAGACAGAATTTTCCATCTGATGAAAGTTTCTGCGTTAGCTCAAAGGTTCACCATTCTCTGACCCGACCAGCTTCAGGTCACCAGACCCTTTGTTGTGTTTAAATTAGTTTAATTAATTAAAGTTTGCATACATAACTTCGTGCAAAAGGCAGGCATGGGAAGCCCGCCAGCAGAACAAAATTCTCTAGCTAGCCCTGGGAGTGTTTACTTCCCAAGCATCAGGCCAACCCAAAATGTGAACCTTACCCGGCCACACCTAAGCCCAACGTGTTCTTTTCTGCACCGCAAAGCAATTCTGTACCTGGAACATGTGAAGCCACTTCATAGTGTCCCCCCCCCTCGCCTCTTCCAGTTTCCTAGTTTGGCACAAGATATTGATGGGATTTACCTCCAAGTAGAACCCTTGATTTTATTTGCAACAAATCAGGGGGCCCTGCCCTGGATAGTCCAGGTGAGCCTGATCTCTTCAGATCTCAGAAGCTAAGCAGGGTCGCCCTCGGTTAGTAATTGGATGGGAGACCTCCAAGGAAGACCAGGGTTGCAGAGGCAGGCGATGGAAAACCACCTCTGTTAGTGTCTTGACTGGGAAACTCCAGAAGGGGTCGCCATAAGTCAGCTATGACTTGAGGGCACTCTCCACCACAAATCAGGTGTGGGGAGGGAAGAATGCTAGATTTGCCTGGCAGGATCAGGCCACAGCCCGTCTTCTGTTGTCAACACAATGGCAAACCTAATGCCATAAGCAGGCCAGGAAGGGAACAGCCCTTCCCCTGGCTGGCGTTCCCCAGCATGTAATTCTCAAAGGTACACTGCCTCTAAACTTGGAGGCTCCGGTTATTCATTTACAGTGTGCCTTTCTCACTGAGACTCAAGGCAGATTCACAATGTGAGCCAAGCAAGGTTTGGATCCCCCAGCACCTTAGAAATCAACTAGATTTCCAGGATGTGAGCTTTTGAGAGTCAAAGCCCCCTTCATTAATACGATCAAGTTAGCAATTGCAGCCCATAGATATGGACAGACAAAGCACAGCCACTGAAGTTTCCAGCACTGATCCCCTCTAGTTGTCAGCCAAAACAGCAGGATAAGAAATAACTCAGTCAAACAGTGAGCAGTGGGGGGGGGGGGGGGTAAAGCAACTGTTTACTCCCAAGAGCAGCTGAGCCGCATTAAGCCCGTCACTTCAATGCACCATCCTGCTTCCCAACTAGTTGCCCCTGGGAGACTTACAGGCCTGGGCATGGAGGCCAAGCCCCCCCCCCCCCCGCCCCCAAAAAACTGGCCATGCCAGAGGTCCTGAGCAGGCGCATAAACACATTGTGCTGGTCTTTAAGATACCACTGGAACCAAATCTTGCTCTTCTACTCCAGACCAACATGGCTACCCACCTGAAATGGTGAACACACAAAGCTGCCTTGCGTTGAATCAGACCAGTATCGCCTACTCAGGTTGGCAGCAGCTCTCCAGGGTCTCTTTTACAGGTTGTCCATATCCCGTACCTGCCGGTTCTGCCGGGGGTTTGAACCAGGGGCCTTCTGCATGCAAAGGAGATGCTCTGCAGCTGATCTCCAGCCCCACCCCCAAGCATTTCCAGTAGGAAAATTTCCATTTACTATCTTCTTAAATGCGTCGCTTTGCTGTTACTGTTATTTCCTCTGTCCCCTACAACTGTGGGATGCCACCAAAATGCCTCTCATCATTAACACAGATCCAGAGGAGTTAGCCGTGTTAGTCTGTAGTAGCAAAATAGAAAAGAGTCCAGTAGCACCTTTAAGACTTAACCAACTTTACTGTAGCATAAGCTTTCGAGAACCACAGTTCTTGCATCTGACGAAGAGAACTGTGATTCTCGAAAGCTTATGCTACAGCAAAGTTGGTTAGTCTTAAAGGTGCTACTGGACTCTTTTCTATCATTAAAACAGAACTCTAACCTGAAAAGATTTGATTCTTAAGGCTTCGGTGCTGAATGCATTTTAATAGGTGGAAAATTTCCCTTTCTCCACCCGGGGGGCATTTTCTAGATTCACACACACACACCCCAAGCCCCGGTGGAAAGTTACAGGTGTGCCGCCTGCGCTCCCTAATGAAAACCTGGGCGACTGCCCACTCCCCACACCCAGCCCCGGCTCTGCATCCACCCGGCCGCCGCCACAGCCTACCCGGGGCGGTCCTGAGATGGCCCGGGGTAGCAGCCAAGCCCACCGCCGCCAGCGCTTGTCAGATTGGAGCAGGCCTGGAAAGATGCGCCTCCACCCCAAATCCCAAGAGCGGGGAAGACGGCCAGAAGCAAGCGCAGGTCGAGCCCTCTGGGGCCGCCCCCGGGAGGCTAGGCGAGGAAGGATCAGGGAAGGAGGCGGGCGGAAAAGCACCGCGCCGAGCCCCGCCGGGGCGGATTGGCAGCCCGGCGCGCTCACCCAGGCAGTCGTGCGTGGACCTCCGCCGCCGGCCCGGATCCGACTCCAGCGACATCGTCGCCGAGCCCTCGCGGCCCCCCGACGCCTCCAGGGCTGCTGCTGCGGCGGCGCCTCCGCCTCTCGCTCTGCCGGAGCCGAACCGCCTCCCCGGGCCAGAAAGACGCGTGCGAAGGGCTGGGCCAGGGGCTTAAAGGGGCGCGCACCGAGCATGCGCCCTCCCGGGGGTGAGGGGTGTGTGAACCGGGGACGCCTCCTCCCGTGCAGCCT
Source organism: Eublepharis macularius (assembly GCF_028583425.1). Classification (NCBI taxonomy): domain Eukaryota; kingdom Metazoa; phylum Chordata; class Lepidosauria; order Squamata; family Eublepharidae; genus Eublepharis; species Eublepharis macularius. The sequence continues at coordinate 4,146,387 of NC_072798.1, forward strand.
CCCGGTTTTGCAATTCACACGTGACGGGTGTTTTGTTGGCCTCCAAGCCTGCCGCGCGAAGGTTGCAAGTTTGGAGGTGACTGGCGAGCAAAGCTTTACTCCCAAGGAAGCGTGCGTAGCAGAGGCGTGCTGGGCGAGCGCCTCTAGGGACGTCAAGCCGGAAGGCGGCGGGTGCGCGTTTGCAAAACACGGGTGTCGCGCAGCTTAGGGGGAGGCCGCGGCTGCCTACTGGGTCGCTTTGCAACGTGTGAAGCAGCGCCAAGCCGAGCTGAATTTGGCAAGGAGGAGCAGGTCTGTAGGACACGCAGTGCAATCCTAAAGAATTACTCCATTCTAAGCCCATTGAAATCAATGGGTTTAGACTGGCATAACTCCGTTTAGGATTGCACTGTCAGCGAAGGAAAGGCACTCTGCGCATATTCAGGGGCATGGCGTTCATTCTCAACCATAGTTTGGGGCACAAGCTATACTGCGAACGCAGGAAGGCGCCAGTGTTATTACTGTTCCTAGTTGTGCCAGCAGCAACACGGGAGTAGAGGGAGATCCCATATTATTTACTTCATTTACACCCTGCCATTCTGCCCAGTGGGGACCGAAAGCAACTTACATCTTTTCCCTCTTCTCTTTTATCCTTACAACAACCCTGCAAGGTAGGTTAGGCTGAGAGTGTGAGAGCTTCTATGGTTGAGCAGGGATTCAAACCTGGGTCTCCTGGATCTTATTGTGTCACTCCAACCTCTGCACCACAGGGACTTCTGTTGCTCAAGCCCTCCTCTGTAACTGTGCCTAAGCAGTGGTTTCTGTATGGAGAAGGAAGGCTTATTGCAGTACAGTTAAGAGATATGGTGCCCCCCTTTCTTTTTCTTTTTGGGGACGTGGCAGCAAGGTGGGGGAAGAGGCATTTTTCCAGGCTTGCTTCAATTTCTTGGTTATTTTGGAATGCCTTTAATACTGGGGTCCCCCACCAGGTTATCTGGCAATGACCATTACAGCGGCTGTTTGAAAATGTTTGTTCATCAGAATTAGATCTGGTCTGTTATCCCCCCTGTGAATTTCCAAATTGCCCTCATGTGAGGCTGCTGAAGCAAAAACAGACAGGAGTCTTGGGATGCCTGAAAGCCTAACAACTTTGTAGACAGTCAGCAGCTTTGGGGACTAGAGTCCACTTCATCAGATGCATGCAGCGCGTCCTCAGGAAGTTGATGCTGGCATATATTCACCATGGGGTGCGCAGAACTCCTGTTTGTTTTTTCTGCAGACCTACCCTTGTGGCATTAAACAGGTCCACGACACATTTTATTCCAGCGTTAAGCGTATGTGAACTAGATGCAGGGAAATAGGGGAAATTCACTCATTGCTTCTGAAGACGCAGGCCACATAAGTTTATGCTAGAAGTTTAGCCTTTCAGGTGCCAACAGGCTGCCACTTATACCAGCGTGAGGTGCAGTCATTCTCAAAAAATGACCCAGGTTTGTATGGGCAGCAAACGAACTGATTAGTTAGTACAGTCTGTGGTTGTTAAGGTAGATCCAGAGGAGTTGGCCGTGTTAGTCTGTAGTAGCATAAATAGAAAAGAGTCCAGTAGCACCTTTAAGACTAACCAACTTTACTGTAGCATAAGCTTTCGAGAATCACAATTCTCTTCATCATGCATACAGTAAAGTTGGTTAGTCTTAAAGGTGCTACTGGACTCTTTTCTATGGTTGGTAAGGAATGACTCTTGCAGCTGGCTAGTGGTGGGTAAAAGATTTTGTATCAGATCCTTTCCAAATGCAGCCCCCATGTAAGGCCATTTTTATTAGGTTCAACCAATAAAATAGCAAGTGCCTAACTTCCCCAGAACCCCTTACCAGACTGCGGGTTCAGTGGGAATTGGGTGGAAAAGATGTTCCGGGGTGGGCTGGGTCCTGCAGTTGGTAAAAAACAGAATGCCAAGTGTGTGGGAGGCTTAACTTGATTGCCATGAACCAGCATGGCTGCCTTTCAGGTTTGTATTGGATAAGGCTGGGCCCGTACGGACAGCCCCTTTAATTGCTTCTGACAGTTGCAGTTTTTGCACTTCTGGGGAGCTGTTGTGCATTTTGACAGATAATTAGACAGCAACTGCATCGTCTGGCACAGCAGCCACATCATCAGTGTTCTCTTTTCCCACCCTGTACTTTGCGTACTGATCACCAGAAACCTGCTTTACTGCCACCAAAGAATCCTGGAAACATTTATGTGGATGCTGAGAATTTTGTGGCACAGAACCATAACTCCACTTCCAAGAACTACAATTTCCAGAGATCCTTGGCTCACAGTTTTAAGTTTGCAATGTGTACGTGTCCCTTACTAAGTTTCACTTGCAGGCTTCTTTGGTGGCTTGCCACTTGGCAATCACTCTTGCTTGTTCTGTTAGAAATGCTGTAATGTGGGTTAATACTTGGGGAATACTGATAGGAGAAGATCCCAGTCTATGTACTTTCCTCTTTGAGGCTACAACCTGTAGACATAAACCTGTTTGTTGCCGTGTTTTTGTGTGCGTGCGCGCACCCCAAATCTTTTTCCTCCAGATACGTAGCTCTCTATGTTGAACTGCAGGATTTGAGTCTGGTGGCACCTTAGAGACCAACAAGATTTTCAGGGTATGAGCTTTCAAAAGTCAGGGCTCCCTTCTTCAGACACTTCAGAAGGAAGCTCTCTCAAAAGCTCATACCCTGAAAGTCTTGCTGGTCTGTAAGGTGCCACCGGACTCAAATCCTGCTCTTCTCTTTAGAGGAGTTAGCCATGTTAATCTGTAGCTGCAAAATGGTAAAGAGTTCAGTAGCACTTTTAAGACTAACCAACTTTATTGTAGCATAAGCTTTCGAGAACCACAGCTCTCTCTGTCAGATGCATGACAGAGACTGTGGTTCTAGAAAGTTTAGGCTATAATAAAGTTGGTTACTCTTAAAGGTGCTACTGAACTCTACCATTTTGTTTCTCTCTCTAGTACATTTAATCCTACCCTTCTTTCAAAACGTTCAGGGCAACATAACTGAGAGTTATCCCTTCCCTATTTTCTTATCGCAACAACCCTATGAGGTAGGTTAGGGTGAGGGAGTTACCTGGCCAAATTCACCTTGCAAATTGCAGCGCAGCGTGGAAATTTTAACAAGGTGCTCTTAGTCTATCCTTTGTGGCTTTACCTGTGTAGAGTAAGTCATTCCAAGAACATAGATCCAGAGGAGTTAGCCGTGTTAGTCTGTAGTTGCAAAACAGTAAAGAGTCCAGTAGCACCTTTAAGGGTAACCAACTTTATTGTAGCATAAGATTTCGAGAACTGCAGTTCTCTTCCTCAGATGCATCAGACGAAGAGAGCTGTGGTTCTCGAAAGCTTATGCTACAATAAAGTTGGTTAGTCTTAAAGGTGCTACTGGACTGGAATTGGTTGGTCTTGGAGGTGCTGCTGGACTCTTTTTGATTTTGCTACTACAGACTAACACGGCTAAGTCCTCTGAACCTTTACAGAAGCAAACTGATCTCCACATCAGAAGGAGCTGTTTGCATCTGCATATCAGAAGATGTTTGCATCTACCCCGCCCCCCCCTCCTCTATATCTGACCAGTTTCTCTTTTTGCCCTCCATGCATCTGATGAAGAGAGCTGTGGTTCTTGAAAGCTTATGCTACAATAAAGTTGGTTAGTCTTAAAGGTGCTACTGGACTCTTTACTATTTCACCCCAAGAAGAAACCAAAGAGCACCGGAGGGTTACCTACTGAATAAAGAACCCCGCACACTAAGAGTTCATGGCCAGTTTCAGCTCCTTTTGTGTCTATAGTTGCACAAAACCCATACTTGCAAATGTGCATGTCACACCCCTGTAACACATTCTGCATAGATGTATGAAAAGCAACGTATGAGCCAGCCTGAAGACCAAAGCCTCCTGGTCCCACTTCCCGATGCTGGCCTTTAAGAAGCGCTCTGAACGGATCAGGCAGAGTTCAGTGCCCCCTTTGCTAGCGCCCCATGACTGCTTCGATTTGCTCAGCAAGCGATCCTGGCAGCTCTCACCACAGCCAAGAGTGTTTCCTAAAGGGCGCAGGCCTCTCTCCAGCATTACCAGATCTTCAAAGCCGCTTTCGAGAGCCAAGGCTCAGCTTTAACAGAGGAAATGAGGTTTTCATTGGTTTTATTTAGACTGGCTTGTGGTTGGGCACTCTGCACAGGGGTGCTGTTTCGCAACGCATCATGCTATCTAAGCTGAGCCAAACTTAGGAACAAATCAAGTTATTTACACCGAGGGAACACTGATGTATGATTCACAGGCTCGGACACTTCCACGAATAAGCTGGAACTAGCAATGACCAATCGGTATGACAGAAGACCCTCCCCCCGCCCCAGTCTGGGGGCTGTAGTTCCTTCCGTTGCACTTGGGTCTAGATATGGGGAGGGGCGCTCCTGAGATTGCCTCCTTTGGAAAGACGGCTTGATTTAGAACTGGCCTAAAGGCCCCAATACTCTCTCAGGGAACAAAATTCTAGGGTCTCCCGAGCTGTGCAGATTTTTTAGAGTTTGGTCGGGGTTCCTGTGCGATGCCTCCACTGGGGGAAGAGGGGCTCCCCCTCCCCCCTCACGTCATTTCCCCTGTCGTTGTTTTTTCTGCTCCACATGGAATATTCTGTGCACGTGGAGCAGTAAAAACCGGGGGGGGGGGGGGGGAGACTACTCCCCCTGTGCTATTTTGACATGAGGAAAAGGCTTGACGACGAGCCCCTCCTGCCCCCACGGAGGCATTCTGAGGCCGTTTGGGCTCTCCTTTATTTTTTTAACAGCCATGTACTCTTTAACTCCTATACGGCTGCGGGAACCCAGACCAACTCCTGAAAAATCTGCATGTATAGAGAGACCCTTAGGTAGTTACCCTCACATGGATATTCACTGATGGGCGATCAAAACTGATTCTGAGAGCAACACTGATTGACAAAATGCCCCTCCTGCGCCTCTGGATGCAATTCTTTGAAACTGGCAGTGGGTGGAAGACATGACCATTCTCTCTGGGAATATATGAACCCAAAATGTAGTGAAGCCAATAGTCACAAGAAATCTCCCATGCTACACCAACTGTTTAAACAGACAGCTGTGCCTGGGGTTTCGGATTTCCTTTGTCCAAACATGCCCAGGGTTACTTTTACAATTAGCTCCACAACAAGTCCCACCTTTGCTCTTATTATATGCAAGCCTCTTTCAGCTAGACGATATGTACAATGACCTGGGACCCACACATTTGAAGAGACCCATCTCCTGCTGTGTGTCCCTGTGCGCCAGCTACAATCTCTGACAGCCATTTGTTGGTTGTGCCACCTCTTGGGGAGGCTCACCTGGCATTAATCAGAACCAAATCTGGTTAATGGATAATGGCATTAACCAGATCTTTTCTATTATAGAGACTTGGGGGGGGGGGGTCTATTGATTTGGACTTTAATTGGGAATGTATTTAACTATTATTTTAAGTAGCTTAAATCATGTAGAAAGGCAGTATATGCATGTTTAAATAAATAAAAACATCGTTAGGAAAAATGCAGTAAGAAAACAGATGGCCAACAGCTTGCAAGTGGCAGGAAGACTGCCTTCTGCCTGCCTCTGAGCTCTCCAGAGCTCATTGTGCTGGCACCCGGTGCAAGTTGGCACCAGTAACCAGCAGCTAAACAGGAAGCAAAACACAGAGAGGGTGGCACTATAGTTCGGGCCACAAGGCAGCGCACCGGGCAGCCTGCAGCTTCCCTCTCTCCCCGTAGTTGGGGTAACAGACAAACTGTTCTGCTTCTAAAGACAGCACCAGTGCCCTGTATTGAAGATTTGGGCATGGGGTGGGGAAACCTACGAAAGGGTCTGGGAAGGCAGTCAGCAGAAAGGCATTTGATGGGAGCGGGTTTGCAAGCCAGAGAGATGGAGACAAAAGGCATTCATCCGTATTGAGATACACTCAGCTCATCTTGGTTCTAGCTCGCTCTGCGCATAGAGCAGGGTTAGTAAACGGGGGAAATGCCAGGTGCAGAAATGTGAAAAACTCAAAATCAGCTGGCGAAGAATATTCCATAGATGGACTTAGAAAAACTGATAATTCACATTTTGCCAGAAGGAATGTGTGAGAGCACTGAGCAGAGCAGAACAGTGAAGACTCAAGGATTTTCCTTCACTTTTCCAGCGAGAAAATTAGACATTTGGAAGAATGCTGGGGGAAAAAGCCACATGAAATATTCTCTCTTCCGGAATTAAGTGAAACGTAGCATGAAGATTTTTAAGACAATCTACAGCGTCAGTGAACGACAAGCCCCTTGCATACTGCAGACAAATACAATGTTTTCAAGGACCTATTTAGTTTCATCTGACTGATTTTGTCCACAACGTGTATGCTATAACATGTGGGATAATACACTGTTTAAGCATTCAACGGAACTCTGTTATAAACTTGATATCCAGCTTTACTGCTTGCCCTACTGTGACTACTCATGCACCCACAAACCCAGTTGCCAACGCACTGCGCGATTTTGTAAGTTATGCTGCAAAATGAGCAAAGCTTGTCCCCCCTCCCCAGCCATCATCCCTCTCACCCCATTACTGTTCCCACTGACAGCTAAGAAATCCAGCCCTGAACCTCGGCCTCTCTTCACATAAGAGAAACTAGGATTTGGCTGGCTGTGGGTGCGGAGGGTGGGGTGGGCCACGTCAATGTGAGGAAAGACAGCAGCTTGGGGGACTAGTAAAGTGGGGAGGGCATGATGTGGAGCTAGGAATGCGATGAGCGCAGGAATGCCAGCAATCAATTGGATTTTTAAGGGCTTGACAATAAAGGAGCACAGACAGAAACCGGGCCCGAGGCACATCTAATCAGCCTACTACACAGCCGCTAGTTTAACAATTCCTTTGGTGCAAGCAACTTTCTAGAAAGCATTCCATGTGCCTACCTCTTGCAGGCAGGCAGAATTTTTGTAATCATTTGAAGGTCATGAAATAATTAACCTCCCTGATATCTTGAGTAGAGTATCTGATTAATGTTACAAGTAATCAGGCAAAAGAAGCAAGGCAGGGGGGAGCTAAAATGCTGAGACTCAACCCCTGGAACTGTGGCATAAAGGCACGCATGTCCAAACCAAACGTTAAGCAGACTTAATCCCTTTAATGACAGAATCAAGATATTAACAAAGGCCTTTAACTCCCCAAGGAGATTGTAGCTTGGATGAGAAATGTGGTCTTCTGTCACAGCGTAGTATATCTAACAGCTCCATCAACCACCCCCCTTCTACCGACTTTCCCAACCTGGTTCCTATAAAATACAGTACAAAGACCCAGTGAAGAGGCAAACATGAGGTTCTGCTTACAAGAATCCCAATTTGGATCATGGCATGACCAGTGGGACGCTTCAGGAAAGGTGTTACAGAACTGGATTTGGGCCTGTTAGCGCTATTCCAGGAGATGTTAAGAAGTGTTATTTTTGGCCCCAGCAAGCCAGGTTAGACCCACAAACAATACAGTTCCGGGCAATAAATTCAGGTTTCGGTACCGAGGGTTATGAAAACATACTTTATAAATTGCTTTCCAGCATCACTCACTAAGCTGGTCACCTTGAACGTGATGTTACAGAACTCGTATGTTGTGCCAGGGGGCATCCCCAACAAAGGAGATGCTTAACTGTAACCAAAGAGCTTGCAGCCCACTTGGAAAGCATCACTGATAAGACGGGAGCAGGGCCTGTTCACTCCAACAGGGTTTTACAACTGATGTTCCTGGAGGGATTCCATGTTCTATTAAGCAAACAAAACATGCCAGAGTTTGCAAAGAAATAGGCGTCCTTCAAGTGTGGCCTCTCCTCTCTGGTCACTCGTGATTTTACCTGAAGAGTAAAAAGTAGTTTTTTTCTTTTTGGGTAACGTGACTCATGAGGCAGCTTTGCTGGAATAATAGCACGATGCCCCAATTTCTACACATTAAGTTCATTCTCTGTAGCCAAAAAGCTGATCTCATGCTCACGCTTTCCAAGCTACGGGCCTCAAGGACCCCCAGTTATTTGCAGTGTAATGCACAGGAAAAGAAAATGCATTCTTTCGGAGATGTGGAAGCCAGTCAAACTGTGCACTTCCCGGAGTCTCATCAAAACCTCAGAATTTGAAAAAAGAAATACGGGTACAAAATCTCAAGAGACCAGAACAGAAGAAACACCACTTTCCAAAGGCCTTGGGCGGGGGGGGGGGGGAGAAAGTATGTTAAAAGTATACTTTGCTTAAAAACAGAGACTATTTTGTAGCAGCCAGATCACTTCAAAATGTTACTGCTGATGTGGCTGCTTGCAAGGGCAATTTGGAATAGAGCAAACCCGCCAACCCTCTTAGCAAGCCAAAGGCACATGGCCTTTGAAGGAGGAGGGTAGCAGCAATTGAGAAGACAACACAGCACCTGAATGCAGCACTCTGGCTTTGTTGTGGGTCTGGGATTTCTGGGACTTTCCACTTCGATGAGCTCATGTGACCGTTCCTCTCCCTTTCAAAAAAGGGGAGGTTACTAAAAATACACGCAGCTACCAGCGGTACACTTGAATTCTCTGGACCCAGTTCAGTAAGATGTTATTCTATGACTCAGCATCATACTTCTGCAACTGTTGCAATTCATGGCGTGCCTGATGTCAAGCAGAAGTGGCACAGACGCAAAACTTCCAACGTCTGCTGTCCAAAAGGGAAATTTTACCCAGCAGAAGTGAGACTCCAAAAGGGAAGCTCACCTCATTCCAGGAGCGATGGACCTTCATCTTCAGCTGGAAATTCTTCAGCTTCAGTGCTAAAAATATTTCACTATGTCCCAAAGACAGTTTTAAAAATTTCTCGCTTAACATCCAAGCCATGTTTTTAAGGCCCCAAGCTGCCAAGTCCTCTTCCCCAACAGGCGGCAGGCATTCACCAGGATTTCTATTGCACCAGCCGGCAAGCACCTTAGTCTCCAAAAATCCACAGAACATTCACGCCAGATAAGCCAAGATTGACCCGTCTGCAAAGGTAAGAGCATACGTTTCATACACTGATACAATGCAGAGATGTACTATCCACAATTAGATCTTAAAAGCCTGTTTAGAAGCCCAACCTTTAAAAAGAAATAATTCAGAAACAAGAAAATCTAAAACTTAAGAAATGAGGCTGGAGGAAAAGCATTTCAAATGCTTACTGTCAGTATCCCTTTTGTGGGAGCTAGTATGGAAGAATTTTTTTAAAAAAATCAGGTTTCTGCAGCGCTGTTTCTTATTCTGAGGTCCCAGTATTATATTTCTAGGATTTTTCCAAAGTTTGCAGGATTTACAAGGAGCATTAAAATGCCACAGTAAGAGGCTAGTGGCACCTTCAAGACTGACAGATTTCCTGTGGCCGAACGTGCCTCGAGAACGTCAGTCCTCAACGCTTTGGCCTGGTGGGCTGATCAAGCCAACAGACGGTTAAGCATCCTGAGCACCCACCAAAATGCTCCCGGGGGTCAGCTGTGGCCCCCACATTGTGATTTGCTCACCCCTTTCAAACATACATCAGTGCCAATAAAGTCACCTTCAGGACACAGCACAGAAGGAGAGCCTTAACGTTTCAGAGCAGGGGCTAGCCTTGGCAGGCTAGGGAGGCAATATTCCACAGCTGCCACGTCAGAAGCAGTGTTGCCTTAATAATAACAATAACAGCAACAATAGGGTAATTATATACCACTCTTCCAGACAGATGAATGCCCCATTCAGAGTAGTGGGTGTTGCTATCCCCACAATACAGCTGGGGATGAGGGGAGTGACTTACCCAAGACCACCTTGGCAGAAGTGGGATTCGAACTAGCAAAGTGCTGATTCACAACCCAACCACTTAACCACTGTACTACAGCAGCTCGCCTCGCACGCAAAGTCGCAGCAGGAGTTTTAGCTGAAACACGACCACTAAGCAGCAACAGAACTTAATTAACCACATTTCCTCCTCCTACTGCTGCGGTCATCGCTTTGCCACCTCTCACTGCACAGCTTTATCCCCCTAGCTACACACAGCTCTCTCCACTCCTTTTGCCCAATTTGCTTCTGGGCCAGCAGAGAACTCTGTTTTCAATGCTCTCTGCTACAAGTTATGTCTGCCCTCACTATTCCTTTATCAGCCTGCAATCTGGATTCTTCCTTGCCCTTCCCTGCCCACCCAAACTAGATGAGCAACCCCATGGAAGAGGACCTTGTCATTTCTTACTCCTTGCAGCACCCAGGCGCCAAATGATAGCACTAAGTCCAACCAGGAAATGGATGCTGATTTCAGAGTAACTTCAGATGTGCCACAACACAAAGACTGGGAAGCAGGGGTGCCTTGCCCAGTCGACCACCCAAGAGGAGAAGTGGAACAACGGTTTCCGACATTACAGGGATGCGGAGAAATGCCAGTGACAAGCACTTTCTGTTCCTCCTCCCCTCCCATCTCAAAAAGGTTACCAAATCTGTACCACGTACAACAGCACAAAGTGCTTCATACCTACCCAAGCATCCCAGACTCTTTTGTTTTGATGATGTACAGGAACATAAGCAAGGTATGGAACATGTTGTTTCTGCCCTGGATGCAGAGACAAGAGAAACAAGACTCTATGAGACAAAGCCACATATTCAGAATTTAGACAGACAAGCTCTATTGCTCCACCTTCCTTTGTTCATTGCTACCACCACTTCTATGCCCCAAGAGCTGTCAAAACACTTTTATCCATTTAACTTCATTTATATCCCACTTTTCTCCCCAATGGGCTGCCAAAGCAGCCTACATCATTCTCTTCTCTTTTATTGTTCCAACACCTCTGTGAGGTAGGTTAGGCTGAGAGTATGTGATTGCCCTAAGGTCACTCAGCCAGTGTCACAGCAGAGTGTCCCCAGCAAGTGTCCCCAAATTCAAACTCAGCTTCCTGGCTAACATTGCGACTCCCTTCACATGCTCCTCCTCGTGTAATTCATCTCTTGTAGCTTAGCTCTAAATCAGGAATGAGTTGTACTGTGCCATAGACCGCAGTCCATCTTTGACCCTTCTTGGTCATATTATAACTTTTTCCTTTGCAGTGTGCAAGTGCAATAGGGACAGACAGGAGGGTGGGAGCAACAACAGAGAATGTGGCATAAGAATGTGAGTGTGAATACCATTCCTGCCCTGCTTGCTGCTGCCATGGCAAGGGTAGGCATTCCACACGCCCCATCAGTAATCAGCCTTTCTAGGTACAAAATGTCCGTCAACTAGTTCATCTAGACAGAGGACCGGTCATCAAAATTTACAGTTCCACCAGGGGCCACAGGGAAGCAAAAGTCCCATAGTTACCTATTTTTATCCCAATGGAGCTCAAAGGGGCAGGCATTGCTCTCCATTTTATCGTCACAACCAGCCTGAGAGGTGGGCAGGCTGAAAGAAAGGGACTGGAACCAAGGTGACCTGGCAAACTTCCATGGCGGAGTAGGGATTTTAATCTGGGTTTCCTCATTATTAGTCCCAACACATTACACCTTACTGGATCTTGCATGAAAAACTGAGATAAATCTTCAAGCTCTGAGCACAAATGTAAGTACGTATAATAGTAAAGAGTCCAGTAGCACCTTTAAGACTTACCAACTTTATTGTAGCATAAGCTTTTGAGAACCACAGTTCTCTTCATCTAATACATCTTACAAAAAGAGCTGTGGCTCTCGAAAGCTTCTGCTACAATAAAGGTGGTTAGTCTTAAAGGTGCTACTGGACCTTTACTATAGAGATTGAGAACCACAGCTCTTTTTATTTATTGTAAGCTTGTAAGCTCTTTATTTATTTATAAGCTTCCAAGAACCACAGATCTCTTCGTCAGATGCAATTTTATTATAGTGTAAGATTTTGAGAACCACAGCTATCTTTGTCAGATGCATCTGCCAATGCATCTGCCGAAGAAAACTGTGATTCTCGAAAGCTTCTGCTACAATAAAGTTGGTTAGTCTTAAAGGTGCTACTGGACTCTTTACTATTTTGCTACTACAGACTAACACGGCTAACTCCTCTGGATGTATAAGTATATGTATGGATCAGTGGCAAGAAAACAGAATGGGGAGACTGCAAGACACCCCCATGGCAAATTTGCCATAGTCTCTGCTGTGCATGGCATAATCCCAAAACACCATTACTCATGAGCAGTTTTACAATCCCAGACAGTCTCTTGTAACACAAGCATCTGGCAAACAAAACAGAAGACCAACACGCTGAGTCCCCGCCATGGATTCACCTTGCAGGGAGGAACTGGCATTTGCAACTCCTTGAGAGACACGGAAGCTCACAAGCGGTCAGCAGATGTCATGAAAATATCCCGCTGCAATCAATCCAAGGCAGGCAGAGTCCCCAGATGGCGCTTGCCGCTGACTTCTTTCTAGCCACTTTCAGTACCATCCGAATCTTGCCAAATTTGCATCCCTGCTCTTGAGATATCAAGGGGATGCCGCAGTATCCCTACCTTGGGAAGATTGTAGACATGCCGCTGGTAAATAAGTTCATAGTGGGGGGGATTGATGCTGCTCTGATAGATGCAAAACAAGTTCTCGTTTGAAATATCTGTGAAAGACAAATTCAAAAGTCGCCTTGATTAAAAGCGGCTGCTTTCACATAAGGCGATGCTTATCGCACAGCCCTTGGGATAGGGCTAGGCACATATAGAAATTGTTATTCAAAGTGTTCTGGGGCAGTGAAGGAAAACCTGCATACATGAAGCATCATGTGCACAATTTCAAACTGTAGTGTGCACCAGAGCCACCAAACAAGGTAAAACCACCGCACCTAACTAATAAAAGAAACATTACCTGGCTTGTCAGGTGTTTGAATGAAATGCTGGGAGGTAAAGGTTTTTCCATCTGGGTATTTTGGATGTGGCGGCAGCCTTGAGTCAAGGTACGTGCAGAACACGTGCATAACAATCTGAAGGAGGAGAAAGACTGCAATTTAGGGCTCACTCAAGATGCCGTAGAAACAAGCTGCCCCCCCAAACACACCTTCAGCCATAGAAATCTTAACACAATCATTTTCAGCACTTTGACAGCGTTACGGTTAGCAGGACCCAATGCGCTCTTTCCAGATAAACTCACAAATCCATGACTGGCTTAGATCAATCTCCCTCTTCCCAAATACAACACCAAAATTCTATGATGAAAAATGATGCTCAAAGTTGGGGGTTATCCATTACTCTGACAGCTGGTTTTATTTTAAAAATAGAACAGTAGCTTTGCAACAAGCACAGCTTCACTCTTTAAACGCACAAGAGTCTGGGCTGGATCCGACCAGCTTTTCCACTGGTGCAGAGGGAGGGCTCCCGCTTGTGGGATTTATACGGACAAAAATCCAGAGGAGTTAGCTGTGTTAAGTCTGTCGTTGCGAAACAGCAGAGTCCAGTAGCACATTTAAGACTAATCAACTTTATTGCATCTGACAAAGAGAGCTGCAGTTCTCGAAAGCTGACGATGCATCTGACGAAGAGTGCTGTGGCCCTGGAAAGCTTATGCTACAATGAAGTTGGTTAGTCTTAAAGGTGCTACTGGACTCTTTGTTATTATGGACAAAAAGGCATGCATAACTGGCACTGCAGTGAGGAAGGAAATTGGGAAAGGCTGCCCTCCCCACCCCCACCTGAAACAGGCCTTGTGAGAGGTACCAGACAGATTCTCTAAATAAATTAAGGAATGGGAAAGATTCTGCAAGACAGGAAAGCACCATGCATGCATCCTAGTTCCCTTTTGCATACGGGGGTTTGATTGTTGGCTCAAATTAAAATGCCGAATACTTTTCCTTGTTGGTTTTGGAGAAAGGAAAAACACTCTGGAATGCCACACCCACCCAGTTTCCTAACCCCATCTGGTTCTGAGAATTCCACACTGCCTTGGCTCCCCCACCCACCCCCGAACAATGGTTTACACAGGGACTTGGATCAATCTCTCTTCACTCACTTAGCAAAAAGAGGAAAAAATCCCCTTGAATGTAGCCAGAATAAAATCAACTCATCACTCTTCCATGTGGTTATCTTGTTGGGCTAGCTTATGTTGAAAAAAGTGTGTTTTTTGAGATGACTACTCTATTTGCTAACATGCAGGGCACATTTACAACACTTGGAATCAATTTTATTCAAGGGATTCAGAGTGTGAGGGATGTAAGCATCAAGGTAAATGGGAAACACCCAGTTCTGCAGTCAACTCAGACGTGGGCAGAACAGCTAATAAGAGCAGCAGACAACCACCACCTGGGAGACTGTCATCTCATTAAAGCTCAAATGCAGAAGGGTAAAATGGGCAGAGTGCAACCCCGACACAACACACACAACACACACACACACACCCATCTTTGCCTGACCATCGAGTCCTCCCCAGTACGCCTCGAAAAACTTACTGCCGAATCCGTGGGTAAGTCTGTATCCCATTTGCGCGCTTTGAAGTCTCCGCCACGATTCCATCGGAACGAGCTCATGCACCCACCTTGAGAAAGCTCTGTGGGTTGGCAGAATTGCATGGCAAATTATTTCTGTGGCCAGATGAGGGGAAGGCCAGGGGTGAAGCAATGATCTCAAATTATGAGCATTGTTGACATCACCTTAGCAGGACAGCAAAATATAAGAGCCAGTGAGGTGTACAATTATTAGTGGACTTGGGCCATGGTCCTGGGAGAGCCAAGTTCAAATCCCCATTTTGGCAAAAGTTCACAGCTGACCCTGGGCCAGTCAGTCCCACCTCACAGGGCTGCTGTGAAGATAAAGTGAGGAAAGGAGAATCATGTACACCAAGAGCCAGTCCTTGATGCTTCCATATCAAACAAGGGGGAAAAAAAGAGATACCAAAGTCAGTTGGGACATAGGTGGAGTACAGGGTCCAAGCCATTACTCTGCCGTAAGGGCCAGTCCTCCTCTCTTAGCCTGGGAGTGAAGATAAAATGGAGGGGAGAAATACGGATGCCACCCTAAGCTTCATGGAGGAAGGGCAGGATAAAAAGCTTCAAGGAGGAAGGGCAGGATAAAAAAATTAGATCAATGATGATATATATAGGGAAAGGTGCTCTTCTATAGCAGGCCATCAACAGCAGAGTGGACAGAGAAAAGGTTTGCTCCCAGTCAGAAAATATTAGAACTCGAGGGCATCCAGTGAACTTGACAGGCAATACATTCTGGACAGAAAAAAGGAAATACTTCTTTGCTCAAAGAGTGACCAAAATACAGAAATTGCTGCCGCAGGGTGTAGTGACGGCTGCAGGCAGATTTATTTATTTTATTCAACTTATACCCCGCCCTTCCCACAAGCGGGCTCAGGGCGGTTTCCTACAAATATACCATTAAAATACAATAAAAACCTATTAACGTATTAACACATTAAAATTCAGGCGCCATCAGACAGACAAGCTACTACAAGAGCATCATAAGCCCCGGCACCACCATGATATAACTCAAGGGCAGCTGCAAAAAGAGGGTGTGGCGGTCAGAAGGGGGACAAAAAGCTGGCCCCTAGTCAAAGGCCTGGTGGAACATTTCCACCTTGCAGGTCCTGCGGAACTGTAAAAGGTCCTGCAGGGCCTCAATCTCCATTGGAAGCGTTTTCTACCAGGCCGGGGCCAGGGCAGAAAAAGCTCTGGCCCTAGTTGAAGCCAGCTGAACGTCCCTCGGGCCAGAGACCACCAGAAGCTGATTATCTGCAGAGCGCAAGACTCTGTGGGGGACATAATGAGAGAGGGGATTAGACAGATTCCTAGAGAAGGGGCCTATCAGCGACCTACTAGCCATGGTGACTAAAGGGAACCTCCATGTTCAGAGGTAGTCAACCTCTGAATACCAGCACCAGGAAGCAACATCTGGGGAAGGCCTCTGCCTCTATACCCTGTTGTTGGCCCTCCAGAGTAACTGGTTGGTTGCTGTGCAAGACGGGATGTGGAATTAGTTGGACCACTGGTCTCTCTCAGCAGGGATCTTCTTATGTTCTTAGAGTTAAAAGACTGGCAACATTTGCCTAGTGAGAAAGTTATCAAGGCGCCACCACATACGTCCCTGGTAATCTATCAGGACTCTGTTGTCTGAAGCTCGTGGCCCTTCCCACTCACCCCCTCCCCAGCACCGGCGGAGACCAAAGTACAAAGCGATCAACACAACAGAAGCAAATGCTGCACGCAAACACTTTCATCCTATGAGATGACCACTTTACCTTTGATCCTTTCAACCAAGTACTCCTGGTTTGGCGTAAGGTCCAGGTACTGCACGATCGTGTTTAAAGTAGGAATGAGCGGCGCTTTCACCAGGGCTGCTTGCTTCAGGCTGCTGATACTGGCATCTGCAGGAACAAGAAGCCAACCCCCTTGACGCGCCGCAAAAGAAAAGCAAGAACAAAATGCAGCAATGGCCGTTCATTCCTTTTTTTTTTTTTAGAAAAATTTTTATTGGGTTAGAATATTATTATTTTTACATTACATTCAATTTTCCCCAAATTTTTCATTTCTAACCCCCTCCCTTTCCCCCCCTTTTGTTGACTTCCAACAGCTTTCCCCCCCTCTGTCCCTTTTCCCTTACTTCTATTAAATTCCTCTATCTAAAACAGATATGCATTCTCCATTATATTAAGCAGTACATCTTTAACTCCTTTACTTACTATACACCCAAACTGTACGTCCTTGGATAAACAATTTATCCCCTTTTCCCATTCTGAATATTTCTATATATCATAAACCTATATATCATAAACCATAAAAATTTCCCACATTTAAATCAAACAAATCAAACAATTTGATTTGTTCTCTATATGTTACTCATTTCATCTTTTTATGGTAATTCTATATAGCTCATCACATAGTCAATCAATTTAACTCTTCTGTACATTCAGTTTGGTGCATATAAATCTTATCAAAGAAAGAAAATATTGTTAGTTACTCAATCCTCATGTTTAAACCTTATCATTAATTATTCTCTATCAATGTTCTATCAATTAACCTATACATATCTATATATATATATCAATCTATTAATCTAACTGCTTATAAGTTCACTTTTCTCTTCCTCCCCCGGTAAAGTCACCCCTCTCTTTTATACTTATATTATACTTCAGTAGTTCTCAAACTGCCACAGTTTTCCTCCCACCTCCCATTTCTTCTCCAGATGTTGTTTCAGCTTCTCCCAGTCCGTGTTAAACTGCCCTGAGTCCAGATCTCTCAATTTTCTCGTCATCTTGTCCATTTCAGCCATATACAGCAATTTGTAGATCCAATCTTCAATAGTTGGCACTTCTTGTACTTTCCATTTTTGCGCATACAAAAGTCTAGCTGCTGCTGTCATATAAAATATCAACGTCCTATGATGGGCTGGAATTCCCTCCATTCCCAAGTTTAGTAGCAGGAGTTCTGGGTTCTTATTTATTTGAAACTGTAAAATTTCACTCATTTCTCTTATTATTTCCCCCCAGTACTGCCTAGCTACCTCACACGACCACCACATGTGGTAGAGGGAGCCCTCATGTTTCTTACATTTCCAGCATTTATTAGAAGTATTCAAGTTCCCTAGCGCAATCTTCTTTGGTGTCATGTACCAACGATAAATCATTTTGTAAATGTTCTCTTTAATATTAGTACATGTCGTTATCTTCATTGTAGTTTTCCACAAGTATTCCCATGCCTCCATTGTTATTTCTTTATTAAAATTTATAGCCCATTTCACCATCTGTGTTTTAACTGTCTCGTCCTCAGTATACCATTTCAGCAGTACTTGGTATACCTTGGATATTCTTTTCTTATCTTCTTTAAGAAGGGTCTGCTCTAGTTCCGAGTTCTCTGTTCGTATGCCCCGTTTTGCAGAGTCCGAATTGTATAAGTCTCTGATCTGCCTATACTGGAACCAATCATAGTTAGGTGATAGTTCCTCTTGCGTCTTTATTCTAAGTTTAGATACTTCAATTTTAGTTATTTCTTTGTACGTTAAGCATTGTTGTTCATTATCAACAGCTCTCGGGTCTATCACCTCATATGGAACCACCCACAAGGGGGTTCCTTCATGTAGATAAATTCTGTACTTCTTCCAGATTGTATATAAACTTCTCCTTACAAAATGATGCAGGAACATCGAGTTGACCTTCACTTTGTCATGCCATAGGTATGCGTGCCATCCAAAAATTTTTTTATATCCCTCTAGGGCTAATAGTTTCTTATTCTTTAATGTCATCCACTCTTTTAGCCAAACTAGGCAGATTGCATCATGATAAAGTCTCAGGTTGGGCAGTTGCATTCCGCCTCTTTCCTTTGCATCTTGTAAAACTTTTACTTTCACTCGAGGCTTCTTGCCTGCCCAAACAAAATCTGATATTTTCCTCTGCCATTTTTCAAATTGTTTAGAGTCTCTGATGATTGGTATTGTCTGTAGCAAAAACATTACTCTTGGTAACACATTCATCTTAACTGCTGCAATCCTGCCCAGCCATGACAAGTTCAATCTATTCCATTTGATCAAGTCTCTCTCTATCTGAATCCATAATTTTTCATAATTATTCTTGAACAAATCTATATTTTTTGCAGTCAGCTCAACTCCCAAATATTTCACCTTACTAGTTACTTCACAATCCGTTGTTTCCATTAACAATTGTTGTTTCTGCTTAGTCATGTTTTTGCATAGTATCTTTGACTTCTTTTTGTTAATGAAGAAACCTGCCAAGTCTCCAAACTCCTTAATCTTATCTATCACTTTTGGCATGTTCTCCAGTGGGTCTTCTACAATTAACATTATGTCATCTGCAAATGCTCTGACCTTATATGAATAGTCCTTTATTTTTATTCCTCGTATTTCCTCGTCTTGTCGTATTTGTATCATCAGAATCTCCAATACTAAAATGAACAGCAATGGAGATAACGGGCAACCTTGTCTTGTTCCTTTACTAATCGTCAATTTCTTGGTCAGTTCATCATTCACCATGGCCGTTCATTCCCTTGGCCTGCAAGCTTCGGTGGCTGAAGTACGCAAATTTATTTGCTCTGGGTCACAGCAGGCCACTACCATCAGACTCCTAGGGCAGGAGCCAAAATGAATCGGCCGTAATGGTGCTGATCATATATGGTTTTCAAGTGGTAAACAGTATAGTTAAACGGCAGAGCAACTGTTCTTTAGTGGCAGAAGAACAAGAAAAGCAACTGAGATCATAAATAGAAAAGAGTCCAGTAGCACCTTTAAGACTAACCAACTTTACTGTAGCATAAGCTTTCGAGAACCACAGTTCTCTTCGTCAGATGCATAAGATCATAAATGGAATCCTCAACAGATCTGCTTCCTGGCACCTCTTGGCAAAGGCACAATAGGATCGGCAGCAGTCACTAGCCAATCAGAAAAAGAATGTGAGAAGGCGGCTGAAATAGAGTCACTGGGTCATTCCTTCTTGGCAAGATTGCCACCAAGGGCTCAAAGCTCCTGAATGAATTACTCCTGGTCTAAGTACTGGATCACTCCCCTGAACTCTTATAAGATTATCTCAAAATGCTGCTGCTCGTTTTAAATCCAGGTACTTAACCCGGAACAAAAGAGCCAGCATGGGACAGTGGTTAGAGCATCAGAACTGAATCTGGGAGACCCAGATTCGAATCCAGCCTCTGCAATGAAAGCTTGCGGGGTGACCTGAGGCCAGTGGCACCCTCACAGCCTAACCTACCTCACAGGGTTGTTGGGAGGATAAACAAGAGAACAGAACTATGTAAGCCACTTTGGTTCCCACTGGAGAGAACAGTGGGGTATAAATTAAGTAAATAAAACAAATTACAGCACATTGAACTTATCATACCTCCAATTTGTAGCTCTGGACAGCCCATCCTTCTCAGCTGAGTGCTCACAGACTCAGTTTCTTGAACCAGGGGCACTAAAATGGTCTCATTAATCCACTAGGGCCAGGCAGGACAGGGAAGAGTACAGAAGTGGGAGGGGAAAAAAAACACAGGAAGTTAAAGCAGCAGCCCCAAACTTGAAATTACCGAACCCACACCAAGGAGGAATCACAGAGAGAAAAAGAGAATCTCCTGGATTTTCATGGTGCTTTTTAATAAGCCAACATACAGACTGATACACTTTATGGAACCACTTGTTAAAGATGAAGTCAGGAAGAACTGGGCCATACAAATCGACCCACTGCTGCCTCCGAGTGAGTGTGGGAGGCAATGACAATTCCCAAGCGAACAGCACAACGTTTAGAACGCTACCTCCACCTTAGCTCAGAAAATAAAAAGGGAAGCTTGTGTGTGGGAGGATGCAAGTCACTTCCTCTGGTTCCAAAGAGCCCAGAGCAGCACGCAGGAGTGGACTGGCCATTAAAGCCATCAAGGAAGTCCAGGTTGGTGGATGACTGAGGGGGACACCCTGACCCCGCAGACGGTGGGTCGGCCGCAGGCACCACGACTGAGCGCTAACAGCCCCCCCCCCCCCGCCCTAAGGCAGACAGGCATAATCTGGCATAATGATCAAGTTGGACAAGCTGCCCCTCGCCTGGCCCTTCTTTTTTTCCTACCCCACCCTCAATTACTCACATTTCTGAACTTGGCCGTCCAGGAGTCCATGTGATCGAGTAGCTGTCTGCTCATTGAAACTCTGGCCCAAACCTGCACAAGAAAGCAAAAGAGCTCAGAAACAAGTCGGGAATTCCGCATTGTGCCAACACGCCGCCAAATATTTGTCAGACTGTGGCTTGCTAAAAGTTGCAACTCAGACTACCCCTTGCAATGAGACAAAAGTCCATCGATTTCAAAAGGCTTTACTGACGATAAACAACCATTAGAAGTACACATTCCAAGACCCAAGGATCTTGGCTGAGCTTGAAAATTGTTACGAATGCCAGGCAAAAGCTGAGGTACAGAATAGCAGTTCCCTGCAGGCCCCATCCTCCCCCTCAGTTCTCAAAACCAATCAGCCTGCAGGTGAGAAAGTGAAAGTTTCTCAAGGGTGTTGGAAAAGCAGATATATATAGACATAACATTCCTCTTCTCTCTGTAAGCCTCCAGCGGAAGGCCTGCCACCTGCAAAAGAAACACTTAACATACAGACAGGATTAAAATGGAGTCTCTTTGGCTTAAACACAATCAGAACCTGACATTATTAACTCACCTCTTCAGCAGCCTGCTTGGAACTCAGATCGGCTTCATCTTTGTGGGCTGAGGGAGCTTGAGACCTGCATGCCGGCTGGTACTGGAATTTCCTGAGCATCTGTGCGTAGTCCGCCATGGACCGGCTGTAGTTCCAGAAGGTCGGACTGCTAGACGGAGAGCTGGAATCTGAGCTACCTGTAATGACCCAATAAACAAGGACGCAGGCAATGGAAACTGAATAGCTCAGAAAGATGACTCGGCAGGGATGGAGACTAAACACTACGCTACTAGGTACAGTCTGCTGATGTAGATATGTGCCTATTAGCAAGTTTCCGTGCTGCTAAGCAGGCCATGGAAATTAATTATGCTATGTTTCAGATCGATTTCATCTCTGTGCTCAGCTTTATGCTTGTTTAAAATTTTTCTGCTACCAATTTCTATTTTATCTGTTTCCCTGAATGTCCTCCCTGTTGTTCTTTATTGTACTTGCTCAGTGAACGTCCTAGCTGTCGATTATATTGTATTTTCACTTGCATTGTTGTAATCTGCCTTGGATCGCTCTGAGAAAGGCGGACAATAAATAAACAAACAACAACAACAGCTGCAAAATTCAGGCATTGGTTGTCCCCATCTCACCACAGAACCCAGTTTTTTTTTTTAAACGCAAAATGGAGTTGGTTACCCAGCTGAACTCTATGCTGTTTCTCTTCCTCGCTTCGGAGGAAGCTCTCTAGCGACTTGAGGTCTGTCATGTAGTCTTCCTTGCCAGTTGGTGAGTTATAGACAGTTGGTGATGAACGGTACCGAGACCTCATTCCGCTGGTATCCACTGGGCCGATGCTGGTGGGGTATGGCGAAGGACCTGGAGAAGGGCTGAAAGATGGTACCTGGGTGGAAGGAAAGGAATAACTAGCATCGTAATGGTGGGGGTTAAAAGTCTGGCTATTCATAAGACAAGCAACTCTCTTGAATTATACTCGATTGCTTGGAAAATGAAATCCTGCTCTCAAGTCATAGTTGAATTATGGCAACTTCTGGTGGGGTTTTCATCGCAAGAGACTAATAGAGATGGTTTGCCATGGCCTGTCTCTGCGATCCTGGTCTTCACTGCAGGTCTCCCATCCAATTACTAACCAAGGCCAACCCTGCTTAGCTTCTGAGATCTGACAAGATCCGGCTCTCTTAAATTTTATTTGCTGTTTAATTTGACAGCCAGTGTGGTGCAGCGGTTAGACTGCCAGACAAGGAGCTGAAAAACCTCCCCCCTTCTGCAGTGGGTGACCTTGGGCCCATCACACACTCTTAGCCTCTCCTATCTCACAAGGCTGTCGCGAGGATAAAATGTTGAGGACGGATAAAATGGAAGAATGGTGTAAGACACTTTGCTTCCCCGTTGGGGAGACACATGGGATACAAATGAAGTAAAAGAAAGACTTTGCATTAACATAACAGTAATTTCTATTCATGCCTGACAGATCGTAGGAAAATGAAAAGGGACAGAAGGTACAAATTCTGCCTGTGCATTGCAAAGTAATATGTTCGTGCCATTCAAGGCACCGTGCTCTTAAATACTGATCACGAGTCAGAGATGAAACAATTAAGATTATGAACTGAAAGTCTGCCGTTCAGACCTCAACCAAGCCCTGAATGCAGTAGATAACCTAAACAAGTTACTCTTTGCAGCCTCAGCCCTGCCCCATCCCATCTGCAAATTGGGTATAAGGCATACAACCTCCCCAGAAGGCAAGTAAGTGTAAAAATCAACAAAAGACTGAGAAAACGCCTTACCTTATTGTAGCTGCTGCCTGGAGAATAGCTCACTGAAGCGCCAAAGGAGCCGCTTCCACCTGACAGGGCCTGAAGCTGAGGGCTGTAGCTGGACATGCAGCCGGCAGCAAATTTGGGGCTGGCACTAGGCGAGCGGGAAGGGCTGTAACTCAGCACACTTTGGCCTTGGATGGGAGAGGAGGGTGTGGAAGGAGGTGTTCTCTTCGGCACCAGCTCATGCGGTGGAGTTGTCTGGACCACTAAAATTAGAACACAAACTGGAAAGACTGGCAAGACAAGAGGCACCACCCGAATCTGGGGAACTGAGCCGTTTATTCAGACTGCAGCTCAGAGACAAAAACTGAAAGCATGGTTAAATCCCATGTCAATGAGTTGTTTTGAAAGGAAACATACAAAGCTGTCTTATACTGAATCAGACTGTCAGTGTCAGTATCTTCTACTCTGCTAGGCAGAAGCTCTCCAGGGCCACAGGCAGGCCTTTCACAACATCTCCTGCCTGGTCCTTTTAACAGAACTGGACCTGGGACCTTCTGCATGCAGAAGAGATGAGCCTCTGAGCCCACTCCTGTTGCGCTTCCCCGCTTCTCCTTAAAAGCCTTAAAAGCGAACACATCATCAGTGCTTCCTCTTCCCTGCTACCTCAGCCTTCTCCACCAGCATAAACCCATACAAGGATCAACAAACCGGCATCCAAGACCTGCATTGTGCGTCTACACACCACCCATACCAGTCAGAGGATCCCAGAAGCTTGGCAGACACCTTTGCAGCCTATAAAGGTGGGCACATCATCAGGGCAGCCTATGAGGTGTATCATTCCCTCTAATAAACAGGTATAGATCTGACCATTCCGGTAATGTTTAGACTACAAACCTGAACTGCTATAATAGGCAACTCTTGTTCATTCGGTGATGTGCTTATTCAAGAAAGCGCCATCGCAACACTACACTTCTTAGTCCTTTTCTGGCTGAGAGCTATGACAGTTTAGTTAGTAGCTAATAAATGGCTGGTGTAGGTGAGTCGCTGATGCTCCTTGGCCACTGCTGGGCAATAAGATGGAGGCTGAATATTTGATGCTGACATTGACCACAGCATGTGTCCTATTATTTGCATCATTAAGCACCATGAGACATCAGAAACTATTTCTTCATGGACTTGCTCCCCTGGCTTCTTACAACCAACATTGTACCCTATCTTAAGTACTTTGTCATCTGACGAAGAGAACTATGATTCTCAAAAGCTTATGCTACGGTCAAGTTGGTTAGTCTTAAAGGTGCTACTGGTCTCTTTTCTACTTAAGTACTTTGTGGCTGGAAAGTCATTTGCTTTGCCTTCTCATCCCCACCGTTTATTCAGTATTTGCTCGGCCGCACCACAAGAAGTGATTAAAACATGGAATTCGCTGCCAGAGGCTGTAGCGATGGCCGCAGGCATGGACAGCTTTAAAAGGGGATGAGACAGATTCGTGGAGGAGAGGTTTATTAGTGGCTACTAGTCACAGCAACTAAAGGGAGCCTCCACAATCAGAGGTGGCGTACCTCTGAATACCAGCACAGGGGGAAGGCAACCTCAGGGGGAAGGCTTTGTTCTCTGTGCCCAGTTATTGGCCCTGCATAGTAACATGTTGGCCAGTGTGTGAGACAGGATGCAGGAATGGATGGACCACTGGTCTGATCCCGTACGGCTCTCCTTATGTTCTAAACATTTGGGATGATCAGAGATCTGCATTACAGATACCGTGAAAGCGCACCTACCCGCATTCTGCAGTCCAAGGAGGGACTGCTGCCCAGGACTCACGACCAGGCTGGTTGGGGCCACGGTGTATTTGAAGTATCTCCAGAAATCAAACAAGGCATTGAGGCTGAAGAGGGATGCAAGGGCAAGCTCTGGAGCAAGAGATAAGATGACACCGGTTTACAAAACGTTACAAAAGAAATCACACACTCAACTACTCTGAGATTTTTTCGTGCTTAAGAGTCCAGATATCAAATGGTCTAGAGATCAACTCACACCTTTTTTTTACTGTGAGATCAAATGAGCAAAAGTCTGATTATACAAGACACTAAATACAAGTTGCATTTAACGTGCGACTGCACTCACCTTCAAAATGGTGTGCAACGGGGGAAATGGGCTACAGAGTCCACATGCAGAGGGACGAGAGGCTTTTATGGTCCTAGCTTTCCACCCAGCACACCTTTGCAGTGAGAAAAGGGCTGTGTGTGTGTGTGCTGTTTGTATTACTGCTGGAAACAAGCGTCCGCCCAGGAGAAGCGTGGAATAGGCGGTAGGAGACACCTGCCTCCCATAGCAAAAAGCACGGTGGGTGGAAGACAAGGACGGATGAAGCCTCTTCTGCCTCCTTGTATGCACTCCAGAGACCACTGGGGTTTCCCCCAACTCACATTTAGCACCTTGTATTATTAGACCCTAAGCGATACAACGGCTGGATAAACGATCCACTCAGTAGGGGTCTTTCTCCTCTTGGTTCTCAGGATACACATCCTGTTTGAGTGACCATTGCCTGCATGTGACAAAGTGGGCTGTCTTCCAGAAACGTTCATGTCACAATATATTTGTTAGTCTTTAAGGCACTGTGAGACTTGTCTGTCTTCAGATCACCTGCCAAACAGCCGTTGCACACAACAACACCCCTTTGTTCCCTCACTATCAATAAGATATTCAAGGGCAAGTTACCACAAAGGTTGCTCTGAATTTCCCGAAGGGGCGAAAAGATAACAAGGGTTGTGAATAAATAAAGCTCTTGTATACTGTTAAAACACAGTGTTGTTCCAGACATCTGAAAACAATATTTTGGTCAAACACAATTTCTTTTTTTAAAAAATCGCTGTTTACATAAAAACAGAGCTATTATGTAATATTCCTGTTTGTGGTTGAAATTCAATAATAAGGTTTAATGCAGCAAATGTTTCAAGAAAGCTAACCTTTTAAAGTATCTATTCCGCAAGTCAAGCCCAGACGCCGAAACGGAGGCATGTTGCTGCATCTTCATACTTACTCTTTGCAACCAGAACAGTCAGACCCCCTTTGTACTTTACAAGAATTGTTAACTGCTCACCTAAACAACCAAATCTCGGAAAGATGGGGCGGACACAAACTGGGAAGCTAATTTACTGCAAGCCTTGCACTCATAGCTACATTTTCCATTTTGACTTCCCTTCCTTATATGTTCCTCTCTTCAAGAGTTTCAAACCAGGTTATTGAGCCGATTTGCAAACACGGATGAAGAGGGGCCGGTTTTGAATTACCCATGCTAAGAGTTCACATGTATGTAGCACTAAACTCCTGTTAAGGCAAACAAGGGATCTGTCCAAGGGAGTTGACAGGAGAGAGAGTGCACCCGACAGGTAGCTCCTGCTTTGCAAGCTATTGTTTGCATGGAATCCGCACTGGACTATATTATCTAGACCAGATCCAAGTGAGTTGGCTGGACAGCGAGTGCCTAGACAGTAAGGTAGTTTAACATCCCTCTCAGCTGATCAGAGCGCTACCTTCATATGTTTTTAATCAATCACAAAAGTACACACACACAAACGTGTCTATGGGACCGCCTCCCTCCGCATGTCCCTCCACGGCAGCTTCGCACACCTGAACAGGATCTCTTGCAGGTGCCAGCCTGTACATGGGAGAAATCAACAGCAACCGTACATGGGCTTACTCTGTGGTGGCCCCTACCCTATGGAACAGCCTGCTTGAGGAGGTCGGGAGAGCCCCCACCCTCCTGGCTTTCCATAAACAATGCAAAACTGAATTATTCAAAAAGGCCTTTTTTCAGCTAAGAGGGCGATATTGTAGGAAAGGGGTCCCAGATGTTTCGCTAATGAGTTAGGAACCATAGACTTCACCACTATGTTGCCTTACATATTATCTGTTGCTTTAAATATGTACTCCTATATACTACCTGTGCTTTATGTTGTTTAAGTCCTAGAATTGATTGTGTTGTTTCAGCAATTCCTCAACCCCATACTGTATCCTTGCTAATACTATGTCTTTGTAAACTTATATCATTTACCCTATGACATTGTTTATGGAAATGTTCTCGACACGGTATGGAAATACCTGCCCTTGTCCTTGCCACTGATTGTACTAATCTCACGCTATGTAATTCGCCTTGAGTCTCAGTGAGAAAGGCGGAATATAAATGACATAATAAATAAATAAATATTCAGTCACACACACACACATTTACATGGGAGCTTTTGCAGGCTATATCTCTTGGTGGTTGATACAAAGCACTTACCAATATACCACAGTAACCAGCCAGAAATGTTATAATAGGAACTTAAAAGTTTCCCGGACCTAGAAAAATGGAAGGAGGAGCCAAAAGTCATCCACAAGCCCACAATGGTATGAAAGCAACACTAGCAATTCCTTAAAAATGTCCACATCACCCTGTCTTTTAAATGCAATAGAGACACAATCATTTCGCTCAAGAAGAATGGTGTGGTTCAGCAGAATCAAATCTGAACCCGGGGCTCCCATGTTCAAAGTCTCACTGCCCAAGTTCTTGTCACACATCTTATGCCCAATCTGCCTCCCATTCAGCTGTCTCCATCCTAAACCCAACCTTCCAAGAGAACAGTAAATCTTCTTTATTCCACAATACTTGACTTTTTGAACAGCACACATGTTCAAAAAAAGCTTGTGTACATTTACTCAACAGTTAGCACAACAATCCTTCGTGGCAGGCTGGAATTCTTCTCACCCGTACTGCAAACTAGAAAGAGGGGCTGGGGACACGAAAGCATCTTGGCGAAGATGTTTTTGAATGGGGCCCATTTCAGACCGGCTTAACCACTGCACATCTCCAACTTGAATTAAAGATCTCATCCAGGTAGAGAATTTCTTACATTTCAGTGTAAATCATGCCAGCAACTGACAGGTTCAGAAGGCCCCAGGCTAAGACCACTTTCTTTGCTTCGGTCTCCTTTCTCATCTTGATGGTTCTGTCAATGAGAGAAGCGGTAGGACTTGGTTCCCCCTGCATGTTCTAGTAAGAGCAGAAAAGGAGACAATATAATTTCTCTTGCATTAAGTAACACACGCAATCTTCTAATGCCATATTAATCAAAAAGCTTCATCTTGACGTTTCATTTCTTAGCAAGAGTTTCAACCATACTTTTATGAGTACTTTCTGGAAGCAATCCTAAGCAGGTCTACTCAGTAGTAAGTCCCATTTTGTTCAATAGGACTTCTGCTGCAATCTTAAGGACAATTAAATAGAAGTATGTCACCTATAAATAATGTCAGTCACAACAATTATGTGTTTTGGTGATCTAGATATAGGTACTCAAAAGGAAGCATTTACTTATCTTAGGCATGGACTATGTAGCAACAGAATATGGCAATAAGGTGGGGGCAAAACGGACTGGGCTTTACTACTTTGGACTGCAGGAAAAAGATGATATTCTTCAAAGTATTAGTATACTAATAATTCTCGAGCACAGCAAATGAAGGGCTAGACTAGCACAGCAAGTGAGCCACTTTGAGCAAGTGAGCCAGTTTGGTGTAGTGGTTAAGAACGTGGGACTCTAATCTGGAGAGTCGGTTTTGATTCCCCACTCCTCCCCTTGAAGCCAGCTGGGTGACCTTGGGCTAGTCACAGTTCTCTGGAGCTCTCTCAACCCCACCCACCTCATAGGGTGATTGTTGTTGTGGGGATAATAATGACATACTTTGTAAACCGCTCTGAGTGGGCATTAAGTTGCCCTGAAGGACGGTATATAAATTGAATGTCATTATGAACACTGAGTGGGGGGATTTGAACCTGGAACCTCCCAGATCCCAGTCTGACACTCTTTGCTTTACCAGGCCTCTCCTCCAGATGTGCTCCTTTTTATTTGTAGGGAGTTTTTACACAGGGGGCATTAAAAACATGACTCCTGCACCTGCAGTTCTGAAGCTGCACAGCCCACTCTACAGCCTCATTTTGCTGCATCAACTTGAAAAGTCACAGATATGCTCCAAGAACAACATCCCATAAACAGAATTCAGGGGAACCCCTCCTCATTTTTAGCTGAAATACCCAGTATGCAGCCGCCAAATACACACAGCTTTGCTGAAGGGGATTTTACCAAGGGCACTTGCCCCTGAATTCCCATTCACCCCGTGACTGGGTGGACACAACTATCAGCTGCTATCTCTCAAACTCACCTACTCCTCAGGACTGGTGTGAGGACAAAACAGAACAAATAATCTTGGCGCTCCTAGCTCAGCACTGTCTACTCTCAACTCCCCTAAGACTCAGGGGGGAAAAAGCATCTCTAAGCTCTGCTGTCCAAGATCCCTTTTTAGCTAGAGGTGCTAGGGACAGAGCATAGGACTTGGGGGCCACGAAGCACAGGGTCTACCCTTATTAACCACCACCACCACCACACCTTATATACTGCTCTTCTAGCCAATTAGCACCCCACTCAGAGCAGAAAACACCACTGAGCTCAAGACTCGCCTTCAAAAGTCATGCATACCCATGCAGCTGCCTGAGACGGACTGTGGTTCCATGTAGCCCACTACTCGGCATACCACCACTAGGTATCTACATTGAGCCCCCCGAACAACCACCTTTATTTACCTACCTACACTTTTTTATCCAGCCCTTCCTTCAAGGGAGGCATAAATAGCTCTCCCCC
The DNA here is from genome assembly GCF_028583425.1 of Eublepharis macularius. Classification (NCBI taxonomy): domain Eukaryota; kingdom Metazoa; phylum Chordata; class Lepidosauria; order Squamata; family Eublepharidae; genus Eublepharis; species Eublepharis macularius. The sequence goes on from NC_072798.1 coordinate 4,175,875, forward strand.
ATTTTACTCTTACAGCCTTGTATGGGGGGGGGGCATCAGGGTGTGAGGTTGCCAACCTCCAAGCACGGCCTGGGGATCTCCTCAAATTACAGCTAGGTTTTAGGAAACACAATTCCCTTGGAGAAAGTGGCTGTTCCAGGTCTCTATGGCATCCTATCCTACTGAGCTCCCTCTGCGGCCTCCACCCCCAAATCTCCTGGAACTTCCCAACCCGGAGTTCGCAAGCGAGAGCCTCACAGCCTCCCAACGAGCTTTACGGTTGGGCAGAAATCTAAACCCGAGTCTCCCCACCTCTAACCTGACACTAACCCTTACCCAACGCACAGAGAAGGGGAACTGACCCCTCTCTTCCCCGTAGGGCCTAGCAGATGTGGGACAGAGAAAAGGAGCCACCTCTTCCCCTTTCCCCTTGGCTTACAGCGTTTCCACACGACCTCCAGGACACGTGTAGCTTCTCTTCACCGGCTCCCAGAAGCCTGCGCGCGCAGCCAGCCGACTCTCCCCCACCGACTCCTCGCGCTAACTTCCGGCACTGCGCTTGCGCAACGGGTTTTTTTTTTAACCTTCACTAAAGGAAGGAAGTGCTATTGGGGGAACAGAAGGGGCGGCAGTTGTTGCCAAGGCGACGAGGTTCGGGGCGGTTCTCTGAGGCTCCTTGGGTCCCGCCCCTGTTTCTCGTCTCGTCGCGGGAAGCCACGCCCCTTCTCCGCCCTCTCCAAGCCGGCTCTGAATTTCTGGCGGGAGAAAAGTTGAAGCGGCAGTTACCTGCGCATGCGCACTTGAGAAGACGCCTTCTGCACTCTTTTTTTTACTTATTTTTTTAAAAAAACTATTGATCGTTTTATTCAGCGAGATTTAATTCTAAATGAGCGTGCACAGAATTACAAACAGTTCCTCGGGAGGAAAGGGAGCGAGAGAAAATTGGCTTGATATTTTTGCAAAATAAAACGTAAAGACTAACAATATTTATTCAATTCAATTCAAATACCTTTAATGGCATACGATCTTTATTCTAGGATGAGCTTTCATTTTATTTATTTGTTTTTATTTTCTTTTTTTATGTCATTTATATAAAGTTGCCAGCTCCACGTTGGGAAATTCCTGGATATCTGGGAAGTGAAACGTGGAGAAACCTGGAGAAAGTGGGGTTTGGGGAGGGAAAGGAACTCGGCAGGGCATAACTCCATAGAGCCCACCCCAAAAGTAGCCATTTTCTCCAGGTGAACTGATCTCTGTGGCCAGGAGACCAGTTGTAATTCCAGGAGATCTCCAGCCACTACCTGGAGGCTGGCAGCCCTACATTTATAGTCTGCCTTTCTCACTGAGACTCAAGGAGGATTACAGTGTGAGATTAGTGCAGTCAATATCAAGGGTTGCCAACCCCAGGTTGGGAAATTTCTGGAGACTTATGGGGTGGAGCCTGGGGAGGGACCTCGGGCAGGAGATTATGCCACAGAGTCCCCCCCCCTCCAATGCACCCAATTTTCTCCAGGGGAAGTGACCTCTAGTCTAGAGATCAGTTGTGACTCCAGGAGATCTCCAGGCTCTACCTGGAGGTTGGCAACCTTATGTGGGGACAGCTTGGAGGGGGAGAGATTGCCAAATATCTGGAGAATAAGAGGTCCTGTCCCCTCAACAAGAGCCTTAATAGGATGCTATTTACCTCCATTCTAGGAAAAGCTTCACCTACCCATTTCCTCTATTAAATGGACAAGACATTTTTCTACAAGATTAAAAAGAGTCCAGTAGCACCTTTAAGACTAACCAATTTTATTGTAGCATAAGCTTTCGAGAATCAAGTTCTCTTCGTCAGATGCCTGATACAGAGACTGGTGTCTCTGTACCATGCATCTGACGAAGAGAACTGTGATTCTCGAAAGCTTATGCTACAATAAAATTGGTTAGTCTTAAAGGTGCTACTGGACTCTTTTTGATTTTGCTACCACAGACTAACACGGCTAACTCCTCTGCTTCTACAAGATTGTGGGCAACCGTAACTTAACTTCTCCGCCATGAGCTCTTTGGAAGAAGGTGGATGGGATAAAAATGTGTCTCATAAAGAAAGAGTGGGAGGGAGGAGTCGGTGATTATTCCCCTGAGCTCCTTGGAGCAAGGGTGAGCTAAAAATCGCATACAACTCCAGAAGTATCTAGCTAGATATTTATTTATCGAGAACCACAGCTCTCTTTGTCAGTTGCATCTGACGAATGTTTTTATTTATTTACTTTCGATTTCTATTCCACCCTCCCCGACTAGCAGGCTCAGGGCGGATTACACTCCACAAAACAACACACTAAAAACTTACATTTTACAATTTTAAAACAACCATATAAAACAGAGCAATATAAATATTTTAAAAGGTACAAAAAAGCAGCGCAGGAGAAGTCAGTTGATCAATCAGTTTGCCACCTGCTCCACCATATTAAAATTACTTGCGTGGTTGGTTAAAACAGTTTGATGGCGGATGCCTCTATTTGGCCAGTAGGGGCCCAGCTCAGCCTCAACCATACGCCTGGCGGAACAGCTCTGTCTTGCAGGCCCAGCGGAAGGATAACAAATTCTGCCAGGCCCTGGTCTCATTGGACAGAGCGTTCCACCAGGTTGGAGCCAGGACTGAAAAGGCCCCGGCTCTGGTCAAGGCTAAGCGGGCGTCTCTGGGGCAAGGGACCACTAATAGTTGTTTGGTACCTGATCTAAGCGTCCTCTGGGGCACATATAGGAAGAGGCAGTCCCAGTCCGCATAGGGCTTTATAGGTAAGGACCAAAACCTTGAATCTGATTCTTGAAAGCTTATGCTACAATAAAGTTGGTTAGTCTTAAAGGTGCTACTGGACTGTCTACTATTGTGCAACTATAGACTAACCCGGCTACCTCCTCTGGACCTATTTTATTTATGTTATTTATACTCTGCCTTTTTCACTGAGACTCAAGGTGGATTACACAGCGTGAGTCAGTACAGTCAATTTTAAGAGAATTTAAATAAACAGCGTAATAGGGTATATAAATGCACATGTGCAAGATGTTAAACCAGCAATAATCCAATCGAGAGTTGAAGAAATGCTGGCCTCTAATGTGCCTTAATTGTGAGGGATGTCATTAATAAACCACAATACACTGTGTCGCAGATGGAGTGGATGAACATTTAGTTGAAAAACAGGAGCAAATTAGTAACATTTGAGCTAGGTGGCGCCTGGAGATCTCCCAGAACTGCAGTTGATCTCCAGGCAACAGTGGCCAGTCACCCTGGAGAAAATGGCTGCTTAGGAGGGTGGAGTCTATGACATCATACCCTGCTGAGCTCCCTCCCTTCTCCAAACTCCTCCCTTTCCAGGCTCCACCCCCAAATCACCAGGAATTTCCCAACCTGTAACTGGCAACCTGAATCGTCACACCTACTTTCCAGGGAATCCTGGGAAATGTAGTTTCGTAACTAACAAACAGCATCCTTAGCAAACTTCAGTTGCCAAGGTTCTTTAAAGATGGGACGGTATTAAGCCGCTATAATATCTGTGGTTTAGATGAGACCAGGCAGAAAGTGTGATTGAAAAGGAATGACAGTACTGTGATGTCAAAGGGGCCTTCTCCCGTTCTGTGTCGTCATGGTTCTGAGAATGATGTGTGAAACTGGATTCTAGTAGTTTCCGGTCATAGCCTACGATATAAAGCCATGTGAGAGCTTCTCCTTGAGGGTCTCCATGTCTCTGCTATACACGTTGTTTGGCTGTCAAGCAATGGCTTTCTGTTTTCTCAACTGGTGGTGGCATCGGGATGAAGATTATGACCTGCAAGAGGAATTACCGTGCGAGGAGGAGGAAGACGAAGAGGCGATTTGCTGGTTATTAGGGGAGGTGCTACTTTCTTACTGTTTGGCGGCTGCATTTCTGAAGCTCCTTTACCATGGCTTGGAGTGGGTGAGAGTCTTTGGTTAGCCGTATTCTGGCCATGTGGGACGGGAGATCGGGGCAGCCTGAGAGAGAGGGCAAAAGGAAATTGTGCCCCTACCTGGTTCAAGTAAATGCTCTGGCTAGATTCGGACATTGCAGCTTTGCTTCCTGGGCTTACACTTTCTTCTCTCCATCGCAACAAGATATTTATTACCACTTTTGAAACAAACCATAGTTGGCTATAACATCCGAATGGACTAACTATGGTTTACACTTTTCTTGCAAACTGCGATTCCAAATAGTAGTTGAATCCTGATTTGCAGCGCAAGTACAAACCAAAGTCTACTAGTTTTGGTGCAACAGCTACGGTTTGCTGTGAAAGCAGAAGTAACTGAGGAGGAGATACACACACCCCATTCACAACTGACACAAGCCCATATATTTCTGCTAGTCTGTATCTTTTGTGTTTGGAGGGGGGAGGTGAGTGGGTGCAAATTTTAATGTTGCAAAAAACATTCCATAAAGTCATATTTGCAGAGAGGACTTGTGGCACGTTTGCAGCCCACTTAAGAGTATTGTTGTAACTTACTATTGCTAGTTTCCTTAGCAATAGTAGCAGGATGCAAATATTTTAAATTAAAAAATATGCAATTAGCAGGATGCAAATATTTTAAATTAAAAAATATGCAATTAGCAGGATGCAAATATTTTAAATTAAAAAATATGCAATTAAAAACACTGAAAGTAAGAAGTCACCCACTTCTTTTTAAATGGTAATATTCTTAAAGTCAATGTCATATTTTATAGTGAATTATTAATGGAGTATTTTGGAAATCTGTGGAATTGCCTTACTTGGTGGCCTTTCAGAAAGTGGAAAGTTGGAACTGGAAGGCATTGCTCAAGAACACTGGTGGAACAAGGAGTCCAGCTTTGCAAAGTAACCAAAATATTGGTTACTGTTCTAGGATTTGCCTATTTTTCCTTATGTGATACAGTAAATACAGTAAATGAGATATTTTACACTCAGCATAGTATTTGTGCACGACATGTGTTTATAGTTGGGATCACTTTTCCGTATGTTTCGGGCACAGATGCATGAGAACCGCTGTGGTGGAATTCTGTCATCGGGCTGTTGGCTTAGAAGTTCGAAAGGAAAAAAGGAGCTCTCTGATGGTAGCAGAAAAGGTACACTGTTGTTAAGTGGGAGGGACAACTGGGGATTGAAATGTCAGTCTTTGGCTTGTAGGAGCCGGCAGCAAAGGGGTGCTGTTGGAGAAAGCAAAATTTGTTCTTTGGGCAAAGCATAAATAGCCCCCCCCCCAGTCTTCTGAGCCCAAACCACTCCACTCCACCCCCCGCCATATTATCCTCTGTCCTGCCAGACGAGCAAGTTTCGCATCCAGTAGCACCTTAAAGACTGACTAGATTTCCAGAATATGAGCTTTCAAGAGTCGAAGGTCCCTGTAGAATACGATTTCTTATAGCCAGTACTGGAATACTTTCTTAGGTCATGTATCTTATATATAATTAGCCTGGATAAGTGTATAAATGAAAATATCCAATAGTTTTCTTAATAATGAAACTTACTAAGAGGGAAAATGGTTGTGTTATAATTTGATTGGTGACGTATAAAAACTATAGAGCTATTGTATTGTATTTTTAACAGTAACATTTCTTACAAATACTGTTAAAATACAATACAATAGCTCTATATGAAAAAAAAATTAACATTAACTATAACTAGTTAATAATAGTTAACGTTAAATATTTTTTTCATTTAAGCTAATGCGACTATATAGTTTATTAATCATTGGTTGATTTAATAACAAGGTTCTTTAGGATGAAGAGAGGAAATACGCCTGAGTTTGATTGTGTTGTATATTCTAAAACTATATTTTAAATGTTATATGGTTATTGTATTTTGAAAGTCCGTGTAATGCATAATCTTCATTTTTTCTTTTAAAACTTTTGTTCCCTTTTCTCCCTTTTCTGTACCACTTTATCTGTTTTAAAAAATAAAAAACATTTCAACAAGAGTTGAAGGTCCCCAGATGGCTACCCACCTGGAACTATCCTGCCAGAGGCAGCCATCATTCCAGAGCAGTCACACTGCAAGACAGGCAGCAACAAGGAAACAACCTTGGGGCAGGTGCTTTTTGTGGCCCCTGAGGTTCTTGCTTGCCTGAGATCCAGAGGAGTTAGCCATATCAGTCTGTAGTAGCAAAATAGTAAAAAGTCCAGTGGTAGCACCTTTAAGACTAACCAACTTGATTGTAGCATAAGCTTTCGAGAACCACAGCTCTCTTTGTCAGATGCATTGTCAGCTTTCGAGAACCACAGCTCTCTTCATCAAATGCATTGTCAGCTTTCGAGAATCACAGCTCTCTTCATCATATGCATTGTCAGCTTTCGAGAACCACAGCTCTCTTCGTCAAATGCATTGTCAGCTTTCAAGAATCACAGCTCTCTTCATCATATGCATTGTCAGATTTCGAGAATCACAGCTCTCTTCATCATGCGCATTGTCAGATTTCGAGAATCACAGCTCTCTTGGTCAGATGCATCTTACGATGCATCTGACGAAGAGACTTGTGGTTCTCGAAAGCTTATGCTACAATAAAGTTGGTTAGTCTTAAAGGTGCTACCACTGGACTCTTTACTATTTTGCTTGCCTGCGAGGCCAACAACATTTGACAGGCAATTCTGTGACTCTTCCTCCTGTCCTTTTTTTTAATTCAATGCAAATGAACAGCAAGAGGTGGAAATCTGCCAGAGAGGAATAGCCTGGGGTAGGAGGAGCTGCTTAACTCTGAACCATGGTTGATTTTCCACAAAATTGATTCCCCTCAGCTGCTTTCCCACATGCGCAATGTGTTCAAATGCTATAAGTCAATAAATACATTAATAGATATTCATCATTCACAATAAATAAGCGTTATTACAAAATTTCATATATAATAAGGTGACGGCCAATCTATAAATATCAATAAATATCACATACTTTGGACTGCAATATTTATTGACATTTCTAGATTGGCCGTCGCCTTATTAGATATAAGAGAATCTGAAATTTTGTATAACGCTTATTTATTGTGAATGATGGATATCTATTAATGTATTTATTGACTTATAGCACTTGAACACGTTGCACTTTAATAACTTATAAATGTATATATAGTCTCTTCACATTAGCATTGTTGCATTAGTTTCTCTGTTTTCCAGTATCTTCCTTGGGGAAGGCTTCTTTACAGTTAGCTTTCCCACATGTGGCAGAAAAGACACATGGCCACCTGTGAATGCCAAGGGAGGGTGATTTTGAGTGGTCAAGCCACAGGGGGAGAAACACCACCCTCGCCAAGCTTCCCACTGGTATCAGCCCCCCCTGCTTTTCAAAAGAAACCAGGAAGAATAATCCCGGAACTGCTCATCATGTTGGATTACGGTCAGGTTCCTGGTGGAGCATCAACTCAAGCTTCGGGTTGGATCCAGCGATGTCGTTCCACTAAGGGTGTAACTCAAACCTTACACTTTCCTCAAGCTCTGGTTAGCAGACATGCAGTGTAGGTTCTGTGCATAAGTTTGGATCAGGACTAGTGAATGCCGATAGCTTTGAACTTTCTCCTTTCACTATATTTCCCCAACCTGAAATGGCCCTGGGGGATGCCAGCTGCCTGCTTGGGAGAAAGTTATGTGCAGTCCATCAGTACATGTGGTTCTCCCAGTGGGGTAAATAGCTCCCTTGGGGCCATTTCAGGTTGGGAAAACAGCACAAGCAGAAGTCTTAAGCCCCTACTCCCTGCAACCACAGTCCAAATCATATCCCACACCCCTGCAAATTGAGTTTCGAACATGAACCTTGCAGTGCGCTTCTAATCAACAAGACCTACAGAGAATGCAATAGGAAAAAACAACTGATCCTCTTCCTTTGACAGAAGAAGTGAATGGTTGCCTCCACTGGTGGAGAAAGAGAGTAATACGACCAAATCTAGTCTCCTAGTCTAGTAGTTGGCTAGGTATTAGTAATTTTTTTGGGCAGTTTCCCCTGTACATTGCGGAATTTTCCTAGTAATGTTAGAGAGTTCTAGAGCTGGAAGGAACCTTCTAGGACAACCATCCCCCAGCTCGGTGCAGGGAATCCAAAACTAGAACACCCTGGAAAAGTGGTCATTCGCCTTTTCTTTGAAGACCTCCAGTGAGAGAGAGCCCTTGCCCCCAGTTCGTGGTTCCATTCTTGATCTGAAGTTTCTCCCAATGTTCAACCTAAATCTCCCCTAAATAACCCGTCAGAGCTGGTCTTGCCTTGGGTGGCAGCAGAGAACAAGCCACAGGAAAGAGGAACGAAGAAACCTTAAGAATGAACAGAGCATGGTTTCCAGTTCTGAAAAACACCAGGCTAACAAAACACTCTATACCCGACAATAGCCCTGCAGAGAAGATTAGCACATCAAGCACCAATCCATATGCAAAAGAACCTCCTCAGGATACAGTGAAGCCTCCCGCCATTAGCATTCCACACCCTGGGAAACTCTTACAGGATGACTCAGCTCAACCCCACCCCTCCTGAGTAGATACAAATGACCTGCCAACATCTTTTCCACACTGTGACACTGAGAGATCTCTGTCTTTTGGTGCTACACCTCTGAAGACGCCAGCCACAGCTGCTGGCGAAACGTCAGGAACTACAATGCCAAGACCACGGCAATACAGCCCGGAAAACCCACAACAACCATTGTTCTCCGGCCGTGAAAGCCTTCGACAATACAAGCCACAGGCCCCTTCAGGGCTTTGAAAAGTGTCTTCTCTCTGTCTTCTCCAGGCTAAACACATCCAGTTCCTTCAAACTTTTCTGAAGGGCCTCATCTTTGGGACCCCCCCCCACCATCTTTGCTGCCTTCCTCTGACCCTGTTCCCTCTTGTCTACATTTTCTTTAAAGTACAACCTACAAAAGAGACTTTTTAAAAAGGAGGAAATGGTGGCTGAGGAGGGAAATGTAATTGGAGAATGTAACTGATGCGTATCCACATGCACACCATCCAAGATCTAATTTTTTTACCTGGAAACAGCATTCCAGAAACAAATTGGATTCCAATCTACACATTTAAGTCTTGGCTGATCAAGTATAAACTTGTGAATGCAAAAAGGCATACTTATACCAAGTTAGACCAGTACAAAAAGCTACCAGAGATGGGGCCTCTTCTCTGGTGGCACCTCAAATCTCAAACATTTTTTTCACCCCCACCCCCCCAGATTTATTGGCCACAAATGGCTCGCTGACTCTGATTTTTAAGGAAACAAGTTCAAGGTTTCTTTGTTTTATTGGTATTTTTTATTGCTAGTTATCTGTTTCACAATGTTGTTTGTTGCTTTTACGAGATGGTTAGAGTTTTTACTACAAGTTTTGGAAACCAACTCAGTAGCCTCTTGGGAGGCACAGAATAATGTTCTAAATAAAGAAATATATAAATAAATAAAAGTAGAAGACCATGCAACCTGTCGAAAACGTATTTCAGTCAGTTTGTAAAATTGCAGAGCCCATGCGAGGTTAAAATACTGGAAGGCTAGATATGTAACTGTGTGACAAATATATTTGCATATCACATCAGCACACATTTCCTCCTCACAACAACCCAATGAGGTGGATTGGGTTGAAAGATAGAGTTTAAAGATACGCCATTGATTTAACAAGTCAACGTTAACATTTAATAGATTTTTGCTTGCTGATATAACAGGCTGAAAAATACTTTAAGATGATTAGTGTTGAAATAAGAGCTTGGTAGTTTTTAAAGGTTGTGCTAAATGTTTTCCTGATTTCCCATACCATGTATCTCCACCTGTCTATCTTCCTTTCTTTATCCATTCTGGAGAGGTTTATCTGTCTGTCCGTCTCTGTCATATTTTAATAACAACAACTGAGTTTATATACTGCTCTTCTAGACAGATTAGTGCCCCACCCAGAGCAGTGACCAACATAGCTGGGGAGCTGAGGCTGAGCGGAATGGCTTACCCAAGGCCACCTGCTAGGGATCCCAGACCCCCGGTGGGGGCAGGGGATCCCCCGCCCCCACCCCCACTTACCTAACCGGAGGGGGGCATGCACCTTCCCTGCGGGATCCCCTGCAGCACTGTGCATGGCGCTGTGCACAGCAGCCACTGGGATCGGGCCTATTTTGGCCTGGATCGGGGCCACTGCAGAGCACGGGGGTGCTCCTGCACTCTGCAGCACCTCAAAAACAGGCCCGTTTCAGCGCGGATCAGGCCCATTTTGAGCCCCTGCAGAGCCTGCACGTGCTCCCAGGGGCTGCGTGATGACATTCTGAAGTGACGTCATGGTGCTTGTGGGGGTGCATGTGCGCGCACCCCCTCTCCCCCAAGGTAAGTGCCAGGCCCCTATCCCCCCCCCCCGGAGGTTGAGGGGGCCTGGCAACACTGCTACCTGCTGAGCTCATGGCAGTAGTGGAAGTCGAACCAGCAGAGTGCTGATTCGCAACCAAACCACTTTACCGCTGTGCAACAGCAACTCAGGGTGGTGTATGTAAACTTTACATTTCATCTTCAAAACGATCCTGTAAGGTAGGCTTTGCCAAGAGAGACTGGCCCAAGGACACCGAACGAGCTTAAAATGGGGTTTATAGAAAAGTGCCATTCCAGTGGCCTGCATACAGTGTCTCAGCTCCTGGCACCTTGGTCTTGGAAATAGTGCTTCTTTAGGATTGGGTCCACAAGCGTTGCCAACTTCCAGGTGGGGCCTGAACATCTCCTAGAATTGTTGCTGAGCTCCAGTCTACAGAGATCGGTTCCTCTGGAGAAAATGGCTTCATTGGAGGGTGGAGTATATAGCATTATACCCTGCTGAGGTCCCTCCAATCCCCAACCCCCTCCCTCCCCAGGCTCCACCCCAAAATCTTCAAGGATTTCCCAGCCCAGAGTTGGCAACCCTAAGTTTGTACCAGGCCCCTCTGCAGGACCTCCTGTTACCAACCTCCAGGTGGACTTGGAGATCTCCTGATACTACAACTGCTCTCCAGAGCGCAGAGCTCAGTTTCCCTAGAGGAAATGACTGCTTTGGGGGCGGGGGGGGGGTGGACTCCTTGGTATTACTTCCCTGCCGAGCTCCCACCTTTCCTTGAACTCCTTTCTCCCCAGACACGGCTCCCAAATTTCCAGGAGTTTCCCAAGCTAAAGTTGGCATCCCTAGCAGGACCATCTAGGCTTGCCAGGTCTCCCTACCCCCTAGGCAAGAGGTTGGGGGTCCGGCACCCACCCTTTGATGTCCCTCCATAGGCACATGCTCCCAGCCCATGTGATGACATCGCTTCCAGGAAGTGACATCATCGCGTAGGGCACGTGCCACCCTGGGAGCACTCCCGCTCTCCGCAGGGGACCGAATTGGGTCGCTGTGGAGCACGGGAGTGTGCCACGCTACTTGGGAGCGTGTCCCAGGAAATGCAACACTCCCCCTGCCGGCCAGGTAAACAGGGTTGAGGGTGGGAGCGGGGATCTCCGGCCCCCAGTAGGGGGCTGGCAACCCTAGGCCCCCTTCCTCCTCCTCAGTGTTGTGGACTGGCCAGGTCTTGAGGCCTAGTTCATGCCAAGGAGGGAATCCTAAAACGTTTCCTACCCACACCCACACTTTTCCTCTCTTACAGGTTCCCGCAGTGAAGTCAGGGGCCCCGGCTGTGCCTGTTGCTGCCTGTTTCGCATGTGCTGCATCTTACGAAAGCTGTTTGGAGAGAACGCGAAGGTGTCCGCGGGCAGCTCGGCCAGCTCTGTCTCCCTCAAGAGGCGCCGCAGCAAGCGCCTCTCCAGCCAAGACCGGCAGTCCTTCTGTGACAGCCTCTCCTGGGTTTCGGGCACATTGGACACGCGGCCCCCGACCTCCGAGGGCAGCTTCAGCGGTTCCAGCCGGAAGGCCAAGAAGACCCGGTGGGCGGACGAGGGTCCTGGGACCCACTGGGCGAGAGAGCCACCTTGCCCCCACTGCAAAGCCAAGAGGACCAAGGAGTGGCTCGCTCAGCACTTTTTCGAAGGGGATCTACCCCCTCACAAGAAGAGCGGCTAATCTGAAGAGGATCCATTCGGGGAAAACGGACCCGTGCCCAACTTTGGCCTATGCCTCACCTGGGGTTTGTCGGCCTGAACCAGACGTACAAAGACAGCTGGTTCAGTCTTCAGCTAAAGACTGGGTCCTGTTAATAAACACAGAGGGGCTGGAAACCTTCATCGGCTTGTCAACACACCTATCTGTGTCTGTGTTTGTGTGACTGGAAAAGGGTGTGGACTATAAAATACGATTTCCAAATCAAATGCTATTCCCATCCTTTTTCACTGCAGGATGGCCCGTTTCCTATCATTTCCTTTTTTCCAATCTGTTATAACTACAGTTACCATCCTCCAGGTGAGCCCTGGAGATCTTCCGGAAATGCAACTGATTCCCAGATAGATTTGCCAGCTCTGAGAGGGAAATTTGTAGAAATTGGGGGGGGGTGCAGACTGGGAAGGGTGGAATTTGGGGAGGGGAAGGAGCTCAGCAGGGTATAATGCCGTAGCGGCTGCCCTCCAAAGTAGGTGTTTTTCCCATGGAAACTGATCTCAGTAGTCCGAAGATCAGTTGCAAATCTCGAAAATCTCCAGGCCCCACCTAGAGGTTGGTGACCCCCTGTCTCCGGACTACAGAGATGAGTTCCCCTGGAGAAAATAGCAACTTTGGAGGGTGGACTTTGTGGCATCACATCCCTCTGGCATCCCTCTGTGGCATCACTGAGACCCTCCCCCCCAACTCTATCCCCCCCCCCAGTCCAGAAATTTCCAAAACCCAAGTTGGCAATACTAAATAAGCCACTTTTAACGCTGCAATCCCAATCGGAAGCAGGACTGCCAAGAGCCACCCTGGGACCCAACGGTGGTTCTTGGCACCCCTAACACAACCCGCACATTCTATGCAAAGCAATTACGTTACTTTCCCCTGGCTTACCTGGGCCCTTGGAATTTGAACTCCTAGTTCTCCCAAGCACCCCGGTTTGGGAATAATAACAATAATAACAGTGTGCTTATATATCGCCCTTCTGGGCAGATTAGTGCCACACTCAGAGTGGTGAACAAAGTCAGTGTTATTATTATCTCCACAATACAGCTGGGGAACTGGGCTGAGAGGCACGGCTTACCCAAGGTTGCCTGCTGAGCTCATGGCAGGAGTGGGAGTCGAACAGGCAGAGTGCTGATTCACAGTCCAATCAGTTACCCAAGGCCACCTACAGAGCTTATGGCAGTAGTGGGAGTCGAAGTAGCAGAGTGCTGATTGGCAACCCAACCACTTAACAACTATGCTACAGCAGCTCCCTTAAAATAATAACAGTGTGCTTATATACCACTCCTCTGTTAGTGCCCACTCAGAGGGATGAACAAAGTCAGTCTTATCATTATCCCCCCAATCCAGCTGGGAAGGTGGGGCTGAGAGAAGTGGCTTACCCAAGGCCGCCTCCTGAGGTCATGGCAGTAGTATGAGTCGAACCAGCAGAGTGCTGATTCGCAGCCCAACCAATTCGTGCCCCACAAAGAGGGAACAAAGTCAATGTTGTTATTATCCCCACAGTCCAGCTGGCGAGCTGGGCTGAGAGGAATGGCTGACCCAAGGCCACCTGCTGAGCTCATGGCAGTCGTGAGAATCGAACCAGCAAGAGAGTGGATTTACAACCCAACCACTTAAGTAGTATGCTACAGCAGTTCAGTAAACCCTACTGAAGTCAGTGGGACTTGCTTCCAAGTGAACAGGCAAAAAGATTTATGGTTGTTGTGGGTTTTCCGGGCTGTATTGCCGTGGTCTTGGCATTGTAGTTCCTGACGTTTCGCCAGCAGCTGTGGCTGGCATCTTCAGAGGTGTAGCACCAAAAGACAGAGATCTCTCAGTGTCACAGTGTGGAAAAGATGTTGGCAGGTCATTTGTATCTACTCAGGAGGGGTGGGGTTGAGCTGAGTCATCCCCAACCCCACCCCTCCTGAGTAGATACAAATGACCTGCCAACATCTTTTCCACACTGTGACACTGAGAGATCTCTGTCTTTTGGTGCTACACCTCTGAAGATGCCAGCCACAGCTGCTGGCGAAACGTCAGGAACTACAATGCTAAGACCACGGCAATACAGCCCGGAAAACCCACAACAACCATCGTTCTCCGGCTGTGAAAGCCTTCGACAATACATCAAAAAGATTTAATTGCACGTTTCAAAGTTGTCCATCTCGCCTTGTTAGGGAGGCCAGGATGATTATATCTGTAGAACAGATAGCAAAGGAAGGATTTCTTATCTCCTAGTGAGTGGTGGAGGTGAAAATTGACCTGGGGACTTCTTGGCTCGCAAGACTTTCTTGGGGCATAGTTGTATTTTACATTTAAAAGGGCCACAGAGCCTCTCTGGCACTTTTTAATGTCATCCATAAATGCCATTAATGCAAGAGCATATTTGGAAGACGAATCACTGCTTAAATAACCAAAACATCTTGCGACACCTTAAAGATAAGGAAATATATTGTGCGCCACCTTCCAAAACCTATTCTGTCAGATGCACGAAGTGTTACATTCAGTTTGTAAAGATATTTGTACCCAAACTTACAAACAGCATGGGGGTGGGGGATTAGTATGAAGAGAGGCCAAAAGGCCCAGTTCCCTAGGACCAGCTGACTGAGGTTGCCAACTGGCCTGGAGAAAAATGTCCTGCCCCTTTAACAAAGATTTCACGGGCTCTTATTTAACAGGTGATGTAATTTACTTGGACTCCCCGTTTCCCGCACATTAAGCCTTTGTTAAAGGGAAGGGGCATTTTTCTCCAGGCCTGTTGGCAACTGTTGATTTGCAACACTACATTGCAGAGCACAAAAGAAAACAATGCTTTCCAAACAGGTTGTGCAGCCAGAGTCGGTGTGGGCCATTCAGGAGAGCAGGCTGAATACATATCATGTACTGTTGTATCAAGCAACTGTGTACCATTTAAGTTCAACGCCAGGTTTGTTGCATAACTTAAGCAGATGCAATTGCGGCATCACTTAGTAAAATAAAATAGGCCCAGGTCAAATCTCTCATCTCCCTATTGCTCTCCTCCCTCTTTCCTGTCCTACCAGACTATCTTTCCAAGCAAGCGGTGTTTCCAACTTTGTTGTTTATAGCCGCTGCTATAGGGTAGCAATTACTCTTTGCAGTGTGCTATAACCACCTTCTGTCACTCGTCTCATCTGAATTTCAAATCGGTACCTTCTCATTGGAGTCTCTCTCTGAAACGCTTCTGGTGAATAAGTACAGGCTTTAATTGTTTATTAAATGTCCAGGGAGTACTGTTACCAACCTCTAGGCAAAGCCTGGAGTCCTTTCAGAATCACAGTTGATCTCTGATGGTGATGGTAATGATAACAACTGTACTTATCTACTGCTCTTCTAGACAGATTAGTGCCCCACTCAGCGGGGTGAACAAAGTCAGTGTTGTTATTATCCCCACAGTATTGCTGGGGAACTGGGGCTGAGAAGAGTGGCTTACGCAAGGCCACCAGCTGACAGTAGATGGGTTTGAACCAGCAGAGTGCTGATTTACAGCCCAACCACTTAACTGCTATGCTACAGCATAGTTCCTCTGGAGAAAATGGGAGGCTCAGTAGAGTTGCTACCATACCCTCCTAGTGGGAGGGAGGGTGACCTGGCACTTCATGTTCTGAGCATGCTTCTGTTCATGCACAAAAAGCTTGTGTGTGCTCCCGCACTTGCTTGATGACATCACTTCCAGGAAGTGCTGTCACCACGCCAGCCACCGGCGTGCTCCCATGCTTTGTGTGGGGCTAATTGTGGCCCGTTTAGGCACTCCTGTGGCCGGTGCGATGATGTCACTTCAGGAAGTGACATCATTGTGCCCCGTGGGAGTGTGCTCTCCACACGTGTTCCCATGGTGCCTGCCGGTGGTGGGCGATCTCTGCGGCCAGACTAAAACCTATCACCGGTCGCCAGTGACCGGTGGGCAAGAAGGTAAACCGCCAGAACCACCTGGGATCCCTACGCTTCAGAGGGCAAACTCTATGGTATACCAGTCTCCAGGGTTTTCTGAGGCCAGAGCCGGCCACTCTACTAGGGGAGGTGAAATACTCTCGTGCAGGTTTTTGTGATGTCTGATTTGTGTCCATTTGTTCTCTTGCATAGAGACGGTCAAGTTTGGCCGATGTGAACAATGAGGGACGTCCTACAGTTTTCTTTGCTGGACCCCTCCTGCAGAAGACACTGGCTTCTGCATCACGCCTTACTCAAATGTGAGGAACGGAGTCAGTTCAAGCATCCTTTCCAGTGCCGCATCTCTGCCAGGCAAATCTATGGAGTGGATGTTTGCAAGGTACATGCATAGAGAGCGCAGAGATAGCATCCAGGAGAGGACAGGCCACCACCCCAGAGCCTGCGGAGCATAAAGCAGCACAAGTGCACAAACTATGACCCTGAGACCACATCTGGCATGCTGGAGCTTTTCATCTGAACCCTGAGTTGCTTAACCATTTATCAGAAGTATGGAATTATAGCACCAGCCAGCAAGCCAATGCGCCTCAGATAGCTCTGGGGCCCGGAGCACCGATCCATGGAGAGAGAGACACAGGGACACACCAGATCTCTGCCAGGGCTGGCCCAACCAGTAAGTTTTATTGCTGCCACGATGGAACAGGGATGGCTTTTGAAGAGCATATCGATTTTTATTTTTATGTTGTTCATTCTGAATGTGGGTAAGGATAGTCTCGGTGAGCCTGATCTTGTCAGATCTCAGAAGCTAAGCAGGGTTAGTAGTAGTAATGACAACAACAATAACAATAACAACAATAATAATAACCTTTATTGGCATTAGACCTTGGTTAGTAATTGGATGGGAGACCTCCAACGAAGACCAGGGTTGCAGAGCCTGGCAACGGCAAACCGCCTCTGCTATTCTCTTGCCATGAAAACCCCGCCAGGGGGCGCTGTAAGGCAGCTATGACTTAAGGGCACTTTCTGCTCCAAGCAAAATGTGCGTTCTAGACTGCTCCCTTTTCTCTCTATTGCATGTGGGCGCCAAAGTCAAAGTTCTCCTTGGGTGCCAACCTCCCCACAGCAGTAGCCACCTCCGGCAGCTCCCTGGCGCGGCCTGCTTGCTTGAATGCAAATGTGGGCGAGAGGCACGTTATGCAGAGCTGGCAGCCCCAGAGGCAGGACGTTGCGGCAGCTGGCTCAAAAGGGGCTCGGGCCAGATTGGAAGGCCATCCTGAACATTTGCAGAATAGAAAAGTTGGACCCATGAAGAGTTCGCCTGAGGGAGTACAGAGCCTTCGCCACTAGGAGGAGCCTCATTCTTCCGTAAGGAGAAATCCAGGCACGGGATGTGACCTAAAAACAGAGCTTGAGCTACAAGCGACGCCTTACACAGGTTGGACACTTGTCAGCTTCCCTCAAGTTTTGATGGGAAATGTAGGCGTCCTGGTTTTATAGCTTGGCTCTCCATTACAGCTGCAAGACCAGGATGCCTACATTTCCCATCAAAACTTGAGGGACGCTGACAAGTGTCCAACCTGTGTCAGGCGTCACTTGTAGCTTGGCTCAAAGAGCCCAACAAGAAACAATGCTGGCAGTTGCATGCGTTTATACAGCTGCCCATTTACGTAGAAAGAAGTGTGGGCTGGGTGCGTCCAGCTTCGAAAGCAAAGGATGCCCATGGCAATAGCACAGAATTTTCCGCCCTCTCCCATGGGTTATCTTGCACATTTTCATCCGCCCGGTAACTCAGGACAGCACATATGGTTTTCTGCTCCTTCAGTTCTTTCTCATGACAACCCTTCAAGGTAGGTTAGGCAGAGAGAGAGAGAGAGAGAGAGAGAGAGAGAGAGAGAGAGAGAGATTGGCTTAAGTTCAGTCAATGAGATTATTCACGGCAGAAAGGGGCTGTGGCTTGCCTGAGGAGGTCAGGAGAGCCCCCACTCTTCTGGCTTTCCACAAACGATGCAAACCCAAATTATTCAAAGAGGCTTTTTGCTCAAATGGGGGGGCTGTATTATAGGGAGGGGATCTCAGATGCTTCGCTAATGAGTTAGGGACCGTAGACTTCACCACTATGTTGCCTTCCATATTATCTGTTGCTTTAAATACGTACTCCTATATACTACCTGCGCATCATGTTATCTAATGTCATTCCTAGAACTGATTATGTTCTATTTCAGCAGTTCTTCAGCTCTATATTGGATCCTTGCTAATGCTAGGTCTTTGTAAAATCCTATGACATTGTTTATGGAAATGTCCTTGCCACTGATTGTACTAATCTCACACTATGTAATCCTCCTTGAGTCTCAGTGAGAAAGGCAGACTATAAATTACATAAATAAATTAATTAATAAATAAACCTGTATCTACAGTGCTCTGCATCACACCAGTCTTTGTTTAGCCCTGTTCCTCAGGTCACTTCCTACATCAGAGCTGAGCCGGGCTGAAAAGAGCTCAGGAGAAGAAGGTGCAGGGAGGGTAACCAGCCACCATCAGGGTGACTCAAAAGCCATCATGGGAGCCCAAAAAGACTTGTCCAGTAGCACCTATAAGACTAGCAAAATTTGTAGTAGGGTATGAGTTTTTGTGAGTCACAACTCACTTCTTCAGATTCCAGGTATCTGAAGAATTGAGCTGTGGCTCACAAAAGCTCACGCCCTACCACAAATTTTGTTAGTCTTACAGGTGCTACTGAACTCTTGCTCTTTTCTACTGCTACTGATAGACGAACATGGCTAGCCATCTACATTTTCAGGGTATGAACTTTCAAGTCAGGTATCTGACAAAGGGAGCTTTGACTTTTGAAATCTCAATGCCTGGAAATCTAGTTGGTCTCTAAGGGGCTACGGGACCCAAATCTTGATGAAAACAAAGATGCCACAACTGTCCTTCAGAGCAGCTTTTGCCTAGTTCCTTGCCCCACCCCTCAATTTTGAACTGTTAGGGCCAAGCTAGAAGTGACGAATTACACTTGAACAGCAAGTGGATTGAGTGGAGTGCAAGTGAACAGGGAGAAATACACTCAGGGCCAAGCTAGAAGTGACGAATGACACTTGAACGGCAAGTGAACAGACTCAGGGCCAAGCTAGAAGTGACGAATTACACTTGAACGGCAAGTGAACAGACTCACGTGTCTTCGGGCCAAGCTACAAGTGACGAATGACACTTGAATGGCAAGTGGATTGAGTGGAGGGCAAGTGAACAGGGAGAAATACACTTGCCGTTCAAGTGTCATTCGTCACTTGTTGCTTGGCCCTTCCTCCCTGTTCACTTGCACTCCACTTGCGCCCCTACGTGATCAAGTGGAGTGCAAGTGGAGCGCAAGAGAACAGGGAGGAATATACGTGAGTCTGTTCACTTGCCGTTCAAGTGTCATTCATCACTTGTAGCTTGGCTCTCACACATATTCCTCCCTGTTCACATGTGCTCCACTTGTGCTCTACTCGATCACTATCCCTCTTGGCACCCCTGGCTGCAAGTGGAAAGAGGATCCTGTGCTCTTCCCTTTTGTGGCTAATGTCAAACACACACACACACCATCTCTGGCATGCTTGGAGTAGCTCCACGTTGGAACTGTGGCCGCTTCTCATTTAGACCTCATGGCGTGGCCTTGCTTTTAGATGGGAAGCCACAAAAGCTGATGGGAATGTGTTGTAATCCAAAAATTTTGCTCTAAGGTAATTGAAATGATAAAACTAATAATAACTAATTACACTGTACCTATGAAGCTGGAGATTATACTCCTTAATTAAGGTAAAGGTAGTCCCCCGTGCAAGCACTGAGTCTTTACTGACCCATGGGGGGACGTCGCATCACGACGTATACTTGGCAGACTTTTTATGGGGTGGTTTGACTGGGTTTGCCTTTCCCAGTCATCTTCACTTTACCCCCAGGAAACTGGGTACTCATTTTACCGACCTCGGAAGGAGGGAAGGCTGAGGGCCAAGCTACAAGTGACAAATGATACAGGTTGAACACTTGTCAGCTTCCCTCAAGTTTTGATGGGAAATGTAGGCGTCCTGGTCTTGCAGCTTGGCTCTTTGACTGCTGTCCAATGGACTTTTCAACTGTCACTTGTCCTACATTCCGCCAAGCTGCCTACATTTCCCATCAAAGCTTGAGGGAAGCTGACAAGTGTCCAACCTGTGTCATTCGTCACTTGTAGCTTGGCCCTGAGTCAACCCGCCTTCCGCCAGGATCGAACTCAGGTCATGAGCAGGGCTTGGGCTGCAGTACTGCAGCTTACCACTCTGCACCACGGGGCTCTCATACTCCTTAATTATCGGCACGATAAAACAATCCCACCATCTCACATGAATTTAATAGCTGTTCTGCTACCAGCAGCTAAATCAACCATAGTCCTTTTCTGGAAAGAAAAAACTGCACCACAAATCTCCAACTGGACCATACGTGTTTCGGACTGCTTCACTATAGAGAAACTCTCTGATCAGATCGCACAAACAAAACGCCCTGACCACAAATTATACTTCATGGAACATTGGCTTCCAGTGATGGAATATCTCACAGAAAAGGACTTGGCAAGAAAGTCTACTTCAACCAGTGAATACTTTAAAGCAGGGCTTTTTTTCTGGGAAAAGAGGTGGTGGAACTCAGTGGGTTGCCCTTGGAGAAAATGGTCACATGGCTGGTCGCCCCACCTCCTGATCTCCAGACAGAGGGGAGTTTAGATTGCCCTCTGCGCCGCCGGCCATGTGACCATTTTCAAGAGGTTCCAGAACTCCGTTCCACCGCATTCCCGCTGAAAAAAAGCCCTGCTTTGAAGCACTGTTTTGTCTGTAAATGTTGTGTATCATTGTATAAACTTTGTTATTTTTCAATCGTTTAGTAACTAACTGTAAAATAGGCATGTTAGATCAATAGTTCTCAGACTATCAGGTTAAACCACTTCTTCTGTTCATATGTTGTATAGATCTATTACAACCACATTTAAATAAAGTATTTTTTAAAAAAGATGGGAAGCCACAAAGAAGGAAGCGACAGCCGTATTGACAGGCGATCAGTGGCGAAGTGCTGAGAGGAACATTACACACCTGAAAGTTGAGGCGTGTGCCTTGGGTTCACACCGGGCTGCAACCACCAGCTAGAACATAGTGAGTAATCTCACCCGGCTCTTCCCTGTGTGTTATTTGTTGCTTCCTCACAGCAAGGAGAGGAACCTTCCCTCTAATTAGCCTTAGCCGCATGCACCACCTCTGGGCTGGCAAGAAAGGAGTTCCTTTATCTACCAAGGTCCTGCGCAACCTGAGAGGTGCATGAGAATTCGAGCAGATGCAGCCTTCTTGGACGGCGCTCTCCAGAGGAAGCCCCGGTGAGATGCACGTATAAATATAGCTGCCTTGAAGCTTCCTTTCCCTGCTTCTGGCCGTGTCTGCAGATATGAGGTGGATTCTACTTCTCGGGGCCCTTCTCGGGGCTGCCCGGGGCCTGCAAATATTTGCTGGGTGAGTTCTCTTTTTGCGTTCCAGAAGGTACTCGCCTTCCTCTGGCCTCTTTCAAGCATTGCAGTTGCAGCAGAGGCTGGGATACAGGTGCTTCGTCTTTGCATTTTAGGAAGCATCAGGGTGCATTGTGAGGCCCAAGAAAAATGTGTTTGCTTAAATGTTGGGTATAAATGGTTTTTACGGGGCATTTTTAGACAGGGCGCTGACTTAATACTATTGAGCACATTCAAAGTGCTTCCTGTACATTATCTGGCATTACTCCTTACGTACGATAACCATCTTCAAGAACTTGGAGGGCTGTCATATAGAGGATGGTGCAGAGTTGTTTGCCGCTGCCCCAGAAAGTCGGACCAGAACCAATGTGCCAAAATTAAATCAAAAGAGTTTCCGGCTGAACATTAACAACTTCCTGACTGTTAGAGCGGTCCCTCAGTTGAACAGGCTTCCTCGGGAGGTGATGGGCTCTCCTTCTCTGGAAGTTTTTAAGCAGAGGCTAGGTGGCCATCTGACAGCAATGCTGATTCTGTGAACCTGGGCAGATAGTGAGAGGGAGGGCAGGAAGGGCGACTTCACTGCTTAGTTCTCGTGGCCCCTTCTTACATGCCCAGGGTAAGGCCAATCGCCACTTGGGGTCAGGTAGCAATTTACCCCAGGCCAGTTTGGCTAGGGATCCTGGAGGTGTTTTGCCAAATTCTGGGCATGGAGCAGGGGGCACTGGGGGTGTGGGGAGGGGAAATAGTTGTGAGTTTCCTGCATTGTGCAGGAGGTTGGACTAGATGACCCTGGAGGTACCTTTCAACCCTCATAGATGCAGAGGAGTCAGCCGTGTTAGTCTGTAGTAGCAAAATCAAAAAGAGTCCAGTAGCACCTTTAAGACTAACCAACTTTATTGTAGCATAAGCTTTTGAGAACCACAGCTCTCTTCATCAGATGCAACCGTCAGGTTGCATCTGATGAAGAGAGCTGTGGTTCTCAAAAACTTATGCTACAATAAAGTTGCATCTGATGAAGAGAACTGTGATTCTCGAAAGCTTATGCTACAATAAAGTTGGTTAGTCTTAAAAGTGCTACTGGACTCTTTTTTATTTTCCTTCCAACCCTGTGATTCTGTGATTTTATGAATCCTGTAAGGTAGGTCAGCAGTGATCCCCAACAGGGTGCCCATGGGTGCCCCTGATGGATTTCCAGGTGCCTGTTTGCTTCTTCTCCAAGCAAAAAGCCTATCTTGAATTTCATCCCTTCCTTGGAGCAGAAGAACCCAGAAAAGACAGACTTCAAAGTAGGAGAAGACTTGGCTTGCAACTTTCCAACATTTTCTGATTGGCCCCAGTGTATGGTTGCCAGCTCCAGGTTGGGAAATTCCTGGAGATTTGGGTGGTGGAACTTGAGGAAGGAGGGGTTTGGGGGAGGGATCTTAGCTGGGTATAATGCCATAGAGTTCACCTTCCGAGAAGAGCTGTTTTCTCCAGGGGAACGGATCTTTGTTGCTTGGAGATCAGTTGTAATTCTGAGAGATCACGAGCCACCACCTGGAGATTGGTAACCCTTCCTCCATGGCAGCCATTTGATGCTCAAAAATTCTCAAAGTGCCCACAGTAAGATTGCCAACTCTTGGTTGGGAAATTCCTGGAGATTTGGGGGTGAAGCCTTGAAACAGACAAATTTGAGGGATGAAATGTACCTCGATGGGATAGAATGCCATACAGTCCACCCTTCAAAGCCACCATTTCCTCCAGGAAAACTGCTCCCTGTAGTCTAGGAGAGTAGCAGTAATTCTGGGAAGTTGGCAACTCTAGTTTAATCCATATCAGGGCCCCGTGCAATTTCTACTCACAAAATGGGGGGGGGCTTTGGGGCGTTCTGAACAAGTCTTGCCCAGTCTCTTATCTTGTTTGGCCCTAAATTTGTCCCGTGAAAATGGAAAGACAACCTTGTTTCGAGATTGGGGTGTGTAGACTTGCTTCTCTTGCAGATTTTTGTTTGCACTGCTGGCCTGGGTTTCCCCCCACCTATAAGAGCCATGCGGGGACGGGTGTATATTCATGGGCCAATTGGCCTTGGAGGAAACGCCTCCTTGAACGGCAATGCACTGCGAGCCCATAGCATAGGGTCATTGCCTCTTGCAGGTTAAAGGATGTGGGGGCAGAGAATAGGCTCAGAGGGTCACGTCTCTCCCAAGCACCACCTCCCCCCGTGCCCCCGCAAAGCTGCAAAGGAGCCTTTGGAGGAGGTAACTAGGCTTGGAGGTTGGGTACCAGCGCACCCCAAAAGCATCAGATGAAACTGTTGCACAAATCAACACTACAAAACTCTCATAATTGGGTCGTGGGAGAGTGGCTGGAGAGAAGTTGCAGGGGGGAATCAGCTTCCAAAAATTCCCTCCAAGGATAGGGTATCTCCTTTCCTCCCTCGTCTCGTTTTGGTACCCCCCTCGGCCGTTTAGAGATCTTTTCTTCTAATGGTACCCTGCTCCCACCATTGCTAAGTGATCTTCTCTTCTAAAGGCAGCAGATTCACTAAAACTGCCCAGGAACTTGCTGGGAAATGAGGAGTGCTAAGCAGTCAAAAAGACATCAAATAAATTAAAACAAGAAAATTGAGGAGGGGTGTTAGAAAAAGACACCCTGTCAATCAATCAACTGCAGCAGGCTGCTGACCTCCTAACAAGACCGTGTTGTTTTTATAGCGACCAAGTTCTTCGGGTTGAGCCTTGCAACACCGAACAGGTCCACCTACTGAAGCAGCTGGAAGCGCAAGAATCTCTCCGGGTGTGTAGCTGGTTGTTATGAAGGTGTTTGATAATGATCTGTTTCTGACTGTGAATGAGTGCCTTGGAAGAAGAGAATGATGGAGCTGAAAGCGTTGCACTCTGATTTACGAGCCAGGGCAATGCTTATCTGCTGTCTGGGATGGCTCTATTAATGTCCCAAAGTTATGCCCATAAATCTGTTATAGAAACATAGAAATGTAGAGCTGGAAGGAACTCCAAGGGTCATCTAGTCCACCCCTCTGCACTCGGCAGGAAATTCACAGCTATCTCTCTCCCCTTGGTGACCTCTGCTCTATGCCCAGAGGAAGGCAAACACCTGGAGAAAAAATCCTTCCTGACCCCAAAGTGGTGATCCAATATTTCCCTGAGCAGGGTTTTTTTTTCTGGGAAAAGAGGTGGTGGTACTCAGTGGGTTGCCAGCACAGGGGGAAACTCTTGGCAGGAGGTGGTGCCCCTGGTACCACATGTGCACGCAAGGTGCACGCATGCTCCCAGGGCCAATGACGTCATTTTGGGTACGCTGGAACAAGGGGGGAGTTTTTAAAAGTTTAAATCACCCTTGGCGGAAATGGTCACATGGCTGGTGGCGGGGCCCGCAGCCGTGTGACCATTTTCAAGAGGTTCCGGAACTCCGTTGCACCGCGTTCCAGCTGAAAAAAAGCCCTGACCCTGAGCACGTAAGAAGAAGCCACGAGAGCCAAGCGCTGGCTTAGCCCTTCCTGCCCTCCCTCTCATGATCTGCCTAATTCATATTGAGTCATAGAATCAGCATTGCTGGCAGATGGCCATCTAACCTCTGCTAAAAAACCTCCAAAGAAGGCGAGCCCACCCCCTCCCGAGGAACCTGGCTTCTCTGCTCTAACCATCATGAAGTCCTTCCCTATGTTTAGCTAGAAACTTTTTTGGTTTAATTTTAACCCAATGGCTCTGTTCTGGCCTTTGGGGCACCAGAAAACAACTCCCCTCCATCCTCTATATAACAGCCCTTCAAAACTTGAAGATGGCTATCATATCACCTCTCAGTCATCTCTCTAGGCTAAACATACTAGTATCACACCCAGGGATATGTCAAGATATTTTGTCACCTCAAGTAAAGTACAAGTTTGCCACCTCCCTGTCCTCTCCCCTCCTTAGTTCCTAAGCCAAACCCTGTGCTGATTAAAGACGTGTCAGGATTTCTAAACCGGAGTTCAGGGAGTGGGAAGGAAGGGCTAATATTTGGGATTCTTCCAAGATACTTCCGGTGTCATCCTAAGGAGAAATACATCCTTCTAAGTCTGTGGGTTTAGAAGGGTGTAACTCGGTTTAGGATTGCATGATTCATCTCCAGGGATTATCACCTAATGGAGAGTATGCCGCTTGGGTGGCATGGTGGCAGAAACAGCCCCGTGGGCACCAATATCTACAAAGCTTGCTCTGTTTCCTTTGTTTTGTATTTGCTTCTTTGCTTTCCAAAGAGCTCTGCGGTCTACATCTTCAGGTTTTTCAGATGACCTCCTGTCCCTGATGCCATAAAAGGGGGGGGGGTCCACTTACCATCAGCTCTTCACTTTGCCACATGTTCTTTTGAGATAGGTTGGTGGATGGGCAGGACCACAGAAAGGTAACCAAGAGGAAAGCATAGTCTTGCACCCCTGCAAATGATGTCAGAGAGGCAGTGTTGTGTAGTGGTTAGTGTTGCCCGACAACCTGAGAATCCTGGGTTTAAATCCTCACTCGGGCATTAAGCTCGCTGAGCAACCTTGGGCCAGTTGCTGTCTTTCAGCCTGACCTACCTCACAGGGTTGTTGTGGGGATACAATGGTGAACAGAGAATCATGTTTGCCAACCTGAGCTCGTTGGAGGAAGGGAGGCACAGAAAACGGAGTTTATGTAAGCCTGTCACAGGAAGTTTATGATATAGCATATAGTATATAGCATATAAAATGATATAGCATATAGAAAGATGAAGGAGAAGAGAATCATGCAAGCTGCTTTGGGTCCCATCAGGAAGAAAAGGTGGGGTATCAATGACGTAAAAGCAATTAAAAAACAACACATGTAGGGGATTTTCCCCCTTGTAGGGAAGCACTCAAGGATGCCACCCTCCACTCACAGCCTGAAAGATTGCGGTCTGTGGGTATTTTTAAATATTTAACATGTTTTTATTGGTTTTAAAGGTATTTGTATTTTATATTATTGTATTAATTGGAATCCGCCCTGAGCCTGCTGATGCGGGGAGGGCGGAATACAAATTGAATAAAACAAGCAAACAGACAAATTTGTCACTTACATCTATTTATTCTCTGCTTTTCAACGCAACATGACATCTCAAGACAAAGAATAACAGGGAATGCGACATTCAAATGCACACTCCCCAGTTCATCTGGTTTGTGGATAGTTTTGCAAGTGAGTTGGTGTATAAATCAGGCTAGTTCTCAGCTTTGGCTTGTGTAACTCTGAGTGAAGGCAGATGCAAATAAAATAAAATGCCGTACTCAAATGTGGAGTGACTGAAGCTTCCTTTCAGCTTCACATTAAATAATATAGAAGCCTACCAGAGAATGAAACGCTGGCAAGAGCTTTCAGTCTCGCCCCTCTCCTCTTGCTCCAAAACAGGCCGACTGCTTTCCTTTTTCAGTTTCAAAGCACAACAGGAATGCCTGTCCATTCATTTAGCTAAGATGGCCAAAAAAAACCCCTCCACATCTAGAGGCAGTTAACCTCTGAAAACCAGAGCTAGGAGCTGATATCTGGGGAGGACGTTGGCCTCTGTTCCCTGTTTGTTGGCCCTCTGGGGCAACTGACAGATGATGATGATGATGATGATGATAGACAGACAGACAGACAGACAGACAGACGGGCGGGCGGGCGGGCGGGCGGGCGGGCGGGCGGGCGGGCGGACGGACGGATGGTGTTGTTAGTTGCTTTTTTGCTACTATTATTGTCTTTTTTAAAAAAGCAGGAAATTGATCATGATTTTGGTGACATCACACAGGAGGCAGCCAATCAGCACAAGGCACAGCCAACTTCTGCTTAAAGTGGAGGAAGTAACCGTGTATTTTTGAGCCCTGACATTTACATTTCTTTTTGTAAGGGGGAAAAAAAACTTTGGAGGAGGTGAGGGAGCGGAGCAGTGGAAGAGGAGATGGGGTACTTAATCCTTTCCCTTCTAGTGTTTCTCATTCAAAATTGCCCCCCCCCGCCCGATTTCTCCTCTTGCCAATAAAGGAGCACACCAGAGTGGCCACAAAGTCCAATTAATGTATACTCTTTCTTGTCTCTTGCAGGTGTTGATGGGAGAATCCTTGTAACAAATATGGTTATTTATTGATGTATTGTCGAAGGCTTTCACGGCCGGAGAACGATGGTTGTTGGGGGTTTTCCGGGCTGTATTGCCGTGGTCTTGGCATTGTAGTTCCTGACGTTTCGCCAGCAGCTGTGGCTGGCATCTTCAGAGGTGTAGCACCAAAAGACAGAGATCTCTCAGTGTCACAGTGTGGAAAAGATGTAGGTCATTTGTATCTACTCAGGAGGGGTGGGGTTGAGCTGAGTCATTCTGTAAGAGTTTCCCAGGGTGTGGAATGCTAATGGCGGGAGGCTTCACTGTATCCTGAGGAGGTTCTTTTGCATATGGATTGGTGCTTGATGTGCTAATCTTCTCTGCAGGGCTATTGTCGGGTGTGGAGTGTTTTGTTGGCCTGGTGTTTTTCAGAACTGGAGCCCATGCTCTGTTCATTCTTAAGGTTTCTTCTTTCCTGTTGAAGTTTTGCTTATGCGTGTGAATTTCAATGGCTTCCCTGTGCAGTCTGACAAAGTAGTTGGAAGTGTTGTCCAGTATTTTGGTGTCCTGGAATAAGATACTGTGCCCTGTTTGAGTTAGGCTATGTTCAGCCACTGCTGATTTTTCAGGCTGTCCAAGTCTGCAGTGTCTTTCATGTTCTTTTATTCTTGTCTGGATGCTACGCTTTGTGGTCCCGATGTAAACTTGTCCACAGCTGCAGGGTATACGGTATACTCCTGCAGAGGTGAGGGGGTCTCTGCTGTCTTTTGCTGATCGTAGCATCTGTTGTATTTTTCGGGTGGGTCTGAATACTGCTTGAAGGTTATGCTTTTCCATAAGCTTTCCCATCTGATCAGTAATTCCTTTGATATATGGCAAAAACACTTTTCCTGTAGGTGACTGTTTTTCCTTGGTTGTTTGATTCATCCTGGGTTTGATTGCTCTTCGGATTTCATTTCTGGAGTAGCCATTTGCCTGAAGTGCGTGGTTTAGATGATTAATTTCCTCATTGAGAAAGCGCGGCTCACATATCCGTCTTGCACGATCCACTAATGTTTTCATTATGCCTCTTTTCTGTCGGGGGTGGTGATTGGAGTTTTTGTGTAAGTACCGATCAGTGTGAGTTGGTTTCCTGTAGACCTTGTGACCTAACTGAAAGTTTGCTTTGCGGATGACCAAGGTATCCAGGAATGAGAGTTTTCCCTCACTTTCTTTCTCCATTGTGAATTGTATGTTCAGGTGGATGTTGTTGAGATGATTCAAAAACTCCCTCAATTCTTCCTCCCCATGGCTCCAAATGATGAATGTATCATCCACAAACCGGAACCATACACTGGGTTTGTGGGGTGCTGATTCTAGAGCTGTTTTTTCAAAATGTTTCATGTAGAAGTTTGCTATAACTGGGCTGAGTGGGCTCCCCATGGCCACCCCATCCATCTGTTCATAGAATTCGTTGTCCCATTGGAAGTAACTGGTTGTCAGACAATGATGGAATAAGGCTGTTACATCCTCTGGGAAAATCTGATTAATCAGTGCAATAGTGTCTTTTACTGGAACCTTGGTAAACAGGGATACAACATCAAAACTGACAAGTATGTCTTGTGGATTGAGTTTCAGAGAACTGATTTTGTTGATGAAATCTGCTGAATCTTTGATGTAAGACGAGGTTTTCCCGATGTGGTCCTGCAGGAGATTCCTGGATACCTTGGTCATAAAAGGGGTCGGAGACCCCTTTGTATTAGTTGCAGTTATACCAGTCGAGAGAGTAAAAGAACATGAAAGACACTGCAGACTTGGACAGCCTGAAAAATCAGCAGTGGCTGAACATAGCCTAACTCAAACAGGGCACAGTATCTTATTCCAGGACACCAAAATACTGGACAACACTTCCAACTACTTTGTCAGACTGCACAGGGAAGCCATTGAAATTCACAAGCATAAGCAAAACTTCAACAGGAAAGAAGAAACCTTAAGAATGAACAGAGCATGGGCTCCAGTTCTGAAAAACACCAGGCCAACAAAACACTCCACACCCGACAATAGCCCTGCAGAGAAGATTAGCACATCAAGCACCAATCCATATGCAAAAGAACCTCCTCAGGATACAGTGAAGCCTCCCGCCATTAGCATTCCACACCCTGGGAAACTCTTACAGGATGACTCAGCTCAACCCCACCCCTCCTGAGTAGATACAAATGACCTACATCTTTTCCACACTGTGACACTGAGAGATCTCTGTCTTTTGGTGCTACACCTCTGAAGATGCCAGCCACAGCTGCTGGCGAAACGTCAGGAACTACAATGCCAAGACCACGGCAATACAGCCCGGAAAACCCCCAACAACCATGGTTATTTATTGCATGTCAGCATTTTAAATGATTCACTTATGCCCTATGGGTTATAAATATTGATATATTTATCCATTGCTTATTGATTATCTCAGTATTGGTCATTGGAGGGTCGGAGACCCCTTTGTATTAGTTGCAGTTATACCAGTCGAGAGAGTAAAATAACACAAGGAAACAAGGGGTCAAGCTAAAAGTGACGAATTACACTTGAATGGCAAGTGAATAGACTCACATGTATTCCTCCCTGTTCACTTGCGCTGATTGAGTGGAGCGCAAGTGAACAGGGAGGAATACATGTGAGGGCCAAACCACAAGTGACGCCTGACACTGGTTGGACACTTGTCAGCTTCCCTCAAGTTTTGATGGGAAATGCAGGCGTCCTGATCTTGCAGCTTGGCTCTCCGACTGCTGTCCAATGGACTTTTCAACTGTCACTTCTCCGACATTCCGCCAAGCTGCCTACATTTCCCATCAAAACTGGAGGGAAGCTGATACGTGTCCAACCAGTGTCAGGCGTCACTTGTAGTTTGGCCCTGAGTCTGTTCACTTGCCATTCAAGTGTAACTCATCAATTCTAGCTTGGCCCGAAGTAGAATACACGTTGCATCAACCAGGCCTGGCTGCTCCTCTGTTTCTGATTGGACGATTGTGTTTTTGGTGTGTCTGGAATCAAGTTTGGGCACTTTGTAAACTGCTCCCAGGAGCCTCTTCTTCTTTCAGGGATCTCTTTGCTTATTTTCTTTTCCTCTTTGTCAGCTTGATTTCTGGCGGTTCCCTTCCTACCTGGATCGCCCGGTGGATGTCCAGGTGCCCTTTGCGTGTCTCCAAGCGGTCAAGGTTTTCCTGGAGTCCCATCACATCAAATACTCAGTCATGATCGAAAATGTCCAGGTAGGCAGAAACAACAACATTCAATTTATATAAGAGTCCCATGCTCTTAACCACTACACCAAACTGATTCTCACCTGTCCTAGCTGTTTTAGACCCAATCCTGGGTCTAAATTGGGCCCAAAATGGAAAAAAGGGGCTGAAAATGGCTGAAAGGGGGCCCAAAATCGTCAGGATTGGGCTGCTGCTGAGCGGGAGAGTGGTTTTCAAAGTATGTTATTGTTATTTTCCTCACAACAATCACCCTGTGAGGTGGGAGGGGTTGAGAGAGCTCTGGAAGAGCTGTGACCGACCCGAGGTCTCCCAGCCGGCTTCAAGTGGAGGAGTGGGGAATCAAACCCGGCTCCAGATTAGATTCCTGTCGCTCTTAACCACTACACCAAACTGGCCCTCTAGCATGGCACATAACCCTGTGCATGGTAGCAACCCACAAACTGTCAGACCAGGAAAGGAGTTTTATGTTGCTGCCACAAACCTCATGATTGTTTGAATTGCCTTTGACTCACAGAAGTTCGTTGGTAAAGCCTTTCTAAAACTTAAAGGTGGTGGCTGAGGGGTTGCTTCTTGTGGGATTTCATCTTGCCTTCAGTATTTCAGGGCCTAACTATACATTACACTGTCAAGCCAAGGGTATTATGTTCAGAGCTCCCATCTATTTTTGAAATTTAAAACTCAAGTGTGGGGGGATCGAATTCGGATCAGGCATGTGGATGGAAAGGGCCTGTGTCATTTGCACAACCTGAAACAGCTCAGGGAGCTGCTGTTTTTCCCAGTGGGGAAACTCGTATCTAAACATTCTTACACAGCAGTTTCCCTGACGGGGCAAATAACAGCTTCTCCGAGCCATTTCAGGGTGGGGAAAGGCCATGGAGGGGAGGTTGAAGCCCCCTCTCTGTGCATGCTGCAATCCCGAACAGAACTGGACCACTTCCTGCCTGAGCTTTAAGTTTCAACAAAGCATGTCTCATTTGACAGAACCTGGGGCAGACACAAAGTGTGCTGTGCTGTGTTAAGCCCGTAGAAGTAAACCAAAAGCAAGTGCAACTGCCTTATACAGAGGGTCTCACCATACGAGACAAAATACATGCGAATTACACGGGTAATTCGAGTGTATTTTGTCATTCAAGTGTATTTGAGTGTAATTCGAGTGTATTTTGTCTCGTGTAGTTTGACCTAGAGTTACAGTATTGGTTTCTTAAGGTTAGTCTTGCCTCCAGGGTCTCAGGTAAAGAAATGGTTTTCATATCATCTACCACGTGGTCATTTTAAACTGGAGATGTCAAGTGGCAGCCCATCTGTGTGTGTAGAGGGGAAACCGCTAACACCATAACCTTGGACTCCCTAGTTAGCACTCCTCCATAAACTAGCAGGAGGATAGCAGAGTAGCATCAATTGCAAAGAAAACATAATGGGTGTTTAAAGCTTGCTGGTGTGTGTGTGAGAGAGAAAATAATGAATTTACACTTAATTTAGGTTTAGAAAAGAAATGAGAATTCTTTATTATAGGAACTCCATACTCTGATAGGAAAGTGGAGAGATAGATTCCTATCTACCTATCTAGTCTAAGGATGGGCATGGATGGCAGGACAAGTCCTCCATCCGTGGTGCAAGATGGAGAGAAGAGATTGTTGTGTGACAAAACCAAGAAGAGAAGTATGTCAGGAGGAAGTCCTGAGATTAGCAATCCATGCATCAAAGGATAGTCAGAGCAGTAAACAGTAAATAGATGTCATGACTTGTCACAGTGGTTAAGTGGTTGGGCTGCGCATCAGCACTCTGCTGGTTCAAATCCCACTCCTGCCATGAGCTCCGTAAGTGTCCGTGGATCCACCACTCTTCTCAGCCCAGCTCCCCAGCTGTATTGTAGAGATAATAATAACACTAGTTCACCGCCCTGGGAAGGGCACTAATCTGTGTAGAAGAGCAGTATATGAGCGCAGTTGTTATTTCTTTGGCCTGTCCTCTGAAACCTGAGGAAAGGGACAGTATTAAATCCTAATACAAAAGCCCATACAGACTTGCTTGGGAAAAAGAGATCACTCCAAAGCAAAATGTTGTCACTTTCCCGCAGTTTAGTTAGATAGATCTTGTGAGTAGACTTCGTGCCCTTTGCTCAGACGCCTGGTGAAAACCCATGGGAGGAGAAGGAGTGAATATACTTTCCATTCTGATGGGTGCTCTTGCCATAGGCCATGGTGGATGAAGAAACCCGAGAGATGGAATTAAGTCAACGAAGAGAACGCAGCGGGAATGGTTTCAACTATGCCGCTTATCACCCCTTGGAATCCGTAAGTGGGGTGGCGTTTCCGCTTGTCTATCCCTTCTCCTCTTCTACTTCATCTCCAACCTGATTTAAAGGGGACAACAGAGAAGGCCAAAGAACTTTCCCATTAGTTTCTGTGCTCACATGGCGTCACAGGGGAGACGGGCTGCCACCCGAGGAAAGTAGTT
Organism: Eublepharis macularius; assembly: GCF_028583425.1. NCBI lineage: Eukaryota > Metazoa > Chordata > Lepidosauria > Squamata > Eublepharidae > Eublepharis > Eublepharis macularius. Next base: position 4,208,957 of record NC_072798.1, read on the forward strand.
CCGTAACAGAAAGTAGTTCCGTAACTTCTTTGCACGGGTAGCAGTTCTGTTTCCCTGAGATGTCGTACCAGTACAAATCCTGCCTGGCCTCCACTGGCATCACCTATAAATCTAGTTCCATGTCTTCTGTGTAAAGAAATTGGAAATAAATAAGAGCCTATGGAGGGGTCAGAACCAATAGGTGCATTGTCTGGGCTCATACTGAGTCAAGGACTGCTTTCCTGCCCCATGCGCCACCAGAGCTTCTGGCTGGAGGAAGGTATTACAAGTTGGGATGTTAATCTCCCCAGCCCCACAGCTCCAGGTTCCTGGGAATCAGGTGACCCCAGAGAACCAATCCTGCACCTACTATACCACTGTGTTGCACTCATCCAGTGGTGGTAACTTGCCGTTGAGGAGAACTTCTAGGTTGTCCCTCTGCACTGCTACACTCTTGCTGACCCACCAGTCGGCTTCTGTTTGAGATTTCTGCTTCAATTCAGATTTCTGCAATCCAAACCTTACTGCATTTTTATTTGTTTACATCATTCATACTCTACCTTTTCCCCCAATGGGGGCCCAAAGTGGTTTACATTGTCCTCCTCTCTTCCACTTCATCTTCACAACAACCCTTTGAGGTAGGTTAGGCTGAGAGTGTGTTACTGGCCCAAGATCACCCCTTGAGCTTCCGTAGCAGAGCGGAAATTCGAACCTGGGTCTCCCAGATCTAGATCCTAGATCCTGTTGCATTGTTCCCATCCTGCTGATTGTATTGACTTACATTGTGTAATCTGCTTTGAGTCTCAGTGATAAAGGCAGACTATAAATAACACGAACGAACGAACAAACCAGCCAGCCAGCCAGCCAGCCAGCCAGCCTATCTACTGTTGGTTGCTCCTCTAGGTTAGGCACATGTTGGCCTGTCCTGCCATTGTATTGCTTTGCATCAGACTTATATACCCCATCCCCTGGTATTATATTATTGAAGTATTCCTTTGTACAGTCAAGAAATCTCAGTCTTTACTTTAAAGAAGAAACCCTCTGAAGATACCAAAGAATTTTATACGTCCGTGTACTTCATCTTAACTTGGCTGTAGAACAGCTTTCAAGGTTCTAGTCCTCAAGCACAATTCCATTTCCATCTCTGCCCATAAATATCTTTCTCTCTACCGACAATATAAAGTCTATATTTTGAATTTTAGATTTATAAAGCTATGGACGATATTGCAGCCGAACACCCCCAGCTTGTGAGCAAACTCCAGATTGGAGAATCATATGAAAAAAGGCCTCTCAACATTCTCAAGGTATTGTTCCCCCCAACTTTGAATTAAAATCTTGTGAATGAGCAATAAGCATTTTCGTTTCATGTTAAGCACATGTGGGGGCGAGCCAGAAAGGGGCAAAGATGGCAGTACTATTGACCGCGAGAGCTTGGAGCCACATCTTCCACTGCTGGGTATATCCGGCTTCTTCTGCGCTTTGCAACCAAATTGCCAAATTTATATTCCAACAATGGAATTCTGGCTCAGCTATCAATCTTCCCCTTTTCTTTGTGCTTCTTTGGGATGCCTGCCTTTTTAAAGGAGCGTTGTTAGACCCTTTATTTCATTCTGTATTACATTTTAATGATTTTTTTTTCAAAGCACAAAATTGCTTCACAGATTTCAAGAGAGGGAGAAGATAGTTGTACTGGTGACTATACAGGCACTAGCCAGTCAGTGCCAGGCACAGCGGGCTTCCACTTTAAATGTACAGAAATTTTTTTTGATCTGGAGGTGAAAGGAACACTTGGACGGAGTGCAGCGAAAGCATTTCCCGAGCAGCTCCTCTGCTCGAGAAATTTTACATGTGCCTGTGTCTCAAATGGGCACGGTACTTCCACAAAAGCACAGTTCATGAGCCTAGCTCCCTTTAAAAAACTGAAAATCCTGCCATTTTTCTGTTTGGAGGGGAAGGGGAATGTGATGGAAGAACTGGATCCAGACCCCCCCCCTTTGATTCTGTACAGCTGATCTGCAGGATTGCAGTATTATAGAAAGGGCTGTGTCCACACAGCCTTTGCATTGGTCCAGATTGGGGGGGGGACCTGTCCCATCAGATTAGGCTGTGATTCTGTATCCAGCCAGGGATATATCTGCCAAAGTCTGTTGCCATGTGCATTCCAGGAGAAATTGAAATGTGGCAGTCACATTTAAATGCTATGAATTACAGTTTTGGTCAGCTTTAGAGGCAGGTACGAACTGAAATACGAACGGAAGTTCGTTGCGAACTGGGCCGGTTTGTGGTTCGCGAACTGGTGGTTTCTGGGAGCTTATTTCTCATGAACCACGATGAATTTTAGCCCGATTCATTTCGTTCGTATTTGGGTTCATCCCTGCAGACAGCCTGGTGCCGATCAATCAGTTTCCTAGGCAAGGTGGCGGTGGGGGGGGGCGGCTCTCTGGAGACCTTAGCTAAAACTGAGCTGGGCTCGGCCTGGTTCGTAGCTGGATGGGGGACAAGAGACCTCTTTGGATTCTGCCTTGGCCTCCTCAATAGAAGAAACATCCCCCAAAAATGTGTAATAAACAAGACTAACTTTCATTGTACTCTGTGGGACTTACTTCTGAGTACACATGCTTAGGATTACACAGCATGTTATTACCTACAGTAGAGAAGTGGATTGTGAAGGTAATGGAGTTAGCCAAGATGGCTAAACTTACTGCTCTGATTAAAGAGAAAACGTTACCCACATTTTTAGCAAACTGGAAACCCCGTATTGACCCTCCTGTGTGTGAGACTGAAAAAAATGAACTGTGGCTTTGAAGCATAGGAAGGGAAAGAAAAAAGATAAAAGAAAAGAAAGAAGACTATAAATCACACACACACACACACACTTTTTTGGTCTTTCTTTATGTTTTAAGCTGTATGTATTTTTAAAAAAACTTGACACGTGTCATTCATTGTACTCACTGGCTCTAACAAAGAGAGGCAGGAGCAGGTTTAATACTGACAGAAGTAGATGATTTTATTATAAGGCAAATTTTGTCTATGGAACAAAATGTCTAACACCATCTTTAAATGAAAAACGCAAGAAGTTTCGTGAAACTTTGCACTCCGTTTGCTAGTTCAGCACCGGAGGGACAAATCGTCCCGCGATCTGGATTGACGCCGGGATTCATGCTCGGGAATGGGTCACCCAAGCCACGGCCCTCTGGACAGCGAACAAGGTCAGTGGTGGGGAGGAGTGGCCATGTCAGTTACCGGGAAAGTTTCGGGTGGGCTGCTGGCGTGGAGGGCCACTGGTGGCCAGGGACAAGCTGAGCCCAGTGGGCCTTGCAGTGTTGGTAAAGTCCAGAAGCCACCCAGCTAAGATCTGGGTCTTAGGGACAATTGTAACAGCCTACACCTGTCATCGTCATTGCTGCAGCCTGGGTCCAAGCCAGGTACCTCCTACAGCTACAGTAGCATCATTAGGGCGGCTTGGCTAAGCTTCCTCCAGGACTGTTAATGTCCGACTCTGATGCTGGTCTGCACATCATTTATTTTCTATCCATCCTCCTGCCCCTTGCTAACTAAAAGTTACAAGGACGACACCCTAACCCTAACCCTGCCCCAACTTAAGCACGCTGAGAGTCTCTCGACACAAGATATCTGGCATGTGTAGAACACGTGTAAGGAGATGATATGTTAGCCAGGAATGGTAGTTTAAAAAGACAGAGAGGTGAAATTGACAGAGCCTTAGGGGAGGCCTTCTAGGAGGTGAAGATGAAATTAACAAACCTTCTGAGGAGTGATCTCTACCGGCTCTGTCTTTTAAAACTATACTTCCCAGCTAGCATTGCGTCTCCCTACACTTGATGAACATGTGCCAAGGCGTGTCATGTAGAAAGACTCTGAGAGAGAAGTGGAGAGAAGAACTGTCTGGGAACTCTCTTTTGCCCTCCCTAGATTGCCTGTGACTATGGGAATGATCCAGCATTAACCGCCGTATTAAACACAATGGATATTTTCCTGCTGCCTGCTGCCAATCCCGACGGATATGTCTTCTCTCATACCACGGTGAGTCCTTCCTGCACCCTCAACTCCTCCTCTGGCTCCTCTTTCAGACCAGATTGCTGAAGGCAACTGCCTCCCCTCTGCCTTTTGCTTTTAGAACCGCATGTGGAGGAAGACCCGTTCCAGGGTCCCCGGCAGCACCTGCGTTGGAGTGGATCCCAACAGAAACTGGGACGCAGGTTTTGGAGGTTGGTTTCATCTGGGGCCGATGCTGTAGCAGGGATTTCTTTCTTTTCCCCCATTTTACAGCCAAGTTACTCTATATCCATGACTGATACTAGAGTTGTTGTTTTTAAATTACATGATCTTATATTATTTAGTTGTCAGTTTCTGTATTTGCTGAAACAGTAATAAAGAGGGCAGGGTTGGACAAATGATTGATCAACAGAGGAATGAATTACAGTGGGGTTATGTTAATTCAAGGAAGGCTGATGTTGGTTGTGGATTTTCCAGGCTGTATTGCCGTGGTCTTGGCATCTCTCAGTGTCAAACTGGATCTCTCAGTTTGACATTGAGAGATCTCTATCGCCAGCCACAGCTGCTGGCGAAACGTCAGGAACTACAATGCCAAGACCACAGTGATACAGCCCGGAAAATCTACAACAACCATCGTTCTCCGGCCGTGAAAGCCTTCGAAAAAAGACTGGTTTGTTTTTGCTAATATTATTTTGTTGTGTGTGTCAAGTATTTATTTTATCAAATGTATACCCCACCCTCCCCGTGAACAGACTCAGGGTGGATAACAACAAAAGAAAACGGCATACATTAAAACCATATACAAATATCTAAACCCACAGATATTTAAAAGCTAAGTACAATACAAAAACTGGTGGCATGAACAATACAGGCTACAATAAGTATCTAGAAAGCATGGGTACTCTGTCACAAGCCCAGGGCAGCCACCGGTGGAGCACGGGATGAGGCAGGGGACAATTTGCTGCCTCTGAACCAAAAAGCCTGGCAGAACATCTCCGTTTTGCAAGCCCTGCGGAACTGTAAAACATCCCGCAGTGCTTGAATCTCAATCAGAAATGCGTTCCACCAGCTGGTGGCCAGGGCCAAAAAAGCCCTGGTCATGGTTGAGGCCAGACAAAGTAACATTGCCCTCTTTCCTGGTTTGGTATGGACTAGTCATTGACAGGGCACATAGGGAGTTAACAGCAAGAAGAGTTCTTTATTCCAAGCATATGCGATGTTGCTTGAGTCTCACATCCCGGATTTCTTTAATTGGCCATTCGCTCGTATCCAGGGCTTTTTTTCAGCTGGAATGCGGTGGAACAGAGTTCCGGAACCTCTTGAAAATGGTCACATGGCTGGTGGCCCCGCCCCCTGATCTCCAGACAGAGGGGAGTTTAGATTGCCCTCTGCTCCACCGAGCGGCATGGAGGGCAATCTCAACTCCCCTCTGTCTGGAGATCAGGGGGCGGGGCCACCAGCCATGTGACCATTTTCTCCGAGGGCAACCCACTGAGTTCCACCACCTCTTTTCCCAGAAAAAAAGCCCTGCTTGTATCGCTTTCACTGTGATTCAAGCGAATGCATCTGCTTTGAACTTCCCGTTTTAATCGTGGTTTTGATTTCCCCCTCCTTGCAGGACCCGGAGCCAGCAGCAACCCCTGTTCCGATTCCTACCACGGGCCCAGCGCCAACTCCGAAGTGGAAGTCAGGTCCATTGTGGATTTTATCAAGAGCCATGGGAACGTCAAAGCCTTCGTCAGCATCCACAGCTACTCCCAGCTTATGATGTACCCTTATGGATATAAGTGCAGCAACCCCAAGGATGCTAAAGAGCTGGTAAGACATCGGAGGGCGCTCTCCTCTCTTCCTTTGTGGCGTGCCCCGCGGTAGCAGGAACACGAGATGACCAAGGCCAATATCGGGAAATGAATGACCAGGGTTAGAAAAACTTGCCAGTGTGTTTTACGTAAGTAGCCGTGTTGGTCTGCAGTAGAACAGCAGGATTTGAGTCCAGTGGCACCTAGGAGACGAACAAGATTTTCAGGTTATTTGAAGAAGGGAGCTTTGGCTCTTGAAAGCTCATATCCTGAAAATCTTGTCGGTCTCTAAGGTGCCACTGGACTCAAATCCTGCTTGCCAGTCTGTGGAAATCATTGCTTCTCAGCCGCAACTATTGACTACAGGAGAATACACGTTGTGGATGACAATTAGTGTACTCTAAGAGAATCTATGGTAAATTGTGGTGGGTTTGTAACCGCCCCGGAGGAGATCTACGAACAAAACATCAGGCAGCGTCTTGCCGGCCCTGGTGTTGGGCGAATGGGATATGCCTCTTTGGCTGTTTGAACTTGGCATACACCACCTGAAAGGAAGAGAAAGAACCAAAGAGGTTACTTAAGAACTTACTGGAGTACTTACCTTGGACTTACCTTTTGGAATACTTACCTTTGACTTTTATAAAGGATGGGTTTGATCATTTGAATGGACTTATATGGACTGAGAGATTATTTCATGAAAGCGGTCTGGGCTTGCATGATTTCCTGTTTAATTAACTGAATACACTTGGTTAATTATTCTTGTTCATTGAGCAAAGCAATGCTTGTTGATCCTGTGTAAAGAAAAAAACGTATTCATTTTGTTGTTGTGGATTTTCTGGGCTGTATTGCCAAGGTCTTGGCATTGTAGTTCCTGACGTTTCGCCAGCAGCTGTGGCTGGCATCTTCAGAGGTGTAGCACCAAAAGACACAGATCTTACAGGATGACTCAGCCCAAACCCACCTTCCCAAGTAGATATAAATGACCTGCCAACATCTTTTCCACACTGTGACACTGAGAGATCTCTGTCTTTTGGTGCTACACCTCTGAAGATACCAGTCACAGCTGCTGGCGAAACGTCAGGAACTACAATGCCAAGACCACGGCTATACAGCCCGGAAAATCCACAACAACCATCGTTCTCCGGCCATGAAAGCCTTCGACAGTATTCCTTTAGCTTTACAATAATTTTTGATTGGGTTCTCCTTCACTTGTAGAGGTTTCTACTTTTGAGAATTCAGTATTGACGTGGGGGTTCCTCTGCCTTGTGTACCAGTCTGTGGAAATCAAGCATCAGGCCCGACCTCTTGCCACAAAGAGGTTTGATCAGGTGGATGCTTGCGGCCGGCTGCTGCAGCTGCTGTCATCCCGGTAGAAGAAAGATAGTTCTCTCTGTCTGCCCATCCACCTATTATTTTGTCCGTCTAGGACAATTTCATGGAAGAGCGGGAATTTGAATCCACGACTCCCAGATTTTAGTCCAACACATTGTTGGAGATTGTATTAACTTTTTGTGGTTTCACCAGCACCTTGTGCAGTCTCATAACATTCCATAGTTCCGTAGATTTCATCATCCTTTGCTAATGGATACTTGTTGGATGCTTAGCAGAGTAAATAAAACACAACTTAATAGTGTAGCACAAACACGTGTTTAACTTCTAAGAAAAAGTTTATTTCAAAAATTAGGGAAAGAAAACAACAACAGTCTAACTACTGTAAATTATCTTTCTAGTTCTGATATACTCCATCCTGTTTCTTTGTTCACTCTCTTCTCTGTGTGTGTGTGACCCCTGGTGTACATGCAGGATAGCATAAACTATCTCCAATATATTGATCAGCCAATAGTCAATCTTAGGGTCCCCTAATTAAGAATAAAACTTGCCCTTCTTTGGCGGGAAGAGTCTACTCTACGCCTAATTGTCTCTATGCTAAACTTGCTATCATTAGCTTACAGAAAATTCAGCTTAACTCTTTCATGACTGAAGAGATGGCACTTGAAAAACCCAACAATATCCCACAGATTTGTGTGTTGCAGTCCCTTCATCGACTTTTTCTTTCCTTCTAGGATGAAGTGGTGAAAGCTGCCACTAGCGCCTTGACATCCCTATACGGCACCAAATATAAAGTCGGGCCAATTTGCTCCGTGATCTGTAAGTACTTTGATACCTAGAAAGTTGTTGTAACCATGGCAGGCCATGTTATATCTTATGTATGCACGTGTATGATGCACGCTGATGTCGGTCTGATCTGGCAGGGCCCTTCTTAGGTTATTATGTTCTTATAATAGCCTGACTAAGTAGATGGAGTCGTAACTGACAGACCAAGTTTTCTATTCAGGAAGACAAGATGTTCTTTATAAAAGGAAATCAGAGCTAACTTTTTAGACCGAAAATAAACACAAAGGCAAAAAGCATTAAGAAGTCAAACCATTCCAGACCACAGGGTTCAGGGCTCTCTTACCATCAGAGGTCTTTATTCTCAGATCATATAAATTAAAATAAAATTAATAATTAATAATAAATTAATAATAAATTAAACAAATTAATGCTGTACGTACACAATTGTTACCAATGTTTTTAATTGTTTTTATGTATTTATGTCGTAAATCTGCTCTGAGCCCGCTTGCGAGGAGGATGAACAACAAATTAAATTAATAATAAATAAATACACAAATAAATAAATAATGTCCGAGATGATCAGATGTGCGCTGCAAGGTCCAGACATGTGGAGGCCCAATTCAGAACGGGACCACAACACATGTGAATGGGGCCTGCCCATCGCCACCAGGCTGCTCTTCCAGCCTGAAATAGCCCTGGGAGATTTTCTTCACCCCTGCTATGATGGATCCTTTGAGACTGGAGATGGCAGAGACTTAGGGCCAAGCTAGACATGCAGATTTTTAAAGAGCTGGGTCTCGGCTCCCTGGACACAACTCAAGTTCCCTTTGACTGCACAGTACCTTTGGGCAACGGCTGTTAAAAAAAATAAAGGTGAGCCCAAACGACTGTGGAATGCCTCCGCGGGGGAAAGAGGGGCTCCTCCCTCCCCACTCAAGCTGTTTCCCTCTCAAAATAGCAGGGGAGGGAGCTTTTTCTCCTGTTTTTCCTATTCTGTGTAGAGTGTTCTGTGCACAAAGACAGCAGTGGCGCCAGGGTTTTTGGCGCTCGGAGCTGGTCGGCGGGCCGGGTGCCCCCGTGCATGCACTCACACACGCACCGGCCTGCGTGATGACATTGTGTGACATCATCATGGGAGCTTGCACGCCGCCAGGCTGAATGTTGCGGTGGGCGGCTGGGACGGCATGCAGGTGGCCTCCGAGCTCTCCCGCTCTGTGCCACTGCAGACACCTGCCCGCCGCTGCTGCGCCCGGCTGGGGGCGTGTGCTGGCGGCAGTGGCGGCGCGGGGCGGGAGGGCTACAAGGCTGCAGCTCCGTGGTGAGCGCTCCCGCCCCCTGTGCCTCCTCTGGCGCCCCCTCTGGCACCCCGTGCCCTGAGGTCACCGCCTACCTGGCCTCAATGGGCGCGCCGGCCCTGCACATAGAGCAGTAAAAACAGAGGAAACGGCTTGAGAAGGGATGGGAGCCCCTCCTCCCCCCATGGAGACATTCTGAGGCCATTTGAGCTTTCCTGTATTTTTTAACAGCCCTTTACTTTTTAACTGCTATATGGCTGTGGAAACCCAAGCTGAGTCTTGGGAAACCTGACCCAACTCTTTAAAAGCCTCCATGTCTAGAGAGACCCTTTATCAGTGATAAATAAATCATATGTTGCCCCCAGAAACCTAATTAAAGGATTCCATGTTTGGGCCATTAGCAGAGTCTATTGTTTAGCAGAGGAAGTGTGATTAGAGGTGGTTGTGAGCTGGTTCTGCTGGCTGGTGTGTGTACAGGAATGAAAATAACAAAGCATACACTTGCTTATATTTAGAAAGGAAATAAGAGTTCTTTATTGTAGGAACTCCATACTCTGATAGGAAAGGAGGAGAGATTGATCCTGACTATCTATCTAGTCTAAGGATGGACATTGATGCTAGGACAAGTCCTGCATTCCTGCGTGCAAGATGGAGGGAGGAAAGGTGAGAGGCGTTGCTTGCAACAATGCCAGGATGAGAAGAGGTAAGAGAGAGGAAGTCAAGAAGAGGAAATCCTGGGAATAGCAATCTACATATCAAAGGACAGTCAGAGCAGTAAACAGTAAACAGAGTGCCCTGAGGAAAGGGACAGCACTGAATCCTCCTCTTCCAACAACCAGGGCCCTTATGTATGCAAGGCCAGAGCTCCCACTTCCAAATTCCATTCATCTTCCCTCTGCTGTGAAAGGGATCCCCAATTGCTGCAGAGCTGGCATTTGGCCACAATTCACCTCACTGACATGTTGTGTCTTTCAGACCAAGCGAGTGGTGGCAGCATTGACTGGTCTTACGACTACGGCATCAAGTACTCCTTTGCCTTCGAACTGCGCGACACCGGCCGGTATGGCTTCCTTTTACCCGCAAATCAGATCATTCCTACAGCAGAAGAGACCTGGCTGGCGCTGAAGACCACCATGGAATACGTGCGAGACCACCCTTATTGAGAAAGGGAGTAGGGCAGGTGGCGAAAGAAGGGATCATGTTCACGGGAACAAAGTCCTTTTGGTCTTGCTGGATAGCGACACTCGGTGTTTTGTCTGTCTTCTCTCTGAAATCAAATTTATTTCTAAATATACCTCTGTGTCATGTGGATTTATTTCTGGGGTCTCTGTCAGTATTCTTGCTCAAAGCACCAGGAAAACAGGGTTGCGCCTACCTGTAACTGTTGTTCATGGAGTGTTCTTCTGTGCAGTCCCACATGGCTGGTCTGCGCATACACAGTTCTCATGTGGGACTGCACAGAAGAACACTCGATGAACTTTAGGTTTCACCCTGTCTTTTGCAAGAGATACTTGCATTCCACCTGTTGGTCTAGCAGTGGACCAGATTTTAGACCAAGGATCCGTAGAGTCCAAACCTCTGTTTCCACCAAACACAGCCAGAGGCCTCGGGGGAATTCCCAAGAAAGGCACAAAGAGAGGTTCTGCAGTCTGGGGTGGGAGCCAGGAACCGTGGGTTCAAATCTCAGCACTTAGTTCTAAGGCTGAGATACTCCTTGGCTTCTTTTAATCAGCCAATAAATGCTTAAAATGGTATTTTAATTCAGCATCCTCCATCTATGGCTTCTCTCCACTCATCCCAGAGGAAGGTGGCAGTTCTGTTAGGCCTTTTGCTGTGGTGGGAGACCTCTTGGCCAGCAGCCCTGGTTGCCGGTCACCGCTTAGTAGAGCTGTAAGGGGGGAAATGGGTAGGGTTGGCAACCCCGGGGGTGGGGGCTGGAATTCTCCCAGATTTACAAGTGCTTTCCAAGCTACAGAGATCACTTCTATCTAGAAGAGCAAAATCTGGGTCCAATAGCACCTTAAAGTCCAACACGGCTACCCAGCTGAAACTATCTTCCCCTAGTAGGGTTTCCAACTCTGGATTGGGGAATTCCTGGAGATTTGGGGTGGAGCTTGGGGAGGGCAGGTTTTGAGGAGGAAGGGAAGTATAATGCCATAGAGTCCACCCTCCAAAGTAGCTATCTTTTTCAGGGTAGCTGGTCTCTGAGGTTTGGAGAACAATTGTAATTCTGGGACGTCTCCAGGCTGGACCTGGAGGTTATTATGCAAGAACAAAAGGGCTCCTCCAGGTACAACTAAGCTACAACATGAACCACTGCTCAGAGGTAGAACAGATATATCTACGCATACATAAATGATTTGCAAATATATTTTAGTAGAAAGTGCAACAGTGCTAAAGTGCTCAATATGAAAAGCATAGATACAAACTGGAATAACTATCTTAATATCCACTCACATATGAACCAATCAATAAATATCAATCAGTAAATATCAACAATAAATAGTAGACCGTGGCCATTTCCACACACATTGAATAATGCACTTTCAATGCACTTTCACAATCCTTTTGAAGTGGATTTTTTGTTCCACACATGGAAAATCAGTTTCAAATGTTCACTAAAGAGTATTGAAAGTGGATTATCCAATGTGTGTGGAAGCAGCCATTGAGTGCTATACAATAAATAACGTTCATAACAAATGACAATCAGTAGGCACCTCAAGTTCTTCACAGAGAGTCCCACAGTGTCGATATTTATTGATGGGTTCATGAGTGAGTAGATATTAGGATTCTTATTCCGGATTATATTTATGCTTTTCCTATTGAGCGCTTTAGCACTGTTGCACTTTCTACTAAAATATATTTGTAAATCATTTATGTATGAGTAGATATATCTGTTCTTCCTCCAAATGGTAGTTCATGTTGTGCTTGGTTGTACCTGGAGGAGCCCTTTTGTTCTTGCATAATAACCTCCCAGTCCGGCCTGGAGACGTCCCAGAATTACAATTGTTCTCCAAACCACAGAGATCAGTTACCCTGAAGAAGATGGCTACTTTGGAGGGTGGACTCTGGCATTATACCTCCCGTCTTCCTCAAAACCTGCCCTCCCCAAGCTCCACCCTAAACCTCCAGGAATTTCCCATCCCAGAGTTGGAAACCCTCCTAGGGGGAGATAGTTTCAGCCGGGTAGCCGTGTTGCACTTTAAAGTGCTATTGGATCCGGATTTTGCTCTTCTAGGGGAATTCCGGATTATATTTATGCTTTTCATATTGAGCACTTTAGCACTGTTGCACTTTCTACTAAAGTATATTTGTAAATCATTTAGGTATGCGTAGATATATCTGTTCCATCTCTGGACGGTGGTTCGTGTTGTAGCTGACCTGGAGGTTGGCAACCTTAGCACCACCACAAAATGACTGCTGGTCAAGACTATGCATGAATGCATACGCTGGGTTGTGCACTATCATTATACTATAGTAATCCTTCCCTTCTGGGTTATCCCGTGTGGGCAAGTTAGGGCATGAGGTGAATGATTCCAACACAGCAACAGTTGTGCAAAATCCAGCAATGTGTGATGCAGCCCATGAGTGGAGACAACAGCAGGAGAGATTCGAAGCAGGTGCCCCTAAATAACTGGTACCCGATACACCGAAGTTAAGCAGGCAAAACTTTTCTTGTCACTGAAATAGTATAATGGAGAATGAACCACTGCTACATTTCTTTGTTATAGGCGCAAGAACAACACCGGTGAGGAAAAGAGCGTTTCTTCCTCAGATCACAGTTAGAAAAATGAAAGGGGATTTATATGAGCCACAGGATCATTACGATGGTTTATTTATGGTCCACCTTTCTCGCTGAGATGCAAGGCGGACTACATACTGCGAATACAATCTAATCAATAGCTAGGACATTCACAGAGCAAAAATACAGTATGATCATTAGTTTGGATGTTCAGTGAAAACTCAATAGGGTGTGGTAGCTGCAAATTTGAAAACTAGCATAAAGCCAAACACATAAATGGAACATAGAGGGAATTAAAGAGTTAGTAATTAACATGGATACAGAGGAGTTAGCCGTGTTAGTCTGGAGCTGCAAAATAGTAGAGTCCAGTAGCATCTTTAAGACTAACCAACTTTATTGTAGCATAAGCTTTCAAGAACCACACCTCTCTTCATCAGATGTATCATCTCGAAAGCTGTCGATGCATCTGATGAAGAGAGCTGTGGTTCTCGAAAGCTTATGCGACAATAAAGTTGGTTAGTCTTAAAAGTGCTACTGGACTCTTTAGTAATTAACATGCCATCTTTAGCAATGTCGAACTATCCAGTAGGAACGTATTTACATCAGCAGGCTGTAGTTAACAGCATAGTCTACAGTTTGTCTCTCTGAGCTATTTCTTATGACACAGCCCTATAATCTGAGTAGAAAGCCCTGAAACTACATTCATGGATTATCTCATTGACTGACATTCTAAGCCATTGCTAGAGACGGCGCGCTGGACTAAATGGGACTGAAGAATTCAGTTTTGCATATTTTGCGGAAAGCAAGAAAGGTGGGAGCTTTCCTAACCTCCTCAGGCAGGCCGTTCCAGAAGAGGGAAGGAGCAAGAATTCCCAAGGCAGGAACTACTAGGCCCCTGGCAGATCCCAACAGAGAGGGTTGCCAACCTTCACATGGAAAAATAGCCAAGAGAGTATCACGTAACAAGGCAGAAAGAAACAACACAACCATGAAATCTAGCTAGGTAATGAGCAGTCAAATCAAGATGGGTAGCCGTGTTAGTCTGTCTGAAGCAGTGGAAAAGAGCAAGAGTCCAGTAGTACCTATAAGACTAACAAAATTAGTGGTAGAGAATGAGCTTTTGTGAGCCACAGCTCACTTCTTCAGATACCAGTCAATAGTAAAATGATATACAAAAATTATTTTTATGTGTATTAATTCACAAAGAAAAGATAAGTGAAGTCACACAAAGAACTCCACTTACACTTATCATACGCAGTAAGGAGGGGCGCCAAGTTAGCAAACAAAGTTCCAGTTCTTATACACAGATGGTAAAATCCATACCAATTACATATCACTCCTCCTAAGAGTCTTATTTACATGCAAACAATAAACTTCTGTAAATATCAAGGACTTCTAAGGATCACCAAACAACACATTTCATGGGATGGTTTTCAACCCAGAACATTGTAGCCGATTCTCTAAAGTGCAAAGTACAATACAATAGGAAATTCTATAATTCCATAAAAATCTGTAATGTGCAAGTTTTAAACATAATCATTAGACGTTCATATAGTAATACAAAGGGTTATGGTGTACAAATTCCAAGGGTGTCCGCTGATGGGAAAAGCTGGTATTTAGGTGGCGTCTAGAGACCTCCCAGGATTAGAACTGATCTCCCAACTACAGGGGTCGGTTCCTCTGGAGAAAATGGCAGTTTCAGAGAGCCTGTTCTATGGCATCACATCCCAGGTGGGCTTCATCCCCCTCCACAATGTCCACTCTCCCCAGACACCATCCCCAAATCTTTAGGATTTTCCGAAGCCAGAGTTAGCAACCCTACGGGCAGTTGCACATGAGTTTCTAACTGGAGGATAATCGCACAACCTAATCCAAAGTCATCTAAGGCCATTTCCTTCTTCTGGCGCAAAGACTGATCAGTCAACACCACAAGGCTTATCTCCGTGTCCTTCGCCATTCCCAACAGCTGTTGAGTTACTCACTGGAAGGCAAAATGTTTGCTGAAGGTTTGGAGTCTAGTTATTGCGAATGGGTCTCTCTGATCGTGTTGCCAGCCTCAAGGCGAGGCCTGCAGTTCTCTTGGCATTGCAAACCATCTGCAGAGTTTGATTCCCTTGGAGGAAATGGAAGCTTTGGAGGATCCACTCTATGGCATCACATCCCTGTCAAAATCCCTGCCCTGACTCCAGCTTCTCCAAGCACTGCCCCCAAATCTCCAGGAATTTCCCAAGCTGGTGTTGGCAACCCTACTCTTACGGGCTTGGCCTATTGTAGTGCTTCGGTGGGTTCCCACGACAAAAAAATGGGAGTGTTTCTTTTAGAGTCTGGATACTGACTCGTGTGTGTTTGTGTGTGTGTGATGTGCCATCAAGTCGCCTCCGACCTATGGCAATCCTATGAATGAGAGACCTCCAAAACATCCTATCATTAACAGACTTGCTCAGATCCTGCAAACTGGGGGACGTGGCTTCTTTTATTGAGTCCAGCCATCTCGTTTTAGGTCTTCCTCTCTTCCTGCTGCCTTCCACTTTTCTTAGCATTATTGACTTTTCCAGAGAATCTTGTGTTCTCATGATGGGACCAAAGTAGAGCCTTGCTACAAGTGACATTTTACACGTGAAGGATAAAGGATCATTTTCGCAAGTCTTTCTGGGAACTGAAGTTCCTCTCCCCCACCCCTTTTCCTTCTGTTCCTTCCCCTCGCTGCCTGAAAAGACAGAGAGAGCCTACGGCAACATCAGCGTTTGCAAATCGTCTTGTTGGAGGGGGGGAATGCTCCGGAGAAAGCTGAGAAAGTTGCAGCTGCCTGCCCCAAAGATCATTGAGAGCAGGCTTGTGACTGGAGAAACGATTTGCAAAAGTTGCTGTTGCCATAGGCTCTCTCTGTCTTTTCAGGCAGCGAGGGGAAGTAACAGAAGGAAAAGGGTTAGGGGAGAGGAACTTCAGTTCCCAGAAAGACTTGCGAAAATGATCCTTTATCCTTCACGTGTAAAATGTCACTTGTAGCAAGGCTCTGAGTCAGTTTTGTCATTTTAGCTTCTAGTGAGAATTCCGGCTTGATTTGATCTAGTACCCACTTGTTTGTCTTTTTGGCTGTCCATGGTATCCGCAAAACTCTCCTCCAGCACCACATTTCAAATGAATCAATTTTCTTCCTGTCAGCTTGCTTCACTGTCCAACTTTCACATCCATATATCGTAATGAGGAATGCCATAGTTTGGATTCTCTTGATCTCGGTCCCCAGAGAGACATCTTTATCTCTAAGGATCTTCTCTAGCTCCCTCACAGCTGCTCTTCCAAGTCTCAAATCTACTAGATACTTACTCAAGTACTAGAAGAAAAGGGCAGCTGAAGATATTTTGCCACTCCAAGTCAGTTCCATGCACTGTCCATTGTACGTCAAAGCGGAGTCTCAAAGGTTCCAGCAGTGCCTAGTGTTGCCAGCTCCAGGTTAGGAAATTCCTGGAGATTTGGGGGGGTGGAACCTAGAGAGGTTGAGGTTTGGGGAGGGGAGGGACCTCAGCGGGGTATAATGCCATAGAGTCCACCCTCCAAAGCAGCCATTTTCTCCAGGGGAACAGATCACAGTGGTGTAGAGATCAGTTATAATTCCAGGAGATCTCCAGCCACCACCTGGAGATTAGTAACCCTAACAGTACCTCAGGGTCTCGTTTGCCTTGCATCTGGGGAGCTGCAATGGGCATGGGTTAGGCCCATCATTTCCTCCTGTGGCACTGGTTGCTGGGGGAAGGACAAGATCCAGAGGTACACCTTTGGCGCTTGTCTTTCTTCCAGTCACAGGGAGGTGGCCATATGCACTGCCTAACATCCTTGGCTTCCTTCTGTGAAGATGCCAGCTTTATGGGCATCTTTTTGGCATTGTGTGCCCGCCCCAGCACTGCTTGGACGGTGACCATAAGCTGCTTAAAACCATACCCCAGTGACGAGCCACAGCCCAAATGGGTTTTAGAAAAGCGGAGTGATGCAATTCCCCTTCGTTTTGCTTCATGCTACGGCCGGCTTTGCCCTGTTCCTTTCCTCCTGGGTCCGCAAGCCTCATGTTCCAATTTCTCTTCAAATAAACATGATTAAGGAAATGGCTTTTTATTAACCTGCTTGGAGAGATATCTTTGGTCTCGTGGCCAGGACAGAAAACATGAATAATATCCCCAGAGAGGCAAGGCCTTGAGGAAGCCCAGCAGGGAAAACAGGGAGCTATATAGGACGACGAACTCAGGCGGCCTCTCTCATTGCTGGCCATGGAGCGCCTGATGATCTTTGGCTTTCTGCTCTCAGCTGCCTTCGGTGAGCAGCTCTTTGTTGGGTGAGTACCAGAAGAGGAGAAGGAGCAAATGTAGGAAGGAGGAGGGATTTATCACAATATTTATAATCCTGTCGATTTTAGTGCCCAGAGCACTTTGTTTATGTCATTTATAATCCGCCTTTCTCACTGAGACTCAAGGCGGATTACACAGTGTGACATTAGTACAGTCAACATTTCCATAAACATCGACACGTTTTTGACACTTTACACCATCTTCCGCCAAAGATGATGTCATCTCATTTTATTGTCACAACAAGCCTGTGAAGCAGACCGAGAGAGAGAGAGAAAGAGAGAGAGATTGGATTTGGGCCTCCTGTGCTCTCTTCATCCCACGTTGTTCTGCTCTGATCTTCAAAATGCATCCAAGTCACTCCTCATGTCCTCTTCTTCTCCAGAGACCAGGTTCTCCGCATCAGAGCAGACGATGAAGAGCAGATACACTTGTTGAGGGAGCTGGAAGAAAGGGAAGACTTACAGGTAAGAAGGATGCAGCACATCTGTTTGCAGGGATATAGAAATGGAATTTCTGAATGGCATTTCATGCCACTTGAAATCTTTATCACACAGGGCAAGCCTCCCCAGACAGAAAAACTGAAGCAAAAAATGGAAAACCACAATCCAGGGAGTAGAATACTCATTGAAAGTTAACAAATTAATGTATTGTCGAAGGCTTTCACGGCCGGAGAACGATGGTTGTTGTGGGTTTTCCGGGCTGTATTGCCATGGTCTTGGCATTGTACTTCCTGACGTTTCGCCAGCAGCTGTTGCTGGCATCTTCAGAGGTGTAGCACCAAAAGACCGAGATCTCTCAGATTAACAAATTAATATTAATGTCTTTTACAACTACTATACAAAAATACATGCATCCCTAAATACTTATATACAAAAAGACATGTGTATGAATGTATTTTTTATTGTAGTTGTAAAAGACATTAATATTGTTCCTATTGATTCTGCACTTGTACACTTTACACGAATATATTTATTAGAAGGCATTCATTCATTTGTTAACTTTCAGTGAGTATCCTATTCCCTGGATTGTGGTTTTCCACTTTTTGCTTCAACTGAAATCTTTAAGCAAAGCTCCTACTTGGCTCCTTTCCGGCTGGCTGAATTTGGCAAGGCCTAGATCGCCAGAGGACAAAATGGTGGGAATTCTGGAAGGCAGAGAAAAGTATCTGGGGGAACCCCAGTGATGGATGCTTGAACTCCATCCGAGCCAGAGGCGGGGATGAAGCTGGTAGGATCCCCCATGGGGTTGGTGGGAAATATCAATTTATTCAGCATCTGTAGATTACGGCAAGATTGGTCCCCCGCAAATGGTTTTGGCACCCAAACTGGAAAATCTAAATGGTACTCATCCGACATGCGCTATTTGTTTATTTATTTACTTCATTTATACCCACCTTTCTCCCCTGTAGGAACCCAAAGCAGCTTATATCATTCTCCTCTGTATTGTATCCTCACAGCAACCTCATAAAGTAGGTTAGGCTGAAAGAAAAGGAGCGATTTGCCCAAAGTCACTCAGCAAGCTTCTGTGGCAGGGTGGGGATTCGAACCTGGGACTCCCAAATCCTAGTCTGATATTCTAGCCACTATTTCACTCTTAAAATGGGGCACAATATGTGAGGAAATTCTCCTGCACACGACACATTGGAATGAACTGCTCAAGAATTCTCTGGACAGCTCATTGGAAGTCAATAGAGGAAAGGGGGAGGGGAGGGGGTGGGGAGCATACACTATATATATAGGGGATAATTAGTATGTATTAACAGTGTGTATGATATGTTAACCATCCAATAAAATTTACTTTAAAAAAAAAAGAATTCTCTGGACAGCTCCGATTCACTTTAGTCTTCCTTGAGCAGGAGACTTGGCCAGTAGATTACCCATCCCACACCATTCTCCAACCTTCTTCTGTCTGGGATGGCCACTTCTAAGGGCCAAGCTACAAGTGACGAATGACACTTGAACAGCAAGTGAACAGACTAAGGGCCAAGCTACACATGACAAATGACACTTGAACGGCAAGTGGATTGAGTGGAGGGCAAGTGAACAGGGAGAAATACACTTGCTGTTCAAGTGTCATTCATCATGTGTGGCTTGGCCCTCATATGCATTTCTCCCTGTTCACTTGCACTCCACTTGCACTCCACTCGATCACTACGTGGCTTTTTTGCAACGTTCAACGTTTTGCACTATTTTCCGCGGGTTTTTTGCAACGTTCCGCAACATTCCGGATGAAGCTGAGTAGTGTGGAAACGGCCCTGGTTCAGGGCTCTTAAGGTTTTCTAGGATGATCTCAGCACTTGATGGCACATCACGGCACACCAGAAGCCTCCCCAAAATTCAACTCATGGCGAGGATGCCCTTTAAGGACTGGGGGAGAAGACTGGAGCCTGCTAACTTTGCTTTGCTTTTCACAATCAGATTGACTACTGGCTTGGCCCGGCTAAGCCCAGCCTCCCGGTGGATATGAGAGTCCCTTTCCAGAGCCTTCAGGCTGTCAAGGTCTTCTTGGAGTCCGAGGGGATTCCCTATACCATCATGATAGAAGATCTACAGGTAAGAAGAGTTGTTGCAGCAGCAGAAGAAACTCTGACCTCTTGTCCAACGAAGGGTCCTTTTGAGTACCTCCTCATCCTGCCCTAACGCATGAAGGGAAAAGAAGAGTCCATTGACATGGGAGGGGAGTCTTGAGGAATTTTGTCCCAATGTTCCCTCTAAGCTATGCAGGTTTGTGAGCCAAAAATATACTTTGTGAGCCGAAACAACAACTTGCATTAAAGTTTTGAAAGCACCTCCTTAAAAAAAAAATTCAGTCTGCAAACATAAAATATCAACGACTTTGTACTGATTCTCACTAAGAAACAACAACGCAAGCATTCATTTATACAGGGTTTTTAAATATCAAACTGCCCCCGCTCCTCTGCTCTCTGGGGCTGAGGGGATCCCAGTGGGTTCAGGTAGCAGAGGTCAGGCTGAGCCCCATGGCTTGGCTCTGTTCTGTTCCCCTGCTAGAGAGCCAGCAGCGGCTGGAGGAGCTCTCTGGCTCTGCCCTGGGGGCCAAACCAGCCACAGCCAGGAAAGGAGGAGAGAAGTGGGACGAGGTTCCATCTCTGCTCCATCCCGCCCGTAGGCACCATCTGAGCAGGAGAGCAGGGCCACCTGACAGTTAGTACCTGTGAGCTTCAGCTGAGAAGCTGTGAGTGGAGGAGTCAGAATCTGTGCGTAATTGCTCAGTTGCTCACGTTAGCGGGAACACTGGACTTGTGCCCACACATTCCATTCATGCAGAGCTCATCTGAGAGCCATGCTAGAAGTGACGAATTACACTAGCCTGGCAAGTGAACAGACTCGCGTGTATTCCTCCCGGTTCACTTGCCATTCACTTGAGCTCCACCTGATCACATAGCTCTCTATCCCGTGTCTGTGTTTGAACTGGTTCTGTGTGATTGAGTGGAGTGCAGGTGAACAGGGAGGAATACATGTGAGTCTGTTCACTTGCCATTCAAGTGTAATTCATCACTTCTAGCTTGGCTCTAAGCAGGGCTTTTTTTCTGGGAAAAGAGGTGGTGGAACTCAGGATCGCACAATGACGTCACTTTGGTTCAGCTGGAACAAGGGGGGAGTTGTTTAAAGTTTAAATCGCTCTCAGTGAAAATGGTCACATGGCCGGTGGCCCCGCCCCCCTGATCTCCAGACAGAGGGGAGTTGAGATTGCCCTCTGCGCCGCCAAGCGGCGCAGAGGGCAATCTAAACTCCCCTCTGTCTGGAGATCAGGGGGCGGGGCCACCAGCCATGTGACCATTTTCAAGAGGTGCTGGAACTCCGTTCCACTGCGTTCCAGCTGAAAAAAAGCCCTAGTGAGAAGACTCACAATGGGTCAGTCAGGGCCAAGCTATTGGCAGCTTTCAAGGTTATCTCTAAAGAATGGAGTCGGTTTAAAAAAAGATATTTGTGAGCATCTTTGGTGGGTATTTTTTTAAACACAGGATTTGCTGGATAAGGAAAATGAGATCATGTTGCTGTCCAGGAAATCTGAGCGGAGCTTGGGGAAATTCAGCTTCTCCTCCTACCACACCATTGAAGAGGTACGTTGCATATATTAGCATGTTCTTCTCCTCTTGTCCCTTCATATAGTTTACTACCCATTGGCTGTGGTATCACATTTTCAGAGTCATTGGAGTGGCAGTTTCAGGTGCGTAGCTGTGTTGGTCTGCAGTCGAAGGGCAAGATTCTGGTCCAGTAGCATCTTAGAGACCAACTAGATTTCCAGGGTACGAGCTTTCGAGAGTGCATCTGCCCAGGGCTCTAAATCTGGCATCTACCTCCCCCATCTGAAGGTTGCCCCCTTTCTAAAGGGGAAACTCTCTGACTTCATTGCAACAAAACAGGCAGAGAGCAAGTGGCAAAGCTGTTCTGGTTCACTTCTTCACATGGTGGGAAGAGTTTACCTTGCTGCTGACCATGAGTATACTGCTCTTAAAGGCATTGAGTCTCTGTACCGGGTGGCTGGATGTACAGAACTAGAAAAGGGGGGAAAGTGACCTCTCTCTTCTGCATCCAGGAACCCTGGAATAGTGTGTGTTCCTGTGTGTGTGGGTATCCCAGTGCATACAGCTTTGCAAATTATAGCCTGCTAGAAAAAGGTGAGCATGCAAAGAAACACTGCCAGTGTTCCACACGAGGAACTGCCTTCTACTGTTGGACCATTGAGATAGATCAAGATGGGGAACCGCGTTAGTCTGTCTGTAGCAGTGGAAAAGTGGAAGAGTCCAGTAGCACCTGTAAGACTAACAACATTTGTGGCAGGGTATGAGGTTTTGTGAGCCACACTCACTTCTTCAGATCAGGACAGATGGACTCACATTCTAGCTGTATCTGAAGAAGTGAGCTGTGGCTCACAAAAGCTCATCCCCGGCCACAAATTTGGTTAGTCTTATAGTGCTACTGGACTCTTGCGCTTTCCCACTGTTGGTCCATTGGTCTGTCTTAGTATTACCTGGCAGCATCTCAGGCAGAGAGACAGCTTTCCCGGAAGTATGTAAGAACCCTTACCTGGAGATGCCCAGGACTGAATATGCGGATTCCTGCGTGCATCCTGTCAATTTGCTATGGCTGCACCAGCTTTCCTGATGCATGCCCCAACACACAGCACCAGAAAGCTCAGTACCAAATGAGCCGCAGTGGAAAAGGCCCAGCCCATCCAAAGCCAGAAGGCTGTCAGAAAATGTATGTCAACACAATGGATGCCGCCTTGGGGATTTAGCCGCCTCGGTGGCCCTGATGAAGGCAGAGAGGTGGAGTATACGTTTTATAAATGAATAAATAAAAATAAAACCAAGCTAAAATGAGATCCTCAAGAGAGCCATGATTCAAGGTCCAGCAATCGTCTCCTCCTTTCAGATCTACAGCTGGATGGATGAATTTGTGGCTGAAAACCCAAACTTGGTCAGCAAACTCCAGATTGGACAAAGCTATGAAGGACGACCAATCTACGTTCTCAAGGTACGTGACTTTCAGACTGAAGGCACAAAGTGACGTGATAGTCACGGATCTCCATCTATCTGGGAAAAACACACACACAATTTCCCCCTTTAAAAATGCTAGCAACAGATGTGTTTCATTGAACAAAACTGAGTGGGAATGGAAGAGTCTATATTCCCTCTCCTATTCCTGGCCTGGCCGCAGTCCAAATCACTGCTTTGTTGGGAACAGTTTATTTCTTACAGACTGATGGACATCTGCAATCTGTTTTGACTTTGAAAGTAGAATCTTATACTTATTATTATTTATTATATTTCTAACTCACCCTTCCCGCAAGCAGGCTCAGGACGAGGTACAACAGTTTATAAAAATATAATACAAAGATTTAAACCATAAAACAGTTCATCATAAAATCAACAAACAGATAATAACTGTCCCAAGATGGGGTCAATTCCAGATTCCTGCCCATCAACAGAGAAGGGAAGCTGTAAACTTACTTGGTAAATACCTTTTAACATAGATCCAGAGGATTTAGTCGTGTTAGTCTCTAGCTGCAAAATCGTAGAGTCCAGTAGCACCTTTAAGACTAACCAACTTTATTGTAGCATAAGCTTTCAGGAACCACAGCTCTCTTCTGACGATGCATCTGATGAAGAGAGCTGTGGTTCTTGAAAGCTGACAATGCATCTGACAAAAAGAGCTGTGCTTCTCCAAAGCTTATGCTACAATAAAGTTGGTTAGTCTTAAAGGTGCTACTGGACTAACCAACATAGTGGGACTTCCTTTGATCAGTTAGGATTGTGCTCTTAGCCATGTAAGGTTCCCAGATACCTGCAGTTTCAACAAAGGCTGCATGTGTGAAACAATATTTGCTTATGCTCGTCTTCAGTTACCCTCTCCTCCCTCCGTTGTTTCCTTTGTTATCAAGTGGGGCAGACTTTCCCACAGATATGTTATTTTGATCTCCCGCTGGAGATCCGGGCCCTGGGGGACCTGTTACAGTTCCGCAGGGCCTGTAAAACGGAGCTGTTCCGCCAGGCCTTTGGCTGAGTGCCAGCGGGTGTCCCCCTTCTTCCATCTAAGACCACCACTTCTTCTGGGGCTGCCCTTGGCCATCTGCTATGCCCGTATACAGACTCCCAATATTTGTTTAAATAGTCTGCTCCTGGACTATTTTAATGACTTTTAAAAAATTATTATTGATTTTATGTTTTTGCGACTTTTAATGTATTTTTTGAATGTTGTTAGCCGCCCTGAGCCCATCTGTGGGGAGGGCGGGGTATAAATAGAATAAAATAAATAATAAATAATGTACCAGTGGCTCTGTGTTAGGGATACATGAGGTCCTTAGTGGGGTAGAAAAGGAGCATAAAAATGTTTTTTAAAAACTAAATAAATAACAACATTTGGCTTAACTTGAGGGCTTTTCAAGATGATAATATTGCCGGGCTTTGCATTTGATCTGCTTTCGATCTAATCCTGGAAAAGGAATGTCCTTTCTGTCTGTGACCAAAGCAAGGCAGACGTGGCAGATGGCGCTTCAAAAGAAGGCAGTCAGATTGCTAACTCTGGGCTGCAATGTTCTTGGAGATTTGCAAGTGGACCCTGGAGAGGTCAGGGTTTGGGGAGGGGAGGGTATAATGCTGTAGAGTCCACCCTCCAAAGCAGTCATCTTCTGGAGTCTCTGCTGTAACCCCAGGAGCTCTTCAGGCCCCACCTGGAGGCTGGTAGCCCTGGTAGAAAGGTACCTGGGGTCGCCTAGCAGTAAGGCCAGCCAGGTGGAAACAGGGGTTTGTGCTGCCACTAAAAGAGGTGCTGCAGTTTTTGGTTTCTCTTGCAGTTCAGCACAGGAGGCGACAAGCGCCCCGCCATTTGGATCGACACCGGCATTCACTCCCGAGAGTGGATCACCCAAGCGACGGGTCTGTGGACAGCTAACAAGGTAACGGGAAATGATGGGCAGGTCGTGTTTTGCACGGCTGAGAGCAGCCAGAGGACTCTGTTCACCAGGGGGAAAAAATGGGAGCACAGTTGCTTTGCACGCACACACAGAGTGCAAAGGGATCCGGGTTATGGTGCAGCAGGCTAATGTTGCATGTGTAGCAGTGTGGTTTAGACGCAGAGAAGACGCTGGAAAGGTTCCCAGTTGCACACTTCTTGCCTGCCAGCATCCCTTTGTCTAACTCATGTGGACCTTCCCTCCTTTTGCAGATAGTCAGCGAATTTGGCAAAGATGCCTCATTAACTGCGGTCCTAGACACCATGGACATCTTTTTGGAGATCGTCACTAATCCAGATGGGTTTGCTTACACTCACAGCACGGTAAGGGCTTCTGGGAGGAAAGTCTGTGAGTTCAGGGCCAGTTAATGGTTAGGTGAAGCATGTTGCAGAATCGATGCCCTGCCAAATTCACACCCTTGTTATAGTATAGTATAGTTTCTTCTTGAAGGACGAAAACACTTTACTGGCTCCCAATGCTGGGTTCTCTTCCAACCTAGCACAGCTCAGAACTAGAGGTGGGCACGGACCGGAAAAATGGCACAGACCATTGGTCTGTGGTCCATCGATTTTCATGGACCATGGTCCATGAACTTTCCACAGACTGGCCCAGTTTGTGGACCGGTTCGTCGGTCTGTAGTCTGTCGGCCCTGAGCTGCCTATCAAGGTTTTCAGGGCTAAAATTGGTGTGTTTTGAAGGCGGTAGAACGTTTGCAGGCGGCTCCAACCTTGCCTAGGGAATTGATTGCTCGATGCCGGGATGTCTGGATTCACGGACCGATGGACCAGCCAAAGTTTGTTGCGTCTGTGAAAAACGGCGCATCCCATGACCTGCCGGCTCATGAATGCCAAACCGGTGTGGACCGTGCAAAATTGTGGTCTAAGTATTGTGTGCCGTGCCCATCTCTACTCAGAACATTGGCATTGGACCCAGTGAATGTGCTGTGCATCTCCACTGTGAACGGGTCTGCTGTTGCATTCAGGGGATGCGCCTCCTGCTCCAGGCCAGCCCGTGCATGCAGAGGTGGCCCTGATCCAGAGATCAGCAGCCTGGGAGCAGTCCAGGATCAGCCAGATTGGGTTTCAAATGCAAACCACCCCAGCAAAATTGACGCCACCTTTCTGTTAATTAAAACTGTTGATGTGTCAATGGCTGAATTCAGATGACTTGCAATTGGCATTAAGCTGGGATGTGCGCAAGAACTAGCACTAAAACATGCACATGGGACAGGCACTAAAACTAGCACTAAGCTTAATCCCAAGAAGACGGATTGCTACTGGTGAGCAGCAGGTCTGACCTTTTAAGGCGTCACCCATTCTGGATGCGGTTGTACTCTCCTTGATGGAACAGGTAAGTAGGTGGGGCGGGGGGGGGGGGGTTGTTCTTGGACCCAGGCCTACTGCTGGATAAACAGGTAGCAGCTTTGGCCAGGGGTGCTTTTTACCAACTTTGACAGGTTAGCCAGCTGTGTCCTTCCCTGGGCAGGAAAGATCTGGTCACTGTGGTTCATGTCCTGGTTACATCTAGTTTAGACTACTGCAATGCACTCTACATGGGGCTGCCCTTGAAGATTGTGCAGAAGGTTCAGTTGGTGCAGAATGCTGCAGCCAGGATGCTGACTGGAGTGGGTCATAGGGAACATATCACTCCCGTCCTAGCTCATCGACACTGGCTTCCAACCTGTTTCTGGACACAATTCAAGTTGCTGGTGCTGAATTTTAAAGCCCCATATGGTTTGGGATCAACATCCCTGGTGGACCTCCTATTTCCTTATGAATCTGCCTGGTCATGAGAGTCAACTTTGCTTCAGGCGCCTCAGCTTTCTGAGACTGGGCAGGTGGCAAGGCAGGAGATGGTCTTTTCAGTGGTGGCACCCAGACTTTAGAACTCTCTTCCCAGGAGGATTTGCCTGCACTCTTCTGTCACATCTTCTTTGAGCGGGCGAAGGCTCTTCTTTTTTCTCGGCATCCCCTCGACGATCCCATCTCCTTCCCCAATGTTTTAACTGTTGTTTTTATCTTTTGTATTCATTTCAAATTCTGATTTTAAATTGTTTCATGATGTATTGGAGCGCTGATTTTAATGGTTTTTATAAGATGAAATTTTAATTTGTATGTTGAAGCCACCTTGGTTGCTCTAAGAGGGCAGAAAGGTGTGGTAAAAATCTTGTAAGTAAATAATTTAATTAATAAAATATCCTCTTCCTTTCTTCTCATGCTAAGAATCTGGATTGAACACTGAGGTAAAATGGGCCCCACAGGAACCAGTTTCTAATACAAGGAATGTGGAATTTATTTATTTTCCACCATTTATGTCCTATTTTTCTCCCCATTGAGGATCCAAAGTGGTTTACAACATGTTCCACTTCCTCATTATATTCTCACAACAATCCCGAGAGATGGCTTAGGCTGAGGGTACAACTGGCCCAAAGTTACCCAGCAAGCTTTGTGAAGACTCGAACCTGGGTCTGACACACTAACCTCAACACCACACTGGCTCTCAGTTGACCCAGGGCACAAGCTGCTAGACCTCAATGAGGTGTTCACCTCTCCAGCTTTACCCTCCCTCCCCCAGCACAAGTATTCCTTTTTGCTGCCACCAACAGGTTATACTTGACTGATAACCTGTCACAGCCACAGATAACCATAGTTAGTTTTTAAACTGGGATTCTTGGCACAAGAAGAGAAGAGGAAACAGAAGGTGTTCATACGCAAGTCCAGCTGCTGAGCTCATGCATATGTTAACTTAATGTTTGTTAAAGTGATGTCTGAATGCAGCCAACATGTGCCTTCTTGTTCAGAATCGCATGTGGCGAAAGACGAGGTCCATCAACGCTGGATCTTCTTGCGTTGGTGTGGATCCCAACCGGAACTGGGATGCCGGCTTTGGAGGCAAGTGTTTGTATGTTTCGCCTTCACTAAAAGTGGTTTTTCGGGAGCTTCACTATTAACTTCCTAAGCACCACTTCGATAACTGTTAGTACTTTCTGCATTGTTGACTATTGATACCAATTGTCAAATCAGGGTGATAACACTAGTCTACTTTACAGGGTTGTTGTAAGGATTACTGAAGGATGATATCTGCATTACCAGTGTGGTCTGGTAGCTACTTCCTTATGGCTGGCTCCCAGACCACATTGCTAGTCATAGAATCACAGAATCATAGGGTTGGAAGGGATCTCTAGGGTCATCTAGTCCAACCCCCTGCACAATGCAGGAAATATTTGATGTACGGAATCACATGGAAAATTTCCCACATCCATCTATTTCAAATGAACCTTTATCATGTGGAATCCAGCCCTGAGGAATCAGCAACTGCTGCAATATGTGAGTTAGGTCTAAGAAAATGCATACAAATAGTCTTGACTACTGCAATCTGCTATACATGGGGCTGCCCTTGAAGACTCTTCATAAATTGCAGGTAATGCAACATTTGGTAATCTGCCTTTTAGTGGGTACTGGAGTCTAAAATTGTTTCCTTCTGGATTCCACCACAGGGCCTGGAGCCAGCAGCAATCCTTGTGCAGAAACATACCATGGGCTCTTCCCTCACTCGGAGAGCGAAGTGAAATCCATCGTGGACTTCATCCTAGGCCACGGGAACGTGAAATCCGTGCTCTCCATCCACAGCTATTCCCAGATGCTGATGTTCCCCTATGGCTACAAGCCACAGCCTGCCCTGACCATCAGGAACTGGTAAGACGAGGTCCTTCCGTTAACCTTCCGTTTGTTTTACTGTCAGGGCTATTCACAAAGCACCATGGGAACTGTAGTTTGGTGAGAATTCATCGAACTCTCGGTAAGGAATCCCAGGGCTTTAAAAATGTGCAGCAAGACACAGAATGGCTGTCTGGAGGGGATAAAAAAGTGCAGGTCCAAAACAACATTGGAGCAATTCAAAAGTTTAAGCTAAACAGCAATAATAATATTAATGACTCTATATAGTGCTCTTCTAGATAGATTAGTGCCCACTCAGAGCAGTGAACAAAGTCAGTCTTGTTATTATCCCCGCAATATAGTTGAGAAGCTGGCCTGTGAGAAGTGTCTGACCCAAGGCTGCCTGCTGAGCTCACGGCAGTAGTGGGAGTCGAACTAGCAGAGTGCTGATTCACAGCCCAATGCAACCTGCTTAGCTCATGGCAGAAGTGGGAGTCAAACCAGCAGGGTGCTGATTGGAAGCCCAACCACTTACCCAAGGCCACCTGCTGAGCTCATGACAGTAGTGAGAGTCGAACCAGCAGGGTGCTGATTGGAAGCCCAACCACTTACCCAAGGCCACCTGCTGAGCTCATGGCAGTAGTGGGAGTCGAACTAGCAGAGTGCTGAGTCACAGTCCAACCACTTATCCAAGGCCACCTGCTGAGCTCATGACAGTAGTGGGGGTCAAACTAGCAGACTGCTGATTCACAGCCCAACCACAGCCCACGGCAACCTGCTGAGCTCGTGGCAGTAGTGGAAGTTGAACCAGCAGA
This sequence comes from Eublepharis macularius, assembly GCF_028583425.1. NCBI lineage: Eukaryota > Metazoa > Chordata > Lepidosauria > Squamata > Eublepharidae > Eublepharis > Eublepharis macularius. The sequence continues at coordinate 4,238,185 of NC_072798.1, forward strand.
ATTCTGATTTGCAGCCCAATCATTTTACTACTATGTTACAACAGCTGCGCTGTTAACTGATGTAAAAAGTGATGTGCAAAAAAGCGGGAAGCAAAGCGAGCCATCCTGGCTCCTGTCAGACTTCACGCTCTGATCAGTGGACTCATTTCTCTTCCCTGTGCCAAAGATTCTCACTGCAGACTCCACAGGATGTTGTTGTGGTGCGTGATGTGTGCACAAATGACGCACACTGTGCTGTACCAATATTTTCTTTTTAAAAAAAACCCTGCAGGGCCCCAAGTATCCTTGTTAAATGACAGTGACCTGTGGGGAACAGCTTGTGCAGCCGTGGCGTGGTGGAGCTGGTCGAACGAGCTGGCTGGGATGAGTCTAGCAGTGGTTACAGGCGCAACAACACACATCTGGTTCCCTGGCCCATGGGGCTTGGACTGGCAGGTGACAGAGAGCCGAAGACTCAGTGGCTCTCGGCAAAGGCTTCAAGCCAGCTGAGCCTTTTTATCCTTCCTGGCCTGGTTATCCCTCGGGCTCCACTTGCCGCAGAATGGTGGATCGGGCCCTGCCCCCATTGCAGGGGCATCAGAAAGGGATCGATCCTTTACTTACCAGCCTGGAACCCTTCTGGCTTCCTACCAGGTGTGCTGTCTTCACCAGAGAGTAAGATCTGGGGATCTTGGCCGAACATTGGCCGAACATCAAGAAACGACTTGAACTTTAAGCCAGTGTGCGGGGGTGGTGAGAGTGTCAAAACTGGGATCTGGGAGGCCCAGGTTCGAATCCACATCCTGCCAGTCACAGGCTCTCAACCTAACCTCTCTCAACAACATTCGATTTATATACCGCCCTTCAGGGCAACTTAACACCCACTCAGAGCGGTTTACAAAGTATGTTATTCTTATCCCCACAACAAACACCCTGTGAGTAGAGTTGCCAGGTACCCCTCACCTCCTGTCAGGAGGGTGGAGTCCCTGACACTTATCTTGTGCCAGGCACGAGGTCTTCTTGCACACACGCATGCGCTGGAGCCAGCGTGATGATGTCACTTCCGGTTGTGATGTCACCACACCAACTGCGTGAGCACTCCCGTGCTCCGCACAAGGCCAATTCGGCCTGTTTGTGGCCCAAATCAGCCCCAAGTGAAGTCCAGAAATGCTCCTGCGGGCAGCGCAATAACGTTGCTGCCAGAAGTGATGTTACTGCACTGGTTGGGAGCACGCATGCTCCTGAGGTGCCTGCCGGTGGCGGGCAAGCTGGACAGTTGGTGGACGAGGGGGTGAATCACACCATCGGGCACAAGCTGTGACTGACGCAAGGTCACCCAGCTGGCTATGACTGGTGGAGTGGGGAATCAAACCCGGTTCTCCAGATTACAGTCCTGCCGCGCTTAACCACTACATGTGGTTAACCACTTTGTGCGTGCATAGCAGGGCTGTACCACCAATGCACATCCCCTCCCCCAATAAAAGGGGGAACTGGCCCTAAAGGCTGCAGTGAACTTCCTGCTTCTCAGGGAAATAACAGGAGAAGAACAAATTTCTTCCTTTGGCTTGACCAAGGAGGATGATCCCAGACCTCCAGACTGTTAACTCTTTAATATCTTGCTTACAGAATGAATTGGCTCGAGAGGCTGTTTCAGCCTTGGCGGACGTCCACGGCACGGCATACACGTTCGGAAGCACCATCGACACGATCTGTGAGTAGTGGCTGCATTTCTGTCCCATTTCCAAACCAGCTCACTTAGAGCTAAGCTACGGGTAACGCCAGACACGTGTTTTCAGCCATGTCAAGGATACAATTTTACCTGGGAAGTGTAGTTAATAACAGCATTAAGTCCCTAGTGCAGAGAGGCAGGGGTAGAGTTGTCAGGTCCCTTGAATCCCCCGGTGGGAGCCTGGGAGCCTGGCACTCCTGGTGTACATGATTAAGTCACTTCCAGGAAGTGACGTCATCACACGGGTCAAAGGTCGGCCCAGGAGCTCCCCTACGCTAAATTGTCCCCCCTGCGGGTCCGATTCGGCCTGAAACAGGCTCATTGTGGGGCGTGGGAGCATGCGGCGGCATGGCATGGGGGTGTGCCATGCTGCCCGGGGGTGCACCGTGCCGCTGGGGGTGCCCCAGGGGGTGTGCCCCCCGTTGGTCAGGTAAGTGGGGGCAGGGGAGGGGAAGAGCTTTCCAAGCAAGTTCAGTTTTCAAAGACAGAGCCAGCTCGTCCCCTCCCCTGCCTCCCCATGCCAGGGACAGGGTCCTGTATCCCTCTCTCCATTGAGATTGCCAAAGAAACCAACAATAATCACCCTGTGAGGTGGGTGGGGTTGAGAGAGCTCTGAGAGAGCTGTGACTGACGCAAGGTCACCCAGCCGGCTTCAAGCGGAGAAGTGGGGAATCGAACCTGGCTCTCCAGATTAGAGTCCTGCCGCTCTTAACCACTACACCAAGCTGGCTCAGTACACCAAACTAGTGTCAGGGTGGTGTGAGGCGGAGACTTTTTCTGATGTCTGGCCGCCTCACGGATGTTCCAATCCCCCTTGCCCAAGTTTTCAGCTTTTCTTTTAAAACAAGCAAGCGTCTAGTCATTTAGCATGTGGAAATAAAAGGGGAAACAGGCAGGCAACATTGTACCCAAATCCTTGACAAAGTCAACCTGATACAATTTTAGATAACTTAAAGCAATACTCAGAGGTTGAGAAAATTTCCATATTGCTATCTGATAAAGACAACAACAACAATAACATTCAATTTATATACTGCCCTTCAGGGCAACTTAATGCCCACTCAGAGCGGTTTACAAAGAGTGTTATTATTATCCCCACAACAATCACCCTGCGAGGCGGGTGGGGCTGAGAGAGCTCTGAGAGAGCTGTGACTGGCCCAAGGTCACCCAGCTGGCTTCAAGCAGAGGAGTGGGAAATCAAACCCGGTTCTCCAGATTAGAGTCCTATGCTCTTAACCACTACACCAAACTGGTATAGTGTATAGGAGAGCTCTTATAGCACTCCAGAATGCATCCCTGAAGGCCCTTGCCCTCAAAAATGCCTTGGAAAAGCAACATGACAGAAAGAAGTTTTCTAGTTTCAGTTTCTCCTTGGTGTGCTAGCTTTCCATGTGCAGGTGAGTTTGGTGCCATGAAATCTCTCACTTCCGTTTTGATAGCTTTAACAGGACTCTTCCGTAAGTTTGGGTTGGCTCTAAGGAGCTCACTTCCAAAGAACCTTTAAAGCCATCCTGGAACCCAGTTTTGGAGCTGAAGGTGTATGAATATGTCACACATTTATTTAGATGTTTGAACACTTCATAGAACTTTATTAGTTCCTTGCTTTATACATTTAGACTCCGCTTCCTTGATGCTCAAGGCTGCTTCCACAAAATGTGGCACTGAAACATGATGAAAAATAGAAATACCAAATAATATTTAAAAGAATTGCAATTGTTTCTTGCTGAATATAACTGAACTGGGTGAGGGGAACAGAGGGCTCCATGAGATTTAACAAAATAGGATCCTCCTAGAACCGTGGCAACTTCAGGGTTCTGTGTTGCGTTCTTTTTCTCTAGATCAAGCCGATGGGACAACCATTGACTGGAGCTACGAAAACGGAGTCAAATATTCCTACACATTTGAGCTGAGGGACACGGGCCGCTACGGTTTCGTTCTGCCCGCCAATCAGATCATCCCAACGGCAGAAGAAACCTGGGTGGCACTCATGAAGATCATGGAACACGTCCGCGACCATTCTTCTTAACCAAATGGGGTCATGGTGGGGGAAAGGGGTACCTTCTGCACCTGAGGCCATTCCCTGAGATGAGTAGCATTCTACGGGAACTATAGTAAAGAGTCCAGTAGCACCTTTAAGACGAACCAACTTTATTGTAGCATAAGCTTTCGAGAACCACAGCTCTCTTTGTCAGATGCACCTGATGAAGAGAGCTGTGGTTCTCGAAAGCTTATGCTGCAGTAAAGTTGGTTCGTCTTAAAGGTGCTACTGGATTCTACTATTTTGCAGCTACAGACTAATTTGGCTAACTACTGGAACTAAAGAGTCTGCATTCTCGTTTTTGTTTCTTCTTGAGGCAAACGATGGATTGCATCCTACCATTTAATTGCCGCTTGCACAGAGCACGAAAGCAACACTGTTCTTTGGTGTGAGACGGATCCAGAGGAGTTAGCCGTGTTAGTCTGTAGTAGCAAAATAGAAAAGAGTCCAGTAGCACCTTTAAGACTAACCAACTTCATTGTAGCATAAGCTTTTGAGAACCACAGCCCTCTTCATCAGATGCGACAGCTTTTGAGAACCACAGCTCTCTTCATCAGATGCATGCATGGCGTGAGGTGTCTTCTGCAGCTGCACAGCCACGGACAGGACAAAATGCCCGGATCCAACTCTTTGCTGTTTGACCAATGAAGAATATATATGTCCCAAGAACAAAATCCAAGTCCAGTAGCACTTTAAAGGCCAGCAAGATTTCCAAGTTGGTCTAGGCGGTACTGGACTCAAATCTTGCTTTGCTATTGCAGACCAACATAACTGCCCTCCTGAAATAATATACAACCCAGTTCTCTTGGAAAACATCATCGCTGAAGCCATTGTGGGTTTTAAAGAACCGTCACAGGTTGCCTGCTGATGCAGACCGGGTGATACTGAGTCCTATGCGTGGCTGGGGGTGGGGTAGAAAATGGGACTGGCTTACTCTGTCTGCCCACTTGGTGCGCTTGCCCCCCTGTCTGATGCCGCTGGCCATGTGAAGAGTGGCACGGCATTCGTGCGTAGTCAGATCTAACACTCATGGAATTGTTTGAATCTCAATAAATCTTCAATGAAGTGCTCCCGTGCATATCCATGTCAACCAGACCATTTTCATTATGTTTGACGGGGTCTGACCTTGGCAAAATAAAACAAAAAGTTCTCCCTCACTTTTGAATGCCAGAAATGCTGTCTGTGTTGGTTGTCCTTTTGTGGAACAAGGGTTGCCAACAACCTGGAGAAAAATGTCTCACTCCCTTATAGGAGCTCGATGGGATGTTATTTACCGGGTGGTGCTATTGCCCTCCATGCCATGAAAACCTTCAGCTGTCCATTTTCACACACTGACAGCCACATTTTAAAATAGTTGTAAAAGGCTACAAGCTGCGGTGCAGTAAGCTTAGGTGCGCTTGTTCCCCTCCCCTGTGCCTTTTCAAGTTCCAAAATGCTCCCCATGGCTGCTTCGACATTTAAAAAGGTGCAATGGGGGGGACAGAGAAGACAACAACAAGAACATTTGATTTATATACTACCCTTCAGGACAACTTAATACCCGCTTACAGTGGTTTACAAAGTGTGTTATCATTATCCCCACAACAATCACCCTGTGAGGTGGGTGGGGTTGAGAGCGCTCTGAGAGAGCTGTGACTAGCCCAAGGTCTCCCAGCTGGCTTCAAGTGGAGGAGTGGGGAATCAAACCCAGTTCTCCGGATTAGAGTCCTGCCGCTCTTAACCACGACACCAAACTGGCTCAATGAGACTCACAGCTAGAAGTCCACATAAATGCCTAGCCACAGAAAGTTTTTGTGATGCCAGGTTTAGTGTTAAAATATGAATGAATGAGATAGATAAGCATTGAGCATGTGCAGAGAACTTTCCGTATCAGTGAGTAGCTACAACTCAATTGCATCTCCTGGGCTGCAAGAAGGATGATTTTCTACAGGGCTTTTTTTTCTGGGAAAAGAGGTGGTGGAAGTCAGTGTGTTGCCAGCATAGGGGGCAACTCCTGGCGGGAGGCGGTGCTCTTGGTACCACATGCGCATGCGCAAAGTGCACGCATGTTCCTGGGATCGCGCAATGACGTCACTTCGGGTCAGCAGGAACAAGGGGGTAGTTTTTTAAAGTTTAAATTGCCCTTGGCAAAAATGGTCACATGGCTGGTGGCCCCGCCCCCTGATCTCCAGACAGAGGGGAATTTAGATTTCCCTCCATGCCACTCCAGCAGCGCGGAGGGCAATCTACACTCCCCTCTGTCTGGAGATCAGGGGGCGGGACCACTGGCCATGTGATCATTTTCAAGAGGTGCCGGAACTCCGTTCCAGCTGAAAAAAAGTCCTGTTTTTCTATAACCTGTTGCTGTAGAAAAACAGCTTATTGATACCAGAATGGCAGCTGTAAATTCAACACTGGATTCAAATTCTATGTGAACAAAGCAGAAGGCAAGAGTCCAGTAGCACCTATAAGACTAACATACTTGTTGGTAGGGTGTGAGCTTTCATGATATCTTGGTATCTGAAGAAGTGAGCTGTGGCTCACAAAAGCTCTTACCTTGCCACACATTTTGTTAGTCTTCTAGGTGCTACAGGACTCTTGCTCTTTTCTACTGTTACAGACAAACACAGCTACTTAGCTTAAAGCAGAAGGTGTAAATCTTAGTAAAATTGCAAAAAGCAACAGACCCTCCAATATATTGTTGCAATGACAATAATAATACATACTGCAAATTTGTCTGGCCCTTTCTTCGAGGAGTTCGTGACAGCGTACAGGGTCTGTCTGTCACCCATTTTACCGTCACAACAATTTGGTTGGATACATTGGGCCAGAAAAGGAAGTGAGTGACACATGGGCATTCAGAGTGCCTCCTGATAGATCAGGGGTTGACCCTTGCTCTCGCTCCAGGACTTTAGCCACTATACCACACTCTTAATATTCAATAACAATATTTTAAAAATAATCAACAATAATATTTTTTAAACAAGCAGCTCCTTCAAAACATGGAATTCTTACCTAATATTCTCTAAAAAATCATCCTATGTCATGCCCAGACTTCTGGGTAAAACCCTCAAAAACAAAAATTCTGGTATCTGGTTAGGGTCAGGTTCTGAGTGCCTAACTACAGGTCACAAGGTCTTCATCATGACCCCTCTTGTTTTCTCCCTAGTCCTATTGGCCAGATATGAGCCGGCGGTTCCACGCTCAGAAATTAATTCCCAGGTGTATGTGAGCCTAAGTCAGGCTGGGATTGAAGCTCAAATGGCAACCCATGGGCTCAGGAAAATTGCAATCCCCTTCTCCTTGTCCCCTGCACTTCAGTCCCAGTCTGCCTTGGGCCCCTGCATGCTTGGGAAACAGCGTAACACATGGCTGTTGGTATGAGAGTCACACGGGAGTTCCCAAAATCCCTTTTAAAAATGATTTCATCTAGTTTCCACGGCAGAATGAGTTCCGTGGCAGAATGAGGATTCGAACCTGGATCTTACTTCTAGTCCACCATTTTCACTACTGTACCACACCGGCTCTGAGTCTCTCTACACGAGACATCTGACATGTGAAGAACACGTGTCAGGAGGTGCAATGTTAGTTGGGAAGGATAGTTTAAAAAGACAGAGTTGGTGGCAGGGCAAAGGCTTTGCTATACACTGGAGCTGTGGGAAGGGGCTGTGAAATGCCAGAAGGGAAACTTCAGCCCATTTGGACCTTTCCAGATCCAAGCCTGGCTCTGGAAGACAGCTCCAGCCCATTTCCATTCCTGGCTGCCCCCTGGTTATGATCCCACACAGTTTTAGACTGGAGAGGTGAAATTGACAGAGCCTTAGGGGAGGCAAAGATGAAATTAACAAACCCTCTGAGGAGTGATCTCCGCCGGCTCTGTCTTTTAAAACTACGTTTCCTGGCTAACATTGCATCGCCCTACACTTGATGAACACGCGGCGAGGCCTCTCATGTAGAGACACTCTTATTCATACAAGCAATTATACTAAGTGGTCTTTCCAAGTAGCGCGCGCGCGCGCGCGCGCGCACACACACAGACCAATGGCCTGCTATCAAAACTTGCCCACTGCTACTTCTCTGAAGGACTGATGTACTACTGTGTTTCTGGAAATGGCTGGCATACTGAAAGGCATAGATGCTTGGGGGGGAAACTGCAGAATTTGGCATATAACAAGCACTCGAGAATTCATCTCAGGTCTTCCCTGAACCTGTACTGGAACCGAGCCACAGAGAGGACAGGAAGGCTTCGACCTCTGATTGCTCGGGTCAGAGATGCCACAGGGAAATGATTTTCCTGGGAGTCATGATATCTGACCAGGAAGTCTTCTCTGATCACAAGCAGCGGTTACTCCTGTTATGGAATTGTGGTTACTCCACGGAGCTGAAAAGCTGCTCTGAGCATAGAGGCGCTTCATATCTCCCTTTTGGGCCAGGTTGTCACACTGAAATCAACACATTTGGGGGGCAAAGTCTTTATCCCTGCAGGTAGGTCCTGGAGATCTGTATTACAGTCGATCTCCAGATTATAGGGATCTGTTCCTCTGCAGAAAATGAAACCGATTTTTAACTTTGAACTATTTATTCAAGCAGCAAATTCCTTGAAATAGGCATTGGCTGAAAGAGGCTCGCAGGCCGGCTGCCTGTAGGACCACAGAGCCATTCTGCATTCCGGCTACAGCTTTTCTCCAGAGCTGCATTTGTCTCCCATTCTTAATTTCTGTGGACTTTCATTTTGGTGGACTTTATATACAAGAACAGACTAGTTTAATTTTGGTTACATAGTTACCAACTGTGTATATATAAGAACTTGATATGAGATTGGGAGCCTCTATAATTGTTTGAGCCGGAAATGTTCTTTGCACTTTTGGACACGCTTGCACTTTATGCATTCCTTATTTTGCACTAAAAAAATACTAAAAAGTCTATTTTGATATATTGTTGTTCATTATTATTCATTGTATAGTACAGATTAGGAAGTGTTTGTATAGTTAAGAGTTCAGTAGCACCTTTAAGACTAACCAACTTATTTGTAGCATAAGCTTTTGAGAGCCACAGCTCTCTTCGTCAGATGCACCTGACGAAGAGAGGTGTGGTTCTCAAAAGCTTATGCTACAATAAAGTTGGTTAGTCTTAAAGGTGCTACTGGACTCTTTACTATTTTGCAACTACACATTAGCATGGCTAACTCCTCTGGATTTGTATAGTTCATGGCACATGTTTCTGTTCATGGCACATGTTTCTGTTTAATCTCTTTCCATTAATCTCTCTTTGTTTTTAACCCATGAAGAAAATGGCTGCTTTGGAGGATGAACTCTATGACATTATATGCTGCTGTGGTCCCTCCCCTCCCAAGCCTCATTCTCCTAAGGCTCCACCCCCAAATCTCCAGGAATTTCCAGTCCAGAGTTGGCAACACTTCCAAACCTCATGACGCTTGGCTTATGCATCTACCTGTTTATCTCACTGCTGTACGGCATGGATGATTCAATCATCTCTTCACATTGCAGAGCTGATAGCAAACATTCTGCCTCTCCCCGGCTGAAGCAGGTGGCGTCTTCCCTAGCTCATCAATCAGCACAGAGGTGGACGTGTCAGCTCTTTTCCAACAGAGCCCTGGGAAGGAGAACAGCTGGCAGAGGCAGGAGGCCGTGTGCTGCCAGGCCGTGTGCGTAAAAACTGCTGCCACCGAGGACAGTATATAAGGCCCCTCCGGGAGGACCCTCTTTCTCAGGACGTGTCCTGCTCCAGAGAAGATGAGGGGCCTCTTGGTGTTTGCTACTCTCCTGGCGGTTGCCTTCAGCACCGAAAACTTTGTGGGGTATGTAGACACAAGCGTAGCCCAAGAGCAATCGTGTGGGGTCAAAGTAAAGGGCCATTGAGCTCCTCTTTCTGTCCACTGGCAGCAGCAAGCAGAGCGCTCCAGTGAGTGTAACCCACAGGGCATGTGATGACCAACACGTGCCCCTTGTTTACAAGCATCAGGGCTTTATTGAGAGAGAGCTGCCAACAGTTTCCTCCCCAGATGGGGCAGGCGCTTGGATGTAGCATGATTGATTAAGCTGGTGGCACATCAGAAATGTTCCTCTTGGATTGTGGCTCCATAAAAACAGAGTTGGAGAGGACACATCATTGACCAACTTGGTGACCATGAACTAGAAACAGCTTTGAGGTCCAGGGCAGAGTTTGGTGGCAGAATGCGTCAATGAAGCAGAGAAGTGGAACTACTAGAGAGGCAAACATACCTTGGTTTTTTGTTTGATCTGGGAAATGCCAGCAGCAGCCAAACAGAGTGTGATATGATGGGTGAGGCCAGCTGCGATTGGTGTTGCAAGCTGTAAACTTGGTAGCTCAAGGCAGTAATGCATGTCCTTGATGCTACGCCCATGGACACGAGGATCCATGTCTAGTGCTCACATAAACTTCTGGGTGTGTAGGCACATTTCACGATGAAAAGGGGTGTGTGGCTGAGGAGCACTGAACCCTCCTCTCCCACCTTACTTCATCCTGGTACTTCTCACCCATTGCAACTTCAACATTGGAAATGAGCCAAGCTGGAGAAAAAGTACTTTGTGATGGAGCGTGGCAAGGTAAGCTCAGTTCCACGTGCCCATTGGCATGATAAGTCTCTCCTGCTTCGGATGGGATGTGGCTACTTTGCCGCAGCTAACCTGGCTTTTGTATTCCATGTGGATTATTGTTCCTAGGAAGCCGCAAAGGAACCTCCAACCACAATTTGCAACAATTTTTCTTTGCAAGTCCTAGCACATGACTGGCACCCTCCGTGGCTGGTAATTTGTATGCCATAGCTTTCATTTTGATCCTCCACGTGTGATTTGCCTCCCATAGAGAGCAATCAGCTTTCAAAGGTTTCTCTTTGCAGAACAGATTGCTGTTTGCATTATGAAGGCACATTTTTGTGATTAGTCCCTGTGTCTGTATAAACTGCTGTCACTCATGTTTGTGTTTTCTCTGACAGCACTATAGTGGCCTCTAGTGACAGAACACTGTCATTGCAACACAACTATGGTTCTTTAACCAAAGCGGGTGTTTATCAGGAGTAACAGGAAATGTTTAACAACAGAAAGGATTCCCATATAAACTAGCAATGACAGAAGACCACTTACATTCCCAGATAACCATCCACAGAAAGACAACCACGTTTATCAATAAAGTTGTGGCAGCCGAAGGGTGACGATATCAGAAATATTTGTAACTCTTCTGCCTCAGTCACCAGGTGCTAAGGATCTTGGCTGCAGATGAAGCCCAGCTGGAGATGGTGAAGGAGCTGGAAGAGCTTGAGGTAATGGCCAGAAACAGAAGTGCTTGTGGCTGGTAACTTTTTGAAAAGGGTGTATGTAGGGAACTTGAGCAGCTCTGTGGCGCAGGGTGGTAAGCGGCAGTACTGCAGCCCAAGCTCTGCTCACGATCTGAGTTCGATCCTGGTGGAAGCCGGGTTCAGGTAACCAACTCAAGGTTGACTCATCCTTCCCAGGTTGGAAAAGGAGTACCCAGTTTCCTGGGGGTAAAGTGTAGATGACTGGGGAAGGCAATGGCAAACCACCCTGTAACAAAAAAGTCTGCCAAGAAAATGTCGGGATGCGACGTCCCCCCATGGGTCAGTAATGACTCGGTGCTTGCACAGGGGACTACCCTTACCTACCTTTTATATGTAGGGAACTGAAGAATCAGGAAAGAAGATATACGGTCACACATCCCTGCAGCCGTACTGCCTGAACGACCACTTTCCAGTTGAAGGAACCCTTCTGGCCCAGTTCTTTCCTTTCTCAGGAGTAGGAACACACAATTTCACAGTTACACACAGGACACAATGGGCCACAAGTTCTTGCCAAGAAAATATCTGCAGATTACACAGGGGGAAGCTTGTTTACCCTGATAGGCGACGTTGCTGCGAACGTTGCATCCTTTCTGAGCACCTCTAGCCAGTCGCTCAGGGGACACGGGAGCGGGGAGGCCATTGCCCACTCTTCTCGTCTGACTGTTCTGCCTCGCCCTTCCTCCAAGGAGTGCCAGGCTCCACATCCCCCTTACCACTCTCTGAAGTACCTGAGGATGAGCGAGAGCACATTTGGCAAAGGCCGCCCAGTGAATTTCATGGAAGAGCAGGAATTTGATATTAGAGCTCCCTACGGTTGCCAGCTCCAAGTTGGGAAGTTCCTGGAGATCTGGAGGGTGAAACCTGGAGAAACCTGGAGAAAGTGGGGTTTGGGGAGGGAAAGGACCTTGGCATGGCATAATTCCATAGAGTCCACCCCCCAAAGTTGCCATTTTCTCCAGGCGAACTGATCTCTGTGGCCTGGAGACCAGTTGTAATTCCGGGAGATCTCCAGCCACTACCTGGAGCCTGGCAACCCTATAGGAAGGGCAGGGTTTGGGGAGGGGACCTCAGTGGGGTCTAATGCCATAGAGAAAACTCTCCAAAGCAGCCGTTTTCTCCAGGGGAATTGACCTCTGTGGCCTGAGATCAGTGGTAATTCCCGGAGATCTCCAACCACCACCTGGAGTTGGCAACCCTATGCGAGTCCGGTACCCGAGCCACTACACTACGCTGTCTTGCAAGCTTCTTCTGAAAGGTTCTCAGGAGACATTTGATCCTTGCGTTCCCCTTCCCTCTTTCTACCTTTATCCCTATGAGTAGGACCTTACTCACAAGTAAGCTCTTGTTCACAAATTGGCTTGTATTCCCAAGCATGCTGCAGCTGTTGATCCTGGCTGGGGCTGCACTGGGAGGCCTGTTGCTGTGCTCTCCCCCCTCCCACACTTCTCAAGGCATCTGCCCTGATTATTGATCCAGAGGAGTTAGTTGTATTAGTCTGTAGTTGCAAAATAGTAAAGAGTCCAGTAGTACCTTTAAGACTAAACAACTTTATTGTGGCATAAGCTTTCGAGAGCCACAGTTCTCTTCAGCAGATGCAATTAACCAACTTTATTGTAGCATAAGCTTTTGAGAACCACAGCTCTCTTCGTTAGATGCATTGTCAGCTTTCGAGAACCACAGCTCTTAGTCAGATGCATCGTCAGCTTTCGAGAGCCACAGCTCTCTTCGTCAGATGCATTCTCAGCTTTCAAGAACCACAGCTCTCTTCGTCAGATTCCATCATCAGTTTTCGAGAACCGCAGCTCTCTTCGTCAGATGCATCGTCAGCTTTTGAGAACCACAGCTCTCTTTGCCAGATGCATCATCAGCTTTCAAGAACCACAGCATCGTCAGCTTTCGAGCTGTGGTTCTCAAAAGCTGACGATGCATCTGACAAAGAGATTTGTGGTTCTTGAAAGCTTATGCTACAAGAAAGTTGGTTAGTCTTAAAGGTGCTACTGGACTCTTTACTATTTTGCCCTGTTTATTGACTTCTTAACTCAGGTCCTATAAGACACCTTCCAGACATGCAACTAAACAGACACGCTTTGTCCCTTTTTTCTGCCTAGCTGGATTTTTGGCGTGCTCCGGTTCATCCCGAGTTCCCCATCGATGTTCATGTCCCATTTGGCAGCCTGCAAGGGGTCAAGGCCTTCCTAGAGCACAATGACATCGACTACTCCATCATGATCGAGGATCTCCAGGTGAGTGTCGGCTGCTCAGATGGGCACGTGGGTAGCCCTCCTCCACAGATAGCGTTGGGTCCTCTGAGGAGACCGAGTTCTCCTATTGTGGGGCCAGTCAGGAGCCTTAAAGGTCCTCTGATTCCATATGGATGGACTCTGTATGCAGGCCAGAATGACTTGGTGTGGTGTTAGTGAATGGACAGAGGAAAGATGAATGCATCTGAGAGAGAGAGATGGATGGACAGCTCTCAAGAACCCTCAGCCAGTTTGGTGTAGTGGTTAAGAGCGGCAGGACTCTAATCCGGAGAGCCAGATTTGATTCCCCACTCCTCTGCTTGAAGCCAGCTGGGCGACCTTGGGCCAGTCACAGCTCTTTCAGAGCTCTCTCAGCCCCACCCACCTCACAGGGTGATTGTCGTGGGGATAATAATAACACACTTTGCAAACCACTCTGAGTGTGGCATTAAGTTGTCCTGAAGGGCGCTATATAAATTGAATGTTCTCCTCATCCTCAACGGAACAGTCACAAGACGGGTTCAATAGTTCAGAATTTGAGGGTAACCTTGAAATAAGATGCCTGCTGTAATTATCTGTGAGAGGGAAACTGGAAAACAAAGACTGGCCTTTGCTTTGGACTGTGTCGGCATTCACACAGCTGACTCTTCCTCCCCAATCCCCCCCTCCCCAATCTCTTCCAGTCATTGGTGGATGAGGAACAACTTCATATGTCACTCCGGCATTTTATGCCTCTGTCGATCGACACCTTCAACTATGCTTCCTACCACAATCTGGATGAGGTAAGTGCAATCAGGGCATACCTGGGCTCATTTGTGACTGCCCTGAAACTTTTCCAACTTGGTGTGTGTGTGTGTGTGTGTGTGTGTGTGTGTGTTTGAAATGTTTTCTTGATAGGTGCTTGGGTTGCAAGAATACCACCTTTCCCCTCTTCTTCAGTGTGACTGTTTCTGTTACGTGTCGCTGCTTCAGTAACATCTTTTTTCTGCATGGAGGATCCCATTTAATCAGGGATCATGTAGAGAATGGGATGAAGTTGCGTTGCTACATAGCTGATCAGATTCAGCCATATGGCCCCACCCTGCGGAACGGCCTGACTGAGGAGGTCAGGAGAGCCCCCACTCTCCTAGCTTTCCGCCAACGATGCAAAACCGAATTATTCAAAAAGACTTTTGTATTGTAGGGAGGGCCTCTCAGATGCTTCAGTAATGAGTTAGGGACCATAAACTTCACCACTCTGTTGCCTTACGTACTACCTGTTGACTTAAATATGTGCTCCTATGAGCTACCTGTGTTTCATGTTGTCAAATGTCAGTCCTAGAATTACTTCTGTTTCAGCATTTCTTCCACTCTGTCTTGGATACTTACTAATGCTCTGTCTTTGTAAACGTGCATTTATTTACCCTATGGCATGGTTTATGAAACTGTCCTTGATACTGATTGTGCTAATTTCACGCTGTGTAATCCACCTTGTGTCTCGGTGAGAAAGGCGGACTAAAAATGACATAAATAAAAATAAAAATAAATAAATGATGAGGTCCCTGGAAGGGAAACCAAGTCAGCTGAAATTAAGGCTGGCGCATTCTGAATAAATCGTACAGATGATCCCAGCCAATCAGGGATCACGCCAGCTACATGATGACCTTGCCTAGGGAAACAAAGCCAACTGAAAGAGAGAGAGGGCGACATTAATGAGTTGGGTGACTATTTCCACAAGCCTTCTAAAAAAATCATTAAAACACGGGGTACATTTTTGACATTGCTTCAAATGCCCGCCCCCAACAGTGACGAGTTTCAACGTTTGTCTCAGTCAATGTGTGCTAAAAATAGTTCTCTCTTTACCTTGATTTTTTTGTTCCTTATTTATGAGCATCCCAGACTCCTAGAATGCAACATAACAGGGTTGTGGCCTGTAGATCCAACCAAGTTTTCTATGCTTCTTCTCTTGCTCCTTACTTTTTTTGATTCCCTCTGTACGTTTCTCGGCAGATCATAGTAGCTGATGGCCCCATGTTTTGTGGTTTTCAGTGGCAGACAAGACTGGTCTACTGAGGACCGATGAGCTCCAGTGCCAGGTCAAGTAATGGCATCCAGACTAGGCCTGGCTCCTTAGGTGGAGACCGGACAAGAGATGAGCGCGAACCAGAAAAAAATGAACCGTACAATTCGTGGTTCATTGCATTTCACGAACCACGAACTTTCATGAACCTGCCCCAGTTTGCGAACCGGTTTGTTTGGTTTGTCACATCCAGGTCAGCAAATCATCACTTCTGGGTCAGCAGAAGGCCACTTCCAGGTCAGCAGAAGGTCTGCAGGAAGTCCATCCCCTGTTGCCTAGGAAATTGATTGATTGGCGCCTGACTGTCTGCGGTGACGAACCAAAAAACGAACCAAACAAACCAGCCTAAAGTTCATGGTGGTTCGTCAGAAATTGGCTTTGACGAACCGTCGGTTCGCGAACCACAAAACCGGCCTGGTTCATCATGAATTTAGGTTCGTGCCCATCTCTAGACCTGACCTACCCTACAGTAACTGACTAATAATGCCACATCCAATACAATGGAAAAGAAGTCCCATCTTGTAGGCATTAGATTCTGAAAGCTCCGTTCTTGGTGAAATTTCAGAGCATACACCCAATGCAGATCCTGAGTTCCTTCCTCTGTCCACTAGATCTATGGCTTCATGGATGTTCTCGTGGCTGAAAAACCCAACCTGGTCAGTAAAATCCAGATTGGCCGGAGTTATGAGGGTCGCCCGATCAACGTCTTGAAGGTAAACCACCCCATGTATTGATTGTCTTGAGTTCTGAACCTTGTTTAATGCTGATTTCACTGGTTTTAAGGGATTGATACATCTGCTATTCAGATCTGCCCTTAGCAAGGCCTTAGGGCAGGGGTCTCCAAGCTTTTTGAGTCTGAGGGCACTAGGGTTGCCAGTCTCCAGATAGTGGCTGGAGATCTCCCAGAATTACAACTGGTCTCCAGTCTCCAGAGATCAGTTCACCTGGAGAAAATGGCTACTTTGGGGGGGTGGACTCTATGGAATTATGCCATGCCAAGGTCCTTTCCCTCCCCAAACCCCACTTTCTCCAGGTTTCTCCAGGGCCGTTTCCAGACGGCTTACCTGCACCCGGGACGTTGCGCCACATTTCAGATCGTGCCGGGGAAAACGCGAAATATCGCGTTTTCTCGCGCGAGTTTTGTGCAACGTTGCGCAAAACTTGCGCAAGAAAACGTAATATTTCGTGTTTTCCCTGGCACGATCCGAAACGTGGCGCAACATCCCGGGTGCAGGTAAGCTGTCTGGAAACGGCCCAGGTTTCACCTTCAAGATCTCCAGGAATTTCCCAACTTGGAGCTGGCAACCCTAGAGGGCACCTTTGGAATTCTGACACAGAGTGATGGGGGTGGCCACAAAAAGGCTGCCATAAAATGGCTGCTGCAAGAGGTGGAGCTAGCCACAAAATGGCTGCTGCAGCTTACCTTCAGTCACACAGTGAAAATCTTCATGCTGTGGTGGCAGCTACTTCCAAAGCAATGTTTTTAAAAATCTGCAAAGCCAATCAATTCATCAACAGCCAATCAGAAGTCTTGCTAGGCAAAAAAACCCCCCACCTAGCCCACTTTCTAAAAACTCTTGGTGGACCACAGGAAAAATGTTGGTGGGTGCCAGAGTGCCCACGGACACCATGTTGGGGGCCCCTACCTTAAGAGCCTCTACCACGCTCTGGGCCTTCGCCACAGCACGACCAAGCTACCTCTTGGGTCCTGTTTCTTAAGCCAATAGTCAGAAACTTGTCCGGCAGTGGTTTCACTGGGCTTTCTTGCATAGCAAGATTTTGGCCAAAACTGTTTCTTTTATGCTATGCACTTTGCTTGCATTCTTCTTGGCATGATGACATTTTAGTATTTCGATGGTACATAGAGGCACAGGAATCCTCCTCAGATCGGACTGCTCAGATTTCCAGGGTCAAGAGGAAGCAGGAAGACAGCAACTGACCTCTCCCCTTTTCACAGTTTAGCACAGGGGGAGTCAACCGGCCAGCCATCTGGATCGACACCGGTATCCACTCTCGTGAATGGGTCACACAGGCCAGCGGGATCGTGTTTGCCAAGAAGGTACCACCTACGTTTTCATCTCAAATGCACAAGTCAGGAATGGGAGAGAGGACAGAGAAGGGCTCAGAGGGCAGGTCCGGTACTGGCTCCTGGTCATGATAGTAAAAGTGAAACCTCCATTCTCAGAGCGAGTATAAACAGAGTCATAAGGACTCCACGTTTCAGTGATTGTACTATGTAAACAAAGGAATTAGTAGAAGGTGCAAAATTCACCATCCTCAGTATCCTAGCATTTATTTTCTGTTCAAGTCCCTAGTCCTTAGGACTGAAAGAGACTTCAAAGGGTAAGGGCAATGCTGAAACCAGAGAGGGAGAAATTGTGGCCTTTTTCTGTAACGGGCAGAAGTAAAATGGATAATCCAGAAATGCAAATATACACAAATGTATTCATTTAGAGCCATTTCTACTGATCACAGAATCCAGGGCTTCTGAGCAGATTTGAGCTCTGGTGCATTTCATGCTATAAATGATGCACAAGTCACACCCAAAAGTTCAAACTCATTGTTTGTGTGTGGGGGTGGGGGTGGGGAAAGCATGGCTCACAGGTCCAGCCCCTGCCTAGCAAACGCAAGATCTCAAGCAGCAAGTATTGCGAAAGACCTTTCCGTGCCTGCAGTCCTGGAGTTCTGCCGCCAGCCAGGAGAGACTATACATAAATAGACTGATGCGATAAGGCAGCTTTATACATTCACCTTCAGCCACGCATGTTCCCATTACAACAGACACAAGCCATAGGTACAGGCTATCAAAAGAGCATTCCCTGCAGGCAATGAATTCTCAGTTTTCCTTCGCAGAAAGATGTTCTGATAAAGGGCGATTGTGGACTGTGCTACTGTGTGTAATACATGCCATCTGTTGCTGTAAATACGGTCCTATAATGTAATTTCTACATCGTTTAACATGCCACGTATAAATGCTGACGCTTTGTTTCGGCTCCGTTTCAGATTTCTGTAGTTGTGTTGTTCACTGGATGTCCCATCCTGTTGCTTCTTTTGACTTACACTGAGAAAGTCAGACTAGGCATGCAAAATAAATCAATAATAAAATAAATCCCAGTCTTTGTCCATCCCATTCAGATTCTTGACGGTTACGGCAAGGACGCATCCCTGACCTCCATCCTGGACAAATTTGATATCTTCCTGGAAATCGTCACAAACCCGGACGGCTTTGCTTTCACTCACTCCAGTGTATGGCGCTTTCTCTTTGAAACCTCCGAACAAGGGCCCTGGGTGGAGGGTGGGGGAATCACCGGCCAGAAGGCATGCCTACATATCTCAATAAGATGATTTTTAAAAAGGCACGAGCATAAAAAACAACCACCCAAAGCCAAAAGGCTGAGACCAACAGCGCCAAGCAGTGTTAACTAAAGGATACGTCTTCCTGCCTCTTCTAGAATCGCATGTGGCGCAAGACCAGGTCTCTCAACAGTGGATCATCCTGCGTTGGAGTAGATCCCAACAGGAACTGGGATGCAGGTTTTGGAGGTAATTTCCATGTGTTTCTTTCTTTTTTTATTTTCCAGTGTGGGATGGATGGGTCAGACCAATTTTCCTACCTGTCAGCCTCAGGGCTGAGGTGAACTTTACCATGCAATCAGGCATCATGAACAGAAAGACATTAATTAACAGAGGGGGTGTTAATAATTATATTAATAATTCTTTAATTAGGGGGAGTTAGTGTCAAGTAATAATAAAGATATAGGCATTAATTTGAAAGATATTTATTGCATATTTTTATATTTATTATACAATTACTATACTCTCTCTCTCTCTCTCTCTCTCTCTCTCTCTCTCTCTCTAGTAATTATATATTTATAATTATTATAATTATTATAATTATTATAATTATAGTATAGTAATATATATATATATATATATATATATATATATATATATATATATATATATATATATATATATATATATATATATATGTATGTGTGTATGTATGTATGTACGTATGTACGTATGTACGTATGTGTATACATATACATATGTATATATATATACACATACATATATATATATATACACATACACATACACATACACATACACATATACATATACATATACATATACATATATAAACACACACAGACACACATATTAGATATCAAATAAACTTAATAGTTGCCTATACTGGTTACTATCTAGCTATAATTATCAATTTATTATCATACTCTGTTTTCAGCTAAACTTTGATTTTCAATACCAAGTTGTCGAACCACATAGTCAATTCATATATTAAGGGGCTTGCTGATATATAATTAAAATTTTATCATTACTTTCATCACTTTGCTTTGGTAATGAACAAACACAAATAATATCAACTGTGTATAATCTTCTAATGATTTAGATTAATTACTGTATCTAGAACGATTGTTATAAGTAATTCTCTCTCTATATATTTGCGAATAGCAAGAAGTAGGAATATTCTTCCCTATTATATAAGTTGCTTTATATATATTTACGATAGCATAAATTAAAGAAAGAATAAGTTTTTTAAAAAATGAACAGAAAGACTTTTTGACCTAATTGCCATGAACCTGGCTTGTGGCTCTACTTGCACACTCCCCCCGCCCCTGAAATGCAGAGTGCAACTAAACGTTTTCGTATTTCAGAAGCTGTCAGTCAAACTTCGGTTTGCTGTGATGGCCACACGCAGGCACTTGGGCAAACTGCAGTTTGTTTCTTTCCTACAAAATGGCCATAAAATATGTGAGCAAAGCAACAGGCTGGGATCATACCTGTCATAAATATGCCTGCTTGTTTGGGCTATCTGAACGCAGCCTTATTGCTTAATGGGATTAGAACTGGACGCAGCAGCCAGCAATGACTTAAGGATGTCTCTCTACCACAGCTACGTTTAAGAGTTTCAAGTTAGGATTGCCAGATATTGTAGCGGTTATTTTAAACACTGGCTCTAATTTTATTTTTTTTGCCCCACATCTGGAAAAAAATCATAAAGGGCATATCTTAACTCCAGTGCTGTTTGCATTCCACAGTTCTGATATATCCTGCAAAGGCGGGATTTGGTACTCCATTCAGGCTCAACATTCTGAACATTCACCACATAAAGCACAAAGTTGCTAGTCCTTCGGGGGCTATAAAGACAGATTGTATTGTGACTGAGGAATGTACTGTACTGAAGCATATTATGAGAAAAGTTGAACTGAGAGAGCAAAAAGACGAATTTGAATGTGCATGGGTAATGCCTTTTGGAAGCCAGGGATCAGAGGCAGGACATTAGTGACCTGCAACTCTTTGCAACAGCTAGCAACAGAAGAAATCCATAAGAACATAAGCAATCAATGTGCATAATTTATAAGGGTCATATATGGTCTCCTTTTCCTCTGCACATTTTGGGCCATAGAATTTTATAAACTCAAATACCCAGCCCTGAATAAACCTACCTTAGAATGAACTCACATGCGCCCTTTTCCCACTGTTGATGAGCACATGCTAAAAACAGAAGAGCGGTTTTAAATGTCTTTGTGATCTGGGCCGTTTCCGCACGGCTTACCTCAACCCGGAATGCTGCGTAACATGCCAAAAAAAACGTGGAAGATCGCATTTTCTCACGTGAGTTTTGCACAAAGTTGCGCAACATCATGCAAAACTCACGTGAGAAAACGCGATCTTCCACGTTTTTTTTGGCATGTTGTGCACCGTTCCGGGTTGAGGTAAGCCGTGCGGAAACGGCTGGTTTCCCAACTGATTGACAGCCAAACAGGTAGGTGGATTTACCATCCATTTCAACCTTCCAGTGCTTTACAACAGCCGAGTGATTTCAAATGCCACAAAAGAAAAATGTCTGAGCAGCCTCGTACATGCAACTGCAATAAGTTAAAACATCTTGCCTCGCTCTTTTATGCTCCTCTATTATAAAGCATTCAAATCACTATGCGTCAGCGTGTACCGTAGGCAGTGGGAGGAGTGTGGTATAAATATTTTAATAGACAAATTATGGGTTGAATTACACAGCTGTCTTCTAAGAGAAGCACCTTCCTGTAACACATCAAAATCAGCAGAAGGCTCCATGTGCTGCAGCTTGCAGAATCGAGCCACAGGAGCAGCTGTATATTTGCAAATACGACATTAAAAAGTAAAAAACCTTGCCGAGGCAGGAAATTGATTAGGTATCCTACTAGCTGCCTTCCAACACTATAGCACCCTTCAAATATAACTTATAAAATTTTGAAGCTGCCTTATACTGAATTGGGCTCTTGGTCCAGCAAAGTCAGTATTGTCTGTTCAATCTGGTAGTGGCTCTACATGAGCAGGCAGAAGTCTTTCATGTCATCTACGTGATCCTTTTTAAACTGGAGGTGCAGAGAATTGAACCTGGAACCTTCTGCATGCCAAGCAGACACTCTACCTCTGAGCCACGGCCTCTCCTTTTGGGCCCTTAAGAATGAGCCTGGGGAATGCTTGAGCTTGCACCCCTTCTCCTCACTCTACTCCCATGCACCAGTCTAATGAATGATTTGCGTTTTCCTGGCAAAATGCAATTTGTGGCTTCGTCTGAACTGCAAACCATGAGTTTTTTTGGTTCCCTAGAAACCAGGATTCCAAACTAGGGTTAAACTACAGCCAGAAGTCTTGGTTTGTAGGGGGAAGCGCAAGCTGTGATTTATGCTTTGGACAGAACAACAAACTGTAGTTTTGCCCCAAAGCAGAAAGTCATTAGCTGGCTGCATCCAGGAAGACAGAGAGAATGGGATGCATGGATCGTCCAGTTTGTTCACAGAGCAAGAAACTGTGTCTTGCTATTACGTTTGAACGATGCCACAATGTTCAGGTCACTGCGGCCTCCCATAACCCAGACTCTACAATGAAATCAATATGGAATCAAGTTGTACTGGCTTCAGATGCTTTCATGCTGTTGGCACACCTTGGCCAGCCCTAACGGAAATGAGAGGCAGCTGGCATTTCTACTCTACAGACTTAAACAGGTTTCTAGTCATCATTGCTTTCCTCTAGGGAACTTTGTGAACTGCAGTGAAAGAGGTGTAAATAGCAGTGACTATGGCAGGGGCTTATACCTCCACCAAGCGACAGTTCCCAGTATTCTTGGGAGGAGCCATAACAGTGGCATGAAACCCACACACATTTGGAACATTGTTTGGTCCTTACAAGTCATTGGCTTGTTTGACCGGGAAGCTACAGTGCTGGATTTGAAGTTTTGCACATTATCAGCCATAGTCACAGAGAATTTTGTCTTTTGCAGTGGCTGGCTCCAGCGGGAACCCTTGCTCCGAGACATACCGTGGGCCCCGCCCCAACTCTGAGCCTGAAGTGAAAGCCATTGTGGACTTTGTGAAGAGCCACGGCAACATCAAAACCTTCATCTCCATCCACAGCTACTCCCAGCTTCTCCTCTATCCTTATGGCTACACCACCAAAAAGGCTGCTGATCAACCGGAGCTGGTAGGGCTTGGCTGTCCCAGCTGTCCCCTTGACCTCCCCCTTCTCAGCTACTGTTTTCATGCTGCACGCTCTCTCCTCCAGCTGTTTCACCACTTGTCAGCATGCACATGCATGCACTCATTCTCTCTCCCCTGTTGTTTGGTCCAACACACGTGCACAGGGACAGCCGCTCTACAATTTCAATTTCTCTGGGGCGCTCAGTACTTAGGGTTTGGAAAGTGCCTTACATAAACTTAGGGACAGGTCCTGGCCTTAGATCCGCAATCTGATGGATGGAACTAGAAAAAGGACAGTGGAAGACAAAGCCATGAAGAACATCTCCACATGTTGCCTAATACCCTAAGAGTGCTGAGAAAGCTCAAGGGCCACACGACGGAACTAGCTTATTTTGGATGGCCGTGCCTTGACGTCTTACAGTGTCTTTATGATATCTCCAGAGGAGTGAGCCGTGTTGGTCTGCAGTAGCAAAACAGCAAAGAGTCCAGTAGCACCTTTAAGACTAACCAACTTTATTGTAGCATAAGCTTTCAAGAGCCACAGCTCTCTTGGTCAGATGCTCTGTCGAAGAGAGCTGTGGCTCTCAAAAGCTTATGCTACAATAAAGTTGGTTAGTCTTAAAGATGCTACTGGACTCTTTGCTGTTTTATGATATCTGATTTACAAATAAATACACACACCCTACACGCTGATCTGGATAGTCCAGGTGAGCCTGAGCTCGTCAGATATCAGAAGCTAAGCAGGGTCGGTCTTGGTTAGTAATTGGATGGGAGGCCTCCAATGAAAACCAGGTTTGCAGAGGCAGGCGATGGCAAACCAGCTCTGTTAGTCTCTTGCCATGAAAATCCCACCAGGGATTGCCATATGTCAGCTAAAACTTGAGGGCAAGCTCCACCCCCTGCCACACACACCCTACAGGCAGAAAGTAAACGCCAAACAAGTGGCAATGGATATCCACTTTTGGTTTGGACCCTGTGTTTCACTAAAAGTAGAGCTTTCCCAGGGAAAGCCCAAGCGGCTCTGGCATCTGGAGAACCTCTTTGCGCCAGGGGAAAACGCCGCCATTAGCAGAACAGATGTGAAATGTAACCTTGTGACATGCGCAGCCCCCATGCGTAGATTATGCTCTGAGTTTCTGCCAACTGCAGGCTGAAATTTCTCTACAGTGAAATTCAATCTGCAAAACTTTTGCCTCCCCCCCCCGCAACTTTTTGGAGTCTTTTTTCCCAAAAGCTGGAGAAAAATTCCCAGTAAGCAGGATACAGATCCTGTTGTATCTCCCATTGATGAAGCATCAACTAATTGTCCGGACATTCAGGTCTACAAAGGCTGGTCTGTCAGCAGCTGTGAGACTTGTTTAGAAACCCAAACCACTGGAGATTCTCCAGAGCAGGCAGGGCAATCCAGAGATCAGGTATTAAAAAGCACTGCTGAAAGACGGGGTGGGGGTGGGTGGGTGGGGAGAAATGCTACCACAAGAACAAGGGAGAGGATAAAGGGGAGGGACAGCCAAGAGGAGGCGCTGCAACAAGAAGGCATTTGTGAACTAAATTCAATCCCGTAGGAAAATGGAAGCCAAACCACAGCAGAGACACCTAAGTAAGAAGGGGAAAAAACTTAAGAATTGTAAAACAGAAAGGGCATAAGAAAGTATCTGACTGTTCCTCCTTTCTCCCCAGCTGCAGATCTGCTCCCCACACTGTAAATAATAAAAGTAACTGTACTTAGTCTTCTAGACAGATTAGCCCCCCCCTACTCAGAGTGGTGAAGTTATTATAGTTCAGAGACGCTATAGACTTTCTTCCTGTACATGACCTTCCCGTATCTTATTCTTTCTTTCGTGCTCTCTCCCAGGATGCTCTTGCTAAGAAGGCAGTCGATGCTCTCGCTTCGTTGCATGGGACCAAATATAGATACGGCAGCATCATCACCACCATCTGTAAGTTACTACGGTGTTCCTCCAGTCCATCAGGGGGCAGTCAACTGTTCTGAAGCTCCCAGGCTCCTGCGTCCATTATGCACTTAGAAGCAAGAGCTGCAGTTAAGCTACAGTGCGCAACCCATCCCCTTACAGCCAAGCTACAAGTGACGCCTTACACAGGTTGGACACTTGTCAGCTTCCCTCAAGTTTTGATGGGAAATGTAGGCGTCCTGGTTATACAGCTTGGCTCTCCATTACAGCTGCGAGACCAGGACGCCTACATTTCCCATCAAAACTTGAGGGAAGCTGACGAGTGTCCAACATTCTACTCCACAGCTTGGCAGCACGTTGGCTTTGTACAGACATATAGAAAGTCTTTACTATGTCAAGCCACTGGGCAAGGAATGAATTGATCTTAACTTACAGGCTGGTCCAGTTGTAAGCCCACCCCCAGGCAGAGGGCAGGACAATATGTGTATTGTATTTATATCACGCGGCTCAATCTCAGAATTTGGCTTTCCTGGAGATGGTGTGCTCCAAAAGTGGCAACAACGCTGTGGGAGCAGGTTCCAGAGATCTTGTAAACTGCAACAGTTTTAATTTCCTCTGTCAATTGTTTCATTTCCTATCCCCCAAATCCTTTTAGCTAGGGGAAAGATAAAGTGGAAAATGGAGATATGTGCAGAGGGGTGGAATATACTGGGAGTGAATAAGCAGTCCCTTTGACGGAACACCGAAACTTTCTGAAGCTCTTTCTTTGTTAAGAACTTACATTTTCAGGGAGCTCTCTGTAATCATGTTGGATTCCACAGATCTTTCTGCTACCAGGGGTGTTTATTCCTTTGCCAGAGGAAAGCACCTCTGCTTGGAGGACAGATCTTGGAGGCCCAGCCCAGTATTCTGGAGTTCTGGGTTCAAGTCCCAAGTATATCACATTTGAACGAGCCACACAGAAAATAAGATTAAGAGATAATCAGCTCTTTTCCAGAAAGAATCCTAACAGTTCCCATTTCCAAAAGTACATGTGTTGTTTAATGAACATTTAAGGAGTACTGACAGTCGTGTAGCACAGATGTGACACTCTTCTATTCTTTTGTGCGCTTATTGCCTTAATCCAGACCAAGCCAGTGGGGGCACCATCGACTGGACCTACGAACAAGGCATCAAGTACTCATACACATTTGAGCTGAGAGACACAGGCCGGTATGGATTCATGCTCCCTGCCAGTCAAATCCTCCCAACTGCCGAAGAGACCTGGCTGGCCCTCAAGGTCATCATGGAACACACACGCGATCATCCGTACTAAACCAGAACTGGAGGCCAACCATCGACTCAAGGGCAGGGGGTAGAACCAGAAAGTATCATCGACCACCTCAATAAACTTCTGGAATGAATAAAGCCACACGGCATTGGCTTCTATTCTCACCAAATCCCGAACTGGCACTTTTAATTACAAAAAAACAAAGGGACACTAAAGTCGAGACACATACTTCGTGGCACTCTTATATAACATTCTGCTACCCAATTAGAAAGCAAAGAACTGGATCATTTTTCAAAGGTATTTTGCTTTTAAGGTAACATCTCAGGATTCATACATACGGCCATCTGAAGATGTGGTTGCAGTGGGAAAAGCCAGTGTGTGTTTCACACCTTCTCAGGGCAACCACTATATTGACGGGCTGCCTGTGGTGGAACTAGGATGCTTTTCCAGTTTGGTGGCAACACGCCCCCCCCCCCCCTCCTCAAGAGATGTTTAAACCCTCCCCGCTCCTTCAGCAGTTATGATCCCAAAACAATTTGCCTGGTTATCCTTATAAACATTCTCAAAAAAAGGAGAAAAGCTCAAACCCACAGGGGAAGTTTTAATTTTATTGAGCTGAAAAAAATATAAAAGCACTAGACACAAAAATCTAACCCACCCCAGTCATTGAAAGCAGTAACTGTATGACATAATTAACCTAATGAGCAACATATTCAAAATCCACAAAGCCAGTATGAGGATCATGTTAAGCTGTTCTTCCAATGCCAAAGATTTTTTAAAAGTGCTCTCTTTGGCTGAGGGAGTCAGAATGCATCTGTCTTTCTGATGTGCAAAAAGGGTCTTGAGAAGTCTGGAGAAAAGATTTGAGTCTTAGCAACATACAAAAAAATCCCAACCATCCAATGTGGGGGTGGGGGGACACCCTGAAACATCTTCCTCACGAAACAGATTTCAAACTGGAAATATACGGCAATGCCTGACGTGTGGCTAAACTGAGCTGGAAAACCTTGCAAGCTTGTTGTTTCACAGGGTGTTTGAAGCAGTCACACAAAAATTAGATCAAGTATAGGCTTGGGGAAAAAAACAACAAAGCCACATCAGATTAATTGCAAATCTGTCTCACAAACCTGATTGCCCTCCTTTCCCCAAGGAATCTCGACAGCTGTAAAAAACATTAAGACTACTTTATTGGACATCCTTAGCCTGCTGTACCATAATTCCCAGGTTTCCTTTGGTAGATGTGATTTAAACCAGCTGACAATTTTAGTGCACACAGGTCCTAGTTGCCTGGTAGACACATTAACATTTTACATTACAAATGCAAATTTTTAAAAAAATGAAAACGGAATGTTTCCAACTGAGTCAAAAATTCTAGCCCAAGAGGAAAATGCTGAACTTGTTATTGCTGCAAAGCCTTAAAAACAGGGGTGGGACCTTTGCAGAATCAAGAGCGGCACATTACCTTGAGAACAAGCATTCACCAAGAAGCACCAGTCTTCTCATTCATAATAAATATGGGACACTTAACACAACTCAGTTCATGACAGTCAAGTAGTTGTATCTGACTGGACAGGGTATTTGTGGCCATTAGGCATACTAGGGAAAGGAAACTCAGGGGGTGGGGGCTTCTCGGAGCAAGCTGTACCATGCCACCACCTCGGCCAAAGGGCTTATCCAACGAAGAAGCAGAACATCGGAGGCATTGGAAGTCAGTTTAAAAGTGCCAACTTGCGGACCCAAGCCACTGAAAACCGGCTGCCCACCAACAGTCGATTAAATAACTGGAGTGTCATTCAAATGCAAGAAAAATAGCTTTGCAAAAAGGTGCCTTAAGAGTTGAAGCCACCAGCTTCCAATAGCAGGAGCGTAAACTCGTCACACTGCCAGCCTCCCAGTTTGGATTTAAATCCTGCCATCCACACCAATTCCCCAAATGCACCACGAAGAAACAGTCAGCGCCTTGGGCTTGTATCCAAGCGACAAGAGCCTTTGAGTCAGAAACAGACTTGTATGGTTAATGAACAACGACCTTGCTAGTTTCCACGAGGAAGTGCAGCTTTCAGATTTTGTAATCCTACAACAGAGATACATAGAAAAATAGCTATCTTTAAAAATGTACAAAAAGGAACGCTTAGATGAAGACAAAAGACACGTTCAAATGGAATCTGTCGCAACCTCTATTATACATTTTCGTTGCTCCCCAGACTTTGATGTATCTTGCACTGGGCCAAGCCGAGCACCAACAACGCTGCTCCCAGGGGCTTAAAAAAACCAACAGGCGCCTTGATAACAATGGAATACTTTCGAACTAGTTTGTAGAGCAGAGCTGACAGAGGATAACGTGCTCCCTGCCTCGGTGGGGCATCGCATCCCAAGCTGAGGAGCCACCCAGCCCAAACGCTGCTTTCCGTATCATACCAGTCTTTTCAGCGGTAATTCTAGAATGGGACCGGTGGAAGTCCATACATGAAAAACTGCAGTGCTGGAACCGGTGTTTTCGTGTGATGTTTTCAGGAAGACCTTCTGAGCAGGATCCTTGCCAGGCAACAAAAGCGTCTGAGAAAAAGCCTCGAGCGGCCACTGCAATGGGCTGGATCCTGTGGACCCATTCCACGCTCAGTGGAACTTTCCCCTCATTTTTTATCCACATTTGCACTGGCACAGAAAAACTTTCAAGCCTTGCTCCGTGGATGGCGACTGTTCAAGGTGAAAGAGGCGTTCTCCTTGCTAAGCCTTCTTGGACTACGAAGGCAGGTTTCCTTGTGATAAGCAGCCTTCTCCCAGTTCCTGCTGTTCCATGAAGGATCATTCTTCAGACAACGCTTTATGGTGTTAAGTGAAAGCACGTGTTTCAATGAGCTGCACAGAGAACATTAGAATGCATACACTGAAGAATGCAACTCTGGTGAAGAGGCAGATGCCAAAGTAGGTTTGCATCTTAAGGGATTCCGTGTTTTCAGCCCTGGGAAATGCTTTTGGAACAATTTGTGCATAAGAATCTGTCTGGAAAACAACCCACTGAAACGGAAACCTGTGCTAATTGTCTTCTAGGAAAGATCTGTTCTGGTGGAGTAAGCTAGAATCATGTCCATGGAAATTCCCTCAAAACTGCACATGCAGTTATATCAGTTCCGATGTTTTTCAGAGATCAAGTAGCAGGACACTGTCCTGGAAGTGTCCCTTGAGAACAAGGAGGATGAAAGGGAGCTTTTTTCCTTCCCAGGACTGCAAACAAATGTCCTTTTTTTATCACTGTTTCCAGAGATCCCCCATTTGGTTCAAATCATGCAAGAGGAAAGGTAGAGTCTACGCTGGGAAGGGAGGGTGGGAGGAGACTGAAGGGCTTAGCAGGACCTGGCTGTAAGCTCAGACAGCCGTGCTAAACTGGATCAGAGCCACAGCTGGAAGAGGCCTGTGGCCTCTGGGAAGGGGACAGCCACAACACAGGCACTGGCCGATGAACAACCGTCTCAGAGGAGATTAGTGCTCCAGCCTATATTCGACTTGGGACAGGACAACAGCATCTCTACAGCCAAAGAACCTCTCCACCACTTACCTACCAGATATGATGCAAGCCAGGGAGGAGGATTTGGGCACCTGTGGCACTGAAGCCAGGGCAGACCAAACCAGGGGTATTTTTTTCTGCTACACAGCAAACTCAACTAATTAGCTGGGAAGGCATGCAGCCTGTAAGCCTGGTCCTCCCTCCAGGCCAAACTAAGGGAGAGACAAGAGATGCATCTGCAGTGAGCTGAAACACAAAATGAAACAAGATTGAAAAGTTTCTGGAAAAAACAGCCTGGTCTGGCAGAGGAATGGCAAGAAGGGCAGGTGGCTTAGCCCTGTCCGCTCCCACCCTTAGGGTAAAAAAGCCCCAACCTGCCGTTCTTCTCTTATCTTCTCAGTTTGGAGCAAATGCATGTGTGATTTTGAGCAGATAAAGAGGGGAACAGGAAAGGGATAAGTGGCTCCTTTCCCCAATCGCACCCAATTGCAACTTCTGATGTTGCATTTTGGTTAAGGAAAGGGAGGGGAAAAATCAGCGGGGAGACCATGCATGTTTGGACCACAGGGAGGCACTGGAACCTGGAATGATAGCAGCGTGACGCAGCTTACGCTGGGTGTGGAGGGATAATCGGAAGGAGATCCAAGCATGGGTCAGACTAGACGCTGTGCTTCCCTGGTGTTTGAGGAAACAGCTTGTTGTGTGGGTCACCTTGATTCAGACTAGAGCCATGGCATTGGTGGGGGAGCAAGCCCTCTTGCCTTCACACTGCGGCCCCCACCGGAACTGGAAACACACCTGGTGTTTCTATCTTCTTTTAAACCAAGAAGAACCATTCCTGGCTCTCCCACCATATCATCTAGCTTGGCCCTCATTCAGCAGGGCAGCTGGTAAAGTGTTTTCAAAACTTGATGCTGGGTGGAAGGCCACAGAGGAGGCACTCCAGCTGTCTGGCCGTTACCCGAATGCACCAGCGTCCCCTCAAGCACCGAAACGTTGTTCCAGTCCTACTTTCCACCCCCTCTTGCTTCCTGCTTGGACATTTCCCTTCTCTATTTCTGTTAAGAAATCCAGTCACTGCTTCAAGACAGTTTTGGGACTCACAAGTTCTCAGGGACCAGTATAAATTCAAACACACCAACTTTTTAAAAGAATTACAAAACACAGACAGAAACTGGAATTAGGGTGCTGAGAAAGATGGTCAGTTTGTCCAAAGGGTTTCCTCCCATGGCATTTCCCCTCTACCGTCCCACCTTCCCTATGCCCCCACACGCTGTCTCTCTCAGCCTGCGAACACCATCTTCCTAAAAGCGACAGAGGGGCTGTAGTGATCAAAGGGCCCCTGGGAACGGGGCCCTCGTTTATTTCTGCGGGAAAAGACACCGTCTATCTCCAGGGCTTGTTCTGCAGACTGCTGCTGCTGAGGGAGCGAGCAGGAAGGGCCACAGCCGAGGTGTTGGTGGGCAGGTACTGGCTGCTCTTGACAGCGACGGCCTTGGAGTCTCGAGAGGAAGAGCCACGGCTGAGACGGCCTGTAGGAGAGGGAACGGAAAGAGAGGTGATGCAGGAGCAATTCTGCTCAGAAAACTCGCCTCTCCCCTAGATAGTGGCTAGGTCCCCTCCATGGCTTGTGCTTCTTTGTGCTTTGTCACCTCCGGCTCTCCTTCAGTGCTGAGAGTTAGATCCTAAGCTCCTCAAGGCAGGCACCGTTTTCTTGAATTGGGTCACGTAGCAACATGCTGCATATACAGAGGCCGCTACAAACCCTGCCCTCTTCCAGCAGAGCCATGGGGCTTGAACATATGAATCCTAGAAACACAGAGCTGCAAGGGACCCCAAGGGCCATCTAGTCCTGCACAGTGCAGGAAATGCACAGCTCTCTCCCTCCCCCCACTTCCTCCAGTGACCCCTGCTCTATGCTCAGAAAAAGGCGAAATCCTCCAAGATCCCTGGGCAACTGAGCCTGGAGGGAAAAAAAATCCTTGCTGACTTCAAAGTGGCAATCAGCATTACACCGGGCATGTAAGGAAGGGCCATGAGAGCCGAGTACTGCCTCATCCTTCATGCCCTCCCATGATCTGCATACGTTTCTATTGAGTAATAGAATCGTCACTGCTGCTATAACATAGCGGCTAAGAAGCTGGGCTGAGAATCGGCACTCGGCTAGTCCAACTCCCACTATTGCCATGAGCTCAGCAGGCGGTCTTGGGCAAGCCGCTCCTCTCAGCCCCAGCTCCCCAGCTGGATTGTGGGGATAATAACAACACTACTTTGTTTATCGCTCTGAGTGGGCACTAATCTGCCCAGGATGGTGGTATATAAGCACACCATTATTGTTGTTGTTGTTGCTGCTGCTGCCGCCAGGTGGCCTTCTAGCCTCTTCTTAAGTATCAGGCCCTCAATCCATCAAAGTCAGTACTGTCTACTCAAATTAGCAGCGGCTCTCCAGGATTTGCTCGACGGAGGTCTTCCTCATCATCTACTACTATCACCTTTTAACTGGAGGTGCCAGGATTGAACCTCGGACCAAGCAGGTGCTCTGCCACAGAGTCACAAGCCCTTCCTGGACCGCCACCTTACAGACAGCCGTTCCAACAGAGGTTGCCATATGGTCATGGGAATGAAGGTATCGTTCCCTACCAAGAAGTGCTCTTTTTAGACTAAAAGGAAGTAACACGGGTATAAAATAAAGAAATAAAATTATGGTTCTTATGAACATGGTGAAACCCTGGACTGCCGCCTAGCCCGCCAAGCCCTGCTGGCACAGACCAGAGCTAGTCCATCTAGTTTCAAGACTTCCTCTAGCTTAAGGAGCTTCCAGTTTTGCTGAACTAAATGCCTAGATACAAGTTGCTGGGCAGGTTTGCTGGAATTTCTACCTCTGGCTACTGCTGCAGCTTTCTATTTACTTATTTGTTTCGTTTATACTCCATGTTTCTCCCCACCAGGGACCCAAAGCAGCTTGCAACATTCTCCCTTCATTCCATTTTGCGGACCCTGAATTAGGTGGAAAGGTGGCATATAAATGTTTTAAATTCATAAAATAAGATCCTCACAATAACCCTGTGAGGTAGGCTAGGCAGAAAGCGTACAACTGGCTCAAGATCACTCAGGGAGCTTCTATGGCAGAGCAGGGATTTGAACCTGGGTCTCCCAGATCTTAACACTCCCACCATTATACCACGTTGGCTCTCTTGAACTGCTTGTTTGATTTAGCATACATTTTTTTAAATCTCGTGTGCTCTATTAACTGCAAGCATTTTTAAAAAGTGCCATCAAATTGATGAAGGGGAAAAAAGACAGCAGACAATAAAAACCAAAGCTTGCCAGAATACACAGCGAGCCAGAGAATTCCCTTGAGGGCCCCCGATCCTTACAGGCCTGAAGCAGAAGCCATTTCAAGCCCACTGCTGAGTGAAACGGACAGCAGGCTGAGTTCGCCAAGTGCAAGATCTTACTGGCAGTGTCTGAAGGGAGCTGATCCTCTTCTAGGTAGTACTGTATCTTTTGTAGATCCTCTGCTGTAAATCTCCATTTATTCTCCGAGGGTGGGGGCAGAAGCTGCCGGGGAGAGGCTTTTTTCCGGGCGGTCCCAGGCTGGCTGGGCGACAGGCATGAAGGAGGAAAGGAGCCGGTCACCAGGCCTTCGGGGAACTTCTGAGCGATGACGCGGAGACCTGGGAGGCAGGGAAGGTTAACGGAAAAGGGAAGATGAGAATCTTCCAGTAAGGAAAAGTCCAGGAGCACCTTTAAGACTAACCAATTTTATTGTAGCATAAGCTTCTGAGAACCACAGCTCTCTTCATCAGATGCATCTGACAGAGAGAGCTGTAGTTCTCGAAAGCTTATGCTACAATAAAGTTGGTTAGTCTTAAAGGTGCTACTGGGCTCCTTACTATTTTGCAACTACAGACTAACATGGCTAACTCCTCTGGATCTTTATTTATAAGATTTATATCCATCCCACCCTTTGACGTTCCCATCTACGCCCAGGGGTATATTTCAACTTAAATGTTCAGGCTGTGTGCCATTCTGCACTTTTTCTTAACTTAGGACAACTTGAACACAGAGAGAATACCTGTGGCTGAGGCACATCTGCTCAGGTACGTGCAAAAATGTGCTCTGTTTACGTAATTTATTTATGGTCAAGAAGATAGCTTGGCTTGGAGCAGAATTCTTGGTGCCTGGTTTTGCCTGAGCTAATCAAACGCCTTGATCCCTTTCTGGATTGGGTCCCATCACCCCCTTCATGCACAGAAAGGCAACCCCAGTGTACGCTGACCCTCATGGGACCCAGGTCTCTGTGGATCATGTGATCTGAGGGCGGGGGGTGGGGGGAGATGCTTCAGACTTCACCATCACAAAGCTGCCAGGAAAAGCGCCAGGCCCCCATACCTCCAGAGAGCATGAATAAGTTCTCAAAGCCCCTCTCGCACATCGTCGTGGCCGCCTGGCTAGCCACTCGCTCATCGTCGTCGTAAAGAATGATGATTTTCCCGTGAGCATTTTTCTGATGAGGGGGATGAAGTTAAGGTTCATAGAATTGTGCACTAGGAGCAGGAAGGATACATGACTGCCCCCCCTCTAGGTACGTTGAATAAATTAAACCGAACACAGTGCTCCACCAGTAGATGAGTGCCATCTGCAAGATCTGGACACTTCCGGTACAGGAAACAGAACCGGAGGGTCTGAAATTGGATTGCCATCAAAGCTTGGCACGCAAGAACAACCAAATACATCGAACACAAAAGTGGCCTGCTTAAGCAAACGGGAAGGAGAGGCCTGCCTGAGGAAATCAGGAAGCCTCGTGCGTTTTGGCTTTTTGCAAACTACGTTAAACGGAACTGTTCAGGAGGGCATTTTTATGAAGGAAATAGGGGCACGTTATAGAAGAATGATTTCAGGAGTGGAGAGACTATACTATACTGTGGACTATACTACTAAATAGGCATCATCGGTTGTGGTATGTTTTTATTTTGCTCTCACCGCATTATATTTCTGCTTATGTAATACCATTTCTTACATTGTTTAATATGCCATGCTCAGATTTCTGCTACCCTAGTCGAATTACATTGTTAGATGTCTCCTCATCCTATTGATTGTGTTAACTTACACTGTGAAAGCCACATTGAGACTTGGTGAGAAAGACAGACTATAAATAACTGAAGTAAATAAATACATTTGATGCTTCCTTTGCGTACCTGGGGCTGGGAGTGTCAAGGCTGGGCAAGGAATAACCTGGGCTGGGAGACAAAAGGGAGGGGTGCAAAGGGGAAGGGCTGGGACAAGTTCAAGGACAAAGGAGTGTGTGGGGAAGGGCAGAGGGCAGCAGCTGTAGCTTTGTGCAGTAACAGAATGGCCTACGAACAAGGTAATGAAAATTGGGTAAGGACGGTTGGGCTTGGTTGGAGGGTGGCGGGAGGAGGAATGTTTGGATTATCTAATCTACTTAACATTTTAAACCCCAAATTCTGTTTGCCTAAAGATTTCAGTGTGCAGTGTTTTCGATTTTGCAAGAATCCAAAAACTCTTTTCTACCCCCAATACAAACTTATGGATGGAGCCACTTCAAAAGGAATCTCTCTCTTCCTTTAGGCCACAGTGCCCACTTCTGCTTTGCATTGGCCGCAGGAATTCAGAAATGAAACCCGGGCGCTTCTCCCGCTGGAGGAAGGATACGTATTCTAAGATGTCGTTCGTGTAAGGGTTCATGGTCCTGGACAGCGTGGCGATGGGGTAGGAGTAAGCTGCAAAGGTGGAAAAAACAAAGCAAGCTTAAAAAGGAACTGGTGACTGAGAAAAGGGTCCCCCACCCCAAGGATGAAAGGCCCCACTCCCAATAACAACAACAACAACAACATTTGATTTATATACCGCCCTTCAGGGCAACTTAATGCCCACTCAGAGCGGTTTACAAAGTATGCTATTAGTAACAGAATGGAGCATGGGCTCCAGTTCTGAAAAACACCAGGCCAACAAAACACTCCACACCCGACAATAGCCCTGCAGAGAAGATTAGCACATCAAGCACCAATCCATATGCAAAAGAACCGCCTCAGGATACAGTGAAGCCTCCCGCCATTAGCATTCCACACCCTGGGAAACTCTTGCAGGATGACTCAGCTCAACCCCACCCCTCCTGAGTAGATACAAATGACCTACATCTTTTCCACACTGTGACACTGAGAGATCTCTGTCTTTTGGTGCTATACCTCCGAAGATGCCAGCCACAGCTGCTGGCGAAACGTCAGGAACTACAATGCCAAGACCACGGCAAGACAGCCCGGAAAACCCCCAACAACCATTATGCTATTATTATCCCCACAACAATCTCCCTGCGAGGTGGGTGGGGCTGAGAGAGCTCTGAGAGAGCTGTGACTCGCCCAAGGTCACCCAGCTGGCTTCAAGCGGAGGGGCGGGGAATCAAACCCGGCTCTCCAGATTAGAGTCCTGCGCTCTTAACCACTACACCAAACTGGCTCTCAAGAAACTAAGGAGTTGCAGCAAGTGGGCATTTGCTGCAGCTGCAAACAGAAGCCTGGAAACTGGAATTCCAATCATCGCAGTTCGTTAGGGTACAGCAGTGTTCTCGCCCTCGAGGAGCACAGCCAATGCCTGGAAAGTCCGTAGAAGGCAGAGCAGCCTAAGAGCCCCCAAGCCAGGGGAGACCTTCAAGAACAGGATGCCACCTTTCTCCACCCCACCCTTTTCTCCTGGCTCGTTAGCCAACTGGAGAGGTGTTATAGAAAGAGAAAAGGCTTCTCCCAAAAAGCGTATGTGTATGTGGGGAGTTTCGCACTGAACGAACTCAGCAGTAGCCCTGCTCTTTCATTGGAGGTGCAGGTGACAACTTCCAGAGGAGGTGCTGTGGGACCCTGGCACAGCAAATACAACCAAGAATCTCAAGGCGCTTGAAAGATGCCACATTTATTGTGGTATCGGCTTTGGTGGGCCAGAGACCCCTCTGTCAGATGTGAGAAATGGGCACCTGAGTAGCTTATTACAAACTGTATGTGGTGCACCCCAAACCTTCAGTTTTAGAAAACAGACGTGGCATTGTCTGAGGAAAGTGGTTATGACTTTGTGACATGCGGGGGGGGGGGGGGTTGCAAGGACTAAATTGTGTGTCATATTTAAACACAGAGCTCTCGAAACTGGGCATGGACCGCTTTGAGGAAAAATAGCACCTTTTACTGATCTAGATATTTCAAAATGCTCTCAGATGCTCATACAGAATCCAGACATTTTTTAAATTTTACTTCATTTATACCCCTTCTTTCCCCCCAAAAGGGACACAAAGTGGCTTACATCATTCTCCTCCATTTTATCCTCAAAACAACCCTGTGAGGTAGGTCAGGCTGAGTGTGTGTGACTGGCCCAAGGTCATCCAGCAAGCTTCCATGGAAGAGCAAGGAATAGAACCTGGGTTGCCCAGGTCCTAGACTGTTACCCAGCCATTATACCACACTGGCCCTCACGTGTGTTTGGGATTTGCTGTTTTGACTGGCCTTTAGAATGCTGTGACCTACAATGACTGCTATGGCTGCAACACAAAGAGAGTGGATCATATCCTTAGAAAACGGTCACGGCTCAGTGTGCAATTAGCTGCTGCTTTCCCATGTCCTTTCTTTGGATCCTGGCCAGTAACTGGTGGCTGTGGGGCTACTAAGAATCATAGGGCTCGAAGAAGCCTCTGGGGTCATCTAGTCCAACCCCCTGCACAATGCAGGAAATTCACAAATACCTCCCCCCACCCCTGCACACACACACACACACACCAGTGACCCTTACTCCATGCCCAGAAGATGGCAAAACACCGTCAGGATCCCTAGCCAAACTAGCCTGTGGAAAATTGCTACCTGACCCCAAGGTGGCGATTGGCCTTACCCTGGACATGTATGAAGGGGCCACGAGAACTAAGCATTGGTGTAACCCTTCCTGCCCTCCCTCTCATGATCTGCCGAGGTTCACAGAATCAGCATTGCTGTCACCCATCCTGATTTCTGGCACAGTGATTTAGCTTCCTAATCCAAGTGCTCACAGACAGGGGTGAAAAATACTTGGGCTTGACTTCACAATGCTGCAATCTGCATGATTTCCCATAAATGAACTGTCCTTGTGTGCAAAACAGCGGCCTTGAGAATCAGGGCTGCAACGTGCACAAGGGTCTTTGGGGGCGCTCTCCCCCTCACCTCCAACTATGTGGCAATGCTCATAAGCATCCCGGTCTCGCACATCCAGCAGCAGGAATGGACAGTCAGGATACGGTTCGCATTTTGAACTTATCTCGGTCTTCTTTGGGGCGTCCCTTCCCAGGTCCAACTCCCCGACACCACTTATCACGCTGCAAGAAAGAAGAGCAATTAGCCAGTGCAGGATATGGGACACGAGTCTGCACATTCAAGTCAGCATGTTTCTATCCTGCCCTCCCTCAAAGGAGCTCAGACCCACTCCAAGGTCTGGCTGAACGAGTGACTGATCCCAGGTCACCCAGTGAGTTTTGTAGCAAAGTAGGGATTTGAACCAGGGACTCGAACCACTCCACAGGATCGTGGTACCAGCGTCCAGTCTCAGGTACAAGCTGATCTGTAGTATAGTGTCTAGATCATGCGAGGTGATGGTATCACTTTACTCTGCTCTGGTTATACCTTATTTGTAGTGCTGTGTACAGGTTTGGGCACCACAGTTTACAAAGGATGTTGACAAGCTGAAATGTGTCCAAAGGAGGTCAACAAAGACGGTGCGGGGTCTGGAGACCAAGTCTTATGAGGAAAGGTTGAAGTAGTTGGGTACGTTTAGCTTGGAGAGGAGGCGACTGAGAAGTGATACGATAGCCCGCTTCAGGTATTTAAAGGGCTGTCACATAGAGGGTGGAGCAGTGGGTTGGACCAGAAAAAACAAGTTAAAATGAAAAGTGTTTTTGGCTAAACATTAGGAAGAATTTCCTGACAGTTAGAGCAGTCCCTCATTGGAACAGGCTTCTTTGGGAGGTGGTGGGCTCTCCTTCCTTGGAGGTATTTAAGCAGAGGCTAGATGGCCATCTGACAGCTATGACGATTCTCTGACTTAATAAGAAAGTACACAGATCAAGAAAGAGAATTCATGAAGGGATGAGCTGGTGCTTGGCTCTCGAGGCCCTTTCTTACGTGCCCTTTCTTATGTGCCCTTTCTTATGTGCCCAGGGTAATGTTAATCACCATTTTAGGGTCAGGAAGGAATTTTCCTTCAGGCCAGATTGGTCAGGGATCTTAGAGGTTTTTTGCCTTCCTCTGAGCAGAGAACAGGGGTCATTGAGGGAGGGGAAGGGGGGATAGCTGTGAATTTCCTGCATTGTGCAGGGGGTTGGACTAGATGACCCTTGGGATCCCTTCCAGCTCTAGGTTTCTATGAACCAACAAACAAGAGATAACATGATCCTGCCCTTTCCTCAAAAGAATTCAAAGTATCAAGCTAATTCCTTTTTGCCCCTTAAGGCCACAGGGAATGCCCTTAGGCAGGGGCATCTGGCAAGAGCACAGTGCAGGGCCTTCAGGGTGGTGGTCCTTTTGTGATGCCCCTCTTCAAAGCATCTGCCTCTACCAGTCTTGGTCTACTTTCTGAAAGGCCTGCGACACGTTCCTTTTCCCTCCTGAAGATTTTTCAGGATTGAGTACTCCAAGCATTAAATTATTATGAAACTGTATTTGCTTTTGCCCCTTCAAATGGTATTACAGAATCTTTTAAATTTTGTTGTCCCATCTTTACAGGAAGCCAAGGCAGAAATCACTGCAGAATGAAAGAAAGACGCTGGCTAAAGAGAGGTACAACTCAATACCTCTGTAAGGTGGAGCGATAGGACTCTCCGGCTCCACTGTTGTTGATGAACAAGATGGGACTGGCCGGTTTCTCGACAGGGCTGTCTTTGCCGTTGGTCTCCACTGCAACTTCCGCGTTGTTATCTGCAGGAGAAGCGTCACCTTCTGAAAGAGGGTGGAGAGGAATTACCCACAGGGTGTCTGGCCTTGTATGGAAAGAACATTGTCCCAACATGGAAAGCTCTCTTTCCTCCCACAACAAACAGCAACCTCTGCTTAATTCTCCAGGTTGAGCTTTGCTTGCTGGCAAGGCAAACTTTCAAGACTTTTTGCATTTCAAAGGGTTTCAAAATCACCTCTTTGAAGTGCAACCAGCATCTCTCTGTATTCAGCACCTAATGGACAGAGCTTATGGCATGAGGAACGACAAGACAATGGTTCGGAGCTCTGGCTCATGCTTTTAAAAATTTTAAACTTTGGCAAAGGACCTGACATGTGAGTAATCATGCAGCGCTGTGCACAGGGAATGAACAGCATGAGGCTTCCTGTGCAGGAAGCAGTTATGCAACAGCTGCAGAATACACGTACTGCTCGTAGAAGGATTAAAATCCGATATTTGGATATGCCAGTTAAGAGGCTCTCACGTTGCTGATCTAGGAGAAGCTGTTACCAGTCCATGAAGCCCATATCAAACTCGATAGAACACCAATATGACTTGGGATAAGGCAGTACCTCGGGTTCACACCCCTTTCCCTGCAGCAGAACCTTTAAAGCAGTGTGTTTCAATTGAAAGTCCAGGGCATTACCGTCTAGCTTTTGAATTTCCTCTGGTGAGACTTCTAAGTTTTCGTTGGATAGAGAAGCAACCTGGACCACCTGTTGACAGAGGGAAGAAGATCAGAAGCAGCTCAACAAGAGGCACCGTTGCTGGGATTCAGTAAGCAGAAACACCCCACAGAAACGGAGAATTTTCACAAATTTAACAGCCCAAGCAAGCCTGATCTCATCAGATCTCAGAAGCTAAGTAGGGCAGGCCTTGTAATTAGACAGGAGACCTCCCAGGATGACCAGAGTCACTATGCAAAGGTAGGCAAACCACCTCTGTTAGTCTCTTGCCTTGAAAACTCCAGCAAGGGGTCACCATAAGTCGGCTATGACTTGATGGCACTTTCCACCACCACTATTTTCCGAATAATTAAATTTTTTAAAAAAGAGGTGCTGGAGCTCAAGACTCTCCAAAAGCCATCCTCTTTGCCCTGGAAGACCTGCTCCTGGAGCCCATGTGTGGGGATCAATTACTCCACAGGGAAGTCAAAGTACTCGGCACATAGGCTGAAGCACACCACAGCCTACTTTCTGCAGAAGCCCAGCCCACACTGCACATTATAATATGTTGCATGACACAAAAACATGAGGAACTGTGAGCAGCACTACAGCCCAGATTCCTCCTGCCCTCAGCCTCCAGGAGGGGTCTAGGTCAGTTGAGGGGCGTACGCTCATGCAACAGGACTGGCTGCTGGAGAAGGAGAGAGCAAACAGATACGCAACACTTCAGTGATTATACAAAAAGGAAACACGAGGTTAAAAGTGCTTTAGATGCAACACCACAAAACATGCCAAACACAACTTCAGAGCGTTGCTAACGAGACTCCACTCTGAAGGGCCAGAACACAGAGATTTCTGGAACCTGGCCATACCTACCAGCTGGGCAAAAGTAGTCACTTTCAGTCTCTTGAAGAGCTCGTCTTTCTTGTATCTGTAATCTGGGAAACAGAGAACAGGCACCAGTGATAAGGAAACCCAGTCCCTGAGCTGCAGGAGCGACGGTCCTATTGCGTTTATGCCTGGCCCGTCCTCCAAAAAGCAGCACTGCATAATGAAAGTTTCTGAGATGGATATTAGGCTTATGAACCTAACCTTTAGGATGTAGATCCAGAAGAGGTAACCATGTTAGTCTGTAGTAGCAAAATGGTAAAGATGGTTAGTCTTAAAGGTGCTGCTGGGCTCTTTACCTTTAAGACAGTTGAAGACGTGGCCGGTTCTGGGGTTGTGAACAGGGGAGAGAGAGACTACCAGCATCGCCTCCTCCAATCAGTTAGTTCATTTTCTGAACTCCTCAGGAAGATACTAAAGATCAGCTCATCCCATCAGTGAAGCTGTAGCAGCCTTTGGACAATCCTGCTCTGGGCCCCTTGTCACAAACAATGTCAAGCTTCCCCCAGGGTTTGTCAAATACTCGACAAAAACAAAATCAAAAAGAGTCCAGTAGCACCTTTAAGACTAACCAATTTTATTGTAGCATAAGCTTTCGAGAATCAAGTTCTCTTCATCAGATGCCTGATCAAAACTGGGCAGATACAGAAGAGGAGGGGAGAAGAGAGAGAGGAAAGAACATATATCACAAAGAGACAGAATGCAATTAGCGTGGAGGCAATCAAAACATTCCTTTGCTTGGAAATGTAAACATCTCCTTTTGGTGTGCAGTCAGTTTCCCAGCTCAAACCCATCCAACGTATCATCAGTGAGCTACAACCCATCCTGGAAAAGGATACCTCTCTCTCAGAAGTCCTGGGTGGAAGACCTTTCCTTGCCTACAGACAGCCCCCCAATCTTAAACGACTTCTCACTTACAATCATGAATCGGCCAGCAGAGTCACCAGCACAGGTACCAGGCCCTGCAACAGACCCAGATGCCAGTTCTGCCCCTATATCTACCCAGGGAATACAATTACAGGACCCAATGGCATCAACTACACTGTCTCTGGCTCTTACAGCTGCTCATCCTCCAATCTGATATATGCCCTCATGTGCCAACAATGTCCTTCTGCTCTGTACATTGGACAAACCAGCCAACCTCTACGCAAAAGAATAAATGGACACAAATCTGACATTAGAAATGGAAACGTCCAAAAACCAGTGGGAGCACACTTCAATCTACCCGGACATTCCACCAAAGACTTAAAGGTCGCTGTGGTTCAACAGAAACCTTTCAAAAACAAAATCCAACGGGAGGCTGCTGAATTGGAATTCATATGCAAATTTGACTCTGTCAAGCTGGGACTGAATAGAGACTATGAATGGTTATCACATTATCACAGGTAACAGATTCTCTTTACAGAGGCGTGATCCGGGGGAGCCCAGTGATGCCTGGTGTGGACTTTCGGGGACCACAATTCTCTTTGTCAGATGCAGCTGGCAGGGAGAGCTGTGGTTATCGAAGGCTTATACTACATAGGAATTGGATACCTTCACTGCTACAAACTAATACGGCAAACTGACTGCACACCAAAAGGAGATGTTTACATTTCCAAGCAAAGGAATGTTTTGATTGCCTCCACGCTAATTGCATTCTGTCTCTTTGTGATATATGTTCTTTCCTCTCTCTCTTCTCCCCTCCTCTTCTGTATCTGCCCAGTTTTGATCAGGCATCTGATGAAGAGAACTTGATTCTCGAAAGCTTATGCTACAATAAAATTGGTTAGTCTTAAAGGTGCTACTGGACTCTTTTTGATTTTGCTACTACAGACTAACACGGCTAACTCCTCTGGATCGACAAAAACAGTGGTTTCAGAAATCATTTCCAAGCAGCCCCCCTCCCTGTTTCCCATTTCAATGGAGTCTGGGCAGGTGGATTGTGCCGTCGCCTCTTATTTCCATTTTTACACATTGGGGAGGGAGAAGAACGAAGGCTGAGAAAAAAACGTTATTTGCTCAAGCCTATAAGAACAGTTCCTCTGCGCTCCTAAACTCATCCCCTAGATCTGCGGCAGCCTTCACAAAGTCCAAAGGAGAACCATGCAGTACCTGCTCCTCCCCCGAGGAAGGACCACTCCCCCTCAGCCCCCCACAGATCAGCACCGTGTCCCCGACAATGCTGCACCGTCACCCAGGGCCTTGCAAACTGCAGAGAGACACCTGCAAAGAGGCAGCATCAAATGACCTCCATAAGCCAAGCTACGCTGCCCGTTTATTTCCATCTGTGCAGAACTGAATGAGAGTGCTGAGAACTAAACAACCCTTCCTCTCAAACGAGATTGAAGGTGCAATCCTAAGAAGAGTTACACTCTTCTAGGTCCATTGACTTCAGTGGGCTTAGAAGGATGTAACTCTCTTTTGGATAGCACTGCTATTCAGCCACTTCCCTAGCAGGGCTGGCCCAATACACCATGGTTCCAGAAGCCCAAAGTCGATGGTCCTTCTACTGTTAAGAAAGTACAGTAACAAAGAACAAATGACAACACATTGCCTTTCCATAGTCTCTATAATCTACCACCTGAGGTCTCTTCCTCCTTGAACCAATTCTTGGGAGAAGTGACAAGAGACACTCAAGAGAATTACTTTTAAAAAGTGACAGCAGGAGTCTTCTCTGCCTTGTGTCAGCAATGCCACATACCTGGAGCTAGTTCAGAAGGTCCGTTTAGGTTTTCAGACATCTTGGATCAAGGATTGAGCTATGACTGTTGAGGAGCGTCTACACCTCAGCTATTACCAATGCAACATCGAAGAAGGGATGAAATGTTTGGGGCGAGTTTCTCTCCCGGGGCCACTAGATAGGCAAATGAGTGCTGCATTTGCTGGCTTCTGAGTTTTGACTTCCTAGCCTGGAAGCTGCTTCCCCTCTTAAGTTACACAAGAGACAGAGGCAACCCTGTCCGAGGCGTTTAATGCGGCATCCAACCAGTGTCATCTATCCATGAGAAATCAAGGCGATTTGCAAATGACT
The DNA here is from genome assembly GCF_028583425.1 of Eublepharis macularius. Lineage (NCBI taxonomy): Eukaryota > Metazoa > Chordata > Lepidosauria > Squamata > Eublepharidae > Eublepharis > Eublepharis macularius. Next base: position 4,282,237 of record NC_072798.1, read on the forward strand.
TGAATACACAAGGTGCTATTCAGTACAGTCCCAGAGCGAATGCTTCTGCACCTAGGATTCTCAAAGTGGGATTTAAACAGAAGAGATGTTCTACACAAAAGGGATACTGGTTTTGTACTGCAAAGAAAGAGGTCAGAAACACAACAAAGCTTGTGGACAGGATACAACGAGAACACTGCTAGAATTTCAGTACTCAAAGCAATCCAGTGACAAAAGGATGTTGTGAAACTGAGGAACTTTATTTCCAGCTGACCACAAAAATAAATCCAGTATTTTTAAAGGACCCTGGCAGGAGACACCACAGTAGGGGGAAAAAAGTCACCTGAGACTCTTTTGTATTTGAAGTAGCAATTTTCCCTTCTCTTCTGAACTGTACAGAATTTCAAAGGACATGATTATCGGGTCTTTTCGCAGGCATGCACGCAGAATTAATTGCGCCAAGAAAACAGAGCTGCACTTACCGTAACCGTTGTTTATTGACGTCTTCTATGCATGCACACGTGGGACAGAGCACGTGCGGGCCTGCCAATACGGCAAGGTTTCAAAGCTAAAATCCGCTAGGGGGTGTGCGCCTACCCAGTGGCGTTTCCCGCCAAACACGCCACTGGGAGGTGGCGTCCTCTCCACCCTCAGTTCTCCTGAGTTGCTGGCCCAAGGTAAGTATAGTTCAGGTACAGCGGGGCAGTAGGGAGGGTGTGTGCGCCTGCACAGAAGAGGTCAATGAACAACCATTACAGTAAGCACAACTCTGTTTTCATTACCCGTCTTCTGTGCAGTCCCACATGGGAGACTAAAAAGCTTCTTACCTGGAGGTGGGTGTGGTCTTATCGAAAGAGGGAGTGGCAATCCGCCTGTCCCACTGCTGCCTCTCTTCTCTCTATCACATCCAGGGTGTAACGTTTCGCGAAGGTGTTTGCGGACAAGCAGGTCGCTGCATTGCAGATATCACGGAGAGGCACTCCTCTCGTCCAAGCTGCAGAGGAATCCTGAGATCTCGTTGAGTGTGCTTTTACTTCCAATGGACAAAAGTGTTCTGCTAAATGACACTCTTTAATTGTAAGTCTGCAGAACAAGCCCTGGAGATAGACGGTGTCTTTGCCCGTCTAGAGTTGAGAACAACCTCTGCTACTCTGTATTGTTGTGGGTTTTCCGGGCTGTATTGCCGTGGTCTTGGCATTGTAGTTCCTGACGTTTCGCCAGAAGCTGTGGCTGGCATCTTCAGAGGTGTAGCACCAAAAGACAGAGATCTCTCAGTGTCACAGTCTGTCTTGTTGGCAGGTAATTTATATCTACTCAGGAAGGTGGGTTTGGGCTGAGTCATCCTGTAAGATCTCTGTCTCTTGGTGCTACACCTCTGAAGATACCAGCCACAGCTGCTGGCGACACGTCAGGAACTACAATGCCAAGACCACGGAAATACAGCCCGGAAAATCCACAACAACCATCGTTCTCTGGCCATGAAAGCCTTCGACTCTGCTACTCTGTCTGAGAGTTGTCCTGTCCCGGTATGAGCCAAGCTGTTCGTTTCAGTCTGGGTAGGTCGTGATACCATACCCCCATGTAACTGAGCAGGTCAGGCTCCAATCCGAAGTGAAAAAGAGAACCTTTGGAGAGGTGCAGTACATGTTGGAACCAGGGTTGTCTGGGCCAGTATGGTGTTACCAGGATTTATGTCCGGTCTGTCTCTCTGTATCTTGCTGACGGTTCTGACAATAAACGGAATATAGGGAAAGACATAAAAAAGGTTTCCTCTCTAAGTCAGTTGAAAAGCATCTCCTAGAGAGTTTTTGCCCACACACACACCCCTTGAGCAAAACCTCAATGCTTTTGGATTCCCTTCCCTTGCAAACAAATCTATCTGGGGATGTCCCTATTCCCAAAACACTCCTTCCAGATATCGGTCGTCTAGTGTCCACTCGTGGTTTTCCGTGTGTGGTCTGCTCAACTTGTCTGCAACTACATTTGCAGTCTCCAGAATGTGTACTGCTTGGAGGGTAATTTGTCTCTCCAGAGCCCTGTCCCAGATGAGAATGGCCTCTTTGCAGAACTCTCTGGAAGTGGTGCCTCCCTGCTTGTTTATATAAAACATAGCAGTGGAATTGTCGGTCAAAACCTGCACCCTCTTTCGCTTCAAAGGTATCTGCATCCGTAGACCCCGCTGGCTGTCAAAACCTTCAAAGGTCGATGTCACAGATTGGCTCCTATATGAGCTCCTCAACTCAAGGCCTTGTCTAGACTGAGAGGTGTGCTGTGGCCAATCTCTGCAATCATGTGCACAACAGGGGTGTCTTTCATCGTATTCACCTATCCAAGGTAGTTCAGCAATGAACCCTTCTTCTATTTCGCCCTCCTCTGCTGAAATGTATGAGGGGGATCTGGAGTGGAAAGAAGGGGTCCGACGGTGACATCAGGCTGTTCAGCCTGTCTCTCTAGATGTTTAGATTTGGATTTAGACTTTTTGGGAGGCTCAACCACCTCCGTGACCATTTGGGTAACGCCCTCTGGTGTAGATATTATCTGAGAATGCGGTCTCGAATCCGAGTCCTTCGGTTCTGAATGCTTCGGTTCCGTGCATCTCGGGTCCATGTGCTTTGAAGTCGAACTCTTTTAATCTGACGGCAGCCTGGCAGAAGTCGGCTGTGGGCGATTCTTTTCTGACTTCGTTATCGGAGCCGGCGCAGGCTCCGATCTTGAAGGCGACTTAGTAGGAGGATGTCGGACCCAAGGGACCCCATTGAGGCTTTGGGTCTCAAGTGATCTGTGTGGAGCATGAGACGGATCCGAGGTCACTGGAACCGAAACAGCCAAGTGGCTCGAAGGGCATCGACTCCAAGTGGGAGACGCGATTTTCGAAGCTGAAGTTTACGCTTGTGGGACCATCCGGTCTCCGCTACCCACTGAAGTGAAAAAGGTCTTCGGAATATCAAAGGCTCTCATAGCTTTCTCCCAAAGGAGCGTCTTTAGCCTAGTGACCATCTTGGCCTGTGCCTTCTGGTGAATCTGCAGCAATGTTCACAGGTCTGAGTGTTATGTGCTTCCCCTAAGCACTCCAGACAGACAGAATGACCATCTGTTCTAGTCATTTTAGTAGCACAAGTAGAACAGCATTTAAATAAAGCTTTATTAGCCATTCTAACACTTTTCACTTTCAGAACGAAGCGGACGAAAAGTGTAAACCTTCCTAGCCAGCAATGAAGAACGAACTGAGAGTGGAGAAGGCGCCACCTCACGGTGGCGTGTTCGGAAGGAAACACCGCGCATGTTCACTGGGTAGGTGAGCGCCCCCTAGTGGATTTTAGCTTTGAAACCTTGCCATATCGGCAGGCCTGCATGTGCGCAGTCCCATGTGGGACTGCACAGAAGACGGACAATGAACTTCAGCATTCATTTTGGAAAGTTTCTACCCATGTTGGTACGAAGATTAGTGGGAAGTTATCACACAAGTCCAGGAGAGGATTGTCCTAAAAGGCATAGCATCTGTGGGAGCCCAATGGAAAAGGACGGTGCATCCTTTGGGATGCACTACACAGCACCAGCAGTGGAATTCTCTGAGTATGGTGAACTCTTTGTATTCAGACCTCAGGATGGGGCACAACTCCTTGTCATGTGACCTCTCCCCAAGGCCTGAGTTCTTCACGAAAAGTTCACATCTTCCCTCTCCATAATCCTGAGTGAACTGATTACTAATAGCCTGCCACACCATTACTCACTTCTCTTGATCTCTTCCAGTTTTTCAGTGTATTTGGTCATACTGCTACCTGTAAGAGAAAATGCAGACGCAATTACACGACTTCCCCACAAGAAGCCTGAAATTTAATAAAGTCTTCAATGACATGAATGAGGGGAGGAGGAAGCTGAAATCTTATTACATACCTTATTACATACCTACGCTCTTGGAGAACGCACATACCATACATAAACTGTTATTCCAAATTAACTACCTTGTCCTGCACTCAGAATTATTAGTTCGGGTTGGAGGTAGGGGACGGAAAATTGCAGGCGTCAGTGCTTCACGATGCCAGAAATATGCATTTTATTCCATTTTTATGTTATTCTTTCTCCAAGAAGCTCAAAGGGGGCACACTTAGTCCCTCTCTCCCCATTTCTTCCCACAACAACCCTGTGGAGTAGGTGAGTCAGAGAGGGACAGGTCTAAAGGCAGCTTTGAGATTGAATTGATACTGTACTAGTAATAACAACAACAACAATAATAACATTTGGTTTATATATCATTGTCACAACTCCCTTTCTGTTGCGTAGTTAGATTTTGCCTTTAACCCTCTTCTTCTTCTTACACCCACTGGGTAAATTGCTGCCACTAGGAATTATATTCCAAACTGTTTAATTTAAATTCCCATTGAATAATGTGTCCAAGCGTTAGGCTCCTTTGTGGGACTATGTGGCCCTGAGGATAGGAATGGGATATACAGGAATAACGTATACTCTGGAATGAACAAAAAAATTTATTTTTACAAGAAGCGTATGGGTTTCACACTATTACTTAAGCTTGATGGTTTCAAAGGTAGTTATTGATTCTTAAAGTTTCTTTACATAGGCTCAGTCGCACAGATATATATGACTTTCTCTCTCAGGCTTCCACACAGGTTGCTTGCTTTGCCCAGACTCAATGTTTTCTCTCAGAAATACATAGACACTCATAGGCTGCACATAGCTTGCCTGTCTAAACTAGAACGCTCCTTTTCTCTCTGCTCAGTAACTAAAAACTGCAGTTCACTCCACCCCCAGAGTACTGCTACTGTCCAATCAGATTTCGCTCCAGTCACACTTCTCAACTTCACCCACATTCTCAGTCATCAACCAATCATCTCATCTCACTTGAACCTGAGATCTTCTGCATGCAAAGCAGAGGTTCTTCCACTGAGCCATAGCTCATCTTTAAATTCTTCCCTCTGTCCAAGCTTTCTCTATCAGTCAGCCATCCTCTCATCCATTCTCTTAAAAGAGGAAAGCCAGCCCACCAGTGTTTCACATGTGAAGAGGGCATTTCCACTAAGAAACACAGCAAGGTCCAGACACATGTGCTGGAGCAAGTGCACTTCAGATAAATGGAACTCAGGTGATCTGCTGATAAGGAAATGTGCCAGAGATGTTGGAGAGCTGCTGTCAGTCAGATCAGATGGTGCTCTTGTAGACGGCCAGTGCCCTGACTAGGCACAAGACAGCATGGTATGCGGAATGCATGCCGAGCAGCAGAGGAAGAGTGCAAGGCTCATGTGATGGTGTGGCCTTGCCCTTTCAGCAAATGCTGGTGAACATCAACTCCATATCCTATCCATAGTGGAGGATGGGCAAGATTAGACCGTTTATTTGAACGTCCACAGTTTATCTGAACGTCTGACTCCCTTGCTCCCATTTCAAAAGGTTAGAGAAATCTCTATCGCATTTTGGCCCAAAAAATTACTATTAGTACAGGCTTGCTAGCATGGTTCCCTGGAGCCAATAACAACAACAACAACAACAACATTCAATTTATATACCACCCTTCAGGACAACTTAGTGCCCACTCAGAGCAGTTTACAAAGTATGTCATTATTATCCCCACAACAACAAACACCCTATGAGGTGGGTGGGGCTGAGAGAGCTCTGAGAGAGCTGTGACTGACCCAAGGTCACTCAGCTGGCTTCAAGTGGAGGAGTGGGGAATCAAACGCGGCTCTCCAAATTAGAGTCCTGCTGCTCTTAACCACTACACCAAACTGGCTCTAGACTAAGGATTCTGAGCCAAAATGGCTCTCAGGTATAAACTATAGCCACAGGTATAAACTAATGGGCTATACTCACAAGTCAGATCTATCCAACATTTTTATTATCAAGTTGATGTGCTGATTTATTGAAAGTTTGCAGTTGAGATAAAGTTGGGTCATCAGTTCACATTGTTACATCACAGTTCTGACATCACAGACAAAAACCCTTGAAGAGGTGACACCCTCCTACACATATAAAACACACATTCTGGTATGATATAGCAAGTAAAACACCTTTGTCTCAATACTGAGCCAAACAATCCAAACATTCCTATTTCAACAGAGGCAGAAAGAGAAATTTCACTCACCGGTGTCAAGGCGAGTTTTTATATGCTGGTATCTTGGATTCTGTGGGATCCTTTTGGTTAAAAACTGCTTTTGGGGGGAAAAAGGAGAGAAAAATGTCAGTTCTGTTGAAGACCTACTGAAAGCCCTTTGTGGAGAATTACTACTCCAGATGAAGACGTACATAATCACAGAAACAAAAAGTGCAGGAACAGCGTGGAGTTGCGGGGGGGACACAATTCCTTATGTAGCCAAGATCACACAACACACCCAGCAGCTGCCAACTGTGGACATCCACCAATGAGACAGAACTTCCAGATACCATCCCTTTGTGGGTGCACAGATGGCCTGGCTCACTTGCCTGTTTGGCAAGCCTCCATAAGAATGTTTAAACAGCAAGGTATATATCTGTGAATTTGGACAGAATCTTTTCCTCCTACAGAAGAACATCCACGCGTTTGCTCCTCTCTCCTGTGCTTCCACACACTCTAAAGATCTCTTTCTCACCACGTCCCCACACTTGACCACAGCACCATTCAAACCCTTTCCAAAACTCTGCAGTTACACAACAATTTGGGATCTGGACATACGAGGAAGCAAACACCACCACCGCTTCTCTACAAGGTCAGAGGGAAAAAAGCCTTCTTCCTGGGGTTTATTCAACCTCCAGCTTTAAAAGTTGTGTGAATCAACGGTAATTTGGGAATATCCACAATTTGCTTTTTGCATGGCAAAAGGTGGGATGATGCAACCTGCATCACAGTCAGACTCGGAAGGCAGGAATTTTGTAGCTTGCTTGTGTGTGGGAGGAGAGGAAGCAGGATCATACACCAAGGCAACTTTTTAAAAACAATAGGTAAACAAGATAGTAAGCGCCACACAGCCACTAATTTATCTCTAGCCAGAATATAAAGTGCTCATTGAGTATAAAAAAGAAATGCAGAGGTTGACTACTGAAATTGACACGGGAGATAAATCCCACCCTGTCGGTCCATACATGAAACACTATGGAACAAACTATTATCTTTGTTTAAAAGTCAGCCGTGCACGTTTATTCTCCAGCCAGAACACTGGAAGGCAGCAATAAGTTTACAAAACAGTTGGGGAAATCTTACTTAGATGGTTGGTTCTTCCCCATCATACATTCTTTAGAGGCTTCCTTAAAATAAATTGACAATTCAGGGAAGGGCTTAGAATGCTACAGTCCCAAGATGGCTTGTGGCATGGCATGACTGAGGCTCGCCACACCTTTAGCACACTGTCACCAGTCCATTCAGAGAAGCACCGAGTCCTGGTTGTATCATGAACAGCAACTGTAATGCACTGTACATAGGTCTCCCCTCAAAGTCAACTTGGACACTCCAGTTGGTGTAGAATGTCACAGATCAATTATTAGGAACTAGATGAAGCTCTCATTCCACTGCCTGTCCATCAGTTACTGGGCTCCGTTCAAGGTATTAGATATCACATACAAAACCCTTCAAAGCCTTGGCTGCAGGACTCCCTCTCTACCTATGCTCCGTCATGGCAGATTTGCTTATCTGAAGAGGACTTTCTGCAGACACCACCTTGCACATGGCCAAATCAACAGATGCCAATACGCATGCATTCTCTATGGTGGCCCCCATCTTGAGGAAAGCTCCCACTCTCCTTGCTTTCTGCAAACAATGGAAAACTGAATTATTCAGGAGAGCTTTTTCACTCAGGTAATAGAGCTGTGCTATAAAAAATGGCTCAGAGAGATGCTTTGGTAAAGGGCCAAGGACTGTAGACTATACTACTGGATACTTTCTGTTCACGTAGACATGTTCCTAGTGAGTAGTTGCCAGGTTGTTTAATATGCCATCAAATTATTTATGTTTTGTTTCAGCAGTGTTACATCTCTGTATTCAGTTACGCTTGTTTTCAAATTTTTACAAACCATACCCTATAGTATTGTTTATTGAATGCCCCAGCCTTGAGTCTCAGTGAGAAAGATAAGGAGGAATAATAACATATAAATAAATTCCCACTCTGTCTAGAGCTATTGTTCTTTTCATATGCTCAAAAGCACTGGCAGTCACACAAAGATGCCGTATGCTGAACACCACCAGTGTTTTGTCCTGCTCAGGGGAGAGCAGTGACGTGCAAACCAATGGTTTGGGTTCAAAGAAACAGCTCATGAGCCTAACATTCCTGCTAATATTTTGACCCTACATTGAAAACAAGCCATCTCCATGCTGTCTAGGTCTCATGACAGTTATCTAGAGATGGCAATATTTTTCAGAAGGCAGCACAGACGTTCCTAATGAATATTACATATATTGACCATCTATCCCCTATATATGAGCGACCGCACATGGTTAAGTCGCACCTCTACCTCCGTCAGATGTTCTATGGTTTTATACGGTGAGCAGGTGTTTTATTAGAAAGCTGTGTTAATTTATTGTGATTTTATCTTGTATATTTTATCTTCCGTTGTAACCCGCCCTGAGCCCGCTTGCAGGGAGGGCAGGATATAAATATAAATAATAACAATAACAACAACAATCATCATCATCATCATCATCACAGGTCGAACAAAGAGGTTGTATGTGGCAGGGTGGATGGTTACTACTCAAGCTTTTTTGCTGAGAGCTAAGACAGGATTCTACAGTTAGAAGGGATGCAAAGGTTACAGTTTAACTACCTATTAGGATGCAGGACCACTTTGCCCTCCCAGTCAACCTAATACACCACACAACCAGATTGAGACTCAAGAATGTCTCCAACCGGATGAATTCTCCCCCAATTCCACAAACTTAAACTCAGCTCTTCACGTTTTTGTTAAGCTCTTAAGTTGCAACAACCCACTGGGTGAACAGGCATCAGTCAGAGTTCATCAGAGAAGGCAAGTGTCATTTGAGACTGGAAGCAACTTCCAAGGAAATGGCAAGCATCCTAACTGGGATTAACAAAGGAGAGATACAGCCTACCTTATAAGACATTTTAATAGCTTATTTATGAAAATAGTTATACCTCCGCCTTTCTTCATGACTCACTGCAGCTTACACATCAGAATTCAAAATATACAAAATAAAACTCGCAAATAATCCACGTCCCTGCAATATCTACAGTAGATACACCATTAAAAACCCTGGCAAATGAAATGGCCTTTCAGTACCATCTGAAGATTTCTGGGTTCTTCAGTCATAGACTCAGCACAGAATAGGAATTTCACTGTTTCTTGGGAGCCCTGGAGGATGCCAAGATGTGGAAAAGGAACCCCTTGAGATTTGCTTTATTTACATCATTTATTCCCCACCTTTTTCCTCAACAGGGACCCAAAGTGGCTTACATCATTATCTTCCATTTTATTCTCACAACAACCTTGTGAAGTAGACAAGACCGACTGGCCCAGGGTCATCCAATGAGATTCCATGGCAGAGCAGGGATTCAAACCAAGGCCTCCCAGATCCTAGTCTGACACTCTAACCACTACACCAGAGTGGCTTTAACCAGATGAAAAATAAGGAGAAACAGAAGGGGGAGAAAGAAAGAAAAAACAGCATTTTAACCGAAGATGGGGGGATACCAATGGTTGGGGGAGCCACTGTGCCAGTCAGGGCAGATATTGGCATTAATAACAGGGGATCCAGAATTAGGGTTATTTTGGGATACATGGGGGCCCAAAAAAAAGAAGGGAAGAGGGAAGACTCCCCCTGAATTTTAATGGGGGGCCCTGTATGAAATCCCCACAAACATCCAGAACAGATGTGTATCATGACTGTGAATGTAGGCAGGAAACCACATCGATATAAGGGAACCTCCAAAACAGAATGAAGGGGTGGGGGGTGGGAGAAAAAGCATGGGCGGTGTCCTATTAGGGAAATGGGGGGGGCGTAACAATGGGGGGGCAACCTTCCCCTTAACAAAGGCAGGCAGATTTGGTGTTACTTAAGGGAGGGTTCCCAGCCAGGGGGGCGGGATTTAATAAGGAAGGAGGGGCAACTTTTGGGGAGCAGATTTAGGGGAGGGGGGAAGCAGAGGGGAAAAGAGCCCCCCCTCCCCACAGATGCTAGTATAGAAAGGGGGTGCTGCCTCCTAGGTGGGGGGGTCTCCCTGCAGGGCCAGGCCATTGGGGGGCAACCTGGGAGGCTTTGCTTGAGAGCGGCCCCCCCAGGAGCCCCAGACACAGGTTCTCGGGGGGGGGGAATGCCTCAGCCGCCCCCCCTCAGTTCCCTCGAAGGGGCGGGGCTCTGGAGGCGGGTCCCCCCTCGGGGGGCGTCGACGGGGCTCCCCAGCCGCCCCTGCCCTCACCTCAGGGTCCCCGATGCGCCTCCTCGCCGACATCCTGCCCAACTGTCAACGTCGCCGTCGCTTCTGCCGGCCCCTCCCCCGCTCCTCGCTTCTCTCTCTCGCGTCCGCACCAATCCGCGCCTCGCCCAGGAGCAGCCCGGCTTCTTGATTGGTCTCCGGCGGCCCCGGACTGACCAATCCGGGCCGGCGCGCGCACTCTCCCTCTTCAAGTCAATGAAAACTCTCTCTCTCTCTCTTTTTTTTTTTTTAAGTCCCGGCACTCGCTTTGTGAAGGCGCGCGCTCCTGGCCCCGCCTCCCTCTCCGTGACAAAAGGCGTCCGTGGTTGCCGTGGAGACGCAGGACGCCTCCGCTCCGGGCTGGGTTATTTCCCCTCTCCTTTGGCCGGCATTATGACGTCAAAATTTTTCACGCCCCTGGTGGGTGAAGTGTCCTTGCGCCGCGGTTTGCCGGCTTTGAAAGGAAGGGTCGCGCCGCGAAGTAGACCGCAAGGGCTTCGGTGCGCAGGCGCAGCTTGGCCGCTGCTCTTCTCTCCTGCAGTCAAGGGCTGCGATTTTTGCACCGGAGGAAATTCCGTTGAACTGAGCGGGTCTTACTTCTGAGTAAGCCTTACTGAAATCTAGTGGCAATCCTTTGCACATTTACCCACCCGATTCAGCAGGATTATGAGTGCATCCACGGTTGCTAACCTCCAGGTGGGGCCTGGAGAGCTCCCGGAATGTTAACTGATTTCCAGGCCACAGGGATCAGTTCCCCTGGAGAAAATGGCTGCTTTGGAGGCGGGGCTCTGATATGAAGCCTGCTCGGTTCCCTCTCCCCCCCTACACCCCACCCCCAGGCTCCACTCCCCATATCTCCAGGAATTTCCCAAACTGGAGTTGGCAATTCTAAGCATCTCCCCCTGATCCGACTATCAGTCTGTGCACTGGGAACAAGCGGGCACGGTGGGGAATGCATAACATGGGGCTGCAACATGGAGTGTCCTAGGCTGTAAGCCTAAGAACAGTTTCCTGGGAGTAAGCCCCAGTGAATAAAATTGTGCCTAAATCAAAACGAGTCCAGTAGCACCTTTAAGACTAACCAATTTTATTGTAGCAGAAGCTTTCGAGAATCAAGTTCTCTTTGTCAGATGCCTGATAGAGAGACTGGTCAAATACAGAAGAGGAGGAGAGAGAAGAGGCAATTAGGGGGAGGAAGGGGGAGGGTGCAACCAAAGCATTCCTTTGCTAGTATGTGTAAACATCTCCTTTTGGTGTGTGGATCAGTTGGCTTCAAAGGAGTTTGCCCTGTTAGTTTGTGCAGCCAAACAGCTAGACCATCCAATTCCAATGCAGTATGAGCCTTCGATAACCACAGCTCTCCCTGCCAGATGCATCTGACAAAGAGATCTGTGGTTCCCAAAAGCCCACGCCAGGTGCCACTGAGCTCCCCCAGACCCCACCTCTGTAAAGGAAATCTGTTACCTGTGATAATGTGATAACCATTCATAGTCCCTATTCAGTCCCAGCTTGAAAGAGTCAAATTTGCATATGAATTCCAGTTCAGCAGCCTCCAGTTGGATTTTGTTTTTGAAAGGTTTCTGTTGAACTACAGAGACCTTTAAGTCTTTGATGGAATGTCCTGGTAGATTGAAGTGTTCTCCCACTGGTTTCTGGACGTTTCCATTTCTAATGTCAGATTTGTGTCCATTGTACCTGTTTCTGAAAATACCTGATTAGGATCACTTTCTCCTGCTCCTTAGCTGTCTGCAAATTCATCCCCATTCATTTGTACTTGCATTGTGTTGTCCTATTGAAACGTCCTTGTTATTGACTGTATGAATCTCACACTATGCAATCCGCCTTGAGTCTCAGTCAAAAAAGCGGACTATAAATGACATTAATAAAGGTAGTCCCCTGTGCAAGCACCGAGTCATTGCTGACCCATGGGGGGGACGTCGCATCACGACGTTTTCTTGGCAGACTTTTTCTGGGGTGGTTTGCCATTGCCTTCCCCAGTCATCTCTACTTTACCCCTAGGAAACTGGGTACTCATTTTACCGACCTTGGAAGGATGGAAGGCTGAGTCTACCTTGAGCCGGCTACCTGAACCCGGCTTCCGCCAGGATCGAACTCATGTCGTGAGCAGAGCTTGGGATGCAGTGCTACAGCTTACCACTCTGCGCCACGGGGCTAATACAAATGACATTAATAACAATAACAATAATATAATTTGGTGCAGGACACTGCAGCTCGGTTATTATCCGGAGCTAGGCAGAGCATGCATTTTACTCCCGTTCCACAGACACTCTATCAGCTACCTATCAGTTACTCAGCTCAATTTAAGGTATTGGCTATCACATACAAAGCCGTTCATGGCCTTGGTTCATATAAATAAATCATGTCTACTCAGAAGTAAGTACCCACCATGTTCAATTGGACTGTTTAGGCTTTTCTTGGTTCATTCATTCTGTCAGGCTTCTATCTTGCTTCTGAATACTCGAGTTGTCAAAGTGGATTACAACCCACTAAAACCCCAGAGTGGATTAAAACGTTGCCATCAAAGTGAAAAAACAGCACACATGATTTAAAAAACCCACATTTTGTATCTTTTATTTGTCTTATTTATCTAATTGGAAGCCTTCAGTTTGCACAGCATTCTCTAAACGTGGAAACAGCCATATCCCAGTGGAATAAATTAGAGGAAACAACTGGAAATGCCTCCAAAATTGCAGCGTTTGGAGCACTGATATTGTAGGACAATGCTTGTGCCTTTGTGATGCTCACAGATTGTTAATATTTTGTTCGGCATCGGTCCTAATAAAAATTATTACATGACTTTGGTTTTAAATTTTGATATGTACCAGGTGAGAAGTTTGTGCATATAATTCCAGCAGGGTACGTGGGATTGTTGCCACAAAAACAAACTTTTGGGCCTCTTTGAGATTAACAACACTCCAGCTGTCAACACTCCAGCTGTTGCTGTCATGGACTGTATCAGATACGGGAAGTGGGCCCTGACTCACTAGGCAGACATTTATTTATATATGAAGCTGCGGCAAAAACCTGGAACTGGATCAACAGAGAGTTGTCAAGCATCAAATTGGTGCAGATTGTTTCATATTACATAATTTCAGTGGGGCTTTTAATGTTTCTAATTAAAAAATTGTTCAGTAAAAAGGAAGTTCAACACAAAGGCCGTTTCCACACGTCTTACCGGCCTCCGGAATGTTGCGCAAAACACCCGGAAGATAGCGTCTTCTCGCACAAAATCGCACCAGGAAGACATGATGTCGTGCAAAACTCCCAGGTGATAGCGTCTTCCTGGAGCGATTTCGTGCGAGAAAACGCTGTCTTCCAGGTGTTTTGTGCAACGTTCCAGAGGCCAGTAAGACGTGTGGAAACGGCCAAAGTTTTACAAATGCATCTTCAGTTCTATTAACAAATCGTATAGGCGTTATTAAGTTCAGTTCACCACGCCAGTCGGATTAACATTCCATTAATCAAACTTACTCAACTTTTTACCATGCCATTTAGAGGTTAGTTTGCTTTACTGTATGCATTCCTGTCGTTTCTCCAACCACTCATCTTTGTTTTATGTCCCTTTTCCAGTATCGCCCAAAGACAAATCTTGCAGAGGTTATGGCATTTAAAACAAATCCTCGAGTACCTTTGGAAAGGAAGATTGTTTCAGGTGGGTAGCTGTGTTGGTCTTAGAAGAGCAAGATCTGTGTCCAGTAGCACTCTAAAGACCAACTGGATTTTCGGGGACTTTTTTATTTATTTATCATCTGCCCTTTCACTGAGACCCAAGTGAAATACAATATAGTAAACAACGAGGACGTTCTGCAAAGTACAATACTGATCAACAGTTGGACCATTCAGTGAGCAGATACAATAGGGTACGGTAGCAGAAAATTTGAAAAATGAGCATAAAGTCGAGTGCAGAGATGCAATCTTTCTGAAACAAAGTGTAACTAGTTTACATGGCATGCTTTCCAACATGGAAATTCCCCAGTAGGAGCATATCTACAACAGCAGACAGTAACCCATAGTCTATAGTCCCTTTCTCTACCAAGGCATATGAGTTTTCGAGAGTCATAGTGGTTAAGTGGTTGGGCTGCAAATCAGCATTCTGCTAGTTTGATTCCCACAGCTATAAGCTCAGCAGGCGGCCTTGGGTGAGCCACTCCTCTCAGCTCAGCTCCCCAACTATATGGTGGGGATCGGGTCATTTCGTAGAAAAAGAGCTGCAGGAACTAATTAGCATAAATCATTAACATATGCCATGCCCCTTGATCGGGCCGAAATGGCCAGGATTCAGCTGCTGCCAGATGGGGGAGTGTTCCCCACCGGGCAGTGGCCCGATCAGGGCTGTTTTGGCCCCAATCCAGGCCAAAATGGTCCCAAAATGGCCATTTTGGGCCCGGATCAGGGCCAAAACGGCCGGGACTGGGTAGGTGCTGGGCGGGGGAGGGTTCCCCCACCCGGCACTGACCCGATCCTGGCCGTTTCGGCCCAGATCCTGGCAGAAAATAGCCCCAAATGGCCGAAAGTTGCCATTTTGGGCCCTTTTGGGCCCAGGATTGGGGCCAAAACGGCTGGGATTGGGTTGGTGCCGGGCGAGGGAGGGTTCCCCCACCCGGCACTGACCCGATCCGGGCCATTTCAGCCCCAAACGACCCCAAGTAGCCAAAAGTCAGGTGGGCGGGACCACCTGACTGTTGGGGGAACTGCCGGAATGGTGTTCCGGCACGTTCCCCCTGGAAATGAGCCCTGGTGGGGATGATAATAACAGGGACTTTGTTCACTGCTCTGAGTAGGGCACTAATCTGTCTAGAGGAGCAGTATAGAAGCACACGTAGTTGTTGTTACTCCAGTCCACGTGATTCAACAAGAAGTATCTAGGGGAGAAGGATCAGGACGGGTAGCCATGTTTGTCTGTAGCAGTAGAAAAGAGTAAGAGTCCAGTAGTATCTATAAGACTAACAAAATTTGTAGTAGGTTATGAGCTTTCGTGAGTCACTGCTCACTTCTTCAGATACAAGTGAGCAGTGACTCAGGAAAGCTCATACCTTACCACAATTTTTGCTAGTCTTATAGGTGCTGCTGGACTCTTGCTCTTTTCTACTGCTAGGGGAGAAAGGAAACTCTACATCTCTCTCTCGAGAAATAGCCCTAGAAAGCCTTTTAATGTTTTGCAATCTGCTTTGAATCCTGGCAAGAAGAAAAAGTAGAATATAAATACTATAAATAAGTAAAGCCATTCACAGCAGCACCGGAGGGCAGCAAGTAGGCAGATTTCAAACACAGAGAACATTTTAAAAAAATGCCTAGATACAGTTTATAGAATAGTAGAGTCCAGTAGCACCTTTAAAACTAACCAACTTTACTGTAGCACAAGCTTTCGACACCCACAGCTCTCTTTGTCAGATGCATCTGACGAAGAGAGCTGTGGTTCTCGAAAGCTTATGCTCTAATAAAGTTGGTTAGTTTTAAAGGTGCTACTGGACTCTTTACTATTTTGCAACTACAGACTAACACGGCTAACTCCTCTGGCTAGATGATATAGTTCATAGCGAATCCTACATAATACGCAACCACCACCAGCGTGCCCGACCCAACCTTCCCAGCACACGCGGATGTGCGAAAATCCAACAGATGCACAACCCAACACAATGCCTGTGGCTGTAGTATCGCCTCTCCTCGCTAGGAGGCGCTCGCCCCACCCCTCATCCCGCTTCCAGGCTTGTGCAGAGAGGGCGGGGCGGGTGCGCGGCTCCGAGGACGCGCATGCGCACCTCCTTCGCGCCAGCCTCTTCCCCGGGAGCAGCATGGGGTGCGCCTGACTGTAGCCCCGTCCCGGAACCCAGGTGGGTGTGCGCGCATGCGCGCCTTCCCCAGCCCCTGGAGGAGGGGAGGGCAGCACCCCCCTTTCCTTCAGGCTGCATTTGGGGGGGGGGTCTCGATATCCCTTTTTTGGGGGGAGCAGTACTGTAAATTGTGCAGCCCTGGGGCTACATAAAGGGTTGGGGTGCATTCACTTGAAGAGGGAGGAATTGGGGAGGGGGGGGACTTCCCAGTCCTGGAAGAGAAGCCTGTGGAGGGGGGAGAGGTTTTTTCTTAGAATAGGAAGGGGGGCTTTTCCTCTTAATCCGAACGTGTGGAATGATAATGTTGGCGTGGAGATAGGGTTGCCAGCTTCAAGTTGGGAAATTCCTGGAGATCTGGGGGGTGAAACCAGGAGAAACCTGGAGAATGTGGGGTTTGGGGAGGGAAAGGACCTTGGCATGGCATAATTCCATAAAGTAGCCATTTTCTCCAGGTGAACTGATCTCTGTGGCCTGGAGACCAGTTGTAATTTCGGGAGATCTCCAGCCACTACCTGGAGGCTGGCAATCCTAGGTGGGGAGGAAAGGGGGTGTTTCCTCATTGCTGGGGAGACTGGCATGGAGTGTCTTCGTGTGGGGGGGGGCTTAGATTCAGCCCTGTTGTAGATGTGAAGCTTTGTGCATTGGGGGGTTCCCAAGGGGGACTTGGTAGGCGATGCTGATGGAGCAGGTGAGAGGGGGAACTTTAAGGGGGGGGAATGTTTTATCCCCATATGGGTTTCTGGACATTATAGGCAGCATTTCCAGTTTAAAAAACTGCTGCTCTTTTTTTCTGTGGTGCATCTATGTGGGGGGGGGGGGAGTCCCAGGCAAACTTGTTCCCCACTTTGAGCAGGGCACTAATCTGTTATTACAGGATAGGTTTGGGCCCTCTCCAAGGTTTAGAGTCTGTGTGGGTGTGTGTCTCCGTTCTCCTTTGATTTTAGAAAATTGCACCAGACTCTCGATCTCGCAGGTCACAGTCCAAGAATAGAAAGCTGTGCGACTTTCAGCTTTGCTAATCGGGGTTAAACACTCACCAGCTCAGACAGCAGTTTGGTTCAGCCAATTGGACCTGGTGTCCTTGCCTGGGACGCAACTCTTTAGTTGCCAGGCTTAGCTGTCCCTGCTGTGGCTTGCCCCTCTGAGGCGTTTGGGGGTGTGTGGCATGATTTGCACAGAGCAATGATGCTACAACCCCATCACTGCATAGGCTTGGTGGTGGGCAGGGGGGGGGGCTTTACACAACGCCAATCTAGCAGAGTAAGTTTTCTAGGTTTTCACAACAAAATGACTTTTCTGCCCCCTTTATTCCGCACTAAAATGCATCAGCTGGCAAACCACAACAGTTATTTTTCCTAAGCGATGGAGGAGTAGAATTGGCTGTGGTTCGGTCAATCTCATGCCCTGCAATATTTAGTTGTGGGAGGGGGGGGGTGGATTATGCAAAATCTTGGACTGTTTCCCCACTAATAACCTTCCAGGCACTCATAACAAATCCAGTCCTTGTTACAGCATGATCCAGAGGCTGGAGTACGTTTCCAGTGAGGAAAGGGTAAAGATTGGCGACTTCGGTCTTTTAAAAAAGGACTGGGAGGGTCGCATATATATAAAAAGCTCTATAAAATTATACGCAGGGCAGAGAGAGTGGATTTAGGGAAATTTTGTTCCCCCTCTCCCACAATACTGGGACTCAAAGACAGCCAATAAAGTTGATGGATCGTAGGTTCAACGAGGGGTGAAAATGTGGAATTTGCTGACAGAGGATGTAGTGAGGGGTATTAAGCACAGACACATTTCAAAGGGGATTAGACAGCTTTTTGGAGAAGAGGTCAGTTGGTGGCTATGACCACGGTGCCCTCCACGTGGAGAGGCAGTCAGGCACTGGGAAGCGACGTCTGAGGAAGAGCTCGGCCTCTGTGCCTTGTTTTGGCCCTCCAGGGCAACCACGTGAGACGGCATGCTGGACAAGATGGACCACTTGTCTAATCCAGCAAGGCACTTCTTATATTCAGATCATGAGATCCAGAGTGGTGGGTTTGATGGTTGTTGTGGGTTTTCCGGGCTGTGGTGGGTTTCTTTGGGATAACTGATTCTCAGGTCCACCTGCTATTCATCCCTGCTTAATCTTCCCACCGAAGGCCTGATGGTTTAAGGAGCAAGTGCCTGCTTATTACAATTTGATATCCTCCCTCCAAGGAGCTCAGAGTAATGATAATAAGATTCTACTTATATACCGCCCTTTAGGACAACTTGATGCCACACTTACAGCGGTTTACAAAGCATGCTATTATTCTCCTCCTGGCAATCACTCTGCGAGGTGGTTGGGGCTGAGAGAGCTCTGAGAGAGCTGTGACTGACCCAGCCGGCTTCAAGTCGAGGAGGGGGGGATTCAAACCTGGCTCTCCCGATTAGAGTCCTGCCGCTCTTAACCACCACACCAAACTGGTATTTTTGAATAACATTCAAAACATCAGAGCAGTTGACAAAGTATGTTATTATTCTTATGACAATCACCCTGTGAGGTGGGTGGGGCTGAGAGAGCTCTGAGAGAGCTGTGACTGACCCAAGATCTCCCAGCTGGCTTCAAGCAGTGGAGTGGGGAATCAAACCTGGCTCTCCAGATTAGAGTCCTGCTGTTCTTAACCATTACACCAAACTGGTAGCATGCAGGAGGGATCTTCCCTCCCTTCAGTTCACTCTTGCAAGGACCTTTGAGGTTGAGAGGAAGCGACTGACTGCAGGTCATCCACTGAAGTTCATGGGTGATTAAGGATTTGGTACTGGCTTGCCGCAGCCGTCGCTTGATGCTTCAACCACTGTGCAACACTGTTTGAGCCCCAACTGGATTTCCTGCTTTAATGCCCCCCCACCGCCCCCCCATTGACCTCTCTCTCTCTTGTTTGTAATAATTATCTTTCCTTATTGGCAAGATCCCTCCCAGGCTACTAATAGGATAAGCAGGTCACCTTGATTGAGTAGTGAGGATAATTCCCTGTCTTCAGCCGGAATAGGTTTTATTTCCCCTGGCAGAATATTTAATTAGCTCCTTGCTTATGATGCTGTCCACAAAACATGCACTCCCCCTGTTGATGATCAGAGGTGCGAATCTTGGCTTGTTTTTCTGTTGTTGTGGAGTCCCAAACCAAAAAATGTCAAAGCACACACTGTAACTGGGGGAAAAAATCACTGTATATTTTTTTACAAAGCCAAAAACCACATAACAGAAATTCAGAAAACCTTGCATGTAGAAGAGAAGTTCATCAGTACGTCTTGCATGCAGAGCAGATGTAGGAACCCAGATATGCTCCCCTTTCATATTATTTTTCTTCAGTAAATGAATAAATACAAGTACAATCCTGTATGGAGAGCAAATCCATCTTCAGCCGAAAAGTTTCATCCAACGTTTAATAATCTGTAAATTGTGAAATCCTCATGACCTCTATATGCTTTAATAACCTGTAAATAACCTGTAGATTTAATAACCTGTAAATTCTGAAAACCTCGGGGCCTCTGTATGCTTGTAAAGAGCCCCGTGGTGCAGAGTGGTAAGCTGCAGTACTGCAGTCCAAGCTCTGCTCATGACCTGAGTTCGATCCTGGCAGAAGCCAGGTTCAGGTAGCCGGCTCAAGGTAGACTCAGCCTTCCATCCTTCCGAGGTCGGTAAAATGACTACCCAGTTTCCTGGGGGTAAAGTGTAGATGACTGGGGAAGGCAATGGCAAACCACCCCATAACAAAAGTCTGCCTGGAAAACGTGATGCGACATCCTCCCATGGGTCAGTAATGACTCGGTGCTTGCACAGGGGACTACCTTTATCTTTACCTGTATGCTTAGATGATCACCGTGAAGGTTTTCAACAGCAACCAGTGAAATGGCGAGTTTTCGCCTTTAGATTTAGCTCCTGCCACGTGGGTGATTGCTGATGATGGACGTGTGTTTCTCTCTCTTTCTCTCTCTGTCGCCCTCCTAGCATGCGAGAGTGGTGGATTCAGGTGGGCCTGCTGACCGTGCCCCTTATTGCTGTGTACTTGCACATTCCGCCCCCTAAGTTATCTCCGGCTCTGCACTCATGGAGGACATCAGGAAAGTATTTCACTTACAAAAAACAGAACATCTTTTACAGAGGTAGGAACTCTCTTTCCAAAAGTTTTGCTGTAGTACTGGAAAGGGTGGGGCGGGGAGGGCTCACACAGAAGAACTGGGGGGGATTTTCCCCAAGTCTGAAGCTGATGGTTGAATCGCCAGGTTCGGTGTGTGCATGGGTGCTTAACAACGAGATGGATCTGATCCCAAAATGTGTGGTAGGGTACGAGCTTTCATAAGTCACAGCTCACTTCTTCAGATGGGTATCTGAAGAAGCGAGCTGTGAGTCACGA
This sequence comes from Eublepharis macularius, assembly GCF_028583425.1. NCBI lineage: Eukaryota > Metazoa > Chordata > Lepidosauria > Squamata > Eublepharidae > Eublepharis > Eublepharis macularius. The sequence continues at coordinate 4,302,790 of NC_072798.1, forward strand.
AAGCTCGTACCCTACCACAGTTAGTCTTATAAGTGCTACCGGACTCTTGCTCTTTTCTGCTGATCCCAAACTATAATTGATTTAATCCTAAAATTATGAAACAGAAGTATCAGAAAGATTATGACGGGGCTGAACATCACATGTGGCAGTTTGGATATGCAAAGTGGTTTTCCACATGTCTAATAACAACAACAACAACATTCGATTTATATACTGCCCTTCAGGGCAACTTAACACCCACTCAGAGCGGTTTACAAAGTATGTCATTATTATCCCCACAACAAAACACCCTGTGAGGTGGGTGGGGCTGAGAGAGCTCTGAGAGAGCTGTGACTGGCCCAAGGTCACCTGGCTGGCTTCAAGTGGAGGAGTGGGGAATCAAACCCGGCTCTCCAGATTAGAGTCCTGCCGCTCTTAATCACTACACCAAACTGGCTCTCCAGACTATAAGAGTAGCTGTGCAGGTTCAGACTAAGAATCCATCTAATTCAGCATCTTGTTTTACATAGTGCCCAAAAAGATGCCCCTGGAAAGGATCACAAGCAGGGCATAGAGGCTGAAACCTGCCCCAACATTGTTGCCCTCAGTACAATGAATGTGTTGGACTCTCTAGTTTGCAGCTAAGTCTGTTAAAGCACTCTGTACACGTGATCTTAGAGCCTAAAGGCATTTGCCCTAAGATCTCTGCTCTACCCCCTGCAACCTACCAGTGGGCCAGTGGCTTTCTCTTTGTATTTGGCTTGTCCGTTTATTGGAAAAGTGCTTTCCTATATTTTGTAGAACTGTGTGGCTTTGTACAGTTGTAAAAGAGACATTAAAGCATGGGGGTTTATCGACATGGTTGGGAAAACTTGACAAATGCTGTGTTAGCAAAACTGGAGATTGGAGATTCACAACTGAAGTCTCTCTTTTTGTCAGCTAAATTTGAGTCTTTCCAAAATAGACCCGGGTTGTAAGTAGCTGTGTTGGTCCAACATCGACATTGGCAGGGTGGATTTGATTTAAATCAAATTGATTTAAATCATGAATTAAATCACCATTTAAATCACTAATCAGTAAGACTAGATTTCAGTCATTCTTTTCTACATAAAGACTCCTCACACGTAGCTCCTTGTGCAGATCTATTCTACTCCCAACAATCTTGTGTTCATTGCATTTTTTAAAACTTAGCACTTAAGAGGCAAGGGGTTGGTTCTGTGTACAAAGATTTGCAAAGGAACAATGGGATTAAGGACTTTTTCTCAGCTGTGTATGTTTATTTTATAACCTTTTTGCTGTGAAGAAGAGGCACGATCTCTGCAGACACAAATTCACAGTTTTGAGAACTGTAAAACCAAGCATCGGTGCTAATATCTTCTAGATAGAAAAATTGCTAAATAATCTTACCGAAACCGCTGGAAGAGCAAGACATTGTGAACAGATTTACGGAATCCGTTTATCAAAAAAATTAAACATTGCATGAATATACAGCCTCATGCGACATAATTAAAAACGGATCCTTATTTTATGATGATAACCTTTGGACTAGAATGTATCTTAAATGTAACATGATCTTTAGATAGATTTTTCCTGAAAAAACATTTTATCAAAAAAATCCAATTTAAATTAAAAAAATAATCCATTTTTTAATTGATTTTTTTAAATCCACCCTGGATATTGGGAGCCTCTTCTTGTTTTAGGCATTTCCCCCACTGTGTTTTCATGGCGGCCCCTGTGCCTTAACTGGCGTTCTGTTCTCTCCTTAGATTCCTCCGGTGCCATCGGCAGCTCGGACGTTGTGGTTCTCTTGCATGGCTTTCCTACCTCCAGTTATGACTGGTGCAAGGTGAGGGAATCCAAAGGGGTGTTGCTGTTTCGGGGAAGGCTGGCTTCTTGTCTGAGGGCTGGCTTCCCTTCTTGCTTCCTCCCCCCCCCCCTACAGATCTGGGAAGGGCTGACCGAGCGATTTCATAGAGTGGTCGCACTCGATTTCATTGGGTTTGGCTTCAGCGACAAACCTGTAAGTAAGTCTTGAAAGATGCTCCTTTACGTAGCAACTTCTCCAGAAAGAACCCAGGCTGCGCATCTTGAGGAATAAGCCACTGAGCATGCGTATGTTGTGTGCTCGTGTGCGTGCCGGTGTTCTCACTGCTGCTGTGTCCTCCCTTTCTAAACAGAGGCCACATCGCTATTCCATCTTTGAGCAGGCCAGCATTGTGGAAGGGCTACTGAGTCATTTGGGTCTCCAGAACCAGCGGGTCAATCTTCTGTCTCACGACTACGGGGACACGGTGGCCCAGGAGCTGCTCCACAGGTGACTGGAGATGCGAAATCTCCGAATTTTATTTTTTTAAAAAACGAAATTTAAAACACACAAGATGAAAAGAAAACACAATGTATACTAAGTGGGTAAAATCCATCGCTTATCGTATTATTCCAAAATACAATAAACTTTGGTGCGAATTCATCTCTGTCTTACGCCGTTCTTTCCCTTTCCTCCACCTAGATATGAGCACAACAAAACGGGGCGGGTTCTTATCAACAGTCTGTGCCTGTCGAATGGAGGTAAAGTGTTTATGGCAAAGAATCCTCCTTTTTTAAAAATTCTTTTTTAAAGATTATTTTAGAAACGTACGTTGTGCATTCTGCAACACTTGAAACACGGCATTAACAACATCCCCAGTGAAAATATAAAACCAAAGATAATGAATGATATGTTCATAATCATCCAAGCCCAAGAGCCAAAAATGCCATCACAGGGAAGCTATCCAGAAAATGCCCTTTGGAAAAAGCGAGGTTCCGGAGAGTCATGGAGGGAGAGCTGCCCAGCACACCTTTCCTGCATGGTTGTCTCCTGTACTTATTTGGCAGACTGTGCCACAGAAATGGGTCATTTCTAGAAGCCCGTGGACCTGGTAGCAGTTAAACATTCCTCTTTCAAAGATCCAGACAAGTTAGCCGCGTTAGTCTGTAGTTGCAAAATAGTAGAGTCCAGTAGCACCTTTAAGATGAACCAACTTTATTGTAGCATAAGCTTTCGAGAACCATCTGACGAAGAGAGCTGTGGTTCTCAGAAGCTTATGCTACAATAAAGTTGCATCTGAAGAAGAGAGCTGTGATTCTCGAAAGCTTATGTTACAATAAAGTTGGTTTGTCTTAAAGATGCATCTGACAGAGAGCTGTGGCTCTCGAAAGCTTATGCTACAATAAAAGTTGGTTCATCTTAAAGGTGCCACTGGACTCTTTACTCTTTCAAAGAACGTCCCTCTAGCAGGTGTAGCTCAGAGCTGTGTGGTTCTTGAAATGTGTGCATCTTAGGTTGTGAGAGCTTTGATTGTAAAAACTGGCACCTAAGAATGTCCTTGCAAGATCAGACTAGAGGCCCATGAGGTTCAGCTTCCTTTTCCCAGCTTGTAGCCAGCCCTATGCTGCAGAAAAGCTTGCAAGGAGGGCGTGAAGGCAACGCTCCCGTCTCTGTGAATTAGTACTTAGAGGTATACTGCCTCTGAAGATGGAGGTTTCATGCAGCTATGCCTAAAAAATGATGAAAGTTGCATACTGGGGCTGCCCACAGACTAGGCTGAGACCTCTGCACTAACTGATAGACACCCCATGCCATACGGAAAATAGGACTTCGTAAATTAGCCAAAAGAAATAACCCCCACCCTACACATGGTTTGATGAGGCCTGAGTAAACTCTGGAAGGTACACAAGTTTGAGAACAGCTGAGAGTCTGTTAAAGTGGGAAAGTGTGTAGAGAGGGGAATTAGCCTTGGAAGCTTAGAGAATCTGGGAGGGGGAGAATTCGGGGGGGGGGTGAACTAGGATTTCCAAATCTTCCCCTTCCACCTCCACTTTTTGAAGGCTAATTCCTTAGTTCGGGTTACTTTGGTACAGGATTTTAGGGCGGCACAGACCAAGTCTTCGCTTGGAACGCGTCTGCTGCTGACCACAACCCCTTTGACTAAAAGTTGTTTTTGTGGCGTGGAGAAACATCACAACAAAACCCCTTTACATCTCCCTGTTTCTTTTTTAATCAATTCCAGGAATTTTCCCAGAAACACATTATCCCAGGTTCATCCAGAAGGTGAGTGGGCTTGCTGAAATATTTATTTATTTTACTTTATTTATACTTTTATGATGAGAATGGAGGTGGTTTAAGGTTCTTTTTTTTTAATCCGCTGGGAATTTTTAAAATCGAAAATGTAAAATAAACCTACATCTGCCTGTATGTTTGTTAACTATGTCACATAATTCCTGTTGCTGTGAAACTTGTCTTTTATTTTAAAGGGAACAAATTCAGGAAGTACCAAGAAAATAAAATAGGGGGTAGTGGTGTTGCTGTGGCCACGAGATCTCATTTCCACATTTCCAGAAAACAAATGTCTATTTCACAGTGCTCCATTCTCAAACAGAAGTTATGTTGGCTATAATAAGGTTGACACCCAAGTATGGAGCTTTAAGATCTGTCTTTTAATGTTGACTGTGTTCTGTTTTTTATGTACTGTCAAAGTGTTGCTTACAATTCTAGTTGCCCCGTTCCCAGTAAAGTTTTAATAGGAAACTTTCCAAACTGCTGCCCGACAGGAAGGATTAAACTTTCTCCAGTTTTGAGATGCTGTTATGGAAAATTTCACCTATTGAATGTCTGTCTGTTATGTAACAATTTAAAGGTACAGAATCCCTGGCAGAACAAAAAGTGGCAATCACAGACACCCAGCTGTATTAGAGGTACCTGGAAAGGTGGTTCAGTAAAACTACCCAGGCAGCTCTAGTAAGTGAGCCAGTCAATATACATTAATATACTTCTTAAGGGAACTCTTGACCTAAGATCCCCAATCCAGAGAAAGAAAAGGAGGCAGTCTTGAGAAGCAAGGGGGTATGAAGAGTGAGGGATGAAGCTGAAAAGACCCGCTTCTGTGTGAGTTCATATCTGTTTTCTCTGTGTCCAGCCTCTCTGTTTTAGAGAAGCATTTCCTTCTCAGTTCTGTATTCAAACCTCGGAGGCCCAGAATTGCCCTGGAGAGGTAGAGGCTCTAAAAACCCCAGCCCAGGTTACAAAGGACAAGAAGGAGGAATTTTGCGTTGCAGCTGTAACTTGTCGGGGGGGAAAGGAGTTCTCAAACTCTCAGGGAGGGGCTGTAGTTAGGAGGTAGCACACCTCCTAACACCTCCTGTCTGAAGAAGGTCCCAGTGGAAGGGCCTTGTGTTTTACAAGGCATTAGGCAACTGCCCGATGATATAAACAAGACTGGGTCATATGGACCAGTGCTTTGATTCAGTATAAAACAGCTTCACTTGTTTGGGATATTATAACCTTGCTTCAAACTCAGCCATCTTCTTGGCTTTAAGCTCGGTCCAGGGGGAAATGATAGAACTATTTATGCTTCTCAGACTCAATCCCAAGATGTATGCATGTATGTTTGTTTAGGTCATTTTCTATGCCACCTTTTTAGAGTCCTCCTCGAGGCGGCTTACAATTTTTAAAAAATCACAGTATAAAAAAAAAAACTACTAGACACAAGCAGCATAAAAACTTATCCATAAAACAGAAACAGATCATTAAAAAGCTAATAAGATAAAACCCTTAATTAAAAGACGGGGTAAAAAATGAGTTTTAGCCTGACTCCTAATAGAAAAGTAAGATGTTTCTAGGCATCTCTTCAGGACTTCCACAGACCCACCTGTCTTACCTGTTAAGGAGAAATAGATAGAAATAGGGGGCATCTGTATATCGGCGGCACCTCACTCCAAATCCCGGGATGACCTTTCCCAGCAGTTTCATGTAGATGTTAAATAATATGAGGAATAAGATGGAACTCTGTAGGACTCCATAGCCTAAATGGAGATGAGCAGCAGTTTCCCACCACCATCTTCTGGAACCTGTTTGTCAAGAGCAAAACCGTAAATAACAACAACAACATTCAATTTATATACTACGCTTCAGGATGACTTAACACCCACTCAGAGCTGTTTACAAAGTGTGTTATTATTATCCCCGCAACAAACACCCTGTGAGGTGGGTGGGGCTGAGAGAGCTCTGAGAGAGCTGTGACTGGCCCAAGGTCACCCAGCTGGCTTCAAGTGGAGGAGTGGGGAATCAAACCCGGCTCTCCTGATTAGAGTCCTGCGCTCTCAACCACTAGACCAAACTGGCTCCCAACCCAGCCAGCCTCTCTAGAAGGACACCACGGTCATTGATATTGAAAGCCACTGAGAGTCTCTCTACACGAGATGAAGAAGCTTAAGTGAAGGGTGATGCAATGTTAGCCGGGAAGCCAAGTTTTAAAAGACAGATCAGACGGCTCTGTCAGTTTCACTTCTCTAGAGCAGGCAAAGATTGTTCCTCAGAGGGTTTGTTTATTTCTTCTTAGCTTCCCTGGAAGGGGAGATGAAATCGACAGAGCCTTCAGGGAGGCAAAGATGAAAGAAACAAACCCTCTGATCTTTGCCTGCTCTAGAGAGGTGAAACTGACAGAGCCTTTCAATCTGTCTTTTTAACTACCCTTCCCGGCTAACATTGCGTCTCTCTTCACTTGAGCATCCTCGTGTAATTCGTCTCATGTAGAGAGACTGTGAGAGGTCCAGGAGAATCAACAGCGATGCCCTCCCGCATCGCTGTCCCAGAGCAGGTCATTGGTCAGTGCAACCAAGGCAGTTTCCATCCCGCAGCCAGGCCTGAATGAGTATTGAAATGGGTCTAGGTAATCTATCCCTTCCGAGACTGCCTGAAGCTGGATAGCCACCAACCACTTGAGCACCTTTTCGAAGAATGGAATATTAACCACTGGGGAGTCGTCGTTTAGGTCATCTGGGTCCAGAGATGCCTTCTTCAGGAGCTCACAACAACCACCTCCTTCAAAGTGGTTGGAACTACACCCTCTCACAGAGAGGCATTTATTACCTCCTAGACGCGGTTAACCCACCCAACCGAGCATGGTGCTATTAGCTGTGTGGGACAAGGGGTAAGACCGGACATGGTGGGCCACACACTTCGAAGCACTTTTCCACTCAGGCCGTATCATCTGAAGGTCATCCATACTTCTAAGGCCAGACTGCACTCCGATAACGTGTTGAAAATACATTTTGTATTCTAGATAACATGGTAATATAACCTTATTGTGACTTTTTTCAGTAGGGCATTTAGAGAGGAAGAGTGTGAAAGACAAAGCCTACTGTCTATTCAAGGGTTATCTTCTCTCTTTTTTGTCTTCCTCAAAAGATTCTCAAAGATGGTGGCCTTCTATCGCCCATCATTACCCGGTTAGCAAACTACTACTTCTTTGCGAGAGGGTAAGTTTTCAGATTAGGAAGTCTCCAAGTTTATTGTTAAGAATCTCATCAGAGAAAAAAATAAAGAACAAACCTCAAGGCCTGTTACGGTTTGAGTCCAAGTCTCCTCCCTTTCTGCAGTGGTCTTCTCATCTCTTGCAGGATCGGGGCCGTTTTTGGCCCTTACACCCAGCCTTCAGAAGCGGAATATTGGGACATGTGGACAGCAGTCCGAACAAACGATGGGAACCTTGTGTTCGATAGGTAAGGCTGCTAGATCAACAGTGCAAAGATAACGGTCTGCTCCGAAGATCACTGTATCGGAGCTAAGCAAGGATCAACCATTCTATTTAGGTACCTTTTTAGGAAAAAGAGATGTTTCCTTTAAATAAGGAATATCGTGCAACTTCTAATTATACAGTGTGGGTTGTTGCCATTTGGGCTGTATGCACCTTGGATCCCCCCCCCCGCCTTTCAATAGAGGTGTTTCAAAGTAGGTTTTGTATTGAGCATCTCCACGTCAAGAACAGAACAGTTCAAGCAGGCCTACAGAATGGAGGGGAGTGATGCTGCAAAGTGGGAGCTGCTTATGGATATGCAGCATGGCTTAAGGCTCTGTGGGCTCTTATTTTGCCCTTCACCACCACCTCTGCAGTTGTGGCCACTTCAAGATGTGCTCTTGCAGGTCTGTAGAACCCTGGATGGTCTGAAAACTTACCTGTTTTAAACAACTGGATGGCTTCCTCAAGTATGAGGGTTGCTCATTTGAATAGGGTTAGCAGGCGGCATTGCCAGTTCCCGGGATTTGGGGCACTCAAGCAAAGCTTACTCGGTGGTCCTCTTAACTTGACAGGGTCAGGGCTTGCTAATCAATTATTCTCATTCCCTTTGGCTTTGGTGCTGCCAAGTGAGACCCTCGTTGTTGTGGAGAGGGGGGTCTTGCAATCTTTGCCAGTCTTGGAGATCTCAACGAACGCCTGGCTTTGATATCCTCTGATGGTAGCCCTGATTTTTTGGCGGGGGTGTATGTGTGGGTTAAGGGTGCACTGCCTTTTTTTTAAAAAAGCCTCTTTTGGTTCAGATGTTTACTGAAAAAGTTAATATTTAAGAGACGTTTTTTTTCATTGAACATGGAAAAGCTAACCATGTAATAAAGCTGCCATCTTGCCCTTCTTTAGTGTAAAAAGGACTTGTATTGAGATTTTGGTGAAGTTAAAATGTAATAACATTTTAATGGATTGTGTAAAAGGCAGGTGACGGATAAACAAAAAGGTCTTTGGTTGGAAGGTAACCTGGTGGCGCAGGGCAACGCTTTAGCAGAGGTTCATTTTCTGATTAAAATGCCACCGATGACCCACAAATCTTACAATTGGTTGGAGTCCCACAGATCTCTTCCCTTTCCTCTGGCACAAAGAGCTGTACACTGACACAGGAGTCTCTTGTGACAGTGAAAGGCTCTGTGCACCAGAGGAGAGCACCAGCATTAGAAAAACAGACCCTTTATCTTTACCAATTAGGCTATAATCTCTTAATAGTAGAACCTGAAAGTGAAAAACCAACCCAACAACCAAAAAGGTAAAGTCAAAGCTAGTTGAGTTGACAATTTACAATCCCAAGATTTTAGTCCAATGGCACCTTAGAGACCAACAAGATTCTGTGTGTGCAAGCTTTTGAGAGTCACCTGTGTCTGAAGAAGGGAGCTGTTTCTCTCGAAAGCTTACACTCTGAAAATCTTGTTGGTTTCTAAGGTCTCAAATCCTGCTGTTCTACTGCAGACCTCCTGCATGGCTACTCACCTATCCACCTGTTGTCGCTTCATGAGGCAGTAAGTTCCAGTGTTCCTTAAAGGGGCATACATTCATTAATCCCATTTGCTGTGCAACTTAGTCTGCAGTTCTCTGCATGCTAACCTAGGTGTAAGTCCTATTGAACGTGCTGGGACTTACTTCTGAATGAACATGAATAGGTTTGTCTTACTTGTTTTTGTTGCGATCGCCAGTTTTATCTTTTGTCAGACAATGCCAGGTTCTTCGGCAAATCAAGGAACTGGGAGCAACGTGCAAGTTCGATGCCCTTCCTTCTGCGAATGTCTCGATATTGAATCTTTTGTTATAGTAAACACACGCCTCCCCCCCACAGCACAGCCTTCTTTGAGGAACACAGAATTGAATGTTCTGTGTGCCATTTAAGCATTGCAAATCTCCTGGGTACCGGCCTGTGGCTCTGCTTTCTCCAAGTTAAAGGCCTCCTTTCAGAACTGAGCAGGAGTATCTAGCCCGCCGATTATCCTGTTTCAGTGACAGAGTCTTTGCTTTGTGTTAGTGGCTACAAATGAGCTTTTCTGCTGGGTCTTATTACAGTTACCTGGAGTAACCTCAAAGGGTGTGGTGTGTGTGTGTCTGAGTTCAATTAAAGTCCCAGGCAAGGAGCAGGTTCTGGTGAGACGTTAGAGACCCCCTCCTCCAGCACGGGAGAGAAACGAAAGAAGCCGTGCATCACTCTTTGGACGACAGGGAGTGGCTCTGCCACGGGGGGCATCCTTCCTCCAGCCCTCCGAACATGCTGCTTCAGGGTGCTCTGCCCTACATTGTAGAGCTTGTCCCAGAATAAGGCAAGGTCAATAGGTTGCTTTGCGTTTATGCTAAACATGACACAGGAAGAGCCCTGCTGGATCAAACCAATGGTCCATTTAGGCCACCATTGTGTATCCTACAGTGCTCAACAGGGAGTCCATAAGCAGCAGATGGAGGCTAAAGGCTCTTCCTCTTGTAGCCACCCCTCCAACAACTGGCCTCGAGAGGTAGACTGCCTCGGAATATGGCAGCTCTACTGAACTATCATTGCAATTGATGAACCTACCTGCCTTATAGGGGAAGGGGAGACACAAGACATCTGCAAGCCAGCAAAGAACATGGTGTACAGGCTCAGGGTCACCTGGGTGTGCTAGTTCACAGATCACAGAATCACAGAGTTGGAAGGGTCTATAGAGACCATCTAGTCCAACCCCCTGCCCAGCGCAGGATCAGCCTAAAGCATCTCTGACAAATATTCATCCTGCCTCTTCTTGAAAACTGCCAGTGAAGGGGAGCTCACCACCTCCCTAGGCAGCTGATTCCACCTTTGACCGTGAAAAAGTTCTTCCTAATATCCAGCCAGTACCTTTGTGCATGCAATTTAAGCCCGTTGCTTCAGGTCTTACCCTCTGCTGCTAACTGGAACAGCTCCTTGCCCTCCTCCAAATGACAGCCTTTCAGATAGTTAAAGAGAGCAATCATGTCCCCCCTCAATCTCCTCCAAACTAAACATTCCCAAGGCCCTCAGCCTTTCCTCGTAGGGCTGTCTCCAGACCCCTGATCATCCTCGTCGCTCTCCTCTGCACCCTCTCGATTTTGTCCACATCCTTTTAGAAGTGAGGCCTCCAGAACTGCACACAATACTCCAGGTGTGGCCTGACCAAGGCAGTATAGAGGGGGACTATGACCTCCTGCGATTTCGATGCAATGGCCCTTTTGATACAACCCAAGACTGTTTGCCTTTTTTGTCACCGCATCACACTGACTGTTCGTATTTAGTTTACAGTCCACTCTTACCCCAAGATCCCTTTCACATACACCACTGCCCAGAAGTGTATCCCCCACCCTGTATTTGTGCTTCCCATTTTTGTGGCCCAGATGTAATACTGTGCACTTATCTGTGTTGAACTGCATCCTCCCACTTCTCCAGAGTATTCAGGTCTTGTTGAATTTTAATTCTATCTTCTTGGGTGTTTGCCAGTCCTCCCAATTAGGTATCATCAGCAAATTTAATGAGCATCCCTTCCACTCCTTCATCCAGATCATTGATAAAAAAATATTGAAAAGTACCGGACCCAAAACCGAGCCCTGCGGCACCCCACTAGACACCTCCCTCCCATCTGATGAAACACCATCGACCACCACTCTTTGGGTGCGGTCCTCCAACCAGTTCCCTATCCAGTTGTCTTTGTGGTTTTAAATTTTTTTATTTTAGTTGTTCATAGTCCACCCTTCGCACTGAAACCCAATGCGGATTACAAAAGAGAAGTCAGCGCAGTCAGGATGAGGAGACGTCTAAAATTATGTAATTGGACTAGGCTTGCAGAAATCTGAAACGAGGCCTAAGTATTAAACACAACATTTTAAATAATGCAAAAAATGGCATTATAGAAGTAGAAATGTAACGTCTGCCACCTTGGGAATCCTGGATTGGGTAGAAAAGTGGCATCGAAATCTTTCAAATAAATACTAAATGTGTTTTTCTCTGCCCCTCAGTATTTTACAGTTCATCAACCAACGGAAGCAACACCGAGATCGTTGGGTCGGGGCTTTGAAATCCACTTCTGTTCCCTGTGAGTAGGAAATGGCTCCCTTGCCATGAGATACTCCACGGCTGGCAGGCTGGGGTGGGGTTGTAACTGCGTTTTTCTCTCTGTGGGGCAGGGGAGAGAATGTGAGGCAGGGGAGAAAAGCTGTGATGTTTCTTCAGCTCTCCTCTGCTCTTACCAATGTCCCCCTTTTCTCTTGCAGTACATCTGATTTATGGGCCGCTGGACCCTGTTAACCCGCATCCTGAATTTCTTCAGCTCTACAAGTAAGCTGGTTGTGGCCGTAAGTGGCTTGACCGTGCAAAGACAATTCCCTGCAAGTGATGCATTTTTTTAAAAAAAATCCCAACAAACAGAGTATTTCTGAGCACTAGCTGAGGAATTTTAGATTCAGAGTCTGCTGATGTCATTGGCCTTAGACGGGTGTGGCTCCAAATAAGGCTGCCTGCTAAAGGGTGCTGTTTTGTTTCCTGAGATGGCTTCTCTTATAACAGCTGCCGGAGGCAGAAATTCAGCAGGTGCCGTTTGTACCTTCACAGCATTTTTCTGCTGGGGAAAGCAGCATCCGTTGCTACTTTCAAGAAAAGCACCACCTGTTATGGAATTGGGGGTGGGGGCTGAGAGGTCTGCTTTTGGAATGCTATTTTTCTTAAGGAAATCAGATCAGGGCTGTGACCACAAAGGGAGTAAGAAAAAGCATGGGTATCATTTCCCACCGGAGAAGCTTACATTTTCTTAGAAGGGGTGGGCCGTCTGTGGAGCTGGGCCCAGGCAAAATGGAGGGTGTCTGGAAGCTTGGCTCTGCTCCCTCCGGCGGCAGGATTAGGCTATATTGAAGATTTCTCCCACTAACCTTGGGCTGAAAGGAAATAAAAGTAAATCCCCTCCTGTCAAGCTGAGCTGCGCTCGTCCTCCAAGTGGTTCAGAAGTAAGCCAGAGAGCTAAACTACACAAGATGCCTGACACCTGGCGGGTTCCTGCAAGTTTACCTGGGAAGTGTAGTCTGGCCAGCAGCAACAGCAGGGCCAGAAGGACGGGAGGGAAAGAATCAGCGAGGGAAGCCCAAAGCTGACAGAGAGGGGACTCCCCTTGCTGACTCTTTCCGTCCCGTCCTTCTGGACCGGCTGCTGTTGCTGCTGCTGGCCCGACTACACTTCCCAGGTAAACTTGCAGGAACCCGCCACGTGTCGGGTGTCTCGTGTAGTTTAGCTCAAAGGCTCAATGCTGCTGAGGAACAAGAGGGGGCTGCAGGATCTGGCTGTGGGGTGCACATGAAGCTATAACTGGCCTCACAAAAAGTGGCACGTCTTTACTAGAATCATAGCCAAGGCTGAAAGCACCCTTTCCTGTAGCTGTGCCAGCTCTGGGTGGTGAACAGGGACTCTTTCTCTAGCCATACCCATTTGCTAGGACAGTGCCCTGGGAGGCCGAATAAGGCGTGTCTTTCCATGCACCTCTTCCTTCTGGCGGTCTCCGGGCAAGCCTCCTCCGAACTGCTCCCAAAGAAGCAGCTAGTTTGGTCCTGCACCATCCCAATAAGTTGTAGAAGAGGGATTGCATATTTTTAATGCTACCCCTAATATCTGCAGTCTGAAGCGATCGCATTTAATGACATCTAGCATCTGTAGGGAACTTAAGAGTGAGTGTCACTGAAGGAGCAGTTCTGCACCACGAAGCGTCCTACGCGGCTGCTGAGGCTGAAGGCTGCAGGGACGCCAGCTCCCCGCCTCGTTTCCCAGGCCTCTTCCCAGAGCTGCCTCTGTCTTTCCACAGGCAGGAGCTTCCCATGTCCACCGTGTCTGTGCTGGACGACCACATCAGCCACTACCCCCAGCTGGAGGACCCCATGGGTTTCTTGAACGCGTACTTGAACTTCATCAACTCGTTCTGAACCACGGACTCGTTTCTCTTTTCACTCAAGAGGGCTAGGAAGCAGACTGAATTCCTGAGGATTCCGCCTTGCAACCAACACTCGAAAACGGTTGAAGCTCCTGCATTTTGCAAGGGGGGGCGATCAAATCTCTTTAGGGGAGGACCAGATGTGGCCTGCTGGCCGGCCCAGCTGCTCTTCTCCCGCCCCCTCCTCCATGCTAGCAGAAACAGGAGAAGGAAACCTCTTCTCCTCCCCTGCCCTGCCAAGGTACTTTTCTGATTCACCTGCCTCCCTTCCTTTAAAGGGCCTAGAGCACATTCCACCTTTGGCAAGAGAACGTGCGCGCCCGTTTCTAAGGCTGGATTGCCCAACTCCCTCCCTACAGCCAGGGTGGAGCCTCTTCTCTCAGGGGAGGGGGAAGGGATCTGGACCACCCCTGAAGAAAGAGTCCGCTTTTTCGGGAGGCTTACTTCTCTGTTTCTTCTCCTGTGTTATTTTAAAGTGTGTGTGTGGGGGGGGGGACAGGATTAGCAGCTGAGAGGGGAGTAAGGAAAGTTACTCCCTTGGCTCCTTGACTTGAGACTGTGCTGAACGGGAGGTGCGCCATCTCCTTTTGGTGGCAAGAGGAAAAAAATGTTCTTTTGCCCCCAAATGGGGGTCCGGAACTAGGGTAAAACATGCTCTGGTGCACTCAGGCTTGGAGAGGGGGCCAGCTGTGGGGGCCAAAGGCACAGCCTGATGAGCCCAACCTGCTTGCCATTCCCCTGAGCATCTGCGCCAAGGCCCTCCTGCATGGACACGGGCGGGTTTGCCGTCCTGCTGCATAGGTTTCCTGGAAAGCGGGGTGCAGGATCCTGGCTCAGAGCCGGTGGCAAAACAGACCCTCCCTATCCACAACGTGGAGCTGTCTGGCTGAACCGTGCGCCCAACTGTCAGCTCCTGCAGGCACGGCATTGTGCCACATCCAGACTGCTTAGAGGGCAGGAGAAGGATGGCGAAGAGAGCGGTTCTTTCGCAAGTTAAGAGTCTGCCTAATGACGCCTCTTTACTTCACCATGTGGAGGGAGGGAGCAAAGGAGAGACTTAAGGCTGCGAGTTTTCAGTGGAGGAAGGAGGGCCTACAAAACCCACCCTCTGCTCTTAGGTACTTCCTGGGCCACTGCAAGTCCCCTGCCCCAATGAGCTACCAGTAGCAATGCAGGGACAGGGAGCCAAAGGCAGAAGTCTCCATGCCCAGCCAGGCTCCTTCTGGCCTGCAGAACTTGTAGGATTCCACAGCCTCCTGTTTGTAGCTGTGGTTTAATTTCTGTTCTACCCTAAACCTCTCTGAGGGGCGCCAGGCAAGCCCCCAACATAAACGGAGGTAGCTTTTCCCCTGTGTACATACAACCACTTGGAGAAAGTTCTCAGGCTATGATCTGTATTCAACCTGACCTACCTCACAGGGTTGCTGTGAGGCTTAAATGCTTCTCTGAGCTCCCTGGGGCAGGAGAGCATCAAAACATAAGGGCAACAGCATTTCCCATCATCTCTCCCCTTGCTCAAAGGAAGAGGTCTGAACTAGGAATACCTCCCCTTGCTGCCTCAAGCACACGGAATACTGCAGTATTGAACTGGCAGCTACTAACAGGATGTATTGCTGCAGCATAGACACTAGAATAATCCACATTTATTTTCTGTTAATAAAAGTCCATTTCAGAGAGAGTGAGCTTCAGTTTAAAAAAAAAAAGTATCTTTTCCAGCTTTCCCGAATGTGACCACTGCTAGGACAGAGACAGTAACTTATACAGGAATGTAGGTGTCTTGCAGTGCGGCCCCGCTACAGTTACGTGGAAGAGAAGGCAGGGCAGCAGCCAATCCCACTGACAAAAAAATATTTGACCTAGAGAAGGGGGGGGGGGAACACGACAGGGCAGACAGATCCTTGGAGTGGCCCACAAGAAAAGACAAGGGGAGATCCCGACATGCTCCCAGGTGCAGCAGCAAGGATTTAACCGACAGAAGCCAAGATGACGTCCACCGGGGTTTCTTCTCTGCTCCGGACGGTCACCTGCATCGTCACGCCATCGCCGAGAGCAAGCCTGGACCTCACCAGTACATCTAAGCCGCCTCTGTACACGCCTGGAGGGAAGCAAGGAAAGTCAACCTTGCCGCTTGAAATCCATTCACACTCATCCAGATGAGAATTATGAGAACTCGTCAGGTGATGGGCAAAATTAAAATAGTGTGTCCAAGCTGCATAGCACAAGCAGGCTTGACACTTTGAGCACAAGACCACACCGACCCTGAACCTGGCTGCAGGTGCACGGTCCCCCGCCGTGCAACTGTGGCTGGTGTGCTAGATGTGGATTAAGCTTTCGAGAGCCACAGCTCTCTTCGTCAGATGCATGTCCTTCCTCCTGTATCTGACAAAGAGAGCTGTGGATCTCGAAAGCTTACGCCACAATAAAGTTGGTTAGTCTTAGAGGTGCTACTGGACTCTGCTATTTTGCTACTGCAGAATAACATGGCTAACTCCTCTGGATAGATGGGGATTGTATTCCGCATTAGCTTTTGGGGGTAGGGGTCAATTTTCTTTACAGCTTGAGAGGACAAGGATTAGTTACTCAGCCTGCCTGCAGTAAGCCAGACAATAAACTAGTGACTCAGGCATCCAGAACTACTGAAGCTAGAGACTACAAGCTTTCTAAATAAAACCCTTGGGGGGGGGGGGAAGGTTCATTAGCAGAAGCTTAGAGAGCAGAGGGAACGAGGGGGAGGGAGGCTGGGCACTCTTGCCGCCAGCCAGCCAGCCAGCCAAGGATGCCCCATCAACACCCACTGCCCCCACTCCAGGAAAGAACTCCAGGCAAGATTCTTGGCATTGCAGGGGTCCAACCCTACGATGATTGTAGGATGGCTCAATTTCTGCTACAGGGGCTCCGACATCAGTTGACCCATTCTTACCAGCCAGGTAAAGTGTGTGGGAATTCTTGTTCTCTGGCACTTTATCCGATCTCTCACATGGCTGCATGCCTAAGTACTTCACAATGTTGCTGACAGCCCCTGCATTTAGGGAGAGGGGGGGGGGAAGCTGGGGTGAGTGTTGCGCTATCTCAGCTGATGGTGAGATCCAAAGCAGGGTTTGGGGGGGGGGTCAGCAAAGGATTGATGAGTCAGTTGCCTTTGTAAGCGGAAGAAGTATTCACTTGCTTTGGAAGCTGAAGAGCTACAATGGCCCCTTCCCTGTTCTGACTTGTATTCAGCTGACAGTGTTGCATAGTGGTTGCAGTGCTGAGTGAGCCGCACTGGTTTCAAATCCCCCCTCAGCCATGAAACTGGTTCAGTGACCGGGACCCAGGCACTCCTGAGCCTAACCCACCTCATAAGATTGTTATGAGGATAACAACATGGATGAGGGAAAGGGGGTGGGTGCTGCCCTAAGCTCCAGGGAGGAAAGGCAAGATATTAAAACGATCAGACAAGCCTAAGCGAAGCCTTTAAAAATTATGTATCTGGTTAAAAACGATGTATCCGGGCATGCGGTGACTGAGGAAGGGGGCCTGGGTGGCTGTGCACCAAAAGCACCAGGGCACGCCCCATCTGCCCAGCCGCCCCCAATTGGCCAGCCGGGCCCTGCCCTGTGATAGGCTCCTGTCTGGTCACTTGGGAGCTGCTCAGGATGCCCAGGCCGAGCCATGGCCCGGAGCCTCTGCTACCAGCTCTCGCCCCGCAGCCCCGCCAGTCAATTGGTGAGCCGTAGCTTTTCTAAAGTGGCTGAAAAAGCAGCTGTGATTCTTGAGTTCCCGAAACGCTCTTCAGCCGTGTAGGCTGCCAAATGAAGAAGCGCCACCCTCTTACCATCCAGGGTCTTAATGGAGCTGAGGGCAAAGGTCTCCTCTTTCTCGTGGTCTCCTCCCACTTCCTCCCAGGCAGCAGCAAAGTTGGGCTTGAGGGCCTTCTGGATGTGATCACACAGAGTGACCTCCAGATCTTCCAGCTGGCAGGAAAAGGGAGGTTAACGCTCAGGCTGCACAAAGACACTCCTCACAAAGGCGAAATGCAAAGGAAGATGGCCTGCCCAAGCTCAGGGGACACCATCGCATTGTTTGTACTCTTAAAGTGTGAGAAATTGGTCTCGTTAGCAACTGATCGCCCTCAGATGAAGCCTGGCCCAAAGAATACTCCCCCCTGACCGAGGAAGGAAGATCCCACCCCTGCTTCAGATGCTGAGAGCAGACTTGTTTCAAGGGGGACCAGGAGGATGGAAGCTTGTGTGTGTGCATAGGCGTGCCCAGGGCACTGCTCTCTCCCCCAATGGTCGGCTTACTGGCTGTAGAAGGGGTTTCTAATACTGTACAGAAAAGAAACTGGAAAGGTAAGGCCCAGGACAGAGACATCTCTTTCTTTCCTAAAGATACCAAATCCTCATTCATTTTCAGCTATGGTGCTTTTCAGCAAGGGATATGTTTCCTATTTGTTTAAAAAGTGGAGACCACAACTAAACTAAGTATTATAAGAAGCAAAATGATAAGATTTTCATCTCCAGGTTCTATGGAACTTGCCTGTTCAGAGGGGCAAGACACAGGTAGAGTTTAGATTTACCTAGAAGATTTGCTGATGCACTTCTTGAGTAAATAGTTGGGCTCTAACTGCCATCTATATTACAGTGTATTTTTGCACTGTGTTCAGGCAGCTCTTCAGCCTAAGCTCGCCCCATCCTACTCTGCCCTGCCAGTTCCGTGCAGAACAACGAGGCCCAGCTTACCACATACTCGTCTTCATATCCGTCATCATCTGGCATGCCGGTGTTGGGGTCACAGTCTCGGACGGTGAACTTCATTGTGCAGCTAAAAGTGCAGGCAACTAGGGGAGACAAGGGATGAGAGAGAGTTTGCCCTCTGGCCAAAGAAACCCACTGCTCTTGCTTTCCAATAGCAGAGGCAGCAAATAGCTAAAAATCCAATTCATTTGGAGCTGGAGAGAGAAAAATATTTCAGTGGGTCAGACAATCCCCCTCCCCCAACCAGATCCGTTTGCTAGCAAAGGCCCTTTTGCTCCAGCGGAAGGCATCTTCCCCTGCTGCAAGGTGCCTGGGAAGCATCTCTGCTAGCAGAATGGGATCTGTGAGGGGCAGCCCCAAGCCCCCCACTGGCTCCAAGGAAGCTGCTTTATGCTGACAGCCAAGCCACAGATGCCACCTGCTTCTCAGGCCATGGGAAAGAGTGGCACTGGATGATTAGTTCGCACTGGGATAAAGCGCCTAGTGAGTACAGACTTCCTTCCGTCAGGGTACTGAAAGCCACCACAGCAGTGCCGAAGGGTGGAGGAGGGCAACTGCCATGCAAAAAACAGGGCAGGAGAAGTATTGTCGAAGGCTTTCACGGGCGGAGAACGATGGCTGTTGTGGGTTTTCCGGGCTGTATTGCCGTGGTCTTGGCATTGTAGTTTCTGACGTTTCGCCAGCAGCTGTGGCTGGCATCTTCAGAGGTGTAGCACCAAAAGACAGAGGTTTCTCAGTGTCACCTCTGAAGATGCCAGTCACAGCTGCTGGCGAAACGTCAGGAACTACAATGCCAAGACCACGGCAATACAGCCCGGAAAATCCACAACAACCAGGGCAGGAGAAGTTTCTGGCAGGCAGGCTGCTTTCTGACTTTTGTGCGTGTGATGTGCCATCAAGTCGCTTCCGAACTAGGGTGATGCTATGAAGGAAAGATGTCCAAAGCGTTCTCTCATTAACAGACTTGCTCAGATCGTGCAAACTGGAGGACGTGGCTTCTTTCACTGAGTCCAGCCATCTCGTTTTTCTCTTCTTACTGCCTTCTACTTTTCCTAACATTGACTTTTCCAGAGAATATCGTCTTCTCATCATGTGACCAAATTACGATAGCCTCAGCTTTGTCATTTTAGCTTCTAGGGAGAATTCAGACTCGATTCAAAATCCCTATGATGAGTTTTTTGTAGATCCTCTAAAACGCTGCATAGTAGAAATGGAGAAGGGGCAGGGGAGGGGGGGCACGACTTGAAAGACAGACACGCACAGCCCCACTGGGCCCAAGGATCTCGCAGGGCCTGTGCTGCATGTACCTCATGGGAGTTATGGAAGAGAGCTCCGCCTCACCTGCAGTGGGGTCATCCAGGGGTAGCCGGACCAGCGTGTAGCACATGCCTGGCTGGTTGTAGGAAAGGCTGGAGGCTGGGATGTAGCGCAGCACGTCGTACGCTTCCGAGGGCTCCATCTGCACCGTCACTCTTTCCAGAAGCTGGTCATTGAGTGTGTTTGTGCAATCGAACTGGAAAGGAGGGGAAAGGAGGAAGAAACAGCAACGGCTGCCATCAAGCCTTCAGACTAGGTCTGTGCTGCCTTTCGTCTAGGGCTCGGTTTACATCATATGCAAAACAAAGGGGGACAGAACACACACACACTGTAGAGACATTCTAGATAATGCAGATGCCGAGCCCGTATAAATCCTCATCGCGCGCCCCCTAAGAACGAGCTGACCCCCAGCCCTGTACAGGAAGGAAGGCTGGCCACTGCAGGGAGATGGGACCCTCTTGTTTTTGTCAGGCTACATGAAGATGGACACGCGGCAAGCTGTGTGGGGAACACACTGGCGTTTGCACACCTGCTTCTGAACAGCTGTCTAGTTTTTGCACCATTGCACAACCACACCTAAAACAGGGCTGAGAGGGAATGCCTCAATTCTGACAGGGGCCTTAACAGAAGGGCTGGAGGAACAACGCACTGTCAAACACCACGGCCTGCTTTTTAGATCAGAGAGAGAGAGAGAGACAGAGCTTTAGACAAAAGTTTCCCTGGCTGGGTATGTTGCACAGACCGGTTTTGACTCGCTTGTGCCTCGTGGCTGGCATCTCTCTCATTCTGGCAATAACCCAGTGCTCATTTTACCTGGAAGACAATATGATTCGAGAAGACGTGCTTGATGCAGCGAACAAAATACTCCGTCTCCGCCTCGGTCAGTTGCACCGGCTCAGATGACTTGAAGAGCGGACCCAAGTTCTTGAACTCCGGAATGGCAGCCAGTTGCTCTAGAGGGGAAGAGGTGGACTTCAAGTCACCTCACAGGCAGGCCCAGCAAGTCCTGCCCCACCCCTCTGTTACGATCAAGACTGAACTTCCTGCTGTTCTCTAAGCAATCCGAACGTGGCGCTGGGGCCACGTACCTTGGAATATGTCCTGCCGTGAAGGAGCCACTTTCTCAGGCTTGCTGGCCACCAGGGCAATTTCTGGAAAGAAACAAGTGGATGTTGAGCTGCTGATCACACTGTCCGAGACCCGTGTATCCAACGCATTGAGATCCTGTTTTTCCTCCAGGGCTGCACAGATCATTCTTCCCGCCTCTATTTTATCATCACAACAACCCTGTGAGGTAGACTTGGCCGAGAGAGGGTGTAACTGACCGAAGATCAGCCAGCAAAGTTTCCATGGCAGAGTGGGGGATTTGAACCTTGGTCTCCACTGGGATAAGGAGTGTTAGGGGAGGCGCTGCCAACCTGAGCCCACTGCTGTTCCCCTTCCCTTTTGGTACTTGCTCGCTCCCCCTTCCTTTCCGGGCCATGGAGAAGACTGAGTCCAGGAGGAGGGGGCACGTGTTAACGCTGTTCCTCACACTCCCCCCCCCAAATGGAACTGAAGGCAAGGGCTGTGGGAAGGGAAAGCAGCTGCCAGCAGTGTCTGCTCACTTGCCCCAACTCCGAGGGGGCTGGTAGGGTGAGTGTCTTTATAGGGAACCACTGAGGGAATCTTGCCCAAGGGCCCCCAAAAGCCTGGCGCCAGGAGAGTCTAGAAGTCACCGTATCTGGCTGTCCCACCAGTCCCTCCGTCACCCACCCCAGGCTCCAGCTTACATGAACTAAGAGAGTGGACTGAAGAGCTTCAACTTGCCCCATCCCATCTGATGTAAGTTAGCAGGCACACAACAGCTGCCTCATTCAGAGCCTGATCTTTAGCTTACTGTCTACTCTGCATCGCAGCTCTTGGGGATAGTACTAGTCTCTGGTAGTTCTTGCCAGAAGTTCACCTGGTGAGTCTGGGCCAGTTATTCTTCTATGTCAGCTTAACCTGCTTCACAAGCTTGTTGTGTGGACAAAATGGAGGCCCCGAGATCCATGTACTCTGCTCTGCAGTCTTTGCAGAAAGGGCCAGATAAGAATGAACGAAGTAAATAAAAACAGGACCTTTTCCCCAGCCCCTGCTGTCTGTGGCCTAATAACAGGAGATGCCAGAGATGGAACCTAAGATCCGAAGTATGCAACGCAGGCATTCTGCTGTGGACTCACCACAGCTCTTCCCTGCACTGACAGGGGAAGCTTCACCAGCTTGATTTCTGCAATGTGATCTTTTGCTCCCATGCAACGCTTATTATCAAGGAGCCACACCATTAAACACGACGTGCACAATTATCTGTGACCACTGAAGCTTAGCTCAAAGCAACAGTCTCGTGCAGAGGTTGCAGGCAAAGGCCGAGTGGGGAAGGATGAAGGGGGGGGGGGCTTAGGCAGTAGCAATGTGGAACGCTTCTACCCAGAGATGCTGGAGAGCCGCTGCCGATCAGAGGAGACAAGAATGGCCTTGACAGACTTGACTCGGTATAAGGCAGCTGCCCGTTTCCCACAAACAACATCGTGTAGGTTTCCAACCTGGATGGTACGGTACACACAAGCACTTGTTTGGAGCAGACGGCCATGGGGCCCGACGGCACGCTTTACCAAAGGAAACCTGACCATTTACCTGTTTTCTGCTCAGAGATGGGGGCAGTGGCCAGCGGCACAGATTTTGTGTCGAAAGGCTTGTCTGAAGGCTCCAGGGTGTACTGGTGCAAGGCCTTTTCCAGCCCAGGAACAGAGACCGTCAGGCCTGTAAATGGAGAGAGGTGAAGTGTATATGGTAGAGAATAGCACTGGGCTGTACAGTGAGATTCAACTGGCCACTGGCTCTGGAGTGCCTGTCAAGACAGAAGGGAACATGGAAGGGGGTTCCTGGGAGAAACTTGTGCCTGCTAGTGTGTGTGTGTGGGGGGGCAGCTGAGTGCACGTCAAAATGTTCTCTCTTATACAGTGTAATCTGGAGGTGTCGCAACATCCCAAAGACCTCACGATCTCAAAGGACGAAGGACTGGTCATAAGGCACTGGGGAGAGATGGGCTGCAGCACAACCCAACCCCACAGGGAGGACGAAGGTATTGGGACGGGAGTATGCGTGCACGACAGAAGAAGTTCAAATTGTATCTGAAAACACTGCAAGCCACTTTGCAGAACTGCAAGGATTGGGGCCGAGAAGCGATCGACTGGCACGGCCTCGCTGCAGCGCACACCAACCGTTGAAGATGTATGCAGCGTTCAAAGCCAGCTGCCTCTGCTGCAGCACGTTCAGGTAGAAGGTGGCTCGGTCACGGACCTCGTCGTCGCTGTCCATCATGCACCTGCCCAGGAAAGGAAAGTGCCGCTGTCAGCAAGCGGAGAAGGCGAGGAGGGTCTGTGGTCACGCTCAAAGTATCAGGGCAGAGATAAGGTGCTACGTGCCTAACACGTTTCTAAGTTTTCACAATGGTGCCAAGGGAGAGACAGGAAGGGGCTCCACTTCCAAAAAGAGAGAAGTGACGCCTGCCATTGGTTCGGGGAAGCAACTCTGCCTCAGGAATGCTAGATGTGTGTGGACACAGCTATGGTTGCTCAGGGGTGAGGCACAGAGGTGCTATTTATTTATTTATTCACTTCGTTTATACTCTGCCTTTCTCCCCAATGAGGACGCAAAGCAGCTTACACCGTTCTCCTCCCCTCCATTTTATCCCCACGACAGCCCTGTAAGAGGGAGTGACTGGCCCAAAGTCACCCAGTGGGCTTCCATGGCAGAGCGGGCATTTGAACCCGGGCTTCCCAGATCCTAGTCTGACACTCCAACCATTACTCTAGATTACGTAGTCATTACCTTTAGAGAATGGTCAAAGATTGGGGATGTGGGGTGATGCTAAAAAATTGGATGCTGGAAGGAGACGTGGTATAATTTTAACCAAACCAGCAACTTTAAAGACAAAGCAAGTCAAAGCCAGCCCCCAGCCCACTGTGTTGCTTTCGCTGCTGCTTTCTACTATTGTCAGCCGAGCCCCTGAACACCCAGAAGAGAAAGCATTCCCGTGCATGATTTCCAATTATTCCCAGCACCTCCAATCAATCCCAAACCCAAAGGACAAGAAGGGCCTGGGGCTGGGATCCTTCTCACCTCTGCAAGAGCACCAGGACACTCGGGAGGAGGTTCTCGTTCTGGGCCCCAAACTTTGCCAGCGCGCTCACAGCCGCTAGAAGAGGAAAGGGAGTCGGTAGCCAGAGGCAATGGGGAGCTGCTTCCGCAGCTGCCCTACCCCAGACAGCTTTTTTCTTCACTCAAACCAAACGGTTCTGTTCAAAGTCTTGGGGACTCAACTAAGAAAGGAAATCTGCACCACCGCCACCCCACAAACATCTCGTGTCCATTCAGTTCCAGAATCATGTGGTCAGAACCTTCTTTGAATGAAATCCAGGGAAAGATGGCACGTTTGAGATAATTCACAAGGGATAGCCGTGTTTGCCTGATGCGGTAAAAATAAACTGACATCTAGTGGCGCCTTAAAGACTAACTCCCGGCAAAGTCCACCCACCAGCTCCTGGGCCAGTACAGGCCCCACCGGTGGGGTCCAAGCCAGGCACTGCCCACGAGGGTGGGGGCCGAGCTGGGCCAACTCACCGGCCCTCACAGCTTCATTCTCCAGCACCACCCTGTTGAAGATGAAGCGGATGTACTTGGACGGGGCGGGGGTCCTGGGCCCCTCCTTGCCGAGCAGGTGAAGGATCTTGGTGGCCAGCACCGTGTGCTCGCAGTCCTCGATGAACTCGCAGAGGTGAGCCAGGCCGGACTCCTTGCTCTCGGGGTTTTCCTCGATGATGCCGATGATGCAGTCCACGATGGCTCGTTTGTACTCAAAGCCACCCTGGGAGAGGGGCACAGGACACTCAGGTTACAGCCTGACCCACACGTTCTTTCACGGCCAGGTACACTGCCACACTAGTTTACTGTTTCTATACACAAAAAAATCAAGATTGGACCTAGTGGACACTCCCCAGGGACATCTCACAGCCAAGAGGCTCTTCTGCAATGCCGTCATCACTGAACAGGATGGAAAAAAGGAAAAGGAAAAGGAAACTTCTAGTCCTCGTGGATGTGGGGGTGGGAAACTTTGAAAAGCACGAGAGTAAAAAAAAAATCAGATGAGAAGCAACAAGGCAAATCCAAATTAGTTGATTTTTCTGCTTCACTACTATTTGAATTGTTTTGAAGGGATGCGAAGTATTTTTCACATTTGAGTAGAATAATTTGAGATGCAGCACGTCTCCGGGTCTTACAGATCCACAAAATTGACATGCCGATTACGTTAACACTGCATAGCTTTAAAGAAGTATTTCCCTTTGTCCGTCCTGAATTTACTGTGTATCAACTTCATTAGGTGATCCCAAGTTCTATGAGAGAAAAAAATTACCTCTATCCACTTTTTCTCCATGAACAATTTATAAACCTCGATTATGCCCCCCCCCTTAGCCATCTCTTTTCTAAGCTGAAAAGCCCCCGACTGTTCAACCTCCTAATCACCTTAGTTGCCCTATTTTGCATCTTTCCCAGCTCTGCTGTATCGTTTTCGAGATACAGAGACTAGAACCATACACATCATTCCAAACGAGGCCCCACCAAGAGCTATATAGAGGCATTAACATATTGCCTGTTTTATTTTCAATTCCTTTCCTAATATTCCCCAGCATGGAGTTCACCTTTTGTTTTTTACTGCTGCACACCAAGTTGACGATAACCCCAAGATCTCTTTCCCGCTCAGTTTCAGCCAGCTCAGAGCCTATCAGCATATATCCAGAGGAGTCAGCCGTGTTACTCTGTAGTAGCAAAATAGTAAAGAGTCCAGTAGCACCTTTAAGACTAACCAAGTTTATCGTAGCATAAGCTTTCGAGAGCCACAGCTCTTTTCGTCATGCATCTGACAAAGAGAGCTGTGGCACTCGAAAGCTTATGCTACAATAAAGTTAGTTAGTCTTAAAGGTGCTACTGGACTCTTTACTATCAGCATATATTTAAAGATTGGATTTTTTTTTTGTTCGCATGTGCATCACCCACGCTGAATTTCATTTGCCATGCTGTTGCCCCCTCGCCCCGTTCCGAGAGACCCTCCTGTAGCTCTTCACAATCTTGATTTTGACCGTCCGGAATAATCTGGTGCCACTGCACACTTGGCTACCTCCCCGGTCACCCCCAATTCCAAATCATTTATGAACAAATTAAATAACACCAGTTGCAAGACTGACCCTTGTGGAATTGTGCAGCTCACTTCCCTCCATTGCGAAAACTGTCCATTCAGTCCCACTCTCTGCTTCCCATAGTTTAAATTATTTTTAATCCGTAAGAGGACCAGTCCTGTTATCCCACAACTGCTAAGCTCGCTCGGAAGTATCTTGTCAAAAGCCTTTTGGAAGTCCAAACAAATGTTGACTAGCTGCATTATACTGAATCAAACAATGGGTCGATCAAAGTCAGCGCTGCCTACTCTGACGAGCAGGTGGCTCTTCAGGGTTTCAACTCGTGGTCCTTCACATTAACCTGCTACCCAATTCCCATTTTAACTGGAGGTGCCAGGGATCGAACCTGGGACTTTCTGCATGCAAAGCAGACGAGCCACTGAGCCATGGGCCTTCCGAGTGCAACAGCACGTCGTTTAAACTGGCTTGTGT
Organism: Eublepharis macularius; assembly: GCF_028583425.1. Taxonomy (NCBI): domain Eukaryota; kingdom Metazoa; phylum Chordata; class Lepidosauria; order Squamata; family Eublepharidae; genus Eublepharis; species Eublepharis macularius. Next base: position 4,329,021 of record NC_072798.1, read on the forward strand.
GAAAACGTGTTCTAACTGTATTATCTGCACTTCACCATTAGGTGAGCATTAGCCCTTACAATTTCGGGAGACATGCAAAGCTGCCTTTGAGCAAGTCAGGCCCTTGGTCTCTCCAGCCCAGTTTTCTCTTCTCTGACTGCCGGCAGCTCTCCAGGGTCTCAGGCACAGACAGGCAGAGGCCTTCCCCTATCCCAGCTGCCAAGACCCTATTAGCCGGAGATGCCAGAGACCTTCTGCAGGCTAAGCAGGTGCTCTCCCATTGAGCCACGGCTTCCCCTTCGGCTTTCTGAGCTTGACAAGTTACTGAGCTCTGCAAAGACACACCCCAAAAGTCACCCGTCAGCTGATACACAAACTCGTAGCCGGTGGCCAAACTTACGTCGTCCCTGAGCATGTTGGAGAGGAAGGTCATCATCACGATGTGTTTGCGCGGGTACTTCTGGCACAAGGCGCTGATGGCCTGGACCACCACCACCTGCAAGGCCAGAGCAATGTGCATTCCGTGAGTGTGGACTGGTCACCTCTCTCCAAGGAGACCTGGAGAAAAGCTTCACAGGAGAGACGTCCCCAGGTGCAGCCTTGATACAGATCAACGTGGGACTGAGGGAGGATCCACGAACGACGTCTCTATCCTGCCCTCCTTCCACGTAGCTCAGGGTGGAATGGACAACACAGGAGGGAGAAAACCCACAAGGTGTGCACCCCCCCCAGACACACCACCCAACATGGCCCCGCCATGCGTCAACTGAAGGATGTTCCTGTGAAATGTAACAGATCCTTTAAGTAATGAGCTCGTCAACCTGTTCCACCTCTCCAGCCAAGGGGGGAGGAATTTGAGTCGGGACTGTACCACTTCAGACAAAAGGGGAGGGCACATGTGACGGAATACTGTTACATAAAAAGCCAGCATGTCAGTTTCTCTATCCCAACGCTGGCAACTTCTTATCTCACAATGGGCCTTTGTAAGATCTTTAATTATGTTTTTTAATTTTATAGTCTGCGTTTCTCATTGAGACTCAAGGCTGATTACACAGAAAGGATGTGCTTCTGGGACATCCAACTGGGAGCCCGTTTGGTGTAGTGGTGAAGAGCGGCAGGACTCTAATCTGGAGAGCCGGGTTTGATTCCCCGCTCCTCCACTTGAAGCCAGCTGGGTGACCTTGGGTCAGCCACAGCTCTCTCAGAGCTCTCTCAGCCCCACCCACCTCACAGGGTGTTTGTTGTTGTGGGAATAATAATAACATACTTTGTAAACCACTCTGAGTGGGTGTTAAGTTGTCTTGAAGGGTGATATATAAATCGAATGTTGTTGTTCTCGGGGTTCAGATTAATCTCTGCTCCCCCTTTTAGGAGACACAGCGCAGACTGTCCTCTTGCTTGAAAGTAAGGAAGTGGGGGGGGGAATCCTGACAAGCTGGAAGGCTCACCTTGAACTCGTCGGATATCTCGGACACAAAGGACGAGATCTGCTTCATGAGCCTGTCCACGCTGCTCTCGCTGCCGGTCTTCAGGAGGGTGGTGATGGCCAAGGTGGCGATGCTGCGGTTTGAGTCGGTGATCAGGTTTTCCAGGTCCAGATTGCAGGCGGTGACTGCAGAGGGGTGCTTCATCGCCACCTGGAAGAAACCATCAAGGAGGGCGATCAGGAGGAGCTCACGGAAAGGACGAATCCTGACAGGCAGCATCAAGCACAGTCCCAGGGACAGTGACTGTAAACTGCTCTGAGCAGGCATTAATTTGTCCTGAAGAGCGGTATATAAACTGAATGTTGTTCTTCTTATTATTATTAAATGACCAGGGAGGAGCTCAAGTGTGTGTGGAGGGGTGTCACTGGGGACTTGCTAGGTCCTCTGCAGTTATCCTGCGGAGGAATTTCAAAGGGAGATCAGAAAGAGACTTGCTGAACTGCAACCAATAACAATGCATCCACCTGGACTGAATCGAGACCTAGGCTTCCTGTCTCATTACCAATTGTCATTCACCGGCCATCGTCATTCGGCTTCTGCAGTCACTACACTCTCCAAGATATAAGGATAGATGGACTCACATTCTAGCTGCATCTGAAGAAGTGAGCTGGGGCTCACGATAGCTCATCCCCTACCACCAATTTTGTTAGTCTTATAGGTGCTACTGGACTCTTGCTCTTTTCTACTGAGTCCCCAAAGGCTGGCTGCCCCGACACCACACCCATTGTCTGTTTCCGCAGAGCACCCAAAGCCATGGAAAATTAGAGAATTCTCCGTTTTACACACTTCTCTTCCATGTAAAGGGGAGACCGCTTGGAACGCCCCTAAACAACAGAGTTGATTCTGTTCCCCAACCACCTCAGCCTTCAGATGTATCAACCCATAAATAATAAAAACAATGAGGAACCAGTAATTACGGTAAGTGGGAGCAACAACCCACTGCCTGGCATGTGTCTCCAGGGCCTTTCTCTCCCCGGTGTGTATTTGTAGCTGGTGGGTGGGGGCGCTGATCTAGTTCTGGCAGGCATACTTCCCTACTGCACCACGGAGGCACTCAAGATTGCAAGAGGAGGCATGCAGCCACTGCAAGAAGCAGGCCAGATGGGGGATGCCGGATGGGAGAGAGGCCAAGGCCCGACTGGAGAGCCTTGGCAAGCCGACTGTTTGGGAACGGGGCCTCCTAAGAGGCATGCTGGGCCCCAGACACACTCACCTTGTTAAGGGTCCGCACTGCTGCATACCTCAACACAGGCTTGGGGGAACTACAGAAGAGCTGAAGCACTGGAAAGAAGCAAGCAGGAAAGGAGACATCTCAGCGAGCGCACGAGGAGGTCAAAGGCTTCGACCTGCTGTGGTCATGATTGCCTGGTGAACTGTCACCACTGCTGGCTTTGAGGAGACTGCATGTACATGCAGAAACTGCTTCAAAGTGTGTGATGGAGAAGCAGGACAGAAATATTTTAAAATTAATAAAGTAACAGCTCAAGGGCAGAGCATACGCTTTGCATGCAGAAGGTCCCAGGTGCAAATCCTTGGTATAATAATAGTAATAACAACATTTGGGTAAGACAACTCATGGGCTAACTCTGCTCAAGGCAGCATCATAGGCACACCCCCCTTAGGGACACAGGTTCATTCAGAGACTTCTCCCTGCCACACTTGGAAGACCCACCATTGCCTATTTCCCCAGGACGGAATCCGCCCTGCTCCTCAGCCACTTCCCCAGCTCACCCGAGACAGCTGGTGCCAGTTCCCTGGCCGTGCAGTTTGGGAGATGGATGATCGCCGAAGCTGCCTCATAGATCACCATCTCGTGCTTGCTTCGCAGACAGCTTTCAATGAAATCAAACAGCGGGTTGTCGTGCCTGCCACCGAGAGAGAAACCTGGCATTACGGATTGCCAAACTGGGAGCTGTTCATAATGCAGAGTACCTGCGGGCTCAGAAGGTGGCTGGGGGCATATCACTGCCCCACAACCTCAATTAGTCCACTGGAGACTTCAGGGCTCGGAAAAGGCCTAGCCATAAAGGGAAAGGCCTATAACTACAACAACATTCGATTTGTATACCGCCCTTCAGGACAACTTAATGCCCACTCAGAGCAGTTTACAAAGTATGCCATTATTATCCCCACAACAAAACACCCTGTGAGGTGGGTGGGGCTGAGAGAGCTCCGAGAGAGCTGTGACTAGCCCAAGGTCACCCAGCTGGCTTCAAGTGGAGGAGTGGGGAATCAAACCCTGCTCTCCAGATTAGAGTCCTGTGCTCTTAACCACTACATCAAACTGGTGTAGACACAGCCAATTCCTTCCCAGACTTTACCCATTCCACTTTTTTCCTCTCTAATTATTACATTCAATTTCCCCTGCTTTTGAAAACATCCCTGCGGATTAGGGAAGTATTGAACACCTCTTTGAACACACATTGAGCAAACACCAAAGTGAAGATAACAGTTTGAGTACCGTTTTGTTCTGATCCGAGGGACCTGTTGACTAATGCTATTGTATTCAACTGCCTGATAAAGAACTCCCCTGGCAGGGAGGTGATCCTGGCCCCTTTGCTGCCTGGGGGAACTTGCGCGGCACACGACTCACTCGCCTGGACCCACAAACACACAGGGCAGGCCGCTGTATGGAGAGGTGCTGGGCTGCGATGGATGTTGCAGGTCATCAACTTTGGCCTAAGCTAAAGAGGGGACATTTGCTGCCTATTCCCAGCCACGGAGTACAAGAAGCAAAGCAGCCCTTCGGTAGGGAGGGGCTTCGTGGCCATTCATTCTACTTTCTTCTGTCCTGATTCTGTGCTGGAAAGCGGGCTGCAATTCCCCTGCAGCTTTCCAGCTTACGGGGTGCAGCTTCAACACTTGAGCAAATAAAAAGTTCTCATTGAGCCTGCTGCATGGCCCAGTTACCAGGCTGCTCGCTCTGCATCTTCCTCAAGCTGAATCCACAGCCCCTCAATCCCACAACTGTGGAACTCCACAGAGGCCACTAATAAATCAGAGGGCATTTCAGGGGCTCACAGGCGGCTCTCCGGGAATCTTTATCCAACACTGAGCCCCTTACCCCTCTTCAGACTCTTTCAGGAGCCGGCTGGCGATCCGAATCAGCATGCAGTAGGCGAACTGGGACTTCAGTCCGGACTTGGTGAACTTATTCAGCATCTTGGAAACGGCAAGGCGGTCGTTCTTCCTGAGATGGTAGAGCAGCCCCAAGGCATGGTACTATCACATCAAAGGGGAAAGGGGAAACAAGCACTCACAAAGGGATCCTGAACAGGACGATTTGCAGTCCCCCCCAGTCTAAACGCTTTTTAAAAGCATTACTCCTAAATGTTTTTCTGCAAGTCCATTTCTCGAAAACCCACTGCCATTTTTACCACATCAGTTCTGTGCCTTTCAGCCACGAAGCAATATTATCCAACGATTAATCTCTAACTGTGTCAATACAAGGATCACATAAGAACGTAAGAGAAGCCATGTTGGATCAGGCCAGTGGCCCATCCAGTCCAACACTCTGTGTCACATAATGGCCGAAAACCAGGCGCTTAAGCTTGCAAGTGCCACTTAAGCTTGCAAAATGCTGTGAACAGGTGGAGAGGGAGAGGAAGCGCAGCAGGGAAGCACCAGGGAGGAGTTGCCATGCCGGTCCTTGGTGCTGCCACTGGTGTCAAGGGCACTGCTGCATTACCCACAATGCAGAGCGGCTGTTCTCTTTGCCATGCTTTCTTGCTCCTTCAAGACAATTAGACATTGGTGTGTGCATGTGTGTGGGGGGGGGCAGGGGTGAGCTGGCACCTTCAATTAAACAACGGGGGGGGGGGTAAGAGATGGGCTGGAATCTTGTCTGATGAGAGAGGTGGGCACATTTTTCAGCCTGCAGGCCATATCTGGGTCTATGTTTGAGTTACAAGCTCTTCCTATTTCCAGCTGCAGCAGGGCAGGTGACCAATTTGGGTGCTTTCAAAAGGAGACCCTTTCTGTTCCTCAAGGTGCCCAAGGTGCTCTTAGGGCTAGCAGCTAACAGTCCTTGAGGCCGACGCTCCCAAGCAACTGGGCAGCAATGTGAGGGCAGGATGTAAAGCTCCCGTGTGTCAGAGGTAGAGCCCGTGCACCATCATCTGGCCACTTTTGCCATATGGCAGCTGCCCGCACAGGGAAGTCTGTCACACTTTTTGACAGAGTGCCTCTAGGCACACCGACCCCCTTGATGGCTGGCCTCTCCAGAAGGGCTTCACTGTGATGCAGAGCTGTGCAACTCTACATCTTTCGTAGATTGGCAACTCTACATCTTTCGTAGATTGGCAACTCTACATCTTTCGTAGATTGGCAACTCTACATCTTTTGGATTGGGCAGTGGAGAAGCGTGCCCCCCGCCCCGTCTCCCTCATCTGGTGGCCCAGATGATGGCAGTGATCCAGAAGAGTCACATTATGACGAGGGCGGGGGGCATGCTTCTCCACTGCCCAATCCATTCCATACTCAGTACACCGAAGACAACTTATTTAACTCCTGCCTAAGGCTATGCATCATCTTCCCAGCTCAACTGCATACTTTTGTGGCAATGAAGTGTGATGCTCCCGTGCTCCTCAGACACATACCTGCACCATGATGTTGTCGCTGGAAGCAGCTTCTTGGGCTTCGTTGATCCACCGCTTGACCACATCGTAGTTGATCTTCATCATGTGCTGGAAACAATGGCCAAGAATCAGTAACAGCGGCCCTGGCCCCGGCCACATCTGGCTCCGACTAGCATGCTAACTTAAGAACTTTAAATGTCAAAGAAGGCTACTGGGGCAGATAGAGCAGAAGGTATGACCAGCTTTGAGAGGCGATCTGACTCAAGGGTAGACCCATTCAAAACGGGGCATTCGCCTGGGGCTATCACAGCACAACGGACTGCGCTACAGGAGGAATTCATCTGCATACTTAGAATCATAGAGTTGGAAGGTACCTCCAGGGCCACCTAGTCCAACCTCCTGCACAATGCAGGGAATTCATCCAATCACGATCTGCTCCTGATGATCACACAAATGGCAGGGAAATCTGCACTGCAATTAAGCAGCTGACCCTTCTGTATTCCGTCACCAAGACTTTTTTGCACCTGAGTCTTGTTAAGAGAGACTCCCTGCATTTGGCTTGGGCCAAGGTCTTGTGCTGTCCGCCCCACCCCATGGTCCAGCTCTTCCTCTCCCCTCTGTTATTGGCTCCGTTTTTCTTTCATATGGTGAATTTGCAGCTGCAGGCCAGAGACGCTTTGCTAATTTCTTACACCAGATGCTAAAAGAAGCTACGTCCTCTATCCCTGAATCTAGCTGCTTCGTTATCCCAGCTCGAGGCCGCGTGTCTGCACCTCACATTTTCAGTTCCACTGACAGCCAAAGCTTTTAATTTGTTTGAGTGCACTACGGGACAGTCAAGGATTCTAAGAGGTGAAAGAGATTGGGGAGGGTAGACATAAGGGAATGCCAGGCCATCCTAAACAGGATGGAATCAATCAGCACCCATTTCTTTTTAAGATTTTGCTTCCCTGAATTTTGGGTTCTGCACCAAGAAGCATTTGTGTTGCCCAAGGAACAACCAGTGAAGGCACCGGTCATGAGACATGGATACATTTCCAAGAAAGCATTTCATCAGGTGGACCTGCAATGCCAAGGGAGGCAGAAGGCACAAGAATGAGGTAACGGGGCTGGGTCAGCGGGAAAAGGAGCAGAAGCAGCGAAGACATCGATGAGGCCAAGTTGTTCATGCGGTGTATCCAACCCCGCCCTTGAGTGCAATCCCACCAGATGACAGCAAGGGGCTTCCACTTACTAAAGAAGACACCAGTGCAGAACTGGACACACTGGGGACTTTGTCGACAATGGCTTGTTTCATGTACCTCTCAATGGCTTGCAGCATCGTGCCCTGGAAACCAAACAGAAAAACAAGGGTGAGGTTCTTCCAACTAACGGATCTGCCAGAGAAGGACTTTGTCTTCCATTAGCACACGGTAACCTGGCATGGGCCTCCCCAAGGGGCTCCCACTCTAGTTCTCACAAATGCCCACAAATGAATATGCCTGCAGAATCTGCTTTGGTGCACAGCGCTTTTCCAATGACGCCCTCCCTATCAAACACCATGGCACCAAAGACAGCGTCCTTGTGGGGTTCTGTTCCCTAATATTAACTACTTTGTTCACTGTATGTGATGACACAGAGGAAAGAGATACTGGAAACATTTTGATGTAATTTGATTAGTACTGATAACCTTCACAAGACCGTTTGTTTGTTACTTACAGCGTGGGAAGATATACTAGGGCAGCTCAGAAATGAAGAGTGTATTTTGCATCAACTAATGCAGTTTACAGCCTTTTACTCAGGCATAATTTGTGGGCATTTTCTCTCTCACTCACACACACAAACAAACACACAAGCTCCTTTTTCAGTTACCTCCCACCTCTCCTGCTTTACATGCAAATCGGGAGGCAAATGACTAAATATTTATTTCCATTCATTGAATCTGGACCCTGCCTTTCTACTCAAAGTGTACACAAGGGGACATTAAAACTGTTTTTTAAAATAGACATGCCTAAATAGTTAAAACAAAAAACTATTGTTCAATCAAATACAGAGCAACATTACACAGAACTAAAGCCGCAGCACTGATGTCAGGGTGGGCAAATCTGGCAGCCTGAACTTCCATCTGGACCTCTGGAGGGCTCCAAGCAGGAGACCCGTACTTTTGGGTTCTGGAACTGGAAACAGGGAGCGCCAGTGTCCAACTCTAAGCCCTCTAGAACCCGACGTGGCCCACGCTGCTGCTCTTCAAGCCCCCAGAGCTGTTTTACCCATTTTTCTGCAGCATCAGCTTATAAGGTGCCACTGCAGGCTGGTAGGCCAATGCTCCAAATTATTAAGCAGCTTGGGAGGTGGACAAAAAAACCCCCATGAGCCAAGCAAGGTCCTAGGTCTGTACAAGAGCTCAGGGGAATCCATACGATGATCCGTCAGTTTCTAAGGCTACACAAAACCAAGAGAGCACGCAGGCTCAAGGAAGTCACAACCACGCACTGGTTTCAGTGAACTTAATAGCCACCACTGGCCCATTGTGGCATTGCTGCTACCGTCGATTATTTATGGACCTTTCGTTTGTAAATACATCCCGCATTAGCGATATATATTGAACTTGTTCCGTTTCAATGAAAGTTAATTCGAACTGGAATTATACTGGATGGTGATTTTGTATTCTATTGGTCTGTAATTTGGGCGTTATGGTTCTGTAAGTTTGGGACTGTATGAGATGTAATTATCGGAACTACACTGTAATAACTGTGCGTGGTTGTGACTTCCTTGAGCCTGCGTGCTCTCTTGGTTATGTGTATCTTAGGAAGTGGTTCCCTTTCGTTGGTTAGTTTCTAAGGCTAAACAAGCAGGTCCCCAAATGGTGAGAGAAAGCCAGGAAAGACAGCATCAACCACTCCTCCTGCGGAAGGAGTTCCCCAAACTGGGGGCAGCAACCGAGAAAGCTCTTCCGTGGGACCCCTTCGGCCTTACAGCTAACAACGGAGACTTGGAAGTGAACTGTGCTAACATTGAGATTCAGCAATCAGATCATGAAAGAAAAAATGCTCCAGATGGCAGGAGAAAAAAGAGAAGTCGTTCTATTGGCCCACTAAACAGCGGACACCTGGCGTTCAAGCTGGAACAGATGGCAGCCCTGCTTTTCAGGTAAATGTTCCAAGGGCAGTTTATTTTGCGACAAGAGATCTCGGTCTTTCGGTGCTACACCTCTGAAGATGCCAGCCACAGCTGCTGGCGAAACGTCAGGAACTACAATGCCACGACCACGGCGATGCAGCCCGGAAAACCCACAACAGCCATCGTTCTCCAGCCGTGAAAGCCTTCGACAATACATCAAGAAGATTCTCTACTTACATCCGTGATCCTGCAGAGGGCTCGAATGGCAGGGCCTCGGTACACATCTTCTTTCCCCGTCATGTCTTTGGTCAAGCTAGAAGAGTTAAGGCAAGCGCTGATAAATGCCAAATCTTCTGCAGGACATGTAGTGAGTCACAACGGGCAAAATCTGGCAGTAGCTTCCACAAGTCACTTTGGAACACACATGTCCCTCGCAACATCTTCCCCATACAAATCAGGAGCTGGTTTTTGTTCAGATCGGCGTCTGATTTGGTTTGAACTGCAGCAGCTCAAAAGCCACAAAACATGGAAAATATTTTAATCAAGGGTGACTCATGAGGCATTTTCCAGACGTACATGGATTTATCATGAATTGGTGGAACTTACAAACTTGAAAAATCATTGTTGTCTTTCACTTAAAAAACCTTCTAGCCCCCAATGTCACAGTGAAACCATTTGGAAACAACTTTGGGGGCTTCTTACTCTCTCTACTGATCTCTATTTTTGGTTTGTTTTTAAAAATCCAAAATTTATTTTAAAAATGGGAGAACGAACTCCACAATGGGAGAATGAACTCCACAATGGGAGAACGAACTCCACAATGAGAGAACGAACTCCACAATGAGAGAACGAACTCCACAATGGGAGAACGAACTCCACAATGGGAGAATGAACTCCACAATGGGAGAATGAACTCCACAATGGGAGAACGAACTCCACAATGGGAGAATGAACTCCACAATGGGAGAATGAACTCCACAATGGGAGAACGAACTCCACAATGAAAGAACGAACTCCACAATGGGAGAACGAACTCCACAATGGGAGAATGAACTCCACAATGGGAGAACGAACTCCACAATGGGAGAATGAACTCCACAATGGGAGAATGAACTCCACAATGGGAGAACGAACTCTGCAGCTGGCTGATGCTGCACAGCTGCGTCCAACAGCGGTAGGGGAGGGGGCCTGAATGCAGGACTGATTGAGTGTTTTGACTGAGGTAAAGACTAGATCAAATCAATCTTGAATTCTCCCTAGAAACTAAAATGACAAAACTGAGGCTATCGTACTTTGGTCACATCATGAGAAGACCAGATTCTCTGGAAAAGTCAATAATGCTAGGAAAAGCGGAAGGCAGTAGGAAAAGAGGAAGACCTAAAACGAGATGGCTTGACTCAATAAAAGAAGCCACGTCCTCCAGTTTGCAGGATCTGACCAAGGCTGTTGATGATAGAACATTTTGGAGGTCTCTCTTTCATAGGATCGCCATAGGTCGGAGGTGACTTGACAGCACATAACACACACACAAGGTCTCTGCACAGAATCCAGTGCATTATTTGCTTTTTAAAAAACTTATCAGGGATCTGGAAGAGCTACAAAGAAGGGCAATTACAGTTATCAGAAAGGCTGTGGGCTACTTTTCAAAACAAGGAACAGCCAAAAGATGGTACCACAGGGAGTAGAATGTAATCTTCACTGTTTCCCCTGAGGCCATTTCACACATTACATTTTTAGATGTTTCAGGTGGGAAGCCTTGTTGGTCTGTAGCAGAAGAGCAAGTTTCTGCTCCAATAGCACCTTAAAGACCAACTAGATTTCCGAGGTATGAGCTTTCGAGAGTCAGCGCTCCCTTTGTCAGATATGAGGAATTATAATACCCAATGGATGTAGTAAAAAAACAGATCAACAAAGCTAAGTTCGTATCTGATGAAGACCCAGAGGAGTTAGCCGTGTTAGTCTGTAGTTCCAAATAGTAAAGAGTCCAATAGCACCTTTAAGACTAACCAACTTTTACTGAGGCATAAGCTTTTGAGAACCACAGCTCTCCTCATCAGATGCATCATCAGATGCATCTGACGAAGAGAGCTGTGGTTCTCGAAAGCTGTTGATGCATCTGACCAAGAGAGCTGTGGTTCTCGAAAGCTGTCGATGCATTTGACCAAGAGAGCTGTAATTCTCGAAAGCTTATGCCTCAATAGTTGGTTAGTCTTAAAGGTGCCACTGGACTTTTCCCTATCTGATAAAGGGAGCTCTGACTCTTGAAAGCTCATATTGTGGAAATCGGGCAAGTTTTTAAAGTGCTACTGGACCTGAATCATGCATTTTTAGATGTACATCTCAGATGTTTTGAATGAACACTGAATAGTTTTTTGTGCGCACATGACAAGAGTTATATTTACAAGCAAGTGTCTCATGCAAGCTGACTCATTAGGGAGCTAGAATCAGCTGCAGCTCTGTGAAAAACTGACTCTGCATCATGTCTGAAACGGCCCTGAGTTAAGACATCCAAACGTGCAACGTGGAAGAGCCACAGAAGAATGCAAAGGGCATTCTGACCAAAGCCAGATCCTCCAAATCCAAACAAAAGCCATAAGAAACAACTGGTGAGGTCACCTATCTATATTTCAAATAAAGGGGAAATATTAAGAAAAATTATCAGTACCTGCTGGTGACGATGATAACATCCTCCGATATGTTGGCCATCTCTTTGATCGTAAGGTAACACATTCTCCTTAAGGTTTGCTGCGGAATTTACAGAAGGCATTACACTAAAACGCTGCTCTCCAAAATTAAATGAAGACCTAATTTATTGAAAGTACTCAATAAAAGAAGCCAAGTCCTCCAGTTCGCAGGATGTGAGCAAGTCTGTTAATGATAAGGCATTCTGGAGGTCTCTCATTCATAGGGTCGCCATAGGTTGGAGGCAACTTGACGGCACATCACACACACGTCAAAGAAAGGAAAAGGGAGTGAACATTTTCCATTCTGAGACTGGAACCTGACATGCTCACATTTATTTATTTTATTGAGGGAGCTGGCTACCCTGCCTTACTAATTAACTCTTACAGGTGAGGGAGAGAGAAACCAATCATGCTGACACCAGTTCTGTATCATAGATCCAGAGGAGTCAGCCGTGCTAGTCTGTAGTAGCAAAATAGTAAAGAGTCCAGTAGCAAAAGGAAGTACTATTAGCCATAAGGTATAAATGGAACTCCCTGTCTAGGGCAGTGATGCTCTGTATTCTTGGTGTTTTGGGGGGGGGGGCAATCACTGGGAGGGCTTCTAGTGTCCCTTCCCCACTGGCAGACCCCCTGATGACACCTGTTTTTTTGGTCACTGTGTGACAGAGTCTTGGACTGGATGGGCCGTTGGCCTGATCCAACATGGCTTCTCTTATGTTCTTAGCACCTTTAAGACTAAAAAACTTTATTGTAGCATAAGCTTTTGAGAGCCACAGCTCTCTTCATCGGATGCGTGGAGGTCATGCATCTGATGAAGAGAGCTGTGGCTCTTGAAAGCTTACGCTACAATAAAGTCGGTTAGTCTTAAAGGTGCTACAGGACTCTTTACCAATTCTACAGTAGCTTAAATGTTGTACATGGGATCTTTCTCCCTCCCAGACTGGGTTTGCTAGAGGTGCTAAGGTTTTTGTGTTAGAGAGTTCACATGCCCTGAACTCCAAATCCCAGGATTCCCCAGGGAGAAGAAATGCCTGTTAAATCCAAATGAGGGGCCCGAGAAAAACCCACTCTGCCAAGGTCTCAGGACCCCTGTGCTGCTGTTCTAACAATCCTACTTTGCAAGGCAAATGCTCTTGCAAAGAAACACGGCTGGCATCCTTCGTTACAAAAAGAAACAAACAGCCCAGTTCCACTGCAGTCTCTTCTACATTTTAAACTGTTGACCTGAAGGAGACCCTTTTACACAGCTCTAACAGGAAATCCCCTGGCCCCCTAGGGATCTTCACACATCTCGAGTGGCAGGAAGAGGAAAACAGCCGTCCTTGAGCACTAGAAACTTACGTCATTTGACTGAAATAGCCTGGTCATTGCAAAGAAGGCTTCTGTGGCTTCCGTAGTTCCAAAATGTTCACCCTGAAGAAAACGATGCCATTAAAGTCAGCAATTCAACACGGTCCATTTTTAACTCCAAAAATCTATCTCATTGCTATTCGAAGACCTGATTCTGACCACAGGGTCTGCAATGTCTGGGTAGCAGACCTCTGCCACACCACCCTTATGCCCACTCAAAGGCTCTGAAAGGGAAGTGACAGTCAGAGTCTGAGAGCAAGAATGCACACATGCATCCACAAAAATGAGGCAGGCGTTCATCTTAAGCAATTTGAAAGCACGTCCATCTTCTAAACATTTCCTGCCTTCAAACGGCCCCGGTGTAAATCGCTAGCATTACATCCCTGGAATTCTAGTAACAACATTAACAGTCCTTAAGATACATTGTGATGGGGTGGGGGAGGATATCCCCTTCCTGGAGACAGAGGAGGAAAGCAGGCATCAGGAGGCCCCTCCGAAGGATGGCTTGCTAGGCAGAGGAGAACGAGGGCAGAGTGGCGACAGCATCAGAAGGGCAAGTAATGGGGCCTGGAGCGGCTCAGGGGACACCATTCTTCCTGCAGTTCTTGAAGGTGCTAAAATAATTATATCCTGACAACACCTCCTGTACTGATGAAATACAGAGGCCGAGCAGGAATCTCAGCCTTATCCTGGGTGAGTCCACCTGTGCCTTCAACATCACCTTGGCTGTGGTCTCTGGAACCTGCATCTCCCATTTCTTCCCTGCACCGGCTCAGAGCTATTTCTGAAGGGACTCACTCCCAGGACAGGGAAGGCCTGAGAACGGAGGAGGAGATGTGGATTCTGAATCAGTGGCAGGCTTTCCAGCAGGGCAGCCAGCTACTCTTCAACTCTACGTTATCTCCTTAGTGAAACGAGGAGTGCAGCCATTCTCCAGACACATAGAGGGCCGATAAGAAGAGAAAGTATCAGCCGATTTTGCTGTTCTTAGGACTGGCAGTTGCATGTGCTTAATCACATTGGAGGACTGGATGGAGAGGCAGCTGATGCTAAAAACAAATGAGGGGCAGGGGATGTGCAGCCCGTCCTTCCGGATACGTTTTTTGCCACCTCCAATACAGACAGTGACCCTAGCCAAGACGGAGGGGCTCTGGGGGCCAAGCAGCAGGAAACCCAGCCATGAGAGAGGAAGCCCCCCCCCCATTCCCTCACACTTTTTGGCCTAACTGGATCCCCCATCCACCCCTTTTCTTACATAATTAGGGCCATTCCAATTTCAAACACATGGAATTGCCACTGGCATTGCTGATCTATCACACCTCATCTTCCTACAAGGAGCTTAGAGGGGACATACATTTATTTATTTTATTCACTAACAAAATTTATATCCTGCATTTCCACTCAGGCAGAGCCACAACTGGTGGAGAGTGCCCTCAAGTCATGGCTGACTTACAGCAACCCCTGGTGGGGTTTTCATGGCAAGAGACTAGCAGAGGTGGGTTGCCATTGCCTGCCTCTGCAACCCTGGTCTTTGTTGGAGGTCTCCCATCCAGTTACTAACCAAGAGGGCCACAATTACAAGCAGACTATTATAAAACCCATCCTAAAATCAGTTAAAACCATGAATAAAACACAAATTAAAAACAGCAATGATTAAAGGGCAGAAAGGTTGTCAAGAGAACATCAAATGAAAAAAAGTCTTCACCTGCCAGTGGAAAACAGTGATGGAAGGGGGCAGATGAGTATCTCAGGGGAGAGAATTCCAGAATTTGGTGCTAAGACTGAAAGGACCTTCTTGGATTGCCGCCTGCCCAATCTCAGAAAGAGGGAGCACACGATGCAGAGCCTCAGAAGGCTGGATAGGTTCATATCGGAGTAGACGGTCCTAAAGGAACGCTGGTGCCAAACCATGTAGGGTTTTAAAGGTCAGCACCCGACATTGAGTTGGGCCTGGAAACAGATTGGGAGCCAATGTAGATGGGCCAAGACTGGGGCGAGATGGAACCCACGACCCACTCCAGTCTGCATCCTGGCTGCAGCGTACACAGTTCCCCCACCTTGTTTTTATGCTAACAACAACAGCTCCTAGGCCATCATTCTCACCACTACCCCACGCTGCCTCTAATTCAGCCCTTCTCTGTCAGCTTTGGGCTGTAATTTGTATTGGAGAACATTTACCTGGTTCAATAAATACAGCATCTTGGTAAGGATATGTAGACATCTTCTCGGATTTATTGGGGTCTCATTAAAGATACGGGCCTGCATGGAAAGAATAGAAATATTGAGGGAAATGGAGGCAGAAATTAAGGGATTTTTGACCCTCCTGTTTACAGAAACCCAGCCTCAAAGATCAACTCCCCATGTGTTCATCATTACTTTGAGTAGTCCTATATGAAGCAAAAAGGGAGACGGCTGAATCCTCAGTACTAACTGCGGATCTTTGCCTTTAATTCATCCTGGAATACCCTAGGCAAAGAAGGGGGTGGCAAAGAATTATGCTTCCCAGACTGCCCACATTGGGGGGGCTGCCGCAGCCGCCCAGTCACGCTCCGGGTCCTGCTAATGAGAGGTGCCCGCTCTGCCTGCAGTCCGAGAGAAACCCGCCAGTGCTGTGCCCAGCTCGCCAGCAAGATACCGAAAATGATATGAAAGATATGCCTGTGAAGAAGTGGTATCACGAAACAGGATGGGATAACGTATGTCGACAAAACTTGTAGGCATGGCACTTTTGCAACTTTGTCCTCCTTCAAGCAACTTTACAGATTTACATTACTGTTTCAGAAACTGTTGGACTCATAATGTTGGACTCACTGGGTTGCAGAACACTCTAGGAGTCCCTCAAAACCCTTACGGTTTTTACCACAAATGACTCAGTGGGGCACCATTTCAGTAAGTCTCCACACACAGATACTCACGAGTCTCCCAGGGGCTGCCAGCCAAGGGCTGTCAACCCTAGATGGAGCCCTGTGAATGGTCTCAGAAACTTCATATCCTGAAGCTTTACTGAAGTCAAGCAGGCCTGGACCTGCCCCATAATCTAAAAGGGAAACCAGCAGGAGTCTTGTGCTGTTTCACGCAGGGCTTTTTTTCAGCTGGAACGCAGTGAAAGAGAGTTCCAGCACCAATTGAAAATGGTCACATGGTGCTGAGGGCAATCTAAACTCCCCTCTGTATGGAAGTCAGGGGGCGGGGCCACCGGCCATGTGACCATTTTCTCCAAGGGAGATTTAAACTTTAAAAAACTCCCTCCTTGTTCCAGCTGACCCAAAGCGATGTCATTGTGCGGTCCTGAGTTCCACCACTGAATTCCACTACCTCTTTTCCCAGAAAAAAAGCCTTGGTTTCATGCATGAACCTTGCTCATCGGAGGAACTAAGCCCCCAGGAAATGTGCCCCTGAAACATTGTGCTCAATTCCAGCATCACGCTCCCATTCCTTTTTAAAAGTCTGTAGTGCTAGGCTGAGCCACAGGTGGTCATTTCTTAGGTCCTGCAGGGCTAGAAGAACGTTCTCCAGGTCAGACACACTTGCTAGAGCACAGAGTGCAGCTAGCGAAGGCACCGCTTTGTGGGCTAGGCAAGGGCAGAGGGCTGAACACCTCATATTTACACCAGGCCTGGCCAATTTGGAGGCGTTCATACTGCCCATCAACCACAAGGACAGATGCTGTGCCTCCCTGATCCCCTCCCGTGCCCAAAGAACATCTGGAGGGCGAGCCACAGCCAGACCCAGGGCAGCTCCCTGGGCCCAGCCTCAGAGCCTGATGCCCTCCAACCAATTCTAGGAGAACACGGCATCTCTTTGGCATCCAATGCAGAGCTTTAAGGCTGGAGCCCCAGGAAAGAAGGGGCTGGCACTTGGTGGGTCTCCAGAGGCCTGTTTGGAACAAAGCTCTAGGCAGCCAGGCAGCGTGGTCCATTTCAGGCTTGTTTTCAGAAATATAAACCCTTCTCATCTCTGCTAGGGCAGGCAACGTTATGAAAGTTCCGTCTGTACCTCCTGGAGAATGGCGCTCTTTTCCAAATGCTGGAAAGGGTTGGAGCCGCTGCCTGAAAAATAAAAACACAACACTGGTCAACATCCAAGCACAAGCAGAGATGGCCCAACAGATCTTCCGGCAATACTGTCATAAACCAGGAGCTTGGAAACGGAGGAACCCGGAGAGTCTGCCCGGGGATCTCAGGTGAGGAGGCTAGTAACAGCAGACAAGCTCTCCTCCAAGGCAGCTGGGCCATCATTGAGGTTCTTCCTTCCCCACAACGTACAACACTCTGTACTGAACATTTAAAAGCATCAGTAGGTTCTCAATCACTGCCCATGGGAGCTGATTATTGACAGAAAACAGAACAGTAATAACAACAAAGTGGTAGAGTCCTGAAAAGACAGCGTGGACTGTACCACTTCAGAGTGCAAATGGGGAGGGGGGATGCCATATTTGAAGTTCCTGCAAGTAAAAATAAAGAGGTTGGCAGTAACAGAGAACAGTAAAGAATCAGAATTCTTTGGTGTAGTGGTTAAGAGCGGCAGGGCTCTAGTCTGGAGAGCTGAGTTTGATTCCCCACTCCTCCCCTTGAAGCCAGCTGGGGGACCTTGGATCAGTCACAGCTCTCTCAGAGCTCTCTCAGCACCACCCACCTCACAGGGTGTTTTGTTGTGGGGATAATAATAATACACTTTGTAAATCGCTCTGAGTGTGGCATTAAGTTGTCCTGAAGGGCAGTATATAAATCGAATGTTATCATAATTATTGTTGTTATTATTTGCTGAAAGCAAAACAGCTACCAGATCAACAGGAAAGGTTCCAGCTCAAGCAGCTCCTTCTATAACTTTGTAATTGCAGGGAACTTCTTCTCAGATATGACTCCCATAGATAAGACAGGTAGCCCCCTGCTCAGCTAGCTTTCTGCCTGCAGGAAGCTTCTTTTAAGACTATGATATTTCTGACTATTCCCCTGTTCTCCCCTCAGTTGTGGCCCCCACCTTATGGAACGACCTGCCTGATGAGGTTTGGAAGATTCCCACTTTCCTGGCTTTCCATAAACTACACAAAACTGAATTATTCTGGAGAACTTTTTCACACAGATAGGAGGAGGAAATGGTTCAAAGAGATGGACTGGTAAAGGGACAGGGGCTGTAGACTATACTATTGTATGCTGCTGTAAGTACGTTCCTAGTGATTTTGGCATTGTTTATTAAGTCATGTTCAATTGCTTATGCTCTGTTTGGGCTGTGTATCAGACTTCTGCATGTTTTCAAACCTCACAAAAACTGATGGGCACCAGGGAATACTGCAGCAGTGGAAAGATACAAGATCTCTCGTGGAGAGGGTTGCTGATCTTTAACTGTTTTATGATTAAACTGCACCGTGCTGCAAAACTTTTACTCTATAAACATAACATCACAATGTTGAAAGTACAGTGTGCTTTAAGGTCAATAAATACAGCAAGGTCAATAAATGAGCTCGTGTGCATGCATTTAATAACTAGTGGATTTGAACTCGGGTCACCTCCTCCGCACAACTTCATAACCAATAATCAAGAGCAAGACTTTTTTTTTTTTAATGTAACATTTCACAAACGTGCATGCTATCCTGACCAAGCTCTGGCAGGCTCTTGCATCCACATTAGTGGCTTATGCTGGAATTGCCCGAATTAGTCCACAATTCTTTAATAAATCAAGAGTCAACCATGAGCATCCCACTGTTTTCTGTATTTTTCCTTGGGTTTTTTTCCCCAGATCTGATTTCTTTGAGATTTTTGAAAAATGAAGCCAATGTTCAGTGCCAGACTGCTTTGTGTGTACAATGAAAATATTCTTGAGACTTCCAAGGACCACTGTATCTTTGCCATTCCTTCTCCTTTCAGCTTATTTCCTTTGACCATTTCCACACTGGTTATTTGCCCTAGGTTTGGTGCAGTTTCTTCCTGCCCCCCACAGCATCATGGTTCATGAATGTACTTCCTGGAAGTTCTTCAATTTTCCTCTGATCTTTCCCAAACCAGCTTTTCAGTGTAGTTTTGGGGAGGACCACAGCAAAGCCTGGAAGACTGCCATGTGAGTAGGAACACTGCAGCCATTTTCCTGCTCCTGTCTCCACAGCAGCTATTCCCCCTTCAACCAGGGGGCTTTTTAAAAAAGGTAACCAAACATTCTGTCTCTCTACACGAGACATCTGGTGCAGGGGGGCGCTTGGGTGCGGGGAGATGCAGTGTTAGCCAGGAGGCGTGATTTCACCTCTCTACAGAGCCCACAGAGGTCACTCCTCTGAGGGTTTGATTTAATCTTCACCTCCCCAAAGGGGAGGTGAAACTGCCAGCACCTCCCCCAGGCGAGGATGAAGTTGGCAAACCCTCTGGGCAGGCTACTGGCTCTGTCTTTTTGAACTGCCCTGGAGTGGAGAGGTGAAGTTGAGGCTCTGTCTTTTTGGACTACACTTCCTGGCTGGCGTTGCGTCTCCCTACACTTGGGTGACCTGGCGTGGGATGTCTCGTGTAGAGAGACTGTTATAACAATCTGTGTATTAGGTTATCTGAATTCCCAGCAAAAAGCAAATCTCTATTCCCTTCTGTTGTAAATATTTAAAGGAAAGGCTTATCTTTACAACAAAAGGGGTTGGACCATAGACTTCACCCACTATGTTGCCTTACGTACTCCCGGTTGTCTTAAATATGTGCTCCTATGAGCTACTTGTGCTTCACGTGGTTTAATGTCAGCCCTAGAATTGCTTATGTTCTGTTTCAACATTTCTTCAACCCTGTATTTGATTCTTACTAATGCTATGCCTTTGTAAAATTGTGTTTATTTATCCTATGGCATAATTTATGGAAATGTCCTTGAAATTGACTGTACTAATCTCACACTGTGTAATCTGCCTTGAGTCTCAGTGAGAAAGGCGGACTATAATGACATTAATAAATAAAATAAACAATAAATACTAAATTCAGAAGTACCTGCCTAATACTCTAACCACTGACCAATCAAGTCATACATAATCAATGTTAAACCATGTTCCCATTGAAATAAATTTCTCACATCCAGTTTTATAACATCATTCTACTATCTGCAAAGGATCTGAAGACCATGTCCTGCTGTGAAGCTCCTCTGCTTCCCACTCACACGCTTGTGAGAGTCCAGCTGACAATGCATACAGTAACGAAGGGTGGCCCCAAATCAAGGTAAGACTATAAAGGCAGGTCTTGTGTAAATACTTTCCTGATTTATATCTTGTTTACTTTTCTTTCAGATGCGTGTGAATCTCTCCCAAAAATGGTTATTGTGGTTTTTCCGGGCTGTATAGCTGTGGTCTTGGCTGTACCTGAGAGAACTCTGTCTTTTGGTGCTACACCTCTGAAGATGCCAGCCACAGCTGCTGGCGAAACGTCAGGAACTACAATGCCAAGACCACGGCAATACAGCCCGGAAAACCCACGACAACCATCGTTCTCCGGCCGTGAAAGCCTTCGACAATACAGCTCCCAAAAATGTCTAAGAATGGGCCATCGTTCAATGGTTACAGTATTAAGCAGATACTTCTCTGAATTTAGTGTTTACTGGCTGTATTTATTGACCATAAAGCACAGTGCACTTTCAACAGTAACTTGTGATGGTCTCACGTTTTCAAACTTCTGCAAGTTTGCATTTGTATACCTTATTGTTTTACTGAATGGCTAAGCTGTTGATCATACTGATTTACACTGTGTATTCTTCTTCTTTTTCTTCTTAGTCCGCCTTTCTCACCGAGATCCAAGAAAGATTACATAGTGCAAGTGAAAAAGAATATAGGGAGCTGCTGCAGCACAGTGGTTAAGGGGCTGGGTTGTGAATCAGCACTCTGCTAGTTCAACTCTCACCACTGCCATGAACTCTGCAGGTGGCCTTGGGTAAGCCGCTCCTCTCAGCCCCAGCTCCCTAGCAGTATTGTGGGGATAATAACAACACTGACATCGTTCACCACTTTTTGTGTGACACTAATCAGTCCAGAAGGGTGGTATATAAGCATCCTGTTGTTGTTGCTGTTGATGATGATAATAATAATACTCTTTGAGTCTCAGTGAGGAAGGTAGACTAAGTAACATAAATATGTTGAAAGGAATAGAAAGTTAAGAGAAAGCATGAAGCTGTGTGTGTGAGGCAGTCCTCTGACCCAAACAGTGAACTACCTGCTCTGCTAGGTTTCTCCCTACGGGGAGCTTCATTCAAGATTGGGTGACATTTGTGACTACTCTCCTACTGAAAGCCCCCACTTTCCTGGCTTTCCAAAAACGATGCAAAACTGAATTATTCAAGAGGGCTGAAATGCAAGGAAGGGGCCTCAAAGATACGCATCAATAAAGGGTTAGGGAGGGACCACAGACTTTACTATTATGTACTCTCTGTTGCTGTAAGTATGATCCTTCTGGGTAGTTTGTGTTGTTTACTAAGTCGGGTTTAGAATTGCTTATGCTTATGTTTCAGCATCTCTTCAACTCTGTATTGCATTTCTGCTAGTTTTGAATCATTGGACATTTGTATTTATGCCTCTTATTACACGGTTTATGAATGTCCCTGAAACTGACTGCACTGACTCCCTGGATAATCCGCCTTGAGTCTCAGTGAGAAAGGCGGACGATAAAGAGCAGAAAAACAAATATATTGTCGAAGGCTTTTCACGGCCAGGGAACGTTAGTTGCTGTATATTTTCTGGAAAATCTACAACAACAAACGAACAAACAATTCCGGGAGATCGCCAGGCCTCACCTGGAGGTTGGCACCCAACGTGGCAAAGGGCGGGCCTTTAGGTGGACCCGCCTTCGGCAGTCCTGAAGGGTTTCCGGCCCGAAAGCGCAGGGGCCTCCTCGCTCCTCCCGCCTAGCAACAAGGCCTCACCCAAGGCCCGGCGTCTTCTCCTCCCCCCGACTTCCCCTCACCGCGCCCGGCCCAACCGCCCTACCCGACTCCTCGTCCTTCTTGTCGAACTTCTTGATCATGGCGGCGTCAGCTGGGGAGTCTCGGGCCGCTCGCCTCAGCCGCCACGCTCGCGAGCCGCGCAGGAAGTCCCGCCCCTTTCTCCTCGGCCCGTCCATATCCCGCGCCTCCATTGGCTGAGAACGCCGCCTCTCCAAAGAGGGGCCGGGCGCACTCTTCCGCCTCCCTGCACGAGACTGGAACGAAAGGATGGGCGTGGCTAATGCGGCGATTTGCATGATCCACGCCCATCCTGCCTCCTGTCCCAAAAGGGGCGGGAGAAGCAAAGCGAGCGCCGTCGGCTGTTTAAAGAGACAGTCGCACCAATTCGGAGCGCCGCGTGATTCCTTTCGGCCCCAGACGATCAGACCAGACCCGCCTGCTGCATTTTTTACGTTTCTTGTTTCGCTTTCAAACGTGCAATGCAAGGACTGCATGTCCAGGAGCGAGGAGGAAGGTCCGCACTAGGGGTTGCTGAAGCTCAAAAGCTACGCAATGCCATTTTTCAAGGACCAACCAGGATAACACGAAACTCTGCAAGCTTCGCAGTCCCCTAGAACCCTTTCATCGGGCTGAACGCTGAGAAAATATATATAGTTGGTCCAAAACAAAAATTATTAACTGTCTTGTTTGGGGAAATTGTAGTGGACCAATGTGGCAAACTCTATCTTATCTTTATGGCATCTCTTCTATCGTGAAACTCAGTATCTTGCATACAGCATATATTTTAAAATATCAAATAGATCAAATCAAGCCTGAATTCTCCCAAAAAGCTAAAATGACAAAACTGAGGGTATCACACTTTGGTCACGTCATGAGAAGATTATCTGGAAAAGTCAATAATGCTAGGAAAAGAGAGGCATTAGGAAAAGAGGAAGACCTAAAATGAGATGGCTGGACTCAATAAAAGCCACGTCCTCTAGTTTGCAGGATCTGAGCAAGGCTTGTTAATGATAGGTCATTTTGGAGCTCTTTCATTCATAGGGTTGCCATAGGTCAGAGGCAACTTGACAGCACATAACACACACATTTTTAAAAAATCATTGCAGATGGTACATGAAAAGTCAGCTTTCTCAGAGGCTTAGGGTGAGCAGCATGCCAGGCTCAGTGATGCTCCTGCAGCTTTTTACCTGTGCCGTTACCTTACCACTGTAAAGCTTGTTCAGCCACTGGTGGGGGAGGGAAAAATGCACACAACAGCAGATGCAGCTGGGAGATCTGTTGCACAAGAGCTATAAAGCAGGAACTAGATCTCTACGGGAAGAGAACTTTGAATTTCGACAACAGATCTGAAGAGGCAGTTGAGCAGTTTTCCTTAGGGTGGAAAAAATTGATTGCAACCAGTTCTTTGCCAGGATGGAGCTCAGAGCATGCTGCTTCTCATGAGAGTGTTGGACTAGGATTTGGGAGACCCAGGTTCGAATATGCACTCTGCCATGGAAGCTTAGGCCAGTCACACACTCTCAGCCTAACCTACCTCACAGGGTTGTTGTGGGGATAGGATGTAGGAAAGGAGAAGAATGTAAGTCGCTTTAGGTCCCAACTGGTGAAGAAGGCAGGATTTAAATTATTTTTTAAACATTTAAAAGAAAATAAATAGATCAGGCAGCCAGTTGTTACTCTTTGGGAGTAGTACCACTTGGACTGGCCATTATATATGCACACATTCCCCAACTGTTCCTTCCCAGTCTGCAGTTGGCCTCTATTTCTCACAATACCATGATCTAATTGACCTGAAAACAGTTTTCTCTGCATGATAAAGAGATACACCAAGGAAGGGTTAATTTTTTAAAACACTCCCATGGTGCCTTTCTACCCAAATAGGATCCCCAAGGCAATGAAGAATCTTTCAACAGGTTTATAAATGATCTGATATCACGAGTAAAGAGGCCGAGATGATAAATTATTATTCAGATTGGATGTATGCCATTAAAGGTATTTGAATTGAATTGAATTGAATTCAGACTGGATTTTTCTCATCCTACAGATGCTGATTTTCTGCACAATGCCCCCATGCTCTATCAAGGTAATTACAACATATATTATAGCTAGCTTCCTGACACTTTTATTTGCAATACGCCTCCCACCCTCTGCCTAGATTATAAAGACTACCACCTTTTCCCACTCCTTGGTACCTGATGAAGGGAGCTCTGACTCTCAAAAGCTTATATCCTGGAAATCTACTTGGTCTGTACGGGGCTACTGGACCTGAAAATTATTATTCAGTTATTCAAGACGAAGAAAACGGAAGAACTTCAAGAGGATTTCTCTAAATGGGGTGAGTGGGCAACAGCCTGGTAAATGAGGTTCAATGCAAAATGATGCAAGTTGGGGGAAATGGGTGGAAATCCTGACTTAAGTAGATGGTCTGAATTGGCAATGATTGATCCAGGAAAGAGAGCTTTTGCCAGGACAGGGACCTTTAAACTATCAACTGGCAGGCGGCAGGGGGGAATCCCCCCCTGCCAGCTGATAGTTTAAAGGGATCTTTAAAGGGCCAGGTAAATGGGTTTGAGGGGAAGGGGGGCTAAGTGGGGGGGTTGGGGGGGTTCTGGCCCCCACAAACAACAAAGATGTCCAGGAAAAGTTCATGTTTGTCAGTGTTCGTTGTTCGTGGATGGCACTGAACGATGAACAGGGTGTTCGGGTTTTTTTCCCCATTCCTGCCCATGTCTACTCTAGACAGACGAGAATATAGTTCTTCATGCAACACAACTGTTGTAGCATAGCAGTTAAGTGGTTCATTTACAAATGAGCAGTCGATTGGTTCGGATCCCACTGCTGCCAGGAACTCAGCAGGTGGCCTTGGGTAAGCCTTTCCTGTCAGCCCCAGCTTCCCAGCTGGACTGTGGGGATAATGGTAACACTGATTTTACTCACTGCGTTGAGTGGACACTAATCTGTCTATAAGAGCAGTATATAAGCACACTATTATTATTAGGAGTTGCTGTAGCATAGTGGTTAAGTGGTTAGGTTGCCAATCAGCCCTCTGCCGGTTCGAATTCCACTCCTGCCATGAGCTCAGCAGGTAGCCTTGGGTAAGCTAGTCCTCTCAGTCCCAGCTTCCCAGCTGGATGGGGGGGGGGTAAAAATAACATTAACTTTGTCCAACACTCTGAACCATTAACCTGTCTAAAAGGGCAGACTGACTTTGGGGTCAGGAAGCAATTTTCCCCAGGCCAGTTTGGCTAGGGATCCTGATGGAGTTTTTCCATCTTCTGGGCATGGAGCAGGGGGTCACTGGAGATGTAGGCGGGGAGGTAGTTGTGAATTTCCTGTATTGTGCAAGGGGTTGGACTAGATGACCTAGAGGTCCCTTTCAACCCTATGATTCTATATAACTGTAGTTATTATTATTACAGTTTAGGGAATTTCTGCCACAGTTTTGTGTGTATGTAAAGTGCCATCAGTTCACAGCTGACTTATGGTGACCCCCTAGAATGTTCAAGGCAAGAAGCAGATGGTTTGCCATTGCCTGCTTCTGCATTAGCAACCCTGGGCTTGCTTGGAGGTCTCCCACCCTACTAACCAGAACTCATCCCGCTCAGCTTCCAAGAGCTGAAGAGATCAGGCTAGCCTGGGCCCTCCAGGTCAAGGATTAGACGGTTCTAAACAAAGGAACCAGCCAAATTAAAGGAGCCTCTACTGGAAGAGGCAGTATACCAGTTGCTGGGAAGGGGCGGGGTGCACGGCTGCCTTCATATCCCTGCCTGGGCACTGTGAGAAACAGGATGCCCGACTAGGTGGGCTTTTGGTCTGACACAGCAGGGCTCTTCCTGTGTTCAGATGAACTTCTGGCACAGTATATGCAGAACAATGCTACGTGCACAAACAGGCTTAGAAGAAGCTGTTTCGATTCCCTTGTTTCGAAGGGAATGGAATGTCGAGGTCCTGATGCAGTTATGCCCAAGGGGTATGGGGCACTGCTGTGTGTCATGGGCCAGTCTGGGCTCACTGAGAGTGAGGAGTGAGGACTCCTCAGAAGGAGAGGAGCCTCGTGTAGCCAGTCCTGACTCCTCAGGAGAAGAGGAGCTCTGTGTAGCCAGCCCTGACTCAGCAGAAGAGGAGCTCTGTGTAGCCAGCCCTGACTCAGCAGAAGCTGGCGATCAGGAAGAACAGCTGCTGGCTAATCAGAGTCCACAGCCAGCAGCTGAGCCAGCTCCAACACCACCAGTGAAGCCCAGCCACCAGTTGCCCAAAGTCCTTAGTCAGCAGCTGAGTCAGAGGCACCAATGCCCTCCGGCGCCAACACCCCTGGTGAAGCACAGCCAAGGATGCCAAAACCTCCAGCCTCGCCCAGAGAGCACCGCAGACAAAAGCAGCGTGTGGAGCTGCAGGAAAGGCGGCAAAGTGCAAGCCTCCTGGCCAGACGCCAGCTGCTTGTTGAGAGCAATGAGGAGTGAGCACAGAACAGCTCCCAAGCAGCTGGCTGCAAGCCCAGCCTGTCTATAAAACCCAGCCCCAGAAGACCAGGAGGCGGGGAAGCAACACGTCAGAATCCTGCTCTGACCGCGACTGCTGTGCTGAACCATGCCTTGTTCTTGCCTTGCCGTGTGACCTCTGGACTGCGCCTTGACCTTGTTTCTGGATCGTCCTTGCTCTGATTGGTAACTGACCTACGGACCTCTGGACTTGGTTCTCGGATTCTGGACTTTGAACTCGGTACTCACTCCTGACTTTGGACCTGTGCTCTGACCTCAGACTGAACTTGGACAACTCTGCTTGGGCCATCCTAGCCCATAACACTCTGCCTCTTGTGACAAAGCAGCTATCAAACTAAGGAGGAGCAAGAGCTGAAGTTACACACTGTTCCACGGCCCAGTGGTAGAGCATGGGCTTTGCATACTGAAGGAACCAGGTTCAATCCCTGCCAGTTAAATGTCTGTATAATTCTTCCTCTTTAAGGGAGAATTGGCATAAAATGTTCTGTAGATGGTATATTACTCCTAAGGACCAGGGCTTTTTTTCTGGGGGAACGTGGGGGAACGGAGTTCCGGAACCTCTTCAAATGGTCACATGGCTGGTGGCCCCGCTCCCTGATCTCCAGACAGAGGGGAGTTTAGATCGCCCTCCGCGCCGCTGAGCGGCGCGGAGGGCAATCTAAACCCCCCTCTGTCTGGAGATCAGGGGGCGGGGCCACCAGCCATGTGACCATTTTCTCCGAGGGCAACCCACTGAGTTCCACCACCTCTTTTCCCAGAAAAAAAGCCCTGCTAAGGACATTGCAAAAACTAGTAAGGATGACAGTGGAAAGTGCTGGAAATGTCAGGATACGGATGCAGTTTTCTTTCACGTGTAGTGGACATACAAGAAAGTCAGGAAATACTGGATAGAAATACACGAAGAAATGCAAAAGATAGTAAAGGTTCACTCTGTGCTGAACCCTAAAAGTATGTTATTAAATATCTTACCAAGTAATATTTTAAAAATACATCGTGAACTATTTAAATATTTGGTGACAGCAGTAAGAGCAAAATGGAAGGCCGAATGCTGTCCAGTTTTGACAGAATGGAAGAATAAGCTATACGAATATGCCTCAACGGCAAAATTAAAATCTTAGACTTTCAGGAAAAATGGAAAGCTTTTTTGATTATGTAGCTGAAAACTAAAAACAAGAACAACTATTAGTAAAATAAATTATTTATGAAATTTGTAATTTAAAATGTTGACTATAAATGTATCTTAACATAAGTATCATTGTATCTCATAGACAGTATCTTAAAAATTTAATGAAGGGGACAGTGGGATAAAATACTTTGTGTTTTATATATCACTTATCTCTAATTTGTACAATTATGTTATATAATCCCTTTTTTTCCTGTATCTCATTTTGCTGTTATTCTGTTTTTCAAAATAAGAATGTTATAGTTAAATGTCTATAATTCTTGAGTCAAATACCTTTTATTGAAATACAAAGAGGTATATCATCACATCCTCCAATAACACGTAAGGAAAAAGGCAATTTCTTTGGCCAAGCAGTGCTGAGAAGTATTACACAACACCCAAGTGCATCGTCCTGCACCTTCCCCTCTCCCATCACCCTCACAATTCACACTCAAGAGTTACATTGTGTAGTTCTAAGAACAGTAAGCAAAAAGGCTATAGCAAGTGCATTCTAAAAAAAGTACAATGTGTTAAAGTTAAAAAAACAGTTATGTTAAACGTCAAACAGAATTGCATGGTTAGTCTCCTCGTAAGTCTGCTTACATGCGTATCTGGAACACTCTCAAGGTCTTAATATTCTTCCTCGCCATCCTCCTCCTCCCCGTCAGCAGAATCCCTCCCGACTTCTTCATAATCCTTCTCCAGAGCGGCCATATCTTCCCGAGCTTCAGAGAACTCCCCTTCCTCCATGCCCTCCCCAACATACCAGTGCACAAAGGCCCGCTTGGCATACATCAGGTCAAACTTGTGATCCAGGCGGGCCCAAGCCTCCGCAATGGCCGTCGTGTTGCTCAGCATGCAGACGGCTCGCTGCACCTTTGCTAGGTCTCCGCCGGGCACCACCGTGGGGGGCTGGTAGTTGATGCCCACCTTGAAGCCCGTCGGGCACCAGTCCACAAACTGGATGGACCTCCTGGTTTTAATGGCCGCTATAGCGGCATTGACGTCTTTGGGCACCACGTCGCCTCGGTAGAGCAAGCAGCAAGCCATGTACTTGCCTCGGCGAGGGTCGCATTTCACCATCTGGTTGGAGAACTCGAAGCAGGCGTTGGTGATTTCCGGCACCGAGAGCTGCTCGTGGTAGGCCTTTTCAGCGGAGATGATGGGGGCGTAAGTGGTCAGCGGGAAGTGGATCCTGGGATAGGGCACCAAGTTGGTCTGGAATTCTATCAGGTCAACATTCAAGGCACCATTAAACCTCAGGGAGGCTGTCACAGAGGACACGATCTGCCCGATCAACCTGTTGAGGTTGGTGTAGGTTGGGCGCTCAATGTCAAGGTTCCGGTTGCAGATGTCGTAGATGGCCTCATTGTCCACCATGAAGGAGCAGTCCGAGTGCTCCAGCGTGGTGTGGGTGGTCAGGATGGAGTTGTAGGGTTCCACCACTGCAGTGGAGACCTGTGGAGCTGGGTAGACTGAGAACTCCAGTTTCGACTTTTTGCTGTACTCTACAGAGAGCCGCTCCATCAGAAGAGAAGTGAAACCTGAACCCGTGCCTCCACCAAAGCTATGGAAGACCAAGAAACCTTGGAGGCCACTGCACTGATCAGCCTACATGGGCAAGAGAAACTTGGTTATTGGCATCACCCACTTTAATCTACCCATGACACTTTTTTATTCTGCCCGTCTTTTAAATAACTTAGGGGGTAGCACACACACTGACCATCTCCTTTTTATCTATACCACAACCTTGTGAGGTAGGCTAGGCTGAGAGAGAACAGCCAACCCATGGTCATCCACCAAGCTTCATGGTACAGTGAGGATTCACATCCAGATCTCCTGGGTACTAGTTGCCACTAGGGGTGCGTGCTCCGATTCGGGTTTTTAACCCAAATCAGGCCCAATTACAACTGATACAGTATTTCCGAATTGGCCCCAGCATTGCTGAGCCAATTCGGAAATACCGAAGCAAAGCTTTCCGAAAGCTTTGAAGCATTTCAGAAAGCTTCAGGTAGAGCAGCAGCAGCCGCCACAGCACTTTTCTTGCTGTTTACAAACAGCAACAAAAGTGCTGTGGCGGCGGCTGCTCTACCGAAGCTTCCTGAAGTGGCTTAAATATGAAAATCCTGAAGTGGAAAACCCCAATCTTTTTGGGGTGCATACCCCTAGTTGCCACTACCCACTATGACAGGCATGCCGACAGTTGTGCTAATGGGTAAGAACTGCAAGATACCAGTCTGTACACTGAAGGTATTTGTGGGAATCAAATGCACAGAACAAATCAACAGAACAAAAATGCTACCTTTTATTGAAAGTAATAATTGGATCCAAGTTACGTTAGCCATATATATATATATATATATATTGCTTCATCTCCTTTCAACCAGGGCTCATTTTGAGGGGGAACGTGCAGGAACGCAGTTCTGGCAGTTCCCCAAAGAGGTCACATGTCAGGTGGCCCTGCCCACCTGCCTCTCGGCCATTTTGGGCCCATTTCAGTCTGGATTGGGGCCAAAATGGCCCAGATCAGGCCTCTGACGAGTAGTGGATCACTCTCCCACTCAGCAGCGGCCTGATCCGGACCATTTTAGGCCCCTTTTGGTCCATTTTCAACCCCTTTTTGCCATTTTAGGCCCAATTTTGGCCCTGAATGGCCAGGATTGGGTACAAAGCCAGGATAGGTGATGCCAGGGGGTGTGACATATGCAAATGACACACTTCTGCCGATGGCAAGGGGTGTGGCATATGCTAATGAGTTATGCTAATGAGTTCCTCCAGCTCTTTTCTATGAAATGACCCCTGCTTTCAGCCATTCTCATTTCTGAAATCATTAGCTTCGTCTTCTAAACTTTTGTTTGGAGGCACAGGAACATACTGTGAACCCTGATCTCCACCCATTCCCTCTTCTACTTCCTGGTTTGCTAACCATGGTTTGCTCCAACATTCAAAACCTGAGCACAATATGTTTTGCAAACCCCTTTCAGACCCCTGATTTCAGATCATATTTGGGGACTAGGTGATAACCAAAGTTTGCATAATTTGGGACATCATGCCAACGGTGGACAGAGAAAAACCAGGAAGTAGAGGAGAGTTTCCCACAGGTGAGATGGCAGCAATGTTCAGCACATTCCCTAACCCTATTTGTCAACAAGTGTCAGCCCACTTTACAATGGTCCAGGTGCATTTGATCTTGCAGGAAACCTGAGAAACACTGCTGGGGAAACAAATCCAGAGGGGTAGCCATGTTAGCCTGCAGCAGCCAAAGCCAGATAAGTGTTGTGGCACCTTAATGATTGACAAATGCATTATGGCATAAACTCTCATGCAGCGAAGCCCCTGTGCATTTTGGTCCATACGTCTTTATGCCATAATAGGTCTCTTTAAAATGCCTTGCTTTGCTCTAGCAGTGTTTCAAACATCCATTTGTTAAGGCACAAAGAAAACCCGGTGGCGCCCATCATTCATATACCCAGAGGGTTGTTAACCTGAAAAGAACGCACCTCTGGCATGCCTCCCAGCTAGGAGGAGGTGAACCCAGAGCAGTGACTCACTGAGAGATTCAGCAGGCAGTCTCCTCTGCAAACCAGTACTTTGAGCTTAGGTTTCCACATAACACATTGATCTGTAGATTATCCCTATAGTTGGTGTTTCCTGGCTGAAATCTTTGTTCCTCTGCATGGCTGATAGCCCAGGTCTTCCCAGCGAGGCCACGCGTCATAGTACAATTACATAGTTCCTTTTGAAGCCTCCCTGTTCAAAAACATTTTTACCAGGCGAATGTCAGCCTGGCACAGTCACCAACTGGCCCT
Organism: Eublepharis macularius; assembly: GCF_028583425.1. Lineage (NCBI taxonomy): Eukaryota > Metazoa > Chordata > Lepidosauria > Squamata > Eublepharidae > Eublepharis > Eublepharis macularius. Next base: position 4,360,553 of record NC_072798.1, read on the forward strand.
TCCTCCTCACGCCCAGCCAGCAAAGATTTATTCTGCAGCTCGGCTGCAGTTGGTGACCGTCACAAATTAGCTTGGAGGAATTCTAGATGGTCTTATGAATGTAGGCTTACCCGGGCGGGGGATCGTCTGCTCTCACCGCCTCCCCCCCGCCCCCACTTACCTGGCCAGTGGGAGGCAACCCCTGGCTGTGTGGCTCACCCCTGCGCCCTGCAGTGGCGCCCCCCCGCGCCCCCAACAGGCCTCTTTCGGGCCAAATCAGGCCCCGCGGGGGAGCGATTCAGCCCTTTGGCGAGCACGGGAGTGCGCTTGGGCCGCCCTTTTACTTGTGTGATGATGTCACTTCCTGGAAGTGACATCATCACGCCAGCCAGGGGTCGTTAGATTCAGGGATCTGGCTTTTGATGGGGCGCCACTTGTGCCCATACCAGCAGTCAGGGGCCTTGGAGTGATGCTGGTTGCCTCTCTTTCCACGTAGTCCCAGGTCATGGCAGTTGCCCAGTCTGCCTTTTCCCATCTCCAGCAGGTTAGGAAGCTTTCCCCCTACCTTTCGACGCACGACCTAACGACAGTGATCCATGCAACGGTCACCTCCAGGTTGGACTACTGTAACTCGCTCTCACCTGGGCTTCCTTTGGGTCTGACCCAGAAATTGCGGCGGGTCCAGAATGCTACTGCATGTGTCCTAACTGGGACTCCATATAGGGCACACATTACTCCCATCTTGCAGCAGCTATACTGGCTCCCCATGGAATTCCAAATGGGTCATTTGGAATGACTTATTTGGACCTATTTCGACCTGCATGATGAGTACGCGCTGGCAGCAGCATGGGGCAACTGAGCGGGCGGCCTCCCCACCCTCCTGCTCAGTTGCCTGATGCTGCCACCAGCTGCCGGGCGCAGCAGCTGAGGGCCAGACGCAGCTGTCGGCATGGCAGGTGGCCGGGGCGGCACATGGGGCAATTGAGAAGGAGGGTCGGGAAGCCGTGCACGCACCACCCCGGCTGCCTGCTGCGCCGATGGGGTGGCTGGCTCACAGCTGCTGGCCAGGGAGCGCACGGAATTGTGGGTGCACTCCCGGGAGTGGTGTGCCCTGCGTGATGACATCACACACAGTGACGTCATTGCGCAGTCCGGGTGTGCGCGCACAAGGTCTTCTCTGCATGAGAGTTTATGCCATAGTGGTCACAGGGGTGGCAACAGCTCCAGAGCCACCCCGAGGTGCCAGCGAGCCTCGCTATGGCCCTGGACTGGCCTCGACTAGAGCCAGGGCTTTCTCAGTCCTGGCTTCCACCTGCTGAAACTCTCTCTGTCGACACGCGGGCCTGCCAAGAACATCAATCTTTTTAGCAGGCCTGTAAGACGAAGATGTTCCGCCAGGCATAGGGTTGAGGCCATTTCTATGCTATCTGTTGAGCCTCCCTTCCAGTCTCCTGTTGGAATGTTGTCCCCCCCCCCCCAGCCATTCCCTTCCCTCCAGCCTGTGTAGGCGAAGGGACTATGGCGTTAATGAAGAATGTTATTTTGGGGGTTGAAATCTGTATTTTATGATTCTATATTTTTAGCTGGATTTTAACTTGTATCTTGTTTTTGATGTAACCCACCCTCAGCCCACTTGTGGGGAGGGCGGGATAAAAATCAAATCAAATAATAATAATAATGTAAAACTGCCGACAAAATGTGTATAAGCAAATTGCTTGGGAGGACAACATGTTTAACATCTGAAATTGAGTCCATTTTTGTAGCTGTGTTCCTTATTCTTTTATATTGCTGTATTCTATATATATAGAGAGAGAGACAAGATATATATATATCTTGTCTCTCTCTCTATATATATAGAATACAGCAATATAAAAGAATAAGGATATTATATATAGATATAGATATATAAAAACACAAGTGTCCTGACTGACTCATCTACTCCCAGCCCAAACCCCTAGACCTAGAAACATGAAATTTGGGGAGAACATTCCTTTCATGATGGAAACACCCACTAAGAAGGGATTTTAAGAAATTCACCCCCTAAGGGGGTAAAAAGGGGTAAAATGTATTTTCCCAAAGGGATACAGCTTCCCTGTGTGGCTAGCAGGCTGCTGCTGCTTGCGCCCCCGTCCACTGCCAGCTCGGCCACTCTTCCCTGATTGGGCCAGCCTTTCAAGGTCATTTGCATATGAGGGCTGATTGGGGCTCACAACATTCCACACCTCATCCCCGCCCCCTGCCCCCAAGACAGTTGGAACACAAAGGTCATTTGCATATGCGGCCTGATTGGTCCTCATCCCCCACATTCTAAACAGTATGCAGTTGCTACTGGGAGTCATTGAATGTGTCCTAAGGTAAAATGCACCTCCCACTTAAATACCGTAGCAGAGCATGGGTATCAAGCTAGTCCTTCTATATAAGATAACTTGCAAAAGCCCAGGAAATGGTCATTGCCCCAGAATTCTAATTTGGCGTTGTTTGCCAGCTTTTCTAATAAATTAAATTAAATTTTCTGTTCACTTGTGTTATAGGACTTGTAGGTACTGTTATATTGCATGTATTAAATGGTCTTTTAGTGTACTGTTCTCATGGTTTTTTTAACCCAGCTTTATTCACTGTTGGTTGCATGCTTTCTACTGTTCTTATTGCACTGTTTTAAATTACGTAATCAGCAAGAAAGACTATAAGCAAAGTAAAGAAAATTTAGTCTCAGAAGAAAAAGGAATTGCCACTTGCCATTTTGCGAATCCTGCCTAGGACGGTATCAATGATTTCCTTCCCGATGGTGTAATGACCCCGGGCATAATTGTTGGCAGCATCTTCTTTGCCACTGATGAGTTGCTCAGGGTGAAAGAGGGAGTGATAGGAACCAGTGCGGATCTCATCTGTAGGGATAGAAGAGGAACATCTGAACAGCCAGGGAACCTTTCGTTCTCCCAGAATTTTGTTTTTATTCATTAGCTTCAGATCTTTGGGGAGCCACTTTCTGGCTCAGAGGTGCCTGTGAAGTAGCTTGCCATAGCCTAGGAAACAAATTTGGTATAATACACATCTAAAAATGTAAAACTGCTTTGCCATTGAATGCCTACACAACAATCCAAATAAGGCATTTAGCCTGTATCCCTATGACGGTTGAATATTCACCTGCGCACTCTCTCTCTTTCCAGGATGTGATGTGTGCAAGTACAGCTCAGAGAAGAAATGGCATTCAGATTCTATTCCCAAAGGCACGTAAAAAGCAAGAATGTTAAGGTGCTTCCTATTTTATAAGATATATATATATAAAAAAATCTTTGCCCTGCCTCTTCACTGCTGGCCTTCAAAAGAGTTTTAAAAACAAGTTGTACAAATACAACAGTAACCAACCAGAAAACAACCAACAGCACAGACCCATTAAGGGATCAGAGTTATTAAAGAACAGCATTGACAAAGTCCAACCTGTAGGTTTACATCCTGCTTGACTTTTTGGGAAAATAAGGAGAGCCCAGAGATGCTGCTAAACCTGAGCCAGAGATGCCGCTAAACCTGAGCTAGAGGTGCTGCTAAACCTGAGCTGCTAGATAGTTTGCATGCAGAAATGGGAAAGCAGCCCCTGATGCGTTTGTGCTGATGCAGCTTTGAGAGGCACAGAGTCTTGCCAGGAGGCAATCCTAGTAGAAGAGCCCCCACCTCACTGCCACATGCAGCACCACTATTTATTTTATTTATTTATTTAATTACATTTTTAGACTGCCCTCCCCGTCAGACGGGCTCAGGGCGGTTTGACAACAAATTAAAAACAGTAAAAACATTATAAAAACATTTTGGGAGGTCTCTGGGCACTGTAGCCAATGTTTGCCATTGGCTACTATGCAATGGGTTGAAATGAAATCCTGCCCTCAAGTCATAGTTGGCTTATGGCAACCTCTGGTGGGGTTTTCATGGCAAGAGACTAACAGAGGTGGTTTGCCATTGGCTACCTCTGCAACCCTGGTCTTTGTCGGAGGCCTCCCATCCAATTACTAACCAAGGCTGCCCCTGCTTAGCTTCTGAGATCTGACAAGATAGCCCTAACTTGGGCTATCCAGGTTAGGGTATGCAATGGGTTGACAGCCTCCAAATGGTGCCCAGAGACCTCCCAGAATTACAACTGATTTCCAGACTACAGAGATCCATTACCCTGGAGAAAACGGCTGCTTCAGAGGGTGGACTCTGGGGCATGACATCGCTGCTGAGGCCCCTCACCAAACCCCACCCTCCCAGGCTCCACCCCCAAATCTCCAGGAATTTCCCAACCTCCCCCTCTCTCAGCAAGTTACGTTACCGATAACTGTTGGCTCCAGGTCGATGAACACTGCCCTGGGCACATGCTTCCCTGATGCCGTCTCACAGAAGAACGTCTCAAATGAGGAATCCACTTGCTCGGCCTCGGGTAGGATTTTTTGAGAGGCTTGGTTGCCTGGGATGGTGCCATCTGACTGGATGCCATGCTCCAGGCAATACAGCTCCCAGCATGCATTGCCCATCTGGACTCCGGCTTGGCCAATGTGGATTGACAAACACTCCCTCTGGGGAAAAAGGACAAGAAGTCTGGAGATTTCAGGAAACTAGACAAACAAGCCTACTGGCTTTCGAGGCCAAGGCTATTAGCAACAGGCTATTTAAAAATGTTTGACACTTATGCTTCTCCCAGTAGGTATGTGTGTGTGTTATGTGCCGTCAAGTCGCCTCCGACCTATGGCAACCCTATATGAAGGAAAGACCTCCAAAGTTTCATAGCATTAACAGACTTGCTCAGATCCTGCAAACTGGAGGACGTGGCTTCTTTGATTGAGTCAACCATCTTGTTTTGGGTCTTCGTCTTTTCCTGGTGCCTTCTACTTTTCGTAGCATTATTGACTTTTCCAGATTATTATTATTATTATTATTATTGTCATTTATAGTATGCCTTTCTCACTGAGACTCAAGGCGGATTACACAGTATGTGCTTAGTACAATCAGCATCAAGTACATTTCCATAAACAGTGCCATAGGGTAAATAGATACAAGTTTAAAAGACATAGTATTAGCAAGAATCCAATACAGAGCAGAAAAAATACTGAAGCAGAACATAATCAATTCTAGGACTAACATTAGACAACATGGAGCACTGGTGGTACATAGGAGTACATATTTAAAGCAGCAGATAATATGCAAGGCACTATAGCGATGAAGTCCCTAACTCATTAGCGAAGCATCTTCCCTACAATACAGACCTCCTATTTGAGTAAAAAGCCTTTTTGAATAGTTCAGTTTTGCATCGTTTATGAAAAGCCAGGAGAGTGGGGGCTCTTCTGACTTCCTCAGGCAGGTTATTCCACAGGATAGGGGCCACCACAGAGAAAGCCCGTGTACGGGCTGCTGCTGACTTCACCTGTGTGCAGCCTGGCCCCTGTGGGAGACCCTGTTCAGATGAGCGAAGCTGCCATGGAGGAACACAGGGAGGGACGCGGTCACATAGGTATGCTGGACCAAAGCCATGAAGAGCTTTGTGTGTAATAACTAATACCTTGAACTGAGCACGGTAAATGATGAGTCGCCAATGGAGTGACTGTAGGATGGGAGTGATGTTCAAGCTCCTGCTCGCTCCTGATAACAGTCGAGCTGCAGCATTTTGCACTAATTGGAGCCTCCTAGTTAACTTAGATGGGAGACCTATGTATAGAGCATTACAGTAGTCAAGCCTTGATGTTACCATAGCAGGGATCCAAGTGGCCAGGTCAGCCGTGTCAAGATAAGGAGCCGTCTTCCAGGCTAGAGTGAGGTTGTAGACAGCATTTTTTGCCGCTACCTTAACTTGTTTTTCTAGTAATAACGCTGGATCCAGTATAACCCCTATGCACTTAACGGAGTCTGCAAGGGTCAGATGAACTCCATCGAAGTGGGGAGTACAATGTCTTTCAAGATCTCTGCTTTCCCAACAAGCATCCCTTTGGTCTTGTCTGGGTTCAATTTCAATTTGTTGTCTTGTCTTCTTATAAAGTGACCAAAGTACGGTAGCCTCAGTTTTGTCATTTTAGCTTCTGGGGGGAATTCAGGCTTGATTTGATCGAGCACCCACTTATTTGTCTTTTTGGCCATCCAAGGTATCCTCCAGCACCACATTTCAAATGAATCAATTTCATTCCTGTCAGCTTTCTTCACTGTCCAGCTTTCACATCCATGCATAGCAATGGGGAATACTATAGTTTGGATTATCTTGATCTCGGTCCCCAGAGAGACGTCTTTAAGGATCTTTTCAAGCTCCCTCACCGCTGCTCTTCCAAGTCTCAAATCTCCCTGTTTGTTGACGATTGAGCCAAGGAATAGAAAACCTTGGACAATTTCAATTTCTCTAACTCATAGATCCTTTTCTAGGGTTGCCAGCCTCCAGGTGGGGCCTAAGAGCTCTTTAAACTGCAACTGATCCCCATAAGACAGAGATCAGTTCCCCTGGAGAATATGGCAGCTTTGGAGGGTGGACTCTGTGGCATTATACCCTGCTGAGGTCCCTCCCCAAACCCTGCCCTGCCCAGGAATTTCCCAACCCAGAGTTGGCAACCCTACCTTCCAGGGGCTGCTTTGATATTTTTTATTAACTCCAGCGTGATTTAAGTTAAGCCCGCCCTCCTAATGTGGGAGGGGGCCGCTGCGTTGTCATAAGACCTTGACTTGGAGCCCAGATCTGGCCCCAAGAGACAGACCCCATCAGCAACAGGCATAAACACCTTAAATTGCCTGACATATTTGAGATTCCTCAACTCTGACATGTGCTTTTGGAAAACGGCTCTTTCACTTTGCCCCTAGTTGGAAGGCCTTTTGGCTTCTTAAGCTTCGGATTTCTCTGCGTCTTCCAATTGTGAATTTGAGCTTAAGAGGTGAAGAGCCAGGGCTGGGTCAGGAGGACGTGGGCCTAGCCACTCCAGCTGGCTCCCTGACCACAGAGATATTCCTGGACAAGCCAGCAGGATGAGCCACCCCCTGTAGCATCTGCCTCTTGGATCTGGTGGCCGGCCACCACGCCTCCTCCTCTGCAGCATGCCATGCCATTCACAAGGCCGTGGCTCTCCATTTGCTGGAGTCACTGCGAGGACATTCCTTCCCTGGGAGCAAAGAAAGCTGCTCATTGACTCCCTGTTCTCTTTCAACAGTTTGCCAAATGGCACCACCTGCTACCCACAAGCACCGCGTGGTATTTGTTAAAAAACAAAGCTTGGGGTAAAAACGGGAAGGCCAACCCAGAGTGGCAAGAGGCAAACCGCCTCCTCGCACGTGGAGTTTTCCAAGCGCAGGGAAAAAAATGTGCTGTATGACCATAGAGAGTCATTTCATCGTTTGCTGGAGGACGGTCAAAACACCCTTTGGCTGCTTTTCATATTTAAACTTCCATGCAAACATCCAACTGTCGGTCTTGACAACCCAGAACAATGGGGCTTTGAATCCCAAATTTTGCTTGGGAAGAACCGAAGTCACTGTTTTCAAACCTGGTCTGAGCTACACTACTACCAGAGCAGCCCCATCAACTTGCCTGAAGAACCCAACAACAACATACCTGCGTCAGGATAAGACTTGCTGTATTTGGGATATTTTCTTTTCTTTTTTTCTTCCCCCCCTTATCCACCAGCATTTGACTTAATTAAATCTCTCAACATAACTGCAAGGTTTATAGACATCTGGAGAGTTTCCCAGAATTTACAGTTAAGCAACTTGCAGCTTGTCAAAAATCTTAAACATTTGCATGCAGAAAAAAAAAAATTTAAAAAGGGGAACAAACACGGTTCTGTTCTTTTAGAATATCAACTCTTGGAATTACTGTAGACAAAGGCAATATGGCAGTTTCCTCTTCTACAAAGGAAGAGAAAGGGAGAGAAGGTCCGCAGAAACAGATTGCCTTCCCACCTAACAACTTTCATAACTGAAGTGTGAACTAATGCAGGCTAAAGGGCAGAAGAGAGAAAGAGATCTGGACTTTAAACTTCAAACTATTACACTTTTCATCTCTAGAGTCATGGAGAAGAGAACGGGGGAAGTCTCAGCTGTCAGAAACCAGACCCATAACTTTGCAAGCAAATCAGCTCCCTCACTGAAGAAGGGAACAAGGGAGGGGGAGAGAAAGACCCTCAAACTGCTTTTTTAGCTACAGTCTACTTTTTACCTTATAAGGAGCAAAGACCAACCCAAAGACTACACACTCCTCGACAACTTTTGCAAAGAAAGTTAGCTCAAAATGACTAAAAACATCCCCTCAAGCACCCGATTTCAACAGCAACTGTGGGACACAAATGCTCGATAAGAGAGTCTGGACAATGCGTCCGCTTACCATTCTGAGTCTCTTGCCTTTCTGAGATTCCAGTAAAACAGCTGCTTTGGCTGCTCCCAGCAGATTTATAACCCAGAAAGAACTGACTCCACCTGAAGACGAAGTACTGGGCTCATTTAAAGCAACAGAGACGCTTTTTGAAAATTGCCTGGGAAATTTTGACATTTACTATAACAGTTTACTGCTGGTTTACCTCTGGAACTACTATGGGGGAAAGCCTGTGTTGCTATAGGAGATACACTTTGGCTGTTTTATTTCTTTTTATTTATATGATGTACAGATCGCCTTTTCCAGTAGGACCCAAGGTGGATTACACAGAGTAAGTCAAGACAATCTACAGGATTAGAACATCCGATAAACAATGCAATAGCGAGTTTTGGATCAAATCAAGCCTGAGTTCTCTCTAGAAGCTAAAATGACAAAACTGAGGCTACCGTACTTTGGTCGCATCATAAGACCAGAGTCTCTGGAAAATCAGTAATGCTAGGAAAAGTGGGAGGCAGTAGGAAAAGAGGAAAACCCAAAATGAGATGGCTGGACTCAATAAAGGAAGCCACGCCCTCCAGTTTCCAAGATCTGAGCGAGTCTGTTAATGATAGGACGTTTCGGAGGTCTTTCATTCATAAGGCCATAGGTTGGAAGTGACTTGATGGCACATAACACGCACGCACAGCACCTGGATAGTAGAGATGTGGAGCCAACCAGAAATCTGAGAACAGAACTGAAGCCAAGCATAAGTATTAACATGGTGCGTTAAAGACTGCAAAAAGTATATAGTAGCAGGGCTTTTTTTCTGAGAAAAGAGGTGGTGGAACTCAGTGGATTGCCAGCACAGGGGGAGGTGGTGCCCCTGGTACCACATGCGCACACGCAAAGTACGCGCACGCTCCCAGGACCACACAGTGATGTCACTTTGGGTCAGCTGGAACAAAGGGGGAGTTTTTTAAAGTTTATATCACCCTTGGCAAAAATGGTCACATGGCCGGTGGCCCCACCCCCTGATCTCCAGATAGTGCTGTGGTGGCCCCACCCCCTGATCTCCAGATTGCACTGCGGAGGGCAATCTCAACTCCCCTCTGTCTGGAGATCAGGGAGCGGGGCCTCCGGCCATGTGACCATTTTTAAGAGCTGCCGGAACTCTGTTCCACCGCGCTCCAGCTGAAAAAAAGCCCTGTATAGTAGGATCCTACTTACGGTGACAGGCAGTACAAGCTATACACTGTGGCATTAAATAACTGTTCAGAAATCCACACACAGTTCCACGCATCCCAGTGGAATGGGGGGGGGATCCCCTTCCCTCCCCCCCCCAAAGGACTCTTGAGTCTTGAACAACTTTGTGGCAGGCAGAAATGCAAGATACAAAGGTTTGTTGGTCAAGCTAATGGGGTGATTGGGAAAAGCTTCCTCTGCTGAATTTGCCTATTATTGTTATTTATTGTATTTATTTTCAAATGTTTATATATCACCTCTCCGCAGCAATGTGCACAAAGCAGTTCACGATACAGTGAAACAATCCGAATGAATACAAAATTTTCACAAAGCACACAGAAGCTAAAAGCAACCGTTATTTGTGTGTGTTGTGTGCCGTCAAGTTGCCTCCGACGTATGGCGACCCTATAAATGAAAGACCTCCCAAACGTCCTATCTTTAACAGGCCGTTTCTGCATTGCCCCTTGTAACCGCCTTTTCCTCTCTTTCAAGCTGCGCTTTAACAATTCTCAATGGCAACTCATCTTCCGCTTGCAGCACTACGTACTTTTTTGTGTTTTTTAGTTCGCACTGAAATGTATACTCACACACCCCCAAAAGCGCTTTTTAAAAGAGGTTTTCTGGCGCATTTGTCACCATTGACATAAAGCGCCTCCCTCTACTTTTTTCTCTTTTGTGCATGCCCTGTTGTGCTAGAATGCTGGTCAGAAGTTCATGGTGCCTCGAATTCTATTTCCCCTCCCATAAAAAGGCAATGGTTGGCTGTGCATGTACCTGCCAAATTAATATCGAAGTCTTTGATGGAGCCTTTGGAACATGAACGGCACCTGTGCCGTTGCAGATACTGGGCCATTACGTTGTCACTCACAAACGACTATTATGTCTGCTTAGACCATTGAGGCTATGGCTGTGTGTTCATAACACAAGATTAGCGTTATAATGCAACTAGCGCTAGAGCCCATTGTGATTTAATACAACGGGCTCTAGCAGTGGGTGCCAGCCAGCTGGTCTGCAATGCAGAGGGCTACTGGGCTGAGCTGCCCAGCAGCTGGCCGCGAGGCAGCTGGCCGTGCTGGCCAGGCCCCTCTCTTGCCCGCAGATCAGCTGGGTAGAGAGAAAGTGGGTTCGCCTGCCTTCTCCCCGCTCAGCTGAATGGTGGGCAGGCGGGCTGTGCCACCTCCCTCCTTGCCAACTGATCAGCTGGGCAGGGAGAAGGTGGTGGTTTGTCTGCCTTCTCCCTGTCCAGCTGAGTGGCGGGCTTTGCCACTGCCCTTGCCAGTGCTGGGCCAGGCAGCCCCATACTGCAGCAGGCCGCTGGGCCGGGCCGCACCAGGCCCCGAGGCAGTGGGAAGGCCTGGGGCTGCAGTGCCATGTGTTTCTGCTGCTGCAGGTCCTTCCCAGGCCCCCAGAAGTCCCGAGGCACAGCGCTGGGCCTTCCTGCAGCTGCACTGGGACTTTCCAGGCCTCTGGAGTATATAGCAGTGTAGTGGTTAAGAGTGGCAGGACTCTAATCTGGAGAGCCGGGTTTGATTCCCCACTCCTCTGCTAGAAGCCAACTGGGTGACCTTGGATCAGTCTCAGCTCTCTCAGAGCTCTCTCAGCCCCACTCACCTCACAGGGTGATTGTTGTTGTGGGGATAATAATGGCATACTTTGTATACCACTCTGAGTGGGCATTAAGTCGTCCTGAAGGGCAGTATATAAATATAATGTTGTCATTGTTATTAAACCATTTCCCCCCCCCCCCACTCACTTCTTATCCCCATGTACTGTGCATGCGCAGGGATAAGACGAAAGTCATCGGCAACACGGTTTGCCTTTTATGTCTTAGGATTTTCTAGTGAAATAATAAAAAGGTGGGGGGGGGGAGAGGCAAGCCATTAAGTTGACTGAGATGCTTGCCATGAATGCAACACCGAAGGTTTTCACTACTAATGGAAGGGTTTTGCCATGAAGTCGCTATTAGCCAGAGTCAATTTTCTTCCGATCAGCTTTCTACGCGTGTGGCAACAGTTGCAGGCAGGCTTCAGGAAATGAGCAGTGCCATAAAGGAGGAGGGGCAAGAGCCACAGAAAGAAGTGGGTGGGGATTCGTGGGAGGTCTCTTCTGAAGCGCGTCATACGGTTTATATGCATGGCAACGCTGCTGAAAAATGCACTGAAAATCAGCAGCAAAGAAATCCACGGAGCAAGTGCAGTCTTGGAAAATGCACAAAAAAGTTGTAAAAAGTGCAACATGGACATGTCTGGCAAATGATCATGTGTGTAAGGTTCAGGGTTTTTTTTCAGCTGGAACACGGTGGAATGGAATTCCGGAACCGCTTGAAAATGGTCACATGGCTGGTGGCCCCGCCTCCTGATCTCCAGACAGAGGGGAGTTTCGAGTGCCCTCTGTGCCAGCGGCACAGAGGGCAATCTCAACTTCCCTCTGTCTGGAGATCAGGGGGCAGGGCCACCGGCCATGTGACCATTTTCAACAAGGGCGATTTAAACTTTTAAAAACTCCTCCCTTGTTCCAGCTGACCCAAAGTGATGTCATTGGCTCTTGGAGCATGCGTGCACTTTGCGCGTGCACATGTGGTACCAGGGGCACCACCTCCCGCCAAGAGTTGCCCCCTGTGCTGGCAACCCACTGAGTTCTGTTCCACCACCTCTTTCCCCAGAAAAAAAGCCCTGGTAAGGTTGGAAATAAGCCACCACAGTTCCGAGGATGAACTGCTTCTCTTACGACATGCAGAAATGGCCACCGACTTGCTCAGCCTCTTTTATTGAGTACTGCCATCTTGTTGTAGGTCATTCTCTTTTCCTACTGCTTTCCACTTTTCCTAGCAGTTTTGACTTTTAAAGAGACAGCCTCAGTTTTTGTCATTTTAGCTTCTGGGGAGAGTCCAGGCTTGGTTTGATCTTGAACTTACTTATGTGCCTTTTTGGCTGTCCGTGGTATCTGCAAAAATCTCCCCCAGCACCGCATTTCAAATGAGTCAATTTTCTTTCTGTCAGCTTTCTTCTTTGTTACTGCGCACCACTGCGGCTCCATCCAGATGTTAAGTAGGAGATTCCAGTTGGTACGAAACGCTGTGGCTCACTGTTATCAGGAGCGAGCAGGAGCACCACTCCAATTGTGCAGTAACTGCATTGGCTACCTATCAGCTACTTGCTACATTCAAGGTATTGGTTATTACATACAAAGCTCTTCACGGCCTTGGTCTGGCATACCTACGGGACCGCCTCCCTCCCTATGTCCCTCCATGGCAGCTTCGTTCATCTGAACAGGGTCTCCTGCAGGGGCCAGGCTGCACATGTGCAAAATCAACAGCAGCCCGTACATGGGCTTTCTCTGTGGTGGCTCCCACCCTGTGGAACGGCCTGCCTGAGGAGGCCAGGAGAGCCCCCACTCTCCTGGCTTTCTGCAAACGATGCAAAACCGAATTATTCAAAAAGGCTTTTTACTCAGATCAAGGGCTGAATTATAGGGAGGGGGGTCTCAGATGCTTCATTAATGAGTTAGGGACCATAGACTTCACCAGTATGTTGCCTTACATACTAGGTAAAGGTAGAGGTAGTCCCCTGTGCAAGCACCGAGTCATTACTGACTCATGGGGGGACATTGCATCACGATGTTTTCTTGGCAGACTTTTTGTTACAGGGTGGTTTGCCATTACCTTTCATACTACCTGTTGCTTTAAATATGTGCTCCTACAAGCTACCTGTGCTGCACGTTGTCTAATGTCAGCCCTAGAATTGCTTATGCTCCGTTTCAGCATCTCTTCAACTCTGTATTGGAGTCTTGCTAATGCCATGTCTTGTAAACTTGTATTTATTTACCCTATGGCATGGTTTATGAAGTTGTCCTTGATACTGTCTGTATTACTCTCACACTGTGTAATTCACCTTGAGTCTCGGTGAGAAAGGTAGATGATAAATGAGATAAATAAATAATAAAATAAAAGTGAAAATCTTGTTGCCTGGCAGATAAATTTCCACAGGTTCACACATGGTTGTTAACTGATTAACTGCCATAGAACTGTAAGAAAATGAATTTCCCACTGTGTCCCTTGCATTTCCAATGTATACTATGCTTGCTTCAAATTGATACTGACTTGCAATAAAAACAGAAAGCGGGTAAGTTTCTTTCTAGACTCAGTCTGTGAAAAAGCGTTGTCTCTTTAAGAAACAACTTATTGGTCTACGGACAGCTGTGCTCCCCCCCTTTCCCCTGCTTGCTACATAAGCTAGTCAAGGAGGGCTACCATGTAATTTGTTTTTCCTTGGAAAGGAGAGGAACTGAATTCCAAACCATGGTACGGCCTCTGTGCTTGTTATTGATATTTCCTGGTTTTAGCTTCTTCCTTTCCTTGGAGGGTTTAACGATATATGCTTTTATGGCTGTTGTGTTAGATCAGAGGTGTGCTGGGGGTGTGTGTGCTTTGAACTGATTGAACTAAATCTGTAATGTGTGTTCCGTTCACACTTGAGACTCTTCCTCGTACATTGTAGGTGATCAGGAGCCGGGGATGTGGCTTGAGAAGGTGAATGCAAACTGTTCAACACTATCTAAGGAACACAGATAACGTTTTTCCTCTTGCAGTAGTTGAGTGCTGAGCTTGACAATGGACTTGTGCAAGGGGTGTTTAAAACTGTTGCAATATAGGGGGTCTCTTGAAACTCTATCCATAAGCATGTCATAGGGTTGCTAATTCCAGGTTGGAAAATTCCTGGAGATTTGAGGTCAGAACCTGGGGAAGGGATTGAATTCAGCAGAGATGTAATGCTACAGAGTCTACTCTTCAAAGCTACCTTTTCCTCCAGGGGAGCCAATTTCTGTAATCTGAAGGTCAATTTTAATCCTGGGAGATCTCCAGGCGCCACCTGGAGATTGGCAACCCTAGATACAAGTTAGGATTGCAGAATGGATGCTCTCGTAATATAAGGCTGCAGTCATAGGCACTCTTGCCTGGAACAAACTCTTCCTCCTGAGTCAATGAGCAAAGGAACGTCCTTTCTGTATCAAAGAGTTTTGTGCAAATTGTTTCATGGGTTGGAACAGATTAGTAAACTCTTGACCCGAGAAAACTGTAACTTAATCCTTGGGAAGCTCTGGAAACTCTTTCTGGAGGCAAAGCATGAGTGTAACAGTGAGTCAAAGATATCCCTCCCTCCCTGTTTAAATTTTTGTTCTTGCAAAAATTCACAACATGGCCTGGGGCGAGCCTGTTGCTTTCAGCCACTTATCAACACCGTAAGGGTAATACTGGACTGCCTTACAGGATTGTTATAAAGACTTTTGTGCTTGCGGCTTTTCCTTTGCAGTGTTCTTTAATGCAAGGTTGAAGGAAGTGTTGGATAAAGCTTAAAGGGACAGCTGAATAATGAGCCTGTATGGCTGAGAGAGAACAGCAGTATCCAGTGCTTCTCTTGAGGCTAGAGTTGCCAACTCCAGGTTTGGGAATTCCTGGAGATTTGGGGGTGGAGTCTGGAGAGGCAAGGTTTGGGAAAGTGAGAAATCTCAGTGGGGTACAATGCCATAGAGTCCAATGTCCAAAGCTGCCACTTTCCTCAGGGAGACTGATCCCTGTGGCCTGGAGGTCAGATGTAATTCCAGGCGATCTCCAGCCACCATCTGGAGGTTGGCAGTGTTATCTGAGGCAACTGTGAATGTTGAAAATTAGAAACTGACTGACTGTTCTAGTCCCTGTCTGCATTGATTTTGGGCCAGGATATAGCCAGACTAGGCCCGTAGAATCCTTAAGAAAGCAAATAAGTTACTAGTCCTCATGGTTGAAATAGTGCTAAACTCAAGGCTGTGATTATGAAAGGCTCCGTCAATTAGTGGCTGGCGCTTCCTTCTGTCTCTCGGTGGCCCTTCAGTTCCCTCTTCTCAGTTGTATTTCCACTGTATTGTGTTTATGTTTCAACAATTCCTGTTTGACCAAAACAATCTGATGTTTGTTCCTCTTTTCCGTCTTGCCTTTAGGGGTAGTTTTGGATGCTTTTAAAAAATAAAATAAAATAGTTGTGCATGTTTGCAACAGTTAGTGTCCCTTCTAAGATGCTGGGAATAAATCTGAGTAGGGGAAAAGAAGTGTGACTCTTGCATGCATGAATAAAAGTTCACTCCACAGCCTGTCCAGACATTAAACAGACATAAGTTTCCTCTCCTTAAAAAGTTGAAGAGTTTTATAGCTTGTAGATATAGCTGTAATTCAGCAACCTTTAACAGACCTGTCCTGGTTTCAAAAGTCAGCATACAACTCTTTTCAGAATGGATAATTTGGAGAGGAGGGAGATGGGAAGAGGGACCGATATTAAGGTCGCCAGCCTCCAGCTGGGACCTGGAGATCTCCTGGAATTACAACTGATCTCCAAGCTACAGAGATCAATCCTCCTGGAGAGATGGTTGCTTTGGGGTGTAGAGTCTATGGCTTTGTGCCCTGCTCAGGTTCCTCACCTCCCCAGATCTCCCCTTCCACAGACTCTACACCCAAATCTCTAGGAATTTTCCAATGCAGAGTTGGCGACCGTAAAAATACTTGTAATCCTTGGTTCTACCATTGAAGATGGTTGTTTAAAAACTGAAAGATGACTACTTCTGAATGTTTGCCATAGACTTCCATTGTTCATAACTTACAAATCTTTCTTCCTCCCTGATGCTAGTCTTGCCCAAAGGGAGCAAAAATCCTTTTAAAATATCTAAAGTGCATATGGGTGAATCTGTGCAACAGGAATTGGTTTACGGGGGGAGGGGGAGACACATCCAAATTAACCCCAAATCATGAATGTTTTTTGGTATCACAATAGCCAGCCATGATGGGCTAAGTGAATAAAGGAATAGACATTGAGTTTTCTGTATTGTTGAAGGCTTTCACGGCCGGAGAACGATGGTTGTTGTGGGTTTTCCGGGCTGTATTGCCGTGGTCTTGGCATTATAGTTCCTGACGTTTCGCCAGCAGCTGTGGCTGGCATCTTCATAGGTGTGGCACCAAAAGACGGAGATCTCTCAGTGTCACACTGTGGAGAAGATGTTGGCAGGTCATTTATATCTACTCAGGAAGGTGGGTTTGGGCTGAGTCATCCTGTAAGATCTCTGTCTTTTGGTGCTACACCTCTGAAGATGCCAGCCACAGCTGCTGGCGAAACGTCAGGAACTATAATGCCAAGACCACGGCAATACAGCCTGGAAAACCCACAACCACCATTGAGTTTTCTGTTGAACAGCCAGACACCAAAATGTGCATTCTGTAGATTGGTTTTGCAAATGGACAAAAACCGCAGCTGCCTATGCACACATAGGCCCCAACCTTATGGGATGTCCTGCCTGACGATGTCAGGAAAGCATCCACTCTCTTGGCTTTCTGCAAACTATTTGAATAATTTCCAAATAGGCTTTTTTACACAGATAATAGGACCATGATGTAAGGAAACGGTTCAGCGAGATACTTTAGAAATGTGATATGGACTGTAGACTATATTGCTGCATACTGTCTGTTGTTGTAAGCATGCTCCTATTGGATAGTTCTGCATCGTGTAATAGGTTACATCAATTTGCTTATGTTTGTTTCAGCATTGTTTTTCATCTCTGTATAAGATTTCTGCAATCCTTACCCTGTTGTATTGTTTATTGTATGTCTCAGGCGTTGATTGGTTTGACATATACTCAGTGAAAAACATGGACCATAAATAATGTAATAAAAATTACATTATGCATACTGTACACATGAATTACAATTTTTGCCATCCCATATCTATCCATCTATCCTCTATCAATCTCATAGATGCCCTCAACCCCTTCATTCTCTTGCAAATGATCATTGTGTTGGCTTCCTTTCCTGTTATAGTGATGAAGGCGTTGTCTCTGTGCACTGGATTTCTTTACGCTTACATCAGCGACTACTTGAATTTTTATTTTGAAACTGGAGATGCTGAGGCTGTGTCCTAAGTCGATGCTCCCCCTTCTACCATGGCCCTTCGCACAAAACTAAGCACAAAAATTGGCCTTGTACTGAGTTCATCTTTTCTTGCTCATTGTTTGGACTTTTATCCCTTTAAAAATGAAGGCTGACCGTCTTGGCCAGCAGCGGCTTAAAATACCTTTTATTTGTGCCTTGCGCTTTAAATACCTATTTGATGCTGGTGGCAATTGAGATTAAGACAGACATCCTGTTTTGTGCTGCAACCCCAGAAACGTAAATAGAACTAGCCTGAAACTAACTGCAATGAAATCACTTCAGACAAATAAGTGTCTAGTCCTTTCCGTTATCTCAGAGCCTCTGCATCAGAGGCAGAAAAACTGTTTTTGTTGTCCAAGATCTGGGTCCCCGCAACACCTGAAAGACCAACTAGACTTGCAAGGTATGAGCTTTCAAGAGTCAGAACTCCCTTTGTCAGACGACTCTTGAAAGCTCATACTCTGGAAATCTAGTAGGTCTTTAAGGCAGTATGGGACCTGCATCTTGCTCTTCTACAACAGGCCAACATGGTCACCCACCTGAAATTATTTTTTTGGTGTGAAGATGTGTAAAACTGTCCAATTAAAGACTTGGGGATGGGGGGGAGCTTTCCCCTTGTCGACCACTTGCTTTGAAAACCGAGTTTGCGTTTGCTGATTTTCTCCTGGAAGACTTCAGCTTACTCTGAAGGGACCTGGGAGGCTTGTGCAGTGCTAAATAGTGAAGTTAGCTTCTCCAAACAGTTATAAAACACCTGCACATTTTATGACACTACAAATTTCCCAGCATCCACAGAGCCTCGGGGCCCTCTCTGAACCTTGATGACATATGAAGAGGCAGAGGGGCACGTGCAACTGACGGCAAAAGAAAAAGCGAGTGACGGATGAACCTGCAACACCTTTTGTTCTTATAAACACAAGAACGCTCAAGGGTAGGGAGATGCAATGTTAGCCGGGAAGTGTAGTTTAAAAAGACAGAGCCCTGTCAATTTCACCTCTCTGCACAGAGCTGGCAGAGATTGCTCCTCAGAGCCAAGCTACAATAGACGAATTATAGGAGGACATGCACATGAAGGGAGTCGCAATGTTAGCCAGGAAGATGAGCTTTGAAAGTGATCGGAAGGCGGTTGTAAGGGGCATACTAATGGATTTAAATGGTAGAGCAAGAAAGAAGAAAGAGGAGAAAAGACAAGAGATTGAGGAGAAAATAAAAGCCAAAGAAACACAGTTAAAAAAGAGACCAGGGAAAAAGAAAATATACCAGGAAATTAAAATACTTCAAGAACAGCTAACAGCAATGAGTAATAAAGAATTGGAATGGAATCTTAAAAGACTGAATCAAAAAGCGTTTGAGGGCGCTAATAAACCTGGGAAGTACCTGGCATGGCAATTGAAGAAGAAAAGGGAAAAGAAAATAATAAATAAAATTTGTGAAGATAACAAAACGTATTTGGAGCAGACTACCATTAGTAGAGCCTTTTATAAATTTTACGCTAAGTTGTATAATAAGAAAGAAGTGAATAAAGAATCAATAGCGTCATATTTGGAGAAGATCAAACTTCCAGAAATCTCGGAAGCTTGGAGAAACAAGCTGAACAGTGAAGTAACTGACGAGGAAATAAGTAAGGCAATACAATCTGCAAATCTAGGAAAGGCGCCAGGGCCAGATGGACTTACGGCTAAATTTTATAAGGTAATGGCTAATGAACTGGCACCATTCCTAAAAGAGGTGATAAATGGAATTTTAAGGGATCAAAGGATTCCAGCTACTTGGAGTGAAGCGAACATATCATTGATCCCAAAAGAGGGCCAAGACCTGACTAACGTGAAAAACTACAGACCCATATCGCTACTTAACAATGACTATAAAATTTTTGCGAAGATATTGGCGGAGAGATTGAAGGGGTGGCTCTCGGAAGTTATAGAGGAGGAACAAGCAGGCTTTTTGCCAGACAGACAAATAAGAGACAATCTAAGAACAGTGATCAATGCTATTGAATACTACGATAAGCGTTGTGACAAAGAGGTTGGTTTCTTCTTTGTAGATGCTGAAAAAGCGTTTGACAATTTAAACTGGGACTTTATGTTTGCCACTATGGAAAAGCTACAACTGGGAGAAAGATTCATCAGAGCAATTAAGGAAATCTACAGAGACCAGACTGCAGCAATTGTGGTGAATGATGAATTGACTAAGAAATTGACGATAAGCAAAGGAACAAGACAAGGTTGCCCGTTATCTCCATTGTTGTTCATTTTAGTGTTGGAGGTTCTGATGATACAAATACGTCAAGATGAGGAAATTCGGGGAATTAAAATAAAGGACTATTCATATAAGGTCAGAGCATTTGCGGACGATATAATGTTAATTGTAGAGGACCCACTGGAGAATATGCCAAGAGTGATAGATAAGATTAAGGAGTTTGGAGACTTGGCAGGTTTTTATATTAACAAAAAGAAGTCAAAGATACTATGCAAAAACATGACCAAGCAGAAACAACAACTATTAATGGAAACAACGGACTGTGAAGTAACAAGCAAAGTGAAATATTTGGGAGTCGAATTAACTGCAAAGAATATAGATTTGTTCAAAAACAATTACGAAAAATTATGGACTCAGATAGAGAGAGACTTGATTAAATGGAACAGATTGAATTTGTCATGGTTGGGTAGGATTGCAGCAGTTAAGATGAATGTGTTACCAAGAGTAATGTTTTTGCTACAGACAATACCAATCATCAGAGACTCTAAACAATTTGAAAAATGGCAGAGGAAAATATCAGATTTTGTTTGGGCAGGCAAGAAGCCTCGAGTGAAAGTGAAAGTTCTACAAGATGCAAAGGAAAGAGGCGGAATGCAACTGCCCAATCTGAGACTTTATCATGATGCAATCTGCCTAGTTTGGTTGAAAGAATGGATGACATTAAAGAACAAGAAACTATTAGCCCTAGAGGGATATAAAAAAATATTTGGATGGCACGCATATCTATTGCATGACAAAGTAAAGGTCAACTCGATGTTCCTGCATCATTTTGTACGGAGAAGTTTATATACAATCTGGAAGAAGTACAGAATTTATCTACAAGAAGGAACTCCCTTGTGGGTGGTTCCGTATGAGGTGATAGACCCGAGAGCTGTTGATAATGAACAACAATGTTTAACATACAAAGAAATAACTAAAACTGAAGCATCTAAACTTAGAATAAAGACGCAAGAGGAACTATCACCTAACTACGACTGGTTCCAGTACAGACAGATTAGAGACTTATATAACTCGGACTCTGTAAAGGGAGGTGTGCGAATAGAGAATTCGGAACTAGAGCAGACCCTTCTTAAAGAGGACAAGAAAAGAATATCCAAGGTATACCAAGTACTGTTGAAATGGTATACCGAGGATGAGATAGTTAAAACACAAATGGTGAAATGGGCTATAAATTTTAATAAAGAAATAACAATGGAGGCATGGGAATACTTGTGGAAAACTACAATGAAGATAACGACGTACTAATATTAAAGAGAACATTTACAAAATGATTTATCGTTGGTACATGACACCAAAGAAGATTGCGCTAGGGAACTTGAATACTTCTAATAAATGCTGGAAATGTAAGAAGCATGAGGGCTCCCTCTATCACATGTGGTGGTCGTGTGAGGTAGCTAGGCAGTACTGGGGGGAAGTAATAAGAGAAATGAGTGAAATTTTACAATTTCAAATAAATAAGAACCCAGAACTCCTGCTACTAAACTTGGGAATGGAGGGAATTCCAGCCCAGCATAGGACGTTGATATTTTATATGACAGCAGCAGCCAGACTTTTGTATGCGCAAAAATGGAAAGTACAAGAAGTGCCAACTATTGAAGATTGGATCTACAAATTGCTGTACATGGCAGAAATGGATAAGATGACAAGAAAACTGAGAAATCTGGACTCAGGGCAGTTTAACACAGACTGGGAGAAGCTGAAACAATATCTGGAGAAGAAGTGGGAGGTGGGAGGAAAACTGTGGCAGTTTGAGAACTACTGAAGTATAACAAAAGTATAATAGAGGGGGGTGACTTTACCGAGGGAGGAAGAGATAAATGTGAATTAATAAGCAGTTAACAGATTGATATATAAATAGATATATATAGGTTAATAGATAGAGTATTGATAGAAAATAATTAATGATAAGGTTTAAATATAAGGAGTGAATAACTAACAATATTTTCTTTCTTTGCTAAGATTTATATGCACCAAACTGAATGTACAGAAGAGTCAAATTGATTGACTATGTGATGTGCTATATAGAACTACCATGAAAAGATAGAATGAGGAATATATAGAGAATAAGTCAAATTGTTTGATTTGAATGTAAGATTTTTATGGTTCGTGATATATAGAAATATTTGAAACTGGAAAATGGGATAAATTGTTTATCTAAGATGGAAACAAAGACTTACAGTTTGGGTATATAACGAGAAAGGTAGTTAAGGATGTACTGCTTAATATAATAGAGAATGTATATCTGTTTTAGATAGAGGAATTTAACAGAAGTAAGGGAAAAGGGACAAAGGGTGGGAAAGCTGTTGGAAGTCAACAAAAGGGGGGGAAAGGGAGGGGGTTAGGAATGAAAAATTTGGGGAAAATTGAATGTAATGTAAAAATAATGGATTCTAACCCAATAAAAAAATTTTCAAAAAAAAAAAAGAAAGTGATCGGAAGGCTTCGTCAATTTCCCCTCTCTACAGAGCCAGGGAAGAGCTCCTGGGAGGAAATTAATTTCCTCTTTGCCTCCAGAAGGCTGTCAGTTTCACCTCCCCTTCTAGGAGGCAAAGAGGAAATTAACAAACCCTCTGAGGAGGGATCTTTGCTGGCTCTGTAGAGAGGGGAAATTGACAGAGCCTTCTGATCTCTTTTAAAACTCAGCTTCCTGGCTAACATTGCGACTCAAGGAAGGGGACACTGAGTAGAAACAGCTAGCATTGAGTGAGTGGTAACAGGAAAGTTGTTGAAAGAGCCTATCTGGAGCGTGTCCTCAAAACCCTTCTCCAATTCTTGGTAGCTTTTAAAGATAATAAGGCCATCCCCAGTCCTGTCCTGTTGCCTTTCCATTGATGCCTTTTCTTCCCCCCTGCCCAGAACAACATAAAGAACAAGTTCCTTTACTTTGGTCATTTAATGAGGACTATTACTTTACTGTTTTTATTCTTGTGTTATGTTGGCTGCCTGTGCAATCTGCATTATGTTTAGGGCAGCCCATTGGCTTAAGTGGTCTCATTGTGCATGGATCCGGAGTGCAGAGTTTGACCAGTAAAGCCCTTCTGGACACTGGGAGCCAAGCTACAAGAGACGAATTACACGAGGAGGAGCATGTGAAGGGAGTCGCAATGTTAGCGGGAAGGCTTTGTCAATTTCCCCTCTCTACAGAGCCATGGAGATGCTGCTCAGAGGGTTTGTTAATTTCCTCTTTGCCGCCTGAAGGCTCTGTCAGTTTCACTTCCTGTTCTAAGAGGCAAAGAGGAAATTAACAAACCCTCTGAGCAGCCATCTCCCTGGCTCTGTAGAGAGGGGAAATTGACAAAGCCTTCCCATCTCTTTTAAAACTCAGCTTCCCAGTTAACTTTGCATCTCCTTTCCTGTGCTCCTCCTCGTGTAATTCGTCTCTTGTAGCTTAGCTCTGAGTTCTCATTGCAGAAGAACTCTCTCACCAGACTGGGCCCCCGTTGGGCAGGGGGTGCATGGATGGTGGTCCGTGCCCCCCCCCCCAGGAATGGGGTTCTACCTGTAAAGAGAAGAAACATTTTTGTCATTATAGATTTACTCTTCGGACATCAGCCTTCTACTCACTAGGTCCGTGGGACGTATACTCCTTGGTTCCTCCACGGTGCAACTAAATAAAAAAGAACAACAATTAATGCTTTATTGAACATTTACCTTTCCATTGATGACCAGTGTTTTTGATACCAGTATGGTATTTGTTGGATTGATATATATATCTGGAATGAACTGACTTTTGTATGGATTTTATGGATATGATATTTTAACACTAATTTTTATCTATCGCTTTGCACTGTACTTAGAAATATCTTTAAAACTTTGAAGAAATTACAACTGTAGTATAATATTGATTTCTGTCATTGAGGAATTTTTCATTCCAAGCCTGTGGGATGACCTAACAGAGGAGGTGCGCAAAGCCACTTCACTGGCCAGACACTTTAAAGTAGCTTTTTGGCAGTCATTTGCTGACATTGAATGTTGTAGATGGTGGTGTGTTCTGAGATAGCGGCTAGATTGAACTTGGGGTGGCCTGGGAGATGAAGCTGCTTTATACAGAGTCTAATCTGAGACCCGTAGAAAAGAGCAAGAGTCCAGTAGCACCTGTAAGACTAACAAAATTTGTGGTCGGGTATGAGCTTTCGTGAGCCACAGCTCACTTCTTCAGATTCTTACCTTTAAAGCCCTGAGCGGGTTGGGACCGGCATATCTTTGGGACCGCCTCTCCCTGTATGTTCCCCAGAGACCGCTTCGATCAGCGGATAAATGTTTACTGGTGGTCCCCGGCCCTAAGGAAGCCCGCCTCGCTTCAACCAGGGCCTTTTCAGTCCTGGCCCCAGCCTGGTGGAACGCTCTGTCAATGGAGACCCGGGCCCAGCGGGATATATTATCGTTCCGCCGGGCCTGTAAGACAGAGCTGTTCTGCCAGGTGTTCGGTGGTTGAAGGGGGCGGTGACACGTCGGCCTCCCACCTTTGGGGTGGGGGGTTCTCCCCACCATTGCACTTTAATGTACTTGGTTAATTTATTTTATTATTGCTTATTGTATGTTGATTTTAGAATTGTTTTCTTGTTTTTGTTGATTTTAGCTGTTGTTCACCGCCCAGAGCCCCTGAGGATGGGCATTTTATAAATCGAAATAAGAAATAAAAAATAAATAATAATAAAAATGCCAGACATTGAGACCAGTATTGTCTAGTTGGGATTGGAAGAAGCTTTCCAGTAAAGGAAAGCCTTTGCCAGCCCAACCACTTGATCCTTTGAAACTGGATAGATTTAGGTGGGCAGCTGTGCTGGTCTGCAGTAGAACGGCAGGATTTAAGGGACACCTTAGAGACCAACAAGATGATCAGGGTAGAGCCTTTTGTCTTTTCGAAGCTCATATTCTAAAAAACTTACTGGTCTCTAAGGTGCCACTGAACTCGAGTCCTGCTTTTTTAACCTGGAGATGCTAGGGACTGAACCAGGGGGCTTCTCTACACCAGCGGTCCCCAACCTTTTTGGCACCAGGGACCAGTTTCACGGAAGACAATTTTTCCACAGACCGGGGGTGGGGTGGCGTGGGGAGATCGTTTCAGGGTGATACAATTGTGCACTTTTTTCAATTATTACATTATATAATGAAATAATTATACAACTGTGCGGGCAGGGGGCCAGTGGCGCTTCACTCTCCCGCAGCGGCCATGCCACTGGAGGAGAGGAAGAGGCAGGCAGAGGCAGACCGGGGCAGGTGGCAGGCGGCGCTCAGGGCGGCTGGCTGCCCAGCAGGCCTGGTGGTGACCAGAGGAGGCAGAGGCAGACTGGGGCAGGTGGCAGGCGGCGCTCAGGGGGGCTGGCTGCCCAGCAGGCCTGGTGGTGACCGGAGGAGGCAGAGGCAGACTGGGGCAGGTGGCAGGCGGCGCTCAGGGGGGCTGGCTGCCCAGCAGGCTGGTGGTGACCGGAGGAGGCAGAGGCAGACTGGGGCAGGTGGCAGGCGGCGCTCAGGGCGGCTGGCTGCCCAGCAGGCTGGTGGTGATATATAATGAAATAACTATACAACTGTGCGGGCAGGGGGCCAGTGGCGCTTCACTCTCCCGCAGCGGCCATGCCACTGGAGGAGAGGAAGAGGCAGGCAGAGGCAGACTGGGGCAGGTGGCAGGCGGCGCTCAGCGCGGCTGGCTGCCCAGTGACCCAGCACACAAAGGCGCAAGGGCAAGGCAGGGCGGCGGCAGCAGCTCCAGCAAGCGCAGCCACACCGACCACAGCACGAGGCAGCCACTGCGCGTGTGTGCTGGCTGAGAGCAGGAGGAGAGGCCCAGAGGCATGATGGGAGTCAGCCGGCCAGGCGAGATGATACTTCTAATGAAAAGTGCAGGGCCGGCCAGGCGAGGTGTAGCCACCCCTCCCAAGATGGTTACTGCCCACCTCGCCTGCTCCCTGGAGCCGGCTCTGCACTCGCCCGCCACTCACCTCCTGTGCGGCCCGGTTGCTAACAGGCCACAGACCGGTATTGCTCTGCAGCCCGGGGGTTGGGAACCCCTGCCCTGCACCAAGCAGCTTCTCTGCCACTGAGCTATAGCCCCAGCCCTTTCCCTCTTGTTCATTCCATAGGAATTAAAGCTGCCTTTCAACAGCAATGCAGCTACAAGATACTTACATGTTGTTTGTTGTTTTGGTTGGTCCAAATAAAAAGGTGTTTCGCTGCTGTTTTTTAAAAAGATGTATACAGACGGCTTCCGGTTCTGTCTCTTTCTTTCCTTTCTAGAGGGAATGCATCTCTATCCACATTGGCCAGGCTGGAGTTCAGATGGGAAATGCATGCTGGGAGCTCTACTGCTTGGAACATGGGATCGAGCCAGATGGGCGAATTCCTAAGAATCGGGCCTTTGACGGCGATTCTTCATTTGGAACATTCTTCAGCGAAACAGGATCGGGAAAGCATGTCCCCAGAGCTTTGTTTGTTGACCTTGAACCATCCGTCATAGGTAAGATGGGGTGGGGCAGATGTCCATTATGTCCATAGGCAGATAACATTAGTAGAGCATGTGTCCGCCATATTGAATTCTCTTTTTTTCCCTTGCTGCTTGGGAGTAGGGTCTTCTCTACACAACAGGCAGGTACTAGAATTCATAAATCAAAATGGAAACTGAGTATATTACTCGAGTACTTCTCTCTCTGAGTCTTTCTACACGAGCTGCCTTGGCACGTGTTTGTCAAGTGTAGGAAGATGCAATGTTCGCTGGGAAGCATAGTTTAAAAAGACAGACCAGGGGGAGATTGCTCCTCAGAGGATTTGTCAATTTCACCTCCCCAGTCTAAAACTGTGTGGGATGGCAACCAGAGGGCAGCGAGGAATGGAAAGGGGCTGCAGCTGCTTTCCAGAGCCAGGCTTGGACATGGAGATGTTCTAATGGGCTGAAGTTTCCCTTCTGGCATTTCACAGCCCTGTCACACAGCTCCAGTGTACAGCAAAATCTTTGCCCTGCCGCCAGCTCTGTCTTCTTAAACTACCCTTCCTGGCTACCATTGCATCTCCCGATGCATGTGTTCTTCATGTGTCAGATGTCTTGTGTAGAGAGGCTGTATGCCAGGGGTGGTCTTAAGTGATTCTGCGGCCCTGGGCAAAGGTTCAGGATGGGACCCCAGGCTCACGCAAGCCCTAGAGGTGGTGGGTATATGTGACTGGTGGTGATCAAGCTGGCCAGACACTGCCCAGACCCCAATGGGGCAGGTGCCAAGTGGCTACCAATGCAGCTTGCTCCCCACTCCTTGAGCTGCAATACAGAAGAAACATTTCTGGTGCAACTCCAGCTTAAGTGGTTATCTTATGTGCAGGATGGAGGCATTGGCTATAACAGAAATAGTGGTTGGCTGTGCAGCTGATTGTACTTGTTTGTAATAGAAAGTTCAATGGGACTAGTGCCTGACCCTGTGGCTCAGTGGAAAAGCTTCTGCTTTGCTTGCAGAAGGTCCTGGGTTCAACCCCCAGCATCTCCAGTTAAAAGGACCAGGCAGTAGGTAATGTGAAAGACCCCTGCCTGAGACCCTGGAGAGCTGCTGCCGGTCTGAGTAGACAAGGCTGGTCTTGATAGAGCAGAGATCGGACTCTGTACAAGGCCACTTCACAGGTGCAGTCAAGATTGGGCCACCAGTCTGAGCTGCTGCTATGCAACATTGGTGCCTTTGCGAGAAGAAGAGACCCTTGAGTTCTTCTCTGGCCAAATCCATAGAAAATCCAATCGTGTGCTTCAAGGCTTAGGTTGTAGGATGTTCGGAAATGGGGAGCCAAGTTTTTTTTAAATTGAAGCTTTATAAATACTAACAGGGCTTTTTTTCAGCTGGAATGCAGTGGAACAGAGTTCCGGCGCCTCTTGAAAATGGTCACATGGCCGGTGGCCCCGCCCCCTGATCTCCAGACAGAGGCTGTTTCCACATGGCTTACCTTATTCTGCAAAATAGCGAAATCTCGTGCGAAATCTCGCGAGAAGACGCTGTTATCATGTCTTCTTGCGCGATAACAGCATCTTCTCATGTGATAACAGCGTCTTCGTGTGAGATTTCCCATGAGATTTCGCTATTTTGCAGAATAAAGTAAGCCGTGGGGAAACGGCCAGAGAGGAGTTTAGATTGCCCTCCACGCCACTGGCCACTGGCGCGGAGGGCAATCTAAACTCCCCTCTGTCTGGAGATCAGAGGGCAGGGCCACCAGCCGTGTGACCATTTTCGCTGTGGGCGATTTAAACTGAAAAAAACTCCCCCCTTGTTCCAGCTGACCCAAAGTGATGTCATTGTGCGGTCCTGAGTTCCACCACTGAGTTCCACCACCTCTTTTCCCAGAAAAAAAGCCCTGAATACTAACATACAATAAGAATTAGTTACACAGGTAATGATAAAACAAATAACAGTTATGTTTACAGATATATATATAAGCAGGTAAATATCATAATTTAGTATACTATCAGTCAAGAAAGCAGAAATAAAGGTGAGTTTTGTTCCTTTTTACAAGTCCTATAGATTAAGAATGTTATGGTACAAGTGATTTGGAGGATGTAGTTCGGTGTCCTGTCTATGTAATCAAAGAAAGGCCACCCTTTTTCGTAAAAATGTTTTAGAGATGTAGGAGTAGAATGCTGGTGTAGAGCGTGTTATTTTTTTAAATCATAAATGGATCCCACACTCTGGAAAGCCAATGATTTATTGTAGGGGACATTTGTTTATTGGGAGCCAGTTTTTTTTAAACTTTTTATTTTTTCAGTTTTTCATTTTTTCTTGAATACAGATAACAGTGAAATGAGAAACAAACCTTGGAATGTACAGAAACAACAATTCAGACTATGTAATAGGTTACAAGTTCAGTGCAAGGGGCGTGACAAGAAAGTAGACTCATACTATAGCTAAGAAAGTAAAGGTAGATATATCATCGTTAGGAATTTAGTTAGTGTCATATAAAAAATTCAAAAAAGGCACCCATCGTGTAAAGAATGACGACTGGTATTGAGGCTTATCGCTAGAACGAAGATGGTCCGCAATGTTTTCCATGGTGAAAACACCCCACACCTTTCAATACCACTGATGCAGTGTTGGAAGTCTATTTAGTTTCCAGCAAGAAGCTAGAAGCATTTTTGCTGCAGCGAGTAACATAAATATTATTTTTTTCCGAACCAGTGTTATGGCGGGGTCTACCCAGAGACCAAGTAAGATTGTTTCTGGAGATTGGGAGCCAGTTTTGATGGGGCGGGAGGAGCTGGGAGAAAGCGAGATGGGCAAGGTTTGGGGCCTGTTCTTAAGTGGGGGGGGGTCCTGAGTACCAAGTCCAGAACCACTGAGCCCATTTGCCCCATGGTTCCTTCCCTGCACAGAGCACCAAAGAAGGCTCAAGGCACCAGGTGTGCTCAGTCTCCGTGCCCTTTCTTTTTCATGTCTGGGCAGGGTTGCCAATTCAGTCTGGAAATTCCTGAAGGTTTTCATGTGAAGCCTGGGGAAGGTATGTTTTGGAGATGGGGGGGCTCAGTGTGGCATAATGCCATAGAGCAGGGGTGGCCAAACTGCGGCGTGGGAGCCACATGTGGCTCTTCTAGACATATTGTGCGGCTCCCAGAGGTCTCCGAGTATTGCTGTGGCCATACATTTTATTTTAGTCTAGTTTATTTCCCTCCCTTCCTTTCTTTCCATGTCTTTCCCTCCTTTTTCCTTTTCTCCTTCCTTCTTTCTTCTCATGTCTTTCATATTTTCAATAAAAATATTGGGGTTGCCAAGTCTGACTCAGAAAATACCTGGGGGTGAAGCCTAGCAAGGATGTGACGTCACGTTTGTGACGTCACTTCAAGCATACTGCACCAAAACCCCACCCCTTTCTGTGATGTCACTTTCAGGACACTCCTCCAAACCCACCTCCTCATCTGAAGTCACTTCAATGCGTCATGTCTTCTGGCTCTCAAACATCTGAGGTTTATTCTATGTGGCTCTTACATTAAGCAAGTTTAGCCACCCCTGCCATAGAGTCCACCCTCCAACACAGCCATCATCTCCAAGGGAATTGATCTCTGAGGTATGAAGAACAGTTGTAAAACTGGGATATTCTCAAGCTCCACAAGGAGGTCCACCTTGTCTAAAACACCTCTAAGATCCTGGATCCTGTAGGTGAAATGCGAGCTTCTCCTCCCTATTTAAGGTAGCATCTGACGAAGAGAGCTGTGGTTCTCGAAAGCTTATGCTACAATAAAGTTGGTTAGTCTTAAAGGTGCTACTGGACTCTTTACTATTTTGCAACTACAGACTAACATGGCAAACTCCACTGGATCTTACTTCAAAAGACATTTATGCCCTTTATAACGTGCATCTTTCTGCAAACATACGGAATTAAAGCCTCCACTTTGGACAAGGCTGAAATCACATGTTTGTGAAGACACAAGGTCTAATACTTGCCAAGTTTCATAGTTTTTTAACAAGTTTAAAAGTCGATGGTTGTTGAGGGTTTTCCAGGCTGTGTTGCCGTGGTCTTGGCATTGTAGTTCCTGATGTTTCGCCAGCCACACAGTGTACACAGTGACACTGAGAGATCTCTGTCTTTTGGTGCTACACCTCTGAAGATGCCAGCCACAGCTGCTGGCGAAACGTCAGGAACTACAATGCCAAGACCACGGCGATACAGCCCGGAAAACCCACAACAACCATCATTCTCCGGCCGTGAAAGCCTTCGACAATACATCAAGTTTAAAAGTCGATTGAGCTCAGGTAGGCTGGAGATGTATGGGCAGCTGAGAGGGGGTGTGTGGGTGGTGGGTAGCAGCTAAATCAGCAGGGGGACTTTACAGGGACGTTCAGTAGCCTCCCACAGGCTGACTGGCCTCTCCAGTCAGCCCAGCTGCCGATGGCTGTTTTGTATGCCGTGCAACTCTGTGACTGTGTGTGTGTAAATTTGGCAGACGAGATCCGCACCGGAACTTTCCGCACCTTGTTTCATCCTGAGCAACTCATCAACGGCAATGAAGATGCAGCAAACAACTACGCTCGAGGCCACTACACCATCGGGAAAGAGGTCATCCAGCCAGTGATTGACAGAGCCCGTAAGATGGTAAGCAGGGGCAGACTTTTGCGGAAGTTGGTTTGGAAAGCGGAATAGCAGCTTTCGGGGGAAGACAGGGAAGCAAGTCTGTTAGTGCCAGAGGCAAAATGGATAGAGTCTTGCTGTCAAAATTGTATTTACTTATTTATTTCATTCAATGTATATTTCACTCTCTGGCCATGTGAACATTTTCAAGAGGTGCCGGAACTCCGTTCCACCGCGTTCCAGCTGAAAAAAAGCCCTGAATAATACCACTGGTCCATAAGGGTCAGCATTAGTGGCTCTCCAGTGTCTCAGGCAGAGGTCTTTTCCATCATTACTTACTACTTGACCTTTTTTGGTGGTAATGCCGGGGATTGAACCTGGGGCCTTCTGCATGCCAAGCGGATGCCCTCACTGAGCCACATCTTCTTGTGGCAATTTCTGTGAAGTGTGTACTTCTGTGTATGTTCCCTAAATCTATTGCCCGCTGCCTACCTTACAAAGAAATATACAAAAAGACACATTTCACAAACAGGAGGTTCTTGGGGGCTTGTACTGAAATGAACATGGTGTTTTCAATAAGCAGAATTTCACTGCAAGTCCAAATCGATATACTGAGTGCCTTTGTCTGTCTTCAGGCTGACCAGTGCGATGGCCTACAGGGCTTCCTCGTCTTCCACAGCTTCGGCGGAGGCACAGGTTCAGGTTTTACGTCCCTCTTGATGGGACAGCTCTCGGTCGAATTTGGGAAGAAAGCCAAGCTGGAGTTCTCTGTATACCCTGCCCCACGGATCTCTACAGCAGTGGTAGAGCCCTACAACTCCATCCTGACCACCCACACTACACTGGAGCACTCGGATTGCTCCTTCATGGTGGACAACGAGGCCATCTACGACATCTGCAACCGGAATCTCAATGTTGAGCGTCCAACGTACATCAACCTCAACAGGTTGATTGGGCAGATTGTGTCGTCCATCACCGCTTCCCTGAGATTTGACGGTGCCTTGAATGTCGACCTCACTGAGTTCCAGACCAACTTGGTGCCCTATCCCAGGATCCACTTCCCGCTGACCACTTACGCCCCCATCATCTCCGCTGAAAAGGCCTACCACGAGCAGCTCTCGGTGCCGGAAATCACCAACGCCTGCTTCGAGTTCTCCAACCAGATGGTGAAATGTGACCCTCGCCGAGGCAAGTACATGGCATGCTGCTTGCTCTACCGAGGCGACGTGGTGCCCAAAGACGTCAATGCTGCTATAGCGGCCATTAAAAGCAGGAGGTCCATCCAGTTTGTGGACTGGTGCCCAACAGGTTTCAAGGTGGGCATCAACTACCAGCCTCCTACGGTGGTGCCCAGTGGAGACCTAGCAAAGGTGCAGCGAGCCGTCTGCATGCTGAGCAACACGACGGCCATTGCGGAGGCTTGGGCCCGCCTGGATCACAAGTTTGACCTGATGTATGCCAAGCGGGCCTTTGTGCACTGGTATGTTGGGGAGGGCATGGAGGAAGGGGAGTTCTCTGAAGCTCGGGAAGATATGGCCGCTCTGGAGAAGGATTATGAAGAAGTCGGGAGGGATTCTGCTGATGAGGAGGAAGATGAGTATGAAGATTACTGATCCCTTCAAAAAAGATATGCCCTGAGAGCCCAGCAGGGGGAAAGTACCTGTTTAAAATGAATGTCACAAATAAAAATAAATAAGCTGAGATATTAAAGTTGTGCTCTTTTCTACAACAGTGAAATAATGCTGAACTCCAAATCCTAGGGTTGTTTTTTTTTGTCGAGGTAGATTCTAAAGGGCTTACCTAAATCTGTCCTGTCATACCATATTATGATACTATCATAGTATTTTTAACAAAGGATTATCGCAAATGCTCGTCACACCCATGTAAAACTACTGGGCTAGAAATATCGGGTCTGGTCTCTAAATGCTCTGCTTCATTCAAGTAAGGCCAATTGAATTCAGTAAGCTTTCTCAAAGTTGGTAACTGTTGCCATGCAGGCCTGGAAGTATTAAATGTATTGTTTTTCGACTTCTAACAGGAAGCTGGAAATTGTAGAGTCAAAGGAGCTGTGTAGAAAGCTACCTTGCTGTCCTTTGACTGGTACATTACACTTGTGTGTGTGTGTGTGTGTAATGTGGCATCAAGTTGCAGCCAATTTATGTGACCCCTGCTGGGATTTTCAAGGCAAGAGACTAAAAGAGGTGGTTTGCCATTGCTTGCTTCAGTGTAGACACCCTGGTCTTCTTTGGTGGTCTCCCATCCAAGTACTAACCAGAGCCAACCCCGCTTTAGCTTCCAGGTTGGGGAATATTTATTTGGAAAATTGCTCTACCATCTCTCCAGGGAACCGGGGCAAGGCAGCTTATAGAACAGGGCTTTTGTCTTAAAGATTTTTTTCCTCTTAGGTGCTAGCCCTCATGATGTTTGCCACCCTGGGGACCCAATTTGAGTTGTAGGCAGCAGGGCTTTTTTTCAGCTGGAACACAGTGGAACGGAGTTCCGGAACCTCTTGAAAATGGTCACATGGCTGGTGGCCCCGCCCCCTGATCTCCAGCCAGAGGGGAGTTTAGATGGCCCTCCGTGCTGCCAAGGTGCGGAGGACAATCTAAACTCCCCTCTGTCTGGAGATCAGGGGGCAGGGCCACCAGCCATGTGACAATTTTCTCTGAGGGCAACCCACTGAGTTCCACCACCTCTTTTCCCAGAAAAAAGCCCTGGTAGGCAGCATAAAAATATTTTAAATAAATAATATATTTAAATGTTTTAAATAAATAATATATAAGGAATTGCCCTGACCTGGGTAGCCCAGGTGAGCCTGATCTCGTTAGAATTCAGAAGCTAAGCAGGGTCAGTCTTGGTTAGTAATTGGAAGTGAGACCTCCAATGAAGACCAGATTTGTAGAGGCAGACAATGGCAAACCATCTCTGTTAGTCTCTTGCCATGAAAACCCCACCAGGGGTCGCCATAAATCAGCTAGGACTTGAGGGCACTCTCCACCACCTCCATAAGGGATTAACAGATTAAAACAGTTCTTTTTCTGTTGTAAATTGAAAACATAAAAATTATTAAAGCCCAGCATTCAAAACCACAACAGAGCACAAAACACAGAGCAGCAAAAAATGCCTCTGAAACCTTTCTCAGGCTAAAAACAGACTATAGTTTGTTTTTTTTTAAATTAGCACCCGAGTTAAAGATTAAACATGGAGATGGGGAAAGCAAGAGGCAATCCTATATCTATGTATCCCTGGCCTGCTTTTGTGAACCTGAGCCTTCTATCTTTCTGCCAAGAAATTCTGCCCTCTACATTAGATGCAAATATTAGCTGTAGACCCTGGTTGATGGCCCCCTATCTCAAATGAAGCTGTGTGATTCAAGTCTTGTTAAATCATCCTTGTGGTAAACTGGAATAAATACTCTGTATGGCATTGTAACGTGGCCTTACTGTGCACATGCGCTCTGAGGAGAGCTAGAAGACCACTGCTAGCAGTCTTTGATCTGACATGCATGCCAAGTAGTAATAAACATAAAATTCATTAAGTCTTGTCTGGTACAAACTGTTACACTGCAGCTTGAAAGCACCGTTAAAATAACAAAACCAGTCAAAACTGCTTTGTACTGGCTGATATTCTGTTTTCTGCTTCTAAAACCAGAGCTTCCCTCCTCATTTCCCTTCAGCACAGAAAGGAAATTTGAGATTTTTTTTTGACAGTTTCTGGTTTTTTTTGCCAGAACTGCTCATTCCAGTGCAGTGGATTCGCTAGAGTATCTGGAAGAAAACTTAAAACATTATTCAGGCAAATAGGGTATGAGATTCAGGAAGGGTGCGATACCTAATTTGTCAGTCCATTTTAGGGAATCGTCTTAAGTCTGGCCAGTGAAGCCTAAAGCAAGGGCCTTGTTTAAAGCTTAGAGATTTTCCAGTGGGAGTACTTAAAGTACAGCCTCCATTATCTTTCCCCCCCTGTAGATGGACTTACAACTCTTACATACATGGCCTTCCCCACAATGCCTGTATTCAAGGTATTGTAGTGGATGTGAACTGGGCATTGTGTGTGTTGAAAATGTTGTTACTAGTCAGCATTTTAACAGACTTGCAAAAAAGCCGCAGGTGATCTGGGGTCTTTCTCCTGCATCTCACTTTACTTTTTGCAAGTATTGCTTTGATAGAAGCATGTCACTAATAAGCTCAGCCTATAACAAATGTTAATACTCCCATGTCTGATACTGAGGAATGCAAACAAGAAGACCACTGGGTAGTAGCATTTCAGCCTTAAGGGTGTGTGTCTGTAAAGCACCATCAGGTTGAAAAAAAATCTGGATAGATCAAGATGAGTAGCCATGTGAGTCATGTGACCCCCCACAATGGGGTTTTCAGGGCAAGAGACTAATAGAGGTGATTTGACATTGCCTGCCTTTGCATAGAAACCCTGGTCTTCCTTGGTGGTTTCCCATCCAGGCACTAACCAGCACTGACCCTATTTAGCTTCTGAGATCTGATGAGATGGAGGTAGCATGGGCCACCCAGATATCAGGTCCAGCCTTTAGTAGGTTTCCCTCCTTGCATCTAGGCCTTGAATAAAATGTTATCTGAAAAACTCCCCTAGATTTAATGCATCACAAGCTTCTTTATGAAGTGTCATGGGATCCCTTTTGCTGGCTCCCCCCCCCGCCCCCACGATCCAGAATGTGCAATGGCTAATTCTGTTGATTTAGAAGGGTCTGGTATCTACCCTTTCTACATCAACTTCTCCTTTCCCCCTTAGAGGGAGATTCCAGCTTGAAAAGCTGAATACGAGTCTCTCTACACGAGATGCCTCAGCATGTGTTTGTCAAGTGTAGGGAGATATGTTAAGCTGGGAAGCGTAGTTTAAAAAGACGGAGCTGGTGGAGATCGCTCCTCAGAGGGCTTGTTAATTTTATCTTTAACTCCCCAAAGGCTTTGTCAGTTTCACCTCCCCAGTCTAAAACTGTGTGGGATGGCAACCAGAGGGCAGCAAGGAATGAAAATGGGTTGGAGCTGCTTTCCAGAGCCGGGCTTGGACCTGGAGAGGTTCTAATGGGCTGAAGTTTCCCTTCTGGCATTTCACACCCCCTTCCCACAGCTCCAGTGTATAGCGAAGCCTTTGCCCTGCCGTCGGCTCTGTTTTTAAAACTATCCTTCTGGTCTAACATTGTATGTCCCGACACGTGTTCTTCATGTGACAGATGTCTTGTGTAGAGAGAGTCGGTTAATTCACTCCAAATTAGATACTAGCTAAGGTTGCCCAGTCCATGGTTGTTGTGGGTTTTCCGGGCTGTATTTGTGATCTTGGCATTGTAGTTCCTGACGTTTCGCCAGCAGCTGTGGCTGGCATCTTCAGAGGTGTAGCACCAAAAGACAGAGATCTCTCAGTGTCTCAGTGTCTGAGAGATCTCTGTCTTTTGGTGTTACACCTCTGAAGATGCCAGCCACAGCTGCTGGCGAAACGTCAGGAACTACAATGCCAAGACCACGGCAATACAGCCCGGAAAACCCACAACAACCATCGTTCTCCGGCTGTGAAAGCCTTCGACAATACATTGCCCAGTCCATGTTGGGAAATTCCTGGAAATTTGAGGAGGACTAGGGGGAGAAGGGAACTGAGTGAAGATTTGATTCCACAGAGTTTGTCAGTCCTTGGCAAGTAAATCCCTAAGTTCTCCACAGCAATCACACAGGTGAATTGGTTGAGGTAACTTTTATTAGAGGTCTATCAGGTTCAAGGTGCTCAGACAGTGGAATTGGCAGCAGTGACATATTGAGGGAAAGCATGACTAGTTATAGGTTAATGTCCCGCCCCCAGGTTAGTAGCCCATTGGAATTCTGGTGCGAACGCCAGAAACAAAAAGTATCAGAGTTTAGACTACGATAAGCAACAATAGCAAATTGGGAATGAAATCATCCCTGGCAAGATACATTTCAGACTGGCTGCATCAGGTCTCAAGGCTGTTAGCTGCAGAAGTGAAAGTGTTTCAAAGCAGAGATAACACACTGAACTTCCAAATAACAGGCATTGACTGGTACTCAGAACTCTGCATAGTGTCAGAGGACTAATTGGTTGCATATAACATACACATGGCATGTAGTGCAGGTAGGCATACATGACAGAGTTCACCCTCCAAAGCTGACATTTCAGCTGATCTCTGCAGTCTGGAGATCAGTTGTAATCCCAACAGATCACCAGGCTACACCTGGAAGCTGGCAACCCTGTTTAACTCCTTCCCCAACCTGCCCCATGAAAATCCTTGAGCATGGTTTTCCATTACATTATCTGTCTGATGAAGCAGGTTTTAACCCACAAAAGCTCCTATTGAAAGAAATGTTTTCTCTTTCAAGCGCCTCTGAATTTTTGTTACATTTTGCAACAAAAGAGTATTATTAACTTAGTCTCTCTACATGTGATGCTGGGATGCATGTCTGTCAAGTGTTGGGAGACTCTATGTTAGCCGGGAAGCGTATTTTTGAAAGAAAAAGCCAGTGGAGATTGCTCCAGAGGGGACAGATTCTCTCACATCTCTCCTCTGGTGTGCTGGATTGTCTCCGATCCTTTGCCCTGAGTCTCTTGCTGCTTAAAACTTTGAATTAACTGAGCCTTGGCATGGCAAAGGCTCTGGAAGGGGAGACACCGGAGGTGGCAGAGAGCTGTGAGAGAATCCATCTCCTCTGGAGCGATCTCCGCCAGCTCTGTCATTTAAAACTATGATTCTCGGGTAATGTTGCATCTCCCAACATGTGAAGAATATGTGTCAAAAGTATTATCTAGAGAGAATCTCAGTTTCAGGTGAACAGCCACGTTGGTCAGCAGTAGAAAGGCAGGATTTGAGTCCAGTGTGGCACTTTGGAGACCAACAAGATTTTTTTTCAAGTGTATAAGCTTTTGAAAGTCATAGCTCCCTTCTTCAGATTCTGGGAGGAGTGGAGATCCCTGAGGCCACTCCTTTCTATCTGAAGAAGGGAGCTGTCTCGAAAGCTTGTACACTTGAAAAAAATCTCGATAGATCAAGATGACTAGCCATGTTAGTCAGTCTGTAGCAGTAGAAAAGAGAGAGTCCAGTAGCACCTATAAGACTAACAAAATTTGTGGAAGGCTTTTGTGAGTTACAGCTCACTTCTTCAGTATCTGTATCTTCAGTATAGTATCTGAAGAAGTGAACTGTGATTCAGGAAATCTCATACCCTACCACAACTTTTAGTCTTATAGGTACTATAATGCCATAGAGTCCACCCTCCAAAGCAGCAATTTTCTTCTTGCATCTGACAAAGAGAACTGTGGTTCTTGAAAGCTTATGCTACAGTAAAGTTGGTTAGTCTTAAAGGTGCTACTGGACTCTGCCATTTTGCTACTACAGACTAACACGGCTAACTCCTCTGGATCTATGGAGATCGGTTGTAATTCTGGGAGATCTCCAGCCACCACCTGGAGGCTGGCAACCCCCTGGACTCTTGCTCTTTCGTATTGGAAAAAATCTTGTTAGTCTCTATAGCGCCACACGGGACTCAAAGCCTGCTTAGATCCAGAGGAGTTAGCCGTGTTAGTCTGTAGTAGCAAAATCAAAAAGAGTCCAGTAGCACCTTTAAGAATAACCAATTTTATTGTAGCATAAGCTTTCGAGAATCAAGTTCTCTTCGTCAGATGCAGTTTGGATCATGCATCTGACAAAGAGAACTTGATTCTCGAAAGCTTATGCTACAATAAAATTGGTTAGTCTTAAAAGCCTGCTTAGCAACTCAGCCCTCCTTTGCTTCCCCAAAGGCGCCTCAGCCGAGGTGCAGCGGCCTAGGCCTCCGCGGTCTCCTAGCAACCGGCCGGCCACGCTGATTGGCCAGGGCGCTCCCGCCGCCATTTTCAAACCTCTGAGGGAGGGCGCGAGGCCTCCTCGGCCATTAACTATTCTCCGCCCGTGCTCGGCAGCGGTGGCGGAAGAGGAGACGAGTCCGGCCCGGCCCGGCATGGAGAGCGGCCCGCTGCCCGGCAAGCCCCCTCTGAGGAGGCAGGGGAGGCGGCGGCGGCCCAGCGCTGCCGGGGCCGCTCCCGAGAGGCGCAGCGGCGGCGCGTCGCTCACCGAGACCCCCGGCGGGACCGAGCAGGCCGCGGCTGCTGTTGCCTCCTGCGGGCGGTGAGTGGGGGAGGGGCGAGAACCCTCAGCGCAGGGAGAGGCCTTTAATAGTGGGGTTGCCAACTCTGGGCCGGGAAATTCCGGGAGGTTTGGGGGTGCGGAGGCTGGGGGAGGGGTTTGGGGAGAGGCGGGGCCTCGTTGGGGTATAATGCCACAGAGCGCCTCCCCCCACACCGGTCCCAAGGAAGCCATTTTCTCCAGGGTCAAAAGATCTCTGCGGCCTTGAGTTCAGGTGTCATTTCTGGAGACGCCCAGCCACACGCTGGAGGTTTGAAAGAAGCAGTAAGCCGTGAAAAAAACTCACTCTGGATCCATTGCATGTCCCAAATGATCAAACCTTTTTTATAGCAATATCCGTTATATCAAAATTCATTCTATAAAGTGCATAATTAACCATTTTGAAAGTGCTCCGTCCGTGCTCCTCTGAGCTACTTGTGCTTCATGCTGTCTAATGTCAGAATTGCTTATCTTCTGTCTCAGCAATTCTTCAACTCTGTATTGGATTCTTACTACTACTCTGTCTTTGTAAACTTGTATTTACTTACCCTACGGCATGGTTTATGGAAATGTCCTTGAAATCGACTGTACTAATCTCACACTCTGTAATCCGCCTTGAGTCTCAGCGAGAAAGGTGAACTATAAATGACATAAATAAATAAATATTGGTATCCAGAACATCAATGATCTGCTACAATCTAGAAGATGATTAATTATGTGCTTTATAGAATGAATTTTGATATCGAGTATTATGCTATAAAAACTGTTTTGTAATTTGAGACATGCCCATGTATTTATAGATGCAGAGGAGTTAGCCGTGTTAGTCTGTGGTAGCAAAATCAAAAAGAGTCCAGTAGCACCTTTAAGACTAACCAATTTTATTGTAGCATAAGCTTTCGAGAATCAAGTTCTCTTCGTCAGATGCCTGATACAGAGACTGGTCAAATCTTCTGTATTTGACCAGTCTCTGTATCAGGCATCTGACGAAGAGAACTTGATTCTCGAAAGCTTATACATGTATTTATAGTTAGCTTTTCACGGCGTATTGTTTCTTTCTAGTTACTAGTTGTTCTTTCTAGTTTCCTCAGAGGCCTGGTTTTATTTATTTTATTTTATGTCGTTTATAGTCTGTCTTTTTCACTGAGATTCAAGGTGGATTACACAGTGTGAGATTAGTTCCGTCAATTTCAAGGATATTTCCTTAAAACAATGCCATAGGGTAGATAAACACAAGTTCACAAAGACATAGCGCATTAGTAGGAATCCAATAAAACACAGTGGTGAAGCCTATAGTGGTGAGGTCTATGGTTCCTAACTCATTAGCAGAGCATTTGAGACCCCCTCCCTACAATACAATTATGAAACAGTTTTTATAGCAAAATCCTTTATAGTTGGGTAGAAATAAAACCTGCCAACCATGTGGCTTGGCTGCAGGATGTGAGGAGTGAAGGTAGCCTGCAAGGCTTGACTATGATCTGCCATTTAATGATTAGAGTCCCTCTGGCTTGCTCATATCCATTCCTCAAAGGAACTCTGGGCAGTATGCATGGCACTTCTCACTCCCATTTATCCTCACAATGACCTTGTGAGGTAGGGGAGGCTGAGAGACAGTGGCTGGCTCAAAGCAGCGAGCCGTAAGGCCCATTTGCTGATGTGTTTCCTGTGGAATGTAACCCCTTTATGGCCTCTTGCTTACAAAAAAGTTGGCTGGCACTGGCTACCAACATCAGCCCTGCCTCTAATACACTTATGTGTGCCGCGGACTACACCAAGTCTTTGCATCTTGTTCTGTTTTAAAAATGCTTTTGTAACATTCTGCCTGAAGAAGAGTTCTGCGGAAGTGGAAAGCTTGCATGCTGTTATGTGTCATTGGGCTATTTCTAATAAAACGTTTTGTGTGGATTGTGTTTTGGTTCAAGGTCACCCTGTGAGCATTTATGCTTGAGTGCAGATTACAACATGGGTCTCCCCAGTCTTGTCCAGTACACAGATCACTACGCTACAGGCTCGTCATGTTGCGGCATATTATGTTTGCCTTGTTCCAGTTTAAACACACTCAAAGATTTGGGTGCGTCCAGCAAAAATTATTAATTACTTTTTTTGACCTGCAGGCCTTCATGCCCTATCACAACTTACTTTTGAAAGTTTCTTTGGTTCAAAAGTGGCTTGTTGGGGGTGGGTTTCTTCTGTCTGTTTATCCCAAAACCTTTTGTAGTTCCTTAGATATTAGCTGTGCTTTGCATGGCCAGGACCCCAACTTCGTTCGCCACCTGCTTCTATTTAAGGCCCCTTGCTTGATAGCTGAAGAGCCATTGGATTGTGATGTTACTTCTTCCCAACCCGCTACTGGACTTCCTCAAGTTTGCTATTTAATTTGAATTTAGAAATCATCCTTGCAAGGTGGCCACATTCCTCCTTCCCTCCATCTCTATACTGCATCTAAGGCAGGCCTATTTTCTTTAGCTCTAGGAACCATCCTAAAAATTTAGCCTCAGACATTTCAGGTATTTTCATGAACATATTTTCTACCTATTGATGCTGCAAAACCTAGTCCAAAATGCTTCACAATTTATCATAATTTTATTAAAGCTATGACAAAAATGTGCTCTTATCATCACTACAACAAAAAGCTAACCTCTAACCCTAGCCTAACATCTCTCCAGCTTTTGATAATTTTCATTATTACTTTAAAAAGCTCCATTTAATTGAATATTAGTGCCAGTATAGAAAACAATTGTTTAATAAATAAATTCATCGGCCACCACTGAATGGTGTAAAGTTAAAAAAATAAGACAAGAAATGACAAAAATTTCATGCTCATTTTGTTTATTGAAAACATTTGTATGCTACCTTTCCTCCCAACTTAGGATACCCAAGGCAGTAAACAATGAAAGCAGTGTTAAAATATAGATAGAAAATATTTTAATTAAAGAAAACTTATAAACACACAGATACACAGACAGGGTGGAGGGCCAATGAGAGTTAGAGAGAGAATGCTAAACAAAACAAAATCTTTACCCCGTGATGGAAGAAAATGAGAGAGCAAGACAGGTGAATCTCCCAGGGGAAGGAGTTCTAGAGTTTGGGCACCATGACAAGCGCTTTCTCACGTTGCCCCCCCCCCCCCCCATTTAGCTTCAGACGGCAGGGGCACCTGAAGTTGGGCCTCAGAAGATGACCGGAGTGGTTGAGTCGGGTATTTTCATGTTCGTTTTTATGTCATACAACAAAACATATTAAATTATAAATAAGCTTTGTATTTCTTCTGAGGATCGCCAGGAAATGCTACAATAAAGTAATTGCTGAAAGTACTAGGCACCATAGCGCCTGGGGTTTGTCAACCCCTGATCTATGGATTTACTTCACTGACAGGGCAAGTCTATCACTGTTGGTTGGAAGGGGTGGTGGTGGTGATTTGCCCTCCCTTCCATAGCTGTATTTTAGGCCTGCTTTATATATGATGACGGTTAATGTTACATGTGTAATAGACATGGAAAGTCAGCTGTGTGGAATGTTATATGAAGAAAAAGGGGGCGATTTTGCAATTCCTGCTGATAAGGCAAAATGCCAGCTAAAACTTTCGCAAGTACTTTAAGAACACTTTTGAAGCGAGTCGGGAGACTCTGCAGCTAGTAATACATCCGGTGGTGTATTGTCGAAGGCTTTCACGGCCGGAGAACGATGGTTGTTGTGGGTTTTCCGGGCTGTATTGCCGTGGTCTTGGCATTGTAGTTCCTGACGTTTCGCCAGCAGCTGTGGCTGGCATCTTCAGAGGTGTCTCTGAAGATGCCAGCCACACCTCTGAAGATGCCAGCCACAGCTGCTGGCGAAACGTCAGGAACTACAATGCCAAGACCACGGCAATACAGCCCGGAAAACCCACAACAACCAACATCCGGTGGTGTTTGTAAAGAATTTGTGATAGGACCCATTTGAATTTACTGTTTGATACTGTATTTATTGCATGTATATGACACTTTAAGCACTTTTGCACTTTCTTAAAAAGATTTCTAAAACTGATAAAAATTTTCTTGACAATTAGAGTTTTTTCCTCTGATAGGGTGTCCCCTTTTTCCTGATCTAGTGCAGTTTTCCGAGGAACCCCTTGCTTTGCCTCTGGAATGTTATATGGACTGGTGCGGCTCTTAAATTTAGGCCTGGTCTGTATATGTGTTCTAGAGCAAACTGTACTACTTTAGACTGTAGATGAAGGACTTGGATTTTTGAATGTGTCCCCATAGCTCATCCCCATAGTTCTGTCTTGGCGAGTGGTCCTGTAGCATAAACTCTTTCATTAATACTTCTGCTGAAGTGGGCTGTTCCTTCAGTCGTTCAGAGTCTGAGCGTTAATTCCTTCTGAAAACACTGCAGAGCTTTTCTGTTTGAGCTCGCGCATAACCCGTGCTGTGCGGTGGAAATTCTTCTGTGGAAAAATTTGTGCCCCACATACATAAATGTACAGTGCAATCCTGAGCAAAGTTAGTTCAGTCTAAGCCCACTCTGTTTAGGATTGCACTGTGAGTGTTTATCTGCTCTCAGATCTATTATGTTGCAGATCAGTCATGTTGGATGGGCTAAATGTGGAATATGAAGCATGGGCAAACCTCTGTGCTGCTTCCAGGTCCAAGCCTATGCATAGTTTGTTTGCCTTCTTTTGCTAACATTATTTACATTCTGTTAACATTATTAAAATTATTTAAATTTGAATCGGAAAATTTTTTATTCAAAACCCACATCACTGCACGTAACCGCAAAGTTTAAGACAGTTAGATAGTTTAAGTTCTGTATAGTATTAACTGGTCATTTTGTTTTACTGGAAGAGAGTATAATTTAGCTCTTAAAAAGTCACTGATCTTATTCTGGAAATTCTACAGTGTATTCTTGTTGCTTTCTGAATCTCCTTTACATTCCTTGACATCACTCTTAAGGCTTTCCACCTCTCTTCTTCCAATGCTATCCGTTCTTTTCACCTAGTCTTGAAGCAGATGCTGTCATCAACAATAAAATCTGGATTTTTTTTAATGAGTAGACTCTTCCTTTTGACAACTAGTTTGTGAGCTAATTCACTGAAGTAAAAATCAGTTGCCTTTCCCGGGTAGTTCTGATGCATCCCATTTGGTAATTTCTTTCCTTTCGTACGCTTCCTCTGGAGCATAAGTGATGAAAACTTTTTCCAGCTTACCTCCACGTGAATGAGTTATTTGACTGGTCAAGCAAGCAAACAAAAACAGCTGGTCAATTGACCATCAAACGTTCCTGAAATAGTGAATGCATTTTACTGCAGTAATAACAAGAGAGGAAGTGTGCACATTTCACAACTGGCTTCTGGGAGACTTCACTCCCCCCCCCCCCCCCCGGCCCAGTTTTGCACAGCACCATGGGCCCAGCTCACAGACAAGCTTTGTCTTCCCACTGTGATGCAGTAGACTCCTAAACACTTCTAACTTGTGTAGAGCAGCAACCTTTTATTTACAGAAATTCTGGCACCTAGGGCTTAGAGCCTTTGCACATGTGCAGAGTTTATTCCACAAGTTTCCAAGAATGAGCTGGAGTGAAGGAAGTGCTTGCTACTCAGTTGTGGGTGTGTGAGCAAGACACACAGATAGATGGATGCAAGGGGGAAGAAGAGCCCCTCACCCTTGCTGCTCCCATCTGTCATGTCATTCAATAGAAGAGGTAGGCCGTCACTCGTACAGAGGTGTTCTTGCCTGTGGAATGATGACCTGTTCTTTTACCAGTATCGATCAGTAGACCAGCGTCTCAGCCTTACCCCCCTAGTGTCTCTCTAGTA
Source organism: Eublepharis macularius (assembly GCF_028583425.1). Classification (NCBI taxonomy): domain Eukaryota; kingdom Metazoa; phylum Chordata; class Lepidosauria; order Squamata; family Eublepharidae; genus Eublepharis; species Eublepharis macularius. The sequence continues at coordinate 4,405,206 of NC_072798.1, forward strand.
ATTGAGAGTGCTGAGACACAGCATCGCTTCTGTTGTTAATACTAGCTTTAGCTTTTTAGTAAAGTTATTTTACAAGAATGTTTTTATGGGTTTCATTGGTTATGTATATTTTTTGTATGGATCTAAGAGAACATTAAAATTGGTCATCCATTTCGTAGCAAACTATTACAAGTTTTGAGTAAAGTAACAAAACCGGTTTTATGCAGAATGCTCATTGTGTTTAGAAGTGTGAGTTTCATTGAAAACAATGTTTAAAAATAGGTTTTACAATCTCTTTTGCAGAAATTCCACATCCACTGTGCATTTTCTTTCAATTTTATTTAAAATGCTTGTACCCGGCACTACTCTTCTGAGGTGGCCCCCATGCAAGATAAAGCGCAAAAAAGTGAAAAAAAAACAAATGCAGATAACAGCCATATGCTAAGCCAGTAGCTAAATATTATGCATACAGCCTGAACCAAAGAAGTCAGGACTGAAGTGCTCAGGGTTACATGATGATAGTAAAAAATACAGAGAAAGCAAATGGAATTGGCAGAGGACAAAATGCTTAAACTGTCAGCAAAGGCCTACATACTGGGGAGGGGGGACAGCACATGAAACGACCCTGGTTTTTCAAACAAGCATAAAGCTGAGCACAGGGATGAAATCTATCTGGAAAAAAGCACAACTAATGTCCATTGCATGTTGCAGTGTTGAAACTCACTGGTAGGCGCTTATCTACATCAGCAAATGGTACCCAGTGGCAAAGCATTCAGTCCTTGTCCCTACCCAGGCATCTCTCTGAGCTATTTCTTATGATGTAGTCCTGTAATCCGGGTAGAAACCCCTCCTGAATAATTTAGCTTTGCATAGTTTGTGGAAAGCCAGGAGAGAAGAGGCTTTCCTGACCACCTCAGGCAGGGCATTCCATAAGGGGGGGGGGGCACCACAGAGAAAGCTGTTGATTTTACCCAACTCCAGGGCGGTATCTGCAGAAAGTCCTGTCCAGATGAGCAAAGCTGCCATGGTGGAAGAGGTGGCTGCACAGATATGTGAGGCCGAGGCCGTGAAGGGCTTTGAATGTGGTAGTCATGACCTTGAATTGTGCCGGGTAACTGATAAGTCAGTAGAGTGCAGAATGGGAGTGATATGCATGCTCCATCTAACTCCTCAGAGTAAACAAGCTGCTGTGTTCTGCACCAGTTTATGTCTCCAAGTTGACTTTGAGGGGAGACCAATGTAGAGAGTCAAGTCAAGTTTATTATTACAGTCTGCGACCAGCACATATAAAACCATTTGCAAATCAGTTTAAAAACAGTTGAGACTGGATACAGGAGAAGAACAGTGAATAAATATAAGAGTAGAAAATAAAATCATCATAAATTAGTTGTTTAAAAGGTTAAAATACATTCAGTCTGCCTTATGTGATTTATGTTGCTTGTAGACCTGGGCACAGAATCTTGCTACTTGACGTGTTGTCTGGTGATTCCGCTCAGACAAAAGATAATCAAGTTTGATTTTATTTGAACTTCCAGGGAATCTTTCTACTAATGGACTAATGGTTTCCACTCTAAATTTACTGTGATTTGGACAGTTAAAGAAGATGGGCTCCATTGAATCAATTTCTCTTAGGGGACAGGAGCAAAGCCTAAGAGAGTAAGGGACAGCTTTAAACTTCCCTTCCAGAACAGCAGAGGGTAGAGTTGAACTTCTAGCTAAGGTAAATGCCCTTCTGGAGTTACTGGATTCAAGAAAGTAAAAATAGGCTGCAGGAGCGGCAATATATTAAGTAGTATCTGAAGAAATAAAACCTGGTGCTCTAAGTAAATCTGTTTGTCTTTCAATGTCTGTCACTCTGCTTAATGAGTGATTTTGCCCGGTCTAACCCCATGACTAGCAGACTTTGAGGGGAAAGACCCAATTTTCCCAGGGATTTCAGAGTCGCCTTTTTGACAATGTAGAGTGCATTACAGCAGTCTAGTCTCGATGTTACTGTGGAATGAATTCAGGTGGCCAGATCGGCTGTATCAAGGTAAGGGGCCACCTTCCAGGCTAGTTGACTTGTGAGAAGGCCGCATTTGCAGCTGTATTTACTTGCTTCTCCAGCAGTGCTGGGTCTAGTTAACCCCTAGGCTCTTAGTTTAGTTTATTCTTGAGTCGGCCAATTATGTATACTGACAAGAATGTGTACAAGGGATAGAGATGTAAAATTTCCATAAATTTTGAAATCATTTCCCTCAGGTTCTTTTTTTCTTTCCTGAAAAATACAGAGAAAACTGAAATATGTGCAGTACTTATTTTTCTATCAAACCCAAACTCATTTTAATGCTTTAACAACATAAAATGCATCATTTATAATTTGGCACATAAAACTGTATCATATATTTATGAAATTTAAAACTATAAAATCCTTAATTTTCTACAAGCAAAATTACAAGTATGCCGAATACTGGAAACTGCACCATCCTATGCTAGCTTAATTTTTCCATCTGAGAGGTAGGAAAAAATAAAAGTTGAAATTAAACAAATTTTGTAGTTAACAGAAGAAAGTGCAGTATTTAGGTAGATATAGTCAAAGTAGGACTACCAGCATATTTGGATATTGAACTAAACTTTATCATATTGAAAGCACTGAATTCTTTAAGACTGTTATCAAACACAGAGTGTTTTGATTGTTGTTTAATTATTTAAATTTAGACAATAAACATCTTTGGAAATAAATTATGTATATCTACGGTATACACAAGAATTTTCATTATCTAATGCTGTAGATTATTTTGCATAGAAGTCTGCACGCTGCATATTTTGAGTGAGTAAAACTTGTCTTAAATATTTCACCTAAATGAGGACATATTATAGGGGTTTGTTTTTCAGTGGTCCCCAAAACTGGAAGAAAAGGTATTGGCGGATTGTTATCACATCCCTGCACATGTGTGAACATGCGTGTTCAGACTGAAAATTAGCTTGCTTGTTTGTTCAGGAAGTGGGAACAGGGATCTTTACCTAGTGAGGTGGCTGAGAGTAAATGTGAGGAGTGCGACTCAGCTGGAAAAAGACAACAGAAACAGTCTTTAGAAGTTTAAAGAGAAATATGGATTTTATTGAGGGGTTTGGAGAAGGGACTTGTCCTGAATAAATATTAGCAGATATTAAAACAAAAACCAAGCAAATAGCACATTTCTGAACATCACCCAGAAAACATCAGCCAGAGCGATTCCACTTTGGAGCAGGAGTTACCTCTATGCTAAAGGCTGTAAATATGGGGAAATGGGGAACTGAAGAGAAGCGAAGCAAGTGCACAGTATTTCCAACTATGAGGCTAGCAGAGAGGGATAAAATGCTAGCTCTGTTTAGTGCAGCGTGAATGAAAAATAAGGGGAGATAGATTAGAGATGGGGAGCAAAGATACAGCTTTCCTGTTCTGTGTAGAAATCAGGAGGAAGAAGGAAGGATCCAAGGTGTTGGAAGCTTGTTGTGGTCTGTGAGAAGCCCAGAGTGATTTCAGCAAGAGTTGATCAACTGTGGGGTTGGGGTAGCAGGTAGGATCCAGAAAGCTGCTACCAAAGTTCTGGGGCTGAGACATGGCTTTTATGCACCTCTAGTTGTATTGAAGAGGGCAGATTTTCTGCTGTGACTGGATTGGGTCCAGGCTACACACTTTGAATCTAATTGGAAGGTTTGAATTTTAGAGGAGTGGACGGAATTCCAAATATGGACATGGCTACTTTACTTGACAGGTGGCCAACTCAAGCCTTGGACGAAGACTTGATTGGCTTGATTAACTTAACAAAGGCCAGGAGAAGACCTCAGTGTAGCAGTCCTAGACTTCCTCAGTGGTCTCTTTTCCAGGGCTGACCCAGTTTAGCTTCTGAGATCTGACAAGATAAGGCTAGGGTGGGCTGTCCAGGTCAGAGTATACTTCCTTTGGTGGTGGAGAGTGCTGTCAAGTTATAGCTGACTTATGGGGGCCTCTGCTGGGGTTTTCAAGGCTAAAGACTAACAGAGGTGGATCTCCTTTAGCCAAGCTGTGAAGCATGAGCTGCATGTCAGCTCGTATCCAGTAGATGGCAGTAGAAGATAGTGATACTGTTGGAAATATTTAATTAGGAGGTGCCTAAGGAACTAAACTGTCTACCAGGCAGCAGTAATGTAGACATCCTCGGCCTTCAGCTTTCATTGCAAATCAGATAAGACCCACTCATATTATGTGGAATTGAGTGGAAGGAAAAATGCTGAACTCCAAAGAAGAAGAACTCGGTTAACAAAAACATACAACAGCTTTCATTTTCTTGTATTTTAATAAGGGCGGGCTTACCACTGTGATGCCTGCTTGTGTATGTGTTTGCTTCATGTTTCGCCCTTCAAAGTGGTAGGCCTGCTATCCGCCTCTAGTTGTGATCACAGAAAAGTCTCCTGAGGGTGGATCTGCATGGATTTTTTCTAATGTGGTACAACTGCAGCTTTCCAGCATTCCCATCAATGCATGAATCAAAGCGTGCTCCAGACAACCACCTGAAAAGCCTGAAGAACAGCAAGCTTTTCTACCCAAAGCCGCAGCCACCAGGGCCCGATAATAAAAATTCTGCCCCAGTGTAACTTCCAGAACATGAATTCAAGTCTAGCCGAGTCCCAAAGGTTAACTGGAAAAGAGCAGCCACACAAAACTTTCTGAGCCCGGCTGATGAAGCTGCCCTGGACCTGATCTGGGAAGGAGAGAAGGCCGTAGGTCGTGTAGTAGCCCGGTATTCCTCTCTGAAAGGAGAGAGCCTAGAGCAGATGGTCTCATTGTGATCCAAGCTGGCAGGTGGGCCTGTAAAGGGGGAGGCAGATTCCCTCCAGATACACGGTCGCCAAGCTGTGAAGGGCTTTCAGTATGACCAGTAGTGCAGGTAAGAAAACGAGGGCAAATCTGTTGCTTGCTTGTACACAGAGAGAAACTTTTTCTCAAACAAGACTACAGCCTATCTGATTTTGCCCAGAGTACTGGGGGGTTTCTGAAGCTTTCTGGGGATACTTGTGCGCGGTTTTTAATGTTCTTTTGGTTTTGTTTCTGCCCTTCTCCATACCTGGAAAGGCCTTAGATGTGGATTTTAGAATTCACTGCTTATGCATCCAACTTACATGGCATTTCTTTTATTCTGAAATCCTCGAAGTGAACACCACAAAAATTATTATAGCACAGAAAACAGTATTTTTTATGCTTCTGCGCTGCAGGGTACAAGCATGAGCACAAGGTGGCGCAAGTGAAGGCGTTTGTAGATTTTGACTTGAGCTTTCCTTTGCCTCCTTTCCTTTTGTTCTGCATGGAAAATCTTTTGATCTTAAGTATCTAGAACGAAGTGAATTTTTCTAAACATCCTTTTTTTGAGCTTGAGGATAAAACACTTTTTCTTCCCTGGCTACAAACTATTTCCCCTCTTAAATAGCTGAGAAGCATCCCCCGCACATTTAATAAGAAATGGGCATTGATCCATTGATTTACATGGATTTAGACTGGAGTAACTATGTTTAGGATTGCACTTAATCCTACCCTTAATGTACTCTTAATCCTACAGTGGTTTAAGTGTAGTGATGTGCAGGTTGCAAAGCCGGCCTCCGTGGCTGGAATGGGTGACTTTGCAAGACATACGCCCAAACTAATTGTGAGACATTAACACCTATTTGACAAGTACTTTATTCACTTTCACTTGGATGGAGCGCTAAGTAGCTGCAGGAGACTATAGTTGGCATCCCCACCAGCTGCCCCAATCTCTTGCGTCGTTACTTTACGTTTAAGAATTGTTTCTGCAAATGTACCTTTTCACTTTATGTAACGCCCCCCCCCCCCTTCTCACCATATCAGAGATGTTAGTGGCCGTATGTCTGTACAAGCATTATGAGCATAAACAGCAGAGTGGTCGGAGGGCGGTAATAAACAGCTTGTGGGAAGAAAGCCCATATATATAAAATGATGTGGAAAACTGCCTGGGTGATGAGGAGCAAAACTTGAAATTTTAAGCCATCTCCTGCTGCTACTTTTTAAGAAGTAGCTTGAGATGCAGGAATTGCTGGCAATTAGAAGTTTGCACTGCATGGAGATAAACCTGATCCTTGGCAGGCTTCCTACAGCGGATGACGTGTAGTGATGTGCAGGTTGCAAAGCCAGCATCCATGGCTAGCATGGGGGACTTTTGCAAGACATTTGCCCAAACTAATTGTTGGACATTAGCACCTATTTGACAAGTACTTTTATTCACTTTCACTTGGATGGAGCACTAATCGCTTGTCTGTCAGTCCTGGCACCCGAACAGTGGAATTCTCCCCCCCCTCCAGGAAGATTCTTAAGTCCCCTTTTGTAAGCTAATCATCGGGCATGCAAAAAAGAGAATTTTAGGAGAGGATTGCTAAAAGCATAAAGACAAACGATAAACGTTTCTTTAAATAAATCCAGAGCAGGAAACTAGCCAGAGAAGCAGTTGGGCCTTTGGATGACTAAGGAATGAAAGGAACTGCTGAAGAAAGATGGGGGGGGGGGATGGCAGAGAAACTCAATGAATTCTTTGCATCCGTGTTAACTGTGCGAAGTGTGGGGCAATGTCTCCGCAGCACAGCCTTCAGGAAGGGAGGCTGAAGAAGTGAGTCGAAGTGAGGTGACGAGAGACGAAGTTTTAGACCTGCTGGGGAAATTAAAAGCCAGCCAGTCTCCAGGTCCTGATGCATACACTTTAGGGAGCTCAAACGTGCGATCATTGGTCTACTAACTCATACATGTAACTTGTCACTAAATCAGCCACGGTACCAGAAGACTGGAGACTAGCATATATTACAGCAATTTTTAAAAAAAAAAAGAGTTCAGAAGGGAACCAGGAAATTAAAGATCAATTAGATTAAATTCTGTCCCAGGCAAATTAGTAGAAACTGTAATCAAAGGTAGAATTTATCAGACACGTAGAAGAACAAAGCCTGCTGAGGGGAAATCAGCACGGCTTTTGCAAAGGGAAGTCCTTCACCAACCTTTTGGAGTTCTTTAAGAACGTAAAGAAGTATGTAGGTAATAGCGACCTGGAAGTCATTATTTACTTAGACTTTTGAAAGGCTTTGAAAGAGGGCAACCAAGATGATTGGGGGACTGGAGCATCTCTCCTATGAGGAAAGATTGAAGAGTCTGGGACTTTTCATTTTAGAAAAGAGATGACAGGGCTGGGGTGTGATAGAGGTTTATAAAATTATCCACCGGGTGTAGAGAGCAGAGAGAACGTTTTCCTCCTCCCAAAATATTTGAACTTGAGACCGCCCAGTGAAGTTAATGGGCAATAGATTCAGGGCAGACGAATATATTTCTGCATACATGAATGAATGAGATGTATACATTAAGATGAAAGCCAGTTTGGTGAAGTGGTTAAGAGTGGCAGGACTCTGGAGAGCCAGGTTTGATTCCCCACTCCTCCGCTTGAAACCAGCTGGGTGACCTTGGAGCAGTCACAGCTCTTCCAGAGCTCACTCAACACCCCCCCCCACCTCACAGGCTGATTGTCATGAAGATAATAACAACACACTTTGTAAATCGCTCTGAGTGGGCATTAAGTTGTACTGAAGGGCTGTATATTAATCGATGATGATGATGTGGAATTCACTGCCAGAGGATGCAGTGGTGGCTACAAGGCATAGATAGCTTTAAAAGAGGATTAGACAGAATCATGGAGGGAGAGGTCTATCAGTGGTTACTAGTCACAGTGACTAAAGGGAGCCTCCCCATTCAGGGGCAGTGAACCTCAGAATACCAGTGCCAGCAGGTAACATCAGGGGAAGGCCTCGGCCTCCATGCCATGTTGTTGGCCCTCCAGAGTAACTCGTTGGCGACTGTGTGAGATGGGATGCTGGACTAGATGGTCTGATCCTTCAGGGCTCTTCTTACGTTCTTATGCTGCCTTGGGGGCCATAAGTTGAGTGGAAAGGCAGCATTATACTGTTTTAAATAAATCAATAACCAGCGTTGGGAACTGGATGAAAGACGGCCTGTACCAGCACCTCACACTGTTCTGTGGCAGGTGGCCGAAAACGAGGGTATTCAAACAACCTTCCTTCTGCGTTGACGGTGGCTGATGGTGTGGGTCTTCCACTTCTATCTTCCAGTGCTGAACAAAGCCTCTCATTCCACACCAACAGCTGGACTTCCATCCTATTGCTGTGTTACTCCAGGCATTTGAATTTCCTGCCACCTCTTGGACCATAAACGGCAGTTCAGCAATCCATATCTTCATTATGTTTGTTTTGTAGTCTTGTTAAATTGTGTCACAACCTGGGAATGGCAGAAAACAGCCTCTGTGTAAAGGTTAGTGGCTAAATGCCAGGTACGAGGAAAAACTCACGTAAGAGAATATAAAGCTCCTGGGCAAGTGGCCACAAACTTTAATTTTTTATTTTAATTGCCAGTTTGCACATTGGTTTATTGACAGGAAACCATTCAATGAATCAGGTTTCCAACAGGCTTCCTGCTGCTCTCTGGGCTGCCTCCTTAAGTCTTAGCTGCTTGCAAACTGCCTAGGCTTAGGTGTGAGAGAGGGTGGAGGAAGAGAGACCTAGAAAGGCAGCTACCAAGTAAACATTGATATGACTGTTCCTTTCTTTGAAGGGCAGTGCAGGCCTTTAATTCAACATAACCGTCATGTTTAAAATGAAAGGGCCTGTGCCACCCACGCTCTAGAAGCCTGCCTTCTTTTAATAACCTTTGCTTCAGTGACACAAGCATTACTCCTAACTCACCCAACCCAGCGATGTTCCTTTCCATTCTCCTCCGAGCCGTCTGCCTCGTCTGTAGCCTCCGCTCTTTCCTAGAAACTTCTCTTTCGGCAGTGCTTCGTTTCTTTGTTCATTGTTTCTCTGAAGCGCCCGGCATTTTTATGCTATTGCTTTTCTCTTTTCATGGCAGCTTTCTGGGTGATGCTCTCTCTGCTTAACCTACCTCACAGGGTTGTCGTGAGGATAAAACCGAGGAGAGGAGAATGATGTAAGATGCATTGGGGAGAAAAGGTGGGATATAAATCAAGCAAAAAAAATTTAAAATGTGTCAAGTAGATATAAAATTCCCTGGATCATAATTGTAATAATCTTTCACCCCCCTACTAAAGTTATGGGTTTAAAAAAGGTTGCGGGGGTGGATGGGTTCCAGTCTACTTCCATGACTTTCCATCTCTAATATGCCATAGTTGTTGTGAATATTCTCTCTGTCTTTTTAAGATTGTTTGCATTTCTTCAGATGACATATTTGTGAACATGGAGGAGAGATGGAGAAATAAGGCACTTTCGGAACTGTGATATATACAGATTCTAACGATTTACTGCTTGCACAGAATTTCAGTGCTATGTGTGGCCCTTAAGATGGTACCGATCCTGCCCCCCTACTCCAGCAACTACAGAGAGAGAGCCAACATCTAGTTAGTTAGGCTAGTTAGTGCTAATATTTCTTCAGAACAAAGCAAACCTTGTTTTATAAGTATGATATCCCGCAAAGGAGGGAAATACGCACTTAATCATGGGGAAGTTTTTTAAAAATCACAAATCTCAGGTCCTGAGTTTTGTTGATCTTTGTTAGTCATGAATCCTATCCTCCAAACAGCTCTCTAACCTTGAAATCTCAGGCGTTATCCCCTCCCTCTACCACCGTTGGCAGTCACTGTAAGTTGGGTATGGTCTCCGAGGATTCTGGCTTATGGATTTGGCACGTTGTTGTCTTTTGATCTTCTCTGTTGTCCTATGAGAGCTCTTGAAATAGGTAGAGTCTTCAATGGGAAACAAATGCACAGCTTGCCTCAGAACGGGCCTCTTGCCTGGCCAGCCGGAAACCTGCTATTAGTCTGGAATTCACTTGGTGTACTGAAGAGCTTACTTTAAAAGGAGGGAAAGTAAATCCCAAAGGCTTTGTGGATGGCAGCAAAGAACAGGAGTCTGTGCTGCATACCACATGGAAACTGCCTGGCGTTCATCTCGCTGTTGAAATGAGCACAGCACAAGTTGCACTTTCCCATCAGAGCGGTTGTCCTTACTGTTCCGCATTGGAGTCAGATCTCTCTTTTTCCCTTGAACACTGGCCACATTCTAAGCCTCTTTATTGCTGAGGCCATAACAGTTGCTCGTAGCTCAGTCTCGATTTGGTTGGGACTAGCTGTCCACGTTCATTTTTCAGTTGTGTGCACAGGCTTTAGAGAAGTAAGGTTGAGATAAAGTGTCCTGACTGATAAGTCAGCACTAGTGAAGAGTGTGTTGGACTTAGACCTGTAGGGTGTTGTGTCCAGCTCGGCTGTGGACTCACTAGGTGGATATGTTGCAATCTCTCAGTTTTGCTTCTCTGTGTGTAACCGAGAGGTAATAAGTAAAGGGCTAGGAATATTGCTAGTTTAGGCTTCAAATGTCTGAAACACATCTGCTGCGTGAAAGCCAGTACCTGAATCCAGTTGTTCACCTTTGGTTTCAAAAACTCCATCCCAATGCCAATTACCCACCTTATTGGTTCCGACTTTGGATCTGACCGCTGTTCATTCACTGGCCCTGAGGCCCTTGACTCTGGAACAGCAGCACCATCGGCACTCATTTACCAAACGTGGATGTAGAAGAGGCATTCACCATTGGGGACCTAATCTTGGATCTGTCAGTGGTTCCGATGTCGGATCCCTTCTCAAGACTGCCGCTGTACTACAGGTAGTACATACACCACCACCCTGGCTGATGCAACCGATTCTGCCCTCATTGGTTCCATGGCTGTCTCATCCAACTCCTCAGTCAGCCCAACGGGGAAACTGATTGATTGATTAGATTAGATTTTTCCCCGCCCTCCCCGCAAGCAGGCTCAGGGCGGGTTACAATCATAAATAAATTACAATAAATAAAACTGATAAAATACGTCTCCATATCAACATGGATTTCAGCATTCCAGATGGTGCACCCTTCCCCCTGTCCCTGCCTGCCATAAACTGGCAGGAACGCCTCCATCTTTTGCAGCGAATGGCTGCCTTTCCTTCTCATGGTCATTTGTCTATGCTTCCGACCCCAGTGGTTCTGAGTTCTCAGTTCCCAGGGCCTCCAGCAATGTTCTCTAAATCCAAAGATGAGGAGACTGCCTCACGCTTGGATATAACATTGGAATTAGCGTTGGATTCATCACCTGAAGGAACTGTAGGGGATACAGCCTCCTTGTCTCCCAACAATGATTTCTGTTTTTTCAGAACAGATGATATGAATGACTAAAGCGTCTGAATTCGACAAGGCCTAAAAGCAAGGTCCTGCAGACCCTTTATTCAAATTCTCCTGCTTCAATAGCCTTCCCTGCTGTAGAGGACCTGCTGGATATAGCGTACAACATCTGGGAAAAACCTGCCTCGGTGCCAGCTACTTCAAAGAAGCATGAAAATCTATACAAACGAAAGCAGCAAGACTGCGGATTTCTATTTACACACCTGCCCCCATCATCACTAGTGGTGGAGGAAGTTCAGGCTCACTACTGATGTGGTTCACAGTCATCCCTGGCGGATGGAGAGGGCTGAAAGCTGGGCACGTTGGGCAGAAAAATGTATTCATCTGCAGCCTTGAATTTCCACATTTCCAACAATAAATACAATAAATAGACATTAAAAGTAATATAAGATAAAAACATTGAAACAGTAAAAGCAGTAAAGAACAATTTACAGAGGCACCAAAGTAATCATAACCAAGGATATCTTAAAGGCCTCTGTAAAGAGGGCTAGCTTAACCTGGCACCGAAAAGATAGCATATTAGACGCCTGGCAGGCCGCAGCAAGGAGGGTGTTCCAAAGACAGTGGGCCACCACCGAAAAGGCTTTCTCCCGGTTGCCACCCTCCAAGCCTCTTGAGGAGTTGGCACCTGAAGGAAGGCCTCAGAGGCTGAGTGTGCGGTCTGGGTAGATTGCAGCTGGGAGAGGCGCTCCGACAGGTATTGTGGTCCCAAGCTGTATAGGGCTTTGTAGGTTAAAACCAGCACCTTGAATTGGGACCGGAAACGTACTGACAGCCAATACAGGTGGGCCAAAATTGGTCATATGTGTTTGGACCTCTGGGTCCCAGTTATGAATCTGGCTGCCACATTCTGCACCAGCTGCAGCTTCCGACCTCAAAGACGCCTATTTTCACATCTCTATTCACCCTGCACATAGGAAGTATCTCCTCTTTAAGTGCGGAGATGTTTGCTACCAGTACACTGCATTGCCTTTTGGGTTGACGTCTGCCCCACAGGTATTTATGAAATGGATCTCTGTGGTGGCAGCTGCTGTACTGTATTATGCAAATAAAGAGAAAAATGTTCTCTGTAGTAAAAATGATTATTCTCTTCCCGACACTTCAGGCAAGCAAAAAGTGCACTTGATGTTTCAGGATGCCTCTAGATATATTTCAGTGACTTATACCCTGGATTTCCCCAGATTTTTATGGATGCTTTGGGTCTGGTATTTAAAGGGCTGCATCCCGGTGTGCCAACTACGATCCCCAAGCTGCCATTTGTGGGCTATCCCATCACATAGGATGGTCCATCCGGCATCAATTAAAGACGAGGCTTGGTTACCAGGGCTTTTCAGGGGGTGTAAACGGCTGGCATCTTTTAAGAAGGGGAGGGAGAGACTTGGCTTTTAATTTGGAATTTATAAATCATTTTGTAAGCTGCCTTGAACTATGTAGATAAGTGGGGGTATAAATGTTTTAATAAATAAATAAAGTAGCACACAATCAGAATTCTACAGTGTGAATCTATCAAACCCCATTCTCATAGCAACATTTTTTCTAAAACATATTTCTAAAAACTATTTATTTACTTTGTTTATAGTTCACAGGATATAAAACAGTGCAATCAAACAACATAAGGAAGCCAGGGCAATAGGACTTGGATTACAAAATGAGAGAGCAATGCAGATATTCTCTAAGCGATTCAGAAAGTGGCTTACAAGGTGTGCATTAAAAGCATGTTATACCTACAATAATCATTGCAGTGGCTTGGTGCAGTCCGAAGTGTTTCAGATCTAAGCCAATGAAAGAGGCATTATATGTTCCTGTAAGGGTTACCTGCAGCTTTAGTAAAACCATGAAGAATAGGTAAAGGAACATAATATTTTAGCCTTGCAAGTAAGATACTAGCCTGCCCATACACACATTGTCTGTACGTTTATTTATATGTAATATGAAGGGTTTCCTGCCAGTTCATGTGGAGTTGATAGTTATCCTATATGACTAGCTTGGTAAATGGTCTTTGCATGTCTGACCTATAGTCAGAAATTAATTTCCTTTGCAGACAACTAAATTCATACACACTGGGCCTTGCTAGACAAGTCTGACTTGGGCCAGAAGTGCTGGAAGGGAAGCCTGGAGACAAACTGAAAGGAAAACCCGTTTGTCATTATAGGAAGTCTGACGCTGAGAGATAGAAGAAGTTTTTTAAGTGGTGAATTTGGGGCTGCAAAGGAACTGCCACAGTGAAATGAAAAGCATGCTTCCTAAGATTGCCAACTTTTGAACTGGCCCCTCTAGCTGTCCCTTCGATATTAGTTTGATCTGCAGCAATTGATCAGGTGATATTATTTAGCTCCAGGAATAAAATGCTCCCACTGTGCATGTGTGTGGTGGCGGGATGGTGGAAATATATGTAATATTAATTTTCTTACCAAACCTAAATTTTGTTTACTGATTTAATAACAAAAATGCATCATCTATAAGCTTGGTAGCATATACAAATGTACTATTTGGCATATTTATGGGATTTGAAAGTATAAATGTCTTAGTTTTTTATAGGAACAATGACATATCTACCCAGAACTTGAGAGAGTTCCAAACTGCTGCACTGTACGTTACCACGTGTATCTTAATTTTTGCCATGTCATACAGTCACAGTTGGTAGACCTGGGGTTGCCAGCACTTGAAATGCTGGTGGGAAGAAATGGAGGGAGGGGGATTGGGGAGCATGCTGGCATTGTGCTTACGGCTTTGCCATAAACTTTTTGAAAATCCTAGAGCGTTCAGTGCTGCCTCGTCCAGTTTTTACTGGAAGTGACATCAGTGAAGTCCAGTGCGCCAAGCCCCGCCCCCTGTTGGTCCCAGGTGTTGATGCCTGCAGTCTGGCAACCCTAGGAAGGACTACCATTCATATTTGGACATAAAATTAAACCTTAAAATTGAAAACACTTTTTATTAATATAATTAAACACATTATGGTATATTAATTGTTGCCAAAATGTTATGTATTTTGCATGAGAAAAACCTTGCCTTTAAAAGGAAAATCCTACTTTAAAAAGCACTTCACTCATTCAAAAAGATAAAATATGTCATAGTTTTTTCCAGCCCCCTCAACTTCCTCATTTTTTTTCCTGTTGGAAAAATGTGAGTGAGGCCTGGGGGAGGGGGGGCTTTTCCCCTCCAGCACTTCACATCTATAGATCTTTTCCTTTTCATTATTTATGTACCGTCTTTTTCACTGAGTCTTCAGGTGGATCACGCAGTGTAAGTCAATGCAGTCAACAGGCTGGGACAGGTGTCTGATGTAGCTCCCTTCAGAAACAGCCTAGGATATAAACAGACCGAAGGAAGGATTGTTTCAGGCTGCCTGCAAAGGACAAGAACTCCAGAAACCCACAGTCGCAGCCCCCTGCGTCCCATCCACATCGGCTTGGTTCCAGCAGTTGGGTTTCTTTTCTCACCCCTGCCCCCACTGATGGTGACTTAACTTTCCCCAACCAACGTGTGCGCTTTTCTGCGTCTTTGCTGTTTGGAAACTGGAGGCGGCAGCTAGAATCGCTAATTACCCGAGAGCGGCAAATTGGCCAACAGCAGCTCTGCCAGAACCCGTGGGAGTCGCTTCTGTGAAACTGCCCGAGTGCAGCACTCTTCTTTTGGGATCTGGGGCGAGGTTTAGATTGCTGCCCTTCCCTCTCTCAGTGGTTCATGAACTTTAAAGGGAGACCTGAAAAATATTAAACGGACCCAAATGCAGTGGGCAGAAAGAAGCTGACCTGATACTGGCCATTTTAGCGACACCAGCATGCTCAGGTCTACACAGTTAAGGCCGCTGTGTGTTACAAACCAGAGAGGAAAGCTCTGCAGTCCCAGATACTCCTCTCCTGCCTCTGCCCACTGGAGCAAGCGAGTCTCATGTGCCTCTCCGGCACATTTTTCAGGAAATAGAAGGGAGAGTGGGTAACAGAATCCGAGAAGGAACAGGACAGGAGAAGCCGTGGCATCTTATGTATTAATAGCCAAGTGGCCCTGACCTGTGTTTAAATCTGGAGACGAGCCACGGATGGACAAGACGCATCTTCCCGCACACCTGAAAAATGCCCCAGGTTTGCAGAAAAATCTGAAATCTAAAAAAAAACCTATTATGGAGTTTTTATAAAAAAAACCCAAGATGATAAAAAGGAGCCTCTGCAGATTCAATAACCAGATGCCCTCAGTGGCTATTGCTAGGCAGCTGCAACAGTATTCCAGGCGTGGTTTCTGTCAGTGAAAGGCAGGGGGAGGGGGCAGGCCCTTTCCGGGGCTGTTTGGACCATTGAGGGAGGACTCATTGGGGCCAGGCCCAGAAGCAACCACCAGAGGACTTGACGCCAAGTGACTTGCATGACTCACCTCGGCCTGGCTGCTTGCTACTGTTCAACAGAACCCCCCCCCCCTTAAAAAAAGAGCCAGTGTAGTGTAGAGGTCAGAGCTTCAGAGTAGAACGCTGGAGTCCCAGGTTTGAATCACCATTCTGCTGTGGGAGGTAACCGGGTGTCTTTGATCAAGCCACACACTCCCAGCCCAACCTACCTCTTGGGGGTCTTGTGAAGATAATAGGGAGGCAGGACTTTCCCAGTTGCTTGCAAAACCTGCTGCTTTTTCTTAAATTACATTTAATGTTTTCTTTGAGGGCAGTGGAAACGTCTGTAGTTTTTGGAAGAAAATGGAGCTAGGCAGACGCTTTGACTCCTCCGATATCCGCCTCCGCTTTGGAAAACTTGCCCCGAGAAGCACTCAGGAAAAGGAGAGTAGAACTAGGATACCGGATCAAGGTGGCGGGGGAAGAGAATGTTGGGTGGATATTGGGAAGCCTGGAAGCAATCAAGACAGCTGTGGCACCAGAGAAGTCTTTAATATGTAACATTACTTGCATGGACAATACTAGATGTATGGACACATCAAATATGGATCTTTTGTCACTAGCCATGTTTAAAATAGAACTTGATGCAGTTTTTTCTAAACCTCAACAAACAAATGAATCTGGGTCTACTTTTTACCAGTGTTAAATGGGGCTTTAATGAGACCTCTAACAATGTAAGTTCATTGAATGGAAGAAATGCCTTCAATTCTTTTTTTAAAAAAAAGATAATAGGGAGGCAAAGAGAATGATGTAAGCTGCTTTGGGTCCCCACTGTGGAGAAAGGCAGTATGTAAATAAAGCAAATTAATAAATATAGATTTTACCTGGAGGACAGGGAAAAGATAAGTAAGTTAATGAGTTTGAAGGAGAGGAGGAGATAGGGAAAGGTGAGCATATGGAAGCTGCCAAGAGAATATAGTATGGGGAAGGGGATACAGAGAAAAGTGAAGTACTCCCCCCAAGTCCTTGCAGGTTCCCCACCATGCAACTGGGCCATAGGGGAGAGACTGCTGCGTGGGGGGGGGGGTGAAGATGGGGGCAGACAAATGTGGGTGGGAAAGAGAGAGGAAAAGGGGGAGTGGCTGTGGGATGCAGAGAAGGGAAAGGGGGCATGATGAGGGAGGGGAACATGAGAGGCCCCCTGCAAGTCCTCGTGAGCCCCCCCCCCACCAAGTTAGCCAGGCTTGGAGGGATAGACTTTATGACCAGCTAGCTATATAAATCACGCTGGAGAGGCATTATGGTCATTGGAATGTTGGACTAGGACTGCTCAAGTTCTGTCCTGTTTCTGTACTTTTATTAGTTGAGGTCCAATGTCTCTTGTTTCCTTGCTTGGTTTTGACAACCGTCACCAGCATGATCTAGTCGCCTGAAATTTTCATTTTTCCCCAAGCGCCTTTGATGTAAATGAACAGAGGTATACTGTGGCACTTACAATTAGAAAAAAACAAAACCAGTTGGAAGCCAGAGAGGAAGGAAATGAAGAATTGCTGCCCAGTCTGAAGAATTTATTTTGGATGTTGAAGGGTGTTTAAGGTTAATGGGGCTGCCAGATCGAGCTTTCTGCTGCCTTCTGGACAAATAGTCAAACAGAACAGCTACCAAAGATGGTGGAAAATGCTGATAGAAGCTGTTGTAGAAATTTATGTAGCCTGGAGGAAAAGTTGGAGTGGAAGATGTGTCACTTAAGTAAGAGGAGCAGATATTTCCCTGGTCCAGTTGGGCTGGCTGTTCAGGTGGCAATGTGAGCCATGTAGTGAATAGTGCAGCGGTTAAGTGCTACTAGCCTTGACCTGTTGGCCAGCTCTCTGCCCTCCCTTCCCAGTGCAGTCACCAATCCTGAGCTTCCCACACTGGGCTATTATGGTTGGCACAGCACACGAGTCAGTTGACCAGTCAAAATATTCTCGATTATTTGGGTGCTACAGTGCTGAAGTCAAGCAAGACACTGTGTAGATGCCAGCTCGCTATTTATTTTATTATGGTGTTATTTGTTGGCAAGGCAGGAATGAAGCCTGGTTGCCCTTAGCTCTGCTAGAAGTCCAGGTGGACCTAACAGCGTTGTAAAGTTACTTCTACTGGCTACCTGATATAACTTCAGGCACCTGCTTAATTTTTTATAAAACCCAGAAACAAAAGCTCTGTAACACTTTTTATTAAGACCAACCACAAAAATACGACATGGGGTGCAAGCTTTTGAGTCCCCCAACTATCTTGTGTTACTTTGGTTGATCTTAACAAAAGGTGTTACGTGGCCTTTGTTTCTGGTTTTTGCTAGGGACCAATGCAGCTGCCAGTGTTCTTTGTCTCTTTAGTAGTTGCTGTTGCTTTATTTTTAATTCCATTTTTGTATGTCGTTAAAGGTGTTTGAATTGAATTTAATTCCATTTTTAAGTGATGTAACTGTACGGTGTTCTGGGATATAGGAGAAGCCACTCAAGTTCCGTTCCCACTGGCAGCAAATGCAGAACAAAACCTGCTTCTGAACTGCAGTATTTTGCATAGCGGGTGCAGGATCCCCCCCCATACAAAACAAACAGATCAGAAGGTGAAATTCCCATACTTGGGTGGAGAAACTGACATGCCACGGGTGAAGCAATGCAGCCTAGCCTCTCCCCCCACCTGCTTTCTGCATTTTGGATGGCGGAGCATCTCTTTGTGTGAGCTTGCAGTCTGAAGTAATACCAAGTAAAAACAGGATTATCTCTTCACCTGCTGTTTGTAAGAGCACCTCTTAAGTCAATGTTTGAAGATACTGGGGAAAGGAGAGGTATATTATGCACAAGTAAATGTGCTGATGAAGCAAATAAAATTTTACATAAACAACTGGAAAACCAACTTGTAGCCCCGGTCTAGATTTTGTTTTGTGCAATTGTGCAATTTTTTAAAAAGGTGTTTTGCTTTTTGGTGTGTTGTCACCAACATTAAAGGGGATCTTTCCTTTGATCAATGAGTGAACAACTTTTCTTTCATAAATTAAAAGATTATATTGAAGTTTTGATAACAGGCAAAGTTATTTCAGTGTAATCGATTAATCTGTTAAAAGGCTGATGAACTAAAATGCATTAATGGGTCTACAGCTCTAGTATTCCCTCCTTTTAAGATTCCATATACGGCAGGGCTTTTTATGATTCACAAATTTCAAAACAGAGCAATATAAGAGGAGATAAGGTTAGAGCCACCACAGTGTAGTGGTTAGAGTGTTGAGCGAGTGTCTGGGAGACCGAGCTTCAAATCCCTACTCTACCCTGGAAGCTTGCTGGGCGACCTTGTGGCCAGTCATACAGTCTCAGCCTAACCTACCTCACAGGGTTGTTGCGAGGATAAAATGGAGGAGAGGAGAATGGTGTAAGCCAGTTTGGTCCCCCCCAAAAGGCACGGTGTGACTGGGTCAGCCCTTAGAGCGGCTGACCTGATACCAGGGTGCCCTGGCTGGCGGAAGGGGTTTGTCCCACCTTGGAAACCAGCTCAGTCTGAGGAGTGAGGCGCATCAAGAAATGTTCCATGGGGCAGGTCAGCCCAGGCACACCTATTTCGAGGCGGTGGTGGCTCAACTTTGTGGGTGCTGTCCTGTCCCAGCGGAGGGCCCCATTGGGTTGGAGGCAGGTCAGCAGTCCAGAGCAAGGGAGCGGGCAGGTCCGATTGCGGGGCCGGGCCTTAAGGGCTGCGCTGTGGACGAGCTATGGGTGGCTGACAGAGACGGAAGAAAAGGCAGCATTGTCAAGAGATGAGAGAGTGGAGTGACATCTAACTTCCCCCCACCCCAAGCGTTGGCCACGGTTTTAGCACTGAATAAGTGAATAAACTCACTGGATTGACTCATGCGTCTGGAGTCTTTTGGTGGGGGGCAGATAATGAGAAATGGACGGGTGTCCCCTTTCCAGCCTGTTGGAGGCACTAGCATTGCCCCCACCCCAAAGTACATTGGGTACGGTCCAATACTAGGTGGGGCCACACAGGGTATAAATGAAGTAAATAAATAAGATAGTTGACTATAACGATCCAGTACACAATATGAAAAGAAATTTCCAACACTTAATGGTTTTGCATCTCCAAATATCCTAAACATGATCACATGCAGACAAACTCGATTAGTTTTTTTATGTTCCATTTCAACTTGAACGTACAATGTTCTTTTACTCGTTAA
This sequence comes from Eublepharis macularius, assembly GCF_028583425.1. Taxonomy (NCBI): domain Eukaryota; kingdom Metazoa; phylum Chordata; class Lepidosauria; order Squamata; family Eublepharidae; genus Eublepharis; species Eublepharis macularius. Next base: position 4,424,936 of record NC_072798.1, read on the forward strand.
ACTAACACCCAAGAACTCTAGAATTTTACATCATATTCATCAAGGTCTTTGGTGAATTGCCTCCTGGTGGCTTCCTTGGGTTGCAAGCTGCAGGAGCTCGGCCTTCAAAGTCTGCATTGGGCAGAATCTAAGCTGTTGTTATCCTTTGATGTTCTTAGCTTGCTTCCTCTATAATAATAGATTGACAAGATATAAATACAATTAGGATCGGTAGCCAGCTTTTTAGTTAAGCAGAGAGGACAGGAAACCTACCCCACGGGTCCCGTGTATTCGGCCAAAGGCAAACGCCTGTTTTTCCTGCTTCAGCTTTCCTCCCTTGGTGCAGATTAATTCTGGAAAGGGAGAGGGCGGGGAAGGTTAAACAAACAAGCTGAGCTTCCAGCCAGGCAGCTAAAAGGAACTTGCTGTCAAAGCACCTTTGGAGAGGCAGAGCAGAAACGGGGGGGGGGGCGGGGGGAGATGGCACAAACATCAAGACTCTCCGGCCAGACTTCTGGTTGCTTGCAAAGCGAAGGCACCGTCCAAGCCTAACAAGAGAATATCCTGTTCTGTACTACTAAAACAGATGGTATGCACTGATTCCATTCCCCATGATGAATTTGCTTATGACAGGAGGAACAGAGTTTACCCTTTCAACCTGTGGCATGTTCTATGCAGCAAAAGGCGGAGAGAATCAGCGCTGCCCGTTGTGGTGGTGGTGAACATTTAGGGCCTTGCACTAGTGGGGCAGTAGCATGCAAGGCCTTCTGTGATTTAAAAGAAGAATGAGAAGAGTCTGGGGCGGTGCGGGGTGGGGTGGGGAGAACTTTAGTCTTTATCCAGGATTGTGCCTGTGAAATGGGAAAAAAACCCAAAGGCTGTTGATTAGCTTGCACTGCTGGGGCAGCAGGCTTTTAGAGCAGCCGTGTTGTAGGACCAAACTGTCACGTACATACAGCGTTATAGTATTCTCTTCCCCAATAATAGGCTAACGTGGCATAAATGTATTTCAGATGGGTAGCCAGTTTTTTAGTTAAGCAGAAAGGACATGCATGCTTACAACCGAAAGAGAGTGTGTATCATTCAGCCCCGTATTCCCTAGCTCAAAAAATATACATGCTTTCAACAGTAGAAGGTGGTCCACGGCACTTTCCTACTTATCTATGGTGCTGTCCCAGGGTGTGGGGAGGAGAACACTCGGGGGCCCTAAAATGCATTTGTATCAGCTCCCTAGAGGTTCCTTAACATTGCAGGCCTAAGCAGAGTTACTCCAGTATATAAACCATATAAAGCATATATTAACCCACTGAAGTTAATGGGCTTAGATTGGAGTAACTCTCTTTAGGACTGAACTGTTAGTTTGGCGGAACACTGCGGAGGCTTCTTTCTGTGCTGGGTTTTAGAAGCCCTCAGAAAGTTGCAAGCTGTACCGCTTTCCGTATCATCAGGAATGTGACACTGGCCCTTCCCCAAGTTAGCAGGGGCACAGCTGACAGCAACCACAATAATTGACTGCCGAGCAAGGTGAGTCAAAAAGGTATGCGCCTCTGAATGTATCCCATAATTGTACCTTAAAAACAGCTGGCTTGTGGAAAAAAAACATGCAATTGAGAAATTAAAAGGTTACACAATCCCCCTTTCAGGAAGGGGGAAAAAACTCACTTTGAAATGACAGCAAGGTAGAGAGAGGAGGCTCCTGTACCCTCTCTGTCGAAAGAGCACCCTTGACTAATTATGATACTGATAAAGCTCTAATGAGGGGGCTCGGATGCTTCCTGCCGAAACCTGAACTGATTGCAACAGCCAGCGGAGGAAGCTATTCCATTGTTCAGTCGTCCTGGACTAAACAGTTCCGAGTTTCCAGTGCTCACAAACGACTTTCCCTGTGGTACAGAGCTCTGAGCAACACAAACAAAAGAGGGCAAAACAAAAGCTTGCCCCTACAAATTCTCCGCAGAGACGGCAAGAGGAGTGACCTAGGCCGGAGACTTGTCTTGGTGGAGTGCCGACCAAACAGCAGAAGCATTTGACGTGCCATGCTTGTCAGACTTTCTGCTTTCAGGAAGCCTTTCCCTGTAGCCTCAGTTGCAGCATCTGTATATACGATCTGGGGCATGCCCAAGGCAGGGCGCATTTGATGGCCCGCTTACCCAATCCTGCAGAATGGTGGCCGATCCACACGTGTCCAGCACTCTCTTGGCAGTGGCCAGGATGCCTTTTGGAGGAGCTTATCTGTCATAATTGACCTGCTCAGGGAGGAATGCCTGAAAAAGCTTCTAGGAATCCCCAGCTTTTTCCAAAATAAAATTTCAAAGCTGCTGTTCTCCTCTAAAGCCATATTGTTGTTGTTTGTTTATAGCCCGCCTTTCTTACTGAGATCCAAGGGCAGATTATATACTGCAAGTGAATACAATATAATCAATAACTAGGACATTCACAGAGCAAAAATACAACAGGACCAGCAGAAACAGAAACAATAGGGTACGGTAGCCGCAAATTTGAAAAAATAGCAGAAAGCTGAACATATAGAGGACACTGTTTTTCTGAATAAAGGTGCTAGAGAGGAGGGTTTCTTGCTTTGTCTTTTGATGGCATCCCTCCAAGGAGTTTAGGATTATCCCTTGTGTTTCATCCTGAGGGCAACCCTGTGAGGTAGCCGGCTGAGAGAGAGAGTGACCGCCCCAAAGTCTTCCAATCACTTTTGTGATCGAGAGGAGATTTGAACCATGGTCTCCCTAGCCCTACCCCAGTGTTGTCACTACTATGACACAGCGGTTCTCCATCTTTCATGGTGGAGGACATAAAGTGATATCGATCACTGGAGGGCAGGCTGTGGCTCAGTGGCAGAACATCTGCTTGGCACGCAGAAGGTCCCAATTCCACTCCTTGGTATCTTCAGCTATAAGGGTCAGGTGGTAGGAGAGCCAGTGCTAGTCTGTGTAGACAATACTGACCTTGATGGACCAGCGGTCTGATTCGATATATGAGCCAGCTCTTCCTGGTTCTTCTGCCAAAATACTGCAGACTTCTAAAATGCTGAGTCCCATGTACCTCCAGCCTCCGTCAGAAGCTCATACACACGCAAACCCACTTGGTTCCCTTTGCACATCACACCCACACAGTTTTCCAAATGTAATTCCACCTGTGAATAGTTCAGATGCATGTCAAAGATGCCTCAAAATAGCAGCGATGCACAGTTATCAGTATCCTTCAGCCAACCAACAACAGGATTTGTAAGGGTTTTCCCCCCTTCTATGTTATGATGTAAACTGAAGTCTAGGTTGAGAAGATTACAGTCCTTCATGTATAAAAGCAACTATGGTCAAATTAGTTGGTGTTGGCTGCCTACAGGAAGGCAGGAGCCAATTGCTATATAATACTGCTGTTTTGAGAGGCAAATAAGTGGAATATGGGTAGAGTCTCTTGTGTCCAAAATAAATGAAAAACGTTTCCAGAAGTGAAATCACCAGACAGTGGATCTTGGAAGTGAATGTATTTGCTTAAGCCCTGGAGAGCAACTTGAGGTGGTTTATTTCATACCATTAAAAGGTGTTTGTCACACAGCTGTGGTATCCATACGATATACTTTGGACAATCCTTCATCCTGGGTAAGGATGAATTGACTATTGAAATGGCAAGTTACCACTGATCCAGAGGAGTTAGCCATGTTAGTCTGTAGTAGCAAAATAGTAAAGTGTCCAGTAGCACCTTTAAGACTAACCAACTTCATTGTAGCATAAGCTTTTGAGAGCCACAGCTCTCATCAGATGCATCGTCAGCTTTCAAGAACCACAGCTCTCTTTGTCAACTCTCTTTGTCAGAGATGAAGAGCGATGTGGTTCTTGAAAGCTGATGATGCCTCTGAAGAAGAGAGCTGTGGCTCTCGAAAACTTATGCTACAATAAAGTTGGTTAGTCTTAAAGGGGCAAGTTAACATGGTAATTGGCAGAAGTGTATGACTTCCTTAAAACCCACCATTCCCTTGCATGCCATCACCACATGTAGGTGTTCTGACGTACGGGAAGAGAAAGCATTTTTCTTCCAATATTCCCTGAGGAAATTCAGGTACATGGAACTGGGTATACAGGGACAAGCCCTAGAACTTGCTATCATTGTCACTTCTTATCCTTGGTACCTGCAGAGAAATATGAAGAAGAGGTTTGTTTTTCAGGTACCCAAATCAGATAGTCATAAACAGCAGTCCTCACAGTACCGGGATTAGGAGAAAGGCCTTCCAAATCCGATGGTCTCTCTCCCAGGCAGCCTCCATGGAGACTGAGCACTAGCTCAGTGATGGAAGGGTTTAGGAATCGAACAGAAACTGCTTTGATCTGGAATCTCTTACCATGAATGCTTCTGACTGGACTTTAGTAGACTTGCGACAGAGCCTTATAAATAGCAGGCATCCAACACTCCGCCATGTTAAAAATGTAGTATTAAAAATGCATTACATACGCGTAACAGAACTTTGCAATGATTGATCTGGAGAACCTCCAAAATACTGACATTGGTTTCTGCACAGCATTATTCTTTACTTCTTGTGCACCTGCAAAAACTAGGCATTGAACTTGTTCCCACTTTTACAAACTGAAGCAGCAGTCAGGCAATCTCCCACTTGCGCCTTTTATAGGGATAAGCAGTCATGACGTTTGAGGTGGTTGCATTGAATCCAGGTGGCTTATTGCCAAACGCGCACATACGAATGGACACCTGAAACTGAGCCAGACCCTAGATCTATCACAGCCAGTCTCGTCTATTCTGACTTGAAGAAGCTGTCCAGGGCCTCAGGCTGAGGTCCATCACCTCCCACCCAATCCTTTTTGAAGGGAGATTTTGAAGGGATTGAACTCGGGACCTTCTGCACGCCAAACGGATGCTCTGCTGCTGAGGCGTGGCCATTTCCCCCGCCAGTAGCACTTGTGGGGGTACCACAGCCCCCTAACCCTGGGCAACTGCGCTGAGGCACTGTTAGTTTCTGCAACGAATGCCAGTTGCGATAAACCACACAACTGCCTTGCTTTGCTTGAGCCCGTTTGTGATCTTTTCCATTACACATAATACGTTGACTTTGTTAGAAGCAGGGTGTTGCTCTGCTGTGTCAGAAGCACCTTACGAAGCATTTTTTAAATGTATCAAATGTGCAGAGTGACCCCCCCTCCCCCATCCGTAGCACCCTGCCGCGTTGTTAACTATCGTTTCTGTTTGCTTCTCTGGAGACCTTTCCTGCTTCAGCTCAGGGGGGATGATGGGGGGATTGCTTACTACGGGAAGTGAGAACAGGCATCGAATTCAGGCCTGATTTTTTGTGGTATAGAGAGATTACATCTTGGTGGGAGGAATATCGCCCCATGAAGAAGTGCTTATGAAACGAGCTTAAGATAGCCGGAAGCTTGTTGGGCGGGGGAGCCCCCCACAGGGGGTCTCCCATACGTTGCTTGTTGTCCCACCTGAAGATTACAACATCATCTCCTCCCAGAGTCACAGCTCCTCTCCACCTCCTCCCGGGGGACTTTTCATCTGTTCCCGCATCAACAGCGGGAGTCCTCAGCATCGAAGTTTGGAACACACTTACAAGAGAACTCATAAGATTGTTTCCTAGCTTGAGGGCATATACGCTATTCGGTTTTGTAACACCTTGCTGTATTTCTGGCATTGAGCTTGCTTTACAGTTGTAGTTACATTGTAGCAATTGATTGTTTATTGCTTTTTGAATGAATTTATATTGCTCGTTTATAAAGCATTTGGAGAATATCTTTTGAGCAATTCAGTGCATTGTTGTATTGCTTACCTGTTCTTTCGAGTCAGCTCAGGAGAAGGCACTCCCCATTTTTAAAAACAACAAAGCAGTAGAAAGATCATCCCATTTGCACTAAGGCGACCCATCCTTGCATTATGTAAGCACGGATCATTGTGCCGTCTACCAGACTGAGTCTAGCACTAGAGTTGTGCCAAGAGCAAAATTATTATTATTATTATTATTATTATTATTATTATTATTATTATTATTATTATTATTATTATTGAATTTCTAGTCAGCCCTTCCCGCAAGTGGGCTCAGGGTGGATTACAACAAACAGATTACCGTAATAAATAAAATCCATAAATTCACAGTTTCATAAAAATCCCGTTTCAGTGGCACCGCTGAACGCAAAGGCCCTGCTGCTTGAGAATTACAGTTATCACAGGAGAGACACCATTGCATGTGTCCCGATCCAACCCCCTACCTGATGTCCTTGTCTACGAATACTTGAGAGGAAGTGGGAATCTGTGTGTGTGTGTGTGTGTGTGTGTGTGAGAGAGAGGGGGGGCTTGAACCCACTAACCCCCTCCTTCCTCTCGTTTGAGAACAATTCTGCCACCCCTCCAACTTATTTGCCCTTCCCTTCCTGTCAGCAGAGCCACTGTTGGGGGCTTCCTATGTGCACGAGAGGATTTACGCTCCCCTCTCCCTGGCCCTACTAACTCTGTAGCCCAGTCAAGAGATTTGCCTAGGCCTGGATGGACAGCCAAGTGCTTGGGTAAGAACTTTAGTCACAGTTTGAGATCTGACCAGAACAACAGTGCAAGCATTACAGAAAACTTAAGAATCAAAACCATGCGGCTAGCTAAGTTCTATAACTCTCCAGTTTTACCTTTCAGAGGAGTGGGCACGAGAAAAGGGGGAACTCTGAAACAGGCTGGTGGCTGGTCAGTGCAGATTTCACTCTTTCCCTCTCTGTGCCCTGATTCCTGGCTAGCGTGCTTTGCATAGAACAGGCTAAGCCATTTAGCTATTTGCCTCCCTGTTGGGAGGAGTTCTGTTTTACCTGTCCTGAAATGGGACCTGAGTCCCCATGTTTCCCACCATTCTGCCCTTATTCAGTCATACAAAGTTGTGTTTTCTTGGTCTCTATGGCCCTAATTCAGGATATCAAAAGGGGGTCTGTCTTGCCTCTTCTTGGCAGATGGGCAAATGGTGAATGGTATCCTACCCATTGATCTCCATAAACAGGGAACGTCTCTTCCCTGCCAGTAACATGAGGAGTTTTATTTATTTAATTTTTTTTTACATTATTTATAGTCCGCCTTTCTTACCGAGTCTCAAGGCAGATCGCACAGTGTGAGTTTGTGCCGTCAATATCAAAGACATTTTAATAAAACGTGTAATGGGTATATGCATACAAATTTGCAAAGATTTTAAAAACCAGCAGAAATCCAATATGGAGCTGAAGAAACGGTGAAACAGAGCATAAGCAATTCTACCACTGACATAGCAAATAACATAGGAATTACCCAGTAGGATCATACTTATAGCAGTAAGAGTGGGTCTATGATCCATCAATATTTACAGCAATAGTAATAGTAAGTCCGTCCTATCCTTTTACTGATGGAGCTCTCTAAGGCCACTTCTTTACAGTACAACCCTCCTATCAGTCAAAAGTCCTCTTAAATAATTCAGTTTTGCATTGTTTGCGGAAAGCCAGGCGAATGGGAGCTTTCCTAACCTCCTCAGATACACCATTCCATAAACGGGGGGTCACCAGGGAAAATGCATGTGTACAGGTGGTTGTTGATTTTGCCCTTGTGAAAGGTGGCACTAGCAGAAGGGTATGTGACAAGGGGCCAGGACCTCTTGTGTGTTAATCAGGGCAACCTACATTTCTTTATCACAACATGATGACCTGCTCTTTCTCTAGATTCTTTGTGTTAGCAGATGTTCTTGCAAAGGAAGAGAAACCAGAATTCCAGTAGGAGTATCCTGGGGGCTGGTTCACACATTGTGGAGTACACATGTTATCCTGCTGGGGAAACCCACAGATATCCTAGATTTCTCCAGTGGGCAAGATAGCATCCTTCTGGGAACATTTCAAGTTTGGAAAGTGGTGCAGGGGAAAACTGAAGCTCCTTCCTTATGTGTGTTACGGGCCTGCTCTACATTGGCCATCGTGCTCATGGGAATTAAGGAGAACCTGCAACTGTTACACAGGGAGGGGGTCTCAGACCCAACCTCTGTTTATATTCAGTAACGTGCGAATCATGGCTCTTGTTTGTATTCCTTGTTACTAATGTCATAAATAGGAAAACTCTTTTTTTCCACAGGTACCCTCTGAGACGAGGAAGTTCGTTCACATTTCTAACTCCTGGACCACAGTGGGATTTTACTTTGGTGAGTAAAGTAAACCACATATTCCTTAACAATTAAAATCTTAAACAAACAAGAAGGCAGTGTTCTCAGTTTCTCAACTGACTGTTTGTTCTTTGCTTAAGTGGACAAATGCAGTCTTTTCCCTGGAGGGGCCAGGTAAATGATAGTCAGCATACCTGCTGTGCCTCACCAGCCCTGCGCGTTTTATGGTAGTAGCTTCCCTTGTATTGGGGTACGGCCTTCTATTAATGCCTTCATTCTGCAGACTGTTTTAAGAATAACATATGCAGCAACAGGGTCAGTTGTGATTTAAACCAGATCTCTGGAAGTTGATACAGAAGAATGACAGGACTAGAAAGATGTTGGCATCCTCAGAAATTAGTGAAAAGGAAAGAACTCCTGCCCTTGAATGTGCGTGCACACTATTGCCTTATTTCTTTGCACACAGGGCGCATGCTTAGTAGTTGCCCTCTCCGACCTCCTCCTGGGCACGCAACTTATTAATTTAATTTGCTGTATTTGTGGATTGCTTTTCAGCCATAACAGCTCCCAAGATTGTTGACAATAAAAAAGTTACTGTGTGTGTATAGTGGTTAGAGTGGTGGCCTAGGATCTTTCTTGGCTAGCAGACCTTGAACAGACTTGCCCTTTCCTTTCCTGCAACTCATTCTCTGCCAACCGTCGCTTCAGGAATCTGGCGGTTCTTCCCTAGATGGGGTTCGGAATAAGTAAGGCAAAAGGGGATCGGCTGGGATCCAGGAGGAGAAGGTGAGGGACACAGGAGGGTGGGGAACCACCAGACGTGCCTCAAGCCCCTCCCTTGAGTTTTCACCAGGACCGGCATCACTTCAGAGATGTTCCGTAAAGCAAAAGGAGGGCTTTTTGGAAAAAGACAGAAGCTGGGAGTCTCAGTGATATGAACTCACTTGGAAGCTACATTCTATGATTTGTAGAGGAGTTATGACCAGTCGGACGTCAGTTAACTCCCGCAGAAAAGAACATTTCATGCTGGTCAAAGAACTTCTGGAGTTTTGCCAGTAGGAGCTGGGCACAGCTGGGGAAGCCTGCTAAAGCCTGTGGCTTACAGCCCTGCCTGCCTGGAGGCCACTCACTGCCTGCTCCCCTACGAACCTGCCCATCCACTCCAGTCATCGTCGGAGGCCCTGCTTCAGGTGCTCCCACCAGCTGAGGCTGGATGAGTGGCAACCTGAGACAGGGCCTTCTCAGTCATGGCACCAAAAAATGTGGCGCTCTCTCCCCAGAGAGATTAGTCTGCCTTCTTCTATTGTCTTCTGCCCGGAGGTTTTTTTGGCGTTCCCTCCCTTACTCATATGTATGTCTGCATGTATTTATTAATTTATTAGTATTGATTCATTTTACTTCATTTATACCCCACCTTTCTCTCCAATGGGGACCCAAGGTGGTCTACACCATTCTCTTTTCCTCCATTTTTTCATCACAACAACCTTGTAAGGTAGGTTAGGCTAAGAGTGGGTGACTGGTCCAAGGTCACCCAGTGAGCTTCCGTGGCAGAGAGAGGATTTGAACCTGGTTCTCTCATACGCTGCTCTGACACTCAGGCCTCTACACCACACTGTCCCTTCCTATTTGCGTGTTTATACATGTTTAGATGTTTTATGGTTTTTAATATTTGCAATGTTTTAACATTGGCTGCCTTTGGGACCCTGACAGTGCAATCCTATGCAGAGTTACTCCAGTCTAAGCCCATTAATTGCAATGGGCTTACATTGGTTTAAAGTTGCATAGGATTGCACTCTGAGTTGGGTGGCAAGGTGGCATAGAAATGTTTTAAATCAATAAATACAATTTAAATTAAGGCCACACCTTGTTGGTCCCATAAATAGCTCTTCCTACAGTGCCATAAGATGTTATTTTATCCCACGCTCTTCAGTTTCACCCTCCGTTTCTTAGTTCCTTCAGTTTTCTGAAGGAAGCCAGTCTTTCAAAATCAATATGTTCCTTCCCCAAGAGTGGCCGATACCGATAACGGTGTTAAAAAACAAACTAACTGAAGAACCATATGATCATCCTGTGGTGGCTAGCTCGGACTGGTCACTCCTCCAAAGCGAAGCAGTGATGCTAATCAGGTTTCAGAAGAAGGAGAAAATGTGGTTACAAGCCAGATACCTTCTGGTGCCTACTGCTTAGCTGTGCCCTTGGAATCCTGTGCCCCTCCTTGCCGTTTCTGTGCCTTTGTGCAATGCAGAAGTTGGACAGGGGAGCCAAAGCATTGATTTGGGCGATAAACTGGACCCCTGGGCCATCATGGCATCACTCTGTTTACTTGCTTGGGCTTAGAGAAGTGACTGCAAACAGGGAAACGAAGCTACCTCCCCATCCCTAAAACCAAAACATCTGTTTTGCTGGAGTCCCCATAAAGGGGAGGGGAATCCCTTCCATAAAAAATAAATACTTAGCACTTCTGTTTGTGGTGTTGTTGTTACGCATTTGTGTTTATCTGTTTTATTTAATTATATTTATGCATTTTAAATGCACTGTGTATTTTAAAGTCATGTTAGTATTTGCAATATTTTAATGCTCACCTCCTTGGAGACCCTGTATTGGGAGGTAAGGCTACATAGAAAAGTCTGAGCTAAATGAATACAAAGTTGCCATACATCTGTTGCTTTTTAATCCTGCCTTTCTTACAAGGCGCTCAGAGCGGTGGGCATGATTCTCCTCTCCTTCATTTTATCCTCTTGATAATCCTGTGACGTTCATGAGGGGTGCGAGGCTACCAAACGAGCTTCTTGTCTGAATGGGGATTTGAACTCAAAGCTCCTGGTACCAGTCCACTGGAAGGGTACAGGAGAGCCAGTGCAGCATAGAGGTTAGAGAACTTGGGATAAAGGTTAGGACTTGGGATAGCCATGATATTTGCCATGAAATCCACTGGGTGACTCTGTCTTTCTCAGCCTGACCTACCTTGCTGGGTTGTTGTGAGGATAAAAGGAAGATGGGAGAGAACCATGTAAGCTGTCCTGTGTTCTGTGGAGGAAGGGTTGGATAGAAATGTACAAAATAAATAAATGGTCTACGCATTCTGGCTCTGCAGTAGTAGCAGTCTTTATTTTTACGGAGAAATTCAATTCACTCCCGCACGCCCTATACCCACAAGATCTCTAGAGCAGAGGGAGCAAATAGATGAGAGGCCATATCCATTACCAGATCTCCTGTGTGCTTTGTAAAGGTAAAAAAAAAGTTGTAGAGCTCTCAGATTTGGATTGGGGCCATGGTACAGGGATTTTGAAAATCTCATACTGCTCCCCCCCGCCCCGCCCCAGCTGTTGTTAGCCTTGGTAGGGGAAAATATGGGTACTGGGACTAGTAATGTCTGTTTTTCTCTACTGGAGCTATTAGCAGCCTGAGTGGGGTTTCTGTGGGTGGAAAGAGTGTAGAGGTTAAACGCTGCTGCCCCGTACCATGGGCCCGATCCAAATGCCATCTCCTGCTATGGATTTTTAATTTTAAAAGACATGTCAGGAAATCTGCAGTGCAGTCCTAAACACAGTGAATGAATTCAGAAAGGCGCAAGTTGTGACTCATTTTGGATTACAATCCTATGCAGAGTGACTCCAGTTTAAACCCATTGATTTCAATGGGCTTAGACTGGAGTAACCTTGCGTAGGATAGTTTCGGGTGGGTAGCCATGTCGGTCTGTAGCAGAAGAGCAAGATTTGGGTCCAGTAGCATCTCAGAGACCAACTAGATTTCCAAGGTATGAGCTTTTGAGAGCCAAGAATCTGGAAATCTAGTTGGTCTGTAAGGTGCTACTGGACTCGCTCTTGCATAGGATCACACTATTAGGACTGCACAGTAAGTCACGTATCTCCCACATCTTGTTAAGCAACAAAAGTCTCAGATGCCCGTTTTTGAAAGATGTCTTTTTTCTTCCTCAAGCGGGGTGGTGGTGGGGGGACAACTTCTGCCAGGTCTAAATAAGACATCCTACCTTTTCAGCCTATTGCCTCTCACAGAAATATGTTTTCCACATGAGCTGATCTCAGGAGGGTTGAAATAACTAAGACTTAAAAGCCAGCCAAATGCAAAGTGTCATCCGGTATGAGACAAGCACGCTATCCAGGCAGCCCCTTGGTAGGGTTACGTTAAGCTGTTCAAATGCAGCCAGCTTTCTGGGAGTCTGCAACAGATTTAATAGACACGAAACAGCTGGCTTCGTTGTCATGGGCTTGATCTTTGTATGAATCTCAGCTGGGCTGAGAAAAATGTTGGCCCCAGCCATGGCAAGACCTATTAAACCAGTCTAGCCAGTCTTCAAAACAAACCCTCAGACTTCCTTTGTAGTCTAGAGTTGGAACTCGCATAGGCTGTAGTGGCTGTAGATGGGGAATACAACTGAATTTCAGAAACCTTATTTTTCCGGTCAAGAAGTACATGGTGGCCGGCAGTTCTTGTATTATTACAGGAGTAATAATTTGCAGGCCCTGACCTCGGTAGACCAGGCAAGCCTGATCTCGCCAGTTCTCTGGAGCTATGCAGAGTAAGCCTTGGTTAAGAATTGGATAGGAGACCTCCAAAGACAACCAGGGTTGATATTCAGAGGCAGGCAATGGCAAACTCCCTCTGTTAGTCTCTAGCCTTGGAAACCCCACCAGGGGTCACCGTAAGTCAGCTATGACTTGAAGGCACTCTCCGCCACTACATTAATTTGCAGAGAACTATGACATCACAGAGAGAGAGAGTTTCCAGAGCATCATTCTGCCAGAGAGAAAAATGGCATAGCTTGAAGCTGTGCCAGTAAGGCTAGGAGATCACACAGACCTGTGCCTGACGATCTGAACGTCACATGCCACTCACCACAATGCTGCCAATATGTGGCCTTGTCCCTGTAACTACCGGAGGGGCTCACCTGGTCATCTGCAGGCAGTGCTTACATGTGAGACGTGAGCTGCTAATCTCAAGGCTGTTGGGCTGAAGTCAGTGACATAAAGCCCATAAAGCACATTTTTATAACCGAAACAGAAAAGAGGATCTGGGAGTTAGAAGAGGTATCTCATTTCCTTAAGTACATTCTTGAAAGAATTCCAGGTGTTAATGGCGACATTAATGCATACCATTCTCTTCTAGTTTTAACTCAGTTTCTCCCTTTGCCCATCTCTGGTAACATCTTGGAATGTAAAAGAGGCATATTGCTTGTGCGTCAAGTCAAATAATACTGCCAGAACGAAATCCTTCCAGTTTGTTGACGTCTACGGTTGTGAAAACAAGGGGTTGGACTCAGTCTTGGGGAGGAGCTGTGGCTCAGTGGCAGAGCATCCACTTGGCATGTAGAAGGCCCTGGGTTCAATCCCCAGCATCTCCAGTTAGAAAGGAGCTGGTAACAGGTGATGTGAAAGGCCTCCACCTGAGACCCTGGAGAGCTGCTGCCAGTCTGAGTAGACAGTGCTGACCTCGATGGACCCAGGGTCTGATTCACCTTCATGCATTCATGTAACGTTAATGGCCCATTGTACGTGGGAAAGCAGGTTCCCTGCCAGGGATCTCAGAGTCAAGAGCATACCTTGTATAACTTGTGTGTTTCTTTCCCTGCAGAAGAGGAAGCGAAGAGAGAAAGATGACGATGTTGTTAGCCTTTGCAGCCTGGATCTTAAGGTAATTAAACTGTTTGGCATGATTATATCTGCAAGTAAAGCTGTTGTGTTCCTCAAGGTTCATCGTCCACCCTAGCCTGGAGGTTCAGGATGGACCACATTGTTCCCCTTACACAGCTGAGCAGCTTTCCACAGTAGCTGAGAGCATGTCGCCATCCCATTTAATAGGTGGGAAATGAAGGCTAAGAGTCTGCAACTTTCTCAAGGTCCACCCATTGAGTCTGTGGCAAAGCAGGGAACTGACCTTGCATTTCCCAGGCTCAAGCCCAGCCTTCCTCCACCCGCTGGTCAGTGCTGGCAAAACAACTTGGTATCTCCTGAAAGAATCTAGAATTATTTACAGCAATGTTGAGAACGGTAATGTGGATAGAAGTGCTCCCTGAATGCTGGTAGACGTGGAGCTTTTGTTTGTGTGGAGGGCCAGGTACAGCCTTAGCATCCACACAGCTAGCTAGGAGTGGAACTTGGCTGCTCAGGGCACAAAGGTTCCACTGTCTGAAACCTTTTGTGCATTTCCAAGCCTGCTTCTAAAACCATGAGGGCTAGAAACTTGGTGCTGCATTTTTTAAAAAAAAACTTCAACAACTTTTTTTGGAAGATTACGAAAGAGAAGAGCAGTCCTATCTGCATGGTTTTCCTTGAAGATACATAATACAAAACACTAATCAAAAGTCCATGGATCCATTTGTTAAGTTCACCGTGTTGAGATGGTCTCCTGCCCTTCTGCAAGCTTAGCCACGTGGCTTCTGCCTCCTTCCCCTTGCTCCTTTTGTTCCCTTTTATCTGTCCTGGGTAGTACTTGGCTGGCAGAGTGCCAAGGGAGTCCAGGGTTGCTACGCAGAGGCAATGGCAAACCACCTCTGTTCATCTGTTGCCTTGAAAACCCAACGAGGGGGGGGGGCGCCATAAATCAGGCTGTGACTTGGCAGCATTTTACACGCACACATTAAGGACAGGCAAAAACCATGTACTTAGGACGCCCATAACAACGACAAAGAAAACAGGTTCTGTGTATCTGATCTTGCAAATTCTTGTGTGCAATTTTTCTGAATGAGAATGAATCTTTCGTTATTTTCTGAAACGTTAACGTTTGTCAGCGTAGGTGTGCAGGAGGCACAATTTTCCAACTATTTTAAACACCAGTCTGTCTGTACTCCACTGGCAGTAGTTGTTTTTCAATTCTTTACTATTCTTCATTAATATTTTCCAACATTTTATTTATTTAGGAAACTTATATCCACCTTTCTATTCAAGGAACCCTTAAGGTAGCTTATAATGTTGAAAGGCATCAATCCCATAAAAGAGTAGTGCCTAAATTAAGCTGATGAAGATTGGTTGTTGTGGATTTTCCGGGCTGTATAGCCATGGTCTTGGCATTGTAGTTCCTGACGTTTCGCCAGCAGCTGTGGCTGGCATCTTCAGAGGTGCAGCACAGCTACAGCTGCTGGCGAAACGTCAGGAACTACAATGCCAAGACCACGGCAATACAGCCCGGAAAACCCACAACAACCATCGTTCTCTGGCCGTGAAAGCCTGCGACAATACACTGATGAAGATTATATCTAGGCTCTCTAGGCAGGGACTGAGCTTGTCTTTGTTCCTTTGGGAGTGCCTGTTAGGAAGCGCCTCCTCCCACAGAAACCTCCCTGTGTCCCAGAGAGTTCTTGGTGGAACAATCCATGATATGGAAGGACCTTTCCCTTCCTGGAGAGTCACCAGGCTCCTTCATTGTTTATGTTCTGACAGATGACAAAAAACATGCTTGTGTACGGCAGGATACGAGTCCATTGACACCATAAAGACCAACAAGATTTTCAGAGTATAAGCTCCCTTCTTCAGATACCACTTCAGCTTATACCTGGAAAATCGTGTTGCTCTTTATGGTGTCACTGGACTCGTCTCTTGCCATTCTACTGCAGACCAGCATGCCTGTTACCTGAAACTCTTTGTGTTAGGAAGCTTTTAAAGATTGTGCTGCTGAATGTTGCTGGTTTTTAATAGCTTTGTGATTTTAATGTGTACTGGGTGATTTTTTTTTTAAAAAAAGTGGACTTCTGTGTGTGTGGGGGGGTAATTTTTCCAGCTTGCCCCTTCCACTGTAGACCTGCTCTTCATACCTTGTCTTGAGGTTTGATCAAGCACTGGGAAAGGATTCGGGGAGGTATAATAGGGCTGTTTTCACACTGCTTACCGGCCACGGAACATCATGCCGAGCTCCTGGAACGACAACGGCTTTCTGGCACGATTTCGTGTGAGAATGGCTGTTCTCGCATGAAATTGCGCCAGGAAGACACTGTCGTTCCAGGAGCTCGGCGTGATGTTCCATGGCCAGTAAGCAGTGTGAAAATGGCCCAGGTCACTGTAGGGAAGGTTAGAAAGCTGCCTTCTGTGCTGACATGGTAGAGGGCACAGTCCAGAATATTATTTAATTTGCTTATTGCATGTTATCCTGGGCACTAAACAGAAAGTTGACTGCAATATGCTATAGATGGGAAAATTTAAAAGTCCATATAAAGTTTAGTGCATTTGCGGAAAGTGCAAAATAAATGTGTTGCAGAGGTAGCTTCAGAATTTGCCGTGAATGCCAGATGTTTCATGACATCATTCTACATGTGTAGTGCTGCAGAAAGCTAATTCCTGGCCCTGGTGGCATCTGTGGCTTTGGTAGACCTGTACCTGAAGGTGTGCACTGAGGCATACTCTTCAGCGTACTCCGTGTTTATCGTATGTTCTCTGAAGAATCGTAGAAGTCAGGCACTGTCTTTACAAAAATGTAGCATTTGGACTCTGATAATCTTCCTGCCCAATCAAGGCTTTGTGGAAACAAAAGCTACAAAGGACCCTGTGGCGCACTGCTCCTTGTGGGTGTGGGTGTGTGTGCACGGCAAGGCAAGCTGGCCTTCCTCTTGCATGCAGTATTTTTCCTGAACATTGCTTGACCTTTTCCTGGGCAAAGTGAATATCATACGACTGGGGTTTGTGGAGTACTGGGCTACTTAAGAGATACTCTGCTCAGGGACAAAATTTCAGGCTGACCTTTGTGAACTAGAATAGGATGTCCTTTTACAGCTGTTTCTCTGAGGATATTTAGTGCCTCAGGAATGAGCAGGAGTGGGAGGAAGAAGCCTCTCTTCTGGGAAGTGGTAACTTTAGTGTCCGAAGCCCAAGAACTGTGTTCACTTCTTTACAATTCTGGATTTATTGATTTATTTATTCTTTAGCAAGAACGATTCAATGTTTGGCCTTTTTATCAGTCTCCTTTCTGTATGATTTGCCTAAAGCTTGTGCACTGCACTGTTGTTTCGGTTGGACTTTAAGAACAGATGTTACTTAGCTTTCGTGTCTGGGTTTTGCTATGGACTGGCGCAGCTTCCTGCTTTCCTTGATTTGGGAAAAGCCTTCAGTTTTTGTTTTGTTTTTTAATTGAGGGTTCATGTGTCCTTCAGGTCAGGACAAGAAAGAGGATCAGAGGGGCTAGCATAGCACAGTTGTGGAGGCACTTGTGTGGTTTTGCCATTGCTGGTGTGGCTGCTAATAAAACGCAATAGCAATGGGGCTTCCACGTAGGAGGTTTCCCTGCCCCAGTCTCTTAGCAGCAGCCTCCATCACCCCCCCCACACACCCCAACCACCAGGGCTATTGTGATTTTTTTAAAAAATGAGCACTAGAGTATCCTTATATCAGTACAGCATTATAATAATATGTCTAACAGGTCCTCTGGATCCCAGCTTTCATTATTAAAAAAAAAAAGTACGCCTCTAGTCCCTTTTGTTGGGCAGGTATGACTTTCCCCTTAGATCTTTGTGAGGGAAGGAGCCAGAGTCTCAACATTTTTTTTAAAAAGCCAAGAATTCAGAGAACCTGTTACACCTTGTTACAATGGTATCAGTATAATGATATTCTGGCACTGATTTTTTTTTTAAAGTGGTGGTCTGGGGAACAGCTGCAACAGGGACAGAGTCAGGGAAAATAGCTGCCACGTGGGTGGGGAAATGTGTAGGGTCCCACTCACACAGCAGCAACCCAGACCTGACTGCAATCTTTCCCAGAAAACCCTGGGAGGTGTAGGAATGCGTCAGTAAGTATGCCGCAGGGCAGCAGGGAAAGCACCCCCTCTTTCCAACAGCTTTGAACCTGGGGCAGATAACCCGGGTGGAATCGGAGTTTCAAAAATATTGCTCAGATACTCTCGCAGGCCTCCCAGACTTTGCAAGAGTCGCCATTTGGAGTTACCGTTGGTTAAGTGCACCTTTTGAAAACGCTTCCCTTCAGTTACCAGCAGACGTTGCTTCTTCCGCCACTGCTGCCCCTGTGTCTGCTGCCCAGCACTTCAAGACCTTCCAGGAGGTCTCCATCAAGCCCTTTCGCCTTCTCTTTCCTTTCGAGACTGATTTCCGCCCCCCCCCCCCAGAGTCTTCCCTGAACCAGCGGATTCTCTCCTTGTTCACTTCTTCATTGTCACTAGACCCCCCCCCACCTTACCCCAGTCCTTCCTGGCCAGCCGCAGGCTTTTCACTTACTCCTTCCTTGTCCAATGAATAGTGCTGCTTTTTTGTTCTGTCACAGGACCTAGTGTGTAAAGACAGCAGTATTAATATAAAAACCAACGTATCCTACTCAGTACTGTGGTTAGAAGCCAGTTGAATTGGCTTTCTGTGTGATAACGAAATGTCAAGCATGATACTACTGAGGAGGAGTCAAATCTGCTGCATTTTAATTGGTTTTAGCTGTGGCTTGTCTTGAAAAGGTGTGTCTAACTAGTTAGTATTGCATAGTTTGTTTTAACTGGATATTTTGTTGAAAAACAAACAAGTGGCATTTTGTCTGTAGCCACATGATAGCTCAAGGCTCACACCCTTAAAGTGCTCCTCATTCTGATCTCATTTATAGCTGACTTGGTGCTGCAAAGGCTCTGTGTAAACAGAATACAATTGCAAACCTGTTCAGCCATCCTGACTTTTGAAGCCAGTAAGGTGGGAAATCGGGTCTTTGATGTTCAAAAGCTGGGGTTCTGCAATTGCTTGTTTTTTCTCTCTGACGTCATCCTTGCAGAGTTGTAAAAATGCTTGCCACTTGACTCTGACATTCAGGCTGACTCATTCATTATCATGTTTGCCCCAGGAAAAAGGGGAAACAAACAAGGTAGGTTGTATTCTTTTATTGGAGCTGGGTTTTTTTCTTGCTGCTCGTCTCTGCCAACTGATGTATTGTATACATGATGGCAGTGTCTTTCAAGAGACTGTGGGCCGAACTAGACATTACGGCATCCATGAATCAGGCCCAAGGATGCCACCGCCAACTTAGAGCTAAACTCAGACTATTTAGAAATGCCACAAGGGCCCAATCCTTATCAGACCTGCAGCGCAGTGGAATCAGGCAGTCTTCTTGACTGCATTTTTAAATGGCCTGAGATCAGTTCTAAAATAGTGATAGCGTCCACAGGTCTGATCCATGGATGCCATAATGTCTAGTTTGTCCCACGTTTTAGCCAGGGTTTGATTCCCCCCCCCCTTTACAGTTAATAAGAGGAGTTTGGTCCTCGGTTCTGTTAGGCCCACGTTGATCTCTGCAGCTTCTGCTGGACAGGTGGCTTTCCATTTTTCCAGATCGGATATATAACCAGAGTTCAGGGGACTGCTGGGTTTATAGATAAAAGACGGCTGTCTGGGTGGATGCAAGTGGATTTGCGAATAAGGGGCAGTTGCCACAGATGCAGGTTAACTGATGGGGTACCAGATGGGAGTGGAGGGGAGTGCTTATCCGCAATCTCGATCCGTTTTGTTCTCTGGCCATTCAGGGCTGAAAAGGGGCCCCAAATGGTCAGGATTGGGCCACTGATGAGTGGGAGAGTGATCCACCAACGGTCAGAGGCCTGATCCGGGCCTTTTTGGCCCCAATCCGGGCCGAAACAGGCCCAAAACATTCGAGAGTCAGGTGGGTGGGGCCAGCTGACATGTGACCTCTTGGGGGAACTGCCGGAACTGCGTTCCTGTGCGTTCCCCCTCGAAATGAGCCCTGCTCTTGCCACAGATCTAGCTAGTGGTGTAGGAACTATTCTATGTATTGCCAGATTTATTTTGATAGTTTCAAAGTATTTCTACAGTTGATCACATAGCTAACTATCATAAACAGCAATAAAATGCAACAGCAATGAAGCCAGAGTAAAAACATCAAAATACCATAGCCCTAAAATGTCTCACAGCAGAGTTTGAAGAGAACAGAAATAAATCGTCAGATGCCTGGGAGGGCAGTCACCTGTTGCTTGACATTCCGAAGAGGAGGTGCCAGGGAATAGCGGGGGGGGGGAGGCCTTCTCCCAAAGCCCCTGTCCCTCAGGGCCCCGCAGTTTTTCCTCTAAGAACATAGAGTGGTTTTCAATTTGCATTAGGCTGTTGTTTTATTGTGATTTTATTGAATATGTTATATTTTTGTGTTGGTTTTTAACCGTTGTAATTGTTGTAGACTGCTTCAAGATCTTAACGAAAGAGAAACAGTATAAAAGCCGAATAAATAAATAAATACGACAGGTCCTTTAATGCAAAGGTTGACATTTGGTCAGATTTGTACAGGAGGAAGCAGTAATTAGGGGACCCTGGTTCCAGCCTGATCAGGATTTGAAATGCGAGCACCGGCACTCTCAATTGTGCTGAGAAATTGATCAGCTAGTGTAGCTCTTTCAAAACTGTCAGCATGCATTTCTAAGGAAGCAGAATGGTCAACAGACAGCAGCATTCTGCCATAATTGTTCAAACAGTCTTCAGCTGAAGCCCCAAGCTGAGCACATTAGAGTAACCTATCTGGATAAGATCCGAAAATAGATTTCTCTGAACAGCCCTCATTTCTCTTGGAAGGAAACTAGCTGGAAAACCAACCAAAACAGGTTTGTGGTGGAACAGCCCCCCTGGCCCATGAGAGCTGCTCTGTTCGGCCCTCTGAGGTGTCTAGATGCCCAGCGACTATCCCGAGACTCTGATGCTCTGCTCTCCTAGTCTGCGGGACCCTCTTTCTTGCTCTTTTTGGTCATTTTAGGAAATACCTGCTGAGGATCAGTACAAGCAGCTTCCCTTCCCATGTTGTCATTCTAAGGCTACCCTGAGTGCCTGCGTCTCCCACTACTGAAAGTCCAGTTACTATAAGGATGGCTTGCTGCACTTGTGCATTCCCTGGGAAACAGCAGTTCAGCCTGTCATTTCCTACTGCCCATTTTTAACTGCTTGTTTGAATGGCAGAGGTCTATGTGGCATGAAGAGCAACTACCAGCATTTAAAATAGTAAAGCAATTAAAAGTAAGAAGCTCACACACATATAATAAATCACCAAATAAACAGACTGTTTGCACAGCAATAGATTGAACAAGGAGCACGAAAGAAAGATGCAACGGTACAGTTCCCTTGTCCCTCACTCTATGCATACCCTACCTGATCTTGTTATAAGGCAGGCAGGGTCTTTAACTTAGACGTTGACAGCATTCTAAAAGCTTCTCCATTATCTTGGAGTCTTGTGCAGGCAGCCAGCCATTTGACTGTTCTGCATGGCAATGGCGGCCCTCAAGATAGAGCTCAGGTGGGAGAGCTCCTTCCTCCAGGTGGAATCGGCCACAATGGGCCTACAAAATGCGCCACTCTCCCTCTGTGCCAAGGGATTTTATCTCTTCTGTTTTCTCACCCCCTTATGAATCAAATGCTACTTTCCTAAAATCTGCAGGAAGATATAATCTAGCCTCTTGCCTCCCCAAGTCTCTGTGTCCTTTTCTAGGTGTCAAGAGTCCAGTGAAGGGCCTTTCATTGTCTCCGGCCAAGGTAGCCATTAGCATTTCCAAAGTTTTGATGGTTGGTACTTGAGCAACGCTTGGAATGAACTGACTTCCTCCCCCCTCGTGCATGTCTTCTAGCAGATCTCTCTTCTCACAGGAGATCAGGCTGAGTGTGTGAAACTGGCCCAAGGCCACCAGCAAACTTCTGCGGCAGAGAGGAGTTTGAACCTGGGTCTCCCAGAGCCTAGTTTGTTTATTATTTTATTTATTTGATTTGATTTATACCCTGCCCTCCCCATGAATGGGCTCAGGGCGGCTCACAACATCCATAAAATACAGTAAGTTAATCATAAAAACTATTAAAATCTGTAGGAATCTTAACAGTCGTTAAAATAGTCCAGGCATTGTTACTACACCACCAGTATATGTTCTAAACTTCAGTTTTGTTTGGATTTTGAACTTCCACTGGAAATGTATATTCTGTGTACACGTGTTGATCAAGTACCGCATCGTATTCAGAGGCTAACCATAGTCTTGAGAGTGTAAAGGCTTGGGCTGTGGGATTCCACTCAAGGCCTTCAACATTTTACTGAAATTGGAAATGCACAGGTAATTTGCCTTTTTAACCCCCGCTCTTTCAAGACCAAACACTTTGGAACAGCGCTTCTCCAACATTTGGAGACTCAAGTCTATGGTGTTTAAGACATTCCAGTTGCGTGCCACGTTTTTCTAGGTGTACTAGAAAAATGGACTAAATGCACAGATTGGATGCTTGCCACCTTTTTCACTCCACTTAACCCGATCTCCCTCCTTAGTATCTCCACTATCACCACCCCACATGCTTTTTGTCCAAGAAGCTCCCATGATCCCCAGCATAGCCTTTGGGGCAGTTGAAAGGACCTCCCCCCCCCCCCCCGCTCCATTTTTCATCAGAGGAAAAGGTGGTTGGATTCAACTCATTGTCTAGTTCCATGTGGAGAATCCTGGGAGAAACAGGTTTTTTCCAGCTGGTGGGAATTTCTGAGAATTTTTCTCTTTATCTTCTACCGGGCCTTAGCTGTGTGTGTGCATATCTGTTGACAGAAGTGGGGATCCCTTGCGGTTCTTCCTACCCACAATAAAACATCCTCTGAAGTAACACAGTCCCTGAGGAGAATTTCAAGCACTATCTGAAAACTGCAGTTCCCTTGCTTCGAGTCATGAGAGTTTAAACAGGTTTGCATTTCGTTTAGTAACCCTGTGACCTGAAATGAGATAAAGTTTCCCTCGCTGCAGTGCCAGTGCTGCTCTTACATCTTGCCAAGTGACTCATCTCAGGAGATCCTGAACTTGTGTGTTCGGAAGGCGTGGATTCGAATGTTTGTTAGCTACAAGACTGTGATGGCCTCTCTAGCCAATGGGAGAGAACGCCGTATCTTTGAAAGGGCATGATGAAGCCATCGTGAGTAATCTTCAGTGACCCAGTCTTGATAGGGCTCCATTTCCTTGGATGCTATGAGCAAAACTCTGCATAGCCTATGCTTAAAAAAAAAAAATACTGACACTTGGTAATAGGAAAAACCTTTACTTTTTTACTGGAACATTATTCCAATGTCGTAAGTTTGCCATTTTTTATATTGTGTTATTTTCTGCAAGGAACTATACGGACACTGGATCACCATGTTATGCCGCTCCACTCGAAACTCCTGAGAATTCACAAGTCATTATCTGTATACTTTGAAGCCTGTCTGGTGTGTTGAAGTCACTAAGAGACTGAAGACCTTGAACTGGGAAGGCCTTGGTTTAAATCCCTTCTTTGTCACAAATGCATTATGCTAGCTATTCCCTCTTAGCCTCTGCCCCCATCTGTATAAATAATAATACAGGGGCCTACCTTTCAAGAGGGTTGTTGTAAAGATTTCCGCAAGATGACATACAGGAAATGCTTTGAAAGTCGTATAACTATTGTATAAATACTAATCATCACCACCATCCTTTTTGCAGCCAGGTGGGCTAGAACAAAGCAAAGAAAGCTGAAATCCTTCAGCTGTTGAGTTCCACTCCCAACAGCAAATTCAGCAACTGCCTTTGATTTACTCAGAATTGCAAACAACTTGTAGGTGTGGCAGCAAGTACTTGAACTCTAGAAGAATTCTGCTTTCATGGAATAATTTGGTGGACACGTAAAGGCAGAACTTTGAGGAAGGGGGAAGATCTTGAGTAATGTAAGCTGGCAGAATGTCCAAGTAGGTAATTAGTTATTGAGTAACTATGCACACATGGGGACTGATTGTCCCCCTTCCAGTATTTAAGGTAGCGAGGGCTGTTTTGACATCCATGATTTTAAAGTTCTGAAGCTTTTAGCCCTAGTTTTCTAAAAGGAAGGGGCAAATTGGGCTTTAACAAAAGCACATGTGAGGCGTCTTCTAAAGTGCTTGTTGAAGAAGGAACTGGGGAATGAAAAAGGCAGAGAAGCCACACCTGGACGGCAAAATTTATCACTAATGCTGTAATATGAGTTCTTTCATAATGAACTGGGAGGTTTGTTCTCAAATCACAGCATCTGGAACGTGCCGTAAGAAGCAACCAAAACGCTTACAAAACAATGGAACACCTTCCTTATAAGGACTGGCTAAAGGGTTTGGGCCTTTTCAGTTTAGGAATAATGAGGGGGTGGGTGGGAGGGCATAGGGAGAGACTTGTCAAATAACAGGGTATGGAAAAAGTAAATAGGCAGAAGTCTTTCTCATTATCTTGACACTAGAACCTGGGGTCACTCAATGACATTGAGTTGGAAGTAGATTTGGGTCTGGGACAAAGTTCTTTTGCACAATGCATTAATTAACTTATGGACTTGGCTGCCACAGGATATGGTGAGAGCCTCTGGCTCAGATGGATTTAAAGGGGGATTAGGCAAATTTGTAAAGGATAGATCTAGCAACAGGAGGATATTACTCAGGAGGATAGCTAAACGGATTCTCGATGTCCAAAAGCAGTATACTTGTGAATGCTGGGTGCTGGAGACAAACTAGGATGTTTGCCCTATTTCACCTCCAGTCTCTGGAGAGGAAACTAAAGAAGAGGACTGTTACTTTCATGCTTCCTTTAGGGTGTTTCCCAGAAACATCTGAATAGCCGCAATTTGGATGTTGAAATACATGGACTGCTCTTAATGAAGACAATCCTAGCTAGGCTCCAATAGCGTAATGCTTAAGTGTCACTCTATAAATGACTGCATGGCAGTAAAGTAACATACGCCAGAACAATCTGAGGGCAGTTGCAGTTATTGCAAGGTTTGTCTCTTTGGGGAAAAGCTATACATATACAGTCATCAGAAGGGGATTCTTCAGGAGATTTGGGGTGGGACGACTTACGATAGCTTCTTGCCCTTCAACAGCTCAGCTTACTACCTGGTTTGACTTCCCTTGGCTTGCGGCATCTAAATCAACCTCAAGTTTTGTTAATATCAGGACTACATACACACACCCCACTGCCTGGAGCTCTGGCCTTTTAAGGACCCGTGCTACTGGGAAGACATTTTGGTCAACTGCTGACTTTTATATTCCCAAATGGAGACCTGACATTTTTTCCTTCTTTATCCCGGAAGACATTTAATGCGACAAGTAACACACAGCATCACCGAATGTAATGTAATCACTTAATGCATCTGACGAAGAGAACTGTGATTCTCGAAAGCTTATGCTAGAATAAAGTTAGTTAGTCTTAAAGGTGCTACTGGACTCTTTTTGAATTCACCTAATGTAATTAATTCTACACCCCACCCTGTACAAGCTGTGGACCAGAGGCCTTTCCATCATAGCCTAAAATTCCCCCTCCCCCAGGTTTTGATTTTCCAGTATCCAGCCTGATTAAGCACGCTGGAGGACTCGGAAACTTGCACATTGTTTTGTGAAATTTTGGGAGGTCCTAATAAGAGTATCACATAACTTTTATCCGTAAAATAATAGGTATAGAATTTGGTCGGTAAAAAGAACTTGGATCCTGTCATTCTTACACCAGACAGATTCTGCTGGCCCTCTCAAAGATGGTATGTTGAATACTGCTTTCTCTGGAGCCATAACTGTAATAATCCTGATCAGGCACAACCACGTTAACTGACTGATTATCTTGGACAGCCATGAAAGACAAATGCATTTCGAACATGGAAAAAATGAGCACATTGCAGATGAGCTGCCAACTGGACCACCCAGAACTCGGAGAAAACACCCGTGAACGTATGGTTAGCCTAGAAGTTTAAATCAAGAATGTTTAATAGCTATACATTTGCCCTAATGGGTCCCCCCCCCCGTTCTTCCTGGTAAACTTTGTTTTCATAGTAAAGAGTTATTATAAAGTTCTTGCATTAACACATGGAATGAAAAAGGCCTCGTTCTGATTCCCGTGTTTTCATCCATCTTGAATGTTGATGTTTGAGTTATGATAGCAGAGGCCTCGAGCTCAGAGTTTCAGGGGAGTTGAGGGGGTGGTAAATGGTAGAAAGAACATGTCTGTGCCACTCCATGGGAGTTGTTGAGCTTTCTGTTTATATAGCCCATTTTGTCTGCGGAGACATCCCATCAGTCTAATAAAGAGTATTTCAGACTGCCTGTGTGCACTGGAGCAGCCAAGGAGCCCCTTTGTCAGTTTACAAGAACGTGGCTTTGCGTTTTTGACAGGGACATAAATATCTCTTACTGGAATGTTAAAAACAAATTCTAGTCAGTAAGTAATGTGGTCAAACGGGTCACGTCGGCTGATTTCCTAGGAGCTAAAACTCCTAACAAAGCCCTGCATTTTCCCAAGCGCTACTGCAAGTTGTAATTTCCCCCAAACCTGTGCGGTCCGGTCACGACATTTTGACAGCGACACCTTTGCACAAGGTGAAGTTGCAGTCTCAGCTAATCGCAGTTTCACAAACCCCCAGTATAAAGAAGCGCAAATGTTTACAGCATCCATCCACACGTGATATTGAACTCTGGTCTGGTCTCTGCATGTAGTGGAACAAGATGGCAGAATTCTGAGGTAGTGGAGTGAATTTTTTCAGTTCAGACTGCAAGTGAATGCCTCCCATGTTTTTTAAAAAGCAAAATTTACTCTGGTTGTTGTGGGTTTTCCGGGCTGTATTGCCGTGGTCTTGGCATTGTAGTTCCTGACGTTTCGCCAGCAGCTGTGGCTGGCATCTTCAGAGGTGTAGCACCAAAAGACAGAGATCTCTCAGTGTCACAGTGTGGAAAAGAATTTTACCTGCCAACATCTTCTCCACACTGTGTCACTGAGAGATCTCTTTGAAGGATTGCGTTCATCCTTGCACTTCGTTCCACTACACGTGCAGATCAGGCCCTTGACTTTCATTCTGGAGTAGAGTCATGCTTTTCTCTCACTTCCAAAATGTACCCCACACCTTCTAGACAAATCCTCATAAAAGTTAGCTTATGGGGAAGACCCAGTGTACCATAACAACAACATTCAATTTATATACCGCCCTTCAGGACAACTTAAAACCCACTCAGAGCGGTTCACAAAGTATGTCATTATTATCCCCACAACAATCACCCTGTGAGGTGGGTGGGGCTGAGAGAGCTCTGAGAGAACTGTGACTGATCCAAGGTCACCCAGCTGGCTTCAAGCGGAGAAGTGGGGAATCAAACCTGGTTCTCCAGATTAGAATCCCGCGCTCTTAACCACTACACCAAACGAGCCAATTCAGCAAGCAACTGAACTGAGCTATGGCAAACACTGGCTAGCCTGTGATCTCAACACTCTCTAGATCCTCATGTGATCCATTTGTGCATAGCTCCTGTTCAGCATGAGGTTGTGAATCCACTCTTGGAATGAACCATGGTCCTGCTTTCCCCAACCTTTGTTGTGAGCCACTTTGAGTCTCCATTGGGGAGAGAAATGGGGCCCAAATGAAAATTAATAAAATAAAATGAACATTAGTAGTGGTGAGAGACCATGAGAAGTCCAACATCTAAACAAACATAACATCCTAACTTAGGCACTTCCTGGCTTGCTCATTTTCCACTGTATCACTTGTTATCACTTCTGGATTTTAAAAAAAAAACCTTGGAAGAATAAACTTGCCTTTTGGCATCATTTTCCTAAATGCGTATGTGGACCAGAACTGGATGCTTCCCCGTGGGAGTAATTCTAATGAATAGGTTTGCAGGGACTTATTACGCCTGCCTGTGTGTGCCCTGGAGCAGAAAAGCATCACCTGCCGCCACTGCCCAGGCACTTGACGTGGTTACCAGTGATCCTCCAGGGCCTCATGTACTTCTCATTAGCTTATGCATCATGTAGGAAAAATGGCTATGTCAGAATAGTTAACAGTGCGGTCCTAAGCAGAGTTCCACCATCCTAAGTATGTTGAAGTCAGTAGGCTTAGAAAGATGTAACTTTGTATAGGATTGCACTTTAAGGTTCCTTTGTATGTTCAGCCAGAATTCAGCGTGGGTTAACTTTATCATACATACAAACACACAATGAAGCATTTTGGTAGAGGAAAGCAAATTAGTCCCCAAATGGCAAAGGTGGCAGCTGATCTTCAATTTTTACTTACAAAATTTAGACTAGCTTACATAATCCTTTGTCAGGCATACTTAAGATGGAGAACATCAGAACCTCGTGCTAATTACTTAAGTGTTAATTACTTAATGACAGGTTCCCTGCTCTCCTGGTAGTAGCTGTGTCTTTTTGTTAAGCACATTTACATTATTAAGCCTGCCATCCTATTGGGTAGACGTCTCTGAGAGTTGTTTCAGATTTGTGTGAGTACTTAGCTGTGTTCACAGCCACGGCTAGGCAAGTCTTGATGTACTAACAAGTCTATCAGAGGATGATTAGGTTCAAGAGGGAAACTGATACCTTCTTGGGGTCAGAGGAACCAGTGGAATTGGAACAATTCTTTAGAAATGTCTAATGGCTGTTTTGAAGTGAGTCTTTTATTTTTACTCTTCAAATAATGCTGAATGAGTTGGTGGCTGCTAATAGCTGGTGTTTGAGAAGGGGGAAAAGAAAATAAGATATTTGTATATTCTTAGAAAAAGAAGCTAGATGGTGTTGAAGTGTGAAGTCCCTCTCTTGGGATCCTGCACAATCAAACCTGGGGGTGGAATCCGGCGATGGAAGAAAATGGCTGCCCTCCAGAAGGAAGTGGATTTAGCTAAACTGGGGATTTCTCTGGGGTGTGGGAAAACTAATAAAGTGAGAGTGGATAGTGAAATGGATGTTAGAACAACAGTTGTGTTTCGAATCTAGGACCCAAATTTCATCTTTGTTTCTTTCTAAGTTGGTAGGAGATGAAAGGACATTTTCTGTATACTTCCAAAACCATTTCCCCTTTAATACTTTACAAGCTGGAAGCCTGCAAAGAATTAGAAAGGGAGTGGAGTGGTTTGGTAATCTATTCCCCCTCTTTCCAAGATTCTATAAATTCAAGGGGTTGAGGAAATTACCCCCTCTCCTTTAATGGACTCAACTGCTTTCAACATGCTGTGACTCCCCAATACACTGTTCTATCAGGCAGATTTGGGAAATTTTTGTTGTTCTGGTTACTTTATAAATGCCATATTTTTTCTGTGACCTTCCTTGTCTGCTGTCCTATTAGATGTTGTAATAATGAACTAGTTAACTGTCCTCTAGTATGGTGACCTTATCCTGTTTACATAGCACTTCTTGAGCAGTTAGAGCACTCTGCAATACTGCCCCATCTTTAGAACAGCCCTGTAAGGTAGGTTAATACCACCCCTAGCATTACATATTTCTTTCCTGGTCAAATGAGTCTGACGCTCAAAACTTTTCTTGAAAGCACTAAACAACCCTTATTTTTTTAGGGCTTCCCAAAGAGTTGCTGCCTGCTCTGTGTTGGATAGGCAGGGATGAAAGCTGAAATAAATACAGTAAACTCAAGACACTGAATGAGGGCCTTTCTTCCATTCGGCCGAACTCTTTAGTCTTACCAAGGTTCCCCTGGTCAAAAGTCGTAATAGATTATCCACTGGATGCCTTAAGGGAAATTGTGTACATCACTTTGAAGTCTGCAAGAATGAGGTGGTTTCATGGGGCCCACCACTTCCAGCTATGTTCCTTCTCTCTGCTAAAGCGGCAGACTCGTGTGAAGCAGACTGCAAAGGGTTACTAAATGCAGGAAGAAAAGAAAGGGGCTCTTGCAGAAGACCTGAATGGGAAAGTATTGCAGGAGCGAAACCTGGTTTGGCTGTGCGCCGACATGCAGAAGAGGAAGACCCATGTTAAAAACCACTCTAGTGGGTCTTTGCCTCAGTCGGATGTGGTGCTGGCAGGGATGTTTCTGAGAAACAGACCCGCTTTTACTTGACTCACACGTGGGTATCTTGGGTTGTTGTTCAACCTTCCTTTTAATTTGACTGTAATGGGCCTTTGTTTTCAATGTGGGAGAGTTGGAGGTGTTTTTCTCTCACACTTTTGGGGAAGGCAAAGGTTTGAGAGCCTTTTCTTAATTAAAAGAGCTGAGTTAAACGTCCAGGGCGTTTCCTCTGCCCCACCCCTCTCTGTTTCTGTGGAGAGGATCTTTAATCACATTTGAAATCTCTGCATATAGGACATGCTGCTCAGCCCTCTTGACGTGCATTTCATTGGGAGATGAATATGGGGAAGGGGAGGAGATAAACGTGTGTGTGTGCGCGTGCGCGTGCGCGCGCGCTGCCAAATCACAACCAACTAATGGCAACCCCATCAAGGAGTTTTCAAGGCACGAGTAGTTTGCTATTGCCTTCCTCTAAGGAGATAGATACTGTATCAGAAAACAGATGACTGGACATAGCTCAGTTTGTACAGTGCTTAAGATTCAAAGTGGATAGGTTAATGCATATTTAACAGTTGCAACCCTCTGCAGAGCAACTCTGGAGTAACTCTGAATAGGATCGCCCAGTTAGATGGCCAACTTCTGGTGGCAGGTAGAAGTAAATGCCGTCATCCTTTCACCAATCACCGTATCAGGTAGAATGAAGAGTTCTGTTGGACTCAAAAGCTAGAGGAGACTGCTTGTATTTTTGTGGCACTTTGAAGGCTGAAAGGGTTTCATGGATTACTGTCCCCTTTGGTCAATTCATCAAGGCTATTCTGTGTTGGCAGATACGGCTGTAGTGAAAAGAAGGTTCTGATGAACACAACAGCTGTGACACTTTTAGGCAAAGCTCAAATGCATGTAAGAGAAACACACTGGTTATTTGAAACAGCAGTCTCTGGTCATAACAATTTCCCCAACTTTGTTAAGCTAACCTAACACCTGAAGTGTATGAGAAAACCATGGTCTCAATTAAGATCTAGATAAATAGACTCAAGCTTCCTGATAGATACCTAGATCAGCAGTTTCTTTGTTAGTTCTTTGTTAGGTTAGCAGCCTAGTGTCCTAATGGCTGCAGCGTTCTCCTGTTGGTCTTCCCAAGTATTGCTGTTCTTGTTGTTAGATTTGTGTCCTTTAATTCTTTCATACAGGTGGCAAAAAGGCACTACTGGCCAATACATATGTACATGTACTGGAGTTTGAGAAGGTGAAGAGCCCCCCGTGCTGTGGCTGATGTTGTTAGTTCCTGTACAGGGTTGTCTCGGAGGATGTAGAGATAGAATTGGTATTTGGGATAACTGCATAGTCCCTAGCTCCATGTCTCAGTTAGTGGGGGAACACTGCCAATTTCCCCAGGACAGCTTCAAAGGCAGACACTACTAGAATGTTGCTGAACTGGAATTTATTCATAAGTTTGATTTGTATTCATCTGGGTCTCAGCTGAGACCAGGGGTTTTGCCGTCGCTACATTTGAGCCTAACAAAACTCAGATTTGTTCGTCCTGTAAACAGTCGTGGGGCACTTAGTAGTTCCTTGTTTGGGTGGTGCGGTTCCCAACTGGAAGTACAGGAAGTATTCTTTGCAAATAAACGCCCTCCCCTTCTATAATCACCGAAGGAAGCCAAACTGTGCAGTCAGGATACTGTGAATGGGTCCCTTCAGCTCAGGGCAGGCGCAGCTGCACAAGCAAACCGAGCAGTTGCTTTGGGTGGTGGTATTTTTAGCTGCCTATGAAGTGGCCTGCAGTACGCAAGGTATTCCCCTCCTCCCCAGTTGGTTTCTTTTGGGTGTTACAAGGGTGACAGAAAGGATGCTGGGCCTCACCCTTGGATTCTGCAAGGGTGAGAGCTGTGTATCAGTGGTCTCCCTCAGGGGTCATTTTGTAGAAAAAGCTGGAGGAACTTATTAGCATAACTCTTCACGCCCCTTGACATCGCTGGAAGTGTTATTAGCATAACTGATTTGCATATGCCACACCCCTGACATCACCTATCCTGGCTGTTTTGGACCCAATCCTGGCCATTCAGGGCTGAAATTGGGCCCAAAATGGTCAGGATCGGGCCGCTGCTGAGTCGGAGAGTGATCCACCACCCATTAGAGGCCTGATCTGGGCCTTTTCGGCCCCTATCCAGGCTGAAACGGGCCCAAAATATCAGGTGGCCGAGGCCACCTGACATGTGACCTCTTGGGGGAACTGCCAGAACTGCGTTCCTACGCGTTCCCCCTCGAAATGAGCCCTGGTCTCCATAATCATGCATGATGTCCTGGAGTGCTGTTCTAGACTGCAGGTCTCAAATGTCTTGCTTGGCTAAATGGGTCTGGCCACAGGAGCACCACTGGATATAAAGTTCCCCACTCTGCTAGACTGAGTGCATCAGAACAAACATGCTGAAATAGTCTATCCAGTCTCCTAGAGTTGTCTAGCTCACAGAATAAGAATGGTGCTACTTGATTTCTGTTTTACAGAATAAATATAATTGTTTCTCACAAGACCAACAGAAGCTTAAGAATGTGCTAGCTTTTTGAACTGTGCAGCTTTCTTCAGCAGGAGCTTAAGCAAGAACAAAAAAACTATAGGCAGGATATGTTAATGAGGGGTTCTGGTTTCTGTTGAGCTGTTCAGAATCACCTAACAGATAACAGCGATGCTGCAAATCTAAATTTTTTTTTGGTTCCTCACTCTTGTTCTATTTGGGTTTTGCAAATCCTGAAGATGTGTGTACTCCAACTTAGTAAGAAGCTGGTCTAGATTGAAATAGTTATATCTAATATTCAAAGAGTTGCCCAATGCTTGTCCCATTCAATAAGGTAAGCCTTCCAGCAACCTTGTGAGGTAGGCAAGTTTTATCCTCCAAGAGAGGGGCTGCTGAAGGTCACCGAATGATTCCTTGTCCATTCTCCTGGCCTTTGCTCTGTTTTCTTCCATGACATCTATATGGAAAAGGACTCTGGCACATTTGAGGTGGGCCTTCAAATGAGGGTGGGGTGGTTTTTGTACAAAATCAAACTAAGAAGCCAGTGGAGGAGACTTTGCCGGAGCAAGCGCCCCTGAATTCAGTGAATCTTCAGCGTTTCACTGGACTATTAGCCATAGCCACGGCATGCAGCCTCCAGGTTCAGAGGAGATTGCCTCTAATTGGGGAGGGCTGTTGCCTGTAGGGCTATCAGAGGAGAGGAATCCTGTGTCAACTGGAGTGTAAAGGAGGCCGGTCAGGCAGGAAGGAAAAAAGATCCAGATGCTGAACTTTTTGCTACATACCTGTTAAAGACATAGGCTGGTTGTCTTCTTTAGCACCTTACAGCTCAAGCACGTGCCTGTTTTCTCGGAAGTAAGTTCAACAGAGTTTAACAGGGCTTGCCTCCAAGTAACATTGTTGCACCCTTAGATTTATTTTAAGCTGCTTTTGGTGCTGTGGAATGAGCACTCGTTGCCAGGCTTCCTGCTATATTTTTATAATAGCTGCACATTTGGAAGGTTGCAGTGGATTTGTGTACAGCTCCTAGAGACCTCTGCAGACTTTTTTCACTGAATCAGCACAGCAGCCCCATTCATTGTAATCAGCTTGTAATCTGGAGATTTTTATGGGAAGGGGATCTTTTTAATCAGGGTCTGGTAGAGGGCATTTCAGCAGGTGTGGATCTTCTCACCACTGGCTGATAAATAGCACCTTAGGTATGTGTCGTCTTCTACAGTTAAAGCTACAGAGCCACCCACCCACCCCCATTTGCAATCTGATCTTGTGCATTTACTCAGAAGTGCCATTGAATGGAGCGGAACTTGCATCCAAGCAGCCTGTAAGATTAAGCAGTGCAGACTAAGCTGTGTGTGTACTTTGAAGTAATTTATACTGTGTTTGGTGGTATTTACTCCCAAATAAAACGAGTCACTAACTGCAGTCTTGGGGTGTGCCTGTCAACACTGACCTTGGTACTATTTATTTTCCAACCAGAAAGCGCAGCTTAGAGCTGGTAGTTCTTTTTCTTACAAGCGCGGTTACTTGAAAGTAGGTCCCCCCAACTCCGGAAGAATGTGCTCCTCAGTTGCAGGACTGCGCAATCTCCTTCGTTTGGATCAAGGACTGCAGGATTTGGGTCCAGCGGCACGTTGGAGACCAACAAGATTTTTACGGTGTAAGCTTTCGAGAGTCAAAGCTCCCTTCTCCAGATACAGGGAGAAGTGAAGATCCCTCTCTCTATCTGATGAAGGGACCTCTGACTCTCCAAAGCTCACAGCCTTGAAAAAACTCTTGCCACTAGACTCAAATCCTGCTCCCCTATACCTTGTGTTGCTTACTGTGCCAAAGGCTTACCTTGCCTTTGATAGTTCGTACCCAGTCGCATTGTCCAGTGGTTGCCTTAGGCTGCACCTGGACTCGAGTTTTGCTCCCTCGAATCAAAGCTCGCCGACCCGGTTGTGCGGCTGCAAGCGGGGTTGCCCCCACGCCTTTTTGCTAAGCCAAGCCCCGAGCAAGCCGTGCCCTTTTTCGAGCGCTGCAGGAGGCAGGGGCCGGCTCCTGGTTCCTTCGGATCCGCGCAGGAGGGGCTGGCGAGGCGCCGCAGTCGGCGAGCCCCGGGGGAACGCGAGCCGGCGGGCCCGGCGCGCCAATGGCTGGCGAGGCGGGGAAGGGCCGCCCCCTCCCCGCTCGCTGCCACGCCCCTCCGCTCTTGGCCGGCGGGCCGGGAAGGGGCCGGGCGCAGAGAGTCGCGGCGGTGTATCGCTCTGGCGCGCCATGGGGCCGCTCCCGCCTCGCAAAGACGCTGAGCGCGGCCAGGGCTCCCCCGCGTAGCCCGAGCGCGGCGAGTGGACTAAGACGCGCGGCGCCGCAACTGGGACGCCTCGGGGAGGCAGAGGGGCTATGGTGGCTCACGACGACCCGGGGGGCCTGCTCCCCATCAAGAGGACGATCCGGGTGATCGACGCGCAGAACCAGTCGTTCAGGGAGCAGGAGGTGAGCGCGGGGAGGACGCTGCGGCGCCGGGGTCCCCTGTGTTGGGTTTCTGCTGGCGTTAAAGCCTTGCAAATCTGCCTTTACGCGTTACAAATTTGCCTGTTGCGCGTGTATCGAAATGCCGTTGGAATTGGCAGTGCGGACGCTGTGTGATCCGCCTTGAGCCTCGGTTCGAAAGGCGGACGTCTAAAATAAAATTGTAGGCTCCCTCCGTAGCGTTTCTGTTGAATACGTCGGAATTTGCTGCTGGGTAAACTGGTAGAGAGGATCGGGCTGCGGGTGGAACCCGTGAAAGTGCGTGTCCCCGGGGCCGATTCCGACTCCGGGCTTTTGATCCAGGGGAGGAAGCGCTGTAGAGACCACTCGCCGCGTAGTTCCACGCAAAATTAAACTGCTTGCCGGAGAAATGAGAAGCCGAGATCGGGTGTCTTCAGGTCTGCTGCGCTGCAATCGTTAGGGTTTGTCCGCATTATTCATTTCTCGTCCTCGAGTGTCTTGCGCTAGGCTCGTTCGTTGGGAACGGTTTGCTAGGTGCGGCTTAACGCGGCGGGGGTGGGGGGGGGCGCTGCTTTCAGTCGCTGGGCTCGGCTGCGGAAACCAGTAATTGCAGCAGGCAGGTCTGAAGGCTTTAACCCTGTGCCAGGTTTGCCTCCTGCTTTTCCTGTGAAATGAAGCTGTTCGGAGGGTATCCAAGGCTTCTCAGTGGTCGACCTTTGGGCTTAGGGAGTGAGTAGTTACGCTGATGATCTGAGAGCTGTGGATTACTTATGCGCCCCTGCACATGTGTGTGTGTGTGTGTACCGTATATGTGCGTGATTGTGGAAAGCAGCAGGATTTGAGTCCAGCGGCATCTTAAGAGACCGACAAGATTTTCAGGGTGTAAGCTTTCCAGAGAAGGATCTTGACTCTCCAAAGCTTGTTGGTCCCTAAGATGCCCCTGGACTCAAATCCTGCTGTTTTCCACAATGACACACACAACTGCAGAGCATCGCTCACATGCTGCAGACCAACATGGCAACCCACCTTGAAACTACCCTTGTGGGGAATGTTTCAGACCCTGAGAGGTCTGTCCTTACTCATCTGTTTTCCATTTAAGGAGCCTCGAGAAAGAATCAGTCAGCGAATTTGACATGTCTGTCAGCCCCCCCCCCCCCACACACACATTTTCCCTTGAACTGCCTTCTTTTTTTCTGTCTCTGCTCTGTAGCATCTAAATCAGTTTTGTTTTGATGAGGACCCAAAAATAGTCTAGTCATGAACATTCCTGTATCATAAATACAGGAGGGTGTGATCCTGCAGTAGAGGAAGCTTATGTATGTGAGCTGCCTCACTGACTACCAATAAGCATACCCGGTTAAGGAAACACGAAGTGCATATGTATGGGTTCAAGCTTCGGGGGGGGGGGGCGGTTCATGCTTCGCATTAATAACGTCTGGGAGATTGCTGAGAAATTAGTCTTGTTTCAGGGTAATTATGTGTGTGTGTGTGATGTGACACGTGATGAAAGCACATCAGTTCTTTTGAAATGCACTGCCTCCAGGTATCTTCCTGTAGGACGGCGGAGTCACGAGAACTCAAAAGTCAAATCTCCCATAAGCAATGACTTGTGACATAAGACATCCTGTCAGGAAGCGCTGCCAGTGTGGGTTTCTTTATGATTCAATAGTTCTGCTTTAACTAGTATATAAACTTTGGCTTAAGTGTTCCACACAAGGCGGGCTAGAAGCCGAGAAGACGAAACAAATCAGACGAAAGCCAATTTGAAGTAAGCCTTCTTTATAGTTCTCATGTTTTGAGTGCTCTGCTGTGTATGGGAAGCTCAGTCCTTGGCTGAGGAGGGGACGTACCAGGAGGCTCTTTTATGGTATCGCTGAACCCAGAGGCTCCGTATTGCCAGCCTGTGGATCTTTGGTCCAGTTCTCAAGGCGGGACAAAGAAGGAGACTGTTCCCCAGATGTGCTGTGTTATGATCGCTTGCTAGGGCAATCGAAGACTGGATTAACGCATGTGTCGGGCGCATCAAGTGGTCTCTGGCACTTGATAGACTTTGTGGTATTGTCATGACTTTCTTAAAATGGTTAATGTACTGAATTGCTAGAGGAAGAGGTATGGCATCAGATGGGCTTCCCCCTCCTGCAATTTGTGCCGCGACTTTGTGAAAGGGACTCCAGAAGCAAGAGTACAGGGTAGTGCCTCTTGAGGGGTAGGAATGCAGTTGGATCCGGTAGCTGTTCAGTATCATTGTGATCTCTTGCAGGGGTTGACTTGGATGTTGCTTCTGCTTCTAGGGAGACCTGGTAGCTTTTCTGTTGTATTCACTCTTGTTGTGAAACTTCCATCCATCGAATGAACCCCTTCAAGCCTTCTGGGAGTTAATTTGTAGCTGTGGAATAGAGGGAGAAGGACTATTGCCTTCAGTAATAGGAGCTTCGGGGCTTTTTTCTGGGGGCACATGCCGGTACACAGTACCATCGGCCTGCCACGGTTCCCCAAAGTAGCGAACATCATGGATATTAGTACTTTTTTTTTAAACGACGAAAAGCACAGAGGAGCTGTTTTGGGTAAGCAGGTTCTAGCCCACAAGAGCTGAAGCTTCAGTAAATCTGTTTGTCTCTAAGATGCCCCAAGTCAACTTTTATGTTTTGTTCCAAGAAGTCTCTCTCCATGGACAGAAGCAACTGTTGGCTCAAGTTTTTGGTTTGTTCGGAAGGGAAATTAATAATACATATAAAGTATAATAATAATAATCCCCAAACCTTTGTCATGTGCACAGGGAGCGGGCTGGCTGGTGGGCTCTAGTTTCAGCAGACTGGAGGCATGGCCCTGTGCTCTTCTGCTATCTCTTGATTCTAATTGCATTAATCTGCATTGTGGCTCTTGAGACCAGGTCTTTAGTCTTTGGACTTGTTTGCCCAGGAAATTGCTTCAGGCTAGGTCGCAGACCAGTTTTGAATGGGACTGTTCTGTTTTATAAAGCCTCAGCAAAGTTTCGATTTGCTGGGGTGTGAAAACTATTTTCCACCTGAGAGCAGGCAAGGATTTTGGATAGCTGCTGCTCTCTTTAAAATGCACACCTTGAAAAATGAGTTCAAGTGAAGGCAGACATGCAACACCAAACCCAAAAGCTTGCATTCTCCCTCCTAGCAAGAAAATTAATAAGGGGTCCAAAGAGGAGGAAAAGCCTTCTGCCCAGTACCTCTTGAACTATTTGAGCCTAAGCGCATTAGGGCCAAAATGTGTTCCTGCATAAGCCAATGGATGGATGTGGGGCCAGACTGGAGGAAGAGCCAGTAATCCACGCACACAATGGAGCAAGCAGGTCTAGCAGTGTCCTAAAAACATTGTGGATAAATGCAGTTACTGGTTTAAATAGGATCTGTAATCAACACTGGGGTGTTGGTTATATTTTGAAGAGCAAGCATGGATTTTTTTCAACCTACTTTTACAAAGCATAGTTTCTACAAGAAGTAACCCCTTTCCCTACAGTCGGATATTTTCTGGTGCAACATCCAAATATCTTGAAGCCAATGAAGAGGCTTGTCCATAAGCCTTTCCAAGGGCTGAGGAAAGTTGGGGAAAGGATCCCCCCCTCCTCTGGGCCCCGAAGAAAGCCTGACTGAGCCTGTTTTGCATCTCTCTGTGTCTGCCTCAAATTAGCCTAGCTGCTGTGTGGCGAATGGCAATTTATAAGCCCGTTGAGGGGGAGGCAGCCCCTTTGTGCTACCTGTCCTGGGTGGAAAAGTGATGTTCTCTGCCAAGCCTGGTGTGTTATTGCATATGCATGCGCTCCATTAGCAGAGAGCATCTGTGCTGCATAGGCATGTGTGTGGACCTCCAGTCGTGTATGGGCTGCCACACAGGCTAGCCTGCAGAACTGCCTGCTGAAGAGCTGCAGCTTCTTCCTCTGTTTCTGTTCCGCCCTCTTTTGCCACAACGGATCAACACAAGCTGTACATCTCTTCCAGGCTTGCTGCAGCCCAGCTGTGGGGCAGGTCCCAGTGTCTGTCAACCAAGAGCCCCTCTTCTGCTGAGAGCCCAAGATTCACTTTCAGTTACTCATCTTATGGCCCTTGGGTCTCGTCTGCTCATCCCTCAGTCGGTTTAATTTATGAGGCGCAGATTCTACCAGTACCAGGCCCACGCAAAGCCACAAAATGAAATAACTGCTAAAACACAACAAAAATTGAAAACCTCCCACATTAAGCAAACTGGAGCCAGATGGTGTATTCTCACCCAGCCCAACCACTCTTTTAAACTCCTAGAATCCATCTTTGTCGTTGGTCCAGCTGTTGGAATTTGCAAAGGGCTTTATCCTTGCAGTCGCCCTGCCTAAAAGGTCATGGCTGCACGTAGTTTGTTGGGTCGTGACAGAAAGAGTGGGACAGGTCTGAGGCTGCTGCACAGTGGCAGAATTGGGATTCAAAGCTAGACTTCTCAGACCTGCTAACCAGCTTGTTACTCACCAGGCCTACCTAAGTTAGGTAGAAGTAGCTGGTAGAAAACATGACAGTGTGATGAGGGGGTTTGCTAAGCTGAAGTTGCTTTTTGAGGTGTTGATTCAGTTTGTCCACACTAGAAATAAGCCTGCCCTCTGCTTCCCCTGTCCCCCTCCCCTTCTGTGAAATCCGTGACTTCATCGCTTAAGGGTCTTTGGTATCTTAATGGGACTGCAAAGCATAATGGCTCTTAGGGGCTTTACAAAGTGACTCCAGCAGAGCTGTTTCTGAGTCGCATTCCTGGACACGACAGCAGATTCTGACCATTTCTCTTTTTTGAATTCTCCCACTTCCTTTTTACTACCTGGAAACATCCTCCCCCTTTCCAATTTTAACAGTGCTCTCTCCTCTAATGAGAGAAGGTAGTAACATCTCTAATGTCTGATCTCCACAAGTTCTTTTTCTCCTTCGCCGTTCTGGGTTCTCTAGTGAGAAATCTACTGATACCAAAATATCTAATGGAGCTGATTTCTTGTAGGCAGTTGAGCATAGCACACTATTCAAAAACTTGTAACTGGTAGCTTTTCTGTTCCTTTAATGGACATGAAATAGGACTGGCTACTTAAATAAGAAGGGTGTTATCTGTTCCTTGTGTTTTAGTAGTATACAAAAGCCACGGCCCTCCGTTTAGCATTTGTGGTGTATCTGGTGCCCGCACCAAATGAAAGTAGTAACAATACCCCAGCGGAGGGTTCATAGTTTAAATGAGCTCAGAATGAAAGGGAAAGAGGGGAAGAGAAGTAAGGAACTTGGACTGGAATTGAGAAGGGAATCAAAATATTGGAGAGGAGGTTCTTCTGGAGAGAAGAGAAAGGAAGGAACTGAAGTAATAACAGAGTACGTTCTTGAGAAAGTAGAGGGGGAAATCTTCCCTTTGCAACTCTGAAGTGAATGGGGTTTGGGCCAGAGTTGTCAAGCAGGCTCACTCTTGCAAGTCAGCGCAATAGCGGCAGATGACACAGCCCTTAACTATGCAACATCAAGGTATTTTTAGCATCCTCTCTCTCTTTTGTTGTGGCTTGGCCTTGAAATCCCTTTTTGCCCATCTCATACAGTAAGCGATCAGTGCTTGTTGGCTTTGTTTTCGTCAGATGCCTTCTGAGGGTGTTGTGTACTCCAGACATTCAGACAGCGGTACTTCTAGGGTGTCTTGTAATACTTCCTCTCTGGCTGCAGTGGGTCCCCCTGTGGAGTGCCTCCATTCTCAGAAAGGCGGGGGGGGGGCAGGGGGAGAGTAGGAGATGCCGGGGAAGGCTTCCTTCCTCCTCTTGGTTTCCTCTACAGTCCCTGAGAGGAGCAACACATCAGGGGTTTCTTTGTCACACAAACCTGTGCACATAAGACAAGTTCTTAAATGGGTGGCCTTTCAGAAGTTCCTAAAGAGGCATCCGATCCCCGCCCTCGTATCTATTTTCCCATATATGGTGAAGATGGGGGCGGGGGGGCTTGCTTCTAGAGGAGAAGAAAACATTCTTGACAAGCTCTTGTGGCCGAACAACAGCCTTGTTTGTCCTGTCTGCAGTGGACTTTGCTATCCCTCCCTTTGGCTCTCCTGAGCAGCCTGTTTGTAACTTGGTTATTGAGGACACAAACCTGATAGTTGCCTCATAGAAGCCTGAGAGCTTTGGAGCCGGGTGCCTCATTGTAATCCCCAGCCCTACCTGCGCTCTCCACCATCTCCAGGCAGTCTGGACTCTTGTCCGCATGCTAAGCCTTGAATAAACCAATCCGCACAACTTACTCTGTTCCTTATCTCTTTGCAGGAGCCCAGCAATAAGCGTGTTCGACCTCTGG
Organism: Eublepharis macularius; assembly: GCF_028583425.1. Lineage (NCBI taxonomy): Eukaryota > Metazoa > Chordata > Lepidosauria > Squamata > Eublepharidae > Eublepharis > Eublepharis macularius. The sequence goes on from NC_072798.1 coordinate 4,465,970, forward strand.
CTCGGGTCACCTCCTTGGCAAACCTGATTTCTCCTGTAAGAAATGGTGCAGTGCGTCGATTTGGGCAGACAATACAGGTAACTAAAGAGAGGATCAGCCTGGAGGTTTGGAATTGACAGCAGGGACTGGGAACTAGGGACGGCTAAAACAGCATCTGGGTTTTCCCGCAGAACTGCAAGCCTCCACGTTTAGTCCTTTAACCAGGTGGATAGGGGGTCTGTGAGTCCGGAGGAGGAAAAAAATGGAAAGAATATCATTTAAAAATTGAAAGATGGTGGAGAGCTTCTGAGTCTTCCTTAGTTGCTCGCCATATTCTTGCTAGGTAGCCTTTTCCAAACTCACAGGTACCACCGTCAGGTTTGAGAAGCGAGAAAGCACTCGTGCTTGAATACATATATGGAATTATGTTCCAGGTGCAGAGATTGGATTTCTTGTCTGCCCCAGAATTTCTGGCCCTTGGTGTGTCTCCTGGAGTCCCTCATCTGAACAACCCTTCCCCACAAATCTAAAAGTGGTCATTGGGATAATCTAGATTCTGAATGCAGAATTTCATTTCTCTTGGACACTGTGCGGGCTGTGCGCGCGCATGGAGTTGGCTGAGCCCCAGGCCTATTGCATCTTCCTCGGAAGCAGCCCGTAAGCCAAGCCCGCTCTGTATGGGGCAGATGTCTGCTTTCCCTGGCAGCATTTTGGAGACTTGGGTTGAGATGCTGCAGCACGTGCTTCAGTCTGAGGCTGCCCTGCTGTTCATAATAAGAATCTGACATCAGAAAAGCCTGTTATGGAAGAGACCCTCTTCCAACTGTGTAAATACTGCTGGAGTTCTGGCTGGCTGGTAGCGCCGTTACAGGCCACAAAAGAATGGAGCTCACATGGCTTGTTAATGTCACTAGAGATGAGAGGTAGAATTACGCTATTTATGTCCTTGAAACCAGATTCGCAGTCAGTCCTCTTAAAATTAACCCGAACCCTTGGCAAAAGGAGGGGTGGAGTGAAAACAGGAGGGAGGGCAGTTGCAGGTCAGGCGCCTTTCGGATGGAGGGCTGCCAGGGAGCACCAAAAGAGGAGAGGCGAGAGGAGGAGCGAAGGGTGAAGCCCCCCAGGCAGGCCTGCACTGCATGCAATTCACTCACAGTGGATTGTGGCCTGTTGGGTGTTTCAGAACTTTGGTTCTTTTTTTCCGTGGCAGTTGCTAGCAGGCACCAGAAACTGTGGGTTGATCTCGTCTCTGGCCGTTTGCATTAAGCTTGTTTGGGGTGGGGAGGTCCCAAATTATGTAGATTTTGTAGGCCTTCTTCAAGAAGTTGCTTCATTTTAGGTTACATTGGCCACGGCTGCAGCTTGTTGCTGTGTATGTAAAGGCATGTCCTCGCTCCGCTGTCGTGCCCATGGTGGTGTCACGTGGGTTAATGTGAGGCGCCGTTCTGAAGAACAGCTGCAAAGCATCTGAGAAAGCACTTTAAAGTCATTGCTGTTTCATGACTTTTTTCCCTCTTGTATCCAACAGTCCTTCTCCCTTCGCGGCGACAGCAAGTCTCCAGGTAGCACCCAGAAGTCCTGCAGTCGGTCTGCTGCCCCAACGCCTCCCAAAAGACGGAACAGCGTGCTGTGGTCCGAGACACTGGATGTTAACATGAAAGAGACACTCAGCGCCAAAGAGATCAAGCGCCAGGAGGTGGGTGTGGGGCAGTTTCTTCGATAACCCCTGACGCAGTGCTGAGTTGGGACTTCTGAGCATCTTGGCCTTTGGGGGAAAATCCAAGTTTCTAGCCCTCATGGTTTTGCGGGTGTGTTTGGAGGAAGGTGATGTCTGGAGGAGGCATCAGCGTTCAGGAGATGGAAATTCTGTATTGCTGTGTGTCCCTCCAGTCCTGTACTTACCTCAGACACTCCACACGTGATGTAGCTGCTCTCCCTCCCTGCTCCTTGGTAAAATATTCCCAGATATGCAACAAGAATAATCTGGTGCTTAGAAAACATACAAGTTGAGCGAGTTTTTGCTGAACAAGGAAATTGCATAAACCTGTTAGTCTTTAAGATGCCTGTTTGTTGTGGCAGCAGCCTTAATACAGCTATTGCATAAATGTTGTATATTTTAAACGTACGTTCTGAATATCTGTGATACAGAATTCAGAGAAGGGCTGCCACATGTTTTTCAACACATGGGAGAGCCCTGAATGTAGAGGCCTCTAATTCAGGCCTCTTAAGTGAATTGGAAAATGCAACTTCCCAAGTTCACAGCCATGCAGATCTCAAATTCTGTGTATCAAGGCCTGTATCGAGGTGACTGAGCCCCTCATTAAGCAGGGCAGAAAATGTGACATTAACAACACAAAAGGCTTGTGGTCAGTTGTCATTGAAGCATTTGGGTAAACGTCTCAGTGACTTAAGCGGGAATGAAAAGAGGCAATGTTCGTCCCTTGAAATTAGCACTACATTTCACGTGGATGTATAATGCGAGTTGCAGTACAAAGGCCCTGATATTTAACTTGGCCCGAAGTCTTGGCTTCAGAGCCTTCCTGCGTAATAAGTGTGTACTTTTCTCAGCAATAACTAGAGCCTTTCCCTTCCATTTGGTAGTTACGTCCAGGTGGGGTGTTGTTACAAGTCAGTAGTTGGACCTCCCTCCTCTGCAGCTTTTCCTGATCCGAAACATCTGTGCTGATAGGAGTTGGACCAGATAGGCTTGCGTGCTACTGTCTCAGCACAACTAGAACGTGGAACAGTCTGCCTGACACCGAAAGCATTGCAGCTTAGGAATGGCAGAGCTTGGCCGTTCGGAATTTTTGATGAAATGGCATTCTAAGAAATTCTCTCTTCCCTTTTTTGTCTCGGTAGGCGATATATGAAATGTCCCGGGGTGAGCAGGATTTGATCGAGGACCTGAAGCTTGCCAGAAAGGTTGGTCTCTTTCCCCCGGTTTTGTTCACCACATTGTGGGTGTCCTCCTGAAACGGTGCAGCTGTCCAGATGCATCCTCCGATGTTCTAAATGGGAGGGTTCCACTATCTTTTCTCTGTTCAAGACGCTGGTTATGGGGAAGTGTATTCCTGGAGGGAGAAGCTGTTCTGGTCATTCCCTTGTGACCATTACTTCTCTGCAGGACATTCCAGGCGCTGCATCCGGCAGGGAAGCAGCTACTACTAATAAAAGCTAATAAGTAGTTTCAGTGGGCTTTTAGGGAGAGGAGAAAAGAGAACCACTTATTTAGTTGCCTTGGCAACTGCGAGTGGGGAGGTTCCTGTTGAAGCGAGGAATGTGCAGTGAGCCCCGGTGCGGGTTAAGAACGTGGCTCTAGCACAGGGCACTGGAAGCAGCGTTGTCTCCTTTGTAACGAACTGAATGGGATCTGGGTGGCTATTTCAGCAGAACTAAGCGGTAAAGCTTTTCTGAAGGGTACCAGTTAAGGCTGTAGGTTAAAGTCCCCCCCCCCCCGTGCTCCCCATCTTAAAACTTGCTTGAATGAACAGATCCAGTATAATGGGGTGAAAAGTTCAGACCCACCACATTCTAAGCGTGCTGTGTTTTTCCCATGTGCTGGGAGTTTTAGCAGGGAGACTCACTCCGGCAGGCAACTCCCTTCACCTGCATTCCTGATACAGTCCAGGGAAAAGCCTTACCGCTTGATTCCTTTAGAGGTATCAACTGTCCCTTGGAGACTGAAGTCCTGTGGCATGTAAAATCGCTCCCTAACTGTGCATTCTTGACATTTCATTGCTATTTGTTCACAGGCCTACCACGACCCCATGCTGAAACTGTCCATTATGTCCGAGGAAGAGCTCAACCACATCTTCGGGGACTTGGATTCCTATATCCCGTTGCACGAAGGCAAGTCTTAGGGTTTTCATTCTATTAATCTGAACATTTAGAGCAGAAGTGAATTACAAACCACTCTGAATAGATCTTACTATTATTAATCTTGGACCTTTATATGGCGGCCTTCTCCCAGGGTGATGTATATGTTTCTTCCTTGTTCTATCCTCGCAACAGCCCTGTGAGGTAGATTAGATGGGAGAGCATGAATCTGAACCCCTTTCAGCAATCTTAGCCCAACACACAAACCACTGTGCTGCACTAGCTCTCAGGAATAATACATCTACAGTCAAGCAGGCAGTTAAAACGTTCCAGTTGAAAAGCTGCAAGGTGTTGCTTTAAACAGCATGGATCAATCAGCTTGGGGGGGAAATCATACCTGGAGAGCTCTGATACAGCTGCCCACCAGGAAGGGTGTTTACTAAGCCTAGGTTGCTACTGTGGAGAGAGCTTGACTCCTGTCAGCCCTCTTGGGTGGCTGTAGAGCAAGGCCCTCCCCTGTTGCAGTTATGTGGGCCCAGGAATACATGTGGGAAGGTGTTCCTTAAAGTACGTAGCCCCTGGGCCCTGTGGGTAGAGCTTTAAAAGCCCCACTCTGTGCCTTGAATCGTCAGGGGTTGCCTTTTTGTAGAATTCCTGAACTGGATCTTGAGGCAAGCTCCTGGTGCCAATGCCCACCTGTTCTTATCTTCCAGATTTTTTGACAAGACTGGCTGAAGCAACAAGACCAGATGGGACAGTGGAGCAAATTGGACCCATTCTGGTGAAGTGGGTGAGTAACTCCTGGCCCCTTTTCTCTGCCTTAGGATGGCATGTTTGTGAGAAGGTGACCTGAAAGCTTGGCGCCAGTTGCACAAGTTGGGTTTGTGTTGCAAGCTGATAGTTGGGCGTCCTAAACCACTTCTTTTCCTGTAAGGTCGTTTAAAGCGGGTGGTCATATTGGTCTGTAGTGGGGCAAGATGTGAGTCCAGTAGCACCTTAAAGGCCAGCAAGATTTCCAGGGCATGAGCAGTCGAGAGTCAGATCAGAGCTTTGACTTTCGAAAGCTTACACCTTGGAAACCTTGTTGGTCTTGAGGCACTACTGGCTTCATGTCATGTTTCTCTAAGGCTCCATTTTGACTAGTAGGCAGAGGACCGGAGCGTCGGATTCTTCCCCTGTTACTGTTGTTTATATGAACATAAAGGAGGCTGAACCTCAGTTCCTCAGCGCACTTCCTCAAAAACTCACCCATACTACTGTAAAGCACCACATTTAGGAAAGAGGAAACTGCCCAATTCATTAAGTGCTTCCAAAGGAGTCGTGGACAAACGCCGTATCGCTGTCTTTCTAGCTACCAGGACTGCATGCATACAAAGCCTACTGCAGTAATCAGCTGGCAGCGAAGGCCCTCCTAGACCAGAAGAAACAGGATCGGAGAGTCCAGGATTTTCTGCAGCGTTGCCTTGAGTCCCCCTTCAGCCGCAAGCTGGATCTCTGGAGCTTTCTGGACATCCCTCGGAGCCGTCTGGTGAAGTACCCCCTGCTCTTGAAAGAAATCCTGAGGCACACACCGAACGACCACCCAGATGTCCAGATTCTGGAAGAAGCAGTAAGTGATCTGTCATTGAAATGGCCAGACAGTAATAGGAAGTGCCTTTTTTCCCAGCAGGGCTATTACACAGCATTGTTGACTACAGTCACCAGTGAGGCAGCTGATTTCAGCTGTCACGATAACGGTGTCAGAGCGGGAGGTGGGTGCATTTGATTTGCAGTTGAGAAGGTCTCTTGCACAGCCTCCTTTAAATCAGTTGGAGCGGTGCAAGCACATGGCAGTGCTCCTGTGCAGGAGAACTTGCACACCAGTGATAGTGGGAGAGGCTGGGTCCCAAAATGTCCTGCTTGATTTAGGGTGATGAGATGTTTGAAAGCAATATTGAAGTGTTCCGTTCAGCTGAGCGGTGCTCTTTTCCCTCCTTGTACAGAGATCTGAGCTTGCATGTTGAATTTAGCAGCTAAAAAATGAGAGGCAGGTAAACCTCACGACAGCTCTCACCGGTTGATCCATTGCTTGTAGGTCTCTATAATCCAAGGGGTCCTCTCTGACATCAACTTGAAGAAAGGGGAGTCTGAATGCCAGTACTATATCGACAAACTGGAATACCTCGATGACAAACAGAAAGACCCACGGATCGAAGCCAGCAAGGTGCTACTTTGCCACGGAGAGCTGAAAAACAAGAACGGCCATGTAAGTCACTCTTATTAAGCGACAGAACCAGTGGCACAAATTCTACCCTGTTGAAGCCAAGAATTGCCAAAGGGGTAGGACAGCGGGAGCAGGTGAAGGCTCAAATGTTCAAGAATGCCTTTGGTCTCAACTTCTTGGTGAAGAGTGGCTACTAGATACGAAGATCTAGTGCCCATCCACCTCTCTCTCCCATTAAAAAAAAAAAGAGAGAGAAGGGCCTGAATGAGTTCCTCTTTCTTTGCAGCCGTTTGGCTCCAAGTTTGGGGCTAAGATTTTAAGGAACCCATTAAGAAGCGCCAGACCAGACAGCCTGTTGAGACTAAAAGCAGGGCTGGCATCTGTCCAGGTTTCAGATGGCTGTGAAACAACTAGCATAAAATTACCACGGGAAGCATGACGTACATTTTACAGTCGGTCAAAAAGTATTTCCTGAGCGTTCCCAGTGATGTAATGCAGCCCTTAAGTCTCCCAGACGCACACACTCTTGAGTTGAAGCAAACCGTTGACAGTTTTAAGTCTGACACAGCCCTGTTAAGGCTTGGCTGGTGCCGCTGCTCAAAAAATAGAAGCAAGCGCTCGAGAGGATTTCTTGGCCGTTTCTCCTAGCAGTGAGCAAAATGACGAGGCATGGTGTCAGCATAAACTCCTCTTTGGCGTCAGAACTGACCCTTCACAGTTATGCTAGAAACTTCCCATAGAAATGGTAGCAGTTCTGCCTGGCTGCCTGTAGCAGCTCGCCTCAGGCGGTATTCGTTTTCAGCCTTATTTTAGTAGCATCAGGAGGCAAGATTGTCATGTATGAAGCTTGGGGTTTGGTTGCCGCTGGCACTGCATGCTCCAAGCTTTTAAGAGTGTAGAGGGCACTGGAAGGAAGCACGGTCTGTCCTCAGCACCATATTTTTTCCATTGTTACCTAAATATGGGAATTGCTCTCAGGAGCGATGTCTTGATAGCAGTTGTTTCCGTATGTTTTGCTCTGCTCTCACTAGTAACAACACTTGGGTGGGAGTCTCCCCAGCCCTGCTATGTGAGATTTTTCTATCTGGGATGCAGGGCCTACTCAGTGCAGAGCAGCCACTCTGTTGCTGTGTTGCAAGTCCTGTTGTTTGGAAGGCCGCTAACAATGGCGGCCTATCTGTTCACTGGCCAAAGGTGTTGAGTCAGGTGATCATCCAAATCTTTCTCGCTCTCCTATAGAAACTCTACGTCTTCCTCTTCCAAGACATCTTGGTTCTAACTCGGCCTGTCACACGTAATGAGCGCCATTCTTACCAAGTGTACCGCCAGCCGATTCCCGTTCAGGACCTGGTGTTGGAGGACTTGCAGGATGGCGATGTGAAAATGGGGGGATCGTTCCGTGGTGCATTTGGCAATTCTGATAAAGGTAAGAAGCAAATCAGTCTCCCCCCCCCCCAATTTCAGTTCTCAAAGACTGTACACATCTCTTCCCTCATACCAAGATGAGGCTCCTCTTTCCCCTGATTTCAGTGTGTCAGGTTGATCTTGTTGTAAATACTTCAACATCTCTTTTGATTATTCAGGGCAAGTCACAAAATCTTTTAAAAGTGGGCTCATCCCAGACATCGTGAATTATGATCTAGATACAGGTGGTAATATTCCCCAGATAATTTCAACCAAGCAAAATGGGGGGTGGGAATCAGAAATTGATTTGAGAACCACATACAAGTTGTTGTGCAACCTGTCCCCTTCTGATCTTTGTCTTCCATAAGCTGTCACCCTAAATCACTTTCACTCATACTTCTGAACACCCCATTCCTGTCCCTAAGACAAAATTCCAGGACGAAGCTGGTACTCTCACACAGTTGACAATGGAGCTCTCTTGTTCTTCATAACATTGCTAATAGTAGTGGACTGAGTGGACAGCCAGGGATCTCATACTCTGGAATGAGGTTTCTGCCTGTCTAAATCCATTTTGGGGTCCTCCTCCTTGGCTACAGTCTATTTCGATTAAGCCTTGCTTGGAAATGTGCCCCCCCTCCCAAGAGTCATTAATAATAGCTGATCTTGCAAGACAGAGAATCAGAAAACTGCTTCTTACAAGCAGCTGTAGTTAAAATTACTGCTGGCTGTTGCAAATGATTACCTGTCTCCTTTCATTAAGTTGGGGGTTCCTGAAAAGGCAAGGGAGCCCTATGCCAGCTTCAAAAAGTGGGTGCTATATTGAGTATAAAGAATATACATAAAGCTGTACTCAAAACTGCATGTCATCGTAACAAGAAAAGAAAGACTTTCCTCTCTAGTTGTATTTCTCCTTCAGGGCTGCAAATTCAATACTTCTGTCAACAATCGACTCAGTGCCTATTCTTGAATGCCTTTGTACTCTGAATTCATTCATGGATGGGCTATGACTCAGTTTCTAGCTGCTGGGTGACTATTATGTGGGGAGAGCCAGAGAGATAACTGGAGTTAGACTTCATTTTCTTATTAATACGTTCTTCTGTGTGGCACTGAGCTCTCTGTATCTGGTAGAATCCCTCCTCCGCAGTTTTTGGCAGCTGTCATAGGCCCTCTTCTAGCCTTTTCAGGTATCCCTTCCAATTCTTGTTTCTTGAGCACATCTCTGACCAGTTGTTGATTGGTGTGACGGGGCTGTCTGGCACAGCTTGGGCAGTGAAATTAGGGGCTCAGCCTGGGAGATGAAGTCTCTCATCCAGCATATTTCTTTAGAAGACAAAACACCCCTCTTTTTAGAGCAGCCCCTCCTCATGCTGGCATTTTGTTTCCCGCTTCTAGCTAAGAACATCTTCCGAGTGCGCTTCAGAGACCCCTCGCCTGGCCAGTCCCACACGCTTCAGGCCAACGACATCTTCCACAAGCAGCAGTGGTTCAACTGCATCCGCTCAGCTATCGCGCCCTACCAGCCACCTGTCACGCCTTCAGAGCTCAAGGAGCTGCCGGAGCTCAGCGAGGAGGTGGAAGAGAACAATCCATCGGTGTCCAGTGCCAAAATCCAGAGGCGGCAGTCCACGCTTTCTCACATGGAGCTGGATGAGAACGGTTTGGAATGCAGCTCCGGGATGGACACAAATGAGGAACCCAAGAGCGCCAAACCCTCCCGGATCCATTCTGGGCTCCGGAGGACAAGGGAGAAGGCCCAGATGAGCGGCAAGCGGAAAGAGACTCTGGTGTGAAGGAGCAGCAGCCCCCCGAAGCCTTTTCTCTCCTGTTTATTTATAAATAAGAAAGTGTACATTTTCTTTCCTGTAACGTGAGAGTGGCAGGGATTACTCTTCTGAACGTTCGTTTTTGTTGTGGGTTTTTTGTGTGTGTGGGTATATATGTTTTTTTCTTTTATGGCAGCTACTGGTTCTCAGTAACCATTGTTGAACTGGAGTCTGATTCTGGTTTAAAAAAATTAAGGATTGTGATTGGGGGAGGGGAGGGGGGGTCACATCACAGTTGAAGACTCCAGAGTTCTTGAAAGTGTTAGGACATTATCTGGGGGGGGGGGGCATTTTGGAGAAGGCTTTGGTAATCACTGGACTCGACACTGAGAAAGTTCCACATTTTTGAGGTTTGCTTTCCAAAGAAATTACAGCATCTTAAAAATCTTATATTTTCCCTCACCGAATCAACCTTGCAAAATGACGGATATTTAAAACTGAGTATTCTTTAGCTTCCAGTATGAGGTAGTGCGACTCTAATACAACAATCCAATTGATCCGGAGCAGTCTAATGAAAGCCAGTGAGATTACTCTAGAGCAAGCGGCCTGTATTTCTTAAGAAAAGACTCCCACGTTCAACAGTTTTTCTGTTTTACTGACTGGAATTCTGTATCTCCTTTTTTTATTGTTTGTTTGTACATTCCTGTGTGAATTGACACTACCTGCCTGGTATTTAATCTTTTTTTTATTATTATTATTTGAATAAGTTTGTGGAGATTTGTTTTTGTACTTTGATGTCAGTTTATTTCTCAATTTGGGATGTTTTTTTTTCCTTTTAAGTACTCAATGGTGTGTGTATGCAAATTTTGTCATGTGTATTTAAAAGCCAATTCCAAACTTTACCAGGTGAAACAAAGCCATAAACTCACGAGCCAGTCGAAAATGGTGGAGCTGAGTTCCCACTGCACACCTGGTGTTGAGAGCCTGTACCTTTAAAAAAGGGCTAGTCTAGGGAGTCCAGTTATGACCTCTCCCTCCTGTTAAAGGCACAGGAAAAGCCTGCTGGTTAGCAAGTGGCAGTTTTAACAGGTGGGCGGATAACAGTCTCTTAACTATTTGTAGCATATGGGGATGACCACAGCAAGTCCGCTAGAGTGGCTTGTGCGCTCTGGACTACTGAAAAGGAACTGCAGTGGACAGCGCAGGAGGTTTTAGGAATGTCACAGACAAGGTAGGCAGAAAGAAATTAGGCCTTGGAGAGTACAAAGGGATGATGTTGTTGGTAAGGTCATAAAATGGCCTATGCTGCGGGGAGCAAAAGAAAAGCACAGTGTATGTTGTAAAGAAGGTTTGGGAAGAGGCGGGGGGGAGAGCAGGGGGAGAAGAAGAACGGTACAGTCTGTTTACTTGCAGTTTTTGTGAGGGGCCCAGTGTTCAGGTAAGGGCCAGTTCCCTCCTTGTATTGCAAAAGAGCAGCAAGCGGCTCTGAGCTGTCCTAATAACCCTCAAGCGCAACCAAAAATTGGCCCAAGGGGAAGACTGCAAGCGAGATGCTGGTTGGTGCGGTTCTGGAAGCAAATGTAAATAGACAATAACCAAAGCAAAGTCATTCTCTGTAAATGTTTGTACAGTGTCAATATCAGCGTACAATTAAACTTTCTGCAAATGTTCTTTTGTTGTTGTTTTTTAATGCAGCAAATGGGAATCTGACCAGCGTCAGTATTTAGCTCCCCAAGGGAAGATATTCACGATATAACGACACCACGGCCCAAGCCCAGGGCACCTCTAGCTTCGTCTTAGTTTAGCCCGATTGGCGGTTCTTTTCATGGGTTTTGGTTGGAAGGAGGCTCCTTAAGAGAATGAGCCTGTTGGTTGCACACTCACTGAGGTTCAACTGGCTGATGGCTTGACTTGGAAGTGGGAAGTTTGCAGTGTGTGTGTTATGTGCCGTCAAGTCACCTCCGACCGACAGTGACCCTATGAATGAAAGACCTCCAAAACGTCCTATCATTAACAGACTGGCTCAGATCCTGCAAACGGGAGGACGTGGCTTCTTTCATTGAGTCAAGCCGTCTCGCTTTAGGTCTTCCTCTTTTCCTACTGCCTTCCACTTTTCCTAACATTATTGATTTTTCCAGAGAATCTGGTCTTCTCATGATGTGACCAAAGTACGGTAGCCTCAGTTTTGTCATTTTAGCTTCTAGAGAGAACTCAGGCTTGATTTGATCTAGTACCCACTTATTTGTCTTTTTGGCCATCCATGGTATCCGTAAAACTCTCCTCCAGCACCACATTTCAAAAGAATCAATTTTCTTCCTGTTAGCTTTCTTCATTGTCCAACTTCCACATCCATACGTCGTAATGGGGAATACCATAGTCTGAATTATCTTGATCTTGGTCCCCAGAGAGAGGTTTTCATCTTTAAGGATCTCTAGTTCCCTCACATGATTTCCTTGTTTCAGTCTCCTTGTCGGTTGATGATTGAGCAAAGGAATAGAAAATCTTGGACGAGTTTGCAATAAGCTCCTCTGATCTCCTGACCAATAATAGCAAAGTATTTCTGCCATTTCATTGGAATTGATTTAGGGTCTCTGTGGGGGTCAGAACAAAATAAAAGCACACGTTCAGTCACTTTGGGGACAAAGGGGGGTATAAATGATGGGAATATGGGAATTTGGGCACAGCTTCTTATGGATGCGAGACCGTCCTTTGAATCTCCTAGCTTTTGTCAAGAGTTATTCTTGACCTTCAACATTTATTATTTCACCTGAGGAACCACTGAATGTGATTTAATCACACCCTTCTTTCAGGGATCTTGGGGAGACTTCATAGAGTTGGAAGGGGCCTTACAGACCATCTAGTCCAACCCCCTGCCCAGTGCAGGAACAGCCTAAAGCATCCCTGACAAGTGTTCTTCCAGCTGTTTCTTGAAGACTTATCAATGCGGGGGAGCCCATCATAAATCTAGGCAGACTTCAGTGCCTCTCCCCTCTGGTTTATCTTCCTAGCATCCCTGCGTTGTCAGAGACAAAGAGCAGAGCGACTGACCCAAAGTCACCCACGGGTCTTCATGGCTGAGTTGGGGTGCACTTGTAGGCCTGCCGGGGGCAGCTGGTTGGCCCCTCTGCAAATTGAGATACTGGCTGCCGAGCCTTGTTAGTCTCATCCAGCACAGCGGCTCGTACGTTCCTTGGAATCCTTCGTTTCACTTTGGTTTTCACTTTGAGCTGTGTTCCCGAGGGCAGCTCCTAATTTAACTGAACCTCTCAACTAAAGCCTATTTGAATTGTTCAAGTGGCTCTTGAGAGCACCCTTGAGATGTGTAGAATTCTGGGACGACGATCTCAAAACTTTTCTGCGCCGGGACTGAAACACAAGAACCCAGAATCTCTTCAATGCTTTCAACCGTCCTTGGTGCACAGACGTTGCAATCCAATCTGCATAAATTGTAACCAGCGTGCCAGCTTCAAAGCAATGTCTGGGTTTTGAGTCTTGCTGTGTACGTTGTGTCTCCGCAAACATCTGGCAAGGAAAAACAGTAATGAAAGGGGGTGGCTAATGGAAGCCTCATTATTTTCATCTGATGAACGACTCCATGTCAGATGCTTAGACTGCATGTAACAAGCTAATGGATCCCATAAAGAGGATTTTCCCCCAATTCTTGCTAATCATTAGCAGCTTTGGATTTTGCAGGACAGTGAATTGTATTCATCTCCAACGTTCAGCAAAATCTAACCACAGGCTCTCTTTGGGCTCTAATCTCAAAGCTCTCTGTTGAATATGAATGAACACACCAAGCTTTCTAAAAACATATTTGCTCGATGATAACTTCCACCAAGCGATACAGGGTCTAACTGCACATGACCAAGATCACGAGTTTTCCCAGCACTTTTAAAATAATAACATAATAATATTTGATTTATACACTGCCCTTCAGGATGACTTAACACCCACTCAGAGCGGTTTACAAAGTATGTCATTATCATCCCCACAACAAAACACCCTGTGAGGTGGGTGGGGCTGAGAGAGCTCCGAGAGAGCTGTGTCTGACCCAAGGTCACCCAGTAGGCTTCAAGTGGAGGAGTGGGGAATCAAACCCAGCTCTCAAGATTAGAGTCCCGTGCTCTTAACCACTACACCAAAGTGGCTCTCATTAAAGCCCTGGTTCATTCTTTGTCTGCATTTTGCAGCAAGATGAGTCCTTCCAGTCCTCACAATTTCACCGACTGAAATTGGGCTTACTAGTACAGGTCTTTTTCCAAAGGGGAGGCTGGTGGATGGTTCTGATTGTTCAAAACTGCAAATCAAAGTCTGCACGTAGGCCCAATATGAATTGGGCCCCCACTCTTCTCTAATACAACTTTAAAAGACAGTGAGGTTTGGTCATGGATCCATCTAGCAAGTGTGTACCCTACCCAACCTTCCTTCAAAGAGCTCATATATAACCCTTCTGTCTTGGTTTTATTCTCACAACAATCCTGTGAGGTAGGTCAGGTCGAGCATTTAATGACCCAAGGTTACCTAGTAAATTTCATGGCTCGAGTGGGGATTTGAACCCACGTTCTCTAAATTCCTAATCCAACCACTACACTGCTGGTTTATTCCTAGGTCCGCCAGCATTTTGTCTGTTTAGGATTTGAGCACTCTCTCTATGCATAAAGAGCTTGCCAAAGTTTGGGAAAGGGGGAAATCTAAAGCAAATTTGCTCTTGAGGAAAGCTGAGTTTCCTCATATACTCCAGCTGCCAAAAGCCAGGCCTACTCATTAAGGAGAGCAATTTAATTGTTATTTTCCGCCTCCTGATGTCTGCAAAAACTTCTGGCAGCTACGCAGCTGACATTGCAGAACTGACTCCGGGGTTCATTTCTCACACCGCACGGTCATGGGGCAGAAGGACTATGATGCACTGAATCGCTCACATAGATGGCTGTGCCCCGTTTACAAAATATCTGCCCCCTCCCCCCAAAGCCCTGTGGCTTTTGTGTGGCAGGATCACCTCCATGTTTTTGACCAGTTTCCTCGAGAGAAAAGGAACGTATCTCCAAACTGGCTGTGCTTTGTGGCTAGCTGCCAGGCAAGCGTGCCCCCCAGTTTAGCGGCTAGGGATCTCCGGCTCTTCTTGGGAGCAGAAATCTCCGCAGAGCCGGAAGGAGAAATGAGAATGATACGGACCTCGGTTCCTGTTCCCATTTGACAAGCCCGCTTTACCTAGCACTGGCCACCATCCCACTGGCCCAGTTTAACTGGCAACAACCCCCAGATCAAGATACTGGAGGCATGCGCTCCCTTGGCAGTCATGAGCGACTGACAGATTCTGCTTTCTGGCTCTGTCCCCCTCAGCCAAGAAACGGACAAGGAGAAACTCCTGCCTTTGGTAGGTAACCTTAAAGATATTTCCTTCCCCCATCCTCCAGAACAGGCCAGGCGGGTATGCAAGTGATTTGCATTTCTTTCTTTTTACACCGTTTCTTAGCCGCCTCTCAAGAAAACTACTTGAGACAGCTTGCAGCCGTTTTAAAACAATAACCTCAAACGGCGTAAGAAGGATAAATGTGAAACAAATTCATGATTCCCTCCCTGCCCCAGGAAAAACAGTCAAAGATGCAATCCTTGAAGGGGAGCAGAACCATCTCCAACTTCTGTTCCTGGGCCAGAGATCTCCAGAACTGGAATCTCGGCTGCTCTTCCTCAGCTATTAATTCATGCATCTTGCTCTCTTTCTTTTACCAGTCAATCTGTGCTTATATACCGCTTTTCTAGATAGACGAGTGCCCTGCTCAGAGCAGTGAATAATGTCAGTGTTATTATTATCCCCATCGTACAATTGGGAAGCTGGGACTGAAAGTAGTGGCTGACCCAAGGCCATCTGCTGAGCTCATGGCAGTAGTGGGATTCGAACCAGCAAAGTGCTGAATTGCAGCCCAACCACTTAACCACGGAAGCCTCAAGATCTAACTTGACTTGAATCGTAAAGCCACAAGATAGTACGAGGGCAGTTATCTGATACTCAAAGATGGTGCCAGTGGTCCGATAGATCTTCCTTACAAGGCCACTGTATGCATGACTGAAAGCATAGATGTGAATTAACTGTGCACAACTCACAAAATGCCATTATGGTGCATGGGGGTACAGAGGGAGGGAGAAATTGTACATTGCAAATGAGGATCTTTGGGAGGTGCAGGGCTTTTTTTCAGCTGGAACGCAGTGGAACGGAGTTCCAGCACCTCTCGAAAATGGTCACATGGCCGGTGGCCCCGCCCCCTGATCTCCAGACAGAGGGGAGATTAGATTGCCCTCCACGCCAAACTCCCCCCTTGTTCCAGCTGACCCAAAGTGACATCATTGCGCAGTCCTGAGTTCCACCACTGAGTTCCACCACCTCTTTTCTCAAAAAAAGCCCTGGGGAGGTGAGACCTCCGGGTCTTTGTTAGTTAGGGCCAGACTCCTACCCTTTTACCCTATCCCACTGAAATCAGTAACCACCATTCACTTCTATGGGAGAAAGAAGGTTCTCTACTCCTTTTGGTCCCAAATATTAAGAACAAATTCTTGTGCCCTGAGTTCTGTTGGTGGGTCACATTTGTTAGTTGTTAACATTTATTTAATCTGTTTCAATAGCGCAGCCTCAACAGAGCTCTTTTTTTAAAAAAAGTTTTTATTTAATTATGCACATTGTTACAATATTGAGAGAAAGTCATTAAACATTGATAACTAAGAAATCTTCTGTTACATATTAATAATAATTTACATGCCCTTGTAACCATGAATTTTCTT
Source organism: Eublepharis macularius (assembly GCF_028583425.1). Classification (NCBI taxonomy): domain Eukaryota; kingdom Metazoa; phylum Chordata; class Lepidosauria; order Squamata; family Eublepharidae; genus Eublepharis; species Eublepharis macularius. The sequence continues at coordinate 4,481,909 of NC_072798.1, forward strand.
ACAAATGAGTATTTCAACTTGGATTTCCATTAAAGGTTGGTATACTAAATGATAACAAATCTTAACCTTATTGTAGAGGTTTTGTATCATAAACATAGACGATTGAACTACTTTGATAATGATTAGATTATTAATAAAAATACTGTTTAAGGAAGATATTTTCAATATATAGAATAATGATTAAATAAGTCAAACCTTTTACCCATCGATTACAGATATTAATAGAAGAACCAACAACGATATTATATACTCATTATTGTAACCCTTATAAACCTTGCCAAATCCAAATCCAATTTATTACAGCAAAAGCCAGCAATATAAGACAACACGGTTACAAGTAATAAATCAATAATATCATTACAGAAGAACCAGAGGCATAAAAGGGATAAAAGTTAAAAAAAATTATAATAATATATATAATAAACCTTGCTAAATTAACCCCCTTTCCCCTCCCCTCTCCCTCTGTCCCCTCTTACTTTACTAAATAATGCTATTTAAATGGGATTAATTAAGTTTCTTAGTAACGGTTCTCTATAGCCCAAGAGTAACCCCCTATAGACTATTTGGCCTACTACTACCGACTTGGAGAAATAACTGAAGGCCCTATCTGTGAGCTTCATCCCTCCCCACCATGCCTCTAATCTGATATTACATGTATTTTACAGTCATAACATTTTACAGGATATTTTAGTTTGCGATCAACTTGGATTTTAACATTTCAGACTGTTTTTTCTTTCTTGTTAAATGTGTCTTGCTTGGGTCTTGTTTTCCTTAAAGGGTGATAACGAACGGAGCATTTTTCTTTTCTGTGATATTCTATCTCTGATTGAAAAGGTCTCAATGCCAAGATTGTGCAGTAATGTCCTTCCAGCTTCCTGATCTAAAACTTGGTAGATGGTATCTTGTATTTTGACTTGAAGATGTGTATAATTAGTCCGTTTATATTTTATTTGGGCTTTTCTCAGTGCTTCTGTTGTAGATCTGAGTTCTTTTCTTTTCTTTAATGTTGTAGATGGCAAGTCTCTCAACGGAGCTCTTGAGGAGGTTTCCAAGGCATAAAATATACCTGGGTCATAAAACACACTAAAGAAGAAGTACAACTGACAGCAGCAATAGAATCAAATATAATAATAATAATAATAATAATAATAATAACATTCGATTTATATACCGCCCTTCAGGACAACTTAATGCCCACTCAGAGCGGTTTACAAAGTGTTATTATTACCCCACAACAATCACCCTGTGAGGTGGGTGGGGCTAAGAGAGCTCAAGAGAACTGTGACTGGCCCAAGGTCACCCAGCTGGCTTTTGTGGAGGAATGGGGAAACAAACCCGGCTCTCCAGATTAGAGTCCCGTGCTCTTAACCACTACACCAAACTGGCTCTCATTAAAGCCCTGGTTCAGTCTTTGTCTGCATTTTGCAGCAAGATGAGTCCTTCCAGTCCTCACAATTTCACCGACTGAAATCAAGCAGCAGCTTTGTAAAGGGGGGGGAGAGAAAGCCTCTTGCAGTCCAAAAGAAGACCCAAATGGTCAAAATAAATTGGGGTACACTGACATATCAATGGGACCTACTCCATTAAGCAGATTGCCACATTTTAATTTAGCAAATCAATCTTACAAAAGGGAAAATCTGGAGTCTATTTTAAGCGTTCAGCCTTTTTCTTTCGGGCCTGGGCTTGGCATTAGTAATTCGCTCCCCCATTCTTCACTATCAGGTCTGGAGAACGTTCACGGCTATCTGACGGCATTTATTCGCACGCCAAGTTCTTTCTCTCCACCTCGCCCTCCTCCTCTCCCTGGGGAGCTGCCAAGGAGTAATTTCATAACAATTCCAAACAAACATCGGTCAATACAAAGCCAGGAAGAAAAAGGAGAAGGTGGGGAACTGATTAGACATGCCCTTTGTCAAGGGGACATCTTGCACAACTGCAGGTTGTTGCCAAAGCTGGCTTCTTGTCTGATCTTTACATCAAGGTGTGGCAACAGGTTGTTGCTGGAGAAGGAATCACGTTGCTAGGAATGGTGGGAAATGGGTCCTTCAATGGTCTTGTCCTCAGGGAGATGGTTGACCAGCGTGATCCAGGCCGTACCACTTCAAGTCATACCCAGATTGCACCAGCTAAAGTCTGGACTGCAATCTGATGTCAGGGAGTAGCATTCTACATTCGACTTCTCCCTGGCCTGCTAGCTGTCTATGTACAAGGGGTTTTGGGTTTGGAGGAGGTCATTCGGTGCACATTAATCCCATTCTGTAATCCCCCAGCGGCTGCCCTTGATAGATGAAATCTTCTGTGATCTTGTTGGGCTTTCTCATGAGGAGCCCCAGTTTTATGGAACAACCTCTCTGGACTTCCAAGGACAGCTCCTACCTTCTTGTCCCTCTGGAAAAGAAACAAAGCAGAGAGAACTGCCGTAGCAGAGCGATTAAGTGGCTGGACTGCGAATCACTACTCTGCTAGTGAAAATCCCACTACTGCCGTGAAGTCTGCAAGTGTCCTTGGGTAAGCCACTCCTCTCAGAGTCTCTCTACACAAGACATTTTACACGGGGATGCTTAAGTGTAGGAAGACGCAATGTTAGTTGGAAAGTGTAGTTCAAAAAGACAGAGCCGGCAGAGATCGCTCCTCAGAGGTTTGAGGAGCGGAGGGGAGGTTAAATTGGCAGAGCGTTTGTGGAGGTGAAGATGAAATTAACAAACCCTCTGAGGAGCGATCTCTGCCGGCTCTATCTTTTTAAACAATGCTTACCAGAGCGATCTCTTACTGGCTTACTGGCTAACATTGCATCTCCCTACACTTGAGCATCCCCGTGTAAGATGTCTTGTGTAGAAAGACTCTCACTCCCTGGCTGTATTGCGGGGATAATAAAAATACTGATTTTGTTCACTGCTCCGAGTGGGGCACTGATCTGTCTAGAAGAGCAGTACATAAGCATAAAATTATTATTTTATTTGGCCCGTGTGTTTTTCTTTAAGCGTCGGTGGACATATTTGCTTGTTGTTCTGTTGTGGGTTATTATCTGACAATTTTGTAAGCTGCTTTGGGTCCCTCAGAGGTAGAAAAGCAGGTTTAAAAGATCATAGATAAACAAATAAGATCCAGGTTTACTACTTTGGTCAGAACATGGTCTGAGCTGCAACGTAAAAGTGGTTTCGTTGGATCAAACAGAAGCCACCGCGTTTGTCTCCAGCTACAGCCTGCCAGATCGCTTTGGACACCAGGGAAGAAAATCAGTGGCCTTTCCCTGTCCCTAGCATCTGGAAAACAGAGCTGTACTGCCTTGGAATATGGAGGTTCATTCCAACAATCATGGCTGATAACCACTGCTGGACGTTTTCTCCTTAAGTTTGTTCAAGACGGGATGGTTGCATCACGACGTTTTCTTGGCAGACTTTTTGTTACGGGGTGCTTTGCCAGTGCCTTCCCCTGTCATCTACACTTTATCCCCAGGAAACTGGGCACTCATTTTACCGACCTCAGAAGGCTGAGTCAACCCGCCTTCCGCCAGGATCAAACTCAGGTTGCGGGCAGAGCTTGAGCTGCAGTACTACAGCTTACCACTCTGTGCCACGGGGATCTTGGCCCCTTAAAGACCCAACAAGATTCCCAGGGTATAAGTTTTCGACCATCAAAGCTCCCTTAGGCAGATCTGGAAATCTAAGTCATCTTGAAAATGCTGCTAGACTTGAATCTTGCTCTTCTACTACAGACCAACATGTCTACCTACCTAAAATTATCTGGGATGGATTCCGATGAGGGCGAAATGACTCAGGCCCAAGGCAGCTTCTTCACTCAGCCCCAGGCAGGTTTTGCTACTCATCACCCTGATCCAACAAAGGGGGTTATGCACACCAGTTGCCTTGTCCGTGTGTAGCTGACACTTTCTCTGTGCCCAGATTCATTTCTCCATCCTCATCTCAAGGGTCTGAGGCTTGCAGAAAAGCGTCCTGAGGTCTGCCTGGATGTTCCTTGAGATGTACATCCCTCTCGGGCGCTTCGATCCATTCATGTAGCTTTGGAGAATTTTCAAAGCCATCCCCATAGATTATTTTGATGTAATCTTTACAACAACCCTGTAAGGTAGATCAGTATTACTATCTGCATGTTGGTGATCGGAGGGGGGCTGAGACGGATAACAGTTTTCTGAAGTCGACTCAGAGAGTACAGGAAAGAAAAAATATCTGAATGAGGGAGCCTGTGATCTCCAGCGGTCTCCCAGCCAGTATACCAGGTTTCATAGCTATTATATTTGACTACATGAACTATATCAGGAGCAGGGCCAGAACTTTTTAGCAGTTTCACTGCAAGTTGCATTGAGCGCCCTTCCAAAGCAGAAAGGTGGGTATCCTGACATTATGAGCCGACCCACATTTTGCACAATGAAAAGCCAACTTTTGACCTGAAAGGAGTTAAAATTGCATGTATTTGTGCAAATTATTCTGCTTCTGTGAGCCATAGTGAGGGTTAACGTACTCAAGCATGGCCAAAGGCATTTCCACTTTATTTGATGCTCTAATCTTCCTAGCTACCGCGAGGGCTAGGGACTTGGAAATTGTTTGCTCACGAGTTTGTTTGCTAAAACATTCATTAAATAAATCAATAGATCCAGAGGAGTTAGCCGTGTTAGTCTGTAGTTGCAAAATAGGAAAGAGTCCAGTAGCACCTTTAAGACTAACCAACTTTTTTGTGGCATAAGCTTTCGAGAACCACAGGTCTTTTTGTTAGATGCATCGCCAGCTTTCGAGAACCACAGCTCTCTTTGTCAGATGCATCACCAGCTTTCGAGAACCACAGCTCTCTTTGTCAGATGCATCTCCAGCTTTCGAGAACCACAGCTCTCTTCGTCAGATGCATCACCAGCTTTCGAGAACCGCAGCTCTCTTCGTCAGATGCATTGCCAGCTTTCAAGAACCAGAGCTCTCTTCGTCAGATGCATTGCCAGCTTTCGAGAACCACAGTTCTCTTCGTCTGATGCATCGTCAGCTTTCGAGAACCACAGCTCTCTTCATCTGATGCATCTGATGCATTGGACGAAGAGAGCTGTGGTTCTCAAAAGCTTATGCTACAATAAAATTGGTTAATCTTAAAGGTGCTAAATAAATCAAGCAACATTCAGCATATGTACTTCATGCCTCTGAGGCCCCCAGAGTTAAAACACAGACTAGCGTTGCCATTTTCAAAGATCCCGTTTCGGCCGCTTCCGAGGGGATGCACATTCCAGATGTGGTACCTCATGAGCAAACGCTCACGATGGAGGACGTGTCTGATCTCTATCGGAGGATTACAAAAAGCACCTGGCGCCCTTGTGGCTGCTCCTGAATGACAGACACCCGGACCGAGCGTGTTAGACTATCCCCTCAGTATGTGGGGATCCTCTAATGGGATCTCTGCCAAAGCTGCGGGTTTCACACACAACAAAGAAGGAAAAGAACTCGGCTTGTTGATTTTTCAAGAAGCCTTTTCATGCAGTTGATTGTCACCGGACTCCACCAAGTGAGTCCTTTCCAACCACAAATGGCTCTTAGAGAAATGTCCCTCGTTGTGTTTGACAAAACAGAAAACAAGCTGTTCAAAGTCTTGTCTCGTAGCCGAATTCCTGCAATAGAGTTCGTTTCTGCCGAGGCTCAATTGAGCCCTCACAACAATGAGACCACAGAGGCCCAGAGACTGGCAGATTGGGTTGCCAACTCTGATATAGAAATTCCTGAAGATTTGGGGGTGGAGCCTGGAGAGGGTGGGGTTTAGGGAGGTGAGGGAGCTCAGTATAATGCCATAGAGTCTACCCTCCAAAGCAGCTATTTTTTTCTAGGGGAACTGATCTCTCTTGCCTGGAGATCAGTTGTAATTCCGGGAGATCTCCTGGAAGTTGGCAACCCTAGAGGACATTGATCCTATTAGTCCCAGATGGGCAAGAAGGAGGAAAAACCAACATTTATGAAACCAGGATCCAGTTCACAGACAATCATTCAATTCCTGATTTGCCTCAACAAATACTGGTTTCATTTCTATTGCCTGGGAGGGCATGGCTAGAAAACAATCCAGGAATAAACCAGGATTAAGCCAGGATGGCTGTGATATCACACAAAAATACAATTTAAAACAGCGGTTAATAAAAGCACCTTCAGATCCTGGTACGATTTTGCATGACTCTGTACCATAATTAGTGGAGTTGCCTGTATTCAGACAATCGCACCAAGTGCAGTTAGTTTAATTAAACTTGTTTTCATGTTATGCCTGGATGCTGTCTATCAGGGCTTGTTTTCAGCTGGAACATGGTGGAACGGAGTTCCAGCACCTCTTGAAAATGGTCACATGGCCCATGGCTCCGCCCCCTGATCTCCAGACAGAGGAGAGTTTAGATTGCCCTCCATGCCATGGGGCGCAGAGGGCAGTCTAAGCTCCCCTCTGTCTGGAGATCAGGGGGCGGGGCCACTAGCCATGTGACCATTTTCGCCAAGGGTGATTTAAACTTTAAAAAACTCCTCTTGTTCCAGCTGACCCAAAGTGACATCATTGTGCGGTCCTGAGTTCCATCACCTCTTTTCCCAGAAAAAAAGCCCTGCTATCTATTACACCTTACCCTACTCAGTATTATTATTTCCATATTATTTCCATATTGCAGGATCAGGGAGGGGGCAGCGGTGTTGAGAGTGGCTTGTCTAGGGCTTAGCAAGCTCAAGTCAGAAGCGAGACTTGAACTGGGGACTGCCCAGAGCTGAGCTCATTCTCTTAACTGCTACAACTCAGTTCCTCTGGAGCAAGTTGGTTTCTCTTTTGAGCAGCTGTGGAACAATGGACTATTCTACATCACAGCAGGACTCTGGTTAGTTCTTGCCAGGAATTACCAAGTTGCCACCCTTTGAACCCAGTTTCTATAGCAGCCCTTAAACAGCTGCTTAATCAGAAAGGACTAGCAGTTGAAGCACTTCACGGTAGGGTTGCCAACACACCCAGTGGGGTGGGGGAAGGTTCTGTCCCTATAACAGAGGACTATTGTATGGAAACTGGCAGGTAACGTTTTTTGTGGCATGGAGGAAAATAACATCCCATAAAGTCTCTCTAGCAATGAGATCGTTTTTCTCCAGGCAGGTGGCAACCATGATTCATGATGTGGAGTTATCTGTTGCTTAAAATTTGCTGCAGCCTGCTAAGGGAGCAGCCACAGAAGTCGGCTCAAAAGCTAGCAACCTCATACTGACCAGTGGTTGCTGGTCACCTTGGAAACCTGACCCAAGATCTCATAAAACCCACAAACCTGCTCAGAAGCCTTTGCCTCAATACAACAACAACAACAACAACAACAACAACAACAACAACAACAACAACAACTGTGCTTGTATACTGCTCTTCCAGACAGATTAGTGCCTCACCCAGAGCAGTGAACAAGTTAGTGTTGTTATTAGAGGTGGGCACCGACCGGGAAAAAACCACGGACCGTCGGCCTGTGGTCGGTTGCGTTTCATGGACCACGGACCATGAACTTTTCACAGATCTGCCCCAGTTCGCAGACTACTTCATCGGTCTGTGGTCCGTCACTTCCAGGGCTCTAGGATGGCCCCCTTCGCACTCAGAGATGTCAAACTCGCAACAAGTCTTCAACAGGCTCTCCTCCAGCCACCCTCCAAGATTGGCCAAGATTGCAATTCAAAGGTCCGAGTTACAGGCCCCAAAGTGGCCGCCCCCAGGAAACTTCCAGTAGATAGAATAGGAGCCGCAAATGCCAATTGGCTTGCATTGGCTTGACGCAATTGGCAGAGCCCTAGGCTAGTTCAACCCGCCACAATCAAATAAGAATTGAAAGGGTGGGGGGGAATGAGACAGAAGAGTGAGCCCTGAAGGAACCCAATAAACTTGCACCCAGAGCCTGACTGCAGCTCTGAGACTGGGTTGGGCCTGAGCCCTAGGCTAGCCCACCACTCCACAAGCAAATAAGAATTGAAATTTAAAAATATTAAACAGACGAGTGAGCCCTCAGCTGAGGAAACTCAATAAGCTTGCTCCCAGAGCCTTGGCGCAGCACAAGCCCCAAGCCTCCCTCTGGCGCAATCCAAAAAACTCCCACAACAAGCAGTTCCTCCTTCGGTAACCAGCTGGAAAGTGAAACCGTGGCTCAGCACTGGGTGTTATATATACTGCTTGCACTCATAGAGAATAATGGGAGCTCTCTGGTTGGCAGCCAGAGCTGCCTATCAAGATTTTCTGGGCTAAGATTGGTGTGTTCCAAAGGCAGCAGAAGCTCTGCAGGCAACTCCTCTACGTTGCCTAGGGAATTAGTTGCTCAGCGGTGGGATGTCTGGTTTCATGGATCAACAGACCAACGGACCAGCCCCAAAGTTGTCGTGTCCATGAAAAACATGCGTCCCATGGCCCGCTGGTTCACAAACGAACTGGGACGGTCTATGTCAAATTTTGGTCCATTTTTCGGTCCATGCACATCTCTAGTTATTATTATCCCCACAATACAGCTGGGGAGCTGGGCCTGAGAGGAGTGGCTTACCCAAGGCCACTTACTGATCTCATGGCAGTAGTGAGATTCGAACCAATAGAGTGCTGATTCACAGCCAAACCACTTAACCACTGTGCTACAGCAGCTTTCTATTCACAATATTCAGCCAGGGGTGGGTGGCAGTGACTCTTTGTCTCTTTGTCACTGAAGTGCACCACTTGATACTACAAGGAAGTTCTTGCGGGACTGAAGGTTCTTGCATGCAAAACAATTCCCTGCTTCTAGAAAGCTAGCACATCAAGGATAAGGTTTGACTGGGACCATACTTCATGATATCTAGTGTTCTGTGTGCATGTTCTTGATCCTGGTAAATCAATGTCCCTGCTTTTTGTCTCTTGTGGTTGCCTTGTTGAAATCTGGTTTGTATGCATTTCTGAAGATGGCATCCTTTATGGTCCAGACCCCCCTCCTCAAATTACATCCCAACACTAAGCATTGACTAGAAGGCCTTCTTCCAACTCCAGGACATCTTTGAGTGGGGAATGGATGAATCTTGTCTTGCGTGAACATCCAGGGTGATGCACACACATGAACACTAAAGCGCTAGGCTATGCTCAGCCTTTTATTTCTCACACTGCAGCTCCCAGAGTATAGTTTGAACTCCTGCTATTTTAGGACAGCTGTGGCTTTTAGAATGCCTTTCACATGGCTCACTTTTACATCACCAGAAGGCAGAAATGAATATTGTGGACAGCTGGTAGGGTAGGGACCTGAGCAATTTGCCATACTAAACAGGGGGATTTGGACAGCGGTCCTCAGGTTGTGAACGGAGGCATAGCTAGCCTGTTCTCATTTTCATCTGTGAAATGTGTGAGGCTGGCCACACAAAAGCACTCCCCTGTGGGACTTTGTACTTTTAAGGTGTCTCGTATAAACTCAGTTGCCACCTGTGCAAAGGAGCTATGTGAGATGTGGGGATGCTTTGCATGGGTGGTTGGTAGCCCAATTTACACAGGATGCCATACAAGTGCAAAGGTCCACAGGCGCGTTCTTCAGTCTCACAAAAGAAAACCGAAGCCTCAGGCCTAGGTTGGCCCACCTTCAGGTGGTTACTAATCCAACAGGAACAAACCACCCAAGGGCAAAGAGAAAAAATTACCCCAAAATTACTGTCCAGTCAATAAGACTTTTATATAAAGTGCAAGTGTGCTTAAAGTACCCAATTCATATGCTTTGGTAAATACCATAGAGACAGTTCCAATATCCTCTGGATAATACAATCCTCAATCCATAAGGAGTTATCAGTAATTAAAAAGGTAAAGGTAGTCCCCTGTGCAAGCACCGAGTCCTTACTGACCCATGGGGGGACGTCGCATCACAATGTTTTCTTGGCAGACTTTTGTTATGGGGTGGTTTGCCATTGCCTTCCCCAGTCATCTATACTTTACCCCCAGGAAACTGGGTACTCATTTTACCGACCTCGGAAGGATGGAAGGCTGAGTCAACCTTGAGCTGGCTACCTGAACCCGGCTTCCACCAGGACTGAACTCAGGTCGTGGGCAGAGCTTGGGCTGCAGTACTGCAGCATACCACTCTGCGCCATGGGGCTCTTTTATCAATAATTACATCTTAATAAATTTCATGCCATAAATAACAATCAATAAATATAATTCAAATTCAATAAATATCACAAGCAGTTCTAAAAGGTCCTATATAATATATCCAACTGGTGGGAAGTCGTTCAGTATATGCAGAGAATTTTCTTCGGAGATGAAACGAAGAAGTAAATATGCAAAGCGTTGTTATAAATGTCGAGCTGAGTTGTGTAATTCTTGTGTTTTTATCTCCTCTAGACGAGAGGAATTTCCCCGGAGAGAACTCAGCCATGCACTGTGAAGCTGAACTGAGATTCATCAACACCACGAGCCAACGGGGTTTTGCCAGCATAATTTATATCCCATTTCGCATCCAACTTCTTCAAGGGCTCATTCGTTTTTAAATGGTCACTGAAATAAAAATATATCTCAAAGCTCCTCCTCCTCCTCTCTTTATACACCTTATAATAAATATTTCTAACCTTCAACTGGTGCCTGGAGATCTTCTGGAATTACAAGTAATCTGCAGACTACGAAGATTGGTTCCCCTGGAGAAAACGGCTGCTTTGGAGGGTGGACTCTACGGCATTCTACCTTGCTATGCTCCCCTCTGTCTCCAAAACCTGCCCCCCCACCAAGCTCTATCCGCAAATCATCAGGAATTTCCTAGCCCAGGGTTGGCCACTCAGCTTAGGCCTCTGCATTGCAGGAGAGAATCCACCTTCCCAAGGTACGCGGTATTTGTATTTCAAGGCTTTTTTCTGATCATCTTGGATATTATTAAGGGTTCCTGAGAGCAGTCAGAAGAGACAAATCTAAGCTCAGTTTTTCAGGCGGGTCGCTACTTAGGTCCAGTCAAGAATTTCTACAAAGATGTGGAGGAGTTAGCCGTGTTAGTCTGTAGTAGCAAAATAGTAAAGAGTCCAGTAGCACCTTTAAGACTAACCAACTTTATTGTAGCATAAGCTTTCGAGAATCAAGTTCTCTTCGTCAGATGCCTGATACAGATACTGACGAAGAGAACATGATTCTCGAAAGCTTATGCTACAATAAAATTGGTTAGTCTTAAAGGTGCTCCTGGACTCTTTTTGATTTTGCTACCACAGACTAACACGGCTAACTTCTCTGCAAGCTTGAATTAAGTATTCATTGAAATCATCGCAGCTACCCGTCATGACCAAGAACAGAGCTAACTCTTAATGAAGTCAAAAAGCAAAACAACATGAAAGCTAAAGCATGTGAAGATAAAACTATTCCTGCTTGGCAAGCAGAGAAATGTTAGTTTCCAACTTCTAGCCTTACCTGGGCCAGAGGTATTTGTGGAGTTGGGGGAGAGTTGGGCAAGCAGGTGGAAAAATGGTTGCGGGCAGGACTTCAGTTGTTTCTCCAAATGCCTGCCTCTTCTAAGCCCAGCTTCATCGACACTTTGCTGGCGGGTGTGGGGGGGGGGTAGGGTTGCCCGCTCCGTTGGAAAATTCCTGGAGATCTGGGGTGTGAAACCTGGAGAAACCTGGAGAAAGTGGGGTTTGGGGAGGGAAAGGACCTTGGCATGGCATAATTCCATAAATTCCATCACCCTAAGTAGCCGTTTTCTCCAGGTGAACTGATCTCTGTGGCCTGGAGACCAGTTGTAATTCCAGGAGATCTCCAGCCACTACCTGGAGGCTGGCAACCCTAGTGGCGGGGGTGGCTACAGCTTCAAAGAATATGATGAAATGTCAGAGATTTTCTCTAAACCAACACGAACTTCTATAATCCTCTGGCCAAACCTAATCATATCTGTGCGAATAACTTTCCTGAATTTCTCTTTGCCATTTGAAAGAGACTGCTAAGTTCACGTTGGGGTGGACCCAAGTAGTTTTTTCTACTCAGTCTTACACGGTTTCTCTCTTACTACAGCCCCTGTCTCATGGGGTTTCCAGGCAGGTCTTATGATTTCTGGCAAAATCTTTGGACAAAGTGATCAAAGGACACCCTTCTTCGTTTTTTCATCAGCAGAAAAACTGGCTAGATCCATTCTTGTTAAAGATCCAGAGGAGTGAGCCGTGTTAGTCTGTAGTTGCAAAATAGTAAGGAGTTCAGTAGCACCTTTAAAACTAACCAACTGTGGTTCTCGAAAGCTTATGCTACAATAAAGTTGGTTAGTCTTTAAGGTGCTACTGGACTGTTCACTATTTTACCCCTGTTAATGTTACTTAAAGGAGACCTTCTCCCACACCATAATTTAAGAATGGTCATAAAAAACCTAGCCTGGGTCAGGGCCAGGGGGGTGTTGGGTAGGCAGATCCGGTCAGATGCATGGCATTTGGAGCACTGACACATAGGTGTGGGAATGAGCTGCCACTAATTGCTTTTAACTAGAAATGTTGGCATTCCAAAAACATGATTTAAATGGAAACAGCCACGTGCCTAAGTGAGCATAGGTTTTGTCTGAATTTTTTTTAATGTTCCATGTAGGTCAGGAAATGGTTCAATCCCCAATTTTGTGACTAGCACTGCTTCTCCAGTCTGAAATCCTTTAAACAGAGGAGGCAGGATCTCAATCTTGGGCCTTATGATCAGCATAAGCTAGGGTTGCCATCCTCCAGGTGGGGCCAGGTGATTTGGAATTACAACTGAATTACAACTGAGTCTCCAGTTCCCCTGGAGAAAATGGCATCTTTGTAGAGTGGACTCTATGGCATTATACCACACTGAGGTCCCTCCCCAAACCCTGCCTTCCCCATTCCACCCCACAAATCACCAGGAATTTCCTAAGCCACAGCTGGCAATCTTAGCATCAGCTCCATCACTGAGCTGAGTGCAACAGCACTTAGCACATGTTCAAAGACACTCTCTTCTTGCTTGCTGCTTCACATGTTCCAAGAATGAGCCTTGGCATCAATATAAGTTTTTTTAAGACCTCGAGAGAATATCTGGGCACAGGGAGGATTCATTTAGATGAAAGATGCTCCAAAATACTCAGTGCTTTTGTTCACTGGTCCATGCTTGGAATCCTCGGGGTGCTCTTTGAAAAGAAAACCAAGGTTCTGTGTGTTTTATGCTCATAAAACGGAATCAGTCTTTGTTGTCCCAAGAAGACAGCAAGAAATTCATTCATGACCTCACGACAAAACACATGTTGGAAGGAGGCAATTTGGTTTCACTTCTGCTGGGTTCCTGCTGTTGCGTGGCACTCTGAGCCAATGAGACTCGCTTCTAAACAGGATGTTATTCTTGCCAGTACCGCTGTGCATTCAGTTTCACATTTGGCTCTTTGTTTCATTTTTGAGTGATGTCCAGTAAGTCGCCTTAGATGATCTCTTGGTCAGAATGCTAAAATCTGGGACGAGGGCGTGCCAGCCAAAAAAGGAAATGCAGGTTGTCCCCTTGAACATTTCCACTCTGGAGGCTGCAAGAGGAAACAATAACAGTGTGGGAAAGCACACACCACAAAGCAGGTAAATTACCTTCCTTACCAACCTCTTGGATCCCCAACTAGGGCTGTCGAGAAATTTCAAAAGAGGCGTTTCGCCACCACCGCTCTTTTTCTGCATGCTTGGACCCACATGACTGAAGGTGAATGTGGAGAATCCCAAAGAAACACACAGAATGAGGAGGGCGTGGGGTATGGTAGCTGCGTGGTAGACCATCTGGTTGGCATGCAGGGCATCCCAGGTTCAGGCCTCAGCATCCCCAGTTAAAAGAAGTCTCTGAGGCACCAAACAGCCCTGCATTCTCCTGATCTTTTGAATACGAGGATGCAAACACTCTCCTGTCTTTCCCTTTTTTTTTTTTTTGAAAATTTTTTTATTGGGTTAGAACATTTTTATTTTTACATTACAATCAATTTTCCCCTAATTTTTCGTTTCTAACCCCCTCCCTTTCCCCCCCTTTTGTTGACTTCCAACAGCTTTCCCACCCTCTGTCCCTTTTCCCTTACTTCTATTAAATTCCTCTGTCTAAAACAGATATACATTCTCCATTATATTAAGCAGTGCATCATTAACTCCTTTAATTATTATACACCCAAACTATACGTCTTTAGATAAACAATTTATCCCATTTTCCAGTTTTGAATAATTCTATATAAACCTATAAAAATATATAAACCATAAAAATTTCCCACATTTAAATCAAACAATTTGATTTATTCTCTATATATTACTCATTTCAACTTTTTATGGTAATTCTATATAACTCCTCAGATACTCAATCAATTTAACTCTTCTATACATTCAGTTTGGTGCATATAAATCTTGTCAAAGAAAGAAAATATTGTTAGTTAGTCAATCCTCATGTTTAAACCTTATCATTAATTATTCTCTATCAGTTGACCTATACATATCTATATATATCTCAATCAATTAATCTAACTGCTTATAAATTCACATTTCTCTTCCTCCCCCGGTAAAGTCACCCCTCTCTTTTATACTTTTATTATATTTCAGTAGTTCTCAAACTGCCACAGTTTTCCTCCCACCTCCCATTTCTTCTCCAGGTATTGTTTCAGCTTCTCCCAGTCTGTGTTGAACTGCCCTGAGTCCAGATCTCTCAGTTTTCTTGTCATCTTGTCCATTTCAGCCATATACAGCAATTTGTAGATCCAATCTTCAATAGTTGGTACTTCTTGTACTTTCCATTTCTGCGCATACAAAAGTCTAGCTGCTGCCGTCATATAAAAAATCAACGTCCTATGATGGGCTGGAATTCCCTCCATTCCCAAGTTTAGCAGCAGGAGTTCTGGGTTCTTATTTATTTGAAACTGTAAAATTTCACTCATTTCTCTTAACCTCCTGTCTTTCCCTTGATGTGGATTACTGCTAACCTGGCAACAAGCCTCAGATGCAGGTGGGAACAGAAGAATGCAGAGCTGGCCACCCTGACTGGCAAGGAGTCCAAAGCCTCCAAGATTGGCCAGGCCTAGCTTAAATACTAGGATTCTGGCCTTCTGCCGTCATTTAGTCTTGCCAACCTCCAGAGGGTGGCTGGAGTTCTCCTGGAATTATATACAGAGATCAATTCCCCTGGAGAAAATGGCTGCTTTGGAGGGTGGACTCTATGGCAATATACTCCACTGAGGTCCCCCCCCCTTTCTGAAACCTTGCCCAACCCTTCTCCATCCCAAAATCTCCAGGAATTTCCCAGCCTGGAGTTGGCAACCCTACAGGCTTCCAAATCTATCTGCTCTCAAGCCTTCAGTTCCAGGAAGTGACCTCAAGTATCTTAGGCTGAAGGGTCTTAGGGTCTGGGTTTGGGGACGGCCACCCACTGATAAGCGCTCTCCGTGACGCATGCAGTGGCTACTGGAAAGAATGGTTTTCCCCTCATTGGCAAAATCCAAATGCCAAAATAAGTGCCGAGAAAACATTCTGCAGAAGCACGAGAGCTCTAATGTCTAGATCACATGCAATGAACAAACATCAAATGTATATTTGTTTGGTTGAAGAAATTGCTCATTGTGTACGTCCATGCCCTCATGTCACTAAACTCACCCACGGAGAGCATGATAAAATTAACAATATTTCTATAGATCCAGGGGAGTTAGCTGTGTTAGTTTGTAGTTGCAAAATAGTAAAGAGTCCAGTAGCACCTTTAAGACTAGCCAACTTTATTGTAGCATCAGCTTCCGAGAATCACAGCTCTCTTCGTCAGATGCATCATGAGATGCATCTGACGAAGAGAGCTGTGGTTTTCAAAAGCTGACAATGCATCTGACGAAGAGAGCTGTAGTTCTCGAAAGATGACGATGCATCTGACGAAGAGAGCTGTAGTTCTCGAAAGCTGACGATGCATCTGACGAAGAGAGCTGTAGTTCTCGAAAGCTGACAATGCATCTGATGAGGAGAGCTGTAGTTCTTGAAAGCTGATGATGCATCTGACAAAGAGAGCTATGGTTCTTGAAAACTGACAATGCATCTGAGGAAGAGAGCTGTGGTTTTCAAAAGCTGACAATGCATCTGACGAAGAGGGCTGTAGTTCTCGAAAGCTGACGATGCATCTGACGAAGAGAGCTGTAGTTCTTGAAAGCTGACGATGCATCTGACGAAGAGAGCTGTAGTTCTCAAAAGTTGATGATGCATCTGACAAAGAGAGCTATGGTTCTTGAAAACTGACAATGCATCTGACGAAGAGAGCTGTGGCTCTCAAAAGCTGATGATGCATCTGATGAAAAGACCTGTGGTTCTCGAAAACTGATGCTACTGGACTCTACTATTTTGCAATATTTCTATGTGTTTCTTTGGCTGGGAAACTGCTACAACTTATTTAAGGAGCCTCTGGGAACCCTACAAGAGCCCAGCCTACAACGGCAAGTCTAATCTTCTCACCTGTTTCATCACAAAAGAGTAGGAGCCATCTCCAGGCCTTAGGCCATGAAGAGGGTGTGGGTTGGCGTTCCTTTGCCCTTCAACTCTTTCTCTCCCCGTGCCAGTTTTTCCTGTTTCAGCAGGGATAGTGAGCCTGTGGTATTCTTGAGACGAACGAGGCTGTGCAAGAGATCAGAGGCGGAAACATGGCTCGCCAGCTCACCGAGGAACAGCTTGCGGAGTTCAAAGAGGCCTTCTCGCTCTTCGACAAGGACGGCGATGGGGCCATCACCACCAAGGAGCTGGGAACGGTCATGAGGTCTCTGGGCCACAACCCAACCGAGGCCGAACTGCAGGCCATGATCAGCGATATCGATGCCAATCGCAGTGGCACCGTGGACTTCGCAGAATTTCTGTCCCTGATGGCGAAGAGAACGAGAGATTCGGATGGCGAAGAGGAAATCCGTGATGCCTTCCGGGTGTTCGACAAGGACGAGAGCGGTTATATCAGCGCGGCGGAGCTGCGGCATGTCATGATCAACCTTGGGGAGAAGCTCACGGATGAAGAGGTGGACGAGATGATCAGGGAGGCTGACGTGGACGTGGATGGGAAACTGAACTACGAAGAGTTTGTACGGGTGATGATGGAGAAATAGAAGACCCTCTAAGGCATCACATCACAGGTACAGGTTTTAAACATTACTTGGCTTTCCTGCAATTCAAGAAACGTAATTGAACCAGTTTCCATTATTCTATTGATTCGTTCATCAATTATATCTGCATAAACTTGCATTTAAGAAAAAAACTTGTTGGAAAACTGGGCAGGCTTTTTTGTGCATGTGTCAGAGTTGGCATCCTCTTGGAAGAGGCAATCCTACCTCATTCTTTTGGGAAAGAAGACCTCTTCAAAGAAGATGATTGCCACCCATCAAATGTATATTAAAAATAATGTAAAAAATCCAGATTACAAACTTAGAAACATAGAGCTGGAGGAACCTCAAGGGTCATCTAGTCCAACCTCTTGTGCAAAGCAAGAAATTCACAGGTACCTCCCCCCTCACTCCCCCAGTGGCCATTGCTCTATGCCCATAGGAAGGTAGACAAGTTTTTAGCAGGCCAGAAGAGATGGATCTGAGTAACTGATTAAATATTGCAACTTTAATTATTATTCATAACGTGTACTGTGCTATTAAAGTTCGTGTTGAGCTGCAAAATAAGTTTTTTTTAAAGTGTGTGTGTTACGTGCCATCAAGATGCTTCTGATTTATGGTGACCCTCCGAAGGAAATACCTCCAAAACGTCCTCTCATTAACAGACTTGCTCACATCCTGCAAACTGGAGGACGTGGCTTCTTTTTATTGCATCCAGCCATCTCATTTTAGGTCTCCCTCTTTTCCTACTGCCTTCAACTTTTCCTAGCATTATTGACTTTCCCAGAGAGTCTTGTCTTCTCATGTTGTGACCAAAGTACAATAGCCTCAGTTTTGTCATTTTAGCTTGTAGGGACAAAGAGAAAGGAGCAATTGGAGATTATGAGGCAATAAGAGACAACTGATGAGTAACCGCAGCTACACCTACACAGAACTGGTTGCTCATTTTGGAGACAAAGACAAGCTGTGTTAAATAAGAGCCCTGCGAGTCATTTATATACTTAATAAATCTTGGCATTCATGTAGCACTTTCATTGTTCAATGTGCATCAAACACAGTATCAAGGAAATTTTCACAGCAGCCCTACAGTGTAGGCTGGTGTTCTCCTGACGTATCAGATGGGGTAGAATAATTAGGTTTTGAAGGGACGGCTTGCTAAGGCCAACTGGTGCGATTGTGGCTAAGATCTGAAATGACGGCTGCCCAGATCAAAGCTCTCAACTTACTTACTGGCATAAAGTGAGCTTCTTTGGAGGTTTTTAAGCAGAGACTAGATGGCCATCTGACAGCAATGCTTATTCTGTGAACCTGGGCAGATCATGAGAGGGAGGGCAGGAAGGGTTATATCAGTGCTTAGTTCTCGTGGCCCCTTCTTACATGCCCAGGGTAAGGCCGATTGCCACCTTGGGGTCAGGTAGCAATTTTCCACATGCCAGTTCTGCTAAGGGGGGGGGGGAGGGTTGTGCATTTTCTGCACTGTGCAGGGGGTTGGACTAGATGACCCTAGAAGTCCCTTCCAGTTCTATGATTCTATGTTTTTACCCTAGCTTTCTCCAAAGGGCGAATACGTGCTTCTCCCTTCCTACTTTTAGCTTCACAACATTCTTGTGAGGTAGGAGTAGGCTGAGAGAGAGCAAGCAGCCCAAGGTCATCTGGTAAACTTTGTGATGGGGGATTTGAACTTGGATCCCACCGGTTCAAGTCCAGCACTCTAACTTTGCGTCATGCTGCTTCTTGACAAATGTTCTTTTGTTCAGTATTCATTGCCTTCCTTCCTTGGCTCTTCCTCGTGATCTTTCCATTCTGCTTGTTCTTCTTTGGGAGGAAAAGTAAGAAAAACAGAAACACCCCCCCCCCCGCCTTCTCTGCTACCCTGCAACGAGTGAACCTACACCTGTGGAACTTCTGTCAAGCATTTAGAGGGATCGTTATACTCCACTTAATTTTTTAAAATCAAATACAGTCAAGGTTGATGCGTCCTGACGTGATGCATTCCACTTCGAAAGGAGTCGAACGATTCAATCCATTAAAACTTCAAAAGGTCACCGATGGCTCAGGCAAGGGCAGGAACCATGTCGCCCGGTATGTCCCTTTCCAATCGGTTCAGTGCCACTTGCCAAACGACATTCCATCTGGTGCTTGGCATGGGAGCAACCCCGCAAGCAAAGTCCTGCAGGACGAGAGTTTGGGAGCGGGGAGAGAAAAATGTTGTAGATAAAATCAATCAATAAATCTTGCTCAGCATCCTGCATTAGCGCAACCCAATTCATCGTGGAGTTGTCTTTCCACCTCACTTATATATACAGTTCTATCCAAAATCACAATGCCTCCCCCCTTGTCTGCTGGTTTAATTATTATGGTTTGGTCTTTATCAAGAGCTTCTAGAGCTCTCCTCTCACTATTAGATAAGTTGTTCCAACCTCTTCTCCCTGCAGTTTCAAGTTTGACTACTTCTCTCATGACCATGTGCTCGAAGGTTGCGATCCTGTGGTCATCCACAGGTGGCACAAAGGTCGATTTTGGCTTGAGCTTAATGGGTAAAGACCCAACAGGTGGTGCTACAACTTGGGACCCTGAAAAGAATTTTTTTAAGTTTAATTAATCTGATCAGTTTGAAAAGGTCCACACGGGTTTGAAAAGACTTATACATGGGCGTGGGAACCAAGATCAAACCTTTATTGAGTATCACTCCCTCTTGTATGGTAAGTGGACGGGAAGGCAGGTTAAAAATCAGTGCTCCATCTTGCCTTTTAGCTTGGAGTGAGACTGGCTCTTCCCTAAAAGAGAGTTTTGGAGAGGGGAGAGAAAAATGTTGTAGATAAACTCAATCAATAAACCTTGCTCAGCATCCTGCTGTAGCGCAACCCTCCCCTCCAACAGCACCTGATACTTAGAGGTTTCCTGCCAAAAGACAAAGGTATAATTTAGCCATTGTAGCCAATATCCATTGTTAGAGTCATCTCTATTAACGTAGCCTTCCCAAAGCGGCCTAATCCAGCAACCGTCACCACATCTTGTGGGTTGAACATTCCATAGATTCTTGGCGCATCGTGTAAAAGAAATGTTAATTGCACATCATGTGAAGAAGCAGCAGCAGGAATGCGCATGGTAGTCGGAGGAGAACTGCATTTTTGCAGCAACCAAATCCTACCTTTTGAGAGTTGTGGAAGTGTCATTTGTTTGTAACTGAGGGTTGAGTGCTAGTGTCTGCTGCAAAACAAACACCAAATTTATCATACAGTGCAAGAAGCATGCACACGTAGTGAGGTCCCAATGTCACAAAACCAGACAGTGGTGGAAGCTGCAGGCTAGGACGGCTCCATCTGTCACATGCTTCTGAGGTTGTCAAGAAAACAGATTCTAGAACACCATTACTTCTGGCAAGCATACAGGAAACCAGTCTGCATTATGGCTTCTCTTCTTCCAGCATTTTCTCCTCAAAGGAGCGTAATCCAGGCCTAGGGCTGCAGAGGGTGTGGACTGCTTGTTTGTCCCTTCCCCTTCTCATGCCAGCTCTTCCTGTTTTGCCACGGACGAGACTGTGGTTTTCCGAAGAAGAACAAAGCAGTGAGGGAACGGAGAAGGTAACATGGCTCACTGGCTCTCCGAAGAACAACTCGCCATATTCAAAGAGGCCTTCTCACACTTTGACCAAGATGGCAACGGGAGCGTCAGCCCTGACGAGCTGGGGACAGTCATGCGCTCCCTTGAGCATGTTTTGAGTCACCTCGGGGAGAAGTTCACAGATGAGAGAATGGATGCGATGGTCAAAGAAGCAGACGTGGATGGAAATGGGAAAGTGAACTACGAAGAGTTTCTGAGACTGATGATGGAGCTATGAAGGCCCAAGACACATTCTGTTCTAGGTACAGTCTAATATTGTTTTCATGGCTGATACTTCACCCTCACGGTAAGGTAACTGGCTCCTTACAGCAGAAGCAAACAGGTCTCTGCCCCAAGGAGATTCAAATCCAGACAGTGAAGAAGAGAAAAAAGGCATCAGAAGAATGGGAACACCCAGACAAATACCAGAAAGGACACTTATGTATAATTTGTTGTGCTTTGCAATGGCGTCAGAGGGGTTCTAAACCTGCTGTGGTGAAACAGGCCTTATCCCACTTCTGCCACCATATGCATTCACACATTCCTTTCCTTAGTGCTCTTTTTTGCTCTCTCCTGCCAAACATCTTTTTATTTCTTATATCTAGATTTCTAGATAGGGGGAGGGCACAGAATGGGTTAAAACGATGCAGGAAATTTTCTAAACTGTGCGCCACTTTATCCATTGAATGTGGGAAATGATCCTACAGAACTTTTCAAAAAGGAGAAAAACTCCATGCCAGAAAAGTTCTGCTAGATCCAACTCGGCCTCTCCTCAGAAACGTTTTATTATAAAAGCAGTGTATACAGAGGCGCAAATGTCTATTTGAATTTTGAGTCAGACAGATGGCTTATGCTTTAGTTTACAGTTCTGGGGAAATTAAATCGAGCCAGTCCCCTAAAAGATGTGTGCTCCATGTGTGCTGGAGGACTTTTCTGTTTTTAACGGGTGGGAGGTGGGCATTATGAGTACAAAGAGAGTTTTCTCAGTCCTTCCAAAACAGCAAACGTCT
The DNA here is from genome assembly GCF_028583425.1 of Eublepharis macularius. Lineage (NCBI taxonomy): Eukaryota > Metazoa > Chordata > Lepidosauria > Squamata > Eublepharidae > Eublepharis > Eublepharis macularius. The sequence goes on from NC_072798.1 coordinate 4,503,506, forward strand.
ACATGCAGGTTTGTCTAACATTCTTAATGTTGTTGAACTCATTAATGGTTTTCTAGAAAATGTCAGCGCATTTTAAAATACGACAAATGCTTGCCGATCAACCTTGCACTCAGCGGCCAGAATGTTAGTGTCGGCACCAGAGAGTAGTAGCAGTACTTTTATTGCAATTAGCCACTGACCGTAGCAAATTTACAATTAACAAAATTTACAGTTGAGATTGACTTCATAAACTCCAAGGACTACAAAATATCAATACAATTAGAGCAAATAATACCCTAGGACCATGAGATAAAGAAATATCTATCCAGATTCCCCGCTAGTTGCCACAGATGCTCTTAACTTTCTTGCCGAAACTGTGAATAGAGAGACTTTATAAGACAGTTCTATATCTGTATCAGAGAGCAATATTGAAATTTTCTTGACCTCTTGAGTATTTATTGCTTTAAGTTATCTAAAATTGTACCAGGTTGACTTTGTCAAGGATTTGGGTACAATATTGCCTGCCTGTTTCCCCTTTTATTTCCACATGCTAAATGACTAGACGCTTGCTTGTTTTAAAAGAAAAGCTGAAAACTTGGGCAAGGGGGATTGGAACATCTGTGAGGCGGCCAGACATCAGAAAAAGTCTCCACCTCACACCACCCTGACACTAGTTCGGTGTAGTGAGCCAGCTTGGTGTAGTGGTTAAGAGCGGCAGGACTCTAATCTGGAGAGCCAGGTTTGGTTCCCCACTTCTCCGCTTGAAGCCAGCTGGGTGGCCTTGGGTCAGTCACTTAAGAGCAGCAGGACTCTAATCTGGAGAGCCAGGTTCGGTTCCCCACTCCTCCGCTTGAAGCCAGCTGGGTGACCTTGCATCAGTCACTTAAGAGCAGCAGGACTCTAATCTGGAGAGCCAGGTTTGATTCCCTACTCCTCCGCTTGAAGCCAGCTGGGGACCTTGCGTCAGTCACTTAAGAGCAGCAGGACTCTAATCTGGAGAGCCAGGTTCGGTTCCCCACTCCTCCGCTTGAAGCCAGCTGGGTGACCTTGCGTCAGTCACTTAAGAGCAGCAGGACTCTAATCTGGAGAGCCAGGTTCGGTTCCCCACTCCTCCGCTTGAAGCCAGCTGGGTGACCTTGCGTCAGTCACTTAAGAGCAGCAGGACTCTAATCTGGAGAGCCAGGTTCGGTTCCCCACTCCTCCGCTTGAAGCCGGCTGGGAGACCCTGCGTCATTCACAGCTCTCTCGGAGCTCTCTCAGCCCCACTGAGTGTGCTGGGGAGCTCTGTTGTGCAGAATTCCCTGCCAAGGCTCTATGCCAGGTGTGCTGCTGGCCACTTGGGCACCAGGTCAATGGGTAGCAGAAACAGGAGGGCAATATCCAAGTGAGCTGCTTGTTTCTTTAAAAAGCAAAACCCGCAGCAAAAGACTTGGACTCAAGCCTGTACTATTTGGCTTGAAACGTCTGCTCAGCCAGCAGATTTGGACCCTTAGTGGTGAATTGGAAGGGAGTGAATGTGCAACTGACCCTGCCTGCCCTCAAGGGGCTAGGGAGGGCCAGGCCAAGATATTCGGCTGCCCCAAGCAGCAGCACCAGGCCACGTTGTCTGAGAGCTAAACTACGTGAGATGCCCGACATGTGTCGTGTTCCTGCAAGTTTACCTGGGAAGCGTAGTCTGGCCAGCAGCAATAGCAGAGCCAAAAGGACGGGAGGGAAAGAGTCAGTGAGGGTAGCCCAAAGACTCAACCAATTCTTTTCACAGAGAGGGGAAGGAGTCTCCTTCCCCTCTCTGTGAGAAGGAATGGTTGAGTCCAGCAGCTGCGGTGGTGGTGGCAGCCTCCACAGCTCCTGCCACTGCTTAGCCACCTGTCAGCTTCGAGCTGCCCTTGCTGACTCTTTCCCTCCCGTCCTTTTGGCCCTGCTGTTGCTACTGGCCAGACTACACTTCCCAGGTAAACTTGTGGGAACCTAACACGTGTCGGGCGTCTCGTGTAGTTTATCTCTGAGAGCTGCACTCCACAATCCTTGATAACACCAAAGAGGATCTGTTGGAAGTAATGCTGAAATTGCAAGTGGTGGCAAGAAATGAAACAACTAACAAACACTTAGCTGGGAGACATTGCTTCTTCTGAGCATTCAAAGCACTTCAAAGTGCAACTGAGAAGGCAGGCCCGGAGTTTTCTATACTTACTTATACTGTTCCTCGGCTTTATCTCCTTAGACTTCAGGTGACTAACAGTGCAACAACCAGTGGCAAGGACACAAAAACAACACAACAGTCAATTAACAAGATAAAATCAGCACATGGGATCACAGGGTACATTGTTTATAATCAGCCTGAGTCATTTTGACTTGACAGTCATGGTAGCCTAATAGTTAGTGTCAGTCGAGGACCTGGGAGAGCCAGGTTCAAATTCCCACACTGCCATGGAAGCTTGTTGTGTCACCCTGGTCCAGTGACTTCCCTCTCAACCTAATCTGCTTTGCAGTGTTATTGTGATCACGAAATATGAAGACAAAATATGAATGTACCTGACCACTGAATGTATTCCAGGGCCGTTTAGTGTGCCCTTTTCTTTTGAGATTAGGCGGGTGGCAGCTCGGGAGAGGGCCTTCTCGGTTGTGGCACCCAGACACTGGAATTCTTTCCCAGGGAGACTCATGTGTCCCATTCTGTCCCCATCTTCCACCAGCGAATGAAGACTCTTATGTTTCATTTGATGTTCCCTCAGTGATTCCCCCTTCCATCTCAATGTTTTAATTGTTGTTTTTATGTTTTTGTATGCATATTTTAGCTCTGGTTTTAGTTGTTTTAATGATGTGCTTTTTGTTGGTTTTAATGGTTTTTAAGATGTATTTTTATAATGTTTATTCTATAGTTAGCTGCCTTGGTGCCCCTTGTGAGGACAGAAAGGCGGGGTATAAATTTTGTAAATAACTATAAATAAAGTGGAGCAGGAACCATGTATACTACTATGAGTTCCTTGGAGGACGGGTGGGAGCAAAATAGATAGAGAGCCACCTGCTTTGGTGACATCCTTCTAATAAATATCAGCAAAGGCTTCTTGCACAATTGAGTGGCCCAGGGACTAGACTGGACTATATTGGAATTCCCTCTTGCTCTGTAATTGGGTTGCCCAAGTACAATGCAGTTAAACTGCAAAAGCCAGAAGTGCAATGCTAAGCAATGTCACGCCCTTCTAAGTCCCTTGAAGTCCATGACTGCACTGTGGAGCCATGAAAGCTTCTCGCTTAATCTGGTGTATCATCTCTCTTGGTTTTCCTGCAGCATCCGCGAGAATCTCCAGGGACTTGAAGATTCATTTAGCTGCAACCCAAACCTGATTGGAATGTGAATATCAGAAACCAAGAACGGCCAGGCGCAAGGCAAGATCAGCCCCTTCATTCTGTTTTTTTTTTTTTACCTTGTGTAATATCTGGAGATCCGGCCCTTGGCGAAAAGACTTGCATTGCACCAGAACTGGCACAGCTTGCGAAGGAACATTCTCTATTCAGCTCTTCCCAGAAAAACTGGAAACACGCCCAAGAGAAATATGTGCAGCCATTATGGATGATGTGTTGGGCTTTCGGAGAAAAAAAAATAAATGAATGCCTACTCTTTTTGTTGTAACTCCTTTCTTTGGGAAACTGGGAATCGGGTTCTGCCTTTGAGCATAATCCATCGGGATGATCTTCTGCTCAAGTCCCATTGGGAGAACTTGTTGCCTTGTGCCCTTTGTCAGTGGGTGGGATGTGCCCTTTGTCAGTGGGTGGGATGTGCCCTTTGTCAGTGGGTGGGATGTGCCCTTTGTCAGTGCACGGGATGGCCCTTTGTCAGTTCACAGGATGTGCCCTTTGTCAGTGCACAGGATGTGCCCTTTGTCAGAGGGTGGGTTCTGCCCTTCATTAGCGAATGGCGGGAAAGTTGAAAAATACTTATTTGGGGTACTTACATGCTGTAAGGGCCAATCCAGAATTCAAGAACTGTTTGCAGAAAAGGGGGAGAGAAGAATACTCTGAGCTTTTTTGTGATGGTATTCACCAGTATTGACTGCGGGCACCTTTTTTTCAGGGGCCTCTCATGTGCCACCTGCCCTGCTCAGCCAGTGGAAGAGAAAGCAGATCCTTAGGAACAGCCTAGTCGTGATCTGCAGAGGGAGAGGGAATTGGTAGAAAGAGGCACAACCTTATAAACAAAGGGAGCACTAAGAATACTAAATTCCTAGTTAGGTTTGTACTGATGTGCCCCAGTAATGGTACATGGTACCCTTTGTCAAGGATTATGGAGTAGTCCATGACTTTGATTTATGGATTAATTCCATCCTAGTCCAATTCTTACTCTGTGTATTATGGGCCATCAAGTTGCCTCTGATCTACGGTGACCCTATGAATGAAAGACCGCCCCCCTTCAAACATCCTCTCATTAACAGACTTGCTCAGATCCTGCAAACTGGAGGACGTGGCTTCTTTTATTGAGTCAAGCCATCTCGTTTTAGGTCTTCCTCTTTTCCTACTGCCTTCTGCTTTTCCTAGCATTATTGACTTTCCCAGAAAATCTTGTCTTCTCATGATGTGACTAAAGTACAATTGCCTCAGTTTTGTCATTTTAGCTTCTAGGGAGACAATAGCCCTGCAGAGAAGATTAGCACATCAAGCACCAATCCATATGCAAAAGTACCTCCTCAGGATACAGTGAAGCTTCCCGCCATTAGCATTCCACACCCTGGGAAACTCTTACAGGATGACTCAGCTCAACCCCACCCCTCCTGAGTAGATACAAAGGACCTGCCAACATCTTTTCCACACTATGACACTGAGAGATCTCTGTCTTTTGGTGCTACACCTCTGAAGATGCCAGCCACAGCTGCTGGCGAAACGTCAGGAACTACAATGTCAAGAACATGGCAATACAGCCCAGAAAACCCACAACAACCATCGTTCTCCGGCCATGAAAGCCTTCGACAATACTTCTAGGGAGAATTTAGTCCAGTTCTCTATGAATGCCAATTCAACTTTTTTCTTTAGATACAGTAAATACTACAAAGTGCTACATGCCCCATTAGAGTGCTGGTTCTTATTTTGTATGCAAAAGTTCCCTAGTTTGGACTGAGGAGAAGGAAAGGGACAATCTTTAAAAACTCGGCACCGGGGGGGGGGGGGCGGCCCTGCTCACTCAATGCTTTTGTGCCCTTGTGTATACAAGGTCCCAGGCTCAACCCCTTAGGAGCCCCCTCCTCCTTTTCACCACATGCAAGCAATGTCACGAAGGGCGGTGGGTGGGAATCTACGTATGATTATGGGTGCCCATGTGGATCAATAAATGCATGTAACATGACTATCTAGGACAAGAGTATAAATTTCTGCAAACCCGAACGAAATTCAGCTTTGCTGAATTTAAAAAGAAATTTGATACGCTAAAAATTCCCCAAACAGTTGGGTGAACATCATGGGGTGGGGGCAGTGGGGGTGGGGATACAGCTTTGGCTAAAGAAACCCCAAATGGCACTTGAAACCCAGAGTCATAGGAAGTAAGTTGGGGGAGGAGCAGGAGTGGGAAGAATTTTGGGGTGTGTGTGGTCCACTCCCAGATACTGATTCATTCATACTGCAAGCACATTGTCTGAACTAGAGCTATCCAGAGGGACGAGTCCTTTCTAGAATTCCAGCAGGGCCACCGCTCTGTTTTCTGTTGCTGCAAAAATAAACAGGATTCTTGTGCCACCTTATAGATTGGTGCAATTTTATACCATCCAGTATCAGTTTTTTGTGGACTAGAGTCCACTTTTCCAGATACTATGAGTGGATTCTCACGATGCAGTCACTTTATGCAGAAGGTTTAAACAAACAAACGGCAGGGTCAGAGGGTGTGGAAGAGCACAGTACCCAGGGTAAAAGGTTACAATGCACAATTCAGATCCAACCAACAACAGCAATATGCTCAAATGTAGGGAGTTACAGATTTTGCTAAGAAAATTAACACCGATGAATAAGAAATCTCAAGGCCCTATTCAAGTCTGGGGTGCAGAAGTAGTGTGCATCCCACAGTGAACTAACCCCCTCCAGTCTCTATTGAGCCTGAGATTAATAGTGCAAATTTTGCACGTGAATTCCAACTCAGCAACGTCCTGTTGGGGGAGGTCTCCTTTTGGAATGTTTTTTCTGAAGCACGGCAACTTTGAAGCGTGTTAGTCAATGACATTCACATTCTGCTTTCTGAATGCTTCCCGTGTCTGATTTGTGTCCATTTATTCTCCAGACCGGCTAACGTATCTGGCAGAAGAGAATTTCTGGCTGGCACGTGTTTAATAATTGCATTTTGATAACTGTAGCAATGTGCCAAGTGAGGGTTTGTTTAAGAAGTACGTCTGAAATTTTGCCGTGACTCCACATCTGGGGAAACCCTGGAAGTGATGCCAATCTGTTCTAGGAATCACTGGAAACTCTATGGTAACCATAGAGTTTCCGCTGATTCCAAGGATACCCATGACATCACTTCTGGGTTTTCCCTGGAAGTGACATCAGGCTTTCACCAACAGTGCCCCCCTTGCAAAGGTTTACTTAGAGTTTCATCCTCAAACCAACTACGCTGCAGTGCTGAAGATACTGGGACTAATCCAGAAGGCGACAGAGGACCAATGAAGGGTTTTTGTAGCTGCCAACACAGTCCCAGTCCGTTGTGCTTCTTTGTCAGCAAACCAAATCCGTCAGAGTGGCCATAAAAAAGAGCAGCGTCAGACTTAGATGAAATACAATGAAACAGTTGTGGTATTTATAGACCCACTCAGCACCACTGGTGGTTTTTCTTTTGAGGCCTATTCTGACCTTGGATAAAATAAAATATAAACACTCGATGGCTTGCTAGAGGGGAAAATAAATGTGTCACGCATCAGTCATTCGTATATATTAAACATTTTTGATGACGAAGGTGGCAGATACGGGTTCCTGAACCCACAAATTACTGGAGGGCAGGGTGAGTAAACTAGAAAAAAAAATACAGTTGACTCCTTTAGGACAGAGGTTTTCAAACTGTATTCTCTGGAAACTTCTCAGGAACCACTCAATAAGCAGGCCATAAAATCTGCCATGAAGGCTGTTCCTTGGCAACACTTGGAGAGGAACTGCATGAGACGAGTTACCTCAGTTAGTGCAAGTGAACAAACTTACATGTGTTTTCCCATTAGCCAGTTTGGTGTAGTGGTTAAGAGCGGCAGGACTCTAATCTGGAGAGCCGGGTTTGATTTCCTACTCCTCCATTTGGCTCAGTCACAGCTCTCTCAGAGCTCTTTCAGCCCCACCCACCTCACAGGGTGATAGTCGTGAGGACAATAAGAACACACTTTGTAAACTGTTCAGAGTGTTAAGTTGTCCTGAAGGGCAGTATATAAATCAAATGTTATTGTTGTTATTATTATTATTGCTCTGTGCTTCATGCAGTCATGCGTCTCTCATCCCATGGATGGATGGGCACGAGTTTTATCACAGGTCCAGTCTGAGTAGAGTATTGTTTGACGGCAAAGGTGGGCAGAGAATGGGTTGGGCTCCACATCTGTCCTGCGGGAGCTTTGGCCCACCACAGCACAGGTACAGATGTCCAGAAAAAAAACCTCCTGCCACTTTAATGCCAGCTCAAGGGCATGTCATTAACCAGGTGATGTTATATCCCTCCCTACCCCAAAAAGCTTCAGCTGCTAATTTCCACCCATTAAGCCTCTTTTAAAAGGACAGGACATTTGTTTCTCTACTGGTTACCCTACAGGTTACCCTGCGGACAGGCTGAGGCACCTGAAAACCTGTTGACCACTTTGAAGGCCGTTGAGAGAGAGTGCCGGAGGGGGCCGAAAGGGCCATACCTGGGTCTCCACCCACTTGTGAGCGCTCTGCGTTGGACACCGGCTTGGAATTCTCAAAAGCAGCAGGAGAACCAACTGTGGCCTTCAGGTTGCAAAGATTGCCTGCCCCTGTTTTAGAGAGTGGTCCCCGTTTGTGTGGGGAAGCAGCTGGGGGTACCCACTGCAGCATTTCACAGGCAACAATAAGCATGCACAGGAACCACTCCTGCTCTCGTTGCCAACCTGGGGCCTGGCATTCTCTTGGAATTACAACTCATCTTTAGCAGGGGTCATTTCGTAGAAAAAGAGCTGGAGGAACTCATTAGCATAACTCATTAGCATAACTCATTCGCATATGCCACACCTCTTGCCATCACTGGAAGTGCATCATTAGTATAACTGATTTGCATATGCCACACCCCCTGACATCACCTATTCCAGCTGTTTTGGACCCAATCCTGGCCATTCAGGGCTGAAATTGGGCCCAAAATGGCAAAAGAGGGCTGAAAATGGCTGAAAAGGGGCCCAAAATGGTCAGGATTGGGCCGCTGATGAGCGGGAGAGTAATCCACCACCCGTCAGAGGCCCGATCTGGGCTGTTTCAGCCCCAATCCAGGCTGAAATGGGCCCAAAATGGCTGAGAGTCAGGTGGGCGGGGCAACCTGACATGACCTCTTTGGGAAACTGCCGGAACTGCGTTCCTGTGCGTTCCCCCTCGAAATGAGCTCCGATCTTTAGACTTGAGAGATCAGTTCTCCTGGAGGGAATGGCAGCTTTAGAGGGCGGAAGTTATGGCACCACATCCACGTTGTGCGCCTTCTCACGCAAACTCCGCCCTCCCTAGGCTCCTCCTCCAGTTTTCCAGGAGATTCTCAAAACTGGAATTGGAGACTCTATGAAAAGCTTTTCTCTTGCCTGTTACATTCGCTGAGTTGGCAATAGTCTGCCTTCCACAGATTGAAAGAGGAGCAAAATTTGGGTCCGGCAGCACCTGAAAGACCAACTAGATTTCCAGGGTATGAGTTTTTGAGCGTCTGAGCTCCCTTTGTCATACTGAAAGACTTAAAGGGGGCGATTGTTCTTTTGCTACAGATATATTCGAAAAGCAGTATTGTCCTACACAGGGTTCCTCTCCTTTCCGTTTGAGCTCCTTTGATCCAATGATCTTGAGCACTGGATACAGAGTCTTTCTTTCTTTAAAGAAAATTTGGAGGGTTCCCAAGACAGCCTTGGCAAATGGGGGGGGGGGGGGTTTGTAGTGATGCCAGGATCCTGGCAAAAGTCCAGGATGGGGGTCCAGAATCAGCGCCAACCCCCACCGGTCCCCTGCAGGGGTCAGGTTTGCCAGGTTTAGGTTGGGACATTCCTGTAGATTTTGGGGGTGGAGCTTGAAGAGGGCAGGGCTTGGGGAGGGGAGGGGTCTCAACGGTGTATAATTCCATGGAGTTCACCAGTCATAGCAGCCATGTTCTCCAGGGGAACTCATCTCTGTTGCCTGGAGATCAGTTACAATTCCGGGAGATCTCCAGCTACCACCTGGAGGCTGGCAACCCTAGATCAAGAGGTGACTTTTGCTCTTTGTGACGTGGGTGGAAGTTGCCAGTGGAAGCCAGCTACCCAAGCCCCAGATGGGGCTGGTTTTGAGAGGAAGCCTGCTCTTTTTCCCCTCCCTCCTTTGCAGCGCAAGGCTGTGGGTGGCCAAGGAACCCCTCCAACTTGGGGACCGGGGCAGCTGCCCATTGGCTAAGGCCACCCCTGTCAGCAAATGCCTTGAGATTTGTGGGGTGGCACCTGAGGAAGCAAGAGTTTGGGAAGGGTATTAACGTCACCACCAGGTGATGGTCTAGGCTGTTTTCCCTACTCTTTATCATGTTTACCATAGAGGTAGGGGAAATTCCTAGAGTATCACTATGTAGAGACTGTTTTTTTCTCCTGCTCCTCAGTTCTTTGGGAACAAGCTATTGGGACTGACAGCAGGTTGGTAAATGGGAGGCACAGTCCTACAGAATGTTTATAGTTTGCAGTATAAACTCTGCGTTCATGTGCATGCATTTCTTGCATGCACACTACTGGCAACATTATAAATGTGCACCAATGTAGATTAAAAACACTCAGAACTGGAGACTAAAGAAGAGCTCACATGCTCAAGCATGGCTGGTGTCAGAGTCACCATCGCTGGTCAGCTCAGGGCTCACGGCTGATTCCTGATGGGTGGGATTGGGTGAGGCCTGAAGGATCCCGTGTTCCACTGCTTACCACAGGTACCCTTCCACCTGGAAACAGGTGGCAAGCTCCAGAATCCCTGTGATATCACAGCACCCGGTGGGCAGATCTGCCTTTTCCAGCAGGAAGGAGAACCTGGGGAAAGAGCAGACCATAACTTGTGTCTCTCTTGCTTTCCTTAAAGGGGCTGCACCGAGCGCATAGGTGGAATCACCCATTTGGCTCTGCTCCTCTTCTAGGAGGGAGGGAGAGTACATGGCACGTGCATGTGCCTGCCAAACCTGGAGACAGACTCCATCCACAAATGACAGAGTTGATCCAAAGAACTAAGTGGTACCTGAAAAGTACCTGAAAAGTACTTCCATGTTTGCATGGAGGAAAGGAGAAGCAGATCGTTGATCCCATGAACAGACTTTATCCTGAAAATGTGGCGTTTGGCCAGCTGATGAGTGCCAAGGAACATTGTGACTAGGAAACATCACAATATGAAGTCTGTTAGCTGTGCAAAGTGGTACTGATGCTCAAGGTTAATGAAGAATTGCTAGGGATATACATCTGGTGCCAATCTCATCTCCCCGCTGTATTTCCCCGTGAAAGAGAAGCCGAACAAACCTGCAATGTGATATTATAATTCAGCCTGGCATCCTTGACTGGGCCTGGTGTGGGATCACACGTAAAAGGCCCGTATCGACAACCTCCACAGGGAACCCGCATGCCATTTAGAGTGTCAGGCTAGGATCTGAATTCAATCTCCCTCCCGACCTTGGGCCAGTTGCTCTTTCTTGGCTGGACTGAGCTCGCTGGATTGTGGAGAGGATAAAATTAGGAAGGGGATCCATGTACACTGCTCCTAAGCGGGTTGGGATAAAAACGTACCAGATGGGTAAGGAGGTCAAGAGAGGACCATACTTCCAGCAGAGACATCAGTTTCACCATGTGCACTGAGGGTGTGCTCCGTATACGGTGATATTCCTGTGGTGGTGGAGAGCGTCTTAAGTCATAGCTGGCTTATGGCGACCCCAGGTGGGGTTTTCATGGCAAGAGACTATCAGAGGTCCTTTTGCCATTGCCTGGCTCTGCAACTCTGGTCTTCGTTGGAGGTCTCCCATCCAATTACTAACCAAGGCCAACCCTGCTTAGCTTCTGAGATCTGATGAGATCAGGCTCACCTGGGCTATCCAGGCCAGGGCAGTGATATTCCTTGGGAAGCCGCATCCCTTTCTTCCAGAGCTAATCACTGTGTGCTCCAGATGCACCCTGCTTGGAGCCTGTCGGGAGGCAACGCCTGATGGTTCCTCAGTGCAACTGGATGGTTCTGAGAGCGCATCAAGGCAGGGCATGATTGAGTGTGCCTCATTGTTTGCAATACCTTGTCTGAGCTATAATTTGTGGGCTCTGGAGAGATAACCAGGTAAATCCCCTGCGCTACAGAAAACCAAAAAAATGTTCTGACATTAGGACGCCCCCACCTCCAGCATAGTTGCACACTGTGCTGGCAGGGAAACTTACACAAGATTGCACGGCTTTGGGTTTTTTTTTTATGAAACCCTCTGAGATCTCCCAGGAGTGCCTGCTCCTTCTCCCACATCGCTATTTTCAGAGCGCAACAAACACATCTCTCTCCTGTTTTCGATCGGAATGCCTGTGCCCAAACACAAGGCTCCAAAGCACTCCTTTTGCCCCAGGACTGGAAAAAAAGCAAAGCAGAACCAGATGCTGAGAAGGGGCAGGAAAATTAGAGCCAGTGCTGTGAAGGCAGCCAGTTTTCCTGGTGTCAGGTCCAGTATATTTCTAAACTGTACTGACTCCATTTTCTAATGCTTCTAGTGTTTAAGTGCTTTCTCCCCAGGTGCACCAGTTCCCAGGCAGCATTCCCACCAGAGGAGATTGTTGTGTCTAACCCGGTTCCACCAAGCATTGGCCTTGGAGGAGAGCAGCTTCCCAGGACTGAAAGATGTTGTTTTGAGAACTGTGGGGGGAGGCTGTTCCAGATGGGTATTGTTACTCTGTATCCTATGCTTGCTCTTCATTGGTAACAATGATCATGTACCATCCTGAGTCTCCTATTCAGGACAGTGGACTATAATGGACCTTTTCTGCAATAAAACTTCCTTTGCTAGACATTGGACTTATTCTTGCTTCTAAAGGGAATCTTGCAGAGAGTACCTTATCTAGCCACAGTCTGACATTTTGTTACCAATCATGTCTGAGTCGGGCCCAGCGGAATCCAAGGTTGTCCCGGACAGGGATCCTTTGTTCGAGCCGTATGTGTCTCCCGACAAACAACCCGTACGAGCCCAAGACTCCCAGGAGCTGGGAGCAGCCGGGAATGGAACCGAAGTCTCCACTTCCACCCCGCCTCTCATCGACCTCAGTGCTCGGGTCGAGACCGAAGCCGACCTCGGGGCAAGGCCGAAAGCGACCGCTCTCCCCTTGATTTCGGTACCCACCCCGTCGGAGTGGGGTGCCAGACCCAGAGAAACTAGAGAGCGTCGTGTAGGTGGGCTCCATCCTCGAGTTTCTATGGAAAGGCGCCGAAGCCTAGGAACCGTCCTGGAGCTAGACAGCAGCCAATCATGGAATTATTGGAACAGGACGCTCGAGCAGACGGAAGAGGACACGTCTCGCCGCGGCGCCCTGAGTTGGGATTACTCCGAACTTGCTCCGTGGAAAGAGCCAACGGAAGTCCCTGAACAAAGTTGGGAGCAGATACAAGGTCGCACCTACGCGGTGGATACCAGCATCTCGGCCGTAACGGGCATGGCCAAGGGGATCCTAGCCGCGAGATCGAGAGTCGTCCAAGGGGACCCTCCTCCTTGGGGCCCCTTGTCCCCGGTGAGTGCAACGAACGAAGCTTCCACGAGCGAACAACCGGGGGCGAGTCGTATGCAACAGTTAGAAGCTAAACTGATGGATATGGAAGAAAGTTTAGCTCGTGCCATCCATTTAATTTCGGCAATGGGAGCAGGGGAAAGATTATCCCCTGAAGAGATGGCGATACAGATAGCTACCCTTCAAAGTGTCATATCCTATCCGGTGGAGGATGCCCAACAGCAGCCGTCACCTACCGGCGAAGGGGGCACCTATCTGGGCGAATCGGGAGAGCAAACCGAGGAACGCCCCAAGCAGCAAGAAATCCCACCGAGAAGGGATGACTCGGGTGAGCCACCCGGAGAGACCCCCACCGAACAACCTAACCAGGAAGGGGATGCGCCCCCAGATGAGACTCCCGTGGAGAGGCCTACGGAAGGCGACGAAAAGCCAAGTGATACCCCGGTAATACCCCCTCTTACTTCTCCTAGAGCAGTCCGGCCGGACCAAGAGGGAGCCCCGCGTCAACCGCCAAACACTGTCCCCGTCGGCCAACCTACGGGAGAAGGTCCAATAGCGCCCAGAGGCCAGCCGCTGCTTCCTAGATTGACAACGCCCGGAGGGGCAAGCCCGCGCGGCCTTCCACCCACTCAACCCTCGCCGCTGCGGCCCCTCTTACCTCGACCGCAGCTCACACCGGTGCAGCAGCCTCAGGACCAGCCCGTCTTGCCACCCCCGAACCAACCGGGACGGCCTGCACCACTACAACCCCTCCGACCGCCTCCGCAGCGGCCGATCCCAAATCAACCACACCAACCTACTCCACCTCGACAGCCACCGCCAACGCCTCCGGTGTTACCCGCTAGACCGAGGATACCGCCACCTGCTCGCCCGCCATTGCAGCCGCCGGCCCAGCCAAGGCCAACCCCGCCAGCGCAACCACGACAACCTCCGCCCGCACCACCAGGTCAACCCCAGCCGGCACCGCCGGCTCGACCGCCGCCAGCACAGCCGGCACCGTTGCCCCTACCGAGGCCCCAGTTACCTCCGCCTGTGCCTCAGGGACAACTAGAAATGCCGATGGACTTTTACCCAGTGCCTGCTCCGAGACAAGACCTCCCGATGGGCTGGGTAAAGCTGGAAGCCACCTTTGATGGGGACCCCTCCAAACTGGGATTTTTCTTAGTACAAGTGGTACAGTTTTTCAACCGTTGGGGGCATCTATTCGGCAGCGAGGCCAGTCAAATCGAACATCTCGGATCTCGTCTACAGGGCAAGGCAGCAGACTGGTATGTAGGACTATACAATGTCGGGGCCCCAGAACTTGATACTCTCCAGGGGTTGGTGGATGCTATTCGAGCCCAATATGAAGACCCCTTAGAGGAAACTAGGGCCCGAACAGAACTGCAAGCCATTAAACAGGGCAGCATGTCAGCGAGAGACTATGTTACAAAATTCCGACAATTAGCAGCCAAGTGCCCCAGGTGTGAGGAGTCCACCAAAATTATCCTGTTCAAACAAGGCCTTAACCCGAGACTTTTGGACAGAGCCCTCATGCAAGACAATCCCCCCACGCTGTTAGGTTGGATACAACTTGTTTGCGAAGTGGAGAATCGCATTTTGGAAGTCCGTTTGGTTGAACAACAACAACAAACGGGACAAAGAAGACCATTAACCTTACAGAGGGCGGCACGGGGAACTAGCTATGCCACCCGTGGAGCGAGAGATGCTAGATGGCAACAAGGGCTGTGCCTGCATTGCGGACAGGCTGGTCACTTTGCAGCACAATGCCCTTACCGGCCTGTGCAAAGACCTCCGCTCCAACTACGCCGTCCAACTCCGGCTCAGTTTTCTGCGCCCCAACGCCCGACTCCAGCACCCCGGGCGAATAGAGGTCGCGGCACTTCCCAAAGGCCAGCCTCAGAGAGAGGGTTGGAAGCGGAAGAAGTCATGGAATATGATCCCGCTTCCCCAACCGCAGAAGCCAATCCAGAAAGTCCCCAGTCGGGAAACGAAATGGATCTGTCGTAAAAGGACCCAAACGACAGATCCACCAGAAGCCCGTCCCTGCACGGGACCGGCCACCTGGGTCCATTTTATTCATGCCAGTGACTCTACTCAACCCTGAGAGGAAGATGCACATTCGGGTGCAAGCCCTTATTGACTCGGGCTGCTCAAGAGACATTATCGCCCCTGCGTTAGTCAATGGACTAGTCCTACCAACCCGGGATTTACAAAATCCAGTAATTTTTGAACAAATGGATGGTACCAATATGAATCCTGTAACAACGGAGACCATCCCAGTAATCACGGGCATGGGGCAACATTGGGAGAAGAGGTCCTTTGTCATCAGCTCTACTGCCAAGTACCCGTTAATTCTAGGCAGCAGATGGCTATGTGATCACAACCCCTATATAGATTGGGCACAAGGATGTATTACCTTCAGTCACACCAACTGTAAAAATCACCGTTGGAATCAGAACTGGGGCGACGATCCAACGCATAAAGAAAAGGCCCTTCTCACCCAAGAAGAAGTCAACCAAATACCCGAACCGTACTGGCCCTTTCTAAAGGCTTTCTCGGAGGAGGAAGCGGATACTCTACCCCCGCACAGACGTACGGATTGTGCGGTAGAAATTTTACCCGGAGCCTCACTGCCCAAAGGACGGCTCTATCCCATGAGTCTCCATGAACGTGAAGAGCTTCGAAAATTCATTGACACCAACCTCCAACGCGGATTCATACGCCCGGCCACCAGCCCCCACGCCGCTCCAGTCCTCTTCGTGAAAAAGAAGGATGGCGGACTCCGACTGTGTACTGATTTCCGAGGGTTAAATGCGGTATCCACAAACAACGCCTATCCTATACCGCTCATCCGAGACCTTCTCAACGTCGTGGCCCAAGGTAAGATCTTTACAAAATTAGATCTAAAAGATGCTTACTTCCACGTTCGTATTAAGGCAGGGGATGAGTGGAAAACAGCTTTTAATACGCCCCTCGGACAATATGAATACTTAGTTATGCCTTTTGGTTTGACGGGAGCCCCATCCGTATTCATGTCCATGATAAACGAAATTCTACACGAATTTCTGTACAAAGGGGTGGTGGTGTACCTTGATGATGTGTTAATTTACTCAGACAACGAAGAGGAACATATCCAAACCGTACAGAAAGTATTAGCCACCCTGATGGAAAATAATCTGCCCATCAAGTTGTCCAAATGTGAATTCCATAAAACCGAACTTACTTACCTCGGGTATTGTATCTCCCAAGAGGGTCTGAAAATGGATCCAGCCAAAATACAAGCGATCCAAGACTGGCAAACACCCACCACCCGTAAAGAACTGCAATCCTTCCTGGGTTTTGCCAACTTCTATAGGGATTTCATAGCAAACTTCGCCCAAATCACGCTCCCTTTAACAGACTTGCTAAAAACCAAAAATAAAGGGGACCAAGCTAAGAAACCATCTTCCAAACTGCTATGGACCCCCGATTGCCAGGCAGCCTTTGAATATTTAAAAAAGCAATTTGTAACGGAACCCGTCCTCTCCCACCCCAACGAACAAACCCCTTTCATAGTGCAGGTCGACGCCAGCGATACAGCGATTGGGGGAGTTCTGCTGCAGAAGGGGGAGGATGGGAGGCTGCGGCCTTGTGCTTTCTTGTCTAAAAAGTTTTCGGAGGCGGAGAGAAATTGGAATGTGTGGGAGAAGGAGGCCTTTGCAGTAAAGGCAGCCCTCACTAACTGGAGACATTGGCTGGAGGGGGCGCGGTACCCTTTCGAGGTCTGGACGGACCACAAGAATTTGGAGGCCCTCCGAAGCCCGCGCAGACTGAATGCTAAGCAATTGCGATGGGCGGAATTCTTTTCCAAATTCAACTTCACTCTAAACTATCTCCCGGGCAAAACTAACTTTTTAGCGGACGCCCTATCGCGCATGCCCCAACACAAGAGCAAGAGGGAGGAGACTGTCGACACTGTATTCTCACCTACGCAACTTGGAGGCGTGGTGACCACTCGCAGTCGGGCCAAACTGCCCCTCCCGGCTAACCAAGAATGGAAATCGAAACTCAAAACTGAAGTAGAGAAGGAGGGGGATAGGGCTCCACGAAACAAATTAACCCAATCCCCACACGGGGATTGGCTAGCTGGGAGCAAATTTTATGTCCCAAACAGCCTCAGGCTGGAGATCTTACAGCGCTGTCATGACGCTCCCACTGCTGGACATTATGGGTATTTGAAAACTTTACACCTGATCCAGAGACAATTTTGGTGGCCGGGCATGCGCAAAGACATTTCCCAATACGTTAGTTCCTGCCCTATTTGCCTCAGCGCCAAAACCAGGAAAGGGAAGCCTCCGGGTCTCTTACACCCCTTGGAGACACCAAACAGACCCTGGGAAGTAATATCTATGGACTTTATCACTGATCTACCTATCTCTAAAGGACATAATAGTATCTTAGTTGTGGTAGATCTGTTCTCCAAGCAAGCTCATTTTATCCCTTGCACTGCTATACCCTCCGCTCGAAAACTAGCGGATTTGTTTCTAAAACACATTGTAAAATTACATTCCTTTCCGTCCAAGGTGATTTCGGATCGCGGCGGACAGTTCGTTGCCAACTTCTGGCGGGAGCTTTTGAAAATGTTGAATATTGAGCAAGGCATCAGTTCAAGCCACCACCCACAAACCGACGGGCAATCCGAAAAAACAAATCAAATATTAGAACAATTCCTTCGTTGTTACATCAATTTTCAGCAAGATAATTGGGTGGACCTCCTCCCTTTGGCCGAGTTCTCATATAACAACAGTGTACACGCTTCGACGGGGGAGGCCCCCTTCAAAATTGTCTACGGAGCCCACTTCAACCCCTTCCCGTTGGACGCACCCCCTCTCCATTCCTCAAAATTGCCAGATGTATCTTCATGGTGGGGGGAGGCGGCACAGCAATGGACTCTCATTAAAAAACACCTCGAAAAAGCCAAACTGGATTACAAAAAATACGCAGACCGCCATCGTGTGGCCGAATGGGAATTACAACCCGGAGATCATGTGTATATTTCCACAAAAAATCTGAAACTAGCTCAAACAAGCCGCAAACTCGCTCTAAAATTCCTAGGACCTTTTCCTGTGCGCAAGATAATAAATAAGGTAACTGTTGCTGTAACTTTGCCCAAGAACTTGCGCCATGTGCATGATACGTTCCATGTCAGTCTTCTGAAGAGAGCTCCCACCGACAACAAATGGCACGTCAAAGCTCCACCCATTCCAACTTTGATTGACGACCAAATACACTATGAGGTACAACAAATCTTGGACTCTAAGCTCAAACGAAACCAGCTTTTTTACCTCATTCGCTGGAAGGACTTTGATTCTGGTTACGATGAATGGGTGAACTCTGCACATGTTCATGCTCCTAGATTAACCAAAGCTTTTCATACTCGCTATCCATATAAGCCAGGGGGGGATCTATTTTAAGGGGGGCAGAATGTCAGGTCCAGTATATTTCTAAACTGTACTGACTCCATTTTCTAATGCTTCTAGTGTTTAAGTGCTTTCTCCCCAGGTGCACCAGTTCCCAGGCAGCATTCCCACCAGAGGAGATTGTTGTGTCTAACCCGGTTCCACCAAGCATTGGCCTTGGAGGAGAGCAGCTTCCCAGGACTGAAAGATGTTGTTTTGAGAACTGTGGGGGGAGGCTGTTCCAGATGGGTATTGTTACTCTGTATCCTATGCTTGCTCTTCATTGGTAACAATGATCATGTACCATCCTGAGTCTCCTATTCAGGACAGTGGACTATAATGGACCTTTTCTGCAATAAAACTTCCTTTGCTAGACATTGGACTTATTCTTGCTTCTAAAGGGAATCTTGCAGAGAGTACCTTATCTAGCCACAGTCTGACACCTGGAACCCCTCGGAGCAAAAACATTGATATCATAACAACTTCTTTCAACAGACTCTAGGTCTGGACCTATCTAATAGTACAAGAGTGAAGAATGCCAAAAGTAATCTAAGAATCCACCTTCATTGGTAAAGAGTCCCATAGCACCTTTAAAACTAACCAACTTTATTGTAGCATAAGCTTTCGAGAACCACAGCTCTCTTCGTCAGATGCAACTGGTGCTACTGTTTACTATTTCGCAACTACAGACTAATATGGCTAACTTCTCTGGTTCTTTCAGGTGGACTCTAAATGTTCCCAGATCTGCAGTGTCCTCCTCTTCTGCCAGGAGATTGAGAAGCGGGTCTTGGCTGACCAGACAGTAAGAATTCAAACAGCCATTGCTGGTTTGCTTAGGTTTTGTGTGGCATGAGAAATAGATGCCGGGCAGACTATGGGAACAAGGGGGGGGGAAGACCCCCCATACCATTGAGTTCTTCAGACTGAAAAAGGGAGCTTTGACTCTCAAAAGCTTATACTCTAAAAATCTAAGGTGCCACTATTGAAAAGAGTCCAGTAGCACCTTTAAGACTAACCAACTTTACTATAGCATAAGCTTTCGAGAATCCCTCCACGCATCTGACGAAGAGAACTGTGATTCTCGAAAGCTTATGCTACAGTAAAGTTGGTTAGTCTTAAAGGTGCTACTGGACTCTTTTCGATTTTGCTACTAGACTAACACGGCTCACTCCGCTGGAAGGTCCCACTAGACTCAAATCCTGCTGTTCAATATTAGAATATGAGAATATCCCATGAGGGGAGGTGGGAGTGCACGAGCCCGGAGACTTCCAAGGCACATTTCCCCATAATGACAAATCCTGGTTTGTCATGACATCTGAAAGCCACCAATGCCTCCTTGAACAGTGAGACATCGGAATGAAATTTAGTATACATGTTTCGGACCCGGTTTTCGTTCTTGAGGTCATATTGACCCTGGCACCTGTTTTCAAGGAAGGAATGTAACACAAACCGTAATGCAATATCTCCTTGGGCGCATTGAACCACCAACACAGAGCTTGGCAATGGGGACGGGGCTTACAACATAATACTCCATCCGAAGTTTATATGCCCGCTTGGCCACCACACACAAGGGGACATGGAAAATATACAGTAATTCAACTTCTCCCTCGGAGACTGAGATACTGGAATTAAAGCTGGATTGTAATGCAAGGTTTCATTCATTCATTCACAATATTTCCGTGCTGTTTTATATTAAAAAGTGTCCAAAGCAGTTCACAACCAACGCAGAAACCAAATGGCAGAACTTTATTCAAAAATGCTTGACAGGCACATCTTTCCAGAATCAAATTCCCCAATACAAATACATTTCGTACCACTTTATACTGAGTCAGACCATTATCTACCCCGCCTGACAGCTGCTCAACCTCAAACACCAGCTTGTTTTCGAGAGAACCAGGAAATCTGGAAAACATCTCATAACGTGAGGTCTCCTTTGGAATCTTGGTATGTATGTTTATGAAACGATTCTCTATTTAAAGCTCAGCCACCAGATTAAGCCCCACAAAGAGGTCCACAAATATTGGACGGGCAAATTTGCCAGCCACCTTACCACATCGCCACCAAGCCCTGCCCCCTTCTCAAGTTTAAGGCTGTTTCCACACGTCCTTAAAGGGGTGGCCCACTCACTGAATGCTACCGGCTTCCCCCCTTCATTCCACACATCTCCGATTTCAAAACGGGAGCAGGCTGTTCGGTTCCTGTTTTTTTCGGCGCCTTTTCTGAGAGTCCCCGAAAAGGTCCCGACAAAACGGAAACCAAGCAGCCTGCTACCGTTCAGAAATCAGAGATGTGTGGAGTGAAGGGGAAAAGCTGGCAGCATTTGGTGAGTGGGCCACCCCTTTAAGGACATGTAGAAACAGACAAAATGCAAGACTCAAGTCTAAATGTGAGTGTTTTAACGTGTGACCACATTCACCTTCAAAATGGTGGTACTGGGGAATGTGCCCCAGAGCACATGCATGGAGGTAGGAGATGCTTCATCAGTCCCTGCTTTCCACCCAGTGCCCTTTTGCAGATTAGAAAAGAGCTGTGGAAGATGCGCTGTTACCCTTACTGCCCTTTCCACATGTGTCTCCAGCAGCAAGATCTCCTGTCCCCAGCTCCTGTCGCTTGCGGCTGCTCTGGCAGCCAGCGGAAGAAAAATAAAGTAAAAATTCTTAGTTGCTGCAATGATGTTACGTCCCCCTTCACCACCCAGACACCTACTAGTTGCCGGCCACTGGCTAGTGACCCGAGGCTTGGCTAATCTAGCCAGACCACTGACCTAAGCCACGCTAAGGGAGCTTCACGTACTCACGTTTATGAGCGCACTCATACATATGTCACAACTGTCCCCATTTAGCACTTGAAACCCTCCTGGTACTACCTAACCGCAGTTTGTCAAGACATCTGATTTTTCCCCTCTTGCCTGGATTAGACTCTTGGTTTGTATGCGAGGAAATGAACCTCAACATGCCAAACTGTGGTTACAGATGAGCCCATAAAGCTGCCCTGTAGAGTGTCTCTACACAAGATGCTGAGGCATGTGTTCGTCAAGTGTAGGGAGATGCAATGTTACCTCGGAAACATAGTTTAAAACGAAAGAGCGGGCGGAAATTGCTCCTCAGAGGGTTTGTTAATTTCATCTTTGCCTCACTGAAGACTCTGTCAATTTCACCTCTCCAGTCTAAAACTGTGTGGGATGGCAACCAGAGGGCAGCCAGGAATGGAAACGGGCTGCAGCTGCCTTCCAGAGCCGGGCTTGGACCTGGAGAGGTTCTAATAGGCTGAGGTTTCCCTTCTGGCACTTCACAGTCCCTTCACACAGCACCAGTTTATGGCAAAGCCTTTGCCCTGATGCCGGCTCTGTCTTTTTAAACAACCCTTCCCAGCTCCATTACATCTCTCGACATGCGTTCTTCATGTGTCAGATGTCTCATGTAGAGAGACTCCTACCGAGTCAGGCTATTGGGCCACCAATGTCAGTATTATCAACTCTGGCAGCTGCTCTCCAGAGTCTCAGGTTGGAAATCTTTCACATCCCAGGCGCCCTGGTCCTGTTAACGGGAGAGGTTGGGTATTGAATCTGGGTCCTTCTGCATGTTCTACCACAGCCAGGGCTTTTTTTCAGCAGGAATGCGGTGGAACGGAGTTCCGGCACCTCTTGAAAATTGTCACATGGCCAGTGGCCCCGCCCCCTGATCTCCAGACAGAGGGGAGCTTAGATTGTCCTCCGTGCTGCGTGGAGGGCAATCTAAACTCCTCCCCGTCTGGAGATCAGGAGGCGGGGCCACTGGCCATGTGATCATTTCCGCCAAGGGCGATTTAAACTTTAAAAATCTTCCCCCTTGTTCCAGCTGACCCAAAGTGACGTCATTGTGCAGTCCTGAGTTCCACCACTGAGTTCCACCACCTCTTTTCCCAGAAAAAAAGCCCTGACCACAGCTATAGTACTTAGGGAGAATTAATTTTCCAGCCGTGCATCAGAAAAGAAGAGAGGGAGTGGTGCAGGTGATTACATATGCAATCATTGTGTTTTCTCCAGTAAGGCCAGATGTGGTAACAGCTCTACAGGCCATGTTTCTCATACTCTTTCATACAAATTCTCATGTTTAAAATAAACTTGTTTTCAGGAGTGACAAATTTAGAGATTCCATAAATATAAAATGTCTGGAAAAATTAATTATCGGGAATTAAGGAGCAAAGAAAAAGAAAAGCCGCCCTTTATTTTTAGACCTCATTTTTTCCCATCCCTGGCTTTCTAATTCTAGGATGTTTTATTAGCCAAGCTGGATTCCTTTGTACGCATCACCATGAATGGTTCCCAGCAAACATCCACTGCCTGCAAAAGGGATTTTTAAAAAAATAAATCGTGGAACACATCCAGAAATGACAGAGCCAGTCCAAGGAATTTGGTGCTTTATTTTCGGTGGCACGGGACCACATGAGATGGTTTGTTTGCAAGGCTCTGCTGGGAAGATTAATGCTGTCGGTAAAGGAAAAGAGAAGAAGATTGTGGGCCACACAAAAAGACATCACAAAGCTGTCCTGTTAGGCCGGCCGATGAGCGCTGCAGAGCATTCTTAGGGCTTAACGAAAGGTTATGGGGGACGTGTGGCTGCTGTCAGTCCATATCTCCCCATTAACATTTAGCAAAAGAAACCTGTAACATCACTGGGTGAAGCATTTCGCCAGCCAGCTCCTATTCCTGGGCTGTGGCTTGTAAGGGGCAGGAAACACTGGCCAGGAGAACATCACCCCCTATGCGTTTCTTTTAGCAAACGTTATCAGGGCAATTCATGAGATAAGAAGCCCCGATGGACTGACCAATTGGCCTGTCAGCATCCTGTTTCCCAAAATGGCCAAGCAAATGTCCCAGAATACCTGCATGTCAGGCATGGAGGCCAACGTAGGCTTGCTATTTGCCTCCCTCTGGTAGGTAAATGCCCTGAACTGGATAGCCCAGGTGAGCCTGATCTCATCAGATCTCAGAAGCTAAACAGAGTCAGCCTTGGTTAGTAACTGAATGGGAGACCTCCAACGAAGACTAAGGTTGCAGAGGCAGGCAATGGCAAACCACCTCTGTTAGTCTCTTGCCATGAAAAGCCCACCCAAACAACAACAAGGGGGTGGGGTTTCTCCCGGACTAGTTAAACACTATCAATATACAAACCAGGGGAGAAATACGGTATCAAGGTTTCAGGAAATAATTTTTATCCGTTTTTCTAAATGTGCAAAGGGCAAAGGGCAAGGAGCAAAGTGCAAAGCAATTATTAGACAATTGAATACACTGTAGAAAATTGTATTCTGCAGTGTATTTAATTGTATAATAATTGCTTTGCACTTTGCTCCTTGCACTTTGTACTTTGCACATTTAGAAAAACTGATAAAAATTATTTCCTGAAACCTTCATACTGTATTTCTCCCCTGGTTTGTATATTGATAATGAAAACCCCACCAGCTATGACTTGAGGGCACTCTCTAGCAGCAGGTAGTTAAACACCTACCCTTGGCCCCAGTCAAGAACTTGAGGAGTGAGAGGAAAAATGCCTGGCAAATGGCTTCCACAGTGATGCTCTAGGAATTTCCCCTGCCTCTCTGGTCTTTACCATAGAGATTAGAGCAGAGTTGCCAGGTCTCCCACTCCTCAAGGCACCGCTAGCAATGTGAAAACTGTGTGTGTGTGAAACAGGTACTCACCAGTGTGAGCTTGCAAAGCATGTACACATACCTGTACCCACTTCCACCGATCACATCATTTCCAGCAAGATCCAGAAATGATGGGATGTACCAGGGGCTGATTCTTTAAAAACTGGCCCACCGTTTTTTAAAAAAAATTAGCTGTGGCCCAACCCATTGCTTCTGGTCTACGCCAGGAATGATGTAATCACCAGGGGGCATGGGTGCAGGTGTGTGCTTTGTACATGTGCCTGCTGGCTTGCGTCTCCTATTCCTGAATGCGTTCCCCCGCCCCTTGCTGGCCAGGTGAGCAGTGGCAGGGGGTGGCAAATGGTGGGAACTGGGGGCAGACAGTCCCTTACCACACCAGGCGACCTGGCAAACTTGGATTAGGGGAAATGCCTAGATTGTTACTTGGAAGTGATATCACACCCTGCCCCAGCGCCTCCCACCACAGGCACTGCCC
This sequence comes from Eublepharis macularius, assembly GCF_028583425.1. Classification (NCBI taxonomy): domain Eukaryota; kingdom Metazoa; phylum Chordata; class Lepidosauria; order Squamata; family Eublepharidae; genus Eublepharis; species Eublepharis macularius. Next base: position 4,527,934 of record NC_072798.1, read on the forward strand.
TCAAAATCTCCCAGTATTTGCCAAGGCAGTGTAGCAGCCCTAGACCAATGCCTCCCTCTGTGGTTTCTCCCCAGCAATGAGCAGTCAAAAGCAAACTGCCTTTGGTTCCAGCCATTGGGAGCTCCCCCATTCGACCCTCCAAGGAGTGCAAATTATGAACCCCATTTCCTATATTATTTGGCAGGGGCAGCTGCTAAAGTGTTAAGGCCTGGCTAAACACTGGTGTAGAATTCCGAAAAAAACAAACCAACCATCATTGCATCGAACTGAAGGAAGCTTCCAGCTCTGCGTCTCTAATTCCATGGAGCTTTGGGCATGCAAGCAGCAGCTTTGGTCACGGATCCCGGCTCAGTCCAGCAACTGAGAGCCAAGCTACAAGTGACGCCTGACACAGGTTGGACACTCGTCAGCTTCCCTCAAGTTTTGATGGGAAATGTAGGCATCCTGGTCTTGCAGCTGTAATGGAGAGCCAAGCTGTAAAACCAGGACGCCTACATTTCCCATCAAAACTTGAGGGAAGCTGTCAAGTGTCCAACCTGTGTCAGGCGTCACTTGTAGCTTGGCTCTGAGCTTGCAAAGGAGTCATTGTGGCCCGCTGGCTGCCGTTCCTGCTGACCAGCTCTTCAGGAAGGCAGGCAGTGGAGCCCCTCTGATCGGTCTACGGGTACACAGCTTGGTTGCTATGATTATGTGAAGTGCAATTGGGTCCCATATTTTTAAAACTTTTAGGGCCATGCTGTAGCCTAAAGAGGGGCAAGCAGAAACCTAGAAACTCAATGGCTTACTTGTTAAGTGCCTGAAATTGAAATCTATTTCTGTTTTGTATTCCCCCCCCCCCTCCTGCCCTTGCTTGTAAGAGTTCAGGATTCATGCCAGGGTCTTCCTTCCTCCATTTATCCTTACAACCACCCGGTGAGGTAGGTTATGCTGAGAGAGAGAGAGAGAGTGACTGACTGGACCAGTGAGGCTTAGAGTCTCTCTACACGAGACACCTCAACACATGTTTGTCAAGCGTAAAGAGATGCAATGTTCTCTGGGAAGTGTAGTTTAAAAAGACAGAGCTGACAGAACTCAGAGCGTTTGATAATTTCACCTTCTCCTCCCCTAATGCTCTGTCAATTTCACCTCTCCAGTCTAAAACTGTGTGGGATGGCAATCAGAAGGCAGCAAGGGATGGAAATGGGCTGGAGCTGCCTTCCAGAGCCAGGCTTGGACCTGGAGAGGTTCTAATGGGCTGAAGTTTCCTTTCTGGCATTTCACAGCCTGTTCTTCACATGCTCTAGTGTATAGCAAAGCCTTTGCCCTGCTGTCAGCTCTGTCTTTTAAAATTACCCTTCCTGGCTACCATTGCATCTCCCCACATGTGTTTTTCACATGACAGATATCTCGTGCTGAGAGATTCTTAGGGCCAAGTGAGGATTTGACCTACAGACTTCATCTGCTGCTCTGACCATTGTACAACACTGCTGGCACGCCTCTTTCTGCTTTATAAAAAAAAAACAGAATGCAAATTTCCTGGAGGGTTTTTTGGGTCAGTAGTTTTGATAGATAGGTGAGGGCATCAGTGGAGTGTTGTGTGACATTTTGAGGCCCTTTCAGTAGATATATTTATGTTCAGTTTCTTCCTGGTTTGCATTTGTTTCAAGGAAGCCGAGGACATCTAGTTGTTTGGTCTGGGAATCCTGGATCTGTATCTCAGCAAGGAGATCTCCCTGGCGCCTCCCCAGCGCCACTAATCGCCAGATGTCATAGTGCTCCTACACTGTGTAATCCCAACAACAGCTGAGATGAATTTTCATTGTAACATTCTTCCCTGTGCAGAAGGGAACACAACAGAGAAGGACTTGGAGGGGGAGGAAGGCTTTCTGGCCCTCCTTCGTTCAGATCGTGTGGAGAACGGAGACACCTCCCTCCCAATCTTCTCTCTTTTGGTATATCAGGAAAGAGAGCAATTCCTGAATCCAAAAATGCAAGTATTTGCTTAACACAGGGGTCCCAGCCTTTTTCAGTCAGCAAACATCTTTGGAATCCTAACAAAGGATGGAGGGTGCAGTCACAAAAAGGCTGCCTCAAGGGGTGGAGCCATGCACAAAATGGCTGCAGCAGGAGGCGGAGCCATTCACAAAATATCCAGGAGTGAGATTATGCATAATTATGTGTAACCCTAACAGTAACTCTTCAACATTTCAGGCAGAAGTTCTGTTTAACGGAATGCTTTTTAAAGGAACAGTGTTTAAAAATATTTTCTTGCACACGCACTACCGTGCCCAAATCAAGGTACTGGTTATTACATACAAAGCTCTTCATGGCCTTGGCCCGACATACTTACAGGACCGCCTCCCTCCCTATGTCCCTCCACAGCAGCTTTGCTCATTGGAACAGGGCCTCTTGCAGGTGCCAGCCTTCACATGGGCAAAATCAACTGCAGCCCGTACACGGGCCTTCTCTGTGGTGGCCCCTACCCTATGGAACAGCCTGCCTGAGGAGGTCAGGAGAGCTCCCACGCTCTTGGCTTTCTGCAAACAATGCAAAACTGAATTATTCAAAAAGGCTTTTTTACTCAGCTAGAAGGGCAGTATGGTAGGGAGGGGGTCTCGGATGTTTCGCCAATGAGTTGGGAACCATGGGCTCCACCATTAAGTTGCTTTACATATTATCTGTTGCTTTGAATATGTACTTGTATATACTGCTTGTGCTTCATGTTTAATGTCAATCCTAGAATGCATGATGTTCTGTTTCAGCAATCCTTCAACACTGCATTGGATCCTTGCTAATGCTAAGTCTCTGTAAACTTGTATTCATCTACCCTATGGCATTGTTTATGGAAATATTCTTGACACTGTATGGAAATGCCTACCTTTGCCCTTGCTACTGATTGTACTGATCTCACACTATGTAATCCGCCTTGAGTCTCAGTGAGAAAGGTGCACTATAAATGGCATAATAAATAAATAAATAAATAAAACTGACCTTGTGTCACACACTGAAGATCTGTGTGATGTGGTGGCAGCTGCTGCCGAAGGAACACTGTTAAACATCTGCACAGCAGGGGTGGACTTTCCCTTTCTGGGGGTCTTCAAGCAGGGGCTAGACTGCTAGCTTCAGATTTCATTCACTGAGGAAGAGGTTGGCCCAGCTTGCTCCTTCCAGCTAGGGTTACCAACCCCCAGGTGGGGCCTGGAGATCTCCAGGTGACAGAGATCAGTTCCCCTGGAGAAAATGGCAGCTTTGGAGGGTAGACTCTATGGCATGACATTTCTGCTGAGTCCCCCCCCCCCACACCTCCCAAACTCTGCCCTTTCCTGGCTCTACTCTAAAATTTCCAGGAATTTCCTAGCCTGGAGCTGGCAAACTTAGTCTTCTGAGGGCCAAGCTACAAGTGACGAATGACACTTGAACGGCAAGTTGATTGAGTGGAGTGCAAGTGAACAGGGAGAAATACACTTGCCGTTCAAGTGTCATTCGTCACTTGTAGCTTCGCCCTTAGTCCCTGCAAAACAGCAGTTAGTTGCAACACCTGAGTCTGGCAAAATGACAAACTGTGGTTTGTTTCTTACCTAAAACCAAGATAATCCTGATTTGGAATTCTGCCTTGAAGTCAAAAGAAAAACCCACAGATTGTTGTTCCATCCTTTTCTGATGTCACAACTGTGGTTCCTTGAGAACCAGGAATTCTTCATAGCGTTGCCAGGTCCAAGGTTGGGAAATTCCTGGAGATTTTGGGGGTGGAGCCTGGAGTAGGTGGGGTTTGGGGAGGGGCCTCAGTGGGATATAAGGCCATAGAATTCACCCTTCTGAGCAGCCATTTTCTCCAGGGGAACTGGTCTCCGTTGCCTGGAGAGCAGTTGTAATTCCAGGAGATCTCCAGCTACCACCTGGAGGCTGGCAACCCTAATTCTTCAACATCTGAGTCAGGGTGGGAGACCAGCACAAAAGACTTTCCCGGCCCATTCTTGTCGCCGTGTTCACTACCTCGTCATTTGGCCTATCGTGGCAATATCTGTGTATGTTATTGGAAATATTTCCATCCTGCAGTTCTATCACATGATCTACAACACAGCTGAGGTCAAAGTCAAAATGACCTTAAAACCAGCATTGTGACACAATTACAGGATAACAATTTAAAACCCACCCACGTTTAACTAGAAAGAGAAAACAAGAATATCAGCCGGTTTTTTTCCACTTCCCTAAAAGCTTGTGGCAAAAGTCAGGTTCTGAACTTGCCCACCGACAAAAGATTAATGATGAGGTGAGAATTCTGTATCGAAAATCCACCTGTATCGTGTCTGTTTTGTTTTCTGGGGAAAGCAGCCCCTGGGGGGGTGGGTAGACCTGACCACAGGAATAGCAGCTGGGACATTTTTATTGCACCCTTTCTCCAAGGATCTCTGGGCAGCGCTTGCAGTCGTCCCACCTCCCATTTTATCCTGAAAACAACCTATGAGTAGGTTAAACTGAGGGCCAAGCTACAAGTGACAAATGACACTTGAATGGCAAGTGTATGTCTCCCTGTTCACTTGCCCTCCACTCAATCCACTTGCCAGGCAAGTGTCTTTCGTCATGTGTAGCTTGGCCCGAGTGACTGGGTCAACCAGTAAGTTTCATAGAAAGCCGGGATTTGAACCCAAGACTTCCTGTACCTAGTCTGAGTCTCTAACCACTATGATGGTTCGCAGTTAAACTCTTCCTCTTTCCCAACACCCCCCATTGTTATCATTCCCTCCCATGGCTGCTTCTTGAAACTAAAAGACATATCACTTATAACAACAACAACATTCTATTTATATACCGCCCTTCAGGACAACTTAATGCCACACTCAGAGTGGTTTACAAAGTGTGTTATTATTATCCTCATGACAATCACCCTGTGAGGTGGGTGGGGCTGAGAGAGCTCTGAGAGAGCTGTGACTGACCCCAGGTCACCCAGCTGGCTTCAAGCGAAGGAGTGGGGAATCGAACCTGGTTCTCCAGATTACAGCCCCACCACTCTTAACCTCTACACCAAACTGGCACCAAACTGTATTACAGGAGCAAGATTCGAATCCAGTTGCACCTTAAAGAACAACTAGATATCCAAGGTATGAGCTGTTGAGTCAGGAGAGCAGTTGTACTTTGACTCTTGAAAAGCTCATTCTCTGGAAATCTAGTTGGTTTCGGAGGTGCAGCTGGACTCGGATTTTGCTCTTTGGCTATGCACCTGAAACGTACAGCATCACATGTACTTTTCCCTACACAGCGCCGCAATTCCCATAGGTCCCGGGGGAGAAAGAATGACTATTAGAGCAGTTTTAAGACTTCTGTCTAGATATGTATTGAGGTGTATCGGCCTTTTAAAATCTCCATCGCTGTTAGATATGGCTTTATGGTTTAAATCTGTATTCTGTATTTCGTATTGCATTATTCATTTTATACTGTACTTGCTGTTATTGTATTTTAACAATGTTGTTACCTGCCTTGAGCCCGTTGTGGGGAGGGTGGGTTAGAAATTTAATAAATTAAATTGAATTATATGTTCAAAGATTCCTCATGCACCGCTCTAATTCATAAATAACAACAATGACAACAATAACAATAACAACATTTGATTTATATGCTGCCCTTCAGGACAACTCAGAGCGGTTTACAAAGTGTGCTATTATTATCCTCACGACAATCACCCTGTGTGGTGGGTGGGGTTGAGAGAGCTCTGAGAGAGCTGTGACTGACCCAAGGTCACCCAGCTGGCTTCAAGCAGAGGAATGGGGAATCAAACCCGGCTCACCAGATTAGAGTCACAGCACTCTTAACCACTACACCAAAGTAGCCAATTCAGCAAGCGACCGAAGTGAGCTCTCTAGATTACAGTCCCGCTGCTCTTATTTATTTATTTATTTATTTATATCATATTTGTATTCCGCCCTCCCCGCAAGCGGGCTCAGGGTGGATAACAACCTTAAAATCATTTTAAAACGTTCCATATTAAAACATTAAAACATCATATAAAAATAGCAGCACTCTTTGGCCTGGCGGCAGCAATACTCCATTACAGCTGCAAGACCAGGACGCCTACATTTCCCATCAAAACTTGAGGGAAGCTGACAAGTGTCCAACCTGTGTAAGACGTCACTTGTAGTTTGGCCCTCAGTCTTACAGGCCCAGCGGAAAGATAGTAAATCCTGCCGGGCCCTGGTCTCAGTAGACAGAGCGTTCCACCAGGAGTGAAAACCATTTCCAGTCTTAACCACTACACCAAACTGGTTATCTACAAGGCTTGTGTAGAGGGACGTTTCAGTAGTGTGGTGCATCTTTTCCAGTGGTATCTTTTCACAAGTGAGATCCATCTCCCAGCTAGCTATCAACAGATTTTCACTGTCGCTATCCCCGTCAAAGCGAGCTTCACTGGCTGTTCTCCTGGGCCAGTCACCGCAGTATCGGAGTGTGCAGAAGACAACGGCAGGGGCTAAGCAGGCTTGTCTCAGCAAGGCCTTCCTCATTGCAACACCCAAATAAACGTGCCTTTCAGACATGCTGCCCTGCGAGCAGAATCTCGAATGGGAAGAACTGGAATCTACATGACACAGAAGGTGGTTTTTGGTGGGGAACACACAGTCCTCAGACGAAGCCTCTTTGAGTCATGCCGTTTCCATTCCCCACGCCAAAACAATCCTTCCTCAGTCACTCCCAAATTCACAAGCGGGGGCGGGTGGGTGGATTAGGACTTTGATCACATCATGAACATGAAGGCCATAAAGATAAAAGAAGCAACCATCAGTACAATGTTCTCATTCCGGGCAGGATTCAAACTAGAGTTGCCGGGTCTGGATTGGGAAATTCCTGGAGATTTTGGGAGTGGAGCTTGATGGGTTAAGGTTTGGGAAGGGGAGGGACCTCAGTGGGACATAATGCTACAGAGTCCACCCTTCAAAGCAGCCGTTTTCTCCAGAGGGACTGATCTCTGTGGCCTGGAGGTCAGTTGTAATTCTTGGAGATCTCCAGCCACCACCTGGAGGTTGGCAATCCTAAAATGCAAAGGCAGGTATCCCAGACGACCACCTGGAGCACCAAACTAGGGGTGCTGTGGCCGGTCTTGGGGTGTACCTGTCACAAGCGATTACTCGACAATCCACAAGCACTGTAACAAAGAGCTTATCTGGAATGAGGTCATGATGCAGAGGGGACAAATGTGACAGCAAATGTGACAGCAAGAATGTCCCTGGTTCTGTCCCCGCTATCTTCAGTGGATGAGAAGGGGAAAGCCTTCCCGGACTTTGGAGACAGCCCAAGTTGACTCTACTGAGCTCGATGGGCCAATGGCTGGTTATAAGGCAGCTTCGTGAACAAAAAGCCAGGGCTTTTTTTCAGCAGGAATGCAGTGGAACGGAGTTCCAGCACCTCTTAAAAATAGTCACATGGCCGGTGGCCCCGCCCCCTGATCTCCAGACAGAGGGGAGTTGAGATTGCCCTCCGCACCGCTGAGCGGTGCAGAGGGCAATCTAAACTCCCCTCTGTCTGGAGATCAGGGGGCGGGGCCACCGGCCATGTGACCATTTTCTTCGAGGGCGATTTAAACTTTTAAACTGTGGTGTCCAGCTCAAGGGTAAGGTTTGAGGGTCAAGGCAGTTTCCCAGCTGCCTCATTCTATGGTGGTATTTGGTGCCTAACTCCCTCTTCCTCTGTCTTCTTCATCTGACGAGGAGGAATCTGTACCCTGGTCCATAGCATGTGGCCAGCGTTGTGTTAACTCTATAGGGTATTGCTAACTGATAGTCTTTCATGGCCTAGGACCCATGGATCTGTATGCCTGCATCTCCCGATATGCTCCCCGGAGACACCCTTTGAGGGTGCCCTCTTGCAAATGGGTAAGATCGGTGGTTGCCCATCTCCAAGCATTCTCTGTCCTGGTTCCCACCTGGTAGAATGGCCTGACAGAGGACACCAGGAAGGCGCCTGTGCTAATGTCGTTTCAGAGAATAGGCAGAATAGAACTGTTCAGGAGGGTATTTCTATTGCAGGTGCTCAGAGCTTGTCATTGGCTTTAATTGTATTTAGTGTTGGCTTTTAATTTTTGTACTCTGCCTGACTCTGTGAGAAAGGTGACTATAAATGAAGTATGTAAATGAGTAAATAAATGCCCTTTTTATTAATTAGGAAAATGAATAGCACATTCTGTGAACGGGGAATGCGTGTGTGTTTGTGTGATGTGCTGTCAAATTGCCTCTGACCTACGGCAATCAGTTTGGTGTCGTGGTTAAGAGCGCAGGGCTCTAATCTGGAGAGCCGGGTTTGATGCCCTGCTCCTCTACTTGAAGCCAGCCGGGTGACCTTGGGTCAGTCACAGCTCTCTCAGAGCGCTCTCAGCCCCACCCACCTCACAGGGTGTTTTGTTGTGGGGATAATAATGGCATACTTTGTAAACCATTCTGAGTGTGCATTAAGTTGCCCTGAAGGGCAGTATATAACTTGAATGTTGTTGTTGTTGTTGTTGTTGCTGCTGCTATTCTCCTCCTCCTCCTCCTCTTCCTCCTAATGGAAGAAAAAAGCACGGATACAATTTCTCCTTTTCCTCAACCTAACTCTGGTTGATGCGCAGCGTAGGCAACCTATTGGACTGCTTTGTTATTAATAGGACCCCTAGAATAGTTATGGTGCAAATTAATTTTTGTTACGCACTGAAAGGAGCTACGTGTGAAAGGGAAGGAGATGCAACACTCTGCAGCAACCTGCTAGCAACCAGAAAGAGCAAATAGACAACAGCCCGCAGTTTTCATTTTTAAAAAAGCGTTCGATGTTTGTGCCTGTAACGTAAAAATGGTTCAGCCCTCCATGTCCTTTTTTTTACATCTCTGCACCTTTTTTTCTAGCTAGAGTACAAAATGAATTCTATTCCATGGCAAAGATCCAGAGGAGTTAGCCGTGTTAGTCTGTAGTAGCAAAATCAAAAAGAGTCCAGTAGCACCTTTAAGACTAACCAATTGTATTGTAGCATAAGCTTTCGAGAATCAAGTTCTCGTCGTCAGATGCATGGTACAAACTGGTCAAATACAGAAGAGGATACAAAAGTGCAGAAGAGACACTGAGCTGGCTTCTGAGACAAAATTGCTGCGATCAGAGGTTGGCCCTAGGGGCATGAGAGAGATGGGGCAGAGAAGCAGAAGATAAGACTAGCAGCCACGCCTGGGGTCCAGTTATACCAGAGACACATGAAGTTGCCTTCTGTGTAATCAGATCACTGTTCTATCATATGCTCTGACAGACAGTGGTTTGGGGGCGGGGTGGTCTCAGATGGTGGTCTTTGATACCAGAGTTCGAAGGCTAGTGATTGCTAGGAACGGAATTAAAATAAAATGGTCTGTATCATAGTGCTCTTGTATAGATCTTCGATGCAGGTGTATTTTGAAAACCGTGTGCCATTCTGGTTGATGCACCTTTAAAAAAGATATAAAAGTACAGAAGAAGGCAACCGAGATGATAAAGTGTTTGGAGCCACCTTCCCTGAAAAAACAGGTTAAAGAATCTGGAGGGGGTGGGGTTCAGTGAAGGAAAAAAAACCCAAGAGGGACACGATAGAGGTTTCTAAAATTATTCCAGGGGTGGAAAAAATGGACGGAATGTAGGTTTTCTCCTTCTCCCCTAACAGTAGAACTTGGGAGTAGAACTTGGAGTTGCAGTTGATGGACGATGAATTCGGAAGGACATATTTCTTCACTCAAAGATTAATTAACTTATGGCATGCGCTGCCACAGAACATAACCAGAGGAATTAGCTGTGTTAGCCTGTAGTTGCAAAATGGTAAAGAGTCCAGTAACACCTTTAAGACTAGCCAACTTCATTGTAGCATAAGCGTTCAAGAACCACAGCTCTCTTCATCAGATGCATCATCAGCTTTCAAGAACCACAGCTCTCTTTGTCAGATGCATCTGACAAAGAGAGCTATGGTTCTCGAAAGCTGTCGATGCATCTGACAAAGAGAGCTGTGGTTCTCGAAAGCTGTCGATGCATCTGACAAAGAGAGCTGTGGTTCTCGAAAGCTGGCAATGCATCTGACGAAGAGAGCTGTGGTTCTCGAAAGCTTATGCTATGATAAAGTTGGTTAGTCTTAAAGGTGTTACTGGCAGTAGGACAACAGGATTTGAGTCCAGTGGCACCTTTGAGACCAACATGATTTTCGGGCTATCTAAAGAAGAGAGCTCTGATTCTCAAAAGCTTACATCCTGAAATGTTGTTGGCCTCTAAGGTGCCACAGGGCTCAATTCCTGCTGTCCTACATGTTCCAACAGTCTGATCCAGCTCAAATACTCTTATCACCTGCTATGAAATCCTTTTATTGGCAATAACAGGGGAGTGAACCTATGACCTTCTATATACAACCGTGGTCTTTATCTCTGAGCTGCTGACCCCAGAAAAGGCTTATTTTCTAGGTCCCTGATAAACCACTATCCTCTTTTTTTTTTGGCCTTTGTGGGATAATTTTGAGATGCTTTTAAAGATATTTTTTCGTCCATGTTCTCAGCTGCCTATCCAGATACAGACGTTAGGTTGCAAAAGGTCTATAAGAAAAACATCTCAATTGTGTGAAAAAACGTTCTGTCAAACAGTCTGTAATGGAAATGACTGCAGTCTGGTTATGAACCCCCTGCTTTAGAAGCCAGTGTGGGACAGGTGTTGCAGAGAAAAGGAATGTGGCACGCAGCACGTTTCCAGGATGTGTGAGTGGGGTCAGGAAAAGTGGCACTAAGGCCACATCTCCTGGTGAAACAATAAGGGCAAAGCTTGTGAGAGGCAGAACCTGGGACCTGCTGTATTGAAGGCGTGTGTTTTGAGCCATAGCTCACCTAAGAAAGACAGCCTCAGGTCCAATGCCAGGCACCTCCAGCTACAAAATGGCACCAGTGTTGCAAGATATATGAGAATTCTTGCCTGGAGGATTGAGCTACTCCATACAAGATGAATGGAGAAATTTTTCAAATGAGATGTGTGAGACTTTGAATTTCGAGGTCCTGATACAAAGCTGCCAAATGGAAAATCTGAATGGCCGAGCGCTCTAGTTACTAAGGCATCCAAACTAGCCAGGCGGCTAAGGCCCCTCCCTCAAGACAAAAGGGGCTTATCTAGATGTGATGGTAAACGCATGGCTGCCACCCTAAATGGGGTGATCTTCTGTGTTTTCTTGCCATCAGCAGTTAACAATGTGGAGTGGGAGGTGAGGAAATTCAGAACGTTGTGGTGTTTAAACATGAAGTCAATTCTACGAAACAAGGAAAGAAGTGAGCTAGACGCAAGGGTGCCATTTTTGGCAGCAGCTGCGTATTTACCCTCATGCACAGCTTACTTTGGAAATGGTCATTGTTTTCTCCACAGTGTCTGATACTTAACACCAGAGGCAGACACGAACCCAACCACTTAACCACTATGGTACAGCAGCTCTTCCCAGTTAAAGTCGTGGAAATCTTAGATCGCTGCCTGACAGCCGTGGTGAAATGGTTGAAAAACAACAAATTGAAACTGAACCCAGACAAGATGGAGTGATGCTTGTTTGGAAGGCAGAGATCTTGAAGGACTTCGTACTCTCCAGTTTTGATGGAGTTTGTCTGACCGTTGCAGACTCAGGTCAAATCCACATTACTCATTCTAAGCCGCATGTTCCCCGCATACCCCATGCAATCCCGAGTGCCGGTCACATTACCTCATTAAACAGACGCATTTCATTCGCATTTCTCCCAAATATGTGGTCACAGGTTTTCAACGGGAGTTTCACGGTGGCCGTGAACGGGCCAATGCGCAATTTACGTGGTTTTTTTAAAAACCACCCCCCTTCCTGTCTCTCTGGCCGTTCCGAGAGTTCCTATTGGCTGATTCAACTTGCAAGTGCTCCGTAGTCTGCAAAAGACTGTTTTTGACTTCATAGCATTGGATTTATTGATTATGCTGTTCCTGAATCAAATCTGGTAGTTTGAAAAATCATTTTGGGGTGAATCCATCCTCAGAACGGACTCGCGAAACTTCCTTTTTAACTTTTTATTTTTTTTTTATATTACTGTAATATTGAAATTACGAAATATCGAAATAATGACACTCCAAGGAAGTGAAACTTCAGTAAAATTCAGGCACTGAACTGTCCTGCATAGGAAATGCCCACGAAAGCTTCCCACGTGCTTCCAAATTTCCAAAAAAGAAACGGGAGAGAGCCATCAGTGCTGTTAGTGAGGGAAAGAGAGGCATCATTATTGTCAGTGATGTTTCTTTATAAGGCAAGATCGAAATAACGGAAAAGTGCGCTCAAAGAAATTTTAAAAAATGGGTGGGAAAAAAAGGTCCCGCCCAAAAAAGCGGTTTTCAAGCGGCCGTGTGACCAGAGGGACGCGCGAGAAAGACGGATTGGAAGCAGGAATGTGAACGAAGAGGAAAAAATCGCGGATTGGAGGCAAACGGAAGATATCCGATAAACATGCGGGTAATGGGTGAATGTGGATTTGACCTCAGTTAATGCCTAGGGGTTATACTGGATCCAGCGTTATTACTAGAAAAACAAGTTAAGGTAGCGGCAAAAAATGCTTTCTACAACCTCATGCTAGCCTGGAAGATGGCTCCTTATCTTGACACAGCTGACCTGGCCACTTGGATCCGTGCTATGGTAACATCAAGGCTTGACTATTGTAATGCTCTATGCATAGGTCTCCCATCTAAGTTAACTAGGAGGCTCCAATTAGTGCAAAATGCTGCGGCTCGACTGTTCTCAGGAGCGAGCAGGAGCTTGAACATCACTCCCATCCTACAGTCGCTCCATTGGCTACCCATCAGTTACCGTGCTCAGTTCAAGGTATTAGTTATTACATATGAAGTTCTTCATGACTTTAGTCCGGCATACCTACGGGACCGCCTCCCTCCCTATGTCCCTCCACGACAGCTTTGCTCATCTGAACAGGGTCTCCTGCAGGGGCCAGGCTGCACATAGGTGAAGTCATCAGCAGCCCGTACAAGGGCTTTCTCTGTGGTGGCCCCTATCCTGTGGAATGACCTGCCTGAGGAGGTCAGGAGAGCCCCCACTCTCCTGGCTTTTCATAAACGATGCAAAACCGAGCTATTCAAAAAGGCTTTTTACTCAAATGGGAGGGCTGCATTGTAGGGAAGATGCTTCGCTAATGAGTTAGGGACCATAGACTTCATCGCTATAGTGCCTTACATATTATCTGCTGCTTTAAATATGTACTCCTATGTACCACCAGCACTCCAGGTTGTCTAATGTTAGTTCTAGAATTGATTATGTTTTGCTCCAGTATTTTCTACTATGTCTTGGATCCTTGCTAATGCTATGTCTTTCAACTTGTATCTGTTTACCTTATGGTATTGTATTGAAATGTACTTACTTGATACTGATTGTATTAACCTCATACTGTGTAATCCGCCTTGAGTCTCGGTGAGAAAGGCGGACTATAAATGACGCAAATAAATAAATAAATAAATAAATAAATAAATAAATAAATAAATAAATAAATAAATAAATAAATAAATAAAAATAGTGGTGGCGACTACCGGCTTATTTTCACCTGTAAGAAGCGATGTACAAGGAAGCAAGGGGAAGCTTTTATCTGCCGTTTCCGCTATGGGGGCTAGTTTTCTAGCCGCCAACAATCCTTCAGAGCTGCAGTCTACCAGGAATCACTCTGGTAAGTTAAAGGATCTTCCACCCCTGCCTAATATCATCTGACCTCTCACCCTACCGGATGAAAACACAACCACAGTGCAGGTTTTGTGGCTGAACTTTTGCACCCAGCAGCCCAGCCGGTTGTTACTCTGGAGTCAACAACTGGTAGGGTGTGTGCGCGCCTGTCTTCTAAGAAAAGAGAAATCTGAGAAATTGTATCGGTCAGGCTGTGACTCCCGATACCCAGTTGGCTTTCTTTCTTGTGGGGTGCCTCCTACCTCTTGTGAAATGCTGTTATAAATTACAGTCTTTGCAGGGAACCAAGTTCTCACTTGTCCTGAGAGGAAAGCAAACAAGCCGAAGAGTTTCCCTCGGAACGAGAGAGGCGGGAAGGCCTCTATGGGTGTGTGTTTTGGCGCTGGGCTCAACAAAGGCCTCTCCGCTGTGACATTCAAAGGCTGTACAGGTAAAAACATGCTGGGAGTAAATAATCACCGTGCCTCCCGCCCCCCACAATCGCAGCCAAAGAAGGCATTTTGGCACCGTGAGTTCCATCCTGAGCTCAGTCGCTCCTGCCTTCTCAAGCCACAAGGAAATGGCTCCGAAAACAAAGGCCAAGATCACAGCCTGTCGGTGGGTCTTTCTACTAGGGGCCAAGCTACAAGTGACGAATGACACTTGAACGGCAAGTGAACAGACTCACGTGTATTCCTCCCTGTTCACTTGCGCTCCACTTGATCACTATGTGATCACGATCGCAAGTGGAGCGCAAGTGAACAGGGGGGAATACACGTGAGTCTGTTCACTTGCTGTTCAAGCGTCATTCGTCACTTGTAGCTTGGCTCTGTGTGGATTGGGATGTTAAAATGGCCCTCGAGAAAGCTTAGCCAAGTGTAGGCTGGATCTTGGACCTCCCGTGGTGGGTATACCGTTGCCCTTGGCCTCAATCACCTTCCCTTGAGAGAAAATGTGGCCTCCATAGTAACATTCCAGGGAATTTCCTATGTCCCCATGGTCTTTAAGATTAAAGTATTGCCAGGAAGTGTAGTCACATCTTCCCCAGACTCAGGAGTCTCTCTACACGAAATGCCTTGGCACGTGTTCATCAAGTGTAGGGAGATGCAATGTTAGCTGGGAAGAGTAGTTTAAAAAGACAGAGCCGGTAGAGATTGCTCCTCAGAGGGCTTGTTAATTTCATTTTTGCCTCCCCAAAGGCTCTGTCAATTTCACCTCTCCAGTCTAAAACTATGTGGGATGGCAACCAGAGGGCAGCGAGGAATGGAAATGAGCTGGAGGTGCCTTCCAGAGCCGGGCTTGGACCTGGAGAGGTTCTAATGGGCTGAAGTTTCCCTCCTGGCATTTCACAGCCCCTTCACACAGCTCCAGTGTATAGCAAAGCCTTTGCTCTGCTGCCAACTCTGTCTTTTAAAACTACCCTTCCCAGCTAACATTGCATCTCCCGACACGTGTTCTTCATGTGTTAGATGTCTTGTGTAGAGAAACTCTCAGCCAGGCTCCACTGTCAAAATCTCCCAGCATTTGCCAAAGTACTGCTGGCAACCCTCGCTAAGTGGCCCTTGCCCCTGCTTTCCTGGCAGTGCCACAGGGTCTGCTTGCCTCCTGCCACTCCAAGAGGCAGCAGGAGAAATTTAAAAAAAAAATGACTTAGCTACAGTGCAATGTAATTGACATAGGGTAGCTCTAGAAATTGCCTGAAACTCTATGGCTTGTTTCCAGTGGTTCCTAGAGTTACCCTATGTCACTTCCAGGATTTCCCCCACCCCCATTCCTCCCAGCCCTTCTGCTGGTTGCCAGGCTCAGCCTGATAACCCTATACCGGGCCACAGTGATTATATTCCTGCTGTCATTGTCCCTGTGGAACAAACCTTGCTGACCCACTGTGTGTGCATGCATGCGCACACACGGCTTCTGGAAAAGGGAGTGGTGCATGATATTGTACGCAGATTGGAGGGCTGTACTGTAGGGAGATAAGTCTCAAAGAGATGCTTAAGTAAAGGGATATGGACTATAGACTTGACTACTATGTACTGTCTGGGCATGGAGCAGGGGTCGCTGGGGCAGTTGTGTGTGTGTGGGGGGGGTGGCTGTGAGGTTCCTGCATTGTGCGGGGGGTTGGACTAGATGACCCTGGAGGTTCCTTCCAGCGCTATGATTCTATGCAGCTTGCACTCACACCTTTCCACTGCTTTGTCACCTCTGCTCCCAGCTGCATATGCTGCCAAGCACTGCTGGAGAAGAGAATGTGGGTGGTGCGCAAAGCATCAGCATTCCTGGTGGCCATGGCAGTGCCGTTCCTAGCTGCACCCACCACCAAGCAACACTGGGAAAGGGCATGCAGGCAGTGTGGGCAGCTGTGAACGCAGGTGTTGGGACAGCTTAGACACGGGCAAAGAAGGGACACACAGGCCGGTGGAGGTACGTGGGTGGGAGGGCAAGAAGGGAGCCTTAGCAGTGGTGTCCCTGAGCACTCTCTGCCCTGGCCTTCCCAAACCTGGAACCATCCCGGTTAGTAGCACCTTAAAGACCTTAAAGACCAACCAGATTGCCAGGAGTTTGAGAGTCAAGCTCCCTTCGTCAGATACAAGGAGAAATGAAGACCCTGAGGCTTTATATCCCCGTCTGAAGGTGCAAGGGGCACGGCAAAGAAGGGAGTCAGGATGTAAAGGCACACTGCAAAATGGAACCAGCTACATTTTGCATGGAACTCTTATTTCCTTTCTAAGTATAAGCAAGTGTATGCTTTGTTATTTTCTCTCCTGCACACCCCCCAGCCAGCAGAACCCGCTCACAATCACCTATAATCACGCTTTCTCTGCTAAACGATAGACTCTGCTAATGGCCCAAACAAGGAATCCTTTAATCAGGTTTCTGGGGCCAACATATGATTTATTTATCAGCTTTGACTCTCGAAAGCTTATACCCAGGAAACCTTGTTAGTCTTTAAGGTGCTGCTAGACCAGAACCTTGCTCTTCTTCCTAGAAGCTGGCGACCCTATAAATCTGCACTCAGACCTTGCAGAATCCCTCTTTACCATCAAGCAACTTACAAAAATCAAATGTGTAACTTTAATAGGGACTCCTCATTTCCCTCCCATCTCCGCCACGATTGCCTGAATGTGCCCGAGACATGCAGACAATGAGAAGAGGAAATTGCCGTGTCTCTGCAAGTGATAAAGGAAGAGCTGGAAAGAGGCTGGACCCTTGCCTCCTCAAAATACTCTCCTGACCCCTTGCCCTAGCAAATCGGGTTCCCAAGGAAGATCCCGGAGACACTGGGATGCTGGTGAAAGCAAAATAGTAAAGAGTCCAGTAGCACCTTTAAGACTAACCAACTTTATTGTAGCATAAGCTTCCAAGAACCACAGCTCTCTTCGTCAGATGCAACTTTATTGTAGCATAAGCTTCCAAGAACCACAGCTCTCTTCGTCAGATGCAACTTTATTGTAGCATAAGCTTCCAAGAACCACAGCTCTCTTCGTCAGATGCAACTTTATTGTAGCATAAGCTTCCAAGAACCACAGCTCTCTTCGTCAGATGCAACTTTATTGTAGCATAAGCTTTTGAGAACCACAGCTCTCTTCATCAGATGCAACTTTATTGTAGCATAAGCTTCCAAGAACCACAGCTCTCTTCGTCAGATGCAACTTTATTATAGTGTAAGCTTTTGAGAACCACAGCTCTCTTCGTCAAATGCAACTTTATTATAGCATAAGCTTTTGAGAACTACAGCTCTCTTTGTCTGATGCATCTGACAAAGAGAGCTGTGGTTCTCGAAAGCTTATGCTACAATAAAGTTGGTTAGTCTTAAAGGTGCTACTGGACCTTTATTATAGAGATTGAGAACCACAGCTCTCTTTATTTATTGTAAGCTTGTAAGCTCTTTAGTTATTTATAAGCTTCCAAGAACCACAGATCTCTTCGTCAGATGCAACTTTATTATAGTGTAAGCTTTTGAGAACCACAGCTGTCTTCGTCAGATGCATCTGCCGATGCATCTGACAAAGAGAGCTGTGGTTCTCGAAAGCTTATGCTACAATAAAGTTGGTTAGTCTTAAAGGTGCTACTGAACTCTTTACTATTTTGCGACTACAGGCTAACACGGCTAACTCCTCTGGTGAAAGCAGATGCACCATTTACGAGAGAACGCTTCACACATGTTGGTTTATTCCCCACTCCGTGCTTATATCTGACTGTTGAACAAACATTACATACCCCCCCAGAAATGCAGATACCCTGCAGAGTTGGAAAGCTCAGCCTCCCCAGTCTGGGACCTTTTATAGCGACACCTTTGCAAAGCTCAAACACTAACCAGGCCGTGCTCTTGTGAGCAGAGAACAAAGGCCAGAGCGAGCCAAAAACGAGGATTGGCTCCTCATAGACTGAAAACAAGTCGCAGCAGGGCATGGAAAAGTCATCAGGAATCTGTCCAAGTCTGCATGCTTTTTCAAAAAATGGATTCAAATTGCTCACAGCCCTCTCCGCACATCACTTTCTCTAATTAAAAAACAAAGATTTTCCATGTCTGTCTCGTTTCTGGATTGTACCACTTGGCATGAGGGGAAACGCTTGGCTTTACTGACGTCTGAGTCCCAAAATGGCTGAGAAAAAGGGTAGAAAAAGTGCCTCCAAAAGGTTAGGGGCCGTTTCCAGATGGCTTACCTTCTGCCGCTTCATGCCGCAACGTCACGGCTCGTCCTGGGACGAACGCGAAATATTGCGCGAGTTTTGTGCAACGTTGTGCAAAACTCTCGCGAGAAAACGCGATATTTCACGTTTTCCCCGGCACAAGCTGCGACGTTGCGGTATGGTGCGGCAGAAGGTAAGCCATCTGAAAACGGCCAGGGTTAGGAAACTGAAGGAAATATAGATCAAGACGAGCAGCTGTGTTACCCCGTCTGTAGCAGTAGAAAAGAGCAAGAATCCAGTAGCACCTAGAAGACTAACAAAATTTGTGGTAGGAGCTTTCCTGAGTCACAGCTCACAAAGACGCAGTTATCTGAAGAAGGGAGCTGTGACTCACGAAAGCTCACAACCTACCACAAATGTTGTTAGTGTTATTATACTACTGGACTCTTGTTCTTTTCTACTGAAGGAAATAGAAGAAGACTGATAGACTGATTAACTATATTGAATGCTGCCTTTCTACAAAAAGCTGGACAACTAAAAACATCCATAAATGCTTTCAGTTTAGAAGCGTCACCTACTGTGCCTTTTCCATTATTCCTTCATTATCCTGTGAGCTGATTCAGGCCGCTGGAGGCTCTCCTCTCTCGCAGGCAATACTGAGGAGGGTTGCCAAGTCCAGGTTGGGAAATTCCTGGAGATTTTGGGGGCAGAGCCTGAAGAGGGTGGGGTTTGGGAGGGGAAGGGCCTCAGTGGGGTATAATTCCATAGAGTTCACCCTTCAAAGCAGCCATTTTCTCCAGGGGAACTGATCTCCGCTGCCTGGAGATCAGTTGTAAATTCAGGAGATCTCCAGCTATCACCTGGAGGCTGGCAAGCCTATTTGGGAGTGTGGATTTCCATTGTGACATAGCTTCAGGCAGATGGTATTTCTGGCTGTCCTGGCAGCTGGAAGGCAGAACTTGAGGTATGACATTGCTCAAAGACAAGCTTTCCATTGTCTTCTCATACTCCTTTTTCCAGTCTTCCTTTCATCCCCTGGAACTACTTCCAGCCCTTTTATGCTAGGCCAACCCTCTTCACTTTGCCTACCCTCTTCTCAGGCCCGTATCCCCTCTTTCCAGAGGTACCTTTTCTTCTTCCTTTCCTAAGGTGTTCTTCTTGCACAGGACTTCTGTGAGATCAGAGCAGCTCAGCCAATGGCAGCCAGGACGGCCATCTTGCTGCCCTTATTCATTTTGGGAATATCAGGCTGGTCACAAGCCACAGAGTAGGAAAGAAGGTCAAATCTGGATGCTGGTACCCAAGTCAGAGCACTCAAAATTGGGTGGAGACCCAGATCTGTCTCTCAGGCCAAAAGATTTGCCTGCCTGCCTGAAGTCCGCCGCTTCCTGCCGGAGTTTTCTTTACCATTCTGGCCACCCCGACTCAATCCCTGACCGCATTTTGATATAGATCCGCCAGATGTTCTCTGTCCTGTGTGAGGTTTGGATGCCGGACCTCCAAACCTTTCCAAAGGGGCAAGAAACAACGCCTGCTCTCCCCTGTTCTGTAAGTGTTAATATTTATACAAGCACCCAGGGCAGCCTCAGAGCAGCCTTGCATTTTCCAACTGCATTTGCTGGCAGTCGAAAAGGATTAGCAAACATCTGGAAATCTAACACAGGGACCGTCTTGGTCTGTTTGATCCAACTGCACGGCTGAAGATCTGTGAGTGAAAATGGGTCGGCTGACCACCACATCAAAGTCTGTTCTGAGGGGGAAATTTGCCCCCTGAACTGGGAGTATTTCTGAATCACAATCCAAGAAACAGGAGGGACATGAGAGAATTAAGCTAGCTCTTTCTGGAACCCCCTTTTTACCCAGGCCACTCATTACCAAACCGTGTGTGTGTGTGTGTGTGTGAGAGAGAGAGAGAGAGAGAGAGAGAGAGAGAGAGAGAAAGAGAGAGGTGCCATCAAGTCACAGCCAACGTGGCAAATCCTTAGTTAATTCAAGGCAAATAGAACGTTCATACGTGCAAAAATGAACCTAGATTTTGGTTTTTGGTTCTCCCTCGAAATCTTGTAGGTGGCACCGGGGATGTGTTTTGTTCTGTACAGTCAAAAGAAAATTCCTCAAAGACCAATGATTAATTCTGATGGTGTTCCAGAAAAAATATGGCCAGGTTTGGCTAATTACCAGGAAAAAAATGTAAATTTACGGGGTCTATTTCATAGGGAGCTAGAGAAGATCCTTAAAGATAAAGATGTCTTTCTGGGAACCAAGATGAAGATAACCCAAACTATGGTAGACCCCATTGCTATGTTTGGATGTGAAAGCTGGACAGTGAAGAAAGATGACAGGAAGAAAATTGATTCATTTGAAATGTGGTGCTGGAGGAGAGTTTTGTGGATACCATGGATGGCCAAAAAGACAAATAAATGGGTACTTATCAAGCCTGAACTCTCCCCAGAAACTAAAATGACAAAACTGAGGCTATCATACTTTGGTGACATCATGAGAAGACAAGATTCTCTGGAAAAGTCAATAATGCCCGGAAAAGTGGAAGGCAGCAGGAAAAGAGGAAGACCTCAAACGAGACGGCTTGACTCAATAAAAGAAGCCACGTCCTCCAGTTTGCAGGATCTGAGCCAGTCTGTTGATGATAGGACATTTTGGAGGTCTCTCATTCATAGGGTCACCATAGGTCAGAGGCGACTTGACGGCACATAATACACACACACACATTTCCTATGCTTTCTTCAGAATTTTGTGGGAAAAGATTCTCAAATAATATTCTTTACAGCACTGTGGGAAGATGCTAACCTAATTTCCTCAGACTCGGTGTTTTTCAGAAATCCCGGAAGCAACAGTTCCTAATAAGGACACAGATTTTGAGTTCAGATTGGTCATTGCTGCTCACTCAAAACTGAGGGTGAAATACTGGAAGAAGAATGAGTGGATAATATCTGAGAAATTTTATCAGCAAAACATTGCTTCTTCTAATATTATTTTTTTAAATAACACCCTCCTCTAAATTTGTAGAGAAGGTTACACCAAAAAGATTTTTAGAATCCTTTTCTTTCATTCTAGAATTGAATTGAATTGTATCGAATTTTGTCATCACAATTTGATCTTCTACCTTCTACCTTCACTAGCTGAATCACAATTTCATAGATATGTTTGCAATCCAAAGATTTGGATCCTGTAGACCAGTTCGGCTAACAGCGGTGCTTTCCCCCACCATAATTCCCCTGGTGCAAGAGGCAAGCATGAAACCCAGCCCTGGGGTTTACTCGAACACATTCCCACAAACATAAGGACAAGCAACTTGCTTTTTTAAAAAAATGCATTTCTCTGGATATTCCAAAACTCAGGTTTGGGGGCTGGACGCTGTGCCTTTTCTTAAACATTACATCTCTGAGCGGAACCACAAGTGACAAAAGGCACAGGTTGGACACTTGTCAGCTTCCCTCAAGTTTTGATGGGAAATGTAGGCGTCCTGGTCTTGCCGCTTGGCTCTCCGACTGCTGTCCAATGGACTTTTCAACTGTCACTTGTCCTACATTCCGCCAAGCTGCCTACATTTCCCATCAAAACTTGAGGGAAGCTGGCAAGTGTCCAACCTGTGCCTTTTGTCACTTGTGGTTCCACTCTCTCTTTACTTTTCTCTTGTGCTTTACCTAGCAGCTGTTTCCTGACATTGGACGGTCAGCCAAAGGGGGAGAAAATTCTCCTGCTTAATTGCTGTGCGCCGTTGTTTTTAAGGCCCAGAAGCAGGGCTGCAAAGAATTGTGGCAACCCCAAAAACGACTCAGGTGCCTTGTGAGTTTGACCCCCCTCCCCTTCCATATGCCGCTCTCATTTTTCTGCAAAATAGGGGAACCAACCATTGTCTTGTATATGAACCGTGATACCGGAAATTTCTGATGAGTCATGGGTTAGCCAGAATGGTGAGACAACCGGAGACACCCTTGGGGCAAGGCGAAGGTTGGTCGCCTGCTAGCGCCCACCAGTTTCAAGAGCAATCCAAACACAGATTTTGATGGAACTTGTTCATGTCCGGACAGAGATTAAGCAACCTAAAGAACAACTTCCTGACTCCACAGCTGAGCAATATCCAATATTGTTGGCCTGACAATCACTGAAATGAGACATGAAGATTAAGAGCAAACATTTAGAAGCTGAGCAACGTTTGGTCAACTGATGAAGAGAGTTTTGGCTCTCGAAAGCTCATACCCTGGAAATCTCTTTGGTCTTTAAGGTGCTACTGGACCTGAATCTTGCTTTTCTACTACAGACCAACTCCTGAAACTGTTTTGTAATTTTTGTGACTAAGTGTTGCAAGCTTGGAAATGTCTATTTGGATAGGAAAAGTAGGAAACCAGTTATGTAATCAGTGCTGTGAGACATGTAGGTGGGTGGACGGACAGATAGACAGACAGATGGATGGACGGACAGATGGACGGATGATGGAGTAGAGAGTGTAGAAGGCATTGGAGCGCCAGACTTAGATCTGTGAGTCCCAGGTTCAAATCCCCAATCTGCCATGAAGTTTGCCGGGTAACCATGTGCTAGTCACAGTATCGCAGACTCACAGTATCTCAGATAGGAAAGGAGGAGAGATATATCTGAACTACTCCTAATTAAGCATTCTTGCTTCTTCGGTATGTGACCCACACTCCCCTGATAACTGACTAATTGTGGTCTGATTCGTGTTTGGATTGGGGAGCACTGGGTCTTAACAACAACAACAACAACATTTGATTTATATACTGCCCTTCAGGACAACTTAATGCCCACTCAGAGTGGTTTACAAAGTATGTCATTATTATCCCCACAACAAACATCCTGTGAGGTGGGTAGGGCTGAGAGAGCTCTGAGAGAGCTGTGACTAGCCCAAGGTCACCCAGCTGGCTTCAAGTGGAGGAGTGCGGAATCAAACCTGGCTCTCCAGATTAGAGTCCTGCCGCTCTTAAGTGACTGACCCAAGGTCACCCAGCTGGCTCCAAGTGGAGGAGTGGGGAATCAAACCTGGTTCTCCAGATTAGAGTCCTGCCGTTCTTAACCACTACACCAAACTTACTGGCAGAGTTCCTGGAGGGACATGGCCTCATTTTGTCAGATCTGAAGGTCAGACCTGGCCAGAACAGAGGATGACAATGGATGCTGGTTCACCCATTTCCCCTGGTACCACAAGAAGAGGCAGTGGGCTAGTGACAGGCAATAAGAAGAGGCCAGGGGCTCAGTCTTACCACTGGCCAGGCTCTAGGGTTTGCTTCGCACAGTTGGCCCAGACTGTTTTAACAGCTCACCTAACATTGACTGAATTAGAGTCTCTCTACATGAGATGCCTCAGCGTATGTTCATCAATGGGAATCATAGTTTAAAAAGACAGAGCTGGCAGAGATCACTCCTCAGAAGGTTTGTTAATTTCCGCTTCCCCAAAGGCTCTGTCAATTTCACCTGTCCAGTCTAAAACTGTGTGGGATCGCAACCAGATGGCAGAGAGGAATGGAAATGGGCTGGAGCTGCCTTCCAGAGCCGTACTTGGACCTGGAGAGGTTCTAATGGGCTGAAGTTTCCCTTCTGCTATTTCACAGGCCCTTCACTCAGCTCCTTTGCCCTGCTGCCGGCTCTGTCTTTTTAAACTACCCTTCCCAGCTACCATTGCATCTCCCAACACGTGTTCATCAGATTTCTCGTGTAGAGAGTGTCTTACGTGCAAAATATTCCCATCAGGTGTGTAGGGCAAGCCACAGATCCAGGGGCTTGCGTTCCCCCTTTGCACCCTCAAAGTTGTGTGTGTTTGTACTTTTAAGTTGTAGCTGACCTATAGCGACTCCTCAGGGGGTTTAAAGACAAGAGACATCTAGTAGTGGTTTGCCATTGCCTTCCTCTGTCTAGCAACCCTTGACTTTCTTGATGGTCTCCCAGATAAGTAGAAATCCTGCTCAGCTTCTAAAATCTGATGAGACAGGGCTAGCCTGGGCCGTCCAGGTCAGGGCACCCTCCAAGTTAGCCAACCAAATTTGTTTTGCCCCTAGTTAAAACCCACCAAACATAAGTAGTGTTTACACCAATAACTGCGGGGGACTATAATCTACGGCTTTAGAAAAAGCTATGCTCTTATTAAAGTTTAAGGCTTCCACCCTGTCTGACTGATGTGGTTGAGGAGTCAATCTGCAAATTACAGATTTGGGGAGGAAACGGAGAAGAAGATACCTCTCCTCCTGCTTTGCAGGTGCTGTGACAGCCAGAGGTGACCTTATGAGCCAACCAGACAACTGCAGGGTGCTGGCTTACTGATTAGACAACTGGTGATAAATGCCCTGTGCCCCTCTTTTCCTAAGTAGCACCTGCCAAGCAAAAGCCCTGTTTCCCCTCTTCTAACCATCATTTTCCAACAGAAGCTCTCTGTGTTTTTCAGGCCTGCTGCAGGTCAGAGAAATGGTTGTAAAGCATGAGAATTTTTTAAAGTGCAGTTTCTCCCTGCCCCTAACCTGGTGCCAGAGCACCTTTTTTTTTTTTTTTTTTATTTAATAAATTTTTTGTGCCAGAGCACCTTTGGGATGGTCTGTGGATTTAGCCTAGGTTGCTATCATGAAAACCTTCACTAGGGCAAGACTAGAAACCATACCCATTTTTTAAAAAACGGGCTCTAGAAAACGGAGTGCCCTCTGGAGGGATGGGCCACCTTGCCTGGCCTTTCTGCCACAGCAGCGCCCTCTGGAGGTGCACCAGGATAAAAGGTGAGTTGTCACCAATACGACTTGCCTTTTTTATAATAGGATAGGCCTTTGCAGAGACAGAGTTTGAGTGTGGTGCTGGTCTGTGAATGGAGACACATTCACACACACCTATGCACATTGAGGACGGAGCCACCCGATGTGAAGGGCAGCCTTTGTGTTCACGTATGCGTGTACAAAAATTCCCACCGCAAGATCTTGCGAATAGATGTCAGCCATTCATTTTGATATCTGCCATTCAGTAACTCGGTATATTTTACTTTTAGATATTTATACCCTGCTTTTTATCCCTTGGGTTCTCAAAGCAGGTTTAGAACATTGGGTGCCCACTGTTCACATACTTGAGAACTGAGTTCCCAGCATGGAACTCCAAGTCTTCATGGCAGCCAGATGTCTACACATGGAGCTTGTATCACACGAATTGGCCCTGAGCGATTATGCTTTATAAAAGTGAAACTGCCTCAGCAGGAGCTAAAGGCTGAGATCTGTTCTTTTATGTGGACAAAAGAAGTGCCGTTTAGGAATAGGTCTTTGCAGGGGGTTGGATAAAATAACTCAGTTGCAAGATACACGCATCACTGTGGATTCATAATCATACATGAATCACTGTGGATTCAAACTGAGAGCCAGTTTGATGTAGTGGTTAAAAGCACGGGACTCTAATCTGGAGAATGCGGTTTGATTCCCTACTCCTCCACTTGGGTCAGTCACAGCTTCTAGGAGCTCTCTCAGCCCCACCTACCTCGCAGGATGTGTTTGTTGCAGGGATAATAATAGCATACTTTGTAAACAGCTCTGAGTGGGTGTTCAGTAGTCGCTGTTGCTGTTATTATTATTATAACTGGCTGTACTGTTTAATCTAAAAAAGATAGCTATGAGGTGTGTGTGATACGGATCAGGGCCATTGTACCAGGGCATGGGGAATTTAACTCTTTACACCATGCTTTTTCTCAAGAGAAATCACACAGACAATGCCCAAGAGCATAGCAGAGGGAAAAAGACAGGCCCAGAATGGATGGTCTACGCGGGTGGCCTGGCCTTTACTGGAAAAATCCTGACAGGTCACTGACAGAATTAAGCTGAGTGCTCCAATCTCAGCCATTGTTACAATGCCAGTGGCTAAAGATTCTGGCCAGTAGATGGAACTTCTCCTACTCTAGCATCACGGCTCTGATCATTATGTCTGCTATTTAACATGATGGTACATATTGCATAGTTTGCCTAAAAGAACTGAGAGAGAGAGAGAGAGAGAGAGAGAAAGAGAGAGAGAGAGAGAGAGAGAGAGAGAGAGAGAGAGAGAGAGAGAGAGATTTCTCGATGGAGTTAATTGAGCATGTGTGTTTGTGTGTGTGGAGGGGGGTGAGCTTTGGAGCCGATCCCAACAGCTGGGGAATCCCGCAAAGATGGGTTCGTGCTGTCTGCTTATCTGAGACTGTTTGCATAAAAGTCTATTCTACGTAGATATTTATAAATAAAGCAGCTCTTACAGAGGCTCCCGAAGTCTCCAGGACTCTCTTAGCCAAAGGACGTTAAACCTTGCACGCATACCCCTGTGCAGACAATGGCCGTTTTCACATGGCCTCCAGAACGTTGCACAAAACTCCCGGCAGACAGCGTCTTCTCGCGCGAGGAAGACGCTGTTATCCGGGAGTTTTGCGTAAAATCGTGCAAGAAGACGCTGTCTGCCGGGAGCTTTGCACAATGTTTCGGAGGCCAGTAAGCCGTGTGAAAACGGCGAATATTGCTGTAGAGCTTTGGTACATGGAGTCTCTCCAGTCAAAAGATCCCATCAACACATGGAGGAGTATGGTAAGGCCAGCAATGCAGGCATAATCCTGGCTGGTTTGTGGGCTTGGGAGGAAAGCATCGGGTTGGCCATTGTGGCTCGAGGAGATGAGTTCTCTTGCCCAGTTCAGCAGGGCTCTTTTTTATGAGCCTGTGGCCAGTGCGCATATGCATACCTGCGCACCCCAATTCTTCATGATCCATTTGCTGCCCAGGAATTTTATTGATAGATTGTTTAATGGTTTTGTTCGATGCAGTTCAAAGTTCCCTGCAAAGACGGTTTAAATTTAAATAGATGCAACATAGAATGAAGAAGAAATAGCGGGTGGAAAAAGAAAAGAAATTAAGAAATGATCAGGTGGAAGGAATATTGTAGCCTGCTCAGATGACTGCATTTCCAAAAGGGTACCATAGGGAACGAACGAACGAACGAACGAACGAACGAACGAACGAACGAACGAACGAACGAACGAACAAACAAACAAACAAACAAACAAACAAACAAACAAGAAGGAAGGGAGGGAGGAAGGGAGGAAGGGGTTGGAGCATTTTTGCTAAGAAAAAGGGCTAAAGAGTTTGGAGCTTTCAAGAGGGAATTGAAAGTCTGTACAAATCTGGAGGAAGTATATAGAGAGAACTTTTTATCCCTCTCCCAGAGGCTGTCAAGCCTCAGTGGAGTGAGGGATCTCCCACAGGTCCGACCGCCTGCCACGGCTCAGAGCAGTGGCGGGATAATTTTTTTAAAATACAGCCTTACGTAATTACCGGACATTCATACCAGAAGTGACAAAGGGTAGCTCTAGGAACTGCTAGTTTTGCAATAGAGTTTTGGGCAATTCCTAGAGCGACCCTTCGTCATTGCTGGTAAGAACTTCCCGTAAGTACTTAAGGCTGCATTAAAAAAAATTCTCCCACAATGCTGCCCCCCCCCCGCGACAACCCTCCTGCCGGTTGCCAGGCACACCCTAGCAACACTGCTGTCCCATAATAGTAGCTCAGGAGGGCATCCAGTGAAACTGATGGACAGCATATTCACATCAGACAACAAGTCCTTCTTACAACACAGAATTAAATTGTGGGCCTCACTTCTGCAGGGTGTGGTTGCCATCTCCTGGCTGGGAAATTCCTGGAGATTTAGGAGGGTTGATCCCTGTGCAACATGGAGTTTGGAGAGGAGAGAGACCTCAGCCGAGTATAATGCCACAGAATCATAGATTCATAGAGTTGGAAGGGGCCATAAAGACCATCTAGTCCAACCCCCTGCCCAGTGCAGGATCAGCCTAAAGCATCTCTGACAAATATTCATCCAGCCTCTTCTTGAAAACTGCCAGTGAAGGGGAGCTCACCACCTCACTAGGCAGCTGATCCCACCTTTGAACTACTCTGACCCTGAAAAAGTTCTTCCTAATATCCAGCCGGTACCTTTCTAAACCCTTCTAAAGCTGCCATTTCTGATCTCTGAGGTCTGGAGGTCAGTTGTAATTTTGGGAGACCATAACAACAACAACAACATTTGATTTATATATTGCCCTTCAGGGCAACTTAACGCCCACTCAATCAATCCATATATTTAATACGGTCAAAGACCAAACTAGTAATGACATTCAAACTAATTATTACAGTCCAAGGAAACCATATTGTTTACAAATCTAAACACCCACTCAGAGCGGTTTACAAAGTGTGTTGCTGTTATCCTCACAACAATCACCCTGTGAGGTGGGTGGAGCTGAGAGAGGTCTGAGAGAGCTGTGACTGGCCCAAGGTCACCCAGATGGCTTCAAGCGGAGGAGTGGGGAATCAAACCCGGCTCTCCAGATAAGAGCCCTCTCTATACTGCCTTGGTCAGGCCACACCTGGAGTACTGTGTGCAGTTCTGGAGGCCTCACTTCAAAAAGGATGTGGACAAAATCGAGAGGGTGCAGAGGAGAGCGACGAGGATGATCAGGGGTCTGGAGACTGAGTCCTACGAGGAAAGGCTGAGGGCCTTGGGAATGTTTAGTTTGGAGAAGAGGAGGTTGAGGGGGGACATGATTGCTCTCTTTAAATATTTGAATGGCTGTCATTTGGAGGAAGGCAAAGAGCTGTTCCAGTTGGCAGCAGAGGGTAGGACGTGAAGCAATGGGCTAAAACTACATGCGCAAAGGTACCGGCTGGATATTAGGAAAAACTTTTTCACGGTCAGAGTAGTTCAAAGGTAGAATCAGCTGCCTAGGGAGGTAGTGAGCTCCCCCTCACTGGCAGTTTTCAAGAAGAGGCTGGATGAATACTTGTCAGAGATGCTTTAGGCTGATCCTGCACTGGGCAGGGGGTTGGACTAGATGGTCTGTATGGCCCCTTCCAACTCTATGATTCTATGATTCTTAACCATTACACCAAACTGGCCCACAACCTTAAGAATTAGATACATTCATGTAGGAGAGATCCATCAATGGCTATTAGCCACAGTGGTAAAATGGGGATGCCAACAAGCCAGCCAGACATGAGTCACAAGGGGTGTGTGAGATGTCCCCAGCGGTCCTTCCTCTGACTCAGACTGCCAGGAATTCGGGGCACTATGGTTTCCAAGCCTGTTATGCAAGGAGATTAAGAAAGGTGTCTTGTTGCAATTCCTTACCTGAATGGCCTTGTAGTGTTTATCATTTATTTTTCTAGGCGGCCTATGGTAACTAGGCACTGAATATAAATGCCAATACAGACAGCCCTGCCCACAAGCTTGCAGTTGGCAAGAGGAGATACACACACGGCGGAAGGGGAAAGGAGTCACAAATGCCAGTGTGAACTGGTGCAGGCGTTTAGTCACCTACAGAGTTGATTTGATTTGATTTATTAGACTTTTAACCTGCCCTCCCCATAAGCGGGCTCAGGGTGAGTCACAACGTCAAATCCGCATTGCAATGAAAAGATAAAACAAACAGTAAATATAAATAAAATAGCAGAGTCCAGTAGCACCTTTAAGACTAACCAACTTTATTGCAGCATAAGCTTTTGAGAACCACAGCTCTCTTCATTAGATGCAACTTTATTGTAGCATAAGCATATGGTTTTGAGAACCATAGCTCTCTTTGTCAGCTGCAACTTTATTGTAGCATAAGCTTTTGAGAACCACAGGTCTCTTCATCAGATGCAATTTTATTGTAGCATAAAATTTCAAGAACCACATTTCTCTTCGTCAGATGCTTCTAACGATAATAACATTCAATTTATTGATGATAACATTCGATTTACTGACGAGAATAACATTCGATGCATCTGACGAAGAGAGCTGTGGCTCTCGAAAGCTTATGCTACAATAAAGTTGGTTAGTCTTAAAGGTGCTACTGGATTCTTTGCTATTTTGCTACTGCAAACTAACACAGCTAACTCCTCTGGATCTATAAATAAAATATAACTAAATACAGGACCGAGATGGTTAAAACCAAACTATTCCTCCCGAGAAGGAAATGGAAGCAGAAGCTCAGAGGGAGGGTTGCAACCCCCTTTCCATTCTATGGATGGAGACATGGGCTGCTGTGGATCACCTACGGACTTCTGTTGCTGCCGCTGACCCCATCACTAGAATGAGAAGAGCTTCATCTGTTGATTTGCTGGCTGTTCCCATAGCTGCAGAAGGCCTGAAGCCTCACCTTTCAGCATTTCAAAAGCAAAAGTAAGGACCGCTCCCCTGCAACTGTTGTATTCACTTGCTACAGGTGCTTAGCTTGAGGTTTCCCGTGTGCTCAATTACTTAAGGGTGCCACCTCCAGGTTGGGAAATTCCTGGAGATTTGGGGGTGGAGCCTGGGGAGGGCAGGGTTTGGGGAGGGGAGGGACCTCAGCGGGGTATAATGCCACAGAATCCACTCTCTAGAGCCGTCATAATCCTGGGAGCTCTCCGGGCTCTGCCTGGAGATTGAACCACAGCTAAGGGTCAAACAACAATTACTCAATACTTAGCAAAGCACAGAAAATTGTTATTAACAATCTTAAAGCAGCTTAGTACAAAAGACAATGAATAGATTCTCATATAGTACATTCAAGAAAACAAGAGCAACCGGTAATGTATAAAGCCGAACAGCCAAACAGTAAGGTACAAACACGGCCATGAAACGGGTGCGTCCGGCTGCCGCTTGAGAACTGCAACGCATCAGGGCGGACTTGATGGACTGTTTGACCCCGATGAAGCCTCTTCTTTGGAAACAAGCGTCGTAGATGACCGGTTCCTTGTTGGGTCTACAGACCTTGGAAGGTTGCCATCTTCTTCATTCCATCCTTAGAATTATGAAAGCAACACAAACAACATAAGCTCTTTGGCTATTTTTGAGAGACATTACTTTGGATTCTACCGTTATTCTCCTTGTCTTACACCGACTTGAGAACTTAGTCCTTTCGACTGTGGAAACAGTTTTGAGTGTTTGTACCTTACAATTTGGCCATTTGCCTTTGTGCATTACTGTTTGCTCTTGTTTTCTTGAATGCACTATATGAGAATCTATTCATCGTCTTTTGTACTAAGCTGCTTTAAGATTGTTAATAAGTGAATTTTCTATGCTTTGCTAAGTATTGAGTAATAGTTGTTTGACCCTTAGCTGTGGTTCACACTCTCTCTTACGTGTTTGATTCTTAAGGGTGCTTTGCTTTTTGTCTGCCTGGAGATTGGCAACCTTACAGTCGTGCACAGTGTTGGAAGAGGAGGATCCAGTGCTGTCTCTCTCTTCACGTTTCAGAGGGGGACAAATGAAAGAGTTAGAAAGATAGAGAGGTCAGGGCACACTGGTTACTATTTACTGCTCTGACTATTCGCTGATATGTAGATTGCTATTCTCAGGATTTCCTTCTCCTGACTTCCTCCCTCTCCCTTCTTCTCTTCCTGACTTTGTTCCAGGCAACACCTCTCTCCTTCTCCTCCCTCCATCTTGGAAGCATGGATGCAGGCCTTGCCCTGCCATCCATGCCCATCCTTAGACTAGATAGGTAGTTAGGATCTCTCTCTCCTCCTTTCCTATCAGAGTATGGCGTTCCTGCAATAAAGAACTCTTATTTCTTTTCTAAATATAAACTAAATGTATGCTTTTATTATTTTCATTCCTCCACACACACCAGCCAACAGAACCAGCTCCCAACCACCTATAATCACGCTTCTTATGCCACACGATAGACTCTTCTAATGGCTCAAACATGGAATCTTTTAATTGGGTTTCTGGGGCCTACATAATGATTTATTTATCACACACACATAGGCAGAGATTTAGAGTTGCTTCCAGCCTCAAGGGCGAGCCCTAAATTCTTGTGCCCCTCCCAGTTTTATTTCTAGCTGAGTCCCCATCCCCCTCAAGCCCCAGTCCAGCTGCTTTTGTTTGTTATTTTTCTGTGCCTGGATTGATGTGATTAGATGCCCGGAAGCCTGCGAGCATGATTTGCAGGCTGGTGCTGGTTACTAAGGATGCACCGAAAGACCCACGAAATGTCAGCTACAACTCAGAGAAGCGCCATACTGAGACACATCTTTTGGACCAATTTTAGATAGGGGCTACCAGACGATCATCTGGCACGTGGACAGGGAGAGTAGTTCTGTTCATTGGGTAAAGAGGCAATGTTGTCCAGTGGGTAGAGAGTCGGACTAGGATCTGGGAGTCCCAGGTTCGAATCCTGATTCTGCTATGGCTTGCAGGGTGACCGTGGGCCAGTTACAAGCACTCAGCCTAATCTACCTCGCAGGGTCTTTGCGGGGCTGCCTTTGAAAATGGTTTGGAAACTTCAACTGGTTCAAACTGCAGTGGAAAGGCTATTGCCAGGGGTGTGATGAATAGGGAGGCTTGGGAGCATGCGGGGAAGGCACTGTTGCCAGTGTGATGATGTCACTTCCAGGGAAATCCTGGACGTGACAGTGGGTAGCTCTAGGAACTCGCAGGAACTCGATGGTAAAACTCTATTTTAGACGACAGGCCAAAATGTTTCTATTCACCCATGCTTTTAATTAAGGGGTTGATTTTTTAATACTATTTTAGCTGGAAATGGTTATTTTTAAGCTGTCCGTAGTCTCTTCTTGTGGTCTATGTTTTTATGGGCTGGGTTTTTAATGCTGGATTTTAATTAATATATTTTAAATTTTTAAAATGTTGTCAGCCATCATTCCTTAGAGAGCCAGCATAATTTTTTCCCCAAAGAAGTGAATTGTTGAGGATAAAAAGTAGGAAAGGAGAATGATCTAAGTGGTAAATAAATCATATGTTGGTCCCAGAAACCTAATTAAAGGACTCCATGTTTGGGCCATTAGCAGAGTCTATCGTTTGGCATAGGAAGTGTGATTATAGGTGGTTGTGAGCTGGTTCTGCTGACTGGTGTGTGTGCAAGAGAAAAAATAACAAACCTTACATTTGTTTATATTTAGAAAAGAAATAAGAGTTCTTTATCGTAGGAACTCCATACTCTGATAGGAAAGGAGCAGAGACAGATCTTAACTACCTACCTAGTCTAAGGATGGACATGGATGCTAGGACAAGCCCTGCATCCCTGCTTGCAAGATGGAGGGAGGAGAAGGAGAGAGATGGTGCCTGGAACAAACCAGGAAGAGAAGAGGGAGAGGGAGGAAGTCAGGAGGAGGAAATCTTAAGAATATCAATCTATATATCAAAGGACAGTCAGAGAAGTAAACAGTAACGAGAGTGCCCTGACCTCTCTATCTTTCTAACTCTTTGGTTTGTCCCCCTTTGAAACGTGAAAGGGGTAAGAGTCCTCCTCTTGCAACACTAAGCAACTTGGAGACACGGGAGAGGCATAAAGGAAGTAAACACACACACACACACACACAATCAGGTATCTGGGATTCAGTTTGTGACCTTGAGCGCCAAAGGACGGGATTTTTCTCCTTGCCTGACTAGGTCTTACTACAAGTGTGATGCAGTGAGCCTTTCATCTTGCTTGGGTGGAATTAAGGACACGTGGCTTGTCCTCTTTCCTTCATGCTAGCCAACAGAGCCTGTTCCGCATCAGCTCTGCTTCCCCCCCACTCCATCCCAAACCCATTAGTGGGGGCTGCGATTGTCTGTAAGCAATTAATGCCTGCCATAAAGTGGCTGACAGCACGTACTGACTGCATAATAAAATTAGAGAGATGAGCCTTGGCTTTTAAGAAAATCTTCTGAAGGGAGGCGATGTGGTGCTTAGTGGAGGCACATGTGCACCTGCCACTTTGAAAAGAACTTGACTCGAAAACAACTCGCTGCAATGAAGGGAAGGGCTCTCCTTCCTTTAATGGTTACATTAGAGAGGAGTTTCGCTGTTTGTTACACAAGGGTGGAAAAAGCTGGGCAATCCTTCTACACACCTGTGAATGGTAGAGGAATCCTTCCATCTTTTGTACCTGGTCCATGCGCCCAACCTGATGCAAGAAGCATTAGAGATGGAGTGGTCATCCAGGGTTCGACCACTTGACCAATTGGCTCTGAAGCTGAGAGTCTCTCTACATGAGACACCTCGGGGCATGTTCGTCAAGTGTAGCGAAACGCAATGTTAGCTGGGAAGCATAGTTTAAAAAGACAGAGCCAGCGGAGATCGCTCTTCAGAGGGTTTGTCAATTTCATCTTCGCCTCCCCCAAGGCTCTTGTCAATTTCACCTCTCTAGTCTAAAACTGTGTGGGATCGCAACCAGAGAGTAGCGAGGAATGGAAATGGGCTGGAACTGCCTTCCAGAGCCGGGTTTGGACCTGGAAAGGTTAGACCTGAAGAGGGCTGAATTTTCCCTTCTTGAATTTCACAGCCCCTTCACACAGCTCCAGTGTGTAGCAAGCCTTTGCCCTGCTGCCTGCTCTGTCATTTTAAACTACCCTTCCTGGCTACCATTGTATCTTCCAGCACGTGTTTTTCACGTGTCAGATATCTCGTGTAGAGAGACTCTTAGGCTACATTTGATGCATGGTTCACCTCCTGGCACTTGGGTCAAGCCCAGAGTGTGTGAAGGAATCGCAGTCAGGGAGAGAGTGCCTTTGCCCACATGCAAAGGGCTTTCTGGATACCAGTAAGGACTTAGCTAAGAAATTTACATTTAGATCTTTCGACATTTCTAATTTTCTTTAAAAACAAATACAGGGCAAAATAAAAGCAGGGAATTTTTCCCCCAGGGCTGTGGTGTTGGGGCCAGGGGAGTTAGACCTTTCTTTCCAACGCAGTTTCCTGCATAAAAAATTTTCCCTACCCATCCATCCCACCCCGTCAGGGCTAGCAGCTACTGGAAATCATCACAGTGCAGAAGCCTTCCCAACCTCACAACCCCCCAAGTAGCTGCTTTTAAAGAAAAATTAAAGATGTCCAGAGATCTGATAACAGCTAAGTAAATCCAGCGACCTTTCCTTCTTGAAGATTCCCAAGGCAAGAAGTAAGATTTCTGAATGACTGCAGCCCTCTCGCCCCCCACCCTGCCCCGTTCCCCAACCCACTTCTCTTTTTGGAAATGAAACATTGGTCACAGGAAGAGGTCATAACATAAGAACGTCCTTAGTGGAGCAGACGAGCAGCCCATCTACTGTGTCCCAACGTCCCTTTCATTTGATGGCCAAATAGATGCCCCTGAAAAGCCTACAAGCGGGACATGGAATCTGCCGTAACTAGTACTTGGAGGTATTTTGCCTCTGAACATGGAGGTTCCATTTAGTCAGTATGGCTATTAATGGGACAGTCCTCTGTAATATTCCCTAATCCCCTTTTAAAGCCATCCATGCTGGTGGTGATGGCTATGTCATGTAGTGGTGAGTTCCACAGGTTAATGGCTCTATGTGTGACAAAGTACTTCCTTTTGTCTGCCCCGATTTTACTGCCCCTCAGCTTCATTCTCATGAGTTTCATGGGAAAGGAAGGGAAAAAATCCATTCTGCCCACTTTCCCACCTTATGCATAACTTTATAAACCTCTTTCATATCCACCCCCATTAGTTGTCTAAACTGAACAGATCCAAACTCCTTTAATTTGACAGACCTGACATTGTGAGAATCAGTAAGGATTATACCGGACAGCGTTGGAAATGTCAGTGCACAGATGCAACATTTTATCATATGTGGTGGGCATGTAAAAAGTGCAAAAATATTGGATAAAGATACATAAAGAGATGCAGAAAATTTTCAAGCTCAGATCTGAGCTAAATCCAAAAAACATGCTATTAAACATTTTACCAAATAATGTCAGAAAAAAACAGGGAGACCTTTTTCGCTACATGGTGACAGCAGCAAGAGTGCTATACGCAGCAAAATGGAAAGCAGATATGTGCCCTGATGTGTCAGAGTGGATAGATAACAACAACAACAACAACAACATCCAGTTTATATACTGCCCTTCAGGACAACTTAATGCCTACTCAGAGCGGTTTACAAAGTATTTTATTATTATCCTCGCAACAGAACACCCTGTGAGGTGGGTGGGGCTGAGAGAGCTCTGAGAGAGCTGTGACTAACCCAAGGTCACCCCGCTGGCTTCAAGTGGAGGAGTCGGGAATCAAACCCGTTTCTTCAGACTAGAGTCCTGCGCTCTTAACCACTACACCAAACTGGCTCTCATAAATAAGATCTATGAATATACATCAATAGCTAAATTAACTACTTATGTACATAATAGACCAATAGGGGGAAATGGAAGGATTTCTGTGACTACTTAGGCAAAAATAAAGATTAATTCAAGTAACTTGATACAAAGATAAGAAGACAAAACACAGGGAAATAGTTGGTATTAAAGCATGTATGAATACGTAACCAAGGAGAGGGAAGGAGAGCTATTACACGATTAAGATTTATTATTATATATTCTGATTGTTTCTTCCTATTAGTTTAATCTAATTTTAAATGTAGTGCTTGTAAAAGTTTTCATCTACTTTCTATTGCTATATCTTTTCTTTTAAAATACAATTTCTACATTAAAAAAAATTGACAGGCCTAGTCCCTGCCTACAACAATCACGGGGTATCATCCTTCAAGGAAGTTGTCTGCCACCTTGGGCCTGTTGCCGTGGCCTCCTCTCCCTTTAATTGCTCCGGGTGATTAGTTTGCTAGGTGTCCTTTCATGGTTTTATGACACTCTTAACATTCCAGGATGCTCCATCACCCTTCTAGGTTCTGGAGGAATGCAGGCGGGCACGTGGAGGAAATGCCCTCCCACGCCTTCTCCGCCTGGCTTTACAAGTTCTGCCAAGATGACAAGAGCGCAGTGCTGATGTAGGGCTGGTTGTGTTTTTCCTATTAAGTGTTTTTCTGCACCAGCTAATTTCTGTTTATTTGGAATGCCGAGAGAGGCATTTGAGGAGCACAATGGCTACAGGGTCCCTTTCTTTTTCTTTTTTAGCCATCTTCCCGGTTTATTTGCAAATTCAACATTTCTTTGTTTAACATAACTCAATTTTATCCCCATTTTCCTTATTAATAACATAGATAGCTGAGAAATCTTAACATTACCCAAATAATGTTTTAATTCATCCGCTTTTTGTTATCTCCTCCAAGATAATTTATATTTTCTTTTGCCTTTTCTTCTTCAGTTCAAAGTTATAGCGTATAAAACGTCCTCGTATAAAAGTTTTGCTTGCGTCCCAAACCATTCTCAAGTCAGTACCTCTAATCTTTTCTGATGTGTATCTCACATGTAGAGCTCTTACTCTGCCTGCCTACCTTCTGAAAAAAAAATGATGTAGGTAACATCACACCTTGCGTAAATTCTCCAGTTCGTACTTCACTTCCTGGTCTGATTGCATGGAAAATGAGTTTCTTGTTAAAAGAGGAACTCGCTTTTGGGAATTGCAGACTGACCATAAAAAATGGTGTTTCCTGCTCTTGTGCTTTCAAAATATTTGCCAAAAGAAGCTGGCAAAGCCTGGCACGGCCTGGCGAATAAGCAATCATTTGCTGATGTTTACAGACTGAGCAGCTGGTAAAGTCATAAGCGAATATGCCAGTTAGAAAGTTGGCACCCCTAATTTGTATTTGAACGTAGGCTTCAGCCATCCTTATCTGTCTTTCTCACACACCCTTTCCTTACATCTTCTTTGAAATGTGAACATTTCAAATATCCAAAACATTGTTTCCTCTCCTGCCCCAGCCCAGCTCTGGTTCTTGCTCTTTCTAAAACTCTGATGACAGCCTGATAATACCCATTTTGTTATTATGTATGGCTGGTTCATACAGCTTCCAATTACCACTTCAAGGAGCATCGGGGGTGTTGTAGATATGCCTCAGGCCCAGGCAGGTGCAGTTTTATGGATCAATGCTTCCCTGTGATGAACTCTTCTTGAAACTGCCCTGAAATTTGATATTATTTGTCTCTAGAACCGAAGAAGAAGAAGAAGAAGAAGAAGAAGAAGAACACCCCTGCAGGGTGTTGCGCTCTGCAGACAAGCAACTCCTGGTGGTCCCTGGCCCAAAGGACATCTGTCTGGCCTCAGCCAGGGCCAGGGCTTTTTCTGCCCTGGCCCAGGCCTGGTGGAACGCCTCCTGCTGGAGATCCGGGCCCTGCGGGACCCGTTACAGTTTCGCAGGGCCCGTAAAACGGAGATGTTCCGCCAGGCCTTTGGCTGAGTGCCAGCAGGTGTCCCCCTTCTTCCATCTAAGACCACCACTTCTTCTGGGGCTGCCCTCGGCCATCTGCTCTGCCCGTATACGGACTCCCAATATTTGTCTAAATAGCCTGCTCCTGGACTATTTTAATGATTTTTTTAAAAAAAATTATCGTTGATTTTATGTTTTTGTGATTTTAATGTATTTTTTAATGTTGGTAGCCGCCCTGAGCCCATTTGTGGAGAGGGCGGGGTATAAATCGAATTAAACAAACAAACAAACAAACAAACAAACAAACAAACAACAACAACAACAACAACAATTCGTTTTATGCCCCGCCCTTCACTACCCGAAGGAGTCTCGGAGCTACTTACAAACACCTTCCCTTCCTCTCCCCACAACAGACACTCTGTGAGGTGGGTTGGGCTGTGAGAGCTCCTAGAAGCAGTGATTGACACAAGGTCTTCCAGCTGGCTTCAAATGGAGGAGCGAAGAATCAGACCTGGCTCTCCAGATTAGAGTCCTGCTGCTCTTAACTACTACACCAAACTGGCTTTTAAGAAAGAGACTCCAGCAAGGCCAGCCCCTTTCCTGAGAGATCTGAGGCCAGTGTAGACATGAGCTTAAAAGGAAGAGTATGGAAAACATCCCAGCGGATCGTGGCTGAGATGGGGAATAGTGGAGCACACTGAGGGGCCCTCCAGTGGGGATGGCAGAGTTCTGGGATAATCAACAAGACTTTCAAGAGACTTCAATGTGGAACCTGTTTCCCTTTCTACAATGAGAACATGGAATTTATTAAGTGAGGTTCCTGGATTTGGTGACAGATGCCAAGAAGGGAGATTGCGGCATCTGGCCCAGTATTGTTGACACTGATGGGCAGTGGCTTTCCAAAGGGTCACAAGCAGAGATCTTTGTTTGCTGTGATTCTTGAGATGTTTCTTACTGGAGATGCCGGGACTTGATTTAGGCAGCAGCTACGGCCCCCATTGCCAAAACCAAAGAGTAGTAACAACTCCTTGGTTGTATTAGAAACTGATTGGGAAGAGACCAGTGTGTTTCGGCAACACTTATGATCACCAAACTCATGCATCTGTCTTGGAGACAATGCCTATTTCCAGGCACTTATGAAGCTGCCTTATATTGAATCTGACCATTGGTCCATCAAGGTCAGTATTTCCAGCTGCTCTCCAGGGTCTCAGGTGGAGATCTTTCATATCACCTACCACCTGGTCCTCTAACTGGAGATGCCGGAGACAGAACCTTGGCTCGTCTGCATGAGAAGCAGAGGCGTTTCCACTGAGCCACAGAACCTCCAAGAACACAATTATTATTACGTCCATCTTCAGGCATTTCCCAGAACACATTTTATGTTATTTGCGCTCCATGTGCTGAATTCCCTTTCTGCAGAGACTTTGATCTCACCCCTTGCATCACACGTCTTGGTTCTCATCGCCTGCTGAAACGAAGCCTAACTCGACCGAACACATTCTCCCCTGCTTGACCCTCTCCTTGCTCAACCTTGGTCTCTCCCCTCCCCGTGTCAAATATAATTATAAACTCCTTGGGGACAGAGACTTTTCTCTTGGTTGAGTGTTCTGGACATTGCTGGAACTACATTCATATAGGAGCCCCTCTGCTCCTGTACTGGAAGCAGTATGCTTGTTTAGGTGAGATCTATGAGATCATAACACACACACACACACACACGTTATTGTATGTTGAGATTAACAGCTCTTTATTATGATAAACATCTTTATTGAAAACTGGAAGCAGACAGACTGAAGCTTCAAGTTCAACGGTAACCAATTTATACTTGTAGAAGCCACACCCACTTGGACAACAACCAATACAATGTAAGCAGCTAGAATCCTTCGTTTGCATGGACTATATACAAGAATCTACTTTTCAGCACAGCGATTGGCTAGAAGGCAACAGTTCTGATTGGCCGTGCCGGCACCCAAACACCAATAGTTCTGTAGGCCTCAGGAGGCTTCTTTTTACTCAAGCAATACATAACACACCCATACACACAATCAGTGGTGTGCACATTTGAAACATTACCATTTGTATATCTCCTAGAAAGCCCAGCATTTCTTAGAAACCACAAGTTCAGGAAGATGTTGTAATCCTGAATGTAGAAATAAGGATATTAGTAATGGCAACATAAAACGCACAGCTTGAAAAGCGTAGGCACTCACAACAATAAAACGCGTGGCTACCAGCTCTTTTCTGATGAAACAGCCACACTGAGCCACGCAAGGCGTTGCGTGCGTCTTCCAAGATGTGCTTAAGCATAATTAACAAGAAAAACAGAAAGCTGGCTCCTGCTCTACAGGTGATCAAGGGTGACATTTTTTTTGAAGTGAAATATAGGCCAGGGCTACTCTCGAATCTCACTGGATCCCCTTTGGGGAGTCCCCATCCGTCAAACTTCCCTGTTGCTGTGAGACAGGACGGCACTGGCCTTCAGCCCAGGCCATTGGGATAGGGCCGGAAAGAACACACCTCCTACCCCTACAAAGGAAACCAGAGACATGTATCCATCCAGGATGCACTTCACGGATTTGGTGGTCAAGGAAGACCGTCTCCTTGTTTTCATGCAAAATGTTTCTGTCCCATCATGGGCAAGGAATGCATTGCACAGCACCCGTCATTCTTAAATCACCATGCTTGCGGCTGCTCTAAATTGCAGGAAACTGGGCCGTTTCCAGACGGCTGACCTGCAGCCGGGACGTCGCGCCACGTTTCGGATTGTGCTGGGGAAAACGCGAAATATCACGTTTTCTCGCACGAGTTTTGCGCGACATCATGCAAAACTCGCGCGAGAAAACGTGATCTTTCACGTTTTCCCCGGCACGATCCGAAACGTGGCACGACATCCCATGTGCAGGTCAGCCGTCTGGAAATGGCCCAGATGGGGGACAGATTATGGATTAGACCTACCGTTGCCAGCCTCGAAGCAGGGCCTGGAGTTCTCCCAACATTACAACTGATCTCCAGACTACAAGGATAATTTCCCCTGGAGGAAGTGACAGCTTCAGAGGGTGAACTCTATGGTAAATCATAGAGTCTGGGAGACTTGAAAGTCCTAGAGTAACATCATATCCTTGCTGAGCTCCCTTCCTGCCCCCAAGTCTGTCCTCCCCAGGCACTGCCTCCAAATCTTCAGGAATTTTTCGGCTCACAGTTGACAACTGTAGTTAGGTCACATCCAGGGCTGAGTTGGGCTTTTCATGTCTTTTCATGTCTGTCAGTCCTTGGCAGATTCCTGACCCTGTTTGATGCTAGTGCTGGTCCAGCCACCACACATGTTATTTTAGAGGTGCAGGGTTGTATAGTGGTTAGTGTCAGGTACGTTTGCCAGATTCCCTTACCTTCCTGTCGGAAGAGGGGGATGCAGCACTCACCTTTGGAGTCTTCTCACACTTGAGCTCCTGGTGTGGTGTGATGACATCACTTCTGAGAGCAGGGCCGGTGCCAGAGTTTCTGGAGCCTGAGGCTGGGGGCAGCTTCAGGGCTGTGGCCGCCCCCGCGCACCATTACAACTGCTCTCCAGACTACAAAAATAATTTGCACGCGCCCAGACTAGGTGATGATGTCACTACGTGTGACATCATCATGCAGAATACCACTGTGAGCCAGCCCCATTGGCGCAGCAGGCGGCTGGAATGGCGTGTGGGTGGCCTCCTAGCCCTCCTGCGCTGCCCCGGCCACCTGCCGCGCCTGGCCCGCAGCTGTGTGCAGGCGGTGGCAGTGGTGGCAGCACGGGGCAACTGAATGGGAAGGCTGGGAGGCTGCCCGCTCAGACTGCCCCACGTTGCCACCACCAGCGCGCACTCCCGGCCGGGCACAGCAGCTGTGGGCCAGGCGTGGCAGGCGGTGGTGCGGTGCACAGGTGGCTTCCCAGCCTTCCTGTTCAGCCACCAGCACTACCGCCACCAGCTCCTTGGGGTGTGCCCCTGCCCCCGGCACCCCCTCCGGTGCCTCAACACTCGAGGCGACTGCTGGACCCACCTTCATGTATGTGCTGGCCCTGAGTGATGTCATTGCACAGGCTCCAGGAACGCTCCTGTGCTTCACACTAGCTTATTCTTAAAGTATTGGTCCATTTGGGGCCCAAATGGGCCCGGTGTGAAGTGCGGAAGTGCTCCCGGAGCCTGTGTGACGATGTCACTCATGGGAATGATGTTGCTGTGCCATGCCAGGAGCGCCCCTGGAGGCTTGCTCCCCTGCCTTTCTCCCTTGCTGGCCAAGTGAGTAGAGCTCGAGGTGGAGGCTGGGAGCAGGGGATCCCCTGCCCCCACCACAGGACCAATAAACAGAGTGGATGAACCACAGCCTGGTCTGAAGGCAACTACAATAAAAAAAGAACCAATTTCTCACTCCTAATAGTTGCAAAATAAATCTAGTTGAACGTAAAGTGACACAGTGCATATAAATAAATAATTCATATTACAGATTATCAAAACTTTTCATGCAAACTTGCACAATGTCAATAAATATAATAGAACATTCCATAAATATATCATAGAGAAAGTCAAAAGCCGTTCTGCAGAAAGATAAAATGTCCAAACATGTGAATAACGTTATTTCTTTTTCCACGGGTATTTTCTTTCCAGTTATATTGATGAGGAACACAAAAGGTCCTTTTAACTAGTACAAATTAGCAAACACACAAGATCTCTGGTGAAGAAAAACTTGAGCGAATATAATAATTTTCTCCTAAAGAGGACCTTATCCTTAGGGGGTGCAATTGCTGATCCCCAGGTCCCTGCCCAACGGTGGACCGGTAATTTAAACCACGCGTTTCATCAGGAACTTTTTCAAGGGCATAGATGCACCAATCTGAAAATAAATTTCATTGTACATTCAATACAGTCTCTGCACACTTCAGATGGAGAATTATCAGTCAGAGTGGCTAGTGTCAGGCTAGGCTGAGGGAAGACCAAATCTCGCTTTTCATCTCTGTAGCAGACTCATTGAAAGACCATAAAAAGGTCACTCTCAGCCCAAGCTAACTCATTGCAAGGATAAGACTGAGAGCCAAACTACAAGTGACGCCTTACACAGGTTGGACACTTGTCAGCTTCCCTCAAGTTTTGATGGGAAATGTAGGCGTCCTGGTCTTGCAGCTTGGCTCTCCATTGCAGCTGCAAGACCGGGATGCCTACATTTCCCATCAAAGCTGACAAGTGTCCAACCTGTGTCAGGCATCACTTGTAACTTGGCTGTTTGAGAGAAGAAGGACATTCTTTACCTTGTAGCACCTTTAAGACTAACCAACTTTATTGTAGCATAAGCTTTCAAGAACCACAGCTCTCTTGGTCAGATGCATCTGACCAAGAGAGCTGTGGTTCTTGAAACCTTATGCTATAATAAAGTTGGTTAGTCTTAAAGGTGCTACTGGACTCTTTACTATTTTGCAACTACAGATTAACATGGCTAACACTTCTGGTTCTCTGCCCTGAGATCCTTGGAAGAAGGGCAGGATAAAAACATAAGAGAGACATCATTAATCCAGCTAAATAAAAGGTTTTTTTTTTAATAGTGCAAGCACAACCCATCATTTTTAATTCAAGCCATGGCAACACACAACCCAGTTTATTTGATATTGCCCTAATTCTGAAGTCAAAGACTGGTTGGACATTTGGGATTTAAATCGATAGGATGATAAAAGTATGGAGGGGGGAGGTGTCCCATTTTGGCCAGGACCCAAGCCAGACACCCCCCCCCCCCCCGCAACTGCTTTGGCAGAGAAGTTCACTGCCTGTCTGGCTGTTGTGATAACAGATTTATTCTGCAGGCCAGGGGTTTGCTTTTCTTGGCCAGGAGTCGAGAACAATGCCCCAGGCACAAGCCAGGGAATTCTAATAAATGGGATGAAAATATCTCAGAGGCAGGCGTGGGGCCCACCGCTATAAAACCTTTCAGCGTGGCGTAAAGGGCAGGTGAGGAGGTCAGAAAAAAACACGGAGCCCTTCCCAAGCTTGGCAGGTCCCAGCTGGAAAAAAAAGGAGACACACTGGAGCCGGCTTGCATGGGCAGCTGCTGAAGAGTTGCACCCAGCAAAAAAAACACACGGGGGGGGGGGGGGAAG
Organism: Eublepharis macularius; assembly: GCF_028583425.1. NCBI lineage: Eukaryota > Metazoa > Chordata > Lepidosauria > Squamata > Eublepharidae > Eublepharis > Eublepharis macularius. The sequence continues at coordinate 4,572,315 of NC_072798.1, forward strand.
AGAAAGTGCCAACCTTTTCTAATTAAGAAGGTAACAGGTCTTGGTTTCAGGACTAGTTAACCGTGAGATGGCAGCCCTCAAAAGAGGGTGGCCGGGCTTTCTGTTATGGTAGGAGGCCTCCCATTGGTAACTGTTCTAACCAGGGCTTTTTTTCAGCGGGAACGCGGTGGAACGGAGTTCCGGCACCTCTTGAAAATGGTCGCATGGCCGGTGGCCCCGCCCCCTGACCTCCAGACAGAGGGGAGTTTAGATTGCCCTCTGCGCCGCTCCAGCAGCGCCGCTCCATCTAAACTCCCCTCTATCTGGAGGTCAGGAGGTAGGGCCACCGGCCATGTGACCATTTTCGCTGAGGGCGATTTAAACTTTCAAAAACTCCCCCCTTGTTCCAGCTGATCCAAAGTGACATCATTGCGCGGTCCTGAGTTCCACCACTGAGTTCCACCACCTCTTTTCCCAGAAAAAAAGCCCTGGTTCTAACCAACACACACTCCTTTTCCATGCTTCCTTCTTCTCCCAACATGCGAGGACTTCGGAGAACTCCAAGCCCCACTTTGAGGTTGCCAATCCTACATGGAAGAGAGGGAAGGTTTCGATGAATCTCAAATTGAAATCGACCAAAGCAGAGAGGACAGACTCACACGCATAAATCTGGCCATTTAATATTGACGTCTTGTTTTAGCTAACGTCATGGTTAGGCATAACGGATTGTGTAATATGAACAAGGGGCAGGGTTTCTTTTTTTTCTTGCAAGATGCCTGTTGTATTGTCAAAGGCTTTCACGGCCGGAGAACGATGGTTGTTGTGGGTTTTCCGGGCTGTATAGCCGTGGTCTTGGCATTGTAGTTCCTGACGTTTTGCCAGCAGCTGTGGCTGGCATCTTCAGAGGTGTAGCACCAAAAGACAGAGATCTCTCAGTGTCACAGTGTGGAAAAGATGTTGGCAGGTAATTTATATCTACTCAGGAAAGTGGGTTTGGGCTGAGTCACCCTGTAAGAGTTTCCCAGGGTGTGGAATGCTAATGGAGGGAGGCTTCACTGTATTCTGAGGAGGTTCTTTTGCATATAGATTAGTGCTTGATGTGTTTCAACAGGAAAGAAGAAACCTTAAGAATGAACAGAGCATGGTTTCCAGTTCTGAAAAACACCAGGCTAACAAAACACTCTACACCCGACAATAGCCCTGCAGAGAAGATTAGCACATCAAGCCCCAATCCATATGCAAAAGAACCTCCGAAGGATACAGTGAAGCCTCCCGCCATTAGCATTCCACACCCTGGGAAACTCTTACAGGATGACTCAGCTCAACCCCACCCCTCCTGAGTAGACATAAATTACCTGCCAACATCTTTTCCACACTGTGACACTGAGAGATCTCTGTCTTTTGGTGCTACACCTCTGAAGATGCCAGCCACAGCTGCTGGTGAAATGTCAGGAACTACAATGCCAAGACCACGGCAATACAGCCCGGAAAACCCACAACAACCAAGATGCCTGTTCTTTGAAAATCTACATAATTAACAGAAATTCAATTGATGAAGCCTGGCCCATAGCCAGAAACCGGGAGTGGGGTGAAATCAGAACAGAACCTGAAAGTACATTTCGTTTCTTTTAAAAGTTATTTCATTGTGTTGAATAGTCATGAAAAACAAATTGTGTAAAGTTTTAAAGGAAAAATGATGCGTGGGAAGACAGGCCCTGCTTCATTCTGCAAATTAAAGCCCTCATTTCCCAGTGGGAGCGCTACAGTGGAACGCTCTGAACGGGCTAGAAAGAAAGAGTTTGAGCTGAAACAAAACTCGGCACCAATATTAACAGAATAGTCTGTATGTAGAGGAGAGATAATAATAATGATAGAAGTATCAATCACCCCACTTAAATCACCGAACTAATGTATATTTAAAGACAACCAAAAGCATAATTAAAGCATACAATCAAAATCATTCAAAAGAACATAGTGAAAGCATAACTAAAGCATACATTCGCATAAGGCATAAGTGGCTTGCCTTATGCGAATGCATGCTTTCGTTATGCCCAGGGCTTTTTTTGGGAAAAGAGGTGGTGGAACTCAGCGGGTTGCCAGCACAGGGGGCAACTCTTGGTGGGAGGTGGTGCCCCTGGTACCGCATGTGCGTGCGCAAAGTGCACACATGCTCCCAGGGCCAATGACATCACTTTGGGTCAGCTGGAACAAGGGGGGAGTTTTTAAAAGTTTAAATCGCCCTTGGGGAAAATGGTCACATGGCCGGTGGCCCCGCCCCCTGATCTCCAGACAGAGGGGAGTTTAGACTGCCCTCCGCGCCGCTCCGGTGCGGAGGGCAGTCTAAACTCCCCTCTGTCTGGAGATCAGGGGGCGGGGCCACCGGCCATGTGACCATTTTCAAGAGGTTCCGGAACTCCGTTCCACCACGTTCCAGCTGAAAAAAAGCCCTGGTTATGCTTTCAATATGTTCTTTTGAATGTTTTTGATTGTATGCTTTAATTATGCTTTTGATTGTCTTTAAATATACATTAGTTCAGTGATTTAAGTGGGGTGATTGATACTTCTATCGTCATTATTATCTCTCCACTACATACAGTCTATTCTGTTAATATTGGTGTTTGGTTTGGTAGGGGAGCCTCTGTTGTTTTGTTTTGAAACAAAACTGGGGACACGTCACATGAGCGTCCTTCAAAAAACACACAAGTTTAAACGACAAAACCAGCATCTTGTTTCGGAAGTTTGCGCTGGCACTTGTAGCGGAACTCGCCCGCCTTCTCGGGGTCTGAACCTGGCAACCTCAGACAACGAACAAATAACCCCCACCATTTTCATGCTAGGAGGAGCGGGAAGGAAAACATCAAACTGTGTTGGCGGAAGCAAGCGACTAAAGCTACAAGCTTGATTTCACTTACCTCTGAACAAACTCAGTGACTTCGTAATGAACTCAAACTACAAGAGGCAGGCGGCAGGATAAACTGTTTTTTTCTGCTGCGTATCAGATTCAAAAGTTCTTATCTCCTGCATCTTTTCTTTTACTAATATATAAAAGGTCTCTCCGTTGAAAATAGGCCAGATGTAAAGACTCTGCTGCTAAGACTTCCTGAGAATGAAATTTTATGTCTACTGAATTGTATGTCTTTTAATGTGATTTGATTGTGGTTTTATTATATGCTGTTATCCGATCGGAGCCCGCTTGCGGGGAGAGCAAACCATAAATGGAATAAATAAATAAGTAATAAACAAATCTTTTATACATCCATTTGATTCCACACCCACCCACCCCACCACACACACATTTGGAGCAGAATAGAAGTAGGAAGGCCACTGAGAGCCAAACTACAAGTGACACTAATGCTGTACCTTGATTTCATTTTGCAAATGCTCTACCCATCGCTTTCGTTTCTCTAGCAACCTGAGGACACAGCTGTCTTATCTCTTTTCTTTGAAGCTCACAGAAGTGACCTTGTACTGTCTGAAATGTTACAGTTTACTCTTATGCATTCCCAGACCCTTTCCCGTGCAAACCAGTGGTCTAAGTGGAAGGGTGGGAAAGATTGAGTATTTAGAGCTGTACTTTCTTCAAGTTTCTATTCCTATCAAGGAAATGTGTACTGCTTAGATGCTTTCATGCCGCTGAGTAATTCTATGGACATATATATGGAAATGATTGGATTTCTGAATAAAACCATTTAACCAAGAGCTTGGATTTCTTGTTGCAATGGTCCAGAGACCTGTCTACCATATCCTGTCATCCATAGCCTGTCAGCTTCCCTCAAGTTTTGATGGGGAATGTAGGCATCCTGGTCTTGCAGCTTGGCTCCCCGACTGCTGTCCAATGGACTTTTCAACTGTCGCTTGTCCAACATTCCGCCAAGCTGCCTACATTTCCCATCAAAACTTGAGGGAAGCTGACAAGTGTCCAACCAGTGTCAGGCATCACTTGTAGCTTGGCTCAGAGGCAGCTTAATGAAACTTAGATGTACTTCCAACTCTGCAAACTAAGGTTGCCAACCTCCCGGTGGGACCTGGAGATCTGGAATTACATCTGATCCCCACGCTACAGAGATCAGTTTCCCCTGGAGAACATGGCTGCTTTGGAGGGTGGAGTCTATGGTGTTACACCCAGCTGAGGTCCCTCCCCTCCCCAAACTCCACCCTCTCCAGGCTCCACCCCCTAAATCTCTAAGAATTTCCCAGCCCACACCTGGCAACCCTACAGAAAGGGCAATTGTATGGCTATGCTCACTAATGCTCAGTTGAAATTGCTGGGAAAGATGGAATGACGTTAAAAGCCGTTTGTGCTCATAGCTCATGGGGATGAGGTTAGAACACAAGGGGTGGATGCAGACTCAATTGGCCGTTTCCAGCAACCCCCCTTCCTCCTGCAAACCCCTTTCTTGTTGTTCTTGGAGTTCCTGGAGATCAGTACACTGCAGTGGGAAGGGGTAGGCAGGAAAGTTCCACTTTGTTAATGGGGATTTTAGTCTGGATCCAGCCTCCGCTATCACTGTAGTAGCAAAAAATGGAGCACCCATATCTAGTATACCCTCTGGCTACCGCAGTCGTCTTCAACTGTCCTTGTTTTTCAAGGAGAGTCTCTTGTTTCCTGGCCCTTGGCTGTTTTAGCCCAATTTTTGCATTTTGCAGATTAAGCTGCCTTCATCAGACCGTCAGTCCATCAAGGTCAGTATTGTTTACTCAGACTGGCAGTGGCTCTCTGGGATCTCAGAGTCTCTCTACATGTGACACCTCGGCACATGTTCATTAAGTGCAGGGAGACACAATGTTAGCTGGGAAGTGCAGTTTAAATAGACAGAGCCGGTGGAGATCGCTCCTCAGAGGGTTTGTTAATTTCATCTTCACCTCCCCGAAGGCTCTGTCAAGTTCACCTTTCTGTCTCTGTCTTTTTAAACTACGCTTCCCAGCTAACATTGCATCTCCTGACACATTGTCAGATGTCTCGTGTAGAGAGACTCTCAGACAGGGGCGTTTCACATCACCTGCCGCCTGATTCTTCTAGCTGAAGATGTCAGGGGGCTTGAACCTGTGACTTGCTGTATGCAAAGCAGAGGATCTCGCACTGAGCCACAGCTCCTCCCTAACATTGCAACTGATAATGAAGCTCAAAATAATGCATTCACCTGAATCAAGACCAAGGCTTCCTGTCTCATTACCAATGCTGATTTCTCCACACCCACCACCCCTCTGCATATCCCACCCTATCCAATTACTCCTGATATTGTCATTCACTGGCTATTATCATTCAGCTTCTGTAATCACTCTACTCTCCAAGATATAAGGGCAAATGGACTCACATTCTAGCTGTAGCTGAAGAAGTGAGCTGTGACTCACAAAAGCTCACACCCTACCACCAATTTTGTTAGTTTTATAGGTGCTACTGGACTCTTGCTCTTTTCTAAAAATAAAAAAGTATTTAAAATATTTTGTGTATGAGATGCATTCTTTAAGATGCATCCAGGGCTGTGGTGGATAAGTTTTCTCCTCTACAGAAGACTCTTCAGCGCGTTTGTCAAGTGTAAGGAGATGCAATGTTAGCTGGGAAGCATAGTTTAAAAAGACAGAGCCAGCGGAGCTCACTCCTCAGAGGGTTGTCAATTTCATTTTTGCTTCCTGAAGGCTCTGTTAGTTTCACCTCTCCAGTCTAAAACTGTGTAGGATCACAAGCAGAGGGCAGTAACGAATGGAAATGGGCTGCAGCTGCCTACCAGAGCCGGGCTTGGACCTGGAGAGGTTATAATGGATTGAAGTTTCTCTTCTGACATTTCACACCCTCTTCACACAGCTCTAGTGTATAGCAAAGCCTTTACCCTGCCGCTGGCTCTGTCTTTGTAAACTAGCTTTCCCGGCTAACAATGTATCTCCCGACACGTGTTCGTCACGTGTCAAATGTCTCGTGTAGAGAGACTGAGAGATGGTGGAATTTTGACCTGACCCAGCAGCTCAGTTCTTCTCTCCATCTGCTGGGTGCTATCCCTGTTTCTCTGAGCACATTTGCTTATGTTAGCAAGCGGCCTGGCTGGTTGCTCTGTCCCCCACTATGAGAAAAACAGGCCTTCCCCCCTGCAGCTTCGACGTGTGTTAAACTCACGGACCACAGGTGGAATGTGGGCCACAGGCCAGCAGCCCTCCGCTTTCTGCCGGGCCTGAAACCAGATCCCCATGGAAAAGGTGAGGGGAAGTGCAGGTCTGGAAGAGAGATAAGTGAGAGGCCCGATACCAACAGATGTGGAGAAAGCAGGTCATGCGGAGGCCAAGGACGGCCAGCCAAACTCGCCCGAGAGGATTAGACGGCAAGGAATCCTTTGGAGAATTTGAGAGGGGAAAGACCCCGAAGGAACGAGCTGCTCAAGGAACCCAAGGGCAGTCAGACCAGACTGTGTGGCTGTTCCCAAGGTGGACACCTGGGGCTTCTTTCCACCGGGCCTGCTCTGTCGCAACGCCTCCTGTTTTCATTTGTATTTTTCCACACACTGCTGTACCCTTATACTGCTCCCCCCTCTCCTCGCAAGTAAGAAATATTAGCCAAGCCACGCTTGACAAATGAACCGCCCGCTTTTTTAAAAAGTGTGAATAGCTGTTGCAAACGGGGATAACAGGAAGGGATGTTATTTGATATTTTCTCTGATGCCATTTTCAAGTCTGATGCCATTTTCAAGATTTCAATTAACCTACCGTCAGACGCCCAGAGACGGAGATAGGGGACACACAATTATCGTCCCTGGAACTTTTTTGGGAGGCCTTTTAAAAGGAAGGCATTGAATAAATGTTTAATCAGAAACTATGCTGACTGCCTTTCCTTTTAAAATAAAGTTAAAACCTTGTCTCCACTTGGAGGGCAGAGCCTCCCTCCCCGATTGCGGGGGTGTATGATATGCTGTAGTCCAAATCTTATTTTGGGGTGCAGAGGGCAAGGAGCAATTCCAGTTCCTTATTCAAATTTTGTTCCTTGTACAAGTTTCTTGGAGGCAACCCAAATAGAAGCTCTTGGTTTCAGAACCGATATTTAGACCAGGCACAAAAGCAGGGCTTTTTTCTGGGAAAAGAGGTGGTGGAACTCAGTGGGTTGCCCTCAGAGAAAATGGTCACATGGCTGGTGGCCCCGCCTCCTGATCTCCAGACAGAGGGGAGTTTAGATGGCCCTCCGCGCTGCTTGGCAGCGCGGAGGGCAATCTAAGCTCTCCTCTGTCTGGAGATCAGGGGGCAGGGCCACCAGCCATGTGCCCATTTTCAAGAGATTCTGGAACTCCGTTCCACCGCGTTCCCGCTGAAAAAAAGCCCTGCACAAAAGTATGTCATCTTGTGGGGGACAGACTTCACAGTCTGGGGATAGGTGATTTAGGTTGGTCCAAAGATTGTTTTGGGTGCAGCTCCCCACCCCTACCCCCAGTTTCTGTATGTGCATTTACCCTGGGGGCACCCCACTTTGGAGAAGTTAGCACAAGAACCGGGCTTTGCACCAGGAAACAGCATAGGTTTACTTGGAGGGCAGGCCCCCCCTGTATGTGGAGTGCAGTGGCAGACCTACATTTTTGGGACCCTGAAGCTCGAACTGTTGGGGGGGGGGGCTTCTCAAACAGCAACAACAGGGCAACAGCTGGGGATTTGGGTGTTGCAAGCCCCCAAGAAAATTTTGAAATTTGACCAATTACAGGGACATTTTGAGGCCATATGAAACAGGTATTAGAGCATATTCTAAGGTCAGTATTAAGTACTTCAACCCATTGGCTTAAGGTTCTGTCACTAAAATAGCCTCATTTTAATAACACTTCCATAAACTCCCTCAATTTTGTTGAAAAATTCACTCATTTAAAGAAAGTTGCTTCACAACCCCTCCAAGTTTAGGAACCCTGAAGCGTAAGCTTCATTAGTTTCACAGTAGATCTGCCCTTGGTGGAGGTGTATGATATGCGGTAGTCCAAACCTTATTTTGGGGTGCAGAACTTGAGAGTCTTCCGCCTGGCTTTCCTTCTTCCTTCAGTGGCGACGTTCTGCCAACCTGTTTCTCTCCAGTGGGCCGTCCAGCAGTTAGAAACCAACAGGCACTCATGTGCAATGAGAGATTCATCTTCTGGCCCACCCTACAGTGGAGATCCTGACCTCTGCTCAGCAGGCAGGGAGATGCACGGAGACAGGTATTCACATATGGCAACAGCAGCCACCCACATTGTTGACCTCCACCCTGACAGCTGTGCACACCTGTTGCCACTCTTAAGTCTGTGCATGGCCTGAAGAGCCAGAGGAGCGGTGAAGTGGTGAGTCAAGGGCAGAACCCAGAACCCTCTTGCTGGCCTGCTTTGCACAACAGAGGCACACAGCCTGGTCTGGAGGGGTGGAGGAGAGCTAGGGTTGCTGGAATTCCAGGAATCTCCTGGAATTACAACTGATCTCCAGGACACAGAGATTAGTTCCCCTGGAGAAAATGGCTGCTTTGGAGGGTGGACTCTATGGCATTATACCCAGCCGAGGTCCCTCCCCTTCCCAAACTCCACCCCTCCCTCCAGGATCCACCCCCAAATTCTCCAGGAATCTGGAGTTGGCAAGTGTCAGTCCTAAGGTGACAGTCCCTGGCAGTTAGATCTTCAAGCCCCTCACAGCAAGCAGGCAGGTGCATTGGTTGAAGAAACTTTATTTAGAGATCTATTCAGTTCAGGTATGCACTCATAGGTAGAAGTTGGCAGAAGTGTTTATTCAAACAATAGGACTACTGATATAGGGGACGTTCTCCCGCCCCCATTTGCATTCAGGCGCGAAAAGCCAAAAAGTTACATGGGAACAAAGTAGTTTAGTCTAGACAAAGTACAGAGTGGAATCATTCCCTCCTGTGAAAAAGATACATTTCAGTACACAGCTGCAGCTCCGGTCCAAGGACACTCAGAAGTGAAAGTGCATATTTCTTAGAGATAACAAAGGGGCCACTGGCTCCTTTGGAAATTAGTACTAGCAGTCTAGACACCCTCAGGTGACTTATATAAAATGCATAAGATACGGTATTTAACTTTGGCATTATATCAGTATGAGTTCAAGATGCAGTATAAGATGCAGAACACAATAATGGCATGGATGTTTATATCCCTCTCAGTATAAAATACAGAACACAACAATGGCATGGATGCTTGCATACATGACAGCAAGCCTAAGAGAGCCCAGCTGCTTTGGGCAAGACTCAGAGGTGAGTCAGACTTGTCCTGTGTAGCCCCTGGGTAAGGGAGGGGGAGTCCTGCTTGCCTATTTATTTAGGAGATTTTAATTAGTTAATTAAACAATTTAGACGTTTTATGCCACCTCTCCAGGAACCTGCCCGAGGCAGTTTACACAATAATAACAAAAAACCCATTAAAGGATATTAATTAAGACGCTGCATTGGAAAACCTTAGCCCGGCATTAAAAAGAGGCCACAGAAACATACTACTGACAGCTTAAATTAACAGTGTCCATATTAAAATAGCATTAAAAGATCAAACCCTTAATTTAAAAGCCCAGGTGAAGAGAAATGCGGTGGCCTGGCTGTGAAAAGAAAGCAATGGGGGCATCAGGTGAGCCTCAAGGAAAAGGGCATTCGAGGGGAAGGTGTCACTTCTAAAAAGGCCCTGCCTCTGTTTGCCACCTGTGACTGCCTCACTTCTGAAGTTGGGGGCACTGAGGGCAGGGTTTGTGAGGCTGATCCACAAAGGGGAGGTGAAATTGACAGAGCCTTTGGGGAGGCAAAGAGGAAATTAACCAACACTCAGGCGTGATCTTTGCCTGCTCTGTAGAGAGGAGAAATTGACAGAGCCTTTGGCTCTGTCTTTTAAAACTATGCTTCCCGGCTAGCATTGCATCTCCCTTGTGTAATTCATCTCCTGTAGAGAGAGGAACATATGCATTGATGAGAGCGTGCTCTGTGGTACAGAAGTGGGAGTTTCTGTCCTTGACCACAGCCCGGGGATGGTCAGGTAGGAACAACTTCCTACCTTTACTTTTGCCTCTGTCTGGTCTCTTTGAAAGGTGAGGGCTTCTTGGTGGTCTGCCATCCTATGCAAACATTTGCTTTGGATTTTTATTTTTTACTTTGTTTATACCTTGCCTTATAGCTTGCATCATTCTTCCCGCCTCCATTTTATTCACACAACATCCCTGTGAGGTAGGCTAGGCTGAGAGTCTGTGACTGGCCCAAGGTCGCCCAGCAAGCTTCCGTGGCAGAGCGGGGAATGGAACTCGGGTCCCCCAGATCCCTGTCCAATGCTCTAACCACTACACAATACTACACGATACATTACGTGACACCACATAACACTACGCTTACTTCAGAGTCAATATGCATGGGATCAGGTTATACCCACATGAGGACAGGCGGGGCGATATTTGCAGATGTAGGAGATGAAGTAATGCAGGGGACCGTCTAAAGGGGGGCTGTAAGACCACTGAATGCGGAGTCAAACCTTATTTAAGGGCTGCATCCTTGTCCCTTAAGGAAACATGTACAACACACACACAAGCCTGGTGGAAAAGGTCACCCATTGTGGGTGGCCATAACACCTGCTAGCATGTTTGTGAAGCTTTATTGGGTACTTGATGTCGTATCTGACCTTTCTGTTTTATCAGAAAGCATTTAAATCATCTTGTCAAATGTGAGGACTAAGTGCCTCGAGGGCTTCAACGGGACAGGGTGTACTTTTTAAAAAATAATAAAAATTGGGTCCCTGGAGGAGTAAGAAGCAAATGTGCAGTTACCAGATTCCCCCCCCCCCCCCGCTCCTCTTTTTGCACGCTCCCCGGTTCCCTGAGTGGCAGCAAGTTCCAGGGACAGGTCTATTACCCTGTGATAAGATAGAGCTGCAGGCACTGGGTCTCTGTCAGCCATTCCCTTCAGCTGCTTTCCATCAAACCAAGAAAGACGCCATGGGGTGTGCCCCCCCCCCCCCGCACACACTCTCTCTCTTACAAATGACATCTGGTGTTCTTCTGGTTGTTGTGTCTGTTTATTACGGACTTCAGCTGCTGGTCCCAAGGCTGCAGATTTATCTTGGCCCTTGGGCCTTGCTGCCTCCCCCCCACTAAAACTCCTTTGCCCTCCCCATACTGGCCCCATTTTCCACTCCGCAATTGTGGCTGTATTCTCCCTTCCCCAATAGCAGCCATGCTCCTCCTCCCGAACAAGAGATCTTTTTTTTCCCTCCGGGTGATGGTTGAAGATCTCCCAGAATTACAACTGATTACAACTGATTACAATTTCCCAACCTGGAGCTGGCAACCCTCCAACCTGCTGATCCAGAGTGATACCTTCAGGACATGACGGGGCTCAGAACTAATAGTAATCATTGTAAAAGTGAACAAACAAAATATAGCCTGCCCCAGGGCTTTTTTTCTGGGGGGAAAAGTGGTGGAACTCACTGGGTTCCATACCACACTCAATCAGCCTGAAACGGGCTGCTGCTGCATGAGAGAGCAATCCCCCATCTGGCAGCTGCCCGATCCTGGTCATTTTGGGCCAAAATTGGGCTGAATCTGGCCCGAAATGGCCCAGATCGGGCCTGAATTGGCCCGGATCAGGCCCAAATCATCCTGGAATAGGGGCTGCCATGTAGGAGAGCACTCCCCCCTGGCAGTGGCCTGATCTGGGCCTTTGGGCCTGATCTGGGCCATTTTAGACACCAAACAGCCCAGATCAGCCCAAATCAGCCTGGAACAGGTCGCTTCCACATGGAAGAGCATCCCCCCACCTGGCAGCGGCCCGATCTGGGCCATTTTGAGCCCACAGGGGCACCCTAATTGTCCCAGCTTGGGGCGAAGACTTCCCTGCCTCCTTGAAGGAGCGGGAGAGGGGGAGGCACCTGGTATAGGCCAGCACGCCGTTCCCCCCCCCTCCCTCCACATGTGCTCCTACCCAGGCTTACTTACCAGGATCTGCAATCCCCTTTCCAAAACAGCCATTTCCTCCAGGGGAACCGATCTCTGTCTGGAGATCAGGGAGGTGGGGCCACCAGTCATGTGGTCATTTTAAAGAGGTGCCGGAATGCCGTTCCACCATGTTCCAGCTGAAAAAAACGTCCTGGCCTGCCCCCGTTGATTCTGGACTCTCATGTGAGTTTTAAAACTTTTCCCCTGGAGACCCTGAAGAGGAGGAGCTTCAGAGCCTGAAATGCCAAATCCCTGGTTAAGAGCTAGTAATACTGGAGAGAGCAGCTGAGATGCAGGAGCACCACTTATAGCACAATTGAATAGATTGTAGACCTTCTTTAATCAAGGTAAAAACTGGTGGGAATATGAGATGGCTTTCTCAATGGTGGTCTTTAAGCTTTGGAACTCCCAGCCACAGGAGGATTATTCTGTCCCTTAACTTTTGGCCTTCCAGAAGTCTGTAAAGACCATGCCTTCCAGTGGGCTTTAGTGGTCACTGATGTGGCTGGAGAGGGGATACAAATGGTATACCTCCCCTTTCAGGCAACAAATAAATCTTCGTCCAATTACGCCTTTCCTTTACAATTCGCCCAATTCCGTTACAGTTTTATTGGTTTGATCACTTAGTGTTGATTTTTCTACTTTAATTTTTTTTGTTGCTTTGTTGCCGCTTTTTATTTTAACATGATGTTTTATATTTTGTGTCTTTAACGCCTTGTAAACCCAGGTAGACTTCCCAGGACTCCCTCTATTGTTGTAAAGGGAGACCTCCCAGCAAACCTTGGACTTGCCTGGTGGCAGCTGAATGGCAAGTAAGAGAAGCCGCCACACATTTGGGGTGTGCAGGGCATCAGTTTTACTGTACAGTTTTTGCAATTCCTAGAGCACCCCTCCCATGTCATGACATCACTCCCAGTTTCTGCCAGACGTTATGTCAGTGGGGCAGGCCAGTTCCCGCCTTGATAATAATGCTCCTGAAGGTTGCCGGCTGCAAATTGGCAACTCTAGTAATCTATTTTTTATTTTTTGGTAGAAATGGAGTCTCTCTCTCTCTCTCTCTCTCTCTCTCTCTCTCTCTCTCTCTGTTATTATCCCCATAACACAGCTGGGGAGTTGGGGTAAGAGGAGTGGCTTACCCAAGGCTGCGTACTGAGCTCATGGCAACAGTGGGATTCAAACCAGCAGAGTGCTGATTCACAGCCCAATCACTTACCCAAGGCCACCTGCTGAGCTCATGGCAGTTGTGGGATTTGAACCAGCAGAGTGCTGATTCACAGTCCAACCACTTACCCAAGGCCACCTGCTGAGCTTATGGCAGCCATGAGAATTGAACTAGCAGAGTGCTGATCCACAGCCCAACCACTTAACCATCTGCTACAGCAGCTCTCATATCCATTGGCTTAGGGTCCATGTGGAGCAGACTGGTCTAGATTGCCTTTCTGAAGATTGCTCCTGAAGAGGGCAGATTGTCGACTACAGAGCTACACAATACTTTTTGAGCAGAATTGGGCCTGCCGTACGGACGAGGAAGAGTTTTGAATACTATAGTAGTTTGTGGGCGTTCATCCAGCAGAAGCCAACCAGACCCACCACCCCTGCCTTCCAGAAAGAAGGGATGTTGTGTGCAATGTCTTGGAAACTGCTCTCAAGTTCTCGTCTAAGGTAGTAGAAAAGAGCAAATGTCCAGTAGCAGCCGAACCACATAACCGCTGTGCTACAGCAGTTCTCTCTCCTTTAAATAACCAGGTGGAGGGGAGGTTCTACCATTGTTTTTAGCCCCTTTGTGCCCCCTTCCTCATTAAAAAGCATTTTTGATGGAGTCTTAGCCAGTGGAGGAACAAGTCAGCTGCTGCCACTGTGAAAACTGTGTTGCCTAACAGGGCAAATGTTGCTACTTCAATGTTACAATTAGGAGTAAAAACAGCAAAACAAAAAGCCCCACTCCAACATCTATTCTCTCTTTCATTGTGAGTCTGACGCACGTTGGCACTCCAGAATTGAAAAGGTTCCAGAGAAAGTGTATAATCAAAGGTTTCCCTGTAATGTGGCACAAAAGAATTTTTTTTGAGCCCAGTAAATAGCACTGTGACTCACTGAAGTGTGCTGACAGGTGGAGCGGAAGTGTTTGGTGTTTCCCGCACTGACCCTTGTTGTGGGGCTGTGTTGAAAGGTTGTGCAGTCCACAAGCAAAGCTGGGCTGGAACAGCAAACTGCAAATATTTATATGGAAGGCCTGTCGACTGGGCACCTGCTTTGCACACGGAGGGGCTTAGGTTCAGTCCTTCTCTTCGCCAGCTGAAAGTATCACAGGTCGTTGTTCTAGAAAACATGTCTCCATCACAAACATGGACAGCTGTTTTCAATCAAAGTGGACTGTTTGGGATTAGCTAAACCCATAGTGGCATCTCCTGATTGTACGCAAGAGCAAGATTAGAGTCCAGTAGCACTTTAGAAACCAAGATTTCCAGGGTATAAGCTTGAGAGAGTCAAAGCTCTGTTCATCAGACATCACTAACATCTCCCAGCATTCATCAAAGGGAGCTTTGATTCTCAAAGGCTTCTAGCCTGGAAATCTAGCTGGTCTTTAAGGTGCAACTGGACTCGAACCTTGCTCATCTACTGAAGGCCAACAGGGCTACCCACCCGATTCTATGCAAGACAGCAATCTTTTAGGGAATCTCCTGTGATTGTGCTGGCTAGTGGTGCCAAAGGTTGAAATTATCTGGTTTGGTATACGAATCTGCGCAACAAATAATGCTCAGTGTATTGTCGAAGGCTTTCACGGCCAGAGAACGATGGTTGTTGTGGGTTTTCCGGGTTGTATTGCCGTGGTCTTGGCAATGCTCAGCTTTATTATAAATCAAACACTGTTTTCACTATAATTGCTTCTCTGGCTCAGCATGGCATGTGAAATTCTGCTCATGTGCATTCATCGATCTGGGTGCCCAAAACCTTTTGATTTGTATGTTATTTATTTATTTACGTTATTTATAGTCCGTCTTTCTCACTGAGACTCGGCCAATTACAAAGTGTGGGTCAGTACAGCCAATTTCAAAGGCATTTCAATACACATGTGATAGGGTATATACTGGAAATTAGCAAAGATTTAAAACCAGCAAGAATCCAGTATAGAGCTGATGAAATGCTGAAAAGCATAAACAATCTAACACTAATTAAACAACTTAGGATCTAATCAGTAGGATCATACTTACAATGATATTATGATATTATATTATTATTATTATTATTATTAACATTTCTAAACCGTCCTTCCCACAAGCGGGCTCAGGGCGAGGTACAGCAGTAATAAAAATATAATACAAATATTAAAACAATTCATAAAACAACAGTTCATCATAAAATCAACAAACAGATAATAACTGTCCCAAGATGGGGTCAGTTCCGGATTCCTGCCATCAACATACAGGGGGAGGGAAGCGGACAGATAATGTACTGCAACCCATACGTGGGTCAGCAAACAAATGGGCACTACATAGCCCCGTGCTGTACCCATATGTTGGTCAGCCGGCCGGTGGACGCTGTATAACACCAAACTTAGTGGGAGGCTGGTGGGAGACTCAGTTAGGATATCATGCTGGCCTCAACCATACGCCTGGTGGAACATCTCCATCTTACAGGCCTGCCAGACCAGAATGATAGAAGACCCTGACGGGCCCGGGTGTCCTCAGACAGAGAGTTCCACTGGTCATGTTCTGACTATGTTTTATGTGTGGTCAAACCAAAGAGACTCCATTTTAATCCTGTCAGTGTTTTAAGTGCTTCTTTTGCAGGTGGCAAGCAGTTCAGTAGAAGATATCTTAGAGAAGAGGAATGTTATGTCTACAACCTTTCCAGCCTTGGGAAGCTTTCACTTTCTCAATCTCGGGCCGTTTGTTTTGAGAACTGTGGGGGAGGATGGGGCCTGCAGGGGTTTGCTATTCTGCACCTTAGCCTTTGCCTGTCATTCGTAACAATACTCGTGTATCAGCCAAGATCTTTATATCTTGGATAGTGGACTATAATGGTTGTTTATATTCAGTAAATCTTTTGAAACCAATGGACTCATGTCTAATTGCAAGAGGTAGTCTGGATTGCAACTTTTACTAAGCCACTGTCTGACACCACCAGGTTGGGGCCGCAACCGAAAAGGCCCTGGCCCTGGTCGAGGCCAACCGAGCCTCTCTGGGGCCAGGGACCACCAGCAGATGTTTTCCAGCTGATTGGAACATTCTCCGGGGCACATACGGGGAGAGGCGGTCCCTTAGGTATGCTGGTCCCAGTCTGTTTAGGGCTTTATAGGTCAAAATCAGCACCTTGAACCATAGTAGTAATGTCTATAGTCACTCCCTATCCTTTTATGGATGCATCCCTCTGAGACAGCTTCCATATATTACAGCCCTCCTACCTGAGTAAAAAAGCTCTCTTGAATAATTCAGTTTTGCATAGTTAAATGCATGGAAAGACTTTAACATTCACCCTTTATTTTGATTGATGGATGCTGAGGACATGTTTTTTAAAAAAAATGATTATATATTGTTGGAAACAATAAACTGATTGTATTAGAAGAGATGGCAGTGTGTTAGTCTCCGTTGGTGATGACTGATTATTTTTTTTATTTTTTTTTATTTATTTTTTGTCCAGCTAGTTTTGATGATTTTTTTGTCCAGACCTCTTTGTCAGTCCTTCGGCAATGTCTCCCCGTCCCCATATATGCCTGCCTCACAAGGAAAACCCAGGAGTGTAAGGCTCGTGTTTCACTCAATCTATACATCACAAGAGCAAACCCACAGTCTTCGTCCGGCCAATGGTGCAAAGACCATGGGCTGATGGCCAGAAGCATCTCTGGGACTTTTTTTCAACATTCAGCATTTTTCAACATCAGCATGTAATGTAACTCTCTTTTATTGCCGTTATTTATTGCTTGGAACATATTTGATTTCTTCTCTTTAGGTTTTACTACTTTGTACTGTTTTAACGATGCTCCCCTTCTATATATCCTTTGGCCATCCACCCTCAACATGATCTCTGGCTACGTCTAAAAACCCAAGCAGATGATTCATATGACATAAGAGCCAAACTGGATGTAATGAAAGCAGTCGGGTTGGCTTAAATAGTCAAATTGGTCGCCTTTCAGCCCCCTTAAGCATTTTTCTCCTCCGTGGATTTCTGCCCTGTTTTGAAGTACAGCTAAGGAAAAAATTACTTTAAGCAAAGTTAAGGGGCGGAATAGGATTGATAGCCTCCAGCTGATGGCTGGAGATCTCCTGGAATTACAACAGATCTTCAGTTAGAAAAGAGTCTCCCTGGAGAAAATAGCTACTTTGGAGGAGAGGCCCTAGGGTATTCTACCCCACTGAGGCCCCTCACCTTCCCAGACCCAACTCTCTCCAAGTTTCACCCCCCCCTCTCAAATCTCCAGGAATTTCCCAACCTGAATCTGGCAACCTTATCTGATCAGTTGTAATTCTGGGAGAACTCCTAGGGTTGCCAGCTCCAGGTTGGAGAATTCCTGGAGATTTGGGGGGATGGAGCCTGGCAAGGGCAGGGATTGGAGGGGGAAGGGGTCTCAGCAGGGTATAATGCCCCCCAAAGCAGCCATCTTCTCCAGGGGAACTGATCTCTATGGCCTGGAGATCCATTGACATTCCAGGAGGTCTCCAGCTGCCACCTGGAGGTTAGCAACCCTATCCAGGCCCCATGTGGCGGCTGGCAACTCTAGATGAGGTGGAGGGCGGCTGCCGCTTGGGCGTGCGTCTTCAAGGGTGGTTTGAGGCCCAGCGCCTCTCGTTTTAAAAGTTAAGCACTGTTTGTTCTTCAGAGGAAGGACGGAATGGCCCTTGGTCAGTTCCAGCATAAGTTTTAGCGAGACTTGAGTAAGGCCTTTCAGCTAGTAGCCGGGCCTGCTGCAAGACAGACTCTGAAGGCTATTAATAGCGGCAGGGTCCAAATCTGTCCGGAGCACGGCTCCACCTCAGCCAGCCCTCAGTCTCGGGTGTCAGCTGAGTTCCGTCAGGGCTGAGACTCCTCCAGCCTTCCACGTTTTGAGGCCGGCGCCTGGCACAACATCAGGCAGAGATGAATTGCCAGTCACACGTGCTGCTGAATTCCTCTCCGGCCCCCTGAAGTCTGCGGGCTGCATGGAAGGCAGAAGCAGACTTGATGTTCAGCATGGATGTCTCCGCTTGTGTGTCTTGTGTGGAGATATAAGCATGCAAGGAAAGAGCCCCAAAGACTGGCACTTTTTTATAATGGTCCTCCTCTCATGCTTTTAGTAATAGCTTGACGTGAAGAAATGTAGCAGGAAAAGAGATTGGAAAAAACTGACCGTATCAGGAAGATTAATTCCTTGGTCAAAGCACAAGGGCAAAGCCAGAGACGTGCTAATGAAGTCATCCTCTTATAAGTAAAGAGTACAGTAGCACCTTTAACGCTGATCAACTTTATTGTAGCACAAGCTTTCGAGAGCCACAGCTCTCTTCGTCAGATGCATTGTCAGCTTTCGAGCAACACAGCTCTCTTTGTCTGACTAGATACACTGGCCACACTAAAGATCTGTCCACCACCCTACATATGAGCCAGGGCTTGAAAAGCAGTATTTTATCATCGCCATCTGAAGAGAAGCTGTATTGTATAAAGTTGTTTTAATGTTACTTGTATACTGTTTTATCTGTTTTTAACTGTATTTATGTGAACTGAAATGTTGTACTCCGCCCTGAGCCCGCCTGGCGGGGAGGGCGGACTAAAAGTCTAATATAATAAATAAATAATAAATAATAAATTCAGTTGGTTAGTCTTAAAGGTGCTATTGGACTCTACTATTTTGCTCCTACATACTAACACGGCTAACTCCTCTGGATCCTCTTATAAGGGTGCTCCACTGAACCCAGGGGAGATTTACTCCAGAAGAAACATTTTTTAAAATAAATAAATAAATAATTTTATTAGTGCAAAACAGGAAAAAAATAAAAAAAGCAAATAGAAGGGGGTGGAAAAAGAAAACAATTGCTGTCTACGAAAACACTATTAGCAAATCTATACATATCAGAGATGTCCAAATATCCAGGAATAAGCCCACACGCAATTGCCTCCTATATGCGATATGTTCAAATGTTGAAAAGTTCATAAGGTCTTCACTTCAGTGATTTACAGGCGGTGGGCTTTTGTCTTTCCAATGTTGAAGTATTTTAGCAACTGTAAGGGCACTCCTGAAGAAAGATGCTAGGTTTGCCACGTGCTTTTACCCTCCCAGAAGAAGGGGGGTGGGGCTGGCACTCATGTTAGTCTTTGTGTGTGCACTCCCACTTCACACCAGGCCAATTTTTGAAGACTCAGCCCGTTTGGGCCCCAAATTGGCCCAGCGCAAAGCGTGGGGGCATTCCCGCAGCCTGCACAATGATGTCACACCCTGAAATGATGTCATCACGCCACGCCAGGAGCTTGCCCTGGGAGGTCCGTTCCCTGCCTTTTCTCTCCGCTGGCCAGGTGAGTGGGGGTGGCAGAGGCTGGGAGCGGGGGATCACCTACCCCCACTGGGAGATCAGCAACCCTAAAATATGCTCAGGATCTTTCCGCAGGAGGGCCTGTCTAAAATAACGTTTTTTAATGAGTTTGGTACAGCGGTTCAAATGTAGGACAAGGATCCCAGATTCAAACCCTCCACGCTGCCATGGCAGCTTAGTGGGTATCCTTGGACCCACTCTCGTGTAGCATATCCTACCTCACAGGGCTGTTGTGACAGTAGAATGGAAGAGGGAGAAAAATGTATGCTGCTCAAAGCTTCTTCGAAAAAGGGTGGGATAAAAACACAGTTGATAGATTATATCCCTCTAGTTGCAGAATTCCTGCTGCCAACCATCCTGACATACCCTTAATCAGTGACGGCAAGGGAAACCTTCAGCAACCAGCTGGGATGCTAAGCAAATGCAGAAATTAATCACCAGTAGTTTGTACAAAGAGTGAGAAAACTAGGGCCATTTCCGCACGTCCTTAGAGGTACGGCTCACCCTCGGAACTGTGGCAGCTTTCCCCCAACCATGCATACATTACCGTTTGCTAACCATTTGCAATTTTTTTTACCGTGTTTTCTGAGCGTTTACTAGGACTGCACTTGCTCATTGCAGGTTTCTGGTGAGGATTTTGTTGTTGTTGCATTTTCTGGCATATGAATTTGAAGCATTTCTGAAGAAACCGCCTAGTCCTCTCAATCTCTGCTTAATTTTTCCACCAAAGCTCTTGCCCTTCCTTCTTTACATTTCTATTCAGCTGCAGAAATCTGCTTGCAACAGTAGCTGCCTGCAACTGGGCATGTGCAAAGTAAAAAAATAAATAAAATAAAAGGGGGACGGGCGCTTTTGGTCTGTAACGACAAAAGTGCCAGACCTCCCCTCCAAAATTGCTTTTAAAAAAAAGTGTTTGGAGGTTTTGGCAGGAACAACAGGCTGTGCGGAAATAGCCTAATAATTGGAGGACTAACATGTCATTGGTGGCAATAAATTGATGAAAGCGGTAGTCCTGTTACATGTTTTTGCAGTTCTACTATGTATGCATGCAAACTCTGACATTGTGAGTACCCCTCCTTCATGTTTTCAAAATCTCATGCTTCTAGTTTTTTTTTAAATCACCAAAGTAAGCATTTAAATATAGAATATACTTGTGCAAGGGTTACACCTGTCCTTGGCATATCAAGCGGAAGGACCATGTTAGTCAAAATAATCAGTCATTACTGTGTCACAGGAATCTTGGTGCAGAGCCTGCGTTTTAATAACAAGGAAGTAAAGAATATATTTTGTGCAGAAGTGTCTATGCTGTTACAGTCCTGGCCTCCATAGCAATTGTCATCTCTGGTGGCAAATAAGATGCAGCATGACACGCCACCCGGCTGCCCGCTTCGCAGCACAAGGGGGAAATGTAGCGGCCAGGGACCGAGTTCTCTGGCTGGAATTCACTGTCCCAGTTTTCGGTCTGGTGGGAGATCCTAGAAGCTGATCTTAAACCCGGGCCGACACCTGTCTACGCATTTCACGGGGCTCTTCTCTTTTCCTGTGCCTGCACAAAGGCAGCCTTTTGTGGGATTTGGGGAGAGAGAGAGACGTTCCCAGATTAAAATGGCCAAAGTGGCCTTTGCGCTGGGCTGAACGGCGTGTAATGCTAGAGGAGGCGGCGCTCCTTAGCATGACTAAATGACGGCGGAACAAGCTAAACAGACCATACCAAGGGGAAGCAAACAAGCTCCAGGCCCACCTGTTTGGAAGGATTAAACCAGATGAGACTGTTTGGACTCCAGGAGCCCCAGAAATCCACCTCCCATTGGCAAACTATTAGGAAATGTGGCAAAGAGAGACTCTGCCAGGCCATGTGCCAACTCCCCTAAAAGGACAGGATTTGTAGAGGATAATACCTGACAGGTGTGCACTCATTTGGTGGTTGTCCTTTACACCATGCAGGGAAAGTAATTTTGCATATTCCTGGAGAAACTGGTCCATTGCCTAAATAATCAAGTCAGTGTTCCCGTTAATATGTTTCCTAGTTCCTGCCTCTTTCCCCCCAAAGCAAAGAGCCCATCCTCGTTTTCCTTCACCTTTTTGGAGGAAGAAGTGGTTCAGAAGTGTCCCAGAAATGATTTCAGGGAGCACTCCCTCCTGCTTGACTTGCCCCTGAGGCAGTATAGTTGAGCCACTTCAGAAAGCAAAGGAGGTCTCCAGTGACTAAATTTTCCTCCATTCAAAATTCCCTGCAGATAGAAAAGTAGTAGGTCAGGGGGAAAGGCCTTGCTTTCTCCCTGTTGTGATGCTTTTTTATGCATAATTTGTGTGTGTGTGTGTGTAAAGGACTATTTCATTCTGGGAACCAGAAGAATGGAGGAATGCCGAATGAAATAGGATAACAAAAAGAGTTGTGAACTTGTGACAATTAGACTTATCTGAAAGATTCTGTAGAGAGCAAAATTCCTACTACCGGATGGTTTGCTTAAGAAGAATGTAAGAAGACCAGAGGTTTGTCTAAGCCTGTTGCACACAGCAGCCAACCAGTTGTCCTGGAGGGCCAACGAACAGCACAGAGAGGCTAAGGCTGCTGTAGCATAGTGGTTAAGTGCTTGGGCTGTGAGCCAGCACTCTGCTGGGTTGAATTTCCATTCTGCCAGTTGGCCTTGGTATGGTTGCCAGGTACCCTTACCCTCCCAGTTTGGGGGGACGGGACCCAGCACTTAACTCTTGGACGTCCTTGTGCCTGCCCAAAGCATGGGCACTCACAGCGTGGTGCAATGACGTCACTTCCAGTAGTGCCATAATAACGCAGGTTCCGGGAGTCTTCCTGGGCTTTGTGCTGGGCCGATATGGCCCCCCAAACAGACCAAACTGGCCTAACTCGAAGCCAGGGATCACTCCCGGGGCCCGCACTATGACATCACTTCAGGGTGTGGTGCCGTTGTGCCATGCTGGAAGCATGCCCGGGAGGCCCATCCCCATGCCTTTTCCCCTGTCGGCCAGGCGGGGAAATCAACCCTAGGCCTTGGGTAAGCCACTCTGCTCAGCCCCAGCTCCCCAGCTGTATTGTGGGGATAATAATAACACTTGACTATGTTCTTTTTAAATTTTAAAATTTTTATTATTTTATAAATACAAAAACAGGAAAAATTATAAAGCAAACAGAAGGGAAAAAAAGAAAAGTTAACAGTGCTGGCTACAAAAACACTATTGGCAAATCTATACATGTGTGTGTGTGTGCGTTATGTGCCGTCAAGTCGTTTCTGACCTATGGCATCCCTTTGAATGAAAGACCTCCAAAACGTTCTATCTCTAACAGACCTACTCAGATCCTGCAAACTGGAGGACGTGGCTTCTTTTATTGAGTCAAGCCACCTCATTTTATATCTATACATAGGTATCCATAAAAGGCTACAATTCAAGATGGGTAGCCTTGTTCGTCTTTCTGTAGCAGTAGAAAAGAGCAAGAGTCCAGTAGCACGTATAAGACTAACAAAATTTGTGGTGGGGTATGATCTGAAGAAGAGAGCTGTGGTTCATGAAAGCTCATACCTTACCACAAATTTTGTTAGTCTTATAGGTGCTACTGGACTCTTGTGCTTTTCTACCGCTACATTCACCCTCTCTGAGTGGGGCACTCATTTGTCTAGAAAAGCGGCACGTAAAAACACAGTTATTACTAACGTTGCCTCCAAGCACTGGGTTTCAAAGGTTGACTGCCTCTAAGGAGGTTCCCTTTACTCACCATGACTAGTAGCCATTGTGGGCCTGTCTTCCATGAACCTGCCTCAACCCTTTAAAGCCATCTATGGTGGCCCTGATTGAGATTACAAAGCTGGAGGCAGGGTCTGGCTTTTGGGAAGTTTTGCAAGAGGTAAATGATATCATGTGAGTGTGGCCTGGGAGGATGCAGAAAAAGGAACTCCCTTTGATATTTTCTTTCCTTGAAAGTCCTTCGGCAGGCCTGCTGGAGTCATCTAGGCTCAAACAGCATGAAACGAATATCCCTATGACCTCAGCCGTCACAAATGCAGCCGGCTGCTGTCATTCTAACAACACCAACTCACTCTGCAGTGAGACCGGCGTGTCTGTACACCACATGTGCCGGGAATAAACCGCCCCGAGGGAAACTGAGACAGGGGCAGGGTGATGGCGTATGTGTGCCTGTCGCAAGATCCCTATATCCTTTCCAGATTTCAAGGCAAGGCCTGAGCCAAACCAGCACACAGTTATTTTTCAGATAAACCTTCAGAGCGTTTTCAAGTCTTGCATTTTCCGAGCCCTCGGCAAAACCATGAGCGAGCTAAGTTTTTGTAGCTGGGTCTGCTCAGCCTATTGTCTTAATAACCACAGCGGCTGTGTAGGAGAGCTCGATCCTGTCTTTGCAGGAGATAGAGATAGCCTTTGCATTTATTTGTGGTTGTTTCAATGCTCATATTTTATTCCTACATGTGCTAAAAAAATAATCTTTTTGGTTCCTTCTTTGGAGAGTTGTAAGTAACTGGCTAAATTCAGCAAAGCCAAAGAGTTCGATGAGATTGGGCATGTGATATTGACCCACTGAGTCACCACCGTCTACTCTGCCCGACATTGTGTCTTTAGAGACCCAGACAGAGAGAAGTCTTTCCCAACACCTCCTATGGAGATATTTCAACTGGAGATGCCAGAGAGTGATTCTGGGGCCTTCTGCATGGCGCTCGTGTTGCAGTGGTAGAGCCCGTAGTTTGCATACAGAGCTCGTTGCCTGCCATCTCCTGTGAAAGGGTCAGGCAGTGAGTGCGGCTGCCAGCAGAGCAGACAAGTCTGGCATGGATAGATCAAGGGTCTGACTCAGTGTCAGGCAGCTTCTCTTGTGAGGGGCCGTGGCTTAGCGGTAGAACATCAGCTTTGCAAAGAGAAGAGTCCTTGTTTAATCCCCAGCACTGAAGGGAAAAAGGATCCGGTCGCAGATGGTGGGGGAGACGTAGGTGAGGAGCCGCTGCCCATCAGAGTAGACAATACTTAATAGACAAGTGGTTGGACTCAGTATAAGGCAGTTTCAAGTGGGCAATTGCTAGATCACAGCTGCTTCCCACGACATGAAGCTGCCTTTAAGTTAAGTCCATCTAGCTCAAGCATGTCTCCTCTGACTCGCAGCAGCTCTTGAAGATCTCAGGAAGGAAGGGGTCTTTTGTGACACCTGCTGCTGTAGCATAGCGGTTAAGTGGCTGGACTGCAAATCAGCACTCTGCTGGTTCGACTCCCATTCCTGCCGTGAGCTCCGCAGGTAGCCTTGGGTAAGCCATTCCTCTCAGCCCCAGTTCCCCAGCTGGATTGTGGGGATAATAACAACACTGACTTTGTTCACTGCTCAGAATGGGCCAGTAATCTGTCTAGAGGAGCGGTATGAATCAGCACTCTGCTGGTTCGAATCCCACTACTGCCCTGAGCTCAGTAGGTGGCCTTGGGTAAGCCACTCCTCTCAGCCCCAGCTGGATTGTGGGGATAATAATAACACCACTCTGGGTGAGGCACTAATCTGTCTAGAAGAGCGGTATATAAGAGCAGTTATTATTATTGTTGTTGTTGTTATAAGCATAACAACAACAACAGCAACATTCGATTTATATACTGCCCTTCAGGATGACTTAACACCCACTCAGAGCAGTTTACAAAGTATGTCATTATTATCCCCACAACAGTCACCCTGTGAGGTCGGCTGGGCTGAGAGTGCTCTGAGAGAGCTGTGACTGACCCAAGGTCACCCAGCTGGCTTCAAGCAGAGGAGTGAGGAATCAAACCCGGTTCTCCAGATTAGAGTCCTGTCGCTCTTAACCACTACATCAAACTGGCTCTCTAGTTGTTGTTGTTGTTGTTGTTATATCACTGTTTGTGTTGCATTTCACTGGTTAGCATAAGAATCTGAAGTTTTAATAGGCGGATATGACTGTCGGGAGCAGTTGCCCATGATGGCTGAATGGATCTTCTATGCTCAAAGCCAGTTTGGTGTAGTAGTTAAGAGCATGGGACTCTAATCTCGAGAGCTGGGTTTGATTCTCCACTCCTCCCCTTGAAGCCAGCTGGGTGACCTTGGGCGAGTCACAGCTCTCTCGGAGCTCTCTCAGCCCCACCCACCTCACAGGGTGATTGTCGTGGGGTAATAATAACACTTTGTAAACCGCTCTGAGTGGGCATTAAGTTGTCCTGAAGGGCGGTATATAAATCGAATGTTGTTGTTGTTGTTGTTGTTATTATACATCTCTGGATGCCCGTTACTGGGGGAATTCAACAGGGAAGAGACGTTGCTTTCATAACTTTGCAGAAACAACCAGCTCGCCACTGTTGGAAACACGCTGCTTGAGGAAGGCTGGGATGAAATGTAATAGGAAATGAGAAGAACTTCGTGTGTGTGAGAGAGAAAGAGGGAGGAAGAGAAGTCAAGGTCTGTCCGATTCTTCATTGTACTATCAGCCAAGAGGAACAAGCCGTTCCTCTGTCTGCAGCATGGGTCGGTTTGAACCACATCGGCACTGTTGAAGTGTCGAGTTTATCATCCTGCACGTCTTCTGTCATTCCTAATCGCACTCCCCCAAAGCCACAGAAAAACCGTTTAGCTAAAATTAGCCCCATTGTTAGGCCTGGAGGTCAGCAGCTCTCTCCAAAATAGCAAGAGGGCCAGCTATGATGTCAGCCCCCAGCATCCACTCGTCTCTTCTTCCTGCATTCTTGAGGACCGGGCATTATTAGTCATGAGGCTGATAGACCTGGAACCCCAGTTACTTTTCTCCTTCCCCAAAGGGCAGCGTTTCTGCTTTCGGCTGCCACTCCCCCCATCTTCTTTGACTCAAGGAGGCGTTAATCCGATTTGTACCCTGATGTCCTTTCAGGGAAATCTTAGCGCTTCGAGAAAACGCAGTTTGGCACAGCCAACAGAACTGCTGAATTCGCCTCCGTCTTTTGTGTGTGAGACATGCCTTTCCCGGAACTGATGACATGAGAGAAGGATTGCGGCTCCCGCGGGTCGGCTTGTCTCCTGAAGCCTCTGACAGTTGCTTTCAGAAAGTGGCTTGTATAATTTTGCGAGCTGTTGCCTTGGTCCTTTCTGGCATAAAAAAGATGGAGGCGGGCATCACAGAATGACTTAGTGGGAACAGAATTATCATCCAGGGCCGGTTCAAAGTATTTTGTCACCCAGCCAAAACTGCTGAGCTCATCTCCTTCTGGGCTTGTGCTGGCGGCCCAGAAGGGAATCCCGATCGCCTCACATGCTGCTAATGGCTGGAGGTGAGCTGAGTCCCGGAGGACAGCTTCTATGGTGGCCAGGTCCCCATGGGCTCCCAGCAGGAGAGGGCCCTCGGTACTCACCAGTTGCATGATCTGGGCAATCCGCGGGAGGTCGCAAGCCACCTGGCGATCACTCACCGCCAGCACTCGCTTTACGCAGGGCTTCCCTCGAGTCTGGTCTGGAAATTACAGCAAGTCTGCTACAGCACCAGAGTTGCCAGCTGGAGCGGTGCCAGGGTTTTCAGCGCCTGTGGCTGGTTGGCAGGCTGGGCGCGTGCACACACCAGCCTGTGTGATGACGTCACGTGTGACGTCATCACGGGCATGCGCATGAGCCGGCCAGTTTGCTGCGATGGCGCGTGGGTGGCCTCCCAGGTCTCCCTCTTGGTTGCCCTGCGCCGCCCCAGATGCCTGCCCGCAGCTGCTGCGCCCGGCTGGGGGCGTGTGCTGGTGGCGGCAGCAGTGCGGGGCAGGAGGGCTGGGAGGCTGCAGCTCTGTGGCGTACGCTCCCGCCCCCAGCGCCTCCCCCAGTGCCCCCTCTGGCGCCCTGCACCCTGAGGCAACCGCTTACCTGGCCTCAATGGGCACGCCGGCCCTGGTTGCCAGCGAGGGATCCCCTGCTCCCACCCGTCACCCTCGTTTACCTGGTCAGCGAGGGAGGAATGCGCCTCCCGGGTGGCACAACATGCTCCTGATATAGCCCAATTCGGGGCCAAATCGGGCTGGATCGGACCTGAATCAGGATGGACCAGGCCGCTGTGGAGTGTGGGAGCGCTGCTGCGTTCCCGGGGAATGTTGCGGCCCATTTGATGACATCACTTCCCGGAAGTGATGTCATCGCACAGGGTCAGGAGGAAGGTGAGTGCTGGGTCCCCCTCCTCCCACCGGGAGGACAGGGGGACCTTGCAACCCTATGCTGTATGTGTCCTTCTGGTTACTCCATATAGGGCACAGATTACTCCTGTTTTACTGTCATGGAGTTCTGGATCAGATTCAAGGTTTGGGTCTTAAACCCTATAAAACCCTCAGCAGACCGGGACCAGCATATCTGCGGGACCACCTCTCACCAAATGTGCCTTGGAGGGGGGAGTGAAGAGACCTGGCGACCCTAGGCGAAACACCTGGAAGCCTAGGGCCCAGCCATGGGTTAATACGGCCCTGCCTGGAAGCTGGTGACCCTACCCTCAATGTGCCACCCCAAGCGACTACTTGGAAGGCTTAGCCATTGGTTGTCCCCGAGAGGAGTCTGGCTTTAACTGATGTCCGTTATCAGAGATCTTGCCTTGTGTGTTCCCCGGGGCCTGACATGTGAACAGCAAGTTCAGGCCTCTTGTGTGGTGGTTTTGTTCTTTCTCCTCTTCATTGAGGCTTGATTGAGGCCAAATTTTTAATCTTTGAGGGAGCAGCTAAGACTTCTTTTACCCCACCTTTCTTCCCACGGGCATAGCAAGATGTAATCAGTTCTCTCCTCCACCATTTCTTTGTCACAACAACCTGATGGGGTGGCGTAGGCTGAGCGATGGTGACTGGCTCCAGGTCATTCATTTAGCTTCAAGGGCCAGTGGAAATTCGAACTCGGATCATCCTAGTGCTAGTCCAGCATTCTAACCCCTTCGCCAAACTGGTGCCCCCAGGATCTGATTTCATCGGAGCTTGTTGTTCTCATCACCAAGAGACATCTGAGCTGGTTTCCATCTGAATAACATGCTCTATTTTTAGTGCGCTGGTTGTTGAGGGTTTAAAATGTTGCTACCATAAGCTGCGTCATGCGCTTTGGTGGACGGGTTGGGATAAGAATGTGTGTAACAAATTATATTCAGATGTGGAATCCCCTGAAACTTTTTGGTTGTTTTGATAAATCCTGTGGGATCTGGAAGGGCTGCCCTGAACTCTGAAAAAGAACCTGGAACATCTGAAGAACTTCCCTGGGTAGGTAGGAAGGCCTATGTGCATTGTATGTGTGTGCATGTGACTTCCATACGATGCACTAGAGGGATTTCTGTATGCGCTGCAAGGCCGACAGCAGCGCAAGTTTATCCCCAACCTGCCCTTGGCCTTGCTCAGGGTTCCCAGGTGCCAGCTGGTGGTGCGCAGTCTCTCCCAGAGATTCCTGCTTCTGCCCAATGATCACTGGCAGGCCACCCCGAGATTGCACACCATCCTCAGGTAGGCCAAGGAGATGAGAGCAAACACATCCACGCCCCTGGCCAATGATGTCACTTCCGGTGTGACCCGGAAGTGACAATATCACACTGGAAGTGACATCATCAAAAGGCAGGAAATGAAGAAGGAAAAGTGCCTGCCGCCCCACCCCAACACCTGCTAATATGAAGGGGAGATCTGGCAATTCTTGCCTTACCGGTCTGCATGAAGCAAGGCGATTTTGAATACTATGACAGGGCATGGAGCTATCACACCATGTGATGTTCCCCAGACTACTTTGTGTTCATGGATCAAAGCTTGGCAGGGGGCAGAGGCTGGACCGAACAGCACCGGCCATGGATTGTGCTAAATCTGATCCACCTAGTTTGGACAAAACTAACATGGAACATGTGACTCAGTGGTAAAGAACCAGCTTTGCAATCAGAAAGTCTTAAGAACAGAGCTTTTTTTCTGGGAAAAGAGGTTGTGGAACTCAGGACCGCACAATGACATCACTTTGGGTCAGCTGGAACAAGGGGGGAGTTTTTTAAAGTTTAAAGTTTAAATCGCCCTCGGCAAAAATGGTCACATGGCCGGTGGCCCCACCCCCTGATCTCCAGACAGAGGGGAGCTTAGATTGCCCTCTGTGCCCCATGGCATGGAGGGCAATCTAAACTCCCCTCTGTCTGGAGATCAGGGGGCAGGGCCACTGGTCATGTGACCATTTTCAAGAGGTACCATAACTCCGTTCCACCGCATTCCAGCTGAAAAAAAGCCCTGCTTAAGAACAAAAGAAAATTCATGCTGAATCAGATCAGCAGCCCATCAAGTTTAGCACCCTTTTTCAAACAGTGGCCACAGACACCCCCAGAAGTTTTTTGACCTAAAGCTAGCCCTGTCGATGCCCTGAACAAATGGAACTCAGAGGCTCACTGCCTCTGAGCATGGAGGTTCCATTTAGCCATCAAAATTAATAGCTAGGGTTCCCATCTGCCTGTTGGTAGCAGGCAAACTCCCAGCAGTTTACCCCATTGGGGGAGGTTGTAAGCTACCCAGCGGATGCCTGCTACCGGCAGACAACCCAAGTGTGCAGTGGGTGCGCTACCAGCGGGGCATGACAACATCACTTCCTGAAGTGCCACTCCCTGCAAAGCACAATGATATCATTTCTGGAAGTGATGTCATCGTGTCGGGGCTGGAATGTTCCACTGATAAGTATAGGGAGGGTATGGGTACTTGGTAACCCTGTTAATAGCCCCTGATGGACTTCTCTTCCACAAATTTGCTTTAGCATTTGCCAGTGAGTTCTACAAATGGATTAATCCAGGGAGCCATGATGTCTAGTGACGCCTTTCCCGGTGCCTGCTAAGTGTTTTTTAGAAAGTGGGTGAGGCCAGGGTAGGACTTTTGCCCAACGAGGCTTCTCGTTGGCCATTGGAGATTTGATTGGCAGTGCAGATTTTTAAAAATGTTGCTTTGGCAGCCGCTGCCACCGTGGATCTTCACCACGTGACTGAAGGTAAGTTCTGGCAGCCATTTTGTGGCTGGCTTCACCTCTCGTGGCTGTAGGGTTACCACCAACCCGCTTGGGGCGGGGGATCCCCCGATTCCCCTCCCCCCATGCCCACTGACCTGGCTGGTGCGGGGTGTGCAGAAAGAAAGCAGGTGGCAGTTACAAGAGCATGCCGCTCTCCCCACCGTTGCTGTGGCTGCCACCACCCCTGTGCAGCCGGTGCCGGCAGGGACAAGGGGCATGGCGGTGGCAGTGGCAAGAGAGCGAGCTGCGGTGGCCATGGCCTGCTCTCTCTCTCACTGCCACCACGCCCTTGTCCCTGCTGGTGCCAGCTGCACAGCCCGTGGCCACTGCAGCTCGCTCTCTCGCCATGACCACCGCTGCCCCTGTGCTGCCCACTCTGGCAGGGACAAGGGGCACGGCAGCGGTGAGAGAGAGAGAGAGCTGCCCACTCTCTCTGCCCTCCCCAGCGCACGTGACATCGTCACTCGGGTGCCTTTGACCCTGTGTGATGACATCATCATGACGTCATCACGCACACCGGTAGCACGTGCACGCTTTGCGCATGCGGTCGCAACACCAAGAGCACTGAGGGGGTAGGAGCCAGTGTCCCAGTCTCCCACTGAGAAACTTGAGGGACCCGGCAACCCTACATGGCAGCCATTTTGTGGCTGCGCCCATCGCACTGTGTCAGAATTCCAAAGATGCCCTCAGGCTCCCAAAAGTTGGGGAGCCCAGAATTAGTCTCTGGGGCTCAATCCCGAGTATTTCCAGAGAAAGAATCTCAGGAAACAGAGCGTCGAGCAGAGTAGAAAATATTCAGTTAAATGTGCTAAATGAAACGTATGAGGCTGGTCCCCAGCAGAATTGAACTCACTGTGGGAAACAGCGTGCCGGCTTAGATGGATTTCTAGTTTAATCCAAGATAGCAGTTTTAATGTTCTTATTAAATCTTCTGTTCTCACGTGTTCTGTACATCTGATCCCCCAAAACAGAGCCCCGTGGGCTCACGCTGATTCACGGAGACCCTGGGCCCTTGCCAGGCGGGTCTGTTTCTCCTCAGCCCACCCTAATTTCTGTGACTGCTGAAGGTTGTTCTACAGTTTACAGTATCGGACTTCTTGAGATGTCGTATAAACTATGGATGCTAATGAAAGGCACTTTCATTTCTGTTCTTTAAAAAAAGTCAGATATATATGCACATCTCTGAAACAGAAAACAGAGGCAAAGGTCGCATAGCTTGGGCTCTAGGAAGAAAAATTTGGTAAGCTGGAAACAGAAATGCATATCGTTTTCTGCCACTGGAATTTTCAAGTGACCTTGAAGTTACCAGGGAAAGTACTTGGCGGGCCATTGACAACTGGGACTGAGCTAAGCCACCATCAGGGCTGGCAGTGCCCAGGAGGCACTTGGGTCCAATCTAGATGATGACACAAGGCCTCTTTTACCTGAGGATCTACCTGACGGGTCCTTTCTGAGGATCCACTTGACCTAGCATGCTTCTTGGGTATTTTAGCTGACCTGTCTCCCCCTGACTGGAATTCCCTGGGACTGGCTGTGCACTTTCTACCCCAGGTCTGTCTTGGGTTCATGTACATTTTTATTGAGTGTGCCCTTTAGGATTGCCAACCTCCAGGAAGGGCCTGGAGTTCTTCCAAAATTACGACTGATTCTCCAACACCAGAGATCAGTTCCTCTGGAGGAAGTAGAGTCCAGTAACACCTTTAAGATTAACCAACTTTATTGTACCATAAGTTTTCAATAACCACAGCTCTCTTCATCAGATGCATCGTCATATATTAACAAATTAATTTGATTTTGAAGAATCTTAATATTTCATTTTAAATTTGCGTTTGAAGGGTCCCTTTTCAAATCTTTTTCATTCTTCTCCAAAGCTTCTATTATCTCTTGGTATCGTTGCCTCTTCTCTCATCTCCGTTTGGCCGCAAATCTTATCGCCAGTCCTCTAAAATAAGCTTTACTTGCATCCCAAAGAATTCTCATATGTGTTTCGGAGTTTATATTTTGCTGAAAATAGTGCTTCATTTCTTCCTTTATAACTTGCAAAAATTGTCTATTCTTCAGCAATTGAACATTCAATCTCCATCTCTGAGAACCACAGCTCTCTTTCAGATGCAACTTTATCGTAGCACTAGAAACAAAGCCCGTTGTGTAAATAAATACAACGGGCTCTAGAAAGCTGGGTCTGAGGAGGGCTGGCGTGGGGGAGGGGTCTGGGGAGGGCTGGCAGGTAGAGGGGCAAAGGGGGGCCTGAGGAGGGCTGAGAGGCAGGAGGGGTCTGGGGAGGATTGGCAGGTGGAGGGGCAAAGGGGGGTCTGAGGAGGGCTGAGAGGCAGGAGGGGTCTGGGGAGGATTGGCAGGTAGAGGGGCAAAGGGGGGTCTGAGGAGGGCTGAGAGGCAGGAGGGGTCTGGGGAGGATTGGCAGGTGGAGGGGCAAAGGGGGGTCTGAGGAGGGCTGAGAGGCAGGAGGGGTCTGGGGAGGATTGGCAGGTGGAGGGGCAAAGGGGGGTCTGAGGAGGGCTGAGAGGCAGGAGGGGTCTGGGGAGGATTGGCAGGTGGAGGGGCAAAGGGGGGTCTGAGGAGGGCTGAGAGGCAGGAGGGGTCTGGGGAGGATTGGCAGGTGGAGGGGCACGGGGGGTCTGAGGAGGTCTGAGAGGCAGGAGGGGTCTGGGGAGGATAGGCAGGTGGAGGGGCACGGGGGGTCTGAGGAGGTCTGAGAGGCAGGAGGGGTCTGGGGAGGATTGGCAGGTGGAGGGGCACGGGGGGTCTGTGGAGGGCTGAGAGGCAGGAGGGGTCTGGGGAGGATTGGCAGGTGGAGGGGCAAAGGGGGATCTGAGGAGAGCTGAGAGGCAGGAGGGGTCTGGGGAGGATTGGCAGGTGGAGGGGCAAAGGGGGATCTGAGGAGGTCTGAGAGGCAGGAGGGGTCTGGGGAGGATTGGCAGGTGGAGGGGCACGGGGGGTCTGAGGAGGGCTGAGATTCAGGAGGGGTCTGGGGAGGATTGGCAGGTGGAGGGGCACGGGGGGTCTGTGGAGGGCTGAGAGGCAGGAGGGGTCTGAGGAGGATTGGCAGGTGGAGGGGCACGTGGGGTCTGAGGAGGGCTGAGAGGCAGGAGGGGTCTGGGGAGGATTGGCAGGTGGAGGGGCAAGGGTGGTCTGAGGAGGGCTGAGAGGCAGGAGGGGTCTGGGGAGGATTGACACGTGGAGGGGCATGGGGGGGGTCTGTGGAGGGCTGAGAGGCAGGAGGGGTCTGGGGAGGATTGGCAGGTGGAGGGGCAAGGGGGTCTGTGGAGGGCTGAGAGGCAGGAGGGTGATGCTCCTGCAGGAGGGTGATGCTCCTGTAGCACACTGCACCCCAGCTCCACCAAGAACAGTGCAGTCCTGTTCCAGAGGGGCTCAGAGGGCGGCAGGCACTTCGCCTCCGCCCCATCCCTGCCGAGAGCAGTGTGCTGCGCCTCCAGTGGGCTTCCAAGGGCAGCAGAAGCTTCACCTCTGCCTCGTCCTCACCGAGAGCAGCAGAGTGCAGCTCTAGCGGGGCTTGGAGGGCGACGGGCACTTCACCTCCACCCCGTCCCCTCCGAGAGCGGCATGCTGCGCCTCCGGCGGTGCTCCCAGTGCGGCAGCTGCATTGCTCACACCCCGTCGCCCCAGCTTCATCAAGAGTGGTGCGCCACGGCTGCAGTGGGGCTTCCAGGGCAGCAGGTGCTTCGGTCACACCCCGTTGCCCGGGCTCCACCTGGAGGCACATCGCTCTTCCTGCACTGTCCTCCTCCTCCGGCTGGGCTATGTAGCCCGGCAGCAGGAGGCCGGGCAGACTCGCCTGACCCTCCGCTGCCAGAAGCGGCGTTCCATGGCACCCTTTTATCCTCGTGCGCCTGTGCAGGTGCACCAGGATAAAAGTGCGTCATCTGAAAGACGCTAAGGGAATTATATAGTAGGATAAAGTCAGTTAGTCTTAAAGGTGCTACTGGACTCTTTACTATTTTGCAACTACAGACTAACACGGCTAACTCCTCTGGATCTGGAAGTTCAGTTACTCTGGAAAAATGGTTACTTTGGAAGGTGGAGTCTATGGCATTATATCCCACTGAATCAGGTTCAAGGTTTTGGTGTTAACCTACAAAGCCCTAGGCGGATTGGGACCGACGTATCTGAGAGACCATGTCTCACCTTATGAGCCCTTGAGGACTCTCCGCTCTGGTGGAAAACATCTTTTAAGTGTCCCTGTCCCTAGGGAGGCCCGCCTGGCGTCAACCAGGGCCAGGGCCTTTTCGGTCCTGGCCCCGGCCTGGTGGAATGCTCTGTCTTGCGAGACAAGGGCCTGGCAAGATTCACTTGCATTTCGCCAGGCCTGTAAGACAGAACTATTCCGCCAGGCATATGGTTGATGCTGGGCGGTGCCCCCCCCCCCCGTGGAGGGGGGGTTAAACCATCACCCCTATGCAAACACAGAGGCATGTATGAACCACTATGCAGTATGAACTGTAATATTTAATGCTTTTAAATGTTTTTAATGTATTATTTAATGCTTTTAAATGTTTTTAATGGTTGGGTGATGTTTGTATTTGTTATCCGCCCTGAGCCTGCGAAAGCGGGGAGGGCGGAATATAAATATAATAAATTAAATTAAATTAAATAATTTCCTCACTGGACAATGTGGCCCCCGGGCAACTGCAAATGCTACCACAGTGCTCAGCTTTGAAGAAGGTCCTTAGCAAGGCAAAAAGCAACTCCACACGACCTCAGGTGTTTTCTTGAGCTGTCCTGGTTCGACCTCGGATCTGGGTGCAAAGTAAAAAGGCCCGGTGGTGGAGGCAACTCCTGTGTTCTAAGAGCTTGTCTTCTCAGTATAAACTTCACTCCTTCAGCCCAGTTGTGTTTGACGGGCTGGGAATGTTAACGGGCTGCTTCTCCTGAAGGTCAGAACAATCATAAAAAAGAAAGGAACTGGTCCAAAGAAGCCAGATCTCTGCCGAGAGGCAATCCTCTCTGGAAAGCAAGGTGCAATTAAGAAGGGACATTTGCCGGTCCTTACATGGCTTGGTTGAACAGTGGATGTTTTCTAACTGGGTATTTATTGCAGGATCAAGCCCAAGCCATTCAGCTATTTGGATGGCGTTCAGCACCCTTCACAGTCTTTGCACCTTAGCAATGAACTCTATGATTTCTAACCCTGCATCTGCTGCAATGCCAGGGTACAATGTGATGGGGTGGGGAGCAATTGCAGAAAAGTTGGGACTGGGTGCTGCGTTTCCTCTGCAGTCATCCACCTTGCCACTTTCCCCCACTTGGTTAGAAAATCATATCTAGAACCCTTTTGGGTGGGTGGGGGGAAGCAGCTGGAAGACAGGCTGGGAAGGGAAAAACAACCATTGCAAGAAGGGTTAATTAACCCCTTCCCACCCTCTGCTTCAAACACCGCCTACTATCCCAAATCCGCTTTGCAAACAGTTCGGGAAAATACAATGGAAACTCTGTTCATGCTTGAAGAGATTATTATATAATATTCATTCCTAAACTAAGCAGGCCCTGATCTGCATAGCCCAGGTGAGCCTGATCCTGTCAGATCTTGGAAGCTAAGCAGGGTCGGCCTTGGTTAGTACTTGGATGGGAGACCTCCAGCGAAGACCTGGGTTGCAGAGGTAGGCAATGGCACCCACCATTCTTAGTCTCTTGCCTTGGAAACCCCAGCAGGGGTCGCCATAAGTCAGCTATGACCCCCAAAACAAGAGGAGGAATGCTAAAGGGGCACAGTTATAGGAGAAGAGGAGGACTGCAAATTGAAGACTCAAAGTGGCACCAGGAGTGCTTATTTCCTAGTTCTGGGATCCCAAGCCAGTGTTTGTTTGTTTGTTGCTTAAAACCAACCCTGGACAGAAGAGTTTGCTTCTGGTTATCCAATATATTTTTATCTCGCTCTTCCTCCAACACAGATCTCCCTTCTTCATTTCATCCTCAGCCCAACCCTGCGAAGTAGGCTAAGTGGAAGAGTGTCACTGGCTGAAGATCACCCAGGGAGCCTCATAGCAGAGCTGGGCTTTGAACCCCAGTCTCTCTGTTTCTAATCCAACCACTACACCCCACTGCCTCTTTGCTCTCTTAGCGCATGTTTTGTGCTGAGCAGACACCTTGTTGCAGAGGTGATGGATGCTGGGCTTGTTTTTCCATAAAAGAAAAGGAGACGCTGTTTTTAAGAAGTAATTCTGTGTAGCCCAGAAGCCTAGGCTGCTTGCCCAGATCTGCTTGGAAGAGGAGAGATCTAAGTGAAAAAGCTGGGAGACAGATGTGATCGGAAACCCAGGAAAACCAGCTGGCTCCACACATCATGGAAACGGGATCAACAGCAGCCGTGAGCACCGAATGCCTCCAGACATAAACAATGGTTACATCAGGAAACTTTGCAGCCAGGCTAATGTGGACTGGCTAGCCAAACAGATTCCTGGATTGCCTTTGGGCGGACCAGACATCCAGGCTTAGCAGGAATGGAGTGTTTTATCCATCTAGGACAATCTGCATCCTGGAAGCATAGAGCCACCAGCTTTGTCTCTGCCTCCCTGTGATGGGTAATGCCATCAGCCTGCAGGGCAGAGGTGGGGGAGACATTTTCCTCACCAGGACCAGGGCCGTTTGCACACTGCTTACCGGCCATGGAACATCACACCGAACTCCCGGAACGACAGCGTCTTTCTGGTGCAATTTTGCGCGAGAACAGCAGTCTTCCTGGCGTGAAATTGCACCAGGAAGACGCTGTCGTTCTGGGAGCTCAATGCGATGTTCAGTGGCCGGTAAGCAGTGTGAAAATGGCCCAGCTTTCCAGTTAAGCAATTCTAAGAACTGCCTATGGTGACATGGGTGAGGGCAGCCATTTGGGGGTGTTCCCCAGAGGAGTCTCCGTTCGATTTGGGAGGAATTAGTAACAAGGAGAATTGGCGAGAGGAAGGGTAACTTTGGAATCTTTTAGTCTCTGTATACGGGGATTGTCCCGACTGGAGAACTCCTTGCAATAAAGAGACAGTGATTTCAAACAAAAAGGGAATCTTTATTGAAAAATAACATAAATCGGTGTCACACAACACATTCACCCAACACCCAACATGCATTCAAGACTAACTAGGAAAGACAGTAAAAGTCAGGGGGATAGTTACCACCTGGACGTCCGAGGGAGAGGAGGATCAATGACCCTATCTTATATCACAGATCCTACCTTGGAGCAAGATTGCATCTTCTACCCCAGAAACAAAGGCTTGAGTGGTTGGCCCTGGGGTGGGACAAAGGATTGCGAAGTTGTCTCTGGGGCAAAATAAAGAGCAGGCAACAACTGTAACAAAGAATTAAGATGGTTTAATTAAGTCTTCCTGGACGGAACTAAATTATGATTGATGACCTGCGAGGTAGATGGGTGAGTTTATCGGTTCTCTGAATCGCTTAAGAATAGGGAAGTGGTTAAGGTGAGATCAATAGGGTGGGTTGCATTGATTAATTCAGCAACTCCAGGAAGGCCCTATTGGATCAAGATCCTTAATGCACCTCCAGGGCAAGGGAGGGGGTCAAGCTGGCCTCGCCTGTTTCTCCCCCGGGCTGGATTTGGCTTGCCTGCTTGGACAGCAACTTTCATGTTTTCTACCAGCTTGGGCAGTAATTTTAGTGCTAGAAGCACATTCAGAGAAGAGGTTCATGGCATATCCATAACCATAAGCCTTCTAATATTATGGGGGGTAGTTCTGAATGGGGGGATTTTCAATGGTGCATTAAATTATTTGGAGTAAGGTTAGTCTTTCTTGACCTAAAAGCTCAAGAATGG
Organism: Eublepharis macularius; assembly: GCF_028583425.1. Lineage (NCBI taxonomy): Eukaryota > Metazoa > Chordata > Lepidosauria > Squamata > Eublepharidae > Eublepharis > Eublepharis macularius. The sequence goes on from NC_072798.1 coordinate 4,610,413, forward strand.
TAGTGTGTGAAGTGCTGTCAAGTTGCAGCCAACTTACGGCAATCCCGGAGAGTTTTCAAGGCAAGAGACAAACAAAGGTGGTTTGCTATCGCTTGCTTCTGCACAGCAGCCTGGGACTTCCTTGAAAGTCTCCTATCCAAGTACTAACCAGGGACAACCCTGCTTAGCTTCTGGAATATGATGAGATCACTCTAGCCTGGGCCATCCAGGTCAGGGCATCTGGTAATATCTACTTAAGATATGAACTCTCTAGAATTGGGTCACCTGTCCTGGACTGTGTCCATAGTCCTGATGGCCAGTCTCCAACCGCCTTATTCTTGTCCTCTGGCCAGCCCTTGACTATTTCCAATCCAAAATCAAGAAAGACCCCTGGGACATTCATATGGGAAGAAGAACACTGATTCAAGGTGGGACTTCAGGACCATGGACAGGCCACGAGGAGCAGAGAAGTTGTTCCAACAACTTCCCAGATTCAACCAGGCTTTCTTCCTTCTGCTGAGCTCTCTCAAGTTCTGCCTCTTAAAGAGATTCTGTTTGTAAGATACAACATGCATGGTTGAAATTTTTAAGGCTGCATTGTGGTTATAATTTCACTTTGTTGGTTCCTAGCTCAGCTGCCTATACTAGGGAGAAAGATGGGCTTATACATATTTTAAAGAATCAAACTAAGAAATAAATAGGAACTGAGCACTCCGATGCCATTCCATTAGTTCTTTTAGGGTACATTGCTGCTTTGAGGGTTATGAAATCCTCAGTGGTGTGGATGCTAGCTCCTTGCAAGCAGGGGCTACAGTCTTAAGGGGATCCTTTGGGTCTGGTGATAGCTTTCATTTTAATGCCAGATTCAAAGGCTGGTGTTCATCAGTGTAGACCATTTCCAGACACACCTCAAATCTATGGCCCTCCTACCATCGGTCATTTGGATCATGACAGATTCTGTTTTGCAATCTCTCTGTTGGATCCAGACTACCTTAGCAATTCCCACTTTCCTCTTTTCTGTAAGAGACTCTCCGCTCATGTCTTTCCTCAGAGTCCCCTTTCTCCCAGGAACAGCATTTTATAGAGATCGTTGGGTTGCATTTGGGAGTGGGGGAGGCAGGAAATTTCCATTCTGCCCCTGGAAAATATAGTCCGTATTCAACCCTCCATTTGCATTTGCTGTTTGCGTGTGGCCAAAGTGAAAGAGTTATCTGTGAAGATGGAGGCATTTCTTTTTCTAGCCAAGCTGTTACATAAAGGACTTGGCTACACCAGAGTTACACAGGGATGCCCAGTGTAAATCAAATGTTATTTTGTAGTTCTTGCTTTCTGCAAGCTCTCCATGCTGGAAACCATTGCAGCTCCACTCTAAATATCTGAAAGCAGAACTTGTTAAAACCCAGTCTGAATCCAAAATTTAGCCATATCCCCTGCCACTGATTCAGGCACACATCTTGTCTGGCTCCCAGTCAGGTTTGTGAGTGTTCTGAAGGTGCTCAGCATCAAGGGCGAGGAGACCACTTCTTTCTCATCCATCTGTCATTCCTCAGTTCCAACCTGCCCTTCCTGAGAAGTCCAGCTTTGTTTCTTTTTCTCTCTCTGTAGTAAATTACCGGCAATGAAAGCTATAAAGAGCAAATATTTGGAAGCGGGTTATGCAAGAGCGTCATGGTGTCTATTTTTCGCTTTTTCATTGTGCTTTTGAATTCCACGAAGTAAAGAAAGCAGCATTCTCAGCTGAGCCAATGACATCATTGATTCACACATCCCGGAAGGCTTCTTCCAACCTGACAGACAGTGGACTGTCCAGGCACGCTTGGCCTCTGTGGGGTGCAATGAAAGGAATCTCAAGAGGCTTGCTTTAACTTTAACTGCCCTTTCTGCTTTACTTTAACTGCCTTTTCATCTAATGTTTACTTGTGCATCAGGAAAATGGCTCCCTAATGCCTGATGTTCGTCACAGCCTCTCTTGCAGAACAATTTGCAGTCTCAGACTGCAGAGCAAAAGTGGGAAGCATTTAAATTTCCCCAAAACAAGCTGTCATCACGTTTTAAACAGCATTTATTGCTATTGTTTTCAGATACCCTTTTTAAAAAGCACTGAAGGCAGGAGCATTATGTAATGGTTAGAGTACTGGACTAAGACCTGGGAGACTTAGGTTCTAAGCCCCACCTGTTACCCAGATAGGCAGTGTCCTAGTTAGTTGGGGGAAATTAGCTTAAAGGAGACAATGCAAAAGAGTAACTGGGATTCTCCACCTATGTGTGCATGGATTTTTCCCTTAAGAGAACTCTTGAAATAAACCAGCCAGATGTTCAACCAGAAAGGGTTTTTTTATTAAAAGGGAAATGAAATGGCAAACATTTCAATGATAGAGGTCCAGGGAGGCAACAGCGAAATGACCAGTGTTTCACGGAGACAAGAAGAGAAGGCCCAAATGGATCCAGGCGTGTATGTGGGGATCCCAGAACAGACAAACAGACAGACACAGAGAGAGAGAGACAGAGAGTGAGACAGAGAGAGAGAGAGAGAGAGAGAAGGACTCCAGATATAACGCAAAATGCTCCCTGGGGCAATCTGACATATTCGCCCCCAAAACAATAATATAATGAGTTGGGAGAGGCTTGATGGGTCCACCTGAGGTGGACTATAGGTGTGAATGGTGCTTAATGACCCTGTGAGTACAAGGTGGGAAAAGCTACCAGGTTTGGTGAATAGCTTAATTGGTGTGAATGGGTGAGGGAGTTGGGCATTGATGAAATTAGTCAAGAGTTTCTTGGGAGACCCATTGTCCTATAGTATGCTGCTCTCCGGGGCATGGAGGAGGCCATTAGTCAATAATAAGAATACAAACTGACATGCAATCTGGGGAAAGAGTACATTTCTCTACATACAAGATCATCACCTATTAGGAAAATGCGATTCCCCCTCCCCAAGTGCAAGCTTGAGGAGTAAATATTGCAATAAACACAGGTCTGCCATGAAAACGGCAGCTCCGTGTTGAATTATCCACCTTTCTGTAAGGGGTAGTACAATACACAAACCCATGTTAATGTGTTTCTATACCTCCACTAGTGGCAACCTACGATGTGGAACAGGGACAGGAAGCAGGAAAACATGCAGTATAGCAACATTAGAGCATGGGTAAGCAGGAGGTAGCATTATGACATATGGTAGCTTCAGTCAGCACAGGACTGCTGTTTTTGATGGCAGCTCTGTGTTCCAGCAAAGCTTCAATCTTACTCTTAAGGAAACTGGATGGGGCCTATCCAAAATTTGTGGTTCCTTGATCTGCATCCCTCCCTATTGTCTCTCCCACTCTGTGGCCCAGCACCTTGAAGGTCAAGACTCACTCCCACTGCAGGCCTATCTCATCTCTCGGTGTGTTTATCACACCTTTCCTCCAAGGAGAGCTGGGTGGCATGCATGGTCCACCCTTCCACTCTTACAACAACCCTGTAAGGTAGGTTATGCTAAGAGAGTGTGACTAGCCCAAAGTCACCAAATGACCAAAATGATGATTTGAATGCACATTTCCACACAGCCAGTCATTCCTACCCTTTGCCCACTTTTTGTGTGTGTTTTGCTGAGTCACTCTTAAAACTCAGTCTCCACACACACTCCTCAAAAGTCCTTACCTTGTGCTTTGAGGTCTCAGGACAGCCTCCAGAATTCATACAAAAAGCAGTTTGGGAGGGGAGGTCGGGTAATTTCGTCACTGACCTCCCTTTCAAAGGTTTTTTGTTGTTGTTGTTGTTGCTCTGCACATGCGCGATTACATGCTGAGAGCTTCAGGGGAAGAGCTAGGCTGTGATTGGACGATTCCTCAGAGTGCTTTAACCATCCACATGCCCAAGAACACAGAAGAAGTGCTTCGTCAGCTGGTGACAAAAGCAGCGCTGTATTGTGGGTTGCCAGCACCCGGGGCAACTCCTGCCAGGTGGTGCACCTGCCAACACATGGGCATGCACCCGAAGCAAGCACGCATGCTCCCAGGACTGCACGATGATGTCACTTCTGAGAAGTGATGTCATCATGCAGGGTGCGGCTGCCCCCCAGGAGCGCTCCCATGATTCAGGCCACGGCTCCCCTGTTGGCGTGGCAGGTGGCCAGTGTGCTGCAGGCAGCCTCCCTGCCCTCCCACACGGCCACTTGTGCAGCCACTTGCGTTGCCACTACCAACTCCACACACCCAGCGAGCCGGCTGCCCTGTCGGCGCAGCATGTGGCCAGGGTGGCGCAGGCAGCCTCCCAGCCCTCCCGTGCAGCCTCCCATGCTGCTGCCACCAGCTCCGCGTGCTCCCAGCCAGCAGCCGCACCTGGTGCCCTCTCTTTGGCGGCGCCCAGGGCAAGCGACTCCCCCTGCCCTCCCCCCAATATGGCCCTGGACAAAAGAAAAGACCAGGGAAAGTGCGGTCCCAGAAAAGGCGCCGATAAAACAGAAACCAAGCAGCCTGCAACTGTTTTGCAAACAGAGACATCTGGAATCAGGGGGGGAACTGCCAGTGTTCTGTGACTGGGCCATCCCTATAAGGATGTGTGGAAACTGCCCCAGTCCAACACTGACTCTCCTAAACCCAAGTGCGAGCTACAGCTTCTATACTGCCACCACCCACTGTGGCCAAAAGAAGGAACTATAGCTGGATCAACCACAGTAACAAGCCCCCCTGCACCGCTTGGCTGGAGCAGAGCAAGTAGTTGTGGTGAGTCAGGCCACAGATCTCTTCTGCTTGGCTCTTAACTTGACAGGTGTCAGGTCAGAGCCAGCAGGCTTCAGCCCTCTTGCCCAAGAGTTCAGGTTCCTGCGTGCAAAGGCCCGGGTTGCAGTGGAAGCCTGATGCTTCTTAGAAACAGAGGTGAGGGTAAGCCAGAGGAGGCATTCAAAGCCAGGGAGGTTCTTAAGCAAACAGCTGCAGCTACCGGGCTGAGGTTGTCTTGGCATGCCCTCCAGTTCACACCCTGATCCATGCTAGATTACCCCACTGGAGCGGTGCCAGGATCCAGGCAAGGCAGGATGGGCTGATGAATTGTCTGTGACTCATGAGCTGGGGCCCTAGGAACTACAACCAGGATGGGCTCAGGTCAGAAGGACGGCAGGAGGGGGTCATGGGATAGATTTTCTAGGCAATCCTGGGGTGTGTGTACTGTCCAGTACCATAGACCAAATCCTGCACATTCAAGATCACTTTCAGTGAAATCCTAAGCAAAGATACTGCAGACTAAACCCATTGGGCTTAGACTGGAGTAACTCTACTTAGGATAATAGCGAAGAGTCCAGGAGCACCTTTAAGACTAACCAACTTTATTGTAGCATAAGCTTTTGAGAGTCACAGCTCCCTTTGTCAGATTCATCTGACGAAGAGAGCGCATCTGACGAAGAGAGCTGTGGTTCTCAAAAGCTTATGCTACAATAAAGTTGGTTAGTCTTAAAAGTACTACTGGACTCTTTGCTGTTTTGCTACTGCAGACTAACACGGCTAACTCCTTTGGATCTGCATAGGATTTCACTGATAACGTGGATCTGGGAGGGGGTTCCTTCGCTGTACTATTGATTTCCTAGAATCTCCACTTAAAAAAAAATCTTCAAAAGGTTCATGGTTCCATGGAGAACCTCCATTTCTCATTTTAGCTTGTTTCAAAGGAAAATAATTAACTTAAACAAATTATCAGGTACAGAGCTACACCGCGCCCCACCAAAGCTGTGCCTGCCAAAAAAAAAAGAGAAGATCTTCATTAATCTGTAAAAAGTAAATTGCACAGGCAGCCACGATTCAGCTCAGAAGGGGAGAGGGGAATTAACCCTTCCGCCACGGTGCTTGGTTACAGTAATCAAAAGCAGGCTCACTGCACTTGGGTTATCATTTGAAAGGGGGAAAAAACTCTGTCCTTTAAAATCACTATTTAAAATGCTAAAGATACTCTTTCCCACAGCCCAGTTTTCACTCCTGGCTTTAAATAGGGCAGGCCCTTTCTGTCTTTTGTACAGAGGCTAGCACATGGCTGAGGGTATGATATAATTGTGGTGGAGAGTGCCCTCAAGTCATAGCTGACATATGGTGACCTCTGGTGGGGTTTTCATGGCAAGAGACTAACAGAGCTGCTTTGCCATTGCCTGCCTCTGCAACCCTGGTCTTTGTTGGAGGTCTCCCATCCAATTAGTAACCAAGACCAACCCTGCTTAGCTTGAGAGATCTGGCAAGATCAGGCTCACCTGGGCTATCCAGGTTGAGATATTACATAATCTTTAGCAAGCAACAAGTGTAATATTCCTCTTACTCAATTGATTTGCTGGTTGGAATGAGGGTTGGGACCACCCATCCTCCTCCTCTGCCACACCATGGACTAGAAACTTGTCTTTGGAAAATAAAGTGGAAGCCGTAATTTTCATTAGCTGGAGCTGTACGAAGGGATTAAGTATAATGTGAATTGCAATAAAATGATAAGGCCATTTATATTCTCTCTCTCTCAACCTCAGCTGACTTTGAGCAAAGAAAGAGATGGGGGATACTTTAAGGAAATACTCTAGTCTTCCTTGAGTCTTTTCTGCAAAGGAGACGATCACGAAAGCTTGGGGAAAGGGAGGGATTAGGTGGCAGGAGGCACCTGCAATTGCAAGGAGATTGCTTATCCAACGCTGGGGGAACTGGTTGTGAAAACAAATATGGCTTGGAAGCAAAATGGTATGCCAGGCAGCAAAAGTTAAGAGGCTGGGACAAGGGTTAGACCTGAAATGGTGGGTAATGCAGTAAGAGAACAGGAGGAATTGGGACAGAGAGAGAAGGTGGGGGGGGGAATCGACCCCATTATATTAGCACTCAGTCTATCTGGGCAATCTTTGGGGGGGTGGGAATGTTGCTATGGAATTTAATTGTTTGCTTTCGTGGCCCCTGACCTGCAACAGCCTGAAACTCATTTCTTGTTTGCCTATCAGCAGATCCCCCAAACGGTGGCACGAGGAGGCCATTGTCATACCATGACCTAAACATTTACTTAAAATCCCCTTCTTTTTTTCTTTTGTAACATCTGGTGCGATGAAGCGTTCTGGGGAACTTGCAAGCTTGCACATTATTCTGTGTCATTGCTTTGGTCAAAATAAAGATACTATATGGACGGTGCTCCTAGTATTTGCAGCCTTTATACATGTCTGCTCCCTAGTGGCTAAAATATGTACACCTTGCCTTTTTTAAATCCAGAAAATTTTCTGCTATGATCCCAGGAACAAAGACGGAGATTCAAGCCAGGGCTGATGTATATTTTTTTCAATAATGCAGACTGGGCCTGTGGAATTTTCTGCAACAAGGTATTGTGACGCTGCTAACTATAGACCTCTTTTGTGTACACCGAACGACCAGCACCATGCATATTGATATAAACAATAATATCTGTGATATAAACATACAAATGATGAGGAATTACAACACACACCGTAAATAATTGATATAAATGGTAAATAATTACTGTTTTAAGGATGACAGTGCCCCTCTTTTTTTTTTGCTGCCCTTCTTTCAGTTTCTTCTACCCACTGTAATGTAGAGATGGTGCTTTACAGAACAGAGTCCTTGCCCTAAGGAGCTTAAAGTCTATGAGTCTTTCTATATGAGACGATGCAATGTTAGCCAGGCAGCATAGTTTAAAAAAAAACAGAGCCAGCGGAGATCACTCCTCAAAGGGTTTGTTAATTTCATCTTCGCCTCCTGGAAGGCTCTGTCAATTTCACCTCTCCAGCCTAAAACTGTGTGGGATCGCAAGCAGAGGGCAGTGAGGAATGGAAATGGGCTGAAGCTGCTTTCCCGAGTGAGATTTAAACCTGAAGAGGTTCTAATGGGCTGAAGTTTCCCAAGCCACAAGGAAATGGCTCAGAAAACAAAGACCAAGATCACAGCATGTCAGTGAGCCTTTCTGCTAGGTGAGTTGGGATGTTAAAATGGTCCTTGAGAAAGTTTAGCCAAGTGTAGGCTGGATCTTTGCCTGCCCATGGTGTGTACATCGCTACCCTTGGCCTCAATCACCCTCCCTTGAGAGACAACGTGGCCTCCATAGTAACACTCCAGGGATTTCCCTATGTCCCTATGGTCTTTAAGATTAGAGGGAATTCTTAAAATGTTGCCCAGAAGTGAAGTCACATCTTACCCAAACTCACCCTACACAAGATATCTGGGCACGTGTTCGTCAAGTGTAGGGAGATACAATGTTAGCCGGGAAACATAGTTTTAAAAGACAGAGCCGGTGGAGATCGCTCCTCAGAGGGCTTGTTACTTTCATCTTCACCTCCCTGAAGGCTCTGTTAATTTCACCTCTCCAGTCTAAAACGGTGTGGGATCACAAGCAAAGGGCAGCGAGGAATAGAAATGGGCTGGAGCTGCCTTCCAGAGCCAGGCTTGGACCTGGAGAGGTTATAATGGGCTGAAGTTTCCCTTCTGGCATTTCACAGCCCCTTCTCACAGCTCCAGTGTATAGCAAAGCCTTTGCCCTGCCTCCGGCTCTGTCTTTTTAAACTACCCTTCTTGGCTACCATTGCATCTCCTGACACACGTTCTTCACATGTCAGATGTCTCATGTATATTGAGACTGTTTCTACAATGTGAATGGGTCTGTGACAACTGAATGAGAGCAGAGGTGGGTGAAATATAGATAACAAGGAGCTGATTCTAGATTTGTCCTGAGCCTGCTTTTCAAACGGAGCGGAGGATTATGCTAAAGCCATTATGGAAAACGTGGGTTTTGGAGAAGGAGTTTGCTTGGAGGGGTCTTTCACTTTCAAGCAGTGTATATTTTTCTCTGCTGCAACCAATCATTTCCAGTGATTTAGTGAACCCACACCTTGTTTTATTTTATTTTTTTAGAAGAAAAGCCAACCCAGAACATGTTTTATTACATACATATGTGGAAAAACCTGCAGGGAGTAACTTGCATGGAGGGAGTTTTGCCCCTGGCGAGTAAACAGCTGAGATTTCCACATCTGCTCAAGACCTTCTGCGTTTGGGCGAGACACAGAGGAGAGGCAGGCACCCTCTGCAGTCGGAGAAAGATGCTACAGAACCCCGAGGTTTCTATGATCAAAAGTATTCAATCCTACAAAGGAAATAATTTTTTTTAAAGGAAAATACAAAATCACCTAGGCTCAAACCTCATGGGGTGTGTGAGTGTGAGGGCAGCCTTTCACCCAGAGAATTTTATTGCCTAGCCGGTATTCGAACCCAGGCCTGCCTGTAACTGTAACATCATCATTGCCGAGCCTTCCACCGGTCTCCCTCTACAAGGGGTATGGAGAGTTCACTCCCTCTGGTTGCCCCGAAAGGGGCACAGTATTTTATCTGTTTTTATCTGTATTTTATCTGTTTTTATAATTGATTTTTAGCTGTATTTTGGTCAATGTTGTACCTCGCCCTGAGCCCGCTTGCGGGGAGGGTGAGTTAAAAATAGAATAAACAAACAAACAAATTAGTCTGACCCTCTAACCCCCACTTTAATTGTTCAAATTATCACGTGATCTGAAATGGGAGGGTCACGCCCCAATCCTCCTAAATAGTCCCTCTACCCTTTCTTACAGTTCCAAGTCCCTTTTTCACTGCACAATGGCATCAAATGCATCTCTCTCTTTTTTGCAGTTCTGCTGAATCCTTTTTTTAAAAAAAAGCAAGGATGTAAGTATCTCTTTGAGGGCAGTGCACTGGCACACCCTAAAATTTACCACATCCTTTTCTGCCTCCTTATTCCCATGGTTTGTTTCTAATTACAGGTTCTTTTGAGTCTCTCTACACAAGACATCTTACAACATGGGGATGCTGAAGTGTAGGAAGACACAATGTTTGCTGAGAAATGTAGTTCAAAAAGACAGAGCCGGCAAAGATCGCCCCTCAGAGGGTTTGTTAATTTCATCTTTGCCTCCCCAAAGGGGAGGTGAAATTGACAGAGCCTTTGGGGAGGTGAAGATGAAATTAACAAACCTTCTGAGGAGCGATCTTCGCCGGCTGTCTTTTAAAACTACGCTTCCCAGCTAACATTGGATCTCCCTACACTTGAGTGTCCCCGTGTAAGACATCTTGTGTAAAGAAAGGAGGGCCCAGCTTTTTAAATTCCCCCCAGCACTGAAGCACCTCAAGGCAGGAGGGTCATTGACCCTTTTATTTGAGGTGTTGATTTTTTTCTCCTTTTTGCCTCAAGTAGAACAAAAAATGTGAAATGCAAGATTGGAGGCGGGGCGGGGGGAGGCAGGTAATAGAGCCTCTTCATGTGTTAGCGTTTAGGAAAATTCAGGAGCTGAGACATGGACTCCAGCCAGCCCCTCCAACTTGGCACACGAACAGCTGTGTTACTGTAAGGCAAGCCCCAAAGGCTTGGTTAGAGCGGAAAAAATGTCAGGCCGCACCTCGATGCTCTCAACCTGATGGCGTCCAAGCTAAACAAAGAGCCACGCTCACAGACGGAACCGGTTAGGGCTGAGCAGCGGAAACTGCAGCACCGTCAGAAAGAGGCCAACGGCGGGCATGGAACTTGTTAAGGAGCTGGGACGAATTGAGCCGTTTGGAGGCCCGAGGCAGACTTCCTTCAAGCTGGTGCTCTGGCTGTCCCCCTTTGCCACGAACGGTCCCTTTGAAATCGCCGGCCCTGTTTTGTTCTGATTTCTTTGGCCTTGTTGAAACCCTGTGACTTGCTAATGCAACCACTTTTGTATGCGTTCTCTGGGGCTTAGGAAGCAAACTTTCACACAAATGTAAGTTAAGAAAAAAATTTAAAACTGTTTAACAATTAGTACAATACAATTAATTTTTTTCTTTTCTTTAAACAAACTCGTAAGTGCAACCATACAGAACTTTCAGTCAGCAGTATCTTGGAAAACCACTGAAGGTAAACAGTTCAACTTGTCAGATTCCACCAAATGATAGATCCAGAGGAGTTAGCCGTGTTAGCCTGTGGTAGCAAAATCAAAAAGAGTCCAGTAGCACCTTTAAGGCTAACCAACTTTCTTGCAGCATAAGCTTTCAAGAATCACAGTTCTCTTCGTCAGATGCACATCTGACAAAGAGAACTGTGATTCTCGAAAGCTTATGCTGCAAGAAAGTTGGTTAGTCTTAAAGGTGCTACTGGACTCTTTTCGATTCCACCAAATTATCATTTGCCTAAATCTTGCCAATTTTGAGTCCTTTGCCTAAATCTTGCCAATTTTGAGTCCTTTGCCTAAATCTTGCCAATTTGAAGCAACTAGAACCCAGGCTTCTGTCCTCTTCTTGGGGAATTACAGCCCTGTAAGAACAACACAATCCCATTAATAACACCAACCAACACAATACACATAACGCCACTTTTAGCCATATTGTTCACATACAGCACTTCTGATTACCTTATTCAAAGTGATAAGAGCACATTAATTATGATCAAACTCCCAGCAACCAGCCTCTTTCTCAGCTGCTTGGCTCCAGTCACTGACCCCACCCTACTGGGTTAAACCAAATTAGCTCATGGGGGTTACACTAACATTGCTGTTCTTCATGGTTTGGTCCCCTCCACAGGATTGTTAGAACTGCATTTATATATGCAGATGATACCACTTTACTGGCAGAAAATAGTGAAGTCTTGAAACGACTACTGATGAAGGTTAAAGGACAAAGCGCCAAAGAAGGATTACAAATGAACATCAAGAAGACAAAAGTAATGACTACTGAGGAGTTACACCATTTTAAAGTTGACAAGGAGGAAATTGGAATTGTCCAAAATTTTCTATTCCTTAGCTCAATATCAACCAACAGGGAGACTGCAATGAAGAAATCAGGAGATTGAGACTCAGAAGAGCAGCTGTGAGGGGGCTAGAGAAGATCCTTAAAGATAAAGATGTCTCTCTCTCGGGACCAAGATCAAGATAATCCAAACTATGGTATTCCCCATTGCCATGTATGGATGTGAAAGTTGGACAGTGAAGAAAGCCGACAGGAAGAAAACTGACTCATTTGAAACGTGGTGCTGGAGGAGAGTTTTGCAGATACCATGGATGGTCAAAAAGACAAATAAGAGGGTTTGAGATCAAATCAAGCCTGAATTCTCCCTAGAAGCTAAAATGACAAAAATGAGGCAATCGTACTTTGGTCACATCAAGACAAGATTCTCTGGAAAAGTCAATAATGCTAGGAAAAGTAGAAGGCGATAGGAAAAGTGGAAGACCTAAAATGAGATGGCTTGACATCACTTCTATCTGCTGATACCTCTCTCCAGTGAAGACAATGCATTGTACCGAAAAATTAGTGGATGTGCACACTGCAAAAAAAAAGTAGTCTTTCAAAATCTAGTAGACTAGTAACATCAGCAACTGTCCACATACTATCATGCTTTATGCCAGGGTCAGTGGTTAAGCTCATGCTTCGTGTTAAGAAGGCCTCAGCTGTAATTCCCAGGTGGCATCTCCTGTAAGAAAATATCAAGTACCAGCCACCGGACAAAACCATCCTCTGCCAGACACCCCTAAGAGCCATTGCCAATAAACATAGACAGGGCTGGCTGAGACAACTCAGAGCTTTGATTGGGTCAGTACAGAGCAGCTGCCTACGCGCCTGTTTGTGCTGTCCTCAATAGTTCAGATTTTTCCAAGGAGCTCTTAAAGAGCCACAGGTTTCAGCGTTCAGTCTTCTGCGCATTGAAATGCAGGTTCCCTGAGAGCCAAAACACACGTTAAGAAATACCTAGGTTCAGCACGTGTTCTCTTACCTCAAGGTTTGCCGGGATCTGTAGGCGTCCTGGAAGCTTAAAGTAGGCATCCTGGAAGCTTAAAGATCTGTAGGGGTCCTGGAAGCTTAAAGTCCTGGAAGCTTAAAGGATCTGTAAGCGTCCTGGAAGCTTAAAGGTGTCCTGGAAGCTTAAAGTTTAGCATTTACAGAGCAGCAAAAAGGGGAAGGGAAATACAGGTGCCTGTATTTTAAGCTTTAAGCTTCCAGGACGCCTTTAAGCTTCCAGGACGCCTACAGATCCCGGCAAACCTTGAGGTAAGAGAACACGTGCTGAACCTGGGTATTTCTTAACGTGTGTTTTGGCTCTGAGAATGAACTGAGTTTGCAGGAAGTTAGCCCGAATTTGAATCCTGACCCCCAAAACCAATTTGGAGAGGTTCTGATTCCGGGCAATCGAGAGGCTTGGATTCAGTTTTGGATCACAGTTCTGTTGGGGAGGCTAGGATTCAGGTTTGGTTCGGTGACGCGAGAGTTCGGATGATTTTCTTCTGCAGAGTTGATACTGTACATAACAACATTGGGCTCCTTTGTTTTCTTTATGTGGTTAAAGGTGACATAGTTGCCTTGAAATCATGGTACGTGGACCAACTAGCATGTCTCTTTATGATGTTCCTGGGACCCTCTGACTTTGTCATGGTGTCACTTATTTTCACATGTAATCTTTTCACACCATTTTATTATAGGCACATTTTGGGGTTGCGGGCTGGTTTGCAGGGTTACCTTTGTGCCAGTTTTGTTTGAGTGGGCATATCTTTGCCCTGTCTTTTCTGATGTATTGTGGTTCTTTCTTCCTGCTCTTTCTCTTGTTTGTTGATGCTTCTGCGCTAAACATGGCAAGTGGACCACATTGCTGTCTCATGTGCTGCAAGGCAGACCGTCCCATCCCACCTGGAGGGCAGGTGTTGGAGGCTTCTGTACCCACAAGCAACAGCCAGCCATAGGTCCTACAGAGCTTTTCTAAGTGTTCCCAATGCAAAGTGGAGCCCGTTGGTGTTTTCTTTGGACCAGGTCGGCAACTTTGGAACACAACTGCTCACTTTTGGTCTAATCTCTCTTCTTGCAAGCCAAAGTCAACACATTTGGCAAGCGGCAGCCAGCAACGCCCAGCAGGAGGAGCTGCACAGGCTGCCAAAGAAGACAGGGCAGGTTTGAAGCCACATCTGGGGCTGCACTTCTCCGGCACTCAGACAGTGTTTGAATTGGAGAGGTCTTTCTTCATTGAGCGTCTCAGCATCCACCTGGGGCAAGAGATTGGAATTGGCAAGTATCGTGGACAGGAAAGGAGATTCCACCTGCCCCCTCTGCAACAAACTGAATGGAGGCAAAGAACAACAGGTTTTTCCTGAGAAGTTGGCTGCCACCTCTCGCCTCCCCCAGCAGAGTTTTCAGTGAAAGGGGAGGAAAAGTGGATTAAAGTTTTGGGTTTTTTTAAGTGCACTTGAAAAAATGTTTAAATGAATCAATATGCTGGGGCCCTGAGAAAAGGGTTTTTTTGAAAAGGCAACGTTCTATCTGAAGCTTTGGGGAGGGAGTGGAAACTGGAAAGTCAGAAGCAGGTTTGTTGATTAGTGAAAGTAGGGCAATAGAAAGCAAGGGAGGTTGTCTCACGGTCAACACCCCACGCCTGCTTCTGGAGAGATGTTCCTGGCATCTTTGCCAGTACCTATTTTACTCCGGGATCTCATGGGGAGCCACATTTTCAATTACTATCAACCTTTTTGATACAAGATCAGCTTAGAAAGAACAATTTTGATAAAAGAAAAAAGGTTGCCACATGCAGTACCCAAACCAATAGAGCTTATATCTGCCATTACATTCGAACATTCCACATGCATTTAACGATAAAGACGTGTTAATGATTCAAAAACTTACACACACACACACACACACACACACACACACACACACACACACACACACACACACGACTATTGATATTCAATATATAATTATAACCAGGGCTTTTTTTCAGCTGGAACACGGGAGAACGGAGTTCCAGAACCTCTTGAAAACGGTCACATGGCTGGTGGCCCCGCCCCCTGATCTCCAGACAGAGGGGAGTTGAGATTGCCCTCCGCACTGCTGAGCGGCATGGAGGGCAATCTCAACTCCCCTCTGTCTGGAGATCAGGGGGCGGGGCCACCAGCCATGTGACCATTTTCTCTGAGGGCAACCCACTGAGTTCCACCACCTCTTTTCCTGATTATAACCAGAGGCTGGGAAGAAAGATGGAGGTGGTTGGTTGTTGGAGAAGACTGACCCTTGACCTCCCTCTCTGGGACAAAGCCTGCAACTCAACAAAGCTCAGCAGTTAACTGGTCCGCCGGTCTTTCCAGCAGCAGCAGCTGTTGCCGTGTGGAAACCCCGGCCAACAATGAGACCCACTGGGTAAGGGCCTTGTCCGCTGTCCTGGAACATAAGCTGGGTACCGCATGGGGGAACAGTGCTCTGAAGAGCCTCAGATGGCATGTCAAATTGGCCCACGTGGCTCCAGAACCGCTGAGTAAATCTCACTGGTCCATATTCTCTTCCTGAATATTAATTTTGTTAGGATCTTTATTAGCCACTTCACCCAATGTTAAGCTCTGCATGGCTTGCAACTTTTTAAAACAGATAAATGAAGTCGAAAATAGAACTCTTGTTCAATATTTGTCAAAGAGTCTATTTCTTTACTTACTTCATTTATACTCTGCCTTTATACTCCAGTGGTGACATCGCTCTCCTCTCTTCCATTGTATCTTCACAACAGCCCTGTGAGGTAGGTTCGGCTGCAAGTGTGTGACTGGCCCAAGGTCACCCAGCGAGATCCTACTGCAGAGTGGAGATTGAAACCCAGATCTGACTCTCTAATATCTACACCACATTGGCTACTTACTGTCAAACAGTAAATATCAGATTTACAAGCCCATTAAGAAGCAACAAGAATAACAGATTAGGTGATGGAGCAAGAACAGCAGTCAATGGAAGTAACAATGAAATGGAACTTCCATGTTCACGGACAGTATATCTCACATCATGCAGAAGAAGTGGCAAGAAATTCTCCTAGATCCCATTTTCTGCCTGAAATACAGTGACATCCTCTGCCACTCTGCAATACACTGAGCTCTTTGACGTCACTGGGCTTAGAAGAGTGTTAACTCTGGGCCAAGCTACAAGTGATGAATGACACTTGAACGGCAAGTGAACAGACTCACGTGTATTCCTCCCTGTTCACTTGCGCTCCACTTCATCAAGTGGAGCGCAAGTGGAATGCAAGTGAACAGGGAGGAATACATGTGAGGGCCAAACTACAAGTAACAAATGACACAGGTTGGACACTTGTCAGCTTCCCTCAAGTTTTGATGGGAAATGTAGGCAGCTTGACAGAAGGTTGGACAAGTGACAGTTGAAAAGTCCATTGGACAGCTGTCGGAGAGCCAAGCTGCAAGACCAGGACGCCCACATTTCCCATCAAAACTTGAGGGAAGCTGACAAGTGTCCAACTAGTGTCATTCATCACTTGTAGCTTGGCCCTGAGTCTGTTCACTTGCCGTTCCAGTGTCATTCGTCCCTTGTAGCTTGGCCTTCTGTTTAGGATGAATATAACTTTCTGGTCTTTCCCAACTTTGATGTCCTTTTCAGAGACTGATCTAGGGATCTTCGACATGCAAGGCTTTCTACACAGGCTTTGTTGGTTACTGGAAGAAAATAGCGCCGGGCACCTTTCTAGATCCCTAAGGGACATCCCCCTTCACCCCTCCCATGTCCATGTTTTTTCATTTGCTAGTTAAATATTAGTACTAACTAGCTGCAAATTGACAGTGCACCTTTGCCTCTTCTTGGAATATTTAGCTCTTCTCTCGTGCTAGCCAAGTTTCTATGATAGTGTGGAATGTTGTTTTCCTATTCTAGTAAATTCCAACTTCGCTGCTTCAAAAGTGTAAGTCTTCACAAATATTTTTAAGGCTTGGGTCTCACTAATAGTGGACAAGGTGGTAAAGAGTGCCAGGACCCTTTAGGCTGCAGACAGAGGCTCGTAGGGTTGCCAGATCTGGCATTAAAGCTGTTCTCTGACTATTGAGTTACCCCTGGAGAAAATGGCTTTTTTACATGGGTAGCATCGTATCACGCTGAAGTCCCTTGCATTTATTAAACTCTGCCCTCCCAGGCTCTACCACTGAATTGAAGGGGAAAAGGGCAGGAAAAAAACCCATAAAAGTGAATAGGATGAGAGGGTCAAGCTAGCACTACAAAAGGATAACAAAATTACATATATTTATTATAGAGTGTACACAAAAACCACAATTAATTTTTTTAAAAAAAAGATAAGTCTGAATATCAGACTGCAAGTTAGTCCATACACAATCGTAATATTTCATATGCAAAGATGGATTGCCCAATGACCAATAACAGTATCTCACAGACACTTGATGGACTACCTAAAAACAAATGGACCATACCTTTTTCTCAGCTCCTAAAAAGCCCCCCTCAGTGGTCAATGTATTATTCTGATAAGCCATACACATCTAGGAGTAAATAAATCCAATATTTGTGTATGAAATATTACAATTCTGTATGGACTTACTTGTGGTCTGATATTCAGACTTTTATCTTTTAAAAAAAATTTAATTGTGGTTTTTGTGTATGCTCGATAATAAATATATGTAATTTTGTTATGCTTTTGTAGTGCTAGCTTGACCCTCTCATCCTATCTACCCCCAAATCTCCAATAATTTTCCCAACCCAGAGTTAGCTACCCTACGTATTTATTTATTTATTTATGACTGGATGTTCTTTCATACCCCGCCTCCAATCCTTGCATACAAAAAACTAGACGAGGAGGCTGATTGTAGTCTAGCTCTTTACCCTAATATGCCAGTTTTCTATATGTGGGAATTTTTATTTTCTTTTGGTACAGATGACCATTCAGCCCTCTTAGCTCCTACCTGCAGTCTGAAATGGTACGATCCAGGCACACATTTATCACAACCGCCTGCTGTTTGTGATGCCTAAATGCTAAGGCAAAAGGGTTAGTTAATAGACAAATTCGAATGGGTTCAGAGAGCAGAGAAGATGGCCAGGAGTCTGGAAAACATGTCCTTGGAGGAAAGGTTGAAGGGGCTGGGCACGCTTGCTCTAAAGAAGAGTGAGGGGGTGCATTCTTCAAATAGTTGAGGAGTTGTCACATAGAAGAGGGCAAAGATTTGTTCTCTGCAGAGCTAATGGGCTGGGAGATTGCAGTTGAACATTAGGGGGAAATTCTTAAAGTCCTGGTTCTCAGACTTTTTGAGATGGAACCTGCTTACCAAGTAGGGTTGCCAGCCTCCAGGAGGTGGCTGGAGATCTCCCGGAATTACAACTGATCTCCAGGCCACAGAGATCAGTTCCCCTGGTGAAAATGGCTGCTTTGGAGGGCAAACTCTATACCATTATACCCCACTGATGCCCCTCCCCTCCCCAAACTCCACTCTTTCCAGGCTCCACCCCCCAAATCTCCTGGAATTTCCCAACCTGGACCTGGCAACCCTATTACCAAGTAACTCCATATTTTCCCTGCAACAAAATGTAGGGACCTCCCATCAGTTCACATAAATTCAGGAATTTTCCTTTGGTTAACTTAACGTGGAGCACATCTATATTTTATTCTTCATGCCAAGTATTTACAAATATATTTATTTGTTTCAAACATTTCTGTGCTGCTCTTCCGCCCAAATAGGGTACCCAAGGGGGCGAACTTCAAACCATTCAAACATTTCAAACATCAAAACAAGTGCTTAAAATGCAAATGTTTATAAAACATTAAAGACAATTCAATAAGCCATATTAACACACATATGAATACACAAACAGGGAAGAGGGCTAATAAGAGTTTATATAGCATTACTAAATACCAGGTCACATTGCCCGGAGATTCCACACATATTTATTTCTTACTTGCTTTATTTATACTATGCCTTTCTGTCCTGTGGGGACCCAAAGCAGTTAACATCATTTATCTCTCCTCCTCATCTTCACAACAACCTTGTGGGGTAGGTTAGGTTGGAAGAGTGTGACTGGCCCAAGGTCACCCAGCCAGCTTTCATGGCAGAGCTGCGATTTGAACCTGGGCCTCGCAGATCTTTATTCATCACTCTAACTACTACACCACACTGCCTTACAATTGGGA
Organism: Eublepharis macularius; assembly: GCF_028583425.1. Lineage (NCBI taxonomy): Eukaryota > Metazoa > Chordata > Lepidosauria > Squamata > Eublepharidae > Eublepharis > Eublepharis macularius. Next base: position 4,629,253 of record NC_072798.1, read on the forward strand.
CCCAGACTTCCTTTCCCAGGTCATCCCATCCCATCTCCTTCCTTATGACCCACTTGTGGGAGAATCACAATCCAAATGTTGAGAATCTCTGTAATGCTAAAGAAAGGGACATTTCGACTAGAGGACAAAGGATTTGGGAAACTGTAGAGGGGTGATACCACAGTTAACTTTTAGTGACTCTTTATTTAGCGCACCAATTAAACATATTTTCCAGTATTGTAATATAATGTCTCTTGTGGCTTTCTCAGCCTTTTAAAGGACCTGCACATTATATTTGGCTTCCCCCCGCCCCCCTAAAAAAAGAGGTCTAGCCAGATGAAGAGTTCTGGAGAGTCCAGAGGCTTACACATTATGCTGTGTGATTTTGATTGACTTTAAAAAACAATGGTATTATGTGGATTTTGGAGTTGGATTGTCCTAACAATGAAACCGGTTCCCTGCAGGTGGAGACGGCTTCTCTCGCTGGATGTCTTCAAGCAGAAGCCGGACAGCTCTGTCAGAGATGCTGGGTTGAGATTTTCTGCGTTGAGCACTACACCAGAAGGTCTGAAGGCCCCTTCCAATTTTAGGATTCGAGACTGATCTAACAATGTAGCAGCTGGAAGCGAAGAGCATGTCCATTTGAATGGAAACATCTCACGTGGAGGTCTGAAAGAAGAGAAACGGGGAAGGGCAGAGCTCATGGCACTTAGATATCAAGGATGCTGAGAGAGAAGATGGAGAAAATTGGCTGAAGGAAGGGCAACATAGTGGTTCGATAGTTTCAGGTGAGCAGCTGTGTTGGTCCTCAGTAGAAGAGCAAGATTTGAGTTCAGTAGCATCTAAAGACCAACAGAGTATAAGCTGTGTAAGTCAAACTCCATTCATCAGACAGGAAAACTTGTTGTTCTTTAAGGTACTATTGGATTCAAATAGTGGTTAGAGTTAAGGATGCTCAAACAGGCTCTGGTTTGGCTCACAACCTGTTTGCCTGTTGAGAACAGGCAGTCTGTTTTGTGCCATTTGGCTACTGGAAGAAAACAGCAGTCAAACCTGGCACGTAATTGAACGAAGGTGTGATAAATGGGAATATCTATGAACCAGCCATCATGTTGGTTCATCAGAGGGCTCGTTCACACTTTTTTTGGCTGATTCCGCACACGTTGAATAATGCACTTTCAATGCACTTAAGCTATCGTTTGGAAGTGGATTTTTTGTTTCACACACGAAAAAATCAGTTCCAAATGATCTCTAAAGAGGATTGGAAGTGGATTATCCAGCGTGTGTGGAATCAGCCATTGTTACAGCATACAAACTGAATTATTGAATGGGACAGAAGTGAAAAGCTTGGGTATATTTGTTTGGATCCACCATTGGAATCCATCCAAGCTACACCCGACAGATAGGGCAGTGGCTAAGTTCATCAAGAATCCCAAAGCATACTCTACTGTGACGGAAGGTGATTTGAAGACTTGTTCCTCTGCTGCACCATACCATCAGCCTATGCGCTGGGCAGTCGCTGCAAACCGGCCCAGAGTTATTCCCATTGTACAAGCTCTCTTAAAGGAGGCGGAGGCTTGGTTCACACAAAGAAGCCACCATATTGTTGCTGGCTAGAATCTGATCCCTGAATGCTTAGACTCTAAAAGATGCTCTTGTGTAGTGAGCCATCCACTTGTAGTTAACCGCACGGATCTGCTTCACACCATGCTGATTTCACTGCGTCACTGCGAAAAGCAAAACAACAAAAAGTTCGCAATGATATTGTGAGACCGGAGCGAGCGGGGAAACAACTACTCTGAGGTTTGGATTTCAAGCAGTCCCGTGGCTGTTAGTGTACATTGGTCAAACGTTAGCAATTTCCCGTTGCACAAAAGTCTCACGTGGTGGCACTTTGTTCTCCTAAATGTACTGGGACAATCTATGGATCATTCGATAATAGAATAGCAAGTCTGAGAGGACTCAGAGCAGGACCACAAGTATAATATGTTATGTGGCTGTGTTGTGTGGTGATGTGTGCTGTGCTACATTGGTGGCATAGCATACAACATATATATAATATATTACTGTGATATATACTATATTGATAGTGTATTTGATGGAGTATATGTTGAAAAGAAAAGAAATAGAATAAGTTTAAAGTAAGAGATAGGGTGATCTTTGTTATATATTATATCATATTAGTATGTTATATTGAGTTGAGATATACTATATTGATAGTAGGTTTGATAGAGGTTATATAAAAATAAGAATGTGCTTAGAATAAGAGATATTGAATTAGAGTTGGTAGGGAAATATAAATGAAATAGATTTAAGTAATAAGAAGGGTTAGGGGCTGGAAAGCTGTTGGAAGTCAATAGGGAGGTGGGAGGAAAAGGGTGGGGGTTAGAGCAGGGGGCAAAATGGGATTATTTGTGTCAAATTTGCAAAATTTTCTTTGTTTTACCACTCACTAATAAAAAATTTTATTAATAAAAAGAGCAGAACCACAAGTGACAAAAGGCACAGATTGGACACTTGCCAGCTTCCCTCAAGTTTTGATGGGAAATGGAGGCAGCTTGGTGGAATGTTGGACAAGTGACAGTTGAAAAGTCCATTGGACAGCAGTCGGAGAGCCAAGCTGCAAGACCAGGATGCCTACATTTCCCATCAAAACTTGAGGGAAGCTGACAAGTGTCCAACCTGTGTCAGGCGTCACTTGTGGTCCCGCTCTCAGACCCCAGGAAATGGTCTTGATAATACACTTTACACCAAAAACTGAGGCTTGCAACGTGCACTGGGGCTGAATGGAGTAGCGTGTCTCAGCTGAAAAAGGATGATAGAGACCAGATTTAAAAGTCTGAAAAGAATCATGGACTTTATTGAGGGATTTGATACAATATGGGGATGGAGGAGAGAATTTACCCTAAGCAATATAGTAAAGAGTCCAGTAGCACCTTTAAGACTAACCAACTTGATTGTAGCATAAGCTTTCACAAGCCACAGCTCTCTTTGTCAATGATGTATCTCAAAAGCTTATGCTACAATCAAGTTGGTTAGTCTTAAAGGTCCTACTGGACTCTTTACTATTTTGCAACTACAGACTAACACAGCTAACTCCTCTGGATCTATATCCTAAGCAATGCTAGAAAATGCTAAATTAAAGCAAAAAGCACACTTCCTTACCCCAAGCAAACACTAAATCAAGACACAAGTAGCACATTTCCTATCCAAATTAACAATACACCAGCAATACCCAGAAATCAATAAGAGCAACTCCAATTTGGAGCAGGAATTATTATTATTATTTATTTTATTTATGTAAATGTGAGAAAAATGAGAAACAAGACAGAGGAGAAGTGAGTATGTTGGCACAGTGATGTCCAATCTTCCAGTTGTGAAATCCGAACTATTAGAGAGGGGCAAAATGCCCCTCTTTGTGGTGCAATGTGGCTTGGAAAATGTGTGTGTGTGTGTGTGTGTGTGTGTGTGTGATGTGCTGTCAAGTCGCCTCCAACCTATGGTGACCCTGTGAATGAAAGACCTCCAAAATGTCCTATCCTTAACAGACTTGCTCAGATCCTGCAAACTGGAGGACGTGGCTTCTTTTATTGAGTCCAGCCATCTCCTTTTAGGGCTTCCTCTTTTCCTGCTGCCTTCCACTTTCCCCAGCATTATTGACTTTTCCAGAGAATCTTGTCTTCGCACAATGTAACCAAAGTACAATAGCCTCCGTTTTGTCATTTTAGCTTCTAAGGAGAACGCAGGCTTGATTTGATCTAGGACCCACTTACTTGACTTTTTGCCTGTCCATGATATTTGCAAAACTTTCCTCCGGCACCACATTTCAAATGAATCAATTTTCTTTCTGTCAGCTTTCTTCACTGTCTTTACTGTGAAAGTTGTCTTGGAAAATAGGAGGAGATAAATTAAGATGGAGATCAAAGATATCCCTTTCCTAGTCTGTGTAGAAACCAGGACGAAGAAGGAAGAGCCCGTGCTCTGGGACTCTTCTGCAGCCCAGTCGAAGCCAAGGATCAGACAGAGAGCCAAACTACAAGTGACGCCTTACACAGGTTGGACACTTGTCAGCTTCCCTCAAGTTTTGATGGGAAATGTAGGCGCCCTGGTTTTACAGCTTGGCTCTCCATTACAGCTGCAAGACCAGGACGCCTACATTTCCCATCAAAACTTGAGGGAAGCCGACTAGTGTCCAACCTGTGTAAGACGTCACTTGTAGTTTGGCTCTCAATTTTCTGGCTAGAGTCAGACTAGATATATTGTTGGGGGCCCATTGAATAAAATGGATCCTCTTTAGGACACGAAGGAATTGCCATGGAGGATAAAAGAATAACTTGGGAGTTGGGTAACGTATCAGGAGAAAACTAAAATTGGAAGGGCTCTTGAGAAAATGAGCTGTGATGGGGCAGTGAGAGAAGAGTTGCCAAACAGAAGGCATGATGCTGAATCATATATTCAGTAGCAACTCTGGGACACTGGGAAGGTATGGCTCAGAGGTTTCCTGCTGTCACGGGGCACTTAACATCCAGATTACATAAATGATCAGTGACTGCTACCATGTAAAGGATAATACAGGAAGATGCGTCTTTTTCTTCCAGCCCGTTGTGGCTTAATTGCTTTCACCCTGTTGCACAATTTGCCCTTCTCTTCTCTGAGAAAAGGTTTTTCCTTCGAAAGCGGTCACTGTCGCAAGACTGCTGCTGGCGGTATCATTGCTTCAAGATCCATCTCGAGTCACGAAACACGGCGATTGCGCACCCATGCTCTGTGCTTGCCTTGCGGGGGCTGGGCATTAAAAAATGCAGTACAGATATTCAGACTGGGAGCAAAGGGTGAATACATGAAAACGGAGAGGGGTGTACTGCCAACACTGGAACCATAGCATGAAGGTTCATTAATTAACATTATCTTCACTTGGATTTTGTGTGACGTGAATGCAGAACTTCTGTCTTGTTCTTTGCTTCTGCCCTTCCCGGCTAGAGAGCAAAGAGGTTGTTTGTCAAGGCAAACTAGCATTTGGGTGATCATCTGCAAGCAGAATCCTGTTTTCACAAGCTAACAATACCTAAAGCTGCTGTAGCACAGTGATTAAGTGGTTTGTCTGCAAATCAGCACTCTGCTGGTTTGAATCCCACTCCTGCCATGAGCTCAGTTGGCAAATCCTAGTGAACTTTTAGGGGAAGACCGGAAGGTGCGTTTGACCTCAGGACACATTCAATGATTCCCAGTAGTAGCTGCATACTGTTTAGAATGTGAGGAGTGAGGACCAATCAGGCCACACATGCAAATGACCTCTGTGTTCCAACTGTCTCTGGGCGGGAATGAAGTGTGGAATGTTGTGTGCCTCAATCAGGCTGCATATGCAAATAACCATGAAAGGCTGGCTCAGTCAGGGAAGAGTGGCTGAGCTGGCAGTGGGTGGGGGCGCAAGCAGGCAGCAGCCTGCCAGCCACACAGGGAAGCTGTATCCCTTTGGGAAAACACATTTTACCCCTTTTGACCCCCTTAGGGGGCGAATTTCTTAAAAATCTCTTCTTAGTGGGTGTTTACATCATGAAAGGAATGTTCTTCCCAAATTTCATGTTTCTAGGTCCAGGGGTTTGGGCTGGGCATTGATGAGTCAGTCAGGACACTTGTCTTTATATATATAGATTGGCTGTGAAGGAGGAAGAGCTCCCATCCCAAACCACTGCAGGATGTGCTTGCAAACTCTGGGGAAGTGGGGTAGAGTAGTCTTGTTTCCTTCCCAGTCAATCCTTTCCCTGGTTTTTGTTTTGGAGGGGGTTCTTCCAGGCAAGAGGGAGCTTGAGATCCTCGTGCCCTGTTGGGAAGGAAAGGTTACCTCTAATGAGCACGTACCAAGTATATCTCGCTGATCAGCTTGGACATCCTTCGGAACAAAAGGGTGTGCAGTAATTTCAACTGTCAGGGAAAGCTGCCTGATCCTGCAATCTGTGGTGCAAGACTGAAGCATTCAGGGTTGCTCTCACACATCGACAGGCACATTGATGGCTATTGTGCCTCTACAACAATAATTTGAAATTGGAATTTCCTATACTGACAATGATTGTGACAATGCAACGGGAGATAGCCCAAGGAGGTGCAGATGCAGTGCAGGACTGGCTGCAAGAGTCCTTGAAGCTGTGCAGATTATGGTGTGATTTTGCAGGAAAACTCCCAGGGTGGTGCACCCACCATTGTAGCTATGCATGATACACTTGCACTGGGCAAATTCTTGTATGGATTAGATGCAGGCCTGATGGGGGAAGGCTGAGAAAAGCGGTAACAAGAAGTACAGTCTCTTGCATACTGAAAATTTTAAAGATTGCCCTTGTACCCATCCAGCACTGTCATTGCAGGTTTTTCAGAGAGTCAAAGGAGGGAGGAGGGAGCCGCACTGCTCCATGCTGTTATTTACTTGCATGTTGTCTAGTGGCCAAGCTGTTCCTTTGTTGTGCCCTGCCATAATCTCTCTTCAAATAGATCTGTGGAGTGCTTCCAACTCCTGCAAAAAGACTGGAGCCCGTAACGGCAGAAGAAATAAACCAGTGTGATCACAGCCAGTTTAGTGTAGGGGTTACAATGCTAGACTAGGTCTGGAAGAGGCCCAGGTTCGAATCCATGCTCTGCCATGGAAGTTCACAGGGTGACCGTGGTCCAGCCACACATTCTCAGCCTAACCTACCTCACAGGGTGGTTGTGAGGATAAACTGGAGGGAGACCTTTCTCTATCTGTCCTGAGCTCCTTGGGGAAGGGTGGGTTAAAAATGTGCTAGAGAGACAGACAATGAGGCGGCTCCAGTGGGCTGCACCCAGGCCAAATACGAGGGACCACAGCATCTGTTTCACACTTTCATCTCTCCCTTTTTCAAAAGAACTCAGTGCAGCAGATCTGGCGGTCCTCCTGACTAGAGTTGTGCGCTTCGAGTGTCCAATTTGGGTCTTTAACTCAAATCAAACCTGAATCTGGTAGATTTGGTACTTTCGAATCAGCTCCAGCGTTGCTGAGCCGATTCGGAAATACCGAATCAAAGCTTTCTGAATGCATCGGAGCATTTTGGAAAGCTTTGGGCAGCAGCCAGCACTTTTCTTGCTGCTTGCAAGCAGCAAGAAAAGTGTTGCTTTCAAACTTCCTGCCCCGATGCTTTTTTCACCCAATGGGAGGGGGGAGAATAGGGGATTCTCCCCCCTCCCATTGGGTGAAAAAAGCGGCGGGGCAGGAACTTTTTCAGGCGCACACCCCACTGCATCTTCACAACAACTTTGTGAGGTAGATTAGATGAGAGATAGGCCTAATGCCAAGCAGAAACCTTGTGGGGGATTTGAACCTGGCTCTCTCAGATCCCAGTACAATATTCTAACCACTATACCACACACTCTGTGTCTAGAATGCCTATTAGCTTGGGCTGGTCCTGCAGCACCCCCCTGGGGTCACCTTGGGGACAAGTGTGGTGTCAGTAGTTAAACGAATGAGCTGGGAATCATGGGCTCAAGAATGAGCAGCCAATTGATCTCAGTCACAGCTGTACAATATAAGGACGGACATATTTTACAAGAGCAAGGCAAGAAACACTCAAGTCCTTGTGGGGCCTTTTCAGCCAGCAGCAAAGCGCTATAGCAACACTCGAGACTCAGGCCACAAACGGTTTCCTTGAATCCTGGGCAGCTCACCCAGAGTATGTACGTCCACGGCATTCAAACATAGGAGAGGATGCCCGAGGAAGATGCCAGTAGCCGAGGTTTCCGAGTGCAAGGCTGTGGCCTTTCAATGGTACCTTTCCTTCTATTATCATCGGTAGGAGAGAAACTCAATAAACCGTCGGGGGATCTGTAGTGTGGCAATTCTCTCCAGGGCATGCTGGCCGAAGGCTCTCCGGAGGCTGAGGCGGCAGAGCTGAGACAAGGTCAGGGGTGTTTCTGGAAAAGAGAAGGGGGAGAGAAGGGAGGCATTCTGGCTGCAGACCCCAGCCCACCAGCCCGCCAAGCGGATGTTGCGGCTGGCTGTTCTCTCCCATTGACTCCAACAAAAAACTTCAAGCAAAACCATGCTGAGCTGGTGGAATACAGCGGTTTAGCACTGCAGTTGTGAGCCAGGAAATTCCCTGGCTCCACGAAAATCCTATTATATAAAAAGAAAGCTGTGTTGGTGACGACTCACCTTTTATCCTGGTGCGCCTCCAGAGGGCGCCGTCGCAACAGGAAGCCCAGGTGAGGCAGCCTGCCCCTATTGGGGGGGGGGGGGGTGCTCCATTTTCTAGAGCCCATTTTTTTTAAAAAAGGGCTTGGTTGCTAGTATTTAGTAAAAGGCAAAAAATGTATATGATCTTAAGAAAAACCAGAGTGTTCCTTGGTTCCACTCTCAACTCAGCCCAATTCTATCAGCAGTATACGGATTTGGGACCCTGTTACCTATCAAATTTTTAATTCATCTTCCCCCTCAAGGGATTCAGCACAATGGCCAACAGTGTTATTTTCTCCTCTTTCATATCCTCACAACAGCCCTGTGAGGTGGGCTAGGTTGAGGGGGAGTAACTGACCCCAGGTCATGTGTAACCCCTGTGAGGTTAATTGGTTTAGCCCAGTGGGGTGGAGTCAGAAGCTAGAGGCAGGCTGCTGAGGAGGAGCCTGTTTGCGGGGAGCTTAATAAATTATAAGCTCTTATCACCTTGAATAAGGGCTATAATTCCCAACAAGAAGACGGAAGCCTGTGGTACAGCTGCTTCAAATGGATGAGAGAGGACTCATCACTTCTTGGATGTTGAACTGTTTGCTTTTTCAAGGACATTGTTGATTTGGAGTTTTTTTAAGGTTGCACTTAAGAGTTCATTTTTTTTAAAAAAAGTTTTATTTTATTAATTGTTAAAAAGTTTAAAAGAAAAAAAAAGTTATTTCTTAAAATTTTGTGTAAGTTGCTTCCTAAGCCCTATAGAACCCATGAAAAGAGAAGTTACACATGCACTCAGCTTAATGTCCAAGTTGGGGAGGGGAGGTTTGAACCTCAGTTTCTCCAGCCCTAATTTGATGCTTATTTATTTATATAGCTGTCCTTTCTCTAAGGAGCTCAGGGTGCCGGATCCTCCATTTTATCCTCCCAACAACACTATGAGGTGGCTTAGATGGAGCAAGAATGACTCGCCCAAGGTTGTTACAAAGGGGTAAGCACGTAAGTTTATCATAGCAAAATAAAACTTTTGACTTATTTGGTCCAAGGCCATTTGATACGTTTCAAGGCAAGTAGGGACACACTAACCACTACACAATACGACCTACCTCGATGTCTCTATGCCAATAAGCAGCTTCACACGTTTGCCACAGAACATTCGATACATGGAGGTATATGAACTCATGCCAAGGAAACAGGGTGGAAAAAATGGCTGCCACCTTCAACCGCAGGGAAGTGGCAGCAGGCCCCCACCCCACCTACTTTCATAATACTCAAAGCACTTGGTGGTCTGGCTGCTGTTCCAGCTGTAGTCAGAAGGTTTCTTCCCTCGATTGTCCCTGGCATAGAGATTCCCACCGAATTCGACCAGCATCTGCACTAGGTCGGCGTTTTTCACTTTGGCGGCATGGTGGAGGGCGGTCTCATGAAGTTTGGCCGCATTCACGTTGGCACCTGGCAAGAAGAAGAGGAAAAACAAGAGGAAATGGGGAGCTGGCAAGAGATCCCCAAAGCCTGTACTCTCCCATTGTTTTTGCAGAATGTGAACCTAGCTCGGGAGTCCCCAGCCTTTGTGAACCAACAGGCACCTTTGGAATTCTGTCACAGAGTAGTGGGCACAATTACAAAATGGCCGCCACAACAGACAAAGCCAGATTCAAAATGGCTGCCGCAGGAGGCGGAGCCAATCACAAAATGTCAGGAAGCAAGGTTATGCATAACTTGAATGATAACTCCTCTCAGGCTAATGCTCTGCTTAAGAGGAGGCCTTTTTAAATGAACATATTGTTGAAAGAACATTTCCTTCCCTCCTCACAGCTTACCTTCAGTCACAGTGAAGATCCTTGTGCTGGGGTGGCATCTATTACCATAGCAATATTTTTTTGAATCTGCACAGCCAATCAGAAGTCCTTCTGGGCAAAAGCCCCACTTTGCCTTGCCCACATTCTAAAAATACTTGACGGGCACCCAAAGGTGCCACATTGGGCCCCCCCGACCTAGCTAATTGCACATATAGAAGGATATTATTTGTTTGTTTGTTTACTACCAACAGAGCCTGTTTTTTAAAAAATGGGCCCTAGAAAATGGAGCGTCAGGATGCTGGGCTTCCCACAAGGTTGGCACCCTCTGGAGGGACGGGTGCCCTTGCCTGAGCCTTCCACTCTGGTGGCGCCCTCCAGAGGGACAAGCCCTCTTTCCTGAGCTTTCCATTGCGGTGGCACCCCCCAGAGGGACGGGCCCCCTCGCCTGGGCTTCCCACTGCAGCAGCAGCCTCTGGAGGTCGTATTGGCAACGACTCATTTTTTATCCTGGTGCTCCTGAGTAGGCGCACCAGCATAAAAAGTGAGTCGTTGCCAATACAGCTTGCCTTTTATATAGAAAGACAGTCCTTCCTTCTTGCTGAGACTCAAAGAGGATTCCACAGTGTGAGATTAGTATGGTTAATATCAAGAACATTTCCATAAACAATACCATAAGGTAAATAGATACAAGTTTACAAAGACATAGCAGTAGCAGGAATCCAATACAACATAGTGGTAAAGTCTATGGTTTCTAACTCATTAGCAAAGAATCTGAGACCCCCTCCCTACAATACAGCCCTCTTATCTGAGTAAAAAGCCTTTTCGAATAATTCAGTTTTGCATTGTAGCCCCAAACAGCCTGCTGTCTTTCAGATTTTGTCCTCTGAAACAGACGAGGAACTGCTCCAATTAACAATAAACTAAGCCTCTTCACTCACACCATTTGAGTATCAGCGGCGTTAATCTGTCATGGCTTGGTAGTCTGAAACAAAGTCCTCGTGAAAGTCTAAGACGAGGCATACAGCGTGGCACAGAGAAACATACTGGACTGTCAGGAACACAGAACAGCGCTGTAATAATGGGTAGCCATGTACATCTGTTGCAGAAAAAATCGACAAAACTCTCATGGCACGTTAAAGACGCACAGGTTTTTATTCGGGCACTTGTTAGATGAAATGGCCTCTAGGTCATGAAAGGTTATGCTCAGATAAAAACTAGTTAGCCTTTAAGGTGCTAAGAGAATCTGGTTAATAATAGAACAGCATCTAAATGTTTGCAACAGTTCCCCAGCGCTGAATCTCCCTTTCCTGGAAGAGCATCAAAGTCCAGATCTCAACATTTCCCAGTATTTATGCAACTCCTTTTCTGTTCAAATGCAGCATGCAAACAACTTGGAGTTAATCTGGCATTGGATTTGCAATACGCGTCGTGTTATGCCTCGGAGTACACTGACCTCTTTGTGTGTGGCAAGAGTTCTTGTGACCCACAGGACGGTCTTAGAGCCAAGCTACAAGGGACGCCTGACACAGGTTGGACACTTGTCAGCTTCCCTCAAGTTTTGATGGGAAATGTAGGCATCCTGGTCTTGCAGCTCGGCTCTCCGACTGCTGTCCAATGGACTTTTCAACTGTCACTTGTCCAACATTCCACCAAGCTGCCTACATTTCCCATCAAAACTTGAGGGAAGCTGGCAAGTGTCCAACCTGTGTCAGGCATTACTTGTAGTTTGGCTCTCAGTCAGTGGGCTACTGGGGCAGCTGCCCTGGGCGCTGTGCTGAGCGGGGGGGAAGGGGGGGACGGGGACGACTGACTGCCTATGGCTCTGCTTCCTCCAACAGAAAAAAGAGCAGGCTTTCAACAATGCCACTCATATCCAACCTGCTCAGGGCTTGAACTACCTGTTTGCAGTGACACTTTTGTGACACCCCATCCAGGGCTCAGGCAGTTGGCTTCTGGCAATGGCTCTCATTTGCCTCATGCGGGCCAAGGGCAGCCCCTCGATTGGCCGAGGCTGCTGGGGTGCTTGTGCAGAGATTCTGCAACCCCATCCTGCACTTTTGCCCAGGGCTCCAGGATCACTAAGATTGCCCCCGGTGACCCAGCTGGAAGAGGCCAAAATGTGGTGGGGAAAAGCCACGTGAAAAGCAGCTCTCTTTTTAAATCTGCCCCCCTCCCAAAGACAGGGTACAAATAAGAAAAGAGAATCAAGCCCACGGCAGAAGAAAAGCATGCTTGCCCATGTCCCACACCTGCGTTGAGCAGCAGCTTCACGCAATCCAGGTGCTCTCTGGCACAGGCCACGTGCAAAGGGGTCCCGAAGTGGCAGTCGTGGGCCTCCAGGTTTGCTCCAGCGTTGATCAGAACCTGCACACAGTCTGCACTGCCTTTAGCAAGGAGAGATGAGACTAAAATCAACGGAGATCGCAGAGAAACACAAATGGGCCTATGGGGAGAGGGAACCCCCCCCTTGCAAAACTCAAGACATATGTATGCTTGTGTGCAGGCATGCAAATGACTGGCAAAACCAGAAAGAGGCTCCAAATTATTTAGCAAAATAGAAAAGAGTCCAGTAGCAACTTTACTGTAGCATAAGCTTTCGAGAACCACAGCTCTCTTCGTCAGATGCATCGTCAGCTTTTGAGAACCACAGATCTCTTCATCAGATGCAGAGAGCTGTGGTTCTCGAAAGCTTATGTTACAGTAAAGTTGGTTAGTCTTAAAGGTGCTACTGGACTCTTTTCTATTTTGCAACTACAGACTAATACGGCTAACTCCTCTGGACCAAATTATTTAGTGAAACATTTCCCATCGTCCGTAACACAGATTTCAGGAAGTCAAAGTGACAGTTCTGTGGAAAGACAAGGTGGGAGAGAATTCTTAGAAAGTGACATTTGATCTGGGCCAGCTCGAGGCATTTTGTTGCTGATGTCTCTTTCTGCTCTACTGCCAGCTGGGTCTGTGGCAAGTCCCTGAAGCACAGCCACATGGGCTCAGCTCAGACCAGCCAGCAACAGGGAGGCATCGGGGCGTAGCGGCAAGAAGTGAGAGGAGCTCTTGTGCTGTCCCAAGCAGTCATCGGGTAGCTGGACTGGAGAACTAGCCCTGCATCTGCTGAGAGGTTTAGGTATCAACCTTGGGAACAGCTGCTGCTTCATATGGGTCCTTGGACTCAGAGTGTCTGTGACCCCTGCATCACAGCTCCCTCCCTGTCTCCTCCACTCATCAACAAAAACAAAGAAGAGTCCTGCTGGGTCAGACTAATGTTCAACTAGTCCTGCATTCTGTTGCACGTAATAGCCAATCAGTTACTCTGGAGGAGGCTTGCCAACACCGCCCCCCCGCCATTGGGGGTAAGGGATCTCCCGCCACAGGTTCTTGTTTACTGCTGCTGTTCAGAGAGAAGGTGGGAGAGATATTTTTTAAAATGGCTGTGGGTCCAAGGGTGTGATGTCACTTCCAGGGAATTAACATCACTCCTTTCCAGGAAACATCAGGAAGTCCATGGTTTTACCATAAGAGTTTCTGGTGATTCCTAGAGAGGAGTGATGTCGCTTACGGGATTTCCAGGAAGTGACATCATGCCATTGCTAATGGCCTCCCTAGGCCTCCTGCTGGTTGCCTGGCAGCACTACTGTGAAGGGCCAACATGAGGGCATAGAGGATAAGGCCTTCCCCTGATGTTTCCTCCTGATATTGGCATTCTGAGCTTTACTGTGACTTTAGATTAAATATCTAATTATAAAAAAGCCCCCAAAAAGGTTGAGGGAAAAGGGTGTGTAACTATGTTTAAGAAACAATGATTCAAAAAGCTGAATAAGCAAACGACATTTACACAAAGTCAATAAAATATATTAAAACATCTGTTCATGAATAATAAATATTATAAATTATAATATGAAATTATTATAAATAATAATAAATAGCCCTGTGGCGCAGAGTGGTAAGCGGCAGTACTGCAGCCCAAGCTCTGCTCATGACCCGAGTTCGATCCTGGCAGAAGCCGGGTTCAGATAACCGGCTCAAGGTTGACTTAGCCTTCCATCCTTCTGAGGTCGGTAAAATGAGTACCCAGGTTCCTGGGGGTAAAGTGTAGATGACTGGGGAAGGCAATAACAAACCACTCCATAAAAAGTCTGCCAAGAAAACGTCATGATGCAACGTCCCCCCATGGGTCAGTAATAACTCGGTGCTTACACAGGAGACTACTTTTCCCTTTTTAATAACAAATAATAAAAAATTACACAAAGGACTGGATGCATTTTGATAAAGTCTTCATCTGTCGCCCATCATCACTGAACAACCATAACATTAATGAGCAAAAAAGTGCCCATATATACCCACAAACAGGGATCTTGCACCCACAATAAACTCCATTCAAAGAAATACCCACAAAATAAAGTAAAATTGTGGGGGAGGAGTTCAGAACTGCTGGTAGGCTGTAGCTGTCTCATTAAACCAAGTGAATCCAAATTCGGCACAGGTAAGTGTCCGGAGCTGCCAGTCTCTGCACTGCCCACCCCACCTTTGCAGCAGCAACTGGCAGCTTTGTCAGGCTGTTTGCCACTCATCCCCCTTCCTGCCTGCAGCAGTCTTGGGACTAGAGATGGGCATGAACCAAAATACAAACCAAAATTCATGACGAACCAGGCTGGTTCGTGGTTCACGAACCAGCGGTTCGCCAGATCCCATTTCTGATGAACCACCACAACTTTAGGCTGGTTCATTTGGTTCCTTTTTTTGGTTCGTCACTGCAGACAGCCTGGTGCCTATCATTCAGTTTTCTAGGCAACAGGGGATGGACGTCCTGCAGACCTTCTGCTGACCCCAGAAGTGACCTTCTGCTGGCCTGGAAGTGACCTTCTGCTGGCCCGGAAGTGACCTTCTGCTGGCCTGGATGTGATGTTTTCACAAACCAAACAAACCGGTTCGGGAACCCGGGGCAGGTTCAGGAAAGTTCGTGGTTCATGAAATTTGATGAACCACGAACCACATGGTTTGGTTTTTTCCCGGTTTGTGTCCATCTCTACTTGGGACCCAGGGTAGCCTTGCCTCTTCCCCAGGTGGGCTGCAGGTGCAGTCCAGGAAAATCCTGGATAGAAGGAAGCCTCCAACAACCTGAGCCTGGAGAGAGCTCCAGGACAGCAAACAAGCCAAGGGTCAGGCCTGGACAGGTAAACCAGCCCTGGATGAGCTGGAAGGAAAAGAGCCAGTCCTTTCATGATGATATCATTTCCAGGAAGTGATGCCATCACTCCAGCTACGGGCACGCTCCCACACTTTGTGTGTTATGTGCCATCAAGTCACCTCTGACCTACAGCGACTCTATGAAGGAAAGACCTTCAAAACGTTCCATCATTAACAGACTTGCTCAGATCCTGCAAGCTGGAGGACGTGGCTTCCTTTATTGAGTCAAGCCATCTCATTTTGGGTGGCTTTACACGGGGCTAATTCTGGCCCTTGATTGATCGATTTGATCTCGATCTCAATCAAATCAAGCCTGAATTATCACTAGAAGCTAAAACAACAAAACTAAGGCTATCATACTTTGATCGCATTATGAGAAGACAAGATTCTCTGGAAAAGTCAATAATGCTAGGGAAAGTGGAAGGCAGTAGGAAAAGAGGAAGACCGAAAACAAGATGGCTGGACTCAATAAAGGAAGCCCCGTCCTCCAGTTTGCAGGATCTGAGCAAGTCTGTTTATGATAGGACATTTTGGAGGTCTTTCATTCATAGGGTCGCCATAGGTCAGAGGTGACTTGATGGCACATAACACACACACAATTCTGGTCTATTTGGGGCCAAAACTGGTCCCAGCAAAGTGCAGGAGCACACCCGCGGGCAGTGTACCATCTTCACTTCACGAAATGATGTCCTTGCACCTCACTGAGACCACCTCTGGTGTGCACTTTCCCAGGTTGCTTGCCGATGGTGGGTGATCTCCAGGGGGCTTGCCACCTCCTGCTGATCGCCAGTGATGGGCAGGCAACAGGGCAAACCCTTGGGGGATCTCCCACCACTGGCGGGCAATAGGGAAGCCTAGCCAGGAGGAATAAAAGGCTGACACAGCCCTTCCAGCTGATAGGCTGAGGAAAGTGCCATTCAGGGAAGCCAAGGCAGGATTGGAAGGGAGCCCAGGGGCGGGGCAAGGAAACTACTATATAAGTGAAATCCTGTGCAGGCTGACGGTGTGTGGATGGGAGGCAGCTTGGGAGAGGCTGTGTTCCTCAGTCCGGAGAAGGAATGAGGTGGTGCAAACCCCTTCCTTAGCTGTGTCTGATGCCTGAGGCCACCATCCATGGCAGAGGGCTGGCTGGGGGCACTCGTGAAGGAGCGGCCTTAGAGTAAAAAATTCTCTGAATTTTCCAATAAAGCTACTCACTGAGTTAGTATAATACACTGGAAAAGATTAACAATATCTCTCGGCATTGCTGATCTTGTCATCATCTGGATTAGTTAAGACAACGCAGAGTTCCTGCAGGACTTTCATGAGAACTGTGTAGAAATTGTGTGTTGTCTTAGCGAATCTACCTCACCTGCTTTAACGATACTCCATTTTCAAACGGCTTTACCTCAGCTTGAAAAAAAAAACACGTTTTTTTGACAGCTTGGCAGTTTGGGTGAAACATCTTTCTCACGAGGTGATAGAAAGCCAGTTTTTCAGTTTCAGCGGGTTGCTGGGTTGCACCCCCCCCACCTTTTTTCCCTTTTTGACTATCTAATACGCACAGATAGTATAAAAAAGAAGCCATTAAAAAACACAAGCTGTTAAACATAAGCAGTATAAAAATTATCCACCCAACAGAAGCAGACCATTAAAAAGCTGGTAAGATTAAACCCCTGGTTAAAAGCTTGAGTAAAAAGATGTGTTTTAGCCTGGTGCCTAAAAGAAAGTAAAGTGGGTGCCAAGTGAGCTTCGAGGGGGAGGGCATTCCAGATGTGAGGGGCCACCACAGAAAGTGCCCTGTCTTTAGTTGCCACCTGCCTCACCTCTGAAGATGAGGGCAATGAGAGCAGAGTTTGAAAGGTACATCTTAACTGGGAGGGCTGGAGAGTACAGGAGGAGATTGTCCTTCGCTATTTAGTGAGGCCTCGCTGCTTTAGGCACCCTGACCTGGATAGCCCAGGTGAGCCAGATCTCAAAAGCTAAGCAGGGTCGGCCTTGGTTAGTAATTGGATGGGAGACCTCCAACGAAGACCAGGGTTGCAGAGGCAGGCAAGGGCAAGCCATCTCTGATCTTCTCTTGCCATGAAAACCCCACCAGGAGTAGCCATAAGTCAGCTATGACTTGAGGGCACTCTCCACCACCACCACTGCTTTAGGCACTACTGCTGACCGTGCAGGCTTACCATTCATGCAGGCCTCATGGAGGGGGGAGGCAGTGTAGAGGGGAGGGTTGACCTTTGCCCCATGGAACAGCAGGACTTTCACACACTCGATGCTCCCAGAGGCACAGGCATCACAGAGCGGTGTGCTGCCATCAATGTTTCTGGCGTCCACCTGTGTTCACAGGAAAGATCCATCACCAGGGCTCATTTAGAGGGGGAATGCGCAGGAACGCAGTTCCAGCAGTTCCCCAAAGAGGTCACATGTCAGGTGACCTCTTTGGGGAAACCAGACTACACTTAAAAAATTCCTCTCCTAAGATCTTGTGCCTGCTCTGCCCTTGCTCTTTTCCATGGATCACAGCAGCTCAGACACTGGTAGCCAAGGGCTCTTCCGAATGGATAGTCCCCGTTGACCAGCAAGGCAGATGAGCCAGTCCCTGCCCGGTGTCTATCTGAGTGGCCCACTCTTGCCAACAGGGAGGCAGTGGAACCAATCGTTGTCCATCTTCTTCACCAATGCTCCCCCCCCCCCCCGCAAAACTCCTCAGTGCATTACAATATTGGTGATGGACAGGGGTCATTTTGTAGAAAAAGAGCTGGAGGAACTCATTAGCATAACTCATTAGCATATGCCACGGCCCTTGACATCACCGAAAGTGTGTCATTAGCACAACTGATTTGCATATGCAACACCCCATGACATCACCTATCCTGGCTGTTTTGGACCCAATCCTTCCAATCAGGGCTGAAATTGGGCCCAAAATGGCAAAAAAGGGGCTGAAAATAGCCGAAACGGGGCCCAAAATGGTCAGGATTGGGCTGCTGCTGAGTGGAAGAGTGATCCACCACCCATCAGAGGCCTGATCCGGGCCGTTTCAGCCCCAATCCAGGCTGAAATGTGCCCAAAATGGCCGAGAGTCAGGTAGGCGGGACCACCTGACATGTGACCTCTTTGGGGAACTGCCGGAACTGCGTTCTGGCACGTTCCCCCTCAAAATGAGCCCTGCCACCCGAACCCACAATAAGAAAAATGTGACAAGCGTATATTGTAAACCATATTCAATATACCATTAACAAGTGTGTAAACAGTATAATTATAGAAACACAAGATGAGGCTGATTCTGTGAACCCAGGCAGATCACGAGAGGGAGGGCAGGAAGGGTTACATCAGTGCTTCGTTCTTGCGGCCTTCTTACATGTCCAGGGTAATGCTGAGTGCTACCTTGGGGTCAGGTAGCAATTTTCCCCAGGACAAATTGGCCATCCTCTGGGCACAGAGCAAAGGTCACTGGGTGTGTGGGGGGAAGAGGTAGTTGTGAATTCCCTGCATTGTGCAGGGGGGTGGACTAGATGACCCTGGAGGTCCCTTCCAACCCTATGATTCTGTGTTATATAAGCTGATGTTATTTGGCATCTTCTATAGAAGGGGTGAAACACCATTTTTGGTTCCTTGTTTTGGTGGCTGTTTTGAAACTGAATACACAGAAATGGTCTGATTAATAGAATTTGGCTGGCAATTCATAGTTTGTCATGTGTTAACTCCTTTTTGATGTTTCTTACCTTTCTACAATTATTTACTTTTGTTTCTTTTTCTGTGCATTTACACACTTATTAATGGTATAGTGAATACAGTTCACAATCATATACTCCTTGCATGTTTTTCTATTGCGGGTTCAGGTGTGTTTTCCTTTTGTTTTTAATATATCTTCTTGTACTCGTGTAGTTTATTTTTTTAGTCTCTAAGGGGCTGCTGGATGTCTGTTTCACTTCGCTCCCTGGACCTTCACTTTGTAGCCACGTACCTGGGCTCCTGCAGCCAGCAGGAGTTTCACGCACTGCGTCTGGCCGCGCAGACTGGCCTCGTGCAAGGGCGTGATAGAGTCATAGGTGACCAGATTGACGCAAGCTCCATTTCGTATGAGCTCCTGCAGTTGCACGCTCTCTCCTCCCCGAGCTGCTTCATGAACGGGAGTTCTATCCGCCCAAAAACCTGGGAAGAAAATGGACAATCTGAGCGTTGCTGCTTTACAAACAGAGACATTTCCAAAGGATATGCAAAACCCCGTTTGGGGGTAAACTAAGGATGACATGAGTCTCCAAGGCTGTTCTAAGATTCCTGATGGTATTATAAACACAGAAATGGTACCTGCAATCTCAAGTTCACAGAAATAGGTTCCAGAGTTTTTGCAGAATCACAGCTGGGCCGTTTCCAGACGGCTTACCTGCCTCTGGAACGTCGCGCCATCTTGCGGGGAAAACGCGAAATATTGTGTTTTCTTGCGCGAGTTTTGCGCGATGTCACACGACGTCGTGCAAAACTCGCGCGAGAAAACGTGATATTTCGTGTTTTCCCCGCAAGATGGTGCGACGTTCCGGAGGCAGGTAAGCCGTCTGGAAACGGCCCTGGTCAAAAGACTTGCAAAGACTTTATGCTGAATCAGGTCCACGCAGGAAAAACAGACATAATAGAATTACAAACAGGGAGCCAACAGATGATGGCTTGAAAGGCAAAGCATCTGTCCAAAGATGGGGGAAGCTCCAAGAATCTTTACTTGGCTCAGTTTTTCTCTGGTTGCCGCTGCTCAGATAGCAATGATATATTTTTCAGCGTCTTTAAAGCCACAAAGTTTTCATCAGTTGCCATCACCGGGCAGTCTCCTGTCCTGTCCCTCATTCAAAATGCATTAGCGTTAACTGATCAGCGTTAAAGTATATTAAAGCGCATTGGGTATTTCTTTCTGAAACTGTTGAGTAGTAGAGCGACTGCTTTTCTTCTCTGTGATGTGAGAGACGCAGAGATTAAAAGAAACAGTTATGGCCGCTCTGGGGTACCCCAAAACCTTCTGGCAAAGAATGAGACAGTGCATGTACTCAAGTATGCCACACGGTTTCATAGCCAGAGAGTTTGCAGGAAACATCCAAATTGTTAAACAATGCAGAAATTTGCCATTGTGCACCTGAAATTATGATAGGATTACCTCTATACGCAATTTTGTGTGTGTGTGTGGGGGGGGGGGGCGGGATCCAAGAATGTATGAAAAGAAAAGCAGCGAGAGTAAAAAGAAGCCTTGAGGCATCTCAGAGAGAGATTTATGGGTGCAGAAGCTTTTATGGGCTAGAGCCAACTTCATGTGTCTGAAACATTGGGCCGCAGTTCATTAAAGTTTATATTACACTAGTCATGACTCATGACATATGCGGCGCCATCATAAAAAGATCCAGAGGAGTTAGCCGTGTTCGCCTGTAGTTTCAAAATAGTAAAAAGTCCAGTAGCATGTTTAAGACTAACCAACTTTATTGTAGCATAAGCTTTTGTGAATCACAGCTCTTCGTCAGATGCATCACCAGCTTTCGAGAACCACAGCTCTCTTCGTCAGACGCATCTGATGAAGAGAGCTGTGGTTCTCGAAAGCTGACAATGCATCTGACAAAGAGAGCTGTGGTTCTTGAAAGCTGATGATATATCTGACAAAGAGAGCTGTGGCTCTCGAAAGCTTATGCTACAATAAAGCTGGTTAGTCTTAAATATGCTACTGGACTTTTTACTATCATAAACAGAGTTGCACCCACCCTTCTATTGAAGGACTAAGTTTGCAGGCCTCAGGGCACTTTCCTGAGACTAAGCCCCACTGAATAACATGGAACTTGCTTCTGAGTAGACCTGCTTAGGATTGCTCCCTCAGATGGCAGGGTGGAGCTCTGCCAAGGACGGGACTGGAAATCCACTGGTGTTTCACAAGACTCTTGATTATTTCTATGCACCCTCGCTTCTCCATATATTGTTTGTCAGATTGCAAACAGACTTAGCTGAGATGGCCAAACTTACAGCGTTAATTAGAGACAAAACACTCTCTATATTCATGACAAATTGGAAACCCTTTATGGACTATCTGCGAGAGATGAAGAAAAATGAATTAATAATTTGTGTTTTTGATTTTTAAGAATAAGGACCTGAGACATCAAGAAGATGAGACACAGAAAAAAGATATTAATTAGACTACAAGCTGATTGATAATAAAGGAGGAAGTGTTTGTAGGTGAAAAACTGTAATGGATTAATAATATACTTATTATGCTTTTTATTGTTTTTATTTTATAGATTGATATGTTGGCTCTTTGTAGTTGTGTTTTCGTTATGTTTTATTTTCTTTCTTTTGTTCTATCTTTTAACCTTTCCACAATAAAAGAAAAAATTAAATAAAAAAAAAGAATTTAGACTGCAAAGACTGGGGCAGGGAGGGACTGTTGTCTGCTGGGCCCTCTGTAAAGGAGCTTCTACCTTTACGGCAAAAAACATTACAAACTTTCGCCATTACGCTTGGATTTCCAAAAGACCCCATACAGGACTCTTCTCTCCATTGACTGCAGATTGGAAGGTTCTCAGCTCTTCTAAGTGCCAAGCGCATGGATGGCACTCGAGAAACAACACCCGCTCGACAAAACACAGAAATTTCCTTGTAATTTGCTTAGCAAGCAATTTTGCAAACATGTAAAATGATTATTTTACTTTTCGACATACCGATGGCTTATCATTTTATTCTTTATGGGGAGGACTGTTAGGGGCAGGTGAATTAAAAGGGTTCAAGAGGAAGGCAGCTACAAGGAGGCCGATGTCAGCAAAAGATTTATTTTCATTCTTTGGCGCAGATAGAAAGATCCCTCGCAACATGTACCACGTGGTGTGTCAGTAAGGACATGGTGAAAGGCCAAATGGGGACAAGGGAAAATGAGATGGGAATGGATGACCAGGCTGCCACCTGCATACGGCTGTTAAGTATAGATCTGGTAAACACGAGAGAGAGAAAAACCCAGTTTGCAAACACAGTCACTCTCTATGCCTGTGAAAGAGGCGACACTGGAAGACTGTGACCTCCTTTCCTGACCCTCAGTATCACGTCTGTCCAGCTGCAAAAACCTGAAAGTCCCCTGTCAGGTTTAGTGCCAAAGAAAGGCTGTATGTCCAACCTTCTCCCAGTGAAAATAAAGATTTGCAGCCACGGATTTATTGTGGCAAATGCTTTTGAGGGCTTGAGCCTGCTTTGGCCTGAAGCTGAGAGAGAGAGAGAGAGAGAGAGAGAGAGAGAGAGAGAGAGAGAGAGAGAGAGAGAGAGAGAAAGAAAGAAAGAAAGAAAGAAGAGGGAGACTAGAATAAGAAAGAAAATAAAGGAAGGAAGGGGAATAGAATAGAATGAAGAAAACAGAGAGAGTGAGAAAGGTTAGAATAGAAAGAAAGAAAAAGAAAAGAGGTGAAAGAAAGAAAGAAAGAAAGAAAGAAAGAAAGAAAGAAAGAAAGAAAGAAAGAAAGAAAGAAAGAAAGAAAGAAAGGGAGGGAGGGAGGGAGGGAGGGAGACTAGAATAAGGAAGAAAATAGAGGAAGGAAGGAAGAGGAAGGAAGGAAATAGGTTATGAAGGAAAGGGAATAGAATGAAGAAAAGAGAGAGTGATGCCTTTCTATGCAAAACTAGAAAACACACAAGGCGTCTTTTCCAAAAGCTGTTATTAACCAGAGGCAACTGCCAGGGTTGCTGGGGGTGGGGGGTCGCCTCCGTCTGCGTTCCCTCCCCCTACATCTGCCCCCCCTCGTCCTCCCCTTCTCTCCTGCACAGCAAGAAAGACCCCCACTCACCAATCTCGCCCAGCAAGAAGCCGCTAGCCATGGTCCTCTCCATGGCTAGCCTGTCAAAACTACAAGTCCCGGCAGCCCCCTGCCCCGAGAGGGGAGGCGAGGAGCAGATCTCTGGGCTGCGTTTGTTGTTCTTGGGGCCTGGCGACGTCAGAACACAGCTTTGTTGCAAAGCCTGCTGGGAGTTGTAGTTCACTGTGCAGACTCGGCCAGGTCAAGCCTACGCTGGGCGGAGCCAGAAAGGACGTTCGTTCTTTCTTTCTTTCCATTCGATATACGTGTTTTCTTTCTTTGGTCTTTTCTTCCTGAATGTGCTTTTTTTCTTTCTTACTTACCTGGGGGGTTTTTTTTGCTTGCTTTCAGCACCGCTCCAAGATCAACTCAAGGTGCCCTCTGCTAAGAGCAGGTGGCCAATCTCCAGGTGGGCCCTGGAGATCTCCCAGAATACAACTGATCTCTGGACTGCAGACATCGGTTACCCAAGAGATAATGGCTGCTTTGGAGGGTGGACTCTATGGCATTATACCCCACTGAGGCTTCTCCCCCTCCCCCAGCCACACCCTCTCCAGGCTCCGCTCCCCAAATCTCCAGGAATTTCCCAACCCAGAGTGGGCAACCCTCGTCCAGGTTCTGAAACTTCTGGAGATATGGGGATGGAAACTGGGGAGACACTCCATAATGCCATATAGGGTTCACCCGCCAAAGCAGCCATTTTCTCCTGGGGAACTGATCTCCATTGTCTGGAGCTAAGTTGTAATTCTGGGGAAATTGCCAGGACCTATCTGGAGGTTGGCAACTGTCTCTTCCTTTTCAAACTTCTCAGGAGCTGTGGATGCAAATTAGGTGGTTCTCCCTCCTGGTCAGTTGGTTGCTAGAAGACAAACCCCCGGTGGGGAGTGGAGTGACCAAGGCCATTTCCACACACGTTGGATAATGCGTTTTAATGCACTTTAGCTATCCCTTGGAAGTGGATTTTTTGTTTCACAGATTAAAATCCAGTTCCAAATGATCTCTAAAGAGCGCTGAAAGGGCATTATCCAATGTGTGTGGAAGCAGTCTAAGTAAAGGAACTTTAAAACTAGACTCTTGAAAGCTCATACTCTGAAAATCTTGTTATAACAACAACAACAACAATAACAACATTCAATTTATATCCAGAGGAGTTAGCCGTGTTAGTCTGTAGTAGCAAAATCAAAAAGTGTCCAGTAGCACCTTTAAGACTAACCAATTTTATTGTAGCAGAAGCTTTCAAGAATCAAGTTCTCTTCATCAGATGCATGATACAAACTGGTCAAATACAGAAGAGGAGGAGGGAGAGGGGAGAGAAGGGGACATATATCTCTTTGTCAGATGCATCTGGCAGGGAGAGCTGTGGTTATCAAAGGCTTATACTACATAGGAATTGGATGCTTTTACTGCTGCAAACTAACACGGGAAACTGACTCCACACCAAAAGGAGATGTTTACATTTACTAGCAAAGGAATGTTTGGGTTGCCTCCCCGCTAATTGCATCTTGTCCCCTTCTGATATATGTCCCCTTCTCTCCCCTCTCCCTCCTCCTCTTCTGTATTTGACCAGTTTGTATCATGCATCTGACGAAGAGAACTTGATTCTCGAAAGCTTATGCTACAATAAAATTGGTTAGTCTTAAAGGTGCTACTGGACTCTTTTTGATTCAATTTATATACTGCCCTTCAGGACAACTTAATGCCCACTCAGAGCGGTTTACAAAGTATGCCATTATTATCCCCGCAACAAAACACCCTGTGAGGTGGATGGGGCTGAGAGAGCTCTGAGAGAGCTGTGACTAGCTGGCTTCAAGGGGAGGAGTGGGGAATCAAACCCGGCTCTCCAGATTAGAGTCCTGTGCTCTTAACCACTACACCAAACTGGCTCTCTAAGGTGCTACTGGACTCAAATCCTACTGTTCTACTGCAGCCCAACATGGCTACCCACCCAAAACCCTCTGCCATGGACTTACTCAAGAAGCTCTCTCAGACTTAGCTCTTCCCCCTAGTTACTACCATGATGACCTACTGTACAAGTTAATCGTAAGCCAAGGACCACAAAATAATGTATGTGGAAACGCTAACAAGCACTCTTTGCCAATAAAGATGAAATCACGTGGAATAGACCAATGATTAGTAGAGATGGACACGAACTGTAAAAAAACCCGAACCATGTGGTTCATGGTTCGTCAAATTTCACGAACCATGAACTTTCAGGAACCTGCCCCTGGTTCGCAAACTGGTTCGTTTGGTTCGTGAAAACATCACATTGGCACATTGGTAACTGATTGGCACCAGGCTGTCTGTACTGACGAACCAAAAAACGAACCAAACAAACCAGCCTAAAGTTCGTGGCGGTTCGTCAGAAATGGGATCTGATGAACTGCTGGTTCACGAACCATGAACCGGTTTGGTTCGTGCTTAATTTTGGTTCGTATTTTGGTTCGTGCCCATCTCTAATGATTAGTAGTAGGTTTAGTCACGATATTTGTTATTATTTCCCTACTTTTAACATTTATTTTTCTAAACGGTTGCATTTCAAGGGCAGTGCAGTGACTTTGCATCCATTTTTCAAAACTAAACAAAAGCTCTTTGCATATGCACCAGAACAATTGAGTCTTTGGTCTTGTCCAAATTAAGTTCTGGGCAGGGAAAAAGGGGATTCTGTATATGCTCAGAGTCACTCAGCAGAATTTGGCCTTGATTTATTTAAAAATATCTATAATATAGATTGCTTAAAAACAACAGCAAACATAATTGCACAACCCATTGAAACGTAGTCCTGCCTTTCATGATATACTATATACTAAAACCTTTACTGATATCTGGTAATTGTATGCTTCAGACTGCTTCTTTCTCAGTCTCTTATCCCTTGTTTACCCCTATTTAATCACACTTTTATTTGCACCCTATGAAACAACAAACAGACAGAACGGAACCTTTGTCCTCATGTGTAGCAACTTCAGGTCCCTTACACAGAGAATCACAACTGAAAGAATTTTGTGGAGATTCACACCAAGTGACTCCCTGGCCCCCATTCCTTCCTGCCCGCTTCTGTAATTTTTTCCTAATAAAAACGTAGAAAGTGGTTTCCTCTTCACAGTAAGTGAAGACATTAGCTCTGAGCCTCTGGCGTAGTGCATGTGAGAGCTGTAAATAAGGCTCTAAAATGCTGTGAACGGGGTGTGTAGTTTTTTGATAGAAGGTTTAAAAGGCAAGGAAGTAGGTTGGGAGGGAGGAAAGTGTGTGAGAAATGAAGTAACTTTGAGTAACAGATAAAGAGAGAGCGCCAGGAGGAAATCTTTCTGATGGACAAGAGGGGAGAAAAAGTGAACAGGGTAGGGGCAGTTTCCTTCTGCCCTCCATGCATCTGACGAAGAGAACGTGATTCTCGAAAGCTTATGCTACAATAAAATTGGTTAGTCTTAAAGGTGCTACTGGACTCTTTTTGATCATAGGAAAGGCTAGATTTGGTAAAGATTTGTTAAATTGCGCGAGTAGGAAAGGAACATATTACTGATACAACAGGGAAGGGTTAGGTTTATTGTATTGTCGAAGGCTTTCACGGCTGGAGAACGATGGTTGTTGGGGGTTTTCCGGGCTGTATTGCCGTGGTCTTGGCATTGTAGTTCCTGACGTTTCGCCAGCAGCTGTGGCTGGCATCTTCAGAGGTGTAGCACCAAAAGACAGAGATCTCTCAGTGTCACAGTGTGGAAAAGATGTAGGTCATTAGACAAATGACCTACATCTTTTCCACACTGTGACACTGAGAGATCTCTGTCTTTTGGTGCTACACCTCTGAAGATGCCAGCCACAGCTGCTGGCGAAACGTCAGGAACTACAATGCCAAGACCACGGCAATACAGCCCGGAAAACCCCCAACAACCATCGGTTAGGTTTATTGTTAGTTCTTGTAACATTTGTTTTGCTGGTTCAGTAGGGCATTTTTATAAAAAGAATAAGGTTGTCATAAAATGGAATGGTGAGTGCCTTTATATAGGGCGCAGGACAGTTTCCCAACCTTTTTTTTCCACGGAGGAACCCCTAAATCAACTTTTCAAATCCCAAGGAACCCTTACCTATGAAAATGTTTGTAGGCCAGAAAAAATTGACGGCGAGGAACACAACTGAACTACTGCTGAATTGTCATTTGTATTGTCTATGCTCTGTAACAATACAAAACGAACACAAACACAACGTAACTAAATATAACCTAAATAACCATGATACTTCAAGGCCTATTTGGAATTTTGCACAGTGTTTCAATTTTTTAAAATTTATTTACTCCACAATTTCTTACAGAAGCTCTGATGATGTCCTGCTTGGGAAACACTGGCGTACAGGATTATATTCTATTCCACGGGTTATCGTTTGTATTCTTATTCTTACTGCATTGTTTTCTACTCGAATCCCATTTTCCCATTGTTTATGATGTATCATGTCTGATTTTTGCATAGATTCTAATTTTTGTAATCCTGATCCTATTGCATTTAGTGGATGTTGGGTGTTATTTGAGTGTCTTGTTTTATACGGTGTAATCTATCTTGAGTCTTAGTGTGAAAGAAGGGCTATAAGCAAACGTGCTTGTATCGGAAGAAGGGAGCTTTGACTCTCGAATGCTTATACCGAACAATCTTGTTGGTCTCTAAGCTGCCACTGGGCTTGTTTGTCAGGAAATACTGGAGGAGAATGACAACCCAATGGAAAGTGTCTGGGTGAAGATAAAGGAGGGATGAGCAGCGTTGTGGTTGGGGTCTATTATAGACCGCCTGACCAAGGAGAAGAGGTGGATTCTGCCCTCCGTGAGCAGCTTAATAGGGCATCCAAGAAACTCGACCGTGTAGTTATGAAAGACTTCAACATCCCTGATGTATGCTGGGAGATGAACTCTACTATGGGTCCAGGAACATGCAACTTCCTGACCTGCCTGGCCGACAACTTCCTCTCTCAAATGGTGGAGAAAGCGTCTAGGATGGTTAGATGCATAGGGAAATGGCTAGATAACTGTACCCAAAGTGTAGTTGTCAAAGTCCAGAGCTCATTTTGAAGGGGAACGCACAGGAACGCAGTTCCAGCAGTTCCCCATAGAGATCACGTCAGGTGGCCCCGCTCACCTGACTCTTGCCCATTTTGGGCCTGTTTCAGCCTGGATTGGGGCTGAAACAGCCCAGATCGGGCCTCTTGACGGGTGGTGGATCACTCTCTTGATCAGCAGTGGCCCGATTCTGACCATTTTGGGCCCCTTTTTGACCATTTTTCAGCCCCCTTTTGCCATTTTGGGCCCAATTTCAGCCCTGAATGGAAGGATTGGGTCCAAAACAGCCAGGATAGGTGATGTCAGGGGGTGTGGCATATGCAAATCACTTATGCCAATGACACACTTCTGGTGATGGCAAGGGGCGTGGCATATGCTAATGAGTTCCTCCTGCTCTTTTTCTACAAAATGACCCCTGATCATGTCTGGAGGAAGGTGTCTTCGAAGTGAGCTGACTCACGAAAGCGCATACCCTCCCCCAAATGTTGCTAGCCTTCCAGGTGCTACTGCACTCTTGCTCTCCCTGACGAAGAGAGCTGTGTCTTACGAAAGCTCATACCCTACCCCTAAATGTTGTTAGCCTTCCAGGTGCTACTGCACTCTTGCTCTCCCTGACGAAGTGAGCTGTGTCTCACGAAAGCTCATACCCTACCCCTAAATGTTGTTAGCCTTCCAGGTGCCACTGCACTCTTGCTCTCCCTGACGAAGTGAGCTGTGTCTTACGAAAGCTCATACCCTACCCCTAAATGTTGTTAGCCTTCCAGGTGCAACTGCACTCTTGCTCTCCCTGATGAAGTGAGCTGTGTCTCACGAAAGCTCATACCCTACCCCTAAATGTTGTTAGCCTTCCAGGTGCAACTGCACTCTTGCTCTCCCTGACGAAGTGAGCTGTGTCTCACGAAAGCTCATACCCTACCCCTAAATGTTGTTAGCCTTCCAGGTGCCACTGCACTCTTGCTCTCCCTGACGAAGAGAGCTGTGTCTCACGAAAGCTCATACCCTACCCCTAAATGTTGTTAGCCTTCCAGGTGCCACTGCACTCTTGCTCTCCCTGACGAAGTGAGCTGTGTCTTACGAAAGCTCACACCCTACCCCCAAATGTTGTTAGCCTTCCAGGTGCTACTGCACTCTCGCTCTCCCTGACGAAGTGAGCTGTGACCCGTGGAAGGCTCATACCCTACCCCCAAATGTTGTTAGCCTTCCAGGTGCTACTGCACTCTCGCTCTCCCTGACGAAGTGAGCTGTGACCCGTGGAAGGCTCATACCCTACCCCCAAACGTTGTTAGCCTTCCAGGTGCTACTGCACTCTCGCTCTCCCTGACGAAGTAAGCTGTGACCCGTGGAAGGCTCATACCCTACCCCCAAATGTTGCTAGCCTTCCAGGTGCTACTGCACTCTCGCTCTCCCTGACAAAGTGAGCTGTGACCCGTGGAAGGCTCATACCCTACCCCCAAACGTTGTTAGCCTTCCAGGTGCTACTGCACTCTCGCTCTCCCTGACGAAGTGAGCTGTAACCCGTGGATGGCTCATTCCATACTCCCAATCTGGTCCGTCTTCGAGGCGCCACTGCACTCTTGCTCGTTTCTACGCGGTTCCCGTTCTGCAAACAGCGAGACCCCGCCGCGCTCCATAAGCACAGCGCCGCGCTCCTGCGCGCCCGGGGAGCCGCGGCCCGCCTCCGCCTGCCGCAGCAGCCCCCAGAGAACGGCCCCCCGCCCCGCCCGCTTTGCCGGCGCTCCTCCCCGCCGGGCTCCGCCGCCCGCGCCCGGCAGGAAGTGCCCCTCCGCGGAGGCCGGGCGCGGCGGCCAGTGGATCCGGGTGAGTTTTCACTTTCTCTCTGCCCTCCGCGCCGCCGCCCGGGCGCCGTTTCACTTCCTGGGCCAGGCGGATGAGCTCCCCCCCCCCCAGCCCCGGCCCCCTTCCCGGAGGAAAGCCGAGCGGGCGGACATGTTTCCCTTTTTCTTCTCGCCCTGACGGCTCTCCCGGCCCTCGGCTCGCCCTGCCCAGCCCCCGTCCGCCCCGGCAGGCGGCGCCGGCTTAAGCGCCACGGGGACCGCCCGGCGGTGCCCTTGAGCCTCGCGGGGGGCCCGCTCCGCCGCGCTCCTGGCAAGCAAGCAAGGAAGGACGCTCCGGGGCGTCTTTCCCGAGGGGGCCAAGAATCAGGTCCCTTTCCAGAAATCCAAGCCGGGAGGGGGGGAATGCACCCGTTCCCACGTGCTGCACCCCCTTGCCCAGAGATGGAGGGGTCGGCGTTGTAGAGGGCACAAGCGGGGCTGCTGGAAAGGGGCCGCAGCATCGCCGTGCGCGCTTCTGCCATGGGCGAGCCTCCGAAGCGACGCCAGAGGACGCGGATCACGGGTGAGTGGGAAGCTGCGGAGACACGTGTCGGCTGGTTAACTCGTTTTTTTTTTTAAGCGTGTGCCGTTTAAGATACGCTTAAGATATATGCATGCCGAGGATCGCAGTTTCCAGGCGCAAAAGCCTTGCGCGCAAACCCGAAGAGGGGCGGTGGAGAGCTGGTCGCGGCATGGATCCGGAGGGAGAAGGAAGCCGGTCCCGGGGGCAGGAGGGGCAGCGCTGCAAAATTGGTGGGCATGGCGCATCTCCCATTCATCCCGATGGGGCTTTGCGAGTCTTTCCCCCTTGAGCCGTTTTGCGCATCTCCCATTCATCCCGATGGCGCTTTGCGAGTGTTTGAGCCATTTTGCGCATCTCCCATTCATCCCGATGGCGCTTTGCGAGTCTTTGAGCCATTTTGCGCATTTCCCATTCATCTCAATGGCGCTTTGCGAGATCTTCCCCCTTGAGCCGTTTTGCGCATCTCCCATTCATCCCAGTGGCGTTTTGCTAGGCTTTCCCCCTGCAGCCGTTTTGCGCATCTCCCATTCATCCCA
Source organism: Eublepharis macularius (assembly GCF_028583425.1). NCBI lineage: Eukaryota > Metazoa > Chordata > Lepidosauria > Squamata > Eublepharidae > Eublepharis > Eublepharis macularius. The sequence goes on from NC_072798.1 coordinate 4,660,083, forward strand.
ATGGCGCTTTGCGAGGCTTCCCCCTGCAGCCGTTTTGCGCAGCGCCCGTTCACTCCAACGGAGCCTTTGCGCAGCGAAACTCGACCTCTTCCCTCCGCCCAGGACCGTCGATTCGTTGCAAACGCGATGCAGACAAAGGGCTCTGAATTCAGAGAGGAGCTCCCCAGAGGGGCCGCTCTCGGGTCGCCCCAGGTTTCCAGTTACACAAGACCGGCTTGACTCCATTCCTTTGTCCCGCTTTCGCAAGACAGAAACGGTAGAAAGCAGCCTCCTCGAGTAGCCCCATCCGCTGCCTGCTTACTCTAAAATAAACTCCAAAAATGGGCAATGGGATGGCATGCAAAAGGGTTAACTTTGGGAGAGATCCATTTCCCCCCTCCAGATTCCTTCAGGATTAGAACAGATCCCATATGGCATGTTTGGATAAATCCTGCAGCATATTTTACACCCGAGTCAAACCTCTTTTAGGGTTGCACCTTTAGAGAAATGTTTTGTTCCATTTTGCAGGAGAGCAGCAGTTGGATTATATGTGGATTGTATGTCGAAACCCTTTGCTGGTGAGATTGCAAGGTTCATGTAGTGAAATAATTAACAACATATGTCTAGTGTGTGACAGCCCCTTGTTTTTGGTTATAAAAATTAAAGATTATCCGTCATTAAAGCAAAACATCCCGTTTGTGCATTCCAAGCCAAGTATCCTAATTTCAAAAATGTATTTACTTCTAGCCCACCCTTATCTCTGAGGCTTAAGGCAGATCACGCAATGTAAGCAACGTTCCCTAACCAGAAAGTATAAGGCATTCGATAAGCAATAGGATTTCAAAATTAGAAAATAGCCCGTTCCGTACCAACAGGAGTTTCTGAGTTGACTTCAAGGGCAGACCCATGCCCAGGGCAATACAGTAGTCTAGTTTCAAAGCCTAGAGATCTTGTGTTCACATGGGCCAAGTTAAGATCTTGTAGACGAAATGAAAATGAAAGAAAAGATTTTTTTGGCTACTGAGTTAACTTGTTTCACCACCTGCAATAGTGTTGGTTTCAGAATAACCCCTAGGCTCATAGGAAAGTTAGCAAGGATCAACTGGGCTCCATCAAATGGTCCCAACAAACTGTAATTTTGACAGTAAGTCCAAATACAACTTGACAGGGCTTACTTCTGAGTAAGCCTGCATAAGAGTGAGCTGCAAATAAACATGCAAGGCCAAGCTTCACATGAATTTTGAAGACTGTAGCTTATTTTGGGGAGGGAGGTGCTTTCTTCTTAAGCATATTTTTGAGCTTTAAATTCTTTCATTGTACATCTTTTCGCATTAATCACAGAGTTGTACGATCGTGGTTTGCCACCCTTTGGTCAAATATATTTTTATCTTTTTGAAGTGCCGTAGTTTTGGAAAAATCCTGAGCGTGGCTCTCAGAAAGATTCAATGTTGTGCCACCCAATCAGATTTAAAACCCACAACATGTCTTAAGCAGGGACCGGTTGGCCCTTTAATGTACTGGGTGGGGTTCTGTGACCCGCCCAAGTGTCCCAACCCGTGGACTGAAGACTACTGATGTAAAATAACTGGTATGCATAGCTTCCCATTTTTAAAATGCATACTTTTCCTGAGCAGGCATGTCTGTTAGCTTCTGTCCAGTCTAGGAACATAATAAAAATATATCACCAGGAGGCCCGCCTGGCCTCAGCCGGAGCCAGGGCATTCTCGATCCTGGCCCCAGCCTGGTGGAACTCTGTCTGCTGAGACCAGGGCCCGGCAGGATGTGTTATCGTTTCACCAGGCCTGTAAGACAGAGATGTTCCGCCAGGTGTACGGTTGAGGTCGGGCTTGGCCTCCACCGGTTGAAAAAATGGAGAAGAAGAAAATCTGAATTCCCTTCCTACTAGGGTTGTCCACCACCTTATCTTGTCGAGCTGCGTCTGATGCTTTTGATTGCCGCCATCTGAATGTGTATTTTTTTTAAAAAAATCTATTTATGGTTTTAATTGTATAAATTAATTTTAATGTGTTTTTAAAATGTTGTAATCCGCCCTGAGCTCTTCGTGGGGAGGGGGGAATAGAAATTCCAAGAAAGTAAAAAAATAAATACTCTCCCATATGTCCTTCGGAGGACCTTGCGGCCCTTGGATCAACATCTCCTGGTCATCCTTGGCCCTAAAGATGTTCACCTGCCCTCGTCCAGAGCCAGCCTGGTGGAACACTCTCAGCTGAGACTCGGGCCCTGCGGGATCTCTTGCTGTCCTGCAGGGTCTGTAAAACGGCGATGTTCCGCCAAGCTTATGGCTGAAGCAATGGCGGTTCATCTCCTTGGCCTCCTCTGCTGGTTTCTCCTACTCTGATCTTCCTGGCAGATTTGTACCGCCTTTTCCGTATCTGCATTGCCATTTATAGTTGCGACGTTTTGATGTGTTAAGCGGCCTCAAGAGGTTACTACTGTTCAACTAGGTCTTGTTTCATTGTATATGGATGTTGCTTTTAATGTATGTTATCTTTCCATTTTGTGTTTATATTTTAATGCTGTTGTAACCCGCCTTGAGCCTGTTTATGGGGAGGGAGGGCTAAATCATCGAATAAACGAAACTACTTGTATGGCTGCTACACATTGGAATGGCACTGGCTTAGAGGTGGGAGAATGAACCGGCAGGGGCTGTGGCTAAATGGCAGAGCATCTGCTTTTCATGCGGAAGTCCCCAGGTTCGATTCCTGGCATCTCCAGCTAAAAAGATCAGGTGGCTGGTGAAGTGAAAGACCTCTCTACCTGAGCTGCTGCCAATCTGAGCAGACAATACTGACCTGGATGGACCAAGGGTCTGATTCAGTAGACCGCAGCTATGCGAGTTCATATGTATTCTTTGTCCACGTGAAAGGACATTGAGTAAGATCCATTTCTTGAAAGCCAAAGGGCAGGACTTGATGACTCCCTGTCCTTTTTAACCGGTGCAGATGACCAGAAACAAGGACCTAGTGTAGAAAGACCAGGGTGTCTTAGGTATCTTGTCAAACCACACAAGCCACAAGGAAAACCACTGAACTGCAAAGGTTTATTTTAATATCAAAATGTCGGATCCAAGTAGATGTTCTACTGAACCGATCCATTTTAATATAGTCCTTTTCTCTCTATAGAAATGCCTTCCCGAACCATTCTGCAGTATGCATTTATTTATATTTATTTATATTACTTAGAGTCATCTTTTCTCACTGAGACTTGAGGTGGATTGCGCAGTGTCGTTCTGTACAATCAACAGCTGGGATGTTCAATAAACGGCGCAATAGGGTGTTGGTTGCATAAAACTGAAAACAAGCATTAATCTGATACAGAGCTGAAAACGTGTTGAAACAAACATAAGCAATTTGGCATGACATATGGTGGTTGAGGTGGTCGGGCCACCTACGGTATTTGTATCGGCCTCTTGCCATGGGGGAGCACATGCCCCCCCCAGTTTTCTGTAACCGTCTATAACTGGCCACCCTCCTCACAGGTCATCTGGGCGGAGTGGGTGGGGCAATACGTGTGTGGCTGTTTTTTAAGAAATTTGTTATTTATATTGCTGCTAAATTTCTGTTTTATTGTACATTTTAAAATGCTGTGATCCACTCTGAGCCCACTTGCGAGGAGAGCGGCATAGAAACTGAATTCAATAAATAAATAAATAATAAATAAATAAATAAATAACGTGGAAGCAACCCAATAGGAAACATACAGCAACATACAGTATATGGTAGTATAGTCTAGAGACTCTCCTTTACCAATGTATCTCTGAACCGTTTCCTTGTTACCTGTGTAAGAAAGCTCTCCGGAATAATTCGGTTTTGCAGTTTGCAGAAAGCCAAGAGTGGGAGTTTTCCTGACCTCGTCAAGCAGGCCGTTCCATAAATTGGGGGCCACTACAGAGAATGCTCATATACGGGCAGCTGTTGGTTCTTTCCATTGCAAGGTGGCCCCTGAAGAAGGCCCTGTTCAGATGAGTGAAGCGGCTGTGACAGAGCACAGGGAAAGAGGTGGCCCCATAGATACGGACCAAGGCCATGAAGGGCTTTGTATATGATAGCCAAAAGATTCAATTGAAGCAGGTAACTTTATGGGTAGCCAATAGAATAACTGCAGAATGGGAGTAATATGCATGCTCTACCTAGCTCCTGATAATAGTCCAGCTGCAGTATTTTGCACCAACTGGAGTCTCTGAGTTGACTTTGAGGGGAGACCTATGTGAAGTGCATTACAGTAGCCAAGTCTCGATATTTACAGATCGGCCATGTCAAGGTAGGGGGCCATCTTCCAACCTCGGCTGAGTTTGTAGACGGCATTTTTGTAGCTGTTTTAATTTGCTTTTCCAGCAGCGGCGCTGGATCTGCTACAATCCTTAGGTTCATAGCCAGGGTCAGTTGAACTCCGGGGAGGACAACGTCCTTCAATATCTCTGCCTTCCCAACCATCATCACTTCTGTCTTTTCTGGGCTCAGTTTCAATTTGTTCACTTTCAGCCAACTCACTAGAGCTGTCTGGCAGTGACTTAAAACCTCTACCGCATACCAGAGGATTTGGATAGAGAGATACAGAGCTTGGTGATGACGTCCAGTTCTGTAGCTATGAACGATTTCTCCTAAAGGCTTTGCATAAAGGTTGAATAACAAGATCTTGAGAATATGTGTGGAAGAAAAGTAAGGTCTCAGCCCCGTCTATTCTTGCTCTTAATCTAGGGCTTGGCAAATCCCAGGTGCCAGGTTGCCATAGCACCTAGAAATTTAATTATACCTAGAATTTTCAACTATCATTTTGTTGAAACATCTCTTAGCAGTTCTCAGTGAAAGTACAATTTTGTAACCATTTGCTTTCTTCGAGAGTGTGAAGTGCCATCAAGTTGTAGCTGACTTAAGGTGACCCCTGCTGGGGTTTTCAAGGCAAGAGACAAACAGGTTGTTTGCCCTTGCCTGCCTCTGGGAAGCAACTCTGCACTTCCTTGATGGTCTTCCATCCAATTCCTAACCAATGTCGACCCTGCTTAACTTCTGAGATCTGACGAGACTGGGCTAGCCTGTACCAGCCAGGTCAGGGCTTGCCTTCTTTACTGGCTCCAGTATCAATTAATGGAGATTTTTAAAGCAATAACGATTATGAAAAATTAGGGAGAAATTAACTTAGTGTTAGATTTTAATTTCTGGGGTGCTGGAGGATGAAAAATGATTTTGATTCCTACATTTTTGGGCTGATTCCTGGAGCCAGAGAATTTCTCAAGGCCTGTTTTAATCCATAACCTGCTTTCTGCCTGCCCAAACATCTCCTGTAAATTATATTCTCTTCTTTTGAAACTTTATCTTACATCATGGTAACGAGCTGCACCTAACCTTGACACTTGGAAAAAAATCAACAGTCTAGCACAGTGATCTCCAGTCTGACGCCACTATTGTGTTTTCTGGTGCTCGCTTGATTCTTCCTCAGATTTTCTCTTCCCTGAAATACAGGGACAGTCTTGGTTTTCCTTCCTCTCATTAGAGAGGGAGGTGACCATGGAGAAACAGCTGCGTCCATCTAAGAAGTCCACTTGGCTTATAACCTCCCAGTATTTTGAAATCCCCCTCCCATGGCAGCCATTTTTTAATGGTGCCCACTGCCTGTAAAATTCCAAAAGTCTCAACATGTTTAGCAAGTTTCGGGACGAATTTCTTGGTAACGAGAGAGAATGAAATAACTCAAAAGTCAATGTGGTGTTTCCAAAGCAAGAACTATCACACCCAGAAGACACGAGACACCCATCACATGCCTTCTGCCAGTGACTCCCCAATTCTTTCAAGGTGGGAGGCAGACTATGCGGAAGGGGATTGTTGGATTCATCTTGGTGGAAAGAAGTCAATGGATTCCAGTCGGTGTGTGTCCAGAAGCAAGGACCAATCATTTCTGTATCGGTTATTTCTGTATGAGATGAAAAATCAATATTTTTTCTGGGTTGACAGAGTCATAAATATTTGGGGTTTTTAAATAATATATTTTTATTTAAAAAAAAACAATAATAGGAGATACAGAAAGGAAAAAAGGATTGTCTGGCATAGTTGTATAAATCAGAAATAATTATATATAACAAAATATATAAAGTACAAAGTGTGGCCGTTTCCACACGTCCATGAAATAGTGGCACACTCCCAGAACGCGGGAGGCTTCTTCACACAATTTTTGTTTAAAACGAATGCAGGTCTTTTTTTCGGCACATACCACACGAAGAAGCCACTAGCATTCCGGGAGTGTGCTGCTATTTTAAGGACATGTGGAAATGGCCTGTATCTCCCCGACATCCCCTTCGTTCAGTTTTTTAAGACACTATCTATGAGATACAATAATACTTACATTAGGCGACGTTTATATTTCACATTTTAAATTACAAATTTCATGACCAATCTGTTTTGCAAGTACATTATTGGTTTCATCATTACTGCCTATTAATATTACATGAGTCATAAACATTTGTAATTTAAAGCCAATTGTGTTGCCGCACAGATAATTGCAAAAGAGGAGGCTATGAGATCGGCGTGTGGGCTCACCCTGTTAAGATACGGGATAGCTACACCTGGATTTGAGCACCTTTGGTGGCTTGCTGGTCCCTTGGCCAGAAGGAAGACCACAATGCAATAAACACAAAATGTAGCTTAACCTTGGAAGTCAGATTTTTTCTTCCCTTCTGCGAGGGTCTCTCTCCCATTTTTAAACCGAAGAAAACAGCCATTTACTTGATTATGTTTGATAGATGCTCCCGATTTATTTTAAGGAATTGTGGGAAATCTATGTTTCCTATTAAGTCAGGCTGTTTTAAAGAGTCACAATATAAGGGAAATTTTAAAAAATCTCAGATTTCTACCCAATTTGGTTAATGTTACTAACTTTCAGTTCCCTTTTGGTCCTGATTCAGGATGCTGGTTGTTACCTTTGGAGTCCTGGATCCTGCATACTTTCATAAGAGTGTCCTCCTATATGAATCGCCCCCACGTACACATACGAAGATTATCCTATCCTTAATGCATATTCCATTTTCCCGTGACAGTGCTTAGCGGGGCCTTCTCCGTAGTGGTATCATTCCTTTGGAACTTGTTGAATGGAACTTTCCTTTGGCCACTGAAGACATTGTTCTTTCTTAAGGGCCTTCACTCGTTGCTGATGAGTTGTGGCTTTCAAGTCACATCTGTGTTCTTTCTGCTCTTAAATCCTCCCCTCTGCAATTGTGTCTGTTACGTGTGTTGCTTTAAAAACTGCACTCTGCATATACATTCTCTTTCCTATATACAGTCAATTTGAGTTCTCTGCATGGGGGTTGGAATTGTTTGCAGAAATTTTATCAGTTCCTTTTAAATGGGAATAAATTCAGTTGAACATGGAAGGGTTTCCCTCCCTGGAATAAGCATGCTGAGAGAATCCTGCGAAACCAAATGAGGGTCCAAAAGGTACCGAGACTGCTTGCTTGCTCTGAGTCACTTGAAATTCACAATGTGGACACGTGTTAAATGCTGTCTTCTGTAACAGTCAGCGTACTTTGCTTGGTGCAGGGGGCATATTTAAGATGGATTTTTCCAAGTGATAAATGACTTCTTTATAAGAGAGCTTTACTTCGTCAGCTGCCTCGGGCAGGTTCCCAGGAGAGGGGACATAAAAATGTTCTAAATAAATAAATGAGATCCAATATCCATAGAGTAGTTTGGGGAAATTATAAACTGTAACAAGATATTGGCAGAAAGAAGGTCTAGTTACTAACAGCCTGATAGAAAATGGTGGGCTCAGGAATGAGAAGGAGGGAAATGGTCGTGCTAACGTGTTGCATACGGTGTTTGGAAAAGATCCCAAAGTCTCCGAAACTCCCAAGAGCAAACTAGTTTAGCTTGTTTTGCCGTCTTGGCAGCCGTCTCTTCAATCAGAATTGCTACCTCTCACTTTTCTGACCCTTCTCCTGTGCTTTAACAATAACTAGGCATCTTGGAATTAAGCGCTGCCCTCTGCCTCCCTGCTAAGAAAAGCTTCATTTGCGGCATTCCTGTATTGGGCTACTCTTTTCTAGGCACGGGAACAGCCGTAGAGTTTCCGGGAGTGGTTTACAGTCATGTACAGTCTCCCTGGGTGATTCTTCTGGTATTTAGAATAGCAGGTTAGAGGCCTCCAGGATCCTTTTTGGATTACTTTTCCTTTGCATGACCGTGCCCAGTGAGTAACGTGTTGGCCTTCAGGTTGGTGACGACAGTTTTAAGCAGCTAGCTGTTGCTAGCCTTGGGGGCATTGTGCTGTCTGAGATTTCACACTGCTGGTTCTCTGTAAGTTATTTGTTGCAGAATAGAAACTGCCTAACCCAGTCGAGTGCTTCTGTTGTCAGAGTCTTCTTAATTATGGCATTGTCTGTAAGAAAGGGTTCTAATTGGTGTACTGCAATGGAAATTAGTTTTGAAAGTTCATTAGAGCACAGGGTAATAACGGAGCATCTGTGATTGTTGTGGTCCTGGGAGACTTAAGCGAAATGTTTGGTCTCTTGGGTTCATCTGCACCGAGAAAGCACCAAGGCTCCATTCGTGGAAGTAAAATCTGAAATCTATGGGTTGTTAATTCACTACCAACGTGTTTAGGATCTCTGTGCGGGCTGCTGTTATTCCAAGTTTCTCTGCTGTGCTTTCAGTTCTGAATATTTGCCTTTGTGGGCATGACGTTGTACATCACAAATCAGGATTGTTGCATGGTCTTTTTTCCATTCATCTGGGGCTCGCTCAAAGTATTCTACTAGTCCAGGTGGGCCAAGGCAAGTGTAACCTGTTTTGTTCAAGGAACAACATCAAATAAATAGATGTATCTAATTTGAGAACTGGGAGAGTTTATGTCTATGACAGTGTGATCCCACCTTGTGACACTTGCATTTATAGAAAATAACAATGAACCAACTTGGAAAAGAAAACATCTTATGTGGAACAATACAATAATAGAGCATATGCAACAATCATGTAACAAAACGGGCTTGTTTTGCTCAAGCAGACCCAGGTCTCAGTCTTTCTGACAGCTGCTAGCCCGTTCTATGAAGTGTAGCAACTTGTAGCTGTGCTCTGCGCTGTGATGTCTTCTGTTCTTCACAGGAGTCCTAAAACATTAATAAAGAGTTCATAGAAAGGAGTGTTTCTGAGGAGAGCGCGCTTCTCCCTGCAGCTTCAGGCCCTCCAGTCTCTCAAGGAAAAATTTATACATGTAACATTAATTTCAAATAGTCCCGACAATAATCAAAATACAACTAACAGCCAATTAATATAAACACAATCCTCCCTTCCAGTAATAAGTATAAGAAATTCTCATATCTACAACATTAACAGAGAGTTCATAGAAAGGAGTGTTTCTGAGGAGAGAGTGCTTCCCCCTGCAGCTTCAGGCCCTCCAGTCTCTCAGGGAAAATTGCGCCTTTTTTTCCTTATAAGGAATACCCCAACTCTTTATCTCCCTCTAGTGGACAAGGGTTACACAAGCACAGATAGGGGAGGTGACTGGCCATTCGTGCCGCCTCCATCAGGTGGAAGGTGGGCCTGCTAGAACTTGCCTTCATCTCAGGTGACCAGGGACGCGATGGGCATCCAGGACCTTTGTAACACCCGCTGCTGGAGGCCCGAACTAAGGAGGAAGACAAGCCTCAGGCATGTCCCAACATAACAGTGTTGCATACGGTGTTCGGAGAAGAGCCCAAAGTCTCCGAAACTTCCAAGAGCAAATTTGTTCAGCTTGGTTTGCCGTCCTGGCAGCCCACCCTTCAATCAGAATTGCCGCTACCTCTCGCTTTTCTGACCTTTCTCCTGCACTTTAACAATAACTAGGCATCTTGAAATCAAGACGTGCCCTTTGCCTCCATGCTAGGAAAAGCTTTGTCTGCTGCATTCCTCAGGGATGTGCCAGCGTCACTCTCGGACCTGGGCACCATGGCAGCATAGCAGGTCACGGAGGCAATAGGAGGGCGGTTAAGCCAGGCCACCACCCTTATTAGGTTGTAGGGCCCCTTGTGGGATGAGCCGACCCTGCATGGGTTGTGATGGCACCTGCTTTATTTGACTGTGCAAACAGTGAAGAACAGTTGGTAGGTAGACTAGCTTCGCTTGAGGCATCTTACTAGAGAATGTGAAATATAAGGAAATAAATGGCATTTATAAATAAAACTGGAACTAGAAGCTAAAAGCCATTACCCCCAGATTGGCCAGGGATCTTGGAGGGTTTTTTTGCCTTCTTATGGGCATTGGGGTAGCTGTGAATTTCCTGCATTGTGGAGAGGGTTGGACTGCTGCAAGATGCACTACAATTGAAGCAACAGCTTTGTGTCCTAACCTGGAACCAAGAGAGACTATGAATTTAACCAAGGACCTGCTGAAATACCTCAGCTTTGTGATGTCTTTGGCGAGCCTGTGTGGTGTAGTTGTAAGAGCAGAGTTTCCCAACCTTTTTCAGCCTGTGGGCACTTTTTAAATTTTGACACAAGGTTGTGGGCTCAACCACAAAATGGCTGCCATGGGAGGTGGAGCCAACCATAAAATGGCTGCCATGTGAGGTGGAGCCAACCATAAAATGGCTGCCATGGGAGGCGGAGCCAACCATAAAACAGCTGCCATGGGAGCATACCATAAAATGGCTGCCATGGGAGGTGGAGCCAACCATAAAACGGCTGCCATGGGAGGTGGAGCCAACCACAAAATGGCAGTGAATGAGGTTATGCATAACTGATAGGACATACATATGCATATGTATGTATGTCCTGTTGATTTCGCATAACTGATAGTAGGTCTTCAACATTTCAGGCAGAAGCTCTGTTTCATGGGATACCTTTTAAAATTAACATATTGCTTAAAATATTTTCTAGCATATACACAAAATTAAGTATACATACTGAGCTAGCTAATAAACCTTCATCTGGCCGTGTGTCTTCATTTCGCAGGCATCTAATACAAAAAATAGAAAGGAAGAAAATGCTATCGCTTTACACCGGCCCTTTCTCATAAGCCTTTCCAACTGGCAGTGTTATTTGTAAAAATGACAGTTGGTGCTGAAGAACTGGCCAGGACTCCTTACACATGTTATATACATTAAGAGATTATGGCCAGATTTTGATAGGAACATAAATGCTTTTGAAAAGTTAACAAAATAGAACGTCATGATATTGTTATTAACTTCTACGTGAATTATAAAAATACATTAAAACTGGGAAGATTTGATGACCAGGAGAAGTTCCAGGTAGGTGCATTAAGCACTTTAGCTGTGCAGCCCAATTGTGTTTCGTCATATTCGAATCCCGTTGTGCTCGAATTGTTCTGCTTTTTACACGGACTTTGTACTTTCCATCAAGCCGCTTTCTGCTTTATACTATAAACATCCAAAACTCTCCAAGCCCTACCAACTTTCTAAAAACACCTGGATGCCAGGATACGTGTCAAGTGCCATGGAGTGATGACGTTGGCATGTAGTTTAATGTCTCTGAGCAATTTCCAAATACAACCTGGAAATGACAATGGAAACTCTAGGAATCACTGCAATTTTACAGTAAAACTGTATGGTGATTGCTAGAGCTACCATTTTCACTTCTGGATTGTACCCAGAAATGATGTGCAGGCAACTAGACAAGAGACCTTTTCTTTATTTTTCTCCCCCTACTGCCCGGATTGGTGGCAGGCAACAGACTGAATCCCCGGGAGTTTGTGCGCCATAAGCAGGCAAATAGTAAGCCTATGTTTCTACCCTGATGGGATTTAGGATTTATTCCGCAGGCCCAGATCTTAACTGGCTTCCTCTCCAGCTTTATTCCTTCCCCTGTACAACTCTTTGCTGCCACCACCAGGCCAATAGTGAGAGGTGCATTTGTCTGGAAACCTGGACCCCAGACCCTTTATTTCTGTCTCTCTTAAGAGACTTCTCAAATTAAAGAATCACTTTTGGGAACTTCACTTGTTAGGGTTATGCACACCCGTCCTTGTACACTGCCCATAACTCTGCAAAGAAAGAGCAAGACGACAACGTGATCAAAAAGTCTGTGGAATCTCCACCGGGGCAGGCAGTCCCAGAATGTGAGTTGAAGATCTAACGCAGGCTAAACATACTTTACAAAAAGAAGATTCTGGGCTGGTAGAAGTTGGTGAGTGAGCCTACATGGGGTGAGAGGGTCCTTCAGAAATCCCAAGTCTTGAAAGGCACTAAAGATTGTAGAATCCATTTTAAAATCTATAAGAAAATAGCCATTTCATGGGAGAGAGAGAGAGAGAAAGTTGCATAGACAGCAATGTGAGAAAGCAGAAAAGATCAAGAGTCCAGTAGCACCTCTAAGACTAAAAAAATTTGTGGTAGGGTGTGAGCTTTCGTGAGTCACAGCTCACTTCTTCAGTATCTGGTATCTGAAGAAGTGAGCTGTGACTCACGGAAGCTCAAACGCTACCACACATTTTGTTAGTCTTAGAGGTGCTACTGGACTCTTGCTCACAGCTACCCATCTGTATCTATCAGTGTGAGAAAGAGATAAGCAGGTGGATGTAGACCACATGTGGTAGTACTGTTTTTGCCTTTTTATGCCTCTCTTGTGATAAAGTATTAAACTATACATAAGCAGGCATCAGAAGTGTAAGCTGCCCATGAAGTTTGCTTTAGTATAAATGAACCAGCTATGTATTAACAAAATGTGCCTTCCCACTTTGATAAACTAGCTTCTTTGTTTGTTATCTTATAAAAGATAACTACATAGAACACTAGCTGCTTTAATAAAGTGTTGTAGCTTATTTAAACCAGGGCCGTTTCCACACAGCTCCCCGTTGCTCGTAACAACCCGGAATATTGCGAAAAAAACGTGGAAGATCGCGTTTTCTCGCTCGAGATTTACGCGACGTCATGTGACGTCGCGCAAATCTCGTGTGAGAAAATGCGATCTTCTGCGTTTTTTTCGCAATATTCCGGGTTGTTAGGAGCAGCGGGGAGCTGTGTGGAAACGGCTTTTTCACAGCAAGGTTAAAACTGTGTCTGGAAACATAGTGGCAGCCAGTGGAACTGTGAAAGAATTGGTGTTACATGGGTGTACTGCCCAATAGCGGTCAAAAGATGAACGGCCATATACTGCACATGCTGATGTTTCTGGGTTATCTTCAAGGTCAGCCCCAGTTAGAGTGTGTTACTGTAGTCTAGTCTGAAGGATACAAGAGAGTGGGCGAGCCTCACTAAGCCAAAAAGGGAAGAAAATGTATGAATTAGAGTTCCATCTAGCAAGGGCATGTAGGGCCCAGGTATGGGGGTGGTGGTAGGGGTATATTTTACCAAGACTTGGGGGTTTAGAGGATCTCGTTGGGCACCTAGCCCATCGCCATTATATGGACTACTTATACTGCTTCAGAAATGGATCACAAATCCTTCCGTTTGCTAAAGAGGCAATTACGGCACAGAATTTTGTATGTGTGTTCAGAAACGAATGTGCTGAAAGTTTTTTCCGGCCTCTAGGAAATGAAGTTCGGGCCCTGACGGCAGATGAGTGGGGAAAATCAAGATCTAAATCTGCAGAAATCTTTAATCAGATTTTGAGTCACAGGATCTCCGGTACTATGATTATTTCTACAGCAAGTTATTTCTATCCTCCAGGAAATCAGAGTGGTTTTTATGGGTGAAACTTGTAAAACATCATGTACAATATTGACCTCTGCGATTGGCTTGCAAGTCAACATCTCTGAGACTGGATGTGCCTTGTGTAAACTCAAGAAGCATGGCTTTCTGCTTCTGCCTGGTCAGCCAAGGTGAGCCTGATCTCTTCAGATCTCAGAAGCTAAGCAGGGTTGGTCTTGGTTAGTAATCAGATGGGAGACCTCAGCATAAATCAGCGGTGACTTGAGGGCACTCTCTACCACCATCGGTCAACAGACGATCTCTTGGGCTTGCTGCCAAGGCAGTAGATTAACAGAGGTGGTTTGCTGTTGCCTATCTCTGCATAGTAACCCTGCTCTTCTTTGAAGGTCTACCATCTAATTCCTAACCAAGACCTACCCTGCTTAGCCTCCACGAGCTTCCAAGGTCGGCCCTTATCTGGGCTGTACAACTCTTGGCCTAGACCTGAGTATAATTCACAGTCCTGGTTTACTCCTTTCTTGTGGCTGGGTTTTAAAGGTGTTGCTGCCTCCATGCAAATCCGTCTCCTTTTTTTTTTTTAACTTGAGTAAGCCGAGGTACTTTGGGTTCTGGGCATGCACTGGTTTTTCTACTCTAGAGATCTCTGTTCCATGTTGTGCTGTATTACTGCAATTGTGAACATTTCTAGAAACTGCATACTAAAGCGATTATCTGTGTCTGTGTCAAAAATCAGATAATTCTGTAACGGACGTTTCCTGCATAAATGCATGGTTATCTGAAGAATGTAGAAAGCCACAAAGGAGGCAGTGGTCAAAGGGCCTGATTTTTTGTGAACCAAGGGCCGAGTTCCTCAGAAATTTGTAATAATAATTCATGTGTTGCTTTACAAACCCGACTAGTCTTACAGATTCTAGCAACGGTATGAGAGTTGGTGAACAAGCAGCTAAGTAGGCTTGCATTTGACAAGTTGAATCAGGTACGGTAAGGCTACGCATTTTACAGTATAAAATTAGGTAAAAAAATTAGAGGTGCTTACCTTTAAGCAACTTAAAACAGCAAGAAGTTTTAAGTTGTTCTGGAGTAAGCACCTCCACTTTTTAGCTTAATTTTATACTGGAAGATGCATAGCTTTACTGCACCTGATTCGTCTTGTCAAATGCAAGCCTGTCCCGCAGTTGCTGAGTTGTTAATTCCTCTAGTTTCTCTTTTGTCTCTGGCACATGCGTAGTGATAGGAACGGAGTACTTTCATTCTTGCTTCTCTTTTAATCAGTTTCACTTTCTACTTCTCAGCCCTGCAGAAGCACACAAACCACATTTTCCTCTACTGTAACGAATCAACAGAATAAACATGGAAAATATCCAATTTAAATTTGAAAAAGCATGAGGAATCAGAATTAGACTCAATCTTCCTTTTAGTTGTGGATTTCTCCATATCTTTGTTGATGTATACATTCCTTTTCACCTAAAAAGGAACCTTTGTATTCTAATCATATTAGACAATATTGTTTCTGGTTTTGCACTGGGGAAGCTTTTGTGATAGGCTGAAGGGCTTCTAAGGGACTGGAAAATAGTCATAGAGGTTCAGTATAGTAAAAGCTGTTGTCCATGATAGCTAACTGGAACCTCCATGATCAGAGAGAGTATACCTCTGAACACTGAATGTTAGCATGCACTAGGGGAAGGCTGTTGACTTAGGGCCAAACTACACGTGACGAATGACACAGGTTGGACACTTGTCAGCTTCCCTCAAGTTTTGATGGGAAATGTAGGCAGCTGCTTGGAATGTTGGACAAGTGACTGTTGAAAAGTCCATTGGACAGCAGTCGGAGAGTGAAGCTGCGAGACCAGGATGCCTACATTTCCCATCAAAACTTGAGCGAAGCTGACAAGTGTCCAACCTGTGTCAGGCGTCCCTTGTAGCTTGGCCCTTAGTGGCCTGCTGGTGAACCTTCCAGAAGCAGCCTTCTGGCTAGTACTGGACTACAGGGACTTTTGCTTTGATCCAGTCAGTATTCAGTTCTCATAATCTGTTCCAGGAGGATGTCAGTTTAGAAGATTCTAAGATTTGATAAGCCAAAAAACAGACGGCAAATAGTGACGCAACTGGTAAATATGTGGGAGTTATGTGTGTGTGGGTGGGGTCCATGCAAAAGAGGGCCCACGTGCAGCGCCACGTAGAAAAGGTGAGCAAAAGGGACCATCTAAAAAGTACTAGCTTTGAACTGCACAGACAGCACAAATCTTGCTGGGGCCCTCCCCTGTGGCACCTTCTCATGCTGGTGCTAAACACTTAGCTACATATTCAGTAAAGCCATGTGGTAGAATTCCTCGCGGACTTCATCACTCACTGTGTAAAAACAAAATCAGAAAGAGTCCAGTAGCACCTTTAAGACTAACCAACTTTATTGTGGCATAAGCTTTCGAGAATCACAGTTCTCTTCGTCAGATGCAACTTTATTGTAGCATAAGCTTTCGAGAACCACAGCTCTCTTCATCAGATGCAACCTGACGGTTGCATCTGATGAAGAGAGCTGTGGTTCTCGAAAGCTTACGCTACAATAAAGTTGGTTAGTCTTAAAGGTGCTACTGGACTCTTTTTGATTTTGCTACTACAGACTAACACGGCTAACTCCTCTGGATCTGTGTAAAAACAAAAATCAAGATTTGGATCCGGTAGCACCTTAAAGACCAACTAGATTTTCAGGATATGAGCTTTCAAGAGTCAAAGCTCCCTTCATCAGCTCGAGCTGGTCTTTAAGGTGCTGTTGGACCCAAATCTTGCTCTTCTGCCACAGACCTACATGGCTACCCACCTGAAACCGTAAAAAATATCATCCTGTCTGCAGAAAACCACAACTTCAGGGATATGGCTACGCTAGGAAACTTTGCTCCCATTTTCTGCATAGTAAATGCAAGTTTCCTAAACTGTGTTTGCCATGCATAGTCTTTCCTTTCTGGACTGTATCACATAATTTTCCTGAACATGTAGCTCAGAGGTCCCCACCCCAACGTAGTGCCAAGGTATCTGCCGACACCTCTCCTGGTACCCACCAAGTGTTTTCAAAAGTGGGTGAGGCCGGGTGGGGAAATCGGATTGGCTGTGCAGATCGAAAAAGCAACTTTGCTTTGGCGGTAGCTGCCTCCACCGCTCAAGAATCTTTATTGCATGTGCGCAAGAAAATATTTTTAAACCAACACGTTCATTTCAAGAGGCACCCTGCCAAGCAGACCTCCTTCCTGAAATGTTGAAGAGTTACTATTAGTGTTATGCATGACTGTGGTTAGCTCCACCTCTTGTGGCAACCATTTTTTTACACAGCCACCACCTCATTTCAGAATTCCAGAGGTGCCCGCCTGTTTCAAAAGGTTGGTGACCCCTGATGTAGCTTGTCTTTCCTGGGGAAGTAGGGGCTTCTGGCAAGAAAAAATGCTGTTGATGTTTGATCCCAGTCATGGCTGTAACAGGTAGGTTTGCCAGCCTCCAGGTGGTGGCTGGAGATCTCCTGGAATTACAACAGGTCTCCAGGCAACAAAGACCAGTTGCCCTGGAGAAAATGGCTGCTCTGAAGGGTGAACTTGATGGCATTATACCCCACTGAGTCTCCTCCCCTCCCCAAATCCCGCCCTCTCCAGGCTCCACCCCCAAAATCTCCGGGAATTTCCCAACCTTGATCTGGCAACCCTAGCTGCTCCTGACTTCAACCTCTGCAATCTCTTTCTGTGTCTTTTCCCCCTTATGCCATGTTAACACCAATAGAGACTCCCTGATGGGGAGATCTGGGGACTAAGGGCCAAGCTACACATGACGAATGACACTTGAATGGCAAGTGGATTGAGTGGAGGGCAATTGAACAGGGAGACATACACTTGCCATTCAAGTGTCATTCGTCATGGGTAGCTTGGCCCTAAGATTTCAAATTGTCAGGCTTTAAGTGCTTTAATTCCCACCCTTTTGCCCCAATATTATCAGTATTTTTATGGCAGTCTTCTGAAATACTTGAGTGTGCTTTGGCCTCATAGGTAGTACCTGGACACCCCATCATTTAGGGTTGCCAACTTCCAGGTTGTACCTGGAGATCTCTTGGAATTACAACTGATCACTAGCCAACAGAGATCAGTTTCTCTAAAAAGAATGGCTGCTTTGAAGGGTGGATTCTATGGCATTATATCCCACTGAGGTTCCTCCTCTTTCCAAACCCCACCCTTCCCAAGCTCCACCCTAAAGGTTCCAGGAATTTCTCAATTCAGAGTTGGCAACCTGAAGTGATCCCTCAGAATTTGCTCCCCAGTCAATTTGGTCTCCAA
Source organism: Eublepharis macularius (assembly GCF_028583425.1). Taxonomy (NCBI): domain Eukaryota; kingdom Metazoa; phylum Chordata; class Lepidosauria; order Squamata; family Eublepharidae; genus Eublepharis; species Eublepharis macularius. Next base: position 4,677,959 of record NC_072798.1, read on the forward strand.
AGAACTCAGTTCCTCTCCCATAGCAGAACAATCTCCCTGCAGTCTTCTTTAGGCCTCTTCCGTGCTTTAAAATAGGCTTAACTAACAGTGTGAATTGGCGAATGGCCGTGACAGCTGCAAAACAAGTGGCTTTATTTTTTCATTGGGTTTTTCAAAATATTCCAAAATGTCAAGTACAGGTTCTGATGTTGTCTTTCAGCTGTCTCTTAGGTGGAAATCCACATTGGTCTTCATGAATAACAACCTTCAGCAGCTCAGATGTTATAAACTAGCTATTACTAGTAAGAAGCTTTATATTAACTACACCTGTTGGTAGGGTATGAGCTTTCGTGAGTCACTGCTCACTTCTTCAGTGATTCACGAAAGCTCATACCCTACCACAAATTTTGTTAGCCTTCTAGGTGCTACTGGACTCCTGCAGTTTTCTATAACCTGCTTGGGTTTTCTACCCTACCATCAATTTTGTTAGTCTTCTAGGTGCTACTGGACTCCTGCTGTTTTCTACTGCTACAGACAGACTAACACGGCTACCCATCTTGGGAGTCTGAAGTTCACCCGAACAGAATGCCCTCACTGTAGGCCATGATCAACTCCTAACAGAGCCTCACAAAGATAAGAAAGGTTTAAAGAAACACATACCTTGCAACGAAAAGTTGCCTATGAGCAGCAGCAGTAGCAGCAAGGTGTCCTACTGGCCTTCCCGAAGGGACTACTCAACATTAGAGATGGGCACGATCCAAAAAAAATTAACGATCCAGCTGATTGTGGATCGGCGCCGGCAACAATCCCAAATTAATGATCCACACCGATCATCTCCCGTTCCCAAGCCGTGGATCGTGGATTGTGGAGGCCAAAACAGGGCACGCTGGTATTCCCAGCTATGTGGGAAGGTGGGTGGTGGCGGCGGCCATCAGAGCTGCCTATCAGGGTTTGCAGGGATGAGATTGGAGTGCCCATGGCTACAGAACACCCCCTTCCCTCTCCCTCCCCCTCCCAGCTTGTGACTGCTTTGCTGCTCCGTGGTTGGAAGGAAGCCCTGCTGATCAAGGAAAGCTGGGCTTCCATTCGGGTTTCCAGGGAGACAGAAGGAGGGCAAACAGAGCTCAGGCATTCCCCTGGCTCCGTTGCCAGGGGAATAGATTACTGGCGCCTGAGTGTCTGGATCCCCGAACCAAGCCCGATCGCCCCGATCCAGGCCTCTCCCGATCGCTGGATTGTTGGCCATGGACGATCACGATCCACCGGGTCATGATCACGTGATCGCCATTATCGTGGGAGTTTTTCGATCGTAATGCGGATCGTGCCCATCTCAACTCCCATTAATCTTCCATCCTTCTCTGAAGCCCGTCCCTCCATGCATCTCCCCTTTTACCAGCTACAAAACTGGCAGAAGAAACAAACTTTGGTTTGCTGTTTTACAATATCTTTTAGTCAGAAACATTTCTTTAGATCAGTACTGTATCTGTGCCACAAGAGAAGGAAAAATGTAAAAGCGGTCAATTTATTTATTCAAAATATTTTATTATCTACATTTTCTGTTAAAATGCATATAGAACTGTGTAATTGTTAGATGTTTTTAAAATGTATGTAAATTGTAATCTGCCTGAGCCTGCTGGTGTGAAGAGGGCGGAATATAAATCTAATAAATTAAATTAAATTAAATTAATTAAAGTTACCCAAAGTGGCTGGTTTGAGTATGATTACTCAGTTAGCATGATTTATTCCGATAGCCCAATCTAGCTTTTCTTGGTGTGGAATTTGGATCTCTGGAGTGCAGAATGATGAAGTATTTTTTGTAGCGGGAGATGATTAAGATCTGCCGTTCTATTAACAGCATTCGGGCGCTTCGGATTATTGTCAGTGACTGTTGTTCTCTGCCTGTTTCAGGACAAGCATTTCTCCAATCCAAAGGAAGCAAGTGGCAGGACCGAGAGAGAACTTGAGAATATTGGTGTGTGTTTTTCCTGCCCTCTAACAAAAAGGAGGTAAAATCCGGACCTTTACAGACTTCAGTAGGCTTGCGTGCGTTGAATGGCCTCTCTTCAAGGGTGATCACTTCGGCTTGATTTAAACATGATGCTGCTATTTAGCCTCTTTACGTGGACAGCAGTCCAGTTCAAATAATGCGCTGTGTAAGTGCAAAGTTCCAAGTTTTTCCTTGGCCACCTTCACGTTGAAATCAAGCCTTTGACTTACTTTTAGTTTCAGTTTGCTCTTTTAGTTTCAGTTTGCTTTAGTTTTCAGTTTGCACTTTTAGTTTCAGTTTGCTTTAGTTTTCAGTTTGCACTTTTAGTTTCAGTTTGCTTTCCTCACTGGCTGTGGCGGGGATTTCGATTGTGCCTGTGTAGTGTGGAGAAGAAGTTCACAGAATTGAGAACTGCCCTTTGCCTAGCAGCGAGTTTATATTTCATTGTGGTGACTTTCACTGTGCAAGTACATATCAGGACAACGCTTGGCAGACAGCATTAAGTAAATAAATGCTTTTAGTGCTTGCCAGAATGAGATCTGCCTGGGGTAGCCGGAGTACTTTAACATCCCAAGAAAGCCTCAGTGCTTGGCACAGAACACCTTTCAGGAACCTTATAGATTTATTTGTTGGAGGTATTTTAAAAAATAATGTTGGTGCAATTTGATTTGTTTTTATTTTGTTTATGTCTGGTTGGGTTCTTGGAATCTGTTCTGGAAGCAGCAAAACCTTCCCATGCAAGCAGACTTCATGTTCTGGTGGAGGTATCATTCTTGTGCCCAAGAAAGTAGTGGTTGGGCTGCAAATCAGCACTCTGCTGGTTTGAACCCCACTACTGCCATGAGCTCAGCCCCAGCTGCATTGGGGGGATAACAATAACACTGACTTTGTTCACTGTTCTGGGTGGGGTACTAACCTGTCAAGAAAAATGGTATATAAGCACAGTTGTTGTTGTTATTTTACTTATTAACACTCCATTCATAGAATGGATTAATATAATCCCACCCATACTGTTTTATTATTAGCTGTCTTTGGAGTAATATTATTTTGGAAAATGTAGGAAATGTATGTTAAAAGCCATTTATTTGTGTGTGTGTTTCAGATATGTTGTAACCTTAATTCTACCCTATATTTTTAAAGTTTCTCAGAACTGCATAGATGTTCACTTGGTAACTGCTTCAGCATAAACCATGTAATAATTGTGTGCCAGCAAGTCACAACTGACTCCTGGCTACTCCAGCACCATGGAGTCTTCAAAGGCAAGACATGGATAGAGGTGCTTTGTCTTTGCCTTCCTCTGCTTCACAACCTTTGTGTTCCTTGATGGTCTCCCTTCCACCACGTATTCCAACCCTGCTTAATTTCCAAGCTCTGACAAGGTCAGGTGGACTGGGCTATTAGGCTGCCTTCAGTATAAACACATCCACTTAATTAGAACATGTTGGGTAGAAAAGATGCAATGTTTCACTGTGGTGGTGTGCAGCAGCTAATTTTTAAGATGATAATAGATCCAGAGGAGTTAGCCGTGTTAGTCTGTAGTTGCAAAACAGTAGAGTCCAGCAGCACCTTTAAGACAAACCAACTTTATTGCATCTGATGAAGAGAGCTGTGGTTCTCCAAAGCTGACAGTGCATCTGACAAAGAGAGCTGTGGTTCTCGAAAGCTGACGCTGCATCTGATGAAGAGAACTGTGGTTCTCCAAAGCTGACAATGCATCTGACAAAGAGAGCTGTGGTTCTCAAAAGCTGACAATGCATCTGACAAAGAGAGCTGTGGTTCTCGAAAGCTTATGCTGCAATAAAGTTGGTTAGTCTTAAAGGTGCTACTGGACTCTTTTACTAAGATAATAATGAGATTGCAAAACGCTTGTTACTGTATGATTTTGTCCTAATTTTCTTTGCCACGTGAAAGGTTTTTCAGAGCTAAGGGATCTAGTGTGGTATAGGGGTTAGATTAGAATATCGAACTGGGGTGAATTTGTCCAGTCGTGTTTTCTGTTTCTCAGCCTGACCTATCTCGCAGCCTTGTTATGATATGCAGCCTTGGGATATGCAGAGGGGTAGTAGGTGTGGAGAAATCAGCATTGGTAATGAGACAGGAAGCCTTTGTCTCGATTCAGTCCAGGTGGATGCATTATCTTGAGCTTCATTATCTGTTGCAGTTCAGCAGTCAATGTGAGTGTCACGTATGCCTCCTGCATATCTGCCATGAATGTGAAAGGGTTCTGCCTCTGGCTTCAGAGAGTGTGGGAAGTTCTTCATTGCTCCATGCCAGTGGGTTATCTTACAAACGTTTTCTTTCTCTTTCTTGCTCCTCGGAGTCAGTGTCCTTGACAGCCAGCTGAAGCTGGCTCGTAGGGCGCTCCTTCTGAGAACCAAAGATAAGTTCATCTTTCTCATTGTCTGCTGTAAAACAATGACTCACTACAAACTCCCCCCCCCCCCCGCTTTAACGGTCTTTCCCTTGGCGGGAAGATTCCCTATAACTAACATTGCTAGCCCCCTGTACATCACTTCTGCCAATTTCACCAGTCGATGCACCTTGTACTGAATAGATCTCTAATAAAGTTACTTCAGCTGGAACACCTGTGTGTTAACAGTGGAGAACTTGGGGACCCCACTGCCAGGGACTGACAATAAGACTGTTTCATGGGCCTCTTCTCCCTGCTTGTTACAGCATCTCGGGGCGGAGAGGGAGGGAGAGAGGCAGAACAGGAGATATAGCAGGCTTCGTCGTCTGCCTAGGTGGGTAGCTGTGTTGGCCTACAGTAGAACAGCAGAATTTGGGTCCAGTGGCGCCTTAGAGACCAACAAGATTTTCAGGGTATGAGCTTTTGAGAGTCTGAGCTCTCTTCTTCATTCCTACTCATAGCTGTCTGCTGGTTGCTTGAATCTTTTGATTTTATTTATTTAGTTACACACTTCATCTATACCCCACTTTTTGCCCCAATGGAAATGGCTTAAATTGTTCTTTGCGCCTCCATGTTATCCTCACAACACCCTTGTGAGGTAGGTCAGGCTGAGTGCGTGTGACTGGCCCAAGGTCACCCAGCGAGCTTCCATGGAATCTGTGGCTCCCAGATCCTAGTCTGGCCCTGTAACCACCATACCACACTGGCTGTCTTTTGAAGCACCCTGTGATACCTCTGGGTTTCAGCGCAACAGCCTTATAAGGGGGTACTTGGATAATATCCTTCAGTCAAGCAGGCTTGTTTGGAAGTGATTCGCTGACCGGTTTCAAATGGTCGGGTTCTCCTGTTACTTTGCAACCAAGTTCTATGGCAGTTGGGATTCCAGGCTAATATGAGGTCAAACTCACAGGACTCAAGATTCTAGCAGGGCAGAGGCAAAAGCTTGACCACCATCTAGAAGATTATTTTCTTGCCTAATGGTGCACGAGCCCTCCTTCTGAAGCTGCAGTCAGCCACGGAGGTGTGTGTGGGATCCAGGAAGCTGCTCAAGGAAGTATTTGGTTTATTTGGCTTTAAAAAAGGTTTTTTTGACAATTCCTGGAGAGGTCTAGTCGTTGTCAGATAAAGCCCTTTGAGGAGGCACTGTCGCCAGACAGAGTCTCGATGATCTGAACTATTCCTTCTTAAACCTTGCTAGCTAGAAGGGGAGCCATTCCTTCTTGAATGTATGTTAAAAGATTCGATTCAGGAGGCATGCTTAAAATCCATATTCGGAGGACGTGTCAACATATGTATTTGACTTCTCTTCCTATACTGACATGTCTGTAAGTAAGTATTTAAAGTGGCTGTTAGCCATGACGCCTAGATGGAACCTCCCATGTTTAGAAGCGGTCATCGGATAAATAATGATGCTGTGGAGCAGCAAGGGGGAGGCTTGCATTTTTGTGGGTGCCTATTGGACTTCCAGAGTGTCTGGTTAACCACTTTGTGAAACAGGATGCTGTAGTGGTGGGCCCATAGTTCTAATCCCAGTACACCTGCTGAAATATTCATTTATTTATTTATTTACTTCATTTATTCCCAACCTCTCTCCCCCATGGGGACCTGAGTGGCTGACATCGTTCACCTCTCTTCCATTTTATCCTCACAACAATACTGCGAGGTAGGTTAGGTTGAAAGTGGGTGGCTGGCCCACTGTTACTCAGCAGTCTTCCGTGGCTTTTAATCGCAATTAAAACCCACAAGTGAGTAGCGTTAGTTATCAGTTTCCCAATGCAAGTCACCAGTTTTATAATAAAATAAGCTGGGAATTTAGGGTTAGGAGAAATTAAAATCCCAAAGAATTTTAAGAAGGAAAGCTTGAAGCAAGGTGATTTGAAAACCATACCAAAATGGGCCACAGGGTTAAATGCAGCGGAATCAATTGTGCCTACGTTTTAATTCTGTTAACAGGAGTTCAAACCCAATAGATTAAAAGTGGCCAGACAATAAAATCTGAGGAGGCCGTGGCAAAGTTTACAAAATGGAAACATTTCTGCAACTCACACATTATGAAACGTTGAAAAGACCAGAGCCAATAAAAATGCATTTAGCTGCTACTTTAAACCAAAGAGACAAAGCTCCAGGCAAATTTCTATAGGTAGAAGATATTCTGTAGCCACCAAGGTACCACCACCAGAAAGGCCCTGTCTCTCTGGTCAAGATCTGTTAGTAACATAATAATGACCTATTTTTGTCAGGTTGTTGTTCCTATTATTAAGATGATATTTGGAAAATATTTGGAAAATATTAGTAACATAATAATGACCTATTTTTATCAGGTTGTTGTTCCTATTATTAAGATGATATTTGGAAAATAGTTGTAAAGCAGGCTATAAATATTTCATTAAATAAACATGATAACGTGTCCCTTTTTGTTCTTTCAGTATAACTTGTATGAATTGTTCCACGTGTGGAGTTGGCGAGCATCCTTCGTGGTCTGCCCTTATGTAACGATCACCCTTCTATACCGGGAGCCTAAAAGAATGTCGCCGTTAAACCGCAAGAAATTGTAAGCTGCTTTAAGTAATTCTCCAAAAGAAGTCATTTGGGCTTTTATTTTGTCGCTCTGTTTTTAACCTGCTTTTTTCTCTCTCCCTCTTCTCCCTTTTCTCTAGAACTGAATGTAAGACTACAGGTGAGGGTATCCTTTGCTGTGTGGGTATGCTTTTTTACATTTTTTCAAAATACGCCTCATTTCTTGTTGTAATAATTCCTTTTGATGGAAAGAATGACTACGGCTGCAGACATAGAAGGGTCAGTGAGAGGTAGGAGAAAATGGGGAGGGGGATAGGGCTTTGCAAAGAGAGGAAGCTAAAAGAAGCAGAAACCCTACCATGGGAGGTCAGCGGTTCCTCCCGTCGGCTGGGTCAAGAGGGCAGGCCCTTTATTACGATGGCCCAGAGTGGTTCCCTTGATCCGAAGAGGAAGGCTACATCAAAGGCAGCGGAAGTGGGAAGCCAAGGAGGAAGTAACTCCGTGAGTCTTCATTGTCAGAGAGGGAGCCAAGAGTCTCAAGAGGAGAAGGAACTGATAGCTGCCTCCCCTCCGGCTGAGACCAGAGGGAGCTTGTGGCTTACCACACCTACCCCTTGCTTGAATATTCATGCGTCTCTGTCTCATTTTGTCTCCTGTGGGGTTTACAATGTTTAGCACTGTACTGTGCCTGGAAAGGACAGCTCTTCATTCAGGAGCAGCGAGTGTGCGACCTGGCCCTTTGGTCGCCGTTTAGCAGCACCATCCCAGCCCAGTTGTGAGTACAAGAAGAATTGTTTCCTTTTCCTGTGGGGAGGGGCTGTGGCTCAGGGGAAGAGACTCTGCTTTGCATGCAGAAGGTCTTGGGTTCGATCCACGGCATCGCCAGTAAAAAAGGTTAAGCAATAGTTGATGTAGAGGACCTTTGCCTGAGACCCTGAAGAGGTGTTGCCGGTCTGAATAGACATGGACTCATTCAGTATAAGGCAGTTTCATATATATATGTGTGTGACCATGTGTGCCTGGGGCCCAGAGAGGGAGCAAAGAGACCAGCTCGGATGGTGTGACATCTCAACATCAGCCCTGCAGAGTAGGTTGCTCTTAATCTCCCTGCGGGCAATATTATGGGAATGCTGGGAGAAGACTGGCTTGCCTGTTGAGATTGTGGGTTTTGAATGAAGGCGTTCTGGCTGGGAGGATTGGCTAGCCCTCGAACAAATATGACTGCTCTTTCCTTCGGGCCTCATCTGGGAGACCAAATAATCCTTCGAGATCCAGCTTTTGTTTCAGTGTAGTTCCAGGCCCAGTTTCAGCGTCCTTCTTCTGCCTCCCTCGATAGCCCAGCTGGGTGAGGAAATAGCCAGGAAACTCCCTTTCTGAATTCCAGGAGACTTGAATGCTGTAGTAGGAAATGGGTGCTGTACCTGTCAGGCATCAGAGCCTGGTCTGAACCCTTTCTGTTCTTCTTGAACCCCTTTCTGTTCGTTTGCCAGGCCAGCCAAGCTAGAAGCCAGATATGTTGTGGCCGTGTCAGACTTGAGAAAGAAGCTGCCTGAAGTTGCCTTTGGGAAAAACAATTACGCGAATGATGAAGGTACAGTTTAAAACTATATATATATATATATATATATATATATATATATACACACACACACTCTGAAAAGAGCAATCTCCATTAAAAAAGCATGTGTGTGTAGATTTATTTATTTATTTATTTCGATTTATATTCCGCCCTCCCCGCACCGGCAGGCTCAGGGTGGATTACATTTCATAACATTCCAATAAAACATTTAGCAGAAATTTAAAATAAAAATAAATACAGTATAAATATTTAAAAGTACAGAAAGCAGCACAGAAAATCAATCAGTCTCTCATCCGGCCGTCACTGAAAAATACTTAACACAGTTAAAAGGAAGTTAAGTGGCGGATACTTCTGATAGGGAGGCCCCCGCTCTCCTTTAATTCGGCCGGCGGGGGCCCAGCTCAACCCTGACCATACGCCTGGCGGAACAGCTCCGTATTACAGGCCCGGCGGAAAGATAACAGAACTTGCCGGGCCCTGGTCTCGTTAGACAGAGCGTTCCACCAGGTTGGAGCCAGGACCGAGAAGGCCTGTCAGGATCTGTGCAGCCTGCTGAGTAAATTTAAGCCATTCTGAGAGAAATATTAAGTGAGGAAAAGAGAGGCTAGCTGTGTGCTGCCTGAGCATGTTTAAGTATTGAGAGAAATATAACTGATGTGGAAAGAGTATGTTTGTGAAAGAACATTCAGTCCGGGAAAAATAGGCAAATTGTGTGTGAAGCCTTAGAAGAGATCTGTGTGAACAAATTTAAGTGAAGTAATTTTAAGAATTGAGAATGACTCTTATGAAACTGATAGACTTCTTGAAAAAAATAAAAGTTTACTTTGTTTTTGTAATATCCCACAGTAGCTGTCATTGCTATATCCCATTCCTATCCTCAGGGCCACATAGAACCACGAAGGAGCCTGACGCTTGGGCACGTTACTAAAGGGAAAATTTAAATAAAATATCTTGGAATATAATATTCCTGGTGGCAGCAATCTACCCAGAGGGTGTAAGGGAAAGATTAAAGGCAGCAAACTACCTTTCTGGGGCCAGGGACCGTTAGTAGTTGTTTGTCGCCAGATCGAAGTGTCCTCTGGGGCACATAAGTTTGGTCTATCAGAGGATCCTGCCTCTATGTCTTTGTGTGAGTCCCTGAGAGTTGGCATGCCATTGTAGCTAAGAGTCTGAACCCATCCTTAGTTCAGATCTTGTCTGCATGGTTTTGAATCCCTACCTTAGGTAAGCCACTCTTTTGTTCTTGGTCTCTCTACATATGAACTGTGGGAAATAATACCATGCAGAATTGTTGTAAGAATCACAATAAAACGGTGTACATGAAATGCTCTGAGCATTAGCAAGTGCCCTATAAATGACTTAATTGTTCAGGCTGCACTTCCAATGGGAAAGACTCAAGGCCAGAGCAGTATAGGGGTTGGACTAGATGACCCTGGACTCCCTTCCAACCCTATGATTCTGTGATCATGCAGAGTTACGTTGGGCAGCCTTCTCTGTAAGTTTGACTCATACAGGTGTGCAGTTGTGCCCCTAAACACAGTCTTGGAATTCATGAATTCCTTCCCTTGTTTGTGAACTTCCAGAGGTTTCCGGCTGGCTGGTTTTAGAAATAGGGTGTTAGACTATCCCAAGAGCAAGAAATTGCTGCAGTCTAACTACTTGGCTAATTCTCAAGTATAGAACAGCTCTCAGTTTGGCCCATCTCAATGTTCTCCCATCTGCTCTGTTAGAAGGGAGATACTATGGTGTCCCGTTTCATGATCAAGGACTTTTGGGTCTTGACTCATGTCCCTCCATTTGAGAATCGCTGTCCTGGGTTTTCCCTTGGGATCATAGTGAAAATATGGGCTGTCTTTCTTTGAAGAATGCTTACCATATAATACCCTTACGTGCTCAGGAGAGAGGCATGAATGTGTCTTTGGATAGCCACCTTTTTGGGGTCTGTTGCACTTTTTAAAATTAATTTTTTGCCCATGAGTTTCATTTATGCAAGCTGTATTTAGATTGTTGCTTTCCCCTCCTTTCTGCAGTACATTCTCAAGGTATTTGGTTCAGTTTATACGAAGTGGAAATATTAAATCAAAATGAAATGAAAGTGGATCAGTTAATAGAGAGCTTGAAAGAGAAAGATCTGGTAAGTAATTAAATGCCGGGGGAAATAGTTGTGTTTTTGTTTGTTTTTAGGGGAGAATGAAAGTATTTTTTTAAAAAATGGTTATCTGAAGTAAGTTATCTGCGAATTAGCATCTGTGTTTGTTTAATTGGAAGCCTTTTTCGTGCAGAATAAAAATCTTCAGAATCTGGTAAAGGCAATGCCATTAAAGACAGTCAGCAAATCACAAAATATGGATTCTGTCAATTAGCTTATTTAAAAACATTTAAATCTGTCCTCTCTAAAGCTCAAGGCAGCATCTAACAAATCTGTTAGGATTACATTAAGCAAAGAAGCAACAATAAGTACAGTAAAAATAGCAACATGGTGCCAATCAGCAGATAGAGATATTTATTTTATTTATTTGTATTTAAAACATATGCTGCCATTCCACCAAGTAGAGTCCCCACGGTGGCGAACATCAAAAACATTTCAACCTGAAGACATCATTAAAATAAAGTATATATAAAAATAATTCAATAAAAACACACAACACCAAAACCAGAGAGGAAGGCAAATAACAGTTATTGGCCTGGAGTACTGTACTGGAGGCCGCACTTCAAAAAGGATGTGGACAAAATTGAGAGGGTGCAGAGGAGAGCGACGAGGATGATCAGGGGTCTGGAGACTGAGCCCTACGAGGAAAGGCTGAGGGCCTTGGGAATGTTTAGTTTGGAGAAGAGGAGATTGAGGGGGGACATGATTGCTCTCTTTAACTATCTGAAAGGCTGTCATTTGGAGGAGGGCAAGGAGCTGTTCCAGTTGGCAGCAGAGGGTAGGACCCGAAGCAATGGGCTTAAATTACATGCAGAAAGGTACCGGCTGGATATTAGGAAAAACTTTTTCACGGTCAGAGTAGTTCAAAGGTGGAATCAGCTGACTAGGGAGGTGGTGAGCTCCCCTTCACTGGCAGTTTTCAAGAAGAGGCAGGATGAATATTTGTGAGGGATGCTTTAGGCTGATCCTGCACTGGGCAGGGGGTTGGACTAGATGGTCTCTATGGCCCCTTCCAACTCGGTGATTCTGTCTTCACTTGCTAGCAGAAGACAACAGCAGGATACAGACAAAACTCCCTGGGGAGGGAGTTCCAATGTTTTGGTGCCACAACTTCCCTTCTTGCATTGCCACCCACCTAGCCTCAGATGGGGGGTGGGCAACTTGAAGCAGCGCTTCTGAAAATGACCCGAGTGGTTGGGTAGTTTCATGTAGGAGAATGTGGTCCTTAAGGTATACTGACCCCAAGTTGTAATACCAGCACCTCGAATGGAACCTGAAAGCAAATTGGGAGCCAGTGGAGATGGAACAAGATTGATATGGTCCGTACAATCAACTCCAGCCTACACTCCGGTTGCAGCTTTCTGTAACAGCTGTAACTTCTGGACAGTCTTCAAGGGCAGCTCCACATAGAGCACGTTGTAGTAATCTTATAGGGTTTAAAACGTCTCTGAAAAGCTGGAATTTAATCACCTTATTGGGGAAGGCATTTCACATACTTGGAACAATTGTAGTAAAGGCTGTGCTTCTCACTAGGTCTTGATGTTCCGTTCCATCCTAGATGACCAAGAGACAGAACCCAGGAAAGAAGCTGAATAGACAGGAGCAGGGTTTGTTCTTATTATCTTGTGCCACCCAAGTCAGGGTCCAGATTTAGTCCTGAATCTAATGATGTAGTCCTTTTACTTTCTATTGTATCAGTGAATGGCTGCCATTCATTTCTATGGGGAGAAGTAAAGAGCAACATATAGGGACAACATCTGTTAGAAGTAAAACCATGCATTCTGTTCAACAGCAGGTGGCTTGACTGTTTGCGTAGTGGTTAAGAGCGGCAGGACTCTAACCTGGAGAGCCAGGTTTGATTCCCCACTCCTCCGCTTGAAGCCAGCTGGGGGACATTGCAGCAGGCAGTGCTTTCTCAGAGCTCTCTCAGCCCCACCCACCTCACAGGGTGTTTGTTGTGGGGATAATAATGACATACTTCGTAAACCGCTCTGAGTGGGCATTAAGCTGGTATATAAATTGAATGTTGTTGTTATTACTGTAGAGGAGCTATCAGAATGATGAGGAGATAGCCTGTGTCTAAATAACAGAGAATCATTTCCAGCTGATGAGAACGGTAGCCGCTAGACAGAAGAAAAGAGAACTTCTGTGCGTGTGCCTGTGTGTGTGTCAGAGAGATCATTAATTTCATTAACTGCTCAACGTACGAAGTTTTTACAAGGACCAGGCTTCCTCTGATGGGGGAGATCCCTGATAGGATCCTTAAGCATGGAAAGCAGGTGCCCTCTGTGCGTGCGAGAGAGAGTTAATTGGATAAGAGCCATGGCATTGGGGGAGAAGGGGATCCGTCTTTCTCCCTTGTAGCATGTCCTCAATAGATACCGGCACGCTAAAGCTTCTGCTAGCCGCAACGGAGGAGGAAAAAGCAGGTGCTATTAATTTTTTAAAGTATAATTTCCCCACTTTTTGACTTCCTGGTTATCAGAGGAGCTGGAGACATTGTAAAAATGCCATCTGTTTCTGTCCTCCTCTCCATTTGATGGCACCTGTTGGGTTCCTTCCCAGGGCTAGAGATCCTGCACCTTCCTGAAGGTCACCCTATATCCATCTCTCTTCCTCTCTGGGGCAAATGAAAATGGCACCCTCACCACTCTCCGGTAGCTGTTCGTAGCTGCAGATGTGCTATAGTCTCTCCTCCAGCTTCAAGAAGGCGAATTCTGTGTCTCATTTCCTCTCCCTTTCTTTCAAGTACCCTGTGAGGTAGGTTAGGATAAGAGGATGACTGGCCCGTGGTTGCCCAGTGTGGAGTCTGTTGAGGAAACCGCTTAGGGAAAAGACTGAACCCTCTTGCTCTGGCAGCTTTTTAGCCGTAAAGAAAAAATTGTAATATCACCTAGCTCTGTCTCAGAGAGACAGGCGAACTATAAATAACATAAATAAATAAATAGAAAGTAAGAGCCCCGTGGTGCAGAGTGGTAAGCTGCAGTACTGCAGCCCAAGTTCTGCTCATAACCTGAGTTCGATCCTGGCCGAAGCCAGGTTCAGGTAGCCGGCTCAAGGTTGACTCATGGCCAGGCTACAAGTGACGAATGACACTGGTTGGACACTTGTCAGCTTCCCTCAAGTTTTGGTGGGAAATGTAGGCAGCTTGGTGGAATGTTGGACAAGTGACAGTTGAAAAGTCCATTGGACAGCAGTCGGAGTGCCGAGCTGTAAAACCAGGATGCCTACATTTCCCATCAAAACTTGAGGGAAGCTGACAAGTGTCCAACCTGTGCCTTTTGTCACTTGTAGCCTGGCCCTCAGCCTTCCATCCTTCCGAGGTCGGTAAAATGAGTGCCCAGTTTCCTGGGGGTAGAGTGTAGATGACTGGGGAAGGCAATGGCAAACCACCACGTAGAAAGTCTGCCAAGAAAACATCGTGATGCAGCATCCCCCCATGGGACATTAATGACTGAATGCTTGCACAAGGGACTACCTTTTCCTTTTTAAATAAATAAAAACAGAGGAAAAGTGTGAAATAATTTTTATTACATGCATGCCTGGTTAAAGCAAAGAGTAAATGAGGACACCGATCAAAACTAGATGACAGACAAGAAATGGTTCAGGTTAATATCTTGGGGGAGTTGTTACATGGCTTGCTTGGTTAGATAGGTCATCGGTTAGTATGTGACTCCTGTAATAACTGTAACGTTTAAGATGGCACACTTCAGCCCAAGTTAAATGCAGTTAAGATTTTCTTGGGGGGTGTTCTTGGGAAAGGGGTTAATTCACCCAGTGAGATGAATGGGGTTTTAAGAGTGCTTTGCCTGTATTGTGCCCAGAGTTTTTTGCCTAACATTATGGAGTTTTTGCAACTTGGTCTAAGCTGTTGTAAAAAATTAACACAGAATAAATACACGAGACAGCTAAAAAGAGAGGGAGGGGGTGTTTAACTCAGAATAAATACCAAAGGTAGTTTAAAAGGGAAGGGTGTCAGCAACGTCAGGGGAAATGTATTGCAGACAGGAGACTTGTTTTTTAAAGCTTTAGCCGGAGTACAGCTGAAAACGAAAGTAAAAAGGGCCGCTTGCATCTTCCCACTTGGCAGCTCTCTGTACTGAAAGTGAAACCATGCTCTGCGCAGAAAGCAGCGTGTCCTTTGCAAAGAGACATTTATGAACCGGTTGGCTCAGTGAAAAGAGCTCGTGTAGCCTAGCAGGCAGAGGGAATGGCAGTGCAATCTCACTCGGAGTTACTCCAGTCTAAGCCTATTGAAATCAAGGTTAGCTTTTCATGGGATTGCACTGTGGGTTCCCTATCTGAAAGTCTCTGGTTCTAATTAAGTCTCTATGGAGAACTCTCCAGGTGGCCTGAGGCACCCTACTCTTAGTTAGGCTCGCTGGGTCTCTCGCCTATGGTGACCTTCCGCTGTATGAGTGTGTGGTGCCTTCAAGTCACAGCTGACTTATGGCAACCCCTGGTGGGGTTTTCAAGGCAAGAGACTATCAGAGGTGGTTTTGCCCTTGCCTGCTTCTGCAACCCTGGTCTTCGTTGCAGGCCTGCCATCCAATTACTAACCAAGGCCAACCCTGCTTAGCTTTTGCGATCTGACGAGCTCAGGCTCACCTGGGCTATCTGGGTCAGGACAACCTTCCACTGATAAGTTGCTATTCCTGCTGCACCTTCCTTGGGCAGTGGGAATTAAAAAAAAATCACTGGTATTGCATGCATCATTATGTAACTTCTGGGGGAAATCCGGAAGTGATACCATGTTGCTTTAGGAATCATCAGAAACTCTATGGTTTTATCCTAATGTATAAACTAAACTTATAAACTAACCAGTATGGAAAACTATGGCTATTAACTCCCAGTGCGGTGAATTTACTGAAAGGTGGGCACTCTGATCTACTGGAATAGTAAATTTGAAGACAGCACAAAAACTTGATGAATGTTGCATGGAATACTTTTATTGTTTTTGTAGAATCATAGGGTTGGAAGGGACCCCCAGGGTCATCAAGTCCAACTCCCTGCACAGTCCAGGAAATTCACAACTACCTCCCCCCCCCCCCCACTCACAGTAACCCTTGTTCCATGCCCAGAAGATGGCAAAACACTGTCAGGATCCGTAGCCAAATTGGCCTAGGGAAAATTGCTTCCTGACTGAAAAGTGGCAATTGGCATTACCCTGGGCATATAAGAAGGGGCCACGAGAACGAAGCACTGAGGTAACCCTTTCTGCCCTCCCTCTCATGATCTGCCCAGGTTCACAGAATCAGCATTGCTGTCAGATGGCCCTCTAGCCTCTGCTTAAGAACCTCCAAAGAAGGAGAGCCCACCACCTCCCAAGGAAGCCTGTTCCACTGAAGGACAGCTCTAACTGTCAGGAAGGGGGACTAGTGTGTCCTTTATTGATTCATAGGTATCTTTCTATTTCATTAATACTTATCCCCATCCCAGGCAAGGTATGGTGGCATACTGAACCTGGACTGGACGCTGCAGCATGATTCTCTGGCTTGGCCATGAAGCTCACTGGAGGGCCTCCCTTCCAGCCTAATCTATGCTACAGGGCTGTTGTGTAAGGATAAAATATAGCAAACTTCATGTATGCTGCCTTAGGCTCAGTGGAGATAGATAGAATACTTCTATACATTTAAGCAGGGCTTTTTTTCTGGGAAAAGAGGTGGTGGAACTCAGGACCGCACAATGACATCGCTTTGGGTCAGCTGGAACAAGGGGGGAGTTTTTGAAAGTTTAAATCACGCTCAGTGAAAATGGTCACATGGCCGGTGGCCCCGCCCCCTGATCTCCAGACAGAGGGGAGTTTAGATTGCCGGTGCGGAGGGCAATCTCAACTCCCCTCTGCCTGGAGATCAGGGGGCGGGGCCACTGGCCATGTGACCATTTTCAAGAGGTGCCGGAACTCCGTTCCACCGTGTTCCAGCTGAAAAAAAGCCCTGCATTTAAGTGACGTGTGTATAAATAAAATGCAAACGAACGAGAATTGCATTGATAGATCACTTCAAGGTCCAACGGAAGGTTTCAAGTGGAAGAAGAGGTGGAAGATGACGTTCACCCCGCTTTCTGTGTGTTTTGCAGGCCCTTGTCAGATATTTGAACGAACACGGGATTCTCATCTTACTTGCCTCATCGGCATTGATAAAAGAAAAAGGTGAGAATGAAGCCTGCAGCAGCTGTGTCCATAAATGTGTTCTATGGAAGATCTGCTTTTAAAGGGGTGGGCAGTATGGGGTAGTGCTTAGTGTTGGACTAGTGCCTAAGAGACCCCGTTTCAAATCCACACTCAGCCATGAAGCTCACCGTGGGACCCTCGGCTGGTCACTGTCTCCGCTTGACATACCGTACAGGGGTGATTGGGGAGGAGGAGAACGATAGACCAGACCTCGAGTTTGTTAGTCTTATCTCTGTGCCCCTTTCTCCCCCCACAGATGCTGTCCCTGATGACTGTCCATGTCTTCAGGCCTTGTTTGTGGTGTCCTCACCAGGGCCAGCACGCCTTACAGGTAGAACTGAGACGCTTGCCGCACTGGTCACTGCATGAAGTCTCCTGCAGCAAAATAGTAAAAAGTCTAGTTGCATGATGCATCTGACGAAGAGAGCTGTGGTTCTCAAAAGCTGACGATGCATCTGACGAAGAGAGCTGTGGTTCTCAAAAGCTGACGATGCATCTGACGAAGAGAGCTGGGGTTCTCAAAAGCTGACGATGCATCTGACGAAGAGAGCTGTGGTTCTCGAAAGCTGACGATGCATCTGACGAAGAGAGCTGTGGTTCTCAAAAGCTGACGATGCATCTGACGAAGAGAGCTGTGGTTCTCGAAAGCTGACGATGCATCTGACGAAGAGAGCTGTGGTTCTCGAAAGCTTATGCTACAATAAAATTGGTTTGTCTTAAAGGTGCTACTGGACTTTTTACTGTTTTGCAACTACAGACTAACACGGTGAACTCCTCTGGATCTATGACCTCTTGCGACAAAAACAACCAAGAATTCTGTGGCACTCTAACAAATCCTTAATTAGAACCAAGTTGTAATTCTTGACCCTGCCACACAATTCTGAGTAGTTTTTGTGGCAAGACACGAATAAGTTTACCCTGATGGAATTGTTTTATTGAGGCACAAAGTTTGTTTATATTAGAAAACGTATATGCCGCTTTTCTAAAGTTCTGCCCGAGGCAGAAACTTTGGTGAGCTTGAGCCTTCTTTAGATGTGTGAAGTAGCTTCTGAAATGAAAAGGTGTATATCTGTGTAAAACGCATGCAACGGCAGGGGTGACAACAGCCATTTTTGTGCAGAAGATAAATGACCACCAGAGCCAGTTGGAGTCAATGTGATCCACATCCAACAGTGATACATTGGCAGTATCAAAAATGATAAGAACATTAACTCTTAAACTGGGGTAGATACTTCCTCCAGTAGGAGACTCAGTCTCAGCTCTAGGATTGAGTCGGTATCATATTTGCTACTGTCTAACTTTGCACTAATCCTCTGAAACTGTTGGTGGAATGTTAAAATGGTGATGCTTTATAGGCTAACAGCGAAATTGACCAACAGCTTGTTTCTTGACCCTTAGACTTCACAAACAAACCATGTGTTCATGATAAAAATGAGCCAGGAAATGTTCCCTTTCCTCCTTTCTTTGTTCGCTGCACCAAAATCGAAATGTTCCTAATTTAGAACCGGAGGAGTTAGCTGTGTTAGTCTGCAGTAGCAAAATAGCAAAGAGTCCGGTAGCACCTTTAAGACTAAGCAACTTTATTGTAGCATAAGCTTTCGAGAACCACAGCTCTCTTTGTCAGCTGCATTGCCAGCTTTCGAGAACTGACGAAGAGAGCTGTGGCTCTCGAAAGCTTATGCTACAATAAAGTTGGTTAGACTTGAAGGTGCTACTGGACTCTTTGCTAATTTAGAACCAAGCACAATGTGATTTCCCTCATTTACAAAGGATTAAACTGATTTGAAATCCTTGTTGGAGGCCAAGAATCAGCCTGGAGTTGGCTTAAACCTCCTGATTTGGATGTTGGGCTGCATTGCAGTTGTTTCCTAAACGGGTGGCCTTCAGTCTTGGCACGCAATGTGAGTGGAGGAAGGAAGAGCAAAATCCAAGGATTTCCTGGCCTGTTCTGATAATGAATAAACTACTATTTGTTTCTGACATCTGAACGCCACAATAATGAGTTTTACCAGTAGAGTAACTGAATCAATAATCAGTAGAGAAATTGAAAACTTCACATAGTATCAAGAGTGCTACTCTCGGATTATTCAGAACATTTCTTTAAAATGTTTTTATTATTTTTTTTTTATCGGAGGAGAGAGTCCGTACAGTTTTGCAGAGTTGTTGATTTTTGTGTTCCTTTTAATTTCATGAAGCTGTTTGCACATAGGTACTTTTAAATTCTGTGCATTTTTTTCATTAACGCTGTTTCTCTTTGACAGCAAAAGATTTGAGATGCGACCACAGGGTGCATGAAAGATCTTCTCAAGTCCCTTCGGTTCTGCCAGCCCTTCAGTATGCATTGGCGGAGGCAGCTAAGGATCACAAAAAAGAAGGGGTCCCTTTTGGCACTCTAGTTAAGCAGCACTTCCAAGAGTTTGTGACGATTGATAAGAATTTGCTGCCCACCCTTACCGAACTGGACAGACCGTCCTTCTCTTTCGACCAGTTCTTAAAGAAGTCTGACCTTGAAGCCGTGTCTGGAAAGTGTCCCCCCAGCTCCTTTTCTCACTTGCAGCTTTACCTGTTGGATCCCCAGAACTACACTTTGGAAATGTCCATGGCCTCAGCTTGTTCTGATTTTCAGTCTCCCAACAGTAGTAGAACGCGTGATGCCGGCAGCTCTTCAGGCTTAAGGTCAGACACTGTTCCCCCTCAGGGGCCGGGACAGCCTGTCGAAACCACGAGGGTTTGGAGACCTGTGGAATCGACTGCTCACAGCACAGAGGATGCTAGGAAATCCAACCGGACAAACGAGCGGGCTTTGCCGCACTGCAAGCGGAAATCCAGCAGGCTCCTTGGAGCAAGCGCTAGGAAGAAATGGGCCCCTCTAAAGATCCTCTATATCACGGAGAGCAACAAAAAGCGGAAAAAATCCAGAAAGAAAAAGTTGGATTTCTCTTCTACGTCTTCCAAAACACAGGGGCCCTCGGCAGACTCCGAAGAACCCACCCTTAAATTAAAAAATCTTCAGTATCCTATTCGAAGGAAGAGAGGTGAGTGTGGCACCAATCAAAGGGGGTTTAGAACCACTGAACTTAGTCCTGGTTTAGTGATGAGTTGCCCCGCGGTCAAGCTACAGGGGTAGCCCTTACATGAGCTGATGTGGCATGTGGCATGCCCTCTGTGCCTGCATGGGAGGTGGTTGGTTCCAATCCTTGATCTTATCCAGGAGTCCCCAACCCCCGGGCCACAGACTGGTACCAGTCCGTGGCCTGTTAGCAACCGGGCTGCACTAGCGCCCGCTTCCCCGCTTGCCTCCCCCCCCCCCCCCCGGTCCATGGAGAAATTGTCTTTCACAAAACCGGTCCCTGGTGCCAAAAAGGTTGGGGACCACTAGGCCATATAGAGAAGCTGTCCAGCCACAGTAAGGTAGGGAGGTTAACTTTGGAACCAGGTTCTAAGATGAGGTTTTTGAAACTTCTGGGGTGTCAAATGCTGGCAGCATCTGCCGTACTCAGGGTGTTGTCCTGTGCTGTAAGCTGTTTCTTCACTCTTACGGGATGTGAATCTGTTTGTTCCGGAAATTATCTCTCCTAGACTGTGCTTGCTCCTAGCCTCTGAGAAGGGAGCCCGCATAACCTTGAAACCCTGTGTGTCATCCCCTGCGTAGATGTTTTCCTGCGGAATTAGCCAGCCTCTAGGGACGGGCAGGGGGAGAATGCTAGCCTGTGAATGATACATGTCCTTGATACTTGTCTGTACCTCAATCCTGACAAAGAATCCAGTAAAATCCTGATACTAGCAACTTTTCAATAAAACTTTACTAACCACAGTGGAGTCTTTTGTAAAGTTACTTGGCAGATCTGTCTAGTCTGGTAGCTAGAGCTGGCCACAAAAAGCCTGATGGGGTTGGTAGCTACCGAGGACACTTATGGTAGGTTTTGTCCCAGTACACCTTTGTGGGGAGGGGTCATTCCAGGTCTGGAAACACGTGCGTCATGGATTTCTTTTGGAGAGTAGTGCTTACGACGGGGAGGCCTCTTCTGCCACGTGAGTGCCCCGTTTTCTAACGCTGGTTTTCTAGCTCTCTGCTCTATGGGTTCTTGTAATCTAGGAGGTGATAACGGAGGTGGGTGGGTGTTGTCCTGTAGTGTATGCCAACCCCATGTATTGGGGTCTGCTGGATTTGGCAGGGTCCAAGAACTGGGCCTCCTCTTCCCTGGCGTCTTTTCCGGAGTCTCCATTAAGGTGTGTTGACCCCCAACAGGACTCAACGTTGTATCCAAAAATAGCTTCCTGCTGAGAGAAGGCAGCACTTCCACTTTTGGGAGCAGAACTTTACTGCTTTTCAGCTCTTGCTACTCCTAGGTGACAGGGGACCCAACAGAACAGCAGTGGGGGCACACTGGGCAGCTTGTGATGAGACGGGGGGGGGGCCTATCAGCAAAAATTGCTTACCTCCTCCAGTGGCAGAAAAGGTGGCAATTCTGTTTACCCTGTATGGAAGAGACGTATGTACTTAGATCCAGAGGAGTTAGCCGTGTTAGTCTGTAGTAGCAAAATTGAAAAGAGTCCAGTAGCACCTTTAAGACTAACCGACTTTACTGTAGCATGAGCTTTCGAGAACGACAGCTCTCTTCGTCAGATGTGTCATCTGACGACGAGAACTGTGATTCTTGAAAGCTTATGCTACAGTAAAGTTGGTTAGTCTTAAAGGTGCTACTGGATTCTTTTCGACATATGTACATGTTATCAAATAAGCTGGGAAGAAACTATCTTCATAATCTCTGTAAAGGGAAAGGTAGTCCCCTGTGCAAGCACCGAGTCATTACTGACCCATGGGGGGGATGTCGCATCGTGACGTTTTCTTGGCAGACTTTTGTTACGGGGTGGTTTGCCATTGCCTTCCCCAGTCATCCCCTGGGTACTCGTTTTACCGATCTCGGAAGGATGGAAGGCGGAGTCAGCCTTTGAACCGGCTACCTGAACCCGGCTTCCACAGGGATCGAACTCAGGTCATGAGCAGAGCTTGGGCTGCAGTACTACATTTTACCACTCTGCACCACGGGGCTCCTTACTTTATGGGTGGACGTCGCATCACGATGTTTTCTTGGCCTTGAACTAGAGGCCAGTATTTTGTCCCCCTTCTGACCACCTCCTTCGGCAGCCGCCCTGGAATTCCATCATGGTAGTGCCCATGGTTTATGGTGATCCTGTAACAGCCTGATTTGTCTGGTGGCACCTGAATTTTATGCTATCTGGATTAATATGTTAATAATGTTTCATTGTGTTTTAACAGTGTATTTTGTTGGAAGTCCCCCTGAGCCTGCTTGCAGGGAGGGTGGAGTATAAGTTGAATAAAATAAATAAAGTCCTCTTCCTCTCAAATCCCATGTGCAGGTTCTGGGAGATGATGGGTCCTGGCCCTGGCTGCCAGGTCCCTCTTCTGTTAGAACTCTACAGCTCCTCTAAGGCCCATTCATTTGAAATATTTGTATCTAGTGCTCATTTGTGACACTTCCAGGGTGGTTACCAATAAGTCAACCTTTTAGAAAACCAACAATTTATTCAAAATGATTTGGAGTTAATAGGTATTGGTAAAATTAATAAAGTAGTTATTTTATTTAATTGTTAGCTTAAATTTAAATATATCTGAAGTTAACAGATAGTAATAGATAACAGATTTTAAGTTAATAATAATAGATCTGAAGCTAACAGATAGAGCTTAGCTTAACAAAGCAGAATGTAAACATGATATAATGAGTTATAGAAAAAGGGGATAGATTAGGAATAGATTAAGATATAGGGTCGTATGTAGGGATGTGCATTTCGGCTTTCTGAAAGCCGAAAGAAAGCCGAAACAAAAGTGTTTCGCCTTATTTCAGGTTAGCCGAAACGTTTCGGGCTAAGCCGAAACGTTTCAGCTAGCCGAAAGAAAAAAAGCCGAAACGTTTCGGCTTAAGGCTTTTTCAATGGGAAAATGCCTCCGGCATCTTCCCGGACGTCTGGGGGAGGCATTTTCCCACCGAATCATCTCAAAATTGGTGGGGACCTTCCTCTAACCCCTCTCTACAAACCCCCCAAGTCTCAGACCGATTGGACTTTGGGGGGCCATGTTATGGCCCCCCAAAGCAGGTCCCCCTATCCTCCCATAAGAAAGCGAAGGAGCAGCATATTGTTAGCATGCTGCTGCTCATCTTCTTCATTATTTCCTATGGGGAAAAATGCCCCCCAGCCCTCTGGGGCCCTTCTCTCACCCTTCCTCCCACCCCCCACCAAGGCTCAGACAGCTTTAGGTTACACAGCACGGGGGGAACACCAAAGGGCATGGAAGCAGTATCTTACACAAAAATAACACAACTCACTTCACATTAAAGAATCACCCCAAAAAATTGCTGTCAAAAGCACTTTATTTCTGTAACTGCTTTAGGTTACACAGTAGGAAGGCACAACAGAGCAGGAAAGCAGTGTACTACACAAAAATAACACAACTCACTTCACATCAGAGAATCACACAAACACAATTGCTGTCAAAAACGGTGAAGTGGGTTGTATTATTTTTTGTAGTACATTGCTATCATGCCCTGTTGTGCCCTCCTACTGTGTAACCTAAAGCTGTTCAAGAAATGAAGTGTTTTTGCCAGGAATTGTGTTTTTGTGATTCTCTGATGTTGAGTTGTGTTATTTTTGTGTAAGATAGTGCTGCCATGCCCTTTGGTGTTCCCCCCTGCTGTGTAACCTAAAGCTGTTCAAGAAATAAAGTGTTTTTGACAGGAATCGTGCTTTGTGATTCTCTGATGTTAAGTGAGTTGTGTTATTTTTCTGTGTGGGGGACTGCTGGTGTAATGTGTCATAATGCTTTGCCTACTTGTACTTTGGAAGGGAGAAAATAATTTTTTAAAAACTTTATTTTGTGTTGTTCTTGTTTTAATCTTTGTTGTGCAGTTGGTTCCCATCATAGGGAACAATGGAGCTGGCTGGCCAGCCATCTCTGTAGGTGGTGGGGGAATTTGAGGGAGGGTGTCTGTGGTTTAGGTGCTCTTTCACAGGGACCAGCTGGCACTCAGAAGTGTGCCCACCATTGTGGCACCCCTGGGCTGTGCAGAATTGCCCAGGGAAAGAGAGTTTAGAAGTTCCCAGCATAGGGAACAAAGCGAGAGGGCTGGCCTTTGCCAGCCTGTTCCTGGGGTTATGGGTGTGGGGCAGGTGGGGATGGATTTGGGTCTGTGAGGGGCTAATGTGGGGATTTGGGTCTGTGTGTGGCAGCTGGGGGGGAATTGGGTTTGTGTGGGGCTGTAAGGGGTGGACTTTAGGGGCTGAGAGGACCTACTTGGGGAGGCCATGAAATGCCCCCCCAAGTGGGAGCAGGCTGAGCCTTGGTGGGGGGTGGGAGGAGGGGTGGGAGAAGGGCCCCTGAGGGCTGGGGGGCATTTTGCATGCAAAATGCCACCCCTGGCAAGACAAGCCTCCCCCAGCTGTCAGTGGTAGAGATTAGAGCACCTACTTGGGGAGGCCATGAAATGCCCCCCCAAGTGGGAGCAGGCTGAGCCTTGGTGGGGGGTGGGAGAAGGGCCCCAGAGGGCTGGGGGGCATTTTGCATGCAAAATGCCACCCCTGGCAAGACAAGCCTCCCCCAGCTGTCAGTGGTAGAGATTAGAGCACCTACTTGGGGAGGCCATGAAATGGCCCCCCAAGTGGGAGCAGGCTGAGCCTTGGTGGGGGGTGGGAGAAGGGCCCCAGAGGGCTGGGGGGCATTTTGCATGCAAAATGCCACCCCTGGCAAGACAAGCCTCCCCCAGCTGTCAGTGGTAGAGATTAGAGCACCTACTTGGGGAGGCCATGAAATGGCCCCCCCAAGTGGGAGCAGGCTGAGCCTTGGTGGGGGTGGGAGGAGGGGTGGGAGAAGGGCCCCTGAGGGCTGGGGGGCATTTTGCATGCAAAATGCCACCCCTGGCAAGACAAGCCTCCCCCAGCTGTCAGTGGTAGAGATGAGAGCAGAGCACCTACTTGGGGAGGCTATGAAATGGCCCCCCCAAGTGGGAGCAGGCTGAGCCTTGGTGGGGGGTGGGAGGAAGGGTGGGAGAAGGGCCCCTGAGGGTAAGGGGGCATTTTGCATGCAAAATGCCACCCCTGGCAAAGGAAGCCTGCTTCTTCATTTTTCCCCATAGGAAATAATGAAGAAGATGAGCAGCAGCATGCTAACAATATGCTGCTCCTTCGCTTTCTTATGGGAGGATAGGGGGACCTGCTTTGGGGGGCCATAACATGGCCCCCCAAAGTCCAATCGGTCTGAGACTTGGGGGGTTTGTAGAGAGGGGTTAGAGGAAGGTCCCCACCAATTTTGGGCTGATTCGGTGGGAAAATGCCTCCTCCAGACGTCCGGGAAGACGCCGGAGGCATTTTCCCATTGAAAAAGCCGAAAGCCGAAAGTAAGCCGAAAGCCGAAAGCCGAAACGGCTGGCCGTTTCGGCTTTCGGCTTATATGAAAGAGAATCCTCTTTCGGCTTTCTGCTTTCGGCTTTAGCCGAAAATTTTTGGCTTGCACACCCCTAGTTGTATGTATTAATATTCTCACCTAATAATTTTAAAAACAAAACAAAACAATTTATTCAAAATATTCAGTAAGAAGCCATGGAGTGGAAAAACTGAGAGAACAATAAAATCTGTGGTGTGTGTGTCCTACTAGAACCGATAATGGAGTGGAGTTGGACTGTTCAGTCTCTCCCTCCCATTGAGTCCCCTGCCTTGTTCTGAGAGTGATCAGTGAACGGCATGGGGTCTGTAGTTGGGATGGAAAGAAACAGCAAGATACAGGCAAATAAATGAGCATTTTAAAATGCCTGTAAACATCTTATGAAAATCTTTTAACCAGCAGCAATTAAAATGATAAAACCTGGTGATTTACACAAAAAAGAGGGAGAGATCCAAAACAAATGGCAGAATAGGGAGTCCACAAAAAGCCTAGAACGTGAACCGGTGGGGTGTGAGTGCTGTGCATACAGAAAAAACTTTCTGCCACGTCTGGTGTTGGTTCAGGGAAGGGCTTTTCCGTGGCCTGCACCTAAGCTAAGACATGCTTCATTGGGGCCAGAAGGAATGGGGATTGTCCACCCCGATACAGAGGCTGCACAGCATCTAGCACTGAGGCAGGGAGTTGAATTACCTGTGTATTGTATAACCTGTTCCCTCCCCTGTAACAGTTTTTCTTTCTCCAAGGTGCTGAGGTTTTGTCGGCAGAATTTGTGCAGAAGACGAGGCACGAGTCTGCCACGAAAGCATCATCCGCTTCTGAAGGCCCCGGCGCAGAACAAAAAAAGCCCAGGCTTCTGAACTGCAGGAAGAGTTTGGATGCGGAAAAGGTGGAGAAAATCTACAAGAGGCAGACGAGTAAGATCCAGATTCTTTCTGGCCAAAGGTCCTCAAACCCCAGTCAGGGATGTACAGTTGGCGGCTAGAAGCATCCCTCTTGGCCCGAGCAGCCCCTCTTCCTGAGGAGGAAGACCCCCTTTACGAGCTTCATCCTCTCCGTCTTGTGTATGCGGAAACATTCTGCCAGAGCCTTTTGCTGTTTACAGTTCCTGTATCTGTGTGTTTATCCTACCCCTTTCCCCAAGTGCTTTCTTCATGCCAACTCTGCCAAGTACGATTTGTTGAGAGTGCGTTACTGGCCCCAGATCAGAGAACTTCTTGGTTACCTGGAGATTTGAACCGGGCTCTTCCCAGCCCTAGTCTGACATTCTAACCCCTGGGAAACACTGGCTTTCTCTCCCATGAGGAAGAACAGGGTTAAAGAGTTCTTTGCTTGTGCCTGAACTCTGACAGAGCTACTGTCCCAGGCCTCTCTATGCCTTTCTGATTTAAAAAAAGGTCCCTGTTTGAAACATATGTGAAAGGGATCTTGGGGTAAGAGTGGACTGTAAACTAAATACGAGCAGTCAGTGTGATGTGGTGGCAAAAAAGGCTAATTCAATCTTGGGTTGTATCAAAGGGGCCATAGCGTTGAAATCGCAGGAGGTCATAGCCCCTCTCTATACTGCCTTGGTCAGGCTGCACCTGGAGTATTGTGTGCAGTTCTGGAGGCCTCACTTCAAAAAGGATGTGGACAAAATCGAGAGGGTGCAGAGGAGAGCGACGAGGATGATCAGGGGTCTGGAGACTGAGCCCTACAAGGAAAGACTGAGGGCCTTGGGAATGTTTAGTTTGGAGAAGAGGAGGTTGAGGGGGGACATGATTGCTCTCTTTAAGTACTTGAAAGGCTGTCATTTGGAGGAGGGCAAAGAGCCGTTCCCGTTGGCAGCAGAGGGTAGGACCCGAAGCAATGGGCTTAAATTACATGCACAAAGGTACCGGCTGGATATTAGGAAGAACTTTTTCACGGTCAGAGTAGTTCAAAAGTGGAATCAGCTGCCTAGGGAGGTGGTGAGCTCCCCTTCACTGGCAGTTTTCAAGAATAGGCTGGATGAATATTTGTCAGAGATGCTTTAGGCTGATCCTGCACTGGGCAGGGGGTTGGACTAGAAGGTCTGTATGGCCCCTTCGAACTCTATGATTCTATGAAACATTTTGCCAGCTGTAAAGGCTAGGGGAATGAGAGCCAGTGTGTGTAGTGGTTAGAGTACTGGCGTAGGCTCTGGGAGACCCAGGTCCGAATTGCCAAGTTGCCACAAAGCTTGATGAGAGAATCTGTACCGGTCATTCTCTCTTAGCAAGGCCTACCCCTCAGGGAGGTTGTGAGGAAGGAAAACCTTGGATGCTACCGGGAGCTGCTTGGAAGAAGGGCAAGATAAATATGTGGTTGGTAGAGTAGAGTCTCTTTGGTTTGCACTGATGCAGTGTCTGTGAGTGTGCTGCTTTGCCGCGTGGGCCAGCTTGCCTCTCGCCTTCGTTAATTGTCCCACCGAGTGCTGTTTTTGCAGGGGAGGGAAGGGTGAGGATGGTGGGAAAAGGTAGACAAAATTGCAAGTATGGTGATTCATTCACACGACTGCTTAGGGAGGTGCAAAACTCTGTACCTGTTTGATAGAATCAGTCATAGGGTTGGAAGGTACCTCCAGAGTCATCTAGTCCACCCCCTGCAAAATGCAGGAAATTCCCAACTATCTCCCCTCCCCACGCCCCCAGTGACCCCCTGCTCCATGCCCAGAAGATGGCAATACTCCATCAGGATCCGTAGCCAAACTGGCCTTGGGAAAATTGCTTCCTGACTCAAAATTGGCGATTGGCCTTACCCTGGGCATGTAAGAAGGGGCCGCGAGAACTGAGCATTGATGCAACACTTCCTGCCCTCCCTCTCATGACCTGCCCAGGTTCACAGAATCAGCATTGCTGTCAGATGGCCCTCTAGCCTCTGCTGAAAAATCTCCAGAGAAGGGGAGCCCACCACCTTCCAAGGAAGCCTGTTCCACTGAGGGACCACTCTAACTGTCATATTCCCTGTGTTCCAGTTCGGTTGTGTGAATTGTCCCTTATTTGGCATTTTGGCCACTTCCAGAGATGCCCCGATTAAAAACTTCAGGGCTCCCACCCTTTAGTATATTTCAAGCCACTGCCTTTAATTTTCATCTTATTTTTTTAATTGATAGCCTCTAGCCATTTTGTTTATAGAGATTTTAAAAAGTGCAAATGGGAGTCTACCCAAATATACAGCTAAGAAACAAACTTGCTCCCACCTTTTGGCCAGTGAGTGCCATAGATACGGAGGGAAATAACAAGTACTTGAAAAGCATCTAGTTTTGATCAATTAACGTTTGGCCTGCCCTGCCCTGGATAGCCCAGGTGAGCCTGATCTCATCAGATCTCAGAAGCTAAGCAGGGGCAGCCTTGGTTAGTAATTGGATGGGAGACCTCCAACGAAGACCATGGCCGCAGAGGCAGGCAATGGCAAACCACCTCTGATAGTCTCTTGCCGTGCAAACCCCACCAGGGGTTGCCATACGTCAACTCTGACTTGAGGGTGACACACACACACACACATTTGAATCCTTTTAAATTTATGACCCCCAGTATTTACATTGGCAGTATCTTTTGATGGCTGATCTGTGCCCCCACCCCCCCCACCAACCCAATATAGTCTCAGGCCCTTCCCTTTCAAGATGATGGTGAGTGGAATTGGAACCTGCACTCATCTAATACAGAAATTGTGGAGATGTGTGATACAAAGCTATTTTTCAACACCGAGTGATGTTGGAATCTTGTTTTAACGCTGATTTCCTGACCATTTTTGTGCAGTAAAGAAGAAATGCGTCCATCACAAGAGAGAGGAAATCGAATCAAAGAACCATTGCGACGAGAACGGTCCTTCGAGTGAAAGACCTGCTTCTCAGGAGGCTTCTCCGGCCCTGAGGAGGGATGAATGCGATTCCCATGCCTTGAACATGTTGGCCGATCTAGCATTAAGCTCTTGTGACTCGGTGCTGCTTAGTAATGCCAACAGATCTGGACTGTCCAACAGCCTGTCCCGAGAGCACCGGCACCTGCCGAGGGGGAAGCTTTTGCGCAAGGCTTCGGATCACGAGTATCACAGAATCAACCAAAAATGGAAAGGCGCTCCTCTTTCCGGCAGGAATTATCATTGGTCCCTTTCTGCTCATTTACAACCTGATCCAAGTGTGGAACCCCCCTCCAGTCCTCGAGACAGGGGCCGTGTAGGTTCTGGCAAAAAGAAGAGCGCGAGACCTCATCCGGCCAAGTCCCACGAAGCACTTCCAATGGAGCCCGCAGATTCTTCGGACTCGGGCGTGCCCTCTTTGATCTCCTCGGAGCATTCCTACGCTTCTTTGGCGTCAGAACCTTTGAAAAAGCAGCTCCCTTGGAGAGGGTCACTTAGTCCTCCCAACTCCAATAACGGGGTGAAAAATGCAAAGTCGAGACCCCTTGTTGGGAAAGTGTTGCCTTTCCGGCACCAGCAGAACATTTGCCACCCGCACAAGCAATTTAGGGCCTACTTGCCATCCTCGCGCTCTGCCGT
This sequence comes from Eublepharis macularius, assembly GCF_028583425.1. Classification (NCBI taxonomy): domain Eukaryota; kingdom Metazoa; phylum Chordata; class Lepidosauria; order Squamata; family Eublepharidae; genus Eublepharis; species Eublepharis macularius. Next base: position 4,707,701 of record NC_072798.1, read on the forward strand.
CATGGCAGCCAGGCTGAAGGAGGACTTCTGGAAGTCCCACAAAGTGACCTTTTGCAACCAGACCGTTAGAGTGACTTGCCAGTGGGAGGCTGAATACTTTTTCCGCTTAGATAGCAAATACACTAATAATTCTTTAGAGAGAACTGTCATCCGGGCTGTACATGGGTAAGTGTTTTTTTCCAGGTTTGGAAAGGTATGGAATCCAGTATGGATGTTGTGGCGAATCGGGGCCTCTCCCTTTTTTCTTTTCTTTAACTGATAGACCTCACTCTGCCTACCCCTCCCTTGCCTAGACTAGCACCTGAAGGGGCTGTCTCACTTTTCTGTCTCCGGGTAGTTGCTGCCACCACTGTCCCTGTAGTGCAGCGATGGCAAACCTATGGCACGCATGCTACAGCTGGCACGCAGAGCCCTCTCTGTGGGCACGCGAGCCAAGTCGCCAATCGCTAGGTTCAGGGCTTATTTGGAGGGGGAATGTCTGCAACGGCGTTCCAGTAGCTCTGAGCAGAGATCACACGGTTTTGGCCCTGCCCACATGATTCCTTTTCCTCAAGGCTGCCTCCCTGCTGCCCGTCTCTTTAGCAGCAGGAAGTGGAGGCAGCAGCCAGGCTGCTGGGGCTGGCTTTCTAAAGAAGAGTAAGCTGCTTTGATTTAACTTGCTTTACTTTCAGTTGTAGCTCTTGAACAAGTGAGAGAGAGAGTGCTTGCAAGCAGGGCTGCTGGTCTAAAGAAGGGCAAACTGCTTTGATTTAACTTGCTTTACTTTCAGTCGTGGCTCCTGAGTGAGTGAGAGAGAGAGGGAGAGAGAGTGCTTGCAAGAAGGGCTGCTGGTGTAAAGAAGGCCAAACTGCTTTGATTTAACTTGCTTTACTTTCAGTCGTGGCTCCTGAGTGAGTGAGTGAGAGAGAGAGAGAGAGAGAGAGAGAGAGAGAGAGAGAGAGAGAGAGAGAGAGATGTTAATTAGTTGGGACAACTGTATGAGTTGTTTTTTCTTAACTAAAACCTCAGTATTCAGGTTTAATTGCAGTGCTGGCACTTTGAAATAAATAAGTTGGTTTTGTGTTGCAGTTTGGGCACTCGGGCTCAAAAAGGTTTGCCATCACTGCTGTAGTGGGTTCCGGTTAGGCGGGACAGCCTCCTAACCTCCCTCCTCTGCTAGTGGTCCCGAGCGGTTGGGGGACTACGTGGGACAGAGGATCTTTCTTCCTTCATTAATTCCAAAAACATTTATTTAACTTCTAACTCTATACAGGCAAGTATATAGTGAACGGAAGGAATAACACAACATAAAAAGAAACCACCAACTCTCTCTCCCTCTCCTTCTCTATACTGATGTCTTAACTAGATGTTGTGTAGGGCAGGCATGATACTTTGTTACCTGGGGTTACATTGGACCTACATTGGAAGGTGGTGGCACAGCAAGAATAAAAGTGAATAAAATGGACAAGAGAAGTGGGAGAACAGAAGACAGAAAGGGCAACAGCCAGCGTCTTTCAGACAAGTGAGAATGTCCCAACAGCAAGAAAGGAAAATTGATTCACTTACTGTGAATTTCTATTCTCACAGCTAAACTACACGAGACGAATGACACGAGGACGCTCAAGGGACGTGCAATATTAGCTGGAGGAACTCATTAGCATAACTCATTAGCATATGCCACACCCCTTGCCATCACCGGAAGTGTGTCATTAGCATAACTGATTTGCATATGCCACACCCCCTGACATCACCTGTCCTGGTTGTTTTGGACCCAATCCTGGCCATTCAGAGCCAAAATTGGGCCCAAAATGGCAAAAAGGGGCTGAAAATGGCCCAAAAGGGGCCCCAAATGGTCAGGATTGGGCTGCTGCTGAGCAGGAGAGTGATCCACCACCTGTCAGAGGCCCGATCCAGGCTGTTTAGGCCCCAATCCAGACCAAAATGGGCGGAGAGTGAGGTGGGTGGGGACACCTGTCATGTGACCTCTTTGGGGAACTACCGGAACTGCGTTCCTGTACGTTCCCCCTTGAAATGAGCCGCTTCTTTTAATGTTAGTGGTGAAGGGGATGGGGGAGAAGTTGGGACTGAAAACTGGCTCATCATAACCCCAGATTTCTGCCAGACAGCATTTTGGACTAATTTTATAGGATAATAAAATATTAATAAAATTATTTATGTCATTTATAGCCCATTTGAATGCCATATGATAAATAAATACAAGTTTACAAAGCATTAGCAAGAATCCAACACAGAGCTGAAGAAATATTGAAACAGAGCATAAGCAATTCTAGGACTTCCAACATAGAACTACCTAGTAGGGTCATACTTGAAGTCAGGGTTTTTTTTTCTGGGAAAAGAGGTGGTGGAACTCACTGGGTACCTTACGCACACGTGTGCGCACTCCTGGGACCTCATGATGATGTCACTTCCGGGAACTGATGTTATCATGCAGGCCATGGCCACCCCGGGAGCACTCCCACTTTCCACAGGGGGCCTGATTTGGGCCTGATCCGGGCCATTTTGGGCCTGAATTGAGCTGAAATTGGCTCAAAACATTCTGGATCAGGCCCAAATTGGCCTGGAATGGGCCACTGTCGTATGGAGAACCCTCCCCTGCTTGGCCGTGGCCCGATCCTGGCCTTTTGGGCCCAAATTGGGCCGAAACGGGCCCCAGATGGCCAAAATGGGCCCGAATCAGCCTGGAACAGGCCGCTGCTATGCAGGAGAACCCTCTCCTACCTTGCAGCGGCCCAATCCTGGCTGTTTCGGGCCCAAATATCCACCAGTCACATGAGCATTTTTAAGAGGTTCCGGAACACTGTTCTGCTGCGTTCCGGCTGAAAAAAAACCCTGCTTGAAGCACAGATGGCACGTAGGAGCACATACTTAAGCAACAGATAGGACGTAAGGTAGCATAGTCTTGGAAGTCTGTGGGAGAAAGGTGGAGTATAAATGAAATAAATAAACCTAAACTTGATTATTATTTTTTTAACCAGCAAATCTTGACCAAAGGCTAGACTTCTTCAGTGCCCTGGATCAAGCAGGACCATGCCTCACCTCCACTGAAAGCTTTGGTGAATTGTTCCATAGAACAGGGGTAGGCAGCCTTTGTGTCCCAAGCGCCAGACCTCCTGCTGTGTCTACCTGTAAACAAAAAGTGAGGAGAGAGGAAGGTTGTACTTGGCCAGAGATGCTGGATGCAAGTCGAGCAACATGTCTATCATGCTAGGGAATGATCCTTGGATCTTTTGAATTCCGATGGTGTGCCCTTCCACCTTAGAAGAAGAGTGGGACAAAAATCAAATCATTATTTTCAACAGGCTGCAGAAATGTAAATTATAACACCATTCAGATTTCATTAAGCTGAATTTCTGAATGGTGTCATAGTTTAGAAAATCTTTCTCTCTTGCTCTCTTCCCTCCTTCCCTGTTTCTCTAGGCCCTGGGACGAGAGCCTGTCGGATGATATGGAAGAAATGAAGCTAATACTTCATACGTGGGTGGCATTGTTTTATAGCAAGCCTTTAAGATCCCCGACAGCCAGGAAAGTGGTTGAACACAGTAACCCTGCCAAATACGTATCGCTGAACAGTGTTGTGGATCCTTTCGAACTCATCGATGACAGCGAGGAACCTTACGATTCAGAGAAGTGCCCGGCAGACGTGTTCTCTGAGGCATACCGGATGCCCGGTAAAGGTGAAGAAAGAGCGAGTTCCCCTGTGGAGAAGCCACTCTCGTGCAGCGAACTGTCCTCTACAAACTGCATAGAGTATGAGGCTCCTCCCGCGGACCCTGCAGAGACCAGCCTCCTGCTTTTGAAAGATGGAGCAGTTGGCAACGTGGATGACAACCTGATAGGCCTGACTCCGGCCTTTGATGAGGTGAGATTTTAGTAAGATAGCAGTGGCCCCAGCTTCCATCTTCTCGGGGGCCGTTATATTCCCACCCAGCCACCTGGGTCCTATAAGCGTTCTATAGGTGCCTTATAAAAGAACTCCCTTTGCTGGTAACTGGAAAAGCTCTTAAAACACTCAGTGGACCAAATGGGCCAGCGGGTGCCATGGCGCCCGTAGGAACCATGTTGGAATTCCTGGAGTAAACAGTTTTTAAAGTACATTTATTCTTTATAATATAATAATAATATTCGCCATCTTCAAATACTCGAAGAGCTGTCCTAATAGAGGATGGCGCGAGTTGTTTTCTGCTGCCCCAGACGGTCGGACCAGAACCAACGGGTTGAAATTAAAAGAGTTTTCGGCTAAACTTCCTGACAGTTAGAGCAGTCGCTCAGTGAAACAGGCTTCCTCGGGAGGTGGTGGGCTCTCCTCCTTTGGAGGTTTTTAAGCAGAGGCTAGATGGCCATCTGACAGCAATGCTGATTCTGTGAACCTGGGCAGATCATGAGAGGGAGGGCAGGAAGGGTTGCATCGGTGCTTAGTTTTTGTGGCCCCTTCTTACATGCCTGAGGTAATGCCGATCACCACTTTGGGATCAGGTAGCAATTTTCCCCAGGCCAGTTTGTCTAGGGATCCTGATGGCGTTTTGCCATCTTCTGGGCATAGAGTAAGTGTCACTGTGGGAAAGAGGAGGTATATGTGAACTTGCTGCATTGTGCAGGGGGTTGGACTAGATGATCTTAGAGATCCCTTCCAGTCCTATGATTCTGTTGGTTTAAGTGCTTTAGCATAGCTTGCAGGTTTAAAAGCTATAGTGATTTTGCCTTTGCCTCTTTCTGTCTTCCTAAATATTTTGGCACTTTGGATATTTTTTAGGTGACTGGAGAGGACCCCGAAGATGAATTCTTGCTGGGGCCTGTTATCTCTGTTCACAGTGAGAGCAGCGGCTCTCTAAATGGACAAGGCGGCGGTTGCCCGAGACCCGACATGGAGGCAGAAGCAAATGAAGCTGTTCACTCCGTTGACGTTTTCCAAATAGACTCGGCTTCTGCACTGGTTGAACTGCCGGAGGCCACAACAGTCACGCAAGTGGTAGCAGACGCCAGGAGCGTCGCTTCCACAGAGAAGTTGGAAATAGATAATGCTGTGCTCTGTGCAAAGGAGAAGGACAGCTGCCAGATTAGCAGCACTGAGTTGCTGCGTACGGCCAGAGCCATGTGGTTAGAAGCAAGCACTGAGGACAGAAAAGGCGAGCGTCCGTGCAGAAGAGGCGAGTCACAGGATCTCCCTGTAGATGAAGACGAGGAGGACGGAGATGGCGAGAGCGTGGAGCTGGTATCCATTGACCTTGCTCTTTCCGATAGCAACGATGCTGACGGGGAGCCACGAGATGTGGATCTGGATCAAGACGGCGAGGACCTTCCCCAGGGGAGTTGTGTGGCCAAGGAGACCTGTGTCTGTGACGTAGCATCCTCTGGAGACAGCTTGACAACTTCAACACCATCACCAAATGCAACTTCTCCACATCAGCCTGCTCCCAGAATAGTAATAGGGTCACCAGGGGACCAAGAAGACCCTGCAGGGTTAGACCAAAAACCTGCATTTGTTGAGGGCTTCTGTGAGTTGCAGGACACTGAAAGAGACGGTCTGGCTGATTCGGCTGCACCGCAAGCCGTTCCTTTCCACCGGGGAGCTCCCGATGAAGTAACTGAATTGACAAGGATTGAAGACTCTGTTGTATCACCCGTACTTCCCATGTCTCCACACCAAACAGATCTGGTTGAACGGCCCTGCTTTTCCCAGGAAGACAAAGGAATCTCTCTAGCAGATTCGGTTTCTCTGCAAACGAGTGAACTGAACCAAATAAAGAATGATTTGGTAACTCCAGAGTCATCTGTAGGAAGCCAAGAAGCCTCGCTTGTGTTAGAGAAAAGTCAGACGTTCTCACACTCATTGGATCTAGTTGGCGTTTCCAAGGGAGGCAAAGAAATCAACCGGGTCGATTCGGCTTTGCAGCAGATCGATCTTGTCCATCAGCCAATACCTGATGAAATACCGGAATTGCCAGGGAGCCAGGAAGCCTCTGCAACGTCAACCGAATGTTCCGTTTCTCTAGATCAAATGAATTTGATTGAAGCTACGTCCCAAGAGGATGTCCCGGTGGATGAGTTGGCTTGTAAACTGGGCCAAGTACGAAACAGTATGCCGACTGAAGAAGAAAACCCAAACAATTCTCCTGTATCGGCCAAAAACCTCGCAACTGCAAAACTGGATGGTCTGGTTGGAGACTCTGGTGTTTCCCAGGAGGCAACAGGAACCGATCTGTCGGATTCAGCTCCGTTGCAGAATCATTCTGGCCACCAAACCACTCCTGAGGAAGGTGCAAAATTGCCTGGGGACCAAGAAGACTCGGTTGCATCAACCCACAATCTTGTGTTTCCCGATCAAACAGGTTTGGATCAGGGTACCTGCACTGACCAGGGAGAAGAAGAAATGAACGCGGCTGATGCAGCTCCATCACCAGCTAGTCACGAAGCCGTTCAAGAGGGACAGAATATTGAGCAGATGACAGACAAAGAAATCCTGCGCTTGGGGATGGATGACAGTGAGGTTGGAGCTGGCTCTGAAGGCACCAAGTGTCAGGTACAAGATGCGAATAACGGAAGCAGCTCTGTTGCAGAAGAAATAGCCTGCGATGATAACCTAAACCAGCTGGCAGCTAATGTGTCTGAAGAAATCAAGTCCTTCCTTTGTGAACTGATTGACTCTGTGAGCGGTTTAGAAGTGCAGAGCGAAGGAACCTCTTCTAAAGAGCACTCAGGGTTAGATTGGATCAGTTCAATGGCCCTGGAGTGTGTGACCCCTCCTGAGAGCGATGGAGAGAGCCTTACAGCTGGTCAGCTGACCGGTTCTGACCCCCAATTGGTGGCGGACGAGCACTTAAAGCAGCAGAGCATCTTCGTTGACCAAGAGGCAGAGTTACAAGAGCACGGCCAGTGTTTTGCAGCCTCTCACAAAGGTCTGGTTTCACACCCTGCAGCTGTCGTTGAGAGAGAGCCATTTCAAGTGGGTGAAGCTGCCTTGGCTGTCCTTCCAAGTCCTTGCTGTGCAGACCAGGCAAAAATGGGCACCCCAAGTTTAGACTGTAAGTTGGCTGAAACAGCTGTCTCCTCGAAGAACAATGATCCCACTGGGTCTGCGTTGTGTGGAGAAGTTTGCGTAGGACCCGCTAGCCACGAAGCATCTGTTTTGGCAAGGGAAGGCCCGTTCAGGGAAGGGGATATGGAAATCTTGCCTCGTGTGTCAGAAGAACTTGATTCACCTTTGCGTGGAGGCACCAACGAGGGACAAAAACGGGTGTCTTCTGAAGATGCTGTGGATGTACAGTTATCCAGTGAACTAACACAGTTGCCTGCTGGAGTCCTAGGTCCTAACACAAATAGGGAAGCCAAATCCCTTTTGACAGACGGTGATCAAGAACTCTTTGGAGATCCGTATTGCAGAAATCCGTCTGTGAGCACATGTACAAGATCCACCAACTCCTCAGGAGTTTCAGGGGCTAACTACACCTGTGATTTGCGGACCGAAGAAGAGATCGGCAAGAGTGATGATTGGCTGTATTTGGGGAAAAAGAAGGTGATTTTGGATGTTGGGCCGGAGTCTAAACATTACGACTGGCCTTTCACGTGTCGAAGGGACAATAGGTCTGCCCTGCCCTCTCTTGAATCTGATGGTGAGCAGGGGCCTCTAAAGGATTATATAAACTTTTCTGTCACCAAGAAGCACAAGGACAGAACTAGAACTTTTCACTCTTCCAAGAGTGGCGGCCATTTCATGGAAAAGTCCGGATTAATAAACTCCTTGAGTAGGACTTGGCAAGTTTTGGAGGACCCCACCCAGAGCACTTTAGATATGGAGTGTTTGCGGTTCTATTATAAGCTAAAGCAAATCCTAAAAAATAAGAGACCACAACTTTCTACCTCCGACAAACTCTTTGTGAAAGAGCTTGCACCTCAGGTAATAGTCGAAGCATTACCCTTGAGAAAGGTACCCGAAGCTCCTGTTTTGAATGTCCCGCCCAGGAGTAGAAGCCCACTTCTGATCACTATTGTGAATCCTGGCTTGAGGCAGAGTGCCGGGCATCAGTGCCCCAGAATCAGCAGGCACCACGGCCCCTTTGACCCTCCTCCTCCTCCCGCACAAGACCCCTTTAGCAAAGCTGCTAGGTTCAAAAGCCAGGGGCAGGAATGGCTTGTCCCTTTCCGCCTCAACAAGTTAACTTACAATAATAAGCTAAAAGATTGCCGGGGTGACATCTCGGTCATTATGGATGAGTTTGCTGAGCTGAGCAGGGTGATGAAGTCGAGCGACAGGCAGACGAGCGACAAAGGGAGAGATTCCAATACTACCTCAGAAGACGTTCCGGAGAAAAGACGCCCATTCTTGCCCAGAGCGGCGGCAACCTACGAACACCTCTTCGGTGACTTGCGTGACACACTACGTTTCAGACTTAAAAACGTTGCCAAAGAGGCATGCAAAAAACCGTACTCGTTCTACCTGGTGGAAACAGATGACGACCCTTTCTTTGGGAGAATAAAGGTAAAACGTTCACTTTTTAAAAGTCGTAACAGATTTTACGTATGCAAGACATTTTGATGCATGTCTTCTCCCCACCCCCACTGCCTGTTCCTTGCCTGGTACAAATTCCTAACTCGTTTTTCTTTAACCGTGATTTTGCATGCTATGTGGGATGACAGTAATCAGGGTTTATACCAAGGGTGGCCAAACTGCGGCTTGGGAACCACATGTGGCTCTTCCAGACACATTGTGCAGCTCCCGGAGGCCTCTGAGTATCGCTGTGGCCATACATTTTAGTTTATTTTAGTTTATTTCCCTCCCTCCCCTCCCTTTCCGCTTTCTTTCCATGTCTTTCCCTCCCTCCCTCCTTTCCTTCTTTCTTTCCATGTCTTTCCCTCCCTTTTCCTTTTTTCCTTCCTTCTTTCCATGTCTTTTTCAATAAAAATATTGGAGTTGCCAGGTCTGACTCAGAAAATACCTGGGGACTTTGGGAGTGAAGCCTAGCAAGGATGTGACATCACTTTTGTGATGTCCCTTTCAGAACACTCCCCCACCCCTTCCTGTGATGTCACTTTCAGGACACTCCCCCAAACCCGCCTCTTCATCTGAAGTCACTTCAAGGCGTCATGTCTTGCGGCTCTCAAACATCTGATATTTCTTCTGCGTGGCTCTTACATTCAGCAAGTTTGGCCACCCCTGGTGGCCAAATTAGGGTTTCCTTCTTAATCATAACGTGCAAGCTAAATTTCAAGCTCTGGTTGACAGGTGACCGTGGTTCGTGTTAGTACACATGAAACAGTATTCCATGGGTAAAGAAGGAAAATGGGGGGGCACACTGAGCAGGAGGGAATGGTGGGTGGGAAGAGTGTGTGTTTCTTTTAAAAAAAATATTTGTATTGATTTTCCATTTTTTAAATGTAACAATAAAAACATATAACAAATAGCAAGTAACAATAAAGAATCTACAGTTACAACTTGTAACATTTAAAGCTTTGATAAAACTCCATACATCGGCATTTTGAGAAACTACAACTTGCATTATGTTTGGCTTCTTAATGAGTTACCATAAGCCTAACATTTCCAAATTGCTTGTTGAGGAAGTTTTGTGACTAAAAATTGATTTATTTTTTTTAAAGAATTTTTATTGGATGGGTCAAAATACACCAATCATAATACATAACTTCAATATCCATCACATTATAATAATCCCACCCATTCCCCCCCTTTTCAGTTGACTTCCAACAGTTTTCCATTCCCCTTATATATACTACTTCCCTATCTCCTATTTTATTAGCACCTATTTCTATATTATAATATATAGTATACCATAACCTACTATCTATTATATCATATCCATATACTTAATATAGCACATCTATATCTACTAATTTTGAAATACATCTCTTATTTAGATTTCCACATTACTATAAAATATACTATATCACTCTTAGCTATACAATATCATAATTCAATCTCTAACTAATATCAAGTAAAGATCTATCTTCCCCTCTTAACAGCTATCCAAAGACCACATTTTACCCTTCATGTCCCACTTTTCCCCCCACATAATTCTTAAGTTTCTCCCAACTCAAAACATATTCCAGTGTATCTTGTTCTTTCAATTTCCTCGTTAGCTTGTCCATGTTCAATATTTTCAGAATCCAATCTTCCACTGATGGTATCTCTGGAGTCTTCCATAGTTGAGCATAACACATTCTAGCCGCAGTAATCATATAAAACACCATTACTCTATCTAAAAATTCATTTCTAGAGAGAAATTCCAAAAAGGGTTCCCATTTAGTGTAAAATTCTGTTGTTCTCATTGGATTTGTTTGAGAGCATAATTTTTTCTGTTATTTTTTCCATCATAAATTGGTCCCAAATTTTGTTATACCAGGTGTCAAGGTTTGGTAAACTTTGGGATTTCCAATACGAGGCTATTGTAGATTTTGCTGCTACTAAAAAAGTAGTTATTAAATTTTTCCTGATTTGTGGTATTGACTGGTCTTTCCAGATGTCTAAAAAAATTAATTCTGGTTTTAGGGGAATAGTGTATGCTGTAATAAGGGCAATTTGGTGTAATATTTTTTCCCAGAACTCTGTAACATGCTTGCATTCCCACCAACAGTGGGCAAAGGAACCTACTTCGCCACACTTTTTCCAACAAAGAGGTGAACTTTTTGAATAAATGTTTGATAGTTTTGGGGGAGTCAGGTACCAATGATTAATAATTTTATAAGTTTGAAGCCTAGTGTTAATAACCTTGGAACTGGATAAATTTGATGTCCAAATTTGTTCCCAATCAATCTTGTTGCCATTTTGATTGTGCAGTTGTAAGTTGGATGTCTTCATTATGTATTAGTATATTATAAATTTTAGAGATTAAATTTTTACGAGTAAACTCTGCTACTTCTAAAGAGTGCATGTTTCTGAGGCTGGGTCTCAGATTTGGAACAATGGAACTGATAACTGGCTTCCATGTTTGGAAGCAGAGCTTGGTCCAGAGAACTCTGAAGCTTGATTGCAGGATTCTTAGCATCTGCAATGGAGGGGAATATGTCTTATCACACAGGTAAACTGTTAAAGACTGCCACAGACTCTTGGACAGGTGCAGTAGTGCAGGAACTGTTGGATCTCCTCCTTATTACCTTTGTTTCTTTGGTGTGCTGTGAAAGCATCTTAGAAACCTGATTGTCCTTCCCCTTTTATCAAAGGAGAATGATAATCACCAGCACAAGCCCACGGCATCTTGCTAATAAGTGCAGAAGATAACTGACGATAATTATATGGCACTGCAGCAAGTCTATTTTATTTTGATCCAGTTGGATCTTGATGTAGTTCGATTTCAGAGACAAGGATGGTGGATATACACAACATTCCACTGGTGTAACTTGAGGATCTCCCCAACCTAGAAGAGCCTGCAGACACTTTTGAAGTTTTTGGCAAGGGCAGAAGACCCCACGGCAGGGCCAGTCACAGAATGCTGTGAGGCGTCACGTCAAGCTGCATACAAGGAAGGCAATTCCTTATGAGCAGTCCTTGCGAGATTTTCTGAAGCACCTCCCAAACAAAGGAGTCAGAGGAAGGCTGCTGGGTTTCAGTTTCCAAAGGAAGGGAAGTTGCCAAAGATGAGACAGCGAGGCCCAAAGATGTAAGAACGTCTGTGTACAGCCAAGCAATGGCTGTCATATACCTGCCGACGATGAGCTCAGCATTTTGCAAGTTATGAAGCTGATAGGGAGTGCCCCAAAGTTCCTTGGTTCCCCCCCTCCCTGTTCCGTTCAAGACCCTTTTGAGGATTTTATCCCTAAGATTCAAGATGCAGGCAAAATATCAGCAGGCATCCTGGGACACCCCCACCCTCTGGTGCCCACTGTGGGTCACGGATAGCTCTGTACGTTATCTTTATGAGGCTGAGTCTCTGCCCCTTGAACCAGTTCTCCTGCCCACAGCAGCTGCCATTAACCAGCCATATTCTAAAGAAGTATTTTCTAACTTGCTGATGGCAATTAGGATGCTTTGTGAACCACACTTTTCTTGACCTCTGTCAAATCATGGGGGCAATGGGCACAGGTATCCTCTTTGCAACATCTGTCCCCAGCGTTCTGTCTCTGGGAAGGTGATGGTGGGAAGAGGCTGAAGATTGCAAGCAGGCCAGCATGGGGTAACACCCTGAATTTGGATCTCTTTTTAAAAACGATTTGAATATGCCTTATGTATTGTCTGCAAGCCACTTTGAATACCTTTGTAGGAGAGAGCGGGATAGAAACGATCACAAGGAAGAAATATGAAGAGATCAGGATTCATTTGCTTGCTTCTTTACCGCTGCAGATCTTGGCTTGCTTTTTTCGAGGGGGGGGTCCCTCCCTCTCTCCTCAGCTGAAAAAGCTGTTGGCATTTTAAAACAGCTTTTTTCAGCTGATGGGAGGGGAATCCCCCTCCTGTCAGCTAAAAAAAGCTGCTGGCTTTGGAAGCAGAAACACTATTCTTGCCTTGCTGCTTTCAAATGCCCCGCTGTTTTTTCAGCTAAAGGGAGGGGGAGGAGGGGGGGTCCCTCCTCCCCCTCCCCTCAGCTGAAAAAAGCAAGCAGGCGTTTGAAAGCAGTGTTGCTGCTTTCAAGGCCTGCAGCTTTTTTCAGCTAATTGGAGATTCTCCTCCCATTAGCTGAAAAGTGGTGGGCTTTGAAAGCAACACTTTTTTTGCCGCTTGCCAGCAGCAAGAAAAGTGTTGCTTTTTGCCCGAAGCTAAAGAGCTAGACGCCTTGGGTTGTGCACGGGAGGAAACAGGATCAGGGGGGTGGGGCCACTGGACATGTGATTACTTTCAAGAAGTGCTGGAACTCTGTTCCACTCTGTTCCGGCTGAAAAAAAGCCCTTCAGCCAAATGTTTGTACAATCCATCCAACTGACCGTATATCTTACAAAGGTGCCAGATAGGAGGCAGCCAATTGATTTATCTGCCTCAACATCATCTCCTCTCACAGCCTTGGATCTCAGGCAGAGAATGGTCTTTTCCAATGAATTAAGATGCCAGAGGTTGAACCTGGGACATTTTGTGTGCAAAACAGAGGTCCGGCTCCTTTCATGAATTTCAGTCACCGCTAAGAGACCTAACAATTTCTCTTTACTTTGTTTACCCCCAGACGTAAATCTGTTGCTAAATAAAATGGTTGGTAATGTTGTTTGAATAGCATTTTTTCCCCTGTAAATGCTGTTTCAGAACTTGCTGAAAAAAGGGAATCATTTGGAAGCCGACCCTCAGCATTTCTGTAAGACCAGCCACCCAGAGACGGACCGACTGGTGGTCATCATTAGAAACGAGGACATCTTTCTGCGCATTCACAAAGTAAGTGCAAAAGGACCTTCCTCGCATTGGACGAGAAAAACGGCTTCTTGATGTTAAAACGGGAAGGAGTTTCTTCTCCCAAATGCCTCTGAGCGCATCTCTTCCTGATAGATTATCTGCTTTTAATAAGTGGCTTTGGGTAAGAGTTGGGATTCTGTGTTCTCGTGCGCCAGTTACGGTCTTCAGGCTGCCCCCTGCTGGCTGTTCGGCCCCTGCATTGTGGAATGGGTTCTCCGAAGTGGAGAGGGAACCCCCTTCACTGGACAGCCTCAGGAGGTATTGCGACACTTGTTCGTTTGCCAGGCAGGGTTTAAACAGCTGTCTTTGGAGGGGAGTAGGTACTGGGGTTTATCTGGTTTTAATCTGTAGTGTTTTAATAGGGGGGAGTTAATATTTTAATATATATGACGTATGAAGGTAAATTAGGTGACTTCAGAGCTGATGGCCGCACTGGCTCTTAGTAAAGGGCTGATTCCGCACACTTTGGATAATGCACTTTCAATGCACGTTATCAATAGTTTAAGGTGGATTTTTTTGTTCCGCACACAAAAAAATCCATTCCAAATGATCTATAAAGAGGATTGGAAGTGCATTATCCAACATGCGGAATCACTCAAGGTTAGGCAAACCCATGCTGGCAAGCCACTCTATTATTAGCCCTGGTAGCTAGATGGAACCTTAACGGATAGAGGCAGTGTACCTCTGATGACCAGCTGCTGGGAACGAGCCACAGAGAAAGAGGCGTCTACCTCGCCCATGCTGGAAACGCTGGTGGACTCGGTAGAATCCCGAATCACACGCCGCCCACCCTGCATGGCAGAACCCGACAAGTGTTACACTCGAGAAATGTTTGTGTCTTGAACAGGTTCCTTCCTTGTTGCGCCTCAAGCACTGTCCCAATGTGACATTTGCCGGTGTGGACAGCCCTGAGGACATGCTGGGGAACACCTACCAGGAGCTTTTTCACAGCGGAGGCTTTGTGGTGACTGATGACCAAGTACTGGAGACGATGACAATGGGTGAGAGAGAGAGAGAGAGAGACGTTGTTGTTTCTCTGCACTCGGGCTGGCACGTGTGGCCTGACAAATGACAGCCCGCTTGGGTGGTGATAGCACTTTTGCATGGTGGAACACTCTGCCCCCATATGAAATAACAGCCCTGCCCTGCACAAAGAAAGCTAGCATGTCAGGGAATCTGTCCAGCCTTATTTTTAAAAAGGCATCTTCTGTGTTCCCCCGGGGTTGAGTCATTGCAGGCTGCACCTGTCTCCCTCTGAACGGTGAAAAATTCCGTTTCTCACTATGCCTGATATAAAACTGGGCTTTAAAAATAGGTGTTCCATGTCTTCAGTCTCAATGGTGATTTTTAACCTCTGCTTGCTACGTGTGTGTAGGTTAACACAAGTCGCATAAATTAGTTTATTTTATTCGACTTAATACCCCGCCCTTCTCACAAGCAGGCTCAGGGCAGCTTTCAACAAAACATTATCGCAAATAGCATAAAATCCACATAAAAAATCCAGGCGCCACCAAACACATTAGGCTACTGTAAAATCACCATAAACCACCATAAACCATGATGTGAGCGGCTGCAAAAGGAGGGTATGGTGGTCAGAAGTGGGGACAAAATGCTGGCCCCAGTCAAAGGCCCAGTGGAACATTTCCATCTTGTAGGCCCTGCGGAGCTGTAAAAGGTTCCGCAGGACCTGGATCTCCACTGGGAGAGAGTTCCCCCAGGTTGGGGCCAGGGCAGAAAAGGCCCTGACCCTAGCCAGCTGAATATCCCTCGGGCAGGGGACCACCCAAAGCTGCTTATATGCAGGGTGCAATGTCCTGGGGCAGGGTGGGGGGGAGCATAATGGGAGAGGCGGTTCCGTAGGTATGCTGGTCCCAGTCCATGGAGGGCTTTAAATACTAAAACTTGTACTGGATCCGGAACTCAACCGGGAGCCAGTACAGCTGGCATAATGCAGAGCGGATGTGAGCCCTAAACGGCTTCCCTGGAAGGACGCGTGCCGCTGCGTTCTGGACCAGCTGTAATTTCCACAACCCAGTGTAGAACAAGTTGCAGTAGTCCAATCTGCAGATGACTGTTGCGTGGATTACCAAAGCGAGGCCAGGGACGAGAGATAGGGAGCCAATTGCCTGACGTGCCGAAGATGAAAAAATGCAGATCTGGCAACGGCTACAACCTGGGCCTGTACAGGAAGCGTGGCATCCAGGAGCGTACTCAGGCTCCTCATGGTGGACAAAGGCTGTGACTGATGTTGCAGTGGTTCCAAGTGGAAACCGAAAGCCAGGAATTCCAGCTACAGATGCACCGGGCGGCCTTAAACAAGCCATGCTGTCACAGCCTCTGAAAACACCCTGTCCCATCTGCACAACAGAAGAAATAAATACTGGACTACTTTGCAGGGTGGTTGTGAGCATGACCCTAACATGTGGGCAGTGCCTTGAGTCCTTAGTAAATCAATCGTGACAGAGCCCTGGGTCTCTGTAACAATTGGGCCTGATTGGGCCAGATAAGGCTGAGCCTAGGAGGTCCAAAGCTCCCATCCAGTCTCTTTTGTTGGGCCAACATAGCTGATGCTCTTTCCACAGGGCAGTTGAAGGACATGGTGAAAACTCTGGAGCAGCTCAATGGGCAGAGGAAGTGGAGATGGCTCCTTCACTACAAAGAGACGAAGAAACTGAGAGAAGACGCAAGGTAAGGATTGCTGGCTATCGGCCGCCTGCTCGTTTCCACTCTCCAGTGGGGAGATCTTGTTGGCTGTCTAGGCTCTTCTTCTGTAGCTGTTGGTCCCAGTGCCACCTCCACAGAAAGAAAGCAGCCCAGGCCAAGATTTCAGCGCCATTCTCCCCTCCCTCTGGGACTGCAAATGTAGCTGATGTGCTGCCAAGCAAGAGTAAGAGTCTGTGGGGAAACATATTGTTACGACCCCTTTCTTTCTCTTGCGTAGATTTGGTCTTTAAGCCTTTTAATTCTTGCCCCCTCTTAGAAGATTGCTGCCACCAGGAATTAAATTCCAGAATAACTTAAATTTCTCCTTTTAGCAGTGTGCCCAAGTGTCAGGCTTCTTTGTGGTACTATGTGGCCCTGAGGTTAGGAATGGGATATAGGAACGACAAAATACTCTGGGATATAAAAAAAAACAAACTTTTATTTTTATAAGAAGCATATCAGTTTCATATTATTTTTTAAGCTTGATAGTTTCCAAAGAGTAGTTCTCAATTCTTATAGTTACTTTACTTAAACCCAGTCACACAGATCTTCTCTCAGGCTTCACACAGCTTTCCTGCTTTTCATATTAATTCCTTCCTCAATTACAAGTAAGACTTTTTCTCAGGCGCACACACAGTTTTGCCTGCTTTTCCCTGACTGAATGTTCTTTCACAAACACACAGTTCAGGCTACCCCACAGGTTATTTTTCTCTCAGAACTGCTTAAAAATACTCAGGCAGCGCACAGCTTTCCTTCAAAAACCAGACTCCACATTTTCCTCATAAATACTTAAACATGCTAAGGCTGCACACAGCCCGCCTCTCTTGCTCTGACTGAATCTTTTCTCTCCACTCTGAGCCTAAAACTGCATTCACTCCGCCAACACTCTCCATCATCAACCAGTCATCTCACTCACTCATCCCTCTCTTTCACCCCACCCCTCTTCATCTATACCACACCAAGCCTTTAAAGATGCACACTCGCATTTACTTAAAATCATTACACATGTCCTAGACCTCTGGCCCACACATCAGTTCTCTCGACCCTCTTTTAGACATTCGTAGCTCATGCAAGAGAGTCCGCTTTCATTAAGCTGCTTCCCTGTGTGATCACATAGCAATGATCCTATAGATCCAGAGGAGTTAGCCGTGTTAGTCTGTAGTAGCAAAAATAGAAAAGAGTCCAGTAGCACCTTTAAGACTAACCACCTTTATTGTAGCATAAGCTTTCGAGATGCCATCTGATGAAGAGAGCTGTGGTTCTTGAAAGCTTATGCTACAATAAAGTTGGTTAGTCTTAAAGGTGCTACTGGACTCTTTTCTATTATAGCAATGATCTTTACTGTTTACTGTGGCTTTTTACGCGTCTGAGCTACGCCACGTCTATCACCCTCCTTTGCAGAGGGGGTCTTCCCCATACTTACTTACAGCCCATGAGAGGGGAGGGCCCAGAATCCAGTCATCGGACTAATGCTGCAGCTTGCTGTTACTCCCTAAAACCAACTAAAGGAGACAACTCCTTCGAGAGGAATACAATTTTTGAATTTATAAATATATCTCACCCAATAACCTTAAAGTGCAAATGCCTGTGCTATACTAAAGTCAAACCAATACCTCAGATAAATAAAGTACATGAACACATATCTAGCCACAAAAAATACAGATATAAAATTAGAGCAACATCCAGCTTCATATTGCTATACAACAAGGGTAATCCAACAGGTGAGTGAGCAGCTGTGCGCGGGGCTTCTGCCAGCTGATGGGCAGGTGCCTCTGGCTTTGGCAGGCAAGAGACAGGGGTGGGCTAGGGAGGTCGCCCCGCCCGCTCTGAGCCTCTTGCAGGATTCGCCCCTACCCACCAGTGAATGGGAAGCTTTACTGGGCCGTCACACATCAAAGGCTCAAATGTGAACCAGAGGGGAGCGGGAAGGCTTTGCTCCCCGCTAGTACAAGCGAACCCCTAGCAAGAGGCAGAGGAGGTGAACACCTTCCCTGCTCTTTGCACTCCGAGGCCTGCAGAAGACCTGGCAAGGCAAGGCGCTGGAGTGTGCGCCAGCCCAAGCTCCCGATTCTGAGATCTCCACACCTCACAGTAGTGTTTGGTCCCTCGGATCCATGCTGTCAGAGATGCTTTCCTCTGCTGGAAGGAGCCTTCCCCCAGATGCCACCATTGGCAGCTCCCAGGGGGTGGTTCCTTCTGCCAGAGCTGAACAGATCGGCAGGACACGGCCCGTGTTTGCTACCCTTGCCTCCAGGATCTGCGCCATTTTAACAGGTTGCTTAAAAATACCTGATTCTGCTAAGGAGTTTTCCCAAAGCAGACAAATGAAGAAAATGCAGCTAGATGGTTGCGGTGTTTCTGGTCAGCTGTGTTTAGAGTTAGAAGAAAACTCACTGGCCCAGTGGGATGGAGGGGCAGCTGCGTGGTTTGTGCTGGAGCTGCTCAGGACTGCCCTCCTGTCCCTGCTCTTGTCCTACAGGGTGGACCCTGCGGCTCACTCCAAGGACTCGATACTGAGATCCTGCCAAGGGGCCAATTTCACCGAAGTTCTTCACTACCACCGGTGTGACTCCAGATCTTCCCCGAAATCCGAGTATTTGAATTGCTTACTGAATCTGCAGGTTCAGCATATCAGCGCCCGGCTGGCTGTCTTCCTGACAGGTGAGGAGGCCACTTTTTCTTTCCACCCTTGCCTGACTTGAGCTGCACAGGGACCTGGAAAGCAACGGCAGGAATCTGTAGAAGTGTCTGTGCGTGGGGTGTTGCCATGATGTGCAGACTGTGTGTGTGTGTGCTTGCATTACACACTTTCAAAAAGTAGCAGTGCCCAGGGGAGTCACTTAGGAGTACATGGAGCTTTTGACTCTCTTCAAGGGGAAGAGTATCAGGGGACCTTCACTGATCATAGCAGTTCAGATTTTTATTCTTTTTATTAACTACATTAACTAACGATACAGAGGTAAGGAAGGGGGACAGGGGAAGGAAAGAAAAAAAAAACCAACAACATATAACTACACTACACAAAATGCTTTCCCTTCATACTGCCATTATTAAAAAAAAATTAAAGCTTTGTATGATATTGATGGAGTGGTTGACCTTGCGAAATACAAATTACAATTCAAATTAAGTCTTCCTCCCCCTCCTGGGCCCCGGACGTAATTCTCTCTGAGCGACTGCAGCCGCAGTGCTCGTTTCCTCCCCCCCCCCCCCTCAGACTTCGCCTTTTCTTCTTGCTTGGTGTTTTGCTGGAATTCCGGATTTTTGTCCTCAAAATCCCTTAGTTGATCTTCTGATATAATCTTGCAAGCTTGATCTTTGTAACTGAACCAGATACCTTCCAGAAATAGCCATTTGTACTTTATTCCACGTTCCCTCAGAAGAGCTGCGAGCTTTTTATACTGATCATAGCAGTTCAGGACTGCACGATCAGCAGATGTTCAGATGGCCAAGCCTGTATATGTCTAACCATTTTTACTCCCCGTTTCCATTCCTTTCCTCGCCGGGAACTGACCCTCCAGGCAGCCCAAGCGGATTTGCGTAAATGCCTGGGCTTCGGTCTGTGCCGTGATGGTCTGGGCCCGCTTGACAACGTACAGAGGGTGCAGTAACCCTTCTTCCTTTCCTCCCTGCAGAAAAGACCGGCGCCAGCAGAGAGGCCTTAGAGAGCAAAGGGATCTTGGTTCTGGATGTAAATACTTTTGTTGCAACGGCTCAAGACTTGGCAGTGTCCTGTAGAAGCAATTATTGGTAAGAGAAATCGTTATGATGGGAGGGGGTTGAAATAGGAAGCCTGAAATGATCTGCATGAGCACGCAGGTGGTAGTGGAGGTGGTTAACGCTGGTAGATGGTGGCAGAGTTTTCAGACTGGCAGCGCCCACCGTGGTGCTCCAGGAACTTGCAGGGCCAAACAAGAACTGGTGCTGGAGGGGCCGTGACTCAGCAGAAGAACCTTTGCTTTACATGCAGAAGGTCCCAGGTTCAATCCTTAGCCGTTCCAATAAAAGACCCAGGTAACAGGTGATGTGGAAGACCCCTGCCTGAGACCCTGGAGAGCTGCCGCCAGTCTGAGTAGACAGTGCTGACCTTGACGGATCATTGGCCTGGTTCAGAATAATCCAGGTTCTAGTGTGGGTTCCTGTGTGAAGTTCCGTGAACGGAGCCCCCAGGGATTTTTCTCCCCCCTTCAAAGTAGATGCATGTCTCTTACTTTTAAAGAGGTGGGGGGACCGCTGGGAGCTCCATCCACAGAACTCCCAGCATCACGTTGTGCCACGTGGTGGTCTTTGAGAGAACAGCATTGGTAGCCGAGTTCTTCACCCTTTCCTTTCATCCCAAGAGTTCGGGGCGATGCACGCGCAGGCATTTCTGCCCCTGAGGCAGATTCTCAGCCAGGAGACGACAGGCTCAAACTCACCCCAATATGCACAAGTGAATTGGCATTTGAACCGCCCAGGCCTCCCCCATCCAAGGTCCACCAGTTGCACCAGTTCTTTACCTGTAACTCCCAGTGTGGCTGCTGTTCTGCATTAAAAGCTGCTGGGTGCTTCTTCCCAGGGAAAGAACAGGTTTCCCTGCTGACAGGATGGTGGAAGTTTGGGGGCTGAAATGCACATAGGGGCTCAGCGTGGGCACAGCTCTGTTGCTGTTGTTGACTTAGGACTTTTGTGTGCTGCGACACGGAACCAGAGGTTTGCACAAGTCACATGTCTTGCACAAGTCATATGCACTAGGGAGCCTTGTGCATATGTAACACTGCTGAGTACTCAACACTGTTAAGAAACGGGGAGGAGCCTCCACCCAGCCTAACAGTTGCCTTGACCAGAGACTCTGCTGAGGACTAACCAGGGTTCTGCTTAATCCAAGAACTGAAACCACAGCTTGAAACTGGTTTTGGATCAACATCACTAGAGGTGTCAGGGTAGGCTGATCTTAGAATCCCACGGTTTGCTTAACCTTTAAGCGCTTGGCAAGGCCGTGTCTGACCGAGCCCCGCCTACAGGGGGCATGCTTATGTCAGGAAACTAGCCCAGGCCCATCCCAACAAGAGGGGTCCTGGAGAGGGTTTGGGGGCAAGTTTTAGATTTTCCTCGTGATGGAAAATCCATTTTTTTTTGCCGTTTTAGGCGGCATTATGGTGGAAAGGAAAAGGCATTTGGCATGCTTCCTGAAGTTAAACGCTGCCTGGGACAGAAAGATCTCAGGTTGCAGCAGAGCGTTTTGGGGTGAAGAAGCAATGCTGCTCCAGAGGTTTTTTTGCAGTTGGACCCTAAAGACCTGATCTGCTGGAGGGGGGGCATCTTCCCTAGAGGAAAACACTCCACTAGTGGAACAGGGCTGTGCAACTCCTCTCCTGTGGCTTCAAACAATTAGCAATTGTTCAAAGCCACCAAGCAGGCTAAAAACGTCCCAAGATTTTCGATGCAACGGAAACGGTGGTGTGGAAAGGAGGGGAGGCCTTGTCTCCAGACTCGATGAACTTCGCTGGTGGCTGAAAGCGCCGGTGGGCTCAGGTCAGACCAAATGGTGTTTCGTGCCTCTCATCTGGAAGCAGACTAGGCTGCTTGCCTAGTTCAGGAGGCGATCTTTCAATCTTGGCAGTCGGGGGCTATTTGGAGCAAAGGAACCCACCAATCGATAGGAAATGGAAGGACTCGTCATTCTTGCATGGGAGGGGAAACGCTAGCGCTTAATGTGTCTTGCCTGTTTTAGTAACCCCATATTGAGATTTACTTCAAAGACTTGGTGTGGTCATGTTAGTGACAGATATACTTTCATTTCAGAGAACCAAGATGCCTCTTCGACACTTCACGAGCCTGGGGCTATATGCAGGACAAAGCTTTTTTTTTTTTCTTTCTAAAAACCTACGAAGAAATGAGATTTATTTTGCTGTTTCCAGTCATGCACCATAAAAACTGTCCCTATGGGTGCAATGGGGCATAGCCCTCCCCGCAATTCCACGGACAGAACGACAGCTATTTTATTTAAGGGCGGTAAATACCATGGTTTCTTATTTAACCACAATGTGGAACCTCCAGCAAAATGTATTTTTATGTATTAGTTGTTGAAAGGATAGCATTTGAACACATGGGTTGTGCAGCTAAAACAAAACTTATCATAGGAAAAAAAAAACCTGTTTACTTGAAGGTTCAGCACTCAGTAGTTAACCCAGGCTTTCATACTCCTGGTGGTACATAGCAGGCATGGGCTACCTGGAAGCTCTTCTGAACAAGCCCTGCTGCTCTGGGACAGCTCCCATCGTGTGTCAGCATGGCTTGGTCAGGAGCCCTTCCAAGTGGATCAGGCCCGGCATACTAGAACAGTCAGCATTCTAGGGTCTGGTTTCTTTTTTGTACATCAGTGCAAAATATTTGATGTTGTTACAGTGCAATCACTGCCCCCTTTTCTTTGTTACTAACTGTTGAGGAGTAGAACTCCCCCCCCCCTGTAAGTAGGAAGTCCTTTCCTTGTCCTATTTATGGCATTGCAATAAAAGTTTCGGATAGATCGTAGCACTAATACGAGCAAAATTGGTAAGGTGCCTCGGGAATTGCTTTGGAGGCCATTTTATAAACTAATCTTTATAAATAAAAATGAACCGAAAAAGGTGTTGGCCTGACTTGATCCCGCAGTTGCCAAACTCAACGAGTCGCATGCTTGTTGGGTCAGCGCCTGGCTTCTGCGAACTCTTCCCGCCACTCTCCTGGTTTCGGTTGCGCACTTAGAAGTTGAGTTTGGTGCCTCAGTAGCATTCTCAGCTAGCATGAAGGACTGATTGGGAAATCCGTGGACCTCTTGTGAAGCATCCCTCCATTTCCTGCTAGGGGAGTGCACCAACTTGGGAAGCTGTAAGCGGCCTGGGCAAATTTTTTCAGCCAGAGGGCCACATCCAGACCCCTGGCTATTGTTGAGGGCTCAGAGTTGGACACTGGCCCATCCTGTAGGCCAGGGCAGCCCCTTTCCTTTGTCGGTGCCTTCTGTGGTGCTCCACTCTGAAGCGATCCAGACTATTTGGCAAAAGCTACCAACTAGGCCCAAAGGATCCCATCCTCTCTGAGCGCCTGTGAACACTTCTGGAATAGATCTGTATTGTTGTTTCTAGTGGGGTTGATATTATTTAAATGTACTAAAAGCCCGGGACTAGCCCAATTGCTTCTCCCCCCTCCCCATTTATACTTCCCAAAAGTTCCAATTATATGAAACTTGCATGGTACAAAAATGAGATTCCAGGGTTCAGAGGGGCTAAAGGAAACCTAGTAATGCCGTAGTTAGCCAAGCATCTTAATACTGATCCAATTGAAATTGCGGGGGTAGCCTTAGTTACCAGCTGCAAGTCTTCACAGAATCAGGGACCCGATGTATTTTATCCTTGGTGTGTTCACTAAAGGGTCCTGTGGGTGGGGCAGGTGCACTCACTTCTGAGGGAGGGTCTCCTTTTCCCCTTTGCACTGAGAGCAGAACTGTTGCTTTAAACCACCACCAGCAGTCCTGAAAACAGAGCAGAGCTGCAAGGGCCAGTGAGAGTCGCTTTAAGGGGTGGTCAGTTACCGCCAGGCCTTTACAGGAGACGCGTTCTCTCCTGTCCCTTCAGCAAGTTTAAGGTGAGTGTAGGAATAAGGGCAGAGAACAACAAAAGCACAAGAGAAAGGAAGGAAGGTGAAAGGAATAAGGAAGGCATTAGGAAGGGGGGGGGGAGGAATCGATGCTGAGCAGCACATCAGCGTGCCCCCAGCATACACGTGGGATCATTTCCAGCCAGTGAGGGTGCACTTCACCAGTCTGAGGGCTGGATCCAGTCTCTAAGCTGCCAGTTGCCCACCAGTGCGTAAGAACCAGACTCTCAATTTCACTAGGCTGCAGCTCAACTGGGAGAACTCCAGCCTCCCCGGGTGTGTCATATCAGGTCTGCAAAGAGATGTGGCCTGTCAGCTTCGGCATTTTTCATCCGAAGCTTGCGGATGAACATACAAAGCTGCCGTGTTCCAGCACCCTCTAGGCTGGCCAGCGGAGGACTCCCCCCCCCCACCAATGCCATGGCCATGCCAGGGGATGGATGTAGGCCCTTAGGCCAGTACTCATCACCAAGCCAGTGCTAGCCTAGCTAGGGTTTGCGCCGTTCTGCTAATAAATACAAGAGTGGACTAAAAGATGACGACTTTGTGAATTCACTATCATGGGTTTGGGGTACGGTGGGCTTTAAGCTTTGCCCAGCGGGCTGCGCCCTCACACCAACAAAGCTTCGGACCACAACTGCACCGGTGAGCCAAGTCTGTAATCCTGCTTCACACAGCCTTCCTCTCATTGTCCGTTTTCACAATCGGCTCCTTAGGGCAGGGATCTCTCTCTGTTTTTGCTGCTCCATAAAGAGGCGCCAGCATATAGTAACGGCTATCACCATGCCGTTCATGTACCACCTCGTCACTTTGTGTTACCACAGAGCAGCATCTGGCCACGTTATCAACCCTCCAATCAGCCTGCAGTCTTCCAGCCCATTTTCAGCAGCCTCTTCACAGGAAAGAAGAGAATGGCTCTCAGCTTGCAACCATCACAAAATATGGGAGCAGAAGGCATTCTGGCTGTGTAGGCTCCACCTCAGCCCTTAAAGGGCAAATGCAGTTCGAGTGCATTAAGCATCAGTAACAAAACACTGCAAGGGCAAGCTCTGTTTTGGTCATCCATTGTCAAGGAGAGACATAAGCCTGAGCGCTTTCAAACCAAACCAAACCAAAAATCACCATTTACTGAATTAGGGAACAGCTGAAGAATTCACCTATCCCAGGCAAAACCTGGAAACCCCGATTCTGAAACCAGCCATGCCAAACTGATGCCCCCTCCAAGTTCTGCAATGGTGTGAAACTGAATGCACTTCAACAAAGTCAAGGGCAGGTTGCTTAGGAGTGGATAAGGAACAGATATGAGTACCTGTATTCTAATTACCGGTATATTGCTCATTAGTGGCTTTGGCTTGAAAATTAGGTGTATCATTGAGCATTCAGTTGTCACCAGGACCTCAATTCCACTTGCAGCCGCTCAGGCAGACAGCTGGGAAGATTGAATGCTAGCATGCCATTTCCTTTCTCCAGAGCTTCATTTGTGTGTGTTTGGAGGGTGGGGGGAGTCTGCTAGGCACAATAAAGTTTTAACCTCAGGGTAACCAGACAGTCCAGGGAATCGGGTGCACCCCAGCAGCTGTACCCTGAGAGGCCAGATGCTCACTCAGTGCCATGGGCAGCTTTTCAGCTCAGGCCACTGGTTGGTTCCCAGCCTGTTTCCCAGGCTGCCTGACTTAGAACATTTAAAGCAACATCTGAACTCTGCTAAAAATACATTGTGTGTGTGTGTGGGGGGGGACTGTCTTGGCCAGGGAGGTGGCAGTGGGCAGAGCTGCATGCGGGCTTCTGAGTCCTTTTGGTTCCAACTCTATTGAGAAGGCTGGCACAAAGCGGCCGTCAAGGAATTAAGTTGCACCACGTAGCTAAGTTAAGCTCCTGCTGGGTATCTCCGCTTGCGCCTCTTCCTGGACCGACAGGATTGATGTGACTGGCCTTCAGGTCAAGGGGGACCCCGCCATGCCAGCAGGCAGTGCCCAGCAGTTTTGACTTCAAGTCGGAGAGGTACAAATGCCAGGCTGTGGCAGCTAGCAGTTCAGCAGGGCTGTTTTGCCCCCAACCCGTTCTGAGACGCCCACTGGAATTGTCTAGGGACAGGATCCAGGACAAGTACTCAATGATCACAGGAGGAAACAGCAACACTCCAGCAAGCCTGTCTGCCCCAAGTACAGGCCTCTTCCCCAATTCATTGGGCTCAAACGCTGTTGCTGTGGGAGCTGTTCAGACTCTCTTTTACAGATCCCCTGATAAAGCTGAAGTAAAGTAATTGAACTGAATTATAGTAATTCTCCCACTGTACCAACGCTTTGTTTTTTGCTCCATGCTTAGTGCGGCCCTCCTTTTCTTGCCACTTCCCGTATTCATCAGAATCAGCTTGACTGTTTGCATTAGTCTATGAGGGTCCAAGAGCACAACCCAGCTTGAGAAGAACGAAAGGCAGCAGCTGAGCCCTTCGAGGCAGCTGACCGATGGACGGCCCGACGGCAGCCTTGGCTCAGCCCCCTCCTCCCTCACCAAGAAAGCAACGCAAGCATTCCAGATGCGTTCGGAGTGAAACAGACTACAGCACGGAACTTGTTTCCAGAAAGTTGGCTTTACTTGGCAGTACAGAAGTCATCTGGAGCCTTTCCCAGACAAAAAGCCCAGGCTCCGTCAAATCAATACTGCAGTGCAGTTTGGTCCACCTGAGAAGCCACACACGGTACAGGAGGGGGGGGGAATACTTGCAAACACAGACATACACACCTGGGCCTGCTTTGGAGTTTTGTTCTTGCACCAATTTATTAGTATCGCTTTTTAAAACACAAAGAGAGCCTTGAGGCAGAGGTTGTGTCCCAGCAGATGTAAACAGTTTTGAGAAGCTTTTTAGTGGGGAGGGGGAGAGGGCAGGGAAAGGCAGGAGGGCTCTACGCAGAAGCCCTGCCACGTGGCTACGGTTGCTGTGGATTTTGGCCATAATAACAGCTTGCCATGAAGTTAAGACCAGATGGGAAAAGGCTGCTTGGGATGAGGCCCCCCTGTTGGAGGGTGCAAGGGTTCAGACACACATGGTGGGGGAGGGGTGTGCCTACTGCTTGGACAGAAGCAGAGACTGACGGGAGAAGGGGGTTACAGGAGGCGACACAGGTGTTCAAGTCATTTGCAGCTTATACCCCAGCATCGAGATCAGCAAGAGGGGTGGTAACGGCTGCTGATCCTTGCACACAGGGACCGTTCGATCAAAGCGTGTCAGTATCTGCCAATTTCGACACAGCAGCCTGGTTTGAAAGGATTGACACATGATTACATCCAAAGGGAAGGGGGAGCATTTTGCCAGTGCAGGACTCTTTTCAGTCTCGGAGATAGGATTACAAAAGCAGGCCTTACAATATTGAATTTCATACGGTGCTCGTTTCAGTTCCTCTGTGCACACACCCCACCAGCCGATCGAGATCTCGAATGAAGACTTCGGCAACTCTGCTACTGCTGCTCCTCCTCGCCGTAGATGTCGTTCTTCTTCCGCTTCATCTCTTCGAAGTCGAAGTCTGCACCCATCATCCGCTTGTAAATATCTTTGATGTCGTCACACGTCGTCTCAAAGTGGGTGGTTGCATCGTAAGTGCGGGAGATAAAGATCTAGAAGAAGAAGAAGCAGCCAGAGAGGTTGACTCTCTAGAGCTACTTCCAGCAACACCCTGCCCAGAAATGCTCCCAGCAGCTTCTCAATCGTTCATACAAACCTGGCTCTCTCTGCCCAGGTCCGTGGGGGCGAAGAGGTCACAGACGCTAACAAACCTAGAAGGGAGGGAGAAAATATTTTAAGGAGTGTTGAAGATCCAAAAGTGTGCGTTAGGCATCATCTATTGTACACAAGTCTACCCTGAGGTAGCATAACTTCACAGGAGATTTCCTCCCTACAGCGCATGGTCCATTTGCTTTGCCCATGATAGGGGGCACATGTTCCGAGGCAGAGCTCAAGGTCCACACAGACAAGGGTTCACTCCCTGGTAGCTGAACATAAATGATCACGGGCAGGGGGCCTGGAGAACTGCAGCTGCCAGTCAGAGCAGACAATACCAGGCCAGAGGGATCAGTCCTATGTCGATGAGGCAGAAGCAGTCCAGGATCGCTCCACATACATTTTCCTACACCAGGAAGATCTCCATATTATGAAGCCCTCCACCATCATACCTCATCGGGGCCTTAATAGGGTCAGTATGGCAAAGTGGTTCAAGCAGGACTGGGGAGCTTCAACTTCCTGCCTTGCGTAGCCTGAAGAGGGGAGGGGAGGCCTATCTAACTGCCCCCCCCCACTCCTTGGGAGGAAGGGACACAATTGGAACAGAAGCAGCCTAAAGTAAATGGCGAGACTTGGTGCCATAGAGCGTACGTGGCCAGATCCAGTCAGTGCCCACCTACCCCCCCAGCCCTGCATCTGAGGCCAGGCTGATCAAGGGTGTTGATGAGGGGAAAGCCACTGCTCTGTGGGACTCGGCACACACTTACTTCTGCTCAATGGGCTCCAGGAGCTCCAAGGCAGGCTTGATCTCCTTCTCTGGGTCGTTCGTCTCCACCGTAGTGCTCACAATGGCGATGTACTTCCCTTGCGCTGCCACATTGTGCGCAGATGAGATCATGCAGACATAGATGTCTGAAACACATCAAAGCACCAAAGTTAACTCCATTAGAGTTCTCCATTTGATTCACAGCATTATGGTTGCCGTGGGATCAGGCATTGTTTTATTATTTGGAGTTTTAAGAGTCTCTCTCTACACGAGACATCTGACATGTGAAGAGCATGTGTTGGGAGATGGAATGATAACCGGGAAGGGTGGTTTAAAAAGACACGAGCCAGTGGCAGGGCAAAGGCTTTGCTATACACTGGAGCTGTGTGAAGAACAGGCTGTGAAATGCCAGAAGGGAAACTTCAGCCCATTATAACCCCTTCATGCCCAAGCCTAGCTCTGGAAGGCAGCTCCAGCCCATTTCCATTCCTCACTCCCCTCTGGTTGCCATCCCACAGAGTTTTAGACTGGAGAGGTGAAATTGACAGAGCCTTCCCAGAGGCAAAGATGAAATTAACAAACCCTCTGAGGAGCAATCTCCGCCGGCTCAGTCCTTTTAAACTATGCTTCCCATCTCCCTGCACTTGACGAGCATGTGCCAAGGCGTCTTGTGGAGAGAGACTCTTAGATATGGATACCGCTGGGTTTTATTTGAGAGCTGCCTTGAGCCATCTGGGGAAAGGAAGGCTATAAGCCAGCAGCCCTCCTCATGGAGAGCCACATGCGCCACCACCCTCAACCAAAAGAGCCTCATTTACTTCCACCACCTGGCAAGAGGCCTGCACTGCAAGGAAGCTCGCAACTGACCTGTTCCTCTGGTGGTGGCTGCTCAAAGGTGGGACCCACCTGCCAGCCACACTGGGCAAGGGCCTGCCCACTTTCCTGACGCATGGAGCATTTGCCACACTGGGAAAAAAGTGCTCAGAAGAGACACAGGTGGGATGTCAAAAAGCCACACGTGGCTACTGAGTCTCTCTGCTATAAAGACGTCTAATTTTTTTCTTTAAAGCAGCTTGGCCAACACGTTGCCTTCTCCATTTCCAGGCCGTCAACCTGGCTTAGGCTCCGGATCACGAATGAGCAGAACGCGCTGCAGTCCGTCTGAGACACAGGCTCCGAGGCTGCGGGGGTGGGGCCTGGAGCGAAGGCAAGATGAAAGCCAGTGCGTGGCGCTGAACGCCACAGGAAAGGAAGCCGGGGCCAACCTCACGAGGAGGGCCCACCAGAGGGCGGCTCTGCGCTGACCAATGCAACACACGCTCGCAACAAGCAGTCCAAACGGAAGCAGCTGGCAGGATCCGGCCTCTTTCACGTGAAGAGACCATCAGCTTTCTTTGGCTGGGGGCGGGGAGGAAGAGATGAAGCAGCACCAAGAAGGCCAGAAGTCTGAAGAGCCACAAAGCTCCTTCCTCGGATGCAAGAGCTCTTTTCCTAGGATGTGAACAATTCAGAGGCTGGAAGCCATTTACCACACCACAGTGGGTAACAACGAATCCAGGATTCCATACAGGCCTAGTGGCTCAAGCACATGACACTGTTTGCAGAGTCCTCTCATTATCCGTGGAAATACTGCAAGGGGCTAGAGCCCTGTGCTTGGGTACTTGCTAGGATTTTGAAGGTCTCTGTGGCATTTGGACCAGCTTGGCCAATCAAATTAAAGCACCTGTGGGGGAGGTTACCCAATGCCTACGGAGCGCCAACATGTCCTGAGGTGAGAGTTGTTTGGTGAGAGCCAGTTTGGTGTAGTGGTTAAGAGCAGCAGGACTCTAATCCGGAGAGCCAGGTTTGATTCCCTACTCCTCCACGTGAAGCCAGCTGGGTGACCTTGGGCCAGTCACAGCTCTTTCAGAACTCTCTCAGCCCCACTCACCTCACAGGGGGGTTTGTTGTGGGGATAACAACAACATATTTTGTAAACCACTCTGTGTGGGCGTTAAGTTGTCCTGAAGGGAGGCATATAAATCAAATGTTGTTATTGTGCTTCTGGACTAGCAATGGCTGCAGTTTTATCCAAACACCAACAGAAGCTTATTCAAGCAACAGCTTCCGTTCACTACAGCCGAGTTTGGGAGCTGCCATAAGACAAAGTGGATTCTAGCCCACAAAAAAATGATGCTTGAATAAAACAGTTTTTATAATGTCAGCAGGCTCCTGCTTGCTGTGGCAGCAACAGACAAACATGATGCCCTCCGATGGTTGTTGTGGATTTTCCGGACTGTATAGCTGTGGTCTTGGCATTGTAGTTCCTGACGTTTCGCCAGCAGCTGTGGCTGGCATCTTCAGAGGTGTAGCACCAAAAGACAGAGATCTCTCAGTGTCACAGTGTGGAAAAGGTGTTGGCAGGTAATTTATATCTACTCAGGAAGGTGGGTTTGGGCTGAGTCATCCTGTAAGTTTCCCAGGGTGTGGAATGCTAATGGAGGGAGGCCCTCCCTCCACTGCTTTATCCCCAAGCCCACAAGGCAGCCCCTCTAAAACCACTGCGCTCACTGAAGCCTCACCTGCAACCTTGAAAAGAGCCGAGGCTGTGCAGGCTGCCTGGGGCCACAGATCCCTGCACCAGACTTACCCGACTTCCTGTTCACTTGGTTCTGGGGAATGATGATCTGGCATGAGTTGGCATCGTTTGTGTTCTTGATCGGGTGGCTCAGGACACAGATGACCCGGATCACCTTGCCAACTTTCTTTACTTTGTCTGTGACGTAACTGGGGTCACAGATGAGCTGCTTGCAGCGAGCAATCTGGCAAGGGAGGAGGAAAGAAGACAAGGCTTTAGAAGGGCAGGGGCTGTGATGCTCACACACAAATTGTGACTGGACATCAGGAAACAGCAATAAGAATGAAAGTGGCAGAGTGAACAGGTGGCCCGTGAACTTAATTCCAACGCTGGAGATCAAATATTGCCCACAGCAGTCTGGCAATGAAGCACATCAAGCTGAGAGGGAAAATGAGTTCAAAACCCCAAGCTGTGAGCGCTGGAAAACAAAATCCATGCGATACCTTTCATTGGGGTCATGCCAAATGGCACTAAGCACTGTGCAAGATTTTGAGTTCATCAGAACTCTCCCTCAGGCTGATGTCACAAATATGACCATGCATCCCGTCGTCAGATGCATGGTCAGCTTTTGAGAAGCACAGCTCTCTTCGTCAGATGCATCTGATGAAGAGAGCTGTGCTTCTCGAAAGCTGACCATGCATCTGATGAAGAGAGCTGTGCTTCTTGAAAGCTGTCAATGCATCTGACGAAGAGAGCTGTGGCTCTCAAAAGCTAATGCTACAATAAAGTTGATTAGTCTTAAAGGTGCTACCGGATTCGTTGCTATTTTGCTACTGCAGACTAACACGGCTAACTCCTCTGGATCACAGAGAAGTGAAGTACGCATTCTTTAAATTGAAAAGAACACTGAGGGTTGCTTTCTGTTCTGTGGGCTGAAGGAGGCAATTCACCAAGCGCACCACTTTGGCAAGCACGAGGGAGACCGGGAGGTGTGCCGTTTGAGAAAACCACTCTGGGCACACCTCTGAAGGACAAACATGGCTTCTTTGCTCAGGCTGCTGCTTTACTTTCCTGACACCTCTCAGTCAGGTTCTATTTAGTTTCACATCCTGATCTTCTGGCAGGAAGTCAGGTACAGTACTGGCAGCCAGCAATATGCACCGGCATACCGGGGAGAGGGGGACAGCTGCAGGTACAGGATGTCACTTAAGGTCACTTTCCTCCAAGAAGAACCCGACAGAGGAAGTTCCAGAGCAGATACCAGGTCCGCTGGAAGTTTGAGGCCACACTGAGGTCTTCAGGTGCCCCAAAGGACTTTTGGCTCTCTCGCTGGATCAGGCATTTAACTCAAGGGCCTGCCAGTCTAAGGTTCCCAGGTAGCTCAAAAGCAGAGCCAGGAAAGAAATGCGGCCAAGGGCATTTCAGGCAACCACAGAGGGCTTCTTTGTGCTCAACCCGTTTTCCAAGCTGCCTTAGCAGTAGACGTCACGGCTGCAAACCTGGGCAAAACCATGCTTTACTGTACCTCCCCTTCCGATTTCACTCCAACCACTCGGCCATTTTCTATAACGATCTCTTCAATGGGCTTGTTCAGCATGTAGGTGCCTCCATAGATGGCACTTAGCCTGCCCACAAGAACAAGGGTTTATTCAGGTGTGTTTATACCCCGTTTCCCCCAGTGGGGATCCAAAGCTACTGACGAGTATCATGCGTCCCGCTTCCATTTTATCCTGTGGGGCAAGTTAGGCAGAGTGTGTTGAACAGCCCAAGGTCACCCAGCAAGCGTATGGGGCAGAGCGGAGATCTGAGCGTGGGGCTCTCAGATTCTAGTCCTACACTCTAGCCCCTACACCCCACGTGCTCAGTTGGCACACAAGAGGGTTGATACAAATGGCTCCAAGCACCTCCATACGACTAGGATGGGTCTAGCACACTTTCCTGGCCTTCCGTGACATGACCCCCCCCCTGCCCCATTTTAGCTGAACCGCTCTGTAAGACAGGTTAGTCTGAGGGCAACTAGCTTCAGGGTGCTTTGAACGGGGCTTTGAATTTTGACCCCCACAGGCCAGAAGGCCGACAGCCTGGCTCTCCCAGAAGCTGCCGCCGTCATTCCTACCTACCAGCATAACTTCCAGGGCAAAGCTTTTTGCTCCTCCATTCCCGCCAACCCCCAGGTTCTTGCCCGGGGGCGTCTGGCATTTCCGGGATGAGGGGCACCCCGGAGCCAAAGTCAGTCGAAGGAATCCCAGTTGAAGGAATCCCACTGGATTCCACGCACACTGCCTTACTGAAATGGAAAGCAAGCGAGTTCCCAGAGTGGATTCTAGTTTGCTGCGGAGAAGGAAGCCAAGCCACTGGGCGGAGTGAGGCCTTCAGCCCCACGCAGCTCTCTCAGGTGGGGGGGGGAGAGTGTGAGGCTGCCTTATGCTGAAGCAGACTCGGGGTCCCTCGAGGTCAGTGCTGCGTACTCAGGCTGGCAGTGGCTCTGCGGGGTCTTTCACATCACCCACTGACGGGGGCTTTTAACTGGAGATGCCGCGGACTGAACCTGGGACCTTCTGCACACAAAGCAGAGGCCCCTCCCTCCCCATGAACACTTGAGCTATGCAACTCCTCGATCTCACATACAAAAAAACCCTCAATTCACCCCCTCTCCTCATTCAAGAGGGCTTCTCAGTCCCCCTGGCTGCGCACAGCACTTCCTTTCCTCCTCCAAACCACTCCGGCACAAGGGTTGAAGGCCAGGCCCCGTTCACTCACTCTCAGGGGCACAGAATGGAGTCATTTTGCCAATCCAGAGTTTTGGCAATTTTCCAGTCTGTATTTTATTTTTAACACTCACTGAAAAGGTTTTCATGCTGCAGCTAGGTTTCAGTTGGTAACTTCCTATGCTTTGTTTCTATTGTATTTTATAAGCCCTTTCTGGCAGATTCCTTGCAAAGGCGGCTTAACAAAAATGACTCAATCAATCAATCAATCAATCAATCAATCAATCAATCAATCAATCAATCAATCAATCAATCAATCAATCAATCAATCAACGGCTGTCTCAAGAACCCTCTGGCTTGTTAGGCAAGGTACCCATTGTAAAAAAAAAAACCAGCTAGCTTTACAGGGCTGCCCTGCACGGCAGGCTAGCTACATCTTGTGCTGGCCTGCAGTGCCCAACCCCCCACGGGGGAACCAGGAAAGGTGCCGAGCATGGCAGCAAGGGATGGGTTTCACCCACAAAACCACCACTTCCCTCCAGACAGGCACATGGCTTCCCCCTTGAGGCGATTCTTGGCCCTCCCAAGTGTCGCATGAGCAAGCCGCTCTTTGGGAACCCAGCGGAGGAAGTTCTCTCACCTTGCAAATCCTTGGGGCAGCTCCCCCAGCCCATAGAGAGGGTACAGGTAAGGGCTTTTGCCATATCGAGCTAGAGAGTCGCTGTACAGCTTGATCCGGTTGATGGTTTCCAGGCAAGGCTGGTCTAGGTAGCTGAGAAAAGGGGAACAAGCTGATAAGCAAAGTGGTAAAGGAACAGCGGATGCCCAAACCCCTTGCTCTGCCAGTCTTTGGCCCTTCCCAAAGGCTTCCCCTGCTTGGAGAGCAGACCTCCTTCACACAGACCTTTCCCTCGAGGGCCGCTTGCCTGCCTTATATACTGTACCTAGCAATAGAGAACAATAATCGGGACAACCTAAAGAAATAAACGCTTGTAACAATTGCAAAAATATTCTTATTTGCAATTGTTGTGTTTATTTCATTAGGCTGTCCCAATTATTGTTCTCGATTGCTCTCTCTTCTTGCGATTCTCTGCAATTGGTTACATTACATACTGTACCTAGCATTTCTGAAACCAACTCCATTCAAACTACTCCGCATTTATGAAGATTAAAAGCGGGAAGGGGATAATTGAGGGTAACAAACCACACAACGTAAGAGACTGTGTGCTCCCCAAATAAATCTGCAGGCTATCTGAACGGCTGTGGCAGCAGCCTGGAACAAACTGTTAGGAGGTCTCCAAGACTTGCTTCTGTTAGCGACGGAGCCCACTGGTGGCTTGCCCTGCTGTGGCCTTCGCCTCCTGCACGTTCCGTCTCACTTTTGCCAGTCTTGGCACACACGGACAAGCTCCCTGGGGCATCAGGAAGAGCTGCCACTTACTCATCGGTCCTATACAGGGCAAGAGCATGGCCCGTGAAGTCGATCACATCCTGGCCCAAGTCAAACTTCTTGTACAGGTCTCGCATGGTGTTCTTCTTGGGATCAACCCCTTCGAAAGTACGGGCGTCGTTCTCATCACAGTTGGCGACGTACACCAGGAACTTCCTGAAGCGCCGTTTCTCAAACAAGCCCATCAGACCTGCAAGGACCGGAAACCGTCAGATACGAACGGTTCAGAAGCAAAGACACAGCTGGGCTGTCGCAAGTGACTGAGCTCCCTGTCCTCGCGTACCAGCTCAAAATACCGACAATTGGACATGCAGGACTCCAATGCATTTGCACTATAAAGGCTTTTAACTTCCATTCACAAAAACTGCCGTTGATCAAGATGTGACGCGCTAAACAGCATTCCTAATTTAGCCAGTCCTCTTAACAGCTGCCTTCTTATCAGACAGTCCCAGATCATCAATTCCATCATTCTTCCAGTTTAAGAATGTGCACGTGGGTGGGCCATAGCTTATGCAAGCAACCTTCTCAGATCTTCACATATGAAGTTCCCTCAAAGAACTGAAGAGGTGATACCGTGTGTGTGCATGTGCACACCACCACCACCACCCCCTCACAAGTCCTTGTTGGTTCTTCATCACTATGTAAACGCTCCCAGCCTGGAGGCTGGTATCACACAACTGGGCCCTAGTTTTCCCAGGCAGAGGCTGCCATGAGAAAGGAGGGGAAATCAAGATGGTGGAGGGAAAATATAGGTTGGCTGGGTGGTGTGAAAGAGAGGAGGAGGCTGGAAAAGGGGAGAGGCTATGGGAGCTTTCAGAGAAGAGAAAAACACAGTGGGAGGGGCAAAATTAAATGCCTCTGCAATTTTATCTGTGTCCCCCGTTTGTTCTTATATATTTAGCAAGATCTTTTTTTTTTATCGTATTTATATTCCGCCCTCCCCGGAAGCAGGCTCAGGGAGGAATATAAGATTAAGATAATTTTTCAAGTTTTCATGACCCGGCAACAGCTTTTCAAGATGGTTTGTGAACACATCCTGAAAAAGATATACAACCTAACCATATGGGGCAGTATAGGATATGCCACAAACAGAGGGCAATGGCCCATCAGAAATGTATTGCTCCATTAAGTTTTTTTTTTTTATGTGTAATGAAGTATTGTCCTACTTTGTGTCACAGACTGTTTAACAGAATTTTTTTACAGTTTCAAACATTTACGGTAAGTTTTAAAATTACCTGTGAAACAGCTGCTATTCATGCTTATTGAAGGAAACATTTTTTCAGAATTGCAATACAGGGTGCAACCTATCTCCATGTTACCACTCCACAGTCAGTTTATTAAAATATTTATTCCTCGCCTTTCCTTTCGGCTAAAGTTTGAAGCCTTCCTCCAAATTAAGTGGCTCTTCCACTGGGGGAGGACCCACGAGCAGAGGAGAGCTACCTGACAGGATGGTTGGATCGCCACAAATTACATATTACAGCCAAATGCAAACAGTCTTTTAAAATGCAATAAAAAAGCCTTTGAACTGTGAAATATGCCTTAGTTAGTCACAAAGGGAGTATCAGTTCTCTTCATACAAGAATGGCTGAAAGCACACTGACTTTCATACAGCTAAGATACAAAATATTACATCGCGAAGCCAGTTTGGTGCAGTGTTTAAGAGCGGCAGGACTCTAATCTGGAGAACCAGGTCTGATTCCCCACTCTTCCGCCTGAAGCCAGCTGGGTGACCTTGGGTCAGCCACAGCTCTCCCAGAGCTCTCTCAGCCCCACCTACCTCACAGGGTGATTATCTTGAGGATAATAATGACACACTTTGCAAACCGCTCTGAGTGGGCATTAAGTTGTCCTGAAGGGTGGTATAGAAATGGAATGTTATTATTTTTGTTGTTATTATTACTATTACTATTATTATTAAAGCTTACCTGTTACGGATTTGCTTTTCTACAAAAGATTATCATATCAAAGCTCTCAGCCCAACAAGAGAAAAAAGCCATTCAACATGGTAATTATCAATTCAGGAAGTGGAACGCAAGAAGAGATTTAGAATTTTTCCCAGACTCATCTTCATGCTACACCTGAATGACATGAGGAGTGGCCTCCACACATCTCCTGCACCTCTGAAAACACTCCCCAGGACCTGGTCAAGTTTTGGTGTTTCACATCTTAACGACACTAGAACTGTGACACAGAGAAAGCATCTGCTTACTGGAGGCCAGGGCTTCTGCCTCAGTTGAAGGGACTTTGTAAATCTTCCCTCCCTTGTAGACAAAACTGCCTTCGATCACTTTGAAGTCCAAGTAGCGAGTAACTTCTGTGTAGAGCAACATCTTTACCAGCTGGCCTGGAAACGAGAGAAATTTCGTGTGAACCTACAGGAAGGATACCTACCTCTGAACTAACTGGAGGGCACCACCAGGGGCAGTTTGAAACCCACGAGGAAAGTCTCCTGCACAGCCGAATTAAATATATTATAGGAGCGTCTCCAGGGACAGTGGGAGGAATACTGCGTTATCGTACTGCACTTGATATTTTAAAGTGTAGGAATGGCATTTGATTCTGAGAGGTCATCCGCAGTATTAATCATTGCACAGTAGAAAATATCTCAATGTGGCCAATCTGTACACAATTCAGCCTTTACATGTGATTTAAACTTGATTAAATATATCTTGTAAGAGCCAACTAGAAAAGCAAGATGGACTTAAGCTATCTAGAAATGACTGGCATTCAATATGTTTCCAGAAGCATCAGTGTATAGAGAAGGGAACTGGTGGACATGACTGGGGCAAGTTAGCCACCGTAGCAAATGAAGGTGGCCTTGGCAATGGCAAGCTGGACTTCTGGGTAGGCCTAAACCTCTTCAGAGCTGGA
Source organism: Eublepharis macularius (assembly GCF_028583425.1). NCBI lineage: Eukaryota > Metazoa > Chordata > Lepidosauria > Squamata > Eublepharidae > Eublepharis > Eublepharis macularius. Next base: position 4,745,400 of record NC_072798.1, read on the forward strand.
CAAGATGCAATCCAGATACATACTCAAATACTAGGAGACAGTCAACAAGGCAAATTTTTCACGTACCGAAAGAGCAGTGAAAATGGGGCTGAATTATATATTCCCTCCAAGACAGGCGAGTAAAGGTGGTTATTCACACTCACAGGCTGCTGAGGCCACCCATGTAACAGAAGGTGTGCTGTGGACTGACTCCCTGTGACAGCTAGCCTGGAAGCAGGCTCTTCGTGTCACCCGGATACCAGCAAGGCAGCAAAGGGGACAGGACATCACCCAGGGATGCTTCTGTTGTCAGGTGGGTGCAGAGAAGCACGCGGAGGGGAACCATGTTTCCAGACACTGGGGGAGTTTGGAAAAGGAAGGCCCACTGCTTCATGCCTTCAGGAGAAGACAGCAAAGTACAGCCACTCACCATTAGCCATCAAGAATTTGGGAATCAGATCCACGTTCCAGTCTCTTCCTCGGCCCATTGACTCTGGTGGAGATCCAGGCAGATTAAACCTTTTGTACAACTTGAAAGACAAAGGAGTCGTGCAGTCAGGGCAGAAAGAGGATGGTGGACCCTCGAGGGTCTCTTAGCAGGACTACGAAAACTGTGCCTTCTACACTGAAGCCCTGTTCACAATGCTACAGCCAGACCAGGAACTTTGATAGAATGAAGAGGTGTCACAAAAGAACTGCAGCTCATCACAGCTCCCAGACTCTGTCTCTCTACTGACTGCAAAATTAGCAGTAGAGCTGCTCAAATACTGTAGAGCATGCAGAGAAGAATGCTGGTTTCACATCTATTCAAGCAAGTCACAATCAGAATTCTACATCATTCTCCACTGTGGGTCTAAAGGCACTTGCCAAGTGCTACAGCCCCAAACAAAAAAGGGAACGTAGTCCTCTGGCTCGGATCCTGCTCTCGGCTCACCCTCCCCAGGGCTTACAAACAGAAGAGACGGTTAGGGTTTGTGGGCTGCACAAACCAACACAACTAGGAACAATTTCATCCTGCCCATTAGCTAGATTTGCTCAAAGGAAACACACCTATTCAGAGGACTGAGTGTATCCAGAAAAAAAAGCCTCTGAGCCGCTCTGTTACAGGTTATAAACAGAGAGGCTGTGGTACAAGCTTAAGTCACACCACACTGGCTAGACTGGCTTGACAGAATTATAACTTTGGGGGAGGGAGATGAGAACCCCCATGGGGAAGGGCCTGCCCCTCCACTCATGTCCCATCTTTGAGCGTGGCTCATGCAAAGTACTGCTGCAGTAGCATCCCACATTGCTGCATGGGTTTTTAGATTCTGGTACCGGTGCTACCCAATTTCGGTCTTGCTCAGCAGGCCAGAGAAGAGCCCGCTCTCCTTCTGGCTGTAGCCCTCCAGACATTTCTTTTACAGCTAAGCCCTGCTGCGTTCTCATGGAAGCCTGCTGCTTCAGGGGGCCTCTTCTGCCCAGCCTCACTTGGCTTAGAAAGGAAGCCGGCATTTGCTGGGCACCCTTCTTAAAGGCAGCAAGACAATGAGCTGGCAGCTTGTTCTGGGCCGCTGCTGCTCCCCGCAAACCGTGACCCGTTAGCTAACCCGAGTGCGCGCAAGAATCAGGCGCTGCTTTGTCCTCTGCAGGCACAGTGGTCCAGGCTGCTCAGGACTGTCAAACCTGACTAGCAGTGAGAAGACAGGGAGCAGCTGCTTCAAGCCAGGATCTTCCCCATTTTATCGCCATTCAGAATAAAAAAAATCATGCTTAGGACCCCCCCCTCGCATGCGGGAGGCTGCTACGTGCAGCCCACCTTCTGCCTCTTAAATACAGAGCCACTAAGAACAGAAGGCGCAGATGACTTTTGTTTCCAACGAAGGAAAGCAGAAAACATTCGTAGCACCTGGGAGTACTCACATCTTCCAGGGGTGTGATAGATGCACTTTCACCCCCATAGTATGCATTGCGATCCATGTGAAGGACCTTCTTCCCGTTCACCGACATGATGCCAGAAAGGATGCATTCCTGCATGAAGAACAGCCAGCATTAGACCGCAGAAGACCCCAGGTGTGTCCCCTCCCACTACCCTTCATTCTTCATGTACAAGAACCTGTAGAAGGGGCAGGAAATCCCCCTTGCGCCGTCTGAGCCTGGTTGGCAGACGGAGGCAGCATGAACACCGTGTCCGGGCTCAGTAAAACGAGTAGTAGAAAAGCATCCAACATTATTCATTAACTTCCTGTAACCAACCTGTATTAAACTGGTATCCTGCAAGAGGTTTTTCCTATAAACTGCCACAATAAGCCAACTGAAAGTCTAACAAGCTCTGAACTCCCGGATCTGCAAACAACACAAATGTAGGTCTACTTTAAAGCCACGGCACTAAACAAACCAGCAGCAAACCACAGAACTTGCTCCTTTGGCTTGGGGCTTTTGCAGAGCTAGCTTGAAGCATTGAATGCCTCTTGTGAGAAACTGCAGCAGCCATATAAGGCGTGCGACGCTTATCGAGTCCACCTGCCAAGCGGGAAGAAGTGTTTTGGCTAGCACCTCTGATGACCAATAGTACGCACAGTGGCATATGTTACTGTGAAGAGGAAACCTTTCCATGATAGCAGTTCTGCCCAGACATTCCAGGTCAGAGTCCAACACCGGCCTGCCAACGCTGCAGACGCTTGCTTGACCAAACCAGGGGTGTGGCTCAGCAGGCAAGCAGAATCAGCCCAGTCATTTCCACTTCCTCTGGCTGCTGAACTCCAGCTTCAATCAGAGCCTAAAGCAGAAGGCCTAGAGATCAAGGGGCGGGAGGGAGGAGGGGTTGTACCCACAGCCCAGCTGCATGCACTGTAGGGAGCCAAACAGCTCATGACCTTTTCTCACCTAGAGCCCTACATTTCTCTAAGCAGCTGCCTTGGCCACTCAGTGTCCCGCTACCCAAAGTCCAGCCACTTCCAGTCTTGGATACTCAACACCACTAATGACAATCAAGTTTAGTTTGTGCTTGTGAAGTTGTACTAGGAAAAATCGTGAAGCTGAAGCATCTTTTGTTTTCCGCTGATATGGAACTGCTCATAAGCAAATGGCTTTCATCATTCCCTCTATTAGGTTTCTACAGCTACGGATGGCACAAGAAGAACTAAATGCAGCACGATCCAAGCGGTCACGCAATACCACTGGCTGATGCTGGGCACGCAAGTTCCTGCCCACGTGTTCTTTGCTGGTTCAGAGCTCAGTCTTCGAAACCTGAAAATCTAGATTTCTTCAGGGATCATTTTTCCTAACATGCCACTGCTGCAACTGAGTATTGTGTTTACTCATTGTGTCAGCCCATTTCTTTACATTTCTCCAGGAAGGCTACAACCAGAATAGATCCACTTCTGGCACCATGTGGAAATGTGTCTGATGCTGCTCAAGCAAGTAAACCAGCTTTCAGAGACCCGCCACATTAGTACCTTGAGTCTTCCAAGTTTTTGGGAACAACTTGTACTAGATGAAGCTAAAACCTCTCCACCTGAACAACCAAGGAGGGAGCATTTGGATTTAGGCAGTCATCGGGTGACCAACCGCATGTAAACAAGGGGTGATCCTACAGTTGTACTTCTGTGCCGTGGAATGCAGCAAACTATAGATGCATATTTAAAATATCTCAACTGTGCTAGCTTATATCCATGTAAGTGTTGTGGTTCTTCAAGGCCTTCAACAGAGAGGAATATGAAACGGTATACTGTGGTATAATTATACTTATAAAACTGCACGTGGAAGATGATAAATCTCAGGGGGGGGGGGTTTCTGGGAAAAGAAGTGGCGGAACTCTCAAGAGGGAAATGAGGAAGAAACACACGGGATTCTTTGAAATCATATTATTTTCAAGCACTATTGCTGAGCATTTTCAAGAGGTGCCGGAACTCCGTTCCCCCATGTTCCCCCTGGAAAAAAAAGCCCTGACAGCTTACATCAAGTGTTGCTCAAAAAAGAAAAAAAAATAAGGTATACAAATTTTCCCTAGCCTCTTCTGCCAAGTAAGGCAGCTCATGATCTGTTAGCTTGCTGGATTTGTGCGCTGTGAGGACATCGCAGCCTAGGTCAGCTTTACAGAGTATGTGCCGAATATGTCCCAGTTATCATATAATGAAGTTTCACTTAGATGTTAGGTGACTAAGAGAAGACCACCGTACAGGGTCTAACACAGTTTTGCAACGAGCCACTTGCCTTGGGGGCCACCTTGCAAGTGACAGACCATTTCTTCTAGGCAAACGGCTTTAGATGGGAAGGAAAGACACAGGCAAGTAAGTTGTTTGACCTAAAAGGTGACAGCAGATTAATGTATTACTATTGTAACAGGCTTGCAATGAGAAGACTATATATAGGGGTATTAGTAAGTGAACTTTCATTACAGGGAGCAGAAGGCCTAGCTGCCGCTCTATTCTGTTTAATACACACACACACTACTAAGAGGACAATATTACGCCACCATCACTTGTTTATTTAGAACACTGAACAAACAAGATCCAATACCCACACCCCAAACTATCAACCCTACAACCTACTGTACTTAATGGCGTTCTTGGTGAGAGTCTGGCTACCTGGCATTTAATTTCCCCCAGGCCAGTCTGGCTAAGGATCCTGACGGTGTTTTGCCATCTTCTGGGCACGGAACAGGAGTCACTGGTGGCGTGGGGAGGGGAGATAGTTGTGAATTTCCTCCACTGTGCAGGGGGTTGGACTAGATGACCCTAGAGTGCCCTTCCAACCTTATGATTCTATTGGCCAAAAATAAAATTTGGGGCACCTGGAAGGAAGCGATCATAAAAGCAAACCCAGTTTGGTTCACATTTTCACTTTTTATCTACAGACCCAGAGCAGAAACCCAACTAATTTTTAAAAAGTTAGTACTAGCAATAACCTATTAGCAATGACCAAAGCTTTATGACACCCTCAGTGGTAAGACTGAGGGCTGTTCTAAGTGCTCCAGTGAAGCCTGTCCACAGCTCACCAGTTCTGGGAAAGTAAAAACACTAGGTTAAAAAGAGGTGTAAATTCAGGGCTGGAGGAACGGCATCCAGCGAAAGCTGGAAACAAACTCTGCCTCACAGCTGCCCAGATGTAACTTCATTCTCACTAAGCAATACCCAATAGGAATTAAGGGATGGATCCCGCAGTGCCTCCATCTTCCCTCCACTGAGCAGAAAATGTCATGTACAGGAAATGTGTTAGTGAGTGTCACAGGAACAATTTTAGTAGACAGACAAAGCTGTATTCATTATACAGGATCAGACTGCTGGCCTACCCTAGTCAGTACTGTCTACTTTAACTGACAGAAGTTCCACAGATAGAGAACTTACCTACTATCTGATCCTTTTAACTGGAGATACATGCCAAGGAGATGCTCCACCAGTGAGCATCACTGCACCAGCTGACAGAGCTGTTTAATTCTAGCACCAGAGGAGTTAGCCATGTTAATCTGTAGTAACAAAATAGTAGAGTCCAGTTGCACCTTTAAGACTAACCAACTTTATTGTAGCATTTTTTAAGAGTCACAGCTCTTGTCGAAGGCTTTCACGGCCGGAGAACGATGGTTGTTGGGGGTTTTCCGGGCTGTATTGCCGTGGTCTTGGCATTGTAGTTCCTGACGTTTCGCCAGCAGCTGTGGCTGGCATCTTCAGAGGTGTAGCACCAAAAGACAGAGATCTCTCAGTGTCACAGTGTGGAAAAGATGTAGGTCATTTGTATCTACTCAGGAGGGGTGGGGTTGAGCTGAGTCATTCTGTAAGAGTTTCCCAGGGTGTGGAATGCTAATGGCGGGAGGCTTCACTGAATCCTGAGGAGGTTCTTTTGCATATGGATTGGTGCTTGATGTGCTAATCTTCTCTGCAGGGCTATTGTCGGGTGTGGAGTGTTTTGTTGGCCTGGTGTTTTTCAGAACTGGAGCCCATGCTCTGTTCATTCTTAAGGTTTCTTCTTTCCTGTTGAAATTTTGCTTATGCTTGTGAATTTCAATGGCTTCCCTGTGCAGTCTGACAAAGTAGTTGGAAGTGTTGTCCAGTATTTTGGTGTCCTGGAATAAGATACTGTGCCCTGTTTGAGTTAGGCTATGTTCAGCCACTGCTGATTTTTCAGGCTGTCCAAGTCTGCAGTGTCTTTCATGTTCTTTTATTCTTGTCTGGATGCTACGCTTTGTGGTCCCGATGTAAACTTGTCCACAGCTGCAGGGTATACGGTATACTCCTGCAGAGGTGAGGGGGTCTCTGCTGTCTTTTGCTGATCGTAGCATCTGTTGTATTTTTCGGGTGGGTCTGAATACTGCTTGAAGGTTATGCTTTTCCATAAGCTTTCCCATCTGATCAGTAATTCCTTTGATATATGGCAAAAACACTTTTCCTGTAGGTGACTGTTTTTCCTTGGTTGTTTGATTCATCCTGGGTTTGATTGCTCTTCGGATTTCATTTCTGGAGTAGCCATTTGCCTGAAGTGCGTGGTTTAGATGATTAATTTCCTCATTGAGAAAGCGCGGCTCACATATCCGTCTTGCACGATCCACTAATGTTTTCATTATGCCTCTTTTCTGTCGGGGGTGGTGATTGGAGTTTTTGTGTAAGTACCGATCAGTGTGAGTTGGTTTTCTGTAGACCTTGTGACCTAACTGAAAGTTTGCTTTGCGGATGACCAAGGTATCCAGGAATGAGAGTTTTCCCTCACTTTCTTTCTCCATTGCGAATTGTATGTTCAGGTGGATGTTGTTGAGATGATTCAAAAACTCCCCCAATTCTTCCTCCCCATGGCTCCAAATGATGAATGTATCATCCACAAACCGGAACCATACACTGGGTTTGTGGGGTGCTGATTCTAGAGCTGTTTTTTCAAAATGTTCCATGTAGAAGTTTGCTATAACTGGGCTGAGTGGGCTCCCCATGGCCACCCCATCCATCTGTTCATAGAATTCGTTGTCCCATTGGAAGTAACTGGTTGTCAGACAATGATGGAATAAGGCTGTTACATCCTCTGGGAAAATCTGATTAATCAGTGCAATAGTGTCTTTTACTGGAACCTTGGTAAACAGGGATACAACATCAAAACTGACAAGTATGTCTTGTGGATTGAGTTTCAGAGAACTGATTTTGTTGATGAAATCTGCTGAATCTTTGATGTAAGATGAGGTTTTCCCGATGTGGTCCTGCAGGAGATCTGCCAGATGTCTAGCTAATTCATATGTCGGTGAACCAATGGCACTCACAATGGGTCGGAGTGGGACTGAAGAACCTCCTCAGGATTCAGTGAAGCCTCCCGCCATTAGCATTCCACACCCTGGGAAACTCTTACAGAATGACTCAGCTCAACCCCACCCCTCCTGAGTAGATACAAATGACCTACATCTTTTCCACACTGTGACACTGAGAGATCTCTGTCTTTTGGTGCTACACCTCTGAAGATGCCAGCCACAGCTGCTGGCGAAACGTCAGGAACTACAATGCCAAGACCACGGCAATACAGCCCGGAAAACCCCCAACAACCATAGTCACAGCTCTCTTCGTCAGATGCATTTGACGAAGTGAGCTGTGACTCTCGAAAGTTTATGCTACAATAAAGTTGGTTGGTCTTAAAGGTGCAACTGGACTCTTTACTATTTTAATTCTAGCAGAAAACTTTAGACCACAGTACAAGGCCAACTGCATTACAAGGGTCAAGTCTGCCGCTAAAGGGCTATGCTGGTGTATGGCAGAACACCCGTTCTGGAAACAAAACTGCTTTTATGCCATGCCACAAGATCGGCAAAAGCATCAGCTGTAGCTTTTGCCCAAGGCCACCTCCTCTGCATCTGAAAAACTCACAGTCGAAACTAGTCAAACAAGGTTTTAGGTTTGCGCATTAACTAACTCCAAGACCTCCCAGCAAGCATCCATGGCAGAATGTGGATTTGAATTTGGAACAAATGCGTATCAAGAAATGTCATGTGCACTGGACTGCTGCACTCATTGCAAAGAGCTCCTTCTACTGCAATTGACAAACTCAAACCTGCCAGCCACCTTCACTGGTACTTACTTCTGTTTTAAGTCTACATATTCAGTCATCCAAGTTAAGTGCTGCAAGAGTGACATTAAGCGCTGCAGGCGTGACAATCTGAAGAATAAGCACAGCTAGACTCAACATTGAAAAGGACAGTTAAAAGTGTCACGGACTATGAATCCATTTCTGGCACCAAGGGGGTACGTGGTCCAGCTAACTTGCTTAGGAACAAGGTCGTCTGGTTTCAACCATGGAACCTGAAGACGGAGGAAGCTTAGTGTGAGAAGACCTCCCCTTACTGGATTACAAAGGGATGTCAGGTGAAAAGCCAAGGCCTAAGAACTCACACCACCTCATCAGAAATCCTTACTGGACAGAACTTCTGAACATCACTGACCAAGCATTATACTTCAAATGTCACTAACGGTTCCTTCCAAGATCTCCAAAGCACTTCAGCAACCTTTGCTGCCTCACCCTAGGGCACAAGTTGCACATTTCTCATTGGTCAGAGAATATGAAGTTCTAACCTTACTTCCTGCAGCTGATTTTGAGGTAATCAACAAAGCAGTCCCATGAGGCAGAACACCTGCAATATACTTAGAGATGGCATAGCTCTACAGAGACATGCACTAATTCTCACTTAGGGACTGGCAGTCATTAACCTGACCAGTTGCTTCTCCAGCCAAGGCCCGGCATGCATATGCTGTGGTTTGCTCCCAGCATGAGAGAGAATTCAAGGGCTGCACTCAAATTCTACAGATTCCAGAAATGACAGAGGAGGAAATTAGCAAGAAGGAAGCAGGCACTGATTGCAGACCAGATATCACACCATCACTCCACAACTACCGCCAGCGTTGCCATTTTTAAGACATTTGCAGTTTGAGCCAATGTACGTTCGCTCACAGGACTGACTCCATAATGACTGAAAGTGCCGAGCCTTCATTCTACTTGACCGCTGAAGTCAACAGTAGCATTCAAACCACAGTGACTGTTACTATGGAAGGTTTTCTGTTTTGGACACCACCACAATGGACTGTTAGGGGTCTTTAGCCTGGACTCAGATGCCGAATCAGCCACTGTTCACTGGGTAGCATCAAACAAATTGCCTTCCATCCTGTTCAGCTACATCAAGGATTTCTTAAAATGAGGCCTGGAAATAAGATAAAGGAGCTTCAAGCGCAAAAAAAGGCATTTATAACTGGAGGGCACTTATAGAATTGGTTCATAAAAGAACTGTAACTGGAGCGTAACTGGAGCGTAAGGAGTGGGGTTTACTTCCAAAATCCAGTTTCAAAGCCTTCACTTGCACTCCTAGGTGAGCAGTAATCATTTAGAAGTGCTGTAGAACAAAAAAGTCAAATAGATTATGCCTCGTCACCGCTTGTTAGTGACTTCAAAAAGTCGACTGGCTCCCTTATTCGGAAACAGCCTCATGTCCTAGTCAAAGAATGGAAGACTGGCGGTCAAAATTCTCACCTACACTGATTTTCTTACTTCATTTATACCCCACCATTCTCCTCAATAGGGACCTAAAGCAGCTTATAACATTCTCCACTCTTCTATTTTATCTTTGCACCAACTCTGTGAGGTAGGCTAGGCTGTCAGAGCATGACTAGCTCAAGATCATCCAGTGAGCTTCCATGGCATAGCAGGAATTCGAACCTGGCTCTCCCATAGCCTAGACCAGCACTCCTAAGTACTACACCATGCTGGGTCACAATCGCAAGGTGGAAACTCTTACAGTAGCAGCCAAGACTGAGATTCCGGAATTGTACCAGACCACTTGTACTGCAAGAGTGTGCTCAGCCAACTTCTAGCACAAGGCATCTTTGACTGCAGCAGTATGTACCTTTGAGCACATCTGTTGTGTTGCTTATATGCAGTGTTTGTCAAGGAGAACTGTTTTGTCTTTGGTGTTTACACCTCTTGAAAAGCCACAAGTCTAAGCCCTGGCTGAAGCCTCAAAACCAAACTCTGATAGACAAGAAGCAGTCAATGGAAGTACAGGGAAGAATTTTACCAGTTAGAAGAATGACCTGCTAGTTAAAATCTCACTCAGCGTTTCTTTTGAATGCAGGAAAGTCACGGCCTGTGGGGTATGACACTCACAAAAGTTGTGAATTCAGGCCCACAAGAATCCAGATTCCAGGCAGAAGAAAGTGCAAGTCTAGTCTTACTTGTATCACTTGTTTATTTTGGACAGCTGCTCACAAAGACTACGAGTCGCAACTTCCTGAACCCCAGAAAATGGGCGTATGCTAATGCACTCGGCAAAATGGATTCTATAACCATTTGCCCAACCAGAGTAGGTTTCATGTGTTATTAGCGGCAGTCTAGTCACTACCACATCCAACAGCTAACCACAGAAGTACTAAAACACTGAAAATGCACACAGCTCTTAGCAGAATTACACCCGAGGGCCTCCAAAGTCAGGGAGGAATGCAAAGCAGTCCAAATGCAGGAATCTCTGCTCTACCCCTCTGAACGAATGAAGCTTAGAGAACAAAAGCAGGAAAGAGCTGGTTTCCACCACTGCAGGAAGCATGCATTCATTCAGCCATATTTATTTCTCCCGAGTCCTGGGCGGAACAATGCCTCTTCTCTCCTCCTATGACTTGTCACACACCATTCATTAAGATCAGTTTCTTTACTACCAGCACTGTTAGCTAAAAGGCAACATTATCATTGATAAAATTTCTATGCAGCAATGAAAGAGGAAAGCCATTTTGTGAGCAGAACACACACAAGGCTGCTGAAGAATCAGGCGACTAATCTTTTCACAATGGCTACCATTTTTTTTTACACACACACACGCATTCATTCAAACAGACACCAAGTCATCAGACGATGGCCCATGGATGAAGGGGAAGAAGGGATGTTGAATCTGGTCCCTTTGCAAAGCATATACCACTGAGCTATAGGCCCTTCCCAATTTTCATAGAGACTGCCAGGAAAAACACCGCCCCCCCCCCCAGATATCACAAGAGCTACATTAGGGTGCCTTAGAATAGCGCTGCATCCACCTCTACATAAAGGAAATCACCGCGGCAGAGAAGACCCAAGGTCAGCTAAGAGCCAGCTTCTTTCAGGAACATGAAGCCACAGCAGCAACTTAGTCTTTGTTTTGCAACACGTTCATTTCCTGAAGACTCCTCTAACAAACAGCTTCAGGAAATGTTCAGATTCATATACCACCACTGAGGGAGGCGTTATCAATGATGTTCCACAACTGGGACATCAAGGCGAGAAGGCAGTGACAAATCCTGATCATCTAACACAAGGCCTCTGAAGGTGACACAGGAGCAACAGAGGAAGGCATAAGCAGTTAATATTTGCGGAAATCTCTGCTCCTCCCTTCATTTAAACAGGGCGCTTGTTCGCCTGCTGTCATAGACTTAGTGTCAACAGAATCTGGCTCTTGTACGACAGACCAACATGGCCACCCACCTGAAACTGTCAACAGAACAGTAAGAGGTGACAAAAGGGTAAACAGGGTGGGGTGGCAGGCAGCAAGAAACTGTATTGGGGGGGGGGGAATCAAAAACACAAAGGAAAAGGAAGGCCTGGGATGTGAGGGATATCGGAGAAGGGCAACTGTAAGAGGAAACGAAAGAAGGGCACCCAAAGGATGACAGCTGGAGGCAGGACGCATTGCATTCACGTGGCTAAGGAACACAAGAGCGGTCCCCATTCACTGCCGTAAGAGACCAGCAGGAGGGTGCCTTCTCAAGAGAATCCACTGCACAAGCCATGGAGGCTGTATAGGGGAGTGGCTTTCACTAGAAAGAGGAAAGGCAGGCGCATAAGATGTGAGAGCCAAGGAAGCTGGCTAATAGGCCAGGGATGCTCTTACGTGACCAGATGGGGCCAGGGCAAGATGGGGGTGGTGGGGTGATCAGACACCAGCAACTGGCAACAGAGACAAAAGGGATGGGACCAAGGAGAAGAAGCTACTGGAATTGGGGCAAGGGGAGAAAGCAGTGCAACGGAAAAGCAGTAAAAAGAGAGGTTACATAACCACTCAAGTGAGCAGGAGGGAGGCAGTGGGAAGGAGACGGGCGAAGACAAGCAGCAGCAAAGGGGGCTTTTAAGCCGGCAGCAAGGCTGGTACTGGGAAGCTAAACCAAAGGGCTGCAAACAGGGAACTATGAACAGAGAAGGAGGATAAACTAGAAGGGGAAGCAGGCGCAACGGAAGCACCTGTTCAGATGCAGCAAAGGGCTCTGTGAGGGATGTCAGACTGGGGACACGAAGGTACGTGTGCCATTTCCGAATGGATTCCAGGAGGCAGGCCACAGAGAAGCGGGAGCCTAGGCATGTCTGCCATTTCTGAACGAAGGCAGACTCTAAAGGAGTGGGAGGATGGGCTCTAGCACAAATACACTCAAGGTTAAAAGGGGTTACAAAGCAGCACATTCAAAGCTCTGCTCCTGCTGCCAAATTATGATCTGAGAGACTCAGGTTCAAATCCTGACTCAACCATGGAAGCTTGCGGAGTGATTTTGGGACAGTCCCCCTTTCACAGCCTAGCATACCTCAGAGGGTGGTTGTGAGGAAAAAAAGGAGGAAAGGAAAACGTTGCAAATTACTGTGGGCCCCCACTGAAGAGTAAGGCAGAGTATAAAAAGAAGTAAATGCATAGAATTATATTGGTGCATTGCTCTTGGAGACTGGTGAGACTATTGCAATCTTAAACAAAGTAAGGCAAAATAAAATAAGCGATCCAGCCTAGCCAGCTTCACAGGCCTGTTGCAGAGGATAACACTACACATTCCATCCTAGAAAGCAAGCACGACACAAGTGTAGTTTTATGACAAAAGTAGAAATGGGGGAAACAGTGATAGGAAAGACACAAAGGGCCCCTCGGGACAAGGAAGGGGTTTTAAGAAGCATGGGGTGGGGGAGTAGGATGCCGTTCAGGACAGGGCAAAGGAAGGAAATGAAAAGGGCATGGGGGGGGGTTGAGCAAGCCAGGTGAGCTGCATAATGGAAGCAAGAGGAACAACAGAAAGTCAGAAGAAACACCAATGAGGATGAGCAAGATTCAGGTCCAGCAGCACCTTAAAGATCAACTAGATTTCGAGCTCATTCCCTGGAAATCTAGTTGTTTTTTAAGGTGCTACTGGACTCAAATCATCCTCATCTATTACAGACTAACATGGCTACCCACTTGAAACTATCAAATAGGGACGGAAAAGGAAACAGGGGGATTTGGGGGAGGGGGGGGAGATGGCAAGAGAAAGCCCTGCAAAGAGAAGGGCACAGAACGGGTAAGGTGGCGGGGGCCCTGGGGCATTCCCTGGCATGTGTTGGCAGCTGCTGTCAAGGATGAGGATGACCAAAAATATATCCTTATGCCCTGAAAATTTGAGTGGGGGGGGCAGAGAACGGGTGAGAGGAAAAGGGGGAGAAGAGTCTGGAGCTAAGAGAAGTGAGCTGCCATTAAAGAAAGGTAAAGAAATCTGTCACCCCACAGAGGTGAGGGAGGAGCTTACTCTGAGGAACAAACAGGGAGGGCTCAAGGCTGCCAGAGTACAGCCCTGGGGTTAGAGCTCCAGCTTAGACTACTTTATTCATTTACGTTATTTACAGTCCGCCTTTTTCACGGAGACTCAAGGCAGATTACACAGTGCGGGTCGGTACAGCCCATTCCAAAGACATTTAAACCAGCATTAAATAAGCCCTTCACCACCTGAGTTTCCTGGCCAGTCCCTCCCGCTTCCACCTCAAAGGGTTGTTGTGAAGGTAAACTGGGAAGGGGGGATGTAGGCCTCCCTGAGAGAAAGAGGGGGACGATGGGGGGGGGAGGAAGGTGGAGGAGGGCAAAGAAGCTGACCTGGGTAGTCAATGAGGGGGAAAGACAGCAGCTGAGAGGGGGGCAGAGGCAAAAAAGATTTATGCATGGGGGGGGGCTATGACATGGAACCACTGGAAGGCAGGGGGCAGAGACAGGCAGTTCTTATGCGTGGGGGGGGGACAGTGAAGCAGGAGGGGAAAGAACAGAGAGCTCATTGGGGGGCAGAGGCAAAAGGTTCCTATGCATTGGGGGCGGATGACAAGGAGCCATGAGAAAGTGGGGGGCAGAGGCAGACATTGTTATGAGTTGGGGGGCAGCAAAGAAGGAGGGGACCGAACAGACAGCACTTGGAGGGCCAGAGGCAAAAGGTTCTTATGTGTTGGGGGGGGGGGTGACAAGGAGCCACGGGAAGGGGGGGCAGGGGCACACAATCCTGACACGTTGGGGGGCAGTGAGGGGGGAGGGGGAAGAACAGGCTACAGTTCTTATGTGTGGGGGGGGAGTCCTGGAGGGCAATGAGGCGAAGGGGGGGAAGAGCACTTGGGGGGGCAGATTTTTACGTCTGTGGGGGGGGCGAGAGGGTCGGCGAGGAGGGAAGCCCAGGCAGCGGCGGGGGGCGTGGGGAGGCGGCTGCTGCGTGCTGAGGGGAGCCTTGGCGCGGCGGGGGCGCCTGTCAGGGAGGGCCCCACCCTGAAAAGGCCTCGAGGAGGAGGAGGGGGGAGGGAGGGGGCCCGCCGCGTCCTCGCCCCGCCCCGCCCCGCTCACCGTCAGGCCGGTGCCCAGCACGATCACGTCGTACTCCTCGTTCATGGCGCGGGCGAAGCTGAGGCGGCTGAGGCGGGGGCTGGGGCGGCGGGGCCTGGGCGGGCCGGGCGCGTCGTCCTTGGGGCGGCGGGCGGGGCCGGGCTCGGGGCGGCGCTGGGGCCGGGGCGGCTCGTCCGGGCGGGCGGAGGCGGCAGCGGCGGAGGAGAAAATGGAGGCGCCGCGGCCGCCGTGAAGAGACCGCGCCAGGGGGGCGGGGCCGGGGTGAGGGGGCGGGGCCTGGGCGGGGCCCCGACGCGCCCCAAATTCCGCCATGAGCCGCGGGCGGGCGGGGAGAGGAGGGGCGCCGCGCGGAGCCGCGCTGTCATTGGTCGCCTAGGCAACGTCCCGCGAGCCCGGCCGTTTCTGCGCGTCCTGATTGGCGGGCGGTCGGGGAGGGGGTGGGGCGGAAGAATGCCACGCTTTGGGGGCGCTGCGGTTGGGGCTGGGGCGCACGCGCGAGAAGAGCTGCTGCTAGGGTTGCGGAGCGGTCCCGGGCGGAGTTCTGCCGCTCTAAGCGCGTTGCTTTCAACGGATGTAGAAGCGGATAACTCTGGTTAGGATTGCATGGTTAACCGCGCCTGCTGCTGCTTCTGGGGTGGAGGGAGGGAGCGGGGAGAGCTATTTATGGCTCTCGACAAGAATGTTCATAGATCCAGAGGAGTTAGCCGTGTTAGTCTGTAGTAGCAAAATAGAAAAGAGTCCAGTAGCACCTTTAAGACTAACCAATTTTATTGTAGCATAAGCTTTCGAGAATCAAGTTCTCTTCATCAGATGCCTGATCAAAACTGTTGCAACGTTTGTAAAAGTCGATTGCCAACCTCCAGGTGGTGGCTGGAGATCTCCCGAAATTGCAGCTCGTCTGTAGACGACGGAGATCAGCTCCCCTGGAGCTAACGGCTGCTTTGGAGGGTGGATTCTGTAGCATTATACTCCGTTGAGCTGCCTTCCTCTCAGAACCCGGCTCTCTCCAGGCTCCATCTCCCAACTCTCCAGCAGTGAAAAAGAGCAAGAGTCCAGTAGCACCTACAAGACTAACAAAATTAGTGGTAGGGTAGGAGCTTTTGAGAGTTCGTATTTTGAAAGTTCACTTCAGATGAAGAAGTGAGCTGTGTCTCACAAAAGCTCATACCTTACCACTTAATTTTGTTAGCCTTACAGGTGCTACTGGACTCTTGCTCTTTTTCCACTGCTACGGACAGACTAACACGGCTACCCGTCTTGACCAAATCTCCAGGAATCTCCCAACCTGGAGCTGGCAACTCTCATTACAAATTGATGTTTTTTCTGCTCAGGATAATTTCAGAGGGGTTAGTCAAGGTAGCAAACTACAAAACATAAGCTCCTTGGCTGCTTAAAGGCAAACATTGAACTTTTGCAGGAATTTTGGGGAATCAAAAAATCATAGGATTGGAAGGGACCTCCAGTGTCATCTAGTCCAACCCCCCGCACAATGCGGGAGATTCACAACTATCTCCCCGCTACTACAGCGGAATCAGCTCACTTCTGCAGAAGAAGGCAAATGAATATTAGGAAGGGGTTAAAGTATGATACAACATGCTACAAAAAGACAATTAGCACAATCCCGTGCAGAATTATTCCAGTCTAAGTCAATTGATTTCAAGGGGCTTAGACTAGAGTAACTGTCCATAGGATTGCACTGTTTCTAAAAAGTGGGTTCAGTTGTAGCGAGTAAAAAAATTCTAGTCTCTATTTAGGCTAAACTGAAAGAGTCTTTAATTTCTTGAAGAGTCCAGTAGCACCTTTAAGACTAACCAATTTTATTGTAGCATAAGCTTTCGAGAATCAAGTTCTCTTCGTCAGATGCATGATACAGAGACTGGTCAAATATAGAAGAGGAGGGAGGAGAAGTTTGACCAGTCTCTGTACCATGCATCTGACGAAGAGAACTTGATTCTCGAAAGCTTATGCTACAATAAAATTGGTTAGTCTTAAAGGTGCTGCTGGACTCTTTTTGATTTTGCTACCACAGACTAACACGGCTAACTCCTCTGCATCTATGACCATGGAAAGTACCGCATTTAATTTCTTGATGAGTTTTACTCCGGCATTTCCAATTGAATTTTTTTTGGGGTAGAACAGCGACTTTCAGTTCTGCAATATGTCCAGTTGGGTACTTCAGATGCCATCCTGTGCATGCTTACCTGGAAGTAAACACCACTGCATTCCCTGGGACTGACTTCTGAGTAAACAGGCATAGGGGATTGTGTCACAGTTGTCTTCACGCTAACCGTTGCATCCTGTGAGATTGTGAGTAAACAGGGACTCTGTGAGATTCGTACATAAGTACAGAGAATTGGGACCCATGATGATGATACTTAGGAACTAATAAAATGTCAGGCACTGTTTAGCAATACACATTTTAGTAGCCAATCTGACTGAAAAGCAAAATTTTCCATTTCTTTCCTCTTTTCCATTTCATTCCTACGACAACCCTGTGAGGTAGGTTAGGCGGAGGGCGAGTGACTGTCCCAAAGTCACCCAGCAAGCAACATGGCAGAGCAACGATTTGAACCGAGATTTCACTAGTTCTGATCCAGTAATCTAACTGCAATGCCACACCGGCCGTCTAGGTCTGCCCTAGAGATCACATGTTGGGAGGGGAATATTGCTTTAAAAATGTTAGATCAACACCCACAAAAGCACCAACGCAAGGCAAAAGAGAAATGCACAGCTGGCGAGTGCCATGAGGCGGGTCAGGGCAGTTAGGAAATGAGCTGTTCATGGGTGTGGCACGCCTCTTCTGAAGGCAGAGTACAGAGAGAGATGGGGGGAGGGAAAGCTGGGCTTGCTCTAGCTGAGCCATTGTGCAAAGCGAAAATAAAGCTTTGCCCAAGGGACTCGGGGTGCTGTGTCTGCTGAAAATCTGAGCGCTAGCCAGCATCACGCTGGCTTCTCTGTCCGGCGGCTCCGCTGTCTCATGCGTGCCAAATAGATGTTTGGCTGCCAAAATTATCAGTGGAATTACTGGTTCAGCCTGCTTTCATCAAGGAGTGGCTGTAACATGGGAGTTATTTGATGACTGCATGAAAATAAGAACCAGTGTGATGTAACGGTTAGAGTCCTGGACTAGCCCGTGTGACTTGTACCTGGGTGCTTGCCAACCTTTGTCCTGTCACTCTCAACCCAGCCTACCTCATAGGGTCAGTGTGGTCTAGTGGTTAGAGAATCAGCCCAGGAAGATGATGCAGTGTCAAATCCTCATGTGCCATGAAACTTGTTAAACGAGCTTGCCCAGTCAATCCTAAACTACCTTGCAGGGTTGCTGTGAGGATAAAATGGAAGAGGGAAGAAGGACCCCATTATCTGCCTTGAACTCCTTGGAGCTGTGCTTAATCACCTTTTGGAATTCATTGCCTCAAGGAGTGGATGCCACTCGGTTTAAAAACTGGCCATAATTTGTCATGCGAGTTACTGGTTCTAGTTTGGAGGGCAAACGATTCACGGCTTGCAGATACCATTAGTCCAGAGGAGTCAGCCGTGCTAGTCTGTAGTAGCAAAATAGAAAAGAGTCCAGTTGCACCTTTAAGACTAAACAACTTTATTGTAGCATAAGCTTTCGAGAATCACAGCTCTCTTCGTCAGATGCATGGAGGGTAAGAAGAAACTGGTCAGATATATAGGTGGAGAGGGGAGCAGGGAGTAGATGCAATCAGTAGCTTCCGATAATGAAATCAGTTACTTCTGATAATGATATAACCATTCATAGTCCCTATTCAATCCAAGCCTGACTGAGTCAAATTTACATACGAATTCCAATCCAGCAGCTTCCCATTGGATTCTGTTTTTGAAAGGTTTCTGTTGAACTACAGTGACCTTTAAGTCCTTGATGGAATGTCCTGGTAGATGGAAGTGTTCTCCCACTGGTTTCTGGATGTTGCCATTTTTAATGTCAGATTTGTGTCCATTTATTCTTTTGCACAGAGGTTGGCTGGTTTGTCCAATGTACAGAACAGATGGACATTGTTGGCACATGACGGCATATATCACGTTGGAGGATGAGCAGCTGCAAGAGCCAGAGACAGTGTAGTTGACGCCATTGGGTCCTGTAATTATATTTCCTGGGTAGATATAAGGGCAGAGCTGGCATCTGGGTCTGTTGCAGGGTCTGGTCCCTGTGTTGGTGACTCTGCTGGCCGATTCATGGTTGTAAGTGAGAAGTCGTTTAAGGTTGGGGGGCTGTCTGTAGGCAAGGAGAGGTCTTCCACCCAGGGCTTGTGAGAAAGAGGCATCGCTTTCCAGGATGGGTTGTAGAACACTGATGGTATATTGGATGGGTCTTAGCTGGGAACTATACGTGACAACCAGTGGTGTTCTGCTGTTCTGCCATTAGAGCTTTTAAAAACTGGTGAGAGACAATCCTCAGCAATCGCACTTTCCTGTACTGAAACACAACATTTCTGCACAGTCTTCAAGGCCAGCCACAGGTTATGGCACATTGCAGCAGTCCAGCCTGGATGAGATCAGAGCATGTGTGGTCAAATCAAATGAAGCTGGCTAAAGGCATTACACCCTCCCCAGGGGCTCCCCAGCACAGACTACAAGTCCATCTATCTGCCTACTACATTTTTATTCTGCCCTTCCTCAAAAGAGCTCCAGGCGGCATAGCTGGTTCTTCCCCCCGCCCCTCCCATTTTCGTGTCACAATAACCTTGTGAGTTACACTAGGGCAAGAGAGAGTGGCCCCAGGTCACACAGATTGCTTTGTGGTTCCGTGGGGATTTCAACCCATCCTTCCAGATCTGGTCTGATACTATAGCCACTAGGCTATGCCGGCTGTACCATATCATTGCCCTGACACGGTCCATTTAAGGCCTTTCAGAAATAAAGTAGATTTTTTTTCTTGGCTCATATAACATTTATTTAGTTTACTTCATTTATACCCCGCCTTTCTCCTCGAAGGGGACCCAAAGTGACTTACATCCTTCTCCTCTCGTCCAATTTTATCCTCACAACAACCTCGTGAAGTAGACTAGGCAGAGTGTGTGTGATTAGCCCAAGGTCACCCAGCGAGCTTCCATGGCAGAGAGGGGATTCCAGCTTGGGCCTCCCAGAGCCTGGCATGACTCTAACCACTGCACACCCATTGCTAAAATGGAATCTGAAAAGAGACCCCTTGTGACAGGTTTGTGCCAGGCCCACCGAAACTGTGCTTGGGGAAGACGCTTCAGGAAAGGCTGTTACGTCTGAGTCAAATCTGCAGCCAGGTTTGGGATTATGTTCCAATCTGCAAGTTTATATCCCTGGTATAACAACAACAACAACATTCGATTCATATACCGCCCTTCAGGATGACTTAACACCCACTCAGAGCAGTTTACAACGTATGTCATATTATCCCCGCAACAAAACACCCTGTGAGGTGGGTGGGGCTGAGAGAGTTGTGACTGACCCAAGGTCACCCAGCTGGCTTCAAGCGGAGGAGTGGGGACTCAAACCCAGCTCTCCAGATTAGAGTCCTGCCGCTCTTAACCACTACACCAAACCGGCTCTCAGTTGGAGCAATGGACAATAAATATATTTTCCCACAACACAAAATCAGCTCCTTGCCTTAGGATTCGTGCCAGATGCTAACGTAATTGCCTTTAATGCAGAAGTAAAGTCCATCCGTCTATTTTATTTATTTGCAAAATTTCTACGCCACCTTTCTGCCCAATCAGGGCCTTGACGGAATCCACAGCATGAAGCTACGTGAATTCATTTTGCAAATGCGCATATATTTCTTACCTTGCTGAATTTCTACCATTCACCATGTAGTGTTATTATAATCCTGTTCCCCCCGAAAGCTCTACTGAGCCCCCTCAGTCTATGAGTTTGCTGCACTGTTGCCAAATCTTTCATTCGATCAATAAGGGCTATTTCTCCTTTAAAAAATAAATTTATGAAACGGTGTAAACATTTTCCTTTGGATTCAAATCTGGTGGCCGTCATTCATGTAACCTCGAGGCTAGACTTTTCACTCTTAACTACAACGGAGAGAATAATTCAATTTGCAAATAGTCTGAAATTATGGTTGTGGGATCTGGTTGTCTTTAGTGGCTTTCAGTGGCTGCGGGAGCGCTGCGTGTATGTCGATTTCTCAATAACGGCAACGTATTCGCCGCTCATCATGGAACAAAATGGGGCGATGCTCAAAATAAGCCATTTTCTTTCCCCAAATTCATGCACTCGTGTTGATCTCTTTGAAAAGCTGGAGGAGGTGTGGCTTCTTTGCGAGCTGCCTCGCGTATGTTCCGCTATTGTCTGGAGAGTCCCGCAGTCCTGCCCGCAGAAGAATTTGCGCACATGCCGCATGCTGGCCTGCACATGCCATGTGAAGAGCTGTGGGAAAGAGGAAAAAAATTGGAAATGGGAGTAAAATTAAATCTAGAGCAAGGTTCCACAGTGCAGTGCTGTGAGTGCCATAGCGCCCATCAATACTTCCCCTGATGCCTGCCCAGCTTTTCAGAAAGTGGGCCGAGCCATTTGTAAGGCAAGACATGTTATTGGCTGCCCTCAGTCAAATGAAATAGCCACAGCCGCTAGAGGATCAGGAAGACTGGTAAATATCCAGTTTATGGTTCCGTTCCCCCTTCACCTTTCTTTTTTATTCCCCCCTTCTCTTTCTCCCTTCCGCCCACTTTGATTTCCTTTTGTTTCTTTTTATTCCCCTTCTGTGATTCTTTGGCAAAGTGAGGAGGGAGTTACTGTGTTGACTCCGCCTCCTGTGGTGGCCATTTTGGGTTTGGTTCCACCTCCTGTGGTGGCCATTTTGGGTTTGGTTCCACCTCCTGTGGTGGCCATTTTGGGTTTGGTTCCACCTCCTGTGGTGGCCATTTTGGGTTTGGTTCCACCTCCTGTGGTGGCCATTTTGGGTTTGGTTCCACCTCCTGTAGAGGCCATTTGGGGTTGGGTCCGCCTTCAGAGGTTCCCACAGGCTCCAAAAGGTTGGAGATGCCTAGTCTAGAGTTAGATGGACAAGGTCTGATCATGCAAAGCTGAGCGGTCAGGGCTATCGCCTGACTGAAGACACCCACTCTATGATAGATCCGACAGGTTGCTGTCTTAGTCTGTCTGTAGCAGTAGAAAAGAGCAAAAGTCCAGTAGCACCTATAAGACTAACAAAACTTGTGGTAGGGTATGAGCTTTTGTGAGCCACAGATCACTTCTTCAGAATCCGATCTGAAGAAGTGAGCTGTGGCTCACGAAAGCTCATACCCTACCATAATTTTTTTTAGCCTTATAGGTGCTACTGGACTCTTGCTCTTTTCCACTGTATGAGTTTTAATCAGTTAGTTGATCATATTTTCATGTCTGTGCATACTAATAAAAACCTGTTTTAATTTTTTTTTAAAAAGTTCTGTATTCAGAGGAATACCTTTTCTAAGATGGCATTTACCGTTTTTATGAGTCCTCATATTTAAAACGAGAGCAAAATTCGGGTCTAGGGTTGCCAGGTCCCCTTACCCTCATGGTAGGAGGGGGGACCTGACACTCCCCTTTGGGGACTTCTTCGCATGCACATGCTCCCAGGGCCACGCAATGATGTCACTTCCAGGAAGTGACATCACCATGCAGGGCGGGAGTGCTCCCACACTTTGCAGCAGGCTGATTTTAGCCTGTATGGGGTTCAAATCGGCTTGATGCGAAGCGCTGCAGTGCTTCTGGGGCAGGTGATGTCGTTGTGCCACCTCAGGAGGCCCGTCCTTCACTGCCCAGGTGAGTGGTGGCAGGTGGCAGGAACTTACAATATTCTCCCCTTCTCCATTTTATCCTCATAATAACCCTGTGAGGTAGGCTAGCCTGCAGGTGTGTGACTGGCCCAAGGTCACCTAGAAAGCTTCCATGACTCAAGAGGGGGGAGATCTGAACCTGGAGTTCTCAGATCTTAGTCTGACACTAGCCACGACAGCACACCAGAGTATCTACCAATAACACATACAAATAAAGGCAATTTCCCCAAGGCTCTGATGTTGCCTGCTAGGCACTTTAACAACTCCTCATCATAATCCCATTATGAAATATGCAAGGTCATCCATCACCTGTTCGATTTTTCCCATCCTTCGCGTTTAGATCAGCGCCGAGGGACAGAAGCGTCTCGATAGTGCTTGTGTGCCCTTCCTAAGTTAGAAACAAATAAGACACAATCACGCCAATTGACAAAAAGTGACAAATTTCATTTCCTGCTTAGGGGAGTGGCCATAGCTCAGCAGGACAGCATCTACTTGGCATGCAAAAGGTTCCAGGTTCAATCTCCAGCGTCTCCAGTTAACAGGAACAGGTAATAGGGGATGGAAGAGACTCTGGAAAGACCTGATGCCATTCTGAGCTTGATGGACCAACGGTCTGATTCAATATAAGGCAACTCCATGTGTTCATGCAATGTTCCCTCCTCTCCTTTGAACACCTGTGTGGACAAGGCAGTCTTAGCTCACTGGGCTAGATTCAAAGCTAGGAAGAAGAAGTTGCTGTGGAATCAGAACCAACTCATGGGGACCTCATACATGGGGCTTTTCAGGTAAGGGATCGGCAGAGGCGGTGTACCTTTGCCTTCCTCTGCATAGGCAGCCTCATCTTCCTTGGAGGTCTCCCATCCAAGTACTGACTGCGGTGACCAACCCTGCTTAGCTCCCAAGCACTGACCAGCCTGGGCACAACTGGGCTATTTGGTGGGCGAGGGTCGTGAAGAGAAATCCTCTTCATTCCTCTTTACCCAGGTTCTCCTTGAAATCCTTGTGTCCCCTGATTAGGACTTTGGAGTCAGTTTGTAATTGATTCCTTTTTGATCAAATGGAAATTTGAAGAGAGGTTCTGCGAAATTTCAGAATCACACTGTGGAGATGCTCAGAGACAGGTCCTCCGAGCATATCATCACCATCACCATCACTGGAATCGCCCATGTATTTATGGGTGGAAATTCAATCAAGGCCATACATACATGGGCGATTCCAGTGATCGGATATCCAGCTGGAATAATAGATTGGAAAATTGGATCGACAAGCACGAAAACTAATGAACATGCATCATTCTCTACACCTGAAACGTGATATTAATCATGCAAAATTGGTGGACGAGGACTGTTACAAGAACATCAGGTAGTGGAATTCTTCTGCTTCTTCAACAGTGCCCCACTCAGAGCAGTCAACAGTCAGTGTTATTATTATCGTCACATTCCAGCCTGTTGAGCTCACAGCAATAGTGGGATTTGAACCAGCAATGTGCTGATTCGCAACCCAACCACTTACCCAAGGCCACTTGCTGAGCCCATGGCAGCAGTGGGAGTCGAACCAGCAGAGTGCTGGTTCACAGCCCAACCTGCTCGCGCACCAACCTCAGGTGTATAATATAAAACAACTGCCAGGGCTGAAGTTACAAAAGTCTTTCATTTCAAAGAGAAATGAAAGAGAAATCCTGCGCTTAAAATAGGGAGAGAGAGAATAAGAGGAATTCATGGCTATATCTAAAAACTGAATTTCGGAAAGAGAACTTCCTCACCCTATAACAACCCTAATTTGGGCTGCTTTACAACTAGGAAGCAACCCTGATTTTTATTGAGACGAAGTCCCCCTCAATAAATCTTCAGTTAGCCACAGATGACCTGTTAAGAGATAAATCAGAGCATGGAAGTGACCAGCCAGCCAGCATTACTGATCACGCAGTCATGGCTTATACAGAGCCAACCCATTGATCCATATCACTCAGTATTGACTTAATTGGCAGCCCCCCCCCCCCCCACCACCACAAAGGTCTCGGGCAGAAAAAGATCATTCCTAGCCCTGCTAATTTTCAAGATTTTTGCCCTGGATATTCCAGGGACCACCTGAATGCAAAGTACGTGCTCTACTTCCGAGACACAGCACCTCCCATGTCACCTTTTTGTCAAGCTTTTTCTGTATGCACAAAATGTAGTCCTTCACATTCACAACAACCCCACAAGGTCATTCTAATATATTTATCGTGCCTTATGCGCTTTGGCCCCAAATGGGCCAAATTGGCCCCGTGCGGGACTGCTTCTGCAGCCACCGCAGTGACGTCACCACATCAGCCCCAGCAAAGAAGAACCGGGTGCCCAACACGAGGTAAGTGCCAGGCACCCTACCCTCCCAGCTAGAGGGGAGAGGGACTTGGCAACCCTACTCGTCGCCAGACTTATGCTGGCAACTCTATCTTGAGCTCCCTGAAAATAGGGTGGAATAAATCTAATGCAGAGCGCCTATTATTTCTGACTCTGATAGAACCTTTGGAATTCTGACACAGGGTGGTAGGTGCAACCACAAAATGGCTTCCAGAGGGGGTGGAGCAAACCACAAAATATCAGGAAGTGAAATCCTGCACAATCCTAATAGTAACTCTTCAACGTTTCAGGCAGAAGCTCTGTTAACAGGCGGCCTTTTAAAATGCAAATATTTTTTAAAAAACAATTTCTTGCATACACACAGTTTACCTTCCGTCACGCATGGAAGATCCTTGTGCTGTGGTTTCGGCTGCTGCTGAAGCAACTTTCAAAAATCTGTACAGCTAATTACAAATCCCACTTGCCCTCGCCCACTTTCTAACACTTGACGGGCACCAGAAAAGTCATCAATAGGCACCATAGCCCCCATAGGTGCCCCAATCGAAGGTATCTATATATCTGTTAACAAGGAGTGAATTCTCTGCATCCTTTCTGCCACTTTTCATTGCTTACCACTGAAAACCTTGTAAACCTTATATTGCATGGAAAAAATAATCAGAACTGCATGCCGAATAGTTGTGCGAGAATAGTTTGTACTGCAAAGTGGACTGGCTTTCGCACAGTTGCGTTCCGAGGGAGCAATCTTATGTTGGCAGAGGAAAAAGCAAATGCCCCATGCACTTTGTGCCTCTCACTTCCATTTGGCTGCCACCTGTGCACAATTTAAACAAGCTGCAAACATTAACGTCTCAGAGGTCAGCCTTTTTGCTGCAGTTGGCATCACATTAAAAACTGGGCCTTAGTTAGGCAGCTTCAGAACAGACAATCCTTAACTTTGGCCCTTCCCTTTCACTGTAGAGCCAGGCTGTTTGAGATTTCTTTTGGAAGTGTAAAAAAAAATGAGGGTTCCTTCTACCATATGTGGTGGTCCTGTCCGGTTGCTAAAAAGTACTGGAAACAAATACATCTAACACTGCAAAAAATATTAAAGAGCAACTTATAACTAAAGCCAGAGATGTGTCCATTGAGTTTAGTGGATATTTCAATAGAAAATGAATTTGGAATTTTGACTGCCGCCATCAGGAAAAAGAGTGCTGCTATTTTTTATATTTTTGTATGATGCTTTTAAATGTTTTATTGTGGAACGTTTTAAATGGTCTTAATGCTGTTATCCGCCCTGAGCCTGCTCGTGGGGAGGGCGGAATACAAATATGATAAAATAAATAATAATAATAATAATTAGATATATGACAACGGCTGCAAGAATAAATTATGCACAATATTGGAAATCGAATAAATTGCCAACAGTAGATGATTGCCTAATAAAGATGTTGGAGATTGCAAGAAATGGCAAAATAAACGGAACTGCTGAGGGACAAAACGACAGCAAATTTTGTGAAGATCTGGAAACCTTTCACGGACTTTCTGTATATAAAAGAGAAGTGATCTGTGGATTTGAAAATTAGAGTTATAAGACTGGCAACAAATGACAGGCTGAAGTAAGCAGAAAAAATGCAGATATCTTCGCAGTAAAGTCGAAGTTATATGTTTAGTTATGGGTATTACGGAAGAGTTATAAAGTAATAAGAAAAAAAATTCTGTAAAATGTTTAAATGGTATGTCTCCCTCTATGTTCTTGTTTATTTGTTTTTATGTTTTTGTTTCTTTATGTGACCCTTTGCTTGTCGTTTGCTGTAATAAAATAAAATTAAAAAATAATTAAAAAAATTTAAAAAGATTTCTTTTGTCTTACTTTTCCAAGCATACGAGTGCAGAGAAGAAGCGTGCCTTGGCTACCGTGGCATGACAGCAGAATCAAGTAATTGACTTTCAAGTGAAAGAATCTAATGATTCTGGGAAAGCCGTCAACCAGAGATGCATACCGGCCACCTAGCCAACTGCTTTGGTTAACAGGAAGTATTTTTTCCCCAGGCTTTCTCTCCCTTGTAATCAAAGCGTAACCTTGGTAACTGGAGAACGTTCAAGTAGGGAAGTTGGAGGAAAGGCCTCGGTCGTGGTTGCTAATATCAAGAGATGCTGGAGCAGAGGCTGGGATGTGGATTCCTCAGATTGCTTGTAGCCTAAGGTTGCAAACTCCAGGTTGGAAAATTCCTGGAGATTTGGGGGTGAAGCCTAGGGAGAGGGGAGTTTGGGAGGGGAGAGAACCCAGCAGGGATATGATGCCGCAGTCCAGGGCTTTTTTTCAGCAGGAACGCGGGGGAACGGAGTTCCGGCACCTCTTGAAAATGGTCACATGGCCAGTGGCCCCGCCCCCTGATCTCCAGACAGAGGGGAGAGGGGAGCCATGTGGCGCAGAGGGCAATATAAACTCCCCTCTGTCTGGAGATCAGGGGGCGGGGCCACCCACCATGTGGCCAAAAAAACTCCCCCCATTGTTCCAGCTGACCCAAAGTGACGTTGTTGTGCGGTCCGGAGTTCCACCACCTCTTTTCCCAGAAAAAAAGCCCTGCCACAGTCTACCCTCCAAAGCTGCCGTTTTCTCTAGGGGAACTGACCTCTGCAGTCTGGAGATCAGTTCAAGATGGGTAGCCACGTTAGTCTGTCTGTAGCAGTAGAAAAGAGCAAGAATCCAGTAGCACCTATAAGACTAACAAAATTTGGGGTAGGGTATGAGCTTTCTTGGTATCTGCAGAAGTGAGCTGTGACTCACGGAAGCTCAAACCCTACCACAATTTTTGTTAGTCTTCTAGGTGCTACTAGACTCTTGCTGTTTTCTACCGGAGATCAGTTGTAATTCCAGGAGATCTCTGGGCACACGACCGGGATTTCTCCGCTCCTTCTCTAAATTAACATACCACACAAGCCCAACGAGAAACGAAAAGCAGAAGTCATCGGGACTGATTGGAGCAAAACAGAAAGTGTTGATGAAGTTGTCTCCACCCTGCATGGCCACCTGCCCTCGTCTCGAGGAAAGCAAGTGAGGAACTTGAAAGACCTCTGCCCACAATCACACTTCCTGAGAGATCTCTCTCTCCTTTCCCTACAGACAGGTGAGGCAGGGAGTTTGCCAGACCTCCATTCTCTCTGACGCTTGTATTTCTGGAACATCTGAGAACCTCTTCATGGAGCCATGAGCCAAACAGAAGTCCCATGGAGGACAAAGCCCCTCCCCCTCTGAGGGAGCAAGTCGGAAAGGCCAAAAGAGACTGCAGCCACATGCAACGTCTTCGCTAGGTGTGTGCAAACGTGGCTCACGTGGTTTTTCATTTCTGTTGTCACTCTCCGCCTTTTCATCTCACCCACATTTGTTGCTGGCGTTCCCAGCCCATCTTTTTGATGACGCTGTAACCTTAGTCTTACACAAAAGCAACACTAAAAATTTGGAAACGCCATGTGGAAAATTCAAAAAGAAGCAAAAGGAGATGAAGACTCGTGGGTGTGATTCAGGCAAACGAGAAACAACACCGAAATGGGGATTTGGGGGTTGACCTAGCAGGGGTGAGAAATTTGAGCCTTCACCAGCCATGGGGTCGATTATCTGTTTGGGATGCCACGGTGCATCTGCTTCTATACGGTCCAGAAGAGTGCAGGGAGAACAGACCAGCCGTGTGAAGCAGGAATGGAGTGACTCACCAGGCTGCTGCTAGGGACACCCTGGAGAACATTCAAATGTTTGTCTCTTAAGAGTCTCTCTACACAAGACATTTGACACGTGAAGAACACGTGTTGGGAGATGCAATGTTACATGGGAAGGGTAGTTTAAAAAGACAGAGTTGGTGGCAGGGCAAAGGCTTTGCTATACACTGGAGCTGTGTGAAGAGGCTGTGAAATGCCAGAAGGGAAACTTCAGCCCATTGTAACCTCTCCAGGTCCAAGCCTGGCTCTGGAAGGCAGTTCCAGCCCATTTCCATGCCCTCTGGCACGATCCCACACAGTTTGAGACTGGAGAGGTGAACTTGACAGAACCTTCGGAAGCAAAGATGAAATTACCAAACCCTCTGAGGAGCGATCTCTGCAGGCTCTGTCTTTTAAAACTATGCTTCCTGGATAACATTATGTCTCCCTACACTTGACAAACACCTGCGTGTCGTGTAAAGAGGCTCTAAGCCAAACACTGTACTAATGTGTGAATATTTATACTCCACTTTTCTTTCCAGTGGGAACTCAGAGTGGCTTACAATATACTCCCCTTCTCCATTTTATCCGCACAACAACCCTGTGAGGAGAATTAGGCTGAGTATGTCTGTGTGTGTGACTGGCCCAAGGTCACCTAGCAAGCTTCTATAGCACTGTGGAGTGGGGATTTGAACCTGGGCTCCCAGACCCTAGTCTGGCACTAACCACTACACTACTTGGGCTCCCTAGCAGCAGACTATGTGCCAGTGCATCATGTAGGGGGTAATGAGAGCTACCGGTACTATAATGGTTAAGAGGCTTAGCCCGGAGCTCCATCATTCAAATCTCACCTCTGCCATGAACTCAAGTTAGTGATCTCAAGGAAGTCATATTTGCTCCACTTCAGCCCCCTCTCAGGGGATAAAAGACCTACCTTGCATGTCTGTTGTAAGGATCACTGAGACAATGTATACAGAGTGCTTTGATCACTCAGAAGTGCTACCAAAATACTAAGTATTTGTCTTGCTAATGCTGGAAACAGCCGTTTTAAAATCTCACTATACTCCCTGGCTGTATAATCCCAGTGATCAGGTGCAAAATATAATCCAGAAAGCTGTCGTCTTTCAGGAACGATTCACACAAGTGAATTAAAATATTACGCTCATCAGGCGACAGTTTAGACATGTGAATGGGCTGACAGAGGTAGAACACCTCTGAAAGCACCTGTCTTGAATCATCATTTATTTATTTCATATTTATCCTGCTCTCTTTCCTCAAGTTGCTCAGTCAGGGTACTGTATGTGGTTCTTCCCTCCTCCATTTTATCTGCACAGCAACCCAGCGAGGTAGGTTACACTGAGAGGCCAATTGCTAGTCCTCTGGTGTGGAGAGATCCAGTCATTTCACTGGACACGCACATGTGCATGAACCAGCCCAGAGGATTTCACAGTGATCGAGTTCCCACTCTTGTTCCCACTGAGAAGCAGACCTCCTCCAAGTGGAAGGGCCTTGCCTGCAATGGAAGATGGCGCAAGTGGTATTCCTAGGAGCATGCAGACACTGTGGCATGGTTAGGTTGGAAACCATTACATGACCTTTTTTTAAAGCGACAAACGTCTCTTGTGAAAGCAATGCCTGACTTTATCTGCAGTCGCCCCTCTAGCGCCTCAAAGGGGAAAAGACAGAACCTTGGCAGCGTAATGTAGGGCAGCGATCCGGAGCGAGGTGGCTCTTACATTGACATCGACGCTCAGATCTGAAACGAGGAACCGAAGGGCATCGTCTTGAGCTGTGACTGCCGCGTGGTGCAACGGCTGAGCGCCCAGCGCGTCTCTAGCCGTGAAACAAGCCTGAAGGAGGAAGGAATAAAGACTTGAGTGGAAAACTCGCTTAATATCCCAAGTCACAATCTCCAAGGAAGCTCTCCTGAACAGACTTGCTGAAATATACACTAGGAATTTTTTGTAGGGCCTGGTTTTTAAAAAAACATCCATGGTCCCTGTCCGCATTCTATATAAGGCTTGGACCTCCCTTTGCAAATGTCCCCACCTTTGGAACCCTCATTTCTTCTCAATTTGGGAACTCGTCTACCTTTAAAGATTTAGACAAGAGGTGCCAAAATACATTCCTGGTCACCTGCAGGGGAGGAGGGGGGCATGCAATTTGTTCCGTGTGATGTTTGGGTTAGGACTGGATAACAGCGGGGGGGGGGGGGGCGCCCAAAGGGAATGTCTGGGGGTGTATGATGCCTCTTGGCAGCCTTGCAATTTGGTCCTGGAGGGCACCAGAATTACCAGGCTCCAACTTGCAGGTTTGGAAAGTACTTCCCACCTCTGTTGTCACTTGCACATACCTTGTGCTTCTCTAGGAGCAGGCGCGCGATGCCCAGGTGCCCATTCTGAACTGCATCCATAAAGGGAGTGACTCCACATTGGTCTGGGCTATCAGGTTTGTACTGACACCTTGGGAGAAGAACAGGAATAATAATAATAATTCCACCTTTCTCACAGAGATCCAAGGTGGATTATACAGTGCATGTGAAAATACTATCTATCTATCTATCTATCTATCTATCTATCTATCTATCTATCTATCTATCTATCTATCTATCTATCTATCTATCTATCTATCTATCTATCTATCTATCTATCTATCTATCTATCTACCTACCTACCTACCTACCTACCTACCTACCTACCTACCTACCTACCTACCTACCTACCTACCTACCTACCTACCTGTCTTTCTCACTGAGACTCAAGACGGATTACACACTGTGAGATTAGCACAGTCAAGGACATTTTAATAAAGAATGCTGTAGGTAGGCTAAATAAATGCAAGTTTAAAAGATATAACATTAGCAAAAATCCAGTACAGAGCTGAAGAAATGCTGATACGGAGCAAAAGCAATTCTAGGACTGACAACACAGAACTACCTGGTAGGGTCACACTTAAAGTAACAGGTAGTACATAGGAACACGTACTTAAAGCAACGGAGTTGGATCTCTGATTGGATTGGGAGAGTACGCTAATAGCAATCACAGGTGTGTGTGTGTTTTTCAAAGGGACATGGTGGAGGATTTCTTTAACCTTTTCCTATGCTGTTTTCCCAATTTAAATCACTCCTCCCCTGAAGTTGCTATTTAGTAAACAGAAGGTCGGGAGGGTGATTTAAATTGACCGGTATGTCATTCTTCCCCCACCCCTGAGAGTAGATTTGAAGGGTAATTTAAATGAAAAAAATAGCGTAGAGGAAAAGGTTAAACTTCCCTGTGGGAAAAAATTGTCCTGCCCCTTTAATAGAGGCTTAATGCATGGAAATAGGCAGGTGAAGTTTTTCATGGCATGGAGGTAAACTACATCACCTGGTAAATATCATCCCATCTAGCCTCTCTTAAGGGGACAGAGATCCAGAGGAGTTAGCTGTGTTAGTCTGTAGTTGCAAAATAGTAAAAAGTCCAGTAGCACCTTTAAGACTAACCAACTTCATTGTAGCATAAGCTTTTGAGAACCACAGCTCTCTTCGTCAGATGCACTGTCAGCTTTTGAAAGCCACATCACCAGCTTTTGAGAACCACATCGTCAGCTTTTGAGAACCACAGCTCTCTTATGTATCTGATGAAGAGAGCTGTGGTGCACGAAAGCTTATACTACAATAAATTTGGTTAGTCTTAAAGGTGCTACTGGACTTTTTACTGCTTAAGGGGACAGGTCATTTTCTTCTCTCCAGGCTTGCTGGCAACCCTACTCCAGATTCAAACCCTGCCCCCTCCCCACCTCCCCCCCAACTGCTATTAGCTTTCTTTTCCAAAGTGTGAGTTCAATCACAGATCTGTTGCCATCTAGAATGGTTAGCAGCCCTTTTATTCTGCTCAATCAATATAGCAGCAGCTAAGCAAAGAGGCACTGAAACTCTGCCTCCTCCTGACCCCAGGAAATCCTGCAGGGCTCTTCCTTCTATATGAACACATGGCCCAGCTGTGGGGCTCAGTTCATCTGACTTTGCACAAGCTCTGTTTCTAGTGAAGAGATGGGGCTGTGGTTCTGCGGCAGAACCTCTGCTTTGCAGGCAAAAGCCCCCAGGCTCAGTTCCCACCTGTCTGGCTTTAAAAAGACCAGGTAGCGGGTGACGTGAAAGACCTCAACCTGAGACCCTGGAGAGATGCTGCCAGGCAGAGCAGACACATGAAGCTGCCTTATACCATCAGACCCTTGGTCTATTAAGGTCAGTATTGTCTGCTCAGACTGGCAGCTGCTCTCCAGGGTCTCAGACGGGTCTTTCACATCAACTGCTACCTGATCCTTTTAGCCAGTTTGGTGTAGTGGTTAAGAGCGGCAGGACTCTAATCTGGAGAACCGGGTTTGATTCCCCCTCCTCTGCTTGAAGCCAGCTAGGTGAAGCTCTCTCAGAGCTCTCTCAGCCCCACCCACCTCACAGCGTGATTGTCATGGGGATAACAACAACATACTTGGTAAACTGCTCCAAGTGGGTGTTAAGTTATCATGAAGGGCAGTTTAAAAATCTAATGTTGTTGTTGTTATTCGAATTATCCGAAACACAATCAACAATAAGCAGAGGTCACGTTATTATTGATTGGCCTTGCTACGCTGATACAAGTTTCCACTGGAGACCTAAGTATCAACCAGATATTGGCGTAATATGTACGCTGTTCCAAGTACCGCCGTCTTTTGCAGTTCTGTAGAAGACTGCGTTACTTGGAACAGCGTACCTTTTAATAATTAGTATTTTATTAATTTAATTTTTAATATTTTAATATTTAATATTTTGACAACAACAATAAGCAGATGGAGATGCCGGGGATTGAACCTAGGACCTTCTGTGTGCCAAACAGACACTCTACTATTGAGCCATGATTTCTATCTAACAGCTCCTGAATCATCCTCACTCTCTATTCTCTGTAAATTTAAGAGCTAGAATCTTGCATCTTTTAGAGCCAAGCCACAAGTGACGAATGACACTTGCCTGGCAAGTGAACAGACTCACGTGCATTCCTCCCTGTTCCAAATTATCCACTACGTGATCGAGTGGAGCGCGAGTGGAGGGCAAGTGAACAGGGAGGAATACACGTGTGTCTGTTCACTTGCCAGGCAAGTGTCATTCGTCACTTGTGGCTTGGCTCTAAGTGAAAGCTGAAATTCTTAGCCTGCGGAACTCTTTGCCCCAAATTAACGTGCACCGGCACTCCTGCTGGACAGATTTGAACAACATGTAGTAATCCAAACCACTGCTTTGCGATAAAAAGGCCGGTTTGAGTAGAGGTTGGTTAAAAGGAGGAGAGAGGTTGGCGAGAATGAGAAGGCAAAACGAGGAAGGCATTTGGGAGTCAGATGGGCAGGAAACAAGAACAGGAAGTCTGCTTACCGCTCGAGGAGCGCTTTCACTACCTCCAGGCAGCCGTGCATTGCTGTGGGAAGGAAAAGAAAGACAATTTCCAAATTACAGAGATGGGGGGGGGGGAAACCCTGAAGAAGGCAGATCTGACACTCGAAAGCTTACACTCTGAAAATCTTGTTGGTCTCTAAGGTGCCACTGGACTCCAACCCTGCTGTTCTACCGCAGACCAAAATTACTACCCACTTTAAACTCTCGGAGAAAAAAAAGGAGAATGCATGTTCTTGGACTGTGGCACTTATCATACCATTTTGGTCATGAACGAATATCCACATTTTTATTAATATTTATTCATAGCCTCACTAAGCGATACAGGTGCCAGTTCTCATATAAGGTTGTGCCGATTTTCACCCATTCCCCCTCTTAGGGGCTGGTACTCAGTACCAGCGAGAACCATCATGAAAGCAGACCCAGCGTGATCAGTAATCTTAGAGTCACTGCCCCTGAACTGTGCTCCAGCTTTGATTTCTCAACCCAACAGAAGGTTTAATCAAAACCGAAGCGGTCCTTGCAAGTTCAGGGCTTCCAGACCTCCTTGCCTCACTGTTCAACTTGGGCTTGTCATATGATAGGAAGATTGCCTCCGTAGCTAGGTGTAAGAAGCTTTTGCCCGTGTCTGAAACTAAGCTTCTACTTAACCAAAAGAAAGATGTATCTTTTCTCTTGGAAAGCTTTCAGCTACTAGTTCTCAGACCTGTCAAACAGATAAGTTCTTTGAACCACCTGTTTATCAGTACATTTATTTATATAGGGTTCAATATTGCTTTGCAACTCCTAATCAAGCACACAGACACCCGTCTAGAGTTTATTTCACTTTACTGAAAATACACCCTAGTTTTTTAATGAAGCAAGTAATCAAAATATAAATGGTTATTAATATAAATCCTATAAAAACAGAACACAGAAAGTCAGTAAGAAATAAGTTTGCTAACATTTCCTAATAAATACCAAGTTTAACATAATCAAAGTTTCTATGAAATGCATAGGTAAAGATAAATTCTCACCTAAATTCTCTCAAGAGATTTCTTCCATCAGAGCTCTAACATTCTATCTGAATTTGCATTTTATACATCATCATATGCAAATATCTAAGGTCTATTCACATGATAGCACAAACAAACAATAATTGGTCTGATGCTTCATTGAATATTCATAATTTCTATCGTATAACCTTCTAATTAGCCAGAAAATGACATTATACGCAAACTTGCAAAAAAAACCCTATAAATCTCTGAGAAATGTCAGAAAAAGTTAAGCTGAGAGATCACTATTGGTTGAATCTCTGATAGAGGAACATTAATCTCGATAGAGTCCACTATTTTAATTAACTGCCAAAAGATTGAAGCACACCTGTTAGAATTACCTAACACAGAGAAAAAAACACACAGATGGTTCATGCAAAGTTTGAAAGTTCATCTAGAATACAAGTGCTTGGCCTAGTATTGCTCAGTATTGATTATTGTCATTTGCTTTTATCTATATTGGTGCAACATAGGTACCCTTCACTGTTTCCTAAAGAATCACAGTAGCCTGGGAATTATGCTGAAATATATCCCAGACAATTAACTGATTGATTGATTCCTTCCCAGCCCTTTCATTCAATCTTTTCCCCATAAGGTAAAAAAAAAAATTAAGCCACAGAATGGGATATAATTCAATCAACAAGAATGAAAATGCAAACCTGCAACCTCTTCAGATCTGTAAGACTCATCTATGTGTCAGCTTTGGCCATCAACCCAGAAGGTCCTCCTAAATTAGCCTTTTGGAGCTTATAAAAGCTCATTTGAAACACAGTCAGCAGGGCCATTTAATAACACAGCAACTGCAAGGAAAATGCACCCAAATGGGGGCACAGATGTGTTTAATCTCCTGCAGGATGGAATGAGTGATAGATCTCCCCCCCCCCTTTTGCTGGATGAGAACATATTGGGAGAGATGGTGCTGCCGGTATGTGGGTCCCGAACCATAATGGGCAAGGGACCTTCTCTCAAGACATGGAGGTGGATCCTGTGGAGATAATCAGCTAGCAGTAGATGCAGAGGAGTTAGCCGTGTTAGTCTGTGGTAGCAAAATCAAAAAGAGTCCAGTAGCACCTTTAAGACTAACCAATTTTATTGTAGCATAAGCTTTCGAGAATCACAGTTCTCTTCGTCAGGCATCTGATGAAGAGAACTTGATTCTCGAAAGCTTATGCTACAATAAAATTGGTTAGTCTTAAAGGTGCTACTGGACTCTTTTTGATTCAGCTAGCAGTGGTGCTTCTCTCTGGTGTCAAAAGCCCTCCAATGATGCACTTGTATTTAATTACAGTTTTTCCCTGCTCTTCCTTTCATATATGTATGAATCGGGGTTATCCGATTTTATCTTCACAACAGCCCTGCGGAGTAGGTTAAGCCACAAAATAGTGATCTATGGATAAGCAGGGTGTGGGGTGATGGATCTGAAAGTATTTCGCCCTAAACAACCCCCACTAATGAGTTTTATGGGAGGCCTCTTGGGGAAGGCGGTTGGAGATGCCGGGCCAAGGAGCCAATTCTTCTCCCTCTCTGCCATTGCTTGCCGGCAAGTCCCATATTCCACAGCGCTTCCTCCACCCCCTTCTTTTCCTTCTGGGCTGGCTACCGGGGTCATTCAACAGCACCCTTTTGCGTACCAGATCGGACCCATTGCTAAGCCCAGGTCCACCTACAAACTTTGGCAACCTCTAGATTAGAAGGTCGCGAGACTCTCTATGTGAGGTTGCCCAGGAGTAGACCAGGAAATTAAAATGGCTCATAAGCAAACCAAGCTGAACAGCCCTGCAGAACTGGAGGGATCGCTCAGCTCAGATCTAGCCAACAGCAACTGTCAGGAAATGTGGCTTCCCCAGACCTGCTCAGTTTTCTGAGTTTCTTTATATATATCTTTTTTGATAATCAGTTGTATTATATGGATTAATTCAAGAAGACAGAAGACCTCGAAGAACTTGAGAAACCAGATATTGTTGTTTGTATTATAGCATTAAGTAATGATTGTATTGTAAAGTAAAGGGGAAAAAGAAGAACATAGTTTAAATACAGGACCAGCTATAACACCGTGTTACCAACATCTAATGTAAATTATAAGTTAGGATGAATGTGCTATGTAGATACTCTATAAGGAGTTGAGATAATATACTTCAAATAGTATTTTTGCTTGGTTATGTATTATAATTAATTAGTTGTATACGGTTCTTCAGTAAAATTTCATTTAAAAAAGAGTGTATTATATTTAGCGTAATTGTATACGTAATTGTAGTGAGCTTTATATGAATGCTGCATGAACTTTGTATGGACGCTGTATGAACTTTCTTGTAGTTTTTTTCTAACTTGTGGTATAACCACACAGGTGTTCTTTCACCTTTGACAGCTAATTAAAAAGAGTGGGCAGTTAACAAGATAAATGTTCTCTGATTGTAGAATGGGCCAATAATGATCCGCTCACTAAACGTCTTCTGTCATTTTTACTGATTTATATTTTTTATCTTGAATTTGGACATACCGTCACTTTTTGGCTAAACAGAATGTGATATGATTGAAAATACAAATACTGAATTAATTCTTAAACCAATCATAGTTTATTTATGCTATCACGTGAAAAAGATCTTCAATTTCTGCATAAGATAACATAAAAAGTGCTATCCTGGATAGCAAATCAGAGTTTTGGCTGAAAGAAGTTTCATGAAAAGGTAGGTAAGAAACATACCTTTGTAATGCGTGCTATGGGAACTTTAATCAAAAAGAGTCCAGTAGCACCTTTAAGACTAACCAATTTTATTGTAGCATAAGTTTTCGAGAATCACAGTTCTCTTCGTCAGATGCATGATCCGAACTGGTCAAATACAGAAGAGGAGGGGAGAGAGGGGAGAAAGAAGGGGACATATATCACAAGGGGACAGGATGCAATTAGCGGGGAGGCAACCCAAACATTCCTTTGCTAGTAAATGTAAACATCTCCTTTTGGTGTGGAGTCAGTTTGCCGTGTTAGTTTGCAGCAGTGAAAGCATCCAATTACTATGTGGTATAAGCCTTCGATAACCACAGCTCTCCCTGCCAGATGCATCTGACAAAGAGAACTGTGGTCCCCGAAAGCCCACACCAGGCGTCACTGGGCCCCCCTAGACCACGCCTCTGTAAAGGAAATCAGTTACCTGTGATAATGAGATAACCATTCATAGTCTCTATTCAGTCCCAGCTTGACAGAGTCAAATTTGCATATGAATTCCAGTTCAGCCTCCCGTTGGATTTTGTTTTTGAAAGGTTTCTGTTGAACCACAGCGACCTTTAAGTCTTTGGTGGAATGTCCTGGTAGATTGAAGTGTTCTCCCACTGGTTTTTGGACGTTTCCATTTCTAATGTCAGATTATGGGAACTTTAATGTATTTCATAGTAACTTAGAGTTAATTAAGAAATATTAGGAAACTTAATTCTTGTTGCCTTTATTTGTTCCATCTTTGTCAGTTTTATATTAATAAGCATTTATATTTTGATAGCTTGCTTCATTAAAAAGACTAGGGTTTATTTTAATAAAATAAATCATTAGACTCTTTAAGAAGATTTGTCTCGGTCGGGAGACTATTGCAAGAAGATCCCCATAAATTATTTTGGACTGACAAACAGTTTCTCTAAAGGAGTGAAAGCTGTTTTCAGGTCTCGCTTCAAAGCATTAAGCGGCTCAGAGTTTAAGATAAAATCTTTGGTCTGGCCAGTTAGAAGCTTTAATGAGACATGGATAAGCAGTCCGTTATACGATGATTAAGGGACGATTATGGGTGTCCACTCCACATGGCGGTGGTGCGAGAGGCAGTAACTGGTGAGCTGACACTGAAGGGTCATGCAGGACTGGCAGCAACGGGTGAGCCTTGGCTCTGCTGGCTCCAGGGCAGTGCCCACCAGAAATTTCCCCCGTCTGGCCTGTCCACTCCTGGGGCTGCCTCCCAAAATCCCATTGGAAACTAAAACGGGATGCCACTGTCCAGTTACTGGAAACTGCTCCGATCTTATTAAGACTAATCTGAGCCAGTTTCATCAGCTTCCACTTTATTTCCAAGCCCGAATCTAAGTGGTTTTGAATCCATTTTATACTGTTGTTTGTAATTGTAAGCTAAGTTGAGCAAGACTCTGAAGAGACAGCACTGAAATATTTTAAATTCATAAAATGCTGGGTTCGACCTTTAAGGCCATACACGGTCTCCTCCTACACACCAGGGGCCTTAAGGCTCACCCTAGTAATTGGACTCTCCTCCGTATTGTCCCAGGCAAAGTAGACCAAGAGGGGTGCCATCTTTGCCCACAATGACCATGAATGTCCTCCAACCCTGCCCCAATTGGCTAGGCCCCTTCTAACTGCACCCTGCCTATTGGCTTAGTCAACATGATGGGTGTTCCCAGTTCCTCCCGAGGCCAAGGGGTGTTTTCTTGCAAAAGCTTCATGGCTGCCAAAGCATTGGTGGCCATAAGGGCAGGCATGCTTGCTCTCCTGTCCAGAGCCCCACATCAGTTGAAGATACGGTGCTCCAGTGTTCTCCCACCCTCTTAAACACCTATACACAACAGGGCCTTCTTGGTGGGGTCACCAATTTCTCTCTGAGAGATATATTCTACCACATTCTTTTGCACTTTTAGAAAACCAGCAAAGACCATCCTCTTTTGGTCTGCTTTGGGCTGATACTAATGCCGAGAATGATGACTGCTCAGCAGATGATGGAGTTTGCTGTTATACAAAAAGCAGCTGGCTATTTTTAACTCTCATCATTTGGTTATGTTGTTTTTCTTAATGCTAAGGTTTAAATTGACTGGTTCTAGTATTGCAGGCTGCTTGCCGGTGGTGGCAATGTTTTTGTAATCAGAAAGGGAAAGAAAAATATTTTAAGTAAAATGCACTGGCTCAGAACATGAAGCCGTGGTTTGTTTTAACTCGGGTTAGTTTGTGAAACAAGCTTTGGCTCCAAGATGATTATCTGAATCCTAGTTTGCATTGAGAGAAGCTGATTTCTTCCCCTTAACTCTTTCCCTGAAGAAACCTGAGTGGTATCCTGGGTGTGTGTTGTGACGAGGGTGGATCAAGGAAACAGGCCAGGATTAAGCCAGGTTGTCTGCATTCAGAACGATAGTTAAGTCTAGCCATGGTTGATAAATCAGCATCAAAGCAGGATTTGAGATCCTAGCTTGATGGATCCAAACTAACCATAGTGGGTGGAGTGCCCCGAATTAAGAGCTAAACTACACGAGACGCCCGACACGTGTCGGGTTCCCGCATGTTCACCTGGGAAGTGTAGTGGGCCCTGCCCCTGAGTTTCCAGAGGAAAACCCGAGCCGCTTGGTTTTTCCTCTGGAAGCTTGGGGGCAAGGCCCACTACACTTCCCAGGTGAACATGCGGGAACCTGACACGTGTCGGGCGTCTCGTGTAGTTTAGCTCTCAGACAATCACACTGCCTGCTGTTAGTGTAATCACATCAGGTTTCCTTGTGATTTCTGAACTGAGCCTGTACGGGCACATTGGAAGGTAACTGAGGATGGCAAAGAAGGCAGGAGTTGTGAAGCCTTCTCATAGTCTCAACTTACACATGGAATTTCTATCTTCCACTTTCCACTAAGAGGATCTACCTGCTGTGTGGAGTGGTGTCCTTTTGATTTTGCTTTCCGTGTTCCAGATATCAGGAGAGACGTCTAGCAAGTAGTTAATGACTCGGGGATCCCCCTCTCGACTGGCTATATGGAAACAATTCCAGCCATCTTTGTTCTTCAGAAGTGGGTTTGCCCCATTCGCCACAAGATCTTGAATCACTTCTAGGTTCCTCCTGGTGCACGCCATCATTAGGGGAGTCCTAGAATTTGGATGGGGGGAGAGAACAGAATTCACATCCTATTAGCTGGTTCATAGCATCTTTCCAGTTCATCAAATATTTGAAAGCCACTCTTACAACAGTAAGAAAAACATTTCAGATTTCTAAGAGCCTAGGCAACCAAGACAGATTCCCAGCCCAGTTTTCATTCATTACTTCTCAAGTAGCATACAGAATGTGATATAATCTTTGGTTCATCTTCTTAAGATATATTTAGATAGATAAGGGGGCCTGTTTGTAGCAGGCTCTCTTGGCTGTGTCTTAACTAAACTTCCACTACTCCAAAGGAAAGATTTATCTTTTCTCTTGGATCGTGTTCAGCAATTAGTTCAAGACCTGTCAAGCAAAATTGTTCTTTGAACCGTTTGCTTATCAGTACATTTATTTGTAAAAGGTTCTTTATTGCTTTGCCGCTTCTAATCAAAGTACTCAGACACCTGTTAGAGTTTCTTTCTTTTATTGAAAATACACTCTATTTTTTTAATGAAGCAAGTAGTTAAAATATATGATTATTAATAGAAGTCCTACAAAAACAGAACACAGAAAGGCAATCAGAATTAAATTTGCTAACATTTCCTAACTCTTAAGTTTAAAAATAATCAAAGTCCTTATAAAATGCATTAAGATTTTCATAGCCCACATTGCAAAGATAAGAATCTCACCTAATCTTCGTGATATCTCTTCCAATCAGAACTCTAACACATTATCTAGATGAGCATGTTTTATAGGTTACCATTTGCAAATATCTAAGATCTTTTCGCATAATAGCATGAGCAAACTATGATTGGTTTAATGCTTCATTGAATATTCATAATTTCTATCGTATAACCTTCTAATTAGCCAAAAATGACATTATAGCTAACTTACAAAACAAAGCCATAAATCTGTGAGAAATGACGGGAAGAGTTAAGATACTAGATCACTATTGGTCCAATCTCTGATAAAGAAACATTAATCTAGATGGAGTCCACTATTTTTAATTAGCTGTCAAAAGATTAAAGGACACCCGTTTTTGGTTACCTAACACTCTAAAAAAATGCATTGACAGTTCATGAAAAGTTTAAAAGTTCACTCAGAATACAAGCCATTACTGTGTATTAGCTTAGTATTGATTAGTATAATGTGCTTTAATCTATATTATTGCAACATGCCGCTCGGTTAATATGCACATTTTAGAATGGCTGACTTATTTATTGTAAGAACATAATCCTTGTAACACCTTTTATTAGGAGCAACCATAGGGTTGCTGGACAATGGCAGGCAACTATGCTGTGCTGGTTTTACCATAGAGTTTTGCTCAAATCCTAGAGCATCACCTCAACATCACACTGGTGAAGTGACTTCCAGGTATTTGCCAGAACTGATGTTGTACCACTGGCACAACGCTGTTTAAAACTTTTCAACGGCACACGAGACCAGGGCCGTTTCCAGACGGCTGACCTGCACCCGGTGTCAGACTGTGGCTAGATAAGGCTCTCACTACAGGGTTCCCTTTAGAAGCAAACACAAGTCCATTGTTTGAATAAGGAAACTTTACTGCAGAAAAGGTCCATTATAGTCCACTGTCCTGAATGGGAGACTCAGGATGGTACATGATCATTGTTACCAATGAAGGGCAAAGCATGAGGTACAGAGTAACAATACCCATCTGGATTTGCCTCCCCCCACAGTTCTCAAAACAACATCTCTCAGTCCTGGGAAGCTGCTCTCCTTCAAGGCCAATGCTTGATGGAACGGTGTTAGACAAAACAGTCGCCTCCGGTGGGAACGCTGCCTGGGAACTGGTGCACCTGGGAAGAAAGCACTTAAGCACTAGAAGCATTAGAAAATGGAGTCAGTACAGTTTAGATATACACTGGACCTGACACCCGGGACGTCACGCCGCGTTTCGGATCATGCTGGGGAAAACGCGAAATATCGCGTTTTCTCGCGCGAGTTTTGCACAACGTCGCGCACAACGTCATTTCTCACAGATTTATGGCTTTGTTTTGTATGTTAGCTATAATGTCATTTTTGGCTAATTAAAACTTTTCAATGGCACGCGAGACTGGGGCCGTTTCCAGACGGCTGACCTGCACCCGGGACGTCGCGCCACGTTTCGGATCATGCCGGGGAAAATGCGAAATATCGCGTTTTCTCGCGCGAGTTTTGCACAACGTCGCGCAAAACTCGCGCGAGAAAACGCGATATTTCGTGTTTTCCCCGGCACGATCCGAAACGTGGCGCGACGTCCCGGGTGCAGGTCAGCCGTCTGGAAACGGCCCCAGTCTCGCGTGCCATTGAAAAGTTTTAATTAGCCAAAAATGACATTATAGCTAACTTACAAAACAAAGCCATAAATCTGTGAGAAATGACGTTGTGCGCGACGTTGTGCAAAACTCGCGCGAGAAAACGCGATATTTCGCGTTTTCCCCAGCATGATCCGAAACGCGGCGTGACGATTTATGGCTTTGTTTTGTAAGTTAGCTATAATGTCATTTTTGGCTAATTAAAACTTTTCAATGGCACGCGAGACTGGGGCCGTTTCCAGACGGCTGACCTGCACCCGGGACGTCGCGCCACGTTTCGGATCATGCCGGGGAAAATGCGAAATATCGCGTTTTCTCGCACGAGTTTTGCACAACGTCGCGCAAAACTCGCGCGAGAAAACGCGATATTTCGTGTTTTCCCCGGCACGATCCGAAACGTGGCGCAACATCCCGGGTGCAGGTCAGCCGTCTGGAAACGGCCCTAGTGGTTTCCTGCTGGCCTCACAACCCATGACACACAACAAACTTTCAAGCTCACCAGAAATCTTCGAGCCAGATGTTACAAAATAAATAATTTGTAACATCAGGCCTGATGAAGAGTTCTGAGGAACATGGAAGATTGCACCCTATTCTGTGACGCTGGGTTGGCTTCTCATAAAAGGTATGACAGGGTCCGCATTGCTGGCTTTTCGGATCTTATTTTTGAACCGACACAACTGTAACCAACTTCTTATTTTTGACTGCATCTCTTGAATGCTGGAGGCTGAAGTAAAGAAAAAAAGCACGCTCTGGAAAGAGGTTCGGCCTCATCTCTCAGAGCAGGACTACAGTTCTGGGCAAAACAGATGACAGGAAAATCATGCCTTTCTATCCATCTATAACGTGCAAATTGCAGGCTTCAGATGCCTCAATTTGCCACGGGGCTGTGCTGGGAAGACGGGAGGGATTAGTCTTTCAATCTCCTGCTCAGTTTTGCTGTTCAAAACTGACTCTCCCCATCTGCCATTAGCATTTTAAAGGAAAAATAGAAGCGTCCTTTTTGTTTTGAACGTCTAATTCTAATTACTAAACAGGGAGCC
Organism: Eublepharis macularius; assembly: GCF_028583425.1. Classification (NCBI taxonomy): domain Eukaryota; kingdom Metazoa; phylum Chordata; class Lepidosauria; order Squamata; family Eublepharidae; genus Eublepharis; species Eublepharis macularius. The sequence continues at coordinate 4,789,317 of NC_072798.1, forward strand.
AGGTTTCAATTAGCAATCAGACTGAAAGGCTAAATCTCTCAGTCTTGCAGCTGGAATGTAAATGAAGGTGTCACAAGCCTGCAATTTGTGTTTCGATGGAGTTGCATCATCTTCATTGCCTTTGTTTTGGCCTTCAGGGGTACAACACACCGAGTTCGATTGTTGGTTGAAGGCTCATGAGAGGCAGAGGTTAGAATCATAGAGTTGGAAGGGACCTATGGGTCATCTAGTCCAACCCCTTGCACAACTACCTCCCCACACCTCCAGTGACCACTGCTCCATGCCCAGAAGATGGCAAAACACCATCAGGATCCCTAGCCAAACTGGCCTGGGGAAAATTACTTCCTGATTCCAAAGTGGCGATTGGCATTACCCTCGGCATGTAAGAACTAAGCACTGATGCAACCCTTCATAGACAAATGCATCTGACGAAGAGAACTGTGATTCTTGAAAGCTTATGCTACAGTAAAGATGGTTAGTCTTAAAGGTGCTACTGGACTCTTTTCTATTTTGCTACTACAGACTAACACAGCTAACTTCTCTGAACGCTGGTGAAGCATCTGATGAAGAGAGCTGTGGTTCTCGAAAGCTTATGCGACAAATAAGTTAGTTAGTCTTTAAAGTGCTACTGGTCTCTTCACTATTATATAAATCCAGTTTGGGGTAGTGGTTAGTATTTCAGACTTGGAGCTTGCCAGGTCCTGGAGATTTGGAGTGTGGGTGAGGGTTGGGGAAAGGAGAAACCACAGCAGGGTATAAGACCATAGAGTCCACCCTCTAAAGCAGCCATTTTCACCAGGGGACATGGTTTCTAGCCTCTGACGAAGAGAACTGTGATTCTCGAAAGCTTATGCTACAGTAAAGTTGGTTAGTCTTAAAGGTGCTACTGGACTCTTTTCGAGTTTGCTACTACAGACTAACATGGCGAACTCCTCTGTCTCATAATACAGAATCGGCATTGCTGTCAGATGGCCATCGAGCCTTTGCTTGAGGAAGGCCTGACTCTGGCGGGGTCCCCAAGACCTAGAGCCAGACTGAGAAGACAATGCGGAGCACCATACTCTGACTGGCATATACTCCACCTGTCCCTTTAGGCAGCTCTTGTTTCCCAGTGCCTGTTTCTCTGACCTTCATTTGAAAATGTCTATTGAAACTCTGAGGCACTCCACTGCAAGCATACACGGATGAACACAAAACACTAGGGCAAGGGTCCCTGACCTTTTTGAGCCTGCAAAAACATTTAGAATTTTGACATAGGGCAGTGGGCACAACCACAAAATGGCTGCTGTGGGAGGTGGAGCCAGGCACAAAATGGCTGCCACAGGAGGCGGAGCCAGCAACACACTCCAAGGAAGTCCAAGTGCAGGGGAGATGAAGGATAATTCTAAAAATGCACAGGGAAAAAGAATTGAGAGAACAAAACCAACAGTGGTGGCACCTAATGTTGAAGCAACATTATTTTCATCTGCGCAGCCAATAAGATCTCCAACGGCCTAACTGAAACTGTGCTAGGCAAGAGCCCCACCTGACTCCCCCAACTTTCTGCAAGGGACAGCTACAATGGGCAGAGACTCGCCTGTTGATTGTTCCTATGCTAACAGCAGACAGGTATGAGCTGAATGGTCAATTGGTTGCGACCCGGCTAGTGGTGTACAGGAGGATGCAACAGGCAAATTGATACTTAATGTCACCGCCGTAACACCACTGGCCAGGGTCATTGGCTCAACTTGCTCCTTGGCAATTTTGGTGTAGTGGTTAAGAGCGCGGGACTCTAATCTGGAGAGCCGGGTTTGATTCCCGATTCCTCCACTTGAAGCCAGCTGGGTGACTTTGAGTGAGTCACAGCTCTCTCAGAGCTCTCTCAGCCCCACCCACCTCACAGGGTGTTTGTTGTTGTGGGGATAATAATAACATACTTTGTAAGGCCCCAGAATCACTAAGATTGCCCTTGGATTCCTTGAGCTCTGCGCTCTACGGATAAACAGCTTCTGGTGGTCCCTGGCCCAAGGGGCATTCGGCTGGCTTCAACTAGGGCCAGGGCCTTTTTTGCCCTGGCACCAGGAGCGCACGCATAGGAAAACAACTCCCAGTATGTGCCAGGTCCCCCTCCTCCTATTGGGAGGGTATAGGGACCTGGCAACTCTATTTATCAGTTTTTCCAGAAAAGAAAACAGAGGCCTGGTTCCAGGGCTTTTTTTCAGCCGGAATGCGGTGGAACGGCGTTCCGGCACCTCTTGAAAATGGTCACATGGCTGGTGGCCCCACCCCCTGATCTCCAGACAGAGGGGAGCTTAGATTGCCCACCACGCCACTAGCCAATCTAAACTCCCCTCTGTCTGGAGATCAGGGGGCGGGGCCACCAGCCATGTGACCATTTTCGCAGAGGGTGATTTAAACTTTAAAAAACTCCCCCATTATTCCAGCTGACCCAAAGTGACGTCATTGTGCGGTCCTGAGTTCCACCACCTCTTTTACCAGAAAAAAGCCCTGCCTGGTTCCATCTTATTGTTGCAAAATGCTGTTGAAACAGAAGGGACTACATATTACTCAAGGCTAATGTCAGAGGCCAAACTACCTACCAGTCTGCTTTCTTCAGGCAATCGACGGCAGCTCCTCTTTCCAAGAGGTACAAGACACAGTCCCGGTGGCCCATGGAGGCTGCTTCGTGTAGGGGCCGTTTGTAATCATTATTAAACAACTCAATGTCCATTTCCAGAGTTTCTGCTAAGTACTGGAGGATGCTCAAGTGGCCGTGCCGGGCTGCGTAGTGGAGGAGAGTGTCCCCCGACCGTCCAAAATGCTTCCGCCTCACCTCCCCGCTCAGATCCCCGACACTTTCAATCTCTGCTTTGAGAAGGCCGAGTTTTCCATCTTGGATTAATTTAGGAAGCATTTTTTGGATTTCACCTTCCGCCATTGCCAGCTGATGTCATAGCATTCGTGGGCTCCTACAAGGGTGTGAAGATAAAGAATTAGGCAATGGATGCCTCAACATTATATATACGGGCCTAAGACCTGAGTACTTAACAGGTCCCATATATCTGTGCCCAGATATTGATGTCATAATCTCAGCCAGGCCTCTTTTTCTGTCGGAACGCGCCGGAATGGCGTTCCAGAAGCTCTGCAAAGTAGTCACGTGTTCAGGTGGTCCTGACCAGCTTGCAAGGGAAAGGAGCTCTTTAACTCCAGCTCTTCAGCTGGTCGGGGGAAGCCCAAAACAGGCTTTAAACTTCAGCTGAGAGGAGGGAGGTTCCCCCCCAGCTGAAGCCTCCCTCCCTCCCTCCCTTCCTCTTTCCTTCTTTCCATGTCTTCCCTTTCTTTCTTTCTTTCTTTCTTTCTTTCTTTCTTTCTTTCTTTCTTTCTTTCTTTCTTTCTTTCTTTCTTTCTTTCTTTCTTTCTTTCTTTTTCTTTCTTTCCCTTCCTTCCTTCCTTCCTCCTTTCCTTCCTTTCTCTTTCCTTCTTTCCGTGTCTTTCCTTTTTTCTTTCTTTCCCTTCTTTTCTCTTTCTTTTTCCTGGGGGGGCGTGTCATCCCAGAAGTGACGTCATTGCACGGTCCTGGAAGCACGCACGTGTGTAGAGACTGGGGGCGCCCCTTCCAGCCGGGAGTTGCCCTGCGTGAGAGTTCCCCCACCTCTTTCCCAAGAATAAAAGCCCTGACAGCCCTTCTTCATATCGATGTATTGTCGAAGGCTTTCACGGCCGGAGAACGATGGTTGTTGTGGGTTTTCCGGGCTGTATTGCCGTGGTCTTGGCATTGTAGTTCCTGACGTTTCGCCAGCAGCTGTGGCTGGCATCTTCAGAGGTGTAGCACCAAAAGACAGAGATCTTACAGGATGACTCAGCCCAAACCCACCTTCCTGAGTAGATATAAATTACCTGCCAACAAGACAAAGACTGTGACACTGAGAGATCTCTGTCTTTTGGTGCTACACCTCTGAAGGTGCCAGCCACAGCTGCCGGAGAAACGTCAGGAACTACAATGCCAAGACCACGGCTGTACAGCCCAGAAAACCCACAACAACCATCTTCTTCATGTCCTCTGGCCTCCTGAAGTGAAGCAGATGGCCATGAAGGATAGGGATGCTTCACGGGAGGGCCCCCTTTCCCTAGGGGCCATTACTAACAGTTTTCTGGTTCTGTGCTTAGGCTTTATGCTTCAGTTGTCTTTAAATGGACTGGAGCCTAGAGTTGGCTGTACAATGAGGTGATATGAGGCCTCTTGTGCATTTGGTCACACTATAATTTCAGTTGTTTGTTTGCCATGATTACTGTTTTAGTGTTGCTGATGTTTCAAAATGTTCGGGGGATTCTTTGTTTTTAGCTAGTCTGGCTAGTCTATTTTTTATTACTGTTTTAGATTGATTGATTGATTGATTGATTGATTGATTGATCATTGGCCTTTCTCACTGAGACTCAAGGTAGATTGCACAATGTACTACCTTTACTACTACACATGTGTGTTTATATACCGCCATTCTGGGCAGATTAGCGCCCACATGGAGTGGTAAACAAACTCATCGTTATCATACCCACAATATAGCTGGGGAGTGGGGGTTGATTGGAGTGGCTTACCCAAGGCCGCCTGCTGAGCTCATGGCAGTCATGGGATCTGAACCAGCAGAGTGCTGATTCACAACCCAACCACTATGCTATAACAGCTCTAGATGTCCTAATAACTGTGCTTATATACTGCCCTTCTGGGCAGATTAGCGCCCACTCGAAACGATGAGCAAAGTCAAACTTATTATTATTTCTACAATACAGCCGGGAAGCTGGGGTTCATTGCAGTGGCTCACTCAAGGCTGCCTGCTGAGCTCACAGCAGTAATGGAAGTTGAACCAGCAGAGTGCTGATTCGCAGCCCAATCACTTACCCAAGGCCACCTGCTGAGCTTATGGCAGTAGTGGGATTTGAACCAGAAGAGTGCTGACTCACAGCCCAACCACTATGCTATAGAAGCTCTGTGCTTATATACTGCCCTTCTGGACTGATTAGTCCCCCACTCTGAGCTGTGAACAAAGTCACAGTGTTATTATTATTTCCACAATCCAGCTGGGGAGCTGGGCTGAGAGGAGTGGCTTGCCCAAGGCCACCTCCTGAGCTCATAGCAGTCAAACCAGCGGAGTGCTGATTCACAATCCAACCACTTAGCCACTACGCTACAATCAACGGCTGAGACATTCAACAAACAATACAACCAGGTATGGATTGCCAAATTTGGAAACAAGTAGTGAATATAGATATGAAAAACTGAAGAAACAAAGCACAAGCAATTTGACATGATCTATTAAACGATGCAGAAACCCCCAATAGGAGCATATGTACAAGAGGAGCATTTTGATATGGGTTGTTTCAACCTAAATTCACCTCATGGCCTTTTAAAGCTAATAGACACCTCCTTTATCTTGTAGCAGTGAGTTCCAGAAGTTAATTACACAGGGGTATTTCTGTAGTCTGTCCTGAATCTCCCGTCAATCAATTTTGTCCTGTGGCCTGGAGTTCTCGTGTTATGAGTGAGGGGAAAAATATTTATTTATCACATAATCCAGTTTGAACTTGGGGAGAAAAATTCTTCATTTCCTGCAGTTCATGAGCCCGGGGATAACTCCCTACACACACGTCCTGCCAAAGCCAAATTACACAGGATGCGGGATGAAGCACCATTATGGTCATCTGGCCTGAGGGTTGCCAACAGGCCTGGAGAAAAATGTCCTCTCTCTTTAATCCAGAGGAGTTAGCCGTGTTAGTCTGTAGTGGCAACATTGAAAAGAGTCCAGTAGCACCTTTAAGACTATCTTCACTGTAGCATAAGCTTTTGAGAACCACAGCTCTGCATCTGACAAAGAGAACTGTGGTTCTCGAAAGCTTATGCTACAGTAAAGATGGTTAGTCTTAAAGGCGCTACTGGACTCTTTTCTATTCTATCTCTTTAACAGAGGCTTAAATGGAATGTTATTTACCAGGTGATGCTATTTAAGTCCAAGCCACAAAAAACTTTGCTTGCATTAAGCATTGAGTAAAAGGACAGGACATTTTCCTCCAGGCCCGTTGGCAACCCACCCTGGCCTTCAGCAGAGGAGTTAGCCTGTGTTTTCCAAAGCCATTGCCTGCCCAAGTCCACGTGGGCCTCCTTGGGAGAGTCTCATGTTGCTTTTCCAAAGTGAAAACTCAAAACCAAAAGAAAAAAAGCAGAAGGGAAAAGAAGAAGGTGGTCGTTGCCCCCCACCCCATCTCCTTGAACACAGAACACCTGGCCAAGGACAGCCATTTAAATGCATGCTGCTCCCCCACCAAAAAAAACCCCACAAAGGTTCACACAAAATGACAGAATAAAACAATTCAGCCCAAGGCAACAATGCAGCCTTTTGTGATTCTAAAACATAAAACCAAACAGCCACAGCACGCTGCAATACAAAACCTGGAATGAGTCACCATCCTCAGCCCTTTTTACTGGGAAGTAAATATCTTACTCTCTAGTAAGTGTGCAGCCTTATTGGAGAGGTTCAAGCGCTCTGCTTCCTGCACATTTGAAAAAGGTGATGACCAAAATCATATCTGCATCGCGAAGGGCAGGATATTTGGCATGCCACTGAAAACCAGCCTTCTGGCGTGGACCCGTAATCTGAGACAAGCACATTTCAAGCTGCTTGTTTTTCTGCACATGAGCACTGACAGTTGTTTCTTTTGTCTTGCACCCATGCACAGAGTAAAACTGCTTTTGTTTTTCACGCATGCATTTAAAACTGAGCTTCTGATTTTGCACAAGGGCATTACATTTTGCTTCCTGTGGTTCGCATATGTAGACCCACAACAGGAAAGCGGCTGAAGAGCACATCGTGCATCACATGTGTATTTAATGTATGCATATAATACCCTTCCATAGATAAGCAGAGCCCTATGAGATAGCTGCTGCAGCAAGTTCTTCCAGGGCACACAAGACCTTCCCTCTGTTTAAATCACACCCTTCACCAGTGAGGACAAATAGGAATTTGCCATGCACATTTTATCTACTTTTCGAACGCTGTATGCTGCTAAACATGCCATGGAAATTAACTGTGATTAATTTGTTTCAGATAAATTTCATCTTTGTGCTCAGCTTTATGCTTGCTTAACGTTTTTCTGCAACCATTCCCTATTGTATATTGTATTTTCCGTTACACTGTGTAATTTGCCTTCAATCTCAGTGAGAAAGGCATAAAAACAACAGCAACAATAATAATATTGTTGCCTTTTGGTCCCACTGCTAAGAACCCTTTTGCTTTTCGTAAAATAAAAACAGGACAAGGATTAATTGGAGAGGTTACCAACCTCCAGGCAGTGCCTGGAGATTTCCCAGAATTACAACTGACCTCCAGACTATACAGATCAGTTCTCCTGAAGAAAAGAGGCTTCTTTGGAGGTTGTACTCTATAGCATCACATCCTTGCTGAGCTTCCACTCCAAACTGCGCCCTGCTCAGGCTCCACCCCAAATCTCCAGGAATCTTCCAACCCAGAGCTGGCAGCCTTAGGCCCTGGTGCTGGCTCTATGAAACAATCCTTACAAAAATGCTTCCATGCATGCAGAAATCTAGCATTCAGCACAACGGCTAGGAAAGAAGGCTTACCCCTGACAGGCTAATTTTCTATCTGCAAGGAGATTTTTCTTTAAGGGAGGGAAACATTCAGTCACGTGAAGCAACACTGGCAGGGTGAAGTGGTAAAGAGTCTGCGTTCCAAAGCAGCCATTTTCTCCAGAGCAGCAGCTCTCTGTGGCCTGGAGACGAGTTACAATTCCAACAGATCTTCCTAAGCTGCTATCTGGAATTTGGCAACTTTATGTAACAGAGTCCCCCCTCCAAGCTGGCCAAGGGAACTGATCTCTGTAGGCTGATCAGTTGCAATTCTAGATCTCCAGCCCCCACCTGGAGGGTGGGAACCGTAGCTTCTGCACATACCTGCTTGTTCCAGAGAGGGGGGGGACCATGACTACAAACTCCAGGCACTTTCTTAGTCGCCTCCAGGAGCCTTAGCCCCGCCCACCCACACACTTACTGCCCCAGCTGGCCCCGGAAGAGCGTCCACGAGAAATTCGGGGGCTGGCTAGTTAGAACGTCAATCGAAGTCTGGGGGCGGGATTATCGCCTAGACGCCAACGGGGTAGGTTGTCGTATTCCAGGAAGCATGTTACGTTGAGCGCACCATAAAGGAGCCTGGAGGCTGTTTGGAAACTTCGCCAGGAGCAGAGTGAGAAATGGGAAAGGCGAGGATTGGGTTGCCAACTCCAAGCAGGGAAATTTCTGGAGATTTGGTGGGAGGGCTGGGAGCTCAGGAGAGCTGTGCCATAAGCCCCCCCCCCTTTGTAGCTACCAGGGGAATTGATCTCTGTGGCCTGGAGAGCAGTCATAAACCCTGGCTTCACCTGGAGGTTGGCAACCCCTGGTGGGGAAAAGCTTTTACTCCTTCCCCTAATTAATGGCTCATTTGGACCAATCCCTGGAGGTTTTAAGGCTGCAGTCACGTGCATGCTTTCTTGGGGGCAGTTGCCATTTAATTCAATAGGATAGGATTTCTCTAGGTTAGCCTGCGGGTTTGTGGTAGAGTTGCCAACCTCCAGATGGGGCAAGGAGACTTGCTAGCATTCCAACTGATTTTCAAGCTGCAGAGATCCCTGGAGAAAATGGAGGGTGGACTCTATGGCATCATAGCCCACTGAGGGCCCTCCTCTCCCCCAAACCATGCCCTGCCCTCTACATAATCTACCCTGCATTTCCAGGAATTTCCCAACCAGGAGTTGGGAAAAGGAGAAATAAATTCAAAATTTCTGGCAGTGGGCAAGGGTCAGAAGCATTAGTGGTCAAATGGCTTTCTTTTCTATGATCTATAAAGAGGATGCCAACCAGCCTGGATTAAAAACAAAAACATGTCCATTGCTTCAGTAGAGGCGTAATACGATATTTGCTAGGTGATGCTATTTCCCTCCATGCCTTGAAAGTTTCCACTGCTAATTTCTGCACATTAAACCTCTGTAAATGGGTCAGGACACTTTTTCTCCAGGCCTGTTGGCAATCTTACCATCATTGGTTTATTCCTTTTATTTCCATTCACATCAGCATACTCAAGATCACCAAATACTGGTCAGTGTCCCTTCTGCTGTCTAGAACTATCACCCTGGGACATTTGGGAGCTAGAAGTAAAAGAATGTAGACAAAATAAAGTTTTATTCCCCCTCCTCCACTGATGAGGATTCTAATCTATGTTAAAACTGAGGTTACCAGCTGTGCGGGTGGGAGGGTCCTCTCCTTTAAATACAGGGTAAATGGGCTATTATTTGCCATATGATGTTACTCATGTGCATGCCATGAAAAATGTCAGCTGTCTATTTCCATCCTTTCAGCCTCTGTTAAAGGGACAGGGCATTTTTCTTCTGGTCTGTTGGCAACCTTATATTCATACACTGAACCCTCATTCTGCAGAGACTGCAAACAAAGGGCTTAAAGAGCCATGCAGTGCAAGAATCCGACATTTTCTATGCAAAGCTGAAAATGTAGAAAAATATACTAATGACAAGTGACTTCTGGCATAGATCCAGAGGAGTTAGCCATGTTAGTCTGTAGTTGCAGACTAACAGTAGCACCTTGCATCTGACGAAGAGAGCTGTGGTTCTCAAAAGCTTATGCTACAATAAAGTTGGTTAGTTTAAAGGTGCTACTGGACTCTTTACTATTTTCCATTTCTGTGACTCAGAGATTTTGTAATATATTATCTTGATGAAGTCCTTATAATAGTGCTGTAAAATAGGCTAGTATTCTAACCCTCATATTGCAGAAGACTGTATGATGAGTCTGGGGCATAGGCAACATTTGAGCATTCATTCATTCATTCTTCGTAGTGGGCACCAGAAGCTGCTTAAACAATTCTCTCCTTCATTTTATCCTCACAACAACCCTGCAACGTAGGTTAGGTTGAGAGAGTGTGATTGGCCCAAGGCCACCTAGCAAGTTTCCGTGGCAGAGGGGATTCGAACCTGGGCCTCCCAGATCTGAGTCCAACACTCTAGCTACTACACTGCGCTGGCTCTCATCTACTTTGCTGTACCAGTGCCACATGGAGTTTGAACCTTCCTGTCTGCATTCTTCTCAGCTGTTTTTAGCATGCTGTCCGCAGAAAATAGAGATTCTCTCTATTAATGGGGATAGTAGCAGGTTATTGTACTATGAGGCTGTAATCTCAGCTAACGGAGCTGGGAAAGGCCTTGAACTACGCCAGACATGGTCAGCTATTCCAGGCAGCGTAGGTCTTTAACATTGGTTTGGCGCATGTGCTCGGTTTAAAACCTAGATATTCATGCTAAGCACGTGTATTTTCATATAGTTTGTTATTTTGTGTAAGTTCTGTGTAAGTTCACCAGATGTTTAGCACAGCATTACTTTTATCTCCTGACAGTTAAAGTAGCTGAACCTGCAGAGTTATTGCCTTTTTATTGGAAGCGTGTGCTAAATGTGGCCTTTGTCATAATGAATGAGCGATGGTAGATGTATAGCTGCACTTCTGTTTCTTTATCTGGTGATCGTTTGGAGGAGCGATCATTTTATTTGGATTTTAATCACAAGTTAAAATTATAAAGCGTTATCTAATTTTGTGGCTCTCATTTTCCCCTGTTAAAAGTGCCATGCAAAGAGCTGATCAGGTTTCTACTGAAGGGACCCTTAGAGAGAAGATCTAGGTGAGAGATTCCCGTGTGTGTTGAATTTCGAAACGTTTCATTGCATTCTACGACAACCACCTAAAACTTAACTAACTTGTATTCAGTTATGTTTGAGAGATATTAGGAAATTTGATTTTCCTTGTATGTAGTTTTTCAATAGCTTTAGGATTAATTAATATTTGTATGGATTTTTTAAGCTCTTGCCTAATAAAAAGAGTTAAATTTTATTTCAGTAACAGTTTATTAACTTGCTTAAAGTCTCTATTTGATTTGCTGGTTTTAGAAAAACATCAAACTAACCAATTATTGTCTTATAGAGCTAAAAGCCCTTTCAGTGGTCTCTGTTGCCTTTCAGCCGGTGAGAATAATTCTCATTAAACTGAATAGCGCAGACCTTTAATTGGATGTGAATTGCGTAAATTTGCTAGTTTGGTATTCAAATTGTTAACAGGCTTAGAGAAAAATGTCCTTCCCTATAATAGGGGTGGGAATTGGCAGTTGAAGCTTTTCAGGACATAGAATTAAATAACTTCACTTGGTAAATAACTCTTCTCTGTTAAAGGAATAGGGTGTTTTTTTTCCTCCAGACAGTTTGCAAGCCTAGCTGTAACCACTAGGCTTTGCCCCCAGGTCAATAAAATTTTGATTTTTGCCTGCAGAACCTAGCTCCATATCAGAATTTATGTGGGATGTAGTTCCGAACTCCCATCAATGTATGAGGTCTCAAAACTCTACGTCAGCCTACTCTCTGAATTAATACCTGAAGAGTAAAATAACGGCCTTTGAAGTCTGTGCTTGGAATGAGTGCTCATCTCATTTGAGTTAGACACATCGGTCCCAATCTGGAACTGTGTGTGTGTGTGGCACGTTCTGTGTTGAGTGTCGTTTGGAATAATCGTCATTTGGTTTGGTTGTATACCCACTTTCAGGGTCCCTATTCTGCGGGGTGGGTGAGGTCTCCTCTTGTGTATGGAGCACCCCTTTCCCTTTTATTAGGTGTGGTTCAGGCGTGCAGCAGAGAGAGGTGGAAGAGTCCTGTGGTGATCGAAAGGGCTATACCACCCTGACCCAAGGGGATAGATTTGAGCTTTCAGAGTTAGTTTGCAAAAAACTTACGGAGCGGGGAGACAGATTCCACCCTCGCCTTCTGGGCTTTCTGTGCTGGTTTTCTAATTGCAAGGTTTCCTCCGACACGGGGGTCCTACATGTGGGGTTTCTGACGCCCCCATCTCCTGCTTGTGTGAACCAAGCTTTAGGCTATGTTTCCAACTGAAACTAACCACCCTTGCCATTCTGACTTCTTTGTTGATAACAGTGAGACGTTTTAAGCACCTTCGCCTCTCAGCCGCTGACTGTGACATTCTGAACCAGAGCCCAGAAGGCACCGCACCCTTGACACAGCCTTTCAGCCAGAGGCAGAGCATACGAGACTCCAGCCAGGGTCTCTACCCTACTTACCGGACCAAGAAGCATCAAAGAGGTATTGCAGTGTCCTGACCTTGTTGCGTTCTTGGAAGTCTAGGGGGAGGCACGGGGCTGGATCCTGCTGTGATGTGGGGCTCCCAGGATGTGCCCCTGGCCTGATTTCATAGAATCAGAGAGTTGGAAGGGACCTTACAGACCATCTAGTCCAACCCCCTGTCCAATGCAGGAACAGCCTAAAGAATCCCTGACAAAGATTCATCCAGCCGCTCCTTGAGAACTGCCAATGAGAGGGAAATCTCTCATTCCCAGGGAGCCAATTCCACTGCTGAATTACTCTTAATGTGATGTTTTTCCTAATGTCCAGCCGGCACCTTCCCTCCTGCAGTTTAAACTCATTGTTTCAAGTCCTATGCTCTGTTGCCAACAGCAACAGCTTCCTCCCCTCCTCTAAGTGACAGCCTTTTAAATACTTAAAGAGAGCAATCGTGTCTCCCCTCAATCTCCTCTTCTCCAAACTGAACATTCCCAGGTCCCTCAGCCTTTCCTCATAGGGCTTGGTCTCCAGGCCCCTGATCATCCAGGTCGCTCTCCTCTGCACCCGTTCCAATTGTCCACATCTTTCTCAAAGTGAGGCCTCCAGAACTTCACACAATACTCCAGAAGGGGTGAGGCCTGACCAATACAGTATATAGTAGGACAAATGACATCCTGAGATTTATTACACCTTTAAGACTAACCAACTTTATTGCAGCATAAGCTTTCAAGAACCACAGCTCTCTTCATCTCAGCATCTAACGAAGAGAGCTGTGGTTCTTGAAAGCTTATGCTACAATAAAGGTGGATAGTCTTAAAGGTGCTACTGGACTCTTTACTATTTTGTGACTATAGAATAACATGGCTACTCCTCTGGATCTAGGACAGTGTTTTCTTCTGTTTTTCACTTTATGTACTGTGATCCCGTGCTATCTTTAAGCCCTTAGAATATAGAGCAGAGGGGCAGTGTGCTTTATAATGCCCCAGCGATGCCCTCTGTTTGATTGCAAGCAAGAGAAGCTACAAACCTGCCAGTTTCT